>NC_134351.1:9598224-14398224 GCF_964195595.1 Calonectris borealis
GAGATAACAAACTGAACAGTACTGAGAAGGAACACTGAATCCAGGATTATGGCTGGCTTTGCCCATGAGAGGCAGCAGTGTTTTGAAGGCACCGAAGCAAAAGGTAGATTTTAATTCAGGTTCTTTCCATACGCAAGCTCTCTGCTGAGATGAAGGCGGTATTTTAATCCCCCGGGAGCAGAGCTATCAAATTGGCTGGATGGCTCCCTCTGTCACAAACAGCATATTTTGTGCAATGTACCCACACTCTGATCTGTTATGGTAAATCAGTTTTTCCTTCTCTGATGTTGTGTGTGGTGTTGCATAGTTGGGTGGAGGGAAGGAGGGAGGAATGACCCAGGTGGACACAGATGTAAAATGCTTTCTTGTCCAAAAGAGGGGAAGAACTGCTTGTGAACAGGTGGAATTGAATAACGCTTGATGTTAGATGTCTACACTGGCTGTTAAAGGTAGCCCTGAGAGCTCAAGACCAGGAAATCACCCTCTGTGCAGATAATGAGCCTGCAAGAATGGCCTAAGGTGTGTCAAGTATACTCTGCTCGCACTGCACAAGACCTCACATGCCCAGGGATACCTGGAGGGTTAGTGCACTACCAGGCAGGCCCAGAGAAACTCTCCACAGGCAGGCAGTCCGCAGGAGGTGGAGTATGCCATGTTTCCTGCTGCTCCAGATGGTGCCCTTTCAGAGTAATGTAGATGTAGCCACCGAGGTCCTGCCGAGAGACAGCCCTCTCCTGCTGGGCAGCTGTACATAAGATCAGCAGTGCTTTCCAAAGAGCTTGTGTGCTGGCCAGTCTGTCCTCACTCCAGTCAGGAGGGATTGTTATCAGCCCCCTCCCTGGGAACAGGATCAGGTGCTTTTGGGAAAGAAAATGGCCCTGCAGGTCTCAAAGCATGAGATCCTCTCCTTCAGGGGTTCTGTTTTCACAAGGTCACTCCTCCCTTTCTGCAGAAGAAGGAGGGAAACAGCAGATTTTATTGTTGTCTTGGGGCAGAAGGGCTGGGGTTTTTTTGAGGAGTAAAGGCAGGGGTGGAAATACCAGCCGTTGCTCTTTCTGTCCTTTCTCTACTGACGGCAAGGGGGACCATCTGCGCCAGAGTCACAGCTGGAGATCTCCAGCCTGAGGTCATTTTCAGACTCTCTGCAAGCTGAGATGAGATCAGAGGTGCCAAACTGACTGTGTCTTCTGCTCTCTTCCCTCATTTTTCTGGACTCCCGTTTAGATTTCATTTAAGATCTCAACAGGCTAGAATAACTCAAGTGTCCTCAGTGCTTCCCTCTACACCCTTCTTCTCCCTAGACCACGTAAGATCTCCCTTGTTATCCTTCTTTTTATGTTTTTCTATCTATAATGAGTACTGCTATGCTCAGTGACCCAATCATCCCTCCAGTACAAGGCGGCTCTTTTCTTCCAGGCTAGTGTATTTGTTTGGGAGGTTGTCTTGATGCAGGTGAAAGTGTTTGTGGCCTGAATCTATCAGCTACTCAGTGTTGCTTAAATTACTTTCAAAAAGTAATTTGTTGCTGATTCCCACATCCAAAAACTTATTGTCAATCTCGTGTTCTTGGTGACCATCTCAGCAAAAGGTAGTCACGTATCCAAAATTAGAACCCCGCTGTTGCAAACTCTGGGGAAATAAACCTGAGGTGCAAATGAAAAAGAGGGTTTTAGAGACAAATATAGTCTGTTTCCAGTGCTGTCTTTGATGACTTGGTAGAAAGCAGTCTCCAAACTTTCTGGCCCTTCAGCAGCACTTCTGAACAAGTTAAGCACTGCAGGTGACATCCTATGGTTTTTCTCCCCACTACTCTCAGATTTACTCAGATTTAAAGACATGGTCTCATTTGCCCATGAACAACGTCCAGGAGTCAGCAGATACCACAGGATCTGACACAGAGATGATAATAGGTATGTTAATAACAGGGTTTGGTGGCATTTTCTGCCAATCCAGTTGGGGCAGGGTTCATCTTCCCTGATTTAGGTGTCCTAAAAGCCAGATGTCTAATCTGGGTTAGTCATGCCAGGCTTTCCTTACAATCAATACAAAAGAACAGGCTCCTCCAGAGGTCATTTCATTGCAGCCACAGATAAGTGTGTAAGAAAAGCCAGATGAATTGCCCTCAGGAAGTGTTTATATATCCAAAATAACAATAAAGGAACCCTAGGATGACCAGCTTAGACAGCTAACTTTTAAACATCCTTAGCTGGAGAAAATGGATCCCATTTTCAAAGCAGTTCAAGGCAAAGTGTTGGTTTCAGCACATCTCTCAATGTCAAGAGATACCTTGGTGGAAATTGTGCAAATTTCCTGTTCCAGTATTTAAATATATATATTTATGTTTGATTTGGCTTTGGTTGTTGAAGAAGGCATTAGGCTATTATGCTAAAAATGTACTAGAAACATGTGAAATGCAGGCAAAGATGCGGGGAAGAAAAGGTTACCATAAAAAGGGAAAAAATATAAAAGGTGAAAATCATATCACAGCATTCTGGTATTCACGTAATTATGGAGATGGAAAGTCTCAGTGAACTTAAGCTGAGAAAGGGCTTTTTCTTGTTCCTCAGTTTAGTTCTTAGAGGAGCAGTTTAGCAAAAATATTGCACCTTTGACCCCAATTCAGCAAAGGAAATTTTTGAAATTTCTAGGATTTATCTCATTCCTAATTTTCCTGATTTTCCTTGGAAGTTTCCTATATTCACACAAGGTAGCACACTCACTGCCTTACAGAACATTTCTGGATACATAGCTTAGGTGGGCATTACAGATAGATGATGACTATTACACGTACCATTGGTAACACTAGTTTTCAATTAAAATTAGGTTTTTTGACAGCACAAGATTAAGTAGTTTTTCTGAAAATCACACTTATTTTCTGGAGGAAGGGAAATGTCTCTCCAACAACATTTAGGCACTTTGCTGGAAAAACTTGCCCATTAAAAGGCTGGGCTTCGATTGAAAAAACATAAGTGAAAATGGCAAAAACATGTACATGGAGTCTGAGCTGAGGGAACTGCAAGAGCGAATGGTAGAGCTGAAGCAAAGTAGGTCCAAGGTCCCTCACTTACGCTTAGCTCATGATGCCAGCATGCCCCGGTATATCACAGGGGCCAATACAGAGATGGGAAAAAGGCCTTCCCTTCTACTTTCATCTTAAAACGCAACAGGTCATTATTGCCCCATTGATGTCAGTGCTGGGATGAGGCAGAACGAAAGCCCCGCTCAAGGGCAGTGCTCAGCTCTCTCTGCCACAGCCAAAGTCCAGCTCTGTCTGTCCTCCCAGTGAGGATCCTCCTGGTCATTTAAAAATCACAAGTATTAAAATGCACCCGTGGCATTTACACTGCCGTATCTGTCCATCGCAGGGAGTCAGGGGCCATTGATAGTACTGACTGGCTTAAATGCAGAGCAGAGCTGTGAGCTGGTACCAAAAAAAAAAAAAAAAAAGAAGGTTCTCATTTATAGAGAAGCAGTTAAATATGCAGAGTAAAAAGTATATTGGGTGAAAAGCAGAGCGGACTTTTCCATGAGGAATCATCCAGTTTGTCGTCAGCTACGTCTGCTCTTTTGCAGGTGAAGGAGGTGCTGGGACGGATGGAGGTGCCTGTTAGCAGCTGCACACCTGCAGCTCCTGTAAACGTCAGTGCACCCCGCAGAAAACAACGACAGGATTAGGCCCTCCAGGAGAGACATCAACAGATCTCTTTGCCCCAAATGTCAAGATACAGAATATAGGCAGAATATGCCATGGGTTTTGGCCTGATCCAACAGACTGACCCAAACTTACTGTTGCTGTTTTCATTAGCTGTAGGTTTCTTGCCCCAGAAGAAGCCCCACTCCCTGCAGCCCTAGCTCCATGGTTGCACATTTCTGCTGCCAGCATATGTTCAACCAGGCAAGCAAGGAGGTATAACATTTGGGAAAAGTAGCTTTGAGGTTAAACAGGATTTATGTCAGTCAAATTAAAGGGCAGTAGGAAACTGTGCCACCTCCTGACCCCTTACAAACTCTGTCCCATAGCAAAAGCTGCCCTTGGTTTTCCTCTTAGTGATCAGAAAAGGTGGTACCTTTCTCAGACAGGGCAATTTTGTCAGCCTCACAAGAAAACCACTATTCCTCCGAGTTGTGCTTTTCTTGCACGTTTAAGGAAACATGCTATTTATGTTTCCGAAAATGTGGAAGTATCTACATGTATGTACCTTGCCCAGTATTATCTTCCCTGTATAGGAAGAAGCATAAGATTGGCCTTGTTCCAAATCATGTTGAACACGCCACCTGGAAGGAACAGAGACATCTGGAAAATCATTCCACAATCTCTGAGGAAATTACAGGAGAAATACCGGATGATTGGAAGAACAGCCCTTTGTGGGATTCTTACTTTATCAGCCAATTTCACTTAGATTTTTTTTTCCTAAGTAGCATATGTTCAGAACTTTAATAAGAAATCTTTGAGTTCTGGGGGTTTATTTATTTGTTTATTTAATTTTCCTCATAAATGAAAAAAGTTTTAGAAATTTCACAGGTGGCAGGGCAGGGGCTGGGGAAAAGAAGAGAAAAAAAACTCCGATGGTTCACACGTTATGGTGCAATAGTGGGAAGGATTGCTCCCTCGCCTGGCGTGTGGAGCAGATTCACTGAGCCCACTCCAAGGCTCAAGATGCCTGGGCTGCAGCAGATCTGGCTGCAGAAGGAAGACTCCTTGGTCAGTGCTTCCCAAAGTCCTTCTTCAGACACGCAGGGTTGTTTCAAAAACCAAGCAGAGATATCGCTGGTAGGAATGAAGGTGTAGGTAAAGCTGAGTCTCTGTGTGCCCATGCAGAGCATTGACTGCAGTGTCCTCTGGATATGGGGGAATGAGGGGGGAAAAGAGCATCACCACATGAACTGTACTTATAGTTTTCGTGCAATGCCTCTGACGCAGAGCTGCTCTATCCTCTTCTGTTGTGTTGCAGTTCTTCTACTTTGGGCTATAACCCCAGCATTGGAGTCCTACTGGCTCAATTTCCCCTCTAAATCACCTTCTAAAACATAAAAAGTGCCACAAGGTACACATGGACAGCACAGGAGGAGACCCCAGACTGTGTCAGCCCAAACTGCTCTCTCATATCACTAGATTTGATAGCATAGCAGGAGGCGAGGAGGGACAAATCCAGATCCCCAGCTTCATCTGAATGCACTTGCTATTCAGTGTTTCCTTTTTTTGTAATTAGAGGAGGTGTGCGGGAGTGTGGAGGGTGGAGGATGACAAGAGATAGATCCCAGTTCATAAACATCTTGAACATTTGGAAGCTTTTAAGCAGCTGCTATGCTGGCAAAGTATTTCTGAACCAGCCACCTGCATATGTTTTCTGTTTTTATTAAACTAAGCTCCAAAGATGAGAAGATACAGGTGGAAGCTTTGAGCTCCATCCTTTTCCCCACCTCCCCTTGTGTGTTTTAATCCTAATCTGTATCAACAAACATGAGTCGTTTCTTTAACACATGCAGAAATTACATTGAGGCCCATTGAGGACAAATGACGAGCTTTGATTCCATAATCAATCGCTAAGAAATTCATTAGTGCCAGCACAGATCTTTCGTGCGGGAGGAGCTCTCCCAACGGACCTGCCTGCATCAGAAGAGCTCGTGAGCAGCCGTTCTCTTCCGTTATGCTGGGCTCGTTCCCGTGCTGGGGAATAGCCCCTTCCCCGCCTTCATCTCAAGGAAAAAAAGCTCAGGAGCTTGAAGACTGAAAAATTCTTCACTACTGACTACCCTTCACAGCCCCTCTCTCTCTTGCTGTCTTTCAGCTCAAACATGAAGACACACCGACCGCTCTGGGGTCATTAGAGACTTGTAAAACAAGCGTAAGGATGATGCTCAGGAATAAGTGCCCTTATGGACAAAGTATTCAAAAGGAAGTACCTACTTTTCTCAATTTGTGTTTTGGGCCAAAAGAAATTACCAAATTTTCAGAGTGTGTTAAGCACCCATCAGTTTCCAGGGATTTCTTTAAAAATAGATGGGGATGCAGCACTGTTAAAAATTAGGGACAAACCTTTTAAAAATAATTATGATTTAATTATATGCACCCTGGGTTCATCTGTAAAATTTAACTTCTTTTTTTTTGTTTGCAATCCCCCTTTGCTTATGTGGATTTTATATTAAAAGAAACCAAACAAACCAAAAAGAGAAAGAGAGAGAGAGTGCACATCCCACCAAAACTCACCCGATACTTATCTACTTAAATCACTTAAGCACTTCATCCTAAATATCTCTAATGGAATTAGGTAACCTTTCTATTAAAGATATTGGTTAAGATAGACATGTTAGCTGCTTAGTTAAATATGGGGAATTGCACAGTATTTACCTTAAATGCCCCTTGGCAATAATAGTTAAACTCTACCCTTCCCTCTCTACTCTTGCTGTTGTGTGGTGAATAGCAGAGGAAACATTAGCTGGGGTCATGGAGACATCTGAGGAAGCCAAGACATATAAAATGTAAGAAATTCACAGGGATCCCCACCTGAGAGGCCTTATTTTAGATCTCATTCTGCACTTTGCAGTAATACTTACAATTTAGCAGACTTTCTGCATTGTGTCTATTCAGCTTGCCTCAAGACTTACCTGAATATTCTGGTATCTGCTGGTACCGTTTCTGTTAGACTCATGCTGATGTTCTGGTTTGTGCATTTTTGCTCCAGTAACCTGAATAAATTTCTGGCATGAAATTCATGTTATACCTCCATATCTGGGGCAGGACACACCCTCTGGAGTGAGGAGTCTGGATCTTTCCATTGGTAATAGAGACAGCTTGCATGGTTCAGTTTGACTTTACTCCAAATTTTCAGATATTTGGTGCGAGGTGAAATGAGTCCCAGAGATTCTCACCTAAAGAGCTTGGAGATTACTTTAAAACCCAGTGAGGGCAAGGGAAAGACTCTATTATATACATCAGGCTTTGATCTAAGCCCTCAGCAAATTCAAGCTTCCGTTGCCTCTCCAAATTGTCCATCACTCTCACAAACACCTCTTCAAACCCGAACCACGTTCATGGCACAGCAAAACAAGCAGGTGCCGCATTCACCCCCGGTGTTTTCAGGGGACACACTTTGTACCAACAGCAAGCACAGACATCTACTCCAAGAGAAGAGAGGATCCCTTGGTTTGCAGCTCTGCTCAATGACGTACCCATGGGTTCCTTGCAAACTCTGAAATGTAGAAGAGCAGTGTGTAGATTGCGACAAATGCTAATCTCTCTGTGTTATATATCTGCCCACACACAGCCTTGGAGCGGGGAATCTGCTGTGCAGAGCTAGGAAATGATGGCACGGCAGTTGGACTAAGTCCTTTTGGACAAGGAAAATGCACTGGGATCCTTTATCCTCTGTCTGGAAAGCCAAGAGCAGCAAGAGAAAAGATGTTAGCTGAACAGCTCATCCAAAGGACAGGCTTTCTCTGTGCACAGGGACTCTCCCAGTGCCGTAGGTGTGAGCCCATTTAGGATAATCCTGGCCACTGAGGTACGCACTCCTCTTGAGAAAGCTCTTTTCTTCCTTTCCTCTTCCTTGACCTTGCCATTCAGTTCCTTGTGAAGTAATGTGAAAGCCTCTGTTGTCTCTTTCTTTTAATTTGTAAATACCCTCCCGGAGGGCTGGTAGAGCACATGCAAGCCTGAGAGGCTACCACGGTGTCAGTCATCGCTACCAAAGGCAGGAACACAGGTTCCTGTCCTCCGGGAGACACCCTCCATCCTCACAGGAGCCTGCCCACTGTACATCTGCCAGAAAGATGTTTAAAAAGGGTCTTGGGAGATTACTCCGTGTACCTGGTGTGTGGATGTGGCCGAGGGGCAGTAGGGAGCTGTACGCGTGCCTCGGATACCCCCTGCATAGCGGGCCATGGTGGTTAAAATGGATCTCTATTGTGCTCAAATGCTTTACGTCAGAAACATATTTGGCCCAACGAACTTTTATGTTTTCTGCAAAGGACGGTCATATCTGTGTTTTAGACAAAGTTAGTAAGCAAAAAAACCCACCCATCTATTCTTATTAAACTGCGTGCTAAAGATTGCTACGTATGGAGGGAGGGGAGAAGACAAAATTTGGGTGTACAGAAGCCCTCCCTCAGGTGTATTAGCTAAAGCGAGGAGGGTCTTTGCATTCCCTTTGCCATATTATTACTGAGATAGTCCTTGGATTGCAGTTCAGTCATTTACTTAGTCCTTGAGACAGCAAACTTGTTACCAGCTTATGTGGTCGTTCTGCCCCACAAAAGACTGTTAAAGGCCTCAAGGTTTCACCCGTGATTGTTATGATTACTATAAACTATCTTTTTATTGCACATTGAAATCCTCAGACACGGAGCACCTACAAAATCATGTTTCTTTCAGCAGCAGGTGCAGGCTTTCAGTTCCTGAACTGCTTCTTACGGCTGCAGAGACAGCCGAGACAGCCATCCAGAGACGCGGGAAGGAGCGTACCTGGTTCCCCAGCTCCTCGGTTCTCTCATTGTCTTCACGCCTGACAGAAACAAGTCTTTCCTCTGCCTGGCAGCGCACAGACTTTGTGGGTGACATGGCTTGTTCCGCTGGGTGCATCCCCCACCAGAAATCCAGAGGCAGCATCTTTTCTGCACACACTGAACTGACCAAAAATGGGGCCAGAACTCTGGTTTCCCAGTCTTACGCTGATAAGTGGTAACACTAATTAGCAAACGCTTGGAAAATGTGCCTCTTTCTTTGGAAGTGAGGGAAATTTCAAGTCAGTATAGACTCTGTCAGTTAGCTCTTGATCACTTTTCCTGGCTATAATTGCATTTAATTGAGAGTATGTAGTGCTGATGGGGCATTTTAAAAGAACCATGTTCGTCCCCTGTGTGACAATGTTGTAACATGTTTCATGTCATCTTGATGTGTTTGATCTGCCCTGGTATTAATCTTCATTCCTCAATCCTAGCACTGCCTTCTCCTCTCAGTCTTACAAAGGGGGAGACTGAGGCACAGAAGCATGGGGCAGCTGGCCCAAGCTGAGCCAGCGGGAAGGTGGCAGAGCCGGTTTTAAAAGTCAGGAGCTCAAACCCCTCAATTCGGTCAAGCACTTTGGTCTCCCCAAGCTCTCGCTTTGCAGCGTTTATTTTAGTCTCTCTCCAGATGCAACCCACCTGCCAGTCCCACCAAAGCCAAAAGCCCAGTGGGGGTAGGAGGAAACTCTCGCAGGCGGCAGCATCTTCGCTGCCCTCTTCCTCCTTGCACCCGCCAAACATATTGTAATAAATACATAGAGACAATTAGCACCTGTATAGACAGGCCTCCATACCAAGAGGGATTTCATCCTTGCCTGCCGCTCTAGGTTGGGCTGATTGGCAAAGGCAGGTAAATCTGTATCCTTTGTTTAACAAGATGGGAGAATGATGTGGAAAGCAAGAAACGCCCACAGCCCTCCCAGGTACGAACGCTCAGGCTGATTCAAGCCCTTTCATGTGGTTTTGTCTCCAGCGATTTGCACTTTCATGCCTCCCAGCCCTTCCCCATGTTTCTGTTCCTGCCCCCAACTCCATCTTGCCAAGTCCTTCCAACCGCTGTTATTATTTGTGAAGCGTGAGGAGAATTATGACAAGGGAGGGATGTCATTAAACCACGCCGGGAGGAGATGTCAGCCGCCATGCAAACATCTTCCTGACACTCCACTTTCAAACGATTTCAGAAACTGCACTCAGATGATTTCAGGTTGGGTAGGCCTGTCAACTCGGATGGACGCCACGTGTTGCTTTGGTGCCGGAGACAGCTCCGGAGCGTCTCAGCCAGCTGTTGAGCACACGCGTACGCAGCCCGTCCCCACACACACAACTGCACATCATTATTTTTATGCCACTCCAAGACAGATATCCTTGAATGCCGTTGGAAGCGTCAAACTTTCACTGCAAGTGAAAGCTTTAACATTTAGAGGGTTCTTGTGTAATGCAAATGAACCGGAAAGGTAGGAAGGCATCCCAAATGCCACTCAATGCATTTATAAAAAGATAAGGTGACTGTGTCCTACCCTACCATATCACTTCATTACCGAGTGTCAGCGAAGAGCCTGGCAGCTCGATTGGTTGATGAAATCACATGACCTAAGTGTTATCTTGCAAAAACACATGAAATTACTAAGCTTGAACAGCAAAGAAGTATAAATATCCCCACAGTTGATTCTCATCAGCCAATCAAAGACTATGTATCTCTCTATTTCCTTTCATTTTTTCCTCCCAGTGGGGAAAAAAATGAATTTCCCCATCTAATTTATAATTCAAGATATTTTGCTATCTAATATATTTATATTATTTTCTTCAACATCTAATTGAAGTGCTTTGTTTATGCATTATTCATTTGATCTTTGTTTTCCATCCTCATTGTTAACTTCCAATGCAATTTTAATAGGCTCATGGTCAGAGATCAGGGTGGCAGACACTTTGATGCTGTGTTAATTCACTGACGAAAGGGCAGGAAGAACGTGTGAGTAAGGAAGCCTTTAAAGCCATTGTTTCTGATCCAGATCTGTCCCATGTTGGTATGTACCTAATTTTCACGGGAGCAGATTTCCTCGCTTTGCTGTGGCAGTCAGTTAGGTGTTTGGGTGTCATGCTAACAGCAAGCAAGAAGAAAAATGTAATTGCCTGAGCTTCTGCAGATGTGGGACATTAGCCAGTGCCTGCTGAGTTCTGTGGAAATAACACACTCTGCTGCTCTTCATCCTTTCAATGTCTCTGCTGAACTGCTCGCACAAGTAAACAGAGGTGAAGGTGATGGATGTGGCATGTTAGACAGGAAAATGGGTTGGTTTTCAAGATTTTCTAGTACCAGGGGCAGTGCTCCACAACCAGGAGTGTACACTAGACTTGAATAACACGCTGCTCTGCAGGCTGTGACTCGGCCACTAGACAACATAGTCTTCCACGTCCCTAACCAGGAACCAGGTATGGTCTTTTAACTCAAGGCGCTGGGGTCTTGGATGGGTCTCCACCTCTTGAATGTCTTGTAGGCATGAATTTTGTTATGCAGTCACTCATTGACTCACTGCTAAGCTGTCTTCCGTAAGCAAAAATTCAGAACTTCTCTTTTAGCTGAAATATTGCAGCCCAGCCCAGTTGAGATATGAAAGATTCAGGTTCAGTGCTCACTCCAGCCAAAAGCTTACTTTCAGTTTTATTCTTTTCTTCCCAGCTGATCTCAACAAGGACATTTTGCAGTAGCCAAAGAGTTAATAACAGTGTAGGAACTATAATTCTGCCTAGGAAAATCATTTATGGATATTCTTGGCATTTCTGGATATCAGCACAGCTGTAGCTCTGTCTTACCCATGAACAAATATTCTTGGCCAAGACACCAGCTCACACAGCCCATTAAAGGCGGCTTCTGCAGGAAGGAGTGCACGCAGCAAGCAATGCTAACTTGAGTTTACAACTGCTGCCCACTGAAAGTTGGCATGGACAGGTAGTGGAAGTATTAAGTGATAAAAGGCATAGAGCATTGAAAGTGACAGGCAGCAGATGTAAATAGAGGTAATTTTGTGCAATAACCCACCAAATTCCATTTTAATGAACTTAGCTCTCCAGTCTCCATGAGACGAGACATTGCTAGACAAGAGAGAGTGAGAGGGAGGTCCAAAAATAGTGTCATGGAGACAAAGGCTGCTAAGAAGTTGCAGCAGCAATCCCGCAGAGTGCACACTCATATAAGTAAACCCACCAGCCAGCTTCAGTTTGCACCAGTGACAGGAACGGCAGTAACACCAAGGATGCCTATGGAAGAATCTGTACTCACAGGATGATGAAAGGAAAGACATGAGGAGTAAATTATGCATTGCACATTCTAACAAGAAACCTGGCAGCGGAGGGTGGAAATAAGGGAGATTTGTGGGAGTGGTGTTTGTTTGGTACCAGTGTGCCTTTGCCTTCCTTCTTTCCTTTGTTTTGCACATTTATTCCCCTTGAATTAACTCATGGAAGAGGAACAGATGCCATCAGGATTTAAAACAACATTTTTACTGGCTTGAAACTAGTGCTTGAATGGAAGATGTCAACATTTCCTCTGAATTGTACAAATCAGTGGCATTGTAACAGGGTTATTGTTTATAGATGATGCTTTTTTATCAGAGATTCTGCGTGTCAGTTGCTTACAAATATTTTTCAGAAAAATCTGAGACCAGTTTTAGGAATTCTCTCTGTCTAAAGACACATCATTTTCAAAAGTTGGAAATCAGATATTTCAGGTGTTCTGGAGTTTCTCACTGAAATAAAGCTCTATGTTTTCTGGAGCAGAAATTCCTAACTTTGATTCCCTTTTCCTCATGTTTGACTGACAGCCATTGACATACAGCTGTGAACAAAGATTCACTGTCTATCTGAACTCAATGGCCTCAGATTTTCCCCTAGATGAATATTCGAATGATCTGAAATCTATAAATCTCAGAATGGAAAAGTGCAGAAATGGCATCTTCATTATTCTTCTGGTTCTTTTTTCTCACCAAGGACATAAGTGTCAGATTTTCCTATGTAGTTGTTGTTTCAGGCTCAGCATTCTCATCCTCAGTGTTTGAAATTACCTCACTTTAGTTAGAAGAGATGACCATGAAATCTCTGTTAGAAACTGGTTTTGTACAAAATGCATCAAATGCACATAAAATATTCTCATATAAGCTATTGCTAGATACTTCAGAACCACGTTGGCAAGCCTGGTTCTGAACACAGGAAGGAAGCACAGTATAGCTGATGGGCTTACTGTGGGGAAAAAAGCCAACAAAATGAAAACATCAGTGAAAATATTACCCTTCTCTGTGGAAAATCTAATTTTTACTCAAATCCCCTCATCTTCTATCTGTTGTAAAAACAACTGCTTTAATAAGGCTACATCCTTCCAAAACCTAGACATCACTGGAAATCTAATTTTCTATCTCAAAAAAGTTTTGACGGGAAATTTTCAACCTGTCCTGAAACAGCAAGGTGCGACAGCTTTCTTAGTCAAGCCCCTGGTTGTGCTTGGTCGTTCTTAAATGCTGTTAATGGGAATACAAAACAGTCATTCGCTTGACGTGTAGAAAGGCAAAAATCATCAAAGACTTCATGTGTGAACAGAAAAGGGATTGTCTCCCTTTCCCCATGGATCTGGCCCTTTCCCAGGGTTCAAAAGAATTTGACTGCATGGTGTGGAACTATGTTTCTAGCATGAGAGAAGGAGTAAAATGGGGAACAAAAAGAGAAAGAAAAGGAAAAGAAAATTCCACTTGATTAGCTTCTTCGCATCAGTTGGATGTGACAACTCTTTGAATATGGATGAAGTCTACAAGAGGGATCATCTGCCAGCAGTAGTTGTTACCAAGGAAGTAAGTGATGCTGGAGGTCAGAGGGCACCTGTCTCGCCAGCTAATGAAAGAATTGTGGGAGACAGAGCTGATTAAAATAAGGGCTGTAATTCCTGCCCTTCCCACCCCCACACCTTCTCTGCTCTCTCTTTTAAAATGATACCAAAGCTATTGTTATTGTAAGTGGGATGTGAAAGAGACTGTCCTGGGAAGAGCTTTGCCACTCGTAAGTGATATTTTGGCCAATAACTTGTGCCAGTCTCATCCTCCCACACAGATTCTGGAAGGCAAAAGCAACTCTTTGCTTTATTCTCTGCCAGACTTTTTTTCCAATCGTGCTGTGAGCTGAAAGTCACCCTTGATTTTCAAGGGGGAGAAATACAATGGTTAGAATGGGCTGATTAAACGGGAACATATATATGGGGGTGGGAGAGTTAGAAGAAATAACTCAGGAATGCTTTATCCTTAAAGGCAACAAAGACATTTTAGGATATAAATGTTGTTATAGTGCCTCTGATCAAAGAGAAAGGTAATCCAGTACCCTTTCTTAAGCAGTGGCCAGCAGTAGATGTTTAGCAAAAATATATAAAAATCAGGGAAAATATGATGAGTGTTCTGAAGTATGTTTTCTCTCTTTAGGGAGTTCTTAATATGGATAGTGCATCCATACAACAGAGAAAGTTTGAGTCCCCAGTTAATATATATCAATGTAGACAAGAACTACATCCATATCACTGTAGGTGCATTCGCTGTACATAAGGACAAATGGTTGTATGCTCACACTTACAGTGCTAAGCTCTCCTTCATCACAAAAAAGGGTGCCCATATCCATACTGCAGATTGGGAACAGTTTCTGGCCTGTGCTATCTCCTGAACCATACCTGGATGAGGTTCAGAAGAGTAGTGGCCAACACTGTGCTAACAACAACAGATTTTCGACAATCATGGGACATTGCCTCAGCCCATTTTCTGGACCAATTTACTAGGTAACCTAAATAATCATAACCTAATAACCAGAGGTAACCTAAATAATCATATAGGTAGTCCTCCTTTTCGTTGCCCTGAAACCTCCATCCTCATCCCTGCGAAACCCACACAGGCAAAAGCAGACCTTTAGACAGAACCATAGACACAGGCCAAGAATGAGGGGAAAGTCTCTGACAGTCTAACTTGAAAGCAGATTTAGGCATGTAGCATTGTACACCATCCGGTGCATGGTAAACACTGCCACAGGAAGGCAGAACACATAAAGAAAAAGCTGCAGAGAAATAAAATGGACCTAGGACTTACAGGGATCAGCCCATGTTTTCCAAAACAAAACATAAACCAGAGCCTTCTGGTCCCCACGCAGAAAGTTCCTCTGGTTATCTCAAATAGTAGTCACTCTCTGGCTCAGACTTTCTCTTAGCTGCAAATCCTTTACAGGAGCTCATCCTTTCATGGTGTAAATCAGTTAAATTCCGTACAGCTTTGGGGGTTTTCAAGAGCAGGTGACTTGGTCCGTGTATTTCACAGACAGACCAAAGATTTTGCTTGACCTCTCTACAGTAGTGTTGGGTTGATCCTCTTATTTATTTACCTAGTAAATGCCAGTCAGTGAATTTAAGATGTTGTCAGAGAGTCTGAATCTACACACAGGTCTTCCATAGCAGGATCAGGTTTCACAGAGTTTAATTAATGCTGAGGATAAGACATTTTCCCCTCCACTGACAGAGGAAGAGAGAGAGGGAGTCTGGAACTTCTCAATTGTTGAGCTATCACTCAAAAACTTTGTTACACCATCAATCGAAACTGTGCAATGGAGAAAAGATGCATATAGCGAGGCAGCTACTCCCATGATAACACCCAAACATGGTGTTGTGGTTTAACCCCAGCCGGCTACTAAGCACCACACAGCCGCTCGCTCGCTGCCCCCACCTCCTGTGGGATGGGGGAGAGAATTGAAAGAGTAAAAGTGAGAACACTTACAGGTTGAGATAAGAACAGTTTAATAATTGAAATAAACTAATATAATAATATAATAATAATAACAATAAATTGTAATGAAAAGGAAAATAACAAAAAGAGAGCGAGATAAAACTCAGGAAAAACAAGTGATGCAACCGCTCACCGCCCGCTGACTGACGCCCAGTCAGTCCCCGAGCAGCTATCCCTGCCCCCCAACCAACTCCCCCCAGCTTCTATACTGAGCATGACATCATATGGTACGGAATATCCCTTTGGCCAGTTTGGGTCATCTGTCCTGGCTATGCTCCCCTCCCAGCTTCTTGTGCACCTCCTCGCTGGCAGAGTATGGGAAGCTGAAAAGTCCTTGACTTCGTATAAGCAGTGCTTAGCAACAACTAAAACATCAATGTCTTATCACATTATTCTCATGCTAAATCCAAAACGCAGCACTATACCAGCTACTAGGAAGAAAATTAACTCTATCCCAGCCGAAATCAGGATACCTGGATCGTTATAAGGGGTTGTAATGAAAGATACATCTATCCCAAGGTACTGTGACTGAAGTGTCTTTCTTCAGCTCACTTTGAAAGGCACAGAGAGATGTTTAAAAACCCCTTACCCTAACCCAGGTCCACCAAAAAAGATGTCACTGCTGTTCTATTGAGGCTGGATATAATTTAATCTCTAAGTATAACATTTTATTGGCTCACACTTTCAAAGATATTGTAGCAGAATTTTTTAACGGAATTTACACTCCGCTGGTGTGAAAGTCTTTACTTGCCACCTGATAAAGGCAAAAGCTGGAATAGGGTTACAGATTGCATTTTTAAGTGGATTTTATCTTTTGCAGATATATATATAGAGTTTACCTCTTTTGAATGTCGGTGCTTATGTAAGTGTGAGTGGTGGGGGAAGGGGAGCTGTTTATATCTCACTTCTTGTAATTTTTCTATGCATTTGAAGGTCTTGATAATATTAAGAAAAAGAAGAAGGGTTCAGTAGTAAAGGGATACAGCTAATAGTGTTTCCTCTACAGAGTGAATATTTGCACTTGCAAATAACAAATTGTGCACTGTTGTGCACATTTGGTGCCTCTGCCCAAAGGCATTTGATCTGAAATTAGAAGCATTTATTTCCATGTGCTGTTGCACAGCCAGCTTTAGGGAAACCATAGCCCTGTTAGATTCTCCATAATCCTGTTAGTGTCCTGAACAGCTTTAAAGAAGGAACTCGCTTTTAAACTAGTTGGGCAGGTTTAATAAATTTACCCACATCTAAGACATCTAATCAAAATGTAGATCCTTCCATCTGAGCAAGTCAGTCAAGACTTGCAATATAGAACATGGAGAGAAAATTCCTTTTTTAGGGGAAGTGTGATTTGGCTAAAAGTAGATGTCTATCTTAGGATGAGAGTTGTGCCCTCGACTTTGCAGACCAGATCCCTGTTGACTACAGAAGAAAGCTGAGGGTGACTATCTCAGATGGAAGCATGCCTTGTTGTAAACACGTAAGTTTCTGTAAATGGATCCCCCCCTTTCAAAAGCAAATCTCTAAATCTGCAGATTCTTGAAGTCAATATTTAGTTTTCTTTGTAGACGTAACAGAAGATGCTATTCCAGATTACAAGTGAGGAACGATTTTGGTCAAATAGTGTATTCATTGGAGAAAAAAAAAATGTAGTTAAGCATTGAATGGAAATATATGCATGCTCCTATCAAATAATAAGATACCACGATCAATTCACTTGCGTGAAAATGTGAAACTTCTATTTTGCTGATGAGGCATTTTTTAAACAAAGCGTTTTCTTTTCCTTTTTCTCAATTTCTCTTATTAACCTGCTTGCTTTTAATGAAAAGGGAACAAAACATAAGAAAAATGAAAAAAGTTCCATTCTGGATCAGGAGAGTCATTCTTGCAAACTGGAAAATAATTTTTTCAAATTATTTTTTCAATGTGCATTTTAGCCAGTGAAGTAAACAGTTAGCTATTCAGACACGTCTCTCAATCCATGTGTACGGCTGCCGGCACCTACTCACAGACCTGGGGAAGAGCTGTATGCCCAGGGCAGCCTTTAAGATCAGTGAAGGTCAGGGATGTGCAGAGCCTGGGAAGTCAGGCTCAAACAGATATATGGATGCTACGTGGATACATATAAGATAAAAAGAAAAAGCACTCCCTGGGCAGTTTTAACTATCCGTTTCCTTCCACATACAAAAGTATAGTTTGGCATAGCAGATGGGACCAGCGATCCATCCAGTCAGGTACCGTGCCTCCAGCAGTGGTCTGTGCGTGGTGCGTGTGAAGACTTCCCTCTCGGCAGCACCTGGTCAATGGCGTGGTGGGGGACAGAAAGGACAAATTTCTCCCGAGGCCCTGCAGCACTGATCTTATGTCCTATTGACACACATAAAGACAAATGCTCCGGCCAAATCTTTGGCTGATGCAGGTCACCTTTGCGCCTGGAGAGTCAAGAGAGTCCCTTAGGTTATGTCTAGGCATAACCCATGAACACAAGCAGGGAGCCCCATAGGCAAAAGGCATCTGTGGGGACTGAAATATGGCCTTCAGGAAGGGCCTGCAGTGGAGGACAGTCCAGGCCCAGGACATCTCCCTCTCTCATGACCTGATCATAGCTCATAGCAAGAGCTCTTGAAATGGAGGATGAACCTATCCTTGATTTAGATTCTCTGAGGCTTCGGCTCTCTGCTTTAGATTTTAGGATGATTGAAACAGCTGGGTATTGCCAGCTGTTTTTAGTGAATGAACCCACACCTCTATGCAATTGCCTGAATTTGAAGAGCAAAAGACCAGGGACCCTTGTAGACATCAGGCAGAGCACCAGTGAGGGAGAGGAGATGGACCATGTGCTCGGTCCTGCCCAGCCCCACAAAGTCCAGTGCTAGGTCCAACTGCGGCACGCTTGGAGCAAACATGTTTATTTTGGATATTCATTATGAAAGCCGCGTTGGGAACCCTTTGATCTCGTGTGTAACGGGAGCTTGAAGGGAGGGTTTGAAGAGGAGAGGAAGGAAACTGGAGATTTAGATCTGTTGGGTGAGGAAGAAAGGTGAACGCTTTAAGAGTTTTCTTTCTTGATCATTTTATCGGAGCCCTAAATTGGTGTTCTCTTCCGGAGGAAAAAAAAAAAAAAGTAGTATTTAAAAAAAAAGGAAAGAAAAGTCAGCCATTCAGCAGTTCAGCTCCAGACCTCCATAACACTTTCAAATGAAGGGGTTTCCACAGAGCACATTTTATTCCCGGAGACACTCTTGAGCTTGAGCAGAGAGGATTTGCATCTGTAAAAAGGACAGAGAGAAGGAGACAGCAAGGCTTAGCCTTTGTATCCATCACCAGAGCTGGAGGAAGGGAAAGCCTGAGGAAGGGGGTGTTTGACCCTCACCTCGGTAGCAAAAAGATTGGAGACAAAAAACAAAAACCTTTTCCTCTGACAGGCCCACTTCCCTTCTGTTCCCCCCAAGTCTAGCAGGGAAATCAGAGCTACAATCTCTTATTGGCAGGGGCTAATAAATAAATAAATAACGGCCCAGATTAGATAACAACAGCCACAACAACAACAAAACATGTAACAGCATCAGGGGCAGGAAGGATCAGCATCTGCTTTAATTAAAAAATCTGCCTGCATTGATTTGTAGGGAGATGAAGAAAATGTTCCCTCCCCCCATCTTAGTTCAATGATTGGTGTATGTCCGCTGTTAGCTACAAATAAACCTTTGATCATTTTATTGCTGTCTGTAAAACTAAAATAATTTTGCTGTGTATTTTCCTTTTATTTTTTTTTTTCCCCTTCAAATTGGGAGTGTTAGGAGGGGAGTGGCAACAGACAGATCTACTTGGGAAACATCCGAATGGAGGTGGGGGAGAGACCAGGGAGAGGAGAAATGAGAATAAATACACAGTACTGCAGCTAGGGAGGTGGGATCAGACTGCCAGCGCCCAGGGGCTGAAACAGCCAAATGTACCACCCCCAGCTAAGAAAACCCAAAATACTGTGCCTACTGCTCCCAGCTGCCTACACTCCTCTCCAAACATTTATAACAATTAAAAGCATGTTGGTGTATTAAAATTGAAGGAAAGCACGCATTTGAGCCCCAATGCAGCTGGAGTGCTTCATCGTGCTCATCCTCACAGGAGGACCGGGGGAGGCAGTGTGGAAATCGCTGGTCCCTGAGGAGGGGGGACAGAGAGGACAGGGTTTTCCTTGCACGAGATGGCACCTGGCAGTGCAAAGCCGAGCACGCAGAGATGGAGGTGGGAGGCAGAGAGCTGCCCTCCTGCCCAGAGCAAGAGCCTAGGTAGATGCAGCACGGGTCCCACCTCTACTGCCAACTTGCTCAGTATTTGTACGGAAACCACTTGTGCTTCCTGCTGTAAAATGAGCTTAACACCACTTTGCCTGCCTCCCAGGGCCTCCTGAGGGTAAGCAGATTAAAGGTTTGGAAGCGTGTGGGCTCCACGGCACTGGGGACCAGAGGCCGGCGCAGCGCAGCCTGGGTTCGGGGGGACGCGGAGCTTATTGCAGCCATGCGGGGTTGGGTCCTGCTGCCTCCAAAGTGGCCACGTTTCACAGCAGCGTGAGAACAGCTTTGCAGGTGGTGGCACTGAGGCAAAGTAGGCTTGTTGCCTGGCCAAGAAGGGGATTTTAATGCAGCCTCCATCCACTTCCCTCCTCCCCCTCCAGCAACAGCAGCTGGCTTGGCATGCTAGGACTGTCTCTGTTGCTCTATGCAAAATCCGTCCCCATCCTCCTGATAGCATCAGTGACCCATCCTAGGGCTGGCCCTGCTCCCTTACCTTAAGGGGAGGGCAGAAAAAAATCAGTTTGTCCTACAGAACTGAGGTGTCTGGAGCTGGCCTTAGTGGGAAGGCACGGGGAGCAGCAGGGAGGCAGGAGGGGGCGAAGGGGGACATCTCTGCTGGGGACTGTGGGGTGGCACAAACTGCTCCAAAATCCCCAGGAGTAGATATCTTGTGCCCCTTTTGGCTGTGGGTGTCTTTTTGGACAGACTCTGAGAGGCTTTTTTCCATGGATATACATCAACATGACTGTCACTCCACAACTTCCCAAGGGCTTGGGAGGTGCTCAGAGTAGGACATGGTGTGCTACCAAACCATTATAGCTTCCTAATTCAAAATGCTGACCAACACCACCCTTAATCTGTGCATCTCAGAGCACAGGTTTTCCTAGTGGTTCCTGCCAGGGAGAGGAGCAGGGAGGCTTTTCTTTCCCCAGGGACACCGTGGTATGGGACACACAACACAGGGTCAGAGCACTGGAACTTGGTCCTACATGGCCTCATCTCCATTGGCTCCACATCTTCCATTCATAGGCAGCAAGGACAGCATGAGAGGGTGAGTGCATGTGCATGTGTACTCACTATATTAATACATATGTATGTGTATTTTTACATATCAGTTCTATAGGGCTCAGCAACATCAAAAGGAACCTGGATAATCAGAGCAGAAGATATAAAAGATCAAACAGAATATCTTTTAAACAGATCTGAGAAGCTTAATTTTCATCCAATGTTACTGCAGGAGCTTTTCCTGCTTTCCCCCCCCCCCCCCTGGTTTTTTCCCACTTCCATGGGTTTCTTTGATCTGTTTTGATGTCTTTTTCAGCTCCTCTTTCAAAAAAAATTCTTTTAAAACCATTTTTTTTTTTTTGCTTTTCCTTTCCCCCAAAGTCATGAAGGCTTCTAAGAGTAAGAAACTAGCTACATGCAGCATCTCCCCACACACTTTCCTCCCCACAATGCACATGCACTCCACAGTCCCTGTTCTGCTCAGAAACCTCTGACTCCAGGGCAGAGGGATGAAATTAAAACTGCACCAAGTGAAATGTTATTTCCTTCATGTCAAGGGTTTTCAACTCAGTCACTTTTGAGTCCTGTTCAGGGTTTGAATTGGACTACATTTGTGGCAAAAGCTGTTCCCTCAGTTGTATGTCTAGCAAAAGGCCAACTTCACAGAGAGAAACCCGGCAGGCTTCATTTCAGACCTGTGCTATCAGTTCACATTGACAAGGATGTGAGCGTAGGGTCAGGTCACCTGGGTTTTTCCTTTGATTTCCTTAAGGCCTGGACAAAGTTACTTAACTTCCCAGCCTAACTGCTGAAGAAGTTACTAACTTCTGCAAATCTGCTATGCCTATAGGCAACAAGGAAAAATTAAATTTCATCCATGGGTGAAAGTCACTGGAGAGGAAATGCTCTTTCTTCACAGCTCTGTGGCACATTTTTTGTTCTGGTTGGGGGCACCCCACAACTTCCCGTCCTGGTTCTCCCAGGTGGTTTGAGGTCTGGGGTCCCCCTTAGCTCACATCCCCCCGACACCCTGCAGTATCATGCTCCTATGCACAGCATTGTTCCATGCCACGCTCAGATGTACCACTTCAACCTTGACGCCCCAGCATTGCCTCCCAGCATTTCTTTACGTGTAGCCCAGCCACTCCCCACATGCTTCCGACAGCCTCCCCTCTCCCGGCTGCCTTTCCCATTCCTGCTTTGCTCTCCTCGCTGTAGCAGACACGCTTGCAAAAAGCCCTTCTCCGGTGAAGGGAGTGTTCACCAGCACTTCAGAGCAGGCTCTCCGCAGCATGCACCAAGCACAGGCAGAAGCTAAACAATATCAGTTGAGTGAATCCGGGTTGAATTTATGTGGCAGGGCACTGTAGAGGATGGCTGTCTGCTGGGGACAGGGCAGATAAAGCCAAAGCCCTTTTACACTGGCCCTAAGCAGGCTACAAGCAAAGTCTCCTGGATTCCAAGGCTCGCGCTTCCTGCATTAAGGCTCTCCCTCCCTCAACAGATAGTGCCAGAGCAGTAGGAGTGCTGGTCCAGTGCTTCTAATTAATATGATTTCAGTCTCCCAGAGTGTCTTCAGAGCCCAGATAAAATGTGGAAAGTGTAAATACTGTACACAGACACACAGACTCACCAGACTGCCTCGTCTTTCAAGCCGAGTTAGTCTTTCTTGCAGCAAGCAGATGAGCTCAGAGGAACTGGAAAAAAAAGACTGAGCTATTACAGCACAAGTTTTGTGTGAAACGAAAACTGCCCTGCAGATTGGAAATCTATTTTCAGTCATTCCAGTTCCTTCCAAAATACTAATAATAATAATTGAAGTTCTGAGGCTTTTCAAGTAATTTTTATCCACCAGCCTCCTCTGAAGTACAAAGCCAGCTCATGCCTGTCAGGCCAGCTGGGCTGAGCTCAATCCGAGACATGGGGTGCCAGAAATTTAATCCTGAATTTCCCAAATCTAATCGAAACGGCACAAGCCGTGATTAATAATTCACTACTTTATTACTGATACGATGCCTCGGACTATCACAGCGTCTGAATAATTGATTTGCCAAGAGGGGCGACATGTCCTTTCCTAAAGCAGAGAAAGTTTGACCGAAGAGTTGCCGTGTAAAGCTGGCTAAATGCTTTTAAATAGTTTGAGTCTAGATCTCTGACATTCACTTGGTGTCTAAGGACAAGCTGGGAAGAGGCAGCTGGGGAAGTTTTATACCATCCACTACGGCACAGGTCATATGTCTAGAAACATGGTCAAAGAGATAGTGTATAAAGCACTGCTTTATACATAGGGAAAAATAGATGAGAAAAAACTAGGAGAGAGAGAAATGAAGTTACCAGAAGGAAAAAAACTTACCTTTACAAGCCTATGAATAGTTGGAGTATTAACTACCTTTAGACTTGATTCATTAGGTCTACGTCCCCCTTCTCCCACCCTGATCCTTGCTTTGACTTACACTGGCTCAGATCTGCTGAATCTAATGGACGGTGAATGCCAGTAGAAAAGCTGAGCAAAACTTGGTGTAACACAGCCAGACTTTGTATTTTCTCAGCCTGGAAAGTTGACAAAAATCTGGGTGACGGTCCTACTGCGCCTTAGGATTAGATGCAAATTTGGGCTAGAAATGGTGTTTCAAAGTTCTCCAGAACTGACAGCCCCAGATCTGAGCGTTGAGAAACCCTAGAGGTGAACAGTCAGTATTTCAGCTTGAACAGTGAACAAATTTTCCATCTCCCATCAAAACCAGACCTCAGTTTTGACAGGTTTCCCCATTTGTAAAATAGAGATATTGAGAACCTTCTCCTCTGGATGGAGAAGACCTCAGTGCTTTAAACCCCTGCTATAGTCTCGACTGATGTGGGATGATGACAAAACCATGGAGGTAGATTTCTGAAGCGTCAGAGGGACCATGGTGAGGGCCCCATCAGGGCACACCATGGCCCTGCATTTAGAAAAGTAGGATTTTAACTGTTTATCTCCTGCCAAATAAACAAGGTGATAGCTCTACCGGGAACCAGTACCACCTCAATGCAGTTTTACTGAAATTTTCAGAGCAAAATGGCAGCCTCTGGCACTTTCAGGGAGCAAAACACAACAAAACAAAGCATTTTAGCTGCTAGCTGAAAAAGCACTCCTCTGCCTTTCTTCTCAGTTTATTTTAAGATGGAAGTTTGTAGCTATAAAGTGAGTCACCTACCGACCTAGTAGCGAAGGGGTTAACATAATTGGGGCTGTTTTCTCCCCCTCTCCACTTTGCCTTTGGTAGTTAAATCGATAGCAAGTGGTACTGCCTTATTACTATCATTGTGCTGAGATATTGCGTTAAAGGAGTTTAGGGTTTCAAATTGAATGTCAAATATAATATCACAGTGGAAACTTGAAGTGCGCAGCTGAGCTGCTCAGCTCCGGAGGGTTAATGCCGCCAGCCTATCTGCCCAATAGCACGGCGAGCAAGTGATCTCCATTTCAACCCACTGAGCTATCTTCAGATGCTCACCAGGACTTGCAGGCAGGAGAAGGGGGCCCTGATGGATGTCAGGCAGCTGCAGATGGAGGGAAAGGGAGTTCGGTGTAACAAATTGATTGCTGGGGAATTGATTGGAGTTCTGTATCGCCTCAGCTGTAGCAGCTGATCATAACTAATCAACCCTTTGTCACTTCAAACTGGAGCAGCATCATGCGTGGACCAGGGACAGAGAGAATGTCTTTCATTTTCCTTGGTAGAAAAGTTCCTTGTTGGAAAAGAACCGTGGTCATCGCCGTAGGATTTTTCTACCTCAGTGCTCAGAAGCTGAATAGTTTCAAGTTTGGAGTCATTTCCTAGGGGCATAGACACGATATTGTCAATGCCTTCCCCCAGTTACTCGTTCTTTTCCTTTCTTGGTCTGATTTATCCTTTTTCTACAGGGAACAGCAATGACGTATGCTAGACGATGGAAAAAGTGCATAGTACCACACACAGGCTTAATACCGCACACATGTTTTTACCTTCTTGTAAACGTGAACTAAAGTGTATTAAATTAAATCACTGAGAAAAGCAGATTAGACCTATTCAAAGTTTGGAGGAATCTATATGTAGCTCAGAGAACAAATTCCCATTGAAGCAAATTTTTGTTCAGTGCAACGAGTTGTCACAGTAAGGAGTTCCTGGAGTAAATCCTTTATTCTGGTACCTTTTCTTAAGTGGTTGGAGGACTGCCAGTGTTGTTCATCTTCCCCAGTCTCACTGACATCAGTGCAGTTGTGTCCTCCTTATACCAAAACTAGAGTTGTTTAGAAAACTCACCTGACACAGCAAAACTGTCCTTCAAGTGCTGTGATAATCCTAGGCTTAGCCTATGCTTTTAGTCTGCTAAAATAATTTGAAAGTGCCTTAGAAATGTTGTTCATAATCTCTGGGTATGATCAATTTGAGGATCAAGAAAACTCTCTTCTCACCTCCTTCTCTCCCTTCTTTTCTCATAAATCCTCCCTGAATATAGACCATGTATGACTAAAAGGTGCCTCGCCTTCTCCATTCTCTAAATGACTGTGTCCTGGGTTGTCAGGGCCAGTCTCAAACTGCCATCTCAGACTGCCCAGAGGGACTGGTCCACCATTTAATGTAGATAGGAACTCATCAGCTACCTTGTCCTGATAGCTGAGACAATTATGCAGGACACACTCCACAAAGCACATCCATTCACCATATAATTCTGGTGTACAAAAACTGCATAACTGCCTGCTGTGCCTGGCCACTAATTTGCAGACAGGACAGGGGAGACTTCATCTCTCCAAATTCATTGTTCAACAAAGAAGTTGCACATGTTCCTAAGACCATCTCTGTTCCACAGAGAACTTCAACATATGCTGGACGTAAAGTATATTGCACCTCAAATACTGTGTTCAGTTTTGGGCCCCTCACTACAAGAAGGACATGGAGGTGCTGGAGCGTGTCCAGAGAAGGGCAATGAAGCTGGTGAAGGGTCTGGAGCACAAGTCTGATGAGGAGCGGCTGAGGGAACTGGGGTTGTTTAGCCTGGAGAAGAAGAGGCTGAGGGGAGACCTCATTGCGCTCTACAACTCCCTGAAAGGAGGTTGTAGTGAGGTGGGTGTTGGTCTCTTCTCCCAAGTAACTAGCGATAGGACGAGAGGAAATGGCCTCAAGTTGCACCAAGTGGGGTTTAGATTGAACATTAGGAAAGATTTCTTTACTGAAAGAGTGGTCAGGCCTTGGAACAGGCTGCCCAGGGAAGTGGTGGAGTCACTATCCCTGGAAGTATTTAAAAGACATGTAGATGAGGCGCTTAGGGACATGGTGTAGTGGGCATGGTGGTTGGACTCGATGATCTTAGAGGTCTTTTCCAACCTTAATGATTCTACGATTCTATGATTCTATGTGCTACTTCACATTCAACTTTAAGACAGGTTTCAAGCCACCCATGTATCTCAATGCTTTGCTAAACAGGAATGGACCAAGTCAGGCTTCCCCTGGGAAGAAACACTTTTAATTACTAAAGAGTACTTCTGCACTTGGCATCACCTTTTGATTATAAAAAAGATCTATAACAAGCAATTACCAAAATAAAGTCCACTCATCACACGAACTGTGGTATGCACATTGTTAACCAATTGCAAATGAAAGGAAAATTTTATTAAAGCAAACATCTGAAAGAGATACACATACCCAAAACAGGTGGAAATGTATAGATATAACTATAGTGCAGTCTACTGAGAGCAAGAACACCTCGTGTAGGAAAGCCTTGGATCAATTCCACGCATGTGATACCATTTTTTCCTTTTACTATTCCTTGTCCTTGGAGTACAATGAAGAAAGAAGGTAACTTTAGTTGATGCTGTGTCTTTGTGTTTGTTTACCATGTTGCACATTATATTGCAAAAGATTAAAAACAAAAGAAACCTAAAAACCTGCGGGGTTAAGTTAGAATTTTATAGCCCTGTTGGGAAATAACATGGCAGGAGCAGCAGGCTCATCCTACAGATGCATTATATTTTGTGACAAACTCTGGTGCATGCAGAACATCCATCAATCATCGAGATAATTTTCCATCTCATCAATTATGCAAATTAAACCACAAAAACTATGTTCAAATAACACTAAGGGCCTGACATAAACCCAGGAAAGCGAGGCAACTTGGAGCGAAGGTTGAAATCCTACCCTCCCTTCGCCGTGCCGTGCATTGGCTTTTCAGGAGACACGCTGTGCACGACTGCCGTGGTGAAGCAGTCTTTTTGTTCCTGCCAGCAGCTCAAGTATCAGCAAACCATGGTATGACTGCTAACAGGAGCTTGAGGGACAGAGCTTGGGATTTCTTTGACTGATATTCAATGTCCACTCTTTCCAGCCTGATTAAGGCCACGACCTACCTCACGTGTTTGTGAGGGCGCACTGTGGCCTTTAGCACCATGATCCTAAATACTCTGATGCAGATGGGCAGACTGAGCTATGACCCACTTGCTGGGTGTGTGGGGTCGGAGTGTGGGGGGAGAAGCCTCAGCTCTCAGTGGCTGAGTTTATCAGCCAGATAAGTTCCACTAGAATAAAACTCCTCCTAGTATGGCGGTCCCCCACCTCTCCTATGACTTCTCCTATTTTTCTTCTTTTCCTTTATCATGACATGACTTAATGAATGGAGTCTGTTGTGGTTTAACCCCAGCCGGCAACTAAGCCCCACACAGCTGCTCACTCACCCCCCTGCGGTGGGATGGGGGAGAGAATTGGAAGAGTAAAAGTGAGTTGAGATAGACAGTTTAATAGGTAAAGCAAAAGCCACACACGCAAGCGAAACAAAACAAGGAATTCATTTACTACTTCCCATCGTCAGGCAGGTGTTCAGCCATCTCCAGGAAAGCAGGGCTCCATCACGCATAGTGGTTATTTGGGAAGACAAAAGCCATAAGTCCGAACGTCCCCCCCTTCCTTCTTCTTCCCCCAGCTTTATATGCTTAGCGTGACGTCATATGGCATGGAATACCATGGCCAGTTTGGGTCAGCTGGCTATGCTCCCTCCCAGCTTCTTGTGCACCTGACAGGGCATGGGAAGCTGAAAAGTCCTTGACCAGGGTAAACACTACTTAGCAACAACTAAAACATCAGTGTGTTATCAACATTATTCTCATGCTAAATCCAAAACATAGCACTGTACCAACTACTAGGAAGAAAATTAACTCCATCCCAGCTGAAACCAGGACAGAGTCACATCTGGGGAGAGGAAATTAATCCATTTTGAAACAGTGGTGCAGGTCTTTCACAGGTGGCAGCCATTGCCCATACGAAGATATTGCCATTCTTCTAGCAAATCTTCTGCAAAGGCAGAAGAGCATAGTGGGAGTTAAATATCTCAGAGCACAAAGCTCAAAGTGTCAAGAATGACAGTGGATAAGACATTTGTTAGCTTTTCAGGGCTTTGGAGCAATCTTGCAATCAAAGCTGCTGTCTTCTCACTGATGCCGGGTTGTCACCATGAGGCCTAGAGGAACTACAAACACCAATGCAGATACTGTAAAGTAACTGCTGAGTCATGGAATATGGAAGACTCCCCAATGTGCTAGTTATTGAATAAAAATAATAAGGACTACATAGTAAGGCTTCATCTTCCTCAATTTTGTTTACCTCAAGATCAGGGTGGTGATTCATTTGACTGAATATTTGTGTCCACAACATCTGCATCTTTATCTGAGCAAATCTCTCTCGGCTGCCTCTATAGTCAACAGTGAGTTAGGCAATATGGGCAGTGGAGTTTGATCAAGATTAATTTCAGCTCAAAGTAGATTCCATCATTTGGTCACAAGAATTGTATCCTAAATAATACTGACTGTATTGGTGCGGCATCTGGACACCTCGCTCAAACGTTCACACTTACACTGTAAAATCTAGTGTTAGTTGGGATTCATTTCATGGTTGTCCCATGTCTGGAGCATACGGTTGACATACCTGAGGGACAGGATGCCATCCAGAGGGACCTGGCCAAGCTCGAGAAGTGGGCCCATGTGAACCTCATGAGGTTCAACAAGGCCAAGTGCAGGGTCCTGTACCTGGGTTGGGGCAAGCCACAATATCAGTACAGGCTGGGGGATGATGGGGTTGAGAGCAGCCCTGCCGGGAAGGACTTGGGAGTACTGATGGACGAAAAGCTGGACATGAGCCAGCAATGTGTGCTCACAGCCCAGAAGGCCAACCGTCTCTTGGGCTGCATCAAAAGAAGCATGGCCAGCAGGTTGAGGGAGGTGATTCTGCCTCGCTAATCCACTCTGGTGAGACCCCACCTGCAGTACTGCATCCAGCTCTGGAGTCCTCAGTACAAAGAAGACACAGACCTGTTGGAACAGGTCCAGAGGAAGGCCACAAAAATGATCAGGGGGATGGAACACCTCTCCTATGAAGAAAGGCTGAGAGAGTTGGGGTTGTTCAGCCTGCAGAAGGCTCCGGGGAGACCTTATTGTAGCTTTTCAATACTTAAAGGGGGCTTATAAGATGGGGACAAACATTTTAGTAGGGCCTGTAGTGATAGGACAAGGGGTAATGGTTTTAAACTAAAAGAAACTAGATTCAGACCAGAGAGAAGGAAGACTTTTTTACCATGAGGGTGGTGAAACACTGGCACAGGTTGCCCAGAGAGGTGGTAGATGTCCCATCCCTGGGAACATTCAAGGTCAGGTTGGATGGGGCTCTGAGCAACCTGATCTAGTTGAAGATGTCCCTGCACACAGCAGAGGGACTAGATGACCTTTAAAAGTCCCTCCTAATCCAACCCATTCGATGATTCTATGATCTAGATTTAAGCACTCGCAGAGTTATTTCAAACTACAGAGAGATCAAGTCAGTGATTGTAGGATTCCTTTGGTTCTGCAGCACTCTGCTCTTGCAAATGTGAAATATATTCCAGTTTCCAGAGAATTTACCAGTTTTCATCAACAGTAGAATGATATTGTCTCAGCAGGTACATAGAGCCGTTTCACTGCAAGAGCAGTCCAAAGAAAATGCACAGAGAATGGAATATTACCCAGTCAAACAAAAAAGATTTGCAGACAGAAGGAAAAAGTGTACTTTTCTTGCCAAAGGACAAGGTTTTTTAATTACAAATGCAAGCAGCATAAGACAAAAATCCCATTAAAAAAAATCTATCTATCCATCCATCTATCTATCTATCTATCTATCTATCTATCGTATCTATCAATACACCAGAAAGTTTGGGAAAAAATACAGACCTTCAGAAATATTGCTTTTATCAGTACACCCACACCACAAAACTGTTTTTCCCCTCCAAATTATTATTGGTGAAGCTGTTGGTTGTTTTTTCCTTCTGCCCCTCCAGTTTTGATCACAAATGCATTGCTTGTACTCTCTGTTGGTCAAACTCCACCTTTGGTATGAGACCACCAGCTCTTAAATGTAAGTGAAGAACTATACTCCACTGATTTGTGTCAGTGAAGCTGTATTTTGGACATAATTGTTCACTGGGTTTATTTATTACAGTCACTCTCACAGGATCTGCATCACCGTATGGTCACAGCATGTCTCTGGAAATAAAGCAAAATGAATTGTATAAATAAATCGGGTACATTAACTCAACATGAGCTTTGCAAGCAGTAATATAGTCAATAGAACATACTAGTGAAAGTGACAGGACATTATATATTCAATGACACATGCTAACGAAGGTAACAAGAAGCATTTATTCCATAAAGCATACAAATATCATGTAGAGACAGAGGAAGTTTGAGTCACATCCAACTAAAATGGCTTGTTTCTGGCAGGTGAACTGCACTTGACAGATGTCCTCATATACAGCAGCACCTTGCAATGATCTTTGTACCCAGCCCAACTCATCTCTCATTAGCAAGACATTTCATTACCAGTCTGTGGGACCATCCTCTCAGCATTGCTGATTTCTGTCTGCCCAGCAGAAATACTGTCTTAGCCAAGAGCTTCCAGTAGGTGACTGTCTAGCCAGAGAGGGAACTTGGCACTCAATAAAACCCACCAACTCAGGAGGCACCTGAGGCACTTGCAGTCATGTTTACTGAATGTTACTCACTACTCTCTTTTCCGAGAAGGTAACTCTAGACCTTGTAAGAGAATAATTTTTCTTATATATTCTTCACCTTTTATCCCTCCTTCCTGTACTCTTCACCTCAGGGAAACCTCCTAGCTACACTCCGATATCTGTTTCTCCTTGTGCAGAATATCCACTGATGGTGAGATCTTCTGGGCTGACTGGAGAGCCTGGGAATAGGGAGAGGAAGATATTATAAAAGTTCTGCTCCTCTCTGTGGGAAAAAATCCCTCTCCTAATCTGTCTGGTTATGTAAGGAGTTGCCACAGGAACAAGGGGAAATTTTCAAGTGTTTGTCTGCCAGGTAGAAGTGAACATTACCTCTACAATGACATGTGACTATGTTCAAAAATACAGGCAGTTCCATACTGGAGCTTACCTTTAATCTGGGTATTTTGACCTTCAGTCTGTTGCTGGTCTGTCATACAGTGTCATACTTCACACTGTGCTAGTATCTAGGTAAACTCAGTTATGCCATTTGACTTGGCTTTTCTGTTCAACTTGTTTGGGACAATCACCTTCAAGACAGCTTGCCAGAGTATCTCCTGCATTCGATAAATTTCTTCTGTTTTTCTTCTCAAGCTCCACAGTGTATGATGCAAAGTCCATCAAAATTAATGGGCATCCTCCCCAGACCCATCCTAGACATAGGTGAAGCCTCACTTGCATAAAATCTTAACCGGCCTTCTTAACCCACAGCCTGGGCTCCAACATTAGCACAAGCCAGCTGGAAGTATGTTTGTCAGGACACTGCAGCATGCAGAACAGATCTACTTGTGAAATGAGTTTGACAGGGCTCAGGCGAGGAAAGAGTTGGATGAGGTCCACAACTTAGAGAACATTATGCACTGATGCTTGTTCCTGTCTCACGAAAGAGATTAACATCTAAATTGTCATGGAGAAAGATGACATTTCTTCACATTCATATTCTTGCATACCAAGAACAGAACCGTCAATTTATTTACCCCTCTCTGCCTTCTGTCCTTGTTCCCTGTTTCTAGTCTATGTTCATGCACTAAGCCTGACACCGTGGCATACTGAGGTGGTTCTCTGCCTCTACAGGACTTATTCAGAGAATTTAGTCCTGGGAGAGCTGCCAGTGACCACAGTAGCACCCTCACAAGCACCAGTAAGTTAAATAAGAACAGAGCTGATTTGTGCATTGATTTTGGCAGAATGCTAGAGGGACAGTGTAGTTTAGCTAGTGGACCATAAAAGGTACTTTACGATTCTTTCATTCTCTTTCTTCATACTCCGTTTGATTCTTGCAGCCACAGGTTTTAATTAGACAAAAACTTTGTTTTGACTGTTTTCAGGCCATGAAAATCTTGTAGAACAGAAGTGATTATGGACTCAGTGAAGGAATGGATGGTTATACAAAAAAGGAAGTATGTGTGTACGTGCACGTGTGTAGTTGACATAAGTCAGATGGAAATAAAACCATCAGAAACATCCTGCTGCAGCTCCAACCTACCAGGAAAAAGCATAATTTTATGTCATTGAGAAAACACACAAACCATATATAACATGGTTTAATAGCACTAATCCCCCTTCCTTCCCTTTTCTCATACCTGTTATTCCTTTTAAGAAGTGGTTTACGTTTCAACCATTTTCTCTTCAAGTTCCACAGACTGATGAACAAAGACATGAGTTCAATGATTACATTTCCATTGTTACTTAATGTAAACCATAGAATTAAGCCCAGGGAAATCTTTATCAGTTACTGAATGGCTCAGTTAGGCACCTTTTAGGTAGATGACCATGGCTGTGCTAGAGGCAGTTCAGCTCATTCTGGTCAAAACAGACTGAAATCCATGCATTCAAAGCTCCCAAAATCAAAGGCAGTTCCTAACTCTCTTATTACAGCTTGCCTTCATCCTGTTCTGTCCCATGTCCCTGCTACCCTTGCTCCTCAGCTCAGCACATTCCCCATTCAGCATCACTGTTACCTCCATCACTCTTCCCTCACCCATCCACTCCAGCTCAGACCAGAGGCACCTGCTCTACAGCACACCATGAAGGGGGAAGGTTGATTCCTGTTTCTATGTCCTCTGAACTAAATGATACCAAAAGCACAACGCATTCCTTTAGCTAACCAAAGCCCTCCCAGAGCCAATACGGTTGGCCAAATCGCCCTGTGATTTATATTCATTAACATCATGAACATTACAGTGAAATTTTTCATCCTGGCACTGTCTTCTTTAAGCAATAAAAAGTGAGTGACTTCCACCAAAAACTCTTTTGTCACAACAACAGGAAAGTGATTTTCTGAAAATGTGGTTACTCTGCCTCGGCTTGGAGCAGAAGTCAATGGATGCAGCTCTCTAGATTTATAAACATTTCTTAGAATTAATTTATCTGTGAAGTCTAACATCTTCCATGTAGTTGTACCTGTCAGATACAAATGATTCAGCTATGCAAGATGAAATCCCAATATGTCGATATGATCTACTGTAGAAACAGGTTATTTTTCTTTCCCCTTTTTCCAATATTACATAACTAAGTCTCCATCCAGAAACAAAGAAACAAAAGAAACCACACAATATACCCAATAGCATTCAAATGCAATGTTTAATAGCAGCCTAACCAATGGGATGAAAAATTCCTGATGAAAGCAATGCTGTTTTACAGCATCTCAGCTCTGCATGTTTTTCCAGACACCCATAAATTTCTTTGTTTCTGTCATGTTTTTTTTTCCAGAGATTATTGTCTCTCTGTGGCCCAAACTGAGATAAGTTCATCCTGGGGTTCTGTTCCTTTGTCACACTTTTCACTTGGGTTTTTTTTTTTGTGCAGTACAGCCGTGGTTACTGGAGGATTATAGCAGATATGGCTTGATCTTACAGGGCTTTTTTATCAATTTACAGCAGCAAAGTTAAGATCTCATATTCCGATTTGTGGGAGGTAATCTTCAGAAATGAAATTTGTTGAACGTTCATTTTGTATCCCTCTTAATGTCAGATGTAAGAAGGAGATGAAGCACCTTGTTTCCACTTCTGTAAGAGTCTAAGATTAGAAGGAAAAGATACTGCTCATATTTCAGTTTCATGTGGTCCAGCCTTGGAGGTCAGTTTGTCTTCTGACATTCCAGAAACACATCAGCTGTGAACCATGGAGCAATGAAATGGTTTTGAAAAAGCTGCCCTCAGATTTTAACATTTCCATAGTAAAAATGCGGCATATGCAGAATGAAGGTCCAGCTATGCATAGCTGTGATATTACTCAGTGCGTAGAAGATTGTCCTCTTTTGGGGCCCAAAAAAAAGCAATGTAACTGAACAGACAATTCAGAGAAAGGCATAGCAAAAATATTCAAGGAGAGGTACTTATCACTTCAAGCAGTGAAGACACGATAACTCTATATGAATGTGAGGGGGCAAACTGAAGCTGTGGCGTTCCTGCGAGGTCCAAACAAATTGCAGTAAAGAGAAGGCTGAAAATGAAGAAAACCTCAGAGTATGAGAATGATGAGATTTTTTTGATGGTGGAAGTATGGTCCTTCCAGTGAAGTGGCAGAGGCTCTTCTGATTATGTTTGAAATTGGATGGGACAAAGTAGCTAATTTCCAGTAACAACAAGGTGTTCTAAAACTTGAGGTGACTTAAATTATTCTAATGGGCTTTGCGAACAGAAAGAGGGAAGAGTCTTCTGTGATGATCAAAGAGTTTTAGATTGGGCATCACTGTGCAACAAATTGTTCATTAAAACAGTAATAACTTCTGTCTAATGATTATACTTAAACATTCCTGAATGTGAACAGGAAAAAGTCCTGTTAGCAGCATTAGTCTACCTCTGTCCTTTGCATTTTACACCCCGACCACCTACAACGGAAAGTGAACTCTGATCTCAATAACTACATTATCCATCTTAAAATTAGCCCTTACTGCTCACTCTCAGTATTTACACAATCATACCCTGTCTGAGGGAACGTCTGGTGCCATCACCAGCCCATCACTTACTGTGTAAATAATTAGGAAAGTGAGGGAAAAACACATGGTTAGTGGAGTTGAAGCCATAATAATAATAAGTCAATTCCCTTGCACATTTTTTTTTTAAGATCAAAAAGTACTTTACAAACATTCAACTATTAAAGTCTGCACAGGCTTTGATAACATGTGTTCCCAGGATTTGCATTCTGTACTGCTTATTACTAACACTATTAATAATACTGTTTTGCATTAGAGCAGCAAATAGAGATCTTATTCAGGGCCTGGAGGCCTCTTTCGTTAGATCCCACAAACCTATATAATTAAAACAATGACTAGTTTCAGACCTACAGCTTTACAGGGTTTGGGTGGGGTTTATCTCACCTAACTTTCACTGTCTGAAAGCAGGGATCACAAGGTTGTAAAACGAGCATGACTGTCATAGTTAGCAGCAGACAAGCTGTGTTTCAGTCAGCCACAACTTACTGGGCTTCTGCAAGGACATGCACATGTAGTTTGGGATACCCAGGGACTCACATAATATGCTTTTACGGGTCTACGGATTTTAAATGTTGTAAATCCTTGAAATGCAGTGGTCTGACTTGTGTGTGTGTGTGTACTTGAAATGGTTTGTGTGTCCATTTGCACACAGAGAGAAATATATATATAGATAGATGGATATTTTTATATGACTCATTCCTATATTACCATTCCTTAATGGATGCTATTTGCTTCTTTTGAAATCATCCCTGACTAGCGTATCAATCCATATTATGTAGACATCATTGAGAGAGGCATAACAAGAAGCAATGGCTTGAATCCTAAAAAGGAAACATTTAGCTTAGACATTAGTTAAAAAAAATCTTAATGATAAGGCCAATTAGGCACCAGAATGAGGCACTAGAGGTGTTTTCAGAGGAGGTTAAAAAAAGGACTTGCATCAGGGGTAAGGAAGAAAATTATGCTTGTAATACAAGTGTTTCAGGGAGATAGATAGATAGATGTGTGTGTGTGCATATGTATATGAAACATGCACGAACATCGTTCTGTAATTTGTATATGTGTTTACGTACAGATGTGCATATATGACAGGCTCTGGGTGTGTGTGTATTTACAAAGGCAAAAATGCATCTATAGGTAGACATCACAGACATGAATTGGCCCAGTAAATATTTACAAAATGCAACCTACAAAATCAAGTGAAGTAGAAGGTTTTATTTGTCCGCCAATCTAACTGTTCCAGAGCTTTTTTATACTTGATGAAAAGCAAGTGTATGGAGTTCAAATGAAGTATGGTGAAGCAGCACCTGTACCTCTCGGCTCCCAGACAATGACTTCTTCAGTGGTTAGTGTTGTCTATAAGGCCACTCATAGTCCATAGCTACCAAGCAACTCTGTTAGAAATCCCTTAGCTTGACCTTCAGCAGTTGTCCACATCGATACTGTAAGCCCTGCTTGGTTGCCATCTCTGAGATAGATAGCCCTCTGTTATTTGACTTCCTAGTCCAGATCCTCTCCGTGTTTGCTCTCTTCAAGAACTGGGTAATCTTCAAGAACTGGGTTCTCTCTCTTCTCTGTCCTCTTTCCTCTATCTGGGATAGAGACAAGTATAGACAGAAAAACATTTTATCTGCAATGCAGAAGCACTTATTGGATGACTAGCTCAGGAAGTGCGATGAAGCACACCACACTGCTTGACTTTACAGTAGAAAGCAACTTTCATATAGATTTTATGTATCTGTGAAGATCATCACCATTTGGGTCCAAGTTTCTCTGTGGTCTTTAGGAAACAATTTTGTAGTTGTTTAGTGATACCAAGATGGGGAAAAAAGGTGTTGCAAGGTGTGAAGAGATGCTTTTGTGCACCCACTTCAGCACAACTTCTATCTGAAACAGTTATACCCAAATGGGTATACCAAATGGGACCTACTCCAAAATCATCTGCTTCTAGCTCAGCTTCAAGGTTACAGGATGCTGAGCAAATCTCCCCTGACCTAACCAAGCATGTATGCACATGCTTCACTTCAGGGCTAGAGTAAATTCTGTTGATTTCCAAGGAAAAATAAGCAAAGCTGGCCACAAAAATTTTATTGCTGAAGCAAAAAGTGGATTGCCTCAGGCCACAGAAATTTGTGGCAGAGCCAGAGACTAATTCCAGACCTCCCAAATCCCAGAATATTGCCATAACTGCTGGAAAGCACAAATTATGCAACTGGAAAGGGCCATGCGGTTTGACTGTGACCAACACTGAGCATGTCCAAAAGTCCCAGTCTGCAATAGCATAGGGGGAAGGTGGAGGAAGAAAGTTATGTTCTGCTCACTCTAAATCAACCCCTTTCCCTGAAAACGAGATGGACTATGTGGATGCCCATGGCATTCCTAGACATCTTTCCCAAGCAGCCAGCCCTTCCCTGCCAGGGGAATCTGACGCCCTGCACTGGCACTTCACTCTGGTTTTCTTGGAAAGGGAGAGCCAAAAGAAATCTCTGGATGGCAGCCTCTGGCACTCAGCTCTTCATATTTCCCTCACTTACTCTTCCCATCTCTCTTTTGTCTTTTTTATTTCTTTTGGACTATAAGTTTCATTCCAGCTGGAAAGGACCAAAATATAACTGTCGGATATGCACAGAAAAAAACACAATTGTGGAGGAAAAAAAAACTTACAGAAATAGAGACACACCTTTGGGCTCTGCCAAACTAAACACTGGGGGTGTTTCTGCGTGCATTTGCATACAGAACACGCATACGCGTGTGCATGTGTGCACAGGTGTCATTTAATTTTCCAAAGCAGAAACAAACAGGTTTCAAATTGCCCTTCCCTGTTGTGGGGAATAACCAGGCTGCGAACACCCAGCCCCAGCAGACTAGTGTCCTCCATCAACACACTGAAGGAGCAGTGACAGAGTGGTTCCTTTACACTGTTTCCCACCAATTTACCTGAACTTCTTGGTGGTGCAGAGGAATAAGAAGAGACATGGACAAAGCTCCATCTTAGCTCTTGGCCTCTTTGCTGGGACTGACAAAAAGGATGCTAATATGGTGGGGAAGCTTTGGGAGTACTATTCTTCTGAAAGTTAAATGCTTGGGAGTTATAGGTATGCAAGCCTAGTGCCAGCTTTGGGTTAACAAGTTCTCCATCAGGCCAGTACTTTCTGCCACCTAGTCCAAGCAGTGGGTGCTCCACCAGAGAACAGAGTTGTGCAGTCTTGGTCCTTGAGCTTCCCCACATCAAGGCAGCCTGAGAACCTGGCAGATCCCTCTACCCTGAACAGTTATCAGTCTTATCTAATTGACTGGGCAATGTGATGGACAATATGCTTTTAGATAGCATAAAAGTGCCTCTGAAAGTTACATTCTTCCTTGAACACTTTGTTTAGGCTGGTATAGATCCAGTCCAGCTATCCTGAAATCAGCAGTCTTGTTTCAGATTTACACCAGCATAACTCCCGGCAGCACTTGGTCCTGTCATGGGAAATTAAATTCAGAATGGGCTTCGAATAGTGTATGGGTAGCCTAGGAAGCCTTAGAAAGGATGGATTTGGCCAGGCTGACAGGTTTGTCTGTGCCTGCTCCTTACCTGTAATACCTAGACAACAAATGCATTTCAGAGGGAAGCTGTGGGATTAATTTCATTACTGCATATTCTATAATTCCCTGATAGGGGCTGAACAGTTCTATTAATTTATGAGTAAAAGCGGTGGAGACAGGTGACTTTGGGGCAGTGTGAAAGCTAGGAGCAGAGGTACGATACACCTTTGAATGGTGAGACCATTGCATGGTTTGCTCCTGCAAACCACTTTTCTGGTTCAAGAAGTCCCAGCTTGCAAGGCACTACCTCTGCTGCACACACTAACCCACAGGAGGTCAGCTCCAGCAAGATACTTCTTTTTTTCTTTCTCCCAAAATCACATAGCGTAAAACCCATGAGAAACCACAGTGAAAGCTGCAAAAACGCCCAGTGCTTTGCTATGCAGGCAGCAGTTCAACTTAAAGTCTCTCTTTTCAGCACAAAGTGAGACTTCTCAGTCACCTAAACCTAAAATGACCTAAAAAAAATGTTCTTCCCTTCCCTGCCCATTTGGGTTTCTGTGGGCTCAAAAGAGGAGCTCTCTGACGGAGCTTTGCCATTAACTAATTACAACCCACTGCCCAGCACTTCAGTTTTTCTGGTGCAGGTCTATTTTCCATAAGTGGACATTAATAGGTAAACCCTGTCTCAGTTGGGCTTTTTGCTTTGGCTTCCTTTCCTTCCATCTTTAATGTTATTTTCTGTAATAGATGTTTTAAATGATTTGGGGACTTGTTAAATTAGCTTCATTTCTAGTGCCATTTAAAATAACTAAATAAATGTGCTTAAGACTGCTTAAGAAAGAGCTAGACCGTGTCTTCCCAAACTCTGACAGTGCTAAGCTCTGTGAAACTCAGATGAGCTCATGTTTTAGTTAGTGCCAGAGCTGGGGTTTCTAGATACAGATTTTTTCAAATAATAGTTACGATACCCTACATTTGCCTAGTCCTTTCCACTCCAGCATTCCCCATAGCACATCCCAAATGTCTTGTCAACCTCTGAAACACAGATTCTTTACCCCTGTCTAGCTAAATCTTTCTTCCCTGCCATGGGCTTTTGCTCGAGTTAGAACTTCAAACCACACTCCTATGTACACTCTGGTTTTGCTTTATAAGGTACTCAAAGGCAATTTCCTCTGGGATGAAATACATCAGCTATTTCAGCAAGGGAAAGCCACATATCTGCCCAGGGGTCTGCTCTCCAGCTGCTATAAGTCAATGGAGATGCTCCACTGGGCAGAAGAGGAAGCCCTTAAACATGACATGAAGAGCAAAGCAGGGAAACCTTTGCAGCCTGCATAGTAAGGGCATTTTCATGTTACTTTTCTTTTTTTTCCTGGCCAACCAGCCACCTGCCTAGCAGACCAGTCAAAAGGCCTGAGGGGATTTATGTGATTCAATTTGGACAGTATCTTCCACCTTGGCTAGAGCTGGTAGGAAAACTTTCACAATTTTGATTAATTTTTTCCCCTTTCAAAAGCTTGTGTTCCAATTAGAAACTGTAGAAATATTCTCACAAAAGTTCTCCCAAGCATAAACTTGGCTCGTTTTTTGATCTCCCTGCTCACAGCCTGAGAAACAGTATCACTCAATCTTTCCCTCTCCCTCAGCCAGCTTAAGACCCTTTGTTTAAGGGCAAGTGTCCTCCAAGGAGAGAGTGCAAAACCCAAGACGACTGACGAGCAGCATTTGGCTGTTTGCAGAGCAGCATCAGGCATCAATAGGATCTGCAAGGGGGAACAGGGAAAAGTGGTGCCGAAAGAAGCCTGCTTTCTGTCTCTCTCCAATGTCTCACTCCTCTCCTTCCAGCTTTCACCCATCTCTCAGCAAAACCTCTTTTTTAACACAAATTAATTGCTACTGCAGAAAGCACTGATGGAGACAGTTGACCCCAGTGTGCAAATCAACCTCACTGGGATGGAAAGGGAATAAAAAAAAATAAAAGCCTTGGAAGGTGATCTTACACGGTGTCTGCCAGCAAGTCCCTGGGACAGAGGCTTTTTGGCACATCCCTCTTGCACCAAGGGCCTGCACCAATTTGGAAAGGAGGGCAGGCTGTGCTGTATCCACATCTGCACAGTGAGCTAGTGAGGATGTGACACTGTGGGTGGAAGAACAAAATAAAATTTTGTGCCTTGTTTTCCTCTCACTATCCTCACTCTCGCAGCCAACAAGGAAACCCTGTGACAGGTCCAACAGAAAAGCTTCCCTGCATCTTTTTCAGGTGTGAGGATGGGCATCCTCTTCTGGAAATATCCCCCCAAATGGGTCTGTCCATCGGTCCAATAAGAGATGTCACATTGCCTGTCCTGTCCCCTGTTTCTTAAGGGCCAACATGGCTACAAACATTTCCTGCTGTCATGTCACCTCAAATTGTCACCCTGCTCAGCTCAGAAATGCAAATCACTGCAAACCGAAGTGCTGACCTGTCATTCCCCTGATATACTGGGGAGCAAATGACACGGACATCTGCATTCTTGTCTACTGCCACCTCTGCCACAGTTGGCTGCAGAGGGGAAAAAAAAAAAGATATATATCTTGTTTATAGCCCTCCTTCTAACCCTCCTTTCATCTTGCAGCTTGGGTGAATCTGGAGCCTCTCAGAAGCTCTCTGGTTACTAACTGAACTGAGCAAACTTCAGAGGGAATAAAAGGGGTCGTGCAGGATTTCAAGAGTTTCTCCACACCTTTACTGAACCAAAGCTCACCCCTCCCACTACACCTTGGATCTTGGATTTTGATGAAGCTTTGCACAGACAGCCAAGCAATTTAGTCTCAGATTCAAAGTTTAGGGCATTCTGAGGGTATAAGAAACCAATAGAAGAACTTAAATACACAGACAGATAGACCCTTGTTGAATAAAACTAGCTTACAGCTAGTGAAATAATACCTCTGACTGCCTGTGCTTCCCTTAGGTTTCCTTTGTGCTGCTGGGAATATGTAACGTATTAGTTATGTTCTCATTAGTGTAGCTCGGAGATGTGTTTGTGTTCTCCATTTAGCTCAGTCTTTTTTATCTGCTCCACGCTCACGCTGAGCAGGCTCAAACCCTTCATTGTTGGGCAGGAATGGGGGAGAGGAATTACAACTGCCTTTTGTAGGAGCTCGGCTGTCCTCATCAGGAATCCCCATGCTGGGGAAGCAAAAGAAAGGACTGGGTATATGCTCCACTTGAATATGTCTTTGCCCTCATTTGTCCTTTCCCATGTGCTGATGTGGTACTACCTCAATGGGCTTTGGAAACAGGAGTCAGGGGACAAGTGACGCGGGCGGATGCCCAGTATGCTGAAAGCTAAGGAATGCATTTTTTTCATTAATTTTTTTTTTTTTTTTTTAAATGAAGCTTGGGTTGGGAATCCAGCAATGCTTGTTTCTATTTCAGGGCCCGACAGAAACGCCCGAGTCTAGTTTCTCCAAGACATAGCTTGACACTTTTGATCTGTTCACATCTCATGAGCAAAGCAGTGTTAAATCTGGCCAAGGCAGGACTGGGAGAGCTCCAGGGGGAGAATCAGAGTTGGTGAACGACTGTACACCACTTCCCTGGCACACTTCTTCAGTGCAGTGCTGGGAACATTGCTGGGGTGTAAAACAGAAGTCCTGGGTAGTTCTTTAGAGGTTTCTCTTTTCACATGTACAGGCTATTCTTTATGATCTGCGCTATAGTCCAGCTTGGGCTATTGGGTTTTGCCAATCATAGGTGCAATGGGATTGAATATTTTTCTTTACTTTCCTGCAAAATCATACAGAACTGCAATACTGTTTAGTGAATCCCCTGATGCCCTGCCATAGAAGCAGCCACATTTTGCAGGAGGTGGTAAAACAGCTCCTCTGAGTGAGGGGCTACAGTCTGAAGGAAAGAAAAAGTTCAGGGACTGCCTCGACCCATGTCATACGTGAATGCAGCCACAAGGAACTAGTGCACCTCAGAAACACTGCAAGCTGGATCCATGCCAAGGTTGCGTGCGTCTGTCTTCCCTAACAAACTTTTTGAGGTTTAGGAGTTTATTTCTGCTCCAAAGATGTTTGCTCACAGCTCCATGCGGGCAGCCTGCACACCACCCAGGTCTTAACACCATGCTACAAACACGGGGAAAGAGAGAAGCCAACACTGGAGGTCAGTAGGGCAAAGTGACCCATTTCCTTCTCTTTTCCGAGCACTTGGCAGCCTCATATGCCATCCTAAGTTTGCCCGTTGTTATCTTGAGAGGAGCCTGTGGGGGTGCTCCAGTTTTTCCTGTGTAGTGAAGAAAACAGTGGGAAATGATGCTCAAGAGTAAGTCCCTCTTCTTAACTCAGGAGTGGCAGAAGGACTGTCCCACCCTTGCTCCTTCTGAGCCCTGTGCAAAAAAAACACATTAGGAAGCTTAAACTTCTTTCTCTCCAACATCAAGGTGGCAACCGCAAGGTCTAAGCATTTATTTATCAAAATCACTGTAGATATTTTCTTCACTGGGAGGCTCAGTACTTTAGGCTGAAATCATCCATCACAACTGGGGAAAGAGAAAAAAAAAGGCTCTTCACCTTCATGGATTTCCCCCCTCCCTTCATCTCACCTTATTCATGTTTAAATGGGTAGAAATTCATCTTTTTCTGCAAAGATCCAGCTGGCTGTAACACGCTCTGTGCTTAAACAAGCCGCCTGCACTGGAAACATTTTTCAGGCTTTCTGTCTCCCCCTCCCCGTCCCCGTGGGTCCCGATTGACGTCTCATCTCATTTTTATGTTTGACACCTCAAAAAACAGCTTAAATGAATAGCCCCTATTTGTAAAAGAAAAGCAACTTTTCTCAAAGACAAAACAGGCTTCTCACTAGGAGGCATGCAAACTCCTCGGAAAATGGTCTTTGCTACCAGCTTTGGCAAGGTGGACTGTGTGCATGTATGTATGTGCGTATGTAGCTATTTTTGCGTGCAGCGTGTATACGTTTGAGCAAGCCTCCATGTTTGCAGTTTGTGTAATGTTTAATTTTGCTTTTCCTTAAAGCTGATATGGAAAAGCAAATATGCAGCAAAGCCGCACGACAGACTGCTCTGCAGCTCAGAGAGTGGGGTATCTCTTTTATGGTAAAAGCTTTGATATAACTGCCAGCAGCTTCTCCTGTAGCGGCCATGAATGCACCTGTGTGCTTAGAGCAGGACGCATTGGTTTCAGGACAGGTCATCCCAAATATGCTCAGATTGTCTGGCAAAACCACTCTGAACTGGGAAACATGAGTTTTTCTCAGCTCGTTTCAGTTATAGAGTGAGTGGAAACCACTGAGGGATGCGGTTTTATGCTGACAAGCCTGATGGTGCGATGGGACCACCGAGACTTCAGCTGTCTCTGTGGGGAGAGAGGGGCAGAAAAATGTCACTGTTTTTACTTCAGCAGTCATGAAATGGAGCCTGTAGACTTGATTGGTTATGAAAGGTGATTGCATCCACATTTATTGCACTAGGAGGGAAATTATCACTCGGCAAGGGAAAAAGAGAAGAAAAGGGCTGACATCCTTCTCCCAGGGAACATGGGATGTGCATTCAGAAATGAGGGCATTGCAAAACATCTCTGTTCCCACCTTTCCCCATGCTTGCTTCTGTTTTGAAGGGTTAGTCAGCTTGGGGTTGTCTTCCTCATGTTTGTATGAAGAACAAGTTCTTCCTTAAGGATCTGGGAGCAGGTTTTTTTTTAAAGCTCTGAATGGAGCAGGGAGGTATTGATTCCCATGGATCCACATAAACAAGTGTTGTATCTCGTCTTCCACCCCCAATCCGCTATCTGTGAAAGAGGTGCTGGGACTGGAATAGTGATATGCTGGGCTTTCTCATTCTGACAGAAGTTCCCTGTTTCATCCCTTCATTTATACAGTATAGTACAGGTTCTGATGAGCTATTTGCACATCAGCAGAGACAAACAAATTAGGCTATCTGAATAAAATGGACTCTCCAAGACACCAAGAAGCAACAACAAGCCCATCTTCTCTGTCTTTGATCTCAGATGATTACAAACAATGAAGCTTCCAACTTTGTAGAAAGCAATTTTCATAGCTCCAGTGAAACAGCTCAGTGCCTAATTTTCTGGCCCAGCCTATGGCCTGTAACCGTAAGCCTGTGGCCATTATAGATAACATGGCACTTTGGGGAAGGCTGCAATAGTTAACGCCTTTTCCAGAGCCAAATTCCAATTTGAAGGTCCGTTATGCCTATCTACACACCCATTCGGCGCCACGTAACCACAGCAACTGGCTACAAAATCATACTTTGCATCCTGCCTTAAACACTTGGTTATGCTCGTGCTAAGCATTGCCACAAGTCCCTCAGAAGGAACTGTGTTTTAAGGCAAGAGCAATTAATCCTGGAAGAAGAATAGGGCATCCACTGGACAGATAGCGAGCGACCTACAGCTTTTTGGGATGTAGGCATCTTCTCTGCTTTCCTCCAGTGCGGTTCTGCACAAATTCGTGTGATCCCAGCAGCCCGTATGTGGAACATCACATTAGATGGGGCTAATAACAAGGAGAAGAGGTGGAACCTCAGACATCCATATACTAATCGCAATCAAAGGTATAGTCTTTAATGGGGCATTTCAGGGGATTTTACACTTTTCTTTGAGGCATTGATCTCTGCTGGATACATAATAATGCTGGATCAGAAGGCCTGAAAGTCTTTGTGGTTTACATCTCTCTGCTTATTTCTGCTAAAATGATAAGAATCCCCTGAACATTAGAGAGTGCTCTCTAGAAAGAGTCTGACTTTTTCTTTTTTTTTTTATTTTAATTTTGGGTCAACCCTAAATGTACTTTTTACATGAGATACACATTTGTGTTTAATGTGGCAGTTATTTAACTCGTTTATGCCCTTTTTAGAAATCAGGTCAAGCTTTAGACAAAAATTTAAATATTACTTTGAAACAAGAATTCACCAACCATTGCGCTTTGACCCAGGATCAAATATTTGCTCCAAGAAGGGCAATATTTTTAGCTAAGACTAGTCAGCGTTCCTTGATCCAAAATCACACATCATTTAAATTTTCACACAAAGTTCTCTTTTCCATTGAATGTAGTAACTGACAAAAAAACTTCCACAAACTCTCAGCCAGCTCTGTTCCATATATCTTTGGGTTTGCACATCTTATTAAAATGCTCTTATTGTACGATGACTACTGAGAGTCAACTGAGTCCAACTTCACCATGTTCTCAGATCCCGGTTTTCTCCAACATTTGAATGTTCTGGTAAACCATCTGCACTGAGGTGTGCTGGCTATTTTGCATGAAAATCTGAGGATATATGCAGCAATCATGGTGAATGTTTCACAGTAACTCAGGTTAATAAGCTAATATTAGGGTGTAATTTTCTGTTGGTGTGATTCTTCATGTAACCTTTAAGTGTGCAAGATTTCCACCCATTCAAAATAGCAGAGGATCTTGACTCTGAATCTGGTTTAACTGCTTGGTCATTAAATTAGGAGCTTTCCAACCTGGATGCAACTTGTATATGCAATATTAATCCCTATTCATTCATATACGCCACCCGAGCTCTCTGACTTCAAAAGCAACCTCATGCAAACAGCACTGTGAAATGCTTAAATTGCACTATATAAATTCTGTAAACTGAGCGCAAATGTCTCTGTTAAGTCCATGAGGAAGTGCAAGAAAATCCTATTTACTGACGTGCAAAGGCTTTGTAAGGCAGAGCCCCCAGCCTGAAACCGCTTGATTTGTGGATGCTTGCGATTAAGTTGAACTGAATGACATGCAAAGCTGGCAATTGAGATAAAGAATCACTCCAGGCCAGGGAATGGAGGCAGCTAAGATCTGAAAACAAAGGCTGTTAATCTCACGCTCATCATCTTTAAACAGCACACGTTGAAAGTGCAGGTAAGGCTCAGCCGATGCCTTCAGATTACTGGACGGGATGTTATCTTTTGTCTTCGCAAAACGCATTTTGATTCAGATGTTGACACCTCGCCCCCCCATCTTCCCCCACTCCCATCCCCTCAGGCGGAACATCTCATCCCAGCGGAGCCTCTGCCTCAGCCCCGCTCCCCGACCCGCAGGCGGGAGAGAAATCCTACCCACATCACGGCAAGTTTTCTCCCAGTTCCTAGCCTCTCCCAGGAGTGCTGCTTCTTCGTCTTTCTGCCCCTTCCCTTTGCCACCGCATCGTCTGCCTGGGCTCAGGGGGTCCTCTCCAGACAGCAGTTTGCAGAAGAACATGACACCTTGCTGTAGGACATGTGGCTAATCTGTCTGTCAAAACCTGGAGACAGCCGCATAAAAACAAAGACATTTGTCCAAAGTAGATGTTCACAGGCTGGAGCTGAATCCCATTCCCCGAGTTAGGCGAGACGAGTCTTATTTCTGAGAGTCAAAGACCTGAAATTGTGTTGCAGGCTCATACTTCAGCATCCCTATCAAATACCCGGGATCTCAGGGTCCAGCACTTAGCATAGGTTGCCACAGGTGGTCCCAGAAGTCTGCGGACAACAAGTATTGTCCTTGAGCAAATTAACGCCGTAGTAGGCTTTGGCAGCATCCAGCCACAGCAGGGTAATCGGCAAAGGGAGATGCATTTAAGCAGTATTGGAAACATTAGAAACATTCCAGTGCTGCAGGTTAAAAACTGCTCCAGGATTGCAAGTTCGGCATTTTAGGGATCAGTGGGAGATTTCTCTGGAGATTAAGAGCAATTGAAAAGATCGACTTCCTCTCTATAGAGAAGTTTTAATAAGGCTGAAAATAAAATGCTGTCTCCCTCAGCCTTCCTGGCAAAAGACATCCAAAGCACCCTCCTGTTGTTTCAATAATTCAAACTTCAGCTTTAGCCAGCCAAATAGGCCTGAAATTCACCTGCAAAAGTTCACGAGGCTAAGTGGGATTCAGAACAAACTCCTCTTGTTTCCAAACTCATGTATAATGCAGTGAGGAACTTTGCTCAAAAGCAGCTCCGGCTTGCTGTTATATTTACGATGCTCCAAAAGAAAGAACAGGAGGCAAACTGATAACACCACATCACAGGCAGCAGAGTAGGAGGGGAAGGAAAGAGCACAGCCACCAACTTATTATAAGTTGACATTCCTCCGTAGCCGGGCAGCACGTAAATCTGCCTCTTCTCACTCCTCAAATTGAGATCGCGACATTGCCCAAATACAGAGGAGAGGTCCGTGTCCTCCAGCAGTGAACAAAATAAATAGATAAGGCAAACGCCGAAGGAAGAAACAACACAATAAGGAGGGTTGTTTCATTAGCCAGTTGGAAGGGAAAACTGAAGCTGAACACGAGCATTGCAAGCCTATCATTTTTGTTTGAAACATTTTTGTTTACACAGATGTAGACTCAAAGGTGCGTTGAAGTCAAGCCCTCCATCTGTCAATGCTCTCGGTCTGCTGGAGAGTCCCAGGGCTGGCTCTGGGGTGACCCAGTTACCCCTGGCAGAAGGCAAATGCTGAGTGTGTCCATAGAGCACCACTGGCAGATGGTGCTGGGCTGGCAATGCTACTGGACGCCCGGACAAGATGGAAATTTCAACTCCAGCAAGCTCCGTTGGTTTGTTTCACAAAGAGCTATTGAGATAGTCCAACACGTAACTCTGCTTTTTTCTGCCACAAACCCCATGCAGTAGAGCGGGAGCAGGAGCTCTGCCAGGTCTCTGTAGCTCAAGACCAACCAGTTGGCCACCATGGTCTAGGGATCACTGAAGTTCACTGGAGACTTTGAAAGCTTTTCTGTTGACATCAGCAGCCATGCATTCAGGGCTGTGACATTTTAAAATGTTCACAGCAGGTTGCTGCAGCTACCTACCTTAGAAAAGCAGCTTTCTTACAACATTAGCTATGCTTTGCTTCTTTGCACAGAAAGGTCACATCTAAATTCACTTCTCTGTTGGCTAGCATGGGTGGCTCACCATGTTTGTTTTAAAACCCTGTCCTCAGATTGTAAATAGATTTCTGGAAACCTACAGCTATTGCCTATAGACAGAATAGACGTGTAAGTTTTAGGTAGCTGGTGTTAAGTGAGCTAAATCCATGACAGGGTATTAGGAATCAGATTCTCACATCTATTTGGGTTACCATTGTTTCACTGAGGAAATATATACAATGGTTATGTCTAATCATGAATTCCAGTGCTGATCTGAGATCTTTCCTCTTTCCTTCCTTCCCTTCTCTCTTTAATTACCTCACTAACATGGTAAGATGTTTGTTGTTGTTGTTTTCTTTCAAGTATATGATTTTTGCAGTTTTCTGGGACTGGAGTAACTGAAGTGCAATGAGTGATTCATTTGAAATAGTAAATATTTAACAACTAAATGGCATCCTTTTTTTCCAGATCCCTAGGTTCTTTCTAGCTCTAGTCATACTAAAGATACTACTATATTCTCTCTATGTATGTACTATACCATATATATGCTGGACAGTATATTTATTTATATGTGTCTTAGAAGTACAAGGTGACATTAAAAGAAGGTAAGTATTACAAAATTGTCTCTGAAGATGGTTAACAATCCCAATATTAGGCTGACCCAGGCAAATTTCATTCTGCTCAATTGTATTTCTGTTTCATGATTTCGTGACTTACTTTTTAGTTGCATAATCTCACAGGGTTTTTTGAGGGTTACTAAACTTGAGAGTACAAAAGCCAAAGCTGGAGTGAATCAACTTGGTGTGCTCATTCTGAATAGCACAGGCATCTCAGGTTGTGCTGGACAGCCCAAATAAAAGCAGCAATCAGTTTTCAAAATTACGCTATTATTGGTGCCTTGTAGGCTGCAGTACATCAGCGTAACAGCCTCTGCAGGTCTAGGGACCACGATCAGCTGGATGGGCTTGGGCATACATTTGCTTCCTTTGCACCAGACTGTTTGTTGATACTTAAGGATTTGGCTGGGTGTTTTGAATGCTGATCATATTTGCAGGTCTGTTAAGTGTACCAGGGAAAGGGAGTGAAAAACTATACTTCATAATATATAAGAGCTAAAAGCTGAAGACATACTGCAGAATTAGTTTTAGGTGTAAACTTGTGGGAAGTAGGAATGTTGCATTTATGTTTCTTGATGAAACTCTGTTTCCTGCAACATTTGCTGCATTACAGTTAATGGAATTTATGAGAACGGCTTGTAATTCTCCAAAACTGCCTGGTGCGGTCATTTCAGCCAGCGCAATGTGAATTATGCAATAAGCCATCGCCTTAATTAAAACAAATTGCGTTTACTGTATCAGTCCGTACTATAAATCACTCCCTAGGGCCCCTCTTCAAGGTTTGCGCTTGGCCTATTCTTGAGAAATGTTGACAGCAACCTCCATTACCAAAAACATTTTTGAGCATTTTGTTCTAATATCCTTCTCCAGTATCCAGCCTTTGAGCTCACTGCCCTGATATAAAAAACAAATCTTATCCAAAAAGCAAGACAGAAATCATATGAAAAAGACAGAATACCTCATCTCCCTTTTCTCTCCTGGTTTTGCACTTTGGTAGACGGTGGTAGTGGAAGATGAAGTTTATTAATTGCAATAATGATCATAATAAAAACCAAAAAAAGAAACCTGCAGACTAATTGTTTTCATCCAAAGTTAGGAGGCACTTGGGATTCCTCACACTCCCTACTATAATTAGACTGAACAACAAGACAACCAGATTATTAGTCCTTTGTGTAGCTCCAGTTTAATAAAGAGAATGACCATTGGGTATTTATATTCATTTGAGCTCAAAGCAGCTTAAAATGAAGCGTTAAATACAGCATATCATATTGCAGGATGAAGTAACTCGCCTTTTAAAGAGAAACCTTCATCTTATTTGTGACCTCTGATGTGGGGGGAAAGATTTTTGCTTCGTTCAGTTTGGATCTGGCTGCTGAGACCGTTCAGCTCTACCTAATGTTTAAGTGAGTGTGTTTGCTCAGGTTTCCTTGCATTGAAAATTAAAATGGAGTAGTTAAGTACTTTGCTCAAAAGGTGTATAGTTGAGTTCCCTGAATTAAAATACTAGACTCAAAGTCGTGATTTCTGGGTTTAGTTGTATTAGAGACATACTGTTGCAAGTCTGGAGGAGACGCTGTTTAAAAGACAGCTTAAAATGCACAGGAGAATCCTAACAGAAGACTAACACAAATTTAAAAAGCTCAAGCAAGCATTCATAGCCCCTTTTGCAGGAGTTGCTTAACTTCTGCTAATTTTGGGGATCCTGTAGGTGGAGCTGCTTTTGTAAAATTTATGAAGGAAGTCAACCATTTATATCTAAAACTATTTGGCAACTCCAGTTACTTTGAAATTGCTGAAACCTCATCATGAACAACCGGGTCATTGAACATAAAATCAGACCCTAGAGCCTGATTGGAAAGCCATTAAAGCCAATGAAAAGGGACCCACTGGTTGGAGCCAACATTGGAGCAGATCCACGGAGAATAATCTAAACTGAATCTGTCTCCATATTTATTTTCCTCTTGATATACACCTAAAAGAAGCCCAGGTATATTTGCAGTGGCCATCACGATATCTACCTGTTTGTTGTGAAGATTATTTCAATTTACATCAAATCAGGTGTCCATCTCGCCCAGCAGCCTCACTCTGACGGTGTTTAGGTCTTCAGGTGAAAGACTCTGTCATACAAACAAGCAAACATATCCAAAGAACAGGTTTAAGCACTGAGAAGGAAACAAGACAATACGTATTTTCTTTCCCTGAAAAAGAAAGTAGACACAATTGGAAGCAGCATATGCCCAGACTGTGACTACTGTTCTTCAGCCAAAGTAAAGTCTGAAAATAATTGGCATCAACAAGTATTATCAAGGACCAGCTGCAACACACATGTTCTGCAAAGTAAGCAAATACCTTCAGAACAGTGGATAAGTACCTTAGTTGCATTTGCCTGTATATTTGTTGGGTGGTTATGACTGTTTGGCTTAAGAATTCAAAAGGCATGTATTGAGGTTGTAGTAAGAGCCCACTAAGATCAGGAAACTCAAAATGCTGAAACCAGAAAAATAGGTCCTTCAACCTCCGATAGGCATAAGTACATTTTCCATCTCTTACTATCAGGATTGCACTGTATCTGAGCGGTTTACAATTTCTCATTGTGTTTAATTTTTTTTTTCCCCAAATTTAATTACAGTAAACAGGTGTGTCATGGAGCCTGCATTCACTGTAGCTTTTTGTGTTACAGGAGGCTGAAACCACATGCCTACTTTTTCTTTTTGATGATCAGAAATAGGATTTTTTTTTTCCTTTGTTTTTTTTCCTTAAGTTTTGATAACTCCAAAAGAGCTGCAGAGATTATCTTTGAACTTTCTAAATAAATTCACTGCTGGCCTGTGAATAAGAAAGCGTGAGAAAATTTCAACCCCCAAAGGTAATTTTGGGGGAAAGTTATAAACCACTGAAAACAGCAGCTTATAATGAAAGTGTCATCTCAACCATAAAAGGTACCTCAATGCACTGAACAGGCACCGTAAAACATGATTGAAAGGGAGTTTAGAGATATTGCTAATGGCTCCGACATAAGGCGTGTAGCTATAAAAGACGAAAAGATGCATGGCTAAAACTGCCCACTGCAAATCTTTGAAGAGCTTCTAACTACCCAGGCGTGCCAGAGATGCGCGATTGCTAACGGAACTGGTCATGCAAATCTGCTCAGACAGACCTTCAAACACTTCATGCTTTTACTTCTTCTGAAAGTAATGCAATTGTTCAGCGGAGTGACAGCTCGTGTCCCCGGGCTGGTGTTGGGGGCACTGTCTGGCATTTGAACGATGGGGATGGCCAACAGTGAGGCAGGACTATGGCGCTCAGCCTCTGGCTCTTGAGGAATAACGTGGCCTGTGGTTAGAAACTTCTAATGTCTCTTTCTGTCTCAGCAACCCACTTTCCAGGTTACAATAGTTTTGTGCCATTTTCATGAAATCGTGTGATTTTGGTAGGAATGGACCTCTGGAGGACATGCAGTCCAGCCTCCTGCTCACAGCAGGCAAACTTCAAAGTTAGTTTTGAAGTAGTTCTGCTATTCTGGTTTAAGGCAGGTGATCTACAGTATAATTAACATGTGCAAAATACTTGAACAAGTTGAAAGTCATTTCATGGACTTTTGGAGTTTGCATTTGGCCATGATTACTTTAGAACAGGATCCTTATGATATCTGTAGTGAAACAGGTGTTGGTCTGTGTTGAGATTCAGTCAGGAGGACTGCTTGGTTAAATTTATCCTACCCTTCAGGGAGTAAATTCTGACTAGGAGCTATATTTCGAATATCTGTGGGTCAAGGTTACATAAGACCATGACTATGCATTTTATTTAGGCCATTTCAAAAAATGGATTGCAAGGTAGAGCAGTGTTGAAGACTATGAGGAAGATTTTTTTTATAATCACTAGTCAACAGCTGAAATAATAAGAATAAGGAGAGCTGTGTTTTGGGGAAAAGCTACTCTCTCACTTCAATGCAAAGTTTCTGCCTAAGACTCCTCTGTTTCTCTTTCTGACCGAGTCCGTGTTAGAGATATGAAAAACAATACATGCATCTAAGCCTGACTTTGGAAAACCCTTCCTATATACAAGCTTGCCCAAACTTGAAAATGAGGAGAAATTTCTGAAGTCTCCAAATGTTGACAAGTATATTTCTGAATATTTTCCCAAGTACTATCAGAGCTGAGGATCAAAGTTCCAGCCATTTCCTTGGTGTTTATTAGCAACTTCAAGGACTCAGAAAATGTAAGTCAGACCTAAAGATGTCATGAGGTTTTACTTATTTAATAATAGATTTGAAGTTCCTTTATTTGTCTCCTGCTGAGCCTTTAGCTTGAACTTGGGTCACTTTCAAACTTTGGTACGCTCCTGAGGTCTAGAAAACCAGGGATTTATTGAACAAGAAAGAAAAAAAATCTCAAGTGTGCACATGACAGCAGAGGGCAAGGCCTCAAACAGCTTGAAATTGCTGTGAAAATCCTGATTGGTTTCTAAGCCCTATCATTGCCGCAACCCTCTAGCAGGCACTACCCCTCATAGCCGATTTCGCTCCTCGTGGGAGGCTGCAGAGCACGCAGCCTTTCCCCGGAGCCAAGTGGCGAGTGTCTCAGGGACGACGTTAGCTTGACTTTTTTTAGAACAATTTCATATAAATTCTTTAAAGACAAAAAGAAATAAAGAAGACCAACTAAATACAAAACCAATTCGCTCTACTTTTCAAACAATTTCTGAGTTTATCCTAGCTCCCCATCTTTGCAGTTAGCATCTCCTCCTCTTCCTCTCCCTCTTGGGTGGGGATGGTGCTTATCCTGGAAGGTGATCTACATTATTTCCCTCCAGCCTAGTGCGGCAGATGGAGGAGTAGGGCAGGGAGAAGACTCTTGCTTCAGTAACAAGAGCACCTCTGAATAACTGTGGAAGTGTTTTCATTTTTTAGGTGGTGGTGTGCTTCTCAGGTTGTGTTGGGTGCTTCTGAGAACCCTTCCAGGACATAAGGATATCTTAAGGCTGCATGTCCCTTGGCGTGAACATGCCCATCAAGGAGTGCTTAGCTGTCAGGCATCACCTACTGCCCTCCCAGCTATTTCCCATCTCCTCTGCAGCGGCAAGAGGTGCTGGGGAGGGGGGAAGCAAATTAGCTTCTGCCCAGCCCCACACCGGGAGCCTGATGAACCTGGGCTGGGAAAGCATCACCCAAGGGTTGGAGCATGATAACTGGGAGATGTTACTTTTCTGCAGACCTTGGGAGAACACTCTTCACTGTGGTAGGGCCACCTCCTTTCCAGCCGCAGGGCTGAGCTGTTCACAGAGGTGACCTCGTCATTGCAACAGCCATGCTCCAGCCTGCACCAAGTTATCTACAGTTACCAAGGTGGCGTGACGTGGAGGTGAGAAACACTCTGCCTTTCCAACATTGCTTCCTCTCAGCAATGCCCTTCACCCCTTGGTGCTGTCCCCAAGTCCTTCTGCTGGGAGAACTCACTGCAAAGGTGTGGGGATGGATTTTGCGAGTATGCCACCATTTTGCGTCAGTGTGACCAGTGTGAAGGGGTAGTGATGCACTTTGGGCACGCTCTGTGCTCCCCCATCAGACAAGGGAGGGTAGCAGAACCACTGACTGCTTGCCAGGTGCTTGGAGGTGCTCAGGAGAAACAGGCAGCTCAGTGCAACTCTTTTTTTCTATGTGTTAAGACTCAAAAGGAAACCCACACATCCTCCTTGAAAGCCTCTTCTGCAAACCCATGTGTCTCTCTAATTGAAACAGGGCAGGGTCTGAAACCATAGGAGTCCACAGCTGCTATTTCTATCGTGCATGTCTGAGTCAAGGTGAAGAGAAAAGTCAGCAAAGTATCCCACAGGGTGAATCCTCCATGTGCCAAGAAAGCTGACTCCACATTAAAGGTGAGAGCCAGAGCTTGCAAAGCAGTGATGGCCTGGGAAGACAGAGGCCTTGATTCCCTCCAGCAGCCTCCAAGTGTTATTCCCATTAACATTGGCACTAGCCACCACCCTGAATACCCCATGCACCAAAGGACGAGTGAGAGAGAGCAGGAGGGAGGGAGGTGATAAAGTTGTCAGGCTGTAGGCAAGGCTACGGCTGCTGAGGACTGGCAGGGACTGCGTCGTTTAGAGATACGTCCTGGGACGTATTTTAAGGGCAGATCTGAGACACTCAGGGTAGGGCGGGTTTGCTGATCTTGCAGAGACTTCATCTTGGGTCAGTCTTCAGTTCACAGTGTCAGATAATCAGGGCTCTGATTTCTCTTCTCCTTCACCTGCATTACCAGGGGAAGAAAAACCCTGTGTGCCACAAAGACTTTTGAGATGGCAGAGCCACTTAGGTTAACTTCCCGCACATGACAAATTTCAGCATTTGGTGATTGTTGCTGACCCTGCAGCTGATGTCTGGTTCACAAGACATGCCATCATGGGTCAAAAACATTTTCAGGCCCCCTCCAGCAAACAAAATCTGGTCTTAAAGAGCACAGCCCCCGGTTAGACCGTGCCATGGGGAGGCAGAGGGGAGCATTGTTTTTGCATTGCACCTCTGCTTTGGCGTTGAAAGAGCAGCACTTAAATAAACCCCAAAGCAGCAGACAGGACCGTGTGTTTCTCCCACAAACAAGTCTGCAAGCCACACAGAAATCGAAAGGATCCTTGTTACCAAAGACAAGATCCGACCTCTTTTAAGAGCAGGGCGGCCTTTCTGCAGAAAGCTTAGCAACAGAATCAGAATCGACAAGTGAGTTATTCCCCGTTTCCTCCTTTTTCTCCTCTTCCTCTTGCCTCGGCACTTAAGTGTGTTGAGAAAACGAGACGTCTGGAAGACATCTCCCGGGTCACTGCTGCTCCTGCAGCGTCTTGCCTGCCTTCAGGCTCTGGCGTCAAGTAGTGATCAGCCTCCTTCCCCCAGCCCCCTGCCCTGGAGTAGCAGTTTTTAGACGTGACCTTCCACCTCTTCACGGCTCCCTGTGTCTCTGAAATGTCCAGAGGTCAGCCCCTCGCCGCCTCCGCAAGGAAACCTGTTATGGAGATTCCTGCCTCGCATCAGCCCCATCTCATGTCCCTGTCATCTCCCATCATGTTATCGAACTGAAGGGGATACCAGGAGTTTAGATGGTGTCCTCCGCCGTGACATGGACTCATCATTTCACTATTTGTTGGGGAATGGCAGCTGTGTGCTGCTCGTGGAAAGGTAGCCTTGACTGACTAGCTAAAAATCGGAGGTGACCTAGCTGTACAACCTACTGCTCAGGAACAATGTGACAAACTTCATCTTTCTTCACTGCCAGCCTCTAAGGTTAGAGAGGGCCATTACCTGTCATGGTGGGGAGGAGAGAGACAGGTCTATGGATGTGTCTGTCTGTGCGTGTGGAGGGGGGGAGATGAGCGGGTATGCTCTTATTCTTTCTTTCCTACTTTGTTATATTGATTTTCAGTGGCTTGCTCGCTTGGAATGCAATAAGGGAGCAATTCCCTTCTATGCTGGCTAGTAAACATTGCGTGTAACTTTATTCTGGGTCAGGAAAGTCAGTACTTAAAATTAAAAGTGGTTTCAGAGGAAGAAAGCCATATTTTAGGAAATTCCAGCTGGAGGTTCCTTGCTACCGTACTTAATTTTAGAATCCAGTGTGTCATGTCATGTCATATATGCCTTTAAAAAAGCATTTAACAGATATATATTCTCACCTGCTCTTTACTTGCAATATTTCAAGCAGAAAGTATTTTTTAAAAATCAGTTCCCTGGCTCTCTGAATTTACAGCAGAGGCCACAGACTATAACGCGGAAGGAGTTGAAATTAAGCCCAGGGGAGTAAGAAGTGCACTAGAGAGAAAGGCTCATACGCCAGGTGCTTAAACACATGCATAGTTTAAATCCTGTGCCGTCTCCCCGAAGCCAATGGAGCGGCTCTTGTATTTAAGACTAACACACCTGGCTTAAGTGCTGGGACCTTAATCTCTAAAAGAAGGTGTCTAATGCTGGGGTGCAGACTGTGACGCCTGTAAGCTGCTCGAGGTCCAAGGTACGATCTGCTATAGCGGTTCCTCTCCTCTGTGCAGAGCTTCCGCACTCAGGTCTCGGAAAGTCAGAAGGGTTCTCTGAGACAAGAAAACATCTGTCCCAGACAGTCAGTTTGGGGAATGAGTGCCCTTGCTGACATGTGGCTTCCAGATGTGGATCCAAGCCAGGATCCGGGTGCTTGGGATGAGCCTTTTGATGATGAAGTTTCACCCAGCAAAGGCTCATTTCTTGAGCGTGGGGATTTTAGCTTGAAGGTTTCCTTCTTGTGGAGCAGGCACTCACAGCAGGTGTTTCACATGTAGTTAGACATCAGCACTGAAAACATGGTGCATTACTTTTTAGACCTCTGCTCCTGGCACTGTTGGAAAATACCCAACGTAGGAAGCAGGACCGGTGGGGTGGGGTGCTACTGTACGGGGTGCCACCTGCTTTGCCAAAGCAAGCCCACGCCAGCACCCCCAGTCCATATTTCCACCCTGTCCTTCTGCATAAACGTCCCTGCAAGTCCCCTCTCCGCTCTGCCGTATATCCCCCCGCCCGGCAGCAGGGCTGTCACCGCTTTGTCAGGTCTCGGGGACGTCTGCAGCTGGAAACCCCGCTGGGGACATGAAGGAAGCCTGGACAATTTACGAGGCGGCGGGAGGCAAAGTACATCTACCTGGCCCTGAACTCTGACGCGTGGCCTCCCTGCTCCCCGCTTGACATTTACAAACGGTGACAAGCCCTGTCACCTGCCACCCGATGCGACCACCCCGAAAGCTGGGAAAGTCAGACGTGCTGTTAACAACCTCAGCTTCCCAAAAGAAAACCCCAGAGACTTACGACAAGGAACTGCCGTGACTCAGGCCAAATGCATTCGTGTTAGGAAACCTCCGCGGCTGGCTCCCTCGGTGAAAAAGACTGATGAAAGGAAAGCGGAAAGACACGCAGACAGACAAAGAGAAAGACAGATGGTGCTGGTTTCTCACCCCAGCTCTCCTCCTTCTTCCTTCTCTTCCTATGAGAAGAGAAACCCCTGGCTGAGGGACCCTCAACTCTGGGTGCAGCATGAGCTCCTGCAATTCCTTGCACCATCCCTGGCCGAGGCTCCCCCCGTGTTGTTTTTCCTGCTTTCCCTTGGCCTGTCTCCTCTGACCACAACAAGGACCCGTGGAAGCACAGACGTCAGCACAAGAGGATCATCTGACCACCTCTCTGGGGTCCCAGCCTGCAGGGTCTACATTACCCTCAGTACCCAAATTGCTATTTCCTGCTGATAAATCACGAACTGGAATTTAGAGGCTAGAGAAGGTTGAGTGTTGCCCTCTCTAGGAAAGAAAATCTGTAGATTTGCAAATCTTTGCCATCAGCAAAAGACCTCCTAAATCTCCTAGATTTCATGATTCCCAAATGATTCTCACAGAGTAGCTACTTTCAGGACACAACATTTTTCAGGCTGCTGTTACTCAAGTCTCCATCTAAGCAGTCATGCAACAAGCAACGCTTTCAAACAATGGTCTATTGATTACTTGCTTCGTTAACAATGATGCAATTCCCTGGAGAGGTTTATTACTCTTGTTTTGTATTATTTTGTGCCTTATGATTTGGTCATTAATGGGTACACTTGTGTTTCATTTCATTGTGACTGACTTTCCTGGGAGGAATTCTCAATGCAGTCCAAAAATGTTCATGAATAAATGTTTACTGGCAGGAGGTATGAGTGTGTTGCAGGGCTGTATGGATGTTTTCATCCCGATGATGCAGCAGTAAATCAATTAAAAACAAGATTGATTGTAAAATTGGGGCAAACTTGCTTTTGCCACTGGATTTCACATTACCTAAGTTAGGCTGTATAAATCTAACAATATATTACTCATGCAGTGATTGTCTTTCTGGTACCTACAGTGAGAACTGCTATGCACACAGCCAAGGCAAGAGCAAGGGCTAAACCCGGCCCCGGCATATCCTGCAGCTCTGCTCCCATGCAGAGCACAGAGCCCTTGTCCCACTGGTGATTTAACTCCTTTTGGCAACATTTGACTAGAATTCCCCTTACCAGAGGGGATAAAATAAATCGAAAGGGGTCTCTACACAGATGCGTTTGTTCAGATTAAGGTATAGTGTACATTTAACATGGAATAGCTTTTCTTAATTAATTCCCTCTCTGGGTGCTTTTTTTTCAGTTAGACTGCTGTAGCCCAAATTAGATTAATCGACTTTGGATATTCTTGCTAGCTATTACTTTCTCTTATTATTAAGCATTATTAATATTAGTTATTAGAAATTAATGATTCCAGAATAATTCCCCACGTTTACTTATATCCCAAAGTCTCCAGTGCCCTGACTTCAGTGAAACACCCGAGCCCCCAGTTTAAAGACGTTGCCAACAGCACTGCCTTGTTCCTACTGAACAGACGTAATAATTTCAGATTTAAAATCAGTTTAAAAATCTTCTGTCTTAATCTTCCGTCGGTTTAAAAATCTTCTGTAGTTAAAGTAAACCTCTTTGTAACAAGACCTTACCCAGACGCCACTGCTCAGCACACAGCAGTGCAAGGGAAATGTGGTGCAAAGAATTAGAGAGCCTGAAAAGACACAAGCTAAGGACAGAAAACTGCATCCCTGTCTCCCACGTACCCATCCAGGGCTTCATACAAAACCCAGAAATGTTGATTTAAGTCCTTCTGTGGGCTTTGAGTGCAAACCAGGAGAACTGCACTGTGCCATCCCAAGGATCCTGCTGCATTGCCATGCGTGCAAGTCTGCAAATACAGGCACAAAACCAATGTACATGACTGTGTGCTTGAATATAAATTTACAGAGACAGTGTGCATAAATCTAGACAATTTATACAGTGCCACAAATACAAACAACAACTGCCACCCCTCTCCCTTCACAAACTCATATACACAAATGCACCTCAAGTATGAATAATGCAATGACAAAGTGAGCTGCATTTGTATGGACATCATTGGTATCAGCAGTTAGGAATAATAGTTGTCTAATTGTAGTCTTTCATTGTGTGCTATGTCAAAGCGTGGGCGAGTAATTGCAATCATCAAAACCCTTTCAGAGCGCGTGCAAAGCCCCGACCCCCATCACCTGCCGTCAAGCCTATCTGATCCACCACACACACGCACTTACTGGGCAGATGAATTAGCTAGATGGGCTGTTCTCTTTTTTTTATTATTATTTTCTCTTTTGTTTTGTGTTTTCCTTCCCTCAAGGTTGTGTCTGGGTTGTGAAGGGTTGTTAGACTTTTTTTTGTTATTATTGTTATTCTTATTTTTCGACGTGTGTGTGATCGCTTTTTGGGTGAGATAATTTAGATGACAGACATCAACAATTATACAAAATAATATAGTAACCAGCAACTGAAAAAAAATAATAATTGATTCTCATGGGCTGCTGAGTGTTACAATTTGAATGTCTTTCTATTAAAATCCTTGTAATAGACACAGGGAGAAAGCAGGGAGGAGGGGAGAGGGAAAGAGGGAGAGGAAAATCAGTTCTTTTTCAAATATTACTCATAAGATGGAAGAGAAGATATTTTCAGAATGCAAGTGGGACTGATTTCCATTAACATAATCCCATTTCTAGTATTATTTTATTAATATAAACATCTTGGCTCTGGGAATGCCTCCTGGATCATATATACCTACTGTATTTTGCATTGGGTTTAGGGGAAAATCAAAGAGAGTGCTAAAAAAAAAATGGAACCTATTTGTTATATTCATTCTGAATTGCCAGCTGTACAGTACCTGAGTGGAGCAGCAGATTTGATTATCAAATACAATTAAGGCCTGTTTTTGTCGATGTGGAGTACCATGTAAGTGCATATTGTAAATATCTGTCTAGAAGACAGCAACAGCACAATCATGTGGGCTACGTACTCTGTCTTGCTGCTGGAGAGGACTTGCAGTGATTTTCTCTGGTTCAGCCCCCCACAGTAAGGCAACCATCTCAGTGCTGTAACGGCAACTATTACAGAGATCACATCTTGTTCAAGGAGCACATAGGTTCACGGATAGATACCTGCTTTAAACCTTTAGAGGATCTCAGCTCTGAGTTTTCTTGTGTCTGCCTTTGTGTGATAGATCATATCTATGTATTAGTAGTATATAGTACTTTCAGAGACTCAGCAGGGTATGTCCTTTTTGCTGCAAGCATCTTCTGTTGCTTAAGGACATATGTGGTTTTCATGGCTGGCAAACACGAGATTGGATGGGACGTGTGTGTACGCTCTGCAATAAGACAAGTTAGAGGTCTGCAATCAAACTCTCCCAGGAAGTAGTAGAAGCCCTATTTTGTGCACAAAATTCAAGTAAAGGGGAATTTCATAGAATCACAGAATCATTTAGGTTGAAAAAGACCTTTAAAATTATCGAGTCCAACTGTATTTATACAATTTATACAAGGTTCAAGGAAGAAAGTCCTCACTGTGAATTTTCTTAGGTTGTGGATGAGGGCCCCAAGGGGAGGAGATGTAACTTGCTATTTGGACTACTTAAAATGAGGATAGGCAAAATGGTTTTGAACGTTCAGCAGGGAGATGTCGCATGTTGTCAAAGGGCCACTTAACCTAAGAAGTCTTTTTCATTTCTGATTATTGTAAGTCATCTTCATAGTGCTGTCTGACACTCCTCTCCTCACCCTGCTCACTTTGATCTTGCTTCTGTCTCTGGACAAACCAAATTCAGATGTACCCAAATACACATATTTTATAAGACCTCAAAGCAATCAGAAATGGTGATGGTATTGAAGAGAAGATGCTGCAAAATACGTGATTGGAAATGTTATAGACTATGGTTTTTTTCTCAGGGAAAAGTATTGCCACTGCAGAGGTCACCACTGGTCAGACAGCAGAACACAGGTCTGGAAATAAGAAGAGCAGAATTCTGGTCTTATTCTTGCTGTATTGTTTAGGGCAAGTAATTTGGAGGAGAGTGTGTTCATCACCGATAACTTCTGTCTTATGAAGGTTAGGTGGTTATTCTTAGCTGTTCATCTGAGATGTTTCAACAATCGATCAAGAAGCAAAGGGGTGCTCCCACAGGGTCATTCATTCACTCCTAAGACAGGTGAGGATGAATCACTTTATGGAAGCTCACCTGTATCTCTCCACATTTCCTGTAGAGTCTGGCCAGCTAGTTTTAAGGAAATTCCTAGATGACAAAAGTTAGAGGAGAAGAATACCTCCCTTAATATCTATTTCCACTCCGTGTTGAAGAAATTGAGAAATTCCCTTTAACAGAAACGTTGGATTGAAGACTTATAATTAGCTTATTCTCATCTGTAAATGTTTAGAATTATGCTTCCTGCCACAAGAAGTGGGTTCATCTCTTCTGACGGACTTTCATAATGACCTTACAGTAAGCATTTGTTTCCTTACTATAATCCTTTGTAACAATTAACTGGACTATACCCTCATCTTAACAAAGTTGGAAATCCTTTTTCTTCTTAATCAGAAAGAGCTGTTACTGATTGCCAGTTCCATTAACCACTGTTCTCTGCCAGCAAAATTTGGTCTGGATGTATCGAAATATCCTGCTAGAAAGCTACTTTCTTAAACACTTATTATCGACATGATAATTAGTGCTGAAGGAGATAATTTTTCAGGTGAAAATGTTAATTTTTCATGATTCAGACTTCGGGGACAAAAACAGTGGATTTGATAAAGCTTTTATTGGGCAGGTTTCTGAGGTCCAGGATGGACTTTTTGCAGTAGCAAGTGCTCCAACGTGTAAGCCATACTCTGATGGTGTGGGAGACACCTGCGTTGCTGAGTTATCCTAATGTCTGTGCTCATGGGTGTTCGGGGGGGAAGAGTGATGATGTCAGCCCAAGCATTTTTTAAAGGTCATGGCCCAGAACAAAAATTATGTAAGAAAACTTGACATTTTCTGCTAAATGGAATTCTTGTTTTCCACCTCACCCTAATTAAGATAGTGCTGAGATATGCTTGTCATGGGGAAGCACTGTACCTTCCTAGTGCCTTTACAGAGACCAGTAAAAAGAACACCCAGCTCCAAACTTTTTATAATGCCAGGATAGTAAAAGAGAAGATAGAGAGAAAACCAGAAAACAGAGCAGAGAAAACAATGAGACAAGTTTCATAGCAAGATGAGAAGTGGTTTCAACATATTGATACTCTCAATGTTGTCAAAGTCATACGTGAGCGTCATAGCAAGGGGGACAGGTTTTGGAGAAATTTCAGGGAACATCCTGAGATGGGATTGCAGCTGTCTTTAAGGAGCTCCTACCATGCATGAAGTGGCATCATGGGAGAAAACAATGAGATACTTGTCTGAAAAATTCAATTACTGAGTGATAGAGGATGTTATCACAGGATAACCAAGGATGGGAGCTGGCATTTCAATAGCAAATGAGAGATGTTAGGTAGGGGGGAGATAGACTGTGAAGAGCCTTTTGGAGGTCCCTGTATGGACATTGAACCATAACAGCCACTCATCAGTGTTATAAAACTACCAGGAGCAGTATCCCCAGGCTGGGAAAGACTCTTCTTGGCAAGCTTCTGTACCACACCGTGCCATCGGATAGAGCCTGTCCTATTGAAAACTGAATCCCTTCAAGTTCCCTGGAACAGCAGCAGCTGGAGGGGAAATAACAGTAAAATTCTATGGCCATAATAAAACGCATTAGCCATCTGAACACTCGTTTCAATCAAATAATGCAGCCTATTCATATTTAAACAGGAAATATTGTTTAATGTTTATGGTAATGATCAAATCAAATTTTAAAAATTAAACATGAAATTAAACATTAAAGTGAGGTTCCAACATTTGGCACTTGGGACACCATTTCCAACCCACAGCTGATGGCTGCAATCAGCAGGGTCTACTCTCTTACCTTCCCTTAGTCCAACTTCTTGAGGAGGATGCTAGAAGGAGGCTTTGGTGTCACATGAATGACCGCAGCTGGTGTAGGGTAGCTGATTTGGAGATGATCATTCCAGCCTCCCCTTCCATCCATTCTGCTTTCCCTGACAATGACAGTTAATGGCTGTTGAGGGGGAAGTGGAAACCCAAAGGAAAAGTACTTTCATCTGGAAGAAGCTAAATGGGACTTGCTTTTCATCCAAGATGGAAGGCAGTCATGTGTTCCTATTGAAATGCTTTGGACTCCAACTTTTTCCAGAAAAGAACAGGGAGAAGAAAAGTTACAGAGGTTTTTCCAAAGCTACTCCAAACAGGAGTAGAAAATACCACTGTGAAACAGCAAGTCCTCAGATGTACATAATGGCCATAGGAGATAAAAATGCAAAATAACACCTAATTGCTCTTTAAATACTGTCCCTTTGGGGTAGAGCACAGCAACTGTTACACACCAGAAACACGCAGCCATTTCTGTAGTGGTAGTAACTGGTGTAGAGCTTCTGATTTGGGGGGGGGGGGGGGAAATGTTACTTTACACCAATGGAGGCATGAGCTCAGTTGATTAATTTAAGGTTTTGACAGAGCTGGCCAAGTTTGTGTTTAATGAAGACCTTGGAGTGATGGCTAGCAGTTAGGGTATTGCTTTCAGACCATATCTTGTGTTACAGTAAACTCGGAGCCAGGAAACAACTTTCTCCCACACCAAATCTGCAGTGATTTTGTTGATACTAAGCCTAGCAGTTCTTTCCCAACTCTCTCCATTTGAAGTCAGCAGAAAAGCAAAGTTTGAAACAAAAAAGGTTTGAAACAAACCCGCTGTCTGTAATATGCCTATGCATTTCAGCCACGGACCTTATCTGTGCTGTGAGCCTGTGCTTCGGTTTCTTGAGCTGTGCAGCGAGGTTAACCTTTTGCTCTAACAGTTGCATCTTTCAAGGGAGTATATCCTCAGTGTAAATTAATATCAAATTAGTATAAATTAATATCAAATTAGCAATGCTTTGGACTACCAGCGAATTGCATGTTGTTCCTTAGAGTAAAAAAATCTCATCACAAAAGGCAGAATCAATCTGTCAATCCCCATTCTTATGTCGACTGCTTGCCCAAATTTATTATGGAAGGAGCATGCACAGAAATTTCCATAGTATGAAAAAATAAATAAAAAGACTGAATAAATTATCTGGGAAAGTACAGCAAAATGGCAAGATTTATCTTAACCTGTGTCTACTGCTCTCATCCCTGTACCATGCACTTTAAATTGGATTGGTATCCTATAAGAGACTGTCAAGGATTTCATTTGTTCTGCTTGACATACAGATGTACAATTGGTAAAACTGCATCTTATCTTAGTAATTGTCTACAGTGCTAAGTCTGTACCTAGTTATTGACTTCAAAAGTCAGGTTTCATCTATGCAGTTCCCCAATCCAACATCAGTCCAACCACCTCCAGCTCTATCTGTTCATCTTTCGGCTCACCTTCCTGAGTTAAACCACCTTCCTCTTTGCAAATGCTGGGTTTCGGCTTTTTTTAATCAATCAAGACTGGGTTTTTTGGGATAGGGGAGTGAAGCGGCCAGTTCCTTGTTTCTGGTAGCATCCTTGTATCTAGTGCGTCTAAAAAAATTAATTGCGAGCTGGTGCTTGAGAACTTGGTGAATATTTTGAGGGCTTTTAAAGCAAGAAAGGCTTTTCTAGGGTTTGGAGGTGGGTGTTAACTAGCTCTAGTAAGAATTTTGTTTACTAATAGAACTGTAGAGTTTAGTGATCACATAGAGAAATTTCTGTCTGTCTGATGGTCTTTGAGCACGTTCTAGTACAAATCCAGATTAGCATGCTTATACTCTAATGATTCAACAAAGTGCTTTTCCAAGCTTGCAGCAACCTTTCCTGTTCACAGACTCATGCTGCCAATATAACTGCTTGTAAAACTGGCTATTTTTTCCAGCGCATCCAAAGAATTCCTGTAGAACTAGTTATTTATTTTCCACTTCCAGATGAAAAGAACTTTGGCTTTTGAGTTTTCATTTTTAAAAAACAAATAAACCTCCAGATTTTTTCTGGGAAGCAGACACTTCTATGACATATTGTGTGTTAGTCGAAATGCCTGGTGTTTTCTCTGCAAATATTCTTCATGTAAACTTTTTGAGCAACTGTTGGGAGGAGAATGTCAGAAAGAAAACCCTGTTTTCTTCCATTTCTTTCCCCCCTGATACATACTAGAGCCATCCTGGGGAACGGCCTTGTCTTGCACCTGACTTAGCCCAACAAGTGGATGGCTCATTCCCATTCCCTGTTCCTGACAGCGTGAGCAACAACAGTTGTAGGAGGAGGCTACAAATCTGCCGTGGTGAAACACTCTTCTGGGGACAGTTCTCCACAGGGTGCTGCAGTAATCCCCTATTCCCAACAGCACCGATTCACTCTTCCCAAAGAATATAGGAATATAATATAAGAACATAAGAACAATTATATCGGTCAGACTAACAGTCATTCTCACACATATCCCATCTCCTAGAGTAGTCAATCATAAAGCAAAGGGAAAATTACAGGAGCAATACTTTCCTAGCTTCCTGCAATTGGCAGCTCAGGGATTTCCTGAGCCAGAGGTACTTTCTTTGTATCAGTAGTTTTCAGTGGATTTTTCTTCCATGAGTCGTCCTGTTGTTTTTGAGTTCATGGGGATATTTTAGATGCTGGTTTTGCATCACTGACATTTCTCACTATTTAAGCAGGACTATTTGTCCCTGGAGAAGGCAGAAGTTAGTCAAAGAACCTCAAGAGACTGGCAGCTTGTACAATAATAAAATAATGCATTGAAGACTCTTTTCAGTTTCCAAAATGCTGCCAGCTATAGGGTAGACATATAGCATGGCAGTTTCAGAGGGAAGAGCCGTGGGTCGTGGCTGCACAGGGCAGTGACGCTTACCTGATGTCATTATCCAAGGTGGAATCCCAAATCAGTGGTGGTTTAAACTTTGTAGGAGAGCTGTAAACAGCAGCTGTTGTATGAACCACCGTAATAGCCCTGCAGCAGGGGGGACCTCCAAGGCAAGGTTGGGTGGATGTACAGGTCAACCAGTTTCATCTTCCAGAGTTAAAGCCACCTCCAGTCACAAGTGAGAGCCACAAGACAAAGAGCACAAGGTTTTCAGAAGATCCTGTGGCACCTTTGCCATGTGCAAGCGATGCAGAAGCAGCGTTTTCTAACAGCTGGTGAGCAATGCCGGTTATACGTATCGCAGGCTGCGCCCATGCCTCCTCAACAGCGTGCCAGCTCACAGCGAGGAAATTGCTCTGCTCTTAGTAAGGGGTGGATAGTTGTCACGTTTTGTTGGGAGATGAGGTCGGGGTTTTTTCCCTATTTCTCTTCCCTTGTTCAGTTTTCAAGCTGCTTTAGATGATCGGTATTTGCACTAAAATGAAACGATGTTAAAGTAGTTGGAAGGATCCACACAAGCAGATACACTTGTAAACAAAGATGGTAATTAGAATAGGATGCAGGTCTGGGGTTGTCTGTTACGTCAAGAGTTGTGTTTGTGTGTCAGCTTTACTCCTGTGCCTCTTTTCTGAGGCATCCTTATTTCAGGGCTTCCTGGGAAATGCAATTTGGCTTTTGTTGTTTGCAATTTTTTTTACCTTTTTTTTTTTTTATTCTTTGCTTTTATTTACAGTCTCCCCAGGTGCCCATAACAATGTGGCAATCAACAGGGATATGCACAGTAACAGAATTTTCCCTTTACAAGTAAATCTATGCAAATATGGCAACCTACCTCAGGGCATCTCTCAAACCTGGGGAAGAAATGGCAGGGAAGGGATCACATGATGCTTCAGAGAGAACTTGCAGACATCTCTCACCTGACTTTGGAGACTTCTCTTGCTTCTTCTCTCTCTCTTCTCTCTTATCCTCTCCCCTAAATATACTTCCAGAAAGATGAGCAAAAAGGGCATGTGCTGTCTTCAGGGAGCCTGTGTGATGCCCAGCAGCTGAGGTCCATCCCCAGCGGGATGGTGTACGGGAGGGAGCTCAGGGACACGTCCTGCTTTCAGATGTGCCCACACATCTGCTGCTGGCCTCAGCTGGAAACTCCCTGCAGGCACAGCTGAGAGGTGGATTTGAAACTAAGTCTATATTAAAATAAAAAAGGAAGTGTGTCATCTTTGGAAGAACATAGAGCACGAGATTGCACACGTTCAAAAGGGCGGCACGGTGCAGAGCCCAAGTCGGGATTTGGCTTTGAATGACTCTTACAACCTTCTGTCCTCAGGGCTTGTCACCCACACAACTGATTTCCTCATCTAAGAATTTGTAAGGAAGGAGGACATATCCTAACCTTCACAGGAAAACTGAGTGTCTCCTCTGTTAGACTTAGATGCCCAGGAGGAAAGGCGGGTGGACAGGTTCTGCCCCACTTCTGCAGTAAAGGGCCAAGTGTCTGCAAGGGGGCGAGGGTGAGGGGGTCATCACAGACCCCTGCAGAAGTGGCCTTGACCCAGTCCCGTCTCTGAGCTGCAGGGGAGATGCCTTCCTGGAGTGAAGTGAGAACTAGCTGTGACCTTTGACATCAGTCCAAAATGCCCCTATGTGATGACCCTTACAAGATCCAATTACCTTCTCAGTGGCTTGGGGGATGCTTTTTTTTCTTGTTGTCTGCCATATCAGAAAGCAGAATATTAAAACATTCTTATGGAGGTTGAGCTACCATGTCCTGAGAGAAATGGGTGAAGTCTAGTACCATTTGACATGAATATCCTGGGAATAGTCTGAAAGAGTATGAACCTTCAGGATCTCCAGACAGATATCCAGATCCAGCATGGCTCTGCATGGACACAGCTGGGATCTTACCAGGTGAAAATACATTTCCAAATCCCAGGGCATTAGAAAATAATATTATAATATATAAATATAGATAATTTTCACCAAACATAAAAATCAAGACACACTGTTGGAGCACAGATTGCCGTAAACAAAGGTAGCCCACGGGCTCTATGTAAGGAACAGAGCAGAACAGAACAGAATCGAATGGAGTAATCTGAAGGAATTTAGTTTAGATGAAAACAGCACAGCACTTCCTCTTTAAATGCTTTCAAAATGCATCACACCCTGTGAAGTACCCTTATCACTTTAAGGAGAAAGGAGACCACCACATGTCCCTGCAGAAGCCCCTCGGCTCTGACAGCCCAAGTGCCTCCGCCGTACACAAACGTTACCACTGACTACTGCCTGTGTTTGCCATATGTCATCCCTTTTTGTTCACTGCCATTTACATGCTGGCAGGCTGACTTTTTATTAAGGTAAGAGTAGGTTGAAGATTTCAGATGTGGGCACTTGAGAGACCCTCCCCTTCACGGCAAGCTCAGCTTTCTCAGTTTCAGCTCAGGCTGACATTATATCAAACTGTGTTTCTCCCCAGTGGGGACAACCACAAATTATTTACAAGATACAACAGGAATGTCACACTAAATGAAGACGAAAGATGTGCAGGAAGCGTGATTGCTGTCTGAGCCTTCTTAAGAACTGCTTATTAAGGAAATCGCCCTTTTAAGCAGCAAACAGCCACCAAAATTGGCCATGTTCTATACAGGGGATAGGATCTGACCTGCCAACCAACACCGTCTATTGATAACGTTCCTCCAGTGGTAATGACGGAGATGCTAATCAGCGTATTAATAATAAATAACACTGCGTGCATTTATCATGTCCCCTATTCAAAGGGTGGAAAATGCTTTACCAACAAGAAAGTGTGAAGTCCCAGAGCAGCTCTTTTCTCCATGTGGAGCCTATTGTTACCATAAGCAAAGGGACTTTTGTCATCTGGGTTAGCAACGAGAAGTGGCAGTGGAACCGCTGGATTCCAGTTGCTACGGTGCTGCTGATTCACAGTGTGAACTTGGGGGAGTTATTTCAGTGCTCTGAGTCTCAAGTTCACCATCTGTAAAATCAAGATAATTATATTTACAGTGCTTACCTCATAGAGCTGCTGTGAAGATTAATTAACGCATATATATTTACAAAGTGCTTTGAGATCTTCAGGTGAAACCTGCTGCATATGTGCAAAATATTATTTCTCTAAAATACCTTGAAACCTCAGGAGCTGCAGAGTCTTGACGGCTATCGCCACATTTTTGAATGTTTTTGTTCTTTGTCTGAGGAAGTTGTTTTGCAGGTAGCAGTTACATGTCGTGTTAATGGTGGAATACTTTGCAAATAATAGTTTTTCCCAATTCCTTTTGACTTGTATTTCTCCTCACACACGATGTGCAAGCAGATTAAGGGGTTCATCAAACAGTAATTTTAGATAGTTATTAAGACACATATTTTGAGCTTTTTTTTTACCTGTGTAGATTTTATCACAAAGAAAATCCCTGTGTTTATCTGATATTTGTTGTTCCAGCTGTGTTGGTTGTTTGGATCGGTCATATAAACTATGATACATATCTGTACCACTTCCAGCAAGAACATACTTGGAGGCACAGTTAGGGACCGAAGATTACTTGTGTTTAGTTTATGTGCTATGGGCAGGATTGATCTCGCCTAAATTTAGCCATCTGAATATTAACCGGTAAGTCTAAAGTAGTTGTCTGAACTTACTGCATACTTAGTTGAAAGAGATGGGCACTTGCCCAGAAGAGTTTGCCTGACCTTTCTTAGAGGACAGTGTTGATGGGATCTGTTGACTGTGAAGGGACGGGAGAGAGATGTACTCAGATTTAGATGTCTGACGTGATATTAAAAGTCTGAATCCTGTTCTGCAGTCCCTAGCGATGCTCCTTCTAGACCCTAGCTCTCCTGGCAGGAGAAGCAGCATTACATTGAAACAGAGGATGGCTCATTTGAGCAATAACACAGCTCCAGACTGAGACATCTACTTGTAGGTTTGCAGATGTAGATGTCTACAGGAGGTTGAGAAGCCTATGTTCCCATTGCACTCAATGGAGATCTTGACAGTGCAGCCTGGGGTCTCGATGCAGCTGACCAAATATACGTGTCTACCACAGAGTAAGTGCAATAGCATACTGAGCTCCCCTAACTGTACAACTCTCTCTCAGCTGGCTATGCCAATCTAAATGGCCAGTCTATCTGAAAATACAAAACGTGGGTATTTTTTAACCTGCAGTTTAACTCTCACCCCAGAGGTATGGCTTCATTAAGAGGATGGATACTGAGTTATTTGATTCAGGCAGATACGCTGAGGGTGTCACACTTCTTACAGCTAAACAACGATGACTTCTGCAATACTGAGTAGCCTGTAAGCATCTCAGTGTTTGTAAATCAACTTCAAAGAACAGCAGGATTTGGTAATATGAAACTCATGTGCGTTTACCAGTTCTTATCTCTGCCTATTTCAGCTATTCCATAATTGTGCATTTTAGTTGTATTTTGTCCAAAGTTCTCAAACAGTGGTATTTCCACCCCCTTTCTTTTAAGACAATTCTTCAGGTTTAGAAATTCAATGCCAAGAAGCCATTCAGTGGAAGTTTTCTTCCTTAATTTCTCTCTCTTGCACACAACCAAAGCCCTATGAATCACATCATTCAATTCTTCCGTCTCTTGATGCTTATGGATACATCTCCAAATAGCTGTCACATTCATACACACAAGCTTCATTCCTAACCTTTGCCCATTCTAGTCACCTTTGAAAAATTTCTGTATCCAAGATCTATGAAAGAATGAAGAGAATATTTACACGTGCACACACCTATATACATAAATGACTTGGAGTCAATGTGTTCAACACATACATGCAGGCAGCAAACAGGTAATATGTATTTAAGCATCCTCATATACCTTCCTTACTTCAGTGGAACTTTACCATTGAGTACGAGCTGACAATCTGCCTTTATATGCACATGCACACACAGATGTATGTATGTATGTTTAGATATAGATATATACAAATATACAAAAATTTACATTGGAGTCTTTGAGGGAAGAATTCTTTTGATTGTCTCTGGACATCTGATGTTCCTTAAGGCAGTTGTCATCCTACATTAATTTGTCTTGTTCTGCCTCAGCTCACTCTTTTTTGACTTAAATGCCATATTAGAAAATGTTACGAGCCCCCCGCCTCCTTTGGCATACCCACAATCCACCTGGGCATGTAGGAAAGCATGCCATGATCCTTCCTGACACATGTCAGCAAACATCTCATCAGGGGCTCAGCTGTGTCACCCCCAATGATATTGCGTGGCAAGATCAGTCCTTGGCTACATTACACCCTATGCTAATTGGTTCTGACCCTCCAAGATCGAGGGGGGAAATTGCCTTCATCCGGTGCAACGGGCCAGACCCGTTCAATAGAAACCAGGGTCCAGGGTGCTGCAACGCGCATAAACCCTTCCAGTGCCTTTACAAGATGGCAGAAGCCCGTGTCTGTGTGCGTGTGGCAAGATGATACGGTACAAGAGTTACATGAGCAACTCACCTGAATTTATTCCCAATAAATACAAGAGCATCTTTCCACTCACAGCACCGGAGCGTTTCTCAGCCTGGCTGTGTGGTTATAAAAACACGTGCTTGGAACCTGCTGCATAGCTGTTGCCTCTGTGCTCTTCAAGGCCCCCTCAAAAGGCTTGGCTTCTCTGCAGAATCCTAATCCCCTGAGACCCCAGGAGTCAGTGGGGCTGACGATGAAATTGAGGAAAAACACAGAAAATCAGTACGTTTCAAAATACCCTGCCTATTCTTTCTTGAAAGAGGGGAGGTTTTCTAGTTTGCTAGAAGGTATCACCTATTCTGCACAGCCAACAGAATACGAAATGTAGAGAGACCCAGGAGTTCCTGCTCTTGCCCAGGGCTTGCCTTCAGCCTCTGCAGAGCCTGACTCTGAATCAATGGACCAGCAGACCAGCAAGGGGATTAAAGAACCAGTTGTTCCCTGACCTGGCTCTGTATGTCCACTTTATCAGACACAGACATCTTCACGCCGCTTGTCACTGTACTAAAAGAGAAATGCAGGACTGAGCGCTGCAAGCTTTCCCCCATCACATTCGTTCTTTCTTTTTTTTTTTCTCTCTCTCTCTTGCTTGTTTTCTTTCCAGTACTCCTTTTCCTGCTTCAATCATGCCTCACTAAACTCTGTGGTTTTGTGCATCTGATGCCAGATGATGTGCACAGGTTTGTGGTTTTACCTTTCCCTAACATGCAGATATTGCTATCTTGTCCTTTGCTGGGCCAGAACCCTGGAGTCATCATCTCCAACAGAACCAGACCCCTTTTCAGATCATACGTGCTTAGTGAGGTTGCAGAAACATCTCAGAGGAGAAATGAAGGTGGGCACATTATGTGAAATAGTTAAGGCAACACTGGATAACCAAGATAGAAATTGAATCTGGTAGCCTGTTTTCGATCAAGCTTTCAGAAGCACCAGGTGCTCTAGAAGAAGCAGAAGGCAGTTTTAAGATAGCCTTGCACCAAACCAGTTCCTTGCCAGTTTTCCTGAATTAGATGTTGGCTTTCATCCTGTGTGATAGATATTTTGTCTCTTCCCAAGTCTCAGAAACAGCTAGTCCTTGTGGAACAAAATCTAGCAAAGAAAATTCCTTTGCACTGCATGCCAAGGCAAATAATTTGTTCTTCAAAGGAGGGTGGGGAAGTAGGGGGTTGGTAGGACCTTAATACAGGTTGGGGGGGGGTGTTGGGTATTTTTATTTGGTTATCAAAGGGATGCTGAGTAGGTGGTGTAGATTTTGCCTGAACTGCTTGGGTTTAAATGCACACACACATGCACACACACAAACACACGCAATCGGGTGCTTCAATGCTGGGGGAGTGCGGAGCTGTCAGGACTATGTCATGGCAAAGGCATCCCATCAGCTAGAGGGGGAGATTTTCTGGGCCTTGGTTTGAGAAGCAGACATATGACTGACAGGGGTTAAAAGCTTCCTGCTTTCTTTTCCACATTGCCTCCTTGATGGTAAAGAGTTCCCTGTCCCTCACACAGAAGGTGCTCTATGATTTCAAAGCATTTTGCTGGAAATACTGCACAGACTATAATAAGCTATTGTAGCCTTTGGCAGAGATGCCCAGCTGAGCCTAATTCCCCATATCCTTAACTCATCAGCCTCTGATCATAATGCAGGTTCAGTGTCCTAGAGGACCATTAAATAAAAAAATACACACACAAAAACCCAATTAGTACATTTCATGATGGCGAGAGATGTCAGACTGCGCACCCTGGGCATAGCAGTCCTCTGCTTAGTCACAAGACAGGCAGTGTAATCTACCCCCCTGTCTCCTGTAGCCCTGACCCACAGGACCTGAAACCAAAGGGTAAAAAAGAACTCGGGCTCCTTCACTCTTTCACTTTTCAGTTGCTTGGCTGAGGCCGTCACAGGTGAACATGGTCAGTTGTGACACTCAGGGCATCGTCATGCGCGCTTGCGTGCGAGGAACCGAGCATAGCCATCACGACCTCAAACATTGGCGGCAAGGAGGGAAAATATGCTAATGGTGAAGGTTATCAAGGGAAATTAGGAGAAGGATGTCCAAACGAAAAGAAAGAGTAACATGATTCTAAGTGGCTGTGGCACTCCTGAAGATCATCACTGGAGCCAGTGGAAAAAGTGGTGGCATTTGGCTCTGAGACTGTCATCAATATTACACAAGAACAATAACAAAAAGCATCTGAGATTTCCCTCACAGCCCGAGGGAGTCTGATAGTCAACTATTCCTGAAATAGCCCACATTCCCTATAGGCTCCTTTGCAAATACCCTATGGGGAAATTATTGTCTGTCTCACATTTAACTGGTTCCCTCTCCAGAAGAGGTGGGTGTGGGCTTGCTCCATCCATGCCTCATTTTAGCACAGACGTGTAACATCTAATGAGCAGAAGATGGCATCTATGGTCCTGTTGTCCAGCACCACTTTCCTTAGAAGAGACTGCATCAAACTTTCTAAAAGAAGATGCAGGAAACCTCACAGATTTCACAGACATGGGAAAATATGACCTCTTAAAGGTCTCATTGGTTCATTGAAGCTGAGACACCATCATGACACATGTGCTGTAAGCACCTAAATAGATGAGATCTCGGCTCAAAAATCACGCCTTCTGAGCTTCATTATTTAAATGGTTCTATGTCTGAAAATAATTATGCCAGACAACTATCATGAAAACAACTTCTCCTTAGCCAAGAGGCAGTCTAATGGGCAGCTGTAAATTAGCAGCCACGACTTCTTAGCTCCCAAGTCTAGTTGTGAGGTTCCTGCCTAGTTGTTGCTTTAACTGTTGCCATTTCCAAGCAAGGGTGGGGTGGTTCATACATGCCGCTCGGTCTTCAGCAGCATAAGGATGAGCTTTGCCAGCTAATGATGCCTTTGCCAAGGGAATACAGGTGCAGCTCAACAGCGCATGGCTTAATGTAGACTCTGACCCATTGAGTGTGATTAAATGGGTCTCGCTTGGCTACAGCATGATATTAGACCCATTTTTTTGCACTTTGCAAAGCAAAACATTCAATTAAGAAAACAGAAACAGGAAATGAATAAACATTATATTTCTGTGGTTTTCTTCTATCAGTTCATTCAATTGGCTTTTCCTAATAAACAAGATCCGTCCAGGATCAACAGGTCTCAGGACTGATTTTCTCTTGTTATCATCAAGGGGAGTCGGCTTTGTTGTTAACCTTTCCATTTATTTAAAATGCCCTGGATTTCATATTCAATTTTTATGCTCCCTGTTTCTGATTGTTTCCTTGAAATGGGAACTTCAAGGACTTTGATAAATGGATTGAAAGGTTGCCTTATTTCTCTGTCACTTCTGCCTTTGCGTCCTCTGCAAAATGCTGTTTTGCAAATCATAAAGCTGGGGATTGCAGTAAGTATTCATCAGAGGAAGGCACAGAGGGCTGTAGGGGCATAACAGATTAGATAGTCCCAGTGAGGGGCCAGGAGCAAGAGCTGAAGGGAAATAGTTGTGAGCTGAAATTAAGACAAAAGGACACAGGCTGGATATCAGTGCAGTCTTTTTAGTGGTGGTATCTATTAACTGAGAGCAGTCTGCCACTGCTGTGGTCTGTGGTGGTCTGGAAGCCGTGGAAAAGGACCTTCAATGGGTTTGTGAAACTCTGCTGAAGAATTAATTTACTTATTTGGAACTCATTTACACTTTTTTTCTAGTAACTCCAGTTGAAATAGTGCTGATACAGGTACGTGTGAGGCTGTTGGAGAGGCTGATAGTTATCCATCGCTGCACAATTTGTCATCTAAAATGCAAATGACAACCCCCCCCCCAAGATAGGATCACCATTGCTGGGTTATTCAGTACTCCTTCGAATGATGCATTGCAAATAAGTGTCTTCCTCAGAACAGGTTTTCATGAAATAAGTCACAGCTAATAGATTTAAGCGCCTAGTCCCCATACTTTCCCATTCAAGACACCAGCATACCCCAACAGCACCTCCTTCTGAACAGTCAAACTCAGTGTAACTGCAGAATGAGAAGCCTTAAGCACTAAATAGGTTATTTCCCTCCTGGATGAGCTGAAATTGGGTTTCCGTCCCTCCTGCATCATTGCAGTCATTGCACCAGAGCCCACACTGGGACCACTACAGTGGCTGGCCATTTCGTAGTGGAGTCGGTCAATGAGAAACACCCTGTGTCACCGCACAGGAGGCCTCCCTGCAGGGCAAACTCCTGGGGCTGCTGGCTCTCCTGCCGTTCCCGTGCACAGCTTGACCAAGACCCCCAGAACCCCTCGCTCCCATTTCCAACTTCTGAGCTAGCCCAGCCCCACAGCGAAGGGCATCTCACAGGGACCACTGAGCCGAGAGGTGACTAAATCCACAGCCCGTGGCACTTCGCAAGGAGCTGCTTTCTCAGAGGGACGTGACCGCCCTTCATCGCCAGCGGTAACGCAGCCGGTAGCGAGAGCGCAAAGATCTTTCGGATGATTCAAATGTGTGATTATCGCACTCGTCCCTTCACACACCTCCGTAAGGGCAGCCAGGACCCATGTTCCTTCTGGCTCTGTGCTTTTCGCTCCCTTTCGCTGTGTTACTATGGCAAGTGAGGGAAATGTTCAGCTCCCAGCTCTGAGTCATTGCCGCCCTCCCAAAAACAAACGTATCCAGGACTGCTCTTTCACAGGAGCTGCGAAGCACGCAGCCCAGTATTCGCCTTAGCTCCTTAGGCAGCTACAGACTACAACTTGTAGCAGGAACCATTAATACTATTAATAACCCTTTTTTACATGAGACCTTTTCAAACTGCAGGACCCAAAAGCACTTGACGCATTTTACTACCTACGTGTTACAAATCCACAGTCTCCTAGGAATTTCGCAGCCATCGCTGATGCAGGCTGAGCTCCTTGTAACTGTAGAGCAACAGCACAGACAGATTTCAGGTTGTCATACCCCAAACACGTAAATGCGTCACCATACAAAAGAAGGACAGGTCTTCTCCAGCACCCCAGCTACCTACCGTGCTTTGATGCACAACCAAACAACTCCAGACCCGTGCAGGCAGGGCAGTGCTGAGCATTCCTGTTCACCAGAGCATTGCAATTGGTGTGCAAACTTCACATCTTCTAGGATCGTTTCTCCTAGCAGCAAAATGCTGGTAGCTGTTCAGCTGAGACCAGCACATTTTTCATGCAGGCTAACATTGCACCCAAATGGAAGTATCTGCAAGGGATTTCAGGCAGGCAGAGTGTAATCCCTTTAAGAACATGACTACTTTCTGGAGCTATGATCTCCTGTCTCGTCTGTTTGCCATTATATGCAACTGTCTGTCTATCCATCTATCCATCCATCCATTCACATAGTCACCTTTATTCTCACTATAGGTGACCACCTACAGTTTCATGGAAAAAGCAATGCACATTTGTTCATCGATGGCCATCTCATCTCATTTTGATTTATTTAGAAGGCAGGCCTATTCTTTTCACTTGCTTTCACTTCGAATATTGCAGCCATCACCGACATACCTGAGCATCTCTGACCTTTACTTGCCTGTGACCATTTTCTGCCAAATATCTCCAAGGGCTTGATTTTGTAAAGACACCCTTTGCTATAGGAACAGTGAATTTCTTTGCCTTTGCTTTCCCCGCTTGTGTGCTGGGGAGAGACAGCGTCGGGAGGACCGCTCTGCCACACCCTGGGGTTTGAGAGCGAGTTGAGCTGATCTGCGTCGGGGGGAGACTGCTTGTAACGGAGGGAGGGAAGGGGGAGACGGAGACGAGAGAAACTGCGTCACTTCCACAACTGCTACTGCTCAGGAGAAAGGAGCAAAAGAAATATATATCTGCCTGCCTATTAATTTAAATCTAGACCCAGGAAGAAGTCAACGAACTGTAATTTATGAGCTGTCAAAGCCTGAAAAATTCCTTTTGACACTGTATTTTCAGTTATTACATGCTTTCCTGCAAGACGACAGCGTAATTCTGTAGGGAGCCTTCTAGTGAACAGCACAATGGCAGAGGGCAGTGGGGGTTTTCTTATTATCTTTTCTTCCCTCTTTCTTCTTCTCTCCCCACTCCTTTCAATCATCCCCCCTTTCCTACCTTGCCGCTCGCCCAAACAGTAGCGAGGAAGTAAATCAGCAGCAGTCCCCATCCTGCCAGCCCTTCAGCACCTCCAAGGCAGCGCTCAGTGCTGGGCTGGATCCGGCACCATGCAGAGATTTCTGAGGACTCACTGGGTGATGGGAATGGAGGTGAGGCAGTGACCTCAAACTCCACCAAAGACAAGGGAAAAATACTCTTTCTGACATTTTAAATACTTCAGGTGTTTACCCTCTGCCCATGCTAGGCACCCCCCACTCTTGCTGGTGCACCTTTCAGCTGCGTCTCTCTCACTTGTATTAACATTGATTGACAGCTGTCAGCCACCTCAGATTCCCAAGAGTTGGCAGCACTGCCTGCTTGGCTCTCTGCTCCTCCATAAAATGAACCAGAGCAGTGGAGACTCCTGGCAGGGTCCTGGGTCACATGTGCTCTCCTTGGGGGACAGTTTCTCCTCTTTCCCAAGCCCTCCTGCAGGTTTGCTCCCTGGAAAGCAGTGCCAGGCTCTCGGGATGGAGATGCCATCACACACCGGGATCTCACGTAAAGCAGAGGGTTGGGTGGCATTTTGGTGGTAGTGTTTGCTGGAGGGGAAGGCATGAAGGGGCTGCTTGCCCATGGGCACCTGCCCGCATCTCCCTCGAGCTGTTGTGGGGACACAAGGGCTTGGAGAGTGATGGCAGTAGCACTATTGTCCGGTGCCAGTTAATGAGGGAACTCAAGCTAACATCAAATGAAACCTGACCTGAAAATGTTTCTATTGCCTGAATCCAATCTGAAGTTCCCCTGGCATCCAGCTCATTTCCTTATCACTTGGGGACAGGAGTGGGAGAGGCATTTCACAACAAATGTCATTTATGCCTGTATTTCCAAAGCTTTCTTTTTCTTACACAATTGCTTTTTAATTTGAGTTGCTAGTGGCAGTGGGAAGGTTGCCTTTTTGCTTTATTTTTTTCTTCCCAGCTTTGGTTTCTCACTTATAGCTCAGAAACCCCTTTTAAGGTCTATTCTCTGTGATAGGCACTTCGCCTTGTATTTAAGGAGTCACACCCACACGCTGCATGCATCCATATGCAAACACACAGACATACACACGCATTTTGTGAGTGAACTGAGCTCTGAAACTTGTGCTTTAATATAATTTAAGCAACCTGTGCAGAGCTCTCTGGAGTCAGGATTCTGGACTAGGACTCTGAAAGAACTGTAGAAAAGTCCAAACCCAGAGGAAAGGACTGTGATTTCTGCTAGATTGTGCTGCAAGGCAAACAGTCACAACTCCCAGAGTCTATTCCAGTCTATATTTCTCTTTAACTTCACCGTGCCTCAGTTTCCCCAAACCTGAACTGGGGCTAACACCTCCACCTGCTACTACTTGGGCAATATTTGAATGAATGTTAGAGCAGTGTTATGGCTATGCTGTTATTACTGTGATAGCATGTTCTTTCAGAATTGGATCTCAAAACAACCAAGGACAAAATTCCCCTGGATTGCAGGTGGAGAGATGAAAAAATGAAAACAAAGAGATTTGCCCAGAACTGCTCTCACATTTAATAGCAGAAACAGGGATATAAAGGCCTTCTCTTGAATGTAAGACCACTACCTAGGGAGCTGGGGACAAACTGTTGTATCTTACTCATGAGTGGACTATTGATGGGCAAACTTTCAATGTTTTTGTTAAAAATCAGGAACGCCTACACCAAATCCTTCAAACCCCTGTTCTCTGGGTCCTAGCTTCCACTCAGACAAGGTGCATGCTGCTACCTGAAAGAAAGACGGGCCAGTAGCTGCCTGTAAGACCAAGGACCACCGTATCACCCAGGGCTAGACCTTCCTCAGTCTGGGACAAAGTGGCTGCAACAGGCTAAAAATGAGTCAGGGCAAGCCAATAGTTAAACAGTGGAAGAGTCAAAGCAGGGTTCAGTGCATGTTCCCTGACTTTCTTTTGGTTAACATTACATATGCTAAATAAATGTCATCCCAACTGGGACCTGGGCTTTGTTTCTAGCTCAGAGAAATGTTCAGGGAAGCTGAATGATAAGAACGTATTGCCTTACTGTGCAGGGAAATCTCTGAGTGCGTTCAATACAATTACTTCTGCTCCCGAGGAAAAAGATGTTGAGGTGGGGAAAGGAAAAAACTGTCCTGCATTTCCCCTTGCATGAAACACTCTTCAGAATTGTGACTTTGTTTTCTTTTATTTGCTAGTCTCTCCAGCTCTCACACTCTCTGTGGAACTAGCTTGTAGAGGTTATTTCATCCCAGGGTCCTGCAGACATAATAATGGTAAGGACATAATGAAGAAGAACAGGGTCCTTCTTGTGGTGGTTGAGTCACTATATTTGCAAAGATAATGTCTACACAGCAGACACAACCTGTGAATGAACCAGCCATTAACAATAAGCCGTAATAACCAAGAGTGAAGAACAGACATAGCTGAGGACCATGCCCAGCTTTTGTGACACTATGTGGAGAACATGGCCCGTACTTAGGAAGATATAATATTCCTTAAATGCCTGTGTTAGAGAACTGTGCCGCAAGAGAGGTGAAGATCTGCTGTTCAAGCCAGCGAGAAGGAACAATGCCAGAGGTAAGGGAAGGGAGGAGAGCGGCTATGTGTCTTTGAGATCCTATCTTCCCCTTGGCAAAACTGACTGATTGAGTTTTCCTTATCAGTAGAAGCTATCATGAGCTGCAAAGGTTGGATCTCTAGAATTGGAACTTCCTTGTAGTTCCTGCTGAGTACAGCGTTCAAGAGGGCGGACATTAAATGGATTAAGAAGTGGGTAATGGACAAATCTCAAAATGGACAAATCTCAAGTTGTCAAAGAGAAAGCATGATAGAGTGAGGGTATTTGTAGCAGGGTTCTGCACAGATCAGTACCAGCCCTGATGCTAGTCAGCATTGTCATGAATGATGTGGAATTAAATATCCCAGCTGATAAAATCTGTGGATAACACAAAATAGAAAATTGTAAGGACAGGACTCTGTACAGAGTCATCTGAGTCACGTAGGTCACTCTGAACGAGCTTTGGCTGTCTGAGGCATTATGTGCGCGTTTCTGCAGAACCAAATCTAAGCTGACTCATGGAGGAATAAGGCTAAAAACCAGGCCTAAAGAATGAGGGGTTATATTTCATAAGACAGCGACCTAGAAAAGTACCTGGGCAATGACCTAGAAAAGTGGTTAGCACGGCTGAGGAAGTCAACATCAGCTCCCAGCGTGGTGGTGGGCAAAACCATCTAATGGGACCTCTTGCTGTACAAACAAGGAAACTGGAGGACAAAGATGATTAGGTAGTGTTGATGGGGGAGTACTCTGGCAAACTGATCCCAGCCTGGCATTCACCTTTTAAAAACTGTAAAAGATTTTGAAGAGACCTGTATAAATGAAACAGATGCCACAAAGTGTCAGGCTTAAAGACTTGTGCTCATCCTTGCCTGAGAGAACTCCAAGACACTTGGGTCTTTATGGAAGTATCTTTTCTGGGAAAAAAGTCTATATACTGAAGAGTGCTTTAATCAGCTGGAGAGAGGCCGAACTTTTCTCCGAAACTTTTCTAATTTGAACGCCATGCCGAACACATTAAGGTGAGAAGTCAGAGACAGGCTCTTGTCACAAGAGGATGCACATCAAAGCAGACTATGATGCTGACGCTTGCTCTGCCTGTTGTTCTTGTGGTAAGACTTGACCCCTCTCCAGAATGCACATTTTAGCCAAAACACAACCTATGGGGATAGCTGCAAGGCAGCAGCAGCATGGCTTAGGCATGGCGGTTTGATCGTGGTATGGGAAGCTCCCGGGGGCAGCTCTGTGGGCATCTCCAGTACATAGGAGGAGAGACCAGATCTCTGAACATCCCTTTTTGACAATAAGCCCTGTGAGTCTCTGCCTAGCCTGGGACTAAGGGGGTTTTGAGAGGAAGAAGGGGTCGTGGCTACTACTTCTTTTCCTGCACGATGTCCATCTTTGCTTCCTGACTGATGCTGCAGATCACTGGAGAGGGTCTTTAGCATAGGGAGTGTGCCGAGACCACGCGCTGGCTCTCTGTGTCAATGTTATCGCTCGCTGTCACATTTCGAAAGAGGAAGCGAGTCTGTGCCACGCACGCAGAGAACAAAGCCCTCGCAGAGCCGAGTGAGAGTTACAACTTGTCAGCACGTCTCTCAGCCTGCCGAGGGCCAAACATGAAACACAAAAAAGGCCTGAAATGAGGGAAAAAGGGGGAAATAATAGCACAGTGAGCTCTCAAGCTCAGAAAAGGCTTGCTATAAAACAGCACCTTCGCTCTCTGTCTGTCTCTGTGTCACTGAGTCCTTGCTACTGATGAAGGGAAGAGATGACTCCCCTTAGCACAGTTACAGTACTGTTGCAGTAATAGGGACCAGAGGCAGGTTCAGATCTGGCTTGCATAGCCCTGCTTTCTCCACACACACCAAAAAGCATTGTTAGCCAAAAGGCATTATTAGTGGTGATGAAATCTGAGGTGGAAAGAGTCTACTGAGGGTTATGTTTTCCCACGTGGACAGTGAAGCTCCAGCAGCTGGAAATTCGCCTTCTGAGACTCAGATTTTACCCTGAATCAGGGAATGAATTTCTCTGGGTACTAACCTTGGGTAGGAATGGGATAACTGCTTTTCATATTTCCTGACCTGGCCATAGCTGTGTTGGTGGGAGAAATAATTCTGTCATTGCATGGTGTATGTCTGTATTGTTGATTTACACCTACTAAAGACCTTGTTTCAGAAAGCTTTGTAGATTTGTGCTTACTGATCATTTGGTCCAGGTGTATAATTTTCTGTTTCAAGTACTTTTGGTATTGATAATATACCATGGCAAGAAAAAGACAATAGTATAGTCAGCACTGTGCGGGGGTAAGACAAAGGACCAACCTCAGCCCAATTCTGTAAAAATAGAGATGCATCTATATAAAGTGAGTGGAGAAAATTGACTGAAAACAGGAGACCAACATCCCCACTTTGTACAGACTCAGTCCTATCCTGCCAGTGGTTGTTAATATAGTTGGTAGTATATGCATCCTTCAGGCTCTCCGGTTTAATTAAAATTAGATGAAGCAGAGCGCTGACAACAGAAAATTACTTTACAAATATTTGTCTTGTTCCCATCATGGCATTGTGCTGCATCTCCTTTTCTGGTATCCAAACTCATAAGGTATTGAGTTCCCTCCTGTAAGACTCACCTGCTGTTAATCTTCTGTATAGACTAAGAGACGCCCCTCCTCTTGCAGTTGTTGTATGGAAGTGCATGGTCTCTGGTCCCCAGCTCTTCCCGTTCGCTTTCCTTCATGAGTTGCATAGCACAGGGTGTCAGGTATGAGCTTGGGAATGGCACATGTAGGATCAAGTTGTGGTTTAAAGCCAAGATTTTATCTAACTCTTGGATGAGCAAGGAGATAAGGTTGTTAGGCCTGAAGAAAAAAAAAAGGACAATAATGGTCCTTCAGAGAGTGCAGGACCACCCAGCCATACCACTTTTACAGAAGCACAGCCCTAAATCAGTCAGTAAGAGTTAATAAGTAGTGTTGGGCTGAGCTGTGAAGAATTTAAAAAGATCAGTGGAAATAAGGAACTCAGCAAGGATACAGTCAAGGCAGGATTTGGCCTTGAGCCCTCCCATCTCCCTGCACGCTAGGGAAGAAAATGGTGGAGAAAAGCTCTGCTGGTGCAAGCCACCGATACGTCGTACACGTCCACTACAGTCAATGCACGTTTGCTGTGAGTTCAGACAACAACAGCCAAGATCAGAGTCGTAGGACTGTCCCCACAGGCCTGCCAGAGAAGGGCTGACTAAACCGTGTGAGCAGAGAGGTCCTGCGCCTTCTCCTGGCCGAGCTCACCCCTGAAACCCACCTACAAATGGAGCTACCAGCAATGCCAGTGCCTGGAGTCAACTGCCTCTGCAGCAGGAGGCTGTTTATGAACTATTCTTTACTGCTGGCATAGCACCCAGCTCATTTTCACCTTTCTTAAAGGTTAACCTCATTTCCCTCTATTAGTTGGTTTTAGCGAATGCCATTCGGCGCGGCAGTTAAAGAGCTCTGTCAGCAGATGGAAATGACAGTGGCATTTAAAGGCAGTCAGAGTTGAGAGTTGGGGGGGTGGGAGGGTGGGTGGAAGAAATAATCTTGAATAAAATGTTTGCAGGGGGATGCTAAGTGACATCAAAGGAGTCTCACTTTCCCCAGCGAGAGGAGAGAACTTCACTCAATGCGCTGAGTGGGATGGGTCTCCCCTGAGTTTGAAACCAGCCCAAATCCAGGGAGACGAAGTGCCTGGGGGGCTCCAGACCAGGGCACGGGGCATCCCATGTCTATGGGTAACTTCTTGCTGGGTCCAGCAGGCCTTGCTTCCAGCCAAGTGTGTGCTGAATATTGCTTTCACTAAAGGAAGATTCCTCTGTGAGTGTGTCGGTTATAAATTTTATTGCAACCCCTGTGTCACGCACTGCCGTTGCTGCCTGGCATTTCAGGCCACACCGCCTGGTCGCAGTTTTCCTGAGTTTTCCCTCACTGCTCTGCACTTCTGTTTTAAAACCTGGGGTCAGGCTTGCAGGAAAATCTTCCACTCAGAGGAAGGAAGAGTTTTGCCTGTGCTGGAGATTTCACAGGGTTTTGTTTTTCTTTTCCTTATTGCAACAGAGTGGTGAAAGGAGGCTAAGAGAAGAGGCCAAATCAGGGAAATACATACAGACCCCCAAACACATACAGACCCCCAAACCCTAGCACACAAAAGATGTGATCGGCATCGTTCAGGCTCTGCCATCGTTCTGCTCTGTCCTCATCAGACCTCCGCTGGCACGGATGTAATACGCCGTTCTGCATCAGGGAGAATCTGCAATACCCAGCAGCAGTCGGGACATACTGAGCAGCAGTTCAGCAATTTGAGGGTCTGATCCAAAGCCTGTAAGGCTCCATGGCACTCTTTTTCATTAACTTAAAGCTTCAGCTCTAACCCTGAATCCCCTATGTTTATTTCAAGCACTGGTGTAGCATCACTGGAATATAATTTTCCTTTGCATACGCACCTTGGTCTAAATGAGTATGTGGATAAGTCAAGCCAGATCCTGCCAGGCGGCATCCTGAAGGAGACCCATTCATTTCCTGGGTCATTTGTTGAGCTGGCCAAAGCATTTCAAAGGAGCGGTTGTCTAGCCGAATGTGTAGTTTTGTAAAAGGCAAAGCGTTCCCCTGGAACAGGTCCATTTCAATGAGATTTTTGCCAGGGGACATTTTTTTTTAAATTAATGTATCGAGTTCTCATTTCAGGAGGTACAAACCTGTCATTTTAACAGGATCTTTTTGATTAATTTTGTTTCAAGTCTGTATTGTATTAAACCACTAAGAACATAAGAGCTTCCATTTTGGGTTAGACCAAAGGTTTGTCTAGTCCGGCATCCTCTGCTCCCGCAGTGCCCATTAGGAAGAGTAAGAACAGGGCTTTTATAAAGAGTGACCCTTCCCTTAATATCCTCCAGCTTCCAGCAGACAGGTTTAGTGACTAAGATAGATTTTGCATCTGGATCTTTATGTTTAATAGCAGTGAGTGGACACAACCACCACTAATCTGTCTCATTCTCCTTGGAGCTAATTTATGAATTTTGCGTTCAGCAACATCCCATGGCAGAAACGTCTTTCATTTATTCACATAGTGTGTGAAAACGTACTCTCTTTTGTCTGGCTGAAAACCACAGCCATTCTGCTTTATATATTTTATGTTTTGAGGTTATTAAGACAAAGTCTTTTTATTCCTCGGAGACAATACTCTGTAACATTTCACAACTGAAGAATTTCCATTTCACAAGAACTTTGGCCTCTCCAATTCAAAGTGGAAACACGTTTTTTGAGACATCAGTGTTTCCCATAGAAAGAAAATTCCATTTTTCATCCAGTTTCAGTCATTTCATTATACCAGTGTAATTGAGGGTGACAGCAACAAAAATAATAATAAAAAAAAAACCACAACAAAAAACCTGCTTAGGCACTCTGGGAAGAACTGGAGAGAATGAATGACAGTTTCACAACAGCAGCTTCTTCCTCCCAGCTGGGCTAGCAGAGTCACGAGGACAGGTTAGGGGGATCAGTCACCCCAGCCTCATCACACTGGCACTATGTCATGCCCCCAACTTATAGTTTAAATGCCTATAAGGCAGATGGTATTCCAGATAGGAGAGGATTCCAATTCTCACCTTCATTTTTATCTATAAAATCACCAGACTGGGATTTCCACCTAAACGAAGTGGGACTGGTTTAAGCAAAGATACACCATCCTTATAGGTGATCTGCCCTGTGGGGAAAAAGCATCCCTTTAAGGTCTCCTTGCAGGCAGTGGGATGTCTGAAGGATTAAACTGGTGGTTCCCTTTTAAGTGCAGATCTTGAACTAATCACTTGCAACTGGGCATATGTACTGCATGCCCAGCTCCACTGCTCACATCCATAGGCAAACCCTTACAGGATTTCAGCTGCTGCTCTGTAAAGCAGGGTGAAATTATATTTCTATTTCCAACCTCCTTATTTTTCTGCTTATAGTTACAGGCAGGACTGTCTCTTTCCACACTTACATACACAGCCTGGCACAGGCTTTTGATTTTAGCTGCGGATTCCAGGTACAAGAGTCAAACAAATAATACACAAAACTTCTGTGTGAAATACGGCTTCATAACTGAAGTGAGCATTAGGCCTGGAGCTGTACGATGTAGGAAAGGTGTTATTGAGACCTATGAGACATGCTGCTTGGATTCCTTTATTATTATTGTATTCTTTTGCCTCTCCTTCATTTTCTTTGTTTGTAGACGAGGGGATGGAGAGGAAGAAAGCCAGCAAGTTTATAAAAGCAAGAGAGAAAGGAGTTGAGGCATTTTGTGGAGATCTTTAACGACATTCTGTATAATTTGAAAGTGGGGAGGGAAGGGGGGAGAGAAAAAGGGAATTAGCAAAAAAACTGGCAAAAGAAAAGTGGAATGTGGAGAGAAGCGTGTGGATGAATTTTAATGCAATCAGAAAGCTGTAATAATGGTAATAAAGGAATATATTCAGACGTCAAGAGAGGGAGAAAGGAACAGGACCCGCGACGCCAGAATTTAAATTAGACATAGGCGTATAATTCTCTTTTCTTCCCCCCCCCCTTCTTCAAATGAAGGAAATGGAATTTTTAAGCACAGCGAAAGAGGGATTAACAATTGGCAGGTTTTCAGCCCTTTGTCTTTTGGCGAATCCCATTTAATCACCGTCTTTAATATTAAGGAGGCTGTGGTCGTGCAGGGCTGTCTCAGGCTTGGGGGAAAAGGGATGATATACAGAGGAAAAGAGAGATAACACTTAGGTTCAGGCAATTGTGAGGAAGTGTTTCAATTACCTCCACTGAAGTCTTTAAAAACTGAAGTTTAATTTGATCTGAAATGTCGTCACAGCTCCTGCAAGAGAAAATATGTCCTTCCCACCCCCCCTTCCTGCCCATGTCTTTGCTGTTCCAACAGTCCTCGGTGCTCAAGGCTGGAGTGCTACCACGGATTAATGTCTTGGCCTTCTAGGCTTCTGGAAAGGGTTTCAAAGTCCCGACAGGTCACCAGTGAGATGAGTTTAGGAACTGAAACCTATTTTCCTGACATACCAGCCTTGACACCACTGACCCTGCGGAGTTTGTCAAGAAGCTTCTAAGCTTTGCTCTGAACAAGTGTGAAAACCAAACGTCCCTTCAGGCTCAGCCTCAGCCTTGTACGGCCACAGAGTGAAAAGGGGATGTTGCACATCGAAATTAAGATGTGTTAAATTCCCCAGAACCAAAGGCTGTAGGAGTTGTATTCAAATCTGAGCTGTCTCTGAAAGATGAGTGTAAAAGCGTGATGTAATTCAGTGTTCGTTTGAGGTGTCATTTGATAGTACAAGACAGACTTCTCCTTCACCTCCTTCTGTGGGAAATCCATCAAGCTGGGCCAGGGAAACATCCGTAGATTTGCAAGAGGAAGAAGCCCAAACAGTCATGGAAAATCCTGCAAAGTTTAGTTACAACACAGCTGCACACCTCCACGCTTTGATGCTGGGTCTCCTTAGATGCTTTTCTCCCATGAACATTTGCACAGGTGCTCCCAGGAAGTGAGAACTGTAAGCACAAGCTGCTAATATCTAGGAAAAGAGGCATGATTTTTTTTTTTATGATTGGAAGGCTGATTTGAATTCACCTCCCATTGTGGAGGGATGGTGAAAAGAAAGTGAGTGTTTGGGCTATACATTGAATTTAGAAAGATCAGATTTTGACTCCCGAGTCTTTTCCTAAAAGGCATCACCTCATGAATCTTTCACAGAAATATTCCAGTTGGGTGTTTCACATAATGAATAAACTTGAAAGAATTATGATCTACCAGGCACAAAGCAGGCAGAGTCTTTGTGCTTTGCATGCCATCGGGTTTTAGACCGCTCTCACCACCAGCTTTCCTAAGCAAGGGCTACTAATAAAGTGGGTCATTGTGAGTAGTTTTCCCAGCTCAATATCAAACACCATAAAACCTGTCATCTAAGATCTGCACAGGGAATAGCATCTCTTGGCAATGGACAGTTGTGACGGCGCTGTTCAGCAAGTCAGAACTACTGATATTTGTCTTGGGTTTATAATATTCTCAGCTGTACAAGAAGATTCTGCTGTTAAAGAATCATTTAGCCTATGTCTTCATGGTAGGGTTTGCTTGGCCTGTTGCCCAAGTTTTGTCCATAACCTACATTGTATCTGAACTGTTCAGATGAAGCTGTAAGTTTAAGGCTGGATTTCACTTCAGTGCAGGTAGACAGCAGGTCTTGCCACAGGAACACAGGCCAGCCAAGCCCAGACAGCATTCATCCTCCTGGTCTGAACTTTCTTCTTCACCTCTGTCCATTTTTTGTCCTAGCTCTACTCTTTAGCCATCCTGCTCATATGCCTGCTCTCCCAAACAATTTCTGGACATGGTTTAGCAGCTGCTGCAGACTGAGGACCTCTTCCAGTTCCCTGTCAAGCAGGTGTCTCTGCTCAGGAGGATAGTACTGTAGTATGGATGAGGACCCTGAAAGTAGAGAATAGGCCCAGACACATTTAATTTAAAAATGTAATCTTAGACTTTGGGTTCACCAGTTGGCAACATGTTAAATTTCTTTCCAGTTGCTCATAGGGCCAATAGCAGCCAACATCTGTGTTGTCTTGGACACATGCACCTAGATCACTGTGGCACTGTCTTTAGGGATTACACCGCTGCAGGACATGAAAATCTCTCCCTGAAAGATGACTCCAAGATCCACAGTTGTTGTCATTTGCAAAAGCAGGGTTTTCCATTCAGAACTAAACCCTGCCTTGACTTACCCACACCATGGACTGCTCTTGCATGATCAAGGAGTTGGGGAAGCTCCAGCCACTTAAATCTGATAGAAACCATCAGAGGGTTCAGCCATAGACCTGACCACCAGCCTGTCAGGTGCCTTTCATTATTACTGCCAGAGCTCCCTGTATTCCTGGCTTGTGGCAAACACCGAGGACCCTCAGCAATGCCCAATTTTGCCTGGTGCAAGCACCAATTATTCTTTTTGCAGATGGGGAAACTGAGGCTGCCTTTTGCACTGCGTAATTTTTGTAGCCCATATTTCCACTGAGGCTGCTGTCCTTGGCAGAGATGTATAGTAAGTATTTAGTAACAGTAACTACATGGTCATCCATCTCTCTAGTACCAGGAATAACAAATCACACTAAAGGAAAAGTGATTTTGCCTTCCACAATATCCAGAGCACGGCTTGAGACGGGACCCAAGAGTCCCAAATACCAGTCTGAAACGTACCGACAGAAGCTTTGGCCAAGCTCTTGCATATCCTCATGGATCCACTCTTCCATAACTGAATCAGGAGTGATTTCCACTCTCTTCCAAAACAAGATCTAGGACCTGTCAGTTGTAAATAGTTTGTGTCATGTTCAAAATAAACAAAAGGAAGCGGTTCCTAACACAGCACATGATTAAGCTGCAGAACGTCTTGCTGCAGGATGTGGTGGATGCTCACAGTTTACATGGGTTCAAAAGCCGACTGAACAATTACACCAAAGAAAGACATTTCAAAAACTATTACTTAAGAAAAAATGCTTCAGACTCCGGATATCCCTAAAATGCAGAGCACTGGAGTCTAGGAGAATATTTTGGGGGATTAACAAAATTGCTTATCCTGCTCTTATACTCTTTCCTAGACATCCGCAATTGGCCGTTGCCAGAGGCAGCACACCAAGTCAGACAGACCTGCTGTCTCTCGTACAGCTGTTCTTTCACTCTGTATACAGGATCCATGTTCAAGTCAAGGCCTAGAGTGCAGCCAAGCAATTAAATAAGAGAAATCCTTCAAACTAAGTTTTTCAGATGCAACAGTGGAGAGTAACGCACCTGTGGGATGAAGCTTCCTTCTTTGTGCAGGAGAATTATGCTCCCACACCTGGGCTTACATTCATTTGCGCTTGTCCCCATCACACAGCTGTTCAGATTAGCTGTTATTCTCTCTAGCCCGGGTGTCTCAAAGCCTCTGTCTCCAGCAGTCGGATACCAGCAGCTGTGCAATCATATCTGCTAACGTATGGGATATAAAGAATCTGTTAAGTAAAACCAAATTGGGGAGGGAGGAGGGGAAGAGATCAGCACAAAGAAATCACTCCTGCTAAGATGCGATTAGGGATGCCCCACAACACCCAGCTGCGAGGAACAGGTGAACTCAGCAAACATTTTAAAGCCTGCAGCAGAATTAGCCCCTTGTGGGTGTTGTTTGATATGGGGAGGGGGAGTGAAAAGGAGCAAATTAGGAGCCCATGCGGGTGGAAGGAGGGTTCGGTTGCTATTGTTTGGAGTTAGGTAGTGGTAGGTTTCCATTGTTTCCAGAGTGGGTTGGGGTTTTGGTGGTTGTTGTTGTTGTTTTTTTCCCCATCCTAATTTTTGAAACACCTCCATTTTACAAGGTTCATGTATTTTCCAGCAAGGTACCACGGAGAAGATAATTAGCTAATTTACAATTAGCTACAACAGAATTCGTAATCGCTTCCCCTGTGGAAAGGGCTGTAATCATCATCACGGAGCTGTAGGACTGCTGTGAAAATGGCAATAGGAGTGTGCAGCCCAGGCCCCAGGAAAAGCCCTGCTTTTAGCCTATTGATCCGCCTGATTAGCACGGGTTGAGGGGAGCAGCGGGTCACTCCGGCTCAAGAGGGGAGCTGGTTTGAGCTTGCAGATTTGAGTTCAGAGCTCAACCCAAACTTTCATAATGTTTGGGGCACCTGCGGCTCACCCTTCTGCTCTGTAGCTTCTCCTTTCTTCTTTGGCCTGAGGAGGATACCTTGTCCATGATTGTCCGAAAAAAAAGCCAGGTTTATAGCTCTTTTTCACCACTGTGACTTTGGCAGATTCCTGATCCCACTGCAAGGACTTGGGGGTACTGGTGGATGAAAAGCTGGACATGAGCCGACAATGTGCGCTCGCAGCCCAGAAGGCCAACCCTATCCTGGGCTGCATCCAAAGCAGCGTGGCCAGCAGGTCGAGGGAGGTGATTCTGCCCCTCTGCTCTGCTCTGGTGAGACCCCACCTGCAGTGCTGTGTCCAGCTCTGGAGCCCTCAGCACGAGAAAGACACGGACCTGTTGGAGTGGGTCCAGAGGCGGGCCACAAAAATGATCAGGGGGTGGAACACCTCTCCTATGAGGAAAGGCTGAGAGAGTTGGGGTTGTTCACCCTGGAGAAGAGAAGGCCCCGGGGAGACCTTATTGCAGCCTTTCAGTACTTAAAGGGGGCTTGTAAGAAAGATCGGGACAGACTTTTTAATAGGGCCTGTAGTGATAGGACAAGGGGGGTAATGGTTTTAAACTAAAAGAGGCTAGTTTCAGACCAGATAGAAGGAAGACGTTTTTTACCATGAGGGTGGTGAAACACTGGCACAGGTTGCCCAGAGAGGTGGTAGATGCCCCATCCCTGGGAACATTAAAGGTCAGGTTGGATGGGGCTCTGAGCAACAAGATCTAGTTGAAGATGTCCCTGCTCATTGTGGGTGGGTTGGACTGGATGACCTTTAAAAGTCCCTCCCAACCCAAACCATTCAATAATTCTGTATGATTCTATGATGGACACCCTTAGCGCCACCTCCTCTCCCCTCTCTGCTGAAGACCAGTCAGGAGAGTGGGCAAAGAAGATCCGCTCTGCCTCTTGCATCCTCTCTGGTAGATGTGCCAGTTGGTCCTATGCACCAGCATTTGCTTCTTACCCACACCTGCACAGAAAACTTCTCTAAGCTGCTCATTTGCTCTGTCATGATGCCAAGGAGATAAGCTAAAAGGTCTTCCCCGTGTGTCCCCCCAGTGCCTGGACCAAGGCACTGCAGTTGATCCTTCACTGTGTGTGCAAGCAATGTTTGGGGAGGAGGAAAATAGCAGCAGAGACAAATAACTAATAGTTATATAAATAATGGAATTAATTAGCATCTGATTTCTGAAATGAAGCCATACAGCAGCCTGGTCCTGATGCTTAGAAATCCAAAGGCATGGAGTAACATCAGAGAGCTGCTATGGCGAATACCATGTGCATACAGAAGATGCTTGTTCCCATATAGAAATATGCAAATGCCAAATGTTCTTGCACGAAGAAGCACACACACTATCCGTGTGTGATGCCCTGGCAATGAACTTGGGATGAAATAGGGAGGCTCATAGGTTTTAGAATAAGGGGTTTTGTGGCTGGAAGGGACTGTAGTGATCTTCTGGTTCACCCTCCTGTGATTAGCCTGGGCCACGAAGGTGGTAGATCTGTCCTTCTTTATTTCCAAAGCCTTGGATGTGATGTTCTAGATGGTAAAGCTGTCTTATGCTTTCCTGATACAAGGATTCAACCTCTTTGTTTTGCATGAGGAATACAAGAACACAAATGTATTTATATACTCTTATCTAAATGTACCCCCACGCACACACACACATTAGCGAGAGCTATCTGCATAAACACAAACCTGTGTCATGTCTCTCTGTGAGTGACCCTAATTTTCCCCTAGTCCCTCCACAATTGCTGTGATTCTTGTTCTTGTCCTCTTGCTCCACAGAGGGTCAAACATCCTGCATCTCATTGTCCCTTCTGTCTCTTTAATTAGTGCCCGTCCTCCCCCTTCTCCCCCTCGCTCCCGTGTCCCCCCTTCCCATCTCCTCTCAGCACTTGGTTTGCAACGCTCTATTATTTCACCTTTCACGCGTGCCGCCTCCTTCGCCCGGGCCCGTCTGACACCTCTGCCTTACGCTTATCATAGAAACATAACATTTAAATACAAATAGAACAGGGAATAATTTAACCCCTATTTGCACTGGGGAAGGTGCCGAGGCTTCGTATAAACACAGCCGGGGAGATTTATAGATGCTGCATATTTATCTGACAAGTTACATTTCTTCACCACTGTGCCTGGCAGCCAGCTTTTCCTGACAAGCGCAAGCCTCCGCAGCTGGCAGAGTGGCCAAGAAGAGGGGAGCCTGGTTTCATGGGGATATTGGAAATGTCACCAAGGGGACATCTCTAGGGGCTCTGGTTTGCCATTGCTGTGGCCTTTCTCTCCCTACCCATCTTCCTGGAGGAACGGGGAGTGCTGGATCCTATTGTTTGCTGATAGCAAAATGGGGTAGACTTGAGTTGAACTCAATTTTCAATATTATGGGAGTACCTCAGATCACTGACGGTGAGGGCTTCGTGATGCACCAGCAGAAACCCCCTCGGCTCTTCTGGGCACCACAGAACAGAGAAATAGCCATCTATGGTTATTTCTGTGGGGCAAGCAGGCATGATAGACCCAGGTTGTGGGGAAAGACTAATAATGGGGTGAACACTAATGAGGGAAAACAAAAATGTGTGGAGAAGAGGCTTACATGGACACCACATTCAGGCACCACCTGAGAGGCAGTGTCGCTGCTCAGACTGCTGCTGTTAAGGACTGCCTCTACAGCGAGGTTAGTGAGGTTTCTTCACCAACATGTAATATATTTGGGCGTGTGATAGAAACTGAAACTGTCACTTTGGTGTGTGGAATAGACAGAAATTTAGACAGGCCCTTCCTGCAAAAGCAAAGGGGGGCTGCTCAGGTGCGCACCAATACTTGATGCATGGCCGCGTGTGGCCTTGAGGAAGCTGCATAGAATAGGTTTTCATCACTCCTGTCTTTAGACATGCTAAGTAAGCTCACTGTCTTGATTTCCCTCACAGGGAAGAGATAGAGGCTGCTCCTCATGGCTGCCCACCTCTGTTGTATAAGACAGGATGATACTGCAAGGTACCACTCCCTCTCCGGTGGCCATGGGCCAGCTTAGACTGGAGCACACAGTCATGCCCACCGCTCATGTTGGGGACATCCCAGATCATGGGCTCATGCCTGACCTTTTTTTGTCCTTCTCTTCTGCCCCTGGACAGTGTTATTTCTGTTCTCCTTGACTGTGTTCACTTTGCCCTGGGGCCCAGGTCTTACGGGGCCTGGTCTGAAGGTATTTTACCCCTCAGTCCCACAATTTGAAATGGTGAAAATAGCATTGAGCTGAGCAATGGAGGTCACGGAGGACTGAGTCTGCCCAGTGCTCTGAAATTCAGACACAGGTCCTGAGACATAGATTTGGGATAGTGTCTCGCTGAAAGAGGACGAAGCATGGGACTCAGCAGGATGGTATGGGTGGACCATGAGTGGTAAGGATGGACCCTACACCTACAAACAGGCAGAGTTCAGGGACAACTTGATCTGGGGACTGCTTCAGGTTTGTGTGCAACCTAAACCTCTGGTTTCTGTAGATTGTAGAGTGGCCTGAGCGATGGTACAGCAAGGTACTACCCTCCATTCTCATTCGAGGACACTGGAAAAGTCTGGTGGGGAGCATCTGTGGTGTGCACATCCCACCGACATGAGCACATCCTCTCTTCATTTTATTCTGGCAGTCTCATGGTCTTGTTCAGACATATTTACAAAGCAGAAGTAGTTGTCCCGGTGCATGGCATGTCAGTTTTTTGTTTGGGACCTGGAAGAGCAACATATGGGGGCACTCAGGGTGTAAGAGGCTCATACAAGCTCCATTAGAGGATAAAGTCATTAGCCAAGACCTGGAATGTGCTGAATGATCCTAGCTGCTGGACCCTTGCCTCTCTATTGCCACCCAAGATGTGCAAGGGGCGTTGTTAAAACATGCTGCTGAGCTCCGTGGCAGGGCTGGGAGGTAAAAGGCAAATGCAGCACTTTGTTAGAACCTCTCAGAGTAAAAAGCTTGTTAAACTGACTCATTTTTTATCAGCCGAGCGTGTGATTGTGTAGATTTCTGAGACAGCAGATGTAACAAATGATTCCCCTGACAACCCAAGGCACAGTTTTTCAGGAGGGAGACAGGGCACTGATTTGGAGATGGGGCTGGAGGTGATGTCCAGGCAGCGCTGAGCCCTGGCTGGCCATGGGGGTCCCTTTCATGCCACCTCCTCTGGAGCAGCTGGACCAGCAGCCCCTGGGGAAGGTGGTCCTCACCCTTGGCAGAGCCTGTTCCTGGTGGTCTGATGGCCACCTTGTGGGCAGCTCAACACATCTTCTGCCAGCCAACTCTGGGGACAGGCATCACCACTCCTACTGTCCTGCAGAGATGCAGAAAAGGGGGTTAAAATAAAAAAAAAAAAAAAAAAAAAAGGATATAAAATTAAGTGGTTCCTAAAACACCTGGTTTTAGCTTTGCATAAACTAAATCAGACAAGGCAGTTTCAGGCAAGTTCCACGCTAGAGAGTTTTGCTGACAGAGGAGGGATGTGATTTTTTTTTAATGATACATTTATATTAGCAAAAAGCCTGGTGAAAATACAGTTACACAGATATAGGAGTGCTTTTGCTGATGCAGCTTATTTCAAACAGGGGAAACTCTATAAAGTACAATATAACAGATGCTTCCTCTGTGCTGGAAGTATTTACTAGACACAAACTTTCTAGGTAAAGCCTTTTGCCGGCGGTGTTCCCAGTTCGTTCCCACTGCTCTGCCCCCTTCCTAAAATGTTTCCCATCTTCCAGGACAGCTGGTCTCATTCGCTGGGTGGGTTTCCTCCAACATGTGGACAACCATTGAAGTTTGTACAGGACTCTTTCTCCAAGGCTTTGTCTAGCCCTAGGCTGAAAGATGCCCCACAGAGCGCACACTCCACTTCAGTAGCTGCCTCTCTAAGGCTTATACCTCACTTCTGAGAGTCTCTTTTGCAGGTCAGTTTGGCCATCAGGAAAACAAACCTTTCAGATGTCCAAAGCACCTTCTCTTGAGATGGGGACAACCTACACAGTGTTAGAGCTTTGTGCATCATTAAAGCCTGAACTTTTTGTTGCCAGCAAAGACCTCGAAAAGTCCCTTTGTTTAATCAATTCCAACATAAAGTAGGCATATTTCTTGCTTCTAATGTGTCTATCAGAAGGCTATCCCCATTTTTTCTCCACTATCAGAAATGCACATGTACCTTCCTCAACCTATTTTTCCTACCATTTCAGCAGCCTAACTGAAGGCAACATAACTCCTCATTTTCTGTGGGCAGTACACTTTTTGTTCACGTGGATAACTCCACTGCAGGATTGAAAGCTCCTAACATCCTCACTCGATATCCACTGCATGAAAAATTATCCTTATCCAAGGCTATAAAGTAATTTGCCAATTTGCAGGTGCATCTTGGAGAGGGGAATTTTGATCAAACACTGGTTGAAGCAGAACAGATTGCCTACACCAATGATTTCTCGGTGAACAAAAGTGACATAAATCGCCCAATTAGTCAGCCAGAAAAGGGTTGTCGCAAACAGTGTTTTGTTCAGCTTTAGGTTAACATGTGCATTAAAAATAAATAAATTAAAAAATCAAACAATTTATTTATTTATTTATTTACATATACTTATTCAAATTGGTTACATCTGCTCTGTAAACGGCTCTGAAAAAAACTCTTGGTTCACACATTTACATAGTGTTTAATGAATGATAAATAAGACATTTATGAATCATGTGCAAATGGCCTGTTTACATACACAACGTAAACTATGTAAATTTCTTTTTTTTTTCTTGGTGTAATGGTACTGGTCTCTGAACATAAACCTGATCTAGAGGCATCACTCGGTGCCCTCTGAGATGTTTCTAACAACTCAGCAATCATTAGTTTGGTCTGTTTTCACCAACATTTTTTGAAGGTGTTTCATTCTGGACTGAAGATCTTCATACTTGGTATAAGTCCGAGTATAAATAGCCTTTCTCATTCAAAATACAATTATCTACTAGCAGACCACGTCGTGCTTTTACATGAAATACCACCTGCTTGAACTACCTCAGATATTAGTAATCATATAAGTTAACTTTATGTTTCAAAAAACAATATATGTTTTGAAAACTTTGGGCTTATTTCAAATGTATTCTAAAAATACTTTAAGAAACTCATCCGAACTGTAGGTATGCGTCTGTGAGTGGGTATGAATGACAAATCTCCATTTACAGGCTGTGTCTTCCATTATATCCTGATTTAAAATAGCTTATGTTAAACATTTTTTTCCTGCAACTTATTTAGTATTGCGAGGGCTACTAACTTACGTTATTTTTCATTTGGACTTTATTTCTATATGCTATCTTTATCCACATTCCTCTTGGATCGCAGTCTGAGCAATGTTGTCATTTCAGTTACTGCAAGCTGACTGCAAAAATTGATCAGAAAAAGCTGATTTGGAAGACTTCAGTGCCTAGATTTTGAGAGGCATTTAAAGATTATATATATAACGAAACCTTTTTGGTTTGATTCTTTTTTTTTTTTAAATTGCCAAATTATTTTCAAGTTCTCATTGAAAGTCAGATGCTATTAAGATTTTTTGAGCCAGCCACTTGAAATGACTAGCAGCTTCTGAAATATGCCACGTCAATGAAATCACCGTTTGTTTTGCATGTGATACTGAGCCATCTTGGCTTTCACATCCCTCCTGAAATATGGTAAGCATCTCTTTATTTTGTTCCAGAAGACAGAAAACTCTTTGTGGGCATGCTCAATAAGCAGCAGTCAGAAGACGACGTGCGCAGGCTATTCGAGGCATTTGGCAACATTGAGGAGTGCACAATCCTTCGGGGACCCGATGGCAACAGCAAAGGTAAGGGGATGGCTTGCGGCACACTCTGGTTTTAGTGTCAAGCTGGACCCGGTCTCAGTGTATTTATCATTTTCTGGTGTGACAAAATCACTAGGTAGCCTTCAGGACAGCATCTCTTACATGAGGAGGGGTCACATTTGCCAAAGGAGGCAATTTCTTTGCTGGTCACTGTCTGCTTGTATACGAGAGGAAAAAGATAATTGCACTTAAAAACACATGCCCTGCAATGAGCTACATCTCGTCTCTTCGCATGCAAACTGATGCCTACTGATACCTACTGTTTGCTCGTAGGGCAGAGCCTCTCCTCTGAACACAGGGCCTTTACATTCACTCAAAATGTGCTCTCCCCACCCCATCGAACAGGTCAATTCTTTCTTTAAACAAAGTCAAGGTTGCTGCTTTACCTCTTGACTCACAGGCTCCGCCACCGTCTCTGCTTATTTCTCACCCACCAGCCCCAGGTCTTCCCCTTCTTCAGTTGGTCTTTGCATAGATACACACCGGCCAGTGATCGTAAGTGGAAGGGTACAGGTGCTGATTTAAATATTACACTCAGTAGACATTTACGGTTTGAAACATGCAAATGCTTCATTACAAAACTTGGTGCCTTACCCCCTTCTGCCATTTTTTGGCATCACTTGTTACCTGGATAGCACAAAGGATCCTTTTCTATAGCCCAGGGGTAAGAATGAGGCTTCTCTCTTGAATGTGAGGGTCATTTTTTTTCCCGTCACTCTCTAGACAAAGTAACTTCAATTTGAATAGGAAGCCCTCTTCTCTTGACAGTATAATGTGTCCATTAAATATTGATCTGCGTATAATATATCATAAACTGTGCTGGAATGTGCAGGGAAGAGACCAGTCCTGCTGACGCAGTTCATATCTCACTGGATATTTTGACATGTGACAACACCAACCAGCATATTTTTGCAACAGAGAGGCAAAAAATCCAAACCACAGTGATACACTGGAGAAAGATATTGCTATTCCATAAAATCACTGGTGGCCAAAAAAGACTTCACACCAGCATTATAGGCAGCTGTTTGATATAAGTCAGCAAAGCTCAGCCTTCCTGATATAAATGGCTGAAAGCAAACTGTGGGCACCTTTCTTCAATTGTATGGCTACTTTCGTTTCATGACACTCAAAGACGGGGGCTGCCCCACTGGAAAGCGGTAGGCTAAGTTGGCCTAGAAGAGCTCCAGACATCATAACGATAGGCAGTTAAGCACTCCATTCACTGAACAAATCAGTAAATTGGGGAAAAGCAAAAAAAAAAGTAGTGTCTGCCTCCACCTGGAATTATACAGAACAAAATCTAACGACAAAGGAGTTAAACTGAGTAATAATAAAGGCAATAATATTTGAGATCTATAAGAAACAGGTTCCAAAGGAGATCCAACCCACAGACTTGTATTCATACTTAATCTATCTTTTTTTTTTTTTTTCCTTAAACAATTTCATTATAAGTCTGAATCTGAGTGGCAGCTCTATATTGCTAACCAGTTTAATTATTAGTGCTAGCGGGCTGCAGTCTCAGGCTTGCATTTCACTGAGCTGTTCAGGATCAATACTGAGCCTTGACAGAGCTAATATTACCAGCTTCCATTTGCTGGTGCTATTTCTGAGAACACGAAGCTCCTAATTTACACACACACAGTTACATACACACATACACGCACACAGAGCAGTCAATCCAACAGAAAACTTAAGGCTAGTGCCCTTATCTTAGGAGACAGTCAGGCGAGCCACAACTCCCACAAAGTTATTCCCAGTCTGTAATATCTTCCATCTGCTAGAAACCAATATGTGACACACATTGCTTGTGAGCTACTTATTTTGGGTAAAACCCATGAGGCTTAAATTCCACCTAAGTTGAGATTTAAGCAGATTGTCTAAGTGCCAGATAGCAATCAGATCCCGTAGACTTCAATCCTACCCAATCCATTACGTGAAGCCCCACCAGGCATCCCTGTGGTGAGCCTCTAAGTCCTCCAGATACCTCAAAGCAAGCAATGCTCTCAGAAGGTAGGTCCCAGCTTCCCACTTTAATGCCACCACACTCCAGTCACAGCCAGAAAGCTGCCTGTACCTTGCCTGAAGCCATGGGTGATGCCCTTAGCCACGAGGCATGCCCTTCACAAGGCTGCAGAAATACCTCCTGCATGAGTCTCTCGGGTAGGCACAGTGGTTGGAGCATGCAACCAGGTAGCAGAAGAGCTGGGACTGAGACATTTCTCTGCCTGAAGGGGAATGCAGAGCCTGGATCTCCTGGGAGAGGTGGGAGAGGAAGGAGCCTTCCTGTACCCCTCCAGGTAAAGTTCACCAGTGTGCATCCAGGAGTGCAGGAGTCTTCAGCAGGAGTCATCAGGTGAGAAAGCTGAAGTGGATCCAGTTCAGCAAGCCAGCAGGACCCACAGGGTCTGCCTTGCTGCTCTCTGGACAGTCTCTTTTATTTTTCTTTTCCGTTTTTTTTCTCCATTCAGCAGTTGTCTACTTCAGGCGCTCAGAAAGTAAAGATTTCCCATGGCACCAGAAGTTCCACAAGAGGAGTCTTACACCCTCTGCAATTATAATCTCAGGCCCTGACTCTGCAGTCTCCTCCAAGTTGACAAGACAGTCAGAGCAGCCCTTTCAGCTCTGTAGTCTGGAATTAAGGAAAGAAAAAGCATTTGACCACTTGTATCTCCCTGTTCAGCACAGGTTATATATCTCTCTGTGTGTCAATAATCCCTTCAAACTTCAGATCTGCTCCTGTCAAAGGGACACCATTGTTCTGAGGAGGGTGGCATGACTCGTGTCCTCGGCTCATGAGGTCCTGGAGTCAGTTATGGTGAAAATGGGAGGGAAGAAGATTATGCGCACGTTTGATGTTGTGTACAGAAGCCATCCCATTGAACACACAAATAAAAGGGCCAAAATTTTGGGATCTCTGCTATTCCTTGCCACCATACACCAGTGAAAGCAGAGTTTTCACTTGTCCTGCTACCTCAAAACCTACTGGAAGCTGTAGGAGGGATCCCATTAGCATCTTGGGTATTAAACAAGATAAATGCCTGCTGCTCCTTTCATTCCCACCTTTACCCAGTTCCACTGATCCATCAGGTTCCTCAGCACGGGGGTGAATTTCACCTGAAGAGATTGAAGCCTTCAATGACAGCAACACTGCAGCCAAAAATCCTGCTCTAAATGTGATGGGTGACTGGAGCTGGAAAGCTTTTGTATATTTGCTAATCAGCATCTTCTTTTTAGAGGCAGAAAGTACAAAAGAATCTCTGCAAATAATTAAACACCCTAATTCTGGATTATCTCTGATTAATGAAGAGGAAGGCATAGTATCTCAGGAGCCTGGGAATGCTGGGCTGCGATTATGTCATAATTGATCCCTATTGTTTCCAGCTGAAGTTTATCTAGCTCATTTTCTCATGATTGTCTCCTCTCAGCTCCTTATAAATTAGATCCAACTATTAGCAACAATCAGTGTGCTTTTCCTGAAATACAGTCTGAGCACAGTGCTGAGAGGGTAATGCAAAGTGAAGGGCTCCTAACTGTAAGCTAATTTCATATGTCTGTATTATTTTTAGAAGGGACTATCACTGCTTTCTTCAATCTCACTTCTATCAGCCTGTAGTGATGATTTTGGGGACCTTCGGGGCTCCTTCTTCTAGTTTGCAAGTGGAGTGTTCTAATGTTTTAGTTTTCACACTGTGTGGATCCATAAGGGTGTGTGGACCTTCTAAAGGGTTTCTGCAAAGGGAATAAAGGAGAGCTGTCCCATTGTCAGGACTGGCATTCCCTGTACGGTGATCTGCACCCCTTCAGGGAAACAGCTAGGACTTTGCAAATTGATTAAAAGCTCAAAAGTCTTTGGTAGTAATAGAAGGGGATGGAAGCCAGAACTTCTCAGATCTCTCCCAATCTGTTCCAAAAACCGCCTTAGCATATGGAAATTACTCTTCCTCTCTCTGAGTCAGTTTGCTTGTAGCTAAGAGTGTTAGCGATACTTTCCCCCACTCTAGTGGTGCATGTGACCCTTTGAAGTGTTGATCATTTCTGCACTCTAGCACTTATTCATAAATGCACCTTTCTGCCCTAAAACCTTATGTAAGAGTTCAGTGAGAGATTCCTTACATGGTAATGCAGGCCAGAGAAACATTGCCTACTTTTTTCTAACGTCCGGAGGAAAACACCTATACAGGCACTGGCTCTGGAGCTCACGGTGAAAGACTAAGATTCAGATTTTAGTGGTGGCGAGATGGCAATCATCACCTGCAGATCTCTCTCATCCCAGCTTCTTCATCAGAAGCTATCTTACGCTCTGTGAGACCAAGGCTGCTTGGAGCCAAGACAAGCTCTGAGCAGTCTGTCATGGAGCTTTACCAGACAGTGATATAATAAGGTATCCTGTGGTTTGGAGTAACCTGAATGTCTTCTATACAGCTGACCTGTTGTTGCTTGTAACAAGTATATGTAGCTTTCTGATAACTTTTACACACTTCCTTACTGTTTCTCATAACCCCAGAGGGAGGAGCATTCAGCATTAAGTCCAATACAAATAAAAGGAAATTCATTTTTGTCCGATAAATTGTAAAATTGTGCAACACTGTCATTGGAAGTTGTGGAGGTTAAAAGATAAGTGGATTCAAAAAGAACTTGCTAAGTTTGGGTCTGTCAGCGCCCATTACAAGCAGTGTGGGGATTCTGGATGTGGCTTTGCCTCAAAATGTCCTCAGGCTGCCAACGACTGGACTTTGGGAAGGAATAGCCAGGAGCATGTTTGCTTGTTATACTTTGTCCACTACCTTTATTGGCCAGTTCTGAGGACAGGATACTCAGCTAGATTGACTTTCAAGGTACCAATGCAACTTTTCTTACGTTCCTCTTTTTCCTCTTTCAGGGTGTGCATTTGTGAAATACTCTTCACATGCGGAGGCCCAAGCAGCCATCAATGCCTTGCATGGCAGCCAGACAATGCCGGTGAGTAGCTCTGTAGCACGGGCAAGTGAGGATCGGTCCAGCCTTTCCTGCCCTGTGGCCTGACTGAGGAGAAGGGATGATTTATCTATGCTCTACAACTCATCTTCTGGGAAGAATGGATAACAGCTCAGGCATGCAGGGCCTTGGGTGTGCTTAACTCATCAGTGGAAAGGCCAGGATGACGTTGTCATTTCACATAGGCGCAGAACCCCAAGGGGTGCTGTGTTCTGTCACCAGCAATCTTGATGACCTGAAAAAAAGACAGATGGTTCACAGATGCCAAAAACATTGGGTCAAACTCGCCATGAGTGTAACCTTTCAAGTTTCAGAGAGATGAATCTAGCAGAAACTTGTGTCTAAGGGCTTCTTTGTTTTCTGTCCCCAAAGAGTCCCTGCTTTGGGGGGTGAAGGATAAAGAACTTTTTGCTAGCATTCAGCAGAGAGCAGCATGTTCACGTGATAGCACTAGAAGCTAGAGACAAATCACACAGTGATGGGCACCTCTCACTGCTACTACAAAAGTACCTACCTAGGCATAAATGTTGTCCCCTACATCCAACTTTTGAAAGACAGACCAACTACTGAATCTTCCAGTAAACATTTGAGGGATCATTCCACTTGGATAAATATCTAGTAATATGGGGTTTCAAGCCTTTCCTGATAGTTCAGGAAAGTAGAAATGGAAACGTATTTTCTATGCAAAATTATATTTGTACACCATCACACAGACCCAGAGGAATGTAAGACATTCCACTGTCAGCAGGCAGAGACAGTCTGGTCCAATATGTTTTGGTTTATTATAACAGTATATTATTTTTATTACTAATTATTCACAGTGTAAATCATGAAAGGCTAAGAAGCATGCCGACAACTTGGAAAGGATGCAGGAAGCTCAATAAAAGATATTTAAGAGTGTAAAATCTCCCTTTCAGTAAGAGACTCTAATGTAAATTCATGAATTTATCCAAATAAGTTTAAAATGGACCTGGCAGATTGTTTCTAGGTCTTTGCAGGGACGAAAACAGAAAATTCTTTACAGGGGAAAAGGTTTCTAAAAGTAGCAAACCATCAAGATCTCATTTTTTGGAACACCATCTTACACAAATCAGATTAAAATAGTACATGTTTACCAGTGGCACTATTGAAAAAAATCTCCTTACAGATGGGGGTCTAAATTTTTTGGAGTATTACAGTACTTTTAGGAGTCTTTTCCTAAAAGATTCCTTCTAACAAAACCAGATGCTGGGCTTGATGCTGACATCCCATAGTGAAATATTATGGGCACCTTTCCTGAGACAGGTCAAAGAGATACTTTTAATTACTTTCTTTTAAACTTTGACCCGAAGTGATAAAGTGTATAAACTGACATCAGGAATTGCAATTCCACAGGTGTGGAACCACAAAAAGGTGTAACAAAAATCTGTTCCTGTCCCAAAAATCTTGCAAACTCAGGTGACAGAGGTGAGAGAAAGATGGGAGAAAACAGACAAAACCCAAGGAGAGTTGAAGATTTTATTTGGATCTATTATACCCAAAATATCCTTATCCTTCCCCAGCCCTTACCCTTCCTATTTTCAGCACACTTTTGATAAGAAAAAATACTCATCTCTTGACCACTTGGGAGCAAATTTCTATTCCATCCTGCTGATCTCAATTGAACTTAGGATGTGCAAAACAATCAAGAATTTGGCCATTTCATCAATCAGGTTTTTATGGGGCCATTTTTCCTGTTGACTTATTTGACTCAAATATCTGTTCTAGAAATGTTCTTGAATAACCAAATCTGAGCATTTGAAAAAGCATCATATTTTAACCCTTACTACATGCACACCCCAGATTCACAATCGAGTTTCCATGGCTTGACAAGTTCCTATGAATTGGCTGAACCTCAGCAGCAGTCCACATACCTACTCTTAGGTCACAGAAAAAGTAAGTAGAAAATTATTCATTTCAACCTCTTCATTACAAGCTAAGTTACGTGGCATTGCCTTGCATGTCCCATGAGCTATGAGCAGGCACACGGGCAGTTACCATGGCTCAGCAGATTAGTGAGGACCTGTTGAGTGACTGCCACCTGATCAAGACATGGAGCACACATTGTTTTTCACACAGGGCCTCAAAATGCTTGAGGCGCTTTGAATGAGATGGGCCAAATCCTTTGAGTGATCTCTGTTCCCATTCTCATTTTCATGGTGCTTCAGGGTTTGCAGCTTCTTTCAGGGCTTGGATGTTCACAGAGAAATGCAGCCACCTCGTGGTGAGACGGGGATGTAGCCCTTGTCCTTGGAAAGGAGGGATGCATTGCTGCCATCTTCCTTCAGTCCCCCCTCCCATTTCTCTCACCATTAGGACCGGCCTCATTTGTCCGGCTGCGATGCCAACTCAAAGTTGTTCCTGTGGTTCAGCCAATTTAAATGTCTCTTGCCTTGTCCTCGTGTACTACCAACGGGGCATCCATCATCATTCTTGTCAGGTCTCGAGCCGTTCGTTCCTGCGGCAGACTCCTGTTTCTCCACAGCTGTCAGGATTATTGCTCTACTGTGACTTCCTGTTCACACAACATATGTTGCCTAATAGTTTCTAAAGGCAACTTTCTTTTATGAAAGTTTTTTCTTTTTTTTTTTTTTATTAACCTTTCCTTGGACAGGTGCCTGACCACCATCCGTCACAAGCCCACTTCTCTATGCAAGGCACTTATTTCTCCTAAGGGCCCACCAAACAGGTCTACAACTTTCCACTTTTCACACAATCAATTGCTGTTAGAAATAACTTTCTCAAAATCCCTGACTTTTGAGCAGGCCCAAAGTTCCTTCTGTACCTACCTACCAAGAGAGCTTTTTGGGGTCTTTTTAAATCATATTGGCTATCAACTCATCAACTTTACAATAGTGTTTTACTTGACCTCCATGTCCTCCTTTATGAGAGATCATAATTTTCATGTACTTTTGCATGTATTTGTAATGTATTTATAACAATTATAGCTTTGATTACTCTGTGCCCTCCTGTCTCTCTTCCTCATCCATATGGGGGCATAAACAGGTCTCTTCACTTGATTCTCGTCCCTTCCTCATCCAAGCTTTGTCCCTAACAGCCTTATCCACCAACACAAATTCAGCTACTATTTCTATAGTGACAGCTTGCAGATCTAACTTCTCAACTGCAGGACTGACTCCTGTCCAAACTAAAATCTTGCCTGTCTTTTCAGCATCTCCTAGTGGATGTCTAGCTGTCAGATCAAGCTCAATATGTATAAAACAGAGCTCTTGAACTTTTCCTCCCAAACCCTGTCTCCTCTTTCCTCCGCCTCCATTCTCAATCACTGTGGACAACATTTTCATCCTACCTGTCAGTCATGCTCCTACCTAGGCATCATCTTCAGCTTGGTTTTCTCCTTCTCTCCATGTCTTCATATCCGGGAGACAGCCAAATGCTGAAGAGTCGTTCTGCACAACACATCTAACACATCTAAGATACGGCCTTGTCCATGCACCCACGCAGAAAAAACTCTCCTCCATGCTTCATCACTCATACCTAAATCGCAGCAGCCTTTATCCTACTCAGAAAGTACACAGGGTTAAAAACTATACTACTGTTGCACCTTTTTCACCATCTCGCCCACCATGGCACGTCAGAATTTCTTTTGTTGTGAATTAATTCCTGGAAGGGGTAAACCAGTACTGGTATCTACATTGTCTGCATAGAGGTCAGAAGAAGTGAAGAGTGTGATTCATTTGATTTAGCTTTAACAGTCTAAAAGTTTGTAATCTATTCTAAACATCTTCTAGGATTCCTACAGAAAGGAGAGAGACAGACATTTCCAGAGATTTGTGCATTCTTCCCCTTATCTCTCTGTGCTAGGATGGGCCCACCTTCTGGGCAATGCCCTTTCATTAATTATAATGGAGATCTCCACAAGGGCGTTAAACTGAATACCTGAGGTGGGACTCGTCTCACCTAATTTGAGACATCCAGAAGCTAAGGAACTATGTCTGAGGTTGTCATCTAAGTGTTTGTCATCTAAGTTTCTATTATAATCAATAGAGAGAAATAGATACCTCTGGAGGAATTTTATTTTACAGAAATAGATTTTGAAACTTGTCAAACCCAAACCCAACTAGAAGTGTGTTTTTTAGCTAATTTTAGATGTCGGTTTCCTGTGGTCTGCCAGTCCCTAAATAGTGGTTCTTTACCTGAACTGCAACTTAGTATGAAAAAGGCCCCATATTGCTTAAAAACAAAAACTAAAAACACTTGCTTCCTGCAGATGTCTCAGAGTCTACAGTTGCCTTTGTTCACCAGTGATACACCCTTGCCACCCTGAAATCCTTCTGCTGCACTTGTCACTGCCACAGTAATCTTGTCGCAGCTAAAGATCTGGGGTCACTCTATACCAGCTGACATAAGCCACCTACAAGTCAGAAATTAAAGCTATTCATTTGACCTCTCTTCCGATGGTGATTCCTCCCATATACCTCAGACGTGTACTTAAGATTGCCTGCATGGAGGCTTCTGCCTCCTCACTGAGCGTGCAAGGAGTAAGCAGCTTAGAGTGGACATCTAACTTCATGTCCAATGCAAGGGAAGCTGAATCCCATTCTGGGTGTTTGCTGCCCAACTAAAGCAATTTGGGATTCAGAAACCAGGCATCCCCCACCTGAGTCCTCTGGCTCCTGATCCATTAGGTGTACTGTGAACTTGCCTAACACACTGATTGTCAGCAGTACGTTCATTCTATGTCTTTCTTTAATGAAATTTAAGGTCATTAAGACCTCCAGAACCGTGTAAGGTGGCTTCCCCCATCAGGCAGGACAAGTCTTCTTTTGTTTTAATATAGAAGTCTGCATCAGCTTGGTCAAACCACAGCATTCCTTCTGCGTCCAGGCAATAACATCCCAAGTCTATCTATGCCTGGCTGAACATCTTCCCTGCAAATTACTTTTTCAGATGGAATCCCTGGTTTTGTGAAAAAAAAGGAAAATATGAGACTTGGATTCAAGCACTGAACAGATGTCTGCCTTTCAGAGAAAGATTTAACTTAGTTAAACTTAAAAAAAAAAAAAAAAAAGTACTGCAACCCAAAACTTTGTTAACTTGGGGGCTTTCATTTCAACATTTTTCTGTGCAGCTCTTATCAACCCAAATGACAAAAACAACTTCAAATCTCTGCTAAGGAACCACCTATATCATATTATGCAATTATTGCTCAGTGTTGTTAGGCAACAGATGGATTAGATCTCTAATTGTTGTATTTACTATTCTTTTTATTAATCAAGAAAATATGAATGACAGAACACCTTGAACAAGGCTGACTTTCAGCCTGCACCTACCATGTTCCTTGGAAGTCCACCCATGCCACCAAAATTCCCAACCAAACACAATTAATAGTCAGATGAAGGGATTCTCTTCTTGCCTTATGAAACGTATTATCTACCCTCTCATACCGTAAGACATTGCCATTAGCTAAGCTAGAGGAATTTTTCACCTATTTAGTTTACCAAGTGAGAGTAACTTAAATATGAGATTATAAAAAATTGTCCCAAGAAACAAAAGTCAATATGTCATGTGCAGTGGCCCTCTCTCAAACTCATGGCAAATGGGGCACCGGTTCCCATCTTCCTGGCTTTGGATGCTCAGGCACCCCATCAAAGAAACCAACTCCGGCTCCTGTTTATGACTGCTATTATTATTGCTGTGCATTCCTACGGTGCAGTTACGACTTTGCAAAGCACTGTGAAGTTGCCTTCAGACACAGTCCCATTACGGAAACTGGCCAAGCAGCTGTTCTCACCCCCTGTCAACACAGCAAAGGAATATTTAGGTGAATTAGGGGTGGAAGGGAAAGCAGTGAGAGTCTGCAGAAGGAGCTCAGAGCAGGTGGAGGAAAGAAGGAAAATAGGCCTTCGTGGGCATGATGAAGTTGTAGCCCGGACACTTTACTTGCAGAACGGCGGGGAAGCGGCTGTTATTATGCGTGCACGCTGGCACCAAAGCGCTGAGTCGGCAGAAACTCCCTGGGAGGAGCAGCGTGGCGGCTCCGGTGAGTGGGGGGCCACAATGCCGTAGATCAGCTGAGGTATTTTTAACAATTATTTTGATATAAACAGCTCTGAACTTGAGGAGCTCCATGTAAATGGGAAGCAGTGGGGCTTGTAATTAGATTTGTGTACACTTTCATAAATTGCTGGGAAACATCAAAGCCGTGATAGAAGGCTGTGGTGCACTTTATTTCCTTCTTCTGTTCTTCTGTTAATTGAATGGTTGATGTGTGGATAGGAAGTGTTGGCTTCACGGAGTACTATTTACAGACCCGCTGACAGCTGCACTGTGAAAATTAACAGGAACAGAGCAGCCTCTGTCACAGCTCTTCCCATGAGGGACTTGCTTCAAATTGGATCATTTCTTTCATAGGAGAAACTTTCCTCGTCTCTCCTCCCTTCTTCGCAAATACGCACACACATCCAGCTGCACACTCCCCTTCTCCCTTCAGGCTCATGGCAGCCTTTAGTGCTCAGAAGGAGGGTTTGTCATTTCCACAAAGTTGGGGGAGTTTGACTGCAGTTCAAAACTTGTAGCATATTCCACTTCCAGCAAGACACATCTTCAGGAAGTCAACCAAATCTGTGAGCCGGGTGTGCGGAGCCACAGTTTCATGTTTGCAGGTCTCACCTCAATGGGAACATGCTGTTCACTCTCTTAGAAACTCCAGCAGATTTCCTCTCAGACTACTACTGTTGGAAATGTGGTGGTTGTTGGTCTTACTTGGAATTGTTGTGTGCTAAGCACCATACAAACCTCTTCCAGGGAAGTTCCCACACTCAGCAGCTTACCAACTAAAGGTTGGTGAATTATCTCAAAGTGTTGGTCAAAGTACAAAACTTTGGGGTCATCTGTAATCTTATCATCTACACTTCTCTTACAGTTGATGGAGACGGACTAGCCCCTCAGAGAGACATCTGTCTGTCTTAAGTAATTGATGATTTAGAACAGATAACCCAAAACGGCTGCAATTAGGTCATCTGAATGTCCCCCTAAGGGAAAGCAACAATACAATGTCTGGGAATGAACTGGTCTTATACATAATTAACCATTATATTTAGCCAGTTCATAGCCAAAGTCACAGCAATTCTTGTTCCTGGTCCCAGCAGAGAAGTAATAACCAGTGGATACTTGAGAATCTAAATCTTAATATTTATTTAAATCTGGAAAACGTAAAATTAAGAAGGGCAAACTTGAAGCCATCAGTCCACCACCTCATTTCCCAAGGGTGTCTTCAAAATATCCGGGCAACATAAACAGAACCTTAGACAAAACCATAATACAAATAGATAACAGTTAAACAGACCATGATTCAGAGTATCAATTACCTAACAAAATTTACTCTCATTTAGATTCCAGCATGGGCTCAAGTCCTCAGTTAATAAAAGCCACCTTGTGACAGTCAGTAGAGAGATAGAGAGTGGCTGACCCCCTCAGGCTGTCAGGGTAAATAGGAAATGGGAAAGTGATTAGAATTTTACGTGAACACAGAAATATAAAGGGGGGATTTTCAAAGGTAATTCTGGGTGAAAGTTGATGAGAGTCCAGCATCTAGGTGCCCTTCATGCCTCACAGCTAAATTTGCCCTAAATTTACTTGCCCCAAATCACAAAATCTAAGGCAGAGTGGGGTATCATCAACGCAAGTCCATCTGCTTAAATTAATGCAGAAGGCTGAGGCCTCGTTTTACACTGTTGATGTTGGAGAAGCTGATGGAAGAGAAGGGAGGCGCCAACTCAGACCTATTTTTTTTCTCTTCACTGTTGATCTTCTGCTCTTTAAAGAATGTGCACTGCATGCAATGTCTTTGTGTAACACACAGACTGGCTTGTTTAACTCAGGGCAAGACACAGCACTCCAATTCCTTCTATCAAAAAATAATAATACATTAGGAACCCATTCATAACTCACCAGGAGCAGGCCTGGCCCTCCTTCCAGTAACAAATGATTTTTCTGAATATGCTACCTAAACACCATTTATAAAGTCATATATCGTCCTTTGGGATGAAAGAAGCTATGGAATACCGAGATGTTAATTTGCAGTCATTTCTTCCATCAAGATCCAAAGGCTCTTGATAGTTCAGCCTCGCTTTCTTTTGGGCGGTGGGTTCTGGCTGGAGGTGGACTAAGGTTCATAGACTATCCCACCCCACTGCTGCCACCAAGACAGTTGATTCTACAACCTTTGGGCCAGCAGTTTCCCACTGTTACCATAATTTCCCTTAATTCTTCCTATAAAAAATAAAATCATAGGACCGTGTTCCCTGCCTCACCCTCTTGTTCCATAAATGAACTAATAAATCACATGTTTCTGGGTCCCAGAATAGAAATCCAGGCTGCCTGACAAGGTGTATGAATCATACTGGTGCTAAAGACGGCCTTTACTTCTCTAGTCACATTTCTGTAGCTGTGCAGGCATCTGGTAGGACAGCAAAGAGACCCTTGGGACGTGACAGGTTTCACTCGCCGTCTTCCCTGGGTTTCCTCGCTCCCTCCAAACTGCAGCATTCATTGCCTCCAAATGGGATAAGAGGGATAACTGCTTGTGAGCCGCATGGCCTCACTCTAGACAAAAGGATTTAATTGGCACCATAACATCTTTTTATGGATCCAGGGGAAGTTGGGAACCAAATCAACAGCTGTGGAAGCAGCCGAGGGAAAGTGGGAGTGAGACCGTGCCACCACCGAGCGTTGCCCAAGTCCTGGTGCTGGCAGCAGCGCCTGGGAGGCTCGCTGCACTCAACACTTGTCTCATCTGGATGAGGTTAGGACTTGAAGGGGCTGAAATAATTCACAAGCACTGACCTTTCTGGGATATCAGAGGCATTGATAAGCCTCCAGCCTGGGAGGCTTAAAACACTCCCTGCCTGGCAGGGGTGTTCCCAGCCTACTGGAGGGAGCTCCACTGGACATCACCACCTTCCTTTAATAAAGATGTGCTCTTCCCACCGAGGAGGAGAATGAAGATGTCAGCGTTAGGTCTTTATCTCTCTGCTTGCTTTGGGGGGGTTTCTTTCTTCCCCCCTCTTCCCTTCCTCTTTCTTTTGCTCCAAACCTCATTTACATCAGCGGGATCTTCCCTTTGATTTAAGTGGGCTCTGGATTAACATTAAATCACTCTGGTTGCTTCTGCTTGTTTCCCTTTAATCCACTCCTTCCCAGCCCTGCTCAGGTGTGTGGTCTGGATTGATAACACACATTCTTGTAAGGAAAACAGAAAGACCTTAGTAAGTGGTAGATTGCTATCCCTACCCAAAACATAGCCAGCATTAAGTGATTCAGTAGCTATCACCCAAATGTGTTTTACAAAGACCAAAATTAATTTTTAAAGGGCAAAGGTGTATTTAGGTTAAAACAATAACTTTCAGATAAGACACTCAATTGAAGTCCACACAAATTCACAAATGCAAAACATCCTACCAGACACCAATGTCTTTGCCTCAGATGTCCCCTGGCAAGTGAAATCAGGTAGGGGAATATGCCTGACTTCCCATCCCAAAGGTCTGTGTGGGACTCACAGGAATAGTGGTTATGAAGTCTCACCCAGCAGCAAGGAGACGCACTCCAGTCTTGGTGGAGTGAAATGCAGTAAGAGCAGATCCTTCGGCATAAACCAACCTCTTGTTCCACCAAAACCAGCAGAGCTTCACTGAGTTTACACCATCTCATAGCTTTAGTTGACCACCTGTTTCACCCTACTAAAGCATGGGTGATACCTCCCTGCAAGCAGAATCATTTATCAATTAATAACGCTGGGGTTGTACAGTGCTTGGAGATCTTCAGTTTAAATATGCTGCAAAAATGCAAATACTTCTTACTATCCCGATCAAACAGCATGCTTTACACCATGATAGCCTAGAGTCATACAGCATGACAGTGATCTGGGATGCCCAGTCATGTGCAGCATGTTTGCAACTCAGTGCCGCTGAAATGGTCTTTTATGTCACATGCACTGTTGAAATGTATCTGCCCAGCTTGCCAGCTCTTCCTCAACATCTGTTTCTTTCCAAGTCATCTTAGGCTGTTCATGCCCTATCCTGAACTGCCAAGGAAGAGTGGAGTTCATGTGAGTGGAGTCCCCAAGCATCAGGGGCTCCATACCTGGTTGTGATGTTGCCTTGCTGTGACAATAGACAATTCACTTTATGGCTCTGGAATAATTCCACTTCTCTTATTTTCATCCTTGCCTATTTAGCTAGAAGGAAAGTATCGTTCAGATACTAGCTTTCATGGGGCTCTATGCTGCAGCTACCAGACATTTTCTTAATAGTAATAATAATTTATAAAGAAAATTACATCAAGTCACCATTTGTTGCTGTAAGAATATTTTCAGGGAAAGTATATTTTTAGTAAATACAGTATTAAACATACCTTATTTTCCAAACTATGCTACTCCTATTGGGAAAGGGAAATCTGTAGCATTTTCTTTTGAATTCTGAATTTTAAGTTTGTCTTCAAATAGACAAAAAATAATTATTTATTGCTTTCATATTCCTAAACAGCCAGTAAGAATTTCCAGTCTACCGGTATAACACCACTTTCCACTTCATAATGCATTAAGGAAGGCGAATGATTCTGTGAGGACTTTTATCATCCATAGACTGAGGTGAAAAATGCAGAGCTGCTTGAAGAACTCTGCTTTGAAGTTTAAGTTGTTTGGATATCTGCCTTTGATTTGAGGGGCATACTAATACCCAGGTTATATATCGAGTTCTTTCTAATTAGAATTGGGTACAGTGCCACCAGGAGTCAATGATTCTGTTGCCCTGTGGAAAGCAATAACTTTAGCTCAGAGAGACACCTGCTAAGTAGTGTATGGGCAAGTAAAACCTAAATCAAGCTTCCACTCCAAATAAATTACAGCTCCGGAGACCTGTGAAGGGAAGTACCTGCAGCAACTCTCTCTGCTTAGACATTGCATGAAGAATCCCCTCTACCGAGGGAGCAGCATTATCAAAGGGTCTGTCACTCCAGCCCTGGATGAATGCCTCCTTTCCCCGCTCCGTCTCTGTCACCCTCGTCTCAAGTGTGTCTAAACCAGCTCTCAGGACTGTACAGTGGAAATCGCTCCTAGTGACTGCCATCCTACTCATCTTTCAGATGAGACATGAAATTGAAGCCCTGAGTACAGAAAAACATAACATATTTCACAAGAAGGGAGGGATGTTAGTCCTGGTCCTCTGGCCATCTTCCAGCGTGGGTAATTACATTTCTACCTAGCTAAAATTCCCTCTGCTCTACAGTTTTAATTGGACAGTGGTTTCTTTTTTGCTTGTCTAAAATCCCAGGTTGGGATCAAGCCCCTACTGGCTAATTCAGCAGCCCTATTTTCAGTAGAGCTACACAGGCATTTCCAAAAAAAATCTGGCTTCATTTTCAAATTTAGGAGGCATCATACCAAATGGCCTGATCTGACAGAGCCCAAACCAAAGAAATTCTCCTTTGGCTTTTGGGCCCTGACGTCCAGGATCCTTGTGTGGAAATACTACCCTGAATGGCTTGCTGAAGGTCAGCATCCTCCCAGCTCTGCCTTGCAGTCGCAAAGGCAGTGCTAAGGCAAAATTTCCAACACAAGCAACCCCATTCATGTGGTGACACTTAGGAAGGTAGTCTGATTGCCCAAATGAGAAGTATCCAGCAGCACCTATTCATTTAAGCATCTTAGCTCATGTGCACGGCTGGCATTTTGGAAGGTGTTTAATAGGATCTGCACATTCAGATCTCTTCCACTCAAGAGCTTTAGTCACTGGAACTTTAATGTAACAAGCCTTTTTAAAATATTTTTGGCCCAGAACTTTAACTCCATTTGAGCTAACCAAGATATAAAAGTCCCCCTGTATGAGAGAGAAACCCTTGCAGTAAAGTACTTAAGTGTATGCTTACCTCCAATAGGACATTCACTAAACTTTAAGTGAAACATGATCTAAACATGATTCGCTTTGGCGAATTAGGCCCAAATTCATTAGTTTTGCAAGAAAAAGTTGTCTAACCATCTGTAGAGATCGGTAACATACTGAGTCAGAGGAGACTTATAAGGCTCACAGGAAAAGAAAATTCAGGCATATATTCCGCAAGGAAACATCTTCACAAAACTTTTCCTATGAATATGGTTCTAGGGAGAAGCAACTTTCCCTGACGTCGTGGAGTATTATTTGGTCTCCCGAAAAGCTTTTGCTTAATTTGTGTATACACTCCATTTGGAAGGCCATAACTAAACAGTCCCAACAACCAGGCAAAAGATTTGTTTTCCTTTGCCTTTAAATGAAATATCAATGGATGGATATTTTATTTTTAGTTGAATATGAAATTTCACAAGCGACCTGTCAAGCTCCTGTTTTCAAGAATGACTTTATTTCACACGTCAAGACAGGCTGGGAAATTAGTTTTTCCCACAGAGGACTCTGATTAGGGATTACAAAGTGAGTGTGGCGCAGAGTGATTTTTCCTCCATCTTTTCCCTCGCCCTGCCAGTCTAGAGAGCATCTGACTCTGCTGACTAAGGGGAGCAATTCATTACCGCGCACGGGAGGGGGACGGGAAGCAAGATAGTCATATTAAGTAGACTGGCTGGCCCAAGAGAGAATAGGGAAAGCATAATAATACTTAGCCCTTATATTATTCTTTTCATCAGTAGATATCAAAGCACTTGAAAAAGGAGGTTGATTTGATGGGAAAGGAGATAAATGCCAATTCCAAGTAGCCTATTGCAGAAGCACCAGCAGGAATGCTCACTTTCATGATAGTCTCTTTTGACTGTGGATCTGCAGGGTAGAGAAATAAACAGGTCCTTCCCTCGGTAAAATGCAGAATTAACACACAGATCTCAAAGTACTTTTCAAACATTATTGACTTACCCGCTGTAACACTCTTGGGGGTTGGCGAAATATAAGGTCCAGTCCAACAACCAGAGAGAGCAAGAGGGAGATTATGTATTACTAATAAATGACTGAGCAGACAGGACCTATTGCCTTTGTCAGCAGACAACGGCTGATTTACACCATGGTTTAACTGCTTGTGGAAGCAATAAATAGTCCAGATGAAGGGCTCTGCATTTTTTACCCCATGGAAAATTTGGTCCATTCTGGGGCATTTCTAATGTTATCCAGTGGATTAGTAGGAGTCACTGGAGTAGAAAGTAGTCTTGTGCTGCTATAGATGAACAGCGCTGTTTGGCTCCTCTGCTGAAAATCCTGCACTGTGTGATATGATAGAGTTTACTGCCTGATTTCCTTTGGGCCACGTGAAAGGGCTGCACATGAGGAACCACATACAGAAAGCATCAATTCCAAGGTCAATCTTCATATTCAAAAGCAGTGCAGCATCTCTACTGGCTACATATCTTTAACCGCTTACATGCACATCTCATTGCAGAGCACTCTTAAAAACCCCTCCTTTTTCTCCTTTTTCTTTGTAGTGTGCGCTCTAATTTACTTCTATTTGCCAATGGCCTTTCTGCCCTGTGTGTATGATAGTGATGTTCAAAGAGGCCTGAAGTCCTGCTGTGACAGGCAACCCAGAAAAACATCTCATAAGAGACAGTCTTAGATCCCATTGGGTCAAACGGCTGCTGTGCAGTCACTACGACTCACATCAGGAGGGAAGAACACTCCAGGGGCAAGAACGTCATGTGGAGGTTACCCATGTTTTCGTGATGCCATCTACAATAATAGCATAGTTTTCAACAGTGTGAGGCATCAACAATTTCCTGAGGCGGTTCTCTGGCCCTAAGTCTTCCAGGGCAAACAGAAAGAAAAGGGGAAGGAAGAAAACACCAACCTATTTACACTTTTCTGTCCTGCTAACTAGAGCAGGTCACATCTTCAAACCCCATTTGCAGAGATGAATACTCATTCACCTTATGCGGTTTCAAAGTCCTCCATGCTGCGTTGTGCCCACCGTGCTGCAGCCTCTGCTCTGCAAATCACGACAGCAGCTCTGAACAGCCCAATCTGCTGTAGACCACTGCCTCCCTCCAATGCAGCTGCAAATAGGTTTAAATCATTAGATTCAGGTTACCAAACAGTCTCTTGGATCAGGGTTAATTAAATGAGTGTTGAAATCTAATTAAGGACTGGTCCAGGTGATAATTAGCAGGAAATGTATGCATTAAAATATCCATTTGTCGATGCGCTGCAATTAAGAGTGTGATTTGGGGAAGGATCAATAACTACATCATGTGATTTAAAAAAATGAAAAGTCGCCCAGCCTTGAGCAGAAATGCAGGGGAATTTTGGCTAGATTTTTTTTCTTCCCCAGCCCCCGCACTTTCTGTTTTGCTCATATAATAACTTCTGAAGACTGCTCTCCACCCTCCAATAGAGCATTCATCTCTTCATCTCTTTGTTTTCCTGAAGCACTTCTTTCAACCCCTTGCTCTTCACCACATTGTTCGAGTGGGTTATAGATTTATTAGAAAGAGACTAACAGGTCAAAAAGAAAGATTCTTTGCCAATGAAAATCACTTCCTCCCAGAACAGGCTGCTAATCCAGAGGAACATCGCTCATTGTGTGGCCTTAGATCGTTTTTTTTTTTTTTTTTTAACATGTTAATTCCTCAAGTCTTTATTCATAACTGAGGATCTGGAGAAGCTATTGAATATGCATAGCTTGGACTTATATATATGTATGTCCATAGTTGTGGTTTACTACACTATTCCCAATTTGTAGCAGAGCAACTCTGCTTTCACTGAGACTATTTTTTTCTGGTTACAGGTACATAGGGATGAGTGTAAGCCAGTTAATAACACTCCCTCTGTGCAACCCCAGGCAATCCCACCTCTGCTAGAAAAACGAGGGCCCCGCAACAGCCCAGCTCCTCTGGCACGGAGCTGGTCTTCCTCTACTGCCGCAGCCAGAGGCTGAGCTGGAAATTTCCCCGCTGACTGTATTTCCATCAGCGAATACCAGCGTGTCAAAAGGGAAGCGTACCATGGGAGCGCGATGATTTCAGCTGCTCTTTGTCAGTCTCCTGACAGCTCACCTGCCCATCTCCCCAGGCTCGGTGGCAGCCCAGCTCCTGAGGCAACTGTCTGCCTGCCGCCGGGGCGGCTGCCGGATCCCCCCTCCCCTGCATCCCTCTTCCCCCGGGGAGACCGCGCTGTGGGGAATCAACCAACCCACGAAGTTAGGACGTCCTTGGAGCCAGCCAAAAAAATATCAGTGCCTTCCTTCCTAAGTAATCTATTTCTTCCCATCTCTGCCTCCTATCAGAAATTTAAGAATCGCAGTTACTGACCTTTCATCTCATTTTGGGGAGGAGAGGCATTTCTTACACTCCCAAAAGCTCTGTATTTTTCACAGACTTCTGCAGTCAGCTCTTATGATCGTCTGTAGTTCTGCACCAGTGTTGACTGCAGACATAACCCAAACATTGTAAAGCTTTCCTGGAAAAATGTAACATTAAATGTGGGCTCTTTTGTGGTAGCCTCTATTTCTTACTGTTCATGGAGAGGAAACTCAGGTCCATCAGGTACTATTTTTGCTCCCCTAGTTTAACAGTGCTGAAGAGATGCTGTTTCGTGATGAGACATGCACTCTGCTCAGCATACTGCATCCTGTCTCCAAGGCTGGGCACGGATTTCTCACTGGATGTGGGGGTTACAAGACAAGGCAGTGTGAAAGGGTGATCCAGCTCAGGGGATCTGGCATGCACAGAGCTAACACATTCCATCAAAATAAATCAGTTCATAAATCCTACCACATTCATCCAGCAAAAGCTCCTACATTTTACTGCACTGAGTCCAGATCTTTGTCCTCTGATGAGGAAAACCTGCTGGGCCAGGAGGTTTTCTGTATGTTGAAAGAATAAGGCAACAACTTTTGCAGAGAGCACATTAATGACAGCCTGGAAGTTTGAATTTTGGAGGAAACTAGGAACCGGGCTGCTGGCCTCAGTCATTCACCCTTCAGGGTCCTTTCCTTCCTTCCTGATGCTCTCAGCCTCTTGCAAAGGCCCAATTCAAAAGGCCTGAGAGATTGCATGGGAAAAATCAGCGTCAGCTGGATCCCATACTACCAAATCTGTGGCAGATGTATGGATTGCATGAGCAGGTGTGTACCTGGCTAATTCCTTTATGTGTCTCCTTTTGTTTCCTGTCCTGCAGGGAGCCTCTTCAAGCCTGGTGGTGAAGTTTGCAGATACAGACAAGGAGCGTACAATGAGACGCATGCAGCAAATGGCAGGACAAATGGGCATGTTCAACCCCATGGCCATCCAGTTTGGAGCATATGGCGCCTATGCACAGGCAGTAAGTATAGACACTGGCACTATGCATGTTCACAGGAACAGGGACAGCACCTAGAATTACACAAAAGCACACAAACAGAGGAACAAATGTCCTCAAATGACAAGAGCAGAGGAGGAACCAGCAATTTCTCCATTAAAATAGTTACACGATGGAAGCAAACTGAGCTATGCCATCCAGGATAGGTGAGGGCATCTCCCAGGCAAGCCTCAGAGATGCAATACCTGCTTCTAGCAGTATCCAAACCATGATCATGTGTGCACCCACGCAAGACACTTTGCTGTCAAATCCAAACACAACTAGCCTTTGAGGATTTGGATAAAATAGACCTGAATTCAGCTTATCCTAGTTCTCTGTCCCACGTCAGCACCAAAGGTGCCAAAGGTTTTTGAGGGCACAAATACCTTTCTGGCCCTCCTCTGCTATCTCCTCTGCAGACTGAGCTGGATGGGGGTGATGGCTCTCTGCTCCATTTGGCCAGGCCCCTGCTGCACCATGCATCATCATGGGTACCTTTGGAGTGACCACAGGATAAAACGGCAGCTCTTGACAGAAGTGCTTTTAGATTCATGAAAGCATGCTAGATAATACTAAAATGGACAAGCGGACATATGCACACATACAGTCCTGGCTCCCCAAAACAGTACCATTTAAATACACTGGGAAAACGCATCAGCTATTTAAAGCACTGTCTAACTTCAGGTATCCTACTCACATACCAAACCTGGACCCTGGGCCCCTGAGACACTGTGACTGTACAGGGAGCTGGGCTCCTGACGAAGCCCTGAAATGGATATCTCTGACAAAACTACCTTTCCTTAGGCTACAATTAACAAGGACCTGCAAGACAAGATCAGGTTCAGGTAACTTGGTCTCTGACAGATATTTCAGAAGAAGGTAGAGGAGATCCCTGCAGCAGGCAGACACAATACTGCCAGGTGACTTTGGTTGACTTCTCTGGAGCAGATGAAACAGGAACATTTGCAGGCAGTACCACTGCATCTAGGTGCTTCATCCGTTTGGTGGTAAAAGGTGGCTCTCTTGTACTCTGTGTTAGATTTGTGTACAGGAGGGAAGCACCATTATCCAATTTTCCAGGGTAACATCTTCCTGAACGAGGGAGACCAAATCTTGCCTTAGGCAACACAGGTTCAACTCAGAGATCACACTCCAGTGTACCCATACTCCCTCCAGCACACTGACTGCAAGGCTCTGCTTTCTTCCCTGCCTATTTCCTTCTCATGTGTTGGCACTATGGATTTCCCATCACATCCACACGTTCTTTTTTTAACTTGAGGGTCTAGAAATTTCTGTCCTCCACTGGGTGTCATGTGGGCCTCACTGAACACTTGGTAAAACCCAGCCTGCCCCTTGCATGAGCCATGTAGAGTCATGAGGATGTGTTGTAGAGCTCCACACAAATTCCCCCTCTCCTCCCAGCTGCACCCCCTGGTGCTATTCTGGACTTTTTTTACTCTCTCTCCACTAGACAAATTCTATTTTCCCTTCCACTTTGCCCTCTTCTTTTTTATTCCCAGTCAAAGACAATCTTTGCCTCTTCCTTTGTCCCCTGCTCCCCTCCCCACATGATAGAAGAGCTGTCCCCTCCCCAGCCTGGCTGTGTTTAACTGTCCTCCTGGCCAGGGAAGGCTGCAGGAAGAGGAAAAGAGACAGTAAATCACAGCTGAGCCCAGGTCAGCGGCCAGCAGCCTGGCAGGGGGACGCAGCATCTGTGCCCCATGTACCAGAGGAATTAACAGGAGGCAACCCACGGGCAGCTGGGGACAAACATCTGCAGAGATTGTCAGGCAGGAGATGTGGCTCCAGTGTTACACTACAGGCATTGATCAGGCAGCTGGAGAGGTGGTAAAGACACCATTGTCCTGATGCTCTGGTCCAAAACCTCTTCTCGCATCATTTTTAATCTAGAGTAATTCTTCTAATTGCCAGCCTAGGTTTATACTAATATAAAAGAGGATGCAGTCTGTACCTTTACATCACAAAAGTTCCCTCCATCTATTTCTCACCAGATAATACAGGACATTATGAGACTAGGTGCTTGAGTGAAGATTGATCGCTGAAGGAAAAGTGAAAACAATTCCTGGGTCTGCTCCCACTCCGCTTGAAACCAATGAATATTTTTCATATTGATTTCTGTGAAAGCAGAATTGGACCCATCCTCTTTTTTTTTTTTCTGGTAAATATGCTAATAAGGGGAAATAATAAGTTTTAGATCTTGACCCATTGGATATGACAAGCTGGTGACACCAATTACCCTGGAGACTTCAGAGCTGTCTAAATGATGGGATCACATTTCCGCGTGGCGCCTGTACACCCAGAGCGTGCTCAGATGCTGTCTCTCAATCAGCCTCCCTATCTGTGTCTCTCCCTATCTGCTTCATCTCACAGGCTCACACAAAAGGGAAGGAAGGGAGAGCTGAGGCTGTGTGATGTTCCCTCGGTCCGATTAATCCACCTCAGAACGCTGGCTCTTAGATATCAGGGTGATTGGCACCTCGTAAATGCCAGCGGGAGATGGAGGGATCGATAGGGGGAGAGGGGAAGGGGGGGCAGTTTTAGTCAGCCCGGACTGAAGTTGAAGAGCTAAGGCAAGTCAAGAGGAGGAAAGGTGAAACAGTGAAAACGCAAAAGCAGGACAGCGGTGACAGCTGATGCCACTGCCACCAGCAACTTGTGTGACCTTGGGTGAATCATTTGACCCCCTGGTCTCATTTCCCCATGTACAAATAAAGCTGATGATCAGATTTATTTATTTTCCCTTCTGCCTCAGGGACATGGCTCTCTCGTGTGTTGTCTCTCCATGGGTTTTCACACAGGGGTATGATGGTAACACAGTGCTTAGCAGTAAGGCCAGGACTAGCATGAGACACTGGGCACTCTGATTTGTACTCGTAACCTGTTCTTCCAGTTATCCCACTGCAGTCCAAGCTTGACTGATCTCTCCGTGTAAGACTTCCCAAGCAATCCCATGAGAGCTGGTTAATCAATAGTTTCTAATGGTCCGTCCCCATGGAGGAGGTTGCCAAGTCCCCTAGGCAGCGGTTTCTTGCTGAATCTTCCCCAGAGAGGCATCATGCACATCGCCGGGACTGCATTAGCTCCTGCAAAAAGGTCTCCGTGCATCAAGGTGGCCAGTGCAGCAGAAACCCACACAGTGCAGCTGCTTGAGGGATTAGGGGACAGCCGTGGATTTACAAACCAAGCAGCACCCCACTGGGGAGAGGCAACGAGGGTCTCAGTCCATCAGTGTTTGACTGATAGTCGTTAGTGTTGCCACCAGTTGCCACTGCTTTGGGCCCCAGCTCCTCTTTAAGTTACCTCCTTTGCAGCTCAGCAAATGGCCATGTCACAGGTCACTCCCTGCTGCTGCCTGCTGCCAAGCCACTCAACCTCAGCTTAAACAACTTTAACCTTGATAGCAGCGATGGCCTCACATCAGTTAAGCAACTAGTCCTTGAGTCCAGCAGCCATATGGCCTCAGCTCCAGAGGCAAAAAAGTCAGGAAGCAAAGGAGGTTTTCCTCTGCGTGTGTTTTTTGCCCCCCCTCCTCATGTACCATCTGCAAGCAGACCAGACAAAGCTTGGCAGTAACTCTGTGCTGTTTCAGTGGCACAGAAAGTCACATCAGACCCACCTCACCTCTTTTGTATGCAGCTCAAGGCAAGTCGCGTTTCATGGCTCCCTAAAGCTCTCAGAGCCCCTATACTAATTTGTTCCAGGGTTTGATTGCTTTGGGTTTTTTTTCTTTTCAGCAATATCTTCCAATATTCATTTAAGTTCCCCTTTTACAGGGTAATTATTTATTTTAGTTCACACATGCATAGGGCACCAGCCCTTTTTGTTGTCAGGTTACTGTGGATCCACATCAGCTGGGTATTGATAGCTGTCTCCACAGCCTTAGTTAAGGCCAGGTTGAGGTATAGGTCTGAAAGCTTGGACAGAAGGAAGCTGATACTAGGTGGCACCACCTTTGATTTGCTGCCAGTGGAGAAAGAACCTGCAGGGACACACTCCAGCCCAGAGCAGCACAGCATACCTTCTTAGAGCCTGGTAAACAGTGGGGTGGCCAAGCCCGAAGTCATCAGCAGTAAAAATCAAACCAGACTATGAATGGTGGTAATATAGTCCTGGCCCAAATAAGCAACAGTGGCAAAAGTTCCTGCAGGTCTTCTTTCTATGAAGAAAGTGACAACTAGTTAGCAGCTGTCTCACGTCACTGCTGCCCCACCATGCAGAAAAGTAAATGTTCACAGACCGAAAAGGGTTAGGAAGATGGGAAAATGCAGAAGAGCAAAGCAAGAACAAAGGAAGGAGCCTTGGAAAGTGACCGATACTGTATAAATTATTTAATTTTTAAATTATTTAAAATAAGATCAAAGTCATAAATCAAGTTTGCATAAAAAATGGGGTGGGAGTGTTAGCCACGGTCTCCTGGCCGAATTCCAGCCGTGGAACCGATTGCATCCTGCAGCAGGGGACAGGCATAGAGTTAGTGAGTAAAAACGGACAGACGGGTTCGGGGGCAACATAGGCAACGGTAACATTTGCTCTCCAGCCTGGAGCAAGTCCTTTCCCAACAGTAAATCCCAGCTCCCCTCACTCTGAAAAAGTACAAATGGCTGCAGCTCCTGAACTGCAGCCAATAACTGCAACAAATCTGGGAATATCCAGCACAGCATAGATCTTAGTCATCATCAGAAGTGGTCACCTTGGAAAGTCAGGGCAGCAGTGACTACCATGCTGACCGTAAAAGCCTAGGTTGCCCCCTCTGCCTCCCTGTCCCAGCTCCTCTGGAGATGAAAGGATATTTCTACTAAATGATCTGAGGTAGTGCTGAAGGGAAGAATCGCTTCTTCCGATGTTTATTCAATTCATACTGTGAAATTATTTTGGAAAGATACTTAAAAAAATTCAGCTAGCCCTATGAAATCAGGAAAAAATTACTGAATATAGACTATCTTCTGCATATAATAGTTGTTATATTTAAATGACCAAAATGAGACAGTATATTTGGTAAATAGTACCTGTTATGCAAATCACTTTTTCTGATCCGTTCCAGAAGAGGAAGCTATTTTGAAGTCATAGTACCTTGTAGCAGGGCTAATACCATATTTCTGATTGTCAGCTCCCTGGTAATTCAGAAATAATGAACACTCAGATTTGGTCTCTATATACTTTTTTTTTTTTTTAGGTTTTGGGTTTTTTTCACAGTTCTCAGGAAATTAGAAATCCAACCCATTGTGTATCAGGCTTCAGAAAGACACTAAAACACGTGAATCCAGGTGTTGCACATCTGTTTAGTTTTTTAAATCTTAATTAAATTTAAATTTTCTTTTCAAAGCAGAAATTTCTGTTTCCAAAAAGACATTAAAATGGTCTGAAGGACCATTCTGATTTTTTTCAGAATATTTTCTGTTTGTTTAAAGACTTGGGAGATTTTTTTGTTTTTATTTCCCAATGGCCAGTAAGGTAAAACAGACGTGAATTTGTCATTTCTGTGATTTTACCAAACATGAGTCCTCTTACTGCTTGATTGATCATTTTACTTACCTCTTTCTATCACAGGGATACCATCAGGATTAATTAGTTAAGTGTTTCTATAGATCGTTAGAGGTGGGAAGTGTGGGATGCTGTTATTAATTTTATTATTGTTACTGAATGAAGAATATGAAAAGTCAAACAAAACTCCATGTGGTTCAGAAACAAGAATAGAAAATAACACTGAAAAAAATGAGAAGGACATTGGATTGTTCAGAGTAAGCCTTCTTCAAGGGCAATGATCATGCTATTTCAAAAAGAGCGCATCAGAAATAGCCCTTCTCTCTCCTCTTCCCCTTCTTCGGTTTCACATGTATATCTTTTGGGGGCTGGGGAAGGCAGACTGTAGCATCCTTGTCCTATTTCTAGCAGGAGTTTTTGGCCTTGAGTAAGTCAGTTCATCTCTCCCTGCATCTGTTCCTCCTGTAAGAAAAGGATAATATTTCCCTTCATTGAGTGCAGTTGCTAACAGCCACCTGATGCCAGAGGCAACCATCCGATTCCCAACCCTCTGGCCACACACCCTCACCCCACGCCACTAGATTGACAGTGACCACGCAGGGAGCCACTTCTGGGAGGAAAACCAGCAGTAAGAGCCATGTTTCTGTGCTGTGCAGTTAACGGTCTGCTGGTGGTGTTCCTGAGCGGGTGCTTGGCAGTGTCAGGTGTGCATCTCTCCTGGTGCAAAGGTAGTGGCAAGACGTGGAGAGGGAGGTGTGCATTGGCAAGCTCTTGCTTTGGTTCAGCTGTGCTGCAAAACTGCATCCTTTGATGTTTTTTGTTTTAATCTCCCATGTTAGGATGGGATGGATAAGCCCATGGAGGTGCCTATCCATCCATTGATGACAGAGTTGGCTGAATTTTAGCCACCTCAACTTGAGGTAGCACAAAGGTGTGTGAGATGAATCCTCCCATCTCTCTCTGTTGACCAGCCATCGCTACCACCACCCCCGCACTGTGCTTTGGATGACCTTACCAGTTCTCAAGCCTTGGGATGGGGACTGCAGGCTCATAGCTCTTGAGGTGCTGTCCATAGGCGTGAACCAGTTTGGTAGCACCTCCTCAGAAGATAAATATTTGAGCAATAGTAAAGGCCAGGTTGGAGGAAAGAGGGAACAAATCTATAAAATCAGGTGGGAAAAACCTCTAAATGCTGAGGCAAAGATCATGCCAAGGAAATAAGAGAAGCAAAAGGAAATACATCTTTCAGCTGAGGAAGGGAAAAGCTCCTCTCGGTCCCCTTGAATCAGTCTGAGATAATAAGGCTGCTGCCTTTCTGATTAGTGCTCTGTGGCCCCAGCCCAGGCAGGGAAAATCTGCATTTCAAATGGCATATTTTAACGTACACAATACCCAGGGGCCCTGCTGCTATTGATTTGCCTCTGGTGGGGTCACTGCCTCACTTTCTACAGCTTTATTAACTGGGACCATACAGTGGGCCTCTTTCAAAATCAGAGTGGATGGAACATTTGTCTTCAGGGGGAGCTGGGGAAGGAGTGGGGTGACTTTTATTTGAGCTCACTTGGGAATGTCCCAGAGATTTTATAAGGGAGACTGGTGACCCTTACAGGACTTGCCCTCCTGTTGTAAATTTCCCTGGAGCCACCCTGGGGGAAGGAGGTAGGTCTATGCTGTCAGCTTCTTTCAAGGTGACTGTCCTCCCACCCCCGCAATGCTGCTGCACTTAGCCGGGCTGCGACCATCAGCCACCGGGCTGGGAAGGACCCCTCTCCTCTTTCCCCTTAACCTTTATCCCTGAGTACTTCCGACCGGAGAGGGAAGGGTGTGAATGGGAAACGTGACAATAGAAGGGTGGCAGGAGTGTTGCCAAGGGTTGAGATGTCCAGATGTGGTTGGGACATGGTTGGGGTCCGCTCTCCAGCCAAGGAAGCAAAGCCGGTTAGCTGGAGTACATGGCTGTGTTCAGGTATGGGATGCTATACTCCTTCCAGCTCTGGAGGAGACCCCAGTTTAACCCACAGGCTGGCTCTGAAGGCTGCAGCGAGGTGTACGTCCTCTGGGTCATGAAGTGCAAGGCTCCAGCTCATTTCACCATGCCAGGGGGGTTTCCAAGTCTCCAGGACATCTTGGGTATCCCCAGAGCACTGAGCATAACAGAAATGGGGTGGCCTCTCCCTGCAGGATGCCTGCTGTAGCAGAAGCAACTGAACCTAGTTTCTCAAATCACAGATTAGGGCCTTATTTTTACTGCATTAGCTTTTTAACCCTAAGCTGAATTTAACCTCTTTGCTCCTGAAGCTCCTAATTCAGTCTCTGTGGAAGTATGGCCAGTTTTAAGTGACTGTTTCACTGAAACCCACCAGGCTTTAGGCTGCAGACCCTGCACTAATCAGCAGGTTAGGATCATCTAGTTCTTCTCATAAGGAGAGAGAAAATACCTTCTTCTTTCTGAAGGTCTGTGACAGAAATGCATGAATGACATTACGCGGCGAAAAGGAACATGCATGTAGCCAAGGTATATTCTACAGACATGCATCTTCCAGTGCAAATTTATAAGCCCTCTGAATACACAAGAAGCTGCACACTCAGGTTACCTGGTTTACAAACCAGGAGGAACACCTGCCATTGCGGAGTTAACTCTGAACAGCTTAGAGACATCCATAAGCAGGAGAAGAAGTTGCATAAGCCATAAATAATGTCACAAGTGATTGCCTAGCTCTGCTGAGTGTAAAATAGAGATTGCCTTTAGAGCAGCACAATCATTTGTACTACCATTGGCAATGCGGTATCTTTTAGATAGAGCCCTGTTTCTCTTGCAGCACAGGTGAAACACAAATGAAAAAAGGATTAACACTTTTCTTTTAAATGGTTGGGAACCAAGGTCCAAAAATATCTGCCGAGGGCCAGGTAAGGGGTGGGAATGATTTCATCTGACTGTGTTGGTATGTGCAGCTGAACTGATCACCTGGGGCTCCACATACAGTCCATAGGGAGAAACAAGGCTGCAATTCATCTCCCCAGAGGCATTTGGGTACAGAAGGGAGAGATGAATCTTGGCCTAGACTCCTCTGCCTGTTATCACGTCAACCGTAATAGGTGACCAGCTCAGAGGAAACCCCCTCTGTATTTAGTTTACTGAATCTGACAACGGGAAATGCCAAAACCATAGTCCCCTGCCTGCCCTAGAAGGTCTCTTGTACGAATATCAGGTTGTTATCTGCCAGCCAGTCTGACCACGGCACACACGTGACCAGCCATATGTCACTCCATGTTTTGAGGTGGGTTTGCTCATGCAGCTCTGGTCAGCTTTGGAGAAAAAAAGAGAAAAGTCAGCAAAGACCAGACTGGAACTGTCCCCAGCCCTTGCAACTGCGTCTATCTCAGAGAGATGCTGCTTTGATCAGCAGCGTTAAACAGATCCTATAGGCACAGATCTTGGCCATTATTTCTGCAACCGGCCAGTTATATCCTGAGTTGTCCCCAGGTGAAAGTACACAGCACAGAAAATGAGATATGGGTCAGCACACTCAGCACTGGAGTCAATCCGGTGTTAAAGATGGATGGATTCCCACTTCCTCACTCCCTTCATTGGCATACTTACTAAAATCACCTGCTCAGTGCCTCCTCTGGAGAATAAACTCAAACGATGCCTAGAAACAAATGTACTCCTTAAAGGGGAATCAGCATTGTGCTATAATAGAAAAGATTGTCTAATCACTCCATCAGTAATTACAAAGAACAGGATATCACTAATTAAAATGTGAAAGTGTCTTATGCAGGGTATAATAAAAAAGGGTAATTAACAATCAAAGGGAAAGCCACCACCTTGCCGCCAATCTGCATTAGGCTACAAAAAATAATAGTACTCAACGCTAGTACAGCACTTTTCATCTGTAGATCTGAAGGCACTCCTACGTGAGGAGGCAGGTATCCTGTGTCCCATTTTATCCCTGGAGAAACCAAGGCAAGTTTACACAACTTGTGCACAGTTATACAGCAGGTCAGTGGCAGAGCATCCTTTACTTTGGTCTCTTCATAGATGGTGACAAGGAAAGTTTCAGCATTTAAATGAGCGCAGTGCTTTCAAGGATTTGTTTTAGTGTGTATGTGTATGAACAGCTAATTTAGATGATATTTCAATATTAAACCGAACAGTAGGGAACAGTCTGTTCCTTTTGAGGTCTGTTTAATGCTGAGAAGCGTGTCCCGTGTGCTTAAACAACAGCATCCGAGGGTGATTTCCTGATGGGAGAGAGAGTGAAATCACAGAGAGCAGCAAAACAGAGGTACTCTAATTCTGGAGAGAGCAAAGACATGAGTCACTTCTAAAATCACTACAGAAAAAGTTTCCTTCTCCACTATTATAATTAAGCCACGCATTACCAGAGGCGGGGGAATGAACAGAGTGAGGTTTTGCTCTCTGCTCATCCTCTTTCTCCCACACTTTCTCTAAGCATCCACCACTGGTCACTAGTGGGGGTTCGATACGGACTCAGACGTACCTCATCTGGCTCTTCGTACAGCTCCAGGGAAGGAGACAAGCGGCAGCTTCATCCAAACTGCCTTCTCCTTCACACCAGGACCATTTTACAAGCCCGCTGCAGCCATCCTGTACACAGGAACTGCAATGGCTGTGTGCTAGGTTCAGAGTGTAAAATAACGATAGCAAAGTCTGGTTTTAATGTAAGAAGCATTTCCAGCATGCATAACCATTCACCACCCTTCTGCTCCAAAATTTTTACCCCCAAATACCTGAAAATATAGCCCGGGTTCCTCATTTTTGCCTTTTGTAGGTGCCTTAAAAGAAGCAGCATTTTGATCACTTTCTGGAAAAAAATAAAATTAAGGAAGTCATCCCAGATCAAAACCACACAGAAGGGGTTTTCCCACTACACAGTATTAATCTTATTAAAGTAGGGAAGCTCCCTTCTCTTGCATAGCTCTTCCAGGAGTCTCTGCTTGGTTGTGTTGGAAATAGGTGCTGTAATCTGATTAGAAGGGTTGGTCATGGTTTTGCTCAGTGCCCACCAGAGGCCTCCCAGCAGCACAAGAAAAAATGATTCCTGTTACTGACAGATGGAAACAAATCAAGTTATCCCCAGAGAATTAGATAAACTCGTTGCTCTGGAGGGGGGATCCCCTCTCCCCACCGCTCCACGTACACTGGTCTCCCATCAACAGCCACCAGTGCTTTCCCAGAGGTTTGCTACAAGCAACATAAACCATGAAACCTTTCTGCTCAGGAATGTGTAAAGTCCTTTCTCTGCCTTTCTCATCAGGGAAGGGCCAGGGAGTCAGAGGCCTGAGTCCAACTCATGGGAGATCTCCACATTGGGGAACACATCATGGCAGTGGGGACCATAAAGACCCCAAGATGCAAAAATGCATTTTGCTTCCGGCCCCTATAGCAAGAAGGAGAAGGCCAAGGCTGGGGGGTACCACAGGCATGGTGAGCTGACATCTCAAAACAGAGGGATGCCTCACACCCTCACCATGGGTCCCCATCCTGGTGCCGGTGCCACGGGCTGCCCTGCCGGTGACCGCGTGATATTTTTTCCCTGCTCTCTTTGTTCCAGCTGATGCAGCAGCAAGCCGCGATCATGGCGTCGGTGGCGCAGGGTGGCTACCTGAACCCCATGGCAGCCTTTGCCGCGGCCCAGATGCAGCAGATGGCGGCTCTGAACATGAACGGCCTGGCGGCCGCCCCCATGACACCAACCTCAGGTAAGGGGCTGGGGGGGTGGAGATGGCAAAGGGCAGGAAAATCTGGCCACATCCCAGAGGAGAGCTGGCAGGACATGTTAGCTGACAGGTTCTGCCCCCAGTTGGTGTTTACTGAAATGTTGGTCTTGTTGGTGAGGGCCACCAGAAGTGAGGAGTAGAGATCCTTTTGTGGTCTGGGAGTGGGGAAAAGGGGCAGAGAAAGGCTGTCACCACCTTTTCCAGGGCTGGGGCCAGCTGCAGGTCAGCTTCTGTATCATGAAATCGTTGAAAGGGCAAAGTCAAAGGGCTCACTAGCAGTGGGCTGTTGGGCTAGCTGTGCCCCGTGCCGGGTGGGACTCACTGGTGGGTGAGGAGAGAAAAAAGGGTTGAGACCCACCAGAGCTGGGATGCAATGGGTTTGTTGGGGAGGAGGAAGGATACTGGCAGGGAAGGCACTGGAAAGGGCCCTCAGACATGACCCTTCTGTCTCCACCTTATCCCTTGCACAACTTTCCTTCAGCTCTGAGCACCCTCCAAATGGCACAAAACATCCCCCAGTGACTTACACTGGTTTATTGGTGGTGCATATAGATGTCCAAGGGGTCAGTGCTGGTGCTGTCACAGCCAGGCTAGTCCAAAGACAAACAAAATAAGGTTTGCGGTGAGATGCAATATCATTAACAAGATGAGCTATGTCTTTGGGACACATAAGCCTTTCCCCTACTGTGAAATAGGACAGGAGGTACTCAGGGAAGACCTCTGGTGCTACCTGCAATGCAATTTTTTGGTGAGAGGGTTTCTGGCTGCTGGAGCAGAGACAGGCAGTCAGTGAAGGGCTGCCAGGATCAGACTGCGAGGTGTCACAAGAAGCCCATGCTAGGAGGTGCAGCATATGATTCAGTGGGCAGAGAATTAAGCTGAGGTAGAAACAGGACTGGCTTTCCTGGGGTTTGAAGCACAAGGAAATCATTTGGGTAGGAACAGGTCAAGGAACTGGCAGGGCTGGTAGTCATGGAGTGGCATGTGAGCTACAGCAGGGAAGTAGGGCAGCAGGGAAAGCGGGGCCAAACCATGAGAGGAAAGAAGTGAGAATTTTGAGAGCTTTGCAATATACCACTGAGTCTGGTAGGACTCAAAGGTACATCTTCAGAGGACCGTTTCTAAGGGACAGGTTGGGATAAAAGGGTCCCTGGAGTGGTGCAGGTTGTTCCTATGAGAGGCACTGGGGATGGGACTGTGTCCAGAAAGATATGGCATACCAATGTCCTTGTGTGAATCTTGAAGGATCAAGCTGCCCTTGAGGTGACCAGCTTGACAAAGGTGTGGGGTGAGACATGGGAGGAGTGAGCTATGCCTGAGCCAGCTGTGGTGCAGGCAGCGCTGGGCAGAGCAGGATCCGGGGGACTCCAGAGCAGAGCAGCAAGAGAGGAAAGGGGCAGCTTCATTGCTGAACATGAAGAGGTCTGCACCAGCCCTGGAGCAGGAAAGGGCTGTCTGACAAAGCAGCCAGGAAAGATGCCTCATGGCTGAGAAACACTGGATGGCAGGGAGATGAGGCACCGCAGCAGCGCAGCCTTGGGGGGTGTTCCTGATGAACTGAGTCCTGCTAACCTGTCTGCCAAAGAAAACCTCCCCGTTCACACACAGCTTAGCATCTCTTTGCAATCTGTAGCTGGGAACAATGTCAGCAGCTACTGGATCAGATACCTATCTTTTCTTTTGCTTGTATTAGAATATGAGAGGGGAAAAAAGGGAGAGGAAAGAAGACAGATCTCATTCCATGCGAACTTATGGAGACCCAAGGAAAAGCACTTTACTCAAAAACCTTATGCCACACATTTCAAAATATATGTTTACAAAACGATAAATGTATAAACAACAAGTCGATGGAACTACTGCAAATCCAAATAGAAAAGTGGCTTAATTATATGTGCACCCTTTAAACCCGCTGCTGGAAAGATTATCATATTTGCATTAGCTAGATTTGTTTTGTGTTGGTGGGAGCAGAGAGAACGTCAAACAAAGACTGCCTGGAATTCAAATGCTCTCGGGGCCTGGAAAGCTGAATCCAGTAGTGGTTTGTGATGGCCCCACCACAAAAGAGCACAAGCTCTTTTGCATATAAATAAGTCTTGAGAGAGCGAGTTCTGTGACATAGGTGTGTAAATACCAGTACAACAGCCAAATTCTGTGCCTACCATGATATTCAGCACATGAAAAATATCCCAGCCCTTCTTCGGTGTAAGCTCTGCTCCTCTTCTCCTGTGCCCGATGCCTTTTGGGGACTGTTAAACTCTTATTGTCAGCATACAGGAGAGGAAAGCTCATGTTTTTTACATGTTTTCCAGAGCACCCATGACTGGTCATTATTGAAAATAAGATGCTGGTTTAGATGATCCCTTGATCTCTTTCATGGTGGCAGATTTTGCACTCTCCTTATGACATATTTTCAATTATGAAGCTTATGCACTTTGGCATTACTGCAGATTTACTTTCATGAAAAACCTCTGTAATGGATCGTGGAAATGTCCATTGACAATTATTCCTTGGGTGAAATATTTAGACTTCGAAATGACTCCTTGTATTACTACAACACTCACAAAGCTTGTGAAAAGATGCATAGAAAATGTTTCACATAACGTCTGAGCAAGCAAGCCTGCAACACTAGCAGCTATTTCTGAGTAGCCAGGAGATATTTGAAGCCTAATGTGAATTATCCTGCTGGCTTTTGTTAGCATTCAGAAAGTCTCGTGGAAAATGATCATTCTGCTTCATAGCAGGATTTCCAGTCATTGAAGTATATCTTTGTTCTGACTTGGGATGAAAATGAAACATTTCAAAGTTCTCTGAAAAACAGGCATTAGAAAAAGTGTTTGGAACGTTGAAAAAAAAAAAGAAGTGTTTTGATCTTTCCTAAGCAAAAGAAAAATTGTGCTAGAAAAAGGACACTGGTAACCCAGAAGTCCTAGAGGCTTTGGAGATATTGGCTGAGCACAGTGCCTCTGTGCTGGTATCTTCTCCTAATCCAGTTGGTTTTCTTGCATCCTGCCTCTAGGAGAGGGCGTTCCTTGGGACACGGCCATGAGTTCATTCAGGCTCACGAGTTCCCATGGGACCTAGGAACTTAAAGAGTTTTGGATCCAGGCAAATCTAACAGACTAGAGACAGGATCCATCTCACCTGGCTTTAACCATACAAAAGTTAGACATCTAGTTTAAGCTAGTCACCTGGCTTGCCTGCAGTCAATGGAGTGCAGTAGGCAGCCCCAGTGGGTATGTATATTTTATGCTATCTTTATGCTGTTTGCTGGAATTTTGACGGTTCCCCATCAAGAGCCAGGTTTATCTCACACAACAGACCGTAATTGCTAGGCAATTAAATTGACATCTCTGAAAGTTTGGTTCAAGTTTTGCATTTCTCCCATCATTGGTATAATCTGGGTAAAAAGTGGGTCTGCAGCAGGTCTGCCACTCTGTTAACTGCACAGAGGGGCTGGAAATGAAATATCATCTAGGCTTCCTTCCTTCATTCCTTCTCTTCTCCCTCCCTCCCTCCATGTTGTAAATCTGCACCTGGTGTAGCTGCAGCAAGAGGTCTCAAACCAGGGATGAAATCCACAACTGGCATGCACCGCTGCCATTTGTTCTCTGCGGTGGCATTATGCCAGTTTTACTCCAACTACAGATCTGACCTCTCCAGGGGGGTTCTTTATAAGAAGAAAACTAAAGAATTGCAATGAATATGCCTAAACTTCCTTAGACATGCACAAAATAGCAAGCACAAATCCCTTGCTGCAATTTTAGAAAAAAATTACTTACATTGTCTATTCAAATAAAGGAGATATCCAGAAAAGCAACGGAAATTTTAGCTAGCCTTTGTGATTTGCAAGCTGATGGCATATGCTAAGAGCATTGCCTTTGGACTTCAGTTGCCACTGCTGGCTCCCTGTACCTCCACAGAGGACATTTTTAAAGGCCAACACCATTTAAATAAGCAAAAGGGAAGCAGCAGCTTGTCTGCTCAGGGTATAAGAAAAGAGCCGAAATCTTGCCTGTTTTTTGGGCTATTCAAATTACATAAAAATTACATACATACTCAAAGAACATATTAAAACATCTCCTGCATCTATATTGGCTTTCTTAAAGCACCAACACAGATTTAAGTAGTCATTAAAGTGTGTTATTGGACTAACCCATCATGGAATGATGCTATGGTGAAGAAAATTTCTGCAATTGGTTTAAAAAAGAGGTTACTGCAAAAATAGTGCTTTCAATCAGTAGTATACCCTGACACAGAAAGATATTGCTGAAGATAAGATAGTTTAACTTCCCACTCACAGCTAGCAAGAGAAAAATACGATTTCATACATATTGAAAACTCATTTTTGGTCCCCAAAAACATCCTGAGTATGTTTCAAGAAGCACAGACTGCCCAGCCATTTTAAACATACATAGGAGCAGACAATGAGGTAGCAGAGGGATTTAATTCTCCCCTCAGAAATTTAAGAATTCTCTACCAGTGAGTGATAGGATCCCACCCAAAATATAAAGACTAAATTGTTCTTCTGAAATAGCAGCATTACAGTCCTTCACAGGATGCATCTGGGAAGAAGGGAAGAGTATGATTCCATGAAAGAAACAAATCTAACCCAAATTTTGCCACTGTTGAGTGGGAGATCTCCACTAAAACTCTACGATGTCAAGTTTGGGCCAAACAGTGACACTAAAAAAAAGGTATTACTGACTGCCTTCGGGCTACAAATCAACTTGCCAAACCTTTTAAGGATCCCTGGTGCTGAGAAAGTTCAGAATAAGTTTGTACATGAAATGTGTATTCATGAGAGAGTGCAGACAGAGTAGTCCTGGAAATCAGTGCGCCCACAAAGCTGACGTCTCCAAAGAGAAACTGAGAGGAACTGCTGTACAAAGGTGGGACTAAGAATTTGCTTCTGGTACTAAATGGTATCTAGGAAAGAAACATTTTCTTATTTAGCAATTTAAACATGGGAGAAGGTTGAGGAGGAAGGGTGATATTTCTATAGTTTTCTATCACTTGATGTTACCTGTGGATCTAGCCTAGAGACCACGATCACCAAACAAAAGCTTCGTTCTATTGAAGTTTTGCAAGCCTTTCTTAAGTGTTTTCCAAACAGAGGAGCAACGGCAAGCAGTCCCTTTCTTTGCACAACAGTTTGGGAGATTTTTAATTTCTTGGATTATCAGAAGGTTTCTGTGTACTGGTCACAGCTGTTGTGTCAGCAGTTTTCTCCATGTAGTTATTGTTTCCAAAACTCACCAGCTCTGATTTTGTGTCCTCCCCACTTGCAGGTGGAAGCACGCCTCCTGGCATAACTGCACCAGCTGTGCCTAGCATCCCATCTCCAATTGGGGTGAATGGTTTCACTGGCCTCCCGCCGCAGGCTAACGGGCAGCCCGCCGCAGAAGCCGTGTTTGCTAATGGCATCCACCCTTACCCAGGTAAGCCAGACCAATGTTGTGCCCACAACCTGCTCCTTCAATCTTAGGGAGATTGTCCACATCCACAGGCTTTGTCTAGCATGAGCCACCTCAGAAGGACTATACCCCACACCATCAGGGCTCACTAACATGGGTGTAGTTAGCTCTTACCCAGCTACAGTTGTTATACGCTTAAGTCTGGATGATAGACACAAGGGCATGTTGGAGGTGGAAAATTTTTATGCTGAAGAATTGAGTGCTCATCTGCTGGATGACTTGTCTGGTGAATACAATCAGGACACCCCGCAAGTTTTGCTTTAGCTAAAATTTGATCTGAGGCCTGACCAGCTGGCAGATTTGCTAGCAGTACTCCCAAGGGTCTTGCTCCTGGCTAGCCTTGAAGGAGCTGTGCTAAGCCTATTTGCATCTCCTAGCACCCACCATTGGTATCTCCTGCTGGGATTCCCTTGCAGCCTGATAGCTCTGGGAGGATGAGTCCAGAGGGTCCACATGGCTACTGACCCAAACTGCCCCGTGCCTCAGACCATGTGCGCAGGCAGAAGGTGTTAGTCTCCAAAATGCTCACTGCATCCAAATCCTGTTGCCTTACCAGGCCTGGAGACTGAAGCTCCTTTAATATAGCCACAGAATGGGCTCAGCTTCACCCTTTTGTGGCGCACCACCAGAGAACTCCTGCTGGGATTTAGACCGTGACTAGCTCAAAAGATGCCAGCACCGAAGGAGCGGTTTTGCAAGCCCTGGCAGTCAGGGATGAACGAGGGAGGTTAAAGGGTACATACCTGCCTCTATACTTGTACTTACAAATATATGGACACTCTGAGGCTATAATCACCAAGAACTCAGGAGTTTACAAGTCCTTAATGTGCACCTATATTTTTTCAGCATCCTCAAGATTTGAGGTAGCCCTCTCCTCCAAGATGTACTTCTGCTAGGAAGACACTCCTTATCATTGCTGTACACATAATAATAATAACAACCATAACAATAAAAATTTAAGTAAATGTTGCTAATTGATCCTAGCCACCAGCTGGCAAAGGAGCATTTTACCCTGGGACACTCACAGATTGATCTAGTCTGTTAGGAAATCAAACACTGAGTCAGATGCTTCAGCCAAAAAGCCCACAAGACCCCTAAGAAAAAAAAAACTCTCTATCTTAGCCAGTCCTGAAAACTCTGAAGATTCAACATCACAGGGGACTTTATGAACTACAAGGAAAAATACCACATAATGTAGAAATACAAAAGTCTTACTAGCTACAGTTCAGACAATGTCACTGAAAAAAAGCCACCCTGTGAATGCAGCAAAGGAAAGCCCAGAAATACCAAGAGTATTGAAAAATAATTATCATCCTTCCCACACAAACTTTGCAAACATTTAGCCATGAGTTCAACTTTAAGAAGACTTGAAATCAAGGGGCTTACTGTGCTAAAAGTTAGGCATGTATATACATGCTTGTAGCAGCTTAGACGGATGGAGAGCTCTCGGAGGCTTATGGAGGCATCAGAAGATTGCAGGGAGACCTTAGTATGCTCAGTGAGCTCAACCACAGCACCAAGAAAACATCCTGTCTTTAAGGTTATATAAATATAGCCATCTGTTCAACTATCCATCTATCTAAGTATCTGCGTGCTTGCCAGTCTATCATCTCTCTGTTTATTCATCCATTTCTATGTCTATCTTTTTTCCTGGTTTATCTAGCTCCTTTTAGCTAATCTTCCATGATCCATTACTACAGATATCAGAGAACAGATGAACTTTCTAGATGAATCTTAATGAGTTGAGCTTTTGTTACTATCTCCAACTACCCCCATAATTAAAGCAAGCTATCAGTTAGATATTTCATCCATGATTATATAAAAGTCAATGGCCTTAATCCAATTCTTTCTGAGTTTTGGAGAGCCAGCAATTCACAGTAAGTCCCTGCACAAACATCACCAGCCGAACACACCGAAAGGTGACAGTCATCCTTGCCCCGCTTTGCTGCAGGCAGAGAGGCTCCTTTCTGCCGGTAAAGCTGACATCCAAATAGTCTGCTTTGTGTAAAGGATGGATTTATCTCGGTGTGTCTTCAGCAATATACTGGTCCTTCTCGGTGCTCAGTTTCCCCATAACTTAGGGAACAGTGGCAGGCCAAACCCTCACCTCTCATTTTACTTCTGCCTGTCCCCACTAGCAATGAAACCCTGAAAGCAAGCCCTTTTGTAGCAGTTTGGGTGCAGGACACATCATGTGTTTGCTCCGTCTTATTCTCTTCCTTCTCATGACCATTTATGCACTCTCCAAAACTTTACTCCTTGCCAAAGGCTTTATTGAGGCCTGGAGCTTAGCAGTGTTAAAAAAAAAAGGATTATGCATATATATGGGTAATGAGAACATCCACAGTCATATTAGACTGGGTAAAAATGTAGAAAGGACACAAAACTTCATGCTTTGTGATATAAGCCAGCCACTAATTGCTTGGGGTTAGAAAGAAATTTTCATCACTGGGCAGCTTATTCCATCATTGTTCATTATGGGATTTTTCGCACTCTTCTCTGTGGTATTTGTTACTGGTGCTGCCCTGTGGTTCTGCATGTCTGTGTTTCTAAATGCAAGGGTAAAAATAAAATATTAAAGCTGAGCATATAATTGCACTAACGTTATAGAGAAGAAAAGAACATGCCAGTCCCCATCCAAAGTCAGCATCTTCCAAACAACTTTCTTTTATGGTACATCTCTCATTCTGAAAGTGGCTGAGTGCTGCAGTACTATGTACATAACCATAGTCTTGCTGTAATTATGACTTGCCATATATTGTTTAAAGCCTGAATTTTGCTCTCAGATACTCCTTCATATTCCGCAAACAACTCAAATGTGGGTTCACACCATTATATCCTGTAACAGAATGTTCTTTGTTGCTTGAAAATAGCAAAACAGGACAATGAAAATCTGTAGAGGCATGACATCCACATCATTCAGACCCAAATAAATCCCATTAATTGTGCAGTTTGTCTGCAGGTCCACCTTTGTGTCTAGCTACAATATCTTTGATGCTGCCTTTAAAGGACTCCAGAACTCCACAATATTTGCACTATAAAAACAAGTCCATATCATGTAATTGTATTTACTCTGTAGTTTCACTCTTTTTTTTTCTGTCTTTCCTGTGCTCTTTTTTTAAGATTCCCTTTGTTTGGAGCAGGGACCCACTGAACCATCCATGGCTTTGGGGCAAAGGCAAGAGTAGGTTGAACATCCCTACTCACCAGGTCTCTGATCACAGCCCCAGTCCCTGCAGGAATTAGCTTTTTCTGTGGCTCTGGCTAGGCTATGGATCCATACAGTAGCACTAGAAAACCATTCCTTGCAGGCATACTCTTTGCAAGCCATGCTCTCGTCTTCTCCAAGATCAGCCAGTACATAATGCCTCACAGTGCACTTTTTGACATGGACAGACTAACAAGGGAGTAAATGTTTCCCCTTCCACTGGTCTGAGCCCCTTTGGAGATCTGACCTTTTTGTGTATTAATGCCTGCCCTTTAGTCTTTCAGCTTGCAGAGCTATTGAACACGGCAACGTGTCACAACATATAGTGAGGACAAGAGCATAATCTGTTGTGCCATGATCTTGTGAGTCACTTTGCAGCAGCGCAAGAGCATTTGCCATTTCAACATTAGCCATAGTAACAGGGATTGCGCTCTTCTGCCAAAGCTTCTTAGCCACCCAGAGCCCAGTGCCTCTCTTGTAACAGTGTGTGAGGTACAATAACAGTGGAGACCATCTGCACTGGTTGTTGCTGTGTCTCACACCATCAGCACTCTGCTCTCCAGGAACGCGTCCTGCCCTACTGGATTGCATTGCGAGGGACTGGACAAAATGCTTGCTCCAAAGATAAAGCCTCCTTGGGAAGAGAAGGGGAGGGAGAGATGAGAATCATAGAATCATAGAATCATACAGGTTGGAATAGACCTCTAAGATCATCGTGTCCAACCGTCAACCCAACACACCATGCCCACTACACCATGTCCCTAAGGGCCTCATCTACACGTCTTTTAAATACCTCCAGGGATGGTGACTCCACCACTTCCCTGGGCAGCCTGTTCCAAGGCCTGACCACTCTTTCAGTAAAGAAATTTTTCCTAATGTTCAATCTAAACCTCCCTTGGCGCAACTTGAGGCCATTTCCTCTTGTCCTATCGCTAGTTACTTGGGAGAAGAGACCAACCCCCACCTCGCTACACCCTCCTTTCAGGTAGTTGTAGAGCGCGATGAGGTCTCCCCTCAGCCTCCTCTTCTCCAGGCTAAACAACCCCAGTTCCCTCAGCCGCTCCTCATAAGACTTGTGCTCCAGGCCCTTCACCAGCTTCGTTGCCCTCCTCTGGACGCGCTCCAGCACCTCCATGTCCTTCTTGTAGTGAGGGGCCCAAAACTGAACACAGGATTCGAGGTGCGGCCTCACCAGTGCCGAGTACAGGGGCACGATCACCTCCCTATTCCTGCTGGCCACACTATTTCTAATACAGGCCAGGATGCCCAGAAAATGGGGAGAGCAAAGGGCAGCAAACAAGAGAGAGAATGGATTGGCTGTCAAAGGATCAGTGAAATGAGGGAACTGGAAGGACGCACAGAGTAGAGCCCCCAGAAAAGAGTGAGGACTGCTCTGTGGTCTTTTGCCCAGTGATGTGCCCAGGAAGAAGCAGAAATACACCCCACAGTGTCCAACAGCTCCCGAACAAACTTATTCCTCCTGGGCCAAGGGATGTCCAGCTTGACCAGAGCCAGGGACTGGTATGGCAGCTTTGTGGAGCCTCAGATGGGGAATGCTTTCCAGGATACTGAGTTCTTCAGTACATTTGGTATGGGCTTAGGTTGCTGAGGAAAACAAAAGCAAAGTTCCCTATGCTCATAATACACTAAAAACACGTTGTCTCATTTACTGTTCTCAGGCACACAGTGGTTCTGTTTCTGACTGCCCACCACTGCCAGGACTAGCTCTATCTCTCCTCTCTGCAGACACAGCAGATATCCCCCCACTCCCCTTTGGTTACACTGTGGGTATGTCTGGGCTAGCAAGACCGCAAGCTCCACTTCATACCCTATTTGGGGTCCAGCCCTCTCCAGCGAGGACTAGCTGGCAGTACAAATGGGCAGCCAAGCCTTTATGCCCACATGTTTCCAAGCCACCACTGAGATTGGCAGTAAAAGTGTCCCCCATGGGTGAATTCCTGTGCTGTAGAAACTCATGTCTTAGGAACTGAACCAAGACCATCAATTCATTTTCCTCGGCTCAATCAGGCAGTAACCGATTTCACCCATTGCCAGCAGAGACAGGATTCAAACTCCATTTGTAATTATTATCATTACCCAAGCTAATTTTGTAGGGGAGGAGTTGCTGGCATGCTAATATGACATCCTTATCTATTAGCTTGTCAATTAGCTAGCGACGCTGCTGGTGGGCAGGCTGCTGCTGTGGACCAGTCAGTCCAGGATCAGTCCTGATCACAACAGAGACCATCCAATGGCATTGGGCAAGATCAGGGCTTCACTTGTGCAGGCAGGGAACGGGACTGACTTCCCCCACTCCAATGCCCACCCTGACATTTCAGTCCTGAAAGATGTCAGACAAGAAGGGTTTAGAGAGGAGGTGAATCAGGAGAACAGGAAAAAAGTGACCTGCCTGCACCTGTAGAAGGTCCAGGTTGAAAACCAAGACCCACAGCATTCGGTCCAGACATACACCATGCCCTAGAAATGTACCTGGATCAGCGGCCCCAAGGCTAAGTTACTTACTACGTGAAATCTTTGGCTGTGTTGTGTTTGTCCACCCTAAATCTCCGGGTGAGAGCTTTGTTGTTCATATTTTGTATCAGCAGTTCCAAAACTGCAACAGTGAGCACCTGAAACATCATTATGACTAGGAAGCATTTATTTGACCCATTTGTAACAATCTGCCACGTGCCATAAACCACGCTTTACTAGTAAAATAAATAAGTGAAGGAATGCACTCATTAAAAATATAATAACAAGTTGCCATCTTCAATTGTAGTCTAAGCTACTTTAATGATGCCATGTACTTCCAGCGATCATGCTGCAGCCATAATGAATGAGGTTGTTTAAGGCAGTTGTGGGAGCCTTTCCAGAGCCAAAGTGTTTTCTCCTCTGATCTGGAAGAAGGTGTAAATACAAATCAGGCTCTGTGCTGACATTCTCAGAGGCATGAATTAAGTGAATTAAGACCTTGAGCTTTATTTTCAAAGGTGACTTAAACTAAGCTCCCCAAAACTATGGAGTTAAGTGCCTTAATAGCTTTTAAAACCTGACCCCGACTTATGTGTTTGTGGCCTTAGGCAAAGGGAGGGAAGTCTGGTCCTGACTCTGCTGTTGTATTAGTACGTCACCTTGGCCAGCCACCTCCACCTGTCTGCATTGCTGAGTCTTCTGTGTCTTTCTTGCTTTGTCCACTGGAAGTTCTTCATTGCCAGACATGACTTCTATCATGTGTTTGCACAGCACCCATCTCAGCGGAGGCCTGATTAGAGATGGGGCTTGGAGGTGGGACTATTAAGAAAATAATAAAGATAATCCTGATTTCCAGGGATGAACTATATGAATTTTATAGTAGGCCCATATGTTGTCCCAAATAAGCATCTACAATACCTGGGCATGCTACCGAAAGGGCTTTTCCAACTAACAGGATGGAGCAGAGGGCACAAATGCCCTGGATTTCTTGGCTCCTTTGATGGGCAGAGGGTAAGGGACAGAGGAACAACATGTCTTTGACTGAGTGGTGTCCAGCCCCTAAATGGTGAAACGAGACTATAAAACACAGGATCAGTCTCTGTTTTCTGCCGGATCAGCACATTCTTTCTGTTATTGCAGTTATTGTTGTGTCTGAATACCTAATTAATTACAACAGTAAACGCTGGCTTCTTTAATCACAGCATCAGCTGTCCTAATCAATCTTAATAATATGGAATCTGTACTATGGCATCCATGAATTTTAATCTACATAAATTTCTGAAGACCTCTCGCAAGCTTGTTGTACGAAATGATATAATTATGGATATAGATTAGGGCTGTAGAGAGTGATTTAAATTGGATTTAAAGAGAAGGTGAATAGAGCCCTCCCACTCAGTTATTTATTTATTTATTCTAATCCTGGCCTTTACATAGATTTTTTTTTTTTGCTATCATTTTATTTGCCCCCCATCATCTGAACAGCACTGTCTCTCTTTGATCGTTCTCCTCTCCCACCCACCCTCCCAGAGGTGATAGTGGTCAAGCTGCAGCTACTGGGAGAGGTGTAAAATACCTCCGGGACAGTGAGAGGAATGAATAGATGGGGCAGAGCACAAAGCTGTGGAGCCGAGTGATAACACGTTCTTGTAGATCTGTGCAGGGAACAGTGCTGCAAAATAAGAGTGAAATAGATGGAATAAAGCATGTCTGTCGGGAAATGCATTGGCAATCAGAAACAGGGGGTGAAGACGACACCATATCGGTGTAAGATTTGCTGACTTCTTCCACCAAAGTGAAATCCCAGGGTTTCTTAGGGGCCCAAAATGTGCCAGACCCTGTTTTTGTCTCTCAGAAGCACTGGGGTCCTCTGATTTCAGACAGAAGATTACCTTGGCTTTCTCTTACCCTGAGCTGAGGGGGATGGAGGGCCCCCTTTTCATGGCTCAGGCAGTAACCACCATCCTTTTTCCTCACCACCTCCACTGGCTTCAGTGCAGCTTCTCCTGATTTACACCCCTGACCATCACAGCAGACTCTAGACCACCATTTTTACCTGGGGCGCCCATATGACAGCTTGTCTTGGTCAGACACTGTAGCTGCCTTACTGGCATCTCAGGAGGGATTCTTTATAGAACACCACTTAAACTGATTTTATTTATTTTTAACAATGTGCTTCATTCTGCCACCTCCATCCTTTCATTCTCTGACAAAAGCTAAATGTCGAGCCTAACACTAGCTGAATGACCCTTTAAAAAGTTGGATTTCAATCTAGAGATATATCAGTAGTAAGAAAGCTTCCTGGTGTTAATTTTAAAGCACTGGTATTTCATGCTGACTTGGGAAATCATCCCTGGTTTTTGGCATCAGGCAGAGGATTCAGAAAGTGACATTAACGGATCTACTTTCTTTGAAGGACTTGGGAGTCATTTCTTGACTTCTGCCTAATGAATAAGTGCTGCCTTCGTTAAATTTATATTTATGGCTATATAGTAGGTCATTGGCTTGTTTTATGTCTCCAGGTTTATGGAAGGTTATCTGCCATGGTCACCTTGTGGCATCTTGGCCAGGATCGTCTCGCAAAGAGACAATTGTATCTGAGCAGGATTTTTCTCATGGAGATATGGAAATGATCAAATTAATATAGAGGCGATGTCCAGGGATAAGGCTCTTGCCCTGAGCTGACAAATGAAGTTACTATTAGCATCTGTTTTCACAGTACACCTTTAGTTTGCCCTGGCAAGGCCACAGATCCTCAGCTTCTGTAAAGCAGCAAAGCTACATGGACTTCAGCGGGGCTGATGTGATTGATAGTTGTCCTCTGGCCTCTCAGGAATCTCTCTGCTTCCTTCACCTCACCAGCTGATCCTCAGTGTGTACATTATATCACATTTAATCTCTTAAACGTCTGTACATTGGATGTAAGATCTCCATGAAGAAAGCTATTTCAAATGTTATCTGTGGGCACATTTGCACAGATGGTCACCAGCACATCCAAGGTCTTTTGATGATGTTACAACTTAGACATGCTAGTTCTGGTCCAAAAGCCCCTTTAAGGTGCTTTATGATATCCATGTCCCTCATCTAGCATCTCCTATATACCTCTAGCTCTTACCAGCCCTTACTCAGCTATTTAGCTTCTGGGTGACAGGGAGCTTACACCCTGGCACAGACAGCATGCAGAGGAGCTAAGGTCTGTTCCCAGCCCCGCGTGTCCATGTTCAACAAATATTTGCAGTTACAGAGAAGACTGGCCAGCTGGATGGGGAGAAAAGGTGGCTGAGACAGGGTAACTCTCCTATCTTAGTGCAGCATGATCTGTGTGAAGGCCACAGGGGTGCACACCCTATTAATTTATGTGTATCTTATGGAGGAAGAAAGCAACCTTCCCTCACGGTCTCCTTGAGTTGAGACGCAGAAATGATTCATGTCTCCCCATCACCTTGAATTTTAGCACGTGGTGTGCTCCAGCCTACAGTCACACGTAACCCCTGGGGCAGGTGGGCTCTGGATCGTGAGCCTCTCGTACATCCGAGCCCTTGCTTAAATTCTCATGGGTCATTAGAATGTAGGAGGGCTGTCACTTTACTGAACACAGAATGGCCACAACTTCCTCACATGTCTAATCTGTGTCTTGAGATTTCTGGATCGATACCAGCCGTTGGCCTCATCCACACTACAGCTGGAAGTACAGGCGGTTATGGCCTTCGCTAGGTTTAATTCATCTGGCAGTGAGCAGCAGCATGAAGATATGTTCATGGCTGCCCAAGCTACCTTGGCTTCGTGCCGGGGTACCCAGCCAGCCCTGGAGTCTGTGTCCTACATCTTCATAGGCCATGTTGGCCAGCATGGACACATCCACTGTACTGAAGTCACATCTTCATTTTCTGAGTAAACACTTCGAGCAAAGGAAGATGAGTTCTTCAGTGAGCTAAAGTCTTCCCTTCTGTTTTTAAGAGCTGCCAAGTTAAACTCCTGCAGGTGGTGACACACCACCACTGCTTTTCCCAAACAGCCAAGGTAGGATATGAGCCTACGAATAAACCACAGAGCCCCAAGCCAGAAGTTGCTGCCTCCCCATGCTGTCTAGTCCTACAGCCCAGGGATGCTTTCAACTCGCTCCTTTTCAAGAGCGTCCAGGGATGGTTGTGGCAGTGTTAGGGTCCTGTGTATTAGACCAGCCACCTTGCTTTACCTATGAGTAAGTGATTCCCAGCTTGGAGCAAAGCTGACTGAAATCAGGGGAGAGTCTTCCCACCGGCTTGCATGTGCTGTGAGCCAGGAGGAAAATACCTGCGTGATTTGGGGCACAAGGCAACCTCCTGAGAAAGAAAAACCTCATTATATACTACCCTTGCTGACAAGTCGTAAAGACTCAGGAAAATAATGAACTCTAAAAGCTTTGTGTGGGAGGGAAAAAAGCTGCATTCAAAGGCATGTTGTTCCAAACCCTTTAAATAAAGCACTTGCCCAGTCTTAATATTTAATCTTAAAGATGAACCATGGTTTTCGGTGTATATTTCCGAAGCTGAACAGCTTGGTTACGATGGGCAGAGTATGGCTCCAAAGGCAGGCAAGATATTCACAGGCGGGGTGAGGAAAGCAGCTCAGCAGTGAGCTGGGTGGTCCTGTTCAGGACATAGACTCAGCTATAGCTGGGAGAGTGGGCAGTTCCCACGTGTGCCCAGCTAAGGCAAGAAATAAAAGAAAGGACCACAGTCAGACAGGTACTGCTCAATAACTTCTCCTGTATCAATGAAGAGGCAGTCATTGCTAATTGTCAGCATGTCAGAGAGAGAACGAGCACGCCTGAGTCCAGCCTCAGCTGGAGAGGAAGGAAATGCTGTTGAGTGTATCTCCTGAGTAGCGGAGACAATCTCTTCTAGCTCTATAAACAGATGAGTGTAACCAAGGAAGAGCAGTTGCCTTTAGGGCAGATATGGTAGATCATTTCCTTTACTGCAGACTGCAAAACCATAGTTGTCTTATAAAGATTTGCTTCCTTTACCACATGTCCCCTCACCTTCCTCAGGAGATATCTTCTACCTGACAGGACTTGATCATTTTGGGTGCTCCAAGTTGTTATGATCCATTCTCCCAAAGGGGTGCAGGAACTGGTGTATCACTCAACCTTTCATAGTCGTTCAGTTTTCTTCTGGAGCAATATGCTCAACATTCTGTTTTTAGAGGAAAACAGTTTTGAGCAGAGGTTAAAAAGAATAGACTTTAGTTGCTTCCTTCTTCAAGAAGGCAGGAATAAGTGGAAATAGTTTTTATATTTTCCAAGCATTTCCACCAGTTTCCTGGAGCATCTACTCTTTAAAAATACAGTTTTGCATTTCTACTATGCCTTCTATTGGTCTCCCACAGGTTTTAATGTGTTCTCCTCACACCCCTTTGCAAGGGGTGAAAATCCTTACAGTAGGGCAGTGCTTTCCCATTTCACGTACACACATATTGACGGACCTGCCAAAAGTCAGTTAGGAAATCAACCAAACAACCTCCAACCTAAGTCTGCAATCCCACTTATTTCTTCCTGTGACTACCCCATCCTCAAAGTCCTTGTGATCCAGTAATGCCCATAATGAACATGAGCCTCCAAGCCTTAGCCAGCTAATTGGGTTTGTCCCCTGAAAGTTTGGTCTTCTCACCATTCCTCCTTGTATTTTGGGAGATAAGTGCAAAACCTTGCGAGCTTCTATCATGATCAATGGTGATCTTTGAAGTTAAGGTTCAAGCCGGTATTTGCATCTGTAAGAAAACACTTTGTCCATGTTCCTTGGGTCCGTAACACTCATGTTTGCCAGCCTCCCCCACACTTTGACACACAGTCAGTGTCTCTCCTTGAGTAGGTCAATGGCACTAGATTTCCTTCTAAGAGGCCCACACCTTCGCAACCTCCAAGCTCCTGCCTCCAGCCACACCTCTGTACTTGTAAGAAGGAAGAAGGTGGGATGGAGGGGGGAAAGTGGCAGCTCCCTAAGGGATCATCCTACAAGTACAAAGCCAGAGGGACCGCGTAAATGTAGAACTGTGCAGCACCAATAAATACAAATTAAACTCATAACAAGAAGTGAAATATTAGGGCCAAGGTGACATTTGGACTGGAGGTTCAGCCAAGCTTTGCTTTAAATATTTTATTGCTGCAGATAAAGAAAGAGCTTATCCAATGTGTTTCTCTCTCTCTCTCTCTCTTCTCCTCTCCCTATCAACCAAAGGGGAAAAGGAAAAAAAATCTTAACTAGCTTTGGTTTTATTTGAGATACACTTCAAAGTTTCACAAAAATAAACAGTTTTAGGGGGGAGGAATGCACACTTGTAAAGACAGAAAATGCACTTTGAAGCCAGCAAGGGACTGCATGCCTTACGCAGAGATTCACAGCATCCTCCCTGGAGCAGACAAGTGGTGTCCCCCTCCCTTCCAAGCAGCATCTTCTCTCACACAGGGGGCTGCCTGGCAGCAACGCGGTCCTTCGAAGGGATGTCGGGATGGCAGGAGCCACTGCTTTGTTCTCTTCTCCTTCCTCCTGCTATGCCTCTGTTGTTTTCTGCTCTGATTAAAAGTTTCATGCAACTGTAGCTGTCACTGAGATCTGAGTTTGCACAGCACCTAGCACAGTGTCAGTCCTGGCTTAAGGTGAGGGTTCTTTGGGCTTGATTGCAATGACAAAAAATCCGCATGATCAGAGGCGGGGTCCATAGTTTAAGTTTGGGGAAGGAGGGGAGAGGTTTGTTTGCCCTCTGCTCCAAAGTCTCACAGGGTGATGGCTGGGGGACAGAGCCCTCCTGGCCATCATGAGGGGCTCTGTGCATTCCTGTCCATAGGGTGAGCAAGCCGCTCCTCTTCTGGGACCTTCAGCCCCTGGGTCTGTCTGTCTCACACCACATATTGATGAGGGACGAGAAAGGGAGAGTGCTTGTCATGTTTTAACCCCTTAATTCCTTTTCTCTCTTGTGTCTCTACAGCACAGAGCCCCACTGCAGCAGACCCTTTGCAGCAAGCCTACGCTGGAGTGCAGCAGTACGCAGGTCGTTAGTATTAACACTTTCTCCCAATAAATCTTTCTCTTCTCTAAAGCCTTTAATCTCTGAACACACCTGAGGAGCCTGGGGGAAGGGAGGTGTTTGCTGATACAGGGGTGAGCAGGGGGCCACAGACTCTCAGATTAAATTTTCACTTCTTGTGAAAAAAAAACATAAAGCCCAGGGTCTTCCCTCCCTAAGGAAGCAACCTCCTCCCTTTCCCCAGGGAAAGGCTCCCACTGACCTGTACCTTGGTGCAGCTTCATTGGCAGGACCAGGTCTGGTCTGCTTAGCACAGCGCACAGGTGCAAAATCAGGCCACTGAATTGGGGCCACTGTCTACACCAGATCTCCTGGGTGCTGCAGTGAGGAGGGGAGATGGGCAACCAGACCCTGCAGAGCCTGGCAGGGTATGGTATGTCTGCACATATCCGTATTTTAGGGTATGTCTACACTGGCCATACCCCAACTAGTTAGTTTAAGGCTTGCTTAGGAGCTACGCAGACATACTCTTAGCTTCCCAGCAGCTTTCTCCATGGCTCCCAACGGGTCAGCCTCCACTCGCATCGCCCTGTACGCTGAGCAGCTCCTTTGCAGTTGATGGACTGACACCAGCCAAAGTGACCTGGTGCAGACCATGACCCCGCCGTGTTCAGCCTCCCCTCGCGAGGTGTCCGTGGCCAACGTTGCGAGGAAGCTGCCACCCCAAAGTCATTATTTCCTGTGGTAACTGGAGCAATCATGGGCTCCCGCTGAGGAATGGCTATTATCTCATGTCAGCGCTGTATCTGGAAACTTAATTTAATTCTCCATGTAGGGCTTCATTTGCCGGTGTTTTAGTTATTGTCATTTATTGCTTGTGAGGTTTGATAGATGGGAAGCAGCTCAACCCTTTGAGCTGTTAATTAACCCCTCTGCACACACATGGCCCCTATCCCCCTCTCTCTGGGCTCACAGGCGACCCGTACTCTGTATTTTTAGCAGCAAGGCACATCATCTACCATCTGTGGTACTGAATGGCTCCCCTTGTCTGCTTGATGGGGGAGCTGAGGTGGGGAAAACTGTTTAATTGCTGCACACTGTTTCCACTGTGTTTGTGTGAGAGAGAGAAAGTCTCTACAGACATGAAAGAAAATGTATATTTGACAGAGTATGTGCAACTGTGCCTATACAGCGTGTGGTCATACGAAGGTTAGAGTAAGGGAAGAAACACACGTGTGAACTGTTTTTATGAGCATGTGAATTAATCAGGGTGCAAGAGAGATTACACAGGGAAACGTGTGCATGTGCTCTGTGCGTGGCTGTCAGCATGGGCGTCAATGCTGAGCTCGTGAACAGATGTGTTTGTGCTGCCATCTGGGATGGTTACGTGTCTCTGCTGGGAGATGTCCCAGCGGAGACCCCCATTTACACCGCGTGGCTGTCCCTGGTGTTACTGCTGACGAAGCTGAAGGGAGGGTGGGTGCTCACGGCCATGGAACTTGACTGTGGTGCTTCTGCCACATCTCAGGCTGCTTCCCAGAGCCAAAATGCAGGGGGAAAGCCAACCTCTAGCTTGGTATGATGGTTTGGAGTGAAAGCTCCTTGCTTCCCCGCACTGAAATCTGTCCTTCTTTCTTCTCTCCCTTTCTCTCCCCTATAGCTGCTTATCCTGCTGCTTATGGCCAGATTAGCCAAGCGTTCCCACAGCCGCCTCCCATGATCCCACAGCAACAGAGAGAAGGTGAGTAAACGAGCTGTCCTCCTTTCTGGCCCCAGCACACCGTCACCACCACAGTGGTTCCCGTCCTCATACACTTAGAAAGTATCCATTAAACGCCCAATTGCTTTGAATCCCTGGTCCACTGAGTCTTTTCTCAATTTCCATATGTGGCACAGCATCGTTGGCACTAACAGTAATATGTGGGAACATCCTCGTGGGGAGTCGCTGCTGAGATCTCCTCAGTCCCCAGGGAAGGGAGCATGCTGATGTGCATGGGCCATGGAAAGACCTGCTAGCAATGTAGGCAATAATGCCCAGGGAGGGTCTGTGTTAGAAACAAGCAACAAGAATGCAGATAAAAATGCAATTGCATTGGAATAAAGGGTTTAAGAGGTCACAAAGCACTGGTGGCCCTTCATTAGAAGCCAGTGATGCGATTTTAAACACTTGCTATTTAGAGAACTAGGACCTGCTATTTAGAGGAGCTAGTCTAGTCCTTTCAGACACCGTTGATAACAAAAATCAGCCCTTTTAGAGCACAATCTCTATATCAGGATGAGATTAATCATATAGTAAAAGTACCTATTTCTTTACATTGACTATGAGAGGAGCCTGGGTTATCTAGTCTGCAGAACAGGATGGCTGCACTGGAGACATGAGAAGTAAGGAGAGGTGAATCTCTCACTATTGCATGTAAATCTTTTGAGAGGCAACCGTGCCATGTGATGTTCCCTTTAGAGTGGGGAGCAGTGGGATCCTCACAGGTACCCACTCAGGTAGTCCCAACCATCCTCCAGGGAGTCCACTGCTCCCTTTTGACTAGAAAAGGAGACTGCTTGCCTAAGTGAGGCATTTAAGTCAGGTACCTCAGCTTAGTGTAGAGACCCTCTTTTTAAATAATTACATTTGAACTTTTATCCTCTATTAGATCACTAATTCAGATATATTTTATGTTATACGTGTTATTATATATATATAATGACATTTAATATTTTAATATAGTGTAACAGTCAGAATGAAATGAATCAAGATTACACTATCAAACTAAAACATTCTGATGGCCTAGAACTACTTTGGGGAGAAATCTCGTTTTGCAAGAAAATTAGAAATGTCGGCATTTCTATCTAATTTGGAATTAATTTTTTTCCGATGTCAGAATTTCCTGGGGAACACAACTTCCAGCTCCTGATTAGCTCTAGTACACGTCCCTGCTGTGAGAACAGATGCACAGACCTAACGTATCATTACAGAGATGTTTCCCCCATGCTGAAGGACTTTGCTTTTTATTACTTACTGGGGCTAGATTAAGCACAGGACAAAATGGCGAGCAGATCATTGCTCAGCATAGCATTGTGCCAGGAACCATCAGAAGCAAGGGATAGCTGTTGTGCACACTTTGAAGACCCACTGGCCAAAGACCCCTGTTTTCGCAAGGCACGGTGTGTCTCTGTGGGTTGAGGGCGAGTGTCACCCGGTGGACAAGTTATCTCATAAGTTATCCCGCTCCTGCCTGTAAGCAGCTGGTATTAGGATGGTTGGGGGCCAGATACATGCGATGAACCACCAGTCTGATGCAGGCTGCCGTTCCCAGTGTCCTCCGTTTTCCTGCAGTGTTCAGATGCTGTGGCTTTCTCTGCTGCTTGCTAGAGGGAGAAACAATAAGGCACGACACTCCTTTTTAGCAGAGGGTCAAGACCTTTAAGCATCTCTAACCTTTAACAGGAAAACACAGCAAGAGGGAACTCTAATAATAATAATGCTCAGTGCTGAGAAGAGTACTTTATGTTTGGCAAGGACGTGCACAAACATTGATTCGTTAATGAACCAGCCCTACCACAACAATAACATCGATGATCACATTGTTAATAACAATGCTAACTCTCCGCTCCCGGTTCCCCGTTGGATAACAAGCCCAGAGCAGCTTGGCTGCCGCAACATTCCTGTAGAGATTAGTCATTACTTCCACATGAGCGCTGAGGCTGCCAGTAGCTGACGGGGTGCATAGGGTGGAACAGATCCAAAAGCTAGAGATGAAGTCTTGATTCAGGCCATGCCATCCAGGCAAAACTTGGGGGTAATTTTAAATTTGTGCAGTATTACTCATCTTGACGTAGTTTCTGAAACTCAGAAGTACACTTAGATATTAAAATAAAGTGGTGCAGGCTTGTGACTCTCATATGCCCTGTGCTCAAACAAGCTGGGGACTGAATAGCAAGCTGATGCAGAAAAGGCAATGAAATTCCAGCCTCTGAGTGTTTGCTGTAGAGGTGAGGTGTGCAGCTGACCGAAGGGCTGCAGGCTAACTTCATACAAGCTGACAGGACAGCCCATTTTTAATTATTGTTGGAAGAGCAGTCTAGTCATAGCCTTTCCTTATGACACTGACTCACGGTGTTGGGGATGCAATGATAGATAGCTGATGTCAGCTCAGCGGAGTGGAGTTTACTCATGTTGATAGTGAACACACAGGGATAGGTCGGGTCTGCTGCTGTCCCCATGCTGAAGAACAAACAATGAGCTGGAGGGTGAGGAGCATGGGCAGAGCAATGGCTTAGTAACTCAGGTCCAACCAAGCCAAATCAACATGGACCCAAAACAGGGTTCTCTAGCATGTGCTCCTGTGGCCTCAACCACGGGTTTTTCCATTATCTAGCATGGTTTGCCTGTAATCTACAAACCATTCATAAACTGTGCGTTCCTTAAAACTTTTCTTTCCTTTTTGTCTGAATCAAGGCTATCTGTGCTTCTTGTGTATTAATGAACAGAAATATCTATAATTTAAAGCCATAAAACCAAGAGCCATGGTAGATGTCAGGGTAGAAATGAACCTTGATTCTCTTCTCATAATGTGTCATGAGGGTTAGATTTCGAGCTGACTTACAGCCCTTTTGAAAACCAAAGTAACGTGTGTGGTAAATAATTTTTGTACTGTATTCAGCCCTGAGCTGCCAAGTATACTGATCTCCAATATTCCATTAACTCAGTCCAAAACAAGACCTTTCTCTCCAACAAGACAGTTAGAGTCTTGACTAAGGTTTTGCCATACCAGCTGTGATCTTTGTCTTGCTCTAGCAATCCTGATCGAGTCCTTTAAAACTCATTGCATGTGTGCACTGAGAACTAACCTAGCTCTTCATAGCATTCTGAGCTGAACAACTCATGCCTTTGGTTTCTTAAAAATATACACGTATATACAAAGAGGCGGCCATACACATGAGCACATAGTCTTCCATGGAGTGCCCAGACTATCTTGACTCAGGCAAAAAACACCACAACAAGGTAGAAGGGCTGAGACAGAGAGCTTGTGTTGTGAATTCTTTACCAAGGAGTCTAACTGCGATAGGTAACTTACAGATGGATGGATTTAACAAGAAATTGCTTGTTAAATTCTAATGGCAGAATTTTCATATGTGAAGAACTACCCCAGGTTGTTTCTCAGTAGCAGGTGGAGTTTTCAGCATTGGAAATTAGCAAAAACCCTCTGTAGTTGGGAACAGAGTGAGTTTGGCCTTGAATGTCTGAGTTGATAGGGGAAGCCGCAGCTTGGGTTTCCCAGCCACATTTCAGAGCTGAACTGGGCTTTGAGGATGGTCTCTGCTTTTTCACATCCTCCCTGGTCTCTTCCTCTCGGTCTCTGAGCAGTGTGAGGTAAAGCTGACTTCAAGGTGAAGTCCTTGAGCCCAACCTTTAACTCTGGTGTAGATGAAGTTGTGTGCCTCCTGGTCTGCCTTATGCCTTAGTAGGTGTTTCTCAGCACACGCAGGCAGAATCCCTACTTATGCACAACACATCCAAGACCCCAGGAAATGCAGCTGGCATTTTGGAAAGAATTTGCCAGTTTTACAGCAAACTGCTGGCTCTGGTGATGTCAGTGGGAATTTTGCCACTAATTGCAACAAAGCCAAGATTTTACCCATTCTATTATAATGTGGATCTCAAATCCCACAGCAGAAGTGCTTTGGGGCACGTTCAGATGAAGGAATGAATTTCTCCCTGCTATTCTGGACCATGGTCTTCTCCTGGGCAGAATTTTCTCAATTCTAACAGACACCTAAGGGGATTGGTGTTTGTTTAACACTTTCAGACTTCTTCGTATCTAGTTTATCGTGCCAATAACTCCACATTGTGCAGAAATGAACTGCAGCAAGGACTGGAGAAGGGATAGTTGCTCAGTGAGGAGACTAAGGAAGAGGCAGAGGGGAGGTGGGGGGAAGGTGGAAAAGCTTGGCATGAAATAGGGGAGCCTGATTGCGGGCCACTGAGGTTCAAAAGTAATTTAGCTAAGCAGATGACCGGGTGCCTAATTAGTTAATTATCCCACCGTACCACTATCCCTCCCATTTGGAAGAAACCCTGTTACCATCCTCATGACCTCTAGGAAATGCACAAGATGCAAAGGATCAGCTGTTCCTTCGTGACAGTCCTTTTAGCAAATTAGTGGGGAAAATTGTGCTTAGCAAATATTCATTAGGGCTTCATTTTCCATTAATCCAAAAGGAAATGTGGAGAGCCTGTGAATTCAATCACGCTGAGGCCCAGGAATTTTAATGAGCTTTAAATGGGCATCTGTCAGAATCTTGACTTCGCCGTACTTCTCCTGCCAGCCGGGGGGATGAGTAATGGCTAATAAAAGGTGGGAGCATCTAGGCAAACTCCTCTCCCTAACAGGAAAGGCAAAGTTGTAATTTGCTGTGTTATGACACCATAATTATGCCCTGATGAAGAAAACGAGAGTATTAAAAAACCCTTTCCTTCCCCACACTGTGCCCCAGACGTAAATGGGGGAAAGTTGGCTGAGTCAGGTCACAGGGTTGTAGGCACATGGGCTGGGGGGGAGGAGGAAACCCTCCTTCCCTCTGTCCTCTTACCCTCATGGCAAGGAGCATGCACTGTATCCCCTTCATCTCGGCCCCTCTGAACAAAGCAGAGCTGGAGTTACCTGTCGAGGTCAGTGCAGAGCTGGGCAGCAGCTGGAAGTACCTTTGGAAATATGACCATGAAAAAAACAATCCCTGCCTCCTCAAACTATGCAGTTTTCTGCTAGTGAACATTGCAAGGGGTTTAAATGTTTCATTTTTTCAACAAAACCTCTTGGACACACCTGTTCCCTTTTGACTTTTGCTCAAGTACAGCATGCTTAAAAATAAAAGTCACATTGAAAAGTTTCATTCTAGGCTATTTGACCCGGGGCAGATTCTCCCTCTTCTGCCCCAAAATACAATTTCAACAGAACATTTCCTGAGGGTCTCTACTTCAACAAAACTGCTTATTCCAACTAAAGACTCCTCTCTGGATATTTTTCCAAGCACCCTCTGTAAGACTGTAAGAGTATATGTTACAGCACGGAGGCAAAAAAGCTAATTCTTCTTGTCTAGTAATTTGGACTTAAATCCACCCATCATCTCTCTTGCAGAACCCTCTAGAATGGGGGACATGGCCAAATTGTCCAAATCTGGGGGAGTCTTCAGGCTGAATCGAGTTGGGGGGTTGAATGTAAAATTCTACAAAACAAAATAAGCCTGTGGGTTTGTGCATATCTTTCTACTTGTTATCACAGTCCTCACACAGATACAAGAAGGATAATGAAACTTCTGCATGCAGACACTGAGAAGAGGCAAGGGTTAGTGTGCGTCACCCAAAACTCTACAGATTAAATGAGATTATGAGGAGCAAAGAAAAACTATGAAACACATTCTTTCATTCTTTTTGTTCTTATTCCTCCTTTCTGTCTTTCCATGGCCACATGTGCTGCTGCATTCCTTTGTCTCTAGATTTTATCCTGGGAAGGTTAATGAAGTTAGCAGAGCCTCTAGGTGACCTGGTCACCTAGAGTTCCTGGTCTTCTGCTTTGTCCGTTCCTCTGAGAGTCTACAGACTGCTTCCTAGAGGTGACCCCTCACCAGTCAGAGAGAGGGGATGCCAAAGTAAATCTCCACCATGTGCTTTGTCATATCCTATTTCTCTCCATTCATGGGTCTTCTTTTTCTCTTGATAGGACCAGAGGGCTGTAACCTGTTTATCTACCATCTGCCCCAGGAGTTTGGGGATGCTGAGCTGATGCAGATGTTCCTGCCTTTCGGTAATGTCATCTCCTCGAAAGTGTTTGTGGATCGGGCGACAAACCAAAGTAAATGCTTTGGTGGGTAAAGATAACAAAACAATTAGATTCATCCAGGAAAGGGCTTTCTCTGAATACTTTACCTTTCAAACTGCTTTCTTTCTGCTTAAGCTTTATGATTTCTCTCAATTTACTCCTGTCGATACTTTCCCCCTTCCCTCTTTCTCTCCTAATTGTCTCATGCTCAGAGTTGTGTGCGCTGCTTAGAGGTGAAGGTTTGGCATCTCACCAGCAGCAGGGTGCTGCGGCTGCTGGTGGTGGGGTGGAAAATATCCCCCCTTGGAAGGGGAGGTGGGGAGGGTACAGAAAAGACTAAAGCACCTGGACCAAAGTGCAGGGGGTTGGGGGGTAGGTGAAATGCTGACGGGGTCAGCAGCAGGAGCATGTGACAGAAGGGGAATTTCTGTACCTAAGGAAAAGGAAAAACAGGTCATGGGGTTGAAGGGAAGACAGAGCTGTGGGGGCAGCTTTCCAGCAGCTGTGATGCATTAGACTGCAAAGGGACAAGGGCTGAACATCAGCCGTAAGCCTGGTCTTCTGGGGGGATGGCTGCTCGGTGGACCACAGGCAGCCATGCTCTGAGCCCACGGGACCCGAGCCAGCACCAAAGCAGATACAGAGAGACCGAGCTAACCCTATGCCTCAGCTGACAGGCCAAGCTAAGAGGCCGGATTGAAAGCTGCACCGTGCTCACACAGCTCCGGCCTCGCTGCTGGCCCAACCCCACCAGCTGGAGCATGGAAAGAGCACAGCCTCAGCTGCCTGTGAGTCACCAGCTAAGGACACCCTGAGCTGCACCCACAATTGGAGGGCTCAGCCAGCCAACAGCCATGTGGTGATGTGTGCATGGTGTCTCAGTAGGATCCCACTGTTTGCCACATTTGATCCCATCCCACCCAATGGACAGGGGATCTCCCCCATCCATGTGCCCACCACTGGGATGTGCAATTTCTGGTTCTCTGCCATCCTGCGCTCTTTGCAGACCTTCCCTGAGAAGTGCAAGGGGACAAATTATTACTTTTCTTTTCCATTACTTGCAGCTGATCTGGACTCTGTCTCTCAGGCAAACTTCCAGAGCTAAGACTTATTGGAGTTTCATTTGATTTTAAAGCCACTCTCAGTCTCCACACTATGCTTCCCTTCCATGCTGCCTTCCCCTTTCCTCTCCTGGACAGCCCACCTCCCAAAACTCTTACCTCATTCCTTGCTAGCTATGGTGCATGTCAGACAGTACTTCCAAGAGTTTCATGTCCCTTTTCTGTGCACAGTTCCTCCTGCCCATTCACAGAGGGCCTGAACAGGCTAGTTTCCCCCTTGATTGAAGGAGTCCTGCCCCCTGATGTGAGAGGACACAGCATTCCCCTTCACCAGTAGCCATTGGGTTGCTGCACTCTCAAGCTCTAGAGGAATAAAGGACAAAGAGTTTGGTGTGAAGAGGCAGTTGGGAAATTCAAATAAGAAATTATGAATTAGCCCCATTCTCTCCAGAGCCCACCTGCTTTTTAGAGCTTTAACCATATAAAAACCTCATAACAAGATGAGCAGACAAGCACAGCTCTAGGTGACATTGAAAACTAATGCTCCTTGGATACCCATGGGTTAGAAATGGACCTTTGGCAATGAAATTGCCATTCCTATCATAAATATTTAAGGAACTACTGAGCCTGGTTCTCCACATATTGACAAGTGGGAAGAACAAAGGTAAATGGAGAAACGAGGGGAGACCTAAGTCCAGTAAGGGAGAGTATCTTCTGGACAGGTATTCACCTTATCTCCTCTTAGCTCAAAGGCTCTCTGGCTACAAGGCTTAAGGAGGACAGCAACACATACCTAGCTTGTGGGGCAGGGTTGTGGGGCTGACTTTATTGCTGCTTCCAAGGTACTGTGAGGTCATGGCTGACAGCTGAGCAGAAATTGAGGGATCTTAGCAGAAATTTTTCTTAACATTGAGTCTTACTGGGAGAACCTAAATGCCAGCTTGTTTGACAAAGTAATATCCAAAAATGATGGTGGGATATTCCAGCCTGAAAGCAGGATGGCGTCCTTTGCATGTGTAGACTCAAGCACACAGGCAAACAAAAGCAGGAATTAGAGATTGCTAGTGGATCTTAGTCACCTTATATTAGCTTCTGAGACACAAATATCCAAGTCCAGTCAGTTTTGGGTCCCAGGTGTCAAGCCTCAGTTTTCTCTGACTTTAACTTACTTTTCCATAGAGCTGAGTGCCTGCTGTGACTGTTGGTCGCAGACAAACATGTTGACTATGCTGCCATGTGCACCACCTCCAGAAGGATAGAAATAGCAGAAGTACAGGTAGCTAATTATCACAAGTATGTCACACTGCTCTTCAAAACCGCCCACCCTGCTGACCTTCAACTTTAGAGCAATGTAAAACTGTGGAGGGTATTACAGAAAATCAGGCCTTTTATTTGTTTTGCTAAGTCCACTGAAGCTGGTGCTGATTATCATTTTTTTGTTCAGAAAGTCAATTTAAAAAAAAAAAATTACTTTTTCCTAAAGGAAAAAAAGGAATTTTGTTAACTTTGAAAGTAAGAAAACTCTTTCCTTTTCTGCTTAGATATTTCCCAAAACTCAACATGTAAAAACATAGCATTTGCATTCTGTTTTGCTTTTTTTTTAACCCAGCTAGAGCTCTCCAACTGGTAGCCTGGGGGGACAATTCTGTCTGGCCCCAGAAAGTTATTCCACCATTATATGACCTTTTAAAATGTATCTGCTATGCAGATCCCAAGTAAATTGCTGTAACAGAGTCTAGCCTCAGGTTGTCGAGAAATTGTCAAGAAGTCCTGCTTTAGACAAACTTAAAAAATTCTACGGAGAAAAATGTCACCATGTTTTTTTCCATGGGAACAGAAAATACTTCATTTGCTGCTCTTGTCTCACTGTTGAACTACCTGTAAGCAGCTGGCCCAAAGTGAGTGAGTCAGTAGAACAGCATCTCAAAATAGGACTTTTATTCCTTTCTGTTTGACTCTAAATTATCTCCTGCACTTACAGCAGAAAATCATCTCCTTTGGCCACTACTGGCAGGAGTGTTAGGAAGAAAGCAAGATGAGCCACAAGTCTTGCTCCCGGTTTCTGGAGTCCACAACCCTGTAGAGAACCTTTAGCACCTGCATGCGCCGAAGAAACCACACTGTGGTCATGAAGCCTTCAACTTTCCCAATTCAGAGGCCACTGCCTCCTGGCTGACAAGGAGCAGCGAGGAATGCATGGTACAGCAAACACCAGCCTCATGTATAAAATGTTAAAGTGCTCAAAATATGTCTGCTGTTTTCCACAGCAGGACTGCTTGCTATAGTGTGTAAGACTGCCTCAGAGACAGCTCTGACTTTTCACTTTAAAAAGTCATTTAAATTGGGAGGCTTCTTTGTCTTAGACTTTCTTTCTGCTGCACATATCGAGGCTAGACTCAAATCCTTTCTTTTCTCTTACATTTTTTCAAACCTCTGGCTTTTATTTTTCCCCCTATCCTTATACAGCTGTAATATGTCCAAGTGCAGACCACACTTCTCCCTCCCACCCTCCAACATCCTGCCTATCCTATATCAGGATCTCCTTGGGTTTCTCCTCAGGTGCTGCCTTGTCCACCCTCTTGTATTCAAACTTACTGATTTCACCTTCACAGGTCTTCACCGTTCTGTCCTTCTCTCTCCTCTCTTGCTAGTTCTTCACTCAATGCCCAGCTGATACCTGTAGCCTCTTTCCACGCACTTCTTTTACAGCCAGTATGTTTCTCCTCACTGGGCCCTGCTGTCCATTCCCAGTGAAATGGCAGGGCCGCAGCAGGAATCATTGTCTCACTCGGGGAAAAATTACACTTAATCAGATGCTTGTTGAAGACAGTGACTCCCATTCTCACAGCAGGCTGATCTGGGATGTCTTGTACATAAACATAGTGTGTCACAGCCTGAACGTCAACTTCCGCAGGAACCTGGAGCTATATCTTGTCTCTGTGCAAGGCAGAGACTGCACTGGGTCTCTCACCTTCCCACTGCATGTGTGTAAGTTCTTCTGTGTGTAGGTATCCTAAATGTCAGAGGACATGCAATATATCTATGTACTGGTTGTAATGGTTCTGGTGATAATTCCCCTCTCAGTTATGCAGATAATTTAAATGTGACCAGTTTGTGTACAAGGCAAAAAGAAAACTCCAGTAAAATGACACTATTAAGGCTGCTAAGGCAAGTAATCAATGTGAGAAAAGACATTCTTTGTTCTGCCCACACGTGGTTAACTCTACCTCTGTCGCAGGGTGACACTACAATACAGTCCTAGTTTCAGGAGCACTCACTGTTGTTGCACAAGACACATTTTAAGAAGACATTTGAAGATTTTAAACTAGTGAAATACAGAGACAGACACGTTCTAGGAAAATGTTTTAACAGAGAAGAGAGAGAAAAGGATAGGTTTGGGCAATATTAATTAGGAAGACATGACAGAAATTAGAAAACCGAGGACATGGATGGAGCAGCAGAGGCCAAATGATTACCCCAAGATGTCAAATAAGATGTAGATAAATTAAAGCTGGAGGAATTGCTTTACTGGTGCACTTGGAAATTCATTCCTCCAGTCACCTCTTTCTGAGATCAGTGAGCACCTGATCTGCTGGCTCTTTGCACGCCATCGAGCAGCAGACACTGTCAGGCCAGTTCTGCTCCATGCCTCCCCTTTGTCCCCAACATGTGTCCCCTTGGCACGTGCCTGTTCCCCATACCCACTGGTGTGGCAGCTTCTGTTTCTCCCCATGGGACAATGACTCCAGGATGCTGTGAAGAACCTCTCCTGTGCCGACAGAGACATTATGGTTTCCCTCCACTCAGCTTGACATGGTCTGACATCCCAGGTGTGAGCAACCACAACTGCTGGATGTTTCTCTCCTTTTTTATGCATTCAAGATGGACTTTCACACTGGCAGTAGGGATGTCCCACCCCTTTTTGAAATGTCCCACATTAAACGTAGCAAGGAGCGTTCTAGCTTTGACTACAAACTGTGAGGGCTTTTTAGAACCTTAGATTTATATGGCCTAAAGGAAACATCTTCTCTGACTCTTGGTACAACTTGGACATCGAGTTTCATTCCAGATTCCTGCAGGGAGTCCACTCAAAAATTGCTAGTGGGCCACTCCGTTTGGAAAAGCACCCAGTTTTCTCTGAAGTTGCCGAAAGAGAGAAGATAACACCACTTGATGAGGTTCATAGTAGTTAATTACCTTCACTGTTAAATATTTCTATTCCCTACTAAACTTCTTCTGGCTCCTAGCTAATGAAAAGAAACAGGGGAGCCAAAGGAGAGATATTAAAGGTGAGAAAGGCAGTGAAGAATGAGGACTAGACACAGGAGGGGGTGAAGCTCAGGAGAAGGGCTGAGGGTTGGGTAAAGCTTGTATCATGTTATGAAAAACACACTGTGGCTGTTCAAGACTGCAGTGTGGTGGCAGAAAGGTGGAGTGGGAGATGCAAGGCAGCAGGCAGGTCGTGACGGTCCGGTTTCAACCTGGAAGCTGAAACAGAAAGAAGAAAGAAACATCAAGAGACTAGGACATCGACAAAGCTATGCAGGGCCCTGGGACCAGGGGCATTGCAGATCAGATCTAAAGTGCATTGGCAGCACTCCATAAGACATAGGAGTGGAACAACAGACCCTGAGGTACATCAGAAAAATATTGCTCAGCACCTGCTCACAATGTGCCTCCAACACACCCTGCCAAATCTGGCAGTTTCTCATTTAATGAAAAAAAAACCCAGCTCTCCTCAAGTTCAGCCAGGGGAATGAGCAGGTCCAGGAGTAAGGTGGTGTAAGAGTAAGAAATTCCAGTCCTGTGTTCCTGCCCCATCTGGGTGATCATGAGTCAACCTGGCTGTGTGCCTTGCGTTCCCCCTCTTGTAGCAGGACACTGACTCATTTGCACAGGGCTTTAGGATCCATGGATGAGGAGAGTTATTTATGAGCTCAAAGTTTTTTGGGATTTCTTTTCTGATTCTTCCTTTGGTAAATAGGAAGATTCTCACCAGATAGAGGAATTATTAGAAAACACTTGGGAGAGAGCTGGAGATCTGCTTGCTGCTGTTACCAGTCCTGTGATTAAATTTGATTTTTTTTTTTCTTTTTACTTTTAACCTGATTTCAAATTTCTTAATAAAAATCTCTACCAAGCCTTTCTCCCTGTAGCCCATGGAATTAGGCTGTGTCCTTTACTTTGCATGATCTAGTGGCAATACCTTTTGTTTCAGGTCCCTGGACAATATCAGATTGTCATTCCTATATAGCTACGGGCTACAGACCAAAGCTCAGAGGGTAATGGAAGAAGCCGCTAATTTTGAGTGCCTGACCCCTGGGGTGTTTCGGTTCAGATCAGCACTAGTCTGTTGTGGTCCTCTCCACTCTGAAGGACCTGGCACAGACAGACAGCCAAGGAGAGATTCACGAGGTGTCCAGCTTAGTTGAAAAGTGAGCCAGGGGGAGGAGGACACCGTTAGAGGGGTGCTTAGAGCTCCCAGAGGAAAGGGGAAGGAGGCACAAAAGTTTATTATTTGCTAGCTACTCTCTGTTATACTCCAAAGCAGCCAGGCTCTGAGACTTGAGGTCGGCAGAGTAAGGATGGGACTCTTCTCCGGCTGATAAGGAAAGAGTTGTGTGAGTAAGAAAGAGAAGGAGCTGTTCATCAAACTCACTGCACAGCACCTCCAGCCATTGCAGTTGGTTGGGGGAGGCTTTAGGGGGAGGAGGAGGAGTGGGAGAAGTATTAGGGCTGTGAGCCACTATTCATTTACAAACTATAATTAAGTTGATGTTTAGATTAATTTCTGATGCACTCTCAAAGGTGCACTGAAAGCATTTTTCCTTTATTATAATGTTGATTGCTTATTGGGGAGATAAATCTAACTGTCAGTTATGCACTGACTTACCAAAACTTTCAGACCAAGCAAGCATGTATGCATAAGGAACAGCTGTTTGCAGCTCTCCAGTTAAAGGGACAGCTCTGTCTTTTCCCAATAACTCACATTAAAGAAAATCTATACATTGTACACAAGGACTTCTGCTTTCTTTTGTAGCTTAACAATTTATTAGACAGGAATATGTTAGCAGAATCTATCTTCTATTTATCTGTCTGTCCATGTGTCTATCACCATTTTACCCATCTCTCCACACAAGTGATAGACATAGTACATCCAGAATATGTTTAAAAGTTATAGATACGTTTGTACATACCTACTCACATGCACACTTATACAATCATTTTAAATGTTTTTACTCATGGTGTAATTCGATGGAGGAACTCATTACCACAGGGTCTTTGTGGCTACTCATTTAATGACCTTCAAAGGGGGAACGGCCATTTATGTGACTAATAGCAATGACCGATGTTAAGAGTTAATGCCAGAAGAAAGAAAAGAGAAAAAACAAAAAGAGTTCTTAAGGAGATCAAAAACTTAGTGCTCTGGGCTTCAAATCAATCCATCAGCATTGGGACCCAGGAAAAGAACCTGACTGGGCTCTCATGTGCCTGCACACCGTGCTATCTACTGCCATCTCCTCTAAAAACCCTTTGACATTAGAGTAGATGAACTCGAATCGCATATAACTGGTCCTACATGTGCTCCAAGGATATTACTGTCTCAAATGTGAACACCCCCATGTGTAGAAATGCCAGAAGAAGGTCTCTAGTGCTACTTTCATTCAGTCCAGAAGTTTCTGTTCAGCAGTCAGAAATAATGACTCCTCCAATAGGCAGGTCCATTTCTGAACTCAAGGGGATAGATCTGCAGAGCACAGACTTACCACATCCTACTCTTGTGAGATTGCAGACCCACCACAGCATTTTGGCCACCCATTACATCTGTCTTTATTTTTGTTTTCCCAAGATCTCTGTCATGCAAGGCGAATTCGAGCTGTAGAATGGAGGGGTCCCTATCAATCCATCCAACAATCCATCCGTCCCCCCTTATATCTATCTTCAACTTCTTTATATCCATCTATCCTGTCTCATTCACTGCACAGGACTGCTCTTCAGCATTTTGAAGTCTGTCAGCTAGCTAGTTACTGAGCAGCTGTTCAATAGATCCTCACAGCTCTGTGCTTGGCCTCAGGCCTTCCTTCCCGCACAATATTCAAACCCTGCTATGAATATGAATTTATTATTATTTCCTCATCTGTTTTCCTAAGGCCCTTCCCAGCAGAGCATTTGAGAGGTTCACAGAACTAAGTAACAGCATTTTCACAGGGCTGATGGTGTCCTCATTTCACCAAGGGGATGATGAGGCATAGAAAGATATTCAAAACTATTTATTAATCTTCGATGCCTAATCTGAGATGCCATGAGCCCGATCAGTCTGTTTGCTTGTTTTCTCAAAGTATTTAGCACAATGCAGGGCATGCTATGTTTATGTTTGCGTCAGATGCAGGTACAGGCAGCAGCCTTTCTGCCAGTGAAATCTCAGGTCATGCACTGAGCACCAAGAAAAGAGGAACACGTAATAAAGCTCCACCTACACTGGCAAACTAAAGAGGCCTTGCATATCAGCTCAAACACTGTGCCATAACTATCCATACCTTTTAAATGTTTGTATACCATTGGCCTTTGCTGGGCCATGACAATTAACTCACGGCTGGACGTTGTTTGGGCATGGCTCAGCGGCGACAAGGGCCAGGGACTGTCCCTAGACAGCAGCATAGACAAGGCCACCCTTTTTCGAGGGGTAAAAGAATTCAGTCATATAGATACAAGCCATGATGTGCCATTTGCACTTGGTGTGCCAGTTGCACTCGGAGCCTGCCCTATTTTATTTACTAGTAAAAAAGTAGCCTAGGAGATCTTATTAAGGAATTTTGTGATATATGATTTACCCAGCATAACTGAGATGTCATGGCAGAAATAGGGATCAATTCCAGTTCTCCAAGGCAGCATTCGGTTGTACAACTACAAAACCATCCTTTCCCTGGCTTATTTACTGTCTACATTCCAACACTTGCAATAATGAGTCTGATACATTGCCATTTTCCTCACCCTGTTATGTTATCCATTCTGTACAGTAATTAAAACAAGGATGCCATGAAAAAGAAAAATACAGAAATGTGTGGTTAGAAGCAATGCGTTAATGCATATACAAAACAATACAGAATTAAAATTTTATAGGGAACATCATTTCTTGCATTTCTAACTCGAGTGCTTCATTTTGCAACCTTTTCATTGTTTTAATGTATTGGTGCATGTGATATCTTCCCTTTTCAAGTAAGCAAACCAAAAAATAAAAAAATCCCCAGAGGAGATTAACATCTTCAAATAGTATATATTGACATCTTCAAAGGTTGTCATCAGGGTACAATTTGCAGATCCCTATAAAAATAGGTATACCTTTCTTAACCGGTTCTGGTTTCATCTATCTCAAATCCCCAACCAAATTCAACCTCACGTCCACTCTCCCTAGTCTTGATCTGTAATATATCACATATGTATAGGTATGTGCATTATATATGTATTTTTTATATATATATATTTCTGCAATAGCAAATATGTCTGCAAATTATTAAAAACAATGAACACCACTAAACAAGTGGTTTGAATCTGGGCAACCTGCTCCAATGTTTGCTGGCCTTCACGGTGAAAAAGCTTTTCTTTATATCCAGTCTGGAACTCTCTTGTTTCAATTATGTCCCTTGTCTCTCATTCTCCCACCATGCACCACTGTAAAGAGACTACCTGTGTCTTCTTGCTCTCACAGGGCAAGTGCTCCAGTCCTTGTCTATCTTGATGGCCATATGCTGAACTCACTCCACTTTGTCAGTGCCTTTCCTGTGTTGAGGGGAGGAGGTGCCCAAAAATAGATGTCCAGGTGTGGTCTAATAAGTGCGGAGTAGAGAAGGGTAATCACTTCTCTAATTGACTGGCTGTGATTTTGTTAATAGAGCTCAGGATGCTGTTGGCCTTCCTTGCAGGCCAGGGCACATATCTAATGAGATCCTCAGTGATGTAACCCATGGAAAACCTAAGGACAGTGGGACTATGCCCCTTTCACCAGCTTCAGTACCCTTGATACTTAGCCAGGCATTGTTATTGTCGTAAAAGGGAGGAGGTGCATCTAACATCTAAGAGCTGCTGCTATCTTTGGCTACTTCACAGGCAACAGGTTTTCTCCCTCTTTGGCAACGTGACCTAGAAATATGATTGTGTTCTGACCATTTAAAGGTGAAATTATATGATTGTTCTAAAGATAGATCCCTAATTACCCTTTACAATCCTTCTTTAGAGGGGTTTCCAGAAACTGTAATGTATTTACCCTGCTCATTGTGCATCTCCTGACGTGGCTGAACAGGCTCCAGAAGGATGTGTTATTGGGTTTTTAAAAATGCTTATGAAGGAAGAATTTTTGCTTCTTGATTTTAGGTGTCTGCAAGAGCCACATTTTTAGGGGTGATGCATATTTTTACCCCACCCCTTCAAACTAAGATCCCTGTCCAAATTATCAATAACCATCCTGCTTTATCATAGAATCATAGAATCATTAAGGTTGGAAAAGACCTCTAAGATCATCGAGTCCAATCGTCAACCCAACACACCATGCCCACTAAACCACATCCCTAAGCGCCACCTCTACACGTCTTTTAAATACCTCCAGGGATGGTGACTCAACCACTTCCCTGGGCAGCCTGTTCCAAGGCCTGACCACTCTTTCAGTAAAGAAATTTCTCCTAATGTCCAATTTAAATCTCCCTTGGCACAACTTGAGGCCATTTCCTCTCATCCTATCGCTAGTTACTTGGGAGAAGAGACCAACACCCACCTCGCTACAACCTCCTTTCAGGTAGTTGTAGAGCGCGATGAGGTCTCCCCTCAGCCTCCTCTTCTCCAGGCTAAACAACCCCAGTTTCCTCAGCCGCTCCTCATAAGACTTGTGCTCCAGGCCCTTCACCAGCTTCGTTGCCCTTCTCTGGACATGCTCCAACACCTCAATGTCCTTCTTGTAGTGAGGGACCCAAAACTGAACACAGTATTCGAGGTGCGGCCTCACCAGTGCTGAGTACAGGGGCACGATCACCTCCCTACTCCTGCTGGCCACACTATTTCTCATATAGGTCTTCAGTTTTTCTAATCACAGGCATTTTCATAAATGTGCTTTCCAGCAATATTTCTACTCTCCTTATTTCATTAATTAAAACACAAGCATATTTTCCCATCTCCCCCACAAGGGTGGATCAAGAGTTCAGATGGGTCATTGAGCAGGAGCCCCAGAAACCAGAATTAGATCAGGCTTTAAGCAATCTATGATGTGATTCAAATCTCACAGAGTGAATGTAACTCTTCTGAGGGACTGCAGAAGGCCCTTTACAGAGATCTCCAGGATTCAGGATACTCTTCTGAAGACCATTAATGGTGAATGCTCTGCTGGCAGACCCGGGGGAATTTATCAGCAGCTACACTATAATATGAAGGTGTTTCATTCCCATTGATGTTGATGACAAAAGAAGCCAGCTGATCATCTCCCTGTCCATTGTGGGTGGTTGAAAACACAGAGTTCTTACACTGACACTGAAAGGACCACAGATGTAACAGCTGGTTGGATCTGGAACAGTATGTTATATTTCAGCTTAAAATGTACTTGTATAACTCTTTCCTTTCTCCTCTTGGTACCCAGCATAGTTCAGTGCAAGTTCACAACCTTCTTCTGGTCTAGATATTAAAGGATCTTCTTTTTTCTTTTTCTTTCCCAATGACTCACTGCGTATGAGGAGTTGATTTCCTGTTGATTTCATTTTCAGTTTTGTTAGCTGGTTTTCACAGTGGCCTCCATAGAAAGTAAAGTATTGGTTTGAAAAGCATGGCCAAAAACTTCTGGCTTCTGAACAGAAACTTCCAGGTTGTCCCACAAGAGAAGCTTCAAGTCTTTCTATATCCATTGGGTTGCCCCAACCTACCCATAATGAGGTATCAGGTGTGCAATGACATAAAGGGGAGAGATGCTTAGTTGTCCATCTAAGTAATGATCAGCAGGAGCAAGGTGGGGAGATTCTGTACATTGCTACACCAAGAATGGATCTATTTCAGAGACTCGCTGGGACATCAGAGAACTGACAAAAAATAGTCACGAGTCACTAGTACAATTCACAGTGCACCTTCCTGATTGGTTTTCCTCATTTGTTTTTTTTTTTCCTTGATTAGCCCAGGAAGGAATTTACTTCCCCATTATGAAATATTATCAAAAAGAAGGTCACCTTTTATGATGGTTCTCTCTTATAGACCAAGAAGAACAACTGGTGATTTCAGTAGCTGCATGGCTACTATCATACATGGCTTCTTTATCAAGAACCCACAAATTGAGTGGGATCCAAGAGAGAACTTGGGAGCAAAGAAATTAAGATTAAGATAAGAAATGGTTTGTGACATGGCTGGTGGGAGCTTCAGTAGTTATTTTCATCTCGTTTATATTGTACAACTCCAACAAAACAAATGTAAAAATAGCCTTCATCTTGATTCAGCAACACGCTCAATGCATCCTTAACTGAGCACCTATTTAGATCCCACTCATAACTTGTGTAAAACCTACACTAAGCTCATTCTTTGCTTCTGGTTTTACACTGGCAGAAGAACTTGTCTCCTCAAAAGTTCATCTGCTTTTTCCAACCATGTACTTTCCCTATAAACCTTATATTGACAGATCATGACATCAAACATTTACAAGGAAGGCTTAGAAAGCAAGTCAAGAAGCGTTCCTTTCATTTCTGAAAGCAGTTAGAAAATTGCTTCAGTTCTAATCATCATTCAAAAAAAGGCCAAATACCATTCACTTATCTATGAGCAACTCCTCACTGGCTAGTTTGCTCCTTGAGAGGAAGATCATCATCATCATCTGGGTTGGAACATTATGCTTCTTTTAGAAGAACGACAACGCTTCTTGTTCACAGCAGAGATGTATATATACTGGTCCAATATTTGATTCATGGGGTCTCCAAAGAATGGCTAAAGCCTGAATCCTTCACTTCTTCCACCCATTTGTTGGATGACTTCAACTCCTACTTAGCAGAATGGGTAGAACCACGGTCCACAGCATCAGACAAATAGTTGCTCATCCTTTAGACAAGCTCTGTTCACAGGAAAAAGGGAAGTTTTTAGTGTTAGCTCCATTCTTAGGATGAGAAATCTGTTGTGATTTTCTGTATCAGATTTTTACTTCTTTTTCTATTTTTAGAAAAAGCTGGTCCTGACCAGGTGCCCTGGTTCCAGATGTATGTCAAAAACCTAGATCTGACCATGCAGTAATTTAAACTGTCCAAATTCTAGTCTAATCTTGAATCTTAACCTTGTGCTTTCAATGTGAGTCATGACAGTAATTTCTGTATTAAAAAGAACCCAAACAGATTATGAAAGAGAAGCCTCATAGGAAGAAAAGTCCTAGAGTTTGAACCACCATATTCAGGCTCAGGCTCTACAGCCCTCAACCAACCTCAGAGGAGATACTGCTTCTTTGAGGCACTATCTGGAGAGCATCCAACTGACAATGCGCAGTAACAGGGACCACTTCTCTGCACATTCCAGCTCACACTGCCTCAATGTACAGAAGTAGTTTCATGCACAGGAAGGCAGGAAGGCAACATAAGGAAGATGCTTGTGTATTTCAAGCTACCTTCTGCACTGGGTGTTCTGACCTTTAGAGAAAGTTAATCATGCCATCTACTTTCACTCTTCATTTAATCTCCCCTTCCCATCTGTTCAGTTTCTCTCAGCTGGAAGCAAGATGAAGAACGAGTACCAGTCAGCTGTCTCAGTGGTCCGCAGCCCACACTTTGGGGCCATCTATTATAAGGCATTTACATCAATTGTCATCTCTATCATGACTGTTACCACAGTCCATGCCAGATTAGTAGGCAAGGACTGATTTTCTAAGTATCTAAAATGTGAAATGAACAATAGACAGACAGACAGACAGATATGCAGTATCAGAAGAAACCATTCTGATCCTTTGGACTGAACTTTGAAATAATATATGCCAGATACCTCAGCTCCTGTGACAGGTTCAAACCTTCTGCTTGAGTCATAGCATCCTTTTAGAAAATCTCTTAATCAAGATTTCATGTGATAGGTGCTCCACCCCTATTGCTAAACAAGATGTTCCAAAATAGTTAATTACCTTCACTATTTAAAAAATGCAGACTCAGTGTCTTATTTCCATTTTAAATTTGTCAAACGTCTGCTTCCATCCTGAAGAAATCATCAAGTTCTTTTTTTTTCTATATTAAAAAAACCACGTACTATTAGAAATTATTTATAGACTATGGTCAGAAGACAGTTTAACCTTCTCTTCGATACACCGTGGCAACTGTCATTACTTTTTCAGACCTAGAATTATTCTTGTAGTCCTGAATAATTCTTAAAACTTATTTTTTTGTAGAGAAATCACCAGAACTAAATGAAGAATTCCAGTAGGGATCTTTCCTGAGCCATACTCAGAGGTAACATCATCTTACTACTTGTAGAGGATATTCCCCAGAGACTGGCTTCATCCCAAGACTATACTAAGTCTTGGGACTTTGAGTATTTCAACATAACCCTGAGAGCTCATGTATTTGGCTGTTATCATGACACCCATGTTCTTCTTAGAAGCACTGTTTTATACTTAAGATTTCCCCTTTTTATGAGTGATCCACTTGCTTTTTCTTGTGGATACTTAATTTGGCATTTGGTTGGATTAAAATGAACACTCTTTAACAGAGTCCAGCTTACACAGTGACCCAGGTCAACATGACTTACTTCTGTCATTATTTACCACTTCACCATTTTTGTATGATTGGCAAATTTTACTAGTAATTACTTTAGATGTCTTCCAGGTAATATTAGAGAAACTGAATAGCACAGAGCTTTCAGCACGCTCCTGAAGGAGCCTACTAGAAACTCCTCAATATTGTAAGTCACAATTTACCATTTTTTTGGTGGTCTATCTATTACCCAATTTTTAAGAAGTTTGAAATGGACTGCTTTCATTTTCTATAAAGATGGGCTCTCTCAAATACTTTAGAAAAGTTTGAGCATACTCTATTAAAACTTACTTTGTTAACCAAACTTGCAATTTCATGCAATCAGGTTCATTTGATAGATGTTATTTTCCATAAAACCATGATGATTGGTATTAATTGCACACCTTTTAATTCTTTGCCATATCATCTCATATCAAAATTTTCTTTATTTTACTTAAGCTTATAAAAGATTAACTAAGTTTACCAGGTCATCTAGTTTACATCCTTAAAAATTAATAATAATAGATTTTTTTTTCTGGAATATTTTGAAGGTTTTCTAATATCCCATAAATTTCTAAAATGAACATTAATCGTTCAGCACATTTCTGAGCCAATTCTTCGAATATTCTGAGGTTCCAATTATCTCATCCCACAGATGTGAAATATTTAATAGTAGTTGTTTAGCATAGTCGTCAGTTTCTGACTGTTCATTCATTTAAAAAATGGGTGGATGGATGGAAGGATGGTATGGATAACTGGATAGACAGATCTCACTTGGACATGATTAAAAATCAGTGGAGGGTTAAATATTCCAAAAAGTCATCAAACCCCTATTAGACACTGGAAAAAAGCTCTGAAGTGCTATGCCCTTGATCTGCAGAGGTACTCCTTTATTGAGTATTCCAGTACCCATAAATCACCTTACAATGCAATACCTTCCAATGCACATATACATTATAGAGCTACTTACATACAGGATACAGATTCAGGATACAGATACAGATTGTATCCTGAAATTCTTTATAACACTAAAAAATTGCAAGGCAGCAGCTAGTACATCGTGTAAAGAACATAGCAAAGTAAAGACCTTGCAAGGCAATTAAAAGAAAACCTCCATTCGCTGATAAGACTGATAAACATGGAGAAAGAGAAACTAAGCAATCTTAGAAATGAAATGGACTGAAGCAGCAGGGAAGTGCTGAGGGGTAGGTGGTCAGGTCCAGGTGGGGGGAGAAGGGCGGGAGCTCCTCCCCAGCACCCTTCCCCTAGAAAAAAAGTCTCCTGTGATTTGAATGCCTTATCATTGCCTTCCCAGCAGAAAATTCCTCCCTGATGTTCCTAGATGTCACCCTTCCTGGTTAGTAACAAAAGCAAGGAAGCCATACACTAAGGGGACAGTTATATTAATAGCCAATTATATTAATAAAGAATTCCTTAATTAATAACCCAAATGCTTGGGGGAAGGAAAGGAGCGGGGCCTCTACACTAATCAATTGCCAGTGCTTTCTGCAGCTTCTTCCATCTTAGTAGTCTGGCCGAGGCCCCCACTTGTGTCCTGGGTAGCAGCACTTTGGATGCAAGGGAAGCAAGGGGCATGGACTTCTCCTGTGCTAGTACGCAGCCCACGTGCACGGCATTTCTTCTCTTTCACTGCATGGGAATTTGCCTTCCGCAGGCTGAGAGGCAGATCCTTGCTCTTCTGTTATTTCCCTCTAGTGAGATGATCATGGGTTGAATGACAAGAGGGAAAAGTTCAGAAGAATGAGATCCTCTCCTTAGCTAGTGACTTTCATAACTGGAGGAACAAGAAGTGCCAAGAAAGATCCCTAATGGCAGTCAGACAAATACATTGACAGCCAGAACCAGAAAAATGTATCTCTGGCCTAAAGAAGCTAATAAACACCAATGTCTGTTTGTTTCTGTTGCAATCTCTTGCAAAGTGCATCTCTGAGATGGTAGTTTTGTGCAGCAAGAATCTGGAACATAGATCAAATAATTCTTCTTAGTTTTAAGACAAGTTAAATATTTGCTTCTTTGAGGTTCCTCTTTTCCTTTCCATTGCCTGAGACCAGCCTAGTTACATGAGTGGACCTGCTGTAGGACCATCTGCCCCCAGTTCAGGAGTCTGGATCAAAAGCCTGTCATTCACCATGGTCTTGACTTCTGATTTAGGGGATGCTCAGTGTAGTTACCAAGCACTGGGCTCCATCCAGAGGAAAGCTTCTGCTGAAGGGAGGCAACATGTTATTCCAACCTGGTAGCAGATCATCAAAAGGCTGTTTTGCACATTAACCGCTAATTCTCCTTGCAGCATGCAAAGAGAAACAGAAAACTCAGAAAGACCAATTAGGGATCCATGGGAACCTAACGATGTACTCATTCAGGACTGCACTTAGTGCACAAACTAAATTATGGCCATGCAGAGACACTACTCACTGTGAATGAAAAGTTTACAGTTGCAAAACAGTCTTCAAATGCACTCTGAGATAGATTGCTAATTCCCTTCTTTATCATCTCAGCTGATTAAAATAGAAAAACAGCCCTTGAGTAATATCAGTTACATAAAGCCATTGGTGATCATGCTGGCATCATGAGAAGGGCATGAAGTTCCCTCAGCATGTCCCACTACCAAGATTTCCTGTGGAAGAAATAGGGAGAAACCAAAGCACCCTCCAAGATGCTACACCAGTTTCTGCCCGCTACTCATTTACACAGTCATGCAGGAGAAGAGCAGGCCAGGAGAAGTCATGGACTTCAACATCAGTACCTTCCTGGACGATGCTGTGCAGAATCAGGAAGATTAGATGCCCTGAGCTGCAGTTCTAGCAGATTTCTTCCTTCTTTGCTGCTTTGATAAATCATTTATTAGAAGAGCTTTTTTACATAATCCCTGGGGAAAAAAAAAAAAAAATAAAAAAAAAGAAAGGAAAAAAACCAACATCCCTCCCATAAAATAGATTTATCACTAAATCCTGTCCTCCTACCAACCATCTTCAGACCAGAACATATATTTCTCTGATTATTAATTAACTGATGCACAGAAACAGCTTCAAGCTTTTTAACCTCTCTCTTTCTCTTTTGTCCTTCAAGAGTGTAGATGACAACCTAGGGGTGGTGTTCAAAACATGGATAGTTTCTTGATCAACTCTAGTACTATCATCATGCTTTGAGCCCTATGCTCGTGGGCTCAAACATTAAAGCCATTCAGAAAGCAAGCATTTAAGCTATTTTTCCAGTACATACATTCTGTTCCTAGTCATACATATTTAAATCTGGCATAGCACCATTAATGCTGTGGACATTGACATGGAGTAACAAAGATGGTTAACTGCCAATAGTGCGCGTAACAACAACAACAACAAAAAAGTCATATAATCTACCAGTAGGTATATGACCTGAAAAGAGAAAGGAATATGATACTGTTAGTACAGCTTGTCTGTCTATCTGCCTATCCCTTATCACTGTGATATCTCAACTCTCAGGATAAGCCATAGTTTTTCTTCTTTTTGGAGTCCATCCAAATACCTTCAACAATACGAAATACAACTCCACATAAATAACAGGAAAGGGGAGAGCCGAATGCACCAACAACTCTGAGCATATCAAGCCCCCTGAAACTAAAACAGTCAAATGAAGCTAGAGGAATTAGCTGCTCTGTCCCTAGGATGTGCTTACAACGAAAATGCACAATTATTGGCATTTACCCTTCTCCTTCTCTCTCCCCAGCCCTTCCACCCTTAGCAGCTAGCCAGTGGAGATTTTTCTATTACAGTGGATATCAAGACTAAGGAGAAAAAAAAAAAACAATCCAAATCTGGTCCAAATCTGTAGGCGCTTAATACCAATAGCATCAGAGTACAACTCCCAGTTTCATTATCTGGTCTAAATGAAATATAGTGAGCAAATGCACTTCTGATCTCTCTTATTAGTCCCATTTGTTAAAATGCTGTATTATTTACAGCTTTGCACAGAATGAGGAAATGGCCTTAGAAATCCATCTCAAAAGCAAAGTGATGATAAAAACTAGTGTAGCTTTGTGAGCTTATCTAAAGGCAAGGTTCTTGCAGAGGTACAACTGTATCAGCATCCCAGCACCAGGGCTTATCACCCAACTAAAGATCTAACCTTCGCAAAAGTAGACAAATAGTAGACTTCCATCATATTTGGCAGCAATTCTGGTGGGGTTTGCATGCATTAGGAGTTTGAGTCAGCAATTAACATCATTTGGGGAGTGACTCACCTATGCACTAGCCAGTTAATAACATCTTACCTTGAGATGTCAGTCCCAACTGTGGAACCAGGTAAATCCCACAACAGAGGTACCTCGATTTAAGCTAGGTGCCTGCCTTCATTGCACTGGTCCCTGCTGCATAGCCAGTGGGACTTGTTTCAATTGAGCACAGTTAGGAGCGTCCTGGAAAAAGAGAGAAATCGTGTCCTACACTCCACTGACTATATTTGCTAGACGTCCACTGATTATTTTAGGATCCCAAGGTGATTTGCTCAGAAATGGATGCACGTGTAGACACACTCTAGATGTACACGTTTAGTCAGTAAGAGGTACATTGAAACAGGATCAGTTACAAGGGTAGAAATCAAAGTTCACAGGCAAGCTAGGTTTTCTAAAGGCATAATATAAGTAATTATTCAGCTGCAGCCAACTCAGCTTTGATAGTTGGTAGCTGTGTATATATTAGTGAAGTAAACATACCTGGCACTTTGCCCTAGCACTGTGGCCAGCTGGCACAGAATGGCCCACACCCAAACTATTAAATTCTCTTACTTTCCAGAATATCATGGCCACATCCAAGCTAACTACTGAAAACAGCCTCTGTTCTGTGCTAATATTCAGACTTTATCCAGGAATTGTTTGGAGTTAGGTACAAGCCAAAACTATGTCAAGGACCTTCCTAAAAATTCAGTGGTACAGATGATTGGGTTCCAGTTTCTCTGAACTTCCCTGGCACAGTTTTAGTTTACTGTTATAGATGTAGCTGATGGGTCTTGGACAGGGGTATTAGCAATCCAGAGGTGATTTTAAAAGAACTGGCTTTCGCTCCATCCTATATCCAAAGGTGTGAGGTAGCTGGACAGCAAATTTCAAGTTGAAGCTCAAGTAAATCATTTCCAAGGGACCTTCCAGCAGTATTAAAGACTGAATCAACTCAGGTGAAATCAGGAGGTGTTTAGTTTGTTCCTTTGCTGAGATCAAATCATAGGACCTTGTTGACTGATAGATTATTCAACTAGTCAAATGTAAACTGGGAACATTACTAGGTGCTTACTGGCTAATCAGTGATTGCAAAAGCAGATCCATTGTATTGAATAATAGCCCAGCTCATTACTCACCATAACTCTCCAGTTTTCTGTCTAGAGATTGGTGACTGCTGTGAGGCTTGAGCAACACTTTTGCTCACATCTTCAGAGCTGCAGTGTTGGTACCTCCTCATCTAGGTGGGTGGCAGGAAAACTGCATGGACAGGCAGTTACTTGGAGCCTTGGCTTCAAGAGGGGAGGACGAAGAGGGATGCCTGTTTATTCCATGGGCTTCCGTCTTAAACCCACATCTGCCATACTCAGTAAAACTGTTGTCTCACTTTGAGGCTAAGACCACAGGTTTTATGACCTCTCATAAACTTATGTTATTAGCCAAAGCCAGGGAGTACAACTTTAATACAAGACTGAGAAGCTGTGCTTGCATATATGTGCATGTGTATGTGTGCCTTTTTCAAATGTAAGCCATCCTGTGTCATCTGTGAGACTTGCTTCCGAGGAGGAACTAGACCTGGGAGGAGGTGCTGCTGAATGCATTCACCATACAGCCCAAGGCTGTAAGCCATGCCTGGTGCTCTTGTCAGGAGCAGGTGTATACCTGGCAGCAAATGCTCAGCATTAGCTTTTTGAGGGGCTCTCAAACTGTCTCTTTATTTCAGCCTGTCTATTGAGAGACACTGGGTTCCTAGGGTTGATTTGTGCTGCCAGAGCTTTGCAGGGGTGGGAAAACAGATGGCTTTGTCTGGAATGCAAGGCTGGTCCAGGTTAGTCTTACCCAGAGTTTGTGCTCAGAAATGTTGTTGGCACACAGGGACATTTCTGGCAAAGGTAGCAGAGGCAATTCTTATACAATGTGATGGCCCCCTGCCTCACTAATATCTCAGACCCATGGTCACTCCAGCTAAAGTCATATACAGTCTGGGCAAATGAGGCCTTTTCCTGGAGGTAACATTAAAAAAAAGAAAAGAAGAAAAAAAAAAAATCCACACCAAAAACCCTCCCCAAAGCTGAATGCGTTAGAAGCATTGCATCCTCTGTGGTTCTGACCTATCTTGGCTCTTCTGATCCTCAGAGAGCAAGTCTTCCATTGAGACAAAGAATGTCATTTTATGTGGCCTGTAGATACAATATTCAGTCACTATAGGTGTTCCTACTGCTGGATGCACTCCATGGCTGATTGGATGATTTGCTGGCAAGGTATGAAACTACTTACGGAAACCATGTTACGTAAGCACTAGTGTTCATCTTTCTCAACTGCAGAGTCAACATAAAGTCTGCAGTAATTGCCAGTTAAAAAAGCTCGTCATATTGCTTAAGTGGCCAACAATCAAACTATTCATGCCAATGAATACCATAATGGAGAACTTACTAAATTCACGTTACTTATATTGCCATAATAAGGAAGTAGCAGTAGGTACATCAGGTTCCCTTCATCGTGACTATTGGAAGGCAAAGGAAAGGTTATGTTGGTGACTGAAGGAGGGTCTAGAGATTTACCCCAGTCATGATGGAAGGAAAAAGAGCAAGACAGAGTGCCTTGAGACCATGCATCACATCTGCTGACACCCAGCTCAAAGGTGACCCAAATCTTGTGTGTGCTGGTACTGTGGCACCAGCATTTGGATCCCGGTGCTTCACATAGTCTTGTGTCCAAACTGGCACTCAGACCAGGCACTGCGTCCTGGGACACTGATCTGTAACAACCCCTCCTACCCTTCGTCCCCCATTGGCAACCATCCTCTCCTCACTCTCCTGCCTACCTGCCCACCCTCCTACCTGCTCACTCCCTCCCTCCCACCGCCCTCACCCCCTTCCCCATGTTCATTCTCAGTGGTCGTTGCATGTACGTGCCTTGGCCCCCTTCAGCTCATTAAGCCCCCTGCCTTGCCTCATGTTTTGACAGGTTTTGTGAGTTTTGACAATCCTGCCAGTGCCCAAGCTGCTATCCAGGCTATGAACGGCTTCCAGATTGGCATGAAGAGGCTGAAGGTGCAGCTGAAGAGGCCAAAGGATGCTAATCGTCCCTACTGAAGAGTTGTGGGAACCACTGGATACAAAGCACTAGCACAGGTAACTGCATGGGGAAAGGGGTGTCAGCTGTGGTTGTAGCCTCTCTTTGTGTTGTAGACCCTCAAAAATATTCAGCTCTGCGACTCTCTAGCTTCTGCCTTTTTCACTTAGGTCTCTGGCTAGAGCCACACTGCACAGATACGCACCCACACATAAACCAGGATCTGTTTGTGTGTGCGTCTCTTTAGAAAAAGAGGTGGAAGGATGCTTAATGAGGGATGAGCCAAGTTCTCCACCCCAGGGGCATCCTGAATCTCTAGAAAGTCTTCCTGGTCACTAGAGGAGAGCCAGCAGCTGTCCTGATTCCCCTTGCTCAGCCAAAGAGAGCATTTCTGGTGGCTGAAGAAAATCTGCAATTAAGAGATGGGACTGGGCTGCAGTTTAATCCCAGGTGACTGGACTGGGACAGTGTCTGTCTCAATAGCTCTGTGTTGCAAATGTTTCAAAGCATTCTTCATTCTTCATGCGGTATAGTCTGTATCCAATTTCATCCCAGCATAATAAATTTATGTAAATATGTCTCCCTGACAATTAAATAACTCCTAATTTCTTTCTTCCCAAGCCCAAGAAATTAATAGAAGGATCCATGCTCACTTCTTGCTCAGTTACTGTTAACTTCTGTGTGTAGATAAAACCCAACCAAAGCCAAGGAAGCTTTGCTTGAGTGAGGACGCAGACAAATCTGAACAAGGGTCTCATTGTTAGACCCATGTACTTTGTGTTGTTGGAAAGGAGCCAGCTTGATGCTCCAAGGGAACTTCTAATACAGGTAACAGTGTCCAAAATATCAGAAGCAGCAGGTTGTTTCATTGGAATCCCAGCCTATCACCAATAAGAAAAATGGAGATGTTTCCAAAAATGGAAATATTTTCCACCACTGGCTGGCTTTTCCATTAAATAATTCTTTGAGAAACAGAAATATAAAACTATATGTGTTTGTTACAGAGACAGGAAGTCTCCCTGCTGTTAAAACTGTTCCACACCAGAGATACCCCAATAAACCCAGCACTGAGGGTGGCCCTAAGCTGCAACAAGCAGTTTGCACTCCCAAATTAGTGATAGAGTGATGGGTTAGGTGAGCTTTCTAGGCCATTATAGCTGTAATGTCTAAGATTCAGTGATTTTGATTCAGGCCTTTTTTGACCCATCTAAGGTACAGGCAGGAAATCCCTATCTTCAACCTTCCCAAAGAACTATGAAGTGTTCTAATTTTTCACTGGTATCTCTAATATCTTTGAAAAATGTATTGTTCCGGTCTTCAGAGCAGTATCCTTTCCACTGAGAATTAAGGAATGGGATCAAAATGTCTTTGAAAGAGGTGCTGCACTGAAGACAACATGAAGCGGATTAAGAAACCTTTCAATAAACATATTAGGTGCATGTGCAAGATACAGCCTCCATAGTTTAGACTCTCCTTTATATGTGACTATATGAAGATAACTGTCAATGCATTTTCCCTCTTCAAATACCTCTTTTCTTTTCCTTGCTTATGACAAGCCCTCTTGGAAGCTTGAAACTAAAATATGTTTCCATATCCAAATGCTTTTTGCTTCATCACACTGGCTTTTTACTGCAGGTTTTGCTGGGGGAGAGCGGGAGATGCATGCATGCAATTTTGTTAAAGCAGGGACTGTATTTGTTGGGGAGATTTTCAATAACACCTGTAAAGGAATCGAGGAACACAAATGTTTCCCTAGTTTGGCACCAAGCAATAGCTGTATGTTGTAGCATAGCTGTGATCACTGAGGATATGCTTGTTACTTATGGTCGTGTAAGAAAGTGCAGGGCTGTAGACACCTGTGTTGTTAAGGATTCACCAGTACGAGTCCATGGTGTTTTCATCATCATGGATCATTATGAAGTGCTCTGTCTCTACTTTTTCACGATCAGGCTGATGTTGAGGTCTCAGCTTATTTCCTATAAAAGGATTACTCAGTAGTAGGATGAAGATTTGTTGTTTGGGGATTTTTCCCCACATAAATTACATAAAAAGAAATCAGCTGGTAAAACGGCAACAAAATTCCATATCTCTCTCTTAGAGCATTTTTTTTCTTTCCTTTGCTTCTGCAAAGCAGGAGAACGGTCTTGAATTGTCACCTCTAAATAGGAAGTCCTTTAGCTTTCCCGGCTTTTACTTTGATTTTAATGCTCTGTTATCCAGCAAAATCAATTCAGTTGTTACCACCAGATCACTTCCATCCTCTGCTTATAGGAGCCTTTATTAGAGCTACAGATAGTCCCTATCAAAATGGAGTAAATGCAGCTCAGAGGTCCTTATTCTCTTGTAGACTCCCACCTTAGTGAGCCCATTGAAGGAGCTGAAGAGGTACCTGTCTTTTAGCAGGAGAGAGTTCTCCAGGAAAAAAGTTTTGTGTGTGTTTTTTTGCACCTAACAAAAGGGATTGGCCAAGTGCATGTGGCCCCAGAAGGACATTGGAGGAGCATATCCCAGGGAAGGATCTGATCTAGCACAGGGACTACCATGCCAGGTTAGACTGGAGAGGACACTTGGTGACAGCAAGGATACCCAGAAGCTCAGAAGGGCTTAGATCCAGTTCTTTCTGCAGCTCATCTGCTTTCCAGTGCTCGGAAACATCCATACCAGCACCCTAGAAGCAGACAGAGGATTTTTAGTCATGATGACCACAAGTCAGCTTCCAGCCAGGGCTGTGCAATAGCAGTCAGCACAGGACTAAGCCCTCAGTAACAAGCCTTACTTAGAGATAGGTCCGTTGTTCTTGGCTCAGCACATTGTTATTGTACCCCCATGGCTGGTTTGATGTGCAACTTCCAGTCAGCCTCCAAAATACCACTGGAGTTCTCTGGCTTGCCCACTCAGGAGACAGTGTCATTACTGCAATAAGAAGTTTCCTAAAAACACTAGAAGCCAGCTAGGCCCATGGGTATGGTACAGACAGCTATTGCAAAGTTTGAGAGCAGGCAGCTCGCTTAACTGGCAGAAACACAATAAGTCCTATATGTTTTTTACCTAGTTTTAGTTTGGTTGCAGCTCTTCAGGGTCCTTAATTCCAATTTGAAGCATGTGCATAACCGTATTGACATTAGGGCAATTACTCATGTGCTTCAAGAGGATGCTCAAGAAACTTTTTAATTGGGATTTTTCTAAGGAAGAGCTTTGTTTTATTGAACTCCTTTCCAAAAATGAGAAGCTGCCAACAAAAAACACAAGCAGCACCCAGTTTGATGTAATTCACCAGAGTGTTTTTTCCCTAACCAAGAAAGAAAGATCTTCACTCAATTTTAATTCTGGACGCACTTTTTTTTTAACTTATAAATCTCCCTTTTGGGACACAAGCAGTCTAGGCCACAGTGATTTGAAGTCCTTTGTTTTCCTTGCAAGCGTTCTAAAGTTGCTGTCAAACACCGAAGGGATCTCTGTGATGCGGCAGATAAGCCCACAAGCTGCGGCAAGCAAAGCCCTGAAGAATTCAGATGGCAAAATGTTTCCAGAATGGCTGCCTCTGTTCTCTTTTTTCTTTATAATTAAAGAGGTGGTTGTAGCAAAAAAAAAAGAAAGGGGCGGGGGGGGGGCAGGGAGAAAGCAAAAGTAAGAGAGGAGGATCATTTGAGGCAACTCTGCCAAAATCAATATATTCTATTATAAATCCCCCCTCAGGACTAGGAAGCAAGGATTCGGAGGTACTTCATGTGTCTTTCAGATAGTAAATGCACAAAACAATGAAAAAAAAACCCACCCTGAAATCCATAGCTCCCTTGGGTGGCCATTCCTAGGACCCTTAAGTCCCCTGTGATATGGCAAAGTTGCAGGTACAACCTGCAGTGCCTGAGGGTACGCGTGAGCCCTCTGCATGGCCAGCACCATGCAGGACTGCTAGGACAGGCAGAAAGACCAGCTCCTCTGATCCTCCCCGTGGGAGCAGAAGTGATCGGTGTGATTCCAGCCTTCCGCACTGGGTCTCGAAGCTAGTTCCCCAGTGCCCCATCCGTGCTAAGTCACTAGTAGCCACGATAGGACAATATTGCCTAGAAAACCCCGTAATTCACAGCTCTTTCAGTATTAAGGACTTAACAGAGCAGCACAGGAGCATCCAGCTGATAGATCAATAAAAGACATCACAAGAAGAGCAGTGAAAATCCTGTCCATTCCCCTTCTACAGCTTCATTGCAGTGACTGATCATTAGCAAAGTGTTATTTACCACCTCAGATAGATATTCTGCTGTTGAAGTTTTATTTAAAGCTAAAGATGGAGAGATGTTTGGGTGGGACCAACCTGGAGCATTGACTGGCATGAAACTGAGTGAGACGAAGTGAGTGTGAGTGAGACAAACTGAGTGAGACGAAAAGCAGAAAAGTGAAAAAAAAAATGGTCAACAGTAAAATTTTTTTTTCAGCTGTGCTCCTAAGAGTAGTGGCAAAACATTAAAAGAATGCATTGCCCAGGCAACCTGCTTCTCCAAAATGCCGGGGAAAATAAGGCATTTTTTCCCAGAGGAAACGTCTTTTTTTTTTCTTTTTTCATTGGAATGTATATGTTACCAAAATGGAAAACTTTGCATTTTCCTTCTTCTGTGCTCTGATAAGACAAAAAAAAAACCAAAACACCTCATTTTAAAGTAAGCAGACATTATCAGCCAAAAATAAAACAAACAAGCAAAATTCCAAATGCCCATAAACAAAAAAATGTGAATGGAAAATTTCTCGCTGTCTCTTGTCATTTCAGATTGCTTCAATGCAAAGTCTAATGAAAGTGTATTTTTTACTGAATTTTGGGTTGCTTATCCCACTCAGATAGGCTTGTATTACCTCTAGTGAGAGGCTATTCTGCAGTTGCATTGATCTCACTATTGTCTATTAAACTGTTCATCTTGAGATTCGGATGAAATATCCTTTATCAGGATCTAATCCCATTTCTTGTAGTTATGCCTCCTACAATCATGCTAACCAATTTCTCTTCCTCCTGCACAGATTATTGTCATTTCCCTCCTTTAGTCATCACTTAGATCATTTAGGACTTGCTTACATTATGGAAATTTGCACTACTATAATTACATCAAAACAGTACTCCCGCACAAGCTTTAATATGAGTGAATAAAGTGAGAACAAAATCAGCACAGCTTCATTTGGAAAAGTCTGTTTAGGTACTGGAAAAACATCAGCTCAGCCAATTTTTTTTCTTTGGATTACTTTTGCTTTTAATTTCCACTGACAACTGTGATTAAATTAAACGTCCCTCACTGTGTTTGTAACCCAAATCTTGCACTGTTGTGCTCGTACATGAGAGAATGGAAGTGAATGTTACTGGGGGAGGCTGAAACAGAACTACTGAAGGTATTTGCAAAACTGACAAGGAAACCTTTTTCTTTTCTGGCTGATCATTTTTAACCTGTCTGCCCATTTACATTACTAATAACTTTATTATGGTAAAATTCTCATGTCTGTTCTATAAACCACAGTTTCGATACCAGAGCATGCAAAATCCCATTTGCTAATTATTGTAGTTATTCTAAGATTGGCACACAATATAATGCACTGATGGAAAACGACAATAATTAATTACTGCATTTACTCCAAAATTACAATCAGTAATTACTGCTCTGAGACTGAATTCCATTCAGCAATATTTGGAACTTGTTCTTCCTCAAAGCAGGGCAGCTTTTCAGGAGTATTGCTGCGTTTGCATCTAAATGAGTCCATGTAGGTCACTAACAGATCCGCACTATTTGTCATGGGAGTGATAGAGCAGCACAAAACAATACCATAACCCTTTCCTTCAGTTCAGAGCATGAATTCTTCATTAAAACCCATGTCCCCATTTTTTTAAAATGTTAGATAATGCAATTATTTCAGAATTAAATAATAGATATAAAAGCAGCCTCCCATTTCTCATCCCACTGTGATCCAGCTGGTCCTGATGCTCTAAAGTAAACTTTCGGAGGCTTGTGAGAACTTTTCCCAATGACTCAGTCAGCAAAGAGCCTGCTGAGTTGTCCCCACTGTGAAAAGACCAGGAGCCTGGTATGGTTGTGCCACCTTCAAAGGCTTCCAACAGCAAAACCCCCAAAGCCCCAGAGTTGACTGGAGGGTGGTAGTGTTATATTCAGCCACTTGACCAACAAGATTACTGTGGGATCTCATATGGACCATGTCATGTAAATTAGTTGAGATTTAGAGCTTTTCTGAGCTGAACGGTGTAAGCTTTGATTGCTTCAGTTAATGGGCAGCTGCAGTAACCTGAAGGTAGTAGCCTTTGAAGGAACTGTTTTATTAGGTTCATGCAGCACAGAGATTTGCTGGGCCAGTGCACAAGGGACTGCAACTTGAAGAAAAACTGGGAAATGTAAGAAAAGGAAAGGGTAGATGTTTTAAGCAGCAGTGATTTGAAACAAGAGCTAAAGAGATGGAAAAACACAGGAGACAAAGCCAAAAATATTTGTTCCAACAGCAGCAAACACTGACAGGATGCAAGCCTCTGCTAAATAAAATAGGTACAAAGAGAATGAGAGGGGAAAGATGCACAATGAAAGAGGCTTGTGAAAACCCAGGATGAGGTTTAAAAACAAGTGTGGTCATTTTCCTACAGGACCTTCAAATAAGTGACAAGTCAGCAAAATCTTTTGATACTGGGACGCTGGGAAGAGCATTACCCACTAATGAGCAGACAGAAAAGAAGTATGTTGTCAATTTGCAAATGCAAGTACTTGGGGAGAGAGGAAAGGGCAAGTTGTTTGAAGATCAGTGTATGAGACCATAAAGGTCTAGGACTTCAGGCAAGAGATGTTCTTAGACGGCCCTACGCTTCATGTGCTTGAAGGCTGATAGATCTGTCTCTGGTGTGTTTAGTCAAAAGAAAACATCAGCATCATGAACATGCTTTTTTGTCCAGATAAAAACGATATGGACAGTTTAGGACAAAGGCAGGGCAGAGCCCTCTGGCCCTAAGGAAAAGCGAATTAGCGGAGAAGGTTAATGAGGGAAACTGCAAACTCCCAATAAAGTCAAAGTTACAAGTCAGCTCCAGCACGTGGTTCACAGGACTCAGGTCACTTGTGTAGCATTGAACAGGCTGAAAATGATCTGATCTTTTTACCACTGACCTTTGAAAGCTGCTGTAGAACCATGAATTGAAGCTGTATGGGGTAGTGTTTGACACTTACACTGTAGGTATAAAAAAAAAGGGAGGCTAAAAAACTCCATGAAATTTACTCTGCAGGGGAAAACTGCTACAGGAGTTGGCAAGAATCTTAATAAGGGGTTGCAGAGTGCTCCATCAATGTGAGCACCTTAAATTGATGTCCTTATGGTTTGGAAGGCATATACAATCAGCTGTACTAGAACACTGTTTCTCATTCCCACAGTTATACCCGGTGATATATCAAATGCAATAATTGCATATTTGAATAATTCATGGTACGGTAACTTCGGCCAGATACAAGCGAATATCAAAACTCTGGTCTCTGAAGTGTTTGATTCCACTGTAGCAGAGAATTGAAGGTTTACGGTGCAAACCTTCTTTCTCGGGTGTCTTTCATCCTGCCCTGTGACTGCAGTTAGAGAAAAAACAGCTTTTATTTCAAATGGGTCATTTTTCCACTTAGCTGAGCTTCATCCAACCTTTTTGAAATATTGGGTAGAAGGCTGAGCTGGAAGGGAAAGGAGAACAGCAGTCAAGTCATTCCTCAACCAAGAAGCAGTGAATGAAAACTCAGTGCTCTGCCTGGAAAGGTACTAACCACAACCATGATCAGGTGAAGTTCTCAGGCAGCGTCAATCACCAGCTCCTCCGAAGTCAGTGAAGTGACACTGATTTATGGCAGCCAAGGATTTGGGCCCCCTATTACTTATTTAACTCTAAATGTTCTTCTAGCAGAGATGTTTCAGTTATTTGCAATTCCAGAGGGAGACGCAATGTCACCATTCTTGCCGCTCTGGTCTTTTTAGAGCAGAGAGACTGGGGAATGAACATTTGCCTTTTTTTCAAACACATCCCTATGGCTTATTTTAAAAACCTCTTTATACAACAATGACTTACAAACAGAAGAAATTCTCTTGCATCCCTGGAGAGCTGCAGTTGCACATTCAAATGATCCTCTTCAGAAAGCAGATTTCTCCAATTATTGGGAGAGATATTCTCCCTCCCCACCTCTTCAGATGTCCCCTTTTTCCTGTGCAGGACAGATCAAGCAGCTGGTCTGTCTGAAGCACCTGTTCTATGCAGAGCAGGGTAACTCTTTAAAATCCTCAGAGCAAGGAGATGTCTACCTTTGAGATTTCTGACTATATGAGGCCCAACAGACATCTTTTGGTTGATTTAGGTGTGCTGTGAACCAGGGCCCTGGTTGTCATGGTAGAGTGCTGTAATACAATATCTGTCTTAAAAAGCAGATTGTTCCAAAAGAAAATAGGTTCTCACTACCTGGATTTCTAAGGGTTTGGAAACGATTGGACCATGAAACCCATGGGCTGTGCAGTCAGCTACAAATTTGTCTTCGCTGGATAAGATTCTCTTTTTTTCCTCCCCTCTTGAAGCATCTCCACTCATCAGCAGCGATTGCATCCCATCTCCTGTGACATACGACAAATGAATCCTTGCCATGTTCTTTATTTTCCTCTGTGCGTTCTCCTTGCATGGCACACATTGCCCCACCATGGCAGACTGGGCCCTGGGAAAGGGAACCAAGCAGGCAGCCCAACAACTGCTTTAGGAAACTGGGCTCTTACGTGTCAATTCTTAAGAGATTTGGTGCTTTCAGAAGGGGGCGTATTTGAGGGTTTTCTGTCTTCTGTTTTTAGCTTACAAGGGCATTATTTGGTACAGACCTTGTTAGAAAAAAATCAGGAATTCCTATAGGTCTTTTTCCTGTTCCCCATAAAGACCAGTGTAATGCAATTTAGAGAAAGGTGCACAGATCCTCATCAGGAGTAAAGGAATACCTCACTCCTGGAGAAGCGTTCCTAAACTTAAACCTGAATGTAGGAATTAACTTCTCAGTAGATGGCTTTGTTGAGGAGCACGCTAAAGGGCTGTTAGTAAAGGCACACGGACTGGCACCATGGTTGGCTTTGGGGTCTCTTTTCTTTCAGCACGGCCCCACTTTCTGACAATCTGGCTTCTGGTACTCACCAGTGATTCCTGGAAGTAACTCCGGGGTGCTGCTTAGGATTAAAATGAAAATAATTTCTTCCTTCGGAAATGCTCTATAAGGAGTTGTCCTGAGGATCACAGGTGCTGGAGAAGTGCTGGGCCTGCCCTTCACCTGGGAAAAAAATAGGCTTTAATGGAGCGATGATGATTTGTGCCAGCTAAAGGCTTGTGGGATTTGGTCACTTACGCTCAGGGAACAGAAATCTTCTGCTTTTTCTCTTCTGATCTTTCAAATTGCCTCTGTAATTTTTCCCCAAGTTATGTGTGCTCAGTGTGTTCTGTCGATGTGAGAAGTGGTAATGTCACTCTGCTAGGAGTTTTATGGTTCACAGAAGGTAGGATTTGTATCGAGATAGACAGATAGATGGATGTCTGGTGCCTGAACACATCGTATTACAGAGATTGACCCAAAATTTTCAACACTAAAATCCCAAACGATAGACTGAAGGGATCTCTGTCTGGGATATTTCAGATGGATTTTATCTCTTTTCTCTGATTAATACAAGCCTTTAAAAGCATATCATCCCTGTCCCTTTGCCCAAATAATTGGAGAAGATCAGAGTAAAGAAGGATCAATAGCAAATAAGTAGTCTACATTTTCTCAGGTGTCAATGTAAAGGAGGTCAGACATGGCACACTGGGAAGGGAAGAATATACAGTTGGGGGGGCTGTTTTGCATTCAGATAAGGACCATTGGTAGCGACAAAGGAGAAGGTGAATCCTGTTGCCCATGCAACTGGTAAACATAGGAAAGGTAGCAGTGATGCTCATGTTGCAGGCTCAGGGCCACACTGAGATCTGGGCTCTCTCTGTGCGTGAGGGGGAAATGGAAAGGAGCAGAAGCTGACGGGATCGGTAGGGACACCACCCTGCCAAGCTGCCTGCAGAGCCTGGAGCTGCCTCCTAATGAATGCGAGCGGCTGGTCACAACTGGAGGCGAGCTGTTCCCCATTTGTTTGTGCTCCTCAGAGTGGCGGGGATCCGCTCTCCATCAGAATAATCCAATTGAACAAAATGATTCATATTAGCAGGCACATCTGTCTGAGGCCAGAGCAGAACCCTGGTGTTAGTTTAATAAATGGCGTTCATTAAACTCAGCTGAAAATATAATCTGGAGAGACTGATGGGGTGAACAGAGCAAAGAATAAGCAAAAGGAGTTAGCAATTATCAGATGTCATTTGTTCTACTGGTACCACAGAATTGGGGCTTGTTTGCTGAAATCTTAATTTCATTTTGCTGAGGCAGAACCCATCAGAGAAGCTTATGCTGCAGCTATGATTCCTGTTTGTCAGACCTTGGTAGGGAATGGGGTATTTTTCTTTTCCCCTTTTCTACCAAACAGGGCAACCGTACTCGCTGACAGAGCACAGAGCCCAACAGAAAGCCCAAGGACAGGACGGACGGAGGGACCAGCCTTGCCTTTGCCACTAAAAGACTGCTGAGTAAAGCTCCCTGTGCTGCAGTGCAGAGAGCTTGGGCAGCTCCTTAGGGCAGGGACCGCCAACATTTCCAGTGCAGCACCAGTCATAGATATTTCCAGATCCTCTGCCATTTTCCCTCCATACCAACGGGATTTATAAACACTCCTCATTTGGCTTCAGGAGCATTTTGTACTCTATAGATGCCAGTGGAAAAGACTCTACGAAGGCCAGGATCTTCCTGGTGGCCAGGTCAGGGGTGCACTGATGGCTGCCCAAGACAGCTCAGCAGTGTTTCATGGAGCACTGGAGGAGGCACGGACACTGAGGAGCTCCAGGCAGCCCACACATTCACAGCTCAACCCTGATGGTCCCGGGCTGCCTCCTTCAGGCACAGCTCACACCCCACGGCCAGCTCTACCAGTTGCTTGGCATTAGCATTCCTGGCCATAAGTCTTCACAGAAAATGCTGAATCCACAGGGCCTGCTCTTAGGAGGGAGAGCTGCCTTTCCCATTTCACGTAGAGCAGAGACAAGCTGCTTGGGCCTGACTTAGAGAAATTTATGGTCAACACTTGAAGATTGGCTGGACAAGTTGTTTTTTGCAAGTTGCTTTGGTCTGGTTTAGTTTTAACTTCTCCCCACAGGTATTCAAACAGTCTTTGGTGTGCTCCAGAGGAAGGCAAGAAAAGCTTTTATATTTATAGACTTTCCAGGGCAGCGCTCAAGTCCCAGCCAGTCAGAAAAAATCAAAAGAATAATGGAGGAGAAGGGAAACCTTGACCTCATAAGCTTTCAGCGTTGATTAGTTTGTTGGTGTCGGGAACCTTTTCTTGTTCGGGGCAGACTAGCTGTGAAATGATTTTTTTCCCCCTTCTCTTTAATCTGTCTCCTGTATTCCCATGGGGAAGGAGGAGCCAGTACCTGCCTTCCTGGAGTTCTGCTTCAGAGGAAGCAAGTGAATGGACTTGCACACCAGCAGCGAGGGGCTGGGTTTTGGGGTTTTTTTCCAAGATTCATCTTCTCAATGTGCCCTTTGTCAAAAGGCTGAACACCTTCAATTTCCCTCGAAATTGTGTAAGAATCAATTGCAGACATGAGCTGCTCTGGAGATGGTCAGAGGTTGTTCTTGCCCTGGAGAGTGTAGAAGAGGGAGAGAGTTGCAGAGGTAGGCAGCATCTTTCTGACGTTTGCCGTGGATTCCATCATCGCCAGCAGGCTTATTCACAGCCATGGAAGTGGGTGAGACATGCACGCAATCCCACCACTACCATTCCTCACTCAGGTAAATCCCTAGCCCTTAGGCATAGGGAGGAGCGTAAAGGCTTAGGCTAACACGAGCCTGTAATTTGTACGAGACTGATGAGAAACTTGCTGAATTCACCGTAGCACAGAAAGCCTCATCTGACATCTCACTGATGGCCCGTATGAAACAAGCCCTTGGGTCTCACCTTGGATTCTCCTAAACACATCTCTATAACATGCAAGCCCTGATTGCTACCCAAGTGCCTTTGAGAGCTGAAGACTAGAAGAGGGAAGAGAGCTGAGGACCTGTTGCACCCCTGGGGATAGCCTCTCTAGGCACATTGGCCAGTGAATGTTCTCACTGCCAAAGTCTATTCATGGCCACCTTTCACAACGTCTTCATCATGTTAGCACTAAAAATGTAAAACAAAACAAAATAAAACAAATCAAAGTTAGATATATAGATTATAGTCTTAGAAATAATGGGTCTAGTTTTTAATCCTTTCTGCAGTTCTTTTGGGGTCCTTTGACAAAATTTCAGAACCTCAGATGACTGCATTATTTTTCTAAATCTCAAACCAACAAGACCATATTAGCATTAGGGAATGAAATTATGGGGCTAAGATGTGAGGCTGGAACATCACACACCCCTCTACAGCTTATGGTCATAGCCACACTTCAACTTTTAGCTGCAGCAAGATCATCTAGCGGGGTTTCCCTTTCCATCTGCTCAGTTTCTCCCCCACCACCTCACTTCTGCCAGCTGAACGGCTCATGTGATAGCTTCCTGACATGTTTAAAGTCAGCTAGCCCAGTGACCTGCTGTCTCAGCCATTTAAGGTGCACAGGTTGATTTAGAAAAACATGGGCTACAAAGCAAAGCTCAGCGGCAGAGCTAAAGGTGTCCAGCCCTAGGGTTCAGCTCTGTGGGATCAGGTGATGATAGCACTCCCAGTCAGCAGAGCCGCAGGCACAAGGGGACAGGCTTCATAAGCACAGGCCATCTGAGGTGACAATGAACCAGAAACCCAAAGGACTGGGACTGATCAGACTCTTCACCGCATGCAAATGGAATTTGGGGTTTATTTTTGATACCTTTTTCAAAGTGCATTGAAGTAATCTTATGAACCAGCCATGATGGGAATGAAGAAATCAGCACATTGGTTTTCATTGCTTTAAAAAAAAAGGTTTTGTTTTGGATTTCTTTTTAAATTCTTAGACAAAAAGTTTTGATTATTTTTTAAGCAATCATAATGTTTGACTGATCACCTGCATTTTCCACCAAGAAAGGCTTTGAACAAAAATGTGATCCAACTCTAAATTAGAACCATATAAATACCTCAGCTATAGCAATGAGATGAGTCACATACATAAGTCACATAAGTGTTTTCAGAATCAAATTCTGACATACTAAAATTTGCCAAGAACTGTGAATTCTTCAGATGCAAAACACTTCAACTATATGGAGGAATTCTTGTCTTATCTTTCTCAAACTCAGAAAGAGTTATCATCTCCTTAACGAAAGCACCTTGTTTCAGAAACATCATACAGAATGTGGCTTCAGGAAGGTTTTTTTTTTTTTAACAAAAAATTAATAACATTTAATAATTAATAGAACTATGTAAGCTTATTGAGTCATCCTGGGCTTTAATCAATTTGAAATATTTGGGGCACCAATTTCCACCTTACTGCTCCTCGCTGGAGGTACATTAGAGTTTTCGTGCAATTAAAACGAAGCAGGAAATATTTTTAGCTAATTGCACTGTGCACCTTGAAGGTAATTTGAAGCTGCAGGCAAAAAAAATAAAATATCAGAAGGAGTAATTGAGTGTTGCAAGCTGGGAGTATGTGTTCCTGGCTGCATTCTGATTTAGAGGGGTACAGAGGCTAGGCGAGGTGCTGAACAGACTTGGCAGAAGAAGGGTGAAGTCTCACCCCTGGGGAACAGACCCATTATATATCACAGAGAAGCAGATCCACAAGTGCGAGGCTTCACGTGGGAGATGCTGCAAGGTGCAAGTCCCGCCGTGCAGGGCAGAATGCGTGTGGATGAGTATTTGCTGCACTCGGGAAGTCTTGCATGATATTGGGGCACAGGGTGCCCCCACCACCCCAACTATGGGCAGGCCAGATGGCTCCTGAGTCCAGCCCTGCCTTCTGCCACAGGACCAGGCTTGGGGGAATCACTGGGGACCCCTGCCAGAGATTTCAGCTGGGAGGAGAGCTGGAGTCTCCACCTTTCCTGGACACAACCCCACACAAGCACCACCCCTACAACTCCTTCCTGCTCCCGGTCAGCAATTAGAGACCAAATTCCTCATTCCCAGCCTGGCAGACAGCTGTGGGCTACCGTGTCTTGTGGCAGGCACCCGAGGCCCAGGTAGGGTGTATCAGGCAACCTACTTGGAGGTCACAGGCAGCATAACCCTACCTGCTGACATCCATGAGCTGGGCTTGACTAGGGGTCTTGAGATCATCCTAGGAGATGCTGTTGTCTGGTAGGGAAAAGGAAGGGGGGAAAGGCATAGCATCTCTATCTAACCCTCAGCAACAAGAACAGCAGCGTGAAGCATCGGGTTCATCAGCATTTTGATAAGCTCTAGTCAATCTACAGAGGGAAAAAAGCAGAACCAGCAGAGACCGGGCACAGAGGCTCGCTCACAGTTTCCCAATTAGACTTGGTTCTCAACCATGTACATTTTTTTAATTAAACTATTGGTACAATGCTCAGGAGATAGCAAACTCCTTGAGGCCCCCTTGTAATAAAGAACCTTTCATTATGTGCAGAAAGGTAGCTACCACACAACTTAATTTCCTCTCCTACCTAATGTTCACCAGCAGCAAAAGCAGGAGTGAGCACTCTGTATGAGGCAGGACAAATGCTCGTCAGGGCACAGGACCCACTGAGCTGGCCAACGGGAGTGGAAGAGGCTACAGGCTTTGCTGGAAAAGTAGCCACATGACGTACATTTGACCTTTACCATCACTACTGCCTTGCTTCCCAAAACGGCCTGAGTTTATTGCACTGACCTTTGCCTGCAAAGCTCTTCATTGGTAAAACGCAGCTGAGAGAGGAATAGGGAGCCATGGCTATGTTTGCATGAGCAAGTAAATTCTGGATGTTGCTGAGGAGGGCGACCAGGGCTGCAACTGCTCAGCCCTTACCCATTGCTCCCTACCATAACCCTGGTGCCGCGCAGACCAGAGCTCCCTCCTGCACCAGCCCACCCTGCATCCCCACTCTGTCCCACCCCAGCCCCGTTCTTCCTCCCACCACACACCTCCACATCTCCTTCGGGGTGTCTCCACCACCCTGTGATCCCCGTCACGCTGTGCCCACCTCTTCTGTCACTGCTCTGGGACAGGGCGAGAAAAGGCAACACCGCGCGGGGAACCAGTGACATTTTCTGACCATCCGGGCTGGCTTCTCCAGGAACAGCCGCTCCAATGCAGTGCTTTTTCATCCGTTGCTTGAGACTAACGGCTCTAGAAAAATAGATAAATCAGAGGTGACACAGCTTTTGCTGCTTGACATTTTTTCATCAAACCAAGCTGGGGGAGGAGGGGATGACCAAAAAGTGACATTTTGACCAACCTGGATGTTTCCACAGCAAATTTTCATTCTAGTAGATTAAAAAAGAAATGCCAACAGTACAAAAAACAAAACTGTCTTGATTAAAAATGTTGGCCTTCAAAACACTAAATTCCTGTTAAAAATGGACTGGTTTTCAGATTGATTAAAAAAAGACAAAAATTAATCTATTCCTCTGGCCACCTCCCCCACCACAGATTTGTTTTGGTTTTTAACTAAAATATTCACAGGAAAGAAAGCCAAAATAATGACAATTTTCCCCTGGAAAATAATTGTCATTTTTCAACCAGCTCTTAATGTAACATAGCTAAATGAGAACAATCCTAGTAACAACACTGCACAGCAAGTAAGTCATAGGATTATTTGAAAGAAGGGCATTACAATTTAAGAGCTAATTTTTATCGTCACCTTTAATTTATAAATGGGAAAAATGAGACAGGGTCATCAAACATCTTAAAAAAAAACCCTACAGAAAACATTAGCATTCGAAATGCTGGACTCCCACCTCCTTGTTAGATCCCATTAGCTTCTCTGTCTGTATATGTGTAATTGTCTCTGTTGATATGTATGTATATATAGTACCTCTGTACGTATACATATGTATGATATGTATGTGTGCATATTCATGTATATAAAGACTCATATATACTATCTGTCTCCTTTTTAACCTTCGGATGTTAGAACTGAAGCATCTGACAAACACATTCTTTTTTTTTCTTTTCTTTTCTTTTTTTTTTTTTCCTTCCTAAAAATAGCACCCCAAGAGTCCAGGTAAATGCATTGATTTCTAGTGTAAATGATCAGGCTTCATTTAATCCCAGCATGGATGCAAAGTCCCCTTCACCTCACTGCCCTTCCCACTCTAAGATATTTGGGCTCCTAATCTTGGACTCCACACGACAGCCTTAGGAGCAATCGTTGCAGGGATGGAGCCCGTTCTGGAGCGCCCTGCCTCCTTCCTCCACCTCTGCTGGGCAGTCTGGGCAGGAGCTGAGGAAAGGGAGATCTGTGCGGGTTGGTATCAGGGTATGTTGAAGTGGGCTGAGGCAGAGGTAAAGCAGAGCCATCCAGCATTGGAAGAAAGTTGGTGCAGAGGCATAAAACAGCGAGAGAAATTGCTATAGAAACAAGAAGAAAGGCAAGGGAGAAAAACACGGGTTGGAATTTTAATAATATTGATCAGCCTCAGAGGCAATAGCTGTAAAGATCTGTCACCCGTAGGAAAAATATTTCCACTGCCTTGCTATAGGTGTGCTTGGGCACAGGCTCCAGCAGATGGAAGGACAGGATCCCGACTGCAGTTTTGGATGGGCTCGCAAACACACACACGTGTGTGGGTGTAACAGAGGCTAATGTGTATTGCATAAGGGTGCAGAAGTCTACATAAGTGGTGGGCACATGAGCAATGTTCAGCCATGATCAGAGGCTTAGGTGTGAGCACAGGAGGTGGCCACTTTGGTGCTTGAAGAAGTGATGGCTTTTGAGTTTCTTCGGGGAGAGATTCCTTGCCTCCAAGACAGCACAGAAAAAAGGATAGAGAACACGATCCATGGAGACTTGTCTAGGAAGAAAAGACACAGTAGAAATAACGAGGAATAGGAGGCAGTAGATTTATGCAGTGGAAGAAGAACTTCAACTTGGTAGCCCTCCATGATGGAGGCAGTGTTGGGCCAATTCTGTGGTCCTGTGAAGACACAGAGCAATCTCGCACCTGTAGTTGTTTGCATTTGCAAGCTTAGCAGATACATTCATGCCCTGACAGCGCGTAGATGACCTGAGAGGTGTGTGCAAGATGCTGCACAAGCCTAGCAGTCCCTAGACTATATGGTGAATGTCACAGAGCACAGGAGCTCTGTACTTCTAAAGAAGATCATCTGCACTTTCTTAGTTCATGAAGTGTTTGGGAAAGGCCTGTCCTTCTCTTGCTTTCAGAAGTGTTTTGTACAGATGGACATGTAACAGTTTGACTTTGTCACACTAGCAAGAGTAGTGACCCTTCTCCCATTGAAGCCAGGGCAGTGTGCCATTGGCACCAACAAGAGACAAGACAGAATCCTTCCTGCTGTGCACAGACCTGGATTCAGGCCATAACTACTCACCAGGATGGTGGTAAATAGGACCAAAGCTGCCTCAGCATCCTCATCTTGATCCTCTGGTAAATCCAGATGGATTGGAAAATGATCCAATGGTCCTGGCGGTACAGCCTAGTCTATTCCCAGAGCCCCACATTTATGGCTGTCAGGTGTCAGCAATGACTCAGCCCTATGTGGAGCAAAAGAGATACAGATGAAGAGCTGAAAAATTAGAATCAGTTGCAAGGGACATCATTTCTCTTTAGCAGGGCCATGTTCTTAGAAAGTAGGGATGGAAGGTATGAACAGATTGCTATAAATGTCTCTTCTGGGGTAACCACGCATGCAGTTACTCACGTAGAAACAGTGAAAGCAAGCGGTCACAGAGAAGCTTTCCATGTGTTGCTCACTTGGCCTAAATGACTTACTGAGTGGCCTTAAATTTCCTTTCTAGTCTTTGAAGAGTAAAAGAGACACCTTCATGTCCTAGTCATATCTTAGCTAAGCAGAATCATTGTTCCTCTTCACCTCCATGGACTTTGCAGAGTTCAGGTTAAATGGACTCCTAAGTTGAGTGCTTATATCTGGATGGGATGAGTCCAAGCCAAAGACTTCTGGGGGAAGGAAATGTTGTTCCAGCTTAAACATGGGCAATGAATGTCTCCCACAATGTAGGGCTGATCTTTACAGTCTGGTCAGAAACTGCTGTTAAAAGCTTTCCTGTGACAGAGGTGTTTGTAGCATTAGGACTACTGTGCTGACAGCACAGGTTACAAGGACATGACTAAAGACATGTTTGCTCTAACCAAGGCTTTGAGTGAGATTCATTTCCCCTGATGTTATAGACCTACACTGTAACTATCTCCTTCACAGCTAGTCATTCGAGGTCCTCATTATAACCACAAGAGAGATATAGGCTCCTTTTGGCCATGATTCACAGTCTCACCTGGAACAGTCCCTTAGGACAAGTGACCTACAAGTCCTGTCTGTCTCCATTAAAACCAGCCTAGAGTGATTTGCTAGGTGGAGATGTCTGCGTCTTGAATCCCATCATTAGGACTTTAAGTTGTTATCTCTATCCAATGTTCAAGGAGAACAGTCTCAGGCTCCACTTAGATGCTTCAAAGAAGAAGCTAGGCTGGAGGAAAATTGGCATTTACTAGATGTATTTGGCTATGGTTTGCTCACTGGAGCAAGTTCTTGGTCAGTGTTACCTGCAGCAAAGATACTTTGCCTAATCTGTCCTTATTCACAGACCCTTACTGCTCGGGAAGTATGCTCCTTCTTTATCTCCAAGACACCACTTCTGAACTAGGGTGTATATACTTGGCTTCATAACCTTAACACTTTTACTCACAAATTTACTTCAGCAATATCCAAAGTTTATACTCATTCCCAACAAAAAGTGAATTGTTTTTCTTAAACAGATGAGTTTGGCTGGTGTCCAGCCTATCTAACACAGATGCCTAACTTGCCTCTCAATTTCAGGCCGCTGATGAAGCAGTCCTCATGAGACAGGTATCTAACTCCTCTGCCTAGTCAACAGAGAAAGGCATTTGCCTCTGTAGCCCTCCAGAGGGAAAGTCTGTCTGCCCAAGTTTAAGACCTGAAAAAGGGATTGTGCACTTGAAAACCTGTTTCATCTAACTCACTCAATCGACCTACTGTTTATTACAAACTTTGCCTAAACTCAGGTACATCAGCTGTGTGGGCAGGATATGTCCCCAGAGACCATCAAAGGGTCTTCTCCTCTCCACTGACTAGGTAGGTGTTATAGACCCCTGTTTTAGAGGGACAGCTTCATTTGGTGCTTAAAATACAGACCCGAGTTAGGCAAACAGGATGACCACATGTGACTTTCATGTGAAAGTACATTTTCTGGGGTTTTTTGTGTTCTTTTAGGCTTAGCAAGTCCTAATCCTTCACCTGGACATATATATGTTTATCTGTGTGTGTGTGTGTGTCATATCCACAGTGTCTGATGGTGTGTGTGGAGGACAGGCAGAAGGATGGTAGTACCCGCTCCAAAGCCAGTGGTCACTGGCAGACCAACCTGGTCCTTTCTGCTCCACCCATAAGGGAAAATGTTTTCCCCAGTCAAGGTTATGTCAAAGAACCTCTCCTCAGCTTGAGAGTTGCCTGGGGCTAGCATCCACATGTACACGCATTGCCCACGGTGCTGCCGTGCCTGACCCTGCAGCCGGTGCCATCCCACACTCCAACCCCAGACAGGAGATGTGTGTTGCTGCCACTTCCCAGGGATAGAACAGGAATTATACGTTCCACCAGATCTCTCCCATTCCCACTGCCTCCTTGCTCCATTCAGGGGAGCAAAGACTGTTAGCCCTTTTCCTCGTAAAGCCTAACCCGTGCTGCTGGCACGGCTGAAGTAAGGAAAGAGCCAGGTCTTGCTATGATGGTGCTGCCAGCTGTCCTTCCTCCCCCACCAGCTCTTTTTCTTGTGGCATGATATAGCCAGGAGTCCTGAGGGGTAAGAGGGCTGCTAGAGGCCTTTTCCACTTCCTCATGTACAGCCTGGACCTGTACAGCTGACGCTACTTGTCCTTGGGTACCCAGGGACACAAGTGACAACAGCTCTACCCTGGGCCATCTTTATAAAGACAGTTTTCTCCCTCTTGGCTTGTGAAATAACTGTAGACCCAGACCTTGCATCTGCCTCGGTGGGTAGCAGTCTATTGCCTTCACTCAAACTCCAGGAAGCTCAGGTTGATACTTCCAGCTCATTAAAGGGCCGGGCATTGGGGCCAGGCCATCAAGAAGGAGTCAGCTCCAACCAAGACAGCAGCCAACTGTGGGAGAAGTGTGGAGCTGAAGCCAGTGCTCAGATCAGGGGCTTAGTTCAGCATCATCTCTTGTCAGCTGAGCATAACTGCTGTAGCCAGAAAGTATGTTTCAGCTCAGAAAAAATATAGAAACAATAAAAAAAAAAAGCCGGAGAAAGAATTTTCTCTAGCCAGCATGCATGACTTCAGGATGAGAACTGCCAACAATATTCTTGTGACAACCAAACGCAAGGTGAAATTTCAGTCGTGTGCAGTGACTTTTCAGAAATAGGCTGGGAGGAGAGATATGAGCCCTGCCAAGGGGATAGGAAGGCAATACCTGAACAACAAGGTGCAGAGCTGCTGACTGAGACAAGTGTATCATTGTGTGCAATGATTTTTGGTGTTTACTGAGGCAAAACTCCCTGGGCCAATAAAGGGACATTTTCCTTTGTAGGAAAGGAACAGGGTGTTTCTGGAGATTGGAGCAACCAGCCCCTGGCAGTTTCTTTTTTCTTTTTTTCTTTTTTTTTTTCTTTTTCTCTTTTTCTTTTTCTTCTTTTTCTTCTTTCTTTCCCTTTCCCTTTCCTTTTCCCTTTCCCTTTCCCTTTCCCTTTCCCTTTCCCTTTCCTTTTCCCTTTTTCTTCTTCTCTTCTCTTCTCTTCTCTTCTCTTCTCTTCTTCTCTTCTCTTTCTCTTTCTCTTTCTCCTCTCTTCCTTTTTTCCATTACTTTTAAAATTCAGTCCAGAGCCAAACACCAAAGGAGTAAATGTCCTTCTTTTAATGATGCTGATTTAGGGACCATCGTATCATCTGAGTCCTCCTACAAGTCTGCTTCCCACGCCATACCAGCATTGCTGTGTTTCGGAGCCCGCCGTCCTGTGAACCACTAAATGGACATGCAGCAACCAGCAGTAGTTGCTCTTCTTTTTTTTTTTTTTTTTTTTTTATTCTCAGTAGCCAAAGCAGCTCTTGGTCTATTACTCCCCCATGGTTTTACACTTGGGATGTAATCGAATTAGAGCAGTACTTGCTCCGGAGTCCATCTGAGGAAACGGAAAGGCTCTCGGAGGACTTTGGCTAGCCATCCAGCGAAGCCCAGGATGCTGGGGGTGGTGCGGGAAAGGCCGGTGCTAACGAAAGCATTCTGGTTGGCAGCAAATGTATTTATTTTCCAGACTTTGCAAACCAATCTGTGTCTGCGCTCATTCATTCAGTGCATGCTCTCCTCAACAGCCGCTGCATAACGTTCTGTTCCTGTTCACTGTTGACCGTGTGTCTACATCTAAGTGTGTGTTTTACGTGTGTGTCTCTGGCTAGGCCTCCTCCATCCATTTTTGTCTTCCTTTCTTTCTTTTCTTCTTCCTTTCTTTTCTTTCCGTTCAGTTAGTTTGTTTTGCTTTTCTTCTTGTTTCATTTTCTATAGTTTAATGGCAAGTATTTCCATTAGATCTTTTTGACTGATGCTGTGTTTGTAACTTTTTTTTTAATTATTATTTTTATATATTTCTTTCCCCACCTTTCCCTTTTTCCACACTATATATAAATATATATATATATAAAAAAAATCTTTTCTTCTTTTGTCATTCAATCAAATTCCAACAAAACCAACCAAGAGCCAGTCAAATCCACCACAGTCTCGCGCTGAGCTAGGAAAAAAGTTCACGTAATGACATGAAAGTGGAGAATACAGTCCCCCAGGCCGTAAGTTCAAATCAACTCGAAGTTGAAAGTGTGACATGATGGCGTCATGTAACAAGCTAAGAATTGGTTGCATGACATGCCGTCAAGTTTCGTGCAGGTGCCGTGATTGAAGCATTTTTCTTGGATGTTGTATCAGTTGATGATTGGCCAGTCATGATCACATGTGCCTTTTTTGACTTTGTGCTGCCACAATTTTTTGCTGTGCTCATTTTCGTTTCGTTTTTGGTGCTTGCAGTGGTTTCTTTATTTGTCGTTTGATTTCTCGTCAGCGTTTTATGCTTCTTTAGATGTCACATAGAAGGAAAAAAAAAAGATGGATTCCTAATTCTTTAGAAAAAATGGGATTGTTATAACTATAGATAATTTGGAAAAAAAAAAGAGAGAGAAAAAAATGCGTGGTTAATTTTTTTGCACTGAAAATCTTGTGATTTTATTTTTTTTCCGGAGAATTGGGGGCCTTTTTCAATTGACATCTTTTTTTCCCCTTAGGATATCTCAAATCACTCTCTAAAAATTTAAAAAAAAAAAAAACAAAACCAAAACAGAAACCAAAAAGAGTAATGACAGTAACAGTAGTTTGAAAACTATAGCAATCCAAAAAAGCAACCCCAAGAAAAGCCTCATTGTATGTCTTTTCAAGAATTCCTAATTCTAAGGTTCTGCATTACAGCAACTCCAGCCAAAATTAATTGCTCTAGGGGGAGGGAGGGATTGTTTTGAGTGGGAAAAACCCCCATCCTGATCAAAAAGCAAAATGCATCTTTTTGTTTACAACTGAAAAAGGGTCCTTGACGAGTGTTTTTTATTTTTTTATTCTATTATTATTTTTGGTGTTGTAATTGTTTAGACTGCTGTGTACGGTTTGCTGTTTGTTGAACCAACAGTGTGAAAACCTGCCAGCATGGATTGATATTCCGCATGACACTTTTCCACCAGAGTGGACCTTTTGCAGTTTCTAAGTTTCTTGATGTAATAAATCACCGAGTGTATAAGAAGAATCTGCTTGCTAGAAAGAGATAAGAGCTAATCCTTAATGATTAAGCATCCTACTTAAATGTCAAGCCTAGTCGGATCATGATTACATTTTTTTTAAATAACTTTTATTTAAGAAATGTTAGCTTTATATTTTTTTTGCAAAAAAAGTTTATTCCAACAGTCTTTTTTTATTATTTAACCTCCTATAAATTGCCTGTTCGGAGTCCTACTTTCTGACATTCACAAAGGATTAGATGTTATTGGCAGCTGTCTCCACAGAAAGCTCATACACTGTCGTAGATGGCACCCCATTAAAATGTAGAACAATTCTTTCTCGATGCCTTTCACACTACAAAAGCCCGCCAAGCAAGATTGTGATCTGGCATTGTAAAGTGGCACTTAAAAATAATTAAAATGCAGCTATCTGCACAAACATAGTGATACAGATTTACGTAGACATGCCCTACTATTATTTTGATTTACTATTATTATTCCTATTAGGAACAATTGTATTTTTCTCTATCATGATCGTGACTACCTTGCTCAATTTGGATTTGATCCAGTTCTCACTGAAGTCAAGGGGATTCTTTCTGTTGACGTTGAGTGGGAGCAGAATCAGAGCCAATGCCTCCAAAAGCAAAACACCAAACCAGAAGCCCCATCCTGTCCCAATTGAAGGGAGAAGAAAACACCCATTACTTTCAACAGGAGCAGGATTGGGCCCAAAAGAACAGGCTTGTTTTTAATTTCATTTTCATTTTTAGGTCTTTTTTCCCCCTGTCCCAAATACCCCCCCCACCTTCCCTACTTCCCCCTCCCCTTTTTGATTTAATTTGCAATGATCTTCTTCATTTTTTTAGGGCAGCAGCTGAATGGGCCACATTTAGAAAAAAAAAGTATATATATATTAAAAAAAACGGGAACTGTTGGATTACACCTTTGACATATCAGCAAATATCAATCAAGCTGAAGACTTCAGACTTATTCTCTCTTTGATTGTTTAGACTGTAACATTTCTTCAAGAAAAGTATCACATCTGCTGACTTCGAAGGACATGCGCTTGAAAACAAACAAACAAACACATAAGTAAAATCAGAACAGGAACAAGATCAACCAGGATTTCTGAAGAGACACTGATATCACCACAGCGGCTTTTCTTCAAACAGGAGATGCAAACCTGGATACTGACAAAGGAGTGCCTGTTTGCCACCAAGGATGCGGTTACCATGCGTGACCCATGGTAACAGTCACTGAGCATCTTTATCTGTCATTCCTTAGCTATATAGGGACCAAAGGACAAAACTTTTTACCGCAGACTTGTAGCTGTATGTAAAATATGGAAGTTCTTTCCTTTTCTCTGAGCTGTTCCTAAAACAGTTTTTGAGAGCGATTATATGAAATATGTAAAAATTAAAAAAAAATGCTTAAATGCTTTTAAAACGGCAAGATAATAGTTCTTTGATACTTTGGGAGGTTCTTTGGTTATACATTAATTAGAGTCTATGAAGCTTTCATATGGTTTTCTGTATAATACGTAAGGATCGCGCTGTTAAAGGCAGGTAAGATGGATATCTATGAAAAGCAAAAAAAGTAAATAAATAAATACATAAATAAATACATAAAAAGGCATAGAGAAGAGAAAGGAAAGATGGTTGATATTAAATGGAAAACAAAAAAGGTTTGTAAATGCTTCTAACTCTCCCCATTTAAAATCCTAATAGTTGTACAGAATTTAAAAAAAGAAAGTTTAAAATACCTATATAATAGAAAAAATTAGACAACATAAAAAAACAAAAAAGCAAAAAAAAATAATACTACATAGAAGTTAGCGTTAATGCTAAAAACAAAGATGTTGTAGAACTGTAATTTTTGTAGAGTTTAGATTGAGCATAAATTCCTACTCTCTGCCAATTGCTGTTGGATGCTGTTATTTATCAAGGAGAAAAAGGAGAGAAATGGCTATTTTGGCAGCTTTTTAAACTGCAAGCATTCCAGCTATTAAAAAAAATAAACAAAACAAAACTCGATTCTGTAGACAATGCAAATGGGAAACAAAACAGCTGTCTTTTTATCAGACGTTAGTTCTAACTTGAACAACAAAACACAGCTAAACGCTTCATGTCTTCATGATCTGCTGTCCGCAAAATTCCCATCATCCTATGCTTCAGTAGCTTCCATATTTGCTCTAGAAACCTTCAGGGCAAGGGGTTAGCCTAGAACCTTAATCTTAAAAAAGAAAAAAAAAATCATAAAAAAATAAAAACAAAAAATAAAATAAAAAACAATCTCTTTGAAGAATTTCTGAAACTGTTTACAAGGAATTTTGAAAAACAGGGGGCTGTTTAAAAAAAAAAGATGCTGGCTCTGTTTTTCTGTAAATAAATTTGCATATTTTGTAGGACTTTTAATTGTAATGATAGAGAAAAAACAAGGAAAACTATTTAATGAAAGCACGATATTTATCTTTGGTAAATGACTTTAGAGCAGTTAAAAAATAAGACATTGCTTTAAAAAATCTGACTCAGAAAAAACAATGAATTATTTAAGAACACATATATTTTAAAGTATATCATATTTATTATAATTTATTTTCACAGTCTTAAAACTTGATTTACATCATTCACACTTGTTTGCATCAATTGAGCGGTGTGATAATTGTTTCTGATTCTTTATTTGGTTTTACTCTGTTTTAATATTCTTGTTTGTTTTTCTTAGTATTTTTTATCTCAAACTTTCTTCCTTTCTCTTTCTTTTTTTTTTTTAATTTTATTTTAATTTTAATTCCCTATTGGGCCTGATCTTACAGTCCTTACTCTGTCAGAACTCCCACTGGGATGTAGCGGGTATTTTGCCCGAGTAAGGACAGCCAGACTGAGCCCACAGCTAGGAAGTACAGATGTGTAACGCAGCTGCAGTTCCATACAACTGCTCTTTCACTCTCAATTCCCTAAAACTCCTTGTAATCTTCTGTAATTATTGAATGATGCTTTCCAGCTTAGCCCTAAATAAAGCACAGTTTAAAAAAAAAAAATGCCATGTTCTTCACTTCTTGATGGCTTTCCTTAATGTGTTTGCTTTGAGAACAAAATGAATCTATTTCGACTCTTTCATTAATATACATTGTTTGAGTATCAGAACAAATCCCTTTGTTATATAAAACATATCTCATTGGATTGAATTAATGACACTGTTTTATTTAATGTCTGCTTGATATTCCACTGTGGTTTACCTTAAACCTAGTAGGTTAGAAGATCAAACAATGGTACATACAGATTACAGTCACCGTAGCTCCCATCTGAAGCCTGTTGTTTGATTTCACGCTCATGGTTTTTTCACGCTGGTAAGTTTAGAGGCCAAAGCTTGGGACATTGCTTCTTTTGCTGCTCTGGGAAAACCTTGTGAAATTCAGCTGTCTCCAGAGATGAGCATCCCTCACATCTTGTCTTTTGAATGATTATATTTTTTTGCCTCAAAATGGCTGTACCAGATCAGCTGAGCTGAGGCTGGGGCTGAAATCAGGAGCCTTTGCATTTTCTTCCTGATTCTTGTAGCCGTGTCCGCATTTGGACAAGTTGCACCAGCTAAATCCATCTCTAAATGGGACTAATGGTGCTTGTCCATAATTTGAACTCCACAGATGGAAGGAGTTCTATTAGTAGAAACTCCTATTATTACTATTATGAGTTACTAATGTCTGTTCAGGGCTATAGAAATAAATGAAATGTAAATCAGGTGATGGATACAAGGAGGGGATATGGTCAGTATTTTCTTTTCATCTGAAGGTAAAGGCAAATATTGAAGAGCACATACACCGAATCCATCTCTGCCTTTCGGCAGCCCTCCGTAGAGGGCTGAGTAGGCTAAAGATGTGGGAATTGGCCTCAAATGTCACTGAGCTAGCAAATGAGGACTAGGTCTCCAGTAAGAAGAGGCTTCTGCTCCAAAGGCCATTCAGCATCCTGCCCTGAGCTGTGGGGATGAAGAGAACAAACAGAGACACGTCCTCTGACCTGGGCTAGTTTGAGAATTAAGGAGGGGCTGGTGAAGATCACCCTTTGAAGAAGGAAAACCCCACAACAAATAGGGAAGGCTCAATTTCCCACACTGGCCCAGCAAAGGTAGCACTAAAAGGTGTTGCCTGATTCCCTCCCCATTTCTCAGGCTGCCTTCCCCACTCTCCGTTGTGACCCTCAAGCTCCCCAGAGCCCTTCCTTACCCCCCTTGAGGTAGATGCTATGTCTCTGCAGTGGATTTGGGACTGCGAGGTACGTCCTGATGTATCTGCAAGGATACGGCCATATGGTCTGAGTAGAATGGGCTGCATCCCTGGGGCTTCCAACTGGGGACAACTCTGGTTGCTGAGACACAGTTGGGGGCTGTTGGCTGATGATGGTGAGACAAGATTTCAGAGTCTTGTTTCAGATACCCTGCAATACACAGAAAATAAAATATCCAGTGCTGGGGAGCAACTAGCTCCCAAAGGGAGGCCAGAAAACACTATTAAAGCTGCCTCTATGGCCCAGGTCAGTACCCCTAAAAATAGTTGACTTTGCAGAGATTGATACCATTGGGATTACTGAACTGGGGAATCTGGCTATGAAGACCAGCAGTGACAACCAGTGAAACAGGAAGGACCATATATGGTCCTCACCTTTCTCTCAGCACTTCCCCATGCATTATATTACAAGCTCAAAGAGTGGGCAAATCTCCAAGTCCCCAAAAAGAAGAGAGACACCACAATGCTGTCAACCTACTGGAGGTTCACTTACATTGACGTGCTGGGGAATAAAGCACTGCTGTGACCACACTGCTGCCTGAACTAAGTGATGTTTACTTGCCACGCTCAACATTATGGTGGTTATGGTGGAGACACGGACTAAAATAGGATGGGCTGAAGCACAAATGTAGATATGGCCTTATGGTTGACTTAAACACCCTTCTCTGGGCTGTCCAAACATATCAGCCCTGTTTTAAGATTTAACTGCTTGTCGTACAGAGACTCCATGCTTCCTTCCAAAGGAAGTTTACCCCTTTACATTGTAGGTGCTATAAAGCAAAACATAAAGCTTTGCAGTCTGGGCCTGTTTCGGCATGGGACTGTATTCTTGGGGCCGGCAAATAGCCAAAGAAAAACACCAGTGTGAAGCAATGAAAATGAAGACGGAGGCCAAGCCAACCTGAAAGCCTGTAGCTGCCTACCCACTTGCACCAGGTACAGCAGATTGGAACATTCTATTACAGAGGTTCAAAAGCCACTGGCTGTTTGATGCTGACTCCTCTCTTTTATTTGTAGCTGCTAAATCACATTACATGAAACTAAAGGTTTATTAAAGGTCAAACATCCATCCTTTGCCAAGGTGCTCCATGGCACCAGTGTGATTACAGTAAACTGCAATCCCATCCCCATGAATAGCCGGAGGCAACCTTTAGTACAAGTACAAGGCATGGTTTGCAGTCATTCTTTCTGGAGTCCCATGGAGACACCTCAATCACTAATCACATTTCTGTGTCTTTAAGCAGTAAACCCCTTCCTGGAGTCACTTTTCCATATCAGCATTTCCTGACGTAGCCACAGAGCCACTCTTCCTTTGCACACACAAGAGGAAACGATTCCTCTCCCCACTTCCACCCCATCCCCGCTCCAGGCAGAGGTCCATTAGACAACTTTCTTTTATTAAGAGATGATCTGGGCTTTGAATGAGGCTACAGAGCTCTGTCTATTTTCCCTTCATGTAACTAACATTGTAATATCATTTGGAAATGTCTTTGCGAAGCAAGGTGAGGACTTTTCCACCTTGAATACTCCAGTTTCCAACAGCACATTTCCCCCGGTCCTGAATACACCAGGGCAGTGACCGCCCCATGGGTCTAGAAGCATGCGAGGTGTTCGTGTTTGTGGTCCCAGGAAGAACTCACACATTACAGGGGTTTGGCAGATGGGTTAACGCATATCACTGGGTGCTTCAGTGCAATGTGCAAAGGCTGCCCAAGCAGCTTGTGCATGCTTGTGCATGGCATCTCTTGGAGAAGGAAGCTGCTGACGCTGTTGCCTATGAAGGTCCCTTAGCAAACTTCTTTTGAAACTACCTGGCTTGTTGTACAACTCCAGAGCCAATGGAATAGGAATAGGCCACAGTCTCAAGTTAGCCAGCTGTGGAGTCTGAAAATGCCTTTTGGAACAGCACTGCTGTCCTGCTTAATGAGGATATCAGCCCTTATAAACGGGTTTCAATCCCACAGCTTCCCTCTCACTACAGTAAGCATTCACAACAGAGAAAACACACCCCCAAAAACATTTGGCAGGTGCCAAATCAGAGCCCTTGTGCTCCATTTATTAAGGGAATGAGGTCACTCCAGTGTCTCATAGAATCATAGAATCATAGAATAGTTTGGGTTGGAAGGGACCTTTAAAGGTCATCTAGTCAGTGAGCAGGGATATCTTTAACTAGATCAGTTTGCTCAGAGTCCCATCTCTTTGCACACTTGCACTCACCACTGGTATTGTACAAGCTTTTGTTAGTGCCCACCCAACCTTAAACATTCCCACGTTGCTGCTGAGGAACCTCTATAGCACTACTACTGGTAAACACACAAGGGGTTCTCATGGCAAGAAACACCTTGACAGCAAACATCCTCTCACCATGACATTCATAAACGATCCTGAATTCCGAGCCTCTACCCGGTAAGTTCTGAACTTGGCATGGACCACCTCAAGCAAACACAGGCTGGGGCAGGAGGTTCCTTGCACACGTACAGGTAAGCATGCCCTTTTCCTGTAAGCAGCAGCCTCACGGCGTGCAGTGCATTCACATGAGATGATAAGCACAGGTTCAGATTCTTCCTCTGTCCAGCTGGAAGCTGGGATTTGTCTCCTGAGACTCCCATGATGCAGAAGATGACCCTGATTATACAATCGTAGAGCAGTCCAGGGAGATATTCACAACTCCTCTCATTGATCTGCCTTGTTTTGTTTAAAAGGTGGAAATAGAAATGGAAAGGGGGAGCGAATGACTCCATAACCTCTCCTAGGAGACCTAGGCTCCTAACACTGCTCCCATGAATGTGATGTACATTGTACAGCACACAGAACACCTCACAGGGAGAAAGGGACACAGATTCCCCCCTTGGTACACCTTAGTCTGCTCCTCAGGGCACTCTCCTGAGGCGTATGCATTGCTGGGTTGCAGCTATTGCTTTTAGCTCTTAAAAAGAAGAGATACAAACACGCAAGTTTGCAGGCAGCTGGTGAGTGGGTGGGTTAACTCTCCCCAGTGGGGAGCCACAGCGTGACATCCCAAAAATGGGCACTTCTCCTCCTCAGAGAGACAGAGGCCCTCCCTAAACTTCTCCTCACCCTTTGAGGCAGATCGGATCACGTGTTTTATTTTTTCCATACACAGCACAGAGAACGCAATTGCCTAATTCAGTGTTGCAAGTCCTACCAGATAGCAAAGCACCCACAAATTAGCACTCACTCCTTTGTGAGTGGTAAGGGAGGGTAAGGGAGGGTAAGGGAGACGATTCCACTTCAGTGAGCTACAGAACAGACGCCAAAACTGGAACGGTTGTCAGAGGCACGTTATACACAGATCCTCCTACCAACTCCTACAAGAAAAGATTACCTTCTTTCAGCTAGAACAAAGAGCTATTAAGTGAGACAATGGGCCTAGCCGTATTGGTGAACCATCTGTCATCAAGTGTTAGACATTAACAATATCTTTTTTAAGCCAAGCCAATAGAAGCCCCCAGCCACTCTTACAATGGCATATAAGCACAGATGAAAAGTGTCAGCCCAATTTTTCCTTGTTTTAACTCCTTCCGCTTGGTCTGTTCTGTTATTGCTGCTTTCTGGAGCAACCCCAGAGCATGCCGGACCATGCGAATTTCGCACAATAATCATCAAACTAACACTTTGCATCACATTTCACGCCAGTGCACTGGAGTTGGCTCTGGGGAGCAGCCTGGTTTGGTTTGAGGGCAGGCAACCAGGAGACTGATGACAAAGAGATGCTTTCTCCTCTGGACCCAACTCTCCCAACCCCAAGGGACAGCTATCCAGAACATCTGCATTAGCTTTCCACAGCCCGAATGCCAAAGACAAAGGGGGTCTGAGTCCCTGTGCATACCTCTGCTAGCTGATAAGCAGCAAGCAGCCAAGTTTAGGATACGAGAAGAAACTTGAGATTAGACTGAGACACATAGCAACCTGAGAAGAGCAGGCTGGCCCTATGTGTGGTACCAGTTATTAGCCTCCTCTGCCCAGCCTGAGCACCCCACTCACGAGATGGTTTGGTGGGTGAATGTCAAAACTCCGGTTCTGGTGATTGGATTGCACAGAGCAGACCAAGCCAAAACAGGATAAAGAATTAGAGAGCTACCTGGCTCTGCGGATTAAGCTCTGCAGTTTAAGCAGGAGTTGTTCTATATCTGGCTTATTTATATCTTTCAGTTTCCAGCCCAAAAGCCTGATCTTAAAGCTTTACTAAGTAAATATTTTCTCTCCTTGACTACCAAGCTTTTGCAGTGCTATGAGAGAGCTGAGTTTGGGTGAAATACTGGACATTCAAGGTGTTTTATTTTCCTAGAGGTAGGGAATACACGTAAAGCAACACACTTGCCTGAAAGACTTACAGTCCAGATCCAGTTTAATCGGAGACTGGGGAATTTTTCCTTCCATGAAGGGGCTGATACCACCAAATGCCGAATTTTAGGAAGGGTTTTCATCCATCAGATTTAAAGGAGCACTCCCTCCCACTATTTGCAAACAGTGAAGAAAAGTGGGTAGAGGTCTGTGCAGCTGGGGACAGCTGGGGTGAGAGGACAAACTTGGCCTGACTGGACCTTGCTTTGCCTCTATACCGGATCACTAGTGATATCTACTTGCCATCCAGCTGGTCAGTAAGCCTTCCTATGTGCAATCTTTTGATGGTCCTAGATCAGAGGGGTCTATATCACTGCTCATTAGCCCAGCTGGTGCTTTTGCATTTTTAGCAGAGAAGCTAAGAAAAGAGTGAGATCTCACTTCTCAGGGATTAGTCCTCCAGGGCTTGCACACCTTGTCTGTCCCACAGGTGATGGACTGATGGTCATGACCAAGCATTACACCTGGCTGAATTAGGAAACACTTCACTTCGGTGAGGATGGAAACCACTAAATCTCAGCAGGGAGGCAGTAACTGAGAGAAGCCAAGTGCAACGGGAAGCAAAACAGATTAGCCATGGTTTGTACTTACCATTAGAAATAGCCTCAGAGAGTGCACACATGGTCAGGTTCTGCGTGCTGAAGTGCTGGAGTTTCTGTGCACCTTTTCCCTGAGCTGGGAAAGTAGCAACTTCCAGCCAAGAGGCTTGAGGTGCTTTAAGACAAAGAGACCATAAGTTCACAGAAAACAGGTTTCAGGGCTGTCAGTCTGGCTTCTTTCCCTGTTCAGAAAAGTTATTTCAAAGACAAAGACAAAGACAAATATAGACCAGTTCAATAAAACAAAACTGGAGTACGAGCCAGAGGGGCAGTTATTGCTCGTTCTCACCTGGCAGGAACAGAAATGATATGGAACAGGGACTTTGATAACTTCAGCCATTTGACCGCATGACTAAACTGTACAAAGTGACTGATGTGGAGACTGAGTAGGTGTGACGGTGGCATGGATAATTGCGCATGCAAAATAGATAACGAAGCTCTTCTATGACCTGCCTTGGTCACTGCGAAGTTGCACAATTTTCATGGTAACTAGAAATGCAAATGAAGAAGGCACTCTGCTCCTTAAATGTTTCCAGTGGCTGGCCCTTTGTGAAGCTCCTCCCGGACTTTTGCAAGTGGTGTTGTCAAAAGCATTCAGCAATGGCCTCTTTCTGCAGCAAAAAAGTTAATAGGAACAACATTTACAACTGCTTTCAGTGAACACCTTACAAAAGTCAACAGGAAACTGCAATTTCTTTCCAACATAAAGGTCATTTAGCATTGGATACAGGCATTTTAGTGTGTCAAAGAAGCAAGAATATCCTGTCCCAACATGCCCATCTTTTACCCAAGAAAAACCATGATTGGTGTGACAAGTTGTAATAGGCAAACAGCTACACTCTGCCATTCTTCTGTGTGAAAAAACCCTTTAGCCCCTTACTTTATCAGGCCTAAAGTCATTCCTTTGGCAATAAGATCAACAGAAACCTCTGCATTTTTCTTCCAACAGTTAAATTATTTATGAGCTTTGAAAATAATCCCACTTTGTCTTCTAACCCTAGTTTTGCATATATACATGGTTTTTTCCATGTCGACCCCTGTGAATTCTTCAGCTAAAATATGCATTCATTAGAAAAACATTTCAGGGTATTTTTTTCTCTCCTCTTTATCTACTTGTTTGAATATGTTGTAAACTTGATTAATGTTGCCTTCTAATCTCTTTTTTTCTAGAGAGAACACCTGGAGCTCTTTTAACCTGCCTCAAATAAAAAATAAAACTCAAAAACCAAACAACCTAAGTTGCAATGTCACACCTTCACAACCCTTTCCTTTCCCTGGCCATCCATTGCTCCTCTTCTAAGAGGGTGGACACATGGGCAAAACTTGTGTCAATGAACCTACAGAGTCACGGGTTTCTTCTAAAGCCCCCTTCCTTATGCTCCCAGTAACCTGCTTAGTTTTTAGCCTCTCTCTGACTAGAATAGTTTGGGGAGATTTATGACAGCAATTCTTCTGGTTCCTTTCACAATGTGTTTTCCGCTATCCTCATCTATCGCTCTGCCAACATGCATCATTTATTTAATACCAGTCAGTAGCCACATTAAACCTTTTTTTTTTTTTTTTTTGAGGACATTTCCTCCTGTACCTGGGGAAATTTTGCAGGTAAATAAAGTCTGAGCCAATGTTCTTGGACCTGCCTTTTCTGCCTCCATCCAAAGCTTTCCATGGACATCAATCATCCTTGAACTAGGATTCTTCTCATTTTAATTATGCTAATATCACCATAATTTCATTCTCGTTAACAGCAATTGAGTTTCAGTCTCTGCAGATGGTGGAGCTGGACAGTTACCAAGCCACATGCCATCTTGAGAGGAGTGTATGGACCAGTGCTTAGCCTATGGCAGTGTTACTCATCACCGTTTCTGAGTTGCATCACTTCACTTTACCCATTTGTGAAATGACATATGCCGTTGCCTCATATTGGTTTTGAGGTTTACAAAGGAGGTTTTTAAAAATACAAAAGAGTGTCCATTGCCCAGCTGCCTCATTCTTGTTAAAATATTACCTTGCCTGCTTTGATAACTTCAGGTGAAGGCTACAGAGGAAATATGTTATCGATTTAAAGTGTGGCTACAAAGAAGACGGAGGCTCTCTCTTCACAAGGAGCCACATGGAGAAGACAAGGGACAACGGCTACAAGTTGCACCGGGAGAGGTTTCATCTCGATATAAGAAAGAAATTTTTTACAGTGAGAACAGTCAATCACTGGAACAACCTACCCAGGCATATGGTAGAATCCCCATCACTGGAGGTTTTCAAGATGCAATTGGACAGGGTGCTAGATAATCTCATCTAGGTTCCCTTTCCCACGAAAGGTGATCATTCGAGGTCCCTTCCAACTTGGCATGCCTTATGATTCTATGATTGCTATAGATGTGCATATGTTACTACTATGGACCCCACCCCTCTGAACTTCCTCAACAGAGCACATATAGAACCCAAATCACAGCAATGCTGATGGGAAGGGACCTCTGTGGTTTTCTCATCCAACCTCCTACTCAAAGCAGGTCTGTGTTCTGACCATGCCCCTTCTTATTCTCATGAAATAAAACTATCAAAGGCTATACAGGTAGATTTGCACAACCTCAATTATATCTATGTTGTGGTACAGGCACCCAATGCAGCCCTCTCCTTACCATTGTCCAACCCGGTAGATCTGCCAGAGTTTACTGCACCTCCCTTCTGGACTGGGTTTCTTTTCAGGAAAACAAATGTGGGTAGGGAGGGTGCTGAGCACAAAAGCATTTACCCAAAGAAGTGTTGGGGTGTATAGAGGGACAAGAACTTCAGTGCACACCGAGGGGAACTACTCTGCCCCACACACTAGTTCCAGTTCCACCCAGTGGAGAAGAGGTGGTTTCCCACATGCACAGTGGATAGTTTATCACTGGCTGCCCTCATCAGGCCAAGCCCAGCCTTACTGTTTGTGGACTGAAGCCAGGACATAATGCATGCACAGCCCTGATGCTAGAACTCATCTCTAAGCTGAGAGAAGGGTGACTTGAGGAACGGTCACTACCTCTTGGCTGATATGCAGAGGAAGCTTCAACTTACACCTGGCTACAGGTCAAAAATCAGTACAGTGTAGACCAAACTGCACCAGTCCTGCAGGAAGAGCTTGACATTGTGACTGCAAGCATGAAGAATGATATTACCTGGATTCAATGTTTTTTTATGCTGAGTACAAAGTCTGGCACAGCCGATAGAAATTATGATGGACTATTGCAGCCTTCTGGGCTGAAGAACACATTAAAATCTCTGCAGGAGATTATATCTGACCAACTTCTGATGCAACTGTTGTCTCTTCCTACTCCATTTGACAGCTGACCTCCCTGATACTCTGGTAAGACACAGATGGTAGCTGCAGAGCTGAGGTAAACATGAAATGGTCTCTGACAACCCAGAAGAGTCACCGTTTTCCCATCCCTTTATGCTTAGAACACCCTAAATCAGATGGCAGTTTAGGATCCGAGCCAGACCTATCTCCCCCAGGCATTCAGAGCTTGCAAGGAGCGAAGAGGCGTTGTAGTTGGAAGGGTGGGAAAGTTCTGCTCAGATTTTGTGTTGCAGCAGGTCTTCTGCAGACACCTTTAGGATATATTTCTAATCCATGTCAAGGACTTTTAATTTCTTTAATAATTTCATATATTTTGTGAAGGGAAAGAACTAATTCAGGTACAACCATACACAATATAGTGAATAAATGATCTACTAGTGCTCAAAAACTGGGAAAGCTGTGACATGAAGAGCAGCACAAAACCAACTGTCTTTGTCTCAGGTTTAAACCAGTGGAATGTGTGTCTGCACTTCGGGGTAGCTAATTTGGTAGGAAATGAATTAAAACATGAGAGAGAGTCACCTTTTAAGGGCAAAAGGCCTTGAATTCTGCTTGCTGATCAGGATGACACCAATATTTATGCTGATGGCCAATAAGGGCATTTCTGACTCCAATTTCATTTCCAGAAAACATTAACGCTACCTCACGGTGCGTTATTTGAATCAGTGCACGTCGCCAGAGGTTGAATAAGACGGTTTCTCCACACTCCGCGACGGAGTACCGACACTTACTAAATTATGCTGTTAAATACTGTAGTATGGCTATAAAATACAATGAAGGCCCGTGGAAAGATGCCAGCCCTTTTCTGAGAAAGAAAGAGCACTTTTTGGAACCCTGCCTGTGGCCCGTAATTTTCACTTCCTCCTACTACAGTGTGAAGTGACATGAAAGGACTTGTAAAGTCAAGTCCAGGAGACTGGTGGGGTTTTGAAGGAGTAAAGCTAAAGTTAGATCATCAACGGTAGCGTTTGACCTACTTGAACTTTGTGGGGAAAGAAGGAGGGAGCCAAATCTCCCACACGTCTCCCTAGCAGACCTCACTGGAAAAAAAATTGAATTCCAGCCTGCAAAACATACATTTTTCAGCCCAAATGGGGCCAAAACGTTCAAAATATAGAAACTTTTAATGAAGAAAACTGTTGATTCACAAGCAGTAAAACTTTCCAGAAAAGTTGCCAACTAGCAAGATATTTCAGTATTTCATGGGAAATAGCGTTCAGTGAAGGAGAAGGACCAGTGGCAGAGGATGGAAGCATGGCTTACACGAACTGAGGGTCCTGTCAGGTTCTGCAGCAATGCCCATGGACCCTGACACGTGCAACTAACAACTAAGTCCTTTAAGTCCAGCAGGCTCAAAATGAATTTTTTTCTTATTAGTAATTACCAAGGAGGTGAAGGATGGAAGAGGAGTCAAGATTGACCTTTCTTTGTGGAAAATATTTCAGCAGGAAAGATTTGTCCTTCACCAGTGGCCATAATCTGACTTTTCACACTGTACGTGTGACTATAACCCTAAAACTCTTCATTGCAGGAACACAGACCAAATGATGGTGCCTGACCCACAAAGCTTAAAATCTAACTGAGAACAACAACAAAACCAAAAACAACTATTCAGGTCAACAGAGAAAAACCCTATGATAGCGCCTGACAAACAACAGGTACAATACGCTGCCCGCCTGTTAGCTACCACATTTCTACAGGGAGTGGTTATTAGAGGAAGGATGAATCAGAGATACAGAATTATGAGATGGAGATGGGTGAGCAAAATTCCACAAGACTTATCTTCCTAAGTCCATGCATTATCTTCATGTATTTCTTATATGCCTGCACCTACAAATCTATACACAAATCCAGCATCCAGTCAATCTCTGGAAATAGAACAACCACTCAGCTTAAAATGTGTGTCCTTAGTTGTCTTGGGTGTAGCCTTCTTGCAGATCATCAAAACTGGAGAGCAGCAGAATTTTCTTAGTGACAATGTTTAAGGAGACGAGATCTTGGACTTAGCCAGAATGCCCTATATTCATTTGCTGAGCCTGGTGTTAGCTGGAGTTGACTCTTCATTAAACACCGTCTCTAGAGCAGACTGAGCTTGAGGCATGATTTTCAAATTCATTACAAATTCAGAACAGCTCTGGTGGCTGCAGAAACTCTTCACAGGGTTCCTAGGGATAACTGTCAGCAAAGCTCAGAGCTACCTTATTCCAGCCAACCTACTTCTTAAAACTCTGGCCAGTCCAGGCACGTGTGGACAGTGATTGTCAGAAGTACTTCTTAGGAAAAGGATTTGAAAGGAGTTTTTAAGGTTACTGATACAGGGCAGCGGGGAGAGCTCATGCCCAGCCCCTCCTGCCATTACAATGGAGGACAACAGTGCTAAAAAGCGCTTTGCCTCTGTGCCAGGATCCCTGACACGTTCACAAAACATGCACGTACCATGCAGGTAAACACGATCATCTTCCGGAGGGTGCAGGCTCTGATGGGTGGACCTGAAATGCAGCAAATGGCATTAAGGAAGGTGTTAAGCCTTGTCACCCAAAATAAAGGTTATATCAAAATCCCCCATGCTAGCAGTGTCGGAGTCACTTTCTTTCCCACTCTTTAGCTTTTTTCTCATCTCCACTGCACTCGTGGAGCAAAATTCTCGGTGCAATTGGTCACAGCAGTTCAGCTGGGGACAGAGACGAGTATCAGGAGAGGAACAAAGTATGCAGGAGGGTCCCTTTTACATTTTCAAAGCCACAGACTGTATTTTCCCCTTTCCCTCAGGCTCCGTCACTCCACTTTCGACTCCTACAAGTAGCACTTGGAGAGCAAAGAAAGTGGGGGAGAGGTGTGAGAAAGCTGAGTTGTATGCCTGGAGGAGAACAGGGATTTGGGGTACTGGCGGATGAGCCCTGCAAACATTGCCATGACGTCCTTAGGTCCTGCCACACGCTCCTGCATCCTCAGCCCCTGCCACGGGCTCCCTCACACATCAAGGGTGCTGGAGGAGCGTCCTGGATTGCTGACCAACCGAATCGATAAGACGCCAGAATGCCAGACAGAGGCTTCCCTCTCTGCTGCAGGAATGAAGGGTTGGTAATAAACCACTGGGGATAAATGGCAGCACCTTCCATCACCACTGCTGCCTACACCATGAGCAGCTGTTGGACCGTGACAGCGAGGGCAGAGAGAGGGATTTAGTGAACAGCTACGGCCTCCCTGACAGCATGCATCAAAATCACTCCCCTACACCAGCCATCTGCAGACAGGACTGGTCTTGATCCGTGGTTTGTCTGGCTGTAGGATGTCATTTATTTCTCTACCTCATACTTCCCAACTCGACAATTTCCTTTTAGCACGAATCTCTTTCCTCCACCTCCTTCTGCCCATTATAAATACATGAGTATGTGTGTTTCTTATTTTTTATGTGATCTCTCGTAACTGCCAAAAAAATAAATCTCTTGACATAAATCCTTTTGGCTTGGGTTTCTTGACAAATATGTGCTAGTTTTTCTTTATCCCTCACACTCCTCTCCTCTCCATAAACTCTCAGCAGGAGTTTCTGCAAACTCTCAGCTCTCAAGTCCTCATCATGCAGCACCTCAGGAGAAGTCACTGTGGTGAAGCTAGGGCAGGAGAACGCTTCCTCTGCCTGTGGAGGGTGCATAGGACAGGGCGTGGGCATCTGCAGCGTACTCTGTCTCTGCAGATATTTTGGTTTCCTCCATTGCATACATCCCTCCAAGCACAGCTATGGTGAAAATGGTCCCATCTAGCTTCCAGTGCCTACATCTGAGCCTGAGGGCTACACCAGCATTTGGGTCAGCAGATCTCTCTAGTCAACAGACCTAGCTGCCTCATCCGATGGCACGCACAAAACCTGTGGCAAAGAGCAGAACCGAGCCCCAAACCCCAAACCTTCACGTGCTTCTTGAGTGCTGCAGTCATGAGGCTGCTCCCTTATGCTGCTCTTGGCTGCAGGTTGAGGTGCAACGTTGAGCTGTCTATCTGAACTGACACTTGCTCGGAGGATTCGGCAGTAAGTTGGCCCATGCAGTGTAAATCTGCATCCAAGCGCTTCACTCTACATGCTAGCGTTGGCAGTAAAGCAGAGGGGAGGCAGAACAAGTACAGCATACAGAGAGAGAAAAGGAGGTCCTCGTCCCTGGCATTGAGGGCTTGATGGAATTGCTCTGGGTCCAAATGGATCCAGTCAACAGTTTTGAATCCCCTACAGAAATTCAGACTGAACTTAGAGACCTCACCGGCGCAGAGGAAGGAAACAAAAGCGGGTTTTGCTGGGACTCACCTGTACCTAAATTCTGGGCAGCGAATGAAGGAAATGCCTAAATTTCCTGTCTAGTCAGTGGGGAGGGACAGGTGTTTTTCAAGACTTCAGAGAGACTTCTGTTACTTAAGCTGGCAGACATGATCTTGAAAAAACACCCTCTCAGATGGCTGGCTAGCAAATGCCAATGCTCCAGGAGTGCAATGGCTTCACTAGCTACCTAAAATACAGATGCAAGCCCAGCGCCTAAGCTAGGCAGACCTGCTAATACTCAGCTTTTGTATTTTAACCTCACCAGAAGCTCCTGTTATGGTGAAATATATGGGGCAGCAGAGCATGGCAGCAGAGCTAAAGCCCATAGATCATGGAGTTAAATATCCTACTGTGGGCTAAAAGTGAGTGCACACAGTTTCAGCCCACGTGTTGGCTGAAGTTATGAGCACGCGAGAAAAGGGGATTTATAATGAGAATTGCAATTCAGCCTCAATTATAGTGCGCGACTGTCTGCACACTATAAACTGGAGGTTTAATAATGAGGCAAGTAGGCTGAAGGAGAGAATTTCATTGTGTCTGTTTCACAGACTGGAATTCTTACTAAATTCATCAGATCACTTGAGTTCTCCTGACAACTGTAGCAGTATAACTAATTTTAAAGGGGTTTATTGTACATTAAGACTGCAACAAAAGATACAGGCAGCGAAAACCTCATAGAGAAAGAGAACTCCAGATTGAGGACTATAATGTATATGAGATTTGAAAGAAGTAAGTGCTAAAAGATGTAGACAGCAGTTTTTCAGGGTCCTTAACCTTGATGAATAAATGAATAAAATCCCTTAAAAAATTGCAGTGTTTCTTTCAAGTGATTTCCAGCATGTTAATGATCAAGAGAAGCTGAGAAAATTGCTGGGAAAGGAGATGACTTTCCTCAATATGCTCTTACCACAGAGACTATGAGACAGACCTGAATTGTAAGCAAATAATATGCATTGCAAAATACGACAGAGGAAGCGAAGAACAGAGGCTCTTTAGCTGTCCATAATGCATTTGCGTACAGGTGTGTTGACTGCAGGACTTTGTGATGTTGCCAAATCAAAGCTTTAATGGAGATTTGGAGCCTTCCAGCTTTTCTATATCCAGGTACTTAGACAGGGCTTTCCTGTATCGTATTTGCTTACCTTACTACCCCAAAAGAAAGAGAATAGGACCCAAATTGAAAGAGGGCACAGAAAACACATAGAAGCCTTTATTTACCACTGTAAGCATCCCACCCACCATGTAGAACCCCCCACCAGCCAAAGGGGCCTGAGTTGCCCACCTCCTCATTTCTATCAGCAAAGTCTCCTAGGTATTGCTGGAAATGTTAAAGACACACCAATAGAAAGCACAGCATCTCACCCCTCAACGCAGTCCACAAAGGAGACATCTCACCACCTTCTGCAAGATAGGAAGGGAACGTCTTGTTGGTGTCCTGGCCTTGCCCCAGGAGGTGCCGAGGACTGGAGGAAGGAGCAGCTGAGACAGGGAGCACCAAGCACTGATGGGCAACTTGGCTGCTGAAAATGGGGGTGCTCCCAGATTAAACAAGCTGTCAAAGGAAATGGCAAATGAGAATGGGGTGCTGAAGACTGAAATTTTGAAGGTATCATCTCCAGCAATGTTTTCATCTCTCAATTTTACTGGCTGACAGTGCTTGCACATAATGCTCTTGTCTCTCCCCAGCACCCACATCACCCACACACCCCTCTTCTCTCCTGGCCCCACCAACCTCTAGCTAATAATGCAGCTGATTAGATCTTTCATCATTTTTATTGTTATCCACCCGCAGATTAATAAAACAGCTCTCCGGCTGTTTCTGGCTGACCACATTCCCTAATTTATCATAAAGGCTTCGCCTGAAATACTTCCATGTGACATGCGGGGAGAGTTGCAGTCCCTCCCAGCCAAGCATATCTGTGAGAAAGCGCAGCACAATGATCCTCAGTGATATAGCCCGTATTCTCACCACACAGAGCAGAAGTTAACGCTCCGCAACCAAGCTGCTAAAGCAAAATTACCAGAGATTGGTACCAGAGGCACGGAGGTGGAAAAATGGGGAGTTAACTCCAGCTCACTGGAGCACACTGCTTCATACCTGTACCGTCTCTTAATACAAGGGAATCTGCTTTTAAAGCACTCCAAATTTTCTTTTTAAAGACAGTAATTACAAGGGTGACTTAACATTGCCTCAGGGACTATTCTGCAAGAATTGGAAGACTTGATCCCTTAAAAGTCAAGAAGCTGGAGGAATCATGAGACTGGCAATGGATTTTTTTTTCCTAACTTTCTTCTTCTTCTTCTCCCCTCCCCTCCCCTCCTCTCCCTTCCCCTTGCCTTGCTCTTCCCTCTCCTCCCCTCCCCTCCCCTCCCCTCCCCACTTTTCAGGGTACTGATTTAAAGAAATGCAAAGCTCAAATGTCTTGCAGTCAAAAGGAGCATTTGAGCTCACAAATTCAAAAACAATCCCTTCAAAATCACACAGAGCTCTATTGAACTAATGGTGTCATCCATTTACTTTGAGGACATGACATTCACTAGATGAAGATGAGTTCATCTTTGCGTGGCCAGTGTTATACTGGGCGCAACGGAGACCTATTCACTATTTTCCAACCCAAGGTAAGAAAAAAGTTAAAAACTTCTGTCAGCTAGACATTTTTGTAGGATTTTTCCTGTTTTAAACTGAACAACATGAACAATTTTCAAAATACTGACAGAGGAAACAAAACCAAAAAGGTAAAAAACTTTTTATGAAATAAAAAATGGAAAATTTCTACAGAACTGATAATGTTTTATAGAAAGATTCCATTTAATGAAAAAGTCCATTTTCTGCTGAGAAATATTTTCAGGGGATACATTTCAGTCAAGACTGTCAGCTGTTACTTGCCTTTCAATCACTGACTGATGCCCTAGCTCACATCCCCCATGCTAGATGCTGTGCAAAGACGCAATAAGCAATCTTTGGCTTGCAGAGCTGGGATCTCATTTTGGGAAGAGATGAGTGTTACAAGAAACGGGATGGAGGTGCAATAACGAGATCCCAGGGATACAGTAACCAACATGTGAGAACAACCCAAGGGTAGAGCAGTTTGAAAACAAATAGCTGCCTCCCAGCCAGCTATGCCTTGGCTGACTCCATGCAGGTAACCTCAGAGATGTCTGGCACAGTCTTCAGGGGGATCTTAAGAAAAGATTGAACTGAGAAAGAGTCTGTGACCTTTCAAGGCAGTGCAGTGGCGGTGATGTACAAAAGGACGTGCAATGAGGATGGAGCAGGAACTAAAAGACCCTGGAGCCCAGGTAACAGTCATTGAATTTGCACAGAGGGCAGACAGGGGAGATGTGAGCTCCCTCCTCCACCCAGACACACATCCAGTTGACTTGCACTGCTCCTTGGTAAAGCCAAGCATCCTTATCCCCTGTAACGCAAGGCCATGGAGAACTGCCATGATTGCTGACTCATTAGGAAAAGGTGAATGTATCTCTGTGCGAGCTCAGAACAAGCAGGAGAAGCACAGAGCTTCTTCCAAGGAAAGTCAGCCCCTTCCAAGGAAAAACATTTTTCCTACTGCGATATCCAAAATATTGACCAAGCTGACTTGGATCAGCTTCTGGTGCAGTTATACGTTCCTCTCTTCTTTCTTTCATTTTTCCTTATTCTTGTGTCTCCTCCTTATTTTCATCTGAACTAGCCAAAATAAGATTTTCTGTGAACTGAAGAACCAGGACTGATTTCCCATGATTTCATGACTCAAGGCAAAGTTCGTGTGTGTGTGTGTGTGTGTGTGTGTGTGTGTGTGTGTCCTTCATTGTATTACAGGAATTCTGTGCTTACCATGACCTATCAGTCAGCAGGAGAAGACAGAGGGGATAATACTTGTGAACATCAGTAGCAGGTTAGAGGAGTCCTTACCTCCAAGCAGACGCCTAGCTTCACAAAACATGCAGGAGCTTACTAACTTTCAGATTTCTTTCTCCTCTAGCTAAAACTCCTTCAAGGGGGTTAAACATTAAAATGAGAGAGGCACCAAGCAGCAGACCAGCACATGCAGTACAATTGCATTAACCCTTCCATCCTTAAGAAGCCAGACCTTGGTGACACACATCCCCTCCTCCATCTGCCTGACAGTCAGTTCATGCATCCTGCCTGGCTGCCTCCAGACCCGGGTTATTTTATATCCTCCGTCAGCCTCGCCTCTTCCGCCCTTCCCCTTTATCCCTCCAAAAGCCACCTGAGACAGAAAACAGCAGTTAAAAAGATTATCAGGAGACAGTTTCTGGAACAGAGACCTAAGCAACAAGTCCCTCATGAACAAGCGATACTCTGCCCAACCAAGACGAAAGGAAACCCTGACAAAGTCAGCCTGCAACGAACAAAATGCAGCTTTGCTTAGATTCCCCAGGCCAGGGAGGACATGGGTCTAATTTGCAGCTCACAGCCCAGCTCTGCAGTGACAGATGCTGCCTGGAACTGAAGGAGAAATGACGATGCAGGGCCGTTTCCTTTGAGACGCTGTTCTGTCACCATGGAGGCAGACAGCGCGCTCTCAACAAGTTTATCTGCAAAGTAACATGAAAATTCCTCACAGCAGGAGAGATTTGACGGGACGTGCCTAGCACAGCTTTATAAAAAGGTTTCTTCAAATGCTTCCAAATCCCATGCATCTTTTTCTTGCTTTATCATCCTTTTCAACATCCTTCTTTCTCTCGCTTTTTCTTTTTTCTAACGCCTCCACAAGGCACGTTTATCGACATCAAAGCACATTCTCATACAGCTCATTTTTTTTTGCTCTGAATCCACTCTTGCAAAGTCCAAGCCTACTAGTACTCTCCACACCCAGCGACTTCACCAGGAGCAAAACTTGCCTCTGTGCATGAAATCTCCTTCAAAGTCTGGGCAGTATGGACGTCCTAATGTAGGGACCAAAATCCTTTACACCTAGGTGAATTCCTCCAAGACGGAGCATTTCTTTTTGATACTTCTGCAGAATCTGCTGTGCCTGGGCTAAATTTTGATGACTGTCCCTTCCATGCATTTTTCCTCCCTCCCCAACCAAACCAGAGGTGCACACCAGATTATATTTGTAGGCTGCATTCAGGATGCTCAGCCCAGACAAACAAGTGCTCTAGCTCTGTGCTGTTATCACCAGAGAGATGCCTAAAGCTTGGTCCTATGGCCACCGCACTGCACTACAGGCAGCCCGAGCTCAGGTAAACTGCAGATGCCCTCTGCCATAATGGCAAGCATGGTCAAGTCCTTCCAGACCAGTTTCATGACCAAGGACAGCACACCCAGCCTACCCACACACCAGGGAATGGCTGAGTGCGTGCTGAAGGTGTTGCAACCATGTGTTTCCTTCCCATGTGGTCCTCAGGTTTCCTCAGGTGACTGTTACTTTAGGAATAAGTGCCTACACAGCTGATGTGAAGGCAAACTTGGACCCAAGGACAGGTCTAAGCCTCTAGTCCCATGCCCTCAAAGCTGAGTATCTGCTGTTAAAACTACTTTTTCTCTCCGTGATTTCTTCCATTTTAAGGAACAGGTCAGTCATGCTCCATCAAGCTCTAGAAGCATGAGTGTGTTTGCATGGCATAGGTAGGAAGATTTTTGAAGCCCAGAGCTGATCTGCAACTGTATTCCAGACAAAACTGCTTCATACAGGTTTGCTTTCCTAGTGTGTTATCATTAAAAACACCAAGGCAAGACCTGCAGGATCTTTTCACTCTCTTTAAAATCCAGACCTGGATCCCAACTGGGTGGTAAGAGAGCCTTCATCTCCAAACCCTTCTCCTCTGTCCTGCTTACAGCACATTACTTGGCTTTGCCACTCTAGCGTCTTCATCCCAGGAAAACAGGTTTCTCTTCCTGCCATCCTCACCTAGCAGAGCCTTACATCTCCTCTTCTTGGCACTGGCAGTGCCGTGGGGACAGGCTGGGCTCAGGAGCAGCCTCGACGCAGCGCTCTCCATCTTTTCACAAATTCCAGTTGGCAATTGGCTATGGGAAAGATGGAAAATGAGCTAAAGGATGTATATTCACTTTCCTCAGTGTATAAAGGGCTGTGTGTGTTGGGGTGGCGATGGGAGGAGAGAAGGTGAAAGGGGAGTTGGAACTGTGAAGTTTGAAGGTGAAAAAAGTCTTTATATCTGGATTAGTGGAGTCCTGGGGCCTTCAAAAATAGTTAAAATTCCCTTTTTTGAGTAATGGAGAAGTAGTTTGCATTGATCTTAAGAATTTGCTTATAGTTTTCCCTGGAGTTCAATGTACTGGGGAGTGCAAAGCTGACACAGCTCAAAAGTTTTATGAACCTCAGGTAACAGCGTGAAAGGAAATTTTAATAAATATTACATTTATTTAAATTTAATTTTTTTCCTTGTTAATAATAAAAGCCAACCTTGGTCTTCTGGGCTTTTCTCATATGCCTGCTTAATACAGCAGCTGAATCGTGGAATTATTTATATTTTAACTTCGTTTTCAGTAAATCGTCAATCATTCACCTTTCAAAAGCATTAAATTCAGAGGCGAACAGCAGGGGAGAGGGAGCCTGAAAAATAAATATTGACTTTCAGGGGTTTGTTTTGGTTTTTTTTTAAACACAGGGTTAGAAATAGAAGCTGTTATGGGTGATGAGTAAAAGCACAGAAAAAGGAAAAGACACTTGTGCCTATAGATTTCTTCCCATCATAGTCCTGTAGCTCTATTTCTGCTTTATTTGCAGGAAGCCACAGCAGCACCAATGGGTTGTGGCCCTTGCTGGCTTAAAGAGGCACTTGGCTGAAAATCTGGAGTCTGGTCGTCATTCCTTGCAGAGGATACTTGCTACTAGCCATGGATACCGGTATTGTGAGTAATAGCTGAGATCCCAAGGAAAACCCAACCAAAAGAGGCATGGTAGAGTTGAGAAATCCATCAGGATTACCATATAGTGACCCTTATGCTATGCGAAGACTCCAAAGATTCTTCCCTTTAAGTTCAGCAGCCCAATCAATGTCTAAAGATGACAGACTCTTGCTACGTGTCTCTCCTGTCCCTTGGAATAGAAGGACTATAGCCAGCCAGCTGTCCCCTTGGGTGCTCTAGAAACCTTCTGCAGGGTTCTCACCTTCATGTGAATGAAGGCACCTCTTCAATCCCCAAGTAACATCTGCGACATCCACCCTCCACACCAATCATCTCACCTGTTACTCCACCCTCTGACCTACCTGAAATCCTAGCCCAGGCAGGCTAAAATGCAGCAAGAGAGGCTACCCACAGCCTGTCAGCTATGTGGAGAGCAGACAATGCCATACTTCGTGTGTTGTGCTCATGACCGCTTCAGGGACCACTTTAGTCAGAGCTAAAGACTACAGCAAGAAGAGCCCAGCCTGCAATCTTGAACATAACAGGTCACAACACCGCAGTGAGTCACCTGACAACTTGGGTTCAACTACAGTTGCACAGTTTTGATTCAAAGACATCAGAAGATGAAATCTCTACCAAGATTTTTGGTAATTATTTCGCGGAGATAATGAACAACAGAACAGGCGCCTGGATTCTTGCTCACGTCTATTTGTGTTCAGCTTGCAGGCACTGGTCTGTCGTGTGCCTTTCTTTCTCTTTTAGATTAAAGAGTCCTTTTATAGCAGGTGCATACACACAGCAAGCTGCCACTTGAGCTTGTTGATGAGCTGAACAAATTGCTCTCTTGGAAGCATTTTCTCTAGCCCAGATTTGTGTGGGCTTCTGCATCCTCTCCGATTTCTCATTGTCCCTGACAAAGCACATGTCCCTGAACTGGAGATGGGTTTCTGTTATCTGTCCCCTTGTGACTTACACTGAGCTAAAATTAGTCCTGTCCCTTCACCAGTCTCCTTCAAGGTGGTATTATTTGGTCCCACCACCATACTGAGAATGCAGGTCCAGATGACAGACCTTCCTTTAGGACCCCTCAATCTTCTTTGGAGTCATTGATTTCCAGAGGTACTCCCACACACCACTGCACACTGGGGGCTGGCCAGCTGGAAAGCAGCTTTGCAGAGAAGGACCTGAGGGTCCCGATGGACACCAAATTTACCATGAGCCAGCAATGTGCACTTGTCACAAACAAGGCCAACAGCCTCCTGGGCTGCATTAGGCAGATCATTGCCAGCTGGTGGAGGGAGGTGATCCTTCTCCTCTACTCAGCACTGGTGAGACACATCTGGAGTTCTGTGTCCAGTTCTGGGCTCCCCAGTACAAGAAAATACAAGACATATTGGAGCAAGTCCAGCAAAGGGCCACAAAGACAATGAATGAACTGGAGCATCTGACATGTGAGGAAAGACTGAGAGCTGTGACTGGCCAGCGTGTTGAAGGGAAGGATCAAGGGGATGTTATTAATATGTATAAATATCTGGTGGGGGCAAGTAAAGAAGACAGATCCAGACTCTTCTCACTGGTGCCAGTGAAAGGATGAAAGGCACAAACTGAAATACAGGAAATTCCATTTAAATGTAAGAGAAAGCTTTTTTACTGTGAGGGTGCTAAAATGCTGCAACAAGTTACCCAGAGAGGTTGTGAAGTCTCCATCCTTGGAAATATTTGAAACACAACTGGACATGGTCCAGCAGCCTGCTCTGGTTGACCCTCTTCTGAGCAGAAGGGGTTGGAGTAGGTGATCTACAGAGATACCTTCCAACTTCAGCTGTTCTGTGATTCTGCTGTTCACCACTCAATAGCTTCAACCTGTCCTTCTGGTTCCTATTCTGTCTCCCAATTTGACGCTGTGAAAATGTATGCTCTACGTGCCTGGACTACTGATGGACCCAGAGTCCTTTCCACGCATTCTCAAGCCATATTAAGCACTCCTCCAAACTTTAGGTTATCTGTACGTTTTAGCCAGCAGCGCTGTTTTTATTTATTTCCAGACCATTGATGGAAACATTAAATTGCATCTAAGCTATGACTGCCTTCTCAGGAACACCATAGAAAAGTGCTCATTAAACAGATTTCCTGCTCATAATTTCTGTCCAAGATCTGTCAACTACCCATTGCTTAATCTATTGAATATTAGCACATAAAAACCTCATAGATTTCCAGTCCATATAGTCTCTATGTCCTTTTTCTATCCATTAACAGTAACAGATACCTAGGAAATGACTGCAAGGACTATGACACATCCACCCACCCCCCACATATTCTCCCAGCTTCTGACAGCTGAAGGTTTAGGAGTTCTTGTAGCAGTGGTAGCAACCAAACCATTATGTCCTATGGCCAGTAGTGAACTTCAATTAGTCTACTTCTTTTTAACCTGTTTGCACTTCAGTTGTTCACTGTCACGATGAATTCTCTAACAGGATTGTATGCCCTGAGGAAAACTACTTCCCATCTTTTCTTTTAATCTTGCGTGATATGACTTGCTGGATGTCCTTTCCTCTCTGTGGTATGGGAAGCAGTGAGTCATCTTGCCTTCTTCCTGTGATCTCTAGCACTCAAGATTTCATAGCCTTCCATTCAGGCCACCTTGCTGAAACTTGTCAATCACCTTGTGATATACTTGTTCCCAGGGAAGACAGTCTGTCCTTCCCACTGCTTCCTCAGAGCTGGCGTCAGACCTCTGCAGGTAGACAAGCAGGTCTTTGTTCTTTGTAGCCAGGGCTGCCACCCCACCCCAACTGCCTTTCCAGCTCCAGCTGACCTGAAACCACCTCTCTTTAGGTTGCATCCAATTGGGACAACACATTTCCTTTGGAAGCGGGGCAAGGAACCTCTGTGGTTCACAAGGAAACAGGGGCTGGAGCCCTTACAAGCTTCTGCCCTTTACAAAAAAAGCATTCTCCTTTCCTGCTGCCCTCCCCAGGCAGGCAGGCAGCAGCCTCACCATGTGAGCAAGCAAGCAAAAGGGGAAACAGAAGTTAAACAGAGGTTAAAGGAACAGGAGAAGAAAAACAGATGACCCCCCCGGAGTCTGGGACCGAGTGGCACAAACAGTAGGAGCCCCTGAAAGCCAGCTCATCCATGCGCACTGCCCTTGCTGCCTTCCAGGTCCCAGGAGGGGGCCTAATAAATTTTACAAAAGAGCAAACAGCTGAAAAATGCTCGTATTTAAAAATATATTGAGAGAATTTGCATGTTGTTCCCTTTTGTGTGGGGATGGCATTTATACACCCGGCGTTTCAGCAGCACCGCATCTCAGAGCACTTTACATAGCAATTAATTACACACTGGTAGTGGAGTGACTGTCTACAGGCAACCTCATCAGCCATTATCCACTCAGCAACATCCAGCATACAGCTGTGAACATTTGCATTAGCAGAAAGTCGTCTCGGCTGCCATTAGCAGGGTGCGGGAATGTCAGGGAGGATGCTAGGGGTCGGCTCACCCCCCGCTCCTTCCCGAAAAGCCTTTAACAGTTACTGTCACAGCTTTCACAGTCAAGCTGGTGACCCTTCCCTCGTTTCACCCCAGCTTTGGACCAGAGAACTCATCAGCTTACAGCACGCTGCAGTCCAGATCCTGCACCATAATGCCATCTTTTCCTATAACACAGGAAACACTCTTGGATGGGAGACTTCTGAGATAGCACACAAAAGTGCAAAACCCAAATCTGTACAAGGGATAGCTTTACGGTGTGAACTTTGTCCATAGCCTGTGCAAGTTTCTGGTTCATACCCTTGGTGTAGCTAGCCACAGTGCAGCCCCTGTGCCCCAGGATTACTTTCAGCACTCCCCAGGTCTCTCCATAAATCACCCCGCAAAAACACCGCACACCTGAATGACCAGCTTCTGACAACTTCCTTAGCCTCAATGCTATTGTGAAGTACTTTGCAATGCCGGATTCTCTCCTGAGTCCCTTTTTGCCTCTGCTTTGTCCACGCCACGGCAAAACCATACGTGTGACTGCCATGAGGAGATTAGAGGAAGCCTGTTGGCAATGGGAAGAATCCCAGCAGCGCACTGACCTTCAGAGGGGACCTGAGGACAAGAGACTGATCAGCAATACTCACAAAGGACCTGGAGGTATTCTTGCTAGAGCTATAACATAAACTCCCAGACTACATCTTTACCACCAGAATGAACAGTTGCAAAAATGTCCCTGGACATTAGAACTTGATCTTCTGTATTGTAAGTTGTTAAAACACTACCTGGCATGTTTTTGGCACAATCTAACTAGCATTTTCCCAAATGATGCCTAGACACAGCCTGGGAATTAGCACAGACTAGTGCCCATTCTCAGTAGGCAATTTGGATGCAACCCCCCTTTTTTGGAGGGTGAGAGAATTTAATAGTACAGATGCAGGATATCCTGTGCCAGCTGGCCTCTGCGCAAGAGAGCAGACCCAGCTACAGTTAATTTACAGGTATAGACGCAGCCTCAGAGTCCTGGACAACATCCAGCCGATGATTACATCCTCCGCCTTTCAATTCCACCAACCTGAAATGCAAAACAAAGCCACAATGCTTCTAATCTTTAATTGCTGCTGTGTACCGTTGAAATGTTTCTGTCTTTTGATCCTGGATAAGGTGATTGAATTTCTGCAAGTTAAGGAGTGCATGAAGTCTTTGGGGTTCCTTTGAAGGGCCACAGAAGATATGATTGCAGCACAAACCACTTGGGTCTCTTTTCTTTCTATCTTGTTTTTGTTTCGTGTGTGCTAAAATATTTAAAACAATACTTCATTTTGCAAGACTGGCATGTCTTTCTTGCTGAGCCCACCAAGCCAGCTCTGGTCACCAGAAGACCACAGAGAACCAACAATCAGAATCATTATTGTCATTTGGTAGATAACAAATCTTATCCAAGCTGGAGATATAAGAACAATCTAGCACAGATCTCCTTCCAGTTTATGATTTATAAGAACACAAGTTGGATGGATGGGAAAAAAACTAATGGACATGTGAGGATAAATATGGTCTTCTTACAAATGCTGTCTTCGGTGTGCAAACTCAGCTCTCCAGCTTTGGGCTTCCTCTCACTGAAAGCCCAATAAAGCAGGGTGCTGGTAGCATGGGACCATTGCCTGAGTGCAATGGTCAACCCTGCTCAACCCTCCTGTCTACCCACAGCCTGCACTTGCTGTCCAGGATTGCAAGGACCTGTGGCACTAAAGGTGAGCAGACACGAACTCATTCCAGACCCTTTTGCAAAGAGGAGAAGGGAATCAATGTTTCAGTGACTGGAGAGGGGGAAAATTCTTCCAAGTAGCTGGTTTACAGCAAAAGCACGAAGTCTTTGGAAACAGAATAAGATAGTTTCTCTGGGGTTTCCTTTATCTTGTCTTTGCTGCCAGAGGTAATTTCCTGATTTCTAACCCCTCCTTGAGATACACACAGACGCATTTTAATGAGCTTTTGGGAAATAGGGAGCTTATCCCACTCTTTAGGGCAGGCTGGATCCCATTCTGTGCTTGTCTGCTTTTAAGTTTGTCTGCCTTTAATTACTCACTGGTTTCTTGTGTGACTTCCCAACTTCTTCCCCAAACACACCCCAAACCCTGAACTCCTTCAAAACCTTGGCAACCCACAGAAATTGCTAACTGCCATTTGAGGTTTCAGTGGCGTGTCACTGTTCAAGGACTTCATTGCAAGCAGTGAAACAAGTCAGGAAAATGAAAAGGATTTTCCTGAAGAGATGGAGGAAACGGGAACAGTAAAGCCCACAGCTATCTGTCCTCAAATCAGATGTCCACGCAGACTTCCCCTGAGCAACCAGCCACCAAGCTTGGCTTGGCAGGACTCACCTTGAGGGGTTCACTTCCCATGGGCTCCTGGAACAGTTTCTACAGCCAAAGCAACGTTTTTCATGTTAGCACTATAGGAGCTGATATTAGATTTGTGTATTTTCTAGCCCAAGCATTTAGATGAGAACAGCTGTAGGGAAGGGTGGCTGATCCCCTGGCCCTTACCTGCTGGTGGGAGCCCTTTCCACAGTTGTCTCCCAGACACAGGAGGAGAGCTGAAGCTGCATTTTCTGTGATGCATGGTCACGTATTGAGAAGCAGAGCTAAAAACCACCAGGCAATTTCACAGATTCCACTAGAGACCATTTCAGACAAGTCACTGGGCTTGATAATGCTGATTTACATAGCGGTAAAGCTTCCCCCCACGGCGGGAATTGCCGGGCGGCGTTCTCTGGCCTGCGTGATGCCGGAGGTCAGGCTGCTGATCAGAACGGTCCCATCTGGCCTGAAAATCTATAAATTCAGATCTGGATGAAATTGGGCAATTTTGGATTTGGATAAGCATTCATGAATTTAAATGAATAAATAATAATATAATAATAAATCATTCATCTCACTGTCTAGCGTGCGAGTCCCCTTGAAGACCTGCAGTTCAGATGCAGCCAAAGTTTGACTACCTCTGCAATTAGAGCCAATGAATTTCAAATGAGGGGAAGGAAGGGGGGAAAAACCAAGAGAAATGAAATGTTTTGGGGGAGCATTTATCCAAAGCGACTTCCCCCTCCCTGCAGGCTATACAAGGACTGGATGCTAACAAACTGATCCCACTGCTGGCTCAGGGTAGTGGCACCAGTGAAAGCTTCCATCTCCCACTACATATACTCAAGACAAGCAGGACCCATAAACGCAGCTCGTCCCAGATCTGCCACGCCAATAGAAAGCTCGCTGTCTTCACAGCTAGCTTCACTGGGCTAGGCTCAAGAGTCCCTGATTTAATCCCAGGCAACGATGTTGGGCAAGTACATTTCCTTTTGGTTAGTTATTGTCGAAAAGAGCTTTGGGCAGTGATTTATGCTGCTGCAGAAGCTGTAACAAAAGACTCTCCTCACCAGGCTAGAGCAATGCTATGCACTGATTAGATTCAGGCTCTTTCCCACGAGCCAGAGGTAAATTTATGGTCAGTCACCACAGCAGAGAGGAGAGCAGACAACAGGCTGGGCTATGCTTATCACGAGCAACCTCCACACGTGATCTCTCTCCACCAAGAGCTGTCTCTTCATTCCTACTGACAGGCCTTCACCAGCCGCTCGCTGCAGTCCAAACACCTGGCACTGTTTTATCCTCCTTCTCCTCATCCCCTCAGCCGTTATATCCCCTTGAACCATCCCCAAACCAATTCTGTCCTGATTCTCCCTGGTGTGTTTCTGCCCTCCCTAAACCTTTGTATTTTATTTTCTCTCTAAACCAGCTCTTGCAGCTTTCCCCAGTTTAGCCTCCTCCACTCATTTCATTAACATGCTGTTTACTTCTGCTTGTAGATCATTAGCAACAATATTAAACAACTGGCAATTTGCCCAGGAGGCTGCTATCTCTGGGGTTGATGACTTGTTTTATTTTCCCTCCCTGAGAGAGCAGGAAAAGCGGCAGAGATGGGTGGATATGGAAGGGCCTGAGCCACGAGCAGAGATGAGAGAGGCGGCTTGCTTGCCTTTACTACTAAATTTCCTGCTCTGCATTGTCTTTAAATTCCTCACTCAGGTCCTCCTCTCATGGACATGCTTCTGATACCTTTATGTGGACCTTTTGCGTGAAATAAGCCTCTGCCACCCCTTCAGCCCCTTAAAATCCCTTGGTTTGGAGACAATGGGTCCATATCTAGGACTGAATTTTAGGGCAATCTCTTTCCACACTCCTTGTATCACAAAGCCCTCCTGCTTTCCAGCTGAAAGCTGAGCCAACAAACTTATTGACTAATTTTAGCCCATCGTTTAACTTGCTCTGGCTCAAGGATTTAACTCCTTGCAGGAAAACCCATCTCCACGACTCAGACTCTTGAGATTTTCATATCCTTCCCTCAGGCAAATTTCTCCAAGGAACTTTGCAGAGATGCAGGAAAAGTTTCGGTTCAACTCAGGAAATCAGAAAATCTTTTTAGTAACCCAGACTGAGTGTGAAATGAACCCAAGGCAATCTGTGAAGCGAGGATGAGGCTCAGACAAGAGCGAAGGGGCTTGGTGCCCCGCAACGGCTCTTCTGTTGTGAACAGAGCAGAGAACTGGCTGTAAATTTTCATTAAATATTCATCCCTTTTCTTTCTAATAAGCTTTTTTTTGGGGTGGTGTGGGTCAGGAAAAGCTGGAGGGAAGGGGGGTGAAGGGAAATTGACACATTCAAAATCTTCCAATATCTGACAAAAATGTCAAGAGAAAAGTCACTGGAAAATTTTAATTCAGACGATTTTGACCATCTCTGATCATGATATTTCCAGTGCTGCCACACTGGCCCCTCGGGCTGCTGGCCATCTTCTCTTTGCACATCTAGACTAAAAGTACTATCCACATAGGACTTGCAGGGACCTGCTGTTGAAACCATTCAGCCCACGTTACCACCGTAATAATTTCCAGTGTTAATTCTAAGTCATCTTCAGAACATGCTCCTTCTTCGCTCCTTCTCTTTTCAAGATAAGGCTGTTGCCAGCCATCACCACAAAAAGGTTGTAAAACTACATCTAGGTTCCTCACTCAACTCAAGACCAGTTTACACCAGCTTGTTTCTGCTCTAGCATTGCCATAAACCTTTTCTCCTCCCCTTTGCCAACAAGGGTACTTATGGGGAACCATTGGATCCCCTCTTGGCCCCCAGTTAGCTATGTTAAGCAAGCCAAACTCTTTAGACCCTCTCTACCTGAAGTACCGTGACTCTCGTAATAGCCCACAGTTCAGCAGATCCTGCCGTTAGGAACTGACATGCCGCATTTGAGTGAAATGCCTCCTTTCCCAATTTTGTGCAGCTGTTTCTAAATGTCCCTGTTCTGTTCAAGTAACTCTCCCCCTGATGCACTGCGATTTCAAACATTCTTGGCAGTGTTTTTCACTCAAATGCCTTCCATCAAAGGCCACTCATGTGGAGCACAGACCTTTTTTGCAGTGGTTTTGGCATTACTTGTGATTTTTCTTCTCCTCCACCTTCCTGCCGGCCTTCCCAACACCTTCTTGGCCAAAGGCATCACGCAGTATTCCAGATGTGTGCTCCTGTGTCCACCACCCTATGGACACAGGCTGCTGCATCCCAACTTTCAGCAGTTTATGGCTGAACTGTAGGACAGATAGAAGTTGAATTTGCTCTTCAAGTACACCCCCAGGCACCTAAATGTCCTAACATGGCCTTTTATCTCTGCTCCCCTGCTCACTTGTATTCCTTCAAATTATTCCCAAGCCAAATGTCAAGCTGTAATTCCCTGCTTGTCTTTCCAACCTCCCCAAATCTTTTCATTTTAGTTCCTCTGTCCAAACCAGTCCCTCTAACTCCTCCCAGTTTAGCTTCACACACGCATTTCATTAACATGCTGTTTACTTCCACTTCTAGATGATTAGCAAAGATATTAAATGACTGGCAACCTGCCCAGAGAGGCCATTACCTTTGGGGTTGATGACTTGTTTTACGCTTCTTCTCTCAGAACGGTGAGAGCAGCAGAGATCGGCAGGTCTGGAAGCTCCCGAGTCGGTGGGGGGAAGATCCACATCTCCACATGTTCACATTTTCAGTACACCGGTGGGTTGGTGCTCTCACCCCACCACCGTGCAAAGCCATCGGGAAAGCATCAAGCAGTGGCCTCTTAACTGGGGGCAAGCAGACACAAAGAAGAGAGATGGGAGATAGCGCTACTGTTTCTCAGGGATCTCTCTGCTCCCTAAAATAGGGGGAAAGAGGGGTGGTAGCTAAACAAAAGCATACAAGACATCCTCTGGTGCTGGCACACAGTGGTCTTAGCACCTGTAAGAGGTGGGGATGTTTGTAAAACCAGTAAAACTCTACATTTCCTCCTGGCCACACGTAAGGGTGGCAGGTTCCCGCAGGCTGTGAGCAAGACACGAGTTTTAACTCTGACTGAGCTGAAACAGGTTCTTTCGACAAAATACCAACAGGCACCAACGTCTCCCTGAGAACTGGGGAGTTGGGTAAAATCCCTTCATAGAGCCTCTCAGCCTTCATGAGTCCAAATTTCAGCAAGGACCAAGAGCTGTCACTTATGTATTGTGGAGGGGATGGTTTTACCAAGCACCCTGGTGGGTCCTAGGACAAATGCGGGAGCTGACGCCTTGACCCTTTCCAAGCTGCAACCTGGGATCTCTGTTTCCAGGCCACTTCTCCTCCAGAGAGAAACACACTTTCCTCTGGAAGAGCTCGCCTTCCCAAAGCATTGCCTAGCACAGAAAACCCTCCAGAAGGCAACTTACAGCTGGGAAACCAGTTTTCTGATGTTCACCTCACTTGATTCAGCGGTCTTTGGAATCTCTCAGCCTGCAAGATTAGCCTGGATTGTCACCGGAATGTCTCAGAGCAATGATTTTGATCAGCAGCTCTTGAGTACAACAGTGGTTCCAAGCCAGAGACCTTCCACACATGAGGAGTCACATTTCCACTGGCCAGGCTGCTTCAGTGCAAGGAAGATGCTGGTCACCCTTCCAGAAAAGCACTCTCTTTGGGGGCTTTTAGAAATACAGATCTTACCTGCCTTTTATACTCCTTTAAAGAACGAGATGCAAAGCGATCTCTTCCCCAATGAATAAAATCACTGAATTGAGAAAGGAAATGTACCAGGTGGCTCCCACTCTTTCCCACCTTTAAAAAAAGAAAAAAAGAAAAAACGAAAGAAAGAAAAAAGGCTTTGAGCTGTTCTTCAAAGGCTGTCTGATTTGCTTTGAATAATATAAAATGATGATGGAGGGAAAAAAGAGAATATTAAACTCAAGACTGTGAAAGCTCTGCACTCAGCCTCAGCCACTGAAAAAGATCCACGTACACTTTTCATAAAATAACCACAATGATCCCTTCTTTTCTCCGTAACAGCTGGGGGATCAGCGGCAATGCAGAGCTGGGTCCAAACACGGCATGAATAACAAAAGCCAGGGTGCCTCTTCCCAGGAGATGTTTCCTCTCCCGGTTACATCCAAGTGCCCCACACCTCGCTGTGGGTTTCTCCACCAGCCTCCCCAGCACGGACCCTTCCCTCCCAGAGACGGGAGGCCAGATGCAAAGAAGAGGGAAAGGAGAGACACACAGAAAGAAAGGAAAGATGTACAAAAAAGTATTTTCTTCTGAGCTCCCCTCGAGAAAATTAGTGTGAAGCAGGAAGGAGCTGATTGCTGTCAAGGCCTGCCAGAGCCCAGATAGCCGGCTGCAGTCCCCAGGCGCAAATGTGATAATAGCCAACAAGCTAAAATCATTAACAGTAACGATTGCCTCTGAAAAGGCCCCAACACCTAGGAGGAAAAACCAGTGACAGGAGAGGAAGGAAAAAAAAAAATAAAAAGGGAAGGGAACAATTGTAATTCCTTCTTAGCATTTCTGCACTCTGCTTTCCATAACCCTCTGATCCCAATAAATACTGCCTCACCCAGTTATGGCTCAGTCCAGCTTTCTCCAGCCACCACTCCTATGAGCATTTCTTCTCACGTTATTTGCTGGTGGGAGAGCAGAGGGAATGAGGGTGAGGAAGGAGATGGAAATATTTGGTGAAAATAGCCATCACCTTTAGCTGGCTCTTAAGGATGCTAACTGATTAAAAAGGGATCTTCTAGTTCTTGGCTGGATGATCCCAGCCCACACGATAAACAGCTGGCATGTGACACAGAGGGAAGGGAAAAACTAGTTTCTCCAGCTGATTTCTAAGATTGCTTTGGAGGCCTTGTAGGTGGTCCTGCACAAGCCCAGATCTGCCTATCTGAAGAGCAGATGAGCTCAAAACTCAGTGTATCTCCCCTTATCAACACCGAGCTTCACCAGCCAGAGAGCAGTAGATGCCATTGACGTCAATATTCCTGGATCCAACCTAGGACAGACAAGCTGGATGGGTGCACAACCAGATAGGTAAAAAGATGGTTGAATGGCTGGGCTTAGAGTGTCACAGTGAAAGGGTCATGCTCTACGTGGAAGCCAGTGATAAATGGAGTACTGCAGTGGTCTATTCTGGGACCTGTCCTCTTTCACTTCTTCAGCAATGACTTGGAGGAGGCAAGACACTTCGCAGATGATGTCAGACTAGGGGGATCAGTCTAAGCTAAGCTGAGACAAGAGAGGTTCGGGCTGGATATAAGGAAAAACTTCTTCCCTGTGTGGCCAGTCAAGCATTGGAGAAGGCTGCTCAGGCAGCCTATCCATCCCAGAGCCTATGTCATCTCCATCCCCCGAGGTTTACAAGACCCAACTGGATAAAGCCCTGAGCAACCTGTTCGAAACTCATAGCTGACCCTGCTTGTAGCAGGAGGTTGGACTAGACACCTCCTGAGGTCCCTCCCAACCTGAATTATCCTGTGATCTGGATCAGATGTTGATGCCTCTCCTCTCAGGCAGCCCCTTGGGTCACGCAGCCAGCTTCACCACCCTTGCTCAGCCAGGGCATCTCTGTCTGCTCCAACACCCTGATGCTCCTGGGAATGGCTCTTTCCTACTGAGGAATTCTTCTGTGACAACCAAAATTGGGAAGGAGCCATAAGTAGTTTGAATGCTCCTCCTGCTCTGTGCCAAAATGAAATGTCCTCAGATTAGCCCCTTATTTGCATAGTCCCCTGAAATCTTTAGCAATTTGTGTACCACTCTACGAAAGCTCAAAGAATTTCCTCTTGCTTCTCAACTCCTTACCCTGTCCAGGGTTTCTCTTTTTTCATCCTCCTCTCAAAGCAAACTCCATGTGAGCAGCCTTTGGTCAATCAACTGCTTCTATGAGGAAAAGAAAATAACATTAGCTTTTAAAAGCAAAACCAACAGACTTTGGCTCTAGTTTAATTTGTGAGAACATTCATCTGGCACTGAGCTATGGGATTTCATGCTTTATCTTGGTACAGTCCCATGTACCAAGTGTCTGTGTTCCATCCAGGGGTAGATGTGCCTGGTGACGGGAAGAGAGAAAATTATGAGGCTGTTCCTAAAGCATATGGCCCAGAGCACACTCTGCACAAGGCAGTGCTAATATTAGGGGGAGAGGAGTACATTCACCCTAAAAATCCCCAGTATAATGCAAGGCTACATTTACTGCGTTCTCTTTGGACTCATTTGCCTTTTTACAAACAACAATTCTCTGCAAAGCTGTGGCCGACATTCAGGAAAGAGCAATGAAGTGAAGCACCAGGAGCTTTTTGCACCAGCTGCTGAGCCCCCCTTGCTAAGCTGCTTTGTGGAGAAGTTGTAGAAATCACATCCCACGCTGACGCTCACCTTCTTGGGGAGCTGGCGGGGAGGACTGGGTTCCCTTCCAAAGATTGTCAGAGCTCAGAAAAGCATTTAGCAAAGCCATGCTGAACCTGTTTGGATGCAGTTGGAGTTTGTAAAATGGGGAACCCTTCTTCCAAAATTAATTCCTGGCTTTGGATTCGCCTGATGTAAAGAGTTTAATTTTCTAGCTCAGAAAACTCTGTGCTGTTCCTTTAGTGAAGGGATAGGAAAGGTCCCCAGTCTCCCTGCCCAGGACCAGCAAAAACACCAGTTCCCAGGCTGTTCCTGGGAGGTTTCCTCCTGCAGTTTGTGTGCCCCATAGTACATCTCAAAGTGTCCTTCAATCCCAGGTTCAGTCTTGTGCTAGGAGAACATTGTACCAGTAGCAACAGGAACAACCAAGTGAGGGGCCGTGTGAGCTGGTAACAGGGAAAACAGGCAATGACCTGCGGGATTTGTCCTAGATCCTCCACGACCTGCTAAATGATCTTTAGCACATCATTCTGGATGACCTCTGTCCTTAGCACCTACAGATCCTCACAGAACTTGTCAGTGCAGCACACTCCACTCAGGGCTTTCAGAGACCCTGCCAGCCCCCACAATCCACATGGCTCTCCAGCGGTCTTGGTGCAGCCCACCTCAGATGCCCCAGCTCTCTGAAGGACCACAAAGACCAGACTTGTTCTTGGCAGTTTCTGGGGGCTCCACAAGCTGCCTTGGGCAGCTCTTCTTCAAGGCACCCCATCTGGTGTCTTACACTGGCTTCTGGACTATTGATCAGGAGGCATGCGAGGGGGTTTTGGGTTGGCATGGTGCTTTGTGGAATCTGTCCTTCCCCAGCTGGACTTTACATTGAGATCCTGAAGTCCACTTGCAGGTTCCTGACATAGGTGGAGCTTGAGCCCCAAGCCACAGGATGTTCCTCAGACACCCCACATGCACTCGAACTCATGAACTTAACAGCTTTGTTTGGATATTAAGAAACTCCTACATGAATATGCATTGGCACAATGCTTGAAGGAACAATCTCATGAACTTCCCCTACTCTCACTACACGTCGAACCTCTCTACCCCAGAAAAGCGTCTTGGCCAATTGTCCTCTTAAAAAGAAGCGTCCATGGATACTTCACAGATTGTCTCCAAGATGTTGAGAGTCAATCATGTGTCAGATCCCCAGTTTGAAGAAAACAGACAAGGGGAAAGAAAAAGATAAAAGTAAACAGAAAACTTCTTGTATCTTGAAATGGGAACCAAAAAGTGGAGAAATCCCACACCAACAATTCCATTCAGAAATTTTGGCAAGGTTTCAGACATCAGACTTCACAGCCAAGTAACTGATGGCAGAGATAAGAATAAGAAACTGTCAGAAGTGTATAGAGGGCACACATCACCTTGATGTTTAATTAACTAAATGAGTCTGAGTCTTCACTCAAAAGTAAACTTTTTCCAATATTCAAAAAAGCTGATTAAACTTTAAAAAAAAAAAATAACAAAAAAGAGACCCCGATCAAAGTGATATGGGACAAAACTTGGTCAGAAGAGCAAACATTTTGGGGCTATTATCTCTAGTTTACCTTCTCTATTGAGATTTCCCATCCTTGATGAAAGACCTGCAATTTTGATTTTTTAAGAGTACGTCTGGGCATTTGTTCAACCTGTGAGAGCTCCACGGCATCACTGTGGCTCTGTGCAGACCAAGATTGTCTCATCTTATAGAGCATCCTGCCTCTTACACACCTTCTATCCCCTCACAAAACAGCTGGGAAGGCAGATATTCCCAGTACGATCACACCCAGTCTCATCTCAAGGCTCGTCTACATTAGGTCATTCAGACTGAATTAAATAAGATATAATGTAAAATGGATTAGTCAAACCACACCAGCAGCTCCTCAGACACCTTCATTTGATGTCAAAGAGGTCTCTCATCTCTTTCAGTTAATTAAAGGGGTCTTACTTCAACTTATCTTAATTCTGAGTGTTGAAACAGAGTCCTGATGCAGTTTAATTAATCCCCTTTAAAAGCGAATTTGAGTTAATTCTCCCATGGGTCTCAAAGTAGACAAGTGCCCAGACATCACTACATGGCTTAATGTTTAGCACGAGAGGAAATTCTTTCAAGGTGAGCTACTAAACCCTACCTGAAGATTTCATTTTCCTTATTGTTAGATGTTGGAGGAAATGTTTTAATTCAGAAGGCAATTACGGGCAGTACTGTCATGTTCATGGTTTGATCGTAAGCTTGATGATGAAGTGGAAAGGTCACAGCTTTTGGAGTCAAGTGGTAGGATGATATTCCCACATGTCCCATAAGTTTACAGCTCTAACAAACATTGAAAAAAGCTTTGAAGTGTGATCATAAAAGCAAAAACAAGCCCTCAAATGTATTAGTATTTTTCTAAATCACACTTTTTTTTCATACTTGTGGTTGGCAATATAACATACAATAGCATCTGCAAAACACTAAGTACTAGTTGAATAGACCAAATGCTTAGGAAGGGAGCCAGAAAAATGTTCATAGGAAAATTTACCAGCCCTTAAATTTAATTACAAATCCAGAACTAAAACTTGTGTTCAATGAAAATTTCACTGTGGTGGGTATAGTAGAGATGGGCCTGAGCCAAAAGGTAGCAAAGAAGCAAATCCAGACCTCAGGAACCTGGACGTTGCTCTGAACTTCACAACTGTGTAACAAGACTGCAAAACCTGGACCTGAGCACCGCTCAGTTTGGAGAACTCAAAATCTCTGTCAGTCCTGAAGCTCCTCGGTTGAATAAACCTAACTTGCTTTCGCATGAAGTGGGGCCACAGTAGGAGAAAGTCAGATGAGACTCATCAGCTTTGGCTGCATTTCACATCATCACTCTGCTTTCCAGAAGAATCAGTTAAATAGCAAAAAACTGTTCTCTCACCCAAATTCACAATACACCGCATCCATTAGTCATGCTGGTTGACACGGGTCTGTACCGTAATATATTGACTCACCTCTAACTTTGATGGGAAGTGTTATTTTTTATATGCCTGATGGAAGCGAACAGGCGTCCCAGCTTTGCCTGTGGTCACCAAGGGTGGCCAAAGAGCATTTTCAGAGCCGAGGGGCCCACTGCCAGCCCCGGCGCGCTGCCGGCACCACCCCTCCCTCCCGCAGGAGCCACCACCAGCTCCGATGGGGATTGCCAGGGCCACTCCAAATTTGAAATTCGGCAGCACCACACGCACAGAGTAGGCAGACAAGTGAGATCTGGCACGTACCAACAAATCCACACTGACAAACATTTCTGAACCAGTCCTTTCCAACAAAAATCTGACTTTTCCTGGCTCTTTCTTTTTCCGCCTCTCCGATACCTGCCCACCTCCCGCCCAGTGGCCAAATCCACAACGCCTTCGGTGACTTTAAAGAGAAGACTCTTTTTCGTTTTTTTTTTTTTTATTTCTCCCTCTACCAGATCTCATGGGGGTTTGGTTGCCCAGTATCTCTGTTCAGGGAGATTAAAACAAGAAAATGAATAATCAGAGGCAGGCCCCTCCGCCCATGGCAGCCGGTGAGCCTCAGCTGTAGATAACACGGGGCGCTGGGTGACGTGCGGTCCTGTTGTGCAGAAATTGTCTAGCAGAATAGATGGTCTTGTGGCTCCGCAAGACTGTCTACATTTATTAAGTGAAATCACTGCCTGTTTTCTGCAGCATTAAAAGTGAGCTGGAGTACAATATATTTATTGATCACTACTAAACACATCCTGGACCTTCCTCCAGCTCCCCCTCTCCCGTTTATTCAAGCAGAGCCAGAGCGCAGACAGACACACGCATCCTCAGGATGGGCTGCGCCCTGTCCATGGAGCAGGGAACCCAAAACTGCTGCCCAAACCTCTGTGGTTCATCTCTCAGCAGTGGTGGACTTCCACAGACAGGGACTGGGGAGATGGAGTCACAAGGCAGGAGAGGGAGAGGTGAGCTGGCACTGGGACTGCTGGGCAGGCAGGACACATCTACTGGAACTGGCAAGGAGGAGGCGATGGATATTAGTCCCCTGGGATTAAAAGGAGAAGCACAAATGAGGAGGAACCAGCGGAGAGGCTGATGGAGGTATCTCCACAGCTTTCCCTGGGCTGCGTGTCGGGAGCAAGAGCAGGGCTGGACGGAGCCAGCAGCAGAAACAGATGCCAGAAAGGACACCCACATTGCACAGGGTGGAGGGGACAGAGCAGAGAAGCCCAGGTCCAGGCACAGCTCGTAAGGCAGTGATTCCCGCTTTGTTACTGCTCCCTGACACCCTGGGGACCCACGGCAGAGAAACGAGCCCCTGGATTTATCCCCCTTTTCCAATTAGCCTCGTTCCCCCTCCTCCTCTCCCTCCGCCCTGCCGGAATCAATCCTCGTCCTGGCATTTTAAAGGGCAATGTGCACGTTTTATGGCCGTCCCCTATAAAACCATTCTACATGATAACACATCCAGCCCTTTATTAGGGACGTTTGGCAAGTTTATTGGCCAGACATTTTTCTGCGCTGACAGATGAGGTCCTGCCATCACTTCTGTGAGCACACGGGGCCCTCTCCCACCCCCTCCTCCCCTCTCCCGAGCCATCCAGCCTCACGGTGCAGCCATCCTGGCACTGCTGCCCCATCCCTGGGTAGCTGAAGTCCTGGGGTGTCCTACGTCTCACCCACAGCCAGGCAGGGCCATCCCGCCGCTGGAGAACCAGCAGCATGTAATCAGCCCCCACTGCAGACACATCTACCAAAGATCCATTAACTCTTTAGAGCCAGGGAAATACTCTTGTCTCCGTGCACGGGCATCCTGGGGGGAAGATTTTCACATCGCAGCACAACTTTTCATTTCGCTACAGCAAAACTTGTGCACGGGGGAGCTGGAAGGCTTTTAGATATCTCAGGGGGGTAATCGCTCTCATTAGATACTAGGGAACCAATTGGCCTTTGTCATTTTGGGCACTGTGATGCTTTGCCCCACTCAACCCCGATCCCAAGGTCACCACAAACATGAGACCCCGTTCCTGCAGCACCCCGTGAGGAGATGAAGCAGGCTGGGACGCAAGCGCTCAGCAGGTGTTTACAGGGTACAGAGGGGCTCCGCTTTCCAAGAAAGCCACAACCATGGTGCCGAAGCGGATTTGTCTCAGACCTCGGACGCTGGCGTCACCAAGGCTGTCTCTGTGCCCAGCTCCTCCTCCGCCCGCCCATAAGGACCCCCATGAAGCCAGGAGGACATGATGTAAAGCCAGCCGCGGGTTTTATCGTCTTGCGTTCACAGCCGTCTATGTGCGTAACGGCGAGTAGCAGGGCCAGCAGCGGTTTAACGAGGGATCAAGGATTAAAAACGGTGACCGAAATTTATCAAAGTGCTTACCTGCTCGCCACGCTTCAGGGCCGCTGAGGGATCTGCTGCCCGCACACCATCGTAGCCAGGATGGAGGAGGTCCCTGGGAAAGGGCTGCGGCGGGCGCCCGAGGCCAGGAAGGGGAGGGTGACCCCGGGCTGGGAAGCAAACCTCTGGCTCAGGTCCCGCTCTGGCGAGGCAGCGGTTCGGCAGCCGGCCCCCCCAGGTCACAGCAGACGGTCCGCATCACCTTTCGGGTGTTTCGATCGCGCATTGCACGGTAAAACGGAGGCGAATATGAGGTTGCGTTGTGATTCCCACCCTGCGGGGAGCTTTCCGCCCAGCTATCGGTTTTGCTCGCTGATCTTGACCCGTTGTCGCTCGTTTAACTCTCGGCCGTGCCACCGGGAACCGCGGTGGGCTCCCCGCACTTTCCAGCCCCCTGCCCGGTATTGGTTCACATGTCACATTCCCAGGCTGTGTTATTCTTAAGTACTGTAAATCTCTCACTATTATTCTCCCACTTGATATAGTGAGCTGTGTCATTTTGAAAGGAAATACATAACAGTATATTAAAGAAATCATGGATCTCCTCATTCATGTTTAAAACAAATTTATTACAATGTAAGAAAGCCTGAATAGCATGAATTTATTATAATGATTTAAGGCTCCTGGCACTTGAGTTAAAAATGTCTCTCAATAAATAACTTTCCCTTGAAAACACAGCAAATTAATATAGTTTACCATTTCCAAAGTTATATAAATCCAAGAGGCTTAAATCAACAGTATGCTGGATAAGATTACTGTTACTCAGCCAGAGTCTGGTATCGCAGCTCAGAAGGATGGAAAAAGTAGTGAAAAATGGATGGCTTTTGTTTTTGGTCACCTTTCTCTCCCTTCCACCACCCTAGGCTATGTCTGTTCTGTGAAAGTCAGACTAATGTGAAATGGAAGAAAGCAGCTGTGGCCTTTGCGCACAGGTATCATTAAAACAGAGCGGCTACTCCGCCATCAGACTCAACAAACTCCGCTCTGATATTTCCCTGAAGTGCCTCTAACACATACGGCCCCGCTGCTTTTGGTACCGGCGTTTTAATTTGACTGCAAACCCAGGAACCGAGATGTCTCCAGCTTGGCTGCCTCCAACTCTGCCACGGTCTCTCAAGTCCAGAGCAAACCCAGGGCTCTCTCCTCTCCATCATTGCGGAGCGTGTGAGACGGCCGTGGTCTCCGTCAAGGTTTTAAATAACCTTCACCGTAAGGCTGCTGTGTAATTATTCAGACGGGCCAGCGTGCCACCTTCTCTCTTCTCAGGGGTCTCCAACTCGGAAAAACCAGAATGCAATGGCTGCTCGTGTTTGGAGGATATGTGTAAAAATACCCATTTAGTGTGTTTGCGCAAAACTATAGGGGAACTATATGCACGAACAAACTATATGCACGAACACCCACCCACACCCAGGTGCAGGGATCCCCACAGGTGAGGCACCGAGTCGGGCCATGCCAAGGGGAGGGTCCGCCTGTCCCCCAGGGGCAGCAGGAAGGGAGGTGAAACCCCACGCGTGGCTGTTGCCATCGGTGGGACCGGCAGGGTTTTGGCTGGCACAGAGCTTGCCCCAAGAGCCGTCCGTGGAGCTCTGCAGCTCTTGGGGACAACAGCCTGTGCACATCTGTGCATACTAGGAAGCAGTGGTTTTGCTCAGCTGCGTGCACAGCTGGGTGCCACCAGCACCTACCTTGCACAGAAAAGGTCTCGCACTTGCTCCTTCTGCATGGACCTTCCCACTGGACAGGTCACCATGCGGGCAGCAAGAAGGCTCAGCATCACTGGCTGATGCACAGCCTGGGAGCCCTTCCCAATCAGCCTCAGCAAGGTCTTCAATGGCTTTTTATTTTATGAAGATCTATTTTTTTCCCTTTATTGTCAGTGTGTCAATTTTTTTCCACAACATGGCTGATGACAATTTTTTTAAACAAAAAGTACTTTTTTTTTTTTTAAACCAGTGACATTCTGACAGTGTCGATACAGCCAGAGTACACCCACCTGAGCTTTTCAACATGGGAAGTTAGGGCTGTTAAGAGTCAGATTGACAGCCTTTGTAAGCTCAAGTCCTCTGTACAGCAGATGACAAGAAGTTATTAGATACAGACAAGGCTTTCAGGTCACTCAGTCCATCGCCCACCCCATCTTTTAATTGTCTCTTTCACCCGAGCTATAAATATCTGATTCTTCTCATCTTGTTTCCTCATTATGTCAATTCTAGCAGTCCCTGATCATTTTTATTACTCCTCGCTGAAATCCCTCCAATCTGCCAGTAAACTCTCTGGTAATGAGATCCCTGTGCTGAAGGTACTGGTGCAAATAGAGGGGCACCAGACCCACTAACAAGGAGCCATTTCCTCTGCAATTTGGAGATGTCAATGCCTCCTCACCTGCAGCTCAAAAGTCTTCTCGTCTGTTGTTGTTGCTATCAGATATCATCGCCTCGTGCTTTGTTCACTCTTCCCCTTCTGAGGGTTTCTGCTGTCTGGGTCTCCCCCATCCCATCAAGCATGTGTCCTTCAGATTGTTTTCAAGGTGGCTGAGTTCACAGATGCTGCACCCCCAGGTTCGTGCTCCATCCCAAATCGAATCCTGCAATCTTTTTTTTTTTTCTGCTTGGTATTTCTACTTCACATTATTTCTTCCTCCTCAACTCTTCCAAATTTAACAGGGTCTCCTGGTTTCACTCACAGACTTTCTGCTTCCAAGAAATAGAGCCATGATCTGAAGTGCAATGAGACCAGGTACCCAGCCCAACACCTCCAAACAAGGCTCCTGAAAGTGTCAAAAGGGAAACACTCTGCAGATGAGGCCACGCTGCCGTCGTTCACAGCAACAGCACCTGCTCTAGCGTAAACCCTTCAAGAGGCATAAATGCTGGAGAAAGTTAAAAACCAGGCCCCTCAAAATCATCCAGGGGCTGGAAAACAGACATTAGGACACAAGGCGTAAAGGACCCCATCTCATTAAAGAGAAGGCTGAACCGGGAGTTTATCACTGCGTGGGGGGTACTCACCGTCTGACACAGGGGAACTTTGCAATCTTGATTCCGAAGGCACAACCAAGTCCAGCAGCTGGAAATTAAAGTTAGACAAACTCAACCTCAAAATAAGGCAGTTTCGTAGCAGCAAGGATAATTAAACACCGGAAGATTTTGACAAGGTGCTTTTAAAATTTCAGTGCAACTTCTCGCAGTCAGCTCTAGCTTGAGAAAGAACCAGCTTTTGTGTCTGTGAATTCATCTTGTCCTTTCCTTCCTTACCAGGTCCAGCAGAGGAGAGGCGTTCCCACATTGTCCTTAATGCTCACAACACTCGACACTTTGTGTTTGGACAATGGCTTTAATCAAATCCACACTTCGAGGTTTTAAGGTAGTTGCCAGTAAGCAACTAGGAAAGATAACTTTTTCCAATTTTTCACTTTCCTCCTGTCTGCAGACAGGAGACAAGAAAGAACGAACTTACATTCTAAGACTGGTTATTGAACACTATGAGTGAATAAAGTGTTTTTTTCACGTACTCAGAATGATGCCTGAATTAAGAAAACGAGGAATTTATGGGTCTCGCTGCAGCTTGGGGATTGGTTTGCCTGCTGGGACCGTCTGGGCATCTCTCACCTCACGTATGTCAGGGCCTCACCTGTCAGTGACATCTGAGTTTCGCCAGTTTAGTTCCCCAATGCCTGAAATGACCCCTTGAAGCCTCAAAATACATAAAGTCTGAGAGCTTCGGTTTCTGTTAGGTGGGAATGACTGACTGATATGCTTCTATTCTAACAGCTTACAGTTCACAGACAAATTGTTGGTGGATATGTCCAGGGACTTCTGCTGCAGGCGCTAATATAAGTCACAGCCTCTGAGATGTGGTAGTAAACCACTTCACCGGCAGAACCCAAAGCATGCTGCAGAGGGAGGCGAAGTGGCTTCCCCAGAGCTGGGAACCAAATCCAGTTCCCCCACGTCCCCATCCTCTCGCTGCAGTTGGGATGTAGCAGCATCCCCTGTGAACTGTGGGAGTCGCCAAGCACCAACACTGACCAGACCAAGTTGGGTTTCTTGCTCTTTTTCAGCTGACTTCTGCTTCCAAACGCCTTCCCCGAGGATCACAGTGAAAGCTCTGCTACACAACCGTGCCAAAATGCTCAAGGTAGCCTGTTCTTTCACAGCTACGTGGAGCCACAATATTGTAAAACGTTTATTGTCGCTGTGAGCAGGTAAGCCTTCAAGAGATGCAGGGAGCAGCTATGGATCGGGAAAGGCATTTTCCAGGGGAGAGCCACCCAGTCAGAGCAGACTTCTCTGCTTCTGCTGGTTTAAATCACCTCATTCAATATTCTGTGTTGTCTTATGTAGCATGCAGTTATGTAAATTTATAAATCATACACTAATTAGCACACAATTTCATAGATTTAGTAACAGTGAAAAAGGAGGTTTCTAACTAACCAGGCTGTGCTCTCTCCCCCTCAGATGGTACAAATTCAAACACTGCCTGGAGGTTGTATTTCAGAAAATGTCTGCTGCAACTCCTAGCGTTTAACACCAGGCTCGTGCGCTTTCAAAGGATGTCTTTTAGGTGCCTCAGGCTCAATCTTTTTCAAGCATAGCTAAGCCCTTTCCTCTCCTTCCTTAACACCAAACCTCCACAGCTCATTGGATCACGGCAAATTTTGTTTTACTTGTTTCTCCCTTATTCAGATTCATGCTATATCCAGTCTCATGTTCTTCTGTCATCTAAGTCCACCATCCCTTGCTAGCAATTAAATTCAGTCCACCCCTGGGTTATACCCTATTACCCTCCTTGTGCTCTGGCCTCCCTGTCTAGCTACTTTAAAAGGGAGCAACTAAAGTTAGGTCAGTTAGGTCATTTCCTTCTTTCCCTGATTTACCAGGTATCCTTTGGACAGTAGCTCCCCAAAGGCAGGAACATGATTTGGAAAAGGAGTGGGGAGTCATAAGCCTCTTCTCAGAACCGGTGCTTGAAGACATTTCTCACTCCAGGATATAAGCACAAAATTCACCTTCATCAACTCACTATATTTTAACAACTTGTCTCTACCTTCTGGCTCAGCTCCACTCACACCTTCTGTCATCCTTTTACAGTTCTCTGCCTTGCATCCTTGTCCTTTTTTGCCGATACCTCCACACTTTCTTCCTCACTCTTTAATTCCACCTTTTTGCCCCAAAGCATGGTGCTGGCTCTCCCCTTCTCTTCTCTTTTATATTGTCAGACCTCTCCCCCACTTCATGGTCCAAAAGAGGTCTTGCTCATTCTCACAGCAAAACCCATGTCCTGGAGAGGAAGAGAAGGCTTAAAACAAGTTCCTCATATACCTTGGCAAACTGGAGATTCAGAATATATATGACATAATGATGTGGGAAGTGGAACATATTGTCAATGGCAGAATTGACATCTGAGCTGGACAAAATAAACCAGGAGATAAGTCAAATAAACAAAAGTCTGGAAGATTAAAGGAAACCCCCAGATAATTTATTAGATTAAGACCTCACATGCATATATAAATATATACTCAAGATGGGATTCAACAGCGAGACTGGAGAGGCTAGAAGTGGAAAGGGTGTGATTGCTACAGGTCCATGGCGTGCAAGGTGCACAAAAGCAATGACTACACAAACACTCGGCAAGTGTGTGTGTGTACGAGCACAAAGTGAAGGCATGGGTAGGAGCCTTAGCAGAAGTCATGTTACTCCACAAATCTCATGTAAAACGCAACCCGATGTGTAGCTGAAGCGTATTAACTGGGAACACCCTGGACAAACAATCTATGGCTGGACTGACTCCCCAGCGGCAGCTTCCTAGTATAGGAGCTTAAACTTAAAAGGACACTGTCAAGTGATTGCTTTTGCTAGTTTAATTTTTGCATTTCCTCTATTGTTTTAGCAGATGGAAAACAATTCCCCTCCCAGTCCCAACTACTGATTTTGTCCTTTCCTATTTGACAATCATTGATTTTTTTCTAAGGCTATAAATGTTTTAATAACTTCAACTTTGTAGTGCCTCATGGCAAAATATCTTTGCTTGCACTGACTGCTAAACACTATTCCTAATGTACTGCTGATAACTAGAGCAAGAGCCAGCATTATAAAAAATGATTTTTCACAGGGTCTACCAAATTAATAGCTTTTGTTTCTTTGTCCACATCCCACAGACAATTCAAACAGGCAGGTCTTCACCCATCAGACATTTCAACCACCTTAATTCTAGAATTCTTGGCTTCGTAAATGTATGCCTCTCGTGTAGCTCTGATGGACAGCACCTTGAGCGTAGAGCCCACAACCCTGACAATATCTTTTTAAAAAGAGCTACTACCAAAATATAGATTCAAGTCAAAAGTCACCGTCAGAATTAGAATTGTTAATGAACAAAATGGATCATAAGGAATCCTAAAGCAGTTAAATATTGGCACCCACAAAGAACCAAAGAACAGAATGCTCCCACGCAGTGTTCTCGACTGGGTACACAAAAGCACCTTTCAAGAGTTATACATGTATTTTTTGCTGTTTCAAAAGGTCAGTTAGCACTTATTAGAAAAGGCAATTAAAGTTTCAGTCAAACTGGAAAAGAGAAGAGAAGCAATTGGACTAAATCAGAGAACTGTTTCTTTATAAATGCCAAACCTCAACAAAAAAAGAACCCAACAAAACTAAAAACCACCAAAAACCAACCCATAACCCTAAGATCTATGTGATGGTAATTTCTCCATGGCTTTCCATGGTTTTCCTGCTGCTCTTTGTACATTTTTCTCTTCTTTCCCCTCCCTTTCCCTGCCCTCTTAAAGAAGTAGACTATTCAGCCAGCAGAATGCGAAAACCTATTTCCCCACCTGCTATACTTGGGTCAGGGCACCAAATATATCTTTGGGGCTTTAAGCAGAAACCTGTGCCTTCACAGGCTCAGGGAGTAGAACAAGAGGGACATTCAACAGCAGACGGACACATTGGAAAGAACTATAATACTTCACCGACAGCAGGACAGACCAAGCTGGGCCTTTCCACAGTAGTCATTTTCTGGTCCAGTAATGCTGCTGCCCTCCTTTAAACTCCTCCAACCAGCTTTTAAAATTCAGCTGGGATGCAAGAAAAGGATATCGCCTAATTTGTGATTAAGACTGGGCCTGAATGAAACAGCTCTGAGTAACTTGAGGTTCAACTCCCCCTTCATCCTCCTTTTGTTTCATCGCTACGAGAGCACGGTGCTGCCAGGGGCGTGCGCTAGATATCCTGCACTGATGCTCTCATCAGAGACGCGCCACGGACCTCATTGCCGAGTCTGTCTGGCTCCTCGCAGAGCACCAAACATCGCACAGGAGCGAGCATGTGGGAGGCAGGCAGCAGCGGTACCCCAAGGATCAGTACAGCAACTTGCTGCCCTTAAGATAAGCAGGGTTGCCTAAAGAGACTGTCAGAAAAGCTGTACTGGCCCACGAAGTGGTGTTCGGGAGCAAATGGCCTAGAACTTGCCCGTACTGGCTCAATTCTACCTTTCCCTCGCTGCAATTTTACTGTGCAAAATGAGTATTTTAGCCTCATATTTCTAGGAACACATGCCGGTAGCTACTGTTACAATAAAATATGAACACTGCATTGTGGAGAAAATGACCATTAATCCTGTAATCTGCAGTCATTTTTACCAATTCGGCACATTTCTTTAAATAACCAAGTACATGCAGTAGATGGAAGTGCATTTAAATAAACTGAAATAGATACAGCATGAATAATTAAAGCCGGCAGGGAAATGTGCATTGCGAGCCGCTAGTGGAAATAATTACTGATTTGTCTTATTTACAATGGAGCCTGGGTACAGGATCAAAATAGTGCAAGTTAGTGAAAATGTCTTAAGACTGTTCTTATACTACCACTACTATATATTTCATCTTGAAAAGTACATCAAATAGGTTTTGGACCACTACACTGTCTGACTGTGTTCTGCTATTTCAGGGTTAGGTTACCCAGCACATAAAGTCTGTCAAATAGCACTGATTTAAAGAGGAATATATTTCAAATGGATGCCTAGTACATCAACCTGCAACATTGCCTATTAATGTTATTAGACACTGTATAGTTGAGCTTACGATATTCCCCTAAAAACCCAGTGTGTTAAATATCAGAACGTTGAAGGAAAAAGTAGATCATAAAATCACTGAAAAAAGTACTAAAGTGCTTGTACCTTTATAATATGCCAGGTTTTAAACAGACTTGTTTAATTAGAAAATAATCTACTTTGAATGTGGTGGTTCTGGAATGTTAGGCAGTTCTTGCAAACTGCTTTAGAGCTAAAAATCGATAATGAAATATACTTCCGATATGAGGCTGGCAAAACTGTGACTTCAATCTATTAGAAAATGTTGTAGATTAAAAAAAAATTCTATTTTAAAATGATTACTTGGCACATGAAAGATTTAGAATAAAAGTTAACGCTTTCTGATTGGCCTACCCCAACAACGTTCTTGCACCATGATTACTAAATCCAAAATGAAACTGGATCTTAATTAGCTATGTTTTAGAAGAGGGAAGACAAGCAGTTGTCACTCAAATAATTTAAAAATGGGACTTTAACACAAACAAATCAGCAATAAAAAGGTCCTAAAAATTCTACAGAAGGGCTGTAGACCAACGAGGCGTGTCATATGAAGAAAATCTCCTCGAGGAGCCGGCTCTCCTCTAGTTCCTCTGCTCTGCTTCTGGAGCTGGGAGGGGTCTGGTACCAAGACGACGGCCTGTGGCTCACACGACGAGGCGTGTGCATTTTGTTCCTGTCGTAAGATTCTCTACAGAGGTGTCCTGGGGCAGATATCGGACTCATAGCTTCAACCAGGTCAAGAAGACAGGCTTCGTACCTACAGAAACACACCAAGAAAATGGAGCTCCATTAAGCATCGCAGCATCATGCAGGAATTGAATCCAGTCTTCCTGCCTTCATAATTCAGACTAGACCTAGCTTTGTCTGATGGGGGCCACCAGCACAGAACAAATTTTGCTGTGTGGGTTCCTATGAAGAATACCGACACAGAGGCAGTGAAAAAGAGGCGAGCAAAGCATGGGTGCTCAGGTTATTTTAAGCTGTTCCATCAGCTTTTCCATTTGAGGTGTGTAATGTCCTAGTCGCACTCCAGAGACTGCGGACAGACCTCCGAGATATGACAGCTAAATACACCGAACCGGTACAAGGCAGACCCACACATGGTAAAGTGACTTATACACATGCTGCACTTTTTTGAATAGACCTCTACACTTGATTTAGTTTCCCAGGGATTTCAAAACAGCAGGAGACTTTATTATTATTACCACAAACTACACGTGCTTCCTGTAAATCTCTATGCACTCTATGGAGTCTGTCTGGTGGAAGCACTGAAGGAATATAATCTAAGCAAGGCAATACAAAATCAACACTTCAGGCACCAAGAGAGAAGGCAAAGGTGCTCAACATCACTCAGGTTGTCCTTTAAGTGTGAGTACAGATGTGGGGGAAGGTTGCAAGCCAATGTTAGCTGGTAACGCGCACTGAATAATGGCAGTTACTTCAGACAGAGACTTCCTATTAGTATTCACGCAAGACAAGACCTGATCTAAATACCAGCACAGGATTGATCATTACAATATATTTTCTCCTGTCCAATTTTAAATGCCTTAAACGATACCGTTTCCACTGCTTCCCCAAGGAGGCTGTTCTCCAGTCTAAGAGATATCACTCAAGAGTTTTACCCAAAAGTCCCCTTTGTTCCATCCTGTTGTTAGCACCAACCTGCCTGATGTTCCCAACGCTGAAATAATTCACACATTCAATGACTTACAGGCACAGAACATTATTCACAGCATCCAACCTAAGGTATCAGTGGAGCTGCTTGGTTTCCATAGGGTCCCTGCTTCTGTAGGCAGAAAGAGTTCATCCATAGGGTGAGGAAACATCTCAAGCTGTTTCCTGCTTTGAGTCCTGGTGGAAAAGCCTCCGTTTTTCCTTTCAGGACAGTGGGAGCCTGGGAAGACTAAGACAGCTGGAGTAGGTTCCTCAACTCAGATAGGCTGAAAAACTGTTAAATGCAAATATTCACAACAGTTTATTGACGTGAGATTAGCAGTGGCAAATTTAATTCCCAGAGGCAGACTACCACTTGTGCTGTCCAATAGCATCGTGCAGCAGCAGCATCAGGTAAAAAGACTTCCCTCCCTAAACCAGCAATGCCATGCAAAATATCCTTCATTAGCTCCAGCGGCGAGTGTTATGTCCCAACCACCATCAGAAAAATGACCACGACAAGGTAACTGGTAGTTATGTCCAAGACAGAGAAATACTTCCTCAGCTCAAAGGAGTTAACTGTGGTACTGATGGGTCAATACTGATGGCAACCATTGGAGTTACATTGTGATTGCTTGGAAAAGTCACCTCTTGTATTTCCTTCCACTTTTATTGTTTCTTCCAATCTGATGGTCGCCATCGCTTCTAACACAGTCTGACTCAACATTACTGCCTCACAGGGCTCTCTCCTCTATTTGACCACCTATGGATTGTTTTATTTTCCTTCGGATGTACTAGCTTCCATTTCACTGAAACAGAACTCCATTTTGCAATTTTCTTTTTCACATTTCAAGCTTGCCTACATGTCGTTGTATTATCTGTCTGTTTAAATCACCCCAATAGCCAAAAATGAGCGACTCAAAACAAAAAAATACAGCTTTAGTTTTGTTTCAATTGGACCATGTAAGTGGCTAACCCTACTCAAATGCGATGCCTTACAGTTACCCTAGTAAAAATTTCAGAAGGACATGGGGGTTTTGAGTAGCCAAGCAAGACCATTTTAGAGGGGTCTGGTGTTTGTATTAGCATTCAGAAAGTACCCTCTAAAAAATGAGGCTCCTTAAAGATATCTCCAACGTAAGATGGAATAAGCCGCAGCGATAGTGAGAACTAGCACATAGCTATATTAGACTTTTCACGTAGAGAAAGTTTTGGACTAGACTTTATATAGATATACACAGATGCTTTGAACCCCAAAGAAACCCAGTTAACATATACACTGGTTTCATTAGCCACACCTAAAACTTCTTTTTAGACTAATCTAGTCTAGCATACAAATGCTTATCTCCTCTGACTGTAGTGCTATCATAAAATTTCAATTTCAGCAGCCACATTCAATCACAGATTAGGTAGGGGGAAACCAAACCAGCCAGTGCATTTATAGCAAACGTGCAGGCCCTAGATTTCAGCAGTACCTTCGAGTTCATTTCTTCTGCAAGTTTATCTAAGTTTTACAGCATTTCTGCTATCAGGAAGGCTAAATGATTTGGCAGATTACAAGCGCAGCAAATAGCAAAGATTATGTAAAAGACCAGGTGTTGTAAATCAGTCTATTTGACACCACAGTTATATATGCAATAAAGTGAATGAACTCGGCTAACAGAGCGCTATCTGATAAAGAGAATGCTCCTCGCAGGTATTTAGTGTTTAATCCCATGATAATGGTTTGCCCTGGTTTGTCTAAGCAACATCAGACAGCATCTGGCTGGAGGCAACAGAGTAGACCTAGAATGGTTTGAAGCTCGCAAAGACAATTTTCTCACCATTTATTTGTATCCGAATATTTAAAGAGACACAGTCAGAATGCTCAAATTGTGAAATGCAACTTTCTCTAAAACCAGGATATGTATTCCTTGCATGACCTGAATAAATGCATAAGTAAAACCAGGCTTCGTTATTATTATTATTAATATGACACTTAATGGCTTCAGCGACGTCAAAGCTGCAGGATCAGGCACCCAAGAGTCAGAACATTGCAAACAGGAAAACTGATCTGGCAAACTTGGCTTGTGAATACTGAATGCTCTTTTAAAGCAAATTAACAGCCAAGGCTGCCCTCGTATTGTTCATGCTTCCCAAGGAGAAAAAATTCCCAAACATTCTGCAGAAGTACCAGCACCGTACATTAAGCCACATACAGAAATTCCTCACGTATAGATGTTCAACCAAGCAACCAAATGTCCCATCAGTGCTAGATGCTTACACACATTTTCTTTGATGGGTTTTGCCCTCTCAACAGAAGGAAAATGAGGTGGGCAACTGTCCCTTTAAGGATGGTGATAATTCAGTCTGTCTTCACCTTTTTGGTACATTTGCCAGTGTGCTGGAAAGTCAATGAGCACCTCCGCAACAGACTGGAAAACAATCTCTTTTCTAAGAATGGTTTTGACACTTCCCCCATGTATATTTTTTCATCTAACTTTCATGAGCTTGAAAGTCTGCCTGTTTCATCATAGGAGGAGAAAATTTGTGAAGTCTACAAGTTTGGATTAGAAGTTTAACTATTTAGACAGCTAAAGTTTGGTGAAAGTAATCTTATCATAAAGTCTCCAAAAATTCCATCAGGAAAGGGAGCACAAAGAATTAGTGCACAAAGCATGAGGACGGCAGAGCCATGCGCAAGAGGACAGAGATGGGAATAGAAAGAACAGACCAAGGTCAGCTTTGAAGCTCTTCCTTCAATGAAGAAATTTGACCTTTGCTTTTAATGTAGAAGGTAAAACTCCAAATATGGCTCAGAGAGCAGCATGGAGATGCCCAAACGATCTGAGAGGTAGGTACCACCAGGATCAAGCCTGTACAGCTGGGTCAGTGCAGCACTGTGACCGGGGTGGCTAAATCCGTCCTGGTCAGGCGTTGCACAGTGCTGTGACAGCATTCCCTTAATCTCCTCTGTACAATTAACACAGGTTGCTGGAAATTTGGCTCCTCAGCCACTAAAGCACTTTTGGAAATTTTATTAGAAACTTTCAGCATTGGCTCCTAATTAAATAAGTATCTAGTAGAGTTCATAAACTCTTAATGTAAAAGAGTTTTGTAGTCCATCACTAAGGTAACAGGAAACATCATAAAGCATTAAGATTCAGAACAGCTCATTAAACGTTCACATTTGAAAGGGGAAAACAGTACAAAAACACAAGTTGGCACAGAGCCAAATCCTTCCTTCCACAATATTTCTGTTCCACTGCCTATGCAGCAGGAATACAACTCTCTGAACATCTACAGGTGCATCTTACTTTGCACTGTGTTTCCAAATGGAATGGGAAGGAAGGTTCTCGCATTTTTATGACAAACACGCAAATGTGGCTGTTGCTCTGGGAACCATAAGACCACTTATTCCCAGGATGGTTGCTGAGAAATCACCTGAAACCACTTGGTATTCTGTCTAATAAAACCTGCTGGGCACTTAGAGTTCAGACAGTCCCACAATGTACAGTACCTAAAAAATGGTCAGATTATGCAAAAGTGATGCACAGAACTCATTACTGCACTGGATATTAGAGAGAACAGTGGTCTTGAAGGTAACCACAGAGCATCCTTGCATCAATTGGCTGAACAGTGATGTTTGTTTATTTATTTATTTAGACATTTGGGAGATGTCATTGAATTTTTAATGTTTGTCTATTTCCCATTGCTGGTAAAATATATTATATTTCTTACATGCTGTTCAATTTTTAAACCACGCTATTGTATTTTCATATTCTGCAGTCCCATTTAACTAATAATATCATTTGTTCCTTCCTGAAAAAACAGCACAACCCCAAACAAGTTTGGTATTTGGAGGAGCAGGAATTTCCCCATGAGGCAAAATAACTGAACTTATTAGAGTCATAAATACTCTGGCCGTGAGATATATGTATATTTCTTTAAACAAGCAGTGTCAGATATTATTTGATCACTATGTTCAGAGATATCTTTTCATTTACAGTCTCTCAGAATTTATTCTTCAACCATAAATGTGTACAAAGCACACAGAATGTCTCTTCTGTAAGGTGATGGCATTTCAACAAAGCATACTGGCAATACGGTTTTGGAGATTAGTAGCTGTATAGGCTTACTTTATTTAACTGTATATACCAGAGGAAATAAAAAGGTTTATTTTTATACTACTGCTTATATTTTCAACATAAAGTTCAAAGTGATTTACTAATGTTACATGAATTGCCTTTGAATTACAGTACAGTATTGTGCCTAAGTACAAAGCCTGACACTATTTTGTATTCATAAAACACCGCCTGCCTCCAAGCACTTTACAAATGCTAAATACAGCTAAAAACACATTGAAGGGGTAGGGAACAGACCCATTTTACAGAAAATGAAACTGAGCTTATTGTTAAGCAAATACCAAATCCCTATTTGACTGGAACAGGACAAACAAAAGCAGAGAAAAAACAGATGCAGGTAAGAAGTGGCCTCAGCAATCGAACTACCCCAAACCTAAAGACACTACCAGTGATACAACCTGAGGTTACCTGGAAAAACCAGCTGTGATGATTGATCACCCACCCCCAAGTTAACCCAGGCTCTATGGACCAAGGGCAGAACTCTACCCAAATTAAAGAGTCCTAGCGACTTTCTGCCATCTTTATTCTTGCAACCACAATTGTTGCATTAGGGATGCTAGAGGTATATCTGTGGCTTGTCCTTTCAACATCCATGTACCAACCTGTTGTCCATAAATTTGCCCAATTCCTGTTTCAACCTGCTGCTTCCACAATGTCCTGTGACAGCAAGCTCAGGAAGTTCATTGCTATTGAAAGACATACTTTTGTTTTCTGTTTTAATCCGATATCCTGCTAGTGCTATCAAGTGCTTTTTAAGGATTGACTGCGGTTAGTCTCTCTCACATGGTGGGATCTGGTGAAAAACAGTTCCACATTCAACTTATCCACCACCTTCACAATTTTGCAAACGCTGACCATTTTCTCATTCAGTCTTTTCCTATCCAAAGTCATAGCTTTTTGGTCTCTCCTTATCTGGCAGCTGCTTTATCCCCTTGTTCAAATTAATTGTCCTGTGCACCTTTTCTAGCTTCCACCACGTCTTTCTTGAGAGTCTAAGACCAAAGGTACACATCGGAATCAAAATGTGGGTACACCAAGGCTTGCGTATCCACAAGCTTCTGTGAAGCTCTAGAAAGTTTTGAACTTTGAACAAATCCTAATCACCTGCTCTGAGTTCAGTATCGTGTAGGCATGATGTTAATGACTCTTCCCTAGGTAAAGTATATTTTTGTCCACTCAGTTTTGACGCCTTTTTGGAGTTTCTTGCTATTGACACGACATTTAACTATCTGAAAGAAATCAGTATCATCCACAAACTTACTAGGTCACCCAGGAGATTTTGCTGTTCACTTGTTGCTCCAGGTCACTGATGAAGACCCACTGCTGACTGTTCTGTGTCATTAAAAATAAACATTAAGTCCCTTTGCCTGCTATCGTTTAATCAGCAGTAAATCCATAGAAGGACTTTTCCTCCAATCCTGCAGAAACTTGATTTCTTTAACAACCTTTGGTGTAGAACCTTGGCAAAGGCCTTTTGAAAATCCTAATACTTTATGTCCACTGGATCCTCTTCATGTCACCAGATTTCTGGGTTCAGGATCCATAGGTCTGAGCTGATGTCTCAGATTCTTTCTTCTCTCCCTCCTTGATGTATGAGTATAAACCAAGGTTTTAACTAGCACGCTCTTTGGCCCAGCAAGCCTGAGATGAACGTGCCAATGAACATTAGAGACTGGTTGGAGAGGAAATGAAAGCTGAGAAAGAGAAGCTGACTTTGCAGTCATTCCCTGCCAGGCCACAAGTCAGGATAGAGGACCTTGCCTTTCATGTGTGAGCTGCATCTTCAGTGACCAAAGCACACCCGCGGGGGATATTCCCATGTACTGACTCTCAAGATGCCAAAACCAAAAAAAGAACACAGAGAAGTGAAATTCTTGAGGCTGAAACATCAAGAGAATGAACAAAATTAAATTGAGAATCAGAGACAAAGGGACTGTGCCAGTTAGTTAGCCTGAGATTCCCATTTTACTTTCTTGCAGGCTGGGACTCAGAGCAGACACTTCACCGAGGGATATAGGAGGAAGCAAATTCAACAGTGCTATATATGTATTTAAACCAACTCCAGATTGGGACGTATTTCTTGCCTGTAACAGGTCTGTATTTTCCAAAGGCATCTCAAAGTTTCTTAATTCTTAAAGAAAAAAGATCAGACTGCAGAACATTTCCAAGCAATTAAAAAAAGATCTGAGCCTTTTATTTAAAATACATCACACAATGTAAAACAGAATATATTTTCACAGTGTCCTCAGCAAGAGCCTCCCGGAGTGCTGTAAAACCCACACCCACATAATAGAGAGCTTACAATATCAGAGACTTTTAGAGAACTCTCCGAGGCAGTATTCACAGAATCATAACCTAGAGAAGGAAAAGACTTATTAGATCATCCAGCCATCTCCCTGCTGACAGAGAACCGTTCCCTACAGTGTGCTTCCTCACATTTGTTGCTAACAATCAGCCTCTCGCTATTCTCCTTGGGAAGTCATTCCACAGCCAAATATATCTCATGCTATCATTACCATTATTACTTATTTATAGGCTACAGTATAACCTAAAGGGCCTTGATCAGGATCAGGGGGACCCACTCTACAACCACTTGTAAGAGCGATCCTCTCTCCAGAAGAGCATTCAGTCTAAATAGATAAGTCAAAGTCCAGGGGGAAAGATATAACATACAATTAAGGAGATCAGAATAGCACGGAAAGTGCCACAAATGTTCCATGAATTTTTGCTTCAGAGTTTGGTAGGAGGAAAAGGTATGTGTCACAAACAAGAACATGTTTCTGATAGTCAGCTAGAAGTAAACAAAGAGGATTTTCTTCCTCCCAGCTTCACACTAGTAGTTATAGCTAAAGATCTGGCACGGTACTGAGAAAACCATCTCCTTTTTTACTGCAAATACTCCTTAAGTATTTGAACAACATTACATTTCTCCCTTCTGCTCCAGTCTCAGTCAACATTTATCTGAGCCACATGTATTTTAATCTTCTCTCATAAATCAATACCTCTAGCATAGCAACAGATTTTGCCACTCTCCTCCGATCTTTGACAATATCTTTCCAGCAAGCGATCACCCAGAAATGAGCAGCACGTTCCCCTGCGGGGGTTACACAGAAGCAGCGAGGAGATCAGCACTCACGCACGGCTTGCCGGTGCGGACTCGGATGACAACGGCCTTTTTGCTGCCGCTTCATCGCGCCGCACGATGTGTACGTACTGATACGCCGCACTGCAACACGTCCCTGCATGCTGCCAGACCTACACCACCAATGAACTCAATGCCTCGTTTTGTTACTAACAATTATCACTAAATCTTGTGAAAAATGGAATCGGAGATTACAGCCTTTGCACAGGAGAATTTGGAGAGAAGCAGCAGAATTGGGTAACAACATCACACCTTTGCTAACAGAACTGAGCTGTGCTTGGCAGTGTCATGGGACAACCTCCCTCCCCAGTGTGATAAACAGTAGGAAAGAGTTAACGAGGACTTGGTCTTGAAAGGGGCTCAGTGCTGCTGGTTTGCCCCTGGCCTTTTGCATACCAAGCAGAGCCAGTGCACTAAAGGACACTGGATCTAGCAACAGCATCTCAAAAAACTTGTGCCCTAAGGCAGGGCTGATAAGAGATTTTTCTTCCTCAGTTTTCACCCTGGCTTCACCTATGATAGCATCCAACCGGCTGTCATTACTGAAATAAGAGTTACTGCTGCTCTCATTCCTCCTTGCTACACAAACAGGCCATTTTCACTTACCCAGTAGTCAGAGTGGTGCTTTCCTCACCTTTCCGCACTCCCGTCTCAATGCTCCCAATCCTCAGTTATCCTACCTCTTTGCTCCTGGTAACTCAGCCTTTTCTATTATTTCCTCATCGGACCCTGCTGCCATGTTACCAACCTGTCAAATACAACTGAAAGGGCTTCTTCATTGTTTTTATCTCTGTGTGCTTTTAGTAGCTAAAAAACAACAACAACAAAAAAACCCCAGATCATTTCTTTTAAGGTATGGCTGCAGGCAGCTGAATTGGCATAACTGAGGTTGTAATAATTCTGGAAGGGGGAGGGTGAACACAGACATGAGTCCTGGGAAGTAAAGAAACCTTTTACATCAGATCTGCCAGTGACAGAAGAATAATTTAGAATGAAGTTTTAGTATAAAAGAAAGAAATTACAGAACTACCATGGGGTTTAACAACCACCTCTGCAATCACTCTGTTTGTATTGTCCTTCTCTCTCCTCCCACACACCCGTTTCTGTCTCATCAAGTCTGAAAGCTCTTCAGATCAGAAAATGAACCTCAGTATATGTACAGCACCTGCGGCCCTGATTCTGCTGTGATATTACATAATAACTTTGCACTTCAGAACATGCTTAGCTTTTATTCCCTTTAAGCACTCTGTCATCATAGCGTATCTTCAGCAAGATCTTCACCCTTTATTGTTCTGGGCCAAAACTAAGCTGTCATCATCTTTTCTGCCATACCTCATCCCCCTACTTCTCCTGCCTTAACAGCCTTTCTTCTCAGTTTTTTGCTCTTACAAGTTTGTCCCCAAGCATCTTTCCCCTCAAAGCAAACTCTAATTCAATGAATCATCTTTAAAATTGTGCTTTTTCTTTTATAATGTACTAAAGCCTCTGACAAAGGGTTGCATATTTAAGGCACAGTGCAATTCTACACCTCCTCTCTTCCAGCTTTGATTGCCCCTTAGTTTTGATTTCTTTTCCACATTTCACCTCTTTTTTCTAGTGTGCTTTCAGCAAAGCTGGGACTACCTTACACCCCGTACACTGCCTCGAACTTTGCGGGTACTAAACAAGTACAAAACAATTTTAAGGGGCATGGCTTAGGGGAAAAAAAAACCCTACCACGTACAGCTTGCGAAGTCCATCACCATTTACATGGATTAGCAATCTGTCGTTTTTCACAAGCTCAGTCCAAATTCCCAGCCTGCCAGATAATAAATCAACTTTTTGCTTCAATTGTACAGTCACTGGGAGATCTGCATAGTTTTAGGTCAAGCACTTATAACAGTTTTATGATTCCAAAGTTTCTTACCTTGTCATTTAGTTACTGAACTGTGAGGTTTCATTGACTTTCTAACCATTGTGGCAAGAACTGCTACTAGCTGTGCAAGATTTAAAACCTCATTGAGCAGAGAAGCAAAATCGGACTGCGGTAGTTTTAAGTATATATTGGGGTGGAACCATGACCCTATGGAAGCCAATGGAAGTTCTGCCACTGGTTCACTGGGGCTGGGTTTCTTCCCTGCCTGCTGCCATTTGTTGTGTCGGGGTGAATAAGTATTGCAAGCTCTCTATTTTACAGCCTGGAAATGAGATGCCTCAGTGAATGCTTGGAAATTATTTATTTTACCTTTTTCTTTTCTTTTTTTTTTTATCCTGGTGAAATATTTTTCATACAGTCAATTGCTGTACCTAAACACCAACTCTTCCTGTGGGTCTGTATGATCCTTCCTCTCCTGCTTGTCAGCTTAATTTCTTCTGCTGTGGCATGGACTGTTTAATAGCAAAATCTAGCACTCAAATTCTTCTGTTTCTTAATTATCTCTGCCGTGTCAGCTATATCAGTGAAAACAAGTTACCATTAGACAATTCAGATACCCGTAAACACCAAGTTGTGATAATATAGAGTCCTGTATTACTGTCATTATGGAAAAAGCTGTTTCAGGGAGGTTTAAAAAAATTAAATAAGCCCAGCACTTCTAAATGACTAAAAACCTAAAGATATCTTAATTATTCTTCAATATCTTAATCATTCTGTAGAATCATGATCTTGTATAATGGCCATTTTAAATGAAAGGTTTGCTGCTCTGCACAGTTGCCACTTCCTTCTAATTGTGAATTAAAGCATAATTTAGCGTGGCTCTATGCCAGCATGACTAGAAAAATTTACAGACACTAACTCTGGTTGAAATAGGGGGGGGGGAAAGCAGTTAGATTTCTTTAAGTAATAGAAAATAACTCACCAAGTTGTACTTTAAAACAAAACACTAGAGCTTTAAGTTGACAAACTGACTTGAATTAAACCACATAAAAAAGTGCTTGCACCGTAAATCTTACAGGGCAAAAGTGATGGTAGGTTATCATTCTGTTTATTAGCATGCACTTTGGAGAGTTCAGGGCAAGTATGGATACGCATTCATTCCATTTTATGCCGCACATTACTGAAAACACATTCCCCATAAATAATTCATAAATGCATTGTCTGAAATTTCAGATTCCAAAAATACAACACGGTTTTCAACTTTATGGTTGCTTGGTCTTCAAAACAGAAATAGACAATTGGATGGATGGACTTGCCAAACCTGATAAGAACCCATCAGTCAGAATTACACTCCAGAGGTAAATGCAAACATTTCCCAGCTCCTGATCCCTGGAACAGCAAGGCCATGACGATAGCCCCTCTGCTTGCGCTAGCCGTCCCTTCGTAGGGAACAGGGAGAAAAAGAGAAAGGGAAGAAGTAACCAGCTAGTGAGATGGAAGTGTTCAGTCAGACGCTCGACTTTAAAAAGAACATTTATTGGGAAAAAAACAATGCCTTGCTGTTCTCTGTTCATGAGCTGGGTGCATAGCAGGAGTTAGGAAAGAAAAGGACGTTTTACAGGATGGTGTGGTGGGGACCTAATAGGTTGAAACTGCCTAGAAATCCAGAGGAATTTAAATTTAAGGTATAGCAGCAGTCAAAATACAGAGAATGGACATACTTTGCCTTGCAAAAAGCCCATTTTTCTGGCCAGACTGCACCACAAACTTGAGCTCTGCTTGTTGCTCTCATTTAATTTAATGCCAGCTATGCTAGCATAAGGGGGGTGAATAGGATCTTGCAGTTCATCTAAAGTCTCATTTCTGCAGGGAGCAAGAGTGACCACAACATCCACTGAAGAAACTGAAGTATGCTTCATAGGCTTAAGCTTTATATTCCTTGTGATTCTGTATCTTCCTGACATTACATACATAGTTTATGCTCAGTTGCTTCTTTTTCCTTCATAACGTACTGAGAAGCCTCACATCAGATAGCAACTGCTTTTCAGCCAGATTTGCATTCACTGGCTCTGTTCTACTCATCTCCCAGTGAGAGGCACACACAGTTTCGGGTACCTTATCTAGTGAAACCCTTAGTGCCTAGCCCTAACAGAACAGCCCACGATCTCCCTATTCGCCAGCTCTTTATTTGAACTCCTTCGCTCCGATTTGCCTGAGAACAAACGTTGCAAGTGAGCTCAAATACTTGGCGTCCCAACGTATTGATTGCTTGGGCGCAGACCACACTGTGAAGAAACAACACACTCATAAAAATTGTATTCCAGTACCCAACTGCTGTAAAACTTCCTACTCAGCACTTGGTGTGGAAGGGTTGGGACTATCTGTCGCTCCATTCATTTCCAGGTGTGCTGTACTCTCTGGGGTAATCTTTAAATCAGCTGAGATTTCATACATCAAAGATGAGGATACATAATTCAAGAGAAGCCACTGAGATAAAACAGTAGCTGTAAAAAATAGCGCATGTTGGTGGTGCCTGGTTTAGCATGTCAAAGAGGGGCAACCGCTGGCGAGGCACAAGAGCATGCCGTGTGGCAAAGCAGGCAGAGTCGTCCTAAGCTTCGTAGGGACACAAGGCACTGAATAGGCTTGACACTGTGCACGTACCAAGTTAGAAGGCACCCTACGGAAAAAATCGGCAGTAAAGCACGGAGTATGAGGCGCTCAGGCCTGGTGTCCCTTGGCTGTAGTCCTCGCACGCTAACAACCTCTTTCAAAAACTTGACACAGGTGGTAGGTGTCCCACTGAGATAAATTACCTACTTTCGGTTGCTGAACAGATGGGCAGGGAAGTGAAATTTTAGTTTGTTCATTCCCAGCAGTAACTAGCAAAGATGATCTCGGGCTCTGCAGGATTACTTTTTGATAACCATACACCTGCAGACAGTCCACGTTTCTGTTAGAAACTACATAAGGTCATTGACAACTGCTCAAGAGACTGATGCTAAGTCTCTCATCCCCATATTCTTCTGAATATATTCTAGGCTGAGAGGGGCCAGAAAGCGTACAAAGAGGGACCTCAAGAGGCAAGGGAAATGGGCCCCACAAGAATCTCACAACATTCCACAACAGGAAACGTGGAGTCCTGCACTTGGGGAGGAATAACCCCAGGTACTAGCACGTGCCAGGTTTGACTGGCTGGAAAGCAGCTTTGCAGAGGAGGACCTGGACACTCGCTGTCCTGGTAGACAAAAAACTGAACATAAGCCAGCAAAGGCCAGCGCTGCCAGCAGGTCAAGGGAGGTGATCCTTCCTCTCGACTCAGCCCTGGTGGGACGCAGCTGGAGTGCTGTGTCCAGTGCTGGACTCTCCAGTACAACAGAGACATGGACACACTCAAGGGAGTCCAGTGAAGGGCAACGAAGATGATTAAGGAATTGAAGTATCTGACACGAAAGGAAGATCTGAGAGAGCTGGGACTGTTCAGCCTGGAGCAGGCTCAGGGTGATCTTATCAATGTGTATCAATACTTGATTAGGGGAAGAGAGAAGATGGAGTCAGCCTCTTCTCGGGGGTGCCCAGCGAAAGGACAAGAGGTAAACGGAACAAACTGTAATACAAGAAATTCCATTCAACTGGAAGTAAAAAAGCTTTCTTACTATGTAGGTGGTTGAACACTGGCACAGGTTGCCCAGAGAGGCTGTGGAGTCTCCATCCTTGGAGATACTCAAAACCTGACCCGACAAGTCCTGAACAGCCTGCTCTAGCTGACCCTGCTCTGAGCAGGGGCTTGGAGTAGATGATCTCCAGCGGTGCCTTCCAACCTCAGCTATTCTGTGACTTCGCAGTGGGGTATTTCTCTTCATCAATACATTAAAGCCCATGGACAGCATATGACAAAAGGACAAGGACTGACTAGCAAGGACCAGACTCTGACGTACCCACACAGTACAGACATGGTGCAACTAGGGAAGTTAAATTGCCAAAGCCTGCAAACCAGGGAGCTCCATAAACTAATCCAAATATTAACCAAGGGCTTCCGTCCAGAAAGGTTCGCAACTCATTAAAACCAGGATGTATGGGAAACCCGACAACATATTTAAACAAAGGTTTTCCCTCGCTTCCCCACATACTTTACCAAATCACTTGCATCTATTCACATACAAACATATCATAGTGTAGCACACAACCCCATACTCATTTTTTTCTTTTTGAATAAGATGGTTGTAGTCACACTGTAAGAAACTTAGTAAAAATATTTTTAGTATCTTCACTTTAAGCTTGCAAATATTTTTCTGGCAGAAATCCCCAGCTAACTTTACAGCAAGATCTCTCAAAGGAAACAGAACTCTTACTTAAAGAAAAAAAAAAAAACCACCACAGTACAAAATGAATGTGACCCAGGGACTTACCCTTCTATGCAACAACACGAGCAGAGTGCACAGAGACAGTGAAGTCCGCAGGGCGTGAAATTAAAATTTTCACACAGATACAATGAAGTAATGATACAATGTTACAACCTTGGCACAAAAATCTTCTGGTTTGAGTAAAGTCAATGTCATGTGATGTTATGGTTTGTGCACTGGTAGAAACGGTCTGCTGCTAAAATGTTCATAACAAAACAGAAGGAGCGAAAGCAAGAAAATTGTACGGATAATTACAATAGGCCTATACATTCTAGGGATCTAGACATTCCTTAAGATGCTCATCACAGTAGTATCTAGCTGTCACGGCAGGCTGAGTTAAGAAAGCACACTTTTCTTTCACACCTAGAAATCTAGATGCTGAGATGCCATTAGGAGACAGGAAAAAAAAGATTGAAAGAGAGTTGAACTTAGCAAGGAGGGGGGAGAGGACATCTCTCTTATTAGGTCGGTTTGTTGCCTATGAACAAGGTGGATATGCAGGTTCCAAATTCCAAGCATATGGATAAGAACAGGGACGCACAGAGCAATTAACAGAGTCAAGCAGAAGCTGGGATGAGCAGCAGCTGGAGCACTGTTAAAGTCCTTCTAGGAATTGCTTCACCTGTTACAGTAAAAAGAAAAGGCAGTGCTGGAAGAACATAGGCTCCTCAGCAAGGACAAGGTCATCGGAACCGGAGTGGAGCTTGAAAAATTCCGGGCAGATCCATGTGCAGGGGCACAGACACTATGACAAGAACATGTCACATCAGACTCAAGACTTGCAAAGCAAGTTACAAACAGCACCCTTTATACTACAAATACACCTACACAGTGGAACACTGAATTATCAGATAATCTGCATAGAGCAGGAAGCATTTTATTTCTAAGAGTGTGAAAAAGTCTGCAAACTCATAAATCATAAAGCTGCTTGTACATTATGATGCTTCACAGATACCTGGCAGACATGCACACGTTCTACAAAATATATTTATAGGTCTGAACAGGGGGGAAAAAACTGAATTCAGTACTACTGCTCACCTCAAACCACAATTTCGTGATCACAGGCACAGAAGTTAACGCACACAAGAACTATTGGTAATGCATTTCCAGTAACCCTTCTGGAAATGTAACAGAAAAAGTCAATCTAACAGTGCAAAGGTCATTCCTTACAAGGCATGTTTCTCACCCTACTGATCCAAGACGGTACACATAAAGAAACATACAGCCAAATGTGACTGAATAAAATCTTCAAGTCTTCAGCTTATTAATTTTTTTAAATTTTTCTCATTTCATTCCAGTGATTTCATTAGGTTAGACTTCTTCATCTTTATTAAAAAATAATCAGAACTGAAATGTTTCAATAAACCCAATTTCTGTTTTAAGTAGTAAAAGATGATTCAATGCAGATGAAGCAAAAATGAAAGTTGAAAGTACAATGGCATTAGAGGCTTTGAGAATCTCCTTTAAAAGATTTTAAATACATAAATTATATATTAGTACTCTAGAATGTCTTTGTTTGTTTTTTACAGAAAAAAGAACTTTAAAAGCAATTTTTTCATAGAATCATAGAATAGTTTGGTTTGGAAGGACCTTTAAAGGTCATCTAGTTCAACTAGACCATTTTCACTATGTTCTCCAGCTGCATGTATCAAAACAAAATCATTTAAAACTTACAGGTGGGAAGAACCAAACGAGAAAAATAACAGTTAAGGCACCACCATTAAAACACACAGAGCTAACTTTGTACAGGGCAGAAAACAAAGATACAATACTATTTTCAGTAAAAGGTTTAATTTTCCATCACATTTTCAAATTATTTCCCTCCCAACACTAAGGGAAATAATCTAACTTTTTCTCTTTTTTTTTTTTGTTTTTCTCTTTTTTTTTCCAGAGGGCCATAAATCATAGAATCATAGAATCATAGAATCATACAGGTTGGAAAAGACCTCTAAGATCATCGTGTCCAACCGTCAACCCAACACACCATGCCCACTACACCATGTCCCTAAGGGCCTCATCTACACGTCTTTTAAATACCTCCAGGGATGGTGACTCCACCACTTCCCTGGGCAGCCTGTTCCAAGGCCTGACCACTCTTTCAGTAAAGAAATTTCTCCTAATGTTCAATCTAAACCTCCCTTGGCACAACTTGAGGCCATTTCCTCTTGTCCTATCGCTAGTTACTTGGGAGAAGAGACCAACACCCACCTCGCTACAACCTCCTTTCAGGGAGTTGTAGAGCGCGATGAGGTCTCCCCTCAGCCTCCTCTTCTCCAGGCTAAACAACCCCAGTTCCCTCAGCTGCTCCTCATAAGACTTGTGCTCCAGGCCCTTCACCAGCTTCGTTGCCCTTCTCTGGACACGCTCCAGCACCTCCATGTCCTTCTTGTAGTGAGGGGCCCAAAACTGAACACAGTATTCGAGGTGTGGCCTCACCAGTGCCGAGTACGGGGGCACGATCACCTCCCTGCTCCTGCTGGCCACACTATTTCTGATACAGGCCAGGATGCCGTTGGCCTTCTTGGCCACCTGGGCACACTGCCGGCTCATGTTCAGCCGGCTGTCAACCAGCACCCCCAGGTCCTTTTCCTCTGGGCAGCTTTCCAGCCACTCTTCCCCAAGCCTGTAGCGTTGCCTGGGGTTGTTGTGGCCGAAGTGCAGGACCCGGCACTTGGCCTTGTTGAACCTCATACAGTTGGCCTCGGCCCATCGATCCAGCCTGTCCAGGTCCCTCTGCAGAGCCTTCCTACCCTCCAGCAGATCAACACTCCCACCCAACTTGGTGTCGTCTGCAAACTGACTGAGGGAGCACTCGATCCCCTCGTCCAGATCATTGATAAAGATATTGAACAGGACCGGCCCCAGTACTGAGCCCTGGGGAGCACCGCTCGTGACCGGCCGCCAACTGGATTTAACTCCGTTCACCACAACTCTCTGGGCTCGGCCGTCCAGCCGGTTTTTTACCCAGCGAAGAGTGGACCTGTCTAGGCCGTGAGCCGCCAGCTTCTCTAGGAGAATGCTGTGGGAGACAGTGTCAAAGGCTTTACTGAAGTCCAAGTAGACCACATCCACTGCCTTTCCCTCATCCACTAGGCGGGTCACCTGGTCAATGAAGTACCACCTCATAAATAACACAGAATGGATCAAAATTATCATGACCCCAAACTACCTGGGAGCCAGAAGTATGTTGCACTGAGAAATTTAAATGCTAACTATAATCAGTAGCTACAATTAAATGAATGGTGAAAAAAACCCGAAGATACTATTTTCTTTTAAGATTATCTAAATGTTGAGGAGATAACTTTAGTGCTCTAGTCACAGCCCATCACAAAGCCAAACTTAATGTTCAATAGCATGTGTTTTTGAAAAGGAAATCTGGTCTAGGAAGAGAAAAAAGTCGCACCTACAGTAAAAACTGGTGCACTCAGCTTGAACAAAGATCTGTAACCAGGGACTACTAACCTTGGTAGTCCCATCAACTCTTTGTTTCCTTCAAATCTGTATCAGAAAACTAGAACGTATGTTACATGATTCAGGGTTCCCAAAAGTAACGCTGGAAAGCTTACAAAACAAAAACGTATTTAACAGTTCAATATTCTTTACACTAAAACACTTCCATGACTTTCCCTACCCAAATGTGGAAGATACCTTGGTTATTTCATTACCCTATCCAGGAAAAATTAGGGCCCGAATCTTCTGTTACTATATCCTATTGAGCTAATTCCAGATACGTAACATTATGAGATTGAGACTTAAAGCCAGATATAGGGGTTTTCCACAACAGAAATGTCTTAACAAGGATGTTAAGAGATGAACATGTAGTTATTTAAAAATCAATATTATAATCCATATATTATGGATGACTGTATCTAAAAAGCTCTCTAAGTTAGAGAGAACTACAATGACAATCTTGGCGTATGTGGAGTTAAGAACACAATGACAATAAGAAGTCGGGATATGAGCTAACTGGACCTTTGGTCTCTATCTAAATGTTACCTGCTCTGAATGTACCATCTCACAATTCTGTCTGACGGCCACCAGTTTCTCCAGTAGACAAGACAATAAAGAATTGTTCCCTACTCAATTTTCTGCATGTCACTTTTGATTTTATGAACTTTTAATAGTATCCTAAACTTAGCCCCCTCTTTTCCAAGCTGAAGAGTCCTAGTCTGTTGTGTTGTTCATTCCACAAAATCTCTCTCACATCTGGGAGCAGCCCATTGCGCTGCTCAGATGTGATGACCAAAGAGTAACAACACACATTACGTACTTAAATTCAACAGGTCTATGGAGCAAAAATTCAGCAGTCTTTCACTTCAGAAATGGAAACAATATAAAAATGAGAAAGTCTGTTAAAAAGAAATTAAAAGAGGCAGTTAAAAGGGCAAAAATGTTTGCCACATTTGCCTAATAGTCATACTAAGGCTCCGAAAAAGGATACACAACCTATGGAGAAAGACTTCAGAAGGATGAAATGGAGTCATACCAGTTAAGTGGAACAGTAAAGGAGACAGTTATGTCCAGTCAGGTCCAAATAAAGAAAATAGCAAAGAACAAATGATAGATCAAAGGGAAAAAAAAACCCAAACAAACCACAAGCAAAAAAAGCCCACAAAACCAAACCCCACAATAAATTCCAGCCAAAGACTAAGGGTTATCCTACTAAAAGCATTTAAGGTCTAATAACAAGTCCCACTTTAAATATGAAAAAAAATAGGAAGTCTGAGTATCTGTTAAAGTAAAGAGGAGATAAAGTTATAAAGGAACACGTAAGGATGATAAGGTCATAGCAGAAAAGCCCAATGAGCTGACACCTATTCACCATGCAGGAACTTAGGAAGTTTCTGAAGCCACAGAGGACACAGTGGAAGACCTGTCTCAAGTTGAAGTGTCGTATAAATACATTACAGAACAAATCAACATGAATGAACAATAATAAATTGCTGGGATCAGCTGGTACTCGCTCAAACTTCTGAAGGAGCTCAGGTATGAAATAGCTGAACTATTAACTGTAGTGCGTAACTAATTGCCTAAAACTGCCTCAGTTCTGGGGCAAATGTAGGGGTTTTTTTAAGTGATCTGGAATGATGCAGAAATCTACAAATGAAGAGGTTTAGAACAAGCAGACTGATAGAAATTATAATAAAGAATCGATAAACTTGACATATTGGCAGAGTCTTTATATTAAGTCGTAATTCACTGCTGACCTCTACTAGATTTGTAGAATTATTATGCATGCGAAAAAGGAAAATACAGTTTATATAGTCTATCTGGAGTTCCAAAAGCTTTCCAGGAAATCTATCACCAAAGACTTAAAAGTTGCCATAAACTAAGAGGAAAATCCATTAATGGATAGATAACTGGTTAAAAGGCAGGAAATAAAGAGAAAACATTAAAATTGGTCTACTATAAAGTGTCCGGGGAGGTCACCAATGGAGCCTCACAGAAATCTGTTAGGGCCTGAACTCTTTAATGCATTCGTAAGTGGCCTAGAGAAAGGACAAATAATGAGACGACATTCGGTGTTCATACTATGCTATTCATGGTAGCAAAAACAAAAGCTGGAGGTCTTCATTGAGGCAGAGAATTAGAACATCATGAAGGAAAAGAAAAGTACATTAACAACTGGAAATGGGGCAAATCAAATAGTATAAAGTGCTGGTTAACGTCCTTAAGTGACAGAGAGGCAAGAATTTCTTTTGTAAGTAGGCAACTCATCAGCTGGAAATAATTGAGAAGACAGAGCTGTGCCTGTCTGCTGAGACCATCTCCTGATGCACAGCACGTTTGACCAGCTGAGATGGGACATGACTGGTGCAAGGCCCTGCTCAGACCTCAGAAACACTGCAGTACCCTGGTCACCTACGCTCGAGTTACAGAGCATCACCACTTCATGTCACTTCTAAAAAGGATTCTCCAAAGCAGTCAAACTTCCATCCTTTCCAGCCTTCCATCACCACAGTTTTTATTAAACAAGTTACCACATCACAAGCTCACGTTCTACTGAGGAAGAAGCTGTATGTTCACAATTATACATATCCACTGCCTCTCCCAGAGTGTTCGGTACCTAAGCCCTTTGATTTATAATGCAAGCATTGAAACTGCGTTAATAATCAAGGCACTGACCATGCAGCACATAGGTTAACCCTGCGTTTGCCTCCGATCCATAATCAAAATATGAATGACAAACAACTTATTTTTAGTTCCACATATTCAGCTACAAGAGGGATAAAGTGTCAGTGCGCGTTACTCCAGTCTTATTTTACAGCCCACGAGACAACAGGTATCACCAAAAGGTGATTTAGCTGATCCTAAAATAAGTCATCGACCATAAAAGGAGCTGAGGGTAACTAGCTCAGTTGTCTCAAGATAAGCAAGATGAATTCCACCCTAACTATACTAGCACCACAGTTAATCATCGTTATTATATGGATCAACCAAGCACGGAGATGTACTGTGCCAGGATCCTGCCCTGAAGAGTTTACAGCCTGAAAAGTCCGGGCAGGTGAAGGAGAGAGAAAAAGGGGAATATATTAACACATAAGCAACATGGTGGAAGTATGACAGAGCCACCTTTTGGGAGAATGGCTTACTAAAGTAAGATGCGATTATTCTGTAGATATTATTAATCAATTCCTCCCACCTCAAAAAAAAAAAAAACAAACAAAAACCACACGAAACCAAAAACAACACCAAAAACAAGAGGAAACTCCTCTGCAAGAGAAGGAGCAGAGAAGTGACTACAGTGCTAGGAAGAGAACCATGCGGTTCCTTAGATAACCATGAAGAGAGGAACCAAGACTGCTCTTAATTTGCCAAGCTCTGTAGAAATTGCCATCACAGTAATTCCAAGAAAATGTTTAAAAGCTACAATGCAGAGCACTCAGAGTATCAGTGGAAGAAGAAAAGACAGTCAAATCAGGGTTTTTGACAAAGGGATAAAGCAAAGCACAGAAGGAACCTGAAAATATTTTTTCAAAAAATATTTTTTTCAAAAAAATATTTTGAGATTAAGTTTTCACTGTTGTGATTACAAGTGCAAACAGGAATCACATCCAACGAACCAACATTCACTTAAAATTTAACGTGGTATTTGAGAACCTGCAAAAGCACAGAGGGGAAAAAAAAATGCAAAAAAAAGTAATTAAGATAACAATGAAAATGATGGTAAGAAGCAGACATAAAGAGTTAAGTCAGCTTCATAATATGATTTGTAGTCTATTTTCTTTTGCTTATTATTACTTTCAAACTACAATCAAGTTATTGTCATACCACTGAATGATGGAAACCTTGCCAACTACTTCAAAACTGACACGTTTTCTGTTGCACTGAACATTCCCAGAAGACATTTCCCCTCATTTTAATACAAAATCCTGTCAGATCCCCAGAGCTGAATAAAAAAAATGTGTAAAGGATATGTAGCTGTAATAGACCTCCCCCAACTAGTCAACTTTGGAATAAAAGACGATCAAAAAAAGACTCAAAGATCCAGTGCTAGATTAATGCAAATATCTGCGTGTTTGCAAGTGTACTTTTTGATTAAACTGGCATACATCAAGTACAATTAGAAAGGTTATTTATAACTAAGAAATACATAATTCTGCATTTTAATGAGGGTGACAATTACAGCCAACAGTTGCTAATTAACATTAATCCTTTTGCACTGCAAGTCAGAATTTCCCAATATGATTTTCATTGTCAGCAATGGACACACCAAAACTGTTATTGCAAAGCAGCTATTAGGTAGGCTGCTTTGACACAAATAGGTGTTCCTGTTACACACGGTAAAGAAAAAGAAGCTGATGATGTGTTAAATTTGATAACCTCAGATGTAAATACAGAATGTCATTTCAAAATTTACTTGATGTCTACAACACAAAATATAATCAAGGCTTATCATTTTCATGGCTGAACCCAATTCCAAGTTTCCCAAGAGCCAGCTTCGCAGGTGAAATCTGATTTCAACACAAGCTTGAAATCTCCCATTGTTAAATTTGGTTTTGATCCCAGTCCTGGGTTCACATCTGCATTTCAGCCCTGAGACTTCAAAGCTTTTAGTGGTCGTAACCGAACAGTGTAGATAAGGAGTAGCGTTTGCCCAGTCTGTATCAGTTTCTGAAGCAAAACTCTGGAGCAAGTACGGAAGATAGGAATGATGACTACTGATTGATTTGCTACTGTAGTATAGCCTTACTGCAAATTTTCTTCTTATGCAGATTATCAAGAAAATTTTGGTTCTCAAATACACTGAATTTTAAATCCTAATCTTCCAAAATTGCTCTAATGTGTTTCTATTCATTGATTAAAAATTTCTCTGTAAATAAATGCCATGTGTATAATAACAACTGTTGACCTAATTAAACACTTCTATTTCTGATACCCGTGATCCTCTAAAAGAGAGATGATTCAGATTTGCTATGCGTGTCTTTCCAAAAGAGAAGTTATCTCTGGTTTAGCCTCTCAGCCATCGTCTTTTCAGACAGAAGCGCTAGAAAAATCTAAGAGTCTCTTTTCATACTGGTCTTTAACAGAAAGACAGACCTGGTCCAACCACCATCACAGGCACAGATCATAACGCAGCCAGTAAATAAAGCCTCTAGAAGAGTGCTGAGGTGCTCACCATCTGGGTCAGGCAATTGGAGTGGGATCAATGTCAGATATAAGTAAATGAGAAGGCAGAGAAGGAGAATTGTGAGCACTAAGCAAAGAAACCTACAATGCACTTCTTACAAAGCACTGTAAAATTCACATTTATTTTGTAAGTATGAGATAGATGGGTTATTTCTACATACAGAGGTGCCCAACTAAAATCAAGATAAGTGATATTAATGTCCTATGGTCAGTATTATTGAACCTCGAAAGCAATAAACTATGAGTCGATAAATATTACATTTGCAACATAGTTAACATTCTTCTACTGTCTCTGGCACTTATTACACATTGTAACCGCAAGTCTACAATACATTATTCATATTTGGGGTGTCACTGAGTGATGGATTGCTGTAAGAGAGGCTGTCCTTTAAATAAATCAACAAATAAAAATGCAAATGTTAACATTTTCAGCCACAACTTTTTCCATCTTGAATGGGGAATGAAAATTTCACATTATATCGACAGCCAGCAGAGAGAACAATTAACAACCTACACTGTGAATAAGAGAGATTAATTTGCCAACGTCTGGTTTTATCACTTGCATATGGAACTATATTGGACTTTTTGTGCTGCTGGCTTTCTCAGGGAGTAGGCAAAACTTGTGTCTCCTACCACGTCCAGCACCTAACCCACCACCCCACTCCAAACACACTTTTAATCCTTTAAATGTTCCTAAGTTAGATCTGGAATGAAAGTTTTCTCCTCCTTGTCCTCCTTTTGAATCTTGAACGGTGTCTGATCCTAAGGGGAAAAAAAAAAAAAATCTATTTCTTTGGCGGTGCTTGGTTAGACTCTAAAGGAGAAGGAACTTCATAGTACCGTCTTAAAAGCAGAACCCTATTTAAGCATCCGACACGCACAGATCTAAAAGGCAACTACCGCATAAGTAAGGCAAAAGCTTAAATCTCATCACTGTCGTATTTCCTAACACTCAGCATAACAGATCTACTCTAGACTATTCCAGTGTGCATTATTAAGTACACAACTCTGCACATTATATTTTACATCAGATATTAATTTGCTTAAAAGTCCCTGAATACACATTCACCTGAGATGTGCTGGGCAATTGAGTAAATAGTTTTGTTTTTAAAATGTCCCTAAACACAAATTTACACAATACAATCTGTTTATAAAAACTCCAACAGGCCACTGTAGTCTAACAGATAATAATATAGCTCGAATATAGTATTCATATTGCAGGAACTTCTAAATCACTTATTTTAATGGCTACAAGAAACTTCACTCCAAGACAATGCATTCAGCTAGCATTAAAGCTCTGATTTAAAACCACAACAAGAAAACATAGGCTTAATGCTGAAACTCCATACTATCACTCAATCCCTTAATTTACCTAACTGTTCTTAAGTTCACTTCTTAGATGCCCAAAGTGAAAAATGTTACAGGAGAATTATCTGTTTCCATGGTGAGCAGAACAACCTTTGCCTATGTCTTTTTAAGTGCTTGATTATCTGCAGTGTTATAGGACTTACTGTGCCAAACTCGACACTACAACTGTTTCTGCGTGGGGAGAGCCTGACAATTGCACCAGGGCTGTAATCAAATTAAATGGTCTTTCACAAGGCACAATTTACAACAATTTTTTTTTTTTTTAAATAGCAGCTTAATAGTTTGATTTAGAGCAGTTTCACTCCTGTTTTGCAACACAACACTTGTTTTGCTGAAATCAGTACCTGACTATACCTAAGGTAAGATCTAGTTTATTTAAAAACTTCTTCATTACTAAATGAAAGCATACAAATGCCACTACCTCCCCTTTCCAGCTCCCTTCCAGCTCACAGCCAAAACCCAGTCTTTCTTCTAGGCAAACAACAGTTATGAAAAAGATGTCCCTGGTCACCACAAAGGTAATCTTTAAGATCGTCAGAGGAACTATGCTTTAGGGGTAAGGAACAAACTTACTCTTCGAAATTTGCCCAGCCCCAACCTTGCCTGTGATTTTTTTTTCCAAATATATCGGCTCTGGTCTAGATAAATAAGCACATGGAGTAGAAAAGCTTCCCAGACCTGCTGTGAACATAATTTCAAGGGGGCTCATGCAGGTGTAGACACTTGGCTTAAGAACACTGGATAACCAAACATGCAAGGCTGTATTACGAAAAGCGGCGACGGCATGCATAGAAGCATGATGGGCAAACAAATCCACTATTAGGCCAACTCAGGATGCCAGATAAAGAAATGCTATTTTTCTTTCAGAGACATCACTGAAACCACCTTGTGCACATCCATTCTGCAAGTCTGCTCCTTCTACAGGTCTAGCACTAAGGCTCTCAAAGCACACACCTTTACCTTCTAGGGAAGCTTATTTCTTGTCCCAGACATGATTCATTCCAAGAGAGAGAAGAAAGTAGCACTGCAGCGATTCTTCCTCAAGCAGGAGGTAGCTGTAACACACTGAAGCCTCCGGTTGAGCCCTGCCAAGACAGGCTATCAAGCCAACGCATCTTCTACCTGCCATGCCTGCTTATCCAGCCAGCCCTCCCCAGAAGCTGCGCTAGCACCCCGATGCCTCGCGCTGGCAGGGACCTTCTGTCGCTTTCCAACACCTTCTCCCTGGCAGGTTTTCCATTGCTGCTACTGCCGGGTGCCAGGGTTTGTGCTAGTTAAAGCTGGCACAAACATGAGTTGAATCTAGTCCTATAAATTTAAATAGTCAAAAGTAATTAGGTTTACACGTACTGCCGAATAAATAAATTTGCTCTTAGGCTAGGGCTTTGTGCTGCAAGTTTCAGGCCCGCGCCAACTGTTGTGGTTAAGCTGTTAACCCCCCCAAATCACAGATTATAACGAACATGCTGACAAACCCTAACTTTAGTGCCACAAAAGCAGCAATAATTCTCAATATTGATTAATTTAGTTAGTTAAACCTGCAGTCTAAGCTTATAACCATTCAGTGATAAATTGAGACTGACCTGCTGCCCAAGCAGGTTTTTTGATGAAGGATAGGATCAGCTTTAGGTCTCCGCAGAAATACTTGTCCATTTACCATTTTCAATTAGAGAAGGCCATGAGTAAGGGGGAAAGCACAACATGGCTGCTTAAACTGGTCAATTATACTTACAGCACCAACGGAGAGAAAGAAAGCACCCCAGAAATACAGGATTTTTCAAAATTTGTCATCAACTAGTAAAATAAACCTTTAAGGATGACAGCTAATCAGACTCCTTTTACTGATCACTTTATCTGATATGATTTCTAACAGCATATTTCAACAAATATTTTACTCCCCTCTGTGGAAAAGAATGGACCATCAATCCTCTTGAATAAAATTCCTTTTTCTGAGCAGTTGTTGTGTGATGTGAATAATTATATCTACTCCTCAGTGCTTGAATTGAATCTCAACTTATCACTATTAGACCGTATCAAGCAGTATCTTTACACACTCTTTATCTGATATTAGCAGCTTGCAAAGGTAACCCGTGCTTCTAAGAGAAATGCTTAGGCAATCTTGTGGTTTGTTTGTTTAAACATACAGTTACTTGTGGGAAACAAAGCCCAATCTATCTCAGTTCTTAAATCCTCCCAGAATTATCATCCCTTGCTTCAGAAGAAAAAAAAAAAAGTGTTTCCATAGCAAGTAAGTACAAATTTGTCAATATTGATAGTGGTTTTTCACCTATTATATATCGCAAGTTCTCTCAGAAGATAGAAACAAACTGCCAGCTGCTGCCAAGAATACACGGATGATATCAAGCATACATTTTCCTAGTCCACTGGGCCAAGAGAAGATTAAATCTGACTCAAGCCCTCTCGTTCTCCAAGAAACATTTAACTCTTCTTATGAACGGTCGTACATTCTTGTCATCCCACTGCACAAAGTCATCTCACTAGCGGTGTAAAATACAGCAAATTCATACTTTAATCTGCATTTACTTTGTTGCTTAACTAAAGATTTTATTATGAGAAAATGTGGGATATGATAAAGAAAGGCAAGGATTGCATGCTGGTTTTCTTACTGCTGGAATTGTAATCCTGCCTAAAGAAGGCAAGTTGTTTTTAGACTTACAAGTCTAACAACAATGCTGCTTTCTGTTTCGTCATTGGAGCAGAAGTGATAATGCTGCTTTTCCAGTGCATTTAGTGCAGATATATAGTATAATCAGGAATTGCTGACTTAATGTGATTTTGTTGCTTGTCATTAAACATAAAATAACTCCGGTACAAAACATTTTAAAAGAAATGCCATTTGATACAATATTGCGGGGGGGAGCGAATACAGGGGGATTAAAATCTTCAAGTGGATTTCAAACCTAACAGGGGTTAACACCATCCATTCAAATTATTTACAAATGTATTTAATGTGTCAGGACTTGGAACATAAAATACTTTCTGTTCAAAATCTAAGTAAAATTAAAATGTTAGAACTTGGCATATTCCTGCTTTTCTTATTCTAACAAGCAATTTAAGGCTTACTATAAATGTCAAAAGGATACAGCAGTTTTTAGTTTATATTATCCAGCTCGTGCTAACATGAAATATCATAGAAATTCAGCCACTTCCCTGCATCTAGAAGAATTTGATGGTTGTGTTTGTGGAATGTTCAACCAGAGATTACCCAGCGACTTACCGTGAAGTGTCATGTTGGACTAGTGATGTTGCTGTGGTTGCAAGCTCTTTGCTGCTGCCTATCAGCACAGGAGATGTGGCTGCATCCTTCCTAGGTCCTGAAGTTGTCCCTGTGGAATGAAGTGAAGACAAGCCAGACATCAGAGTCTAGTAAATTCTGGACAGATGTTTTGTGATTCTGCATTATTACAGAACACTGGGACTAAAAGTTGCAACATTTTTGGAGTGCCATATATACAGTGAAATGGCAATCAAAGAACTCATCAGTTGACAGTACTGTGCATAGCATGCATTTCAGAATCACGTAGAATCAAATCTGTAGAATAAGTCACACTCTACAGCTTCCATCTTACTGCCCAAAGTTTGACAGACTTGCACTGTTATCATTTCTTATAGGATTCAGCTTGTTTCACACAACTGCACAGATGCAGTTCTCATGACATGCTACAAGATGTTAGTTTTCCCAGCAAATATCACTATAACAGTATTTTGCTTTCAATAAAATAGAACTGTTAGTCCACTCCTTCCTTCCGCCTCCCAATAACTCTTGAATTACAAAACAATCTACATTGAAAGGCGAAGTCTGGAGGTCGTGTAGTCCAATCCTCCATTCAAAGTAGGGCCAACAAATTCAAGTCTAAGGCACTTGTCCACTTAGGTTTTGAATGTCTCCACTGATAGTGAACGAACCTCTCGGGGCAACTTCTCTGGTTCCAGTGTTTGACCACCCTCACAGTGAAAAATGTTTTCTGTATAGCTAATCAGAATTTCCTGAATTGTAACTTTTTCCCGTTGTCTCTTGCTCTGTCGCTGATGAGTTCCAAGAACAGTCTCATTCCCTCTGCTCTACACCCTCTCCTTCAGTAGCTGAAGAAAGCAGGAAGATCTGTGCTGAATTATCTCTTCTTGAGATGATGCTGAACACACACAGCTTTCTCAGCCTCTCCCAGTAGGTCATACGCTCCAGCCCCCTGACTGTCCTGGTTGCCTCTGCTAGACTCCTTACAGTTTGTCAATGTTCTCCTTGCACTGTGGAGCCCCAAACTGGACATAGCACTCTACAGATACAGTCTCACCAGAGTTGATCAGAGGGGAAGTGTCACTTCATCAGCCTGATGACCACAATATGGCCCAGTATGAGGTTTGATTACTCCATCACACAGGCACACTGCTGACTGGTGGTTGACTTGCTGTTCAGCAGGACACTCAGTTCTTTTCTGGCAAAAATGCTTTCTAGGTTCTCAGCACCCAGTTGGTCCTATTATATGAGCTCGGTCCAATCCAGTTGAAGGAACTGGCACTTCCCTTTGATGAAACCTAAACAGGTTTCTGTCAAACCATTTTCCCAGCCTGTTAAGGTCCCTTGAATACCGGGCCCTACCCTCCAGCATATTGACCGCTTCCCCAGTTGGTGTCGTCTGCAAACTTGCTGAAGGTGCATCCTGTCCCGCTGTCCCAACATTAACATTAAGGTCGTTAATGTTAAGCAGTTAACCACTAGCAACTGGCTGTCAGCTGGACTGATGACAACTCTTTGAGACTGGTGGTCCAGCCAATTTTCCACCGATCTTCCACCTTTCACCCACCCACCTGAGAACTGGCATTTATAGGTAGGATTTAGTTAGACAACTTGCATACAGGCAGTCAGAGGTAAGTGGAATAGGCAAATTAGGAGTAATCTGATCTACTACACAAAAGCCTGTGGGTTTGGGCTTTTTTAATCTAGCCTAATTAGCTCTGTCCAACCAACATCACTTAACTAAACAGTAAGTATAGGGAAAACTACAAGTCTCAGCAAAAATTAAAGTCAAATCAGTGTTTAGGTCTTTAAGTAATTCTGTCATGCCTAAATATTTCTCAGCTCTGTGAACAGCAACATTATCTACCATCCGTGCTGAAACATGAAGCAACACAACATGGTTGTAACTCCAGCTTCAGCGCAAAATTTACAGATGTCCAAGGGATTAAGATTATTTAAAATACTGCATTGATTTAAGATGTATACAAATACATAAGTATAGTAAAACCACATGTTTTAAGGTGTATTCTAGGGAGGCTAACAGAAAAAAAATGGGTTCTTATCCTCCTGCTATAATGCATTGTGCTTCAGTACCATGCAGTGAAAAAATCTCGCTTAACAAAGAATTAATTATCAGTGAAGGAACTCTTAGAAATATCATGGGGATTGTGTGTCCCTGGTAACTTGATAGTGTGCCAATCCATGATGACAAGAGTGGGTATGCATATAAAGACTGGAAGCCTCTTGCTTAAACTTTTGGCTTTATGATCAGGTAAGAGATATTCAGAAATCATTGCACGTGACAGGGGAATGAGGCAGCTGGATTTTAAGAAACTAATACCAAAGTAATAAAAACCTGGTGAGCATGGGAGAATATATTCAATTCCTAATAAGAGAAAAGGCTTGCACACTGTCAACATACTACATTCACAGCAAAGTAGATGTATTCCTCGAAAAAGAAAATATATGTACTCGGAAGTGGCCGATACAGCCTCAAGGGGACTGTTCAAAGACCCAAGTTTGAAAATATTACCAGGGCTAGAAATGGAAAACAAGAAAAGGAACTAAGTAGGAATATACTGAGGCTGTTAGGCTGCTCAGACATAAAACAGGAGGTAGCAAGAAATCCTGAATAAGTGCATATCTAAACAAAAAAACATTTAAAAATACATCTTGAAAAAGGCATGCAAGTCGGCTGAGGGAAAAGAAACACCAAAAAGCAAGCAGGTCTATGAATATACGAAGAAGATTACATTAATAATGATCCTAAAATGGCCAAGCTACTAATAATTTTAAAATATACTATGAGAAAAAATAAAGAAAAGGAATATTGGCAAGTCGGAGATAATGAAGACCATGTTGATGTATACTACCTGCCTATATAAAGCTGATGAAAAGAAATTATCAGGGGGGAAAAAAAAGATACAAATTCTTTAGTCTGAAGGATATATATTTCAGGGCTAAAGGGAATTAGTTAATGAATTTATGAAGTGACTGGTAATTATTTATGAAAAGTCATAGAGAACTGGGGTGATACAAATGACAGCAAATTAATTAGATTTGCAGGTGTTGGAAGACAGTATGAGACTGGAGACCTTGCAGATGATCTAGAGAAGCAAGAAACATGGAAAAAGAATAGACACATTCACCCTTGAAGAAAAAAAAAAAGCTTATATATGGTGTGATAATCTAAATCCTGACACCAATGGAGAGAACATGGAGCAGCAAAGAATAGCAAAAAAACAAACTAGACATAAGCTTGCAAGGCAAGCTACCCAAAGCAATTACAGATGTCTTCTAAATGGTAATGTTAAGAATACTATTTTCAATTTGATTAACTTGGTATAAGAATGATTTAAAGTAGATTAAAGACTCATTTGAGAAAATTCAAATAGCTGTATATTTCTGCTTGAGAAACAGACAACTAAAACATGAAGAAAATGGGGAAATACAGCAGTCTACATTTTGAAAGTGTAAACACTAAGAATGAAGAAATACAGTTGAAGCCGGTTCAAGCAGTAATGGGATGAAAGTACGTAAAGGGAAATCTAAGTTGATAATCATGAAAGAAATCTCTATGAATTGAAGAACACTAATATTCATAATACTTAACATTTATATAGTACTTCACATCTTCAAAGTGCTTCACTAATATTAACTAATTGCTCTATTCGATTGTAGGGAAGAGTCTTCCCTCAAGGGAAGAAGTTCCAGATCCTGAATCCCTAAGAAGCTACATTAGAAAACCTACTGAAAAACAAACACTATACAGAAAAATCAGCCCCTGGAAAAGTACAGATGCTATGAGCTAAAATAATTTTCCTTCTCTAGCTTTTTCTTTTACGTATGGAAAGGAAAGCTATGCATGCTATACAATATCTTGCAGATGCTATGTCCCCCAAAGAGAGACAAAGGGAAAAATAGTTCGTTCTTTGTTTCAATGCAGAGATATTTCAGGAAGGGTGTGAAGAGGAAGACTTTAAATGGAAATGTTGAGAAGTAAAGTGCCCAATATTGCGGAATGCAATGGATAGAACCTAGTTAAGTTTCCCAGCCCAAAAGCAAAATTTTCCAGGGCAGAAAGGAAGAGAAACACACATTTCTGTACTCCAGTGCTTTTTAACTAGACAAGTTGTTAGATTTTAGTACAAATTGACATAGCTGCTGGTGACACCAATAAAAACAATTTACTGCTGAAAAGATCTAAGACTTGAGGATTGCTTTGTCTGCTTAAAGTTTTGCTGGTAAAACTAAAAAAGTTTGGCTACAAGACACAAACGCCTGCTAAAACACAGGAATAAAAATTAAGGAGCAAACAGAAATAGGAGACAAAAAGCAACAATGCCCCTTTCACTCCATGAGGTGATGGGACCAGGTTAACAATGCTCTTCTCCCCATTACTACACATCTGCAGGGGGAAAGGAAAAGTGGGTTTATTAGGAAATCACCCTTTCCACACTCACTGCACTCACAGTAATTGAGCAGTCCTGTGGGCAGTAAAGCCTTCCACCATTCCAGCATGAGAATGGTTTCCTGATTAATCATTTAATCTTCTCAAAAAAAAACAAAAAAACCAAACAAAAAACAAAAACCAAACCAAAACACTAAAATGACAAAGGTAGTTGAACAAGACTGCCAAAATCTGGTACAACTGCCTGTGTTGCTGTGGAGGGACACTGTCCCCCCGATGCACCCACTGTTCCCAGTGGTACAGGGAGCCCAAAGGCCCACATCAGCACTGGCACTGCATTAACGTGTGCTTGGATGCAGTCCCCACCCTGAAGAACATACAATTTAAATAGACAGGACAGATCAAAGCATGAGAAAAATAAGCCTCTGTAGCAATAGGTTAACATCTGACCGTCAAGAAGTTTTCAGTGGACATGTTTCTGTACATAGTATCTGTTTTCTAACCAAAAGGCCACCTTAAGGTCTGTGGCTAAATAACATCAAGTTTCATGCCTCAAGATGTCATCTTGTTGACTTCATTCCCCTTTCCCACATCGCATGGCTTAGCTAGAGCTCAAGTAAATGCACTGCAGTAGAGGGATCACTTCGTATTGACACAACAGGTACTGAACACTGCCCGAGACAGACCCCCAGGCTTGCTGGCTCAGCACTCTGACGCAGTAAGGCAAAGACCATATTTTTATAAATTTCACCACAGAAAACAATGTTAGCATCCCTAGTTTTATTTTTGCAAGATGCAACATAATTACTTCCTAACAAAAAAAAAAATTCTGAAGCAGAAATCCCAGGTCAGATGGGAAGATCCAGCAGAAGCAAGGACAGAGACAGCTAAGTCCGGAGCTAACTAGAATTAAGAAACTTGACATTGTGCCCTGGTGATCCCCAAAGATGGAAAAAACACTTTACAATTATGTGTGTATGCTTGTTAAAGGAGTCCAAACATATAACAGAGGGAAGCCAATTAAAAAGGTACTAAATACAGAAGACTTCAACTTCAGTGATTAGTGCTAGGTAATTTGCCTTGTGATAAACAAGCCATTCAAATCGGTAATAGACCTGAAGTTGTTCCACAGCTTGAAAGCATTTCTCTGAACTTTACCTGGTATCACAGCAAGTGCCAATGTTTATAAGTTAAATTTTGCCATGCAGCTCTACGCCTTCAAAGCTAGCAATCCCAGTAAGTGTTTACGAAAGACACCCACCATCTTCAGACACTATGCTGACCACTATGTCACTAAATCGGCATTAGGTGCAGCTCAGTTGCTATGTGCGATAGCCAGGGGCAGCTTGTAACTTCTCCTAAGTACCACAAAACGAAATGAATGAATGAAGAAGAGGCAAGGTTGGATTTTTTTCCCCGAATCTATGGAAAATAAATTACTTTTTGGGGACTATCCCTATCCACGGAACAAAACCCATCACCCAACTGTGAAAAATCTCAATTTCATCACTACAGTATTGAGAAGGAGGAGGGAGAAGGAAGAGGAAAAGAGAAGAAAAAAATAATGATAGCTGAAAAAAACATAAAAGAAAACCATCAGTGAAAATTGCCCCTGAAACTTTGCAGAATTGTAACGACTTTCTCTTGCTTAAATTGATTGGTGTAGCAATGTTATAAAATGACTATTAGGATTCATTGTGCACAACAGAAAGTGTGAAATGTCAGCAGACTATACAGCAAAAGTAATGGGTCCTGAACCCCTGTTAGTCAAAAATGATTTTGTTTCAAATTAGAAATTGATTTTTTTGGACACAAGCCCTTTACAGGCTTCCAACTTTTGTAGCTGTGCCTTGGAAGAGATTAACCTCAGCCACTGTTTGGGTCCAGGCTGATGATACCCTTTTGAAAGTTTCTTCACAGGGACTGCTTTTTAATGTTGGTACGGTCTTAACCAATAACACAAGTTATTTGTTCCTTTGAGAACTGCACCACATTTCTTCTCATTTTGCCATTTTCTTTATTTTTATGCTGACATATACGGCAAACTGGCTGACAAGTTAAAAGAAAAAAAAAAAAGCTAGCTCATAATTGAACCAAGGATTATGTTCAAGGCTCGGCAGTGAAACATCCAAGCTGCTTTTGTTCCCAACCCTTTCTCTTCCTAAGAAAGACTGCTTCTCTGCTCCTTAAGTGAAGGTACTAAGCTAAGAGCAGGATAGATTCTAGCCATACAGACATCCCTGTGGGGCAAAATATCGGGTTGTGATGGTGGAGCCATTACTTGGGGAGGAAAAGAATGTGAAGAAGATTACATTTTGAGAGCAAGTCCCACTGCACTTATTCTCTCTGCTTGCTGGGAAAGGAAAAAGAATTGTAGAAGTAGCTTTTTGAGATTAAAGGGCTATTTTTTCCCTTCCATCAGGAACACCAGCCAAGAAGATCACTTGTTATTTACAAGGCTTTCTACACTTTTTATTACTTTAAATGTAGCTACCTTCTCTTGGGTTGTTTTAAGCAACTTGCAATCCTCTCCCTCTAATTGTGCATTTTACTGATACGCTCTTGAACACATATATACAGTTTGTAAACGCCTTCAGCACACTCATGGCCCTGCAATACAGCATGCTTCCCCTTACCTTTCCTTGACTTGGTGCCTTCCCTCTTGGTTTGCATCAGAAGGGCTTGCCTATCTTCCATGTTTGCACCAAAACCAACCATTTTCTTCCCCGAACTGCTCCCACCGCTGCTCCCTGGTGTTCTGGAGGTTTTGCTCACTGGAGGTGTCCTCAGAAAATAATCTTCACGTTTCAACGCCGGTACACTGGAAGGAAAGAAAGATCACGCTATTACATGATGCATTCAGCCCTTTTAACACTGCACCCAGCCCTCTCCCCCACTTTTACTCTCCAGAAGCGTAACCGTCATGCTGCTGGTTGAGCTCTTGTTGAATCCATTTCCAATGTCTGAAAGCAGGATGTCTAAGGATTGAAGAGTTACCAACCTACTTTAGCAGGAGTTTTTGGTTATCAGCAGCTGGCAGCACTCTGACAATTATATTTGGAGTTTTGTGGCATTTGGCACATTCCCTAAAGCATTAGGTCCTGGATTTCCTGGGTGGTTAGGACAGGACAAGTGGGATGAAGATACACCAAGTACTTTGTCCAGCACAGTGGAGCAAGGTGGGAAGAAAGAGTAATTAAAAAAATGCTCACTTTGCTAGGATAAAAGGGAAACAGAGAAGATTATGTAAAGAGAAAACTGTAGTTATGGTTTGCAAAAGGGAAGCAGATGACAGAATCATAGAATCATTTTGGTTGGAAAGGACCTTTAACATGATCGAGTCCAACCGTTAACCTAACACTGCCAAATCCACCACTAAACCATGTCCCTAAGCACCACATCTACACGTCTTTTAAATACCTCCAGGGATGGTGATACATTGATTCAAGAAGAAAAGGGATGACAGGAGATGAGACAAAAAGAGGTGAAATGAATGAACAGAGGTACTTGTAAGCAAGATACAGAATGTATGAGCAAACTGGTGGGAGAGTATCTGGTGCAGCAAGTGCAACAATTTGAGTAGAGTAAGAAAAGAGAAAACTAACCAGAACCATTACGGTTCAAGATGAACTTCAGCGCAAGATCGTAAACACCAGACGGATAGAGCCAGGAGGCAAATTTGGTGATGTGGACCAACCATGACATCAGTCTCTGCAGACACAGGCAACCATAAAACATTTTGGGGAAAACAGGAGGCTACGGAGACCCATCTTTCTCTCAGTAAAGACAACCAACTGCTTTCAAATTCTGCTCTCTGGGAAACAACTACTGCTTTAAATGAGGATTCCCAACATGTATATGTCATTAGCCCTGTTACCGTTATAAAAAGCAATTAAAAACATTAAAAAAAAAAATCTCTGGATTATCCACATGAAGGAATACAATTCATCCCAAGATTATACTGCTCTACTTGCAATCATGGGAGTGACATACAGCTTCCCTAAGTTAACAGAAGATTAAACAAATCTTTTTTGTGTTTAAGCACCAATTTCACATGGGCAACCCAAAGACTGCCACTGAGCTTTTATTATTTGGGATACAGCTTTGCAGAGGTTGATTCACAAGAATCTTTTCCTCAAAGCTTACATTACTGAAGTTACTGTACATCTGAGGAAAAAGCAGATATCTGATGTTCCCATCAGAAAATGATAGCTAAATTAAAAGTTTCAAATCAATGTGCTGTATAAGCCATTGTTTAATAGGGCCCACTGCGCCTGTTGGACAATTAGTATTACTCCTGTGTTATTAACGCAGAACATTTTATAATGGCTTATGACCTGTCATAACTGGCTGAAATGTTGGATAAAACTTCTCTGAATAACCTCCGTTTACTTCAGGGCTTCAAACTGTGTGGCCACTAATAATATCGCGAAGTGTTATTAAAATTTATGGTGGACTAAATTACTATCTTATTTGAATTATATGAAATTATTAACCTACTAATTCCTGCAACCCAGAGTACAGCAAGAGGTGGGTTTGGACCCTAATAACTGTTTAGAGGGGCTTCAAGGTGTAATACTTGACCAGATTTCTCTGATAATACAGGACTCGATATTCCATTTGCCTGTGCTTGGATGATTAACAGCATTTAAAAAAACTGAGGTTGTCATTATTTGGATGCTTTCTGAGTTTTTAAATTACATTTAATTACAACCTACACTTCTTCTGTGAAGACAGTGACCTTTGGCTTATAGATGAGGAGGCGATTACTCCACTGGTTCACTGCAATAGCTTTTACATGGTGCGGTTATCTCTAGAATACAGAGTTCTGGTTTAAATAACACTATGGCAGAGGCAATTCAAACAGAAACAGACACCAAGAAGAAGTTACAGAAGCTAATTTATGAGGAAATAACAAAAGCAAGTGTATTTGCATTTGTAGCTCACTAAACAATTAATTAGAGCCTGGTTCTCTAGTATTTAATAAAAGAAAGCTCACGCTAAAGTTTTGCTCAAGTAAGGACAGAGAGTCCAATCTTAAAATGACAAACACTTAATCTGAGAAGTGAGCAGACCAAGGAGGGAAAGGGATAATGCAGATACATACAAAAACTCAATAATTAACAATGTACCAAAATTAAACAAAGAAAACATAAGGGGGGGAAAAAAAAAAAATCTATTTCAGAACATAGTTACTCATTCACCTGTGGAATAATTAGTAAAATGAATGATGTGACTAATGCAACCTAGAAAATTTAAAATTAACATATGGTCCAAAGGGATCAGTTATGTATAGCTAAAGAGATTAAATAACAAAACAGGTCCTTCTCTATTTTCAAATCCAGCAATCCATCGTATCACTCAAATGCAGCATGGTTAGTAGGACTTCCTGCAGGGCACCACGATATCCGATGGATTTTCATGCTATTCCCTGAAACTACACAACAGACAAGACTGTCTAAATGAAGACCTTATTAACCTACCTAAACTACATGCTAAGGTAGGAGTTGTAGAGTAGCATCGCCAGAAAAGAAGCGAGTCTCAGCACTGCTGCCTCCTTATGAATATCGAAGTACATCACCAACAGAGGAAAACACACCTTGAATGTTTTTCCATTTTGTCTGTGCTTCATATCGCGATATCCTTGCTGAGCGTGAATGGCAAATTTTAAATGTCATTCAGGACCCATTGAATACTGCTAGTATTTGCATTCCTTAAAAAGTAGAAAAACATTAACCTTTTGTTTTATTGAATTAAAATGCCATGGAAATGCTGATGTAGTCTTCAGAGACTGAAATACTTTTACAAAGAAGAATAGCTGTCATTTATTAGACACAAAGAACAATTACTTGATAGGATGCTTTCTGACAAAAAGCAGATTGGTATTCTCATCATAGAAAAGGCATTGTAAAAAAACCCAGCACAGACCTCTGAGACTTGAATAATTTAAAGCTGCATTTGGTGCAATTTGAATTTTTCTTTAGGGAGGCAAAGTTAAATACCTTTAATTTGTTCTAATTATTTCAAATTTGCAAGTTAATTATGGCTGATCATTAAATAACAAAAAGGACTATCGTCTCCATAGAGTTTTACCTCCTACCCTCTGCATTACTTAAGCTAGATTTTAGTATGCATGAATTAACTTTCTAAATAATCACACGGTTTGACTAAATGGCTCAGTAAAATGAGCTCTGATCCTCAGAATAAGCATTAATGGACATTAGAAAGGCTATTGGGACCCATGTTACTTACATTATAAGTATTTTTAATGGGGTCTTATTTACTAATCTTTATGTACTGTTCAAGTTAGGGCACCATATAGATACATTATTCTGCTTTAATAGAGGAAAGTCAGTTCTTCAAGATACTAAAACAAATGTCCATTTAGAGCCAACTAAATTCATTTTTAAATTAATGCAGGAAAACTCTGATAGAATTTAACTTGTTTTAGTTGCTCATCCTGATGAATCAATCCAACATAATGGTAGCCTTGGTCTGAAAATGGAGTTTTACACGTCTATTGAATCACTAAGCAACTCAAGCAGATATGACTCTTGCCACAGAGTAGCATTTACTACCAGCATGTGTACGCCCACGAGATTACATCTCCTCCTTGCTCCGTACCTAGCGCTCATCTGACGGGCTTCCAGTCATCGATCCCAAATTTGGATGCTCACCTTTCACTGCACTCCGATCTTTCCATGCATTTTTCAATGCAGATCAGTGGCATCCGGAGAACATGACTACATTATAACTAGTCAGAAACCCAAAACGCGAGGCAATTCATGCCTCCAGTATATATGTTCAGCAGATGGCTGCCTTAATGGTACCCTACTGCACCCTGTTGAGGCAAGGGCTTGCGAGTTTAACCATTATCAAACTAACAGATTGCTATGGTAGGTTAGCTCCAAAAGCAAACATGTTGGAATGTTATTTTCCTGTTCCGCAATTTCTGTTTTAAAAATAAAATAATTAACAGTTCATGTGTGCAATCTGCTGCAATTATATCAGGCCAAGAATGCATAACACTTAATGATGCAAAACTGGTGATAAGTAGATAACCCAAGCAATACGTTTTTGTAGCTGGAACCTATATTGCCATTTCAGATGCAGTTTGACAAACAGGCTGAAAATTGCTTCCCCCCTGCCATTTTGGCTGGGAGAGTTTTCAGCCAGATCAGCTTCCAGAGTCAGCTCGGTATAAAGCAGCAGTATCACAAGTGCTGGGACGGAGAAGAAGGTGTCAATATATCACGGGATCTTCTTTTCAGCAGGGGTCTGAATTTAGATCAGTTTAAATCAAGTTATCAAACCACACTTTTGAAAACCACCAGTTCCAAAGTGGGACTGTTTGGGAAGTTGGTTGTCTGCATGGCAAATAAAAAAATATTCACAAGGAGAAAAGGACTGTAGACTTTGGATGAGTGGATCTAAGAAGCAACAACAGTGGTCTCCTGAACAATCACAACTTTTTCAGTTTTCTCAAGTGTACTGTGTTACTCTTTGTAAGCCCCTACTTCCAGAACTACCAAGTGCCACAGATTTTTTCAAGTGTTTTTTCCCAACAATGCATCAGGAGTGTGATTACCGTAATCCACAAGGCAAAGGAGATAAGAAATTGATGCAGTAAAGATTCATAGAATCATAGAATCATTAAGGTTGGAAAAGACCTCTAAGATCATCGTGTCCAACCGTCAACCCAACACACCATGCCCACTAAACCATGTCCCTAAGGGCCTCATCTACACGTCTTTTAAATACTTCCAGGGATGGTGACTCCACCACTTCCCTGGGCAGCCTGTTCCAAGGCCTGATCACTCTTTCAGTAAAGAAATTTCTCCTAATGTCCAATCTAAAGAAGCTGGGCCCCTGGACAGCAAGCAGGTCAGCAGAGGTGGAAGAGAACTGGAACCGACTCCCAAACACTTGACTTGCTGAGAAAAGGAGACGCCTGAAATTAGTGCATATACCATGTGTGTCTGCTTAGAGCTAATCATGAGGAAAACCCTGACAACCGAGGTAGAGCTTACGGCCCTCCTTAGCACATCTTTGCCCCTGTACTCGGCCCTGGTGAGGCCGCACCTCGAATACTGTGTTCAGTTTTGGGCCCCTCACTACAAGAAGGACATGGAGGTGCTGGAGCGTGTCCAGAGGAGGGCAACGAAGCTGGTGAAGGGCCTGGAGCACAAGTCTTATGAGGAGCGGCTGAGGGAACTGGGGCTGTTTAGCCTGGAGAAGAGGAGGCTGAGGGGAGACCTCATCGCGCTCTACAACTACCTGAAAGGAGGTTGTAGCGAGGTGGGTGTTGGTCTCTTCTCCCAAGTAACTAGCGATAGGACAAGAGGAAATGGCCTCAAGTTGCACCAAGGGAGGTTTAGATTGAACATTAGGAGAAATTTCTTTACTGAAAGAGTGGTCAGGCCTTGGAACAGGCTGCCCAGGGAAGTGGTGGAGTCACCATCCCTGGAGGTATTTAAAAGACGTGTAGATGAGGCCCTTAGGGACATGGTGTAGTGGGCATGGTGTGTTGGGTTGACGGTTGGACACAATGATCTTAGAGGTCTTTTCCAACCTGTATGATTCTATGATTCTATGATTCTATGATCTCCATCTGCAACCTGGAGTCCTCTTCTGAGGGGACACAGCCTGCCCCTTCTTTCCAGCAGAGCTGGGGAGAAACACGTCAGAACCCCTTTGTGAAGGGTCTGCAAATCTACAGGATGGCTGAGCAGAGCTGGAAGGGAGGTAAGAATCTTGTAGGTGAGGAGGAGAAGCACAGCGAATTTCACAGTGAACTTCAGGGCAATCTCTCATCCCTGAACGCCATCACCTTTCCGTTCCTTGCCACAAAACCGATCCCCTCATGTCGGCAGATCAACAACCTTAAAAACACACTGTTAAAAATCTAAAGCCTATCATATTAAAACATAGAGTGCTTGAAAAAAAACTAAGCTTAACATTTTTCCCCTCCTTTAAAAAGCAGGAGAAATATCCTATTCTAATGCGGACCTTGAAGGCCATATTCAAGCCTAGAGTGAGATTTTGTGGCCCAATTATGAAACCTGGCATTTTGAGGCTTATGTTAGATGCATCAGCATGTTAATGACACTGCTGGGATCCAGTGCATGTTAATAAGAAACAGCTGCTTTCCTTTCAAGAAAGTGTGTTCATTTATAGTTTTGAGATCATAGAATCATAGAATAGTTTGGGTTGGAAGGGACCCTCAAAGGTCATCTAGTCCAACCCCCCTGCTGTGGGCAGGGACATCTTCAACTAGATCAGGTGGCTCAGAGCCCCGTCCAACCTGACCTTGAGTGTTTCCAGGGATGGGGCATCTACCACCTCTCTGGGCAACCTGTGCCAGTGTTTCACCACCCTCATGGTAAAAAACGTCTTCCTTCTCCCTGGTCTGAATCTAGCCTCTTTCAGTTGAAAACCATTCCCCCTTGTCCTGCCACAAGAGGCCCTACTAAAAAGTCTGTCCCCATCTTTCTTATAAGCCCCCTTGAAGTACTGAAAGGTCTCCCCGGAGCCTTCTCTTCTCCAGGGTGAACAAGCCCAAATCTCTCGGCCTTTCCGCATAGGAGAGGTGTTCCAACCCTCTGATCGTGTTTGTGGCCCTCCTCCTCCTGCTCCGACAGGTCCATGATCTTTGGGACTGAGTCCATCTCCTTTCTCACATATTTTTCTAGTTAAAAAGCAGGAGGGCAGGGACAGGTAGGGGAACACCTCAGCAGCCAGCAAGAGTTCCGGAACTGAAATATAAATATTATCAAATCTGCTTGTAACGAAAGGATTTTTCATCACAGAAAATAGATAGTGATTGCCTACAATCTACATGTTATTACGCACACAATATATTGCTGAGGAGTGATGCAGAGCATTCATCTCTTACCGTCCTCTTCAGGCTCAGCGCCCTCACATCCAGTAATTTCTGTGGCTGTATCAGGTTTCTTGTTTTTTTTCCTGTTGAAGTGTCTCTCTTGGACCTACTGTGTTTGGTTTACTTTTCTCTCATCTTGGAGGAGTTACACCGGCCACTATGCTAAAAACTTTTCCATATATCAAGCTGTACCAGGGTACAGTAACCCACAGCACGGCTTCTCCAGACCACTCTTTCAGAGACCAGTTCCTTCCCCATTCCCTCAGCAACTTGGTGCTCAGATATTTAATTCCATCAGCAAGGATTGAGGCCACATATGCTCTTAATTAGCAATGACCTATTAGATCATAGCAGCCATAGGTGAAACCCTGGCCTCATTGAATCAATCAGAATACTGCCTTTATCTTCAATGAAGTCAGGGCTTCACTTAATATACACAGTTAGAGGTTCATTTGTAGCAAGTACTAAGATAACTTCCACCTAAAATTACACTCATGCCTTCCCTTTGAAGCCCTGTCCTCATTCTGCTTTAAGTTAGCTATATTTTAACTCCCTACCAACACCTTTCCCACATATCTTAGTTTTCCTAATAAACAGCGAAATGAGCTCTGATCACTTTTCTCTCTTCTCTTCTGAATCCAAAGAAAATTCCAACATAAAGGTTTTCAGACAGACATAGAGAAATGGCCACAGAAAACAGACTGGCAAAGCTTTAGCAGGACAAAATGCTGTGATTGTGTGTTTGGCCTTTCTTATAGAGCAGAGCAGCTGTCGTTCCAGCAAGCAGTGCTGTCAGCCTTCACAAAAGAAAGTCATGTAAATGTCAAGTCATAGGTATAAAAACAATCCTTCAAAACAGTGTCTGTATATCTGAAAAGCCTGCCTAGCTGTCAGCAACGCAAGTACCATAAGGAATGATGCAAAAGCCTGTTTAGGACAAACAAAAGTTTTTGAACTAAATCCAAACTTGTCCAGTAGATCAAGCCGCATCGCTCTCTCCTTCAGAAGGAGAATCACATGCTTTTCAGCAAAGCGAATGCCTGTCTTGGTGCCTTATCCAGCATCACTATTGTTTGGCTGAAAGCCAGCCCCATTCACGAGGTGCTCATCGAAATGCCATATGCAAGCTATCTCCTGAACAAACATCCCCCAAATTAGATTGCAATTTGGTTGTGATAAAGGCGTAGAAGAACAATGCATCATCCCTTCTCAACTTGGCTCACCCAGGACAAAAGACTTTACAGTAGACGGGCTGCACTGCAAAACAGGCTGTGGCTGAGCTGTGGCTGCAGAGATCGGTCTGAGCGTGCAGGTAGCCACCCGCTTGGTGCAAGAGTCCTTATGTTTCCCTTCGCTAAGACTATCGGTACGTAAGCACTCTGTCCTCCATAGCTGTTTCCAGACAGGCTGACAGATGTTGATAAGAGGAACTTTCGGTAAATGAGCAGCAATTGCAAAAGCCCTTTTTCTGATCATGGATCGCATCACGGAGCAATCATTTGCTAAGGATAAGTGACAATATAGAAAAGGAGGGACACAATAAGAGTTGAAAAGTAGGTACTCACAGGGCTTCCAGTATGCCTTACTAACAAGACATTTTGAAGAGATGCCTAATTAGATATTTAAGATTACACTCTTGTGTGCAGGTATTTGAAGAGTTACATATGCACAGAAAATAAGAGTTTTGGAGGTTCTTGTAGTGCCTATATGCAGACAAAAGAGTTATAAAAGATATAACATCTATAGCTGCTTCTGTTCATTGACAAAGTTGCACTTGATAGATACTAACTTTCAATACTTATCCCTGGTTTCTAAGTGAGGAAATGAAGGACCATAAAGTTACAAACTTCTCACACTGATAGCAATGAAAATTAATAACCACTAAACTGGGCAAATACACATACCCCTAAGGATCCTGAGGTGACCTTCCGCGTCACTGGAAGCTCCCCTGATATCAGGGAACACGTTGCAGGGAAAGCCTTTCATAAATGCATCAAATTCCATAATAAACAAAATTGAAGGTTTTATCTTTCCTGTTCCTCTGAGGCTGCTGTCCTTGAATCTGATTTCTCTAATGATTAGGAATCATTACCGCTGAAACCAACCTGGGAGCACCCGTACAGGTCCCATCTTTTTCCATGAAAATTCTGTCCTCTTATTCTAATCATTTTTATCTGTATCACGTGATGATTGAATCGAGCATTTTAAGCACAGATGACTATTGGGTTTTAGGGTTATATAGGTCTGTTAGTGTCGAAGTCTTACAAATCTTGGGACCACTGAATCTGGAGACTGAAACGCTTTTCTTATTCCAAAAAGCCATCAGAGGCTCAGTGTGTTGGCACAGGCTCTGTCCAGGTACAAGGCACAGCTATAACACGATGCCAACACGTCTCCTCGCACCACACTGGCTCCGCAGCCAAATACACACCTGCCGTGGTTTTTGATTTTTGTTTTATAGTGATCAAAAACAATGACGTTAGAATATAGCCAGGTCTGCAACTATAACTGTACATGGCATCCTAAATGCTCTTATACTAGGATCTTTTAAAATGGTGTCATCCATTATCCCACTGCTGTTGGAAACACCCCTCCTGATGCATCTTTACCCTTCGTCGGCCTTTTTTCGATGATTAAATCACATCTGTGGGACATGGTCACTCTATGATTAAAGAGTATATTAATGATTTACTACTACACTAGTACTCATCTATTTTATATTGCTTAGTAAAATGAAAACACTGAGATTGTTTATTGATCTGCTTTTAAAAAAATCTTATAGCCCAAAAAGACATAAATAGAGATGTTAGACTTTGGATTTTACTCAGATTAGTGGATTACCATACCAAACAGATATAGATTTGACAAGGTAGCTCTTGGTAAAGGTTTAAACTATAATTTCTGGCCACTTCAATTGCCTTGAATCCACTGAAGTTACATATTTCATAGAGCGTGTTTGATGGCTAGTGACTGAAAAATCAAGTATTTATTGCAAGTGCAATACAGACTTAGATGCTTAACTAATGGCATACAACTCTAAAAACCATGGCCTGGGCCCCACAAAAACCGACACACTAAAGATTTCCTTTCAGTGCATGGATTTTATGTGAATGTGACAGCACCACTGAATATTGACTCAACCAGGATGTTTACAGAACAGATTTAACACTTTTTTGTACTCTTATGTTCAGGAAATAAAGGGACATAATAGAATTGAAACCACACAGAAACCATCGCCTCGCTAAGAGGCACCTATCAGTGAGATACGTATTGCCACGCTCTGATGTCCAGTATCAGGGGAAGGAACAAAGGGGAGAGATCCTGGCGCGAGGCTGTGTGCAGTCAAGCTGTGGGCTCTGCCCAGGCTCCGGGCTGCCAGTTCCCTGCCCCGAGAAACTGAACGTGACAAATACACCATGTACTTTTGTTAGTCCAGATACAAGCGATTCTTGCCATCTTATAACTACCACTATTGATCTTAGGTCTTGGAAGTCTACCTTGGCACGAGTTTGTTATAACCTGTTTGGAAACATCTGTCCAGAGCTATTGCCACCAGTGCCACCCTGACACCGTGCTGTGGGTTTAGAGGCTTGCATTATTTGTGTTGCCAAATCACCTCAGCCCTACTGAGTCTACAGCCAATATATAAATTTAGCCCATCTCTCAGAGACATGACTTTGTCAAAAAGGATGCAAGATGTAGATGGAGATTAAAGGAGCACAAAGTTAAAAAGGAAAAAAAGGATTAACAAGGCATCAAAGAGAAGGGCTTGTATTACACAAAGAGGTGACGCCTGGTACTATTGACAGAAGACTGAAGATGCATGCATATTGTTTTGTTTCAACTCTTGCGTGTGCTAGTGGCCATATGTAAACTTTTCTGCACACAAGAACTGATGATTTGTCACTGCAGGCGAGTAACGATACTTCTCTCCCCAGGTCACTGGTGATACCTTTTGAGTATGATTTAGATTTTAGGTGGATTTACTGGGCAGAGACCATCCTTGTGGTTAGTGGAAAGAGACAGATGAGTTTGCAACTCATCAAATTAGGACTGGGGGTGGGAAGGGAAAAAAGCACTCTGAAAATCTGAAAAAAACCTCTGACCTCTAAAAAGTGGTCTCAAAGACGCAAGAGGATACAGGAAAGATGTAGTCATAACAGACAGACAGAGGCAAGAGTCACCATGACGTGACACAGCGGTTCCAACAGTCAGAAGGAGTTAAGGAACGTGATAGGAGCACATGGCTGAAAGTTCACGCAACACCCAAAACAACGTGAAGTCTCACGTAACTGAAGAAGTAAAGAAGAGAAGGTGGCAGATAAAATAAAAAAAGAAGCAGCTTTGCCACTTTCCGCAGAGCCCTATAGATTGATAGAGTAGACAACCGGCCTTCGAAGGAGGGTTTCAGAGAAGTAACAGTGACAAGATCTGAATAAGCAGCCAAGATACCGATTTGGAAAACTTATTTTGAAGGAGAGAAACAAATATTGAGCAGTCAAAGACGACTTTACAGTAGTCAAGGTGCAAGATGAAAGAGAGCAAGGGATGGTGTTTTAACTGTTGACACACTGAAGGCATGTTTTTGCTGCAGAGGAGAAGGGAGCTGCAATAGCTGTCAGATGCACATGGAGAAGGAGAGTGACCCCGAGGTTACGAGTCTGAGTGACAGGGAGGATGTGGTGTTATCAAAATCAGAATTGAAGGGAGATTCGGAAGAAAAAGTAGAGAGTTCTGTTTTGGCCAGATTAGGAATGATCTGAAGGCAAAACAACCAGGATTATGTGTCAGGGAGGCAGTCAGATATGCAAGACTAGACAGAACAGAGCAGAGGGTTTAAGAGTTATTGGCAGAGCGATGATAGCCAAATCCGTGTAACTGGATGTTGTCATCCAGGGACATGGGTACAGAAATCTCCAGGCAAATCAAGGAGTGACTAAATCCCTTCCCTGCCATCTCACAGAGGTTCCTACCAAGTTCCAAAAGAAATTATCTAAAATAGTGCTGCAAAAACATGCGTAGAAAAACCTGTCTCTCCATAAAATCTAAAGATCATACTGTTTCTAAAATTAGGGCAACCACTAAATGAAAGTTAACCCGAACAATAACTTTAGCTAAACTTCAGGTCACATGCATTTAATATAATGAGATGAAGAATATGAAAAGGCCATTCATAATGGAATTCATCGAGTTAGGAATGCCATGCTTAGCTGCCTTATAACATATAATTAATGATCCTATAAAAATCCAGCAGTACGAACTCTCTCGGCTGCCCGCAGAACTGTTCTTTATGCTGGGTAGGGCAAGCAAGCATCTGCTTCCACAAATACTGCCCTTTGAGAAGCTGAAAAGCCTTTTTCCCCCCTGCTCCATCAGGGACCACACTGCCATTTCCATGACACGCTGAGCTTTGAACCGTTACCCAAATCAGACTACAGCATTTGGCAACCCAGTACACATCTGTCATGATAGACTGGTTATTGGTGAAATGTTAACGAAAAAGTCATTAACTCCTTTCTATTGCTTCTAATACCCCACCTTCCTCTAGATTATTTATAATCCCCACTAAACCCACCCTCTGTTTATAGTCTTTTAACACAACAGAGAAATATATACTGTCTGGAGAGCTGTCTTGCCTTATACCACTCCCAACCATTTGGTACAACAAAAGACGTTCTCTCTCCATCAAAAGACCTGATCCCTCCTGAAGCCTTGATGCTCAGATTCAAGGTTAAAGGATTAAGGCCTGAAGCACTGAGTACCAGAGGAAAGGAAGCCAAATATCAAAAGAAACACAAAAATCAATCCTCTTCACCGCAGGAGCAGTGTGAAGAACAAATCAGCTGGGCTGAATCTAAAATTTTCTCTGCGTGGCTCTCAAAAATTAGCACTGTTATATACATAATGGGCAGTTCTGCAAAACCTCAGCACCCATGCGAAGCCACAGAGTTCAGCTCAACACACCAGTACGGTCTGGGAAGTTTTATGTCAGAATAATTCAGTGGCAAATACACAAAGTCCACTTCAGAGAAAGCAAGAGCTGGAGAGCGAGTGAGAGCACGCGTGCCGTTATCTTTATATGTAGTCTGTATATCTGCAAGTGGCAGAATCTAATATTTACCGGAGTTTGCCTTTTGCTTCAATTCTCTGCGTGCTGAAGTGCAGCCAAGGTCACAAGAGGGGTGGGGGAGTGGGTTTTAGCTTAGTGCAGCTGTGATCATGGCCGGAACAGCAGGGTACAGAGGATTTCTTGCTTAACTTTGTAATACCAATAGCTTTTGTTCTTAGTCCTGCCCCATCAGTTCTGATATAAGCTTTTAAATGGCGTGAAAGTTGTGCGAGTGGGTTTAAAATCTCATAATTTAAAACTGCCTTCCAGAACATTTTGTTTTATAAGATTTTTCTTAACTTTTCCAACTCACAAATTTCTGGGACATATGAATCTCTAGATTAAACATCATTTTCTCTTCAACCAAGATTACATATAAAAATAAAAAGTAACAAAATGATATGTCTGAAAAAGTAATCCGCTCCAATTTATAAAAATAGAATTCAGGTTTTCAAAATTCAATTCAGGCAGTAAACTAACAGTGTCTACATTTTCCTGTAAAGGAGGCATCTGCAAATGACTTGCAAAAATGTCTCTCACTGTCTGCAAGTGTTGGCAAGGAACAAACTCCTTCAGGAGATGCATGAATTTTAAATATTTCAACCCAAAGAAAAAAAAAATCTCCGAGCATTTTCAGTTCTGATATGTGATATTACAGAACTATACCCATGCAGAAGACTGGCAGGAAATGCAAGGGGTTTTTTTTGGGGGGAAAAAAAAAGCACTCGAGTTTTAGCAAGCCTGTTTTCACTGATTGCCATCCTATGCTTAGCAGTGTTTCTAACACCAGAGTTCCTGTGCTTTTTGAAGACCTCACCTACAGGTTGGCTCCATCTGTCTATGGAAACTGCTTATGGTATCTCCTACTTACCTCTTATACCTCAAGTCTATCAGTAGGCTTCCTGCTCAAGGTTACTTTGGACTGTAATGGAAATGATGTAATACTGCTGTGCGCAGCATACGTGGTCATGAGAACAGAATCAGCATAATTCAGGTAAATCTAAGACAGGCAGCTTCAAAACCCTGTCGCAGTTAAAAGTGAACCTGAAAATGAGATTAGTGAAGCAACAAGGTCAGCGGATATGAACTCCTCGCTCCCCAGTCCCATAGGGATCACTGCTTACCTTAAAAAGAAAAAAAAACAAAAAGGCATGCATAGATATATGTAAAAAATTGCCACACCTCTCCCCATTCAGCAATAAGCTTTTAGTAACCACATCAGAACAAAAGCCTTCACGCTGCGCAAAAAACCTACTACCTTTGGAGTCTGCACGTGGCACAATGAAGCAAAAATGTCTATCTAACTCCAACTATACTTTCCCGTTTACGTCACAACAGACTCCGGCAGCCATCTGTTGGAGGGATGCTGTGCCTATAGATACATCCAGACAATGCCATGAGAGAAAGAAAAACTCATATCTGCACCTAATTCAGCATTTGCACTATTGGCAGATCTGCAAGCACTTTTTTTACCGGCCAAACAAGTGTTCACTCCACAAATATCCTATCTAAAAATGATACAAACTTCAATGTAAAATTATCTGGAACAAGAAAGTAACTTGGGTGTTAAAAGGAGCACTAACAAGTGGGTAAGCGGCTTCCAGACACACAGATTTTATGGGCTATTTGCAAGCACAGTTGATCTCAGCCCAATTTAATGTGCCAGTCTGCCAAAACGACAAATAGATGAAAAAAAATCCCAACTGTATTCAATACATTCCTAAAAGTTGGCCAAGTACTATACAGACGCACCTGAAGAGACCAAGGACAACTCATAGGTGAACTGAAGCCTGGGAGGTCTTGGACAACAAGCCAGTTGTGGCACTGGTGACGGTTTCTCCCCCAGAGGCTCAGGACAAGAGTAACAGGAGGTGACGCACGCCGGCATGAAGAAGAACTGACAAGAAAACTCCAAATAGGAAACAAAATGGGTGCTACCATTGCCACCGGTTTTTAAATACCAGTTCCCTTCAAAAACGGGAGTAATGGGGCCAGCGGAACTCAGGTCAGAGGTGGCAGACTTGTGTGATTGCATGTGATTTTTATTTTATTTTTAAGTTAGTTGGAGGGGGGGATTTGTGTGAACAAACCTGGATATGCCTGGGACAGCAGGGGGAGCTGCGAGTCTGCGTTCCTCTGCACATCTACTTAATTGCGTTGAATATCCGGACAAAAAACACAGAAGTATGCTTGTACATCACCATAGAAAGATGCCTGCATGTCTAACAAGCCGCAAAAAAAATCGAGTTCATAACAAAGCATTAAACAAGGAGCAAGAGATAATTGTCACCTTCTCTCACAAGATAATAAAAATAGTTACACCATAAACATAAAAATCTTTTAAAAGACCCCTGACAGCATTCCCTCCTGGAACTATCACCATAGCAATGAGCATTCAAATAGGGGGAAAGTACTGCTGAATTCTGTGTTTGATATTTTCAACTAACTAAAAATACAAACTGGAAAAAATACACACGGGTGATATAGAATGAAGCACACAAACATTAGAAGCCTTCAACGAAATTAAAGGTGGCAAATTCCACCTGCAAATCTTTAATACTCCAGGAAAGAAATCCTTTAACCAGGTAGCATACATTGAAAGAGTGCCTGCAGATAACTGCAAACCCATCCGATAGCTGCTGTATCCAACAATTCCTATTTAAAACATTTTGCACAGGTCAGTGTAGAGGTGCAGTGACAGTATTGTGTGAAATCTGAGGAAAAGATGCATCTTAGCGAGAAGACAGTAGAAAGCTGTACCGGCAGAGCTCTATAGGAAACCTAAGAATCGGAAAAGCAGGGAACCTCGTATGTTAAGATTTAGGCACACAGCAGAGCCCTGGGGAGGGGTACTTGCGAAGTAGCAAACCGCATCTTCTCTAGTTGATGCTATTAAATAGGTCTTATTTCCATGACATTCAGATGCAAAGTTAAGATGAAATAAAGGAGAGCAGAGTGGATTGTTTTAAAATTCCTCTCCCAGATGCAGACGTCGGGAGCACACACAAAAGCAGGTGCCGGGCGTATTGATCCTACTGAATACGCATGGAGTGGGTACTTGAGCATGTACCAAGCATCTGCGTCTGGGAGATGGAAAGCGCTTTGTAAAAGGCTGTTTTATGCTAAACAAATGCATCAGGTTATGTTTTTATTTTGAATATTTTAAAGCATCTTGCACACTGGGGCAGACTTGAAAAGAAATTATACAGACAACCAGACAACTTGCCGTTAATTGTACAAGTTACTATCTCCATAGCTGAAAATTGGCTGTGGGCTCACTTAGGAGCACTCCAAGCTACTGAAAATCATCCTCAATAAAACCTGCTCTGACTGCTGCACCTTAGAGAACTGGAGATCCTGCATGTGAAGACTCTTCAGGTCCCAGGCGCCGGCCCAGCTGCGAGCAGGCAAAGGGACAGACACATTTCTTCCCAACAGCTCCTCAAAATACCCAGCAGGGAAGTGACAAATTCCACACTGCAAATTCATACCGGCACCATCCAAAGAGGCTGAGATGGACAACGCTTGCTGACTTTGATAATGAAAAAACTATAATGGCACATTTAGAAGAGAAAATTAAACAGGCATCCATTAGAAAATTTGGCTATAGTTTGCAGTAGTCCCCAAGGTAAAAGTTTTCCTTTTCACAGACAGCCAGACTATGACCAAAATTTGTATCAGAAATCAAACTCTGTACTGTATTTGCTCGTGGAATCTTCTTTTCCTTTTTCAAGGAGGGAAAAAATTAATCCCTACAGGAGATGACAAGATGCCTTTTAAAGTACATATCTCATTTCTGACTACAATTACCTTTCAATAGCCTGGCACAGCTGCACGCTCCTATTTGCTTTTTGTTTTTCATTAAGGGCTCCTCTATTATTTGTACCCATCCTATAGCATTTATGCCTGGCAGTGATGCACATTCCCTTGCCTATGATTCTTCCCACAGATAGTAGAGAATAAATTGCAATTAGATTTTCGTAATTGTAGATAATTAACTCAAAATGAGCTGTTAATTATAAAAAAACCTATGTTTTTCAGTTCTTGATTATATTATTTATTTTACTTCTAAACTCCAATACCTCACTTCAGCAAGTTTAGTATTTTAAAGGACTTTCACCACTTCCTTTAAAATACCAGGATTTTTTTTTAAGCTGTTTTGCTTATTTGAAGACTGAAATCAAGTTTCATGCTGTGAGGTTTGCTAGAGGAGCTCTCATGTATGAACTGGAAGTGAGAGAGGGCTGGTTTTCCATTAGGGTTTTGATAGCATTGCTGTAACAAGAACCGTTTGGCAGGTCAATTAAAAAAGAAATAATAATTAAAAAACCCCACCCCCAACACACACCCCAAAAAAACCAAAACAAAAAAAGAGAGACTCTTAAAAAAAGGGATGTATTCCTACCAGCTCTTCATCCTTTATAAGCTCTAGCCACACACTTGCACACTCTCTCTCTCGATACTGAAGAAAACATCACTTACATATTCAAATGAATAAAAGAGACAAATGGACTTGTCTTCCGTAGCCTCTTTCAGCCTTACATTAGAGTAAATTATTTAGGGAGCATTCATCTGGTAACCTTTGCAAAACTGAAGATGGCATATAGGAAGAAAAACTTCCAAGTGTTTTGCTGCCAAACTTTGGAACCAGCTGGCATGGCAACTTGAGACTGCACAAACACATATTAACTTTGAAAAATTATAGTAAATCAAACCAGGGGAATGAAGAGAGGGTGGGGAACCTTTTGAAATCTGGAACTCTCATTTTGTTAACGGCACAGGTTTTCCTGATTTTCCCTGCTAGGCTACATAGGTTTTTGCAGGTTTTTGATAAAACTGTTGCCAAGATGCCCCACAGATGTTCTAGGTTACATTTTTCCTCCAAGGGGCTTAATGCTACTGCATCTTAAACATATCATGACTCTCTATCTCTTTTGTTACAGTGATCACACGTTGATGCTTCAGTCTGTGCGAAAATGAAACAAAAAAGCATCAGAATACAATGAGAATATGCCAGTAACTCACAGCAGCCAAACACCTGGTGAAGCAATGAAGTATTTCAAGGAAACTAGTAACTCCTGTTGTTCTGGAGAAAGAAGTCTTATCCCTTTTCAGTGAAGAGGGACCTCACAAAACTCAGATCTCAAAAATAAAATCAGTATCACTTGAGGTTAAAAAAAAAAAAAAGAAAAAAGAAAGTATTGGACCCTTAGTTTATAAATAAATTAACAGTTCTTCCGATATTCTCATAATGGAGAAAAAAGCTTATTATTTTAAAGTGTTCTCTTGTCACTAAAGAAGGGGCCATTCAAAGGACATCTGCTCTTCTTGTCCACCAAACGGGGGATACTTTGGTCAAAAGAACATCTATAGTTAAAGCATAGAACAAGCAGCTGCTACTTTATGAGAAAGGGAGAAAAACCCTGTCAAATCCACAGTTTTTATTTGTTGCTTTTCTAATAATCCCGAATCTTCTTCCAGTGGTAACAGGAAATGCGACAGGGTGGGACAGAAAGAAAACACAATAATGTATTGATTAAAGTTTTAAATAGCATGCAATAGTGAGATAAAGAGCTAAGTATTGGCTTAAGTCTACTTGCAGTTATTTCAGTGGTAGTTTGCTCTGATCATGCTGAAGCAGAGGTGCAACACAACATTGCTTAAAAAACAAGTAACTGTTACCAATTGTAAAAGATCATTTCTATCTGGGAGTTAAAGGAAAATGTATTTTTTACATCAGGTCTAAATCAAGACTAAAGACATGTTCTCATCCTAATTGAAAAAATAACAAGCAGTACCTAGAACAAAGAACAAAAGCTAAGATTTTGTGAAAACTCCATTTTGCACTGGGCTAGGTTAGTGTCCTTAAGAGATAACACACAAAACCTGAGACCTCTGCAGGAAGTCAACCCCTAAACCTTGAGTAGTAACAGATCAGCATAACTATTGATTTGACTCATAAAACGCAACAGCCAATGAATTTTACCTTTCCTGCAGAAAAAGGCTCTTAGTCTGAAACAAACACATGAACAAATACACTTGGCAGCCAACAGCACACTGTCAAGAAGATATACCGGCACTGTGAAGTACTTAGAAGTGAAGAGAGAAATTACCTTAGCCCCGTGCTGTTGCCGTTCATCATCAGAGCAAGTTCTCCAGGTGCTTCGTCAATGGGCACATCTTCTGAACCTGGTACCTGGCCTCTAAACCTGAAAAAGCAGAGTTAGCTGGTTTTGCAGCTGGTCAAATCATCACACCAGGAACTCTCCACAAAAAGAGAGCTGCGTGTCTACAAACAGGGCACTTAATCACGTTAAATGCAGAAGCTTTCACAACTGTTTTCACACCTTCAGATATACTTTTGTTTTGGAAGGCTGACTTATGTCCAGTGCCTTTGCTTCTAAGGGCTTCCACTGGGAAAAAAAAAATCATTTACTGATTTCCAAGGACCTGCTCCCTTAAGAAAATGGTCACAATATCCAGTAACAAACATCCCTGTTAGGCTCACATTACAGCTCCAGCAGCACCAGAGCTCAAAGGCATCGTGTTTAAACTGCATAAAATGTAGAATTCGTTTGAGATGGTTGTGTCTCCTGAAACTACGGGCCCACAGATGATGCTCCATTTTTAATAGACTACCTCACCATTTTCCTTCAATCCAACGAAGACAGAAAAGTCAAAAATAGAGGTACTTCTCTCCTTTTATTTGAATGAAACTCCTGTTTCCAGGATTTACCCATATTTGTCTACTCTGGTGTGGCTGGCATCAGAAGGAGTCAAGGAACTGCCCCCTTCCCTGCACACACACTATTTTTGATAGCAACTATTTCACATAGAGAGAAACTGCAAACTGAAAGTACTATGCTCGCTTGAGGCTAAATAGGGAAATGTGGGATATTAAAATGCAGTTACGATGCAGCGTGGCCAAAAAAAGGATCAATTCATACTTTCGCTAGAAGAGCAGAAGAGTTAACAGCCAAAAATTACAAATTGTCAGACCTTTTACTTGTCATTCAATGGCAATACTTTCAGCAGCTCAGAATGGACCTTAACCAGAACTCCACCCATGCAGAAGTACAGATAAAAATAAACACTATCTGGAAATGGATTTTTGTTGCATTGGTTTTTTAAACTGTCATGGTGTTAAGAGATGAACTAGGTTAGAGCCTCCTGGCAATGAAGCAAAGGGTATTTGGGCTTTAGCTAAACAAATTTTTATTGTTTATAGTATATAAAATTACCCTGTTATCAAGTGCAAAAGTGAATTATACACCTAGAACTGAAACAGAACTGTGATGCCTAAGAGATTTACCTGTAAATATCAAACATTTTATTCTAAAGAGACTGAATGTTTTTTAAGAGCAACCACTCTACGTTCTAGTTGCTTTTCCTAGAAAGGATATGGCAAATGTGCTTTTACCTGCACCTCTGAAAAGAGATCACAAAAATACTGAGTCCTCAGATTGATCATATATGATTTTCTTTCAGAGAATTCTTTTAGTTAACTAGAGCTCTGTAAACCATGAAGTTTTTTTCAGAAAAAAAATGGCTAAAATAGGCATAATGGCATTAACAAGTACATCATTATAGATATATTTAAGGTCCATTTTTTTCTAGGCTTATGGTGCCTCAAATGCTGAAAAATATCCATTAGAAACAAAACCACCAAAAACTCAGTCTGTATGTCCTTCATATTCTACTTGTTTTTCATTAGAGGGATGCATGCATAGAATTAAGGTATTTCATGATTAAGAATCCATCTGTTCCTACTTAATTCTCACCTGAAGTCATAATCCTTTGTTCGTGACCTCAGTCATTTTCAACACGCACAACTGTGATTGCCTTCAAGACAGGCATTTTTAAAGCCATATAAACACATGATTTTCAATGTAAGCCACCACCCAAGACAACAAACAAAAGACCACCTAAATTACAGTATTCTCTTTTAGAGTTTGAAAAATAACCAGGGGGCTGGAATTACGAAGAGAAAGTGATATATTCCTCCACGGTGGTTATAATACGTCAATGTAGGAAGTGGGTCATGTAACGCAGACTCATGGGATGCTGTCAGTAGTTGCCATATTAAAACAGTATCAAAATAAGCACCCTTGTGAAACCCTCCTATTGCTTCTTCTAAAAGATTGTTAGATTTTCTCCCATTGCTTTCCCTTCCTAATGCTGAAATGTTAGTACTCAACTGAGCTACACTGGCTAATTCGACCTGCTTTAACCCGCTCCTTTTCACTGTTCCTCTCTGTTCTAGTAACGTGACACCAATAAACCAGTTTCTCCCTCTTTTCCAGAGTCCCCATTTACATTGTCAGGAAGGTGTTATCTCACCTTCTGCAACAAGCCTTTCAAGCCACATTCAATATTTCTATGGTTATTGCTTTTCCCTTCTTCTAGTTTTTAAGCACGTCTTTTGCCTCAGTCTTGGCATTCTTGGCATTCTCCCTTCCACAAACATCACTGGAAAGAAAATGTCCTTGCTACACAGGGCTCCCTTCCTTTTCCATACATATATATGGAAATATAAATACATATTCCATATATATAAAAAATGATCTCCATCTTTTCTGTAAAACACACTGCTTCCAGTCCCTACCTAGGACAGTGCAACACTTCAAAACTGACCCCTCCAAGGAACGAAGGGGGAACGCCACATCTATGTCATCCGTGCTCACATTGTTCTCTTGCCAAACGCCTACATTCCTTGAAGTGCCTGCACTAAGAGCAACCTCTCCTTTTCTTCTGCTCCTCTTTTCCTACCTAGTCTTTTAGCACTGCTTTTCTTGTGCCTTTCTTTTCGTACTGTTTTCCTTTGGTGTTTTCCACAGCTGTCATGCTGTTTCCCAACAGTATATGCAAATAGACTATAAAGTCTCCTCTCCTCTAAATCACTGTTAGAGAGAATTTGTGCCACAGGTATTACCTATCTTATCAGTTCCATTCATCACTTTAACTATTGCCCACGTCTTCGTTAGAAATTTTAGATTTTTTTTTTTTTAAAGCTATAAATCTCAAAATCACCTGTTGTAATCCATATGGGATTGGTGTAGTTGCTGTTGTTTTAGGAGCAGTTTTGCTTCTTGCTTAGCCAACAAATGTTGGAGTCGTTCCTTTTCAATTTCCAGCTCCATTTTCTGCAGAAGCAGCTTCTGCCTTCTTTCTTCATACAACCTTTTAGCCTGCTCTGTTTCTTTAGGCCCTGAGTCCACGCTGTCATTCAGCCCAGAAACTCGAGAGCGCCTAGAATAATCACAGGTTTTGTGAACTGGCTCAGAGTGTCTTCTAGGTACCTGGCTGACATGGTGACTCTCTTGCACGCTCCCTGAACTCCCTACATGCCTGCAGGCACAACCGTGACTCGCTTGCTGAGGGCACGTGCTCCGAAATTCATTTGCTTTCTGGTCCATCTCCTGAGGTGGTTCTACACGGTGAGGGCTCCTCTGCTTGGCTGGGGAAATCATATTGTTACACTTTCTGTGCAAGCCATTTTCTACCAGATACTCCTTCAGACACTCCTGGTGGTTGTAATGGATTTCGGTCCCGTAATCATGATTATTCCTGCAAGGCTGAGACAATGCAACACGGGCTGGGCTTCCAGCCTTTGATGTTCTACTGTTCTTATAAAAAGTTTGAGGTCCCCCAATACCCAGGTAGGAACCATCTTGCTCCAAAGACGGTTGTTGGCATGAGCTCTTCGTACTGGATACCTGCAATAAGAGAAACAATTTCCTGTGAATTACCAAAATTTATCTTTGCTCATTAATTTCACTTGCTAAATGTGTTCTCTCAGGAATAGACTTGCTGCATCATGCTGATGGACATAAAGCCAAACCCGAGAAAATGTTTATCAGAAGACAGACACGAATCTGCTATCAAATCTACATTTCATTCCATCTACACAAGTGTAATAAATGTAAAACTAGTGCCTGCAGGATCCTCAGCATAAAATGAGTCGCTTCAGAGTATCAAGTAGTTGTGAGCATCTAGGGTTACATAAAATCAACTTGAAGAGTGGCAAAAACATTAAATGTTAATGTTTGAAAATGTTTAATTTTGAATACCGAGCCAAAAAATCCATTCAGCCACTATAAATACTCTTTGATTGGCCATTACACAGCAGGAGATTTGATGTAAAACATTTCACCTTGCACTGAATGGGATATTACTTACCGCTGGAAATTTGATGAGAGTTTTTGAAATATCTTTACAGAAACACAGATAAAAACCAACTACTTTCTGTAAAAAATGGTTGTACATCAAAAGCTGTCATTTAAATACAAAACATGTTTAAATTCAGCTATAAATGTAAGTGATTTTTCAATTAAGCTGGGCAAGTGATTATACTCTGATAAAACTCTGAAGAAAGCAAGCAACTGTAATTCACATTTGTCAACCCAGTGCAAGCAAATTCTAGTGGTTTTGTTATATTTGTGGATATTATGTAACAGACACCAAAATCCTACTTACATCCTGGAGTATCTTTGCACTACGGCTCATGTAGGCAGTTAAGCATTTGAGTTTTTATGCACATCTGAAGAGCAGTGAATCAGGCACTTGCATTTCTTTTGCTAGACCTGTGCATTAATTTCAATAACATACTGAATTTAAACTCCTCCAGCCTTTGGGACCTTTCACAAAGATCTAATTTTTTTAATTACAGATGCCAGGTTTGTTAAAGATAACAAAACCGCTGCAGTGAAAGCGGTTTAGCAGGGAAATTGGGTATCCACTGATGGAAAGAAAAGTATTATTTGCATTCTGGCAATGGTTACAATAGATAGGTATTGTCCACACAGAGTGGAAGACAGTCAGCAAGCCCCAAAGCACTAGAACTTAAGAATGCAAGCAAGCGTCCAGCGATGATTAGAAGAGAGATATAATCCAAATCTATGCAGTGTTTATATGTATAATTTAAAATCTTTTTTATATATAAACAAAAGACCAAATATATTCTGCTGCCCTTCAAGACAACCAATTACAAGTTTCTTGTAGACTTCACAGAATGTAAATTAACGTGGATTAGCACCTGAATACTGATATTTTATTATTTCCAGTTTTGCAGATACAAATATATCCTCTCTGCCATGTGATTGAAAGCCAAGGATGTCATGTTTTGCCCCAAAGGGCCCAGTGAGTTGGAGCCATTTGCATTAATGTCAGTGCTAAATGTCTGAGGAAAGTCTGGTGCTTGGACTGGGTGAAAAGTGCAGGACATTAAAATATTTTAAAGTCAGAGGGGCTGGCAGGGCAACTGAGCAGAAATGCAACATGCTGCCAAAAAGACGGAGCTTTGTTATTTATTATTTGTAGTGTGCCATCCCTGTCCGCAATATTTTCTAGACAACTAAAGGCTACAAAAGCCCTTTTAATCTAAATTAGACAATACATAAAGGGATGACCAGCAACAGAAAGAAATATTACAGAAAAGGGAAAGTAAGAGAATCCTGTGGTTACACGCTGTCTCGTTTCTCACCTCACCTGCTTCTGCTAGCATAGCAGTTAGGGCACCAACAGAAAGGGGCTTTCAAGGTGGCCGGTTTCCCAGTTTCCCAGCCCCATGGGACAGCAGAAGGTGGCAGACCTTAAGGTGTTCTTAGAGGATCCTATCAGAGTTGGCAGCTTAGGGTGGCCCGCAGAAAGCATACACCTACCCTTCTACAGCCCATAAACAGAAGTAAAAAGGAGCAAAAAAAGAAGACTCAAAAGATGAAATAACTGAGAATTTCTTTATTTTAGCAGTTTGTTTTATTGACTGAAGAGACAAGAGAATGTTAAGAAATCTAAGCACACGAATGAAGATGGTACAAAACGATCGTCAGGAGCAGGTTTAAGAATAAAGGCCCACATCGCAAATTAACTTCATGGCTGAGACTCTATTAAGAGTCCCTGAAGGCCCTAAAAGAGAGGTACCAGTTAGCATTTGTTGACCTTGGCCACTATTAAATCTGCCCTGATGATCTCAGAAATGGCATTGACATTTAAAGACTTCATAACAAGGCAGAGAAACTTTAATGTTATTTCACAGTTACAATATGTTTGCAGGGGGGAAAACTCTCATTAATGTCATTGAATGCGAGTGGGGTTTTTTTATTCCTTTAGAAGAAGGAGGTCATGTTAGGCAGGAGACTGAGTTCCAACATGCCTTTGATGGCTCCTCGGTACTTTGCAGAGTCTAACCCAAAGAAAAATTAACTATCGGGAGTCAGAAGCTAGTCAACAACATTTTTAGCAATTTGTGTTTTTCTGTTAATGCTTTAATTGAAAACTACAGCTGGATGATAGAGGCTGCAGGGAAAACGGACTGACATTTACACTTATGAGGGATCAGATGAGTCCAGAGCATGCCATGACAGATCTGCAAGATGCAGGCCAGGTGAAGGGGAAAAGCGGAAAAAAAAATTCCAAAGACCCACCTACTACCGTGAGTCTAAAGATGCACAAGCATAAGGCATTGGGTAATTTTACAAGATGAGTTTAAGAAAGATATTGCCTATGGGACACATGGAAACCATGATGGACCATGATGGAACAGCTGTGCTTTCCCCTCTGTGGAGCTCTTCCAGGCTTGCTGTACGGTATTTAAAGATGCAACTTCCTCTAACTGAGGCTTAAACAAACAAACAAACAAACTCAGGCTGCTCCTTGCAACATATGGAGTTAATAAGACTTGATCAGATGTGAAACTCTTGCATGGAAATAAGGAGATATTAAAAAATAGTTCAAATAATCTTTAGAAGGGTTTAAAGAGGAAGACATGTGGGGAGCTTTACGAAATCTTTACTGCAATCCCAGTAATTTTTGCTCAGGGATTCAGAGCAGAGCTTAAACAAACATCCAGTCCTTAAAACTTCCTACAAACAGACAAACAGCGCACCAGTTTTATGCATGCAGCATAATGATCTCTGCAAATTCTTCTTAAATGCAACTTGTGTGCTCTGCAGCGTTAATTCACAGCACTGGCAGAGGAGACACATTTACAGACTGACTCCAGCACACAGGGCTTTGCACTGCAAGGGATGAACTAGTAATGGATCAGATCTTACAATCTCAACACAGGCAAGGTCCTGACAGGTTTCACTGGTAGCTCTGCATGTACAAAACATGTTTAAGAAACAGCCCAAAATCATTACCTCAAGAAGGCTTGCACTCTGAGGACAAAAGCTAGGGTCCTAGCAAAACACAGTGCTGTTACGGTGAATAGCAAAATTCCTATAGATGTTAACAGGTCAGAGTTTAACCCATGGCACCTGGGATTGCAGTTTGTAGCTGAAATATATTTGAATACAGAAAAAGAGACAATGAACTAAAATTGTTTTCAATTGTATCTTGAGAACATTTCTCTAACCTGGATTTTCAGCTCTGGGGTTTCTTTTGGTGGGGTAGAAACAGAGGGAGGAACATGCAGGGTCAGAACTAGTCCATTGTGCTGATCTGAGCGTAGACCCTGGAGGAACCCAAGAAGAATGAACAGAAGCATCAACCGGAGGAGAAATACAGAGATTCAAAGATATTTAAAGACGAAGCAAAAATTTCTAAATGGACAAATGTGAGGCTACCATACACAGGACACCTTAAACAGCACCAAGGGCACATATTAGTGACATAGCTGATGCACTCATTAAGGTATACATCCTAAACCTGGAACTGAGTCACCACTACACATTGTTCATGTATGGGTTTCATCTGAATAAAGCCTGGCTTTGGGTTTGCAGGTCTATCGACAGTATAAGCCCTTGCTCTTGTCAGTAGAATGAGGAGAATATATTATAAATAAGCTCAGGTAGGATATCGGGGCAATAGAAATGCCATTTTAAGAACAATTATTTCAAATGATAGCACTGCTTGAAGTGCATTACTAGTGATTAAGGAGCTATTCTTTCCAAGAGTCTGTAAGAATTTATCAAAGAGAATGTAAAAAGGTAAAGATTTTAAAGTAAATTAGTAGCATCTACTGAAGTCTATCAATTTTTTTCTTTAAATCATATAATCCTTTATTAAAATCTCTACCATAAGTAACGTAATATCAGTCATCACAAAGTGCCCACATAATAGTTCAGCAACTGTCTCTGTCAGTACCTAAGATAAATACAGTAGATAACTCGGAAGGTAAGCTGACCATTTTTCAAGCAAGAAATAAAGCACCATTTGCTGTAGTAATTATCTATAGCTATGATTACCATATTCCACTGAATAAAACAAGTGGTCTCAACTCAAAAGAAACTGTGTGAATGACAGTCACCAGCCTGTATTTTTTCTGTAAAAATCTACTGAACAGGTGTAGCAAAAAAAAAAAAAAATAATAAAATAGAATCACATCACAGAAAAGTGAATCTATAGCTGCTAGCTGACAGCAGAGGAACACCTCCTATGTTTGTGTTGCCTTTATATTTTTTTCTCCTCTTTGTTAAGAGGGTTTGAGCTGGGATGCCAGGTGCACAAAAAACCTGCATTCAAAGTGGCATGTGAGCATTTGCTGGCACTCAGCTTTAAGTGTATATTTTGCATTCATAAACACGCCACCCTTCTTCTCCAGCTACACAAATATTGTAGATAATCTCTAACAAATGCTTCCATTTCAGATCAGCAAACTGGTTTTACACCGGCTGATAAGGCAGTCATTAATAATACAGTGCTCCAAGAAAACTAAAGCGAAGAGCCTGTACGTTGAGTCTTGGAAGTCACTGTGAGCAGAATGCCCATTAAGCCCAAACAGTACCTACATATGGCAATGCAATCCCTGACCACTAAAATTAAGCAAACATGTTTGCTTTCCAAAACAAAACTATATTGTTCCTGTTTGCACTATAGAAAAATGCCACTATACTAATCTTGACAGCACCAGGTCTAACTATTAACATTCAATGTGCTGCCAACATTATAAAAACGAAAAATCACAATCTCTGACTTCAATTTTTTACTTCTGCCCTTTATTTTACTGAAGAATCAGTAGTTCAAGACCTAGATAAATATTTCAAAAACTATACTATTTGTGAGCAGAGCAGGTCACTACCATTTCCCAGTGCATTTGGAGTTCATGTGAAATAAGGGCAGAAGAGTGATGAGCTGCATTTTTAACATGGGCATACACAGAATAGTTGTCTAGCTGATAGAGAATGCGTAATGCAACATCTGCACGGTACGCCTTGCCAAAGCCCATCCCAAATAAATGTAGTGCATTCTCCCTAGTGCAATTAACTCTCGTACTCTGGCAGGTTTTGCTAGAAGATCATCAAGGTAGATTACCTTCCAGCATATGAACTAAATCCTTACAGGTGTTATATCATCAGTTATTACTTACAAACTTCTGCATTTAACAAGACATCCAGGCAAATGAATGATCTAATTTATGAATTATTTATAAGAATTTCACAGCATGCTCCTGGCGTCATCCATGGCCTTTTCCAGGTCATATGACACCAATTAGAGCTGAATTTTAAATTATTCAATAACCTGAACTCTCTTGTCATTTAACATATAGATATCAATGCAGTAAACAAGTTAAGTCTAATGGGCCCTAGAGGTTTGCGTTCCTCCGCCCATCAGCAGCAGAGGCTGTATGCTACCGCTGGAATAGAAAATAATAGAATGCAGCAGTCAAAAACATTTGCAAGGTTTTAATAAGTTATTTTGGCTCCCTTAGGGATTTTAGTATAACTTACAAGCACTGAATTTAAAACATATTAAAGTCCTTAGCTATGTGCTTTTAAAACAAAATTAGGACATAGCAAAAGAGTAAGTCTAACACTAACCCTAATTTAGGCCCTTAATTTGAAATGTAGTGGAAATTATGGAGTAAGCAAGATTTACTATGCACAACTCATTACCTTCAGGCTGTCCTACAGTATAGCCAAAAATAGCCCCTCTCCCAACATATATACACCTGTATGTAAAGATAAGGTTACACACAGGGAAACGAAAATGTTAATTTAAGAGCTATCAGTTGACAGGTGTACCTCGCACTCCTTAGCAATTGGGTGGAGAAGAGACCTCCACCATTCTCCTATCCTAACAGCACTGGAGAGACCAGTGCTCTAGAAACCCATCTGGATTTGGGCAAGAGCTTCAAGATGTACCACTTCAGCGGAGAGGTTTAAGGACCTTTGCAGCACATGATAAAAAAAAAAGAGAGGGAATGTAACAGCCTCTGAAGCACAAATGCGATAAAAGACATTTTAAAACCATTGTTTTCCATGATGACTACAAGAAGAAATCAACAGCAAAGGTACCAGAGATGAACAGCACCATTAGATATCTGACTCTGCCTCAGCGTAAAGCCTGCAAGAAACACACAGCAAGCATGCCTCCAGATCAGTTGCCCTCCAACATCTCATGACCCTGTGAGCATAGCTTCACGACTGAAGGGAGGCACACAGACCCCCTATCTAGCGCTGACCTAGCCTAAGTCGTCCAAGACATATGGTAGAAAACTTTTGAGGTTGGGTGCAGCTCAGTACAAGCCTAAACTGTGCATAGCACCAGCTGACTTATTTTTATAGTATCTGTGCCTCAACTTTCTGAATGCTGCTGTACTAAAGCCCAGACCCACTCCCGCTGATGGTCATTTGCAGCCCCCTCTCTTGGAGGACCCAGCGACCCCACTCATCCGCACACACATTTCCTTTGCACTCTCACTGCTTTGCAAGGATTAAAAAGTTTCCTGAGTTCTATCCAACAACAAGAGGAAAAGATGGAAAGGGAGATGTTCAGTTCATCCTTTTAAACACTAGCAAGAAGTTCTCTAGCTACTGCTGTCAAGATGAATGCCAAAAAAACCATGATGTTGAGAAATCATCATGCCAAATAAGTAAAAACACACCTAACCAAAATGTCTAGCCAGATTAGGAAGAATAGATAAAAGAACATAACATTGGATTTTCTGCCCCACAACCTTGTCATAGAAGGGGGCTGCAAGAGAGCATTTTTTTAAAAAACTTTTTAAGAAAAATAGCAGAGAGGGGAAAAAAAGACAACTGCCTAATCTCACAGCACACATTTTAAGAACATACAAAAATAGCTGTAAGGGATTGTATTTTGGTTACCAGCCGGATTCAGTTTCATTCCTATGCTGGGCAGCATTTGATTATTTCACATTAAGGGTAGTAACATGTTGGATGATAAGAGGAAAGTTCATATTGGTTTTCATTAGAGTAATATCCACCATGTATTTGGTCCTTCAAGGTAACTTTTTCAAAGTTATTTTAAAAAGCAAACAGTTTTCTACTTGGAATCACAAGTTTAGCATATCAGGGGCTACACATGTTCCCAGCTACTGACAGTCTCTTTAGAATTCAATCAACATTTGCTCCAAAGTCATGCTTTCATAGCTCCAGACACAAGACAAAAGGGCAAATATACTGTGACCCTTCTAAATAGCCCTGATTACTGTGATCAAACAGAAGCCAGATACTTCTGTGGATAAGAACGTGTAGAGTTTGATGTGTGAAGATTACCGCAGGAGTAGACGTTGAATCAGCATTTGCCAACGTGTACCTCACCATGACAGCCAATATCACCTTTCCCCTGTATTTACAGTAGGGATAACTGCGGTACCCATTGGCCAGCGATTAATTTTAAGAAACAGCCACTGTTCACTCAGAAAGATTATCAGAAAGTTTTAGTTCCTTCAGAAGGTGTCTCCTGTAGAGTCCCTGGGGGATGGACATAGGCTTTGAAATACCTTTGCTGCACAAACAAAGAAAAAAAAATGGATGACATCTAAGAATTAAAAGCATGTTCAGAAGTAGGGACAGTGTTTTGGGGAAAAACAACCAGAAAGTTATTTAAATAATACAGAAATCCCAAAAAACAAGAACAGAGAACCTTTTGACTTTAAAAGAGTGGAAAGGAATGCCCAAGCGAGCACATTCTGTCAGGAGTGTCCTTGCACTAAGAGCCAGCCAGCATTTAGATTCTGCTAATGATCCCATCTCTGGGAAATAATTCATAAAAAGTAAACAGTAATTTTCATGTGCCTGCCCTTTTGATCTTACATTTGTAGGGAGTATCCTGAGGCTAGCTGTGGGCGCCCCGGTGGCTCTGGCTGATTGACCTCTAATCTGCCCCTCAAGTAACGATCATGCCAAGGAATGACAACAAGAGTTGCATGTAAGCAGACATTTCAATGCAATCCCATTAAAGACAGGCTGACTCACTTCATCTTGTCAAAGAAGTTGTTTCACGTAAGAAGAAATACAAGCTTTTTAGAAGGACTCTTTTATTTTGTAATGATGCTGTTCTTCAAAACAAAGACTGGAACAAGACTAACACACCAAAACCTGACTGGTACGTAGCTTTACATTAACTGGCCAAATGCTACTGCAAGACAGAACAACAGGCAGCCCCATGATTATGTGTTAAATAGTCTTGGTAGCAGAAAATTAAGAAAATCCTCTGGAAGAATCAAGTCAGAAACCATGGTACTTGATTTTTCCACATTTCAAAAAAAGTATATATGCCATTTATTAGAGAGCAGTTGTCTAAAGGCTTAGACATCGACTGCTCACGGTCTCATCAGCTTTGAGATCACAGCTTGCATGCTTTTACCCCACACTAACCCACAGTAAACACAAGACAGCATATATGAGGTAGCTTATGTCTCTGTCACTAGGAATGAAGCTAAGAGATAAAACGGCCAGTCCAGAGCAGCTGACATGCAGGAACTTGCTGTCATGCCAAGGTGACTAAATTACCAGGAACAACTTCTTTAAACAAGGGAGTGAGGAAACTAGAAATTAACCTGCTAGAGTACATAGAAATGGGAGAACAGATTATTTCTATTTTACGATAATACTGAGGAAACATGTATACTCCCAACGCACTGAAATGTGCAGCACAACATATAGATAGATGAACTGGTAGATAGGTAGCACTGGAGTTGCTACCAAGACCTTTGAAAGGCTGAGTCTTGTCTGAATGGTGGCAGAGCTCCATCATGGGCAGATACTACATATCTATTATGCTTCCAGTTCCTGCTTCAGTCTTCCCACAGTTAGTTCATATACCTGTTTAATGAGACTGCTGTCAGATTCTCTTGCATTAGCAAGCACTCCATTTCTAACCAGAAGTCAACATCTTAGTTTACAGTTACATAGGCAGTCCATGAACGTGCAAATGGCACTCTGCAAATGGAAAGGACATGAACATTTTTGACTAAGAACACATGTAGCTGGAAGTTTCGTGCAAAACACAACCACCCATGGAGAAGTTCCACCTAAGCAGATTCACAGCATGTTATCTCATAACCTGTTACCTAATCTGACAGCCTCCACATTGGACAGGTGTCCCCTGAGACCTCTGAGCAACAGAGGCAAACTATCTGACGAGTCTGGAAGGCTCAGCTCCCTGAATGGAAAAATTCAAGGTCCTCTTGGCATACAGGCTGTGATTTCAGTGAAAGATGAAATGTTTTCTATTTGGCAGGCTTGCAGTATCTCAAACAGGTACATAAATTAACTAATGAAAGATTGCAGAAAAAGTTGAAGCAAGGAATAAGAGCAGGCATGGAGCAAATCGCAATCTCTCATTGCCTGGGGGTAAGCCAGCTGTTTCCTTTTGAAGCCCACCATGAAGATGCTGACTTCAGAATACTCTTGCCACGCTTGAAATGCCACTAAGGATGTCCCAGCAGACCTCCCGTCTATGGCTGAGATTCCTTAAGAGCTGAGGTCATTCTGCAGTGGGTTTAGTACTGTTGAAGGTAGCAACAGCTGACAGAGGGAAATGACCTCTGATATATCAAGCTACAAAGATCAACTTCCTCTTGACCCATGGAAATGATCTTTTATAGTCCTGCTTGACACCATAAAGTATAGCAATGGTATCACAGCTGCTATTTGCATAAAATGGTCCTAGATGTGGTGTAGAGCAGTTTGACAGTCCATCCTGATGGGTCTCAGCTGCAGAATATTGATATAAAGGCTCTTCTATAGTTACCATAGGCCATTAGGTTGTCTGAATGGACATCCATCACTACAAGCTTGTGTGAAGGAGAACATTAAGTTAAAAGGGCATGACCAAGCATAAATTGAAAGGCCCTCCACTACTCCAGGGCAGCAGTGACCTTGCGAGGCAATCGCCTTCACTCTGAGACACTGCAGTCTGGACAGACAGACCGAGTAAAACCCACCCACAGGTTTATTAAAAGGAGTTTAGGTTAGAAAAGCTCACAAGTGTCAGCATCTGCAATAGCCTGAAAGGAAATCCTTGCACAAAGCCGGGCCTTTGACATAAGCACATAGAAATACGCAAAAAAAGAGATATTGTGCAAAATATGTGTTTATAGTCTTACATTAATAGCTGACAAAACACTATGCCCTGCTTGCAAGCTGAAACACAGGGGACAGGGAGGGACAGTTTCCAACTATGAACCCCTACAGTACAGTCTCTCCAAGTTAGAACTGAGGTGTAGACCTTCCCTTCAATAGAGAACCAGTATTTTATTGTGCTGTGCCAGTCTGCGAGCGCTGGCTCTATAGCTATGAGTAAACGTTACGTACCTCTTTTGTGCTTTTTCCCACCAGCACCCTAGCAGCTGTCCATTTTCAAAAAAAATCTGTTCCCCACCTGATAATAATTAATGTAGCAGATATATGACATCCAAAATTTGACATTAATTATTCTCAAGGAGGAAACAAATTTTTTCCCAGAGAAAGCTATAGAAGTTTGTATTTTTATATTTCACCTTTGCTCTGGTTTATCATTCCCCGATTTGTGAACTCAATCTGTATGATAAGTCTGCACAAATGCAGAACGCAGAAACAGCCCCTGATGCCAAAAGGTATGAATTTTGGAAGTTCTGACAAAATTCTGATGCAGAATGGAAGGTTCCTCTATCTGGGTTCCCAGGCCACTTCTTTGGATAGAGTTAGTTAATAAATGTGTTCTGAGTACGAGGCTTAAGCCTTCCTTATTCCATCTGAAAGAGCTGCACTTCAGCTCTCCTTCTTAAACTCTGGATTCAACAAAGAATAGTAATGCTTTGAGGCTGAAAATCTCTAAAACCACTCAGTGCCAACTTTAACAGGAAAGAATTAGGTCAATGGTAAAATTCACTCCCTCCAGGAACAGAGTTGAACCACCCAGTTGAGCACAGAAGAAATTCTCACCACATGTTTCCATATCTGTAAAGTCTGTTGGGATTTGCAAATAGTAAAAAATATATATATAAATAAATTATTTCCAAATATTGTTGTAGAGCAGAAAGCTCTATCCTACTGAAGAAGCGAAAAAGAGATTGAGCCTCCCTCATAGGTACATATTAAATGAGTGCATCTTTTCAAATGTCACAAACTTGATGGGAGAGAAGATATGAAGTTGCAAGTATTCAGAAGAACTGGGGGGGGGGGGGGGGGCGCGGAAAGGAAGAAGGGCCAAGAGTAAAGAAAAGAAGAAAGCCAAATCACATTGGTTCAGTCAGGTATTTAAAATGGGTTTTCTTTAATTAGCTGAACTGTAATACAAATTAAAACTGAATTTCTTGTTCACAGTATATTCATTGGAGGGGAGGGGATGCAGCTGGCTATTTCCAGAGCAGTTCAAGCTAAAACAGACTCAGTTCTGCAGGACTGAACAGGAGCCAGTTTCCATCCTTCTCAAAAGACCGAAAAGCAACTTGGCAGCAGAGAGTCTTTCTGCAAGCTCCATCTCAGAAATACTTATGAAGCAAGACAAACCTGTGGCAATTGTGACTGAACTCATTAAAATCACTACAGATTATTTAAAGCCCTCATGCCTGACATTCAGCTCCTTTATTATGCTTTAAATGACTAGGAAAAGAAGCTGTAGACATAGGGCAGAAATGAGGGCTTTAACACCGCTGCTGATAGCTAAGTGACCAGTAAAAGGAGTTTGGTGCCACATGGTATTTTTGGCATGAAATGTTAAACAGGATTGCTTGTAGAATTTCACTTTGTTTTTGAAATCTTTTGCTTTCTGATGACAGAACCGTTGATGATACAAATGCCCAAGCCCAGCTTTCAGTTCGGATAATGACCAGAAGCAAAGTAATCAGATCTCTTGGATCAGTGTCTGTTTCATGATACGAGATAAGATTAATAGTTTCATGCTGATTTGCCATTTCCTAGAGTGGTGTTAAATTACAAATTTACAGGGGGGTACAGGGGGAATGTATACTGTACAAAACTCTTAGAAAAGGGCAAAACCAAAGCACAGTTATCATAAGATAAAACCATAAAACAATCACAGCCCTTGGGGGACCAGAAGCTCTGTGCAGCCTCTCATGTGTCAGATCATCATAGGGTGCCTGGTTATTTTATGATAAGATTATCTAATGTTAATCTCACCACTAGAATTGCCTGCAATAAAAATGTTACCTACCAACTTTCTAATTTTAATTACTGGGTTCCTGAAGATAACTACTTCAATTCTGTTTAAAAAAAACACTCCCCATGGTTTCTCTGAAGCTGGGAGTACTTCAAATATCAAACTTGTGGATTGCATGACTTTCAATGTTTTTAATTATGTGATTATTAACTCCTCTCTTCCCTCCTATTTTCACCTAGTCATCCTGACACAGGACATTATTATATGCATATAGGATAACACAATTTCTTCCATTTCATTTCACAAACTATACCAAAAAATGCTGAATACCTCAAAAGAAATCCACAATGCATCTATAAATAGGCATTCTTACAATAATGCAGAAGGGGAAAAATTATTTCCTAACCTAAAATTGTCAATGTAATGACTTTAGGATTAGCCAGCAGAAGTGGCAACCACCACTGTAACAGCAGAAGCCTACAAGCTGATTCCATGGATGAGGTTTCTTTTGAGCAACCTCTTCAGAACTTCCTACTAACTTATCGAAGGGATAATCTCAGGTGTTAGTTACATCAACTGGTGTTATAACACACGCACCCCCTCCTTGCATTATAATTCTTATACCTGTAAAGCTTTTTTAGCAAATACCTTTCTCCCACTATTCAACGCACAGGCACAAATGTCTGCAGAGCCGTATAAGCTACTTATCATCATAGGACTCAAACGGCAGACAAGAAATTTCAAAAGCAGATATTGTGCAAAAACCTTTTAGGGAAACAGTTTTCAGGGGCAGTGGGGGGTGGGGCTCCTCAGGAACAAAAAGGAAGTGCAACATGAAATAGGAGAAAAAAACCTCAAACAGGAGAACTCGGGCAATTTCAAGAACCTCCCATTGTCTCACAAAGCAGCTCGAGCTGGTCCAAAACCACACTCTCACCAGGCACCCCAGTTAACTCATTGATGGTCCACAGTTTGGGTCTGACTATGTTTTTAATCACACCTTATTATAATCAAACTAAGGACATCATGTTACAACAGTGGGATACAGAACAAGTCTCTTACAAGAGTTGTAACATGGTAAAACCCAAATAACTATGGCCTAATCACACTGTCATTGGATATTATCCTACTACTGTAATTTTCTGCTGATGAAACTAGAGAATAAGAACAGTTGAAGACAATTTAAAGAATAGATTAGTCATGTTACTCACTAGTATGATACAATTTGCTTATACATCAGTTATTTTATATATGCATACATAATCTATTGTCTGCATTTCTCTTGTGTTTTTTGCATAAAAATGGTTAGAGAAAAATCTAGATGTGTATTTCTCCTGAGTTCACCAGTTCCTGCTGTTTGTTTCTCACCTGAAGTCATAATCCTGTCTTTGACATCATAATCATTTGCACAGCCACCAATTGAGATGTCACAAACGGAGGATTATGGCCAGGTGGGGAATAAGCAGCAGGAGCAGATGAACTCTTAAGAAACAAAAATCTTGTTTTCATGCAAATGTCCTTCATAATAGAGAAAAAAAGAACAAAGGAAGAAAAATGCAATGGAGAGAAAATACTAGAAGCCGGATTGTTTCTAAATACATGATCTCCCCAAAGTTTCCTCTGAGGAGACAGTTGCTGATTAACAACTGCATAAATCATTACAAAAATAAAACAAAACTTGACATCTGATGATTGACCCCACCACCACCACCACACATACACACAGTTTTCTGCATAACATGAAATCAGCAGAAATACTAGGCACTTTGAGAGAACTCGTAACCGTTAGAGGTATTTATATACATTATGCCTGAATATTCCTGGCAGTAACTAAACACTGTTATCCTAGTTCTACAGACAAAAACACTGAGGTCAAGAAATACAAGGGACCTCCCTGAATCTTAGTCACAATCAGATTGCTCAAGTCCAGCACACCTGACATATATATAAAAAAATACAAAGCTGAAGTGGCCCAAATTTTGGAGGAACAGAAACCCCATAGCTCCGGTTACAGTGCTACAGGAGGCTGTTAGAGAAGGGCTGCTCTGGGTTAGCAGTTCCAAAGAGTTAAAAGAATTATGAACAATTTTTGTATTAAAAAAAAAAATCATTCATAAATTAATCTGTCTGAAATTGATTCTAGCTATCAATCTGAATGCCAATATGCCCTCACTGAAAAAAATAAATTAAAAAAATCCAAACTGCAATCCAGATCCAAACCAACAGAATCTTTATATGTAAAGAGAAATCCAATCAGCTACACTGATATCGCTCACACTATAATGTTGCTGCAAAAAACATCTACCAGAAATTCTTCTGGTTCCATTTCTAGTCTCTTCTTTTATTCAGCTTTGGATAAGCAGCGCTAAATTGTAAATTGGTTAAATTGCCATGTTCTTGGCACTGCTGCTCTACCCATATTAGCAAAATCGGTGTTTCTCCACCAGTCTAATTAATAAATACAAGAAATTCATTTCTGGAAAGAACAAAAAAGCATGGCGCTCCACGCACTTGTGTTCTGCCTCACTATTGACTGTGATGATGATGAACATATACCATTAAATGTGACAGCACAGATAGCCTACAGCTCAAACAATTCCATCATCTGCCTGCATTCTCGTTCCCATATAGTCTTCTGGACATATCCTGTCCAGATCCTGTCACAGCACAGCAGATGTGGCAGCTCATTTCCTCAGCAGTAAAGCAGGGGAGGAACCTTAGCATGAAAATGGTGCCTTCTGTCCTCTTATTTTCCCTTCTCCGACTTACGGTGCTGAAGTATCAGGACTATTTCAAGTTCATCTGAATTGTCCAAACAGCCTCCCTGTAAGTAAATGTGCCATTTGACAGAGGAGTTAATTCAGTAGAAAAAACTTCTTGGCTTTGCCAATAATCACCTTGTATTGTGGACGCAACCCCCCCTTCCCTCCAAATCTGAAACAAATACAAGCAGAGTTACAAACAGCATTCTAGCTTTTAAACACTAACAGGCATGAAAGCAGACTGCTAACAACACGTAATAGTCTGGATATCTGTACAACACAATTACACTTGCAAAAAACCTAAGTACTATGTATGACGTTTATTCATGACTTCAAACTGAATAACTCAAGGCTAACCTAGGATTTTACACTTGATGGACAAACACCTAAATATCCTAACTAGATATTAGCCAAATTGTAAGTGCTCTCAAGTTGTATTTAGCTTTGAAATCCTCTGTTTCCATTTCAGAACTCAAAAAAGATTTGGCTGACTAGAACCTTATTAATTTTCCCAGGCATACCAGTCCAGCTTAGTGAAAGATATTCTGTCTACCTAGAAATCTTGTCTCACGCTTGCTTTTATACCTCGCTGTATTTTTTGAAATAGAAGCCTTATTCATCCGCAGTGTGTTTCTGAGCATCTTCTTTAAACCTGTCGCATTCAGAGCCCAGCTGGTAAAAGAATGTTTTGCTCTTGTACAAATTTATTAATAAGGCTGAAATTCTATATTCAGAAAGCAGGTATGGATATTTATGAATAACCTAAAGGAAACTGCTTTACGGAAAATACATTTAAATTCCTCCCTCCATTTTTTATAAAGGATGACAGGGAGTTTGTTATGCTAGTAATCACTCTGAAAGTGCAAAGTGAAGTTTAACTGTGTTCATGTGTCTTATTGGTGGCAGTTACCACGCTCACAAAACTTTTTCTATTCACATCAAAAGCGACAGACATACATACAAAAACATGGTCAAGTTAAGTGCAGATAGCAAGCAGAACGGAAGTCATAGTTTTCTCACCTGTGCTGAAGCTTCTCATCTAATGGGGAAAACACCAATACTTTTAACTTTCACTTTTCCAAGAATTTACAAATCTGTACTGAAAGCAAAAGTTCTATCTTTTTGGAAAGAGCAACGTTGTGTTCGTATTGAATCTTTACTTTTAGGTGAAGGAAACACAGGGTGCAATCAATTCTACACTAAATATACCTCCAAAACCTGTATTTCCTCAACACCTTTGTAAGGTGAGCAGCACCCGTGCTGAGAATTACCCACTGAGAATACCAAGACACAGCCTCTAGATAACATACTGCAGCAATGGATAATGGATACTCTAGGAAGAGGCTGATAGAAAAATGCCAGTTAAAAATATTTCAACACCAAGGAGACAGTAAACCTTTAGGAATGAAAAAATCTCCTGTTAGGAACATAAGTGACCAACTACATTGTACTTTGCTCAAGGTAAAAAGAACAGAGGATGCAAACTCAAACTTGTGAAACCAAGGACAGAAGGCCAGTCCAACCACACCCGTACGTAGTCCGAAGTATCAGCATTTCATTCCTAGAGGCCATTGGTGTCTGCTGTTAACGGGGAAAAAGTCTGCTAGGTAACAGTATAACCTGTGTGCCTCCCAGCCAAAAATCCTCACTATTATAAAACTGATTGCTAAGCAGAGCTTTAAATAAAGTTTGGAAGTGAAATGCTCTCAAATGTTAGCCTGTGATTTCTGAAATTAGAGGTCAACTCTATTACCCCTTGATGCTTGACTTCTGAAATTCCTTAAAATATGGTACTTGCTTCCCATTTTCAGGAACGCACCTCATGCAGTCAAGCATACGGAGTCAATAAAGGTGTCTCTTCATCTGCCACCTGAAGCTTTATTTTTCTCACTTATAAATTACAACTGGTTTTAGTAATAGCAATCCCTGCACACATTTGAAATGCACTTCCATTTTCCATGTTGCAGAGCTATATGGCTTAGTAAATACATGCAATTTAGGTTCAAAACCATAGCTCCAGGCACTACACATCGAGAATTTTATATTACTGAAAATTAATGCCTTTTTTGCATATACTTGAGCAATAAATTAAAAAGCTATGTCTTATATGAATCAATTGGGATTTTTTTAGCCTTCATTTTAAAAAAGAATCATGCATACAGAGTTCTATTTCAGTTTGTTCTCTGGGCTTTTAATACGAAAATATGAATTTATTTCAGTTCATCAAAAGCAACTAACTAGAACTCTAGGAGTCTCGTATTTTGTACTGAAATTCGAATGTGTTCAACTGCATCAATATCAACCTCTGAATTCAATTCTCAGACTAAAAGAAATCGGCACCTGCGTGTACTGTACTCGTGGCAGTACCCAAGTAGAATAATCAAAGTAATAGTCAATTGCTTTTAGCACAGAAAACTACAGTCCCCATATCAGAGTTGGGTGGAAAATAAATGAGGTTATGATAATTGCTGGAAGGGGGGCACAAGGGCTAAATAATGCTTTGAAGCTGTTCTCTCTTGGAGAGCTCTATTCTATCCCAAAATCTCCATTCTCCTGTGTACATGGAATGGAAACACTTCTCTGCTGGCACTGCCTGCTCAAGGCACCAGAGGACTAAGGAGGTATGCAGGATTTTCTTCGGTCACATGAAGAGGGAACTCGGAACAGATAACTGGAATTGAGCTTTTCCTTCAAAGTTTACCTTTCAGGCCCCTTGACTGCTCCTGCCTCATCTCAGCTTGCTACCAGAATCATCCCTCCGGTTACTTTTACCCCATCTGTGATAAACAGCAAAATAGCATAAAACAGGCAAGTTTTGTCTAAGCTTCAACCACAGAGCTGGTTTAGCAGCTAGAATTTAGCATTTACTCATCGTGGCTTTTATCCAGCGTATGTTCTGATAGACGGCACTACATATTTACTATCTGGTTACCTACAGCGATGCATAGGCACATCTATCGATTTCCTAATCTTTACACACAGATTCCTGTCGTCGTCTGGAGCTCTTCCACCTCTCAAGTGACCTTTGTTCTGGGCATTTAGTTTATATTTCACAATTAATCGTGCCTGACTTCGCTGAACGAAAGGCCTTTTTTCATTAGTCTTTCAGCACCACCCAGTATTACGCAACATTATTCCTCCTGTTTAAAAGCCTCTGAAATCGATTCGTTTCTCTGCAGTTGCTATATCTAACATCACTTAGGTCCACATCCACCACCGACCCCTTCAAAACGGTTGCAGATCCGTAGCTGTTTGTGACTTGAACCTTTGGACAAACCAAGGCTAATCTGGCTCAACAGTTTGTTCAGGAATATAAAAGTGCCATACTGGGTCAGAGCAAGCATCAGTCCAGCTGAGTAGCTTGTCTCTAGCCCGTTGCCTCTCAGCAGCCCCAATGACGATAACGAGGAGGAACTGCTCTTGGTGTAGAGGTGCCACCATCCAGGGGACTGCCCCCAGTTTCCGTGTGGCCTGCCAGCCACCCCAGAAGAGTGCTGCTGGGATGAACCATGGGGGCTTGCAAGTATCGTCTGTCTTATATAATTGAAGAGAAAAAAAGATATAAAAACCCATACTCAGCGAGGCTCGGAGAACTAGCTACATTTCCTACCCAGATGACAGACTGCACATGGGATCCTATGCAAGTCAATTAATCTCATCTGGTCAATTTTTTTTTTTTTTTTTAAGACAAAACTATGGCTATTACTGAATGCCTATTGAAGGTGCATAAGAAATAGGGCAAAAGTTTTGCTCTCTGCTTGGTAACCTAACCTCACAGCTTCTGCAGCTTCCTCCTTCCCAGCCCAGGCTGATCAGTTACTGAGGTGTGAATGCTGCAGTAAGCCAGAGCTTAGCGACCCCTTAAAATGAAGGCTACAGCGGAAGCGGCCAAGGAAAAAGCTTTGAAACAACTGTTGGTTCTTGCTCCTCTCCGATCCCCTCCGGCATCACATACAGTCCCCCACAAAGCAGAAGGGAGAGCCTAGAGCCAATTTAACCTAGCTAGCTGGGAGGCCAGGCCAGGCCACAGAGGACTCGGGGACAGAAAGGCTTCATCCTGAAATCAGCAAGCTGTCTCAAAAACCACTTGAAACAAACATCTCTAACACAGACCTAATTTGGGAGATGCCTTTAATTTTTGCCATACATTAACCATAAAGACGACAAAATTGGAAATTAAGCTTTTCCTTCTTCTGTATCTTACGTGCTGCACTCAGAATACGCCTCTGCTCCAAATTCAGATTTAAACTTGGGGATGTTTTGCTTCAGAAAGTAAAACTAATGTGGAAAATAGCATATTGAAAGTTCTTTTTGATATCTAATACAACAGGTTTTGCCTCCCAAGCAGAGACAGAAGTAGTGATTCAATAAGCCAGTGGTGAGGGGAATCTATTAGCTTTTTTTCCTGTGAATTTTAGGAGTTCACATGCATTATTAGGAATTATACCATGTGATTTCAGGGAATTCCACTAATTTTAAAATGTCTTGTTTCATAAAAGCTTCAGAAATAATTACATAAATGGGAAGAATTTGAAAGTGAGTATCAACTTCCACTTCATAAGGGCAATGAGTGAGCCAGGCTGCCTGCTTATAAAAGAGAGACCTAAAAAATTATAAACATTTTTAGAAAGAAAACTTTAATCCACTAATGTTCGAAAGGATCACATACAACCTGTATACAAGCCAAGTTCAAATTAAAGTTTTGGGGTTGAGTTGTTGTTTTTTTTTTAAACCTTCAGACTACAAAACCCATAGCGGTGTATTTTGCTTGTGTTTTTCCAGCAGTGGAATCTCCCTGGAACTGGAGCGGTGCCAAAGCCCGCCGTTCCCACAAGGCTGGATCTCAGCAATGGAAGCCTTCCTACAGTCACCTTTTTGAAGGTAACTTTCAAAGTCTTTCCTATATTACAAATATACCAAATGCACCAAAATATAATTTTCTCTAAACAAAATGGTATTCATCAAATCTTCAACGTATTATCCCACATTCTCTTTTGGAACATGTCAATAGAACAGCATCGTCAATCAATCCGATAGATTTTGAGTATATCCACAATGAATCTACCCTGCAATAAATTGGCTTGAGTCATTTAAAAACTCATATCTTAATGTTAGGAGAAGAAAAATTACTGTTTTGATCTATTCCTCCTCCCCTTAAAGCACCTTGGGCAAGGGCTAAGCATTAAAAAGAAAAATAACCAACAGCTGTATTACAGCAATCAAGCCTAAATAAAAATGACTGATCAATCCAGAGGAGAAAATATAAAAGACATCATTCCATATAAAATACACACAAAGATTTTAACTCAAAAGTTTTCAACTGTGTCAAATGTGTTACAGTAATTAAACAAGCAGACAGGGTGCCAAAACCGTAGGCAGTTAGAACACCCACGTTTTCCCCCTTTTCAATCTTTCTCTCCAGATTACCAAAGCATTTAAAATTGTATCCTTTTACAAACACTGTTCTATTAAGGTACTTAGTAAGAGCACCATAGGAAATGATGACCCAGAAACTGGTATGTGGATTTCTCTTTGCTACTATCTACAGCACCACAAGAAGAGAGCCCAGGATTCTCTCCTCCCTCCTTTCATTGCAATTCCTTTTCAGAAACTTTCCCATTACACTTCCTCCTCAATGCATGTTGCATTACTTCTCTTGGATGAATCCCAGCTATGTTGTACTCCATCTCAGACTCCTATCAGATCATTTTAAAAGCTTGTTTCCCTTCATGAAATGGTTGTGCCTGAAAATACAGTTGCCACTTAAAAATATCATAATTCACTACAATTTGATCAAATGGCACTGAGCAATTGCTTAACTCAAATTATAAAGAAAGAAGAAGGTTCACCAAGAGATAGTTTCTGCTGGCCATATAAAATACATGCCTGACATGAAAGCAACTTAGTACTTTTGAAAGGTGCTGAGAAGCTGAGTGCTCTCAGCTTCCACCAATTTCAACCAGTCAAGAACACTCAGCATCAGCAGCATTAGTTCAAGCCTATGTCAAATCACTTTATCTGAATATACATTAAACATGTAAAGTAAGCTACAAATATAAGTGAAAACAGCAACGTGCGTAGAACAGAATTAAGAGGGCCAGTTTCCCAAGGCAGAGCATCACCTGCAAGGGAGTAGCAAATCACCCTTCCAAGGGCTAACTGAGAATTCCTTCAGAAGAATCCCAAGCCAGTATTCCCTTACACATGAAGGCACACAATCCTGTCTCTAACCCTTCTGATACTGTAAGATCACCCTAAGAAGTTCCCCAAAATAACTTCTAGACTACATCTATCATTCAGTTCAAATCAGTTCTCTTCAATGCATTGCACTAAGGAAGACTGGCTGAGATACAGCTGGCATCAATGACAGCACCATGAAAACTGAAAAACTGCCTCAAAGAGTTTGAGAAGAAAATGCTTAACACTGTATTTCATATCACTGAGCCTGAAACAGAACATGCTGTTCTACAATGCTCTTTCAAAGTACTACCATTAAAAAAAAAAATTAAGATGTATTAATGATAGAACACCAGTGAGCAAGTTAAAAGACAAACACTTAAGAAGTAAAACATCATAGTATGCACTAACAGGTTAACAACAAATAATAGCCAACAGTTATACAGGATACTAAAAATGGGTGTAATATGATGAAACAGGAAATAAGGGCTATAAAAATGCTTTCTGATAGCAAACCACAAAAGAAGTCTTCCAGGGTAAGCAATGGAAGCCAACTTTCATGCTATTTAGGCTGGACAAAAATATTTAAAAAAAGATCTGGAAGGAGAAAAATCCTGCAGTGGGAGCAAGGAGGGGAAGATTAAAAGTTTGGTCACACACATAGACTGAGAATGCAAGGATTAGATGAATTACCAAAAGTAAAACTGGAAATTTGGGAGAAACTCAGAAAATTGGAAGGGGGGGTAGAGAAGGAAAAGGGTAGAGAAGTTCTTTGTCTCCTACATTTCTGAATTTATATCATTTCTCCGATCAGATGAAAGAAAGCAACAGTCTCCAAGTAGAATTGATAACCACACAAGGAGGCAATAAATATGGATTCGAAGTGGAACATCTAATAAGAAAAGAAAGTCTTTCTCTTTCCTGCAAATGGAGGATGATGACGATTCAAATGAAAAAAAACATAGCAAACAATATTCATAATATACAGTTTCTGCAGGGTACAGAAATCATTGCAAGATGCTGTATACTGCAGAGTTTTATGACATTTTTTGGCTGAGTTCATGATTAGGAGATTACATAAGCTGTTTATTACTTGCTGCAGCCTATGGAGCGCAAAAAATGAACCGGTCATTTAATTTACACTAAATTTGTACCAGATAGCAGAAAAAAGCAAAGCAACTCACTGAAGACAGAGCAAGCATTAAAATGCTGCGACTGAGAAAACAGCACCATTTTCCAATATCGCCTTGTACAGAGAAAAGAAATAGTTTGGTAAAAGACAATTAGTATAAAAAAGCTCTTGAACTCTGCCTGGACCCATGGATTAATGCCTAGCAACAGAAATGTCTGCATGTGTATTGACATGCACGCATGCATGAGCGTAGTGGTTGTGGATGGACAAGGGAAGGGCTGGAGAACAACATGGGGGAAGGGAGGAAAAGAACGGCAATTCAGTTTTCATGTTTCCCCAAAGTCTCAACTAGAACTAATCAAAATGAATTCATCTGAATGTCTGTGATGGCCAAAAATTTAGTCACACACAGTCTGGCTGTCCAAATGAATGGTGAGGAAAGGGCTCACATCAATCAGCTTCATCTAAGAAGACTGGCACAACTTCAATAGGGATTGACAGAGTTCAGTGCCTGCCAGACTGATGAGCCAAGCACCAAGCTGAAAGTGTTCTGACTATTCATAATGACATTGCAGTCTAGGGCCTTTGATTAATTAGTTCAGGAACTAAAGCTTTCAGTTACTGTAAGAAGAGTATTTGAGGTAGCTGTTTCTCACCCCTTACAGTATATGAAATCCACATCCCACCGCTCCGCACTCAAGCCTGCGCTGGTACCATTACTGGAATGCCTTTGGCTGCTGCTAGCAGGGTCTAATGGACACTCCAGTTCCTCCCTTCCCTCAAACAATTTACTTTCCTACAAAATAAATAAACCAATATAAGTGTTCAGTGCCTTGCCTTTGAGAGGTTTTGCTAAATGAGCCTTCTTCAAGCCACAAAAGAAACATTTGTCTTAATTGTTACTAATAATGTTATCTTTCAGCACTCTCCAAAAATCTCTGACCAACAGCAGGGCCCTCGCACAGCACTGCTAGAAATCTTGCTAGGTGGCATTACACATGCAGACAATTAACGGCTTAAAAAAAGAAGGTTGATCATTTTATTGCATTATTGTTCAGACAGAAGAAAATTCATTTTCATTAAGATAAGACCTTTCTACTCATTCTCAGGCCTAAATCTGGTTAGAGGAAGGCAAGGTGTCTGCTATATTAATGTATTCCAATTAGACAAAATTGGGTAATACAAATAGGAAATTTGAACAAGTTGTGCTGAAGTTAGGGGGCTGCTGCTACACTGTCTTGGGAATGCAGTCAGTCACGTCAACTGTGTTTAACAGAAAACTTGAAGGATGCAAAACATTACACAGAAGTCAGAAGTCAGCTCTCTCCAACCTAAGTTATCTCACCAATATTGTCCATGTATTTGAACAGAGTACCCGATACAGACTTGGTCCCAAAGCAGTTGCTGTTTCGTTCTTCCAGTGTACATCGTTTTTCTGTTTAGTGATGCTGCTGTCTGTAGCATGATTCTTCACTAGAGCTTCACAGAAAAGCATTTTAAAGGGAAGCAATGAGCTTGACATAAACAGTAGAAGTGAGATCCCAGATAAAGAGCAGCAAGGAAAAAAATGATGATTAAAGTTGGGAGAGGTTATTAAATTACCTTACTTCTCCAGTATTCACTTTGTACCCAGCGTGCATTTATTTTTTTGAAATTCCACTTGTTCAAAAATAAAGACTTGCATGCTTCTTGCTGGAACAAAGTCAATCATCCACAAGATTGTGCCCATGTAAAAGGAGAAATTCAGCTACAGTCAGACCTGTGCTGCTTTGATATGAAAGCGAAGAGGCATTTCCTTACTTTTCATGGCCTCCTAAGCGGTCTTTTTGTTTCAGAGTAAGTCTCACCCGGCAGAAGACCATTAAGCCCCAAAGCACAGAGGATTCACAATGCAGTGGCATGAAGGGCCCCTACAGACCACATACAATGAATGCCTAACAGAAATACACCTGGCAACAGAGAATGCAGCAAACTCTCTGGATTCACAAATTACACTATTCTCCAAATTACAATCCATTTGTAAGGGACACACGAAGACTGCAAGGCCTATTATAAACCAAAAGGCATATTTATAGGCTTGCGGCTGTTCACAGTTTTCAATTTAGAATTAGAAAGTTTCAGTTTCGCCCCTGTTGTGAATAAAACATTCCATATAGAGATTATTTTCTTCTCCTTAGCACTGGGAAATATGACCTTTAGGACATTCTGGCTTAGTTCAAATGATTTGGCTGCATTTCTCCCTTCCCTCATTCCTTCTCAGTTGAAGGTTATATAATTCATCTTCATCTGCAAAGCCCAGGGATGCCTACAGGTAGAAAACTGTGTACCGATCTATTACAAAGCAACAAAGGGTAAAGAACTATTTATTTCCTCTTAAATACCTACTTTCTAAACAAGTGGTCTGCAGCAGTTTCTGGTAGGCAATAAGAGGGTCTGTAATTCCAGTACCTAATTGAGAAATCAACTTAAAAAAATCAGAGCAACATTACTCCACCATAGAAGGACGTGCACAAGCCACTCAAGGAAACAAAAAGACTGCTAATTTAAACGGCGTTATTGAGATCGAGCAAGTCTGGATGCAAATGAGACCATCAATGACTAAAGCAAAGTCATCCCATCAAAAATATCTATACACAAACCTGTACTAGTTTCATTTCGACCATACATAGGGTGACACCTTCCATTAAACTGCTAACAGTTGACATGGAGAGGAGACTTTAAAAATCTTTACTCCCTTCTTCTACGCTGCCGTCACCGCTGTGCACTTCAGCCTCCCTGGCTCTTGGCACAGTCACCTCTATGAAAGCTACAGCAGTATTGCAAATTGACTAACAAGATTAGCAAATCTGCGCTTGACTTGTTCAATAAGGTGTTGATGCATGCAGATATATTTGCCGAAATGACTTCATCCAAGAGGCATCAAATCTCACCGGAGCCCCTTCTATTTTCAGTCCCTAATCCCTAAACCTTTCTAACCTGCATATAACGAAAAAAAAAAAAAAAGGAGCTGAAAAGGAAGGAGAGGAGATAATGATGCCCGCCGCGAAGGCAGCCGATCAGGCAGTGCCTCCCCCAGCCCCTGCACACACAATCAGCGCCAGCTGTAGGCCAATTAAACCCAGCCGCTCGCAGGTGTTCGCAGAAATGACTAACACAAAAGAAATTCGCACTTCAGAACTGCAATATTTAAAAGCTTTGAGGTGGAACCAAGAAAGATAAAAGCCCGAATTAAGTTTATTGCCACCTTGTGCTTCACTCTAATGCAGGTTTTGAACAGGGCCTCCCATTGGTATTAAAAGTTGGATGAACATCTGCATTTAAAATACAGGGAAACCGAGCACGTGAAGTGCTTTTAAAACGCCAGTTGCTATAGTAGATAGGGGGCTTTAGTATATGTTCATTTATTATTATAGTTGTATGGCAATATGGTAAAATATATTTGCCAAGTGGGCAATACAAGCTCGACTCTAAGTCAACATAATATGCTAGATTGCCTAGATTTTCATAAATATTTTTGGTGCTTATTTTCCCTAAACATAACTCTCATTTCCCAAAATAACAATTTCTTTAATTTTTAATGAGAACAAAACCATGGTAAGATCTTATCATGCTCTCTTACGTTCAGATTAAAAACCACAAGAGGGGAGATAAAGGAAAAGAGAGGCAGCCCCCTGATAACTCTCCATGTTCTCTTAAGTGGTCGAATGACAGGAACTATCCAGTAAGTGAATTCTGTCCCTCCCTCCACAGAGCAGCAAACACAGTATCTGTAAAATGAATTTCTCTTTATGGTCCTATACCAAAAATATGTATACAAATTAACATCCAAATGTCTTTAATTCCCATGATATGTCTATTAAGCCGCAATTCTCCATAAGGCTGTTTAGCTATCCAAACAGCAGCCTAAAATTATTATCTCTATAAGCCTCCCATAACTTATCACTCAGTTCCTATGAAAAGCCATTAATTTTGGCCTCTCTCTATCTTGGTCTCACAGGAAATATTCTGCAAAGGGATGTAATAAAAATGTGATTTCTGCCATCATTTCATTAAAATTCCCTGTTAAATTTCTATCTGAACAGTGTACATAATATAAAAAAACTCAGGGCTCTTATTAATGGTGCTGTTCCTTATGATACGGACTTTAAAAAATAATGAAGACCATTTCTTACTTGTAAGAATATTGTTCATTTTTCATTCCTATTAAAATTTAATCTGGAAGTTGTTTAAAAATGTTTAAGTTTCATTACATTTAAACATCTTAAGAAGGGGAAAGAGCTAGCAAGTTCATGAGCAGGAATGCTGTCACTCATCTGTCTCTTCCACTGATACCTCAGCAGTAAATCACTCAACCTATCTATGACGCAAGATATCCATTTCCAACAGTTTACTACTCACCCATCTCATGAAAGCACTGTGAGACAACGTTTTCTGAAGAACTTCAGCTCCATGGGTGGAGGATGACAGAGAACAGAGGAGCAAATCACTTCCCCTACTTCACAGTATCTTTGAAGTTTTGGGAGAGGGGTTTTGGAGGTTTTGTTTGGGGTTGGGGGTTTTGGTGTGGGTTTTTTTTGGTTTGATTTGTTTTTTTGGGGGGGAGTGGGTATTTTTGCAGGATTTAAGCAAGCTGAAGTCAGTGCAGAAAACTGTGGTCAATACACCATAAAAAAACACATTAAAAAGGCACTGTGCCTCCAATATGAGAGCATTCTTAGCAACCACTCTGCTGCCATGCAAACTGAAGCTGCCTTTCTGAAATTAGAGAGCCAAGTCGTGTAGAAGCATAGCCCAGTTCTCAAAAGTGGAAACCAGCCAGCTCTCCCCACAGCCTTTCACAGCAACACCAGGTTATTTCAAGTTTTAAGTGCTTTTTAGATGGTACTAGTGGTCTAACTTTAAAATGCTCTTCTCTCTGCTTCCTTACCCTTAAATACTCAGTGGTGAGCCAAAGGTCCACACACGTACCATGGAGTCCCACCTTCCTCGCTGGCTCTGCTGCAAGGGCACATGGCACAGGGCACATTCCTGCACTCACTTCAGTAGCGCTCAACGCACTTCGTCGAGAGAATTAGACATTTTGGGGCAACACTGAGCTAAACAAACTGACAGTAACCCGCCAAGAAAACTAAAATTAAACTATCAGAATTAGGACATGCATCTCTACAAACATTGTGCTTAAGCACTTTCTACAATCAGGTCTTTTATTCAGGGGTCTAATTTTAGACATCTAAGTATAAAAATTCTGGCCTATACATTTAATGGAAGCGCACGATTGCCAAGTTGAGAATGTTAAATCTAATTTTAGTTTTTCTTTGCGTACTTGTTTTTTCACACAATTTCTGCAACTGAATAGACAAATATCTGTGATATTTGCTGGACCATATTCACAATACTCATTTTAGTCATTGCATTTTGTGTAGTTATAAAGCCTACGCCAATGAACTGGAGCTTTTTCATTACTGCCAGTGAAACCAACATTTCATTCTCAGCAATCAAAGTACTTTCTGGTAAATTTTTTTAGTTCTGAAAATATTTCTATTAAGATTAATGTTAATACATTGTGATCTGCACACATCCTAAATTAGAAGCTAAAACTTCCCTGAAAGTCTTCCTTTTAGATCTTTTTATGCAATTATCATCCGGCTATTGTGCTACAGGCAAATTTTTTGAGTTTTCTTCCTCACGTAGATGCTTTCATAACAGGGATATATTGATTTAAACTAGTTTCATTACTACTAATGTTCTGCTAAATTTTAAAGACAACGCAATATTGAACAGAATAATGTGTTCTATTAATAAGCATGCTATTGAAATACTGAGCAGATTTATTGCATTTGGATGTTCAAATAAACACTAAGATCATTTTCTATAAATCATCTCCTGCCTAAAAAGATGACTGAAATGGGATTTGATTTTTAAAAAAAAGTAATAAAAACTCATTTGAAAAATTAACCAATGGATTTTAATCAAAAATAGTATTCTCTAATCAGACATGCTTGGGCCTTGTTTAAAGCAGTACTTATTCCCACAGGTACAAAGGACCTCTAAAGGCACCGGTTGTAGCAACAGTTTGAGGAAAGAAGTTTAAAAAGAGATTCAAGCTCTGTTTTGCAAATGAAATAAAGCAGAGATGGCAAAACTTGAAGTCCACACTGCACAGCGCTTGGCTCTTGTACGCATACTTAAGCTGGCTCAGGAACCAGGAGCTAAGTATCCATGTCAGTGCAGTATCTGCTGGAGCCTGCTAATTAAGCTTGCTGAGAAGAACTAATTACTGATGCAGCTCTACTGCTTGTGGGAGCCAAGCTAATACCACTATGCGGTACAACACATCAGCCCATTTGGAGCAGGCTCGGGTACCTGACCAAAGCAGGGCACAAACATGCCCTTAAGTAATTCATTTCTGATATCAACAACAAATAAAGATTCTGTTTCTTCAGCAGTGACCCAGCATGCGATGTCCCACAGGCCCCCTCCTCTGTGCCTCATCTGCCACAGACGGAAAACACTCTTGCAAGAGTGCATGAGCAGGGAAGCACTTATTGAAAGACAGGAGGATAAGCACCTTCTGATCGCTAGCGTAACTACGACCGAGGGTTTGCACACACCGAAATCTTCTTCATTAACTCTGCAACAAAGCATCCTCATTTCCTCCGTTTTTGATTGCCACAAATATCGTACTAAGTGCTCAGGTTAAAAGAGAATGCTTTAAGCCATTTTCCAGCACGGATTTCAGCTGCCATAAAACACTTCCTATCTTGCTCTAACAGTTCTCCATAAGAATACTGCTAAAATTAGATGGGAATCCAAGCTGAGAGAAAAAAGCAAGATTGTAATCAGAATAGCAAGCCCGGCTAGGGCTAACAACAACTGCTGGTTACTACTGCTAGAAGATAACAGCAAGGCAGGCACAGAGCACCGCTGTGCACTCAGCAAGCACATATGGCAATATGCTTCTGTGGTCACTCTGTCTTTCCATCTCTGCTACCATCACTACAAATTTTCTTTCCTTTCTCTGTTGCCTGTACCCCAAACCGTAAGTTTTACAGGACAGGAACTGTGTTTTATTTACATGTGCAGCATCTGCCTAAATGACTCCAAGATCGACAGTTGTGGTCCCTTCATTTCCCAGCATCTCTGCAGTGACACAAATAAACTAGAAAATCTCTGAATTTTGTTTCTAGTTTATTACAGCAGTTCACAAACCCTGGCAGCTCTCTCGATAGTTCGTACGTATTTCCAGGCTCAGGACCCTGTCGCCGAGAACGGCGCCATGCTTAGCAGCTTCTGCAAAATCGTAGCATGGGCCAGAAGTCTCTATCGTCCTTTAATATTCATGCTATACCTGAGAGAATGGAGCTTGAGCACTATCACAATACAAACAACTACAATAATTTTTTACAACCTGCCATTTCTGCCTGCAGACGCTGTATGGCCTGCAAAAGGTTATGCATATAAAATTGTTAGGTTACAGTTATTATCTTGTTAGAAAGAGCATTTTAAGAGTGTTTGAGGAATGAAAGGACCTCTTTTTATTAATATTTCAGTAAAACCATGAGTGTGTAGTACTTGCTTCTGATGTAGGAAAAACTCATTTCAACTCAGTAATCCAGCATAACTACATCCTCAAATCCCAACATGCCTCCAAAATCTTAAAGACATAAAACTGGGCCATGGTCAAAATGTAACCCAACCTTCACGACCTCAGCAGAGATCTTCCACTGCCTAAACAAGCTCTCTAATTACAGTTACATGGAAATCTCCGCCTGTCAGATATTAAATCTTTATAATCCCAGTACTGATTAAGTGTATTTTAAAATGTTCCTAACAATTATTGTCATTACGGAGGACCTCTCATTGACCTGTGCTGCAAACTTTCTGTTGTTCTTCCAATCATTTTACTCCCTACCCACATCCCCTCTACAGCCTACCACAAAAGCAAAAAAGCCTTTTTTTTACTAAACGCTCTCATCTTTGGTGGGCAGCTGAACTTGGCAAACTCATGACACCCACCGCGTAGAAAAGGCATATACTTACAAAGTAAATGTCAGAGTTTCTTCCAAGTTTGAGAGAAATATCAACTCTGGATCTCCACAAAGCCCTCTTACCAACATTACATGCACTTCTAGATAATCTTCACAATGCTTATCAGAGAAGATTACCCTCTCAAGAAACAATAACCTGGCTGAATTCTTCTTCTCCTGGGAGTATCTACTGAGATAGCATTATCATAGTCCATAAATATCATCAACAACAGAGCATGGCTACATCATCTCCCCGTTCCTCTGCTTGAACACTCTCTCTCCCTACCCTCTGTCTTTTTCTTACTCTAGTCTTATATTTCCATTTCCCCCGTTTACTGTTAATCTCCAGATAATGACTTCTGTAACAAACAAGTTACAATGAGTGCTCTAAGTAAACATTATGTAAATGTCAGAGGTCTTCTGCTTATCTTCAATCATTCTCTATCTATATTGGCTTATCAAGTAAATTATTTGCCGACGACTATTAGCCCTCTTCTCACTTATGTCCTAAAACAAGCTTTAAAAATTAAGTTAATAAAAGAAATGAGGATTAAGCACATCAGGTCTCACTAACATACTGAGTCTTTAGCAAATCACTCAAGATTATTCCATGCACTCGTCTTTAAGGGGGACACCCCTTTCAGCCGGCATGCTTCAGGATTACTTCCCCTGCTCCTACCCTCTCTGAACAACCGATTGGAACAATGATGGAGTGGACCTTACCAAGTACTCACTGGTCATTAGCTCACTTAGCCAGCACCACTACCTGCTGCTAATACTTTGATTTCCATGAACAGGCACAATTCAGGCACATTACTGCACCATCAGGTTGCTGAGATGTGAAAAGTCGGGTTCTCACCTGAGGTTCTTGGGCTTATTTCAGACCAAAAGGAAAAGCAGCGTTCAAAAGCAGCAATCTGAGGAGACTAACGACCCCCTTGGCATTTAAATGGTTTGCCATTTTGCATGAGTGCTTCTTATGGCTATTTTATATCTCCTAAGAATAAAAAAAATTAACAGACTTGATCCACCACTCTTACTCCAGCACAACTGTGCTTATTTCAATAGAGGGGTTTGGTGCACAGGAGTAATGCTGTTATCAATCATGACAATGCTTTATACTTGTGGTTTTCATGCACAGAACTTGAAAAGCTTTACAAGCGTTGGTGGGAAGCACTGTTAATCTCACTGTACAAATAGTGACCTTAGGCACAGAAAGCTGAAATAATCATCCAAAGGTCACAGAGTGAGTCAGGAGTAGATGCGGGACAAGAACCCAGTTACCTTCACTCCCAAATTCTCTAATGGAGCATCCTCCCCTTACTGCAATGAAGTTTTAAGTGTAAATCAATAATTGAGGTCACTGAAAACTTTCTGCATGCAGACCATAGTAGTGAAGTCACTCTCTAGGAAAGCACTGACAGAAAGGAAGGTGCTTAATGAATTTTTCTGTGGTCCTTACATAAGGCTAGAGCATTCCAGGAGGAGGTGAGAGGAGAGGACACTTGCTCAGGAAGCCCTGTAACTGGGCTGCACTGACAAATCATTACTCCCAGAACACTGCTCAAGGAAATGCAATGCTGCCGTTTTCCAAATGCTGGGTTATAAAACCTTTCACACATACAATATTTAAAACCATGAATTACCTTCGAGAATGTATCCAAACATCTAACAGTATCAAGTCATGCTAACGGTTATCTGTTTATAGGTCAGAAGGGCAGTAAATTATTGCAATGGAAAGTAGTAAAGTCTGCATTGTATCTAGTTGTGCTGTTTAACAGGTGATAGTGAAAAGCAGGTGATGCATGGAAACTTCAAGTTTTTATAGCTCCTGCCTCAATCTGTATTCACTTATATAAAGATGTCACATTTTTAAACATTTAAAAGTCAAATTGTCTGGAGAATAGATTCATATAAAATTTATTTTCAGAAACCGATATTTAGCCTACTGCTATCAGAGTTGATTGCTCTTATGTATAAGCTTTATTCAAGTTCCTACAGGTTTGAAAATACAAAGACTGACATTTCAGATCCCATACTCAAGTGTGTCATTAACCAGAAATTGAAATGGGAACATTTCCACTTTCTCAGAAATACTCAGTTTGTTAGGGTGATAACTGCACTAACTGCTTTTGAGTTTTTGTGAAGCTACTAAATACGACCCTACTTCAACACAGACAGGAAGGAGGAGTCACAATGGCAAAAGAAAAATCCTGAATTGGTGCCTTACCCAGCACAATATGCCCTGAGAATTGAATAGTTTCAAAGCTATGCCAAAATAGCTATTTGTGAGTGGCTAATGGCAAAAATGTTTTATTCTGTTTATGTCAAAGACATGTTTGTCAAGCACTGGACAGCCAGACAAATCAGGGTCTAATTAGTCCAGTCAGTTCTCTCAGTTTTATGCTTTCAGTCTACATTGAGTTATTAAAGCATCAGAAATAAAATGCTACTGAGACAGCAATAAGGGAAATAAGATGTCAGAACTCTATTAACAATGGCATTTTCAGGGAGCAATGTAAATAGAAAATCAAATTTATGCAAGAAATATTTATCAGTAAGTAATACTCAATATAATCATCCTACGTTTATCTTTAAGGCAGCTTTCATCTCCCACTGATTTTAAAAAAAATATGCTTCAACACATCGACATCATGACTTCTTTGGAACAGTGACCATCATTCAGATTCAGATGCCTACCTAGTACAAGAGGATATTGGTCCCCAACCCAAATACTACAGTTGTACAAATAACAGTATGTGAGTAATAATTTATTCCACCCTTGACATTTAGCCAGCTCAGAGAGAACGTGTGACAGTTAAGCAGTTGCAAGATAAAAAGAATCGGAAAATGCCACATTCAACTGAAATGACAGGAAATATTTAGGTAGACAGAATGTAATAAATTTGGCAGACTTATGAGAGTTTAATTGCCCCTTCGTGAAAAGGGATAAATACATATAAAAACCATAACTGTGAGGACCAGTTTCTAGGAGAAACAGCTTTCTGTTAGGGGTGTCTAAATCTTCATTACTTGAATATGACCATCACAGAAAGGAAATTTTCTCGTCCCATGGTGGTGATGGTTGTGTTGGTGGCAGCAGCTCCCAGGCTTTGTGCAGGCACCAAGAGGACAGTGGCTTCTGGCCTCAGAAGGGCTGTCACCACGTACCAGCAACTTTCTGGTCTTACACTGGCTCACATTTGCTAGCACAGATAGTAAGATGTTTCCTACTTCAGGCAGCATCTGCCACCCAAATAACTCATGTGCTCCCAGAAGACAGTAGGATGCACTTCTTTTCTCCCCCTACCATTATGAAATAGCTCATCTACCATGATGGCTGGAAAGTCTCACTTTAGCTCTCATTCAGGTGTCTCAAGTCATCCTGTCAATCGAACCATGATACAGAAAGATTTCTTCACTAACACAGAGGAAAAAAAATTGGTGATTTCACCAGCATCTTCACTGGATAAGAAGAGATTTTTCCTGGGCTTTAGTTTGTTTAAAAAATGACCAGCCCCCCACCTTTCAGTGTTTCTGATATTTCAAAACATTTCCACAATATCCTTAAACTCTTTCTTACTCATTTATTATAACAGAAGTATTTGTCTCTTTTTTCAATCTATTAATTTTCTCCTATTAGGAAAAAAAGTTAAAAGGGCATAATGAACATCCCTGTTTTGGTCTGTTTGGCAGCCTGCCACCTGGAAAATGCTCCCACACAAGTTTAGACTCATGGGTCCAAAAGGTTGACAAATTAAAAGGAATACTTACAGTATTTACTAATTTTAACACAAGGGATTAGTTCAGCATGTAAACAGCATTAATGATATGTCTGAAAATCAACAAGCCACACCAAGACAGACATGGTCTTACTTATTACTTAGGATTGTACACTTTGTGTTCAGTGTTCATCATCTTAGTGATGATGCCATCTAATCATTCATGAGAAAGTAAAAGGAGTATCTTGATATTTGATAAAATAATAAGGATTTCAGAAAAAAGATGCCCAGATTCTTCTAAACTAAATCATCAGCTGGATTTGAGTCACCTTCTGGATGTGCCTCACACTTTCACTCTTGCTTTCTATGGAGGGACCCAAGAGTGACTGAGGCTCCTATCAGACACATCATTAGGAAGAAGGGATCAGGGAGTAACTTTCTAATATGCCAGTGTTCACTAAGTTACATAGCCTGACTGACAAAGCACCAAAAAAAAAATCTACAAGTTTTGAAATACTTTTTTAAAGAAAATCTGTAGTCCTCTACATTTACTTCTTTTTAAATAAGCTTGTTGTTACAATAACAGTACTTTGGATAAACCATTATAATAGAATTAATGCTTAAAGAATCAGATAATAAGAATGCATAGGTCTGTGTCTAGCTAATAGAGGACTCTAGTGTTTTCTTATCATGTTTTACCTACAGAAGTGCAGACTCTTCACAGATGATGGGATCCTTTTTACCTTTGATGAATAAACACGTCCGTGAAGTGAATCATATAATATGTGTATCTGCCTTGTGTCATACAGCATCAGAGGGTTTTTGTCCATGTTGAGTTCTTATTCTTTCTAACCCAGCACAGACAAAAAGACTACCTTTTTACCAGAATGAACTCATGCACGGAGAAGTCCCAGACCAACTGTGTTCTCCTTACAGTATCTTATACTCATAACTAGACCAACAATTCATCTTTGCATTTACACAGCATTTTAAAATCACCGAGCTTACATGCTCTAACAAACTGTGGGCATCATCTTCTATTTAAAGAGCAAGAAACTAAGCCAGGAAGCAATTAAATAACTTGATGGCAAGACAGTAACAGAGCAGAATTAGATCCCAATTCATCTGCTTGCCAGCCCTCACCTACCTGGTAGACCACAGCAGCAGTCCCAGTAGCACACTTGTATGCAGAAGTCTCATGGTCAGCACAAGTAATGAAAAATATTAATCAAAATTTCTCATGTCCCTTTAATTACATTCCCATGAATAAAATGAAAAACAAAGGCCTAAATATTTAAAGACCTGTCTGCATGTGTGTCTGAACTCTCATTTCCTCAAGTAAAAAGGACTTCCTCCGGATATACCATTGGCTCTGCTTTTACCTGAAGCTTCAGAATCTACACAAAGGACCTGAGACAACAATTCAATATCTGTTCATTAACTAGAATGTTCAAGTTAAAAATAAATAAAATTTTTAAAAAATATCAGTGGCACGTATTTCTGTGTTAAGATTTAGAAAAGCAGAAAATAATACAGTTTCACAACCAGAGACAGCATTATATTCAAAGCTAGCTTACATGTATATCAATTCAAGTGCGAATGCTGAACTTGTGCTGCTGTTTCAGCCATGGGTTTGTGTCTTCACCAGATGCTACACACTGGTTTGAAAAGCAAGAGGTTACTTACAAGTCAATCTGTCTATACATTCACGTGATGGTTGCACATGCTCCCAAGCACACAGAACAGGGGGATTTTTGCATTAGCAGTGCTGGTCAGAAGCAAGTCCGTCCCACGTATGTGGACATGCATGCTGCTACCTGAACAGTACTGTGCATCCCAGGTCCTCTGTTCCTCTCAGCCTCAAAATCTCTAAGGACTTCAAGGCAGCATACCCACATTTAATGCAAAAGTTACAGATCAAAATAACTGTTCTGTCTCCTTCAGCCCCATACCTAAATGTACACACTCACTACAAGGGACACTATCAAATACTCCAAAATTACAGACCACCAGGAGTCCCAGAGTGCCTAACTGAATGAGCACTGAAGGATAAGTATCCAAAAGAAAGAGTTGTGCCAATAAGATGTACTAACAGTGGAGTGTTGTGCTTTATGTGATGAACGTATGGCTCTCAGGAAAAGAAGTGGTCTCCATAGCTGTCACTTGAAATCCAGGAGAGTGACCTCAGTTGCTCACAGGCTGTTCTACTTTTGTAGTCTCACAAGCTAATAGACAAGTTCTCTATTAAAATTTTCGTTCTCATTTTCTGTAACCATGAACATAAATGGTTCCTGACTCCAATGACATTCTCAATATGACTGCGAATAAAAGCTTTTCTGCTGAGGTTTAACAGTGACATTAGCCTGCAAGAGTGGGTCCTTCTTGTAGCCACAGAAGGCACCAACATCCTTACACCTTTGTCAGAAGTCCTCTGCCTGAAGTTTTAGAGCAGAGACATTCATCAGATGCACTGTAAACTGACAGTCTTCAACTAAGGCACTGATGTTCATGACCCAACTCCAGAGAGTAAGAGGAGTTTTTGAAGTTACACACCAGAAAACAGAAGACATCCTGAAAATTTGGCCTGCTCCAGCCAACAGGATTGCTGCTCCTTACAGAGAGAACACATGGGGAAAGATGTAACATGGAATCAAATGCATCTATTACAGATTGATTAGAAATTATTTTATCTCAAGGCAAAGACCAACCTCAAGGTAATCCAGACATCCGAGACAGGTCAGAGGACATGATTTGCCTTCCCCTACTAAATCTTAGGAAGTAGCTCGGCCAGCCTGAGAAATCATGTATCTGCATGGTTAGCTTTGACTGCTTTGGTTTCAGATTGACAGTTTTCTTGCATAGACAAGAGAAACTCATGTATCCCTGTTTGTGTTGATGGTACTATGAATCATCATTGGCACATGACAGTCTTGAATGTCTGCATGGTCTGTTTCTACCCACGTCCCAAGCTCTGAAATCATAAGAGCGAATTTCCAAAATGAAGAGAAATGTGTATTACTATACATCTGAAAGTGGGACATTTCAGACATTTTCTGCCATCTGCCACGAATAGATGGCAACCAAAAATTGTTATGCAATGATATTTAATGCATTCACTGGATCAGAGGCAGGTAACCAGGCTGTTCTAAACCATAATCTCATGCAACGTGTATGCAGACTTGTAATAAATGCTGTAGATGCACAGTCTGTGCTGATGCCACCTCACCAGATATATTCCGCTTATACAGGGAAATGAGTCCAGCTGTCTCAAGAACTTTACAAATTTGTCCTATGGCGGATAAAATCCCAGGAAGAGAGTCCTTATGAACTTCAAATGGCAAACTGTGCATCAGAAAAACTTTAAGTTTGAACTTTTTACAGCTCAAAATGAAAAACTCAAGCTAAATCTTAGGGTATTCAGAACTAACTCGAAGAGGTATTTCTGCAGGCAATCATCCTGGTACAGACAGATAACGAATTCCCACCTTCTTAGCTGAAAGAAAATTACAGCCCTGGCTCTCATGAAAAATCTTTCTGCCATACAAAGACCAACCTATACTGCCCCAAACTGATAATCACCCGGCTTTCATTAAATAAAGACACTTCTAATTAAACAACCTGATCAACACACAAAAATGTGTGCTTTGCAGGCAAGAGATGGTAAGCAATTTATCTTTCAAAATAATAACCACTAATATCACGCTATCTGGAATTTAAACTTACGAATAAAGGTATTTAGGTTATGAAGTCCTAGATTAGCCTACAGCCTCTACTCGTTTCAATAGCAAGAAATAGCAACCCTAATCGCTTCCACTTTAAGAAATAAAGGTCCAGTTGTTGGACTGTTGCTACTGGCCCAGAAGCATTTTCACTTTTTACCAAAACAGGTTCTCACAGGATGATCTCTCTCAAATAGGGTTGGTGAAGAGAGAATACAGAATAGAGTCACAGAAAAATTCAGGTTGGAAGGGAACTCTGCTAGTTATCTGGTCCAAACCTCACCAAAACAAAGCCACCTTCAAAGCTACATTAGGTTGCTTGTTCAGTCTGAAAGTCTCCAGCACTGGTGTTCAACAAGTCAGGAACTTCAGGAATGTAATCTTGATCACAACATACAGGACCTGCCACATTTAGAGGAGTCCAGAAAGTCTGTTACCAGGAACTGGTGAATCAAGGAGGTTGGAAGTACATGAGAAACTGATTTTCAAGAGTCTCAACTTTTGAAAAAGGCAAAAGACAGCAGAACCAAAGGGCATATACATAGGTCAAATGGAGCATACAAGTGAAAGTGCCAGCAAATGGGTAGGCAGCTGGGATGTTTGCACTCCTAATGGCTGTCAGGTAAACAGGTAACTCCACAAAGCGAAGGGTAGAACAGAAGTTTTCTTCCTCAAGGCCTGTAGCGTAATACAAAATCCTTGACTGTAAGTGCAGTCTTATGAAGCCTTGCATTCACTGAAGCCTTGCATTCACTTCAAAGAGAGATGGAGAGGACGCTGGTGAGTGTGGTCACAATGGTCTCTCCCAAGAGGCACTACAAGGGTTATACTGAAGAAATTGCAATATCTGATCTAAGAGTTTGTAAAGTGCTTCTCAAGGACTGGCAGTCCTGCTACAACTAATTTCTTAAATTCTCATAAAAATCCAAAGATATCATTTCACAATAGTAACAATATCATCAGCAGTCTACAAGGCCAAGAGAATGTTTTGCTGGAAAGAAAGGCACTATCTTCTTTCCAGATTTATCCCCCAACAGAAAAATACATACCAGAGATGAGTGTCCACCTAAGGAAAAGATTTCCACAGGAGGGACAATTTTTAAAGCCAAGTGGATGAAACTGAAAGAGGCATCTTCAAAGAAAAGAAAAAGAAAATCAAAAGATCCTAAAGAGATTAGAGACAAAGCTGATTAAAGACAATAGAACAAAGAGATGGTGAACTGGCACAGATCTCAGTTAAGCAGTGAACTGCTCAGACCTCGCTTAAGCAGTGAGCTGAGAGTGAAGTGCTTATCACCACGAATACAGCATCATCCACAGCATGCAAGTAGTCGGGGCTTTTATGCAAGCCAAAGGGTTCTACTATGGCACACATTTCCAGGGGATTGAGTGCAGGTGGAGTTCTACGGTGAATGTTAGCAATACGCAGATATTTCAATACTGATGTTTCCTTTTCGTTTAAATATTTATGTCCATCTGCATTGCTGGTTGGTGTTAGCATTTTTTAGAAAAGACAGGTAAATTAACTATGACTTAGTAACCTAGAGGTGAAAGGAAAAAACATGATTCTTCTTCAACCTATTACAAGGTAGTCTACTCCAGACCACCCTAAGTTTGAAATATCATCGCCAGTCATTTTGAACACCATGAAGAAGCACCCAAAACCTGACATTGTCAGTAGAAAACAGAAAGAATGAGGACAAAAACATTACCTCCCTTTTACAGATAAGAGAGACACAGAGAGAGATCAGAGGATTTGCCAAAAAGTAACACAGGTAAGGCTAGGCTATTCCCAATATTTACTCATGCTAAAATTCTGTCTCTCTCTGGCCTCGTAAAATTATTCCAATACCCTTGGGTCCACAGTCAAATTAGTTCTTTATTTATTATCCCAGTTCTCAAGTATCTTTCAGATGGGCTCATCCATTGTTCCCGTACAGCTGGGTAAACAAAGTCAATTCTATCATGCAGGTTTACCTTATAGCATTCAAAACCCTTTGCATATGTGGTATTTTTTTTCTTTAAGCAAGCTAAGAAGGTGTTTAAAGGTGACCTGTGTTGAAAAAAAGAGGAATGGTAAAGTTTGGGGAAAATCAGAAAGTAAGGGCTTCTCAAGATTGACTTGTTTCCATATCCTTTTCAAAGGGAAAAAAATAATAAATCAAATAACCAATGTTTGAAGCTCTTGTTTAGCTCTTTAGTATGTAATCACCCTTATTAAGGCAAAAAATGACAATGATGTGGACAAGAATTTTAGTTACTGACATGAAAAGAAAACAAAGCTTTCTGGTCCTTGCAAGAAAAGGCTTCCTCTGGACTTTACTGTGAAATGACATCACAACCATGTCAACAATTTTTAAGATGAACAAGTGATTCAAGAGAAATAGTAACATTTAAAAAAAAAAAAAGTAAAAAAAAAATTATCTTCCCCCGAAAAGTTAATCATCTTAAGATTTTACAATCTTCCCAAAGCAGACCATGTCTTTCAGTACGCTTGCACAATGCTTAGTACACAACAGTACCTCATTCCTGATGTACCTCATTCCAGCATTACTGAAATATAAACACCAAACAGGAGACAGACGATGTAATAGACAAGAAAAGGGGAGAGCAGATATCCCATTGAAAATAAATTCTTGATATGCCTTTCTGTCTACAATCCCATCCCATATCTGTGCCATTTCTACACAGGGGGGGAGAACCGAAGCTTAATACACATACACAACAAGAATCTATGTAAATCAAGGGAATTAGCAGATGTGTTGGTAATCTTCCACAAATAAGAAACAAAAGCTGCCAGCTGTACCTGTAAACTCAAATATTAACATTAATAGGCAATGCTGAGACTACAGGTATTATCCTTCTTTTAGGTGAAGTAGCTCAAGAATCCCAGTCCTGCAGAAACTCAGCCGCCTGTCCAACTTTTGTGACTCAAGTCCTACCCTACGCTGCAGAATATCTACAGATTCATCAGCCAGAGACTTGCCAAAGTAAACTGGATTCTTGCCACTGTTTGAGGTGGCAGTGAAACAGCGACTATATAACTAGGTCAGACCTGATTACCTAGAACAAGAGCAATTTTCTTTACATCTCTGTGTAAAGCTTCTGAAAATGGCAAAGACTGAACATTTGGGAGCTGCAGAAAGAACATCCAAAAATCATTTTTGATAGAAGAGGTTTAACTACATTTTAATATGGATGGTATTTTCTATTAAAATCAGGGCAGAAGCCTATTGTTCAGCAGAGCTCTTCACTTCCTTTACACAAGAGCTATCTCTTTGAATCTGTCTGAGTCAACTTTAGTGACCACTTTAATATTCACTTTACAATTAATGCTTCTTTTTATGGGTTGGTAGAAGGTAAACCAATTTCAGTTCGGCTTCTAGGTATTGAATTTATTATAAAAAGTTATGTACTTAAAGCTCCTATAATGAAACCAGAGGCATCATGAGATATTAACCTAGAGTTAATGCTGAGAAGGCCAGTTTGAATAATTCAATTCATGTCACCTTAAGTATCTTTTCAAATGGAATTAACTTTTATCTCACAAAAAAAAGGAAGCTCCATGTTCCAGTTACTGATTATTGACTCCACGAGAGTTCTGTCTTAAATCATCTCGCCACCATCTTCCCAGCAATTTTATTTCACTGCTACCAGAATGCTTCTTTAAATTTTGAGGGCTGACTTTTGTTATAAAGAAGCAATATTAGGTAAAAGTAAAACGTGATTTCAGAATTATTGCTACCGTTAGGTGATGCTAAACAAGACAAAAATAGAAGTTAACATCAAAGTAGCTGCATTAGTTCAATACAGCTACAAACCAGGGCTTCATTTCAGCCACATGCACGCAGCTACTGCAGTCCTTTGCCTCTCATACTACTCCACCTCTTTTTGCAACAATGCCATAGATGTTTGGTACCGCTGCAGTTCTCTTGACCTGTTAATTGTCTCATTCTAACACAAAGCCCAGCATTTAAACACTGAAAGGAGATGCTTTCAAATACCTATCTAAGCCCAGGGGAAAGTGACAGCTCACGGTCAGCATTATTGTACAGTAAGAATGAGGGAGCCAGACAGGCGAAAAGCAGGTGATGTTAAGATATAGGCGTAGCATTAGAAATGAATGAAAACAAACAAGTAGGAAAAAGAGGGGAAAATGAACAGAAACAAGAAAGAACAGCTGGTAACAGGCAGAACAAAGAAGTGCTTCAGTACCGAGTATAACTGTGCAGTCCCATGTTTCTGCAAGACACAGGAAAATCAGAACGACATCTTAGACTGAAGCACAGATGCCCCGGTAACATCAGCAGTCACCTGAAATAGGAAACGCTGATTACCTCTCCTAGACAGTTCAAAGAAGTGAAAAGCAGGTAGCAAGCTAGTATCTATTGATTTAAAGCCAGACATATCCAGGATTTCCTTAGCCCAGTCGAAAACAAACAACAGGGAAAAGATTCCCAATGGATCAGGATTCAAACAAAAGTCAGGAATACTTCCTTTATCCTAGTATTTAAACAAGGTGACTTTTCTCAAAGTCCAGCTGAAAACAAAAAGAGGGAGAGCATAAGAGCTTCAGCAGGGCAGAGCGTGCTGGTGTGGACAGCACTCGGAGCAGGAGGAAAGTTTTCTGGGTCTGTCCCCCTCCCAGTTCTTACCTCCCAAAAATCCCTCCCTGCTGCATTCCCCTGTGGCGTCCCCCATCGCGGCAGACGCCAGAACACCCCCCCTATGCCTGCCTGAACTACTGTGTTAAGACAGCACTCAGAACAGAACAAGAAGAGACCGACCACGACCCTCAGAGCTCGCAGTTCAGGTATTAAGAGAAGAGACAAACAGACAACAACAAAAAAGGTGTGTGAAAATAACACAATAGTCCAACAGAAACAGCCCAGGGACTTTTCTTCGGTTTCGATAGCTGTCAAAAGGAGTATGTTAGGGAAAGAACCGACGCAGTGAGGCCGTCCTGCAGATCTCTCCACAGTTTCTGAGCTGCGAGGAGAAACATAGCACGAAGTGCTTGTTTGGAAAAAAAAAGGTAACAATTTATAAAGCCAAATGCATTCAAGATATAAACAGCTCTATGCCTACCAGGACTGCATAGAAAGAGAAAATTGACAAGGAAGGCTAGAAACATTAGAAATATTTTGCAAGCTATAAGAAAAACCAGTTGAAACATGCTTTGACAGGTTTTTATCTATGCCTACAAAGCTTGCAAAGGGCAAGAGGGCTAGGGTAATTTCAGACCTGCTAGGCTGGAGCTGTAGACTAGGTAACCATAAATGAAATGTCAAGGCAAACCTCAATATAGTATCTGAATTTGCGTTTGTGGACAAAAGTACCCGTAAGTATAGAGAAAAGAAATAATGGAATCAAAGATAAGATTGATAGAACTTTGTACATGAAATCAGAAAACACGTTCAGAGGAGTCTCTGTGTATACATTGATAAAGCGATTAAGACGACAGAAGAACAAGAGGATATGAACGTGGATTGCTGTTCCATCAAATGCTGATTTGACAGTTAATAGGCTGAAGGTTTCCGATTATCTGCTTCTATACTTTATCTACTTTCTACACTGTAGATGTGATTACACCGGATACCTTTATACTAGGTGCTAACCTAGTACAAGATATGTGTATTTAAAGTTGAAAGGCTAACATTGAAAGGTTAAGCACGGCAAAACCTGAGAGAAGTATTGGCATCATCCCAAACACAGATTCCACGGTGCTGTTGGACTACATGGGCTCCTCTGGACCGTTTTCCACGGAGATCCCCAGCAAGTTGCATATCACAGGCAAGAACACAGGCATCATCCATTCTCAGAGAAAAAGGTTCTTGTTTTGAACTCAACACCGTCACAGAATGGATGGCAGATAAAAATACAAAAGAATGGAAATGAAATGTTTATAAAGGCTAAAAGCCTGACAAATGGCTCAATGTCCAACAACATATTTTACAAAAAAAAAACATTAGCAGGATAAAAAACGATTCCCGATGCCAATGAAGTCAGAGAAGTATTGCTACCTGCTTCCTGAACAGAATTAAAAATGCACCCTTCCTTCACAGGCTCCTGAAAGTAGGAACTGTCTGTGCAATTTTGTTAGTAGGCAACCACTGAGAGGCCAGAATCAGGCCAACTTCTGGATACTCGGTGCTGATGACTTTACTTCTAGCCCTATTATAAGCCTTTAAGACTCTTCCAGCAAAAGAAATGATCAAGGGCCCCAATTTATAAAAAGAGGCATAGTCTTAGTTAGGATAGACTGCAGATGTGCAGATGGAAGCTTCTGAAAGAAAATAGCAGGTAAGAACATTAGGTAGAGCACTTGCGTAAGTAGCCTTCATTTCCAGGGTATAATCTGCTATCAGCAGGAATGCAAATCAAGTACCTAGCTATCAGAAAAAAGTCTCAAGCAACCATGTTTTCAACTCTTTGGGCCCATACATTTGAGAAACATTTTACCACTTAATTTAACATGTATCTCTAGTCAACGTTTTCTGTTTTTAAACTGCGTATATAATTATAGGTCTTCTATAAACAGCTCAAATCAGATGGGCTGCCTTACAGACTTGAGAAAGCACTTATTGACCAAATATATCATCTGTAATGTCCTTTTCAATCATCAAAAGCCACAGTGAAAATCTGAAAGGCTGAATCTATAGTGACTGCAATTATTTTACTCTAACAGTAAACAGACAGAAAACAGAAGGGTTATCTTAACTTCTTCCTTAGCAAAGGCATGGGTTCCTATGATTCCTACTCCATTACAACACGGTCAATTAACTTCACCCATTTTATTGACCTAAAACTTGGGGGTTTTTGAGTTTTCCCGCAATCCATGTATTAAGGGAAGGACTCATGGGAAGCCAATCACAAAACAGTATTCGACACTGTATAATGTCAGACAACACACTTAAAGTTGCAATTCTAGTAAAAGAGAAAAGATTTTTCAAAGATGTCATTAAAAAAGGAGATGGGAGAAAAAAGCTTACCTTCTGCTTCTTTTCCTTGGCAGCACTGAGTTCAGAAAGGGAGAGCGATAGTTTTTCCTGCTGCTCAGCTAGGTACTTCTGATAAAGGCTCAAAAGTTCCTGGCATTCTCTGTACTGCTGCTGCAGAGGTGAGGCATCAGAAGTTAAGGGAAAAATACCCTTTAGCGATTAGTTAGAGTCAAATATATACCAACTTACTCTGTGTAAATCTGATTTACATCCATAACAGTTCAATTTAAAAACAGATACTGTGTGTTTGAGTACTGCCTAATGATGATAAATCTGCCTAGAGATGAATGTTCAAGTACAACCTTTTTTCTACTCAGAGAGTGGAAACAGAAGAATTGCACCAAATTCTTTTATCATTGGAAAAGGGACAGCAGCAGGAGGCAGGTGATGACATTGTTTCAGTTGGAACAATTACAAACCTCTGATTTGTATTCAGCAAAGCCAGACACTACCAATGTTTATTTATAAATAAATAAATAGCCAGCCAAGTAAGTAAATAGTCCGTTTTTAAGCACAGACATGGATTCACAAGCCCACATACCCAAATCCAAATCTCTTTCCGTGAGCACCAACGGCTCCAAAACCCACAGCCACAGATGCAGCGCTACAGGCCTTTCAGAGCCCAGCAATGATTTTTGGACAGTAATGTGGAGAAGCAGCAACTGTGGTGTTTGCAAGGATATTAGCAAGCAACACTGTCCTGCCTTGCTTGCAGCATTGAAATTCCAACAGGAGATAAATCTGCTCTTCACCTGTCATTGTGTAATTCCCTCCCTTGCTCATGTAGCATGGTAAACCATTTATGCTCCCCTCTCTCCCCCCTCACTTTTAATTATGCATGCAGATGGGATAAGGGCTCGCTGTCCAAAGAGATTACTCTGAATAAATACTTTAATAACAAGTCACCGCAATTAAGGTAGGGAACAAAAACTTCTTCAATCTATAAAATGGTGTTGAGTTACAGATTTCCTTAACATTTTTATGATCTAATCATTGCTTCTGGGCAAATTCATGTTGCAATCATTTTTGCCAATCATGGCTGCATAAATAACTCACTGCTTTATTATTCCCTGTTATGACCCTGAGTTTGTTGGTGGTTTTTTTTTTTTTCCTTCTTTTTCTTCTTGTTCTTTTGGGGGATGGGAGGGTCTTGCCAGGATTTTGTTTGTTTGTTTGTTTTTCTTTCCTCTAAATAAAAGGCTACACAGAGAATAACCAAAACATTTTAGGAAGGAATGGGAGGTTATTAAACCCCAATGTTTAAATCAATCAGGAGAGCTTTTGGAACACCTTTGCTCAGCACCTGGAAATACAGGAGGGTACAAACAACGGTCTAAACAAGCTAATTGCTTTCCAGAGCCAGCCTGCCTGAAGCCTGAGCAGTTTTACATTTCAGTTCATTTCGTCAGAGAGCACCAAAAGGCTGAAGTGATTTGTGGTGGTCTCAGGAGTCTCTGCCAGCCATGATGTATATAAAAGGAATTTTTTATTCCAGTTGTAACCATAGGCAGTAATGTTTATAGTAGGTGAACATATTAGCCTGGACGCAGGGCATGAATTTTACTCTAGAAAAAGCCAGTTCATTTATACAGCCTAAGAGTTAAATGTCAGTATTTGAAGACAAATTATAGGGAAATTCATTTAAACCCATGTTATGTGGCAGAATATAAAAACAGACAGTCCTATCTTTATCAATTTTTTACAGCCCTCTTAATTCACTTTGCTTCCAGCAACCCCTTCCCCACAAAACAGATTTTACCCTCTTCTCCCTCCAGCTAGCACACTGCTGGCACAAGGAATGAGCACCCTAAATGGCCTCGGGGCACACGACTGACGGCCATGCACCTACCTTCACTCTTGCCAAAGTGTTAATATCAGTCCTGCTGGAAAGCTAGGCAAGATTGCCCTCACACCCAAGCTTAGCACATACATGGTGCAAGTGTACCATAAAAGAGACGCCCAAGTTGTGTTTTACAGACTGCAGAGAGCCCTTGCTGTGCACGTGATGCCACCACCTCTTGCTTGCAGCTGCCAAATTTATTTAAAATACAGCTTAAAAGATGACATGCAAAATTAACATTAGGAAAGCATGCAAGCAAATCCTGATTGTCCAAGGGTCAGTTATGTGATCATGAGTGGCAAGGGCAATAGTTAACATGAGCTTGAAGGGCAGCCGAGATATCCCCGAAATTCTTCTAAGATTCGGTCAGCACTGTCACTGTTAAAACTTCCTGTATTAGAAGATTAAAACCTTGTTCATTCACACAATCGCTCTATATTAAGCAATGCATTGTTACAGCCACCATAGTCCAAAGCCTTGCTTTGCTTACTAAGTAAGTAAACATGAAGCTTCAAATAGGAACAAAAAATAAAAATGTTCATTTGTTTAAGACACATGCAGAATAGCTCTAAGTACGATAATTCTCCATAATGTGCTGGTACATTTACTGCAGAATATGTTCTTAAGAAAACAAAGCCTTAATATTAGATCTTACTCTTCCGTTCTATTGAATTTTTGCTAAAAGCAGCAAGATGATCTCTTTTTTCCCCCCTACAAATTAGCCAGGCAATATACAACACTGCCACAAAAATATTTAAGTCATTCAGATATAACAAGGGCACACATGTACTATGGCAATACAGTCTCTAGACAAATACATAGGTAATGATAAATATATTCATAATCTGCTTTAAAAAAAAAGTTGTAAGGGTGAAAAAAACCTATAGGACAATAAGTCCTACAGATTTGCATTCCACAGAAAAAGTAATGTGCCTAAATGCTCACATCAGATATTTCTTTATGTTTTCAGGAGCACAAATATTGGATTTACAAGATGTTAGTTACCCAAGAGAAGTGGTACTTGGCATTTCACTGAGCGGTAGTTTTATGTCCAAGCATTTGAATGTATCTGAGTAATACATTTTATGCAGTTTGTTAGTAAAGTATTGGGGGGGGGAGGAGGGGGGTGTCAAAAGAAAAAAAAAAAATCAGAAAGGCAAAGGTTAAGATTTCAACAGCGACATTCACATGTCATACTGCAACTACTATATATTTTATAGAATAAATTAGTTAATTTTGTCACTGAATGTAAGTCACAGAATTAAGAGTTCATTTATGGCTCTTAAGAGATAATAACCTCAGTGGAGATAGAGTTGGCTTTGAGAAGAGGGACTGCTAGAATGCAGCGGTGTCACGCTTACAGAGGAACAGGATTTCCAGGGAGAGGGACGTTAGGCAGGGAACAAAGAGCTTTTTCTTAGGGGTGAGGTTTCACGAGAAGGCACAGCCAACCTAACGCTTAGCTGCCTGCCAAAGACACATTCCCGCTCGCCCCACGGAGTCTGACTCCCTCCACCTGCACCAGCTCTGCAGCTCTCCCAAACTTCTCACTCACCCTGAGAGCTCAGCAAACCGAGCCAGCAATGCAAAGGGTCAGCTGAGCGCGAGAGCTGGCACGAAGCGAGCAGAGGGAATAGGCTGCTGGGAGAGGGGGACACCTCTTCCAGCAGCAGCGACCTGTCTGGTGGGGTCCATCCACCTTACAGAGTCTCAACCCTACTTTCTCTCCAGCTCCACTCTTAAGTCTCAGGCTTTTAAGTCTGCTCTGTGACTACACCAGCTACTCCCAGCTTACTCGTTGCTGAAATATTTTTAGCCCTCTCAAGTTGAAGTAGGACAGACAGCTACAGTTCCTTGCTTCCCCAGAATGTGGAGGGCAAAAAAAGGTGGGAGAAAAAATGCCAATCTCTAGCATATGCACTGACCTCCTGTACTGTTCCCAATACACTGTTTCCACTGCCTCTGACTATAAGTCAGTCATTTTAAGCCCAGCTTAAAATCTGAAGTGTTTTGGTTTAGAACATCCAGCGGTTTCCTAGAAAGCTTTTGAGTTCTACACATCAGCCTCCACATCCTTCTGTGAGCAATGTTCACGCTACAGCACTTCAAACACCCCCTGGTCTCTTAATCTAGAGTGGAGGTTTTCAAAATGTTGCCAATACCAGGCCACTCTGCAAGGGCTGTTTGCTGAAGTTCTGCCTTTCTCAAATCACTTCTTCTAAGGGGGGGGAGGGAGTGGAGGAGAAGTAGAGGACTTTTTCTTTAGAGAGAAGTTTTTTTAACCTGTATCATTCAAAAATTGTTTGGTTTTAACTCCCTTTATTTTAAAGAAACAAAAAAATTAAAGCAGCCTCCAATCACAGGAATTTGAGGCTGGAAAAAAGTTTTCTAGAAACTATTATCAAGGGAGGAGAATGCAATTAATGAGATTTTTTTGGCAATCAAACTAATAACAAAGGCCTTGTTGTATTTTCAGAGTGGTTGCGAGAACTCCTCACCTAGTGACTCCTTCCTCAATAGCTTGTCACAAGCATTTTTGGGACAGGCATAAGCTCCAGTGTTCCCTTTTTACACGTGGAAAAACCGTGGCACAGGGAGTCTTCGGGCATGTCTGTGCACACAGGTGCAGCCCAGCAGTCCCACACTCCACAAGCCAGGTCCAGGACACAAGTCTTGTAGCTGTAGGGTAAGGTAGCACAGCTCAGGCACAGCACTAACAGACCAGATTCATCTTGCAGCTGATTAGCTTAGAGGGCAAGTTTGCCTGCATTCACCCATGCAGACAAGCCCTAAAAGACTTCCCAAGCATCAAACCATTCCTATAGTCCCTGACTGTAGCTCTGACTTGGACCGTCTTTTTATTCAAGGCTGCATACTCTGATCCATGTCCAGAAGAGAACACAAGAGCTAAATCTCCATCTTCAGCAACAAGATGCTCCAGTCCCATCAGCCCCTATATCCAATGGAAGATTCTCTAGAGACTCAGAGCTATTAGAGATATGCAAAGATGAATAAAGCAAGCAAAGGAAGGAAAAAGTCCAACAGGCACAAGTTAGATTTAAATTTAAATAAGATAGCAATAACTTACACTTTGCAGTAGAGATACAAGAAACCTTCAGGGATATGATTTCAGCACATGATGAAGAAAGCTTTCTGACATCTGCAATCATGATCTAGTGACCACAAAACTTTTTTTTTTAAAATCCCTGCTTAAGGACATGCATCTAGAAAGCTGACTAGTTATCATCATATTGGCAGTTTCAGCAAAGATCGAACTCTCTTCGCTGCCTCGGGTAGTCCCTTCAAGCCACAGGCTGTGAAAAAACTCGACTGAGAAGGAGATGCTGAGGAAGTACCACTGACACTAAGTTGCTGAAGCTAGGCTGAGCCCTGAAAGAGAGGTCTTTGGTCTCCAAAGAAAAATCTATTCAGATAAGTTGCAGGCAGACCTGAGCGTGTCTGCCTGTCCTCCACCTAGGTGTGTATAAGCCAGACCTGTTCAAGGAGCTGTGCACAGCCACAGGACACAGCATCAACCACTTCATGCCTGATCTAATTTACCTTGCTTTTATGTTTTTTGTGGTGCTTGTTTTTTTGTTTTGTTTTGTTTTTTTTTTAGTTTGGCTGCTATACCAACACTATACCATTTCCAGAATGTGGCTGGATGGTGTCTGGCTACTTGAACAATGTCCAAGCAAGCTCCCATCTGTTTAATAGACACACCTCTGCATCTGTAACTTTGGCACCTTGTACTACTATGGCATCCCACTGCACTGGGGGTTACTCAGTGGCCCAAAAATGCCTTAAAATGCTGCTGCATTTCACCAAACTCAAACAAAGGCTAAGACCCAATACAGCTGGGTCTCTAAATAATACTATACCTGTATCTACAATAAGGTTTAAGCTACATTTAAATGCTCACAACACAAGGCAACAGAATGTGCAGAGTCTGCAGAGCCCCAAAGGCCCACGACAGCCTCGTGGCAAACTCCACTACAAGTGTGCTCAGTTTGAAGTGGGCCCACATTTTTCCATGCATCGCCCAAGCATATATTTTTTAGTATTTTGACACATGAAGCAATGAGGTTTATTTTCTACCTTAATATTTTGCATATCAATAGGAGAAAGATACCATGCCTTTTGGGAAAGAAGCAATATGTATGTCATTCTGATTTCCACCTGCAGGCTCTCTTCTTCCTAACCAAAGAAAGGATTAAAATAATGCAGCTTCAACTACTTACATATGAAAAGTCATATGAATAAAAATAAACTGCTGGTATTAATGAATTAACATCTAAAAGGAACACTTTAAAATATAAACTAAGATATTCTAAGCTCTTTCCTTTAGCATTAAACAATTACATACTTCATTGGAAGCTGACCCACATTTAATTTTAAAATACAACTTGTGTTTAACACATATACAGTCCTGCGCTTTGACAATCTCGCCTCAGAAAAGCAACAACAGGACTGCATTTCAGAAATCAAACTATCCAGGCACAGATCAAAGTCAACCCTAACACGTTTCTTCTGCCTTTAAAATTAAGAGAAATAAAATAAGTGGCTTGAACCTATGTGAATCATTGTTCTGTGAAAGGGTAAAGACTAGTAACTTCTATGAAGGTTTATTATCTAAACTCTGAAGATGCTGCAAAGACTGAAGGTAATAAAATGTTTTATGAACAACTTCACTTCGCTCGTTCTTATATAACTGAGTTTATGTGGACTCCTTGGCACAGCGATGCTAAGAACCTGTAGGGAACTTTCTGCACATCCACTTTTCAATGTATTAAAGAAATCATCTGGTGCGGTCCTGAACCTTATGAGCCTTCAATTCAAAACACAATCTCCTTCTGATCCAAAATCCTCAGGAAGCACATTTCTGAAAACACTATAAAGGAGCAAGTCACATACAATAAGATAGAGTGATCTCCAATCTGAAGCCCAACAGTTACATTTTAATTTACACTTGAATATTTTAATGTTGTTATCCAGTCAGTAAATTAACTCAAGATGCAAGAATAAAAAGGAAAGATGCATAGGGAAAAAGGTCACAAGGTCCACAAAAGTTAAGAACTTCACTTCTGTTTGAAGCATCAGCATTATGTTGTTGAATGCCACAGCTCTCATATAAAGGAATCGCTTAATACATTCCCATTCTGTTTGAAGGGAAATTAAATTTACATTCTTTGGGAATATGGTATTGTAATTAGTTCATGACTTGATTACACTTTGAAGTGAGCCAAGACTGCATATGGCGCATACAAATTAGTTAAGTTATGGTTATCTACCTAAAGAAAAGCTACAGAGTTAAGAACAAAGTTAGGGACAAAGCCAGGGCAGTCCTTCGGAGCTTTCCGGAAGCATATGTAAAACATCAAATTCAAATCTAATCTCTGGACTTACTGATGTCAGGTGGGAACAGAAATAAAAACACAGTTTCCTGAACAGCTGAATGAGTTATTTTCAAAAAATAATCTTTCCATCTCCACCCATACCACCTGTAGGGCAACTGTTAAAATTGATCCTAAAAAAAAAGGCAATAAAAGATACAAGATTTCCTACCCTGGTTAAATTCTCCAGGATGATTTATTCCTAGTACTTGTAATTTTTTTAATTTCTTTTATAGACAGACTGAGTTTTATATCATCTACCAAGATGCTCTATTCCACCCAGATGATGAAATTCCCAAGTTCGCTTTAAACATACTGAAAAATACTGATATGCACAATATAGATATAGTGCATCTAAAATTGGCCAAACAAAACGATAGCCAGTATGATTTAAAGAGAGCAAGGAAAGCATTTAAACCTAAAACTAATTCCCAACATAACACGCGAACTCAGAGAGGTCTCTATCATACTCTGAAAATGCAAAAGCAGGTTAGGCTTCAGGATTTGATCCTATGTATTGAAAATCCTTTCCACAGGATATGCCAATCAAACCGGACAGCTTATCTGCCATGTTCTCTGGTTCAAAGGTGGGTAAGGACAAAAATATCACACGCCATCATATGCCAGCAGATGTGCCTGGATCAATAAATGCAAATACCATCTCAGAGCTTGCACTTTCCATTCCAAGTGGAAAACACATCTCCAGCCTTACCTTCATTAATACAAACAAAAGGATACTTACAAGCAAAGAAAAAAGAAAATAAAGGTTTATTCTGCAGCTGGCTGTGCTAACAACTTTCTTCTAGTGAAAAGGAGGGAAGAATGCAACACACAAAAGGCAAATTATGCCGCTACACACACCGGTGAAAATATGCATTTTCATAATAATGAACATAACGAATCTGATGAGAGAAAAACTGAGAACATCAGTACACAAAATACAGACCCCACAGATCATTGTAACAGGCTACTGGTCCTGCAACGGGCCATAAAAATTTTTTTACTTTTGGCTTAAGAACTGTAACGGCAGGAGATTTTCCTTCACTGGCAAGAAAGAGTTTGTTCAGAACATACTCGTTCCTTTCAGGGGGATCTCTGCCAACGTCTATAGCGACTTTCAGGATTTAAAGATTTCCTTTGCCATTTGCTGAGACGGCACAGCTGCCCAGCCCCTTCCACTGGAAACTGTTAAGGAACTTGTTACTTATGTATTTGTCTATCCGCCGGTAAACGTATGAACCTTTTTTATGGAAAAAAGGAGCCTGGAGATTCAGCCATATACAATTTCTGTGCAAAACAGTCCCAGCACCTGAAAACAACACCACACATTTCATCATGTACGACAGAAAATAATCTCAACCTGTGCTGTGTCAGAATATGAAGCCAAAATAAGGTATTGCACCTATCACCGTACACACAAAAAGAGTGCTATTTTTCCTTTTACATATTTAGAGTGCAAAATTAAACAAATAAAAGGAACACTGCATAATTTAGCTTTCATTTTCTATCAAATTGCTCATAATTGTAACCATAAAATGATAATATTCTACCATATGTGCATCTGCAAAGCCGACAAAAGCACTGGTCAGCCCCTGCGACAAGAAAAATGGACCTGTCGCTCCACCTAGTGACCTTGCTGGATATTACCGCTCTCCTCACTCGCACAGCGCGCTTGTCAAATTTTGAGGTTAATTTTGTTACAGAGAGGGATCTAACACATCACTTTGAAACATGAAAATCCGCCGTGCAATCCTCCTGCTACTGTCTGCCTCAAATTACACTCCCCTCCATCCACACAGGCAGTCACAGCTTTACATAAAATACCCATCACTGGAAATACTTGCTGTTTTAGTTGCAGGCCTTTGTGAGAATTAAAAAAATCTTTCACAGTAGCCACCGTTACTGTTTACACAAAGCCATTTGTCATATCAGTACTACTCGATATTAAAACAGCCATGTTCTTTACTCTAATTTGACAACGGAGCTCCTGGCGGAAGCCCGAGGAGAGATAAGGTGCTTTTAGCCTATATGGGAATTGAGGTATCTGAGAAAGGATGCTCAGCCTGTTATGTTTAGACACAGTGAGAGGAGTTATTTAACAGGATAAATGTGAGCTCGGAGTCAGATGCGTGGAGGAAAGGGGATGAAGAGGGAAAAGAGAAATGGAATGTAAAACCTGAACTTACTGAGAGCAGAGCTACAGCACCTCCATCTCAATTAAAGAACATGCATAGTAAATCAGAAAGGTGTCTGCTTTGCAGGGAATGAGAATGTAAGATCACAAAACATCAACTTGTTTTATAAGGAAGCTAATCAGGTTTGGTCTTGGTTACTATCAGAATGGGGATCACCTGAGAATACACAGTGGTGTCTGTCTTGTTGCTTCCTTGCAGGAAACAATCAATCATCACTCTTAATTTTATATATTTGATGTCTCTCACTGAACGTTTTCCTTACAGCCCTCAAATGGGAATAATGCTGACAGAGAAAAGCAGGCTTTCCTTCAGCCAAGCTCCCACCACTTTCAGAACAAGAGATTCCCCGTTCGGGTCCATACAGGAAAGGAAACCTGGCCGCTATGGGGAATTCTTTTGTTTGCTGCTTCCTCACGTGGTTCCCTCTCTGTATCAGTCGGCGTCAGGCTTGGGTATTTCAACTTTCTTTTTTCACCCTTTGAAACTAGAACACACTCAGATAGGAGCACATAGATTTTAATCTGACTATCTGCAAATGGTGCAAGTGGCGAGATGAAAAAATCTGTAAATGTTGCTGGACCGAAATAGAAAAAAAAAAAATACCAGCGAGCCAAGAAATCTTGCCCTTCTTATGGAACTGCCTTCAGTGTATAGCTAGAACAGCACAGAATGTAAAAATTGCAGATCATTCTACATAATTCAATTTTTTTCTTTTAAAACTATTGCTATTTTGACAGTCTTTCTAACCTTGTTAGAACACAATCTGTTTGCATGCTGTTGATGAGAGAAATGAAATGCTCCTTTTTCTAAAAGGCAGCTGAGGTCAAATCAAACTCCATACAAGTGCACTAATACTAATTTTAAAGGAGGTGTCCCCAAACCCAAAAAAGGAAAGTATTCCATGACAGAGGGCTCCCAAGATTTTCTTTTCTATCACGTGTTGTACACATTCTAATTAGATTAAGTATTTCAGAATGACATCAAAAGCCTCAGAAAGTTGGTCCTTTCTCGTAAAAGCTGGCCTTAAACATGCCAAACTGAAAAGCACTGGTTTCACTGAACTGAAGCCAGTGAAGAAAAGATTTAATAACAGCCTCATTATAAGGTTCATTGTTGTAGGACTATTTAATATACAAGATTAACACATCTTATCTCCCACTTTCACTGAAACCTATTATACCCCTCATTAATACATGTACATTTCTACATCATTTACAGCACTAAGGTCTCAAATAGTATTGTCTGAAACAGGGTGTGTTCTGCTGCTGTTCCTGGGGGTAGGCTCTTTTTGCAATAACAGTATTCAAAAATAAGCCTCACAGCTCAAAATGGAAGACATGGCTAGGTGAAGTAAACAGGACTGTTTAAAACTTGAGAGAAATTAAAAATAAAAATCATTTCTTTTGCCAACACTCCAGATTTCATTTCTTAACTTCGGTTCCCTAACACCCAGACCAAAAGGTGACACATCCACATATTGTACGACAGGAAAGTTCTACCTTCCCAACCTAATGATATTCTTTCCTCCTGACAATTTGAAATTTAGAAGTAGATAAAGTGAACCACAACTCCTCAAATTAACAGGCATTTTGAAATTCTTCAGATCTGAATCATCGGAGAAGAAAAGAAAGCTGTATGGTACAAACAGTACAACACTGTCCCAGATTACATGCATTAGTGTCTCTAGATATACCGTGACAGACCAGAACAATGTACCTTAATATTATACAAAGGGGAGGGAATCAGATAAGGAAAAAATACACTTTTTTACGTTCTCAGTAGACCAAAGGGACCAGGTTGGCCCTTACTCTTGCACAAACAGGAGAACTGTTACGAGCCAGATGAATACAGGACTCAGCAAGACAGAAAATTTCTATTGGATGCATTTCAGGACAGAGAATATGCATTTGTCCAGCAACTGAACAAACAGATTCAGGTGTTTACAAGCTCTTCCGTACTTCTACCCACCAGGTTCCAGACAAAGCAATGGAGGAAATTTTTCACGGAGTTCCCCTAAGCTGTGGAACTGCTCTCTGCAGGAGGCTGTAAGCGTTTAAAGTTTACATGGACTCAGCTAAACAAATTCATAAGAAAAAAAATTCACCCAGTGCTATCAAACACAGAGAAACATTCTGACTGCATTTTTTAATTACAGGTTTCTGGACACTGGGAGACTTTTGGGGGCAAGTATTACTATTTGCTTACCCTGTCCTTACACTCTGCCACATGCTTGTGGCCACTGTCAGTGTTAAAACACCGAACTTGGTCATTTGACACGGTACAGACATTATATGTTCTCATCATACTACAATTAACAGGTTAAATACATTAAAACTTGCTAAGTATAGTGAAGATATCTCTTCTCCAATCATCTGAAGAGAATTGCTACCACTTGTAAATTGTTAGAAAGCATGTTAACAAAATCCCCTTTCCCTCACACTCGATTTTCTGAAGCTACCCTATGCCAACAAAAAGGTTTCCAAATCAAACGGTAAATACTTATTGAAGAGGAAGAAAACAAATGATCTGGAATGATTCTACTGGGATAGCAAAGACTTAACTTCCAGGAGCCAAACATACAGGTCCTGGGATTTTTCTACTGTTCTTGGAGATAAAGATGCTTACTCTGGCTGATTAGTTTTGTATTAGAAAAAGGGTCTTGCCAGGACAGGCCTATTCCCAGAGTGACACTGACCCATTCGCATTTACTTTTGTCTTTTTGAAGGTTTACATGCCTTTGGATAAAAACCAGTTTCATGGGGCTCTGGAAGTGCTATCTCCTGCAAGAAAAACACTCATCTCATCCCTATGTCCTCACATTTATTACCACAGACAATAGCTGGCATTCTGGAAGTCGTCTTGGCTTCTTACATGGAGCATACCAAGATATCCAGCTGAATGTGTATAAACCAAGGAAGTCTAAATGTATTGATGGGGAAGAGAGGGAACCTCTTCTCCATAGGTAAGACTTTTTTTTCCCCATTATAGTTCTCCATTCCTCTTAGAGAAACATTGGTAAGTGTTAGCCTTGAGGATATCAATGCTGGAGGGCCGTTATTTCAGAAGACAGGAATTCCGAAATCTAAACTCAGAAGTGCTCACCAGAAGAAACAATAGCTGAAAAGAGTTTGCATAGACAGTTACTGGCAGCAAGAAAATGACACTTTCAGATATCCTCCTCTCACAGGATTAATATTTGAGTAAGCAAATAGTTCTTTGGCAAATTCTATTGCAATACAGTCAGAAACACAGTCAGATGCCTCCATGCATACAGCCACTCTCCATTAAAGCAAAACTAGAAAAATCTTTGATCCAGTGGGTCTGCAAATAATGCAAGGCTCACCACAGATGCTTAGAAGAGCTTAGTTAAGTCAGGTACTGAAAAGGCCTTCTTGTAAAATACATTCCCATGATTATAATAAATTTCTGAGCCATCAAACCAAAGACGCTATAAGGAAATGGGGAAAAATATTCAACAGTGAAAGATTTTATACAACAGGGGCCTATAAAAATCAGAGAAATTAGGGGTATTTTCCAGACCAACAGGTCATCAAGGTAACTTGCACATCTGTTTCTTGCCAACAAGTAGGGAAGGAAAATTAGTGTATGGGAACACCTTGCAAGGGCCCTAGACTAGAAGTGACTGGCTTTCAAAAAGAGGACCATAAATGAAAATAAATAAATCTAGAGAACTACTTTCCTCGCAGAAGTTCAAAACACAAGACACGAAACTGTTCAGTGAACAGTTCAGTGAACTGGAATACAAGATCCTACAGGTCTCAAGTGATACTTCTGCCAAGCCCAAGATACAAAAGCATGAATATTCAGTGGGGTGTTCTCATTGATAAACATCATGGAGACCATGGAGGTGTGATAGCCCCCAAAGAATTAACTTTTGAACTGCAGGATTAATTTAGAAGCCAATACTGCAGCAAAGCTGCTCAGTATTTCTCCTTAATTTCAACAGATCAAGGAAACACCTATACCCTTTCCATCTCGAATGGAAACTTACTCCTGTGCTAATAGGTAGGAAGCTTCATCATTGCAGTATCTGAATAGCTTACAGGTATCAATGGACTTACTGTCATCGTCCTTGAACGTTCGCTTTACAAGGAAGGTCACATTTCATAAAGGGGAAGGCAAGCTACAGAGAAGGTACGTGATTTACATACCTTCACAGAAGTCTGTGCAACGCAAGTAAGAGAATTCACATGTCTTAGACCTCAGAGTGCTTCCACAACAGCTTGCAATGCTATTATTTCAGGACCATTTTCTGAACTGTTGTGCCCTGTACTGGCAATGTACCTTTGTGGTCAGTCTCCCTAACAGTCTGATCTTTAGCTAAACCAGAAAAAAAAGGAACCCGCACTTTCCTCTTCTTTTGACAATTTTCACCAGTAAGACATTTCATGTATTCTTGCCTCCCCCTTCCAAGGATTAAGGTGAGAGAGAACTGAAACAAAATAGGGGCAAAAATTAAAGCAGTAACTGTACCATAACACATCTGCTTCTGAAGTGAGAAGGAACAGACAGCACCAAAACATCTTCAGATCTGACAGGTTGCTCTGCTACCAATCTGCACTAGCAGGTGAGACATGTCACTCCGTGACAAGTATCAGAAATAAAGAAGCTTAATGCAACTGCAAGTGTTTTAAATGATTTCTCTCTATCATGCAACAGGAGACGACAAGCACTTCTAACAAAACATGTGGAGATTTTTCTCCCCTGAGCAGCAAAGCTTTAAAATTAGCACTTTGTGTGTGCTTGTTCTTTTAATGTCTGCATTTATTAAGGAGCAAAACAACCATGCATCTGAAATGCCAGAGAAATATGGATCCATAAATAATGCCACATTCCTATTCACACCTAATCTAAATATTTATGTAGTAATTTACCAGCAAAAGATGCAAACTATTCTTTAAATGTTACATTGTATTAAAGGCTAACCACATGACATGTTTTATTATGAGGCTCTGAATTATGTTTAAGACAAGTTTTTATTTTCAGTGGAAGTTCTGGAGTTGAAATGGATGGACAGAGGCAAGTCTAGTCACCTCTCAAGGATGAATGATGAAGTTTAGACTTCTTCAATATTTTTTCAGTCTACACAGCCATAGGCCACGCAACTCAGCAGATCCTGACTGAGAGAGGAAGGGCCACCCACTTTCTTCACAACTAGAAGAGCTAGAAATAGATCTATTAGTCTTGGTTCTTATAGCAAGACTGATGATGCTGAGTTTCACTCAGAAAAGCAGACTCTACTGAAATCAGCACCAAATCAAAAAGGCTGTGTACACACCCCTAAGAGAAATGTTAAATGTAACAGCAGAACTGCCCCCAGTATAAATACATGTCCTCGGATTTCATAACATAAGTGCTAGATGTAGCCTCATCTTGTCAGTGATGTAATGCTTCTCTGCCCAGTACCTTATGCAGAAATTCATGATCAACTCCTCACTCAGTCCTACAAAATGCAGTTTCTCTTTTACTTCATGTCCTGGTACAGTCATCATCACATATTTATGGTCTTAACTGTTCCTTTTGGTTCCTCCTTGAGCTCTCTCACCTTCATGCCTTCTGTTCTTAAAACCTTTAATATTAGACATAGTTTCCAACTTATCTTCTATTTTCTCTCTTATACAAGGCTTTCTTTAGAAATATTACTTTGCTGACTTCGTTTCCAATTCTCTTGATCTCTACGTGATCTTCCACACTGAATACTTTCTTCACATCATCACTTTCCTCAGATGCAAGACCTTTGAAGCTCGCTACAGACTCAGCCTTGTAGGAACTGATACAGAGATTTTCTTGTGTTTTGCTTTTTCACTAACAGAGTTGCTTCCATTTACACTACAGTGAGTAAGATCCACTCTTGTGTGACCGTTTTGAGCCTATCAGTCTGCTAGAGTTTACAAGGTTGTAAAATGGAGGGGGGGAAAAAACCCATACTTGAGTTTTCTTAGGTATTCTAGGAAGTAAATATTTTCCAGTTTGGAGGATAAGAACAAATTGAGCACTACTGCCAATAATACCACTTCCTACCCTGAAACCCTTGTGAGAAGAGAAATTCCCCAGCTCTAAGCACAAAGTATTCACAAATAAACATTACAACCCTTTTTAAATGTACTCAAATAAGAATATAAACAATAGGAATGGTTAGAAAACACTGTCCAACTTCTTCACATTTCCTTTGTGACTGTTAAAGCACATACCCCTAACTCATTAGCAGGAAAGACTCATTTTTTCCAGAGATAGCTAATCAGACAGAGTAACATGAGGAGATCTATTAATGTTCCCTGCTTCAGCAAGACATGAAGTGCAGACTTATTGATGGAATCTGCATTTTTTGTTCTCATTTGTTCTGCTTTAATAAGCTTACCAATCTGAGGCAACATTTTCAGACACTGGTATTTTGAACACCATTGGTCTCTGGGACTATCCTTTTTCTTCACCTCACCATATCTAGATCAATGAAACCTTGGGGGAAAAAAAAAGTAAGAAGCTGAAAGCATAAATGTTCATTCTTAAGATGCAGTAAAACCTTTTATTTCAATGATATACAGAAGTACTCAGAATGTATTACAGCTGATCAATGCAGAAAACAGGTATAGAATACTAGTGAAAATAGACCTTATTTGTATGCACGCCATACAAATGTTAAAATATGTAGTTAAATATGTTGTTGCAGTTAAGTAGCTTTCATAGAAGAGAATCATTGCAATTATCAGTGGTAATAGCAAATCCTCTCTGATACAGATGTTTACTTCCTGTTCCAAGAACTACAGCAGGAAACAGCCCTGTTAAAAATACTTGTCTAGCACCCGTCACAGCATTCCTATTTGTTACCCTTAAGTGTATAACCTGGAACAAAAATAGGTAGCATTTTTTCTCCCCCAACATAACTCAACGTATTTAAAATATTTAGCCAACAACCAAATGCCTGCTCCCATATTTTGTTTCAAGCCTTCTCTGACTACAGTCCTATCTCCTCGGTTTACAACCGGAACACAGAATTAGTCATCTCTAGAAAACAGATACCATTAGCTTTTCATCACAAAAAGCTCAATTAAAACCCATTTGAGAGAAGCTGAGCCACTACTTTCCTATCTTTTTTTCCTTTCCCTGCCTCTTGCTAGCTAGGCTGAACCTAAATATCATTAACCACTGTGAACACTAATATGGAAAGCCTATGTACAGACCTATCTATAGCAAGTGCATCTATCAGTTTTGTGGCATGGGGAAAAAAAGGCATCGACATACAGACACAGTTTCTTCCTAATGCCCACACATCTACTTCTTGCCGATTTCTTTTGGAAAATGGAAGAGGTGGAACTGTCTATTCAATTTCTTAGATTTCACTGTGCACCTTCTATTTCTTAGAACACGGCAAATACTGTCTCTACACAATATCCCTAGTACTTATAATGCAAAACACTTTATGACACTTCTAGCTCTGGGAGAAGAGAAAATGAAGCATGAAATAAGAAATATACTAGCAGAACAATATTCATTGACACTGGTAAGTCTGTATACTGCTGCACTGGGAAAGTATTAGTATTTGGGGTTTTAGGCTTTTTTTAATATAAGTTTGCCCAGCTTTTCTGATGTCAATGGTATGTCAGTCCTTGCTGCTTTTCTCATGTAACATGCAACCGAGAAGCGAAATTCATCAAATCATGCTCAAATCCAGCAGATTTATATGTTCTCATTCAAATGACAAATACTTTTTTGGCTATCTGAAGTATGAAATTCTCCTCACAGTTCTTCATAAATCCCCCACCCTTGCAAATAGATGATCACATTTTTGGAAGAGTCTGAGCCCAAACACAGAGCTAGCAACAATCTTTTCTTTCCTAGCAAGAGTCAAGAACTAGCAATAATATTTTCTTTCCTAGCAAGAGTCAAGATAACAGATTCACAAACAAAGCCATAAACGCAGAACAAAACCCATAAAAGAACATCTTGAATGACCAAAGATTGACCTTAGTTGAAAAAGTTTTTAAAAAAAAATTCTTTGTTTCTTGTAGCCTGTATTGAAACGGAAAGAAAACGTCACAAAAAATCATATTCTTAAAGTCCAGAATAATTATAGGCAATATACAATTTAACCAGTGCTAATTTGGTCAACCTTACACTGATATTGGATAACATGCTCTCGCACTGTTTTTAATGTACAAATGCTAAAAATCCTGCAGAAATACAGGCAGTGACAGAACTCTAAAAATGGTCACATCTAACAAGTAAGAGTTGGGCAAACTACAGTTACATGAAAATGCGTTGCAGACACAGAATAAATGCTTTTCAGGGCAGACTTCTGAACCTCAGTCCCAAACAAGGTGTGACCCAAATCTGCTGTTTACAGCACGTCCTGATCTGGCGTTTGCCAGGAAAGTTAGGGGGACTCCACACTACCGTGCCACAGAAAACATACAGAGACTGGCACTTCTGCAGCAGGTATCCAAAGCAGAAGCAGATTTACTTACATCAGCTTATCCAGACTGGAATGGATCGTATATGGCCACCTAGTGCTTCATGCCACAAATTCAAAGTCTGAAAACCACAACTTGCTTTTCTTTTGGACTATAACCACCAGTACAAACCCCTTCAGATTCCACTTGTACTGCTGCCACCTTCCTAACAGCTCAGGGAAAATATTCCTCTTATTTTCTTTTTCATGCGAAAACCCTATATTCCATATATTAGAGGAAGGGACAAGACAGATCAGCACATCATTGGGTGAACTACAGTTAGAAATTTGGCTAGAAGTTAACCGACAGCTAGCCGACAAAGGCTTAAATCTTTTATTACTGATTGGCTTGAATAATACATCAGACTCGCACTAATGTAACAGGCAACTTGGAATACGCAGCCCTGATTTACCAAGGATTCTCTCATCAGGAATTATTTAAAGTAAAAAAGGTATAAAATAAGTGATAAAAAAGCAAAGATAAATGTTACAACATTCATTACCACCAGGCTCAGTACAATAGTGACAGTGTCATAGCTACAGCATTGGGAATTTATACTGTGAACAAGTAATAAACATTTAAAAATCACTCCAATTATCTTAGCTTTTTTGTCTTCTTTCACTGGCTTAGGGAAGGATCATTTACACCTGCAGTTTTACCCCCCTTCAAATCCACCTGGACTTTCTTTGAAGGGAGAAGTTGATATTTCACAGCTTCTAAACCATTTTCAAAGCCTACCACTTTGGTCCTGATATATTTCCAAAGTACAAAAGGAACTACCCCAACTATCCTTTACATGCTAAAAAAAAAAAAAAAAATTCTAACTACACAATTTAGGACATCAAAAGAATTCTCTCATACTTTGCAGCAACCTTCTTTATAGACTGCCACAAACGCACAATAGTATTTTATTCAGTTTCCTTAAGGCAGGAGGGATGGGCTACTGCCAAGGGAGACAGCAAAACCAAAAGACAACTTTCAACATCCAATGTAGGTAATGCTACATAGGTGCATTTTTCATTTTGCTCCCAAAAAAATGATGCGGTCTTACTCATAAGAAGCAGTATTGAAAAAAGGTGCTTAATGCACTCTTTGCATTAAGGATAGCATACATTTGGTAAAAGTGTCTTGTTTTTCGCGACATTAATGAAGACGTTGACTAACCACCCTAAAATAATCTCATGCCACAAACACCACACACCACTCATCACAGCTGAGATGCTGACATTTGCTGCAGGGCTAGTACTGCTGCACTGAGCTTAGGCATATAATCCACCTCTTTTCTAATTTAACTAGAATCTATTCTAGTCCGTAGAAGAACTGCAATCTTAACTGCACAATATGTATATTTTTCCCTTGATTGCGCCTACTTGTTCTTTCAAGGGCATTCCCATTAGGAACAAATACTTCTCCATCGTCTCTCCCCCTTAAAGCAGAGTGAAAATAATCATATCAAGGGAAACTTATTACTGTTTCCAAATTGCGTCTGGCTCTCAGCAGGCACACTCTCCAGGCAACAGTTTTGCCGCTACATTATGACTAATTTTTTTTTTTTTCCAGATGACATTTTGTACTTTAAGTAGGTAGAGGAAGGACAGATATATGTGATTTGGGATAAGACAGAACCTCCTGAGTCAAGTGAAATAGCAGTGTCTCCCCTCACTCTGCACCCTCCTGCAAGAAATTTCATTTTCACTCTGGAGAATGATTTCTTAGCATGTTGCACCATGCACAAACACAGATCCTTTCACAAATTAATTTTTTAAGAGAAGGATGAAGCCTGTAGTTTATCCAAATTTGGAGCTCCCGGTTACTTTGTATAATGAAGAAATAAAAGAAAAAAGGAAAAGGGGGAGAACAAAAGAAACCCCAAAAGCAATCATTTGATTTCTGGCCACCTGGACAAAGCACACGTTGTCTAATGCTGCCATCTGCTGTCTACATAGAATGGCAATGCAGCTCTGGCTGTAAAAAACAATTTTCAGGAGTATTATCCAGACTGTTCTCTTCCACAACCAGTATCTCCTGGATCACCATTTTGAAAAAAACAAAACCTCTCCGGTTCCTATTCAATTTATATTTATGGCTTTCCACAATCCTTACAAATAGGTGTACCAGAGTGTTTTAAAGAAACTGTTTCTACTAAGCAAACAAAAAAAAAACCCAAAACCAAGCCATGTTCAACAGAATAAAATGCTGCGCATGTGATTTTTAGGGAGTAGATAAAGAGCAATTTTAAAATTAATTCAAACTAAAGCCACTTGTGCCTGCTTCAAGATCAATTAACAAAAATGCCTCGAAGTCACAGGTAATACTGCTGAACAAAGGGAAGCTTATCCAAATACGTACCAAGGAATTTAGAACATACACGAACACAAAAGCCTTACCTACAGAGCCACATGAAATTTAGCAAGATGAAAAAAATGTTCAAATCAATAGAAAGGGCTTCATATCTTACCAAATTCTTCTGAGTAAAATAAGCAGGGGAAATAGATACATCTTTGGGGACAAGACAGAGAGAACCCAAGAAGAATTGTACATTAAGAACAGAAAGCTGTGTACATTAAGAACAGAAAGCTGTCAGAACGCCACTTCAAAACCAGATCGAAGAGAGGTTGGTAGCCAGGTTCCAACCTTTAATCTGTAAATGTAAGAACAGCAACTCTTAACCTACCTATAAGAAAGGTTATATATTGCCATTCTATCTACCGGTAACCCCTGTAGCCCAGCTCGTACTTGGAAGAGTCTTAGCTTAAGGGCAGGTTCAGAGGTATTATTTAGCCACATCACGCTTAACTGAACGTTACGCTATTCTGCATTTCATCAGCCTCCCAAAGGAATTTAACTAGCCACATCAATGTCCTTTCCCACCACATGCTCTTGTGTTCCTAACCTGAGTAAGGTACTTGCTCCTCACCACATCTCCTCAGGCACCAGCAGGATCCCCTTCCCCACGCAGAGGCGTTTCTGAAAAGCTGGAGCACTCCTCTGGACTCCACGACTCGGGCATTCCACCCTCCCAGCTTCACAGCAGCCATACCCTTCCGGCTGACGGAAGTGAGGAACAAAAGTCTACAAAACTCACAGCTTGTTAAAGTGTCAGGAAAATGTACTACAGACTTGATATGAAATAAGGACTTAGTTAAAAGACAGCTAAGCAGCATCCCAGGCCTATTCTCTAGATGATACTTAGAGCCAACTTCCCACTTTCTGCACAGCACCTTTTCATGTCAAATACAACATAGTTATAAGATAGTTGCTTAAAAATCCTTTCGGCCAACAGAGTGTAACACTTTAGAACAAAAGTCAGAAGAAGAAAGTAGTAAGAACTATACCATAGCTGAAGTATCAAATTTAAAAAATTACTGATGCAGTCAGTTTTACAGTGGTGGTGCCACAAAGATTGTCAGGAATGACAAAGCTTTGAAGCCACAAAATCCTCTTCGAAGCTTAGCTCCAAGCAACTATCACTTTTAAGTTTCAACTATTCTGCACTGCAATTTTAAGTGAAAGGGCCTGGCAAGCCTGAAGCACTTTGAATGAAAAAAATAAATAAAAAATAATAAAAATGGAGACACTCTGATTTAGCTCCAGCTTCAAAAAATATAAATAAGATTACTTATACCAGGCCTATTTCTTTAACTGTATGGAGGGAAGGACTTTGTAAAGCACACGCAGATTTTTCTAAGTAATTTAAATACTGCAGATATGAAAGGCCGTACTGGTGCAATACAGGCCTTTCTAATTCTGATTTCTGTTTCTTATGACTAGCAAGTATCGTTGAGCAGACTTAGTTATTTCTTCTTCTAATTCTCCAAAAATAGGCTGACCTTGGTCACTAAAATCCTTCCTTTGGTTAAGTGAAACAGAACACTTTCTTTATGAACTCGCTGCATCCTTCAATACAGCACGCGGTCCCTGTATCCTTATCCTGGTGCCCCTTCGTTTCCAAAAATGTCACAAGTCAGGAGGACAATCAAAATCAAATCACTTCTCCCTCAGCAGGTCTCCACAGAACATTCAGCTTGCTGTGTTTTCCATTGTTTTAAATCTGTAATGTCCTCTTCAATTTGTAAGTTTTTAATTGGAACCACAAGACAAGCAATTGTTCTCCCATTTTTGTAACTCTTGGGGACCCTGGAGCGCTACGGTCTTGTTATTGAGCATTTTACTCCATAGGGTCTGCCAGTTTGATGCAACTGTTTTCACCACCGTTTTTTTTTGTCACAATCACTAAACTCGGATCTCTACCATCCTATGCACTCTTCTACTAGAGAGTCAGACTCAAGTAAAATTTTATCACTCTTCACTGCCTGTATCACTTTGCCTAAGTACCTACTGCCTTAGAAATTCAGATACAAAATGGAAAGATGGTACTTGCTTCAAATGATTTACACTTGAACGTAAGCTTTGCAGTAAGCTCTCCACCTTGTTTCTCTCATCATGATCATAAAGACAACTGCTGAAGTTTGTATCTTCTCTGAACAAGATTCCCCAACCCGATCCTGAATTAAGTCATCTAAAGGAATACATTATCTTAGCTCGATCTAATGCTCCATCTTGATTGTATCTGTGTCTCAGCTGTCATTTCTTGGTTTCTCCACCTCTTCCTATCACTTCAGTGCTTTGCTTCTCTACGTTGCTATCCACATTGTTGTCAGCCTTTACTCCCGTTGCTCTTTGGACTTCAGAGAGAACCTATATCTGCTTTCAAAGACGTTCTGCATAGGAATTAACATCAGGTTGCCCTCTTCATTAATGGTTACTCTACAACCTCATCTATTAAGCTGCCATTTTTAATTATCTTGATTTGCAAGATCTTTGGACAGCAAATGTACTTGTAAAACACTGTAAATACACATGATTAACACAAAAGCAGAAATACAGTTCCAAGCAAGTCACATTTGAACCAGAAAATATAAGGCTGCACAAGTAAACCACCAGTACTTTGAATTAAATTTCCGATGAAACAAGGCAGTAGATCGAGATCTCCAGTGTGCCATGCTCAATATAGCTCACATTGCTACAATAAGCAGCAAGCAGTGCTCTAGCAGAATATTCCAATCGGCTTTCAAAATAAGTCTCAAGTAGGGGGTGTAATAATCAAGTTGGTAAACTCAATTTGAACATGAAACGTATTGATTTCTTCTCTGGCTAATCACCATCATGATTCTAAATTATAAAGATCAGAAATTCTCTTCTCCCTCAATGCATACAGTAAATTGCAAACCAACGACAGCCCATAGAGCTGTAATTGCTATCCTGACAGGATAAAAACGCCTACTTGTCCTATTGTTTTTGTCAGTCCATCTCCTCTCTACCCTTTTCCTCTGCTTGTTTATTTTATCTGTTTGTTCATCACAAATGTGAACTTCAGGGCTATAAAAATGAAGAGCCTTTTCCAGATGTGGCCGCAGAGCAGAGAGGACCACCATCTCACTCCACAAATACAGTACTTCCTTGGATGCCCCAAAAATCTGCTCTTTCCTGCAGTAACACATTGCACATTCTTCACTTAGTCAATAACCAAGATTAATGACTAATGTATCCCACATATTCCAGTATTACTTCTTTATAAGTTGCATTCCATTTCAACTGAGTATCTTCATGCATTCTGTTAAGCATGTCCCTCTCTGTTTTTTTTTTTTTTAAAGCAGTTATCCCATTTCAAATTATTCCTAAAATACAGATTTCCCCCAAGAGTCCTGCAACACTTAACTTAGCCAGGAAGATAAGCATCACCAGAGGTATTCATTCAAACTCAGAACTAAGGAGATCTATCATAAACATCATTACCCAGCTTGGGGTATTTTGTCACATTTCAGCCCCCAAATTTCACCTCCAGTATCTATTTAAATTCCAAGCCCTTCAGGGTTATTACCAGTCTGAAGTGTCTAACACTTTTTGATACCATTAATATATACCTACTATACAACTTGGATCATTTTTTCCAACTGTATTAGTCTGTGTTTTTTCCAAATTTAATACTACCATATTACTGTCTATTTCTACTCTCTTGGTTCTTAAAAAAGGAACTCTGTTTCATAAAGGTAATGTTTCATGGAGGTAATGTTTGTATTATTTGATGTAGAAAGACGTGGATAATCGTAACTAAGTGTGGCTGACAAGACACCCACGAAAGAAAGCTTTACACATCCTTGTTGGGATTACTGCAATAGAAAGCTAAACTCTGTCTGAAGACAGCATCTTTGAGTGAAGTACACACAGGACCCAACTCTGGCGCGGGAAGAACGGCAGAGCTTTCTTTTTGCTTTTCTAAAAGATATCATCATCCAAAGCAATAATGTTGAAGCTGTTCATTCTGAAAAGAATCTGCCACATTCAGAGATCAGGACACACAATATGAGAAATAAGGCTTCAGTAAATAACTGAGATTTGGCTCAAAGTAAGGATTGATGCAAATGAAAGTACTAGAAGGTCCTGAACTATGACTGTCATCTTTAACTTTAATGATTCGACAAAGAATGATAAAGATCATTCTCTGGTAAAGAACTGTCTTGAAAATTATAGGAGGAACAAGTATTAAATATCCTATCTTCACTGATTTTCTTAACAGCCATCTGCAAAGGGAAGGCAAGGTTGGAAAGTATGGAATGTCTTTTTTTAAGAGGGATAAGATACCCCTCAGATGATGTTATCCTCAACATCTGCCACAAGATAGCTTACATCTTCCTGTTTTAACCTCAAAACTAATATTTCAGCATAACTGACTACTTTAAACAAAACAAAAAAGCAGCTCCTTTGAACAGAACATCCTGCCTCTAGCATACAACACAGCATTCTTGTTCAACCAGTGTAGATGATACTTTTGGGAAAAGAACCGTACTTTTAACCAGGGCAACATGAGCATTTCCCCCCCCCCAAGTAATCTCTCACTTTTGGAGCTTTACAGTTTCTTATAAGAATAACCTACACAGAAAGGCTGAGGGCACAGGGACTGCCTACTCTCCTGCACCTCTCACTGTTCAGAGAATATACTTCATCCTCACCATTTTCACTTTATCGATATTCAGGTGTCACTCCCTCTTCCTGGGCACCTCCCATCAACCAAACAGGCTGGGTCATATACCCCTCCCCACTGGTACGTAAGTCTTTTCTTTCCTTCCCTTGGCAGAAGGGAAGGAAGCAATGCTTCTTAATCACTGCAAGAATACAAAATTGTATATACAAAGAAAAATTACAAAAGCATACTCTAAATATTTGGAAGATGGAAGGTGGAGGGGCAACTCAATAGAGCAGCCATAATCATTAGCAACAAGCCCATCATTTTACATAGATAATTTTCATACAGACTTAGGAATACCATCTTTCTAAAAGCAAAAAACAACCCCAAAAAAAACCCAAAACCCAAAAAAAACCCAGAGAAGAAAAAAACCCAGCAAGAGAAAACTACTGTTTTTTTTTTAATTGATCAAAATTTTAAGGGCAGCTCTACCATTCCAAGAAAGTCTTTGGACATAGCTTGTATGCAGCTTCGTAATACAGACTGCAACCAATCAACAAAAAACACTTCTTAACAGAGGGAACAAAAATGTAATGATTGAAACAAAAAGAAGGCTGGCTCTTGCAGACATGCTCTTAGACACCCTGAAGTAACTTCATTTAAGGAAAGTTACCACGGATCGCTAGACAGAAACCAGAAAAGACATCCCTTAGCTTCCTCTGCGCCTTAAAATTACTTTCCTCCTGGGAAAGGAAAGTTTCAACATACAGGTATTAAGACATTTTCTCTGATGTAAATTCCTACACCTACTCAGAAAGACCACGTTGCCAAAGGTGACAGATACCATATTGCACTTACTGTATCTCAGCTAGATAACAAATCAAGTTTGCAATATAAAGTTGTTCAAGAACAAGATAAAATATCAGCATCCACACATCCAAACAGATACTTAACATGGAAATGGCAAAAGACACTGCTTCAATTTTCACCATTTGATTTTGTAGAAACCCTAAAGCTGTCTAAGGAATTAATGTCCATGTGCAGACAAACAGAAAATGCCTCAATGTCCCACAAGGAGATTAAGGCCAAGTCTGAAATGAAAATATAGGAAGACAAAAGCAGCAGTAACTTGCAAGATCCATTGCCAGATAGGTGCTTGCAAGTAGCAAAAAGATACAGTTCGACACAAGCAGGTTTAATACAACCAAAGCATCTTTAGAACTTAGGGACGAAAAAAATACAGGATGGGGAATCTGAAGTTCACTCTTTTGGGGAGCAAAAGGGTATTTTTGACAGACTACTGCAGGTTGCCCTAATTGGCAATAAACTCATCTTCTAATATTTTTAAATTAAGTCCTAGCCCTTTTACCTTCAGTAAAGGCAGTTTTCACCCAGAGCCCTTATTGTGCAAGCTCAAAAAACAAAGGAAAACACAAGTGCCAAAATAAAGCTATCTGAGTTTTAAACATAGTTCTGCTACAGCCTTCCTTTAATATGTTGAAAGAATTCTTAAATTTCTACTTCATTTTTTCTTCATTTTTATGAAGATGAGATGGCAGCAATACATTTTAACTCACAGGATGAGGACAGAATTACGAGCATTTGCAAACCACTCTGATCTCCTTGAACGAAAGGACCTAGATTAGCACAACACATTATATCAGTCCTTAGAATGAGCTGATTTTAAGTGAGCAGCAGCATTATGTAAATTAGTTACAAGAAAGGAGAAATTAGAAGGAGATGATTCAAATACAGTCAAAAGATTGAGTAAAGACAGTATACGAAGTTTAGTACAGATACATACCCATTGGCTCCATACACACGTTTTCTGTTTGCACACACAAAATGGAAGTTACTGCATCTCCTAACTATATTTCAAAAGAAGCTGACCATTCAATGAAGTATCAACTACATTATTTTAATTCAGTAAAAATGTATGTTCTCATAAAGCATGAAACATTTCTATAAAGACACACATATACATCGTCATTCTAATTTTATAATCATTGAGGGGAAAAACCACGATGTATACAAATCAAAGTTTCATACTGTTTTTTTCATCGACTGCAAACTACAAAAAACCCCCGAGATTTCCCACCTCCTTGACAACGCTACCCCTCTTCCTCAAAAAATTAGGTGCAATTTTGCAATTAAAAATACACACAATAATCTCCCAGTTCATGTAGAGTTCTATACAACATTATTACAAGCTGAACAATTCTTAGAATTACCAAAGTTTCTATACTCGCAAGCTAAATTGCATAGTGCTGACTATGTCCAGAAAGTAAAGTTATGCATCAGGTTGTGTTTATGGTTTGTCCTCTGAAAAATGAAGAAGTTGCATGGGAAAGAACATAAAATGCTAGGTACAGTTTAATATCCACAATTTCATGTTTATGTATGCTTATCCAGATCACAAAAAAAGTGATAGCAAAAAATAAATCAATTTGACCTGCATAACCAGGATATAACTGAGAAAAGGTCTATTTTCAGGATGGTCCCAGGGAAATTATTAAAACTAGTTACAGAAATTAAAGATGTGTGAAGGTGCCTTTCTATGATGACAAGCCTAGAATTATTGCCTAGACAAGCAATAATGACAAGCCTAGAATTATAGTTTTAGAATATAAATTCTTGTATATTCTCAAGCATTTCAGTGAGATACACTAAAGTGGTCTCTTTCAAGACATTGAATACTTTTCCTGTGGCTCTTACGGCAATAATGTAGGGGTTGTCAGCTTCACTGAAATACATCAAAACCTAAGGCAAAATAAATGCAAAAAATTTAATCCACTGTTAAGGTTCACAATAAGGAAGTTACAAGCAGCGAGGCACGCAAAAATTCAGATTTCAGTACAAATATGACTCCAATCATGCCGAATATTCTGTATGTTTTACAACACACAGTTCACTAAAAACAATAAAATAAATTCATGTATAACTGAAAAAGAAAACACATCAAAAATATACAATAAACATATTAACATTGCAAACAAAAAAACCCTCCGCTGTAAACAGGTCTGAAACTCCAAGAGTGGTTTCACTAACAAACCCCCCATTTGGGGCATTTTGGTTCATATTACTGCATATTAAGGTAAACAACCAATTACTGATGCTCAATCTCACATCTGTCAATTAGCTGTAGTTAACATCTCCATACTTCATGTATCCTGTCCCAAACTTTCAAATGTTCTCTTAAAAGGAATTGAGCATGTCATCTCCTATGGCCTCTGACAAAAGTCATGGCAACCTGGGAAACATTAACCACAATTTTCTGCCACCTTATACGCTTTTATAATCAGGAGATTGGCTGAATTCTGAAATTGGGAACCTCGACTTATGCAAGAAGATGCATGCAGTGAAGCAGTATAAATCAAGGCCATCTCCATTCCTGTACATATGCCATAGTCGTAAATGAACGCAGCACGCTTTCAGAGAGCACAGAAATCTTTCAAAAGCCGTTGGAAATGATACAAGTCAAACCTTTGCACTATTCAACAGAAACAGTTGCACATATGCTTCAGACTGGCATTTAAGGGCAAACTTAAAACGACAAGTTGAAATGTGGCTTTTCTTTTTCTCCAACCAAAGTTTTTTGAAAAAACTCGAGCAGTTTTAAGACAGAATATGTGTGCCCATCCTTACATATTCGCTCCCACTTACTGATCTCTACAGTTCCTCTCCTTCCCCCTGCAAAACTCAAACTCCCATTTGTGATCCGTAGCAATTCAAGCTTGGGAAGTCATGAGGCTGACTACCAGCCCAGAGAATGGATGTCTTTAACGAAAGATAAAGTTATGCTTGGCATAACAGATCCTCAACCCATGACTGCTGGTTTCACCTTACTATCATGAATTGCTAATACAATGCAAATAAAAATACACACACACCGCAACCTGACAATATTTGGTTCACACATGCACACAGTCAAACAGAAACAGTACAGTTACTGGAACATGAGCTTCTGTCACAAGATTGATGTTATTATTTTAGAAGACAATCCCCAATTTTTATTATAGTGCTAGTCTGTAGTCTGACTTGAAACAGATCCTTATATGCCTATTAACAAGTGAATGGAAGTTTCTTCTACACCCATAATGTTTATGACAGGATCTCAGTTCTATTCAAACAAAAGCTTTAGACTCTGAATTTTTTGCCTAATTAGGAGAAGATAAAGCTACTTTGCTTATGAAGGATAGATTTGCCATTTGGATGCATTTCTGTAAGACAGGAATGGAAGCTAGAGAAATATAAAATAGTATGAGAACTGCACTGCATTCACATAAAGGGTAGTTTAATAATTCAAGGTTTATTTGGAGGCTTGTTTGCAACTGTAGAAAAGGTCAGACCTTAGATGAAAAAGGTATTAAAGTTTGCACATAAAGTCTAAGGTAAAGATAAGCAACAAGGCTTGTTTACCATCCAGTTGCTTGAAGTGTGCAGAGAGTTAAGATTTTTAAATCAACGCAGTGATAACAATATGGATTACTGAAAAGATTCCGCGTAGAGGTCAGCACACGTGCATCAAGAGTTCAACTGGAAATCGCAAAATCCGATAACGCATAGATTGTGTGAGGGAAGGTTTATTGTTTTAAGAGATGTGTGGCTTTGAATTACACTTAGCATCCTTATCTTAAATTTCTCATTGTTCTTCCTTGCTCTTCTTGGATTTAATATTTTACCAGGCAGACTCCCATGCTTTTGCATTAAACATTTCCCACACTGTTTAGTGGCAGTCAGATACAACAAATTGCTAAGTTTGGACCTGGCCTGTGTTGTTCAGAAAAATCCTCATTACACCAACACACATCTACTTTGGGCATCCATAACTGGATGCTGAGACAGATATATCCAAGAGGATGCAGAGATACATATGTCCTGCTGCTCTGGGACCGGTAGGTAAGTATTTGAACACGTACTTGTGCATATTCAAATACGTGCACATTTTCACATCGAGCTAGGCTCAAACCAACTCTTACCAAAACACTGTCTCAAACAAGACAGTGGGACACTAAAAATAAAGACTCAGAGTCTGGTATAAGCAGGAACTCAGACATCACTTATTAGTAGCCAACAGAAAACAAAAATATTCCACAGCTGCAGAAAATTCAACAAGCATGTCTCATGAAAAGCAAACTTTGGGCTCATTCAGAAATGCTTCCACATCATCTACTCTACCTCGGAAGGAAAGCAGACATGGAAATTTCTAAGCCTTGAAGAAGAATTATTTCTGTTCGTCTAACCTAAGCGCCACCGATCAAATTCACAGAAGTCTTAGTAGCCTAAGTTTAATTTCATTAAACCCTTTTTGCCTCTTGATCTAACAAACAGAAGCAACTGCTTCTCCTGCAAACCCCTACAAACTATCTATACCATCCTCTCAAGTGTCTTCTGGTAGGAAAGACGGCACCAGAGGAGATCATACACTAGCAGAAGGGGCCACAGCACTGCATCTAGAGAGTTCACCTCCTGGCAGGAATACTTTGACCATGCCCAATATCTCTACCTCTCTTTCAGGTCTGAAGCAAGAGCAGAGGACCCTACACGCTGGTTCAACTAACTGCCAAGCTGCCGACCAAATGCATTCAGAACACCAAGCCCGAGCTTCACCATGTCAATGCAGTGCACATACAAAAGAGGTACCTTTAACTGTGGGGAAACATATGGTAGGCACCATCTGTGCAAGCCTCACATTCATCATGAAAGATTTAACTAGTCTGCACCTACTTTAACCAAGAATCTGCAATTATTTTATCCTATGGTTTCCTTTACTTACTTGCACTTTCACATCAACATGATTTTGTTCTGTGGTTTAAACATGATTTATACCCTCAATTTAACTTTGATTCATAGTTTCTAATAACATCAGTCCATTGTCCAAACACTGCAAGGGGATATTAAACAAATTTAGATGGTCTGGGGAATTTGCCCACCAACGTTAAACACCAAATAAGTGGTTGCCATAATCTTGTTTTAGATAAGTGTTTCAGATAAGCAAAGTATAACTGTAATGTGCCTGCTCTGAACCAAAAAAAAAATATTCAAAAACTGTAAGACAATATTGCAAAAACTTTTATTATTAAAACACATAAAGGTTATAGGTTATTCCAAAGAATTGTTACCCAATTTCAAATTATATAAGAGCAGAAAAACAAATACAAATAAAAATTTTAAGTTTTATGAGTGGCTACTGTCCACAGCTCAATGTGAAACTCTATTGTCTTTGTCCAGACTCTAGCTTGCTTACTAGCTGCAAACTGTTACCCTCAGGGGCTTATGTTAAATTGTTAGTGTTTTGAAAATTCAGGCAGCTGGTAATATATATACAAACACACACACGCACACACATATATATATATGAAAAAATAAAATAAACACCATGTCTAATAGGTACACAAGTTGGTTTTGAAGCCTCCTTATTAATGGGTACACTTCTCTGTAGAATAAAGAACACCCTAAAAATGAAGTGTTGAACAGATGGCTTTTTTAAAGTGTGATTTAAATATGTGGCACATGCATGACATGTGCCTTTCCTTGATTTTCCAGACGCTAATTGTTAAATAAGTCTTCTGATGTACTTACAAATGCATGGAATTCAATAATCAGTCAAGTATTTAGACACAAAAGAGAAGTCAGCAGAATTTTATGGATAGACAAAAAATCAACTTACCAAAACCAGAATATCTTCTGTACTAAATACATAGTCAGCACTATGAAAAAAGGTTAGAATAATATAAGTGCTTGTGCACATACATAGAGACACAAAGGAAATTGTTTCCATGTCACACCTAAAAGCATAAATATCTTTTAGAATTGCACTATTTCCCTTACAAAATCTAAATATTAATAAGCAAATTGTTTATGAGAAATCTGTGTTTTTTCCCCTTTAATAGGGGATATACTTCTTTATCCCAGCAGTCTTATACTTTTTTTTTTAAACCATCCATACTGAATATTCAGTTGCCTTTCATCAACCCAAACCTCTGTATCTTGGGTTTGCCACTCAGTTCTCCTTTTCTTTGCCAGTGCTCCTTATTCCAAACACTCTCCCCAGCATAGTGTCATCAATATTTTGTGAATATATATTCCTGCACACACTGATTCCAACTACAGCAAGCATACATACTCCATACTTGCACATATATCGTTAGGAGACTTTCAGGACCTTATCACGTCAAACCATATTAAAGTGACATTTTTAAGGCTGACATTCCATTTTCTCTAAGCTTGTTTTGAGTAGACATTTAGCAGAAACCTCGTGCCATTCAGGATTTTAATCAAGAGAGAAAATTAAGAAAAAGTTAAGTCTGCTATCTAGGAAAAAGATCTATTAGGTCTTGTCTGGACTAGAGAAATGTATTCTTCTAAGAATCAATTTAGTCTTTGCAATGCACTTGTAAAATGTCACACGTTCACACACAGAAAGCATTGCAGATACTGTTAAAACTAGTTTCATTAACTCTAAATGCTATTTCAATCAGGCTGCATTAATGCCAGCTAACTTAAAGGTTTACTGGCATTGTACTTCATGCTGATCAAACAGGCGACCCACCACTTCCCCCACAATATACTCGTGGCCCTTTGAAATCTGCCCAACTTCACCATTTCTGAGAACTCTGCCAGAAATCTGTGGGATAGGTACCCAAACTGCAACGCCTTTCACAAAGCACAAATGAGGACAGAGCAAACCTGTGACAGCTTGGAAGGCTTATCAGCAGTGGACACTGCAGAGCTTAATTTGTTGAGTGAGAAACAATTCAAATTCTAGCCTAGAGAAAGGCTTACAGCTATGGCAAAGCCTCCAAATTGGAATGAAAATCTAAACTTCAAATTCAGGTTATCTGGACAAAGAACTAGAAGCCAGAGAGAAAGGCAGGCTGTGATCCATCCTCTGTTGGGAAAGAACAGGATGCCTAAAGATCTCTTTCAGGTCTGTTTTTCTAACATATGCTTCTAACGTAACACCAACCTTTTGTCATAACCACTTTTCCACCAGAAAAAGAAAAAAAAACCAACCTGCTGAAACTTAAGAAAATCCTTTCTATTTCAAAGAAGAGGATATTTTCATTTTGCATCCGTTGTTCAGTTGCTTGCTGAGATTTTGTATCATCACATATAGAAATTGTCATGTTTTGCTCATTATCAAAAAGTCATAATGATACAGCAGTAGCTGAAAGTCTAAAAGGATGAGTGACATTTAGTATTGACATACCATGCGCATCGCAAAGAAAGACTGACACACTTTTTAAAAAAAAATAAATAGATCGCTTCTATTATGTCAGAGCAAGGCCATCAGGATAGCACGATCACAACATGCATCTCTCACTGTGTCATGAAAGAACATAAAACCAAAACATGGCATCAGAAAAAGCCTTCGAATTTGTTTGAAATACATTTTAGTGGAAAAAAAAATGAATTTCAAAGTATTAGCAATCCCTGTAAAATAGAAATTTAAAATTTTGACCAGCACCAAATGAAAAAATAGTTGCTTGCCTTTATTTTATTTTCATTGGCTGCTCAAGAAGTAATATTACATAAGCAAAAACGCTAACAGAACAGTTTTCTATTCCTGATCTATGAAATAATTGAAAGTCAAAGAATACATTCTATAAGATATTAGAAGTTGTTTTCTTTTCTAGTCAAGATGCATCATAATAAGATGTTAGGATCAATCAACAACAATTTCCTAGCACTGCACCAAGACTGTCTAACCACTATAAATTCTGTTGTAATTTTTGCATATTACAGTTTATTTCACCAAAACATTGTTGGTTCAAGACCATAAAAACTGTGGGGAAACTCCTTCTGTAAATGAATCTCGATTAAAATTTGTTTTCCAGCATTGCTGAGTTTTCCAAGACTCCTAATGCATCCTTTTCACAAAGCGAGGCATACAGCATTAAACATTCTGCATGATAAAACTATAGCAAAATTGACATTGTGGCAATGGAGACTACATCTCTATTAAACTTACAGAACAAGGAGCCAACTGAGTTTTAAATAAAAGATAAAGCACCACATGGTTATACAAGGAGTCTCATGTCTGTCAGCAAGTCTGTTCCCAGCTGACTAGGGTTCTGACAGATGATTTGGTATGCAAGTTCATCACAGAGTATGTCCACACTCTGTACCTCCATACTGGAGTTCTGTCAGGCCAGTGAAAACTACCAGACAAACATCTTGCAGTTGTGACACCATCCCCTCTATATATCTGTTTTATTAATGTGCATCCAGTGCAGCTTAACATATGAAAATGTTAGAGTGAATTACTGTCCTGTTATCATAGCTTATCTTGGCACTAGGCTTGATACTACAACTGATTCTCAAATTGGCTTTGTAAACATGAAACTCTTATGTTCATAGCCCTTTTAAAAAAAAAAAAAAGGTGTTTTGATGATGATAGTTCTGATACAAAAGTTTGCAAGCATGGAAAACTACCGCCCATTACCCACAAATCCAGACAAACTCTAGAAGCCTCACTCTGCGTGAGAAAAATTGAGATCCAAGAACCCAAATCCCAAAGGGGAATAAGAAACTTCAACAAATTCTGGGGGAAATATATCTAATACTAATAGACTAGTACTAACCCATAGTTTCTCAATTCTTTGCATATTCCACACTACATGATTGACAAAAAGTGGGAGATGAGCAGGAAAAAAGAAATACTGTGTGTATTCGCATCGATTTACAGGTGAGTCTCCTCAGTAGAGAAGAATGATTCCATGTGCTGCACCCATGATTTGCACTGTGACCGGTTACTGCACTACTTCTGGACATCTCTACATTACAGGCACAAAAGGCATTCTCTGAACACATCCACTGCAGGCCCATCCATAGCCCTGGATCATAGACGTGGCTGGGATCAAGGTGGGCAAGGCAAACAGTACCAAGGGCGAAGGGGAGGAATGAGCAAATCAGGCTCCAGTGCATCCCTCCACTGAGTTCTGCACAGCTTAGACTGCAGAGACAGTAAATGAGTCATGGTTTATCTTTATTATTTAGCAGGGATATCAGAAAGTCCCAGAGAGATACGTCCAGAGACATGATGTTGACAGAACGGAGTAGAAACTCCAACAGGTCACCTCTACTTCTCTTCATGTGATATAACAGCATAACTGCAGTCTGCAAGGGGGAGGACTGCTTATCCTCATCCATGCAGTTGCCCAAAGAAACTCTAGGAAGCCTTCTGCAGAACTCCTCCTGTAGGCTTCACTAAAAGAGGTGACAAGAAAAGCCATTACGTGGCGTCAAAAAAGTCTCTTGAAACTTCCCGCCCCCTCCTACACCCATACTTCTCCTGACTGAAAAACCTTCCTCACTCCAGTGACAAGCAGCCAACTTTAATAAAATAGATGTTAAATTCCAAAATATACGAAATATAGATAAGTGACACAAATACAGTGATTTACATATTTGCCTTACTGAATGAACCTATAGCAAATGCACAACACAACCCTTTCAAACAAACATCTAGCATTGAAATATAGATCCACATTAGGCAACACACTTCAAAGACGGTTAGACTAATTACCTTCCAGGAAAATTCAAAGAATATGCCTACCACACTGTCTTCCCGAACAGAAAACCCCTTTCCTAAGGAATGAAGTTTCACATCATCTAGCAAGCAGATCCAAAGAATGAAGAAGAGTTTAACTTTATGTATAATCTCATATATTCTTCATGAGTGTTATAAATATAAACTTCTGGCAGATTTACTAATCTTCCGTAAGTCTCTAGATATCACAAGTCCTATTAAAATAAAATTCTTGACATTGAAAGAAAAAGTAGAAGAACACCTTAAGCAAGGCAGTATTATAAAAAGAGAAGAGCATGAACCACCCTTTATTACAGCTCACAAACACATTTTGGGTTGCTTTTGAGGCCAAAAGATTTACTGCAGACAGAATACCACTGATTCAGCATGCCCACAATAATTTTATGTCAAAACTGTGAACTACAAAGCAAAGCAAAGTTACCGATACTTTATCTATTTTCAAGCAGCAGCAGAAAATAATGACTCTTTCAATAAGATATAAATTGCAGAACTTCTCTTTCATATGTTTTTTATGAAATATTAGCTAAGAATCTATTTTAGTGTCTACAAAGAGAAACAGACATGCCAATAGAAAAGGGTTGCAAATCATCCCCAAGAGGGATAGATGTAGACAAAGACTGAGCCCAACTAAACACCCAAGGACAGCATTTAGCAACTTTGAATTAATAGCCAATTTTCCTGGATTTTCTTTCAGAATGGTTTCAGCCATATGTTTATTTCCTCATGCACAGTGAAGAAGAAAAAGGAAATATGAGACTTGCTAGATGCATTACATGAAATATAAATCTGTTGCAGATCAAGATCCCAAACTTCCTACTACTTTATTATTGGTATTTAAAAGCAAAAAATCATGATGCTGGGGAGTAAATCCCGACTTTGTTGTGGGCACCACCATTAACAGATTTGGGACACCAATAGCTACACAACTAATGCAGATCCAGCTACATCATGGTTTTTCTCTCCAAATTTAAGCCATTCACAACAGCTTGATGTCCTTGAACAACTACCAAAAGAACACCTGCAGTGGTGTCCCACATCCTCCCTGGCTGATGACAAAGCAAGACTGAACAAGATTCCTAACGAGAAGAGTTGACAAGACACCTTTGCCATGGTGGAAGTCGAGAGGCGCATTTAAAGTCACACCATACTTTGTCTGCTCAGTCATCTCAATTACGTAAAAGCACCAACCTTGAATCGTAGTATATACATGCATTTAAGTTTGACCTTTGGGGACTTTCCGTAACATCAACCAGAAGTTTCTCTATGTAGCTTTGCAAAGATGAACTTTATTGAGACAACTTCCATATGCAAGAAAAAACAAGCAAACCCCAATTAGTACACGTTACTATTCTGACTTTGCTGAGGTCCCTGACCTTTCAGTCATACAAGTCGTCTTAACTTTGTACCATTTCACCAAGATTTCTAGCCTGTTCTAATCCAGAAGTCAAGCAGTTCCCACCATTCATGCAACACGCATGCAAGTGAAAGAGAAACTTCTCTCACCTTGTCCTCTCTTCTCCCTCTGAGATGGGGAATGTCTATTGCTCTAATCCCTTCTCTGTAAATGTTAAATAGAAGGAAGATCTATTTAAGCAAAACACAGGCACAAGAACAAGCATGTTTAAGCTAGCTGTGACTGTGTCTAGCTTGGAAATTAAAAGGTGTCAAAAAAAACATTAGAGGATCTTTTAAAACACTGATCCTTCAAAAAATGGCACAGTGGAGAGAAGTAACAAGTGAACCGAGGCAGATATTTACAGCTTTATGAACAGAAATATGTTATGAGGATTGTCTGAGAGAGCCAGAAGGTTCCTGATGTCATCTGTCCCCCACAGAAGAGCCACCAGAATCTCCGATGCATTCACTGTTCAGTCAGAACAATGCATTTATATTGTTAAATTCTTTGGACTGTCCTGTGACTGTTTCCAGAAAGCGGAGTGCAATATACAACATGAACCTTGCCAACATGAGACAAATTCAATATAAACAGTTCATTAAAATCAACTAGGATTCACAGGCTGTGCAGAGATCCCCAGACATCACAGCAGATGTACCTAAGGCAGTGTACCAAGATTGCCTTCTGGGGAAACCAAGAGGCTTTTCAGGGTAACCAAATCTTTCTCACACTACCAGAGATAATACGATGCAATCCCTTCTACAATCAAACCCTGTCCAAAGGTAAGTTTACATTACTTGCTCCCATAACTTCTCTCTGCAGATAACTAGAAACATATTTATAATTTTTAATTTCCCTCTATTCGTAGGACAAATTTATTCAGTAGATTTATCGGCAGGTTAAAGCAAAGAGCATTGGCAAGTTAAATATGGTTATTTCCATTGAAACAGAGCAGTAAGGCCTCACAGGACTTGTCCAGTTACCTGAAGTGACAGCTGGACGTTAGGAGCTGTGCTCACTTGAGTCTTATTCTGCACTGTTAAGAGATGATGAGTAACATCTTTAAAAGCAACTAAGGATCTTTCATCAATGTGGCTAGCAATATTTATAGCAACCAGAAAGTTCTCCTGGAAGATAATGAAATATGAAGAAGTCCACACAAGCATCTGAGCAGTGTAACTGAAAGAGTTCACATACTATGAAGGCTGTTAAGTGCTTTGCTCTTATATTTTTACATAATTACTAAAGTCCTACTCACTCAAGAAACTACATGAAAGCAACACCCTCTTACTTCAGTATCCTGTTCCCTGGATGTAAACAAAATTAGACCTGTCAATTATTGTGACCACAGTACATTTTATTTACCACTTCTTTTATTTTTGCATTTTGGAACATGAGCCATATTCCACTCCTCCTCTTGATGCTTCATAAACAATTTCAAGGTGTCATAGCTTAATGTGCACAAACCTGCTGAAAACACCATCTACAAGAGGATTACTAAATGCCCAAATTGCACTCAAAAACTTCATTTACAGGACTTCAGAGGACAGCAAGGTGCCACTTTCCTGTCAAATTCCAAGCTGAGTTTAAAGAACTACTAGGTGGGGAAAATAATTTTTACTAACACGGACTTAAAATATGCAGAAGTCAAATGACAAACTTTCACAATGGCATTTTCAGATTTCCAAACAGTAACACTACGTAGTTCTGATGGTAAATATGTGGTTTCTTTTATCAAAACATGTGCCAATCTACCAGAAATGAAACTGTACAGGGATAATAAGACGCCTGGCTGACTGCAAAATGCTGAAAGACGCGACGCATTGCTAGATCAATCATATTTGAACCTTGCTGGAGGTAGATGAATCCAGAAGCAATAGTCTTGGCCTGGCAATTAAATTTAAACATAATAATCATCTGGCAGGCTTAAAATCATAGTTTAGGATGCCATCACAGCATGCCGACTATTCCCCTCGCTGCACCTGCACTGGCACCAGGCAAGATGCAGTCACTGTAAACAACGCTACTTTTTGATTTCCTGGTTCCTTCAGCCAGGAGGGTTTGAGAAAGTTTTGATAGCCACAGTTGTTTTATTCCCTTTTATTTTCGATACTTGGGATATTCATCCTTCAGCTGGATCATTTTTAAATCACTTCAGTACTTAAACTGTCACACTTGATGCATAATCTGACACCACAGAGTCATAGTTTGAATATTTCAGTTCTATTACTTTTAATTCTGTACCAGTTAATCATATTTTATTTAAAGGTAAAATGTTAATCTTCTGATGTTAAAAATCATCATACTTTACTTTTTTTATGGCCGCATATTAAAATAAGGATACTTGCCAATTACCTAGAGACTTCTTTTCAGGATTCAAATGAGAAGTTGACAAGAGGTCAGGCTCAGAATCTCTGCAGTACAACAGTCTGCTCTGCATGCCAGAGGTATTCTCTTTAAATTTCCCAGTACTTCACAGCTGAATTTAGCACATCTCACCAATTGCTACCCCACTTTGTTGCGTCCTATTTTAATCCTGAGTAAAAGGTTTACCAAAAAGCACCTTGCTCCAAATTGTTTCCTATAAACTGGTTGCATGCAGTATTGCAAGCTCAAAACTGTAAGAGAAATACTTCAAAAAGCCAATGGTTCTCTCTGAGATAATGAAAGCAAATTTTTTGTTGTTATTTTAATATTGCTACTTCTTGTGACTTAAAATATAGCTCTACACGCACCACCAGAATGAGGTCTTAGGCTGCAAGCATTTCCCAGCAGGGATTTTTGTCTCTATACTTGTCTGCAAAGCAACTAGCAAATTGTTAATCATCTATAATTAAAGACACCATAAGCCCAGAACCCATCAGAGTATCTCTCCAGTTTGCTCACGTGGCCCTTTATGCATAAAATATGCCTTTTCATTTCAGTCCAAGTACCCTTTTCTATTTGGGGGCCTCCTTCAAACCTTCTTCTATGACATGCCCAAGAAGAGAGGCATTTTTTAACATTTATTTTTATGTATAAAACACAATGAAAATGACAAATCTCTGTGACACATTTCTCTCAGTCTTTTGCTTGACCCTAACATTTTTGGTTTTATTTAAGATTTTCAGAGATATACAATATTTGTATTGCTCAAGTCTGAGGGTGTCCATGAGATGCCATAACTAAGCAATGTGCATACGCTTAACCTTTCATGTCACACAAATGCCAGCAAGCAGTACCCCAAATTTTTAAATAGGTAAGTAGGAGAGAAGACAGCAGAGTTGCCCAATGCCACATATGGTAAGTCAGTAAAAGCATAGAACTGAGCTGGAGATTCACTGGGTTTCCATGCTCATTCACGTGGGTCACGTCTGGCTTGTAAGCAACATACTATATACATCTTGATATTTCCTTTTTCCTGTGACCACAACTGTATACTGCAAGTTGCACTCATCTGCTCTACCTCTGGCACTCTACTTACAACTTACAGTCATCCTAAGATAAAGTTCATACAGAACAAGATGCAATGACATATTAATTTCATTTTTAAATGGAAGAAAAGCAGTGTGGTTTTGGTGGTGGTGCTGATTTTATTTATTTGTTTATTTTTATCCCGTCATTTCCACATTCAGAATTGCAATTACTGGCACTATCTTTTAGGTTTTTGATGCTCTGCTTCCACTGTTAACTTCAGTCCAAGTATCAAAGCTCTTACATACATATAAAAAAAATCAAAGCAACACGGATCACACAACCACCATCCCCACTTAGTTCACAAGGGCTCAATATACCTCTGCCTGTCTGCAGAATTACAAAACAAAAAAGATCTATTTTAAATGTAAAACTAAAAACCTGACAATGTACAATTCCAAATGCACTTCTGCTGACAAGCACCGAGTCTAGCAGCTGAAACTTCTCCCTTCCTGAACCTTCTCTACAGCGATGGTCTGCTGCCAGGAAAGCCAGTCCATGGACCGCTGCCTAGTTAGGCAACTTGCTATGTAAGGCTCCACGAGGCAACCTCAAGGTTACAATCTTTATTTTAACACATTACATTGAATTTTAGAAGACTCTTCTTCCTTCATGCAGAGGATAGTCTCCCACCCTTCATAAAGCAGGTATCTGTTACAATATTTGGAAATATTGTAACTAGGGGTGAAAGCTAAGTTAATTTCTTACAGATTCTTTAGAATGAAACAAACTATATCTAAAAAGTGCAGATATGCTTTTTTATTTCTTTTGCAGTTCAGGGGAGGGGGGAAGGGAAAAGCATCTCTGATTTGTATATTAAAGCGCAAGCATCTGTCCTACTGATGATATTCTAGGGAAGCACATTAGCATAAAATTTAACGATGTCAAATAAGTGGATGTGAAATAGGGACTGCGTAAAGACACTATTTCCAAGCCTGACAGAAACATCACTGTTTAGAAATGCAAATGAAACCATTATGTTCAATAATTATATGAAAATATGAACAGTTCAGCATGTTTTCCAGCCCTGATGGCGGTTAATGGGATGTACGCTTATGTAAATAACTACTATTAAAGCTAATGCTGAAAAAAACTAATAAATTCATACTAAAGCAACTGATTTAGTACGCTTTTAAACCCCAGCAGTGCTCACTTATTAGAAAGGAGTGCATTCTTATGTTTAGAACTCATTACTGTTACAAGTCACTGCAACTCCATCAATTACCATGCATTAATGAAAATGGGACACATACAAAAAAAATTATTGCCTCTCAGCAGTTTTCTTTAAAGACAAAATATAGGGGTATTACCATCATGGGGCCTTGAGGGGAACTTATCAGCAACATAATCTTTATTACTACAACTGTACTCCCTGTGTTACAACCCTGGGGTATTTTTTGTCCTAAGAAGGGGCTAACCTTTATGTAAAACTCGTGACATATACGCAGTGAAAGTGACCATACTGCCATCAGTAAAAACTTACCATTTTCACAATTAAAAATGCATTTAAATAAACATATACACATTAGTATGTGAACTGAAAAATGTAGATATAAAATAAAAAATTACAATTCCTGAAAGTAGAGCAATGAGGTGTAATGCGAATAGAATTAAGGATAAAAGGTACAGATGGAAGTCTTCTATGAATTCTTGTATCTGGATAAATTCCATCCAGTTTTACACTTACACTTTTAATGACCTCCTAGAGAGCCATGGAATTAAGACTTCAAGGATGCTATTCATTCCTCTTTGGATGTTTTCTCCAATTCCTCAGCACTACTTGAAAAATTCTTAGCCCTGGTTAAACATCACAATTGATAGAGGAAACAAAACCAACACAGTGCTGCTATAGCAATGAATCCCTACAGAAATTAAAAGCTGAGATTTATTGAATGTCTATAACTCTACAACTAACCCACTTTCATTTTCTAAGCAGTCTCTGAAAATGAGATATTAATGTAACATCCACTAGATCCTAAGAAGTTTAGCAAGGCTGAAACCACTTTTATATTAGTTTGCATTGACTGTCAGTTTAAAATTAAGGATGAACAACCTTACAAGAGACTATGGTCAAAGAACTGATGCCAAATGGAGAAGATTCATATAGGACAGTTATCTGCCCAGTTTCAGCTGCTGTAAAACTTCAGTCCAAGATGGCATTCTGCTACTAAAAGTCACAGCACAGACTTGCAACTCATCTGACTACAAAAGCATCATCAATAAGAACTATGAAACCCCATAACAATAGAAAGGAGGAAAGAAATAATTTAAGTTTTTATCATGCATGAACAGTGACAAAGTTCATATAAGCCAATGTCCAGTGTAATAGCCAATGTTAAATTAATGCTGTTTATGTGCAATGTACTCTCCACAGTGTAAGGCAAAAATAAACGCTACCCTAGCCTGAAAAATTTACAATCTAAAAGCAGGTAGCAATACTAGCCTTTCAGAGGGCCAGCAGCTGACAGCATACAACAGCAAACACACACATGATGGCAGTCACTGTGACAAACAGTTGATGGGGGGGCGGTGGAAGAAAAAACACAAAACTATCTGATTGCTTTCACTAAATCTCTGTTGAAAGAAAGGTATGAAGTGTTTTGCTATCTAGACCATTAAAACTATTTCATGAGCGAAGGCCACTCTAAGGTTAAAAACAGTAAGACAAATTTGCTACTGATTAATAATAAAGCCATTCATTTTATTCTTCAAATCCAAAGTAATTACAAGCCAGAGCATGGCAAATGGATTTAGCAGAAGCCATTACGTCAGAAGAATCCTTTAAAGAAGAACAGTAATTTAAAAGACTAAACTGAATAATGAACTCTCCTGAACAACAATTATTATGAGATTGATTTATTGAAAGTGTATTTAATCATGCAAGAAATGTTTAAACTTTCCAAAATAGTTCAGGAAGACAGAGAAACCAATAGCAGAGTCAGCCCAACGTCCTCATTATAGTTGAGAAGCTGAAGCAGATGGAGAATTCATTTAGTTTGGAAGGATAAAGTACATCAATTTCTCTGAATCCACATTTCTAGTCAATTTGTTACAGTACCAGCTTCAACAATTAATGATCTCATTTTCCCATTTGTGCCTCCTTTTAAGAGATCTCAGTCTTTATTTCCGAATGAGCCAAATGTCATAAAGGAAAATGTAACTCAAAAAAACATCACTTTGAAAGCTCATGTGCCTAGAGCCAAATGTTTCAGCAACAGCCATAAAAGCAGGGGCCAAATTCAGTCAGGTAAGTAGCCTGGTCAGTTTAAGTGCCTGAAAAAAGAAAGATCTGCCTTTCACCTGAGACAGAGCCCTTCTCACCAGCCTGACTTCTACAGCAAAATACCTTTTACCTGACTGACTTCAGGTTTTTTCATTATGGCAACTGATACTGATATATGAGATTGCCATGGCTGAAGCTGCATTTCTAATGACAGGTCTCTTCCATTAAGTTCAGACAGGGGCAGCTCATCATCATATCCAGTTCTGAGATCCACACCAGAGAGTTAGTATAGATAATATGTCTGTGCTTAAGATACCATTCATCCTCCAGAGCTAGAAGACAGGTTGTCTGTGAAGCATATACCTACCAGTGGCTATCAACAACCTGGCAGAGCAGAACGCTAGCTCTTTAGCCAGTAAGACTGCAGCTCATAAACATCAGGTCTCTAGTACTAGGACAGATCACCGCAGTATAAAAATGTCATGAAACAGAGGAGATGCGAGAATACTACTAGCCCTCAACACTCACCTCAGTGGGCCTCCAAAATTCTACGCCAGAGCTGCTGGGTGGGAAAGTCTTCTCTTCTTCAGTCAGCCACACACAGAATAACGTCATTCCACACTTTACAGTATAAATTACAAAGCAACTCTGCTTCTCTTATCCCACAGCTACGCTTCTGTATTGACACTACCATCTCACGGACAATCCTGCACCACTGAATGTGAAGTTTTAGGGCAAAAAGCCTATCTAGCTCATATTCTGCAGAGGCTGGTGTTGACTATTTAGATGCTGCCTGTTGATTCTGGATAATTTCATAACATGGACAATGTGGCTAGCTTGTGCTCTAAGGCACTAGCTAGGATTAAACATAGAAAGCTGAGCTTTAAATGAATCTCCAGTCATTGACCCATTTGAACACTCAACATTACAATATGTTTCACCTTGTTTTAGTTTAAAAGTTCATGAAAAATTCAAGATATCTTATTTACCCAGTAGTCCTTGACTGATTCTTCTACATTTAAGAAGTTCTTAAATACATACATTATTTAGCCAATACTGGCATTACAGAATAGCATATAAATATTCAGGGACTTTTTAATAAGTTCAGCTTTTATTCAATAGACCATAATGGTTGCTTAGAAACATTTACTAGTAGGAGACCTGTAATAACAGTAAGGGAAACACCTTCAAAGAGTGAAGCAGTTGGATAAAATGGGAGAGAGGAGCAAAATACTGATTTTTCATTCTCCTCACATGCTTTCAAACAAATTATGATGCACAAGAAGACGCATATATGCGTTCATATATGAAAAATAGGAAGGGAAAAATTTAAAACTATAAGCTGAGGGAACCAAGTTGAGAAATAAAAGAAAAACGATGATATTCCAATCCCTCAGTTCGTAACTTGTCAGAAACTATACTATCAGGAACTGTACTACAGAAACTATAACAAAAGCAAAAATCACCCTTAGCCAAAGTTAAACTCTAAAATTGTTACTGAGTTTTAAATAAAGAGCCTGACTTTCAAAAGCACTAAGCACGAGTTTCCTGCAAATGGCAATTTTTTCTCTGTATAGAAGTTTTCTTCTTGCCTTTTATTATTTTGGGGCGGGGCAACATGCAGGGATCCAATTTTCATATATACATGCTTAACTGTACTGTTAATTTCCATACCCCATTTTTCTATGACATTTTATGTTGTCACTGTGAGTTCAGACTAACGGTCCTTCTGCAAACGGCTGCCCTGGGGAGGCACACACGCACATGTATCCGTTAAGCAGGACATAGGGACCACACATTCAACAAAGTACATTGCCAAAGGCTTTCTATGCAAGACCTTTTGTTTTGTTTTTTTCACCTGTGATAACAACTTGGTGGGTCAGATTGAAAAAGGAAAGGAAATAGAAGTACTGCCTATTTCTCTCCCCATTTTCAGAAAAGCAAACTCAACATTATAGAGAAAAGTAAGTATGACAGAATAAAAAAGCAAATTCTGTACTCTGACACCTGCTTTTCTATCATTCTGTTCTTTGGCATTAAGCAAGTCAGCAACTATTTTTCTTCTGAAAAATAATACTAATTCTACATTAACACAGAAAGATAGGAAAAGGAGAAAATATGTAAATAGCACTAATTTATGAGTATATGCAAGAATAATGTAATGAACAGTACTATGGCAAAACTAAAAGCGCTTTATTAAATACTCTAGATAATGCTTATAAGAAGCCCATTATTCTTCCAGCAAATTAATATTCTATGTCTCACTAACAATATCAGCAAATGAACTGTTTTAGTTAAATTAATATTCATAAAATCAACTAATTAAGTAGTCCTAAGTTACAATATTAAGGACATATGTAAACAGAGTCTATGATCATTTTTAAGAGTAGCCAAGTAAATCGTATGGGATTTGTTGTATGAACTTGGCTGGGTCTTCAAATCAACAGATCATGTTCAGTCAGAAAATAATTCCAACAAAAAGCTTAAGTAATCCAGGTACATTCTAAATATTAACCAAAACAGTGGTTTAGTAGGGCTGATGAGTTTAAATTCACAAAAAGAAAAAAAATAAGTTTGTAATAAAGAGAATCTCTTCTTCCCATTACCTCCCTATTCTTTGTCTCCAAAATGATAATTTCAGCATAGCTTAGAATTCAATAACCAATTTAAAAAAACTTTTTTTTTTTTAAGAAGTTTCCTTTTCCCCAATTAATAAATCTTCACAGAAATGTTAAGGCTGTTTTTGCTTCTTCATTTATGCAACACCATCAAGTTTAGATGAAAAAAAAATCCTTAATGGTGATAACAAGAAAAGCTAAAGACCATAACATAATTTCTTTGGGCTTTGAAATAACAGTAGTATTTGCTTCTTAATAATCTCATTATTATCATTTTTTTCCTAAGACATCTATCATGACAGTACTGGGGCATCTTACAAAAGATATTTTCCTGTTTCTTAAATTAAATCATATTGGGGACCTAAATTAATAATCGGTGCTTGAAAATATGCCAGGAAAAAAAGGAAAGCCAGAAGCTTTTCTCTTAACAGCTCCTAGCAGAAGTACAAGAAGGGGCAGCGCAAGTAGCCTAAGAGCATAACGTGGTGCGTGCTGCTCATCCCTTATTCTGAAAATGCAAATGAAACAACAAAAATAAGAACATTGAAGTTGCCAGTCAAACACTCCAAAGGCAATGCCAGAATTTAGATTGCCGCTAGAAGCGCCATTCAGTCACCTGGTCTGTATCCATCACGATCTGGGAATACACAAGCAAAGAGAGGACAAATACTAAGAGAGGATGCTGAGGAAGACACAGAGCTAGGTTACACATGGTGAGCCTTCTCACATGAGCTTAGTCCCAAATTCTGTTTCAAAGTTTGGAGAGTGCTAGAATACACTGAAAAGACACAGCCCTACTTTCACCAGCTGTCTCACAATCATCTGACTGATCCTAGGCCACCTACCTCCATCCTGGCTCTTCCTGACTGCTTATCCCAAACACTATTGAACTCATCAGTCACAGGCTTTACTTCTTTCACATTAGCCATGCCCAGCCCAACCTGCTTTTCCAAGTCTGTCCTTCCAGCCACATTCTAGTTCTCACTTCCCCAGTACAGCCTCCACTTACGTCTTCCCCTCTACCTCCTGCTTAATCTTCCCTTTCAGAAGATTAATTCTTTCCACCGCTTTCCCATCCATACAGCTATAAGATGCTTTCATTGTGGAGGGCATCAAAAGAATGGGAGCACCCATTACTAGATTTTCCAGTTTGGCCCAACTGGGCGGATTTTAGTAAGAACAGCAAAATATGTCATCACAGCACACATACGTTACACCACTAAGCATCACATCTCCAAAGAACAGCAGCACTAGAACTTTTTAGAAAAAAGGCTACAAGAGTTTATTATAGACAAAATAAAGGTTTGATCCTCTTTTGGTTTTGGAGCTGGTTGAAACACTTTAGATCAAGGTTCTTTTGAAAGAAGCCGGTTTCAAGCGGGAACGCCCTGTGAAAAACTAAGCCAAAATATTTACTTTTGCCCAAATTCTAAGACAATATGACAGGTCTATACTGCTTTAGGGAAAAGGAGTAGACCAGATGACTACTTGAAATGCCTAATTTTCCTTAATTCTGTGATAATAAGTATTTGGCAACCCTGACAACAAGCTGGCCTATTTATTCACAGTGTGCTCATCAGGGTTGTCCTCCGTTAACTGCATGCCCTAGTAAGAACTACTCAAATTTCAAAGTTTCAACTGCAACGGAAGGATAAGTTTGCATGACTTTTTAGTTGTTGTTCCCTACCCAGACAGCACTGACCAATTCCAAAGCAAATGTAAGCTTAGGCTGCAGACGGATACTGTTTTTTCAATACTGGTAAGTTACTCAAAGTTTTGCAGTGAGATCACTGCATACCACCTACTCCCCCACACCCCAAAGCTTTTGTCATAGTTCAGCAGCAATGAATTCAAATGGATGGGTCTGCATAGCTTCTCAAAAAAAAAAAAATCAACCACAACAAAATGAGGAAAATATGCCTTTAAAGTAGGGATTTCAAGCACACAAATCGTATCTTTGCTGCAAGAGTCTTAATAAGAAACAAAACAAACAACAAAACACATGTTGCTTTAAAAAAAAGAAACCACACTCCCCATGCTATTCAAATTAAACCTTTACCAGGTTGAAATTACACTTCACTGGATAGCTGCAGTTATGTCAGAAGCACCGATTTATTATTGTAGGGTAATTTTAAATACTGGGCTAGATAAAGTAATTTTATGGAGAATAAATTAGCTTTGGGGGAGAGGGGGAGGGAAAAAAAAAAGGTAAGTAAAATTGATTTTACCAGACTTGAAGGTTTTTTCTTATGGTATAATACCCCTGATATCTTATTTGCAAGTGAACTCTGTACATTTCAGAAGAACTTGAAGAATTTCAATTTGCTGTACTTGAAAATAGCCAAAATCTGCATTCAACTTTGGCAAGTCAGCTCTACAATTTCTTCCCTCTGCAACAAGCTTCAAGATAAAAAATTAATTGATCAGAGGTACATCGAGGATCTTGAATCATTCATGTATGATAGGCAAGTATTGCAGTAGTTAAAATTATATTGTTTTAAATTATAACCTTGTTTTATATTTCTAGGTTTTACAGAGTTTTATGAAGTGTAAAATTGCATGCATTAACCTTCTGCCATGTCTACCAGACTTCTGAAAAAGTATTCATGCTCGTGCAATCTATTTCTAGTAAAGCGGGGGGGGAATAACCAAAAAAAACCCACAAAAAAAAACAAGCAAGCATGCCTACTTCCCAGTAGCCAAATAAACCTCAGATGAATTAGTGAAAGCTTTATGTGCATAAATTAAAAACATATTAATCAGGAACATACATCCCACCCACATTCATGAGCTGACTAAATACACAAGACGTAATCTACAACAAAATACCGACTTCAGTGAAATCAATGTAAAAGAGTTGTAGTCACATCTAATGGCTCTTAAATACATCAGATTTAATATTTTCCAGGAACTGTTCCATGCCCGGCTAAGCTTGTTGATGTGTATCTTATTTAGTACAAACAGACCAAATTCTTTCTATCAATAAAAGTGCTGCTGTGCTACAAGGGATCTTCTGGGTCATCAAGGGCAATCCTCTGCTGACACAGACAACATATCACCGAATTCCTTTCATAAGCCAACGAAGCTCCATCATAAAACAGTTTTTTTTAAGCCTTCCAGTGCTAAACTGTGAAATATTGCTCCAATTTTCAAGAACCCTCCTCCAACTTCATGTTTAAGTTTGTGGACTGTTTATCTCCATTTATTTCTGTTCCAACACTGGCCTGTAGCTTGAAGAGTCCCTTTTTGTCTCAGCATTGCCTCTCCCCCTATTCACCTTACCACCATCTCAACCTACTTCTATATGGCCAGTCACTATTCAGAAGCACACACGTACACACTTCAGTTTCTTCTCAGAAAATAGCTTCTCCAGCTATTAAGTAGCCCTTCTCCACAAATAGCTTCTCCCATCATCTTAAGTAGCCCTTCTCCACAACTTCTGTCACCAACTTCATTTTTCACTTGAACACGGGATGACTCAGGACTGAAAACAGTATTGCGCACTAGGTTTCATCAATGCTTTTTAAAATAGCATTAGTATCCTCCCTACTTGAAATACAGCTTCTGATGAATCACATGCTATTTGCTTTTGCTGTAGTTGCAGCACTGTCTCTTCAATACCCCACTGTAGTCAACTGTTAGCCTTCTGAGGAATTAAAGAAGAAAGCATCAATATCAAAGATTTGGAAGAGAAATGAACAAGAGAATTTTGTAAAGGTCTATCACACCACACTGAAGAAAATTGGTAATTCCTGCAACATTGACGTTGCATGTGATATTCCAGGATTGGGACTAAGCATATGCAGCTTAACAAAAATGGAAGTCACAGCCTGCAAGAAAAGAGAATCAGCTAACTTTATATAAAAAACAAACAAACAAAAGCTACACCAGAAAAAGTCTGAACTGGCTAAACCTCCTAGTACATATATACAGTTCAAATGCCTTCAGTGTAAGTTGTCTCTCTCTGGACACAGAGACCCCTGGAATACCATGCAAGTTTTAGATCGCAATTACAACCTAACAGGATTAAGTAAAAAAAAAATTAATCTATAACCATATTTTAATGCATAAATTCCTTATTGTCATTTTTAGTTGACAAATATCTATTTCATAGCAAAACAACATCATAGGAACAGCTGGATGGCAGTTTTAAGCTCAAATGAACCAGCATCACATGCTGACAAGTCATCTCTCTGATTGCTTTTGAATGGCAGCACATGCAGATTTATTCTCTGCCATAAATTAGAACAATTATTTCTCTGTGGTTCACTTTTTATTTCAGACAGTGAGCCCCTGCACATATTTTTAAAGGATATCTTCCCTTTCCTTGATGATAAGTTCATTCTGTTCCTCTAGCTGTCTGATCTTCTTCTCAAATGACTCCTGTTCAGCTTTCAGCCGTTCTTCTGTCACCTCCTTTTCTTCACTTACCCTGAAAAGAATTTGAGAGAAATAAAATACATGCCCATAACCACAGTGCCTGACTTCCAACTCCTCCGCTTTCCAGGTAAATGGATATCACCCTCTCCACCCTTAAAGAGGTTAGTTCCTCATAACGTTTATTTTATTATATTACACTGGAAGATGCATATGACTTTATGCAATACATTATTTTTTCAAAGATACTGGTCTCACATGCACATTAATGGGCAGCATGGAACAACAATGTAAGGACCTGAACCCACAATTAGATTTGTGCAGTCTGATTCCCTGCAGCCGTAATGAAGACACACTGGGATCCTTACAAGCCTAGGGCATGTAGACATACAACTCAAATGGGAGAGCTTAGCTGCTGAGACAGGAAAGAAATTGAAAAACTTTTCTGTTTCTTAATCTATAAACTAATCCTTCTTTCACATTTACTGGTCAAATATAAGTCCAGGAAAGGAACCATTTTTCTTGTTAGTTTTCTCCAAACAAAACAGTTTGTCCTCTTCTGGGGATTTTAAAATATCAAGCCGCAGGAGTAAATTTTCCTTTCTGTCTGGCCATGGCACACTGTATCTTGCTGCTCAGTGTAAATAATTGGATCAAGATTAAAAGATGACAACGTGAGAAAGGTTTACAATGATCATTTATTCTGCACCTCAAGAGCAGGCTGTAAAAACAATTATTCTGGTATCACGTAGGCAAGACGACCATTATGCACAGATGAGCCTGTAACTATGCTAAAAAACATGGCTTAGAAATCATGGCTCTATAAAACCTCTACAAAAATATTAAGTAATGAGCTTAGACTAATAAATATTATTGCTCTGCACTTAGGCAATTTCTGTTGCTGAAGGCTCTTAAAAGTTCAGTCTTTTACGATGATGAAACAGCTGCCACAGGTGACAGGAAACCAAAGCAGTACAACATCCAGAAAACTTCAATTTTAACTTCAAGTGGAACAATCCTATAGGAAGAGGAAAGGGGGAAAAATATATATATATAAAAAATAATATATATATAGGTATTGGACTAAGCCTTCCACTCGTCCCATTAGACTCATTGACATTCTTAACAGAGAACTCCATTCAGGGACTGAGCCATCCATTTGACATCATGACATCTCCCTTGAGAGGGCATGGATTTGTTTTGATATTCCAGTGGAAAAACCATAAATACCACAATTGGGTCACCCCCCTGGGGTGAACTGTAGACTGGCAGTATTCCTCACTTCTAAGATCAACCCACAGCCCTTCGAGCAGACTGCAAGAAGTTGGAAATAATTAATAATATTGAAACTCACATCTTTTCTCTACAAACCTGGAGGGAGAAAAATGACATATAGCATATAATCAAATTCTGTAAATTAGAGCAGTTTGAAAGCTTGAAACAAACTATTAACTGGAAAGTTTCTAAATTACACAAAAAAGACATGGATTTAGCATAAAAACATTCTACTATTCATACGCCTATGGTCTAATTTGTAATCCTGTCCTTGGCAGTGTTCATCAACTCATTCCCAGGCCCCTTTCCCTCCACTCAAAGGCTGTCAAAAGGGGTGTGCACACATCAGAAAATAAAGAATGAAAAGGGAACCAGCTGTATTAACTCTGGATCCATCCCAACACCTATGTACTCCTTAGTTAAGCAGGCAACAAACTTTTGAAAACTCTCTACCATACACCCTTGCTCCCCGATGCAGTTACAGCTACGGTACATATGCCGCAGGCTGCAGACCCAGGCTTTTGCATCTAAGCACAACCAGTTTGTCTTCTCTGAATCTAGAGCAATCAGATAAGTGACTAAGCATATATGACCTTCCTTCATGTAATCCATATGTGACCTTCTTTCAAGTAATCAGTGGAAGATGCAAGAATGCTTCCTGTTTCTTAGGGTAAAAAAAAAAAAAAAGAAGAGAACAGAGAATAAAAACCATCGATTAGAAAAAGACAATGAAGACAGCAATGACCATGTAGATGAAAGACAGGAAGGAAACAAGAACAAGAGGGGGAAAAAAAAAGATCAGAAGGGAAAGACAGGACAAGTATCATCTCCAGGGCACTATATAAAGACTGAAGCTTGCTTACTAACTGCAGGAGTGATGCTGCATTAGAAAAAGGTTCAGGACAACTGAAACACTGGGCCATGCTGGCACCTAAGAATATTAAAATCAAACAACAGTATAAGAAAATAAGATAAGGTAAGAAAGACCAGAGCACTAGAGAAATTAGACTAAACCTAGCAGGTTTTACCCATCTCTAGATTCTGTGATTTACTGCTTGTATCAGTCTGCATCACATTCACGTGCTGTGTTTGTATTTAACACAGATCACAGCAAGCTGTCATACTCCCAGACACATGAATATATTGTGCCACATATCTTATGCAGTAAATGACTGAGAACAGTAAGTGATCTTAGAAGAAACGTGGCAGTATGTTTATGTATCACAAAGCAGGAGACAGCCCGTAAAGGGCAGGCGAGATATAGAAGAGAGTTACTCACAGGAGGTGGCAAAAGGAAGTTAGAGAAAAGGAATACAAGAATATCATCAGATTATGCTGGGTTTATGTCACATCCTATACACAGCTCAGTGAGGTTTTTTTATATACTTCTTTCTTTGCCTTCTGGCAGTAAAGAACAGATGATTTTTAGCAGAATTAGGAAGGACTTCACTGATGCCGAATGGAAACATTACAAGGCTTATAATGCTCCTCAAAAGGATTTTCACCCGCTTTTCATCCGCTCGTGGTCAGAAAAGAGCAGTGAAAGAATGAAGGCATCGCAACCAGAAAGGGCACAACTGCTCCGTTGGGCAACACACTGGTGTCCAGCTCCCTTATCGTTGTTTCCAGGAACAAATAGAGGATTGACAGCTGAGAGCAAAGATGACAAATCGGTAGAACTATTCCTGCTGTTCAGCGTCTGCAACATTTCCTTGCATGCAATTTACATTCACCTATCTCGTGTCATAGGATACACACCATATTTGTTCAAGACTTGTTTTAAATTCAACACTTCAAAGTTTATGTAATTCTAGATGCATCTAAATAAAGATTTTAATTTTATTTTACAGGAGCCTCTGAAGGAAAAGAAAAATTCATAATGCAGATATATTGACAAAAAACCCTCCTAGGACATCAGCCTTAGGGTTCAAATTAATTCCTAATTCACCATTTCCAATTACTATGGTGTGCTCCCAAGTCCACTGCTGATACTAGTAGTTCTGACTGTCTGATCTGAAGAAGGAATTGATCAACAAGATTGCTGATGACACTGACTCATTCCACTGAGTAAGCAGGATTGATGCTCTCCAGGTGGAATTTCTGAAGCACTGCACAGGTCAACAGCACTTCAAGTTTTATTTGTCTAATGAAAAACTGGCATGCACAAGAAAGAGCCATGATAATATTCACATCAACACTACGCTAGGGACAAAACTCAAAAGAACTCTTCCTGACTGAAGGCACTTACAGTCTTTACAAAAGAAAAGAAGAGCTGAAAAAGCAAATTAAAAATAGTGTTTTCTGTTTTTTAAAATGTTAGAAAAAAATGAGCTTTTACCAAAAGAAATCTGAATGCATTAAGAACTGTGGCTGAACAAGTTAAAACAGAAGACAAAATCAAAAAGCAGAAAAGCAGGGACATGGACACTGGAAACTTCACTGATCAGTCCTATGCTCATTGGGAACATTTATCTTTTAGGGAACACTCACCTGATTAATATTAGTCTGCCAACTAGCTAGCAAATATGAAAATATTTTGGTGACCATTCTCAAAAACTACAGGTTTTACGTTCCAAGCAAAGAATGGCGTCTGGAACAGCAAGACCACAGGGGGAGGAAAAACGGAGCAAGGAGCAAGATAAGAGCATCATGCAGAGCCCAGCACACGCAGGATCCATGGAACGAAATCAGGTATTCCAAGTGAAAGATGCGCTCCAAAAAGGTGAAACAAGTTTTCATGCCAGAGTTGATCACAACATGCCTCTGGCAGAACTGAGCAACAAAATGACTTTTAATACCAGCACTGCAGGAAGAGAGAATGGCAGCATTTTTTGTCTAAGGACACTGTTCACAAATCTGATACATTTTACTCAATATCGTGGGCAGTTTGTACATATTAAAAAAATTAACAAAAAACCCCAACGATCCCAAAATATAATTGAAATTGCTGCACAATGGATAAATTTTATTATATGCAACTTGCAAAATAATACAAAACTAGATCTCACAGCATGAATTTATAGCTACAAATGTCTTTTTAAGCACAAAAGGTAAGTGTGATTGGTGATACAATAATCCTAGGCATGCTTTACCTATCAACAAGAAGTAATTTCCAGACAAGCTTAGGGATATCTCATTTGCAATCTCACTGCCTGACCAATTAAGAGAACTGCAGCACAACATTGTCTCCTAAAGTAGCACAGAAAAAAAAAAGAAAAGATCTTGACATTGAAGTTAAAGCCAGTTAACAGTTTGGTTAAATATGAGGTAGTGTAACCCAGGAGAGAAGGCAACCCAAGAGGCCAAACACTGCAGATTTGTAATACGGGCTTCCATAGGCAAGTTGTCCTTCAAAGATCCTAAGTGCTGGAAGAAAAACACTTAAACAGCAGATATACGCTACAGTAGTTTTACTGTCCTCCTTTGTAATGGTTTCCAGTTCTGTAACCAAATTAACCTTCTGTTTTGATTCCCATTTTCACCTTTTGTTGGAAAAATTTCAATTTTAGTTGGTCAATTTCATCTTTATATCAGGATAAAAAGTCCCCATAAAGCAATGCCAGTAGAAAAGACTAGCATTCCAGACTGCCAGCACCCTACAAAGGATTTAGAAATCCAAGGTCTTGGGAAGGAGGAAGCATTTTCTCAATAAGGAACAAAGGGCTGTCTGAAGGCTGTTTCACTAGCTGCTGGGTACAAGTCATTCTGGGCATGCCAATGGTCTTTGCCAGAAAGACACTAATGAGATAGCAAAAACCATCTTGTATCTCATTTGAAAAAGGCAATCACTCCCTCCCTTGGGTGGATAAGGGTATTATGATACCTTTCTACCTAAATCACTTTTGAAGATTTCTTTGCAAAGACAAACATGGAGAAAGCTGGCTCCCTGTTATCTTATCTGAAGAAAGAGCGAATACAAAGTAGTTAGATAGCAATTCTCACCACTAAACGCAAAAATTAAACTTTCATGAACCATTCTACGTCACTTAGTCAATGCCTCTGTTCATTCAAAAGCAAATTGCATATATAAGCTGTACAGGCATATGTGAACTGTGCAGGCAGGGAAGAAGTATTTATGATGTAGAGTCATAGCAGGAGCCAGAAAGTCACAGTACTATATCAGTTAGGAGCGAGGTGAATGCTTGCAAGCAGACACTCACTCTCTTTGCAAAGAAAGCTACGACCTCCATTCAGCCAAATGCCAAGACAGAGAGCGCTTTCAAAATCTGCATATCAGTTAAAATATTTCACTCCAGAATACTTTGTAACCATTCTCAGTATGGTGTCTAGCAAATCCTTAATGCTCAACAGTCAACTGGCTCGGTCCCAGGGGACCTTGCGCTGCTCCCTCTTGGAAGAGGCTAATGTGTCCTGACATTGGCGCAGAGCACGAGGGTAGGAATCTTTCAGTGCCTTCACCATGTCACTGCTCATTTCATTACATAAGCTGATGACTGCTTCAGGAGTAGCCTGCAGTAATAAAAAATCAGAGAAAGTCCTTTATGCCTCTTAAAAAGACTCTGCTTGTAGGGAGAGCTAAAATTTGCTCTTACCGTGCCTGCCACTTTCACCACCATGCCAGCAGCACCTTGCTGAAAACACAAAGGTGCCATGCTGGTTGTTTTTGAATATAACAGCTGATCACACTCAAGAATTTCCCATTTACTCACAAAACACTTTGCCATTCATAGGCAGGACTCATTCTACTCAGAAATTCCCCTACAAAAACAATTTGAAAAAGAATCTGCTGACACAATAAAAAACCCACAACATTCACAACATTTGAGTCTTTTAAACTTTGGATTCAGTTTGCCTCTCTCTTTTCACCTGAAGAGGGAAGATAGACTGGATATGTTCAAAGAAAGGCAAAACAATGGTTAGATTTACAGGTGGCAGCACAGAGCAAAAACTAAGATTATTTAGCCGAGAAAGGAGGATTAGAAAGGATACAGCTGAGTCCTTTCTTTCGACCCTGCCTCAAAATTCAATTTCATAAAGTCTCGAACAGCTAACCTGATGTCAGCCACCGGAATCCCCAGCAGCAGAGCATTACAGCCCAGTAACTGATTTTCTCAAAGGAAAGGAGAATAATATAGCCAGCGTTAGAATTTACTTACACCAAAAAAAAGTCTCTCCCTGCAGCATATTAGCTAAGGCATAGGCACACACCTTCCCAATGTTCAAAAGTGCATTGGGAATGAGAGTTGGAGGAAAAGAATTAAGAATAGGAACAGAAAGAAAAGTACGTTAGCTCTCCTTCAGCAGTCGCAAAAGTCGGGGAAAGACCAATAACCTGAACTGCTCAAGCAAGACTTGGTTGAAATTCAAGCCCCAGGAGTTAATCATATTTTGCCACTGGTTTCCACACAGACAGAATTTTACCGTTTTAAAACTGTCTTCATGCAGATGGTTATAGGCCAGTCTATTTCTGTCCACCATCCCGCAATAAGCGTGCAAGAATTAGTCCCAACTACCACCATTTTCATTCATAAATAGCAGCAAAATAAAGAACAGTGAAGCATAGCTCTGGTCAAGTGAGATCTTTATTATTCCAATTATTTACTGCAGAACAGTCTTCCTGGAAAACTTTCAGCATTCTGCTCGTTCTTTTTCTTCTCTGAAATAGCAAAGAATGTTCTACTGCATGTAAAAACCCTCCGTCATTGCACAACTAGGGATGAAAATTATGGAGAGTTTTAAAAAAGTGACGAGGTGAGCGGAATTAAAGTTCAACTTCCCTATTACTCTGCAAAGGACTTTTAATTACATCCAATAAAAAAATGATTAGGTTTAAAAATAAAAGAGAAGTAAGTATAAAATAATAGTGTTCCACTAATTTTACTTTTCAAAATTAATGTTGCTGCACCTTCTATTTTTCTTCAAAGAAATGTCAGGCAGAAATATCAAACTGTCCTCAGGGAAAAATCACAGCATCTGAGATTTAAGAAGAATCCCATGCTCAAATGAGTTAGTGTACTACTATTCACTAGGGAGCAGTGTATTATGAGGAACAATGTAATAAAAGGCTTTTTTTAATATTAGAATATACCTCTATATATCAACAGTGGCAACAGTGTCCGAATAGCTCCAACATCTGACAATTTGTAACCACGCTTCCCAGCAATCTACTCTTTATGACACCCTTAACTAGACATTTTCTAACACATGAGGTAGGATAAAATAGAGTTGCAAGCATGAAGAACTTCAGAAATTACTGAAATACTGTATAGCAAGAAATCCTATATTGGTACAAATTATTAGCAGGCAAAATGGTTCACTGGATGAGGATAATCAGAGAGAAAATATTCCTAGCTGCACCAGAGACTTATTGCATGACCTTGAGCAAGTAACTTAATTTCTCTGCCCAAATTTTCCTATATAAAAAGAAAAAGGACAGTAATGCTTGCCAATTATTGCACAGACATATGAAATCTATGGCAAAAAGCATTTCATTAATAGCTGAGAATTTGCATTTTGTTCTAGAAAAACTTTGCCTTTATAAATTCTTAGTGTGGACACTAACTTTTAGCCCAAAGGACCTGAGATCATCTCACAAGACTTTCCCCTCTGACATTGTGCGAAAGCCTGCTCAAGTCCCATGTGCTCCTTCTCAATTTTACAGTCACTACGTAAGAAGCAGATTTCCAGAGATTCTGAAGTGTTACGGACACAGAGGGGAAGAAAAATCTCCTCACTCAAATTCAACCTATTTTTCACTTAATTTATCTTCGTGAATGCAACTAGTACTAGAATGAAATTTAGAAAAAAAAACTTTTGCTAAAGCTGAGAAACTTGCACTATTTCTGCCCCTCCTTCCAAAGAATAGGGAGAACTTGAAGAAATTAATCAAAGCAAAAGAAAGTTTGGCTAGGTAAGTTAAAATTATACTGGATTCTTTGTTGCTCTACATGTGCAAACACGGGCAAATACTGATTAACGTATTTCAGCCACAAGATCACCAATCCACCTTTAACCTGGATTTCCATATAAAAGCTTACTCCTGCCAAATAAGCACTACAAAGTTTCATATCAACAAAGTTTGTCATTTCCAAAAGACAACATGTGTTTATTTAAAGCATATGATACAAGCAGCAAAGAAAACCCTAGCCCTGTGACTAGGTTCACATGAATGAACTACTGCAGGTCACAAAACTTTGGCTTTTGTTTTCAATACGTTTAGGGGATTTTGGGTCAGGAAGCAAGGAAAAAACGATCAGGCTGCTTCATTGTTCATAGCTCTTCCAGGAAGAAAAATCACCTTATACAAATATTCAGTTCCATAATGCGGTTCTACATTGCTTGACGTTAATTAGAGGAATGACTCTCCTTAAACGTAATGCATTTTCAGGAGATGCTTATTCTTACCTGGCAAGTTCTTTAATTAAGTTTGCAATGCGTCTCTTGTCCTCAGGACACAAATCCTTTAAAGAAGCACTCTTCATTCCTCGGTCATTAGTGACCTGAAAATTTAAAGTAACATTTTAGAAAGTACTCTTTAAAGAAGAACAAATATTTCATAAGATATTAAAAGCATTTCAACATGCTTTCTAATAATTAGAAGTTGAAAGTAGACAAATTCCAACTGGAAATAAAATACATATTTTTTAAAATATAACTACAGTTCAGTAAAACAAATTACCAAGTTGTAGAGAATTCTTTTAAGAGACTTGTAATTAATGCAAGCTCTAGCTTCAATACTAAACATGCTGGGTAAAGTTTTAAGACAGACACTATTCACTGATTCATCCTAGATAAAGGGCAGTAGGTTCTCATGACTTGGAAATCTAGTGCAGCGATATCCAAATCTAAGTTCAAACTTTATTATATTAGGATCCTAAAATAAAGAGTAAGAAAAAAAACATTCCGCCTTAGTGTTTATGACCAAAGCATACAAAACAGCAAAAAAGGTATGCAATATACCTTTAGTAGATGGTAAGTCCTTATTTCAAAGGATTTTTTTAATCCACAGAAAAGTACACACCCTTTCACATGTCACTACCATTTGTTTTTAACCACTTATTTGCTACCTTCGTACTTACTACTCCTTCTCAAAACAAATCTTTAACGTACTGCAGTAATTCAGTTATTTTAATGCATTCCTTCATCACACTGTTATGGAGAACTGCAGTATTTGTTATCAATGTCCACCAGAGGGCATATTGCCGTTTGTGTTTGCAACACTCCCTTGTATTATTGAGGTTACCAACATTACCTATTTTGGGTGTTTCCAAGCAGGAAACAGTTCTAAGTTCTAAATTGTTTTTATTTATCAAAAACTTCTGTCATCGGTGACTCAGTTCTCCAGTGCTAGCAATAAGCATAAAATAAGAATCCCAAGATGAAAGCAGCAGTAAGAGTTCTGCTATTCTGTCCAAGATTTTAGCAAGTTTAAATATTTCCACTTAATCTGACTTATTTATTTTCAGTTTAGACTTTTACAAGCCTACATATATTACAAACCTCCCTGAGCGCATACAGTGCTTAACACGAGATACAAGAATGCTACCAAGTGCCTTGCAGTTTGGCCAAGTTAACACAATACAGCACAGAACAACCTCGGAGCATACAGAGCAAACAGTGGGCTTCTCTCCCCTCATTAGCAGTAATCACAGCAGACCTACACACATCAGAGAGGAAGTGCCCCCTTCCATTCTTAGCTAATTGCTTCTTGAACAGTGGTTTGAAACAATTAAAGGACTATGTCGCTTTTGGAAGAGGTGATGATTTTATACAGACTCATGTTATACCCACCTGACCCTTCAGTACACTCTTATTTTAACTTCAATGTATTTTCCTCAGGGGAAAAAAAAAATAATGGAGTTTTACAAGGCAAATTAGACTTCAGGCCTTTTCAAGGGGACATTTGATTTCACAGTTTCCTTCCCAAACATATGCTATTTACAGTCATACAAATGAAGAGAAAATTACTTTAACTTAACCAAATTTAACTTCAACTAAACATATGGTTGAAGGATTTCCATTTTCCATACTAAAAACTCTGAAAATTATTTTTTTTTAGCAGCTAGATGATGGAACTTCTTTAAGAAAAGACATTTCTAACTCAAAAAAGAGGCAGAAGCTTGATCACATTAGTGAAGGAGATTTTAACAGAAGGTACCTCAAGTTATTACCCAAACCTATGTACATACTGTCAGACAAACATTTGCGGGATGAAGAGGAAAATCTGAAAAGTTAGTCTGTGCTTTTTTGTGTCACCCACAGATATGGATAGATGGCACACAAAAAATTCTCAAAGGCAGGCTTCTACCATAACACATGTCAAAATGAAGCTGTGGAATTATACACAGCAACAGCTCCACCATCAAAACTAGATGATAAATGAAATATAGGCCAAGGCTGTACAGTCTCCTTTTTCCAGATTTCTGTCCTTTCTACACAGCTCAAGGTAGGTTTCGTAACTCAGTATTTTCTGGACAAAATGTGCTACATAAATGGAAGATTTTCTCACTTTATAAACCACACTTTGGAAGATAACAATCTGCATGAGAGAAGCAGACAATTTCTGTCAAATGGTAAGTAGGAAGATGGGAAATTTTGGTCAAGACCAGTACAGCAAACCACTGATTTATTAAAAGTACCAGAAAAGCTCCAGAGCTAGCAAGACTTCTTCAAAACTCTCATCCTCCTTTGTGGTACTCAAGTCTATCTGAATGAAGAAAAGGTAAATCAGTTCTGCCGAGATTCATATTAGAGCAAAACTCAATCCACTCTCTTCAAAAGAGGATTCTAGTAAATCGTAATGGTGACCTACCTACCAGTACAACAATGTAAAGTATGTTAAAGTAAAGCAATCAGCTCTCCCTAGACACATACACAACACCTTGAAGAAAATAAGTTTTGCTAGTGATGAAAACTCCTTGCAAAAAAGCTTTGTGAAACCTTCCTCTTCCATAACAAGTAAAATGTATGTTTGTTTCAAGTAATTCCGAGCTTATCTTCAACATTAGAGCACAAAGTTTCCATGAGGATTTGGCAAGGTAAGAGAAAAACAGAAAGCTAAAAAAGACAGAAAAGAGGAAAAAGCTTTGAACCCATTTTATTGTCAATATTATAAAAGCACATTTGAGTCTCAAATCAAGATTTGGTATATTAGGCATTGTATGAAAAGAACAAAGCCTATTTCTACCCCAACAGCTCTCACAGGGAAAAAGGAGTAAAAATTCTCTAAACAAGGCAAAGTAATGCAAACAACACATAATACAACAAAACAGATTTTAAAGTGACATATGAAGGCGTCTATGAGGCAGCGGGCTTGTAGATACTTCTGAAGAGATGCTTCTACATAAAGATTCTGCATAACAGGGGCTATTCATGAAATGTCTCTGCATGTCACTGAACAGCATCATTTGCAAAGTGGAGGTACATACCAGCCTCCTAAAAGCAGGTACTGATAACGAGAGAAATGGAAAGGGACAAGTTCAGGATGGGCCCTAAAAATGAATACTAGTTATGAGTGTCATGCTGAAGGATTCGAAGGGCAATGACACTGTCAAAGCAATGAGAATTGAGTGCTCTGTCTTCACATCACAGTTTTGAACGTACATGTGAGGCACACGGCATTTACTCAGCACACAGAAAACACAGAGAAGGACATCTTAGCCTAGGCAAAGAACAAGCTTTAACTGCATGACAATACAACAGTGATGCAGAAGCAGTCAAAAGTTTTAGATCCTCCCTGTAAGTGGGAAGATACCAAACCCTAGTGACTTACAGACTTGCCCAAGATGACTACTAGGCAAGAGACTTAACAGTACTCAAATGACTTACGTAGTCACTGTACTATACAAATCATGTTAGAAAAATGGCACCTCTCAACAGATTTCTAAATATCACATGACCTATCAGAATACAGAATAATCTTCCGAAGGAAAGCCCACTGCTTTGAAATTTCTAATGCAATAAACTGTAGGAAAAGTGTCACCTATTGTCACAGGAGTAGACCGGACAATTCAAAGCAGAGCCAAAGATAATGTCAACTGACAAAGCTACTCCTACTACTCAGATGCATTTGTAAATTTTACTATCAAAAACAGAAAGTGATTTTGCCCTGCTAACATGAGCAGTCACAACAAAAAGGTCTCTGAAAAGAATTTTACAAGTCTTGTTTCTAAGTGATATGACTAGAGCAATGAAACTGAATAGACTGAAACACAACTTCTTGCATGTTTGGCTAGTAACATACAGATTAGGGGCTACTCAAAGCTACACTCACTTTCTCCCTGTACACACACATAGAAATATATATAATCTGTTTTACATAGCCCCAGTTACATACCTCTTACATAAATTAGCACATTCAGCCTTTGTTGTCTTTAGGTGGGCAAGTGATCTCAGTGGAAAAGTAAATTCTGCCAGCAAGCCACCATGTAAGTGGGCAAAAAGTCTAAGAGATTGCAAAAATAATAGTACTCCAAAACTGTTTAAAAGTTTCCAATCTAAAGATTTTCTGCCATTTTTCTATTATCTGCACTCTTAAGAGCAAGAAAAATTTGCCTTTACTTACCTGCTGCCCTGTCAGATCTCCTGTGCTTCTAACAGGATCCATGGAAACAGAAGCAACAGATACAGGCACCTTTAGCTCAGTTTCACTTTTTTGATATTTTGGCAAATACCTTCTTCTTAAATTTCCTTTTGTAGACACTCCTGTAGATGAAAGACATGCAGAACACACAGATTATAAAGTCAAAAGGGACCTTTCTCTTGCCTCCTGCAACAGGACTTCCAAAAGGCATCCTTGCCTTAGCAGCTCTTTTTGAAAACAGTGAGCATTTCGGGTATATGTTTGCAGTTCCCCCCAGCCTCTCACTCCATACAAAGCTTTATTAAGATGAATATATCAGCAGAAAAAGAGGTGCATGGCACTGAAGTGCACCCAACCACATGAACATCAAAGTAAATTCTGAAACGCACATGCTGTCTTCTGACTGAGGTTCAATGCAAAAACCTGTGTTTGTTTAAGGTGCAAAAGCATAAAATTGAGCTTCTGCTTTGACACTCAAAGACAATGAGGAACCAAGCAGCAGTAATGCTGTTCCAAGTACCACTCATACGGTAAAATATAACTCTTTTCTGTTATACAGCCAACCTACTCATTGCTCAGGCTAATTGTTTGTTTCTTTCAAGACATACGAGTAAGGTAACACTGCAGTGCACACTCCACAGATCATCTGTAAAAAGCTTTCTGCCACAAGTAGAATTAGTTCACCCCTACCAACGGTAACAACATTAAAGCACTGAAAATCCTGGTGCTGCAATTATAAAGCGCCAACACTGACACTAACACTAAATCTTCCCAGGGCCAGATGAAAGCAAATAGTTTCTTGGTACTGCCTGAAGGTTTGAGTTTTGACTGTTGAGAAGAGCAAAAGGTTTTGAACCAAAAAATATTGATTTTATACTAGCAGATAGACTACATTTATTTGGGTAATGAATTTCAGAAGTATGCCAGCAATTCAAGTGAAAGGACTAAATTATAAGCTTTAACATCTCCATGCTCATACACAAGGGAAAACAATGCTTCTGAAATTCTCTTCCAAGGAAGTAGGAAGATCCATCACGTAGGATCACTGTTTTCTTTCCAGGGCACAGAGTATAGCAATCTGACATCGCCTGTCTTGAACTAGGCTAGCTACAAAACACACGCAGAGATTTTTAACAGAGCTCTTTGGCCAGTAGTTTTGAAGGGTAACCATGTTACTCCAATCCTAGAGAGTAGGATTCCTCAAAATTTGTAACTGCTGGCCATACTCTGGACATATACACAATTTTACCAGAGTTAATCATCTCCAGATATGTTTTCAGGACCTGGTGTCACTGTAAAAGCTGTGTTTGAAAATAATTAGAAAATTCTGAAGGGGGACTCAGAACACACGTCTTTTTCCCCAGGGATATACACATGCATGCACTCAGTAAATCAAGGTCAAGAGAACGAATCAAAAAAAAATTTGATTTTTCTTTACACAATGAATCTTCATTTTAATTGTTCTCTTCAAAATTTACAAAAGACCTGAACATCTCTAATGCTTCAGCATTCTTTGGAGACCACATTAAAAGTTCAGCTTACCTTATAGATTGGATAAAACTATGCTGTACCTGCAATGGAAACAACTCCCCTGAAACTGTTCATCTTACACCATATGCTTATCTAAGCAGCAGAGCAGAAACCCTCTGCTGTGATCCTGTATGTCCCATTACAACTTGTGATGACTCTGTACCTTACACACTTAAGTACACAAACCATGTACCTGAAAAGACATTGTAAAGTTTAGCATTTAGGGAAAACCTCTGTTTACAGCTATTAGAAGGTCATACCTGAAACAGATACCATTGGCTGTTCTTCATCAGAAACTGCATGTGGCTTTGTTAAAGGTAATAAACAAAAAGAGAACAAGCTTGGCCCTTTAAAGAGAACTATAAAAATAAGTATTTTGGCTCTTAATTTTAAAAGACTGTTAATAAGAAAACGAACTGGCAACACTTTAGGAGCACCAAAAGCAAGAAAAACTTGACTAGAAAAAACAAACAATGCACAGATTGCTAAAACAGAAAGCATTACTCCTTCTTCACTATGTATTAACTTTCAGGCTGTAAAGATTATCTCAGAGGTCACCTTCACAAAAGATCCCAGGGACCAGCCCCAGTTGCAAGTGCAATTACTAAGATAATGAAGTAATAATATTTATTTAAATTAGAGCAGGTTATCATTATATAAGGAACCTCTTGATATGTAGGGAAGACAAATTCCAAAATAGTGTATTTCATCGCAGTATGAATATACATTTTGTACAATATATTCTAAGAAACATAAATGAGGATAAACGCAAAAGGTTTCAAAGGAAGTTGGTCATTCTCATCTGATCATCACATGATGAGTAACAGATGAAAGCCTGAGGATTGATTTTCTCTAAGAAGACCAAGATTTGTTCTGAAGTAGTTTCAAAAAAAAAAAAAAAAGAGCTATTTCAAGAACTTTCAAATTACCCAGGGCTTTACCTATTAAATTACTTGACTGCAGAAAACACTTTAAAAATCACAAAAGACCGGGCACTGTATTATTTGTGCTATGTTAGCAGTCACTGAACTTGAATCCTCACCTCCTAGAAGTCACTAAAAATAGGACTCAATACAGTTCAGGGAAGGGCGTAAATTCCTTAAAGCGACAGTTTCATTTAGCTGAACATAAAGATTTTTATTCCCACATAAGTAACTAACATTATACTAAAGTGAAAAACAAAAGCACAGGGCACAAAATTCTGCTCCACTATATTTTGTTTATACCCCTTTACTTTCCTGAACCTTCTAAGGTTGGCCAATTAACTCAATTACCTAATTTCTGTACTGTTTACAGATAAATGCATTTAAGGTTTTGCAGTTGTCTTCATACAATAAAGTCAAATTGTGAAAATATTTCAATTAACCTATACAAACTCCTGCCTTGACCAAAATTTGATTTTGATAATACCATCTCAAAAACTTAATTTAATAAATTATCACAAGGTGGAGAAAATTAGCAACAGCCTAGAAGCTTCCCCCTGTGGACAGCAACTTCAAATTCAACCAATACCCACTATCCATCACACAACTGGTACCTGGCACACTAGAAGGGCTTGATCACAGGCTCACTTGTGATCTCATTGATCCACTTTATCACTTGTAAACAATTATCACTCATCAGTCTCACACCAGTTTGAGAATATGTTCACTTAGTGCTACTGTCAAAGCCATCTCTCTCAACAAACGCTGAGAACACTTTTGTTCTCACCCATAAGCTGCAGCCTGCTACCTCTAGCTGTCACAACGCATTGTGGGGTCATGCCATGAATCAGGTGAGGAAGCTGAATAAACTCTGAAAGTAAAGCACTGTGTCCCCTCTTTCCAAAAAGCACCAAGGTAGATCAAAAGTCCAAGTCTGGCTCAGAGCCCAGCCCAAACAGCCATGTCAGCGCAACTACGACAGCAATCTGCAGAACACTGAGGAGAGTATCTCCAACTCATACTACTAAAGGAAATAACAAACCTCAGCACAGGCAATTGCTTTCTCAACTGACATATGGTTAACCTGTGCGTCAACACGTGGCTATAGGAAATAAAACAGATTTGCCTAAACACATTCGGCTTTTGAAGTTTGCCTCCAGTATTGGCAGTGTTGTGGATAGATACCTAGTAGTAGGATGAAAAAATTAGTCAAAGCTGTTGCTGTAACTCCCCCCAGCTACCAGGACCACTCTCCCATGAAGTTTTGCAGCCTACTATATTAGAATAAACCAAATGCAAATCAGGTTACCTTAATCAGCTGGACTGAAAATTGCAGTGACTCAGGAACTGATTCATGAACAGGTCCAACATCCTTGCCTCAGAGTGAAAGACCGGGGGCAGAACCAGCATCAACCATTTAACATTAATCCACTGCCACGTGCCTCTCAAGACTCCCTATAAGGTGACTATACACCTTATAAACCTTGTACCACCATCGCTAATGTTCAAGGCAACAGTAGAGACAGTCGTCACAGGCATCGGAGAAACTGAACATCCCATGATGTTGTAGGCTCCCCTACGGCAAGCAACAGTGCATCTGCCTTGCCGTGCTGTATCTAGTCAGCAATGACAGAGAGAAGTTCAGTTTTCCAAAGCTATTAAACCAGCATTACCAAATCTACCACATTTCCCACCCCCCTTTTTTGAAAGCAGCCGTTATTATTTGCTTTTGTGCCATATGCATTTCCGGGTATTTAAACTTTTCCAAGATCAGAGGCAACACTACCTACTTGCAAAAACATGTAAAATGGAAACAGTTGTCAGGAAGAGCCTCATTCCTTGGAATATCATGCTGCATAAGGCCACTGCTGGGCTCAAGAAACCATATTTAATCATGGGAAACAACCTGTCACCCCAATAGTTCATTGATAAAAATACACTGTCATTGTAACTGCATCAACACTTCCACAACTGAACAGAGCAGTGATAGCGTGGCAACAAATCTGATATGTGACTACCAACCTTCACCCTATCATGTCACAGAGAAAGTTGTAGGCAATTTTTTTTTTCCTTACACAAATGGGAAAACATAACAACGTGCTCCCTAAACAGTCCACTGGATGGTTGGCCCATTTTGTTTGTGCATTGTTTTCCACTGGGTGTGCAATCAAACATAAGTACAAGAGCACACACGTACTCTTCCTTTCAATCACTTCTAGCTGATGCTGGAATCCCACTCTCAGTGTGAGCAACAGCAATGCCTCAAGTCCCTCATATCTACAGCTAAATTGTCAACTCCTAAATTTCTGGCAGGCCAGTGTGCCAGTTCCACCGTAATGACTTCAAGTGGCTGAGCCTCTAACTCAGCCACATGAGCCCAAACATCAATGCCAACTCCTTCTGGTTCTCTGAATCACGCAAGCGCATCTCTCTCTAGCCAGGCTTTTACAGGCTGAATCCCCAACACCACAACCACCACCTACTCCATCTACGTGTCCAACCCCATGTAGTCTCCCACAACTGGAGCTTGCATGTCTTCTGCAGACGAAGCCACCACAGCCTTCCACTTGTCCGTCACAGATAGAGCCCCCCAGCCTCCAGGTCCCCCACAGGCTCACCCTAAATGTTATGCTTGTAGTCAAGCTTAGATGCCAGTCACAAAAGACACATCTTTTTCTTGTTGCCTGTTCAGCCTCTAGCCTCAGTTTCTCTCTGTTGATTCCCTTGCAAGTTTCTATAACCTGAACCCAGTTCCCCCATCTCCTACATATTTACCTCCCCCAGGACTTCACAGCTAGGTCACACAGAAGGTGAACACCAACTCTCCCTCCTCTTGCAGGCCACCTTTGCTTTTAACTCCCACGTAACTCTCCACTCCCTGCACACAGGCACATGCCCAACCTCTCTCCCCAGGCCGCGCTCCCCACACTCGCGAGCGGAGCCCCCAGGCTCCCTGCGCCACGGACACAAAACCCCACCCGTCCCACAGCCCCGCACCGGCTCCAGCCTCCTCCACACCAAAACTCCAACGCAGACGCCCCGACAGGCCGCACCCCCCACCCCCAGCTCACAGCCTGCCGCGCCAGCACCCTCCCTCCCCGCTCCCCTCACACCGCCCCCGGGCCCCGACCCCCGCCCCGAGACCCCCGCCGAGAGGCCGGCCGCCCAGGCACCCCCGCCACGGCACAGCCCGCGGGGCGGAGGCCCCGCCGCGGGCCCCCCGAGCTGCCCCCGCCCTACGGAAGGATACTGTCCCGACTCCAGTAAACGCCGCCGCCCGGCCCGGCGGCCAGCTCCGCCATCTTGAAACAACCGCCACTCCCAGAGTGCCCCCCGCCGCCCCCCCAGCGCTCGCCGCCCATTGGCTGCCCGCGCCGGCTTCTCCTTGCCACTGCCGGGGGCCGCCGGGCGCTGCCGGAACGCGGAAGAGAGGGGCATGCTGGGAATCGTAGTCCTCCGAGCGCAGGCTGACGAGCGGACTGCGCTCCCGCGGAACTACCACTCCCGTCAGGCCGCCTCACGCTTCCCGCCCTCCATGGGCTGACCGAGGCATCGGCCGGGAGAACTACTACTCCCAGCGCACCTTGCGGCGCAGCCGCGGCTACAGGGTGGGAAGAAGGACAGAAGGGGTTATTCCCACCGCACGCACGCCCACGCCCCATCGATCTCGCCTGCGTACCGGCGCGTTGACGGCGAGGGGAGCCGGGCAGGGGCCTGCGGAGGATGGAGGAGAAGCCCTCCGCCAGCATCAAGCCCTACCTGGACAAGCTCACCCTGGGGGTCACACGGATATTGGGTGAGTGGCGGTGCAGGAGCGCCCCTTGGGCCTGGGGTAGACCGGGGGGGGGGGTGTGTGTGGTCATTCGGTTGTCATGGAAACCGCCCGGGGGCGGAAAGGGGCGCCTCCCTCAGGGAGGGGGTCCCGGGGCGGCCCTGCGAGGCCCCAGCCCCTGCCACGGCCCCGGGGTCCCCGCCGGTGCCAGCCCTGCAACCGGGAACCGCTAGGCAACCCCCGCTGCAAGGCCCGGGCGCCTGCAGCGTTGGGAGCCACCGTGCTGCCCGGGGCATCACGGCAGAAATCCTGAATCTCTCGACTTGAGAGAGCCCTACAGTTTCAAAAAAAATGAAAGAGAAAGTGGTGTTTTTGTTCAAAACCGTGCATAATTTTTAGCCTCTGTTGTAACATAGGGTCAGCAGGTAGCGTGCCCGACGGAAGGAGTTCAGCGTGTGTTCTGGCAGACGGCTAATCTGTGAATCTGCTCAGGATCAGCTCCCCATAAACAGTCACCCTGCAGCTTATTCCCATACCCTGGGACTTCTTCCACGACGTGTCCTGCTTGCCATCTCTGGTTTTTGCTCAGATCTCGAGCCTTCTTGTATCCCTGCAGTACCCTTTGAAGTTCAGTAGGAGTGCAAGGCATTCAACATCTTAAAAGTAAGGCTTCTCAGGCAAAACTTTACTCATGGCAGCAGAATCACAAGAATTGGTGAAAGTATTTGCATGTGTAAAGGATTTTAGCATCAGACCTTTCATCTGTCAGCAGTTTGGGGCACAGAACTGTCATATTTGTACGGCTGGAAAGCAATACATATATCCCAAGCCTTGCGTACGACAACATTACAAATTGCAGTTCCAGAACCTCTTCCTATAAATTTCAAAGCCAAAAGTGACCACTGTAATTAGCTCACCCAGCCGCTGTATTGCAGGACAGTGAGTTTCGTCTGGTAACCTAAGTGTATCGCTAATTGCACATGTCTTTAGGTATCTGCTCAGACAGACAAGATTAAAAGATCAGGGCAAAATTCTTGCTGTGGGCTTCAGTGAGGACAGGATTTCATCCTCAGTCTCTGTTCAGCGTTCTCTTACTGACTTATTATTGGACTTCCTGGGAGGGTTTTTTGTTTGGTTTTTTTTTGTGTTTTCCAGTTGTGAGGTCAGGATAACATTATCATTCTACTCTGTGAGAGCATTAAAAAGGTGAAACTACTGATGATCCACCATCATGGCAAATGCTTCTTTGAAGTAGCTCTTTTAAAAAAATTACTAGCCCTACCCACATTTTCACCACCCAGGCTCAGATGTATGAGATCTGCATGATGTAACTACGTCCAAAATTAATGTTGCCATGTAAACTGTTTGGGGTAGGTGTGTTATTTACACCAGCAAGACATGGCAGTGCAGGTTTGGCTCTGAAAGTCCTGTAGCATCCCTTTCACATGGAACGTGTTTCCTGGTTTGTGTTTGGGTTTTTTGGTTTTTCTGTCTCTATCTCTGACAACTTGTATTGTGCAATATAGCAATGCGCACCCCAGTCCATTGCAGTGATGTTTTACTCTGGTTCTTTTCTCTGTCTCTCCACTCCTTCTGGGAATTTTGCACATTTTTTTCGCAGTGAAGTAGTCCAAAGCATGTAAATTGTGCCACCATATTAATTAGAATTGCTGAACTAATTGGGAAACACTACCAATCTGTTCAGTGTTTGTTTCTTTCAAATAACAAAGGTATCTCATTCAGAAAGATGCCTTACATCTAGTTTGCAGCACTAGAAACTGTCTTATTTTAAATCTTCTTTTGGGAAGTCTCATGAAGCCAGTAGACACTTTCCTGCCTACCATAACATAAAAGCAGTAATAAGCTTTTAATTCTGTTGAGTTTGTGAAACATTTTTTTTCAGGAGATAGAAATGATCTCATAATGAAACTCAACATACTCCTTTTAAGCAAGAGAATTTTGCACGTACAGTATTTGGAAACTTGAGGCCCAATTTTCCAACACCTTCATGAACAAATGTTCATGGTACCATGAACCCTCCTTTAAACAAATTCTATATATGAGGTGGGGGTGGGAGGGGGTTGTTTTGTTTTTTTTAACTTGCAGTGTCTGTGGAAGTCCTTACAAGGTGGGAGATTCCTCACAAGTGTTATGGAGGTTATAATTTGAGGAAAAAAGAGAGGCGTGTTTCCCATTGCCAGTATCATTCATTTTGCTGCAGTTCTATGACTAATAGCAAATTCCAGAAAGGTTGATTGCTCACAACTAAATCTGAATGGGAGGTGTTAGCTGTTCTGGACAGCCCAGAGCAGGACCATACTTCACTATTTACAGTCTTTATTAGGTAAGAATGTAACTATCCAGATATTTTAAAAAAATGCTGAGAATTTATCCAACTTGTAGGCGATATGAGCAGTACTGTAAGGACTGATAATGCGGTGATTTCCTGCTTCAGCTTTGTGTCAGACCATTACATTGACTCTTTCTGATTAATACCGCAAAGCATTTTTGGAAGCTTCCAGAAGAAATGTCCTAAAAATAGGACAGAGTTTACTGTAATCTTGATTCAGAATGGTTAATAGGGAGGAGTCTCTTAAGGTTTATCCTATATCTTTTGTCTAACCTAGGTGGCTTCTTTATTTCTTCCGTCTGGAAGAAAAAGCAATCCATGGCAGATGACTTCTTTTCCTCATTAATGTTTAATGGAGCTCCCGTCCGTACCTACACATATCTGTAAAACGCGGTCATCAGTTTACCCACAGGATATTTTTAATTTAACATTCAGACTTTTAAGATAGAATTTCTCTTTCTTTTGATCTTGGATTTGGTTCAGACCTCTTTAGAAGTTGCAGTTCTCTCATTCCTAGACATCTTCTTTGGCTGATGCGATATTTAATCTTCTGTCATCCCAGCCGAGCCGTTGTGCATGATGAATTAAACATCCGTGCTGTTTTCTTTGATCACAGAAATAACAATTACTGTGTTATTATAATCTCTTAACTTGTCATAAGGCTTGCATAGCTTAAATGGAAAAGACCAGTTAGATCATTGGTTCCACACACTTCTTTAGAAGCAGAATACATATGGACGGCTTATATTTGAGCAAGAGACAGATCCCCCTGCCTTGCACCCACCTATTTGAAGTGAAACTTGGCGGAACATCAGAGTCTTCTGTATGTTAGGGCCCTGCATTGGCCAGACAGATTACCTAGGTGACCTGCTATGATTTTATATTTTTTTCTTTTTTCTGTCTTTAACTTGGAGTTTGGTTTTCTGGTGCTATGTTTTGTCTTTTAAATTATCTGTCAATGTAACAATCAATACTTCCAATTAAAGTGGAGTTTAGACTTCCTGAAACGGAGTGCTGCTCTTCCACCAGCAGAAGAGACTAGGGCAACACTGTTGCTAGAATTAAAAGCCCAGAGCTGGAGATAAAAAACAAACCAAAGCTCTCTGGTGCTTGCCTTTCCTGTCTAGTGCACTGTGTATGTTTTACCAGAAAGCAATTACAATATGTGCGACTGCTTTGGGAGCCAATACTTTCACAGCAGAGCCGGTCTTGTAAGCCCTGCATAGTGATCGCTTCTACTCCACAGCCCTGTGTGCTGGGCTTGCAATTCCCACAACAAGTTAGTTGGACCTGATCCAAAGTGAATGAAGTCAGTGGGAACTATTTCAGTTGGCTGTAGATGAAGTAAAACATTATAAAATAATAAGTGCAGGGGAGACGGTTCTGCCATCACACACCTGCAAGGATAGCACCATGTAGATTAGTATCTTGCATTTATATAGCATTCTTTCCCATAAAATACTCAGGTGATTTTTATAAATGATGAGCTCAGTGCTCGTAACAAATTTGCATGTGTCCAGCTGGGATTCCAGAGAACTGATGTTTGCTCATGCAGGTCCCTTCGGCAGGATCAGGTTCTGCGTCTGTTCAGAGCCACTGAATCCAGCGCTGAAGTGTGCCCGTCTTTGTGGAATACGTTGTTAGCGATTCACAGCAACACTGAGCAACACCTTGTGTCAAGCTGAGAATATCCTACCCAACTGAAACCACAGGGCATGCTTACAAAGAAAGATTAATCTCTCTTTTAGAGTTTGCCCAGGAACCCACGGTTGATTTTTCCATGAATCCTCTGCAAAAGATCACACCTTGAATACAAAATGTGTGCGTGTGTGTATACGTGTATATATATCTGTAAAAACCATCAAAGGATGGCATCATGCGCAGCACTAGGCATCCTCATGCCAAGACATGCTGAGTACAGTTGTTACACACAAAAAAGAAAGCGACTGCTCAGTCACCAGCACAATGCTTGCAGTCATTAATGCCTTTTCCCCAGCTGTAGGTCAGGTTAACTTGCAAAATTGCCTGGTTCTCGGTGCTTGATGTCACTCGTGCCAGCTGCAAACATGCTCCTCTCTTCATTTTAGAGACTTCTCCAGGAGTTGCTGAGGTGACGTTTGTGGAAAAGGAGCCAGCTGAACGCCACACAATCATTTCATGGGAGCAAGTGAGTATTTTCGTGATAATACTGAGGTCAGTCTGGATGTACAGCAGCCCTTGGATAATATCAAATGCAATGGCTACCTTGTGTTTGTCTGTGGGACAATCGGTTACCAAGTTTGATGCACAGTGGAGCCTAAACAGATTCTTTTGGTTTTTTTTAATCGGGTATTACTCTGTCTTTTAGGCTATCACATGCACCTGATCTGTTAGAGAGAATTCAGTGTGGGTATATTCAGAAGACAACTCTAAGAAGAAATCACATAACTGTAGTAGGCAGCAACAGTGGTGACTCAGTGGAGAACAGACATTGTTCTGACTCAGGTCTGAAATCATTTTCCAACTCCCTTTCAAACAAAATGAAGAAGCTCTTTATTATTCATGGATACTAAAGATAAAGACCTCAAGTCGGAAAATATCACTGAGCCACCTAGTTCGTTCTAGTTATCTATTTCTCTTTTCAGTCTCAGGTATTCACTTCCATTTATCATGGCCCCTTCTTCCACCTCCCCTTTGGCTAACCAACCCAGTCTTTTGGCCAAGGCATGTCCCATTGCCTGTTCTAGAAGACTATGAAGGACACATGCTACCTTGACTCCACTGACCTCACTGCATCCGAGTGTGTGACCAGAGGGCTCCTGAATACTATTGTGTGACTCTGGTGGGCATTTTTGGTCCCCTTTTTGAATATGCATGTGTTTATCAATCCCACGACCATGGGGGAATAACTGCTTTCTAGGTATCACTCATATCTGGGGAAGGGACAGTAGAAGCTGACTGGCCTTTGGAAAGGGGCATGGCAGAGGATGGGGTTGAGTGAACCTTCCTCCCTCTGCTCCAACCCAGGCTATGCCGTAACACACAGGCTCCCAGAGACTGCGCTTGTTACCACCACATAAAATAACTTCCCCTTTGATGACGCCTTGCCATTTACAGTTTTTCCTAAGCAGTAGGGAAAAATCTTGCACTAGTTTTGATAATGCCCTATCCCAATTAGTGATATTTATCAAGAATTTATAAATCCAGGTCAGAATGTATGATGTGATGTAACCTGTGTTATTTACTGAAACTTGTACAGTAGCCAGCAACTGTGGTCAGGCAGAAATGTCCGGTTTTTCAGGTTCATGTGAACTGATTCCTGATTTCCTATAGCTGTTGTTCAGGTGTCGGATTAACTGGGCTGGAAAGTCTGAGGCACCCTGACTGTGAGCCAGCTCAGGTCTGGGAGCAGCAGAGTGACGTTCACTCATTCTTCTGTTGAGTGGAGAGGACCGCTCCTCCCGAACACGGTATCGCTCTCGTTTTCAGGTGCTGCTACTCCTCCGAACTAAATTGGGTTTGTTTCAAAATTGAGCTATTCCTGTAAAGCCAAACTTTGAGATACTGTAGCCAAAGCACTTCACTCCAAAGATGTCAAAACAAAACTTCAGCTCCCCCCCTCCCAGTGATGGACTAAGTTAATTGTGGAAGTAAATGGTGAAAATTAAGTAGATACAGTTGAGCTGGACTGCTAGTGGTGAAGGACTTCGCTATCTATTTCTTTTGGTTCCAGTTGCATTGACAAAACCTGAAATCTCCCTTCTCCAATTAAAAGATAACTATTTTCTTTTTCCCTTTTTTCCTTGAGCTTTGGGGATGAAGTCTGATATTTAACACAGTCCACGCAATTGCAGTATGTCCTGCAGTGATGATTAAGTGCAAAGCACTCAGCTCCTCACAGGCCCTTCCAGGATGAACTTGCACCTCACTTTTCCTCAAACTCATTCTGCTTGAATTTGAATACAAGTTTATGTGTACCTAATGTTCACTTTTATCACTGTTTTTTTTTTTTCGTAGCCACTAGGTGGCAATACTTATGCACGTAATCATTTCTCCATAGTTGAGATTTTAACAAGATCTTGCCACAGTCTATATTTTTAACTCCCCTCTACGTCCTTGGTTATGAAAGTATTTGAAGGGCTTTTTGTGTGATGTAGGGAAAACTGGTCCAACTATTCCCAAAATTACATTCTTTTTCCAAAAAAAATCTCTCTTTTCATTGAGACTCACCAAATAAAAGCTCTATTCTTAAGATTTTTTTTTTTACATCTTTTTCTAGAAGCAATTTTCCAGCCCTATTTCAGTTTTGCAATTGAAAGGTATTTCTGCTGAGAGAAAATCTATGGTATTTAGAAACTCTGAAAAGAGAATCAACCTTTTTTTAAATTATGAATTATTAAAATTATATTCTAATAATGTTGGCAATGTGCATTTGTTTTTGTCTCCATCAGCTGTGTTTGTTAAATTGGGCTGTGCCCAGTTTGTGCTAGTATTTAACTGGATACGACGATGGAAGTTTTAAAATCTTAGATCAGCTTGTTGAATGTCCATTAGCTGCCATGGGGCTCTGCAGGGGAAGGTGAGCTTCATGACAGGATACAGTGCAATAAGACAGTAGGAGAGCGGAAGAGATTTTTTCCAAGTCTTTCCGTAGGGGCAGAAAGAGCTGTTAAGTCTTACACTTCAGGAAATCAAACCTGAAATCAATCCTGAATATTTTATTGGAAATCAGCACACTCGCAAAAATATTTAAGGTGTATGGTTATCAAGTGTTTACATGGGTAGCATCGCTTCCCCAAAATTTTCAAGCAGTTCAAAATATTTTAATAAAAACAGATAATTTTTTCACCTTTCCTGATATTTAGACCTACCAATGTGTTATCTTTTTCCCAAGAAAGTGAGACAAGCAATAGAAGGGGAAGTAGAGACAGAGTTGCCAGATCACTGGAACACCAGTGCTAATAACTGTATATCATCCTATGACCCCGTTCCCACTCCTAAAATTAGGCTGGCAACTGCCCTGCTCCCCTCCACCTGCAGTTTTAAAAATAGGTGTTATACTAAAACATTGCTAGAAGGCACTCTGGTATCTGCAGTGATGATGTCTGAACCACATTTTCTTTTTGCCTCAACCAGAAGAGAAATAAGTCACTCACATCATTGTTTTGGTTTTCAAAAAATAGAAAGTTGCATTCTGTTAGGGGAGAGCTGGAGGTCCCAGGGCTCAGCACCGCAGCAGGCCAAGCAAAATGAAAGGGGTCATGTTCCTCTAATTGGCTTAACTGCCCCTGGCTGGCTGTAAGCGATCCCTGCCCATCACGTTGCTGGAGCATTGATATTCTACAACTCTACATGCGAAATTTGTTGTTTCTCCTTACGCACTTTGTCTACAAAGATTTATTTTTCTGTAATAAAACCATAAAAAAGCCCTCCAGCAGTCTGGTGCTTTCCCGTTGTGGACTGTCTTAGGCTGCCAAACAATTTAGAAACTCTCTACATGTAAATCTCAGTCGGAACTGCGGTGGTGGTTTCTGGCTATTCTAGAAGTCTTCCTTGCTGCTTCTACCATACCTTCTTTTGACTCAAAAGTATGCATGCAGGCGTGCGCATCCACAAGGGTCCTTCTTGCCATCCTCCTTGTAATGTCCTCCCTCAGAATTAGGCGAGCCTGCCATCCCTGATCCCCAGGAGCAAAGGACCTGGCCATCCTGAACCTGCCTTGTGGCCCTGACCGTGGGAGGGGCAGGGAAGTGGATCCAGCAGAACCAGTGCATGAGGAAAGCTATATTTCTTCAAGCTGCATAACGGGGGAGAGGCTGGAGGACTTTTGGGAGGTGGATAGTGTTTCTGACACAGCATGCCCCTCCTGTGGGGCCTTATAATATGCTGATTAGAGAATCATAGAATCATAGAATCGTACAGGTTGGAAAAGACCTCTAAGATCATTGTGTCCAACCATCAACCCAACACACCATGCCCACTAAACCATGTCCCTAAGGGCCTCATCTACACGTCTTTTAAATACCCCCAGGGATGGTGACTCAACCCCTTCCCTGGGCAGCCTGTTCCAAGGCCTGACCACTCTTTCAGTAAAGAAATTTCTCCTAATGTCCAATCTAAACCTCCCTTGGTGCAACTTGAGGCCATTACCTCTCGTCCTATCGCTAGTTACTTGGGAGAAGAGACCAACACCCACCTCGCTACAACCTCCTTTCAGGGAGTTGCAGAGCGCAATGAGGTCTCCCCTCAGCCTCCTCTTCTCCAGGCTAAACAGTCCCAGTTCCCTCAGCCACTCCTCATAAGACTTGTGCTCCAGGCCCTTCACCAGCTTCATTGCCCTTCTCTGGACACGCTCCAGCACCTCCATGTCCTTCTTGTAGTGAGGGGCCCAAAACTGAACACAGGATTCGAGGTGCGGCCTCACCAGTGCCGAGTACAGGGGCACGATCACCTCCCCGCTCCTGCTGACCACACCGTTCCTGATACAGGCCAGGATGCCGTTGGCCTTCTTGACCACCTGGGCACACTGCCGGCTCATGTTCAGCCGGCTGTCAACCAGCACCCCCAGGTCCTTTTCCTCTGGGCAATTGGCTACACAACACGGTCCTCAAGAGAATTGCCAAATCCTGTTCTCTGTCGCGGGGGACAGATCTACCCCAGCCCCACGCCTTTTGGGGCAGGAAATCCAAGCAAGGTGATCTCCTGGGAGTCCCCCCAGATCAGATTTATAAAAGGTACAACGAGAATGTCTCAGTATCTTACATAAATTAACATCTTCTGCATTCATTGGCAGCTAGGGCAGACCAGTCATGAAACAGCATCACATTAGGGAGAGAGAAAGGTGGCTGCTGATGTGCTCTGCTACGTGGAAGCGTGAGAAGTGACATAAATCCCTTCCTTTTCTCCCCAGAAGTTGCATAAAACTCATTCAGTTTTTTAGAGAGGTCTCTCTAAAGCGATATGCTTCGATTGTTGTCCTTTTCTTTAATATATTTGCTTGGGAGGCATTGTTACAACAGTACTTTAAGTGAATTGCCATATGTCAGTGTTTTAGCTCTGGATCCAGCGCTGATCAGGTCTTGGCAGCAAGGCTACTCTGGTTCTAATATTCTTTTCTTTCCTCAATGGACTGTGCTTTCTTGGGAGACTATTTGGGGATATTATAGACAATAAACAAAAGAAATAGACCTCACACACCATATTGGGCACTTGGGATATTTTGTTTTATGAGCTGATGAGTGTAACCAGATGACTGGAGTGAAAACAGCTGCTTGCCAGGGCTGTGGTTAAGCCACTTCTGGCACGTTATTAGGAATATCGTATTTTATGAGTCTGGAGATCACAACCCTGGAAACGACCAGTTGAGCAGGGGGAGTGCAGAGCTTGAGAAGCCATTTTTAATATGTAGTAGCGGCTTGTTTCTCTGACTCTGCTGTCAGAAGACCACTGTTTTGAAGTCATAGGATCATGTGGCTAAGCATAATATGACAAATTAGTCAATCCTTTCCGTCAGATGGGAGAGATGGATATAGAATCATAGAATATTCCTGATTCTATATAGAGGCCTTTCCCTATAGACCCCAGATTTGCTCTGGTAACAGCATTTTCCACCCATGTATTTTGCACCATCATTTGGAAAGTCATGCAAAGGGACATGGTTAGGAGAATCCTGAAATGAAGTGGGGAGGGCAGCTATTTGGAGAAACATGCACATGTTGATCTTTTCATCAAGAAAAGGAGGGCTCAGAGCTGAAGGCCTATCCAGATGTGATTTTTTTCCTTATCTTAATCAGCTATATTTGTTAAATTGGGCTGTGCCCAGTTTGTGCTAGTATTTAACTGGATACTATGGTGGAAGTTTTAAAATCTTAGATTTTGTCATCCCAATGGATCTGGTTCTCCTTAGACGAGAACATTCACTAAAGTCAAAAAAGCTGTTGCCATATGTATTTTTACTGCTGGGGTAGATTACTTAAAATTAGGGGGGTTGAAGTGGATGAAAGTGCTGTGTAAACATTTACACTCTTCTGAGGCTTTGTAGCAGGTCTGTCATATTTTCTTCCTTCGTAGTTTTAAACCTAGTCACTGCGCTTACAGCTACAGCTTGAAATTGGAAGTGGTAAAAGCACACCATGAAATTATAAATGTTTAGGACTGAGAAGAACCACAGAAGAAGGTGTGTTTGTTGAAGGCATTTGAAGAACTTCAGATATGTCCATGTGGTTTAGTAATCTCCTGAAACATACCACCAGGGCCTCAGCCATCACCAGGCTCTTATCAAAGGACGATAAATTCTCCTCAAAACAAAGTTTCTACAGTATCAGATTCTCTGCTTTCATACCTGTTGCCTCTGAAGATTTTCCCTACCTGGATTAGGAAAGCACTGTGCTAGCAACCAGGCTGCTGACGGGGCAAGTGAAGTGACCTGCCCTATTGCAAGCTGCAAAGCCATTAATATCTGGGACTCGTCAGTAGCAGTCTGTTGGCATAAGTGGATACGCTTAGAAAGTAAGTTAACACGCAGGAGTGAAGGTTGTGGGTGGGTTAGAGGGTCCTGCACAGCGTATACACCACAGTTTAGGGGACAGGGACTGCAACAACTCAAAGAAAGTGACTGTGAATAAAGCTCTAACAGGCAGAAGGGCAGCCCTGGTTCTAGGGGAGGGAGGGGAATTGGACAGGAGGAGGCCAGCGCCTTCCCTTGCTCGTGCCAGTTACTGATGACCAGAGGCCAGTGTTGCAGCTGGATGCACATCTGGCAGGTAGCTCCTGCTGGATAGAGGTATTGAGGCAACGTCAGGGCAGATAACTGGATATGCACAAGTTGGAGACATGGGGAAGAATCTGATCAGCATCTCTGGAGATGTTACAAATTTGTGCCCCAAGTGAACCAGAGCTACATGAACTGCATGTGCATGTTTCTTTTCCTTAGCTACTGGTTACCAGAATATTCTTCCTTTATTTTATGAGACTTTGAATGTTACATTTTCTAGTAGCTGCTTCCAGCAGAGGCACAATATTGGAAAGCTATTAACGTCTGACTCCTCTGCTTTCTCCAAAGCAGTTCTGTAACTGCTCCAAAATCCACCCAGGCCTCCGAGGCCAGGCTGTGAATACCTACTTGAATAACATCTTGATCTGTGACAGGGTGAGCCTATACAAGGGAGAGCACTACTGACCTATAAATGTTCTTAAAGTTTATAATTCTCTCTTTTGTTGCTTTGAGTTCATTGCACAAAGAGCAGGCCGTGTCCAACAGCATGTCTTTGAAACTGGCTGAATGAAAGAAATGCACCTTTTTTTAGAAAAGGCTGAAAATCCTGTCGCAAAAGTACTTGAATTATCAGACTTGCTATGTTGCAAATCTCACATTATTTGTCCATTTTCCCTGTAAAAGGTAGCTTCTGGAGTCCTGTGATTATAAACAGGTCTCAGATCAACATTTTAAAGAAGAAATTGTCTCTCCTCCTGGTTTAATGTCAAAGCTTGACCCTCAAGGGGCTTATTTGTGTCTTTGTTCCTGAGCAGATTTAAAAGCACGTGGAACTGAAAAGGGAGAATGACCACAAGTTGCAACTTGGAGGTTCAGACTGCAATTAGGAAAACTTTTTCACAAGGAGGGTGGTGCAGCCCTTGGACAGGTCAACACAGAGATTGTGGAACCTGCATCATCGGAGACTATCCTGAGTTTTGGGGTCTTATTCTTTTGGAGTCTTGAGTTTGACGATACTTTAAATGCAAAATCACTTCAATCTTTTTCTCTAAAACAATTACAAACAAAACAACAGATAACTCCTTTAATCATGGGTGTTGCTTGTCTTCTTAAAACTCATAGGCTTCTGTACTGTTTCATTTTGTGTTCTTGACACATCAACAGGAACGGAGGGTCACTGGTCTGCACCCAGTCCTGTCACCGGGAGCAGTGCCTGCAATTGCCTGTAGCTCTTTGGGTTTCTTGTTGTTCTGAGGATTAAGCCTTTATCCTTCCTTCCTCATATTTGTTGCTTAGCTGAAAAGTCTAAGTTAAGAAAGGCTTCTTCCACAACCAAGATAGGAATAGGAGAAGGGTCCTGGTTCTCAGAAACACTCTCACCAGCTCGCTGTAGTTGCTTCTTTCGCTGTTGGGTCAGAAGGCTTAGGAGCCCCAGCCGAGTGCTGAAGTTTGGTGGGATGAAGCCAGACCAGCAGGTTTGAGACTGACTCTGTGTATTTGCATACATACTGTTTGTTAAGTGAAATGTCAAACGTGCTTGATTATGTGCAACTATTGAGTTTATGCTTCTCTCACCTTCTTGGAACTGAAATCCCTCAGAAGAAGAGAGTCCTTGTGCTAATATTATACATGCGTTAGTGGAACAGGTAGGTTTAGTCTGATTTCACTTAAAGCAAAACTCTATTCTTGTAAGCCATATATATGAAAAAGCTGATTGTTCTTATATATGTGATCTTGGAGTGGCTGTTAGTGTCAAAGGATGATATGTCGTCTCAGTTGGGGAACAATCCTGTAACAATCTTGTGATGACTGACTGCTCATTGTGAAATTTTCCCAAGTCATCTTTGTTAATACAGTAGCACAGACCCAAGAAATATGCAGTTTTCTCTCAAGGTTTTAGGATGAGGTATTTGAGCTGATTTGAGTCATCTTGGGGTTGAGCAAACCATTTGGTGACAAATATTTCTGTACCAAAATTCAGTTGCTCTTTGGGTTTGAGGCATGTTCTGCATTTTCCCATAATACTTTGATTGTGATTTGCAGAAAAATTCCTGCATATTGCCAGAGGATTTAAAGAACTTCTATCTGATGACCGATGGCTTCCAGATGACCTGGAGTGTGAAGACTGATGGTGAGTCCATGTATTCCTCTCCACCGATATCCTCATTTCATTGCAACCAGTCTTTCCTTTGCAGAATCTCTTTAATTTCAGACTTACTTTCTGCACAGCCAATACACATCTGTCAGCATCCTGCATTAGGCTGAGCAAAAACACATGCACCAAGTCATTTTGAATGAAAAATTAGCACCATTCCTTAACTTGCAAAAAAATGAAGTAGTTTGTTTCTGCTAGGCAGCTTGATCAGAGACTACAAAAAACTGACCTCTGAATTAATAAGCGAATGCAGTTCTGCATGGAATCGTAGACTGTTTTAAAGATGTCCTGGTGAGGAAAAAAATATGACTGCACATCAAAGGTCCCTTCCTGATGCAACAGAGCAAAGCCCATTGCTTGCATGTGTTGGACTTCCACAGAAGAGACGTGTACACTGAACGCTGGCTAGAAACCAAACAAGTCTTCATGACATAAATACCATTCTGTAATATACTGGCCATCTGTTGATACTCAGGTTTAGGTGTGTAGTTTAAATCATGTACCTAGACTCCCTCTGTAGTTCACGGAGAGAGAAGCAGCTGTAGCACGTTATCCTATCATAAAGCAGCAGGAAGAATCACCCTCTGATAACACTTCTTTCTCATTAAAAAGTATATGTACGTGCCGGAGCCTGATTCTGCTTTCCATCAGCTAAAGTCCATTCACTGGAGTTATTTCTGGAGTCAGTGGTGGAAGTGAGAACAGGACCGAGCTTTATTAACCATCCTTGTTTGGCAAGAATCGGGCAGTCCATTCACTCTGCACTGGAGCCCTGCAACTATTATCCTGGCTCTTGTTGCCTTCAAGTGAGGTTGTCAAATTGGGCTGTGGACACTGCTCGCTTCTGGAGATGGGTGTCAAATACAGGGTTTTCCTCAGGAAGTGGAATTTCATTTCAGAGACAGTTGATGTAAGGGCTGTAGCACCTGCACTGAGTCCCATCGTGTTTCAAGTGGGATTTAGTGTGTTGTGACCTCTGAATAGTCTTGTGTTCAAGAGACCAAGGCAGCTCACATAACTGTCTTGTTTGAGCAAACATCCAGTAGTGCCTTCTGAGGCCCTTCACACTGACACGTGGCTGAACAGGGTGCTCGTTGACTTGATGTCTGGTAACAGTACTAGTCCTCAGAAGGAGAGACAAGCCCTCAAGCGTTCATTCAGGTACACCCACGTGTTGACACACTAATAAAATCCTGTGTTGGTATGGGAACCAAGAGGATGCACCCTGAGCAGGTACATGGGGTGGAAGAGGACAAGCTGCCCCATAAGCTGGAATGGGTGGGGTGGTTTCTGGTAGGAAGGACAGCAACAGGGAAAAGAGTTTTGAGGAGGTGGCTATAGTTAGCCAGGATTTTTAATAGCCAGTTTCACAGGACTGGGCTAACAGCTGCAGCACAGGCATAGCCAGCAGTGTAATTCTCATACCTGCACAGCTCTGAGATGGTGTCGCATCGCCTGTAAGTGAGATTGTATGTTTGAAAAAGCCTAATTTTTGTTCCACTGAAGCCTGACTTGGTTAAGTGTCCAGGCCTGCTGGGTATACCCATCTCTTCTCCCCGTCTGTGTTTTAGAAGAGGTTGAGTTGATGTGTGGAGGAAAAAAAGTACCTCCTATGCTTTCCTGACACTGGATGTGATTAATGATCAGTCTTATTGCAGATACCCCAATGCCCCTGGGCTCCATGGTGATTAATAGTGTCTCAAAGCTGTGTCGGCTTGGCGGTTCCTCTATGTACGCTCTGCCTAATGCACCAACTCTCGCTGACCTGGAAGATGACACAGACGAGGAAGGTAAGGTCCTGTTAACGGGGTAGAAAATGTGCTCTGTCTCATCCCTTTTGCTCTGTTAGGGTAATGTTAGCATATAGCACATGGATACAGCAACTGAAAAGGTCAGTAGATGTGGTTTTCTTTGTCTCCTGCACCGGACCTACTATATGTCTTATTAGTCCCCTACATCCTTGAGAGGTAGACTTGTATGCTGTGAATCTCATGGGGATTGTTAATGCTGCCAGTCGCTAGTATTATTTGCATACTCTTTTAACAGCCCGGCAGCCCTCCTGTTCTGCCTTTTCCCTATTTAAATTTTTAACTGAGGCTTCCTCCAGTGATTCAGCTTCTAAAGTCTCTGTGTGCTATGGTGTTATATGAACAAAAGATAACAGTTTTTGTCTTGGTAGTGAAAAGACAGCTGGATATGCTCTTTGGAATTGGAAAAATAACTCTGGTAAATACATGTAAGTGTGAGGTGGCACTGGAAAATGTGTGTTTCCAGACTGCCTAAAAATGCTGGGTATCCTGCAGTTTGGAGAGAAGAAGAAGAAAAAAAGCCCACTCTTTTTCTCAGAGCTTATACAGTCTAACAAGACTGGAAGAAGTAAGAAGATAAGAACAGAGGCAGGTGTCATGCTGACTCCTTAAAACATTGTTATTTGATTTCAGCCTATCTCTGAATCTCCATAGCTCTTGTAGCTTCTAAATGTGGCTGAAAGTTTCTTTTTGCACATTCCAGCTTGACTGCAGTCCTGATCTTCTAGCCATTGTAATGAAGTGGGCCAAATTCTGCTTCCATTTAGCCACTCAGACTTCCACTGATGCACTTATAAGGCACACTGAGAAAAAGCTACATCCCCGCCAGTGTTCTCATCCTGACTTTCATGGAAAGCTCTACTTAAGAGTACAGCTCTTGTGTCCCCCTTCTTCCTCAGCAGCATTAGAATTCAAAATTATATTCTGCAAGAACTTCCAGCTACACGATCTCAAAATGGTCCTGTAGAAAGGCTATGTGGTGGTTGTGGGTCAGAAGTTGGATATGAGTCAGAACATGTGGCTGTTGAGAAGGACGCTGATGTCACACTGGAATGTATGAAGAAATGTATATGTCTCCAAGTTCATCAAAGTCTTCTGTCATGAGAAAAAGAATAAACTGTTCTCCCTGTCCTCCTTAGAAAAAAGGAAAGTAGGGCAAAAAAGAAATGGTGGATAGAACAGAAGTCATGGGCTTCAATTGCAGCAAGGAAGATTCAGGATCCACATGAGGAAAACTTCTAAGTGATAACCATGGATTTGGGTTGACTGTCTGGAGACTCTGGCTTCTCCAACACTGGAGGACTTTAAGAAAAGATTAGACAAACACCTCTCAGGAGTGACATCTGTAAAGCTGATTTTGCTTTATGCCAGGGAAGGACTAGAGGGCAGCTTGATGTCTTTTTTCAGCCATCAGATTTTGACTCCGTGGTTTGTTTTCCTACCAGAGATGAAAATTTTTCTCACTTTTTTTTTTTTTTTAAATACAGGGCACTTAATCCTTTCCAAGAAGTATAAATATAATAGTTTGATTCAGTTCTTCCTCAGCTGATTTATTAATAAGTATAAAATAGATTGACTCTTTGCAGCTGAGTCACAGTCATGTTTCATGAAGATTTTTTTTCTGTTTTCAGGTAATGGAGACAAACCAGAGAAGCCACACTTTGATTCTCGTAGTCTAATCTTTGAATTAGACCCATGCAATGGGAATGGGAAAGTTTGTCTTGTTTATAAGCACGCTAAACCAGGTAAGACTGAAAAGAGCAAAGTTAGCCATCTCTTGTTGTGGATTGTATCTGGAGGCCACATGTGTAGAATCATCTTACATTTCTGACCTTCTTTGCAATTTGTAGATGAACATTTACTGGGACGTCCTGTCTCCACTGAAGTCAGGGCCTAAACTTACAGAGTCTTAACTGGAGCTAACATTTTCCCTCCTTTCAGTGTTTGAATCTGAGTTATAACTTATGATTTCTGCATGCATAGCATACTTGCATACTGAAACAGGAAAGCATTCACAAATGACCTACAGACAATCATGTTGAAATAATGCAGAAGGCTAGAGCTCAGCCACTAACATATCTCTGGTTACTCGCATGTCTCGGAACAATTCCCTTACATTTTGATGAGAAAGGGTGTAATGCTGGTTAGAATCAAAGGGTGGATGGCGAAAAAAGTCCTTAGCTGATTGACACAAGGTTCTTCCACCTTGTGCATGGATGCAGAGCCTCCGGGTGCTAACTAGGTCAAAATTTGGCAGGAAGGGTGGAACAGGAGTGATGGGAGGAAAGATGGGAGCTGAGCTGTTCCTTCTGACAGATACACAGAAAGCTGCTATCAGTCAGGGATAAGTGAAATACTCGAGTCACTTGTACAGTAGTTGTCATCTGACACAGTGCACAGGTCACTAGGTGTATGTGTATACCTGTATGTTCACTGTATCGGGGTGTGCAATTGTGATATACCTGTTCTTAAGAAAACCCTTTGGTTGTTATCTTGTTTCTTTCATTGGGTGTGACTACAGCTCCCAAGGGAGAAACTTCTTACTTATCCTCTTGCCTCCCAATCTTAGCGATTTCAGCACATGCAGTGGATAACCTGAGCAAGGGGAGGGAGCATTGTTTACAGGTGTTGATGTCAGCACAGGGGACAGTGTGTTTAATTGGCAATGATGTTCAGCGTCTCCCAGTGTTTTTCCAAGTAAAATCACTTCTTTTTATGCTCGAGGATGTCACCACCAGAGAAATATTTGATCGCTGTGGAAAGATTTTGCAAAATGTGTTTTTGTTGGCATCACACACTCCCATGGCTTCCAGACTCTGGACTCTATTCAGTAATCCAGATGACTGACAATTGAGTTAATTGCTTTTTACTTTGTGGGGTAGATAAATGTTTGCCATAATCGTACTTTGAACTTACACTACAAAGCTGCTGATGTCCGAGCACGTTCCGTGTAGAACATCAGTCCCAGGTTGGGAAGGAATAGCACTGATCCATTTTACGGTGGGGAAAATGAATATAATGGCTATTGCATGAGTATTTTTAGTAAGGCTGGGAGCAGAACCAAGTCCTTTTCAGTCCCCGTCCTCTAACCATTAAACCACATTGCCTCTGGATAATCATCTATGTTAGTCAGGGATGCTGCCTTTTAGAAGCTGCAGCCTTTCTGATAAGTATGTTGTGTCTCCCACCTGACAATGGCCAGGGGTTGATCTTATCACTGCAAAGCAAAAGTATTATTTGTGTTTGTTTTGTTCTAGTTGTCTCCCCAGACACAGAGATATGGTTCCTGGACAGAGCTCTGTATTGGCATTTCCTTACCAAAACCTTCACGGCCTACTACCGCCTGCTCATTACCCACCTGGGTCTCCCACAGTGGCAGTACGCCTTCACCAGCTATGGGGTCAGCCCCCAGGCCAAGGTAGGACAGCAGGATCCAGCTTATCAGTATTTCATAGAATCATAGAATCAAAGAATCATTAAGGTTGGAAAAGACCTCTAAGATCATCGAGTCCAACCATCAACTCAACACCACCATGCCTACTACACCATGTCCCTAAGCGTGCTCTACTTCGTCAGTCAAGGCTGTGTACATGGTACCCTAGCGTATGCCTGTGCTCTGCCTTTCTGTAACTTTCCTGCTAGAACATTTTTGTTCAGTATATTCACAAACCTTAGTGAAATCATTCATGTATTCCCTAATCATTTGCAGCCTCTGTTAGTTAAAATCCCCATTTGTTAACCATTATCATTTTTAAAGGTCTTCAGGGGTGGTATATTAAAACTGTTTTCCATTAAGCAGTACATGAATAGATTGCCATCTACATTTTGGTATTGATCTTTTGTTTATCTTGTTCAACACTTTTGGTTTCAGTGGAATGTGTAATACCATAACCCCTACAGTTTTATTTCCTGACTTCGTCAATGGAAAACTGATAGGAAAAACACGAAGAGATGAGAACTGCAGGGCATAACATTGTGGTGGCATCTGGGAATCAAAAAAAAAATCATTGTGGTCACTTCTAGATGTAAAATCAGACCGAAGAGGAACAAACACAAAATTCTTTGTGTAAAGAGTTAAAAAACCTGCATTATTGCATGTGTGAAGAGAGGGAGGGAGGCTATATTTTGAGAAGTTCAGCTAGTTTGGTTCCAATTTGTAAGCACTTTTAAATTCCAAGTTTTTTTAATCTTTTCTGCTTCTCTGAATCTAAATAAATGTGGTTTAGTTTCATCCCCTCCCTTTGCATTTCCTCATGTGGTTTAAATCAGGAGTTGCTCCTGATAGGAGTTACACTGCAGGAAAGGTAGTGTTAAGTTTGTGTCTGGTTCTCTTCTGTGTCTGGAATGTGGGGCAGTTCCAGGACTGTAGCTGTAGCTGTGCCTTGTGTATCCTTATCACAAGGCACTCTGCACAGTCCTGTAAACTGCAAACTGATAAGTGGTGTATGATTAAAATCAGGTCTCAGGGGTGAGGTGGAACAGGGTGGAAATGTCTAATTGCAGTTTGATTGTAACCTCTTCCTTCTCCACCATCATGCCTTTCAGCAATGGTTTAACATGTATAAACCCATAACCATCAACACAGCTCTCCTCTCTGAAGAGGCTGATTCCTTTGTGAACAAGCTGGACCCCAATAAGGTATTTAAAAGCAAGAACAAAACTCCAGTGATCAAAAAGAAACCGCCCTCCCAGCCAGCAGGCTCCCAAAAGAGTCACACAAGCATGACCTCCTCCAAGACATCCTCACTAGCTGGGAATTCTTCAAGGAAGTGAGACCCCCAGATCTGACCCCGGACAGCGTTTGCAATAAGCTTTGATGTTCTCTGATGCAGAGTCTCAGTGGTTCCTACAAAGTTCCTTGTGCATGAATAGATGTGCCCATGGAAAACACATTGCAGCATTTGCATGAAATATAGCCATGATGTGCTTTTACATGGGAGGGATGTAGTTCCTGGAGACTCTGAGAAAAAAACTTGAGACAATGATTTTATTCCCTTCTGCTACTTGCAGCATGTACTTTTCAGAGGGCATGAAGAAGCCCTTGATGTCACTGCTCTATAGGGAAGCTTTTGTTCCTGTGCAACTACAGCAGTGAAATGAAAGAAAATGTAAGTCACCATTACTTTAATAGACCCATGCTGAAATACAGCGTATGAAGATATTTCTGCCATCTCCTTTGAAAGAAACCTGTCCTGACCTTGCATGCTATGGGAGCAGGCTGGAACCCACTGAACAAAGAAATATCTTCTGCTTCAGACAGAATTAAACTCCGCACTTCCCTCTGCTCCTTCCAACTTCTGCTCTGAGATTCATGGTACAAAGGGACCTGGGGCTTCCAGGTCTCTGCATTGTCCTAGTCCTTGCTTGCTCTACAGCCCAGACCACTTTTTGGCCTTTGTGCCGTATCTTTTCGGATAGTGACGTCTGTGTGATGTCCTTCCCGAGTCAGTGGTGTTAAGTGTAAGAGTCCCATAAGCCAGGAGGACCCCTTGGTTTGTCACACGTTCATTTGCAAAGTTGGCCATTCAAACAGCCTTTGTCACTTTTAATTGGGCAGGATCTGACCAGGGGCCACTGAGATCCTACAGCCTTAGAAGCCCCTGATGCTGTTTCCTATACTGTAAGTGTTCAGGTTAGAACTGCACTTTAACCCATTCACTGCTGGTTTTCAGTTACACCTGTTTGTTTCCATTACTTTTCTATGCCATTCCGTCTTCTTAGATGTGCTGGAAACACATGGTAGCAACGAACACATTTTGTGCCTAAGCAGGGAAATCAAAGTCACCATCTTCAAATAAGCACTGATTATTTAAACATCATCATCTTTTATTTATAAAACAGTCATATAATTACATAAGACAAACCTACCTCACAGGGATGTTGTGAGGCTTTCACAAGTATTTGTATGGCCTTCAGAAAGTTGAAGCCACCCTGTAAATGCTTAATAGTATTTTAATAAAGATTTGAGTATTTTCCTCCAGAATGATTGGGTGTTTGAAGGTGGGTTTGGGAGCAGATGCACAAGGATGTATGGTAAGAGCAGGGTGCAGGCTGGATTGTTTGGGTTTTTTTTTAATGCAGTGGAGAATCTCTCACTGAGAAGGGATGGGTTACAGTGTCTTTTAGCTAATCCCATCTTGAGCTACGCAGCTGTCTCTGCCACTGTTGGATCCTGTATTTTGATTTCTATGAACATACAGGTATCTGGAGTCTTGCAGCTCTGCTTTGCTTTTCTCCGGAATGGGATGATTTTTTTTTTTGGTAGATTTTTACACAGAGAGATTGAATATTTTTTTTGGGTCACAGACAGGTCTAGCCCTACCCAGGTCTGCCCAGTGTCTCAGAGGCCCAGTTTGTCTGGTTAAGCAGAGCAGGTTTATTGAAGACTAGTCCCTCATTTATTGAAGACTAGTCCCTGCATTCTCCCTGCAGGTGGAGAAACAGTGTCCTCTGGCAGCACCATTGCACGTGCCCTTACCCACTGGGTTACCCTTTGGCTGTCAGTCCGTACGTCCACATAGGCTTTGCTGTCAGGACCTTTCCTCAGAGCATGTGGCCATCACAGCGTAGAAGTCTCCACCGCTGGCTGTCCTTTCTCATTTCCACTTTCTGGGACAGGTTGGTTGTGAAAATCAATGAAGAGTTTGTAGATGAAAACACCAGCGAGACTTCCCAGAATCGGAGCTGTGAGTGGGACCCACCACCAGTAATGTCCAGCCCTAAAAAGAAACGCAGAAGAGGCAGCCGGTGAGCCAGACGAGGTGAGGTGAGCTGAGGCTGCTGGGGCAGGAGCGAGCGGCGTGAGCAGAGGTGTCTAGCCCCGCTTCCCATACTGGGCCCTACAACTGGCTTAATCAAATTCTCTCTCCACCAGCGTAATTGCTGGAGGGAGGGTCCTTTTCCCCACCGGCCTGGGAAAGTCGCTCTGCACTGTCTGCAGGTTTCTTGTTCTCCTACAGAAATAGTCTGCGTGATCCTGATGAGTGTGACTGACAGACAGACAGACAGACAGACACACCTCTTTTCCCTCCCCATTTCCAACAACATCTGCACCTCCTCTACCAAGCTTTCAAAGATATTTTCTGGAAATTTAATGAAAATGAGCAGCTGGGACAGGAGGATCTGCTAATGCCCTCACTATGGGAAAAGCCATAGCGTGGCACCATCTTACTAGATAGGGGAAGGCAGGGTTTCATCTCCGGATTCAGACATCTAAATTTAGGAGAGCTCTGCAGCAATCCAGCTGTAAGTACCTGCTTTCAGGTGAGCTGAATCACTCTCTGGCTCTCCAGTCACTGCTCTAACCAGCTACATCTCCAGCTATTTGGTGCCCAAATTGAGGTATCTGAATGTCAAGATGAATCCCATGCTGGAGAATTAATGTACCCCAAATTTTGTGTACATAATGCATGGGCCTCCTCTACGCACAACCCTTGCTCTCTGAGAATGGAGAACGCACTCTGCAGTGATACCATCACTTGGTCCAAAGAAAAAGGCTTCATGACCATTTTATCTTGGGCTTATCTCCTCTCCTTGCGAGCTGAGCAGTATAAAAGCAAAACAGGTCACTCACGTGAATACGTCCATTCCCCAGCCAGCAATTGCCGTGAAGACCCTGGGGGGCAGGTCCCGGGAAGGGTTTATGGCGTAGCCTGTGTTCATCCCCATCCCCAGGCCGATGCCCAGGACCAGGATACCCGTGAGCAGGGCCTGCGTGCCTTTCAGGGCTGCGTTGTTTTTCTCGTCGTGGATGATCAGAATACCCAGGAGCAGCATCGCCGTTGCCATAAACTGCGGGAGCAGGAAAGGGGGAACAGGTCAAGAGAGAATGGGGAAGGCAGAAGAATCCTGCTCAGCAGAGAGGAAGAGACTTCCCGGAATGGAAGAGCAGGTGGGATTCATGGTCTGATCAAGACATGGAGGACCCTAATGTTATTCACTCCTCACAGGTGGACTGAAGAAAAGTCTTGACTCATTTCCCAGCAAAAATGTCTCCATCTCATCACAAAAATGCTCTAGGACTGATACAAACTTCTCAGCACTGTCCTCTCCCTCCACCTTTCAAGTTAGGGACATGGGTTATTTTAAGTACATTTCGTCTAACAGAGGCAGAGCCATGACAAACTGCTGACGAGACAAATCTGATCCTCCCTAGAGGGAGCGATGTTTTATATAGCCTGTTGCATTAGCCCTTTCAGGACTAAAAGCAGAGACCGCATTCTCATCTGGGAAACCGAACCTCCTGTCTGTGACAGTACGTAGCTGGCATTTGTAGATCTGCAGTGCCCAAGACGTCAGGAACTGTGGTTTGAATAGAGGTGATGACTCCTGTTTCCTTCTGCTTCAGAAAATGCAGCTGGAGAGCCTTGGACTGCTTCCAGAGATGCCAGCAAAAGCAGAAACTCTGCAGCTCTTGGCAATGCACTGTCACTGCCATTTGCTTTCTTGTGCAGCAAGGACACGGCATGCTCCCCTCACTCAGGAGGCTGAGTGATCCGGTCCCCACTTGTAGGCTCTCCAGCTCTCACCATCCTCCTCTTCAAGCCCAGGCAAGAGTTTTGTCAGGTCAGAGACAAAAGCACAGGCTTCCTCATATTTGAATTGGAAGTGAATCTTCCTTCTCCAATGTCCCAGTGCTCCACGTCCCCTGAAGCATTCCCTTCCTATTTCTGGGCATCTGGACATTGTGCTGTATGCGGGGAATCAACCGTACACAGTCTAAATTGGACTGTTCAAACCCTAAAGGTTCAATCCAGACAGGCTGTGTTCATGTGAAGACAGTCCTGGGCCCTCTGTGCCGGTGAGGGGCAGCCAGCAGAGCTGCCTGGGAGCATGGAGTGGCTGAAGGATCCAAAAAGGGGAAGAACAGTTCAGGGAAGTGCTCAGAGCCCAAAGGAGATAGTTCCTGATGTAGCTCAGCTCCTCACTTCCCATTGCTCGGGCTGCGTGCAGGGAAGGTGTTTGGAGGGCACTTGGACCAAGCTGCGGAGCAGCCTGCAGGCGTTACCTTTTAGGCTTGCTCAGCCACCAAGGTGCCTTGGACCCTACCTGTCAGGCACCTGCCTGGATGGTGGGCTCCTGGGAGTAGAGGTTTAATTGTGTCTGCGCGTGTAGGGCTGCGAGTCCCCTGTAGCAGACCTGCGGTAGCACCCATTACCACCCACCTCCTCCTAGCACACCACAGCAGTCCCCACTGACCTCTGTGAAGAAACCCCCCAGCAGGGATACACAGGGAGCGGGGTAAGTGGAGAAGATCGACGCCGTGGCAGTTGGTCCCGTCACTGTAAAGTTCCCCTTGGTGTAGTTGTACAGAGCATCTAGGAGAAATGGGAATTATGGAAGTTAGCACAGAGTTCATCCCACATGGCACCTACGCAAGTCCACCCATTGCAGCCAGCACAGACACCAAGGGGAAGAGAAGCAATGGGAGATACGATGAAGGTGACACACCCCTCGCAGGGCATGATCTCACCGATACCAGTTACCTGCAGACTTTGGTCTGCAGTTGCTTCCTTACGCCTACCCAGCTCCCTGCCCCTGCTCCAGGAGCCTGGAGCAGGCTGGATGCTCTGGGTACGCTGGTGGCCTCCATCCCTCTGCCCCTCAGAGACTGAGACATGCTGGAGCCAATGGGTGGTGGGTTCTCTGCTCATAACTCAAACCCACAGATGATTACTGTCCTGTTTTCCACAGACCAACAGAGTCCCCCAGAGCTCCAGCTGTACCTAAGACATGGTAGTCCATCTAACTCAAGCCCTTGCAGACCCTGGAAACAAAATGCAGCTACTGGCCTTGAGTTGAGGACCAGTTTTGGCACTGGGAATGCCCTGAGCTCCAGGAACTGCACATCCTTCCCAGAGATATCTGGGCCCTGCTCTGGCCTTGAGCTATGAAGGTCTGTCCCACAAGCCAGGAGCTCGCCCTCCTCACCCAGACACCATGCTGGGTACTATAAAAGGAAATATTTTTGACGAACTGTGAGTTAAGGCTGAAGTGGTGCCCACAGCAACTCCTGTAATAAAGTCACAACCATACCATAGTAGAGGCCAAAGACGGTGGCTGCTGCCGTAAAGGAGCCCAGGAACTGGCCGATCAGATAAGCTGGGAGCTTTCTCCAGGGCAGGTTTCCTAAAATGCAGTGTGTGAGGGTGATGGCGGCATTCAGATGAGCTCCTGCAAAATCACAGCAGAAGAGAGTGGTCGTGACCCTGATGCAGCTGTTTTGGAGGTGCCCCATGCCCCACAGTAACCACCCAGACCTTGCTCCAGAACACCAAGACTCTCGCAGGGCAGGGTCTCCCTCCTGCATAGACTCAAAACTGACCTGTTTTCCCTGGGCGGCTGAATGATTCAGGGCAGAGAGCTCCTAGCTTTAGTCCTCTAAAAATTAGACAACCTCTGCTTTACTCTCTGTAGACCACAGGCTGCCTCAGTCATCTCACCTGTCAGAGACACCTCTCTCGGCACGGCATGAGTTTCCCTCTGTATGAGTTTCTCTCTATTCAACTTAAAGGGAGCCCAGAACTTGGACTTATCACCGGAACTTGGACTTATCACCAGAACTTGGACTTATCACCAGAACTTGGACTTATCACTTGGCAAATCTTATCCCAAACAATCGCAAGGCCTTCTGAAAACATCTGATAGACAAGGAGGGCCTCATCCTGGCAGAGCTGAGCACCCCAGCTGATGAGAGCTCTGTGCCCTTAGCACATCTGGCAGGCAAGGCACGAGACGCCAGGGAAACAAACTGCAAAATCAGCCACTGATGCCCCATGTCTTCTTGTCTGCAAAGCAAATCTTACTCAGGGCTGTCGGCAGGGACTCAGATTAGCTCTTAGGTGTCACTGCATTGAGAAGGGGTTACCAGGATGGTCAACCCTGGCCAGACCATGGTTGCTCCCACTAGTGTAGTGCGGACCTGTCCTTCCCTCATGGGGAATCCAATCTTGGACTGCATTTCCTTACATCTTTTTGTACGTGGCTTTCATACAGTGCAAGACCAGTTTTCCCTGTTTTGAGGGGACACTTTCTGTGGAGGAGGTTGGTATCACAATGGTGCTTTTGGAGAAAGATTAAGTGGATCCAGGTTTGGTGGCCTCAGTGCAAACCATGTTTGTCCTCCAGGCCTCATGTCCCCATGAGTCCAAAGGAAATATTTGCTTTTTCCTGCCTAGTAGGTGTAAACTTTGGGGGTTAGTAAATGCTCCAACCTTAGTGGCCTTTTCCCACTCCAGACTCAGAAAGGGGTAAGAGCCAGACACACATCATCTCATCAAAGTACAGGACAGAATGAAGTGAAAGTGCATGTACTGCCTGCTACAGTCCCACAACCACAACTGAAATAGAGGAGACCGCTTTTTCTTCGATCCTCCGACCCTTTGCAGGCATGACCAGCCATTTCAGAGATCACAAGAAGCATCTTGTGACACAAATGAAGGCAAATCACAATGCCAAGAAGCCCTGAAGCTGGCTCCAGAGCCAGCCTGTTGCTGGCTGAGCTGAGACCCTTCCTCCCACCTCCCAACCCTCAGCAGATCAGCTCCATCTCAAATGTCACCTGGGACTGCAGGGACCTACTTTCCTCAGCCCACTTTCCCCAGGATCTCTCCACCAGCTCCAAAAGGACAGGCAGACCAAGAGCTGACTGCTCACATGGAAAAATTTTCCTTTCCAAGCCAGCCTCAGCCTTGGACATCTCTCTGCTCCAGCAATTCAAGAGTAAGGACTTGCTTTAATCTTCTGCCCACTAGAGCTCTTAATCTCTTCTCTTGGTGCAAATGAATGCAGAAATTGCACAAGGCAAAGGTAATGCTCTGTCATGTGAGAGATACCACCCCATGGCCCTGAAACACCACCTCCTGAGTTCGCGTGGGGTGTGTGCATGCATGGGTGTGGACGATAAGGAGAAAATTTGCATACCATTCCTTGTTGCAACATCAGCAGTAAGCTCTCCTTTGCAATAAATTATTTACTTCCCCATGGGTCAGATTGGCAGCAAGTTTTCAGAGCTCCTTGTCTCCTTGGGCCATGATGGCATATCCCAAGCGCCTAACGGGGACACTGCTGAAACCTGGCTCTGCTGACCGCAACAGGAGGGGATGGCCAAACCTCCGCCGCTCTCCCTGTCCCGCCTGCCCCTGTCTCAGCTCAGGACACGCGTTTGGGGTCAGCATACTGTAGGTATGTGCCTGCCTTGTCTCCTGCTTCTCCTGATCTTGCCGCGCCATCGCGACTCCTTGGCTTGACCTCAGACTTGCCTCCCCCCTGCAGACTTGGCTGTGATCACTGGGTCACAAGGCTTACTCCGGTTACGGTCACCAGACCTGCTCTGCTCTTCTTGTTTGAGGACCCTAGGACTGCCTTTTTTCTGGTGAGGTCACTGCTCTGCCTTGCCATGCCACCACCCGCCCCTCCGCAGCCCACTCCTGCTCCCTCCAACACATGTGGCCTTTATGGGGACGTAAAGATGTCCTATGCTCAAGTGTCCTGCTCACCAGAGATTCCTCCGGCCGCATGGATGCCCAAGGTAACACCAATGCCAAATCCCAAATTGATGCTCAGATGCTGCCCAAAGTCTCCTCTTCCTAACACCACTTGTGCCACAGAAGACAAGCCAAAGACCTAGTGCATGGAAAAAGAAAGAGAGAAAGGAATATTAGAAGTACTGTTATTGCAGTGGTGGACTGAGCTTCTTTGCTCCTTTTTCTGCAATACTAATAAACTCTCAAAGACAGGAAGACTCTAAGGTGCCCACGGTTAGGAGATGAAGTGAGAATGACCCTCCTCTGCAAAAATTGAAGGGATAACTGGATTATTCCTCATTTGTGACCATCACACCAAACCAGACTCTCTGGTCTGGGTTGGGTACGAAGGAGACAAACCCCAGACACCCGCACCGAGGTCCTAGGCTCAACTGGGATCACTCACGCAGTCATGGCAAGGGTGTCTGCACCTGAAGCCAGGGACATGAGCCAGAGGACCATCACCGCAGACCGCCCGGAGGCAGCGCCCAAGCCGGATGGAAGGAGGGTGGGCAAATTCTTGTTGTCTTTCTTTTCCTGGTGTGCAATTTATTGACTAAAAATGTAGTTTGGGCAACGCATAGCTATTTGCCAAACTCGACTCTAATTTTGGTAACTTATTCCAGCAAAAAACAAGGAAGGAAATTCTGGTTTGACTTTTTCTTTCAACACATATACTTTCAATTTGAAAACAGCCAAAGTTTCAATATTTTTTTAGTGACTAAAGGGTAACTGGAAAAAAAACTTAAAGGAAAAGTAAACACTCTCCAGCAGGAAAAGCCATATTCAAGAAATTGCTTTGGCCTGAAAGTAAATGCTATTTCATTTTTTTAATGTGGTCAGAGGATGGAAAAACCAGTTCTTTGCACAGCTCTTACACTGAAATCTGGAGAAGGACAAAGCTTCTCTTGAGGTCTCTGCCTTGCAAACCACTTAGGGCTTGGAGAGTGTATCCTGTTCCTTGGATTGCACCGATGTTTATCCAGGGTGACATGTGTCTCCAAGACAAAAAAGTCAGTATGTTCTCCAGCATTTAAACTTCTGTTCTGGCCTGGCCTGTTTTGACTCGGATCTTTATTGGCTGCTCTGCCTGGATCCAAATTTTATATCTTGTGCGTCTGCTCTCCCTCTTCCCTTTCAGACATCACCAAAATCCCCCGTTCCCCAGAGACACTGTTCTTATCTCTCTCCCGTACACAGACCACAGTCTGTGCTCTGCAGAGCTACAGCCTGCACGGTGTGAGCCCTTCTCTCAGTCTGCCTCAGCAAAAGCACCAGAAAGCAGCGTTTGGGATGTCCCCCAGCATCTGCAATGCCCTTATACAAACTTTTCCTACTCATCCCTGAGCTTTTCCAAAGCCACATCCAAGAGAAGGCGAATGCATAAGCACGGGTTTTGCAGGACAGCACGCAGGTGCAGAGAGAGGGGTGCAGGGCAGGAGACAGGGCTGTTGCAGCTGAACGGCACTATCCTCAAAAAAACACAGGACAGGCCAGAAAATCTGTTTTTCAGCACAGATCCAAACCTCTGGTCTCTTCCTCTGTTCTCACAGTCCCAAAATAGCCTTTTTTTCCCCTACCTCCCTACTCCTTGTGCTGTTTACTCCCCGCTGCCTGGTGCCCTGCTTTATGAACATCGCCTGTCCGCTAAAGCAGGAGGCCCTGGCTGAGTGCTATCACCCAAATAACAGCCATCCCGGCATCCCGGAGATGCAGCCAGCACATTCCCGGTTGCAGTAAGGGCCAGGGGGCTGCTGAAGAGTTGGATGCTGGATCCTACATTTGGCTGCTGGATGCATAGAATTCAGCATAGAATTGGATGCAGCCCAGAAGGCCAACTGTATCCTGGGCTGCATCAAAAGAAGCGTGGCCAGCAGGTTGAGAGAGATGATTCTGCCCCTCTGCTCTGCTCTGGTGAGATCCCTACTGCTTCCAGCTCTGGAGCCCTCAGCACAAGAAAGACATGGACCTGTTGGAGCGGGTCCAGAGGAGGGCCACAAAAATGATCAGGGGGATGGAACGCCTCTGCTATGAAGAAAGGCCGAGAGAGTTGGGATTATTCACCCTGGAGAAGAGAAAACTCCGGGGAGACCTTTCAGTACTTCAAGGGGGCTTATAAGAAAGATGGGGACAGACTTTTTAATAGGGCCTCTTGCGGCAGGACAAGGGGGAATGGTTTTCAACTAAAAGAGGCTAGATTCAGACCAGGGAGAAGGAAGATGTTTTTTACCATGAGGGTGGTGAAACACTGGCACAGGTTGCCCAGGGAGCTGGTAGATGCCCCATCCCTGGAAACACTCAAGGTCAGGTTGGACGGGGCTCTGAGCCCGTGGCTGGGGGGTTGGACTAGATGACCTTTAAAGGTCCCTTCAACCCAAACTATTCTATGATTCTATCCTGTTTGCGGCCAGCCCTTGGTGGGAGTCCATGAGCAGTGCCCCTCCTCCCACTCTATTCCCTCGTGAGGATCAGTGAGGGAAGAGCCAACGTGAGTTGCAGGCTCCAAAATCTGCCTTGGACTGTTAGAGTGCAGAGAAAAGTCTCCTTCTCATGCTGCTTCCCAGAGACAGCCCTGGCAGGACACCCCTGAACTTGATCTTTATCACTTGGGAATTTCCACCACCAAAACACAAAGGGAATGGAAAAGGAAAATGGTTTGCTCAGCTCCTGCTGAGGAGACAGAGACATCTGTATTCTGACTTCCAATGCGTGCAAAACTACCTGTATTATAAGGAATGAACTTCAAGGAGCTGGATGTGCAATAAGATGTGATAAAAAGCAAGTATTCTTTGCACGTGCTCTTGGTGCTTTGAAATAAAGCACCTTTATCTGTAGAGATAGCTGTGTCAAAAGGTCCCCATGCTTACACGAATCTTATCTTCCTCCTGTGCAAATCCCCAAGTACAAATTATTTGGGTTATCCCCGGCCCTTCCATGTCAGCCTCTGTCCAATCCTAAGTGTCTCAGCCCAGGCTAAGCCCAGCTGTAGTAAGTTGGCACAGACAGCTACTGGACCTCTTCAGAAGGAGGATCTCATTTTGCTACGTCCAACACACGAAGGCTCTGGTCCCGGTGGTCACCTCACCCCCACCAGGGATCTATTCTGACTGCAAAGCCTTCCTCGCCCTCTCCCCAAACACCTCTGAAGCAGCCCAAAAGCTCAAAACCACTTCGCTTTTTCTGCGTGAAACAGATCCCTCAGGCAAGGGGGAAGTTTCTGTATGATTTGGATAAGCACTATTCATTTGCCAGCGTAAGAAAACGAAATGCGAAATCCTGTCATGCTTTGCACCCTGTTTACATTTCCTAATGGTGGGTTGCGGCCCCAGAGAGTTTCACAGGTGTTCATTACCCTGGCAAACGCCAGAAGAAGATGGATGAATGCTGTTCTCATTTCACAGAGGCTGTCAGTGGTAGAGGAGTCAGGGTCTAACCCCCAAACCTGTGCAGGACCCCCCAACTACACCATCACCCCTGGCACAGCAGGAAGAAAAGCCTCAACTCGCTGCATGGGATCTTTCAGGGGGTTTGGCACAAGCGTTGCATTGCCCCATCTGACCAGACATTGCTCTTTGCTTTCATTCCCAGACTCTTCCTCCTTTTTCTCCTAGAAGAGAACTGAAACAGCGGTTCATCCCCACCTGCTTCACCCTCTCCAGTGCCAACCTCCCACCCTCCACATTGCTTTTTTCCTCCAGAAGGTTTTTGATGGATGGTCTACCTGATGGGAAGCTGCTGGCCCACCAGAGCAGAGGGGTGAGCAGCAGCAACCAGCCACTGAGCAACCCTGAGGATGTGGTAGGAAAGCACTGACCTTACAAATTGCTGCTGCAAACGCTTACCCTCTCACCCGCCCTGCGCACACACACACGCACATGCAGAGACACGCACGTCTGGGCCCGTCTCCTCCTTACCATGAGGATGAACATCCCCAGGGCTTCTGCCAGCAGCTCCCTCATGGTGCTGCTACGAATCGTGAGCGCCTTCTGAATCTTCTCCAGCATTTTGCTCTCCAGCTCCAGCCTGCAGCCGCGGAAGCTCCTGTTGTGACAGCACACTTCATTGCGCTGAGTTAAGTTACCCTTTGAAACTTGGCACCCTCCCTTCACCCCCAGACACCTCCATTCATTTGGTTAACGATGAACAAGCCAATAATGTAGCAGCTAGCTTCAAAGTCTTCCCACACACACATGCCATCCTTTTCAAACTATATGGTAAGGATGAAATATTTCTGCTACAGGGGCGTTGCAAACGCTGTGCCTCTGCCTAGGAGCAGCCTATCTCCAGAGCAGTGGGGCTGAAGTAGCCTTGGTGTGCTCCTAAAGCCTGTGTTTCTCCGTTACCTTTTCCACAGGAACTGAATTTTGGCTCTGTTCTGCATTGTAACCCACTGGCTGGTGGTTTGGTGCCATTTTTTTTTAACAGGTGGGATTAGGACCATTTGCCTGCGCTTTGCAGGACTATTTGGATGAGGATGCTCTGCTTGGAGCTGGTGTGCACCGCTGTCTGCAGCTGGGAGGAGTGCAATGCCCTGAGCGTTGCTTCAGGTTGAGTATTTGCTCTTGCTGAATGCACGTGTCTGCAGCTCCCATCACACTGGCGGAGAGTCTCCCTGCCACCCCCCCAGTCTGGCCTCTCGTGGGGCAAGGAGAGACCAGTCTTGGCAATGGTCCCCAGAGACCTTCAATCTCATCTGGCTGCCAAAGCAGAGCCCTCACCGTCCTGATTCCTCCTCCATCTCCTGATTCCCTCTGCTTATCTCCCTGCTCACCAGGTGCTCTCACCTCTCCACTGTGAAAAGGTTTTAATACCTTTGCTTAATCACTGAAAAACTTAAACCCACTGGACAGCCAAGACCTTTTTCTACGAGCCTTGTCTGGTTCTATGCTGGTTTTCTTTGCCTGCCTCTCAACCTGCTGCAGCTTCTCAGTGTGGCTCTGGAGGGGACAGCTCTGGAGAGGTTACCAGCAGCTGCCCCGATGGGGACGTAGTGCTCTGCTCACGCTGCCTCTGGTGTTGCCTCCCTCTGCGCTACTGCATTGCAAAAGTTCATGAGCTTTTCTTTCACCCACAGGACACTGAGCAGCTGTGTGGAAGAAGCCGATTCTCCTCTCTGCTCCATAGATCGTTGTCTATCTTGTGGCAGGGAAGGGTTTTATGGCACTGGGTAAGCTCTCCTCCAGTGACAGGCTATTGACCTCAGTGAACGCCTGGCTAAATATGCAGTAATTTACTAGTCTGTCTCTGATACTAAGGACCATCTAATCATGATGGATGATTATCACATTGCTGGCAAGGGTGTTCCTACAGCATATTTCTAAGTGGGAAGGTTTTTTTGTCCTATGAGTCTGTAAGCCATATTGTAGCACAGAAGAAGTGGCCAATAAATCTTTCCAGGACACTTCATTGGTGGAGCACAGAAACAAGGGCCCTGGAGCACCAGGTCAGGGTGGTGGCAAGAGCCTCGAGTTTCTTCTGGACATGGTAATTTCCAGCTGACATGTAAAACTGAGGTCCTGGCATCAGCGTGTGTTGGAGATCTCACAGCCTTTCTCAGATGGACGAGGTGTGAGTGGGTCAGTATCCCCCACAACTGGACCTACAACTTCGTTTTTCACTCCTAGATCTCAGGGAACCTTCCAAGTGGATTCCTCCCTTGTGGGCAAACAAGAAAGCTGCTGTATTTCTGAAAGGCTTTGTCTCCTGTGTTCAAGCATTATCTATAGGCAACTCCATATTCTGATCTGGGCTGAAAAATGGACAGGTATTTTCTGGGAACACCGGGCTCCCATGGACTTGCAGTCATCTCAGGGAAAAAGGCAAGCCCAGTTTGCAATAGAAACCTTTAGTTTGGTGATAATATTTGCAGCATAATCCCTGATATTACCACTAAATTCCCTAATGCTCCTATAATGGCATCATGGATCACTGGCGCTGCTTGTCCTTTTACACAGATCGTTCCACAAGATGGCACTGAGACATTAATTTCTCCCTTAAAAGTGTTCAGATGGGTTCCTCTGTTGGCTGCTGAAAATGTGAAAACCCTTTAGTTTTAGGGTTCCTCAGAGCATTTTTATACATTAAAGAAAGGTGATCTGCCAATGTTCAAGGAGTGTAACAACAACAAAAGACACCTTTCTATGAGTCCTATAGGGCAGAGCACCACTGCTCTGACAGCACACGAAACCGAAATGTGTGAGCCTGCGCCTGTCACCCTTCACTTTATAAACAGCAGAGAAAAACAGCCAGCTCCAAAGGGCAGTTCATCTCCACCTAAAATAAGCAGCTGAGGCCAGACCTATGAGTCACGCTGGATGCTGGCAGTTTCCCTCCTGTGTCTGCACCAGAATGTGGAGCGATGGGCCCTGGCGTGCACACCCACGTGGAGGTATCTGCTGCCAGGTGAGCTGACTGCCCTTCCTCCCTGCATCCAGATGTGGTGATCTTGAGCAAGCCCAACCAACCATGTGAGTCAGCCAAGGGCTGGAGCGCGAAGATCTGCCAGTTGCCCAACATGAGCTGTTCATACTTGCATGGTTTCATTTACCTGCAGGGCTGACGAGGATCTCTGGGGTCACCAAATACAGTCCCCTACTAGCAGAAGGAGCCACACCACATCTCTTTTGTGACCAGACCAGTCTCCATTTTAGGGATAAGTGCTTTTTGCCCCGAGTCCTCCTGCTGGAAGCCTGTTACCAGAACTTGTTGCTCTGGAGATTAGAGACTTTCTTCTAATTTCCAGCCGAATTCTTGAGGCCATTTGTTCATGTGCCAGCATTACCCCATCGCAGTCATAGTTAACTCATTTCTTACAGGTGCTATCCCATAAAGTTTTCCTATAAGATTTGTTAGAAGAGCGTTAGCTGCTTGCGCTTAGCTTTGCACTGCCTCCTGATGTTTACCTTGACTTGCTCACAGGTTGAAACTTCACTCAACATTGACCCTACAATGATTTTACTGTGTTTTCCACTGCATATTAAGCAACCACCTGCTAAACCAAACCCATTTTTTCCCTAAGGCGCTTTCAGCACTAGTAATAAAGGCAGGCCTCAGTTTGGAGAGGAAAATTCTGGAACAGTCAAGGCTTACTAGCTGTGCTGGTGTTGATACCCATGGTACTGAAGAGCCAGAGGAACAATCCCCCCAGGTCCTGCTAGAGCAGCCCTGGGAAGGATGAGCTCCCAGGGACTCCAGGGCAGTCATGCTTCTGCAAGGAATAACTTCTCTAATTCAGTTTGACAGTGCACATGTTTCCTCTGCACCCAGGAGCTCATTTACCTCTTAATTGTGCTAATCAACAGCTGGAACATTGCCACTCCATTAGCTTCAGCCCTGCTGGTGGAGCATTAACTTCTCCCCAGAGGCTGAGAGGAGCATGAGCAGACAGCACAGCAGAGGCGCTCCTCACCGAGGATGAGGACAGCTTGCTCCTCCATCAGACTAAAGGAACATGAGACCAAGACATCTCCAAGCCCCATTAGGAAGCAAGGCCAGATCCGAGAGACCAGTACAGCACTGGTATGACCTTAGCTGTCCAGGACAGACCCCACCTGATGTACTCCAGAGTACCCGCATCCCGTGGTCTCACATCTAACGCTCATGGACTATCTCCTCCTCTCCTTTATGGATGGCAGGCACCAAGTGAGTTGCAGACACCCCACATATTTGTCTCTCAGCAGATGGCTTTGCTCTCCATACTGTACCCACCTCCCCATTCTGAGGACACCATGCTCCACGGCCTTTCAGCTCACCCTGCACACCATCGCCCCTTGCCCTGAAGCTGGCCAAGGGCACATCACCCGTACCTGCTCCTTTCCAATGAAACCGGGCTAGCTCTTACCGTGCTGGGCAGAAGTGGGAGCTGGAGGAACCAATGGAGGGATGTGGTGGCACGATGGTGGGATCCTGCCCTGGTGTGCAGCTCTCTGCTTTGCTCCCCGGGGGCATGGTGCCTCCCTGCCCCAGACTGCTAAAGCTCACTCAGCCGGAGGTAATCCGGAGGCGGTGGTGTCAGCAGGAGAAGAATTACATGGCTTTTGTTGGTCATCAGGGGGAAAGCAGGGCAGTCCAGGAAGGGGTCGCCTGGGGTGGTGCTGGCCCCATTGTTGGGCAACAGAGCGGAGGGCGCCTGGGTTCCCCCAGCCGGGGACCTACCCACCTCACACTGGGCCACGCTCCCTTCCTGCCCTCCCTCTGGCTTTCCAGACAGAATCAGGTCATTTTTATACGCAGCAAAGCGTGATGGTTTTTGAGGCACCTTGCTGGCTTCCATCTGGGCAAAGCCCTGGAAAGTCTCCCCCATGCACAGGTATAGGGCATTTAACAGAGAGAGAAACCAGAGGCACAGGGGCACCTCAGGTCCCGTAAGAGACTTGGGGTACCTGTGGGATTTCCACTGTGGTCCTGCCAGCTCTTCATCTCCTGTCATGCCCCATTCCCTGCCCCATCCCTGACCCGTGAGCATCTTGTTCTCCTGACCTGCTCAGGGCCAGGCTCCCACCGTACCCCTGTGTGTGGGACCCCACTGCAGGGCTCCCCCAGACCCAGGTAGAAAGCAGCAGGCTCTGCGGGTGCAAACGTTGCCGCCGAGCTTTGAGCTGCCTGCTCAGGTCTGCTTTCAATCCACAGATAAGGTGAAAGCCAGGGAAACCGCAGGGCTCACAGGACATCGTCACCCTGGAGATAAGAGGAGCCAGGCTTTCTCCTGGAGGAGTGTGAACACCCACACTCTGAAAGGAGAGATTAAAGGGGAAAAGCTGCAGGCTGGGGAGGAGATACTGGGTGAGCTCAACGAGGTCCTGAAGTTGCAGAGTCTGATGGAGCCAGCATGCTGATCTGAACATTTCCCTGCCTCTGACCGCACCCAAGAGACAGCACAGCGTGGCTGTGTCCTCCCCTCAGGATGCAGTGAGTTCACTCTTCCAAATGCTGCTACCAACAAAACTCCTCACGCCGTCTCCTCTGCCTCATCCGTCCCCCAGATGCTCCAGTCCAGGACAGTCTGTGGGACCCACCAGCCCAGCATCCCCCTAAGCAGCACCAAAAAGGCACAAGCCTGTGTTAACAGACCCAAAAAGCAAAACCAGAGCAGGGGGCGATGACACGAACACAGCCACGCCTGCTCCCTCTGCGCTGCTGGAGCAAGGCTGAGCCAATAGTCAACACGGTCCTTCACAGCCACCAGATGTTTGAGGGTGGGCTGCATCCATGCAGGCCACTCTCATAAGCTACACCTATAAACCCTTAAAGAGACGATGCTAAACCCATAGGCGGACGATCTTCACTGCTAGCTGTGATACAGATATTTTGTGGGGTGAGGAACCAACTGGTGACACTAATCGTTGCCCTTATGTATAATCAGTGAATCAAACCCCAGTTGTCAGTCACACGACCATGTTCTCTCGTATCACACCTGCCACGGGGTGTCCAAAGACCATCCAGTGGCTGGCATGACTCACACTGATGGTGAGCAATGACTGCCACGTGGGATTTGTCCTCACTCTCTCCACAGGGGAGGGAAAGGCCAGGATGCAGGTGGCTGGGGCAGCTTTCTCAGAGCCAGCCCACCCCAGCCTAGAGGGCTGCTGCTGGCGCGGACGTGAAGGCATCCAAAGGAAACCCCCGATAAGCTCCAGCTATCGCAGCGGGGAGGAGATGCCACAGATTCCTTGCAGACACATGTGCAAACCCCCTTGGAGGCTGCCCAGCCTCTCCTCTCCTAGGGCCCCAGGGAGCCCTACAGGCATTTCAGTGGGGGTGGAGATTTGCTTCAGCATGGGCCAGACCCCATCACCCTCATGCCCCCCCAGCCCCTTTGGCTTCTTCTGTGGGGTTTGGGGAGACAGGAAAGAGGGGCCAGGTATGGTGGGTCTGGATGGCTCCCTGTTCGTTCCCATCCTAAGAGTTCCTACATGAAAAGCCATTGACCTAGAGAAGCTGAAAATCCATCTGCTGGTGTCACCTGAACAGGAGGCAGTTCTCCTTGCTCATGTAGTTTCCCAGCACAAGTCCTGCATGAGAGAAGTGGCGACTTCACAAATCAGCCCATATTAAGCAAAGCACCAACATGCAGTTTATTTCCCAAAGCACAGGGCACCACACGTCAACCGTCACTGGCAGTGCAGATCTTCCTATCCCATGGCAAATACTAAATATTGTCACTCGTCTTTATTGTCCCTATGTTTGTTTTTACACAGACACACAAACACACACATCCATATCAGCCACACGACCACAACTGTTGCATACCACCTTCTCAATTTTGACTTCATAGTAACCTCCTAGGGGTCAAAATATCAATTTATAATCGCATGAGAATGGCAGAGGGTCTGTCCCCCGCTCTCGATGCGAACCAGTTAGAGCTCTCTGGAACCGCCTCAGAGTGTATTAGCAATGGGCCTCTTATCACAACACAGCCTCCAGGCTTTGCCGTAAGAGCAACATGTGCACAAATCACAACAGGTCTGTGAGGCTATAGATACCGATTTTTGCACGTGAAATCTTCATGCCTGTGTCAGACTACAGCATTAGGCACAGCAAGTGCCTGGTTGGAGCTCTCCTCTACAGGAGCAGCCAGTCCAAGTGGTAGAGTCTACCAGGAAATGTGTCGCTTTGCTCACCTGGCTTTGCTCACCCGGCTTTGCTCACCCTGAGTCTACTGAACAATAAGCTCAAACTGCTTTTCATGCACTGGGCTGTGTAATTCGTCTCTAGAAGTCCTTGACACAGGATGCTGTGGGTGCTAAAAAGGGATCTAAAGATGTTTATACAAATTTATGGAGGTAAAAATCCACCAATGGCTATTAAACATGGACACTCCTCTATCACAAGTGGTTCCTGAGCTGTGAATTGTTGGAGCTTGTAAAATACTTCCAGGGGAATACATTTATTCTGTTCACACACTCTTCTCCCATCACACCTAGGATCTCCTCCAAGGGTCCAATTTGTCTCAGTGACCACTGCCTGGCTGACTGTAGTGTCCAGTGGAATAGGATGTCCACCACTTCGGTCACAGGAACAGAAGACTAGCAGCCTTTACTAGCTTGTTCCTGAATTGCTCAGTTGTCCTGAGATGACATGAGGACGCTTGAAATATATTCCCAGCTCTGCTGCTCACCAGTGACTCCTGAGTAGCCACCCCTCCTCCCTGCCCAGTACCCCATTCACAGGGAGTGAACAAGACACTTCATTCAGGAGCAGCTTGGGGTGGGCAGAGGAGACATTTGCAGCTGCTCACAGGATGCTGCATGATGCTTGCTAAAACACCTGCCCCAGCTTAGTGCTGGAAGTGCCATCAGCTCCTGGGTCATCCTAAGTCATCCACCTCCTCGTTGCTCTCTCCTCCTCTGTGCAATGCAGATAGTGACCTCTCCCAGTCCCAGGACAGCCAAGGACATACATGTCTCAGGTTCCACTTCACCACTGGTGAGGCCAGTGGTCAGAAGAGCGGGTAGGAGCATCCTTCACATGCACAACAGGTCAAGCCAGCAGAATGGCTCCCTCTGCTCACCAGAGCACTTACTGTAATGCCCACAGCAGTGCAGCAATTCAATGGTATTTTAGATACAGCAAAAGTTTTAGAAGAGGGAGATCTATTGCACTGTGGTGGAGTCTCCCTTCTCCTTCCCCCCAGGAGCTGGAGGAAGCCACATCATATGCGTCATTTAAAAGCAGACTAGAAGCAAAAGGCACTTGAAAACTCGCCATGGGGAACAATCGCGCCCTGCTTTAGAGCAGTAAATAACTGACTTTGTCTTGTTCATCTTATATTTTATTGCCTCTGCTGTTTGTACAGTGCTTCACGGGAGAAAGCGAGCTAACAGAGCAGAGAGCCTGCTTGCCGCTCCCCTGCCCCCTCCCCTGCGCAGGCACCATCTCCCCTCCTGCACTTGTCTCTTCTGCACAGCCCCACGAGATGGATGGGGCCCAGCTTTGGATGCGGCACCACCACACCGCGGTCACACAACACTGTCAGCAAGGGCCTGGGGGACAAAAAGCAGTGCCAGAGCCATGGGAGTGTTGCAGGACCCCCGACGGGCTCCGTCCCCTGTGCCCAGGGTGCGGGCTCAGACCTTCCTCCCTCCTGGTCGGTCTGGTCAACGTGCGAGCTGTGGCCTGGGGAAAGGAGTCTCGGCGCAGGGCCTCACTCCCTTGCAAGTGCCGTGGGGTTTGCCATGTCCCATCCAACCACCCATCCTCTTATGCTGTGGTGCCTGGAAATCTTATGACCCACACTTTTGTGGGATACAGCATGTTTGTTGTATGTAGCCACAGGGTGGTATAGGGGAAGATAGATGCCTAGCTTCGTAATGATCTTCTTGGACTGCAGCTGGACTCTCAAAGCATGTGTTTTTTCAAGAGCTTTGGATAAGTTCTGGTTAGTTGTTATTTCTGTCGTACAATTACCCCATGTTTTTTGGACTCCGACTTGTTTGGAAGCACCGCCAAAATAATCCATCACAAATGCCTTGTACCCGTAGGCAACGGCCTGATGGAAGACATCCTGCCCTGATCAGCATCTGTGCAGAGCGAGATATGAACCTGCAGTGAAAAAAACATGTTTTGTTCTAGGTTGTCAGCACCGAGGAAAACAACATGTTCATAATTTGCATTTGTTGATTCACACTTGCTAACAGGATAACAAGATCGATCAACACAGAGAAACGGAGGTTAATAAATCATAATCACCTTTAAGTTCTCAACAGATTGACCCTACTCTGTAACCCAGGGTCAAAGTCTAAAGTGTTCTGTCTATATGTCTATATTAGCTAACTCATAAGAGACAACATAAACTCAATAACCATCTATTTCTTGGAATGAAGATATATCCTTTGGCAAAAGCAGCCCCGATGCCCATGAATTTCTCCTTGCCTGCTGACGACCCAGAACCTGGAAGAAACTGCAAATCCTGTGGAAGCATCTACAGCGTCAGCTGGTGCGTTGACTTGGATGACCACAAGTTAAATATATAACAAAGATGGTGCTCCCACACCCAGGGTCCCACCCAACCAGCTGTCTGTCTGAAAGGAGCACATCCCTCCCCAGATGCTGTCACCGCATCTGTAGCACTCAGCTTTAATCAGAGGTTTCCCTTTCAGGCGCTGACCTGTCCTGCCGGATCAGTCCTGCTTAGCTTTCAGCACCTGATAGGATCATATACCGAGGCAAACGTAAGCAAAGGATAAAACAGCGGATAGAGATCTAGAATAGGCAGTTACACATACAGCAATGTTATGTTATGCACAAAGGTGCATGAAATATGTTGGAGAAGAAAAAAAAAATCTGCATAGCTGGGAGAGTTGCTCAGAGTCCAGGATATTATCAGATCTGGGAAAACGCCATGTGAATGAGTCACTGGAGCATCAGTCAATGGCTGCGTACAGAATAAGCCACAAAATTGGCTGTTGTATTCCCTCTCCAGCATTCATACAGTATCATTTCATAGTTTCCGTAAATGATTGACTAAAATGTGCCACGGACCACTTTCTTGCATTATAGTTATCTGCTCCGCTACCCTGTTCCAGTCCAATCCCTACTCACACCCTCCTCCCCTTTAATAAAACGTGTTTTAATAAAATATCTTTTTCAGATCATCACTGGAGAGCAAATGAAGGCCCTTTGAAAAATGTTTTGCATATTCCTTCCACAGCTGCTGGCACAGTTGTGGGGTAGCCTGATGCCGAGGAGGGACACCAAATGTGACTGATCCAGCAAATTTATATATGCCCCGTTCTTTCAGGAGCTGGAGCAGAGTACCTCAGCTCCCCAGCATTTAGGACCAACACAACTTAATAGCTGGAGATCTGCAGATCAAGACAGGAGTCCTGCTGCCAGCAACAGGTCCCGGAGCACAGCGTGCTTGTAAATCAGAGATGGTGGCTTCAGCCCCAGCTAGAAGCCAACAGCCAGACTGCAGACATCCCCCAGCGTTGGTATCAGGCATTGTATGCGCAACAGCTCAACACACAGGTCTTGGCTGCCCCTCTACCGCAGGATGGGTCCCTGCTCTGAGCTCTGTCCTGAGGCCAGGCAAGGACCTTCACAGCAGGGCAGCTTTCCGCTCAGCTCCCATTTCAACCACCCCAAATGGGCAGGGGTTAAAAAAAAAAGAGTCTAGGACAAAAACCAGGGAGCCAAGGAGGAAAGGCTGGGAAGTAGGAGGCCCCTGTGCCCAGACTCACCTTGATACCACTGGTGCAGCAGGGCAATGGGCGGCAAAAGCACAGGGCCACACGTGGTGGCTCCCAGACCCTCTGCTCTGCGCTGGGAGCTGTAGGTCATACCAGGCTGCTTTTGCTTTGAGTCTCACAGGAAGATGGGTGGGAAGGATCAACAGGGAGAGGTGCTGCCTGCCACTGTTGCACTTCGGGTGGCATAGGTGAGATGATGCCTCCTACGCTGTCCCTCAGAATTGCTGTTTCCACCATGCATGCATTTGGGGGGTCCAGGACAGAGCCCACCCTCCCACAGGAGCTGGGCCCAGGAGCAGTCCCACAGCTGCACCCCACTCTGGGAGAGGCAGCAAGTTCCCCCAGACTGCACGCAGCAACGTCTCACAAAACTGGAGGTGCACTCCTCCATCAGCATGCAGGGTCTTCTGGCCAATGCAGTGGGGAAGACCAGCTCCTGGCAAAGCTCCTGGCTCCAGGACCCTCTTCATGACTCCAGAGAGGAGTGCTCAGTGTCAGCATGCCTCCACACCACATTTATTTACCAGGCAGATGCTTGAATGGCTTTAAGTGACTGCATAGCAGCCAGTCTCACATGCAAATGTGGACATGGGCAATCTAAATGCCAACCTGTCTAGCCTTAAATTTAAAACCCCCTTGTGCCATGGGGACTTGGTCACTCATTCAGTCACCCTGACCATCCATGCCTTACTGTTAATCAGACCAGAGCACATCTCATTAACTTTGTGTCATGGCAGGTTCCCAGCCCAAGACCTGCATCGTGTGCATCTGACGCTGACTGGGAAACCAGACCATGTCCAGAGGTAAAGATAGGGACAACATTTCACGTGTACAAGTCAGCTTCAAAGACCACCTTGCCGTTTGCGAGGCAGAACCGGTCTGCTGGCACTAGGAAACATTTAGACAAGTTTGACTGGAAAGTGCCTTGGTGTTATTTGCACAGATTTTGTGTTTGAGTCTGAGCCACAAAAAGAAACACACAAAGTAGACATGTTTACACACACAAACACAGTGCAGTGAAGGAGCAATCACTCTATGACTGAGATACTTTTACCTGCTCTCTCTGCTGGCACGTATTGTCCCCTCGAAGTGCTGCTGCGTGATCCCATAAGGTGATGCCCATCAAGTGTGGTCTTCAGGCTCCAGCCAAGTGCCAGCCCAGCTCTCACTGAGCCAAACTCAAATCAGCCCTGAGCACTCGTGGGTCCGAGCATGCCATGTCCATTTCCAGCTCCAAGCCTTGCACAGCTGATGAGCGGTGCCACTCACATTGCTTTGTGTTTGCACGAGCTTCTGTTTATGATTAGGAAAGGCAGATCAACCCTACATGCCATGTGGGATTGTCCGAGAAATGAATCCCTGCTGGGCTCCTGCAGCACTCTCTGCCTTGCCACCAAATCCCCATGCTTCAATCCTTGGAGCACTCGCAGACCCGGATGTACCTTCTCTGTCCAGCCCAGTTGAGTGCCATATAGACATGACTCACAAGCAGAGCCAGACCCCATGTTGCCCAACTTCAGCCTATTCTGTCCCAGTGAAAGCCAGATCCTCTACTCCTTATTCACCAGCATTTCCCCCAAATGAGTATCCCAGCTGTGCATGTTTACAGGCCATTCCTGAGTACCATGAGATGTTCCTGAGATCATGAGATTAATCTGATTGGAATTGGATGAAGTAGTTCAATAGAGGGTGGACCAGCGAACTCATGGACAGCTCCATGACATTAACAGTTGGTGGTGACCTGAACAGGAAAGATCAGCAGCCTCGTCTGGCTGGCCAAGGAGAGACCCACAGTACAGAAGGTACTGGAGAGAGGTTTAGAAACCAGCTCCTGAATCCCATCTGGGTCCATCTGGTCCCCTCTTGACAACCAGGAGAGCAGATGATTCCGGAGATCTCTTGCTTATTGAACATGCTCCTGCGCACCCCCGAGCAGTCTTCAGGAGCTCTCCAGCGTGGTTTGCTGGTTTTGTCAGTCCTGGTGTTGTCAGACTCTATCACCTACTGCTACATATTGCAATGAACCATCACCTCCTGTTGCTGAACAGATCACGGAGAATCATGGATTAATTCAAGCAGCGAGGTCACCCACACTCCTCATAGAGTCTGAGTCCAGCACCTCCAAATCTGTCTTTTGCTCTTCCCAGTTCGGAAACTGTCACTGCCACTAATATTTGCTGCTGCTCCCACTGGAGCAGACGATGTGCTAGTGAGGGAAGGAGCCTTCCCTTCCCTGTCTCAAACGTACCACTCTGAGCCATTACGCCCAAAATAACTCAATGCTTAGATGGACATGGACAGGTTTGACCATGGTAAGCTTCCTCTGAGACCTGGGCTGCTACAAGCAACGGCATCAGCTGCCGCCGCGTTCCCAGAGAGCAGCAAATCACCTTTGCTCCCTGTTTTCAAAGATCTGGGTAGCAGGAGCCCAAACTATCTAAAAGAGCCTGTGGCATCAGGATCAAGGCTGTCCTTGACAGTGCCTCTCCTTTGGCTGCTTTGAGCAGTAATTAACTCCGTCCTCTGTGCAGGAGCAAGAATCTGTGTGGGGCCAGCTGGGGAGCAAAACTTCCCCAGAGCTAAAAGCCATCATAAACCTCTCTACCTTCTGGTCTACCTCCACGAGCATAAAAGGAGAGCTCTACGTGTGTGTCTGCATGTGCTTTTCTGTGAAAAAGCAAGGGAGAGACTGACTCGGTGCAATGAGGATTTCAAATAAAACAATTTAATTACACGTATTTTCCCCCCATGAGCAGGATGAGAACTAAACATGTAACAGCTGTTGCTTAATGCATTCCTAGATAGCACATAGATATTATGCTGATAAACACCACTTAAGAACTGAGATAGCAAAGGAGAGGAAGAGAAGTAATGATGTTAGTTACGCAGAGAGTGGGTCAGATCTTAGTGTGACTTTAAAACAACCTGCTTTCCATCCCTCCATTTATCGGAGCGTTTACAGTAATGCATATAGCAGTGAAGCATTTTAATAGCATTTTAGAGGCAGTAAAAGCTTCAGAAAGGTGACATTCATTGCACTGCTGTACAGACACCCCTGGAAACTGGAGAGAGACACATCACATACACCCTTTAAAATCTGACTTGAAAAAATACCCTTGAAGAACCAAACGTTGGTATGGATCCTGTGCTGGCTGAGGGTCCAGATAAGAACAAATAAATCACACCTGTTTCAAGTCTTTGGCTTTCGCCAGAGCACAACTTACCGGGGGAAAGGCATGAGCAAAATGAAGACGTGACCACTCCGTGCTTCCCACACGCTGGTCTCTTCCAGTGCAATGCCTCCCATGCTGGGCTCGTCCCTTATTCCCAGCTCCAAGAGGTGGCAGCAGCACTCCTGCCTTCGGGAAACCGCTGCTGTGTGGGACTGGCATCCTCTCCTGCCCTGGGAACAGAAGGACTGACACCCTGGGGAAAAGCAAGGGCACACCGACCCGCTCAGACACCCTGAGCATCTCTAAGCTGAACCACCAGCTGCAGTGGGCCTAGTGCTGTAGACAAACATCGTATAAGGCACAGGGAAGGTGTATTAAAAACAAAAAAAATTATTTACATCTGGCTTATATTTTCATGTTGATGGAGGGGGAAAAACTCTTTCTGGGATTGAAATGAGCCTTGAGTCTCTGCTCATCATTCCCAAGGGGAAGCTTGCCAGCATTGCTCATTACAAACACCTTTGCAGAAATATCGGCTGCATTGATTCTCTCCACACATCTCGGAGACTAAAGGTTGAAGACAAAGTCGCAAACGTATGTCAGAGAAAGAAGAAAGAAAAGAGAAAGGAATATAGTTCTTGTCCCAAAGACAGTACACCCTCAACAGACCAAACATGTGATGGGGAAAAAAATGAAGAGAACCAGGAATAGACAAAAGCTCCTTGCATTCTGGAACATAAAACATCCCATCAGTTCTCAGTACCTGTAGCGGTGAGACTCACCTGGGAAAATTAGCAATGATGTTCATGTCAGCAGGTGCAGTTTCTGCCCTACCCATGAGTGACACCGTTGATGTCAGCTCCGTTACGCTGCTGGGATGGGTGAGAGGAGCAACTCTAAAATGACCATTTATGAACACAGATCTCAGACTCACCAGACAGGGTGCTGTGGTCCCTATGCATGATGGCTTCTCGTGTTTGGGGACCTCCTCTTGCAGCCACGGGATACAACAGTATTTGAAGGTCTATATCTGTCAAGGTACTGTTGTAGCCCCGTAAATACAATTTTTGAAACTGTTAGTGAAAGACCACAGGCTTTGGCATCTCAGGATGTCTCCAGGCTTATCTTGACCTGAGCTGGTGTTAGTTTACTTTAACAATTGCTGGTGGTCAAGTAATTTCTGTATAACCTGTTCTAGCTTTGTCTCTGTGATACCATATATGGTAAAATGACAAACGTAGATAGTCACTGCATAACACGAAATAGCCCTTTATGTTAATTGAGGCTGGGGGAAGCTGTTGTGCAACTTTCAAACTTTACCTGGAAACCACTGAGAAGGAAAGAGAGTGTGATGAGAAAAAACATAAAAATAGCCCCAAGCAGACTCCAGCCCTGAGAAGGAAGGGACCTCTACCATGAATGTTGTGCTTCTCCCGGTAGACAGCTCAGGACACTGACGACTCACAGAGACAGCCCACCACTCTTCTGCTTGAGAAGGCCAGTGCCACCAACCACAAGACTCAGAAGGGACATCAGAAGGTGAGGATAGTATTGGAGAAAAGATTAGATATTAGTAAGTGTTCTTTTATAACAGTTTTAAGAGTGTTATTATTAATGAGGCTTTTCTGTATTAATTTGGATTATAAGTGTTAGTATTATTGCCACTGGACTCATAATAACATTATTATGTCTTGATTAGGTTAAGATTTTAATTAAGCTTTTGGCTCTGTATGAATATAATGTGTTCATCTTTGCCCATAACAATATTTTAAGTGTAGCGTGACAGAGGCTGTCAGAAACCCAAGACTCATTGCCAGCCACTAGCAGAGCTGAGAAAGCCTCTCCAGACAGTGACTTCAAAGACATGAGTGAACCCTACGCAAATCCTTCCCCTCGAAGTCTGTCCCAGCCAGTTTATATATTTGAGGACGCATAGGACAACTGTTACTCTCACAACAGCCACCAGCCTCCAGATACCTGTTGGCATCATGAGCCAAAATTTCGATCAAAAGGTAGTTAGGTAGTAAGAGCTGCAGAGCTGCAGCTATTCATAACGCTCCTGCTGGGCCTTTTCCAGGCATCACCTTAAACAAACATATCGCCTACTCCCAGCTTGTGCCCACACACATACCCCCATCATTTCTTTGGCTGTCAGTTTAGCCCTTAATTTATCCAAATTGATCTTTTCTCACAAACTCTTATTCCTCTCAAAGAGCTGTGAGCTGAAATAACCAGTGAGGAAGGGATCACCTACACCCAGGGCAGTGCACAGGCTCACTGTCTTTCACGCACCTATAGTCGGTTCAGGTTTAAAGTCCTTCTTTGAGAAGGTAATTCTGACTGAAAAATTCCAAATGCAGCTGGAAACACCTCTCCAACAAGAGCCACAGCTTGGAAAGAAAGAGAGAAGCATGTTTCTCACTGCCATGCTCATCACATTGTCCTCAGGTGTTTCCCGATCTGTATCTTCTTTAACTCTACAACCTCCCTGTCTGTGCGAGGGTCAGGCTGAGTATCACTGAAAACACCTGAAAAGCCCAAAAGTGTCATGGAAGCCTCCTCATTTCCCAAAACTCACTGCCACCATCCAGGCAGAGGTAGAAACCACAGTGACATGTCACTCAGGCAAGAAGCCCAGCTGATAAGTAGCAACAGAGACAAGAACAGCCTGAAATGATTCTCAAAAGCTGTGGAGGCTTGAATCGACCCAGATTTTACTGTCAAGCTGACCCAACAAAGTTACTTAGTTTAAATTTCCCCATACCAAACTTCTGCTGAAATAAATTTTTACCCAAGAAAAATGTTCATTCTCAGATCATTTCACTTTCTGATAGGAAAGCGTAGTCTGGGAATTCAAAACTTTTCAACCACCATGGCTTTAAAACATAATTTTCAGCCTTCTCCTCCACTCTTCACAGGGTGGTTCACCACTGTGTTCTTCACCAAGATGTGCTCACAGCAGCTGACTGAGTGTTTACCCATTTTAAGACATCGTTCAACAATGGAAAGTGTCGCTTGGATTGGAGGTTAGTATTTCAGATTTTTGGGGGGTTCTTTTCCTGTGACTTCCAGTCATCTCTACTATATGTAACAGACTCCAAAGAGTATTCCTGATTTTCCAAGGACAAGGAGAAAACAATTCCAACCCCTCCTTTCTAAAATAGGCAGGGGGGAATGGGAATACGGGGAAGGAAAAGTGGGAGAGATCTCTTTGTTAGAGGCCCACCACAGACAGACTGCACAGACAGACTGCAAGAAAATGGAGGCATCCTGCTGGTTTCAGACTCATCTTCGATGTAGGAGAAAGCAACCAAGAAAGTCAAGAAAGATGTAAATGCCCATATGTTTCTACCTATTTCCACAAATCAGATTAAAAAAACTAGTTTTCTAAAAAACTAAACTTGCAATAAAATCATAAGAGTTGGTCAAACAATACTCTGCTCCCAACTGATCCATTGAGCTTTGATGGTTTCCAAGGTCCCTCCCAGTCACAATAGTACATTGCGACTTGAGACAACCCTCTGAAGGTTTTCTGGAAATATCCTCTTATCCCCATCACATATTCTAGCAAGCAGCCCAGAGGAAGAGTCTTTTTTGGGCAGCAGGTGCATCAAAACCTATTTTATTTGCTTAAGCTGAAGGCCGTGCAAAACCACAAGCAACACAGCAAGACTTTCTGCTGTGGAAGAAAGGAAAAAATGATTCATCTTCTGCTTTACAGTTACAACAGAGAGCAGTATGACCCCTCCCCACTGGATGTACGTTCAACTCCTAGTACTGTCCTCTTCCCCTTGTGTCCTGCCCAGGACTTCCCCCAGTCTGCTCCACAATGACCGACAGACCTGAGGATTGCAAAGCAAATTCACCTGCTGTACAAGGAGTGCAGCCGCATGCCTTCTGCTGACACGCTGCACCGTGCCCTCAATAGGAAATAAGTGGAATCTCCTAAGGGTGTGCAGCAACATCTGGGTAGACCCAAATGAAGCAGATAAAGGAAAATAATTTTCCAGTTGCCCAGTACGCAGAGCTGGAGCAGATTTCTCAAACTGATCAATTGCCATTTGGGCACAAAAGCAGCAGTCAGATATTCAAAGTAGCTCAGCAACCGATGCCAAGAACGGTCACGATGTTACCCTCTCAAAACGTGTCCACTGTCCTCTTGCTAATCCTCTGGTTGTCCGCCTATCTCCCAGTTTGTGGATAAGCAGTGATTCCAGTGGGAGCCAGAGACAACAGCAAAAGGAGGTGGGGGATCAGCTCCAGTAGTGGAGGGGACATTTACAGCACGTCTGTGGAAGCCAGCTTCCTCCCCTGCCTCCACACCTATAAATTCATTACAGCTCCTGCCAACCAGCAGCTTCTCGAATTTTATGGCTTTTCTCTGTGGCCTGTGACCACTTTGGCACTGGGCTGCATGCACCGAATGCAGCATCCAAGAATCCAGAGCTGACGAAGCTGCTAAGGACGGGAATTATGTCTGGAAAGGGAGAAGAAAAGGAAACTATTCCTAGCCTTGTGGGGAAAAGACACTATTAAAACTAAGTTGTTCTGTGACCGATGGAGTTAATAAGGTGTGCTTTCCTACAGTTCCCCCTCCAATCTCCTCCACCATGATACTCCTTCCAGAATCTGCTACTAGTTTGGCTGGAGATCTGGGTCCTGTGCTGTGGCTGGCTGGCTTGGAGCTATACCTGCATTGCTTCCTTAGCCAGGATATAAGTGCTTCTTGGCCAACAGGCAGCAGCACCGCAAGGTATATATTGTATATTGTGCTGAACTCTGCCTTTGGCTTGTGGGGAGGGAGCAGGGAGCAGCAATAACATGGATCTTTCTGCTCTATCCAGCTGACAATTTTCACAAAACTATGAGCAAATTCAAATCTTGGAGATCTTTTACTAGATGAAAAATATGGTAGAAATCATACTATGGGTTTAAAAGCTTTTTGGGGACATAGTGGGGGAAGGGGAAACAAATAGAGGGGAAAGAGTAAACGCAAAGCTTCATTTCCCTAGGTAATTAGGTTTAAAAATACTGGCAAAGGGCACTACTGTGGACTTTACGCACTAATTTAGCACAGGATAGCCTGCAGATATCCCACTAAAGTCCCTTTCAAGCTAATTTTAAGCAAGTGTGAGTAATTACCAGAAAGGCCAAAGAGGGAGAGGGAGAAAGAAAAAAGAAATGCAGTAATAAAATCTAGGCTGAAAGACAGCCTCTAACTGACTGCTAAATTGTGCGTGCTCTTAAGCAAGAAAAGGACACGGCTGAGAGAAATGGAAATCCCCTTGCTCATGAGTAACTGAGTGGGCACTGGGCTGGGGAATTTATCTCCACGAGGGGCAAAGGGATTGCAGCCTTGCTGGAGGTGTAGTGTGGCCCCATTCGAGAGCCCACCTGGTCCCCTGGGAACTCAGGTTTCCCTGGCTGACGGCTCTCTGGAGAAGCTCCAGAGAAACCCAGTGAATCCAGAGGAATTGCAACTTGCAGCGCTGCAGAAGGGTGTGATTTTTGATGATTCCTGGAGTTCCTCCATCTCTATTTTTCTGGGATACTATGGTTTTTCCTGAAGGTGTTGAACATTTGTCTTTTGAAAAGCAACTCTGTGAAGTGCTGGAAGAGGAAATAGCCAAAATGATGTTAGAAAGCTGCACCTTCTGCATCTGCTGCAGCTACCATTACAGTCCTTTGCTGCACTGATCCAGGGCACAATAAGAAAAAGCAGAATAAGGGTAGGGAAAGGACCTTTAGCACCTTCAGCATGTGGCATCAAGATCTGCCAACCGCGTAGTCCACGACAGAAAATATTCTGCCTGCCAGGCTGATTTTTTGTTTGAAATTTTGATTTTTTCCAGATTTATGTCATGCGTTTGCCCCTGCCAGAGAATTTTTCTCCAGTTATTTTACTCATTTTCTGTCACTGAGGCCTATCTATAAAATAGCTAGGAGGTTAATAGTCCGGTTCAGGGCATCAAAGCTCAATTTCTTTCTTTGAATTTCCTCATGGGCCTCCTGTCCTGATGAAGAACTCCAGCCGTTATTGAAACCCAAAAGCCAAAATGCAGAGGGAAAAGGTGGATCTGGTGCCAGCCTATGTCCTCCCGGAGAATCCTCCTTGAGAAAGCTGTACTCCTTGTTGCAGTCAGCTAAAAACCACATGGGTAGGGAGGTGCTGACACAAAAGAGGACAAGAAACAGAGGGATGAACCTTCCCATAGATTTGCCAACAATAACAAAAGAAAAGCATCTTTTCAGAAAAAAACAAAAAAGAAATTTTTCTATTTTTCTCTTCGCTGCTTCTGTTAGAGGTATCCTGCCCATTAGTTCCCCGTATTGAGCTGCCAGTCAGCTTTCAGTTCAATTAGAAACCTTACGCAGCATAACTGCCTGGATTTTAAACCAGCCCTCCTCGCTCTGGCTCTTTCCCATGGGTTGTGTTAAGGCATGGGAGAGCTGAAAAGCTGAGCTGATGTGGGTTTGGAGGTTTTGTGGCAGTGCAGCTCAGCCACTGAGGGTTTGCTCCAGAGCTGGGACTGCGGCAGCAGGATCTCTAGATGCAGGGGAAGGAAGAGCCCGTGCCAGAAATAGCTGCGGTGCTCCAGCAGGCCCCACAGACCACCAGGCAGACGCCATCTTCCTGTAAATTACAGAAAAGGGAGTGCTGAGCAGTTCCTCATGTGCCCCAGATGGGCTGCAGAGAGAGGAACTGCCACGACCAGGGTGCCAGGGTGCTACAGGCAGGGAAGAGGATGGATATATCTACTGGGAATGTGCCTCACCGAGCCCAGTAACTTCTAATCCCCCGTCAGTCCTTCCCCTTCTCCTGCTCAGGACTATCCTGAACAGCATGGGAGTCTCCCTCTGGACAGTCTGGGTCACCATCCTTGTTGCTTAACTGGCCATGAAACACAGGGAGCAAGAATAACTCTTCATGAAAAATGAGTGAGAAAGACATATGCTAGATGTGCAATTTGGGTCTGGTCCAGACTGGTTGGGTTTTCCGCAGGGACTGAACTTCAGCCATCTGGATGTAAACCAGGAGTTTCCTGACAGCCGCTATCTTTTAACGGCTTACCTTTTAACCTTTCCCACTAGGCGATGTGAACAGAGCCCACAGGCAGGAGTTTCTACCCAAAACTGGAGGGAAGAGAAGCTGGAAATGGGGAATGACGTTGGTTAATGACTTGGTAACACTTGAATGACGTTGGTTAATGACCAGGTCTACTTCTACTGTACGTTGCTTTTATATTTCCTGCAGATCATTAGTGTCCTAACACCATGTGCTTTCAGTCTGGAGCCATTCATGGCACATGGTAGTTGTTAGCAGTTTTGGCAGCTTATAGCAACTCTGGTGCGTAATTTGCGTTATGGTCGGTTCCTGTAATCTGACGAATCTCGTAACACTATAATTAATTTCTTATAGCACCCCTCTTGCTACCATGCAAATATTGAGGATCTCAGCTCCCATTTCAGGAAAAAAGAGTTTCCCACGCTCGTGTCTGCAAATTTCTTGAGTGAACCATAAAGGTTTGAGACCACAAGGCAGATAAATCAAGCCACAGCTACAGTCTTAGACCAAGGAGACTGAGTCACACTTCTCGAAAACTTCTGGCCAGCAACGCTGTGTGTCAGACCACTGTCACTGTATGCGAGTACTAGGCCGTGCACTCAGCAACACAATAAAGAGAAAGCAGGGGGGAAATCAACCAATTAAAATGTCTTAAATCCATCATTTCACAGACATATTGTAAGGGAACTTAACCACATATTAAAAGCCTGACTCCTTAAGCATACCCTAAGCCTCACACTGATACTATAGGTTAGCATCCTGCAACACTACCTGCTAAAGCTCCCACCTCTCCAGAGGGGAATCAGCTCCTACAGCTTGAACAAGCTCCTCCACTGAATCCGAACTTCCAGCCAGACATTTTGCATAGGCTGTGACAAGCTACTTCCCAAATTGCATCAAACCCTTTTGATCCAACAAACCCTACAAGATGGGTCCTCATCTGGGGGCCACAACAGGCTTTGTAGTTTCCTAGAGTTGTAACCTCATAGCCCCCTTCAACCTGCACAGAGCCCAATACCTGCAACCAGCTACTCTTTTGGAAGTCAGCTGCCAACAGTTTTCATGTTTTCTCTGGCAAGCCACACCATCCCAGGAGATCTCCAGCAGAAACCTGCTTGGAAAACGCGTGCTATGATCTGATATTCCCTACCTGATTCTTCTGGAGCAGAAAATCTGAATTCATCGCTGCAACAGCACAGGTTTCTGGGCAGGAGGCCCAAGAGTTTGTTCCCTGGAGACGAAATCAGACATGAGGTGTGACCGTGGGAGGCCATGAACTGTGGAAGGAAACTTTCCCTTCCTGTGACCTGCAACGTCCTAAAACAGAACAACTGTGTCTCCGGTGGCAGCAACCAAGTATCCAGTCCCAGCACTGACTTGCACATCAGTTCTTGTCCTACTAACTGGTAAGTCTTAGAGGTATAGAATCATAGAATAGAATCATAGAACAGTTTGGGTTGGAAGGGACCTTTAAAGGTCATCTAGTCCAACCCCCCTGCCATGGGCAGGGACATCTTCAACTAGATCAGGTTGCTCGGAGCCCTGTCCAACCTGACCTTGAATGTTTCCAGGGATGGGGCATCTACCACCTCTCTGGGCAACCTGTGCCAATGTTTCACCACCCTCATTGTAAAATATTTCTTCCTTATATCTAGTCTAAATCTACTCTCTTTTAGTTTAAAACCATTACCCCTTATCCTGTCTCAACAGACTCTGCTAAAAAGTTTGCTGCCATCTTTCTTACAAGCCCCCTTGAAGTACTGATAGGCCACAATAAGGTGTCCCCGGAGCCTTCTCTTCTCCAGGCTGAACAACCCCAACTCTCTCAGCCTTTCTTCATTGAAGAGTCGTTCCATACCCGGGTTCATTTGCATGGCCCTCCTCTGGACCCGCTTCAACAGGTCCATGTCTTTCTCGTGCTGAGGGCTCCAGAGCTGGACACAGCACTGCAGGTGGGGTCTCACCAGAGCAGAGCAGAGGGGCAGAATCACCTCCCTTGACCTGCTGGCCACGTTGCTTTTGATGCAGCCCAGGATAGGGTTGGCCTTCTGGGCTGCGAGCGCACATTGTCGGCTCACGTCCAGCTTTTCACCCACCAGTACCCCCAAGTTCTTCTCGGCAGGGCTGCTCTCAATCCCTTTGTCCCCCAGCCTGTATTGGTACCAGGGGGACTTTGCACTTGGCCTTGTTGAACTTCATGTGGTTCACATGGGCCCACTTCTCAAGCTTGTCCAGGTCCCTCTGGATGGCCTCCCGTCCCTCAGGCGTGTCGACCACACCGCTCAGCTTGGTGTCATCTGCAAACTTGCTGAGTGTGCACTTGATCCCACTGTCTACGTCATTGATGAAGACAGATACTAAACAGTACTGGTCCCAATACAGACCCCTGCGGGACACCATTTGTCACTGATCTCCATTTGGACATTGAGCCGTTACTTGAAGTGATTTGTTAGGTGATTCCAAGATAGGTGCAGGGGTGAATTGTATTTTCCTTCACTCATCTGCATGAGAGCTCCGCATGAGAACAAGGTGGTCTACCACAGATTGGATATGTATAGGGAGGGAGAGATGCTTCTTCCATGTGGCAGCAATAAAGATTGGGACCAAATGCTGTTCTTCACAAGATGCAGTCCAGGGAAGACCAAATAGGTGTGAAGGTTTGGGAACAGCAGGTTTTCATGCAGTAGAGGTGTCCAGGGAGTTAGGATATGAGACCATGCAGCTTTTGACACAAAGTTAGCCTATTCCTTAGTGCACTGGGCTGTGGAACATTTGCTCTCTGTGCTCCACAGCTTTAAGGTAAAATATGTTCTCCAAGGAAAAGACAGGACCCTGGGGATGGGATCCTCTCCACCTAACTTTATGTGTCTACAATGGAGGTGCCTCTGTCAGTGATGGGCCTCTCAGTACAAATGGGAACCTGCACTGTGATTAGAACTGGGGAACCTGATCTCCAAGGGCTGTATTGACTCAGTCACCTCAGGAGTTTGATGACATGCTCAGATGGAGACACCTACCCATTACAGAAACCCACATTTGGTCAGATGGCCCCAGTCCTGCTTGTCCTTTCCTGAAAGAGGCGGGAAAAGTTGTTTAGTCTCTGGTATGCAGCAGGACACATGTTCTTCCTGTCTGCAAGAAAGATTGCTTGTTCACTCACTGTTTGTCTTCATTTTGCCCTTGAAGAAGTGTAATCCCCAAAATACCTACTGGACCTGCTGGCCCAGGGTGCTGGACAAATTTCCTTATAAGAGCCCTGGTCATTATATAAAAGAAACACCGCAACAACTTTGCTTTCCGTTGCAAATACAACCCCAGGCCGTGCTCTGGCCAGATAAATTGTGTCCCCGTGTCCCCAGTGTGACTGGGGGCAGGAACGCTTCCCAAAAAGTGGAAGTAAAACCATTCCCAGTTCCAGATATGCTGGGAAGAAGGAGCCGAGGGGTTTTGGTACCTGATAAGAACTGCCTTGCGTGGTGCATGGCTGCACAGAGACACAGCCCCTTCTCCCCAGCTTCTCCTGCCTTGCTCCTCCCCAGTCTACCCACAGAGCTCAGGGCTGTGTCCATCAAACGACAGTTCAAATCCTCACCTTCCCTCACCCTACAAAATCACCAGCTTCTTGGGCAAAATTCCTGCACGTCCATCTCCCTCTCTCAGATCGCCGTCAGGTTTTCTGGCTGCTACCAGGCTTTCTGGCCAGCTCAGCGTTTTGGGAAAGAATCGAAACTTCAGAGGAGAGAGAGGGAATGGCAGGAGATGGCTAATTTTCCACTCTCTGGGGAGAGAAGACAATGGTCTGAGTCCTTTTCGCTATGCGAAGGGGGAGATCAAAGCTGTTGTTGACATGGTAGGCATTGCGGGTAAGGAAGGCAGCATCCAGACATCCAGGGCTGCGAGCGTCTGTATCTTGCATACCTGGTAGCTGAAGTGTCTGCAAGATCTAAGGGAGGATCTGGTATTTACATGTCTACGTGTGTGCGTCTGTGTGGGAGTAGGGTTTGTATATATTATAAGGAGAAACTGCAGATGGAAACAACCCAGTTTGGTGTCTAAGGCCTGGTTCAAAGCCCATTAAAATCAACAGGAGTCATTCCATTTACTGTGATGGGTTTTGGCCACATCTCTCCTTGCCCCTCCCCAACACGCCTATGAGCTCAGAGCTGCTCCCTGCTGCATATCCCCAATTAAACCCTCGGAGCAATGGGACTTCCCATGTTCACCACGGTGGCTGTTTTACAGGGAATCGCTGGAGATGCCCCCTCCTCTGGTGTTCACACCCTGCAGATACTTAGAGGCAAGTGTTGCTCATTCATCACTCCTGGCTCAAGATACTGAGATCCCATTGTTTGATTTGATTTTGTAAATTGGCGCCACCAGGTTTTTTTCTGTCTTTTTTTTGTTGCTTTTATCTGAACACACTCCAGTATCATGTCCCTCCCCAGGAGCCAGATTTGAGATCAGAAGGGCTCATCATCTCATCACCTTCCTCCATACCCCGGTCTATCACCAGCTCTACCTGAACTGCCTATAACCCGTCTGCAACCAAAGCATCCATTTCTGGATGCTGCATTTGCAGACATCAAAAGCTGATGACCCCTTTGCTCTAATGGCTGCAGTCTGTGCACAGTGATGGTGTGACTTTTTCTCCTTTGGATTTGTCAGGTTTCTGCTGCGTTCTTGTGTATAAAAGAGCCCTTTAAGATCTTATCATTCCCATATAAGTGTGTTTATAGCCTGTAAACAAGCCACCTCTCTATCTTCTTTTTAGGAAGATCACAGGTTTATGCTCCTGAAGACTTTCATTGTAAGGCATTTTATTTCACACTTTCCATCTTTAATAGCCTTTAAAAATGTAGATGCTGGAACAGGACCAAGCATTAGTGTATCAGTCATAAAGATGTAGGGTTGTTTCCACTCGTCACTCCCCCGTTTATACAGCCACAGATTGCAACAGCTTTTTTTTGCCACAACATTGAATTAGAGGTCAAAATTGAGCTGCTTCTCCTCTCTGCACCACAAACCATTGTCAGAAACATTTGCTGTCTGCTTTTCTCCTCCTTGTCATCCCCTAAATACCACTCCAGAACCATGGCTCTCTGGAATTGTCTCACCCAAGTCTTGACCAGGCTGAACAAACCCATTTAGCCTTTCCGTCCTGATAACATCACAGGTCAAAGTGGAACAAACAGAAAGTGAAGGGTTGAGCCATCGAAGCGGATCGAGATCTGCCATGGGGGTACCATGGACAATAATGTAATGTTCTGCATGAACGTGCAGGATATGTGTTCAAGGATAATGTACTTGTATAGATAGAGAATTTTTTTAATTCCAGGGTGTTATCAGATCTGGAAAAATGCTGAATGAGTAGGTCGCTGCAGTATCAGTCTATTGCTACACCATGAAGGGGGAGCTATATTCCCTCTCTTGCATCCAGACTGTAATTGCAGCCTCTGCAAATAATTAACTGAGCCTAACCATACTCTTTTCCTTGCATTAAATCTGTATTATCAGTTCACTCCCCACCCCAAAAATTAATTTCCATTCTCAGACCCACACCCCTTTATTATAATAGATAATGTGAAATTGTCTCCCAAATAATTTGGTGGGAATATTAGGAAGAAAGGAGTTTCATCCTGTTTAGGTAGAAAAGAAAGTCTGGGGGAGACAGAAATTACAAGAACATTCAGTCCCCATGCTGCAAGTTAAAAGCTGATCACATATATATTCATGCGTACATACGTAGGCGTAGTCATCTCACTACTGCCACATATTATGGTCTGGTTTCAGCAGCCAAGGCTTTCCATAGTGCTTTCTGCCACAGCATTGAACTAGGAGATAAAATTGCATTGCTTGATCACTGTAACTCCATGTCCAAAACACTGCACACTTGCACTGTGAGCCAGGACTATTAAGGATAGACACAATCATGCACTTCGCTTGATAATCCTGTAGTCTGCTCCAAAAATGGGCCACTCACCTGGGAACAGATGCATAGTGAAACACTGAAGTTTGCTAACACCCCTCCTACGCTCTACATCCCAGCATCTCCCAGAGCTCCCACTGCTTTCCTTTTGCCCACATCCCATACTACCTCCCAGGTATGGCGATGCTGCCCGATGTGTTGTTTTTCTTCAGTGCCTTTGTGTGGGATCAGCCTGAGGAGACCCATTAGGGCAGGCTGTAGCTGGAGCAGAACAGACAGGTGGTGGTGAATGTAGAAGAGAGGAAGAACGCAGAGGCCTTCTGTTCCCTTTTGCCAACAGAAGGGAAATAGGCATTAGGCTAAAGCTTCCCATTACTTGGACTCCCAGCAGTCTGTCACCGTAGAAAACTGCCTGTTCTATGAAATTAAACTTTCCTGAGGTAAACATTTATTCCAGATAATCATGAAACCTAAGATAGAAAGGGAGAGTGTCTGGTAAGGCAAGAAGAACAACCACAAGGAGAAAGGCTCTTGCCAGGAGCAGTTTGCTTGTAGCAAAGGGTCACTGACTCTTCTCTGTAATGGAGACTACTTCAGGGCTGCCCAGAGGCCACAAGCAGCCCTCTGAGCTGAGGGACTCCTGCGACCATGGACAAATAGGATACAAGGGAGGGCAAAAGGGGCAAGCTCCCTCTCTAACCAGAGTGAACCTCTCAGGAACTCACCTCCAGTCCTTTTGAGAGCCTGAAAAAGTGCCTTTGAAACTTATCACTTATCCTGAGATAGTGGTTGTAGACTCTAAGGCTGTCTTGAGAGCTCCTGTTGCCTGTGCAGTGTATGGCACTTTGTGCAGTCTCCCCTGGTCCCAGTATAGACAAAGCACTCAGAGAATGTAACATGAAACCAACCACAATTGAACCTATGAAGCTTTAAATAAGATTAAATCAATGAGGAAACAGAAGAAGTGTAAGTACTGTCTTTATTCTGTGAAATTATAAAAGGAGAGCTAATCTGAAAACAAACTCCCCACACAAGAGAAGCCACAGCAAACAGGACTCGGTGAGCACCACTGCTGGCGTTTGTCGTGAGCTTTGCTTAACCCCATACGAGAGAGAGTCAGAGGAGTGCCTTCTCCAAGATGAATCCTGACAGGACAGGGAGGAAGAGGGTGTCTGGAGGGGCAAAACCAGAACTCAGTCTGGCCAAGATAGAAGCTGGTTTGCACTGGAACCGCCTTAACTTTATGTCCATCATCCCCAGATTGTTTTTTCCATCTCCTACAATACTGCATTCAGAAATGGTGGTGCAACCCTTCATGGCGGCTTTCAGAGACAGTCCACCTACACAGAGAAGTACATGCCATGCATCAGGGGAATCAATCTCCATAGCTATTCCCTCCCTGGCCAATGAGGTCCCCATTTCCACCACAAGAACTGCCCGTTCCTTACATCTAGTTGGCTCCAAACCCACCAACCCATTCCAGTCTGTTCCCACCCCCTGAATGAAATTGAAGAAGCAGCAAGGTCACCTTGGTTGACTTGAAATAAAAAGGGTTTAGGGTTTGTCTTTTCTTTCTTTCTGCTAAATAAAGATGATTTTTTTAAAAACTAAACATTTTAAATATAAAAATTGAAAAAATTTTAAATAGTTTTCTTTCTGTCATTTAAAGATTCAAACCTTGCCTAGCTTCCCAAAGAAACCAGGGCTGTGTGATAGTACTCCAAGTGTTCACTGTCTCCTTCTCTCTCTGACCCTCTCATCACGTTTGAACTAGATGACTACCTCTCAGCCAAATTTGACATGGGGGTGAGAAGTCTCAAAGACATTACAGGCTGAGCCATTTATTCAGATAAGTCCATTCTCTAAGGCCTTACAGGATTTAGCCAAATCAACAGAGAAACCCTACTCACATGCCCACTGAGGGAGAGCCTGAAACCTGAACTTGTGCTTTACCAGCACTGGAGCAACTACCTGAGAAGAAGACCTAGAAGATGCTGGGTGCCTAGCTCCCCATGCAGATATTCTTGCTCCCATTGCTTGCTTTTGCTCACAATACTCATGTTTTTCTGCTGCACAGGCTATGGAGGTCTGGAATATTCTGCTGGACGTTCTTATCTAAAATACAAATAACTTATAAGGGCGCTTCATTAGTTCCTCACCTTCCTTTGCTCCCCTGCACTGCTGTTTCCTCTGCACAGCTCATCACATTGCACAGGTCTCCTCTATTTACAGTGGCCGATCAATCAAATCAAGACAAGTTAGGAGCATTTTTTATTTCAGTGGTACACTGAATTAATTGCACCACTCTATTTCCATTGCTGTGACTAAAAAAATACTTGTTTTCCTTCACGTTGTCTCTGTGAAACACCTTCTAATTCAGGGTTTGGACAACACATCTATAAAGTGTATAGCAAGACCTTCAGGCGTCATATCATCACCTGGCAACATTATCAACTCAGAGAAACTTCATCCATAATCATACACAAGACAATTTTTTTCCAGTCTGCTTCTACAGCAGGTGCTGCTGCCCTTAATTTCCACATTATGTTTCCTGCCTGCTGGAGCACAGGTGGGATTGCCATGAAACATGGAAGTCTTTTACCTGCAGCAACAGAGGAAAGGGCAGTGACCAGGGAGCTTGCTGTCTACTTTCCTCTCTCTAATTATAGCTCCTGAGGTGGGAAAAAGATTTCTGAAGGAAAGCGTTATGTGCTGCTGGTGACCCCAGCCGTTCAAAGGCTGGAGTTCCCTCACAGGGAAGATCTTTGGGTACCCCAAAGACTCAGCTGCAACGTTCATGGGGAGGGACCTGTCCCTGGCTCTCTAGGAGCAGAGGCACCACTACAACAAACAGTGTCTTGTCCCCAGTGGCCAGTGTCATCTCATGAGAAAGCCAATGGCTCTGTATTAGTTTCACCTGAACCTCCACTAAGTAGGCAACTGGCTTAGATCCAGATTCATCCTCATGCATCCTAGCTAGGGCCAGCAGGTTCAGGGTCTTGATCAGATTTATTACATGCCCAGGTATCAGATTGCTTCAGGAATCCAGTTCTGCTCTTGACCTCAGTCATGCCAGGCTATGACAAATCCCAACAGTTATCCACGCATGATGGGGAAGGAGGAAGAAAAAAACACCCCTGCCTTTTTATCAGCATGTTCCTTTTCAGTTCCGTGTCTCTTCCTCTTTTTTTTTCCTTCACATTTTTTGCCCATTTTAATTTCTCTGTGATGCTTCATCTTAGACTGGTTTCACCCACTTAACCAAAAAGATGAAAGACAGCCCCAAACAAAAGGCAGTTACCAGAATTCATTAACCCAGCAAGGTCAACGCACTGGGTTTCGGATCCACTGCAGTTTACGATTTCGTTACCGCACTGAAAGGAGTCCACGCTATAGCAGGCAGGACACTGGTATCCATTGGGCACGTTGTCCTCTGGTGGCACTGGAAGGAAGGAGATGGGCCGTAATTGGTTTTAACGAGGGAAGGAGAGGAACGAGCCCGGTGATGGCTTAGCCTGGAAAGCCTCACCTCGGGTCGGGGCAGACAGAGAGGAGACGGGGTATAAGGAAAAAGGGAGCTTACGCGAGACAGAGATTGTTCGACAGTCGTTGCCTGTGCAGCAAGCCAAGTGGCTCCTTGCTTTTACCTTCCCATAGTTCATGGTGATAGGGCCAAGCTGGCAAATGCTGGATGGCAGGCAGGACTTGATGGACGAAGGGATTGCCATCCCCCCTGTAATGAAGTGGAAGGCAGCACCAAGTCGTTAACCACAAGGTAACTCCCTTCCCCTCCTATTAGTTCCTACAGCAGTAACTGCTAAGCAGCCGTCCTGAGGCCTGAGAAGGGTCTGGGGACCACCCCAAAAGCAGCACCGGTGATCCTGGTGATCCCCTCAGAGGAACGAGGGTGCCATCACATCTGAGGCACTAGTGAGGAATTTCTCCTTCTCCACGTCATGCTTAAAGGCAGGAGGAGAGCACGACTCCTCACAGCCAGCTGGCCTTGTGGCAGAAGTTCACCTTAGCCAGAAAGCCTCAGCCACAGAACTTATGGCGTGACCCACGCGCCTCTGACCCACAGCCCATGCTGCTTCGTGCGCAGTCCGCAGAGCCCACAGTCCATCGCAGTCACAAGCATCCTGACACAGGCAAGACTAGTCTTTGCCATGAACCAAACCCACAAGGTGTAATGGGGTGCAGACCAGTTACATTGCAGTCTAGTGGGGCCCCACCAGTGCTGTGAGGAGGAAAGGTCACTTTGCACAAGCAGGGGGAAGACAGGCACTGGAGCTGCCAGCACCGAAGGTGGTAGGATATGAGATAAACTCCAGTCTAAAAGCCAACAGTCACTTTACTGAAGCTGGACAATGACCAGGGATGTGCCCCTTATGCAACCGAGCGTGCAGTTGTGTCAGGGCTCAGCACCCATCATCGGCTTATCAACCATGGGGACATGGTGATAGCCCAGCCTTGGTGGTGCCACCAGGCTGCCTGGTGTCCCCTTCCCTGCTTGAGGAATGGAGTCAGATGCAGGCCAGTTTCTCCCTCCACCCATGGCCAGTGCACCCTCAGTGCTAGATGCCAGCAGCCTTGTGTCCCTCACGGTCCAGCCTCTCGACCCAACTCCTCACCTTAACCAGAATTAAAAGCCAATGTCTTCTCCCAGTATGCTGCCTAGGTCCTCCCCTCCACAACTAAGAACCAAGCCCTCCCAGTAGGAAACTGCTGCTCAAGATATAGAGGAATAAAGAGCTTTTCCCATCCCAGACCATCCTGATCTCTGCATCCTCTGTCAGTGAAAAGGAAAATGAACAGCTTACCCGAGGACTCACCATAAGGCCAGTGACAGAGGTAGGGAGAAAGACCCATCGCCCATCCCCACTCCAAAAGCCGCACTGGCGCACAGCTATAGTGGACATCTTACCTACCTATCATGACCTCGTGCAGAATGATGCCGCAGGTATCTTCACCACCACTACAGGTTTTCATGGGGCCAGAGCAGCTTTTTCCTATGCTGTGACAAACCTCACACTGAAGGGAGGTCCCTGGGGAAAGAAGGAGGACACCTTCCTGGGTAGCGGTCATGAGGGATCTCACTTCCCCCTTCATTGATGTTTTGCTTCAGTGTTTGATCAGCACTTTTCACATCCTCTTCCCTTATTTTCCCTGTTTCATTGCTCAGTTTGTTCTTTTTTATTATTTCTGTTATTATTTATTCTAGTATGAACTTGAATTTGGGTTCTTTTTTATTATTTCTGTTATTATTTATTCTAGTATGAACTTGAATTTGGGCAAGTGAAGGGAAGCCATTTTGGGATAGCATTTTACATTTTAACCACCAATACCCAGCCAGCTTCCCTTGTGTCCTATACAATGATGTTTGCTTGGTTTTCCTGGGGTTGCTAAGGAAAGCATCCCCACAAACCCCTCTGTCCCAGCAGGCATTCAGATGTCCCTGGATTCCCAGGCCCCAAATCCTCTCTTTGCAGTGAGCAGGGGCACCCAAAGGTCTGGGGGTCAAGGGGCTGCCAGCGGGTATTGACTATGCTATGTACAAAGAGGGGAATGGCGTATCTCTTTGTAGGCATCAGGGGAAAACACTTTACCAACTGCCTGCTGGAACGTCTTAAGCAGACCAGAATATCAGGCAGTCAGCAGGAAACACAAGAAAGGAATAAAGTGTTTATCAACAGAGGACAAACAGCATGTCTTCCCTGACACACACTCATCGGGACCCAAGGGTCCAGCGTGTAGATTAAGAGGTCCAGGGCACGTGTCAGTTCTCAGGTGCCATCTAAGGCACCTTGCGGTGGCTGTGACATCTACATGAGGTGGCAGGTATGACACAAGACCTCCCAGACACCAGTGCTCTTCTGGACCAGAACTGAAGGACAGCTGAGATGACATATAATGTCTAAAATGTCACACAACCCTCGGCATGAACAAAATAAAGGAGCCCCTAAGTTTGTGGTAAATGGTGGCTGGAGATCAATTCAGCCGACCAAAGGTCCATCTGCCTCAGAGTAACCTGAATCACTCCCGTGACTGTCCCAGCTAGATCACCAGTGACCACCGCGGGAGCTGAGACAGCCGGTTCACATTGTAAATGCCTACACCTTCATCTGCACGTTGGCTCAGATCCCCTGAGACTGGTCACTCCTCCACAGTGCAAATCCCCCCGGATGAGGGGTTCCTATGGCTCAGATGGCAGGAACAGCCCTACACGTGGAGGACCCATTCCCAGACCATTTCCACGTCTCGCCAGCCCCACAGCGGAAAACTCACCTGGGTCCAGGAAAGCCAGGAAGAAGCTGAGGCCAAGGGACGCTTTCATGCTGATGGGATGTAAGCCCAGGGATCTGCCAAGTCTTGCTTAACACAGCGCTGTGTGCCACTAGGGCTTTATAAACTGGAGGGAAACAGGGTGTTTTGGGGAAGTGGCGGCTGGGGAAGTGCTCTGAAGAATATAGCACCAGTGTTTGTTTTTTAAAGCACAAGTTCTGCCTTTTCCTCCGCATGAGGAATGCTGTTTGTCTTTCCCCAGTGTAGAGTATGCAGCCTATGGGGAAAGACTGGCTTGCCTCGGGTCTATCAGGTATGTCTCCGGTGCAGACTTTGTTTGAACAACATTCAGCCTCTCCCATACATATGAATGACGGAGAAGAAACCATTTGAACAGCCCTGTTGTGCTCTCACCGTTAGGCCCAGAGAAGCAAAGTGTAGCAAGGGCCAGCCGGGAATTTTCCTCGTGGCTGAGTTTTTGCTGGCTGGTTTCCCATCTCCCTTCCCATCAGACAGCCAGGAGCTCTCATACCCCGAGTACAGCAGTAAAGCAGGGAGCTTCCTCTGCAAGCTGGCGTGCAGCTTCTCTTTGCAAAATAACTGCCAATGCACACCTTGGAGCAGGCTCAGTCGAGGGTTCCTGGGGTTGAATATGTCAGAGCTGCAAAGCGGGTCCTCCAGGGTGCGGGTTTTGATATAAAACACTTGGAAGTTGATAAGAAAGTCTTCTATTGTACCTCTGGGTTTTAAATCAAACCAGCCAGCAGGGAGAAAGCATCGATGTGGCTGTGAGACATCCTGGTCATAGCTTAGGTAATGTTATTACAGGTTTTCCATGCACTGAGGTCTCATGATGAGCTAATGCCAAGCAGCAGTGACAAACTTGCCATCGGCCCAAAGGTTCCCTGCCTCGTGCAGGTTTTATCAAGATGTGCTTCCTCACTGAAACCATTCCCTACCCTGAAGATATCCTCTGTACTCCTGTCCTGCACCAGATCGGACACAGCCAGTTCGTTTATGGTCCTCCAGGACTTTCTGCATTGACAGCAATGAAGAACCAAAATGCCCCTGTGCCCTCTCTCAACTGTAGTGTCAGCTCTTTGGGTGAGATATTGCTCCAGGTAGACTTTTTGCTGTGTAGCACAGCAGAGTTGCTGGGCTCATCTGGCCTCCAGACACAAGGGCAACCCAAACAAGTCCTCCACAGCAGGGGCATGCAGACCACAATTACGGAGGGGTAATGAATCACAAATACAAGGTGCAAGGACCTTCCGAAGCTCACCCAGTCCATCCTGCTGCCCAGGACAAGGGCTGCCTGGAAGGATGTATCATGTAGCAGGGAAATCTGGTCTGTTGGGGAAGGAGTCTCACCTTGAACCTGGCAGGGCTAGGTGTTTGGTGAAGAGCAGAGAGGGTTTCATTGCTGAGGTTTCCTACTGATGCGCAAATGAGCTAAGTGCTGTTCCTGGCTCTACCAAAGACTTCCTGCAAATCCATTGAGAAAAATCATAGATCTTGCTGATGTTTCCAGTCACTCTTTTGCTTTGATTTCCTGTTTCTCTCTCCCACCTTACTTCTGCTTTCCCCATTTGGGACTAACCTCTTCAGAGGAAAAGTGGTCTTGTGACATTTCCAAATACATTGAGTAGTCCAGTGGGACCTCTTCTTAGCTAAGCCCACAGCATTATGAGAACGGAAATTAGTGCAATCACACTGGATAAAAGCCTAGGTCCCCCAACATCCATAAAGCTGGTACCACAGGAATACAAGGCAGAATGGTATAATCACCTTGAATTTCTTTTTCAGCTCAGAAATGGTCTCATGCCACAGTAGATACATTATAATGAAGTCAAATTTCTGACTGCAGCCAGTCCAGGATTAAAATTCATTCCTCATTGGTCTTAAACCTTAGACTGAATAAAACCCTGTCCCCAGGCAGGCTGGGGTACTCAGATCAGGGTGATCCTGCCATTTAACTGCATCTGGGTCTGCAGATACAGATAAGGAGATGGGTGGATGTGGCTGTCTCTGGTGATTTTAATTTCGTGCCCTTTCATTTAAGATGATTACTGAAGTGCCTGGGGGAGTTTCCCTGAATGACATGACTGCACTAGCCCCACTGAATTACATTGAACTCACCTGTTTCCCACCTCTCGTGGAGGGAGGGTGTGAAGCTGCAGCCTTTTCATGTGCATTTTTAGAGATGAAACCAAGCGTAGCAAGGAGGAGCCACAATCTGCAGCAATAAAAGACCTGGAAAATAAGACTTTTGAGAGAAGGTGGAAACAATAAAGGTGCTCAGGGGACACCCAGTCATATCATATATATCTGCAAAAACAAAGACTGGATAGGGAAAACTATCACAGGAAGCTTACATGAGGCATTGGGGGAATTTTCTAACAGTGACATTAGTGAAGCTGATTGCCTAGGAAGGTGTGGATCCTCCATCCCGGGTGGCTTAGGAAAACAGGCTAGACAAATACTTATTAGGGAATTATTTAAGTTGATAGGATCCTGCTCCAGGGCTGAGAGGTGGATTAGATGCTCTCTCTCAGGATCCTTTCTAAATTTGTTCCTATACTTTAGTTTCATGGTGTGCATGAAGCGCCTGTCTTCTGCGGCATGTCCACGTTTCCAGAAGCAGAGGATGGTGATAATATGATAGTCACGCTCTTCAGGGAGGTGAGGGAGAGGCTGGGGAGGTCAGAGAAATTTGTGAAGTGAGAAAACTTATAAATCCAAACCTGAAAATAGCATTGGCAGGAAGGTGAGAAGAAGGGGATATGTTCAAAAGAAAGATGTTCAGCAGAAGAAAGGCACCTGCCTAGGCTAAAGCATGGACAAAAATCATAAGTGAATTTGTCATGCAGGTTTGTGGCAGAAAATGCCGGTGGGTTTCATAGAATCATCTAGGTTGGAAAAGACCCTTAAGATCACCAAGTCCAACCATTAACCTAACACTGCCAAGTCCACCACTAAACCATGTCCCTAAGCGCCACATCTACAGGTCTTTTAAATACCTTCAGCGATGGTGACTTAATCACTTTCCTGGGCAGCCTGTTCCAATGCTTGACAACCCTTTCAGTGAAGAAAATTTTCCTAATATCCAATCTAAACCTCCCCTGGCCCAACTTGAGGCTGCTTCCTCTCATCCTAAGAGCCCAAACATACAGATATGTCATCAAAGCATAAAGCTAATGAATCAGGTTTACATCACAGCTGAAGAACCCAGGTCAGAAAGCTCTGAAAAAAAGTAAGAAAAGTGGCAAAGGTGTGACAAAAAAAGGAAAATATAGAAAGGGCTGGGGGTGCACAGATTGTGTAGGAAATGCTGGGGAAAAGCCTTATACAGACCTAACTGGGGTTGAAATAGAAAGAGGTGCTCAAGGGAGAGTGACAATGATGGCTTTAAGAAAGAAGTGAGATCAGAGCTAAGGATAAACCCTCTGATGGTGAGATCAGCTGGGGCCAGGGTGAGCACCCTGTTCCTGTGATTAAACACTTGAGAACGAGCCAGAAGGACAGCGTGTGCCTGGGTCAAGGGCGAAGCTGACACAGCCCTGGGACCAGGCAAGCACACTGTGGCTGCCAGCCCTCATCCCTCGCAGTTACAGTGGCTCCGAGGGATGTCAGCACGGTGACGAAGGCTCCCCTCCCAGCAGCTGGGAAGCCAGCAAAGCACTTTCTGCAACGGTAGACAAAAACAAGAACCCAGGCAGAGGCCTTTGCGATGCAACTGTTCAGCTCGGCGGCACAGCTCACGTTGGCAATCTAAATCCAATTGATGTGTCTCACTAAATGCCTCATTTGCAGATATCCTGGTCTGCAAGCCCCCTTTGAGGAACTGGCCATATTTATTTGAGGTTCACTGAAGGTCACTAATTCTGTGAAACCACATCTGACTCAGGAAGCCCCAACACTGAAGTAGCTGAGGATGGCAGAGTAGTATGGAGACAGGAGTATCATACATATTTGCTCTGTTCTTCCTCAGGGCTCTGCTTACATCCACTGTTTTTTTTGTTGTGTTTTTTTTTTCCCCAGGACTCTACCCCCAGCAGAGCATGGGTACTGCATCCTGCAGCCAGCTCTAGGCAGGAGCATCTCTTGGGTAAGGGTCAACCACCCACCAGCTGCAGCAGCAGCTCGATGGGGTTGGGGTGGCTGGAGAGGACCAGAGCAGCCCTCATTGCAGCTGCTGCCACTGCTTGTAGCTGAGCAGAGAGCAGGAGTAGGTGAGGCTCAAATGAAAGCAGAGACCTGAGGAAGAATATGGTCACATGCATGCTCCAGGTCATGGATGAAATAGTCAGATGCACGTCACCATGTCAGGTTGAAGCCCTGTACACAGGGTCCTTGCATGGCCTGGGTGCTCAGCTGGGTCCCGAGGGTCACCCAGGCTGGTAGCAGCCACAACAGTATTGTCCCCCACTGTCCCCACATTACCAGGACACAGCTCCAGAACGAGCCTACAGGGGCCATCATGCCCATAATAGCCATTTTTAACCACAAGGTGCCTCTTTTTCTTCTTCTGTTAGAGGACAGTCCTGATTCTTAAGCCTCCCTAGGCTACCATTTGGGCTACGCCAACATGGGGCTGCCTGTGGCCGCAGGACCCTGTATACCCCCAACAACTCTAACACCACCAGTAAGAAAGAACAAGTCTGACAGCGTCTCAAAATCCCAGGAGAATCTGTGGGAGAAATAGAGCAAATATCTCCCTTACCTCCCTTTACCCATGGTGCAAGAGGAGAGAGCCACAACATGTTGGGACATTCCAACAGTGAAGTCATCCACAGCCCATAAAAAACCTGCGAAAGAAGAATCAAACCCACTCATTTTCTGAGCTGATTCCTTGTTCTCCAGAACAGAGATTGGCAAAACCTGCCAATCTGGTTAACCAGGCAAGGAAACATAAGACAGCAACCCCAACCACGCCACGCATGGATTAGTGCACCTGTCCCAAAGGGTGAGAGCAGGAGGAGTCTCACTGCTTGCTTGCTGGCTACAGGCTGAAGAAGCTTTTGACGACCATTTGTCCCAGCTGTGATTGCACAAATTAATAAACCAGCCAGGTGGTGGGAGGTCAGTATAAGTCTAATTGCAACTCCTGATTAGGATCTTCCCAAGAACCCACAAGGCACCCCCTCAGCTGTGTTCCCCCCGCAGCGCTTCACCACCTAACCCCAGGCTAGAGAGGAGGGGAGTTATTGTCTCTCCCCACCTATTGCTGATTTGGGCTCAGTGCTTGAAACAGGAGCTGGGGAGAGAGGGCTGGTGGCACCCAGATGGCTCAAAGGAGCAAAGCCATCCCTGCTGCCTACATGGGAGCTCATAGTCCCGAGAGTTTGTTGGCGAGGAGGTTAGTGCGCGCCTGGAAGAGCAGCGTGCCTGCAACAGGGTGCTAATTGTCACGTATTAATTTCCCATGAGGACTCCTCTGTGCGGAGCTGCGTGTTTACTTTGGAAGTGATGTTGCTGTTACTAATGGGGCACCAGCAATGGGGCAAGGGGGAACCACACTCCAAAATAGAGCTCAGGCAGAGACTCGCAGGGGGCTGCGATAGCAATGGGCTCCCCCGAGGTAAAGGGGGTTTTCAACAGCGTGGTGCTACCGCTGGCTCCAAGGTGGCTACGCCGAGCCCTGTCCTTGCTCCTGTCCCCAGCCATGGGCTCCCTCCTACCTCCAGCCAGTGCTGGACCTGCCCTGCCTGAAAACACCCTTAAGGGGTTCATTTCCAGCCAGGTCAGTCCCTTAAGGGGAGAGCTCCTGTCGGCAAAGGATTTGGGAAGCAGGGAAGAGAAGTTGAAGGCTGGAAATAATATGAATGTAATAACATAAAACTGGGGCTTAAATGTTTTCTGCTGTGGCTAAAAAGGATGGTATTTTACATGTTATCACACATGTACAACACCACCATAGTGAAAATACAATCAAATTACTGACTATTATCAAATTATGTAACTTCATTTTTCAAGAGATCAAGACATTTAAAGGGACATTTTATTTTACCTTTGATCCCACATGATTTATGGCAACAATGACATTAACACTGATGAATTTTTGGCACCCTGGCCAGCATATACCTTTTCAATTGAAATACTTGCCAGAGAATCCAGCTGCTTTTCAGGCGTCCTGGAATGAAGATGGATTTGCATGCGTGTTAACACGTTGAACGAGCTTTCTTTTCTGGCATTAATGATCAGCAATGTCATCTTCAAGCAATCAAGGCAACAGCAACTACTTAATCCACTGGTAGATGATGTAAAATGTAAGTCCTTATTAGATATTCACAGTCCTTATTAGACATTCATATTTCAACCTCCTCTTCAGTGATTTGCTCCAACATGTGACTGACTGAGTTAACACCTGCCAGCAGCAGAGTTTGTTTGCTAAGAGAGTTCCAGGCTGGCAGCTGAGGCAGACTAGCTTACCAGTTTTAACTGGTCCCTTGAGATAAAGCCAATGCTGCCATGGGCTGGTGTCAATAGACAACGAATGTATAAGAAGAGGGCCAGTCTTCTAATACAATATTAATATTCACGCTTTTTACTTATTGTTAATGGCAGTGGTTAGGACCCTTGGAAATGGAACAGAAATTCAGCGTTTCAGGGATCACTTCTAAGTGGGCACTCAAGTAATTTGTGTCCGCTCTTGTCCCTTGGAGAACTGGCCTGACCTCAGGTCTCTGGTAACCTGACTGAACAGCCCTGAAAATCTCTGTCTCTTCTAAATGGCCTTCTGGTTTGCTGCTTTCTATAAAAAGAGCCCCTTCTTCCATACAGCTGAAGCTTGGGGTTGGTGACGAAGGTCCCAAGTCCTGGGAAGCACAAGTGGCTGCCTTTTGAATCACACTGGCATTTGTGAAGGAAGCAATGAAGAGAACAGGAGTTTATAAGCTTCCCTTAAAAGCCTAATTTTGTGGGAAAAAAAAAAAGGAGCCAGCCAAAGCCAACCTGGAGATGAGGCATCCATGGATTGCAGGTGCTAGGCTGATCTGGGGGATTTTGGAAGACAAAGATTCATTCAGTCCTTTACTCACCCACTCCTTCCCTGCGGCTATTCACAGCTCCCATCTGGGTACCTCTGGCACAGGAAGCCTCCTTAAAACAGACTACAAGATACTTGGAAACAGGAGATGTGTAATGGGTAAAGGGATTCATTTTTGCCCTTGATTACATTTATTTTTAAAAATATGACTTTATAACTTTCCCACCCTCTCTTCCCATTCACTCAATTACTAACCAAGTCCCACTGGCAGGAAACAAGATCTTATCATGAAAAGTAGTAGTCAAGGCTGAGTAAGACCTGCCTTGGAAATGGGCAGATGCAGCCAAATCAGAAAAATGAAAAATAAATGTTACCAATAGGCCCAAGACAAAAGGCTAGGCTGTGGCTACAAACTCTCCCCATGATGGGAAGTATTTGCATGCAGGTATTTCTTTGAACCATCACACAGATGCAGCAGCTCTGTTTATACCAGAGGTCTTTGAAGCCTGAAGATCCAGACAACCTCATTTACCACCTTTTCTTAAATTGAAGTGATCTGGAACTGACTGAACCCTCATTACAATTTTTGGCATCCCATCTCTGAGACGTGTGACCTCACTCCGTCAATGCCATTCTCTTCTGTTGCAGGATTTTTCCTCTGTGTGCAAAGCACACGTCATTTCTAATAAGCCCAGGTGTTGTGTGCTTATCAGTACCAGCTTCTGCCTCCTCTTTCCAGTCCCTTATTGTGAAGCAAGACACATTGCATAAGGAAGAGCCTGGAAAGCCATGCCCTGCAGCACCAAGAGACATGCTCCCAGCTTTCCAAATGATGCTCATCTTTCCCATCACTTTCCATTCCAACACTATTCATTGTGTGATAAGCATCATAAAATAAAGGTATTCCCAGATGAGTGTGTCACACAGCCCTAAGAAGAGCATGTTTGTTCAAAACCTGCATTGGTTTGGGCAGATTTTCTAGTCAACAGTCACTTTCAGAAAGCAAAATCTGTTGTTGTGTTTGCCTGGTTGTTTTTAAGAGCTGAAGAAAACATCTTCTTTGTTCTTGCATTTTCTTACACATTCATGAGGAAATGCATCCATTGCCCAAGGTAGGGTGGGCCCCCAGGCAAAACAACTGTTTGACAAGCTGTAATACTGTGGGATGTTCAAATATTACAGCAAACATCAGATAAATACCCAGAAACAGCAAACAATGAATGGCAGGGGGAGAGGTCCAAGCAAACCTTCACAGTACCCGGTGTGAAGACACCTGCAGTAGCTCAGCACGAGCTGGTACAACTTGTGGCACAGCACTGTGGAGATGTCAGCTCAGGTCCTGCAAGCAGGTTGGGTGTGGGGGTGCCGTGCTGACCTCCAGGATCCAGAGCAAAGGGTGCTGCCCTGCACCACGTGGAGATGCTCACACAGCAGCCTCCCATCTGGTTACACCGGTGATCCGGGGGTCAGAAACCAGTGACAGCTGCTGGTGGCCAGTGTCCAGAGCTGTGTATGAAACAAGACAAATTACTTTGTCATTGTTTGCCCTCAACTGGGCAGATTGAAAAGAACCAGGTAGAAGCAATGAGCAGAAAAAGATGAGCGACTTTGCAAGGGACAATCAAACTCCTCCATGGATGCCATGCTCCTACCTACTCAGCCCAAAAGGACATGAACCGGAGTTTCTCACTCCTTAACAAACACCCTGGTTGTGGGGATAAAAACCATTCTGGCAAGGAGCTCTTTCCAGGATAATATATGATAATAAATACATTTTCACACACAGGCACTCACTCTGTTACACCAACCAAAAAGCAGCTGATTTCAGCAAGTCAGGAGACTAGGTTACAAGATGGCTTGGGGTCCTTTGCAAACTGTTTGTTTATATGAAATCAAAGTTTTACTACAAGAATATGTCCCAATAAAAAGTTTCTTAACATATCAGTGACATAGATGCAAACAAAATCCCCCCAAATACGGTCTTTAATTGGTCTTCCCTGCATCTTCAAACCTGGGATATATTATAAATATACCTGATAGGGGTGATATACTGGTAAATGGATGGGTTTGTGTGTCTTTTAGGCCTCAAGGAATCATCTGGGAAACCACAAGATTTTAATGAGCCTGCCCCAGAGACATTAGGTTTTATGGAAACAGATTAAAAGAATTTTACTTAACAACTTAATCATGCAGTATAATGAGTAAATAAAAAATAATGCCATACAGATAAGACATGGGAAATTCCAGTGCTAGTGATATGAAATGTATGGAAATGATAATTAGGTGGCTACAGAATGAAAATAAAAACAAATGTGAGAGAAGAAAGGCAGATATGTAAAACAGGGATTATAAGATCATTAAAAGACTAGGGCAGTTCCACATAAGAGCAAAAAGTCCTCCCTAACATAATTTTTTTTAAGAAAGTTTTTGCCATCTTCAGATTTGAACTTTTGCATAAACATAGAGTGAAAGATTGAGGAATACAACTGGGATCGAGATCTCTGCATTGTCTTAATCAGTTCTTTAAAATACCTATATAAAGTCATCAAATACGACCATCACATTTTATTTCAGTTTGAGGAAGGCCAAAATTACATTCACTGGTTACATGGAAAACCACAGTGTGAGGCTGACACAAAACAAAAACTGTGGCATCCTGGTGCTGCCTCCTGGGAAAGGCTCTAGGGCAGATTTTGGGGCTACAGGAGGGGAGGTATTGCCAGGAAGGACCTTGGTGAGACCATGGGAGCAATATTCCTCCTCTCTATGACTTCTCGAAGTCACGATACCAGGGAAGACCTGCTGACAATGCGCAGATGTCCGACGTCTCTTGGGCAAGCCAAAAATGCAACTAGGGGAAAGACTGCTCTTTCTATTCTTTCTCTTCATTAACCAAACTGATGAAACTAGGAAGTAATGTCTTTTGGATCTAGAGAGAGATTCCGTTTCACTCCTTTGGAGTGTTTTAACACTTTCTCCTTTTTTAAGTTTTGACCTATTGTGAAGTGAAACAATTCTTTGTTAAAATAGCCTCCAAAACACTACCTTCTCAGCTGTCCTGTCCAATGCCACTCCAGCGTACACCAGCTCTACGTTTCTTCATGAAGGGAAAACACATTTCTCCCTTGGGACTTTTACCTGATGTCCATGACAACTCATATACTGGAAAGTCTGCAGCAAGCAGTGGGGAGCTCTGAGCAAGCACTCTGAAAAGCAGAATATATTGGGATTTCCGTAGCTCTTGGAGAAGCCCTCCAGGTCCCCTCAGTGGAAAGGCAGAGCCCATCCAGGTCTGTCTTCTGGTGACATGCACCGAACCTTAAAACTGTGTAGAGTAAAGGCAAACGAGGAAAAAAGTAATGAAGGAGGTTCAGCTTCTGTCTTCAGCCTGGGGATACAGACAGTTAAGAGAAAGGAATTACCTGGGCTGGGCAAAGGGGATCGGTGTATTATCCCCTTTCTCTTGCAAAAGGAAATGTTCATTGGAGGAAAAGATGAACTTCAATGGGGCAGTCACACACGCCTCACAGGCTGATGGTATTTTGGGAGCTGTGCCCATGGACAGAGTGTTAGAAATTATCATCGTGACCCTCTTGCCAGGCAGATCAGGGAACAGGATCAGTGCAGATCAGCCAACCAAAGAGGGGCCATTGAGTGGCCCAACACTGCAGCTCCAGTTGTTGAGCTTGTGCAGTGGGGCACAGCTCAGATCACCATGCCAGGGAACAATTTCTGAGGACTCGTCTCCGATTAAACCGAACACTAAGAAATGCTGCTTTTCTCATTCCCACTTGCCTGCCTGACTCAGACATGGGAGTTCAGTTTAATATAAGTGGGTAGAAATTGCAGAAAACGTTGGCATGAAGCACCACCACTTTGTGATCTGTTAATTACGGGCACATCTGCACTTTGAAGGAGTAGTCTGAATACAGTTGCATCCTTAGAAAAGAGTATGACATCAGTGGTGAAAAATTCGCACATGCAGCTCCATGTGCAGAGGCAAAAGAGGATGCAAACAAAGATGAAAGTGAAGATGAAGCTGGGGCTTTGAGAAAGAATTACACATTCTTCCTATCAGACATCCCAAGACCAAATGGAGAAATAGATGAAGCATAGACTCTGCACACACTGGCAATGAGATCTGAGCTCCCAAACCCTGTCAGTTTTGTGGCTGAAGATCAAGGGAGGTGCTCAGTTTTGGGGATAGCAGAGTGATGGAGATGGTATTTGAGATGGGGCTCAAACGTTGGTATCTGCCACATGCTCCCTTCGAGATGCTATACTAAGCTGCTGTTATGGGTTTGCTGTAGTTCCCGTGTCAGCTCTGACAGCGACAGGATTTTTCAGATACTGCAGGGCATTTCAAATGGTACCTAAATGCATGAGTCTTAGCCTGCAAGCTGAATCCCATCTGAGGAGCCTGTGCATTCCATTATCCCTGGAGGCCTTACAATGTTCCCCGTATCAGGTGATCCAAAGTTATTAAACCCACAGATTCACAAGACACTATGATAGTGCTTTGCCTTATACAATCCCTAGGGAAATATAACTGCAACAGGATCCAGTTATGCCAGCACTGTATGTATGCATAGAAAGAGGCAACACCAGATCCTGAATGCTTTAGTGAAGAGACCTGAACACAGAGAGCTGAGTGACTTGCTCATGGTCTCACAGACAGAGTAAGTGCCCTGCCAAAAGCGATCCTGCAAAGGACCTGCTGCCTGTACTTACATCACTCAGTCCCCATGACAATCCCATTGCGGTGATAACCCCATGTGGCAGGGTTAGAGACAGCAAGAAGACTCCCCTGCTCTGAAAGCAATGCGCAAGTGAGACAAGACACACAGCATCATGCTAGAGTTGCTCCAGCCACTCCGGTCTAAACACATCTCTTGTTTTACCACCTGTTGCTAAGGGAGTAGCTTTTGTGTTCCACATGGGTTTGCATCCATCAAGACCTGCTATTTATGAACCAGGCAGAAAATAGCTGTGGGAATACAGGTCTTGACCTGCCTTTTTTCTGTGCCAAGGAATAGATATTTCCTGCCATACCAGCCTGGCAGAGGTGAGTTGTTCTTGAGGATGGAGCTGGGTAAGCAGAAAGCCAGTGCCTTCTCCATATGCATCTAAGGGTTCAAGAGGGCTCCTAGTACCAGAAAAAGAAGCTGTAGCCACATGAAGCAAAGCTCTGGTGCAGCAGCAGTTGACACTGATGGCAGAAATGTATTCCAAGGATTACCTCTGACCTGGCAGGCTCTGTTCGGGATCAGACCCAGCACGGTCTGTACTACACTGTCTCTAGCTCAGATCAGATGTCATCTGACTGCACCAAGCCCATATAGTATCACACCATAGCAGTTAAGCCAAGACCACCACTTCCTTCTCCCATATTGTCTGCTCTGTGTGTCCTCCTCCTTCTCCTTCCTCCTCCTTCTTCTCCCTTGCGCCTCTGCCAGTGCTCTTGTGCTCCCCTGGCAAGGTAGTTCAGGGAGTGGACCCACCTAACATTCACCCAGCAATGAAGAGGGCAATATGGTCAGGCCATGTGGCCAAGTTGGCAGGGACAGAGAGGACAAGGTGGCAGCAGCCCACATTTGGCTTGGTTGACATTGGCAGGGAATCACACACTAACTCCGTCTTCAATGTGTGCTTGGTCAGGCATGTGTGCAAACATACCTGCTGCTTAAAGTCTGTATTATACATCCTGGCTAATTGAATTTAAATTTATTCAGGACTCAAACCTGTTTTGGTTCAAATCCGTGTTGTGACATGACCCAACAACATACAGACCTGGTACTGTGGGTTACAGAAGCACAAGCCCCATCTCCATCATTCATGCAGTCCCTGGCTCTTTTGCTGGGACATCTTGAAGGGTCTCAGGTTCATCTTTTGGCATGTGGGCACACCTCCATCAGGCTCAGAACAACTCAGTGGCCCTCCTGCAAGGGAAGCTAAGAAATTAGTTCCTCATTATGTGGGGCTGAACTGAGGTCACTCAATATTTGGAAACTCAAATATGTCATAAGACTCTTATGACACCCTTATTCCAGCAATGAACTGGTGATTCCAATTTCTTAGAACTTCCTATGCCCCAGATGCCCGGAGTTTGACTTTCTATACATTCAAAGCTAAGAACATAATACTTAAGCTTGTCACCAATAACACAATATGCATAGAACACAGAATTCCCTTCCTCTGCTGGGCTGACATTCATACCAAGAGGAAAAAGGCTCTTCCTTCTCCTTTTTCTCCCCACCATGGACCCATAGTGTCACAGCCAAAGGAAACTGCTTCTTCCTCTTACAGATTGTAAAGAATAAACCACAACCCTCTGCAGATAGAGGAACTGGTTTCCACGAAGAAGGATGAAGAAAATCTGCATAAAACCAAAGCTAGGATTAAAACACAGTAATCCTGGACAATAGGCCAGTGCCTGCTGATCCAAAGCACCTTTGGCCCCAAAGGAAATGGCCGTCTAATTAATGTCACTAGAAGGGAGGCATGTGCACGGCTCACGTGTGCTCTCTGCCAAGGTTACAGCTGGCAAGAGCACACTTTGCCAAGAGCAGCCTGCTGGCAAAGCCCTGTATTTTCCACAGCCTAGAAGCACATGTGTCTCCTCACTTCAAAGATACCTTCCACCACCAGCGGGCTGCTCCTGCCGTACCGAGAGCCCCCGCCCAGGCACACGAACCCCTCCAGAGTTAGCCTCTGCTTCTACTAGAAAAGGGAGCTGAGTCCCTTACGCAATATTTAACAGTCTCTCAAAGCCAGAGATGCTTTTGTCCCCATTTCAGCCTAAAGCATGGATGCAAGACTCAACTAGCCCAGAACTTTAACAAGGCATCATTACTACCAAGTTATGTGACTACTTAACATTCTGTATGCATAACTGGATGAAACCAGCTTTCTCCCCTCTCTTCTTTCTCCTTCATCCAATCTCCCCAATTATCTTCATCTATTGAAGCCAAGATCCTTTCAGTACCTCCAGCTTGCCAGGGAGAGCTGCCCCAGCTTGCTAGCAGAATTATAACACACCCTCCAAATAAGACTCTGGCTCAGAAATCGCTTAAGTGAGGATACCCCTTAACTGCATAAAAAGGAAAGCACGGTTGGTTGAGTAATTGATTCAGTTGGGATTGAAATGAAAAAATCTAATCAGGTCCCCCGCTCAGTTTTCTCCTCCTGTACTTGCACAGACTGCAGCAGGTCTGTTCTCGGGGCTCAGAGATGAGCTGAAGGCTCTGGGCTAACTTTCCTGCAGAGGTTGACTGGCTTAGGGTCACCACCTGGGATTCACAAGCAGCTATTCTCTTCTTGCTAACAGATAGCTGGGAGAGGGAACCCCAGGGCTGCAGGGGTGGAAAGGACATAGTTGTTCTTCTTGGGGGCTTATCTGAAAGGCTGTTTTGCAGTGGGATAATGCTCAGACTTTCAGGACTTGACTATAAGCTGTAAGGTTGGGAATAACCCCAAGGCCCAGCTTAGACATGATTTTTGGAAAGGAGAGGGGTGTTCCTGTCAACTGAGGAAAGGGATGACCGACAAGGAGCCAGGTGCCTCACAGGGGAGAAAATGGGAAGATGTCAGCATGCTAGAAAGTTGAGAAGATCTCCAATTTTCTGTTCAGTAGGGGAATCGTAGTGGTACAATTCTTCGCTCCAAAGGTAAGGGAAGGTAACCTGCATCCCTCTGTGCCTCCATGCAGCACCCAGAGTAGCTAAAAGCAAAGACGGGAACTCAGTATGGAGCAGCTGTCACTGCCCTCTTGCCCTGCACCCTGACTTACCTGGGGCTGTAGGATCTCTGACAAATCTTTCACTAAATGCACGTGCAGCACCTGGCACAGAGGAACACAGAGCCCAGCAAGACTGCCAATTTATTAAGAAAAATAATAAACATAGTCGATATGATCTCAAAGAATGCGGAGTAGAGAGAGCAAGCCTCTGTCAGGGCAGGGACATTTCCCTCTATGCTTCAAGGGAGATCTTCAGCAAAACCAACCCATTTCAGTTTGCTTAATGTGTGGGGAGGAAGGACAGGAGCAAGTGTCAGGATATGCAATATGCATATACATATGCAATACAGGAGCAAGTGTCAGCTTTGCCATGTCTAAGACAGGACAGATCTTCTTGTCCCTTTGACATGCCAGTCGCAAGCTATCCTAGCAGTATTTCTGCTTTTCCTCTGCAGATAACATGTTTGAATACTTTAAGATGGACACAGGATGTAAATGGTGTCAGCTCCATAATGCACCAATAGCCACATTACAAAACTGTTTTATGCTCACATTATTGCTGCCCTCCCACCAGTGGTGGCAAGTAGAATACCTTCCTTTTTCCCTAGGAGGGACAGCAAGCACTGGAAATGAAAGTCCATGGTCCATATAACACCTACAAACAAGGTCTGGAGAGAACACGGGGATCTCCTTCATGAGGTTTGTGAAGAGTTTTGCAGACAGAATTGTGGCATCTCTCACAGCACCATCCACAATGTAATCCTTCATGACATCACCCTTCTAGAAGAACAACCCAAGGTTTCTTTCCATGTGTTCAGGCTGGCACATCTCGAAGGAGGAAATTGGCTCAGCACTTCCTGGGGCAGGGGAGGAGGCCTTTTCCCCAAACATTGATTCTCAATGGATTTCCATCTCTGCTTCTTAATCTTCTTTCCATGCACTCTTGATTCCCACCGCTCATCTACCCTGAGGGCATTCACTTGACTGTTACCGCTCTATTAAATGTGCACTGAATTAGGCAGGAGGCAATTATCTGTGCTGGAACTTTCCCAGGGTATCAGAGCTAACATCCTCAGCAATATCTGATGAGATCTTTATAGACCACAAGCAACACAGGCATCATTTAAAATGATGGAGCTTCCCACACTGCTCCTTAATATGCTTTTGGGACACTGCGCTGCAGAAAAAGTCAGAGGGAAGAGTTAAATCACACCCCTCTTCACAAAGCAACAAGGATTTTCTTTGAGATCTCTTTGAGTGCAGGTCTGCTGCTATGGCTTTTTACTCACGGGTGGCTGAAAAACAGTCCTCTGGCATAAGCCATGCTTGGTGTGCAAACTGAGCACCCACATTACCATGCTGCTGAGTCTGTAGGGAAGGGTCCACCACCGGTGCAGGTACTGGTGAAGGACATTCCTGCCCTATCCTGACCTTACCATCATATCTTACTATATTGTCAATACCAGGCTGAATATGAGCCAACAATGTGCTCTCACCACAAATTAGGTAAACCACATACTGGGCTACCTTAGGACAGCTGTGGCAAGCAGACCAAGGGAGTTACTGTCTCCCCCCAGTTCAAAGAGGTCATCAAGAAACTGGAGAAGGAGCAGAGGAGGGCTGCCAAGATCAGGAGACAGAGCACATGTCCAAGAAGCAGAGACTGAGGGAGCTGGGATTGTTTAGTCTGGTGAAGAGGAGGCTGAAGGGGAGATCTAATAGCAGCCGACAACTATTTGAAGGGCAACTACAAAGATGGTGCAGATCAGCTCTTCTCAGCAGGGGTAGGTTGTATAACAAGGGGCAACAAACTGGAGTTTGGGAGGTTCAGGGTGGACGTGAGGAAAAGCTTTTTAGGTGGGAGGGAGGACCAGCCCTGGGTCAGGTCACCAGAGATGTCTCCATCCTTGGAGCTTTTCAAGGTACAGGCAAACAAAGCTACAGCCAGCCTGATCGCGTGTTGGGGATAGCCCAGCTAATCAGAGCAGGAGGTTGGCGGGCAGATCTCCAGAGACCTCTTCGGACCAAATCTCCTGTGGTACAGTCCTAGCATCAGCTTTGCCAGCTTTCTGTGGGACCACACAAGGGGTCAGGAAACTGCTTTAGTTAAAAAATAAGCCAGAAAATAATGATTTGTTTCAGACAGATCCATTCTAAGAATTCCTATGCCAGACTGGGAACAGAGATGAGTAGTCTGTGGCAGAGGGTGTCCAGGTTGCCACCACTACCAACAAAACATGTACAGGACCACTGGTAATCTAAGATACAATCTGTCTCAGAGAAGTTTACATTTTGGGCTCAACACAGCTTTGTAGCTTCCTAACGGAAGCATGTCCCCGTAGAATATAAATGAAGGACCGCAGCCCTCAAAACCTAGGTTAGGGATCAGTCTCCCTCAGCCAAATCATCCTCGACTTCCTGCTTGTCAGTCTCAATCCAGAGCTTGTAATGAGCCACGTGTGCGGGTACATGTGGGAGAACAAGAGTCCTGCCTCACCGTACAATAACGATTCAGCGTAAGTAATTTCACAGGGAAAAGACTGCCTCCTAATCAAGTCAGTAATGAAGGAGGTCATTTGCGGGGAGAGGGAGCAAGATTTGAATCTGAACAGAACTTCATATTGAGTTTGGGTATAAAAGGAAGATAAATATTGAAATGTGCATTTGCTCCCATGAAGGGCAATTTAAGGCTGCAGAGTTTGCATAAGAAAAGCGCAACAGGACAGGTAGAGAAAGGGGTCCTGTGTGATGCACAGCAAGAGTGGCCATGCAGGCCAGCCTTAGGATGACTAGTACAAAGTGTTTTCTCTTATTCTTCCCTTCTTCCAGCATTTCAACTCTTCTGTTTGTTTTGCTTTCGCAGACAAATTCTTTGTTTACTTTTCTTTAGCTTGGCTGGCATTGCAGTTCTTGTAGAGTTAATTGCCACCCCAAGCAGATAACGCCAACAGGTGTGATAACACTCTCTCCTGCCCATGATATTACAATGCTCCGGGAAACTAAAGGGTTATAGGCTGTACTTCACTCACCTGCATGGACCACACTAGGGGTAGATAATGGAGAGGGCATGTGAAAAAGACATGTTAGCCGGGAAAGCTCCTTGCAACGCGGCAGGGCAGTAGGGAGAGCCTCTGAGGTCTCCCAGGAAGGCTGTATTGAGTCTTACAGTGCCTGTGACCTGCGGTGGCCCTGACTTCATTTGGAACAGCATCAGGGTACAAAATGTGGGTTTCTGGTCTCACACCAGTTTAAGCCGATTGCTCTTCTTTTTTCTCCTTTTGAATAATGGCCTAACCCAGGAATAGTGGATCATTTGTAGGTGTTGTGAGTCCACAGCCAAAGAGATGGTGACAAATGATGTCTTGACAGATGGGACAGGCTGGGGCCACACAGTTATTGCAGCTCACCACAACTCGTTAAGCTGTAGTATCTTGGTTGCTACTGTTCATGTGCCCATAGTCCAGGGTGTACCAAGAGGGAAAGGAGAATCAGGAAATTTAAATTCTCATTACATCGCACGTCTGCTACCAGACCAAAAGCATAAGACATCAGCAGCAAAGGTGCACTATACAGTGCTAATAACTGCTCCAGAAATATTTTTCCAAGCTAGCTTTCCAAGGAACAAGTGTGTGAGCAGGGCTCGAAAGAGCAAAAGTCAGTGGTGAATAAATGGTGCAATACAAGTTCAGCAAAGCCTTTGCATGGTAGCACCCATCCTGGCTGTACTTTCAAGGACCTTGACACCCATCGTGTCAAGGACTGAGCACCAAGCTGGAAGGATCTATCAGACATTGGGGTGACGGGGAGCTATTGCAGTCACCAGGAGGTGTAATCACTTCCTCCAGCTGGTCAAACTCCATGTGGGAAGCCATCAGTGGTCACCACAAAGGGGCTGGCTCCCAACCCCAGGTAGCCCAAGTAGCCAGTACCATCGCCTGCTGGTTTTCAAACATGTGCCTTCATCTTTTATCCCATGCTCCTCACTCCTGGGGGAATTTCCTCAAAGACAACCCTCTGGAAACCTCACACCCCCTGTCCTTCACCTCCTTGTGCCCCTCTGTGTTAAAACCACCATTTGTCAGGCTGATCCTTAGGGTGTCACTCCCTTCTCCCTCATAGGTCTTCATCCAGCTGTCGGTTCTTGTCTGATATTGGCTGTAAACACTATGAAACAGGCATGTGTGCTGAAGCTCTGTGAGGCACAGGGGAGTCCACATCCATGATTAGGTCACTTATTCTCTATTATGGCAAAAGAGAAGAGAAGGCAAGGAAGAAATGCACAAACACTACGGAAATGGGCTCTAGAGGAATCCCAAAGCCTCCCTGGTTGTAGAGCCAATGTCTACCAGTACAGACAGTCAATATTTTTGTTCAAATCACTTTTCAGCCAAACTTGGCCTTCTTAGGAAATGGAAAACTTCTGCAAAAAGCTTAACTATGCCCACATCTCTGGAGCTCAGTGCAGAGGGAGCCAGGTGATGCCCCCCAGGGACAGTCACGTTAGGCAAACCACCAACTCCTGCTAGCTTCCAGGTCTGGCCCATATAGCCTCCTACCAAGCCATGCTGGGACACAGACAAGACTGGAAGACACCATCTGAGTCAGCTTATAGCTGTCTCTGGTCCAGGCTCTGTATGTCACATTCATTTTCTACAAAACACTGGAACTGTAACAGCCGATAGACAAAAAATGCTCAAGCACCAGAGATGGAGCTGCTCCAAGAGGAAACATGTCCAACCCAAAAGACAAAGAATAAGAGGTGAGATCAGATAAGAAAGTGAAAAACCAAAGGGAGGATGGCAGAGCACAAAGGAACAGCTCTCTCCTTACACCAGAGCTCCTCATCCTCACTGAACCATGGCCACAACAGTCAGCCAATAACTAATCATAGACATCGCTGTGTTTCCCCTTCTAGACCATGCATGCATCATTACAGACCTGAGAAGGTCTTTTGGCCAAATTACCCTTGAGTTGTTGGGTGGGGGACACACTTGAGGGTGTTGCTCAAGCACCTGGAGCAGGAAGCCACAGGTTTTGTACCTTTGGCAGAAAGACTGAGAACCCTGGAGCTGCAGTTCTGCAGGCCATGGACCGAGGCATCCAGCAATGGGAAAAGTAGTATGGAATAAACACACACCACCACCCCAAGAAAAGTCTTTTTCTACTACAATTTTAGCTGAGAAAGAGACCTCATTTATACCCATGGCTTTTGCTTGCCTTGGAGACTTCTGTACTCTAACACTAACCATATGGTAGCATAAATACTATCTAAAGTAAAGGTTTGCACTACCCCAGCTGTACTCAAACAGCTTGGACAACAAGCCCAGGAGAGCGACCCATCAACTCCACAGCTCCAAGTCCCTCAGGCGAGCATCGTAGCAGGGCTCGGATGAGGAAGCAGCAGCAAGAAAATCACTTTCCTTCCCCACTCTGGGGCTTCGTTTCATTTCAGCCTCCCCAGAGAGTTGGCCCCTTCCCGGCATGATCTCTGCAGCACCCTGATGACATGATTGTGTTGCCTCATATCTGGAGAGGATCCATGTGATTCACCCCAGTTCCTCCAGGGCCTTGAAGCTTTGATCCTTGTCCTCATTGCTCATTTTTGTTTTCTCACAAGAGAGAAAATAACAAAGATGACTGACAAACACGCAAGATAAGGAGTCTACTCCATGGTCACCAAGTGCCAAGGATACAGGCTCCGGCATCTAACAGCACTGGGTGGTGGGCGGATGGGTGCAATGCTGTGCCTAGATCTTACACCAGCATCTTCCACGAGCCAACTCTACCCTCTGAAACAGCACACATTTTCCTTCAAAACAAGAAAGACCAACCTAATTGTCTTCGCCTTCCCAGAAATGAGTAACAGCACAGAAGCACAGACATTTTCTGAGCTGACTTACAGCAGTGAGGCGAGGTTTGGTTGGCCTGGTTTGCCCAAGGGGAAAAATGACACCCCAAAACAGCCAGAAGGTTCTGGGGACTGCAAGGGTTTGGTGCAGAGCAGAGGGGCAGGCTAGTCAGCATAGATCCTTGCTTTTGTGGCTAAAAATAAAATAAAGTCCTTAACTAATAAAATTAATAGAAGTCAACCAGCAGTTTTAATTTGCAGAGCTGCTAAGAAGCTGCCATCATTAAATGTTCTTTCTTTTTCTTCTCCGCTTCACTATCCCTCCTTTTTTTCTTTTTTCTTTTATTTAATTTTTTTAAATAGGTGTATTTCCACATAGAGGAAAAAAAGCAAGAACTAAGCTGCAGCAGTCAGCAGCTGAGTATGGAGAGGATTGTGCCTAACCAGATGTATCTAACCAGATGGGAGCCCAGTGCAAGAATAGCCCTGCTTAGCCAAAATAGGCTTTCCTCTCTGAAAACCCCACTCATCTTTTCATCAATTTTCATCAATTCCATTTTAAACAGGACAAGCTTTGAAAACCAAGATTGTTTCCAAAAATTATATATATGTATCTATATATATATATCTCTATCTTTCACAACTCTAGGATCCCGTTATCACAGGTGACTGCTTCCCAGTACCATCTTAGGGGACTTACACAAGCATGATGTGATTACTTGGTCTTGACAGTTCTCTGTGACTTTAGGAGATCCACTGTCCCTGACTGAAAATGAGCTTTTCTGTGCACAGCAGAGATCTGTTTTCTGATGGCTTGCATGCATACGGAGTCTCTGTCATCCAATAAATGTCATGCTTACTACTATCCCCCTCAATGGGGTCAATAACACCATCTCAGTCCTTCATCCAGCCAGAGACTTTTATGAAATTTGTAGGAATTCATCACTGCTACTGTGTCTGTCACTCTTCCACGTTTGCCTGCAATGGGCCAAGTGCTTCAAAGGTGTCAGGGGAACAGACAGACAGACACACGCACACACACACACTCACCCTCTCGCACACCCAGACTGCATGATCACATAGTCCTGGTCTCCTGGGGAAACCAGACAGAAGCAGATAATCATCTCCTCATTGTATGTCTCCAAGAGTAAAATTATCCCCTGCAGGAGAGATCACTTCTTGTGTGGGTAGATTTCCCTCCCTGCAGATTGCTCATACACTAAAAACATGAGATGAAGAGTACCATTTGAGCTCCGGATCCAAGGCAGAGATGAAGCTTGTTTTGAAGCTGATAGCTTGTTTGTGCGCAGATGACTCTAGAAGATTTTTCCTGGGTTTCCTTTGAAGAAGCGAAACAAAACCTCATAGGAAAAAATCAGTGAGAATTGTCTGTTATCTACCTGGTCTACAGCTGATACTGCAAGGTGTAGCCAAGAGCTCATCTGCAACCAAACCTTCCCCCAGAGACACCTCTCTGCCCCCTTCGGCGTGGCACATCTGTGACGCAAGAAGGGAAGAAAATAGGAGACGAAAGCTACTAGCAAGGGCATACATCATGAAAGAAGATCCCCCTCTCTTTTCATTCGTTTCCTTGTTCATGCTTTCTCCTGGCTTTGAAGTGGAGTTTCTCAGTGATGTGCTTCATGATGCTCCCAAACGTGCACAAGGGAAAGAGGGTAAGGAAGGAAAAGGAGATGATACAGAAGAAAATAACAGAGGGTTTCCAACCTGCAAGTCCTCTTGAAGGACCCTGAGGGCCTCCTGCTGCTGTGCTTATACACATGCAACACTTCCAGACATGGTGATGGGGAGACAGATCTTCAGCAGAAATAAATGAGTTAGAAAGTGGTCTGGGGGCTGATGGAATGTGGGAAAAGTGTTAGGAGACAAAGATACTAGCACAAGAGCAGAAGCTCCTTCCAAAACCCTGGGAGGGTGCAAAGTGACCAAGCTGCACACTAAGGGTGGAGAAACAACAGCCTGAGGGTATTGGGTGAAGGAGGTCAGGTCCCAGGCTCACGTGGTGCCCCAGGCAAGGCCATGACATGCTCACGTGGAGCAAAGGCAGGGACAGGCAGGCATCAGGGGACAGGAACTCACCTGCCTCTGTCCCTTCATCTGCCTCCACCAGGGAAAAGTCCCTTCTGCTCCCCTGCCAGGTGAAATCCCCATTGACACAGGCTTCAACAGGAGAGGAAGAGGAAGGAGGAGGGAAGGATTTGGACAGATTTGCTCAAAGCAAAAATGAAATGACTGAAATGGCTGAAATTACACTGGTTGGGAGGTGAGGAGACAGTGAGGACCCCCTCAGAGAGAAAGGTTTGGGCATGGTGGGAGGAGAATCCCGTTCAAGGTCAAACACCATGGAGGGAGATGGAGAGAGAGGAGCAGGTGGAAGAACAGAGCCTGAAGGGTCCATGGGACAGCACACAAGCTGTGTCCCTGATCCCCTGCCATGGCTCTTTCCTCCAGTGACCAGCTCCCAGCTCAGCGTCCTTGAGGGCTGAGCTCGGTTCCCACATGTTTAGGGCATAGGTGACCATAAAGCTGCATTACCTTGGCTCAGGAAAAGGCTCTCAATACCCCCGCTCCCTTTGTAGCTTACTTTCCTCCCAGGGGCTGACAGAGCTGCAAACATTTCCTCCTCAAAAATGAAAGGAAGAAGCCGTGAAGAGACCAAGCCCTGAAGGGAAATAATAAACTAACCCATGACAGCATCACCTCTTTGATAAAACGCTGGGAATATTTTATGAGAGCTCCTCAGAGAAACGTGGCTGGCCACTAGCCTGGAGCAAGAGCTCCCAGATCCCCCGTGCCCCCCAAATTCCCGGCTTGCTTCATCTGGGCTGATCTTTCCCCCCTGCCTCCATGACCCACAAGTATAAGTGGGGCTGGGGGGCTCTGCAAGGACTGAGGGGGGAGGAGAGGAGAGGGAAACACACTGAAGAGGAGGAAGAGGAAGAGTGCCTTAATGAAAGAGAGGAGCAGAACAAAACCTGGAAGACAAATTAATCTCAGGGACGCTGAAACGCGGAAGAGGCGCATAAAAGGGCTGAGTGGAGAAGAGGTCATGGGAAGGGAAAATACCGAGCCACTTAACCAAAATGATTGAATAGCAAATGTTGTGTACGGGCTGTCTCCATCAGCACACGACACTATCTTCAGCGTACACCTTCTCCCCGCCCGCCCAAGGGCAGGGTGGTGCTGCTCTCTCTACTTTAAAGGCACACAAAGTCTCGTGCCCAGACCAGCAAAGGGTCTCAGGCGTGGGAAAGCTCTGCGTCGCCGTTCCTCACTTCCAAGCACCTGGCATGCACACTGCAGGAGAGACACAAGTGCCCTATAGCACAAATAGGGAGAGCCACCCCTCCCAAAGCCAGCTCCCATCTCCTGCGACCAAAGGCGGTCCCCGAGACTTTCCACCCTGTGTTATTCTCCCCTTGGTTATAAATACAAAGCATAACTTTTTTTCCCTGGTTCTACAGTTCAGGATGGACCCAAGTGCCCTGTTTTTTATTTGTTTAAATCTAACCGCTCTCACTGAGAGTGGAATTCAAAGCTTTAAAGTCACTGAACTAAAATCAAGCAGGACTGTTGCTACCCTCATCTCTTCAGCGCCAGGGTCTCCCTCGCTTTCCTGCTTTCCGTCCCACGGATTTACCTCCCAGCAAGCCCAGCCTCAAAAGGAGGGAAGGTGGGAGATCACATCACCCAGGCAAGAGCCTTGCACTTGAGGCAATCCCACAGCCCTTCACAGGACCACTTAGCTTATGAATCTCAGCAGGGCTGATACAAGAGCCAAGTTCTTCTGGCCAGGGATCCTCCAGATGTGCTGGAGCAACGTTGCTGCTCCTAGAGGTCAGGGAGCAGCTGAGCTGGTATTTTCTGGGTTGTGGCTCTCCTGTGGACCAGGTGCCAGTACTTCTCTTCCCCTGGCTCAGGGGAGGTTTATCAGCGTGTCTTCTCCTCTCCCATCAGCTTCTTTCCTCCTGAAGGGCCAGTACAGCTGTAACCATTTCCTGAGTGAGCACAAGGTAAATGAGAGGAAAGGACTCAGACACGCAACAATTTGCCTGGAGATCACTTAAAGCAATACAGCAAGAAAGGGAAAGCAAAGTTAAAGGGCAACAGAAAGTCTGCCCTTCTATGCTGGTTGGAGTTCAGAGGTTGCCAGTGGGCCCAGGAGGTTTAAGTGAAAATGTAATTGTTTCAGGGACTGAGCTGACGCCAGCCAAGACATAAAATTCAACTATTACAAATTGTCCCAATGACTCATACCTGAGAGGTGAGTGTTACCTAGATACTAGTCGTTCGAGCTAGTTACCCATGCTCTGGGTTGGAGGCTCCTGGCCAGGGACAGGGCACAGTCGTAATAAGAGCCTGACATGTAAAATGACATGTTTGTGTGACTGACGCCTGAGTGTGCTCGGTTCAGATAGGACAGGGAAACCAGCCTGCCTCTTTGACTCAAACTATGTCTCTTTTACCTCCAATAGCCCAGGCTGAGCCTTAGCTGCTGCCTCTGGCAGGGAATGTCCACCTGGGGCCATTTCCCAGTGATGGGAGCCAGGAACCTGAGCATCTCTGGAGTTCCCTGCAAGTTTGTCCAGAAAGGTGTTGCTGTACTCTCAAGTACAACTTAGAACAGTTGAAGATCTCCTGGGACAAGCCAAGCCTGCCTGGCAGGGAAGTTGTGTCTCAGCAAGAAAATTAGAGAAAGAAAAGTGTTAATTACAAGACAACATCAGTGTTTCTCCTTGGTACAGTGAATGAGGTTGCCCCTCCCAGTATAAACCAACAAACTCCTTTCAGTTAGTATGTAAATGCAGTGTTACTCCGGCTCCTCAAGAGAGCTGGTTTCAACCAACTCTGTCACAACCCAAACCAAACCAAGAAGAGTAACTGGGAGCTCAAAAGCTACCTCATCCGTGTGGTTTTTATTGTTCCCTGTTGCAGCATTCCTAAAGAGGGTAGGGAGGTGTAAGTGGCTGTTGTTGGAGACAGGGAGCAGGAGCAGGCAGACCTTTCATCTGTTCCCTGTGCTATCCTTAAGCCTTTATGGAAATGGGCATCCTACCACAAAGGAAATAGAAATACGGAGATTTGTCGAGTTTCTGCCTCGGCCCAGGCCATAGTTTCCTGAGGAGGAATTCAGCTCCAGTTCAGTGATCTCCAGGGCTTGACCCAGTTGCACACACATAGGACGCTCAAAGGTATCTACATGGGGTTTGGAACTATGACACAGGGTCTACAGGAGACCTCAGCCCTTCTGGAGTGGCAGCTAGAGCCAGGCAGGACTCCCCGGGGCATCTCAAATGGCTCCAGATCCCTATATTTAGGCATCTGAATTGAGCCCATAGTCAGCACAGCCAATGAAGCAATTCAGTTCTCCTTTGCAGAAGGACTCAGGGAAAGTTCATGCTGTCGCTTGCCAGGCTGAGCAGAGTCATGGGCTCCCAGACTTCCCTCAGCTGCTATTTGTCCCTCTTGCACTACGCTTGTCTCATGGGTTGCAGGGCTCAGATACAACCAGCTTCTGCACCCGTCCCTGTGCTGGGTCCTCCAACTCTTGTGCATTCGTGCATCCACCCTCTAGTCCCTGGAGGCAGCACAGAGGTCTTCTCAGTGTTTCACCTTTCATGTCTGGAGGCTGAAGACACCATCGTGTTCGTCTCGTGTCTGGAGGGACAAACACCATCCCAGTATCGGGAACATTCATCACTGTGGTGTGTTTTTCAAGCTCAGCTGTTCATCCGGGTAGGCTCAGGGCTGGGCTGCAGTGCCTGACGTCTGCTCAGCACTTGGAGTATATGGACTAAGAGGCAGCAGACACGGGTGAGAGGTTTGGCCACACGTCACTTTGTGTCCCTGTTGCTCAGAGATAGAGGAGACTCTGTTATCTTGCGTTTCCACCAGGGACAGAGTGATGAATTTAAAGAGCTAGTGGTGTTCCAGGCACAGAGAAGTGGGTAAATGCTGAATGTCCCAAATTAGAAGAGGGTAAATCCTGTCAACAGATATACACCTAATCTACAGTCAGTACTTTTCCTGGAGCAAAGGGGTTTTTAGGATGACAAGACCTGACCAGTCCCCCAGCTATCTCTCTACCCCACCCCATTCTTGCACATTACAGCCACACTACGTATAAGGGTCGCAGGACTGAGGCACATTTTCTCTCCTGGAGGTGGTTAGGTGGGAGCACGCTGGCAGTTCCTATATCTCATAGCTTATTCTTGGGTCTCACCTCTTATATCTGGATTACAGCTTTTCAGCTGCCACCAGAGTAACAAAGGAGGGGCACCAAGTCACCTCGCAATACCCAAGTAACTGATGTGGGCACCCATGGCACTGACTGCTGGGCAAGCAGGGGCAGCAGGTAAGGTGACCTTATCTGTCCTGGAGGCAGGAGGAAGGTCCCACGCTAGACTCCAGGCAAGAACTCTCCTCCTCTACCCTTGGGTCAGGATGGTTAGCTGCATTCAAAGGGTTCCCTCTTGTGCCACCAGCTACAAAGCCTGGCATCACTTAGACATGCAGGTCCTGTGAGCCAGCTCGCCTGGGCTGGACTCATGGACTTAGATGCAAATGAGCTGTGTCTCAGTGCTTTAATTAAAGTATTTTATGAAAGCAAGCAATAGAAGTGAAAGACACTTTCATTTGAGACAATCAAAGTGCAGGGGAGCGAGGGATATTTCATATGATCCTTATGGGTCCCTTCCAGCTTGAGATATTCTAAGATTCTAAAGAAGGTTTCCCAGATCCCAGGGAAGATGTTTCAGCCAGTTCCAGTCCAGCAGCAGAAATTAGTAGAGAGCAAGTGGATATCCTGGGGAGGCAGGGGGGAGTAGAAGATGGGGTAGATGGGAACTGTGCAAATTCCCTGCAAGGAGCTAAGGTAATTTGTGATCCTGCAACCAATAAAACCACCATCTCAGGCAGCACATTTCTTCTTATATTTTCAGAGGTGTATTCTAGTTGGCAATCTTTAGCCTGACAGCTTGTTCTCCTTGTTGTTCTCCTCCCATTTATTTATTTCTCTCTCATTCACCTCCTTTGTCGGATTCTCAGCCCCAGCTGGACAGGTTCTGCTGGGGAAATGCTTTGTTAATAACCATTTGTCCTCAGATCAGCTGGCAGAGAGACATCGAAGAACAACTAACTCAGCCTTAACTAAACTCTGTCTTCTGAAGCAGTTCAATGTGAAGGCTGCAAGACACTTTTTTACGACCTCTGCCACTCCCTATCGTCTCTCTGGGCAAAGGGGAGAGGTACTGCAGCTGGTGGGGCAAGAGCTCAACCAGTCAGTCCCCCAACAGGGCTTTTAGGGAAAATTTTCCTTCTTCAACTATAAATGCCACTCAGCCTGTAAGAGAGTAGATAAGGGAGTAGAACTATTTGTTGTACAGGATGAAGTCTCCATCGCCTTTCCCTGACACTCACCCAGGGCGTTTAGCAGTGTCCCAGCTTGAGAAGACACCGGGTCCCCAGGGTGAGCATGGAGGAGAGCGCTGGTAGGGCAGAGGGAGGGCTGGCCCCACTCACTGAAAGGAGCAATTCAGGTAGTGGACCCCTATAAAATGCTAATGCTCATTGCCACAGGATGTCCCCAGGGCAAAAAGTAAGAATGGATCAAAAAAGGACCTCAGGGCAAAAGTATTCAAGGGTGGTTACTAATTTCCGTGTTCTGGATGCAACCTCCAGCTAAGAAAGGCCCTGCCATGTGGTTCACCAGACGTGCAGAAAGTACAACCAACAGAGAGGTCACACCACGCTTGTCCTACCTCCTAGGCTTTTCCACCACAGCACCTGGGCCTGGGAGCGGTGGCCCACTGTGACTGCACCAGGCTGCAGGAGCTGGGAGTGAGATTTTATGTCCTGGCTGCATCCTCTAAACCCACAGACGGTGATGGGGAGGTTAGCAAGCCAGAGCTGCAGCCAGCAAGCACAGACAGCTGGGGCACCAAGGGGAAAAGCTGAGCATGAGAGGGGAGAAACTGCAGCAGCTGAAGGGCAACCACCTCCTCCCACGGAGGAGTGGGGATGAGGGGGAGGCTGGTCTCCAAGACAGGGTCCTCCGCAAGAAAGACTGTTTTAAGAAGGCACCTGAAATTCCCAGTACGACCAAGGAGTGATGGGGCGGATTAGAAGAAATCCCCACAACAATTTAGACTCCCACACCACTTGCACCCGGGTTTACCAAGAGACTTTGTGCGAGTGCGGATCCCCACTCAGTGGGATTTGCAAGCACATCTAAAGGGATAGGACCGCTTTTCCATGGGCTCCACAGGTGCAGAACTCTGTTTGGTGTTATTTTCCACTTGCTTCTCCACAGGTATTTCTGACGTACCACTCGGTACCTTTCCCGGTAAAGGAACCAAAGGGAAAGGATCCAAAATTTGCTCTGTCTTCCCATTCATATTGATGTAACTTTTTAGTAAGTGTTGTTTATGTTGGATTTCATAACCTGCATAATTCCATGTCATAAAGTTTCTCGGGTGTCTGTATATCTCGTTCAATGCCCGCTCTGTGCAGCTGGTTTTACTTCCAAAATACCAGACACGTCTGTACACCTACCATCTGTAAAAAAGAACCCAAACAAACAAACAAACAAAAAAAAACCCAAACCCAAGGGATACAGGTACTACAGGGCTGCCTGAAACTATAGCAAATATGGGATCAAGGGTTTCGTTCAGTGGGGCAGCAGCTCTTGGCTTGGATGTGTTTCGGTAGTGTATCTGCACAGACCTATCCGAATGTGAACGCAGACTTTGAGCCGTTCACGCACCCTGTGCTGTTTCACGTGCAGGGGGAGGCTTTGATGCTAGCAGAGACGTGCTGCTTTCAGCAACCAAGACAATTTGATATCAAGATGGGTTTATGGAGATCAGACACTGATTTTTTTTAATTCTTTAGAAATTTTAGGAACAACAGATCAAAACCAACTTTTTAGCCCTAAGCTTGTTACACAGTTTAACAAGGAAACCAATTTTCATTCCTTCTTTAGACTGCTGTTAGAGGGCTGGAGGAAAGCCTTAAATAGTCACCCTAGCTTTGCAAATAAAAGAGTATCTTGAAATCTTTCTTGACTAAAGTTTGAATCCACATCCGCGCTCTAATTTGATAATGATAAATACAAGCCACACCACAAAACTTTGCTGGCAGAATATTTCAGCTGCTTCGTGAATAAAAATGTTGCCCTTTTAAAATGATTGGGTCTTTCTCTCTGTGGCTTTCACACCTTTATGCTATTGACCTTTCCTTTTCCACTGTGGCTTTTTTGCTATTATTATATGGCTAGATATGAAAATATTTTCAATCTGATAAGCTCATTTGGCTATATAATCATTCTCCAGCCCCTTGGAGTGAAATGGTTGTGCTCACTTCTCCAGCCAAATTAATCTTTTGCAGCGGTGACAAGCCACATGACAGCAGCTGGGTTGCAGACACATTTGCCTGGAGTTCCTTGATGTCCTCTGCACGTGCACACTCTGCACCCAGAGAAACCCTCATGAGGGACATTGTTCCTGAACTGGAGCTTGAATGGGGAAGAGTGAAGAGGAAGCTCCTGCTCAACAGGGAGTTTGTGGTGCCAGGAAGGATTTTTATTATTCTTTACACAGAAAATAATAAATGAGGTGGTTTAATTAGAATCATAGAATCATTTAGGTTGGAAAAGACCTTGAAGATTATCGAGTCCAAAACACATGTGTCCAAGGCCCCTACAAGGCTAAAGAGGCTCCTAAAGAGTTGAATGCCCACAAACTCGGAGGCCCTGGAGACACCAGGACTGTGGGCATGCTGGAATTGGGCAGTGGGCTAGGACTTCTTTCTGCCTTGAGATACAGGATGAGGGCAAAATCCTTGGCTGCACAGGAGAACTGGGAGCTCAAGCACGACCTGAGCGTGCAGAACTACCAAGGGCTTAAAGGAGGCAACCTTCACGGCCTAGTCTTTGCCAATGTTGTCCCTCAGCAGAGCCTAGTCCTTCACCCCTCTTTCTAGGAGCGCAGGCAAGGAACCTGTCCCTCTCACTTGGAAGTGGTCAGCCAAGTGCCAACATGCTCCTGCAACCCCAGCACCCGCCACTGGCAGACGGACAACTGGAACTCACTTTGGGATAGAAGAGCTGCAGAAAAGGAGGCTGTACTATTCTCCCATTCGCACTGCGGTGCCCAACAGTGTTGGCCCTTTGATTCATGATGTCACCTTGCTCCCACGAGGTGAAGCAGAGCGGGGTCTGGAAGAGATCAGTACTGCTGCTGGCACTTCACGGACGGACAAAGCAAAGAGCTGGAAGAGCCTCCTGAGGCACGCGTCTCAAGGCACCAGGAGAATGGGGAACCAAAAGCAGGTTTCCCCAGGTCACAGCTGATGTGCTACCGTGTTACAGCACCTGCAGCGAAGAGCTTAGACCAGCTGAGAACCAAGAGGAACGGAATACTTGGACACTTTCAGCCTGCCTTATAAATTTCGTAGGTTTTAAAGTCAGAAGGGACAATTCCTGTCAACTTGACCTTCTGTAATACAGAGGTCTGGGAATTTCCTCCAGCAGGACTTGCTCTTAAGAGTACAGCTTGCGGTTTAACTGAGACCTTTTTGTAAGACAGCCAGTCTTAATTTGAAAACCTCACACAATAGAGAATCCACAACATCTTTTAACGTTTTGTTCCAGCGACAAATTACTCTCCCTGTCAAGCATGAATAGTTTAAATCATAGATTTATTTCTTCCTACAAAGTAAATATATTTCAATAGCTTGACAGCTGGAGTTCATCTGACCTAAAACCCGGATGACTATATTTGGCCAGATGAGTCTTACCTCTTCAGCGACTCCAAAAGCAAGGCATTAACTACAAAATGATTCATTGGCTTTGAAATTTAAGTACCAAGAAAAAAGAAAAAATATCTTTTAGTTTACATGGACCTGCCAGATGAATAATGCCCAGAAGCTCTCCCAAGGCAGCTACATTGAAAACAAAGAGAACCGCAACTTGCAGCAATTAGAGGGTGCCTGCTGCCAGGGAAAATGCCATCTGCAGTTAACTCCATCTTTCCCTCCCCACACTTTAATAACACTTCTAGAGCTCTTGAAATCTGGCATATCAAACTGTCCTGTGCACTGCCCTCCTTACGTGATTAGCAAAGAGCTGCCCTAATCCTGTCTCATATGGGCCAGACCCTTCTGGAAGGTGAGGCTAAGTTCTCCATTGCTCCCCCTCCACTGACTGCAGGCTGAGCCTGCCCCTTTCCCCATGGTAATGGATCTACTCAGCAGTGCTTGGTGCTTCTCCAACAGATCCCAGAAAAGCTGAAGCTTTACACAGCAGGGATATGGTTAAAACAAAAATTCTGACCTGAAAGTGGTATTTTATTGCAGTGTTCAACCATTGAGGCACAAGTAAGGCAAGGGTACATGCCAGGTGGAAACAGGAAGGAATACACCGAAAAAAGAAAAAGAAAAAAAAAACCACACAAACAAACAAACCCACAAACAAACCCAAAACCCACACCTTGAATCAAAAGTCATAAGGTCTGTAGTAAGAATTTTGATACATTGATCAAGTCAGTTGAAGATACCATGTGGTAGAAGAGTAGAAAAAGGACTAATAGTCCTGAGAGAAACAGGAATTGACCTCTGCATCTATGTTTGTTAGTTGATCACAGTAGTATACAAGATTTCTACGCAGATTTTGAGGGATAAACTTTCAAGATAGAAATGGAATAAAACAGCATGCTGACCGCAGATAGAACATACCAGCAACTTTCTTGCCAAAAGCCATTTGATTTCTAGTTGGTGAATTGCAGGAAACCACATTCATCCAGACTTCACCGAATTGTTTGTATGGAACCATATGGGAAGTTATGAGTTATTTTAAGGCAGTACAATTAATACAGGAAAAGTACAGCAGGACACAGATCAGCCAAAGAACAACAATAATTGTGTTTACAGAGGGGACAGGCTAGAAGAAAGCTGTTTGTATAATTCTTTGAGCACTGGGTTCAGGTCTGTAATACTTTTCCTTGCATGGCATAGCTAATAAAAAGAAGTGACAAGTGAAACATACTGGGTGATGCCGGACAGCATGCTGAATGCAGAGTAGGATTGCATACTCAACGGAACTGCATTAATTGAAAGAATAGTAAGAGAAGTTAAATGATACAAAGGGCAAGGGACAAATGCTGACCTCTTGTTCCTTTTGGCTGAAGAATAAGATGCTTGACAGCAGGATACCCTGCCAACAGCCTATACCTTGGCCTTTGTACCGAGTACAGGCACCCTGTCTCCTCCCACCTGCCCCAAAAGCCCAGCCCAAAATGGCAAGGAATAAACCACAAATGGAACATGTAGATGTATTGCCTGAAAGGGTTAATTCGATGTTGCTCTTACAGGCTGAAGAGGAAGAGGGCTTGAGGAAGCTATTGCTATAAATGACTTCCTTTCCATGACAAAGTTTACTGACAGCTGCTTAAAAATACAACCAACACTAGCATTTTACAGTGTGGGTATTGACATTTTATTTTTTAAAAATAAAAAAAAAAAGAATACATCATTTTAGTGACTGGAAATGTGTACAAAGTTACATATTTCAAGGAATTCACACATTAAAGAAACAGGCTTTGAAAGAGTTTCTCTAATGCACTGGCATGGGACCTACAAATTCTTTCACAACCGATACTGCTTGTTTCAAATACTTTGTAATAATATGGCATTGGGAGAGCCAGAGATCCCCTGAGATGCCAGCATTGCTCGTACAGGAGGTGTCTGACCTCAGTCCCTCAGCCGTGAGTACCAGGGATAGCCCAGTGATTCTGCAAGGTAGAAAAGGAGCTGCTCCAACAATGCCATCGTCTAAGGCCACTCCAGGATGAGTGTATCTCAAAGTATCTCAAAGCTGTCGGAGACTAGGCAGTTCCCACACATCTTTAAATTAACTCATCCCAACCCCGGTATTTAGTAACAGCTTTAAGGAGTATATTTATATATAAATCTATTTTTTTTAAAAAAAAAACACTATTGTGAAATTTACATGAACACACACAACTTTAGCAACACCGTGTTTCCAGTGGAACTTGGCTATTAGCTGCTTGCAGTTTATATACAAAGCTGATTAATTAGAAAGGCTGCTACAGGGAGCCAAGCTTTCTTTCCAGGTTAGCCCCTGGCTAGAATAAAGATTTCCTATGTGTTATCTTCTAGGAGTTGACAATATTAAAAACTGTGATTAGAACACCAGGGTGCAGTGGTTTGTAAACATTTTGTCTTAATATTAAATTAAAATCCAGTGCATTCTCACTCTCTGCTCTGACATTATGGATCAGCTGATTGATACAATGTTCTAGGAATTCATGGGAGATGTAAAAACTTTGGCCACTAAAAACCCTTTAGACAAGTTCATTCCTGGTGCCAAGTTATTGACTTTAGAGCAACACCAAGCATGAATTTGATCCATAGTAGAATCACAGGCAATTTTTTTCTGGGATGTAGGAGTTTCCATTCCATGCTAGCAAAACAATTTAAGTTTTGCACAATCCCCACTCTACAGATGGGGACACAGGTTTGGAGGGAAGCAGTTTGCCAAGCTCACAGGCAAGGCCAGCAACATAGCCCAAAAGAGCTCAAGCTTCCTGAACAACTGGCCCATGTTGGAGGTGCTGGACAGCAATGCCCACCTTCTCTCCTGACTCCTACAGTCCTCAACCCCCTTCTACTAGGGAAAGATTACATGATACTGCATTTGGGGAAAGGCTCACAGGAAAACGCCTAAAGCAAATGCATCAGGGATACACACACACACACACACAAAAAGCTAGAATATCTCAAGACAGGAAAAAAAACTCTTCCTGTTGTTCTTGAAGCTCTTCTTAACTCCTTCCTCCTCTTTGCCAACTACAGTCCTGAGTAATGATGTCTGCCAGATCTGGGTGGCAGCTTCCTCAGACCCTTTCCTTGTGCTTCACGTTAGCCAGCTTGACTGTTTCCTGCTCACAGGCAGGTGGAGAAGGCTCATCATGACATCCAATCATCAGCTGATAGACCATCACTCCCGCAATGGCCCCAAGGAAAGGAGCAACAACTGGAACCCACCACCATTGTTTACCAGTCCTGGAAAACAAGAACAAAATGCACAGGGTAAGAACTGCAGCCTACACATTAGGATATTTGTGTTTGGAACAATGCAAGATTTGGTCATCACCAAACATCACCATTGACTTGCAAAAGACAACAGTACCCACAGCAGTTTCCAAAGCTGCCCCCCGAGGCAGCAAGTTCAGGTGACAAGCAATTCAGAACAGCTACTTCCAGAACTTCCAAGACTGTCTCTCCACCCAGAAAGGAGAGAAGCAGTTGCAGTGCCTGAACTAGGCACCTTCCCTTCCCTCCCACTGCTTGCAGGAAAGCATCCCTCGACAGCACATAGTCTGTACTGCTCATGGCTCTCTATTTTCTCCAGCAACAACAAAATCCAAGTATAACAAATGCCCTACATTTTCTACCACTAAAATATGATGATAAGCTCATGTTCAAGGTGCACCTGAACTTCTCATGGATGCTCTTAGATTTCCTCCCTGATAGCAAAGTTAGGTCATTTGCTCTCACTGCTGGAAACTGCCAAGCTTCTAAGATTTAAGAAATCGGAGCAGAGTGAACAGTGTCTTTTAAAAATGTCTATAAATCCAAAGATACCTCATGAGCGCTAAGACTCTTTATGATGCCAGAGCTAGCACCTACTTGGACTTGCAATTTTTTTCCCCTTGATGCACAAGGTTTTCATTGGCAAGCACTTACCAGAACACTTCAGTGCCCCAGCCAGCGATGGCTGTGAAGAGACGAGGCCCAAAGTCCCTGGCAGGGTTGACAGCATAGCCAGAGTTGAAGCCCATGGAGGTTCCAATAACGAGGACAACGAAGCCAACAGTGAAAGCCTCCAGCCCCGTGGGGACAGGGTTGTTGTAGGGATCGACAATGGCCAAGACACAAACAATCAGGGAGGCTGTGCCAATGAACTGGGGAGGGAGGGGGAAGAAGAAGAATTTAATCCAGATTAATCTTTTAACCAAATTATGTAACTCCTTTGAAGTCCCATGCATTTAGGACTCATTCTCTAAACTGAAAGATCTGCACTAAGTCATCCCATGGCATTATCAGACTGCAGTAGACTGAGCACCCTCGAGAATGGGAGAGTGGAACATGCTCCTCCTGGCAGCTCACAGGCTCGATCAAGCCTTTTTCCTTACCCACAGAAGAGCTATGAATAACTCTTTGAGCAGCCAGAAAAGCTGAAGACATCTTCCTGAACATGCTTCCAACCTGCCACAGCTGGGTAGCTGCTGTCCCTTTGTGGTTGATGGCAACTTCAAGGAGGAGACATCGACCTCCAACATCAGCCACCACCCCACACCCAGTTGACCTGTGGGTTGTGCCACTACAGCCACAGTAGTATAGTGGGAGTGAGGAAGAGCCATCCTTCCTCATGCTATCACTCTTCAGAGGCCGAAACCAAGTGGTATTTTTTTCACCGGTGTCCTGTCCAGTCTTGTGCGACTAGTTAATTCCCTTAACACAGGCCTTCTTGCTGTAAGTGTGCTTTCTGGCTCTGCTCTCCCTATGGGCTAGTGAGATACCTGTGTCAGCTCTAAAAAACTTTCCAGATATCTTCTCTTTAAATTTCAATTCATTCTCTAACTAAAGGAGAGGCCCAGAACCACTCTAAAAGATTCCTCTTCAAATGCACCTTCATCCTCCCAGCACCCTCTTACCTGGTCAAAGAATCCATTCACAATATTCAGATGCTGAGACGGGTAGGTGGCAAAGATACCAGCAGTGCCGTTCTGTCCTGTTACATACAGCTGGTTGCTGCCAAAAGCCCAGATGGCATCTAGAGGTGGGGGGGGAAGGAAGGAAAAAAAAAAAAAGAAAAGGTAGAGAGGTCAGTCATTTTCCAAGACACATCAGAGAGAGGACCCTGCTTGGATGACGACTAAAATGTAGGCTCCACAGAGCCATGAATATTGAGACAGAATTCCCTGAGCTATGTGTTGCAAAACCATTTGCTGTAGAGCACTCATTTAGAAGACTCAGGGTGTGATCCACCATAGCATTTTACCAGTTAGGCTCAGATGCAGATGGCCCGAGTCCCTGTTCCTAATATTTCTTGTTTGCCAGGCACCAGGAAAGAGTTAAAGCCAAAAAGTAAACACTTAGCTGACTCCAAATCTCTCCCAAAAGCTACCCAAATGCCTGTGGTATCAGTCTTGGTATTAAGACATGAGCTATTGCTGTGGACCTATCTGCAGCAAATGGGATTTGGGCTGATCTTGCACTTTCCTCTAAGCCAATGCACAATTAGTTTCACCTCTCAGGGTTGTCTTGTAGAGCAGTCAGCCCCTTGCATACCATTATGTAGAAGCTGGATAACTAACCTAGGTGGGCTGTCTAGATACCCTGTTAGTGGAGAGAAAAACAGACACTTTCTGAAGGTAGCTCTTCCATGGTTTAGGCAGCTAAGATGGGATTAACTCTTCTGAAGAAGCAGCCCACCAACTAGAAAGGTAACTGGTGTTGAGCTGGAGTCCTGATGTTTACAGGCATGAAGGTATGTCCCCCTGTTTCTTTCTAAAGTGAAAAGCAGCTGGTGCTAGTGCCAGGGTGGCAGTTTCCTCCCTTCAGGTGGAAGCTACAGTGACCCAGATGTTCTGCTCAGCTACAGGGAACACTGCTCCTGTGGCCAGAAACACACATCAGGAGGCAAACTCTGAGTCAAAATATCACCCTTCATATTTGAGGGCACAAAGAGTCAGTTCTTGCCCACTGAATATTGCCCTGTGATGAGGAACACCACCCAGGAGGAATAGATGCATGAGAAACTGGATGCTTTCCAAGATATAGAAGCACACTGATAAGGACAGCAAAAACTGCTAGAAGTCCCACTGTATGGAAGCTAACATGAGACGATGCAGAAGACATCCATGGTGAAGTCTTTTTTTGTTTTTTAAACCAAGAAGGATAAAATGGCTCTGGAACAATGCACAGATATAAAGTCTCCATTACTACTAGTGTTTCATCAGCATTTCTGAAAGATATGGTTTAATCCAGATAGTACCTACAAGAGGGGCCATCCACTGGTCCACGTTACAATGATCATTAGTCAAGGACAAAGACTCACACATTGACAATGCTGGTTGGGCTTCAGATTGAGTTGAACCCATCATCATCATGAGAACAGGAAAGCCCTCCCAGGAACACAGTAAGGAGGTTTCTCACATCTCTGTTCTGCAAGAAAATGCTTCTCTCTGATTTGGGAACCAGCCTCCCTGCAGTGAGTCATGAAGAGCATCCATCTCACCCCAACAAACACAGAGAGTTTCTGCACTTACCATAGTACAGCCCAAAGACTATGCCAGCTCCCAGGAAAGCCCCCAAGGTTTGGGCCAGGGCATAAATTGGTAGCTTGATCCAGGGCTCGCGGGCCAAGAAGCACATGGCAAAAGTGACAGCTGGGTTCAGATGTCCACCTGCAGAGAGGTTGGTGGTTATTGCTCTTTTACAGGCAGAATTTGGGTCCCAGAGATGAGCCAAGGGACACTGGTTTCCATACCAGTGCCACATAAGAAAAGCACAGCCATTTAGGCCTACACAGCAATTGTCACAAGTGAAATCCAGCCCACATGGAGCCACAACGTACCTGATACCTGTCCCGAGATCAAAATGCCGAGCATCACAGCAAAGCCGAAGGCCAGGTTAACAGTCAGAAAACCTCCATGAGTCCCTCTGCTGAGCACGATCTGTGCAACGGAGCCACAGCCAAACAGCTAGGAGGAGAAGAAGAGATTAAATTACCCTCTCTGTTTCACATCAGGGCCAGCTGCTGACCAGAGCCTGCAACTGCTCCACTTACACTTGCATGCACAATCACAGACCACCCATGACTCAAAGCCTTCAAAGCTTCAACCTTCAGTCGAACTATCTAGGTGTTATCTCCAGGGCCAGCAGGGAAGGAGAAAGGACACAGAACAAGCCTACCTCCTGGCAGGGGGAAGCAAAACCAGGGCCAAAATCAAAAGCAAGATCAGACCACAGTTCACATCTCCAGGAGACTGGAGGGTTTTGTCCAACCATCTAATTTTCAGGTAGTAGATGAGAAGAATCAGCCAGACAGCACCCTGGACTGAGGTATTTACAGTGCAACAGTTCAGATGATGGATCCGAGTACCTTATTGTTAAAAGGGCTAATTGTTTGACACAGTAGCACATAGATTGGCAGGGGACAATTTTTCTACCACCTAGAAATACAGACATGACTGAAGAAGGTCGTATACAGCTGGACATTCATGGAGTCCTCTTTCAGGTGGCACTGGCTGACAGCGAGGGATTGGGGCTGCCTCCTTGAGCTGAGGTACCTGCAGTTGTCCCAGCCCCAAGGTACGCGCTCTGCTGTGGGCACTCTGAGCAGAGCCCACGCCATCCCAAACCAGCCATATCCTTCCTACTGCAAAACCATGTAAGAAAGGATCAGGGCAACACAGCTGACCTGTCTCTGCAGCACCAACATGGCACAGGCACCATCAAAAAAAGTCCATATTCCACAGACAGCCTGCCACCAGCACAGCCTTCTTGGCCTTCTGTCCAAGATCAGGGGTGCAACAAGCACTTTGAGGGACAAAAGTTGTTTCTGCTGGGTGATAAGGGGTGTTTCCTAGTAGCTAAGGGAGGCATGTGCTCTTGCTCAAAGATGTTTGCTCCGAATGGGTGATCTTTCTCTTCCCAACCACATCCAAAAGCCATCCTTCCTATGCTCACCCTTAGTAACCCTGTTTCCCCTGTTTCCACCAGTTTCCCCTGGCAGTTCAGTTCATCACTCACCCAGCTGGAGGCTTTCTGACTGGCCAAGTCTCTCCACTACCCACTATGTAATTTAAGGAGCCCTAATCCTGATCATCTGTATGCTTTTATCTTCCACTGACTCCACCTGAATTGATTCTTGGTGTATACCAGGGATTATCACATCAGCAGGCACTGAGAGCATCCTTAAACTAGGACAGGGATTACAGCTTGCTCCCAAGATCCTCAAATCTAGGGATCAAGGCTTGCCTTATTTCTGCTGACCACATGCCCATATCTACACACTCATCAAAACTTTCTGCTTCTGTGAATTCCATCATCCCAGAATTACTCAGTTGCCACAGAGGCAGTATCTGCTCCTAGGGGATAAGCCACCAAACAGGCACCAGGGGTGGCTCTCTTCACCTCTCCTGCCAATACTGGACATGCCCATTGAGCAATGCACAATCCAGATCAGGGGCAAAGCCAGAACACACCTAACTCATCCCCTCCCATACCCTTGACAACTGATGAATTACTAATAAAGCAAACACTGCACTCAGTCTACTGGGAAAGGAGCAGCCAAGTAGGCTGCAGGCTGACTCATGAGGTGGACACTCTGTACACAGGTGCCTCTTGTTGGAGCCAGGTCCTCAACACCAGGCCTTGTGTAGAAAGAACAAAGGAACCTTTGGAACTGATTAGTTAATGAGAGGGGATGTCCAGCACTGCTCTCTACCGGGTGCAGTCAGAACAGCCCCTTCAATGTCCTAACCCTGAGCTGCCCAGCTGGGAAACCATGGCAGAGAAGACACCCAGGCAAAGGCAGAAGAGATGAGTCTTATTTCTTGTACAGCAAATAGAGCCATCATTCCCAGCTATGCCCAAACCATTGAGGGAAGCATAGCCCCAGCTGAGCAAATAAATACTGGCAAATAAATAATAAATGACCAGGGTGACATCTGTTCCTTCCCTTACACCAGAAGAGCCCCAGCATGCTTTAGACAGAGATTTGGAGAGAGTACTTGGCCATGGTGTCCACCTCTCTAATGCCACACAGCACATCAGTCTGACCAGGGAGGGGGTGAGTGCACAAAAAGCTGCAATGGGCATCTGAATTTGGCAGGGCTGGCCCCAGGTCCTTCCGATTGATTAAAGTATTTGTATTATTCACTCTGAAAGAACAGGCAGTTCTGCAAGTGGATGGTGGTTGGCTCGTTCCTCACATACCTTTTGGTTGCAGAAACTAGAGTAAAGTTTCCCCCCTTCACCGCCCTGTTCACCCACAAAGGTATTCCCTTAACCTGGAGGAAGGCCAGATCTGCCATTTCTCAAGAGGTTGTTCCCCATCCTCCTCTCCCCCCATCCTACACCTGGCAATAAAAAGCTCTCTTCTGAGCTTTTCCTCAGAAGAGATTCTATGGGCCGTGCAAAAACACCCCGGGGCCACTCCACAGGAGCATTGCAATTATTTATCAGATGAGCCCTGAGCACTATTTGGCTTAATTCAGCATAACAGTTGAAAACTTGACCCTCAGCAGATAAAAAGGGTAAGGTGATATTTAGGGACAGGTTTGAACTTTGATTTGCATGTGTGCAATTCCATCCTGCACCAGCGGACTCCACTAAGCATGAACATGTATTCCCACGCATGACATCCGTCCATGGCATTTGACTTTCAGGAACCAGTTCAAATCATGCTCACCCATGCTTTTGTGGCAAGTGGCTTGACATTACACAGTTTTGTTGTGGTAGTGGCTATTACAATTTTTAATCACACCATTTCCACTTCTGCTATTTGCTAGTTTTCCTTCCAATTCCTTTTCCCAGGCCATATGAGACAGGAGACCCTCAGCATCCATTTTTTAAGTCTTCCTTTTCCAATGCTTGCAGAGAAGCATTTAGGAGCAGTTAGCTTGAGTTGAAATGCAAGGAAGGTCAAATAAAAGCAATTCAGTATTTATCCCAGTGGCTTTTAAGTCCATGCAATGGATGTAAAAGGTCTTAGTCAGTATTACAGCACTATGGTCGGAGTCAGTGGTGCACACCCAAGGCAGAGACACCCTCTCACTCTTGATTTCAATAACCTGCCTCCAACACTTTTTTTTTTTCTTTTTTCTTGTTAAAAAAAAACCCCAAATATTACCGGAAGAACATCCCAGCCGACAGAAAGCCAGGTTAGCGCTTTACATGGCAGCGTGTGCAGTAGTCAACTGTTATACCCCCACGATCCACTAGCCAAGTTCAAAAGCAGTTTTAAAATGCTAATAAAATGATTGCAACAAAGCATTAGTCTGATGTATTAAAGCTACTCTCCTAGGAATTGAGGTCAATGCACCCATTAAGCAGGTTAATGGAAGCCTGCGCCCTAATTTCATCTTACTGGCTCTAGCAGATCTAATGGTTTCCCCTGCCAACAGGGAGGCTTCTCACGAGCTGATCCAACTCCTCACACTGTGAAAAATAACAAAATCCGTGTTCTGCAGGATCCATGAGTTGAACTGGTTCAAGGGTGGAGGGGCTGACAAACTCCAAAGCCTGTAAAGGGAGGGGACAGCCAGAAGCAGCCACAAAAGCAGGGAAAGGTAGGAGGCCGCTGGATGAAACTTCACACTCAAGGAGACCTTAAACTCCCTATGTCCAAGGGCATGTTTGGAGACTGGCCATTTGGCTTCGTCACCCAAGGTAAAAACACCCTGTCTCCATGTCTGGAGACAAGAACGCTCTGGAGCTACTCGGGGCTGGTAGGAAAGCACCTTGGATGACAAAAAAAAATTGAAAAATCTAATGAAGAAGTGAGGGCACCTGAGTTTATAGGCAGACCTTGTGAAAAGCAACTCTCTACATGAACTTGGGAGAAAGGTAGTGCTCAGCACTCTCCTGCACAGGTTTCCTCCCTCGCTTACCTCCTCTTTTCTTTGCCGGTACTTTTTCACGCCTTCAGGTGCAACACAAAAGGCCTGGATGCATTTGGTTTTGGACTTCAGACAGACCGATCTCTAAATCAAGATGGGAAAGTTTTGCTGGCATAGCCCAGGAGGGGTGTTATTACCGAAGTTACAACTTTCCTCTTCAGCCAGCAAATAAACCAGGGATTAGGCAAGGAGCCTGCTGTAAATCTACCCTAATCACCTCGGTGGATGGGAAAGGCTGCTCAGCTCTCGCTGCCCTCTGGTTAGTGGGGAAGATGCCAGAAGGGCAGTCAAACCATGGGTCTACTCTGAAGGAAGAGACCCTGAGATATTGATGGAAGATTTTAAGCGTTAGACGCACAAAGGGACACCTCTCTTCATATCAGAGTGCAACTTAGGACTGTCCTACAGTCCCTTCAAGGGGGGGAGGCTGGGAAGGAGGGAGGGGGCAGAGGACTATCACTTAGCAGCCAGTTCAAAACAACCTCCCAACTCCTTCTCTGCAACTCAATGCAAGAAGGGGTTAAAGGCACTATAAGTGTCCCCCATGGCCTCTTGCTGCCCTCCCCAGGGAGCAGGACCCAGCTGGGTAGATCTGAAGACAGATCCAGCCCCATTGCTCTTTCTGCTCAAGCAGCGTGCAGAGATCTTCCTCAACTCCATGGCCCATGCAGCCAGGACAACCTCCACCAGCCACAAAGGCAGTGCAAGGAGCACCATCATTTTTGCCTTTCCTCAAAGCATCTCTTGAACAACCAGACTGGTCATCATTTACAATTTGCAAAGCGAAGAGGACCATTAGCCCCCACAGTCAGGCTTCTTGTCCAGCATGGCTGGAGCCAGCCTGGACAGAAGCAGTCCTACAGAGAAGGGCAGCGGCAGATGGTCTGTCATGTTATGGCTCTTTCTGCACCACACGCTGTCCCGGAGCCAGGCAGGGCTGCAGGACTCGAGAGATAAGAAGGTCTAAGGAAAGTTGTGCCGCACATACATCACGTGCTACGACAACGCTGCACAAAGCTGGGGAGACGAATGGCGCTCAGCGCAAGAAACCTGAGCAACCGTCAGCAGAGGAGGTGGGCATTAGAGAGGAAATTCATTACTTTAGCTTGTTCCCACATACACACACGGAAGCAAAAACACTTATTCTGATATCCCTCAGATCAGGAGGCTTTAGCGCTTAGAAAGACCTGTGCTTCTGGTGGGGTTTTGGTTACAGGGTTGGGCACTGCTGGGGAAAAGCTGCCTTCCCTCTGAGGGCAAATCTTGGTGCCTGAACTGTCCTGTTTGTAGGAAGGAGAAACCTCCCTGCTCCTGTATGGGGACAGCAAGGAGGGACAGTTTTGGGCAGTTAATGAAGAACTTCGAGCTCTTCTGGTGGAAGAGGTGAGGGAGAGCAGCAGCGCTGCCATTTCCCACGTCTCCACACCCAGCATCACAGACCCTTCGCAGGGAAGAATCAGCAGCACTCAACATGCTTACAGCAAAGATTTCCAGCCCCTTTCAAATCCTAGCAAAGCATTAAGATACAACCAAAATTTTAAAAATTAAAAAAAAAAAAAAAAACCACACATTCTCCAGATGTGACAAGCTGGGTTCAGGCAAATCGGCACAAATCAAGCAGCGACTGTGGGAATTGCCGCGCCGCCCCAGATGGCTGTGGCATGAGCGGCAACTGCTCTGCACTGCCAACCCTTCGCGCCTTGATCGTCCCAACCACTTTGCTACTTTGGTTTCTGTGGTCTGCAGCACACCCATACTCCAAAAAGCTCCCACCTGGCCACAAAGTCAAGACAGCCCTGATTGAAAAGCAGTTAGGAATTGTTTTGTTCTTTCTTTGTGCCTCTACAGCAGTGAATCACAGTTAGTCCCACTTGGAAATCAATTATAAACAGCAAGTTCCTTCTCCTGCAAATGTAAAAACCAAACAGAGCCAGTTTTGGCATTTACAGCCAGCAGAGCAAGGCAAACAGACTGAGCCTTTGAGGGAGGCACGGAGGCCTGCTGCTGGAAATCTGGCTTTAGTGAGTTGCTACAGTAATAACACAAACAGCAAGCGACTTGGAAAATGCCTTCAGCATTTGCATTGCTTAACTATTGCCAGCAAGCGGTGCTTCCAACATAGGTATAAAATTCAAACCTAAAGTACCACTCGGAAAGTGCGTTTTGAAGGGGAAAAAAAGAAAACAGTCATTTTAATTATCAGGGGAAAGGTAGAATCAGCATTACTATTCTTGTAACAGTAAGGACACTACCCGCAGACTAAAACCGCGTTGTGCAAGGTGCTGTACGCAGCAAGAGCGGCTTGCAAGTAAAGAGCACCTCGCCTTTGCACTATTCAGCACTTGGCTGCCTTAGTTGGATTATTTTTCTCATCTTAAAAAAAGAGGCACTATTTTGTTTTAATGTTCTGCTACCTTTACAACCTCCTTAAAAAAATAAGAAAAAGAAAATCGAGCACTAGGTTAATTCTTACAGGCAAAGCAACTTTGCAGGGGTCTGAAATCACTTTGCTCTAGAAGAGTTTGAGAGCGCTGCGTTCGTTATGCAAGTGAAAGGGAGGAGGGAAGAAGCTGAAGCCGTGCCAATATCCACGGTGGGACAAGTTTTACATTACACAGTGAAATTTGAAGTAAGCTGCAAACTTTAAACCATGTCCTTCCCTTCAGCTCAGGAAGTTAATTACAGTGTGAATAATATCAAACCTTAAATCCATCCCCAATATTGTTCTGCTCTAGACATATTTGTGTTCAATCGGTTCCATCTCCCATGAAGGCAATTGCATGGATCCCATGTCTTTCCTCAGGTATTTTATTACCTGAAGCCCATAAGAGATATTTACTGGGCTCAAAAGCAGCTAAATGCATGCACACCCAGCTCAGCCTGCTGGCAGGGAGGGCAGCAAGGACTTTTGCAAGGTACAGAATGACAATCTCTCTCCTGGGACTACCCAATTCAAACTACTACCCAGGCCATCTGAAAGGGGAAGAAAGTAATCTTCAAGGCCCTTTCTGTTTTAGGCAGGTGATATAATAAAAAGATACAAAAGAATCTGTGTGGTAGGGAGCAAAAAAAAAAAAAAATTTTTTTTTTTTTCAGTAAAATAAATATAATCTGTAAGTGTCACTTCATTAACAGAAGAATAGACCAGGATAGCTCCAAGGCAGAAAGGCATTGACACCCAGCAGAGCCATACTGCAGGCTTGTTGCCCTGGAACCCCTTTCCCTCTCTGTATACCCCATTTTTGCCTGCTGACAACCCAGGAGCATTCACCATGTTTGGGACTTTCCCATTTCTCCCTCCAGCCAACCCCATCTTCTCCCACACGGACACAGTACCCACAGCCCTCCATCCACTGCAGTGTTGCTGCAGGAGATCCCAGGTCACTTTTACAAAAGATGGAGTTGAATTTGTCACTAAACCCAGCATTTTCTTGCCCCCAGACACCAGCTCAGGAATTCCTGAAGAAGGTGAGGGATCTGCTTGTACATTTACACACACACTTTAAAACACAGTGGGTGTCGTGCTCCCAAGGACAAGGCATGTGTTGCCCACTTTTGCCAGTGCATCATCCAGCCTTCCTGATGAGTGCCCATTACCATCCTCATTTTGGAGGTTGGTTATGATATTGGACCAAACCCTTCCTCGAGCTCTGAGCACATCCCAACTCCTCTCTGCCCCAGAAAATCAAGGCTGTAGGGAAAAGTAATCTCTGTCACACCAGCTAATACAGTTGGAAGAAGGAACAACATTTTTTGGATCACAAGCTCTTCTGAAAGCTCAGATGCACATAGCTGAAGGCTTGCTTTGTTTCTCCAGCAATACTAACTTACCTAGCAGGAGACATTATTCCTCCTTACAAGTCTTACCTCGCTTCAATCCTGAGACTAACTGCAGCAACATCAGTGATCCATAGACAGCAACTTTCTACCTGTTAATCACTTTCCTATCACCTTCTACCCACCTTAATCCCAAATAAGCTTTTCCTGAAAAATCAACCGGACTTGTTTGCAAATCACTAAAGATGGGTGACTCTGACGATAAAGCCATTGCACTGTGCGAAGCTGCTTTCTTTTAGGAGTAGTAGCAGTTTAGGGGGACTCAGCTGAGCCCCCTGTCCTCCCACACAAGACCCAATAGCCTCCTCTTCCTCATCAAAAAAAGAATCTTATTTATTAAAACATGAGATAGCACGTCAGTCCTTTTTGTGTTGTCCCCAGGAGCATATGCAGTTTCATCAAACCTTCCTCTGCTTTCAGCTCCTCCAACTATTAGATTTCTCCCCACACGGTCCTGCCGTCAGTTACAAAGAGGTGTAAACCCCCAGTCTCTCCACTGAAACCTACGGGATTGCTCTGGTTTCACACCACTTCAGAGGAACTTTCACCTGCAGGTATTCATTGTGCGAACACCAACTCATTTCTGCTGCAATATCAACGCAACAGACTCGTGGCCTGTTGGACAGTCCTGTATTTTCGGATGCAGATGCCCAAAGCTAGATATCCCTATCCCAGTTTTGCTACACCAGTATTTGCTCCCCACTCCTCACGCATAACTGTCCTAGCTGTTCGCATCCGTCTTTGATGTCAAAGCAAGCCAGGACCGCTCAAAACATCTTCAAACTAAGTCGCTTATATAGATATCCACCCTGCTTTATTCCTTATACCCCATCCCTTTGGAAATCGAGCACTAAAACAGGCAGAAGTGTTTTATTGCCATTCACCACTTAAAAACACATTAACGGACAGCTCGGCGCTGTCACACACATGGTGAGCGCAAGCTCCCGATCGGCTGCTGGCACGGGCTGCCGCAGCGTTGTGCGGCCCCGCTGATAAGACTCTGGGGAACCTGCAGCCGACAGCAAAAAAAAAAAAAAAATACTGCAACAGTTTAAATTCTGGCTACTTCTTCTCCATAGGATGCACAAGCTAAACAAAGCGAGGTGAGGAAAAAGCTTTCACTTCCCCGGGTGATAACACTTGAAGTATTTCAGTGCCAAGAAAATATTCCAGGGCAGAGAGAAAGGAAGTTTTGCGTGATCTCCAGCAAAACACTTGCTGCTTGCACAGGGACTTTTTTGCTCCCTGCACTTTGCAGACACACGAAAGCCCCCAAACACTTGCCGAGCTCTGCAGAGCCCACCCTTTCCCAGCAACCCTGAAGCTCATCCTATGGCAACTTGCATGAATTTTTTTCCTGTGGATAAGGACTTCTCTAGTCCTCACGGGGCAGGTTGCACTGGAGCTGGTGCAAACCCCGGCAGCAGCGCAGCCCCTTCACCGGGACCATTTCCCCCGCACCCAGGGGTTAGAGATCATCCCCACACCACAGCAGAGACTCACCACCAGGATCAGCGTCCCCAGGCACTCAGCCAACGCTTGCCGGACTAATTTGTTTCTGATCCTCAGGTGCTCCTCAATAGTAGCAAGAACGTCCTTTTGCCTCCCCATCGCGGTAGAAGTACCCTTCAGGCGGTGTCAGGCAAAAAGCAGCAGCTGACAAAGCCTCAGCAAGGTTTCTTCCCCAGCGGAGCTGTCTTTGCTTATAAATAAGTTCTGCGATGCCTGACACACCTCCCGGGTAACCACACCCCTCCCGCCCGCTCTTCAAACCCAACTTTTTTTTTTTTCTCCTCCTTTTCAGTGTGAGACAGAGTGGGTGGTTTTCTTCATTTTCTTTACTGCTTGTATAGGTGAGCAAAGGATTCAGGAGTTTCAGAAGAAGGAATTATATGTGACAAAGACGTCCTGCTCAAACCCCTGGTGTTTTCATCACTTACCACCTAAAACTTGGGGCCATATCTGTCCCCCTCCAGCTTCAGCTGAGGTCCTAAATGCGTGGACTGAGCAGTGTCTTAACCCATTTGTGCAATCACAGTACCCTGCTTTCAGCTTGCTTTCCCTCCCAAATTCCTACAGGAAGGCAAAGTGATGAGTACTCTTGTGCTGATCCAGAGGCTGCAGCAAAATCAGGGGGCAGGAGGGTTTGATCCCCCACACCTGTACTGTGGGCTGAGGCCAAGGCACCTCCTGACTCCAGCAATTACCCAGCTGAAGCTGGTATCAAGAAGCAAGACCAGACCCTTCTCCCTGAAAATCTGCATCTGGGTCCAAACTCTTGTATATTGTTACAGTTTCTCTCATCCTCCCAGGGCTTTGGGAGAGCATTTCCAGCCCAGTCCCCATGAAAGCTGTGAAGAAAAGTGGTGAGAGGTCCCCAGTGCAGACCCAATCCCTCATCATAGGACCTTGACGGGAAGACCACTGAGTCACTGAGCCTCACAGGAACCAACCCTTGCTGCATTTTCATCCTCAGCAACGTCCTGTATCACCCTGGGACAGTTCTACGGGACGGTCTGAATGAAAGCCGTCCCATCTGGGATGAGGGCTGCTAACAGGACGCGTGCCACTCGTGGCATCTGGTTTCTGTTAAGTGCGCAGTAAAAATTCCCCGGGCTCTTTGACTCACCAGGGCTTGATGTAGAGCAGCAGGGCTGAATTTGCAGGACTGAGGGGGACCCCTTTCCTGGATTTGTTCCCCTGCCTCCTCTGCAAAGCCACAGATGCCCAGCCTTTCCTCTTCCCCTTATTTAACCATCGACTTTCCTGTTGGAAAAGCAGAGCTTTTTAGTGCAGTGGTGAATGGACCTTTATTTCACACAGAAACTGCAGCCAGCCCAAGGAGTAGAGTCAGGAATGTGGTTAAGAAAGAAATAACGTGTGAGGAATCAAATGCAGGGAAACACTCGGGTCCAAACATAATTACAGGGACAGGAAACTTTCCTCGTTACTTTGCGTTCAGGCCCGGTCTGGTATCACCAGCATCAATGGGGTCCTCTGAACTACAGCGAGCACTCCGTCAGCCCCATGCATGCTCGCTGCGGCTGGGGTTTGCAAACCAGCGCTCAGGACACCCCATTTTTACCTACTTCCCTCTCTCTCTCCCCTCACCCTCTTGCTGTGCATCACCCAAGCTGTGGAGGATCCACAGCCGCTCCTCTGCCTCGCTTCCTCCTGCACTCCCCTCTCCTTTATATTTCGCTCTGTCCTTTTCACCCTGACTCTGTATCAAAGCCATCACAGCCAGAAATGAAGCCGTGTGTTGGGTTTTTTCCCTCTTGGCAGTTCCTAAGCTAAGGTCTGTGGGTTCTTTTGTCATTTGTTGAACCACCAGTGTGCAGACGCTGTGTTCTGTGGTGTAGGTTTATTGAGATTTATTTAGACTGGGTCTTGGATCTTGTCCCTTCCCTGGTGATAGGGACAGGGCCATAAGACCGGAGAGAGACAGGTAAGGAGCAAGAGGCACCGGGAGGTGTGATGTTCTCCAGGTAGGTAGACACATTTCTCCTCTCTGCAGCATCTGAGCCCCTCTGGCTATGAGTTGAGGATACAGACGTTTCCTCATGACTGGTGAAGGGAGGGGAGATGTCTAGGCTCCCAGGCTGATGGTAGAAGATGGTGGTAACACCAGCATCAAAGCTGGTGCTTGGAAAAGTCTAGACAGACGCAAGCCCGAGGAGCCGGGGTGGGGTGGGCACTCCGACACCGGCTCTGTGACTGACTCACTGCCTGACCCTGAGCAAATCCTTCACCTTTCCACACCTCAGCTTCTCCATCAGTAAATTGGAGAGAGTGATATCGGATTCCCTTCTCGGGGCGTTGTGAGGGTGAATCACTGCAGCCCAAGATCAAATAACTTAAAATGAGCAATAGGGACTTATGCAATTGCTTTCCCAACAGGCAGCCATGTTATTATCTAGCAAGGAACTTGGGGAAGGGACAGTGATGCAGTGCTAGAAGAAGCGGAAGATCTTTTCAGAAGCCATAACTAATCAAAGTGTGGGTCAGGGCTGAAAGGTCCCAGTGCTGGAGCTTCTCAGCTAAGGCAGATATTGCCCTGCCACACCATTCAGCTGGACTCCAGGGACACATGGTCTAAGCACAAAACAGTTAAAGATGTCCGTCAGCAGCAATAGGTTTCCAAAGCCTATCTCCTGCTGTAACTGGCACACAGGGTACTGGTACCCACCCTGGTGGCTAGAAGTCCATGGGTCAGTAGAAGTAAACAAGGAAGGAGGTAGCAGTAAGCCTAATAAGGTAGCCCCTCAGAGCTGCTGGGCTGTCTTAGTGTTGGCTGGACACAGCAAGATGTCCATGCCTTTAGCGTTGCCTTGCATGGACATTCAAAGATGCATTTTCACACCACGAAGGCTCGAAGAAAGGAAATTTCCAAAACTCTGTCACAAAAACCTATGCCTGACCTCCTGGTGGTAGTGCCAAAGCTATTGAAGCCCGAGCAAGCGACTTCTGTTGTCAATCACAGTGTGATTCAAACATCAGGTGTCAAAGTGCCTATCAATCTGTACAGCATCAAAAAATCAAGGCACTGTGGGGGGCAATGTAACAACACTTTAATTTATGGAAACTGCTGGTTGCCCAGAGGAAACTCAAAGAGAAAAGGAAGCTCAGCTCAGCAGAGAAATCAGAGACAACATTGTTCTGTTGTGCTTCTTCCATAAATCCCAATCTCTTCTTCCAATATCTTCTGGGACCAACAAATATGGCAGTACCTAGGAATAAACGAAGATTTGAACCCATAACCTCTGACCCCGGTCCAACAGAGCACTTGTCTGTAATGTTTGTCACTTTCTTATTCTTTTCCTTTCTCTCCTGCAGAACCGTGCAACGTGCCACAAGAAACTCGCTGTGCTCGCTGTTATTTCTAGACAAGATCCAAAACTAACACCCAGGTTCCAAGTTTGCTGTTTGCATTTCAGCCTTGCCACTTGGCTCCCTCCCTCGTCACTCCACTCCAGGGGAAAGACACAGGTGAAATTTTAAAGGAAGAACCAATCCTTGGCTGCTCCCCTTCAGCTGTTTTCCTACCGGCTCTAGTGACACAAAATAAACTCAGGCTCATAAATTCCTTGGCTTCTGCAGAGTGCTGAATCAGCCTCCAGCAGTGTAATTTTTCCTACTAAAAAAGAAGGTTAACAAAGTACCCAGACTTTTTCTTAAGCGGCTGAATGGATAAACACGGACTGATGGGTTCCACATCTTGTCCAAGCCAAATTGATCACCCATCCCAGGGTGGATGGTGCAATCCAATAAGAAGAAAAGCGTGAATCACACAAATCTGTAATGAGTCATTCATTGCACTGTTGGCTGGGTCACCTGGTGCAAAAGCCGTTATGCCAAGAGAGGTCACTGGATCAAAGCATGACAGGATTCATCCTTGTGAAATTTCCCTTTGGAAGATACCTCTGACCATCCCCTTCCCATGATGTACTTGACAGAGCAGTATGGTGACATGTTCAGAAGATTTCATTAAAAATAAAAATCATAGCTTGCCTAGCAAGGCAGGGTAGGAAGTGAGTGGGTAGGAAGTTTATAAGCTTTCTAAACCATTCTAGCTAAAGGGTTGAGTGCAGTGATTTCAACATCCTGCCTTGGCTCTCCAGATTTGCAGAGCCAGGTGTTCATTTCATGTCTGGGTCTGCTTAGCCCTCCGCTTTGAGTTAGAAAAATGGAGAAATTCCTGCAGGGAACAGTGGTAGTCTACACAGCTGAGGGTTGTTGATGGCTTCTGTGTTTGGAGAAACTTAAGGTGACACTGCAATCCTAATTTACGTTCCTTGGCCACCTAAGAGAGGCCTGGAAGTTGGCAAACTGGTTTTGGACTTGAATTACAATATAGTAATGGGAATAATATTTAAAATCCCTGAAAACAGCCCTTCATGAAGTCCACTGCTTAGGACCAAGTGGAGGAAAGGGTGACCCTGAGCTGAGTCTGTACCTCATATCATTCAGAAGTGTCTCATATGGATGGATCCCCCAGAGTTATATTGGAGCATGGCCCACAGCCTGTTCCCACTGGCGGTTCCTTGTCATGTCTGATTTCCTCCTCATCCCAAAGCTGGTCCCAATTTACAGGAATAAACATTGTTCATCACATGCCGTTCCTGTAGAGAAGCCATTTTCCAGTATAAGCAGTTGCATACCAGAATAACTACTGTACACTGGAAAAGCATCAATTGCTCCAGAAGAAAGCTTTTTAATAACACATCTGAAAGGAAAGCTATTACAGACAGTTCTCCTGAAATAGGGTTTTGGCAGGAGATACTGCCATAAACTGCTCTGGGTAGACAGTCGCTCTTCTGAGAGCTGCAGAGCCAGTCCTGACTTGGAGACACTGCTGCTGCTGAGCACCACAGCAGGAGAGATCAAAGGCCCTGAAGGCAGAAGACATAGAAATGGGGTGAAACTCCACCAACCCATAGTGTGAGTCAGGAGCAACGACAAGAACTTTCCCTACCAGATGAGGACGTGTCCAGGAATGGAGAGTATGACTGCTCTCTAACCTAACCACAGGTAGTCCCAGCACAGATGTCCCTGGGCACAAAAATGGTCACTTTAAGAGCACAATACACCTGGATGTCATTTTAGATGTCTACTCCATGTGATCACTTTAGAAGCATCTATTTCTCTTCGTCGACTATAAAGGAAGGCTAAAACATCTAGCCCAGATGGAGACAGCTACACGTAGCCCGTGTAGCCCACCCAGTCTCTAAGGAGGTGCAGACCTGCAAAAAGTAAAGGTGTTTGTACTATAGATGGGGTGAGGTATTTGCATTAGGAGCAGGGAAGTCTTAATGCTGTTCCACAGTTCACAGCAGGGGCTCTCTGCAATACCAGATGTATTTCAGGTCACCCATGCTCAAGAAAGACAAACTGAAAGTGGAAGAGGTGCAAAGAAGTACCAGAAGGACAACAATGGAGACCCTCCATTCCAGTATGGGATGGAAGTGCTCAAATGAGGTAATGCAGCGAACCCAAGGCCAAGTTGGGACATACCAGTGTCAGTAAGTACATCAGGAAGCAAAAGAAGTGTTTGTGTTGGCACAAGTGCAACTAGGGATGAACCAGCCGTGGATAATTTTAGGCTGGAGAGTAGAAAACATAAAAGCGTGGATGTACTATAGATATTTTCCGTTTCCAGGAAGATGTTTTACTTTCCCAGGAGATGCAAGGGTTAAATCTGAAAGGAGGCATGGAGTTCCCTGAAGTAGTTAACTCTTTTAACTCTGTTCCCTGACCCAATTCTACACCTCCAAGTCTTGCTTGCCCTCATATGTTCTCTGCAAGGGAATTCCTGCTAACCTGCAGCCTCAGAGAAGAGAATCGGGCTCCTGAACTGTACAAGCACCTTGGGAGCAAACTACACTCTCTGGCTCTTATGGTTTCAGGGCTGTCGAAGGACTTTAACTACCAGTTCACCAGGACGCTCCCTAAATCCACCTCTGCAAATGCAAAGTGAGCTTGCCTACACTTGCTGCAAGTGAGAACAGAGTCTGCTGTCCTCTTTGGGACATTCATTCCTTCAGCTGATTTTAAATCACCCTGAATTCTAGGGGAATTTCCATACTGGCCTATTTTTTTTTTCCCCTGGGTAGTTTAAGTATTAAACATCATCCTTAAGCAAACAGGCATTAAGGAACTGCATTGTAATGGGCATTTCTGAGATTCCATAATGCAACAGGGATTTGGCATGGACAAGCCACTTGAGACAAGCGCCCGCGGCTGTGGAGATAACAGGGCTGTAAACAGAAAGGCTGGGCTGTGCAGTGGATGCAACACCCAAAGTCTGAAGAGGCATAAGCACCCACTTCCCAATTCACCAGGAGAGTCCCTCTCCCAAAGAGAATGTCCTGTTACCTGACAGCTCCTGCACAGACATCAGGAGACATGGGACATGAGGTGGTTTGGGGTGATAGCTTTTAAACCGGATCTGGAGGCTTCAATGAAGGCTTCATCTCATGGGTGGTGAAAAGCAAGGAACTTGAATGCTGTTGTGATGAGAGCCATTGTCTTCCCCTCCGTCCCCTTCGAGTTACATTGGTTGACTGACCCTATAGCTGACCTGGAATATCCCAAGGGTAAAAAGCCAACATTTCCTTAGAAAATGTCCTGGCCTCTTTTTATTGGCCTGCCCAGAAGGAACAAAAGCAGGGATTTACACACTGAAAACCCTAAATAAAGTTAGCAAAAGCAGATGCCAAAATAGGATGTAGGACATATTCAGAACTTCAGTCCTAAACTAGGAGCACTGAAATGGGGCTAATCCTGTGCCCAGGAATACATCCTTTAATTGCCGTGTGTGGACACAGGAAATCCAAGTCCTAGTTTTCTTCATGACCCAAGGCATGGATGGGTTTTGTCTTGAGAAACCCACTGTCAAATCAAAGTGATTTGTGGAAGCAGAGGGGAGGACATGGCAGGGCAATCCCTCCCCAGACAGGCAGCCCAACTCAGACCTCCCTGATCTCCCCGTACCCCGTACATCTGAGGGCAAGGCCGGGTGTTGAGAACAGCCAGCCCAGAAGCCACAGGAGCTGCCTGCCCTGGCACAGGACGGGGGTCCGAGGATCGGAAACCAGCAGACGGGAGCAGCTTTCTGTGAGTCACCAGTGCATTTGTAGCCAGCACGGGCATCAACTTCCAACTCCAATCATCTCTTCCTCAGGGTCAGAAACCTCTTTTCCCTGAGGCGAGGAAACCCCCAGCCCTGCAGGCTGCCAGCACCTGGTGAGGACAAGATGAGACCTGAAAGCAGCACCGTGTGGGGGCAAGCATGGAGTGTACAAAAGGGACAAACAAGGGGTTCTCTCCCTCCACACACAAAGACTCCTTGCATCTCTCTCCCCTCTGGGATGCAGAGGGGATGGATCCCATCATCCTTGCAGCCCCACATCTCCCAGCTCCAACCCTCCTGGCAAATCCCAGTAGTGGAGTTCCATCCCCACCACAGCTCCTGTTAACTTCCAGACTGGAGAAGAAGGAGCAATGGGAAGGTGACAAGAGCAGCAGTGGGCCAGGGAGCTCAAAAAATACAGAGAGGAGGAGAGGTTACCCCTCCCCAGGCTGGCAGCAGCCCTGGGTCTCCCCATCACAGGCGTTTTGTTACACCATGTGTTTTGTGGGGTGGTAGGAGCAGGGCAATGCTGCCAAGGTACCAAAATGCCCACCCTGTAGCAAGGTATCTTGCCACACACACTGCTTGGGAAACCATTTCCCAGCAAAATCTGTGAAGGAAAATCTGTTGTGTGTGGCTGGGGCTTCCCATGCGGGAGCTCTCCATCCTCTGGGGACAGGCAGCATCTCTCCTGCTTTGCCTGTTAGCCTATACACCGCCGATGTACCCATTCTTCAGCTCCAGGCTGGGGGTATCAAACCTGGGAGGTGCAGGTGATGGGTCTTTGATGTCCACCCCCGTTCCCTGCGCTCAGACATCGCACCCACCCCTCCTGCCACCACATCCTGCAGGAAACCCATGGAGACCTGAATCAGACCTGAGTTGGGCAACTGGAGTCAGCAAATTGGATACTTATTACTGAACGGCGAGATAAGATCACTTACACTCATCCGGCTTTTGGCTTGGGGAATATCTATTGCAGGCACCCAGCTGGGGCATCCGCTCAGCCTTGCAAAAACCCTTATGAAGAGGCATCAGCCCTGGCTCCACACATGCTCTCCCACGCCTCCCACAATGAATACACTCAGCTGGGAGAAATGATGATGCGCGGAAGGAGGGAGTGGGGCTTGGCATGGCCATCGCGCCGCTCATTCATCCCTCCACCTGGCATGCCACGTCAGCAATGACGAGGGAAGGGTGGAGGGGCAGAGAAAACCTGGTGGGATACCCCAGTGTGGACCACTGAGGAGGAATAAGACACGTCAGTTGTTTGTGAGAGGTTTCCATAAGGGATGTGCCAGAAAGACTTGGTCCCGGCTGCTGCCAAAGAAATTACGGGAAATCTGAACTCAAGGCTATTATTAACCTATATAGGAAACTTCTTGCCTTGTTTCTCCTCTAGGAGAGCAAAGGTGTGTGTGAGGGGGTGGAGAGGCAGCAGTCTTCCTCAGGTGGGGTTTGCCATCCCAGCACTTCTGAGATCCCCGAGAGGCAGGAGCTGTGCCACCCGCACACCCACCACTGGAACAGGCAGCTTTGCAGCATGAAGCAGAGCACCCTGCAGCTCTTCCAGTGGGCATCTCTGATGCCCTATGGACGCAGCACCAAGGTGTAAGGGTGGTGGCTGAGCTCAGCAAGCCTCCAAGCACAAGCTGTCCAGAGTCAGCTCATGCGGAGAGCCAGAAAACACTGCTGGGTTTTCAGCCAAGGGCCATGGGCTCTGAGCAGCTCACAAGGATCCAGACCCGGGGCATGCAAGAGGGCAAATCTGTAGCAGAGGGAATCGCCTTGATGGTGGTGGAACCTGCTTCTGGGACTACAGCCCTTTGCTACTGTGTCTCATATTGTTCCCAGGAGTGGCCACAGCAGCCCATCCTGGCTCCTTCAGAAATGGGCCAAGACTCTCTGCTAGCTTCAGTCAAGAGACAAGGGGTCTGCGGCAGTGTGCACCCACATACAACCCATGTTGCCTAAGCTGGAGAGGCGAGGTACTCCTCAGATCCGACATATCTTTCAGAAAGACATCAAGTGGGGGATGAAGACCCATATCCTAGAGGTGTCACCAAGCCTTTACACCAGCGGTGTCCCAGGAGGGAGGTGCAGACGTACAATTAGGCTAAATAATCTGGTGGGTTACTTCAAGTTGGATCACAGCAAGCCCTGCTGGGAGTAGCCCAGGAACCGGGGCCAATTGCTAGTAACTCTTCCCGAGGCCCCGTATCTAGAAAGGAATTAATTTTTGCTCACTGAAATGGAGTTTCATCAGAGGCCAGGGAGGAACGCTGCTCCCCTGACACCAACCCTGATCGTTTTCTGCTTGTTACCATTTACCGTAAGGTGCTTCGGAGACGTTTCTGGAATGTGCAGTGCCCTGAGGATGACTCTGGCCCATGAAACTCTAAACCAGCTCACGGACCTCTACGGTAAATGATCACATCTGTCATTATTACCTCCAGCTGCTGGAGCTGTTGAACTCAGGTCGCTGCTCTGTCTTTCATCACTATTGTTTTTGCCGCTTGGTAAACAGGCAAATTTCCATCCTTGGGTCTGGGACAATGCATCATTCAATGGACGTGCTCCAAACCAACACCTTAAGGTTATTGTTAACTTATATAACAAGAAATATTGGCTAAATCTTCCGTGTGTGTAAACTGGGGTGTCTTCGGCTTTCAGCAGTAGAGAATTTGGCCCCTAAAACTTGGTTGCCCTGGGTCCCAGTAAGCTCCCCTGCTTGTGCTCTGCACCATTGGCCTGTGAGCAACACTCCAGGTGGTTTAAGATATGTTTGGGCTCTGTCCTAGCATGTGTGAGAGCCCTGGTCACTGCCTGGGATTATACTTCAGCTATTGCCCCCTTTCACAGGAAAGAAGATGGAGGAAAGCAGAGACGCTATATGTGTACCAAAGCTGAGTTTCACTGGCTACAAACTTTAGCTGCAATAAAGTTCAAAGAGTCCTGCTCAGGAGTCTGCGTGGATATGACATGCACTTCTTAGTGCTAGGATTTCCAACAATAATGATGTTCTGGTTCTGCATCCTTGTCCACCATCAGGACTGCCAATGCCTTCGGCATGTAATTGCAAGAACTGGACAGCCACTGTCCACAGGACAGAGCCCCACTGTCCTGTGACTTGTCTGGTCACCTGGACCAGCTTTTGAAAGACCGTGGCAATGAAAAGGTTGTCCCTGCAATGTCTGACCTCCTCACCAGCATTGCTTATGTAGTAGATATCCACTAGTTGGAGGCTTGCTAGAGAGTGCGGAGAGGAGGGGAAGGGAACCTCCCATGACAGCAGATCAAGAAGACAGGAGTATCTGCACCCAGCCCTGGTGAGTGCAGGGCTGTGGGGTTTCAGGTGTTTTTGCTTTTTTGAAGGGTGTTAAAAAGTTAAAGACGGTGAAGACAGCACCAGGAAATTCACCGGAGGGCTAAAGCAAATACCCTTTGCAGGGAGAAGCTGAGAGTTCAGCATGTTCAGCCTTTCAGGGAGAAGATGGAGAGCTTGATTACAGGGTACAAATACCACTGTGGGGAGAAAAATAGAAGGTCTTTAATTTCCAGGAGAAAGGCATGTCAAGCCAAACGGCTTTTAGCCTTGAGCCAGACAAATACAAATGAGAAGCCCAGGCACGGGGATTCGCACTTCCCCAGCGCAGTGGTAGCTATCCTGGGGCAAGCGGGCTGGTGGGCTCGGCAGTGGGGTGTCTCTTGGGGGAAAGGGAAGAAACCAGTGCAAAGAGCTGGAAGATTTTTCTAGCTGCCCATTGACCGCGGGTGCTGCTACTCCAGAGCATGCTCCGTCATGTCCCCCTCCAAAAGGAACATACACTTCAGTGGAAAGAGAGAGACGCGAGCAGAAGTGATTTGCTAGCCTGAGGCTCAGCTGGGCTGAGCCTGTGCTACACTAGTCATGTTGTGTGGCATCCTTGAGCTCCAGGGATCCGGAGCCAAGCCAGAATAATTAATTGTGCAACACCTTTATGACTGGGAAATCTGCCTCCCCTCCCTTACATAATGGCAGCGCCCGGGGGCAAGTCATCTCTTGCTGACTGCGGAGCTGCGGGGCATGGAGCAGCCTCCCGAGCCAGGGGACAGGCACTGCCCCAGCACGGGGCACAGACACCCCTCGGTTCCCCTGTGTGAAGAACAGGATGCATTTGCAGGGCCACGCACTGAGATGAGAGACACTTCTCTGATCCCACAAGGGGATGAGAAATGTGCTTTAACACCCCGTCCAAGCCCAAAACAAGAATTTCAACCAACCCAGCAGGTCTAGCTGATTTTAATCCTTATCCCCTCCATTGCAGGCTCCTACAGTCATCTTCCACTCATCCTCCCTTCCCCCTTCACGCCACACGTGTGCCATGGGACACGGCCAGACTGCCCACGTCAGGAGGATGCAGCCACGCAAACACGTCCCCACGCACTCCCCCAGGCACAGCCGGTGCCCAGCGCCGGCACGCACGCACCCGGCACACGCCTCGCACCAGACGCTGCCCTTCTCCTCCACTGCCCGGGCACACAGGTTGCAGGGCTACTGGTCCCCCTGCCCTGAGCGGTCAGGGGTAAGGCAGGAGCAATGCCCAGGGCAGAGCAGGGAGAGGCGGGTGTCCTGCCCACGGCGGTGGGAGCTGAGCTATGCCTGCACCGCAAGGGTGGGAGTGGGATGCGCTGGGTGCTCACGTGCCATGGGGGGTAGCCTGGCTGGCACGGGCAGCGGAGGGACCTGTTGCAGAGCAAGCACTTTTGGGCAAAGGGGCCGGGGGTTTTTTTGCCTGTGAGGCCCAAACATCTGCCTGCACAAGCGCTTCTGCTGTGCCTTATCGGCACGGCTGCCAGCGCAGCCTGTTGCTCTGCTCCCAGGCGTGCCTATAGCATTGCCAAACAGGCACTGCTGGGGGTTGAAGGTTTTCTGCCTTGTTTGTTTGCCTCAAGCATATATATACACGCTTCTCCGTGCCAAGACAATTTCAAACATTTCCAAAAGCAGGCTAGTAACAAATCAAGGCTTTTGCCCATCTTAAAATCATACTTGTAAAAACCTTGGTGATCTTGTCATGGATCTGGGACTTGAGATATGATTGGGAGGCAGAGACGTAGGTAAGTGCTTTTGCCCACTGGTGAAAATCTGCCCCAGTGTGGGATCCAGGTGCAGCTCAGGTGACCTTAGCAGGGACTTGGCAGATTTTTGCTGACAAGACTCCCCTGAAATTTTGAAATTCATCCACCTCTTTTCTGAAAATTTCTGCAGCTCCTAGAGAGGACAAGACCACTCACCACACCATCCCCACAGAGGAATGGATCTGTTCCCTTGGGCTGGTGGCTCCTGATGGCTCCATGGCAGAAAGTGAACACCAGGGATGAAAAACAGGGACTGACAACCTTCCCTGACCATGCTCTTCTCTGTGAGATGGTGTCTAGGAGGAAAGAGAATTATCTGAGAGATAACAAACCCAGATTGGGGTGGAGGAGCAAGTACACCGTGAAATGAACACTAGTGACAATAGGACTGGGAAGGTGGAGGGAAGCTCTGGGATTTAGAGAGGGAGACAAGGCAAGGAGATGGAAAGGAAAGGGGTGGGGATTGGGATGGAGTTTGGGATGTGATGCCAGGGAAAACCTTTCTTGGAGAGACCACCTCATGTTTCCCCAGAGAGAAACCAAGACAGACAAGAAGGTGGTGGGACAAAGAGATGGCTGGACCAGGTGACAGAGACTACCAGCCTGTGGAGGACATGGGAAGGGACAGGAAGCAGATGGGAGGGCTACAGTGAGACCTGGCATCGGGGACACAGTGTTTGCAACAGGGGCCAGGGAGGAGCATGTGTGCAACTGATAAGGGATTCAGGAGAAGCAGCAGAGGAACGGGGACCAGCAAGCTGTGCACAAACGCATTTTAAACCAAGAGCTTAAACTGGGAGTTGAGACTCAGCAGATAAAGGGGTGTTTCCACAGAAAGGCAAAGAAGAAGAGAACAGGCACTAATTTAGGACTCAAGGGGCTGAGAGCCTTGAACTGGGCAAGGGGAAATGGAGGAGGCAAAAAGACTGGGACAGAAGGGAGGAGATGCTCCAAAAAGGAATGAATCCAGGGAAACAAGCATATATCAACCATGACAGGCTTTGCTACTGAGCCCCAAGAGAACCATGAGTCTCACTCTGTCTTCTGCTGTCAGCAAATACTCATGAAGACCTTCAGGCAAAACATGGTTCAACCCCACTTCGTAACAAGACCAGGGCCTCCCACCAACCGGTTATCCTGGGATCCCTCTGCTCCAATGGAAGGGGAGGGGATGTAATGAGTCATGAGGACTGAGTAAGACCTGGGTTTTGATCAGTTGGGTGGGTTTTTTAATCACAGAGAACTGCTCCAGATGCATGCATTAAAAGAAGTTTGTTAAGGCTTTAAAGTCCAGCCCTCCATTAAGAAGAGCCAGCCTGAAGTTCAGCCTTGGATTAAAAAAAACCCTTTGAATGCACACATGAAGATATAATCCCCACTATATTTCCCTTCTTTGGGATGCACAACGGGCAGTGCTCCACTGATGAACTGTTTTCCTCTTACTGTTTCTCGCTTGTCTTCAAACAGTTCAACCCTAATCCAAAGGACCATCATCAGCTTGGCTCTCCCAAGTCAGTCACCACTCTCCAAGCAGAGCAGTTCATTCAGGTCCCTTCACTCCTTGGGGTGGGAGCATTGGAGAGGGGCATTACCCCTTCTTCAGCTAGGCACAGAATAAAATCTTGTAGGTCCCCCATTTGATGCTCCCCAGGTCTGTTGTATCAGACCACCCAGTGCTGTACATTCAAGCTCAGTTCACATTGACGTCCAGCATTTTACACTGACAGTGAGACCATTAAGATAAAGAGCTGTCAATTCAACCCTCTTGGAGGGGGTTAATAATGTAAATCACTGGTGAGCAAGGTTAACACTTGGAGAAGAAGACAATGCATGCCCATAGCATGTAGGTTCCCTGGCATATGCTTCTCTCTGGCTGAGATCACCAAGAGGTACAGGAGCTCACGGAGAAGAAAGCAAATCCATCCAGATCCTGTGTGCACTCAGCTACAAAGTGTGGAGACACTCAGCTGTGCCTGATCTTCTCTCACCATTGTCATGGAGACCTCCTCTAACTGGGCAAGACACACACACAAGCAAGTAATGAGGTCAAATCAGGTGGCATGAAAGGAAACCAGGACCACGACTGACAATCTTGGAGGACCAATGTCTGGCTTGTTGGTGTTAAATCCTCCTGGTGATACTCATTTCCAAAGAGCCAACACTGGAGTGAGAAGGATACTGGAGCGGAGACCCAGTATGCAATGAGCCTTAGGGATGATAATGGGGGGACGGGGACTGAGAGCTCGCAGGGGAACAGTAGGTCCTGCAGTGACCCTGTTCCTGGTGCACAGGTGTAGCATCATCAGGCAGATAGAGGTCTTTTCCAAAACTCCTAAATGACTTGGGCCCAGAAGTGGAAGGTAAATATAGGAACTGGATCCAAAAAAATGCTTAGACTTCTCACCCAGAGAACTTCAAAGACTTTACAGAGGGTGCTCACATCACCTTACTCAGCGTCTGAGATAGGGTTACGTCCCTAAAGAAACAGACTTGGATGTTGTGAAACACGCGCTGGACATGCACTGTCAACATAGGCCATTAAGCTGGACATCTGGGGCACAATTCAGTTATCCAAAACTAGGTGTCTCTGAGGTGTCCTAAAGTACCTAAACCAATTGACATGGGACCTTCAGGAGAGCCTTGTCCTTCCACACAGCAGCCAGAGGTCAGGAAGGACATCCAGGTCATCTCAAAGAGCCCTGAACATCTACATTTAGGCAACTAAATCAAGCCCCAGATGTGAGACATTGTTGTGAGTTTGTAAATCCCACGCAATGTCTAGACACATCTTCCTTTACCCAAATACTTTGATCTGTATCTGGTCCTTCAGCTGGCCATTATGCACTTTTGCAAGGACTTTGACTCCTAAGTCTTTTGGATGGTTTGGCAAATGTTATCTCTGGGCAAGAGAAAAAATGTCTCTAAGATATCAGGCCAGATCCAGCCAAGGTCTAGACCCACCACACTGTTTTGGTTCTGTTGGATGTCTACCTCACCTGTTGCACTGGGTTCTTAGTGATTTGCAAAGTATCAAACAGCAGTAAAAGTAGGAAGAGCCGAGGGAGTGGACAGGCACAACCTGGCAGGAATCGAGGTCTCGGTTAACCCCGTGGGGCTCTGTCCTGATCATTGAGGGGCAGAATTTTGCCCTCCACATTTTAGCCCCAACTTTGCCTTTGGTGTCTTTAAAATGGGGCTGCAGCAGGTTTTGAGGAGCACCAAGGCACTGCAAACCCTTCTGACAGGAGTTCAACCTGCCTGATCCTGGTATTCCTTTCTGCCTCAGTTTCCCCTTCTGCACAATAAAACCTTATCTACCTCATGTGGGCTATGTAATGATGACTAATTAATGTTAATTAAGTGCTTTCAGATCATCCAATTCAAGGAGCTATATGATTGCAAAATATTAATTACTGTTTACTTATTAAGTCAATAGCAAAACCAGCTGCTTATCTGCCTCAGCCATGACTCAGAAAGAGGATGATGGCTGATAAAGATGGAGGTAGAGTCCAGTTAATCCTGTACAGTGACACACGTGTATGTGTGTGTGTGAGTGCATGTGCAAAGGCACCTGACACAGAAGGACCAAGGCCAAATTAGGCCATACTCATGTCAAAGCCATGCAAACTGAGAGTCCATGGTTATGAGCAAAAAGAATTCTTGCCAAAGATCTAGTTGGGAAAACGGATGTCTAGCAATGATTCACATGTTTGAAAATCATGTTCATGAGAGAGACCATGTGCCACAGAGAATTACAATAGTCAAGGCTCTAATAAATTACCATGAATGACTACAAAGTTGTTGTAAGCATAGGCTATCCTCACAGTGTTTTTGAAAACCTCATTGTCAAAGATAACAAACCATACGTGAGGGGCAGGAGAGAAAGAGGCAGGGAGAACAACATCCAGGAATGGAGAACTTGGCAGACAGATGGAGAGGAAACTGAGCTTAATATTTTGTCAAACCCTTGTAGGATGATAGAAATGAGTTTTGGGTTGGACCTTGAACCAGCTGGTTGTCAGAGGACTGGAGCAGGGTGTGTATTCCACAAACAAGGACCATATAGGTGATATCCTCTGATTAACAGATGTTTAGGGCTGACCATGTTGATGGAGCAAAAGAGATTGACTCTACTGGAAAAGAGGCAATTCTAGGCAAACTCTGGTAGATAGATTTAGGAAGGACCCTGAACAGAGATGAGGGGCATTGAGCTTGATGCAGCTTGTTGAGGCCTCAGAGGAGGGGTGAAGGGCTCACACTGCTGGATCAAGAGCAGTTGTGCTTTGCAAGGAGCACCAGGGAAGGAAGGAGCAGAAAACGTGGAGGAACACAGGAGTTTTGGGGAAAGGGTGGACCGGGTCCTAGAGATTCATGGAGGAAAGCAGAGATTGGGCTTGGGAAACGCATGCCATGGACGATGAAGAGCTTTACATTACAAAGGTTTTCAGGCATTTACAGATGCCTCCAAATTACCATCTGACCTCAAAGGACCTACCAAATCCCTTAGGCATTCTAGCATCCTTAAACACTCAAATTGCAGCCTAGCATTTACACTGACATATAAAATTTTCTTCCCTGTGAGGGCTTGAAAGAGCAACCTGGAAGCCTGTGGCTCTGGCTTCTGCTTGGCTGCTTGCAGAGCGCCAGGTACCTCTGAGCCATGATGACTTTCTCTGCAGGTCAGTTCAGAGCCAGGTGCATATACTGTCGGCAGCCTGAGCAGCTCTCCTACTCACATACCCAGGGAAATACACACAAGGAAGCTGGATAAATTTCCCTAAATAGGTCCTCAGGAAAACAAGAATGGTTCTGACCTACAAAAGCAGGATCCACGAGTCCAAGCCCATTTGTTTCCAGGGGTCTTTAGTTAATGTAAGTGACTATAACGTACTAGACCAAGGGACCACACAAGTTGATGTTACTCAGTAAGGTGAAAGATGGGACAGCTGATGTGCCATGAAACCAGATGCAGAGCAGGAATGTGCACAAGTCAATGGCAACAGCCAATAGCTGTCTTCACATGGAGAAGTATCAGCAGGATCCAAGTCGGCTTATGGGTTGGGGCCCATGGGGTCCTCAAGCTGTTTCCTCTCTTCCATCCAGAGCCCAAAACCAATCAGGTCTAATCTAAAAAGTGTGGTGATACAATGTCCTCCACACACTACAGAACAAAGCCAGAGGACTCCCTAGAGCCCATGCGTTGCAGTCTGGAAATGGTGATCAGCTCTCAGTGCAGCACTCTGTCTGAGCAGTCCTGTATTTCATCCACCGTTCACCGTGGTAGAGAACCAATGTCAAAGCAACAAAACAACACTTTTTTTTTTTTTTGCTCCTGCTTTGTGACTTCTGCCTGACTCCCCAGGAGAGATGTACAGCAAACAAGCAGTTCCCATCAAAAAATCACTGCTGTTCTCTGAGACACAGTGACATAATGATGTCTCCTCTCCGATCCTGGTGTCGGGATCTAGCTCCTGGTTCTATCCCCACCGTGGACAAAGAGGTCTAGCCTAAGGAAATACACTTAAGCTTCATGGTGTCTCTGAGATATGATCAGTCTGGAAGATCCCAGTCTAATAGGGAAGTCTCCTTCTTATATTGCAGACGAAAGTTCAGAGGAGTCGGAGTATTTGCCCAAAGCTATTCAGAGAGTCAGGCACTCAAATGCCTTTTGTCTGGCACCTGAGCCACCACACTGATACCTTTTGAGTCTATTGTGCCCATTCTCTTCTTCATAAATTGCTCCCCAGTGACTCCTGGCTATGGTGGAGTCAGTTCTGAACATCACAGAAGCTCAGCAACATGGGCTGCTGGTGACTGTGGTTCTTTCAGGAACACTGTTTGCTCTTGGTTACAACATTGCTTTTAGGAGCAATATTCTTCCTTATTACTTTCCATCATCCCTTTGAGATTCTGCTGAGTCTCTTGTACTGTCAGGATCCCATTGTGCATTTGGGATGAGCTCAATCATTCAAAGAGAACAAACAATTTAAATATGGACTGATTTTTCAGGGGTATTATTTTACACAGCTACAGTCCTTTTTGTTCCCATCCCTCAAGCTGCTGGAAACACATATTTCCAAAACATCTCAAAGAACCAACTTTTAAAGCCTTGCCAACCATGTCTGGGCCCAGATCTCCAAAAGTTACCCGCATTTATTGGGTTGTCTTCTTACAAAACCAGCCACTTACCTTCATGTTGATTGCTTTTACCAGCTTTGACTGAAAATCTAAGTCTTAACAAGCAGTATTTATTCTTACAGCCTCTTGCCAGATCTGTTTTGTAGCCATGAATAAATCTGGGTCGTGTCCACATTATAATACTAGCTCAATCATAAAACCTAAGCCAACAGATTTAATGGCTTCAGTATAAATAGGACTAAACTGTGCTAAACAGAAATAAATGGATTAAAAGGCAGGTATTGTGCCCCACTCCAGACCTGGAGTCTGATACTCTTCTGTCTCTTCTGCCCGGAGGTCCTGAGAGGAGACATACCAGTGGCCATAAATGCTACTGGTTCCAGGGTGTGGAACTTGAGATTATGGCAGGGATCATTAAAGAGGGAACTTGCCTGGTCCCTCAATGAATGCAAAGTCAAAAAGTAAATTGCAGACATCCAATCTGTCTCTTACTGTCCAACAAGAAGCAAAAATAAATAAATTATGAGTCACAGCATCTTCCTGTTTATGCTTCTTCAGCTAAGAGGAGGTAGATTTCCATCTGAGCAACTCCACCCCGTCTGCATCTATTGTCTTATTTGTCCTGGCTCCCACACTCACTACTTTTACACTCTCTCACACTCCCTGCAGCATCGTATCTCCTTCCCTGTCTCTACATTTGCTGAACGACTGACCTCTCTCCATCACTGAGAAGCTAAGCCCCCTAACCGCCGTTGCAAGAGGACCCGACCAGAAACAAGGTCTCATCAGTGCTACAGATTCAGTCCTAATAATGGATCTACTTTTAGTGTTTCTGTGTTCCCCAACACAGATCTGCTTATGAGGGCAGACCAGACCCAGCCACATTTTGTCAAATGACATCTGCAAATTGTCCTAGACCCTTGGATAAGTTGGCATCATGCAAACATCTGAACTACTCATGACATGGATGTCTGCTCTAGCTGGGTTTCCTGCCACAGTGAAAGTTGTAAGGTAAATGCACGTCAAGATGAAGAAAGGAGAAGAAAGGAAATACAAGTGGCCTTGTGAAGGTGAGGCCACTTAATCCTCATCTTCCACCACTTATCAGATCCCACAACTTCTTCCTCTATGAGATTCCTACTGGCTCTGACCAATGACTTCACATTGGAAGATGTCTTTGTGTCAAAAGGGACAGGACTGACAGCTGCCCTCAGGGTGCCACATAGAAACTCTCCCCTGTGTTCTGCAAGCTGGAGGAGGCCACAGCAGAAAAGACAAGGTGGACTTTGTTTTTCTCCATACATATCTCAGGTCAAACTGAGCTGTCCTCCACCAGCCTTCTCACGGTACTTGTATTATTGGATCCTGCATGGCAGTAGCAGAATAAGGACAGTGGGCTCCAAAGAGGGGATTTCAAACATTGATAATGGCTTTCAAAAAAGGAATAGTCAGCAAACTTTGGGAATTGACCTTAGGGAAAAAAATATCTAAATCAATAACGCAAGTGCAAGAGAGCCTGAGTGCTACCAAAAGACATTATGGATGTGTTTACTCATCACAAGAGATCAATTAGTGCATCGGAAGGCATTACTGCCAATAAACTAATGTGATAATTGACTATATGCAAAAGACTAGTCCATTGCAAATGCGATAAAAAGGGTTTGCTTAACCCAGCCATGAAGGTGTTTAAATGAACCCATTTAATTTCACAACCAGGACAGGCTCAAACAGAAGGAGAGAGTCAGTTACTATGTTTCACCTGACAGGTAATAATTTTTTATGATGTGTTGACTTAATTCTCTTGCAACCACATGAACATGCCCTTAATTAAGCACACAATCTGTCCTGATGAGCAGGGGAGAGAGGAAATACAGTGAGAGATGACAGTGACAGCATCAGATGCCGGCTGGTGACCTGGGAATCAGAAAGGAATTGTACAACAAATGGAAATGCTGTCATATGAGTAACGATGAGCATGACGGAAAGGCCCAGGCAGGAAAGGATAAACTCAGATAGGCTGAAGAACCTGCAAGGGTTAGAAGCTAGTGAGTTATATAAGGGGCTCTATAGAAGAGGTTCTTGAATTACATCATTGGAAATAAGTGGAAGATGAAGAAATGCAGACCTGCTATTTACAGGAAAAGAGAAGACATAGCAAGTGATTGAGTTGGTCCTGTGCCGTGCTTCAGATGTAGGAAAAGGTTAACTGGGACAAGCTACCAACAACAGAAAGTGTTAATAAAGGATGAGAGAAGAGTCCAGAATAGGAAAAACACAGGTTGAAGCCCACTGGGCAGAGTTTAATAAGCCGGGGGTACCTCAGGAAGCAGCTGGAGACACTTCGAACCCATTAGTAATTATCTCCGAAATCTCTTGGCGTTCCCGTAGGACTGGTGCAGGGTAAACACAATATCTATCTTTAAAAAGCAGGCCCAGGAGGACACCGGGAATCCCAGCTCTGTCAAGCCACCTCCTGTACCCGGAAAGATCCCCCCTGCCCTATTAACTGATCCGTTTGTGAGTGCTGGGAACATACTGAGGTGATAGGTGCAGCCGAGATGGGTTTGTTGAGAAGAAACCATGTCAAATCAAACCTGTTTCCTGGCAGATTACCTCGTGGTCTGGGAGGAATCGGGAGATGAGAAACCACTTTTGGCACTGTCTTGCATGAAATCCTAATACAAAATCAACAGAGTGCTGCTGCAGTTCTGGTTAAAAAAAAATCTGCACTCGGAAACTTTGTTGTGCAAAGCATGCTCTCAAATACGGGAACATCTCAAAAGGATGCTCAGAGGGGCCAGCCTTGGGCATCTTTTTGGTCTGTATTTTTACTGATTCCCAGGCAGAAAAAGAGGAGGCTTACAAGTGAGTCTGGGAGGGCTTTGGAGAACAGGCTCAGGTGGAATATAAATGACTTTAATAAACCAAACAAAAAGGCTGTAGTGCCAAGGGAAAAAAGGGTGGCTATTGTGTGGGTGGTAAGGACAGGAGAGCCAGAACTGGGGCATGAGAAGTAATTATTTTGCTTTTTCCAGTGCTGATGGAGCTGCAGCTGGAGTCCAGTGTCCAATTGCAGGCACTGCACCTCTGAAATAGCACAGACAAGCCAGAGGAGAGTCAGGACAGATCAGCAAGAAGGGTTGGAGGTTTCAAATGGAGAGGTTTGGTGTGAGTTGCAACCTGCCTGGAGCACAGCTCCCAGCTGCCAGAAGCCCAGCATGAAGACCACAAGCATTGCACGTGGCAGGGACATACAGGCAGGTTTTGGGCACCCACATGAGCCAGGGAGAATGAGGGTCCTGCAGGCATCAGCGGGGTGCTGGTGCTGTTATTTCTGGTCTCCCAGCTCCAGTGTGCGCTGGTATCACTGACCCCCTTTCACAAGCCCTCCCCAAGGTTTCATGCCAGAGTAGCTGCATTCGCTGGGGGCTTTGCAAGTTGCTGCCGAGTTTAGGGGAAAACAGCACTGTGTGTGCAAGGGCTTTGCATGGGTGAGACATCACCTTTGCCCACGCAGATCTGGACTTCATGGTTTCCACCAGTCAATACCCATTTACAGCACAGACCTTTCTGTCCTTGCTTGGCCAGAATAAACCCAAGGGTGTGAGGCCCTGGCTGGGAGCCAGAGAGATGCACATGTTCAGCAGCAGGCATCTAGCCGGGGCTGATGGAAAGCCCAAAAGAGCAAGGCAAGCAGGGTAAAGGGAAGAAGCAAGGAGTTGCTATCACTCCGTCAGTCCAGTTCCCTGACTAATGCCCCAGGTGACACGATGTAGATGATTCAGCAAGAAGGCATGGAAGCAGCACCCCTCTGCTCAAGCTCCCCACAAGGTCCCTGTCCCCCTTGCCATCCCCAGTTCTGCTGCCAGACCCAGCTGGGCTGAGACACCGGGCACCCAGGGCCAGCCTGCCTCCATTCACCCATCCCCTCCCCAGCACAGCGTCACCTCACCTTGTCCTCAGTCACTCCGTGCCGAAGGGACCCCGCCAACTAATGACGCAAGAGCATTATTCATCAGCAGCTGGGAGAAAGGGAAGTTGGGTTTTACTTTCAGAGTGATTTTTTTTTTTTTAATGCCATTCCCTCCTCCAGGGTATGCCTCCGCAGTTGGTGTTGAGTAGGATAAGCCAGGACCATCAAGCAAGATTCACATCTTCATGGGGCTGAAGGACGTTTTCCAGGCTGGGGATGCTCACCAGTCCTGTCAGGCTGCTGCGGCAATGGTCTGAAGGGGTTCAGGAAGGAGACCCACCCAAAAGGTGGGCATGCACCCAAGGAATATGTTCATACCAACATTTAGGGCCAAGCCTAGTGTCATCTGCCCCCAACTTGAGCCACGTGAGCCACCCCTGCTTCCTCATTTATTTTACATAGCCTGCACCCAAGCTGCTCCCCCTTGCCCCCCATTGCTGGAGCAGAGTCCTTTGGAGATGGGTTCATCTTTCAGAAAAACCACCTCAGCCACAACAGGCCACTCAGCACAAAGCTACATGGTTTGCTGTGCCCCTACTTATGAGATGGAAGCAGTTACCACCTAATCTCAATTATCCCCCAATCTTCCCCCTGTTTGTAGGCAGAGCGTGTGGGACATCCTTCACCATCAGCTCCACAGCTCCCTGCTCCTGAGTTTGGACCCTTCTTCCTCATGTTGTCTAAAAGTAGATAGTTTTGGTCATTAACCTGGAAGAGAAAATTCATCCCTACCCACCCAGCTAGCGTGGCTGTTGGAATTTCTCTCAAGTAACGAGCTAATCAGGCCCACCTCCAACCTTTTCCTGTTCTCCATGCTCAATCTAACAACTCTTTCCCCATCCTGCGCAGGGGCAGGACTTAGTGCTGCCATCCCCAATGTCACCAGCAAGCTGCTTAATGAAAACCCCCCCCAGCTCAATTCCTCCTGCAGAGACACTCCTCCACTGCTCGTGCTTCCCAGGGCAACTACGGCACCTTGTCTCCAGCTCAATCCAACAATGAGTGGCTCAATGATGTTCCCTGAGACCTCCCACCTCCCCAGCATTGGGTCCACCAGGATCTGTCATTCCTTGGATCTCTGGTGCTAAGACCTGCCCTTGCTGAGCCTCTTGAGACCAGTCTTTGCCCAGCTCAGAGGTGTGTGCAAACTGGGGCACTGCTGGGAGAGGTTAAAAACCCAGCGCTTGCATATTGGTGGGGTACTTTGGAAACCATGAAGAATTCGAGCTACTTTGTACCAGAGTGGACAAGGAAACCCAGACGGCCACAGGCGGCTTGCTATGTTGTTTAGGAAGCTCTCAGTTAATTGCCACCTCCCAGCTGAGATGTGGTGCTGGTCTGTGTAGTAATTTAGATGCAAAACAGCAGATCAAGACATACACCTGAACTCGATCACAAGCCAGAAAATAACCTTTACATGCAACTTATAAACCTGCTTTACATAGCAGGTTATAAAACCGGGGACCTTTTGGTCCAAAAGGCAAGGAAACAATTAATGTCTTCTTACGGGAAGGCAACTCCTACACATACAAGACATCAGATTTAGCGTAGACACAACATCTACATGAGGAAAGCAAGCTTAGTAAGATATTTATGTTTTTCAATGAGATATTATTGTGCAAGAAATATTATATGGCTTGTTGGCTGGGAGCAAAGATGTAGGAGGGTGTTATTAGAGCCATTAGAGCCATTAGCTATTTCAGAAAAACACAAGCCTGCGTTCTGCTTGAGAAAGATGCCAGTTTGAGAAAGACACTACTTTGAGAAAGGCACTAGTTTAAGTACGGGCAAAAGACACTGCAGATTTTGTATGAAAAGTATGTTCTTCTAGAGGTATTTTCTATCTCCCAAATATCTCAAGCTGATAGATGGCTGGAAAAGCTTCTACAGATGTTGGTTATCTTTCTGATTCAAGCGTCTAACTAGCCTTGGTTATTCCTTAACTGATTGTGATGACAAAACTCTTTGAAGAAGTTTAGTGTGGATTTTTTTCACCTTATACAAACCTTCGTGTAATTACCCCTTCATTGCTTTTTTATGTAAATCTGGGAGGTTTTGTGTTGCATATGGCAAACTCCCTAAAAAATAGTTGTTAGCATGATCACCACCAGAATACAAAGTATTTATAAGAATCAGGAATTTATTTGTCTGGCAGCACATATACAACTTCCTTAGAAAATTCAGAAAGATCTGAAGGATGTTAGGAAGAAAAGATGGTGGGATTTTTAAAAAGAAATTATGTGTCAAGACTTTCTCCAAGAATTAATATGATTAAAAAGACAACTTGCATGCTGGAGGACTTTTATACAAACAGTAAAGTTTGTCCAGTTTATCTGGAACAAAATCTTCACTCCTGTAAGACTCCAAAAAATCTAGAATAGCATCTCACCAAATTGAAATCCATTCAGATAATTTCTCTACTCAAGAAAAAAGAGAAACAAAAATAGTTTCTGTAAGAATGAAAGAGTCCACAAAGCCATGAGCTGAAAATATCATCAAGTTAACCCCACGAGGACGCTGACTCATTGCAAGGACACGGAGGCAACACAACAGCCTGCTTCAAATCCAGACAAGTATAAAAGAATTGCATTTTCTTTCTTTTTTGGGTCTTTGGAAAGAAGTCATCATAAAAAACCTTTGAACTGAACATGTAAATGTGTCCTCTATCCTCATCCATCAGCACTCATCACACCCTCTCTGCAAACAACCCTGGCAAGAGGAACAATAGAAATAAAAGAGTTTATCGCATAGCACAATTGTCAGACTCAGCAAAGTTTCAGCAAAATGACATATCAGAGACTTCTGCGCTCTGGGTGGGGCAAAGCATTTCAACCACTGCTCACGGATCAGACCGACACCTGTATAGATGTTAATGGGGTTTTTAAACATTCTGGTTAATTCAGTATATCCCTGTTAATCTCATGATTGGGACATGTTTTCCTGGAGATGAAACACAAACAAAATTTCAATGGGAAAGAAAACCAGTAGGATTTGATTGTGCTTTGGCTAGTTACTGAGATTTGCTATCTCAAGACAAGTCTTTAGATGACTTCTTCTGAATAATAGGCTTAGAAGATTTCTTTGATTTCATAGGACTTATTAATAGCACTCGTGTTTGTCCATTCAACCTCAGAGTTATTCTTGACATGCCCGTAAGGATTCTCCAACAAGGAAATGGTACTGCCGCCGGTGAAGCCTCTTAGCTACTGATGATACTTGCAGCAGCCCTTCTACTAATTTGGGCAAAAGGGTGAGCCCGCTTAGAGCGGTAATCCCTGCAAGGCCTTTCTGCAAAGGGGTTGCAGCTAGCATGAAACACTGTTCCCTTTCTGCTTACTTTAACACCCTACAAAATAACTTTGCCTTTGATTATGTTGCCCTGTAAGTCCTGGGCAAAGATATCCAGGAATCCCTCTGGAGTGGAAACCCCCTCTTCCACAAACCAGGATTAAAAGAGAGTCTGTTAAGAAAAATCAGGCAGCACAGGTAAGTGCCCCAAGTGGCGTCCACATCGAGGCGGACCGTGTTTTCATCAGTGCTGTGAAGCTAATGTGGGACAATCAGTTATTGCATGCCGGAGACATAATGACTGCCCCACTTGTAAATTGTGCCTTGACTTTTACCCAAGACTTTTAGATACGTCAGTCAAGGATTTGAGAACAAGAAGCTTTTAAAAGTTCAAATGAGCTGCAGTGAATATAACTGGAATAGAACCAAAATAACAAAAGAAAAAGCAAGCCCCTGCCCTTGCACTGCAATTACAGAGGTCCTGAATCCACCCTTGCAGGGTGCAAGTGTCTCACCTCATCTGGCTCATCCTCATTAAATACCCTGTCCTCAAACCACCTTCCAAGACCGTCAGCTCTTCCACTCTTTCTTTTACCTCTCAGTGAGGTCTTCTGCAAGAAGCGCTGCCTCTCTAAAAAAGTTACATATACAACAAGGCTTTGGCTGGCTTGCAAACATCTCTCCTCGCTAGCAAATAGAGATATTGCTGTAAATAACTGCAGCTTTTGCTTCCTTCAAGCCACAGCAAGTGTTTTTAGAGGAATCGGATCCTTGTCAAACAACAGCAGTAGCATCACAGCCAAAGTTTCTGCCTGCCGTTCCTGGAATTACCTTTTGTCTTGCTGCTACCAGGTAAAATTCAAGACGGCGAAGATTAGGGGAGAGGTGGATGACGTTCAAGAAGGTTTATTTGTCAGCGCTGTGAAGAGTTAGGATCAAATCAGCTGCTGTAAAAAAGGAGTATCTGAGGCCACTGCGTTTAACTCCCGGAATCAACATGCCAGTCTTGTGATGTAGAATCATAGAAAAATAGACTTGGGGAGGTCTGCCTAGCAATTCGTCGATACCTGGGGCTGGATTAGTAGATTAGTATTGCTCAATATACTTTTACTAATCCAGAAAAGGAAGTGAGCAGTTAAGTGACAACTGGATCATTGCTCACTCCCTTCTCAACTGTGTTTATGAATATATTAAATAACAGTGACCATAAATTAGCACTAGTTAGTTACACAATCGTAAAGAATTGGGATGCAAAGTGACCTTGAGAGAGCCAAGAAGGGGTCAGCCCTATGCTTGTGATTACGAAGAGATGTTTATCTAGCCTGTTCTTTGAGATTCCCATGCCGGGAATATCAAGCCTGACCAGATGACACATTCCAGCACCTGGCAATCCTACTATCCCTAAGGTTTCAGTCCATCTCCATTGCTACAATGCACTCTCCTAGCTTACTGCCCCTCCAACTTAGAGAACAGCTTCTTTCTTGTCTTTTATGCATTTAAAAATTCATTTTAAAATTTTATGCATTTAAAAATTGGCACTGGGCCCCTTTCAGTCTTCTCTGTGCAACAGCAGTGGTTTGCTTCAGTGTTGGACCCTAGTAAGTTCTGCAAGTGCAGACCTTTTCAGAAATATCTGTAGACAGCTCTAAAGCATAGAGAAACTTACTTTTCTTAGTCACCTCTTCCAGAGCCTTTAAAAATAAACCAAAAGACAATAGACCACCGTCCGAAAAATCACTGCTTTAGACTAAACAACCCCGATCTCATCAGTCCTTCTCTATGCGTCATGTTTCCTCACCCTCAGTCTCTTCTGCTGCATTCTTCTGGACTCTCTCCCACTGGTACATATCTTTCCTGAAGGGTAGTGCCCAGAGTTGGTCATATTACTGCCGCGTAGGCATGGTCTACACTAACAGATTGTTGGAACTATTTCACGTGTCCTACAAACAATGCTGCTGTTTATACATCCCAGGGATGTTTAACTTTTCCTTTCTTTTTTGCAACACCATGACGCTGTTGACTTATGGTCAGCTGATAATTACTATAACCACCTGCAAAGCCTTTTCTATACAGCTGCAGCCTACTTGACTGTTTGTCTGCCTCTCCCCTGTTTATACAGAGGACTATTCCTGCATCCATGCTGAAACCTGCGCCATTCTCCTCGAATTGCATTCCTTCTCTCCGGTCAGAGCTAACGAAAACGATGAGCAAATAGCTGACGGGGCTGGGCATAGTGACCATACAGCGATCTCTAACACTGGCAGATGGAACTCCATAATGCCAAGTGCAAGGGAAAAAACATTTTAATTATTCAAAACATTGCTTAGTTCAGCCTCTCCACAGAGAGACTTGACCACTACAGTAGACAACTCACTGACAACCGCTATTCCATCTGCAATGAGTCACATCATAGTTTATTTTTTAATAAGATCTTTGCTTCCGAGGGGACCTTCTCCCAACACCTGATTCCTTGCTGATGATCTGCAAGATGCAGTCCAAATAACGCATGTCTCATAACAACCTGTGCAAATGAGCGTGTGATTGCAATGCTGGCACCATGCAGCTCCAGTTATCTCCAAGGAACAAGGAAGTTCAGGCAGGGATTCCCAGAAACAAAAGCGAAAAGCACAGCTTTCTTAATGCCCAAACACAATCATCTGCCTCACTGCAAAGATCTCATCTTGACGCAACACCCGTATTCGCTTCACATTTCACCTGTGGCGAGCTCCCAGCAAGGTGGAACTTCAACGTCTACCTGGGGCTCTACATCTTGGCTGCTTGGTGGGTGAGGTGGATAAAACAAGTGATGGCGTCTCTCAAGAACAGTGACCAGGAAACCCATCTGAGTCATCCTGGCTTTTCATACACGCTTCAACGAAAGCTGAAATTCAATGCAAAATAGCAGCAAGAAAGAGGAGGCTGGATCAAGGGGAAGTCTCAGGAAATTTTCTAGCTTTATCAAAAGAATTAAGTCTGGAGTCTTTTGACTGAATACCTTTATTCTGAAATGCCCCATGGACAAGAGCTGTGTGGGTTGTCTCATGTAGGGTATCCTGTACAGACCATGCTCGCCGGTGAGACCAGGGCACTCCGCCTCCTGCAGAGGTGGTGAGGACAAGCCATGCAGATCCACAGAGGATCTGGTAATGCCCGTCTCATGAAATTTCCCTCTTTTATTTCTCTTCACACTGAAGAATATTTTAACTGACATCAAGATTCTCAGCTAGTTCAGGTCATGGATTAAGACAGAACAAAGGTCCATCAAATTGTCTGTATCTTCTTTGGTTTGTATCAGGATCTCCTAATCACTAGAATCTCCCTTACTAATTAGACCTGAACTTTAGCACCCAAAGCCCTACAGCTTTCTCCACTGTAGTTTTTCATGCAGGACATTGTTCACATGCCTGACAATCCCGTCAGCCTCCTGGCTCACACACGGACAGGTGTCAGGTTCTCCTGACATTGTGAAATACTTCTAATTTAAAGGAATACAAAAGAATATAAAATACCAAGTTATTCCACACGCACAGCTTCTGTAGCATGAAAGAGTATTGCGAGGGCCCTGGTGCTCAGTGAGATGGACAGGGCAGTCCCACCTCACCGGGCTGTGCAAGCCCACGGCCACACTTGCAGCACATCCCTAGCAAGCTCAGCAAGAAGGACACAACTTCTCCTTTAGGGAGGAAGGCTGGAGAGGACTAATGGGAGTACCAGGGAGGCTCTGGGATGCTGCAGCACCCCATTTGACCACTCCTCGGGACAACTCACGCACTGGCCACGCAATGAGCCAGCAGTGCTGCTGAGCCAGAGTCTGTTTCACGAGGGGGCCCCATAGTTATTTTTCTTCCATTTGGCATCTGCATCGGCTGTTTCCAGCCCATTAGCTGTTCCGTCACAGCCTGGGTGTGGATCCTTCCATTCCTGGGGCACGGATGAGGCCCCATTGATGGATTAACCACCTCAGTGGGCAACGTGAATGGCAAGCACGATTTGTGCTCTCAGGCTGCAGCTGCCAGGAGGAATTGGATTTTAATCTCATGCCGCACGGGTCATATCCTCAGCTCAAAGCCTGAATCATATTCTCGCCTCACATTCCTGACCCACCTTCTAGCACGATCCAGCCCCCTTGGCGAGGAAATGGTGAGGGCTATCTCCAAGCACATCACTGAGGCATCAAAGGGGAAAGCCACTAGACTCCCACTATAGCCGGTGGAAAGTAGGGGCAGCTGAGTCCCCTTTAGACCTGGCCCTCAGGAGGACAAACTCAAGCCCTGCCTTCTTTCTTCTCTCCAAAAGGAGAGACCTTTTTGGAGATGGACATGGACCGAGAGCCGTCGAACCCACAGCTGCATGGATTTGCTTTCCTAACACCACACCTTCCCAGGCAGCGAGCAGCTCAAAAACAGCAAACCCGCTTGTGCCCCTCCACTTAGCCTTCTCCCATATAACAGGAATCAGGTCTGGTCCTTGATTCCACAAATGTCCTGCAAATAAATTACACAAGAAACCTCTGATTACATAAAGTGCGTTGCACAACGCATTATATAAAACGCAGGTCACGGCCCAATCAGCCAGCACTCAGCTCACTTACATCAAGAAAAATTAATCCGAGGAGCACGAAGGAAGGGAAAGAAAGAGGAGGATGCTCTCCTTCTCTTAAGGAGGTGTGTGACACCGCACATGGCAAACGTGCCCACCGAGTGCAACTCCATCCCCGAGGCGGCCTGAGAGGAGCGGCTCCCAGCCAAACCCTACCTTCTGGCTCCAAGCCCACCTGCAGGACACCCAAACTGGAGGGAGGGTTATACATCCCTGTGCTGGTTTTGGCTGGGATAGAGTTAATTTTCTAGTAGCTAGTATGGGGCTATGTTTTGGATTTATGCCAGAAGCAGTGTTGATAACACGGGGATGTTTTCGTTACTGCTGAGCAGGGCTTACACAGAGTCAAGGCCTTTTCTGCTCCTCACCCCACCCCACCAGTGAGTAGGCTGGGGGTGCACAAGGAGTTGGGAGAGGACACAGCTGGGACAGCTGTCCCCAATGACCAAAGGGGTATCCCATACCATATGACATCATGCTCAGCATATAAAGCTGGAGGAAGAAGAAGGAAGGGGGGACGTTCGGAGTGATGGCGTTTGTCTTCCCAAGTCACCGTTAGGCATGATGGAGCCCTGCTTTCCTGGAGATGGCTGAACACCTGCCTGCCGATGGGAAGCAGTGAATGAATTCCTTGTTTTGCTTTGCTTGCGTGCACGGCTTTTGCTTTACCTGTTAACCTGTCTTTATCTCAACCCACGAGTTCTCTCACTTTTACCCTTCCGATTCTCTCCCCCACCCCACTGAGGGGGAGTGAACGAGCAGCTGTGTGGGGCTTAGTTGCCGGCTGGGGTTAAACCATGACAATCCCACAGAAAACAAACCTATAATCACTACCACCTCACCATTAACCTCATCTGGCTCTAATCGGGTTGCCCAGAGGCAGGGGGTGTCCATCCACCGCTGTAACACACCTTGGAGGGGAGAAATGAGAAAATTCTCTTGAATGCATTGCTCAAAAAGGCCTGGTTTTCTTTTCTGACACTTTCGATTTCAAATCAGCATTAAATAGCTATGGGGAACGTTTGAATGCTGACAGTAATAGAGCAAATTTCACACCAGAAGGTGGAAACCAAAACAAAGTGGGAATCCTATGCTGAGTCTGGTGCCATAGATGCCCCCAAGACATACAACAGAGGCCAAAGGTCCCATTTCTGTGCCCCAATATTCAGATTTTTCCAGGAAAAGGATTTCGGGTTCATTTTAAAGCCCAAGAACCCCATTAAAATTAGACCCAGCATTTCCAATCAATCCATCATTGGGACGGCAGGTGGGACCTGCTCCTTCTCTTGGAAAACCTTGCTCTTGGAGATCCCTGAAGCTACCTGTGGTTTTAGTAGAACTCTTTCAATCAGCTTCAACAGGTCTTGGACAGGATTTTGAGCTTGCAAGCACTTCAGGGCAGGAAATGTCTGCAAAAGTTTCCACCGTGCCTAGCAGGATCAGATTGAATCAGCAGGGATCTCAGTGAAATTAATTTGTTACTGCTGCTGTTTTTAGTGATAATAGCGTACGTTACAAGGGAAAAGCAATAAATCTATAGCGGAGATAGATACACTGAAAATAAACAGTGAGGTTTTAGCTGTGCTTTGAAGTACCATGGAAAGGCCCAGAGGCAAAGAAATGCTGGGAACTGCTTGGTCCATTGTGTCAGATCTGCAGAGGAGAAGTTTCTTGTACCAACAGGGAGACTGAAAGGTGTGAGGAGAGGAGAAATGCCCTCTCTGAGGGTTGGTTTTGCTGCTGGGTTGGGCTTTTAAATGGAAGGTGATATTCTGAAAAGTGAGATGGGGAGGTAGGAAACAACAAGGGCAGTGCAGAGAAGTCCTCATGGGATATTTCTATATTATATTATAATATAATTATGATATTATATTGGAGGGAGGCAGTTTCTAACAGCTCTTCCCAGGAGAATAACCATAAGAGAATCCAAGAGGAGCTGGGATTTTGTGCAGTGGCACATCTCCTTTCGGTCAGAGAAGCACCAGCTGTCAACATGGGAACACAGAGGTGGGCCAAAAGAATGACACCCAGACGGAGGGGTGTTATACCTCTCTGGCACATCCCAACCCAGCTGGCAGCAGATTTAGGATGAAAAACCCCAGAAACCTTGCCCTGCGTAAATAAAACCAAAAGGTGGAAAGGGAGCCAGAGCACCATTCCCTGTAACCAGACTTGCCCAGGGAGGGAGTTCCCACCATGTCTTCTGCAGAAATGAATGAGTCATGGAGAAGTTACCACCAGAGCAGGGAGACAGCTTTCCTCCTCAGGTGATGGGAATGGGGAGGAGATACCACAGACGTTGATGTGCCGAAGCCTGACTGTGGCACCAGGAGAAATTCATACACTCGGAGCCTGCCTGAGCTCAGCTGCCGCTGCGATAGCAATTGGGTTTGGGTTGGGGGGCAGAGGCAAGGGGGTTGCTCCTAGCTACTCCTTCCACCCATCCTCCTTTTCTTCCGAAAGTGGTGTTATCTAGGGGTTATTGGGTACACAAAGGCTTTTCTGTGCCAAGTTCGCTGAGTCACTAGATGGAAAGCAAACCCGTGCCACCGGGGAGATAACGCGTTTAATGCAAGAGCGAGAGGGCTCTTGCACAAGGCGCTGGGTTCCTGACGATGACTGGCCCCACGCCTGGCAGAAAGCTGCGGGCTTTTATACTCCAAGTAAAATTCCCTGGGCAGACACGAGATGCCAACCCGTGGGACGCTCAGGCTGGCTTCGCCTCTTGCTCGTCCGGTTGGGAAACTGGTTCTGCAGCGTGACCAGGGAAACCTGGCCCCGGCGGTGCCTGCACCAAATCCTCCCTTTATGTGAAAACAGCATTGAAGAGGTGCTGCTACTCACGCTTTCCTCAGAAAGACTGATGTGCCACCCACTCCTCTGTCTCACACAAATGGTGCGTTCAGGAGATCCCCGCTTATTACCAACACAAACAGAATTTGCGCTGTGACCTGTGCAAGAGGAGATAATCACGGGGTCATGTAATTCTTATTAAAATCAGGCTTTGAAGCTCATACTAACGCAGAGCTCCCATCAAAGTCAAACAAAAGACAACAGAATTTGACAAAATGGTCTCATAATTGGTCCTGGCAAGCCTTAGTGACAGTCGGGTAATGCAGAATCCCATTTGATACACAGGCTGATGTCTCGCAGGGTATTTTGTCACTGTGGGTAGCAGCACACGATTGCTCAGATGCATAGGGGAGGTGAGACCCTCCGGCTGCACAGGCCCCTCCATGGGCCATGGCAGAGGCAATGCAGACCAGCACCGGCCCTTCTGCACCAGGGATTTCCTGGGTCAGGGAACCGATGACGATGAATACACTGTGCACCAAAGCACAAGGCTCAGAGGAGAACACTGCAAACTCTTGGGGTCAAACCATTCACCAAAGCCAAGCAATGGAAATTACTCATGGCAACGACTATTTTGGTACAACATAGGCAGTGCACAAGAAGGGTTCCTGGCAAGGCACTGGCCCAGCAGTCCATCTCCCAAGGCTTTGTCAAGCTTCAGATATAATGCAGAGGAGTCAGCGTTGACCTCCTTCACCCAGTGGTCTTTACCTGACGATCAGGGGAATCCATACTCAAATCCCTTCTCTCCCTGAAGAAAGGAGACCCAAAACTGAAGAGCCCTTGTGCTAACAGCCACCCTCACTGTCAAATGGCCATGGGTGAGATTTCTACATCTCTCCTTTGCAAAGCTTTCCCATTTTGCATGAAATAATCCAAAAGAGAAAGTGCAAGTCACTTCCATCAGAAAGGGCATGGTAGAGGGCCTTCAGCAGGAGATCTGGTGAGGGCCCTTCACTTTGGTGCCCGCTCAAGTCCACTTGAGCTTTCACGAGACGCTTGGGTTCAGGTCTCTGCAGGCAGGGAGGGAACTGGACCTGGCTCTCCTGCAACCACAGGATGGGATGAAAAGGTAAAAATAGGAAGGTAGCCGGGGAAGGAAAGGAAGCTAGCTGTAGGAGAGGACAGACCAAGACTACGTACCCTCCCCCGCCCAGAATTAAGGGGGATGGAAATGGTGGGTATTTGGCTTAAACACCTCCATTCTCAGACCAGAGCATTTTGGGAATTTTTGGAATTCCCCTGCTGTGCACTGTATAGAGGCCAGGGCAGTTAACACCATGTTTCCTAGATGCAAAAGGCCACTGGGGTTAGAAGCGTCCCTGTCCCACAGCAGTCCCCTTCCCCAGGTGTCCCTGGGGAGTCTCGCACAGGCTCTCCCTGCCTCGGTTGAAAAATGCCACGATAGAGCTGCTGTGCCTCGGGCTGTGCAGTGAGGGTCACGGGGCAGAATACCGCAAGACACAGGTGCGGCAACACTCGAGTCACCTACAGCCCAGTGCAGAAAAGATCTGGTTGCTGCTGCAGGGACACTAAAGCACCCACTGGAGTCAGGGTGATTTATGGGGAGCTCTTGGAGAGCAGAGGCAGCCACATAGAATCATAGAATCATTAAGGTTGGAAAAGACCTCTAAGATCATCGACTCCAACCGTCAACCCAACACCACCATGCCCACTACACCATGTCCCTAAGGGCCTCATCTACACGTCTTTTAAATACTTCCAGGGATGGTGACTCCACCACTTCCCTGGGCAGCCTGTTCCAAGGCCTGACCCCTCTTTCAGTAAAGAAATTTCTCCTAATGTCCAATCTAAACCTCCCTTGGTGCAACTTGAGGCCATTTCCTCTCGTCCTATCACTAGTTACTTGGGAGAAGAGACCAACACCCACCTCGCTACAACCTCCTTTCAGGTAGTTGTAGAGCACGATGAGGTCTCCCCTCAGCCTCTTCTTCTCCAGGCTAAACAGTCCCAGTTCCCTCAGCCGCTCCTCATAAGACTTGTGCTCCCATGTTGCAAATCACCCTCTGCATGGGACAAGCTGCCCCCCAGAAGCCCCATAGCAGCGTCCACCCCTCCCTGGGCTCTAGCAGAATAAAGAACGTATTTTCTTCCCCCCCTTGTTTTTGGGGTCCAGTGCCTGGCTAAGGAATGGCAATGGAAAGTGATACGTGTATATATATTGGGAGGCAGGCAGCAGTGACATTCACAGTGATAGTTACCACTTGACTTCATTATACAGTCATCATTGTACAGTTCTTGCCACAGTAAAACCTTTGCCAGTATTTTTGTGTCATATTTATTAGTTACCACAAACGTTAAAGCATTTTCAGGGCTCTGATCTACATGCACAAGGTCAGGCATGGTGTAAAGCCATGACTGAAATGGTCCACGCCATGTGAAGGGAGGGAGCCCAAGGGGTTTGCACCAGGCAAGAGCTTGGCTGCCTGGCCCAACTCAGCCAACAGATCTCTGGTTTTAGTGCCACTGCTCCTGCTCAGAAACTGTGTCTTATAGGGAATCCACTGCCTGGCAGACACACTTTGCCAAAAAGGTTGCGCGTCTGGTTTTGACCAGAGCAGAAGCAGTAGCGTTCACCCCAGAGCCCAGGCAACGAGTGCTGCCGAGGCAACATGGTGATGCCCTGCGCGTGGCTCAAGACAGGCAGGGAAGGCTTTCCCTGGACCACCACTCTTGCTGCTTTCCTGCTAGGGCATGGGAGGAACATCAGTGTAGCGTCAAGGGCAGAGGGAAGCAGGTTGTCAGGCAGCTGAGCAAGCAGGACTCTTCCTTGTCATCTTTTTCAACCTTTTACCTTTTTTAATCTATTGCTCATCTGCTGCTGGAGCTTTGGGGCACCATTTGCTGCCCAGCCACCTCCTTATCTTCCTCTCTACAGCCTCTTTGGTCAAGGCTAATGAAGTGTTACAAGGCAAGGGAAGCTGATGTCTTCTCGGAGGCATCAGGCATGGGCAACCATGGGCAGAGTAGACAGATGGTGGATGTAACATGGGAGCACTCACCTCCCGTTCCTGAGGTCACCCTTGCACCTTCAACTGTTAGCTGTGCAACTCTCCTACCTCTGCATGTGGAGGCTGGCTCCTTCTCACATTGGGATCAATGATGAAAGCGGGAAATGAATAAATAAAGTAAATTGAGAAAGATCAGCTCATCAGGCCAAGTGCAAACACTACCTAGTCATCCAGGGAGCGTCTTCTAACACGCAAACGGGAACTGATAGAGATCCTCTTCCAAGGGCTGAGCCTACTCATAACTGGCAGATTCCCTTGGCCAAAACCACCTCCTGCATATCTGGGTGTGAGCACTGCTATCTACCGCTGCATCGTGCACAGCCCAGATCTCTCCTGGGCCGTGGGCAATTCTCAAATTAGAGAGAATGGTAGCATCAACAGCGGCAGATCTGTTGTCCTCGTTAGTCCAGCATGTCAGAGAGCATTTCAGGATGAAAGTGGGGGGAGGAACATGCATTTTTATCTTGTCACATTCTTGCATATAGAAGGGAAGAGCTGAATCCCTGTGACGAGCTCTGCCCGGCAGAGCAAGCCCAGCTGCAGGACCAGCCTGTGGATTTCATGCTACAGCCGACCAAAACATCACCTTGGGAACATCTCTTGGGCTTCGCACTACATCTCTTGGGCTTCAGTGCTGGCAATGACAACTACGACGGTGGAAAAAGAGCCTCACTAAGGGGTCAGGGCTCTCAAGGCACTGCAACTCTCCTCACAACTAGTCTCACCTACTCTTTTTTTTTACCCTGGGGAAGCTGAGCCATGGGAAGCCACCTAAACCTTCTCATAGGAAGCGCTGCGATGGGGAGGGTGCCCAGCAAAGCGGGTGGTCTTACACCTCACTTCCACTGCACAGGGCATTGCTGAAGGAAGGGACATCTTAGGATCGCTCAAGGGGAGGTAATGAAGCAAGACAGCAGCAGGATGAAGCAACAACATGGGCAGCACGAGGCATGAGCAGGAAAACCTGCTCTTGGGTCAGATTCCTTAGTCCAGGACAGGACACACAGCTGCGTCCCATTCCTGGCATTATTGCCACTGACCCCTGCGGAGCAAACACCGACATCCAGAGATCTGCCAGGCAGATGGACCACAACCATCAAGGCTGACCACTGGCATCACCCAGTCCAAAAAGCTCCACACCCAGCAATTCCCACCCCGAGCCTGTCTGTCCTGCTTGGCAGAGGAGGTCTTGCTTTCAGAACCCCACCAGATCTTGGTTGAAAGGCTGTGCCACCCAGTGCAGTGCTGGGCAGGGATGTCCCACGCGAGCTCGGCTTGATGGACGATGGTAGTAGGAAGCAGTTAGGAGCTAGCACAGGGAGAGCAGGGGGGTACGGCACCCAGTGGCCAGTCCTGCTTGTGCAACACGTGCTGGGGTACCTCCTTTCAGCCCCACACAGCCTCCCCTACCCCCAGCATGGATGAGATGCTCAGGGCAGGGGGAGAGCGAAGGAGCGGTGGGATGGGGTGACTGTGGCTTGCTTGAAAGGGGCCTGATGAATCAAACCTGCCGAGGGTGGAAAATAGGCTTAAAAGTGTAAAGCAATTACTTATTGGCCCACACAGGCACACAAAAGTCAGCTAGGACTTCGTCAGCTCCTCGGCTAGTCGTTAGTGTGCTCATCACCTCAAAAAGGTGTCGAAAGGGTCTTTGCTGGCCAGGGACTGTCTGTTGGTCTTCACAGCTCCTAGGGATGACCCCACCATGGTGCCCAACAAACCCCCTGACTCCCTGCGTTTTTTTCCTTTAGGAATTTGCACCTTTCTTGACTGCCACCATCTCGACCATCCCACCTCTGTCTGCAGTCTTACCTTTCCCAGCATAGCTGTTTCCCCAGCACGTGGCCAGGGTACGGCAGGGTCAGAGCTGGGACTTCAGACTCGGGGAGGCTGAGCCCTGGCAGAAGGGGATTAGCCATAGGTGGGGTTACAGAGAGATGGCGTGAGGGTGGAGGGCAGAGGGGGCCTCTCCGTGCTTTTTGCTTGAGCTGTTCCACCTCACAAGGCAAAAAAAGAGTCTCTTGAGCTAGAGAGCGCATAAAGAGCAAGCGCAGATCCACCGTGAGTCATCTCTGCTTTAAGACAGGAAGGCAAAGCTGATGTTTCCCACCCCCTGAGCACAGGGGTCAGTCTGGCATTGCCACTGCCTGCCGGGGGAGCATCTCCCACCGAGTAAGAGACGCACAACCCTCAGGGACTGCACGAGCCAACGTTCAGCCCGAGAGGAGCAAACACCACGGCACAGCTGATACGTGATCCCCAGCCGCGTGTCTTGTGTGACATTCAGCAACATCCCTTTGAAGTCCCAGCTTAATGGGTCAGGGCAAGCCTCCCTGCAGAGCCAGGACCCAGCCTGCACATGGAGAGCACAGGCAGCATCCAGAGACCACTCCTTGGACATGTTACTGCTGAAATCCCAGGTGGATTAAGGATGAATACGGGAACTTTTCACGCTACTGCCACACTCCCATTGGAAAGACTAAACTCAAACCTACCCTCGGAGCAGCCCATGTCCTTTGTGCTGCTGCAGAGAGAGCAGCATGAGAAGTTTCCACCTGCTCTGTCCTTCCCAGCCTTTCCCCCTGTGTCCCAGGAGATGTGACAGGGAGCCGAAGCAGCATTCGGGGTGACAGTGCTTGTGGGACCCATGGGACTTAGCAGCCCAGCTAGGGCCTCCCTGCTCCCACCCCAGGACCAGACGGTGGTCACCCAGCCCCTCTAGAAGGTCGGTGGGAAGGCAGGTGCTGATCTCCAGCCCTCCCGGCTGCTTCAACAGACAAGTGGACACATGGGCTCAAGGCACGAGCTGGATGGACACAGGGGGTTCTCCTCTCAGGGCTTTGCAGACCGTTTTGGGGGTAACGCAGGTTCAGGCTGTCCCAGCGGGCAGTGCAAGGGTAACATGAAGCCCAAGGGTTCAACTGGAGATGGGTACGCTACAGAAGGCAGCATGGAGGCAGCTTGGGCAAAGCAGAGGGCAGTGCAAGCTCTACACTCCTCTCTCGGTACTACAACTACGTCCACCCCCCCCACTCCCAGGTTAGGTATTTTTGTTGGCACACGGCCTGGATCCACATCTTCTTGATAACTCAGTGGCGGTGATCCCCAAACAGACCTGCGTGTTGCAACACTCCTGCTGCGCACGCTGTGCTCCTCATCGGAGCTGCTCAAAACCCAGCAATTCAGGGACAAGCAAAACAGTTTTCTCCTCTCGGGAGCCCCAAATGGCTGCTTTAGTAGCGAACTTACCTTTGCTGTCTCCGGCAGCTCCCAATGGAGGCTTTTGAGTTTTTTTCTAGGTGATCAACACCTTCCCAAGGGCTGCAGCGCATGCGCTGGCACGGCCGAGGTCTGCCCTGGCTCACTCCGAGACCCGTTTGCCCCAGGGGTACCAGTTCAAGCTGTAAATCTCAGCCCGAACAAGGTTTGCCGGTTCACGTGGCCCAGCCAAAATTCCTGAAGAAAAACTAGTAATAATAAATAAAGGTTTGGTGGAAGTGCTGGCACGAGCTCAGCACGAAGCTGCTGAGCTTTGCACAGAAACCTCCCAACAGTGTTGTGATTTCAGATGAAACTCATGGATCCTTCGGCCGAGTTTCACCGCCGGGTTCCAGTGTCACCCTCAGCAGCAGCAGCCAGCCACCGCTGTGGGACACGGCGAGGCAGCGCCAGGAGATCAGGCGGATGGCTGGGAGCACGGCTGGCCCCCCGGCTCCTCCAAGGCTGGAGCAGTTGGGCTGGTTCAGGAGGAGGAGGGGAGCTGGTCCCCCCTGTACCTGTGATAACGGGGTGCCCTGGCAGCCTGCAGGTCCCAGATTTCGGGTCGCTCCCCATGAGGTGGCAGGGAGGCAGCCCAGCCCGCTCCAGCTTGCACTGGGGACGCAGCAGAGGCACATGGGGGTGGCACCTGGCTCGCAAGCCACAAAATGCAGCTGGGACCTGGACAGGCAGCCCACGCACCCCTCCACCACCAGCCTGACCTGCTGCGATCCCCACTGGAACCTGGGCACCTCCATGCCAACCACCCTCTCCGTCCCTGCCAGCACTACTGCCACCGGGAGTTGCAAGCCCAAAGCATCATCCAGTTGCTCCATCTCTTGCCCTGCATCCCCAAAATGCTGTGGCTTGCGGATTCAGGGCTGCTCGCCGCTGAGCAGGCTGTTTTCTCCATCTCTCACCACCAAATAAATTTTCTCCCATGCAAAATTGCAGCCAGGCCACCCCTTATTTCCAGGGGCAATCGCCTTGTCAGCGAAATCCCTCTGCTCAGGCAGGGCTCTTCTGCCCTCGTCGCAGGAGGGACAGCGGCTTTGCAGCGTCCCATTTCCACGGAGCTGCCCCACAGCTGCACGCCGGCACCCGGAGGTGCAGGAGAGGCCTCGCAGAAGCGTGTTACAGGCTGATAGTTTATCTTGGATCACTCCCGCGCGCCGGCAATCCCACACCCCTTAGAAGAAAACCCTCTTGGCAGCTTTGAACGTTATTCTTCAGGCGCAGCAGCGGGCGCGTGGAAATATTTTCATGCTCGGGAACAAGCTATCTGTGAGATGCTGCGCTGCTCTTCCCAGCCTGCAAAGCCTCGAGGCAGCGTCAACTCGTTAGAAAAGGGGGCGAGAGCGGCTGGAGCCATGTCCCTGCTCCCAGCGACTCGCCCTGTGGCTTTGGCCCCGTCACCTCCACGAGCCTCACAGCCGCCAGCTGAGACGGGAAGATAAAGGCAGCTGTGTCCCCGCACCGTGGCTGTAAGGCATTTTTGCAAAAAATGCTGGGTTTTCCCCCCACTCCGACCCTGGGGAGATGGGAGAATGGATGCTGCATTGGGGAAATGGTGTAAGCATGACAGGGAGCGCAGGTTTGGAGAAGGCCAACGCTTTTCCCCAGCATGGTGGCAGCATCCGTGCCACAGTCCCACCTTGGGATGGACAGCACATCGCTGGGGCGAGCGGGGGGTGCCAAATACGCTTTTGGATGCTTTTGCTGAGGGCTGAGATGAGGTCCATGTCCACGGCAGGGTAAAGAGCAGGGGAAGTGGCTCTGCAAGCCCATCTCGCTGCGAGCCATCCTCCTGCCTCGGACAACAGGGACAGGCTCCCCCCGTTTTCAGGGTCATTCCAGGATCCATGGCTGTGATGTACAACCCCATCCCTGCCCCAGATCCCGCGTTCCCCCCAACACTCCCTCCTCGGCTGCCGCTCACACCCTCCATGTCTCATCCCGCCTCCCTACAACCGTCGGTGCTTCAGGGCAGGGAAAGTATCTCATCGCCTCTTTGCGATGGGCTGCGGCAGATTGCTGGCGCTAAACAAATTGCAGTTCCTGATGAAAACCATCACCATCACGGGGCAGGAGCTGCGAGTATTACTCACTCGGGGAATTGCTTTCGGCTGTGTCAAAAGGGGCCGTGGGCTGGAGCTGTAGGGATGGAGACTGGGAGCTCTCACTCTTCGCTACTGGCCCATGATGAAGTGGCACAGGCCACCAGTCCCCAGCTACCTGTGCCAGGGAAAGGCACACGGTTCCCCAACACCTCACCATCCCCCAATAGGTACCCGGGTACCCCCAAAAAAGTGAAGGAAAGGTGCAGGCATACCTATATAAATATAAGGTATAGGGCAGGGCAATGTATTGCCCTGTGTCCATGCAAGGGAGGGACATGGAGGTCTATTTTGAAGGGCATAGGGGAAAGGAAAGGTCCTTGGGATGGGACTGCCAGGGGAAGAAGGGACGAGATCTTGGCACCACGGCCGCGGGAGGAGGGTTACCCTTCTGCAGCCCCAGACTGGGGGCTGGGAGGGAGCCTGGGTTTTGGTTGCCCATTATTCCACCTGGCTGAGCCTTTAGCAAAGCTAATCCCCACCGACAAGACCTAACAGCGAGAGCTGGCTCAGCCCTGCGCTGTAGGACACCCCTCACACCAGGCGGTCCTGCCCTGTGAGCCCCGATCCCGCTGGATGGAGGAAAAACATCACCACCTGCCCCCTCCGCTCTTCCTTTGGTTTGGGGGGGGTCCTTGCTCCAGGATGGGGTCTTCTGCTCCCTGGTGTCACTACAGAGCTGGCTGCCCAGTAGCAATACAACACCCCTGTAACACTACCGGGCTCTCCAAGCACGCAGAAGGACACGGTTACCCCGTGGCAGCATCTCCAGCCCACGACCATGGTCTCGTGCTGCGTTAACAGGAGGCAGCTCAGCATTCAGCAAAACCAAGCTTGGCTACCACATGTTTTGACAGGGAAAAGACAGCAAGCTACAAACTCGGAGCCCAGGGGAATCACCGCTGTAGTTTTCCTCCCAAACACTGTGATCCTCAATGTTTTAATATGCACAGAAACAACAGATGATTTACGCAAAAGGGAGAGACTCCAGCTAATAAATCAACGCTGTCCTGTGCTCCTGCCATGCCCTTTGCTGGCACTTCCCTCAGCCTTTCCAGGCACATCCAGGAGCAACGTGAACAGGAACGGTCTGTCTGGTACCTTCGGCAGTGCAGGAGCCACCAGCACAAGGCGCGAGTGTTTCTGTGCCGGCTCACGGCCAAAGCAAGCCCTTGGCACCTTCGTTAGTGACTGCAAACGAAGCCCTGAGGAGCAGATCCCCTCTCTCTCGTGCTCTGGTGGGAACAGTCAGTGAGTTTGCTGAACCCGGTCACGATGCTCAGCAGGAAAGTGGAGTAATGGGGAGATCCTTCAGGCATCCCCGGTTCGTTCCTCTGCAAGAGCCCACCACGGCATCACCAGCCACGCGGCACCTCCCCACCACGCTGGTGGCTGATGCTTATTTTTCTCCTAGTGACTGCTAAACCTTTAGCACTTGGGTCTGGTGCAAAGACTTCACGGCACCGGAGGCTGCATCTTTGCACCAGCACATATGGTTTGAGCAACTTGCAGTTTCGTCCTGCTTCCCCAGCACGGCCCTGGGGTGCCAGCGACCAGCACCGCTTCCCCCCTACCAAACTGCCCTTTCTTTCTCAACCCCAGCCCCTTTCCAGATCACATTTCTCCCAATTTTTCAATTCCCCCACCTGACTTTTTGATTTTCCCTTCCCTGTGGTAGGCACCCCGCGCTTGCTAAGTGCCACGCTCACCCCTTGAGCAGCACCACTCTGCCTTCCCAGGGAGACCACACGTGTCAAAAGCTGCCGCCTGCCAGAGCTGCTTTGCTACTGGCGCTTCCCAAAAGCTCCTGCCTCAGCTGGGAAAAAATCACTTCAGGTCCAGAGAGCTTTCCTGATAACAGAAACCCCAGCAAACAAGCCATCCCCCAGCCAGGCAGCACGGCCACCGTGGGAACAGCAAAGAAGGGGAGGATATTCCCTTTCTGTGCCAGAAAACAGGCAATCGCTCCTTCCCCAGCCATGGAAATTTAGCCTAAGGGGTTTCAAAAATGACCAGTGATTGTGGGTGCCCGAGCGCAATGCTCCCTACAAGTGCCTTTATTTCCAGGACACACATGCTTCTTGCATTCAGGGAGTCAGCCTGAAGCCAGACAGCCACGGAGACCCCAAACCACCTCCGAAAAGATCTCGGTGGCCCTGATCGGTGAGAACTGAACAGTTCAGTGGGCAGGAAAACCCCACAGCACTCAACCTGCTCTGATCGTCCCATCATCCCAGCTGTGTTTCATCCACTTGTTTCCCCAGCTTTGTTTCATAGATCTTGCGATTGTCGTTCAAAGCTATCAAGGGTGCTTGGCAAGCAGGGGTCTGGCGGCAGAAGAAAAGTTCCGTCCATCACCCCCTCTCCTGCCTCCCAACAACCCTTTTTTCAGAGAACATCCTTGCAAAGCATGAGCTGACCCTTCTAGGAGAAAGCTGCCCAAATGGGGTGTGGTGGGGCATTCCCCCTCGCCTCTCCTGGGCCGCTCCATGATCTCTGAAACTCCCGTTAAACCTTGGCCTTGGTGTAACGAGTCAGGCGGTGAAGCGTCCCTTTACTGTCTCAGGAACTCTTGCATAGCTGAGGCTGGGGAACGTACCCATCGTACCAGGAACTTCCAGTGCCTGGCCCAAGCGGGGACAACAGCGGGGATAATTGTCATCCCCCAGTACCCTTATCTGAGTTGTAGCTCAAGTGGAACGATACCATTGTTACTGGAACCTTGAGAATTTTAACGGATGACTGAAGTCCATCACCTTGCGACCCTATGAACAGCAGTCCCAAGCGAGGCCCTTCGAGCTCTGCTGGACCGCAGCACCCAGCATCTCCCCCCGCGTGGGACGCCTCTCAGAGCTCGCGAGCTCTCGTTTGCCATGTTCGGAGGACCGTCGCCGACTGACACGGGACCTGGGCTGGGACACTCCTCGGTCAAAACACTCCTCAAGGTTCAACCCTTCGCCAGTTGAGAAATGCCAAGAATTTGACATGGATATTTCATTGAACTTGAGGGGAATTTTTAACAGGTATACCTTTGTATATTTATCCATCCTTGTGTCTGTGTGTGTGTGAATTGATGGAGGTACCCACTAGCAAATACAGTTTGCTAAAATCTTATGGTCTATCTTAAAACTGTGAATGAACCTTAGACTGCTGCTAAACACATATAATCCCTTAGACATAAACTGTTGTCCAAGTCTGAGACTAAGAGTGGATCCAGCCACGCCTAGACCCCATCAGGAGTTTAGAAAGTAAGGGGGTCTTCTCTGAACCTCGTGACTCACCGGGAGGGTCTCCCTTACCCTTTTTTTTCATCCTCGGTCTCTGTATAAGTCATTCTAGCTCAATTCTAACTTGATTTGCCTTTGTATACTTCATCCGCGTAGTAAGTGATAGAGTGAACCTTGCCGTCGAACTCTGTTAAGTCATGCTTTTATAAATTACTATTAAAATCACCTTCTGCTAGTCCCTTTGACGGTGATTCTTTAAGCAGCCTGTAAACCACTCATTCACAACAGGGTGCCTCGGGAAAAGGCCCAGGAAAGGCTTTTGGAAAGGCCTGCTAGAAAGCAGATACCGCTGAGCCCTGTTTTGGCTGACTCCATCCACCCGCTAAGCCTATCAACATCGCTCCAGCCCAGCCTTCCCTTTGGAAACACCTCTCTGTTTGTGCTCACCCCCCGTGCATGGGAGACTTGCTATAAAGAGCTTCAAAGGTCTCCTATCTCTCTATAAAATCAATGTGGTGGCAATGCCTACGCATCCAGAGCGGTGGCGACACGTCAAATCCCATTGCAATTGCCTCACCTCCGGCGCTTCCCTCCCTTTCCCCTTGTCCTGCCTTTTGTGACATGACAAGGCACGGGCTCTCCAGGGCAGCTCTGTGTTTGTACAGCTCTTGTTTATGGATGGGACCACAGCTAAGCAAACACCTGCAAGCAAAAGAGTGCCCACTCACTGCTCTGGAAGTAGAAACCCAGCACGCGTTGTCAAACAAGAGCGCTCTCAATAACCCAGGCCCTACCCCAGCTTTCACAATAGAAATTAGTCACGGCGCACCAACAAGAGCAGTAAATAGGGCAACAGGAGATAAAGTTTGCAATGGAGACCTCACTTGTCCTCTCTTAGGTACCTGAGACACCCCTTTCCTTTGGCTCCTGCCTTTCCAGACCTATTAAAGGCACAGGGACTCTGCTCCTGAGGCAGAGGTGCTTTGCATTTTGCTTTAGATACCAACTGTAGCTCAAGAAGCCAGATAGCACCAACACCCACTCCCTAAGAGCATCCCCAAGCTTTTCCAGCTAAATTTCAAGGTGGTTTTGTCCACCCACATTGGTCACAGGGGTCTGACTTCAGCAGATGATAAAACATGACCCAGAACATTTGCAATGTTTGACCATACAAACAAGGGCTCCAGAATGGCTCAAAGGTGCCTTTAAATATTTCGATATTGCGGGATTTGGGGCATTGAAGAGTTACTCTTCCTCTGAAAGAGAAGGCAGGAGCCCATGGATCAACCAAGGCTTTGGCAACACGAGGAGCACTGTGAGCACAGCTGGGATAAGGTGCTATTTGGGTAACTTTTGCTGACACAGAGGTATCCCCTCCAGGTGACGTAAGCTGGGTTAGCAGTGGTCAGTTTTGCCAGGCTTAAGTGCATTTATTTCAAGGCCTTTGCTGAGACACCATTATCTGTCATCAAAGTGGACCTTTACACCAGCGAACATCTGCAGCACAGGCCTGACCTAGGCTCACATCTGGCTGCTGAGCACAGTGGCGTTACCTTGTAAAACACTAGCAGGTTGGTACTTGTACGAGGGTTTGGTTACGAGTTCATTTACCATCAGTTAACTCGGCATCGTTATTTTTGCAGAAGGCTAGCCTGGACACTGCCCGACCCTTTGCTGCAAGCTGCAAACAGCAGTGTTTTACCCAAGGATGGGGAGCACAGAGGAGATCCAATACAGAAGAGATTGAAGCTACGCACAGTTTTACATCTTTTTAAAGGCAAAAAGGAAAAGGAGGACCAATATAATACCTGACAGCGTAACAGAAGCAGATGAAAACAGAGGTGCTGCAGGGGTACCCCTACAGAGTATATCCCTCGCACACCTCACAAGCTACCCCGCCATGGGAGCTGGGCTGGGGAGGACAGGGCAGGGGGGATTAAAGCACCGCTCGGCAGCAAAAGCAGAGACCGTCTTCTCTGTAAATATTGCCAGGCAGGGAATAAGCCAGCATCCCGTGACAGCCCGGGGGAAGGGGGAGCAGGATCTTCCCGTCTGCCTGGTGCGGCAGCGGGGCTGGAGGAGTTCTGCTCCCCTGCGAGCAGACGTGGGCTTCGGCACCCGCCTCTGCCCTAGGGAAAAGCGTGGATACACACAGCGAGGAGAGCGCGCCGGCCCAAAACCATTTACATGCGCAACAGGCAGCAAGGGGAAAAGCGAGGGTAGGAAGGGGCATGGAGGGAACAGGCCGAGCTCTGCACAAGTAACCAGTGCAGGAACTCGAGTGTTGTCCAAAAGTTGTGCTGGCAAATTTACAGGATCCCAATGTCAAACTGCACACTCGGAGCAAAGGTAAATAGGCACAAAAAGCAGGAACAATCTGAGGAAAACTACACCCATCGCTGAAGGCAGATTGGGCGATTCCAACATCTAGAGGACGAAAAAACAGAACAAAGAGAAGCTTAAAAATTAATCCTTAATTAACTGCTTCTGAAATCTGTCGAAATCACCTCTTGCATCTCATTTGCTAATGGACCTGTCAGCAGCTTCTTAGGCTCCAGGGGTCATGGTAGCAACAGAAAGTGCTGCTTTCTTCTCAGGTTTGGTATCTGTTTTGCCCACTAAGTGCTTTCAATGTTTTCAGTTCAGGTGTATTCAAAAAGCTCTTGCAAGCAGTAGATGGGCAAAGGATTTCACCTACAGCCTCCCTCAGCCACTGGCACAGGGAAGAGAGAAAAATGTTTCTTGTGATTTTAATACAGCAGATATATCCCAAAACCAGGGATGCTGCACGCACGTATCTATCCCGTAGGACACGCTGTGCCTCCAAACACTGGAGCAATAGGCACCAGGTAGACAGCATCAGCCCAGTGTCACATCTCTGCCACAGCCCGCTTTCAAAAACTTCAGAGAAAACATTTGGAAAATAAGTTGTGACTCTCCTCCACAAAGCCTCGGGCCCACTTCCAGCAGCTGAAGAGGCCAGTAGGTCTCAAAACAACAGATTTAACATCCCATCCGAAATGCTCCTTACCAAGCAACAACTGTCTACAAACAGCCTGAACATCCACTTGCCTTTCCAAGCTTGATCTATTTTTGGTTTCTGCAATATCTGTTTTATTTACTCTGTATGTGATTCACCCATACTGCTGTTGGAACATGCATGCTGCTTCCATCAGAGCAGGGGATGGGACTAGTGCATTTGCTCCCTTTTATTTCTCCCTCTTTCCCCATCAGGAGTCCCCACGATCATTTCACACGAAAGAAATAATCCAACACCTCTGCTTGGAGTAGGGTCACCTAGAGCAGGCTGCCCAGGCCCATGTCCAGTTGGGTTTTGAATATCTCCACGGATGGAGACTCCACCACCTCCCTGGGCAACCTGAGCCAGTGTTCAACCACCCTCATGGTACAAAAAAGTGTTTTAAGTAGAATTTCCTGCATTTCAATTTATGTCTTTCATCCTATCATTGGGGACCACTGAGAAGAGCCTGGCTCCATCTTCTCTACTCCCTCAGCAGGTATTTATACACATCGGTAAGATTCCCCCTGAGCCCTCTCTTCTCCAGGCTGAACCACTTCAGCTCCTGCAGCCTCTCCTCATACGACAGAGGCTTCAACCCGTTTATTATCTTCCTTGCCCTTCACTGGATCCACTCCAGTGTGTCCACGTTTCTCTTTTACTGGGGAGCCCAGCACTGGACACAGCATGCCACATGTGTCTCACCGGGGCTGAGCAGAGGGGAATAACCTGGTCATTTTTGAATGGCTCAGTCTTTCTTTGGTTTTGCTAACCACTAGAATGACAGCAGCTGCTATGAACTTTCTGTTGAACTAGGAAACTGCCTTCCCAATGCACACCTCAGCCAGAATTTTCAGGCCTTGACATTTTCACGTGAACACAGCTTTGGTTCCTATAACGAACAGGAACGCTTTCAAAAAACTTTATCCCATCTTTATATTTTCTTCAAAATAAAAAGGCATTTGTATTCTTGAAAACAATAACAGGTCCCACCACTTTTCTGAAGGCACATGAAGATAAATAGAGTAAAACGCACAGTTCTGGGATTTAAAAAGCTGAAAGCCTTTCCTAGGACTGATTTATAAAAAGGAACAGTCCCAGAGTGAACAAACTCTGCTTCAGGATGGGCCCCTCTGACATCTCTCAGTGGCCTCAGATAGTCCATTTCTCTGTACGAGCTTCCACACTTTTCACCAGGCCCTCTCCCAAAACCTCAAAGTCCTCCAGAATCGCCTCCACGTTGGGAACACAGACCAGCTCATTGTTCAGAGTTGTCACCATCCTTCCTTTCATGCTGGAGACCTGCAGGATACACACAAACATTGTGCAAATAGGAGCACCCGCTCAGAGCTGCTTTGCAACCTCTGCAAGCCCCGAATAGGAGAAGTAAATTGTTCTCCCACCTTGTCACATCCAACCCCTGCCACACCACCATATGCAATTTTCCAAGCTTCACTTCTCAACACCATCATTGCTTATTATTAGAGCTAATAAACTGCAAGAGTGGCCCTTCCAGCCCCTTTTAGGGTTTACCCTGGAGCCACAGTCCAAAGACCGCAAGGAAGGAAGAGAAGCAATGGCCAGGGGCATGGTGGAGTCGGCAAAAAAGCGCGCAGGTGCATGGCGGAGCTTGTGTAAGCAGAGCAGACAGGTATGCAAAAGGGACCACACCGTGACCCTGAGTAAAAGCTGCCTGGGCTCTGCTCTGCTCTGTTGTTGGGTGTCAAGACCTTGAGTGGGAAGAGATCCTGGGCTCCACCAGTAAAAAAAACCCTCATGTTTAATCAAGCCACACTCAGCTCAGATGCAAGCATCTCCTCCTCTCATTTCACCACTGTGAATAACTGGGTTTCACAACTGCAGCTAGGCTGAACGGCCAATGCCCTCTGGCCATGAAGAGAGGGGAGATAAATCACCTAGAGGCTGACAGCAGAAGAGCCTGGGCTGCCAACTCTGAGCCATGAGTCACTGGTTTCTTTGCGTCTTTCCTTCATAGAAAGCAGCATGAATCACTCCAGCATGCCTCACACCTAGTTTAACCACCCTCTAGAGTTTGCCAACCCACACAATGTAGCTGGAAAATATCTCCATACATCGATAGGACTTGGGCACTACGAACCTAGGCTTGCCACCTCAGCTTCTTGCGGGTTGCATATTTCTGGGTAAGATGCCCAAAGCCACGAGAATGGGACAGCCTGCTGCACACACCAAAGGTCTTTGGCAAAGGAGGCATCGCCCACCTCCCAGGAGGGGACCAGAGAAGAGCACCTGGGACAGAGAGCTCTGATCATGATGCTGGGGCTCGTCCAGGGAAACACGTTCCCTTCTCAGCTCTGCTGATGACTGGGGGCACTGTGGCCACAGCCCTGTCTTGGTTTCACTCTTTCTAACAAGGGACAGAAGTTACGAGCTCCATTTCTCAAAGGGCTTTGGGGCTGACGAGAGTTTGACAAAGCAGTTACAATGCAGAAAAAAAGCCCTCCAAGCTTTCAGGGCATAAAGGTGACATGAAGCTTAAAGCAGAGTCAAGAACTCACCTTAAAAGGCTGAGGCTGAAAGCTCAAAGGTTTCCACAAAACTGCAATCACTTCCCCACCATGTTTGTCGTAGAAAAACAAGGCGAGATCGCTGAAGGCGTCCTGGGTAGAAAACAAACAGAGGTTGGGCCAGACATCCCAGAGCCAGAGCTCATCCTTGATTCAGTCTCCTTACAAAGGGACACACAGCAGCTCCACATCAGCCAGGACAAACACTGCAACTCTTCCAGTGGATTCCCAACAAGGAAAGCAACTGGCAGCCCATGGATAAATCCTGGGTACCTCCTGCTGCCTCTTTTCCCCTCAGCTGGATGGATACAGTGCACTGCCTCCAAGTTTTGCATGCAGACCTCATCGCTGCCTACCTCTTGCTGTCCCAGAGAGCAGAAGCATGATCCACCACCTCCCACAGGCCTGCAAGAGCACCCAGAAATCAGCATCCGGCTTTAGGACACTGGACCCCTTAGGTGACAACCCACTGAGTGTTCCTCACCATGGTCCCCCAATCAGCTGGATCTGGCACTACCAAGCTGTCCTGATCCCAGTGTCCAACAGCCATGTCCAAGATTTCATCAGATGGCAAGAGGCGGGCCCTGCCCAGCAGGCAATCCAGCCACAATCGTTTCACTACACGGCAGCAAAGACCAACCCCAGTCAAGGACCTTTCACCGGAGGTCTGCATCTCAAGCCCTGCAATCTGTGCAACGCAGGTATCAAAGCTCCTTCTTCCCCCAGGACAAACCCCACGTGTGCTGTCCGCACACAGTGTCCCAAAAAGAAACATAACAGCAGTTAATTAATTTTAAGTAACACAGAGTCCTGTGAGGTGCAAAGAGATGGAATGCTCAATGGAGGCACTGCAGGACTCTGCTCTCCTTGCCCCGGTGTTTCAGCAGCTGTGTCAATGAGTAGCTCCTTTGGTAGCGCTGGGCAGGAGAGCTCAAAAAGAGATCTTGCATAAAGAGATGACTAAAGTCCACAGTCTGGTTTCCCCCAGGCCCATGCAAGCTGGATTCCCAGTACTCCGAGAAGGCAGGGGATGAGCATTGCAGCAGAAATAAACAACGCTGTGTGCAAGCAACTTTTCAAACCCAAAAGTCTGGTCCTACAGCTCAGCACCCAACACGCTGGTACCTGGAGATATGCATCCCGAGCTCAGTTGACCAAGACAGCCAAGAAGCTGCTCCCTGACACTTGTTCATCTTGGTGGAGATTAACATCAGGCAACGGCACACGTTTACCAGGCAGAGCAAACAGCCCCCAGCATCAGTACAGGACAAGTTTCTGCACATGGCCTCACCAGCTTTGGAGCAACCTACTGCAAGAAATACAGACCCTCTGCTCCCTCTTCATCCTTCTCCTCCATCCCCTTAGTTTCCCCAGCTGCAACTCAGACACGCTCTTACAAAGAGAGGTCTCTGTTGGCATCATTGTATCATGAGGTTTTCATGAGGATGTGCATGAAAAAAAATCAACATCAAAGGCAAGCTTGGAAGGGGTCTTGTATGGACATACCAGGATTGCAGTAGGAGGGAAAAAACGTGGATTGGGTTGGTATTACCAGTGATCCCAAAGGGTGGGGTGGCATTTTAAGAGTAAAGACCTGATAAGCAGGGAGGGGTGGTGTTGTCTGCAACCTTCAGAGCCAGATTTATGAGTTCGGACTTGAAGTATCACAAACAGAGGGCAACACGATTAGGCCATCAAGCTGGGAAGATCCCGAGACCTGCCAGCTCACCCCACTTCATGGGATCTTCACGGGGGCAAGGCTGGTCAAGGCATTATCTCGCCAAACTGGCTAGAAAAACCACTGTCTAAAAATACATTGAGAAAGAGGCAACCCGCCCTGGCATTTCTCAGCTGAGAGTGACGGGTTACGCTCAGAGCCCAGTCAACAGGGAATATTCCTCCTTTTGCCGAAAGGCAAACAGCAGGAGGGAGGGAAAGCTCAGCGAAGGGCAAGAAAGCTCAGGGCACGCTGACCGCCAGCGTGCAGCTTTCCCAACCAGAGGGGAGCAGAGCATGCGAGAACCTGAAAAAGCCCCACTACTCTACAGGGTGAGGTCTTGAGTGCCACGTGATGCTCCCTAGGAGAAAGGTATTTTTTACAGGCACGGCTTGCTGGCCAGGAGCCAGGAGCATTTGCAGGAAAGGAGCCCTCCCAGGCTCAGCTCATTTCCCAATAAAACCACTGCTCGGCCTGATACCCAGCACCTTTTATCCAGACAGCGGAGAACAGAAGGCAGATGTTAAAAGGATGGCAACCAGTTCAAAACCACAGCAAAGGGCAAGCTTCTGCACTTGCGCTGCTCCCAGCATCATCCACACGACAGCGCTCGGGCCGGCTCCACCAAGCTGCAGAGATGCGCATGCAACTCTTGGGAAACTGCAGCATTCAAAGGGTCTGGTGTATTAGTCACCGCACTTCTGTTTGTACAGAGGCTTGGGGAGTAAAAGCAAACAGAGTTCACCTCCCTTTCCACATCCCATGCTCCATGCCCACTGGGCTTGCCTGAGCCTGCAAATACCTTCCTCAAGGGAAAGTTTAAGAGAAAAAGGAGAAAAGGGAGAAAAGGCTTTTGAACCCCTACTCCCTTCTTGAGCTGCTGTTATCTTTGGTTGCAACTCAGCTTTAAAGGCCCAGGGAAAGCTCTCCCTGCTCAGGAGGATCCCTGCCATCAGCAAAACCTACAGCTGGCTCCCATCTCGCAGAGGCATAGGGGACCTGCAAGCTCAGGGCTGTGATTCGGCGGAGCCTAATAATCCGGGGAAGGGGTACCTGGCACCTGGAAGATTAGCTCAAGGTCTGTAAGGAGTCATCTGGGTTGTTCAAATGAAAGGATGGAGAAAGGCGGTGAGTAAAACAATACCCTGATCTAAAATGGGATTACTGGATTAAGCAGCTCAGGCTGAAGTGAGGTAAGCGCTCATTGCTAGTTAAGCAACTACATTGTTGTTGTTTAGGGGTGGGTTTTTTTGGCCTAACCATTTATCCACCCATCTTTTCACTGCTCCTACTTATTCACAGAGATCAGGCTCATTACATCACAGCTGCTGGAAAAAGAGGAGCTGTTTGGGGAGGTCTCTGCACCCAAAATGCACCTAGGAGCTCTTCCTGGTGCGATGGCAGTTCAAGTGGCAAATGCATCAATCAACATTTGCTCAGTGCTCAGAACATTTTAAGTTCTCTCAGCAAGGGATCTACCAGTATAAAACCCTATTAAAGCTACTCACTTCCAACAAACGACTACATTTGTGATTAACACTTTAAGGTCCTTGTCATCCTACTGCAACCTGTCCTGATGCTCAAAGGTTACGTGATACAGACAGAGCCTTCCCCCACACCCTAACAGCGCAAGGAGCACTGCCAAGAAAACCAGGCTGAGGTTACTTCTGTGTCGGAGGGGTTTTAAAAGAAAAAAGAAACCCGGGTGTTAGGTTTGGGATTCACTTGGTAAAAGGTACATCCAAACTCTTCCACCTCCGAGTGCCTCATCAGAGCCACATGCACATTCTTGTACCGGGGGTTTGGGGCAGCGGTAAAGAAGTACAGCAAGGAAAAAAGCCACCCATGTTCTCCTGGCTGTATTAGCAAACATGCCTTGTCCACCAATGCACCAAACCATCCGAGATGAAAGTCTTCAGCTGCTTCCTATGGGATGAATCCAAGGCAGACCTCTAGGAAGGCACCAACACAGGAGAAATGTAGCCACAGGTACGCTCTGAGCTCACCCAAGGAGCACATGGGGCTGATGCCTCGATAGCACATGCATGCCTGTGTGCATATGCACATGTATGTGCATCCACCCCCAACCTGGGCACTACGCTAAGGGTCACATGGCTGCTCTGAAGCTGTAAGAGCAGGGAATTTCCTGGCACCTCTGCCCCTCCGAGGGCACAGATCCAGACAGGAAGGTTTCCTCTGTGCTACAAGAGTCCACAGAGCATTTTCAGTTCGTCTCTGCCTGTCTGGAAGTCTCCATAGGAGGAGACTGTCAGTCAAAACAGGAAGGGAGCAGTCTGACCTGAAAAGATTTCACCAGTTCCAGCTACCTCCCATAACCACAGCTTACATATTGTAAAAGACCAAGACCTTTTAATATCATTAATTCCTTCCTAACATGCAGTAGCAAGATACACATTCCTACACTGTGGGAGGAAGAAAGGAAAGGGCTGTAAGTCTTCCAGATAAGTCTTGTCTGAAGGTGCAAGAAATGCAAAACATTGCTTTAGAGGGAAGGACATTTACAGTAAAGCAGGAAACATTTTCCTTCTCAACCGCACAGGAAAGATCTCCCATGTACAAGATGGGCAGCTCCTCTGCCATGAGCTCTCTCATGTGCAGCCAGAGAAAGCTAAATCTCAGTGAAAGAGAGCGCTTCGCATCCAGTGACCCACCGAGACCCAGTAAGAAATGTTAGGTCTTTTAACAGCCATTATAGACACGCAGATGGACATGGGACAAGCAGCTTCATCCAATTTTCCTCACCATGAGAGAGGCTGAAGCTCCAGAGAAGCCCTCTCTGCTTTCCCTCAAAAGCATCTGTCTGCAAAGCCTTCTCATCTGGGGAGACTCCCAGAACAGGCCTTTTCTATCAGATCTGTCCTGGAATTGAAGAATTTGCCATCTGAATCCCATGACCAGTCTTTCATCTCTACCCAGAGCCTCCCAGGCACCACAGCAACTCGATCAGACCAGCTCCTGCAGCACATTTCCTTGGAGCAGGAAAAATTAAAGCAGTCAGGACTCAACACCTTTCCTCCTTTCGTTTTCTCCTCTTATTAGGCTCCTTGGGGAAGGCACGCAGCAATCCTTCCGCTCCAGAGCGCTCCTGCCTTGCTAACTCCTTCGATTTGAGAAGAACAGGGACCTCTCAGAAGCAAACAGGTAGACAGGAGAAAAGTGGGTCTCCTGGTTACTGGGCCAAGGACGCTGGGCAAGATGCTACTCCCTGGCCCTCCCAACTCAATCAATATGGCTGGGCATTTAAATCCTTTTTTCACGTGGCCAGCTCAGATGTTTCTTTTCTGCCCATAGAAGAGAACAAAATCCCACAGCATCGCTGCGTGGCAGATGTCCCCCTTCATTGCTATAAACCCACCACGGCTGCACTGTCAGCCTCGACTACAACCCTGTTGCTCAATTCTGTGGTTTGTGCTATTAAGGGATAGCAAATTACTCTGAGTCAAAGCCAGCCGGTTCTGCATCCAAGTGCCTTCTCATCCAAAGTCTCTCATAAGGATTCACTGCTGTCACCACGCTCCCTTCCGGCACCAACTTCTTGCTGCATTTGGATCACCCCCAGGGCTCCCAGCCTTCAGGATGAGGATGAGCTGAACACTGCTTTGAGAAGCAAAATCCAGGGAAGGAGAAATGCAAAGGTGCTGGAGAGGCTACCAACCAAAGCCAGGTCAAAGCACAAAGCTGATGCAAAGGTCTTGCCTTCAAGCAACAACATCGGCACACTGAGACACAAAGCTGGGTGATTTCTGATGGGGTAGTTTTGACCGACAGTATGCATCACCTGCTTGCTGGTGACCCTGCAGTGAAAAGCCAGCTTTTGAGGCCCTCCAACAGAGGTGGACATGGTTGAGTTACTGGAGAGCACCTGCAGTGTCACCTCTTTGATTTTTCCAGAAGACAGACCTGTTTGCCCAGAAAGAGACATTCATCAGCCCCTTCAGGTCTGCCTGCTACTGATCTGGAAGCTACAAGAGCCCAGAGCAAGATACCTCCAATACGATGGCCGCAAGGGAACACAGCCATACCTATCTCAGAGCCTTCAAGAGGAGGAAAAGCCCCCCAACCAGGGCTGCCGAGGCAGATTTCAGGCTCTCTACCCCATAGTTCGCTCTTCAGAGAAACCTGTGACCGGTTCTTGCTCTGGTCCTCCCAAGCACCCTCCGGCCAAAGAATGAGAGACTCAAAGCAAAGGCAACACTGCTTCCAACGTGAGGCAACGTGACCTTTGCTCATATCCATGTTTCTTCATTGGGATGTTAGTACACTGGATTTAGGACCATCTGTAATTTGTAACCCAACCAAACGCTATTCTGAGTCTATTAATACCTGTATTAGAGAAAACAAACAGTAAAAATTCAGTTTAGATGTCATAATCGACTGGATCAATTAAGTCATAATTGCTTAAAGGATAATGAAAGCTGCTTTCCAGGGAAGTCTCTTCTGCACCTTTCACTTCTAGAGCCATTTGCTGACACTTAGTTGACTAGAAGCACAAAAAAAGTCCTATAAACTGCAACACACCCTGATGAGTTTCCTGATCGAGTGCCTGATTTGCTGCAAGCCTGTTAACAGCCTCCCCAAGGAGCCTGCTTCCCCATCGGCTCATCCAACAGTCTCCAGTTCCTCTTCAAGCACGAAGTCAGCCCCCTGCCACGTCTCCATGCGTCGCTTAGCCCCAACCCCTCCGGAGACGCGGAGGCTCCGGTCCCATGCATGCAGGCACCTCCGGAGACTTGGCAGCTCCTGAAAGGCTCCATTCAACTCTAACCCCCCCTTCCAGCATGGCATGGAGAGGGATTTCAGGCTTAAGAAACTCCATTTCCTACCCAGATCTATGCCTCTTGGTTAAGGTTTCATGGTGGCAGGTCAAATCCTCATCATACAGGGAACAGAAGAGAGGGGCCAGTCTTGATATTCCTCCTGAGATCCAGATGCCAGGAAAGAGTGAAACAGTGAACAGTTCCCCATCGCTGTGCTTCCTGCTCCCTTTCAAAAGTCTTGTGCAGGGTGCTTTTCCCCCTCCTTCTTGCATATCCTGGACCCCAAGAAACCCCCCAAAATACTCTCTACAATGCGTCCTGCGAGACCTCCAGCTTCAAAACCACCCTCCTTCTCAAAGGCAGGAGAGCACTGAGCAGCTTCTCTCCCCTCTCTTCTCCTCCATGACTTTCCAGCTAAACAAGCAGCGCTACTTGCAGGGAAATTGTGGGACAACTTTGAGGTCTTCCTCAATTTAAAGAGGTCTTGCATGCATCCCTGTCTCTCACTTCCTTGCCTTGCCAGACTGTCCCAACTTGCTGTAGGTGACAGAAGGACCAAGCTCGCATGTTGCTAGACCTGGCAGCTCTACTGACGCCACAGCAGATTCCCATAGACTGGGCAAAGATCAGCACGAAATGCAGCTGGCAGGCAGCATGGGAGGTAACGGGGCTGTGCCTAGGGTTGAGGAAACCTTCAAAGAAACCCTTGCAAGTTTTCTTTGGCCACCTCCTAAGCTACCTGGGTTAAGGTGAAAGGGGAGCTTGAACCTAAAGGGCCTAGCATCTTCCAGCCTGAACTGGAGTTTTAATTCAGGCACCTCTGCAATTCTTTCTATGGACCTGGAGGCAAGATCTGTCCCTTTCTGCTGTCCCTCCTTGCAGCTGCCACCACCGCCGAGGCTGGCAGTGGCAGCAGAGAAACGCTCAGTGGCTGTGCAGGATTAGCCAACTTGGGGACCAGCAAATCCTACACCCTGCAGAGCCTGCAGGAGGCAGCCCAGGAGGAGAAGAGACACTACCCAAAAACTGTTTTGCTTTTGCAGGCACACCTCCTTCCCCAACACAAGCTTGAAGAGAAGCCGATACCAAATCTTCAGGCAAGAGAAGCACACGGGAACGTGGACAAAACCCTTCTGGCGTGTCGATCAGGAGAAGGGCAAGAGAAAAGCCCTCTGACCTGCCATGCTGCCCAGGAGGGCTGGGAGGGGCCAGCCAGGAGAGCACAGCTAAAGCTGGAGCTCCCCCAGCTCCAGCTCTGCCTTCCAGCAAGCTGCCACTAGCACAGCCTGGCTGCCGCAAGGACCTGAACAGCCAACACATGCTGCAACAAGGGAAATCCCAGTCAGATATGAGGAAACAAATTTTCACAATGGTGGCCAAACATTGGGACAGGGAGGTGGGAAATCTCCATCCCTGGACACAGTCGGCATTCAACAGGACTGGGCTCTGCGCAGCCTCCTCTAACATCAAAGCTGGCTCTGCCCTGAGTGGGGAACAGGGCCAGAGACCTCCACAGAACCCTTCCCGCCAAAGCCAGCCCATGATTTTTCAGGCAGTTCTGACACTGCTGACAACACTTCTGTGGGTAAGGGATGATGGCACTTGAAAGTTGAGCCAGGTTTTGAAAAAAGGGCATCACAAGCCCCACCTCTCTGCACACTAACATTTACTCAGCTACTGCACGCAAAGCTGGGAAGGGCCAAAAAGGCAGAGGCTGCACATCTGCAAAGTACCGGCTGTCCAAATCCGGTGTGGATCACCACTGCCACCCAGCATCTTGCCTATCTCTCCAGCTTGCTGAGACTTTGGCATAGCTACACGGTGGAAAAGCACTGGGTTGATAACTTTGGATACTGATGTTCTCCATACACCCACATTACCAACTTCCTCGGCCATCATGCATATAACCAGCCCCAGAGAAACCATCCTGTGACCAATATTCAGCCTCTATGGCTCATGCAACCATTGGCCTAACAGCAGGAGCCCTACTGGTACCATGCCATGGATTCCTGTACATCCCCCCAGAAAATATGGGTAGCTACTGTCCATCATGCACCGCAGTTGGTGAAAGAAGCCAAGAAAAGTCAATTAACGGACTAGAGACAAATGGCTTAAAGATACTCTTGCACTGAAATATCATATTCTTCAGCAAAAGCTCCAGGTGCTTTGTATCTGAGGTCATTCTCGCATCAGCAGCACTCCCATTTCCATGGAATGGGTGATGCACTCACCAGATCTTCTGCTGAAGAAGCGATTTCAGACGCACACAAAGAGTGACCATCACATGCAAAAATACATAAAGATGTCACCAAGTAGGTCCTGGCAAGTAACTAATGACCTGAATGCCAGAAGGCAGCTCCCCCTTAGGCAGGTAGCGCCCTGCGCCTCCCCAAAGGGCCGTGCTTACTCTCAGCTCCCGGAGGTAGCACTGTGCAGGGTCATAATCCACCACAGGAAAGAGGATCTTCACTGCAGTGCTGTTCTTCACCACACCCCGGGAAAATGACTTTAGTGGCCGGTCCACGCTCTCCAGATGTCGAGGAATCTGGTTTGGATTCAGGTGGATTAGGACATCGTAGAAGTCCAAAGGAGGGCGGAAGACCATCTGCAGGGAGAAAAGACCAGTGCTACTCAGTATAGGACAGAGGCGAGCAGGAGAGATGAGAGAGGTTTCCCAAGTCCTCGCTTGCATTTTATTCCCTTCTCCTTAGAAAGCAGTTAACCAAAGGCAAAATTTTTGTGAGATTAATGTCAGAAGTTTGCCAAAACATCCACAGGAAAAACACAGCTGTGGTAGAGTCATGGGAAGCTCCAGCACATACCGGCCACCCCATTCCCTCTGGGCCACCAAAGTGCACCAGGAAGGACACACTCAATTGCCCAACTGTACAGCAAACTCAACCCTTACAGAAGGGAGATGCTCCCTACCCACATCAGACATCTAGCCAAAAGGACTACACCCTCTACCCTATTGGTTTCCCAGATCAGTAGAAAAATCTAACCGCTGTCCCCAGGACTTGGGCATGGTCCCTGGAGAAGAGCTTTCCACAGGGCCAATGTGGTCCTCTCCAGCCCTGAGCAGAGACCCCAGCAAGCCCACCTGAGTGCACGACGGTGGGGTGAGCAGTCAAGAGGGGGACAGACGGTGAGCTGAGACAGGCGACCATGACGCATGTGGCAGAGTCTCAGAACGAAGAGGGGAGTCAAGAAGCTAACAGGAGTCAAAAAACACCCAGGGGACACGAGGAGCTGTGTAATAATAGGACAGTCCCATCTCTCCAACAGGAGTTGCCCCAGAGGGCAGCAGCATCTTCCATCAAGCAGACAGAGGGTGAGAGTAAACCCCGTTAATGGAGGGGAACAATCCCAGACACAAATATTCAGACAGGCAGGATCTATCACAGTGGATACAGCTGTATTAAAATGGAAAAAAACTTAAAACTATGTGTACGTTTTTGTGGAATAACTGATGCAGGGACATGAACAGAGGCGTGGGACACCGCCCAACTTGGTGCTGGCAGAAAACCCACTGCTTGGAGCTGGTTTATAGCCAGGCTGGGGAGAACAGACATGAAGAACATCAGCACCGAGTTCCAGCTCTGGTCCACAGAGACCCCCTTTACCACCCAGCTGACCAACTCCATGACTTATTGTACCCCACCCGGGAGCAAAGAAACAGACCTCACAAATCCATGTCTGCATCTGCATGAGAGCGGGCATGACCCCAAGTGATTCAAACACAAACAAAAAAACACTTGGAGCACCCTCTTAGATACCTGGGAAGAGGAGGCAACTCCAAGTTGCACTGGAAAGGCTTTTCCCTCCTCCCATCCCCACGTTTTGCTTACAAACAGATTATCAGCCCTGGAAACATGCCAGGGACATGCGACCAATTCAGCACGGGAACATTGCAGATTTGCTCGCGCACCAAGAAAAACCAGAGAATACAAAACAAAATTTTCCCCAGTCAAATGATATTTCACCCCAAGTTGCTATCCAGAGCTGGGTCCCCCAGAAGTGGGGTAGCGCAGTGGGGCACCAGCCTCCCAGCTCCCATCCTTGCTGCTCTTCAACATGGGGCAACCACGTATGGCCACAGCCTGAATCCTACTAACACATCCCAGCCATCATCACTGAAGACCAGTATGCCTTGCCAGAGCCTGAAAACCCTTGTGCCGGCACCCCAAGGGGTTACCTTCACATCCTGGCTGTTGAGCGGGTCCATGAGCTGCTCCTCCAGGGCGCGGAGAGACTCTGAGGCCAGCACGAGAAGGCGCTGCAGGATCTGGGGAGAGAAGAAAGCCGGAGGGTGAAACTCGACAGTCCTGGATGTAGCAGGGACCCAGCTCACCCACAGGGCCATTGGAGCTGGCTCCAGCACTGGGAGCAGGGAACTGCCCGAAGGCAGCAGCCACCATGAGGCAAGGACAGAGGGCCCAGCTCACCTGCGCTGAGGGTCGCTCTTGAGTCCACATGGAGCTCCACCTGTCTTTCGGGGTGGCAATGAACATGATGGGGAGGCGAGAGCGAGCAGCCACAAACTTGTTCTTGATCTCTGTGCAGTCAGCATCTGGTGAGGGCAGGCAGACGGGTGAGATGTTCTGCCCCATCCACAGCCCTCCTCGCCCACGTATCACAGCCCAGAACAGGGTAGTAGGACAGGCTTTATCCTCTCCCACCCTCTGATCCCACAGTCCACGTGCAACCAGAGCTCCATCGCCATGGGCTTGCTCTGCTCTCATGCTTCCCTCAGCATCTGCCTGCAGGAAGTTTTGGAGAGAGGATGCAGGGCTAGATGAACCTTTGCTCTAAACCCACCCAGGCAGGCCCAGACACGGCTCAAGACACGGCAGGCAATGGGACTGACACGGGCTGGGAACTCACCTTACAAGCTAACGACAGAGTTTGTACACAAAGAGTACTTTTTTTTTCCCGCCTCCAGTGGGGAAAAAAATAGCTCTTTGGCCAAAAACGCTTCCCATTTAGTTCATTAAAAAAAGCTGGAGAGTAGAAAAATATCAGTTTCCAAAACTCAACTCTCTCTCTCAAAAACGAAAAAGCTGAGGGAGTGCTGAAACCCAGAGAAACAGCTGCTCTCTCCGGCATTGCACACACCACTACCAACAGTTTTACCTTTTCTTATAAATCAGCTTTAAAAGCTGGGTGTAGCTATCTCCCCCAGCCCACCACCATCCAAAGCCAACACAATCCCATGGTCTCTTCTGGCTCCTGGGGAAAGATGGCACATATCCAAAAGACGATCAACAGACAAAACACAAGGAAGAGGGCAGGACCATAGGTCCGCTTGGATGCGCCAACGTGCTCCTTCGGAAACCAGAGACCTTTACCAGGAAATTCTCAATGCTCAGGAGGTAACAAAACCTGGAGGACTGTAGCCATTTCCCCTTGCTGGTTTTGAAATCGAGGACTAGATGATCATCCCCATGATGAGTGGTGCAGCAGTGCTCTCAAAGCAGACACAGCGCAGGAGGCTTTGAAACTTTCCGTTCAAGAGCCTGACTGCTCTCCCAGCACAACTGAAGGTTTGGCCCCCAAGAGCCAGGGCAAAGCCTCAAGCAAAAATGCCAGCTACGAAGGAGCAGAGGGCTTCAAAAGCATGGCAGGACAGCAGTAAGTGAGGGGAAAATCTCCTTGCCCCAGGCAGAAGCCGTGACGTTGCCGTGTATCCAAGACCCTGGAGCCCGGCGCTGACCAAGGAGGGCTCACGACCCTCACACCGCAGCTCTCCTGCGTGCTGCCTGCTCACCTGTGAGGCCAGCGTTCAGGTTGACGATCAGAGGGTTGTTTTTCCAGTCAAAGGTTGCCAGCAGGTCGAGGAAGCGCAGGAACCCCACCTGGGGAGAGCTGCAGGCAAGACAAAACAGTTCAACACCAGCATGTGCTCCCTTAGCAGCAAGAGGGGCTCAGGAGTGACTTAGCGATGCCCAGCCCACACGCAGCCCAAGATGGGATGTCCGTGGTGGGAGAGGGAAGTCCAGAATAAGTATGAGGCACTTCCCCTTCTCTGAATCCCTGGGGAAAGTCTTTCCCCCTTGTTCCTCCCTCCCCAGGTAAAAGAAACCAGCAAAAAGTGAAACATTGCCCCCAGTCGCCCAGTCTCCCACTACTCCAACTCAGACTCCCAGTATTGCAGCAAGAGGGAGAGAGGGCTGCTCCCATCTCCAGTGCAGCTCCAAACAACTCCAAACAAGCTCCCACTGTGCCTCTTCCCCTGTCACACAACATGTGCATGAAGCCAGACCTGCTAGCAGGGTATTTCAGGAGACAGGAAAGCATTCCAGGCATCAGGCTGTTACTCCTTGCTACTTTGGGGAAGGAAACCGGACCCCAAGTGCAGGGCAGAGTAACCTTTTAGCTTCACATGGAACAAAAACACTCCGTTTAACTTCATTTCAATCCCTCTGGGCCACAGTCCCCCCACCAGGGGCCAGCAAGAAATTGGCCCCACGGGGTTATTTATCACTATGCTACTCCAATTCCCCTTTCAGCAGCTGTCCTGGTTAAACCACGACAGCGGCCGACCACTCACCCTTCCCTCGGGAGTCCTCTCTAGGAGGAAGAGAAGCTGCAGCCACCAGCACCATTGTAACATCCCTCCCAGGGAACCCAGGAGCCCCAGCGTGCTGCTAGCCACAACATAGCCCTCGCCCCTGCCTCTCCTGGCCATCCCCTACAGGGCGAGGGGCCTCACCAGTCCTCAAGAAGGCACAAGACACACCGCAGTTGTGCCACCAGCACCCAGAGGCCATGAAGATGCTTGCTCCCATCCTTACCTCCTTCCCCTCTCACTCTGCGGTGCACTGGGCAGGGGAAGCCACAGCCCTGGAGCATGGAGAGTCTCCACCTCCTCTGGCCAGCTGCTTCCAACAGGGCTTAGAACAGCATTTTGGCAGCACAGGGGCCTCACGCTTACTGCTGTGCACCCTCCCAGCACCTCCTGCTCTAGCAGCATCCCATCCCTCCTCCACCCCAGGTAAGGAAAGAAGCACTAAATCCCCATCGGGCCAGCCCGGCCTCCTCATCCTCACCTGGGTGGCGTGAAGGGGGCCGGGTGGAGGAAGAGAAATGCCACAAGGAGGTCCACGCACTCCTCAGAGATGTTGTCGCTCAGGAGCTGGGCGCTGACCCAGCGCTTGGCCAGCCGGCAAGCGCTGCCAAAGACGGGGTGCTGCTGCTGGAGCCTGCGAGAAGGGAGACAAGCCACTGTTCAATCCACACATCCCAGGACCCAAAACGCCCTTTTGGCATTTGGCAGGAGAGAAGAGAGGGGCAAATGTCTGCCAGGAACACGTGTGCAGCATCAGGGCACTCTCTGTGGGTGTTAAGATTTTGGGGGACCCAAGTGGAAGTGCTGCCACATGCTCCTCTCTAACCACGCAGCTCTTTGGTACTTGTCTCCCCATACCAGTGACCTCGGATGTGACAACAGGGACAACCAGCACCACCCCCACCCACATTAATCCCTCTATCCTCCCACAGAGCCTCTCACGAGGTGGGCAGAAGGGCCACTTCCCATGGTGTGCTCCTCTCCCCACCATCGCCCTCCAACATCCAAGGGCACCTCCATTCTGGCTTCCAACCACGTCCCGTGTCCTGGCCCCCCAGACACCCCCCACCTCACCTACCCATGCAGGGAGCTCGTTAGATAGGGCAGATGCAACGTCTCCAGCTCCAGCTGCCGAGACTCCTCTGTATCCTGGTACTTCAGCATCCCTTCCGGGGTGACCACTTCCTTCAAGATCAGGGGCTCCCGGTGGTAGGCTACTTGAAGACGGAAAACGTAGCCGTCCTGAGATGGGAGCAGAAAGTGAAGTCAGGCTTGGTGCCAACATAAGCAGGCTGGTATGCTACGCTGCAACTCAGGTATGCAACAGCAGCATCTTGGCATCAGCGCAGTCTCACTATGCTCTTTCCTAGGCTCACCATCCAAATCCTGGTTTTGTCCAGTCAAACCACTGCCACAGCCCCCTTCCTGCCTCCTTGGTAACAAGTCAGGTCTGGAGAAGGTCCCCGTCGCCCCCCTACCTTGTACACGTCGGTGTGGGTGACCGCAGGTCTGCAAACTAGCTGGTGCTGCTGCTGGAGGAGTTCAGCCAGCTGGAGGTGGAAAGCTGCTTTGATGCGCTTGATAGCTTCTTTGTCCTGTGGCCACTGGCCACTGCCTTCCATGTGGCAGATGACTGGGGGCAAAGGGACAGCAGGAGGCCAGTGAGCCCCACGCAGAAATGAAGTGTTGGATGGGGGTGGCTGGGACTAGAGGTTACAGCGGGAGAGCAGGAGGAGCCGGGGCTCTGCTCCTGCCTGCGGCACACCAACACAGCAGTAACGGAGCCAGCACCACCACGTGCCTCCGCTTCCCCCCGCCAAATCACCTCCTGCTCACATCTCTCCCCACTTACTCTTCAAAGGGGCTATGTAGGCCGGGCAGGGCTTCTCCTCCGAGGGAAGCAGCAAGTGCTTGGTCCTGATTCGAGTATGGAAGGAATAAATTGGCTTCATGGGAATGGGAGGGAAGACCTGGGAGAGAACAGCCGCCCGGGGACTGAGAACAGGGAGCAGAAACCCTGGAGCACCGCACACCCCTCACCCCAAACCTCCTGCTCCAGCAAAGCCCCCAAGCACGGAGGGCTTGGCCAACTTGTGCATAGCCAGCCCCAGGGACAGGACAGCAAAGAAGAGGACGGGAGCCACAAAAGCAGAGAGTGACTAATTCTCTCTGTGCCCCTTGAGCCCAGGGCCTCCTCCCAGCTCCTCGCCGACCGCACGCGTGGGCTATGCCCGGGGACACTCACGTCCGTGTACCGGAGGGCTGGATGGACGCCCTGCACAGCCGTCACCGTCAGCGGCAGCCCCTTCAGGTTCCACAGCTTGCGGCTCAGGTCATCGTAGGAGCAGACGACGCTGACCATGGCCTCCTCGCCCGTCCCCGATGCCTGCAGACACACAGGGAGCCTCTCCGTTCGCCTCTCCCGCTCCTGCACAGACGCCCACCTCGCCTCCCTTTCAGGCTGGCATCGCAGCCGAGCTCCGAGGAGTCAGGACTGCCACCCCAGGGAGCAGCTTCTGGCAAGAGGACTCAGCAAAATAGGGAGGTAAGACAGAGAGGGAAGCCAAGGGCAAGACTGTGGCTCCCTAGCAGCCACAGGCATCCTAGAGGCTGCGTTTCAAGTGGCAAGTGAAATTATTTCCTGTGCAAGACACTAAGGCAGCACCAAGAGCTGTAGTGCTAGCATTCTCCCCAGCAAGGGAGAAGCTAAGAGTGATCTGAGGGTAAAGAGATCACACACTGCCAAGGTGAGAGCTCTGCTACTGCCTCTCTGCTGGTTACCATGATGCCAACAGAGGCGGCAGTTAACAGAAAACAGCTCCAACTACATCCTTAGCCAAGGCAGAGCTGTGAAGCACGGCAAAAGCAAAGACAGAAAATATCCAGAGCATCACAGGAGCCCCTGGGGAGGGCAGATGAGAAGCACCAAAAGGAGAATTTCTGCTTCCACCTCTCCAAAGCACAGCAGAGGAGCCTGAACGAGGAGGAGGAGAGATCACCAACACCAAACCACTCATCTCGGACACGGCTGAGTCGAGCCGCATGCACCCGGACAGCCTGGGCTTTCCAGCAGAGCAGCAGCACCCTCTGCAGGGTGTGCCACGAATGACAAACCCCCGTCCCGCCTGGCTGCACCCTCCATCTCCCCTTGTCCCCCATGTCCCTCGACCACCGCAGACTCCCCAGGCTGCCTGCAAACAACCAGCTGGAGGAGCAGAGACAGACACCCCTACCCACTACCCTGCACAGCAGAGCAAATTTCTCCTTCATTTGTCAAGGACTGGCAACGATCGGACTCCTAATTGCCCCTCCGCCTCTGGGAAAGTGCATCCCCTCTCAGCACAGAGTTTATCCTCCCTGCTCACCCCAGGCTAGCTTGCAGGGACACAGCAAACACAGATTTTGCTGCCTCACCACACATCAGGCTGTACAAACTAGCATCTCCTCCCAAATCTGACATGCAGCTCTGCCCAGACCACAACTGGTCCTGGCACAGGAGATTGAATTTCAGTCAGATTTGGTCCCCTTTGCTCTTAAAAAGGGGAAAGGAAACAACTTCCTCCTCCATCCAACAACCAGGTAAAAAGCTGGTTTTACCAAAGATCAGCAAAGTGGTGCCAAAGTGCTCGTGGCTCATCTCCAGGCTTTAATTTCACAAGCTGGAGAGCAGAAGTAGGGAAGGGGACATTTCCCAGCTTCCAAGATGCATCTTTTTCTTTCAGACGCACATTCAGCTGCAGCACTAGGGAGGGCTCGGTGGGCATGATCTAGCACTTTGCAGCATGACAAGAAAGATCCTTCTGGGTTTCCCAGGTGGGCCTACGGGATGAAGGCACAGGAGTGTCTGGCCCGTATCCTGAAGGACGCAGGACCTGAGAGCTGCAGCCAGAGGAGCACAGTGGGACAGTGATATATCCTCAGACAATGTGGACATAGCAGACACAAGCAGAAAGAGGACGTCAGTGGGATGTTTGCAGGAGAAAATGGGGTGTGGGAGCTACCAAAGCAAGAAGACTTCAGCAGCTATGCCTTGGTTAGCATGAAAGGCTCAGTAGATCCAAGGAGAACACCACGCTGCCCATCCAAGCGCCCACAGGCAGGCATTTTCCTTACCCCTGCTTCCTTCTCTTGGGAACTACCTAGCTGCCTTGGGGCCTAAAATGACCTCCCCTTAGGCCTTCCCATACCTCCCCTCCCTGAGAAACCCACAGCCCCACTGGGGGAACAACTGTACCTCTTGCCCAGTCCTGATCACAGATTCCAACAGGGCGCCAGTGTAGCAGATGGAGGATTCAGGAATGTCCGTGTGGCTACGTGGAAGAAGACAAGGGAACATCAGAGCTACGACACATCAACGCACCCATCCTGATGCTGCATGCTGTGCCCACAAGCAAGGGTCAGTCCAAGACCAAGGAATCCCTCCATACAGGAAGGTCGTGGTACGAAGACCAATCTCCGTGCGTTCCTCCCATGCCCAAGTTCTCCACCCAAAGCAGCACAACAACCCATTCAGCTTCACAAGATTCAAAGCTGAAGCTGCCAACGTTCAGCCTTTCCTCACAAGACCCCTCCTTGAGTCAGGATAAAGAGGCCCAGGCAACCCCTTTGTTCTGTGCAAGAGGATCTCATTTTTGGCAGAAGGTCTAAACTGCTACAGGGAGGCTTTCCAATGCTGTAGGGGGATCCAACCTTTTGAACCACTACAGGGTCTCAGAGAATTTCATGAAACATCGTGCAAGGTCCAGATGGCTTCTCTTCCAGCTCTGCCAACAATGAGTGTCCCAACATCCCATCTGCATGTAAGGGCAGGACCATGCTGCCTCCTTGCCCTTAGCATTGCCATCAGCAGAAACTACAGCACCATGTGCTTGCCCTCCCCACCTTCTCTTTGGAAGCAGCTCGCAGCATCAGGACCACAACTGAAATGACTCCCAGATTTCACAAAGCCAAAACAACCCACAACATCCCCCAAAGCACGAAGCTGACAACGGGGTTACCAGGGACGTGGCACAAGCGAGGAGAACGGCAGTGACCCCACACAGCTGCAGGTCTCCCAGCCTTAGCTGCTGCTTGGTACAACTTACACCTTCAGCAGGTGCCTGACGATCTGCTCAGGAATGAGGCGCTTCTGGCAGACAGTGTCGGCCTCCCACACCACTGCCTCACAGATGCTGCCATCCTGGAACCGCCGCAGCTCCGATTTCTCCCCCCAGAAGGTCCGGAAGTCCAGGGCCTGCAGGAGGACATTGGCCCAGCCAGGCCAGGGACATGGGTCACCACTGGGGCCGGCCAAACCATGCCAGCCAGCCCCGCAGCCATCCACAACCACAGCACAACACCAGCTCTGCTCCACCCCACTCGGCACAAGCAGGGCTCCCCTCACCTCAGGGTGATCAGCCTGCGGTCCCTTCTCCAGCGTGCTGGCAGCAAACTCGGGGACAAACAGAAGCCCAAATGCCAGAGGCCCAACATCCTTGTGTTTCGGGGGCTCAGCGTCAATCGGCCACTGCAGGAAAATGGGGAACATGAAGCGCAAGGAGAAATGAGCCCAGGATATCGGACTGCTAGATGAACCTCCTGCTACATGCTCTTGGGTGCCCCGACAAGCACGGACAGGGAAAGCCTCATTTAATAGGTCTCCTCGATGAGAAAACCAGTTGTCTTCACCCTGCCCCACTGCTGGGCCAGGAATTCTGCCCAGACCAAGCCTCCCAGCTGCACCCCACACCCCAGTGCAGGGCCTGAGGTCCTGTAATCCCAACAAAGGGGACAGGCCTGTCCCCTCCCCAGCAAACAAAGATCCCCTCCCCGTGCCCAGCAGTGCCACGAGGGACACATGAGACCCCACATACTGCAAAGGATGCAGCGTCACTGCTGAGCTGCATTACCTCGGGGATCTGGGGCAAGGAGTGAGTCACGAGCAGCGCTCTCCCCGCTAGCCCACGGGCCAGCAGCGAGACAACGAAGGGAAGGGCCGCAGCCACGTAGTTCCCACCCCAATCCATCAACTCGTTCAGCAGCTGCATCTTCTTGCAGGCAGCCTGCAGCTTGGAGACATGCTTCAGGCTACAGGAGAAGGAGAGAAACTGGTCACCCACCTCTGCCACCACATCCTTTCTGAGAGAGAGATATGCTGGAGGATGGATAAAGTAGGGAGCTGAGGGTCTGGCCCAGGATGGGGGCTACAAGAAACACTGCTCTTTGGCATCTCAGGATGCACCACAGGAGATGCTGGGGTCCTTGGGACAGTCATCATTCCCAAAGGTCAAAGCATTGCTCTCCTCTTCCTCCTGGGAGGCTATCTAGACAGTAAAAGCAGAATGGCCAAATGCAAGAGGCACCAGTGTCTATCTCAGAGCCAGCAGGGCCACCTCCCACCAGGCAGGTCCAAATCCACCCCAGTCCAAAGCCAGAAGCAGCCCGCTCCTCTCTGAACAGGCTCCTCAGCATTAACCCACCAGCACAGCAAGACTCACTGGAAGACATGGTCAAAGGCTCTGAGCATGGGCTTCGCGGTCATGAGCAGCACCTGAAAGCTGTCCACCATCCGATCATCCAAAATTTCCATGGAGCGCTTGGCTTCGAACTGGACCTGAGCAAGGAGCGTGAATGGGAGGGGAGAAGGAAAGCAAATCCCTCCAGCAGTGGTCACCAGTGCTCCCCCATCAATCACTGGCCACCCCAGCTCCATGGTCACCAGCAGACCCTGATCCCAGACATCCTCTGTCTTCAGCGTGAAGCTAAGTAACCAACAGCTGTCACTGCTGGCCAGACAGTCCCTCCTTGATATCCCTGTCATCAAGGTGGTTTTTTTCTGCTCCAAACCAGTTATTTCTGCTAAACTTCTGCTGCTTGGCTTCACCCAAGCCCACAAAGAGGAAAACAACTTTCCTCCATCGTTCAAGCAAGACAAGGTAAGCCAGCACTACATCCAAGTCTTAAAATTCACTTCAGAGCTGGAGATGGATCTTAAAAGCCTAAAGAGCAACACTGAACCCCCTCCCCATGTCCAATGTCCTCCTCCAGGATGTCTAACCTCCCTCTGCCTGCCCCAGCTTGCTCCTAAGACAGCATCTCAAGATGCCATCCCAGCCTGCCCGGTACCTGGTGGTATTTGCTGGCAGTCATATCAGCGCAGAGGTTCACCAGCCCAGAGGGATCCACAAAGACCACTTCAAATGCCTGGTGGAAGTCATCCAGGACAGGCTGGAAGAGCAAACACAGTCCTTAGTGCCATGGGCGCAGCACAGACACCAGGGCACCACCACCTCGTTGCTGCCTGACGTCGCTGTAACAGGCACATCCCTGCCCAGGCAGCGCTGGCAGCACAGCCAGACACAGGCACGAGCCCCCCGCGGCGGGCTGCTTACCAGGGAGGCATCCGCATCCTTCGCTAGGCTGATCCCCGTCACGCTCAGATCAGTGGTGGCTGTGGGCAGACAGGAAGGAACAAGTCACGCCGCCGTCCACATCTCCCCCACCGTGAGGGTGGTACAGCTACGTGCCACCACCACAGACAGCTGTGGTCTCGCAACATAAACAGTGCTACAACGTAATGCTGGCCTCCACCACTACCCGCCTCTCTGCGGGCTCCTCCATCCAGCCCTGCTCTGCTGCCTCATCCCCTTCTGTCCATCCCACCCACAGGGTCTCGGCATCAGAGGGAGAAAAGCCACAATTCCCCCTTTTCCCCACTGTGTTCAGGCTTCGTACAGAGACTCTGCTGCCACCAGTCTTTCCCTGGAAACTCACCCAGGAACTGCAGGGTGCTCCTCAGCACCTGGTACCCACTCATCATCTTGACGATCTTGCGTTTCATCAGCAGGTAGGCAACCAGCATGGAGACCAAGAAGCCACTGAAGCACCCCAAGCCCTGTGAAAACAGAGGGAGGGATGAGTCAACAAGAGCTCAGCGAGGCACCGCAAGCTCCAGAGCCCACCCCACATGACTGCTTCTGGCCTCTGCCATCACCAGCAGGGCAGCTCCCAAGTCCCAGCCCCGTCAGGAAGACATTGAGGCAAAGCCCTGTACAACAAGCAGGGATATGGATCCCCTTGCAACACGTCAAAGTTCTTTGGGAAATGGAATGAATTCTCCTCAAAAAACCAAACCCAAAAACCCACTACATCATTCCAGGGATCTCAAAGAAACACGATTGTCCGGTACACACAGATTCATTGCAACCCACAGGGTAGGATGGAGCTCCCTGAAACCCAACATAGCTCAAATCAGAGTCACAAGCCCACCACACCACCCACCAGGACCAAACCACCATCTTTCCACCCCTAGGAAGGGAGAACAGGCCAAAGGCAGGTTAGCCAGGCGAGCAGAGCCGGCCCTGTCCCCTGGCACAGGACACACCTTGCTGAGCTGCCGCTGGTTTAGCCAAACTTTGAGAAGGGCCAGGCCATCCTTCATGCCTGGGAAGTCGGTGGCTGCGCTAGACAAGAAGTGCAGGTGGGACAGCAGCACCGTGTCACAGAGGATGGAGTTGTTGTAGTGCGGGGTCGGGGGCTCAGTGGTTCCTGTGTGGGGAGACAACAGCATGTTGGACCCAACCACAACCTTTCTGTTCTCAGAAAAGGGCTGCAGCGAACCCACCTCTGGGCACTGGGTGCAGTCTCTGGCTGAACCGAGCAGCCTTGTGTTCCCCCAGCCCCAGGCCCTACCTTCTTTGGGGGTGCTCTGCTCCATGAACCAGGCTGTCCGGACGTTGTTCTTGCTGGGATAGAAGCGGCTGGGTTTGAAGAGACCCGGTGCAGGACAGGCATGGAGTCGGACGGTGACCATCTTCTCATCCTTGCCTGTAAGCACCAGGGGGCAGATGCGCAGGAGAAAGAGACGCAGAGACTAACTTGAGAAAGCAGGGAGCGTCCCCAGCTTCAAGAAAGGAAAAAGCTCCTTCCCAGTAAAGCTCAGCAGCAGTGGAAATCATCTCAGAGCAGAGAGTGACCACATCCCAGAGCCAACAATAACCCTGAAGTCACATTGCTCATCTCCAAGTCCCATTTTCACCCTCACTGGCCAGTCTGGTAGCCCAGCACTCTCCTGCCTGCCCTGGCCTTGCCACGCCACTGCCTGCCCCAGACCCAAACCCGCTATCGCCTGGGGTCTGCCGAAACAAGCGGCACCCAGCAGCCCATGCACCCCACGTCATCTCAGAGAAGAGCCAGGCTGCGCACAGCTGCCTGGGGAAGGCAAGAGGATGGTGGGGAGCAGGGGTGGGGAGAGCAGGGAGGAAGGACAGTGCTAGACACAGACATGTTTTTGTAGGGTCTGCTTTACTCCCTGAAGTACCCACAGGGTGGGCCAGCCAGCAAGGCCAAGGCTGAGGAGCCCAGCCAAGCTGCAGAGGAGGATGGGAGGGGAAAAGACCTTGAGGACTGGGCTCTGCGTGGAGGGGGAGGACAACTGGAAGCATCGAAGCTCCAAAATTTATCACCAATTGGGACAACAGCCCCAGACTGACCCCTCTCCAAAGGGCCTGTTACATGGTATGAGACCACCACCACCACCCTCCACGTAACGCCAGTACCCACTCACAGCCCACACCAGAGCAAGGCTCAAGTGCTACCTTGAGGCCTCAGCAGCAGGATGGGCTTGAGATGGTTGCTGTTCATGTAGGCAAACTTCACGCTGCCGAAGAGCTGCTCCTTGGAGAAGTGCTGGGCGATGTGGGCCAGGTACAGAGCTCTCTTCCTGTGGTAGCGCTGGTTCAGGTTATCTTTGTCCTGGAAGATTTCCTGAGAAGAGAGGGACGGGACAATCCCACCTCACCTGCCTGCAGAGCCCGGTTCAGCCCGAGGCACTACACCACCCCCCACTCCCCCTGGCCCCACAGGCAGGCCCGTCTCAGACATGTGGCTACAGCCCCAAGGAGCTTCAAGTTGGTCAGGAGCACTACCTTGCTGCTGGCTCACCAGGATCTGGGATCACAGGAGAGAGAGCAGAGCCATGCAGCCAAACAGGGCGTCGCTTCATCTCAAACCCCGTTAGAGCAAGTCTGGGCAGCAAGGGGAGGGAGCTCTAGAGGGGTAACAGCCTGCAAATATCACCCCCCCTGTAACACAGACTTGGGAGATGGGGCAGAAGTGCAATGGGGTACGAAGCTGGACAGCATTTATCTCCCTGGCAATGTGGAAGAGGTTCAGCCCAGGCAGAGAGAAGGAAGATCCTCATGAGGAACTAAAATCAAAACAGCTGAAAGCTCTGATTGAGTGAGCGGTGAGACTGCTGAGAGTCACCACACTGCACGTCCAGACGCCGCAACCTCAGTCAGGAATGGAGAGGACAGGGCAGGGGCCGTGGGGGACAGGAGGGGACGGAGCTCAGCCGGGCCCCAGGCCACTTAGGAGCCGGCATGGCCAGACTCACCCGCGGCATGGTCACCGCCACGTCCACGTTGATCTCCGGTTTAATGCAGGTGCCCAGCAGGTAGCTGCCCACCACCTTCAGCTCAGCCGGGGGCAGGAAGCGGAACCTCCCCTTCACGCCAAACGGCACCTGTAGGAATGGGACCTTCACGCCCTTGGGGAGCCAGGCCTGGTCGGTGAGCTGGAAACAGACAGGACACGTGAAATGCTCTAAGCATCACCAACAGCAGACGTGCAGAGACCAGAACCCCTCTCCCCACACAACTGCAGGCGCCTGCACTCAGGTCTTAAAGATGGAGCATCCCCCTCTTCCCTCCAACATAAAGTAAGGTGATATTTTTTCAGTCCCTAAGGGAGATGCTCCACAGGGACCTCTGCCATATAGCAACAGCAGAGCCTGCTCCATACAGGGGTCTTGCCACCTCCTCCATCCCTCTGGGACGTACTTCAGTTTCTGGGGTCTCTGGGATGGCGCTCAGCAGGCTGTTAATTTCATGGAGGAAGGCATCAATCTTCTTCTTCTTCGTCTCCTTCAATGTCACCTCCTTCAGAAGCTCTTCGATCTGTTGGGGGGAAGGGGACCACAAAAGGCAGCTGTAACACGGGAATTGTTCCTGCCCTTTACCTTGTCCTCCAGCACCAACCACGAGCCTGGTGAAGAGGGCAGCAGCTGAGCTGGGGAACAACACCCGAGCATCTCCACAAACCTTGCCCAGAGCTGGGAGTCCAGTCAGCCCATAGGCAGAAGGATAACGCAGCTCCTGCCATCTCCTGTGAAGTGCTGGATGGAGATCAACTCCATCCCACCAGCTTCTGTGTGAGGTCCAGCCACAAAAAAACAGTTTCGCTCTCAGAAACGTTTTTTGTACGACAGAGTACCACCTCTAGGAGATGACCTTGCAGACCTCAGAGATCCTGCCACCAAAACCAGCAGATCTTCAGGAGATCAAAGCTGCTCCTCATAAAATCACTAACGTTACAACCGCAAGGAGCCATCTAGTCACCAGCCTGACCTCCCCCTAACACAGATAGTTTGCTCCCAGGACATAAACCAACCCTCTTGTCCCATCCAGAAACTGGTCAAAGGCAGGAGCTGGGTGCACCTGGTGATGTTACTTGCTCACCCCGATAAGCAATAAATCACGGCAACGAGGGATGCAATGGTTGCACTTCCACCGTTCCACAGTTATGTGCTGGAAGGGTTCAATTTTAATGGTGTAAAAGGGGCACAGAGCCTGGTGCGGGTTGATAACAAGAATTACGGTGGACATATCAGTGATACGCTGGGTGCTTTGCAAAGCCTGTGCCTTCTGTCCCTGCCCCGTGCCCAGCTCCTGCACAGGAGCAGCCGCTGCCCGGATTTACCGGGTCAGGAGGGCTCAGGGGCCTGCCAGCGGCCCGGCGTCTGTTCCCCAGGCGACTCCCGTAAAGCTCCGAGTCCGGGATCCCGCTGCTCCCCGGCCTCCCGCCCCCAGCTTAGCCCCCAGAGAGGCTGAGCGCGGCCACCGGCAGCTCCCCGGGCCGGCGGGCCTCCGGCTGACCTGCAGGCGGAGCAGGCTGGAGTGGAAGAGGTCCTCCGTCTCCTTCAGCTGGCTCAGCTCCTCGCTGGTCGGCGGCTTGTAGAGCTCGGCCCGGCTCAGCTTCGCCGGCTGCAGGGCTCCGGCCCCGGCCGGGGCAGCCCTCTTCCCGCTCCGCGCCGCGCCCCCGGCGGGGGGCTCCCGGCCCTGCGCCGCCGCCTCCGGAGAGCCCTGCGAGGAGAACACAGCACGGCTCGCCCCAGAGTCCCGCGGGCCGCGCCGCACGGGCCCTCGGGGCGCCGATCCCCCCTCCCCGGAGCCCCCGTCTCCGCCTCACCGCCATGGCCGCCGCCGCATGCGCCCGCCTGGGCCCTGTCACAGCGTGCAGCGCCACGCGCCCCGCTGGCCGCGGAGCGCCGCTCCCCATTGGCCGCGCTTACCAGCGCAAGGCTCCTATTGGCCGCGCAGGCTACGCCCTGCCTTTCCGCCCCGCCCACGGAGCCGCCCACGGAGCCGAGCGCGCTTGAGCGGGAGGGTGGGGGTGTTTCCTCGCTTTGCGGCAGGTCGTGCTGCGAGCGGAGCTTTTTGCAGCGGTTGCGGGCGTTTGGCGGCAGCGCGGCTCCGGCCCCGCACGGCTGTGGGGAGCGGGTGCTCCTCGGGGCGGGGGTCGCAGCCCCTCGGGCCCATCACGGGGCACGGCCCCAGGGTCGCCCCCTGAGGTGCCCCCGCCTGTCTCAGGCCCCGCAGACCCTCGGCTAGGTCCCGTCCCCCCCCCCCCCCGAACCTCTCCCTTGGCTGGGATGGAGCCCGGCGCTGCCTCCGCTGGCTGTCCAGAGCCAGGCGGGCTGTAACCCAAATTCACAAACTTTAACCCATAAAATGCAGTTCTCGGGGCAGGCCGGTGTGGTTTCATGTTCAGGCTGGCCGTGCGTGGGTGCCACGAGCTAGCTCGCCCCACGGGATGAACCCGGCCGGGGGCTGGCATTACCCCACTGGCCAGGGCCAGCCTGCGGCGCCTCTTGGGGACCCCGGCTTAAGCAGCGGCACGTTTTTCACATTGTATCCAAAAGGGACCTTAAAATAGTTGAGGAGGGGAAGATGAAGTATATCGGGTTTTAATATATATACCAGGCTCCAGTTTTCAGTATGGTGTGACTTCGTACTCTAGACGTGGGGAGAATTTGGGGCCATTTGGGGTTAGGTGGGTAACCAGGGCGTCAGCTGGGCTCAGAGCAGCTGATGCCGAAGTCGCAAGCTGCCAGCTGTAAATAAACACGTAGTAAAATAAGCTGCAGTTTGCACAATACACACAATTCTGGCAAAAAAGCTGAACCAGGTCTGGAAAACCATCCCTCTCTGGTTTTAAGCCTCGGGTGGCTCAGCGGCAGAGCTGCATGTGCCTTCTGACGTGAGGATTTTTGAACAACCCTGATTTACTCGACGTTTTTGAGACACAGTGAAGACAGAGAACAGTTTCCTGCACCCAGAAAAGAGCTTTATTCACCACAGCAGCCAGGCTGCAGGCAGCACGGCCGGATTGATCCCAGGTAGGGCAAGCGCAGAGCTGCCTGTACGCCGCGGAGTCAGGCTCTGGTACTTCATGATTCATCGGGGTGGACATCCCCTACGTGACCTGCAGAGAGCACAAGGCAAAGCCGCGGCAGCCTGACCCAGCTTGGCCAGCTCCCATAGGGGCTGGAACAGGCACGGGGAGCAGGTCTGGGCCAGCGGCAGCCTACGTGCAGATTACTGGAGCAGGAGAAATATCCCCTTTATATATGCCTTTATATATATATATGCCTTTCCAGAAGCAACTCCAAACCCCAGGTCCGACTGGATTCGGGTTGTCAGGGTATTTAAAAGCCCACTCAATGTGTGTCCCTGAACAGGAGGTCACAGATTTGGGACTTAGATAATTTTAGTACTCTTTCCAGCTCTTTGATTGGCTTTTGCATAACTGTAAACACTTTAATTCACTTCTCTGCACCTTGCCATGAAACAGGGATGTTGTGACTCCAGTGGGACTGTCCTTTAGAAGGACTCTGCTCTGGGATAGCAAACCCAGCCTGGAGTGTGTCATCTCCATGCCAGGTCCAAATTCTTCTCCCTGAACCCCAGCCACCCTCAGTTCAGGTTTTTTTCCTGCGCTGTGGGAACGCTATAAGCAGGATCTCTTCAAGAGGAAGTGTGTGGGCATGTTAAAACAGAGGATGGAAGATCACATATCCATCCCAAAGGTAAATGTAGGCGTTCAGAGAACTCCCCAGTGAATTGGACTGAGCTCTGTCCCCAACACAGGACCCCTAAGCCAAATCATGGGCTGTGCTTGCAGAAAACACGAGCAGGTTTGGGAAAAAACAAGCAGGTTTAGGGAAAAATGAGCAGGTTGGGTGTTGGAGGGAAAATAAACAAGCTGGGTGTTCAGAGGACGTTAGCAGCTGATTTTCTGTCTGCCCTGCAGGTCTTTGCTGCATCTGGCTTGCGACAGGCTCTCACCCTTACTTCTGCTAGGGCAAGCAGAACAACGCCGTGTCCGCTGGTGCCCACGACTGCCTAGCTTTCACCCGGCAGAGCTCGTTTCCTCACGCTGCCGCTGCGCAGCATCTCTGCCTGGGAAATCCCGGTGCCGAGCTCCTGCTTGGGGCCAGGCATTGTTTCCGTTCCCAAAAAAGTTTGGCATCACCCTGTGTGTCGCCTGACCTGCCGCCTAGCTGGGCACGGTCGCCAGCGTCATTGCCAAGAGTCCCCGCAAGCCTCACATCCCCAGTACTTAACAACTTCCATCCAAGAAAACCTGCTGAAAGCGGGGTCTCAGCCTTGTGTCAACCAGGGGACGGGGACTCCTGCAGGGGTGCATTTGGCTCCTGCTTTCCAAGGAAAGTCTTCCGAGAGCCAAGCTGACCCGTTGTTGTGTTTGGGGACCACCTCCTGCACGCAAACGCTTGCGGCAGGGACGCGGGTGACGGCTGTAGGTATGAGATGAGGCTTCTGGTCCCTATTACCGCTCATTGCAGCTCCTGCCCAGTCGCTGCATCACGGCCTCTCTCAGTCTCAGCCACCAGCAGCAGCATCCCCAACCCTCTCCAGAGGATCCCAAGAGAGGGTTTTTGCCCATTGTAACCTCTGAATCGCTTCTTCCTCCATCTCAGCGGCCTGGGTCGGGTCCCGCAGGCTTACCCCTGCCCCTTGAGCTGGGGAGACGAACCCCCTTCATCCATCCACACCTGTGCACACGCTCCCCCGCACTCCCTTGCATCCCAAGGTCGCCTCCAAAATTGACTTCCAGTTAGCGTAGATGTGTAACTCCGGTCCGGTTTTGCAAGTAATTCTTGTGCACTCTGCTGAGTACGAATTACAGCATCAGCTCCTAACTCGAGAGGAATTTATCCTCCGTGTTCCCAAAAGAAACAGCTCCTTGGCCGGAGGAGCTCCCGTTCCTCCCCCTTCCCTCCCGCCCCCAACAGGACCGGGACCCCCTGCACTCCAGCTCTGCTCCTCTCCCCCATTCCCGGTTTCGTTGTGCCCCATCCCCGCTGTGCCGCGCTGCTCCCCGAGACGTGATTCACTGCCCGACACCTCCGGGTGCTGTGGGCATACCTGCAGTGTCGGGCTCCCCTCTGATTTAAGGCGAGGCTAATTACAGCCCTGTGCAGGATTTTTAGGAAGGCTGGGAAAACCTATTTGGTCATCTCCGGCCCCAAGGTCACGTCCCTGCGCTGCTTGAGAGCAACAGGGGAGGAGGGACTCGGTCACTTGGGGAATAAACGGCAGGTCCAGGGCAGGTCGCTGGGGCACCCCATCGTGCAAAGCCCTCAGCGTCGCCCCTTAGCCCCTGCCGCCCCCGGGACGGGGTGTAGCGCCCAGCAGGGGGGCAGAAGGGGGCTCAGGGTCTGGACTCGGGGGGCTGGGTAACAGGGCAGCACCTGGAGCCTCCCTGGCCTCTTGCCACCCCCCAGCACCCTGCAACCCCCCGCTTCCAGGCGAAAGCGCTCACCCCGTAGCCTCCAGGATGGGGCACATGCACACACGAACACATACACACAGATACATGTGCATACATGCATATATGCACATACAAACATATATATACATACAACTGCGCACACACACATGTATACGCCCCACCACACACATATACCTCTAGACACACATGCAAACACATGCATGCTCACACATGTGCACACATAAACACACACATGTAGATACACAGACACACACATACACACATATATACGAACACACGCACACACACATATGCACGCACCCCCCCTACACACCCCTACACATACGTATGCACATATACACATTTGCACATATACACATATGCATGCACACATACACATACATATGCACACATACACACACATGCACACACGTATGCATACATATGCGAGCACTTATACACACATATATATGCACACATACACACACATATACACACACATATATATGCATACATATGCGAGCACTTATACACACACATACGTATGCACTCATACACACACATATACACACACATATGCACACAGAAATACACATATACACACACATACATGCACATACACACGAACCTACATACACACACCTACAGGCACATGACTCACGCACACAGAGCACCAGCCAGAAGCTGCCAGCTCTGCTGGAGCCAGGGGGTCCTGGGAACTTGGGGGCACTGGGGGGAGTTTAGGGGAGGCGGGGGGACTGGGGCAGGTTGGCTCCTGGACGTGGCACCCTGGGGCAGCCCGGCAGCCCGGCCAGACCTGCAGCGGGGAGCCGGGCCAGTGACGCCTTTCCCAGAACAGGTTATTTAATAAAGTATTTCAGCACCTAGTGAGTCATTAATTACGCCCCATCCTACAATGCTAATGCTAATACTAACACTAATAATAAAAAAATATTTTACAGCATTCCACACCCCGCACCCGCCCTCACAGGCATCACACACCTCCCACCATCCCACCTTGCCCAAAGACCCACGGCATGGCCCCAGCCGCCCACCCGCTGCTGGACTCCTGCTTCCAGCCACGCTTCATCCCCACCACCTGGAAACCCCTGGGGAATCGGAGGAATCCTTCCCCTGACTCCGTCCCCAGGAATCTGGGGTTTCCCAGCCCAGGTGAAGCCATTCCCAGGAGGGTTCTCACCGAGGGTGAGCATCCCCAAACTCTGTGTACCAGCATCTTCTCAGCATGACGCCCCGCAGCTCCTGGTTTCCTAAGAGGCGCAGATGGATGGCAAGCCGGCATCAACGCACCCCTGGGGAAATCCCACATCCACACCAGCTATCCAAACACCACCATCAAAATTCAACTGTGGCATCTTACAAATGACAAAACTCCCCAAAATAACATGCATACTTCCTTTAAATCATCTACATGACACTAAAGAAGCCTTGACATAGCCCCTGAGTACTGTCACACAGACAGCCAAGCCACCCAAATACCTGTGTCCTACACAGACAACCCCAAATCCCAGAAGGTCCATGACCACCAACCCCAGGGCAAAAACCACAACCCATCTGTTTGCTCCATGCAAATGGAAATCACGCGTGGGCACACAGGCACACAGCCTGCCGCCCCACACTGGGATGAGTGGGTGTGACAGTCGGTACTCGAAATATCTCCCATGAGATAACAGCACTGGTGGCACCAGCAGGCTGGGGCTGAGTTTTTTCCACTCTCCGTTGGGCTATTTCTGTTTCCATCTGTTCCCTCACTTGGTTCACCCGTGCTGCTGTCCTTTCCCCTGGGACGCAAGGAGGGCCAGGGGTGATGGTGAACCACCAGCGGAGATCGCTGGTGTCCCAAAAAGGGAGAGTTGCGGAAGAAAAAGGGGGTTGCTGCTCCCCACCATCCCTTTATGCTTGGTAAAACAAAAAGCCTGCTGGTGATTTGCAGACATGGTTCCCGTCTTTTTTTTTTCTAGGGGACCCAAGTGCCTTCAGCCTGCCGAAGTCGTTTGCAAACAGGGTGTTAGATCCCAGCCCAGCAACCTCCTGCCCGCAGGCTCGGACCTTTGAACCCGCTGAGCTGGAGTGTGGGGAGGCGCAGGGCTGCCGGGTGCTGCCTTTCCTAGGAGCATCTCTCAAAAACCCGAGCACCTCCAAACCTCAGCCCGCCGCGGCGCTGGTGCCCCCGACCGCACGAGTGCACACCCGCACGCACGCCCGCGTGTGCATACATCCTTGCTCCCTCTGCTCCTGCCCCGGGAATGCCACCGGCATCGTCCGCAGCCAGCGGGAAGGGGCTGCGGTCGGATGGGGCTGTCGAGCAGGTTTAGCCGTCACGTTGACCCTAGCTTGTGCTGCGTCCGCCGTCCCTCCGCACTGCCTCATCCCACCCCGGGGCCTTCCTGGAAACGCCGCTGCTGCGGAAATGCTCCGGTCCCATGGTGGCTGTGGGGAGCTAAACCTCGAGCTAAAACCTCGGCATGTCCCCGGGCTCAGCATAACCCACAGATGTCTCACGCTTCCCCACGGGCAAAGCTAGCTCCTGCCTGGGGCTCTCCCCACCGGACCTTTGCATCCATCTCTAAACCCCCTTGGCCACCCCACGGCCACAGCTGTTTTTTTCCAAGCCCCCCAAAACCTGATCTCAGCAGTAGTGCCTGGAGCGAGGCAGAAAGCCACAGTCCGGCCATGCAAGGACATGGCACTTCTCGTTGCCCGGCCAATCCCTCCCAGCAGCTTTACCCAGATTTGATGGGGTTTCTTGCTTCTCCTGCGGAGGGGGCGTTCTGTCCCACCCCAGCAGAATCTGCATTTCATTTCTGCATTTCATCCTCCCTTTGGTTTCTAAAATACCTTCAAGTGCTTCAAATTCTCAAGTATTAACACATGATAGAGTCATTTGTAACTCCCAGACAAAAATAAACTGGTACACAGAGTAATGACGCAAGAAGGCACTCCTGTGATGTTTGACTGTCCATGCCAAGTACGGCCATATCGCAGAAACATGTAGCTAATGAGCAACCTTCATGATGGCCAAGAAGTGGGGGACCTCATTAAGGCAAAGAAGATATTTGATAAAGTAGATATTTGTAGCCATTGAAGCTTTAAATAAAAAAACCAAGGGCTTCACTGCCAGCTTGAGGCAGGCACCCAGCACGTTCCTGGCAGCCACCGAAAGAAAAAAAAGTCCTGAGAGAACTGGAACCCAGTTCCTGGCTCAGACACCGCCAGCTCCTCACCCATGGGATGGGTTCAGAGGGATGCCAAGGTCCCTCCCGGTACTCAGGGACCACCCAGGCAATGCCACGTTGATTAAAACGAGCCTCAACCATCACTCATTGCTTGGATGGATGATGGTTTGTTAAGTCTCACCTGGTTCATGAAGTCTCACTTGTCTGCATGGGGATGGAGCGGCCACTTTGCATCCCCCCGCCAGCGACAGAGGTGGCTCCGGAGCTTTACAAGGGTAAAGCCGAGGTTCACGGGATGGTACGGCAGCCGGAGCCCTCCTCGGTGGGTTGTGTGTTATACGCTCCGCCTTAGGCAAAAAAAAAAAAGCCTAGAAAGTCAAAAATTCAAAGAGGACTAAACCAATCCATACATAGAGGTCAGGGGCGGAGAGGGAGAGAATGATTTTAACTGTCCAAGGTCAGTGGCTCTGGCAGCTTTATCTCAAAACTGTGGCGACCTGAATTACATGAAGACAACTAATGGGAAGTTGATACGCTTCGTAATGTGCTAGCAGTGGTTTGCCTCCTTTTAAATCACCTACCTATTTGCTTTTTGCATAGATTATTTTGTGTATCTTGTTTTTATTTTCCGGTCGCTTTTGTTTGTTTTCTGCGACAGGCTAGAGAGCGAATTTATCTGATTTCCTGGCTGTTGCTGTGGGCTTTACTCATAGCAACAAGGAGGAGCAACATTTTTCTTTTTTTTCTGATAGTAAGAAACAACCTGCAGCCTCCAAAAATCACATTGGAGACACTGAGGGAGGGGAAAAGCTCCGCCCTCTTTCCTCTTGCGGTCGTGCCATGTTTTATCAGCGATGGTTGGTTCGCCTTCTCTGTCCCACCAAAGCAGCCCTCGGCAACCTCCCTGCAGCACAATAGTGCTCTGTTTCCCCCCCCAAAAATAAAAACTCAATCTCCAGAGAAGCTTCTGAGACTAGATGTAGTGGAGAGAGCCAGGAACATGCAAATGCAGCCTTTATTTATTCATGGCTTAAACCTCCGAGTGCCAAACCGCCTGGCAATGGGAGTGCTCTCCCTCCCTCCCTTTCAGCCAAACCCAACCCTAGTGGTGCTGGGCAAACGTCAGTGGAAGTGATAATGATGATGATGATGATGATGATGACTTGATTAATTGAATCCTTCAGGCACACCTGGCTCAGATTTAACAGCTCTTGCCCTTTTTTCATTTGTCCCAGCCCTCCCATCCCAATGACTCTTCAAGACAGGTATGGTCCGTCCTTGTTCACCCGATGGGGAAACTGAGGCAGAGCAGTGGCGAGGTTTGCCAGGGTGCAGGAAAGCTGAGTCAGAGCTGACATGGGCATTTGGGAAACTCCCTCACAGTTCTCCATTTTGCTCTCGCTTCCCATGGAAACGGAGATTATGCAACTGTGCTGTCTGTCTTTCTGCCAGATCCCTCCTCGTTCATGGTTTTTAACCCACGGGGGCAGCTTCAGCCCGAGATGTACGTGTTTCAGAGATGTTTCGTGGAATTAGGCAGCTCAGCTGGGAGGAGGAGAAAGACCAAAGTCCTCCTCCACTGGGAGGAAGATAGCGGGGCATGCTGAACCACATTACTAGCCACCCGAGACTCCACACAAGAGGGTGCTACCAGAAACCACCTTCAAAGCTGTGCCGCTCCAGGAACATCTTACAAAAGTCTTACTCTGTGGGTGCTGAGGCTGTTCTCCTGGGCCTCCTTCTCCACAGAGATGAGTCCTAAGTGTGTGGCCTCACCCCATGGGGTGCTTTGGGGCTGGAAGGACAGAGAGGAGCACCCTGGCTTTGGGCTGGGATGAACGCCTCTTCCCCGGTCCCTACAGCCCCTGCAAGGCTGCTCTGTGAGCCAGAGCTGTCATCTGCTGAGGTCAGAGATGACTTCCCCATCAGCCAAGACCCCTTTGAGGTCTACATGAGGGTCCTTCCACCAAAACAAAAACTGGGCACCAGCTTTGGGGAATCTGGGCAAATCTGCTTTGCTGCCCTTTAGCCTGGTTTGACCTCAAAGGGTAGGAGTTACCTGCCCTTGCTTAGACACCCGGGAGAGACGTGCCTCGAGATGAGTCAAGGGAACACGAGGTGAGGCCTCCTGAAGGCGCTGACGGCTGCACAGGGAGCTGAGGCCTTTGTGCTCTCTAATGTCCACGTGGATCCAAAAATCCCAAATGGCCAGAGCTGGGGGTGACAGGCACGCGTGAGACTCCCAGCTGGATGCTCTCGCTTGGATACCCCATCCTGCCCTGCTGTGGCTTACCAAGTCATGAGCAGAAGAAGGCTTCCTTGCCCCCTGGGTGATGACCCTCTGTCCTGAAACAGGCTGGTGACTGCACCCAAGTTTGATGCTGGAGATGAATGACTCTGCTGTCATTTAGGGTTTCCTTTGCCTCCCCTCTGCCTAATGTCGGAGGAAACACAAAGTGACAGATGCCCCAGGCAGCAGGTCTTGCAGTCTGGGTGAGGACAGCGGCAGCACTCAGAGGAGAAAATATGGGCATGGGACAATTTGAAGTCACCTGGGAGGTGTTGGACATCTCGCTTTGGGGCATTTTCCTTTGATTTGTCTTTTAAACGATCTGGGGGGGGTGCACCAAGACTCATGGTGCTTATTATAAAAGGAATGGAGACAAAAGGGAAATAATTTCCAGATGGTCATAAGACCATAAGGTCCACAGGAGGAACAGCTGTTCAGGCTGGGACTTTCTGTCCCCAAAAGACATCCACGGGAAAGGTTATGGTAGAGCCTGTAAAATTACAAGGGGCAGAGTGTGGTTGGATAGGAAAGGACCACTCATCATCATCTCCACCGTGGGGATGAGGGCATCAGAAAAACTAACAGGTGGCAGGATCAAAACAAACCAAAGGAAATGATTCTGCACCCAAACAGGTCATTAGATTGGGCAGCTGTTTGCCACAGGATGTTGCAAATGCTTAAAATTTACTCGGCTTCAAAAATAACTAAACAAATTAATGGGAGAAAAATCTACTGAAGACTGTTAAATGCAAGGACACCTCTGACTCAGGGAGTCTGAGTCACAAAAAAATGTTGGAGGTCGAGAAAATATTCTGGGGAAGTATCACTTGTCCTTACACCCTTCCAAGGGTGGACTTCCACGAAGAGAGGTGCACGGCTAGACGGGCCATGGGGGCCTATTTCTACATTTAAGAATATAGAACCACCCAGCACCGAAACGCGGCGTCAGCCGTGATAAGTTTGTTACTTATCCACTTGCAGGAATCTGCCCCAAGATCTCGCTGCTGTGCCGTGCAAAGCATCTCCTGGAGGCATGGGGCCCGGGGGGGGACACGTGGCACCCAGCAGGTGGGGAAAGGAGATAGCGCCCAGTGGGACCCGTGCAGGCAGGTCCCTGGAGATAGGGCGACGGTGGGGGAATCGCTCGGTGCAGCCCCTTGATAGAGCACCAGCTGCCGGCTCTCGAGCCGAGAAACTGAGCCTGAAGGCCATGAGATAAGGCGAGGGCAGAGGGAAACCAGCCCACGACCTGGCAGTGAGAATTTCCAAATCTTTTTCGTTCCTGTGACGCAGGAAAACAAGATCAAAAAGGAAAATATTCAAAGCAATTAATACATACCCTGAGCAGACACAGCCCAGCCTGGCTGCCCCGGACCCAGCTGCAGGGTCAGGCTCTGAAGTGGGGAGCAGGGCACGGCATGTGCAACGTCTTCATGGTCCTCATGACCAAGATGCCCTGAGAGTTGGACGGTGAAAGCACCAGTAGGAGCTGGATTTAGAGTCATCCCAGCGGACGGTAGCATCTTTCCATCTTTCATCCAAGGATGAGAGCAGCCATGAGTGTCATAGGTTATATATATTCCCACGTTCTGTGTTCTGAGAGCCCCAGATAAAATATTACTTGAATGTTTTTTATTATTTATTAATCATCAGAATATTAAGAGGAAAAGCAGGGTATTTTCATTGTGCTCTTTTATCAAATCCTTCAACAGCTTTCGCAAATTTTCAGACAGCCAGTAGATGTGAAAGAATCCTATTTGTATATATATTTCATATATAATATATGTGAAAGACGTGATGTTGATGAGTGTAAACAAAAAGGAGGGTAGGGCAGCAGAATCAATGGGACAATATTTTCCCATATATGAAAACAAAACCAGAAGAATGCCCTATGATCAAGTCAAGCTGCAGTGGAGATGGCTCTCGAAGGAACAGCTTTATACTGTTAGAGGACAAGACAGGCACGACGTTACTAAACCCTCCCTTCTAATTTCTTTTGCTCATAAGTGATCAGGTAAATGAAAATATGTCTCACTCCAGGGAAAAACTCTCCATTTCTGAAGCTGAGCATGTGTTCTGCTGCCGAGGGAAGGATCTGAGTGCCCTGACAATGCTCACCAGCACTGCACTTAAAGAAAAAAAAGAGAGAAATATATTAAAAATGGATGCTGAGAGAAGAACATGCTTGAGATGGAGAAAAGCTTTTATCCAAGTTGTGTGGCCTTCACGGTATTTTGGCTTCTTCTTTGCAAAGGGAAGGATTTGCTCCCTGTAAGGTTCTCGCTGCTTCCTCCAGTTCCCATTTTGCAGCCCCTGCTCCGTACATTTTCCCGGTGGAGGGAGATGCTTTCAGGCCTCCACTCCATAGGGCTTCCCTGCTTTGCCCCACTCTCTCCCCTCTCACAGAGGGGCAGCAGGAAGAGGGAAATAGCTAAAACTTGCCCTTTTTGGTCCTTCCTGCCAGCCAGCAAGTACATTCAGCTTTTTTTTCCTTCCCCAGGGCGAGAGCAAGGAAGGGTCCTTTGATTATGTCAGGGATACGGAGCGCACAGACCGGACGGGACCGGGCTGCAGCCAGCTCACCCAGCTGAACACCTCCCCTGCAGTGCCAGGGGATGCGTCGCCCTCTCCCACCCATTTCCCACCCCGTACCAGAGACAAGAACAGGAGCAATTTAATTTAAAGCACTGTGCAAATGAAGGTCCAGATGCAAAGGTTTTGGGTTGGCTCTTAAACTCCTTCCCTCTTACTCTTCCAGACCCTCGGGACATCCATGCAAAGACAAAACAAACCCATTTGAGATAAAATCCACAGCTGATAGTTTGGGCAGCATCAGAGCCTTCTCCATCTTTAAAATTGGGATATTCCTGCAGCGGGGACTAGCCCTGATGCACACCCAGATGCAAGCGTGCAGTGCGGTGCTGGCTCCCTTTGCGCTCTACCAGCCCTTGTATCAACAGCCAAGGTTCAGAGAAGAGGAATAACCCATCCTAGAGGCCAGGCAGAGGATGCTGAGATGTGCTAGATGGCACAAGGACATGGGATGTGCCAAACCCACCATGCGTTGAGAGCTTCAAGTTGGTGTGGCCAAGGGTTTTCCTGCAGGATGGAGAAGCAGGGTAATTAATGGAAATCTCCTGGCAGGTAAACAAGTCTGGAGGAGACTTACCTGGCCCTGCGGGCAGCTGTAGATGGGGATTGAGATGGTGGCACAGCAAAGCATTGAGGCACAGCACCTATAGGGCACAGCCACCCTCTGCCTCATCCACAGCTCCCCCAGGGACCCTCTCGCAGGGCTGAGCCCTCCAGCCACAGCCACGAAAACCGGGAATGGACGTACTGGGGTTGCCCCAAGGTCTGCAACAGGGTGCCAGTGGAGCAAGGAGGATCAGAGAGGGGTGGCTGGAGGGAACATGGGTGCAGGGGAGCTGGTGGGGCTGAGGAGCAGGTGTTCAACCTCCAGCTGTTGCCTCCTGACCCCTCGTCCCTGCAGGCTGGCGTTGAGGCACCCGTCCCTCGACAGGCCTCCCTTCTCCAGGAGAGCGCGTGAGCACTGCTCTCCCACACGGACAACGCTGGAGGGCTTCAGCCTTGTGAGATCGGACCAGTGGTTTTCTGGTTGTGTTTTCCCAGATCTCTTAGAAGCTCTTCCCAAATTTCCACAGGATGGCAAGCCCTGGGGTAGAGATGACTGCGCTGCTCAGCGCGTTGGGGCCAGGCAGTGAGGCTTCTCCAGACTTGTTCGCCTGTCTGGGAAATTTGCATTAATTACCCTCCTGGTGATTCAGGCTCCTGCGGGAAAGTTCAGCCTCCTCCTCGCCACGCTCGGGCACACAGAGCAGTTTGCAGGGCCGGTACAACGGTCTTCCTTTCTATCCAGCCCAATGCTGCTGAGTAGGGCTTCACACCCACCACAGTCTGGTTTCCAGAGCTCATAGTCTACCTGTGCGCACAGAGGAGTGAGACATTGCATCTGCCACATGAGCCCTGCAAGCATTTTTGCAGAGGAACATCTCATTTTTATAGGAAGCTGGAGGTGGAAGCTCTGAGGGAACATCTCTTGCCCCAACCCTCTCTGGACCTTCTCACCCAAGGGAGTCCATCTGCCGTTCAGCCACCCAAGCCTATTGCCTGGGCCTGGGGCTTGGTGCTTATGCTGCAGTTTGGTTTCCTTTCTCTGAATCTGTTCATATTTGTTGTGGGAAGGGTCATGAAAAGGCCAAATTCAGCCTCGGCAAAAGAAGGTCCAGCTCAACTCACTTGGTCCTCCCTCTGTTTCCTAATGGAAACTCTTCTCTGTGGTCAGTTTTCAAGGCCCTGGGCAGGACATGAGCTGTGCATCTTCAGCTAAGCCTAGCTGGCCGTGCGTTTTAATGGAGCTACTGGCAGAAGATGACTGCATTGCTGCTGGAGATCAGCCCACAGAGACCACCGGAGGTACAGCAGTGAGGGAGAGTGCTCGTAAGCTCAGCTGATAGCGGCTGATAACGTGCTGGAAATGAAAGGTCTCAGCCCAGCACGGATGGTGGTGTTGATGTGCACCCAGTCCTTGAACCAGGAGCGATGTGAGACCCAGAAGAGCCTTCTCCTCCTCCTCCTCGCTTGCCTTCTGCTAAATGCTGTCCCTTCTCACCGTGGCTTCTGCCCAAACACAAGGAGCTGGATACTCTGAAGGTAAAACCAGGGTCTGACAGAGCCACTCAGGAGCCCACCAGGCAGCTGCTCTGTGGGCTCCAGCTCCTTCACCCCGCTGCCAGTGCCTGCCTGACCCAGGTGGCTCATCCCCAGGAATGGGGACAGCCGGGAGTCCCTGCTTGATGGTCACCCACTCTCAAGGGAAGGACAGTCCTGCAGAGCTGACACTGCAGCAGAGGTGAAGATGAAGCACTGGGGATCTCAGCTTAGGCTGGTGCCTCTCCCAGAGCACACCCAGGGTCCTACACCAGTTTATGCCAGTGATGCTGATGGCCACGCCATCTCAGCCACACTGTAATGCTTGAGACAGGGATGTCTGGTGCAGCAAGAATAACCTCAAATGCCAGTCCCCAACACAGAAACTATTGCTGGGACCGAACCATATGGATATCTCGGTTACAACCCCATCAATAAAGTGGGATGTCCTCCAGATTGCTGCTTTGGAGGGTCACTTCACGCTTCAACAGAAATCAGATCAGGAGCCTCTGAGGACCACAGCATGTACCACCGCTGCTGTCTGCAGCCGGAGGACTGTCCCTGTAGCTGGCAGGTTGTACAGGCTCAGATATTTCTGCGCACTGAGCCCAGACCGGGAGGTGTAAGATGACCTGAACAGTCGGTTACACAAACTCTTTGGAAATGCAAACCATTGTCTGACAGGCATAAGGTCACAGCCATCACCCTCCCCAGGCCCTGGAATCACGGCTGAAATAGCATTGTAATGCGCTTATAATTTATTCATCAGCTGAATGAGAGCAACAGCAGGCATTTTGATGGCACTCTTTTATCAAACCCCTGTGATGGACTTCATCCATTTTAAAAGAGCAGACTAGAGTAGGAAGGCAAAAAAAAAAAAAAAGACAACTTTATTCCATTCAAATTTAAACAAGCAGGAAAAAGGGCAAATCAAAATAAGGTTAAAAAAGCCCGTTAAAGATTTTTTTTTTCTCTTCATTTTTCTTCTGCTTTGTTCTGAATCTTCCAAACTTTGCATTTCTCTGCTGGTGGCTACTTTGATGCAGGAGACTCCCATTAACCCAGATGCTGCCGACTGATGCTCAAAAGCATCTTTTCATCCCTGTGATGAGTTCTGCCTGAGGATCGGCTTGCCCCATTTTTAGGTGAAAGAGAGCCCAAAGGTGAATTTCGGACAGACCTTTATCCTCAAAGATTCACAGTCACTTCTCTTGAGTACTTGGATGCTTTGCTCCCCAAATATAGGAACCTATATAGGTGCCAATGTGAAGGCGGGGACTCTTGTACGCCCATTCTCTTTTTTTTTTGGGGAGGTGAGGATCAGCCTGTGCAGTATTGTTGCATTGCTCACTTGGGCAGCAGAGCAGCGAATTGCACTTTGATTTCCTTCATTAAATGCTGAGGGAGGTTTTTTGGGGAAATCCTTTCTTGGAAACAGGGGATTAGTGCCTGGGCTGAGATCCATCACCGTGGTGTTTGTCTGCCTTCTGCTTTGGGACCGAGGCGTCTAGCGTAAATAAAAGAAGTAACCCCAGATTCCTCTGTTGCTGGTTCCTCCAGGGCAGAGAAACCAGCCTGCAAAGCCCCAAGTGGTGTTTCCCCTCGGCCCACGGGCAGTGTGTGCTGCTGCGGTGGGAACGATGTGCTGCCAACACCGGCATGGCCTTGGCTGGAGATTTGCATCCAGTCTGGGCAATGGCACTCCAGGAAGAAGATGGAGGAAATAATCCTGGCCCCTCTCTCTATCTTCCATATCCCCACAGTGATCTGGACAAGAAGAAACGGGATGAGATTCGCCGGTGGGGGCACCCAACAGCTCTCTAACAGGGAGGTGAGCTGAGCCCAGAGACACGTTGACCTAGGAGCAAATGAATCCCCACTTTGGGCAGTTTGAAGGACGGATATTAAAGAACTGGTTGGGCAAATATGTCTTGGGCTGCTTAGGACAAGCTGATACTGCCTTGGGGCAGGAGCTTGATGGGGTGGAATTCCAGATGTCCTGCTCTGCTTCAGTACAGCCCAAGGAATAGCTGTCGGTGGTTTGAGTTACAAGGGGCTCTGGCGGGGGCTGTAAGCAGTTTGCAGGGGAGCTAAGCAGAGCTCCTACCCCCTGCCTGATCTTCTCCATCACAGGGGCATCCATCTGACGTGCTAGGGGTGAGAGACAGGGTTAAAGTCTAGGCCAGAGTCCCCAGGATCCCTGCCGATGCCTCGCCAGAGCAGAGGAGCAGGGAGGAGGCAACAGAAGAGGAGATGGTATTGTCTTTTAGCCCAGGTGAGTCGGGTTTCCTAGAGGAAGGAGCAGATGTCTCATCCTTTGAGTCACTCAGGAAAGAAATTGGATAAAGCACCGAAGAATATCATGTGAGACGATCCTGCCCCAAGAGCAGAGGCGTAGGTGGGACCTGCCCCATCTTCCCACCTCTTGTCCCCTCTCTCCCCTAGCTCATGGGGCAGTAATCCTCTAATGTGACACTGAGACAGCGTTTGCATTTTCAAAGCTTCTGCTGTTGCTAAGCAGAGGAGTCAACCCTCAGTTTGTCATCCTTCATGAACGCGGCTCGCAGGAAGGAGGAAAGAGAAGAGGAAGAGAGATATTAAAAATAGATGATGAGAACAAAGCAGAAAGGACTTGAGAAGTTTTCATCTCAGATTTACATAAGGCGCCGGTGGCATCTTGAGGTCCAGCTTACAACGACAAGTTCCGCTGCTGGGGGCTGGACTAATGGCGTGTGTAGCCTTCTCCTCTCCCGGTGAGACTTCCCCTTCCTGGAGCCACATGTTCCTACACCAGACCCTATTTCTTGTTCTCTGAGCCCAAAGAACAAACCAATTCCTTCAGGTGAAAAAAAAAAATAGAGATGAAGAGGGAACAATATGGTTTGTGGCAGAGCACACCCCACGGAGAGCCCTGCTTCCAGGCAGGCAGTGACCATCCATGGAAGAGCAGCTAAAGGAGGAGGAGGAGAAGGCTTCATCCTTTCATTGCGATATATCGGAGCTGATTAGGGGGGAGAAATGCCATACAATAAATCAAAAAGTTATGTCAGCCACAGGGCAGCCGGGGCTAGGGGATGGGGACACCAGGCAGAGCAGCTGAGCCTCCCTGGGAGCGCGGGCAGAAACGCAGGCAGGAGCCTCGGAGGGGGCTGCCCAGGCTTCAAAGTGCTCTGTTGCTTCAACAGTTTCTATGTTCTGTGAGCAGTGGATGTTTTTGTAGGAGACAGGAAAAAAAAGTTGGGGGGAAAAAGACCAATATTCTCTCTAAAAGCAGGCCTGATGGAAAAATTTCAGCCTGCCCTATTGAATACACCAGGGCTTTCTTTACTTTCTGCCTTGCATGATTACGTCTTTCGTTAACATTCGAGACAGGCAGCAGGTGGAGATAAGTTCCGAATAGCTCCAAACTTTGCTTCTCCCATCTCTCCCAGCGTTAGGCTGGTTCAGACAAAGCGGTGGAGGCTGGCTGCAAGGAAAGGTGTTTTGACTACCATAGAAATAGGGGCAGCGCAATCCCAAAAGGGCTCGGCTCCCACCCGTTGAATCAATCCAACATTCTCCGAGCCTGAGCAAAGCTGTGTTTCACCGGTGAGCTGGGATGCCACGTTAATGGAGCAGAGCAGGCAGGTCCTTGCTGGCTGGCATCGACTAGGAAGGTCACAGCGTGGCCCTCCAGGTCGGATGTGTTATTAGACTCGTTAGCAATGAAAATGGGGCACGTGGAGGGGCAGCTGGAAGTGGGCGCTGGGGCGGGGACATTTGGGAATGATGGTGGCCATGACATTAAACCTGGGTGTTTGGGAGGTGGGGATGGAGGTGTGAATGGGGCTGATAGGGTTTGGGGAGGAGGGAGCAGTAATGAAGCATGGGCAGCTGGGACTGGGCTGTTGGGACTGGGAAGGACTGGGATGAAGCCAAAGACTCATTGCTGACCCCCATCGTGGGGCCGGGTGGGACCTGGCAGGCAGAGGTGAAAAGCTTTCTCTCTCCCGGAGGAAGCACTGCTGAGAGTATTGTGTCTGGAACCCTCCCAGATGTAGTCCAGATGTTGAGATACTGAGAAGGATGGCCAAACCCAAAGGTGATGGAAGTACCTGCCACCCAGGAAGCCTGGCACCAAAGTCAGAGCGTGGCTGCCGCCCACATGTCCTGCCGGTCAGCTTGATCCCGTATTGATGAAACATTACATCCGTCAACCCAAGACATAAATAAAAACACGGGTCTGAGCTCCCACCAGAAAACACACTCAGCATGGTACAGCCCGGCCACCGAGGAGCTCCTCCAACAAACGGCGTTTTGGCCACACAAGCATTTATGATCCAGCCCTCCAGCCCCCAGGCTGAGGTTGTGAGAGCAGAATTAAGCAGCTTTCTATAAATCTGAGCTCACTCAGGGTGGTAAGGAGTGAGCGACGGTGGCTGGCCTGTGCCTGCGTGTACAGGAACACGCGCTTTGTCGCAGCATAGCTGGGCAAGCCGGAGATGGACAAGGGATGTTCCTCCAGATTACCCCATGGCAGCGAATGAGAGCTCATCCCAGCTCATGAGAAAACCCATGCCAGTCTCCGCAGGGACTTCCAGGGTAAGGTGGGATTTTGCAAGGGCCTGTGCCCCTGGCACGTCAAGCTGGAGTATTTAGAATCATAGAATCATTTAGGTTGGAAAAGACCTTCAAGATCATCGAGTCCAACTGAGTACAGCCTGCAGGCAGTCGCAAGCCCTGGACCGGGTACCAGTGCTGGTTCTGGAGCATCTGTGGAGGAGGTGATGGGGGCCTCCTCGGGGAGAGCCCAAGAGGCAGGCGGAGGGCAGCAGTCACAGGGACGAGCAGGAGGATGCCATGCTTGCCGCTGGACCGACAGCAAATCTGTCCTGGTAACAGTTGGTGCTTGGGGAAAATTGTCTGCTTCCTGCTCTCCTCCCTGGGCGACGTCTGGAGGAGTGGTGGCTGCCAAGTGCCAGGTAGAGACTTCAAGGTCCATCTGCAGCACAGGCTGCCCCAGCTGCATGATCCCGCACCAATGCAGGGAGCCCCTGATGCCAGTCCCATGTCTTCAGGAAAGTCCATGGCTCTGGAAAAGGCAGGAGATTGGTCTAACGGTCACCCATGTCCACGGGGCTGTCCTTGGGATGGGAAAGCAGTGGGTGGTGATGGAGGTGAGGGAGAGGGTCAAAGCTACAGAAGGATGAAGGGATGATGGGACACATCCCATCCAAGGAGCAGGAGCCTCTTCGAGGTGGACTAAGCCCTGCCACGTGCAGAAGAATGAAAGAAATGCCAAGCAGAAATGGGTTAAGATATCTCAAACACGAGCTGTCCAATGAATCCCATTCCTTTCTACGTGGTAACCATGGTACTCTTGTTATTTTCTAAATAAATGTCCTGCCTCTCTGAACATCGCCGAGTTGTTGGATGGAGTAACATCCTGCAGCAGCGAGTCCCACTGTTTAATGAAATAAATATTCCCTGTTACCGGTTCCTACTTTCTGGACAGTCCCTGTTGACTCTCCCCTTGTTCTTGCTGTCTTTTGATTGCTTTGTTCATTTAATTAATCTCTAAAGTAAAGACGCCTCAATCCCTCTCTGTACAGCAGCATCTCAGGGTCTTTAACCATTGACTCGGTGTAATCCAACGCCACAGATTTACATTAAGGCATTACACGATTTCCATTTTTATTTATCCCCAATTTTTATTTGGCCGCAAGTCCACAGACAGCAGAGATTTCCTTCAAATAACGCTGACATTTTGGGGGAGACAATACAATTAATTTAGAACTCATCACAGCCTATTAGTTATGTAAATTATTCCTGTTAGAACCTTGAATTCTTTAATTCAAGGAATACGCGTCAGCTTTTCTCTGTCAGGGCTGTTACGTCCTTATTATTTCTCCTCTCCTGGCTGAGACAAGGTGTCCAGCTTGCAAGTACATCCATGCTGGGTGCCACTGAAGCGGCTGGGTGCTCCTGTGTGCTGGCGGGCAGGTGCGCGCGTTAACGTTTCCAGAAGCGAAACCCAGATTTGCACCATCTGGGCTTGTGCTATGCTGTTTATCCTCCTCCTGGATAATTGCTTTGTTATTTTTCTTTATTTATTTTTATAACGAATAATATTTATGTTATTTTGTTAAAGACTCGCTAAGGTGTAGGCGCTCGCTCACGTTCGCAGGTCCATGTACCTTGCCACCTCTGCAAACATCTTCCTCCCTTAACCAGGTCGGGGAATGGGAGGAAGCATTGAAACTGCATTTGCTGCCTGTAGCACCTCGCACATCCACGGAGCCACGTGAAAATAACACCCGTGGCGGGGGGGGGGGGGTAACTGCCCGTTCCTCTCCTACGGCTGCTTGGGGGTTGCTGCAGGATTTTTAGGGGCCCCTGGGTCATGCGAGGTCGCTCCTCAAAACCCATCCTTTGTACAAAAACGGCTCTTTTTTGATCGTGGGTGTCTGACAGCGCAGCAGCGTGGGCCGGCCATGCCCCGCCGTACCCACCCGTGACCCCCGCGCAGCACCGCCCCCTCCGTCCCACTCCCACTCGCAGCCCAGCACATGGCTTCTGCTGCTTCTCCTTCTCCTCCTCCTCCTCCCGCGGCCCCCCCGCCAGGCGCCGCGGGGCCGGACCCCGCCGGAGGGGAGATGGGGCCCGGCCGGTGGGGACCGACGCAACCCCGAGCCGCGCGCGCGCGCGCGCCCGCACCCCCACGAGCGCTACAGCGGGGAGCGCTGCCCCTTTACGCGCGCCGGTAGGGGCGGGGCTTGTTGTGCGGCGGGGCGTGGCTTGCCGTGCGGCGGGGCGTGGCGCGGCGCGGCGCGCTGAGGTCAGCGGCGAGCGGGCGCCGTCACAAAAGGAAGTGGCGGCGGCGGCGGCCGTCAGCGCGGGGAGGGGCGGGGGCCCGCGGGGCAGCGCGGCGGCGGCGGGGGGGCGGCGGCGGCGGGAGCAGCAGCGGGAGCAGCAGCAGGAGCGCGGGGCGGCGGCGGGGCGGCGGGGGCCGCGCCGCGCCGCGCCATGGCCCAGCAGCAGATGAGCAGCTCGCAGAAGGCGCTGATGCTGGAGCTGAAGTCGCTGCAGGAGGAGCCGGTGGAGGGCTTCCGCATCACCCTGGTCGACGAGTCCGACCTCTACAACTGGGAGGTGGCGATCTTCGGGCCCCCCAACACCCTCTACGAGGGCGGGTACTTCAAGGTACGGCCTTCCCCCTCCCCCGCCGACGGACCGGGCCTCCCGCCGCCGCGGTGGTCCCGGGGAGCCGCCGCTGGGGCCTGCGCACCCCCCCCGCCCCCACCTCCGCCTGCCGGGCCTCTTTGTCGGGCTCGGAGGGGCCCCGGTGGGGCGGCGGGCCCGCCGCCGCTGTCAGCCCCTCCGCCCCCCGCGGGAGGGGGTCGGGGCCTGCGGGAGGGCAGGGAGGCCCGGCGCCCGTAGGTGGTGCCCCGCCAGCCGCCCTTCCCCTCCCGCTGCCCGGCGGCGGGGGGCCGGGGCCGGTCTGCAGGGCAGGCTGGCTGGGGCCTGCGGGACCTCTCCTCCCCTCTCCCTCGGGATGCGGCTCTGGGGAGAGGGGGCCGCACCACAGCCGTCCCTATTCTGTTATTGTCCTATTTTAACCCCAAAGAAAGGCAGGTACCTCATGGCAGGGTGCAAATTCTTCCCTTCCACCCCAAGCTGCCCGCTTGGCGCTGGTCTGCGTGTATTTATTTCTAAGTAAGGGGCTTCCCAACCATCCCTCGATAGCTTCACTCGTCACGTAGGAGCATCCTGTGTAGGGTGACTAATTCAGGATAAAGGCTGTGTTTTCCTCAAAACTTCATGGGCTTCAGGACTGATTTTGTGATTATCTTTCCCTCCCTGTTTCCCTTTTCTTCCTCTCCAAACTTTTAGAGGGCGGCCTTCAAAGGGCTACGGCAACACTTAATTGGTGAAGGTAGATAAATGCTTTCAATTCCTCTCTCAACCTTCCTGTTAATCCAAAAAAACTTTTGTGGTTATTTCTCCTCTTGTAAATACAGTAAGCAAGAAATCTGGTGCTGCCATCCCAGAAAGGAACTGGAGGGAGCAGACTTAAATTCTCAAAACACCTGGAGGAGGAGGAGGAATTGCACTTTTTTCTTAAAAGAAGCAATTAAAAAGCCTTGTGCCTGCAGAAGATATGTTGCATTGGGCATACCCCTTTGCACTTGACGTCCCCTTGGTCTCTGGTAAAATATTGTCCCCTTCAGCTCGCTTCTCCCAGGAGTCATCGTTTTAGTAGTGGCTCCTGCGTCTCCCATTTCATGCCCTTTGGCTTCTGTCAAACTGAAAAAAATGTCTGGATGATCTCTTTGCTTGGCTAACATGCATCTTCGATGCCTCTTGGCCTCTCTGGGTCAAGGTTTAAGAGCTTTGTTCCACAAAACCAAAATAACGTGTAGCTTGGGGAATAATAGATTTGAGTCACGTTCAGTTTGGCCTCATTGTTTTGAAGGAAGGGAAGGCTTTGGCACAAGACTTGCCTTTTGTAATGAGTTGGCTGGCTTACTCATGTAGGTGTGATAGGTATATTCTTAGACTCACCTCCATTATTACTTATTCAGGAAGTCGCTCTAGTCTTTGGTTGGTAACTGGGTCATTTTTGCATCCAAATGGTTTGGTGACCTCTTCCTGCACTTGCATTACTCATCCATTTTTTCCAAGAAATCACAATGGGTCAAAATATTTTTGTTTGGTTGGGGAGCTCTCCGAACTGTATGTTTGTAATTGTTCCTGGAAAGAAGCTGAAGCAGCCTGTGAAATAATCCAGGGATGTGTGTTAACAAGTGTAGATTTAGGCAAAGTTGCCAGCTGCCTTACCTCGGTATTATGAATGTGATATCTTTTTTGGTATTTGATGTCCTTGAACTGTCGTGCTTTTCTTCTAAATTCTTCTGAATGATCCTGTGATACTTATTTTGAGAGTGGGAGACTAGGGTTTCATGATGCCCTCACCCCTCCACAGCAGAGGGATTCCCTTCAAGCGGCATGGCTGAAGCCTGTCATATGTCGTTTCTGTCTCATCTTTCCTCCATGAAGAGCTGTGCATGGTGTTTTTTTGTTTTGGTAGCATCTGATTTTTGGTTATGCATCCTAAATTCTCAGCCACTGGAAAAAGTGGTCTGAGACCCTAATTCTGTCCCTAGGGAGGAGGAGTCCTGTTGTCCTGAGAAGTGATGTTCTTGGCTTTCTTTGTATTGGGCCTTCAGGCAAACCTTTGGATGTGTTAGACTTGGCTTACTGAATTGTTTAGAGATAAGATTAATACCCTAAACTTTATTTTGTGGGGTAACTTCTGTGATAGATTCATAGTATATGCAAGGTGAGCACTGGTTCAGATCAGAATCTGATTTATTTTTCAAGTTTCTTGGCTTGATGAAATTTCTAGCTTCATCTTGTTTTGTATTTTTAGTTTCCTAAGATTAGGTAAACAGGATTAGAAATAAGCAATTACAGGATGTAACTTTTTTTAAACTTTGTGGCGATGAGCGTTTGGGAATTTTCTTCCACTTGAGGTTTGAGGGTAGGAACTGGAGGCAAAGTACAAAGGCTTCTAGTTAAGCTCAAGTATAAATATTTTGAGGAAAACCTGTGTTTAATGTGACCTTAATAAAGAAAGTGTTAGTGATGGTTGATTGGGAATACAAACGCTTGATTTGTGCTCAGGGAGCTCTTGGAGCTGGTAACATCAGCTTTTGGCACCTTGTTTATTCTTGGAGAAATACGACCTTTCTCTCTGGGCTGTTGAACTAGCTGAATAAACTGAAATGAGGAAAGCGCTCTCTTTGCGCCTCCTTGACAGGAGCTACTGCCGTTAAAAGCTGGTTCAACATTTCAACAGATTCTGGTTTCAGTTGCTAATTCTGTAACTCTAGCGTTTGATAAATTGAAGCAGAAAACATGTCCCCCTGAATGTTTGTTTAAATGGTAGGTTATCAATACCTTAGGGCTGGCTATAGTAAAGTCAGGGACTTCTTAAAAATTCAAGCACAGCATCTAAGCATATTTTATCAACTAATACAGCATGCCTAGATCTGCTGCTTCATAGTTTAGGACCTCCCAGCTAGATGGAAAGGGCAGCAGCCTTCAGAAGCAACCACTTTGTGAAGAGCAGCAAGGGATAGGAGCAGTCCTGAACTGCAAGCCCCTGCTATACGATCAGCTGAAGGTGCACATCTGCAGTGGAGGTTATATCAACTTTTGTCTTACCTAGTGACTTTACGTAGCTATGCAGCATGACCGGGAATAACGTTTTGGGCAACCCTTTGCTTTAAGTTCCAGATTACCACCCTCAAGGAAGGAGTTGAGCTATTCCATGAACTGGTTACCTCTCATTCCTTCCTGGCAAGGCAAAAGTAGCTCAGGGTCAGTGATGTTAAATCCTCCAGAGAGGTCCAGTGATAAGAGCAAATGTCTGTCCCTCAGCTGCTGTCAGCAAGAAATTACCAGTTTGACTAAAGTTTCTGGCAGAATCAGTTGTGTTGGGCTATAGGTATTTGATTGCAATAGGTGAACTTGATTTTCGGTCCCTGGCTCATTCAGAATTTAAGGGTGAAAGGTGGGTAGACCTTGTGTATCTAAGATGTTGATTTGCTCACAGCTGATACAGTTATTGAGTTTTTTTGAGTGACAAAGGGAAGATTTTTCTCAGAATTAAATGCTTCATGTCCAGGTCATACATAGTGCCAGTTGCTTCTTTCTTCGGTCAGCTGAGAAGGACATGGTGTCATAAGACAGGTCTTTAGATCAGACTCCACTGGGCTATGTGGTAGTTCTGAATTGCCCTGGAAACAATAGGAATGTGTTTTTCTGGTTTTGCAGGCAGTGCCTGAGCAGTAGAGAACCAGATTGTGCTGTAATCTGCAGAACTACGTGTGAGTAGTTCATCGATGCCACCTTTGTGCCATAGGCACCTTCCGTTAAGCTGAGAGAGTTCTTTCCTACATGGCAGGAGAACTTCTTCACCTTTAATGTTGGCAGCTGATACTTAAATGGGGACCACCACAACAAAGGTTATTAAGCTGTAATCTGGTGATGATGGGCGCTGGTTGGGATAGACTTCAGTGGCTGAGGGTTGTGCATGGTGGTGAAACTTTCACCATCTCAGTTGACCATTGATTGGTCTCTGTCTGCCTTGAAATCTGGTGTCTTACTTTGATGCTTGGGCCTTCAGAGCCTGGAGGTTGATAAACCTCTGCCCAATGCTTTGATCAAGCGATGTTTTTTTGCAGAACTATTAGGAAGTGTTTCCTGATGGCTTTCTCAAAGCTCTTGAGTGTTTGGTGCAATTGCACCTTAGCGTCACAGCTTTTGATTGTTTTTAAAAAAGGAAATTCTTCTCATTTTTATAGTTGAATGGTATTCTTGTGCTGGGAGCCAACCTTTCAGGGAAGGTGCAAGTGAGAAATTATACAAATAGAAACTTCATTATGAAACACAGCGCTGCCCAGAAGCATGGTTTGACCAAGTATGCTGTGTCAAAAAGCATGTTTAATGTAGAGTAAGAGTCAGTGTTAAAAGCTCCTTCAGAGGTGATTTAGGCTGGGTAGATGAAAATGAATACACCTAACATGAAAGGAAACAAGAAAAATTAACTGCATTGTTAGAGTTGCCATTTGATAGTTCTTAAGGCAATTTATTTCATAAGGTATTTTTGCTACTTGAAGGAGCAAGTCTTGACACATAAGTTGGAGGGGGGGAAAAAACCCCAAGCATTATGATTAGTTTTCTCAAGTAATTTGGGGGCCGAGTACTTGTCAAGGCATTGTTTTCCATGCTTTTTGGAACTCATTAACCGTGTGCTGTTTAGAGTTCTGTATTGCTGGGTCTCAGCTTCTTCCAAATGATTTGTTTTGATTTCAAAGCAATTTGCAATATGTGGGAATAATTTTTTTTTTCAGAGCAGGAAATTGATATGGAACTTACGGATAACTAATGGCAAGAATGAGCACCATGTTTAAAAGTTTGGTGTTGTAGGCTACTTCCCAGAAACCTTAAAATGAAGCAAATAGAAGTTTCTTAAGCACTTAGAATTATGTAACTGGTAGAACACTGAACTTCACAAAAATATTCCTTGGTGCCAAGGAAAAAATGTGTGATACTCTCAGCACAAAAGCTGCCTTCTGCAGGCCTCTGCGTTGCAAGGTGCTACAGAGCTTCTCTCAGTGTACTTAATCTTCTATTTTTGTTGCCTTCAGGTATCATTGATGCTAATAAGCAGAGGTTTGATGCAGCAAAGGGATACGGAACTGTGGGTGAATAGAGCCTGGAGTTGCTTGCTCCGGGTCTGAAGAGCTCCCACTCAGAGCAGGCTATTTCCAAAGTGAAAGAGGTGCTAAAGTGTCTGCAGGCAGGGAGGCAAGAAACTTCTGATGCCGGTTCGCTGATCATAAGCACAGTTATGATTTCTAACTCTCAGGCCTGGGGAATACCTGATTGACCCTCACTCTGCTGTTGCATGTAGTTTTTTGGATGGCCACCTCTGTGAGCCCCACAGAACTCCCCCAGACAACTCACACAGCCTGTAGCCTGTTTTGGACAGCAGTCTATCCTCAGGAGGAAACGGGCAAGATAATGATGGTAGCCAGCTCCCAGCCCTTTCCCTAGGGCTCCTCTGATCCACGTCGGATTATTGTGTATGCTGAGAAGCACAGATAGTGATTTCCAGTTCTGATACTGCCTGAAAATACAAGATCATATGCAATTAGGTCCTGTTGTATGGCAAGAGGAGAGCGGTAGCACAGCCCACCTCTGCTATTAGAATAAAAATGGAAAGCTTTCCATTTGGAAAGATTGAGCACTGTCCGTTTGCATAGTTTTTCCATTGTTTGGCTCTATTTCCATGCGTTTGCACAGAATGATCCTTGGATAACAATGCAAAGAACTGTGCCTCTTGAAATTTCTTGCCCACCTGTTCAAGAGATAATAACTAAAAGCATGTAGATAGCTTTAGATCTGGTTCATATTATAGGAATTAGTGGACGTTTTTTACTCTCTAGTGTAAGAAGGGTGTTCTTTTTAATTTTTTTGTGTAAATCCTTGAGAACTGCAGTATTGCAGTGATGTTATGCCAGTGTCTGAGTGTGGGATCACATCTGTAACTTCTCAAAAGCTCAAACATGTTTTTACCTCACTGTTTCTGAAGTCATGCGTATGCTGCCTGCTATTTTACATAGTGATATATTCACACTGGGTATCTTCTCTTTAATAGCACTTTAGGTCTATTGCATGGTGCTCATTTTGCATCTAGAGGGTAGGAAATGCCAGAAAAAACACTTGCAGAACCTTAACTCTGATCTTTGATGTGCAGTTTGGCTGTATAGTTTATGGCCATCATCAGGTGTTCATAGTAATGAACAGTAGGAACTAAACATGGAGATTTTATGTTGAACTTCAGTGTAACTGAGTTGAAGTTGGAAATGTAGTGGAGTTACAGATGGACTGCAGTGTAGATGGACTAGAGGTTATGTGACTCATAATATAGCAGGTCCTCTTATAATTTGGGCTGTGTGTGATCAGATGTGTGCATACACATATGCACGTGCACAAAATTAGCTTGCTATTTCCAGAGTGCTACTTCATTTTTAAAACCTTAGTGTTTTATCCAGCGTTATGAGTTAGAGGAATTGCAGATAATCTTACTAAGCTTTTGTGGTAGTGACTTACTGAGAATGTCTCATCTCACCAGGCAAGTTTAATAGTAATAGCTTTGGCATTGTGTACCTTCCTCTCAAGCACTAGTAGCCAAGATGAGTCAAATTGATTGATTGTCTATCTCCACATTTTCTGAAGTACTTAAAATGCATAAATATTTGCCCAACGTGGCCTACAAATAGGAGAAAAATGACAAAGCTACTGAATTAGGGTACATGTAGGATATTTTGGAATCTTGCTTGACTTGAAGAAATGTGACCTTAAGACTTCCTGGATGTTTTTTTTTTTTAATTGAGGGTATCACCTGGAGAACAAGGGGAATGTAAAGGAGCTGTCTTAAGTGGGTGACACTTTTGGATATCATAGTATTTGTGATTAACAAAGAGAAGGCTGCCTGGCAGGCAGGCTGTGTCTTCCTCCTTCGGGTTTTAGTACTAAAAGCATAACATGATGTGTTCCCATTGGTCTGTTTTGTTGTCTTAAAGCTATGCAAGTAATTTAGAAATTCAGGTAAAGTGCTTTTGCTTGGGAGAGGAAACTTAAGTTGATAGCAGTAGAGACATGTTTGCAATAGCTATGTGATTCTTCCCCAAGTTAAGATACGTATCCTAGTTGAAGTATTTAAAACCTGTTTTAATGCTCATTGTAGCAAAATACTTGGAGGGGTTAAGATGCAAAACCCTTTGCCAGAGTATTGGAACAGTGTAAGGACCAGTGTTTAGCCAGTTGTGCCACTTGAGTCAATTCTTGTGCGATAGACTTGTCCATTGTGCAAAAATTCTTGGTTTTAAATTAATCTTTAGACATCTCTGCAGCTAGAAACCTTTTGCTGTCTGGCCTAGGCAAAGGCTGAAATAATACTCTTCTGCAGCACCCTCTTTTGCCTTATCAAAACAAAAGCCATGCAATGGAGTAGCTTTGACTTACAATACATTCTGTGAAGATGCATTTGTTCTTACATAAAGTCTGCTCCTATAAGCCTCTAATTCATGGATGTAAACTACACTGGTGTGCAAGTGTTTGCTTATCTTAGCTAGAATAACTATCTCTAAAAGCACTCACCTTTACTAAAAGAATGGGCTTCTTACAATGTATTAAAGAAATCTGAATTTCATCTCAGTGCTCCTGGTTACTTCTCTTGCAGAGTAGTAACCGTAGCCACACTTCGTAGCTGAATGCCTTTCAGTGGCGCATTAAGCACTATAACTTGAGAGGTTAATGTCTCTTCTGTACATTTTAAGTGTCTTGTAGCTATTACTTAAATCCCTTCTAATTTGTCATTCATGTAATAACAAAATGCCCATACCCAAATGTTTCAGATGAAGGTGCGTGGCACTTTTCGGTGAAGGTGGAAAGAAAAGGCCTTGTCTGTTCTTAGTGATACTGCCACTTCAGTGGGATCTCTGCCTAACCTCGCTTTTTTTGTTGTGGCCATGTTAATCAAAGTGCTAAGAAAAAAGGCATTGAGGCTTGACTCTTGTTGAAAATTTAGTGTTCAAATTCAGTGGATGATGGTAACGTTTCTTCTCTTCTATAATTCTTTAAGTGTCAGGTGGCTGTTTCTTGAGACAACTACAGCCATGTTTAAACAATTCTCTATAGAGGACCTGTTGCCACTCCTTTTTTTTTTTTTGAAAGAACTTCTAAATGAAACTAGGCATTTTATATTGCTGTATGATCTCCATTGGAGCATATAAAAATGAAAGCTTTGAGACCAACATATGGAATGATTTCCATTTTTCAGTGTCTGCCAGAAGCCAGAAAGCTTATGTGCTTCAAAATTTGACTAATATGCTTTCCGTGAAATTTAACTGATTTTTTTTTTTTTCCCCCTGCTGATAGCAGTCTTTCATTTGTGTGGAAGAAGCTTGGCTGCCTTTGGCCTGAAATACAGCAGTAGTGGCACTACCGGGAGAAGCTGCATAGGTGGGGTGGACTTCACTAAGGCTGTGAACATTTGGGCTTTTACATTTTGGAATTGGCTGGATTTTTTTTTTAAAATTTGTTAATACTGAAGTTTGTTTTGACCCTTGGAAGTTTATGGGCAGACTCATCAGGAGCTAAAGACCAGCCTCGGTAGGGTCATTGTGGCATGTCACTCTGGAGATCTATTTTAAATGGCAATAATAGCCGAGTTCATGGTCTTGAACCCGTATCATCCATGGCTGTCTTCAGCCAATCATAGTTGTATTGGCTGCTACTAAGGAGGGATGGGATAAGAAGGCTGCTGGTCTTGGCCATTTTCTTCTGGATGTTATGGAATATCTGGCTTCTAATGCTGTTAGAGGTGATACTCTGATTTCACTGATTCGAAGCAGCCCGCTTAATGTTCAACTTGTTAATTTTCATCCAATTTGCAGGCTTATCCCATACCTACTAAGTATTTAGGTGTTCACTTTGGTTCATGTCTGTGGTGTGAGTGATATGCTTATGCTTGGGTTCTTCAAGCAGGGAACCATATTTTGCCTGGAAGGGACAATTAAGGAACATTCTGGCAATCAACAAAAGCTGTGAAGAGCCATGCTGCTTAATGCTAATGTCCATGGAGACCGCAGCTAGGCTGGCTGCTGTAGGTGTGTGCTGCCTCCCTTAGCCAGGGAGCTGCCTGCTGGGAGCTGTAGGCGTGGTGTTAAGTGGTGGATCAGGTCAGGTTGGGGTAAGGGTTGTGAGTAACCATCCCAAAGCATGGCATTGCCTGTTCCCAGGCCTCATGGGGGTGCAGTGAAATGCCACGTGCGCCATACTTGAGAACTTGCCAGCTCTCCAGGTAGGTAATGCTGCTGTGGGGTTAGCTCTGTGCAACGGCAGAGGCATGGAGGATGGCCTGCTTGGCCACAAAATACCTGTCATCGTGATGCTACCAGCCCTCTTCATCTGATTGGGGTCTCTGGGAATCCAAGCCCATCTCAAGTGTCTCCCTCTTCCTTAATTTCTCTTCCTATACTGGACTGACTGAACTTTGGGTGGTGACTGAGGGCTGACATAAGGTCACCACATGTGACCTGATTGGAGCTCCTGGTGTCTCAGCCTTGTTCTCTTTCATCTTCCCCTCTGCAGCTCTCAGCTTTGAGGATGTGGATGACTTTCACCTGTTTCCAAGAGAACAGTGAAGTATTTTTGACCTGCCTACTTCTAACCAATACTTGTAAGATGGCTGGCTTCTGCTATTAAAACAAAAGTAAGCTTGCAGGTGATGCTAGGGAGAGTCTGTGAGTTGTATTTCAGAAAATCTAGCAAAGCTCTGGTTGGAGGTTAGTGGACAGAAAGAAGCTCTTCAGGTGTTGGCATCTGTATCAGTTCTGTTATATCTTTAACTCTTGCGTGCACCAATTTATTTGGGATCTCCTAGCTGTTTTGTTCAGCATGCATTATTTCATAGCTGGGGGTGTAAGTAAGTTTTGGGGGTTTTCTTCCCTTGTTAAATATAGAGCAGTGACTTCTGTGCTCTAGAAAGAAGAATAGATACAGTATGTTTCCTGGAACAAACTCTGTATAAATAGTGGGTTTTGCATTATTGTCATCTAAACTCTATTCTAAATCTCTTTCTAGTAAAAAAAAAATTACTATGAAGGAGGTGTTTTATGTTAGATAAACACAATGATGGCACTGCGAAGGAGATTCCCTATGCTTGGAAGGGACTTCAGTTTTGTTAGACTACTTTTATGTGATGTGATATGTGCAACTGTAGTAATGCAGAAAAACTGAGGATAACAAAATTTAGGCTGAGCCGAAAGCCTACTATTAACACTTGGTTGGCATGTTGAATTTGGATCTTAATTTGCAGATTAATAACTAGATTATGTCAACCTGAAATAAGAGGGTTATGGGAAATCGGCTTCTTCCAAGAAAAGTTTGTGTCTGTTGCTAGATGCTTTTATGGCCAACCAAACATTGTCTTCTGCTAGTAGCAGCCAACAAGCTTTCTTTGGTACATGTTTAGTTGAGCTTTGTTTAGTAAAGCTATTAAATATTGCTGTGTCACATTTACTCTGACTGTGAATTGCTACAATCTGATGTTACACGGGGTGAAAGGGATGCACAATCCAGAATTCATCATCTGTTAGGCCCTTTGTGTGGGTGAAGCGTGGCACTTGTTGAGAATAGTCTGCGGATGCTACACAAACAGGATGAGAGAGCCAGTGCAGTGCATTGTTCTAGATCTGTTGGTGAATGTAAGAGGTGCTCATCTGAAGGACACAGGGCTAGGACTGAAAGAGTCGTGTAGAAGTATGGGGGCTTTGTACAGCTTTGAATGTGAGGTAGGGCCAAAATGTTCTTTGACAACAGTAAGAGGCAGTATAATTTAGTGAATAGGATAGGGACTAAAAGTCTTCTATCTGTAATGGGTTTGTATTCATGATCCTGGATAAATTAACATTTTTATGTAAAATGGGTATATCTTATAATAGCATAGTTGACTAAATCTGTAGGTAGAAAGCAGTTTGCTTTTTATAAATAGCACATGGGAAAGCTTTCTTTCAAAACAAATTCAACTTGTGTGTTTACAAGTACAGTATTTAAATTTGGAATAGCTGAAGAAATTGTCAAGCGAATAGCTTTCAGGCTGCTTAAGCACAAAAGCAACGAGATTTTTGGAATAAGAACTTCTGCGTATTCGTGGTTTTTAAAAATAAAAACCTGAGCAGTTTCCTGAAGCGCCCCAGCACAGATCCTGATGTACTGACAAGTCACACTCCTCTGCACAGACTTTGTCTGTGAGGCAGCTGCAGCAATTCTCTAAGAGCAAAAAATAAAGCTGGGGTTGTGTAACTTAACCTGGGGGAGGAGGGGGACATTCCTGGTGTTGAAGAGAAAGCCATCAAGTCAAGGCCTGGGTATGTAGGCTTGCTGGGGGAGATGTATGCTATGCAGGCTTCACAAATAATCCTCAGAAAGAGTGTATCGGGGAGAATCTGGGTAAGCTTCTTGTTGGAGGAGGCAAAGCTATGCCTTGCCTGCCTCGTCGTGTGAAATGTCAGAGGGATCTGCACGGATTTTGGAGCTACCCAGCTTTTTTACCACCCACCTTTGGGACTTCTTTCTTGTACTGTCTTAATTGCTCCAGCTCCTTGTGCCCTTCTACTACAGCCACCCCAGGTCTTCTCTCCCGTGCTTTGAAGATTAGGTTCAAAATAAAGCCTCTCAGCATAGCAAAACCGGCACGCGGGATTTGATGTCAAGTGTGGAAGTGTGAAATGGCTCGCAGCTTCGTAGCATGGCCAGGGGAACAGCCTGGTGCAGCTGGCACGTTTGCAGGGCAAGATTTGGTTCTAGTAAGTTAAGACGAGGTTTAAAGTATATTACTGACATGCCTCCGAGTTCTGTTGTGCTTGTCACTTGAAGTGCAATTACCCAGGCTATGCCACAACAGTGAGCTTAAAACACACGGGCAGAAAGCCAAATTCTACACTTAGCAAGCACTTTAAATAGAAAACTACAACACAACTGACCTGCAGGTACCTTTCCTTTTATAAGGAAAGCTGGTGTTTCTAACTGCCAGAGGCTTCTTTGCTTTAGTTATAAATGCATTGATAAATGCTGTTGCATAACACTTATTCGCTAAAATAATGTTTGGTCACAGCTTCATGTGATTGCCATGTAGAGTTTGAGTTTCAGGCGGAATATAAAGTCTTTTCCTGCTCTAGTTTTGTTAACCTTGTATTAATAGGTATGGTGAAAGGAATACTCGGGGCTTTCTCCAGTGACATTGTGTCAACCGTGGCAAACCACCAAGGTTCACAGTACTAAACTGTTGAGATCATTTTATAGTGTTTAAGTATGTCTGCATTGCAGCAATGGCACATTCGACCTGTCTCAAGCACAAGTAGTGGTCTGGTAGCGACAGCACGATATTTAACACCAGTTGTGAATTGACCCAGCTTACGAGTTGGTTTTGCAGCCCGTGCTTAATCCCACGTTGCCATGGTTAGACTGCTACCAGTATCCGTGCTAACGGATGCAAAGCTAGTACAGTTGCAGCTGTAAATCTGTGTGTAAGTCACAGCAGCGAGGGCCATGAAGACGTAAACTTGAGAAGCTGGTCTCGTACGGCTTCAAATGCTGACAGTACAAAGACGCTGGTGGCTTTGTTGGTGGTAGAACTTAACCAAACCTGGCTTAACTGTTTCTGTTGGCTTATCCCATATTTTATAAGATGTAAATTCTGATCAAAGCTGCTCTTGTGATTGAAGTTGTGATGCCTTCTTTTTTGGGTCTAACACAGATGGATTGGGGGAAGGAGAGTGCTGTGCAGGTTATTTCCTTACTTTTTTTGTTGTGAAACTCCTAGAAACTATTATCTTCTGAGGACTTAGCTGCTTGCAGAGCTCAGCTGAATTGGCCACCAGGTTTCGTAGCTGCCACGGCAGAAGAGTCTGGCAGCTTAAGCCTCACTTCGTTAAAACATGCATATAGCTATGGGGATTATCCACTTATCACAGAACTTCCACAAAGAAATAATTTTTTTTTTTAAAAAAGACACCTATATGGGCGTGCATTTCAAGGCCTAGCTGAGTTTGATAAGTATTATAAGAAATATTGAGTCACACTCTGCTTCTCTTGGTAACAGAAAACAAAATAAAAGGAGACTTACGTGAGTTATTGAAAGCGACAGCATAGGCGTGCATAAACCTGGTTTGGATGTATACCTCTCTGATCTCATCTTCCCCTTCATCGCCTCAGTGCCTTGGGATTTAAGCTATCAGACTTCTTCCAGCTTTACAGAAAGCCTCACTTCTAAGGGTATAATTAAAACAAATCTGTTCCTATGAAAAGAACTTGAGATTCTTAGGACAGAAGATCTCAAAGGCTACTAAAAGCTTAAAAAAAAAAAAAAAAAGAAAAAGCCAGATTTTAAAATGACTGTTTCTGGCAGCTGATTTCCTAGAAGTCATGGTGAACGGAAGGGAAGCCCAAGATAGATGAGCTGAGGTGCTGGTGTTGATGAAGTGGTTGTCTTGGCAACTGCAGTCACTTAAATATCTCTAGGAAAATAGCTAGCAAATGTTAAGATTGAGAAATGGCGACGGGTTGACAGAAGAACCAGGAGCAATGAGCAGCTTGAGGTTTATACAGGGAATTGATTTGACTACAATAGGAAGTTGCTCTTTTCAGTGGTGGGATTGAGTGATGCAACCCTGATGGTTCTTCTCTTGTAATGACTATGTGTCTGGCCACCCTCTTGCTGCACGAAGCAAGATCCTTGGGGAGAAACGCTGACCTCCCAGGTATATTAATTCCCAAATAGTGGCAGATGAATGTGGTGTGAATTCAGGTACTGCCGGAGTGCTTCGTTTTGCAGCCCCAGTGTTGGATGGAGTCGTACAAATATTGCAGCAAAACCAGTGCAAACTAAATCCTGCATGCAAGCAGATACACGTATGAGAATTGTATTCCGTGTCAGAGCTAAATTGCAGAAGCTGCAACTGTGTCAGGGATTGTTTTAGGCCCTTGTAGTGCTTATCGTGGTGAAAAATTGAGACATCTTACCATGTGTGTTTTGCTAATCCTGATTGCACATGCTGTTTTGTGGTTCTGTAGGTAAAACTAGGAAGTTTTAATCTTTGCCTTTCCTTGTGGAGCACTTAATTCTCTTTCACGTTGGCACAAAAAACAAACCCCAGAGAAAGCCTGACTGACTAAAACGAGCAGAGTTTGGGCCAATTGTTTCCTGCTGCCACAAGCATATTTGTAACTGCCAACTATGACAGGTATTTCTACAGGCACTGAATCTTAAGCAGAACACCAGGTGCTTGGAGAAGTTACAGAAGACTAAGTGTAAGCTTTCTGCCTCTCACCTAATAGCTGGTTTCTGAGCTTCTCTTTGTATAGTAACTTGTGAAAAGTCATGGTCAAAAGCTTTGTTCAAATGGAAGTGGAAAACTTGTAAGCTACTTCTTGCTGCAAAAGGCAGTAAGTGGTGAAAACTGGTGATAGGATCAATTTCCTATTACATTTTTTCCTTTTTTTTCTGGGAAAAATCCTACCTTACAGATACAGGAACAGTCACTATATATATATTTTTTTTACCTGCATGTTTAAAAGCTACCTGGCTCTACTGGTAGTGGTCAGGATGCTAGGCAGATGCGATGTTTCTGTGATGCAGATCCAGTTTGGCGCTCTGGTTATTTCATTCAAAGCTTTAATCATTTGACCAGCTATTTCTGCTTAGCCACATTTTTTAGCACAGGCAAAATCTCTTCTAACTTTCTCTACTAGCAATGTAAGCCAGTGTTACAATTAATAGTTGATTGGACTTCTGAAGCCTTGCCAAATTAGGGGGAAGTTTTCTTTGGCGAGTGACATCAGCTTCTGCAGTACTGAAATGTTAAAGTGAAAAATTGCAGTCCCTGGTGTAATGCAGATACTGATGGTAGGTTTTGTATTCGTGAGTAGCTTTTGCTGAAGGAGCAATGGCAAAAATACCTATTTAGGTTTTCCCCCTCTTTCTAGCTTATAAGCTTTTACCCTGTCTCACATCACCCTCTGACCCTTCAAGGTGTTCTTACACTGAAAGTGCTAATCTCAGATACAGGACTTCAGACTTCTTACGATTTCTGAAACTTCGTCTTACACTGATCAACAGATTAAGGTTCACAAATCACCTCTGGAAGTAGTGGTACATTTTCCAAATACTTCCTATCATGGGCGAAGAATATTTAATTTAAAAAGTGAGGGAGTATGGGATGAAACCTGGATGACCTGATGTAAACTCTTTGAATTCTCTATTTATAGTGGGATGCTCTGCTGTTTGGATCTGCTATTCTTTTTTATGTCTGCTTTCACTATTTTAACAGCTAAAAGTTCCAAAAAGGCCTGGTACAATCAAAACCACCCTCTTGTCAAAATGAAGCTTGATATAGGGAGCTTTATAGACTAGGCACGTGAGTAGTCTGGGTTTTCTGAAGAGAGCATATGGTAGCTGACACTTCAGCTGGAGATGACTTGGTAATTATAGCTCCTTTGTCTGAATCCCTCTGCCATTTCATGGGGCTAATGGCAAATTAAGCTGCTCTTTGTAGATGCAAGGAAGGCAGCCTGCTAAAAAATATTTGGTTTCTGCACATCTTTAATTATTCTATCAAACTTGCACTGGTCCGAAAGCTTGGAGTCCAAGGTATGAGGTCAAAGTGGTTAAACTCTCCTAAAATGAGTGAGTAGTCCTACCACCGGTGACAAACCTTCTGAATGGAGAAGGACCTCAATTCTCTCACTGATTTGTTTTAGGACAGGACAAGGCAAGCCTGTTGTTAGAGACCTTTATTTTTTTTCTCAAGTTTCAGGTAGTAGCTGGTTACTGAAATCAGCAGAGAATTGCTTACTTAGGTGTTTCATTGTGATGGTCTGGGTGTTTTGTTGTGATGATCTGGCTTTGAGGGTGAGTCACGTCAACTTCTGTGACTTAAATGTCTCAATTCTAGTTTAATGTATTGCAAGCATGTGTGAGTATAAATCAGCTAAAGTTTGGCCTGAGTTGCTTTTATTCCAAGATAAATGTAGTATACACTTGAACAAGCTCACTAGAGGAGCTTGAACCTGAGCAAGTGAAATCTAGTTTGATTTTGGTTTTTGTAGGCTGATAATTCGTGTGATTTAGCTAACAGCTGGTAGAACAATGGGCATGGTTTCTGCTGCTCTACGCTAAGCAAAACAATCAGAAAGAACAATTTATCTATGATATAGTGGCTGACTCATGCCACAAGGCTTGTATTCCTTTAATCCTTTTATAAACTGTTTTATCCTAGCTAATGTAATTGTGGATGTTCTTATTACCCATATAATGCCTAATCCCTTTTGAATTCTGCTAAACTGTTGGCCTTAATGTTGCTTAGCAATAATTAGAAAAATACAGGTGGTTTGTGAATTGTTTAACTCTTGATCAAACCTTTGAAATTTTGTTTGTGCTGACCTGTTACGCTTTTATGTTGGTAATAATTCCACTGCTGAACAGTGAATGGGAGGAATGGTAGTTGGTGTTCAGATGTTTTGGATGTCTGATCTGGAGGTTGTTTAGCTTTGCTAGGATACTGGAGAGGCCTTCACTTCGTGATTTTGATCCTTTGTTCTTCCTTTCTCAGATGCATTTGTTCTAGGCAAGTTTGGTTGTTCAAGGTCAAAGTTCTACTTAAAGTTAAGGAATAATACAGGCTTCTTAAAGCAACAAAAGCATAGCAGGGATTATTTATTTTTATCCCATATGAGCTGGCCTTCTAATTCTCTCACAGTTTTAGAGCAATCTGTGGTAAGTAGGGTAAAGAACTAAAATTGTGCAGAGGTGCCTGAAGTGTCAACAACTTCAGTATAGAAGAGTGATGTTAAGGGCCACCCCACTTATTTTAAGTGCCCAGCTCTGTAGTGGGACTTGGAGGGGTTCTGCCATCTCTTGTCTAGGGACGACTGTGCCTTCCTCAGGGCTTTGGCTTGTGCAAGAAATTTAATATGTGGCTCTCAGCCAAAAGTACTGGCCAGCCTTGGCTTATTGCTTGGAGATGGGTTCAGTTCCCTCTTCATCTTGATGAGACTAAGCCCATATCTTCTGTTTTTTTGGGGTAACGTAGCCATCAGGCTGTGAGTTTTTACTGAGGAATCCTTCCTTCCCCTTGTTGAAACTTTTGGCTCCTGGCTGCGTAGTGGGGTGGGGCCAAAACCCAGCCAGCAGCGAGGGAATGTGCCTCTGTAGCCTAAGGTGCTCAGCTGGAAGGAGGGATTGCTCCCGTTTATCAGCTCACTTTCCAGTCTGAAATATTTATCATCCTGACTGCTCAAAGCTTGGAAAAAGCTGTCAGGCTCCTTTTTGTTTTCTGGCTTCAGCTTTTGCATTCCTGTCTGGGCAGTGGCCTGATGCCAAGGGGAAAGCTGAAGAGAGCTGTGCTTAGTGCCCTTTAGGGTAGGGCATCCACCCAGAAGGTGGAGGATGCAAGTTAAAGTGCCTTTGGGCCAAATGCCCCCATGCCAGCTGACTGAATAAGGTGTCCCAATTTAGCTTTTTTTTTTTGAGGAAAATAGGACAATCATCTGAACCAAATGCGTGGTAAAAGTGGTTATGTAGAGGATTTCAGGCTCTGAGTCAGCCTCATACACATACCTGCATGTAACCTTGAGTTCAGTATTAAATTCCCAGAGTTCAGTGTTCAGGACATGTCAAGGCATTTCCTTCCTTGTCACATCTGTTTGGCAGGTCACCAAGCACTACTGAGAGAGAACGTATGGAGAACCCTGGGTTTAGACCTGGAGTTTCCCAGGGTGGGTCCCTAGTCAGCACTGGCTCCCGAGATGCACGTTGCAAACACCAGACTTGTCATGCTTACCTGTGCAATGCTTCTCATGTCACTCCTGTTCTAGCAGTGTCCAGAAAATCAAAGGATAAGCTACTTGTAAGTAGTTATTAATTAATCTCTTCTGGAGAGTGCAGGAACCTTTTTTCCTGTTTAAACTTCTGTTCTTATCTTTTTGGAGGACACTTCTGTTACGTATGGGGTAAGGAGGTAGCGTCAACCAGTTCCTGTTCTGTGCTCAGTGCCTAGTCATTTATGTATTTATGGGAGAAAACCTTCCAGTGATACAGGAAGATGACTTTAAAATCCATCCTTATAGACACTTTGTCATTGGCTGACATTTTTTGCATATTCTTAGGTTTTTCCAGTGAAATTTTCTCATTAGTTTGCTGTAGTCATTTATCTCTTGGATGAAGCTGTGATTTTAGAGACATCATTTCACATTGGAAGCAACTTTAATGTCCTATGATAACATGTACAAGAATGTCAGACCAGTCAGTGTTTAATTTGCAAATAAAAAATCTTGCTGTTGTGGCTTTTTGTGTTAAACTACTCAACTGTAAGCATAGCGAACTAGTGATGCAGACTTCCATGATCATTACTCTGATATTGCACTAGCTGAGTTTAAAGCGAACTGTTCACAGTAAAAAAGCAAATGAGCTATGTGTTACCTTAGATATAATTAGGTATGCTGCCTTGTATGTTTATTTTGGAGATTAGAGCAGAAGCATAAAAAACCCCTACGATATAGGCTGCAATACCCAGTGCAGAAGCGATTGCACAATGAGTGCGAGCTCTGCGGCACATATGGCTTAGTGCACAGTATGGGTTACCCTGCTTTGGATTTGCTGAGAAAATTTTTTTTTTTTCCCTGCTGATAGGAGAACGGCAGCATTTTCATCCTGATGGCTGCAGCCAGTGAAATGGCCCTCCGTGAAATATGAAATCTGGTGTCCGCAGACATAGTACCCTGAAAGGTTGGGCAGCATTGCAGCAAACACGAAGGAGCTTGTGCTGTGTATGTCATTGCTTGGATACTCCTGAGGTCACTTCTCCAGCATCTGACTCCTCGGTTTTCCCTCTGAGGAAGATCAGGACTGTTGAGCCTGAAATGCTGTCCCACTTGCTGTTAATACGGGCTGTAAACAGCCACTGTATTCAACCTTTGTATCTCTGCAGGCTTTCTGTCTTGAAAAGATGACGACTTCGCTGAGCAACACTAAACAATAGTTAATTCTGTAGATGTCTTCCAGATATTTGTTTTGAAACACTTTGAAGCCACAAAATATACTGGATCTGCAGCAAAGCTGCCAGTATATTTGTTTCTAGCGTGAGAGCCATCTTGCCAGCAGGAGAAAGTACTTTTTCCTACCAAAGCCCAAGTTGACTCAAAGGTTTTTGGTTGGTTGTTTTTGGTGTGGGTTTTTGTTTTTTTAAAAGCACCTGGAACTGACTTTGTGGTCCAGTGTTGGTTTCAGCATCTGATTCTTCTTTTTCTGCTTTCATACGTTGATACTTACTTTGTATGATGCCCTGTTGGGAAGAGGCTAACTGAAAATATTGCAGAGTAACTTGAGCAGCAAACAATCTGGTACTCAAATGAGGCTAATCTCTGCGTAATGAGAGTAAAGGAGCATATTTTGAAACTTGTCTCCTTTTGCAGGAGGCAGTCAGCGCTGTTGGTGTATTTTAGGGGCGAGATATGTGTTACTGCTTGTGTCATGTCCAGTACAGTGAGGCTGTGACTTGCTAGGTGCTTGCAAACCTGCAAAGTTAACCCTGCCCACAGATGCAATAAGGGGTTTGTGGCTACTAATGAGCTGCAAAAATGATGGTTACTGTACAGCTTGTGGTATGCAAATACAAGTAAATTAGAGCTCTCTTGAAAGCCCAGCATACTCTGAAGGGTGGCAACGGGTGATTTTTTTTTTTCTGCTGTAACTAGGCAATGTAAGAGCTGGCTTCTGGTGAGTGGTTGCTTCTTCCACTCTCCCAAAAAGTTAAACACGGGATGTTAATGACATGCTCTGTAGAGGTACATGTCCTGCTGAAGCTGTAATTTTAGAATCTACATTGTAAATCGGGTGATCACTAAGTCTGGTCAAAAATTGCTGGCTTGGCTATCTTTATCACTAAACAAGCAACTAGGTCACTAATTTAACTTGCTTAGATTATTTTTCCCTGCTGCCGTTCCCCTGCACTACAGCTGCCAAGACATTGCTCAGGTATAAGGATGGAAAAGGAAGGAAAACCCTGGCTATGTTTTTTCTTCCCAGAGTAGAAAATACCAATAGAGTGTATGTATGCATGCGTGTATGCAGTTTTCAGATTATCAATAGATTATTAACACTTAAAACCACAATTGACAGTATGCAAAATTGTCCTGTCATGAGTTTTCTACTAGGAAAGGTAACAGGCATTTGTGCAGGATTTCAGTAGTACCCAAAGGCTCCTGGTTGGGATTTTTTCCTGCATGAGCCATCCCACACTTACTGAAAGAACCAAGCGGCTGCTTGATCGAAGTGTGTCCTGCCTAAACTGCTGACACTTAACTCTAGAAATAAAGGACTAAGTGGTCACTTCTTCCAAAATAAACCATTTAAGTCAAAAATGAGGGACCTTCTGGCTAGTTTGTTACCTGGCTGCACAAGTGGTGGTGCCAGCTATGGTGCCAGGAGGGGTGGGAGGAGGAACCTTTGCTGTGACTTGTGCTGGTTTGTTCTTTACTTCTTGCTTAGGGCTCATAGTGTTTGGATGCTAAGGTATTTCTTAAGCTATAATACTGAGGATTTATCAGACCCATAGGTGAGTGTAAGAAGTAGGAAACAACAGTTTATGCACTTTTAGTTTTGGGGGGGTTCAGATGCCAGTGACAATTAATGCTGCCTGCACTGTCATTATTCATCTGGTTCTTAATAATCTGTTTGACATAGTAATTTTGATTGCCGCTTGTGACGGCACATCACTGTGGTGCTCAGCTGGGACACCGAGCTGTCCTGCTCAGTGTCCAACTGGTTAGCTGCTCTTACAGTACCTGCTAGTCCCCACTTTTTTTTTTAAAGGTTATAAATCTAAACCAGCTCTGGGACCATTTTGGGATTGAGCTTCCAGTGCTTTGCTGTTTCCCGTAGCAGTTGGTACGCTGCAGCTGTTTGTGCACGAGCAGAACTGTACACGTGAGCATCCTGACAGCTGCTACTTCAAATGTCTGTAGCGGTGGAGGGGAGGCATGTCGGTAGTCAGTGAGCTTGATACTGAGGAGATACGTGATGTTCTTCAAAGATAGCTGGGGAAGGAGGGCATCTTCATTAACAGGAAAAATACAGACACAAGTTCAGGTTTCTAGAGATATTCTGAACTTAGTTCAATAGAAGTTTATCAGATAGCGGTGTGGAGACTTTCCATCATCGTTTCTCCTGGACAACTGTAACAACAAAGTTTACAAGGATGCTGCTTTCTCTTTGCAATACCTTCTTGGAACTGAAAAATCTCTCCAACTGAGAAGTCCAAGCCATATCTTCAGTCTCCTTTTAAAACTAGTTTCCATCTGTGTTCACCATCCGGTACCCCCTGAGCTTCCTCGGTGTTCTAATGAGTTCACTGTAACATTTTCTGTTACTTTAAAATGCCTCCTCGCTGTTGACAGGCTCTTCGTGCTACAGCACGGTGAAGCTGACTGCATGGAAAATCAGCTTGAAAGAATCTCCAAACCTGGTTTTGGCACTCATACGTAGCTACTTCTAAACAGTTGATATTTGAGTCAAACTGTCATATTTTCATTTGTTGTCCTTCCCAGTACTGATTTATGCACTCAATCACAATTGCTTATGTCTGCTCAGTCCACTGTGTTGTCCCTGATACTGCCTGGTATGTTTTAATATAAAACTTAAAGCAGCTGAACTTGCATTGTGTATTTTGGTGGGGAGGAACAGAGCAACAAAATAAAGGCTTTAAATACGGTTTGTAAATTATTATAGGCATTTGTGTGAACAACTACTTTCAGCATCTCATCTGCATGTACTGCTAATGTGTAGAGCGGCAGGCTCCCGAAGACGGACAACGGAGGCTCACCTGGGGTCTCTGCAGAGCGTTTCGATTGAGAATACCCAGTGCAGCTTAGTACTCCTGATCTTTCATGTTAGCAGGAAGATAATTCACTGAATTTCTCAGTTAATCTTGTAAATCTTAATTTCCCTCACAGCCTTTTTTATTTTGCATTATAACAGTTTGGTAAGTACCACTTGAACTGTGTAGCACATTGAAAAATAATACTGGACTAAATACAGCTTTCTGAAAGCATCCTCTGAGAAGAATCTAGGAGTCTAAATGCTGACTGCTGGAGTGTGGGTAGTCGGTTTGGTGTCTTCTCTGCATCTTTCCTGTACAGACAGACACATGCTTCAAGGCTATGAAGTGGCAGACTAAAATGGCACACATAGTACCTGAAATAAATTTGGATTTTAGACTGTTCTAGGCTATTTAGACTATTCTAGAAGCTAATGACCTGATAGTTCAGTTGGAGGAGACCAGGTCTGTTAGGACATTGAAATTACAAACTAAATACTACCAGGTAGAAAACCTTCCAGTTGATGCTTTTTGCTTATGTTTTGGGGAAGAGCTAAATGTGTTTAATAAAGTTAAGGAAGTTTTCTTGAGTTAGATGACCAAGGGATCGCTGGGGTCGGTTCCAAGGAAGGCAACCGAGTGACTACCTAGCTTGTGATAGCCTACATCACATGCTCCCTTACTTCATCAGGCAACTCTGTGCAAGTGAGCTCGATTTTATACTGATGTGTGGGCAAATCTCATGTAGTGTCTGATGACCTAACTAAAAACATTTCTGAGATGGGAGTGCCCTCAACTCCCCAGACATACCATGCTTTTGCATGTGCAGTTCATGCTCTAGATTCTATAGAGGAGCTGCTGCTCTGCTTTATAAAACGCTACGTAGCAGTTGTAGAAATACTGGTTATTAGAGCTGGATTGCAGACGTTTTTGCCATAGTACACAATTTGAACCAAGCAGCTGCAACTGGTTTCCTGGGATACCAGAGCAGAAGCCAAGATCGGATAAGATGTTGTTCCCCTTTCGCTCTTGGACTCATTGACTAGGTTGTCACTGTTGTCTAATCAACTTGCATCGCAGGTTTGTTTGAAGTGCACAATATTTGGAAAGGATTAGCAAAATCAATGTGATGTAATTTATTTTGCAGCACAGGAAGCTGAAGGCTGGTGATGCAGTCAAAGGCGGGCATCTTTATCATTCGCTCTGCTTTCTGTGGTAGATGCAGGTCATCTGCTTGTGTAGCTCTCAAGTATCCTGGTAGGAAGGTTTCCTGACAATGCTGTATATTAGTGTGAATGTTGTCTGTCTTAAAATGAGACATAGGGAATAACTTGTCAAGGACTCTGAATTTTTTTGTTTGATACTCAGATGAGTTGTATGCTGTCTTACTTGAATACTGACGTTGAAATTTAGCAAGCTTTGAACTGAGCACTTCAAATGTTGGGAATATCAAAAGGTCCCTTGAAGAAAAGTGATCTTTTTTAGAGCTGCTCTTTCCACATAGTGAATATTGAAAAGTAACCTTCAGAACAAAACTTGCATACTTTCTGTAACAGGAATTTGTAGGAAATCTCTTGCCATTTGTGGTGGTAATTCCAGGGTGGGGGGGACGACTTGTCCAAACTTCAAAGCATATCATGCTAATTTGGAACTGTATTGAGTGTCTTGAATTGCAGACTGTTTGAGGGACAGATCCTTACCCTACTGCTAAAACCTGGTTTGGTTTGAGCGCATATATTTAACGTTGGTGATATTGATAATGGACTGAAGTTAATACACTTTAAAGTCCTTCAGCAGCAGTGTGGCCGAGAGATGAGGAGACTGAACATCAAGAATTCTGTAGCTGAAGGTACCCTGTTTGGGAGAGGGAAATCCTTGTTGAGAAATCGTTTTTTCACTTCCTCTGATTCTAAATTTGACTTGAAACAAAAACATATATAATTGATGTCATAGATACTATATGTGGATTCTGCTACTTCCTGGGATGGTAATGGCTTTGATTTCCCCTCTTAAATTCACATGTCAGTGGTAAGTAAGCTGTCTTGCTCTCCAGCAGGTTTCAGAAAGCACCAACTTCTGCTGACCTAATTGATGCCAAAGGTGATAATTAAGCTTTCTAAAAAGCTCTGAAGGCAGTCCTGTTAGAGTAGGTATTCATGACTGTCCTAATAGGTGGGTGCAAAGTGGAGTTAAAAGGGATTCTCTTATCTTTGTGTGATTGCTTAGCTATTGCTATGCAGGGGATGAGAGCTCCTCTGTTACTACAAAGCATCTTTAGTAAGATATTAATCTAAAAATATAAGCATTATGTCTGGGTGTGTTCAGGTGCATTAAAGTGTTTTTTTAAATTAAAAAACGGAGAATTGCAGTTTTATTTTTGTACTCCAAGAAATTTGTCCATTTATAAGAGCAGTGTGAGGATTTTCTTTAAAATTAACGAGTTCAAGATGATAGTGCTTGTGTGAACATTAAAATGAATGCTAGTGATATTACTTGTCCAGGGGTTTGGTGCATAGGAAAAGATGCTGCGTTAACATGTGCCGTTTTGTTGAACCACTTTGTCCTTTGAGATCTGAGAGTTGTTGAGTTCAAGGTGTTTGGCATTTTAAAAAAGCAAGCTTTTTGGCCTTAAGGTTCGACTAACTTGGTGTAAACTTCTGCTTCCAGTGGGACAATTAAAGGCTAAGTAGTTCTGGACATACTGCAGGCTGTTCTGTATTGCACCAGCACTAACAGTGTTGGATATAAATCAGTGTAACGCTGAGCAGGCATGAATAATTTTAAGGGTCGGATGTGCAGAGGTCTTTAGAGACTGTTGTGCTGCTTGGTTGAGCTCTTCATGTGCCTGATGCAGAAAGTGAGCGTGGTGGCATGGCCAAGGTCACTGGCTGTTGATCCTTCTTTGCAATGGGCACGTAAGTATTTTGCACTGATCACCCAAAATCCTGCCTTGGTGTACTTTATAGGCGTTGATGGGGCTGTTCCCAAGAGGTGCGTAACCTTTGTTTCATGGGGCCAGTTCAGGGTTGGAGGGATGTGGAGGCAAATTGGGATCTGGGAAATGCACAACCCTTTTGGTACAGCCAGGGAGGCTCTTGGATCTGACACTCAACTTCCCAGACTGCCTTCACTGCCAGTGAAGGTTACTGCTGTGGCAGTCTCTGATGGAGACCATTTTGCTTGACTGAAAACGCTTTTCCTTAGAGGCTATGAAAACTGGGACAAAGTGGGGTAGGAGGAACTGAGCAGTGGTTCTAGTGAATAATGCTGAATGCCCAAGAATGGGAACAACGGGAACTTTGTGTGGGTTTTTTTTCTGGGAAAGCGCTTGGAATCGGTTCCTGCAGTTGTCCCCTGTGCCACCACCCGTGTAGTGCAGGTACTTCCTTCACGTGTTACTTGAAACTCTGCAATATGACAGGATGCATAACCTGAGATGGTTTTTGTGAGCTGTTAGGTTCCATCATTGCCCCTTGTATGGCTAGATACTTTTAAAACTGAAAACGTATGTGTAGCATAAGGCTTTTCTTGGACTAAAATTTCCAGCATGTAGCTGCTCCTTTACAGAAACACAACTGAGAGAAGCGCAGAATAAAGCAGCTGGAGGAACGCAGTTGACTCCTGTTGGTCACCTTGCAGTGGTCTCCCATCCCAGTCAATACTGTGATCTCCCCCCAAATCTGCCAAGACATACAGAGCTCTTAAATGCACATCGTTGCATGCCTGCTCCACAGTAGCATCTGGAGAACTCTGTTTTTTTTTTTCCAGGAAATTAATTCCATGCAGAAATGTAATTGGAAGCAGGTAAAAGTATAGCTTTGTAGGTTACATAGGGGGGAAAGAAATTGTATTTGGCTTCCAGTCAATTTGCAGTATAATTTTCATCCAGAGATCTAACACAGCAGCATGGTTTATTATATTTATTTATAATTTAAATAATATATGATGATGCTTAGCTTTTTATATATTATTTATTAGGCAGAGAATGCCTTGAGGGCTATAGTGTTTTTTTTATTATATCCAGGTCTTCTAAAGCAAACCCTGACAAGTGGCAATTACTGTAAATGTACTGTTCATGTGTAGGTGGGTTTAAATTAGTTTGCAAACAGCTGTATAACTTTTGGTAGTATCTGAAAAAAAAATTCAACATCAATTCTGTTAATGATTTGATTTTGGGGAAACTTTACTCTGCATATCAGATGGAGTCATAAGGAAGATGGAGACCTATAGTTGTCAGACAAATCTTTCAGCTGCGAAGAAACAAACCTCTGAAGTACTTTGACAGCATCTGGTCTGCAATTGTTGCAAAGTGCTGAAACATCGTTAACTTTTTCAGTGTCTGAACCTTTTAACTACCAATAAAAGTTGGCTGTTTTGTTCAGTACCTGATGCCATACGAGCCTTTAAGTCCTCCACTTCTTTAAGGGCTCTTACTGGAACCTAAATAGCATGTGAGTGGATGCAAGCAAATCACCAAATGTGGTTTTTTTTCCTTTTCTTTTGTGCTAGGCTAAAGAAAGCTTCACATCAGTATTAATGCTTATCAAAAAGTGTAATGTTTCAGAGCTTCCTGAAAGAGTGAAACTAGCTTTCCAGTTTTTATGTGTCACATCAGTGTGGCTGCAACAGGTCGCAAGATTGGAGAAACTGCTTAGTTAATGATACCTGCTCTCAGGCCTGCCAAATGGAGGGCAAACAGAACTGCTTCCAGCTGATGCTGTCCAACAAAGTTCATGCTCTGGAAAAGTCCTTTTCCAGCGGCAAAACGTTCTCCAGTCTTGGTACCTATGGAGGATACTGCTCTAATGTCTGTGTAAGATTGCTCAAAGGATGTGTTTCTGCAGTGTGAATCCTAAAGACCCTTACTTTCTGTGTGCATAGACACAATTTATTTAAAAATAGTGGTCTACCTGTGTCAGTATGTAACTTGGTGCAAAAATCAGATACGAACACTGCTCCCTGTTCTAGGAAACTTTCAGAATTCTTTATTCAGTTTGTGTACTAGATGTTATTTACAAGCTGAAGAGGACAAGAAGTAAGCTGGATTGTTCCCTTATAGAATCAAGGCAAGGTAAAGCTTGTAGGTGAGGCACGATTTAACTCATCGTATTTGGTACCAAGTGTGTGTGTAGCTTTCAGATGCTTATTGCTGGCGACCTGACCAGGAGTAATGCATCTCTAGGCTAGTGTGAATACCAGCAAGGCTGTTAGCTTATACTTGGGCATCTGTTAATTCATAGTCACATCTACTTCATCACCACTAGAGGCTCCTCCAAGTCATGCTTTGGGTACATTTCTGTGTCAGGAAGCAGCTCATGCTTTAAGTAGCGTGCGGATGTCTGAATCTGTCAGAGCAATACCTCTTTACAAGCAATGAATTAAATTTTTTAATCAAAATAACCAGTCATCCTCTTGATGGTATGGTTGAACCCGAATCATCAATTTGAAATAGCTACTGATCATTAACTACTGATGAACTTTAAAGTGATGTTGACTAGAAGCTCATAGTGTTGCTTGCTAGTAACTGGAAGAAACAAGCATGAAAATATTTGTGATAATGAGTGTAGGAAAATAATTTTCTTTTAACATCAACATATTTCATCCCAGCATAGATAAGGCTATAATTACCAACACGGATTATTTTAGGGTTCAGACACTTTCATGTATGTCTGGGGTAGGTTTCCCATGACAGGGCTGTACTTACGTTTGTATTCTCAAAACACTGTCAACTTTTGCTGCAAACTGATTATTACTGCATCCTAATTTGGTAGGGTGTAGGCATCTTACGTCAGGTGCAGTGTGTTTGAGATACGGGCTCTGATCAAACAGCCTAACAACATTAAGACTAAATCTTCAAAAAATTAATCTTCTAAGACGGGAAAGAATATCATCATGGGATTGTGGCTAGTATACAAATAGGGATGAATTTTTTTTGTTCTTTGCCATTCCTGGGTTTTGGTAGGGTCAGCTTATTCTGAATACAAGCAAGCAAGTCCTGTGCTCAGGTCTTAGGTTTTTGCAGGTGTGTGGGTGTCATTTTTCTCTGGATGGAGGAAGAGATCATCCAGTTCCCAAACTGACCATGTGGATGCTACAATTTTTGAGCGTGGCGGCATGCCGGAGCACTGTACTGGAGCTATTGGAGACACAGCATGCATTTTTATAGATTAAGCATCAGTGATCTGTGTAGTCATGTGTGATGATCCTATTTAGAAAGTGGAGGAGCTTTTAGATGAGTCTTTGCAGGAAAGCAGCACAACTTATTTCTGTGGAAGCTTCAAAATAAGAAGGTGCTGTGTGGCTACTGGCATGTACATGAGGACCTATTGGAAGGTTATTTTTTATTACCTGTTTCTCTAGCATTCAGCTAGTGTTCTTAAACTTCGAGACCTTAAAAAGGAAGGGTGAAACTGAAAAATAAGTTATCCAAAATTCACCAGAAGGTAGATACCAGAAGGGTCTAATTAAAAAGTGATGTTGCACAGTAGAAAACTTGCTCTGTCTTGAAGTTCTCTACTTTTTTTTTTCTTGAGGTATCACCTGTTCCTACAAATCTCCATAGCCATAGATGCAGCACCTCTTGCAAGAGCACTTACTGTCAATCTGCTACTGCAGTTTATCTTGTTGCTCAACTTAGACTGCTCTGTTTTCTTCCCCGCTGTTGTGCTTGGAGGCTTTTCTTCATCCACGCTCCAGTTTTCACTAAAAGCAGACTGTCGACCTACCACAGATCTTGTCTGTTCTTCCCTGGTATGCCACTTATGGGTGATCGCTTACCTGTCACACAAATTTCTTCTAAAGTTAAGTCAGATACGCCACTTCAAATGAAGAATAGTATCTATGAATAATATCTATGACATGCTTAAATAGAGGAAGAAAAATGAGTTTTAATTTCCCTCCAGTTCCTTTCTTGGTACTGGTAGGCAATACCGCATAGTGTTAGAGCTCTTTAAGGGTTGCTTTTAGTCACACAATTGTACAAGTTTCCTTTGACTTTCCTACAAGATCCAGCTTTCTCTGTCCAAATGATCAGATCCCTTGCCTGTATTTTCATCTTACATCTGTCTCATTAAATTTCTGTCTTGACCTTGAAATCCTCTTGACCTGCGGTAGTCTGAAGTGGTTCTTCCTGACTGCTACTCTTATCCTGTATGCCTTCAAACTTAATGTAAATGTTTACAATTAATTAGATACCAGCTTGAATTTCATGGATGTTCGTTCATGTACCGAGCTTAGCTCGATTGCACTGGTTCTGCTTTTATCAGAAGTATAAAGGGTACCTTAAATATCTATGCTGCACTGCAGATGAATCAACCTGCTTTGCACCCTTTTGCTGGCTCTTTCAGGAGATATTTCAGCAAACTGAGGATTCTGGCTTTATCTAGATGACATATTAGTCATTGACATGGCAGCTAGTTGGAACATAGGTAGAAATATCAATGCTAGCTTTCACTTCAGTATGGTACTTTCTCTTGTATATCCATCTGGCCAGAAAGATGTCTTTTTAAGCATCCGTGTATTAATGATGATCAAGAACAACCATTTTGTAGGTGGTTCTTGTCTAGCCATGTGTAACTAGCTTTTTAAATGGAGCATGGTTGTTATAGCAGGGCGGTGATCTGCAGGAGATGAGGGCTATATGTGAAGGGACATGTTCTTCAGCAGCTGTTACCTTAGGGCCGCGTTGGGAGCGTGAGGTCTATATGGTACCTAACACAAGGCAACTCGAGGTGTGGTTCAAACAACAGTAGTACTTTGGAGCCACTGAAGGCCAAAGCAGTTGAATGTCTTGTCCTTGTGACTATAGCAGCCCTGCTGTCTGATCTGCCTTTTCTTTTAAGCAGACATTTAGTGTAAGAGCTAGTCTTCTGCCTGGTGTAATGCAGCTGCTACACATATATTTGCAGGAGCTGGTACTGTGGCAGATTTGGGCTGGCAGCTGTGGCTTTTACCCCCTGCCCAGGCAAGAGTACTTTGTAGTGTGAGAAGTAGCAGCTCAATACTCTGCAGGCCTCTGATTTTTGACTTAAGGTGCGTGTCTGTGTTTTGAAGTCATTAAATGAATTAAACATGTCATTTGAACTGGGCTCCCTTTCCTTAGTAGGTCAAAGCTCAAATTGAGACTTTAGCACTTCAATAATATTGTGGAATTCGGGGGGCGGGGGTTGTCTTGTTTTGAAAAACTAAATCTGAGTCCTGAGCTAGGATTCATCTTTATTTAATTCTCATCCCTTGCAGTGCAGTTTACTGGCAACCGAGTCCATTGCTGCTCATGAGTAAAGCTACACCGATTGTAATGCTGTGAGCTCCAAATCATCTAAAGCACAAGGCAGGGGTGAAGAGAGGTAGAGAATGACAGAATGCTGAATGCCTCTTGAATTGGGCTCCTCAGTAGCAAACACCCAAACCCTGTTACCGTAGAAACAATAACCTTAGGAGCAAGGATGGGCAAGTATCAGCTAATGCACTTATTTTAGCTTAAACTTTAAACTTGATCTGTTTGAAGCAGCCTGTGATAATGGAGCTGACAGGTGCATCATTAAGCACTAATGTGAAAATACGCTTTTGTGTCTCAAACGTAGGCTTCTCACTAGCGAGTACCTTCTGACAGAATGCTGGTTCCTGCAGTGAACTGGAGGACGCTGGGCGGGGAGGCAGCTTGCACAGGTGTATCGGACCTGGCTCATACAGGGTTACAGACACTTGCACACTGGGGCTATGCATGATATAGTTGTATCAGTATAGGATTATAAATCCAGACTAAGACGATGCCGATTGTATCTCCACACTAGGAGATGGTGCTGCTGTATTTAGCTCTTTGGTTGCAAGTGGTACAGCCCAGCAGACTTGCTTACTACTGCTGAGTAAGTGTTACCTGCGTCTGCCTAGATCTACTGCCTGTGACCAGCTCCAAACAGAAGCCTTCACGATCAGTGACGCAGTGGCTGAAAAATAAGTAGCAGGGCTGCATAACTGCTTATTTGGCTTCTGTGTGGCGCCAGCGTAGATTAAGATTTCAACTGCAATTCCTAGGTGCTGCCATTCAGTTTCTAGAAACCTATATCACTTTTTTAAATAAAGGCTGGTATGCCAGCTTGAGAAGTCTTGTTAGAAGAACTGCTGCCTGCCACGCTGAGAAGGGTGAAGTTGTGTAACACTGCAGCACAGTGCTATGGTTTACACTTACAATGCTATAAATACTCCTTTCCCCTTGCTGCTTATGAAAGAGGTGACTGCATCAAGACCTGCCCGGTGTTTTTAGCAGAACACGTGACTGGCTGTCCCTTGAGGAGAGCTTTCCTCTTGCATCCAGCCCGGCTTGCATATGAAGAGAATCAAGGCAATTAGTCATTCACTGACTCATGAATGGTGCTTGTTTAAAGAATTGTCTAAAAATAGTTAAAACAGGCTGAAGGAAAGGGTGTTTGTGTGTCGAGCTGGCTTGAACATCTTTTCACTCAGCAGTTGCAAACGGTATGGCTTGCTTCACCGAACAATAAAGCAATCTGCTGTGTTTTGGTGAGTGTGCAAACAGGGGAAGGAATAGGTGAGTTCACAGAAAATCTGTCAAGCTTGATGCAAAATGCTGTGAAACGGGGATATGCTTTGGTTATGATCACTTGAATTCAAGCAAACTAAACTATAGAAAAGACCAGGATAAGTCTGAAGTATATCATACTTTCTTATGCTCAACCATTCCATAGATATGCCTGTATGTAAATCTGCTTCAAGAAAGTAAATTACTCACCCAGGAAATGAAAGTTCAAAACAAGAGATTGAACAGGACGCTGAAGATGTCATAGGCTAATGTAGTTCTTAATGAAAGAGACAATCTTCTGGACCCCGAAGCCTGGCAAATGGAGGCAGGTGCCCAGAGTATCAACCCTGTATACACTTAACTGGAGGACTTCAGAGCATGCTGCCAGAGATGCCAGTAATATAGCATGATACTTTGAATAAGCAGCCTCAAATATTCCTACCACTGCTCCAGCAAAACTGTATTATTTTTGCAAATAGAAAGAGTTGGAAAATTGCCTCTTCTGAAGTGGCCACAAACTGTTTCTAGAACAGCTGCACTAGCATTAGAGCTGGTACTGGTTCAGGTACGAGCATCCTCAGCTATACCTGCAGTTGGACTATTTCAAGTGCCAGCTTCTCCTCTAAAGCAGAGACCTAAGAGGAGATGTATGATTTGGAGTAAACTTTAGGTGCAGTATCACCAAGTATCTTTGGCTCCTTCAGCAAGTATTAAACACTATAGGGAGATTTAAGCTTCACACATTTGGAGTTATTCTTCCTATTTTGCCCAAATGGGGAAGTCAGTGTGTTTGTACAGATATAAATAAGAACTGAGTCATCTGTTTCTGCCTGGAAAATAGTCACACAGACTGGCCTCTCTGCATAACACACACACAGTGAGCCTGATTTCAAGCAGTACAACTCATGTACAGTCTGCGGGCAACCGAAAGCATCAGACCCAAGAGCACAATCTCAACATGAGGCCTTAGTGGTGGCAGAAGTCTCCTCATATCTGGCCTGTCACACTCTCTCATATATTCAATCTTAATGTTTTTTTTTCCTTTTAAAATCAGGCCTAATTCTGGAGTGAAAGTTGAATTGGGGGCAGAATCGAGTAATATTTCAGCATGGGAATTCCTGGGAAAATACAGAAACCTCAGTATGATGTTGGCTTTCTCGTGTGGGACTCTGAAATTGCTTTAGGGCTCGGCTCCTGGGGTCAAAGCTCAGCAAAGCTGTTGGGTCGGCAGCTTGCCATACTGAAGAGGACCAAGTGGTTCTGTTTGGTGTTAGGTCTGTTTGGTGTAGATGCCTTTTCTGATGAGATGGCAGACAAGTGCAGTACCTGAGTGCAAATGGACAGGTTATAGAAGAAATACTTGGATGGCTCAGGATGTCAATGTTTCCAATTCAATATCTCTTGCTGGATGCTACATCTCCTGCAGCTGTTGCAGTGATGTTTTCTGTAGCACTGTGTAAAGTCAAACGGATAATAAAAGTAATGGAAGTGAACCTGGCAGTTGTTAGCCTAATGTAGGTGAGTGCTCCTGTAATCTGCTTCTTTGCAGAGCTCTGACCTGCAGTTTTGGGGAAAAAATTGTCAAAGTAACACAGCTGTGTCTTAGGGGTTTATACTAAGGAGTTCAGAAGTCTAGCCCTGTCTGGAAATGCTCTTGCTTTGCCATTATCAGCCTGGGATGTAGACCTGAGGTAGGAAAAACCTCTCTGTCGAGCCACGGGCACTGCAGGACTGACCTGTGCACAGCTGGAGATGGGCACCTGGCCCCGTGCTGGTGGGGTTGTGCTCGGTTGTGCAGCCGGGGAGGGGAGCAGCTTCAGGAGTGTGCAGGTGGCCCCTGGCCAAGGGAAACTTCTCATTTGGCTTCCAGCCTGTCCCCAGCTTTCTGTCCCCAGCAAGCTCTCCACCTGAAAGCATTAACAGCTGCCTTAGCTGAAGCTGGATGTTCCCTGGCTCAAGAGCACTGAGAGTGAGTGTTTCTAGCCAAATGGTTGTTGCATGGTTCAGACTGAATGGCACAATTAGCCGGGCAATACCATGGACTGTCTCTGCACTAAAACCCACTGCAAGAAAGAAAGATCTTCTCTAACTGCTGAACTGCTTGAGATCCCAAACACTTGTGCAGGCTAACCCAGTCTCAAGATGAGTAGCAGCTGCCAAGAGCAGTTACTGTCATGAAGGCTAGAACCTCCAGACTGAACTTCTAGGTTATCAGAGGGAGACAATATTTAAAAAAAATTCCTTTTGTTTCTTTTGAGTAATGTTAGAAGAAAATGGTTTGGTTTCTAGGCACTGCTTGTTCTAACGTCATTGTTCAGAGCAGTTTTATTTACTCGGATCCCTTGAGAGATGGCCCAGGCAACAGGAATGTGAATGTACAAGATTGCAGGAGCTTGGATGCAAACCAGCTTAACAGGGCTGTAGTGAATCCCTCCCTTATCCTTCAGCTCAGTCCTGGTTTCACGTCTACTGTTAGTCCCTATTTCAGATCTAAGGAGCAAAAGACTAGTATGTGGGTCAAAGCCCTTTCTTTAAAGGTGTAATTGTAACTTTGACCATCATATCGCAGGCTTTCTGCTTTGGTCCAGCTTGGGTGACTTAAACAGTCCCAGCTTTATGAACATAGCTACAGGGACAGAAATATTTAATAACAATTTACTATTGAAAGAAGTTTTGGTAAAAGGAAACCTAGTTTATATCAGAGGAGTCTTCCATTGGAAATGACACCTTTTGGTAATGCCTAAACTAAATTAGGAAGTGTGTACAAGATATGATTTAGTGTGAAACAAGAATGGGCTCCTGCCTGTCAAACCAGTCTCTGATTTTGTAAGTTAACCTCACTTCTTGACTCATCTTTGGCCTACTGACTGGTGGCTCTATTTTCTTTCTTGTTTAGAAGCTTCATGTCCTTTTTATGAGATCTAGTTCACGCTTCACATTCAGGTCTTTGTGATTAAAATTCCTTATGAAACAGTGCAGGTAATACAGAATGTGAGGGGTTTGCTGCTCTTGGTGTTCATATGGCCATTGTAGCAGCAGGGGAGTTTTTGGGACTCACACGATTTAATTCATCTGGTCACTCGTCTTCTACCTTGGATCAGAGATGTGGTCCTAGTTCTCTAAAAGCACAATGAATGTTAATAAGCATTGAGATGATGCTGCTGGGAAATTAGGCCAGAACTGGGACTAAATTATCAGCCTAGTGCCCAGTTCTGCAACAAGAAATTACTTATGTCCTAAGTTATAATATCTGGAGCTGAAATAGCAATGTTGGTCCTACATTCATTTTTACCTTGTCAAATAGTTGCCAATGCAACGTGGCTAGCTTTAATGCTGCTTTACAGGCTCTGAAGCTGGACGATATCAAGGTGCTTTAAACCTTATTGATGTGAGAAGCAGGCTGCTAGTACTTACTGCTGACCTCTACTGAACGTGTTTTCCGGCACATAGGATTTAATACTGCGTGCACTAATCCAGGCTTAATGTGGAAGGGGAGAATCCATTAGATGAATTGTATAAATGCTTGCTGCGCTAGAAGCAGTAAAGGGCATTTTGTGGGATTAGATATTAACACTTAACCCGGTAGTGGTCTGTAGATCCTGTTCATATATGTTAAATGTACGGTGTAGTTAGCAGCACGCTGGCAGGAGGCATTCGTTAGGCCTGCAGCTATGGGAGGTGATGATGTGCACAGCGAGGAGCCTGGTTACGCCTGTCACAACGAAAAATGAGGAGGCCTTGTGCTCTCTGCAAGTGCTGTAATTCTTACCGGGGCAGGGTGGGTGATCTGTAGGAGACCTTGGTGGTACCCGCACATGGAGTCAGCAGAAGCTTGTCTGTGGGCTGGCTGTAGCAGATAATTACAAAAAAAGCACAAAATAGTTTAAAAACTCAAATGCTTCCTTTGTATCTGGTCTTAAATACAGTTTGCGAAGGATGCTCAGTTTCACTGATGCTGTGTTTTCATGGGGCTTGCATTAAGCTTGTGATGTTTTAAAATAAGTTATCTTTAACTGGCACTTCCAGAAACACCAAGCAGTTGCAGTTTTTGTTGGCCACTGTAAAAGCTGCTGGTGCTCCTCATTTCCCCAAAACAGGTCAGTTGTGATGCTGGTGACTTTCCAGGAAATGTGTGCTCTTTTCCCCGTTGCCTCTCTGCAGCGGGCAGGTAGGATGGATTCACCATTCCTATCCTTGCTGCCTAAAAATCGGGGATCTCGGGTTTTGTCAGCTTGAGAGGAGTAGAAGAAATCAGTGTCAGACTATGGAAGTGTCATATACAGCTAGGCTGGAATGAATACTGAATTTCTAGACAGCTGAAGCTAGGAGGGAGTCCTGCCTGCGTTAGTGCTCCCCACTGAGAGGGAGATTATATTAGTATGTAAGTGTCGACTCAAGTGCATGGCAAGAGCTCCAGAAACAAAGTCACTGTAGTAGTTACTCATAGTGACTGAATCAGGACTTAATTCAGCGGTTGGTAGAAATATTTGTATTTTCAGTCAAATAGCATGGTATCTAGTAAGACTTTATTTTTCTGGCATACATAGATTTTGCTATGGCTTTGCCTTATCCAAATACAAGAAAAGCCACAAAGCTGAAGTGCAGTCACTAATGAGGATGCCAGGACGCAAGGCAGTAAAACAGGAAACAAATTGACCACACTGGTAGCAATATTCTTGAAATGTGTCGCGGTGTAACTTAGAGGTTGAAGTTCTTGTGCAGTAGCTGTTAATGCCTATAAAGGGCTGAATCTTCTGCCAGGCTCTGATTCAATGTAATATCAGAGGGGTTTATTCTTTTTCTAGGGACTATAAGTATGACTAGTTATAAATTGGGGAAGGGGGGAATGGGTTGATGACTGTGGTCTCCACCTTCTTGGCTGTTGAGTATGTTCAGTGGTGTCAAAGAGCCACAGTGAGCAGGTGGCTAAAATCAGGACACTGAAATAGGATTATTTCTGTTCAGTTTAAGCTCAGCTAGAGGAGTCAAACACATGGTAAATGCAGTAACAGTTAGGTACTTGTAGATGGGGGACTGAGCTGCATTTTTAGTCCTGCGAAATTAGCTTGTCTGGCTGTAACTGAGCTAACAAGCTGCCCTAAAACTCTGCCACTCTCTAGCACCTAGCAGTGCCTGGCTGAACTTACCAGAGGTAAGCTCCGATAGCTGATTTGCCTTACATCAATGAAATTGTAGGGGAAAAACCTTTCTGTGAGCTACTGCTATATTTAAAAAATAAATTTATTGCCTAATTCAGTCTTTTTATCTCTTAACATGTTTAGAATTGGGCTTTTAGTGAAAAAACTGACCTGTAATCATGGCTGTTGCTGCATCTTCGCAAGCAGTCTTGCAGCTTGTCTTGGAAATTCTTGGCTTGCTTAACCCACTCAGAAACTCAAATATGATTCAGTGAGAGCAGAGTGGGTTTACATAATTCCCCATGATTTCTCTTACAGAAGAGCTGCAGAGTAATTCTCTGGGACCTGTTTGTAATAACCTGGAAAAGCATTTAGTTTCACTTTTCAAATTCTGAATGATCTCAACATAGGGACCTGAAAGTGATGGTTTATTTTTTTTGTTTGGAAAAAATCCCTGCCTGTAATGCGGGGTTTCCTAGTTTGGTGGCTTTTGGCTCTGAAATCAGGTTTGTAGAGGGGCTTCACTTGCTTTCTGCTCCAGTACAGCATCTCAATGTGCTAAACATTTACAGGCTATTTAGAAATGGCTTATCAACAAGTAATGTGACTCTGATTTCTTTAAACATGCAACTGGTTACAGACGAGCTTGGGTCTCACCTGCTTCCACATGAGAAGAAAAGGTTTCTCTAATTTCTTTCTAGTTGCATTTTCTGGTGCCAGAGCTCAAGAAGCATCCTTCATATGGCAAAACACCAGCTTCATTTAATTCTGTAACGATTGTTATTGCAGGCAGGCAGATAGCCCTTTTCTATTAAAGACTTGTGGCTGCGAAACAGGATTTAAAGTTTGAAAAGTCTTCCAGAATCCTACAGCTTCTGCATGAGTCTGCATCACATACAGAGACCATAACTGGTGCTCCAGGCTCAGCCTTTGCAGTGGTCTTCTTGAGATGAAACCCTCAGGATTAGACAATTTGAGAGCAGAGGGTTTTTACTGAGAGGAATGAGACCTGCTTCCTCAGCTCCTTGACCTGTCTATATGTGGGATATAAACATGGTAATACTGGTATACTATTAGCAGTATGCTTTTTTTGGTTGCCTAGAAACTGTACCTGTGTAGAAGACCTATAGGTTCTGCCAAGAAATCCTGTAGCTAGTTTTGTTGTCTCTTGCATTTTTAATCTCAGTCCTTGGGCTGTTTTGTCTTAGATCTCACAAAACTGCACGTAAGCACAGGAATGGGCTTTCTTGGGAAAACCCCAGTGGTCCAGAGGAGTCTGCAGCTACGTGATGCAAGCACTTGAGCTGAAGTGAATCTGCTCTGCCCTGGGTAGATCTTTGCTCTGCTCTCAGTGCAGGATGGCATGCTGTAGAGCCATGCACGTCCTTGCTGCAGCAGCCGCTCTCTTCTGCGATGGTGTGGTGACAAAGAGGCATTCGCTTGCTCTTTTTGGAGCAATGCCATTCGTGTAACTGACCTTAAACCGTGGGCTAGGATTGTTTAAGTGGATCATAAATCTTTTGGTTGTGAGTGTGCTGTGGCAAGTGACTGCAGGGTGAGGACTCGGTGCTGCTGTAACATACCCACATGCAGTCGGTAGCATGAGCGGGCACGTGCAGAACCTAAAGCCACATGAGCTGCTGAATTTGTTTCATAAAGGTGAACAGAAAACCTTATTTTCTCGGCTACCGGGCACTCTGGCCCCATAAAATTTGGGTCGCAAGGCAAAGGCATATGCCGCTCTATAAGTAAAACTGTAGCCAGGTACTTAATCACTCAGTAATCCGATTTGTTTGGTTGCCTGCTTCTGTTTCTGGGAATAACACTTCCCATAGTCTGTCCTGTTGAACAAAGTCATCACCCTGTGTCCGAGGGGCACGGTTAGATGCTGAAGTGGAAGGAGGTGACGTGGGATTCTGCTCTCGCCATGTGCAACTTGCTTTTGGGATCTCTTCTTGCATTCTCAGTCCCACGTGAGCCCGGCTGTGGTGCAGGGGCTGGGAGATGCTTCTCTGGAGATCCCACGCTAGACTGGCGGTGGGACTTTCTCGGTGGGTTGAGCAATGCTAAGGGAAGGGTTTGTGCTCCACAGCACAGCAAGCAGTGTGCGAGCCCCCTTTCAGAGGGAAGCGTTTTTGGCACTTAATCAGTCCAGATTCAGCCCTCTTTCCTACTGGCTGGCTTTTCTGACTGCTGTGAATGGCAGGACAGCACAGAGAAGTTAATATCCAGTGCTGGGATCTCTGCAGTCGCCCCACGACTGACTCAGCTCTGAGAGTCCTGCCCCACAGCTGGCTGCTGACCTCAGAGGCACTGAAGGTAATGTTTGCTGTCATCGCCCATTAATACTTGGTTCATCAAGTTGCACTGATTTATTAAACAGACACAGATGGTATTCAGACTTGGGAAATACTTGTGGTGGCAAGAAATGTAGTATTAGAAACACAGGTAGATAGACCAGCTTAACTCTCGCACAAGAAAGGCAAAAAAACTTTGGATCTCAGTAGAGCGAGTATATAACGAATTTTTTTTTCTGCACAGAAAGAGTAATTTAAAATATTTGCACTGTCAAATGTAAAACAGGTCTCTTCACCTTAGCAAACACTTTTAGCCTGCTTCTGAACCCAGAAAGACAGCGGTAGTATCTTGAGTTCCAGCTTTTCAAATCTGTTTTACCCTGTTTAACAACAGTTGTTGGACAATGCTTCTACAATTAGGACATGGTAGATGCCTTTTGGCTTGTTTTCTGAACATTACCAGCTCAGGTCAGTCCTGGTGTTTAGATTTTTCTTGTTCAGTTAGTGTTTTGCTCATAAGAAATTGTGTGGAGTTATACTGTGGGGGCCACATGGCACTGGTATGTAAAGTGAACAATTTAATGCCCTTAACTGAAGTGGTTTTTTTCCAAGTTTTCACTGTTGCTGGTTGCTTGTTGAGCTCTTTTTTTTTATTCTGTTTCATAACTAAAATATTTTGCTTTTTTCCAGGCTCACATTAAATTTCCTATTGACTATCCATATTCACCACCTACCTTCAGATTCCTGACCAAAATGTGGCACCCCAACATTTATGAGGTAAGGTGCTTTTTAGATAATCTTTTTCTCAAGCATGTGAGAAGGCTTTCTACTTCCTTAAACTTCTGGAAGTATTGAAGGTACTACATGTCTCTAACCATAACTAAAGTGGCTAGCTGTTGGTGTTAAATGTCAGCTTCATGGTTGAACAGTTAAACCTAAACATTGTAGGAAATGCTGTTCTTGTAGGCAGGGATGGAGCCGTTCTTATACCTGCAAGTGCAGCAGGCAGCCCTAGCTGAAGTGCCATGCCATGATCCTCGGCAATTTTAGGGGATTCTTGGATCAAGGCTGATGTGTGGGGTCTTACCCTGTTGTAATACTTACGCAACTAGTCATTGTTTGTACAAATTTCAAGTATACTTTGAGTATATCCTACAAAATTGTGTGCTGAGACAAGAAATAATGGAAAAGTCTTCTGCAGCAGTCAGCCTACAAATGAAGGGGTTTGGACTTGGGGTGCTCCGACTGCAGAAGGAACCAGAGCTGGGCTGGAGTCCAGCTTCAGGAGGAGTCATGTACAGCCCGGTCACCCTGGGACCAGAGGGAACAGGTACCTCTGGACTGAATGTCTGCTAGCCAATTTGAAGTAGCCCTTAGTTCAGCGTGTGTATGGGTCACATTCAGAGGGTGATGCTGTGGGCTGTCAAGTCCGTGGTTGGATCATGGTACAACTACATAGCAGGCCCAGAAGGGGAATGATTTTATATAGAAGCAATCAGTTCAAAATTACCAAATTTCATAGAGCTTTATTTGAAAGCTGAAGGCCTGGTTTGGCTCAAAACTTGACTTTTAGTGGAGGCCAGTCAAATCCTTGCTAAACTTTTGGCTATCCTAGACAAGTGTCAGCCTGCTAGGACTACTGGTTGAATAGTTTGAGGAGCTAAAGGCCTTTCAAAATGTTCCTCTTGGTGCAGCTCTGTCATGTTATCACAGGTCTTCCTGTGAGAGGTTCTGCAGGCTTCCTTTGGGCCCACTTCAAAACAGAAATGTCAGTTCTCTTCCTTGCTGTGAACAAATGATGGCTTCAGTTGATGCCTTGGGCTTGGAAGGCCCTTTTCTAACAAGTTGTTGCTCTTAAATGTCCAGCCTGGAATGAGTGTGCTTCAAAAGTCATGGTGAAAACCCACACTGATGGCTTAGTAATAAATGGCCAAATGCCTCTCCAAACTTCAGTGCAAAACAGGATAGTAATCAGCTTTAATTACTGGATGCTCAGGAGGATTGCCTTAAGCCCAGGGACATCCTGAAATCAGTCATCTGACAGTCTTCTGACTTGAGTTTTGGACTTGGCACAGAATCTTGCATGTCGCCAAGGACAGTGTTTCCTTTAAGGCTCTATTTCAGTTGCATGGGTGTTTGATCTATAAATAAAGACAACTTTGAGACCTGCAGATTATTGCAGACCCATATTGTAGATGTTGATTCTGAATCCAGAAATTCTCATGCAGGAGGTGAGTGGGAAATGGTAACCAAAATGATATGTACAAAACGAGTTTTGGAAAGGACCTCTCCCAGTCCTGGTGGGAAAGATGAAAAATTGGCTCTAGAAACAACTGAGGGTAGGAGGAGAAACTAACCCAAAACTTGATGGGTGTATTTTGGGGTTACTCTTCAAATACTCCAGCTCTCAGCTTTGTACTTTGTGTTCGTAGCAGTGTTTCTTGGAGCTGAGGGAATCTGAAGCAGCTTGCAGGCTGTTTTGGAAACAACATTTAAGCAATGAAGATGAGGCACTGGGATAACTCCAAATGAAACTAAGAATAAATCAGCAAAGGGCTTGAGGTTTGAGCGTTTGTCAGGAGGAGGGGAAAAAAAAAATCTTTCAGTGTAAGGAAGATGAAAGAAAGTAGCAGTTTACAGAATCTGCTGGTGGGACCAGATGGAGAGGTTGGGGATGACGTTCCAGTTCTGAACAACAAGACTTGAGTAACTTGTGTGTTTTCCCCATCTCCAGTTTACTTGGGTCATCTAGTTGGATTTTGGTAAAACTGCATTCACTTGGTTTTTATTTTTATGACATAACAGTTCTCAGTCCTAATAGAAGTATAGGCTATTTCCCATTGGCAGATGAATACTGCATCCTCCTTGTTTATATCTTTCAAAAACATATGTAGGGAGAGGCTCTCCCCTTGACTACAGTGATCCCTAAAACGTCGTGCTGATCTCACCAGGCCCCATGACACCTTTACCTTCCAGACTCTGTAATGCTGCCCTGCTTGGACTTCCAAACGTGTAACATTTATTGTTGCAAGAGGGGAAACTTCTCACGTTCTTCCTTCCCTCTATATTTTCATATTGCCAAATATCTGCTGCTGACCCGATTGCTCGAGGAACTTCACCCAAGTGCTGTGATGCTTTCTCCTGGCCACCAGAACTGCATTCTCCCAGGAGATGGTTAAAGGAAAAACTGGGTAAACTCATGGGAATTATTAACAAAACCAGAATAGGCTGTGAACATAACATAACATTAGTAAGGTTAACTTCACCTTAAAATGATATTAAAAAATATTTCTAGATTGCACAAGCCTGTTGGAGTCCTAAAAAGGAAACTGCCTTGTTATGGCAAACTGTTCCAGCAACATAAGTGCATGCTTGGGTATTCCGCAGCTCCAGGTGCTACGTTGCTGTGCGTACTTGTGTTCTTGACAAAAAACCTGCTTCAAAATGACGAGCATTTGCTAGATTAGCATACCTGGCAGGGTTGTGAGCCGCTGAAATCTGGATACTCATCACAAGCCTCCAACGTTGAAGTAGGATCTCGTTTGGCTATAAAACAAATGTCGTTGTTAATCAAGGCGAAATATTTGCGAGGCCCTTCAGGTGAGCTGCTATCTGTAGCTGTGATCACTGGCTCGGGTTCAAAGGCTGTGAGTGGTGCTGCTTTGTGCTCTGGCTCCTGTATGTCGAGCGGTGTTGGAGGGTCCTCAGGACGTAGCTGAGACCAGGTGCGTGGGGAGCTGCCAGCCTGCAGTCTCAAACAGAACTGATCCCCAGCTTCTCTCTCGTTCCTATCATCAGCCTGAACCTTGGATCAGGGTGACCAGGGACAGCGTGAGTGCTGCCCGCCAGCTGAGGCTGTGCCACCTGAAGGTGTGGGGCTGCCTCCAGGAACTTGTAAGTCATCCCAGCTGCAAGAGGCAGCAAGCCAGCAGGGCCTGGAGAGGCCAATATCTGCTGGCTGGCCTTGGGCCCCGTCTGCACCTTCACCCCATCCTGCAGAAAGGCATTGGGATCCCATGAGTCCCTGGAGTCAACTTCAGCGGAGAATATCAGCTGTGGTGAATACTGCTACAGCACTCCTACAAAGTAATCATGTCAAAGTGCTATTGCTGGTGGAGAATTGGTTTTACAGGCTTCTTAAAGTGTTTATAAATGGTAGGCATTATGGAGCTTTAAATCTATATTCAGGCTGTAACACTGGTGAGTAAAACACAGATTGAGGATTACGTGGCTGTATGGCTTCCATATGCTGCCAAAATATTCTTCCTCTTGCATGCTGGAAGGGATTTTCAGTGAAACCTTCAGAGAGTATCTCCTGCTTTTTCACCTGGTATTTCAAACAGCTGTGTCCTAGGGGAGTGGTGTAAACCTGCCCCGCACCATCTGTTCAACCTCCTTGTGTCCTGGGAGAAGCATTGTGTTGATACCTGGGCTGGTAGAGAGTGCTACACCCTTCAATTCCAAAATTCCCATAGTTAACTCAGCTACCACTGGGAACAAAAAATTTTTTTAACCCTACTTTGGATCTCCTGTGACTAAACTCACTTCTGTCGCTGTGACAGTACTTGCTATCTGGAGACCAATTTAATTTTATGTGACTTTATTACTATTTTTGCTTGCTTTGCTACATTCTTTAAACCTCTTGACTTGAGACTGTTTTGTACCAATTTGCAGACTAACTCTGTTTAGCAAGGGAAACTTCTGAACATCTACATACAGTAGACCCAGGAAGAATTGAGAACAGTTTCCAGTTCTTGCATATTTTTACTGGGACTTGAGGTGTTTGTATCAACAAGGTTAAAGTGCTCAGAACATAGCCAGAGTGGTGGAGTTGAGCTGTCAGACCTCTACTTCTATTCTCAGTTTTTGTTTCTGTCTTGCAGAATGGAGATGTATGTATTTCAATTCTTCACCCACCTGTAGATGACCCACAAAGTGGAGAGCTGCCATCCGAGAGGTGGAACCCTACCCAAAATGTCAGGTAACAGTGTGAATCCATGATGCGCACCAGTGACCTCAAAAACCTCAAGACTAAGGCCTGTGTTGGGAGAGATTTGGAAGGGAGTTTAAGACTTTGGGGGTATTAGGGCTTGAATCGGGTGGGAACCAGACTTACCAACCTGTCTAAAGATCCTGGCGTGCTGTGTGTCCTGATGCTGGGCTAACAATGTGGAGATGTCTGTCCTGTTCACAAGGTTTCATGCTCTTAAAGCAAATTATCTCAAATGTTCTAGCATTTCCCAATCCATGTTACCCTACACTTGAGTTTTTCAAACTCCTTCAAGATACCACTAGTGGAAAAGAATATTTTTGAGTATTCAGGCCCATTCAGGTAGGCATAATCCTACCTACTGTTTGCCTTCCAGTATTTGTCTCTGTCTCCTGTCCTGCAGCGTGGTATCTTGAGCAGTTAGCCAGGTAGTTTTCTTCCTGCCAAAAAAAGGAAGGATCGCTAAGTACCAGAGGCATTCAAGGCTAACCTGTCCATTTTTTTGAAACAACAGCTGAATTGCGTTCTCCTCACAAGGCACTGCCAATAAAGAACTGATAAAACTCTTATCAAGTAGCAGCTCACTGACCTGTGCAGCTGGAGTAGCGAGTGACGTAGTGGAAAAACCTTAAAGTAAGGTACTTCCCGTTCTAACTTCTTATTTGGATAGTGAATCAGATTAAAGTTAAAATAATTGCCTCTAGATTTTTAGCATATCATATGGGAGTTATGCGTGCTTTCAGACTGATTTATTAGATGTTGGTTCCCCAACTTGAAATCTTGATAAACCCAGCTAGGGACCTCAGCACACCTGAGGGAGTGCAGTGATTTGAAGAGGGTTGTCTGATAGTTTGACTCAGCTTTCATCTAACTTGGCTCCATGAAATTAATTTGAAAAGAGCCTTTGTCAAAACAAAGATCTAGCAAGGGGGATTTATTGGATTCTTGACCCTTGGAATAGGATTGTAACACACACTCTGCAAAGTGCTGAACTAGAGCTAATGTGGCAGGAGACTAGGAATTGTAGCAGTCAGCAAATTATAACAACTGATGTTCCCCCTGGAGCGTGCTACTTCAAGGTTAAAAAGGCTCAAGAGAAACGGGGTGTCTTAGCTGTGTAAATGTCATGAAGGGTCGGGACTCTGACCTTCTGAGCTTGAGGTAAACATTATCTATCCATCTGTACCGAGTACAAGTGAGTATGAACCACCTCTTGTAAAGTTCTAATTCAGATTTTTAAAAAAAAGAAAAAAAGCTATATATTGCTAAGTTACGTTCATCTGTCCCTCTGCTCACATGGCTATTAAACTGTTTTTTCATAATCTGATATGGTTAGGACTAGGTGACAAGCCTCAACTCATACTTAGGAAACAGCTTTGGTCATTAATTACTTGTATCACATGCACATTTTGAGTATTTCATTATACACAACCCTAAAGATTGACCTGAAACTTCTCATGGTTCTAGTTCTCTGATTTCTGCTCTCCCTTACCATGGTGCAGTTTTTGGTGCTTACTCTCTTGGAACGCGTTGGGCTTAAGGGTGACATTTGTGGGGAAAACTCCTCAGCTGTATCGGCAAACGGAAATAAAACTTGTCCTTAACTGCTAGCCTGCTACCAGCATCACCCGTTGGGCGAAGTGCCGATAGAAATGCATCCTGCTGGGGTCCCATCTGGCTTTGCAAGGCTCCGGAGTGTCAGACAGGAGGCAGCAGGGCTGAAGGTGTGGGAGGGGAGCGTGCTTGTAACGAGCTGGATGCATAACCTAGGGCTTCTCTTCAGCGGCTGAATTTTGTAAATCCTGCTGAGTATTGACTGTTTACTACAGATGACTGTGGCTGAAGTGTCTGGAGGGGGGGAGTGTCACTTTTCAACTTTTGAGAGCACCCGTGCTTCCACCTCTAACGGTGTCAAGCATGCTCATTAATTTGTTTTAAACACAGTCAATGTGGACTTCCCATCACTCGGAGCTGGATGAGGCAGGCATAAGTAAATATGGCAAACATCCAGCAAGGTGTGAAGGAACGCAGCTGTGATCTGTGTGGCATGTCTCCTGTGTGGCTGTTCTCATGTCCCGAGTCCCATAAAGCTGAGGAAATGGTGGCAAGGCTTAGAGTTCAGGCTCCTCGATCATTTTAGTTGCCCTTCTCTGTATCTCCCTTATCTCCCCTCTGTCCTTTGAGATGCACAGGCCAGAACTGAGCACAATATTTGAGATACTGGTACATCTGTAGATGGTGATGCCCTGTCTCGCTATTGCTTTGTTTCCCGAGGATGCCCATTTTTGTTGGCTTTTTTTGGCTGCCTAAGATCTGGATAGTTTCTGCAACCAGCTTAATGCACTAACGTGACTGTCAGTACAACCTGAGCCAAAACTTTATACTGGAGAGCAAAAATGGGCTACGACAAATCTATACTTACCTCTGAAGGCGGCTCGGAGAGGCTACAATATGGATAGCAGCTGGAACAAAAAAAAAATACGCCCTTTTCAACAAGGTATATAACAGGATGTGCTGGTTGGGAGCCCCGGGCTGTCTACATAATGTCTGTTTTGGATGAAATTCATCTGTTTCTGAGCCTTCTGTTGATACATGGAGAGAAAAAGGCACTTAACAGGTCTGTTTCCTTGAGCCTCTCCTGGCTGCTCTCCCCTGCTGGTAAAGGAATGTAGAGGGACTCTCTCTGAAGACAACAGTGCTGTAAACACTTAAAACAGCTCCCTGTTCCCCAGAATGGGGTGGGGGGGGGGGGGTGTAAGAAAGCAGAAGGCAGGCTTGAAATCCCCACTCTTCATGCAATCAACTTGCATGAAACAACGTGCTAGAACCACCTCGCCTGAGAAGCAGATCCCTGACAATATTGCAGAGGGTCAGTCTGTATCGAGTCTGGTGCAGTTCGTCTCTGATGCTGAGGATGTTTTTAGTCCCGTGTGCTTGAACTTTTTTTGTGGTTTTGGTCCTGTCAGAAGCCTACTGGGATCCCTTTCTGTTACTGTACCTCGTTCGCCTTGTTTACCCGTGGTAGCAGGGTTTGAGTCAGAGCGGACTGTCCAGCCCTTAAGGTGATAGCAGTGATGGAGCTGCTCTAACGCGCGGGTCGGGAATGGAGAGTGCGGAGAGCCTCACCTCTCATAGACAGTTGCCTTGGTGTATTTAAGGAGCTCTGCAGTGACTTTGGAGTCTGGGGCACTGCAGTGGAAATCGGCTTCTCCTCACTTTGTCGATGGAAGTGTGGTAGAGCAGATGCTAAATCCAGACGTGAATTCCTGTCCTTGGCCTTCCCTAGACTTTGCTTGCTCTACAGTGAAGCTGCTGCAATGATGCTGGAGCTGACATGCTGGCTTTACAGCCTGTTTGCTGAGAATCAAAGACTTTTAAATGAATTCTTGAGGTGAAGTAGAAGACAGTCTCTTCTGCCCATCATTCCAGTCTGATCAGATAGTTTTTTCCAGAGCTGCTGTTCTCTTTTCCTACTGATTTATTTGGAAAATAAATTGTATAAGACTCTCCTGATAGCTGTGCTCAACAGTCTGGCCAGACGCAAGTGTTTAGTTTCAAAACCTTTCAAGACACTCGGCATCCAAATGACCAAGCATTTCCTGGAATTGTGTCCCAGATATATGATCTGGTAGATGTGCTCAGCATGCGCTGCTCTGAATGTGCCCCTAAATCAGTGCAAGTACAGCTGGGGCTGTAGTCTCCTTTAATCAAGTTCTGCAAAGCAGTTTGCTATATACTGCTGTATTTCAAGACTTACTCCTTGTCTCTTGTTCTTCCCTTCCATTTAAATCGAAAGCTGTTGCCAGCAGGACCACCCCGGACACGTGAAGCTATTGCGGTGGTAGCTACAGCCAGGCGGCTGGGGGTGTAGAGCTGCCTGATGTGACTCGGTGTTGAGTTTTGTGCTGGTTGTGCCACTGTGTGAGGAGCGAAGGGCTGAATCTCTGAAGTGCAGAGGGTTTTAAGAAATGCAGGAGAAGGGTCTGGGCGAGGGAGGTGGTGTTTGCCCCTGGTAAATGCCAGCAGGGCAGCTAGCAGCTCTGTGCTGCTGCTGCTAGAATCTCTGTCTGCCGGGGGTTATGTGACTGGCTCGTGCTGGCCTTGCTGGGTACCAGCAGCTGAACCCTGCTGGGCCCTTGGCGGCTTGCCTGGGTATTGAAAAACATCTGTGCTGTCTTCCCCTTGCCGTGCTCGTGTACTGTTAGAGCAGCCTTAGCTGTACGTGGAGTGAGGAGAGGAGAGACCTGGCCACAGCCTTAACCTCCTAACAGCCAGTGGGGCAGGGAAGGCAGTGCAGCCTCATCTCACAGTCTTGGGTTGTCCTCCCTATGCAGGGAGCAGGTGGAGAGCCTGGCTTCCTGCTGGGATGCCAAACATCACCAGCAATAGGTTCACCAAGCAAGGTTTCCAGCCCCGCGCCATCCATGGGCGGTGCGGACAAGCTGAATTCAGGGCTGATCTGAGCTTTAGCTGCCACCCCTTCACAAGCACGTGCACAGATGTGATAATCTGGAGTCAGATTAGGTCCTTGAGGTTTGTATTGTGTCTCCTTCCCTAGGCTGATGGCCAGGGACTGACGTTCATAAATATCTGCTCTCACTTCAACTATTATCCTTAACTATCCTTAGCTTAAGCTTTGACTTTAAACAAGTTTCTGATGCATCATGTGAAGAAGTCGTCAGCATCCAGAATCTGTGAATGTGTTAGCTCTGACTCTGCTCTTGTGGTTACCTTTTTCAGGACTATCTTACTGAGTGTAATCTCTTTGCTTAATGAGCCCAACACATTCTCTCCTGCCAATGTGGATGCGTCGGTCATGTTCAGGAAATGGAGGGACAGTAAAGGAAAAGACAAGGAGTACGCTGAAATCATAAGGTAAGTTTTGCCATGTGTGATGCTTTGAATCCTATAAAACAGGCTGCTTGCAGAATTTGCTGAAACCAGCTTCTCGCTGTGGTTGCTTCTTTGGAAATGAATTTTACCATTTTATTCCAAGTCCACGCTTCTGGTCCCTTGAGGTTTTTCAGCACACAGAAGCAGTGCAAATTTCTGGAGCAGGAGGACTGGGCTGATCTGTCTTTAAATTGTTCTTTTTTCGGCATAATCTGGCATGATGCTCTGCAAAACCTATTGGCTGCTTGTAAATCCCGGTCAAAGTCCCGGCTTGCCTTTGAGCACTGCCGGCATTGCTTGGGATGTGATTCAAACTGACTGCATCCTACTAATTCTGTGCTTAATGCGCTCATGAATCATAATCTTGTCCCTCCAATTTGAAGGAATATCAGTAGGATTTGGCAAGCGTTTGCAAAGCTGGGTTTGATTAGCTGGAAGCACTGTTCAGTCTTGACTGTCCTTTGCTCAGAAGTTCATGGTTCATCAGGTGCTGCAGGGAGATGATGTAAACTTGAGCCGGGGTTGCTGTAGAGCAGCGGATGGGCAACCCGTACTGCAGCGGGACCGCTGTCACGCTTGGCTGGTGAAAGACCACATCTGCATTGACTCTGCTAGCTGGGCATGCAGGATATACCCCTGCTTGGAGCTACGCGGGGCAGTCAGTCTGTGCAAAGAGCCTTGCTGGGAGGTTATCTTAGTCCTCTCCGGCTCCCTTGGCTTCAGCGGAGCTGGATGTGCTCCATAAACAGAGTACGGCAGACTGACGAGCAGGGAGGTGGGGGTGAAGGGACAGGCTGCCATCTGCTCCTCTGCCTGCTGAGGGGCAGCGCGGGCCAGCAACAGTTCACAGCCCGGAGGCGGCAGCCAGAGCCTGTCCTGGGGTGATGGGAAACACTTGTCTCCTGCCAGCCCCAGGCAGCGCCGGGGTTACGGCTCTGTCTTGGGGTGCAGCATCGTGCTCCGACTGCTCTTACCTTCCAGTGGGAGCTCAGAGCTGCTAAACGCTCGTGGGAATCGCAGTTTTGAGCGTGCCGGGGTAGAGTCATCAGTGGTGGAGTCAATAAGTCATCTTGAGAAATCCCTGACCATTTCTTCTGTGGCAAACGTAATGAAATTTGCTCTGAGCTCTGGCAGGTCTCTAATGTGGAGCCCCGTAGAATAACTGATTTCATGTGTTGCTGAGAGCGTGCGTGCTGCAAACACCCTTGGAGTGCTCCCAAGCCCGGGGCTGCAGGAGCTACATCTGTTTCTCGTGGTGCTTCAGTGACACCAGCTCTCCTGACTCTGAGCTGCCGGCAGGGCCGGGCTGGGGCTGGGGCTGGCCGGGAGGTGGGGAGTTGAGCCACGCTGCCGCTGGCACACGGCCCTGCTCACGTTGCTGTGTCCTCATCCCCGCAGGAAACAGGTTTTGGCTACCAAAGCCGAGGCAGAGAAGGATGGCGTGAAGGTCCCCACTACACTGGCAGAGTACTGCATCAAAACTAAAGTGCCTTCCAATGACAACAGTTCAGATTTGCTTTACGACGACTTGTACGATGACGACATTGATGACGAAGATGAGGAGGAGGAGGATGCCGACTGTTACGATGACGATGATTCTGGCAACGAGGAGTCGTGACCTGCTCCCTCTATGCCCCTGTACTGCCCTGCCGACTCAGGCCAGAAGGGAGCAGCGGTAACCTAGCAGCAGTCCAGCAAAAAAGTGTGGGGGGGGGATCAAAAAAAACTTTGTCTCCTGCTGTCTCCTGTTGTATGGATCTGTTTGCTCCTTTTTTATGGACCTCTTAGAGACCCTCCACAGAATGTCTGAATTCTTGCATTCTTAACCCTTTCATCACTGTATTATGATTTCTTTTTAAAAAAGAAACTCCCCTTTTCACTTCTACGAAACGCTCACAGCGAAACAGGTTTGCTCGCGTTTAGATTCTTGAATTAAATACAGTCTTGCATTGAGATGTTTAATGTATTTAAAGCTGGAACAAACCCATTGGAAGCTGGGTTTTCGGGAGCTCAAGTGCTGCATTTACTGGGAAGGAAAAAAAAAATCCACACAAAGCAAATTGCCAAGGTTTAGCTGCTCCATTTACAATAATAGCGTGTGTACATTCGTTTAGCCTTGTGGTGGTGGCTTTTCCTTTATAAGGTGTGGGGCGGAGAGTGTAAAGCTACTGTGTGTTGAGCTTGATGGGATGTCACTGAAAGGTACAGTATTCCTTTTCAGCCTGCTCAAGTTAGGAAATAGCTGGCCCCTGGAGCCCCAGAGGGCATAGTCAGCTTTGTCTCTGAAAAAGGCTTGTGATATGAACCCTAAAATAAACACTTAACACTTCACGTCTGTACAACTGAGCCCTGGGTTGCTATTTATTTTTTTTTTTTTTTTCAGACTAGGTTGGGGTTGAAAAAGTTCAGTTTAGCCATGCTGCTGAGATCTGCTGCCAGCTGCCCCTCTCCGGCGGGAGGAGAACAGATGTGCATCCCGCTGCCCAGCAGGCCAGCGTTCATCCTGAACTTCTTTTTGGCAGTGGGAGAGACCGATAGCCTCCCGCCCCACGCTTGCTAGCAGCCCTTGCTTCCCGCAGCCCAAATCCACTGCTGGCCTGAGCCTTCTTTCCGTTGCTTACGTAGGTCACGTGTTGGTAAATGCAGCTCTGCTGCAGCCCTGCGGGGTCGGCAGAAGTCAAAGCTCCCTTTGGTGCCTGCCTGGGGTGGCCAGGCTGTCCCTGTGCCCGCGGTGGCTGGGGCACGGGGCAGAGGGGATGCATGTGCCCCTGGCTGGCTGGGGCATGGGTGAGCGTGGGCAGCCCCGCAGGAGAGGGGTACACAGCGCTTTCAGGCTGGAAGAGAAGGCCAGGGATGGGGTTTGACAGGCTATTTAGCAGCATGCTTCAGCCGCTGCACTGAGCTTGGCCTTCTGCATGTTTTTGGGAGCTCTCGGCAGAGCTTAGGGCCCTCCCGTGTGGGCAGGGGGGGATCCTGCATGCTCGTCTCTGCAGAACCCTCTTCCTCGGTCCCTCAGCACCCTTGCTCTGTTGCAGTGTGCTCTTCTTGTTCGGCTGTGGTCCAGTGGCCTGAACTCACCTTTCGCGTGATCCCTTGATCAGCAGCCGGCCCTGCCCTCCTGCGCTGAGCCCTGGCACCTCCAGGAGCAGATCTGGGGTGCTGGCCCGGCTTGGGCGAGACCCTCCGTTCCCACGGGTGCAGAGGCAGTTACCCTGATAAGAGCTGTGGGCTCGGGCATTTGTCTATGCCTCCCCTTCCTATATCTCAGGGTTTTCAATGGTGTGTCACCAGCTGCGGTCCCTCGAGGGGTGCTTTGGCGGGAGTAAACTTTGTTCTGCCATCAGCTCGGTGGCCGTGTCCCAGGGTGAGGAGCGGGATGAGAGTGAGCAAGCTCAAAACGTGGTGCCTGGAGGGAGAGGAGGGGAAGGCAGCCCTTGGGGAGGGGAGGAAGGCTCTGTTTGAAGTGAGCAAGGCAGATGTGTTTTCAAACTGTGGCTTGGCTGGGACTTGCTGCAGCAGGGACAGTCCCTGCTGCTCTGCCCCAGGGTGTGCTGGCGGGGCATCCCTCTGCCCCCTGCGGAGTAAAGGCAGCCCAGGTGGTGATACCTTGTCCCCCAGTGCTCCCTGTCTTGCATGTTACCTGGGGAGGCAGCTGGACCCCTCCCGAACGGTCCCAGGTGGGCTGCTTCAGCTCGTCCTTCCAGCAAGGACTGACTCAGCCCCTGGTGCTTTTTGGAGCCGGCAGCGCGGCTCCCCGGCATCTAGAGATGGTGTGGGGCACCCCCAGCCTCACTCCAGCCCTGCGAGGGCAGCGCCAGTGTTGGCAAATGAGCCCCTGGGCCTCCTGGCTGCAGGACTGGTCTTGGGGCTGCACCGGGTCAGGGACACCGACCTCCGGCTTTCGGGGGGCTGCTGGGGGGTGAAGGAGCAGAGTATGGCAACGCTGGCTGTGCTGATGACTTGGTTTGAAATGAGGATACTGCATCTTTCAGGATTTCCCTTGTACTTTTGACCGTCTTCACTGTATACTCTCCAGTGACTTGTATTTTCAAGCTTGGTGTTGTAAGATGCATTATCATGACTCTTCTGTTACCCTTTTTTAAAGACAAAAAGCAACCTATTTTGAGAGCTCCTACATTAACCAGACTAATTTCTCTTCCCCATTGTCCCGTGCAGTGTCATTGCTTGTTGACTTGCTGGTTTCCTTTTTTTTGAGATACAAACTGAAGTATGAGGGTTTTTTTTGAAACTATTTAAGAGATTGCGGAAAAATGTTTACCTGATCTGTGTATTCTGGTTTTTTCTTAACCTTTTTCTCCTGTCTCAGCCAATATTAGCGTTTACATTTGCAAGTACAAGCCCCTTCAAATGCAGTTTTCAACCATTCTGAAACCAGCAGGGTACACTAGATTTCTTAGTAGTTTTCTTAGCTGAAATCCCAGATGTTTTCCTTTTTTTCTTCAGTATAATTTACCAGAAAGAATTAACTGATGCATTTTTGTGTTGTCTTACCCTTCAGTAGTTATATTTTGTCTTTTCTGCACATCTGTCTACTAATAAAAATGTGAAATGAAAATATCCCTGTACTGTTACTTCCCTGTTAATTGAGCCAGTTTATTTGCATGGGTTACTTAAAGCTTTGAATAGCAGCTCTTCAGAAGTTCAGCACTGCTCCAGTATCGATGCCTATACGTATACATAAATATCTATAAGGTTATCAGAAAAATAAGCTGCTGTCTGACAGCTGCCTGCCTGAACCCAAGACTAAAGAACAAACTGATTTAGAGAAGTACTTTGGCAAAAGGCCATGGGCTTTGCTGTTAAATTTAGTCTTCCTAAGTCAGGATGGGGGAGACCCGCGGGAGGGTGGTTCATGGTCTTGTATGACTGCAGCAGGGACGCAGGACTTGGGACAAAGCTGTTGCTGCCAGGGCCTGGGGTGCTGCTGGTGGCCGGTTCCCTGGCAGGGCAGGAGCACAGTGCTCCTGAAATGGTCAGCGGGGGAGCTTGCTTGCTGGGGCAGGGGCTCTGACCTCAGGCAGAAGGCTGGCACAGGCATTGAGGTCATCGCTTCAGGGTGCTTGCCCTGCCTGGCCCATGCTGTTCCCTGCAAGCTCAAGAGTGAAGTTTGGTTTTGCAGTGCCTCACTGCTGCAGTCACGTTAAAATTAGCAGGTGAAGAGTAGAGGAGCTGCACTTGCTGCACTTGGCATCGTTTGTAGTGCAGCAGCTGCTGAGTCAAACGTGGTTGTGGCCTGAGTGCTTTGGCTTCACAGCTGTGATGGCATTTCAGAGCTGCATTCCCAGAGGAGTTTCCATGTTGGGGAAAGGGACTGAGGGATGGTGCTGTCTGGAGCAGGCTTGCTGGTGTCTCCTGCCTGGCTCCTACAGCACCGGGCTGCCCAGAGCTGCCAGCACAAGGTGTGGTGCCAAAGGCAGGACAAACTCTCCAGCCTGCCCTGGGTAAACCCAGCTGCCATTCGTGCTGGGTATTTTCTTGCCTTTCCCTCATGGCCGAGTGCAGCTGAGCAACCTTGGCTCTACCATCAGACCGTGGAACAGGGGGTTAGAGGACATCGCTGCAGAAGAGCCCTGCTGGAACCAACAGCGTAAGGAAATGGAAAAAGATCCTGTGCTGTCTCACCTGGAGAGGAGGGGAGCCTGCCTGTGGGCAGGACCCTGAGCAGTTGGGAAGGTGCTGGAGTTGCCTGTGCTGCTTTGTGCTGGGGAAGAGCAGGGTGCGGGAGGGCAACACGGCCCATCGCCTCCAGGCCTGCAAGCGCTGCCCTTCCCTGCTGGGGGTGGAAGTTGTGCAGCTGGGGACAGCGGAGAAGTCCTTGCGAGGGAGTCTCTGGCAGCTGCTCTGCAGCAACCCTAAGGCTCAGGGGGCTGCTGTGGGCTGGCACCAACTCTCATGTGTTGCCTTTTGCCACTTCCAACTGCTTCTGGCCCCTGACACACAAGCAAGGACTGACCCAGCCCTGTGGGGCAGCAGTGGATTTCTATAAACAAGGAACAAAGGTGAGAAGATGGCTTTAGGGGAAAGTGTTTTTAGGGGAAAGTGTTTTTCAAAGAACAGCTCCTGTGAGGCAGCAGCTCTGGCCGCAGGTGAATGAGGTGCCATTGCTGTAAGCCCTGGGGCTCAGCTGCTGGTGCAGTCCCTGTCCAAGCTGGCAGTAAGTCCCCAGCCTGCAGAAACATTTTTGCCCTCCTTGACACCCCAAAGCCGGTGGCAGTGGGACAGCAGCTGCCAAGGGATTGCAGCAGCTGCTGAAGTCTGACCAGTACCAAAACTTGAGCTGGGGCAGAGGAATGCCAGTGCAGTTCATGCTGCTCAGAGGTAGGGGAGGGCTGGGTGACACGCTGACCTCAAGCCAACTGGGTCTCACGACCAGCGAGCTGGTGAAAGTGTGGCTCTTCAGATAAAGAAAAGTGGTTCTCATGGTAGAAACAGATGTTTTTTTTTTCTTGTGGATCTTGAAACAGAATTGAGAAGCGCAGAGAAGCCCCGCGCCTGCTGCATGGACACATACAGCTTCACCTTTACCCACCTCCTCTGCTGCGCGGGGCCAGGATGCTCAGGAGGATGAACCAGGGTACCCTCTGGCACCCTCACCACTGACCTTCCTGCTGGTGGAGGCCATGGACCTCATGGGCAAAGCAAGGGAGGGCAGTGCTGTAGCTGTGCTCCCTCCGGACCCATCCCAGCTGCTCCGCAGGGACTCGGCCACAGCACAGTGCCAGAGGACGCCAAAGCCAAAGGCAGAGAGGTGATGCCTATGGCAGGAGTCAGGATGCTGCCCAGGGTCCCCTCCCTGCTGCAGGAGCCTGGGAGCCCTCAGCACCGAGGTGCACTCACCTTGTCATGGTGTTCGGCGTCCCCTGCAGCCCCTCCCAGCTGAGCCTTTGGTGCAGGAGCAGGTGGAAAGGGACAGGCTGTAAAAGCAAAACTGCTCCTGGAGCCTTTGAAAATGCAGACAAACACCAGTGATACGCTCAGACCTTTTATTAGGTGGAGGAAGGGCTAAAAGGAAATAAAACTCCTAAAACATTCACCGCACTGGTGCAGGACAAGAAGGACCAGGAGTTGCCTCCAGGGTCTTTGTTTTAAAAAAAAGTGGGGAGGGACAGGTGAAGTTTCCATCCAGTAGCTCTGGCTTTCCCAGGCAGGGTGGCTCAGGGCAAAAAGAGGTACAAGACACAGCTTATACTTTTATTTAAGAAACCGCTACATAGTTTTTGCCTCTAATGATGCAAAGGAGGGTCCAGGACACACTGAGCCATCCAAAGTCTCTTGCTAGAGAAACAAAAAAAAACCCACAAACAAAAAAGAAAACCCTGTCTTTTTTTTTTATTATTCAAAAATTGAAAAATAAAAAGGTGAGGTTGCAGCTCAGGGCCACAGTGACCAAACTGCCCACAAGAGTTCATCTTCCACAGCAAGAGGGAGGGGGGAGACGAAAGAAAGGGGAAGGCCCACAAAACTTTTTTTTTCTTTCTTTTTTTTTCCCTCTTTAAAGTAACAGCTATATTGGGGGCTGGGGGCAGAAATCAAACCAACAGGACACATCTTGATTCTTTTTTGGGGGGGGATCAGGCCTCCTTATTTGCCTGAATTTAGAACTGCATTAAATAAATGGGCTCCAGCTCCAAAAAAAATGGCGCAGTTTGTCTTTGACAGAGTTATAAAGCCCATAGAGCTTAAAAAAAACAAGGAAGGATGCCCTGGTGCAGATGGGAAATGAATAATTAGTTTTCCTACAAAGAAAATAAAACAGGCTGCAAGATGCAGAAAACCACATTTAGGCTCTATTACATTTACAAATACATACATAAATATATTACATACAACAGCAACTCAAAGAGGAAGCGGGCGAGTCACACAGAGGATGGATGGCTGGCTGCAGTTCTCCCCGCACAGACGTTTGGCTGAGCAGTTACTTCTTCTTCTAATAATTCCAGGAATGGGCTTCGGCTTTTTTTCGTTTTCTCTTTTCTTTTATTTTTTTTTCTCCTCCTCTCCTTTCATTCTCTCCCCCCTCCCCGGTTTCGGATTTAGTTTGTCCAGTATGGAGAAGTGCCATAGGCGGTTTTGGTAGCCTGAGACTTTTGCTGCATGGTGCTGGGTTGGTTGCGTTGGCCGGATCCACCCTAGAAATCGGAAAGGAAGGAGACATAGGCGTCAGCACTCCCAGGAAGACGAGCCCCTCTGAATGTCACCAGAACAGCTGCCACCCCTGGGGACAGCCCTGACACCCTACCAACGTAGCGATGCTCCCCCCTGAACGGATCTGTTTCTGCTCTGCAACATCTCCGTGTCTCGCAATCCAGGACGAACGGCCACAGAGACACCAAGCTGGAGCGCGGCGCCGCGCCATCCCACCGCCCCCCCACCCAAGACAGGTTCAAGCACAAGGAAGCAGAGGAGCAGGACTGGAGACAGCAAAGGAGCGCTCTCAAGGTGAACGGAGGCAGTGCACCAGCCAAGGATGTCACACATTCGGAGTCAGAAGTCACTTCTGGACTCTAAGGCAGACATTTCTGGACTCTAAGGCAGAACACTGTTTTTTCAGGGAACATTTATAGTGAGGAAAGAAAACGCATGGCCTGGTGAAACCAAATCAGAAATCGGAGCCGACGTGCAACCTGCAAGGGGATGCTTGATTTTTCCCCAGAGTTACAGTACAAGTGCTCACGTCCTGCTCTCCTGCCGCAGCCAGGGCGCAGCAGCGCCTGCCTCAGCTTCACACCTCACAGCCCATCTCTCCACACCCCACTTCAGGGTGGCTTCTTCACATAATCGCAGGCTGGCTGAGGCTGGCAGGGACCTCTCGAGGTATCTTGTCCAACCCCTCTGCTCAAGCCAGGTCACCTAGAGCTGGTTGCCCAGGACCATGTCCAGACAGTTCCAAGGATGGAGACTCCACAACCTCACTGGGCAACCTGTGCCAGTGCTTGGTCACCATCCCAGTAAAAAAGTGCTTCCTGATGTTCAGAGGGAACCTCCTGTATTTCAGTTTGTGCCCATTGCTTCTGGTCCTGTCACTGGGCACCACTGAGAAGAGCCTGGCTCCATCCCCTTTACAGGCTCCCTTCAGGTATTTATATACACTGACGAGATCCCCCTTGAGCCTTCTCTTCTCCAGGCTGAACAGTCCGAGCTCTCCCAGCCTCTCCTCATAGGAGAGATGATCCAGTCCCTTCATCATCCTTGCGGCCCTTTGTTGGACTCTCCAGTATGTTCATGTCTCTCGTACTGGGGAGCCCAGAACTGGACACAGAACTCCAGGTCTGGTCTCACCAGTGCTGAGTAGAGGGGAAGGACCAGCTCCCTCGACCTGCTGGTCATACTTTGCCTAATGCAGCCCAGGATACCCTTGGCCTTCTCTGTGGCAAAGGCACATTGTTGGCTCATGGTCAACCTGGTGTCCACCAGGACCCCCAGGGCCTTTTCTGCCAAGCTGCTTTCCAGTTGGGTGGCCCCCAGCATATACTGGTGCATGGGGTTGTTCCTCCCCAGGGGCAGGACTTTGCACTTCCCCTTGCTGACCTTCGTGAGGCTCCCTCCCCAAGCTGGTCAACAGCATCGAGTCCGTCAGTCTGCAATCACCGTCAAGGCCCTTTCCCAATGAGCAAAGCAAAAACCAGAAGGAAGCAAAAACCCCCAAGACCCTGCTGGGATGTGGGTGAGAGCAATCTGCCCTCAGGCACGCTCTAGAGGCAGAAGGGGCCGACTCACCTGCCCATCTTGCTGAAGATGGTGGTGCAGCATCTGGGAATGAGGCTGCTGATGCGCAGGCAGGATATGGAGAAACGGGGCTGGAGCATAACCCGGGGCAGCACCAGGGTTCAGGGGCCCAGTCGATCCGAGAGCAGAGGGCAGGCTGAAAGGAGGCGGCGTGCCAGCGTGGAATCCCTGCTTGTCAAACGTCTGCACGGGAGGCGAGGGGGACAGCGTCAGAGACCGGTGTGAGCAGCCCCACAGTGACCAGACAAGAACAAGAGTGGCCCAAACACACATCACCTGAACCTTTCACCAACCCTGTGAGCAAGCCAAGTCACATCGAATACCTGCGAGCACTTCAGCAGATGAGTTTCAGCTCCTGTTCTCACCCATATTTTTGCAATGATGCCTCCGACATTTTACTTTATTTTTATTTCCACGGCTACTGTGTTCCTTTTTTCCCTGACGTCTTTTTACTCAGTGGGACAAGGAATGGCAGCAGCTGCCTGAAATCAGTCCTTCACACGTTCTAGGGGCTCAGCCTGGAATTACTCGACCTACCCAGGGTGGCCCAACAAAAACACAAGCAGAACTTGCAATAAGATTTTCGTCCCCGTGGCCAAAGCTTGACCCCTCATGCTAAGTGTGTAGCTGAGAGCTGGCTTCCTGCCTGTAAGCACGGATCACAGCCAGACACCGATTCCCCCAGCTGAGGGTGCAAGGAGGAGAAAACAGGAGCTGGACATAAGCCCACTGCACAGCACAGCTTGTCAAAGGGCTTTCTGCTTTCCCTGGGAAGCTGTATGCTGAGCAACGGCCACAGGAGAGCGTGGGACAGGGACCCTCGGGTGTTAGGGGTGGGCACCACTGACTGGTCTCTCTGGTGAAAAGCAAACGGCCTCTTGACTCACCTGCTTTGGGGGCTACTTTGACTACAAACATTAGCACCATGACATTTCATTTGCACCCAGGACATAGAATCATAGAATCATTAAGGTTGGAAAAGACCTCCAAGAGCATCAAGTCCAACCATCAATCCAACACCACCATGCCCACTACACCATGTCCCTAAGCGCCTCATCTACACGTCTTTTAAATACCCCCAGGGATGGTGATTCAACCCCTTCCCTGGGCAGCCTGTTCCAAGGTCTGACCACTCTTTCAGTAAAGAAATTTCTCCTAATGTCCAATCTAAACCTCCCTTGGTGCAACTTGAGGCCATTTCCTCTCGTCCTATCGCTAGTTACTTGGGAGAAGAGACCAACACCCACCTCGCTACAACCTCCTTTCAGGGAGTTGTAGAGCGCGATGAGGTCTCCCCTCAGCCTCCTCTTCTCCAGCCTAAACAACCCCAGTTCCCTCAGCCGCTCCTCATAAGGCTTGTGCTCCAGGCCCTTCACCAGCTTCGTTGCCCTCCTCTGGACACGCTCCAGCACCTCCACGTCCTTCTTGTAGTGAGGGGCCCAAAACTGAACACAGTATTCGAGGTGCGGCCTCACCAGTGCCCAGTACAGGGGCACGATCACCTCCCTGCTCCTGCTGGCCACACTATTTCTGATACAGGCCAGGATGTCGTTGGCCTTCTTGGCCACCTGGGCACACTGCCGGCTCATGTTCAGCCGGCTGTCAACCAGCACCCCCAGGTCCTTTTCCTCCGGGCAACTTTCCAGCCACTCTTCCCCAAGCCTGTAGCGTTGCCTGGGGTTGTTGTGGCCGAAGTGCAGGACCCGGCACTTGGCCTTGTTGAACCTCATACAGTTGGCCTCAGCCCATCGATCCAGCCTGTCCAGGTCCCTCTGCAGAGCCTTCCTACCCTCCAGCAGATCAACACTCCCGCCCAGCTTGGTGTCCTCTGCAAACTGACCGAGGGAGCACACACATAACTCGCATGGGGCAGCGTGGGCAGCGTAGAGTGCTGCGCCTATACCAGCAGCTGCCATCAGGAGCTGACATGGCAGAAAGGGTGGCACAGAGGGCGAGACTCCACTCCAACAGCAAACAGAGCCAGCATAAGAAATGCCACGGCCTGCTGACCCTGAGACCGACTGGCCTGGGAACAGGAGGGGAGCCACTGGCCTGGCCTCAAGCTGTGAGGGAGGAGGGTCCAGCATTGCTCACCTGAGTCTTGTTATAGACTGAGCCACTGATATCAGGCACACCTGTGTTACTTGAGGTCACAGAAACACCTGGAAAACAAAAAGGCCACCGACAATGAGAAAATCAACCACCACCCAGCATGAGCCCCATGCTTTGCTCCTGGCACCTCCGGCGGCCTCAGTGGATGCACCTTCGTCTGCAGCTGCTGCACCACACGCCCTGCTGCTGCTGCCAGACCCACGGCACCCCACACAGGAACAGAAGAAAGGGCTCGATTCCTCGTTCCCGCTGCAAAGTGGGAAACCAGCCCGCTGGGATAAATCACCCATGTCCACAACCCAGCAGTTACTGCTTAGATTCAAATGCACTTCACCAGGCAGCAGCTGGCTGCACCGAACACTCATTTAAACTTGCAAAAAGCCAGCTTTCCCCTAGGATTAGGGATGCATTTGGCTCTAATGCAGCATTCAAGAGCTTTCCAGTAGTGTGCTGAGCGATGAGACTCCGCATCTGCTACACATTTGAGCCCTTGTCCTTTCACATCCTGCAGAAGGGTGAGGTCTGCAATGCTCCTCTGCCCTGAGAGAATTAGTATCACTGATTCAGGCTGGCTTCCACCTGGACCAGCTGGTGCCACAAGAGGCTCAGAAACACTCACTTACCAGCGAGGTGACTCTCAAACCAGCCACTTATTCACAGTTTTACAAAGACTGGCTCTAATAATTTCACTTGGATCAGAACAAAACCAGCTGTTCCTTTGGCCAGTGAATCAGAGGACTGGACTCAGAGAGTTTGCACTGCTCTAAGGTTGTACCCTTCCTAGGACATTGCTCCTTTTTGGATTGCTCCTCCACAGAGGAGAGCGTGATCAGCTCTTGGCTGAAGACAGTCCAGTTGGTGTTTCAAACGCACAGCAAATGCTTGGTATTCGCTTAAGCCTAAGGATGAACTAGTTAGTGCTAAGCAGTTCAGTATACGTTTCTCAGGTCCAACCAGCATGTGCAGAATAAAGCTTTCATATATAAGCTGTATAAATTCTTCAGCCTTTACAGTCACAAAGGAAACATTTCCAGGCATGAAACAACGCGACGAGTTACAGGGTGTACAGACAGTAGCTGAAACAACAGCCCAGAGATGTGTGAACTGCGCTGCTTGTCCCTAACACTCGGCTATCTCAGGTGCCTACCAAGAAACTCAAAATATAGTCATCATTTGGCAGAGGACCATTTCAGCAGCAGCATCCAACTGCTTAGGCTTCAAAAACGCGGCACTGCTGCAGAACCACTATTCTTCAGCAAAGAAAACTTTGGCAGAGGAAACAGCTCACCATTTCTCCCATGTATAATTGTGCACAAAGCTGCGCATCAGCCACACAAATCCTTATGCAACGTTCAGCCATGAGGTTTAGAAGGAACACTTGGGCCATTAAAAAAGCATTTTGTATACGGGAGATGGAGAAACAGCTTGGATCGTGACCCTGTTTAGAGCTGGCTGCTGTGTTGACTGCACAGCACTGGCAAATACTGGGAGTTTGCCCTACTAAATCCCACTGAAGAGCAACCTCAAGTCTCATGTGTTACCTTTCCCAGGTCCAGTGCCAGCAGATTTGTTTTGTGCTTGAGATGACCCACTGTAGCCTCCTTTGCTGTAATCTCCAGCTGCCGTTCCCTGCGTTAAGTCATCATAGCCTGCCGGTGTGTACAAGACAAGGTGTTACAGTGTGCAAAGCAGCTCTGCAGACGCTCACGTGAAAAGCGCAGTGGTAAGCATACCTGCTCCATAGCCGTGCTGCCCATAGCCGCTCGCTTGCTGGAAAGGAGTCGACGCGGTGTTCAGGTTGACTCCATGCTGTTTAGCAGATGCTGGAGGTACCTGGACAAAGGAAGGGAACAAAAGGCGCTGTTAACTGGGGAAGGGCAGGCAAAACGCAAGCTCCCTCTGCCATCTAGTGGGGAAGGCACCTCCACCTCACGTGGGAAATTTAATCTGGAGTTGGGAGCCTGGGATGGCATGGGACATGGCACTCACGCTTCCAGCAGTAACTTGCTGTAGTGGATTTGTGCAAGTCCCAAGTTTTCTGCTAGAGCCGCCCCTCTGATTGCCGTAAAACCCTGTCTCAGAACAGGTTGCGTATTTCTTTCATACACTGAATGTAAACAGCAAATTCTTACCCACAAAGCCAAGAAGGAGCAACCACAGTGCTCTCCCTCCAGAATCAAACGAAACATCAATTCCTGCCTGAGGCTGTTTCATAGAACACTGTCCTACGGGGCCCTAAAATAGACTCATCTACCCTTCTGCCTGGAGCATCATCTCTTCCCAAATAACCTTCTTCCTCCTGAGACTACTGACTTAATGGGGTCTCCTCCATCCTCAAAAGGATTTCCTAGGCACTTTTAGCTCGGTGACTCAGCTCTGGGTCTCCCCTTGACTCTCCAGAGACTGGTAAGGGCTTTCAGGAACACCGAGTTCATGAGCTGCAGCTGTCTGCTATATACAGTAACCTACACAGGATTCCATGAGTTCTGGCCTTTTAACTTTCATGTTTTCTTGGGGAAGGGACTGCAGCTATTTTCTCATGTTCGCACATTTTCGGAGATCCCTTGCAGACTGGGGAAGATGACTCTACTCCGTTCTCATGAGACCCCACCTGAGTACTGGATTCAGCTCTGGGGTCCCCAGTATGAGAAGGACATGGACCTGTTAGAGCAGGTCCAGAGGAGGGCCACAAAAATGATCCGAGGGCTGGAACATCTCTCCTATGAAGAAAGGCTGAGGGAGTTGGGCTTGTTCAGCCTGGAGAAGAGAAGGCTCCAGGGAGACCTTATTGCGGCCTTTCAATACTTAAAGGGGGCTTATAAGAAAGATGGAGAAAAACTTTTTACCAGGCCCTGTAGAGACAGGACAAGGGGTAATGGTTTTAAACGGAAAGAGGGTATGTTTAGATTGGACATAAGGAAGAAATTTTTTACAATGAGAGTGATGAAACACTAGAACAGGTTGCCCAGAGAAGTTGTGGGTGCCCCATCACTGGAAGTGTTCAAAGTCAGGCGGGATGAGGCTTTGAGCAGCCTGATCTAGTGAAAGACGTCCCTGCCTGTGACAGAGGGGTTGGACTAGATGATCTTTGAAGGTCCTTCCAACCCAAACTATTCTATGATTCCAAGATGTAGAAGATTTGGGTTGGAGAGAGCAAAACCAGAGAGGCACGAAGAGAAGGTTACAGTTCAGGCTGTCACACTTACAAACATGGTTGGCCCATACTGGAATGCGCTGGGTACGCCGGGCACACCAGCGTAGTAAGGTAACCCAGTGTAGCTGTACCCCGGGGGCAGGGTTGGGTTGAGGAAGGGCTGCTGAGTTGTATGGTGAGTCTGCGTCTGGTTCTGCTGCGGCTGGGCGAGCGTGGTAGCAGGAGCAGGGGAGGCAGAATCCCCACGGCCAAATTTTGTTACGTCACCTGTGAAAGAAAGAACTGATCAGAAAACCTACCAAAGCTACTCCAAAAGTGGAGGACTCAAAGGATTCAAATCCTCTGAATACAAGTAGATAACTACAGAAGAGAGCACATCCTACACTTGAAAGCTGCAGTTGTTCATGGGGAGCGCTCTCCCGGCCTCTATTCCTGATGGCCACAGGAACATTGCCAGTTCATGGCACAGAATTCCATGCCATGGCTAATCCATTGATAAAATGGAGATACCACTACTTACCTATCTTACATGGTCTGAGCAGATCCATTACTATCAGATCATTGCAATAAAATATGCTAAAAGCGGAAGTATGGTAAATAGCCAAAGAGCAAATGGTTGTTGGGTTAAAATGTGACTTTCCTGGGGGTTAACCTGATCAGCTAAGCTTTATGAGCTGAAAGCAAGTTAGGATTTACAGGCAGTGATTTTTGTCAATGTCTGTTTATTTGTCAAGCATGACTAGTTAGATGTCCGGTTCCTCACACCACCAAAGTTCTGGAGACAGTAGCTGAAGGCCAGGAAAGCAAGGCTTGCATCGCGGGCCACCTTATTGAAGAAGTAGGAAGGGAAATTCGGTTATTAACCCAAAAGCAGCCTCCTGAGAGAAGTGATTATGAAGCAGAAAACTCCTGAACACTTGCATTTTCTGGCAGCCTACATAGCAGCATGTTCATGTGTTTTTTAAGGAGGTGACATATATCAATCACATCTATCTCATTCCCAACCAGTATTCCTTTTTGTTGGTTACCAAGAAGTATGACAACACTTAGTACCATCATTACAGGAATTATAACACCTATGGCTACAGTTTTAAGTGTAATCAGATGGCAATGGATGAAAACCACTGGCTGAAAATCCTAGATGGCACTAATGTCATCTTTGCACATTGATAACTGAAGAGCAAGAGCAAGAATGAGGAAGGGCTTCTTAGACCACATGCTTTTGGGAATGAAGTCCTTAGATTTGGGGAGGGTGAGGGAGAGTCTGCTAGATGCAGCTCCTGCTGGGAACATACAAGTGCTAAAATAGCAGTAACAAAGTATGGGGAGCTGCTGAGGGGGGTCTATTCCAGTGCCAAAAAAGGAAAGCAAGATAGCTGAATTTCGAGAAGAATGATTAAGCTATGGAATATTTTCCAAGCACCTGTATGTGCTCGGGAAGGGCACTAGATGACACTGCCGTTTACATTTGTAACAATTTTGCACTTATTCTCAAAGGCTATCCAACTTAGTCCCAGAAGAAGTCACATATGAATTACTGACCAAAACCATGAAGAAACACCAATGTCGGGGTTGAGAGGGAGATGCTCGCTTTTGTTTGACTAGTTTGGACTGATGGGTTTAACTGTTTACAGAAGGGAAAAATGATTGCTCTTTCAGCAACAGCAGGATGACCTGCATTTAGAAACCAGCACATCTCACTTACCATCCTCGTCTTTAAATTGCACTCACCTGAGTACGGGTTGTTAGCAAGGCTCCCATCTCTGCCCGTCAAGGTTGCAGGAGCAGGGAACGTAATTCCGTAGTAATCCTTGGAAAGAGACAACGTCGTTTATTAATAGTTGAAACCGTAACAGAGCTGCACAACTCTTACAAAGCCCATATTATACGGACAAGAAAATTTAAAAAGGAAGAACTAAAGGAAGTTTGGGCAGAAGCTGACCTTAACACTTATAGCAGAGCTGAAGATTTACCTGGATCCTCAACTTCAAAATAAACCTACTTTATAGACATTTTTAATATTATATACAAATACTTCATCTCTTAATGGTAAGTTAAAGGCAATGACTAAATGCTTTCCCCTCCCGACCCTCAGCTCTGAGCTGTCATCTTCCAGCAACACTGCACCTGGAAGAGCAGCAGACCATCGGGGGCCAAAGACCTGGGGCCAGGCCAGGACCATAATCACAACGTGGATGTAGTCTAAAGGTTTTACCCTTGTACCATGCCCTGTTTTCTAAAAGTGGAAACGTCAGCTAGGAAAACAGCACAAACATTTAAAAAAAAAAAAAAAAAGGGAGAAAAAGAGTTACTACCAGATGACTGGGAAATTCATTTAAACTACGTTACAGGAGACGTCAGATCAGTAGTCTCCAAAGTGGAGTGCGCAAGACAATCCATTAGGGTGCATGAAGAAAATGTTTTTGATACCATTAATAAATAAAATTTTAAAAATTTAAAAATAGTGTTTGTTTAACCTTTCTCTCATCCTTTTTTGATTTTTATTTTTGTGTTTGTTTTATAACATACATATTAGTACAGTAGTATATGTATATAATTTAGAAATAAACATATATTGGGCTGGAGTGCTCACAAATTTTTTAGTGATGGGGTGTGTGATAAAAAAAGGTGGAGACCACTGGCTCAGATCATTCTTCTAGGTCCTCTACAGGAAGGTAAGACAGTCCTCACCCTAGAAAGCTTGCACTCTGAGATGACAGGACATGCCAGCAAAACCAAAGCAGCATTTTGTCTTCAGTTTGGGAGAAAAAGAGAAAAGTTTGCCCTTCCCTGTCTGGGTGAACTCCATACGTGGGGCTGGTACTCTACTAAGCGTTCTTCTTCCTAATTCTCATGGTTTGCTCCTCACCACCGCCAATCCATCAAGAGTTAATGCTTTAACCACTAACGTATCCATTTCCACACATTCTCCAACACTGGAAAAACATCCACCTTCTTCATACCCCTCTCTGCAAATTCCCCAGTACCTCAAATGCCTTCTCAGAGCTGACAGCACATTCCATCTTGCTTCATTTCTGTGCATGTTCTGAGACCCCCTGTCTCCTACACCCAATCCTCCAACACTGAACATGAAATAACCCGGCAAAGATTTAGTATTGCAGGTGCTTTCTGTAACTTGAAACGGTGCCATATTTCATCATCCTTTCCTTCCCAGGTAATTCCACCTTATCAACTCTGGCATGAATCACTTCACAAAACACAGCCAAATTCACATGAAAAGCCTTAGTAGTTTACTCATAACAGCACTGCCGTCTCCTTCCGAGGAAAATGCTACAAAAAGCAGATTTGAAGAAGAGATCTGGAACTGACACACTAGCATTTTCCCCTATATAAACTGGACAAAATATAACCAAATCCGCATGAGAACAGGGTCTAAGGATTGCAATTATTCCCACTGCCTCTCAGGTGGGGGAAAACCACATCAGCACTGCATATCCCTATCCCACACACCTGTGCACACATTCAAAACAAAAAATCATTAGAAAATACAAGTGCAAGCCAGTTACCTTTGCACTTCATGCCCACCCATAGGAAAACATCAGAAGAGATACTCTGCTTTTCACAGAACATGGGTATTTTCTGACCTACAGAAGGCATGCAGGAGAAGGTGCCTAAAGTCAAAACTGAAACATCAGGAATAGACTCAAAATGTGAGACAGAAAAGGTCTGAAAAATGATAAGTGATCTGACGTAATAGATTTAAGCTCCACCAAGCAGCTCACTAGGTACCACGCACACCGGCTAAGGCATTTGTAAGATCTCTACTAGACAGGCAGCCTGCAACGGAAGAACAGAAAAGATAGCATATCCCAATGTAATGCACACACACACAAAAATAATAATAAACACAGTGAGAATTTACAGCACCAACATACACATTAATTAATGGAGTTAAATTAAAAAAGAACTCCCTCCCAAACCTCAGGAGAAACCCCTGTTCTTGCCGTATCAGCAGCCACCAGTACCTCTCGCTGCTGGAAACTTCCCAGGAAGCAGTGACAACTTGCACTTGGGACTCTGCTTACTTTCACTTTTTAGATGTAAGCGGACCAGCATGACAAAGCCAAATATTCCCACCCGCTCCTGCCTCCCAAACACCTAATGTTGCCTAATTTCTACAACAAATTCAAAGCACAATAAAAAACCCAAAACCTAGAAATCGCAATCGTTGCACAAATAATTGATGAAAAATCCTTCACGACATTTATGCATTTATTTCTAAATATCAACACACTGAAGACAAATAACTCTGGGGGCGGGGAGATCAGATGACCTCAAAAATATTCTGCAAGATATTTGCAGAGAGGAAAAACTCTTCCACCAGCAAAGCTGTAGATACTACAGAGAAAGAAGAAAAGAAAAAAAAAAAAAAGACTGACAAACTAAAAATATTTGTCAATAAGAAATAAGGGAAAACATGCATTAAGTCATATATACAAATAATATCAGAGCAGGAAATAAGAAAAATAGATGTTGGTAGGCAGAGAAACTTAAAAATAGAAACCAAGAAAGACAACTCACAAAATAGATGAAAAGGCAACCCTGAAACACTTCCCCAGCACAGCTGCCCCAAAAAGCCCCTGCCGCCACGCTTTCATCCCCCGCTGAATCATAACAGCACCCCAACAGTAGCCCCGGGAAAGAACCAGCTCCCCTTCCCTACAACCACCTCCTGCTCACACTTTGACAAGCACGATAAAAGCCCTCAGGAGAAAGGTAAACGGAAAGCAAAACTGAAAATGGAAACAGGGAAATTCTGTCTAGATGATGATGATGAAAGGAAAGCTGCGGCACCACATAAAGCCGGCCACCCGGCAGCACCCCAAGCACAGCGCCCACCCGCATCGCCACCCGGCCTGACCAGGCTCCTGCCCACCACCCCCCACGCAGCGCCCACCGCCCCACCATGCCTGCGCCCGCAACCCCACAGCCCCGCCTGCGCCACGGCGCCACGGCGCTCCCGCTCCTCCTGACGGCTCTCGCCACCGCCCTCGCCTGCCAACACCTGCGTCCCCGCGACGCCACCTTCCCCTGGGACAGCCTCCAGCTCCTCCACGCCATGGCGCCCAGCCCGCCACAGCCCTGCCACCACCAGCACGCGCCCTTCCCCTTCCCCGACACCCTCCTCCGCACCAGCCACCCACAGCAAGCCGCCGCCGCCGCCCTCCGCATCCTCCAGCACCTCTTCGCCACCCTCAGCAGCCCGAGCACCCCCCAACACTGGGACGCCCAGGCACGGCACCACCTCCTCAACAACCTCCACCATTACGAACACGACCTGGAGCAATGTGCGCCAGCCAACGGGATGCTCTTCAAAAGGCAAGGGCCCCGCAACCTGCTGCTCAACATCAACAAATACTTCCGGCGCCTCCAGGACTTCCTCCACACCCACAACCACACCGCCTGCGCCTGGGACCACGTCCGCCTCGAAGCTCGCCTCTGCTTCCAACGCATGGACACACTCATACGGCGAATGAACAGCCAAGCTGCTCCTGCCCTTCATCAGACCCACCCGCGTCAAACGCCGATCCCCAGACAGCGCCGGCGGCCACAGACCGAGCAGAGGCAGGAGCAGCCCGGGCTGGGATTGCTCAGCCCTGCTCACACCTCTTCCAGCCAGGAGCCGGCGCCGACAGGGAAACGGGCATGACCGCGGCAAGGCCAGCGCCAGGCTGCGGTACAGCCCGCACACCCGCACCGCTGGAAAGGAAGGAGGAGGAAATTGCTGTGCTGCACACTCATGGACAGCCGCGAGGTGATGGAGAGAGGGGTGGTATTTATTACCCACGGCGTTTATCTGGCCCATCCAGACTGCGACCTCCCCTGATGGAGAGGAAGGTCCCCGCGGACACTGCGGGAGTCTGACGCCAACGACTATTTATTGATTTATTTATTCATTTAGCTGGCCAATAATTTCCATATTTATATATTTATTTATTTATTCACTTGTTGGAAATAAAGACTTTTTGCAAAAACAAAAAAGAAGAAAAAAGAAAAGAGGTGGTCATCGTGCATATACTTGACAGGCAAAGACAGGGACTCTGCAGGCAGGCAGGGATGAGCCTCGCTCCTGTAGCCCATCCCACTGATGCCTCCTGCCCCAGTCGAAGGCTCCGGACAGCAGGCCACTCTCAGGGACCCACCATGGTCCTTCAAGTCCACAGGCATCTCCCACTAATGCGGGACCCTCGGAGCATACACTTGCCCGGACAACATGATGCCTGCCCTGCGTGCTCCTCCTGTCCCACCACCCGTCCTCTCCCTTCCCAACCCTCTCCCACTGCCAAGACATGAAAGCCACCTCCAAGCCACCACCCCATCACAAACAACCATTCAGCAATGCCACAGCACTGCTTGGGACCAAGCAGGGTGGCATGGACAAGGTGCACCTCGAAGAGGCAAGGAGGGCACCCACCAAGGCCTGCGGAGATTTGGACAAGGAAAAGCATCCCAGTGCTACCAACCCCATCCAAGAAACACCAGAAAAAACCACAAAAAACACAGGAGATGCCCAGGACTGCTCATTGCTCTCCTACAACCACCACAACTGGCCCAGGACGCTCCTGCCTGTGCTCACACACCAGTGGCCATGGGGACCTCCCTCACTACATAGAGCACATAGGCCTAGGCCTTCTTTAGCCCAACATATCCTTAGCAAACAAAAAAAATACATCCCCCAAACACCACCACCCAACATGGTCCAAACCAACCAGTACAGACCAGCACAGCATTCCCCATGAAGGAAACTGCCCACGCACCACAGCACCAGCTGCTCCTTCACTCTCCAACCACCACCCCAAAAATATCTGCACCGGGTGCTTTGCCCTCCCCAGGTAAGCCCGAGCAAGACAACACAAAAGTTCAGCAGCTCTGGCCTCCTCCCGCCTGGGACAAAGAGTTGTTCTCCATGCTCAGTCACACCACCTCCACCACCACATCACTGCAAGGACACTGCTCTGTGCAAACACAAATGGGCACTTCCCATGCAGCTGGAGAGCGAGAAAACAAGTGGGACCAAATATATTCAGGTACACAGCAGGACCCCTCAAGATGCATCTTCCAGACTGTACTACAGTCCTCCTGATGTTCCTTCTAACCAGGAATACCCTGTGACGCCAGGCAGGGGGGACATCATTGGCTGTGTCTTCTCCAAGGTGGCTGGAGAAAGCAAGCAATCCTCAGACATAAAAACAGAAGAGGACAGGTAATGACAGAAGCTGGAACACAGGGAACTCAAACATGACAGAATAAACACATTACTATTATCTTTACCATGAAGGTGATAAAACACCAAAAGAGAGATCAGGGAGGTTGTGGGACGTCCACTCCTGGAGATATATCCAAAAGCATCATTGGACAAAGCCATCAGCAGCCTCCTCTGACACCACCTACCCTCAGCACCAGATTGCATTCGGGACCTCCAGAGCAAAACAGATCATTGAAAAAGAATTTTAAAAATGGAAAGAATTGATACATGAACGGCGATAAAAAAAAAACAAACAGAGAGAGAAACTGAGAAGTTCCAGTAGTATGAGAGCATAACATAAGACACATGCACTTCACCAGGAAAACACTGGAAATTGGAAAAATGGAATTGTTTGTAGAGGACCTTTCCTCCGCGCAGCACAATGAGACAGTGGTCATGAAAAATCCCACACCTGGCAAAAAAACCAAAAATCACCCTATATAAAAATACTTCTAGCTGTGTCTCCTTCATTGTTCAATAAGTAAGAGCTTAGAAAAGACTTCTTATCCACCACCATGATGAGGTTCAGACTAAGGCAAGGGAAGCAAAGAGACTGTAGAAGCTTCATCAATAAACATTCATTGAAAAAGTCCTCAGACCCAGGGCCACCTACTCAAAAGCCACGACGACTTAGAGAGCACCTCAGATTCCTGAGGAATACATCATTTTACAAACCTCCCAAAAGCTAAAAAGAAATGATATATTCATACGAAAAAAACGATGACAAACATACCGAAAGTAAAAAACCCACAACCAATACTGGAGCATTACATAATGAAAAGAGACTTGGGCAGCAAGGGACATTTAGCGGAACAAGACAAGCGTGAGTGCAAGCCGGGGAGGGAAAGGAGAAACCACAAAAAAAACACATCAGCACCACAACTACCCCATGTGTCACTCCACTGCCGATTTCACATCTCCCATTCAAAAACTAGAGCCAATGTCCCCCAAAAACCTCACCAGTAAAGTACCACCACTGCCCTCCCCAAGAACGGCCACCCCACCAACGCACTTCCCCAAGACCACCACAGCCACCAGCCAAAACTGAAAACCACAGCGGAAACTCGCTGCCACCAGAAGGCGAGGAAGGGAAAGCTGCGGCACCACATAAAGCCGGCCACCCGGCAGCACCCCAAGCACAGCGCCCACCCGCACCGCCACCCGGCCTGACCAGGCTCCTGCCCACCACCCCCCACGCAGCGCCCACCACCCCACCATGCCTGCGCCCGCAACCCCACAGCCCCGCCTGCGCCACGGCGCCACGGCGCTCCCGCTCCTCCTGACGGCTCTCGCCACCGCCCTCGCCTGCCAACACCTGCGTCCCCGCGACGCCACCTTCCCCTGGGACAGCCTCCAGCTCCTCCACGCCATGGCGCCCAGCCCGCCACAGCCCTGCCACCACCAGCACGCGCCCTTCCCCTTCCCCGACACCCTCCTCCGCACCAGCCACCCACAGCAAGCCGCCGCCACCGCCCTCCGCATCCTCCAGCACCTCTTCGCCACCCTCAGCAGCCCGAGCACCCCCCAACACTGGGACGCCCAGGCACGGCACCACCTCCTCAACAACCTCCACCACCACATCCAGCAGCTCCAGCAGTGCCTGCCGGCCAACGGCACGCTCTTCCAAGGCCAAGGGCCCCGCAACCTGCTGCTCAACGTCAACAAATACTTCCGGCGCCTCCAGGACTTCCTCCACGCCCACAACCACACCGCCTGCGCCTGGGACCACGTCCGCCTCGAAGCTCGCCTCTGCTTCCAACACCTCCACAACCTCACCCGCACCATGCGCAATTAGCCCGACGACCCCCACCAACCCGCACGGCCCCACCCGCCCCCACCACCACCTCGGGACCACCGCCCCATCCCCGCCTCTGTCCTCCCCCACACCAAGACCCGCTGCAAGAACGGCCCTGCACCCTCAGCCTCCACTCACTGCTCCTCCAGTTCAAGAACTTTATTTATTTATTTTGACAATGGCCTTTATCTATTTATTCACCTATTTATTCCACAGGAAGTAAAGACCTCTTGCAAAACCCTTGCCACTGCCTCTCGTCTCAGAAGCACAGCAACGAGCCTTTGGGCTGGGGGGAAGCCACCTCCACTCAACACCTACGCCAAGCCCCGCTCCAAACGGGGCTCCCCACATCCCGTGCCCGCTCTTCCCTTTGGCACCTCCCCAAGGAGGCGCTTGCCTCAACCTCTTTGGAAAACCTCTGACAGGGTTTAGCCATCGCCATCGGAATCTCCTCTCCGGCCCTTGTCTCCCCAACATTTCCCACCTGCCAGCCCGCTTTACACCGACTCAGGAGCAGCTCCGCAGTCCTCAGCACAAGGACCACACGCACCTCTTGGAGCGGGTCCAGACGAGGGCCACAAACACCATCAGAGGGCTGGAACGCCTCTCCTACCACAAAAGGCCCAGACAGTTGGGCTTCTTCACCCTGGAGAAGAGAAGGCTCCGGGGACACCTTATGGCGGCCTTTCCGTACCCCAAGGGGGCTCATAAGAAACATGGGCACAGACTTTTTAGTGGGGGCCTCTTGCGGCAGGACAAGGGGGAATGGATTTCAACTGAAAGAGGCTAGATTCAGACCAGGGAGAAGGAAGACGTTTTGTACCATGAGGGTGCTGAAACACTGGCACAGGTTGCCCAGAGAGCTGGTAGATGCCCCATCCCTGGAAACACTCAAGGTCAGGTTGGACGGGGCTCTCAGCCACCTGAGCTACTTGAAGGCGGCCCTGCTCATTGCTGGGGGGTGCACCAGATGACCTTTGAGGGTCCCTCCCAACCCAAACCATTCCATCATCCTATGAAGGAGAGGCACGGCAGAGATCGCTCTGATTAGGCCCGCTTCCGCTACTCTTGCCACTTCAGGCTTTTTTCACGACAAATCTCCCCCGGCGCTGCTTGAAAACGCCTCGCGGCACCAACTACTCTAGGGCAACACGGACAAGGTCCGGCCACGGACCTCCAACAGCAGCCTACCGCCTGCAGGGACGGCACCTAGGTACGCCAAATCATCGTGCACGTGCCAGCACCCCAAGCACAGCACTCCCCCCAACACCAACGTTGCCTCACAAGACCAGGCCTCCAGCCCGCCACCGCCCTGCCACCACCACCACACACGCGGTTCCCCTGCCCCAAAAGCTCTGAGAAAACACGTGCCAGCGTCTCTCACACCAGCCCAACATGCTCCTCGCTCTTGGAAGGCACCGGAAAACCTCAGCCAGTGCAACCTCCACCTCATCCTCCCACTAGAGCTCTACAATGAGATCCCTGGCTCAGCTCCACCTCCAGAGGACCCTCGCACACCCCTCCTCTAGGGGCGCAGGGGCTCAGGCCATCCCAAACGCAAGACCCTTCGCTTGCCGGGGACACCTTCTTCTTTGCCCTCCAGCCACCGCGGGCAAGCAGCCACAGACGACACAACAAGACCCCGGCTACAGGCCACACGCAGCGGACCGCAGCCAGGGACCCAACGCAGCCGCACCAGCAGCAGCAAAACCCTTCCCTTTTTCCTCTTCCTCTTCCCGCGAGCCCTTCCTCCTGCCTTTCCTCCCCATTCTCATCCACGTCAAACACGGGAGCTGGGGCTGCTCCGTCCAGGAGCACGTCCAACGCTCAAGTGCCTACACCCAGAGCCACCTCCTCGCCAGCCGCCGCCACCCCCAGGCCCTCGCTCCAGGAGGGGGCTCCCCAGGCCCTGCCAAGTGACATCACTTCACCACCCTTCCCAACACGAAAACAGAAGACCAGCTAACAGGAAAACAGAGGCGAGCCAAAAGCGAAAGGAAAACAGACCACGACCAACACCAGGGCATGCCAGACGGAAAAGACACCGGGGCACCAGGGGAAACTTCAGCTGCAGAAAAGAGGCACCACAGCTCGCCCTGCAGGCAACAGGGAAACCCTAACGCCCCTCCCCGGCACAGCTGCCCCCAAGGGCTCTGCCCCAGCGCTTTCGCATCCCCCGCTCCACCGCCACAGCCAACCTCCCCCCGCACAGCCACCCTCCCCAACCACGGCCACCCCACCAACGCACTTCCCCAAGACCACCACAGCCACCAGCCAAAACTGAAAACCACAGCGGAAACTCGCTGCCACCAGAAGGCGAGGAAGGGAAAGCTGCGGCACCACATAAAGCCGGCCACCCGGCAGCACCCCAAGCACAGCGCCCACCCGCACCGCCACCCGGCCTGACCAGGCTCCTGCCCACCACCCCCCACGCAGCACCCACCGCCCCACCATGCCTGCGCCCGCAACCCCACAGCCCCGCCTGCGCCACGGCGCCACGGCGCTCCCGCTCCTCCTGACGGCTCTCGCCACCGCCCTCGCCTGCCAACACCTGCGTCCCCGCGACGCCACCTTCCCCTGGGACAGCCTCCAGCTCCTCCACGCCATGGCGCCCAGCCCGCCACAGCCCTGCCACCACCAGCACGCGCCCTTCCCCTTCCCCGACACCCTCCTCCGCACCAGCCACCCACAGCAAGCCGCCGCCGCCGCCCTCCGCATCCTCCAGCACCTCTTCGCCACCCTCAGCAGCCCGAGCACCCCCCAACACTGGGACGCCCAGGCACGGCACCACCTCCTCAACAACCTCCACCACCACATCCAGCAGCTCCAGCAGTGCCTGCCGGCCAACGGCACGCTCTTCCAAGGCCAAGGGCCCCGCAACCCGCTGCTCAACATCAACAAATACTTCCGGCGCCTCCAGGACTTCCTCCACGCCCACAACCACACCGCCTGCGCCTGGGACCACGTCCGCCTCGAAGCTCGCCTCTGCTTCCAACACCTCCACAACCTCACCCACACCATGCGCAATTAGCCCGACGACCCCCACCAACCCGCACGGCCCCACCCGCCCCCACCACCACCTCGGGACCACCGCCCCACCCCCGCCTCTGTCCTCCCCCACGCCAAGACCCGCTGCAAGAACGGCCCTGCACCCTCAGCCTCCACTCACTGCTCCTCTAGTTCAAGAACTTTATTTATTTATTTTGACAATGGCCTTTATCTATTTATTCACCTATTTATTCCACAGGAAATAAAGACCTCTTGCAAAACCCTTGCCACTGTCTCTCGTCTCAGAAGCACAGCAACGAGCCTTTGGGCTGGGGGGAAGCCACCTCCACTCAACACCTACGCCAAGCCCCGCTCCAAACGGGGCTCCCCACATCCCGCGCCCGCTCTTCCCTTTGGCACCTCCCCAAGGAGGCGCTTGCCTCAACCTCTTTGGAAAACCTCTGACAGGGTTTAGCCATCGCCATCGGAATCTCCTCTCCGGCCCTTGTCTCCCCAACATTTCCCACCTGCCAGCCCGCTTTACACCGACTCAGGAGCAGCTCCGCAGTCCTCACCACAAGGACCACACGCACCTCTTGGAGCGGGTCCAGACGAGGGCCACAAACACCATCAGAGGGCTGGAACGCCTCTCCTACCACAAAAGGCCCAGACAGTTGGGCTTCTTCACCCTGGAGAAGAGAAGGCTCCGGGGACACCTTACGGCGGCCTTTCCGTACCCCAAGGGGGCTTATAAGAAAGATGGGCACAGACTTTTTAGTGGGGCCTCTTGCGGCAGGACAAGGGGGAATGGTTTTCAACTGAAAGAGGCTAGATTCAGACCAGGGAGAAGGAAGACGTTTTTTACCATGAGGGTGCTGAAACACTGGCACAGGTTGCCCAGAGAGCTGGTAGATGCCCCATCCCTGGAAACACTCAAGGTCAGGTTGGACGGGGCTCTCAGCCACCTGAGCTAGTTGAAGGCGGCCCTGCTCATTGCTGGGGGGTGCACCAGATGACCTTTGAGGGCCCCTCCCAACCCAAACCATTCCATCATCCTATGAAGGAGAGGCACGGCAGAGATCGCTCTGATCAGGCCCGCTTCCGCTACTCTTGCCACTTCAGGCTTTTTTCACGACAAATCTCCCCCGGCGCTGCTTGAAAACGCCTCGCGGCACCAACTACTCTAGGGCAACACGGACAAGGTCCGGCCACGGACCTCCAACAGCAGCCTGCCGCCTGCAGGGACGGCACCTAGGTACGCCAAATCATCGTGCACGTGCCAGCACCCCAAGCACAGCACTCCCCCCAACACCAACGTTGCCTCACAAGACCAGGCCTCCAGCCCGCCACCACCCTGCCACCACCACCACACACACGGTTCCCCTGCCCCAAAAGCTCTGAGAAAACACGTGCCAGCGTCTCTCACACCAGCCCAACATGCTCCTCGCTCTTGGAAGGCACCGGAAAACCTCAGCCAGTGCAACCTCCACCTCCTCCTCCCACTAGAGCTCTACAATGAGATCCCTGGCTCAGCTCCACCTCCAGAGGACCCTCGCACACCCCTCCTCTAGGGGCGCAGGGGCTCAGGCCATCCCAAACGCAAGACCCTTCGCTTGTCGGGGACACCTTCTTCTTTGCCCTCCAGCCACCGCGGGCAAGCAGCCACAGACGACACAACAAGACCCCGGCTACAGGGCCACGCGCAGCGGACCGCAGCCAGGGACCCAACGCAGCCGCACCAGCAGCAGCAAAACCCTTCCCTTTTTCCTCTTCCTCTTCCCGCGAGCCCTTCCTCCTGCCTTTCCTCCCCATTCTCATCCGCGTCAAACACGGGAGCTGGGGCTGCTCCGTCCAGGAGCACGTCCAACGCTCAAGTGCCTACACCCAGAGCCACCTCCTCGCCAGCCGCCGCCACCCCCAGGCCCTCGCTCCAGGAGGGGGCTCCCCAGGCCCTGCCAAGTGACATCACTTCACCACCCTTCCCAACACGAAAACAGAAGACCAGCTAACAGGAAAACAGAGGCGAGCCAAAAGCGAAAGGAAAACAGACCACGACCAACACCAGGGCATGCCAGACGGAAAAGACACCGGGGCACCAGGGGAAACTTCAGCTGCAGAAAAGAGGCACCACAGCTCGCCCTGCAGGCAACAGGGAAACCCTAACGCCCCTCCCCGGCACAGCTGCCCCCAAGGGCTCTGCCCCAGCGCTTTCGCATCCCCCGCTCCACCGCCACAGCCAACCTCCCCCCGCACAGCCACCCTCCCCAACCACGGCCACCCCACCAACGCACTTCCCCAAGACCACCACAGCCACCAGCCAAAACTGAAAACCACAGCGGAAACTCGCTGCCACCAGAAGGCGAGGAAGGGAAAGCTGCGGCACCACATAAAGCCGGCCACCCGGCAGCACCCCAAGCACAGCGCCCACCCGCACCGCCACCCGGCCTGACCAGGCTCCTGCCCACCACCCCCCACGCAGCACCCACCGCCCCACCATGCCTGCGCCCGCAACCCCACAGCCCCGCCTGCGCCACGGCACCACGGCGCTCCCGCTCCTCCTGACGGCTCTCGCCACCGCCCTCGCCTGCCAACACCTGCGTCCCCGCGACGCCACCTTCCCCTGGGACAGCCTCCAGCTCCTCCACGCCATGGCGCCCAGCCCGCCACAGCCCTGCCACCACCAGCACGCGCCCTTCCCCTTCCCCGACACCCTCCTCCGCACCAGCCACCCACAGCAAGCCGCCGCCGCCGCCCTCCGCATCCTCCAGCACCTCTTCGCCACCCTCAGCAGCCCGAGCACCCCCCAACACTGGGACGCCCAGGCACGGCACCACCTCCTCAACAACCTCCACCACCACATCCAGCAGCTCCAGCAGTGCCTGCCGGCCAACGGCACGCTCTTCCAAGGCCAAGGGCCCCGCAACCTGCTGCTCAACATCAACAAATACTTCCGGCGCCTCCAGGACTTCCTCCACGCCCACAACCACACCGCCTGCGCCTGGGACCACGTCCGCCTCGAAGCTCGCCTCTGCTTCCAACACCTCCACAACCTCACCCGCACCATGCGCAATTAGCCCGACGACCCCCACCAACCCGCACGGCCCCACCCGCCCCCACCACCACCTCGGGACCACCGCCCCATCCCCGCCTCTGTCCTCCCCCACGCCAAGACCCGCTGCAAGAACGGCCCTGCACCCTCAGCCTCCACTCACTGCTCCTCTAGTTCAAGAACTTTATTTATTTATTTTGACAATGGCCTTTATCTATTTATTCACCTATTTATTCCACAGGAAATAAAGACCTCTTGCAAAACCCTTGCCACTGCCTCTCGTCTCAGAAGCACAGCAACGAGCCTTTGGGCTGGGGGGAAGCCACCTCCACTCAACACCTACGCCAAGCCCCGCTCCAAACGGGGCTCCCCACATCCCGCGCCCGCTCTTCCCTTTGGCACCTCCCCAAGGAGGCGCTTGCCTCAACCTCTTTGGAAAACCTCTGACAGGGTTTAGCCATCGCCATCGGAATCTCCTCTCCGGCCCTTGTCTCCCCAACATTTCCCACCTGCCAGCCCGCTTTACACCGACTCAGGAGCAGCTCCGCAGTCCTCACCACAAGGACCACACGCACCTCTTGGAGCGGGTCCAAACGAGGGCCACAAACACCATCAGAGGGCTGGAACGCCTCTCCTACCACAAAAGGCCCAGACAGTTGGGCTTCTTCACCCTGGAGAAGAGAAGGCTCCGGGGACACCTTATGGCGGCCTTTCCGTACCCCAAGGGGGCTTATAAGAAAGATGGGCACAGACTTTTTAGTGGGGGCCTCTTGCGGCAGGACAGGGGCGAATGGTTTTCAACTGAAAGAGGCTAGATTCAGACCAGGGAGAAGGAAGACGTTTTTTACCATGAGGGTGCTGAAACACTGGCACAGGTTGCCCAGAGAGCTGGTAGATGCCCCATCCCTGGAAACACTCAAGGTCAGGTTGGACGGGGCTCTCAGCCACCTGAGCTAGTTGAAGGCGGCCCTGCTCATTGCTGGGGGGTGCACCAGATGACCTTTGAGGGTCCCTCCCAACCCAAACCATTCCATCATCCTATGAAGGAGAGGCACGGCAGAGATCGCTCTGATTAGGCCCGCTTCCGCTACTCTTGCCACTTCAGGCTTTTTTCACGACAAATCTCCCCTGGCGCTGCTTGAAAACGCCTCGCGGCACCAACTACTCTAGGGCAACACGGACAAGGTCCGGCCACGGACCTCCAACAGCAGCCTACCGCCTGCAGGGACGGCACCTAGGTACGCCAAATCATCGTGCACGTGCCAGCACCCCAAGCACAGCACTCCCCCCAACACCAACGTTGCCTCACAAGACCAGGCCTCCAGCCCGCCACCGCCCTGCCACCACCACCACACACGCGGTTCCCCTGCCCCAAAAGCTCTGAGAAAACACGTGCCAGCGTCTCTCACACAAGCCCAACATGCTCCTCGCTCTTGGAAGGCACCGGAAAACCTCAGCCAGTGCAACCTCCACCTCCTCCTCCCACTAGAGCTCTACAATGAGATCCCTGGCTCAGCTCCATCTCCAGAGGACCCTCGCACACCCCTCCTCTAGGGGCGCAGGCCATCCCAAACGCAAGACCCTTCGCTTGTCGGGGACACCTTCTTCTTTGCCCTCCAGCCACCGCGGGCAAGCAGCCACAGACGACACAACAAGACCCCGGCTACAGGGCCACACGCAGCGGACCGCAGCCAGGGACCCAACGCAGCCGCACCAGCAGCAGCAAAACCCTTCCCTTTTTCCTCTTCCTCTTCCCGCGAGCCCTTCCTCCTGCCTTTCCTCCCCATTCTCATCCGCGTCAAACACGGGAGCTGGGGCTGCTCCGTCCAGGAGCACGTCCAACGCTCAAGTGCCTACACCCAGAGCCACCTCCTCGCCAGCCGCCGCCACCCCCAGGCCCTCGCTCCAGGAGGGGGCTCCCCAGGCCCTGCCAAGTGACATCACTTCACCACCCTTCCCAACACGAAAACAGAAGACCAGCTAACAGGAAAACAGAGGCGAGCCAAAAGCGAAAGGAAAACAGACCACGACCAACACCAGGGCATGCCAGACGGAAAAGACACCGGGGCACCAGGGGAAACTTCAGCTGCAGAAAAGAGGCACCACAGCTCGCCCTGCAGGCAACAGGGAAACCCTAACGCCCCTCCCCGGCACAGCTGCCCCCAAGGGCTCTGCCCCAGCGCTTTCGCATCCCCCGCTCCACCGCCACAGCCAACCTCCCCCCGCACAGCCACCCTCCCCAACCACGGCCACCCCACCAACGCACTTCCCCAAGACCACCACAGCCACCAGCCAAAACTGAAAACCACAGCGGAAACTCGCTGCCACCAGAAGGCGAGGAAGGGAAAGCTGCGGCACCACATAAAGCCGGCCACCCGGCAGCACCCCAAGCACAGCGCCCACCCGCACCGCCACCCGGCCTGACCAGGCTCCTGCCCACCACCCCCCACGCAGCGCCCACCGCCCCACCATGCCTGCGCCCGCAACCCCACAGCCCCGCCTGCGCCACGGCACCACGGCGCTCCCGCTCCTCCTGACGGCTCTCGCCACCGCCCTCGCCTGCCAACACCTGCGTCCCCGCGACGCCACCTTCCCCTGGGACAGCCTCCAGCTCCTCCACGCCATGGCGCCCAGCCCGCCACAGCCCTGCCACCACCAGCACGCGCCCTTCCCCTTCCCCGACACCCTCCTCCGCACCAGCCACCCACAGCAAGCCGCCGCCGCCGCCCTCCGCATCCTCCAGCACCTCTTCGCCACCCTCAGCAGCCCGAGCACCCCCCAACACTGGGACGCCCAGGCACGGCACCACCTCCTCAACAACCTCCACCACCACATCCAGCAGCTCCAGCAGTGCCTGCCGGCCAACGGCACGCTCTTCCAAGGCCAAGGGCCCCGCAACCTGCTGCTCAACATCAACAAATACTTCCGGCGCCTCCAGGACTTCCTCCACGCCCACAACCACACCGCCTGCGCCTGGGACCACGTCCGCCTCGAAGCTCGCCTCTGCTTCCAACACCTCCACAACCTCACCCGCACCATGCGCAATTAGCCCGACGACCCCCACCAACCCGCACGGCCCCACCCGCCCCCACCACCACCTCGGGACCACCGCCCCATCCCCGCCTCTGTCCTCCCCCACGCCAAGACCCGCTGCAAGAACGGCCCTGCACCCTCAGCCTCCACTCACTGCTCCTCTAGTTCAAGAACTTTATTTATTTATTTTGACAATGGCCTTTATCTATTTATTCACCTATTTATTCCACAGGAAATAAAGACCTCTTGCAAAACCCTTGCCACTGCCTCTCGTCTCAGAAGCACAGCAACGAGCCTTTGGGCTGGGGGGAAGCCACCTCCACTCAACACCTACGCCAAGCCCCGCTCCAAACGGGGCTCCCCACATCCCGCGCCCGCTCTTCCCTTTGGCACCTCCCCAAGGAGGCGCTTGCCTCAACCTCTTTGGAAAACCTCTGACAGGGTTTAGCCATCGCCATCGGAATCTCCTCTCCGGCCCTTGTCTCCCCAACATTTCCCACCTGCCAGCCCGCTTTACACCGACTCAGGAGCAGCTCCGCAGTCCTCACCACAAGGACCACACGCACCTCTTGGAGCGGGTCCAAACGAGGGCCACAAACACCATCAGAGGGCTGGAACGCCTCTCCTACCACAAAAGGCCCAGACAGTTGGGCTTCTTCACCCTGGAGAAGAGAAGGCTCCGGGGACACCTTATGGCGGCCTTTCCGTACCCCAAGGGGGCTTATAAGAAAGATGGGCACAGACTTTTTAGTGGGGGCCTCTTGCGGCAGGACAGGGGCGAATGGTTTTCAACTGAAAGAGGCTAGATTCAGACCAGGGAGAAGGAAGACGTTTTTTACCATGAGGGTGCTGAAACACTGGCACAGGTTGCCCAGAGAGCTGGTAGATGCCCCATCCCTGGAAACACTCAAGGTCAGGTTGGACGGGGCTCTCAGCCACCTGAGCTAGTTGAAGGCGGCCCTGCTCATTGCTGGGGGGTGCACCAGATGACCTTTGAGGGTCCCTCCCAACCCAAACCATTCCATCATCCTATGAAGGAGAGGCACGGCAGAGATCGCTCTGATTAGGCCCGCTTCCGCTACTCTTGCCACTTCAGGCTTTTTTCACGACAAATCTCCCCTGGTGCTGCTTGAAAACGCCTCGCGGCACCAACTACTCTAGGGCAACACGGACAAGGTCCGGCCACGGACCTCCAACAGCAGCCTACCGCCTGCAGGGACGGCACCTAGGTACGCCAAATCATCGTGCACGTGCCAGCACCCCAAGCACAGCACTCCCCCCAACACCAACGTTGCCTCACAAGACCAGGCCTCCAGCCCGCCACCGCCCTGCCACCACCACCACACACGCGGTTCCCCTGCCCCAAAAGCTCTGAGAAAACACGTGCCAGCGTCTCTCACACAAGCCCAACATGCTCCTCGCTCTTGGAAGGCACCGGAAAACCTCAGCCAGTGCAACCTCCACCTCCTCCTCCCACTAGAGCTCTACAATGAGATCCCTGGCTCAGCTCCATCTCCAGAGGACCCTCGCACACCCCTCCTCTAGGGGCGCAGGCCATCCCAAACGCAAGACCCTTCGCTTGTCGGGGACACCTTCTTCTTTGCCCTCCAGCCACCGCGGGCAAGCAGCCACAGACGACACAACAAGACCCCGGCTACAGGGCCACACGCAGCGGACCGCAGCCAGGGACCCAACGCAGCCGCACCAGCAGCAGCAAAACCCTTCCCTTTTTCCTCTTCCTCTTCCCGCGAGCCCTTCCTCCTGCCTTTCCTCCCCATTCTCATCCGCGTCAAACACGGGAGCTGGGGCTGCTCCGTCCAGGAGCACGTCCAACGCTCAAGTGCCTACACCCAGAGCCACCTCCTCGCCAGCCGCCGCCACCCCCAGGCCCTCGCTCCAGGAGGGGGCTCCCCAGGCCCTGCCAAGTGACATCACTTCACCACCCTTCCCAACACGAAAACAGAAGACCAGCTAACAGGAAAACAGAGGCGAGCCAAAAGCGAAAGGAAAACAGACCACGACCAACACCAGGGCATGCCAGACGGAAAAGACACCGGGGCACCAGGGGAAACTTCAGCTGCAGAAAAGAGGCACCACAGCTCGCCCTGCAGGCAACAGGGAAACCCTAACGCCCCTCCCCGGCACAGCTGCCCCCAAGGGCTCTGCCCCAGCGCTTTCGCATCCCCCGCTCCACCGCCACAGCCAACCTCCCCCCGCACAGCCACCCTCCCCAACCACGGCCACCCCACCAACGCACTTCCCCAAGACCACCACAGCCACCAGCCAAAACTGAAAACCACAGCGGAAACTCGCTGCCACCAGAAGGCGAGGAAGGGAAAGCTGCGGCACCACATAAAGCCGGCCACCCGGCAGCACCCCAAGCACAGCGCCCACCCGCACCGCCACCCGGCCTGACCAGGCTCCTGCCCACCACCCCCCACGCAGCGCCCACCGCCCCACCATGCCTGCGCCCGCAACCCCACAGCCCCGCCTGCGCCACGGCGCCACGGCGCTCCCGCTCCTCCTGACGGCTCTCGCCACCGCCCTCGCCTGCCAACACCTGCGTCCCCGCGACGCCACCTTCCCCTGGGACAGCCTCCAGCTCCTCCACGCCATGGCGCCCAGCCCGCCACAGCCCTGCCACCACCAGCACGCGCCCTTCCCCTTCCCCGACACCCTCCTCCGCACCAGCCACCCACAGCAAGCCGCCGCCGCCGCCCTCCGCATCCTCCAGCACCTCTTCGCCACCCTCAGCAGCCCGAGCACCCCCCAACACTGGGACGCCCAGGCACGGCACCACCTCCTCAACAACCTCCACCACCACATCCAGCAGCTCCAGCAGTGCCTGCCGGCCAACGGCACGCTCTTCCAAGGCCAAGGGCCCCGCAACCTGCTGCTCAACATCAACAAATACTTCCGGCGCCTCCAGGACTTCCTCCACGCCCACAACCACACCGCCTGCGCCTGGGACCACGTCCGCCTCGAAGCTCGCCTCTGCTTCCAACACCTCCACAACCTCACCCGCACCATGCGCAATTAGCCCGACGACCCCCACCAACCCGCACGGCCCCACCCGCCCCCACCACCACCTCGGGACCACCGCCCCATCCCCGCCTCTGTCCTCCCCCACGCCAAGACCCGCTGCAAGAACGGCCCTGCACCCTCAGCCTCCACTCACTGCTCCTCCAGTTCAAGAACTTTATTTATTTATTTTGACAATGGCCTTTATCTATTTATTCACCTATTTATTCCACAGGAAATAAAGACCTCTTGCAAAACCCTTGCCACTGCCTCTCGTCTCAGAAGCACAGCAACGAGCCTTTGGGCTGGGGGGAAGCCACCTCCACTCAACACCTACGCCAAGCCCCGCTCCAAACGGGGCTCCCCACATCCCGCGCCCGCTCTTCCCTTTGGCACCTCCCCAAGGAGGCGCTTGCCTCAACCTCTTTGGAAAACCTCTGACAGGGTTTAGCCATCGCCATCGGAATCTCCTCTCCGGCCCTTGTCTCCCCAACATTTCCCACCTGCCAGCCCGCTTTACACCGACTCAGGAGCAGCTCCGCAGTCCTCACCACAAGGACCACACGCACCTCTTGGAGCGGGTCCAAACGAGGGCCACAAACACCATCAGAGGGCTGGAACGCCTCTCCTACCACAAAAGGCCCAGACAGTTGGGCTTCTTCACCCTGGAGAAGAGAAGGCTCCGGGGACACCTTATGGCGGCCTTTCCGTACCCCAAGGGGGCTTATAAGAAAGATGGGCACAGACTTTTTAGTGGGGGCCTCTTGCGGCAGGACAGGGGCGAATGGTTTTCAACTGAAAGAGGCTAGATTCAGACCAGGGAGAAGGAAGACGTTTTTTACCATGAGGGTGCTGAAACACTGGCACAGGTTGCCCAGAGAGCTGGTAGATGCCCCATCCCTGGAAACACTCAAGGTCAGGTTGGACGGGGCTCTCAGCCACCTGAGCTAGTTGAAGGCGGCCCTGCTCATTGCTGGGGGGTGCACCAGATGACCTTTGAGGGTCCCTCCCAACCCAAACCATTCCATCATCCTATGAAGGAGAGGCACGGCAGAGATCGCTCTGATTAGGCCCGCTTCCGCTACTCTTGCCACTTCAGGCTTTTTTCACGACAAATCTCCCCTGGCGCTGCTTGAAAACGCCTCGCGGCACCAACTACTCTAGGGCAACACGGACAAGGTCCGGCCACGGACCTCCAACAGCAGCCTACCGCCTGCAGGGACGGCACCTAGGTACGCCAAATCATCGTGCACGTGCCAGCACCCCAAGCACAGCACTCCCCCCAACACCAACGTTGCCTCACAAGACCAGGCCTCCAGCCCGCCACCGCCCTGCCACCACCACCACACACGCGGTTCCCCTGCCCCAAAAGCTCTGAGAAAACACGTGCCAGCGTCTCTCACACAAGCCCAACATGCTCCTCGCTCTTGGAAGGCACCGGAAAACCTCAGCCAGTGCAACCTCCACCTCCTCCTCCCACTAGAGCTCTACAATGAGATCCCTGGCTCAGCTCCATCTCCAGAGGACCCTCGCACACCCCTCCTCTAGGGGCGCAGGCCATCCCAAACGCAAGACCCTTCGCTTGTCGGGGACACCTTCTTCTTTGCCCTCCAGCCACCGCGGGCAAGCAGCCACAGACGACACAACAAGACCCCGGCTACAGGGCCACACGCAGCGGACCGCAGCCAGGGACCCAACGCAGCCGCACCAGCAGCAGCAAAACCCTTCCCTTTTTCCTCTTCCTCTTCCCGCGAGCCCTTCCTCCTGCCTTTCCTCCCCATTCTCATCCGCGTCAAACACGGGAGCTGGGGCTGCTCCGTCCAGGAGCACGTCCAACGCTCAAGTGCCTACACCCAGAGCCACCTCCTCGCCAGCCGCCGCCACCCCCAGGCCCTCGCTCCAGGAGGGGGCTCCCCAGGCCCTGCCAAGTGACATCACTTCACCACCCTTCCCAACACGAAAACAGAAGACCAGCTAACAGGAAAACAGAGGCGAGCCAAAAGCGAAAGGAAAACAGACCACGACCAACACCAGGGCATGCCAGACGGAAAAGACACCGGGGCACCAGGGGAAACTTCAGCTGCAGAAAAGAGGCACCACAGCTCGCCCTGCAGGCAACAGGGAAACCCTAACGCCCCTCCCCGGCACAGCTGCCCCCAAGGGCTCTGCCCCAGCGCTTTCGCATCCCCCGCTCCACCGCCACAGCCAACCTCCCCCCGCACAGCCACCCTCCCCAACCACGGCCACCCCACCAACGCACTTCCCCAAGACCACCACAGCCACCAGCCAAAACTGAAAACCACAGCGGAAACTCGCTGCCACCAGAAGGCGAGGAAGGGAAAGCTGCGGCACCACATAAAGCCGGCCACCCGGCAGCACCCCAAGCACAGCGCCCACCCGCACCGCCACCCGGCCTGACCAGGCTCCTGCCCACCACCCCCCACGCAGCGCCCACCGCCCCACCATGCCTGCGCCCGCAACCCCACAGCCCCGCCTGCGCCACGGCGCCACGGCGCTCCCGCTCCTCCTGACGGCTCTCGCCACCGCCCTCGCCTGCCAACACCTGCGTCCCCGCGACGCCACCTTCCCCTGGGACAGCCTCCAGCTCCTCCACGCCATGGCGCCCAGCCCGCCACAGCCCTGCCACCACCAGCACGCGCCCTTCCCCTTCCCCGACACCCTCCTCCGCACCAGCCACCCACAGCAAGCCGCCGCCGCCGCCCTCCGCATCCTCCAGCACCTCTTCGCCACCCTCAGCAGCCCGAGCACCCCCCAACACTGGGACGCCCAGGCACGGCACCACCTCCTCAACAACCTCCACCACCACATCCAGCAGCTCCAGCAGTGCCTGCCGGCCAACGGCACGCTCTTCCAAGGCCAAGGGCCCCGCAACCTGCTGCTCAACATCAACAAATACTTCCGGCGCCTCCAGGACTTCCTCCACGCCCACAACCACACCGCCTGCGCCTGGGACCACGTCCGCCTCGAAGCTCGCCTCTGCTTCCAACACCTCCACAACCTCACCCGCACCATGCGCAATTAGCCCGACGACCCCCACCAACCCGCACGGCCCCACCCGCCCCCACCACCACCTCGGGACCACCGCCCCATCCCCGCCTCTGTCCTCCCCCACGCCAAGACCCGCTGCAAGAACGGCCCTGCACCCTCAGCCTCCACTCACTGCTCCTCCAGTTCAAGAACTTTATTTATTTATTTTGACAATGGCCTTTATCTATTTATTCACCTATTTATTCCACAGGAAATAAAGACCTCTTGCAAAACCCTTGCCACTGCCTCTCGTCTCAGAAGCACAGCAACGAGCCTTTGGGCTGGGGGGAAGCCACCTCCACTCAACACCTACGCCAAGCCCCGCTCCAAACGGGGCTCCCCACATCCCGCGCCCGCTCTTCCCTTTGGCACCTCCCCAAGGAGGCGCTTGCCTCAACCTCTTTGGAAAACCTCTGACAGGGTTTAGCCATCGCCATCGGAATCTCCTCTCCGGCCCTTGTCTCCCCAACATTTCCCACCTGCCAGCCCGCTTTACACCGACTCAGGAGCAGCTCCGCAGTCCTCACCACAAGGACCACACGCACCTCTTGGAGCGGGTCCAAACGAGGGCCACAAACACCATCAGAGGGCTGGAACGCCTCTCCTACCACAAAAGGCCCAGACAGTTGGGCTTCTTCACCCTGGAGAAGAGAAGGCTCCGGGGACACCTTATGGCGGCCTTTCCGTACCCCAAGGGGGCTTATAAGAAAGATGGGCACAGACTTTTTAGTGGGGGCCTCTTGCGGCAGGACAGGGGCGAATGGTTTTCAACTGAAAGAGGCTAGATTCAGACCAGGGAGAAGGAAGACGTTTTTTACCATGAGGGTGCTGAAACACTGGCACAGGTTGCCCAGAGAGCTGGTAGATGCCCCATCCCTGGAAACACTCAAGGTCAGGTTGGACGGGGCTCTCAGCCACCTGAGCTAGTTGAAGGCGGCCCTGCTCATTGCTGGGGGGTGCACCAGATGACCTTTGAGGGTCCCTCCCAACCCAAACCATTCCATCATCCTATGAAGGAGAGGCACGGCAGAGATCGCTCTGATTAGGCCCGCTTCCGCTACTCTTGCCACTTCAGGCTTTTTTCACGACAAATCTCCCCTGGCGCTGCTTGAAAACGCCTCGCGGCACCAACTACTCTAGGGCAACACGGACAAGGTCCGGCCACGGACCTCCAACAGCAGCCTACCGCCTGCAGGGACGGCACCTAGGTACGCCAAATCATCGTGCACGTGCCAGCACCCCAAGCACAGCACTCCCCCCAACACCAACGTTGCCTCACAAGACCAGGCCTCCAGCCCGCCACCGCCCTGCCACCACCACCACACACGCGGTTCCCCTGCCCCAAAAGCTCTGAGAAAACACGTGCCAGCGTCTCTCACACAAGCCCAACATGCTCCTCGCTCTTGGAAGGCACCGGAAAACCTCAGCCAGTGCAACCTCCACCTCCTCCTCCCACTAGAGCTCTACAATGAGATCCCTGGCTCAGCTCCATCTCCAGAGGACCCTCGCACACCCCTCCTCTAGGGGCGCAGGCCATCCCAAACGCAAGACCCTTCGCTTGTCGGGGACACCTTCTTCTTTGCCCTCCAGCCACCGCGGGCAAGCAGCCACAGACGACACAACAAGACCCCGGCTACAGGGCCACACGCAGCGGACCGCAGCCAGGGACCCAACGCAGCCGCACCAGCAGCAGCAAAACCCTTCCCTTTTTCCTCTTCCTCTTCCCGCGAGCCCTTCCTCCTGCCTTTCCTCCCCATTCTCATCCGCGTCAAACACGGGAGCTGGGGCTGCTCCGTCCAGGAGCACGTCCAACGCTCAAGTGCCTACACCCAGAGCCACCTCCTCGCCAGCCGCCGCCACCCCCAGGCCCTCGCTCCAGGAGGGGGCTCCCCAGGCCCTGCCAAGTGACATCACTTCACCACCCTTCCCAACACGAAAACAGAAGACCAGCTAACAGGAAAACAGAGGCGAGCCAAAAGCGAAAGGAAAACAGACCACGACCAACACCAGGGCATGCCAGACGGAAAAGACACCGGGGCACCAGGGGAAACTTCAGCTGCAGAAAAGAGGCACCACAGCTCGCCCTGCAGGCAACAGGGAAACCCTAACGCCCCTCCCCGGCACAGCTGCCCCCAAGGGCTCTGCCCCAGCGCTTTCGCATCCCCCGCTCCACCGCCACAGCCAACCTCCCCCCGCACAGCCACCCTCCCCAACCACGGCCACCCCACCAACGCACTTCCCCAAGACCACCACAGCCACCAGCCAAAACTGAAAACCACAGCGGAAACTCGCTGCCACCAGAAGGCGAGGAAGGGAAAGCTGCGGCACCACATAAAGCCGGCCACCCGGCAGCACCCCAAGCACAGCGCCCACCCGCACCGCCACCCGGCCTGACCAGGCTCCTGCCCACCACCCCCCACGCAGCGCCCACCGCCCCACCATGCCTGCGCCCGCAACCCCACAGCCCCGCCTGCGCCACGGCGCCACGGCGCTCCCGCTCCTCCTGACGGCTCTCGCCACCGCCCTCGCCTGCCAACACCTGCGTCCCCGCGACGCCACCTTCCCCTGGGACAGCCTCCAGCTCCTCCACGCCATGGCGCCCAGCCCGCCACAGCCCTGCCACCACCAGCACGCGCCCTTCCCCTTCCCCGACACCCTCCTCCGCACCAGCCACCCACAGCAAGCCGCCGCCGCCGCCCTCCGCATCCTCCAGCACCTCTTCGCCACCCTCAGCAGCCCGAGCACCCCCCAACACTGGGACGCCCAGGCACGGCACCACCTCCTCAACAACCTCCACCACCACATCCAGCAGCTCCAGCAGTGCCTGCCGGCCAACGGCACGCTCTTCCAAGGCCAAGGGCCCCGCAACCTGCTGCTCAACATCAACAAATACTTCCGGCGCCTCCAGGACTTCCTCCACGCCCACAACCACACCGCCTGCGCCTGGGACCACGTCCGCCTCGAAGCTCGCCTCTGCTTCCAACACCTCCACAACCTCACCCGCACCATGCGCAATTAGCCCGACGACCCCCACCAACCCGCACGGCCCCACCCGCCCCCACCACCACCTCGGGACCACCGCCCCATCCCCGCCTCTGTCCTCCCCCACGCCAAGACCCGCTGCAAGAACGGCCCTGCACCCTCAGCCTCCACTCACTGCTCCTCTAGTTCAAGAACTTTATTTATTTATTTTGACAATGGCCTTTATCTATTTATTCACCTATTTATTCCACAGGAAATAAAGACCTCTTGCAAAACCCTTGCCACTGCCTCTCGTCTCAGAAGCACAGCAACGAGCCTTTGGGCTGGGGGGAAGCCACCTCCACTCAACACCTACGCCAAGCCCCGCTCCAAACGGGGCTCCCCACATCCCGCGCCCGCTCTTCCCTTTGGCACCTCCCCAAGGAGGCGCTTGCCTCAACCTCTTTGGAAAACCTCTGACAGGGTTTAGCCATCGCCATCGGAATCTCCTCTCCGGCCCTTGTCTCCCCAACATTTCCCACCTGCCAGCCCGCTTTACACCGACTCAGGAGCAGCTCCGCAGTCCTCACCACAAGGACCACACGCACCTCTTGGAGCGGGTCCAAACGAGGGCCACAAACACCATCAGAGGGCTGGAACGCCTCTCCTACCACAAAAGGCCCAGACAGTTGGGCTTCTTCACCCTGGAGAAGAGAAGGCTCCGGGGACACCTTATGGCGGCCTTTCCGTACCCCAAGGGGGCTTATAAGAAAGATGGGCACAGACTTTTTAGTGGGGGCCTCTTACGGCAGGACAAGGGGGAATGGTTTTCAACTGAAAGAGGCTAGATTCAGACCAGGGAGAAGGAAGACGTTTTTTACCATGAGGGTGCTGAAACACTGGCACAGGTTGCCCAGAGAGCTGGTAGATGCCCCATCCCTGGAAACACTCAAGGTCAGGTTGGACGGGGCTCTCAGCCACCTGAGCTAGTTGAAGGCGGCCCTGCTCATTGCTGGGGGGTGCACCAGATGACCTTTGAGGGTCCCTCCCAACCCAAACCATTCCATCACCCTATGAAGGAGAGGCACGGCAGAGATCGCTCTGGTCAGGCCCGCTTCCGCTACTCTTGCCACTTCAGGCTTTTTTCACGACAAATCTCCCCTGGCGCTGCTTGAAAACGCCTCGCGGCACCAACTACTCTAGGGCAACACGGACAAGGTCCGGCCACGGACCTCCAACAGCAGCCTACCGCCTGCAGGGACGGCACCTAGGTACGCCAAATCATCGTGCACGTGCCAGCACCCCAAGCACAGCACTCCCCCCAACACCAACGTTGCCTCACAAGACCAGGCCTCCAGCCCGCCACCGCCCTGCCACCACCACCACACACGCGGTTCCCCTGCCCCAAAAGCTCTGAGAAAACATGTGCCAGCGTCTCTCACACAAGCCCAACATGCTCCTCGCTCTTGGAAGGCACCGGAAAACCTCAGCCAGTGCAACCTCCACCTCCTCCTCCCACTAGAGCTCTACAATGAGATCCCTGGCTCAGCTCCACCTCCAGAGGACCCTCGCACACCCCTCCTCTAGGGGCGCAGGGGCTCAGGCCATCCCAAACGCAAGACCCTTCGCTTGTGGGGGACACCTTCTTTGCCCTCCAGCCACTGCGGGCAAGCAGCCACAGACGACACAACAAGACCCCGGCTACAGGGCCACACGCAGCGGACCGCAGCCAGGGACCCAACGCAGCCGCACCAGCAGCAGCAAAACCCTTCCCTTTTTCCTCTTCCTCTTCCCGCGAGCCCTTCCTCCTGCCTTTCCTCCCCATTCTCATCCGCGTCAAACACGGGAGCTGGGGCTGCTCCGTCCAGGAGCACGTCCAACGCTCAAGTGCCTACACCCAGAGCCACCTCCTCGCCAGCCGCCGCCACCCCCAGGCCCTCGCTCCAGGAGGGGGCTCCCCAGGCCCTGCCAAGTGACATCACTTCACCACCCTTCCCAACACGAAAACAGAAGACCAGCTAACAGGAAAACAGAGGCGAGCCAAAAGCGAAAGGAAAACAGACCACGACCAACACCAGGGCATGCCAGACGGAAAAGACACCGGGGCACCAGGGGAAACTTCAGCTGCAGAAAAGAGGCACCACAGCTCGCCCTGCAGGCAACAGGGAAACCCTAACGCCCCTCCCCGGCACAGCTGCCCCCAAGGGCTCTGCCCCAGCGCTTTCGCATCCCCCGCTCCACCGCCACAGCCAACCTCCCCCCGCACAGCCACCCTCCCCAACCACGGCCACCCCACCAACGCACTTCCCCAAGACCACCACAGCCACCAGCCAAAACTGAAAACCACAGCGGAAACTCGCTGCCACCAGAAGGCGAGGAAGGGAAAGCTGCGGCACCACATAAAGCCGGCCACCCGGCAGCACCCCAAGCACAGCGCCCACCCGCACCGCCACCCGGCCTGACCAGGCTCCTGCCCACCACCCCCCACGCAGCGCCCACCGCCCCACCATGCCTGCGCCCGCAACCCCACAGCCCCGCCTGCGCCACGGCGCCACGGCGCTCCCGCTCCTCCTGACGGCTCTCGCCACCGCCCTCGCCTGCCAACACCTGCGTCCCCGCGACGCCACCTTCCCCTGGGACAGCCTCCAGCTCCTCCACGCCATGGCGCCCAGCCCGCCACAGCCCTGCCACCACCAGCACGCGCCCTTCCCCTTCCCCGACACCCTCCTCCGCACCAGCCACCCACAGCAAGCCGCCGCCGCCGCCCTCCGCATCCTCCAGCACCTCTTCGCCACCCTCAGCAGCCCGAGCACCCCCCAACACTGGGACGCCCAGGCACGGCACGACCTCCTCAACAGCCTCCACCACCACATCCAGCAGCTCCAGCAGTGCCTGCCGGCCAACGGCACGCTCTTCCAAGGCCAAGGGCCCCGCAACCTGCTGCTCAACATCAACAAATACTTCCGGCGCCTCCAGGACTTCCTCCACGCCCACAACCACACCGCCTGCGCCTGGGACCACGTCTGCCTCGAAGCTCGCCTCTGCTTCCAACACCTCCACAACCTCACCCGCACCATGCGCAATTAGCCCGACGACCCCCACCAACCTGCACGGCCCCACCCGCCCCCACCACCACCTCGGGACCACCGCCCCACCCCCGCCTCTGTCCTCCCCCACGCCAAGACCCGCTGCAAGAACGGCCCTGCACCCTCAGCCTCCACTCACTGCTCCTCTAGTTCAAGAACTTTATTTATTTATTTTGACAATGGCCTTTATCTATTTATTCACCTATTTATTCCACAGGAAATAAAGACCTCTTGCAAAACCCTTGCCACTGCCTCTCGTCTCAGAAGCACAGCAACGAGCCTTTGGGCTGGGGGGAAGCCACCTCCACTCAACACCTACGCCAAGCCCCGCTCCAAACGGGGCTCCCCACATCCCGCGCCCGCTCTTCCCTTTGGCACCTCCCCAAGGAGGCGCTTGCCTCAACCTCTTTGGAAAACCTCTGACAGGGTTTAGCCATCGCCATCGGAATCTCCTCTCCGGCCCTTGTCTCCCCAACATTTCCCACCTGCCAGCCAGCTTTACACCGACTCAGGAGCAGCTCCGCAGTCCTCACCACAAGGACCACACGCACCTCTTGGAGAGGGTCCAGACGAGGGCCACAAACACCATCAGAGGGCTGGAACGCCTCTCCTACCACAAAAGGCCCAGACAGTTGGGCTTCTTCACCCTGGAGAAGAGAAGGCTCCGGGGACACCTTATGGCGGCCTTTCCGTACCCCAAGGGGGCTTATAAGAAAGATGGGCACAGACTTTTTAGTGGGGCCTCTTGCGGCAGGACAAGGGGGAATGGTTTTCAACTGAAAGAGGCTAGATTCAGACCAGGGAGAAGGAAGACGTTTTTTACCATGAGGGTGCTGAAACACTGGCACAGGTTGCCCAGAGAGCTGGTAGATGCCCCATCCCTGGAAACACTCAAGGTCAGGTTGGACGGGGCTCTCAGCCACCTGAGCTAGTTGAAGGCGGCCCTGCTCATTGCTGGGGGGTGCACCAGATGACCTTTGAGGGTCCCTCCCAACCCAAACCATTCCATCATCCTATGAAGGAGAGGCACGGCAGAGATCGCTCTGATTAGGCCCGCTTCCGCTACTCTTGCCACTTCAGGCTTTTTTCACGACAAATCTCCCCTGGCGCTGCTTGAAAACGCCTCGCGGCACCAACTACTCTAGGGCAACACGGACAAGGTCCGGCCACGGACCTCCAACAGCAGCCTACCGCCTGCAGGGACGGCACCTAGGTACGCCAAATCATCGTGCACGTGCCAGCACCCCAAGCACAGCACTCCCCCCAACACCAACGTTGCCTCACAAGACCAGGCCTCCAGCCCGCCACCGCCCTGCCACCACCACCACACACGCGGTTCCCCTGCCCCAAAAGCTCTGAGAAAACACGTGCCAGCGTCTCTCACACAAGCCCAACATGCTCCTCGCTCTTGGAAGGCACCGGAAAACCTCAGCCAGTGCAACCTCCACCTCATCCTCCCACTAGAGCTCTACAATGAGATCCCTGGCTCAGCTCCACCTCCAGAGGACCCTCGCACACCCCTCCTCTAGGGGCGTAGGGGCTCAGGCCATCCCAAACGCAAGACCCTTCGCTTGCCGGGGACACCTTCTTCTTTGCCCTCCAGCCACCGCGGGCAAGCAGCCACAGACGACACAACAAGACCCCGGCTACAGGGCCACACGCAGCGGACCGCAGCCAGGGACCCAACGCAGCCGCACCAGCAGCAGCAAAACCCTTCCCTTTTTCCTCTTCCTCTTCCCGCGAGCCCTTCCTCCTGCCTTTCCTCCCCATTCTCCTCCGCTTCAAACACGGGAGCTGGGGCTGCTACGTCCAGGAGCACGTCCAACGCTCAAGTGCCTACACCCAGAGCCACCTCCTCGCCAGCCGCCGCCACCCCCAGGCCCTCGCTCCAGGAGGGGGCTCCCCAGGCCCTGCCAAGTGACATCACTTCACCACCCTTCCCAACACGAAAACAGAAGACCAGCTAACAGGAAAACAGAGGCGAGCCAAAAGCGAAAGGAAAACAGACCACGACCAACACCAGGGCATGCCAGACGGAAAAGACACCGGGGCACCAGGGGAAACTTCAGCTGCAGAAAAGAGGCACCACAGCTCGCCCTGCAGGCAACAGGGAAACCCTAACGCCCCTCCCCGGCACAGCTGCCCCCAAGGGCTCTGCCCCAGCGCTTTCGCATCCCCCGCTCCACCGCCACAGCCAACCTCCCCCCGCACAGCCACCCTCCCCAACCACGGCCACCCCACCAACGCACTTCCCCAAGACCACCACAGCCACCAGCCAAAACTGAAAACCACAGCGGAAACTCGCTGCCACCAGAAAGCGAGGAAGGGAAAGCTGCGGCACCACATAAAGCCGGCCACCCGGCAGCACCCCAAGCACAGCGCCCACCCGCACCGCCACCCGGCCTGACCAGGCTCCTGCCCACCACCCCCCACGCAGCGCCCACCGCCCCACCATGCCTGCGCCCGCAACCCCACAGCCCCGCCTGCGCCACGGCGCCACGGCGCTCCCGCTCCTCCTGACGGCTCTCGCCACCGCCCTCGCCTGCCAACACCTGCGTCCCCGCGACGCCACCTTCCCCTGGGACAGCCTCCAGCTCCTCCACGCCATGGCGCCCAGCCCGCCACAGCCCTGCCACCACCAGCACGCGCCCTTCCCCTTCCCCGACACCCTCCTCCGCACCAGCCACCCACAGCAAGCCGCCGCCGCCGCCCTCCGCATCCTCCAGCACCTCTTCGCCACCCTCAGCAGCCCGAGCACCCCCCAACACTGGGACGCCCAGGCACGGCACCACCTCCTCAACAACCTCCACCACCACATCCAGCAGCTCCAGCAGTGCCTGCCGGCCAACGGCACGCTCTTCCAAGGCCAAGGGCCCCGCAACCTGCTGCTCAACATCAACAAATACTTCCGGCGCCTCCAGGACTTCCTCCACGCCCACAACCACACCGCCTGCGCCTGGGACCACGTCCGCCTCGAAGCTCGCCTCTGCTTCCAACACCTCCACAACCTCACCCGCACCATGCGCAATTAGCCCGACGACCCCCACCAACCCGCACGGCCCCACCCGCCCCCACCACCACCTCGGGACCACCGCCCCATCCCCGCCTCTGTCCTCCCCCACGCCAAGACCCGCTGCAAGAACGGCCCTGCACCCTCAGCCTCCACTCACTGCTCCTCTAGTTCAAGAACTTTATTTATTTATTTTGACAATGGCCTTTATCTATTTATTCACCTATTTATTCCACAGGAAATAAAGACCTCTTGCAAAACCCTTGCCACTGCCTCTCGTCTCAGAAGCACAGCAACGAGCCTTTGGGCTGGGGGGAAGCCACCTCCACTCAACACCTACGCCAAGCCCCGCTCCAAACGGGGCTCCCCACATCCCGCGCCCGCTCTTCCCTTTGGCACCTCCCCAAGGAGGCGCTTGCCTCAACCTCTTTGGAAAACCTCTGACAGGGTTTAGCCATCGCCATCGGAATCTCCTCTCCGGCCCTTGTCTCCCCAACATTTCCCACCTGCCAGCCCGCTTTACACCGACTCAGGAGCAGCTCCGCAGTCCTCAGCACAAGGACCACACGCACCTCTTGGAGCGGGTCCAAACGAGGGCCACAAACACCATCAGAGGGCTGGAACGCCTCTCCTACCACAAAAGGCCCAGACAGTTGGGCTTCTTCACCCTGGAGAAGAGAAGGCTCCGGGGACACCTTATGGCGGCCTTTCCGTACCCCAAGGGGGCTTATAAGAAAGATGGGCACAGACTTTTTAGTGGGGGCCTCTTGCGGCAGGACAGGGGCGAATGGTTTTCAACTGAAAGAGGCTAGATTCAGACCAGGGAGAAGGAAGACGTTTTTTACCATGAGGGTGCTGAAACACTGGCACAGGTTGCCCAGAGAGCTGGTAGATGCCCCATCCCTGGAAACACTCAAGGTCAGGTTGGACGGGGCTCTCAGCCACCTGAGCTAGTTGAAGGCGGCCCTGCTCATTGCTGGGGGGTGCACCAGATGACCTTTGAGGGTCCCTCCCAACCCAAACCATTCCATCATCCTATGAAGGAGAGGCACGGCAGAGATCGCTCTGATTAGGCCCGCTTCCGCTACTCTTGCCACTTCAGGCTTTTTTCACGACAAATCTCCCCCGGCGCTGCTTGAAAACGCCTCGCGGCACCAACTACTCTAGGGCAACACGGACAAGGTCCGGCCACGGACCTCCAACAGCAGCCTACCGCCTGCAGGGACGGCACCTAGGTACGCCAAATCATCGTGCACGTGCCAGCACCCCAAGCACAGCACTCCCCCCAACACCAACGTTGCCTCACAAGACCAGGCCTCCAGCCCGCCACCGCCCTGCCACCACCACCACACACGCGGTTCCCCTGCCCCAAAAGCTCTGAGAAAACACGTGCCAGCGTCTCTCACACAAGCCCAACATGCTCCTCGCTCTTGGAAGGCACCGGAAAACCTCAGCCAGTGCAACCTCCACCTCATCCTCCCACTAGAGCTCTACAATGAGATCCCTGGCTCAGCTCCACCTCCAGAGGACCCTCGCACACCCCTCCTCTAGGGGCGTAGGGGCTCAGGCCATCCCAAACGCAAGACCCTTCGCTTGCCGGGGACACCTTCTTCTTTGCCCTCCAGCCACCGCGGGCAAGCAGCCACAGACGACACAACAAGACCCCGGCTACAGGGCCACACGCAGCGGACCGCAGCCAGGGACCCAACGCAGCCGCACCAGCAGCAGCAAAACCCTTCCCTTTTTCCTCTTCCTCTTCCCGCGAGCCCTTCCTCCTGCCTTTCCTCCCCATTCTCCTCCGCTTCAAACACGGGAGCTGGGGCTGCTACGTCCAGGAGCACGTCCAACGCTCAAGTGCCTACACCCAGAGCCACCTCCTCGCCAGCCGCTGCCACCCCGGGGCCCTCGCTCCAGGAGGGGGCTCCCCAGGCCCTGCCAAGTGACATCACTTCACCACCCTTCCCAACACGAAAACAGAAGACCAGCTAACAGGAAAACAGAGGCGAGCCAAAAGCGAAAGGAAAACAGACCACGACCAACACCAGGGCATGCCAGACGGAAAAGACACCGGGGCACCAGGGGAAACTTCAGCTGCAGAAAAGAGGCACCACAGCTCGCCCTGCAGGCAACAGGGAAACCCTAACGCCCCTCCCCGGCACAGCTGCCCCCAAGGGCTCTGCCCCAGCGCTTTCGCATCCCCCGCTCCACCGCCACAGCCAACCTCCCCCCGCACAGCCACCCTCCCCAACCACGGCCACCCCACCAACGCACTTCCCCAAGACCACCACAGCCACCAGCCAAAACTGAAAACCACAGCGGAAACTCGCTGCCACCAGAAAGCGAGGAAGGGAAAGCTGCGGCACCACATAAAGCCGGCCACACGGCAGCACCCCAAGCACAGCGCCCACCCGCACCGCCACCCGGCCTGACCAGGCTCCTGCCCACCACCCCCCACGCAGCGCCCACCGCCCCACCATGCCTGCGCCCGCAACCCCACAGCCCCGCCTGCGCCACGGCGCCACGGCGCTCCCGCTCCTCCTGACGGCTCTCGCCACCGCCCTCGCCTGCCAACACCTGCGTCCCCGCGACGCCACCTTCCCCTGGGACAGCCTCCAGCTCCTCCACGCCATGGCGCCCAGCCCGCCACAGCCCTGCCACCACCAGCACGCGCCCTTCCCCTTCCCCGACACCCTCCTCCGCACCAGCCACCCACAGCAAGCCGCCGCCGCCGCCCTCCGCATCCTCCAGCACCTCTTCGCCACCCTCAGCAGCCCGAGCACCCCCCAACACTGGGACGCCCAGGCACGGCACCACCTCCTCAACAACCTCCACCACCACATCCAGCAGCTCCAGCAGTGCCTGCCGGCCAACGGCACGCTCTTCCAAGGCCAAGGGCCCCGCAACCTGCTGCTCAACATCAACAAATACTTCCGGCGCCTCCAGGACTTCCTCCACGCCCACAACCACACCGCCTGCGCCTGGGACCACGTCCGCCTCGAAGCTCGCCTCTGCTTCCAACACCTCCACAACCTCACCCGCACCATGCGCAATTAGCCCGACGACCCCCACCAACCCGCACGGCCCCACCCGCCCCCACCACCACCTCGGGACCACCGCCCCATCCCCGCCTCTGTCCTCCCCCACGCCAAGACCCGCTGCAAGAACGGCCCTGCACCCTCAGCCTCCACTCACTGCTCCTCTAGTTCAAGAACTTTATTTATTTATTTTGACAATGGCCTTTATCTATTTATTCACCTATTTATTCCACAGGAAATAAAGACCTCTTGCAAAACCCTTGCCACTGCCTCTCGTCTCAGAAGCACAGCAACGAGCCTTTGGGCTGGGGGGAAGCCACCTCCACTCAACACCTACGCCAAGCCCCGCTCCAAACGGGGCTCCCCACATCCCGCGCCCGCTCTTCCCTTTGGCACCTCCCCAAGGAGGCGCTTGCCTCAACCTCTTTGGAAAACCTCTGACAGGGTTTAGCCATCGCCATCGGAATCTCCTCTCCGGCCCTTGTCTCCCCAACATTTCCCACCTGCCAGCCCGCTTTACACCGACTCAGGAGCAGCTCCGCAGTCCTCAGCACAAGGACCACACGCACCTCTTGGAGCGGGTCCAAACGAGGGCCACAAACACCATCAGAGGGCTGGAACGCCTCTCCTACCACAAAAGGCCCAGACAGTTGGGCTTCTTCACCCTGGAGAAGAGAAGGCTCCGGGGACACCTTATGGCGGCCTTTCCGTACCCCAAGGGGGCTTATAAGAAAGATGGGCACAGACTTTTTAGTGGGGGCCTCTTGCGGCAGGACAGGGGCGAATGGTTTTCAACTGAAAGAGGCTAGATTCAGACCAGGGAGAAGGAAGACGTTTTTTACCATGAGGGTGCTGAAACACTGGCACAGGTTGCCCAGAGAGCTGGTAGATGCCCCATCCCTGGAAACACTCAAGGTCAGGTTGGACGGGGCTCTCAGCCACCTGAGCTAGTTGAAGGCGGCCCTGCTCATTGCTGGGGGGTGCACCAGATGACCTTTGAGGGCCCCTCCCAACCCAAACCATTCCATCATCCTATGAAGGAGAGGCACGGCAGAGATCGCTCTGATCAGGCCCGCTTCCGCTACTCTTGCCACTTCAGGCTTTTTTCACGACAAATCTCCCCTGGCGCTGCTTGAAAACGCCTCGCGGCACCAACTACTCTAGGGCAACACGGACAAGGTCCGGCCACGGACCTCCAACAGCAGCCTACCGCCTGCAGGGACGGCACCTAGGTACGCCAAATCATCGTGCACGTGCCAGCACCCCAAGCACAGCACTCCCCCCAACACCAACGTTGCCTCACAAGACCAGGCCTCCAGCCCGCCACCGCCCTGCCACCACCACCACACACGCGGTTCCCCTGCCCCAAAAGCTCTGAGAAAACACGTGCCAGCGTCTCTCACACAAGCCCAACATGCTCCTCGCTCTTGGAAGGCACCGGAAAACCTCAGCCAGTGCAACCTCCACCTCCTCCTCCCACTAGAGCTCTACAATGAGATCCCTGGCTCAGCTCCATCTCCAGAGGACCCTCGCACACCCCTCCTCTAGGGGCGCAGGCCATCCCAAACGCAAGACCCTTCGCTTGTCGGAGACACCTTCTTCTTTGCCCTCCAGCCACCGCGGGCAAGCAACCACAGACGACACAACAAGACCCCGGCTACAGGCCACACGCAGCGGACCGCAGCCAGGGACCCAACGCAGCCGCACCAGCAGCAGCAAAACCCTTCCCTTTTTCCTCTTCCTCTTCCCGCGAGCCCTTCCTCCTGCCTTTCCTCCCCATTCTCATCCACGTCAAACACGGGAGCTGGGGCTGCTCCGTCCAGGAGCACGTCCAACGCTCAAGTGCCTACACCCAGAGCCACCTCCTCGCCAGCCGCCGCCACCCCCAGGCCCTCGCTCCAGGAGGGGGCTCCCCAGGCCCTGCCAAGTGACATCACTTCACCACCCTTCCCAACACGAAAACAGAAGACCAGCTAACAGGAAAACAGAGGCGAGCCAAAAGCGAAAGGAAAACAGACCACGACCAACACCAGGGCATGCCAGACGGAAAAGACACCGGGGCACCAGGGGAAACTTCAGCTGCAGAAAAGAGGCACCACAGCTCGCCCTGCAGGCAACAGGGAAACCCTAACGCCCCTCCCCGGCACAGCTGCCCCCAAGGGCTCTGCCCCAGCGCTTTCGCATCCCCCGCTCCACCGCCACAGCCAACCTCCCCCCGCACAGCCACCCTCCCCAACCACGGCCACCCCACCAACGCACTTCCCCAAGACCACCACAGCCACCAGCCAAAACTGAAAACCACAGCGGAAACTCGCTGCCACCAGAAGGCGAGGAAGGGAAAGCTGCGGCACCACATAAAGCCGGCCACCCGGCAGCACCCCAAGCACAGCGCCCACCCGCACCGCCACCCGGCCTGAACAGGCTCCTGCCCACCACCCCCCACGCAGCGCCCACCGCCCCACCATGCCTGCGCCCGCAACCCCACAGCCCCGCCTGCGCCACGGCGCCACGGCGCTCCCGCTCCTCCTGACGGCTCTCGCCACCGCCCTCGCCTGCCAACACCTGCGTCCCCGCGACGCCACCTTCCCCTGGGACAGCCTCCAGCTCCTCCACGCCATGGCGCCCAGCCCGCCACAGCCCTGCCACCACCAGCACGCGCCCTTCCCCTTCCCCGACACCCTCCTCCGCACCAGCCACCCACAGCAAGCCGCCGCCGCCGCCCTCCGCATCCTCCAGCACCTCTTCGCCACCCTCAGCAGCCCGAGCACCCCCCAACACTGGGACGCCCAGGCACGGCACCACCTCCTCAACAACCTCCACCACCACATCCAGCAGCTCCAGCAGTGCCTGCCGGCCAACGGCACGCTCTTCCAAGGCCAAGGGCCCCGCAACCTGCTGCTCAACATCAACAAATACTTCCGGCGCCTCCAGGACTTCCTCCACGCCCACAACCACACCGCCTGCGCCTGGGACCACGTCCGCCTCGAAGCTCGCCTCTGCTTCCAACACCTCCACAACCTCACCCGCACCATGCGCAATTAGCCCGACGACCCCCACCAACCCGCACGGCCCCACCCGCCCCCACCACCACCTCGGGACCACCGCCCCACCCCCGCCTCTGTCCTCCCCCACGCCAAGACCCGCTGCAAGAACGGCCCTGCACCCTCAGCCTCCACTCACTGCTCCTCTAGTTCAAGAACTTTATTTATTTATTTTGACAATGGCCTTTATCTATTTATTCACCTATTTATTCCACAGGAAATAAAGACCTCTTGCAAAACCCTTGCCACTGCCTCTCGTCTCAGAAGCACAGCAACGAGCCTTTGGGCTGGGGGGAAGCCACCTCCACTCAACACCTACGCCAAGCCCCGCTCCAAACGGGGCTCCCCACATCCCGCGCCCGCTCTTCCCTTTGGCACCTCCCCAAGGAGGCGCTTGCCTCAACCTCTTTGGAAAACCTCTGACAGGGTTTAGCCATCGCCATCGGAATCTCCTCTCCGGCCCTTGTCTCCCCAACATTTCCCACCTGCCAGCCCGCTTTACACCGACTCAGGAGCAGCTCCGCAGTCCTCAGCACAAGGACCACACGCACCTCTTGGAGCGGGTCCAAACGAGGGCCACAAACACCATCAGAGGGCTGGAACGCCTCTCCTACCACAAAAGGCCCAGACAGTTGGGCTTCTTCACCCTGGAGAAGAGAAGGCTCCGGGGACACCTTATGGCGGCCTTTCCGTACCCCAAGGGGGCTTATAAGAAAGATGGGCACAGACTTTTTAGTGGGGGCCTCTTACGGCAGGACAAGGGGGAATGGTTTTCAACTGAAAGAGGCTAGATTCAGACCAGGGAGAAGGAAGACGTTTTTTACCATGAGGGTGCTGAAACACTGGCACAGGTTGCCCAGAGAGCTGGTAGATGCCCCATCCCTGGAAACACTCAAGGTCAGGTTGGACGGGGCTCTCAGCCACCTGAGCTAGTTGAAGGCGGCCCTGCTCATTGCTGGGGGGTGCACCAGATGACCTTTGAGGGTCCCTCCCAACCCAAACCATTCCATCACCCTATGAAGGAGAGGCACGGCAGAGATCGCTCTGGTCAGGCCCGCTTCCGCTACTCTTGCCACTTCAGGCTTTTTTCACGACAAATCTCCCCTGGCGCTGCTTGAAAACGCCTCGCGGCACCAACTACTCTAGGGCAACACGGACAAGGTCCGGCCACGGACCTCCAACAGCAGCCTACCGCCTGCAGGGACGGCACCTAGGTACGCCAAATCATCGTGCACGTGCCAGCACCCCAAGCACAGCACTCCCCCCAACACCAACGTTGCCTCACAAGACCAGGCCTCCAGCCCGCCACCGCCCTGCCACCACCACCACACACGCGGTTCCCCTGCCCCAAAAGCTCTGAGAAAACATGTGCCAGCGTCTCTCACACAAGCCCAACATGCTCCTCGCTCTTGGAAGGCACCGGAAAACCTCAGCCAGTGCAACCTCCACCTCCTCCTCCCACTAGAGCTCTACAATGAGATCCCTGGCTCAGCTCCACCTCCAGAGGACCCTCGCACACCCCTCCTCTAGGGGCGCAGGGGCTCAGGCCATCCCAAACGCAAGACCCTTCGCTTGTGGGGGACACCTTCTTTGCCCTCCAGCCACTGCGGGCAAGCAGCCACAGACGACACAACAAGACCCCGGCTACAGGGCCACACGCAGCGGACCGCAGCCAGGGACCCAACGCAGCCGCACCAGCAGCAGCAAAACCCTTCCCTTTTTCCTCTTCCTCTTCCCGCGAGCCCTTCCTCCTGCCTTTCCTCCCCATTCTCATCCGCGTCAAACACGGGAGCTGGGGCTGCTCCGTCCAGGAGCACGTCCAACGCTCAAGTGCCTACACCCAGAGCCACCTCCTCGCCAGCCGCCGCCACCCCCAGGCCCTCGCTCCAGGAGGGGGCTCCCCAGGCCCTGCCAAGTGACATCACTTCACCACCCTTCCCAACACGAAAACAGAAGACCAGCTAACAGGAAAACAGAGGCGAGCCAAAAGCGAAAGGAAAACAGACCACGACCAACACCAGGGCATGCCAGACAGAAAAGACACCGGGGCACCAGGGGAAACTTCAGCTGCAGAAAAGAGGCACCACAGCTCGCCCTGCAGGCAACAGGGAAACCCTAACGCCCCTCCCCGGCACAGCTGCCCCCAAGGGCTCTGCCCCAGCGCTTTCGCATCCCCCGCTCCACCGCCACAGCCAACCTCCCCCCGCACAGCCACCCTCCCCAACCACGGCCACCCCACCAACGCACTTCCCCAAGACCACCACAGCCACCAGCCAAAACTGAAAACCACAGCGGAAACTCGCTGCCACCAGAAGGCGAGGAAGGGAAAGCTGCGGCACCACATAAAGCCGGCCACCCGGCAGCACCCCAAGCACAGCGCCCACCCGCACCGCCACCCGGCCTGACCAGGCTCCTGCCCACCACCCCCCACGCAGCGCCCACCGCCCCACCATGCCTGCGCCCGCAACCCCACAGCCCCGCCTGCGCCACGGCGCCACGGCGCTCCCGCTCCTCCTGACGGCTCTCGCCACCGCCCTCGCCTGCCAACACCTGCGTCCCCGCGACGCCACCTTCCCCTGGGACAGCCTCCAGCTCCTCCACGCCATGGCGCCCAGCCCGCCACAGCCCTGCCACCACCAGCACGCGCCCTTCCCCTTCCCCGACACCCTCCTCCGCACCAGCCACCCACAGCAAGCCGCCGCCGCCGCCCTCCGCATCCTCCAGCACCTCTTCGCCACCCTCAGCAGCCCGAGCACCCCCCAACACTGGGACGCCCAGGCACGGCACGACCTCCTCAACAGCCTCCACCACCACATCCAGCAGCTCCAGCAGTGCCTGCCGGCCAACGGCACGCTCTTCCAAGGCCAAGGGCCCCGCAACCTGCTGCTCAACATCAGCAAATACTTCCGGCGCCTCCAGGACTTCCTCCACGCCCACAACCACACCGCCTGCGCCTGGGACCACGTCTGCCTCGAAGCTCGCCTCTGCTTCCAACACCTCCACAACCTCACCCGCACCATGCGCAATTAGCCCGACGACCCCCACCAACCCGCACGGCCCCACCCGCCCCCACCACCACCTCAGGACCACCGCCCCACCCCCGCCTCTGTCCTCCCCCACGCCAAGACCCGCTGCAAGAACGGCCCTGCACCCTCAGCCTCCACTCACTGCTCCTCTAGTTCAAGAACTTTATTTATTTATTTTGACAATGGCCTTTATCTATTTATTCACCTATTTATTCCACAGGAAATAAAGACCTCTTGCAAAACCCTTGCCACTGCCTCTCGTCTCAGAAGCACAGCAACGAGCCTTTGGGCTGGGGGGAAGCCACCTCCACTCAACACCTACGCCAAGCCCCGCTCCAAACGGGGCTCCCCACATCCCGCGCCCGCTCTTCCCTTTGGCACCTCCCCAAGGAGGCGCTTGCCTCAACCTCTTTGGAAAACCTCTGACAGGGTTTAGCCATCGCCATCGGAATCTCCTCTCCGGCCCTTGTCTCCCCAACATTTCCCACCTGCCAGCCCGCTTTACACCGACTCAGGAGCAGCTCCGCAGTCCTCAGCACAAGGACCACACGCACCTCTTGGAGCGGGTCCAAACGAGGGCCACAAACACCATCAGAGGGCTGGAACGCCTCTCCTACCACAAAAGGCCCAGACAGTTGGGCTTCTTCACCCTGGAGAAGAGAAGGCTCCGGGGACACCTTATGGCGGCCTTTCCGTACCCCAAGGGGGCTTATAAGAAAGATGGGCACAGACTTTTTAGTGGGGGCCTCTTGCGGCAGGACAGGGGCGAATGGTTTTCAACTGAAAGAGGCTAGATTCAGACCAGGGAGAAGGAAGACGTTTTTTACCATGAGGGTGCTGAAACACTGGCACAGGTTGCCCAGAGAGCTGGTAGATGCCCCATCCCTGGAAACACTCAAGGTCAGGTTGGACGGGGCTCTCAGCCACCTGAGCTAGTTGAAGGCGGCCCTGCTCATTGCTGGGGGGTGCACCAGATGACCTTTGAGGGTCCCTCCCAACCCAAACCATTCCATCATCCTATGAAGGAGAGGCACGGCAGAGATCGCTCTGGTCAGGCCCGCTTCCGCTACTCTTGCCACTTCAGGCTTTTTTCACGACAAATCTCCCCTGGCGCTGCTTGAAAACGCCTCGCGGCACCAACTACTCTAGGGCAACACGGACAAGGTCCGGCCACGGACCTCCAACAGCAGCCTACCGCCTGCAGGGACGGCACCTAGGTACGCCAAATCATCGTGCACGTGCCAGCACCCCAAGCACAGCACTCCCCCCAACACCAACGTTGCCTCACAAGACCAGGCCTCCAGCCCGCCACCGCCCTGCCACCACCACCACACACGCGGTTCCCCTGCCCCAAAAGCTCTGAGAAAACATGTGCCAGCGTCTCTCACACAAGCCCAACATGCTCCTCGCTCTTGGAAGGCACCGGAAAACCTCAGCCAGTGCAACCTCCACCTCCTCCTCCCACTAGAGCTCTACAATGAGATCCCTGGCTCAGCTCCACCTCCAGAGGACCCTCGCACACCCCTCCTCTAGGGGCGCAGGGGCTCAGGCCATCCCAAACGCAAGACCCTTCGCTTGTGGGGGACACCTTCTTTGCCCTCCAGCCACTGCGGGCAAGCAGCCACAGACGACACAACAAGACCCCGGCTACAGGGCCACACGCAGCGGACCGCAGCCAGGGACCCAACGCAGCCGCACCAGCAGCAGCAAAACCCTTCCCTTTTTCCTCTTCCTCTTCCCGCGAGCCCTTCCTCCTGCCTTTCCTCCCCATTCTCATCCGCGTCAAACACGGGAGCTGGGGCTGCTCCGTCCAGGAGCACGTCCAACGCTCAAGTGCCTACACCCAGAGCCACCTCCTCGCCAGCCGCCGCCACCCCCAGGCCCTCGCTCCAGGAGGGGGCTCCCCAGGCCCTGCCAAGTGACATCACTTCACCACCCTTCCCAACACGAAAACAGAAGACCAGCTAACAGGAAAACAGAGGCGAGCCAAAAGCGAAAGGAAAACAGACCACGACCAACACCAGGGCATGCCAGACAGAAAAGACACCGGGGCACCAGGGGAAACTTCAGCTGCAGAAAAGAGGCACCACAGCTCGCCCTGCAGGCAACAGGGAAACCCTAACGCCCCTCCCCGGCACAGCTGCCCCCAAGGGCTCTGCCCCAGCGCTTTCGCATCCCCCGCTCCACCGCCACAGCCAACCTCCCCCCGCACAGCCACCCTCCCCAACCACGGCCACCCCACCAACGCACTTCCCCAAGACCACCACAGCCACCAGCCAAAACTGAAAACCACAGCGGAAACTCGCTGCCACCAGAAGGCGAGGAAGGGAAAGCTGCGGCACCACATAAAGCCGGCCACCCGGCAGCACCCCAAGCACAGCGCCCACCCGCACCGCCACCCGGCCTGACCAGGCTCCTGCCCACCACCCCCCACGCAGCGCCCACCGCCCCACCATGCCTGCGCCCGCAACCCCACAGCCCCGCCTGCGCCACGGCGCCACGGCGCTCCCGCTCCTCCTGACGGCTCTCGCCACCGCCCTCGCCTGCCAACACCTGCGTCCCCGCGACGCCACCTTCCCCTGGGACAGCCTCCAGCTCCTCCACGCCATGGCGCCCAGCCCGCCACAGCCCTGCCACCACCAGCACGCGCCCTTCCCCTTCCCCGACACCCTCCTCCGCACCAGCCACCCACAGCAAGCCGCCGCCGCCGCCCTCCGCATCCTCCAGCACCTCTTCGCCACCCTCAGCAGCCCGAGCACCCCCCAACACTGGGACGCCCAGGCACGGCACGACCTCCTCAACAGCCTCCACCACCACATCCAGCAGCTCCAGCAGTGCCTGCCGGCCAACGGCACGCTCTTCCAAGGCCAAGGGCCCCGCAACCTGCTGCTCAACATCAGCAAATACTTCCGGCGCCTCCAGGACTTCCTCCACGCCCACAACCACACCGCCTGCGCCTGGGACCACGTCTGCCTCGAAGCTCGCCTCTGCTTCCAACACCTCCACAACCTCACCCGCACCATGCGCAATTAGCCCGACGACCCCCACCAACCCGCACGGCCCCACCCGCCCCCACCACCACCTCAGGACCACCGCCCCACCCCCGCCTCTGTCCTCCCCCACGCCAAGACCCGCTGCAAGAACGGCCCTGCACCCTCAGCCTCCACTCACTGCTCCTCCAGTTCAAGAACTTTATTTATTTATTTTGACAATGGCCTTTATCTATTTATTCACCTATTTATTCCACAGGAAATAAAGACCTCTTGCAAAACCCTTGCCACTGCCTCTCGTCTCAGAAGCACAGCAACGAGCCTTTGGGCTGGGGGGAAGCCACCTCCACTCAACACCTACGCCAAGCCCCGCTCCAAACGGGGCTCCCCACATCCCGCGCCCGCTCTTCCCTTTGGCACCTCCCCAAGGAGGCGCTTGCCTCAACCTCTTTGGAAAACCTCTGACAGGGTTTAGCCATCGCCATCGGAATCTCCTCTCCGGCCCTTGTCTCCCCAACATTTCCCACCTGCCAGCCCGCTTTACACCGACTCAGGAGCAGCTCCGCAGTCCTCAGCACAAGGACCACACGCACCTCTTGGAGCGGGTCCAAACGAGGGCCACAAACACCATCAGAGGGCTGGAACGCCTCTCCTACCACAAAAGGCCCAGACAGTTGGGCTTCTTCACCCTGGAGAAGAGAAGGCTCCGGGGACACCTTATGGCGGCCTTTCCGTACCCCAAGGGGGCTTATAAGAAAGATGGGCACAGACTTTTTAGTGGGGGCCTCTTGCGGCAGGACAGGGGCGAATGGTTTTCAACTGAAAGAGGCTAGATTCAGACCAGGGAGAAGGAAGACGTTTTTTACCATGAGGGTGCTGAAACACTGGCACAGGTTGCCCAGAGAGCTGGTAGATGCCCCATCCCTGGAAACACTCAAGGTCAGGTTGGACGGGGCTCTCAGCCACCTGAGCTAGTTGAAGGCGGCCCTGCTCATTGCTGGGGGGTGCACCAGATGACCTTTGAGGGTCCCTCCCAACCCAAACCATTCCATCATCCTATGAAGGAGAGGCACGGCAGAGATCGCTCTGGTCAGGCCCGCTTCCGCTACTCTTGCCACTTCAGGCTTTTTTCACGACAAATCTCCCCTGGCGCTGCTTGAAAACGCCTCGCGGCACCAACTACTCTAGGGCAACACGGACAAGGTCCGGCCACGGACCTCCAACAGCAGCCTACCGCCTGCAGGGACGGCACCTAGGTACGCCAAATCATCGTGCACGTGCCAGCACCCCAAGCACAGCACTCCCCCCAACACCAACGTTGCCTCACAAGACCAGGCCTCCAGCCCGCCACCGCCCTGCCACCACCACCACACACGCGGTTCCCCTGCCCCAAAAGCTCTGAGAAAACATGTGCCAGCGTCTCTCACACAAGCCCAACATGCTCCTCGCTCTTGGAAGGCACCGGAAAACCTCAGCCAGTGCAACCTCCACCTCCTCCTCCCACTAGAGCTCTACAATGAGATCCCTGGCTCAGCTCCACCTCCAGAGGACCCTCGCACACCCCTCCTCTAGGGGCGCAGGGGCTCAGGCCATCCCAAACGCAAGACCCTTCGCTTGTGGGGGACACCTTCTTTGCCCTCCAGCCACTGCGGGCAAGCAGCCACAGACGACACAACAAGACCCCGGCTACAGGGCCACACGCAGCGGACCGCAGCCAGGGACCCAACGCAGCCGCACCAGCAGCAGCAAAACCCTTCCCTTTTTCCTCTTCCTCTTCCCGCGAGCCCTTCCTCCTGCCTTTCCTCCCCATTCTCATCCGCGTCAAACACGGGAGCTGGGGCTGCTCCGTCCAGGAGCACGTCCAACGCTCAAGTGCCTACACCCAGAGCCACCTCCTCGCCAGCCGCCGCCACCCCCAGGCCCTCGCTCCAGGAGGGGGCTCCCCAGGCCCTGCCAAGTGACATCACTTCACCACCCTTCCCAACACGAAAACAGAAGACCAGCTAACAGGAAAACAGAGGCGAGCCAAAAGCGAAAGGAAAACAGACCACGACCAACACCAGGGCATGCCAGACAGAAAAGACACCGGGGCACCAGGGGAAACTTCAGCTGCAGAAAAGAGGCACCACAGCTCGCCCTGCAGGCAACAGGGAAACCCTAACGCCCCTCCCCGGCACAGCTGCCCCCAAGGGCTCTGCCCCAGCGCTTTCGCATCCACCGCTCCACCGCCACAGCCAACCTCCCCCCGCACAGCCACCCTCCCCAACCACGGCCACCCCACCAACGCACTTCCCCAAGACCACCACAGCCACCAGCCAAAACTGAAAACCACAGCGGAAACTCGCTGCCACCAGAAGGCGAGGAAGGGAAAGCTGCGGCACCACATAAAGCCGGCCACCCGGCAGCACCCCAAGCACAGCGCCCACCCGCACCGCCACCCGGCCTGACCAGGCTCCTGCCCACCACCCCCCACGCAGCGCCCACCGCCCCACCATGCCTGCGCCCGCAACCCCACAGCCCCGCCTGCGCCACGGCGCCACGGCGCTCCCGCTCCTCCTGACGGCTCTCGCCACCGCCCTCGCCTGCCAACACCTGCGTCCCCGCGACGCCACCTTCCCCTGGGACAGCCTCCAGCTCCTCCACGCCATGGCGCCCAGCCCGCCACAGCCCTGCCACCACCAGCACGCGCCCTTCCCCTTCCCCGACACCCTCCTCCGCACCAGCCACCCACAGCAAGCCGCCGCCGCCGCCCTCCGCATCCTCCAGCACCTCTTCGCCACCCTCAGCAGCCCGAGCACCCCCCAACACTGGGACGCCCAGGCACGGCACGACCTCCTCAACAGCCTCCACCACCACATCCAGCAGCTCCAGCAGTGCCTGCCGGCCAACGGCACGCTCTTCCAAGGCCAAGGGCCCCGCAACCTGCTGCTCAACATCAGCAAATACTTCCGGCGCCTCCAGGACTTCCTCCACGCCCACAACCACACCGCCTGCGCCTGGGACCACGTCTGCCTCGAAGCTCGCCTCTGCTTCCAACACCTCCACAACCTCACCCGCACCATGCGCAATTAGCCCGACGACCCCCACCAACCCGCACGGCCCCACCCGCCCCCACCACCACCTCGGGACCACCGCCCCACCCCCGCCTCTGTCCTCCCCCACGCCAAGACCCGCTGCAAGAACGGCCCTGCACCCTCAGCCTCCACTCACTGCTCCTCTAGTTCAAGAACTTTATTTATTTATTTTGACAATGGCCTTTATCTATTTATTCACCTATTCATTCCACAGGAAATAAAGACCTCTTGCAAAACCCTTGCCACTGCCTCTCGTCTCAGAAGCACAGCAACGAGCCTTTGGGCTGGGGGGAAGCCACCTCCACTCAACACCTACGCCAAGCCCCGCTCCAAACGGGGCTCCCCACATCCCGCGCCCGCTCTTCCCTTTGGCACCTCCCCAAGGAGGCGCTTGCCTCAACCTCTTTGGAAAACCTCTGACAGGGTTTAGCCATCGCCATCGGAATCTCCTCTCCGGCCCTTGTCTCCCCAACATTTCCCACCTGCCAGCCCGCTTTACACCGACTCAGGAGCAGCTCCGCAGTCCTCAGCACAAGGACCACACGCACCTCTTGGAGCGGGTCCAAACGAGGGCCACAAACACCATCAGAGGGCTGGAACGCCTCTCCTACCACAAAAGGCCCAGACAGTTGGGCTTCTTCACCCTGGAGAAGAGAAGGCTCCGGGGACACCTTATGGCGGCCTTTCCGTACCCCAAGGGGGCTTATAAGAAAGATGGGCACAGACTTTTTAGTGGGGGCCTCTTGCGGCAGGACAGGGGCGAATGGTTTTCAACTGAAAGAGGCTAGATTCAGACCAGGGAGAAGGAAGACGTTTTTTACCATGAGGGTGCTGAAACACTGGCACAGGTTGCCCAGAGAGCTGGTAGATGCCCCATCCCTGGAAACACTCAAGGTCAGGTTGGACGGGGCTCTCAGCCACCTGAGCTAGTTGAAGGCGGCCCTGCTCATTGCTGGGGGGTGCACCAGATGACCTTTGAGGGTCCCTCCCAACCCAAACCATTCCATCATCCTATGAAGGAGAGGCACGGCAGAGATCGCTCTGGTCAGGCCCGCTTCCGCTACTCTTGCCACTTCAGGCTTTTTTCACGACAAATCTCCCCTGGCGCTGCTTGAAAACGCCTCGCGGCACCAACTACTCTAGGGCAACACGGACAAGGTCCGGCCACGGACCTCCAACAGCAGCCTACCGCCTGCAGGGACGGCACCTAGGTACGCCAAATCATCGTGCACGTGCCAGCACCCCAAGCACAGCACTCCCCCCAACACCAACGTTGCCTCACAAGACCAGGCCTCCAGCCCGCCACCGCCCTGCCACCACCACCACACACGCGGTTCCCCTGCCCCAAAAGCTCTGAGAAAACATGTGCCAGCGTCTCTCACACAAGCCCAACATGCTCCTCGCTCTTGGAAGGCACCGGAAAACCTCAGCCAGTGCAACCTCCACCTCCTCCTCCCACTAGAGCTCTACAATGAGATCCCTGGCTCAGCTCCACCTCCAGAGGACCCTCGCACACCCCTCCTCTAGGGGCGCAGGGGCTCAGGCCATCCCAAACGCAAGACCCTTCGCTTGTGGGGGACACCTTCTTTGCCCTCCAGCCACTGCGGGCAAGCAGCCACAGACGACACAACAAGACCCCGGCTACAGGGCCACACGCAGCGGACCGCAGCCAGGGACCCAACGCAGCCGCACCAGCAGCAGCAAAACCCTTCCCTTTTTCCTCTTCCTCTTCCCGCGAGCCCTTCCTCCTGCCTTTCCTCCCCATTCTCATCCGCGTCAAACACGGGAGCTGGGGCTGCTCCGTCCAGGAGCACGTCCAACGCTCAAGTGCCTACACCCAGAGCCACCTCCTCGCCAGCCGCCGCCACCCCCAGGCCCTCGCTCCAGGAGGGGGCTCCCCAGGCCCTGCCAAGTGACATCACTTCACCACCCTTCCCAACACGAAAACAGAAGACCAGCTAACAGGAAAACAGAGGCGAGCCAAAAGCGAAAGGAAAACAGACCACGACCAACACCAGGGCATGCCAGACGGAAAAGACACCGGGGCACCAGGGGAAACTTCAGCTGCAGAAAAGAGGCACCACAGCTCGCCCTGCAGGCAACAGGGAAACCCTAACGCCCCTCCCCGGCACAGCTGCCCCCAAGGGCTCTGCCCCAGCGCTTTCGCATCCCCCGCTCCACCGCCACAGCCAACCTCCCCCCGCACAGCCACCCTCCCCAACCACGGCCACCCCACCAACGCACTTCCCCAAGACCACCACAGCCACCAGCCAAAACTGAAAACCACAGCGGAAACTCGCTGCCACCAGAAGGCGAGGAAGGGAAAGCTGCGGCACCACATAAAGCCGGCCACCCGGCAGCACCCCAAGCACAGCGCCCACCCGCACCGCCACCCGGCCTGACCAGGCTCCTGCCCACCACCCCCCACGCAGCGCCCACCGCCCCACCATGCCTGCGCCCGCAACCCCACAGCCCCGCCTGCGCCACGGCGCCACGGCGCTCCCGCTCCTCCTGACGGCTCTCGCCACCGCCCTCGCCTGCCAACACCTGCGTCCCCGCGACGCCACCTTCCCCTGGGACAGCCTCCAGCTCCTCCACGCCATGGCGCCCAGCCCGCCACAGCCCTGCCACCACCAGCACGCGCCCTTCCCCTTCCCCGACACCCTCCTCCGCACCAGCCACCCACAGCAAGCCGCCGCCGCCGCCCTCCGCATCCTCCAGCACCTCTTCGCCACCCTCAGCAGCCCGAGCACCCCCCAACACTGGGACGCCCAGGCACGGCACCACCTCCTCAACAACCTCCACCACCACATCCAGCAGCTCCAGCAGTGCCTGCCGGCCGACGGCACGCTCTTCCAAGGCCAAGGGCCCCGCAACCTGCTGCTCAACATCAACAAATACTTCCGGCGCCTCCAGGACTTCCTCCACGCCCACAACCACACCGCCTGCGCCTGGGACCACGTCCGCCTCGAAGCTCGCCTCTGCTTCCAACACCTCCACAACCTCACCCGCACCATGCGCAATTAGCCCGACGACCCCCACCAACCCGCACGGCCCCACCCGCCCCCACCACCACCTCGGGACCACCGCCCCATCCCCGCCTCTGTCCTCCCCCACGCCAAGACCCGCTGCAAGAACGGCCCTGCACCCTCAGCCTCCACTCACTGCTCCTCTAGTTCAAGAACTTTATTTATTTATTTTGACAATGGCCTTTATCTATTTATTCACCTATTTATTCCACAGGAAATAAAGACCTCTTGCAAAACCCTTGCCACTGCCTCTCGTCTCAGAAGCACAGCAACGAGCCTTTGGGCTGGAGGGAAGCCACCTCCACTCAACACCTACGCCAAGCCCCGCTCCAAACGGGGCTCCCCACATCCCGCGCCCGCTCTTCCCTTTGGCACCTCCCCAAGGAGGCGCTTGCCTCAACCTCTTTGGAAAACCTCTGACAGGGTTTAGCCATCGCCATCGGAATCTCCTCTCCGGCCCTTGTCTCCCCAACATTTCCCACCTGCCAGCCCGCTTTACACCGACTCAGGAGCAGCTCCGCAGTCCTCAGCACAAGGACCACACGCACCTCTTGGAGCGGGTCCAAACGAGGGCCACAAACACCATCAGAGGGCTGGAACGCCTCTCCTACCACAAAAGGCCCAGACAGTTGGGCTTCTTCACCCTGGAGAAGAGAAGGCTCCGGGGACACCTTATGGCGGCCTTTCCGTACCCCAAGGGGGCTTATAAGAAAGATGGGCACAGACTTTTTAGTGGGGGCCTCTTACGGCAGGACAAGGGGGAATGGTTTTCAACTGAAAGAGGCTAGATTCAGACCGGGGAGAAGGAAGACGTTTTTTACCATGAGGGTGCTGAAACACTGGCACAGGTTGCCCAGAGAGCTGGTAGATGCCCCATCCCTGGAAACACTCAAGGTCAGGTTGGACGGGGCTCTCAGCCACCTGAGCTAGTTGAAGGCGGCCCTGCTCATTGCTGGGGGGTGCACCAGATGACCTTTGAGGGTCCCTCCCAACCCAAACCATTCCATCACCCTATGAAGGAGAGGCACGGCAGAGATCGCTCTGGTCAGGCCCGCTTCCGCTACTCTTGCCACTTCAGGCTTTTTTCACGACAAATCTCCCCTGGCGCTGCTTGAAAACGCCTCGCGGCACCAACTACTCTAGGGCAACACGGACAAGGTCCGGCCACGGACCTCCAACAGCAGCCTACCGCCTGCAGGGACGGCACCTAGGTACGCCAAATCATCGTGCACGTGCCAGCACCCCAAGCACAGCACTCCCCCCAACACCAACGTTGCCTCACAAGACCAGGCCTCCAGCCCGCCACCGCCCTGCCACCACCACCACACACGCGGTTCCCCTGCCCCAAAAGCTCTGAGAAAACATGTGCCAGCGTCTCTCACACAAGCCCAACATGCTCCTCGCTCTTGGAAGGCACCGGAAAACCTCAGCCAGTGCAACCTCCACCTCCTCCTCCCACTAGAGCTCTACAATGAGATCCCTGGCTCAGCTCCACCTCCAGAGGACCCTCGCACACCCCTCCTCTAGGGGCGCAGGGGCTCAGGCCATCCCAAACGCAAGACCCTTCGCTTGTGGGGGACACCTTCTTTGCCCTCCAGCCACTGCGGGCAAGCAGCCACAGACGACACAACAAGACCCCGGCTACAGGGCCACACGCAGCGGACCGCAGCCAGGGACCCAACGCAGCCGCACCAGCAGCAGCAAAACCCTTCCCTTTTTCCTCTTCCTCTTCCCGCGAGCCCTTCCTCCTGCCTTTCCTCCCCATTCTCATCCGCGTCAAACACGGGAGCTGGGGCTGCTCCGTCCAGGAGCACGTCCAACGCTCAAGTGCCTACACCCAGAGCCACCTCCTCGCCAGCCGCCGCCACCCCCAGGCCCTCGCTCCAGGAGGGGGCTCCCCAGGCCCTGCCAAGTGACATCACTTCACCACCCTTCCCAACACGAAAACAGAAGACCAGCTAACAGGAAAACAGAGGCGAGCCAAAAGCGAAAGGAAAACAGACCACGACCAACACCAGGGCATGCCAGACGGAAAAGACACCGGGGCACCAGGGGAAACTTCAGCTGCAGAAAAGAGGCACCACAGCTCGCCCTGCAGGCAACAGGGAAACCCTAACGCCCCTCCCCGGCACAGCTGCCCCCAAGGGCTCTGCCCCAGCGCTTTCGCATCCCCCGCTCCACCGCCACAGCCAACCTCCCCCCGCACAGCCACCCTCCCCAACCACGGCCACCCCACCAACGCACTTCCCCAAGACCACCACAGCCACCAGCCAAAACTGAAAACCACAGCGGAAACTCGCTGCCACCAGAAGGCGAGGAAGGGAAAGCTGCGGCACCACATAAAGCCGGCCACCCGGCAGCACCCCAAGCACAGCGCCCACCCGCACCGCCACCCGGCCTGACCAGGCTCCTGCCCACCACCCCCCACGCAGCGCCCACCGCCCCACCATGCCTGCGCCCGCAACCCCACAGCCCCGCCTGCGCCACGGCGCCACGGCGCTCCCGCTCCTCCTGACGGCTCTCGCCACCGCCCTCGCCTGCCAACACCTGCGTCCCCGCGACGCCACCTTCCCCTGGGACAGCCTCCAGCTCCTCCACGCCATGGCGCCCAGCCCGCCACAGCCCTGCCACCACCAGCACGCGCCCTTCCCCTTCCCCGACACCCTCCTCCGCACCAGCCACCCACAGCAAGCCGCCGCCGCCGCCCTCCGCATCCTCCAGCACCTCTTCGCCACCCTCAGCAGCCCGAGCACCCCCCAACACTGGGACGCCCAGGCACGGCACCACCTCCTCAACAACCTCCACCACCACATCCAGCAGCTCCAGCAGTGCCTGCCGGCCAACGGCACGCTCTTCCAAGGCCAAGGGCCCCGCAACCTGCTGCTCAACATCAACAAATACTTCCGGCGCCTCCAGGACTTCCTCCACGCCCACAACCACACCGCCTGCGCCTGGGACCACGTCCGCCTCGAAGCTCGCCTCTGCTTCCAACACCTCCACAACCTCACCCGCACCATGCGCAATTAGCCCGACGACCCCCACCAACCCGCACGGCCCCACCCGCCCCCACCACCACCTCGGGACCACCGCCCCACCCCCGCCTCTGTCCTCCCCCACGCCAAGACCCGCTGCAAGAACGGCCCTGCACCCTCAGCCTCCACTCACTGCTCCTCTAGTTCAAGAACTTTATTTATTTATTTTGACAATGGCCTTTATCTATTTATTCACCTATTTATTCCACAGGAAATAAAGACCTCTTGCAAAACCCTTGCCACTGCCTCTCGTCTCAGAAGCACAGCAACGAGCCTTTGGGCTGGGGGGAAGCCACCTCCACTCAACACCTACGCCAAGCCCCGCTCCAAACGGGGCTCCCCACATCCCGCGCCCGCTCTTCCCTTTGGCACCTCCCCAAGGAGGCGCTTGCCTCAACCTCTTTGGAAAACCTCTGACAGGGTTTAGCCATCGCCATCGGAATCTCCTCTCCGGCCCTTGTCTCCCCAACATTTCCCACCTGCCAGCCCGCTTTACACCGACTCAGGAGCAGCTCCGCAGTCCTCAGCACAAGGACCACACGCACCTCTTGGAGCGGGTCCAAACGAGGGCCACAAACACCATCAGAGGGCTGGAACGCCTCTCCTACCACAAAAGGCCCAGACAGTTGGGCTTCTTCACCCTGGAGAAGAGAAGGCTCCGGGGACACCTTATGGCGGCCTTTCCGTACCCCAAGGGGGCTTATAAGAAAGATGGGCACAGACTTTTTAGTGGGGCCTCTTGCGGCAGGACAAGGGGGAATGGTTTTCAACTGAAAGAGGCTAGATTCAGACCAGGGAGAAGGAAGACGTTTTTTACCATGAGGGTGCTGAAACACTGGCACAGGTTGCCCAGAGAGCTGGTAGATGCCCCATCCCTGGAAACACTCAAGGTCAGGTTGGACGGGGCTCTCAGCCACCTGAGCTAGTTGAAGGCGGCCCTGCTCATTGCTGGGGGGTGCACCAGATGACCTTTGAGGGCCCCTCCCAACCCAAACCATTCCATCATCCTATGAAGGAGAGGCACGGCAGAGATCGCTCTGATCAGGCCCGCTTCCGCTACTCTTGCCACTTCAGGCTTTTTTCACGACAAATCTCCCCTGGCGCTGCTTGAAAACGCCTCGCGGCACCAACTACTCTAGGGCAACACGGACAAGGTCCGGCCACGGACCTCCAACAGCAGCCTACCGCCTGCAGGGACGGCACCTAGGTACGCCAAATCATCGTGCACGTGCCAGCACCCCAAGCACAGCACTCCCCCCAACACCAACGTTGCCTCACAAGACCAGGCCTCCAGCCCGCCACCGCCCTGCCACCACCACCACACACGCGGTTCCCCTGCCCCAAAAGCTCTGAGAAAACATGTGCCAGCGTCTCTCACACAAGCCCAACATGCTCCTCGCTCTTGGAAGGCACCGGAAAACCTCAGCCAGTGCAACCTCCACCTCCTCCTCCCACTAGAGCTCTACAATGAGATCCCTGGCTCAGCTCCACCTCCAGAGGACCCTCGCACACCCCTCCTCTAGGGGCGCAGGGGCTCAGGCCATCCCAAACGCAAGACCCTTCGCTTGTGGGGGACACCTTCTTTGCCCTCCAGCCACTGCGGGCAAGCAGCCACAGACGACACAACAAGACCCCGGCTACAGGGCCACACGCAGCGGACCGCAGCCAGGGACCCAACGCAGCCGCACCAGCAGCAGCAAAACCCTTCCCTTTTTCCTCTTCCTCTTCCCGCGAGCCCTTCCTCCTGCCTTGCCTCCCCATTCTCATCCGCGTCAAACACGGGAGCTGGGGCTGCTCCGTCCAGGAGCACGTCCAACGCTCAAGTGCCTACACCCAGAGCCACCTCCTCGCCAGCCGCCGCCACCCCCAGGCCCTCGCTCCAGGAGGGGGCTCCCCAGGCCCTGCCAAGTGACATCACTTCACCACCCTTCCCAACACGAAAACAGAAGACCAGCTAACAGGAAAACAGAGGCGAGCCAAAAGCGAAAGGAAAACAGACCACGACCAACACCAGGGCATGCCAGACGGAAAAGACACCGGGGCACCAGGGGAAACTTCAGCTGCAGAAAAGAGGCACCACAGCTCGCCCTGCAGGCAACAGGGAAACCCTAACGCCCCTCCCCGGCACAGCTGCCCCCAAGGGCTCTGCCCCAGCGCTTTCGCATCCCCCGCTCCACCGCCACAGCCAACCTCCCCCCGCACAGCCACCCTCCCCAACCACGGCCACCCCACCAACGCACTTCCCCAAGACCACCACAGCCACCAGCCAAAACTGAAAACCACAGCGGAAACTCGCTGCCACCAGAAGGCGAGGAAGGGAAAGCTGCGGCACCACATAAAGCCGGCCACCCGGCAGCACCCCAAGCACAGCGCCCACCCGCACCGCCACCCGGCCTGACCAGGCTCCTGCCCACCACCCCCCACGCAGCGCCCACCGCCCCACCATGCCTGCGCCCGCAACCCCACAGCCCCGCCTGCGCCACGGCGCTCCCGCTCCTCCTGACGGCTCTCGCCACCGCCCTCGCCTGCCAACACCTGCGTCCCCGCGACGCCACCTTCCCCTGGGACAGCCTCCAGCTCCTCCACGCCATGGCGCCCAGCCCGCCACAGCCCTGCCACCACCAGCACGCGCCCTTCCCCTTCCCCGACACCCTCCTCCGCACCAGCCACCCACAGCAAGCCGCCGCCGCCGCCCTCCGCATCCTCCAGCACCTCTTCGCCACCCTCAGCAGCCCGAGCACCCCCCAACACTGGGACGCCCAGGCACGGCACCACCTCCTCAACAACCTCCACCACCACATCCAGCAGCTCCAGCAGTGCCTGCCGGCCAACGGCACGCTCTTCCAAAGCCAAGGGCCCCGCAACCTGCTGCTCAACATCAACAAATACTTCCGGCGCCTCCAGGACTTCCTCCACGCCCACAACCACACCGCCTGCGCCTGGGACCACGTCCGCCTCGAAGCTCGCCTCTGCTTCCAACACCTCCACAACCTCACCCGCACCATGCGCAATTAGCCCGACGACCCCCACCAACCCGCACGGCCCCACCCGCCCCCACCACCACCTCGGGACCACCGCCCCATCCCCGCCTCTGTCCTCCCCCACGCCAAGACCCGCTGCAAGAACGGCCCTGCACCCTCAGCCTCCACTCACTGCTCCTCCAGTTCAAGAACTTTATTTATTTATTTTGACAATGGCCTTTAACTATTTATTCACCTATTTATTCCACAGGAAATAAAGACCTCTTGCAAAACCCTTGCCACTGCCTCTCGTCTCAGAAGCACAGCAACGAGCCTTTGGGCTGGGGGGAAGCCACCTCCACTCAACACCTACGCCAAGCCCCGCTCCAAACGGGGCTCCCCACATCCCGTGCCCGCTCTTCCCTGTGGCACCTCCCCAAGGAGGCGCTTGCCTCAACCTCTTTGGAAAACCTCTGACAGGGTTTAGCCATCGCCATCGGAATCTCCTCTCCGGCCCTTGTCTCCCCAACATTTCCCACCTGCCAGCCCGCTTTACACCGACTCAGGAGCAGCTCCGCAGTCCTCAGCACAAGGACCACACGCACCTCTTGGAGCGGGTCCAGACGAGGGCCACAAACACCATCAGAGGGCTGGAACGCCTCTCCTACCACAAAAGGCCCAGACAGTTGGGCTTCTTCACCCTGGAGAAGAGAAGGCTCCGGGGACACCTTATGGCGGCCTTTCCGTACCCCAAGGGGGCTCATAAGAAACATGGGCACAGACTTTTTAGTGGGGGCCTCTTGCGGCAGGACAAGGGGGAATGGTTTTCAACTGAAAGAGGCTAGATTCAGACCGGGGAGAAGGAAGACGTTTTTTACCATGAGGGTGCTGAAACACTGGCACAGGTTGCCCAGAGAGCTGGTAGATGCCCCATCCCTGGAAACACTCAAGGTCAGGTTGGACGGGGCTCTCAGCCACCTGAGCTAGTTGAAGGCGGCCCTGCTCATTGCTGGGGGGTGCACCAGATGACCTTTGAGGGTCCCTCCCAACCCAAACCATTCCATCATCCTATGAAGGAGAGGCACGGCAGAGATCGCTCTGATTAGGCCCGCTTCCGCTACTCTTGCCACTTCAGGCTTTTTTCACGACAAATCTCCCCTGGCGCTGCTTGAAAACGCCTCGCGGCACCAACTACTCTAGGGCAACACGGACAAGGTCCGGCCACGGACCTCCAACAGCAGCCTGCCGCCTGCAGGGACGGCACCTAGGTACGCCAAATCATCGTGCACGTGCCAGCACCCCAAGCACAGCACTCCCCCCAACACCAACGTTGCCTCACAAGACCAGGCCTCCAGCCCGCCACCGCCCTGCCACCACCACCACACACGCGGTTCCCCTGCCCCAAAAGCTCTGAGAAAACACGTGCCAGCGTCTCTCACACAAGCCCAACATGCTCCTCGCTCTTGGAAGGCACCGGAAAACCTCAGCCAGTGCAACCTCCACCTCCTCCTCCCACTAGAGCTCTACAATGAGATCCCTGGCTCAGCTCCACCTCCAGAGGACCCTCGCACACCCCTCCTCTAGGGGCGCACGCCATCCCAAACGCAAGACCCTTCGCTTGCCGGGGACACCTTCTTCTTTGCCCTCCAGCCACCGCGGGCAAGCAGCCACAGACGACACAACAAGACCCCGGCTACAGGGCCACACGCAGTGGACCGCAGCCAGGGACCCAACGCAGCCGCACCAGCAGCAGCAAAACCCTTCCCTTTTTCCTCTTCCTCTTCCCGCGAGCCCTTCCTCCTGCCTTGCCTCCCCATTCTCCTCCGCGTCAAACACGGGAGCTGGGGCTGCTCCGTCCAGGAGCACGTCCAACGCTCAAGTGCCTACACCCAGAGCCACCTCCTCGCCAGCCGCCGCCACCCCCAGGCCCTCGCTCCAGGAGGGGGCTCCCCAGGCCCTGCCAAGTGACATCACTTCACCACCCTTCCCAACACGAAAACAGAAGACCAGCTAACAGGAAAACAGAGGCGAGCCAAAAGCGAAAGGAAAACAGACCACGACCAACACCAGGGCATGCCAGACGGAAAAGACACCGGGGCACCAGGGGAAACTTCAGCTGCAGAAAAGAGGCACCACAGCTCGCCCTGCAGGCAACAGGGAAACCCTAACGCCCCTCCCCGGCACAGCTGCCCCCAAGGGCTCTGCCCCAGCGCTTTCGCATCCCCCGCTCCACCGCCACAGCCAACCTCCCCCCGCACAGCCACCCTCCCCAACCACGGCCACCCCACCAACGCACTTCCCCAAGACCACCACAGCCACCAGCCAAAACTGAAAACCACAGCGGAAACTCGCTGCCACCAGAAGGCGAGGAAGGGAAAGCTGCGGCACCACATAAAGCCGGCCACCCGGCAGCACCCCAAGCACAGCGCCCACCCGCACCGCCACCCGGCCTGACCAGGCTCCTGCCCACCACCCCCCACGCAGCGCCCACCGCCCCACCATGCCTGCGCCCGCAACCCCACAGCCCCGCCTGCGCCACGGCGCCACGGCGCTCCCGCTCCTCCTGACGGCTCTCGCCACCGCCCTCGCCTGCCAACACCTGCGTCCCCGCGACGCCACCTTCCCCTGGGACAGCCTCCAGCTCCTCCACGCCATGGCGCCCAGCCCGCCACAGCCCTGCCACCACCAGCACGCGCCCTTCCCCTTCCCCGACACCCTCCTCCGCACCAGCCACCCACAGCAAGCCGCCGCCGCCGCCCTCCGCATCCTCCAGCACCTCTTCGCCACCCTCAGCAGCCCGAGCACCCCCCAACACTGGGACGCCCAGGCACGGCACCACCTCCTCAACAACCTCCACCACCACATCCAGCAGCTCCAGCAGTGCCTGCCGGCCAACGGCACGCTCTTCCAAGGCCAAGGGCCCCGCAACCTGCTGCTCAACATCAACAAATACTTCCGGCGCCTCCAGGACTTCCTCCACGCCCACAACCACACCGCCTGCGCCTGGGACCACGTCTGCCTCGAAGCTCGCCTCTGCTTCCAACACCTCCACAACCTCACCCGCACCATGCGCAATTAGCCCGACGACCCCCACCAACCCGCACGGCCCCACCCGCCCCCACCACCACCTCGGGACCACCGCCCCATCCCCGCCTCTGTCCTCCCCCACGCCAAGACCCGCTGCAAGAACGGCCCTGCACCCTCAGCCTCCACTCACTGCTCCTCCAGTTCAAGAACTTTATTTATTTATTTTGACAATGGCCTTTAACTATTTATTCACCTATTTATTCCACAGGAAATAAAGACCTCTTGCAAAACCCTTGCCACTGCCTCTCGTCTCAGAAGCACAGCAACGAGCCTTTGGGCTGGGGGGAAGCCACCTCCACTCAACACCTACGCCAAGCCCCGCTCCAAACGGGGCTCCCCACATCCCGTGCCCGCTCTTCCCTGTGGCACCTCCCCAGGGAGGCGCTTGCCTCAACCTCTTTGGAAAACCTCTGACAGGGTTTAGCCATCGCCATCGGAATCTCCTCTCCGGCCCTTGTCTCCCCAACATTTCCCACCTGCCAGCCCGCTTTACACCGACTCAGGAGCAGCTCCGCAGTCCTCAGCACAAGGACCACACGCACCTCTTGGAGCGGGTCCAGACGAGGGCCACAAACACCATCAGAGGGCTGGAACGCCTCTCCTACCACAAAAGGCCCAGACAGTTGGGCTTCTTCACCCTGGAGAAGAGAAGGCTCCGGGGACACCTTATGGCGGCCTTTCCGTACCCCAAGGGGGCTCATAAGAAACATGGGCACAGACTTTTTAGTGGGGGCCTCTTGCGGCAGGACAAGGGGGAATGGTTTTCAACTGAAAGAGGCTAGATTCAGACCGGGGAGAAGGAAGACGTTTTTTACCATGAGGGTGCTGAAACACTGGCACAGGTTGCCCAGAGAGCTGGTAGATGCCCCATCCCTGGAAACACTCAAGGTCAGGTTGGACGGGGCTCTCAGCCACCTGAGCTAGTTGAAGGCGGCCCTGCTCATTGCTGGGGGGTGCACCAGATGACCTTTGAGGGTCCCTCCCAACCCAAACCATTCCATCATCCTATGAAGGAGAGGCACGGCAGAGATCGCTCTGATCAGGCCCGCTTCCGCTACTCTTGCCACTTCAGGCTTTTTTCACGACAAATCTCCCCTGGCGCTGCTTGAAAACGCCTCGCGGCACCAACTACTCTAGGGCAACACGGACAAGGTCCGGCCACGGACCTCCAACAGCAGCCTACCGCCTGCAGGGACGGCACCTAGGTACGCCAAATCATCGTGCACGTGCCAGCACCCCAAGCACAGCACTCCCCCCAACACCAACGTTGCCTCACAAGACCAGGCCTCCAGCCCGCCACCGCCCTGCCACCACCACCACACACGCGGTTCCCCTGCCCCAAAAGCTCTGAGAAAACACGTGCCAGCGTCTCTCACACCAGCCCAACATGCTCCTCGCTCTTGGAAGGCACCGGAAAACCTCAGCCAGTGCAACCTCCACCTCCTCCTCCCACTAGAGCTCTACAATGAGATCCCTGGCTCAGCTCCACCTCCAGAGGACCCTCGCACACCCCTCCTCTAGGGGCGCAGGGGCTCAGGCCATCCCAAACGCAAGACCCTTCGCTTGTCGGGGACACCTTCTTCTTTGCCCTCCAGCCACCGCGGGCAAGCAGCCACAGACGACACAACAAGACCCCGGCTACAGGGCCATGCGCAGCGGACCGCAGCCAGGGACCCAACGCAGCCGCACCAGCAGCAGCAAAACCCTTCCCTTTTTCCTCTTCCTCTTCCCGCGAGCCCTTCCTCCTGCCTTGCCTCCCCATTCTCCTCCGCTTCAAACACGGGAGCTGGGGCTGCTCCGTCCAGGAGCACGTCCAACGCTCAAGTGCCTACACCCAGAGCCACCTCCTCGCCAGCCGCCGCCACCCCCAGGCCCTCGCTCCAGGAGGGGGCTCCCCAGGCCCTGCCAAGTGACATCACTTCACCACCCTTCCCAACACGAAAACAGAAGACCAGCTAACAGGAAAAGAGAGGCGAGCCAAAAGCGAAAGGAAAACAGGCCACGACCAACACCAGGGCATGCCAGACGGAAAAGACACCGGGGCACCAGGGGAAACTTCAGCTGCAGAAAAGAGGCACCACAGCTCGCCCTGCAGGCAACAGGGAAACCCTAACGCCCCTCCCCGGCACAGCTGCCCCCAAGGGCTCTGCCCCAGCGCTTTCGCATCCCCCGCTCCACCGCCACAGCCACCCTCCCCAACCACGGCCACCCCACCAACGCACTTCCCCAAGACCACCACAGCCACCAGCCAAAACTGAAAACCACAGCGGAAACTCGCTGCCACCAGAAGGCGAGGAAGGGAAAGCTGCGGCACCACATAAAGCCGGCCACCCGGCAGCACCCCAAGCACAGCGCCCACCCGCACCGCCACCCGGCCTGACCAGGCTCCTGCCCACCACCCCCCACGCAGCGCCCACCGCCCCACCATGCCTGCGCCCGCAACCCCACAGCCCCGCCTGCGCCACGGCGCCACGGCGCTCCCGCTCCTCCTGACGGCTCTCGCCACCGCCCTCGCCTGCCAACACCTGCGTCCCCGCGACGCCACCTTCCCCTGGGACAGCCTCCAGCTCCTCCACGCCATGGCGCCCAGCCCGCCACAGCCCTGCCACCACCAGCACGCGCCCTTCCCCTTCCCCGACACCCTCCTCCGCACCAGCCACCCACAGCAAGCCGCCGCCGCCGCCCTCCGCATCCTCCAGCACCTCTTCGCCACCCTCAGCAGCCCGAGCACCCCCCAACACTGGGACGCCCAGGCACGGCACCACCTCCTCAACAACCTCCACCACCACATCCAGCAGCTCCAGCAGTGCCTGCCGGCCAACGGCACGCTCTTCCAAGGCCAAGGGCCCCGCAACCTGCTGCTCAACATCAACAAATACTTCCGGCGCCTCCAGGACTTCCTCCACGCCCACAACCACACCGCCTGCGCCTGGGACCACGTCCGCCTCGAAGCTCGCCTCTGCTTCCAACACCTCCACAACCTCACCCGCACCATGCGCAATTAGCCCGACGACCCCCACCAACCCGCACGGCCCCACCCGCCCCCACCACCACCTCGGGACCACCGCCCCATCCCCGCCTCTGTCCTCCCCCACGCCAAGACCCGCTGCAAGAACGGCCCTGCACCCTCAGCCTCCACTCACTGCTCCTCCAGTTCAAGAACTTTATTTATTTATTTTGACAATGGCCTTTATCTATTTATTCACCTATTTATTCCACAGGAAATAAAGACCTCTTGCAAAACCCTTGCCACTGCCTCTCGTCTCAGAAGCACAGCAACGAGCCTTTGGGCTGGGGGGAAGCCACCTCCACTCAACACCTACGCCAAGCCCCGCTCCAAACGGGGCTCCCCACATCCCGTGCCCGCTCTTCCCTGTGGCACCTCCCCAAGGAGGCGCTTGCCTCAACCTCTTTGGAAAACCTCTGACAGGGTTTAGCCATCGCCATCGGAATCTCCTTTCCGGCCCTTGTCTCCCCAACATTTCCCACCTGCCAGCCCGCTTTACACCGACTCAGGAGCAGCTCCGCAGTCCTCACCACAAGGACCACACGCACCTCTTGGAGCGGGTCCAGACGAGGGCCACAAACACCATCAGAGGGCTGGAACGCCTCTCCTACCACAAAAGGCCCAGACAGTTGGGCTTCTTCACCCTGGAGAAGAGAAGGCTCCGGGGACACCTTATGGCGGCCTTTCCGTACCCCAAGGGGGCTCATAAGAAACATGGGCACAGACTTTTTAGTGGGGGCCTCTTGCGGCAGGACAAGGGGGAATGGTTTTCAACTGAAAGAGGCTAGATTCAGACCGGGGAGAAGGAAGACGTTTTTTACCATGAGGGTGCTGAAACACTGGCACAGGTTGCCCAGAGAGCTGGTAGATGCCCCATCCCTGGAAACACTCAAGGTCAGGTTGGACGGGGCTCTCAGCCACCTGAGCTAGTTGAAGGCGGCCCTGCTCATTGCTGGGGGGTGCACCAGATGACCTTTGAGGGTCCCTCCCAACCCAAACCATTCCATCATCCTATGAAGGAGAGGCACGGCAGAGATCGCTCTGATTAGGCCCGCTTCCGCTACTCTTGCCACTTCAGGCTTTTTTCACGACAAATCTCCCCTGGCGCTGCTTGAAAACGCCTCGCGGCACCAACTACTCTAGGGCAACACGGACAAGGTCCGGCCACGGACCTCCAACAGCAGCCTGCCACCTGCAGGGACGGCACCTAGGTACGCCAAATCATCGTGCACGTGCCAGCACCCCAAGCACAGCACTCCCCCCAACACCAACGTTGCCTCACAAGACCAGGCCTCCAGCCCGCCACCGCCCTGCCACCACCACCACACACGCGGTTCCCCTGCCCCAAAAGCTCTGAGAAAACACGTGCCAGCGTCTCTCACACAAGCCCAACATGCTCCTCGCTCTTGGAAGGCACCGGAAAACCTCAGCCAGTGCAACCTCCACCTCCTCCTCCCACTAGAGCTCTACAATGAGATCCCTGGCTCAGCTCCACCTCCAGAGGACCCTCGCACACCCCTCCTCTAGGGGCGCAGGGGCTCAGGCCATCCCAAACGCAAGACCCTTCGCTTGCCGGGGACACCTTCTTCTTTGCCCTCCAGCCACCGCGGGCAAGCAGCCACAGACGACACAACAAGACCCCGGCTACAGGGCCACACGCAGTGGACCGCAGCCAGGGACCCAACGCAGCCGCACCAGCAGCAGCAAAACCCTTCCCTTTTTCCTCTTCCTCTTCCCGCGAGCCCTTCCTCCTGCCTTTCCTCCCCATTCTCCTCCGCTTCAAACACGGGAGCTGGGGCTGCTCCGTCCAGGAGCACGTCCAACGCTCAAGTGCCTACACCCAGAGCCACCTCCTCGCCAGCCGTCGCCACCCCCAGGCCCTCGCTCCAGGAGGGGGCTCCCCAGGCCCTGCCAAGTGACATCACTTCACCACCCTTCCCAACACGAAAACAGAAGACCAGCTAACAGGAAAACAGAGGCGAGCCAAAAGCGAAAGGAAAACAGACCACGACCAACACCAGGGCATGCCAGACGGAAAAGACACCGGGGCACCAGGGGAAACTTCAGCTGCAGAAAAGAGGCACCACAGCTCGCCCTGCAGGCAACAGGGAAACCCTAACGCCCCTCCCCGGCACAGCTGCCCCCAAGGGCTCTGCCCCAGCGCTTTCGCATCCCCCGCTCCACCGCCACAGCCAACCTCCCCCCGCACAGCCACCCTCCCCAACCACGGCCACCCCACCAACGCACTTCCCCAAGACCACCACAGCCACCAGCCAAAACTGAAAACCACAGCGGAAACTCGCTGCCACCAGAAGGCGAGGAAGGGAAAGCTGCGGCACCACATAAAGCCGGCCACCCGGCAGCACCCCAAGCACAGCGCCCACCCGCACCGCCACCCGGCCTGACCAGGCTCCTGCCCACCACCCCCCACGCAGCGCCCACCGCCCCACCATGCCTGCGCCCGCAACCCCACAGCCCCGCCTGCGCCACGGCGCCACGGCGCTCCCGCTCCTCCTGACGGCTCTCGCCACCGCCCTCGCCTGCCAACACCTGCGTCCCCGCGACGCCACCTTCCCCTGGGACAGCCTCCAGCTCCTCCACGCCATGGCGCCCAGCCCGCCACAGCCCTGCCACCACCAGCACGCGCCCTTCCCCTTCCCCGACACCCTCCTCCGCACCAGCCACCCACAGCAAGCCGCCGCCGCCGCCCTCCGCATCCTCCAGCACCTCTTCGCCACCCTCAGCAGCCCGAGCACCCCCCAACACTGGGACGCCCAGGCACGGCACCACCTCCTCAACAACCTCCACCACCACATCCAGCAGCTCCAGCAGTGCCTGCCGGCCAACGGCACGCTCTTCCAAGGCCAAGGGCCCCGCAACCTGCTGCTCAACATCAACAAATACTTCCGGCGCCTCCAGGACTTCCTCCACGCCCACAACCACACCGCCTGCGCCTGGGACCACGTCCGCCTCGAAGCTCGCCTCTGCTTCCAACACCTCCACAACCTCACCCGCACCATGCGCAATTAGCCCGACGACCCCCACCAACCCGCACGGCCCCACCCGCCCCCACCACCACCTCGGGACCACCGCCCCATCCCCGCCTCTGTCCTCCCCCACGCCAAGACCCGCTGCAAGAACGGCCCTGCACCCTCAGCCTCCACTCACTGCTCCTCCAGTTCAAGAACTTTATTTATTTATTTTGACAATGGCCTTTATCTATTTATTCACCTATTTATTCCACAGGAAATAAAGACCTCTTGCAAAACCCTTGCCACTGCCTCTCGTCTCAGAAGCACAGCAACGAGCCTTTGGGCTGGGGGGAAGCCACCTCCACTCAACACCTACGCCAAGCCCCGCTCCAAACGGGGCTCCCCACATCCCGTGCCCGCTCTTCCCTGTGGCACCTCCCCAAGGAGGCGCTTGCCTCAACCTCTTTGGAAAACCTCTGACAGGGTTTAGCCATCGCCATCGGAATCTCCTTTCCGGCCCTTGTCTCCCCAACATTTCCCACCTGCCAGCCCGCTTTACACCGACTCAGGAGCAGCTCCGCAGTCCTCACCACAAGGACCACACGCACCTCTTGGAGCGGGTCCAGACGAGGGCCACAAACACCATCAGAGGGCTGGAACGCCTCTCCTACCACAAAAGGCCCAGACAGTTGGGCTTCTTCACCCTGGAGAAGAGAAGGCTCCGGGGACACCTTATGGCGGCCTTTCCGTACCCCAAGGGGGCTCATAAGAAACATGGGCACAGACTTTTTAGTGGGGGCCTCTTGCGGCAGGACAAGGGGGAATGGTTTTCAACTGAAAGAGGCTAGATTCAGACCGGGGAGAAGGAAGACGTTTTTTACCATGAGGGTGCTGAAACACTGGCACAGGTTGCCCAGAGAGCTGGTAGATGCCCCATCCCTGGAAACACTCAAGGTCAGGTTGGACGGGGCTCTCAGCCACCTGAGCTAGTTGAAGGCGGCCCTGCTCATTGCTGGGGGGTGCACCAGATGACCTTTGAGGGTCCCTCCCAACCCAAACCATTCCATCATCCTATGAAGGAGAGGCACGGCAGAGATCGCTCTGATTAGGCCCGCTTCCGCTACTCTTGCCACTTCAGGCTTTTTTCACGACAAATCTCCCCTGGCGCTGCTTGAAAACGCCTCGCGGCACCAACTACTCTAGGGCAACACGGACAAGGTCCGGCCACGGACCTCCAACAGCAGCCTGCCGCCTGCAGGGACGGCACCTAGGTACGCCAAATCATCGTGCACGTGCCAGCACCCCAAGCACAGCACTCCCCCCAACACCAACGTTGCCTCACAAGACCAGGCCTCCAGCCCGCCACCGCCCTGCCACCACCACCACACACGCGGTTCCCCTGCCCCAAAAGCTCTGAGAAAACACGTGCCAGCGTCTCTCACACAAGCCCAACATGCTCCTCGCTCTTGGAAGGCACCGGAAAACCTCAGCCAGTGCAACCTCCACCTCCTCCTCCCACTAGAGCTCTACAATGAGATCCCTGGCTCAGCTCCACCTCCAGAGGACCCTCGCACACCCCTCCTCTAGGGGCGCAGGGGCTCAGGCCATCCCAAACGCAAGACCCTTCGCTTGCCGGGGACACCTTCTTCTTTGCCCTCCAGCCACCGCGGGCAAGCAGCCACAGACGACACAACAAGACCCCGGCTACAGGGCCACACGCAGTGGACCGCAGCCAGGGACCCAACGCAGCCGCACCAGCAGCAGCAAAACCCTTCCCTTTTTCCTCTTCCTCTTCCCGCGAGCCCTTCCTCCTGCCTTTCCTCCCCATTCTCCTCCGCTTCAAACACGGGAGCTGGGGCTGCTCCGTCCAGGAGCACGTCCAACGCTCAAGTGCCTACACCCAGAGCCACCTCCTCGCCAGCCGTCGCCACCCCCAGGCCCTCGCTCCAGGAGGGGGCTCCCCAGGCCCTGCCAAGTGACATCACTTCACCACCCTTCCCAACACGAAAACAGAAGACCAGCTAACAGGAAAAGAGAGGCGAGCCAAAAGCGAAAGGAAAAGAGACCACGACCAACACCAGGGCATGCCAGACGGAAAAGACACCGGGGCACCAGGGGAAACTTCAGCTGCAGAAAAGAGGCACCACAGCTCGCCCTGCAGGCAACAGGGAAACCCTAACGCCCCTCCCCGGCACAGCTGCCCCCAAGGGCTCTGCCCCAGCGCTTTCGCATCCCCCGCTCCACCGCCACAGCCAACCTCCCCCCGCACAGCCACCCTCCCCAACCACGGCCACCCCACCAACGCACTTCCCCAAGACCACCACAGCCACCAGCCAAAACTGAAAACCACAGCGGAAACTCGCTGCCACCAGAAGGCGAGGAAGGGAAAGCTGCGGCACCACATAAAGCCGGCCACCCGGCAGCACCCCAAGCACAGCGCCCACCCGCACCGCCACCCGGCCTGACCAGGCTCCTGCCCACCACCCCCCACGCAGCGCCCACCGCCCCACCATGCCTGCGCCCGCAACCCCACAGCCCCGCCTGCGCCACGGCGCCACGGCGCTCCCGCTCCTCCTGACGGCTCTCGCCACCGCCCTCGCCTGCCAACACCTGCGTCCCCGCGACGCCACCTTCCCCTGGGACAGCCTCCAGCTCCTCCACGCCATGGCGCCCAGCCCGCCACAGCCCTGCCACCACCAGCACGCGCCCTTCCCCTTCCCCGACACCCTCCTCCGCACCAGCCACCCACAGCAAGCCGCCGCCGCCGCCCTCCGCATCCTCCAGCACCTCTTCGCCACCCTCAGCAGCCCGAGCACCCCCCAACACTGGGACGCCCAGGCACGGCACCACCTCCTCAACAACCTCCACCACCACATCCAGCAGCTCCAGCAGTGCCTGCCGGCCAACGGCACGCTCTTCCAAGGCCAAGGGCCCCGCAACCTGCTGCTCAACATCAACAAATACTTCCGGCGCCTCCAGGACTTCCTCCACGCCCACAACCACACCGCCTGCGCCTGGGACCACGTCCGCCTCGAAGCTCGCCTCTGCTTCCAACACCTCCACAACCTCACCCGCACCATGCGCAATTAGCCCGACGACCCCCACCAACCCGCACGGCCCCACCCGCCCCCACCACCACCTCGGGACCACCGCCCCATCCCCGCCTCTGTCCTCCCCCACGCCAAGACCCGCTGCAAGAACGGCCCTGCACCCTCAGCCTCCACTCACTGCTCCTCCAGTTCAAGAACTTTATTTATTTATTTTGACAATGGCCTTTATCTATTTATTCACCTATTTATTCCACAGGAAATAAAGACCTCTTGCAAAACCCTTGCCACTGCCTCTCGTCTCAGAAGCACAGCAACGAGCCTTTGGGCTGGGGGGAAGCCACCTCCACTCAACACCTACGCCAAGCCCCGCTCCAAACGGGGCTCCCCACATCCCGTGCCCGCTCTTCCCTGTGGCACCTCCCCAAGGAGGCGCTTGCCTCAACCTCTTTGGAAAACCTCTGACAGGGTTTAGCCATCGCCATCGGAATCTCCTTTCCGGCCCTTGTCTCCCCAACATTTCCCACCTGCCAGCCCGCTTTACACCGACTCAGGAGCAGCTCCGCAGTCCTCACCACAAGGACCACACGCACCTCTTGGAGCGGGTCCAGACGAGGGCCACAAACACCATCAGAGGGCTGGAACGCCTCTCCTACCACAAAAGGCCCAGACAGTTGGGCTTCTTCACCCTGGAGAAGAGAAGGCTCCGGGGACACCTTATGGCGGCCTTTCCGTACCCCAAGGGGGCTCATAAGAAACATGGGCACAGACTTTTTAGTGGGGGCCTCTTGCGGCAGGACAAGGGGGAATGGTTTTCAACTGAAAGAGGCTAGATTCAGACCGGGGAGAAGGAAGACGTTTTTTACCATGAGGGTGCTGAAACACTGGCACAGGTTGCCCAGAGAGCTGGTAGATGCCCCATCCCTGGAAACACTCAAGGTCAGGTTGGACGGGGCTCTCAGCCACCTGAGCTAGTTGAAGGCGGCCCTGCTCATTGCTGGGGGGTGCACCAGATGACCTTTGAGGGTCCCTCCCAACCCAAACCATTCCATCATCCTATGAAGGAGAGGCACGGCAGAGATCGCTCTGATTAGGCCCGCTTCCGCTACTCTTGCCACTTCAGGCTTTTTTCACGACAAATCTCCCCTGGCGCTGCTTGAAAACGCCTCGCGGCACCAACTACTCTAGGGCAACACGGACAAGGTCCGGCCACGGACCTCCAACAGCAGCCTGCCGCCTGCAGGGACGGCACCTAGGTACGCCAAATCATCGTGCACGTGCCAGCACCCCAAGCACAGCACTCCCCCCAACACCAACGTTGCCTCACAAGACCAGGCCTCCAGCCCGCCACCGCCCTGCCACCACCACCACACACGCGGTTCCCCTGCCCCAAAAGCTCTGAGAAAACACGTGCCAGCGTCTCTCACACAAGCCCAACATGCTCCTCGCTCTTGGAAGGCACCGGAAAACCTCAGCCAGTGCAACCTCCACCTCCTCCTCCCACTAGAGCTCTACAATGAGATCCCTGGCTCAGCTCCACCTCCAGAGGACCCTCGCACACCCCTCCTCTAGGGGCGCAGGGGCTCAGGCCATCCCAAACGCAAGACCCTTCGCTTGCCGGGGACACCTTCTTCTTTGCCCTCCAGCCACCGCGGGCAAGCAGCCACAGACGACACAACAAGACCCCGGCTACAGGGCCACACGCAGCGGACCGCAGCCAGGGACCCAACGCAGCCGCACCAGCAGCAGCAAAACCCTTCCCTTTTTCCTCTTCCTCTTCCCGCGAGCCCTTCCTCCTGCCTTTCCTCCCCATTCTCCTCCGCTTCAAACACGGGAGCTGGGGCTGCTCCGTCCAGGAGCACGTCCAACGCTCAAGTGCCTACACCCAGAGCCACCTCCTCGCCAGCCGTCGCCACCCCCAGGCCCTCGCTCCAGGAGGGGGCTCCCCAGGCCCTGCCAAGTGACATCACTTCACCACCCTTCCCAACACGAAAACAGAAGACCAGCTAACAGGAAAAGAGAGGCGAGCCAAAAGCGAAAGGAAAAGAGACCACGACCAACACCAGGGCATGCCAGACGGAAAAGACACCGGGGCACCAGGGGAAACTTCAGCTGCAGAAAAGAGGCACCACAGCTCGCCCTGCAGGCAACAGGGAAACCCTAACGCCCCTCCCCGGCACAGCTGCCCCCAAGGGCTCTGCCCCAGCGCTTTCGCATCCCCCGCTCCACCGCCACAGCCAACCTCCCCCCGCACAGCCACCCTCCCCAACCACGGCCACCCCACCAACGCACTTCCCCAAGACCACCACAGCCACCAGCCAAAACTGAAAACCACAGCGGAAACTCGCTGCCACCAGAAGGCGAGGAAGGGAAAGCTGCGGCACCACATAAAGCCGGCCACCCGGCAGCACCCCAAGCACAGCGCCCACCCGCACCGCCACCCGGCCTGACCAGGCTCCTGCCCACCACCCCCCACGCAGCGCCCACCGCCCCACCATGCCTGCGCCCGCAACCCCACAGCCCCGCCTGCGCCACGGCGCCACGGCGCTCCCGCTCCTCCTGACGGCTCTCGCCACCGCCCTCGCCTGCCAACACCTGCGTCCCCGCGACGCCACCTTCCCCTGGGACAGCCTCCAGCTCCTCCACGCCATGGCGCCCAGCCCGCCACAGCCCTGCCACCACCAGCACGCGCCCTTCCCCTTCCCCGACACCCTCCTCCGCACCAGCCACCCACAGCAAGCCGCCGCCGCCGCCCTCCGCATCCTCCAGCACCTCTTCGCCACCCTCAGCAGCCCGAGCACCCCCCAACACTGGGACGCCCAGGCACGGCACCACCTCCTCAACAACCTCCACCATTACGAACACGACCTGGAGCAATGTGCGCCAGCCAACGGGATGCTCTTCAAAAGGCAAGGGCCCCGCAACCTGCTGCTCAACATCAACAAATACTTCCGGCGCCTCCAGGACTTCCTCCACACCCACAACCACACCGCCTGCGCCTGGGACCACGTCCGCCTCGAAGCTCGCCTCTGCTTCCAACGCATGGACACACTCATACGGCGAATGAACAGCCAAGCTGCTCCTGCCCTTCATCAGACCCACCCGCGTCAAACGCCGATCCCCAGACAGCGCCGGCGGCCACAGACCGAGCAGAGGCAGGAGCAGCCCGGGCTGGGATTGCTCAGCCCTGCTCACACCTCTTCCAGCCAGGAGCCGGCACCGACAGGGAAACGGGCATGACCGCGGCAAGGCCAGCGCCAGGCTGCGGTACAGCCCGCACACCCGCACCGCTGGAAAGGAAGGAGGAGGAAATTGCTGTGCTGCACACTCATGGACAGCCGCGAGGTGATGGAGAGAGGGGTGGTATTTATTACCCACGGCGTTTATCTGGCCCATCCAGACTGCGACCTCCCCTGATGGAGAGGAAGGTCCCCGCGGACACTGCGGGAGTCTGACGCCAACGACTATTTATTGATTTATTTATTCATTTAGCTGGCCAATAATTTCCATATTTATATATTTATTTATTTATTCACTTGTTGGAAATAAAGACTTTTTGCAAAAACAAAAAAGAAGAAAAAAGAAAAGAGGTGGTCATCGTGCATATACTTGACAGGCAAAGACAGGGACTCTGCAGGCAGGCAGGGATGAGCCTCGCTCCTGTAGCCCATCCCACTGATGCCTCCTGCCCCAGTCGAAGGCTCCGGACAGCAGGCCACTCTCAGGGACCCACCATGGTCCTTCAAGTCCACAGGCATCTCCCACTAATGCGGGACCCTCGGAGCATACACTTGCCCGGACAACATGATGCCTGCCCTGCGTGCTCCTCCTGTCCCACCACCCGTCCTCTCCCTTCCCAACCCTCTCCCACTGCCAAGACATGAAAGCCACCTCCAAGCCACCACCCCATCACAAACAACCATTCAGCAATGCCACAGCACTGCTTGGGACCAAGCAGGGTGGCATGGACAAGGTGCACCTCGAAGAGGCAAGGAGGGCACCCACCAAGGCCTGCGGAGATTTGGACAAGGAAAAGCATCCCAGTGCTACCAACCCCATCCAAGAAACACCAGAAAAAACCACAAAAAACACAGGAGATGCCCAGGACTGCTCATTGCTCTCCTACAACCACCACAACTGGCCCAGGACGCTCCTGCCTGTGCTCACACACCAGTGGCCATGGGGACCTCCCTCACTACATAGAGCACATAGGCCTAGGCCTTCTTTAGCCCAACATATCCTTAGCAAACAAAAAAAATACATCCCCCAAACACCACCACCCAACATGGTCCAAACCAACCAGTACAGACCAGCACAGCATTCCCCATGAAGGAAACTGCCCACGCACCACAGCACCAGCTGCTCCTTCACTCTCCAACCACCACCCCAAAAATATCTGCACCGGGTGCTTTGCCCTCCCCAGGTAAGCCCGAGCAAGACAACACAAAAGTTCAGCAGCTCTGGCCTCCTCCCGCCTGGGACAAAGAGTTGTTCTCCATGCTCAGTCACACCACCTCCACCACCACATCACTGCAAGGACACTGCTCTGTGCAAACACAAATGGGCACTTCCCATGCAGCTGGAGAGCGAGAAAACAAGTGGGACCAAATATATTCAGGTACACAGCAGGACCCCTCAAGATGCATCTTCCAGACTGTACTACAGTCCTCCTGATGTTCCTTCTAACCAGGAATACCCTGTGACGCCAGGCAGGGGGGACATCATTGGCTGTGTCTTCTCCAAGGTGGCTGGAGAAAGCAAGCAATCCTCAGACATAAAAACAGAAGAGGACAGGTAATGACAGAAGCTGGAACACAGGGAACTCAAACATGACAGAATAAACACATTACTATTATCTTTACCATGAAGGTGATAAAACACCAAAAGAGAGATCAGGGAGGTTGTGGGACGTCCACTCCTGGAGATATATCCAAAAGCATCATTGGACAAAGCCATCAGCAGCCTCCTCTGACACCACCTACCCTCAGCACCAGATTGCATTCGGGACCTCCAGAGCAAAACAGATCATTGAAAAAGAATTTTAAAAATGGAAAGAATTGATACATGAACGGCGATAAAAAAAAAACAAACAGAGAGAGAAACTGAGAAGTTCCAGTAGTATGAGAGCATAACATAAGACACATGCACTTCACCAGGAAAACACTGGAAATTGGAAAAATGGAATTGTTTGTAGAGGACCTTTCCTCCGCGCAGCACAATGAGACAGTGGTCATGAAAAATCCCACACCTGGCAAAAAAACCAAAAATCACCCTATATAAAAATACTTCTAGCTGTGTCTCCTTCATTGTTCAATAAGTAAGAGCTTAGAAAAGACTTCTTATCCACCACCATGATGAGGTTCAGACTAAGGCAAGGGAAGAAAAGAGACTGTAGAAGCTTCATCAATAAACATTCATTGAAAAAGTCCTCAGACCCAGGGCCACCTACTCAAAAGCCACGACGACTTAGAGAGCACCTCAGATTCCTGAGGAATACATCATTTTACAAACCTCCCAAAAGCTAAAAAGAAATGATATATTCATACGAAAAAAACGATGACAAACATACCGAAAGTAAAAAACCCACAACCAATACTGGAGCATTACATAATGAAAAGAGACTTGGGCAGCAAGGGACATTTAGCGGAACAAGACAAGCGTGAGTGCAAGCCGGGGAGGGAAAGGAGAAACCACAAAAAAAACACATCAGCACCACAACTACCCCATGTGTCACTCCACTGCCGATTTCACATCTCCCATTCAAAAACTAGAGCCAATGTCCCCCAAAAACCTCACCAGTAAAGTACCACCACTGCCCTCCCCAAGAACGGCCACCCCACCAACGCACTTCCCCAAGACCACCACAGCCACCAGCCAAAACTGAAAACCACAGCGGAAACTCGCTGCCACCAGAAGGCGAGGAAGGGAAAGCTGCGGCACCACATAAAGCCGGCCACCCGGCAGCACCCCAAGCACAGCGCCCACCCGCACCGCCACCCGGCCTGACCAGGCTCCTGCCCACCACCCCCCACGCAGCGCCCACCACCCCACCATGCCTGCGCCCGCAACCCCACAGCCCCGCCTGCGCCACGGCGCCACGGCGCTCCCGCTCCTCCTGACGGCTCTCGCCACCGCCCTCGCCTGCCAACACCTGCGTCCCCGCGACGCCACCTTCCCCTGGGACAGCCTCCAGCTCCTCCACGCCATGGCGCCCAGCCCGCCACAGCCCTGCCACCACCAGCACGCGCCCTTCCCCTTCCCCGACACCCTCCTCCGCACCAGCCACCCACAGCAAGCCGCCGCCACCGCCCTCCGCATCCTCCAGCACCTCTTCGCCACCCTCAGCAGCCCGAGCACCCCCCAACACTGGGACGCCCAGGCACGGCACCACCTCCTCAACAACCTCCACCACCACATCCAGCAGCTCCAGCAGTGCCTGCCGGCCAACGGCACGCTCTTCCAAGGCCAAGGGCCCCGCAACCTGCTGCTCAACGTCAACAAATACTTCCGGCGCCTCCAGGACTTCCTCCACGCCCACAACCACACCGCCTGCGCCTGGGACCACGTCCGCCTCGAAGCTCGCCTCTGCTTCCAACACCTCCACAACCTCACCCGCACCATGCGCAATTAGCCCGACGACCCCCACCAACCCGCACGGCCCCACCCGCCCCCACCACCACCTCGGGACCACCGCCCCACCCCCGCCTCTGTCCTCCCCCACGCCAAGACCCGCTGCAAGAACGGCCCTGCACCCTCAGCCTCCACTCACTGCTCCTCTAGTTCAAGAACTTTATTTATTTATTTTGACAATGGCCTTTATCTATTTATTCACCTATTTATTCCACAGGAAATAAAGACCTCTTGCAAAACCCTTGCCACTGCCTCTCGTCTCAGAAGCACAGCAACGAGCCTTCGGGCTGGGGGGAAGCCACCTCCACTCAACACCTACGCCAAGCCCCGCTCCAAACGGGGCTCCCCACATCCCGTGCCCGCTCTTCCCTTTGGCACCTCCCCAAGGAGGCGCTTGCCTCAACCTCTTTGGAAAACCTCTGACAGGGTTTAGCCATCGCCATCGGAATCTCCTCTCCGGCCCTTGTCTCCCCAACATTTCCCACCTGCCAGCCCGCTTTACACCGACTCAGGAGCAGCTCCGCAGTCCTCAGCACAAGGACCACACGCACCTCTTGGAGCGGGTCCAGACGAGGGCCACAAACACCATCAGAGGGCTGGAACGCCTCTCCTACCACAAAAGGCCCAGACAGTTGGGCTTCTTCACCCTGGAGAAGAGAAGGCTCCGGGGACACCTTATGGCGGCCTTTCCGTACCCCAAGGGGGCTCATAAGAAACATGGGCACAGACTTTTTAGTGGGGGCCTCTTGCGGCAGGACAAGGGGGAATGGTTTTCAACTAAAAGAGGCTAGATTCAGACCAGGGAGAAGGAAGACGTTTTTTACCATGAGGGTGCTGAAACACTGGCACAGGTTGCCCAGAGAGCTGGTAGATGCCCCATCCCTGGAAACACTCAAGGTCAGGTTGGACGGGGCTCTCAGCCACCTGAGCTAGTTGAAGGCGGCCCTGCTCGTTGCTGGGGGGTGCACCAGATGACCTTTGAGGGTCCCTCCCAACCCAAACCATTCCATCATCCTATGAAGGAGAGGCACGGCAGAGATCGCTCTGATCAGGCCCGCTTCCGCTACTCTTGCCACTTCAGGCTTTTTTCACGACAAATCTCCCCTGGCGCTGCTTGAAAACGCCTCGCGGCACCAACTACTCTAGGGCAACACGGACAAGGTCCGGCCACGGACCTCCAACAGCAGCCTGCCGCCTGCAGGGACGGCACCTAGGTACGCCAAATCATCGTGCACGTGCCAGCACCCCAAGCACAGCACTCCCCCCAACACCAACGTTGCCTCACAAGACCAGGCCTCCAGCCCGCCACCGCCCTGCCACCACCACCACACACGCGGTTCCCCTGCCCCAAAAGCTCTGAGAAAACACGTGCCAGCGTCTCTCACACAAGCCCAACATGCTCCTCGCTCTTGGAAGGCACCGGAAAACCTCAGCCAGTGCAACCTCCACCTCCTCCTCCCACTAGAGCTCTACAATGAGATCCCTGGCTCAGCTCCACCTCCAGAGGACCCTCGCACACCCCTCCTCTAGGGGCGCAGGCCATCCCAAACGCAAGACCCTTCGCTTGTCGGGGACACCTTCTTCTTTGCCCTCCAGCCACCGCGGGCAAGCAGCCACAGACGACACAACAAGACCCCGGCTACAGGGCCACACGCAGCGGACCGCAGCCAGGGACCCAACGCAGCCGCACCAGCAGCAGCAAAACCCTTCCCTTTTTCCTCTTCCTCTTCCCGCGAGCCCTTCCTCCTGCCTTTCCTCCCCATTCTCATCCGCGTCAAACACGGGAGCTGGGGCTGCTCCGTCCAGGAGCACGTCCAACGCTCAAGTGCCTACACCCAGAGCCACCTCCTCGCCAGCCGCCGCCACCCCCAGGCCCTCGCTCCAGGAGGGGGCTCCCCAGGCCCTGCCAAGTGACATCACTTCACCACCCTTCCCAACACGAAAACAGAAGACCAGCTAACAGGAAAAGAGAGGCGAGCCAAAAGCGAAAGGAAAACAGACCACGACCAACACCAGGGCATGCCAGACGGAAAAGACACCGGGGCACCAGGGGAAACTTCAGCTGCAGAAAAGAGGCACCACAGCTCGCCCTGCAGGCAACAGGGAAACCCTAACGCCCCTCCCCGGCACAGCTGCCCCCAAGGGCTCTGCCCCAGCGCTTTCGCATCCCCCGCTCCACCGCCACAGCCAACCTCCCCCCGCACAGCCACCCTCCCCAACCACGGCCACCCCACCAACGCACTTCCCCAAGACCACCACAGCCACCAGCCAAAACTGAAAACCACAGCGGAAACTCGCTGCCACCAGAAGGCGAGGAAGGGAAAGCTGCGGCACCACATAAAGCCGGCCACCCGGCAGCACCCCAAGCACAGCGCCCACCCGCACCGCCACCCGGCCTGACCAGGCTCCTGCCCACCACCCCCCACGCAGCGCCCACCGCCCCACCATGCCTGCGCCCGCAACCCCACAGCCCCGCCTGCGCCACGGCGCCACGGCGCTCCCGCTCCTCCTGACGGCTCTCGCCACCGCCCTCGCCTGCCAACACCTGCGTCCCCGCGACGCCACCTTCCCCTGGGACAGCCTCCAGCTCCTCCACGCCATGGCGCCCAGCCCGCCACAGCCCTGCCACCACCAGCACGCGCCCTTCCCCTTCCCCGACACCCTCCTCCGCACCAGCCACCCACAGCAAGCCGCCGCCGCCGCCCTCCGCATCCTCCAGCACCTCTTCGCCACCCTCAGCAGCCCGAGCACCCCCCAACACTGGGACGCCCAGGCACGGCACCACCTCCTCAGCAACCTCCACCACCACATCCAGCAGCTCCAGCAGTGCCTGCCGGCCAACGGCACGCTCTTCCAAGGCCAAGGGCCCCGCAACCTGCTGCTCAACATCAACAAATACTTCCGGCGCCTCCAGGACTTCCTCCACGCCCACAACCACACCGCCTGCGCCTGGGACCACGTCCGCCTCGAAGCTCGCCTCTGCTTCCAACACCTCCACAACCTCACCCGCACCATGCGCAATTAGCCCGACGACCCCCACCAACCCGCACGGCCCCACCCGCCCCCACCACCACCTCGGGACCACCGCCCCATCCCCGCCTCTGTCCTCCCCCACGCCAAGACCCGCTGCAAGAACGGCCCTGCACCCTCAGCCTCCACTCACTGCTCCTCTAGTTCAAGAACTTTATTTATTTATTTTGACAATGGCCTTTATCTATTTATTCACCTATTTATTCCACAGGAAATAAAGACCTCTTGCAAAACCCTTGCCACTGCCTCTCGTCTCAGAAGCACAGCAACGAGCCTTTGGGCTGGGGGGAAGCCACCTCCACTCAACACCTACGCCAAGCCCCGCTCCAAACGGGGCTCCCCACATCCCGCGCCCGCTCTTCCCTTTGGCACCTCCCCAAGGAGGCGCTTGCCTCAATCTCTTTGGAAAACCTCTGACAGGGTTTAGCCATCGCCATCGGAATCCCCTCTCCGGCCCTTGTCTCCCCAACATTTCCCACCTGCCAGCCCGCTTTACACCGACTCAGGAGCAGCTCCGCAGTCCTCAGCACAAGGACCACACGCACCTCTTGGAGCGGGTCCAGACGAGGGCCACAAACACCATCAGAGGGCTGGAACGCCTCTCCTACCACAAAAGGCCCAGACAGTTGGGCTTCTTCACCCTGGAGAAGAGAAGGCTCCGGGGACACCTTATGGCGGCCTTTCCGTACCCCAAGGGGGCTCATAAGAAAGATGGGCACAGACTTTTTAGTGGGGGCCTCTTGCGGCAGGACAAGGGGGAATGGTTTTCAACTGAAAGAGGCTAGATTCAGAGCAGGGAGAAGGAAGACGTTTTTTACCATGAGGGTGCTGAAACACTGGCACAGGTTGCCCAGAGAGCTGGTAGATGCCCCATCCCTGGAAACACTCAAGGTCAGGTTGGACGGGGCTCTCAGCCACCTGAGCTAGTTGAAGGCGGCCCTGCTCATTGCTGGGGGGTGCACCAGACGACCTTTGAGGGTCCCTCCCAACCCAAACCATTCCATCATCCTATGAAGGAGAGGCACGGCAGAGATCGCTCTGATTAGGCCCGCTTCCGCTACTCTTGCCACTTCAGGCTTTTTTCACGACAAATCTCCCCTGGCGCTGCTTGAAAACGCCTCGCGGCACCAACTACTCTAGGGCAACACGGACAAGGTCCGGCCACGGACCTCCAACAGCAGCCTACCGCCTGCAGGGACGGCACCTAGGTACGCCAAATCATCGTGCACGTGCCAGCACCCCAAGCACAGCACTCCCCCCAACACCAACGTTGCCTCACAAGACCAGGCCTCCAGCCCGCCACCGCCCTGCCACCACCACCACACACGCGGTTCCCCTGCCCCAAAAGCTCTGAGAAAACACGTGCCAGCGTCTCTCACACCAGCCCAACATGCTCCTCGCTCTTGGAAGGCACCGGAAAACCTCAGCCAGTGCAACCTCCACCTCCTCCTCCCACTAGAGCTCTACAATGAGATCTCTGGCTCAGCTCCACCTCCAGAGGACCCTCGCACACCCCTCCTCTAGGGGCGCAGGGGCTCAGGCCATCCCAAACGCAAGACCCTTCGCTTGCCGGGGACACCTTCTTCTTTGCCCTCCAGCCACCGCGGCCAAGCAGCCACAGACGACACAACAAGACCCCGGCTACAGGGCCACACGCAGCGGACCGCAGCCAGGGACCCAACGCAGCCGCACCAGCAGCAGCAAAACCCTTCCCTTTTTCCTCTTCCTCTTCCCGCGAGCCCTTCCTCCTGCCTTGCCTCCCCATTCTCCTCCGCTTCAAACACGGGAGCTGGGGCTGCTCCGTCCAGGAGCACGTCCAACGCTCAAGTGCCTACACCCAGAGCCACCTCCTCGCCAGCCGCCGCCACCCCCAGGCCCTCGCTCCAGGAGGGGGCTCCCCAGGCCCTGCCAAGTGACATCACTTCACCACCCTTCCCAACACGAAAACAGAAGACCAGCTAACAGGAAAAGAGAGGCGAGCCAAAAGCGAAAGGAAAACAGACCACGACCAACACCAGGGCATGCCAGACGGAAAAGACACCGGGGCACCAGGGGAAACTTCAGCTGCAGAAAAGAGGCACCACAGCTCGCCCTGCAGGCAACAGGGAAACCCTAACGCCCCTCCCCGGCACAGCTGCCCCCAAGGGCTCTGCCCCAGCGCTTTCGCATCCCCCGCTCCACCGCCACAGCCACCCTCCCCAACCACGGCCACCCCACCAACGCACTTCCCCAAGACCACCACAGCCACCAGCCAAAACTGAAAACCACAGCGGAAACTCGCTGCCACCAGAAGGCGAGGAAGGGAAAGCTGCGGCACCACATAAAGCCGGCCACCCGGCAGCACCCCAAGCACAGCGCCCACCCGCACCGCCACCCGGCCTGACCAGGCTCCTGCCCACCACCCCCCACGCAGCGCCCACCGCCCCACCATGCCTGCGCCCGCAACCCCACAGCCCCGCCTGCGCCACGGCGCCACGGCGCTCCCGCTCCTCCTGACGGCTCTCGCCACCGCCCTCGCCTGCCAACACCTGCGTCCCCGCGACGCCACCTTCCCCTGGGACAGCCTCCAGCTCCTCCACGCCATGGCGCCCAGCCCGCCACAGCCCTGCCACCACCAGCACGCACCCTTCCCCTTCCCCGACACCCTCCTCCGCACCAGCCACCCACAGCAAGCCGCCGCCGCCGCCCTCCGCATCCTCCAGCACCTCTTCGCCACCCTCAGCAGCCCGAGCACCCCCCAACACTGGGACGCCCAGGCACGGCACCACCTCCTCAACAACCTCCACCACCACATCCAGCAGCTCCAGCAGTGCCTGCCGGCCAACGGCACGCTCTTCCAAGGCCAAGGGCCCCGCAACCTGCTGCTCAACGTCAACAAATACTTCCGGCGCCTCCAGGACTTCCTCCACGCCCACAACCACACCGCCTGCGCCTGGGACCACGTCCGCCTCGAAGCTCGCCTCTGCTTCCAACACCTCCACAACCTCACCCGCACCATGCGCAATTAGCCCGACGACCCCCACCAACCCGCACGGCCCCACCCGCCACCACCACCACCTCGGGACCACCGCCCCATCCCCGCCTCTGTCCTCCCCCACGCCAAGACCCGCTGCAAGAACGGCCCTGCACCCTCAGCCTCCACCCACTGCTCCTCTAGTTCAAGAACTTTATTTATTTATTTTGACAATGGCCTTTATCTATTTATTCACCTATTTATTCCACAGGAAATAAAGACCTCTTGCAAAACCCTTGCCACTGCCTCTCGTCTCAGAAGCACAGCAACGAGCCTTTGGGGTGGAGGGAAGCCACCTCCACTCAACACCTACGCCAAGCCCCGCTCCAAACGGGGCTCCCCACATCCCGTGCCCGCTCTTCCCTTTGGCACCTCCCCAAGGAGACGCTTGCCTCAACCTCTTTGGAAAACCTGACAGGGTTTAGCCATCGCCATCGGAATCTCCTCTCCGGCCCTTGTCTCCCCAACATTTCCCACCTGCCAGCCCGCTTTACACCGACTCAGGAGCAGCTCCGCAGTCCTCAGCACAAGGACCACACGCACCTCTTGGAGCGGGTCCAGACGAGGGCCACAAACACCATCAGAGGGCTGGAACGCCTCTCCTACCACAAAAGGCCCAGACAGTTGGGCTTCTTCACCCTGGAGAAGAGAAGGCTCCGGGGACACCTTATGGCGGCCTTTCCGTACCCCAAGGGGGCTCATAAGAAAGATGGGCACAGACTTTTTAGTGGGGGCCTCTTACGGCAGGACAGGGGCGAATGGTTTTCAACTAAAAGAGGCTAGATTCAGACCAGGGAGAAGGAAGACGTTTTGTACCATGAGGGTGCTGAAACACTGGCACAGGTTGCCCAGAGAGCTGGTAGATGCCCCATCCCTGGAAACACTCAAGGTCAGGTTGGACGGGGCTCTCAGCCACCTGAGCTAGTTGAAGGCGGCCCTGCTCATTGCTGGGGGGTGCACCAGATGACCTTTGAGGGCCCCTCCCAACCCAAACCATTCCATCATCCTATGAAGGAGAGGCACGGCAGAGATCGCTCTGATCAGGCCCGCTTCCGCTACTCTTGCCACTTCAGGCTTTTTTCACGACAAATCTCCCCCGGCGCTGCTTGAAAACGCCTCGCGGCACCAACTACTCTAGGGCAACACGGACAAGGTCCGGCCACGGACCTCCAACAGCAGCCTGCCGCCTGCAGGGACGGCACCTAGGTACGCCAAATCATCGTGCACGTGCCAGCACCCCAAGCACAGCACTCCCCCCAACACCAACATTGCCTCACAAGACCAGGCCTCCAGCCCGCCACCACCCTGCCACCACCACCACACACGCGGTTCCCCTGCCCCAAAAGCTCTGAGAAAACACGTGCCACCGTCTCTCACACCAGCCCAACATGCTCCTCGCTCTTGGAAGGCACCGGAAAACCTCAGCCAGTGCAACCTCCACTTCCTCCTCCCACTAGAGCTCTACAATGAGATCCCTGGCTCAGCTCCACCTCCAGAGGACCCTCGCACACCCCTCCTCTAGGGGCGCAGGGGCTCAGGCCATCCCAAACGCAAGACCCTTCGCTTGCCGGGGACACCTTCTTCTTTGCCCTCCAGCCACCGCGGGCAAGCAGCCACAGACGACACAACAAGACCCCGGCTACAGGGCCACGCGCAGCGGACTGCAGCCAGGGACCCAACGCAGCCGCACCAGCAACACCCTTCCCTTTTTCCTCTTCCTCTTCCCGCGAGCCCTTCCTCCTGCCTTTCCTCCCCATTCTCCTCCGCGTCAAACACGGGAGCTGGGGCTGCTCCGTCCAGGAGCACGTCCAACGCTCAAGTGCCTACACCCAGAGCCACCTCCTCGCCAGCCGCCGCCACCCCCAGGCCCTCGCTCCAGGAGGGGGCTCCCCAGGCCCTGCCAAGTGACATCACTTCACCACCCTTCCCAACACGAAAACAGAAGACCAGCTAACAGGAAAACAGAGGCGAGCCAAAAGCGAAAGGAAAACAGACCACGACCAACACCAGGGCATGCCAGACGGAAAAGACACCGGGGCACCAGGGGAAACTTCAGCTGCAGAAAAGAGGCACCACAGCTCGCCCTGCAGGCAACAGGGAAACCCTAACGCCCCTCCCCGGCACAGCTGCCCCCAAGGGCTCTGCCCCAGCGCTTTCGCATCCCCCGCTCCACCGCCACAGCCACCCTCCCCAACCACGGCCACCCCACCAACGCACTTCCCCAAGACCACCACAGCCACCAGCCAAAACTGAAAACCACAGCGGAAACTCGCTGCCACCAGAAGGCGAGGAAGGGAAAGCTGCGGCACCACATAAAGCCGGCCACCCGGCAGCACCCCAAGCACAGCGCCCACCCGCACCGCCACCCGGCCTGACCAGGCTCCTGCCCACCACCCCCCACGCAGCACCCACCGCCCCACCATGCCTGCGCCCGCAACCCCACAGCCCCGCCTGCGCCACGGCGCCACGGCGCTCCCGCTCCTCCTGACGGCTCTCGCCACCGCCCTCGCCTGCCAACACCTGCGTCCCCGCGACGCCACCTTCCCCTGGGACAGCCTCCAGCTCCTCCACGCCATGGCGCCCAGCCCGCCACAGCCCTGCCACCACCAGCACGCGCCCTTCCCCTTCCCCGACACCCTCCTCCGCACCAGCCACCCACAGCAAGCCGCCGCCGCCACCCTCCGCATCCTCCAGCACCTCTTCGCCACCCTCAGCAGCCCGAGCACCCCCCAACACTGGGACGCCCAGGCACGGCACGACCTCCTCAACAACCTCCACCACCACATCCAGCAGCTCCAGCAGTGCCTGCCGGCCAACGGCACGCTCTTCCAAGGCCAAGGGCCCCGCAACCTGCTGCTCAACATCAACAAATACTTCCGGCGCCTCCAGGACTTCCTCCACGCCCACAACCACACCGCCTGCGCCTGGGACCACGTCCGCCTCGAAGCTCGCCTCTGCTTCCAACACCTCCACAACCTCACCCGCACCATGCGCAATTAGCCCGACGACCCCCACCAACCCGCACGGCCCCACCCGCCCCCACCACCACCTCGGGACCACCGCCCCATCCCCGCCTCTGTCCTCCCCCACGCCAAGACCCGCTGCAAGAACGGCCCTGCACCCTCAGCCTCCACTCACTGCTCCTCTAGTTCAAGAACTTTATTTATTTATTTTGACAATGGCCTTTATCTATTTATTCACCTATTTATTCCACAGGAAATAAAGACCTCTTGCAAAACCCTTGCCACTGCCTCTCGTCTCAGAAGCACAGCAACGAGCCTTTGGGGTGGGGGGAAGCCACCTCCACTCAACACCTACGCCAAGCCCCGCTCCAAACGGGGCTCCCCACATCCCGCGCCCGCTCTTCCCTGTGGCACCTCCCCAAGGAGGCGCTTGCCTCAACCTCTTTGGAAAACCTCTGACAGGGTTTAGCCATCGCCATCGGAATCTCCTCTCCGGCCCTTGTCTCCCCAACATTTCCCACCTGCCAGCCCGCTTTACACCGACTCAGGAGCAGCTCCGCAGTCCTCAGCACAAGGACCACACGCACCTCTTGGAGCGGGTCCAGACGAGGGCCACAAACACCATCAGAGGGCTGGAACGCCTCTCCTACCACAAAAGGCCCAGACAGTTGGGCTTCTTCACCCTGGAGAAGAGAAGGCTCCGGGGACACCTTATGGCGGCCTTTCCGTACCCCAAGGGGGCTCATAAGAAAGATGGGCACAGACTTTTTAGTGGGGGTCTCTTACGGCAGGACAAGGGGGAATGGTTTTCAACTAAAAGAGGCTAGATTCAGACCAGGGAGAAGGAAGACGTTTTTTACCATGAGGGTGCTGAAACACTGGCACAGGTTGCCCAGAGAGCTGGTAGATGCCCCATCCCTGGAAACACTCAAGGTCAGGTTGGACGGGGCTCTCAGCCACCTGAGCTAGTTGAAGGCGGCCCTGCTCATTGCTGGGGGGTGCACCAGATGACCTTTGAGGGTCCCTCCCAACCCAAACCATTCCATCATCCTATGAAGGAGAGGCACGGCAGAGATCGCTCTGATTAGGCCCGCTTCCGCTACTCTTGCCACTTCAGGCTTTTTTCACGACAAATCTCCCCTGGCGCTGCTTGAAAACGCCTCGCGGCACCAACTACTCTAGGGCAACACGGACAAGGTCCGGCCACGGACCTCCAACAGCAGCCTACCGCCTGCAGGGACGGCACCTAGGTACGCCAAATCATCGTGCACGTGCCAGCACCCCAAGCACAGCACTTCCCCCAACACCAACGTTGCCTCACAAGACCAGGCTTCCAGCCCGCCACCGCCCTGCCACCACCACCACACGCGGTTCCCCTGCCCCAAAAGCTCTGAGAAAACACGTGCCAGCGTCTCTCACACCAGCCCAACATGCTCCTCGCTCTTGGAAGGCACCGGAAAACCTCAGCCAGTGCAACCTCCACCTCCTCCTCCCACTAGAGCTCTACAATGAGATCCCTGGCTCAGCTCCACCTCCAGAGGACCCTCGCACACCCCTCCTCTAGGGGCGCAGGGGCTCAGGCCATCCCAAACGCAAGACCCTTCGCTTGCCGGGGACACCTTCTTCTTTGCCCTCCAGCCACCGCGGGCAAGCAACCACAGAAGACACAACAAGACCCCGGCTACAGGGCCACACGCAGCGGACCGCAGCCAGGGACCCAACGCAGCCGCACCAGCAGCAGCAAAACCCTTCCCTTTTTCCTCTTCCTCTTCCCGCGAGCCCTTCCTCCTGCCTTGCCTCCCCATTCTCCTCCGCTTCAAACACGGGAGCTGGGGCTGCTCCGTCCAGGAGCACGTCCAACGCTCAAGTGCCTACACCCAGAGCCACCTCCTCGCCAGCTGCCGCCACCCCCAGGCCCTCGCTCCAGGAGGGGGCTCCCCAGGCCCTGCCAAGTGACATCACTTCACCACCCTTCCCAACACGAAAACAGAAGACCAGCTAACAGGAAAACAGAGGCGAGCCAAAAGCGAAAGGAAAACAGACCACGACCAACACCAGGGCGTGCCAGACGGAAAAGACACCGGGGCACCAGGGGAAACTTCAGCTGCAGAAAAGAGGCACCACAGCTCGCCCTGCAGGCAACAGGGAAACCCTAACGCCCCTCCCCGGCACAGCTGCCCCCAAGGGCTCTGCCCCAGCGCTTTCGCATCCCCCGCTCCACCGCCACAGCCAACCTCCCCAACCACGGCCACCCCACCAACGCACTTCCCCAAGACCACCACAGCCACCAGCCAAAACTGAAAACCACAGCGGAAACTCGCTGCCACCAGAAGGCGAGGAAGGGAAAGCTGCGGCACCACATAAAGCCGGCCACCCGGCAGCACCCCAAGCACAGCGCCCACCCGCACCGCCACCCGGCCTGACCAGGCTCCTGCCCACCACCCCCCACGCAGCGCCCACCGCCCCACCATGCCTGCGCCCGCAACCCCACAGCCCCGCCTGCGCCACGGCGCCACGGCGCTCCCGCTCCTCCTGACGGCTCTCGCCACCGCCCTCGCCTGCCAACACCTGCGTCCCCGCGACGCCACCTTCCCCTGGGACAGCCTCCAGCTCCTCCACGCCATGGCGCCCAGCCCGCCACAGCCCTGCCACCACCAGCACGCGCCCTTCCCCTTCCCCGACACCCTCCTCCGCACCAGCCACCCACAGCAAGCCGCCGCCGCCGCCCTCCGCATCCTCCAGCACCTCTTCGCCACCCTCAGCAGCCCGAGCACCCCCCAACACTGGGACGCCCAGGCACGGCACCACCTCCTCAACAACCTCCACCACCACATCCAGCAGCTCCAGCAGTGCCTGCCGGCCAACGGCACGCTCTTCCAAGGCCAAGGGCCCCGCAACCTGCTGCTCAACATCAACAAATACTTCCGGCGCCTCCAGGACTTCCTCCACGCCCACAACCACACCGCCTGCGCCTGGGACCACGTCCGCCTCGAAGCTCGCCTCTGCTTCCAACACCTCCACAACCTCACCCGCACCATGCGCAATTAGCCCGACGACCCCCACCAACCCGCACGGCCCCACCCGCCCCCACCACCACCTCGGGACCACCGCCCCATCCCCGCCTCTGTCCTCCCCCACGCCAAGACCCGCTGCAAGAACGGCCCTGCACCCTCAGCCTCCACCCACTGCTCCTCTAGTTCAAGAACTTTATTTATTTATTTTGACAATGGCCTTTATCTATTTATTCACCTATTTATTCCACAGGAAATAAAGACCTCTTGCAAAACCCTTGCCACTGCCTCTCGTCTCAGAAGCACAGCAACGAGCCTTTGGGCTGGGGGGAAGCCACCTCCACTCAACACCTACGCCAAGCCCCGCTCCAAACGGGGCTCCCCACATCCCGTGCCCGCTCTTCCCTTTGGCACCTCCCCAAGGAGGCGCTTGCCTCAACCTCTTTGGAAAACCTCTGACAGGGTTTAGCCATCGCCATCGGAATCTCCTCTCCGGCCCTTGTCTCCCCAACATTTCCCACCTGCCAGCCCGCTTTACACCGACTCAGGAGCAGCTCCGCAGTCCTCACCACAAGGACCACACGCACCTCTTGGAGCGGGTCCAGACGAGGGCCACAAACACCATCAGAGGGCTGGAACGCCTCTCCTACCACAAAAGGCCCAGACAGTTGGGCTTCTTCACCCTGGAGAAGAGAAGGCTCCGGGGACACCTTATGGCGGCCTTTCCGTACCCCAAGGGGGCTTATAAGAAAGATGGGCACAGACTTTTTAGTGGGGGCCTCTTACGGCAGGACAGGGGCGAATGGTTTTCAACTAAAAGAGGCTAGATTCAGACCAGGGAGAAGGAAGACGTTTTGTACCATGAGGGTGCTGAAACACTGGCACAGGTTGCCCAGAGAGCTGGTAGATGCCCCATCCCTGGAAACACTCAAGGTCAGGTTGGACGGGGCTCTCAGCCACCTGAGCTAGTTGAAGGCGGCCCTGCTCATTGCTGGGGGGTGCACCAGATGACCTTTGAGGGCCCCTCCCAACCCAAACCATTCCATCATCCTATGAAGGAGAGGCACGGCAGAGATCGCTCTGATCAGGCCCGCTTCCGCTACTCTTGCCACTTCAGGCTTTTTTCACGACAAATCTCCCCCGGCGCTGCTTGAAAACGCCTCGCGGCACCAACTACTCTAGGGCAACACGGACAAGGTCCGGCCACGGACCTCCAACAGCAGCCTGCCGCCTGCAGGGACGGCACCTAGGTACGCCAAATCATCGTGCACGTGCCAGCACCCCAAGCACAGCACTTCCCCCAACACCAACGTTGCCTCACAAGACCAGGCCTCCAGCCCGCCACCACCCTGCCACCACCACCACACACGCGGTTCCCCTGCCCCAAAAGCTCTGAGAAAACACGTGCCAGCGTCTCTCACACCAGCCCAACATGCTCCTCGCTCTTGGAAGGCACCGGAAAACCTCAGCCAGTGCAACCTCCACTTCCTCCTCCCACTAGAGCTCTACAATGAGATCCCTGGCTCAGCTCCACCTCCAGAGGACCCTCGCACACCCCTCCTCTAGGGGCGCAGGGGCTCAGGCCATCCCAAACGCAAGACCCTTCGCTTGCCGGGGACACCTTCTTCTTTGCCCTCCAGCCACCGCGGGCAAGCAGCCACAGACGACACAACAAGACCCCGGCTACAGGGCCACGCGCAGCGGACTGCAGCCAGGGACCCAACGCAGCCGCACCAGCAACACCCTTCCCTTTTTCCTCTTCCTCTTCCCGCGAGCCCTTCCTCCTGCCTTTCCTCCCCATTCTCCTCCGCGTCAAACACGGGAGCTGGGGCTGCTCCGTCCAGGAGCACGTCCAACGCTCAAGTGCCTACACCCAGAGCCACCTCCTCGCCAGCCGCCGCCACCCCCAGGCCCTCGCTCCAGGAGGGGGCTCCCCAGGCCCTGCCAAGTGACATCACTTCACCACCCTTCCCAACACGAAAACAGAAGACCAGCTAACAGGAAAACAGAGGCGAGCCAAAAGCGAAAGGAAAACAGACCACGACCAACACCAGGGCATGCCAGACGGAAAAGACACCGGGGCACCAGGGGAAACTTCAGCTGCAGAAAAGAGGCACCACAGCTCGCCCTGCAGGCAACAGGGAAACCCTAACGCCCCTCCCCGGCACAGCTGCCCCCAAGGGCTCTGCCCCAGCGCTTTCGCATCCCCCGCTCCACCGCCACAGCCACCCTCCCCAACCACGGCCACCCCACCAACGCACTTCCCCAAGACCACCACAGCCACCAGCCAAAACTGAAAACCACAGCGGAAACTCGCTGCCACCAGAAGGCGAGGAAGGGAAAGCTGCGGCACCACATAAAGCCGGCCACCCGGCAGCACCCCAAGCACAGCGCCCACCCGCACCGCCACCCGGCCTGACCAGGCTCCTGCCCACCACCCCCCACGCAGCGCCCACCGCCCCACCATGCCTGCGCCCGCAACCCCACAGCCCCGCCTGCGCCACGGCGCCACGGCGCTCCCGCTCCTCCTGACGGCTCTCGCCACCGCCCTCGCCTGCCAACACCTGCGTCCCCGCGACGCCACCTTCCCCTGGGACAGCCTCCAGCTCCTCCACGCCATGGCGCCCAGCCCGCCACAGCCCTGCCACCACCAGCACGCGCCCTTCCCCTTCCCCGACACCCTCCTCCGCACCAGCCACCCACAGCAAGCCGCCGCCGCCGCCCTCCGCATCCTCCAGCACCTCTTCGCCACCCTCAGCAGCCCGAGCACCCCCCAACACTGGGACGCCCAGGCACGGCACCACCTCCTCAACAACCTCCACCACCACATCCAGCAGCTCCAGCAGTGCCTGCCGGCCAACGGCACGCTCTTCCAAGGCCAAGGGCCCCGCAACCCGCTGCTCAACATCAACAAATACTTCCGGCGCCTCCAGGACTTCCTCCACGCCCACAACCACACCGCCTGCGCCTGGGACCACGTCCGCCTCGAAGCTCGCCTCTGCTTCCAACACCTCCACAACCTCACCCGCACCATGCGCAATTAGCCCGACGACCCCCACCAACCCGCACGGCCCCACCCGCCCCCACCACCACCTCGGGACCACCGCCCCATCCCCGCCTCTGTCCTCCCCCACGCCAAGACCCGCTGCAAGAACGGCCCTGCACCCTCAGCCTCCACTCACTGCTCCTCTAGTTCAAGAACTTTATTTATTTATTTTGACAATGGCCTTTATCTATTTATTCACCTATTTATTCCACAGGAAATAAAGACCTCTTGCAAAACCCTTGCCACTGCCTCTCGTCTCAGAAGCACAGCAACGAGCCTTTGGGCTGGGGGGAAGCCACCTCCACTCAACACCTACGCCAAGCCCCGCTCCAAACGGGGCTCCCCACATCCCGCGCCCGCTCTTCCCTGTGGCACCTCCCCAAGGAGGCGCTTGCCTCAACCTCTTTGGAAAACCTCTGACAGGGTTTAGCCATCGCCATCGGAATCTCCTCTCCGGCCCTTGTCTCCCCAACATTTCCCACCTGCCAGCCCGCTTTACACCGACTCAGGAGCAGCTCCGCAGTCCTCAGCACAAGGACCACACGCACCTCTTGGAGCGGGTCCAGACGAGGGCCACAAACACCATCAGAGGGCTGGAACGCCTCTCCTACCACAAAAGGCCCAGACAGTTGGGCTTCTTCACCCTGGAGAAGAGAAGGCTCCGGGGACACCTTATGGCGGCCTTTCCGTACCCCAAGGGGGCTCATAAGAAACATGGGCACAGACTTTTTAGTGGGGGTCTCTTACGGCAGGACAAGGGGGAATGGTTTTCAACTAAAAGAGGCTAGATTCAGACCAGGGAGAAGGAAGACGTTTTTTACCATGAGGGTGCTGAAACACTGGCACAGGTTGCCCAGAGAGCTGGTAGATGCCCCATCCCTGGAAACACTCAAGGTCAGGTTGGACGGGGCTCTCAGCCACCTGAGCTAGTTGAAGGCGGCCCTGCTCATTGCTGGGGGGTGCACCAGATGACCTTTGAGGGTCCCTCCCAACCCAAACCATTCCATCATCCTATGAAGGAGAGGCACGGCAGAGATCGCTCTGATCAGGCCCGCTTCCGCTACTCTTGCCACTTCAGGCTTTTTTCACGACAAATCTCCCCTGGCGCTGCTTGAAAACGCCTCGCGGCACCAACTACTCTAGGGCAACACGGACAAGGTCCGGCCACGGACCTCCAACAGCAGCCTACCGCCTGCAGGGACGGCACCTAGGTACGCCAAATCATCGTGCACGTGCCAGCACCCCAAGCACAGCACTTCCCCCAACACCAACGTTGCCTCACAAGACCAGGCTTCCAGCCCGCCACCGCCCTGCCACCACCACCACACGCGGTTCCCCTGCCCCAAAAGCTCTGAGAAAACACGTGCCACCGTCTCTCACACCAGCCCAACATGCTCCTCGCTCTTGGAAGGCACCGGAAAACCTCAGCCAGTGCAACCTCCACCTCCTCCTCCCACTAGAGCTCTACAATGAGATCCCTGGCTCAGCTCCACCTCCAGAGGACCCTCGCACACCCCTCCTCTAGGGGCGCAGGGGCTCAGGCCATCCCAAACGCAAGACCCTTCGCTTGCCGGGGACACCTTCTTCTTTGCCCTCCAGCCACCGCGGGCAAGCAACCACAGAAGACACAACAAGACCCCGGCTACAGGGCCACACGCAGCGGACCGCAGCCAGGGACCCAACGCAGCCGCACCAGCAGCAGCAAAACCCTTCCCTTTTTCCTCTTCCTCTTCCCGCGAGCCCTTCCTCCTGCCTTTCCTCCCCATTCTCCTCCGCTTCAAACACGGGAGCTGGGGCTGCTCCGTCCAGGAGCACGTCCAACGCTCAAGTGCCTACACCCAGAGCCACCTCCTCGCCAGCTGCCGCCACCCCCAGGCCCTCGCTCCAGGAGGGGGCTCCCCAGGCCCTGCCAAGTGACATCACTTCACCACCCTTCCCAACACGAAAACAGAAGACCAGCTAACAGGAAAACAGAGGCGAGCCAAAAGCGAAAGGAAAACAGACCACGACCAACACCAGGGCGTGCCAGACGGAAAAGACACCGGGGCACCAGGGGAAACTTCAGCTGCAGAAAAGAGGCACCACAGCTCGCCCTGCAGGCAACAGGGAAACCCTAACGCCCCTCCCCGGCACAGCTGCCCCCAAGGGCTCTGCCCCAGCGCTTTCGCATCCCCCGCTCCACCGCCACAGCCAACCTCCCCCCGCACAGCCACCCTCCCCAACCACGGCCACCCCACCAACGCACTTCCCCAAGACCACCACAGCCACCAGCCAAAACTGAAAACCACAGCGGAAACTCGCTGCCACCAGAAGGCGAGGAAGGGAAAGCTGCGGCACCACATAAAGCCGGCCACCCGGCAGCACCCCAAGCACAGCGCCCACCCGCACCGCCACCCGGCCTGACCAGGCTCCTGCCCACCACCCCCCACGCAGCGCCCACCGCCCCACCATGCCTGCGCCCGCAACCCCACAGCCCCGCCTGCGCCACGGCGCCACGGCGCTCCCGCTCCTCCTGACGGCTCTCGCCACCGCCCTCGCCTGCCAACACCTGCGTCCCCGCGACGCCACCTTCCCCTGGGACAGCCTCCAGCTCCTCCACGCCATGGCGCCCAGCCCGCCACAGCCCTGCCACCACCAGCACGCGCCCTTCCCCTTCCCCGACACCCTCCTCCGCACCAGCCACCCACAGCAAGCCGCCGCCGCCGCCCTCCGCATCCTCCAGCACCTCTTCGCCACCCTCAGCAGCCCGAGCACCCCCCAACACTGGGACGCCCAGGCACGGCACCACCTCCTCAACAACCTCCACCACCACATCCAGCAGCTCCAGCAGTGCCTGCCGGCCAACGGCACGCTCTTCCAAGGCCAAGGGCCCCGCAACCTGCTGCTCAACATCAACAAATACTTCCGGCGCCTCCAGGACTTCCTCCACGCCCACAACCACACCGCCTGCGCCTGGGACCACGTCCGCCTCGAAGCTCGCCTCTGCTTCCAACACCTCCACAACCTCACCCGCACCATGCGCAATTAGCCCGACGACCCCCACCAACCCGCACGGCCCCACCCGCCCCCACCACCACCTCGGGACCACCGCCCCACCCCCGCCTCTGTCCTCCCCCACGCCAAGACCCGCTGCAAGAACGGCCCTGCACCCTCAGCCTCCACCCACTGCTCCTCTAGTTCAAGAACTTTATTTATTTATTTTGACAATGGCCTTTATCTATTTATTCACCTATTTATTCCACAGGAAATAAAGACCTCTTGCAAAACCCTTGCCACTGCCTCTCGTCTCAGAAGCACAGCAACGAGCCTTTGGGCTGGGGGGAAGCCACCTCCACTCAACACCTACGCCAAGCCCCGCTCCAAACGGGGCTCCCCACATCCCGTGCCCGCTCTTCCCTTTGGCACCTCCCCAAGGAGGCGCTTGCCTCAACCTCTTTGGAAAACCTCTGACAGGGTTTAGCCATCGCCATCGGAATCTCCTCTCCGGCCCTTGTCTCCCCAACATTTCCCACCTGCCAGCCCGCTTTACACCGACTCAGGAGCAGCTCCGCAGTCCTCACCACAAGGACCACACGCACCTCTTGGAGCGGGTCCAGACGAAGGCCACAAACACCATCAGAGGGCTGGAACGCCTCTCCTACCACAAAAGGCCCAGACAGTTGGGCTTCTTCACCCTGGAGAACAGAAGGCTCCGGGGACACCTTATGGCGGCCTTTCCGTACCCCAAGGGGGCTCATAAGAAAGATGGGCACAGACTTTTTAGTGGGGGCCTCTTGCGGCAGGACAAGGGGGAATGGTTTTCAACTAAAAGAGGCTAGATTCAGACCAGGGAGAAGGAAGACGTTTTTTACCATGAGGGTGCTGAAACACTGGCACAGGTTGCCCAGAGAGCTGGTAGATGCCCCATCCCTGGAAACACTCAAGGTCAGGTTGGACGGGGCTCTCAGCCACCTGAGCTAGTTGAAGGCGGCCCTGCTCATTGCTGGGGGGTGCACCAGATGACCTTTGAGGGCCCCTCCCAACCCAAACCATTCCATCATCCTATGAAGGAGAGGCACGGCAGAGATCGCTCTGATTAGGCCCGCTTCCGCTACTCTTGCCACTTCAGGCTTTTTTCACGACAAATCTCCCCTGGCGCTGCTTGAAAACGCCTCGCGGCACCAACTACTCTAGGGCAACACGGACAGCGTATGAATCATTAACGTTTCCTCTTGTTCAACCTTATTCTTGGACTTAATGGATAGCTTAAGAAATTTTTTTCTCCATGTGCTTTACTGTATTTATTTTAGATTAAGTATTTTTTAGATTAAGTATTACCGATTGTTTTTTTTTCTCCATTTGCTGTCACTACATCTAAATAACGTGAATAATTCTCAGCTCCTGGCCCCTCACAACCAGACCTCCACACCAGAAGGCATGCTCTGCTCCCGCCCCTGCACGGCCCTTTGGTATAGCTGCACGGAAAAAAACACTCCTGCCCAGAAAGCGACCAAAAAATTGAGGAAACACATGGGAAGCGCAGTCTGATAAAATTTGAACAGTAGTCTTCGAAAACTTTTTGTCTCCTACCAATGTAACCATGTGTATTGGGTTTGTGTGGCAAGGTTTTGATAGCGGGTGGGCTATAGGGGTGGCTTCTATGACAAGCTGGTAGAAGCTTCCCCTATGTCCGATAGAGTCAATGCCAGCCGGCTCCCAGTGAGACCCGCAGGTGGCCAAGGCCGAGCCCATCAGCAACGGTGGTAGCGCCTCTGGGATAACATAGTTAAGAAGGGGGGAAAAAACAAAACCAACCTGCAGCAACTGCAGCCAGATGAGAGAAGTGAGAATATATGAGAGAGACAATTCTGGAAACACCAAGATCAGTAAAGAAGGAGGTGGAGGAGGTGCTCCAGACGCCAGAGCAGAGATTCCCCTGTAGCCCGTGGTAAAGACCATGGTGAGGCAGGCTGTCCCCCTGCAGCCCATGGACATCCATGGTGGAGTAGATATCCACCTGCAGCCCGTGGAGGACCCCACGCCAGAACAGGTAGATGCCGAAGGAGGCTGTGACCCCGTGGGAAGCCCTGGCAGGACCTGTGGACCCGTGGAGAGAGGAGCCCACACTGGAGCAGGTTTGCTGGCAGGACTTGTGACCCCATGGGGGACTCATGCTGCAGCAGTCTGTTCCTGAAGGACTGCACCCTGTGGAAGGGACCCACGCTGGAGCAGTTCTTGAAGAACTGCAGCCCATGGCAAGAACCCACGTTGGAGAAGTTCCTGGAAGACTGTCTCCCATGGGAGGGACACCACGCTGGAGCAGAGGAAGAAGGTGAGGAGTCCTCCCCCTGAGGAGGAAGGAGCGGCAGAGACAACGTGCGATGAACTGACCACAACCCCCATTCCCTGTCCCCCTGCGCTGCTTGGGGGGAGGAGGTAGAGAAATCAGGAGTGAAGTTGAGCCTGGGAAGAAGGGAGGGATTGGGGGCAAGGTGTTTTTAAGATTTGTTTTTATTTCTCATTATCCTACTCTGATTTGATTGGTAATAAATTAAATTAATTTCCCCCAAGTTCAGTCTGTTTTGCCCATGATCGTAATTGCTGAGTGATCTCTCCCTGTCCTTATCTCAACCCACATGCCTTTCGTTATATTTTTTTCTCTATCTTGTCCACCCGAGGAGGGGAGTGATAGAGCGGCTTTGGTGGGCACCTGGTGTCCAGGCAGGGTCAACCCACCACACCGTGTCTCTTCTGGCCCCAGAACTGCAAATATTTTGTCATTTTGCTGCTCTGAAAATAATCCCATTCATTTCAGTTGACAATTCTTCCAAGGATGATGCCTTCCTCAGGTAGTTAAAATATTCATTAATGCACTCAACTTTATTTTTGTAATTCAGGATGTGCAGCTGGACAGGGTTTTGTCTGAGACATCCCTGTACTCACCTTTGACTATCTGTCTCTGGCTGTCCCCAGACTCCACATGGAAGACCTGGTACTGACTTGGACCTTTAATTATGGCATTCATCCAATGATACTTCTTTTCCAGATCACTGCTCATTGCTCCATTTCTGCCTCTACGGATACACTGCATCATTTAATCATGAGACTTTTCTCAGTTACATACTACCAAACTTTCTCTCCAAGATCCTTACCCTAGTTTTCTGAAAACAAAATTTACCTTTCTGCAATCTAGGCTGAGGCTCTTTGTGAATCTGTGTGGGAGCTCAGCATTTACATTCTGGATCCAGGTAAGGAAGAAAACTTCATATACTCTCCCTCCTGCAGCTCACCTGCATTTGTTGCCATGATGCATACAACAAGATCTCCACCTATGAGCACCTCCAAAACCTGCCAGGTGCACCTACTGTCTGCCGATTTGTGTACCTCCTGTTCAACCCTACCTCTTGGTAAAAGAAAACATTCACACTCAGATTTCAACTAGATTTGACAAGAAGTCATACTGTTGCTACAACAATTAAAAATTTCTCCACTCAAAAGCACAGAGCACACTTGGTCTATTTACAGAATTTGTAGATGGATGAATGCATATTGCAACAGTTGCTCTATATCAATTTATGCCACCTAGACAAACTGTTTGTGGGTATTTAAAAAAACAGAATATAGAACATAAGGATAAGCTCTTAATCACCATTAAATGAACCAATTTGTGTTGCACAAAAGAACAACACTGAAGATAACTTATTTAAAATTAAATAAACCAAGCCATTTACTTACCATTGGCAGCCTGGATTGAAGCATCTGTAGATCATCATAACCATAAATCTGCTTAAAGACAGATAAAAATACAACATCATTATAACACTTTTCTCTGACATTGACCAATTTGGGGCTTTAAACAGAGTTTGACCTATGCCCAGTCTATTTTGAAGGTGTACAGCTATATGTCGCATTGTGCCATCGTGCCGTACTGTAGTATTTTAATGCTAGTAGAGCTAAGCTTAAAATGCCTTGTCACTCTGATGATGTTTCTTGGTGACAGCAGTCCTCTGAGGAGAGTTTGACTGTCCCATCTTCAATGGGAGTAAGAGCAACAGCCGCCTTTGCTGCAATCATTATTTCTGAGAATAGCAGGATTTAAGGTTTGATGACTAGACCACAAAGCAATCTATGGTATCCCCTCGCATTCAGGGTGATACAGAAAGATGATTAGAACAAAGTTTCTGATTCAAAAAACAGATAACCGAAAATATCTTGATTCTGGTCAGACATCAAAAAGCTATGTCCAATCTTAAAAAGTATGACAGACAGGACACATGGCACATTTCAACCATTACTAGAGTAAATCTATTCCAGCAACACAAACGTGAATGAGTCTAATTTTACTCAAAGAGCCTAAAACCTGATACCGCTGAAAACCATAGCAACACGCATGTTAGTTTCAACAGCAGCCAAATTAGGTCTGTACCAACAATTCTACAGTTTACTATCAACAGTAAACCCCCACTGAATATATTTCATATATTCTTCAGCATTTGGAACAAGAATTCCAGGTGCAACATGTGCCAACAGAAATGCCTTGGCACAGACAGCAGCAAGTCCGGAGGGCCCTCTTGCACTAAGGGTCAAGCAATCAAGGACAGGAACAATTAAATTGCTTACTGGGTAGGCAGGCAGAAGTCCTCCAGGTCCCACAATATACTGGTTATGCAACAAGGGTGGTACACCTTGGGGCAGGTTTGGGGGAGCTTTGCCTGTAGAATCAAAATACAGACACTTTAGCAAGCCTTTAGAAAAGAAAAGGCTTCAGCATTGAGACAAGATAGCTCACAAGCCCTGAGAGCTACACTGTCATAGCTTGTAAAGAGCAGAACTACGCAGAAGAACTGTGCTGTTGATGAAAATGCTCAAAAATACCCTGAAGAGTTTAACCATGCCTCAAGGAAGGGAAAGCACAGGCTACTTAAGACTGAAAACAGTCCAATCAGAGAACAGTCTGATTTTGTCATTTACTTTGTCCAAGAGGATTACAAGAATTATACAGAAAATTCTCCTTTCCTCAATCCTCTCCTAAAGGCAAAATTTAGGCATTGTTCTCAATCTAAGAGAGTAAATTCTCCCCTTTCATTTTCTGCTCTGTCAACACATTTTCCCTTATCGCCAGCAATAGACTGGAAAGCACTAAATGTTGCCAGCATACTTTTTGAGGGTGACTTATTGCAGCTGAGGATAGCAAAGAGAGAAGACTGAAACAGTTTCAGTTGCCTCCATGAAGCAGTGCTAGGAAGCAAAAGAGTATAAAAAAAATGCACTTTGGCCAGTCATCAGACACTTCATTTACAAGGTATGGGAATGAGAAATGAGAAATCTTTCTGTAAGCGAGTTTGATCTTAATATTTAGACCATTCACTTCCCTCCATAGGATTTCCTTTTAGCAGTTCAGGTTGATTAGAGAAGCAAGAGAGAATTTAGCATTTCTTCCACTTCAGTGCAAGAAGCCTCCCCACCTTCTCTTTCTGTGGACCCTTTTTCTAAAGTGCTATTTACTGTGGAATGACCCAGACATCAGACACTTTTCTCCTTTCTGTAGATGTGGCAGTAGGGATGTGGCATATGATAATGAGGACACTGCAGTATATTTTGATACTGCCAAATGAATTCAAGTCACAGAGAAGACTGAAATTAAAGCTAATGTGAACTCACAGCCAAGAGCTGATCACAACAGAATACAAACTGGGCGAATCTCCTAGACCAAAACTTCCGAAGTCAGAGTTGCTCTGGTGTCTATTTATAAAGCTCTTTGGGGATGGAATGTGCTATATAAATGCCACATAACACCCTAACAAATATTTCAAATACACAAAACCAGGCAACTTTATTTTATAAGCCAGCAAATAAAGCATGCTGAAAATGCTAGTCAAGAGTGTGGATTTCTTAGCATAGTTATGGCTGGTGAGATGCTCAACTGACAGCCCTGCTGACTGAAGTCCTCTGTCTATCCACGTGATCTGTTAATATTGCGAACCTGAAGACACTAAGGGAGCTGCCCGTGTGGTAGCAGCTGGTATAGACACACTGGTAACACTCAGGCCAAGGCTGTTTGTAGTGTTCATACTGCTTGCCATGCTGACAACCGAAGAGGTGGTGCTAGTGGCTGAGGTTGAAGCAGTTGAAAAGGTTGTTGAGGGCTGGAGCGAAGTTGTGTTGTCAACACTAGTGTGCTAGAAAGGAGACAAAAAGAATGAGGATCACAGAGCAAATAAACCACAGGGGAAGATGCTGGGGGGGGAATCAAAAAACCCCCCAACAATCTTTTAAGTAACAGCAGCACATGCAAAAGATATGCATTATCTATATACCAAGCAAGCAACTAAGTTGCATGCTTGTGATTTTTAAGTATGCAAAGAAAATTATTATGAGAGTTAAATTCAAACCACTATATCATCACAAAATTATACCACAGTAACTCAAATGTCACTCCATTGCATTATTTCCTGCCCTTTGCTTGTATATTCTTTTAAGCTAGTACTTGTTATGTTAAATAAACTCCTATATTCTTCCAAAAGACAGTATTTGTTTTCAAAATACAGGACACTGCTATCGTGATTTCCTCAATGCACTTGTGGAATTTAAAAGATTAAAATTGTAGTGCCTCACAACAGAGTCAATGTGGTAAACTCAAATGCAGACCAGATGTATTACAGGAACACATGAGGATAAAGGAGTTCCTGGTTTCAATCCAGCACAATACAGTGCCTTAGCTGCAAGCTGATCACACTTGCAAAACAGCGTCATCAAGACACAGAAGCCAAAACAACTCTGACAACAGAAAAGAAGGACATTTGGATAAGCGTGAATTTTTAAATTACATATTCAGTAGGGATGGAGCATTACAAACCAAAATACAGGCATAAAGAAAAGCAGTAACCTATCTGCACACCCCAACTGGGACTGTACAGCAGTACCCCATCACAGAACAAGGTAGTGTCTCTGACTTTCATTTGTGCAACCTCATCTAAAGCACTGTGTTCACTACCATTTGCCTTGTTAACTCAAATGCATTAAATACACAGGTGACAACAATGCCACATGGTAAACTCTAAAACCATCTGTTGTAAGGCATTTGTCATTGTTTTTATGACATGTATCATTCCATCACCTGCATTTTGCCAGCTAACCTCTCCAGTGGAGACTGCTAAGAGTCCACATTTTGGAGCAGTTTCAGACAGCCACTTCTAAAGATTTTTTTTTTTTTTTAATACATTTGTTACAAGAAATTCTTTACTGCATCCCCCCTTGCTGGCACGAAAATTTCCTCTGCAGTTGTGTGACTGGCAAGTCTCTGCAATAGCTATCCCTGTTCTAGCACAAATCACAAGTGGTAAAGACTTTTTTTACCACTAGAGGGCTGGCAGTCCTTCTTCCCTGAGATACGGCTCTTGTTGCGGTTCTTAGTGTAGTGGGATACAATGAACTTTAAGAAAGCGTCCTAATCATCAGATAAACTGACTGTATGTCAAACATCTGTTGAAATGCAAATAGGACTTACTGTATGTGATGTGCTTGAAGACAACACTGAGGCAGGGGAGAGGCTGCTCTGATGATTGGAAAGGGAGCTAGAAAGAAATTGCAAAGAATTAATATAATTAATTTTTCCTAGAACTATTTTTAATATATATATATATCTGTATGTGTGTGTATATATATATATACACAAACATAAGGTAGGTAGTAGGATATTAGTTAAAGAATAAGAATTGTAAGTGTGTGCATACACATACACACACAGAGTAGGATATTAGTTAAAGAAAAAATGTCTGTAGGGGTGTGTGTATATGTACACACATAACACACATACACACATATATGTGTGTACATATACACACACCCCTACAGACATTTTTTCCTTTAACTAATATACCTTTTAATGAAAAAAATTGAAGGACAGAGACAACTATTACTAACAAGAAACATCTAAAACACCATTCATTTGTATTTATCAAATTACTATATTTTTAGAAAAACAACAGTTGTTCCAGGAATTATGTAGCAATGACTCCAAGAGACATAAAGTCCAAAACCAGAAGAACATTCACACAACACATGGCTTGTTTCTCATTCTTTCCCTGAGCAACTGCTGCTGCCTGCCTGCCTGCCGGCACAGGTATTAATTAGGTGAGGCAGTGCTAGAAATACACTATGGTATTTCTCACATTTTAACCTGCATAACATTAGTTCACCCAATTAGAACTGCAGGGTATTTGCCCCATAACTCTGCCAAAAGACCCAACACACTCTCAAAAGACAGGACTCAAAAAAAACAGCAAATGAAGAACATCTGTGAAAGCCCAAAAATTAGCCATACTACTACTGAATCTGGCAATTTAATCAAGGCGGGTTTATACCACTACACCCCACCAAAAGCCATTTCCTCTTTGAAAAGATGAATCAGAACTACCAGTTCAGTTTTATACATACACTGTAAAATATGAAAATAAAGAATCCCCTGAAAAACATCTGCAGACAACTTCATTTTAGGAAACAACTCTGGTTTAGCACCACCTTTTTTCCCTAGCTGACCAGGTCTGTGAACTTTTGGCAGTAACAGTAGCACCGACATTCAGCTGTAATCCAAAGATCTTTAAATGTCTCCTTGAAAGGTGACTGAAACTGGTTCTTAAGCGTTTACACTGACGAAAGTTATACCTTACATTCGAGGTCAAGAATGTAACTTACAGTACAGTACGGAATAAACAGAATGAACACTGAACAAAGGCAAAACAAAACAAAGCCATAAAAAATATGTATGGTTTGGTGCTCAAAAAGCCCCTCCTCGTGTGAAATCAGAAGCAAGAGAGATCCTAACCATAACAAATATTTCAGTATTCTCTATGGAAATAGCCACAAGAAAATACAGCAGTTTTCATAACAAAGGTGCAGGCTAAATTATATGCCCCAATTTAAGGGCAAACACTCCTGGCAGCTCTTCAAGGTATGGGACCAGACTAAATCTTGGCAGTTTCACAGATTAATTTTACTTTGATTCTTTAAAACTGTTCCCCATCTGCAGGAATTACAATGACACCACTTCAGGCAGCAAGGAAAGAAATAGTTCAGTCCAACATACAGTTTTAAACCACTCCTTTGCCCACTCTCCCCAGGTCTTCTAACAAGCCTTAATTCACCATCTGACCTATGGGAGAGACACAGACAAGAGCCGCCAGCACAACCAAGTCAGACATGCTTGGAACTCAAGCATCATCTTTTCATGGCACTTGGTATCTGCTCAACAGCATCAACACTCCAACTAAAACTTCTACCAATGTACACAGCTTTTCAACAAACAAATGTGGGGAGATGATGTTTCTAATGTGAATGGAATAATTGTTATTTGACCTATTTACCATTTTATTGAACAAAAAACACTAGTGTATTAAATGAGAATCAACCATGTCGTAGCTGCAAAACAGGAAAAAAAACCCTGATATCCCATCAAATTAGTTTCTTCAATTAACAAATATAGTACAAAGGTGAGTATTAAAAATATAACTCAACCAGTATATCCTCAGGATGTCACCTGCCTGAGGATGAAGCTCAAATAACACGCACTGAGAAAATCAGACAGACAGTGCAAATAAGCTAAGCTGTGCTGAATGCACTTCCAGGAATACCAATCTGATATTTCAAAGTGTCTTAAGGAAATGTCTTAGAAAAAGAAAAAACACACACCCTCCCTGTGGAATGATTTCTATTATTTCTATATTTTCCTACGTGGAATTATTAAGAAATACAAACATAAATGAAGCTACAATATTTCAAAATTAGCCAGGAAGTAAACTGTTAAGGAATGATTTCAAACATAAACAGCAGGCACTGTGGACAAAGTAGGAAAAACAAACTGGGGGAATCAATTTAGCTAATTTAGCTGGCATGATTGAAGCAAGAGCCCCTTGAAACACAAAGTTGTTTATATATCACGAAAACTTGAGGGCAGCAGCTGTTCTATCATTAAGAGGCAGCCCAGAGCTCATACTTTGCAACCAGAAACATCCTGTTCTTTTCTAAATCTCTCTCCTAATTCTAGTTAATGTCAGAAAAGGGGACCCTGGTGTCTGACAGCCCCCATACACAATCATCCTTACGTTTGCTCTTTCCCCAAAACTGAACCCCTTTCAGTTTATCACAACTCCTACTGTACCTGCTTAACTGGGAAAGTGAGCTGCTGGCCAAATCACTGGACTGAGGCAAGCTGGGCAACGTTGCCGCGTGCTGCGGTGCTGAAGGCAGAAGCGAAGCAGTGGTGGATACCACGCTAGGCAGAGAACCAGCAGAAGGTAGTGAGGGAGAAGGCTCTGTCTTAGGCGCTGGAACTGATGAAGTAGCTGCAACATGTTAAAAAGAGGCATTCAAAGACAAATTCCAGCATACCTGACATCCCAGCCTGGATTCAGGAACTCAGTAGTATTCTCCACTTGGTTTGCAAAAGCCTGACCGTTAAGAATCAGTAACAGTATCAAGCAATCTGGCTATTAAGGAAAATTCAAACAGCAACAGAACTATCATTTTTTCCCTTTAAGCTCTTCACCTACAATAGATTTATAATTTTCACTGCTACACATGTAGTAAGCTATGATCTTCTGCACTTCACCTCCCGCTATCTGGATTACTAGCTTCTGCTCACAAGTCAATCCTAATTTTAAAATTCCTTGCATTTGGTTCTGCAAACAAAAGTCCTTTGAGCTTTTCAAGGCACTGTATAAATCTACCTTTACCTACAGCTTTGCTTCTTCATTCCAACCTACACAGCACCTTTGATGATTGAGACTGAGATCACTGGAGTGCAAGGGCACGTACAACTTATCAGTTTGGAGTACTCAGTCAAATGTGTAATGCAGTAGAATAGAAGAAGCTACAAAAAAAGACCACAACTGAGCACAGCATTAAGCATTTTTAATGGCTACAGAGTTGTTAAATATTGACTTACTTTATTTGACCTAGATAACAAAAAGTGTTTAGCTTTAATACTACTTTTTAGGCTACACAGAGTAAAACTTGTTTACCACAAATGTGCCTTTCCAAAGGATCACTATACTGTAATAAGACACTGAACAACTCTACTGCCCAACGTAATTCCCAACTGTTTCTACACTCATCTTGTCCTGCAAAGATAATATATGGAATTAGAGGCACTCACTCACCAATAAAACTCAGAAAAAGAGTTGAGCCCTGCCTTCTCTGGGCCATGCTTCCATACCACACCAGAGAACACTACCCAACAGATCATCACTAACTTGTAACGTATGCGAGGACAGTTTTAGAATGGTCACCAAACAAAAGTCAGATATACGCTTGGAAGTTAGGCATCACAGTTTCTTCATGTTATTGGTTTGGTTTCCTCACTAAATGACCCAAGTCAGGTTGCTGGATTGGGTGCTATGCAAACAGAAGTCAAGAGGTCCTGACCTTAGCAGTAAGTATGAGGGTAACTGACAACAGAGAAGGAAATTCAAGTGACAAACGGAAACATAGTTACGAAGGCGGCAACTATATCACCTGATACCTCCTGGCAAGATTCATGTAAAAATAAGTAAATAGTATTTACAACTCTCAATACATTCAGAGCAGGGTTCCCTTCTTGAAGCAAGGGAATTGAGGGATTCTGTCCCGCAATACAAGTGACAGAATAACCATCTTCATTAAGGCCTGAACACAATGTTCAAGGCAAAGAAATCCAGGAGACAAATAGGATGGTAAGAATTATGACACGTCAGTCATGCTTTGAACTAAGGGTTTAGGAAGCATAAGATCTGGATATTAAAGGACAACAACAGCAAAGATGAGAGATGAACAACTAAGAATATTATCAGCACATACAGAAGGGAAAAGGTAAGTATTTTCAAAAGTTAATAGAGAATTTCAAAATCGTTTGGACGCATGAGATAGATACAAAGACGACGACTGATTCCAGTTTAGGTGCTTGAGATACAGAAAACAACAAAAGTGTTCTCAAAAGAGAATTGGCATAGAAAAAGTGACTAATAAAGCCGTTATAGAATAATTACAAAAATACTAGGAATTCTCAGATCTTTGTTTTCCATAGCAAAAAAGACAAGTCCTGTAGTGAATTTCATAAATTGTTTATTAATTCTGTACACGAGAGTAAGAAAGTTTTCCACTTGAAAAGTTGTCTTTATATATAACAATCTTTTAAGTGGTAACTTTTTGGGCATATACACTCCTCCTGCTCATTTAAACTGAACTTGGCATTAACAAAACACTGTTTACAGGTCTGAATACTCAACTTCTTTCTACTCAGAAGTATTTAAAAAAAAAAAGGCTCCCCCACTAACGACCTACCTGAAGAGACGTTTAGGAGGAGGATAGACCTAAAATTGAAGTGTTGGAATTCCAAAAGATATTAATTCACACTGCAGCCCGTGAAAACTTCCACAGAGCAGCACATAAAGGTCAGAAGTGTGAATACTATACTTTAATTATTTTAACTCCAGGAAGACAGCTGTAGGGGTGCTACAAGTAAAATACCACATTAGAAATAGGCCAAGATGAAGATAACACTAATGCCTGTATCAGAGCCAGTACTGTGTTATTGTTACTCCACTGAAAGGCAGCAAGGTACCCAGCAGAGGGAGCATATTAGTCACCCTTCTTCCCCATGCGCTTGTAGCAGGGCATACGTAGCACCATACCCAGTGAGAGGTGCATTCAAAGAACGTGATTTTGTTTCATTACAGCAAAATGCTACTCGTAGCTTCCCAACTGAGAATTGGAAGAATTGCTAAGAAATTTTATATTAATTTTTAATTTTATACTAAATAATTTTTGGCAGGTAAATTCAAAAGGAAAAACAGCAGCAAAGCAGCTTCTCTAATTCTAAGACTGGTTAGGTTTGTAGATTTAATAGGGCTAATACTTCAGTTTTAGTCAAGAAGCAAGCAAGTGTATCCTATGCAAGTACAAAATAAACGCAAATGGGTCAGCCAAAAATTAGTCAAGGAGAACAATATAAAACCTTAAACCAGATGTCACTGCTACAGTTGTGCGCACAGCAAGTAGTAAGGAAAGATTAGAAAGTCCTGTGCACAACCAAGCTTTGTAAACTTACTGTCAAGAGTTGCCTGTGTTCTAACACCACTGTGGCCGTTCTGTAAACAAAGAAGAAATGAATGAATAAATCATCTTAGAGGTATATCAAATTTTCAGACTGAATCACACATCGAACATGCTGCATGCAAAATTCTATATTCATTCTAAATTGAAAGACAAAAAAGGCAGAAAATTAACTTTTTACTGCCTTTAACAAAACCACGTAATAGTTGTCTCAAGTGCAAGGTGTCCTGAACATACAGAATCCCATACACTGCCCATACTACACCCATCAGCAGAAGACCTTCCCATGTACTGTATATAACATAAACTTCAGGTTCACACCAATATGAAAGAAAGAATTGCATTAACATATAGGAAATGGTTGTGCTTTTGATCTAATGCAACTCACAATTTTAACTATCCAAGTTACACAGAGACGCCAATTTTTTTCCATTGAAAGATAAGACTTGAGAAGCACCAGTTGTTTTTTGGATAACGCTGGAGTACAGAAGTGGATAGTCTATGCTTGATCCTCACCAGTACATACGAGCTAGTGCAGAAGACAAGTGTGACTGAGCCATTACATAACAAAGGCCAGAAGTAAATAACTTACAAACTCTCACAAGTTCCTTAAACATTTAATAAGTTAAGTTCTCTTAAAACAAACCTACATTCCATATACAAAGAGAATAGGTGCTTTTGAATCTCCCAAGAGAGATCCTCTCTGTTCTAAATTAGACCTCTCCCTATGATTTTTAAAATAAAACATGAAACTAATTCCCTCTGGTGTTTAAATCCAACAGAAGAGTAATGCTGGAGGGGCCACACACAGTTTGGGATCCACTTGCTAGATGCCATATAAATTTAATAAACAATACATCTTTGGATAGAAACTGTCAAGTTATGGCAAAATACCATGACTAATATTTAGATACAGAGATAGTTCCTTTTTTAAAAGCTAAGCTTCAGGGAAGGAAACTCAAGTAGAATGTCAAGTGTTACTAAGAAAAATGGTCAAATAGCAATTTAAGATGTCAAAACCCATAAAATCAGAGGCTCTTATACCCCAAATACGATATAGTCAAAAATGGCTACACAATAGGAAAAGCAAAAACAAATAACAGGGTGGGCTTGCGAATCAAAAATACCACTTGGCTTGGTTAAAAGTATTAACATAGCAGGGTAATACAAGTGTTACACAGATAAGAATATTTCACCTTTTTCAAGGTCTTATTTCTGAAATTCACTCACCGTAACTGCAACAGGGGTTGATTCAGCTGGAGCCATGGAGCTTTGGTACGCTATCCTACTATGCACAGAAGTCTGGTCATAGGAGGAAGTTGTTACTGGGCTAGTGCTCTGGGATGAGCAGGTCAGACTGGAAGAGGTGATGGCAGAGGTTGTGTAGGTGGACTCCTGTACTGTATTGGATATTGGCAAAGAGGTATTCAAAGGATCACTGGAAAAAGTAAAAATTATCATCTTGGTAAACGACATCTCAAACACCTTCATGAAAATATCAGCTCCTATACAGTTATCCAGAACTACCTTAAACATGCAATCAAATCAACATTATTTATACTAGAAAATCTAGTCATGAAAAAAAAAATATGTAATTTTGCTTTGGTCCCCAGTAATCACTGCTTCAAAACCATTAGCTGCACTAAGCACCATTCACCTTCCTCCTGCCAGCCCAACCAAAACAATAGTTTACACACAAGCACTTTTCAGTCATGTTACTTCCACCTTCTCAAAGGATAAATTAATGATCATAATCTCTCTTTTTTAAACAACTAGATCCACAAAATCTGGTATATAATGAGAAACACCCAGTCTCTTTCTACAATAGAATTCTAACGTTACAGTAGCAGTCTAACAGAATGAACTATGCAAAGAGGAAAAAATACTTTAAAACATGCAGGAGTGTTTTACTTTCTAAACAGTTTAAATCATTTATAGAACTAGAAATGAATGTGAATGTTCATTTGTACTAGTATTTCTGAATTAACTTCAGGAAGCTTTTTACTGAAGCCAATTTTTGAATGAATAAGGAAGAAAAAAATGGGTTACTGGTACATTGGCATTTATTATTGGCTATTTTAGCATTTCAGTAAGAGCTTCTGCATACTGAAAGCCTGGCTTCTTTTCTCATCCCATAGGAGCATCAGATCTGTAATCTGGTGCCAATCTACTAACACACATACATGGTACAAGGGTCATCTCTCCTGGATCAAAAACAGAAAAATTAGGGTTGTGAGAAACAAACCTTCAAACAAATTTGAAAATCAGGACAATTAAACATGAGAAAGCAATTCTATAAAGGGTAGCTTATTATGAGGTTATTTACATTCATGTCATCTCCAGCTTCACATCAACCCATCCAGGAAGATTTTGATTGTCATTAAAAAAGAAATTTCTCCTTTAAGATGCCATCCACAGAAAACAAGTCATCATATTTCCTCCTCCCATTACACAGTAACTGTGCCTTGATGTTTTTGGCGCAAACTTGACCCCCTAAAGGAGACATGTAAGAATGCACAAGGGGAACTCACACGTACTTTACAGATTTTGAGTACAAGCTATTGTTGGTCGCCTGGCTGGTATTCTCACTGCTTGAAGTTGATCCAAACTCTGGGAGTGCAGGCTCTGATCCAAACTCCAGAGCTCCAAACTGAACATTTAACCCTGTCACATCCGCTGATCCAGGCATCTCCACTGCAGAGGCAGGAATCTTAAAGAAGGGAAAAAAAAAAAGCCATAATTCCTTTGCATGCCCTATCTGTATTAAAGATACCAGTAACTGACACCCTCTCCTCCCTTAACCACAGGCTTCTTCAGTTACTGCCTCAAGGCTTCGCTGCTAACTAGATCTGCAACAACCCACCAGTTTACATCACATAAACTAACTACATTCTTGTAAGCTGAAATTAATTCATTGATTCTGTGCCCTGATCTGGAGCTGAAAGAGTAAGCCATACTATTCTACAATATCAAAGTGTCATCCATATCCATCTCCCTTCAGCCAACACTCATCTTGTGGCTACTAAGACAATCCAAAAATCACTCAGCAACAGTCATTTCCACACAGAGCAATAAGATATGTGCTTGGAAAAGACAACATCACTGTATTTTGGACGTAAAAACTATCCAGCGCAGAATTTCCTGCTTTATTAACAAAAAATATACCATGGTCTTTGCTCTCCTTATCCCTAGCAACTTATATATAGAATAGAATCACAGAATCATTTAGGTTGGAAAAGACCTTTAAGATCATCGAGTCCAAGCGTTAACCTAGCACTGCCAAGTCCACCACTAAACCATGTCCCTAAGCACCACCTCTACACGTCTTTTAAATACCTCCAGGAATGGTGACTCAACCACTTCCCTGGGCAGCCTGTTCCAAGGCTTGACAACCCTTTTGGTGAAGAAATTTTTTCTAATACCCAATCTAAACGTCCCTTGGCACAACTTGAGGTCATTCCCTCTCGTCCTATCACTTGCTACTTGGGAGAAGAGACCGACCCCCACCTCGCTACAACCTCCTTTCAGGTAGTTGTAGAGAGTGATAAGGTCTCCCCTCAGCCTCCTCTTCTCCAGGCTAAACAGTCCCAGTTCCTTCAGCTGCTCCTCATAAGACTTGTGCTCCAGGCCCTTCACCAGCTTCATTGCCCTTCTCTGGACACGCTCCAGCACCTCCATGTCCTTCTTGTAGTGAGGGGCCCAAAACTGAACACAGGATTCGAGGTGCGGCCCCACCAGTGCCGAGTACAGGGGCACGATCACCTCCCTGCTCCTGCTGGCCACACTAGTTCTGATACAAGCTTTTGTATGTTTTTACATTTGCTAAGGACAAGCCACCACTCAGTTACTCACCTTGGATGCTGGAGTTATCCTCCGTTTTGGTGGTTTTATCTGTTTCTGCTGGGTTTGATGGGCAGTCACTCCCTGGTTATCCATAGATATAGTGGGGAGCTGTAACATTTTGCTAACAGCTGTAGAGGTGTCTACTGGCGATGGCTCTCGGAGTTTTACCTGGGAGGAGAAGGACTCCAGCCCAGGAGGAGGAACAGGAACTGCCTGTGTTTGTTGTTGCTGTCGCTGGGTCAGCTGGCTCAGAACTGGGGATGGTTCAGGCTGGGATTTAAAGTCTGGTCAGCGTTGGGAAAAAGAAATACCAAAATTAAAGCATTAAACTCTGCTCTTCACACTTCTACTCTTTGACAGAATCTGAGTGATGACATACTCGACAGCTATGATTTCATAGCGTGTGCAAGTCTCTTTCAGACATCACACGAGTTTCACATTGAACATTACCACTGCAATAATAAGGCCAACATTTGATATTCTCTACTTTAAATAAACAGCTGTGGGCAAGCATCATTTAGCTTTCTTCAAAAATATGAAAACAAGCCTATCTATACAGTCACATAATATTACCACACATTAGTCTTAAAATAATCCGTAACATTTTTTGAATCAAACACTGCAAGTTTCACTGCAATTAACTGTGCTGACAAAATGTGATAACTTCCAAGGGGTCGGGAGTTAAAATTTAGAGGTATTATGAGTTAGGATTTCCTGTCCCTACAAAGGAGAAGATTTTCAACAACCATGTCTTCCATGACAGATGGAAGTCATCTACCATCTCAATCTGGCTGAAAGTCAAGAGATACTGGACACTGACAGTTTTTTTTCCAAGTCTTCCCCTTTCATATTTTTCAGATGCTGAAAGCCATGCAGTGGCTCAGAGCACTGGTCAACAATCGTAAGAGATCCACAGCATTTGCAATGTGAAGGGGTTTTTTTTATTCAGTTGGTAAAGTGCATTAGAAAGCAACTTAAAATGTACGTCAACATTTTTTCAGAATTGCTGCGTATAAAAGATTATAACTACTACCAAATTGGTTGCTTATCTATCTGGAAACATATACACACACACACGAGAGAGATACAAGAGCTATCACTCTTCACAGTGAGAATACTGCTAGGAACCACATTGCAAAAAGAAAGCTTGTGTCATTTTCACTGTTCCTACGAATTCTACTCAATTAAATGAAAAATCCCTACAATTATGAATAGACAAAATGGGTAACTTGCATCATTCTCAGCACGCTAGTGAAAGAACACTGAGATGTGATGCACATTATGAAGAAATTATACCATACTCATTCAAAATTCATGTAATGGTTAGAAGAGAAAAATTTGGGGGGGAAAAAAGACAAAATATGATACAACCTTATACTCAGCTAGAAGCAGCATAGGGACAATTAAACTAAGTATTTTCCAGGATTTTTTGAGAAATAAAGTCACATCAAAGTTCCACTTAAAAATTCAAGCACGTTAAATCAAACAAGTCATTACATGAAGGCTCAACAACTTCTAAAGATGCAATGACATTTATGGATAGGCTTAAGCCTATCAAAACTTAGTTTGTGATATACTTGTAATGTCTATTACCAGCAAGTAAGTGTAACTCTTCCAATGTTGTAACCAATTGTATTATTAGGATTACATTTTTTAGAAAAAGTCTTTCATTTGGCCTTAATGCCAAACTTATTGGCATTAAGAAATCTTATGGGCTAATACAGAGAGAAAGAGAGAAAGCTATGTCAAAGCACTTACCAAACTGACTAAGGACTGAGGACTGAGTAATGGGTGGTTTTAGATCCCAGGATGATGTGGTAGTTGTGGTAGTGGTGGTAGAGCTACTGTTGTTTTGCTGAGAGGTAAACTGACCCAGTCCTGGAGATTTCAACTGGTCCAAGATTTGGGATCCAGTAGAGTTTGCCAATTTAGAGGATCCGAGTTCTCCAAAGCCAGAACAAAGAACTGCAGACTACCAAAAGACAAGAAAGAAGAGCAGAGTGGAGTTAAGTATTTAATAAATAATTTGAACATAACCATAGGGTCAATGCCTACAGCTGCTATTTGGCAGGAACGAACACCTCTTCAGCCCCAGACTACTAACAAATGACCAATAAAAAAATTCAGCAGTTTTAACATATCTGATTATAACCGATACAACTTCCACCACTGTGATTGCAACAATACTGATTTACTTGAATCCATGCATCTCAAAATAGCATATATTTACTAAGAGTTGAACTTATTTTCAGAGAATAAACATAAGTGCCCAATTTCAAGCCCTCACAATTGACTCAAATAGGCAGGTTTCCACAAAAAGCAGTCAGATATGTGCTTGGAAATAACACATCATAGTTTTCTGGCATAGAACTCTTCACTATAAACAAATTATTTCATCCTAAATCAGCATGCAGTAAATGCATCTGCTCTCTACTCAAAAATTGTAATACAAGCACTTCGTGTAAACTGAGAAACAACTGCTTAGCAAAACCAGAAAAGAGTAATCTTTTTGTGTGTGTGTTGCAAAATTCATTTGCAACCTGAATTTTACTAATACTGAAACATCTCATGAAATGACCACTACTGGAAAAGTTATTTAACCTGAAATATTTACTCCTGAAGAATATTTAGAAAGCATAAGGTAATTTTACCAGACTTTGAGGAGAATAAGAGTTTACAGCACTGGAGCTGCCAGTTCCTGGTGCCATCTGGGTGCTGTGCTGAGAATTTGTGAAGACTAGGGCTTGGCCAAAGGTCTGCTGCTGGGGAGCCTCAAATGAGTTGCCTTCTGTCTCTTGGGTAGATGTCACAGGCTTTTGAAGCAGTGTTACCAAATCAATGCTGTAAGGAAAATCAAAGTTTAGCTGGAATAAACATGATGATTAGGCTGCACTGAAACTGAAGAAAGCACTAACAATACTAAAGCTGCCGTACCAGCAACAGAATTACTACCGATCAACAGTCTTTTAAAATATTGCCTGTCTGTCTGCCATACAAAAAGAGGTAGAATAGAGGTTTTTGCCAGAAGGTAATATTCTGCTAGCTGAAACCTTCCACTACAGTTAGAATACAAATTATCTTTGCACTTTTTTCAAACATTACCAGATTTATAACATCATGTATCACCTAAATAACCTATATGATTAATATAGCCAAGTAACCGGAGACAAGTCATAAAAGATACATTATGTTTAACTGGATTCTGCCTGCAAGCCCATTATATATACTGATAATCCACATTCTCTGTATATCACGCTATCCCTTTAAAAAGACCAAGGGATCAAAATCCTACCTCTGTATAGGGTGGATATGAGGACAGTAAAGAATAAAGTCACACATGCAGCAATTGAGTGAATATGTGATGACATGGAAGTCACAAGAGCAGCAGAAATAAAAGCTAAGTTTCTCAGATAGTAGGCACGTATCCAAAATTACTCTACCACACATACCTGAGCAGGATGAGAAACATGAATTTTCTTATATTTAGCATGGCTTACTAACCCCTGCCACATGTTTAGCACGGCTTACTAACCCCTACCACATGTTTAGAACAGGTTTACCCAAGGAAAAGCAAAGCATTCAGACAACAAAAGAAAACTACTCCAAAAACTCTGACTTAAGTTTATCCTGAATATACTGCAGGCTTCGGCTGAAAAGCTGCTTCCAGTACTTTCATTAGCATAGATTTCTTAATGCCCAAACCTTTCTTATGGCAAGTGAGGGGGCAAAAGAAGAAAAAAAAAAAAGAAACCCAAACCAAAACACCAGAATTCGAGTTGATGAACTAAAATATTTTCTGACATAATTTGAGGGACATCCACTGGAAGAATATTTGCATTAGAACAACGAACATGCGAGCATATCACCTTTAAGAAGGAAAGGAATATAAACTGTAGACCAGCTGACACCATGCCTCCTCCACATCACATCCATGTTATAAGGAAAATCTTGCTGGAGTCTGGAGTACAGCAGTACAGCTGTATCAGGATGTTTGGGACCATTAGGCCATCTAGTTTTCAGATCTCATGCTATCCAACTACCGAAGCCTTCATCACACAACTTTAGCCCGCTCTCCTGGGACCTGAGGCTAATGCAGGCAACTAATTCCATAACACCATTGGCCAGGCATTTGGTGAAGACAAAGGCAAGCAAAGGAAGGCAGCAATTGCCATATTTTTGGTTCTCTATCTGAACTCTATATCATCAGTTAAGGCAAGTAATTGTGATGCTTACTAGGAAATTCACCTTCTTGCCAACGCAAGCTCTTCTGTTAACACATTTGTCAAAGCACTACGTTATGAACACTTTCTGCACCTACAAGGGCAGGCTTTCCATTTTCTGGACAGCAAAGCCAAAGCTTCCTTTTCAACAGCAGAAAACTTTTCTTCCCAGTTACTTTTGTTCCTGCCTGTAAACAGTCCTTGTGCAGAAGACAGGGTCTTCTCAGTATTATGCCTGTGGATTTGGTTAAGTTCGGCTCCACGTCCGTAGTCAATAATGAGTAACACAGGAACCCACAAAACCAAAGATTAGCAAGCAAGGCTTTTGCAATTTTGAAATTAGCTTGACCAATCTCTGCCCTGTGTTTTATTCAACATTTTATATGTGCAAGCTAATATTGCTTCACCAAGCAGAAGGTTTTTAAGGTATAGGGAAAACATGGAAGAAGAGCTTACCTTTGCCCAGGAGTCACATGATTCTCAGCTGGAACAGAGGAAGCAGTGAAGACTTTTGTTTCAGAAAGCTGCAAAAGAGAGGGGCAGGGGAAAAGGTATTTTAATCATACACATGCTCACACTTCACTGCTGCAACATCTGCAGAAATTCCATCTTGGTCGTGCACTTCCGAGATAAAAGTAAAGTCAAACTACCATTACAACTAGTTATGCTGCAGCACTGCTTAAAAAGACAAAAACACGTAGTCAAACTTCAGCAGTCTTCTCCACAGAATCAAATACCAATTTAATTAAAGTGTTAGGAAATTTGATCTACTAAACACACACAATGGTATACCAATGTAACTACATCAGTTTGAGCAATAGTTTCACTGAAAAATATACCAGTAGAAAGTAATTAACGTGACAGCTGGTATATCATCAGTGTAAAGATACCTTGTGCAGACATAATTTAGGACTCCATAGAGCAGCTCTGACAGATCTTGTTGCAGAAATCTAACACTTCGCACCATTCCCACTCATTTAATCTATCCCTGTGTTTTACACTTCAGCTCGTATCACCAGAGGAGGCAGGTTTGCACTCAGGTACGTACAGTGAACTAGCATTCGTGGTTCCTTCTTGGCATTTCTGATAGGGGCGGCAGTAACATCTTAAACTGATTGCTCTGCGAGCGTGAGTTTTAAAACAATAATAAAGGGACAACCATGTAATTGCTTATACTAGTATAACCAGTCAGACCATCCACAGCAGAAAACTGTACTGCTTTCACCATGCTGTTACAATTAAGATAAGATACTTGCACAGGCAGCTGGGGAGGGGTTTTAGGGGGAAAGGGGGTGATTTGGGTTTGTAGGGGGGTTGTTTGTTTGCTGTTTGGTTTTTTCTTTTTTAACATAGCTTTTCTTTTTTAACAAAATAGTAGTTAAACAGCTACAACTTCCTAGAGCTAATTCATTTCTATTGACACGAATACTTGCAAACCAGAATAGGTCTTAAGCCAGTACAGGTTAGGTTTAACAAGATAAAGATATGCACGTATAATGGTTATATTTTAAATTAAATTTGCACAAAATCACCCTTAACTACTTTGGTGTAGCTTTGTATTTAGACTAAAGAATAACTGACCTATTCAAACACAAAGAATCCCTTTAGAATGTGACATTTGAATACAGCTCTTCCCGGAAATTATGCATTTTTAATTGCATACATTGCTAGCAGCCCAGTTTAAAGGACATCATGGACATGAGCCAATTCCATCTGCCATCCCACATGCAGCTCTACTGAAAGCACGTATATCCCTGAACACAGTCATCTGATTGGGATTCTCCTATGAAACACTGTTGATTTAAGCAAGACACAGAAGGGCTGACTGGGAGCAATCACTTACCACTCAGAGGCAAAGTTCAAACGTTTCATGAACTCTCCTAGCACCCACTTATGTGCAACACACTGTGTCATGAAAAAATGAGTACCACCACGGCTCCTCCCTCCATTTCCTTCCCTTCCCTTGCTGCCAATACAACGTACTTCAATCCCATCTTTCTGGAACACAACTCTGTCCTGTGCATAACGCTGCTGGCCCGCAGCTCTATGTACTGAGCAAAACGAAGAAAGAAGATTCAGCTCAAGTATATTTCCAATTAAAAAGGCTGTTTTGCTATCGTTCAGCCCTTTCCCCACTGTACGTGTTATTTTAGAACAACACGTACTGTACTTTTTGTAGTGGCAAATTATACGGCACAAGAAGGTCAGCTAATGGCATGAGCAGCAGCCTATGGTCTGCAATCCCTTGGTTAAATATTAAATTCTCTGTAATGTCAACAGTTTCTTACGCTCACATAACCCAGGATAAGACTAACTGCGGCCAAAACACTGATGAATCCTGAAAACTAAGCAAATCAAGGAGCCTGAGGATGTTTGTGACAACGCAAAAGCATGCTTGACGTATGAGAGAGGAAATGTTCTCTTCAGGTGAACCACCATGCAAAACAAAAGTCTCCAGCTACCAGCTTGGCTACATTGAGTTTACACTACACCCTGTGGCAAACTTACCGCCACAAGCTCCAATCGAGCACCTAATTCAGAAGTCTGCTGGGATTATGGCATTTGTCAAAACACATACTTTGTGCAGCAGCAGCTGAAAAGTTTTATTACGCAGATGTATTCAGTATTTCTTGGAAGTACTATCATCAGCTCCTAACAAAGTTATTTACGCTCACCATACACTACACTCGTAAATCTTTCACTGAGGCTCTGGCATTTTCCCAGAACTGAATGAACGGTCATGAACCATTTGCAAACGTCGGCCTCACAAGGGTATTTCCTCCATCTGCAGTGAAATGCCTGTGCTTTTCAGCTCCTGTTCCTATGATAAAAATCATTCTCCAATCACCAAACAGACAATGCATTTAACAACTAGCTACCAGCTCCTATGGCCAGTTCATAGGTGAGAACAGGAAAATTCTCCAGCATCCTCATAAAAACTCAACATCAACAAATCAGAAATAACAAAACCTTATTACTGTTTTGATATGATGTACTGAAGTTAAAGAAAATAAAACAAGTTCTCATGCTGCTTCCTGGTAAAGGAAACACTCCCACTAAAATACACTTTTTTCTTTTTTTTTTTTTTTTAAAGTGTTGCTGTTGTTTCAAATAAAAACCAAGACTACCAATATTGTACAGAAAACGTTTGCCTTCATCCACTTCCCAGCAATTTGTATGTATTCTATTTCTCCCCTTCTGATAGTTTCTGTAGTTAAACTCTATTTTCTTTAGCCAGGAGAATATGATTGCAATTTTAACAGGAAAAGCCAGAGCCATCTACAGTACCTCAACATTTGTCTGGTCCTTCATGGTCCATGCCCTGAACATCCCTTTAGCAAAATACAACCTCCTATTTTCACTGCAACTAGTTTCCACTCTATTTAAGAGCATGCTGACAACCTATTATACTTGCTCAATATTCACTACTAAAGATAAATACCAGACAGGACTATTAAATCACAAAAATCTAATCCTTCTCAGGTCAAACAACAATAATTTCACTCATCCGGCCTGGGACTGGATTCCTTTACAGTCCTCCTAGAAATGCCCACGTTCAATAAGGGTCCCCCTGCAAAAGATTTGTTTGCCAAAATTTGCAATGCAGATTTTAATCCACTTAATGTGTTTTGTGATAGCATGTAATTATTTTCAGAACAGAAGATGGAAATCAAATCTCCTACAAGGACATAGTCTATCTTCACAGTTAACTCGTAATTTACTTAAAGACCAAGATCAGGTTTATTTGAAGTGGACCTATTTTCCATAAAACTACACTGAATAGCATAAGCTGTATTCTTAGGCTTCTATTTTTTTTAAATCACATGAATCAATTTTTCCTTTATTTTTTCCCCCAGGCATGTTGTGGGCTAACGTGTCTGTAGCTCGCCATTTCATTCACTCCTGAACATCAATACATGAACAACTTTTTCCTAAGTTACAGGGATTTTTCCAGGGACTCTAAAATTAATAAAAACTAACATCAGGCTAGAGATTCCATCTGCTGCTCTTTTAAGATTCATGTGCAAATTACTCAGGTTTAATAATTAATTTTAAAAAATTCTATCCCTGGTCAGCAATGCTCAACACCCCTCCTGTACTACAAATGCTGTATTGTACCAGCATCAAACAGGTGAGAAACAAGGACAGAAATTTTCACTATCCTTAGCCCTTAGTCCACCTCTAGCATATACTGCAGAAATAGAGGGCAGGTTTAAAAAAGATGCCAACTTTTGATGACAGTAACTGATACAGAAAACCTAGGAATTTTAGAGTTTCTTTTAATTTTCGCAGAAGACACAGCCCTCTCATCAGGTAAGGACAGAGTTTTCGTATCTGTTACATGAAACATTCACCATTTCTAGGGATAACACTGACATGCCACCCTACAGGAGGAGGCAAAAGGGATGAGTTCCGAGACAATCTCTTACTCTTCTGAAAATAAACTTGAATTAATGGATATTCCTATAAAAGATGAAAAACTTCTTAAAAGCTAAGTTTTCCTTTCTATATTTCTTGTTACCTTGTTTGTTTTCTGAACTGCTTAAGCTTTAATACAATAACTGGAAACTTAAAATCACAAACGCGATTTTCACACGATGATCACAAATGCCAACTATTTTGCAGACATGAAGACTCCTCTTGCCTGATAAAGAACGAGAACCAAAATTGTTGTAGTACTTTAGACGACACATCATGATGAAACAACAGGAATGAAAGAATTAAGTGCTAACTTCAGCTCCTTCTTTTAATATTACGAACATGAAGTGGACTAAGTGGAACAATTATGCAGATTTCAAACAAAAAGCATCAAATGAGGAGTCTAAAGTTGATAGTAAGCTTCAGCACTTAATTACATAAAAGTCTTGTGATAATATGGCTTTAAATCCCTACACAATAGTAGGGGGAAGTATGCAGTTAACACCCATCAGCATTGAGCAGTGGAGAACTATAATTCAGAAACTTAATTTGGGATAAAACTTAAAATTTTACTATCTATGCATTGTCAACCCAGCAAAATAAATTAATATTTCTTGATTCAATTTTATTTTAAAAATAAGCTTATCTAAATATATATATTTTAAACAGGAATTACAGCAAGAAACACACTAAGAAATATCATTGCGTGCATACAGCAAAGTATTACTTCGAACATTTAGTTTTTGAAGACAACCCAGAAACTCTGAAAAGGGTAAATAATCAATCGATTTATCCAACAAGGTACACTTACATCTTCATTCCAGTCTTCTGCTGTCCATTCTTCTATTGAGTTTTTCCATGCTCCTATTGTAATTTGGGGAAGGAAAGAAAACAGTTACAAGCTAAAAGCACAATGTCATATTTCAACCCTTCTCTTTCTAAGCAATCCTGTTTTCATTGTTAGTAGAACATAAAGCAAGGAGATGGTGGTTGGAAACATGGGAAGCTCTAGAAAATTGGTCTGCAGATTTAAAGTTTTGGGAGGGTTCCCCTCCTCTTTAATTTCTGATTTCAAGAATTTCTTAGCCACTATGGTACCAGACATACAGACACAATTTGCACGAATGCATGTCTGCAACCAGTGATTAATCGCAAACATTGGAAGAACTTCCTCCTATGTCCCCAACGACAGTGAGAGGTTACTCAACCCTCCCACGGGATCTCCCAGGTTCATGCACAAATTCATACAGACCCTGAACAAAACACAACCACAACACCTGCTCTGACATTCATAATCCTATTTTCAATATATTCAAATTCCAGACCCAAGCTATGCGACTGGAGGCTCCTTTCCAATCTGTTAACACTCTCCTCAGGGCAGAACAACTCCAATCCCTTCCCCTGAGAGAGCAATTTTATTTTAAAACATATATAATTCATATAATGGCAGCAGAAGAGTCAATAAGCTTCCACTGTAGCTGCAAAACACTTCTTCCCATAACTTGTGGCAGAGTTTGTGTGGTGAACACTGGAGCACAGCGCACAGTCCACAGCATGAGACAATGGGAAAACTACAGGAAACGATCCCACAGATGCAAAAACCTGATATCTTCCATAGAAAACAGCAGGCACAGACATGCAAGAGCAACAAATGGACTGAAGGCCTTGCCCACCAGCGTAAGCATAGGGAAGGTTATCCCAGCAACAACCAGAGCCTTCATTTAAACTACATAACCATGAGCGAAGAAAACACCAGCAGTAAAAGTTCCTGCTACCATCACCTTTGATCAAGTACAAAAGCAAAAGAACTACTGCTTTAATCATCTCCTTTTACTTAACCAGGAACCCTCTGAGACACACTTATCCAGAAAACAAGCCCCCTGAAGACAGCATCAAATCTAGTTCGTACTAATGCCATCACTACATTAGTGCATTCTTTTGTACACCTTTACAAAGCAGCGTCTTGGGCAGAGGAGGGTCGAATGGCACTAACCCAGTGAGGCAAACAGGCCTACCATGAAGATACACACACGGTGGGGAGAAGAGAGGGCGTTTATACCTTGGAATCCAAAATTATTTGGCAGGTCCTGAGCAAGGTAATATCCGCTCTGTGTTGGCTCTGTGGAGCAATATAGAGTTGCCTGAAACATCTCATGCTCACGTTACCAAACAGGCCCTAACCAGGAGGTTTCTACATAATGCAAAATATTGAGGCACTTGAAAAATAACTAATAATCATATCCGAGCACAGCAAAATTACTACAATGCCTCAAATTTCTAGACTAATCCACACATTTCCACGGAAATTTTGGAAAGGAGGAAAAATCCAATGAGCAGCAGTTTTTAGAGAAACAGTTGATTTTCTTTCCCTTCTCCTGACCAGCACAGAGTCCCTTCCTTTGATATTTCTTCTTAAAAGAAATACATCCTAGTATTTGCCCTGCTTATATTTATCTCCCATCAGTCAGAGCAAGGCTTGCCTCTGTAGAAGACAAACCTCATGCTAGTGCCAGAACTCTAACAACAGAGCTCGAGAGGCTGCTAAAACAAACACAAAAAGAGCTGAGACAAATCAAGCCCAACTCTTGAGCATCCCCCACCACCTTTGGGAGACTGAGCCTGTTTGGAATAATACTTGGGACATTTTCCCGACATTCAGTTTAAACATTTATCCGTTGCTTCTACTTATGAACATGGTTCTGTGCATTTACTCTTTTTATACTGAACACAACCCTTCACCCTTTTACTAGTTTACCCAAGCTGCTAAGTTTATTACTGTTGCTTATTAACACTCTACCTTCCCAACTCAATCCTTCCAGCCTCAGTTACTTCACTGCTCTTCTCTGCATTAAATCCAGTTTGCTAACGCCTTCCTCCTATTGACGGGATTCTAAGTCTGATCTTGCCACAAGTGTATCAACTTCCTTTTAGTCCAAAATCCACCTTGGCATTATTGCAACTCCATATATCCTCTTCCCAACCTTTATCCCCATGTCTTGCAAAGCACCACAATTTAAGAGTTCTCTGTTTTCCACTGAAATTATGCTTTGTGTTTTCAAGGATCCTCGTCATAGCAACTTCAAGCTAGATGGCTATCTGTGACCCTCCTGTTTCCTTTTGTAACAAGTTTAGTTTTAGAAAGTTATAAGGCCAATAAAAAGTATACTATATGTTTTTGGTAAGTCTTCAGTTATTTTACTCCGATTCCTCACTTCCTGTCACACTATTTGATTTTTTTTTTCCTTTTTTTTGAATAATCAGCCATAGATATTAGCCCCCAAATAATTTTATTTCTGTCTTATGTTTCCTTCCAGATTACATTCACATTCTAGAATAACCTGAAGGTTTCCCTAAAATGTTCCTTTCAACTTTTACAGAAGTCCTAAAAACCCCCAACTTCACTGTAACTTCCTACAAAGCCACACAATTCCCTTCTTCCCCCTTGACAGTTACACTGTAATTTATTTTTTCTTTCTTGTTGTTCTTCAGTTTCAGAGTCATTTAAGGCTACTCATAACCAAGATAACGAAGGAAGTTCTTCTGTGAGATTTATGAAACTCTATCAAAGTAGAGGTATCAATAAACTACCAGAATACAATACCATTTTTATAACCTACTTTAAGAAGTGACCACCTCCAACATAATTTATTTATAAGAACTGCTGTGATTTGATGTTCAGGATTTCCCACTGACTTGTGCGTTACAAAAATGTAAGAGACTGAACACTCAGCATGCCTGTGAGAAAATATCAATCACGCTGTTCAAGTTTATTCCCTTTTGGATGAGGATTGGTCATTTTGTTTCCTCCCACCTGTCCCTTCTCTTTGCCTTTCAGTTGTGCCTCTATAAAAATTAGGATGCAGGAAAACCAATGCCGAATTATTTGGAATAAAATCACACTTAAAAGTTATGAACCATTAAAGAGTCACTTTTTACTCTCTTTTTATTTCAACTAACAACACTAAATTTTACATCCACAGAACCAGCTAGCTTTTCTATAGGATTACACAATGGTGCACCTAGAAACATCCTTCATTCAGGCTACTGCGATTCTTCTGGCATCTACAACAATTCAGGACAAGAGGTTCTAGAGCGCTTTCAGAGCATGTATGGGGACAACTACATTTTGGAAACAAATAGTGTATTTCTTTTTAATTGAAAATGTTGATGTTGATCCCTTCCCAGCACTGGCTTAAAGAGGAAGTACTTAGTAAATACTCAGAACTCCACAGAGAGTTTCTATTTGCATGATGTCTTCAGAAAACATTTTGATACACGAAACTGATTTTGTTTCTCCCGGTAGTTGCCCAATTATCCTCTTTTTAATGTAACTGCAGATGAAAGATATTAATTTTCCAAGTAGCTAGTATGAGCTAACTTTGTTTCCTTTCTTTTTAGATGAGAGAAGAAATGGGAATGGGTAATGAGGAACAAAGAGAGAGGTTTCCATCCTGCCCTTCCTCTGTGTATACTCTTATCTGATTTTCTTCACTAGCCCACTGAGGGCTTTATGGATTTCCATACATATACATCCCCCTCATTCACATATTCAGTAACTCCACATTGGTAATTTATTACTGGGATTGTTGATTTGTAACTAAATAACAGCACTGTATATTAAGAAAAAAAAATTGAAAACTAATATTTGTGATTAACAAGCCAAATCAACAGCTCAACTTTGTACAAACTGCTTCCAGCCCCACACCTTGTCTGCCATTTCTTCCCCCTACCCTTGCTTCCATCTTCCTTCCCGGCACACTCTCTTCTGCTTTAAAACTACTACCCCAGCTGCAGCCTCCTCTAATAACCCTCAAGATGCTTTCCATCACAAGGTTGAAAGTGCTTCCCACTTGGACAAAATGAAATGATTCAATTTTAAAGCCTACTCTTTTTAAAGAGATCTCATCTTTTCAGGTTGGGGACTTATTTCAGACATTCCTACGGCTTGTCTAAAAAAGAAACACTGTAAAATAAAACACTCCTCCTGTAGTCATACAGACAGAGACATTTTTGTTTTGTCAGCTATCGTGCCTTTTCCATTTGCACTGAAAATAGATTAAGATTAGCAGCAAAAAAAATACTTAGCATCCAAAAAGAACATTCATACTTAACTAGTTTACTTTAAATTTCCACCAACCAAATGATTTTGCAGGAACTCCCCACACTGACACTCACTCATTCATACCCCTAAGACCCATTAATCTGACAAGGCCAGGGAAAATTCCCAAACGCCTTCTCTCGCCGCCTTCTCCATACCATGCTCCCCAACTTTCCATACACGCGTTAAGTTGCATTACTGAAGTTCAGTGCAGTTCTCGGCAACATGTGCACAACCTAACAGCAAAAACACACTTGGCATCCAAAAAGAAGTTCCGCACATCAACTAGTACGCTTTGAATTCCCACCAATCTGTTTGCTCAGCAGCAAACCCCTCACGTAGACACATTCCTACTCTTACGAGGATCTGTTTAGCCACACCAAGCTACTCTTATTCCTACGCAGAATTCTTCCATTACTGAAGACTGAGGAGATGCCTACAAGAAGGAACACAAGTTGCCATAGGGGAGACATGTTAAGGCTACCCGGAGTTAGCAAAGAGGGTCACAAAACATTCGAGCTCACTTGGGAAGTGGAAGTCAAGTGGAAGTCAAAGTCGTTCATATGCCACAGCCTTAGATTGCATTTGTTTGTTAATAACTAACCAGTGAATTTTCTACCTCTGGTCCAGTCTCCTCATGACTTTCTTGTATGTCTTGTTTCTTTAGTTAGTTAACCTTATTGCTTTTACAATACTTGTGACAACCTACCCTGCCCTCCCCTACCACATAGCAAACAACAGTATCAGTATTCCTAGGGGAATTTTCAAGTCATTAGGCGTCCTTCTAACTCATTATCTGATAAACTTACTTGAAAAACTAACATAAGTGAAAGTAAAAGGTGCATTTCTGTTTGCGCTATAGCACCAATTCATTTCAAAAGTAGTTCCTTGGAAAGATGCCCTGTTTGGCAAAAGAGCTCCCTTTCAACAGCCATTAATATACTCAGTGCCACCCTCCCACACTGGACTAGAAGGCACTCAGAGTGACAAGACAGCTGCCTAATAAGCCCTCCTAAACTCTGAGCCTGTTATTGTCTTCTCTGGTTAAGTGGAAAATGGCTTGTATGACGTTTAGAAAGCTGCATCTCAAGAGGCTTACAGAGAGCTCAACAGAGCACACCCTGGCCTCCAGTATCAGTCTTTTCCTTCCACACTTGACACAGGGGTTGATGAAAAACCATCTGAGCAGGCTTCAGCAATGAAGAGACCAGAAGTTACCCTTTGCTGGGGTTAAAAAAAAAAAACAAAAAGAGTATCTTCTATCACTCTCAGTGGTTCCCAAATGTGGACAATAACGTATAAGAATTTCTTCATCCTGACACAGGGTTTCTTTTGTCATCTCCTGTCACGGAATATGGGAAGCAGCAAGGTATCCTGTTTTCCCAATCACAGACAAGCAGGTCACATTCCTCATTTCTGAATCACCACGAGACCACTGTTAAGTGGTTCTTTTCCAAACTGTCTCTCTCTTGCCTCTTTAGCTGGGAGTGCGTACTTCATACTTGAAACTTCATACAGAAGCACACAGCTGCCTCTATCTTCAGACAGGCAGACTGCTCTTTCGGCTTCCGTTCAAGTGCCTACTTGTGCTTTAGTTAATAATTCTTCTCTTCAAAGGTGGCAGATCTTGGAACTCTCCTCCATCCCAGAGACTCACATCCTTACACATTCCTGTTGTACAGGTGGGGCTTCCAAAGCCATCTCAGTGTCACTGAGTGGATTTATGTTTGTAAACAGTTTTTCTTTTCTTTTTCTTCTTCTACTTAAATATTCACACCCTATTGCTCAATGCTTGTGGATCAATCACTTTTAGTAGGACTTACACTCCTTAACTACGTTAGGTGAGCTCTTAAGCAATACTTAAGATATCTAAACAGTTCTTGACATACAAGATTCTTCCAATAACTCTTCAAATCCCTTTGTCTCTCAAGGGATTGTTAGTACTAAAACAAAAAAAAATTGCAAACTGCTTTCCTTTCATTCTAATCAGATAGTCATTCAGGCTACAGCATGTGCTCTGCCCATTAGTAGCAGTTCAGCTATAAAAATCAACTAATATCTGTGTCATGTGAGATGTATTCGCATTTTCAGAAGTTAACTGAACACTAACAGAATGGTTATTTTAACTGCAATTTGCTACAGGTCTTCATTCCAATCCTTCCACTTCTTGAAGCATCTTACCAGTTCCATCATCTGCATCATTCTGACCAGTCTCCCAAATCTCTGATTTTGTCCCAAAGCCATCAGTGGCAGAAGACTCCGTATAGTCTGCAGGGTTAAATGTCCTAGAGTTTTAAAAGTTAAGAAATGGAAGAGAACACATGGGTCATTCAATGAACACAAGTGTCATCATTTTTAGCTGACGTTGTATTAGATTTAACATCTCGATTTCCACATAATTTATCTTGATAGTTTTGGTTTCAAAAGAAAGTTTTCCTCTATGAGCAGACACAGATAAGAAAGGGAGAAGAGAGAAAAGAAGTAAGAGGAGAAAAAAGTGAGTAGACTGGGGAAAAAAAAATTACTGTAGAGAAACTGAACCAAAACAACAATTCCTGAAAAAGTAGTTAACAGCATACCTACTCCTCCCAGTCTTACAAAGCATTCGTTTATATGCACAATGATAAGCCCCTCTCAGCTGATAGTTTCTCAGCATGTGGCTGACTGATGAGAAACCAGTATCATGTCCTTTCAGAGCACCTGACCTGTGCAGGACAGGAGTTGGAACGTCAGTAAGATTATTTCAGAATGCACGCTTGACACCAATGCCAAAACACACAGATGCAGCTAAAAAGTGAAAAAGGATTATTGAAGAAAAACCTCTTTTCAGTTTATCATCTACAAGTAAGAACAAGAAGGATTATTAGAGAAGTAGAATGAGCTTTCCGTTCATCATGACATCACTGATATTACATGAAATGTCATTAAAGGCAAACACTGAGTGAAAGCAGTGGAGGCTACACTTCTATGAAACAAGTTACTCCAACAAAGCTGAGAACAAACTTTAGAGCTGCTGAGTAGCTTCTTTTGATTCTGTTTTAGGGTCCATGTATGTCCAAGCAGCTAAAGCATGAAACCTCAAAAACAGGAGAAAGTTTATAATTACTAGACTTTCTGGTTTTATATAAAACTTGCACATTCTACATTATACTGAAACAAATCTATTTTTAAATTGATCTAGGACTATAGGCACCACACAGAACTTTCAGCCTCCAAGGCACCATGTGGCTGCTACTGATAGGTACAAATGGGCTCTCCAAGTTTGAGATATTAAGACTGAGTGAACATACATTAGGTTTGTATAGGTGTGTCTAGTTAGAAATACTGGTTTAAGACAAAAATAATCCATTAATCATCTAACAGATTTGTGAATTTTTGCATCCATTTTGGTTTATCAAATATACAGCAATAGTAATATATACAGTGACAATATTGTCAATTAATATTGCCACTGAGTGATCCTTGCCAAAATCTGTGCTCTGCATGTTTCTTACCCCATGCCTTGGGCTGAAAACCTCCCCGCTCCTCTCCCTCTGCCACGTCCAAACCCTAGGAGAGAAAACACCATTTAACAGCAACAGCAGAGGAGCCGCCAATCGCTAGTCTGTCACATTAGAAAATGCTATGGTTGAAGAAGAAAACTACTGTAGATAAAGTCAAATATCATTTACTTCCCAAATTTCCTCACAGAAGAATTTGTTTCTCTAACATACGCAAGTAAGCCACAGTTCATCTAAGACTATGTGTTGCAGTAGGAATTGCCATCCTTTGCTATCTTTTCTGTATCTAGTGAAGTAGCTCCAAATGCGACGAAAAGGACTTACCTAAAGACCCATTCCAGATGAGACTGCCATGCCAAATCATTAGACATCGTTCAAAATTTTGTCTCTACTTTCTCACTCTTGCCTAAGATGCTCTAGAATCCCAGTCTGCCTGCGTACTCTGATTTCTCAAGAAATTCCATCACTCCTTGTTTGTGAGGAGAAAGTTTAAATACTCCATTTGTTTTCTTCTCTGACCCAGCCCACCTGTCCATCCCTACCCTCCTGTGCTTTCGCCAACCTGCAACCACACATTCCTTCTGCTTCCCCCTTAATCGTAGTTACTGACTTGAAAATCACCCAATTCAAATTACTCGACTTCCTTGTTATCACACAGAAGAATATTCATTTCTATTTTAATAACAACAAATATTTGTGACCTCCGATTTCGGCTACCAGCCTCAGTTTACAAGCTTCTTGATACAGTGAACGACTTTGGTTTTGCATGTTGCATACTGCCAACAAGGCATGAAAATTTTTATATTACTTAACCATCCATAAAGCACATGTCTATGTAAACTGTTAGAAACTGTTTCTTACATGTGGCATATTTCTACGTAGATTTCTTTTTTTTCCTTTTTTAGGACCTCAATATCTGAGGCTTTTCCAGTTTGTTGGTTTTTTTGAGGAAGACTATGAATGTTATTTTGTGTTACAAGAACAGGAGGAAGTCAAGAGCTACAGACTGATGTTTATTTTAACTACAAAATTATGTGGTAATTATAAGTCACCAAGCAACTACAAGTTTACTAGAGCACAAAAGTTATAATCCTAAATCACCCATACACTGGTTGTCCAAACATCAGAATTACCCATGATAGGCTGTTCGAATTTGGATCAAAATTACCCCTTATTTTCAGGGGACCACCTAAACTGAGTAAGAGCAGTAGCTCCAGGACGTGGTAAAACCAGTTTAGGAAGTTCCTATTTTAATGACTTTCCCTCCCCTCACCATTCATTCTTCCCCTTGCCCTAGTTCACTGTTGAAGTATTAAAAGACATTTTTAGATCTCTAAAATGTCTACTACCTACATTTTCAAGGACTTCCTAGAAGCATCAAAATAGCAGAATAGCTTTACTCGCATTTTGATGAACGAGCTTACCTATATCCTATACAAGATGACAACTGCTAGCTACAGAGGAACCATTCCCATCCAGCAACACACATTTTGGTGGGACAAGAACACAGAAAAACTGAAGTCTGACACTAGGCCAAGCCTGCTAACTCTACATTTTCCCCTCTTTGCTCTTTTTTCACAATCGGTTGGAGAGAAGACAGCCAGAGGTTAGGAAAGAGGTAACAACAGCTGCAACCTGGCAATCGCCATCCCTCTTCACCAAGCCCACGTGTGAAGCTATGCTCTTTGCTCTGCCATAAACAACAGTGCTCCAGACCCCGCTGTACCCAACTGATTGTAACGCGGGCTCTGAACCTCCTTGCTCAGCCTACCTATTCTACTGCTCTTCTCTCCTTTGCCCACCTAAAATCCCCAATCTGGGAAGCTGATCCATGGCATAACAAGGTCACAGCTCTCAGATGGGCAGTAGTCAGTGCACTCTGGATTATCTTTCTGCCCAGTAAATAACTTTTTTTAAGAGTAGAACCAGCTGAACAAGTTTACTTGGGGACACTGTAGGGGCCATCTATGTAATAAATTTACTTCCTACAGCTATCAATACAGCATTTAACACCATTTACTAATGATGCACAGAAGAGAGATCAACAGTTTTTGACAAGCTCAGCTACAAGACCAATCGGGAACTGCGAATCACAGAAACAGTCAAGCAAAAATATTTTTGAATGAGGACGACATTAGGTACAGAGAGATTAGCTAGAATAGCTAGCATGAAAGTAGAAATAGATTCTAGGAGAGGAGGCAAGTCTCCCCAGCCTCCCAAGTGCAAAAGCCTGAAAGAATAACCTTAGCATATTAACCAGAGGATGAAGTTTTAGCATGCGAGGCATATGTAAGATGCCGTACCAGCACGGGCACAATAAACTATTGGTTAGAAATCAGCAATAAGAACCTCTAACAATTTTAGAAATGGCTAGAAAGAAATCACGTTGCTCCTGAAGTTCCACGCACAGTCTTAGACTTCTAGCCAGCAAGGATTTTTTTTAATACCAGATCACTTTGAAAGTTAATCCTGAACTTGGATTTCCAGTGGCTTCCCTTAACTTCATAAAGCTGTGTCTATGCTTTCTGTCAAAACTGAAATTAAGTTTAATCAACAAATGCAACAAAAAGCATTTTAATGAAGACAAAAGGAAGTACCAAACCAGTGGGTTAGAGAAAGCACTAAATTCAAAGCTAGAAAAGACACTTACGAAAAACTAATTCAAAATATGGGACAGTGAGTACTCACCACTGAAAGACCACCCTAACTCAGACACGGAATCTCATACATTATGGTCATTAATGCAAGATGCCAGTGGGAAGGGCTGATATTCTCCTTGACACAACCAGATCACTAATATATTCTTAAATTCTCATGCTACAAAAGTTACTTCTCTCAGCTGTCAAAATTAAAACATGGCCTTAAAACAATGAGAAGGCACAGTCTTCTAACACAGAGAAGTTACTCATGAAGCAACTATGAATGCCCATCAGGTACTTGCAAACTTTGATGCTTTTTAACAGTGACTAAAAGGTCAGTGAGCAAATGGAGCTTCACACTGCAATTCAGGGTAGGGGCCCAAATTCTAAGCATGCAATCCCACAGTAATTTAAACCCATTTAAATCAGAACTACTACAACCGAGGTCTTCCTCACCAGTGATCAAAAGCTCTGCTCTCTTTCCTGCTCTGACAGTTTTGCATGTACCAGTGAGTGAGCACAAAACCACTATCAGAAAACAAAACTATTAGTCCACTTTTGCATCAGCTCTCCAAACCAGTTCCTTGCTTGTTAAATGCGAGAAAACTAGTCACCTTTACACCAGCATAAGCCACCAAAAAAACCTGTTGTCCCCAACTACCATGCTGCCTGCCCCCTTTTTTCTTTTTTGGCTTGATTAGTTTTAAACTTAGATCAATCCTCTGATACAGCTTAAATGCACCAGGAGACAGACAGGACCAATTCCTCCCAGCAGTAATGCCAGTTTATGCTTGTAACGTAAAAAGTATAGCTTTAACACTACTCTAAAAAGATGTGTATATATGGTTTAAATCGCAACAGTCAATGTTTAAAAAAAATTTTTTTTCCTTTCGCAATTCACAATCAGCAATTCTTCCATCAACATGTTTATCTACCCACAAAAAGAGGACAAGTGACTTGGCAGTAGCTCATTAAATCTTCCAGTGAGTCTAAAGGAATAGATTTTCTTACAATCAGCATCTGGAGCACAAAAGCAAATGACGGACATCAGGCAAAGCACAAAATTACTGCCTGCCTCATATAAACCCTCATAACATTTCTTCACATTCCTTTACACTTGGATCTACAAACAACAGCCTAAAGTATCAAGGCAGCATTGCTTACTCATTTCTGTTCCAGGAAACCAGGACTGGGGAACTACGTTTAAAGTTGATTCTGATCAACATTCCTGCTACTACCCCTATCCAACATCATTTAAAGGAACGAACTATTTAAAACATGTTTCCTTTAACATTGTAACTGTTCAACTGTGTATTGTTGGGTCTTTTTTTCCTGCTCTCCAGCACATCTCCCTCAGTTGACTAGGTTCACTTATTCAATTTACATTTTTCTTTCCTGGAATGAATTCTAGGTAAGTTAACACTTATACCCAGATAGATGGCGAGATTTTCTGTTTCCACTAAAACCCACTGGGAATTCAAAACACTCATAATCACACAATCAAGTCTTCACTCTGGTACTGTCCATGCATGGAAAGAATCATTCATCTCATTCACAAAGTTTCTTCCCCCAAAACAAACGCACACTATGTGGGAGCATGAGAAAAGTGTGTAGTCACTCAGCTTGGATCCCATTAACTTAATAGCCTATTCTGTAGAAAATCGAGTTAGCTGAGCTTGCAGACCTAAATCCTTCCACTGCAACACTGGTGTCTTATTTCAAAACTCAGATTTTCACACTGACAGGTTTAAACTAGATGAAGACACTTTAAGGTTAAGAGAGAGGTCTAAGAACAGCTGAAAGGAAAAGGAAATGCAGACTGGAAGAGCAGGCAACACCCTAGATTTGTGCTTATCTCCGACTACACAGTAACTGAACAGCCCTGGTCTCTGCTCTGGAAATGCAGAGCCAGCCATCCTCCCACAGACACCAAGGTGATAGAGGCTTAAGCCTTATGAAGAGATAAGGAGGCTAAGTATAGAAAGTTTGCATTCTAGGTATTCCATGCTACCAAAACAAACAAATTATATTTAATAATTCAGATCACTTTTGTCTTATCAGTCATCATAAAACTAGAAGCATTGGATTAGTTTTATACACCGCATGTACTCTAGTAATCATTTTTAAAAACACGTGCAGAAAACTTCCAACTCTAAATTTATGTTTAAAAGAAAATAATTAACTTCTGTTAAAGCTAAGTTCTAGTTAATCAAAAAAAAAATTTACATGACACACAGCTTCTTAACAAATGCAGAACCAACTACAGCAAAACTAAACAGACTTCAGATTGTGACCTCCAGAAGGTCTGCTCTATGTTCATGTTTTAGAAAAACCAACATCCTTACTAGTTCTGGCAAAGGAAATCCAAAATATATCCTGTGCCAACTGTGCTAAGCTTTTAAAACAAGAAAATGTTTAGACATGCAATTCTGGTTACAGAAGCTCAATTTTTTCAAGGATAGCATACTACTTATCTAAACAACATTAAAAAAAAAAAAAAGATCAAGAATACAAGCTGGACTATAGTCAGATATTTTCAAAAAGGGTAAGCTTTCTTATACAGCCAGCAGAAAAAAACAGGAGTTTGAAAAGCTCCTTGTCATTCTGTTTATGTCCAAAATTAAAACATTATGTTTTTCCCTTCCATTTTTATTTCTGTTTTGCTAGAAGAAAATTCCCTGTCAGCATCCACATTTATGGCATGCTCATGTTGTTCTGCAAGAATGAAGAGGAAGAGAATAGAGGAACAGAAGTAAAAGCAACATATCCATTTTCACTTTGCAAACCAGAAGAATTGCTACACATGAATCTGTAACAATTTCTATGCTGAACCAAGTCCAAACCTTTATCTACCTGCTATTCCATTATCAGCTATGGTCAATTAGATATCTAAGGAAGAGTACACGAACTGAAACCACAGTGCACTTTCTCTGGACACTCTCCTGGTCTTCAACCATTTGTGGCTCAGACTTCCTTAGCTAAAGATAATTTACATACATCAAAACCCTTAGTGGTTTTTCCTTTTCTTGCTGTGATTCTTTTTTAGGATGAAATTGTCAAGTCTCTCTGCGTGTAAATTTTCAGCACCCACAACATCTTATTGAAAGGAACTCCTCAGGTTAACTACATGTATGAAGAACCACCTCTGTAAGTTCATTTTGAACTTGTAACCTACTGATTTCATTTAATATTCCCTCATTTGCATACTTGCTTGGAGTGATCAATTGATTCCCTCACAGAACCTTCTCCACAGAAATTTTACAGATCTCTACCATACACCCACTCAGCCCTCTCTTTCGCAGGTGGAGAAGTCCTAGTCTGCTTGTTCTTCGCACCCCATAAATGCAGTCTTCCCAGTACCTTCAAAAGCCTTTTATAGCTCTACCGCATCCTTTTCAACACAGGGTGGAGCATAGTGGGAGAACCAGACCTGCACTTAAAATTGAAGATGTGAGAACAGTAAAAAACAGCAGCATAAAAAAAGAAAATTGTGCCTGTAAAGTTTGTCCATTTGTATATAACACTGCAGCAGATTAAAACAAAAAAGAGGAATCGTTTCTAGAGCTGACAATCCTAAAGACACAACCACCTTCCTCCATAATTCTTTCACAAGATTCCATTCCAGACAGTTACAAATCCTTGCAATACTGACACACAAATATAATCACTTTGATGCAATTCTTATTCATCACCATTATAGTATTTTTTACATCTAAATTAAGCTCATTCAAGAAATTCAGTTCTGAAAAGATGGGAAGGCCATCTTAAAAAAAGAAATTCCTTGAATCCTTTCCAAGCCAAAGTTTACACCCTCAGTTTAGCAAGCAAAAATTAAGGGCAGAGCAGTTCCTGCTGAGATGTGTCCTGAAACACCATCCTGTGATGCATTTTTGCTTTCTGTTAATCAGTCAGTAACGCGTATCTACTTCAAATCCCTGATCTGCATACCAGCAACGAGTGGTGTTTGTACACTGTACACCTACTACCCTGTAAAGTTGCAAGGAATGTCACACAGTCATTAACAGAAGATCTACTGCACAATAAAGCTAGTGCCTACAGCACCAAAGCTGAAATACTCAGTATCAGGGTTTTTCCCTCTCAGTAAACAGCACATTATCACCCCAGTGTCAATCCCATTTCTGCCATTTTCAGTGCACATCATTTCTTAAAATAAGGTTGTTCTACAGTGAAGCAGTAATAGGACGGCCCAACAAATCTTCCCCTAGAAAGCAGCCAGTAAGATAACTCCAGCCTGAGAAAGCTTAAAATAGAGACAGCGTGTTGCTCAGATATTAGCTGACCCCTAGTTTTGTATCCAATGCCTAGATTCCTACACACACACACTGCATGAAACAGATCTAAAAAAGGGTTCTGTGATGATTACCAACGATCTATTTACTTTCAGCTGAAGTATTTTATCCCACATTTGACTATTCTGTGTATATGAAAAAAAGACTACTGAATGAAATGGCAGGAAGCTTTTTTTAATTATTTCTACTAATATCCAAAGAAAGAAGGTCATGCATCCCTGAAATTCTGAGAAATGAATTAGACAGCTTTATACAACTCCCTGCAGATTTCAAGGGCTTGCATTATAAAATTAAATTAGGTATTTCCTGCCACAGAATACACACACTTGTAATATAATGATCCTGAAGTCGTTCAACAGGTTCATCACAGACAGTTGAGAACACTTCATTAAGATACTTTGCTCACATGAATGTACAGTCTAAGTATTTGGTAGAGAGATACAGTAATACTACGTACACTAAGCCAGTGAACAGAAATTGGTTGAAGTTGTTCCTATTTCTTCAGTCAGATATGTCCGCTTGATCTGATGCTTAAGTGCTTTGGCTTGAGACATATGATATTCATCTAGAGAGCTACAGTGTTGACAACAGCAGCAGTGTATTGTTCATAAGGTTACAAAGCAAAAAATAGACCGCATTTGAAATTAACCTCTAGTTCCACCCAACAATTTAAAAAACCCTACCTTTATATATATAATTTGAATATAAAGGATTATTTTATAAAACAAATACTGAAAAACTTACATTCCATCTATTAACAGTGCTAACGTACCAAAAACTGTAGTTGTGAACTATACCACACCCTCTCCTGCAAAACTACCTCTCTGCACACACCATTTGGTATTTGCTGATTCACTTGCACAATCGAGTCATTCTCACAACCCTCTGGGAGCTATATGTCTTTGCATCTTTCCACTTCTTCAAGATGCAGATCTGGAGACAACGAAGTTGCCTGTCTTTGAATGCCTCGCTACTGGATATTCCAAAAAGAAGGGAGCCCTTTGAAGGCAGAATTTTTTGTGAGTTAGACCTTACTTATTAAATACATTAGCTCTGCTGTACAGTTTATCAATTTAACTCATTTAATACCCATTCCCCATACAATCTGCACTTATTTTCATTCCTTCTGCTCTAAGAAAAAACAAGCCTCTTTCCACTCCAACCTGTGAAAATCCAAACCAACTACACATCCCTTGATTCCACATCAAATCCATTATCAACACCTTTCCTATCTGTTCTACTGGATAGGATCAACGTTGTACCTAAGACTCCGCAGTATTCTTTTTCCACAGTTCTCATCAACTCTTCCATGCCAAATTCCTTCTCCTACCAAAAAGTCTTTAAGGTGGCTTGTATTTTCTCTGATCGGCTACCAAAAACAGAAGGCAATCAGATCCACCCCAAAGTAACTGCACAAGTACTCATCAAATCCCTCCCTGAGAGCCCTACAGATGGAATCTTGTACTCTCCTGCTGCCAAGGTACATCCTGAGGAGCCCAGTGCACTCCCACTCACAGGAGGCTGGCGTGAGTCAATCTGGGAAAACAGCTCTCCGCAGCCAGAGCACACCACACAGCTTGCTACACAGCAAATTACCATAAAGGTGATTTGTGTCAATTCTTTTAAGTTGTTCTGAGACCAAGACATGACAAGGGGTAAGGGAGGGGGAGGTACCTAAATTAAAGGTGGCTGAAGCGCTTATAGAATCAAAGGATAACCAACAAATGCTTAAAAAGAAGTGTTTAAAGAAATAAATGGGAGAGTTCCATTTCAGGACATGAAATCAGTGTCAGTCCCACACCAATGCCACCATCTCACCTCTCCCACGGCCACGTTTCCCACGGTCTGAAGGCCTGTCTCCTTGATTGTTGTCCACTCCATTCTCTTCAGCTCTGACTGTGGAGAGAGGACAGCTTAAGAGAAGCTTTAGAGACTCATACATGAGACAATATAGCCATCTGCTTAACCTGAACCCCAAAAGAAAAGGCAAGATTTTAAAGTGGGCTGGTCAACAGATCTCAGTCACCCCTCTTCTTTGGGAGTCTAGCTACAAGCAAGTTATGTTTACTTTGCACTGGACAATTAGGAAGAAAAATATCTAATAAGTGGGAAATGTCCCTCAGTAGACACACTTCTGGGGGGAGCGGGGAGGAGAAAAGAAAAAAATGCAGTGTTTTGCAGCCTACACTATTAAATCAATTACGGCCTCACCTCTTTAACAAGGTAGGAAATACAGCTGCCTCATACTGTGATGCCTTGATAACGTGCTGGGTAGCAACAGTGAAAGAATAAGGAATAACCAAGAACATGAAACTCTTCTCCTGCCTGCCCATACCACATCCCTGTACAACCAGGGAAACTTAAAAGAACTCTCCTCTGTATTTAAATCAGAGGGATGATGCCTGGGTGAAGGTGAAGCATTAGAAAAGCACTGCAACTTAACTATTTTGTGGAGAACTACTGAGGAGGTACTGTGAAAGATGGCTGGCTCCTTGAAGAAAAAAAAAAATGACGCCACTTCAAGCACTGCTGAAATTTTTTTACTGCACAACTTCTCTTAATGGCAGTGACAAAATCATTAATGCTTGGACATCTAGCTGGGAAGAGAATATCAAGATTTGGTAAACATCCCAAAAAACTTTAACTCCAGTTTACAAAAAAAGACAAGCAGCACCTGGCTCTGGCAAAAATTCTGCCCCTCACTTTCATTTTGATGGATCCAATTTCCATTTTTTCTAAGCATAGCTGCAAGTTTTATTAATATTTTTCCTATCTTGACGTTACTGTTGTCTACAGATTCACAATGTCTCCATTGGCACAATATTTGAATATATTCCAATAATGAATTAGAAGAGTTGGCTAATATTGTAAATATTTTTCCTGCTTTTAAATGAAAAGCTGAACATTTGTTTTCATTTCTCTGCTCATCTATCCGTGTTGTGTATGGTCCTTACAGGCAATGTATACGGCTTTGATACTGCTGATAAAACTTAAAGGAAAAAAGCAACGTGTATCCAACAGCGATCTAATGTGATTCTACCTAACTTGGAAACATCAGTTTGCTTTTGTACAATGTATTATTGCACCTGTATAAGCTGTAGCAAATTTTTACATGTTTCAACTCACAAAGAATTTTCTCTGTTGTAGAAACTCACTGCTGATTGGCTTATGTAAGTAATATACCTTAGAGATTAATAATGATCCCAGTCTCTTCATTCCCCTTATCAGAAGATGAGAACATCTTCAGATTCTCCCACTCATAAAAGGAGATAGAGTCAAAGCTGGATAATTTTTTCATTAAAAGAAACAAAAAAGCATCTCAGCTGTGCAGCAACATACTTGCTCTCAAGTAGTCTTACAAAAAGTCAATTCTAAAACTTATATAAAGAACAGCAATTTGTACAAGATCAATTAATCACAAAGGACAGAAATTTAAATTAAACCGAGTGTCTCTGAACAAGCACAGACCATCCCAAAACCAAGTCACGTAGACAGATCAAGCATACCTGTCGCACAAACAAGTTATGATCCCTTCAGCGCTGAGCTATAGCTCGGACAGACTTTACTCCATAAAGCATTCGCTTTTAACTCAGCCAGTTTCAGCTGCAAGAAAAGTGTCTGAATCTTTAAAAATGAACCCCTATACGTACACTCTCGGCCACGGCTGCCTCCTCTTCCCCGTCTGTTCGAACTTCCCCGTCCACGACTCACTTCTCTGTCCCCTCGTTTTTCTCTGTTCTCTTTGTTTTCTGAACTTTCCTTTCCAAGGCTTTTCTTCTTTCCCCCTACAGTCTCCCAAGAAGTCTATTTGGGTAGAACAGAATTAGATACAAAAGTCAAAAAGGAAGAGACAGCTCTCAATGCATACTTCCACCTCACACCTCTCCAGTTCATAGAAAAAAACCAGGTATTTGGGTAACATCACATATGTAATACCTTGCAAACTACACTAATACAAATGGAAACACAGTCTGTATGTTTGGGAAGAGATGAGAAAGAAACAAGTTTTAGAAGTTGGATTGTCATATGGAATGTGAGAATCCCAAATATTTCTGGCTATAATGGACTTTTACTAGTTCAAGGAAACCTAGATACGACCACAATGCAGAAAATCTGCAAAGAAAACAACAGCTTCCCTCTCAACTACCTCCATAAATCTGGCAAGGGAGCATGCACAGAGCTATCTTTTTCTCCCAAGGAAATAAAAAAATGCTTATAAGCATCATTGAACAAGAGACTGATGAGAATAAGTACGTGGCCTGGGGGGGGGGCGGGGGAGAAAAAAGAAAAACCATTATCCAGACATACTAGAATTCAAGCACCAAGAGTCAGAATGGCAGAACAACTTGGGAAAACTGGGGCTATGATAAGCCAGACCATCCACTCTTAACAGCTACAGCTCATCACACACAGCAAAATACAGGAAAAAGTATGTCTAAAAAGACAAGGGACCAAGGTCCAAACATCAGGCTTCAGCTTTAATATTAAACTCCATCTTTAAAATAAATTCAGGGATCGTATCGGCTCTATAGGAGTATCTGTAGGAGTTGAAAATAAAATGACTAAAACACTTGCTAAGAATAGCACAGCACCTCATATATTATGCAATTCCACAGTTACTCTATTGAGCCATAGTTGCAAAGCAAAGAAGAAGAAAGGTATTATTTGCAAACCACTAAAATGGCAGCTAGGTTTACATACATGTCCCCATCTCTAGGAGTTTATAGTCTAGGTAAGGTATTTAAGCAGACAATTTGCGCATGCAAATAAGGTGCATCAACTGTGAAGCACTAAAGCCATGACCTCTGACAGGCACCTACATCAAACACAAAAGGTTGGCTATCAGTGCTTTTAGGTCTTGTCCTATCTCTTCTCAATTCAGACAATAGCAACCCAGAAGCCCTCACGAGGTAGGCAATGACCAGCTAGTCCAAGCTGGCTAGAATTGAGAAAATTAATGCCATTGAGAAAGCAGGTGACAAAGCAGTTTACAAGTATAAACTCAATGTTTTAGTGTCTCCTTTGAGGGAATAAGTACTAAGAAAATGATTACTCTCTCATTTTTTGACACGGTACAGGTGAGAAAGAAGGTTGAAATCACTTTTCAATTTCATCTCCAGTATAGAAGACTACACCACCGTAAGCCAACTTAGGTGAAGCGCAGACAGCGTGGAAGTATAAAACTACACGTTTGAGCAACACCATGTTATTTGTGCAACAGAAAACTGTTTCCTCCAGCAACTGTCATATGGCTTTGCCTGCCGTAGCCTGTGTAACTGCACTGCACGCTAAAGCACCCCTAGAGCTTGAGAGACACTTCACATGAGAAAAAATAACTGACAACTGAAGAACCACGTCTATATAGTTCAGAATGCACTACTATTTCACTGATGGGCATAGTGCCAAAAAATCTTTGACCATTTTAAGAAATACCCAAAACTGGATGATCATGCAAAGCTTAAGACGAAGCAGCCTCTCCTTAGTAAGGTTTTACATGACTTGGGAAGGATCAGTAAAAGGACGACTATGAAAGCATCAGATTCATGCTTTCCCACAATATAATTCTGAGGAAAGCCTTAAGAAGTTGGGCATGTCCTTTAAGATAGAGGATGGTGCTACCTCTGGGCATGGGAATCCATCAGAGACTATCGAAGCTGCCTGTTTTTGTAAGGGAGATAACTGATTACAATTTCAGCTGGCGATGCCTGAGGCAACCCAAATGACAGTTGTGGGCCTAACCTTTGAAAATATGTAACAGACGCCTTTTCGCTGGCTTGATCTTAGATGGAAAGAAGAATAATCTGAAAGGTCCCCTTTGTTCTATCTTCAAAGGTTTAGGAAGTAAAACATGGTTGGGCATAAAATGGATCTTACGCCTGTAGAAAGTTAAATGAATAGAAGTCTTGGGCAAAGAAACATGCTCTTCTCTACTCTCATCCACAAGCCTCTATCTATCCAAAGCCAGACTGTCACAACTGTTGCAAGTGAAAAGTCTTCATAAAGACTAAGCCACACAGCATAAAGCCTTAAAGATGACAGCATTAAACAAACAAACAAAAAAAAAAAAAGGAAAAGGCAAAACTGGCAGAGTACCAAAGAAATTATAAATAGACATTCTAGCTATCACTCCTTGCTCTTCTAACTCCTCAAATTGGATAGACACATCTTCTTCAAAATGAGGTTAAAAAAAAAAAACTTCTAGTGCATCAAAGCAGAGCAAAACTAGAAAAAGAGATTTGGGAATCTGCATTCAGAACTAGTAGTACCTCTGCTTCCAGCTTTACATGAAATCCATGGTTAAACTGTTCTGTAGTATAAAGGCCTTAAAACAAACCCTTCAAGTTGGAGGCCCACGAACTTCCATAAAGAATAATAAATTTCTTTACACCCTTCAATTAATACTCCTTCCTCCTTGAGCCCTTTAAGTTCTCTGTATTTGTTTTTGAGTTGCACTCTGTCTACAGAGAGCAGTGGGTTCAGAGGGACTTGTCAAAAGAGTAGAACATATATATATGTTGCTTCTAATTGATAAATGAGTTCAGAAAGTTTCTTCCATGTCATGATCACTTACAACAATTTGCTAAAGAAAGAAAGCATTTAACATTCTCTATCAACCAGAAAACTACTTTCAACTAGAAAATGGCAAATACGCGAAGTACAAGAGAACACAAAACCAGCACATTACCAAGACAGATTTAATCAAGGCGAGATGCTCTCTTCTACTCCCAAGTTGCCAGCTTGCTCAGTGTTACATATTTCTGTGTTTTAGATGACCTCAACTCTTATAAATGAAAAGGGGATAGAAAAGAAAGTCCCGTCAGTCAGAACGGTATGTGTCCTAGATTTAGGGTGTGTGTGGGGGGTGAGTTTCCTCGTTAACAATAAGCCAGAATACACATCCTGACAAATCACAGGAAATACTGTATGTTCAGCATTAAGAAAGGAAGTTCAGGTTTCTTTCCCTATTTAGATGAATTGGAATCTAGCTTACTGCCTCGAATAAACTGTAAGAAGTGCCTCCAGCAAAAACTTCAACCGCAGCAAGACATATTTTCCTGATATCTCTTACGATAAAAAATTGCTCCATGCAACATTATAAGCGACATTATTTGTTGTTATATACACATTGTTTAGTCTCCTCTTTCTGTTTTTCAATAAAGTCATGCAAATAAGCAACACACGCAAAGGAGCAACTACTTGCTGTATCCTCTTCTGCCATTAGTAGCATTGTCAATGTAATTTTCAGATGTGGAAACCTCCAACTTCAATACTGCCAATGCACACCCATAGAAGTTTCATGACTTAAAATATCTGCCTGCCCTTTAGGTTTATGAAGATTGGCCTTTGTGGCAAACACTTAGACTCAGGTCTCAGGGTTGTGGAGGTGCTGCAGAGTAACTATAAACATTGCAGCAAAAAAACCAGGCCCATGTTTGACAGAGCACTGAGTTCTGCTGCAGAGTTAAAGCTGCTGCATGTAAATGAAAGTCAGAGGATTCTGCAAGAGACCAGCTGAACATCCACAACATTTTCAAGGTTCAGCCTACTCTAAGGTATGCACACAGTAGAGAAGCTGCCCCAGTCTCCATTTCCTTCAAAAGAATTTGAATGGAGACATGGAAATGGAAAGTTCCGAAATATGACTTTCCCATAACTTCTAAGAAGTAGAAAGATGCAACAAACAGAAAAAGCGGTTTAGTATGAAAGTAAAATCTTACCGTGTCTGAACTTCCTTCCAGCAGTATATTGATTGCTCTGTTCACGTCCCCATTACAATCATGTAGTGCCACTATGCACTCATCCTGGTTTTTCCCCGTCACTTCCATAAGCTGGCAGTAAAAGTCAGACATGTTAAAATATCTAAATTATCATCATAAGAAAATAAAGAGTTAGTACCATCACAGATTCCAAGAAAGTGCATAGCTACTCTGTCAAAGCAAACTAAAATCCTAAATAAAGGTATCTTACAGGCATTTTACAGATCTGCTAGGGATTCAGACTAGAGACAGGATGAAACACCAGTTAAAGGGTAATCAGAAACCATTCTCACACCTTTTTTTTTTTCTTCCCTTTATGCTTGCAGCAAATGCTGTCACCCCAGAGACAGCAGTATATGAGGGTAAAGATGTAAAAGACCAGGACAGCTCCAGTATCATCCTCTCTCCCTCCCCATCAAACATCCCTCTCTTTATCCCCCTGTGTGAGGACATAAGGTAAGACATGGCAGAGAACAGATCCATCTGGAAAAACATCCAGACTAAGAAAAAGGTTATTTTTCAGCCAGATCCACCCCCTCGATCCATTTCAGCATATGGCCACACAAAAGGCATAAGTGATGGCTGCTTAAGGAGACCTGGTACTGAATTATGCTCCGTGGAGTTGCGGTGCACATCCTGGGGAGTGTGGGATGGAAATAAACACAGTCTATCATGGGACACATCCAGCAACTTCACTCAAAGAAAAAAACCTACATGAGCTAGAAATACATATGCACAATGTAAAATATTGGAGATTTCCTATGCAGAACTTAATTCTTATCCTTCCCACCAGCAGAGCTACAGGCACTATTGATGAGGGTCCTTTGGCTTCAGGAAGTACAAGACGTCACTTCTGGAGGAGGTTTTACAAAGGAAAAGAAATCAATAAGTCTGCTCCTCTGCTGCATTAATGCATTCACGCTAATTGTTCTCTCCTTCCGGGTGTACTAGGTTCTTCATGAGTTGTGATGTGTTCACTAGGACAAAATCACCAATACCCACAGCAGAACAGGGACCCAGATTCTCAGTACTGCTCAAATTAACGGTCTCAGCTATAATTGGGTAATGGAAGCTCGAGCAACTACACCTGAAACTCAGCACGGTAGAGGAAATGGTGTGAGATTTCATTTTCACAGTGTAATTCTATCATTTTAATGCATACACAGAACTGGGAAGTCAAATTATTTTTTTTTAAAATAACACTTCAATTCACCTTTAAGCTATGATTAGATTTTTACTTTTCCTGAAAAACAGCCAAGATATTTGCAAACTCAGTTTACACAGGTGACATATTTTTCCCATGTGCATGTACATGTGGACAAGCTGAATGCACTCTTTATTCTGACGATCATTAAGCATCAGGACCATACTAGAGAGATACAGTCTGGAGGAGACATCAGCACAGATGAGTTTTGGCTTAAAGGCTTATCTACAAAGGAAAATGCACTGGTGTAACTATACAGCCAGAGCTATATTACCACACAATTTCTTGTAAACAGACTTTACAGTGCAATAAGAGCACCTTTTCCTAGTTAAACTTACGTCCTTCTGAAAAAGGTTTCATCTAAATGAGAAACAGACGCTCTAGCTCCAAAATGTAAGCCAGCTTGGGAGCACCTTATTGCAGGGCATAAAAACTCTGTACCATAAGAAACATACTTGTTTCACTTTATCTTCAAAATCTGCGTCGTTCTTATCGTAGATCATCTGAGCAAGGCGAATCTGTTCTGCTGTTGCCTGAAAAATGCAAACATGCAATAAAGTACACAAAAGGTAACAATATATTTTTTAAAAGTATCTCCTAGTGTCATTATATTTTTTTCTCCAGATTCTCAAAAAGAACATACACAACAAGCACAGAGGTACTATGGGGAAGGGATTAACATCTCCTCTATGCCCCTTTTATAGTTAAAAAGAAGCAATTTCAACACGTTCTAATGTGTTTGAACCACAGTTGAAGGCCACCACATAGACAAGACAACCATATAATAAAACAGAATTTACCACAGAAGCCTACGCTTTGATATTTTTACTTTGATTTAGTATCTACCATTCCAGAGTTAGAGTTTTATCGCAACAAACTGGCAACAGTATTTCTACATTAACCACATCTCTGACGATTCCTGCTCACATCACCTTCCATGACTCTCCCAACAACCACCTGACTCTGTAGTTTTATGAGCACTTAAAAAGAGACCGAGTCATGCGTCAAGATTTTGCCCGTGAACAGCTGCACTTATTTTCTTTATAAGCAAATATAAAGGTCTCTGAAAACTGCTACAGGATCTTGCTATTTATGAAATATTTGGTGCTTCTGTAATGTTTCTGGATGACAAATCCATGCTGGCAATTTCTCCAGAAGCTGAAAGACTAAAATGAATGGATGCAGTAAAGTGCCATAAATCCAAATAGGCTACGGCTGCCCCAGAGAAAACGCAACTCAAGAACACTAACGTTGCATCATCCAGGCCACTCTTCATAGTGTGGCATTTGCAGTCTACTTGAACTGCACTCCCATGAAAATAGCAAAGATAAGTCCAGGATCATGTAGCATAGAGTTAATTTGATTTCTGTTCAAACAGAAGAGGCTTCCATCTCATGCTAGAGAAGGCTGATACTGAAGAGAGCCAGGATCTGAAATGCGTGTTGATGTGCTGCAGAAGACTTCTTCATTGGGAAGGGGACCGCCTCATCCACTGAAATTCTTGACAGAAAGAATTCATCTGGGCAGCTGATTGAATCTCACCTTTCGAAGTCCCACTTCACAGGATACCCACATGAAATTCTATGCCTCACGAGTTCAGACTTAATCAGCCTCAAACTGCTTCACTTTTGGAGTTTACCACAAATACAAGCTCTAGAGGAGGTCGCTAAGTGCAAACGCTGAGAAGAGTCTAAAAATTACTCCACCGTACACCACCAGCTGCTTATTTTCTGAGAAGTTACTGCAGCTGTCCCAGTTCCTTGAGGGAAGCGACATTTGCTGGGCTCAAGAGGCGACGTTCCAAGACAATTAGCATTTGTAACGGAGTTAAGTACTCTGTGCTACTTCACATTTTCAAAGTGTCATGCTGACATCTTCATACGTCAGTCGGTAACACAGAGGAGAGCCTGCTCTGGAATTCCCTGTGCCAGCCCTGGTGCCACCCCTCCATGAAAGCCTCCTGGTCAGTGTGGTGCTCTGTGCGAAGGAGCTCTTTTTTGGGGTCTGCTGAGAGCTCAGCAGAGAGTAAAAATAAAAGGTCTGATGGTTTCAGGAATTAAGCCTTGTTGATCCAGCTTCTCGCTCTGACTTCAGCCTCCTCAGGCCCACTGCAACTTTTAAGCTAGTGAATAGATTTTCTTTAAAGATATCCACAGTAAAAACATTCAGACAATGTAATTTCTGCAGAGACATGGTGGCATATTCAACCAGAAACAGGAAGCCATTAAAATTCATTTTTTCCGTCAACCAACTTTTTTTCAAGTCCGCATTAGAAGACAAAAATATTGTCTATTTTGATATTTCTAACAATATCAAAAGTGTGACGGTATTTTCAGTTTTCCTGTGGAAGCAGAGATCTTAGAAAAACAAGTAGGTGCCATATTGCTAATATTTATGCCAGTGGATTACACCCAGATGGAATTGAAGATTCAGAAGAAAAAAAGAACAATAAATACCCACAAGATGTGTTTACTACACAAACACCAAATTATTGTCACAAAAAGTTTTGGTTTTTTCCCCAGTGACTGGTTCTTTCTTATTTTTAAGGCACCATTGTTACAAGTAACATTGCAGTATCTTACAAAGGCGTATAACTAAGTTTTAATTGTGACTAAGAAAATAGTAGCATCTTAAGACAGCTAAAACTTTACTCAACCTTACAAGATATATTATCTTTGCGGCATAATAGAGTGAAGGAAATTTTTAACTAACAACTTCCAACTACCAGAAAACAGAAGTGTGCAAAACACAAAATTAAGTGACAGTAATAGGCCCAGATCATATAATAAAATGGTATATTTATTATCCAGAAGCAATGCGAAAGAACTGCAATGTAATTTCTTAAACAACTTAAATGATGATCAATGTGGTATTATGACAATGAAATCTCCATTTGGGAAAGCAACATTATTCTACATTCAGAAAAATGAATCAGTGGTGATCAAACAGTAAAATCCCACACATTTCTGTTGATCTGTAAAGCCTGACTAAGCAGGAAGGTCCATCTGATATCTAAACAATAAAAAAATATGGTGCACTAAAACATAATTGCTGTATATTAAATGACCATCTTTTCCACTGAATTGACCAAATCAATATAGAATCATAGAATCATTAAGGTCGGAAAAGAGCTCTAAGATCATCGAGTCCAACCATCAACTCAACACCACCATGCTCACTACACCATGTCCCTAAGCGCCTCATCTACACGTCTTTTAAATACCCCCAGGGATGGTGATTCAACCCCTTCCCTGGGCAGCCTGTTCCAAGGCCTGACCACTCTTTCAGTAAAGAAATTTCTCCTAATGTCCAACCTAAACCTCCCTTGGCGCAACTTGAGGCCATTTCCTCTTGTCCTATTGCTCGTTACTTGGGAGAAGAGACCGACACCCACCTCACTACAACCTCCTTTCTGGTAGTTGTAATTATTATGTAAGAAGTTGAGTAAGTGGACAAGATGCAGAAAAAGGTCTGTAAGACTTCATGCTAAAAATCAATGAATCACATAGGTTGGAAAGGTCCTCCAGTGATACTCCGTGCAACCTCTCCCTGAGAGCATGTCCCATCAGAGGAGCCGCTTGGGGCCAGACACGAGATCCCACAACCTCTCTAATCCATGACCATGCTCACGGTAAACAATTTTTTTCCTTTTAACAGCTGGAATTTCCAGTGTTCCAACTTGTGCCATTGCTTCTCTGAGAAGAGTCTGGCCTTACCTTTTCTATACCCTTTCATGAGGTATCTGAATCGAAGATACGACCTCGCCTTGCCACCTTAGGGCTGAACAAATCCAATTCCCTGAGCCACTCCTCATTCATCCTGTGCTCCAGCCTCTCAGCCATCTTCACAGCTTTTCGCTGGACTTGCTCCCATCTGCCAATGTCTGTCTTGTGCCAGGGAACCCAAAACTGGGCAGAGTACTCCTCAGATGTCTTGCAAATGTCAAAAAAGGGGAAACCACCGCTTCTGTCAATCTGCTCGCTACACTCCTTCAGCCTTACTTGTTATAAAACAAAAACAAATTCAACTTCATCTGTTGAAAGTCACTTTCTAAATCCACACATTAGCATGAATCACCACTACGCAAAGTGCTGCATCGCAAGGAGATGATAAGGGCTTGAGCTCACTTAATTAATACTGTACAAAACAGAACAAGAGCCCCTCCATGTTAAAGATCAGTCTAGAAAACAATAAAAGACACAATTTCCCAAGGGAGCACCTCTAGATTGATGCACTTTCTGCCAGCAGAGAACTGAGGCAATTCTTGAATTGGGTCCAATTTTGAGAAGTACCTGACAGGAGAATAATGAGTTGCCAGGGGCAGAGACATTTTGCACTCTCTGTAACCCAGAGAAGCACACAACTACTCTGCTGCTGAGAGTCAAGACAATGGGGTAAGAGCTTAATTTCATTCTTGCAGATACTCAAAATAATTTTAGTCTGCTAACGGACGACCATCTTCATTTCACTTTGTGAGGACATTGCACAAGAATTTTGGGATTTTGACTTGCGGATATGCTGAATCATACTGTAGAACACAGCATGCCTCTAATGAAGCTTTTCCCACCCACCCAAATTCCTCTACCGACCAGAAATCTTCTAGCATCATGAGGCTGGCATATGGAAGAGCTGAGATCTGAGGACACTGAGGTCACCGGACAGAAATCCTGACACAGGCATAGGTTAGAATTCCTCACTGATGGGAAACGTTGCTGAAGAACACAAAGCTCCTTTAGAGGCAAGAATACAGGAACAACTTAATGTTGTGCTGGATTACTGAGCAATTAAAGTGAGATATCAAACATACCCTTCCAAAGTAGACCATAGTTTTTCCCCCCATCTTTTCTCAGTTTTTACTGACTTCGGGAAGAAATGTATCTCATTACATGCTCACTTTCAACTCAAAGAAGATTATACAGTAGCACGTACCTGTACTACTTGTTTCTGTGGTTGTGTTGGCTGTGTGGTTGAAATTTGCGTTTTGTCCCGAGTGCCCCGGGTACGTTCACTGCCCACCGAAGTCATCATATACAGTATATACAAAACAATGTATGTACAAAATAGAAAATCTGAAAGAAAAAAAAAAAAAAGAGCATGAGTTAAGGCAGGGTACAATTGAATACCCAGATAATATACAAAGTAGCTTGAACTCTTCCTGCCTTTACCACGAACTCTATACAAGACTCCTGAGAAAGCAGCTTTAATACACTATTATTGGATTTATCGCAGTCTTTACAGTAAAGGGGGAAATGCAGTGGATAAAAAGCATTTTTGTCAGCTGATTATGATCTGTCTAGATCTGTACTTCCAGACGACATCTAAATCTCACAGCTTGTTCCAATTATTTAAACATACAGACTTTTCTATCTGCTACTTTGCTGAAATTCCAGCTCCAGCTGTATCACTCCTTACATTTCTGTAATACCTGATGTGTTGTTTTGATGCCTGGAATTTAACCACTCTCATACCCACTCAGAACGGTAACGCAAAAATCACATTCACAAACTAGGCAGTTCCTCTCTTCCCTATCATCAAACTGCTTTCCTGCACATATACGGAGGTCGTGGCCAACGCCCAGTCTACTCACTTCTCATTTATAAGAGAAATGATGATGCTTGCCTTTAAATCCAGCCTCTGTAGCCAGTATTTTTGTTTTGTTCTCCCTCATATTTACAGAAATTATTTACAAAACTCTATTACCCTGCTTTAAACATACTTTTGTTGTATGGCAACAAAGAAACCCAAAAGAAAACCCAAACCCCCGCCACACAGCACTGCTATCCCGTTTGTGGCAGTCATCTTTCATTCTCATTCATCCTCTAGCATTAAAGTTACTTTGAAAAAAGAAATTTATTATTCCCCCTGTGTTTGTACAGCATCTAACACAAGGCTAATTGATGACTACATGGTTTATAGTAGCTATGATAACTGGAAACAGATCTCTCAACTGAGCAGAATGGTCACGTTCAACTGCGTGGTTTCTGTCCCCATGACACTGGGAAGTAAAACTGCAAATTTAGGGAACTAAGGACAACCTGCAAGTGGTGCACCTGGGCAGGAGGAGATGTGCAAACAAGCAGCAAAGCAGTTTTACTGCAGCCCCAATGTATGAACATGCCTCAGCACGCCACTTGTCAGGGCAGCAGCTTTAGTGCAAGCTGGCTAGCACCGAGTTCAATGCACCATAATGCTCAGATGAAAACTGAGCAAACTGCTGTGATTGCATGGACAAGGATGTGTTCAATACCCAACTGCTCACTAGCATTCACAAGTAATGGGTACTCAACAATTAAATTTGCAATGAAATGCTTCAGTTTAAACATCGATTTACAATGCTCAGGAGCCTCATCCAGAATCAAAAAGACAATTAACACCATTATTATCTAAATCTCTTCTTCACTTTAGAAATACATTTTTGTTGGCCAAAATTGAACCCCAACATTGAGTTTCTTTATGTGCTAGTTAAAGCACTCAATAAAGTCTGAGGAGAAAGTGTATTTCCATGAACTCTTACATATTTAACAAGAAAAGGCCTGCCTTTACCAGGAACTGACTGTAGTACGAGCTGAACTGGAACACTGTGTTTCTCCAGCTTTATGAATATATCCACCAAAGCCAATCTGTCTCCCAGTCTCTTAAGGTAGTCTAACTTTGTTGTCTTCTAAGCCCCAGAACACCCAGGCCTTCAGAGCACTACACTTGACACCCTAAAAGCCAGATACAGTCAGAACAGAGGTTACTCAAGCTTGTGACAACATGTTCTATGGAAAACAAAATATTAAGTAGACATGGAGACGCTCTGAATAGCAAGTTCAACACTTATCACTGACTATCTGGTTGTGGCTGTCCACTGACATTTTAAACACGTTATGGACAGTCCCCAGTTGAGTTTGCAGTAGAAATTACTTTTGCTCTTTGTGTTAAAATCTGCTTTATAAGTCTTGCTGACTGGACTGCCAACATCCGAAAACTTACATTTATATAGACTAATAATGACCCTGGGTTGGGTTTTTTTTTCTTAAGTGTCGGTCAGCTCATCATGATTTGAACATAGCACACTGAGCAATGAAAAAAGCCTTGAACAGAGAACATTACAGAAAGCACTAACCTCTCTAAAAGACAAAATAATAGTTTCAAATACAACTGTCTGGAATTAGCCCACTGTGATTTAAGATACGTTGAGAAATTATAACTCCTTTGGGTCTCATTTTGTTCATAATTTCTGAATTAACACCATGTTTACACAGATTCTGGTACCTAGGAATTCTGACATACATTTCAATGCTATTTTCTCTAATTTCACCAAAGCTATTCAAAATATCGCAATCCATGTTTTGGACATTACAGCAGTACACAGACGTTAAAACAGAGAGTTTTCCATTTATTTGTAAAGCACATGCTGAACTATAGCCTACACTTCTGATAGCCAAGCAACCTATGGTACCTGAAGAGGATTGTGCCTTTTCTCCCTCTCCTAATGTGTATTTTACAGTGTCTCTGTCCCACAGCTGTTTAAGCCATGGGTTTTTTTCAGGATGAAAGGATACTTTAAGGAAAAAGGCAGGCACACAAATGTTTGAAACACTCCTGAGGGATGAAGCGGCACAGCAAGATCAGCCTGCTGGTGGGAACAGAGCCAAACAACCTGAACAGTATAACGGGATCTTTAAAGATCGTCATCTTGCTGACCACGCAGCCCATGAGCAGCGCAATTTGGCAACAGGTCCAAAGCAGAAAACCAGTGAAGGAGACAGCCTCTTCCTGGCCACAGTATGGACTTGCACTTCCCCATCAAACCAACACGGACATGTTATAGTCCATTTCAGACACAATCCAGTCTTCTTAAAAACACAATTGGCAGCTTGATATAATGAGAGCTTTCAAAATAAAGCTATTTTATTTCCCCTTAATTGGCTCTCACTATCTACAGGCAGTGCCCGGAGACAGCAACCAGCCCAGCCCCAGCACACATGAGGAGCAGCTGAAGGGCTCTGCTCCACCGCTGACGGTGCACTGGCCAGGGAAACATCGCACCTCCGTGGCACAGGCACGCCTTCACCGCACCGGGCTGAGGCTTCACACCCTACTACACCTACTCTTTAGAGTATCAAAGCAGCAGGCAGAAGGGAGGCAGATAGCCACTGCCTTCAAATTACCATAGTGACTACATAGTGACTATAATTTTGAGCGTTAAGTGAGATATTATTAATTAATAAGATGGGGCTGAACAAGAACATTTCCTTGCCTGCAAAGCAGCTTCTATTCTCTCCAATTCCTCATATTAAAGTCTGTTTGGCATGCTGTTGTCATAGCAATAAGGAGGATATCACAAACTGATGAACTTTTAACTACAGATCAAATGAGGAAAGAAGATTTGAGACTGGGAGGAAGACAACTCTTAATTAAAATCTGTTTAATAAAGATCAAAAAAATATTCAGACAAGCAGATGTTTCAGTTTCCATGCCAGGGTCTGGCTCAGTGCAAAAGTCCCTCATCAGCAGTTAATACTTGACCTTGTAGACACATTGCAACTCTAGTAAGCAGCCAAAACAGCTGTATTTTGAAGAAATAGATACACATTAAATGAAACAGACCCCCATAGCACTAGCAAAAAAGGAGGAGAAAGCATTTAAGAGACTGGACTCCCCAAAACTGTTCTGTAAAGAAGGTGGTCATACTTTTTTCATGACAATAAAAAAAAGAAGCACAAGACTGCTGTAAACCTTTTTTTCACTGATGTAATCTAGTACCTCCAGAGGAAGGCTGTCTTTGCTTCTACTTTAAAAACAAACAAAAAACTCCCTTGATCAGTAGTTAAGAAAATTGTTCAACTTCAAGTATGTTTAGGTTCTCAAGCACTAAGGAATTCGAATTTCAGCACTTCCTCATAAAACAAATAGACTTAAAAATCGGAAGCAACAGAGGCATTTAAGAGGAAAATCATCCCAAATCTCAAGTTTTGTTTGTTTTAGTCTTTCTGTCTGCGTATCGAGTTTAGCCCAAGGACCTACACTACAACAGCAGATATAGTATTGTATAATAAGCTGTCACCAGACTGGTGATGGAATGGCAACAACTATTCTAGTTTCCAAAAGTGGTACTTAAGTATTGGTATCTCAATACCCAACTTTTTTTCCTAAAAACACCAAATCCCACCCCCTCTCAAAGTCTCCATACCGTAAGTCTTATTCAACACATTTAGTTGGGTTTTTGCTCTGGATTTTAGAAGAGGAAGGCAAAGAATCAAAGAGTAACTGAACGCATATCAACACAAAAAGCAGGTTTTTAAAGCTATCATAATGCTTTCTTTGATCTTTTGTTCAACTTTCCTTCGGCAAGAAATCTAGCCCTTTTAGACTCAAAGAAGTCAGAAAAGTTACAGATATACAAAATACAAATTGACTTGACAGGGTGGCAAGCCCCACAAGACACAGCAAATCTGTTGCTGAACTTCCAGGGACAGACCACGCACTGCAATACCACCTGACTTTCAAGAATCCTTCTGAAGTTAAATATTCACTTCCATCAGCTGAACAAAACATCTGCAGTTTCAATTATTTTCCTGAGGCAGTCTCAAGAAAGTTATTTTCTTGACTCTCTGGACAAGGAGCTGTGATAAAGAACACTGTGCAGAAATCTCTATGAATACCTTAAAAGTGTGATTGCTTTTTTATACTCGAATCACAAAGCTACTCAGTCACAGATTTCTCACAATGACAGGGCGGGGAGAAGGCTGCAGGACACTGCCTCATGATGGCATGACTACGGTACATGTACAATGACTCCAGATTCTACTGCTACAGCAGTAGCATGACATGAGCATGAGGAAAAAGAGCAAAGGAAAAAAATTATGTCTGCAAAGCATCGATGCAATGCATTTCCCTCAAGTCCTGTTGTCTAAAGAATCTCCTTTATTACTGCTTGAAAGGGGAAAAGAGTTTGCAAGAGTCAGATGTTCCTCAGGAGCAGTGCTGATTACTCACTGTCTGTACTGCCCCAAGCCAACAATACTGAACCTGAGCTTATGGATCCTGGGAGGATTCATGTCTCATCTTACGGTCTTCTACAGTAAATAGGAAGAATATTGATGGCCAGGAGTAGACCTGCATCACTGGCAGAACACCACAGGAAAAAGAAATTGTATTATTTGTATGCTCTCACGTTTTACCAAGAAAAGAGGATTGCTGGGAGTGACCAGAGTACCAGCACAAACATATAAACTAACATATACACTTCCAGTTGTGTTAGCAAAGCGTACGGAATAAACAAGTGAATACTCTTACCCACCTTTCTTAAAACCCACTGAGTTGTTAGTTGAAATTATTATTCTGCCAAGTCAATCTATAATTGGCTAAGAATACACCCCAACCTACAGAAATCAATAATTTCTCACTACCACCAAAAAAAAAAGTATATTTCAATGCTTGGTATTCCTAAGCAAATGTTATACAAAGGAAGACAAAGAAATATACAAATAGGTCTTACAAATAAAAGAAAAGACAGCATTGTTTTGGAAGAGAAAGAAGTGTTCATTTTCAAAAGACTGGAGTTAGGCAAAGGCCGGCCACGTATCCAGAGCCCCCCTCAAAAGCATGATGTGGAAGGGGGACTGAACAGTGCATGTTTTCCACTAGTAGAGCAGGTTTCAATCATGAAATTTAAGTAATATCATTAACATTATTTTAAAAAATTCTTCTAATCTTACAATATCTATCTTTGCTATTATCCCAGTGTCTCTGCCTAACAGACATGTTTTACATTTTAATATATACTGATTATCCTAGCTTTAATCAAAATCTGCCAACTACACCCAATAAACATCCAGTGGACTTGCACTCATCATTTCTTTATCAATATTCAAACTTTAGAGGCAACAAGTGCCCTTATTCACACAGAAATTTCTGAAGGAGGAATCCAAATTTCCCCAAATTCAACTTTCACCAGTATTAAACAAAACAAAACAAAAAAAGAGTCAGACAATTGCACCAAAATCAGAGAAGCCTAACTGACTTCCACCTAGGGCTACATCTTTCACACAACCAAGGCAATCTTCAGACTGCTAAAAACCTGGCTAGCAAAACCCACCCAGCTCTGTTGCTGTCAGAAGACAACACTCCTGAGTGATTCTGGACAATCAAAAGGCTGTGAATGTCCTAGAGGATTCAGAGGGCTTGACCTTATGTTTCAGACATCAGTATGTACAAAGTCACTATTCTCATCTTTTGCTGCCTTTCTGCAAGAACATCATTTTAGATAGCAACGGCTGGACTTCCACATGCAGAAAGAATAAAGTCCTGCTCCCTGTCCTAACTAATTATAAGCCCCATGTTTGCAAAGACCTACAAGATGCACTAGTTACCAGCACTTACCATTGACTGTAATGAAACTTTAAGTAACAGAGACACCGTTAGACTAACTGCATGTTATTTTCTATCTAAGCACCAGTCTCAGAACTATCAGAACTACAGGATCTTTCCAGACCATAATGCAGACCAAACCACAGTTGTTGCCATGGACAAAAAAAAAAAAGAAAAGGCTGCACTGGTCCACATAGAAATATAATACATAGAAAATAGGAAGTCTCTTTGAGAAGCGGCAATCATGAGGATCCTGTGAGGAAGGAGCAACAGCATAGAATCATAGAATCATTAAGGTTGGAAAAGACCTCCAAGAGCATCAAGTCCAACCATCAACCCAACACACCATGCCCACTAAACCATGTCCCTAAGCGCCTCATCTACACATCTTTTAAATACCCCCAGGGATGGTGATTCAACCCCTTCCCCGGGCAGCCTGTTCCAAGGCCTGACCACTCTTTCAGTAAAGAAATTTCTCCTAATGTCCAATCTAAACCTCCCTTGGCACAACTTGAGGCCATTTCCTCTCGTCCTATCGCTAGTTACTTGGGAGAAGAGACCAACACCCACCTCGCTACAACCTCCTTTCAGGTAGTTGCAGAGCGCGATAAGGTCTCCTCTCAGCCTCCTCTTCTCCAGGCTAAACAGTTCCCTCAGCCGCTCCTCATAAGACTTGTGCTCCAGGCCCTTCACCAGCTTCGTTGCCCTCCTCTGGACACGCTCCAGCACCTCCATGTCCTTCTTGTAGTGAGGGGCCCAAAACCGAACACAGGATTCGAGGTGCGGCCTCACCAGTGCCCAGTACAGGGGCACGATCACTGCCCTGCTCCTGCTGGCCACACTAGTTCTGATACAGGCCAGGATGCCATTGGCCTTCTTGGCCACCTGGGCACACTGCCGGCTCATGTTCAGCCGGCTGTCAACCAGCACCCCCAGGTCCTTTTCCTCTGGGCAGCTTTCCAGCCACTCTTCCCCAAGCCTGTAGCCTTGCATGGGGTTGTTGTGACCCAAGTGCAGGACTCGGCACTTGGCCTTGTTGAATCTCAACTTTTGAAATATGTTTCTCTGCTGAGGAATATTTTAAGAAAAGCTCTAGCTTGTCCTGATATTCTAAGACCTGAAGGAAAAATTAAATACGTGTTCCTGTCATCTTTGATGGAAGGACCTAATTTCTTGCCCTCTGTCATAGAAAAGACTTTTCTGATGCGAACCCTCTCTAGAAGCTTCCAAAGTAAAAGAGATAATGCATTCCCATCACTGACCACACCTTATGCTGCCCTGAACTGTCAACTGACTCAGTATCTTGGGTTAGGAAGCACATGGAGACCACGGTGGCTCAAAGGTGGCTCCTGGTGCTTGCACAGCCATGCACACACTACGTCCTCTTGCTGCAGTGGGAAAGGAACACCTCAATTTCTGAGTCCTCTGCTCTCTTATCTTCTACCCTAAGGAAATAAAAGAAAATACTAGCCAAGTCAATACACAGTATACTCGCTGTTCATTCCATCACTGCTACATTCAGTGGTGAAGAACCATCAGTATTGCAAATCTCCTCTTCATACCTGTTTCTCTGGGTTTGTCCCCCCCAAAAAATGGAACAATCAACGACGAAAACCAGAAAAGGTAAAGCCCTCGGTGTTTTCCCTCCTAAGGTTTCCTGAGTACAGCGAAAGTACACTACAGTGTCTACAACTTCCAACAAAGCAGCAGCTAGCAAAACTACAGCCTAGTCACCCCCTGCAACAACTACTCAGATTGAATTATACACTGCATTAACTAGGAGGCTTGTAAAAAACATTAACTAGTACTTCACAAAAGGAAACGTTTATTGCAGCTGAGGAAAAAACTGAACTAGCAGGTTTTTCAGGGTTGAGAATCATTACCCTCTGCAGACAGAACTAACACAGCCTTCCTGAAGTCACACACAAGTGGAGGATGGCTGAGCAGGGTTTGGGACAAAAACCCGTGACTAGAGTTTTAGTTCCCATTTGGGACCTGGTTGTATATTCATTCAAAGTTCAATCCATAGTGCAGGTAGAACCCAAACAGTTTATTCCATTAAAATGAAGTTTCGGCTCACATCTAATACCACACAACTGCGAGTTGTCACCAGAAATGGCATTCCTGCTCCCCTACTCCTTAATCACATAATATTGCTACTTTCCTTCAATCAGACTAACGATCGTGCAGCTGCAGAGGGAGCTGGTTCAGTAAGCTGACCCAAGAGCAAACTAAACCCTCCAAAACAAAACAGCGAGTCAGTTGAAAAAGCTTATCCAGTGCAAAACTATGTGGCTATACAACTGCTGAATCTGACACGAGGGATAGGGATCAAGTTCATGAGGAAAGGGGGAACTTGCATTTCAGCAGCCATGCACGATTATAACGTAGGTAAAATGTGAGGTTTCACACTTTTTTTTCCTGGGATCGAGTACAGCAAGACTTGATCCTAGTCAGGCCCTCTGCACGCCACAAAAAAAGAAAAAAAAAATTAAAAATGCCTTGTAGGCATTTTAAAAAATAAAAAAAACTCCCAGGAAGGGACTCTACCAGCAGAGTGACCTTGAATATGTCACTATCTTACGGCATATGTATTCTTTTGATCGCCAACAGGAAAATAGAGTCTTATATCACCTTTACTGAAGAACACTCCTTAATGCCCAGCCTCTTGGATACCTGTTAGCATTCAGTAACGTGCAGTGAGGAATACACTTATAAAAATTTGGAGGTGCTTCTGTCCAAACAAGAGGAGGCTATAATCAACCAACATTAGGACGGCCTGACTAACACAGCTTATGGTAATCTAGAATACAGTCCTTTCCTCCAGCCACAAAAGTATCTGTCTACATTCAGTTTCAGGCATTAAACTAGATACTCAAACTACCCTAAAGCAATTTAGCCACCAAAAGCAATCTTTAATGATTTTGTACACACAACTAAATATTCGATGCTTTTGCTGGTCATCTTTGAATTTCACTTTCACAGGAATAATACACTTAAGTGTCCACCCTTTCCCTATCAAAAGCCCCACCTTGAGAAGGCTTGCTCTGCCAGCTCATTAAAACTCACAGCAGTCCCTCTGAGGGGGAAAGGAGGAAATCCAGACAGACTCGTCTGGGAAGACAGGGCTGGGTGCCTTGGAAGTTCTTCAGATGACTCCCTCCACCAAAAAAATCACCAGGCAAAGCCTCTGCAGACTGTAGTAATTTGCACAGCTTTCTAGTCTATCCGAGATGAACTCGGGGGTCAGCTAGATGCATGGGTGAGCTCAGGGCACACACACACACACACATATATATATGTAGGTGAGGAAACAGTTGCAGAGTACGAACTAAAAAAGTTATAGATGTTCTCTTCAAAGAATACATGGAAGGACATATAATCTCAGGTCACACTCCAGTTAAGCTATCAATACTACAAAGGAAAAAAATATTTAAATAGCCAAAGCATCTCAGATAAGACTGCAATACACCACTAAAGCTGCACAGGACATATGACCTTCTTGTATTAACTGTGACCAACTTGTCTCAAAACCATTATTCCCCACACCTCTAGTGACAATGTCAGCAAGATACTTTTGAAACAGTTTAAGCTTGGGCTATGTCAGTACATAAAACATGAACTACAAGCATACATTAAGGACACTTCAGGCTTGCAGTTTGTCAATAGTATCAACCATAAGACACAACAGTCAAGAAAAAAAACAAACCACTTTCAGTGGGTCAGCCCCCTATCAATCATTACCATTACAATCAACAGCTAGCTGTACGCACAAGATGAGTAATTCACGCAACAGCAAAAAAAGGAAAAAGAAAAAGCTCTTAAATAACAAAAAAAACTTTTTAAGAAACTTATTAGGAAAGCTAATCCAGATTAAACCAGTACCAGAACAAAAAAAGATGCTGAATTGTAACAGGAGCAGGGAAAAAGGGAGCTGTCAGCTTTGGCTATTAAACTGCAGAAATGCATATTTCAGCTATTTGCTCTGATGTAACGTCCCATATCTAAACAGCCCCTAAAATTAATTGCTGCTTACACAGAAAAAACAAACCCAGTAGGAAGTTTCAAGTTGAAATCCAGGTACTCCAAATGACAGAAAGAAACAGCTAACACAAGCTAGGAGCCACGCAGCCAGGACAATACCCAGAAGGGGGAATTCGCTTTGAGTGGGGTTCTTGTAAACAAGGTGGCACACAGGAAGCAGCGCTCGACGTTGGACATCTCGCTGCCAGATCACGAACACGCTCGGCGCTTGTGCTCTCCCTGCCCCCTCCGGCTCCCTCCCGCGTCGCTGACCCACGCTCTCCTGGAACGGCTTCCAAAGGAATTCTTTGAACAGAAACAGATACAAGCAACAGGACTAAAAATAGCCAAGCAAGAGCACAGACATTTGTTACGTTCTCACATGCTCAACTGCATCAAAAAAAAGGGCACCTAGTTAACTCACACTAGGAGGAACAAAGTAAAAAGTGCCACCATAAAAAAAGTTTTGGAGGGGAGGATTAATTCAGACTTGCAACACTCATCAGATCACATTACAACACTCACAACAAAAAACAAAGGTTAAATTACAAGCCACAAGTGATATAACAGCAAATGCACTAAGTAATTAGTAAGACTGTATCTATAAAATGTGCTAAAAACCTCATGATATCAGATTTTTGATTCTAGCTTCAGAGTTTTGGTAGCAACACCAAAGAGCTCAGGTATCATTCCCGCACCTGTACAGAGCCCTACTCCTTGAACTAGATACTGAGGGAAGACAACCAGTACTGATCACTGCTTGTGATATGCTCACATATTCAGAAAACCAAAGAAAACCAGGAGCCTTGCTGAAAAAACTCTTTTAAACAAAGCAAGATATTATAGAACATCCTTCTATAATTTTCCCCCAGATTATGATCTTTCTCAAGGTTCATCTTAGGCAAGAGAAGAATCCACCAAAATAAAAACCTAATTTTTTTGCAGTGACACATACAACTCTGAATATAAAGTTCCAGAAGGAGGAAAAGAAACACGTTTCTAAGGCAGTATTAAAGGTTTCCTTCCTTCACAATCTTATGCTTTTACTGTGCATAAAATCTCGATGAAAATTCACAGCCATTTGGGTCAGTTTAGCTTTCCAAAGTGAAACATTGCGAGAAGCTGAGTCCTTTTTCAAACTTACTGTCAGGTGCTTAGAGACAAGCAGCCACAGAAACAACACTAAAGCCACAAGAGACCATTTTTCTCTGCCAACTCTGGATTGCTCCTTCTACGGTCACGACTGTTGTTAGCATTTTGTCTAGCTTTAAACAAGGTGGGGTTTATTAGTTTCCTTTGATACTAATCCTCATTTTGACCTGCTTCAGTCAGAAAACTTGGTTTTACCCCAAGCTTTCCCACCTGATTTTAAGCATTATTTTCCTCATGATCACAACTTCTCAACTTGGTGTCACGTGTAAATTCACCTACTCTTGTTCCATCATTCTAGAAGTTTACGTGAGGTCAGGTCTATCTGATCTGCACCAAAAGGATACCAAACTATCCAAAGACATGAAGGATTAACAATCTTTACAAGTTGAAACGTACAACATGCTAGAAAGGAGCAGGCAATTAAAGAGACCTCCACCCAGAATTCAAATCTAAAAGCAGGAATAAAGTCATCCAGGCTGTTCTTGTGTGTTTAATATTAAAAAAGCAAAATGAAATTCATCTCCCACTTCTTAGTTAGTTTCTTCACCTTTTTAAAGAAGATACCAAAGAGACAAGCTGCTCACACATGATGTCAAATTGCCCAAAGTTTTATTGCACTTAATTCAGTATTTATTTTCTCTCCAACATAAGTGGGGGGGAACTACCCATAGGCGTCTTCTAAGACCCACAGTCACTGTTCCAGGCCCCCATCTTCACCTTTTTCTGCAAGTCTGGACTGACTTAAATGTCGTTTGGTTGCCACACATTTTCTATCTCCAGTAGGAGGTTCTCACTCTCCTCTACCACTTCTTTCCAAGCCAGACTAGCTTATAATAAAATTGAAGAAAAGTGCAAAGAATCATTTTTTTTTTAAAGTTTGCAAATTCTGAATGAGCATATAAAGTTTTTCTTCAAAACTTCTTTCCTATTATAGACCATTAAGAAATTCCTCTTCACAGAAATTTATTCACTTACTTTCTTAAAGCTTACATTCCCTTTTGAACATATTTTTGTATTCTGCTGGGTTATTCATTATTATGCTGTACTAACCTAGCAGCCCCTGATTCCACAGAGGTATGCCAGGTTTATATACTGTGCAAGGCAATATTAAAATGACTAAGAAGAAAACCTGTTTTCTGAAACATCCCAAGAAGATATCAATCACCTGTCTATTTTACCATCAGTCTAAAAGACCAAGTACTCTGCTGCAAGATGAAGTTACTCACTTTTGAAAGAAAAGGGACTTGCACTCTTCACATCTTAAGTTTCTGAAACAGTTAGCTTATTTATATTAATTGCAGCACCTCACCCTCAGTACACATGTGAATTCCGAGACTGCACCTGGAATACACATTTTGCTAACTGCAATGTTCAACTCTAGCAACAGCATTAAAATATTACAGGTATCAGCTTTAGAGATCATACTGTACCTACAAAAACTTCACTGAACAAATGGCTTGGTAATGGCAATCTTTAAAACCATTTCAGCAGAAAATGTGTTATAAACATCAATTTTCTCAAGCAAACCAAAAAGCTATATGTACACAGAAGTCAAGCAAAGCATGAGCAAGGGATAAGCAAGATAAAATATTAAAAGTTTTAAAAATTGCATAACAAACTTAAGTAACAGCTTTTTAATCCGAATAATACTTTTCAGTCATTTACAGAATGTTATGTAAAAATTCTACCACAACAGGGGATTGTTAAGCACACTTGCTGTAAAAGCCAAGACGACACCGTAAATAAATTGAGAAACCAACGGCAGGCAAGTTTAAAATGCAGAACAGTATGATGTTTTAAATGTGTTCTCAATTTAACATACAAAGACTGTTTTTCAAGTTCAATGAGTAGTACCAAAACATGGCCTTTGGAAAACTAGTAAGAACAACTTGATTCACTAGAACAAGGTGAAAATAAAAATCATAAAAGGAAAAATGCAACTTGTCATTCTACATGCCTTCTCCGGTAAGAGCAAAAAGTCCAAGACACATACACCATTAGGAGGGCAGCATTCACCCAAAGCTGTAATCAGCAGAAAGTAAACAAAAGGCTGCTCACTGTCTCACCTTCAGGACACAAACTTCTGCAGGGGCTTTGGGTGTTTTTTTTGAAGTGATACAAGCCTCATATAAGAAGATATTGCCCTTTTCATCCCTCCATTTTCCCACATCTAAAATTTAAAAAATTATACTTATCAACCCTGATGCTGTGCTCTAGAACTCTCAGGCAGAAGGTATTAGCGTGACCTTAGTTTTCATATCCCAAAAGAACCTTGCCATGAAGTCTGAGTTTTTGAGATTTGTTGTCATGGAAGTTACTGCGAGATCGCAACTACATCACAGGAATTTCTTTGCAGGATCAAATGCAAGAGATTGATAGAATGGGATAAAACAGCTCTCAATACACTGCATTTAAACATTACTAAGTACACATGCAACTGCTGAGAGCAGCAACTTTAAGGAGTAAAATTTTTACTTCCACTTATTCATGAAAGTCCATTTGAAGAGTTACGAATACATCCAAGAAAAACATTTTGTGCTCTTTTCAGAATTTTTTGCCAGAGGAAGAAGAAAGGGAAGGAAAAAGCATGTTTAAATAGATTATCTCATTCCCAAAGCCAGAGACATAACTTCCCTTAAAACCATTCTAAGTTCTCAGATGTTATAAACACAATGAATAAAACCCAGAAAATTCCCAGAATGCAAAGCACCAAGAGTAAGGCCTTCCATATCAGAGATGATCAGTTAGACTTTAATGTATATTCTAATATGCAATCCCATCTGAGAACAAAAACCTTTGCTCAACTGAATTATCACAATTCCTATCAAATTAAAAAAGGAATAAAACAAAGAACCAAACGCAATGACATTAAGTGAGGAGAAAAACTAGGATTAAACCTGGTGAGTCAAAAAAAAAAAAAAGAAGAAATCAACCTTATACACTAATGTGAATCCACAAAAGGCTGTAATTTTACTTCAGAGACAACTAAAAATAAATAAATGTTTATCTGGAACTCACTTGTCAGTAGAGATTTTAACATGACTGAAATGCAAGTTGTTGTTTAAGAGTTAGAAGTACACTGATGTCAATCTAAGATTCTTACGCTGTAAACAAGTATTTCTTCAGCTGAACTCTTCCAGAGCTCTAGTTAGATATCCAGTTGCTGTAAAAGACTTGAAAGCCTAAGTTCCAGAAATGATAACATTTTGGTTAACCTTGAGACTCTTGGAGCTGTGATGTTTTGGGTTTAAATACAATTGGAAAATATTCAAAGCATCTTCTTTAAGATCAGCTTTTGGGGAGCTTTTTTTTTTTTTTCCCTTTTTAACTGGTCTGAAGCTTAATAAAATCTTAATTTTATATGGTTTTTGGAAAAGTAAATTGAGGGCATCTTTCCACTTCTTTTTTTTTTCTTTTAATTAGAAATTTGGGTCATTTTAAAAATACATACAAATTCTGAAAAAGAGGGGTGGAGGCTAAACACTGCAGGTCAGCATTTCAACAAGCTTTGATATATCCCAGAAGTTGAACTGTTTGGAAGGTCAATTCACAACAAGTCCTGGAAGAGCTAAGCATACCACTTCTTCCAAGCTGGTCTTTAAGATTTCAAGAAAGCAGAGCTTCATACCTCTCTAGCCATAAATATCATGCTAGTATAAAATATGATAGAATCATAATACCCAAACATACATTTGCATAAACCAACCTAGTGTAAAGCTCTATTTTCAGTCTCTTATGTGTTGTCTTCAGCTGAATGCTTTTAGGCTTTAACTATAATAAAATAAGTAGACTTCTGATATACATTTTAGCAAAGTTTAGCACAGTGTTTGAGCTATGCTTATGTGGGTCACTTCACCTGGCAGAGAAATTGAGAAGTCTGAAGTTGAGATTTTTCAGGAAGTGTAAGAGGTGGCAACGGTCTCATTTTATTCAACAGAAGGACTAACTGAATCTCTAAACAGAGCTAACTTTCTCCACCATTAGAGTGCCAGAAGAGATAGCTTATCCCCTTCCCCTTCAACATTTCTCCCTTAAAAAAGAACAAAAAGATTATCTTAAAAAAAACTTCTCAGTATTTCACAGCATGTCCATTCATATATAAACTTCTGGGAAAAAGGGCAACTCATCAATGCTGCACCACACATACCCATAAATGCAGAACAAAAACACATTTATAGGAATACCACGAGAAGTAAGACGCATAACAATCTCGCAACTTTCCAGTTCGCGTTACTGAAGCTCCAGCCGCTACACACTAACTAAGCGACGCTATTTCAAAAGACACCAGTTGCAGTGTCAAACACTTCACTACGCAGATTTAATAGCCAAACGGGATGTGGAGAACAGAGACCCCTTCCTCCTCCACAAGTGTTTCACCAGAGCTCATCGTTCCCGATGTTATTTCATTGCTCAGTTTCAGTGCAGTTCATCAAAGCAGGAATTTTGTTTGTTTGTTTGCGAAGACACACCTAAGGTTCCCCAGCATTAATGACTTGATTTCTGCTGCTATGAGCCAGACTCTGGATAATTTGAACAAACAAATCAAAGTAGCAACCCATCATATCAGTGATCAAGAATACCAAACTCTTCCCCCTTTTTTCGCCCACCCCAAACCTGTCTTGTAACTATCCCCAAGCCACATCCTCCTCCTGCTCCTCCACAGGCAACTCATTCTGTCCCTCTCCCTCTACATACTGCGCTGGGACCTGTCTGTTGAGTCAAGGAGAGAACGTACCATCAAAAGAACATGCTCACAACTGATCCTAACTTTTCTCCAATACCATGGAGCAACTGGAAGGGGAGGAAGAGTTGCATGCCAGCTTTTCAATCAGGGTCTGTCAATAACGGGGACCTATAACCATAAAACTAGTTCCTGGACACCCACCACTCCTTAACAAAGTCCTGGTGCGGAAAATGATGCAGACTTCAGTTGTTAAACTCTTTCATTTGTTGTCTTCCACATTCAGCTCCAATCCCAAACAGCTACTTGTTTTTTGCTAGGTGGAAAAGGATTTAGTTACCACAGTCTGACTCAAATGTTCAAAACCTGCTTGTTCTGGCCTGCAAGGTAAGATGCGTCACTCAATATGTTTTTGTGCTCAATTTTTGCTTAGATATTAAAATCAACTGAAAAGGGATGGTTCTGCGGTTTCTTGCCCTATGTTTTATCATATTTTATAATAGGTAGGTCATTTCATAACTAGTGAAACGCTTAGGATGCCTTCTGTTGATCAGTTATTTTAATGGATTTGTTTATTGAAAAGAAATGCAAAAGTTACACATTTTTGCTTCCCTCTCTCCCATGACTGAAGCACTCAAAAGCACTCCCTAGCAATCAACAGAATCAGCAAGGGAGATAAGTCATATAAATGAGGTAGGTTTCCTAGCAGAAACTAAATCTCACTGATGTTTCATTTCAGAGGACTGTACTAAAAGAGCTGTCCCAGCACTTTTCAGATTCAATATCCCTAACTATGAAGTAATTTTAACCATCTAACTTCATTTTAACCTTTGTCTACAGCTGTGGGCGTCCTGGGGATTTGGGGGAAGAGGGCTGGATTTGCAAGAATAGGAAAAATAGGCTGATGCAGTTCACTTCTAATTTACCAGGACCTGTGTAATTCTGCAAAGTTTTGGCTTTACTCTCATTAAAAGGTACTTTTAAAAATGATTTTGATGCACATAGTTTTATAAAATTAACTGCTCAATATGCAGAAGTACAATAAGAACTCAGCATAACCTCTCCTAAACGCTGTATGTACATTAAACCATCATTTACAATCCACACAATTCCTAGACAGAACATATACAGGACTCAGGCGATTTTATCACTATCAGACAATCAAGTGTTTGACCTGTTTCTTCCCTCACAGAACTGCTGAATTATAGACTTCAGTTCAGCTATAGCCGAGACAGCCAGACAGAAACTACTTCTTATTTGCAAGCACAGAAATTATTTGGATTTGAAATACGCACCTTACTGCATTTTCACAGGACCTTCTCTAAACACATATCCCAAACCCACCCAGTTCTGCACCTATCAAGAGTCATGAATTACTGTTACCACCACCCCTACTAAATTCAATCTTTAACCCTGCTCCTTCTCAAAGACATGTAAGAACGTATGGCCTTGAGTTTGCCTGAAGGACTACAGATTTGACTATGTCAAGTAGCTTAACCTAGAGAACAAAGCTTTTTTTTGGGGGGTGGGGTGTCTCATCAATGTATATAAATACCAGAAGGGAAGATGCATAGACAGAGCCAGGCTCTTTTCAGCGGTGCCCAGTGACAGGACCAGAGGCAATGGACACAACCTGGAACACAGGGGGCTCCGTCTGAACATCAGGAAATGGTTTTTACTGTGAGAGTGACTGAACACTGGCACAGGTTGTGTACTGAGGTGTTGGAGTCTCCATCCTTTGAGTTATTCAAAAGATATCCACACACGGTCCTGGGCAACCTGCTGTAGGTGGCCCTGCTAGAGCAGGGAGAAACAAGATGACCTCCCGAGGTCCCTATCCACTTCAGCCAGTCTGTGATTAAGTGCAGTAAAAAGGGAAGGAAGTCCTATAACAGAAAAACTGTTATCAAAAGTGCCCCACAAGCTTCATTAGGGACAAGTCTTAAGCTTCAGCATTTCTGCTTAGACAGTCACATAAGGAAAAATCAAGTGAATGTCTATCTTCAATTAAATCAGGTAGGGTAAAAGTCACTGGGACATAAAAGTCACAGCAACACACATTACTACACCAACAGATAACATGGTAAACAATGAAAACTGGAGTACAGGTATAAAGTTGCAAGGAGTTTTATACTCGCAGTCATAATAGAGAACTATTCAATAAAGATAATAAGCGTCTTTTCCTAAGACGCAAAGAAAAGTTCCTGGGCTGCTATCTGGACATCAAGAAGCAGCAAAGAAACCCAACAGGTTGAGGATGCGTATCAGAAGCCACAAGGTTTTCTCAAACACTAAAAGAAAACCCCACTTTTGCATACTTGTTAACTTGCCTTCACCAAGCTCATAACACTATTTCAATCTTTCTCTAAACTGAATTTCGAACAGCTACCCCTTGGCAATTACCCCATGTTCAAAACACTCAGAAATTCACTCAGTGGCTAATAAAAGAAAGTGAAGCACAAGACCAGGAAGTGCAGTACTGCTCCCCCTCATCACATTTAGACACCCAAAGTTAACATCAGTAACTTAGGTCCCTCTTATGTCAGTCTCAAAACGGATCACAAGTCAGCGATCTGAGGAACGTGTGACTGAAAGCTGAAATAAAAACCCAGGAAGAGAAGACATCTGTCCCTTGGGGTACAACCCATCAAAAGCATGGACCCAAACTTCTCAAATACAATATATTATGTACAGCCTGACAGCAGAACAGGGTTTGGCACCAGGATTCCTTTCAGATTCATGTTGCTGAACAACATGCAAGTTTGAAAACCAAGGAAGAATGTAAATGCAAAAAGGAAAAAAAAAAAAGAAATCAGCAATAGCCTTCAAATACAGGGAAGCATGGACAATGTGACAATACAAGATATTGGTCAAGTGTTTACCATAAAATAGCCATGATTCAGTTAACATTTAAAACCAAATAGAAATAGGAAACAAAAAAGCTTTCAGAAGCCATATGGTTCATTCTATATTATTGTATCCACCATCCTCAAAACACTTAACAAAACAAATACAGTGGAAAAAAAAATTTCCTTTTCTTTGCTCAAAAGCAATCTCAATATGGTCTCTAAAGCATCATCCTACTTCCAGGAACAGTATTTTAGTCAGAAAAAATACAACTGATATGTTCTAGATGAAACTTATGCCACACACAGTCAAACTGCAAAAAGACTTCCTCTCTCTACAGCTAACCATGAAAAATATTTAGGAATATGACCATAGCTACTGAATTCAAATTTTACACCTTCAACCATAGGGCTGCCTAACAGACTAAGACAGACTTTTTTCCCCTCCTCATTAAACCAGGTTAAAAAAAGTGCAACCTGATGATTCAAATCTGGAGGTTAAGAAAGTATTTGCGTTTTCTTCAATTAACTTTGGATTCAAATACTAAATGATTCTGTAACACAAATTCCATTGAACCTGCATCTTCTGCAGATCTGGAATAAACTGTGTTTCCTGTATGATAAAGGAAAAAAACAAAACCATAAGGTTCACCATAGGTGTACTACTTTGGGCAAACCTTAAGTCTTGAGAAAGATCAAAGCTCTCTCAATATGGGAAACATTTCATTGTTTTTAATGCAAAATGCTACACTTAGCCAGGTTAAGGACTCCTCCAAGCTCATCTGTTGGAAGACTGATTTAAGAAGCTGGGCAGGGAGAGGAAAAAAAGCTTGACAAGTTTACCTTCAAAAGAAGCCACAGTATCTTGCAGTTTTCACAAAGACAGCTAGACAAAAACAAAAGAGACTTTCAAGAGAACAGAGAGTAGAAACAACTCCATCCAAGAGAACTGCGCAAAGTTTTTCACATAACCTATCTTACAAGTTTTACCATCTAGAGAGAACATAAATGAAACAATATGCTCAGTAAAATAGTTATGATGTAGTAAAAGCAAGCTGAGCAAGCCATGAGACCTTAGGCATCAGACTGTATCACCTCTAATCTGTCTTTCGTCACTGTTGACTCTGTGCAGCACTGAGAAGCAGTGAAGGGAAAAGGGCTGGAGGTACCACACCTGTGAAACGGACTGCAGGAGCCCCAGGTGGGCGGGGAGTTCCGACAAACTGCCAGTTTAGATGGCCAAAATTAAAGAGCGTGGACTTTCATGTTAGAGCAAAACGGAGAAACCCTCTGTAAGATTTTTGTAAAATACGAACTCTAAGTAATTGCGAAGGAGCTACTTCATCCTTTCATCCCGGCTCTCACTTTAATGAACATAACCTGTTTAGGGAAGTTATATGAAAAACAGTACAAGTTGAAACTAGGTCTTCTCTGAAAAGCAAAGAGGACGCAATGGGCTACAAGTGAGCAGACTGTACCAGAAAAAAACAAAATTCAACAAAAAGCTCCAGCAGAATAACAACACTGAAGTGGATATTACTTGTATTTCCTCTAGCACCTTCCATTCAATATTTCCAAAATACACAAATACAACACTGAGTTTCTTTAATCTGCCATCTTATAAAGGGGACAAGTCACTTGGCTTCTCTTTTACGAGGCTGCTGCAAACCCAAGCGCAGAACACAGGTCTTCAGAGTGCTGCTTATGTGCTTTAACCAAATAAGAGACAAAGATAAATGAAAAGATTAATGAAAGATATAAAGTTGTATTCCTATTCTTTCATGAAGAACTATTCCAAGTACTGGTACTAAACATTACTGAAATTGCAAGTAAACATTACTATTAATAGTAATACTATCAATACTAATTATTAACAGAGTATTAACAGTCTATGATACATACATTTCTCAAGCACTATTAACCGGCATACTATTCTGCTATGATCAGGATCACTAGGGGGACACCAGCAACAAATACAAAACATACCAAAAAAATGGCATTCTATGAGGAAGGCATCACCTAGAAGTCCATGGAAGAAATATAAAACATCAAAAATCTGCTTCTGAGTTCTAAAACCACAGCTTAAAAATTGGAAGAACAACAACAACAAAAAAAAAAGCTTCTGGTAACAGACAAGATTTTTTTTATTGGGTTTTCCCTTAGCTTCCTTAGATTTTAGTGGCAAGTCTGTAAGTCCAAAGTCCTCTCGAATGGTCAAATTCTTTTGCAAGTCATGGCACCAGGTGCTTTTTGGAGGACTGGCCAAAATAAGTGAAACAGCCTAAATTTCTGAATTTCCATGCCTTTGTTTTTATTACTATAAACACTTTTTTAAATCAATACGCTGATAAAACTGCAAGTAGAACAAAGCAGAGTAGAGCTTGCCCAATTCCCACTCCTCCCTCCCTCCTTTAAGTTACCAAGATTGTTGAGGTTATAAACACAAAAGCTGGCTCATTTTCCAGACTCTGCATCAAAATTGGTTTACACCAGTTAATCCAGTTTCTCCATGTAACCCTCCAGGAGTCCCAAAACACCATTAATGCTGCAAAGTGATTTAGCCTTGCTTGTTTTCAAGTTACCTAGTGTAAGGTTAAAAATAAATTCTTTAAACAAGTTAGGTCAAACCACCACAGAGAGATTGGGCCCAGGTATAAATACTGAGTCAGCCAGGTAGGAATCCAAACCCAGATTCCACTAGACAACGTGATATAACCACGGGAATTGCTAAAAGGGCCTGGTAAATATTAAAAAAGCAAAGGCTTAGAAGGCTGAGTCGCTGCCGTTTGTTGTGAAGGGCTCCGTTTCAATGGCAAGCGCTGCTCCTCCAGGCCTGCACATCCGCCCCCTCCCTTCCCCTCACACACATCCAGCTCCAATTTCTCTCCTTGAAAAAAACAGCTGCTCTCACGCCAGGTCGGCCCCTCCATTTCACCAGCCACCACTGTCCCAGACGCTATCGCCTTGATCTGCTGCTGTACTATAAGCATTCAGCATTTAGTCAAATCGAGATGACTAGGGACCGACTGCTGCTTGGTAGCTAGAGATGAAGCGGGCTGGCCCTGGTGAGCTTCCCCTTACACAGCTCCACACCAAACCCGAAGCTTCTGTTCCACAACACTGCACCTTCCTTGAACACAACCAAGAGGGCTCTGCACGTTCATGCTCCTGATGTTAACACACCTACAAGAGAGAAGCTTCAAACCAGGCTCACCCTGAGCAGCTCCCAGGTGGCATTCAACAGCACTGCAGACATTTCAGCACATATTTTTAAACCTATTTCACATCACAGAGTTCAGATCCTTGCCATCAGGCTCAAAGGTGCACCCGGTCCCTTCCTACCTCCAGTTTCTTGCAAAAGGGTTTCTACCAGTTCACTTTCCAGCTGTAATTTTCTTCACCAACAAGAGCAAACACAAACATAGAAGAGCTTTATTTTTTGTTTTTAAATGCAACATAAGCCAGCCCAATAGCAAAGCCCTGCCCTGACTTCCAGTTCTCAGCAACCATACATAACCAGGGGTGAGGAAGGACTAGGTAGAGGTTAACAGAGAGAACGGTTCATTCATCGCCATGTCCTCAAGTAACCTACTGTTGCTGCCGAGATGTTATTGTCAGTGAATTCTGTGGCTGTGACCGTGACACGGCTGTCCTACCCACCCCCCCACCACCAGCGAGGGAGCATCCGGGAAGGAGATGGGGAAAGACAACATGGAAGTAAAGCCTTACACAAGGCACACATCAATAGTTATTCACCCACTTGTTCCCTTCCCGTGCTACCAGCCCTCCTTTGGCCTGACTGGAGATTAGGAAGGGGCCCAAAGGCACATCCCCCTCCACCAGCCCAGCTTGTCCTCTGAGGGGTCCAGCTGCACCCCCCTTTCCCCAGAGCCAGCAGCACAAACCCGTCAGGAGAGAAACCCCCGGTGTAAGGAGAGAAGAAACAAGGAGAATAGGGTGCAGGACCCCCTCCTCAGAACGGAACAAGGTGGAAAGCTAACCCACCTCTCTCGGCACCCACCGGGGGTCGGGTGGGCTCCCCCTCTCCACACGAGCCCGGGCTGGAGCAGGGCGGGAGCTGCCCGCAACCGCGGCCTACTCAGCGGCCCCTACCCGCGCCTCTAAGGAGGGGGGGCAGGGGGCGGCAATCTAGGGCAGGGCGAAGCTTCCCCCGGGCGGCCGCCAGGAAAAGTAGGGCAGAGCCGCCTCCCCTCACACGCCGCCACCCCCCCTAACCCCTCCGCGGCCGGGAAGGGGCGGCAGGCCCGGCGGGGAGGGGCGATCCCGGCAGACACCCGCCGCCGGACAAAAGCTTCCACCGGGACGGGGAACCGGCCCCGAGACGGGCCCACGGCCCCCCGCCGCCTCCCCGGCGGCGGGGGGCCGTGGGCCCGGCCCGGGGCCTCAGGCCGCTGAGGGAGCAACGGCCGCCCCCGGACCGTTGGGCGGGGGAGGGGCGCGGGGCCTCCCCCGGGCGCGCGGGCCCACCAGCCCCCCCCTCACGGCCGCGCGCGCGCGCGGGGCGGGCGGTGAGGGAGGGGGACGAGCCCCCCCCGCCCCTCCAGCCCCCCCCCCGCTCCCCGCGGGTGCGCGCGGCCCCGGCCCCCCCCGCGCGGTACCTGCCCAATGTGCTCACAAAGCAGCAGCAGCAGCGGCGCCCACCACCGTCACGTGACCGCCCCGCGCCTCGCTCTCCTCCTCCTCCTCCTCCTCCTCCACCCCCCCCCCCTCCCCCTCCTCCCCCTCCTCCTCCACGCGCGCGCAAGGCCGCTCCCCCGCCTTGTGACGTGACGCCGCGCGCTCGCCTGCCGCCCACCCCCCCCCCCCCCCGCGCGCCTCGCCCCTCACACACCGCCAGCGCGCGCCCATCCACCGGCCCTTCCGCCTACCCCGGCACCACGTGAGCAGGGCGGGGGAAGCCGGCCTCTTCCCCCACACGTGACCGCGGCTCCGCCTCTCCAACCCCCCCAAGCGCGCGCGGCGGAAGAGGGCGGTTGGTCCCGCCCATGGCTGCGCTGAGGGAGGCGGCGCGGGGAGCGTCTCCGTGAGGGGCTGCGGGGTCTTCCCGTCCCTGGGGGGCGTCAGCGCTGGCTCGTCGCCGCGGGAGGCCCCGGGGGAAGGCCGCAGCCGCTCCTAGGGTCGCTTCGTGGAGGGTTGACGCGCCGGCGGAGCCCGACCGGGAAGGGCTTCTGCGGTGACAGTCGGCCCCGCCTCGGCGTTCTGTTAGGCGGCGGGGAGGCAGAGGCCTAGCGCCCGCGGGCGCACCACGAGCACTGGCGGGTTGGGTTTAGAAACAGGGTGAACGCTCAGAATCGTGGCTCAATTCCTCTCTCACTGGCCGAAGGAGCGGTTCGAACCAGGAGCTCTGATTTTTCAGGTTTTCTTATTTTAAGGTCGCTTTTATTTTCTGCCCCACAGGGTTTTGGCAGGACTGATTATGAGTGGTTTATGTCACAGATTAAAGCCTATTCAGGTTGCCAGGTTATGTTCATTACATTTGGTGCCTCAGTCTCAGACAGTGTTCAAGCTGAGCTGGCACAGGTTCTGGGCTTTCTAGAGCTCCCTTGTTCCTTTTCTAGTTACTGTTTTCCTGGGGACTTCATCCCAGACCTGTTTGATAGCCCAAACAATCCACATGACTGGAGAATTAAAAGTCTGCTTCACGTTCTCTCTCCAGTTGCCGAGACCATTGCCTGAGCGGTCAGGAAATTGGAACCAATTCTGCATTTAATGTTAACTTCTTTTAAGTGTTGCACTCTTTTGCCAGGCTGGACTCAGGGAGGAACCCCATTGACATGGAGAAATCCTAGGACAAAGGATAGCTGCACCACAGGAGGAAAAGAACAAGGAGAGTATGCTAGGGACTAACGGAGAACAGCAAGGGGGTGGCACAGCAGAGGAATGTCAGAGCACTTGGTGCAGCTTCTTGCAACCCAAACTGAAGGGTGACAGGACAGATGGCAAGAAAGCAAGGTTGCTTGACTCCCCAGGAAGAGGAGTTTCAGGTTGTGAGCCAGGAAAAAAAAGAACTTTTTCCCTTTAGGCTTTTTCCTGCTGTGCATTTTTCCCATTCTGTACAGCAGCTTTGGTTGCCCAAAATGTAGCAGTTGTACCCTTCTGGCACCCCTTCTTTGTAAGGCCTGGCATTTTAAGGCAGGGCTCACTTAGCCTATGTGGAAATTGGTCCCTGCTCAGCGCTCTACTGAGCAGGCAGGGTTGGTGAAGGTGGTGAAGATAGCAGACTCTTTGTTCAGCTCCTGGTGCCTCCACTGATATGTCCCATGGTTTTTGACCTTTTCTGTGGTCTTACTTCCCTTACTGCTGTTTGTTCATCCTCTGTCCCTTGACCCCGTACTCTCCCTGTAAGTAGATAGGGCATCAAATCTCATTTTACCCTAAGCAATATCTGAAAATTAATCAGTGTTTTTCATACCTCTGCCACCTAGGCAGAGTAGACAGATTTAAGCGGTCTGCGTCCTGGACTGACCTTGATATTTATTACAGAGATGGCCTGGAGCTACGACAGTTCCTACTGCTCGGAAGCAGCAAGACCTCCCTATTCCCATCTTTTCCCAATAAGATAGAGGGTTCTTTAGAGCTAAATTGAAATTCAGACCAAACAGTGCACAGGTAGTGTTGCTTTTCTTGAGGCAGCCGTTGATACTTTGTTTTCTTACTATTGGGGGGAGGGAATTAATTATAGCTCTAAACAAAGTTTCACAAGCTTTGTGACAAACATGTCTGCGGCTCCATAATCTGTGCAGATTTAATCAGTATTATTAGCATTCTTTCATCATGACTTGGCAATCCTTTGCTAATGAAGATGGATATTTGATGTGCAGCATGCAACAACAAAGGCTGAGAGCTCTTGGGATGCTGTAGTCAGATGGTGTGGTGCCAGCTGGAGTGCGTCTCCGAATATCGCACAGAATCCAGCCCAGAAGCATTTGGAATAGGAGAAAATTAAACAAGGATACCAGGGCAAGAGCATTGTAGACTCCTCTCTGCTGTACATGGAGTAAATATAGATGAGAAACTGGCATATTCCACTGCCAAAGCTTCCAGAGGAGAGCTAAAGGAATAAACTGATGGAGGCTCAGGGACACAGACCCTGGCTCCAAGTACTCAGTACATCAGGCATGAAGAGGAGACCCTGTACTAAACACAGTGAAGGTTGGACCAGGCCTGGCAGGCAAATTCTACCTACTGCCTGTGCCAGGACTTTATCTGCTGTTAGAAGGATTTGCTACCTTTTCAGTTTTCCAACTACTAAAGAATAATCCAGGGCAGGTGCAAATCCTGCCAGACTGTATGTTTAAGTTTACTTCAGGATTGCTTTTCCCAGTCACCTACTGCAGATTTCTTAAATAGCCTGCAGTCCATGTACCACAGGCTGGAAACCACGGTTCTGGTGCTTTGGCATTCTACTTGCCAGTCACATTTGGGAGTGGGGGGAAGCCATTTGTGTTAAGAATATCATCCTGTTCCTGGTTCAGAAGTCTGCTCTACTTTGGTGTTACCATCTATTCTTCACAGGTTCGGGCAGCAGCGTATCATCCCTCCTCTTGCTAACACTCTCTTCTACTTTCCAGACTACCAACCCTTGCCCCTCAGACTCATTGGACAATTAATCCAACTAAGCTGAAGTTCAGAGCAGTTTTTCACTATTTAGTCTGAAATTTGTATTTTCTTTGTGCCTGTTTTTTCCCCCAGTTACATCACTTGGTCTCATAAAAATACTGCTCTTCTCTGTAAACTGTTCTTACAGCCTTAACCCATGACACCTGCATCACTAGCACTACCTTTCTCCAAAACATACTCCAGTAGCCTCAGAGAGACGACGTGATCCAGTCGTACCCAGACTCTAAGGGAGAGGCTCCACACGAAGAAACCAAGCTTGACTTTCAGGTTTGAGTTGAGTTTGCAGGGAATTAGGAATTCTCTCTAGTTATGGTGGAACAATTGAAAATCTTGGATGCAAAGTGGGGTTGTCTCAAGAGATGTTTCCCTTGGGCATACCAGGGGTTGCTGCTGCATTTAGACTTGGGGTGAAACTTGTAAAAATGCTGTCTAGAAATGGGGTCCAATGCGTTACATTGTGTTAATATGCTAAAGCAAGGCTTCAGCAACATTTGCACTTGAAAGGGTTGCCATTTCAAGTGGAAGCAAGCCCTGCTGGTATAGATGCCATTCATTGATTCACGGCATTGAAAGCAGGAAAGGTAATGATAGCATTGTGTCTAGCCTTCATACAGCCCAGGCCATTAAAATTCCTAACATCCACGGGCTGCATTAGTCTCTTGTCTCAGCATCATCCTGGGAATTCGTGTTGGACTGCTTGATCATCCTTCAGAGTCAGTGCGTGCCTGGAGACAGACCCTGCTCTGTAGGTGCCCCCTGCAGCCTTTGGTCCAAGTTTTCTCACCTTGTAATTTGGCTGTATGAAAAAGGTGATGTATTTTCGTGTAACCAGAATCTGAAATTGCTCTGTACAACCACCTTAACCCCATTGTTATTTTCCATTCCTCCACCCTTTTTCACAAAACATTTTCTCTGCAGATACTTTGTACTTATTTCCAGATTGCTGAGACAGTTCAACACATCTGAGCCTGATACTGATCCTGCAGAACCTCGCTATAAAGACCTGTTTTGGGGAGTATGTTGGCAGTTGTTAATGTGTGTAGTGTGTGCTCTGCTAATGGTGAGTGCTGAGTTTGTTCTGTTGTACTCCCCGATTTAATTCTGTGATGTGCCCACTGTTACCTTTATTGGCCAAACAATCTTTAAGAATTAAATAGACTTTCGTTAAACAGACTTATTTTCCACACAACGCTGTTGCCTGGCATTAACTATGTATCTGACCTTGAATTCTCTATTAATCAAGTCCCTTATCAGTTTTCCATTATTTTGCCTGTGGCATCAAGGAAAGTAGTCCGCAGGTATCTGGTCACCCCTCTGTGCCCTGCTCAAACAGTGGCATGCTTCCAGCCTCTTAGAATTTCCAAAGATTAAAATTATCTCTATGAAGCCCGAAGTTTCCCTGGCCAGGTCTTAAACAACTTGGGGCAGGGGTGTTGGACTAGATGATCGTTAAAGGTCCCTTCCAACGCACTCGTCCCTTCTGACCCAAACCATTCTATGCTTCTATGAACTCTGGGGTGTAGACACCTCAGGGCTGGTGATAGAAAACCATTTCTGACTGTCAAATGTTACTTCACACTAGTCAGTCCATAAGCTAACAACCAGCTATGCATCCTGCTTCTTAGTGGAACAAGGAGCAGGTATTTTTGGAACATTTCTTCTATAATCGTCTGTTAGTGCTTTTAAAACTGTCTACAAGTGTGACAATACGATTGCTGGGAACTGTTCTTTACGAGACTGAAAGTTCTCGGAAGCAAAAAAATTCTTTTGCTGGTATAGCTTATACCAGCTTACACCAGAAGAAATGTAGAGGAATTTGTTTTATCTGTTCCTTTTCTAATTTAAGTTACAGGCAACTCAGAGTTTATCAACCAAAGACACCAGTTGTTTACATGCAGAGCTAGTTCTGGGATGGCTGATTACCTCAGCTGCAGTGTCCTGTAAATGCAAAGCAGTTACTGGGCCGCATCGACATCCTCATGCCCTGCTAGAGACTTAAACATCCTTGCACCATGTTGCACAGTGCCTCTTGCAGTGCTTACAGAGCATCTGCCTTTATCAGCTGGATTTTAATTGGCCTAGTGGAATCTCAATGCTCCCTTACGCCATATAATGTAAATGTTCCTGTAATTGATGGGTAATAAAACTCATGGTGTTGTAAAGTGGAAGCTGGATGTTGCACCATTTGCCGTTTTCCCCCAGACTTCGTCTTAGGATAAATTACAAGCACTTTTATCCTGTGATATATTTTAGGAGAATGTTTTGAATAGCATGTCCAAGGATATTTGCCAACTCTGGTTAAATGTCAGTCATCTGCTTTAAATTATAAAAGCGCCGTTTGTAGATGCAGCAACTGGCAATGGCAGGAACAAATCGGTGAGCTTGAGAGACCTTGGGGAACTACAGGCTGGACAGCTTCCCCTCAGTCCCTGTAAAGGTGATAGAGCAAATAGTACTGAAAGCCATTTCCAAACATATTGAGGACAAGAAGGTGATTGGGAGTAGTCAGCACGGATTTACACTGGGGAAGTCATGTCTGACCAACCTCATCACCTTCTGCGATGAAATGACTGCCATGGTAGATGAGGGGAGAGGAGGGGATGTTGTTCACTTTGACTTCAGCAAGGCTTTCAACAGTGTTTCCTGTAACAGCCTCGTAGACAAATTGATGAAGTACGGACTGAAAACTGGCTGAACTGCTGGGTTCAAGGGGCTGTGATCAGTGGCACAACGTGCAGCTGGAGACCAGTCACTAGTGGTGTACGCTAGGTCCTGGGGCCAGTGCTGTTGAATATCTTCGTTAATGACTTGGACAGTGGGGCGGAGTGCTGCCTCAGAAAGTTCACAGATGACACAAAACCGGGAGGAGTAGCTGATGCACCAGATGGTTGTGGTGCCATTCAGAGGGACCTCAACATTCTGGAGAAATGGGCCAACAGGAATCTCATGAAGTTCAACAAAGGGAAATGTGAAGTTACGCACCTGGGAAGGAATAACCCCATATGCCAGTGTGGGCTGGGGTCAACCATCTGCAAAGCAGCTTGGCAGAGAAGGACCTGGAAGTCCTGGTGGACAAGTGGAACACGAGCCAGCCATGTGCCCTTGTAGCAAAGTCAAAACCTGTTTATACAGGTAAAAAGCTAAAGTTGGCTTCCTGCAATTAACGGGAAAGATGGTCCTATAAATGCACATGACAAGTCATCATTACTCCTAGTGTTTCTTTCCTGGAAGAAGAAAAAAGTCTCTATGGTTTTATCAGAGAGCAAGATCAGAAGTCGTTATCGTGTAATAGCCCTCTACTGGCACCCTCGCTGGCCCAACTGCTGCGTGGTGTCCAGCAGCCCTCAGCAGCAGGAAGCAGGCTGCCACCACAGCATGTGAGGAAATGGATCGTGCTTTCCCAGGTATTTTTCTTTATGCTGACCAACCATTCCTCACCCTTTTGGCTCAGAGACCTCTTTTAGGGCTCATATACATGGAGAAATTAGTCAGTATTGCTCCCTAGGTGAATACTTACCTAGAGTACAGCAGCTATATGGGGAGGCGTTTTACAGCAACAGTGCCGGTCTGTTGCCCAAAGGCAACCTTAAATCTAGTCACATCCTTTCCAGTTGTCTAGAATCTGTGAAATTTCTATTGTAAATGAGCCTGTGTGCTTAACATTCAACATGCACCAGGCACTGCAGTGGGTCTGTGGAGAGAGGAAACCCCTGGAACAGGAAAACTTTTGACAACACAGGAAAAAAACACAGGCACCGATTACAGGGGCTACAAATCTTTCTGCTGGGACTTCAGCATCCCTGGAACATGACCCTCACTCTAAGTCTTTGGCACCAACAGTCCAAGCAACTGTCCAGCTGACCTTCTGACCACAGCTCTGCACTTAAGGCCTTACCTCTCTTAGCTTGTGGTACACCTTAATGAAGAGGGAAAGGTAAGACCCTCCGTGCAGGGTGATACTTTGGAGCAGCTGATCAGTAGCTTCCAAATGCTGTGTTGGCTGTGTGGTCCCTTGAACCTTGCAGGGGGCTGAAGCCATCCTGTCATTTGTTCTTTGAGATGAGGAGGCTTAGGGGGGACTGAGGAAGTTGGGAGACAAAGCACAGAAGTTCTTGTTTTCTAATACACTGTGAACTTTCTCACTTTCAATCTGACAGAATGGGCTGCCCTTCCCCAAGGAACAGTTCAAGCACCTTTACTGGACCTTGAAAGCACCTTACACTGGGAAAGACTATCCAGAATCTCCATTCAGCAGCAGACAGGATGAGAACAGCTATGGCGAGGAAGAACTAACAGAACCGGTGTGAAACTATTCCCACAGTGCTGTCTTGGTTTGGCTTCCTTGTTCTGCAGCAGCGGTGCCACCAGCTGGCAAGAGCCGAGATCCCAAGTCACAAAGATCAGAAACAAAATACACCCAAGAAGGGAAGTGATGACAGCCAAGCAAACCTGCAGCAGCTGGGCTGGGAGTTAGAGGCAGGCAGCAGATTGAGTGTTGAAAGGGATAATGTGCACTACCGCTGTGTTTGTAGTGTACAGTAAAAGCACAGTCGATAGCAGCGTAGACCTGCTGCAGGCTCCAGGCCAAGGAGTGCAACAGATCTCATCTTGGTTCCATAGCCAGAAATGACGATGGCCACACAGGCACATGCCAAGCATAGCCAGTGAGAAAGCGCCGAGGGAACCTGGACTATTCAGTATAAGGAGTGAAGACCGTGGCCATGAAGCAGTTAAAAAAAATCCCTTCCAACAAAAAGAGATGAGCTGCCCCACAGAAGGGAACAAACTGCTTCATCTGCACAGTGAATGGGAAAGCAAGGGGACCTGCAAGACAGGCGATGGGACAAAATAGGTGAATGCTAGAATTATTTGCTGGGGGAGGATTTGGACTCTTTAGTGCTGAGATTTAAGCTGGACACACATCTAGGAGGAGCTGGATGTGTACTGATTGTCCTGGTACTTCCTGAGGTGCTCAGCCATCCCCAATCCTTTCTGGTCCTGCACGTCAGCTGACACGTCCCACGCCATCTGAATGCTGTATTCAATGGAGCATCTGATGCAGCCGAGGAGTTAGTGACTATCATTGCCAGAGCCCTTTCTGTAGCTTAAAGTAACTGTCCCTTCACCCTCTTCTCGCTTTCTTATGAGGCTTAGTGGTAGAAACAAAAGAATTACCCTGGCAGGGGACCTGTTCTGTGTTAAGGAGGAGCAGCAGCAAGCGTGACCATCTAGGAATAGAGCACAGCTCATGAGCAGTTCAGCTCCAGCTTCCACACTGAGGGGTTGGCACAAGCTCGTCCAAATCCATGGCTGCGACAGGAGGCAAGCCAGGAGCCACAGGTTGTAGTGCTACTGATGCCTTCTAGCTTCATCCCACCACACATCTAACCCATCATCTCCTGCATGTCTCCAGGGCTAGGGATATTTTTTTTCCTTTGCATCTCTCGGCTCTCAAACAGTTTTGGTATAAGGCTCAGTAGGATGACAGTATAGTATTCACATGCCTTTTAGACGCTCCTCTTCCTCTTTTGGCATCCACAAGCATCAGTAATGCCTACTGCAGTACTACAGGGAGCGGAGATGGTGCAGCTGGAGACATGGTCTCCCATAGCTTGCATACAAAGCTGCATGACCATCATGCAAACTAGCACCTCAGGGTGAGGCCCAGTGTGAAGATGGGAATGCAGGAGCTGCTTTTAGGCACGTGATTTTAACCTCCAACATAAAGCTTAGATCTCTTAAGGACATTCCTCCTTTCCAAAAAATAACCTTCCCAATTCTATGTGGGGAAGCGGAGACAGGGAAATAGGACAGCTGGGCAGAGGCCTGACTCTCCTGGGCAATGAAAGTATGGTGGAAGATCTAATGCTACAGATGCAGTTTTGGTAAGTAAGGTCTTCCTGAAACCCTTAGTCCTATACCTGTCTACCTATAGGTATCTGTACTGTCCAAAACTTCTAAGGGGTGTTTCCTTCTTAGAAAAATAAAGTGGTTGAAAGGAAACTCTTGCCTCAGACAAATGAGGTACCAGAAGAAAAGAACAGGAAGGAGATGCTTTGAAGAGTGTAATAGTCCCAACTCTGCCATTAGATACATTTCCTATGGAAGCAAGGAGTGTTACTGCAGCTGTACAGGGAACAGGACTAATGTTTAAGCTATGAAAAACAGGAATAAGCTGAGAACCTGCCCTTGGGATAATCAATCCACTCACTGGTGAAGGAAAAACAGTTCACTTTCTTTCCTTTGAATCAGTCATGTCAACACAGAGGCTGGACTGTTACAGGGAGAAACCCAAGCCCACTTGCTCTCAAACTGCCCTGGATTTACTTGCAGTGGGATTGATCAGCAAGTAAAGGAAACCATCGGCCAAGCCAACGCACTATACAAATACATTTTATTTAGAGATACCCATAATAAGATGCACAAATACTTTTTGTTCACCAATTTTCAGATCACACAACTTCAAGTAGTGGAAAAAAAACAAACTGCAGTTAATTACAATTATCTATATAACAGGGCAGTAGTAAAAGATCCATTTGTCAGACTACAGCATGGTTAATGATACTCAGGTGAGTATGTACAGATCTAGGTATTTAAAAAGTGCATGGGTCATTGCCACATACACTAACATGCTTTTTCAAAGAGCAACATCTTTCTGGCATGTGAACACAGTAACCCGGTTAATGCAAGATGGAAAATTAGGCTCTTAATTTGATCTGGAAATGTGTCTATTAACAGTTTTCCTCCAAATGGCAAATTAAGAGTTATTTGTGACTGACACATGGAAAGCAATCTGTAAAAATCACTGTTACATTGTCCATGTAGTCAAGCAACACACAGATGACCTAAAATGATCAGTTCCAGCCTACACCTTCATAGCTCTTCTACCACAGTCGTCTTCAGAAGAGTCCAGAGTACTTATCACATTTAGCAAGCTGGCAGAAGAGCTGTAATCCGAGATCCAAGCTCTTGCACCCACACCGAGTTCTTCCCCAAGAGAAATCTCAATCCTCAAATTTCAAAACCCCCATCTTCCACCTGCAAGCATGTCAACTGGATCACGTATTGCTGGGTTTACTTTTAAATTCCCATCTAAATGGAGGGAAAGGTAGGAAGTGGTGCTGATCTGAGAGAGTAGCTGCATTGGTTTAAAGTTGCATTTAAAACACATGGAACCTGGACTCTTCTCTCCAGTGTCTCTCTCAAACCAAGTAAGTTCAGCAGGTTCCACTGCTCAATGCAATTCCTGTTTTGCTTTTAAATAGGAATAGTGCTGTATGGTGCTTGGGAAAGACCAGCAAGGGCTGTTGTATGGATGATTACACATAAGAGCAAGAAACACATTATATCAGTCTTCAGTTAAACTTTTTCCATTGCAAACAGAGAAAGACAGAGACTGACTTTTGCATTATAGTTGAGAGGCACATTTTGCATTGATGAACAGAAAACCCCAGTTTACATTGCAACTTTCTGTGGATTAGAATGCAGACAAACCTCCTGTTAAAGCAATTTTTAAAAAAGAAACGAAAAAACTCAGTTACTGTTCTTCTATTTAAAATTCTTAAACTGCTCCCTCACCTATTCTACCCAGAGATACCTTTCCACTTGTGTGTATGCAGTTGCTTTTCCTCCCTAAAACTTGTTTGTGTAAGAGATCCTTGTTTCTGTGCACTTTGGAAGTAGACAAATAATTCTGATGCCTCACAGGGTGGGCCCCTGTACCATGTTCAGGAGAGCCGAGAAAGTCAGTAGGATTTTGTACATATGCAGTGAACCCCAGAATAAACACCACGAAAAATAAAAGCCACCAAATTGAAATAGCCAGCAGTACAGGAATCGACTCCTTCACGGAGCAGGAATGAGTTTGGAGCAAAGCCCTTCGGACTGAAAGGGGAATACCAGTCCAGGGAGATATCCCCGGCTGAATCTCATGAATAGGGAGACTGCGAGCAAGGTCCCAATTCAGCAGGCTACTGCCTAAGCCAGTAAACTCCAGTAAGGCTTAAACAGGTGCCCCTGGGCTTTGCAGAACTGGTACCTGAACTGGTAAGCCGATAGAGGACAGGGAACTTGCTCGAGTCCCGAGGGGTAGAGGGTGGCAAGATGGGAGCGAGGCCGGGACGAGAGGCTGAGAATGAAGACACAGCACTTTGAAGAGTGACAGAGCCCGTTAGAAGTTACTTATCCAAATGGTCCCACAATCAGACCTGCACTGTGAGAGAAGCCCAGAGCAGCCAACTGAAGCTGTCAATCCCAGCTGCCCTGTTACACCCCTGCACATGCAGCTCGTGCTGGTTCAACAACCAGCCAGGTGGAGGGAGCTACAGACAAGGCCCTTTCACGCCATCATCCCGGCAGGAAGCACATGAAGGTGGCTGGTGGCAGCTGTAAAGCACACTAGTCATCGTCAATCACAAAACCAGAGACAAGTGCATTGGTAATCTTGAGTGATGAGGGGGAGAGTGAGTGACCACTGAGGAAACTGGTTCTTCCCCATGACATCTTCACAGCTCATCTTAAGAGGGATGACCAAGAGTTTCGCAAGCTGTGAGAGCAACTAATCTGCAGTCGCATAAGCATAAGGCATGATGGAGCAAACCCTCAAGGCTTCCATTGCTCAAACGCTCCATTATCAGCTCATCTCCGAGCGTAGTCAGCCTTTGGCATTACTGCTGGCCAAAGCTCATAATAACTTCTGCCTTTTGAGCACAGGGTTAGAGTCTAGCTCAGAGCACTACTATAGCACAGTTTTTTCATAATCCACCAAATATGCAAAAGAGAAAAAAAAAATCTGTGGAGAAAGCCTTTAAATGGGATCAAGTCAGCCGAAAGTCAGTGATGCACCCTCCTGTTTTTGCCCCTCAATTAAATCTTTAGTTATGACGTTGAGTAGCAGCCAAAGACGCCAGTTCTCTGGTTGACTAAACCACCACTGATCAGTTTAACAAACACTGGGTGCAGACGCAGGGCACCTCCACTTCCTGATCCGCGGACATCCACTGTACAACACAGATGCGAGAGAATTTCAGCCTCTGTAGACTGTGCAGGAGTGGAGTCTCCACTTCCGAGGCAGCCAGCCAGCCACTGAAGTTTATGGTAAAAGCACAGAGTGATCTTTCTACAGTGGGCTACAGGGTTTTTTTTATTACGACTCGATATTTTTCAGACTAGGCAAGCAGCTTTGAACTGATTGTTAAAGGTGAACTAGGAAGAAACGGGAGGAGAGGAAGGTGCTAAAGATTACAAGACAAAGTTAAACAAGTTTGTTCTACTCTGAAGAGTGACTGTGATAAAAACAGGACCTTACTGAATTTGAAGAAACTCTGAAGTTAGCAAGAACTAAAAAGAGAACTCCAGATTAAGTCTGCACTGGGCTACAGAGAGAACAGATACAGTTAGTACAGGAAATACACATACATTAGAGCTCCTTGACCATGTATTAATGTCAATACACTGATGACTAATCATGCTGATTCTAAAAATAAGGTACCCTCCTGGATCAACAGAATGCAGTACTGTACATCAGTTAATGATGGGTATGCATGCCCATTGAAGGCCACAGCAAGTGAAGAAATGTTCTGTTTCCATGCTCTTATGATCAAATTAACCTTACAGCTGGGAAGGGACATCTTGTATCAATTACACCATTCTCTGCTATCTGTGAAACTCAGGCCAAATTCCAGATGTCAGTTTGAGTTTAACCAAGATATCCTTTGTCAATTCAGAAAACAAAGCCAAACGTGTAATGTCTTTGTATTGGGGGGGAGGGAAATCACTTTTCAGAGAGGAGAAACAATTTACAAGGTAACTCTGAACACTGAGCCCCATGTGCAGGCAGGCTAGTTTCACATACTATCTGCAATTCCTCACTGTTCCATTTGCAAGCTGCATCAATAATTTCAAACAGTTTTACCTTACAGTTAAAAATGTGCACTGTAACATTTGAAGACAGCTGTTACTACTTCACTTGTCAGCTTCTGTGATAGTTCAGGATCCAGTGCTCTTTCTGACACAGCTCATAACAGAAACAGCAAGCTGAGAAAGGCTCTGTTAAATGGGTGGAATTGCAAGAGTTGTTAAACGTCAGACCCTGGATTCAGAACAAAAGCCAGCAAGTATCAGCAAGTTCTTTTTTTTTTTCTTCCCCCCCACCCCAGCTTTGGATCTTATTACATATATTTGGAAAAAAACATTAAAAACAGTTCAGTGTAGGACATCCTACCCTCAGGCAACAAGTTGTGATCACCGCACATTCTAAAATACCTTGTGTAGTTTGTGCATCATATACAAGTACATCATAGGCAATGGGGAAGATCCAGCATTTGTGTACACATTAACATACAAGCAAGCACTGATGGATGTCACAGGTAAGACTGATCCCAAGACAAACCAGTGCATTGATTTGCGTCTACACCACATCCTAAAACAAATGGAACAAGTCACAAGTAACAGTACAAACCTGTTGCAACTTCAACACGAGCATCTTAGAAAAAGACAATGCATGTACCCAGCCCTAAGACAGTGACGAGTTCGTGAGATAACTTTACAAAGATCAAGGTACCAGAAGAGGAAGGCACATTAACCTCTGGTTGGTCCATTTCGGTATTATTTGGATGAGTCATAGTGATTTATATACCCTGAGTCTGTGGGAGGCCTTGAAAAGGAAAGGAGACCAGGTAAATGGGCAAATAAAAAGTACAAGTTTAATGAGATTTTAAGATTCAGCACCTGAATTTTCCCTTTTAACAAGGGAATCTAGAAAAGCAGTTCCTAAGAAAACAACATATTGACTCCTAGATTTTTGTTCTGAGGTCAAAGAATCAACATCTAGGACTATAGAGACATCGCACTATGTTGTGAGGGTTTTTACAGACCCTCTCAGCTTCAGTCTAATGACCAGAATTTGTATACAATCAAGTGCTTTACTTGGTGTTTTTTGGGTACAGAAATGGTCAGGCAGACCACATCTTCTTAACTCTGCCAACCCTGGCACCCTGTTTTAGATGTGTGTGCACTTTCTTAGACTGTACCATTCCCGGCAGGATACCAGAGGGAAAGGCTGTTAGAAAATGGCACTCAATTTTTAATTGGGAAGATTCCTTTCTGTCAAGAGCATTCTTTTAATTAGCCAAGTACCACATAGTTTTGATAAAGAAACCCAGCATCGCAAGCAAAAAGATACTTCCTAATTTAAATCCTTGAAAATTAACATGGAGAAACAAGAATGACAAGGATATCTACTTGATCTCTCTGAAAAGATTTCTGACTAAGCCCTTTCACAAGTACCTCCTGAGCAATGAGTAAGTATCCCCTCTATGTTTTTAAACTCCTCAGGAGTCCTGAGAGCAATACCAAACGCTGTTGGGCTTTCACCTTTCCTCTTGTGCCCCCTTGCCCATCCTCACCACACACCAAAGTGCCCGCTTGCAGAGGCAGGGGTGAGCATATGTGGGAGATCCCTTCAGACAAGATGTGGCCGTGTTCTCCTTTCCACTCTTCCTTGTCTGCAACATGGACAAATTCCTGGTGTCTGTGCTTCAGAGACTTTCAAATAAGTTACTGAAAGCACTGCAACACTCAGAAATGCATTTTAAGTTGAGGTCACACCATGTGCTCTGGCTATGGGGTGGCCAGCGGTGCACACAGGGATTTTCACTTGGCTTTAAGCTAGAGAGCATGTGCCTGGCTAGCATGGGAGCCCAGGGCCCAGCACGGGCTGGCCAGAGGATCAGCTCCACCTGCATCACACACAGCTCTACAACAGTGTTCCTAGGAACAAGCTGTACCCCAATTCAGTAATTTAGTCATAGCAGCAATTGTGACAGAAGCTAATTAAGAACCTCTCGGACACCTTGGGAAAGTGGGTTTATGGAAAATAAGGGTATCAGACCACTACAAACAGAACTCAGAGCTCCCACCTGGCTGCTGAAAGATGCCGCTTGCTTTGCCAAGATGCAGCAACCAACAGCCCCTCTGTTCTTGATTTCTTCCAAACAACCAAACAGGTGACCTCCATGAAGGGTCAAGGCAAGCCTGCTTTATTTCACATCTGCACCAGGTGAGGGACATTAGTTCACAAGGCCAGTAAGTGCCTCTCAGCTGAGGGGCAGAAATTAAGACACCAAACCTCCATTCGACATAGCTGGATCATAACTTTAATATCTGTTAAGCCTGCAGCTGCAAACTATACACAAAGCAAGCGCTCGGGTGAGGGAAGAGGATGAAATTCTGGAGAAGAATAACTGATACATAAGTATCTTAATCCTTAAGATACAAAAAGCTGCCAAAGACTTTTAACGGAGGCAGCAAATATATCCCCATAACGAAGTTCAGGAGTCCCCTTCATTCAGGAAGTCACAAGAGTCACCCACAATGTGAATGTAACCTTTGTGGACAGATTAAGTCCAGTAAGATCACTGGGCACTCTTGCAATGAAATGGATCTATGTGGAAAATGAACAACTGAGACTAGGAACAAACACCTATTAACTATTCTTTGGTAATTTACTCACCTTGGACTAACACCAGCAGCACTGATGAGGGAACCAAACAAATGGACTCACGTCTTTACTGCAATCCCAGAAAGCACCCGAGGAAAGCACTAGTGATTTTCCCTGGCTGACTTCACTGTACAAGGGAGAAAGCTGGAGGAATTACCAGGAATAAGGTGTTTGGTGAAGAGGGTGAGCACCACCCTCATTGCTATGCTCAAGCCAACACTGCAAAGTAGCTTCTGCTTCCTTAGGAATGTCCAACACATAACACCCAATTGTTACTGAGGGGTTGCTACCCAGTACTTACAAGCTGGGTATTACCGAACCCATCATTAAGTCACTAGTTTGATTACCTGTGATTATGAATACTGAAAATGTAATGTCCAAAGATACCCAAATTAACATGGTAGTCTACTGAAAAGAGCTGAGCGGTAAAATTAACTGCTTCCTACACTCACCAGGAACACAAAAGATCCCACTACTGAAAAGCCAATAGCAGGAAGAAAAGTCTGAAGGTCTGTTATGATTAAAGTTCTTTTCTCTCCTTCAAGTGCCTAATGCAAGATAAACCAGAGTCAGTTCCCCCACAGGAATAGACCGTTACTGTGTAATCCCATCAGTCAAACATGTACAAGGGCAAGTGCCCAGTTCTACAGCCTGAGCCAGCCTCAAAGGTCTACCCAGTTTAAAATAAAGCAAGTTGAAGGTCTCAAGCATGGCTTGACAAAACGCCAGCAAGCCCATTTCTGCTCGACCTCTGAAAGAACAATATTGCTACAGTAAAAACTGGGATGATTTGGGATGGAGGACGCAACCCCAAGCAGACCATTCAGGAGGGCAGGAAAGAGCAAGGGAGGGAAATCATCAAGAAACATTGGAAAAGATAAGACGGTCTGAAAATGTGCATGCCACTGGGTCTCAGCAGAGCCGTTCAAGAAACTGCTGAAGTGCAGTCACCAGACTGAACTCCATCCATCGCAGAGGCGTATCTGCCATTTGAACAATGGAGTGCACCCAACTTGCCTCCATGCGGAGCCCGGAGATTCCCTGCTGTACTGCCATTCCTGCACTTCAATGGGAAACCCCTGCGTTTCTCACCATGATCCTGGATTTCAATTCTGATAGCTAACCCAACAGGGCAACAAAATCAAATAAGAAAACCTGGCTTTTTCTCCTATTTCTCCTATCACTTATCTTTGGGCAGTTGGCATATCATCACCTTTCTCTGCCTCTATTTCTAATGCTGACTGGACCAAAAGTGACATATAACCAACCACAAAATATTCTGAAACTTAACGTCTGTATCACTACAAGCATTTAAAACCACTGAAACAGGCCCAATTTGTTTGCGTGCTTGCAGCCCTATCTATTTTGTTTCCCGTTTTTTGGGGGGATTTTCATACAGCAACAAGGATGGCTCCCTCCCCATGAGAAGTTATCTTTGCAACCTTTGAAGAAAGCAACCTGAGAGCAGAATACGCAGAAGCATGTGAGACTTGAGGAACTTTACATCATTGTCCATATTCTTCTGAGAATTGTCCAAAGCTTCCTATGAAAAAAAAAAAAAAAAACACAAAAAAAACCCAAAACAAAACAAAAAAAAATCAACAAAAAACCCCAAACAAAACACGGAGGAAAACACTACCAGGCTTTAGGACCACACATTGAGGTACACAGGGAGATCAGAGTCAGGAGAGAGGGACACTTTCCAGGGGTGCCTCTTCAGTAACCTAGAGACTCTGCTGACTCTGCAGAAAGATCAGCGTCCATGTTTGGAGGCTGAAGCTCAGTCCATACAAATACCCTTTTTGCCCCCTCACCCAGAGCTGGAATATGCTTCAATTAATAGATCAACATCAGGGCGAGGATTTCCAGACCCAGGATTTTTCCTTTGGCACCGGTGACACTAAAACAAAACAAACAAACAAAAAAAGGCAGCACCTCAAATCAAGCCCAAACGAAAACCTAAGCAGAACATGTTCCCTGTGACAAAGTGATCTTGCACAGTAGCTGGAGAGCAATCCTAGAAATACACATCCTGCCATACTTCACCAAGACTTGTTTTTCCCTCTATACTTCCACTTTTCAAAACCCCTAAAATAACCAAAGCAGTATGTTGCCATCATAGAACACCACAGGCACCATTACGACATCTTTAAAAAACAATGAACAACTCTAAAATTTGAAAGCTCCTTTGCTACCCCGTGGTATATAATTCGCCCCTTTTCAGAGAAAAGCCTGAATAGCCACAGACGCAGCGCCGTGAACTGATTCAGTTTAAGCCATCAACCCACAAGGGAAGTAGAATTGTGAAATGCCGACAGAAGATCTGTTTGCGAAGCACCCGTGTCAGTGCTCAGTGTGAGTAAATTATACTTCTGGGACACGTGCACATCTGGGAGAGCTCTTCTCTTGCCAGGATTTCCACAGAGATGGGAGGGAACTGCATTCCTTGCGGGATTTCCATCCAAGTCTCCACTACCAACTGGAAATTAAGCCTGAGGCTCACTGCTTGGCGTTACTGATGAAGATACTGAGTACAAAGATGAGAGGGACCGGAACGACACATGCAGACTAGCTTTAGGCAGTCCGGCAGGAACTGCATAAGGGACTAGAGCTACTCTGCAGTGGTGGCTGTGATCTCCAGCAGAGACAGGAGAACAGAGCATGTCCCAGCCTTGTCTTTCTTCTCAGCTTCAACCAACTGCCCATTTGGCACCAAAGCGGTGAGATACAAGCACACTCTGCTCCACCGGTGACAGAGGCAGGGGAAAGGCATTCATCTCAGCAGAGGACAGAGGCGTCAGTAACAGCTGAGAGTTTGGTGCCTGCCAAAAGGGTAGGAGTAGCATCCTGGAGTCCTGCATTTTAGCTGAGTATTAGGTAAGACCATCACCCTGGAATGCACACGCTTCACAGCTGGACCTGAAGGGCATAAGACCTATTGTCCCCACCCAGTCCCACATGAAGTTCGAGGGAGTTTGAATGCAGAAGGCAACAGGGGATTTGGGGAAAGACTGAGCCTCTCCTACAGCAAGCAGGACGACAGCAGATGACAGTGCAACGTGAGCTAACAGCAAGTTATCTTGCCACACGGAAAGCTTCTAGCTTGCGTTAGTTACGTCCGAGATGTACTCATTAACCTTGGAGAAAAAAAACAGTTTATTTATTCCATTGGCTTATTAGAGGAGATGGCCAGAACAGCTAAAATAGGAAAAGTTTCCACAACCTGGGACAAAAACGGTCCTGGGCTTTAGGCAGTTTATGAAGAACCATGAGCTACTACAGCAGCATACTCAGGAACCTTGGCTGATCTGGAAAATGGATAGATTCAGTTCATTTTGAATGACAAGAACATTCATGTCCCTAGCCCCCATTCCCTCTCGGCACCTCTGCAGGCCCTCAATGTAATGTCACCCTGCAATAGCCACGCTGCAGAATAGCCTACGCAAACTCCAGTTGTGCAAGCTGATACCTGGGACAGGCAGAGAAGGAGCAGAAGATCAATTTTTGCTCCTGGCACTGCTGAAAACTACAATTCAAATACGAGCGCACTTTTGAGACCTCCTGCACTTCTACAGTTTGGGCTTGATGGGCAATACCCCTAGGGAATCCGTCCCTGGGCTTCAATAAGTACAGCTTTAAATTACTGTATTCCTCTATGTATAAACAGTGTCATTAGACTTGTACTTTTAAAAATAAGATCAACCCAGGCCACGGCCAGGCTCTGCAGATAAAGTAGTAGCTTATCTCTTATAAATATTTTTAATATTTTTTAATTACAAGTAGTCCTCACTCCAGGTAATGTAACTTGACACGAAGTACCTGCACACACGCAGCCCCTAGACTTTCACAGAAAGCCCAGGAGCAACCACTCTATAAGAAAGGAATCCTACCTCACAGCAAAGTAGAGGAGGGGGCACATGGCCAAGATAGCCTAAATGTGGGGGAATAGTCATTTGGAGTAAATACAATAAAAAGGGATTTCAAAAACCCTTCATATAAAGGATCAAGGAGGTTAAAGCAAAAAACTGGTTCAAAAAGATGTACAAAACTGTTGGAGACCAACAGAAAACTCTGCCAAAAAATAACTTGCATTTAAATCAGAAATAAATGGCATCACACAATTCTGTTTTTAAAAAAAGGAAAAGAAAAGTGGAAATCTGTGTAAAGATCAGCATTTATAAAGAGTTATCATTAGCTCCAGAGACCAGCGTAGTTCCCATGAAGTCCTGATGGAAGGGGGCCTCCTGCCACAAAGAGTTTCGTTCCAGACGAGTCGTAGCAGTGGGTGTAAACAGCATTTGGGAAGAAATTTATGTCAGAAAAATAATTCCTCCAGGTTTCATCATGATTCTGTTAAAGGAAAGTTTAGATTGTTATTGTTGCTAAACAAACCCAAAACCTTGTTTCACAAGAGCAGAAGGTAGCTTCCAGAGCCTAAAAAGGGATCTTTTCTGGTAATAGTCCCTGAAGCTTCAGACAGATCAACTTGAACATACCAGAGTTGTCACAAAGCTTTTTCTGAGGACATTTGGGCCAAACATTGGAGGGGGGAAGGTGGAGGGTAGGGAAGATATCAAGTTTCATTAGTTTTTAAAGTTACATCACAATGATAAAAAAGATAATGGAGAGAAGTTAGACAAAGCCATTACCTGCTTTATAACAACATACAGGAAATTGAACTCAAGTGCCTGCCATGGCATTACCTCAGGAAGCCACAGTTTCTAAAATTGCACACAATTAAATTAATCTCTCTTACTTTGAGTACCACGTTGGAGTAGCATGTTTTTGAAGGAAGACAACGTATTTTGTGTTTGAGGTTCTGAAAATTCGAAGTTAGATTACATGCCAAAATACAAAGATATAAAATCTAGTTCATTTATGAATCAGTGCATAAGAAAAGGAGTCAGTATGCCTTACACTCAAGCAACCAACCATTCAATACTCTTTCATAAAGCTTTTGTAGAAAGCAATTCTGCAGTACTTCTTGCTTTTTGTGATTACGGGTATTGGTTACATGATCACTGTTCTGCTGGGACGCATTTCATACAGTCGCTCCCATGACTACAAAAAGAACCATTTCTCAAGCCCTACGGCACTCCTGTGTAAAGGGTCGCCTACAGCTACACGCAACTCACCAGCCAGCCTTTCCCAGTAGTCAACTTCAAAATTTCACTTCCTCCTAATTTCTGCTTCTGTCCATAGCAGGCACGTGGGGGCTTTTCATCCAGGAACCTCTGGGCTCTGATGTCGTAAAACAATAAAGAACCTTGCCCCGTTCCCACTGTGATGATGTGCTCGTAGAAGCTCACCGATCGAATACCTGTCAAACAGAGAAGGGACATACAACGCAGTAAGGAAGATGGATGCTTTGGCTCTGCAGCGCTGCTGCTTGATGTCTAATATTTTCTTTAAGAGGAGCCACCTAGTAGTATTCTCCACAACACAAGTTTCCCCACTGCTATGGAGCAGTGCAGATAAATCCCATTGATGCTATTGAAACAGCAGCTTCAATTACATATACTACTTCCCTTCTCCCTAGGCCATCAGCCACACTGATGGTGCGTAGTCAGAAGCTTCATTCTCAGCAGGCCCCGGCTTTGCCAGATAAGCAAAGATCATAAGCCATTTAGGATCAAGAGGAGCTTCGTGAACACTCTCAGTGAACGCACCATGAGCGAGTACATGGCAGCAGACGGAGGAAAGAGCATCACATTGGTTTCCTCCATGAGCCCACACCCTATCTAGCTACCTGCCAAGCTGCCATGTGACCGTGTGAGAAAAATTACTGTCCCAGCTGCCACCAAGTGCATTTAGCGGATCAACAAGCTAGCTGTAAGCAAGTATAATCATAATAATCACTAGTCACTTTGCTGCTAAGATAGGTCAGGCTCTTAAATAATTTTGAAGCTCCACTCAAATATTCTCACGCAAGCACACCTTACTCTCTGTAGCTGGCACTTTTAGCACTTCACCTAGCAATGAAAACAGACTAGGAATCCTACAACCTAAGCAACACCATGTTACGCCAGCACATGGGAAGCTACAGCAAGTTTCCAGTCCAAACAAAATATTCTAGCACAATTCAGTTATGCCATTAGATTGAGTAAAAGGAGTACATTTTGTTTCCACAAAAATCTAAACCTGAAGCCTCAGCTAAACAAGGATCCCTTGGAAACAGTCTTGGGGAGATTCTGTATGTAGGAATTTGCAATTTGCAAAATGTCCTGTCATCTCACCTCTATTTATTGTGCAAAAGGTTCGTTCTGTGTAAGCACTCTACCCCAAACAACTCTTTACGCAGATTAAACCCTGCCACACACATGCTTTTCCTTCCTGCACAACATAATGCCAGGTTGTAACTCCAGGGCTGTTCAAGCCCTCTTTAAAGTACCACTGAATTACAGCCTAAACAAGTATTCAAACAGGAGGGGAAAAGTAGTGAGTTATGCCAGCTACATCCACGTGCCAACTGCTGTCACCGTACCAAGTGGGACTGAACGTCACAAAACTTGTAACATACTGGAGTACGCCCAGCAGGACACGTGAGGGCAGACGTCTGAGAGGTGTGGATGCAGCCAGGGAGTTTCCCCTTCCCCTTTGTACAGAGTCCTGACTGGAAACACATCCTCATCCTTCCGCCTCCGCAACCTGATGTTACATCCCCAGCCACCAGCATCTGTGACACACACTTAGAACAGGCAAGGCCACATCATCGTGTGCTCCAGATGCGAGGTGAGGTCTTGGCTGCAGGCTTAATAGGTGGGAAAACACTGTGCAAGTCTCACACCTGCTGAATTAGATTTACCAGATTTGTATAAGAATCTCCACTTCAATTCAGAGAACTACAAATGCATCTGAGCAAGTTGGAGACATCTCTCCCCGCCATTACAAGGGCCTGGCTCTGGCAAATACACGCAGAAAGCTTTAAGCCCTCTGCAATCAGCAAGAGCAGTCACTTGGATAAGAGAAGGGCACAAGAAGGGACCTCCTCTTATTTTTGCTCCAAAAGTCCACTTGACAAGCAACCCAGCAGAACACTCACTTAACAGAAACAGGTGATGGAGTATGAAAGCAGATGGCATATACTTTTCAATGCAATTTATTAATAAAAAGCTGTAAAATGCAAAACAACTGTGGATCTTTCTCTAATCAAAAAAATTAACTGAAGAAATCCGTGATGTACCCATTACTAAGAGGATGTTTAGAACAGGCTTTCAAGAACAGCACTTCAAATTGGCTCCTAAGGGGCTGAAGTACCTCAGATTAATCATTCCCATCAAACTAAAAGCACAACCTGTGCCTAGAACTGATCACGGTAAGCTCTCTAACATACCCAGCACTCCACCACCTGGACCTGGACTATTTGGGTCAGCAAATTGAGACTCACTCCTGAGAGGCAGGGACGCTCTACAAATCCCAGAAGAAAATGAAGACGCAGTAGCGTGTCCTACACAAGGAGCAGACACAGAGTCCGTGCTGCACAATCTCTGTCCATTATGTTAACATTGCTGCCTTCAGGATATAAAGTCAAGGGCACACGACATAGTACTGCATGCCAGCTAAGCAGAAAGCAGTTGCTCTTGCAGATCAAGAAGTTGAGTCCAGGGCCTGCACTTCCCTGTACAGCTGCTGAGAAAAGCAACACTGACAAGATGTACCAAAAAGCATGAGCTACCTTCTCATGTAGAGCAGACAGGGTTACACTGGGTAAAAAACAGCCCCAGTTCCAGTCTTACTAAGCGACAATCTTTCTCTGACCTGCTTTTGTATACAACCCTAATGATCTGAAGTTAACTTGGACTTACCATGTTCATTTGGAAGCTGAAACCACATTCAGGTAACACTTCAAAGCATTTAAAAGTCAATCCAGATTTTAGTCCGCAAATCAATAAGCAGCCTACTTTCTAGAGGTGCTGCACCGCTCCAAGTCCCAGTGAGATCAATAGAAAGTTGAAACACTTGGTATCTTGGGAATTAATATTACTCAAGTGCCTCCACCACCATGCCAAGGAAAAAGATCTGCCTACTACGCAGAACAGAACATAGCATTGAACAAAGGCTTTCTCCAGACATAAACTGGAGATGCCCCAGAGATACTACCTACGCACAGATCATCCCCCCAGCAGGGATGATCACATACTCAAGGCAGAAGCTTTCAGCCACCAACCACCACTGGGCACCACACTCCAGTGTCTTGGTATTTCTTCCCTATGATACTAAAGGGTGACAGTGTCAAGGACCTCCACAGAGCCCTCACTGATAGGGTCAGGACAAGGGCTGTTGCTGGTAAGGTGTTCAGGTGACAACATGTGCCGGTGAAGCACCTTTTCTCATATTATAGAAACCGATCCCGTATCTGAAAGAAGCAGACCCTGACATTTATCTAGACAGCACTGTTCAAACTCCAGTAACCACATTAATAAAACTTTCCAAACCCTTGCCTACATGCTTTCTCTTTTGATAACTTGCCCAATAAAGAGATGATGCCCAGAGCCAAGCTAAATAAGGACTGCAACTTATTAGTCTGGGATTAATATGGTTTAAAATGGGCATCACAGTGCCTTCTCATGCTTGAAAATAAAGGGTATGGGAAGAAGCTTATGAGGCCATGCACCCTGCAAGCCCTCATGCTTGGCCCTGGTATAAGGTTCAATTTGACATACTGCATCCACATCAAGAGTCTCACTCATGACTTTAAAATTACAAAGCAAGCATTCACTCACAGCACAGACTCCCAATATGATAGCACAGAGCAGACAACATGCTTTTTTTTCATTCCCAGAGAAAAATACAGGAATAGACAGTATTAATAGCAGTACGAAGGCTGGATTGCTTTGAGATGAATTAAAACAGAATAAGACACAGTAAAAAATAAGTATAAGTAAAATGCAGTTTTAAAAGTTCAGTAATATTTGGAGGGTGTACAACTTAGCTGATCATAAAAGCACTAACGTTGTCTATCACTAGATTTCAGAGTTGCTTTTAAGTTTGGTTTGTTGGTTGTTCAAGGAATACTGTCATAAAAGCTAAACCTACATATACTATTAATGATTTAGTCTATCACATGAAAAACCCTTCCTATTTATTAAAAGCTTATCTTACTGCAGTCTTAATAGCTACTTCTGCAAGCAAACCATTTGAAGCACCCTTTGACAAATTTCTTACCACTGCCTCGTTCTTTGGAACAGACGGATTTAACATTGTGAGAAGGCTGCCTTGGATCCAGAAAGGAGACATGTGCCTGTGATCCTACTGCATACACTGACCACTCCTGACCATAAGCCAAACACACGTTCTCCCTGCAGTATGGCAACTTTGTGGAAAGTAACTGGAAACGGAAGAAATAAAAATCAACCCGTTATGAGAAAAGAGCAAGATGTTAATAGAACAATTCTGCAAGCTATGTTCAAGGAAGTTGCAGTGAAAAAAACAAAATGCAGCTAAAAAATAAGTTCACCACAAAAACAGAACTTTAAGAGAAAAGCAACAACCTGATGCAGAGAAAAAAACCTGAAGGAGATGAGATGCCTTATCTGAACCACACTGAGATTTATAAAGGCTGAAGCCAAGTATTATGCAAAGAAAAATGAAAATTTTGGCAAATTGTTTTAAATCTTTCTAAGCTGCTGTTATTTCTTCAGCAGGTGCACACAGACATCAGCTCTCAGCTGAAAAAGCTTACCTCATACACTAGCATAGATATTCTGGGTTTGATCTGCAATTACACTTAAATTAGTGCAACTTCCTTTATGAACACTGCTAATCAAGTATCCATCATACTCCATGGAAAGGTTCACTTCAGCTCACCCAGAACTGGCAGAAAGTTAAGAGCCCTTCCCGCCCTCCAAAATAAGGGGAGCGAGGAGTTTCTCTCCCGAAGTTCTAATTTTTAGGACACTTCATTTTACATAAAGCTTTTAAGTGTTTTACAAACACTGTTGCTCTTCCTTCAAGCGTTTAAAGGAGATGAAGAATAATGAACAGCCTTAACTGCTAAGCCATTTTTTAAATTTAACACCAACAAACAGAAAAGCACCTTTGATAGTGTGTGCTCTGCTTTCCAAAGATGAAAATACCCATCTAGGGACACAGCTCCCAGCTCCTATAAAAAAAAAAGTAAGAGAGTTAGTTTCTGTATTATAGATGTCCTTAAAAACTCACACTCTACTAGGCAAGCCGCGTACTCCAGACTGAACTCATCCATAATCCTGTACATGCTTATAAAGATACGTTTTCATTTTATCCTGATCTTGATGGAATGCAATACAGCACAAATGTGCCAGGTAGAATAAGAATTAATAAAAGAGTAAATAACCAAAACTAACTTTCAAAAGTAGAGATCTTGTTAGACAATCAAACAATGAATTATTAGACAGTACAAGCTAGAGTTGGCAATTCTCTTCAGCAGCTGCCACACGGATTCTGACCCTGAAGCAAACATTTCTTTCCAGGCACTACTCCGCTGAAAAGCTATTTGAAGTCTCCATCACAGAGGAGTAATTAACAGCTGTAGTGAAAAATAAAGTCCACAGGAGCACCCTGCTTCTGAGAGCACATCCACCTTCGCTTCAGACCTTCTATATTCTTTGAGGGCAGAAAGAAAAGTAGTGGAGGATGAGCTGCTACTCCCACTAGTAATAAGAGATCAGTATGGGGCAGGTTAACATTTACTGCTTATCAAACGCCAACAAAGTAACACCAAAGCAAGCACTGGTGCCTGCCCTGTGTGTCAGTCACCTCAACTGCTGAGCAATCCAGTAACGATTCAGCCCTCAGAACAGGAACTGCCTGAACGTTACCTGGTCTTCATGAAAGGGGAAGGAAAGTAGCAAGAGCACTCAAGAGTGGGACTCAAGCTGCAAGAGGTGTTTTGGTGCTTTATCTGCTTCTTGTAAACATTCCTCCCCACTCCTCCTTAGGGTGCAAGTCTAAAATCAAACCCACAGGAAAATTATTCCTTCTGATAACATATGTTTTTTTTTCTACTGGACTTCTCCATTCACGTGGGGAAGAAGCAGACATAGTAGATAAAGACAACCATCTCACATGAGAAGGATGCAAAAGGATCAGGTAAAAAATATTAGGTTGCTTCTCCGGTATTTCTGATTTAGATTACTTTTGTCTTTTTCTAATGCATATGGACAGTTTTAGGACGTCTTTAACTGTCTTGCTTATCTCACTGACCTTGTTCTTATTGTTGAAAGCCAATGCTCGGACTTTGCAGTTGTCAGGATTGGTGTTCTCCTTGGGGATATCCTTCAGAGCCCTGTGTGTTATGTGGGCATAGACAGGAACTTGAGAGAGATTATGCCTGGCATCACTTTTGGACAACACATCCTCTGTGACTTCCCAGAGACCCATCGAACCGTCCCGGGAACCTGAATAAACAGTCCAAAAATAAATAGTCCATTTCATATTTACATAACTCCCCTTTTTAAAAAAGGAATAAACAATAAGGTCTGAAACAAAGAAAGGATACTATTAATTTAATCTAACTGAACACACTGTTGGTGCCTATATATTAATTATTTTTACCAAAAACATGACTTTACTGAGCTGTAAAGTTCATAACGTTATGAACTCCTTGTCAACTGATTTGTCTACCTGGTTTCCAAGCAGCTAGATCACTTCATCTGTTTTCAAACCAATTAAGATGCATCAAAAAACACAACCCTGTACAACAATCACCGTTAGAGATTTACACGTAGAATAAACTCAGAAGTGACTGAATAGCCTATGCGTTCAGCCTGGCTTACCAAGGCTGAGACTGACAGTCCGTTAAGCCAATATAAAAACCTCCAAGAAAAATCAGTTTGGGTTCATTTGATTTCTGCAGGTATGCTCACAGATATGTACACACATATTTGTGAACTGAACAGGAACAACTATTTCAAACCACAATGTGTACTGATTTGCATCAAATCTATTTTTTAAATAGAAACTGAGGCTGAACAAGCAAGAACTCATTTTATTTTTCTACTGAATTTGAAGATATTAATCCAAAACATGAATCAATAAGAGTAATAATACTGGATGAAGAAAGCTGAATGTCTTTGGTTTGTAGATCCACACGGGCTTAATCCAAGGCCCTATACCCATCCCTTCTGGTGTTTAGGCAACTCACTTCCATCTAAGTCAGCTCTGACAGATTTGACTTGTACCTCAATTTCTTCCCTACACAATGTGAAAAACACATCCCTCCTTCTCTCACAGGGAATGCATAAGAAATATTTCATGTCTTGAAGATGCCAGAAAAAACTAAATATCTACATCAGCCTATTAAATGTATAGGCTTTGGTACATCACAGGGAATAAGCTGCAAAGACAGTTAAGCAAAACATCTTGTTGCAATACAGGTGGTCCAGCACAGCAGAGATGGCTTTGCCCCCTCACAGATGGATTCACTCATTTGCCACTATCACCTACTACAGCCAAATACAAAAGGAGCTTCCTAATGGCACTGCATAGCAGCAGGCAGCACAGGACACTACATCCTGCCAGTCAGTTTACATGTTGATGGTCTTTAATGGTACCTAATCTTGTTTGTTATGGAGGCTGAATACTCAGCAGTAGAATTTCTAAACATCTTGACATACTTCAGGAGGAAGCTGTCTCTTTTAACAGCCCTAGCAGGGGAAAAAGTCAATGTATGTTGTTCAACTGGTTAGCCCTGAAGCCAAGGACAGTATCATTTGTTAATGGCTCATGCAATTATTCATCCCATCTGAAGCTTTTGCCATGGAAATATTTTCATCAGGCCAGTACAACTGAGTGGACTGATGCATTCTCCCTCAGCTATGGCTGCTTAGTCAAGAGTTTAATTTTATGCTTACAGACTACTGACATACACTGCTGAAGGTTTTACAAGCGGAGTCCTGCCTTGTTCTAGTTAAAGTTAAGACAAGCAAGAGGAATAATCAAGCCCCTGGTCCTCTTTGTACTCTCTCAACAGTTTTGAAGGCAGTGAGAAAAATATACTGCCAAATCTCAGACCTCAGGCTATATGATCAGTGTGATCTGCCGTGGGACGAAATGCCCTTTCTTCTTCCTGTGGCATTTAGCCTGCCCCAAGAAAGTCACAAAAAATTTGCATTTAGTTTCTTAATTCAGATAAAGGTATTTGCTATATCCTCAATGTTTGGAGTTCATATATTTCTGCTCCACACTTTCAGATACAGATGTAACTGAAATCTGTAAGATTAAAACAATGTCAGAAGTTAGTTGTCTTTGTTTTCTCCTGATTAGGATCATCAGCGAAGTTCTGAAGAACTCAGTTTAGCAATCAGACTTGCTAATTGCTTTCAACAAGTTTTCCCTGGTGTCTCAGGTCTGGAGACTAGAACCTACATCCTGCCGTAAGCATCATACAACAGAGGACATGACAGTCTTCTACTCACACCTCCACCCTTAAGCACGCAGAAAACATTGAGAGCAACACAGTTCAATCTCACGTGCTGTGTCTCTATTCCATTGGGTCCTTATCTTTCCCTTGGATATCTGTAATCATCTCTGCTGTTCTCTTCAAGCTTACTAGCTGACAATGTTTTTTTTAAATGCAGGTATTTGGGTTGGAGACTTGCAAGGATCAAGTTTTATATTAAATTCAAACTAAAATTCCAGGATTAGCTTTTTGTTTTTTGGGGAAAAAAAAATATCTTACTGACTAACAATTCAAGTATTTGATTTTTATGAGACTGTTATGATTTTCTGACACCTGCAACTTGACACCTTTCTGTACAGAATACTACACCCTGTCAGCACAGACAGTAAATTAATGCAATAGCATATTAGTATTGCTGCCTTTACCTAAGTAAGTAATACTTTATGAAATTACACTGATTGTCCGACTAGTTACTAAAAAGTTAGTAACTGACCTTTTGTATTACCGCCTGCTGTATTAACTGCCATAGTATATGTGCATACACCCCCCTCCCCAAACTGAGTTTTCATTAATTAGTCTTCCATAGGATTTCATGAAACCGATATTGCTCTTCTGTATTCCAAAGTTATTAACTGATAACCAACACCCCTCTTGAAATTATTCTTCTTGTGTGGAATCCTTCCCTGTAATTCACTGTGTTAGAGATCCTCTCATGGCAACACCTATTGGAAAGACAATAATATTCCCTCCGATACTAGAAAAATCAAATCTAGACCAGGGCCCTGCAAATAAAACGAAGTGAAGCACTGTACTAAGACCAAGAAGGGTTTAAATAGCCAAGGTAGTTCCAAGTGGTTTCAAATGCCCTGATAAAGGTGCTTTCCTAAGACCTATAAAGTACTGTACATCAGTATAAGACTCCGGAAAGGCAAAAAAAAAAAAAAAAAAGAGAGCAAAAAATTTACTTTACCAGAAACAGCCATAGTATCGCTGATCCATGCAATTGAAAATATCCAATCCTTATGTCCATCCTAAAAGAAAAAAAGACAGATTTTTCTCTGCCATTATACTCTAGAGTAGTCTCAAAGCAGACAAGTATTCTTCACTTTGATTTTTAGTACAAACTGAGGAGGACAGACCTATGTTAAAAACATACAGATAAGATTCCAGTATCAAGCTGGAGCAGTTTAAATACCTAACAGTAATTTTAACTTTTTTGATTTTGAAGTGTATAATTAACAGAGAGCAATTAGGTGATGGAAAAACAGGTCTCTGACCAAGGACAAACTGATCTCAATTCTAAGGACTTAGATTTTTCCATTTTGAAAGCAGCGTTCTTCACTTCTGTAAAGTAGCTACATACTTTTATTTCCTCAAATGCACATCCCTACCATAAAAAGTAACCAAAACCTTATGTTTACAATATATGACCGACAGATTAATTTTTCAAGACTGTTAGTTCAAGAATCTTTTCTTTAGCAGGTGAGAAACCTATGGGAAAAAAAGACCATAATGCTCTAGTTCTGTCTGAAAAGCTGCAAAGTCACAGCAGCACGCAAATGAAAAGCAAGTCATACAAATCTTCAGAGTTGAGCCTTTCTGCAGCTGGTTATCTGCAGAAACTCTGACCTGACCTTTGCTGTTGTAGTTAACGTCTACGTAAAGTCCTGAATCAAAAAGGAGAAATGAGAGAGAAGTGCTTACAGGACACCACTATACTCATTTCAGCCTTTTTTAAAAAGGCCTCATGATGTTTCAGAATTATAAGCAGTACCAGTGTCTATCAAACCGTCATAAGCCACTGGGTTAGAACTAATACTCAAATCCAAGTTCAGCCTCTGAAATAATACATACATAAGCTGCACTGGAGAACAGGAAAATTTAAACAACTTGTATCATATCTTTTCAATTTCTCAGAAGAGCTTTTTCACTAAAACTAGTTTCAGAGGTCATCACCACAATTAGACTTTAACATTTAGGATTTTGTTACATTTTCAGTGCTTAAAAGTAATCTGAAGTAGACCTGAATGAGGGTGAGGAAGAAGAAATTTGACTCAGAACCCTGAGAATCGTCTCACATGTTTGTGTACTCACTCATATTTAAGACATCTTGCCACAAAAGACAACTTAATTGGGAACGTTTTCAAGCCTTCAGAAATTCACTCTCCACTACAGGACTCCCAAATCTTAACCTTGCTCTGACTTTATGCACTTCAAAGTGGTCATTCTTGTAAGTGACAGAATAAACTTTCCCCGAATACTCCCACTTACATCTCCCACACAGACAGGATCGAGAGTAGGCAGACGATAAATTGCAAGACTGTTGGGGTTGTCTCCACCCGTGGCTAGGAGGGTCCTTGAGGGGTTGAGCTCAATGGCATGAATACCACAACCCTGCTGGTTCACCATGCCGGGTTCACGATCTTTCAGAATAGGAATCTTGGTAATTTGACCAGTCTGGACATCTACTACAAATAACTGGGGAAAAAAACCACAGGAGATGTAAGTCATCATCAAACAGATAAAAAACCCAAGATGGTCAAATATCCTCCCTATTTTCAGTTGACATTCTTTTCAAGTTGGAATACACAAATGCTGCAAGCATGGCTGAAAAAGGCATAAATTCCTTCTTAAAAGAAGTAAACTAACAATTACAGTGGGTTTTATTTCAATCATCCCATTTGGTTTTCACAGCAATAGGAGAGAGAAGAGAAATTTGTCATGGGAGGTTTCCCATTTAACAAAACACTTGAATCTAAAACAATTTTCCCTGTTCAATACCATGACAAAACAATATTGTTTTCCAGTTTCCCTGTACAACAATGAGAAAGAGACCCAGCTCAGAACAGCCAGTAAGCCCCAGGGCGCTTAGCACAAGTCTTCTGCCTCCCAGATAAGTTACTTACCCTGAAGTTCTGGCTTTGGCAAACTAACACTTTACAAATTTATATAATTGGAGTTTATTTTCCGGTGATGTAGAATCACAGCCCAGGATTATAATTAAATTCCACACATCCCCACTCCCCTTAAGTTTGTTCGTTCTATAACCAAAGAACGATGTCTCAAAGCCTCTGGAAGTGAACTGAAAATGAAGACAACAACCTAAAAAAGAAAACTCAATGCAATTTAAAAAATATACACCTCAAGTAAGTTGTTCTGAAATCCTTTGTCAGACATTTCTAGAAGGACAGAAGAGAAATCTAGAGGTTCTCAGAGAGAAATTACACTTACAAGTTGGTTTTGGTGAACTCTCACAGACTGTAGATCTGTTCTTTAATAAGCGTAAAAAAACCCAAGAAAATTTAGCAGCATATCTATTATTCTTGATGTACTGAACTTGCAGAATATTAATGTCAAATCAAAACGTGATAAAATATGGTATGTTAAACTCATTCGACAGAGAAAGCTGAAATCCATTCATCGCTATTTGTGTGTTGTGTCTAGAATTACGCATCACCTTCAACCTGCATCTGATCTTCCTCTGTAGGCAGTGGTCTTGCACAGATGACTGTTCCTACAGGGACTGAATTTTCATATTTCATTTTTTATTTTGCATGCAGGTGTGGGGTCAGGCAACAGCTGAAGTGCCGCTGAGTAGGATGGAAGTACTCCACTTCTCCCAAGCCTTACAATGCAGTTTACTGCCTGAGACAGCTGGTAAAAACATGAAGCACACAGCAGCCCCTCTGCCCTAACCACACCCCTGAAAATTAACACCTGCACTGTAGGATCAGGACCACTAATTCCCTCTCCTCTCATCCTCCCTTGTCCTTCCCCTATCAGTGTATACCCTCTTCTCTTCCTCAGTATTTCCTTCCAGCAGAAAGGCCCAATTCCCTCTCCTATTCTCCTTCAACTACTGAAAAAAAACCCAAAATCAACAGTTAAGTACCTAAGATTAAGGCTTGCAAGTGTCATCTACAGGTCCTAAAGCTGGCACCAGAAGTGCTAATTAACAAAACACATCCACACCTCAGGATGTCCTGGACTCAGGAAAATCGTGCTTCAGCTGGAAGAGATTCACACTTCAAAGAGCACCTCAACAAGTATGAGGACTGAAATTAAAAAGCCTTCACATTCTCTAGTCTGACAACACTATCATACATCCGTGTTTGATACTAGGTTAATAAAGACTTACTCTAATGCAAAATTCCTTTAGCTAAACTCTAAACTAATTGGCCTGAAAACATAACGAACTTGGAAACCCACAATGCTGAAGCATCAGACCCTCACATTTCTGTCCTGGATCTTCAATCTCAACATCATTTTCCTGTAACAAGTTTCCAAATTAAGATATTCTCAGAAGCAGCAACAGGACATATTTCTTTTAGTGCCTTCATCTGCTTGTACCCTACTCTAATCCATCATCAGCCCTGGAATTGCTTTGTCATTTCATCACTTTTCTCCTCCAGTTGCACAATATTACCGTAACCAGAACGGCAACTGCTCTTAGGGCAAGAAACTTCGCAGAGTTAAGGGACTGGCTTTGTAGTTTCAGCTGTAAAGTTTTAAGCAGTAACTTCTCTCCTTGCTTGGTAAGGAACCTGGCACACTGTGTGTATTTTAAAAACAACCACCACCGCCCTAGAATAAAATAAGCAAGCACTGTCTGCGTATGCTAGGACTCTTGCATCACCTGGGGCAGGACAGGAAGCCAGAAGCTCACACTTGCGAGCTGCACCACTGATTGCCAAGAAGTCTTCCCTGTAAATCCAGCAAACCGAAGCCAAGAGAAGCCAAACAGTTGTTACACACTTCTAAAGCCAAAAAGGGAGAAATGTTAAGAAACAAGATAGGCACCCAGCTAACAACACAGAAAATTTGAATACCATTTCAAGAGTTTTAAAGACGCTAGAGTAAATAAAGTACAAAATATCCGACTGCTTTTAAACAAGTGCAGCCAAAGCCGCAGCATACAATGACATAAATCTGAAGAAAAAACAGAAATTGGCCTACTTCCTTCCAAGCAAACTGGTACCTTCACTACTCTTGAAACAAGTACATCTGCAAATAACTCCAAAGCAGCCTGGCCTCAGAGTCCTGACAAAGTCTTGATAGCTGAACTGTACATTTATTTTTTTCTTTATCTCAAGTAGGAATAAGAACTTCTTTTCCAGCTACTCGTTATATAGAAACTAAAAACCAGCCACAAAAACTCTCCCTGGATGCAGTAAACCCCCACCAACCTCCAGACAGTGAATTGTGCATATTTGTCCCTTGACTTTAAGCTTTGCACATAATTCGGTTCTTCCCGCTAGTAAAATGTATGCATGTCAGCCATTAGCGTGCCAAATAACTGGACATCCAGGATTTACCAAGCTAGGCTTGCTTTGGCCATCTGCCAGAAGTCCAAGGACCACACTTCATCTGTGAGACGGAGCAGACTCAGCTATCGTGTTCTCTGCGGAACAACCTTGTTCTAACAAGGAAACAGGCTGGGTGACATGACAGAGAGAAATCCATCTTCCTCCCTTTATATTATTCTTTTTTTAAAGCAATTCAGATGTCCAGCTTGCAACAGTGCTATCACTAGAGGATCAAGGCACACAGGCATGGCTAGGTACTACAGTTGTCATAGCCATGAATCTTTATGATCTGGCCCTACTTTTCACACCCTATGAGATTACTAGCTGTATGCTTATTTTTCTTTTGGTTTGCAGAAGTGGTGAGAAGTCATTTTGGCAAATGGATCCCATACAATTACTACGTGGCTGTCCCCTTTTCAAACTGCTTATGATCAAATTAATCAAGAAACTGCCCCAGTACATTGACTAAGGAACTTCATTAATCAACTTGCCAAAAGTAAAGACTGTGGCAGGGAATCGAGTGTCTGAGGACCAGAGTCTGAACTGCAAAACTCATCCTTCTCTTATGTAGAATATTGAGAGCAGAAGGGCTTGCCAGGCTCTTCTGTCAAGTCTACTTCCATTTTCTGACCTGCCTTTCGGAGACAACGGTTTATGGGGAAAAAGCCACCAACTGAAGTTACCAATTCATTAAATACAAGTGCCCTTCCCATGCATCTTTAACAGAAAGCATTGACTTTTTACAAGAAGATTAAAAAACAGGCCTATGAAACGCCATTTCAAGGCAGCATGTAGACTCTCTCGTGTCCTCTGCTGCTGCCCCTGCACACAGAACAGCAGATGAACAGGCAGCCCTATCTTTTAGCTGATCGTACAAATCAATCGGAACAAAACCAAAGGGTGCCACCCTGAGCTACAGCATGTTTTTATTACATAAGCAGGATGGACGTAGATTTACAAGGCACAAAACATGCATGAAAGACTGCTTATTGTTCACACAAGAAGCGCTCACGATACGCTCTGCACCGCAGCTCTTCACATTCTGCTCTCAGAAATCACAGGCGCACTCCTGTCATTCACGCTAACATTTGAAAGAAACCCAAAATAAACACATTGCCTTGCTAAAAATAGAGTCACTAAGAGAGAATCAATCGCAGTGAAGTTTCACAATTGGCATAAGCCAATCTTTGAGAATCCACGTGCTTCTTCCTCACCCACCCAGACAGTCTCACCACCCTTGTGACAGCAGCTAGCGCTCAGGTAGCTGCGAGGTCAGCTGGATCATATCTCTGCCTTCGGTGAAAACTAACCCTACAAGAAAACCCGCCTGAACACAAAGCAGCAAGCTGATCCAGCTGACTCTCCAGCCACGCGCACATCAGTGCCAGCAAGAACGAGCAGGTGGGAACATCCCGTTCTGCAACAGCACAACTCCAGACCAGCTGAAGCTGGTCACAAAAATTTCACCCTCAGCCAAGCTGGAAAATGACATCATTGTTCTCCTTCAAATTTGTTTTTTGCTAACAAAACAACAAAAGCAAGACAATGCTTACAGTGTCATTACACCAATACTACTGCTGGTCACACTGAGTAGCACTGTTTGATTTTCCCCAGTTCTCAGTCTTGCCTCTTACTCAGATTGTAAACATCTCTCTTTTCCATGTTCATAAAACACTTAGCATAAGGTCCTTCCGTTCTATGGCAATACAGATTTATTAATAGATGTCAAGCCCCAAAGAAACGTGGACTCTAAAGACTAAGCTATCAAACTGGTATGTCTCCTTTCCAGTGGAGATCAGGACATGGACTCACCTTAGCACAAAACCTACACACTACTTGCAGTACAGGCGACGCAAGTGGGTAACGGCCTTACACATCCTCCTTGAAAGGGTCCAGAGAGAAACAATCCAGAATATAACGAAACCATCTAAGAAGTGAGCAGCAGTAAAAGCAGCCAGCAAGTTACCGACTCTGAACTTACATTTCCAGAGACAAGACCATGCATTCAGGCACTCCACCTTGCTATGAAACTCTGAAGCACTACTAGCCAATGGGCACACACTTTGATGTCATTGAATTTGTTTATTGCCAAAATCACATTTGTCAGTTTTTATTTGTGTCTTGCCCTCTGTGTTTAACTTCAGGACGCTGGCAGGCAGTTAACACATGTCGAGAGATGGCAAAGGATGGAGAAGCGAGAGACTTCGCCTGCTAAAGGGCATCTCTACCACCCACACCATATCTGGCACGGAAACTACCAGACTCTGAAGACAGACATGGGTATCACATGCAGTTGTCAGAAAACCAAATACACTTAAGAAACAACACCTGGCTATTTACTCACAAGCCACTGAAAAAAAGGTGACTGGAAGTGTCAGTTAGAGGCATCAGAGATTTATTTATACTGACTTTCGATCACTGTTCAATGGAGTTTGAGGAGAGTTACAAACTGCGGGAGCAGGACTTCTCATTCCCTCCCTGGGACAAGAAACGAGCAGTTTTCTTGATTTTTCATTACCTGTGCAAAGCCAGAACATAGGTTAACTTGCAAAGCAAGTGGAAATCATTTTCCCAGAGAGAGTCCACATTCACGGATGGAAGAGTAACTGTGCATAGTATTCTCACCACTACAACCCCAGGGCTACAAGACTAGGTTACAATTGTATGAGATGCACAGAACAGACATGGGATCTCTTGAACAAATTAAAAGTCTCTAAGAAGAAACAAGAACTGGTGATTTACAGCAGGGCATCCAAGGCAACATATGAATCCACCAAAGAGAGAAAAGGTATCAGCTAGCATTCAGAAAGCAACCCATTCATGCCTTGGAAAAGCCACCTGAGAAAAAAGAAGAGAGCATTTGGCAAGGAAGTTTTTAAACACAAATACATATATCAGGCCTGCCTGGGGAGAAAAGAAGAAAAGCAAACAAAAATATTATATTCCAGGTGATTATATTCTCAAGCAACTGGAAACTAATAAGCTTCTTGTATTTAAGGAATGATTTACAGCTCTTGTATTTTTTCATCCTTAACTTCACAATTAGCCAAAGAATTATGTCCTGAACACATACGTAGAACTAAGGGAACAAAAGAAGCTGCAAAATGATTATTGGAACTTCTTTTTAGAAGCTGCTTTATTCTTCATCATTTCCTGAAATAGTAAAAAAAAAAAAAGAAAACTACAGCAACCTCATGTTCAGTGTTTTCGTTTGCCATAAGCTTGTCTCCTACATTAAGTCTGAAAGTTTCTCTAAGAAGCTTGAAGAGAAGACGCTGATTATAGACAGTATCTTCTTCCGAGACTTCACGGTATCAGCCTTTGGTAATTTACATACTGTCATGACACACCCTAAACGTCTGCACCTCTCAGAGGTTTGCCTGCTCATTCATTTGAATTTGAAAAACATTAAGAAGCCCATTGCCTACAAGATCCAGGAGATTCTTGCAACATGAATCCTGCCTCAGAAGAGCCCAGGTGACTGTGTTTGAATTTTTAGACACTTGAATGCTCGTATAGGTTCCATAATTCTAAATCTATCAGAAAAAGCATGCACCTTTAAGAAACCCAAATATTTGATTTACAGCTGGCCAACCGTGAGCACCATGATCCACTGGAGAACAATAAAGTTATTTCATATACACAACTATATCCAGAGATATTTTCAAGGATAAAAAGTCACCCCAAATAATTAAACAAGTTATAATCCTCATTAAAAATGAGCAATTGACAGAGCTCCATATTCTCTTCAGTGTTTATAGTGACTAGTACTGTCAAGTGACTAAAACCAAACCTACTCCTCTATGACAGGAGTGTATTTTTGTTTTGTTATTAAAAATAGTCAATCCTTCTGGCACAGCATACCCAAGGGCAATTTATAAATTAAATGCTAAAAGTTCTGTGCCACATTCAAGCTTTGATTAAAATAATGCTACGGTTTATATTTTTCTGTTGCATTAACTTTAATTACACGCAACTCCAATGCAGCAAACCCCATTAAAGTCAACCAAGCTGTTTTAGATTTAGTCCTGACTTAAATGCCACAACTTCAGCGTATGAGAATCAGCAAAGGAATTCTTCTTTATTAGGTCGCTTACTCAGGAGATGAGAGAGAAAATCTCATAATTAGAGCGTAGAGTTTAACGCTCTACTTGTTCAAATGCGAACACAAAGCAACCAGGCTAAAGCTATTACAGTATTCATAATTCATATACAATCTTTCACAATGCTGAAGTGACTTCTTTTGTAATCGTTTTATTTTGCTTAATAAAAGACGAGGTCCATCTGGAACGTTAAGTCTAGCTGTGGAAGCATACACTTCATTGCAGCATATGCAGTGGGAACAACAATATGGCTGAATCCCTCTTCAGTTTCATGATTGTTTGGTCCCAAACTATTTTCTGCAAGGTTGCGTTAATAACGCACTTGCCCATTTATCTTCGCTGCAGCAGCGCTGGAACTACAAAAGTTACAGAACACAGCAAAATTGTTGCAGCTCTATAAAACATGCAGTCATCTTGCTAGAGTAAGCAAGATTTCTGAGAGCTTGTGTTTCAGCAGGAGTTTGTCTCCTGTAAGCTGTTCCACGAAGAGTGCTGGCTGCTGACTGGCCGAGGCGATGAGCACACGTGGAGAAAGAAGGCAGATTCTATTTCAGGATTATTCCTGTTAAAGATTGTTTTGTTTATACAGTTAGGCCTTGCTTCTTAGGAGCTACTGCATGAAAGCCTCCTGCTAGGTAACTATGAATAATAACCGAACACCTGAAATGAAAAAAAAACAGCGCTGTCCCTTGCAGGTCAGACCATTGAGTGCAGCTTCAGTGCAAAAAAATCTTGAGGCAAAGAAACAATCACATCAACTGATTACTTTGATGTTTAAGAGCTGCTTGATCTATACATTCCTTACAACGCTCGATTCACTTCTGTGGCACTAACCAACTTGCAAAGAACAAATTTGGGATTTTGCACTAATTCAGTCAGAACCTCATACATGAAATTGCCACCTCAGCCAATGAAGTTAGGCTACTAACTCCAACAGAGATAATTATTACCCAAGAGGTATGTTCTCCTACATTTATTAATCACATAGGACATAATTTTAATATTCCTCTATAATGTTTCAAATTCAAAGCATCACTTTGAGAGTCTGAAGAGGTGTCAATTTTTGCTGAAGCATATAAAGGTACATAAACAAGAGAAGTTATTTGAATGCTGAAAACAGATTTAGAGTGGAAAAAATCACAAAGTGAACAAGCAAAGGCTAATCCTGAAGACCTGAAATTCATTTTTTAATCTTGGAACATTTCTAGCTACTCTGACGAATATCTGGAGTTTAACCACAGATAGTTAAACTCCAGATATTTAGTTTTGTAGCAACTTTTCAAAATCATCAGCACAGAACCATACGTAAAACCAAAACGTGTAAGACTGAGCATAATGAAAAAAAGTCTTACTAGCAATTTCTGGCAGGCATGACAGTTACCATTTAGCAAAGCTAGCGCCATTCATTAACTTTCCATTTGCAGGACAAGAAGAAAGATCCAACCCCATTGTTGCTCTCTATCCCGCAAACAGATGTAAATTGCTCTGTGCAGATTAGACAGATGCTGCATCGAGGTACAGGCCTCACGTTCAGGTTCACAGCCATCTGCACAGCTGAGAATGGGTCATCGTTAAGCATTACCTTCATTCAAAATTAATTGTGCGTGATTTTGACTCCACTCCTAATTATTTCCTAATATTTTCCTTGTCAGTCTACATACTTTGATTACGGTAAGCCTCATTTGGGGGTGGAATAATTCACAGAGAGAAGAGAAACAGAGAGGTGGCACTTACTGTGTTGCATTTTGTCCCACACACCACTTGTCGGTGGTTCAGCCACTGGGAAGCAAACACTTTATTAAGGGTTCCAAGGTGAAATTCCCTCTCCTTCAGGAGGCTGGGAAGCTGTTGGGCCGCATATCCGTGCAACAAGCGGTGATAGCTGGACTCATTCTGCATCCTGACCTCTCTACCTTTCAGGTAGTACACCAGAGACCTTTTCACCGGGGGGAGTCTTTTCCTTTTGTGAACTGAGTGATCCCACCCATACTGTGGAAAATAAACATGGGAAGTAGATAAAGCAACTACAACAAACTTAAGACATGACCCATCTGAACTCAAAGTCATTCCCAGCAAAATACTGAAGTCTTCCAAACTACTCATGGAATACCATTCGGAAATGCTGACACAGCCTTCAGCAATATAAAATTAAACATAAATATTTACTAAAGATGTAACACTGCGATGATAGGAAAACCAGCCCACAACCGCTTCGGCACCGCTGGGACCCCGGACGCTTATAGAAACAAGAGGAAGCCGAGAAGCGCTTTAAATAGAAGCGGGCCGCCCCGGCAGCCCCCCGCCGTCAGCTCGGCGGGTTTGGGGGTGACACCGCGGGGGCCGCCCGATACCGACCGCGCTGTTCATCGGCCTCCTCCGGCCCGGCCTGGGGCGGCCCCGCAGCATGGCTCAGCCCGGGGGCGGCGGGGACCCGGCGGTTACGGGTCGAACGGCTGAACCCAACGGGGGCAGCGCCGGGCGGGGCGGGCGGCGGGAACCCGGGAGAGCTCCCGGGGCAGGGAGCGGGGGAATCTGCATCGCACCGAGCCACCCTCCGCCACCGGGACCACTCCTCCCCACCGCCCGAGGACACCTTCCCCAGGCACCGGGACCCCCCCCCCGCCTTCCTCCCCCGCCCCAACCGGGTACCGCGACACGGCAACCCCCGGTCAGGGTCACCCCTCCCCCCGGGCACGGGCACGTTCCCCCCCCCACCGGGGACAAGGGCTCCCGCCCCCCCGCCGCCATACACCCGTTCCCGCCCCCCTGGCCTACCTGCTCCCCTTGGAGCCCCCCGGGCCCCGCGGCGGCGGCCGCCGCCGCTTTCCGCTTCCTGCTAACTGTTTTCCGGGCCATAGTAGAAGGAGAAGGAGGAAGAGGAGGAGGAGGAGAGGCCGAGAGCCCGGCCCGGGCCCCACATGGAGCAGGAGGGGGAGGCAGCCGCCGGGGGACGGGGCATATAAGTGCGGGGAGCCGGGCCCGGTCACTCTCTCCGCCGCAGGCCCCGCCGACCGCGCTTCACGACATTTTCCCCGGCATGGTTTTTGGTTGGTGGTTTGTTTTTTTTTTTTTTTACGACAGTCGCGTCTCACTTTTGCGGCGGCTCCCCCGCCCCGCCCGAGAGCCCCGTATCCTAGCAACCGAAGGAGGCAGGGCGACGAGCTGGCCCGCCCCCTTTGCGGTTGCCAAGGCAGCCCCCCTCGGGGGCCGGGCGGCGCCCCCTGGCGGTGGCGGGGCGGGGCTGGCGGCCTGCCCGGGCTCCGCCGGTCCCGGCACGGGAGAGGGCCGCGCCGGGCCTTTCCGCTCCTCGTTTATTTCTGAGCAATCGAAACTTGCCGGGCAATGCCGGGGGGAGACCCTTTCAACTGGCGGGCAGCTTGGCTGTATCACCTGGCTTCTCCGAGTGCATTCTCCGAGGGTCCGGTGCAGGTTGCTCGGTGCACGATGAGGCTCTTGGTCAAACGTTGAGGTGCCCCATTCCACAAGGAAACGCCCTTACTGCAGGGGAATTAGAGAGCATACAGAGTGTTTGTATTTAATTATGCCGCTTTAAAACGATCGGGGGTGGATGCGTGCTTTTCCTTGTGCCCACACGGCTCATACGCGCTTTTTCCTATCCTTGTAGAGGCAAAAATTAGAGTAACCCGAACCCGATTATCACCGTTCTGCAAGTGACATTGCAGAGAAAAGAAAAAGGACGAGAAGAGAGAAACATGCAACACGCAGGCAGACCTCAAAAAAAGCCAGCTCCTGACCACCTGAAACCCTCTGGTGCCTCAAGTCATGTGAAATCAGTAAACATACTATCTTCCTGATCAAGAAGGCATTTCTTTTATGCTGTTTTTTTGTGTTCTCATCCAACGAACCGCAAAGACAAGGGTGCTGTGAAAAGCCAAACTGAAAAAAAAAAACCAACTATAAAAGAACCTTACAGGCTTCCCAGCTTCCCCTGAGGATAAAAAGCCCAAGGGATGATTCCAGTTTGGCTTTTTTCGGCCATGATTGACCACATTTAATCCCCCTCTCCGCATTTTCCCTCACACATACATAACTGCCACCTGCATTTTGGACAAAACCCCTCCATTTTGAACCAAGGCCCTCTCAAAAGGCTGAAAACCCACTACCGAAGCTGCTCTTGGAGATAAGCGCCGTGCTCTGGTGCATCCCGGTTGGGCGCGCAGCCCCTCGCGAGGAGATAAGGGCAGGCATCGAGGCGGCCATGGCTGCTGAGGGAAGGGGCGTATGGGGCCAAATGCGCCTCTGGGCCCGGCTCGTCGCTTTCACCCAGCCCCCGGGGGAGCCTGTGGCTGTGCCCAGCTGGGAGAGGGGCAGGGGGTGCTGGCGGAGCCCCCGGGCAGGGCCGGAGCCGGGACAGGCCCCCGCCTGGGACAAGGCCAGGCCAGGCCACCGCCCCCCGCCACCTCCGCCCCGCCCCTCGCAGACAGAGGCGGGGCTCCCCTCGCCTTCGCCCCGCCCCTCTCACCGCTGGGGTGACGTCACCGTGAGCACCTCCCGATTGGGCCGGCGGGGGCAGGTGACCTCGCGGCGTGACGCCAGCGCGTCGCCGGGGAGGCGAGGCGGAGGGCAGGTAGACAAGATGGCGTCGCCCGGTCGCGGGGCTGAGGGTGGCGACGCGGCGCGGGTCTCGTAGGGGCGGGCGGTGGGCAGTGACCGCGGGGACAGCCGGAGTCGCCAGCCGGGGGCCGCCAGGCGCCGCGCAGGTAACGAGCGGGCCGGGAGGGGTTGGGGGTTGGGGCGCTCGTCCCCCCTTGTAGCGGGGCCTGGGCAGGGGGGCGCAGGCAGCCGCTCCCCGGGCCCTCCGCCCCGCCGCCGGGCCCAAACTTCGCCACCGCGTTTCCTCGTTTGGAGCGAGGGATTCTCCGCGCCCCCATCGTGATTCAGCAGCTGTAAAGTGCCGGCGGGGCGGCTGCGGGGCCGCTAGCCTCCCGGGGGGGGGCTCGGAGATTGGGGGGGCCGCTCTCCCGACCGTGGAGGGGAGCGAGCCTGTGGGCGCTGCCTTAGCGTGTGGCCTTGCTCCGCTTTCACGGCGTCTCGCTGCTGCTTTTGAAGGTACCCTTTAATGGAGGTGAGAACCTGCGCGGTCAGCTCAGAGGGACGGAGTCCTGGCGCTCGGTCCTGGGCTGGACCCGGGGAGCAGAGGGAGGCCAGGCAAGTAGGGTGATGCTCCTTTCCCAAAGTTCTCCTGCTTTCCGGTAGTTTCAGGGACTGCCTGAGTCAAGGGAATGCCTTTCTGCTTAGTAACCCTTGATGAATTTGTTTTCTAAGAGTTGATTGCCGTTGAAATCTGAGTAAACGGTTAGTGTCCGTGATATTTGGAAGTAAGTTCCTCCCCACGGTAACTAAATCTTTTGTGAAGAACCGAAATGTCTGCTTTTCTTTGGGGGGTTGCATGTGTGTTTTTTGTCGAGCCTGCCTTCAGGTAATTTGTTAATTTCTGGCTCTTGTGTTGTGAAAACCATAGTGCTCATCTTCCCTACGCCACTTGTGACTTTAGATTTCTACTCTAGTCACTCAGTCTTCGGTTGCGTCTTCTTGTAGGCTGAAGAGTCAAAGTCTTGTTTACTTCATGGGTCATAGCCCTCCACATCTCTGTTTATGCTTATTACCTATTTCTGGATCTTTCCCAGTTAGATGTTCTGCTTTTGAATGGGGAAGAGGATCATATCTTTCTCCGCATTTGAGATGCAGACATACCATGGATGTATACACTGGTGTAAGAATACTTCAGTTTTGTAGTTTCTAACTTCCTGATAATGCTTTGTGTTTTGTTTAGCTCAGTGCTTACTAGACATAAAATATTTAACACTTTTATGAAGCTATTTAGTATAATTCAAGAACTGTCTTCCTGGGTTTTGATAGCTCAAAAATCTACCATTTTAAAGGGCAAGTTAGGATTGTGGGTTTTTTTAAATTAGTGAAAGAAATTACAATAGATGGAAATGAGTAATCACCTTATCAAATATTTTTATTCCTCACGTCATTTAAAAATTCCAAACAAGTAACAAAAAAAAAAGTCTTACAGAAATCTTATGACGTTGATGCTGTCGCATTAGAATGGAGATAAGCAGATGGACTCTGGCACTTGGTTGTGCAACTAATATAGCCTGCCATCCTGGACTCAGTAAAAATGCATCTGTGTCAAATTTAAGCACTTTGAGGTGGATATTCCTAAATGACAAGTAACTATTGCCAAATTAAGGAACAAGTGAGTTGTGACTGGTGGTGTAACTTCAGTGGCTGTGCTACTGATAGAAGGCATACTGCATCTCACAGCCTATTATGGGGTTAAGAGGCTTTTGTGGGAGCTTGGTGAGAGGAATCTTACTCCAACTGTGATTTAGGGTGTTAAGGAAAAAAAGGAAGAGGTGGTACTGCAATTAGCGAGACCTCTTCCTCGCCTTCCTTCCCTTATCATCCTCGGAGCGTGGGACTTTCTGCCTCTGTGCAGGCACTCCTGCAACTGTTGGCTTCCTGGGGCTAACCCTGCATGCCTGGGATCTCTGCTCTGCAACAAGCATTTTTCAGGGAAGAGGGGAAAAAGCTGTTTTGGCCTCCTCCTCTCCTTTTCTCCATACAGAACAGAGCTATGTGTGTAAGCGTTGTACTAGCCATGGGGAAGGGAATGGGGCTGAGTTAGTATGCTGCTGTGGTAGCAACATAGCAGTGTTGGACCGATTTATTCAAGGCCGTGTGTGGGGTGCTGTTAGGTTGCAGGACCACGGTAGTATTGCTGCTTAATGATTTCAGTTTTCTGTACACATAGAGATGTGATTCAGAAGTGGCAATGATGCTGTAGATCACCATTGCAATTGGGTGACTTAAACCTTCTGGGCAAAACCTTAATTCTAAGGCTAGGGGGAGAGAAAACTCACTCAAGTCCTTAAACTTAACTTTTGCAAGCTTGTGGTTTTAGTGTCAGAAACAAAACCGAAAATGATTGCACCTTTCTTGTCTCGTTGGCTGGATCTGATCTGCAAGTTTGATACTACTTTTTTTTTTCCCTATGAGTGCACTGTGGAGCAGAGGAGTCAGGGAAGAAGTTGCTTCTACCAAAATCAGACAGTCTGTATAAGTCCAGTGAAAGCTTGAAACAGTTACCTGAAACTTCAAAGGGAAAACCAAAGAAGTCTCAGGTATAAGATATGAGAATGAATAAATGTTAGTTTCTCTTTAATGAATTGAACTTTAATTTTCAGAAATTTTAAGAGTATACTGTAGAGAATATACTGATTAGCTGGGACTCTCATTGTATAGTTTATGTTGATAGATAGAAAAATCTTAATGATGAAAAATCATCAAAAACATGTGGAAGAACTCCATCTCCATTGTTCATGTGGTGTTTTGCAGTGCCCAGTACTTGTTATCCTGGAAACAAAAATCTCTAACTAACAGAATAGGAGTCAGGTTTCTGGACCAATCCTGCAGACCACCTCATCTAACTCTGTCACACTGCAGCCAGAGCTGTTTTGGCTGATGCTGGTGGCAAAAGTGCTACAAGCCACAGAGGCATCACCTTACTCATCCTTCTCCATTTTTAATTGTATAAGCTTATGGTTTCGTGTTGTTTCCACAAACCTTAGGGATTGATAATTCAATATTTTTGTCAGTGTTCAGCCTCTATATCGTAAGTTTTGACATCAGCCTGTTCCTGTATTTTACAGTTGGTGCTGGGTTGAATATTTTGTTAAACTGATCTGTAAGAAATTTAGTTTTGCTTGTTAGGCAGAACTTCTATCCAGCCTTTTCTGGCATTTTGTTTCTAACATAATCACTCCCAGTCTTTCTAGTCATAAATTCCAGAGCTTCAGCTGTCATTTTACAAGGATCTCTACTTAAAGGCATTACTATCTGTTTAAAATTGATCAGTGCAATTCAGATCAATGTCAGTGTAAAGAAGGTCTAGTGGAGCTGTAATTGAAAAGCTCTGGAAGATGGTTTGGAAAACTATTGCTTGAAGGAAAGGCAAAGAACAGTTGTTTACAATTTATAAATAGCTTGCTTGATTGAAAAAGTAGGTCTTCTAGGGCGTATCAAAGGTTGGTTTCTCTTCCCTGTATTGTGTCTGCTTGCTCTGATAACTAGGAAGGCAATGCTATTGATCTTACAGCATGTACCACTCTACAATCGATCATTGGGATTGCAGTTGATCAATACAAGCCTGAGCTCACGGTTTTTCTGTGTTAACTACTTAGGTAGGTAATCCTCCCTGGTATGCAAGTGCATTGCTTAATGCTTTGACCCTCTGACTTGGTTTGAATAAGCTCATGTTATGTCCCTAATGACCTTTTGCAGTCAGCGTAGTCTTGTATTGAGCTCTCCGAAGAGAAACTGAGCATTGGTTTTCTTCCTTCTCTTAAATGGTCATAGTTATTCCAAATCCTTGTTTGCATGGGGAAGGCATTTTCTTAAATGTTAAGAAAGACTGTCTTTCCTGTGGTTGGGAAATTTTGAAAGAACAACTTGTATGTCCAGACTTGGTTGTGGGGTGTTTTGGGTGGTTTTTTTTGTTTTTTTTTTTTTTCCTCTTTGAAGGCTAGGAGGTCTCTTCAGAATCCTCTAAGCTTGCAGTGTACTTGAAACACAGAAATATATCAAAGGGGGAACAGAATATCATTGCTCTGACTTATGTTTCAATCTTCTTTTCTAGAAGGGAAAATAGATTGGTTCAAAATACCACGTTGCATTAGTAGTATTACAGTTTCTAACTAACTGACTGAGTTCAAATGGAAATCCTGAGCTTGTATTTTCTCAGCTGCATTTTGTGTCAGAAACACTTACACCAGAGTAACGTTTTAAGTGGGGAAATCAGAAGAACATGAGTCCTATCCGAGAAGTAGTCAGTTCTTCAGCTGGAAGATAGTCTGAATACGAATATGCTTAAGCTACTTAGCTGTTGGTGGTTGGTATCATGGAAACTAGTAATAGAGTAAAGCGTTGTGAGCTCCTAGTTAGTCTGGTCTATGTTGCTGGAGATCGCTATCTACTAGATCATGTGAAAGACTTGATTTAAGCCGTTTCCTAATGTATATGTGCTTGCACTGTTTGACATCTCTAGGCTAGCAGCAGGTGAAGCCATGACTGAAATGACTGGTGAGATTTATTCCCTGAGTTTGGGAGGTTGGATTTCTAAGAGTATTTGTGTTACCAGTTATGCTATGTCAAGCGTTAGCACTGTGCTTAATCTAGACATAGAGTTGTGCTTATGTGTTCAACTTGATTTGCTTCATCAATTCTGAACTCTAAAATAAAACTAGATTCCTAGTGTATAAACACTGTGCAAAGTATTTGTTAAGGCATATGTATTTCCTTTCCTGATACAGCAAAGCCACACTGAGTTCCACCCTAATGACTAATACCATCATGTGGTGTCCTTGCACAGTAATGTATAATAATTTGAAATAGAAATATAGGAGGCACATGTAGTAAGGAAAGGAGTTAATATGAATAAAATCACCGTTAATCATCTGGAATAAAATTGTGTGTGGCGAAAAGCTTTTCTATCCTTTCATGCTGCATACCCTCTGAGAAAAGAATGTGTACTTAATCTTTTAATTAAGTATTAGGTCACCACAAGCAGTTTGTTGCCAGTCTATTTGACTTCTTGGTAGAAAAAAGCTGAAACATTATTGAAGTTCATTCTGTGTTCGTAACAGTATAAAAAGAGGGGGTTTTATTGTGCTTTGCAGAAAGTACCTTTAGGTTCTTTATTGGGAAGAGAGGGAGTGAGTAAATTAATGTATCCCCTAAATCAGGTGTGAGTTAGAGCTTTGCAAACAAAAATGGCTGGAAAAGTTATGGTAGTATAAAATAACTTTGCACTCGAGGGGGTAATGAACCATAAAGATTTGGGGGGGCAGATTTCTATATTACATACCTCTGAGATTTGTGAGCTCCTTACAGACCTAGATTTATTAATCAAGCTGTAATTCTATCAGTGGTCATTGGCTGGCAGGGCTCTGTAGTGGCAATTACTTTTAGAACTAACCATATAACTATTTGAAATATCATCTTCTAGACACTATTCTGAGGAGTACTTTAAAGAAAATGTTTGGGTAAGAAAAGTCTTTATCAAGTTTTAATCGGCCAAATATTTGTGTTACCATTTTAATGTGAAGAACTGTCAGACTTTGAGTTGGGGGGGAGATGCATTTCAGGACTCCCACAGCTGTCTTGTGTTTGCACAAATGCAAAATGCGGTTCCTTTAAGCTAGTGAACTGTCTGTGAAGAAAAATTGCTAGATTCTGATTAGTGTCTTAGCAGAGGGCAATTTTCAAAATGTCTGCAGTTACAGGCTTCCTTCTTGTTCGTAGAAGGGAGTTTAATACATGATTTCTGTTGACTTACCTGGAAATCTTTTGATAGCTAGTAAAAAGCTCATAATGTATTCCCAGACCACTGAATGCCTGTGCTTAATAGTGTAATTTCTTTGCAAAGAAAATACAAGTAAAGATGGTAAAAAGCTTGTTGCTTTTAACTAATACTATTGAATTTTTCTTAATTTTTATGCAAAGGGCAAGCTAGTAAATTCAAGTGTGGACATAAATGTAATACTGTTATGTTCTGTAATGTCTTCTACATGAAGATCTTCAACTGGAAAAGCCTTAATAAATACAGCTTAAAGAATCCACCAGCATATTATGAGATGCAAGATAAATTAAGGTAGACAAAGGTGAAGAAGTTGAATGTGGCATGAATGCTAGGTGGTCTAAGCTGCTTTTGGGGCTGAGGATGGACTCTAGAAATACAGATTTGGTTGACAGAATGGCTGTCACATCTGTTTGTGTGACGTGATAATGTCATCCTTTTCATACTTGAGCTTCCACATGCAAGTAGTATACAGTTCTGAACATCTGCCTGTCTCTTGGGATGTTCTGTATGTGTTATGATATTGGACCAATGAAGAAGTTCTGCCTTCTACCTCTCTGCCTCCTCTCCCAAGGAGACAAACGCTTGAAATACACCAGTATTTAGTGCAGGGATCTAGCTATACTCTGGATAAGCTGATTCTACAGAGTAATATAAAGGTCTTCTCTCCCAACTTGAAGGGAAAGAGAGAAGTTGTGTATCCATTTTACTACAAGCCTTCTTCAAGGCATAGTTCTCCTGTAATTTGACGTTACTGCAGGATTGTAAATATGATGCTCCTGTTCTGTCTTTAGACGGCACCGGATTTATTTGCTGAAGTAAGCTGGATTGAATCAGACATACGGGTTATAAAAGAGGCAGGCTGGGACTGATTCTCAGGTTAGAGGAGAAAATCTGATATCTCAGCTGAGGAATGGTCAACCCATAATCTTTCCACTTTCCTTCTTTAAAAAAAAAAAAAAAAAAAGAAATCTTGCTGCTTTGTCTCAGTAATGATGGTCCACTGAGATAGATCTCTGTTCTGTTAGCAGTTCCATATTGTTGCCAGTCTGTCAGACGTTTGGAGAGGAAAAGCTGTGGGTATGACTGTTGGATGGTCGTGGCGCAATCTCATCCAGCAACCTATAGAAGTAAGGCTAGATTGCTGAAGCTGAGTCAGATCTGTCAAAATGTCCTGAGGAAAAGAAGCTAATACGTCTCTGAAGGCTGCTTTCGCACATAAAATGAGCGGTTTCTGTTTAGTTATTCATTGCTTTAAGTGTTTCAGGGGTTGCATTCATTACTGTAGCTGCTGAAGAAATTTCTAATATGCGGGGAAAAAACTTTGTACCACTGAGCGAAACTGGATATATAATATAGCAAAATTGTAGACTTAAATGAATTTGAAGTAGTAACTTGGAAATAAAGTTTAGACTAAGTCCAATTTTGTATTATCAATCCAGAAGAACATCCTTAAGGCTTTTGTAGCAAAATGAAAAGCTGAATAGGAGTGATTTGACAGGGAAAATTAGGGGGACAAAGATATTGGTCCAAACTTGAGATGAATGCAGTGAGGTTCCTGGGGTAGCTGTGGATTTGCGATTCAGGAAATACAGGTTCTGTTCTGGTTTTTTTGCTGGCTGAGCTGGATGACAGTGGGCAAACTGCTTCAGCTTTGTGCCCTGTTCCTCACACCTGCAAAAGAGGGATAGTTTTACTGCTGGTTAAGTGCCTTGACAGCTATTTTGAAGTCTCATGCAAAAACTAGGTGGTGCTGAGAGTATAAGGGAATTTTGGCAAAACTACTTTCTGCTCAGGGGAAAGGTAATGAATGAAAAGTGTGTGTATAAGGGTGTTCAATTCCTGGCCGTATGAATATCCTGTAGCCTTCTAGATTTCATCTGAAAGCACTGTCTTTCTGTGGCTATGGTTTCTTTTCCTTTCCACTTGAGCATGAAACTCTAGTCCAGTCTTCATACGTTCTTATCATTGGGAAGCTTGTAATTGTGCGTGTCTGTCACTCCCAGTACCTTGCGAGTTTCTGGATTTTGCTCTGTACATTCGTGATAGAAAGATCATTCTGTGTTTGTAGTGAAGTGCAGGCTTCCAGTCTACATTAATCCTTAAACTCATCTGCTCCAAACATTAACTACAAGTGTAAGATTGCAGTGCTAGGAGGGCAAACTGAATTGTTGTCTTACACAGAGAGAAAGCAGACCTTTTCAGTTTCTTTTTTTAAGTGAGGAAATGTAAATCTTGAAACTCATTTTATATGGAAACCGTAGGAATTAAGGTAATTGGTTGTAGAGGTTATTTTATGATGCTTAGTATCTTGCCTGAATGTAGCTGATGACTGCTGCATAGCAGGGAGGGAGGAGTGACACCTGTGATATGGAAAGGCTTTCTGAAGCAGTGTGTGAAGGTGAGCGTAGCAACTGGAGCATCCTTGAAAGTTACGTCTCAGGGATTGGGTGGTTGCTCTGCTTTCCTTCTCGGAGGGTGAGGATTGTCTATGTGTTTGTGTATCTTCACTGGTAGTAACCTCAGCTGTGGCAGTTGCACACATAGAATGAACCTGATTTACTGACTCTCTTTGTTTTTTCCCTGTTGCTTGTGGCTTCCATTCCTGAACTTTTCAATCTATTGTTGGACTATAGGCTGAACCATATTTCCATTTAAGCAGTCCTAAATGGAGGGGCCATTGCTTTTTGAGAACTCCAAAATCAAGAGATTGCGAGGAAGATGTTTCTCCTCAGGACTGGAGTGTGCCGCCTTCAGGCGGCGTAGGCCACTGAGGTTTTCAAATATACAACATAGCAAGCAGTTCATTTCCTTATCATATTCTGTTTTTGTAATATATCCAGTATAGCTGAGGGCAACCTCAGTTTGACTTCTGTGCTCAAAGATAAATTTCTACTTTTCTACTCTAGACAAGCTCACTCAAGACAACTTAACTTCCTGTGTTCCCAATGACTTCAATTCCAGAAGTGTACTCGGTGTGGGTACCACCAGTTTGCTGAGCCTGTTCAGAGACTGCTGTTTTCATATGTCAGAGTATTTTTTTTGATAGCCAGTAATGATACTTCTGTTTCTGTGTGTTTTTAAAGAGCAGAACTTAATCTTTGCAACCAGCTCTGGTCTTCTCTAAAGTTAACAAGCCTTTTCAGGAATTAATTAAGGTGTAAGTATTCACTTTAAAACTGTTTTCCTGCTCTTTATGCTCCGTTATGCACCAATTCCACATTTAATTAAAACAAGTGGAAATTGCTCATTTAAAATATGACTTCTGGTAGTGGAATTTAATTCGGTGTTGACTACTGATAGTATTTCCCATCTGGGTCATCTTTTTAATGCAGTCATTTAGTCCTGCTTGGACTAGGTGGAAAAACATGAAAGCAGGCTTAACTGATACTATATGTGGAGGTGAAACAAGATTGGTTCTTATTTAGGCATTACTGCAGTGGGACCATATTTTTATATTTGCTTCATTCACTTTTTTATATTTCAATTTGATGCCTTTGTTCTGTTGAGTTAGTCTGGGAAGGAGCATGTCCCTGCTGAGACCTCAGCTCAGCAAACATACTAAAATAGCTAAAGTGAGTGTTCACCTCCAAGAGTGATGAGGTTTTTCTTCCTTCTCTGTTAGTTTTATCCTTCAGTGCAGCAAAACCTGGGATCTTTTCAGAGGTGTGTTTCTGTATATGCTTATTTTCTTGTCTCAGCCTTGATAAGAAGGGTTGCATGAAGACAGATACCTGTTGGCTTAGTAGGAGCGACACATGAATTAAGGACAAAATGAGCTAGCATTGAAAGCTGAAACTGTACCAGTGACACATTGATGGGCGGAAGAAGATGCATAAAACCCAAAAAAAAGTCAAGTAAGTGTGTGAAGAATGTCACATCTGTAGCACCTAAGATGGAATTTGCATTTCCCACTGTCGAGACAAAGGCAAACCAAGCTTCTGAGGAAGGTTTGAGATGGTGTGAGTTTTATGTTGTCACTTTGCAGAAAAGCCTTTTGGTGAGCATGCTTTTCCAGGTATGCTGTGATCAGCTCTTAGGTGCTTCAGTAGTAGGAAGTTTTTAACTTCTGCTTTCATGTATCTCAAAGTGTGTATTTGGTGAAAGAGTAACTTACGGTGAATAGGGGTGTTTCCTGGAAAACAGGCAACACTGAGAGATGAAAGTGCAAGAGGGTAGATTTAGATTGGATATAAGGAAGAAATTTTTTTACAGTGAGGGTGATGAGACACTGGGGTTGCCCAGAGAAGTTGTAGATGCCCCATCATTGGAAGTGTTCAAAGCCAGGTTGGATGGGACTTTGAGCAACCTCATCTAGTGAAAGATGTCCCTGCCTGTGGCAGGGGAGGTGGACTCGATGATCTTTGAAGGTTCCTTCTAACCCAAACCATTCCATGAGTGGTGGCTTCTAAATTAAGTGAATTTGCAGGGAACTTGCATTTTCAGAATGTGGCTCTTTTAGTTGAGAGAAATGAGGTGTGTCAGTGGGAAACAGGGACATCAGATGGCTGGAAAAGTGCAGCAGTTTTAACCACATTATGGGAGAGATCCTGTAGGGAGTGGGAGAAGGCTGTTCGTGGCCTTATGTGTATTTAAACTGCTTGGGCTGAGGGTGTAATCAGGATTTGAAGCAGTGGCTCCCATGCCAAGTTCAAGGTTTTAGCTTGCTTGCTGCAGTACAGGCAGAGTTGTTTGTAGGTGGAATAGTTAATTTAACGGGCTGTATTTTCTGTCAGTACCATACTGAGTTTTGCTGGGAAAATATTAAATGTGTGGTGAGAGTGGGTAGTGCATGTGACCCTAGTATAAGAGGAAGAATTGATGAATCTATAGTAGTCTAACACTGGTCCCATTATTCTTCTACAGTGCAGTAGACACGTCTTTTGGCTGAGTTCGAATATATGAAATGGCAAGTGATGTTTGACCTGCTGGCAGATTTTATTTTTCCATTTTAAAAATTTTGTCCAACTTGATTTCTTGCTAGATGTTTTTTGTCTGCTTTGTTAAAGTAATTCCATAAGCATTCGTATTGCATCGAATTTCTAACCAAAAACATAGCTATCAATAAATAGTACCATTTATCTTCTGAGCTTTAACAGGGAAAAGGTGACAGTTGTATAGCTTTCTTTGGAATGGATTTTTTAAGTAGAGTCATTTAATTGCTGTAGTGTGTTTAAATGCATTAAATTCTGGTTAATTAATATTTATCAAAAGAATACAAATTGCTTTCTGCAATAAAATAATGGGAGTGCTTGTGTCAATATTGGGAGTAGGTCCTGATATTGCCACCAGAGTTGAACTTGTTTCTGTGTAATGGAAGATCAGCTACCTGTACACCTTTCTTGGTCAAAGAGCATAAGAAAAAGCTCGAACCTGCACAGATTCTGTTATTTTTGGATTAAAAAGGGGATGTTCTGATTAGTGGCAAAAGCTGTTTTACTCTATTATGTTGGCAGCATTTTGGGAATGTTTGTCTAGCTCTCCTCATTCATAACTGGGACAAGTCTGAAGTATTAAATATTCAAGTACTTCAGAGTCAGCTTGTTACATATTGAAGTATCACTGCAAAAAATAGGGCAGCATTTTAATTAGCTTATGCTGCTCTGGGTTCCAGACATGCATTTTAAATGTGCAGGATATTCCACTGTTTTTTCATACATCTTTACCAAAAGATCAGAGTAAGTTCTTCTATTTATAGTAGATATTTTACAGTAGATATCTTATAGTAGATATATATCATACACTGCTAGCTATTTCTCTGCTAGCAGTCTCTCTCATTTGAGAAGGGTTGTGTTGAAATATTAGCTTTCTTCTGAAGTGCTAGGATTAACTAGAAAAGTTAATGCACATACCTGGCTCTGCCTAGTGCTAAGATTACTGTTAAAGATTTGACTCTTTCGTAGTAGAATGAAATCTTGTGCTAATTAAGCTGGAGTAGCTAAATTTGTTAAAAATTACTAGATACTTTCCATCTGGCTATTTTAAGCTCTCATAAGTGGTAAGTATTTGCTATCCAAACTTTAGATATAGGAAAATGGTAGTTAAAAGCAGTTGCTCTGCTTGTCAAATTTGGGACTTGTTTCATTACTGCATTGTGAGATTATTGTAGCCTTTATTGGTGGTACGCGTGCTGGATCATCTTTTCTCGCTTTTTTCCTAGAACGTAGGAGTTGCACAGCATGTTTATATTTTCTGCTGTGGTTTATCATGCAAATGTCAGTCTTGCTTCTGTTGTATCTCAAGAGGGGAAGATGGTCCTTCTATTTCTAGTCTACCACCCTTTTCTTGGTGATGTTGTAGCATCTAGATTAGTGAAGCTGATCTCGAGAAGCAAAAAAAAGATGTAAACCCATATTTTTTTTTCCTCCTCTTCTCTGTTTAGCTGATCTTTAAATAACTTAGGTAACAATCACTAGTAGGATTACACTCCAAAACCCACATCTGCTCTCGGAGTGGACAGAACCTGGGCTATCCCCTTGTTTGTTGAGTTTGGAAGTCAGGCCAGCTTTAGATGTCAGTTGCAGTTGGTTTTCTCTTGTGACAGGACTCTCTTTTTTTGGAGAGAGTCCATTTTAAAAAGGTCACCCATTTGCTGCAACAGTTAAATGTGAATTTAGAATAGGTGCATCTTCTATACTCGTTTGGCATGTCAGTCTCTGGCCAAAGGAAAAGCTTGCAGTGATCTGCCTTGACCACAGGGCTGTCTATAAGTAATTTTCAGTTTTCTTATGCTCTTGCCTGTGAAGCTTGTAGTTCTGGAGGCTTGTGTGGTGTATAAGCTTCAACTTCATTGGAAACTTGTATGGCTGGTAAGTGATTCAGTGATTGAAAAACTGGTGCATTAGTGTGCTGCATTGCCTCAGCAATTGTGGAGTTTTCCCTTATTTCTGAGTAAAATGTATGGCAAATTATCTTATGTCCCAAATACACAGTCAGGATCTTAAAGGAGGAATAGAGCTATCAGTTACCAGTTAAGAGCCTTAAATCCTTAACCAGCCCAAATAGTATGTGCTTTTAACAAGGGCAGTGTCTTTAATGAACATGGGACATGACATGAGGATAGTGTATAATTACAGGTGTCTAATATTAATGCAGTGAATCGATACAGAACAACAGAGCGAGAGATGCCGTGCTTCTCTGAGAGCGTGTGGAAGAGCTCTTCTGCTCTGTCTTCTGCTTTAACTTCCCGTTGATTGATGTGTACTGAAGCAGAAGGTCTAATTGCCCACTATGTCACATTAAGCAATGGCACAATTTAAAGAATCAATGTCTCCTGATGTTTGTTGCTGCTAGGAAGATGCTATCCACCATCTGCATGTAAAGGCCTGTAATGGATGTTATTGCCATCACTAAAGAGTGTTGTCTCGTAATCCAATAATGGGATCTGCACACAGACCTACTCTTCAGCGGCTCTTTTCTCCCTGTCCTTCCTACTCACGTATTCTGGAAATGTTTTTAAAAGTGCCATTTTATTGGTTCCTGTCCCTCTGCCCCTCAATCATTTCACTGGCAATAACAAACTAAATTAGTTTGATGTTATAGGCTGTCCTTCAAAATTTAGATCTCTCGTCACCGTTGCTTGGATTGTTGTTCCATGGGGTGTGTATGCAGCAGAGATATCTCATCCCTTCCTCCCTCCACCCCCTGTTGTCAGTGTAATCCCTACTTTGCATTTGATTAAATGTAGGGTGACCATTTGTACTTATATCCCATGAGATGAAGACATGTCACTAGATTTGTTTTAACCAGTGGCTATTGAAAATTGAATGGAAACTCCATACCAGTATTTGCTTCAAGGAGGGTCTGATTTGTTCATGTTGATCTTAAAATAGACCAAGAACCCTAATGTACCTTATCTCCTGGATTGCAGTAGCACTTAAAAGGAATTATTGTAGATATACTTGCATTTTTTTTTTCTGTTAAGACTAGTGAAAGTGTTGCTTTTTCTTTTTTTCTCTCCCCCCCTCCCCCCCTCGCAGGGCATGTAGTTGCAACATGTCAAATCTAGTTTTACAACAACTTTATCCAAAGAGCTGGTATCAGTGACTCAACATGATCGTGCTTAATGAAAGGGGAGTACCTCCATGCAGCTGACTGTGCTCATTGTTGGCCGAACTGTTAGAGTACAAAGCAGAAGCATTTGCTGCAGATTTTGGGGTGATGTCATCTATTTGGAGACTGCAGTAAATGAAAACGGAATCTGTTTTGTACTGTAGTAAACTTCTGTGATCAGCTTTTTACTGTCAGTCTACAAAAGATCTCGATTGTGTAGCAATGACTGAACACTTACATAGGTGGGAAGCTTTAATATGAGAATCTTAACTTTGGTTTTATCTTAGCAACAGGCACTATCTACTTCTATTTTTGTTGTATGAGGCTATATACATAATCCTGATGTTGGTTATAGCCTTTCTCTTGCACTGAAGCAAGTAGTTATAGTGAAAACTTAAATCACTGTCTAAATCTGGAGTACCTGTGACACATTAGAAATAAATCACTTGAATCAAACTGCTTTCCACTGTTTCTCAGTGTAAATCGTAGTAGTTCATGAGTGTAATATAGGGAGAAAAAAATGATCTTTTCTTTTTGAAGTTTTTTGTCTTTTTGTAGTTTTCAGAGTGAATGGATGCATCCTCACTTCCGTGTACTTAGGCTACACAATGTGTATTAGCAGGCAAAATGGAAGTTGCAAGATCAGGTCCCTCTTCTCTGAAAACCATAGACCTGCTGATTTGATTATGGTTGATAACTCAAGGCATTTTAGTTTCCTCTGACCCACAATAAGTATATTTCTCATTTATCTGAATCTTAGGTGGGAGTTACTTCAGGGAATTCATGTGGTCCGGATTCTAGACATACTTGCACCCCAAACTGGGGGATATAGCAACAAGAGACCAGTTCTTCTTGACAAATAGTTAAATTGGCTTGAGTTGTCACTGAGAAAGCTGTTCCAGGTATCGTTAGTGGTAGCATGCTTCCAACTTGACAGTCAGAGCTCTTTCAGAAGAAAAGGAATGTAGATATAAACTTCAGGGAAAACACCAATAGAAAAAACATGGAAATAATAATTAAAAAACACCCCAACTTCCCAGCAGCTTGCCATGAATTGCTCTTCGTAGTAATTTTTTTTCTCATCTCTTGATGAAACTGTCCCTTTGGTATTGCTTCGCTGCACCAAGTCACGCTTCTTTGTGTTCTCCAAGCAAAGTAGTCATTGAGGCTTAAGTGGTGACGTGCCAGGTGGACTGTCTTGGTCATCTCTATGCTGTCCCTTCAGGCTTTTCCAGCTTGTCATCTATCTCTTCGTGCCAGTTGTTTGTCATCAGTTTTGTCTTGTCACTTCTCTGTCTCTGCATGTTCGTGTTGTTTTTTTTTGTTGTTGTGGTTGTTTCCCTGTTCCCCTATCCCCTTCTTTCATCACTCTGAGGTCCTCTGCCCTCCTCCTGGGCTCTGCTATACTGTGTTCCTCTGGCTGGTTTTAAGAGTGTTGCCCTATTGACTCAGTGTTACTAAGTGAAAAATGAACATTCAGAGAGGAAGGGAAGAGCTCGCATCAGGTTGCTTCAATGGCTGCTGACATTAAAGTTGCTTATAGCTTTTAGGCACTTGTAGTCCTGATCTTCTCTTCGGAGGGTTAGCCAGAACCAAGAATGAGGGAATGGGACTAAGGAGGTCGACATCTACAGAAGAGAGCTTGTAGGTGGCTGTAATAAAACCTTGTAGTAGTCTGCAACTAAGTTGTTTCTCTAGCCCAGGAAAGGTGTTGAAAAAGTTTACATGCAGTGTAGAGTATGTTCTTTGTCAATTCAAAATGTACAGGAAAAGCATCAGATCAAAATTTGTGCCCCCATGCGCCGTTCCCACAGATGCCCTTCAGCATCCTGTTCTGCAGTCTGAAGGTCAAAGGCAACAGTGATAGGGCTGCAGTCTTCCATTAGCTGGTTTGATGTAAGGCTTTGGGAGCAAGTCCTTTAAATTTCTAAAAAAGTGGTAACAAAGGTAACCAAACCTTTACTGCACAGTGTAACGACTTTGACTAAGCAAATACAGTTCAGATAATGCCCAGAAGCATAGTGGCAACATCACTAACCTTCTAACTGGCTGCAAATATTTTTTTTTTTTCCAGCCAGCAGGACAGAGCAACAGAAGATGCTTGTAACAATGGTCCCTGAATAGCCTCTCAAATCTGATTAGTCACAAGACACTATTTTAATTAATCTTTGGAAAGGAGGTGATGAAATGTGGCTGGCAGCCTGTTTTAGTGTTACTGTGTGCAGTGCTTAACAATTCTATTTGCTGACAGTGCCTTCTGCAGTAATGGTATCTTAACAAGTGCACGCTCACAGTGCATCAGGAAGAGCTAGTATGATATAAACTCAAATGCCTCCCGAATCTAAAGTGTTACAGTCTCTCTGGAAATAGTCCATTTCATGATTAGCTTGCTATTGATGTGCCTTAGCTAGTTCTGTGGTTAAAATAGGGTGTTGCATAAGGTAGAGGAATCATTCTTCCCACTGCACCTTGAAGTTAATGGAGGTGCCTGGTCTGCACTAGGATTTTACTACAGGACTGCCAAAAAAAGCAAGATACTTATTGCTTACTTGGGGTATTTTGACACTGAGGACACATCCAAGGCTCTATGCAGCTCCGGATTGATATACTACTGCAAAACTCTCTGGATACTAGATGTGCACATCTTTGGTTCTGCGGGATTTGTGCGCATTGCTACTAATGTCCCTGGAGCAAATTGATAGTGTCATGGTAACTTAGTGTTCAGTTACCTAAGATCAGTGTGTGAGATGGTAAACTTAGTATGTCCTTGCAATGGCCTGCTGGAGAGGGGATGTAAATTATCATTTTAAAAAAGATCTCTTTGAATTTTCTTTTCAATATCCTTTATGTTGGTACTGTCTGGAGTAAGCTGTTTCTGGTGAATGAGATAGACAGCATAAACTGTATTTTCTGTAGATAACTGGTGCTGCACTGAAAAAACTTCCCTGTCAGATGAGTTGCCAGAGTGAGGAGATTACTTCCTCTCATCAGAAGTTTTAAAATCCTATAGAAAAGGAGCACTTGCTTTTCAGTCTGAGATAGTAACTCGAAGAAAGAAGAACTTTGAGAAATTGAAGTGTGTAGAGGCCTTATCCCTAGTTCAGCTCTACTGTAATAGTGGTGGATGATGGGCAGCCATAGCACATGCTTGCAGACAGTGCGTCACGGTCTCCGGTGACGTACAGAGGACTGGTGAGGTATGTGAAGGCTGTATGATTTCACATGTGGCCTGGCTTTTTCAGTAGTAACAAATTAAGTTGATGTTTTAATTGCTACTCTCATACAGAGGAACTAGCAACGTAGCAGCTTGTCTGACAGTGTGATCCGGATCTGAAAGGTGCAGCCTATTTCATGTGCTGTAGTCTGCAGTCTGGTCTCCTCCTCTGCAGCACTGGGACTGGTAAAGCCCATTCAGCTCTAGTAGTTGACGTGCAACTGTACTGGGTGGTCTTGTGGCTTTGCCCTTGACAGCCTTCCTGAGATGGCAGGCTCAGCACTGTTTCACCTCCTTTTTCTTACGTCTTTGAAGCCTCAGTGTTTTGTTCGCTTCTGAGAAGCAGTTGTCAGCTAGTGCCAAAACCAGTTCTTTGGCTTAGTGGAATAGTTTTGGACGTAATACCAATGTTGAGAGAACAGGTGAGATGTGCTGAGAAGAACCTGACAAACATCGAGCAGGTTGACACACAGCTTTTATGTACAAGGTACGCCTGGAGTTGCCCAGCATGACTCACTTCCCCATAGCCTAGTGTCTGCTTGCTGTGTTTCATGAAGTCTGGTTGCACCCAGGTGATCTTCATGCAGCTTTGGCTTTAGCTGTGTGTTGAATTCCCACTGGCCAGTAGGGTTGGTTCACCTATTGATTTCAACATAATGTTGAAAGGGACCTTTGCAAAGGTACTTTCCTAAAGTACTTAAAACTGACTCTTCCTGACTCCAGTCATGTCGGCAGCTGCCAGGAGGAATAGCTAAGCTGCCTGTAATCCTCACCTTATGACACCTTTCCTTTAAGTTTACATTTAAGTTAACATAAAGGAATCTGCAATGGAAACAGGCTAAGAGTTAGACCTCGATTGAGGAATGATGGGTGTGAATGTTGGTCCTGCTCCAATTTGTGCTTTCAGCTGCTGGTGGGGGTGTGCCAGATAACTTCATGTTTTTGAAGAATGGCTGTTGGGCATTTCAGTCTATGAGCTGGAGGACTTCAGAAACAAAGGGCATGTCATGCATAATGTCAAAGGAGGACTTACAAATTCAGTTATTTGAAGAATTGTGCTGTGGTGTCTTGAGATAGATCTTGTGATGTACTTGTAATCTAGCAAAAGAACCCGTTATGTTATTGAACACACCACAGGCATCCTGGAGCAGGGTTTTAGCTGACAACTAATTAGACAGCTAATTTTATCTAAAACAACTCTTTTCTCAGGACAGACCTGCTCTGGGTTAAAAGCTGAGTAGGTATTTCTGTGTTTAACATGTTGGCCATGTAGGATTTGCATCCAAATTTTAAAAGTTGTTAGTAAAATTCTGTGGGCAATGGATGAGGACTCGTTAGCATTGTTTTCTTGTGTGTATCCGAAAAATCTTCCTAATGGTACCATTTATTGTATACCTGTATTGTTATCCGTGCATTACCTAGTGCGTCTAGACAAGTGCCACGCTGGCTAACTGACTGCGTACCCAATATGATAGTATCCCTTTTTAGAGCAGCAGGGATTAAACTGAAGAGGATCAGCGTGGTATTTCCAGTAGGAAGGGCTATTCTTAATGCCGCGGGAGGCAGGGTGTGCTCCATGGGACTGGGACAGCGACCTCTGAGTGCTGTGATCTGGAACTCTCTGCCTTCCTGATCAACCTGGCTGCTTCTTGGCTGTCTTTTTTGTTTTTCTTCTTCATTTTGCCATTTAGATTATCAGACCCTGGGCTAAATTATTTGTCTGCTCAGTCAATTCTCAAGGCTATAAAATAAGTTTGCTTATCTATCTTGGGAACAGTATAAAACAGCAAGTGTCTACAACGTGTCCCATGATCTAGAGATAAGACTCTGTAGAACTGCATGTCACTGTCACTACATGTACAAAGTTGTTAAAGCTGTTTTAAAATGTTTTTCAGGTTCTAAATGGCTTCTAAGAAGTTGGGATCCGACTCTCATGGTAAGTGAAATTTGGCATCCTTGTCTTTTCAACAGGATGAATCCTACTGTTGCTGCTGACTAATGTCCCAGCGTAGACAGTCCATAGAGACTAATCTGTTTAGCCTCTGAGTAGTTTTTTGTTAGGAATGAAGTGCCTTGGCTTCCTTCTTGCATAGTTGCTTGCTGATGCTGTGCCTGTTCTCTGGTTAAACGGAAATTCAGCCTGTGACTGTTCTCTACCCCTTCATGGCAGAATACCTTCCGCTTCTTCCACTTCCCCCTTCAAAATCAAAGCTGAACTGCAGTTGTGATGCTGATCTGATGTTTGCTGAAGTGGACACTAGGTCCGTAGCTCCTTTCTATGGAAGTCACATGAGAAGTTGGATTGAAAGTGAAGCTTTTAATATATCATTGAGCTATGCTTGCTTTTTGCTCAGCAGTGAATTTTTTTCCTAAATTGGACTAATCTGGTTCAGCAGGCAAGTGAAGAAGAGAGTATCTTCTACATTTGAGATGCGTAGTGTCATGCAGATACTGGTATAATAAAAATTATTGCCCTGTATATGTGCTTATCTTTTAGAAAATGGGGTATAATTTGAGAGGATTAATATTTCTGTGGAACATGGAAGTTCAGTTTGTTGTATGTAGGTTCTTCAAATCACTAATCATTCAAGGCAGTACTAGGAGGTTCATGTGAAATTTCTAACATGACTTTTCATGCTATAGAAACTTCTGCTTTTAGAAACTCAGCCTTGATCTTCCTGGATAATCTTTCAGATAAGAGGGTCCTGGGGAATTCCATTTTTCCTTGTGCTTTTTATTCAGTCTTGCCAGTGTAAAGTTGAAGTACAGAATAAGAAATGCCTCACTTACATACATGGTTAAGGATTAATAAAAATGGCCTATCAAAACTTAATTTTTAGATGGTCTCCTTTTGCTGTGGCCCAGTGATCCTGCTGCAAGTCGATTAATTTCTTTATTAGATAGCTGCCATCTCTTCAGGAGTTGCTCTTGTATCTGTGAATGGTCTCTGTGAACACTCGGAACTGCTTGTCTTTTGAGTCTGTTTTTATTTCTCTCTTCTGCTTCCTAGACCAGACTAGCAAAGACACTACTTGAAGCTAGAATTCAACCTGTCTTAAATATTTCTCAAAACAGTACTGTGTGGTGGAATGTGCTCCTGGCTTCAAAATAACAAAATCAAAACAAATGGTGCTGTAAGCTGGCTGGTTAACTTGTCTACTCTTTTGTGTACCCTCTGTTCCTGATGACACCAGTGACACTGTCACCGTACTGTTTCTGAGGAGTAGTGGAGCAACTTCCTTGGCTTATTATGTCTTAAGAAATCAGCAGGGCAATTGTTTCAGTCTTCTCCAGGGTTGTTAAGAATTAATCCCACTAAGTAAATTTTGGGTTATTTTAAAGTATCTAGCCCAACAGCTACCTTCAGCTCAGTGTCTCTGGCAGGCTGATGAAATTGGTCAACATAGTTGATGCATCTCTTGTACTTACTGTTGAGCTGCTTATTGGAGGTTAGAGGATTGCTGTTGAATCACAGAATGGTTGAGGTTGGAAGGGACCTCTGGAGATCATCATGTCCAAACCTGCTCAAGCAGAGCCACCTCGAGCAGATTGCTCAGGACCGTGTTCAGATGGAGACGAAGATGAGAATATAAGGTATGGGTGGAGAGGGAGGAACCCTTTTCCTGTCTTGAAGGGTATTCTTAGCATACAACTGTAACTATGCCTAAGTGTGTAACTTCAAATGTTCTCCTGTCACTTGAATAATTGGAAGTTCAAGCTTAAGTTCTAATAATTAGTGACATCTGGAAATGCAGCTCTCATCCGTTGCACAACAAACGTGGGTTATACCAAGTGCAGTACATTAATATTGTTGTATTGTCACTGTCACTACACAACTTGAAAGCTTTTAACTCCAGTTTCTGAAAATTATGTATGTGTGGTTTGTGTGACCACAAAAACTAAGTTCCACTTGGTTTCAAAACTCTTCCCCATTGATAACTGGTAACTGGTCTTATCTGAAATGTTTCCATTTTGCTACCAAACTGGAGGACACTTCTGTGAGTTGGCCAGTGATTTCCACATTACACTAAAGCAGAGAGAAATCTTACCCTTGTAGTAGTTCCTTGGGCCAGGAATATCATATAGTGCGCAGGGTCAGAGATCAGACTGACAGGTACAGTTTTGCCAGGGCTATTCTCAGAACTTCCTCAGTATGCTTTTCACTGCTAAAAAGATGAAGTGGCTAACAGCCATATTGAATAACAGTTCAAAAAAAACCTTTGCTTCACTTGAACATGTGACTATTGAAACAGTGGCTTGCATAATATTTTCTATATGTAGGTTTTGCTTATTGCTTTAGAATTTACCATTTAAAACAATTTGCACCCTTACCCATTAGTGTGTTGAGGCAGAAGGTTCATCCGTTTACAAAAAGAAAAGGGTTCTTGGCTTTCTGGATCAGATTTTAACTTTGTTAGACTAGTACTGTTCTGACTGGGGTGGAACAAAGTGAATGCTATGTGCATCGGCGTTTTGCCTCAGAAAGACTTTTTACTTTTTTACTGGTGTGTTTCTTAACGTGTGCTTCCAGGTTTTGTAGCAGAGTTGTATTCAAGATGATGTGATAGCATGGTCATTATTAAAAAAAAAAAATCAATATACTGGGAAGAAACTAGAAGGTTTTTACTCCTTAGTCTAGCTTCTGAGGTTAAACTGGCAGCTATCAATGCAGCTCATCTAGTCTAGGTGTGTTTAGGGTTTTTTTTTTACTGCACCAAAACAAAGAGTGTTGCTATGTAAATACTACAATGTGTGCTTGTACCCTCTGTGGCTAGTATCTATTTCAGGCAAAGGCGGCCGCTGTGCGAGGGGAGGTGTCTACCACTTACTGTGTCAATAGGTCTAATAAGACAAGTATTTGCATACTGAGCAATTCGGGCTGTGAGATCAGTGCAGAGAGGTAATCCTGCTTCGCTGGGATCATCCTGCTTAGAGCAGGGCTCGTGCCAGTGGGACTAAGCAGGGAATAGTAGCAGCAGTCACACCGGCCTCTGAGCAGTCGGGAGAGCTGGTTGTCTCTGACCTGGCCATGATTTACAACTCTCGATGCAAAGGCTGCCACAGTTGCTATTTCTGCATAAGCAAACACTTGGGCATATCCAGGTTCCCAAATTGCCAGCTCAAATACAATTTGGATGCTGTGTTGCAAATAGTGGTGTTGGTGGCCAGTGAGGTGCCATCTGGATGCTGTGCTCTGCAATGCTTGAATGTGTGTTTCTCAGTAAGGATCAGTGAAAAGACTATTATATTCTGCCTGGAGCTTTTTTTTTGTCCTGGTGGTGCAGGTGGGATGTATGTTACTCAGCCTGATGGTTTCAAAGCTGGAGGAAGTACTGCCTGTGTCCTAGCAGGACTCTGGGACCAGCCAGTGTGGTGCATAGTATGAGAGCTCAAGTGATGACAGCACATAAACATTTAACTCCAAATTAACAGGATGTTCCTGTTTTTGAAAGCTGCTTGTCCTTTTGGAGCCTGTGGCTGCCTTGTTGTAGATGAGTCAACAGTGAAGGAACACAAACTACTTAAACTATCATCTGAGTATGAAAATGGGTCGGATAAAAATGGCAAGTCACAGCTCACTGAGCAAGAGGTTAGTCACTGAACACCATCTTAGATATTGCCACTGATACCTTTTTGGATCTGCAACACTCAAAGCGAAGTTAAAAATGAGTGCTAGAGGAACACTTCAGATTGATATATGCAGCCAGAAACCTTGCCTGTAATTCTGAAAGCTTAGACCAGTGATCCAAGAGACCCCTTTCAGTTAATTGAGAAACTGAGTGCAATTTATTTTGTGGGTTTTCTAATACTTCTTCACAGCAGCTCAAGGAAAGCAAACCTATAGCCTGGCTTCTTGGAGGTGGTTGAGCTCTGAGTGATTCTGCCTCATGAGTTTGCAGGGTGCCTGAAGAGTTTCATCCTAAAACACTTTTTAAATACCATGTATAAGTGATAGATTCAAAGGACAGATGGAGCACCATGAAATAAGTCTGAGGCCTCTCACTGGAGTGATCACAAATCAGACAGCTGATCAAGTTAGATTGCCTTGTTTCAAAAATGAGAATTGCTATGCTAAATAGTCTTGAGCTATTTCACTGTGTTTTGGTTAAAGTGGAGCATCTAGACTCTGGGCCACTTTGCCCTTGTGACCACTTCTGTCCAAGTGTTACTTCCTACTTGTATGCCAAAACCTGGATTTTAGTTTGTCTTAGCTGCTCTAAAGCTGGGTCATTTTAAAGCCTGTTTTGAATATGACAAAAAAAAATGATGGATTGTTATGTTGTGTTTGGGGTTTTTTTAATAGTTATGGGCTAGAACTTTAAAAACAAAAAAACAAACTAAAACAAAAAAAACCCCAAAACCAAGGCAATGAAGTCCAAACAGATTCAATGTGTTTCTGATCAAGCAACTTCCTTTGTATTGAGTCACCTGATGTAGTTAGGGCAGCAGAGAGAAAATAGTTCCCAAATACAGAAATGTGTCTTCAGTGAATGCATTAGACTTGTAAGTTTTTTTGATACAATTTCTGCTTTTGATCTTAGGGCCTTTCAGTTATCTTGATGATGTCCCATTTAAGATAGGAGACAAATTCAGAACCCCAGCGAAGGTTGGATTACCTATTGGTTTCTGCTTGCCTGATTCTTCTCAGCTTGTCAGAGAAGCCCAGGTAAGTGATGTGTTTTGCCTTTCTGCTCTCTTCCCCCCCACACTCCTGGCCCCCAACATGTGGTGCTGTAAATTGCAAGTAGTGACAGTTTGCACATGTGTTCAGATGTTAGTCTTGTTGGTCCTGTAGTGTCATTTCGTATGCTGGGCAGTAGTTGCAGAAGATCTGTTAGAACATATAGAAAGATAAAAATATGATAGGCTGTGCAAAAAGTTTCTACTTCTTATCACTTTAAAAAGCCTGGTTTAAAATTTGGTTTAGTGTATCTACTTCAAAAGAGCACAATGCTTTTGTGTAATAGTTACAGGTCTAAATGTTACCCTGACTAAATTTGAGTAGCATTTTTAAGAGGAAAAATGGTAAGAACTGATACACCTACACGATGGCATACTTGCAGAATCTTGTTTGAGGGTAACAAGTGTTTCTATGACCATATTTTATGGGTTCTCACAGTAGTGGAATGAAGAAATAAATTTCCAGTTCTTGTTTTCTGTGTAGTTCTGAGTGGGACTTCTTTTGCAGCTATAGGGCCAGCAGGTTACAGCTTGGTATGGATAGCTTCCAGGTCTTTGAGGAGCATGTCTTTGTTACCATAAAATCTTGGTAGCATAAAATCAATTGCTTTAGCATAACTGTTGAAAATCAAATCTCCAAATTTAGGTTGTGATACAGTCTAATTGAACTACGTTTTCTCATTTGGATCCATGATTTTCTTTGGTCAGTCCAAATTGATGATTGTTTTCACTTCAGCTGTGACAGATTGCTGTAGATGGTTCTGCCTTTTTTTGCCTTTTTTTTTTTCCTGCCCTGCATATTACCCTATTACCCTACATCATGGCTCTTTCATTATAACCATTAAATGGTTACCTGATTGTCCTAATAGACATATTTCCGCCCAGTTAAGCTGGTGTGAGAGAGCTAAAGGAGACTCTAATGTCCTATTGCTGGCTTCATTGTGTTATGTCTCCATTTTCCTGCCAAGCTGAGGCTCAAGTATAGTATGCCTGGTTGGATTGCAACGCTTTGCATAATATGATGTGACTATGTAGACTATGTATCTCGCAGTGCAATTTGACTTTTTTACAGCTGTAGGGAGAGCTGTTTAAAAAAAAGTGCAGGGAAGCAAAATTGACTAAAGCCATATATTTTTATATAAATACCCCCCATTTTTTTAATATAAAAAAATACATGGCTTTGGTCAATTTTGGCCATATATGACCATATACATATATACACACACAAAACTACGATAGCTCTGTTCAAATAGCAAAGAATGTTTAATGAGTAGTGCCCAGCTCTTCTGCCAGTGAGTTGTTTTTCAAAGTCACCTTGCTGATAAATTGTATATCACACCTCTTGGAGTCTTGGAGCTAAGGGAAGGGAAAACTGTTAATACAGTTGAGACAACAGGTCTCTAGGACCTCACTGGAGCCCACTGTAGGATGGGATGTGACACAACACATAGCGAGTCCCAGAAAAGCCCAGCAGAAGCCTAGCAAGCCTTGCTGGCTTGTTGCTCTTTAGAGCTAGGAATTTGTATGACCTAGCAGTCCCATGGCAGGAGCACTCCTGTTTGGTTATGTGCCATTATTCTGGCAAGGATATCTTATGACTTCTTGTGAGTCACAGGTGGGTTACACCCTGGACTTAATTTGTAGGCTGTGTTCTCTGAACATTTTGTGGTTATTTAAAGAGCGTTTGAGGCTGTTCATTCTTCATAAGATATTAAAGCTTTAAGTAGATTTAGTCTGTTCAGAATTTTGTCCTCTCAACCAAGCCACACCAGTTTACAGCCAGTAAACTGGTAGTGAGTAGCTTACAAATGCCGCCTTGTGCGAACCTGGCTCCGAAGGAACTTATGTTACATGAGAAAAGCCTGTGGGATCCTGTCATGCCAGTAACTGCAGCAAAATCTGCTACTCCAGGTAGTTATCGTCAGTGTAGCCAGTATATCCCCTTTGGCTGGTGAGCTGTTGGCACTGGGGTAAGAATACCAATACCTCTTAAACTAGGGGGTGTAAAACTCTAATATCCAGTCCGTTAGGAATCTTTTAGGGGGAACTGAGTAATACCGTATTGGTCTTCGGATGAAAAAATACTCTGCCGTAGTCTTGAATAACTTGTGGACAGATCTGTGGTAGTTCAGTGGTGCCAGATCTGGGTGTGACTGTCCATTTAGTAACGCCTTAGACTTCCCCTTGCTACATCGGTTGTCTTGGGGGGAGAGGGTGGGAGGGTTGTGAAACTGCTCTTGGGACCTCAGTAGCTCTAAAGCAAAACTAAATGTAGCAAGGGGGCAAAATATGACATTCTAATCCAGACTATAGACGGGTTTTGCTGCTAGAGGCAAAATGTACTACTTCCACTGTCTTCTAGCTTGCCAGTCTGTAGGTTACAAGAGATGCTGGGGAGAAAATGATGCCTCTCCGGGGTAATTCGTGTAGCTCTTATTCTATGTTACTTATGTTGCTTTTAGAAGTAGCGGCTATGATCCTTATAATTTATGTTTTTTTTTTTCTTCTCTCTTTTCCCATCCACCCTCTGTCAGTATGACTTCTCACTGGAAAAGAAAACAATTGAGTGGGCTGAAGATATCAAAAAAATTCAGGCTGCCCAGAGAGAAGCTGAACGCAAGGCAGAAGAAGCACTAGCGAACTCGAAAACAGCTCCAGAGGACAGCAGCAAAATGGGATTCTCAGAGGGACCTTGCCCTGAGGCCATGCCCCCTCCTATAAACCCCATCCTTGCTAGCCTGCAGCACAATAATATTCTTACTCCCACGCCAGCCAACAGCAGCGCTGTGAAGCAAAAGGTTCTCAGTCCAACTCGTCCAAAAGCAGACTTCAACCCAGCTGATTTTGAATGTGAAGAAGACCCATTTGATAAACTGGAATTAAAAACTATCGATGATAAGGAGGAGTTAAAAAATATTCTTGAAATTCATGTTGGTACTACTGGGCCAATTGTTGCCCAGCTGTTAGATAATACTTTGCCCAAAGGTGGGTCTGAGTCTGTGTTGCAAGATGAGGAAGTTCTGGCATCCATAGAAAGGGCCACGCTGGACTTCAAGCCCCTTCACAAACCCAATGGCTTTATCACTTTACCGCAGTTGGGAAACTGTGAAAAGATGTCTCTGTCTTCCAAAGTGTCCCTGTCCCCTATCACTTCAGTGAGCAATATCAAATCCCTGTCCTTTCCTAAACTTGACTCCGATGAGAGTGATCAGAAATCATCAAAGCTCACAAGCACTTTCCACAGCACCTCCTGTCTCCGCAATGGCACTTTGCTCAGCTCTTTGCAGACCTGTGCTCAGAGTAAAGCCAGTGAACTGAATGGACACCATATGGTTGGTCTTTCTGCTCTAAATGAGGACAGTGGCATGGAGACATCAACATTATCCTCTTCATCCAGGCTGCCTTCCCTGGCTGTGTCGACAGTTTGTACAGAAGAAGAATCATCTCAAAGCACAGCGACTACGGTAAACATGCAGTGGATTAGAATTGGGGTTGCTGGGGAGATGTGGAGATGCGGAGGCAAATGTTGCTTCTAAAATGTCCCGTGGCAATGGTTTTAGTTTCATTTAATGGGAGTGATGTGTAGATCCTTTTAATTTACAGGGCAAATTCATCAATCCAACAGGTCTTCATGCTGGCAGTTCTGAACCTCAGATTTTTACTCTGCAAGTTTCCCCAAAATATGATATTTTTAGACCAATTCTGGTGATTTTTCTTTCAGCTTTTCAGCTCTTGTTGTTTGTAGTCACACACCTTTGAGCTAAGCGTGTAAGGTATCTTCTTTGTATGGTCCTGCATTCTGTCTTAACCAACTGAGATATATCAGATTCTGAAGAGCTATTAGGTTTTGAGTTAAAGCTCTTCTAGATTTGTTCCTTGGCTTGCTTGCTTATCTGCTGGAAATAATGGGAAATGCAGGCTTTTCAAGGAATAGAAGCAATAATAGATTAAAACACACAGATGTGCTGTGTCATTCAGGAAAGAAAAAAGTACTTGCAATTGACCTGCAAGTCGTCTTTTTTTTTTTTTTTCCTTCTTTTTGACTTCCTTCTAAAATCTAATCTTTAAAAGGAGGAAAATATTGGTGGTCTGAAATCTGGTATTTACCCCCTTCCTTGTGAAGGGGGGTGGAAGGTTTGCTTGGTGGTTACTAAAACCAATCTTGAAGATCATCGGATCATCTCAGATCGCTAATGTTAAAGTTGGTTGCTCTGAGACAGGAGGCTGATGCTTCGTTTCCTCAAACTTGTACCAAGTTTTAAAATTACTTTGAGGACACTTAACTTCACGCCAGCTGTTGTCTTTGTCTCTTTGTGAATAAGAACAGAGATTTGAGTAAGCTTGTGGACTTTTTCCCAAAGAACCTAAGATCTGGACACCAATAGTCATGAAGCCTAGTGAAAGCTGTATAGTTAAATCCTCTAGCTGGCTCTAAAATAATCTGGTTTCTTCTGTCCAGTGTAAGCTTCAGAGGTTCTGTGATCTTACTGGCATACTGTAGGTTTTTATGTGACACCATGTGCTCTGAAACAAGTGACACTGCTTCTCTCCCGTTGTTCTTTCACCTCTTTTCAGGCTTAGGTAAATGCACTATTAATTGTGACATACGGTATTCTGGCAACTAGTGTATTCGTCAGAGCACAGCAGAACAGCTGTTTATTGATCACTAGAACAAATTTAATACAGTAAACTTTGGCAGAAGAGGCAATGTGCTGAAAACTGCTCACTGCTACAGATCACGGGTTTGAGAGGCGATTGTATGATTGTATGTAGCTCAGAGGTGAAACCTCGAAGTATGACACATGACACATCTCTAGGAATTAACATGAAAGATCACTTACAACTAGATAGATGGGCGTTCAGATGGCCAAATTTTCACTCTAACTATTCAAATCTCTATGCTGGATTAAAACTTATTAAAGATCAAAAGGGAAGGTGTGTTCTTGAGAATGCTGTAAGGGAAGATACCAACCGATAAACAAACAAACAGACTTACTAGGGGAAGTGATAAAGATCTTCATTTGAAACTATTTCTGCTTTGGAAGTAACAAACCAAGAAATAGGTATGCCGACAGAACTAGTTCTTTCTGTTTAAATTCTGAGACATCAAACTATACTTTTTCATGTTTCCATAATATGGTCCCAGTGGCTGGAAAATAACAGCTGAGCTGCAAGAAATTGAAGTAAATGCAACAAAAGTATTGAAGTAAATGTAACAAAAATCCTCGGAGTATGAAAATGATAAAAGGAAGTCACAGTCATCCCTGTGGCTGGGAGCAGAAGGGTCATGTATCCCTTTTCTGCAAGATTACACAAAAATAAGCCTGTCCTTTTTAGAAAGCCTCGGGACAGTTATATGTCCTAGTGTACTCCACAGTGATTTTTTTTCCTTTTTTTTTTTTTTTTTTGTTTCTCACAAGACTAGAAATTGTAACTTTGGATTTGGAGCTACTGCTGGAGTTTATGCTTTACCAGTGAATTGGATCTAGGATTTTTTGGATGGAAATAAACCTGTGGTTTCTCTGAGGCTGCACTGATTCTGTCCTGGATGGTCCCCTCTCCTCTTTTTTTGAAGCTCACTGGTTTGCTTCTTGTAGCATTGGCAGAGGGAGAAATGGCTAGTGAAGACAACAGGTTGGAATTAAACAAAGCTGGTCAGAGACCTGACTAGTATGATGTATTTTATTTACAGAGATCTCTAGTTACGGGAAGATGGGGCACTCCTGGGGGACCATTCAGAATATATACCGCTGCAGTAGTGTGATGTGTGCGGGCACACCAGCTGCAGGCAGGGCTCCCGGCCTCTGTACGAAGTCCCTAAAAGTAGGCACAGTGTGCAAGCGCATACTGAAAGCACGGCATGAAGTCTGCTTCTGGAAGGGCACTGAAATGCAAGTTTGAGACATAAGGGAGCACGGCTGTTGAGTGACAAGTCCTGGCTTTGTCCCCTGCAGTTCCTTTAGGTGTTTCCTTCCTCCACTGGAAATCACTGACCCACAAGCACAGGTTGTTAAGCTCAAGTAGATTGAGGAGGAGGAGTTGGTTCTCCCAGACTCTTGAGTCTCTGGTGTCAGAAGCAGTTCTGGTTTTCCTGGCTGCAGCATCAATAACAAAGCATCATTCTTCAATTTGGTAACCAGCTGATTTCAGGGCTACTCCAGACCCTCATTTCAGTGTATCCCATATTCTAGTGCTTTTTGCTCTGGCAAAATGCCTGGAGAGGGTGTGTGCGAAGAGCTTACCACCATGAGGAGAGGTTCTTGGCTAAACCAGTCCATCAGACTGAATATGATCTCTCAGCTTTGTCTCCTAGAAGAGAAATTCTTACCTTGGAGATGAAAATGGTTGGAAATGCAGAACAAAATGTCCTTGGTGGTGGTTTGGGTTTTTTTTTGCAAATGAATGGAATTTGTCAAAATCCTAATAGATTTTCTCAGAACTGTTTTTCTATAAACAGTTTTTTGTTGTTTAGTTTGGGCCCAAAGAAGGCCTTTCTGAAAGAAGTGGACAAGCTTTCAAGCAATCCATGTTGGCATAGTAAGTATCAAGAAATGCAAAAAACTGAGGCTCTTGGTCCAGAGTGATTTCTTGCAGTCTTTTCTAATTCTATTTAAAATGCAGGAAGACTTTTAAATGGATGAATTGAAACGTGCAGATTTGGTGGGGCAAAGTTCTGCCTTTGCACTGCTGCTATCTTGGGCGAAGTAGTATAAAGTGGTGGGTTGGTTCTGCCCTCTGGCAACCTGGTTCTGCAGAAATGGAGCAGGTGTACAGCAGGGAACGTTACCCAGCCTTTTTGGTGTACTGGGAATGGGACCAAGCATTGGATGTTGGTAGAAAAATCACATGCTCTTTTTAGCCAGTGTGCAACATTGCTTATATATCTGGTGTATGAAATGCAGTGCTTTGAGAGTAGAAAAGGGGTATATGTTTCTCTTACCCCTTGTCATGGTCAAAAAGTCAAGAGAAGTCTCTAGGCAATGACTTCAAAATTATCACTGTCATGTAGGCTGTGTAGCACTGGGTCAAGAGCTGAACAGGACCCAGCATGTTACACTGAGCTGTATGAACATGTAGCAGTCACAGTGACAGAATAAAAAAGCTTACAATTATTGTGAGGGGCCACACATCCTTCTGGGAGTATAGTCCGTTTGTAGAGTGCTGAGAGAAGAAACGATCCTTATGATGGCTATTCTATAACTACACACAACTGCATAATTGCTGCATCTCACGTGTGGAAGCCTGATCAGACCACAAGTCTCCCTAGTATTGTAGACTTATTCTCAGATCTCTCCCATAAAACCCTTCTCCCTCGGCTGTAGCAAATTCTGCTCACTAGTGCATAATGTTTATAGTCATCTTATTTGTGTGTTGTCCAACAGGTACATCCAGACTACAAGGAAACAGAAATCCCTGTGGTAAGTTCTCAAATACTTGTTTGCTTGCACTGGATCACGTTTCTGAAAATCTCCAGAAGTAGTGTTCCTTTGAGTACAAAAAATCATAGGTGACGAGTAAACTTGGGGTGAAGGAAGCAATCTCCATGCTTCCTCTGAGGTACAGGGTTTGGCAAAACTGTTGCAAAGGTTGGGTATTGAAAGGTTTTCGTCCACTAGTAGGAGAGGGTATATTGCGAAGAATCCGGGTTGTTTGTTGTTTTGAGGGTAAAAAGGTTATGGTGGGAGTCAGACTATGTATACTGCTTGGTTTCATCCTAACAGTGAGTAACTTCCTAAGGGTAGTCTAGAAAGCCTCTCGGATTAATTATATGGGATATCCTGGTTCTGCACTAGCCAGAAACAGGATGTGGGGATGCAGATGACCATCACCTCAGCCTCTGGGTTTTCCCCTTTAGGTAACGCACCAAAATTTCGCAGTGTCTAAAGTGCCCAACAATACCAGCTGCACAAAGTGGTCGGGTGGCCCCGCTCCTGAACTACAGCAGGTCCTTTCCGCTAGCGAGAGGCAGTGCGTAGAGACGGTCGTCAACATGGGGTACTCGCCTGAGAATGTCCTGAAAGCCATGAAGAAGAAGGGACAGAACATAGACCAGGTAAGAGATTGTGCAATGGGAAAGAAACCCTTGATTGGACGCTGATTCTGCTGAGAAACAACCTTGGGTTTGCAAAATGGATAGGGGGGAATACTTCTATTCTAACGGGGTTGCAGCCTGCAGCTGCTGCGCTATTAACCACTAGAGAAGTTGTCACCTGGCAGTAAAGGCTCTCAAAACCAAAGAAAAGAATGGCTGTGCATGTTTCTGATGAGAGACTGCTTGAGTGCTGGGTCAGAGCTGCACCGAGCTTGGGATGAGCCTTTAGCTCCATGTGAAGCTGGGAGAGGTACTGGGTCTTCCAAGGAGCCACAAAAGCATCTGAAGGAAGCTTAGTGTGGCTCTACGCCATGCTTAGTGCCATGTGACAAAAAAACAGCCAACTTCCCTTGTTCTGAGCAAGGTTTACGATGCTAACGTCTCTCTTTGTAGAGAGATTGGCCCCTGCAGGCTTATGACAGCCCTGAAAGGCTCTTGCAAGGCACCACTGACCGACTTTCTTTTGTGTGCTCTGGTTGTGGTGCTTCCTGCCTCATGTGTTGCCTCAAACGCTTGCTAAAACCAGGTCACATAGCATAAAGCGCTGCAGGGTGAAGCGCGGCTCTGGGCCTTGGATCCGCTTCAAACAAACATTTTAAAGTGGGGAGAGCATGGCCAAGTTTTCCATGCTGACCCTAGGCAGGCTGTGTGCTGCACAGAGCATCGCCTGGCAGGACTGTGCCTGGGGAGGAGGAGTGTCCCAGTGACTTCTGCTGGTGCAGCTGATCCGCTTGCCCACTACCTACGCATCGAGAGTGGTTTAAGCTGTGCGCTGCAGTGAACTGTAGTACCAAATGGAAAAAATGGCCCTTAAGAGGGTGGTTTTAAATCCTGCTATATTTGCAGGTTGCGTTCTTTCGCCTTCATACCATTACCTATCTGACCTTTCCCTGTACCTGTCAAAGCTGAGGGTGGATAACAAATTTAGCAGCGGTGTCTGGGTGTGTGAGCTGGGATTTGCAGCTCACTCGCCAGTATGCTGAGTTGATCTTAAAAGGCTGACTGCTTTTAGATTGCATCAGCTCTTGCAGCGGTCTGAGAGGAAGCTAAAAGCTGATGCATCTTGACTGCTGGACCTACAGTTTCATTTTAAAAACTTGTAGTATAAAAAGCACAGTTAAACTTCTGCCTTCTGCTCAGTGATCAGGCACGGAAGGCTAAAGATAGGCTTCTGAGACTGTTTTGATTATAGTGGAAGATGACGTTTAGAGCTGGTGGGAGAGCACAGGAGGACAGAAGGGCTGGTCTGTTTTCTCTGAAGAAGCTCTTGCATAAAGAGCGTCTCAACTCTACTAGGAAGGACTTTACCTCGATCCCTGGTGAAGCCTGGGGTAGAGTCGTGCTTAGCCCCTCTGCAAGTACAGAGATGGTATTCAACCGCGTGCTGCGAATGCCACTCTGCAAACTTAGTTCCTTTTCTTCATTTCCCACAGGTTTTGGATTACCTGTTTGCACATGGACAGCTTTGTGAGAAGGGCTTTGATCCACTTCTTGTTGAAGCAGCTTTGGAAATGCACCAGTGTTCAGAGGAGAAGGTGAGGGCGCAACGTGCTAAGCAGTAAAGAGAATGCGCCATGATCGGGAATTCCAGCAGCAGTTCCTCTGGCTGATGCAATTCTGGCTTTCTTGGTAATGCCGCCTTGTTTCCAAAACTGACTGCCAAAGGACATCCTTGCAGTGATAAAGCAAATACGTGTTAAAGCATTAGAGTTCTTCTGCACTTTTTATCACTCACTTGCATGCATTTTTATGGTGACAGGATTTTTTAAAGACCTTGCTTATTCTGGTTGTAATGTTTTGAACCCAGAGTTCTTTGTGGGTGAAGTGCTTGGTACAGAGACAGTTAATTTCAAAGCAGCAAATTATCTTTCGAACCGTGCCAGCCTCCCCTGGCCGTGAATTTTCTCCCGTATACAAACGCATCTGCATGGCTGCTCAGCCGATTGGGCTAGGGCTTGCTCTGGAAGAAGCTGGGAAATACGGGGTTTGGGGTCTGGTTCATAGTCTGGCTGCTCTACCAGCACCAAAGGTATAGAGGCAGGAGCAGGTAGTCAAGGCAGAGGACATCAGGATCTTTTGAAGACTGGCAGCCTGTGGTGTGCCAAGTTATCATATGAAATCTTTAGAGCTGCAACCCAACCCCCCCAGATGTATGCATGCCTTCCTGCCTTCTTGGACTTAGTGATGAGCTTGTAAACAGAGGAACAACAGTGTCAAGATGGGAGAAGTGACATTTGATAGGGGCTTAACCCCAAATTGGAAATTACTAATCCCCTGATTGCCCATTTCAATCTGCTTGCTTGTTTTTGGTTTTTTTTCTTTCCCCTGGAATGGAGTGGAGGCACTGTAAATGGCAGAAGGTTCATAAAAGTCTGATCAGCTGATTCACTTCTTGCCACTTTATTTTTTTTCAAAGCTCAGGTAGGTTTGTGGTTGATGTTGGTAGTATCGTACACAGTGTCCTGGTTTCATCTGGGATAGAGTTAAATTTCTTCCTAATGCTGTGTTTTGCATTTAGTATGAGAAGAATGTTGGTAACACACTGATGTTTTCAGTTGTTGCTAAGTGCCCTGCTAGTCAAGGACATTCAGCTTAAAAACAAACAAACAAACAAACAAAACCCAAAAAACAAAAAAAACCAACCAAACAAACAAAAAATAAAACAAAACGAAAAAAACCCACCAAGCATTGGGAGGGAGCATAGCCAGGACAGCTAGCCCAGCTGGCCAATGGAGTATTCCATACCATGTGACGTCATGCTCAGTATATGAATGGTAGGCGTGTTCCAGGAAGTAGCGATCGTTACTTGGTTATCAGTCAGCATGGGTGGTGAGCAATTGCATTGTGCATCACTCATTTTCTATATTCTATTATTATTATTTTCCCTTTTCTGTTCTATTAAACTGTCTTTATCTCAACCCACGAGTTTTTCTCACTCTTACCCTTCCGATTCTCTCCCTGTCCCACTGCGGGGCGGGAGTGAGCGAGTGGCTGCATGGTATTTGGCTGCCTGCCAGGTTAAACCACGACAGTCCTTTTTGGCACCCAACATGGGGCATGAAGGGTTGAGATAACACAGTTGACCCGAACGGGTTAAAAGAAATTTGTTATAAGCATTCATTATATCAGTTTAGTAGTCGCTGGTCACGGTGTTGGTTTATTTGCTCTCAGAGTTGTTGGATCTGTTCTTGGAGTTTTGGTCTGTAGCACCTTACTGGCTGTCTATACTGCTGATTATCAGTATTTATGTGGGGTTGGTCATCTCTGGGAAATGGATTAAGGTCATTGCTTTGCTATACTGTGTGACACTGGTTTATGGTATGATAAAATTATTCATCAGGAGACTACTCAGCACTGCCGTCATTCCTGTTCTTCGGGAGCTATCTTTTGGAAACTATTAATAATTACACTTTTTACCCCTTCTCCTCGGAGAGCCAATTTACGGGGGAGACAGCTTCCTTGACCTTCCCCTTCTCCTCCAGGCTGATTACAATAGCTCTTGAGGATTTTGAATATCCTTGGGATGCTCAAACCAGCGTGTTCCTATTGCTATGTCTCCTGAATGTGTTTCAGGCCTTGTTTAAGATTAAACAACTCTTTAAGAATACCACCCAGAGATCTGCCCCGAGGCTGGATAGTTATGAGTGGCAGGGTGTGTTGGGATAGTATGGGCAAGTGCCTAGGACAGTGGTCACCTCCAATGTTTTGGAGCTTCACTCCTGAACAAGTGCAGAATCCTGAAAAACTAGTAAAATATTTGGAAAAAGTATACTGTCACCCTGGCAATTCCAGAGGGACCCAGATTACTGCAACGTGCTGGGGCCTGGCCCTTGCCTACCGAGCCCTGTTCAACACTGTTCAGAACCCTCAAGGGGGAGAGAAGGTCTCCGGATCTGATGACAAAACGACGGGCACTGCGGCTACTCCAACCCCTGCAATGGGCACTGCGGCTACTCCAACCCCCGCGACGGGCACTACAGCTGAACCAGAGGACCAACCCTTGCTGGTATCCGTTGTCCCTGTACAGAAGAATAAATCCTGTAAGCAGAAGTCAAGTCGTTTAGAAAGGGATGATGGAAAAGCAGGGCCATCACGAGGAGGGGAGGGGAAGAGGAAGAACTTGTAAACGAGAAGGAAACCACCCGATCCCTATCCCTGAGTGAGTTGAGATATGCGGAAAGATTTCAGCCGTCATCCAGGCGAGCATATTGTTACCTGGCTGCTCCGATACTGGGATAATGGGGCCAGTAGCCTGGAATTAGAGGGGAAGGAGGCCAAACAGCTGGGATCCCTTGGTAGGGAAGGGGACATTGACAAAGCGCTTGGAAAAAGGGCACAGGCCCTCAGCCTCTGGAGGCGACTGCTGTCAGGCGTGAAGGAAAGGTATCCCTTCAAGGAAGATGTTATATATTGCCCAAGCAAATGGACCACTATGGAGAGAGGTATCCAGTACCTGAGAGAATTAGACGTGCTGGAGGTTGTTTATAGTGACCTGGACAACGACCAAACGCCCAAAGATCCAGATGAAGTCCAGTGCACCCGACCCATGTGGAGGAAGTTGGTACGGAGCGCACCAGCGTTGTATGCCAGTTCGTTGGCAGTACTGTCCTGGGCAGAGGAAGAAGCACCAATGGTGGATGACATGGTTAGCAGACTCCAGGAATACGAAGAAACTGTCTCCTCCTCCCTTGTCTCGGCTGTGGAGAAACTGTCGCGGGAGGTCCAGCAACTCAAAGAGGATATGTCCTATTCTCCACCTGTACGGACCAGTATCTCAGCCATTAGGAGTCAGTGTTTTTCTGCTCAAGTGGGAGGATATGGAAGATACACACCACGGGGCACCCTGTGGTTTTACCTGCTTGACCACGGAGAGGACATGAGACAGTGGGATGGAAAACCTACCTTGACCCTAGAGGCACAGGTATGTGAGTTGCAAGGAAAAACAATCACACAAGGGCGTTCTCCCAGGAAAAATGCTGCTCCAGTTTTCAGGAAAAACCTGTCTCACAACGGTCCAGTTTCCAGTGAACAGTTTCCCAGACAGAGTAGAAAGGCTGATCTTACTTTGGATTGTAATGAAGGAATTCTGGACTTGCGTTTGCAAGAAGTGAGAAACTGATACTATGACCAGAACTAGAGGGGCCCTGCCTCTGGGGTTTACTGGACTGTATGGATGCAATGGCCTGGCACATCAGACCCACAGGAGTATAAGGCTCTCGTAGACACTGGTGCACAGTGTACCCTGATGCCATCAAGCTATAAAGGGGCAGAACCCATTTGTATTTCTGGAGTGACAGGGGGATCCCGAGAGTTAACTGTATTGGAGGCCGAAGTGAGCCTGACCGGGAATGAGTGGCAGAAGCACCCCGTTGTGACTGGCCCAGAGGCTCCGTGCATCCTTGGCATAGACTACCTCAGGAGAGGGTATTTCAAGGACCCAAAAGGGTACCGGTGGGCTTTTGGTATAGCTGCCCTGGAGACGGAGGAAATTAAACAGCTGTCCACCTTGCCTGGTCTCTCAGAGAATCCTTCTGTTGTGGGGTTGCTGAGGGTTGAAGAACAGCAGGTACCAATCACTACCTACTACAACAGCGCACCGGCAACAGTATTGCACCAACCGAGACTCCCTGCTTCCCATCCATGAGCTGATTCATCGACTGGAGAGCCAAGGAGTGATCAGCAAGACTCGCTCACCCTTTAACAGTCCCATATGGCCAGTGTGAAAGTCCAATGGAGAGTGGAGATTAACAGGAGACTGCCGTGGCCTGAACGAAGTCACGCCACTGGACATGCTAGAACTCCAGTACGAACTGGAGTCAAAGGCAGCCAAGTGGTACGCCACCATTGACATCGCTAATGCCTTCTTCTCCATCCCTTTGGCAGCAGAGTGCAGGCCACAGTTTGCTTTCACTTGGAGGGGCGTCCAGTACACCTGGAACCGACTGCCCCAGGGGTGGAAACTCAGCCCTACCATTTGCCATGGACGGATCCAGACTGCACTGGAACAGGGTGAAGCTCCAGAACACCTGCAGTACATTGATGACATCATCGTGTGGGGCAACACAGCAGAGGAAGTTTTTGAGAAAGGGGAGAGAATAGTCCAAATCCTTCTGAAGGCCGGCTTTGCAATAAAACAAGGTAAGGTCAAGGGACCTGCACAGGAGATCCAGTTTTTAGGAATAAAATGGCAAGATGGACGTCGTCAGATCCCAACGGATGCGATCAACAAAATAACAGCCATGTCCCCAGCAACTAGCAAAAGGGAAACACAAGCTTTCTTAGGCGTTGTGGGCTTTTGGAGAATGCATATTCCAGATTACAGCCTGATTGTAAGCCCCCTCTATCAAGTGACCAGGAAGAAGAACGATTTCAGATGGGGCCCTGAGCAACGACAAGCCTTTGAAAAAATTGAACAGGAGATAGTTCAGGCAGTAGCCCTTGGGCCAGTCCGGGCAGGACAAGATGTAAGGAATGTGCTCTACACCGCAGCCGGGGAGAATGGTCCTACCTGGAGCCTCTGGCAGAAAGCACCAGGGGAGACTCGAGGTCGACCCTTAGGGTTCTGGAGTCGGGGATACAGAGGATCCGAGGCCCGCTACACTCCAACTGAGAAGGAGATATTGGCAGCATATGAAGGGGTTTGAGCTGCTTCGGAAGTGGTTGGCACTGAAGCACAGCTCCTCCTGGCACCCCGACTGCCGGTGCTGGGCTGGATGTTCAAAGGGAGGGTCCCCTCTACACATCATGCAACCAATGCTACGTGGAGTAAGTGGGTCGCACTGATCACACAACGGGCCCGAATAGGAAACCCCAGTCGCCCAGGCATCTTGGAAGTGATCACGAACTGGCCAGAAGGCAAAGATTGTGGAATATCCCCAGAGAAGGAGGTGACGCGTGCTGAAGAGGCCCCACTGTATAACAAACTGCCAGAAAACGAGAAGCAATATGCCCTGTTCACTGATGGGTCCTGTCGCCTTGTGGGAAAGCATCGGAGGTGGAAAGCTGCTGTATGGAGTCCTATACGCCAAGTTGCAGAAACTGCTGAAGGAGAAGGTGACTTGAGCCAGTTTGCAGAGGTGAAAGCCATCCAGCTGGCCTTGGACATTGCTGAATGAGAAAAATGGCCAGTACTTTATCTCTATACTGACTCATGGATGGTGGCAAATGCCCTGTGGGGGTGGTTGCAGCAGTGGAAGCAGAACAACTGGCAGCGCAGAGGTAAACCCATCTGGGCTGCCACGTTGTGGCAAGATATTGCTGTCCAGGTAGAGAACCTGGTTGTAAAAGTACGTCACGTAGATGCTCACGTACCCAAGAGTCGGGCCACTGAAGAACATCAAAATAACCAGCAGGTGGACCAGGCTGCTAAGACTGAAGTGGCTCACGCGGATCTGGACTGGCAACATAAGGGTGAATTATTTATAGCTCGGTGGGCCCATGACGCCTCAGGCCATCAAGGAAGAGACGCAACATATAGATGGGCTCGTGATCGAGGGGTGGACTTGACCATGGACACTATTGCACAGGTTATCCATGAATGTGAAACATGCGCTGCAATCAAGCGAGCCAAGCGAGTAAGGACTCTTTGGTATGGGGGACGATGGTTGAAATATAAATATGGGGAGGCCTGGCAGATTGATTATATCACACTCCCACAAACTCGCCACGGCAAGCGCTATGTGCTCACCATGGTGGAAGCAACCACCAGATGGCTGGAAACATATCCTGTGCCCCATGCCACCGCCAGGAACACCATCCTGGGCCTTGAAAAGCAAGTCCTATGGCGACATGGCACCCCAGAAAGAATTGAGTCAGACAACGGGACTCATTTCCGAAACACCCTCATAGACACCTGGGCCAAAGAGCACGGCATTGAGTGGGTCTATCACATCCCCTACCACGCACCAGCCTCTGGGAAAATCGAACGATACAACGGGCTGCTAAAGACTACGCTGAGAGCAATGGGTGGTGGGACATTCAAGCATTGGGACACACATTTAGCAAAAGCCACCTGGTTAGTCAACACCAGGGGATCTTTCAGTCGAGCTGGCCCTGCCCAGTCAATACTTTTATGTACAGTAGATGGAGATAAAGTCCCTGTCGTGCACATAAGAAACATGCTGGGGAAGACAGTCTGGGTAACTCCTGCCTCTGGCAAGGGAAAACCCACCCGTGGAGTGGCTTTTGCTCAAGAACCTGGGTGCACTTGGTGGGTGATGCAAAAGGATGGGGAGGTCCAGTGTGTACCTCAAGGGGACTTGATTTTGGGTGAAAATAGCCAATGATGTTAATTGTATGATGTTAATTGTTATATGATATTGTATATCATTATTTCTGTGGTTGCTATCAATGGTATAGCAGTAAAAATCACCCAGATTAACGAAGAATGAACTCCAATGAAACCGAGCAAAGTGCAACGATGATAGAACCAGACAAGCGCAGCAATAATGGAATCAGAACTGTCTTCAGATGCAACAGTCTAACACCACACACCATCTCTCCTGCCCTGCAAGACTGTTATGACAGATGGAGCCCAAAGCCATGGACTAAATGAACTCAGTGGACATTTTAGAGGGATGGCCCATAGACTAAGGGAATGATATCTGTGTGTATATATAAATATATATATAAAGACAAGAAAGGGGGTGGTGATTAATTGGAATGTATTGAAAAATGTGAGACCTAGGCATGACGTAAATGGTACAGAATAAGGAGTGGATACTGTCCTGGTTTCGGCTGGGATAGGGTTAAATTTCTTCCTAGTGCTGTGTTTTGGATTTAGTATGAGGAGAATGTTGATAACACACTGATGTTTTCAGTTGTTGCTAAGTGCCCTCCTAGTCCAAGGACAGCTCCCGTGCCTATTGACTGAGCTAGGTACACAAGATGGGAGGGAACATAATCAGGACAGCCAGTCCAGCTGGCCAATGGGGTATTCCATACCATGTGACATCATGCTCATATATGAATGGTAGGCGTGATCCAGGAAGTACCGATCGCTACTTGGTTATCGGTCAGCGCGGGTGGTGAGCAATTGCATTGTGCATCACTCATTTTTGTATATTCCATTATTATTATTTCTGTTCTGTTAAACTGTCTTTATCTCAACCCACAAGTTTTTCTCGCTCTTACCCTTCCGATTCTCTCCGTGTCCCAGTGAGGGGGGCGTGGAGTGAGCGAGCGGCTGCGTGGTATTTGGCTGCCTGCCAGGTTGAACCACGACAACAGTGTGTCCAACAGGATCTGTGCTAATCCCCCAAGTTTGCCCTAGATCTGAGAAGCCAATTGATAGCAAGGGCTACAGTACTGTTCCCAAAGTCAAAGTAACTTTAAAAAAATTCAGATGCAGCAGAAGCTGCTGGATGGGGGAGCAGGGTGCCATTAATCAGCATTTTTGGGAACCTAAATTGGGCCAGGTTGATAAATTTCCTACTGGGAGAGACACCCCCACAGACTAAGCTTTGGTGCCCTTGCTGAAGAGGATTTTGGAAATGCAGGACTGCAAACACAGTGGACTGAAGGTGGGACTCCGTGGGCTACTGCACCCAGAGCTCTGCCGGCTCTGGTGTGAGTGGACTTTCTCCAAAGGGAGCTGGAACAGGCTGTAGTGGGGGAGGGGGAATCCACCCCATGGGGTGCCCAGTCGCTGAAGACAGGCTCTGTGCTAAACTTCCACCGAGCACTGATCCTCTTTTCTCTTGCAAATAATGGACTGTCTGTATCTTTCAGATCACAGAACTTCTCCAACTAATGAGTCAATTTAAAGAAATGGGCTTTGAACTAAAAGACATTAAGGAGGTCTTATTATTACATAACAACGACCAACACAACGCTTTGGAAGATCTAATGGCCCGTGCAGGAGCCAGCTGAAAACACATTCCCGGATTCTCGTGAGCAACAGAGCAGGACCAGCCCCGCCACCTTCACATCCAGTGTGACTTGCTCTCGGCAGGAAGGAGTCCAGCTTTTCGCATACATGGGAGAATGACTGAGCAAGCCCGCCCCTGTGCATCACTCCAGCATTTCTCTTTCCACTGAGAGCCAACTTTCTTTCTTAAATTAAATTTTTAAAGTGTCCTTTCCTAAGTTTCCTTTTTCCAGCTTGGCCACGGAGAGTTTAGACTGCCCAGCCTCTACTGGAACTGTACATAGGTAGAGACGGGAGTGGTTTCCCCCCCTCACTGTTGCACTGGAGTTGGACAGAAGAATACTAAGTTGGTTCTGAAACTAAGATGCTTTGATTCTTTGAAGCTGCTTTCATGGTGTCTGCTTGTACTGAATTACTTGACTGTCACAGTCCAGATTAACTGGTTAAATTTGACCTTTAGTGCAATGGAGTTTTATTTTTTGGTTGAAAGTTAGTCTGTAACTTAGTAAAACACTGGTTCAGAAACTGTTGCTATGCATAAAGAGAGAAGCTGTTCCTTTTGTGGTTTTTTTGGTTTGTTGGTTTTTGTTTTTTTTTTACCCATGCATCCAACACTTTGCCAGACATAAGCGTTCAGTGCCGAGTGGTGTGTAAGTTCTCTTGAAACAGGTAAGCTGTGAACTCTACCTGGACCTGCAACTTGTGTTGGTTCTTGAACCTGAAGGCAGAGAGCTGGGGTATTCTTAATTCCCTAGGCTTGTAGGATATTTAAGACAATGCCCTGCTAAGAAATCAGTTATCTTTTTGTTTTAAATAATACTCAGTGTGATGCAGGAGGTTTCTTTCAAGCACTTTCTTTAAAACAAATATACTCACTGCATTAGTTCCATTTTTCACACTGCTATAGAATTACATAATAACATCTAGTATTAGAAATCAGGTTTTGGGTTGGTTTTGATAGTTCAAAGTGTTACGTTGTACATTGTTCAAGTTCTAAATACATAAAATATCAGCACTCTTGAGGAATCTTTAAAGTAATTTGCTAAATATTTTGATTCTGCAGAAGAACAACTAATAAAACCTTCAAATATAACTTCCAGTGTCATGGTTCCCATCTCTCATGCTCTTTGGCTTCAGCAGATGAAGAACGTGCTGGATCCTGCCTGCCCAGGAGCTGCCTGCTCCTGTATGCACGCATGAACACTGTGTGTTGGGCAGAATGGCCAGAGATCTCCAGGCAGGCGGCTGCAGCGGTGGAATGTGCTGCTTTTTTCTGTGGCTTAACCACAGCTTAACCAAGCCTACGGGTCCAAACTCATGTTAGAGCATGGAGCTGGGAGCATTGGACTTCAGGAGGGGAAAACGGCACAGCTCGTTGCCTCAGTTTAGGTTTTTCAGTAGGAGGTTTTAGCTCATCAGGACCCCAAAGGAGATGGCGTTTGTCTCCATTACGGTGTTAACTTTGTATGACCAAAACATCTAATTTGGGTCCAGTGTTAACTCCTGGAATTCCCTGTGAGGTGCTCAACTACGTTAATTACATACCTTTACTTAAAACAAAGTGATGCTAAGAGAGATGTAGCTGGCAAGTATCTAGGAGATGTGGAGATGGGTGATGAGTAGGACCAGGGCAGATTGCCTTGCATTGTATCCTGTAGCATTGAGCTTCACCAGCTTCTAGTGGTGGGGCTGAAATTAAAACTTGTCTGAGAAGGACATTCAGCAGCTGCTGCCTCTGTGGGTGCAGGTTTCCTTCCCAGGTGAGAGATGTGGCAGTTTGAAACTAGGAAATGGGGTTCCCGATCAGTCAGAAAAGCTGGAAAACAAAACTGAAACTGCCTTACTGTCGCTGCTGAGAGCTTTCGGTTGTGTTGCTTGTTTCGGTTTTCTCAGAATTAATACCCAAAGAAGTCCCTGTCTGGTACTAGACAGTCCTGAAGGGGCAAGAAGTCTTGCCAGTGAAGAAACAACTATTTAGACCGAACCTTGAATAAAATCATCTTTTTGGTTGTGTTAATGTGTGTTAAGTTTTTTTGCAGTCCCCCCGTGGGGGCTTCTTTTAAACCCCACTACAGTAACCGCTCTGCTTATGGACGCCGCTGTAGAAGTGAGAGCAGAGGGGTGAAGATGGGAAGTGATACCTGTGCGGCCGGTCTCCATCTGTGTTGTCCCTGGGGACGTTGCTCTTGCTTCGGCAGCGAGGTTTCTGGATTTACATCACTGGGTGGCTGAAGGCTGGAAGCGTGTTTCTGGGGCGGCCGCTCACAGACCGCGGAGCGAGGGGATTAACCGGGTGGCTTAGGGGAGAAGCGCTTCTGAAGAAACGTCTAACAAGTGGCACAATGTGACAAGATTTGAATGTTGTTTTGGGCGCTGTGCATCACTAGTGACTCTGGTACTGTCGTTCTCTGCTGCCAAGTTACGAACAAAGCTCAGCCTGGACGTGGGGAGGTGTTGCTGGTGCGAGGCTGGGGTCTGCCCTGCCACTAGCTGGAGAGAAGATGACTGCGTCCCAGTCACACTTGAGACCTTGGGGCTTTTCCTTAGGTTCTCAGGTCAGATTCATTTATGTACCTGATTTGTGTACCTGGCACTTGGCACTGCTTTAACTTTGTCAGAGATTGTTCTGCCTTCCTGCGCGAGCTGCTGCCAGATACTGAGGTCTGGGTGCCTTGGTGGAACGGCTTGTGAGGAGAAGTGTGGAGGCAGAGCCAAAATTGGCGGTTGTGCTTTGAGCCAGAGGCCCCCTGAGCTGCCTCCTGATGGTTCCTGGACAGCAGCAGCCTGGTAAGAGCCGCCGGTCACCCACACGGCAACTGAGGGCTCCCACTCTGCCTGCAGATGGCTGGAGACCTGGTGGGGTGAGAGGTGCCGCTGTGGTCGCTGCCCTGTTTCGAGGGTGACTTCTTTCTGGGATCCTAGTCTGTGAGGCAGCGGGAGCTGCAGATGCCCCTGTGCCCCAGGGCTGCAGCGTGCCCCGAGGCTTTCTTTGGCCGGCCTTGTGGCTCCTGCAGCACCCCTGGGCAGCGCGGGTCGCCGACCCCGGAGCCTGCGTCAGCAGTTTTTCTGCGTGGCGTCTGACTGGGCAGCTCTCCACGCCGGGGAGACCGCTGGCTTCTGCCAGCGGCGCAGCAGAACCTGGTGCAAGGGTCGTTCTGCTGCTGCCGCAGGCTGTTGGGGTCGGCGGCACGTGGCTCGGGGACAGCTTCTGAAACACCAGCTATGCCAACAGGCCAGGTGTGAAGGGGATCTCGTACCGATTCCCAGCCCCAGTTAATCTTTTGCAATCAAACAAATGGGCATTTTGATCACACTTACTTTAAAACAAATTTTACCAGACTTCTGTAGTAAATTGAATTTTATTTTAAATAATGTCAATTATTCAAATAAAATATCAAGCATCTGCCATGAGCATTAATAGTCTTTGTTGCACCTGAATACAAAAATGAACCTATTTTAATTCTGTATTTATTTGATTGTACGTGGCCAGGCTCTCTTAATCTCTTAGACTGCTGTAACAACAAACACTTTCACATACGTTCCTCGAGTTGAAATGAAAACCATTCTTATCAGGTGTCGGTGCAGTATCAAACAGCAGGAAGGGGATGACACTTTTAAAATGCTCATTTAGCACATTTTCACACAAGAATTAAAGCAGCATCTAGGTAGTAAGAGTAGAGAGAGAAAAACGTTACTGTTTTTGACAACAGCTTTGGTAGTTTCCGTTGCGTAGTAGGAGCCCACTTTTGGTATCTCCAAAGGCGTGCGGCACTTCACGCATCTCCGTAGTCCTGTTATTGCCAAGGATGGGTGAATTTTCACAGCCAGGGCTGCTATTTTTTTTATTTTTATTTTAGTCAAGTCTCACATTCAGTAGGGAAAAATAAAATTCTGAAAACAGACTGATAATAAAATCTTACATTTAACAAGGTGTAGTCTTGTGGATTGGCTGGGTGGCTCCAGTTTAAAAAAAGAATATCAGACCTTGGAAAACTGCTTTGTTGTTGTTTTGTTTATTTGTTGTTTCTCAGTGTTCCTGGCCATTCCTCCAGGGAGCGAATGGTTCCCTGGGAACTTGCGCTGGGACTCAGGTCTGCTGGGCAGAGTTGCCTTTTTCACAGTAGACCGGACAGGATTCACAGGTGGCTCAGCTGACTTAACTCCCATCTCCTCTGCTCAAGGAAATTTTTGGTCACTCATCTGTCTTGTTACAACTACCTCTGAAAATACCGAGGTAAGGACATGGCACTGTTGGTTGTGCGAATGGTTCTTGCTTTGGAAATGGCCAGCTTGGGTAAGAGACTGAAAATGCCTGTGAATGTGCTTTGCTGAGCTGCTCTTTAAAAAAACTTGAGAGTACAATCAACCAGTACTCATCTCCCAAGCGTCAGAGTACGTGGAGGGGAAGTTTTCCTCCCTAGCACTGTGTTACTGGCTGGGCATCTCATTTTCCTGTGACCTCTGCACACATCCTACAGCCCAACCTTTTCCTCGGCTCCAAACAAAATTGCAGAACTCCTCAGCAGCTCCCCCATGGCCCCGTTTTCTATACGCTATGAGAAAGTGCTGGGGAAACTACTGTGAGTGAGCACATCCATTTCTGCTTTCAGAAGACGGAAGGAGTACCCAGCTGCCACGTGTGCTCCTCACCTTACGCATGGGAAAGCTCTCCCTGGCCCCAGGAGGTGGAGGGAGGCTTTCCAAGAGTTGCTTGTTTTAAAGGGGAGCTTAGTTTAATGCCTGCTCCCCCCTCCATGGTTTTAACAAGACGCCGAGTGTCCCGCTGCTTTATAGCTCTCTGGTGGCTGTGAAGCACCCCTGCTCTGCGCTGTGCACAAATACCAAAATACTGCTGACACAAAAAGTCTTGCTCCCGAAAGCCTCATTTCTCTGGGCGAGGAAGGCTTCTGAAAAGGGTGCTGGGAGACGTGGGTTCAGGTGTGACTTGCCACTGGCCTGTAACCTGGACATAGGAACCATCCTGAAAGCCATAAATTCAGACCCTGGAGGGACTCTGCTCTCTGCTCCAGAGAGTAATCCAGTCTCAATTGCAAGATGGAGACTAACCAGTGCTAAAAAAAACCCCCAAGAGTCAGGGCACTGATGTAGGACTTCTGTTACGAGCCCTCCCCTTGCACTTCTGTTCCCCAGGGCTACGCTGTGTGACATTCCTGGGAGCGTTTGCACCAAATGCGCAACCCAGATAACGGAGTGTCGCTGCGATTGCTGTATTGCTGCTCGGCCAAACCTGGGCTCCTCAGGGTAGCTGTAGAAGCAGGCGGTAAAATTCACAGCTGGTCAGACAGCAGTGTTCCCTTACCCTTGGCATTTCTGCCTACTGAGCAGTCTTTGATTGAGTTACTACAGGCATTACTGAGGAGACACCGAGATGGCCCAATGTGCTGCGACAGCCCTAATTTTGGAGTGGGAGCGCTCACACAACGTGTTGCCAGCTGAGCATGTTTCAAGGTCACTTGTGGCTTCAGCAAGTGGACTTGTTTTGTGGTTCAGATGTGATGCATGCAGCAGCAGAGCTTTTGCAGGGCTCCAGCTATCATTCTGTAGTTCTTGATTCAAATACCAGCTTCACATAACAGCACTGTTAGCAGCTTCTGAAATCCCACTGCCTCTAACCAGACCCTCTTTTGATGTGAAAAATCAATTCTGTCAACTTGGACGATGAGCACTCTACAGCTGTGCCATGGCGCAGGGATCAGACATTGTTTGTAGCGGTTGTCTGTTGGCCTCTCACTGTTGGCAGCAGTATGAAACCCACATGCTTATTAGCATGCTAGAGAAACCTTCGATACAAAGTCCCTGCTAAACCACTTGTTACCCATGACTTAAGCCACCTCTTTCAGGACCTCTGGAGTGTTCGTCCCAAGCAAAGAACAAATGCGACAATAGCCTTCCTTCTTCTGAAAGCGACAGCACTTCTTGCCCTGCCTTGACTTCCATTTACTTATGGTCTAGTTATGTTAGTGTATTTAACAAACAGAGGCTCCTCTGTTTTTCCTGGCTTCTGTTTGCAAACACTTTTCTGGATAGCTTTTGAGCATTTCTGTTTAGACCTGTGTCTGGCTTCAAAGTGTTTTTTTTCTTTCCCCCTGATTTTCGTGGCAACACCGAAGTGCCTTTAACATGTGAGAAGCTGCTATGAATACTGTGGACAGGACTGCCTGCTCCTTGGTGAGATATTTAAAGGCTGCTGAATTGTTATTCTTAAGAACATGGCTTACTGGTATTAAGGAAATACAAAACCTTGTGGTGCCAAGTAGTCATATCTTATTTACTCGGAATTCTCTCCATCCTTATCTAAAATACATACTAATCACAAACATCAAACCAAAAGCTATCCCCTACCCACCCACACTCTGCAGCACCAAGTGTGGATGAAACGCTGGCTGGCTCTTTCCATAGCTGTTCTTGTGCATGTGTAAGCAAAGAAGGTCTAAACTGGTGGAGATGTTTGCAGGGACATGTCAGTGCCAGTAGAGGCTAAATAGAGCTGAAGCTGGGCTCGCGTTGTCTGGATACACTTTGACTTCAGTACCAAGACTTCATCCAGCTTGGTCACAAAATTCTGAAAATCCTGGTGAGGAAGGCAAAAGGAAAGTTTAGGGAACAACAGTAGCAGTAGGTTGGAGAAAATCAGCCTATTTTATGCACTGCAGCAGTACATAAAACCAGAATGTTTTCCATTCTGCGGTGTAGTAGATTAAATCAGTGTTTCCTTATTAAAGTCCTGACCCTCACAGACAAAGGTCAATGCCTCTAAATACCGAGGTTAACTTACTCCGGTAGTTTTATCTGTTGGTGAAATTACAGCTAATACAATGGTTTAAAAATAAAAATGTATAAAGCACCTGTTATCACCCTTGTACACCGGTTAGCTTTTCAGAGGTTTGGTATAGGGACTGGTCATCTGATGTGCGGTTTTACAATGTACTGAACTCTGTTCCTGACACCTCTCGTGTTGGGTCTAGCAATCATGAAAATGAATAGTGAGCTGGGCCACTCATTGATCAGACATAATAGCCCATTCTGGGGAGATGGAAGGGATTATTTCAGATCGGATCACACGGCCAGTCCAACTCCTGCATGGCTACAGGTCTGCTAGATCTGACATGAGAAATAGCGGCAGTGTAGGTAGCCTCGGCCGAGGGGAACTCTACCTTCCATAGCAACCTGCCACACGGATAAAAAGTGAGATGAAACTGTGATTAAAACTGAAATGGAGGCAGATATTTTTAAGTAGGGCTTGTATTAACAAGGGAGCACTCAGACTTGCTCTGTTCTCCAGCTGAGAGCAGAGTTTGCTGCCTCTGTTCACAGGTCAGTGTCTAAGACGCCAGGAGGTGTCAGCATCCTCAGGGCCACTGCATGAAAATCAATCATTCAAAAGCTTATTTGGCAGGACTCCAGCTATCTCGCGCACTGTGTCATTGTCTTGCAGGGACATCAGGACTGTAATGAAGACCAGCCCAGCTGCTGTGGCATATTTTTCTTAAGCACTTTGAATACTGCTTGGTTCACTATGTGGCCAGTATTGGCAGGAGTCTCTCCTGCAGCCAAAGTTTCACGGCTGGAGAAGTTGCAACCATCTGAAAGTGGAAGGAGAGAAACTGATACGGGAAGTCCAAGATTATTTCATTGGCCAAAGAAAGGTCATGCTGTAAAAGAACACTACAGGACATAAGTCATTCACACACTGCTGGAAAGCCTGGCAAGGTTGTCATAAATCTGCTAGCCAGAAAATGATTGCTTGCTGCAAGGGGCAAATAAATGGGGGGGGAGTGTGGGTGTCCAGTGACCAACAGACTTAGGAAGAACAATCTCAAGACTTTAAAAAAAAAAAAAAAGATTGCTTTGTATCACTGCATTCTCTGCCACAAAACTAATACAGTTTATGGCTCTTGTGCTGCTTTGTGAACTTCTATATGGTATCTGGTAACATATCACATGCAGCTGGAAATCAGAGCAAAAAAGCCACATGGTGGCTCCATTCTGAAGTCCCTGAGGCAAAAGTCCCTGTAGCTGTACTTCAGCTCTGAACTGTGATAGGAATTAAAATGGTTTGATAATGTAATGCAGTAATGGAGCTTGGCTTTATTGATAAGATGAGGGAACTGGGAAGGCAGGAGGTTCTCACTGGGAAATGTTAATAGTCTGGGTGAGAGATGAAACGTCTCACACAGCTCTGACATGCATCTGTCTGGGTGCAGGAGAAATAGAGAACTGGGACTGCCTGGCTAGCAGTGGGGCCATGCAGGTGCCAGTCTTTAGGTCTAGCCTACACTACTGCCACCCGAGACAAGGATAAGCCAAGAAACACCTGAGTGAAACAAGTGAAGAGCCTGTGAGGGCGCAAGTCACAGCGGTTAGAGTGCTGGAGTGAGTGGGGCCAGGGGCTGGCACATCTGCAGAGTGATAGGCAAGGGACTCCCAGAAGGGAGAGGCAACATGGCACTATGCCACCAACTGCGACATCCCAGTGTCATGCTTTAGGGGTGTGCTGTTTTCTGTGGTGTTGACTTACTTGCTCCAGCCTGTAAGAAGAAAAACATCACATGGAAAGACACCCTGCTTGGTACAGTCTGGTACCCATGACGCAAGATAAGAGAAAGCTGTTTCATCAGAAACAAGCGGTTCAGAGTTGACCCATCAGTCTCTTTCTCCCCCAGGGACCTGGCAGTGTGGAGACCGGCAAAGACATAACAGGTACTGAACATGAGCGGCCTCTCCTAGGACTCAGGGAGGCATCAGAGAACAAGAGGAAGAACTGACGAGGAATGTCACATCACTAATTCAAGTTAATAATCTCTAAGATTAATTTATGCAAGTTCAACGGGCATGGAAATCATCATCTGAAACACTTACCATTGCTGACATCTGATTTATCAAGCACTCTTCCTTGAAGCACAAAGATGCCATTTCATCCAGCTGCTGCCGATGGGTCCGAATTACAGCCTGTCTGATTAACATAAAATATACCACTGGTTACACAGCCTGCTGCGCTACCTATAATTACTGTTGGCCTCAATAAACCTTTAAGAAGGAAGAATACCCCAGAGGAAGCCTTGCTGTCCTGTGGTCCCTGGCATTCAGAAAGTGCACACCAGTGCTCCTGGAAGTGCAGTGGACTGCACTGGTTTGGGGTTAAAGATGACCTTGACGACTGAGGATTGCTCAGAGAGGAGTGACCACAGCCTCTCGTTAGCATAGGCAGCACAGGGGCACATACTGCATTTTACCACAGGGAAATCTAGGAGCAAAAAAATTGTCCAATTAGGTGGTGCAATGGCTTACAACCATGAGGTTGTAAGTCATTTTGGTGAAAAACAGACAGAGCGGGAAGGCAGTGCTGCTGTTCATTCCTCTGAGCAAGTTTCTCCGACCAACAACATATTTTCAGTCACGTGAATGCAGTCCAGTCCTTGGGAGCCGACAGTGGCAGCTCACAGTACTCTGAAGCTTTACATCTACATCTTTAGTGATCGCCCAGCTGCTGTAGCTGTTTTTCTTTCCATAGGGACGGAACAGCTATCACCTGATTCTTGATGGGAGGTTTTGATATTTAGGTACTTTACAGCTTATAGGAAGTCAATTAGTTACTGAGAACTGCAGTTTGTATCATAATATTCGTTCCTCTAGTATTATCCTAGGAAGCTCTAATAGAATAATTGGCTTCCTGTGAGATTTTAAAATATCACTAAATAACAGGCAATCATATATTTATAAGATAACGACTATAAATTATCATTAATCTTATTAAATAATTATTTCACAGATTGATTTCCCATCAGTTTTTAAAGTATATATGAGTATGATATACAAATAAAGGCAAATGTATTATGTGTCTAGAATTTTTGAGCTTCATGACAAACTTCAGTGACGAGCAAGACTTACTGTGCCTTTTCTAGGGCTTCCCTCTGCCATTTTCCCATCTCTGATGTAGTACTTGGAGAGTTGCTGTTGGACATGCCTGAGGGGCTCTTTGCATTTGCTAATGGCTTATTATCTTTGGTTGCAGATCCTGAATCCACAGCAAAAGTCTCTTGTGTAAAAATACTCTGCATTAACTTGTTTTTTAGGAACCCTATTTCCTCACTGCTGAACAATGACTTGGCTGGGTCTTCAGAATGACTGAAGTCCTCATTCCTCAGTCCTGACTTGGGCTGCAACAGCAGGCTGCTTTCTTGAGAGGGGGACTGGACTGCATAATCCATATTTCCTACACTGAGAAAGCATGGTGCACCTGAAAAATAGCTCTTTTCAGGTATATTAGCATTTATTTCCTGAGCCATGGGCTCAGCACTGGGTCCTTGATTTGAGTTAGATTTTCCTGAATTACCAGTATTATCTTTAACGTCAGCATCACACTGTCTGCCACCTGAGTATTCTTTGCACGTTGAGTTACCGAGAAACAAACCACGTTCTCTCTCTCCCCTGAAGCCCATGGATTCAGCTGCGGATGTTTCTGTCAGGTCACATCCAACAAATAAACTGTGAACGACTCCTTGCTTTGATGAGCCTGAGCCCAGCAGGCAGCAGCATGCCTTCACATCACAGCAGGCGGGTGAAAGCCACTTGTCCCCTGTTTGTAGGGAACGCAGCAGGGCACAATGTCTTCCACCACGATGCATTTGCTCCCCCAGTTCCAGCATGCTGTCCGTCAGAGCTCTGCTTCTTGTACACTGCCAGCCCTCTTCCTCAAACCTTTTCTGGGAGCCATGTATGTTCCTGTCCGACATCTGCTTCACACGGGGGGACTTCTCTTGGTTAGAAGACACTTTCTCTGTATCAGTTGTTTCCTTGTAGTCAAGAAGGGATACTGTGAGAGGGGCCATTAGCTCAGAAGTGAATTCTGAGGAACAACTGGAAGATCCACAATGGTTAACTCCATTTTTTCGAGCTTTCCATTTTACATCTCCTGCAAGGGCAGCCTGTCTATCCAAAGTGGATTCTTCCTTCTCTTCGTGCTGTAGGTCAATCTCTTTGCACTCTGGAGTTCCCGATTTCAATACAGGAGAAACATATGAGTCTGAAGCATCCTTTTCTGGAGTTAAGGTGGCTTCACTGGAGTAAACGAGACATCTGTGTTTGGATTTGTACTGTTTGTGATCAGCTAAGAAATCTTTGCTGTTTTTCCAGGTACAAGCAGGATCTTCCTGCAGGCAGTAAGGTTTTTCTGCAGTATTGCTTGGAGAGGACTCAATAGTTAAGTCATAGCTCCAGTCTGATGGAGTTGTGCTGCAGCCTGCATTTTTAATGGATTCTTCTGTCTTTGGGCTGCCCTCTCTACAATCCCAGCCGTCATCTAGTTCATGTTCTTGCATGGGTATTGCATATTTAAAAAATAAATCCTGTCGCTTTTGGTCTTTTTGCTCTTCTTCACTTCCTTGTTCTCTTTGATGAAGGAAAAATGAATGTTGACTGCATTTGTTGGTGTTTCTTCTTTTCTCGCTCTTTTGACTACAGACAGGTGAGAAAGAATCTTCACTGAAATCACTGTCATCCAGATCTTCCAGCTGCATCCCCTCTTTGCTCTGAACGTCTGTGGGAGTAAGGCTCAGTTCCTGCTTCACTTGAATCTCCTGGGGCTTGTACTGCATTAAAAACCTCTCAAGAGGTTGATAGTTCAATTTTTGCTGTAGAATAGGTGGCTGCTGAAACTGCTGGTGATAAAGACGTAAATGCTCTTCCCTTTCCTTCTGAAATGGAGGCAGATTTGTCCAGGTTTCAACACATTGTTTAGCAAAGGAGTTTCCCCATTCCTGTCTGCCGTCAGAAGGCAGATTTCCATCTCCAAAGGAAAAATCATCTCTAGAAACAAGCTGTTTCTGAACAGGTTGCACTGTCTGGACTTTCAGGCACTGGACGGGTGGTCTGTCTTGCATGTACTTGTCTCTCTGGCCACTCTCTTTTGTTTCTGCCATGGCAGCATTTTTGATGATGAAATCCTTCGCAGTGGGGTTCTTTTCAGAGTGAGGGGACAGATCACCAGTTTTCTTCTTCAGGGGATGTGCTATCCGTAGGACTCCCTTAATTGGGCTAGTGTGGTGGAACCACGGTGAGCTGGAATCTCCTTTGTAGGCATGTCCTTTGTGGATTCCCCTGGGGGTAGAGATAAAAGGGGCACTCGGTGGCTGGAGTGCTGCAGGACATGCCTTTGCTTTTGTAGTATTTGAAGGATGTTGGAGGCCTAGCTTCACTTTTTTTGGAGAGCTCTTTTCCCCAGGTGGCAAAGAGGGAGAGTTTTGGACACGTTTTGGAGACACATTTCCAGCTGTCCGACGCCTGTTTGTGACAGGGGTAGAACATTTAATCCCTTTCTTCAGCTCTTTGACCCTGTAAATGAGGCTGGCTTTAGAAGATGTCATGCTTTCAGGTAAATAACAGTGTCTTCAGAACAAACTAATGCTTTCACATATTAAGGCTAAACACTGAATTCAATGTCATGATTTTTGTTTTAATTGTCAGTGATCCACACAGGCACCAAAACCTCTCTGCCAAAATGCCTGAATTTCTGGAAAGGTCTATAGCAGTATTTTGAAGTGCTTCCCTGAACAGTACGTAACAAGTCAGATGAGTGAAGATGGCCTCTGTTTCAGTGGAAGGGGGTTGCATTTCCACACTTTGTAATGCAGCATGGCACAGTGCCAGCTCAAGACAAGCTAGAACTCTCCACAGCACATCATAGAGCCCCACAAGACACCAACTGGGACTTTTGGAGTAGTTGCAGTGGGGCTAATTAGCTCAGGTGATATGTGTACAGGGCTACAGTGCTCCTGGATAAGACTCATCACTGCAACTGTGAAGAGCTGCTTAATTGGTATCACCCTATCCCCTCAACTGTTTCCTTTGTTCCTCTTTCCCTTAAGCATCTCTTGTCCTCTTAACCCCAGCACTGCAGAGCCTGTAATTTACCTCCTCCTGTGTAGGAGGGAGGGTGAAGGACTTGCACACGTTCTAGGCAGAACTACAATACAAAACTAAAACAAAACTTTTGATTGCTGAGGTTAGTAATTCTGCAGTTACAGTGATATTTTCATCACTAAAAGCTGTCATCAGAAAGGATTTACAAGACCCAGAGAATTTTAAGACCAAATATAAGAGTTGGAACAGGTAAAGATTTTATTTGCATTATGAAAATGGCATTTCTTGCCTAAACCAACATTTCCAATGCAAACAAAATAAAATGTAATTGCAAACATCATACATTACTTTTTTCTTTGTGTTTTTCACATTGGCAAGATTGAGCTTCATCACCTACCTGTCAGCATATCTTAAAGTGTTCAGGGTATGCTCTGTAGCTATGTGGCTAGGTGATACATTGGCTATCATACACGTCTTGGAATTGCCAATGAAAGAATCCTTTAGCACCTAGGGTTGGAAGGAAAAAATAAGATTCTTAGCAATTCATGTATTTATTTTTAAACATGTGCTTGCTCTTATTTTACACAAAATATGAGGGGAAGTGATTTAATTAGCTCAGAACTTATGAAAAGTTAGGCTAAGTTACCTTGCATTTCCTGTAAATTAGCAATGTATACAGAGGCAGTTTAACACGAGTCAGGTGATGCACAGTTACTGTCTCTTTTTTTTTAAAGGTAGTCCTCTTGTCTCAATTTGTCTTGCGATTCTTTGTTTACAATTTAAAATGAATAGAAGTGTTAACTGGGGCTCTGAACAAGGCCTTGCACCAGGTGCCACAAGTGTGCCCATATGTTTTGAGGGATAAAGCATATGTTACAACTGGAGTGAAGAAATGTTGATGAAATCTCCCATGACTGTTACTGCACAGAAAAGGCAAGATTGGTTGCAGAGTGGGTGGAGATAGATGGTAACTGCATGAGTCTGGAAGGTAGTGTTTGGGGTCTTTGATTGGTTTTAGTATTTGGTTTATTTGGTTTTTACCATGCCAGTCCCCAGGACTGACTGGGGGAACTGGCAGTTGGCCTTAATTCTGTGATTATCTTTAAAATTAATGTTTGGAAAAGTTTCATTTCTCTTTTCTTCAATAGTTTAATAGCAGTTATTGAATCATGCCTTTTTTTAATTTTTTTTTTTTTATTTTGTGCTCATCATGGAAATCTCTGCTGTTGCCTTTCTACTCGTTTTACCTGAGTTAATTTGCTTTGCCGGAAAGGAGTATGTGCATGTTCCTGATCCAACGCCCGAATGCATTCCTTTAGCTACCAAAAGAAAAAAAAAACAAACAAACAAACAAAAAAAACACAGAGGGGGGAAAACATATCAATCACACACTGGCAAGGAACTGAATTGCATCAAACCCAACCTATGAACTTACTATTTCCCTCATGCACCTTTGACTCCCACTATGTCATGTCCCTTGCAAGGGGAGTTTGCTGCTAGCTAGCTTCAGCTAGTTCAGGTATCAGCAGCAGTTTAGCTGCACTCGGAGAGAAGGAAGCTGCAGCACAAAGCACAGCTAGCCCTGCCTGACGCTCTGTGGGCTATACAAAACCCAAGAAGCTGGTAAATACACACTCTTTAGCACGAACAGAGCTCCAGACTACTGTGGACCTGCCGCTGCCTGCACCAGCTAACGAGTTTAAAGCTAGATTGTGTGTACAGCACACTATGCTGCAGCTTGCAGGGCAGGTGTACCCCAGATTCATATACCTGTAACACCCTAAGAACAGAGTTTTTTGAACTCATATAAATTTCATTCTTCTAAAAGAAGGTCTTCCCCTTCCGAAAAAAAACCCAACACTTTGGACAATAGCAGTGCAAATTTCTTATGCCACTCTAGCAATATTTTCATACCTTAGTCAGAGATAGCATGAGCTAATACATGCATATTCCTCCCCATACTGACTATAATCTGCAGTCTATATGTCCCAGCTATACGTAGGTACACTGGGCTGTATTAGAAGGCAGCTGATCTCAAGCCGTTTCCCCTTCACACCAGTGCAATGCGCCAAACCCAACCAGAGGGGAGAGCATGGACCAGCACCAAACAATTAGCTGTGACGGGAGCTGGGTTCAAGCCCAGGTTCAAGCCCATGCTCAGAAGGTAGTATAGATGCAGCCTGTCTGTCTAAACAAGCTGATGCTTTGTCTCGTAGTCATCTGATGGATTCATTCCTTTGTTATGTAGAATAATGTTAAGTGATGTTAAGAGTGTGACTGGAGGCCTCCAGCCACTCTGGCCCAGGACCCCTCCTGCCCAGCCACTGGAGCCCAGCCCAGTGCCCCGGGGACCTGGGGTCTCTGCCCAGGCTGAGGGATGCAGCTGCTGCTTTCCCGTTTGCAGGTTCAACCAGAAGTGAAGCTGAGCACGTATTCCAGAGACAGACATACATGGACACATACACAGGAGGACATACACAGGACACTGACACAGCCCATCACACAGATTGCTGCAGACGAGGCGCTGCCCTCAACAGCACCTACATACAGGACTCTCATAAAACATAAACATAGACAGCCACGTCCCCTTCCTCATATTTGGCTGGTAGAGACAGAAGGTCACTGGTGAAGGCACACACACGACACTCTCTAGGTTCACAAGCACACGCACGTTCACAGATCCTGGCCCCTCTGTCTGCCTGACACCCCTGCCCAGATCCTGGGCCACCTTACTCACTTCATGGGTCCCCTTCTTGCCGGCTAGTCCAGTTTGATGCGCACTAGCAAGCACGCACGCACTCACACACTTGTCCCACAGGCACTCCACATTCGCAAGTCCCACTGGGCGTAGCAGCACAGACCCAGCCCCCACCAGCAGCCAACACCAGACACATGGGCTGTGACCCATGGTCCCACTCTAGCCACTGGCGCTGAGCCCTTCACTCACCTCACTCATCCTAGTCCCCCCCAGTAGCTGGTTTTTGAGACACACACCATTCCTACCCCAGTCGCTGGAGGTTAAAGACCTCCACTTGCTCCAGTAGCTGACGCTGAGACCCCCCCCACTCACTCCAGTAGCTGACACCACAGGCTGGGGGCACCTACACCCCCAGTCTGACTCCAGTAGCTGGCACCCAGTCCACTCACACCTGTGTCCCCCAGTAGCTGGCACTCCGGGCTCCCTAGATCCAGAGAACTACGGCCTCTCCAACTACTGATGCTAGGACCCCATTCGCTCCAGTAGCTGACACCACAGGCCACGGGGCGCCTGCACCCCTGGTCTGACTCCAGTAGCTGGCACCAATTTTCACTCACACACGCAGGTCTCACCAGTAGTTGGCACTGAGTCATTGCAGCACACATGATAGAGAGTGAGATTACGCAGAGAGATAGTTAAGAAAAGATTTAATAAGAAGATAGGACAGACTGCGGTGATCAGGTGCAGGACTCAGCCAGACAAGCATACTGACTGCCCCCATTTTACACGTGACTGGCCTGTTTTATACCCTTTTCTGTCTACACCTCTCTTTGTTCCTCCCTGCTCCCACTTCCCCCTGCACATGCCTTCATGGGTTTGTACAGCTCTATCAATTCCCGAACCCCTCCCAGTTCAGGATTCCCTGGTTTACAATCTTATTAGTTGCAAAGTCCAGGTTGATCTTCCTGGGAGTGGCGCCTGTAGTTTCTTGATATACCATCAATTAGTGTGAGTGATGAGGTTTGTTTCTTGTCATTGTCTCCATGTTTGCTTTGTCAGCTCTGTGTCTCTGTATATTTTGTTTCTGGTTTACCCCTTTTTCCCTTAGTTTCCCAATTGACAATGTCAGATAACCTTGCTGGAATAAACATTCTCATATTCCCACATGCCCTAATCAGTGTGACTGACCAGGATTGGTTCTCATCACTGCCTCCCTTATCATTTGTCAGTCAGGTTTGTGTCCCTGTATGTTCTTGTTTATGGCTTCCTCCTTTTCTTATTATCCATTGCGGCAATGAAAAAAGTCCTTGAGCAGATACCCTTAAAGGAGCAGACACTCTCCTTCCACATACCCTTACAAAGAAAATATGGAACTAATCCAGGAAATCAGAAAAAATACATTCCATTTTAAAATCATTGGGCTAATTTTACATTGGCTAATTTTACATTTACTTCATAAATTTGGGTTGTTGTATGTTGAAGAATTAAAAGTCTCTAAATGCAAAAAAAAAAAAAAAGCATTTTACTGATGTATGCTTTGTGTTGTTACTCAGCAGAATAGCTGGAGAATGGAGTAGGAAATAGTACAAAAATTGGGTGATTAAGTTAGCCAGAAGGGCCCCAAAATCTCTTCAAGTCTTTAAGGATAAAATATTGTACTGGGTCTGGCTGGGATGGAGCTAACTTTCCCCACAGCAGCCCTCATAGTGCTGTGCTTTGTATTTGTAGCTAGAACAGTATTGATAACACACCAATGCTTTGGCTACTGCTGAGCAGTGCTCGCACAGCATCAAGGCTGTCTCTCCAAACCCCCCACCCCCAAAGGCCAGTAGGCTGGGGGTGGGCAAGAGGTTGGGAGGGGACATAGCCAGGACAGCTGACCCAAACTGACCAAAGGGATATTCCATACTATATGACTTCGTGCTCAGCAATAAAAGCTAAGAGAAAGGAGGGGGGGGCATTCGTTATTAAGGCATTTGTCTTCTGAAGCAACTGCTATGCGTACTGAGGCCCTACTTCCCAGGAAGTGGCTGGACATCGCCTGCTGATGGGAAGTAGGGAATAATTTTTTTTTTGTTTTCCTTTGCTTCTGTGCACGGCTTTTGCTTTTCTTTATTAAACTACCTTTATCTCGACCCACAAGGTTGTTTTCATCTTACTTTCTCCCCCCTGTCCTGCTGAGGAGGGGGAGTGATAGAGCGGCTTGGTGGGCACCTGGCAGCCAGCCAAGGTCAACCTACCACAGTCTTTTTTGGCGCCCAATGTGGGGCACGAGACAACAGCGGTTTTGTATTAAGCATGCTATAGTAGTTATTAAGTGGCAAGCTTCTGTGTGGGTTGTGGAGTTTGCTGGCTGCACTGCTTATCTCTTTATTTTGCTGAGCTTGGGAACATGTTGATGTAGTGGATACAGTTTGTTAAGATTTGTTGCTTAAAAGTTAGGTAACTAGCAGGTGTTGTGTCTGTAGGTATGCAGATAAATTGTGTATCTTGGAAGCATTGTTAAGAAAGGAACAGTGAAGAGACATGAGATTCTTTGGTTGAAATGATGTAGATGGGTTAGGAATGCTTTATGAATAGATAGGCCGGACATTCAGTAGATAAAAGAGCCTTGAAACTTGGTACTCTACGTAAATTAGATAGAGAAGCTAACCTTGTAGGGTTGATAGGGAAGGTATACTGGAATAAGCTAGCTTGTTACAAGTGAAAAACACGTAAACCAAGCCAAGGGAAAGACGGAGCATGCGTAAAGACTGAGTTCAACCAGAGGGCACTGTGATGAAGACTATCGACGACCACCAGAGGACCCCGAAAGACCACCGAAGAGCACAAGGGCGCATGCGTCAGAGATTTTTGCATATGTTAATGAATTCCGGGAAATGACATGAATATTTAGATTATTTCTCGGAAATGTAATGAATATGTATACTCTAATTGTATTTAACCCCTATGGTTAAGTGATTTGGCACGCACACTAGGTGGAGCGATCCCCTGTGCGTCCAGCGCTGCAATAAAGAATACCTGCTTTCTAAAACTCCAAATTGAGTCTTAGAGAGTTTGTCAGGAACTTCTTGGTTTCAATGTTAATACAAACAATGGCTATGCACTTTGCTCTGGCATTGATGCCCTTACTGTGCTGGGAGAGCTATCTTGTGGAGAGGGTGAGGGAATACACCTCCCTCTTCCTATCCAGGATCGATGTGGGTGGTTTTATTACACAGGCTCCCGAGGTCCTTGTTCACCCTTAAGTGAGCTGTTTAATACTACTAATTAACACTTTTGGCATATTTTCAGGTTTGTAGAATCTGGTGTTGACAACTTTTCGGTGAGGCGATACTGAAATGTGCCCTGAGGCAGCCGGTCCCTGGGTGGCAGGGTGTGTGGAAGGATTTGGGCAGGTGCCTAGGATGGTTATCATCTCCCATAGCATGGGATTTTACACCTGAACAGGCAAGTAATCCTGGTAAACTGACACGCCACCTGATAGAAGGGTGCCTTGCCTACCCCAATGAAAACCAGCAGCTTCTAGCACTGTACTGGGGCTTGACCTGTGCCTATCAAGCCACAATTCAGTACTATTGTAGACTGATGAAATCTATATGTTTGGGTTAATGTTTAGGTTATCTTGACATTGTTTAAGGCTTTGAAGAAACAGGATGACACCATGAGGCGGCCAAATAAGGGAGTACCAAGATAAGCACCAAGAGAACAAAAACTGCCGATAAAACTAAAGAAACAACTACTTGAACTACGGGTGAACTATCCTAATTAGCATAGTAAAAAACCCACCCCCCGGGTAGGAAAACCCCCTACCAACCAAAGCCCCTTCCCCACAGAATATGCGCAGTAAGAAGAGAGGACACTGTGGCTTTAAGTGAAGACGAGACATTGCAAGAACCAATAGAAGTAAGGGTGATGTCCTGGTTTCGGCTGGGATAGGGTTAAATTTCTTCCTAGTGCTGTGTTTTGGATTTAGTACGAGGAGAATGTTGATAACACACTGATGTTTTCAGTTGTTGCTAAGTGCCCTCCTAGTCCAAGGACAGCTCCCGTGCCTACTGACTGAGCTAGGTGCACAAGATGGGAGGGAACATAATCAGGACAGCCAGTCCAGCTGGCTAATGGGGTATTCCATACCATGTGACGTCATGCTCAGTATATGAATGGTAGGCGTGATCCAGGAAGTACCGATCGCTACTTGGTTATCGGTCAGCGCGGGTGGTGAGCAATTGCATTGTGCATCACTCATTTTGTATATTCTATCATTATCATTATTATTTTCCCTTTTTCTGTTCTATTAAACTGTCTTTATCTCAACCCACGAGTTTTTCTCACTCTTATCCTTCCGATTCTCTCCCCGTCCCGCTGGGGGAGGGGGGAGTGAGTGAGCGGCTGCGTGGTATTTGGCTGCCTGCCAGGTTAAAGCACGACAGTCCTTTTTGGCGCCCAACGTGGGGCTCGAAGGGTTGAGATAACGACACATCTGACCCCAACGGGTTAAAACAAATTTGTTATAAGCATTCATTATATCAGTTTAGTACTCGCTGGTCACAATGTTGGTTTATTTGCTCTCAGAGTTTTTGGATCTGTTCTTGCAGTTTTGGTCTGTAGCACCTTTCTGGCTGTCTATACTGCTGATTATCAGTTTGTATGTGGGGTTGGTCATCTCTGGGAAATGGATTAAGGTCATTGCTTTGCTATACTGTGTGACCTGGCTTTATGTTATGATAAAATTATTGATCAGGAGACTGTACTCAGCACTGCCATCATTCCTGTTCTTCGGGAGCTATCTTTTGGAAACTATTAATAATTACACTTTTTACGTCTTCACCTCAGAGGATGAATTTAGGGGGGAGACACGACGGGACACTTTCTCCCACTTGTTCACCTTCCCTTCCATATCTTCAGAAACTCCTTTTTCTTCTATCCTCTTCATGAAGACGTCCACAATATTCCCTGAGAATTTTGAATATCCTTGGGATGTTCAAACAAGCATGTTCATATTGCTATGTCTCCTGAATGTGGTTCAGGCCTTGTTTAGGGTTAAACAACTATTCAGGAATACTGTCCAGAGATCAACCCCAGCAACAGACACGGTGACTACTCAAACCCCCACGACAGGCACTGTAGCTACTTCAACCCGCACAACAACCACTGTGGCTACTCAAACCCCTGCGACAGGCACTGTGGCTACTTCAACTCCCACGACAACCACTATGGCTACTCAGACCCCGGCAACAGTCACTACAGTTACTCCAACCCCCGCAACAGGCACTGCAGCTACTCAAACTCCGCCAACGGTCACTGCAGTTACTCCAACCAGTGCGACAAGCACTGCAGCCACTCAAACCCCGGCAACAGTCACTACAAGTACTCCAACCCCCGCGACAAGTACTGCAGCTACCCAAACCCTCGCGACGGGTATCTGTCACCCCTGTACAGAAGAAGAAATCTTTGAAGCGGAAGTCAGGTCGTTTAGAAAAGGATGATGGAAAAGCAGGGCCATCACGAGGAGGGGAGGAGGAAGAGGAAGAACTCATAAACGAGACGGAAACCACCTGATCCTTATCCCTGAATGAGTTGCGAGATATGCGGAAAGATTTCAGCCGTCGTCCAGGCGAGCATATTGTTACCTGGCTGCTCCGATGCTGGGATAATAGGGCCAGTAGCCTGGAATTAGAGGGGAAGGAAGCCAAACAGCTGGGATCCCTTGCTAGGGAAGGGGACATTGACAAAGCAATTGGAAAAGGGACACAGGTCCTCAGCCTCTGGAGGCGACTGCTGTCAGGCGTGAAGGAAAGGTATCCCTTCAAGGAAGATGTTATATGCCACACAGGCAAGTGGACCACCATGGACAGAGGTATCCAGTACCTGAGAGAACTAGGTGTGCTGGAGGTGGTTTATAGTGACCTGGACAACGACCAAACGCCCAAAGATCCAGATGACGTCCAGTGCACCCGACACATGTGGCGGAAGTTGGTACGGAGCGCACCAGCATCGAATGCCAGTTCGTTGGCAGTACTGTCCTGGGCAGAGGAAGAAGCACCAACGGTGGATGTCTTAGTTAGCAGACTTCGGGATTTTGAAGAAACTATCTCCTCCTCCCTTTTCTCGGCTGTGGAGAAACTGTCCCAGGAGGTCCAGCAACTCAAAGAGGGTATGTTCTATTCTCCACCTGTACGGACCAGTATCTCAGCCATTAGGAGTCAGCGTTTTTCTCCTCAAGAGAGAGGATATGGAAGGTACACACCACGGGGCACCCTGTGGTTCTACCTGCATGACCACGGAGAGGACATGAGGCAGTGGGATGGAAAACCTACCTTCATCCTAGAGGCACGTGTACGTGAGTTGCAAGGAAAAACAATCACACAAGGGGCTTCTCCCAGGAAAAATGCTGCTCCAGTTTTCAGACAAAACCTGTCTCACAACGGTCCAGTTTCCAGTGAACAGTTCCCCAGACAGAGTAGAAGGGCTGATCTTACTTTGGATTGTAATTGCAATGAAGAAATTCTTGACTCATGTTTGCAAGAAGTGAGAGATGGATACTATGACCAGAACTAGAGGGGCCCTGCCTCCAGCCAGGTGGAGGAAAGGGACAACCGGGTTTACTGGACTGTGTGGATTCGATGGCCTGGCACATCAGACCCACAGGAGTGTAAGGCTCTCGTAGACACCGGTGCACAGTGTACCCTGATGCCATCAAGCTATAAAGGGGCAGAACCCATCTGTATTTCTGGAGTGACAGGGGGATCCCGAGAGTTAACTGTATTGGAGGCCGAAGTGAGCCTGACTGGGAATGAGTGGCAGAAGCACCCCATTGTGACTGGCCCAGAGGCTCCGTGCATCCTTGGCATAGACTACCTCAGGAGAGGGTATTTCAAAGACCCAAAAGGGTACTGGTGGGCTTTTGGTATAGCTGCCCTGGAGACGGAGGAAACTAAACAGCTGTCCACCTTGCCCGGTCTCTCGGAGGACCCTTCTATTGTGGGGTTGCTGAGGGTTGAAGAACAGCAGGTACCAATCGCTACCACAACAGTGCACCGGCAGCAATAGCGCACCATCCAAGACTCTCTGCTTCCCATCCATGAGCTGATTCGTCGACTGGAGAGCCAAGGAGTGATCAGCAAGACTCGCTCACCCTTTAACAGTCCCATATGGCCAGTGCGAAAGTCCAATGGAGAGTGGAGACTAACAGTAGACTACCATGGCCTGAATGAAGTCACGTCGCCACTGAGTGCTGCCGTGCCGGACATGCTAGAACTCCAATACGAACTGGAGTCAAAGGCAGCCAAGTGGTACGCCACAACTGATATTGCTAATGCGTTCTTCTCCATCCCTTTGGCAGCAGAGTGCAGGCCACAGTTTGCTTTCACTTGGAGGGGCGTCCAGTACACCTGGAACCGACTGCCCCAGGGGTGGAAACACAGCCCTACCATTTGCCATGGACTGATCCATACCGCACTGGAACAGGGTGAGGCTCCAGAACACCTGCAATACATTGATGACATCAACATATGGGGCAACACAGCAGAAGAAGTTTTTGAGAAAGGGAAGAAAATAATTCAAATCCTTCTGAAAGCCGGTTTTGCCATAAAACAAAGTAAGGTTAAGGGACCTGCACAGGAGATCCAGTTTTTAGGAATAAAATGGCAAGATGGATGTCGTCAGATCCCAACGGATGTGATCAACAAAATAACAGCCATGTCCCCACCAACTAGCAAAAAGGAAACACAAGCTTTCTTAGGCGTTGTGGGCTTTTGGAGAATGCGTATTCCAGATTACAGCCAAATCGTAAGCCCTCTCTATCACGTGACCAGGAAGAAGAACGACTTCAAATGGGGCCCTGAGCAGTGACAAGCCTTTGAGCAAATTAAACAGGAGATAGTTCAGGCAGTAGCCCTTGGGCCAGTCCGGGCAGGACAAGATATAAAGAATGTGCTCTACACCGCAGCCAGGGAGAATGGCCCTACCTGGAGCCTCTGGCAGAAAGCACCAGGGGAGACTCGAGGTCGACCCTTAGGGTTCTGGAGTCGGGGATACAGAGGATCCGAGGCCCGCTACACTCCAACTGAGAAGGAGATATTGGCAGCATATGAAGGGATTCGAGCTGCTTCGGAAGTGGTTGGCACTGAAGCACAGCTCCTCCTGGCACCCCGACTGCCGGTGCTGGGCTGGATGTTCAAAGGGAGGGTCCCCTCTACACATCATGCAACTGATGCTATGTGGAGTAAGTGGGTCGCCCTGATCACACAACGGGCCCGAATAGGAAACCCCAGTCGCCCAGGCATCTTGGAAGTGATCACGAACTGGCCAGAAGGCAAAGATTTTGGAATATCCCCAGAGGAGGAGGTGACACGTGCTGAAGAGGCCCCACTGTATAATAAACTGCCAGAAAACGAGAAGCAATATGCCCTGTTCACTGATGGGTCCTGTCGCCTTGTGGGAAAGCATCGGAGGTGGAAAGCTGCTGTATGGAGTCCTATACGCCAAGTTGCAGAAACTGCTGAAGGAGAAGGTGACTTGAGCCAGTTTGCAGAGGTGAAAGCCATCCAGCTGGCCTTGGACATTGCTGAATGAGAAAAATGGCCAGTACTTTATCTCTATACTGACTCATGGATGGTGGCAAATGCCCTGTGGGGGTGGTTGCAGCAGTGGAAGCAGAACAACTGGCAGCGCAGAGGTAAACCCATCTGGGCTGCCGCATTGTGGCAAGATATTGCTGCCCGGGTAGAGAACCTGGTTGTAAAAGTACGTCATGTAGATGCTCACGTACCCAAGAGTCAGGCCACTGAAGAACACCAAAACAACCAGCAGGTGGACCAGGCTGCTAAGATTGAAGTGGCTCAGGTGGATCTGGACTGGCAACATAAGGGTGAATTATTTATAGCTCGGTGGGCCCATGACACCTCAGGCCATCAAGGAAGAGATGCAACATACAGATGGGCTCGTGATCGAGGGGTGGACTTGACCATGGACGCTATTGCACAGGTTATCCATGAATGTGAAACATGCGCTGCAATCAAGCGAGCCAAGCGAGTAAAGCCTCTTTGGTATGGAGGACGATGGTTGAAATATAAATATGGGGAGGCCTGGCAGATTGATTATATCACACTCCCACAAACCCGCCACGGCAAGTGCTATGTGCTCACCATGGTGGAAGCAACCACCGGATGGCTGGAAACATACCCTGTGCCCCATGCCACCGCCAGGAACACCATCCTGGGCCTTGAAAAGCAAGTCCTACAGCAACATGGCACCCCAGAAAGAATTGAGTCAGACAACGGGACTCACTTCCGAAACACCCTCATAGACACCTGGGCCAAAGAGCACGGCATTGAGTGGGTCTATCACATCCCCTACCATGCACCAGCCTCTGGGAAAATCGAACGATACAATGGACTGCTGACGACTACGCTGAGAGCAATGGGTGGTGGGACATTCAAGCATTGGGACACACATTTAGCAAAAGCCACCTGGTTAGTCAATACCAGGGGATCTTTCAATCGAGCTGGCCCTGCCCAATCAAAACTCTTATGTACTGTAGAGGGGGATAAAGTCCCTGTCGTGCACATAAGAAATATGCTGGGGAAGACAGTCTGGGTTACTCCTGCCTCTGGCAAGGGAAAACCCATCCGTGTGATTGCTTTTGCTCAGGGACCTGGGTGCACTTGGTGGGTGATGCGAAAGGATGGGGAGGTCCGGTGTGTACCTCAAGGGGATTTGATTTTGGGTGAAAATAGCCAATGAACTGAATTGTATGATGTTAATTGCTATTTGATATTGTATATCATTATTTCTATGGTTGCTATCAATGGTATAGCAGTGAAAATCACCCAGATTAATGAAGAATGAACTAACTCCGACGAAACCGAGCAAAGTGCAATGATGATAGAACCGGACGAGCGCAGCAGTACTGAAATGAGAACTGGCTTCAGGATGCAACAGTCCAACACCACACACCATCTCTCCGGCCCTGAGGGACGGTTATGACAGATGGAGCCCAAAGTCATGGACTAAATGAACTCAGTGGACATTTTAGAGGGATGGCCCATAGACTGAGGGAATCATATCTGTGTGTATATATATATATAAAGACAAGAAAGGTGTTGGTGATTAATTGGAATGTATTAGAAAATGAGAGACCTAGGCATGACGTAAATGATATAGAATAAGGGGTGGATACTGTCCTGGTTTTGGCTGGGATAGAGTTAAATTTCTTCCTAGTGCTGTGTTTTGGATTTAGTATGAGAAGAATGTTGATAACACACTGATGTTTTCAGTTGTTGCTAAGTGCCCTTCCAGTCAAGGACATTCAGCTTAAAAAAAAAACCAAAACAAAACAGGCGCTGGGGGGGAGCAAAGCCGGGACAGCCAGCCCAGCTGGCCAATGGGGTATTCCATACCATGTAACGTCATGCTCAGTAAATGAATGGTAAGCGTGATCCAGGAATTACCGATCGCTACTTGGTTATCGGTCAGCGTGGGTGGTGAGCAATTGCATTGTGCATCACTCATTTTTGTATATTCTATCATAATTATTATTATTATTATTGTTATTATTATTATTATTAATTTTCCCTCTTTTCTGTTCTATTAAACTGTCTTTATCTCAACCCACGAGTTTTTCTCACTCTTACCCTTCCGATTCTCTCCCCGTCCCACTGGGGGCAGGGAGGAGTGAGCGAGTGGCTGCATGGTATTTGGCTGCCTGCCAGGTTAAACCACGACAGTAAGGAAGCCCAACAGCTGGGATCCCTTGCTAGAAACCGGGGAATTGAGAGAGGAATTGGAAAAGAGGCAGCAATCTGCAGTCTCTGGAGATGTCTCCTCTCAACTGTGAGGGCAAGATATCGGTTCAAGGAGGATCTTGTGAATTACCAAGGAAAGTGGACTACCGCTGAGGAAGACATCCAGTACCTGAGAGAATTAGCAGTGCTGGAAGTCATCTACAGTGACCTAGACAACGATGAGGTCTCCAAAGATCCAGATGATGTCCTGTGCATACGGGTCATGTGGAGGAAGGTGATTCAAAATCCCCCAGTGTCATATTCTAACAGCTTGGCAACAATGTATTGCCCAGATATAGATACACCAGCTGTGGAGAGAGCATCTTCCTGGCTCCAAAACTTTGAAGAAAATCTCTGTCCCTCCTCATCCCCACAGGCCAGTGCCTTGGCTGTCAGGGGCACCCCTAGGAGTCAGTCCCCTCCTGCCCCGGTCAGAGGGAAAGGGAGCCCCAGGCGCATGCCGCGTGGTATACTCTGGTTCTTCCTGCGTGACCAGGGGTTGGACATGAGGAAGTGGGATGGTGACCCCACCTTTAAGCTGGAAGCCCGTGTACGCGAACTGAGAGGGAAGACAGCTGTTAAGAAGGGGCCACCCAAGAAGGCTGTCAGCTTAGTTGCTGTAGAGACACAAGAAGGCAATCAGCAATCTCCCAGACATAGAAGAAGGACTGAGATCTCCTCCCTTGATCCTGGTGAGGGGACTTCTGATCTGGCATTGCAAGGGTCAGACAGTGAACACTCTGACCAGGAACAGGAATAGAGGGTCCCTGCCTTCAGCCAGGAGGAGAAAAGGGATGACCGGGTATACTGGACTGTGTGGATTTGATGGCCTGGCACATCAGAGCCACAGAAGTATAAGGCTTTGGTAGACACTGATGCACAGTGTACGCTGGTGCCATCAGGATATAGGGGCACAGAACCCATCTGGATCTCTGGAGTGACGGGGGGATGCCAATAATTGTCTGTATTGGAGGCTGAGGTGAGCTTAACAGGGGACAAGTGGCAAAAGCACCCCATTGTGACCGACCCAGAGGCCCCTTGTATCCTTGGGCATAGACTACCTCAGGAGAGTGTACTTCAAGGACCCAAAGGGGTACTGATGGCCTTTTGGTGTAGCCACTGTGAACGCAGAGAAGATGAAACAGTTATCTACCCTGACAGGCATCTCTGTGTCACGCAACCAGTGCTACAGGGAGTAAGTGGGTAGCACTGATCACACAACAGGCTCAGTTGGGGAACCCCAACCGCCCAGGAATCCTGGAAGAAATCATGGACTGGCCAGAAGGCAGAGATTTTGGAGCATTGCCTGAGGAGGTGGCTTGTGCCCAAGAGGCACCGCTATATAATGAGTTATCAGAAGATGAAAGGCATTATGCAAAAAGGCAAACCCATTAATGGGATTTTCTTCACTCAGGGACCTGGGTGTACTTGGGGGGTAATGCGGAGGGATGGGGAGATCTGGTGTGTGCCTCAAGGAGATTTAACATTCAGGGAAAAATAATCTGTGATGTGAGTTGCATGTTGTAGGAAGTAATGTAGCAGGAACTACCTGAACTGATGAAGAGTGAGCTTTGCAAGGAACCAGGCGAGTGCAACGATGACATAAACCAAGCTGGTGTTGGTGCCTGTTGTGGTTTAACCCCAGGCAACTAAACACCACACAGCCGCTTGCTGACTCCCCTCCCCCCCAGTGGGATGGGGAGAGAATTGGAAGAGTAAAAATGAGAACACTTATGGGTTGAGATAAGAACAGTTTAATAATTGAAAATAATAATAATAATAATAATAAATGAAAAGGAAGATAACAAAAAGAGAGAGAAATAAAACCCAAGAAAGACAAGTGATGCAAATGAAAAAAAAACAAAAACAATTGCTCACCACCAACCAACCGATGCCCAGCTAGTCCCTGAGCAGCGGCCCCCTGGCTAGCTTTCCCCTAGTTTATATACTGAGCATGACATCATATGGTATGGAATATCCCGTTGGCCAGTTTGGGTCAGTTGTCCTGGCTGTGCCCCCTCCCAGCTTCTTGTGTATCTCCAGCCTTCTCAGTCGGTAGAGCATGAGAAGCTGAGAAGGCCTTGACTTTGTGTAAGCACTGCTCAGCAGTAATGAAAACATCCCTTTATTATCAACACTGTTTTCAGCACAAATCCAAAACATAGCCCCATACTAGCTGCTACAAACAAAATTAACTCTATCCAGCCAAAACCAGCACAGTGCCCAACAATCAAACATGCTGCTTCTCCTGTCCTGAGCGCCCATCTTGACAGATGGGGCCCAAGTCATAGCCTGTTCTTATGGACATTTGGGGGAGTGGAGGAAACCCATGGAATGGGAGAATAATATCTATCTGTTAAGGAACAGGGGATAGTAGTTAATGAGAATGTATAAATCTGTATGTTGGGTATAAAGATGGTTTAAGTATGTAGTTGTCCTGGTTCCGGCTGGGACAGAGTTAACTTTCTTCCCAGTAGCTGGGGGTTGGGGGTGGGTGGGGGGTGTGTGTGGTGTGTTCTGTGTTTTGGGTTTGGTATGAGAGGAGCGTTGATGGCCCATTGATGCTTTGGTTGTTGCTGGGTGGTGCTTGCACTGGGGACTTTTTGCCCCGCCATGCTCTGCCAAGTGCAGGGGAAGCTGGCAGGGGGAGCATAGCCAGGGCGGTTGACCCAGCTGGCCAATGGGGTATTCTATACCATGTGATGTCATGCTCAGTATAAAAACTGGGGGGGGGGACTTGCCCCCCCATTCACGACACACAGTCAGCGGTCGGTGAGCAGTTGCATTGTGCATCGCCTGCTTTGTATATTCTGTTGTTGTTGTTGTTCTCATTGTTATTATTACTGTTCTACTTTGTTTTATTTCCATTATTAAACTGTTCTTATCTCAACCCGCGAGTTTTTCTACTTGTGCCCTCCCGATTCTCTCCCCCCTCCTACCGGAGGCGGGGTGTGAGCGAGCGGCTGCGTGGTGTTTAGTTGCTGGCAGGGATTAAACCATGACAGTAGTATAAGTTGTAAGTAAGTGTTGGTAATAAGAGATTTCAGTAATTAGAAATAGATAGAATGGAATGGTTAGAAGATATACAAATGTATCAAATGACATGGGACCTGAGCATGACGCAAATGGTATGGAATATGGAATACTGATGCCCTACTTCCCAGGAAGTGGCTGGACATTGCTTGCTGATGGGAAGTAGAGAATAAAATTTTTTTTTGTTTTCCTTTGCTTCCACACGCAGCTTTTGCTTTTCTTTATTAAACTTCCTTTATCTTGACCCACAAGTTTTTCATCTTACTTTCTCCCCCCTGTCCTGCTGAGGAGGGGGAGTGATAGAGTGGCTTGGTGGGCACCTGGCGGCTAGCCAAGGTCAACCCAACCCACTGCAAGAGAGCATTTACTGGACTTAGTGTTCTCTACAACAGCCTTGAAAACTAATAGCAAGAGTTACTGATGAATGTTTTGTTTCTGAGATGCAACTTCTATTACTACATTATGCAACCCATCTCTTCATCCCATCTCAAATAAAAATTATCCCTGCTGTTCTGTGTGTGCCATCTAATGTTATTAGGAGATATTTCATGCCATAAATGACTGTCATAGCAAATGGCAGTCTTGTTCATAATCTGAAAATAAAGGAAGAGTGTTTATGTTAATTTATTGGCCTAGGTAACAATTTCTTTTAAGACACAAGAATGTGTGAGCTTGCCAGGGAAAAGAGAAAGAAGTTTCTTCACAACATGAAAATTGAATCTACTACACTATTAAGAGAGTTATATGGCAATGTTTATAGTGTAATTAAAAAATAAAAAGCATTGCCAGACTAGATTTTTGAAACAGTAAAACCCGAATGAAACTTCAGGCATGACCTATATGAAGACAAGACTTCATATTTGTAAGTTCTTATACATTCAAATGATGAGTAACTTAGAAAAGGACCTGCAGGTTTGATATTTTTTGCTGAGGACACTAGAGCCTTAAAAATTTTTGAGTGACACAAATTTTCTTCAGGAAGATTTAAAGTGGTGATGGAAAAATCGATGTATTTAAACATAAGTGGAAAATGGATGTAGAATTCATTGAACCACCTTGCTTTTCCTTGGTAAAAGAGTAACAGTGATGTTTAGGAACTGTAAATTTTTCTCATGAATGGCAGGTTATATTAGTCATTAGTGTCAGGGCCCTGAGGGAACTAACAGGCTTTAGCGGCCCTGTCCAGCCTTCCTTGCCCCCTGCTCCTGGTCCCTGACCATGGACCCAGAAGCCCCAATTTAGCGACCAGAATGTTGTGGGGGACTGTATCAGTGACCTTACAGAAGTCCAGGTAGATGACATCCGTAGCTCTTCCCTTGTCCACTGACACAGTCACTCCATCGTAGAAGGCCACTAGATTAGTCAGGCACAATTTGCCCTTGGTAAAGCCATGTTGGCTGTCTAATCACCTCCCTGTCATCCATATGTCTTGACATATCTTCCAGGAGGATCTGTTCCATGATCTTACTGGGCACGGAGGTGAGGCTGACTGGTCGGTAGTTCTCAGGGTCCTCCTTTTTACCCTTTTTAAAAATGTGTGTGATGTTTTGTCGTGGTTTAACCTGGTAGGCAGCCAAATACCACGCAGCCACTCACTCATTCCCCCCACCCCCCAGCGGGACGGGGAGAGAATCGGAAGGGTAAGAGTGAGAAAAACTCATGGGTTGAGATAAAGACAGTTTAATAGAACAGAAAAAGGGAAAATAATAATGATAATGATAGAATATACAAAATGAGTGATGCACAATGCAATTGCTCACCACCCGCGCTGACCAATAACCAAGTAGTGATCGCTCCTTCCTGGATCACGCCTACCATTCATATACTGAGCATGACGTCACATGGTATGGAATACCCCATTAGCCAGCTGGGCTGGCTGTCCTGATTATGTTCCCTCCCATCTTGTGCACCTAGCTCAGTCAGTAGGCACGGGAGCTGTCCTTGGACTAGGAGGGCACTTAGCAACAACTGAAACCATCAGTGTGTTATCAACATTCTCCTCGTACTAAATCCAAAACACAGCACTAGGAAGAAATTTAACCCTATCCCAGCCAAAACCAGGACATGTTTCCCTTTTCTCCAGTCACTGGGGACTTCACCTGACTGCCATGACTTTTCAAATATGATGGAAAGTAGCTTGGCAACTACATCAGCCAAATCCCTCAGGATCCCCTTGTGTGACCCAATTCTTTCTGGGGTACTGTGTCATCACAGAACTTGCCTTTCAAGGCCCAGGATTGTGTTTCGGGCAGTGGCATAGTTTACAGGGTATGTTTTAAGCCACTCAGTAGTCGCTTCCTCCATAGTAAGCATGCAGTGCTTGGCAGGTTCATGGCAGTGGTCCAATATTGTCGATCTGCTAGGCCTTGCCATATTGATATCCCAGCAATCGCCCCCTATTCTAGGGACACTTTAGTCAAGGGCTCGTTTGATTGTGGTGCACGTTTCACTTTCATGGGTGACCTGTGTGATGGCCTCCATGGTCAGGTACACTGCTCGATCACGAGCCCATCGGTATGTTGCATCTCTCCCTAGATATCCTGATGGGCCCTCTGAGCTACAAATAGCTCACCCTTGCATTCCCAGCTCAGGTCCACCTGAGCCACTTCAATTCTGGCAGCCAGGTCTACCTCCTCATTGTTTCAGTGTTCTTTGGTAGCATAGCTCTGGGGCATGTGAGCATCTACACGATGTATCTTTACAACAAGGTTCTCTACACGGCAGTGATGTCTTCCCACAATGCAGCAGCCCAGATGGGTTTACCTTTGTGCTGCCAGTTCGTCTGTTTCTGTAGCCACCCCCATAGGGCATTAGCCACCATCCATGAGTCAGTATAGAGATAGAGTACTGGCCACTTTCTCGTTCACCAATATCTGGGGCCAGTTGGATGACTTTCACTTCTGCAAACTGGCTCAATTCACCTTTTCCTTTGGGAGTTTCTGTAACTTGTTGTGTGAGAATCTATACAGCAGCTTTCCAATTCCGATGGTTTCTCACAATATGACAGGGCCCATCAGTAATAATAGAATGCAGCTACTCATTTTCTGGTAATTTATTATACAGCAGGGCCTCTTTGTCATGAGTCACCTCCTTGGGTGATGCTCTGAAATCTCTGACTTCTGGCCAGTCCATGATCTCTTCCAGGATTCCTGGGTGGTTGGGGTTCCCCATTCAAGCCCGTTGCATGATCAACACTACCCACTTACTCCATTTAGCACTGGTTGCATGATGTGTAGAGGAGACCCTTCCATTAAACATCAGTCGCAGCACCTGCAACTGTGGTGCTAAGAGGAGCTGTGCTTCTGTACTGACTACTTTTGAAGCAGCTCGAACCCCCTCATGTGCTGCTAGTATCTCCTTTTCAGTCGGGGTGTAGCAGACCTCAGATGCTCTATATCCCCAGCTCCAAAACCCTAGAGGTTATCCTTAAGTCTGTCCGGGTGCTTTCTGCCAGAGGCTCAAGGTAGGGCCATGCTCCTTGGCTGCAGTGTAGATATTGTTTCTCACATCTTGTCCTGTCCAGTCTGCCCCAAGGGCTACTGCACGAACTATTGCCTGTTTGATCTGTTTAAAGGCTTGTTGCCGTTCAGGGCCCTAGTCGAAACAGTTCTTCCAGGTCACTTGATAGAGAGGGCTCACATGCTGACTGTAGCCCAGAATAGGGTCACTCATCACATTGAGGTGTGTCGCGAATGAGTGGTTTAGAGGCCGCTTAAAGAATCACCGTCAAAGAAATTAGCAGAAAGTTATTTTAATAGAGATTTTTAAAGGTGCGACCTCACAGAATTCGATGTCAAGGTTCACTCTTATTACTTATTACATGGGTGAAACATATAAAAGAAAATCATCTAAGGGTTTGTATTTCAGGGACAGTCTAGGTTTCATTCACAATTTAGCAACACTTAATTATCAACTAATCATTAACAAACTTTAGTAACACCTAATCATTAACTAATTCAAGATTTGCAAAGTGAGTTAGTAAGGCTACTACAATCACAACTTAATTACAGATTATGCTTACTATTAGTTCACACACACAGAGAAACATATATATATATAAAAATATACAGAAGGTATACCTGTTAAAAATTCCCCTCGATTTCAGTGAAGAAATATTCACGTCGAATGTCTAGGCATTCCCTCTCAACAGGCGAAAGGGTTGAGCTTCGAAAGGGACTCACCCAGGACCCAGCGGTCCTCCGAATATCGTAGGCCTGAAAGATCGCAAGCTCTGAGAGGCGTCCCACTCAGAGGGAGATGCTGGGTGCAGCCGCTGCGGTCCAGGAGAGCTCAAAGGGCCTCACTTAGGACCACCATTTATAGGTTCGCAAGATGGTTGGCTTTAGTCATCCGTAAATTTCCATCCTGGCCACAGTCCCAGGTGGTAATTACTAAAAAAATTCTCAAGGTTTCGGTGTTGTTCTACTGGACACCTGGGCCAGGCAGTAGGAGTATGTTCCCAGCCTCAGCTATGCAGAGTTTCTGATACAGTCAAGGAGTGCTCAACTGCCAGACTTCAATACACCAAGGCCGAGGTTTCATGGAAATTTCTGAGATCAACAAGTGGCCCAGGGAAGAAAGTGGGGGTATGAATGCACCACCACAAGGTGGATTGGAAACTGGCTGAATATCCATGCCCAGAGGGTGGTAATCAGTGGCACGAACTACTTGGAGGCCAGTAACTAGCGGTGTACCCCAGGGGTCAATACTGAGTCCAGTCCTGTTTAACACTTTCATTAATGATCTGGATGATGGGGCAGAGTGTACCCTCAGCAAGTTTTCTGATGACACAAAACTGGGTGGAGGGGCTGATACGCCAGAGGGTCATGCTGCCATCCAGAGGGACCTCGGCGGGCTGGAGAAATGGGCTGACAGGAACCTCATGAAGTTCAACAAGGAGAAGTGCAAAGTCCTGCACCTGGGGAGGAACAACCCCAGGCACCAATATATGCTGGGCGCTGCCCAGCTGGAAAGCAGCTAGGCAGAAAAGGCCCTGGGGGTCCTGGTGGGCACCAAGTTGAACATGAGCCAGCAATGTGCCCTTGCAGCAAAGAAGGCTAATGGTATCCTGGGCTGCATTAGGAGGAGCGTTGCCAGCAGGTCGAAGGAGATGATCCTTCCCCTGCACTCAGCACTGGTGAGGCCACACCTGGAGTACTGTGTCCAGTTCTGGGCTCCCCAGTACGAGAGACATGGACATACTGGAGAGAGTCCAGTGCAGGGCCACTAAGATGATGAAGGGACTGGAGCATCTCTTTTATAGTAAAGGCTGAGAGAGCTGGGACTGTTCAGCCTAGAGAAGAGAAGGCTCAAAGGGTCTATAAATATCTGAAGGGAGGGTATGAAGAAGACGGAGCCAGGCTCTTCTCAGTGGTGCCAAGTGTCAGGACAAGAGGCAATGGGCACAAACTGAAACACAGGAGGCTCTGTCTGAAAATCAGGAATCACTTTTTCACTGTGAGTGTGACTGAGCACTGGAACAGGTTGCCCAGAGAGGTTGTGGAGTCTCCCTCCTTGGAGATATTCAAAAGCCATCTGGACACAGTCCTGGGCAACCCGCTCTAGGTGGCCCTGCTTGAGCAGGGGGGGTATGACCATATGACCTCCAGAGGTCACTTCGAACCTCAACCATTCTATGATTCTGATTCTATGATTTCCCACATATTTCTCTTTTTGTTCGCTGGTGGGAACATGGCTGTTTTCTTATTGATCACATCCATTGAGATGTGATGACACCCATCTTGCCATTTTATTCCTAAAAAATGCGATTTCTTGTACAGGTCCTTTGACCTCGCTTCATTTTATGGCAAAACTAGATTTCAGAAGGATCTGGATTATTCTTTTCCATTCCTCTAACACTTCCTTCACCGTGTTGCCCCACACAATAATGTTGTTGATGTATTGCAGGTGTTCAGTGCAATTGGGATCAGTCTATGACAGATAATAGGACTGTGCTTCCACCCTGGGGCAGTCGATTCCAGGTGCATTGCAAAGCAAACTCTGGCCTGCACTCTGCTGCCAAAGGAATTCTGAAAAATGCAACAGCTGCCTCCACCAACCTCCACACCCCACCCCCCCCACCCCACCCCCCCAGTTTTGTTGCTTAGCACGACGTCATATGGTATGGAATATCCCTCTGGTCAGTTGGGGTCAGCTGTCCCAGCTGTGTCCCCTCCCAACTTCTTGTGCACTCCCAGCCTACTCGCTGGTGGGGCAGTGTGAGGAGCAGAAAAGGCCTTGACTCTGTGTAAGCACTGCTCAGCAATAACTAAAACATCAGTGTGTTATCAACACTATTTTCAGCACAAATCCAAAACATAGCCCCATACAAGCTACTACTCTATCCCAGCCAATCCCAGTACATTCTCCACCCCTTATTCCATACCATTTACGTCATGCTCAGGTACCACACTATATAATACAACCTCATTAATCACCACCCCCCTTTCCCATCCTTTGATATATAAACACAGATATCATTCCCTTAGTCTATGGACCATACCCCTGTAAAATGTATGTAAAATGTCCATAAATGTCCATAAAATGTCCATTGAGTTCATTTAGTTCATGACTTCGGGCTCCATCTGTTATGCTGGTCACTCAGGACAGGAGAGGTGGTGTGTTGCATGGAGTTCTTGGGCACCAAGACCAGCTCAGGTTGGGTCACTGCTGCACTTGCACTGCTTCTTTTGAGGATTGTCCATCATTGGTTCAGGTGGTTTCTGCTGTAGTAATTCCTATAACATGCAACTCAAATCATGGGTTACAACAATTTAAAGGTATATCCATTACAATCTCCACCCCTGGTCCCTTTGGACCAGGCCATAGGGTTTAACATTGCAATGAATTCCTCCTCTTGCTTCTAGCCTGGCTAGCGGCAAGGGGTTCCTGCTATAATACCTTTGACATATGGCAGCCACAGCAGTGGTGACATACAGCATCATGTAACACTGGCATCATACAACTCAAATAATGGGTTATTTTCACCCAGGATTAAATCACCTTGAGGTACACATTGCACTCCCCCATCCTTCCGCATTACCCACCAAGTGCACACAGGTCCTTGAGCAAAAGCAATCCCACGAATGGGTTTGCCTTTTCCTGAGGAAGGAATAACCCAGTCTATCTTTCCCAGACAGTTCCTTATGTGTACTACAGGGACCTTATCTCCTTCCACAGTGCACAGGGATTTCGATTGGGCAGGGCCAGGTCGACTGGCAGATCCTCTAGTGTTAACTAGCCAAGTGGCTTCTGCTAAATTTGAATCCCAGTGCCTGAATGTCCCAGCACCCATTGCTCTCAGTGTAGTCTTTAACAGTCCATTGTATCGTTCAATTTTCCCGGAGGCTGGTGCATGGTAGGGGATGTGACACACCCAGCAAATGCCATGATCCTTGGCCCAGGTGTTTATGAGGTTGTTCCGGAAATAAGTCCCATTGTCTGATTCAATTCCTTCTGGGGTGCTGTGTCGCCATAAGACTTGCTTTTCAAGGCCCAAGATAGTATTCCGGGCAGTGGCATGGGTCACAGGGTATGTTTCCAACCATTCAGTAGTCGCTTCCACCATTGTAAGCACATGGTGCTCGCCATGGTGGGTTTGTGGTAGTGTGATATAATCAATATGCCAGGCTTCCCCATATTGATATTTCAGCCATCGTCCTCTATACCAAAAAGGCTTTAGAGGCTTGGCTTGTTTGATTATGGCGCACGTTTTACATTCATGGCTAACCTGTGCAATGGCATCAATGGGCAAGTCCACCCCTCGATCACGAGCCCATTTGTATGTTGCATCCCTTCCTAGATGGCCTGAGGCATCATGGGCCCATTGAGCTATAAATAGCTCACCCTTATGCTCCCAGTCCAGATCCACCTGAGCCACTTCAATTCTAGCAGCCTGGTCCACCTGCTGGTTGTTTCGATGTTCTTCAGTGGCCCGACTCTTGGGTACGTGAGCATCTACGTGACGTACTTTTACAACCAGGTTCTCTACCCGGGCAGCAATATCTTGCCACAATTCAGCAGCCCAGATGGGTTTAATTCTGCGCTGCCAGTTGTTCTGCTTCCATTGCTGTAGCCTCCCCCACAGGGCATTTGCTACCATCCATGAGTCAGTATAGAGATAAAGTACTGGCCATTTTTCTCGTTCAGCAATATCCAAAGCCAGCTGGATGGCTTTCACCTCTGCAAACTGGCTTGACTCACCTTCTCCTTCAGCAGTTTCTGTGACTTGTCGTGTAGGACTCCACACAGCACCTTTCCACCTTCGATGTTTTCCCACAATACGACAGGATCCAGCTGTAAACAGGGCATATTGCTTTTCATTTTCTGGCAGTTTATTATACAGTGGGGCCTCTTCAACATGAGTCACCTCCTCTGGCAGCACTCCGAAGTTTCAGCCTTTTGGCCAGTCCATGATCACTTCCAAGATTCCTGGGCGGTCGAGGTTTCCAGCTAATCATTACTTTTTGCCAGTGGCAGTGCTAGCCCAGCCAACCCTTCATTCTTCCACCAGATCTCAAAGAGTGAGGACCATCTTACTCTTCCTGAGGACTAGCCTCAGCCTGGGCCAGGCACTTGGCCATTCTCACTAGTAATTCTGTAGGCTGGGTGGAACCAGGTCTGGCTGAACTAAATTTTGGTTATCTCGGACTCATCTTGCATGTCTGTTGTTATATCTGACCTAGAAACGCAAGTGGTTTTGAAATAAAAAAGAAATGCTGAAACAAGCATTTTATTAACATCTGCTTGAGTTCTTTTCCAGTTTTGGATACTTAGTTGGAAAGGAGTGTGCACAGAGAAGCCGAGGAGTATGTTCCACACACTACCAAATCCCACTACAGTCAGCTAAAATAGTATTCTGGCTTCATATGTCTTATTCCAGCTACATATGGCACACGGATGAGTTACACCACCTCCATACTCAAGGCATCTATACCAAAAGCCCGCCAGTACCCTTTTGGGTCCTTGAAGTACCCTCTCCTGAGGTAGTCTATGCCAAGAATACATGGAGCCTCCTGGCCAGTCACAATAGGATGCTTTTGCCATTCATTCCCAGTTAGGCTTACCTCAGTGTCCAACACAGACAGCTGTTGGGATCCTCCTGTCACTCCAGAAATACAGATGGATTCTGCCCCTTTGTAATCTGATGGTATTAGAGTACACTGTGCACCGGTGTCCACCAGAGCTTTATACTCCTGTGGGGCTGATGTGCCAGGCCATTGAACCCACACAGTCGAGGAAACCTGGTTGTCTCTTTCCTCTGCCTGGCTGGAGGCAGGGCCCCTTTATTCTTGGTCGGAGTATTCATTACTTGATTTTTGTAACTGCAAACCAGAAGTCCCTTCATCAGGGTCAAAAGTAAGATCAGCCCTTCTACTCTGCCCAACAGACACTGGAGCAGTAATTTTCCTGGATGGATGCCTTTTGGCTGTTGTTTTTCCTTGGAATTCCTGTACCTGAGCTTCTAGTCTCCAGGTAGATTCACCATCTCCCTTCCTCATGTCCTCCCCCTGGTCACGCAGGAAGAACCACAGGGTTGCACATGGTGTGCGCCACCGGTACCCTCTCCCTTGAAAAGAAAAAGGCTGACTCTTAATAGCTGACACCTTGGTTGGTGTGGGTGAGGAAGATCTATCCTTCTTGGATTGCTCGGACAATTTTTGGATCAGTTTCTCCACAGCTGAGATGCAGGCCCATAGGGAGGAAGCAAGATTATCTTCGTATTCTTGGAGTTGTGTGGCCAATCCATCCATAGTTGGTGCCTCTGTGTCTGTCCAGCTCATTATCGCCAGGGTGTTGGCGTATGATGTTGGTGCATTTCATATAAACTTTCACCACATGGACCGCGTGCACCGCATTTCATCCGGGTCTTTGGATACCTGGTCGTCATCCAGGTTGTTATAGATCACCTCCACCACAGCTAATTCCCTCAGATACTGGATACCTCCCTCAACGGTGGTCCATTTGCTTCGGGATTTTGCAAGATCTTCCTTGAAGGGATACCTGCCCTTCACACTTGACAGGAGTTGCCACCAAAGACTGAGGACTCCTGCCCTTTTTCCAATCCCTTTGTCAGTGGCCTTATCCCTAGCAAAGGATCCCAGCTGCCGGGCTTCCTTACCCTCTAATTCCTGACTATTGGCCCCAATATCCCAGCATCGGAGTAAACAGCTGAGAATTAGCTCGCCTGGTTGACAGCTAAAAACTTTTCACATATCTCGCAGCTCACTTAAGGATAGGGATCGGGTGGTTTCTGACTCATTTATGATTTCAGTCTCTTCCTCCTCCTGTTCTTGTGACTGCTCTGCTGCATAACAGGCTCTGCTGCCTCTTCTGATTCTCTCTCCTGCTCCGTCCTAGGAGAAGCTTCTTCATCCCTTACTAAACAAGTTGATTTCTGCTTCCATTGTATCTTTTTAATTATAGGGGCGACTGATATAGTGTCTGGTTTAGCCATAGTGTCTGTTGGTATGTCTTCAGATCCAGAGACCCTCTCTTCTCCTTGAGGGTGCTGCATAACATTGAGCAGTTTGGTAGGTGCTGGCCAGGCCCCAGCACAGTGCGATAAGTTGTGTCTCTGGAATCGCCAAGGCATCTTTTTTTTCAAACATTCTATCACTTCATCAGGATCCTTCACTTGTTCAGGAGTGAAGTTCCAGACCACTGGAGGTGGCAACCTTTCTAGATACCTGCCCATATTCTCCCACATGCCTTGCCACCCATGACCATACTGTCGCTGGGCCTGGGTCATATTCCTAAATTGCTTGTTAACCTTAGAAAAAGCTGAAACAATATTCCTAAGAAATACCAATAGAAGTATTTTAACTACCCAAGGATGCTCAAGATACTGAAAAGTTATTGTAACGAGGGAGAAAACATCACGGAAGAAGGTGGTGAAGGTGCCATTCTGTATTTCCTCCACAAAAAACCTCTCAGAGGACGAAGTATAATTGTTAATTGTCTCCATGCGATGGTACCCGAAGTACAGTAATGATTTCAGTACAGAGCCCAAATACCAGATTAATCTCAAGGCCAGTGCTTTAATAATAAATCCCCCAGGCAAAACACCAGAAAGCACTACAGAGCACAGAAAACTGCAAAAGTCAAAAACAGTCTTTAACATGTACAGCAAAAAAGGGAGCATGGCACAGATCAGATGATAAACTAATCTCGAGAACAGATAAGTCAATATCGTGACCAGCAACTGCTAACAGATATAAATTCCCTCTAATACGCTCTGGTCAAATCTGTTATTATATCAAACCCTTCATGCCCCATGTTGGGCGCCAAAAAGGACTGTCGTGGTTTAACCCCGCCTGGCAACTAAGCCCCACACAGCTGCTCGCTCACTCCCCTCAGTGGGATGGGGGGAGAATTGGAAGGGTAAAAGTGAAAAAACTTGTGGGTTGAGATAAAAACAGTTTAATAATTAAAAAAAAAAATCGTAAAAAACCCCAACAACATCAAAGAGAGAGGAAAATAAAACCCAAGAAAAACAAGTGATGCAAAAGAAAACAATTGCTCATTACCAACCGATCGATGCCCAGCCAGTCCCTGAGCAACAGCAGCCCCCCCAACCTCCACCACCCCCCACCCTCCACCCCATTTTATTGCTGAGCACAACATCATATGGTATGGAATATCCCTCTGGTCAGTTGGGTTCAGCTGTCCCAGCTGTGTCCCCTCCCAACTTCTTGTGCACCTCCAGCCTACTCGCTGGTGGGGCAGTCTGAGGAGCAGAAAAGGCCTTGACTCTGTGTAAGCACTGCTCAGCAATAACTAAAACATCAGTGTGTTATCAACACTATTTTCAGCACAAATCCAAAACATAGCCCCATACAAGCTACTACTCTATCCCAGCCAATCCCAGTACACAATATCAATTCATAGAATCATAGAATGGTTTGGATTGGAAGGCACCTTAGAAATCATCTAGTTCCAACCCCCTGCCTTAGGCAGGGATACCTTCCACTAGATCAGGTTGCTCAAAGCCCCGTCCAAACTGGCCTTGAACACTTCCAGGGAGGGGGCATCCACAACTTCTCTGGGCAACCTGTTCCAGTGTCTCACCACCCTCACAGTAAAAAATTTCTTCCTTATGTCCAATATAAATCTACCCTTTTTCCATTTAAAACCATTGCCCCTTGTCCTGTCACTACAGGCCTTGGTAAAAAGTCTCTCTCCATCTTTATTATAAGCCCCCTTTAAGTATTGAAAGGCTGCAATAAGGTCTCCCCAGAGCCTTCTCTTCTCCAGGATGAACAACCCCAACTCTCTCAGCCTTTCTTCATAGGAGAGGTGCTCCAGTCCCTGATCATCTTCGTGGCCCTCCTCTGGACTCGCTTGAGTAGGTCTATGCCTTTCTTATGTTGGGGGCCCCAGAGCTGAACACAGTTCTCCAGGTGAGGTCTCCCGAGAGTGGAGTAGAAGGGCAGAATCACCTCCCTCGACCTGCTGGCCACGCTTCTTTTTATGCAGCCCAGGATGCGACTGGCTTTCTGGGCTGCAAGCGCACATTACCGGCTCATATTCAGTTTTTCATCCACCAATACCCCCAAGTCCTTCTCTGCAGGGCTGCTCTCAATCCACTCATCGCCCAGCCTGTATCCATGTTTGGGATTGCCCCGACCCAGGTGCAGGACCTTGCACTTGGCCTTGTTGAACTTCATGTGGTTGTCACGAGCCCACCTCTCTAGCCTGTCAAGGTCCCTCAGGATGGCATCCCTTCCCTCTAGAATATCAATTGTAGCATACCTCTTGGCTGCCTTTGACTCCAGTCATGGAGCTCTAGCATGCCCGATATGTCAGCACTCAGGGGTTGCATGACTTTGTTCAGCTAATGATAGTCCACTGTTAGCCTCCACCCTCCATCAGACTTTCCCACTTGCTATGTGGGACTAGTAAAGGGCAAGTGAGTCTTGCTGATCATTCCTTGGCTCTCCAATTGATGAATCAGCTCATGGATGGGAACCAGGGAGTCTCGATTGGTGCGCTATTGCCGCTGGTAGCAATTGGAACCTGCTGTTCTTCGACCTACAGCAAGCCTGCAACAGAAGGATCTTCTGATTGATTGGACTGTAGACAGCTGTTTAATCTCTGTATTCACAGTGGCTACACCAAAGGCCCACCGATACCCTTTTGGGTCCTTGAAATATACCCTCTCCTGAGGTAGTCTATGTCAAGGATGCATGGAGCCTCCAGGCTAGTCACAATATGGTGCTTCTGCCACTTGTCCCCTGTTAGGCTCACCTCAGCCTCCAACGCAGACAACTGTTGGCATCCCCCTGTCACTCTAGAAATCCAGATGCATTCTGCCCCCTTGTACCCTGATGGCATTAGGGTGCACTGTGCACCAGTGTCCACCAGAGCCTTATACTCCCGTGGGGCCAAAGTACCAGGCCATCAAATCCATATAGTCCAGTAAACTTGTTTGTCCCTTTCTTCTGCCTGATCAGAGTCAGGGCCTCTCTATACCCGGTCAGAGCATTGATTACCTGGCTCCTGGAATTGCAAACCAGAAGGCCTTTCATGTGGATCAGAAGTAGGATCGGCCCTTCTACTCTTTCTAGTGAATTTATCAACACCAACCGGAGCAGTAATCTTCCTTTTTGGACCTCTTTTTGGCCTCTGTTTTTCCTCACAATCCATCTGCGTGGGCTTCTAAATTTGAGGTAGGTGCACCGTCCCATTTCCTCTTGCCCTCCCTGTGGTCCCACAGATGGAACCACAGAGTGGCATTCAGCGTGAGTTCACAGTTCCCTTTCCCTCTAGCAGAGAAATGTTGACTCCATACAGCACTCTTGATAGCTGAGATACTGGCCTGTAGAGGCGAGGAGGATGACATATTCTTTTTGAATTGCTGGACAGTTTCTCCATAGCTAAGAGACAGGCCTGTAAGGTCAGGGAGGAAGAGAGATTCTCTTTGAATTGCCAGAGCTCGTAGGCCAGTCTGTCCACAGCTGGTGCTTTGATGTCTGTCCAGTCTATTATCACTAGGTCGCTGGCGTACGATGTCAATGCGTTCTTTACAAAATCCTGCCGCATGGACCGCATGCACTGGATGTCATCTGGATCTTTGGAGGCCTGCTTGTTGTCCAGGTTGCTGTAGACCACCTCCATCACTGCTAATTCCCTCAGATACTGGACACCTTCCTCAGCGGTAGTCCACTTGCCTTGCTAATTTACAAGATCTTCCTTGAGGGGATACCTTGCCTTTGACTGTACTTGACAGGAGCCACCTCCTCCCACACACCTTGCCACCCATGACTTGGCTACATCAGGGCACATCCTTCTGTGGCATTCCCAACCAGTTGTTTAACCTTAGGAAAAGCCAAAATCAGATTTATGGCACACACCAATACGAGCATTCTGGTTACACAGGGATGTTCAAGAAACTGAAGGACCATTGCAACAAGGCAGGAAACATCTACCATGGAAGAGAAAAAAGGGGAGGTGCCGTTCTCCATTTCCCCCACAACATGTCTCCCGGAGAAAAGGAGAAAGGTGTAATTCTTAATTGTCTCCATGAGATGGTTCCTGGAGTACTGGGATGGCAGCAATGCATGGCCCAAATACCAGATTAGGCTCAAGGCCAGTGCTCTCACAGGCAAGGCGATAAAATCAAAGTGATAAACAAACAAAACAGCAAAGAGCAAAAGCTGAAAGCAGACACTAGCAAGCCTTGGAGTTTGATGTACAGCAAAAGAGGGAGCACACCATGGAGCAGGTGAGGGAACAAATATACCAATATTGAGAGTAAACAAGTCAACATCATAGAATCATAGAAAATTCAAGTTGGAAGGGACCCATAAGGATCATCAAGTCCAACTCCCTGCTCCTCGCAGGACTACCTAAAACTAAACCATATGACTAAGAGCATCGTCCAGACACTCCTTGAACTCTGACAGGCTTGGTGCCATGACCACTTCCCTGGGAAGCCTGTTCCAGTGACCGACCACCCTCTCAGTGAAGAACTTTTTCCTAATGTCCAATCTGAACTTCCCCTGACGCAGCTTCATTCCATTTCCTCGTGTCCTGTCACTGGTCACCAGAGAGAGGAGATCAGCACCTCCCCCCTCTGCTGCCCCTCTTGAGGAAGTTGTAGACTGCGATGAGGTCACCCCTCAGCCTTCTCTTCTCCAAGCTGAACAAACCAAGTGACCTCAGCCGCTCCTCGTAAATCTTGCCCTCGAGACCTTTCACCATCTTGGTTGCCCTCCTCTGGACACACTCTAATAGTTTGATGCCCTTCTTATATTGAGGCGCCCAAAACTGCACACAGTACTCGAGGTGGGGCCGTACCAGTGCAGTGTAGAGTGGGACAATCACCTCCCTCGACCAGCTAGCTATGCTGTGCTTGATGCACCCCAGGACACGGTTGGCCCTTTTGGCTGCCAGGGCACACTGTTGACTCATATTCAACTTGCCATCAACCCAAACCCCCAAATCTCTTTCCGCTCTCCAGCCTCTCGTCCCCCAATTTGTACGTATAAGCAGGTTTACCCTGTCCCAGGTGGAGAATCCGGCACTTGCTCTTGTTAAATTTCATATGGTTGGTGATTGCCCAGCTCTCTAGTCTGTCCAGATCTCTCTGTAAGGCCTTTCTAACCTCAAGGGAGTCCACAGCTCCTCCTAGTTTAGTATCGTCAGCAAACTTACTTAATGTACATTCGACTCCTGTGTCCAGATCATTTATAAAAACATTAAAGAGCACCGGCCCTAAAATTGAGCCCTGGGGAACCCCACTGGTGACTGGCCGCCAGCCTGATGTAACCCCATTTATATAACCCTTTGAGCCCGACCCGTCAGCCAATTGTTCACCCAACGTATTATGGACTTGTCTAGCTGTGTGATGGACATTTTGTCCAGAAGGATACTGTGAGAGATAGTATCAAAAGCTTTGCTAAAAACCAAAAACACCACATCTCCTGGCTTCCCTTGGTCAACTAGATGGGTGACCTTGTCATAAAAGGAAATTAAGTTGGTTAAGCAGGACTTTCCCCTTGTGAACCCATGCCGGCTATGACCAATGCCTGCGTTGTCTCTCAAGTGTTTTTCAATAACTCCCAGAATAGCCTTCTCCATAATTTTACCAGGCACTGAAGTGAGACTGACAGGCCTGTAATTACCGGGGGTCTTCCTTCTTACGCTTCTTGAAAATTGGGACAACATTTGCCAGCTTCCAGTCGACTGGGACCTCTCCAGACTCCCAAGACCATTGAAAAATAATGGAGAGAGGTCCTGCGATGACATCAGCCAGCTCTTTCAGTACCCTGGGATGAATCCCATCGGGCCCCGTAGACTTATGCGCATCCAGCTGGAGCAGCAAGTCTCGAACAAGTTCAGAGTCGGCTGGGAGTTTATCATCCCCCCAGTCACGGTCTTCCAACACAGGGCTCTGGGGGTCCCAGGGCCCATCATCGGTGATGAAGACAGAGGCGAAGAAGGCGTTAAATGTCTCCGCTTTGTCTACGTCCTTATTTGTGAGGTGACTGATCACATCAAGCAACGGACCAATGTTATCTCTGATTCTCCTTTTGCTATTAACATATTTTAAAAAACCCTTTTTGTTGTCCTTCACAGTGCTGGCCAGCTTGAACTCTAATCGAGCTTTGGCTGCATGAATTTTCTCCCTACAGTGGCAAACAGCATCTCTGTAGTCCTCCTGTGTCGCCTGTCCTTGCTTCCAATGTTCGTACACTTTCCTTTTCCGCCTGAGTTCTAGAAGAAGATCCCTGCTCAGCTAAGCCGGCCTTCTGCCCCGCTTGCTTGACTTCTGACACTTTGGCATTGCCTGCTCCTGCACTCTTAAGAGATGGCTCTTAAAAATTGACCAGCATTCATGGACCCCAATACTTTCAAAAGCAGAGTCCCAGGGGACCTTACTAACTAGCTCCTTCAGCAGCCCGAAGTCTGCTCTCCCCATATCCAGGGTCGATGTATTGCTGGCAGTTTTTCTCCTATCGCGATTTGAAACTCAACTACTTCATGGTCACTGTGACCAAGACAGCCACCAATCACCACTTCGCCCACGAGTCCCTCTCTGTTTACAAGCAACAAATCTAGGAGGGCACCTTTCCTAGTCGACTCCCTTAGTACCTGCACCAAGAAGTTATCTTCAGCGTGCTTCAGGAATTTCCTGTACCTGTTTGTGTCTGCTGTATGATATTCCCAGTTGGGAAGTTAAAATAACCCATAAGGACAAGGGCAGTTGATCTAGAGATATCCTTTAATTCCTTGTAGAATAATTCATCGGTGTCGTCGTCCTGGCTAGGTGGTCGATAGTAGACTCCCACAACAACATCCGCTTTATTTGCTTTCCCCTTCATCCTTACCCAGAGGCTCTCAACCGTGTCGTTGCCAACTGTAAGTGCCATACAATCCAACCCCTGCCTTTCATACAGTGCCACCCCCCTGCCTCGCCTGCCCTGCCTATCCCTCCTGAAGAGCCTATAACCATCCATCACGGCATACCAGTCACAGGACTCATCCCACCAGGTTTCGCATATGCCAATGATGTTGTAGCTCTGGGACTGGGCCAAAACTTCTAGCTCCTCTTGTTTATTCCTCATGCTGCACACATTAGTATAAAGACATTTCAAATGTGCTCCAGTGTACTCAGCACATCATGGAGCAGACTGAAGGACCTCGCCAGCACACTGTCCCTCAAACGTTGGCATGCCACCCCCAGGCTTATCTCTAGCGAGCCTGGTTTTATCCCTTTCCCCCTTCAAATCTAGTTTAAAGCTCTTTCAATGAGCCCTGCTAGCTCCTGTGCAAAGATCTTTTTCCCCCTTTGAGACAGGTGTACCTGTCTGTCGCCAGCAGGCCTGGTGTCATGTAGACCGACCCGTGATCAAAAAACCCAAAATTCTGCTGGTGACACCGGGTTCGGAGCCAGGTATTGATCTGCTGGGTCTGCCTGTTTCTTCCCTCATTCCCTGCAACTGGAAGGATAGAGGAGAACACTACTTGTGCTCCTGATCCCTTAACCAGTCGTCCCAAGGCCCTGAAGTCTCTCTTGATTGCCCTCAGACTTCCTATTGCAACTTTGTTGCTGCCTGCATGAAAAATCAATAATGGATAATAATCTGAGGGCCGTACCAGGGTAGGAAGCTTTCTCTTCACATCTTTAACCCGGGTCCCAGGGAGGCAGCAGACTTCCCTAAGAAGTGGGTCCAGTCGGCATATTGGGCCTTCTGTTCCCCTCAGAAGAGAGTCTCCTATGACAATGACCCGTCTTTTTCTCTTTATGGAAGCGGTTTTGACGCAGGGCGTAGGCCAACTTAACCTTGGCGACACCTCCGACCTAGATGAACCATTGTCCTTGTCATTGTTCGGTTCCACTTGCAGAGCCTCATACCTATTATGCAAGGGCATCTGGGAGGGTGGGATAGTCACCTGCTGCACCAGGCAGGAACTTGTTGCCATTGCCCCCTATCCCTTAAGTCACCGCGTTCAGCCAGGTGGAGAGAGGATAGGGAATACTCCATATCATGTGTCCCTGTCTAACCAGGGAAGGTAGGGTGCGGTTCCAGTAGTCTATCTCTCTCTCAGACTCCCTGATACTCCTCAACCTACTCACCTCCTCCCGGAGCTCTGTCACTAAGCTGAGGAGTTCCTCTACCTGGGCGCACCTCCCACAGGTGTACTCACTACTGCCATCCGGTACTGGCATAAGAGTAGGGCACACCCTGCAGCCTGACACCTGGGTGGCAGCATGTTCCCATCGGAGCTCTGTCTGGGAAGCTGTGTCAGTTGTGGCGGGTGCAGAGTTTAGAGAGGACACGGCCTTCTGCCGGGTGGATACCATTGCTCCCTGGTCGAGCATCGTGACCAGCAACACCAAGTAACAGCCTGCCAAGTAACAGCTAAACAGATATAACAACTATAAATTCAATCATCTAGCACACTCCGATAGAATCTGTCATTTTCTCAAACCCCTCGAGCCACAAGTTGGGTTCCAGAAAGGACTGTGGTGGATTGACCCCAGCTAACAACTAAGCAAGGTAGCCTATCTATCTTCTTTGACTATCTTTTTTTTCTCTTGTGGGTAAGGTGGTAAATGGCCTAATTAACCTTAACAGTATTTCTACAATTGAGAAACTTTATAAGTTGAGCAGTTCCCTCACTGGCTTATTCTCTGCAAGCTATGACATTGCTTTTTGTATATTGCCACTGTTTGTATCTTTCTTTGGAGAAAGAGGGCACAAACCACACTGGCTTGCTTTCTCAGCATTTATGCTACGATTGGGTTCACTTATTTTTTCCTTACTATACTTCGATAGGGGAAAATATCACTGTGGAACTAAACTTGAAGGTAAGCTTATTCTTATGTTTTACAAATTATGAAAAAAACCTCTGTAGGTACTGGGTGCAACACTTAATCTGATACAATATGATTAATCTTTGTCTAAGTCATAGAAATGGGATAGTATCGCTAACACTGAAAAACAAACAATTCCATGAAATCCATAAGTTCAAGAGAGATCTCTCTCTGCAGCTGTACTTTTTTCAGAAGAGATCGGAGTGTCGAAATCATCTCTTGCTCATGAGTAACAAAGAGTAAAATGCCTTTTGACTTGCATTAACGAATGAAGTAAAAATTAACTTTGAGTAAAAAATGATTTGGCATTTCTTTGAGTATAAGAACACAAGATAGGTCAGTGGTGTAGAATAAGTGTTCAAGGAAAGTTGCTAGAATTACATTAGTTGTTGAAAGGCCACTACACAGAATCACAGAATCACAGAACCATTGAGGTTGGAAGGGACGTCTAGAGAATCACCTGGTCCAACCTCCCTGCTCAAGCAGGGCCACCTAGAGCAGGTTGCCCAGGACCATGTCCAGATGGCTTTTGAATATCTCCAAGGAGGGAGACTCCACAACCTCTCTGGGCAACCTGTGCCAGTACTTGGTCACCTTCACAGTAAAAAAGGGTTTCCTGATGTTCAGACAGAACCTCCTGTGTTTCAGTTTGTGTCCATTGCCTCTTGTCCTGTCACTGGGCACCACTGAAAAGAGTCTGGCTCCTTCTTCTTCATGCTCTCCCTTCAGATACTTATATATGAGATTCCCCTGAGCCTTCTCTTCTCTAGGCTTATCGTGGTTTAACCCCAGCCGGCAACTAAGCACCACACAGCCGCTCACTCACTCCCCCCCAGTGGGAAGGGGGAGAGAATCGGAAGAGTAAAAGTGAGAAAACTCGTGGGTTGAGATAAAGACAGTTTAATAGGTAAAGCAAAAGCCACGCACGCAAGCAAAGCAAAGCAAGGAATTCATTCACTACTCCCCATCGGCAGGCAGGTGTTCAGCCATCGCCAGGAAAGCAGGGCTCCATCACGTGTAACGCTTACTTGGGAAGACAAACGCCATCACTCTGAATGTCCCCACCTTCCTTCTTCTTCCCCCAGCCTTATATGCTGAGCATGATGTCATATGGTATGGAATACCCTGTTGGCCAGTTGGGTCAGCTGTCCTGACTATGCTCCCTCCCAGCTTCTTGTGCACCTGGCAGAGCATGGGAAGCTGAAAAGTCCTTGACTAGCGTAAAAGCTACTTAGCAACAACTAAAACATCAGTGTGTTATCCACATTATCCTCATACCAAATCCAAAACACAGCACTATACCAGCTACTAGGAAGAAAATTAACTCTATCCCAGCTGAAACCAGGACAAGACTAAACAGTCCCAGCTCTCTCAGCCTTTCCTCATATGAGAGATGCTCCAGTTCCTTCATCATCTTAGTGGCCCTGCACTGGACTCTCTCCAGTATGTCTATGTCTCTCTTGTACTGGGGAACCCAGAACTGGACACAGTACTCAGGATGTGGCCTCACCAGTGCTGAGTAGAGGGGAACGATCACCTTCCTCGACCTGTGTATTGGGTTTGTGTGGCAAGGTTTTGGTAGCAGGGGGATTGCAGGGGTGGCCTCTGTGAGAAAAGACCAGGGGCTGCCCCTGTGCCAGACATACCCAGTTCCAGCTGGCTCCATATCGTACCCACCACGGGCCAAAGTTGAACCAGTCAGTGACGTTGATGGCACCTCTGTGAAAACATATTTAAGAAAGGGTAATAACACTGCGCAACAGCAGCTGGGAGAGAGGAGTGAGAAAAATGTGAAAGAAACAACTATGCAGACACCAAGGTCAGTGAAGAAGGAGGGGGAGGAGGTGCTCCAGGTGCCGGAGCAGAGCTTTCCCTGCAGCCCATGGAAGAGACCATGATGGAGCAGGTAGTCCCCCTGCAGCCCACAGATAAGACCATGCCGGAGCAGATATCCACCCTGCAGCCCATGGAGGACCCCGTGCTAGAGCAGGTGGATATGCCCTGAAGGAAGCTGCAGCCCGTGGAGAGGAGCACATGCAGGAGCAGGTTTTCCTGAAGAAAACTGCAGCCTGTGGGAAGGACCCACACTGGAGCAGTTCATGAAGGAGTTTATCCTGTGGGAGGGACCCCACACTAGAGCAGGAGAAAAGTGAGGCAGAGAGGAACTGTTATTGGACTGACCTCAACCACCCATTCCCCATCCTCCCTGTGCTGCTTGGGGAGCAAAGTAAGTATTGAGGATGGATTAGTCTATTGTATCTGATAATGAAGGTGGTTTTCATATAGCTCAGTATAGCTTTTTGCCACCAAACTGATGGGTTTTTTCTTTTTCAGGGATGTACACTCTTCTGTGGAGAAGCTTGGAAAGAACCGTGGTAATTTTTATTTTGTAACTTGGAACTATCTGCTACTGAAAGTGCAGTAATAGGAAGAGGAAGGAGAAGGAAAAGTATACTCCCTGTCTTCATTTCCTCTCATTACAGGAGCAGGCACAACCTTACCTTAGCCTGTTTCACCTTTTCTCTTTTTTGTGCGTGGACATATGTAGATATTTTATATTAGCTTCTTATTCTGGAGATATAACAGCGTACTCTGAGAGATAACGAGTTGTTTGTGCTTTAGAGAAATACTTTTCTCAAAACAGGATATATGAGAGGAGGAATTATTTTTACTTGGGACTCTGACAGCTGCACTTTCTTCTCCAGCAGTCCAACTTTCTTCCTGTCCTTAAGGCTACTATGTTCCCCTTTTGGTTAAGAATGGATATTGTTGCTAGTGCTCCTCAGAATCATTATATGGTACAAGAAAAAAATGAAGTGTATATTACCTAAGAGTATTCATTAAATAACTGGTGAATAACCATTTGACAGTGTTTGGCTGCATCTGGTTAATAATGCTTTCAACAAGCCAAGCATTTTAATAAGGCTATTTCATCCATCTTTCCTTGACTAGTAAGGAAACAAAAACCAAGCCATGATAGTATTTCCTTAAGGAGGTCAGGGCTCTATCATATAGAAGATCAGTAGTAGGGCTGAAAATTAAAACGGAAGCCTAGCAATAGCAGCACTGCATATGTAGTTTAGCTGTCAGTATGTTTTTTCTTCAGTTGGACTATGATGAGCTGGATAACTGAATTTTAAAGTCTTGCTGTTCCTGTCATTCAGATGCATTCCAGGAACAAGCTCTGCTAACTTCACTTGCAGTGCCAGCACAAAGTCTTCACTTCCCAACTACCCCTATGTCTTCATCCTGGCACAGCTGCTTCTGGGAGTTGGAGAAACTCCACTGTAAACTTTGGGGACAGCTTTTATCACTGACCATATCGCAAAACAGAGATCTTCTCTTTATATAGGTAATGTCTTTAAATTGGTTATAATGTGTTTTCTGTAAGACTACAATGCTTATATGGAGTGACCTTGAATTAAATAAATCTTTCTTCATTGCTTGCTTACATGCATATAGTAATTCTATAATACCTAACCTGATATCTGCTATATAGTCTACATAGCTATGTAGTCACTAAGCCACTCTCCATCATATTTGAAAAGTCATGGCAGTTAGGTGAAGTCCCCAGTGACTGGAGAAAAGAGAATATCACACCCATTTCTACAAAGGGTAAAAAGGAGGACCCTGGGAACTACCGACCAGTCAGCCTCACCTCCGTGCCCAGTAAGATCATGGAACAGATCCTCCTGGAAGACATGTCGAAACATATGGATGACAGGGAGGTGATTAGAGACAGCCAACAGGGCTTCACCAAGGGCAAATCGTGCCTGACTAATCTAGTGGCCTTCTACGATGGAGTGACTGTGTCAGTGGACAAGGGAAGAGCTATGGATGTCATCTACCTGGACTTCTGTAAGGCCTTTGATACGCCCCTTGTGAAAACATTCTTGCCACTAAATTGGAGAGATATAGATTTGATGGATGGACTGTTAGATAGATAAGGAATTGGCTGGATGGCTGAATTCAAAGAGTTACAATGGCTCGATGTCCAAATGGAAAATAGTGACGAGTGGCTCAAGGCTCTGTACTGGGACCAATACTATTTAATATCCTCATCAACAACATAGTGGGATTGAGTGCACCCTCAGCAACTTTGTGGATGACACCAAGCTGAGTGGTGCAGTTGATTCACTAGAGGGAAGAAGGGATGCCATCCAGAGGGACCTTGACAGGCTTGAGGAGTGGGTCCGTCTGAACCTCATGAAGTTCAACAAGGCCAAGCACAAGGTCCAACTTGGGCAATCCCCAGTATCAATACAGACTGGGTGATAAATTGATTGGGAGCAGCCCTGCAGAGAAGGACTTGGGGATAGTGGTGGATGAAAAATTGGACATAAAAAGCGTGGCCAGCAGGTCAAGGGAGGTGATTCTCCTACTCTACTCCACTCTCCGGAGACCCCACCTGGAGAACTGCGTACAGTTTGGGGGTCCCCAGTACAAGAAAGACATGGACCTGTTAGAGCAGGTCCAGAGGAGGGCCACAAAAATGGTCAGAGGTCTGGAACACCTCTCCTATGAGGAAAGGCTGAGAGAGTTGGGGTTGTTCATCCTGGAGAAGAGAAGGCTCTGGGGAGACCTTATTGCAGCCTTTCAATACTTAAAGGAGACTTATAAGAAAGGCAGAGAGAGACTTTTTACCAAGGCCTGTAGTGACAGGACAAGGGGCAATGGTTTTAAACGGAAAGAGGGTATGTTTAGATTGGACATAAGGAAGAAATTTTTTACTGTGAGGGTGGTGAGACACTGGAACAGGTTGCCCAGAGAAGTTGTGGATGCCCCATCTCTGGAAGTGTTCAAGGACAGTTTGGACGGGGCTTTGAGTCACCTGATCTAGTGGAAGATGTCCCTGCCCATGGCAGGGGTGTTGGACTAGATGACCTTTAAAGGTCCCTTCCAACCCAAACCGTTCTATGATTCGATTATTCTATAAGTGTCCAGTCTTTTCAATAGCTATTTAACAAAGCATGAAAAGGCCACTTTGTGCACCTCATTTACCTGCTGTTTCTTCACATCAGTAACTGAACACAAGCAAGTAATTGGTTATTGTAGACTGCCTATAAATGACAGAATAAGCTGTAGCAAAGTTTTCTTTCTGCTGTTATAGGTATTGAAAACTACTGAATATCAGCTCAGTAGCCACCATATCCTTTATTGGTCTTATTTAGTTCCCTTCTAATGGTAGGTTGCCCCCTCAGTGCAGGGATGCTCCTGTGCATCATATGATCAATGCAATTCTGTAGCCACATATAAATTTGGCACTTAAGGAGGAAATATTGGAAGTATATTTCCTTAATTGAAGGTAAAGGGATTGCCTAGAAACATCAAGAGTAGGTTTATATCTTACTGTAGGCTATTAGAAGGCTACAGATTACTAATCCTTAGTAGTGATTTTTAATTTTTCCAGTCAGCATTCTCTGGGCTATATGCACTTCTTTTGCCTCATTCAATGCAGTCTAAGCATGTTTTCTATGGTTATGAAGATATTCAGCACTTTCCCCATTTTAGGTCTAAGCTGGTAAAAGTATGTTAATTGTATTGATAACTCGCAGGAGGCAATTTAAAGTATCTATCTTAAATTCATGGATTGTTTTTCAGATTCAAAGTCAATATTTTAATTTTATCAAGGTTTTGGTACTGTCCCTGATTTGCATACAATTCTTGCTTTATTGTTTCAGGGAAGCCACTTCATTTGATGTCAACAAACAAGCTAGTTGCATATGCTGAATCTTAAATAACAAAGACAGCTTTTATTTTTGCTGTTTCTCTATATTGGAGAGAGAAGGGTCTTTTACTTTTTCTGAGGCTAGTGAAATAAATAGAGCAGGACTAGAGCTGCCTGCATGATCAAGTGATCAAGAAATGGCCTGCAAATTCAGGGAACTGGTATTAGTGTTGAGATTTAAAACATAATTGACCAATACAATGAATGGATGATGCTGGTACAGTCTTCAGACTACTACTGAATTTAGCAGAACACTGTATTACTTCTGCTTAACATAACAAAAATAGAAGGGAAATACAGTGGGAGGTCAGGTAGCTATGTTAAGACTATAACTTTTTTTCTGGTTTTTCATGCAATATATTGAGGATATAAAATATGTTGCATTGCCTTGCCTAATGCAAGAAGGCTTGTGCAAGGCAGCAAAAAAAAAAAAACCAACCAACAAAAAAACCAACCTCAGAAGTTTCTGCTACTGTCTATAAATAGCTGCTAGCATCTTAGAATATAAGCTTGCAATTTATAAGCTAGTAGGTTCTTTCTCTTCTAAAAGTGCATGCATTTTCATAAAGACTTTCCTCCTCTTCCTGAACTAAGGCATCTAAATCTAAAGCCAGTGAACAGTTAAGCAGTTCCAAATGGTGGTTTAAAATGAATGGTCTTTAGGAGGAAATAAGTACCTTCTAAGCTAAGTTTGAAATTCTGTAGGATGAATGTAGCCTTAACTCTGAGTGGTCCTATGAGGGTGTCAGTATTTCCAAAATACAGGAAAACCTAGGATAACATGAACTCGATATTTATTTTGACTTACTAGTACTTGGGTGTTTTTCCTTTTTCCTTCTTGCTGTCTAAAGAGATGGAAATAATATTAAATATTTAGGAAACAGGCACCTTGGAAACAAACAAGAAATCTAGATCCTTCAACCCAGGGAAAAGCATAAATATCAGCACTAAGGATGCCTGTCGTCTTAGTTATTTGGACAGCTCTAGTTACTATTAGTGGCAAGCCTTTATCTGCAGAGACGCTGTTCCTGCTAGCAGTGCTAATGTGCCACAGAAATCTGGCTGAAAGACTGTGGAGAAGAATTGTGGAGTTGGGAGTTTCGGCCAAGATAAGACAGGAATTCGGCCTGTGCGCTGAGAACTAGCAGACGCGCACATACGCCTGAGATAAGACCTGAACACCTGGCTTAGTTGTCTCCTCTGTAAGGAAACTGAAAACATCAAGAGAATCACGTAACTGGTTAACCGTGAGAATAAGCGGATCTGAGAGCAGTCGTGTGGATCATTGTCAAAAGGAGGAGAGACTGTTTTTCTTAGTTAATAAGGGATACAAGTCGGGTGATGATTGGGGGAGACAGCGGGACCTCCCCGTTATGGTAAAGGATATATTCTCCTGTATTGTAACAATAAATGATTCTGCGCATGCTTATGTGAGAGTCCGTGCAATCATACACCACAAATGGCGCCCAACGTGGGGCACGATTGAAAAAAAAAAAAAAAAAAGACGACAACCTGAAGAAAGAAGGTCTTGAAGAAAGGAAATAGAAATATCCGGTGGTGTACCCCTGTTGAGCTGGACGGAAGATAAATGGAGGATCAACATATCGAGCTCGATTCATCACCGGTCGCAGGACGACTCAGGTGAGCAGCCGCGGGGAAGTTATACGAACTTTATACATTAATCATGGGGCAGTCGGCATCTCAGTCACAAAAGCTTCAACTTGAAATATTTCAACGTATTTTAAAGGAACAAGGTTTTAAGGTCACTCCAATACAATTGGTGAGACTCCTTGCGTGGGTCCGGGATCACTGCCCTTGGTTCCCTTCTGTAGGAACGGCTGGGTGTTATGATTTAAAGCAATGGCAAAAAGTGGGTGAGGAATTACAGACTAAACAGATTTTGCAACTAGAAGTTCCAGAGGGAATATTGATTACCTGGCGAGTTGTATATACGGCTCTGCAAAAGTTACGCCCTGCCGAGCAGGTGTTGCAAAATGTGACTGATCCAGCAATACCGGGGGGAGAATCAAAAGATGGGGAAGATTCGTTTGAACTGTTGGCTCCTGATGAAACTGTAATGCCTCAAGCGGAGCCCCCGCTTCTGGAGAACGATTCGGAGCCAGACGATCCCTTTGACACGGGCTCGATAGACCCCGAACGAGAGCCTGATTTATACCGTCCACTGTCCGATTTGCGCACCTCCTTAATCACCTCATATGGTAAATGAGCATACTCTGGCGCTCTGCCAGGTCGATAAATTATCATGGATAATTCAGAGATCTGAATGGCCCTCTGATTGGCCATTAGTACAAGTTTTTGCTGCCATTACCGGAGTTGGTGGTACCCAAATACCATGGCAGAGCTTGCATTCTTTACTGGTGGAAGGCCCGGAAAATAAACAAGCCATGCTAAAACCCTATGTTCTAAGTGTCCCATGTACCCTATGGGGACGTGATCTGTTGCAACAATGGAATGTAGCACTTAAGACACATTTTTAATGAAGGCCACTGAAGTACAGCCACGCCTGAAACTGACTTGGCTTACAGACAAGCCAGTGTGGGTTGATCAGTGGCCTTTGAAAGGTGAGCGGCTAGAAAAAGCTTGGGAATTAGTACAGGAGCAATTACAATTAGGACACATAGTGCCATCCACCAGTCCTTGGAACACGCCTATTTTTGTCATACCTAAAAAATCAGGGAAATGGAGATTGTTACAGGATTTGCGAGCTATTAATGCCGTTATGGTATCCATGGGGGCCTTGCAGCCCGGGACCCCAAATCCTACCATGATCCCTGATGATTGGCATTTAAAAGTTATTGATCTCAAAGACTGCTTTTTTACAATTTATTTACACCCAGAGGATTGTATTCGGTTTGCTTTTTCTGTTCCTACAATTAACAATGATCGACCTATGCAATGGTTCTATTGGGTTGTTTTACCTCGAGGCATGAAGAATAGTCCTACCATTTGTCAAATAGTGGTGGGAGAGGCACTTTTGTCAATTCGTCAACGGTATAAAAATATTGTATTGTATCATTATATGGATGATATCTTGTTGGCAGCTGAGACAGAATCATATCTCTCTCAAATTTTTGAGTGTTTGTCCACAGAATTACATCGATATGGATTTCAGATAGCAGCAGAGAAGGTACAGTCAGTTTCTCCTTGGAAATACCTAGGCTGGAAACTCTTCGAGTCACATGTGTGTCCACAAGCCTTGCGGCTTGCTACTACTGTAAGTACTCTGAACGATCTACAGAAGTTGTTGGGCACAATCAATTGGGTGCGACCTCTATTGGGAATTACCACCCATGAACTGTCACCCTTGTTCTCGTTGCTGAAAGGGGATCCTGATTTGGCATCCCCCAGATCTCTTTCGGAAACAGGCCAAGAAGCATTGCAACAGGTAATGGATAAAATTAATGATACCTTCGCACATCGAATCCGGCTATCGTTGCCAGTTCGATTGTTCCTTATTTACCACTCTTTTCAGCTGTTTGCCTTACTGGAACAGTGGGATGCTAGGGTACAAAGTGAAAAGGATGCCTTATGCATTCTGGAATGGCTGTTTTTACCTCACTCATTTAGTAAGACATTGACCACTGCAATTGAAATGATCTCTTGTTTGATATCACAAGGTCGACTACGATGTCAACAATTGACAGGTCGAGATCCAGATGTTATGCATTTGCCTTTCACAGGAGATGAATTTTGGACATTATTACAAAACAGCCTGAGTTTTCAGATTGCAATGGCGGATTACGTTAATTCCATAGAACACAACTTACCACGCCATCGACTTTTGAATTCCTTACAGTCTCTACCGCTACAGCCACGCATACTATTAAGTTCTGTGCCTATTCCACAGGCGCAAACTGTTTTCATTGATGGATCTGGAAAAACAGGTAAAGCTGTAGTGGTGTGGAAGACGCCGGGAGGACGGAAAACGTCTGAACACCAAGTGGAGGAAGCAGATCAGGCCTCCTGGTCTTCGGATGTTACTTCTCTACCTGGATCTACGCAGGTAGTTGAATTAGCAGCTGCTGTTCACGCTTTTGAATTGTTTTCTCAAATACCACTTAATATAGTGGCAGACTCAGCTTATGTCACAGGCATAGTACAGCGCATAGAGACTGCATTTATTCGGGAAGTAGATAATAAGCAACTATTTTCTTTGCTAATACAGTTAGCACAGCTGCTGCGTGTTAGACGATTTCCATATTTTATTATGCATATCCGATCTCATACTAATTTACCAGGACCGCTCATTTCCAGTAATGCTGCTGCGGATGCACTCACTCTGATGGCAGTCCTACCTCGCCGTTTGGAACAAGCAAAACTATCCCATGAATTTTTTCATCAGAATGCTCGCTCCTTAAGGAAGCAGTTCTCTCTTACAGCTGAACAGGCCCAGGACATCGTTTGTGCTTGCCCGGATTGTCAGCGGCTCACGCCAATGCCAGTAGTATCTGCTGTGAATCCCAGGGGACTGACTTCCAATGAACTATGGCAGATGGATGTTACTCATGTTTCCTCCTTTGGTCGTTTGCGCTTTGTTCATGTGTCTGTTGATACTTTCTCTGGGTTTTTGGTCACAACGGCTCATACGGGTGAACGTGTTCGTGATGTTATCAAACATCTTCGATGCTTTGCAGTATTGGGGGTCCCCCGTAAACTCAAAACAGATAATGGACCTGCCTATGTCTCTAAACGGTTGTTATTATTCCTACAGGCATGGGGCGTGTATCATGTTACAGGTATTCCGCATTCCCCCACAGGTCAAGCAATTGTGGAACGTGCTCACTCTTCCTTAAAGCTGATTCTTGAAAAACAAAAAAGGGGGAATCCGCTGGGAACTACGCCTCAGGAGATGTTAGATAAAGCCACTTATGTATTAAATTTTTTAAATTTGTCAGGGTCAAAGCAGCAATATCATTCAGCTGCTGACCGGCATTTTCGAACAGGAGAGGTTACTGAAGTGTATCCAAAGGTATTTTATAAACACTTAGAATCTGGTCTATGGAAAGGTCCGGTTCCCTTGCTTACCTGGGGACGGGGATATGCTTGTGTTTCTCTTCCTACAGGCCCATATTGGGTCCCTGCGAAGAATGTCAAGCCAGCGCAAGTGTTGGCAGATGGCCCAGAAAAAGGACCCGAGGAAAAACAACGAGAGGATGCTGCTCCTATGACGGTTCGGTAATGCAATCAGGTCAACATTAGTAATATGGTCTACAGTGCTGTTTTCTGTTCAATCTTGTCCCACGATAATGCTATGGGGAATTGGCACTACCATGATGTTTCAACCTGTGGAAGCTCACGTTTATTGGGCACATGTGGTGGACCCTCCTTTTTTCCGACCTTTGACATGGTGGGACGCATCGTTACCGATTAGCAATAGTGATACTTTATGGTCAGGTGGCATTTGGGTTCCCCCATCTCTAGATGGGAAAGATGATATATATTATGCTAATGACACAATGTTTGTTTCTGATTTTCCTCCATTATGTCTTACCGTAGATAATAAGTCAGAGTATTGTGTGATTGTTGAAACACAGCAACACTTAGTAGCAGTGTCACATGGAAAACGGGCGAACCTTACTATGGTCACCATTCCTGGGTTGGCATCGAAAAATACTATTGATAATGATATGTTAATTGGTGACTTTGTTCCTGATTTTCCGCAATGCATTTTGCACAAACTCTCATCGATCACACAATTTGGCTGGAAGCCATGCTTGGGAGAACGGCCTCGAGAACAAAATTTAACCGTTGGTCGTATTATAGATTGGGGCCCTTATGGGTCATTTTGGGATCCATCTTTGAATCAATATCTGTTTTGCCTTTTCAGAAAGCAAATCATTCAATAGTCTGGCACAATGGTGGGTCCGCAGGACCCATCCTGCAGATGGAGTATAATGGTTCATTTTCTCCTTCACAACCGAATGTGTGGCGTTTAGCTTTGCCCTTTTTTACAAGGCAACTATCTCAAGTATGGATTGTCAATAAAACACAAGCTAATCTGAGTATAATACATGAAATTAATGTGACAGTATGTACTACTCATCCTTATCTTTTTGCTATGACTTCGCGTGTAAACATTACTCGATGTAATCACTCCTTTTGTATTCAGCTTTATTCTCCTTCTTTTAGAAGTTGTATATCTAAACATGATTTTAATGAAACTGCTTATATTTTTCCCCTTCGACGTCGGGCAGAACTATGGATACCGGTTAATTTAACTAGACAGTGGGAAGGGGAGGATGGTTTGGGTAGATTTGTTAGAATTCTAGTAGAAGATATAGAGAAGTCTAAGAAAGGAGCAAAACGATTCTTAGGTTGGTTAATTTTTGCAATTATTTCTGCTGTTATTATTTTAGCAAGTGCCACTGCAGCTATCGCTTCCTTGACACAATCTGTAAAAACTGCACATGAGGTAAGTGAGGCATTAACCAATGTTACTAAAGAATTCCAAATTCAAGAGAAAGTTGATGAGGAGGTATTATCTCGGCTACAAGCCCTAGAGGCTACTGTGATGTGGTTGGGGGATCGGCAGGAAGCATTAAAAACGAGAATTAGTCTGCCGTGTGATTGGGAACACGTACACAAATCTTTATGTGTAACCCCCTTACCATGGAATTCATCACAACATGATTGGACTTTTATTAAGCGACATTTGATGGGAGCATTCGATTTGTCATTGCAGCGAAATATTCAATCTTTACACGATCAGCTGCAGGATCAGATTCACAGATTACAGGAATTGACTAGCCAAAGTGTGTTTGACAGGTTACAGCAAGACTTGTCTTGGATAAATCAAAAAAATTGGTTTAATGGCCTCAATCTACGCATGTGGGTGTTTATTGGCATAGGGGCAGGAATGTTTATTTTGTTCCTAGTGTTCCTGCAGGTCCTTCGGTCTGCGATCCGCAACGTGTGCAAAATAGAAGCTCGCGTCATGGTGACCCTACTTACCAATGGGGTGGTGATAAACAAAAAAGGGGGAGATGTGGAGAAGAATTGTGGAGTTGGGAGTTTCGGCCAAGATAAGACAGGAATTCGGCCTGTGCGCTGGGAACTAGCAGACGCGCACATACGCCTGAGATAAGACCTGAACACCTGGCTTAGTTGTCTCCTCTGTAAGGAAACTGAAAACATCAAGAGAATCACGTAACTGGTTAACCGTGAGAATAAGCGGATCTGAGAGCAGTCGTGTGGATCATTGTCAAAAGGAGGAGAGACTGTTTTTCTTAGTTTATAAGGGATATGAGTCGGGTGATGATTGGGGGAGACAGCAGGACCTCCCCGTTATGGTAAAGGATATATTCTCCTGTATTGTAACAATAAAGGATTCTGCGCATGCTTATGTGAGAGTCTGTGCAAACATACACCACAATATACGTTTGACAGTGACGACTGGAGTATATGAAATTGTGGCCAAAGGTAAAAAGGTATATTCATATACGTTTGACAGTGACGACTGGAGTATATGAAATTGTGGCGCCAAAGGTAAAAAGGGTATATTCATATATGTTTGACAGTGATGACTGGAGTATATGAAATCATGGTTAAGAATGTTCTTTTTGGGCAAAAACATGGGAACTCAACAGTCTAAAGTAACACCTTGCTCTGCCCTTGGATGCATCATAAAACATTGGGGAAAATTTGGGGGAGATCCTTTGAGAAAGGATAAATTAATTGAGTATTGTACTAGATGGTGGCCAATGTATAAATTAGAAGATGAGGTTAAATGGCCAAAATGGGGAACTTTGCAATATAATACTATCTTGCAACTTACGTTATTTTGTTGACAACAGGGTAAATGGGATGAGGTCCCTTATGTGGACTTGTTCTTTACCTTGAGAAATGATCATGAAATTCGGAAGAAATGTAAATTTTTAATCTCAGATTCTAATGTGATGATGATGATGATGGAGGACAAGGAACCAAAAATGCATTGTTGTTCTCCTTGTAGTATAGGAAAACAGTGTTTAAAACTAGGAGAAGAGGAAGAAGATATACAGATGTTGGTGGCACCGAGTAAAAATGAAAGTTTTGAAACTGGAGCAAGGGGAAGTAATACATTTAGTCCAATAGCTGGCAGAACTAGGACCCAACAGGGGTCTGTTTTATTAGCACCCCTTCGTCAGACTGTGGGCCCAAGGGGGGAACCAGTGTTTGTGAAGATACCTTTTACTACTTCTGATTTGATGAATTGGAAAGAATTGGCAGGATCATATAGGGAAAATCCTGAAAAGGTGTATAGATCTTTTAAGACAATTATTAAAAATCATAATCCAGATTGGCAAGATATTAAAATTCTTTTAAATAATTTGTTAACTCCTGAAGAAAATAGGGTGGTATTGGAAAAAAACTAATATGGAAAATGAAAAAAAAAAAAGATAGGAAACAGAAAGCTGCTATTCTTGCGTCTGCTTTTGTGAATGCCCAAGGACCTGCTGGAGGTAGGGGCAGAGGATATCTGAGAGGTAAAAGCAAAGGGTACTTAAGGGGCAGAGGTAGAGGATGTGGAAATATATTTAAACAGTCTACTCTGTTAGGGATCAATCAATGTGCTGTATGTAAGAAGCAAGGACACTGGAAAAATGAGTGTCCAGAGAATAGGAAAGTTAGCCAGCCACAACAAATCCCACCTGAAGCTGATCTACTTATGATGGGAGAGGATTCTGAATGATGGGGACCGGGGGCAGAAAATGATATTCTCCCAGCTGAGCCCCTGGTTCCAGTAAAGCTGGGAAATAAAGTAGTTGATTTTTTAGTGGACACTGGAGCAAAATATTCTGTTATAAATACATGTAAAGGACCAATGAGTAAATTTAATGTATCTGTTGTTGGGGTCACGGGAAAGAAAGAGGTAAGGCCTTTTTTGAAACCTTTAAAATGTAAAATTGGAGGAAAAACATTGATGCATGAATTTTTATATATACCGGAATGCACCATGCCTCTCTTGGGACGGGATTTATTGAATAAATTGGAAGCACAAATTAACTTTAAAAAAGGAAGAATCCAAGTTTATTTTCCTGAAGCTAATGCCTGGCAAGCCCAAGTTTATTTATTACAGACAAACACAGAAGAATCTGAAGAAATACCAGAAGAAATTAAAGATGCAGTTTACCCTTTTCTTTGGGTGACAGAGAAACCAGGAAGAGCGAAAAATGTGGAACCGGTAAAAGTTGAATTGAAAACAGGAGTTCGACCGGTAAGAAAGAAACAATATCCTATTAGTATAAAAGCCAGAAAAGGTTTGGAACAATAATAAATAATTTTCTCAAATATGGACTTTTAAGAGAATGTACTCTATCCTTCCAGTGAAAAAGCCACATAACCAAGGATATAGGTTGGTTCAAGATTTAAGAGCAATAAGTCAATTAGTGGTGGACATTCATCCAGTAGTCCCTAATCCATATACGCTGCTAACAGCTATCAATGAATCATATTTCTCAGTTTTAGATTTGAAAGATGCTTTCTTTTGTATAGCTCTGGAGGAAAACAGTCAAAAGATTTTTGCCTTTGAAGGGGAAGATCCATTGACTGGGAGGAGAACTCAGCTCTGCTGGACTGTGCTGCCACGAGGGTTTAAAAATAGCCCAACCATCTTTGGAGCAGCCCTGACCAAGGAATTGGAACAGTGGTCTGGTAAGGAAGATCAAATCACCCTCCTTCAGTATGTTGATGACATCCTATTGGGAGCAGATACTGTTGAGATCTGCAAAGAAAGGACTGTTAGCCTCCTAAACTTTTTGGGAATGGCTGGGTACAGGGTGTCAGAAAAGAAAGCATAAATTGCAAAACAAACTGTAATTTATTTGGGATTTGAGATTTCCCAAGGACAACGAAGATTGGGAAATAATAGGCCATTTGCAAGATGGCACCCCCTCAATCTACAATATCAAGCTCTGTTAGTGGAACAAGATGACATCATTTTGAAGTAAGTGCAATTTTTAATCCTGCTTCTTTAATGCCAAGTGAAAAAGAGAGTGATCCTAATCATGATTGTTTGCAAGTTATCGAACAGGTATATGCCAGCAGGCCAGACCTGAAAGATGTCCCTCTCCAGACTCTGGATGAAGAATTATTTACTGATGGAAGCAGCTTTGTTGTGCAAGGAGAAAGGAGGGCTGGCTATGCCGTGGTAACTTTAACCGAAGATCAAGAAGTAAAAGCATTACCTCCAAATACATCTGCCCAGAAGGCAGAGATAATAGCTTTGACAAGAGCTTTAGATCTGGCTAAAGGTAAAAGAGTTAATATTTATACAGACTCTAAATATGCTTTTGGAGTTGTTCATGCTCATGGTGTGATATGGAAAGAGCAAGGACTTTTGTCTGCCAGTGGCTCACCTATGAAGTATGGAACAGAGATTTTAAATTTATTGGAAGCAGTACAAAAAACCCAAAGAAGTTGCTGTGATTCATTGTAAAGCGCATCAAAGAGGAAACTCAAAAGTGATACAAGGAAATTGAAAGGCAGATGAAGCTGCCAAGTGTGTGGTGCTAAATACCACACCCCAAATTATAACGAAAAAGAAAATAAGTTGGCTGAGCTATTACAGTGCAAAAAGAATGATCAAGGATGGTGGATTACTTCACATGGACAATGTATAGTAATCCCTGAAATCATGAAGAAATTGATGGTCAAAACCCATGCTGAGACACATATGGGAGCAGAAGCAATGGTCGAGTCGGTAAAACGATATGCAATAGGGACTAAAATGTTATTGATTGCTAAAAGCGTGAGTAATAAATGTGAGATTTGTCTTAGGAACAATCCGAAAATACAAATTCGACCCCCTCCTGGAGAGGTAAGGAAAGGCATAACTCCCGGTGAGTACTGGCAAATAGATTTTTCAGAATTACCAAGATGCAATCAATACCGATATCTATTAGTATTGGTAGATACCTTCTCTGGATGGCCAGAAGCTTTCCCGTGTCGAACCAACAAGGCAAAAGAGGTAACAAAACACTTATTAAAAAAAAATATTTCAAGATTTGGAGTACCTTTAGGGATGTCCTCTGATAGAGGCCCACATTTTGTAGCGGAGTTTATTAAGAATATGAATAAGACATTAGGAATCAAATGAGATTTACATGCCCCTTGGATACCACAGTCTAGTGGACAGGTAGAGAGAATGAATCAAACATTAAAGAGACAAATTTCTAAAATATGTCCGGAAGCTCAGTTGAAATGGATTGAAGCTTTACCACTTGCCTTGTTAAGAATCAGGGTGACCCCGAGAGCTAGAGAAAAAATAAGTCCATTTGAAATTCTGTATGGTAAACCTTACAATGTCAATCTAACAAGAAGGTCTGAAGAAATGTACATAATAGAAGAAAAAGTGTTAACTGAATATCTCTTGTCTTTGAGTAAAATGGTAAGATCTTTACACAAATATGTTCTTTTGAGGATGCTTTTATCCCTTGAATTTCTGGTACATTCATTCAGTCCAGAAGACCAAGTCTACCTGCGAACGTGGAAGGACGACCCCTTTGGAGAAAAGTGGAAAGGACCCTTCCAAGTGTTACTGACAACAAACACTACTGTAAAATTAGAAGAAATAGACTCTTGGATTCGTTGCACCAGAATAAAAAAAAATACCTCCTAAACCGTGGACATCTACACCTAAGGAACCACTGAAATTAACTTTAAGGCATACTTGATGAGTCACCGGAGATGTTGCTGAATTATTTGGGATATTTAAAATATTTATTGTTAGAAGGGAAACCAAATTAATTAGGAATTGTGGGTTTAGGAGTAGAAAATGTGGAGCCGATTGATATTAATTATGACGATCAGTAAAGCTGAATCCCAATTTCTATTGCCAAAATGGGATAGAAATTGAAATATCTGAGAATTTTTAGCCCGAGAAGTAACCAACATGTCTTCTTTTTGTATTGCAGAATCTAAGTGATAATTCACAATTAGTTGAGAAGAAAATTCAACAATTAAAGGACTTAGCATCTGGATTCAAGGAATGAGAAGGATAAGATCTTTCTTGGTTATTTTCATGGCTTCCAAATTTAAATTGGCTCAGACAGTTGTTCTTATTTGCAATACTGATCATCATCTTAGCTATAATTACTTGTTGTCTTATAAGCGAATGGTGTGAGACTCATGATGCTCAACATCATAAGTCTCAAAGGGGGGAATTGATGCAGTAGGTACAGTCTGTTACAGTACCTCTTATTCCATACTGCTCGCTTCTTTAATTCTAAACAATGAAGACTTGTTGCTTAGGAGTTAGGTAACTAGCAGGTATTGTGTTTGCAAGTGTGTAGCATTGTTAGACCCTAGTAATGATTAACCTTGAAATTAAGACCCATAAATGAACGTGGTCCAGACATGGCTCGGAGACAAACCTCGACCTTAGAAGGAAAGAAAGGAACTGGTTCACGAAGAGTTCACTACTCTACCGACCACCAGAGACCACTCGAGACCCTCAAGAAGACCCTAAAGGCTTTAGTGCGCATGTGTCTAGGATGATGTAATATTATAATTAGTTCTTGGAAATGTAATGAATATGTAAAAGAGAATCTTAAAATATGTATGAGAAGCATGGATATAAACAGAAAGGTGATTAGACCAGGTGTGCTTGATTTGTGGCAAGTCCACCGAGCACCCAGGCCTGAATAAAACAATATCTCTCCTGAGCATGTGGAATTGGTTACTTGCACGCCGGGCACGAATCCGCTTTTCGGACAACACCCCTGCTACCAAAACCTTGCCATGTAAACCCAATACATTCCACCCCTCACGTCTGTTAATCACATATTTAAGAATTATCATTAAAAACCACATTCGTCACACAATCTACAATCTTCACAAACTTCACTTACATCAGCAAAAAAATTCCCCACACCAAAATCAAAATAACATCATCACAGCACTGAAAAAAGTGGACAATTTACACACACTCCACCCCTTGTCCCTTCACCACAATTACAACAACAAAACTTCCCCACAATTATTCCGCTCTCTAGCAATTTTCAGTCCATGTTTTGTCCATTACCTCTCCCAATTACCATCCTTATCTCAAATTCCTCATGCCCCACCTTGGGTGCCAAAAAGGAGTGTGGTGGGTTGACCTTGGCTGGCTGCCAGGTGTCCACCAAGCCGCTCTATCACTCCCCCTCCTCAGCAGGACAGGAGGGAGAGAAAATAAGATGAAAAAGAACTTGTGGGTCAAGATAAAGACAGTTTAATAATAAAGAAGCAAAGGCCACTGTCCTGGTTTCGGCTGGGATAGTGTTAACTTTCTTTCTAGTAGCTGGGGGGGTGCTGTGTTTTGGGTTTGGTATGAGAGGAGCATTGATGGCCCATTGATGCTTTGGTTGTTGCTGGGTGGCACCTGCACAGGGACCTTTCGGCTTCCCATGCTCTGCCAGGTGCATGGGAAGCTGGGTGGGGGACCACAGCTGGGGCAGCTGACCCAGCTAGCCAATGGGGTATTCCATATCATGTGACATCATGCTCAGTATATAAACTAGGAGGCATGGTCCAGGAAGGGGGGGCTCTGGTGGCTTGGGATAGGTGGGGCATTGGTCGGCGGGTGGTGAGCAGTTGCATTGTGCATCGCCTGCTTTGTATATTCTGTTATTGTTATCATTGTTATTATTACTGTTCTACTTTGGTTTCTTTCAATTATTAAACTGTTTTTATCTCAACCTGTGAGTTTTCCTACTTGTGCCCTCCCAATTCTCTCCCCCATCCTACCGGAGTGGGGGGGTGAGCGAGCAGCTGCGTGGTGTTTAGTTGCTGGCTAGGGTTAAACCACGACAGCCACGCACAGAAGAAAGAAAACCAAAAAGATTTATTCTCTACTTCCCATCAGCAGGCGATGTCCAGCCACTTCCTGGGAAGTAGGGCCTCAGTACGCATAGCATTTGCTCCGGAAGACAAACACCTTAATAACAAATGCCCTCCCTCCTCCTCCTTTCTCTCAGCTTTTATTGCTGAGCAGGACATCATATGGTATGAAATAGTCCTTTGGTCAGTTTGGGTCAGCTGTCCTGGCTACGTCCCCTCCCAACCTCTTGCCCACCCCCAGCCTACTAGCATTTGGAGGAGGGGGTGGTTTGGAGAGACAGCCTTGATGCTGTGGAGCACTACTCAGCAGTAGCCAAAACACTGGTGTGTTATCAACACCTTTCTAGCTACAAATAAAGACCACAGCACTATGACGGCTGCTGTGGGGAAAGGATCCCAGTCAGATTCAATACACCAGCACAGGCAATCGACGTGCCAAGAGGAGCTGTGCTTCAGTACCAACTACTTCTGAAGTGGTTCTAACCCCTTCAAATGCTGCTAATATTTCTTTTTAGTTGGGGTTTAGCAGGCCTCAGATCCTCTGTATCCCCAGCTCCAAAACCCTAGAGGTCGACTTTGAGTCTCTCCACATCCTTTCTGCCAGAGGTTCCAGGTGAGACCATGGTCACTGGCTGCAGTGTAAAACATGTTTCACACATCTTGTCCTGTCCGGACAGTCCCAAGGGCTACCACACGAACTATCTCCCATTTAATCTACTCAAAGGCTTGTTGTTGCTCAGGGCCCCATTGGAAACTGTTCTTCTTCTGGGTCACTCAATAGAAAGGGCTTATTATCAGACTGTAACCTCCATAAACCCACAACACCTAAGAAAGCTTGTGTTTCTTTTTCGTTACTTGGTGGAGACGTGGCTGTTATTTTGTTGATCACATCCGTTGGGATCTGATGACGTCCATCTTGCCATTTTATTCCTAAAAACTGGATCTCCTGTGCAGATCCCTTGACCTTACTTTGTTTTATGGCAAAACCAGCTTTCAAAAGAATCTGAATTACTCTTTTTCACTTCTCAAACAAGTCTTCTGCCTTGTTGCCCCACACAATGGTATCATCAATGTATTGCAGGTGATCCAGGGCATCACCCTGTTCCAGTGTGGTGTGGATCAGTCCATGGCAAATGGTAGGGCTGTGTTTCCACCCCTGGGGCAGTCGGTTCCAGGTGTACTGGACGCCCCTCCACGTGAAAGTAAACTGTGGCCTGCGTTCTCTTGCCAAAGGAATTGAAAAAATCGCATTGGCGATGTCAATAGTAGCATACCACTTGGCTGCCTTTGACTCCAGTTCATATTGGAGCTCCAGCATGTCCGGCACGGCAGCACTCAGTGGCGGCGAGACTTCATTCAGGCCACAGTAGTCCACTGTTAGTCTCCACTCTACATTAGACTTTTGCACTGGCCATATGGGACTGCTAAAGGGTGAACAAGTCTTGCTGATCACTCCTTGGCTCTCCAGTCGATGAATCAGCTCATGGATGGGAAGCAGGGAGTCACGGTTGGTGCAATATTGTCGCCGGTGCACTGTTGTGGTAGCGATTGGTACCTGTTGTTCTTCGACTCACAGAAAGCCCACAATGGAAGGATCTTCCAAGAGACCAGGCAAGCTAGACAACTGTTTAATCTTCTCCGTCTCCAAGGCAGCTATGCCAAAAGCCCATCAGTACCATTTTGGGTCCTTGAAGTACCCTCTCCTGAGGTATTGTACCGGTTTTGGCTGAGATAGAGTTAAATTTCTTCATAGGAGCTTGTATGGGGCTATTGTCGTGGTTTAAGCCCAGCCAGCAAAAATAAACCCCACGCAGCAGCTCGATCACCCCCCACCTCTGGTGGGATGGGGGAGAGAATTGGGAGGGCACAAGTAGGAAAGCTCCCGGGTTGAGATAAAAACAGTTTAATAATTGAAATAAAACAAAGTAGAACAGTAATAATAACAATGAGAACAACAACAATAACAGAGTACACAAAGCAGGCAATGCACAACGCAACTGCTCACCGATCGTGTGTCACGAACAGGGGGCGAGCCCCCCCCGACCTGGTTTTTATACTGAGCATGATGTCACATGGTATAGAATACCCCATTGGCCAGCTGGGTCCACCACCCCGGCTGTGCTCCCCCCTCCCGGTGCAAGCATCACCCAGCAACAGCCAAAGCATCAATGGGCCATCAACGCTCCTTTCACACCAAACCCAAAACACAGCACACCCCCCAAGCTACTGGGAAGAAAGTTAACCCTGTCCCAGCTGGAACCAGGACAATATCCACCCCTTATTCTATACCATCTACATCATGCCCAGGTCTCACATTTTCCCATACATTCCAATTAGTCACTGCTACTTTTCCCTGCCTTTTGATATATACACACACAGAGATATCATTCCCTTAGTCCATGGGCCATCCCTCTAAAACGTCCGTTGAGTTCATTTAGTCCATGACTTTGGGTTCCATCTGTCATAACAGTCTTTCAGGGCAGGAGAGATGGTGGGTGGTGTTGGACTCTTGCATGCGGAGGCCAGTTCTGGGCGCTCGTCCGGTTCTATCATTGTTGCACCTTGCTCAGTTTCATCGGAGTTCATCCTACATTAATCTGGGTGATTCTTACTGTAATACTGTTAATATGGCATATGGTAACCATAGAAGTGATGACATACAGTACTATGTAATAACTAACATCGTACAATTCAGTTCATTGGCTGTTTTCACCCAAAATCAAATCCCCTTGAGGTACACACCGGACTTCCCCATCCTTTCGCATCACCCACCAAGTGCACCCAGGTCCCTGAGCAAAAGCAATCCCATGGATGGGTTTTCCCTTGCCAGAAGCAGGAGTAACCCAGACTGTCTTCCCCAGCATATTTCTCATATGCACGACAGGGACTTTATCCCCATCTATAGTACGTAACGGTTTGGATTGGGCAGGGCCAGCTCAATTGGCAGATCCCCTGGTGTTGACTAACCAGGTGGCTTTTGCTAAATGTGTGTCCCAATGCTTGAATGTCCCACCACCCATTGCCCTCAGTGTTGTCTTTAACAGCCCGTTGTATCGTTCAATTTTTCCAGAGGCTGGTGCATGGTAGGGGATGTGATAGACCCACTCAATGCCGTGCTCTTTGGCCCAGGTGTCTATGAGGGTGTTTTGGAAATGAGTCCCGTTGTCTGACTCAATTCTTTCTGGGGTGCCATGTCGCCATAGGACTTGCTTTTCAAGGCCCAGGATGGTGTTCCGGGCAGTGGCATGGGGCACAGGGTATGTTTCCAGCCATCCTGTGGTTACTTCCACCATGGTGAGCACATAGCGCTTGCCATGGCAGGTTTGTGGGAGTGTGATATAATCAATCTGCCAGGCCTCCCCATATTTATATTTCAACCATCGTCCTCCATACCAAAGAGGCTTTACTCGCTTGGCTTGCTTGATTGCAGCACATGTTTCACATTCATGGATAACCTGTGCAATAGCGTCCATGGTCAAGTCCACCCCTCGATCACGAGCCCATCTGTATGTTGCATCTCTTCCTTGATGGCCTGAGGCATCATGGGCCCACAGGGCTATAAATAATTCACCCTTATGTTGCCAGTCCAGATCCACCTGAGCCACTTCAATCTTAGCAGCCTGGTCCACCTGCTGGTTGTTTTGATGTTCCTCAGTGGCCTGACTCTTGGGCACGTGAGCATCTACATGACGTACTTTTACAACCAGGTTCTCTACCCAGGCAGCAATATCTTGCCACAATGCGGCAGCCCAGATGGGTTTACCTCTGCGCTGCCAGTTGTTCTGCTTCCACTGCTGCAACCACCCCCACAGGGCATTTGCCACCATCCATGAGTCAGTATAGAGATAAAGTACTGGCCATTTTTCTCGTTCAGCGATGTCCAAGGCCAGCTGGATGGCTTTCACCTCTGCAAACTGGCTCGATTCACCTTCTCCTTCAGCAGTTTCTGCAACTTGGCGTATAGGACTCCATACAGCAGCTTTCCACCTCCGATGCTTTCCCACAAGGCGACAGGACCCATCAGTGAACAGGGCATATTGCTTCTCTTTTTCTGGTAGTTTGTTATACGGTGGGACCTCTTCAGCACGCGTCACCTCCTCCTCTGGGGATATTCCAAAATCTTTGCCTTCGGGCCAGTTCGTGATCACTTCCAAGATGCCTGGGCGACTGGGGTTTCCTATTCGGGCCCGTTGTGTGATCAGGGCAACCCACTTACTCCACGTAGCATCGGTTGCATGATGTGTAGAGGGGACGCTCCCTTTGAACATCCAGCCCAGCACCGGCAGTCGGGGTGCCAGGAGGAGCTGTGCTTCAGTACCAACCACTTCCGAAGCAGCTCGAATCCCTGCATATGCTGCCAATATCTCCTTCTCAGTTGGAGTGTAGCGGGCCTCGGATCCTCTGTATCCCCGACTCCAGAACCCTAAGGGTCGACCTCGAGTCTCCCCTGGTGCTTTCTGCCAGAGGCTCCAGGTAGGACCATTCTCCCTGGCTGCGGTGTAGAGCACATTCCTTACATCTTGTCCTGCCCGGACTGGCCCAAGGGCTACTGCCTGAACTATCTCCTGTTTAATTTGTTCAAAGGCTTGTCGTTGCTCAGGGCCCCATTTGAAGTCGTTCTTCTTCCTGGTCACGTGATACAGAGGGCTTACGATTTGGCTGTAATCTGGAATATGCATTCTCCAAAAGCCCACAACGCCTAAGAAAGCTTGTGTTTCCTTTTTACTAGTTGGTGGGGACATGGCTGTTATTTTATTGATCACATCCGTTGGGATCTGACGACGACCATCTTGCCATTTTATTCCTAAAAACTGGATCTCCTGTGCAGGTCCCTTGACCTTACTTCGTTTTATTGCAAAGCCGGCCTTCAGAAGGATTTGGACTATTCTCTCCCCTTTCTGAAAAACTTCCTCTGCTGTGTTGCCCCATACGTTGATGTCATCAATGTATTGCAGGTGATCCAGGGCATCACCCTGTTCCAGTGCAGTCTGGATCAGTCCATGGCAAATGGTAGGGCTGTGTTTCCACCCCTGGGGCAGTCGGTTCCAGGTGTACTGGACGCCCCTCCAAGCGAAAGCAAACCGTGGCCTGCACTCTGCCGCCAAAGGGATGGAGAAGAATGCATTAGCGATGTCAATGGTGGCGTACCACTTGGCTGCCTTTGACTCCAGTTCGTACTGGAGTTCTAGCATGTCCGGCACAGCAGCACTCAGTGGTGGCGTGACTTCATTCAGGCCACGGTAGTCTACTGTTAGTCTCCACTCTCCATTGGACTTTCGCACTGGCCATATGGGACTGTTAAAGGGTGAGCGAGTCTTGCTGATCACTCCTTGGCTCTCCAGTCGATGAATCAGCTCATGGATGGGAATCAGGGAGTCTCGGTTGGTGCGGTATTGCCGCCGGTGCACCGTTGTGGTAGCGATTGGTACCTGTTGTTCTTGGACCTTCAACAACCCCACAACAGAAGGATCCTCCGAGAGACCAGGCAAGGTGGACAGCTGTTTAATTTCCTCCGTCTCCGGGGCAGCTATACCAAAAGCCCACCGGTACCCTTTTGGGTCCTTAAAATACCCTCTCCTGAGGTAGTCTATGCCAAGGATGCACGGAGCTTCTGGGCCAGTCACAATGGGGTGCTTCTGCCACTCATTCCCGCTTAGGCTCACTTCGGCCTCCAATACAGTTAACTCTTGGGATCCCCCTGTCCCTGCAGAAATACAAATGGGTTCTGCCCCTTCATAGCCTGATGGCATCAGGGTACACTGTGCACCGGTGTCTACGAGAGCCTTATACTCCTGTGGGTCTGATGTGCCAGGCCATCGAATCCACACAGTCCAGTAAACCCGGTTGTCCCTTTCCTCCACCTGGCTGGAGGCAGGGCCCCTCTAGTCCTGGTCATCATATTCGCTATCCACTTCTTGTAAGTATGAATCAGAAGTCCCTTTGTTAAGGTCAGAAGTGGAATCAGCCCTTCTACTCTGTCTGGGGAACTGCTCACTGGGGACTGGAGCAGCAGTTTTCCTGGAAGAACCCCCTTTTGTGGTTGTTTTTCCTTGCAACTCATGTACCCGTGCCTGTAGGGCTGAGGTAGGTTTTCCATCCCACTTCCTCATGTCCTCTCCGTGGTCACGCAGGTAAAACCACAGGGTGCTCCGGGGTGTGTACCCACGATGTCTCCTCTCTTGAGCAGAGGGACGCCTGCTCCTAATGGCTGAGACACTGGCCCGTGCAGGTGGGGAGCAGGACATATCCTCTTTGAGTTGCTGGACCTCCTGAGACAGTTTCTCCACAGCAGAGACACAGGCCCATAGGGAGGAAGAGAGACTTTCTTCATATTGCCGGAGTTGGCCAGCCAGTTCATCCACTGTTTGTTCCTCTCCATCTCTCCAGGTCATTATTGCCAATGAGTTTGCATGTGACGCTGGTGCGCTCCGTACACACTTCCGCCACATGGGTCGCGTGCATTTGACTTCATCTGGGTCTTTGGATAACTGCTCGTTGTTCAGGTCATCATAAATCACCTCCAGCACAGCTAATTCTCTCAGGTACTGGATACCTCTCTCCATGGTGGTCCACTTGCCTGGGTGACATATAACATCTTCCTTGAAGGGATACCTTTCCTTCACACCTGACAGGAGGCGCCTCCAGAGGCTGAGGGCCTGTGCCCCTTGTCCAATCGCTTTGTCAATGCCCCCTTCCCTAGAAAGGGATCCCAGCTGCTTGGCTTCCCTACCCTCTAATTCCAGGCTACCGGCCCCGTTATCCCAGCATCGGAGCAGCCAGGTGACAATGTGCTCCCCTGGACGACAACTGAAGTCTTTTCACATATCTCGCAGCTCACCCAGGGATAGGGATCGGGTGGTCACCATCTCATTTACGGGTTCTGCCTCCTCCACCTCCTGTTCTCGTGATGGCCCTGGTTCATCTTCATCCCTTACTAAACGAGCTGATTTTCTTGTGCATTTTCTTTTTTGTATAGGGGCGACTGATACCGGCATGGGTTGGTTCTCTGTCGCAGGGGGCGGAGTAGCCTGCCGTGGGGGGTGGGGTAGCCACAGGGCCTGTTGCTTTGTCATCAGCTGCAGAGACGTTTCCTTCCCCTTGGGGGTTCTGAGTGGTGTTAAACAGGGCTCGGTAGGCGTGGGCCAGGCCCCAGCACATTGTAGTGATTTGCGTCTCCCTAGAATGGCCAGGGTGACAGCATACTTCTTCCAAATATTCTACTAATTTTTCAGGGTTCTGCACTTGTTCAGGGGTAAAGTTCCAGAACACTGGGGGTGCCCATCGCCCTAGGCATTTGCCCATGCTATCCCACTCGCCCTGCCACTCATAACTATCCAGCCTTGGGGCAGATCTCTGGATGACATTCTTGAATTGCTTACTAACCTTGGATAAAACCACAACAATATTCCCAAGGAGTACCAATAGATGTATCTTAACTACCCAGGGATGTTCAAGGTACTGGCAAGTTATTTTAACAAAGGAGATGACATCATAGAGGAAGGTAGCGAGGGTGCCATTCTCTATTTCCTCCATAAAAAACCTCTCAGAGGAAAAGGTATAATTGCTAATGGTCTCCATGAGGTGGTACCCGAAATACAGAAACGGCTTCATTACGAATCCCAAATACCAAATAACCCCCAATGCCAGCGTTTTAGTAACAAATCTCCCAGGCAAAACATCATTAATCACGGCAGAGCACAGCAGACTACAAAACCCAACTCCAATCTTTAACAGGTACAGCAAAAACAAGAGCATGGTGCAGAACAAATTAATATGTTACTAGATATAAATTCCTTAATATCTTCTAATTAATCTGTCATTATCTCAACCCTTCGCTGTCCCACGTTGGGCGCCAAAAAGGACTGTCGTGGTTTAACCCCAGCCAGCAAAAATAAACCCCACGCAGCAGCACTATCACCCCCCCCCCTCCGGTGGGATGGGGGAGAGAATCGGGAGGGCACAAGTAGGAAAGTTCCCGGGTTGAGATAAAAACAGTTTAATAATTGCAATAAAACAGAGTAGAACAGTAATAATAACAATGAGAACAACAACAATAACAGAATACACAAAGCAGGCAATGCACAACACAACCGCTCGCCGACTGCCGACCGCGTGTCACGAACAGGGGACAAGCCCCCCCCGACCTGGTTTTTATACTGAGCATGATGTCACATGGTATAGAATACCCCATTGGCCAGCTGGGTCCACCACCCCGGCTGTGCTCCCCCCTCCCGGTGCAAGTATCACCCAGCAACAGCCAAAGCATCAATGGGCCATCAACGCTCCTTTCACACCGAACCCAAAACACAGCACACCCCCCAAGCTACTGGGAAGAAAGTTAACCCTGTCCCAGCTGGAACCAGGACAATAGGTTTAGTAAGTTAAACGTTGTATTAAAAGTGTTAAGTTTGTATGCTGTTTTGTTATGTCGAATTGATTTTTGTGTTGTAGCGTAAATAATTTCTGTAGACTGTAACGTTATATGATAAAAGATTAATATTTGTCTGGCTAAGTGGTAAGATTGTGTTAAGTAAATTAAGATTAATATTTGTAAGTTTGTATAAAAGAAGATAGGTTTAGTAAGTTAAGATTAATATTTGTCTGGCTAAAAAGGAAATAGGTCTTTGTATTAGAAGTGTTAAGTTGGTCAAGTTTACACGTTGTTGAAAAACTGTTGTTTTGAAGATGATTCCATTTAATTTTCTGAATGCTACCAAACTTTGTTTCTTTTTTGTGGAAAGTATTCTGGCCAACTCTCATAATCAAAAAAAAACAACTTTCAAATCTGCTTTGTCATCTGGGGGAATGGATAAATCAGATGTGAGTTAAACTTCATGAAGAATAATCCGAAATAAAACAGGAAAATGCAAAAAAAAAAAAAGTAAAAAAAAAAAATAAGGGGAATGTAATGCTTCTCCAGGCAATGCCTGTAATTTATTGACCTGACAGAGCGCCAGAGTATGCTCATTTACCATATGAGGTGATTAAGGAGGTATGCAAATCAATAAAAGAATATGGGTTACAGATTTCATTTACTATAAACTTATTGTAAGCAATAGGGGAATCATATATGATGACTCCTTTAGATTGAAAGTCTATATTATGCCTTGTTTTGTCAGCGGTGCAGTATTCTGTGTGGTTTTCTGAGTATTGTGAACTTGTTCTTGTGAATATGAACTTGTTCTTGTGAATGTAATGGACAACTTGGACAATTTGCAACTACCCCATGGGCAAGATGAAATATTAAGTGAAGGGAATTGGGTGTCACCTGCTGCATGAGCTGCCTTGCGTTGTGAATTGCTTACACAGGTGGCTGATTTGGTTGTTCTGAAGCTGCTGAGTTGTTGCTTTTTTCAGCTTGCAGTTGAGAATGCTACAAAATCATAAACAAAAGGGGGAGATGTGGAGAAGAATTAAGAGGTGGCCTAATGAGCACCAGCTGATTCAAGAGCCAAAACAGGTGAAGGGAATTGTGAGCAGACATGTGATCGTTGCTGGAAGGAAGATATAAGGGAGACGAACTGGCTGAGAGGTAATGGAGAGAGATGGTAGGGCTGCTTTGTGATGATAAAGGCTGTGCATGTATCTATCAGATGCCACAAGTGACTCCACTGAAATCCTCTTTGTTTTCTATTTTAGCATCATTGGAACATACCTGGTACAGACAGAATGCTTCTCCTGCACTTTTATAAAACTAGCATTACTATTTACAAAACACTCAGAGCAACAAATAAACATGGCCCATGTGAAGTGCTAATGGTATTCTTTTTCTATACTAAGGCAAATATATCAAGCTTTAGTGGTAAATGTTTTTTTGCCTGATCTATGTAAGGCAATTAAAAAAAAATAAAATCCCAAAAGTCACGTCTGTGAGAGAGCACCTTGTGCATTTCTTCTTTGAAGGACTGTCCATGAGCCTTATCTTCTCAAAATCTCTAACTGTGAACTGAATGCTGGAAATGTGAAAGCAAAGCACCAGGAAAATAAATGTTTAATAGGCATAAACAACATCTAAGCTGTCACTTTTCAGCTTTGGATGAAATCACATTTGGACCTTGTGGATAGAGCTTGGCAAAACTGTAGTAAATTCCCAACAAACAGAGATTGAGAAATTCAAACAACCTGCAAATTTGAGAAGCCATTTTGGCCCCTCCTCAATAAAAGTGTCAGAACAGGCACTTTTTAAACAGATAAATTTAATTTTGAAATGCAGTATTTCCTCTTTTTTCTTTTTTTTTTAGATATAAGTTTTGACTTTTCTGCCCAAATTCAGCTGACTTAGTTTCCACCTAAGTGCCCAAGGCCCTCCGAAAGCCAGAAGCCAACCAAAGGGAAACACTCAAACAGGGAGGAGGTTAGGGCAGCTGCCTCCAGAGGCAGCTTGCTCAGAGAGACATGAGATAGAAACAAGGGCAGAGAGGTAGGCAGGAGCTTGCCATCCAGGTCAAAACCAACCTGGATTAGCAAGCATATTTCTCAAATCACACAAGATGATCTTGGTTTTGTTCCTTTTCAAGAACAAAACAGGAGGATTGCCAGAGCATGATACAAAACCTGTCTGCCAAGACTGGCATTTGAAATCAAAAGTGTACTTCTTAATTTTTTTTATTCTGTCAAAAAAAAACCAACCCAAAAAACCCAACTACCATACATGACAACAAACAAGAAAACACAAACTTCTGTTTCAGTTCAGTTTTTCCCATTTCTTTTCAAGCTGGTCATTGGAGGCAGCGCCATTCATGTGGCTCTGCTCCTGACACCCTTGTGCAAGAACGGAGTTTTCCAGCCTTTCCTCTCACTATAACACACTACTGAGTGGCACAAGAGCTATTGTCCTGGATCAGTCTGAGACAGTAGGTAGCTTTAACCTTGATTACCCAAATCCTAAATAGAGCCTTAAATACAAGGTTTGAGTGTTTTTCACCAAAAAAAAAAGTGTAGTATGATAAGAGGAAAAGCCTAGAATATAACCACTTCTTTATAAATTATAAAAATACATAGATAAAAACATAGTAGAGGACAATAGCCTTCTTAGAGTATTCTATAATACAGTTTTGAAAGTACAAATAAGACTCCCTATTAAGGCTGAGTGGAAATATATAGACACGTGTTCTCTTTATGTTTGCTTAGTAGGAGCTGAAAAAACTAAGATTCCTAGCATTTTTCATAGTGGCCCTTTTCACATTTTTATGGAGTTTTGCTTGGTTAAGGGGCCCAAATCAGGCCCAGAGCACAAATTAAGTTGACCAGAATTTCAGTCACTATGCTGGCTGGTGGGCCCTGGGCAAATGCTCTTTTCAAAGAGCCTTCAAAAGCAATGGGAGTCATATCCTTGCAGCACAGAGACTCCATAAGCAAACACAGCAGTTATGCGCTTAACAGTTGCTCACACACAGCCTTGGACATGAGAATCCAACTTACTGAAGTGGCCCTAAGGTCATCCCCTATGCTTTTTTATATATATATATATTATTTTTTTTTTAGAAGATTTTTTTTTAAAAAAAAACAACTTTCCAGCTGGATAGGCACCAGCAGCTTCCATTTCACATGTCACCTCAATGAAAGCACCACCGTCCATGCAGTCATTCCCCCTTACTCCTCTGAAGAAGAGGCCAGGGCACTCCCAGGACAGCATTATGAGCTGCTTAGATGTGAATCCATCAGTGGTCCTTAGCAAGAGGACTTGCCATAAGATGGCTGCATGCTGATCACAGGATCTTCCAAGATGGCCCAAAGATGAGGCCTTGAGGTTGGCTCAGTGCCTCCATGCAGAGACTTGGGTTCAGATGAGTATGGAGGCAGCAGAAGATTTCCTGGCAAGCGCCCTGGCGCACTTCCCAAGGCAGCTTACGCTTGAATCTCGCTGTCTTTGCCCATCAGCCAGAATACCTCTCCCTGCAGCCCCTGCGCCTTTCTGGAATGTCACCAAGCCTTTCATGCGTGCCTTGCAATCCCATCACATAGGGGAACCTTTGCTTAAAGCTCTGGCAATCCTTGATTTAAAATGGTCTGCTGGCAAAGAGGACAGCTATCACACATGCATGAGTCCTTCTGGGATTTAACCTTCAGGGCCCTCAGATACTCAAAAAGCTCACCCTCTTAGGACAAAGGACACCATTCCCTTTGGTGACAGCCCAGAGAAGAAGCAACTGTCAGCAGCAAACTTTTGGTTTGTAACTTGGTGTCGTGAATGAGTGGTTTAGAGGCCACTTAAAGAATCACCATCAAAGGTATTAGCAGAAAGTGATTTTAATAGAGATTTATAAAGGTGCGACCTAACAGAATTCGATGGCAAGGTTCGCTCTATTACTTACTACACAGATGAAACATATAAAGAAAAATCATCTAAGGGTTTATATCTTAGGGACTATATGTGTTTAGCAGCAGTCTAGGGTTCATTCACAGTTTTAGCAACACTTAATTATCAACGAATCATTTACAAACTTTAGTAGCACTTAATCATTAACTAATTCAATATTATGAAATAAGTGTTAGTAGAGTCTACTATAATCACAACTTAATTACAGATTATGCTTACTATTAGCCCACACATACAAAGACAGAAAAAAAAAAATTATATATATATTTACACAGAAGGTATACCTGTTAAAAATTCCCCTCGAGTTCAGTGAAGAAATATTCACATAAAATGTCTCAGCATTTCTCAACAGGCGAGGGTTCAGCTTTGAGGAGTGAAGGGGTTCAGCCCAGGTCCCATCGTCAGCTTTCGGCGACAGTCCTCCAAATATCACAGACCCGAGAGGTTATGAGCTCTGAGAGGCTGTCCTGGTTTTGGCTGGGATAGGGTTAAATTTCTTCCTAGTGCTGTGTTTTGGATTTAGTATGAGAAGAATGTTGATAACACACTGATGTTTTCAGTTGTTGCTAAGTGCCCTCCTAGTCCAAGGACAGTTCCCGTGCCTACTGACTGAGGTAGGTACACAAGATGGGAGGGAACGTAACCAGGACGGCCAGCCCAGCTGGCTAATGGGGTATTCCATACCATAGAATCATAGAATCATTAAGGTTGGAAAAGACCTCTAAGATCATCGAGTCCAACCGTCAACCCAACACACCATGCCCACTACACCATGTCCCTAAGCGCCTCATCTACACGTCTTTGAAATACTTCCAGGGATGGTGACTCAACCACTTCCCTGGGGAGCCTGTTCCAAGGCCTGACCACTCTTTCAGTAAAGAAATTTCTCCTAATGTCCAATCTAAACCTCCCTTGGCGCAATTGAGGCCATTTCCTCTCGTCCTATCGCTTGTTACTTGGCAGAAGAGACCAACACCCACCTCGCTACAACCTCCTTTCAGGTAGTTGTAGAGTGCGATGAGGTCTCCCCTCAGCCTCCTCTTCTCCAGAATAAAAAACCCCAGTTCCCTCAGCCGATCCTCATAAGACTTGTGCTCCAGACCCTTCACCAGCTTCGTTGCCCTTCTCTGGACACGCTCCAGCACCTCCATGTCCTTCTTGCAGTGAGGGGCCCAAAACGGAACACAGGATTCGAGGTGCGGCCTCACCAGTGCCGAGTACAGGGGCACGATCACCTCCCTGCTCCTGCTGGCCACGCTATTTCTGATACAGGCCAGGATGCCGTTGGCCTTCTTGGCCACCTGGGCACACTGCCGGCTCATGTTCAGCCGGCTGTCAACCAGCACCCCCAGGTCCTTTTCCTCTGGGCAGCTTTCCAGCCACTCTTCCCCAAGCCTGTAGCGTTGCCTGGGGTTGTTGTGGCCGAAGTGCAGGACCCGGCACTTGGCCTTGTTGAACCTCATACAGTTGGCCTCAGCCCATCGATCCAGCCTGTCCAGGTCCCTCTGCAGAGCCTTCCTACCCTCCAGCAGATCAACACTCCCGCCCAGCTTGGTGTCGTCTACAAACTTACTGAGGGAGCACTCGATCCACTCATCCAGATCATTGATAAAGATATTGAACAGGACCGGCCCCAGTACTGAGCCCTGGGGAACACCGTTCGTGACCGGCCGCCAACTGGATTTAACTCCGTTCACCACAACTCTCTGAGCTCGGCCGTCCAGCCAGTTTTTTACCCAGCGAAGAGTGCACCTGTCTAGGCCGTGAGCCGCCAGCTTCTCTAGGAGAATGCTGTGGGACACAGTGTCAAAGGCTTTACTGAAGTCCAGGTAGACCACATCCACAGCCTTTCCCTCATCCACTAGGCGGGTCACCTGGTCATAGAAGGAGATCAGGTTGGTCAAGCAGGACCTACCTTCCATGAACCCGTGCTGGCTGGGCCTGATCCCCTGGTTGTCCCGGACATGGCTTGTGAGCGCCCTCAAAACGAACTGCTCCATGATCTTCCCCGGCACCAAGGTCAGGCTGACCGGCCTGTAGTTCCCCGGATCCTCCTTCCGGCCCTTCTTGTAGATGGGCGTCACATTGGCCAGCCTCCAGTCGTCCGGGACTTCCCCTGTTGACCAGGACTGCTGGTAAATGATGGAGAGCGGCTCGGCAAGCTCCTCCGCCAGCTCCCTCAGTACCCTTGGGTGGATCCCATCTGGCCCCATAGACTTGTGAACGTCCAGGTGGCGTAGCAGGTCGTTAACTTCTTCCTCTTGGATTATGAGGGGTTTATCCTGCTCGCCGTCCTTGTCTTCCAGCTCAGGGAAGCTATTCAGCTCAGGGGGCTGAGTACCCCGAGGATAAGTGCTCTGACTACTAAAGACTGAGGCAAAGAAGGCGTTGAGTACCTCAGCCTTATCCTCGGCCTTGGTGGCAACGTTCCCCCCTGCATCCAGTAGAGGATGGAGATTCTCCTTGGCTCTCCTTTTGTCATTAATATACTTGTAAAAGCATTTTTTGTTGTCTCTCACGACAGTGGCCAGGTTGAGTTCTAGCTGGGCTTTTGCCTTTCTAATTTCCTCTCTGCACGACCTAACGAGATCCCTGTACTCTTCTTGAGTTGCCTGCCCCTTCTTCCAAAGGTGGTAAACTCTCCTTTTTTTCCTGAGTCCCAGCCAGAGCTCCCCATTCAGCCAGGCCGGTCGTCTTCCCCGCCCGTTCTTCTTGCGGCACATGGGGACAGCCCGCTCCTGCGCCTTTAAGACTTCCTTCTTGAAGAACGTCCAGCCTTCCTGGACCCCTTTGCCCTTCAGGACTGTCTCCCAAGGGACCCTCTCGACCAGTGTCCTGAGCAGGCCAAAGTCCGCCCTCCGGAAGTCCATGGTAGCGGTTTTGCTGGCCCCCCTCCTTACTTCACTAAGTATCGAGAATTCTATCATTTCATGGTCGCTAAGCCCAAGCCGGCCTCCGACCACCACATCTCCCACCAGTCCTTCTCTGTTCGTGAACAGCAGGTCAAGCGAGGCACCTCCCCTAGTGCGCTCGCTTACCAGCTGCGTCAGGAAGTTATCTTCCACACACTCCAGGAACCTCCTCGACTGTTTCCTCTCTGCCGTGTGGTATTTCCAGCAGACGTCCGGAAAGTTGAAGTCCCCCACGAGAACAAGGGCTAGTGACTGGGAGATTTCTGCCAGCCTCTTGTAGAATATTTCGTCTGCCTCCTCATCCTGGTTGGGTGGTCTATAACAGACTCCCAGCAGGATATCTGCCTTGTTGGCCTTCCCCCTCATCCTTACCCACAAGCACTCGACCTCATCATCACCATGTGATGTCATGCTCAGTATATGAACAGTAGGCGTGATCCAGGAAGTAGCGATCGCTACTTGGTTATCAGTCAGCACGGGTGGTGAGCAATTGCATTGTGCATCACTCATTTTGTATATTCTATCATTATCATTATTATTTTCCCTTTTCTGTTCTATTAAACTGTCTTTATCTCAACCCACGAGTTTTTCTCACTCTCACCCTTCCGATTCTCTCCCCATCCCACTGGGGGTGGGGGGAGTGAGTGAGCGGCTGCGTGGTATTTGGCTGCCTGCCAGGTTAAACCACGACAGAGGCGTCCCACTCAGAGGGAAATGCTGGGCGCAGCCCACTGTGGTCCAGGAGAATTCAAAGGGCCTCACTTAGGACCACCGTTTATAGGTTCGCAAGATGGTTGGCTTTAGTCATCCGTAAATTTCCATCCTGGCCACAGTCCCAGGTGGTAATTACTAAAAATTCTCAAGGTTTCAGTGTTGTTCTACTGGACACCTGGGCCAGGCAGTAGGTGTACGTTCGCAGCTTCAGCTATGCAGAGTTTCTGATACAGTCAAGGAGCGCTCAACTGCCAGACTCAGTACACCAAGGCCTGGGTCACTTGTTGATCTCAGAAATTCCCATGAAACCTCGGCCTTTGCAGTGTCCAAATCAGAGGATTACGTAAATCAGCGGAAAGAAGTTTCTGCACTAAGCACTAAGGTAACAAACAAATCAAGCCGTGCAACTCAAAACCATACGTTTTGCACAGCCCAGAAGATACAAGTGCCAGGGCAGTCTCCTTCCTAAGGGGAGCTTTAATGTTAATATGGGTGTGAATACAGAATTTAGGTATCCCTGCACCTCATGACAGGCGATGGCCTGATTTGGCAGTGCTCTGCCATCCCTCCCATCACCCTGTCCCAGACAGAGGCTAGCCTACTCTTGACTCAGGCTGCTTACATACACTTGGCTGAAGTTGAGCCTCTCACATGGCCACAAAGATTACATTTGGGTTTGTACTGATAAGATTTTAAACCTTTTAAGGCTTGTTTGACAAAAGAGCCAGTCCTCAGAGCTGGGCCAGTTCTACAAGCCTCTGAATCCCACACTGACCAGCCAGCTCCACAACACAAATTAGAAAGAACTGAATGTATTATGCCCTCTCTTTCTTCACATACTTGTTAGCACTCAGCTGTTGGTGACAGCTCTGCACAGAGCATGGCAGGCTCCCAAGAAGGGAACAGAACAAGCATTGTCTCCCCTTGCCCATGTTGGGGAATTTTTATGGTACCCCTCGAGGTGAATTAAACACACGTTTGTGCTTAAATATATATATAAAAAAAATTGAACAATGCATTGGGCAGAGTCCTACCACCATAAGCAGTTCTACAAGTAGTCTGCAAAAATGCATCACAAGCAGATTCCTTATATACACTTGCACCAGCACCAATCCTGTGAGCGGTTGCAAGGGGCACCTCAGCCCAGCCTTGGGTCCATCCCCCAGCACCAGCTCTGTTACCCAAAGGTGGCCCCTGAGTAATCCCTGCATTCCAGGATGGCTACAAGACAATGCTGAGGCTGTTTCTTATCTCATCAGCAAGGGAAACTTCACTCCCTTACAGGGAGTCCTTCTGTCTCTGGCATTCCCGCTTCCAGCCGGTTTAACCCCTTCTGCAGTTGGGCCTTTTTGCCCTCCATGCCAGATCATTCCTTGGTCAGGAATTACCACTGCTGAGCAGTTACAATTTGAATTTCCCCTTCACCCATCACTGACGGGCTTTGGTGGATGCCAGCTTTACGGGACCGGTCGTTGCTGCCCTGCCACTTCTGTACCTGGAGGAGCTAGCCTCCTTAGCCAGCCACTGCAGGAGAGGTGAACACTCAGAAATGGCTCCCAAAAGCTGCCTAAAGTGTAAAGCTTGCCAGATGAAACTTTGAAACTTCCAGACAAAACTTCCTACTCCATTCTGGAAGAGACAAATGACAACAATAATGCAATATAGTCAACTCCATACTCCTCCTAGCTCTGTGCTGTGCAGGGCTGGTAGAGAAGGGTTTAAAGTGTTGTTCAGCCTTCTCCTCTACTCAGCATGCAACCTTTTTGCTGAAGTGACAAGCCAGAGTGCCAGTTATGGCAGCTTATGACATGAAATGGCAAGTACTCTGTTGGAGCTTAAATCGACCCATCATTAAATCATCTCTCTTATTAGCAACTGAGTAATTTCACAGAAGTCTCTAACTGTCCTTTTGTCGTGGTTTAACCTGGCAGGCAGCCAAATACCACGCAGCCGCTCACTCACTCCCCCCGCCCCCCCAGTGGGACGGGGAGAGAATCGGAAGGGTAAGAGTGAGAAAAACTCGTGGGTTGAGATAAAGACAGTTTAATAGAACAGAAAAGGGAGAATAATGATAATAAATAATGATAGAATATACAAAATGAGTGATGCACAATGCAATTGCTCACCACCCGCGCTGACCGATAACCAAGTAGCGATCGGGGGACTATACGTTCACGCAAGAAATGACCTATTTCAAAGTCTGCAGCAAGGATTGCCTCAGCATCATCATCCAAGTCTCCACTTTCAGGAACTTCAGGAGGACTAAAGAAGTTGAAGAAAGAGTCATTGGAAACAGTTTTTGTCACTGTTCTGACTGTTCCGCGACCCTTATGTTTCTGCTTCTTCTTAATAGTTTTCAAAGTAACATTCTTTCCTTTTTTCCAGTCTATTTGGCAACCTGTACAACCCATGATTTCCGGTCCATCAAAGGAGAAGGGATCAGAATCATCTGGCTCTGACCTCATTCTATACGTCTTTGTCAATACTTCATTTGTGAAGTAGTCATTTGGTTCAAAATGAAATTCTAATGTGAAACTCATAGGCTGTCCAACTTCTGAAAATTTCACTTTTATATCTTTTAAGTGTTTCAGGATAGGTTCATCATGTTCCTGAACCATATCACTGAGCAAGTCCACGTTCTTGAATACTGTCAGCCAAAACTCAGGAATTCCTTTAGGGTCTTCTTTTTCTTCGTCCTTTTTTTCCTCTTCAAGCTTGGCTTTCTCTTTCATTTCCTCTGAAATTTCTTCTTCGACATCTGCTTTCCATTCACATTCTTCCTCTGTAGGTTCATAAATTGCATTGATGATTTCACTTCGCTTGTCAAATAAGGGCTGATAGAGAGCAGCATTTCCCCCCCTTCTTCTTCTTCACCCAGCCTTATATGCTGAGCATGACGTCATATGGTATGGAATAGCCTATTGGCCAGCTGGGCCAGCCGCCCTGGCCACACTCCCTCCCAGCCCCCTGCACATCTGGCAGGGCATGGGAAGATGAAAAGTCCTTGACTAGCGTAAACAATACCTAGCAACAACCAAAATATCAGTGTGTCATCAACATTATTCTCACACTACATCCAAAACACAGCACTATACCACTTAATAGGAAGAAAATCAACTCCATCCCAGCCAAAACCAGGACACCTTTGAAAGGGGTAAAGCACTTATTAATTACAGCAGGATTAAGGTAGTGACATAGAGGTGAAAGTCTTGGAACCCAAATTCCAGCTGCTGGAACTTCCATTACTCCCATGTGCTCCACAAGCAATAGTGCTATTTCATGTTCGTGCTCTTCACAATTGCTCTTTAATATCTGTTCATTAAGATATATTAAGTAACCCTGGAACAGCTGCAGTAAAAGTTGTGCTGCTTCAAATATGAAGTTTATTACTGAAATTGTTCTAAGTTTTGATTGTTTAGGTTTTTGACACTGGATCAGCTAATTAATGAAAAAAAGAAAAGAAGCACATTTGATGTTAGCTTAACAATACCAGTCCATTTTCTCCATCCTCATATTTTTCCATTACTTTTTCCTCTCCAACACGTGCACAGTTCTTTTATTTGGGAGGAATTAATTTGTGAACAAATGCTCAATAAAAAGACCATTATTATTCAATTATTCAAAAGAGCATTATTTATTATTCAATAAAATGAACCCACCATGACTGATTTCTTGAAGTCCTTTGCTGTTGCTTGCCGTGAAAAACCTCTTACCATGCTATTATGTGAAACTACAGAACAAAATACCCAACTTTCTAGTGCTATTATTTTTTGTCTCATTGCCTACAAACCCCCTTGTAGGAAACGTCTCTTCCTTGAGGTAAAATGCTCTCTGTAACAGTTTCACAGCAGTGTAAACAACCTTTTTAAGATGCAGTTCTTAACACAACTGATATTACATACAAAAAGGAAGTTCACTTTTTGTAATTTCAATGACTTCAGTAAAGCTCAAGTTTTTTTTTTCATATAAAGTATTGCATATACATATGCATGCATGTATATCTGTCTTGTTATATTCACATACACTCACAATACAAATATACTATGGCCCAGATTTCCCATTGCATATGTTTGAGATGATCACTTTGTTCAAACCCTAAATAGAAAAAAAAATTGCACACACCCACCACTGTGTATCCTGTTAGTCACCTACACGAAAGGCTTTTTACTTGTTGATCACATCAGCTGTCTTCTAACCATTAATCCCTCTCCCAGGAAAACTACTGAAAGACATAAAACTCTATATTAGCTTCAGATGATAAGAAACCAGAGCAAAAAGTCAACCATAAAATAACAACAGCTAGAGAAACACACCCAAGTTCTTGGGGGAGGAGGGGGAGAAATGAAAACATACTTTGAGACTTTGATTTTAAAGCTGGAGTTTAAGAGGGGCAAAAGGACTTTTAAAAGGCTTTCCTGGACACAGGATGCCATGGTAACATCATCTGCTGTGGCTGAAGAAAGTTTTGACTCTTACAGAGGGCCTGGGCCCCCTCCTCTACCAGAGGGGTAAAACTGCCACTGTCGGTGCCCCAGGCACCAGTGATCTCAGGGTCAACAGCACTGTCATAGAGGTGAGTCGGTGCTCCCTGTTACTTTGACCACACAACCTCCTCAACCATAAGTAGTCCAGGGATAATATCCCATGGGAGGGGTCTTGCCTATTGCCAAGGAGTCTGGGTATCACAGCAAATACACAGAAGTATGGCAGTTTGAAGGAGAAATGAATGACATTTCTCCAGCTGGTTTTGGTTGTTTTATTAATCTCTGGTTTGTTAGGGTTTAAAGACGATATTTTATGAATTTCTATAGGCTCCTCAGAGAGGGACCAGTGGACAGAGGAGAACTAAGTTGGTCAAAAGTATATAACAAGTCCTTGCAGTACCTGCTGGAATAGCCCTTCTATATCGGAGTATTAACTATACATGACCACCTATGTGTGAGTATACTCATGCTAGTCATTAAATGATACATTAACTTCAACAACAGATGCAAATCCATACCCAAGAATATTTTGCATTCTATATGGATTAGTAGTTTTAACATGCTTCATTGTGCATGAAGATGAGGAAAAAAAATTATTAAGCTAATGTATAATCAAATTCTAGATAGGAGGGACATATATTTGTCCCTTCCATTAGAAGCAGCATTTTGGAGATGGATCTGACCAACAAGTGGGACCTTGCATTTTGAAAAAGTCTAACTTTGGGTAAAAATTAGCCTGCTTTAAGATCTACTCCATTAAATTCCACCCCAAACTGTTAAACAAACATGGACATGCTGTTTGCAAAGTAACAGTGCAGTCATATTGTTTGAAGTACAGCAGTGTATCTACATGAAATAACTCTAAGTCAAGATGCAGCAGACTGCTTCTTATAAATGGAAGCAATTAGATAGTTCAGTGGAGCTGAGAATCGCAGTACAGACAACATTGCAGGGAGGCTAAGCACAAGGATAGAATGATTTTTACAGTCTCTCATTTAGGTAGCTTCATTGAAGGCCATGTTAGAGAAGGTCTTATACAGACCACAGCTCTCTGAAAATTACTGAAATGGTGTTGGTTTTTTTGGTTTGTTTGTTTGTTTTGGGTTTTTTTTTGCACAATTTCCATGAAAGGGACAGGGAAAATGCCTTTATTTCTTCATGGGTAACTTTATTTAGGATGGCAAGTTGTGCACTCCAGAAGTTAGAGTTGGGAATATGTTGACATTGGTTATAACTGCGAGATACCATTAAACAGAGCAGAAGGAACTGTGCAGTGACCTTGCCAGATGTTCTTTACACTCCTTTTGAAATTTCCCCATCCATAACTTCGCATGATTTTGTGCTGCTGGGAAGTTTTCCTCTTCATGCATCCCCTGTTGGAAAGAAAACCAGACCAGCAGTATTTATCTTACAAGCTGCGTGAATCATTTTCTTCAGACACATGGCCTTATACAATATAGATATTGACAGAAAGAAAATATCCACCAATGTTTACTCTGGGATAGACTTCACCATTAGCATGTTATTCAGCACAAATCACATGGAAGGAAGTATTTACACCCTCTCCCTTAAAATGCGATCCAATCATGGAGAGAAGTGCATGTCACAGGGACAGGAGGGAGAATTTATTGCATCTAAGTTGGAAGCATTTAAATAAACATCATGAATAGCTCTGTACCCAGTGTCATATATATTCTTCTAAATGTGCTGTTTTGTATGAGTTGCTATAGAATTGTAACTTGATAAACCTTGGTAGCGCAGCTCTGGTCTTAGTGCATAGCGAAGCAGTGCCCCCACATGCAGTGACATAGAATATACATGCCACACTGGCTGGTACTAACGTGTGGGTAAGGAGGCCCAAAGCTGCTTTTGGCCCACAGTAAATACATGGGTACAATGACTCATCTGACATTTATCAGGTTCACCATTGCACATGTAGATCTATAGCTGAAAAATAAAAAGTCGAGACCAAAAGTTGTGCCCCCAGTACCAACAAATAGGTTACACAACTTGCATCACTATGAATAATTGTCATGTGCATACTGAATGCTGTTCTTGATGTGTCTTCCATTTAAAGTTGATGATGTTTGAGATTAGGAAGGAATGACCAAAATTCCCTGTATTGACTACCAAAGACAGTCCTACCAAATACTGGCTTACATAAAAAGAACAGTTGTTTATTTTCTCAGCAAAAAATGTCTTTGAAGAGAAGCAAAGGCACGTAGCCAGGAGACAGCCACGTTTCAGTTTGAGTTCTTTCTAGTTAACCTAAATTTTACAGATGGCAACCAAGAGACTAGAAATAGACTGCTAGAGCACACACAAAGCTTTGAGTATATGTCACTCCCTGTCTATTAATGATTAATTTATTTTGATGAGGCTCTTTAGTTTGGGGTCTGTTTGTTTGTTTTGTAAATCCTATATATTTACAGCAGGCCAAAGACTTAGCAGTGCCCTGTGAGGTGTGTACTACTGCTCCTAGGATGCAAGAACCTGTTCAAGGCCAAGAGCCTCCTCTACTGAGAGGTAGGCTCTATCCACCCCAGGAGCTGTCAATCTCAAACTTGGAAATGAAGATATTAATAGCAATTTCTTCTCTTCCTGCCCCCCCCCACCCCCCTTAAATTAACTTGGAGAAAAAGTGAGTTGATCAGATCTGCTACTTAAAAACCCTTCATGATAATCCATGCCACCCTGTTACTGCCCAGTTGCTACACTTCCATTTTGTAGCAAGAACGTTTTTATAGCAACCAACCTAGTAGCTTTGGGACTCTGCATATTCCAGGTTCCACGCTAGCAGACCCTCCTATCACTATAAATCACCTCTGCACTGCAGGCTCCCATCACCTACCTATTCACTTCATAAAATGAATCAATGTCCTCATCTGCAAAGCTCTCAGTGCCTTAAGATATCGCTTACTTGAGGTCAAACTCATCTCTTCACAGCAGCTCTTGCCAGGGACTACACACCTACAAACACCCAAATTTAAGCTTCCAAAGGGCTGAACAAGAAGTTCTCCCAGGAACAGAATCCAAACTTTGGATTTTCTTCCAAGGAAGACCTGTTTCCATCCCAGTATGGTTGTCATCACATCAAAGTGAAACACATGCCCCTTCAATAAAGCTAAACAATACTCAGTAAAATCCCCTGCAGAGCTACATACACATTAATGGGGAACACATTAAAAAAACCCCTCCGTTTTGTCTTGGACTCCTTCACAATTCTGAGTGGTATTTCAATTCTGCAGATAGACACCTTGAAACAGGGGGCAGGGGGAAGAGCTTTCTATTGAACTAGGCAAGGATGATTTTCCTCTGCCTTTTATTCAGCACTTTTACTGAGAGATTTTTAAAGGCAGGCATAATCCTCTGATGCACTGATTTGAAATATCATGCAGAATGCTTATTTACTATTTCAATTACTTTAATCTCCAAATCATTCTCCATTAACATGCTTGCTCTATAATATATAACTGAAGGTGACCCCTCCTCAGGTTGCTGTAATTTCCTTTCCTTACTGCTTCATAGCTCCTTACATCGAATTTCATTAGTATCTAGTAACCCAGTATGCTTGGTCTAAGTAGGTCATCCTGAATTTAGTTACTGCCCTCCTTTTGTATAAACCCAACCTCTTTATATGTCTGTAGCTATGCTGAGCTGCACTCACCAAGGGAGGACCAGAGTAGGATCTAAACTTGAGAGCACAGCCCTTATACTAGGGCTCTGTACAGACCTCATAGCAAGCTACAGACACTGTCACAAAGGCCTTAAAATCTAAAAAAAACAGCAAGTGAAAGGTGATCCTCATTTTACAAATAGGAAAATGAGGCACTAAAAGATGATGCATCTATCCCAAGTCTGTGGCAGAGCACAGAAAAGACAGCGGATCTGCTCTAGCCCTGTAATACTTTTACCACTCAGCTGTCAGTGTAATTGTCTAACATAGATTTTGATTTCCCAGCCAAATCTTCAGCCAACAGATTTGTACTTGAAACATATTTGTTCTTTCTGTGCAGAATGATAACATTATACATTCAGATTTTTGCAGGCACTCTCAGTGCTAGACAAATTTGACAAATTAATTGATTTAACTTCCTGCTCTGCGTGCAACACACAATCAATTCACATGTGCAGAAACCCCAGCATAACTAGTAATTATACCACTATTAGGTTTTGTGATTAAAGCTCATCTGCACACCCACAAAGGAGCTCAGAGAGACAATGGCAGGAGGGGGAACACAAATAACACACTCCCAGGCTCCTCCCAGGTGGCCATCAGCCCATCACAAGCCCATCTCCAGAAGCCCAGAGGAGCACAGGGGCATAACAGCCAGCAGGAACCCAAATCAAGGACTCCCAAGGAACAAACACCTCATCCAGGCCCCTCCCAGGGCTGGCCCAGCAGAGCCATCAACCCCACAGTCCAGGTGTGAAACCCATCACCATGAGTCATTTGGAGCAGCTCTCTGGATCACCTTTCGAACTAAGGGGGGTTGTTGCCTAGGGGTGTGGGACACACTGTGGGATGCAGGGGAAAAGCAGTTTGGGATCACACAGGACTTACGGGACATTTAGGGGAAGAACCAAAGGTGGGAAAAGGGAGGGGTTTAGGTGATTTGGGGAGGAACAAGAATGGGAAAATAGAGGGATAAGGGGATAAAAAGGGCCAGTTGTAAATAGTTGGCTGGTCAGTATGCTTGTCTGGCCATGCCCTGCACCTGATCAGCACAGTCTGTCCTGTCTTCTTATTAAATTCCTTTCTAACTCTTTCCCAGGTGAGGGGCACTCTATTCTGTGTGCATATGGGGGTCCGAGTGCCACCAACTGGAGTCAGACCACAGGTCAGAGGGCCCACATGTCCCTGGTGCTGGCAACTGGAGAAAGTGCAGGTGTGTGAGCAAGCGTGATCACTAATAAAGATCAAGCCAGACTAGCTGATGAATAATCAAAGCAGCCTGGGAGCAAGAGGGTAAGTGGGTCTCTAAGGACCAGCTCCAGGTGTGAGAGCACCTGTGAGTCTTCTAAGGGTGAAAGCATGGGGAGCAGGCATGGGGTCAGCTATGGGACCAGAGAAGTCCTGGCCAGCTGTGTGTGGAGAGAGGCTGGGGCCTCAGGGGCTCATACAGCTAGGCACCAGCAACAGGGGAGACTGAGATTCAGGGCCAGCTATTGGGCAGACTGAGAGCCTGACCCTAGCTGCTGGAGGGATCTACCTTGAACATATGAGAGAGAGTGTGAGTGTGTATTCTCACTTGCAGACCTCCATCCTGCTCAGCCAGAGTGCTGTCTGTGTTTGTGTGAGTGCTCTGAGTGTCTGTGATCAGACAGATCACAGGGGATGTGAGCCTACCCCTCTACTCAGCACTGGTGAGGCCACACCTGCAGTCCTGTGTCCAGTTCTGGGCTCCTCAGTACAAGAGAGTCATGGACATAATGGAGAGAGCCCAACAAAGGGCCACAAAGATGATTAAGGGACCGGAGCATCTCTCCTATGAGGAAAGACTGAGACACCTGGGACTGTTTAGCCTACAGAAGAGAAGGCTCAGGAGGCATCTTAATGTATATAAATACCTGAAGGGAGGCTGTAAAGACAACAGAGCCAGACTCTTTTCAGTGGTGCCCAGTGATAGGACAAGAGGCAATGGACACAAACTGAAACACAGGAGGTTCTGTCTGAACATCAGGAAACACTTTTTTCCTGTGAGGGTGACTGAGTGCTGGAAGGGGTTGCCCAGAAGGGTTGTAGAGTCTCCCTCCTTGAGATATTCAAAAGCCATCTGGACATGGTCCTGGGCAACCAGCTCTAGGTGGCCCTGCTTGAGCAGAGGAGCTGGACAAGATGACCTCCAGAGGTCCCTTTAACCTCAACCATTCTGTGATCTGTATGGCCGGCCACGTACATATGCAGTTGTCCTGGTTTCAGCTGGGATAGAGGTAAATTTCTTCCTAGTGCTGTGTTTTGGATTTAGTATGAGAAGAATGTTGATAACACACTGATGTTTTCAGTTGTTGCTATGTTCCCTGCTAGTCAAGGACATCCAGCTTAAAAAAAAAAAAAAAAACAACCACCAAAACAAGCGTTGGGAGGGAGCATAGCCAGGACAGCTGGCTAATGGGGTATTCCATACCATGTGACGTCTTGCTCAGTATATGAATGGTAGGCGTGATCCAGGAAGGAGCGATCGCTACTTGGTTATCGGTCAGCGCGGGTGATGAGCAATTGCATTGTGCATCACTCATTTTGTATATTCTATCATTATCATTATTATTTTGCCTTTTCTGTTCTATTAAACTGTCTTTATCTCAACCCACGAGTTTTTCTCACTCTTACCCTTTCCGATTCTCTCCCCATCCCACTGGGGGGTGGGGGAGAGTGAGAGAGCAGCTGTGTGGTGTTTGGCTGCCTGCCAGGTTAAACCACGACAGCAGTGTATATATGTGTGTGTGTACCTGCTGGAAATACACCTTCAGTCTCACTACTGGGTGGATCTGGAGACATGGAGCAGCAGTAGCCTCACCTCTCAGGCTGTTGGATCCAGCATGATATATTTTCCTCTAACAGTTGATGCATTGAGCAAGCCAAAACAAAAAGCAAGTGTCACATAACCACAGTCTGACTCTGGTAAAACACACAAACAATTCTACACTGAAGAGCAGAAACGAGAAATCTTTCCAATTATTCAACAAAGAGTTTAGACGATTCTGTAAGAAACATGTACCACCAAGATTTTCAAGACCTAACTGGATAAAGCCTTGAGGCAACGTGATCTAAGTTCATAGCTGGAGGTTGGACTAGAGACCTCTTGAGGTCCCTTCCAACCTGAATTATCCTATTAAGGTCTGACTAATGGAACCAACAGCTAGAAAACATGCAGTGTCTCACTTTTTAATTGGCTGATAGTCAGATCTTGCAACACTTGCACACAACGTACATTTCCAGTCTCCCTTAACAGCAGACATTAAAGCAATCTGAGAAGCCCAAGACCATCAAAACCAGGAACCTGCCAAGGCAAATTTAGAACAGTCACATTGCAAATACATTTTGAAAGGCTTTTGAAAACACAACTGCAGTTAGTTTAATCACAAGTTCCCTGTAATCTGTGACAGCCTAGATTTTATACTATTAAATGGCTTAACATGTCCATGCCTGACAAAATTCCACTTCACATGTCACTGCACACAGTACATTCTTATCTCCATATGAATGATTTAATCCTATTTTAACATATTGTGGCTTGATAAGAAGTGAGCACACCAACAATTCAGAACCTCACTTTCAGTACCAAAATCCCCCCAAGACAACAAGAGGAACAAGATAATCATAGAATAGTTTGGGTTGGAAGGGACCTTTAAAGATCATCTAGTCCAATCCCCCTGCCGTGGGCAGGGACATCTTTCATTAGGTTGCTCAAAGTCCCATCCAACCCGGTCTTGAACACTTCCAATGATGGGGCATCCACAACTTCTCTGGGCAACCTGTTCCAGTTTCTCAACACCCTCATCATAAAAAATTTCTTCCTTATGTCCTCTAAACCTACCCTCTCTCAGTTTAAAACCATTACCCCTTGTCCTGTCACTACAGGCCCTGGTAAAAAGTCTCTCTCCATCTTTCTTATAAGCCCCCTTTATATATTGAAAGGCCGCAATAAGGTCTCCCCGCAGCTTTCTCTTCTCCAGGCTGAACAACCCCAACTCTCTCAGCCTTTCCAGCCCTCTGATCATTTTTGTGGCCCTCCTCTGGACTAGTTCCAACAGGTCCATGTCTGTCTTGTACTGGGGACCCCAGAGCTGGACGCAGTACTCCAGGTGGGGTCTCACCAGAGCAGAGTAGAAGGGGAGAATCACCTCCCTCGACCTGCTGGCCACGCTTCTTTTGATGCGGCCCAGGATACGATTGGCCTTCTGGACTGCAAGCGCACATTGCCAACTCACATCCAGCTTTTCATCCATCAGTATACCCAAAATCCCACAGCCTCACCCCTGCACACTTCACAAGAACATCCTTCAGGACTGGGGAACACGCGAGCCACTACAGGAAGCAGCCCTCCTCAGAAACATTTCCCCCATTTTCCACGTCCATAGTGATGCTATTACTGGCTCTCCCCTTTTGCTGTGTACCTTCCTCATACATGAGTTGCCAAAGCTATATTCGGGGGGGGGGGGGGGGGGGGGGGGGAATACATTTTAAAAAAAAGTAGTAATTCATTTGCTTCCAGCTCTCTTAACTTCAGATATTTTTCATTTTTCCAGGGGAGCTCCACCAAACTGCTGGTATAATGTTCCCTCCCCATTTTATGAAGCCTTAAATCCACTGATGGAAAACAGAAGCATAACCTACAGCTAAGCCACTGCATCTCTTTCCTCCCTGTGTCCTTCACCAATTTGAGTATGTTCTTACAGTTTTGTATGTTATCCATACTGTAGTTGGGAAAAATCTAGTGAACTTGACTCCAGAGTACTCTGAAACATTAAGAAATATCTTGAACTCCTGGAGGACAGGGGAAATCCCAAGTAGCCTGCCACTGAACTTTCCTGTGGTGGCAAGTCCTTACATAACACAGACTTCCTTCCAGAGAAAAATCATGACCTCAGAGGACAGTTAAATTGCTATTTTAGCTGGCAGAGCACATTGCCACCAGTGAATCAGTGATTTCTGTAAGAGGAAAGAAGAAAGCAGCACAGGTACTTTGCCAAAGAAGGCTTTCCGCACACAGTTCATCTTTAGTGGTGCAAGCTAAAAGCAGCCCACAGGAGTGCTGTAGAGGGAGTACATGAGCCAAACGTAGATTCTTAGTGGAACTGCATTTGGATACATGCACAGCATAAGTGGGAGACAACATTCTGGATTAACCATGGCTGGGAATCAGGAAAAACAAACAAATGTGGTTGCACTCTCCTAAATTTCACTCAATCCTGGAAGCCAATATAACAATATTAGTAATCCTGCCATTTCTTTGCCCTTCGTAGAAGCTTTAGGTGGCATTTAAATAGTTAACAATGTTGTCATACCATTGTGAGCTTTCACCATCATTATCCTTAATGAATGGATGATTGGAAAACAACTCACTTGTGAATGCCAAAGCTTCAGGCTGTCAGCAAAGGTGAGATCTCTAGTTTACCACTGGTTCACTTCTGAATGTTAACATTACAGCCATAAACATTAGAGTCTTCATCTCCTTTTATAAAACAGAAGTCTAAAATTAGGGAACAGTCAAAAGGAAAGATGTTCTGCAAGCTGCTGTCTCTGTTCCTTCCTATTGTTAATACTCACATCTGTATTTTCCCCTACTTCAGAGGTATCTCTTACCAGTACATGTTCTCCAGCATAAACCACACTTAATGACATATTTTAGTAATAGTAATCACATACTGAGGTACCCACTAACTAAACTACACTTTTCACTGGGCATGATGGAGAATTACTATAAACTTTCTCAGACACTGGAGATAAACCAGAGATTCCTATTTTTTCACAGAAATGAAGATTGGCAAAGTTCTCAGTTAAGTTGTTTTGCCAGTGAGCTATTTAATCAAATCACACTCCTACTTTGCAGGTAGTATGATCATTTTCAGATAAAAGATGAAGTAATTTTGTTGCAGTTTTTTTTTTTTTACATGCAGTTATTCCAAAACCAAATGAGTTTATAAAAAAAAATAATTAAAAAACCCCACAGTCTACAGAACTTAAGTCTCTAGGTGTTCCTCTTCAAAAGGTCACATTTTTATCAATATTGGAACACACTCTTCTTTTTCTGCTTAATGAGCGGCCTCAGTGGCAGCGTTCTGTACATACTTATCAGATTTCATCCAAGAGATAACTGCAGGGCCAAAGTACATGAGGTGACTTGCAATCAGATTGTAAAACACTCACAGCAGGAAAGGAAACAAAGGTAGGTTTAGATTTCTTTTTCCTGCTATATTAGCTTGTCACACATTTATATAATTGTGCCAGACAAAAAAAAAATAGCGTCTACTTACCCAGATATGCAGTTGCACCATATGGCATTGAATATACAAAACCCAATAATCTTTATGAAGTTTTCTGCTTAGTGAATATCTCTGTCCAAGTGCAGATTTTTTTCCCCTACAGCCAGTATCTAACAGCCAGACAAATGATATTTAATACTTCTGCTTCTCTTAGTGCCTTGATATCTCTGAAGTTGCTTCTTTGTGACTTTCAGTCACTCTGCTTTGCCCCTGCTACTTGAGGCAAATGAAAAAAGAACAGACTTTGAGAGTACAGTTAATTACTAAGAATGGTTCACAGCTCTTGCAGCAAGTAGTGTTATTTCCCTGTAAGTATGTGTATGCATTTACACATATATATTTATGCAATGAACTATATACACACATATTTTGATTTAATACAGGCACACTTGCTGGGCCCTGCCTTGTTAACTGCAATGGAATGTCTTAAGCCTCTTAAGTTGTTTGGTACCCAACATGCGTTCAACTTTAGCTGCTAAGTCCAAGAGGATACCTTTCAGTAGCCTGCACTGTTTAAGTGCTTGGGCAGGAAACAGAGACTACAAATTCTAGGAAGGTTTTTGGTTTTTAAGGTTTTTTTGCACACCCCCCCCCCCCTTTTTTTTTTTTTATAATATATCCTTGATTAATAAAATACCCACCTCCATCCAAAAGCAGCTAACTTCTTCAATTTGAATAGTAACAGCAACATTCCCAGAACTCAACCATCTGAACAATTACTGAATTGCCTCTCACTGTGAGCTAAGAAATCCTTTATTGGAAGAAGCATCATCAGCCATCATTCAAAGAACATATAATAATAATAAAAGATCTGGACAACGTCACTTAACCTTTTCTTCTTGAGGTCTTTATTCAATTTTTTACAGATAAAGGAAATGGGTCGTTTCAGTTGTCAAGAAAGAATTCCTGAGTGTCCTGGTTTCGGCTGGGATAGGGTTAAATTTCTTCCTAGTGCTGTGTTTTGGATTTAGTATGAGGAGAATGTTGATAACACACTGATGTTTTCAGTTGTTGCTAAGTGCCCTCCTAGTCCAAGGACAGCTCCCATGCCTACTGACTGAGCTAGGTACACAAGATGGGAGGGAACATAATCAGGACAGCCAGCCCAGCTGGCCAATGGGGTATTCCATACCATGTGACGTCATGCTCAGCATATGAATGGTAGGCGTGATCCAGGAAGTACCGATCGCTACTTGGTTATCGGTCAGCGCGGGTGGTGAGCAATTGCATTGTGCAGCACTCATTTTGTATATTCTATCATTATCATTATTATTTTCCTTTTATTCCTGTTCTATTAAACTGTCTTTATCTCAACCCACGAGTTTTTCCTCACTCTTACCCTTCCGATTCTCTCCCCGTCCCGCTGGGGGAGGGGGGAGTGAGTGAGCGGCTGTGTGGTATTTGGCTGCCTGCCAGGTTAAACCACGACAGTCCTTTTTGGCGCCCAACGTGGGGCTCGAAGGGTTGAGATAACGACACATCTGACCCCAACGGGTTAAAACAAATTTGTTATAAGCATTCATTATATCAGTTTAGTACTCGATGTTCACAATGTTGATTTATTTGCTCTCAGAGTTGTTGGATCTGTTCTTGCAGTTGTGGTATGTAGCACCTTACTGGCTGTCTATACTGCTGATTATCAGTTTGTATGTGGGGTTGGTCATCTCTGGGAAATGGATTAAGGTCATTGCTTTGCTATACTGTGTGACCTGGCTTTATGTTATGATAAAATTATTGGTCACGAGCCTGTACTCAGCACTGCCATCATTCCTGTTCTTTGGGAGCTATCTTTTGGAAACTATTAATAATTACACTTCTTACGTCTTCACCTCAGAGGATGAATTTAGGGGGGAGACAGGATGGGAAACTTTCTCCCACTTGTTCACCTTCCCCTCCATATCTTCAGAAACTCCTTTTTCTTCTATCCTCTTCATGAAGACGTCCACAATATTCCCTGAGAATTTTGAATATCCTTGGGATGTTCAAACAAGCATGATCATATTGCTATGTCTCCTGAATGTGGTTCAGGCCTTGTTTAGGGTTAAACAACTATTCAGGAATACTGTCCAGAGATCAACCCCAGCAACAGACACGGTGACTACTCAAACCCCCATGACAGGCACTGTAGCTACTTCAACCCGCACGACAACCACTGTGGCTACTCAAACCCCTGCGACAGGCACCGTGGCTACTTCAACCCCCACAACAACCACTATGGCTACTCAGACCCCAGCAACAGTCACTACAGTTACTCCAACCCCCGCAACAGGCACTGCAGCTACTCAAACTCCGCCAACAGTCACTGCAGTTACTCCAACCGGTGCGACAAGCACTGCAGCCACTCAAACCGCGGCAACAGTCACTACAAGTACTCCAACCCCCGCGACAGGCACTGCAGCTACCCAAACCCTCGCGACGGGTACTACAGCTGAACCAGAGGACCAACCGTCGCTGGTATCCGTCGCCCCTGTACAGAAGAAGAAATCTTTGAAGCGGAAGTCAGGTCGTGTAGAAAAGGATGATGGAAAACCAGGGCCATCACGAGGAGGGGAGGAGGAAGAGGAAGAACTCATAAACGACACGGAAACCAACCGATCCTTATCCCTGGGTGAGCTGCGAGATATGCGGAAAGATTTCGGCCGTCGTCCAGGCGAGCATATTGTTACCTGGCTGCTCCGATGCTGGGATAATGGGGCCAGTAGCCTGGAATTAGAGGGGAAGGAGGCCAAACAGCTGGGATCCCTTGCTAGGGAAGGGGGCATTGACAAAGCAATTGGAAAAGGGACACAGGTCCTCAGCCTCTGGAGGCGACTGCTGTCAGGCGTGAAGGAAAGGTATCCCTTCAAGGAAGATGTTATATATCGCCCAGGCAAATGGACCACTATGGAGAGAGGTATCCAGTACCTGAGAGAACTAGGCATGCTGGAGGTGGTTTATAGTGACCTGGACGACGCCCAAACACCCAAAGATCCAGATGACGTCCAGTGCACCCGACCCATGTGGCGGAAGTTGGTACGGAGCGCACCAGCATCGAATGCCAGTTCGTTGGCAGTACTGTCTTGGAAAGAGGAAGAAGCACCAATGGTGGATGTCGTGGTCAGCAATCTCTGGGAATATGAAGAAATTGTCTCGTCCTCCCTTGTCTCAGCTGTGGAGAAACTGTCCCAGGAGGTCCAGCAACTCAAAGAGGATATGTCTTATTCTCCACCTGTACGGACCAGTATCTCAGCCATTAGGAGTCAGCGTTCTTCTCCTCAAGAGAGAGGATATGGAAGATACACACCACGGGGCACCCTGTGGTTTTACCTGCGTGACCACGGAGAGGACATGAGGCAGTGGGATGGAAAACCTACCTTCATCCTAGAGGCACGTGTACGTGAGTTGCAAGGAAAAACAATCACACAAGGGGGTTCTCCCAGGAAAAATGCTGCTCCAGTTTTCAGGAAAAACCTGTCTCACGACGGTCCAGTTTCCAGTGAACAGTTCCCCAGACAGAGTAGAAGGGCTGATCTTACTTTGGATTGTAATTGCAATGAAGAAATTCTTGACTCACGTTTGCAAGAAGTGAGAGATGGATACTATGACCAGAACTAGAGGGGCCCTGCCTCCAGCCAGGTGGAGGAAAGGGACAACCGGGTTTACTGGACTGTGTGGATTCGATGGCCTGGCACATCAGACCCACAGGAGTATAAGGCTCTCGTAGACACTGGTGCACAGTGTACCCTGATGCCATCAGGCTATAAAGGGGCAGAACCCATTTGTATTTCTGGAGTGACAGGGGGATCCCAAGAGTTAACTGTATTGGAGGCCGAAGTGAGCCTGACCGGGAATGAGTGGCAGAAGCACCCCATTGTGACTGGCCCAGAGGCTCCGTGCATCCTTGGCATAGACTACCTCAGGAGAGGGTATTTTAAGGACCCAAAAGGGTACCGGTGGGCTTTTGGTATAGCTGCCCTGGAGACGGAGGAAATTAAACAGCTGTCCACCTTGCCTGGTCTCTCGGAGGACCCTTCTGTTGTGGGGTTGCTGAAGGTCCAAGAACAACAGGTACCAATCGCTACCACAACAGTGCACCGGCGACAATATCGCACCAACCGAGACTCCCTGATCCCCATCCATGAGCTGATTCGTCGACTGGAGAGCCAAGGAGTGATCAGCAAGACTTGCTCACCCTTTAACAGTCCCATATGACCAGTGCGAAAGTCCAATGGAGAGTGGAGACTAACAGTAGACTACCGTGGCCTGAACGAAGTCACGCCGCCACTGAGTGCTGCCGTGCCGGACATGCTAGAACTTCAATACGAACTGGAGTCAAAGGCAGCCAAGTGGTACGCCACCATTGACATCGCTAATGCCTTCTTCTCCATCCCTTTGGCAGCAGAGTGCAGGCCACAGTTTGCTTTCACTTGGAGGGGCGTCCAGTACACCTGGAACCGACTGCCCCAGGGGTGGAAACACAGCCCTACCATTTGCCATGGACTGATCCACACTACACTGGAACAGGGTGAGGCTCCAGAACACCTGCAGTACATTGATAACATCATTGTATGGGGCAACACAGCAGAAGAAGTTTTTGAGAAAGGGAAGAAAATAATTCAAATCCTTCTGAAATCTGGTTTTGCCATAAAACAAAGTAAGATCAAGGGACCTGCACAGGAGATCCAGTTTTTAGGAATAAAATGGCAAGGTGGACGTCGTCAGATCCCAACGGATGCGATCAACAAAATCAACAAAAGCAATTGCATTGTGCATCACTCATTTTGTATATTTTATCATTATTATTTTCCCTTTTTTTTTTTTTCCCCTGTTCTATTAAACTGTCTTTATCTCAACCCACGAGTTTTTTCTCACTCTTACCCTTCTGATTCTCTCTCCGTCCCGCTGGGGGTGGGGGGAGTGAGTGAACGGCTGCGTGGTATTTGGCTGCCTGCCAGGTTAAACCACAACACTGAGTTAATAAAAGGATGTACATTCCTTCCCAGTTTCTGAAATTACTTTCTTGAACAAGAATTTATTCAGCATCAAGTTTCAAGTTGCTCTTTAGTTTTCTGATATTGTTGCACAACTCCTAGAACATTTTTTGTTTGTTTGTTTCTATCCCTGCTGGAGTATTTCCTCACTTCAAGAGTTCTCTTTTATTCAAGTAGATTGCTCAAGAGTGGACAGTGGAGATTAACTCTGCCTAGAAGATACAAAGTTTGTACTAAGAGGCCTTTTATAGAAGACACTTCAGTGACTTCACATCAAGCACAGAAGGAGATCACAGAAATTTTTAGCACCATGTCAGAGAATACTTCAATGACTATGCATAAATTCTTAACTACTAGGAAAACACAAAGCTACCATCTCTACTTTTGTTTATTTTCCTGGGGTTGAAGTTTGCTAACGTTACTGAAGTGTTATTTCAGATTTCTTTTCCAACCTGGGAGTTTATGATATGTGAGTACAGACACTGATCTATAGTAGTTGCCTTGCACTGCTTTTTGCCACCAATATAGTAAGGCTATTTTGTTTTCCCACTGAGTATTCTTCTAACATCTTCTCACCACCACCATCACCATCACCCCCTAATTAATTAAAATAAAATTTACCATTGCCTTGTAAATGAGCCTGGTTTTGCAGTAACAGCATGCCCTTCTTTCATCACTGAGAACTTTTCTTCCTGGCTATTTTCTGCCAGCGTAGAAAAACATCACACTGTTGAAGACTAAATGGAGCAGGGTTCAAGGAGTTATTAAGAAAGAGTGGCACCCCACCAGCTTGTCTCTGTACCATTTATGATTAGAACAATACATTCAGGCACCTAGACTGGTACTCATCCTAGCTCCTGATCATAGCCCAACTCAAAGTAGGCAGCTGCCTAGATCAACACACTGCTGCTTACTTCTAGAGAACAGGAGCACCTATTGCATTCTATATAGCTTGCCCCCTGCCCTTATTGATACCAATAACAGAAGGATCAAGGTGTGCAGGAGGGTGATGGCTGCTGTGTACAGGAGAAAGAAGGGGCCTTCTAACAGCAGTATGAAACAGCAACCTGGTGGATAAACTAGTGGAACTTGGGAACACACTGGGGAAGCGACATATTAAAGGCAGATTTTTCAGAAGCCACAAAGTGCAAAATCAGCATGTTTGAAAGAACCAAAGCATATGAAAAGGCACTTAAACAAGTGCAAAGCTTTTAAATACCTTCTGCGTGGGAGGAAATCTAGTGTTACTGATTCTGTGACGAGATTTGCTTAGACTTATAACAGCTTACACCACCAACTGCATAGTACTCATCCACAACCTCACCGAAGACAAAATATATTGCACAGAGTGAATAGAAAAGCCTAAATTTCACATTAACAAGGAGACTAAACAACAACATAAGCACCCTTACCATGTTTGAAGAACCAGGCAGATGAATAACAGACAAGCAAACTGAATCCTGCGTTTCTTTCAATCCTCTCACTTCCTAACTAATACCATTTAGAAACAGCACACACTGCTTAAGGCATGGCAAGGGCCAAATCTTCCCAAGTGCTTCCCATTTCAACATGAGCTTGGAGTCAGCCACAGCTGTGGCAGAGGAAGATTGGGAAACAGGAAACACCTGGGAGCAATTGGGAACAGTAAAGAGACAGAGAACACAATGTGAAACAACAATGGAATGGCTAGAAAAGGGTCATCAGAGGTGGAGGGAAATTTGAACAGCCACCATTCCTCATCCTGCACCAGACAAAGAACTGCACATCACTGGCAGAAAGGGGCTGACTTGTTTGGCAGCTGATTCCAACTAGCAGTGCAATACAAGAGCAGATGGGAGAGGCAGAGTGGACAGCTGAGTTCAGTGGGGGTGAAGGCAAGTCATCACAGCTGGAGAAACACTTCTGCACAAAGAGAATCAGAGAGAGTTGGAAAATTAATCCCAGGCATGGACAGAGATGACAGATTTTGCGTAGGCATGGTTTAGATAGCCAGCAGACACTTCTGGACTAAACATCTATCATCATCTGCAACTGCAGAGAGATGAATAATGATGTGATTGTTTCCAGTTCTTTGTTTCCTAATTAAGAGAATCTATACTTGATTCAGTAAGTCATCTTTGTAACAATTCTCTTACTGTGAAAGCTCTGGACCAATTTTCCTCACCCAGTGCCTCATTCTTCTTGATGCTGTTTATTACCAATTAAGAATAAATCTAAATAAAATCTGAAATGAAGTGTACACTGCCTTTTAAGTATATTATGACTACTGTGCATAACTATACAGATCTCAAAATTCTGATGGTAATGTTCTACAGAACAGAAGACTTTTGAAGACCTCTTTAATAAGGATCTTGCCATAATTCTCTCATCCTTGGAGTATTTTTTTTTCCTCTTTTTAAATTATGGAAGCAATAGGGAAGAGACTTCAAAAGCTATAAAAAAAATAATTTGTGCAACTTTCTTGGAAAAGTGTCTGTTGCTTATTTATTACAAGATCTTGCTAGTTACTTTTGTTTATGCTATAAACAAACACTACTATGTTTTAACAGAGTTAATAGCATGACCAACTGCATTTTCTAGAAAATCTGTGAAAGTGTCTCCTGTATCCTCCAGTTTAAGCCTTTTCCTTACTACTGCCCATCACCAGAATTCAAAGGTTTGGCTAGACCACCATTTCATAGTAAGAGAATGAAACATGATAGTCTTTTTAAGGTATAATAATTAACAACAAGAAGATCAAAGTCTAAAGCTGCAGCATTCACATTTAACTATTCATACTCAACTGAAAAAGAGATTTAGCAACTGGTATTAGAGTAACCCTAAAGAAAACAGATATATAGACTCAGACAGGTGTTATCCAAAACATATTTTTAATGTAATCTGCATTTGGAGCCTAAAGAGAGTAAGAGCAGAGAAATATATTTGTTATTCCTTTTTTTTACATTATCATTGAAGCTAAATTAAAAAAGAAAATGCAGTATTTCAATACATGGAATTGATATATTTGAATTTATAATTGAAATATTTCAATTACATGGAATTTCCCTGCACAGGAAGTCTTTGTGATAGAATGGAACACAAATACAGAGTTAGTTAAAACCAAATGAACAATAACTTTTCATTCTGCTCACTGAGGGTTCAACAGTTACTTTCACACCCAAAGCAGAGATTTGAACAATGTAAACCAAACTATATTTAAGTCTAGTATGTCTCTGTCATATTCCTCAAAGTTACTTTGAAGCATTAAATACTTCACTTCATTGTAGTCACAGAACACAGAAATTAGCATTAAGTCTTTGTACTCGTATTTGCCAATGTTTTAGAGTATAGCAGGCATTCCACTCTATAATTCAAAGCACGAGGAAGTTATTTCCAGAGTAGTCATATCCTGCCACTATTAACTTGCAGTTGATGTAAAACTGAGAAGAGGCACATGTCTTTCCTGTTAAGGTTTTTATCCTTTAGTAAAAATTTTGCTATAGCATTCCATTCCTTCTATAAGATAGTGTTTTATAAAAGTGGAAAGAGTTTAATTTCAACCAGTTTCAAAACAGTTGTTAAAAGAGAACTTTTGGTATTTAGGTAATATATAAAAATACCTCCTATCCAAGGACTGTTGCAGAGTATACATGGAAAAAAATAAACACACTGTTGCCTTGCATTTTAAAAAGTGCCTTTATACCGTGTGCGTAACAATCAGAACCTCAGAGACACCACAGACAGCTGGAATCTTGTTACTGACATAAGCGATATAAAAATAGGAATCTAATTTTAGAATTTGGCAAGAACAGCTTGCTTTTTTTTAAAAACAAAACAAAACAAAACAAAACAAAACAAAAACACACAGTACTTCTCATCTTCCTGGCTGAAGTATTTCTATTTCACCCCCACAGGGCATACAATTTTTTCCTCAATGTTCTCAATATCTTTATGGGTTGGCAGCTCTGAAAAAGTACTTTTAATCAGAAAAAAAAACCAAATGAGAAGATAAGAACAGAAAAAGAATGAGCTAATAATATGACAAAAAAGGATAACAGTTCTGTGTGTTCTGAATGCTCTTTAGTTCCTTGTCCTTACTATAGTTTGTGTTCAGCTAGCAACACTATTGCATTTAGCATCAACATGTTTCAGTAAAATAATCTTATTCCCATCTCTGAATGGGTAATAAGACTTAAGAATAAAAAAAAAAACAAAACCACCAACCAAACACAACCACAACAAACCAACCCAAAACCCAAAAAAAACCCAAAACAACAACAACAACAAAAAACTGGTCCAGAAAGTTGGTATCTATGCTTAAGTGGAGACATTCCTGGTTTGAATTAGGGGCTGAGGGGGCAAAACTGCTACTACTCATTAGCACTGGCCATAGTGGCACAGACATCTCAGACAGGGCCTACTGTCCTCGCCCTCCTTCCCAATCAGTATAGAATCATAGAATCATAGAATCATTAAGGTTGGAAAAGACCTCTAAGATCATCGAGTCCAACCGTCAACCCAACACACCATGCCCACTACACCATGTCCCTAAGGGCCTCATCCACATGTCTTTTAAATACTCCCAGGGATGGTGACTCCACCACTTCCCTGGGCAGCCTGTTCCAAGGCCTGACCACTCTTTCAGTAAAGAAATTTCTCCTAATGTCCAATCTAAACCTCCCTTGGCGCAACTTGAGGCCATTTCCTCTCGTCCTATCACTAGTTACTTGGGAGAAGAGACCAACACCCACCTTGCTACAACCTCCTTTCAGGTAGTTGTAGAGCGCGATGAGGTCTCCCCTCAGCCTCCTCTTCTCCAGACTAAACAACCCCAGTTCCCTCAGCCGCTCCTCATCAGACTTGTGCTCCAGACCCTTCACCAGCTTCAGCTTCATTGCCCTCCTCTGGACACGCTCCAGCACCTCAATGTCCTTCTTGCAGTGAGGGGCCCAAAACTGAACACAGTATTTGAGGTGCAGCCTCACCAGTGCCGAGTACAGGGGCACGATCACCTCCCTGCTCCTGCTGGCCACACTATTTCTGATACAGGCCAGGATGCCGTTGGCCTTCTTGGCCACCTGGGCACACTGCCGGCTCATGTTCAGCTGGCTGTCAATCAGCACCCCCAGGTCCTTTTCCTCCGGGTAGCTTTCCGCAGTAAATCCTTTTTTTTTGTAAAAAATCCTTTTGTTTTTGTTTTCAGCAGTAAATCCTTAACTAATCCCTAACATATTACCCAACATAGGCTCTGTACCAATTTCTTTTAAAATGAAGCAAAAATTAAATGGGGGTAATGTACACATACAGGGTTAAATAGAAAGTAGAATTAAATGCATTAACTTATCCATCTGGTCACCTAAGCCTGAATATCTGACATCATCACAGTTAAGAATTCAGCAGATAGCCTCATGACCTTGCAAAATTAAATTCTGAATATAGGTGATAATCTTTAGGATTGATGTGTATTGGTAGATATTTAGACAGAATTACATACAGTAAATCACTACTTCATAAGTTAAAAACAAACAGAAAACCCCAAAACCCAAGTAGCTAACAATAAGCCCTGTAAGGCCTGGCGATTTTCACTAGATTTACACATATTAGATAGTGATATGCTTTCTCTTCTGGGGTGTTTTCCATTCAAAACTTTGCTAACAATAGCAGCACATGCTACCATAATTTTTTTAGTTCTATTTCTGGACTAATAATCTCCAAGTAACTAATTTTAAACAGGATATCATACAGTTATAAAGACAAATTCAAATCGCAAACACTAAAGAGCAGTACAGATTCCAGAGTATAAAACAGTGATCTAAAAATCCCTTTCTCTGTGACCTATAGAAAGATGACTATTTTTTATTACTTGAAGTATAAGGCTTTTTATGGCTTGAAGTATAATGCGGATCGTTTCTAGTGTGGTATAATTTGTTGATCACACCAACTTACAGAGTAGTAGAGAAGCATATCAAAAATAAGAAATAATACAAAATCAAACTACTTGTTCTCACAACTGACAGCTTGGGTGGCATATAGTTTAATCATTACAAATCAGAAAAAAACCAGCCAATTTAATAGAAGTTTACTGCTGCACATTTGCAAGAGAAACAAATAGGATTTCCTTATACTCAGAATTTCATACAATATAGGTATGCCATGGGACAAACAGGTGAAAGTTGTTTCAAAATAAGAGTTTGAAAGTGGCAATATACAAACAGCACTACTTTCAACATATCTTTGTTTAAAAGTATCCCAATATTTTCCCCCAAGAATGGCTAAGCTTGTTGGCTCCACACTGTACACTAAGAGAAAACCTGAAACAGCCAAGAAGCAAGGATGAACTTTTTGTTTTTATATATACTCTTTTATACTCAAGACATTCTTCATCAACTTAATTCACAAAAGAAAAATACTCCAATACATCAAATTTTAAAAAACCCTCCTAAATATTTTTTTTTCCTTTATCTACTTAATTTGGCTTTTAAATATCTCTATCACCAACAAAAGCCTAAATCAACTTGTTGAGTTTCTGGAGCAAGAAACCCATTTACTGCCCATCACTGAAATGAAACATCAAGTCAACAATATCCAATATGCTAGAATACTAAATTTGCAGGTAAACTGTATTCTACTCAACACAAATTAATTTCACTTAGACATTTGCAGGGCTAATGAGCCATAATAAATTCTACTATTAATCAACAGTAAAGAGCTGAATTATATTAAATACCTGAATCTCACTCTCCTTCTTTTATAGATTTCTTATCAAGTCAAAAGAGCCCTTTCTGTTGTAAAAGTTAAGCTATTATGCAAATATTATAAAAATAGGTAAGTTTAATTAGGAACTATATATACACAACAGAACAACTGCTTTTTCTTTAAGTACAGCTGACAGATAATAGAGATGGAAAAATCCATGCATTTATAAAGATATTTAAAATGAAGAAGAGGAGACACTGCTATAGAATTTCTATTACTCTGGCATACAGCCATTTACTATGTTATAATGATACTGGATGATGCCTATATTTCTGGACTGATAAGCATCACACCACCAATGTGCTTTAGTTTCTTTTGTAGCTAAAGTTGATTTGTAAATTTAAACTATGGCATACACTTCATCTATTTCTCATTAGAGTGTATCATTAAGTTTGAGGTTCAACTTTGAACAAACTTTACATCTAGTCACATAACCAACACAAGCAAGACATTAGTGCAAAAGGGAAGCTGTCAGTTGTACATGATGAGGACTTTTCCCCTAACTGCATGATGTGAGAGAACGATTATCAGATTAAAAGTTCAAGTGGATTACCATGAGAACAAGAGAGATTTTCTTCTCCCAAATTTAGCACAGATTTCCAGAAGATCAAGAGGAAAGCAACCTCAGTTACAGCTAGAATAAAAAAGTTAAACCCCAGTTCAGAAAGGTGATATGTAGCTCCAAATTTGTCATGCTATGAAGGCAGCATTCTCAAAAAGAGCTCCAAACAAAACTGCAAATCAAAATGGGCATTTAAGTTGAAATTGGCCAACTGCTGCATAGAAATATGTTCACACACAACAGTCACATTTAAGTCAGTGCATAGAGAAGATAAAAAGCACTTACGGTAGTTGCAAATGTTAACAAGTCTATACAACTTGCACAGTTTAACAAGTCCATAGAAAAAGAATAGAGTAAGAGTAGAAATGCTCAAGCAAAACCAAAAAGATGACCCTCCAACTGTATAAAATCCGCACAACAGTTGTAGTAAAAAGACATCAGTGGAAAATATTCAACTCAGTCCTAAACACCCAACAGGCAAATAAGACCAGAATAGACAAGACTTTGGCAAACAATTTTAAGAGTCTAAATATGGCACTACGTTTCTAAATAATCCATAAAATATAATATATGGCATATTCAAATATTGGTTAACCAACTCTGCAGATGCGATGCTAACAACGCTTTAGCCAATGAGAGCAAGATGGAGCAAACTAAGGGAATACTGGTATATCACAACAGTGCTCAAGAAAAACATTGTCATCAAGTCATGCTTCAACAACAGCACTCTGGGACTGCACACTATTATCTGTGGAGCAAAACAAATTTCTCTAGTTTTTCAGGGATGTGCCCTGCATAGCATATGTTATGATTCACTATAACACGAGCAGCAAGACACTGCAACGTAGTATGATTTATAGGCTGGATTAAGTTTTTTGCTATTTTCTTCTCATCCAGCAAATCACTAGCAGTTTGTTTATGCGAGTTTGTGGCATCAAAATGTGAACCTGACTTGATAAGAAAATTCATGATGCCTGGATGGTTGTTCAGTGCAGCAATATGTAAAGGACTGTTGTTATCAGAGTCTCTGACATTTATATTAGCACCACATTCCACCAGGATAGCAGTAACTTGTAGAGAGGGGAATTTACAAACTGGGTAGCGACCCACACATGTAGTATTCTTGTCAACAGCAAGGTGAAGTGGACTGAAGTTATTCTTCCCTCTAGGCTGAAGCTTAAGAAACTTGTAAATAGTCTGTTTCTTAAAATGCTCCTGTTCCGAGCTGCAAGGTACTTTTTCCAACAAGCAAATTAAATGCAAAATGATAGAAAGGGCTTTGTTCAGCTGTATTGGATCAGGAGGGCACTGGATTTGTTTCATGGCCCGCTCTATTTCGAGAACACTTTTGCACAGTATACCCATGAGATCATCAAATGTAACAGTAGTGCCTAGCAGGCCTTTTGCCCTGTCCTGCAGCATGAAGGAGAAGAGTTCAGCAAATGATAGTAAACTGCTGGCTGTCATAGGACTCAGTGGATCTAGATTGCTCTGCTGCATGTCCAAAGCATATTGCCATAAACTGATGCATCGCTTAAAGTTTCCAGAGTCTGCATAGACAGCACCTCTATATCTAATATAGTAGGATGTATCTGGGTGAGAAGGACCAAGAATACGTTCTCTAATTAATAGTGCTTGCATTCTCATCTCATCAGGGTCTGCAATAAGATTTTCTAGCTCTTCTGAGCTGTTTACCTCTTTAGCATAATCATAGGCCATAATTAGTGTTTGTGGCACAGGTTTGTTCAGGATACTAGTCCTATCACGGTATCTCATTTCCATAGCTCGCTTCCAGTATTTCAAAGCACCAAGCAGATCTCTCTTTTTGTCCACGAATGTTGCTCCTAGAAGTTCCAGAGCATTTATACATTCTATCTTACTCGTCTGTTCATGTTGGGTCAGAAAGTCCACGATATTTGTGTGGCCTGTCACACTGGCTGACAGAAGGGGAGTCATTCCATAGCCATCCTTTTCCATCTTAGCACAATACTTGAGAAGCATCTTCATGATCTCTAAACTTCCAGATTCTGCACAGTCATGTAATGCAGTGTTTCCTAGCAAAAGAAGAAAAACAATTACATAAATCATAATCAAATTATAGTCCAAACATCACCAGACTAATAGTTAAAAAAATAAAAATAAAATCTGTTTTGACATCTACAGACTATGAAAGGCTTAAATGACAAGTTAAAACATTCAGGACCTGATTAAAACATCAAGGCTACCAGGTAGTTATACAAATCAAAATGCTTGACATTATTACCCAAAAGAATTAAACAGATTTTAAAGACACTTATGTCTCACTATTCAAAACTTAAACCAGAACTCTCTACTATATGAGCAATTTTGTATCTGCTTTCAAGTATAAAACAGAAACCTAAGCTTGCCATCTTAAGAGGTTATATTTTCCCTTCTTCCCTTATCAAATTTCCATCCTTCCTCCCTATCTCCAACCATGATAAAAAAATTAATAAGATCTGTATAAAAATTAAAGCTGTGTGTCGTGGTTTCGGCTGGGATAGGGTTAAATTTCTTCCTAGTGCTGTGTTTTGGATTTAGTATGAGGAGAATGTTGATAACACACTGATGGTTTCAGTTGTTGCTAAGTGCCCTCCTAGTCCAAGGACAGCTCCCGTGCCTACTGACTGAGCTAGGTACACAAGATGGGAGGGAACATAATCAGGACAGCCAGTCCAGCTGGCTAATGGGGTATTCCATACCATGTGACGTCATGCTCGGTATATGAAGGGTAGGCGTGATCCAGGAAGTACCGATCGCTACTTGGTTATCGGTCAGCGCAGGTGGTGAGCAATTGCATTGTACATCACTCATTTTGTATATTCTATCATTATCATTATTATTATTATTATTTTCCCTTTTCTGTTCTATTAAATTGTCTTTATCTCAACCCACAAGTTTTTCTCACTCTTACCCTTCCGATTCTCTCCCCGTCCCACTGGGGGGGCAGGGGGAGTGAGTGAGCGGCTGCGTGGTATTTGGCTGCCTGCCAGGTTAAACCACGACAGTCCTTTTTGGCACCCAACGTGGGGCTCAAAGGGTTGAGATAACGATAGATCTGACCAAAGAGTGTTAAGGCAAAATTTTTATAAGCATTCATTATATTGATTGGTCACAATGTTGATGTATTGGCTGTCAAAGTTGTGGGGCTGGCTCTCAATGTTGGGTCATGTAATACCTTGCTTGCAGTATATGTTCCCTTTTGTGCTGTTTATCATTGGTCGGAACTGGGCCAAGGTTATCATTTTGCTGCTGTTTTATGAGGTGATAAAATCATTGGTCATAAGTCTAATCTGGTATCTGTACTCGGCACTGCCATCATCTCTGTACCTCGGGAATCACCTCTTAGAAATTATTAGTAATTGCACGTTTTTCTCCTTGGAGAATGAATTTAAGGGGGAGACAGGATGGGACATTCTCTCCCACTTGTTCATTTTCCCTTCCATATCGTCAGAAACTCCTTTTTCTTCTGTCCTCTTCATGAAGATGTCCACAATATTCCCTGAGAATTTTGAATATCCTTGGGATGTTCAAACAAGCATGTTCATATTGCTATGTCTCCTGAATGTTGTTCAGGCCTTGTTTAGGGTTAAACAACTATTCAGGAATACTGTCCAGAGATCAACCCTCAGGAACAAGAAAAGAGGGAGGGCAAATGGCGGTGCCTCATCGGGGCAGGCGGAGCGGCGAATCCCGGGGGCGGCGGGCAGCGGGAGATCAACCACCACGACAACCCCTGTGGCTACTCAAACCCCGGCAACACTCACCGTAGCTTCTCCAACCCCTGCGACAGGCACTGCAGCCACTCAAACCCCGGCAACAGTCACTACAGTTACTCCAACCCCCATGACAAGCAATGCAGCTACCCAAACCCCAGCAACAGGCACTACAGCTGAACCAGAGGACCAACCCTTGCTGGTATCCATCGCCCCTGTACAGAAGAAGAAATCTTGGAAGCGGAGGTCATGTCGTTTAGAAAGGGATGATGGAAAAGCAGGGCCATCACGAGGAGGGCAGGAGGAAGAGGAAGAACTCATAAACGAGATGGAAACCACCCGATCCCTATCCCTGAGTGAGTTGCGAGATATGCGGAAAGATTTCGGCCGTCGTCCAGGCGAGCATATTGTCACCTGGCTGCTCCGATGCTGGGATAATGGGGCCAGTAGCCTGGAATTAGAGGGGAAGGAGGCCAAACAGCTGGGATCCCTTTCTAGGGAAGGGGGCATTGACAAAGCAATGGAAAAAGGGACACAGGCCCTCAGCCTCTGGAGGCGACTGCTGTCAGGTGTGAAGGAAAGGTATCCCTTCAAGGAAGATGTTATATATTGCCCAGGCAAATGGACCACTATGGAGAGAGGTATCCAGTACCTGAGAGAACTAGGCGTTCTGGAGGTAGTTTATAGTGACCTGGACGATGACCAAACGCCCAAAGATCCAGATGAAGTCCAGTACACGCGTCCCATGTGGCGGAAATTAGTACGGAGCGCACCAGCGTCATATGCCAGTTCGTTAGCAGTACTGTGCTGGAAAGGGGAAGAAGCACCAATGGTGGATGTCGTGGTCAGCAATCTCTGGGAATATGAAGAAATTGTCTCGTCCTCCCTTGTCTCAGATGTGGAGAAACTGTCCCGGGAGGTCCAGCAACTCAAAGACGATAGATCCTATTCCCCACCTGTATGGACCAGTATCTCAGCCATTAGGAGTCAACGTTTTTCTGCTCAAGAGAGAGGATATAGAAAGTACACACCACGGGGCACCCTGTGGTTTTACCTGCGTGACCACGGAGAGGACATGAGGCAGTGGGATGGAAAACCTACCTTGACCCTAGAGGCACGTGTACGTGAGTTGCAAGGAAAAACAATCACACAAGGGGGTTCTCCCAGGAAAAATGCTGCTCCAGTTTTCAGGAAAAACCTGTCTCACGACGGTCCAGTTTCCAATGAACAGTTCCCCAGACAGAGTAGAAGGGCTGATCTTACTTTGGATTGTAATGAAGGAATTCTGGACTCGCGTTTGCAAGAAGTGAGAAACGGATACTATGACCAGGACTAGAGGGGCCCTGCCTCCAGCCAGGTGGAGGAAAGGGACAACCGGGTTTACTGGACTGTGTGGATTCGATGGCCTGGCACATCAGACCCACAGGAGTATAAGGCTCTCGTAGACACCGGTGCACAGTGTACCCTGATGCCATCAAGCTATAAAGGGGCAGAACCCATTTGTATTTCTGGAGTGACAGGGGGATCCCAAGAGTTAACTGTATTGGAGGCCAAAGTGAGCCTAACCGGGAATGAGTGGCAGAAGCACCCCATTGTGACTGGCCCAGAGGCTCCGTGCATCCTTGGCATAGACTACCTCAGGAGAGGGTATTTCAAGGACCCAAAAGGGTACCAGTGGGCTTTTGGTATAGCTGCCCTGGAGACGGAGGAAATTAAACAGCTGTCCACCTTGCCTGGTCTCTCGGAGGACCCTTCTGTTGTGGGGTTGCTGAAGGTTGAAGAACAAGTACCAATCGCTACCACAACGGTGCACCGGCGGCAATACCGCACCAACCGAGACTCCCTGATTCCCATCCATGAGCTGATTCGTCGACTGGAGAGCCAAGGAGTGATCAGCAAGACTCGCTCACCCTTTAACAGTCCCATATGGCCAGTGCGAAAGTCTAATGGAGAGTGGAGACTAACAGTAGACTACCGTGGCCTGAACGAAGTCACGCCGCCACTGAGTGCTGCCGTGCCGGACATGCTAGAACTCCAATACGAACTGGAGTCAAAGGCAGCCAAGTGGTACGCCACAACTGATATCACTAATGCGTTCTTCTCAATCCCTTTGGCGGCAGAGTGCAGGCCACAGTTTGCTTTCACTTGGAGGGGCGTCCAGTACACCTGAAACCGACTGCCCCAGGGGTGGAAACACAGCCCTACCATTTGCCATGGACTGATCCACACTGTACTGGAACAGGGTGAGACTCCGGAACATCTGCAGTACATTGATGACATCATTGTATGGGGCAACACAGCAGAAGAAGTTTTTGAGAAAGGGGAGAGAATAATTCAAATCCTTCTGAAGGCCGGCTTTGCCATAAAACAAAGTAAGGTCAAGGGACCTGCACAGGAGATCCAGTTTTTAGGAATTAAATGGCAAGATGGTCGTCGTCAAATCCGAACGGATGTGATCAATAAAATAACAGCCATGTCCCCACCAACTAGTAAAAAGGAAACACAAGCTTTCTTAGGCGTTGTGGGCTTTTGGAGAATGCATATTCCAGATTACAGCCAAATCGTAAGCCCTCTCTATCACGTGACCAGGAAGAAGAACGATTTCAAATGGGGCCCTGAGCAACGACAAGCCTTTGAACAAATTAAACAGGAGATGGTTCAGGCAGTAGCGCTTGGGCCAGTCTGGTCAGGACAAGATGTGAGGAATGTGCTCTACACTGCAGCCGGGGAGAATGGCCCTACCTGTAGCCTCTGGCAGAAAGCACCAGGGGAGACTCGAGGTCGACCCTTAGGGTTCTGGAGTCGGGGATACAGAGGATCCGAGGCCCGCTACACTCCAACTGAGAAGGAGATATTGGCAGCATATGAAGGGATTCGAGCTGCTTCGGAAGTGGTTGGTACTGAAGCACAGCTCCTCCTGGCACCCCGACTGCCGGTGCTGGGCTGGATGTTCAAAGGGAGGGTCCCCTCTACACATCATGCAACCGATGCTACGTGGAGTAAGTGGGTCGCACTGATCACACAATGGGCCCAAATAGGAAACCCCAGCCGCCCAGGAATCTTGGAGGTAATCACGAACTGGCCAGAAGGCAAAGATTTTGGAATATCCCCAGAGGACGAGGTGACACGTGCTGAAGAGGCCCCACTGTATAATAAACTGCCAGAAAACGAGAAGCAATATGCCGTGTTCACTGATGGGTCCTGTCGCCTTGTGGGAAAGCATCGGAGGTGGAAAGCTGCTGTATGGAGTCCTATACGCCAAGTTGCAGAAACTGCTGAAGGAGGTGGTGAATCGAGTCAGTTTGCAGAGGTGAAAGCCATCCAGCTGGCCTTGGACATTGCTGAACGAGAAAAATGGCCAGTCCTTTATCTCTACACTGACTCATGGATGGTGGCAAATGCCCTGTGGGGGTGGTTGCAGCAGTGGAAGCAGAACAACTGGCAGCGCAGAGGTAAACCCATCTGGGCTGCCGCATTGTGGCAAGATATTGCTGCCTGGGTAGAGAACCTGGTTGTAAATGTACTTCACGTAGATGCTCACGTACCCGAGTCGGGCCACTGAAGAACATCAAAACAACCAGCAGGTGGACCAGGCTGCTAAGATTGAAGTGGCCCAGGTGGGTGTGGACTGGCAACATAAGGGTGAATTATTTATAGCTTGTTGGGCCCATGATGTCTCAGGCCATCAAGGAAGAGATGCAACATACAGATGGGCTCATAATCGAGGGGTGGACTTGACCATGGACGCTATTGCACAGGTTATCCATGAATGTGAAACATGCGCTGCAATCAAGCAAGCCAAGTGAGTAAGGCCTCTTTGGTATGGGGGACGATGGTTGAAGTATAAATATGGGGAGGCCTGGCAGATTGATTATATCACACTCCCACAAACCTGCCACGGCAATGTGCTCACCATGGTGGAAGCAACCACCGGATGGCTGGAAACATACCCTGTGCCCCATGCCACTGCCCGGAACACCATCCTGGGCCTTGAAAAGCAAGTCCTGTGGCGACATGGCACCCCAGAAAGAATTGAGTCAGACAACGGGACTCATTTCCGAAACACCCTCATAGACACCTGGGCCAAAGAGCACGGCATTGAGTGGGTCTATCACATCCCCTACAGTGCACCAGCCTCCAGGAAAATCGAACGATACAATGGACTGCTAAAGGCTACGCTGAGAGCAATGGGTGGTGGGACATTCAAGCATTGGGATACACATTTAGCAAAAGCCACCTGGTTAGTCAACACTAGGGGGTCTGTTAATCGAGCTGGCCCTGCCCAATCAAGACTCTTACGTACTGTAGATGGAGATAAAGTCAGTGTCGTGCACATAAGAAATATGCTGGGGAAGACAGTCTGGGTTATTCCTGCCTCTGGCAAGGGAAAACCCATCCGTGGGATTGCTTTTGCTCAGGGACCTGGGTGCACTTGGTGGGTGATGCGAAAGGATGGGGAGGTCCGGTGTGTACCTCAAGGGGATTTGATTTTGGGTGAAAATAGCCAATGAACTGAATTTTATGATGTCAATTGTTATATGATATTGTATATCATTATTTCTATGGTTGCTATCAATGGTATAGCAGTGAAAATCACGCAGATTAATGAAGAATGAACTAACTCCGATGAAACCGAGCAAAGTGCAACTATGATAGAACTGGACGAGCGCAGCAGTACCGAAATGAGAACTGGCTTCAGGATGCAACAGCCGAACACCACACACCATCTCTCCGGCCCTGAAAGACTGTTATGACAGATGGAGCCCAAAGTTGTGGACTAAATGAACTCAATGGACATTTTAAAGGGATAGTCCATAGACTAAGGGAATGATATCTGTGTGTGCATATATATATGTGTATATATAAAAAGAAAGATAGTGGTGGTTAATTGAAATGTATTGAAAAATGTGAGACCTAAGCATAACGTAAATGGTATAGAATAAGGGGTGGATACTGTCCTGGTTTCGGCTGGGATAGGGTCAAATTTCTTCCTAGTGCTGTGTTTTGGATTTAGTATGAGAAGAATGTTGATAACACACTGATGTTTTCAGTTGTTGCTAAGTGCCCTCCTAGTCCAAGGACAGCTCCCGTGCCTACTGACTGAGCTAGGTACACAAGATGGGAGGGAACATAATCAGGACAGCCAGTCCAGCTGGCTAATGGGGTATTCCATACCATGTGACGTCATGCTCAGCATATGAACGGTAGGCGTGATCCAGGAAGTACCGATCGCTACTTGGTTATCGGTCAGCGCGGGTAGTGAGCAATTGCATTGTACATCACTCATTTTGTATATTCTATCATTATTTATTATTATTATTATTTTCCCTTTTCTGTTCTATTAAACTGTCTTTATCTCAACCCACAAGTTTTTCTCACTCTTACCCTTCCGATTCTCTCCCCGTCCCACTGGGGGGGTGGGGGGAGTGAGTGAGCGGCTGCGTTGTATTTGGCTGCCTGCCAGGTTAAACCAGGACACTGTGCTAACTCAGCATTGGCCTTGCTCACCTCTACACTGTACCTCTTCCTCTCTCTTTCTTCCAAAGCCTTTGATTAAAGTGTTCCAAGGTAATAATTGTACACAAAGGCAAATACAACTCATCACAACAGGTCCTTCATCTCAGCTGGGGCCTCAGAGACTGCCAGAATATTCTGAGGGACCTGCTTATTTTGTCAAGCCTATGTACACACACAGACAAACTATTCTTAGTACTTTATTAGGTCTTTATCCTGAAGTCCCACATTAACCCCTCTGCTCAGGATTCCCAAAAGCCAAAAAAAAATAAAACCCAACCCACCAAAAACAAACAAACAATGCCTTCAACACACAACATGCAGCCATTTGTCTTATGAGTCTTATCATTTACATTAAGATTATTTCTCATTAAGAGAACATGCAATGTCATGCTAAAGGGCATTCAGGTGGCACTCACACTATGTGGTTGTCCTGGTTTCGGCTGGGATAGGGTTAAATTTCTTCCTAGTGCTGTGTTTTGGATTTAGTATGAGGAGAATGTTGATAACACACTGATGTTTTCAGTTGTTGCTAAGTGCCCTCCTAGTCCAAGGACAGCTCCCATGCCTACTGACTGAGCTAGGTACACAAGATGGGAGGGAACATAATCAGGACAGCCAGCCCAGCTGGCCAATGGGGTATTCCATACCATGTGACGTCATGCTCAGTATATGAAGGGTAGGGGTGATCCAGGAAGTACCGATCGCTACTTGGTTATCGGTCAGCACGGGTGGTGAGCAATTGCATTGTGCATCACTCATTTTGTATATTCTATCATTATCATTATTATTTTCCTTTTATTCCTGTTCTATTAAACTGTCTTTATCTCAACCCACGAGTTTTTCTCACTCTTACCCTTCCGATTCTCTCCCCGTCCCGCTGGGGGAGGGGGGAGTGAGTGAGCGGCTGCGTGGTATTTGGCTGCCTGCCAGGTTAAACCACGACAGTCCTTTTTGGCGCCCAACGTGGGGCACGAAGGGTTGAGATAACGACACATCTGACCCGAACGGGTTAAAACAAATTTGTTATAAGCATTCATTATATCAGTTTAGTACTCGATGTTCACAATGTTGATTTATTTGCTCTCAGAGTTTTTGGATCTGTTCTTGCAGTTGTGGTATGTAGCACCTTACCGGCTGTCTATACTGCTGATTATCAGTTTTTATGTGGGGTTGGTCATCTCTGGGAAATGGATTAAGGTCATTGCTTTGCTATACTGTGTGACCTGGCTTTATGTTATGATAAAATTATTGGTCACGAGCCTGTACTCAGCACTGCCATCATTCCTGTTCTTTGGGAGCTATCTTTTGGAAACTATTAATAATTACACTTCTTACGTCTTCACCTCAGAGGATGAATTTAGGGGGGAGACAAGATGGGAAACTTTCTCCCACTTGTTCACCTTCCCCTCCATATCTTCAGAAACTCCTTTTTCTTCTATCCTCTTCATGAAGACGTCCACAATATTCCCTGAGAATTTTGAATATCCTTGGGATGTTCAAACAAGCATGATCATATTGCTATGTCTTCTGAATGTGGTTCAGGCCTTGTTTAGGGTTAAACAACTATTCAGGAATACTGTCCAGAGATCAACCCCAGCAACAGATACAGTGACTACTCAAACCCCCACGACAGGCACTGTAGCTCCTTCAACCCGCACGACAACCACTGTGGCTACTCAAACCCCTGCAACAGTCACTACAGTTACTCCAACCCCCGCAACAGGCACTGCAGCTACTCAAACTCCGCCAACAGTCACTGCAGTTACTCCAACCAGTGCGACAAGCACTGCAGCCACTCAAACCGCGGCAACAGTCACTACAAGTACTCCAACCCCCGCGACAGGCACTGCAGCTACCCAAACCCTCGCGACGGGTACTACAGCTGAACCAGAGGACCAACCGTCGCTGGTATCCGTTGCCCCTGTACAGAAGAAGAAATCTTTGAAGCGGAAGTCAGGTCGTGTAGAAAAGGATGATGGAAAACCAGGGCCATCACGAGGAGGGGAGGAGGAAGAGGAAGAACTCATAAACGAGACGGAAACCACCCGATCCTTATCCCTGAATGAGTTGCGAGATATGCGGAAAGATTTCGGCCGTCGTCCAGGCGAGCATATTGTTACCTGGCTGCTCCGATGCTGGGATAATAGGGCCAGTAGCCTGGAATTAGAGGGGAAGGAGGCCAAACAGCTGGGATCCCTTGCTAGGGAAGCGGGTATTGACAAAGCAATTGGAAAAGGGACACAGGTCCTCAGCCTCTGGAGGCGACTGCTGTCAGGCGTAAAGGAAAGGTATCCCTTCAAGGAAGATGTTATATATTGCCCAGGCAAATGGACCACTATGGAGAGAGGTATCCAGTACCTGAGAGAACTAGGCGTGCTGGAGGTGGTTTATAGTGACCTGGATGACCCCCGAACACCCAAAGATCCAGATGACGTCCAGTGCACGCGACCCATGTGGCGGAAGTTGGTACGGAGCGCACCAGCATTGTATGCCGGTTCGTTGGCAGTACTGTGCTGGAAAGAGGAAGAAGCACCAACGGTGGATGAGGTGGTTAGCAGACTTCGGGATTTTGAAGAAACTATCTCCTCCTCCCTTGTCTCGGCTGTGGAGAAACTGTCCCGGGAGGTCCAGCAACTCAAAGAGGATATGTCTTATTCTCCACCTGTACGGACCAGTATCTCAGCCATTAGGAGTCAGCGTTTTTCTCCTCAAGAGAGAGGATATAGAAAGTACACACCACGGGGCACCCTGTGGTTTTACCTGCGTGACCACGGAGAGGACATGAGGCAGTGGGATGGAAAACCTACCTTGACCCTAGAGGCACGTGTACGTGAGTTGCAAGGAAAAACAATCACACAAGGGGGTTCTCCCAGGAAAAATGCTGCTCCAGTTTTCAGGAAAAACCTGTCTCACGACGGTCCAGTTTCCAGTGAACAGTTCCCCAGACAGAGTAGAAGGGCTGATCTTACTTTGGATTGTAATTGCAATGAAGAAATTCTTGACTCACGTTTGCAAGAAGTGAGAGATGGATACTATGACCAGAACTAGAGGGGCCCTGCCTCCAGCCAGGTGGAGGAAAGGGACAACCGGGTTTACTGGACTGTGTGGATTCGATGGCCTGGCACATCAGACCCACAGGAGTATAAGGCTCTCGTAGACACTGGTGCACAGTGCACCCTGATGCCATCAAACCATAAAGGGGCAGAACCCATTTGTATTTCTGGAGTGACAGGGGGATCCCAAGAGTTAACTGTATTGGAGGCCGAAGTGAGCCTGACCGGGAATGAGTGGCAGAAGCACCCCATTGTGACTGGCCCAGAGGCTCCGTGCATCCTTGGCATAGACTACCTCAGGAGAGGATATTTTAAGGACCCAAAAGGGTACCGGTGGGCTTTTGGTATAGCTGCCCTGGAGACGGAGGAAATTAAACAGCTGTCCACCTTGCCTGGTCTCTCACAGGATCCTTCTGTTGTGGGGTTGCTGAGGGTTGAAGAACAACAGGTACCAATCGCTACCACAACAGTGCACCGGCGGCAATACCGCACCAACCGAGACTCTCTGATCCCCATCCATGAGCTGATTCGTCGACTGGAGAGCCAAGGAGTGATCAGCAAGACTTGCTCACCCTTTAACAGTCCCATATGGCCAGTGCGAAAGTCTAATGGAGAGTGGAGACTAACAGTAGACTACCGTGGCCTGAACGAAGTCACGCCGCCACTGAGTGCTGCCGTGCCGGACATGCTAGAACTTCAATACGAACTGGAGTCAAAGGCAGCCAAGTGGTACGCCACAATTGACATCGCTAATGCCTTCTTCTCCATCCCTTTGGCGGCAGAGTGCAGGCCACAGTTTGCTTTCACTTGGAGGGGCGTCCAGTACACCTGGAACCGACTGCCCCAGGGGTGGAAACACAGCCCTACCATTTGCCATGGACTGATCCACACCACACTGGAACAGGGTGAGGCTCCAGAACACCTGCAGTACATTGACGACATCATTGTATGGGGCAACACAGCAGAGGAAGTTTTTGAGAAAGGGAAGAAAATAATTCAAATCCTTCTGAAATCTGGTTTTGCCATAAAACAAAGTAAGGTCAAGGGACCTGCACAGGAGATCCAGTTTTTAGGAATAAAATGGCAAGATGGACATCGTCAGATCCCAACAGATGTGATCAATAAAATAACAGCCATGTCTCCACCAACTAACAAAAAGGAAACGCAAGCTTTCTTAGGCGTTGTGGGTTTTTGGAGAATGCATATTCCAAATTACAGTCAGATCGTAAGCCCTCTCTATCACGTGACCAGGAAGAAGAACGACTTCAAATGGGGCCCTGAGCAACGACAAGCCTTTGAACAAATTAAACAGGAGATAGTTCAGGCAGTAGCCCTTGGGCCAGTCCGGGCAGGACAAGATGTAAAGAATGTGCTCTACACCGCAGCCGGGGAGAATGGTCCTACCTAGAGCCTCTGGCAGAAAGCACCAGGGGAGACTCGAGGTCGACCCTTAGGGTTCTGGAGTCGGGGATACAGAGGATCCGAGGCCCGCTACACTCCAACTGAGAAGGAGATATTGGCAGCATATGAAGGGGTTCAAGCTGCTTCGGAAGTGGTTGGTACTGAAGCACAGCTCCTCCTGGCACCCCGACTGCCGGTGCTGGGCTGGATGTTCAAAGGGAGCGTCCCCTCTACACATCATGCAACCGATGCTACGTGGAGTAAGTGGGTCGCACTGATCACACAATGGGCCCGAATAGGAAACCCCAGTCGCCCAGGAATCTTGGAGGTGATCACGAACTGGCCAGAAGGCAAAGATTTTGACATATCCACAGAGGAGGAGGTGATACGTGCTGAAGAAGCCCCACTGTATAATAAACTACCAGAAAACGAGAAGCAATATGCCCTGTTCACTGATGGGTCCTGTCGCTTTGTGGGAAAACATCGGAGATGGAAAGCTGCTGTATGGAGTCCTATACGCCAAGTTGCAGAAACTGCTGAAGGAGAAGGTGAATCGAGCCAGTGTGCAGAGGTGAAAGCCATCCAGCTGGCCTTGGACATTGCTGAACGAGAAAAATGGCCAGTCCTTTATCTCTATACTGACTCATGGATGGTGGCAAATGCCCTGTGGGGGTGGTTGCAGCAGTGGAAGCAGAACAACTGGCAGCGCAGAGGTAAACCCATCTGGGCTGCCACGTTGTGGCAAGATATTGCTGCCCAGGTAGAGAACCTGGCTGTAAAAGTACGTCACGTAGATGCTCACGTACCCAAGAGTCGGGCTACTGAGGAACCTCAAAATAACAAGCAGGTGGACCAGGCTGCTAAGATTGAAGTGGCTCAGGTGGATTTGGACTGGCAACATAAGGGTGAATTATTTATAGCTCGGTGGGCCCATGACGCGTCAGGCCATCAAGGAAGAGATGCAACATATAGATGGGCTCGTGATCGAGGGGTGGACTTAACCATGGATGCTATTGCACAGGTTATCCACGAATGTGAAACGTGCGCTGCAATCAAACAAGCCAAGTGAGTAAAGCCTCTGGTATGGAGGACGATGGTTGAAATATAAATATGGGGAGGCCTGGCAGATTGATTATATCACACTCCCACAAACCCGACACGGTAAGCGCTATGTGCTCACCATGGTGGAAGCAACCACCAGATGGCTGGAAACATATCCTGTGCCCCATGCCACTGCCCGGAACACCATCCTGGGCCTTGAAAAGCAAGTCCTGTGGCGACATGGCACCCCAGAAAGAATTGAGTCAGACAACGGGACTCACTTCCGAAACACCCTCATAGACACCTGGGCCAAAGAGCATGGCATTGAGTGGGTCTATCACATCCCCTACCATGCACCAGCCTCTGGGAAAATCGAACGATACAATGGACTGCTAAAAACTACGCTGAGAGCAATGGGTGGTGGGACATTCAAACATTGGGACACACATTTAGCAAAGGCCACCTGGTTAGTCAATACCAGGGGATCTGCCAATCGAGCTGGCCCTGCTCAATCAAGACTCTTACGTACTGTAGAGGGAGATAAAGTCCCTGTCGTGCATATGAGAAATATGCTGGGGAAGACAGTCTGGGTTACTCCTGCGTCTGGCAAGGGAAAACCCATCCATGGGATTGCTTTTGCTCAAGGACCTGGGTACACTTGGTGGGTGATGCGAAAGGATGGGGAGGTCCGGTGTGTACCTCAAGGGGATTTGATTTTGGGTGAAAATAGCCAATGAACTGAATTTTGATGTCAACTGTTACATGATATTGTATGTCATTATTTCTATGATATAGCAGTGGTATAGCAGTGAAAATCACCCAGATTAGTGAAGAATGAACTAACTCCTATGAAACCGAGCGAAGTGGAACAATGATAGAACTGGACGAGCGCAGCAGTACCGAAATGAGAACTGTCTTCAGATGCAACGGCCCAGCACCGCACACCATCTCTTCGGCCCTGAAAGACTGTTATAACAAATGGAGCCCAAAGTCATGGACTAAATGAACTCAGTGGACATTTTAGAGGGATAGTCCATAGACCAAGGGAATGATATCTGTGCGTGCATATATATATATGTGTGTATATATAAAGAAAGATAGTAGTGGTTAATTGAAATGTATTAAAAAAGATGTGAGACCTAAGCACGACGTAAATGGTATGGAATAAGGGGTGGATACTGTCCTGGTTTCAGCTGGGATAGGGTTAAATTTCTTCCTAGTGCTGTGTTTTGGATTTAGTACGAGGAGAATGTTGATAACACACTGATGTTTTCAGTTGTTGCTAAGTGCCCTCCTAGTCCAAGGACAGCTCCCGTGCCTACTGACTGAGCTAGGTACACAAGATGGGAGGGAACATAATCAGGACAGCCAGCCCAGCTGGCCAATGGGGTATTCCATACCATGTGACATCATGCTCAGTATATGAAGGGTAGGCGTGATCCAGGAAGTACCGATCGCTACTTGGTTATTGGTCAGCGCGGGTGGTGAGCAATTGCATTGTGCATCACTCATTTTGTATATTCTATCATTATCATTATTATTTTCCTTTTTTTTCCCTGTTCTATTAAACTGTCTTTATCTCAACCCACGAGTTTTTCTCACTCTTACCCTTCCGATTCTCTCCCCGTCCCGCTGGGGGAGGGGGGAGTGAGTGAGCGGCTGCGTGGTATTTGGCTGCCTGCCAGGTTAAACCACGACAGTGGTGAAATTTCCAGCAAGCACTAGTGTCACCTGACTGAAAAACATATTTGCAGCAAGAAAACATTGTACGCCACAGTTAAATATTTAACTACTATGCTTCAAGTAGAAGAAAGTTTTGCTTAAGATCATATATGGAGTATTTCACTGGGGGAGACAGGAAGATGGATGACCAATAACTCTCCCCCTCCCCCCAACATAATAAAGCCTCTTGTGTGGTTGATTGCTTTTAAAACTACACAATTTAAACCTAGCTTCTTTTTCATATATACTACAGATTCAGGCATACCAACTTTTCAGCCTCCCACTACATTAACATGAAAATAATTAACAGCATACTCATGTAAGAATTCCACCCCCCCCACCCCCCCAGTTAAAATATCTTATACCACTAGCCTTGCAAATTCTGGTTTACTGGCGATCAGATCATCAGTATCTGTTACACAATTTTTGTCCAAAAAGCAGATTCGTGCCCGGCGTGCAAGTAACCAGTTCCACACGCTCAGGAGAGATATTGTTTTATTCAGGCCTGGGTGCTCGGTGGACTTGCCACAAATCAAGCACACCTGGTCTAATCACCTTTCTGTTTATATCCATGCTTCTCATACATATTTTAAATTTCTCTTTTACGTATTCATTACATTTCCGAAAACTAATTATAATATTACATCACCCTAGACACATGCGCACTAAAGCCTTTAGGGTTTCCTTGGGGGTCTCGGGTGGTCTCTGGTGGTCGGCAGGGTAGTGAACTCTTCATGAACCCGTTCCTTTCTTTCCTTATAAGGTCGAGGTTTGTCTCCGAGCCACGTCTGGACCACGTTTGTTTGTGGTTCTCGTTTCCAAGGTTAATCTTCACTAGAATCTAACAATGCTTCTAGGATACACAGTTTATACTAGTTACAATTCCACACACTTACAAACACAACACCTGTTAGTTACCTAACTTCTAAGCAAATAATCTTCATTGTTTAAAATTACAGCAGCGAGCAATATAGAATAATAGGTACCATAACAAACTGTATCTACTGCATCAATTCCCCCCTTTGAGACTTATGATGTTGAGCATCATGAGTCTCACATCATTTACTTATAAGCATGTGGTCTACAAGAAGACGTACATTAAATCATACAACAAATAATTATAACTAAGTGCTATCCAGTAAGAAGTTTTTGAGAAAGGGAAGAAAATAATTCAAATCCTTCTGAAATCTGGTTTTGCCATAAAACAAAGTAAGGTCAAGGGACCTGCACAGGAGATCCAGTTTTTAGGAATAAAATGGCAAGATGGACGTCGTCAGATCCCAATGGATGTGATCAACAAAATAACAGCCATGTCCCCACCAACTAGCAAAAAGGAAACCCAAGCTTTCTTAGGCGTTGCGGGCTTTTGGAGAATGCATATTCCAGATTACAGTCAGATCGTAAGCCCTCTCTATCAAGTGACTCGGAAGAAGAACGATTTCAAATGGGGCCCTGAGCAACGACAAGCCTTTGAACAAATTAAACAGGAGATAGTTCAGGCAGTAGCCCTTGGGCCAGTCCGGGCAGGACAAGATGTGAAGAATGTGCTCTACACCGCAGCCGGGGAGAATGGCACCCCAGAAAGAATTGAGTCAGACAACGGGACTCATTTCCGAAACACCCTCATAGACACCTGGGCCAAAGATCACGGCATTGAGTGGGTCTATCACATCCCCTACCACGCACCAGCCTCTGGGAAAAACGAATGATACAATGGACTGCTAAAGAGTACGCTGAGGGCAATGGGTGGTGGGACATTCAAGCATTAGGACACACATTTAGCAAAGGCCACCTGGTTAGTCAACACTGGGGGATCTTTCAATCGAGCTGGCCCTGCCCAATCAAAACTCTTACGTACTGTAGATGGAGATAAAGTCCCTGTCGTGCACATAAGAAATATGCTGGGGAAGACAGTCTGGGTTACTCCTGCCTCTGGCAAGGGAAAACCCATCCGTGGGATTGCTTTTGCCCAAGGACCTTGGTGCACTTGGTGGGTAATGCGAAAGGATGGGTAAGTCCGGTGTATACCTCAAGGGGATTTGATTTTGGGTGAAAATAGCCAATGAACCGAACTGTATGATGTTAATTATTATATGATATTGTATATCATCATTATCTCTATGGTTGCTATAGCAGCAAAATCACCCGGATTAATGAAAAACGAACTAACTCCAATGAAACCGAGCCAAGTGCAACGACGGTAGAACCGGACAAGCACAGCAATACTGGAAAAAAGAACTAGCTTCAGAATGCAACAGCCCGACACCACACATCATCTCTCCTGCCCTGAAAGACTGTTATGACAGATGGAGCCCAAAGTCATGGACTAAATGAACTCAGTGGACGTTTTAGAGGGATGGCCCATAGACTAAGGGAATGATATCTGTGTATATATCAATATAATGACGAGAAAGGTGATGGTGATTAATTAGAATGTATTAGAAATTGTGAAATCTAAGCATGACGTAAATGGTATAGAATAAGGGGTGGATACTGTCTTGGTTTCGGCTGGGATAGGGTTAAATTTCTTCCTAGTGCTGTGTTTTGGATTCAGTATGAGAAGAATGTTGATAACACACTGATGTTTTCAGTTGTTGCTAAGTATCTTGTCAAGGACAACTACCCTCCAGGAAGCTACCAAGCTACTACCCTCCCAAGACTGGGAGGAAGGAACACAGCCAGGACAGCTAGCCCAGCTGGCCAACAGGGTATTCCATACCATGTGATGTCATGCTCAGTATGTGAATGGTAGGCGTGATCCAGGAAGTACCGATCGCTACTTGGTTATCGGTCAGCACGGGTGGTGAGCAATTGCATTGTGCATCACTCATTTTGTATATATTATTTATTATTATTATTTTCTCTTTTCTGTTCTATTAAACTATCTTTATCTCAACCCACGAGTTTTTTCCTCACTCTCACCCTTCCGATTCTCTCCCCGCCCCGCTGAGGGGAGGCGAGTGAGTGAGCAGCTGTGTGGTATTTGGCTGCCTGCCAGGTTAAACCACAACACTAAGATGATGATCAGTATTGCAAATAAAAACAACTGTCTGAGCCAATTTAAATTTGGAAGCCACGAAAATAACCAAGGAAGATCTAATCCTTCTCGTTCCTTAAATCCAGATGCTAAGTCCTTTAATTGTTGAATTTTCTTCTCAACTAACTGCGAATTATCACTTAGGTTAAAACAGCATATACCTTTAAACTCTTCACAGCCATGATTATGTCTTAAAAGTAAATAATCAATTGCAGCCCTGTTCTCAAGAGTAGCTTCTCGTATTTGAGTCATTTCCATGCCAATAGCTGAAAGTGCCTGAGAGGTATAATTTATATCTTTAACTAAAGCACAGGTAATTCTTCTTATGGTGTGGTAATTCATAGCTACCCCAACTCCGAGCACTAGGATAGCTGCAGCTGACATTTCACTTGAACTGTATAAGGTGACTTGCGAGTCACAGTCTTCTGATACCTGGTATATATTCCTTTTAGTTTGTTTACTATGTTCTAAGTCTTTCTTATTTATCAGCAACGGAGCTATCCTCCCTATTGAACACGGACCTCCTGTTATATTTGCCGGGATATAAGAATATGCTATTCGTCCACATAACAAAAACCATCCAAGGGGTAATTTAGTATGAGCCCAGGCATAACTCAGAAGTTGAGTAGAGTTACACCTCAAAGGGGGTTGTAAACGTGTTAAATTTTCGCATCCAAAAGGGCAATTTACAAATTCGACACAATGTCTGGCCGGAAGTGTTCCTCGTACCTTAACTCTCAACATCCCTCTCTCCTTGGATCTAGTTGTTTTTCCCAAACTATAAATACTATGATAAGTTAACTTGATGTCAAAGCTCTGAAACATCGTGTAGTTCTTTATCAATTTTAAAGGACTTGGTATTCCTACAAGGCAAGAACCGTACATTCCTCCTACTGAATTCTCTGCTGCAATACAAAAAGAAGACATGTTGGTTACTTCTCGGGCTAAGAGTTCCCAGATATTTCGATTTCTATCCCATTTTGGCAATAGAAATTGGGATTCAGCTTTACTGATCGTCATGACTAACATCAACATGCTCCACATTTTTACTTCTAAACCCCAGTTCCAAATAATTTGATTCCTCCTCTAACAATAAAAATTTTAAATATCACAAATAATTCAGCAGCATCTCCGGTGACTCATCAAGTACACCTTAAAGTCGATTTCAATGGTCCTTTAGGTATAGATGTCCACAGTCTAGGAGGTATTTTCTTTATCCTAGTAGAGTGAATCCAAGAGTCTATTCCTTCTAATTTTACAGCAGTGTTTGTTGTCAATAACACTTGAAAGGGTCCTTTCCACTTTTCTCCAAGGGGGTCGTCCTTCCACGTTCGCAGGTAGACTTGATCTCCTGGACTGAATGAATGTACTGGAAATTCAAGAGGTAAAGGTGTCTTCAAAAGAACATATTTGTGTAAAGAACTCGCCATTTTACTCAAAGACAAGAGATATTCAGTTAACACTTTTTCTCCTATTACATGCATTTGTTCAGACCTTCCTGTTAGATTGACATCATAAGGTTTACCATACAGAATTTCAAATGGACTGACTTTTTCTCTAGCTCTCGGGGTCACCCTAATTCTTAACAAGGCAAGTGGTAAAGCTTCAATCCATTTCAACTGAGCTTCTTGACATATTTTAGAGATTTGTCTCTTTAATGTTTGATTCATTCTTTCTACTTGCCCACTAGATTATGGCCTCCAAGGAGCGTGCAAATCCCACTTGATTCCTAGTGTCTTACTCATATTCTTAATAACCTCCGCCACAAAATGTGGGCCTCTGTCAGAGGACATCCCTAAAGGTACTCCAAATCTTGAAATATTTTTTTTTTAATAAGTGTTTTGTTACCTCTTTTGCCTTGTTGGTTCGACACGGGAAAGCTTCTGGCCATCCAGAGAAGGTATCTACCAATACTAATAGATATCGGTATTGATTGCATCTTGGTAATTCTGAAAAATCTATTTGCCAGTACTCACCGGGAGTTATGCCTTTCCTTACCTCTCCAGGAGGGGGTCGAATTTGTATTTTCGGATTGTTCCTAAGACAAATCTCACATTTATTACTCACGCTTTTAGCAATGAACAACATTTCAGTCCCTATTGCATATCGTTTTACCGACTCAACCATTGCTTCTGCTCCCATATGTGTCTCAGCATGGGTTTTGACCATCAATTTCTTCATGATTTCGGGAGTTACTATACATTGTCCATGTGAAGTAATCCACCATCCTTGATCATTCTTTTTGCACTGTAATAGCTCAGCCAACTTATTTTCTTTTTCATTATAATTTGGGGATTCTATTTGAATTTATTTTGATGGAATTAAAACATAGATTGTGGTACTTAGCGCTACACGCTTGGCAGCTTCATCTGCTTTTCGATTTCCTTGTATCACTTTTGAGTTTCCCTTTTGATGTGCTTTACAATGAATTACTGCAACTTCTTTAGGTTTTTGTACGGCTTCTAATAAGTTTAAAACCTCTGTTCCATACTTTATAGGTGAGTCACTGGCAGACAAAAGTCCTCGCTCTTTCCATATCGTTCCATGGGCATGAACAACTCAAAAAGCATATTTAGAGTCTGTATAAATATTAACTCTTTTACCTTTAGCCAGATCTGAAGCTCTTGTCAAAGCTATTATCTCTGCCTTCTGGGCGGATGTGTTTGGAGGTAATGCTTTTACTTCTCGATCTTCGGTTAAAGTTACCACGGCATAGCTGGCCCTCCTTTCTCCTTTTACAACAAAGCTGCTTCCATCAGTAAATAATTCTTCATCCAGAGTCTGGAGAGGGACATCTTTCAGGTCTGGCCTGCTGGCATATACCTGTTTGATAACTTGTAAACACTCATGATTAGGACTATTCTCTTTTTCTCTTGGCATTAAAGAAGCAGGGTTTAAAATTGCACTTACATTCAAAGCGATATCATCTTGTTCCACTAACAGAGCTTGATATTGTAACAAGTGACTAGGGGTAAGCCAATGATGTCCTTTTTGTTCCAGTACTGCAAGTACCACATGAGGGATATGAACTGTTATTTTCCGTCCCAATGTTAATTTCCTAGCTTCTTGAATTATGAGAACCGTTGCTGCAACTGCCCGCAAGCAGCTGGGCCATCCCGAGCTCACTTTATCTAACTGTTTAGAAAAGTAAGCCACTGGTCTTCTCCAGTCTCCTAAGCGTTGAGTCAGAACTCCCATAGCTACATGTCTCTTCTCATGAACAAATAGCTCAAAGGGTTTAGTCAAATTTGGGAGTCCTAAAGCTGGAGCTTTCATTAAAGTCTGTTTAATATCATCAAAACTTTTTCGGCACTCTGGAATCCATTTTAACAATTCTTCAGGGCCTTTGGTTGCTTCATACAACGGTTTTGCCATTAAACCATAATTTGGAATCCAAAGACGACACCATCTAGCCATTCCCAGAAATCCCCTCAACTCTCTTTTAGATTGAGGGGGTGCCATCCTGCAAATGGCTTCTTTTCTATCATTTCCCAAACTTCGCTGTCCTTGGGAAATCTCAAACCCCAAATAAATTACAGTTTGTTTTGCAATTTGTGCTTTCTTCTCTGACACCCTGTATCCAGCCATTCCCAAAAAGTTTAGGAGGTTAACAGTCTTGTCTTTGCAGATTTCAACAGTATCTGCTTCCAATAGGATGTCATCAACGTACTGAAGGAGGGTGATTTGATCTTCCTTACCGGACCACTGTTCCAGTTCCTTGTTCAGAGCTGCTCCAAAGATGGTTGGGCTATTTTTAAACCCTTGTGGCAGTACAGTCCAGCAGAGCTGAGTCCTCCTTCCAGTCGATGGATCTTCCCATTCAAAAGCAAAAATTTTTTGACTATTCTCTTCTAGAGGTATACAAAAGAAAGCATCTTTCAAATCTAAACCAGAAAAATATCCATTTGACTCATTGATGGTTGTCAGCTGCGTATATGGATTAGGGACTACTGGATGAATATCTGTCACTAATTGATTTATTGCTCTTAAATCTTGAGCCAGCCTATATCCTTGGTTATGTGGCTTTTTCACTGGAAGGATAGGAGTATTGTAATCAGATTGACATTCCCTCAAAAGTCCATATTTGAGAAAATTATTTATTATTGGTTCCAAACCTTTTCTGGCTTCTATACTAATAGGATATTGTTTCTCTCTTACCGGTCGAACTCCTGTTTTCAATTCAACTTTTACCGGTTCCACATTTTTCGCTCTTCCTGGTTTCTCTGTCGCCCAAACAAAAGGGTAAACTGCATCTTTAATTTCTTCTGGTATTTCTTCAGATTCTTCTGTGTTTGTCTGTAATAAATAAACTTGGGCTTGCCAGGCATTAGCTTCAGGAAAATGAACTTGGATTTTTCCTTTTTTAAAGTTAATTTGTGCTCCCAATTTATTCAATAAATCCCATCCCAAGAGAGGCATGGTGCATTCCGGTATATATAAAAATTCATGCATCAATGTTTTTCCTCCAATTTTACATTTTAAAGGTCTAAAAAAGGGCCTTACCTCTTTCTTTCCCGTGACCCCAACAACAGATACATTAAATTTACTCATTGGTCTTTTACATGTATTTATAACAGAATATTTTGCTCCAGTGTCCACTAAAAAATCAACTACTTTATTTCCCAGCTTTACTGGAACCAGGGGCTCAGCTGGGAGAATATAATTTTCTGCTCCCGGTCCCCATCATTCAGAATCCCCTGCCATCATAAGCAGATCAGATTCTGGTGGAATTTGCTGTGACTGAATCACAGCAACTTTCCTATTCTCTGGACACTCATTTTTCCAGTGTCCTTGTTTCTTACATGCAGCACATTGATTGATCCCTAACGGAACAGACTGTCTAAATATATTTCCACATCCTCTACCTCTACCCCTCAAGTATCCTCTGCCTCTACCTCTCAAATATTTTCTTCCCCTACCTCCAGCCGATCCTTGGGCATTCACAAAGGCAGCTGCCAGAATAGCAGCTTTCTGCTTCCTGTCTTTTACTTTTTCTTTCTCCTGATTTTTCTTTTCTTCTTCTTCTCTGTTATTATATACTTTATAGGCAATCTCAATTAACTGTGATATAGTCATCTCTGTAATGCCATCCACTTTCTGCAATTTTTTGCAAATATCAGGGGCTGCTTGTCCAACAAACAAAGTAGTAAATATTGCCCTGTTCTCATCACTTTCAGGGTCTAAATCCATCCATTTTCTGGCTGCCTCACATAAGCGTTCATAAAAGGTAGACGGATCTTCTGTTTTCCCTTGAATTATCTGGGTTAGTTTTGCCAAATTCTTTGGATGGGATATTCCATTTTTCACCCCATAAAAATCAATTGCTGATACTGTTTTATCATTAATTTCCCATCATTACTATTAGGATTCCAATTTGGGTCTTGAGTTGGCATAAAATGAGCAGGACCTTCTCTTGCATTTATTCTTTCATTTTCCATATTAGCTTTTTCCAATACCACCCTCTTTTCTTCAGGAGTAAACAAATTATTTAAAAGAATTTGAATATCTTGCCAATCTGGATTATGATTTTCAATAATCGTCCGAAAGGATCTATACACCTTTTCAGGATTTTCTCCATATGACCCTGCTAGTTCTTTCCAATTCATTAAATCAGAAGTTGTAAATGGTACTTTCACAAATACAGGTTCCCCCCTTGGGCCCACAGCCTGACGAAGGGGTGCTAATAAAACAGACCCCTGTTGGGTCCTAGTTCTGCCAGATATTGAACTAAATGTATTACTTCCCCTTGCTCCAGTTTCAAAACTTTCATTTTTACTCGGTGCCACCAACATCTGTATATCTTCTTCTCCTATATATCTATATCCTCTTCTCCTAGTTTTAAACATCGTTTTCCTATACTACAAGCAGAACAACAATGCGCTTTTGGTTCCTTGTCCTCCATCATCATCATCATCATATTAGAATCTGAGACTAAAAGTTTACATTTCTTCCGAATTTCATGATCATTTCTCAAGGTAAAGAACAAGTCCACATAAGGGACCTCATCCCATTTGCCCTGTCGTCGACAAAATAACATAAGTTGCAAGATAGTATTATATTGCAAAGTTCCCAATACTGGCCATTTTTCCTCATCTTCTAATTTATACATTGGCCACCATCTAGTACAATACTCAATTAATTTCTCCTTTCTCAAAGGATCTCCCCCAAATTTTCCCCAATGTTTTATAATACATCCAAGGGGAGAGCAAAGTGTTACTTTGGACGGTTGAGTTCCCATATTTTTACCCCAAAAGAACGTTCTTAACCACGATTTCATATACTCCAGTCGTCACTGTCAAACGCATATGAATATACCTTTTTACCCTTGGTGCCACAATTCCTTACCAAATGCATGCACAATTTTATACCCCAGCACAATACTCATTTACCTTAGCGTTGCACCATTGAGTCGCTCACCTGCTCTGGTTGGGGAGGATACTCACAGAGTCCCCAATCAAAAGGTCGGTGCGCGCTGGAGTCCAGAGAGCAGGGTCTCCCCACCGAGAGCCAGCAAGTCGATCCGGGCAAGGCTTCACAGCAGTCCCACCTGGGTCGCCAAAAACTGTTGTCCGCAAAGCGGATTCGTGCCCGGCGTGCAAGTAACCAATTCCACACGCTCAGGAGAGATATTGTTTTATTCAGGCCTGGGTGCTCGGTGGACTTGCCACAAATCAAGCACACCTGGTGTCGTGGTTTAACCCCAGCCAGCAAAAATAAACGCCACGCAGCCGCTCGATCACCCCCCCCCCCGGTGGGATGGGGGAGAGAATCGGGAGGGCACAAGTAGGAAAGCTCCCGGGTTGAGATAAAAACAGTTTAATAATTGAAATAGAACTAAGTAGAACAGTAATAATAACAGTGAGAACAACAACAATAACAGAATACACAAAGCAGGCAATGCACAACACAACCGCTCACCGACTGCTTGTCACGAACGGGGGGCGAGCCCCCCCCCCACACCTGGTTTTTATACTGAGCATGATGTCACATGGTATAGAATACCCCATTGGCCAGCTCGGTCCACCACCCCGGCTGTGCTCCCCCCTCCCGGTGCAAGCATCACCCAGCAACAGCCAAAGCATCAATGGGCCATCAACGCTCCTTTCACACCGAACCCAAAACACAGCACACCCCCCAAGCTACTGGGAAGAAAGTTAACCCTGTCCCAGCTGGAACCAGGACACCTGGTCTAGTCACCTTTCTGTTTATATCCATGCTTCTCATACATATTTTAAATTTCTCTTTTACATATTCATTACATTTCCGGGAACTAATTATAATATTACATCATCCTAGACACATGCGCACTAAAGCCTTTAGGGTCTTCTTGAGGGTCTCGAGTGGTCTCTGGTGGTCGTTAGGGTAGTGAACTCTTTGTGAACTTGTTTCTTTCTTTCCTTATAAGGTCGAGGTTTGTCTCTGAGCCACATCTGGACCACGTTTGTTTATGGTTCTCGTTTCCAAGGTTAATCTTCACTAGAATCTAACAATGCTTCTAGGATACACAGTTTATACTAGTTACAATTCCACACACTTACAAACACAACACCTGTTAGTTACCTAACTTCTAAGCAACAAATCTTCATTGTTTAAAATTAGAAGCAAGCAATATAGAATAATAGGTACTGTAACAAACTGTATCTACTATATCACCATCAGCAAGTTTCCACATTCTCAAGTGAGACCTCCTTTTCCAAGAATTCTGTACATTCATAGTCATCTGATTTGGCTTTTAAAAAGTTCAGAGAGAAAGTTTCCTAAAACATCCTCATTCACATTTTTGGCAGGCTTTTTTCTATGCCAACAAGACTGATTTGCAGTGGGCTTTGCTGTTGTATTTCTAGATCTATAACAGAACTGAAGCAGGTAGGGAAACAAAGCAGTAGTCTTGAAATCTTCAGCTGATGTTTGGGAAGAGTGCGTTTTTGTAGGTATACAGCCTACTGATCTCAACAGCTTAGATTTACCTTCGTACATTTTCTTAATGTACTCCCCCCCTCCCCCAGGCTCTGATCTCTAGAATGTGCAGTTCACTCTTTATATTAGAGTGTTTAGCCAGTAAAACTCAAATCAGTCCCTAAAGCATGCCTGAGATTTGTCTCAAAAGCTGAACACTGCATTAAAATAAACTGAAAATAAGATGGAGGTAAACGCTTTCCATTAACAAATTCTTTCTGCCCAGAATGTATTGTTCATGCTGTCTTAAATAGGTTAAATTCAAATGCAAAAATATTTGAAGTTCATACATGTATATCTATCTACAAGAAAAAAAAAAAAAGAGACTGGTATTTGTTAAATACATTTCAGAAATAGAAAATTTTGTTCCTCATTCTCATTCCAATTATAAGAATCTGAATTAAGTTTATGTAAATAATCTTGGTATCTTCTAGCTTTTGACTTCACAGCATTCTTATTTCCTTTTTAATGAGAAACTTGGTAAGGAGATATGAAGTCAAAGTTTGAAGAAAAAAAAAAGCAAAATTCAGAAATATCTGGTGAAACCATGATGACTGTCCTCTAAATTCAATACCTACTTGTCACCAGCAGAACCAGATGCTTTAGATCCACAATGCAAACCTCTATCCTATCTTTTGAGTTAGATTATCAAATGCTTTTATCTTCTGTAGATAAACCACTAGGATTAGAACAAGCGTATCCAAAAGTTTTAGTATACAGCAGAAGGATGTAGAAACTCAAGGTCTATTTAGATGAAAGTGTTCTAATGGGCACAGAACATTTTGCCTCTGTTCCCCTGCTACTATTCCAACCATTCCCTCCTCACTTTCTCTTCTTATCTTTCACTTCCTGAAGCTTTACATGTAAATTAATCTGCTGCTTCTTCCTCAAACTTGCTTGCGGACCATCAGAGGAAGAATTGACAGCACATTTCAAGACTTGCTTATCGCTCTCAATTCCAGTAATCAGAAAGACAGTGGTAAGGAAGAACAGTAGTTATTCAAGACAAACCGAGTCTCAATCCAAGCACACTGGATAATAAGAATTTAGCTACCACACTAATCAAATTCATACCAAAAGGTGTGCAAAAAGCTATTTTCAAAAGATTATGACTAAAGGTTAACAGGTTTTTACAATTATAGTAGAACAGGAGCTGTGATCACATTTCGTCATCTCAAACAATTTAAGTGCAAGTTTGAAACATTAAAAAAAAAAACACACCCAACCCACAAAACATTAGATTGTTTATTAACATACAATGAGCTTAACTTGCTAAATGTTCTTTTTCCAATACATTTCTGAATAGTGGCCAACTATTTTACTATCACTTAAAAAAAAAAAAGTAAGCTGAGGAAGACACCCCACACAAAGTGGCACCCAAAATTATCTGTTAGATCAAGACTCATGAAACTAAAACCAGGTCTTAATAGGAAGTGATTTTCAGTCTCAAATACCCTAGGCAATCTTTGTCACTGACAGAGTGTTAAGTCAGTGACAGGAGCTTCACCTATAAACTGGTCTGGTCATGCTACAGTTTCTACCGAGACCAACAAAATTTCCAATCACAGGAACAGATATTTTTCCAAATTTAGGTGGATTAAAAGTTTGGTTTGTCAACTGTAGTTTATTAACTATAATTCCTTCTTTCTTTATTATGGAAAACACTTCATACCTCCAGATTGACAAGCATGAGACCTTTAAATTCCTAAGATGGAAAGAGATCAAAAGCAGACAAATACTCAAAACCAGCTTGCCAATACACAGATAAATTATAAAAGTCATCTTGCTGTGCTGGAGAAAGCCTAGTAAATACTGATTGGCTCCTCGGGTCATCTGTACTTCTGGAACACTCAGTGATGAAGCCAAAACCAGATCCATCTGGGTGTAGGCTGAGCCACCAGTTAATGTAGCCAGTTTAGGGTATATTCAAGTCCATACTACCTCACTCACAGCAGAGCTCTGAAACACTAGAAAGGTCTTTTGGAGGGTGCCAATTCCAATGCCAATCTAGACATGGCCTGGGATGAAAAAGATTCTTAACTACAAATGTTTGCACCAATGTATGTCAGAATCTTGTGTTAGCTGGGCAAATTTAACTTTAACGTTTAAATTTCAAAATATCAGTGTACATAGTTTAAGTTATATTTGAGGTGTTAGTTGATTTAAAAAATAAAAAACCCTCTCAAAAATGTTTTATTACAGACCATACTGTACTTGTTAAAATACTAGAGTCATCCTTAGGTCACAACTATTTCATCTTTACATGTTATCATTCACAATCCTCTATTTTTCTACCTTCAAGTCAATATTTTCCAGATATTAAAAAAGTCATAAGATAAAAGCATATTAAAGACAAACAAATCAAAATGCACTAGTAACACTAAAGTTCTTACAGTTGCTTCACAACTATTGATATACATCTTGCTAGCTTTGACAATAGGATCAATGGCAGCTATTCATATTACACACTGTAGATCCATCACCACATAAATTTGCCCTTTACACTCTTTTATCGGTTGCCAGACATGTATGCTATGACACAACGACAGTGCAAAAATTCACACAAATTAAGCTTAGCCATTGTCTGCATAAATTCAGGTACAAACCAACAGTTTATATGTCATTAATTTACAATGCAACTACGCAGAACACGTGGAAATATTCCTAAACCACCAAGGATTTTCAGTACTCTCTTCACCTGGATCTCCTTCATTAAGAGATGTGCTTTTTTATTAGTATTATAATTATTTACTCAAACATTGGTTACTAACAGCATATCAGAAGTAGGGTAATTTTTTAGCTACTTATATTGTAGTAGGCCTTAGAGACCACAATTATTTCAAGCAATGCACAAACTAATAAAGGAAAGCAATCACCACTAATTTTTAGTGGCTGCACCTCACTTCAGTTTGACTGGATGGAACAGCAGCAGGAAGGAAATATTATAAGAATACAAGCTTCCATAAACTAAAAGTGGACATGGGCAGATCAATGGATATAGAGCTGCCAACTTAAAAAAAACCCACCACCCAACAAAACATACACACACACAAAACCCAACCTTAAGAAAAAACAAGAATTCCAGCCATCTACCTAGCAATTATCAAGTGTTAAATTTGAGGAAGAATTTAAGAGGACATGGCAGTTAGCCTTGATATCTAACTCAAGGTCTATGTTCCACGTTATCCATAAATTCAACTGTTCAAATATAAGGATGGCAAATCAACTATTATCCACTTCAAAAATACTAAATTGTCTATAGTGGCAGGAATAAACAGTGCCGGAACACTATGCAATTCTGCAGTTAAGTCAATCCAATTTTTGTAACAAATTATTTCTTTAATAAGAAATTAAAATCAACATTATATCTACTGCTGTATTAAAGAGGAAATAGGCTGAAAAGAAGCAAGTGTCCTTTGAAAGTCATTCTCTTTGATAAACAGCTAAGAGAAACATATACAGAGATGTTGGTCAATTTTTTTAAGCATTCTTTAAGTTAAGGATGATTATTTCAAAGCAGACTTCATCAAATTTTCTTAATCCATTTTAATTCCTAAGTGATCTGCTGGAATTTGATCACATGTAGAAGCTAGCTAATATTACAACAGCATGAGAAACTTCTCATTCTTGCACAAGAACAAAATTGGACTGGAAATATTATGCTAGTCATAGCACTTCTCTGCTAGAGAAGTAGGTACTGTTATATAGCAGTATATTGCATTGTTAATACCGTTTTCTATCTATATAAAACTCTACTATTCGTACTACCTAATAACGTTCTCTAATTAAAAACAAGAACAACATGGAATAATCCAAATCTCACAAAGACACATTAGGGAAAAAAAATATGTTAAACTGATGTCATAGTTTCATTCTTTCATTATAGTCCTACTTTAACAGAGGTAGTATGAACATTACACAATTCCCTAACTATCCAGTCTTACAAAAAAAAAAAAAAAGCAGCTCATCTAGGAAGATTCAAATTTATAAAGGAGGTTGTGTCTTTCTATGTCAGAAGCAAATTATTCTCAAAATAGGCTGGTAGCTTGTGACATGGGGAGGAAAGAAAGTAAAGCAGTGACACAAAGTGATTTGGCTTGATTTGCAACCAATATTAACTACATCCACTTCCTAAAATTTGCAAAATACTTAATCGAATTTCTGGATAGCAAAACTTTTTAAATTTAAAATTTGATTTTTAAAATATGATAGTAGTGTGACATCATACCAAAGATCTCTTTCTGAAAATACACACTCAGCTGCTGAACTTTACACAGTTCAATCCTTCAAATGAAATAATTTTTTCTTCATATGTTTAAAATAAACCACATGTATATATTTTTGCAGCCTCACAGATGAAATTAATCACCTTCATGAAGTGAAGTTGTTCATAAAACACTGAATTTTTAAAAATTTTTTTTTAAGCAGAGCACTTGAAGGAAATAAGTCCTCTAGCAGCTTTACTGCTTTATTGATACATACATACAAATATAGGCAGTGCAAAAGAAAACTGTTTTACATCTCTACACTTAGTATACATGACAAATGAAAATTAAAGGTATGCCTTCCTTTTAAAAATAAATTAAGTAAAAATTGCAAAGAACTGTTAACCTCAACAAGTTGTTCCATGTTCTGTAATGGAATAATTGTTCCCTTGGTCACAAAAGTACTTAATGATAACTCATATTATCAAGATTAATAATACAAAGTGGCAATAATGTATAAAATGTTGTGAATCATTTAATTTCAACGGGAACCATTTTTCGCATCTGAAATTCAATAATTTATTCCTTTAAACTGTACCTTCTTTTCATTATTTTATGACAGCTACCATTAAAAAGTGTGATTAAAAATAAAGTACTTGAATGAAATCAGAATCTATTATTCCCTTTAGCTGCTCAATTTTTGTGTAATGTTTTAAAACTTTTCTTGTACTACTGAATTGTTATCAACCAAATCTCATCATCAGTAATTTCCAAATGCTGGATTTTTAACTGTATTGCTATAATTGATTTAAAACTTATTTTGTCTATTTATTTAAGTGACTTCTGGTCTTTAATCCCAGAGTTTACACACTGGCTCCTAGGAGAAACACAGTCTCAGGTCCGCAAAGAACAACATGACTCTTCAGTGTCCTCACTACCACATAATCTCCAAAGGGAAGCTTTATCTCCTTCTCCAAATAAAAGAACTTTGTTAACGTGCATGCAATAAATGCTTCCTAGAGGTTCAGGATTAGAAGTGAATTGCTAAAGTTATAGCTGCAATTCTTGAATTTAAAAACAGAATGCTCATCTGAAATCCTAAATGGGAAGTGAAAAAAGCTCATTTCTAACCAGATGATCCTGACACATTGATGTCACACCTCTCTCTTTTTTTTTTTTTTTTAAGCTTCCTGCGTACATACAAGTTCAAATCTAAAGGGGAAATATTTATTTAATGAAAAAGACCCATCTTTCATCTTTCAGTTTATGCACATCATCTCACTTTTGGTGAAGTTGGTTTTACTCTTTTATTGCAGGCTGCTTGTACTTCTTATCTCATGTAATAGCTTAGTAGTGCTAATCAACTCTTCCCTACTTTCTTGAATTGCAAACAGCTAGTCAGAATGAGAAATAACTTTAAAAATTAAGTGAATTCCAGAAACATACCCTAATTAAAAGGATACTGATGTCCCTTGTAAAAAATTGATGAAGTGACAAGTTCAGCACCTGCATAGTCAGTTGAAGCATCACATATAAATGCAGTTATGAAATGGTACCACCTAGCATTCACTTTCAGAGTTAAGCATATTTAATCACTTTCTGAAAGAGCTTAATATACAACAAAAAGTAATAAAAATTTTATCAATTGCTGTATGACTGTTGAAAGCAGAACAAAAAAACCTGGGAAAACTTGTCTTATTTGACAACAGAACTAAATAAACGTGACCCTTTTCCCAAGTCAAAAGGCTCCACATTTACATCAGGAGTTAAAACTTTACCTTGAAAAAAGTCACATTACTTAAGTGTAGATCAGAAAGTCCTTATGATGTGTAACAGAGCTCCAAGTGATGACCACAGAAGGTTTATCCTGGGATCTCTTATGTTAGAGAAAGGACATTTCTGTTATGTGACTTTTATGATTAACCTTTGATGGGAAGAGTGGTAACTTCTACCACTACTTCTTCCCCTTCAGGGTACACATGCATTCCTCTGGTTCCTAGGCATTGGATCACTGCAGCAGCTATATAAACAGCCTGTCACAAAGGCTGTTTATCATGATTCTAATCTTGATGGTTTGAGTTCTGATTTACATACCACAGCAAAAGAGAAAAATCAAGAGAATAGTTTACATGATTAACGTTAAGTTTTCATTATCTGACTACTTTAAGTCCTATGAAAGCACTTTGTATGTCTATACATGCTTCAGCTAAAAAAAAGTCTCTGTTCCTCTTTAAAAGCACAGATTGCATTTTCAACTTCTTCCATCATTTCCCTGAACTTGTCAAAAACAACAAAAAAAACCCTAAAGAACAGAACATATCACTTAAGTTCAAAGTATTCACCAGTAATTCAGCACTATCCAGAAACACACATGCTTGCAGAGAATTCTGGAATGCATTTATTGCAGTGTACAAAAAAGCCTGCATTTCCATCTCAAACAGTCTGAAAAGACTGACTCTCATTTAGTCACAAGGTGTGATTTCACTGTGATTTAGCTAACTGGATACAAATCCCAGTATAAACATTTATTTCAATTAAAGAAGTGACTCATTCTGGGTAAGCTTCAACTGATTCACAGAATAAAACAACCTTATCCTAAAGAGTTTCCACCTTTGTTGGTTTTTTTCCAAACAATATTTAAAATTTATTTCAACAATGTTTAAAAGATGTGTAGATGCGGCACTTAGGGACATGGTTTAGTAGTGGACTTGGCAGTGTTAGGTTTACAGTTGGACTCTATGATCTTAAAGGTCTTTTCCAACCTAAATGATTCTATGATTCTAATGCAATTACAGTGACTTAAGGAGCTCATTCAAATCTTTGGTTTACACTAGGCTGTATCAATCCAATTTAACCTACGACTCCCTAATTTCTACAAAGTCGGGCCTACAAAGAAACATCAAAGTAAGATTTTGTATACAGTCTTGTTAGCATGCTTCAGTCATGTTCCGGACAAAGTCAAGTAAGACAGCTATCTAGAGAAGGCCTATTTTGCAATGGTAGAAAACTGGTTTAGAATCTGAGTGATTTTAACCAGCACAACTTCCCCATGGACACAAACTGAACACATAAGTTCAACTAACTTGGCTTTAAAAAATAATAAGAAAAAAAACCCTAAATTGATACCACTGTATCATCTAAAACTCTTAGTTCAGCTTTCACGTCTTGTTAGTTCTTGGCATCTTTGCTGACAGTTTAAGAAAGAAGATAGTGTTTTTTTTATAGTATAGACACTGAAAAAATTAAGTTAGATTCATTTCATGTATCATCATAAAGCCCTCAGCTAGGAAGAGATCTTCAACCTGAGCTCCACACAAGGTAGTGGAGCACTGCAGAATGGGTCTTTCAGTGCCCATTTCCCAAGAGGTTCAAAACATCCAAACTGAAAAAGCTGTTTAAGCATTTCCAAGAGAATATTCCAACTTACACTTCAAGCCACCTGGATAGCTAGAAATGAACTCCCCATAGACCCTGCTCTGTGACCTCTTATCAGATGACAAGGGAGCTATACCTAAACTGCATTAAAATATTAACTTTATTTTACACAGGCCAAAGACTGACATGTAGAAAATACTTGACTCTCAACAGCCTGAATAAACAAATCCACACCACTTCTAAGAGAGAATAAGCTGCTCTACTTCCACAGAGAACTGCAAGAACCTTTACCCTTTCTTGCATTCCTCCCTTCTTACATCCCCCTTCCCAGATTCCTGGAAAAGTAGACAGACTGGAGGAGTATTCCAAGTCTGCAGGAGAAGCACAAGCACAATTATCCAAAAAAAAAAAAAAAGAAAAAAAATGTCTATAAGGGAAAATGTTTATAATTTCAACAGGAACTATTTTTTGCATCTGAAATTCAATAATTTATTCCTTTAAACTGTACCTTCTTTCATTATTTTATTCATAGACATTCTGATACCAATTACAAAGGCACAGTGAAGAGACATATGATTCTTTGGTTGAAATGATGCAGATGGGTTAGGAATGCTTTATGAATAGACAGGCCAGACATTCAGTAGATAAAAAGGCCTTGAAACTTTGTATTCTGCATAAAATAGATGAGGAAGCTAACCTTGTATCTTGAGTAGAATAGATAAGGGGGTTGTGCCAGCCTAAGCTAGTTTGTGCTAATGAGAATTGTGCTAATTAAGCCAAGGGTTAAAACTGAGCATGCATAAAGACCGAGTTCAGCTAAAGGACACTGTGAGGAAAACTATGGACAACCACCAGAGGACCCTGAAAGACCACCAATGAACACAAGGGCGCATGCATCAAAGACTTCTGCATATGTTAATGAATTCCGGGAAATAACATGAATATTTAGATTATTTCTCAGAAATGTAATGAATATGTATACTCTAATTGTATATAACTTCTATGGTTGAGTAATTTGGTGCGCACACTAGGTGGAGCGATCCCCTGTGCGCCCGGTGCCGCATTAAAGAATGCCTGCTTTCTAAAACTCCAAAAACTAGTCTTAGAGAGTTCTTATTTCACCGACTTACGGTAACAATTAGTACTGAAGTTCAGTTTCACATAGCATCACACACAAAATATCTACAAACTGCAGTGTAGAGCATTATGTAATATCATCCAAAAAAGGAAAAAAAAAACAAACCAAACAAAACAGACACAGAACACTTTTAGAACAAGGCCTTTATTCACAAGGGAAAAAAGTGTGTGTGGAATATTATTTTTTTTTTTTTTTAAATTTTCGCTTGTTTTTTCCAAAATGAATCTTGGCAAGCAGACAAGACAAAAAACTCAGAAGAGAACAAATCTGTCAGATTCCTTGATGTTTACTGCAAGGGAAGATTAATTATTTTTCATGTATACTAAACCACACTGGTCATATAGCAAAGAGTGTGCATCCATATAATCCCCCTACTTCTGGGTCTGCCAAGTCTGTAAAAAAATTCCTCTTCCCCCCCCCCCCCCGCAGGTTTGAGTATTATGCTTTTCAGTCTCCCACATAAATGACAACACTGAAATAGTGCTAGTCCTTTATATAGTATTACTATATGTATAACCTTGATAAGGTACTCATAAAGACTGAGGTCTGTATACTTCTAAACTTTCCAAAATGAGCAAGTAAACTGAACAAGCCTCATCCTCCACATTATTTTACAAAGCCATTATAATCAAATACTGCACCACAGCTAATGGTATTTAAGAACAACAAGACTTCAAACCATAGCATTATTTTGCATTTTCAAAATACATGATTCCCTCTAACTTTTATGGCAGTATGGAGTATGATAGACAACAAAAAATAGGGTTTCCAACCAAACGTTCCTGTGCAGATCTCAAGAGATACCTAAATGAATGCCTAATCCAGCAGTTCTTAAATTTTCTAATACTTAGAAGGGGGAAAAATTAGTCTTTTGGCTAGCAGATGTGTCTGTTAACAACTGAAAGGAGACAGAGGTAGTAAAGACCATCAGTGAAACCCAGGAATATCATCTTGATGAGAAAGAGACCACATTCCAAGCAACTCAGCAATGGAAAGAGTTACAAGCCACATTCAGAAAACAATCTGCCTTTCAAGTAATTATTTTTAGAAAAAAGAGTCCTTATTCCCTGCGCCATTATGTACACACCATTCTGGCTATCAGAGCTTGTGTACTTTATCTATGGTTTAACTTCTTAATTGCAGAAAGGAAGGGAATGAACCTCCATTATTAGAGCAGGTCTGATGGAGAAGGGATAAAGCATAATGCAAAGTATCAAAACATGCAGTGCAATTTCTCAAAGTGCAAGATCCAAGTATTCTGTCTGGAGTTAGACTAGAGGTGTAACATCCCTTTAAAAGATGTTTGCATGCGAAATATCTCTATTGTGGAAATTAAATGAATTTTAAATAGAAAATCCAATTCCAACAAACACAGCCCCAGGTAGATCACCAGCAAAGCCCAAATCCATAATTTCGAGGCCCAGCAAAGACTGCTATCACTTGAATTACAAGAGCAAGCATCTCCCCCACCCCCACCCACCACACAAACACTGACTAGCCAAAAGAAGACTGCACAGAAACACATCAGCAAAACACTGATCAAGACTCCAGAAGTCTATTAACACTGTAAGGGAGCACTATCCTTTAACTACAGATCATTGGCAGGCTTCACAATGCAGCAGAATAGAAAACCGCACGCAGCCAAAATGCAGAATGTTCCTCCTGATCCAAGCACACAGGTAGGTGGTCTGTACCTCATTCAGAGTTTAGTTCTAGGGTTCTTCCTCCTCATGAAAAAACTCAGGTTTCTGCTACTACTGTATTATCCATACTATTCCTTATTTTAAGAGCAAAACAAAAAAGCTTTTTTTTTAAAAAAAATTTTAAAAAAACAAACTAATTTGCTGTTTAAGACCTCTGTTTCATACCAGTGAAATATATCAAGCCCTGTTAGTTTCAACCTGCAGCTTCTCAAACCAGGAGTAATGTACTGGAAAAGCCTCTGAATTAGGAAGACAATGCCGAATTGACTCACATTGGAAGCATTGCTTTAGCTACTTTCTCCTTTTCTAAAAAAGTCTTTAAGTCTACAGGTATCTTTGCTATTTTCCACAATTCTAAAAGAAAAAAAAGAATAGTTTTCTTATCCTGTTTATCACTTTTTTCCTCACTTGCACTGTTCATGTGACAAGAAAATCCTTTGTTTCCATTTCTGTGGCTCATATGTTCTTCATAAAAGTTTGGGGAAACTGTAAAAGACAGATTTGTAAAATAGTGGCAAGAACAAAGACAACTAAATGTTCATATTTTAAATTCAAAACTATTGGCCATCTTTTGCAGTATAGCACTTGTCTAACCCCAAACATCTTGTTACCTCCTTCTTCACCATTATCTCCTGTTAGATGGTGCTAGACCTATGCTTTACCTCCATGTAGCATCCTACCTGAATCAGACTCAGAAATCATATCCTAGCTGTACTTTTGCACTTCCACAACTCTCCTTCCAAAACATCTGCATTCTGAATTTTAGTAGTCCAAAACACAGTTGCTGGATTACATCTGTATTTTAGAAGCAGGACTTAATTGCATGTTTTTAAACTACTCTTTTATACCCCTGCCTCAATTGTCATCCTGGCTTTTAGATCTCTGTGAACTTACCTATTTTGTCATCTCCAAGTATTTGGATTTTTCCCTGGAACTGTCCACACTTGAAAACATATTTTCACATTTTTCCCCAGCTCTAGAATTCTCCCCATTTTTTAAATGCGAATAAAGTCCTATCTTACAATAAGAAAATCTACTGGAAAAGCCTAAGGGATAGTTCGAGTAATTTTACCCTCTCACTCTTTCGCTGGTTTCAAGAACACCTGGAAAAGAACCTCTAGTAATCTCCCATAACAGCATTTTTCTAAACATAGTAAAATTACCTTAGTTTTGTTCTTATAAGAAGCTTTATATTTTAAAATGTAGCAAAATTGACAGTAGCTAAAGCTTTTGCATCTTTCACAGAGCAGTAGGCTTCTCCATGAATGGCCCAGAAAGGGGTCTAGTTTAGATACAAGGATAGCAACAACTTTAACTACTTGAGCAAAGCACTCTAAGTTCTCTTCATCTCCCTACCACAAGTACTCCTACTCTCTGTCAAGAGAGTTGTTAGACAACAGGGAGGAGTAGAAACTGAAAGTAACAGACAGAGTCTTTGAGGTGGAATATGACAATGTAGAATGAATCCTATTGGAAACATTCATTTTGAAATTAATAGCTAGTGAGCATTCTTGCAAAACAAAGTTCAGAAGGTTAGTTGTTGAGCCTCAGCCATTGCAACACCCATACTGTTGTAATATTTAAGGCTACCAGTTTTGCTCAGTTCTTCTGCCTTTCCACAGCTGACTTTCAGGGTTTATAGCACTTTCTTTCTCTCCTCCTTTAGTTTGTCACTGCTTATTTGATAACTTCAGAGACCAGACTGCTTCATGATGCCAAAAAAGTATGCTCATGTCATATCAGAGAGGAGCATTTGTTTCCAAACACAAAAAGACAGTCCATACTTGACCAATAGATATACATACACACATGCATTTGTACACACTGTAGTCCAAAAGATAAAATGAATTTTTATGAGCTAAAATATATCCAATCCAACTTTTTTTATTATCATCATTATTATTATTATTAAAAAATAAGGATCAGTTAATACCTTAGGAAGTTTTGCTCATGTGCCTAAGTTGTAAGTCACACAAACTGAAGGAAGCAGAGAGAGGAAGGAATTAAGATAATAAAAAAACTGAGAGCAGTGAGAAAATCCTCAGAAGTGCACAGCTGCCATTCAGTCATTTAAACAATAAATAAAAATAAAATTAATGCACTAGTAAAGTGAATAATAAGGATGAGTAAATTAAAGCCTACTCCACTGACACAAAAATTAGGAATAAGAGATCCACAGATTTATTTTTTTCCTGTTAAATCAGATATTTAGCAGCTCTGCTCTGTTCATACCTACCATATAAAGGGATGACTTTTAAACTAAAAATAATGTATATTTTGTATTTAGCTTGTTATTCCAAGAACCCAGTCTGGAAACATGACATTTTTATCCTATCACAAGTCCATGATTCATAGGCAACCTTAAATCCTTACAAATAAAGATTTATTTTGCTCTGCCCACCTCTATGACAAATTTTTAGTTTAGCTTTCTTTATATTAAACCCACGTAACTCCATGACTTGCAGAAAAAAGGCATATTTAAATGAACAGCTTTTTCAAAGAGATTACTCTCATATTTGGCATTTAACAATATTGTGCAGTAAGCTAGGCACTACAGGTTTTTCTGTCAAAATATACTTGAAGTATATTATACTGTTAAAATTTTAATTATCCAGAAAAGGGCAACTGAAGTATTACGCTACAGAAAGATTTATTAGCAGGTTTATTACTAATAAACATATATATAAAAAAAAAAAAGCTGCTGAGATACAATCCTGGCTCAATGAGCTAAAAAGTTAACCATAACCTGCAATAATCAATATGCTTTTTAGGCCAATATCATATTCACATACAAGTTTGAGATGTAACAAAAGCCAGCAATTAGAATAAGAGGTCCACATAATTATGATCACAGCAAAAAGTCTTCACTTTGAACAATGTGTCAGGATAATTGTAAGCAGAGGCAAACAGATGTTCTTCATGATCTATGCACCACTGGAAGTCTTTCTGTTGTGATCACAGTCACATGAAGCTTCATTTCCTTAAGTCTAAAATACATTTTTGTTTACTACCATTGAAAAAAAGTCCAAAAGGACTCAAGAATTTGAGGGAGAGGAGGAGTAAAGAGCAAAGTGATTATTCATTTCCAACGTAGAAAAGAATTCTTCTCCTTTATGCATCTTTCCCTATTCTAGTCTTAGTGGCACAGGCAAATTTTATGTACAGCATATCTGGTTTGTTAAGAAACAGTATGAAAAACATCCTAAATTTTACACAATATATGCTCATATATTTATTACTACACAAACCTGCTACAAATAGGAGTTCTCAGCAAAAGTCAATTAGCTTTTTGCACATGCATAAATGCAAAGTCTTTAGATTAAAATGTACCAATTTTGAATTACATTTTATAGCCAGTATTAAATGAGTATGCTGAAAAAAACTTGTAAAAACATAGCTAAATACACTTCATCTCTTACTGGAAAAGACATTCACATTATGAGACTAGAGGAATATTTTTGGATGTCAGTCTCCTAAAGAACACATGAGTAACTTCACCCCAATTTACTACAAGGAAAAATGAAACGATGAACTTACCTTTAACACTTTTTCTGTTAACGTCAGCTCCTTTTTCAAGTAAATACTGAGCAATTTCTTTGTGGCCTTTGTAACATGAGATCATCAAGCATGTATGCCCATGACGGTTTGATACTTCCAAGTCCGCTTTGTGCTCCACAAGATATTTTACTATTTCCAGGTGACCATCAAAACAGGCAGCTCTAAGTGGAGTTGAATTTGTTAGAGTTGTGTTGTTGACAGATGCACCATGATCTAACAGACACTGAACCACCTTCAAGTGGCCAGCAGCTGATGCTGCCCATAATGGCGGAGCTCCCTCAATAGTCTCACCATCAAAATTAACCGAACCACCAATTTCTATAGAAGCAGAGCAATAGTCCAACAAGTATTCCACCATGTCAACGTGCCCATAACGGGCTGCCATCAAAAGTGGTGTGGCACCATTGGTTTTTTCTGACATTAGTAAGGCCACCTCTTCTCTGGTTTTGCTTGCCAGTAACTTGGAAAGGAGCCGCAGCTTGCCATCACGAGCTGCATTGAACACTGCTGTCTTTAGATCCATTTAGTCTGTACCTCTGTTTCTTGAGGGATACACACCTGCCTTTTTCAGTCACAAACAAAAGCTTATTAGAAACACACAGCCCAACTTTTTCCTCAGATCAGGCAGATGGGACAACATGGAGACTCTGAACGAGGTCCCGACAAAGCACAGGCTGCACTTGATAACTCTGCAAAAGAAAAGAATTCTGAATGTTTTTACCTTCTACTTCTCAAATAAGTATATACAATTACATTTTTCTACAGCTATACTCAAACAAACCACTGGTTGTGGTGCACCAACATGGAAGTCCCTTTCCATGGGACTTCCCTGGACTGCACAGTGCCCCTTAAGGAAAGATGTTGAGCAGGAAGCCTGATCCTAGCAGTGCGTTATCCATACCATTTGCAGGAAAACACTTTCCCCTCAGAACATAACAAACCGTACACTTGTATCAACTTCTGCTTTTAAGCACAGCCTAAGCAAAGAACCATTAGGCCCCCCCCATCCCCTCAGGTCCTCTGCGGAGCCCCATGCTCACAGGCACACGCGCCCCCGTGCTACCTCCACCCTACTGGCAAGGGAGCAAATTCAGAGCCTGACCGGAAAGACAAAACATGTCCTTGCCACAGTCGTTTGATTTAGTATCAGACACTACCGAAACCCTGAACTTGCCCTTCCACCACAACCACCCTCAGCCTGCCCAGAGGCCCCCCCCGACCTACAAATCTCCTCCTTCAAGACCACGCTATATTTGCCTCCCACCCCAAAGCCGCCTACCCCCCCAGGATTACCCCCGATGCCTCCCTTCAGATCGCCCCCCTCTTTTCCACCCCTAGTCCAACAACCACCCGCCCCCCACCTCTGGGCAACCCCCCCATACCACCCCAGGGTCCCCAAAAACCCCTTCCCAGCTCCCTCAGAGCCGCTCCCCACACGATCGCTGCGACAGGGCGGCCTCCACCGCCTGCCCGGAGCCGGAGAGGCAGCAGCACCACCGCCGTCGCCCACAGAGAACATATCGGTGAGGAAGGACCCAAGGGTGCGGGCTACCTTCCCAGGACGCCACCGGCTCTCTCCCGCCGAAGCCACCCTCACACGGAAGCGCCCGCCACCTCTCGCACTCCGTCCAGCTCCTCCATGACAGACCAATCCCCACAGCGACTAGCCTCCACCGCCAGCCCTGCACCCGGGCACAGCGGAACCTACCAAACATATCCCGGCCGCCGCCAGGCCCAATGAGAAACACGCCTGAGCGCCGCCAGCCACTCGGAGCAGGGCGGGGGGTGGGACTACGCCGCCGCTCAGCTACGCTGAGAGCGGGGCGGTGCTGGCGGGCGGTGGCGATGCGGTAGCTGTCCGCTAGGGGGGCGGGCGAGCCCCCCCCGCACCGCCCTCCGCTATAGCGCGGGTGGGCTGGCAGAACGCAGCGGGGAGGTAGGTTTTGGTTAGCTGTGGTGTGTGGGGACCAGGTAGGGGGTTTCCTTTTCCCCAGCCCGTGCCTTATTTTCCTTTCTCTAGAATAAAAGAAAGGGCGGAGCAGCGCTACAGCGGAGCGTGCACCGGCGGGGAGGGATGTCGCAGGGGTGAGGGGACAGCGGGGGCGCACGGTACTGGGGGAGGGGCGCTTCCATGGAGAGCAGCAAAACCCCGTAGGGCTGCAGGATGAAAACCCTCACGGCCGGCCATGTGTGGATCTGCTCAGCAGCTCCGGGCAATAAACCCATCCCTTGTAGAGGGATGCAAAAACTGCCCGGTCTGGAGAAAAAAAGTGGGTGTTTCCTCCTCAGAAATAGATCGGTTTACTGCTGAATTGACGGGGGTAATTAGATGCTCCTTCATTTAGTGGGAGAGGCAGCCATGAAGGCCTGCAGCGCCTGCAGCTCGTAGACAGACCTTCCCTGCCCACCCGTGATGTAGGCCAGGGTGAGGGGCTGGTGTGGGGGCTCCAGTGCCTTGCTGTGCCTGTGGGGAGGGATGGGAGCCCCAATGCCCTTGTCATGAAAATTCGCAACTTGCCCGTGCCGACTGAGGAGAGAGGTAAATATTTATTCATGCGCATGAGGTGTCCCAGCCAAATTGGGGCACCTCAAATGTGGTTTTATGCAGGGTTCTTATACCCTTCAAACGTTCAGGTACAACATGATTTGACTAATCACTAACGCACACACTACCCATTACTAATCATAGTAAAATTTTGCAAAGCAACTATATTTTTGCAGCGTTCTTGCTGCTTGTCTATTGATCCAGATGTCCCTGGAGTCAGTCTTGCTATAGTTACTTAGTTATGATGCCAGATGACGCTGGGAGGGTTTCAAAGACGTGTTAGAGGGGCTAGGATTGCTGGCGTTATCTTGATTGTCCAGGGGTATCCTTTATCCTTCATGGACAGCTCTAAGCTTCCAAGAAGCAAAGTCCTTATTTCCAGGGCTGGGCTGTCCTTTAGCTTGTTTTACTTAAGCATGAACAATACCAAAGTCTCCAGTAAAATTCCACTACCTCATTACATTACAGTGTATAATGTGAACCAATATATATATTAACAAAGTTAATACACTTTCATACTATAAAGACTGGTTGATAGAATAGTTAGGGAAGGGAATTTTCATAACAGTCCCTCCTTTTCTTTTGACCATCAGGGTCACATTATATTATCTATTATTTTAGTAGTAAGTTGAGTGCATAAGGTAATACAACACTGCAAATACACATATATAATTACAAAGCAAAATAAGATACCGAATACAACAGCCAAAATCCTTTTAGTTCACAGTCCTATACTTAAGTCTGGGAGCCAAGAGGTTAACCACCTGTAGGAAAATAAGGGAAGATTGGCGAGGAGGATTGTAAACACGCTCAAGTGACTTGCAGCTGGGGTGTCAAAAAACACATATATCATTCTAATTGTTGTTTAGCCTTGTGTGTTGGACAAGTAGAACATCTGTGTTTAGATAACATAGGCCTGTGATAGACTTAGAGGCACCCTATTGAACATGCTTGGGATTCCTGCCCTGCTGTGGGAAAGATCAAAGCACAGTGGTAAACTCCGCCTGCGTGAATCCCTGGTAAACAGGCAAAACCAGCAGGTTCGGCGATCCTCTAGCATGGACTGAGCTCTGCGGTGCCTGCGTCCCCGCTTGTGTGCCTCTCTGCCTGGGTGCTGCTTCGGGGATCCCCCTGGTTGGTGAGGTAACGAGAATAAATTTACTCTTTGCATTTCATCCGTGGTTTTGTGGTTGTTCCTGCATCCTGCCTGTGCCGGCTCACACGTTTGGCGTAGTCGGCAAGATCCAGGAACAGCCATGCCATGGCTGGCAAAAAAGTCGTGGACTGGGGAGACCATGACGGTGACTCCCCGTATTCTGGGATGGCCCAGTACTGAGCGCTGGACCCCCGTGGCCACTTTTCTGGCTACATGGGCTCCGCCGGAAGCATGGCCTGAAATAGATGACAGGACAGTGGTTACCCCACAGACAATTGAAACGGCTATGCGGGGATTGTCATGGAAAGCGGCATCGGATTCTTCTCGCAAGTTAGCAGGGAGATTGGGATGGTTATTAGTTACCAGTCTTAGAGCTCTTGACCGTGAAGTTGTTGCATTACGGAGTAAAATGAGAGAATTGGAAAAAGAAGTCAGGACTTTACAAGATGCAAAGGCGATCGCGCAAGAAGCAATTACTACTCAAGCAGAGCGGTGCCATGGGCTGCAAGATACTGTAGAACAGTTGGTAGCACGTATTGCTAATAAACAGGGGGGGGAGCGAGCGGTTGCATGGTGCTTAGTTGCCGGCCAGGGTTAAACCACGACAGTCCTTTTTGGCACCCAACGTGGGGCATGAAGGGTTCAAGATAGCGACAGATTTGATTGGAATGTGCTAGATCGAATTTATAGTTGTTATTGCTGTTTAGCTATTAATCGACAGGCTTCTGTGCTTGCCATGGGGCTTTCTTGCCTTACTGTGTATTAGAGTCTAGTGCTCGTTAGTGGCTGCTTTTTGTTGTCGCTGCTTGCTGTACTGCTGTACTGCTGATCATCTTACTCTGCTGTGCCTGGGAACATTTTGATAACAGCAGTGGCTCATGCGTCGATTACAGGATTCAATCCGGACAGGGTAGCAGTAACAAGAAGTATCAAAATGCAGTTTTTTAGAGAAGCACCTGCCTCACTAAAACCCTTGATTATACCAGCAGTCACAAATGCTATGGGTAATGTAGGCACCCTAGCAAATACCTTGAGGGAAATTGGGGTTGTAACTTCAGGACCATCTGTGCGGGTGGTGAATAAAGGAAAGCCGGCAAAACCGAAAGGAGTTACATCACGGGTGACGAGGAAACAAATGTGGAATGATCTTGTACAAGCCGGTATCCCACGATCAGAAATAGATGGGATCACAACATCAGAAATGTTTCGCTGATGGCAAAAGTTAGCACCTACGCAGAAAAGCCGACCGCCCCTGGCCCCACCACCAACTTCGCGCCCACCGTCCACCCCTGCCTGCCACCTCAAGGCAAGGCACTACCTGGCAAATGCCAAAACAGCAGAAATGAAGGTTTGGCAGGTCCCCCAAAATTGCCACCACTGTAGCCTCTTAGCGTGAGGGGGACCGACACCCCTATGTTCCTTTAACTATAAAGTGGCGGTCTGGGGGGATTTTACGTGTGTTAGCTCTGGTGGATACTGGAGCTGAAGTTACTGTATTACATAGTAATATTAATAATAAAGAAGCCACATCACAGATCTGTGGATTAGGGGGAAATCCGACCCCTGCCCTCCGAGCTAAGGTTACCTTAACAATAGGAAATGCCACTCCATTTACCACAATGGTGTTAATTGCCCCAATTAAAGAATATATTCTGGGTATTGAAGTGTTTGCAGGACGAACAGTTGAAACTTTAAATGGTCGCTTCTGCTTTGGGACTTCGCAAGTGGGATTTGCTATTCGATCTATAACTGTCTTGCATGGATTCCCGAAGTGGGATCCCGTTGTGCTGCCCGTGCCTACCAAGGTGGTAACTGTAAAACAATATCATATTCCAGGGCAGGAGGAGGAAATTACTCAAACCATTCAGGCACTTCAAAAAGTGGGAATCGTTAAGGAAACCATGACTGCTTTTAATAATCCTATTTGGCCTGTTCAAAAACCAGATGGCACTTGGAGAATGACTGTAGATTATAGAGAACTGAATAAAGTCACCCCCCCACTTGCAGTTACAGTACCAGACATGGTTACTCTTATAGAAAAAAATTAGCAAAAATTTACAACTGTCCTAGTTTCGGCAGGGATAGAGTTAATTTTCTTCCTAGTAGCTGGTATAGCGCTGTGTTTTGGATTTAGTATCCCATGCTCTGCCAGGTGCACAAGAAACTGGGAGGGAGCATAGTCAGGACAGCTAACCCAACTGACCAATGGGGTATTCCATACCATATGACATCATGCTCAGTACATAAACTGGGGGTTGGTGGGGGAGGGGGATCGCTGCTCGGGGACGGGCTGGGCATCGGTCAGCGGGTGGTGAGCAATTGCATTGTGCATCACTCATTTTTGTATATTCTGCCATTATTATTAGTATTATTATTATTTTCCCTTCCTTTTCTGTTCTATTAAACTGTCTTTATCTCAGTCCACGAATTTTACTTTTTTTCTGATTCTCTCCCCCATCCCACTGCGGGGGGAGGAGTGAGCGAGCAGCTGTGTGGTGTTTGGTTGCCTGCTGGGCTAAACCACCACAGTCCTTTTTGGCGCCCAACGTGGGGCACGAAGGGTTGAGATAACAACAGATCTGACCAAAGCGTGTTAAGGCAAATTCGTTATAAGCATTCATTATATTGGTTTAATAGTCGCTAGTCACAATGTTGATTTATTGGCTCTCGAAGTTGTTGGGCTGGCTTTCAATGTTGGGTTATGTAATACCTTGCTTGCAGTATATGTTCCCTGTTGTGCTGTTTATCACCGTTCGGAGCTGGGTCAAGGTTATAATTTTGCTGCACTGTGTAACACTGTTTTACTGAAAGAGTGGTCAAGCATTGGAAAAGGCTGCCCAGGGAAGTGGTGGAGTCACCATCCCTGGAAGTATTTAAAAGACATGTAGATGTGGCGCTTAGGGACATGGTTTAGTGGGACATGGTTTAGTGTTGGGTTGACAGCTGGACTCGATGATCTTAGACGTCTTTTCCAATCTTAATGACAGGCATCAGGCACGGCAGTTACTCCAACCCCCTCGACAGGCACTGCGGCTACTCAAACCCTGGCGACAGTCACTGCGGCTGAATCAGAGAAACAACCCGTGCTGGTATCGGTCGCCCCTATACAGAAGAAGAAATATTGGAAGCGAAAGTCAGCTCATCTAGAAAGGGATAATGGAAAAGCAGGGCCATCAAAAGGAGAGGAGGAGGAAGAGGAAGAACTCATAAACGAGATGGAAACCACCCAATCCCTATCCCTGAGTGAGCTGTGAGATATGCGAAAAGATTTCAGTCGTCGTCCAGGCGAGCACATTGTTACCTGGCTGCTCCGATGCTGGGATAATGGGGCCAGTAGCCTGGAATTAGAGGGTAGGGAAGCCAAGCAGCTGGGATCCCTTTCCAGGGAAGGGGGCATTGACAAAGCGATTGGACAAGGGGGCACAAGTCCTCAGCCTCTGGAGGCGACTCCTGTCAGGCGTGAAGGAAAGGTATCCCTTCAAGGAAGATGTTATATATCGCCCAGGCAAATGGACCACTATGGAGAGAGGTATCCAGTACCTGAGGGAATTAGGCATACTGGAGGTGGTTTATAGTGACCTGGAAAACGAGCAGTTATCCAAAGACCCAGATGAAGTCCAGTGCAGGTGACCCATGTGGCAGAACTTTGTATGGAGCGCACCAGCGTCACATGCCAATTCGTTGGCAGTACTGTCTTGGAAAGAGGAAGAAGCACCAATGGTGGATGAAGCGGTTGGCAAACTCCGGGAATACGAAGAAACTGTCTCCTCCTCCCTTGTCTCGGCTGTGGAGAAACTGTCCCGGGAGGTCCAGCAACTCAAAAAGGATATGTCCTACTCCCCACCTGTACGGACCAGCATCTCAGCCATTTAGGAGTCAGCGTTTTTCTGCTCAAGAGAGAGGATATAGAAAGTACACACCACGGGGCACCCTGTGGTTTTACCTGCGTGACCATGGAGAGGACATGAGGCAGTGGGATGGAAAACCTACCTTCATCCTAGAGGCACGTGTACGTGAGTTGCAAGGAAAAACAATCACACAAGGGGGTTCTCCCAGGAAAATTTTTGCTCCAGTTTTCAGACAAAACCTGTCTCACGACGGTCCAGTTTCCAATGAACAGTTCCCCAGACAGAGTAGAAGGGCTGATCTTACTTTGGATTGTAATGAAGGAATTCTGGACTCGCGTTTGCAAGAAGTGAGAAATGGATACTATGACCAGGACTAGAGGGGCCCTGCCTCCGGCCAGGTGGAGGAAAGGGACAACTGGGTTTACTGGACTGTGTGGATTCGATGGCCTGGCACATCAGTCCCACAGGAGTGTAAGGCTCTAGTAGACACCAGTGCACAGTGTACCCTGGTGCCATCAGGCTATGAAGGGGCAGAACCCATTTGTATTTCTGGAGTGACAGGGGGATCCCAAGAGTTAACTGTATTGGAGGCCGAAGTGAGCCTGACCGGGAATGAGTGGCAGAAGCACCCCATTGTGACTGGCCCAGAGGCTCCGTGCATCCTTGGCATAGACTACCTCAGGAGAGGGTATTTCAAGGACCCAAAAGGGTACCGGTGGGCTTTTGGTATAGCTGCCCTGGAGATGGAGGAAATTAAACAGCTGTCCACCTTGCCTGGTCTCTCAGAGGACCCTTCTGTTGTGGGGTTGCTGAGGGTTGAAGAACAACAGGTGCTGATCGCTACCACAACAGTGCACCGGCGGCAATACCGCACCAACCAAGCTTCCCTGCTTCCCATCCATAAGCTGATTCATCGACTGGAGAGCCAAGGAGTTGGGCAGCACAGCAGAAGTTTTTGAGAAAGGGGAGAGAATAGTCCAAATCCTTCTGACGGCCGGCTTTGCCATAAAACAAAGTAAGGTCAAGGGACCTGCACAGGAGATCCAGTTTTTAGGAATAAAATAGCAGGACAGACATTGTCAGATCCCAATGGATGTGATCAACAAAATAACAGCCATGTCCCTACCAGTTAGCAAGAAGGAAACACAAGCTTTCTTAGGTGTTGTGGGTTTTTAAAGAATGCATATTCCAGATTACAGCCTGATTGTAAGCCCTCTCTATCAAGTGACTTGGAAGAAGAACGACTTCAAATGGGGCCCTGAGCAACGACAAGCCTTTGAACAAATTAAACAGGAGATAGTTCAGGCAGTAGCCCTTGGGCCAGTCCGGGCAGGACAAGATGTAAGGAATGTGCTCTACACCGCAGCCGGGGAGAATGGCCCTACCTGGAGCCTCTGGCAGAAAGCACCAGGGGAGACTCGAGGTCGACCCTTAGGGTTCTGGAGTCGGGGATACAGAGGATCCGAGGCCCACTACACTCCAAATGAGAAGGAGATATTGGCAGCATATGAAGGGGTTCAAGCTGCTTCGGAAGTGGTTGGCACTGAAGCACAGCTCCTCCTGGCACCCCGACTGCCGGTGCTGGGCTGGATGTTCAAAGGGAGGGTCCCCTCTACACATCATGCAACCGATGCTACGTGGAGTAAGTGGGTCGCCCTGATCACACAATGGGCCCGAATAGGAAACCCCAGTCGCCCAGGAATCTTGGAAGTGATCACGAACTGGCCCGAAGGCAAAGATTTTGGCATATCCCCAGAGGAGGAGGTGACACGTGCTGAAGAGGCCCCACTGTATAATAAACTACCAGAAAACGAGAAGCAATATGCCCTGTTCACTGATGGGTCCTGTCGTCTTGTGGGAAAACATCGGAGGTGGAAAGCTGCTGTATGGAGTCCTATACGCCAAGTTGCAGAAACTGCTGAAGGAGAAGGTGAATCGAGCCAGTTTGCAGAGGTGAAAGCCATCCAGCTGGCCTTGGACATTGCCGAACGAGAAAAATGGCCAGTACTTTATCTCTATACTGACTCATGGATGGTGGCAAATGCCCTGTGGGGGTGGTTGCAGCAGTGGAAGCAGAACAACTGGCAGCGCAGAGGTAAACCCATCTGGGCTGCCGCATTGTGGCAAGATATTGCTGCCCGAGTAGAGAACCTGATTGCAAGAGTACGTCATGTAGACGCTCACGTACCCAAGAGTCGGGCCACTGAAGAAGTCCCTGTAGTGCACATAAAGATATGCTGGGGAAGACAGTCTGGGTTACTCCTGCCTCGAGCAAGGGAAAACCCATCCATGGGATTGCTTTTGCTCAAGGACCTGGGTGCGCTTGCTGGGTAATGCGAAAGGATGGGGAAGTCCGATGTGTACCTCAAGGGGATTTGATTTTGGGTGAAAATAGCCAATGAACTGAATTGTATGATGTTAATTGCTATATAATACTGTATGTCATATCAATGGTATTGTAGGAACAATCACCCAGATTAATGAAGAATGAACTTTGGTGAAACTGAGCAAAGTGCAACGATAATGGAACCAGAACTGGCTTCAGGATGCAACAGTCCAACACCACACACCATCTCTCCTGCCCTGAAGGACTGTTATGACAGATGGAGCCCAAAGTCATGGACTAAATGAACTCAGTGGACATTTTAGAGGGATGGCCCATAGACTAAGGGAATGATATCTGTGTGTATATATCAAAAGACAGGAAAATTGGTGGTGATTAATTGGGATGTATTGGAAAATGTGAGACCTGGGCATGACGTAAATGGTATAGAATAAGGGGTGGATACTGTCCTGGTTTCGCCTGGGATAGAGTTTATTTTCTTCCTGGTATCTGGTATAGTGCTGTGTTTTGGATTTAGTAAGAGAAGAATCTTGATAACACACTGATGTTTTAGTTGTTGCTAGGTAGTGGTTACGCTAGTCAAGGACTTTTCAGCTTCCCACGCTCTGCCAGGTGCACAAGAAGCTGGGAGGGAGCATAGCCAGGACAGCTAACCCAACTGGCCAACGGGGTATTCCATACCATATGACGTCATGCTCAGTACATAAACTGGGGGTTGGTCAGGGAGGGGGATCGCTGCTTGGGGACGGCACGGACATCGGTCGGCAGGTGGTGAGCAATTGCATTGTGCATCACTCATTTTTGTATATTCTGCCATTATTATTAGTATTATTATTATTTTCCCTTCCTTTTCTGTTCTATTAAACTGTCTTTATCTCAATCCATGAATTTTACTTTTTTTCCGATTCTCTCCCCCATCCCACTGCGGGGGGAGGAGTGAGTGAGCGTCTGTGTGGTGTTTGGCTGCCTGCCGGGCTAAACCACAACAACAACCCTGGAAGGTGGTGATAGATCTTGCTAATGCTTTCTTTTCAATAGCCATTACGTATTTATAAAGCATGTGCACATAATTGTACTATTTGTATGCAGCTACGTTTAAGGGCATTATATAGGCCATGGGGAAAGATAAAATGGGGTCAATGGGACTTGAATACCTGTGCCTTATCTAGAGGAGACAGCATTGGAACGGTGTTCTTGGTGTCACGAACCCAACATCGAACTGAAGTTCAATCTGAAAAAGCGCAAGCCATAGCTCTTCAATCTGTGCGGGCAATTACCCCACATCAGGTTATCAAACCCAGAGTGATATTAGCTGAAGGAGCTGGAGCAACAGCGTATGTATTACTGGAAGGAGATGACACTCCTGTTTTCCTCCCTTATCACAGGTTGGCTCGTCATGCTTTGTAGTCTTGTACTACAAGCACATGCCCTGGATACATTTCCGCGAGATCAACATGTAAATACTTTGATTTGGTTGGCCTCTACTGTAACTAACTCATCTGCCTTTTGTATTGAGGGAGGATTAACAGCTGCAGATCTCTTGACAATGTGTTTCATTGGCGTGCCAACCCCGGTAGCTGTATTACAGAATTATATTATGCTAAGTGCTTTTGATATTAATGTTCCTCATTGTTATTCTTTCCAAGTAGGTAACGGCTGTACGCCAAGGAACATTACAAAATCGATTGGCGGTGGTCTCTCTCTTTCTTCGACACCATAAACACTTCTCCGATTTTGAAGGCATGTGTTGCTTCAACATAACTGATGAATCAGCCAGCGTAGAGGACGACGTTCAACATCTCCAGGACTTAATGCATCAAATGAAACAATCTACTGGTGGTGCCTGGCTGGCTGAGTGGTTTAATTCCCTGACAGGATGAGTGGGACACCTGATTCAAAGCATTATTGTAGGGATATGTTTATTCCTTTTTCTATATGTGTTTATTGCGTGCCTCTGTAAATTACCCTGCCCTACACCCCGCAAGCCCAAATGGACACCTCCAGCTTTGCCAGTCCCAGCGGAAGTGGTCCCTTGAGCGAGGGGGTGGAATGTGGGATAATAAGGGAAGACTGGCGAGGAGGATTGTAAACACGCTCAAGTGACTTGCAGCTGGGGTGTCAAAAAACACATATATCATTCTAATTGTTGTTTAGCCTTGTGTGTTGGACAAGTAGAACATCTGTGTTTAGATAACATAGGCCTGTGATAGACTTAGAGGCACCCTATCGAACATGCTTGAGATTCCTGCCCTGCTGTGGGAAAGATCAAAGCACAGTGGTAAACTCCGCCTGCGTGAATCCCTGGTAAACAGGCAAAACCAGCAGGTTCGGCAATCCTCTAGCATGGACCGAGCTCTGTGGTGCCTGCATCCCCGCTTGTGTGCCTCTGCCTGGGTGCTGCTTCAGGGATCCCCCCTGGTTGGCGAGGTAATGAGAATAAATTTACTCTTTGCATTTCACCCATGGTTTTGTGGTTGTTCCTGCATTCTGCCTGTGCCAGCTCACACACCACCCGAATAGATTTAGGGGAGATTCCTGTCTTACTTCATGTAAGACTTTTAAATGAGTTTTATCTTGTTTACATTAGTTTCAATTTTCTTGTCTTGATTTACATAAAACCAGCAGCTATTATTCAATAATGCACATATCCCATCCTGTGCTGCTAATAGGTAGTCTAAGGCTAATCGATTCTGTATTACCATTTCTGATAATAATTTGATTTTTTTCTGTAGGGCTACAATATTATCTGCAGTTTTATTAATGCACCTAGAATACACTTCTCATCCCAGGTTGAGGGTAAATACTTAAATGCCCTTTCTCCACATATCCAATATTGCCCTGGTAGTTGTGTAAATAGGGTAGTATAATCCTCAAATAAATCTTAAGCATGTAAACTATTTCGTGCAAAAGGGTTAGCATGTGCCGGATCTAGTTATTTAGGTAAATCAGTAAGGCTCGGACACAGATTAGATGACTCAGCAATCAGGATCTCATAGGCCCATAGTGGAAACCAAAATTTTACAATTATCTTTAGTTTGATTATGGCTTCCTACAGAATACCAAGTTAATCTATCTGTGAATATGCACATTGTTTCAGAGTTTGCAGAGCCCGATAAACTCCATCCCAGAACAAATCTACAATGTGATGTCTCATTATAATAGGTTTCGTGTAAGGGTTTTTTAAACTATTATTAGTAAGAAAAAAACAAACAGCATATTGTAACAAAGACAATTATCTCTTGATTACACTCTAATTTTAAGTAAGGATATAGTTCAGTCCATGTGCAATTCATAAGTATCAAATTACTTTCCACTTTCTTGTTGTCGAATTTTAAGCAAGGTTAGCAAGTCCACAGCCGATCCACTAGCTCTGTGTAAATTCCCAGCCACGGGTAATTTTGTCTCTGCAGTGGTAGATGTTCTCTTGGTGGCAGGAGGGTTTCCTGGTTCCAATTCTAGACTGGTCACAGCTTTCAGGTGGGAGTGATGGATCCAAGTCGATTTTTCTTCCACCTTTACTGCTGAGAAAGGTTAGCAATACCAAAAATGGTCTCTCCCACCAAGGAGATAAGTTATCCTTTCTTTTGTGTACTTTTACCCAAATGTAATTTCCTAGACTGAAGGGGTGCAGAGCCCCTTCTAGAGGTACTGGTTGTACTAGCTGTGCCTGGGCCTGATTGTATTTTAATAATTTCTGAACCTGTAAAATATACTGGGTCACATTTTAATTTCCCGCTAATAAACTTACATGAGCGGGTACATAAGTTCTGGGGAGTTGCATCAGTCTTTCGAATCTAAATATTCATTAAGGCTAAAGGTAGTGCGTGCAAGATGCGGTTACTTATTTGGCTGTAGCATAAATTCCTGGCGCAAACCAGTTCTTCAGCACTGTCTGGGCTAGTGCAGCAGTCCCAAAATGCCCTAGATGGTGATGCATATTTGCTATGGGAATAAGGTGTTGCTTAGGTAAAATAGGAAGGTTTTCCATACCCGCTCTCCATATTCCCTGGGAGTCTTTGGTCGCCTCATACCTCTTCCAAGAGTCAATTTCTTCAGCAGGAACATTCAAACATATCTTTTCAGGAGCGGGCAACACCAGGTCAGACCGTCGGACTGCTTGTAAGCCCAGTGGTTCATACGGCTGTCGTGCTGCGGCTTTGTGGCAATATCTGTTAGACTATTTCTTATCTCTTCTTTTGTCCTTCTGCTGGTATGGGCTGGCTGATGAACGACATCAAGTTTCTCTGGCAATTGTATAGCTTTTAATAGTTCAGTAATTTGCGGAGCACTTGATATTTTGCTTCCACTAGAAGTTATAAACCCATGCAGCTTCCATAAATGCCCAGTAGCATGGCATACTCCAAATGCATATCGAGAATCAGTATAGATATTTGCAGTCTTTTCTTTGGCCGGCTGACAGGCCTTTGTTAATGCAATTAATTCTGCTGCTTGTGCACTCAGCTTCAGACTGAGTAGTGAAGCCTCCACTACTTCATTCAGAGTAGTTATTGAATAACCCATAACCCAGTTGCTGTTCAGATAATATGAGGATCTGTCAACAAATAGTTCCAGATCGGGATCTAGAAATGGCACATCTGTTAAATCTTCTCAAGTCTTTTCAGCTTCACGGGTTGTTACTACACAGCTGTGGTGTGGAGTTGCTTCCCCAGGTAAAGGGAGTAGAGTAGCAGGGTTCAGCGTATTAGTTAACATCCCCAAGGCTATTCTTTTCCTTTCATGTACAACAAGGCAAATGGCTTACCATAGTCTGGCAATCCCAGAGCAGGTGCAGCTTGCTTCAAAAGCTTGAATGTCTTTACCTTGTCTGTTGTCCAGTGAATGGGTTCTCCAGCATCTTGAGCAGTAATCTGTATCAGTGGTTTTGTCATTTCCTCAAAAGCAGCTATCCAGGGTTGGCAGAATCCTACAGCTCCTAAAAAGGCTCGCGTTTGTTTTTAGTAACTGGTCAGGGAAGATTTTGAATGGCTTTAATATGGTTTTCAGATAAACGCCACTCCTCTTGCTGGAGAATGTAACCCTGATATTTTACACTTCTCTTATAAAAATTGTAACTTATGTGGAGAAGCCCTATGGCCCTTCTCAGCTAAGGCAAACAGTAAGGTATGGGTGTCAGCTATACAAAATTCCTTGGCTATTAATAAATCATCAACATATTGTATCAAAAACAGATCCATTTTTTTAAACACATCATCCTGAAAATCTTTTACTAGAATTTTAGAAAAATAGTGAAGGACCCAGCGAAGCTCTGAGGGAGACTTATCTATGTTAGCTGTATCTTTCCCCAAGTAAATGCAAAAAGGTATTGAGAGTCCAGATTAAAAAGTTGCCCATGTATGTATTAGACAGGGGTAATTATGTTCATTAATTAAAAGGTTTAAGACCAGATTCTCATAAGAAGGAGGAGAAAATATTTTGTATTCAGAGGCTCCTGTAGTGACTGCACAATAGATCCCTGCTAACTGTCAATCCTGGGTGAAATCTAGCTGCCCCTGTTGCATAGAGCAGAGCAAGATTGCACCATAGGATCGAGAGGTCCTTTTGGGAGGCTTTTTTGTCTTTTTCTTTTTTTCTTTTTTTTGTCATACTGGGCACTCCCGTTTCCAATGGTGGCCTTGTTGTCCACAATAATTACAACAGTCTCCTGTTCTTTGAGATCCATTGCTTCTAAAATTTTCTTCTCTGCCCCTACTTCGGAAATCTCCACGTCCTCATCCCCTTAATCTAGGATTATTATTTAATGCCGCTGCCAATAGACTGGCTTTCTGTTCCTGTTCTTTTCTTTTTTTTTTTCTTCAGCTGTCTTTCATCACTTTCATTAAACACAAACATAGCAATGCTGACTATTTCATCCAATCCTTTGCCCTGTCATCCAGGCATATGTTTAGAAAAACACTTCTTAATATCCGGGGCTGACTGATCTACAAAGAAAGATACCATTAGAGTCTGAATTTCCTCATTTTTAGGGTTGATCCCTTTGAACATTCTCACTTGTTTAACCAATTGGGCGTAATATTCAGAAGGATGTTCAGCATTTTCTTGCTGGCATTCTCAGACCTTAGCTCAATTTACAGTCTTCCTTCCTGCCAGTTCTAAGGATTCTAACAATCCCCCTCTCACTCTTTGCAGCATACCTCTATCGGTTGGTAAATTTGGGGTACTGACCTGGGTCATTGGCTGGCCATGGGGTTCTGCCCTGTGCTTACCTGGCTGATCTGTGATTTGTTTCCCACATTTTAATTCTTTCATCAGGAGTAAAGACAGTCTCAAATAGTTGCTGCACGTCAGCTCATGTAGGGTTATAAATGTGGAAGATGCCGCATATAGTTTGTATCACCTTCTCCGGATCATCTCACAGTCTGGGCATTTGTTGTTGCCCCAAAACCAAATCAGTGGGTGCAAATAGCACGTAGACTGTTCCCACAGAAAGCTGGCCATGTTCCAGTCCTGGCCTTATAATTTTTGTCGGAGAGGTGCTTGCAAACCAGAAGCAGTAGCAATAGCTGGAGCAGAAACCAGAGTAAAAGCAGAAAAAAAGAGCAGTAGGATAGACAGGTAGAGATGAATGTGGAATGTCCCTGATTTTCCTGTTCGGCCGGAGATTTTATTTAATTTCTGACCCAAAGGGGAAACTTCTCTCTGACATTTATAAATTCCGGAATGTAAAGAGCTCTTTTTTTTTTCCCATTCGTTCAGAGATCTTTACTTATTCTCCACTCCAGAGGGGAAAATTTGTTTTGATACCTGATATACCAATAGTCCAGTAATTGTCCCAGATATACCAGTAGTCCATTTGTGATGGGAACCCATCCTCCAAATGCTGGCATAAATAGCTCAGCTTAATATCATCAAAAGAACCAGACTGTGGCCACGTTTGGTACGCATCACCAGTAAAATTCCACTACCTCATTACATTACAGTGTATAACGCGAACTAATATATATATTAACAAAGTTAATACACTTTCATACTATAAAGACTGGTTGATATGATAGTTAGGGAAGGGAATTTTCATAACACCCTCCACCACAGGGCAAAAGCCAGGAAAATGGGGTGTTTTGGAGCAATGTGGTTGGCAAGAGGACACATGGAGGTCCCAGCGGGAAGCCGTCTCCCGCTGGCAAGTCCTAGCATGATCTGGGAGAGAAGAGTTTGGAAATGCATAGGGTGGAAATACCCAAGTCTTCCATCTGATGGGAATGTAACAGTGAGTTCCCGAATAATAACCCATCACTCAGTCTAAAAGGGAAAATGATAAAAGAACAGCAATGAAAAGCTGGAGTGAAATAAATTAAAAGTGATAAAGGGAATTTGTATATTTACATAAAATAAAAACACCTGTGGCACTGCTGACAGCAAGGTACCTTAAGATTAGATGGGTCAAGATAGTTTTGTGGATAAAAATACTATGCTAGACAGAATGTTTTGTTTTACAGAAAGAAATGTTTCTCCTTTCTCATGCATGAGCATATTTAGGGCAGTGCAATGGGCAGGGCACTCCTCTGGGCCACGAGGTTCAAACCTCTCTGCTGTGGACACCTTCAGGACTGATACTCACACCAGGGCTCACAAGTCATTGCCATGAACATTAAGGTACTTTTAGCTTTCAGTACCTCCCAGTCTTTCCCAGTGAGCCCCTCGGTGTGCCGCCGGGCTCTTTGGCAGAGGAGATGGAGGCCTGGTGATGAATGCACCTGGGGGAGACACAAATTCCTGGTCCCTCTCCAAGGAACAGGCAGCAGGACAAAATCAATGGCTTTGTCGGGAGACTCACAGCCCAAGCTATCCCTGTAACTTTGCTTTAGCAGGGTGTCCCTGTCACTTGGGAACGTGGGACAAAATCCCTGAGCAGGCAGGGGTGTCAGTCCCCCATACTTGCTCCCTCTAGCCTGTGAAATGGGAGGGAGGAGGGAGGTGGTCCCACATCTTCCTGATTGTCTTGTGCAAAATGGGAACTGCCTGAAATCAGCTGCTGGGGGAAGTCCTGCAGGCGAGGTGGCAGCAAGAAGCTGCTCTGCTGGAAAAACCTCCGGGACAAGGGGGAAATAGGGTTCCTCGGGGCTGGAAAGTGTCAGACTTGGGTGCTGCAAGGATGCCTGCCCTCTTGCCAAGGGACAGCAGGTACTTCTAGGCTTCAGGATCTTGGTTTTGAGGTTTGGGAGGTTTTGAGGATCCCCATGGCATCAGAGCGCTGGACATGAGTGTTCTGCTCTGGGAAAGTGGGGAGGGGGGGTGAGCAAGAGAGAAATGGTGCAGGATTCTTTCTGGATCTCAGTAAGAAAGGGCTGACAACAAATGGCTTAATAAGATAACTGCTTTAATAAGACAGAATAAGGAGAGGAATATAGATACAAGTAAATCTTACATCCCTTCAGATGCCAGTCACCCCGCATTCATGCAGCATCGGATGGAGCCCGGATGGATTTTCCCACAGCATACTGTGCAGAGCAGATCAGATCCTGTCTGTGGAGAGAAGCTCTCCCTTTTGGTCATTTGAGCTATTATATAATTTCATTACAAGGAAACAACTCTATTCCTAAAGGATGTTCTCATGAGAACTTCTTGCTGCACTTTTAGATAGAGGCTGTACTGGGTTTGCGTGGCAAGGTTTTGGTAGCAGGGAGGCTGCTGGGGTGCCTTCTGTGAGAAGATGCCAGAAGCTGCCCCCATGTCTGATAGAGCCAATGTCAGCTGGCTCCAAGATGGACCCAATCAGAGATGTTGGTAGCGCCTCTGTGATAACATATTTAAGAAGGGGGAAAAAAAACCAAACCTGTGCAATTGCAGCCAGAGAGAGGAGTGAGAATACGTGAGAGGAACAACTCTGCAGACACCAAGGGCAGTGAAGGAAGAGGGGGAGGAGGTGCTCCAGGCACCAGAGCAGAGATTCCCCTGCAGCCCGTGGTGAAGACCATGGTGAAGCAGGCTGACCCTCTGCAGCCCACGGAAGCCATGGTGAAGCATTTATCCACCTGCAGCCCGTGGAGGACCCCACGCCAGAGCAGGTGGATGCCCGAAGGAGGCTATGACCCCGTGGGAAGCCTGTGCTGGAGCAGGCTCCTGGCAGGACCTGTGGACCCGTGGAGAGAGGAGCCCACGCTAGAGCAGGTTTGCTGGCAGGACTTGTGACCCTGTGGGGGACCCACGCTGGAGCAGTCTGTTCCTGAAGGACTGCACCCCGTGGAAAGGACCCATGCTGGAGCAGCTCATGAAGAACTGTAGCCCGTGAGAAGGACTCATGTTGGAGAAGTTCGTGGAGGACTGTCTCCCGTGGGAGGGACCCCACGCTAGAGCAGGGGAAGAGTGTGAGGAGTCCTCCCCCTGAGGAGGAAGGAGTGGCAGAGACATCATGTGATGAACTTGTTGTCCGAAAAGCGGATTCGTGCCCGGCATGCAAGTAACCAGTTCCACACGCTCAGGAGAGATATTGTTTTATTCAGGCCTGGGTGCTCGGTGGACTTGCCACAAATCAAGCACACCTGGTCTAATCACCTTTCTGTTTATATCCATGCTTCTCATACATATTTTAAATTTCTCTTTTACATATTCATTACATTTCCAAGAACTAATTATAATATTACATCATCTTAAACACATGCGCACTAAAGCCTTTAGGGTCTCCTTGAGGGTCTCGGGTGGTCTCTGGTGGTCGTTAGGGTAGTGAACTCTTCATGAACTTATTTCCTCTTTACCTTATAGGGTCGCAATTTGTCCCTGAGCCATGCTTGGACCACATTTGTTTATAGTTTCCAAGGTTATTCTTCACTAGAGTCTAACGATGCTTCCAGGATACACAATTTAGACTAGTTACAATTCTACACACCTGCAAACACAACACCTGCTAGTTACCTAACTACTTCTTCATTGTTTAGAATTACAGAAGCGAACAGTAGAATTACAGAAGCAAGCAGTATGGAATAGTAGGTACTGTACCTACTGCATCAAACTGACCGCAACCCCCATTCCCCGTTCCCCTGTGCCGCTCGGGGGGAGGAGGTAGAGAAATCAGGAGTAAAGTTGAGCCCAGGAAGAAGGGAGGGGTGGGGGGAAGGTGTTTTAAGATTTAGGTTTTTTATTTCTCATTATCCTACTCTGATTTGATTGGTAATAAATTAAATTAATTTCCCTGAGTCAAGTCTGTTTTGCCTGTGATGGTAATTGGTGAGTGATCTCACTGTCCTTACCTCGACCCACGAGCCTTTAGTTATATTTTCTCTCCCCTGTCCAGCTGAGGAGGGGAGTGATAGAGCAGCTTGGTGGGCACCTGGCATCCAGCCAGGGTCAACCCACCACAGAGGCAAAGACACGCAAGTGGCATAATCACCATTACCAAGTGGGAGCTGCCTGCAGGCTCCTCTGTTATAATGAGCTGGCTGAGTTTGTCCTGCGCCCAAGGGATTTGTGCAGCACAACACAGGCCTGAAGGACAAGCTGTACATGCAGCACAGCACAGACGTGGGCCTACTCATGTTAACTGTTATGTGGATGACTAACTCCTAAACATGCCATGGTCTTCCGGTTGGGATCACTGCATTCCACCCCTTGATCCGCAGTTTCCCTTTCCCAAAGATATTATAAGTTACAGATTATATTAATAACATAGGGGCTTCTCAAGCCCTAAGTACGTGGCCAAATAGAGCAGACATGGTGTGTTCAAGATCACTGATTCCTTGAATACAATGTCTTCCACAAGGCTCCCAATACAAGGGGCCAAGCTGGCGCTTCAAACCTGCCTTTGCAGGTTTAGTCCGAGGGTTTCTGCTGAGCCAGGGGGAGGGCCGGCTGGTGCCACTACTAGTGTGACAGGTGATGACAGCTGTCTTCCTAGGCCTGTGTCAACACATGATTAGGCTGGGCATTTTCCTTCCAGTTTGATTAGGCTGGATATTGATGCTTTTCTCTGTTAAACAAACATTTCTCTTTACTTTTCACTTGATATTTCAACTCCTTGTGTTTGTTTTTCTGTTGACAGTATTTAAATAAACATTTGAATAATTCAGTAGAATATTTCAATCCTATTCAGTGCAGGTTGTTTCAGTTGAGCTATTTTAACACTTTTTCATAGAATCATAGAATCATAGAATCATTAAGGTTGGAAAAGACCTCTAAGATCATCGAGTCCAACCGTCAACCCAACACCACCATGCCCACTACACCATGTCCCTAAGCGCCTCATCTACACGTCTTTGAAATACTTCCAGGGATGGTGACTCAACCACTTCCCTGGGCAGCCTGTTCCAAGGCCTGACCACTCTTTCAGTAAAGAAATTTCTCCTAATGTCCAATCTAAACCTCCCCTGGCGCAACTTGAGGCCATTTCCTCTCATCCTATCGCTTGTTACTTGGCAGAAGAGACCAACACCCACCTCGCTACAACCTCCTTTCAGGTAGTTGTAGAGTGCGATGAGGTCTCCCCTCAGCCTCCTCTTCTCCAGACTAAACAACCCCAGTTCCCTCAGCCACTCCTCATAAGACTTGTGCTCCAGGCCCTTCACCAGCTTCGTTGCCCTTCTCTGGACACGCTCCAGCACCTCCATGTCTTTCTTGTAGTGAGGGGCCCAAAACTGAACACAGTATTCGAGGTGCGGCCTCACCAGTGCCGAGTACAGGGGCACGATCACCTCCCTGCTCCTGCTGGCCACACTATTTCTGATACAGGCCAGGATGCCGTTGGCCTTCTTGGCCACCTGGGCACACTGCCGGCTCACGTTCAGCCGGCTGTCGACCAATACCCCCAGGTCCTTTTCCTCTGGGCAGCTTTCCAGCCACTCTTCCCCAAGCCTGTAGCGTTGCCTGGGGTTGTTGTGGCCGAAGTGCAGGACCCGGCACTTGGCCTTGTTGAACCTCATACAGTTGGCCTCAGCCCATCGATCCAGCCTGTCCAGGTCCCTCTGCAGAGCCTTCCTACCCTCCAGCAGATCAACACTCCCACCCAACTTGGTGTCGTCTGCAAACTTACTGAGGGTGCACTCAATCCCCTCGTCCAGATCATTGATAAAGATATTGAACAAGACTGGCTCCAAAACTGAGCCCTGCGGAACACTGCTCGTGACCAGCCACCAACTGGATTTAACTCCATTCACCACCACTGAGTTTCAGCTACAGCCTGCACAGTGTCTACAGCATCTTGACTGTTATGGCCATGAATTTCAAACTGAGTCGAGTTAACTCTTTCCATGTATTTCTACAATAACTGGGAAATCAGTGACATATGAAATGCATCTTTAATTTTCCAGATGTATATTTTACTGTACTGAATGGTTTTAAAATACTCAAAAATTACTAGTTTTGTCTTATTAATAAACATATTTTGGGAGAATTATCTGATTCTTGCAGAACACAGGAAGTTCTGGCTCTAGACAACATCGCTGTTTGGCATAATCTTTACTGTTTGACATTGCAAATGGCTTCTTATGGACTTGGTCATGACAAACATTACGAGGAGTCTGGCACCTCTCAGGATTTGAACTTGGTGTGATTGCTCATGCTTCAGATTTTCAGTCCGGGGAGATGCAGGGGTGAACACAGTCCCAGATAAAATGACTAAAATCTGTAAGCATCTGAAAGGACAGGTGTCCATATACAGAAACAAACTCAGAAAAGACCCATGAGAGTTAATGCATAGAAATTTGGACATCAGTCTGCAATGTGATTGTAGTGGGTCTGGCTGGGATGGAGTTAACTTTCCCCACAGCAGCCCTCATAGTGCTGTGCTTTGTATTTGTAGCTAGAACAGTATTGATAACACACCAGTGTTTTGGCTACTGCTGAGTAGTGCTCCACAGCATCAAGGCTGTCTCTCCAACCCTCCCTCTCCTCCAAAGGCCAGTAGGCTGGGGGTGGGCAAGAGGTTGGGAGGGGACATAGCCAGGACAGCTGACCCAAACTGACCAAAGGGCTATTCCATACCATATGATGTCATTCTCAGCAATAAAACCTAAGAGAAAGGAGGAGGAGAGAGGGCATTTGTTATTAAGGTGTTTGTCTTCCGGAGCAACTGCTACGCGTACTGAGGCCCTACTTCCCAGGAAGTGGCTGGACATCGCCTGCTGATGGGAAGTAGAGAATAAATCTTTTTGTTTTCCTTTGCTTCCACACGCGGCCTTTATTATTCTTTATTAAACTGCCTTTATCTTGACCTGTGAATTTTTCATCGTATTTTCACCTGTCCCTGTGAGGAGGGGGAGTGAGAGAGCAGCTTGGTGGACACCTTGCAGCCAGCCAGGGGTGGTTATCACCTCCCATAGCCTGGGATTTTACACCTGAACAGGCAAGTAATCCTGGTAAATTGATATGCCACCTGATAGAAGGGTGCTTTCCCTACCCCAATGACACCCAGCTGCTCCTAGCACTGTACTGGGGCTTGGCCTGTGCCTATTGAACCATGATTCAGTACTATCAGAGGATCGTGGTTAAGACAGGGACCCAAACCACCTCTGGGAATGCCATCATTGAAGCTGGGATCCAAACTACATCTAAGAACACGATAGCTGAGACAGGGACACAAGCTGCATCTGAGGACACCATGGTTGAGATAGGGACCCAAACCCTAACTACAGTAATCACTCCAGTAGTGAAAAAGAAACATTGGACAAGGAGGTCAACGGGTCCATATCATCAATTAGTAAGGGAGGTCCTTCAGCAAAGAAACGGGAGGAAGAAGTGAGAGAAATCACACAAGAGGTGGAAACTACCCAGTCCCTGACCTCGAGACAACTTTGAGACATGCGGAAAGATTATAGCTGCCAGCCAGGTGAACGAATTGCTGCCTGGCTGCTCCGATGCTGGGATAGCAGGGCCAACAGTCAGCAATTAGAAGGTAAGGAAGCCGAACAACTGGGTCCCCTTGCTAGAAACTGGGGAATTGACAGAGGAATTGGAAAAGAGACAACAATTCGCAGTATCTGGAGGTGGCTCCTGTCAAGTGTGAGGGCAAGATATCTGTCCTGGTTCTGGCTGGGACAGAGTTAACTTTGTTCCCAGCAGCTGGGGGGTGCTGTGTTTTGGGTTTGGTATGAGAGGAGCGTTGACGGCCCATTGATGCTTTGGTTGTCACTGGGTGGCGCTTGCACCGGGGACTTTTCGGCTTCCCATGCTCTGCCAGGTTCATGGGAAGCTGGTGGTGGGGAGCATAGCTGGGGCGGCTGACCCAGCTAGCCAATGGGGTATTCCATACCATGTGACATCATGCTCAGTATATAAACTAGGAGGCATGGTCCAGGAAGGGGGGGCTCTCGCTTCTCCGGATGGGCTGGACGTCAGTCGGCAGTTGGTGAGCAGTTGCATTGTGCATCGCCTGCTTTGTATATTCTGCTATTGTTGTTGTTCTCATTGTTATTATTACTGTTCTACTTTGGTTTATTTCAATTATTAAACTGTTTTTATCTCAACCCGGGAGCTTTCCTACTTGTGCCCTCCCGATTCTCTCCCCCATCCTACTGGAGGCAGGGGGTGAGCGAGCGGCTGCGTGGTGTTTAGTTGCTGGCTGGGGTTAAACCACGACAATATCCATTCAAGGAAGATCTTGTGAACTACCCAGGAAAGTGGACTACCGCGGACGAAGGCATCCAGTACCTGAGAGAATTAGCGGTGCTGGAAGTCACCTACTAGTGACCTAGAAAACGACAAGGTCTCCAAAGATCCAGATGACGTCCTGTGTATATGGGCCATGTGGAGGAAGGTGGTCCAAAATGCCCCGGCATCATATTCCAACAGCTTGGCAGCAATGTATTGCCCAGACTTGGATACACCAGCTGTGGAGAGAGCATCTTCCTGGTTCCAAAATTCTGAAGAAAATCTCTGTTCCTCCTCATCCCCATGCGCTAGCACCTTGGCTGTCAGGGGCGCCCCGTGGAGCCAGTCTCCTCCTGCCCCAGTCAGAGGGATAGTGAGCCCCAGGCGTATGCCACGTGGCACACTCTGGTTCTTCCTGCGTGACCAGGGAGAGGACATGAGGAAGCAGGATGGTGAGCCCACCTTTAAGCTGAAAGCCCGTGTACTGAGGGGAAAGACAGCTGCTAAGAAGGGATCATCCATGGCAGCTGTCAGTTCAGTTGCTGTTGAGATGGTAGAAGGCAATCAGCGATTTCCCAGACATAGAAGAAGGACTGAGATCACGTCCCTTGATCCTGGCGAAGGGACTTCTGGTCTGGCACTGCAAGGGTCAGACAGTGAATACTCCGACCAGGAATAGGAATAGAGGGTCCCTGCCTCTGGCCAGGAGGAGTAAAGGCACAACCGGGTTTACTGGACTGTGTGGATTCGATGGCCTGGCACATCAGACCCACAGGAGTATAAGGCTCTAGTAGACACCGGTGCACAGTGTACGCTGCTGCCATCAGGATATAGGGGCACAGAACCCATCTGGATTTCTGGAGTGACAGGGGGATCCCAACAATTGTCTGTATTGGAGGCTGAGGTGAGCTTAACAGGGGACAAGTGGCAAAAGAACCCCATTGTGACTGCCCAGAGGCTCCGTGCATCCTTGGCATAGACTACTTGTCGTGGTTTAACCCCAGCCGGCAACCAAGCACCACACAGCCGCTCGTTCACTCCCCCCCAGCGGGATGGGGGGGAGAATCGGAATAGTAAAAGTGAGAAAACTCGTGGGATGAGATAAAGACAGTTTAATAATTAAAAAGAAATTTAAAAAAAAAATTGTAAGAAAAAAAAACAACAGAGAGAGGAAAATGAAACCCAAGAAAAACAAGCGATGCAAAAGAGAACAGTTGCTTACCACCAACCAACCGATGCCCAGCCAGTCCCTGAGCAGCGGCCCCCCCGGCCAACCTTCACCCCCCAGCTTTATTGCAGAGCATAATGTCGTATGGTATGGAATATCCCTTTGGTCAGTTGGGGTCAGCTGTCCCAACTGTGTCCCCTCCCAACTTCTTGTGCACCTCCAACCTACTGGCTGACGGGTCAGTGTGAGGAGCAGAAAAGGCCTTGATGCTGTGTAAACACTGCTCATCAGTAACTAAAACATCAGTGTGTTATCAATCAATTTTTAAAACAAATCCAAAACATAGCTGTCCTGGTTCCGGCTGGGACAGAGTTAACTTTCTTCCCAGTAGCTTGGGGGTGTGCTGTGTTTTGGGTTTGGTGTGAAAGAAGCGTTGATGGCCCACTGATGCGATGCTTGCACCGGGAGGGGGGAGCACAGCCGGGGTGGTGGACCCAGCTGGCCAATGGGGTATTCTATACGATGTGACATCATGCTCAGTATAAAAACTAGGGGTGTGTGGGGGCTCGCCCCCCCCCCGTTCATGACACGCGGTCGGCAGTCGGTGAGCAGTTTCATTGTGCATTGCCTGCTTTGTGTACTCTGTTATTGTTGTTGTTCTCATTGTTATTATTACTGTTCTACTTAGTTTTATTTCAATTATTAAACTGTTTTTATCTCAACCCGGGAGCTTTCCTACTTGTGCCCTCCTGATTCTCTCCCCCATCCCACCGGGGGGGGGGGTGATCGAGCGGCTGCGTGGGGTTTATTTTTGCTGGCTGGGGTTAAACCACAACAGTCCTTTTTGGCGCCCAACGTGGGACAGCGAAGGGTTGAGATAATGACAGATTAATTAGAAGATATTAAGGAATTTATATCTGTTAACATATTAATTTATTCTGCGCCATGCTCCTGTTTTTGCTGTACCTGTTAAAGATTGGAGTTGGGTTTTGTAGTCTGCTGTGCTCTGCAGTGATTAATGATGTTTTGCCTGGGAGATTTGTTACTAAAACGCTGGCATTGGGGGTTATTTGGTATTTGGGATTCGTAATGAAGCCGTTTCTGCATTTCGGGTACCACCTCATGGAGACCATTAGCAATTATACCTCTTCCTCCGAGAGACTTTTTATGGAGGAAATAGAGAATGGCACCCTCGCTACCTTCCTCTATGATGTCATCTCCTTTGTTAAAATAACTTGCCAGTACCTTGAACATCCCTGGGTAGTTAAGATACATCTATTGGTACTCCTTGGGAATATTGTTGTGGTTTTATCCAAGGTTAGTAAGCAATTTAAGAATGTCATCCAGAGATCTGCCCCAAGGCTGGATAGTTATGAGTGGCAGGGCGAGTGGGATAGCATGGGCAAATGCCTAGGGCGATGGGCACCCCCAGTGTTCTGGAACTTTACCCCTGAACAAGTGCAGAACCCTGAAAAATTAGTACAATATTTGGAAGAAATATGCTGTCACCCTGGCCATTCTAGGGAGACGCAAATCACTACAATGTGCTGGGGCCTGGCCCATGCCTACCGAGCCCTGTTTAACACCACTCAGAACCCCCAAGGGGAAGGAAAGGTCTCTGCAGCTGATGACAAAGCAACAGGCCCTGTGGCTACCCCACCCCCCACGGCAGGCTACTCCGCCCCCTGCGACAGAGAACCAACCCATGCCGGTATCAGTCGCCCCTATACAAAAAAGAAAATGCACAAGAAAATCAGCTCGTTTAGTAAGGGATGAAGATGAACCAGGGCCATCACGAGAACAGGAGGTGGAGGAGGCAGAACCCGTAAATGAGATGGTGACCACCCGATCCCTATCCCTGGGTGAGCTGCGAGATATGTGAAAAGACTTCAGCCGTCGTCCAGGCGAGCACATTGTCACCTGGCTGCTCCGATGCTGGGATAACGGGGCCGGTAGCCTGGAATTAGAGGGTAGGGAAGCCAAGCAGCTGGGATCCCTTTCTAGGGAAGGGGGCATTGACAAAGCGATTGGACAAGGGGCACAGGTCCTCAGCCTCTGGAGGCGACTCCTGTCAGGTGTGAAGGAAAGGTATCCCTTCAAGGAAGATGTTATATGTCACCCAGGCAAGTGGACCACTATGGAGAGAGGTATCCAGTACCTGAGAGAATTAGCTGTGCTGGAAGTGATTTATGATGACCTGAACAACGAGCAGTTATCCAAAGACCCAGATGAAGTCAAATGCACCCGACCCATGTGGCGGAAGTTTGTACGGAGCGCACCAGCGTCACATGCAAACTCATTGGCAATAATGACCTGGAGAGATGGAGAGGAACAAACAGTGGATGAACTGGCTGGCCAACTCCGGCAATATGAAGAAAGTCTCTCTTCCTCCCTACGGGCCTGTGTCTCTGCTGTGGAGAAACTGTCTCAGGAGGTCCAGCAACTCAAAGAGGATATGTCCTGCTCCCCACCTGCACGGGCCAGTGTCTCAGCCATTAGGAGCAGGCGTCCCTCTGCTCAAGAGAGGAGACATCGTGGGTACACACCCCGGGGTACCTTGTGGTTTTACCTGCGTGACCACGGAGAGGACATGAGGAAGTGGGATGGAAAACCTACCTCAGCCCTAGAGGCACGGGTACATGAGTTGCAAGGGAAAACAACCACAAAAGGGGGTTCTTCCAGGAAAACTGCTGCTCCAGTCCCCAGTGAGTTCCCCAGACAGAGTAGAAGGGCTGATTCCACTTCCGACCTTAATAAAGGGGCTTCTGATTCATACTTACAAGAAGTGGATAGCGAATATGATGACCAGGACTAGAGGGGCCCTGCCTCCAGCCAGGTGGAGGAAAGGGACAACCGGGTTTACTGGACTGTGTGGATTCGATGGCCTGGCACATCAGACCCACAGGAGTATAAGGCTCTCGTAGACACCGGTGCACAGTGTACCCTGATGCCATCAGGCTATAAAGGGGCAGAACCCATTTGTATTTCTGGAGTGACAGGGGGATCCCAAGAGTTAACTGTATTGGAGGCCGAAGTGAGCCTGACCGGGAATGAGTGGCAGAAGCACCCCATTGTGACTGGCCCAGAGGCTCCGTGCATCCTTGGCATAGACTACCTCAGGAGAGGGTATTTCAAGGACCCAAAAGGGTATCGGTGGGCTTTTGGTATAGCTGCCCCGGAGACGGAGGAAATTAAACAGCTGTCCACCTTGCCTGGTCTCTCAGAGAATCCTTCTGCTGTGGGGTTGTTGAAGGTCCAAGAACAACAGGTACCAATCGCTACCACAACAGTGCACCGGCGGCAATACCGCACCAACCGAGACTCCCTGATTCCCATCCATGAGCTGATTCGTCGACTGGAGAGCCAAGGAGTGATCAGCAAGACTCGCTCACCCTTCAACAGTCCCATATGGCCAGTGTGAAAGTCCAATGGAGAGTGGAGACTAACAGAAGACTATCGTGGCCTGAACGAAGTCACGCCGCCAGTGAGTGCTGCCGTGCCGGACATGCTAGAATTCCAATACGAACTGGAGTCAAAGGAAGCCAAGTGGTACGCCACAACTGATATCGCTAATGCGTTCTTCTCAATCCCTTTGGCAGCAGAGTGCAGGCCACGGTTTGCTTTCACTTGGAGGGGTGTCCAGTACACCTGGAACCGACTGCCCCAGGGGTGGAAACACAGCCCTACCATTTGCCATGGACTGATCCACACCGCACTGGAACAGGGTGAGGCTCCGGAACACCTGCAATACATTGATGACATCATTGTGTGGGGCAACACAGCAGAAGAAGTTTTTGAGAAAGGGGAGAGAATAGTCCAAATCCTTCTGAAGGCCGGCTTTGCAATAAAACAAGGTAAGGTCAAGGCACCTGCACAGGAGATCCAGTTTTTAGGAATAAAATGGCAAGATGGACGCTGTCAGGTCCCAACAGATGGGATCAACAAAATAACAGCCATGTCCCCACCAACTAGCAAAAAGGAAACACAAGCTTTCTTAGGCGTTGTGGGTTTTTGGAGAATGCATATTCCAGATTACAGTCAGATCGTAAGCCCTCTCTATCACGTGACCAGGAAGAAGAACGACTTCAAATGGGGCCCTGAGCAACGACAAGCCTTTGAACAAATTAAACAGGAGATAGTTCATGCAGTAGCCCTTGGGCCAGTCCGGGCAGGACAAGATGTAAAGAATGTGCTCTACACCGCAGCCGGGGAGAATGGCCCTACCTGGAGCCTCTGGCAGAAAGCACCAGGGGAGACTCGAGGTCGACCCTTAGGGTTCTGGAGTCGGGGATACAGAGGATCCGAGGCCCGCTACACTCCAACTGAGAAGGAGATATTGGCAGCATATGAAGGGGTTCAAGCTGCTTCGGAAGTGGTTGGTACTGAAGCACAGCTCCTCCTGGCACCCCGACTGCCGGTGCTGGGCTGGATGTTCAAAGGGAGGGTCCCCTCTACACATCATGCAACCGATGCTACGTGGAGTAAGTGGGTCGCCCTGATCACACAACGGGCCCGAATAGGAAACCCCAGTCGCCCAGGAATCTTGGAAGTGATCACGAACTGGCCAGAAGGCAAAGATTTTGGAATATCCCCAGAGGAGGAGGTGACGCGTGCTGAAGAGGCCCCACTGTATAATAAACTACCAGAAAGCGAGAAGCAATATGCCCTGTTCACTGATGGGTCCTGTCACCTTGTGGGAAAACATCGGAGATGGAAGGCTGCCGTATGGAGTCCTATACGCCAAGTTGCAGAAACTGCTGAAGGAGAAGGTGAATCGAGCCAGTTTGCAGAGGTGAAAGCCATCCAGCTGGCCTTGGACATTGCTGAACGATAAAAATGGCCAGTCCTTTATCTCTATACTGACTCATGGATGGTGGCAAATGCCCTGTGGGGGTGGTTGCAGCAGTGGAAGCAGAACAACTGGCAGCGCAGAGGTAAACCCATCTGGGCTGCCGCATTGTGGCAAGATATTGCTGCCCGGGTAGAGAACCTGGCTGTAAAAGTACGTCACGTAGATGCTCACGTACCCAAGAGTCGGGCCAGTGAAGAGCACCAAAACAACCAGCAGGTGGATCAGGCTGCCAAGATTGAAGTAGCTCAGGTAGATCTGGACTGGCAGCATAAAGGTGAATTATTTATAGCTCAGTGGGCCCATGACACTTCAGGCCACCAAGGCAGAGATGCAACATATAGATGGGCTCGTGATCGAGGGGTGGACTTGACCATGGACGCTATTGCACAAGTTATCCACGAATGTGAAACATGCGCTGCAATCAAGCAAGCCAAGCGAGTAAAGCCTCTTTGGTATGGAGGACGATGGTTGAAGTATAAATATGGGGAAGCCTGGCAGATTGATTATATCACGCTCCCACAAACCCGACAGGGCACTCGCTATGTGCTCACCATGGTAGAAGTAACCACAGGATGGTTGGAAACATATCCTGTGCCCCATGCCACTGCCCGGAACACCATCCTGGGCCTTGAAAAGCAAGTCCTGTGGCGACATGGCACCCCAGAAAGAATTGAGTCAGACAACGGGACTCATTTCCGAAACACCCTCATAGACACCTGGGCCAAAGAGCATGGCATTGAGTGGGTCTATCACATCCCCTACCATGCACCAGCCTCCGGAAAAATTGAACGATACAACGGGCTGTTAAAGACAACACTGAGGGCAATGGGCGGTGGGACATTCAAGCATTGGGACACACATTTAGCAAAGGCCACCTGGTTAGTCAACACTAGGGGATCTGTCACTCGAGCTGGCCCTGCCCAATCCAAACCCTTACGTGCTGTAGATGGAGATAAAGCCCTGTCGTGCACATAAGAAATATGCTGGGGAAGACAGTCTGGGTTACTCCTGCTTCTGGCAAGGGAAAACCCATCCGTGGGATTGCTTTTGCTCAGGGACCTGGGTGCACTTGGTGGGTGATGCGAAAGGATGGGGAAGTCCGGTGTGTACCTCAAGGGGATTTGATTTTGGGTGAAAATAGCCAATGAACTGAATTGTACGATGTTAGTTATTACATAGCACTGTATGTCATCACTTCTATGGTTACCATATGCCATATTAACAGTATTACAGTAAGAATCACCCAGATTAATGTAGGATGAACTCCAATGAAACTGAGCAAGGTACAACACTGATAGAACCGCATGATCGCCCAGAACTGGCCTCCGCATGCAAGAGTCCAACACCACACACCATCTTTCCTGCCCTGAAAGACTGTTATGACAGATGGAACCCAAAGTCATGGACTAAATGAACTCAACGGACGTTTTAGAGGGATGGCCCATGGACTAAGGGAATGATATCTCTGTGTGTGTATATATCAAAAGGCAGGAAAAGTAGTGGTGACTAATTGGAATGTATGGGAAAATGTGAGACCTGGGCATGATGTAGATGGTATAGAATAAGGGGTGGATACTGTCCTGGTTCCAGCTGGGACAGGGTTAACTTTCTTCCCAGTAGCTTGGGGGGTGTGCTGTGTTTTGGGTTTGGTATGAGAGGAGCGTTTATGGCCCATTGATGCTTTGGCTGTTGCTGGGTGGTGCTTGCACCGGGAGGGGGAAGCACAGCCGGGGTGGTGGATCCAGCTGGCCAATGGGGTATTCTATACCATGTGACATCATGCTCAGTATAAAAACCAGGTGTGTGGGGGGGCTCGCCCCTCGTTCGTGACACGCAGTCGGTGAGCAGTTGCATTGTGCATCGCCCGCTTTGTGTATTCTGTTATTGTTGTTGTTCTCATTGTTATTATTACTGTTCTACTTTGTTTTATTTCAATTATTAAACTGTTTTTATCTCAACCCGGGAGCATTCCTACTTGTGCCCTCCCGATTCTCTCCCCCATCCCACCGGGGGGGGGGTGGTGATCGAGCAGCTGCGTGGGGTTTATTTTTGCTGGCTGGGGTTAAACCACAACACCTATTTTCTCTAAACCTATTTTCTTTTATACAAACTTACAAATATTAATCTCAACTTACTAAACCTCTTTTCTTTTATACATTTTATACAAACTCAACACTTCTAATACAAAGACCTTTCCTGTTCTCCATCACACAGTTCGCTTTCCTCTAGAACATCAGATTCTTTAACCAAAAAATAACTTCTGTCCCTGTTCGGGCACCAATTATGGCATCTGATAAATACATGCACAGCCTTCATCATCACAGGACAACCCTACCATCTCTCATTTTCTTAGCCAGTTCGTCTCCCTTATATCTTCCTTCCGGCAATGATCACATGTCTGCTCACAATTCCCTTCACCTGTTTTGGCTCTTGAATCAGCTGGTGCTCATTAGGCCACCTCTTAATTCTTCTGCACACTCACTGTCCCAGCATCTTGATATAATTTAACCAATAGGTTATGATAAGAAGATCCAGCTGGCTTTTTCCAGTATATAGGATCTTTAAGCCTGCAGCTGATTTGTGTAAGCAGTTATTTTCTCACTAATCTCTTATATGAGGAGACTTCCTGTGAATTGTATAATTTCAAGTAGAAAAAATACAGTGAGCAGATATATCACTGGGAGAGCCCAGACCATGAAAGGAAAACAATAGGTGTTTTTCTCTCTTCTTATTACTAGCCTCGAGATATATATATTCTGAACATGTATCATGCAGTTTGGTCTGCCAAGGGAATGGCTGCAAATTCAATTGCTTCCACCATTGATATCTCCAAGATTAATATCTCCACCCCACTACTAATTCAATATGAGGTATACACAGAAACTGGGACAGGTGACTGGAAAAAGAGACAGTGACAACCGATAGGGATGGAGCTGTTAACTTTCGACATTTCTGAGGAGTACAGAAAGCTTGAAAGTGAAAGGGGAGGAAAGGTGGAAGAAAAAAACAACAAACAGCAAAAGCGTGGGGAGAAAATTGGTTGAGGAATCAATGGCAAAGACTGAAGAGGTAGGAAGTATGGCACCCCAGTAAGGGGTGAAGTATTTTAGTAGTTGATGTTACAGTGGAACAAGGGGTGTTGGTTCCTTAATCTGGAAGATTATTTTTTTCTGCATGTGTATACATTCAGTTGATCTCAGACATCAGGGGAAAAAAAGTTTCTGTCGTATTATGACCTAAATCCTTTCATTTCTATAGAGGTGTACTGGGCCTGGCTGGGATGGAGTTAACTTTCTTCATAGCAGCTCTTATGGTACTGTTTTAGATTTGTGACCAAAACAATACTGATAACACACTAATGTTCTAGCTATTGCTGAACAGTGTTTGTACAGCATCAAGGCCTTTGTTTCTCACTCTGCTCGCACAGTGAATAGATTAGGGGTGCGCAAGAGGTTGGGAGGGCACACAACCAGGCAGATGACCCAAACTAACCAAAGAGCTATTCCATGCCATATAACATCATGCTCAGCAATAAAAAGGGAAAAGAAGGGGGGTTTAGGGAGGTTAGCCATCATTTGCTTGGGAACTGCCTGGGCATCGGTCTATACATGGGAGGTGGCGAGTGATTGCCTTTGCATCACTTGTTTTGTTTTGTTTTCTTTCTCTCTACTTCCACTTATCCTTCACTTATTAAATTTTTTTTTTAATCTTGACCCTCAAGTTTTCTTTCTTTTATTCTTCCTTTCCTCTTTCCCTGTCCCACTGGGGGTGTGTGAGGGGAGTGAGCAGCTGTGTGGTGCTTAGCTGCCCACCAGGGTTAACCCACAAGAGGCAATGACTCAGAATATATATATTGATAATTTGTAGCATTATCACTAAATTTCCTGCAACATGAGCATTAAATTTCACACTACCTTAGTTGTATAAAGAAATATTATTAGTAAACTATAGTAAAGGTACCAGCTGAGAAGCAAAAAGCCCACCAACCAAAAGGATGCAGGAGAGGCTCTTCACCTCTGTGTTAGGATGCCCCCACCAGAAGGGCTGGGGATAGTGCCAGGGCCCTTCTCTCCTCCCATCTTGTTGCAACCATAAGAGCAGGTATGTTCCCAGGCTTGCTGGGGGAAAGGAGGAGATATAGCAAATCTTGTGTCCCCAAGAAAGACAGAACATTTACTGGAGAAATCTGTTTGTGCAGAATGGCTGCAGGTTTAATATCAATCTATAATTCAAATCAGTGTCCCAGGCTATTAAAATTCTCTCAAACACGGTATTGATGGACAGGTCTACCTAAAAGGAAATCTAAGCTAAACCTTACCTCAAAATGAGTCTTTTCAGGTGTATTGGGTTTGTGTGGCAAGGTTTTGGTAGCAGGGGGGCTGCCGGGGTGCCTTCTGTGAAAAGATGCCAGAAGCTGCCCCCATGTCTGACAGAGCCAGTTCGAGCCAGCTCCAAGACGGACCCGCCGCTGGCCAAAGCTGAGCCAATCAGTGACAGTGGAAGTGCCTCTGTGGTAACATATTTAAGAAGGGGTAAAAAAAAAAGGCTGCACAACAGCAGCTGGGAGAGAGGAGTGAGAATATGTGAGAGAAACAGCCCTGCAGACACCAAGGTCAGTGAAGAAGGAGGGGGAGGAGGTGCTCCAGGCACCGGAGCAGAGATTCCCCTGCAGCCCATGGTGAAGACCATGGTGAAGCAGGTTGCCTCCCTGCAGCCCATGGAGGTTAATGGTGGAGCAGATATCCACCTGCAGCCCGTGGAGGACCCCATGCCAGAGCAGGTGGATGTGCCCTGAAGGAAGCTGTGACCCTGTGAAGAATCCACACTGGAGCAGGCTCTTGGCAGGACCTGTGGCCTCGCGGAGAGGAGCCCACGAAGGAGCAGGTTTTCTGGCAGGACCTGTGGCCCCGCAGGGGATGCACGCTGGAGCAGTCTGTTCCTGAAGGACTGCACCCCGTGGAAAGGACCCACACTGGAGCAGTTAGTGAAGAACTGCAGCCCATGGGAAGGACCCACATTGGAGAAGTTCGTGGAGGACTGTTTCCCATGGGAGGGACCCCACGCTGGAGCAGGGGAAGAGTGCGAGGAGGAAGGAGCAGCAGAGACAACATGTGATGAACTGACTGCAACCCCCATTCCCTGTCCCCCTGTGCCACTCGGGGGGGAGGAGGTAGAGAAGCTGGGAGTAAAGTTGAGCCTGGGAAGAAGGGAGGGGTGGGGGGAAGGTGTTTTAAGATTTGGTTTTATTTCTCATTATCCTGCTCTGATTTGATTGGTAATAAATTAAATTAATTTCCCCGAGTCGAACCTGTTTTGCCTGTGATGGTAATTGGTGAGTGATCTCACTGTCCTTACCTCGACCCACGAGCCTTTCGTCATATTTTCTCTCCCTTGTTCTGTTGATGGAGGGGGAGTGATAAAGCAGCTTGATGGGCATCTGGTGGCTAGCCAAGGTCAACCCACCGCATCAGGAGGTTTATAAAGCTACCTACTATTTTGTTTCCTGGTCTCCTCCTGGCTGCATTTCTCATGTCTCCTTACACTTATTCATGGATATGCAGCAGATTTCCAGGATCCACGAGCACATCTAGCAAAGAACAGCTTTATGCTGACTTTTCACCCAGAACAGGATTGGTGCCCAAGCAGTGACTGAGCACTGCCAGCTCTGTCTGGGGCTCCTGACTGAACATTGCTGAGAGGCGATGTTAGGCAGTTTCTGCAGGAATCGGAGTGCTGGGCCTGGGAGGAGGCTTTGCCCAAGGCCTCCAGGGTACCCTTGTGCCAGCTGAACTGCCCTCAGAGCCAGGAAACAGTAAAGTTTTGCAAAGTGTTTGAACTTTACCAGCCCAGTATGGGGATGCTGTCTGCCTTTATACTAAAGCTTTTTAACACTGTGACATCTAGCATACCTGTATGCAGGAAGTACTGTAAATAACCCAGCATACTAATAGCTGAAGTGTGGTTTTCCAAGTTCCTGACCCTATCTCACAAACAGCTGAAACTGATTTTTTCAGTTGTAAATTACATGCATGTTTCCGATTAGCAGGTGTCTCCTTTCTGCCTACAGTCCTCCCTCCTACAAGTGTGTGCTCTAGATAATGCACTGGTTTTGGCCCAAATAAAACATGATGGGAGAAATGACCCAATTGGATTCATCCTATTCCTACTACTTTTTTTAGTGTTCTACTCCTACCCACTTCCTATATGCTTGCTCCCAGCTTGCTTAAACCTTCATACTGAGTGCACAGTGGCAAAGAGCTTCATATCCTGAGGGGATCCATGTTTCTTCACACTCCTCCTACATGACTTCAAAGATGAACTTTTTATGGGGCATTCCAAATAACAAGAAATCCTCACATTGACTGTGTTGACTGACTTCTATTTTTGAGCTGTGCCATCAAAAGCATCCTAGTTACTAGTCAGCACAAGCAGAATCATGCTTGTTTATTGGACTGATAAGTTAGACTGTGGTAAGAGGAAGTCACGCTGTATTTTTTGCCAATGACATACTCTGATTTCCTCCTGAGTGTCTCATTCAATGGGCTGATAACTGTTCACTCCAATATGAGTAGCGCTACATCACAAATGCTTAAGGACCTGTTTAGATCCCACTTTGGCTTCTCTTATACATCTTTATGGGAAATTTTTTAGGAACATAGATGGCTGGTACTGCAGTCCAGCTTAAATCCATCTCTAAAATGAAGATATTAAATTGAATCCATGATTAGCTGGTATAGAAAGGTATGGGTGGAACAGAAATAGAAAGAGAAGGCAGCATACAGATGTTCATGGAATTAATGCATACAGTCATCAAACATCTTCATGTGAATGTCAGCGAGGAAGTAGAAAAAGGTTTTGATTGTGCTTAATGCTGTGGGAAGCTGTGTGTGGTTCAAGCACAGAAGAAAGGAATAAGAGGAAGATATTTATGCATTGGTGACTTTTAAAAATTCCCTGTTGTTTTTTGGGGGGTCAGTATTAAGCCCCTGTCCATCTCATTTATTTTATACACCCAAGTTTCAAAATGCTGATTTTTAGTGAGAGCAGTGAATAGTCAGCAGATACCCTGCACAGAACAAGTTACTTGTTCTGCAATAATGCTAAGAGGTAGAAAGTGGATCAGCATTTTTCCAGAGAGTCAGTGTGGTTAGTTGATATCCCCTAAAGATGACAGACTGTTGTGGTTACCTTTTCTTTCTTCCTCACTCTGTGCCCCCATTCTTTGATATTTTCTTTAAAACACAATAATCCCCCAGAATTGCTAAGAGAGAGCTGTCACAGTCTGTTTGGATCTCTCAAATTTACAGGACAATGTACTCTGTGATTTAAACTTTATTTCATGAGCTCATTAAGAAATACAACAAACAAACAAACATGACAAACATGGGCTCAATCCCCTTTGCCCAGACTAGTCTATCACATGAATTCATTCACTTATTCACCACTCAAGTCATAAGGTTTCAAAACTTATAACCTGTAACTCTTAATCCATGCACTTATAAGAAAAAAAAAAAAAGAGAAAATTAGTTACCTAGCTGACGGTGAGAGTGCTCATCCTTCCTCCTCCATCACGATGTGGCCGTCCCCTGTATCATACTGGGAAGCACGAAAGCCTCAGCAGTCCAGCTGCTGTTGGATCCGCTTCAAAAACTTTTTGGGTAAGCTGACGTATTTATACCTTCCAGCTTGGAAGTTTGGTCTATACCATTTCCATGAGTTAGTGGATTCTGAAGAAACTGCCAGACAATCAGTATGCAAGGATGATGGCTGCAGGAGACAGCAAGCTGCAGGTAATAACGGCTGCATAATGACCTTTAGCCCTTCCTGGCCATTGTGTCCTGCCTATGTGTTGTCCTTGCTTTGACCTAATGGCGCTGCTCCCAGCATACATCAGGCCTTAGCATGAGCTGTGTGTTAGCCAAAAATCTGAGCAAGAATTGAGTGAACAGTCACAAGAGCGAGTATCCTCTGCCTACAGGTTGCCTGTCACCACAGTAAGTTACTTGGATTTAATCAAATGTATGATGAGGGATTACACTGCAATTCTCATTAATAAATACTGTCTTATGTCGCAAGTGTCCTAAGTGACACAAAGAGGACATTTTTATGAATTCTGTCATAATCTTTTTTTTTTCTTTTTTTTTTCTTCCTGAAGAATTGCCTCAATTTCATTTTTCAACCCCATTCCAAATCAGGCCAAATGGTTGTGCAGAATTCCCCCTGACAGTCTGGGCTGCACAGCCAAGCATAGGTGAGGCAGCGAAGGTGGGCCCATTGCATTGCAGAGGGTGAAATGTTAGCGGTGTTTTTCCCTGATCAGATTCTGGTTCCCTGCAGTGTTGGGAACAGTTTTGTGCTGATCAACATCTCTGTAACTCTACCTGATAATTGCTGAGGGAGTAATAGTAGTTCCCATGATGCACTAATGCACAATGCAAGTTCAGTTAGGCAACCTACTTTCAGCTACCTCCAAAGCTCTGTTTGCCTGAAAGGGACAGTTTTGTCACAGTGCTTTTGTCCTGTTTCTGATCGTGGCCTTGCTGGTTTCAGCCTGGCAGCTGAATTGCCAGTCAAGTTTGGAAGACAGCTATGGAGAGGACAGAAGTCTTGCTTTGGGACTCTGAAATCTCTTTTCTGCATCGAAGGGAGCACAGAAAGCTGCCAGGTTCCCTAAGATGGAAAAATTGGTGGGCGAGGGGAAAATAGTTTCAGGTCATTGTTTTGTCTTAATTGTTCTACTATTCTACAAAATCTAACAAGCAAAAGCTTCTCTTTTAAAATGGGGTGCTTCACAGTCCAAATTCTGTTTTCTTTGTCTCCCAAAATAAGGTACAGGTGAAATGGACTAAATGTCACAAACTACTTTGATTTTTATAGAACCTCGTGTCTAACACCATATGGCTGCATCAAAATTACCGAACCTAATTCTAGTTTGGGGCTGGCATATGTGAGTTACATCTCAATGCTTCTCAGCAGTTGTGTGCAGGGTACTGTTATGTTTAAATTGGCTCTGAAAAATCCTCTTATAAATGTTTTGACCTGCCACTATGTTATAGAAATATGTTCTTAGCAGCAAATGGTACTATGGCAACTGCCCCTGCAATATGACACAGTAACAAGAATTCTATATGCTTCTAATCCATAACTCCCAAAATACCTTCTGCACATCCCAAGCCACTTGGCTTTTCCCACCCTCTCTGAGCTGGGGAAGCAGCTCCTTCTCAATTTATTTTTCTAGTTCAGTCTGAGGCAAAGCTATCTTGAGCCAATTTAAGTAGATCTGAAATAATATACTCAGTCCCAGCTGTCATAACCTATATTGCAGGATATTCCCCTTGCTCTCTTATGACACTTTCCCAGTTGTTCATATGATCTCTTTTCCCCTCAGGACTTCCTAAATAATTCTTCGACATGAGTTCTAACATACACTATATTCCTCTCTCTATATCTTACCAAAGGTGATTTGTCAACATGAAATCTAAATAAGCTTCTGCTTACACATTTTTAAATCAATATAATGTTTTATTCAGAGGTTAACATATCTATTTAAAGTCTCCTCTGACAAGACAGTCTTGTGTTTTATTAATTGATTTATTTCCTTTACAATAGCTAGAGACTTGGGAGCCCATATGTGTCTGGAGTCTGCTTTTGTTAGGAGCTATATAAGCACACTGTAAGAGATGGGCTCTGCCTTAAAGAGCTGAAGACCTGATATTATAAACACGCTCAGAACTAGCTATTATGCACTCAGATCCTAATGTACATTTAGTGATAGACCTATGGAAAAATCTGAAATATTTCAACTCTCTCAATCCACGCTAATTACTTTAACTACAAATTTCTCAAGTACACTGTGGGCTCATACATGGCATTCTGCTAGTAATCAGGAGCTGCAAGTGCTTGAGTGCCAAGCCACCTACAAGTTTCACAGCATTTGGTGAGTAATTGAAGGATTTGTGTGTTTAGTACATCCCATATGCCATGAATGTCTTCAAGTGGCGATAAAGTGATAGCAACAACAAGGTTATTGAAAAGTTCTGCAGATAATAGGCTAAATTAATCTCTGAGGTAACCCCATTGACTTTAGCACACTGATAACTACCCTGGAACAGGAAAAACAATGTACAAGGGTGTATGATTTAAAGTGTCTTCCCTGTTTCTCTTTCTGCTGCTGCCCTGCCAGCATGCTACTGGTGTGTGAGCTGTATTGATTTTCTGAGGCATGGTTGATAATACCATTTAGAGCTCTTCCTCTTCGGCAGGGTCCCATAGGCATTAGAAAACTAAATTGTCATTGCCAGAATATGGGTATGAGTAAAAATAATTGCCCTGATTTCTCTTCCATAATAATGATAATTTTAATATAAATTATGTTAACTTTATTCCTCTCATAAAGGGCATTTTGCTCAGAAAGAACAGTGACATACTAAGTACAAAGTATTGCGCTTTACAATTAACCGTTTCTCCTCAAGTTCTTCTTAGTCAGAGCTCACTAACAGCATCCAGGTGTTGATACAATGACATGAAAGCTACTGAAGGAGTCTCACATAATTGGCTCACTAGGACTTATGTTTGATCAATCCCTTATACTTTACATCATGCCTTTTGGTTGTCATCTTCTATTGTGCATTTAACACACATTTTTAACTGGGTAAATATTTTATCCTTGTTCTAAGCATATACTCAAGCACCTGTCATTAGCAGCACCATGTGTTCAGTTCATGCCATACATCTTTGAGTACTATGTTTGGATGTATTTATCATACAAAACCACAGGTGTCTTGTAGAGGCCTCTTTTAGTCCTTTGATGGACTCCAGAGATCCTTCTCATTGGTCTATTATCTAGTTGTTTACTAGTTGCACTCTCAATCACCTTATTATTTTAATTGCATCATTCTAGTAATTAGGTTTCCTGTTTTTCAGGCCTGCATGCTATTATTTTAGCCTACAACTATACACAGACTAGAAAAAAGCATTGCCAATTTGCATTGCATGTTGACAGAAGGCAAACAGAGCAAACTTCCTGAGAGAGAGTAGTGAAGCTTTGTGAGGCTCTCAGGCACTATGGAATAGAGCAGACACATAACTTCATCTTTTCTGCACAAACTTCCCCACTGAAGAGTTCTCATGAAAGAAAATTAAACTTTGGCCCTTCTGGATCTTTGAACAATGAATAAAATATGCATATTTTCATATAACTTCTACATGTACTTCCAAAACTTCCATTAGAAGTTTAATTTTAGAAGTTCTAAAATCAACAATATGAAGGAGCAGAAACAAGGCCTCCATGAAAGGATGTGATACATACATCTCCCCTTTGAACAAAATGGCTGTTAAACAAGGAGAGCAAAATGTCACTGGAAGGCTGAGAAGTAGCAGTGAAACCATGTAAGTGTATATTCAAGCCTTCCCTTTTTTCATCATTAACATAAATGAGCTGAAAATTACTTTTTTCAAACAAGACAGAATCACAAAATGGTTGAGGTTGGAAGGGACCTCTTGAGATCATCTGGTCCAATCCCCCTGCTCAAGCAGGGTCACCTAGAGTAGGCTGCCCAGGACCATGTCCAATCAGATTTTGAATATCTCCAAGGAGGGAGACTCTACAACCTCTCTGGGCAATCTGTTCCAGTGCTTGACAACCCTCACAGTAAAACAAGTGTTTTCTTGTGTTCAGATGGAATTTCATGTGTTTCAGTTTGTGCCCATTGACTCTTGTCCTGTCAGTGTGCGCTACTAAGAAGAGTCTGGCTCCCTCTTCTTCATTCCCTCCTATCGGATATTTATACGCATTGATAAGTTCCCCCCGAGCCTTCTCTTCTCTAGGCTAAAATGCCCCAGCTCTCTCAGCTTTTCCTCATATGAAAGAGGCTCCAGTCCCTTAATCATCTTTGTGGCTCTGCACTGGACTTGCTCCAGTAACTCCATGTGTCTCTTGTACTGGGGAGCCCAGAAATGGACACGGTACTCCAGGTACGGCCTCACCAGTGCTGAGTAGAGGGGAAGGATCACCTCCCTCGACCTGCTGGTGACACTCTTCCTAATGTAGCCCAGGATACCATTAGCCGCCTTTGCTGTGAGGGTGCATTGCTGGCTCACGGATATGAGCCAGCCAAATATTCTTAAAAACTTCAACTAAGTACACGTGTGTTTTCATGGAGCCATTGACATTTTTGCACAATGTTTTCTGCATATTTTTTCCTCTAATCCCACTTTAAACTGCAAGATTGAGGTTTCTCAAGCCATTGGCCAACTACATTACAAATACCAGTATTAGTGATTTAGTTTCATCTTCAGCATCTTCAGGATTTGTTTTCCAATTGCAAAAAGATACTCCATCTTTCTGATACAAGATGTCCTGGAAACTTTTTCCTCTTAAAGCTTTTTTCCTTCAGTAAATCATGCCATTCATAACCGGTTGCTGTATATAGGCTTTCCTGTAGGAATCATTAGCAATAACATTTTATTTCTATAGAAATGCATCTATTTCTTATAGGAATCATTTGCCATAAATAATTTTTTTTCCTCTGCATTTTTCACATTGAAAAGACTGTCTGAGGCTTGGGGATTTTCCTGTCTTAGTGTGAAAAAGCATGATTTTGTTCAGACTCTGAAGATGTTGAAGGATCTGCTTGATCCTAAATTAAGGCTATTTACTCCCCCCTCCCACTGTCCTCCCCATTACAATGGGTTCCTATATCTTGAGTATTTATGCCAGTAAAATTGGTGGAGGAATCTTTTCTGCCAAATGAGTAGTAATTTGTTGTTATGCTTCTGGAAGCAATCCCATGTCTCTTCAGGCAAAGCTCTAAAACCAAGATTATGGTACATTTAGTTCCTAATGACCTCCAGCTCCCCCAAGAAATTCCTCCCAGCTTTCATGGTGTAGCCACAGTGGTTGTCGTGGGGGTTTGAGTAGCCACCATGTCTGTTGCTGGGGTTGATCTCTGGACAGTATTCTTAAATAGTTGTTTAACCCTAAACAAGGCCTGAACAACATTCAGGAGACATAGCAATATGAACATGCTTGTTTGAACATCCCAAGGATATTCAAAATTCTCAGGGAATATTGTAGACATCTTCGTGAAGAGGATAGAAGAAAAAGGAGTTTCTGGAGATATGGAAGGGAAGATGAACAAGTGGGAGAAAGTGTCCCATCCTGTCTCCCCCTTACATTCATTCTCCGAGGAGAAAAAGTGTAATTACTAATAGTTTCTAAGATTTGGTTCCCAAGGTACAGAAATGACGGCAGTGCCGAGTACAGATACCAGATTAGACTTATGACCAATGATTTTATCACCTCATAAAACAGCAGCAAAATGATAACCTTGGCCCAGTTCTGAATAATGATAAACAGCACAAGAGGGAACATATACTGCAAGCAAGGTATTACATAACCCAACATTGAGAGCCAGCCCCACAACTCTGAGAGCCAATAAATCAACATTGTGACCAATAAATATAATGAATGCTTATAACAAATTTGTTTTAACCCGTTCGGGTCAGATGTGTCGTTATCTCAACCCTTCGAGCCCCACGTTGGGTGCCAAAAAGGACTGTCGTGGTTTAACCTGGCAGGCAGCCAAATACCACGCAGCTGCTCTCTCACTCCCCCCGCCCCCTGCAGTGGGACGGGGAGAGAATCGGAAGGGTAAGAGTGAGGAAAACTCGTGGGTTGAGATAAAGACAGTTTAATAGAACAGAAAAAGGGAAAATAATAATGATAATGATAGAATATACAAAATGAGTGATGCACAATGCAATTGCTCACCACCCGCACTGACCGATAACCAAGTAGCGATTGCTACTTCCTGGATCACGCCTACCATTCATGTACTGAGCATGACGTCACATGGTATGGAATACCCCATTGGCCAGCTGGGCTAGCTGTCCTGGCTGTGTTCCCTCCCAGATTCTTCCAGAGCATGGAAGCTGAATGTCCTTGACTAGCAGGGTACCTAGCAACAACTGAAAACATCAGTGTGTTATCAACATTCTTCTCATACTAAATCCAAAACACAGCACTAGGAAGAAATTTAACCCTATCCCAGCCAAAACCAGGACAATTTAGTACTGGGTTCCTCATCCTCATTGAGCATACTCTGTAATGTATTCCAGAATATATCTATGTGGGAACTTCACTTTGGTTACTTATAAAATTCCCCCCCGCCCCAGCCTGTTGCGCATGTTCTCTACCAAGGACAGAGTCTGAGCAGAAACATTTTCAGTGAAGTTTTTGGGTCAGCTGAGATGATTGAAATTATTCCAGCTCTGGCAAATAAATGGCAGTGTGGTAACCAGTCTGGGAACCCCAAAGTGGTTCACATGGGAAAACACAAACCCCTAAAACTGGAAAGGGCACTGCAATGGGGGCAGGCACGGAGCACAACGCTCCAGCCACATTGGGGTTTCAGAGCCATTTTCCCCCTCCCTTGCCCCAATGCTGAGGCCCTGTCACATTTCCAGCACAGTAGCTTTTCCCCACCTTCCTAAACCTTGCACAGAATATCTGGGGGAAAGCCAGCTCAGGCCATCCATGTGCTAGCAGCGGGGCAGAGTGGGGGGCAGCTGGAGGGGAGCCAGGTGTGTGGGGGATACTGAGGTTAACTGTGTGCAGTGGTCTGCAGTGGGAGTGCGAGAGCCAGACATGGCAGAGCCTCTCCAAACCCAAGAAGATTAGCTGGGGCTAATCTTTGGCCAGTACAGAAAAATGTTCATTCTGATCAGGTCTGTGCTAATGTCTCAGGGGGACACTGTATTACGGTGTAAGATAGGAGGGCGTATGTGGCATGTGCTGGTAAATCACTGGGTCAGGGGGAGAGTGGAGCAGCAGTGGATGAAGGAAGAGTGGAAAAGGTTGTGCCTGCACGTTTAAGTCATTCCTCATAGGAGATGCTAGTTTTATAGTTACACCATGTTGTTTAAAAATATGTTTGTTCAGTGATAATTTGAGTTAAAAAAGACCTTAAAATAATAGTGCCTGGTTTAGTTCTGGTTCAAGGAAAATGAAAGATTAGATGGGTTTTCAGTTTGATTCTACTTTCTGTGCTTATCAAATATGCAGCACGTATCCTACTCTCCATATCTTCTACAGCATTTTTTAGTTCCTTTTTAAATACTCCTCCTGCTGAAATAGAGAGGTGCATCTGATTAGTTGTATCATAGTAACATTCCTTAATGGTTGCATAAATAGTTCTTCTCATTCTTCTTTCTCAGCTTAAGTTCTATTTATTTTTATGCATTGCTGGATTCGAGGCCCAGATACAACTGAAGGCTCATTTGAGTCCTGATTCCATTTGTGCTCTTTTAAGAAACCAGGGGCGGCAATTTCGTGTTTCTACTTTGTTCCATGATGGACAACCCTGTGAATAGTGGGGTCATCGTTATTTTCCTGGGGACTACTAACCATAAACCACTCCTTCTTGCCTGCAATATAAGTCATATTTCTAGGAAGGTTCTTTTTGCCCGGAAAAAGATGAGAAAGAAAATCTTCTATATCAACAGAAAATTGCATGCATTTCAGTTCTTATTAACCAAAGCAGCTGCTTATCTTTTTCCTGCAGTGCAGTTTGGATGCAATATAGTCCTACTTTTTAGAGATGACTCAACTGGTAGAATGATAGGAAGGTCACAGCAGAAAAAAGAAAATTATCCCAACTCCTTGGGAACCAGTTACTAAATCCTTTTCTAGAAATTTTATACAGCATCAGTGCTGAGCATGCAGCAAATCCTTATTTAAAAAAGGCATTAATGTACAGAGTACTGGAATAAGCATTTTATTAGTGCATTCCTTAATGTAACAATTTTACAGCCTAAATGCACTTCAGAAGCTTCCTTGTAATATGAGCTCTGGATATAATGGAGACAGAATAAATGTCATTGTATTAATGATAAATTAAAAACTGCCGCATCAAAAGCTCTTTGCCTGCAAGTTTCTTCACATGCAGCTATGTCTATGAGGCTAACATGTTTTTCATGTTTTCACAAGCTACAGTATACATTTGCCAAATGGGATGTGCAGTTGCTGGCATTCATGGCTTAATTCCAGAACCGCTGCTGCAGGGGCCAGTGGCTGGGGCATCTCCACTTCCTACAGGCTCATTCCAGAGTTTGTGGCTCAGTTGTTTTACAAATCTGACCAATTCTGAAATTGTTTTCCAGCAGGATCTGGATGCTGGCACAAAGCTGCTGATGTGTTTATTCCTGGCAATGCTCGCAACTAGGAAAGCTATGAATTCAAACACCACTCCTGCCTTTCAGGGACAACAAAGGCAGAGAAAGTATGTTTTTATCAACGTCATCTTCTTATTGAAACCCTATCCAACAGAAATCTAAAATTACCATAGATTTTCACATTATATTTTAACTACCACATAACCACATCCTTTATGTACCTTTTCCTTGAGGGAAGAGACCTTGTCTGTGCTAGGATAGAGGGCTTATAGTTATAAGTTTCTGTGTTTCCTTGGAGAGTCCAATGTGTAGGTGCTTTGCCTTTAATATGTGCTTGACTAGCTGAGGTAAAGCATATGGGAAAGCTAGGCCCTTTATGGCCAACTAATCTGGTGTCAGGCATCCCAGCTTCATAACCAGATTTCTAATGAGGGTTAGAACTGTTTCTACTTTAATTTCACAGAGGTAACGTGACTGGAAAAACATGCCCTTTTTGGCCACTGAAAGGGAAATTCAAATTGTAACTGCTCATCAGTGGTAATTCCTGACCAAGGAATGATCTGGCATGGAGGGCAAGGCGGCCCAACTGCAGAAGGGGTTAAACTGGCTGGAAGCAGGAATGCCAGAGACAGAAGTGTTGTCCGAAAAGCGGATTTGTGCCCGGCGTGCAAGTAACCAATTCCACACGCTCAGGAGAGATATTGTTTTATTCAGGCCTGGGTGCTCGGTGGACTTGCCACAAATCAAGTACACCTGGTCTAATCACCTTTCTGTTTATATCCATGCTTCTCATACATATTTTAAGTTTCTCTTTTACATATTCATTACATTTCCGAAAACTAATTATAATATTACATCACCCTAGACACATGCGCACTAAAGCCTTTAGGGTTTCCTTGGGGGTCTCGGGTGGTCTCTGGTGGTCGGCAGGGTAGTGAACTCTTCATGAACCCGTTCCTTTCTTTCCTTATAAGGTCGAGGTTTGTCTCCAAGCCACGTCTGGACCATGTTTGTTTATGGTTCTCTTTTCCAAGGTTACTCTTCACTAGAGTCTAACAATGCTTCCAGGATACACGATTTATACTAGTTACAATTCTACACACCTGCAAACACAACACTTGCTAGTTACCTAACTCCTAAGCAACAAGTCTTCATTGTTTAGAATTACAGAAGTGAGCAGTAGAATTACAGAAGTGAGCAGTATGGAATAGTAGATACTGTACCTACTGCATCAATTCCCCCCTTTGAGACTTATGATGTTGAGCATCATGAGTCTCACATCATTTACTTATAAGCATGTGGTCTACAAAAAGACATACATTGAATCATACAACAAGTAATTATAACTACGATGACGATCAGTATTGTAAATAAGAACAACTGTCTGAGCCAATTTAAATTTGGAAGCCACAAAAATAACCAAGAAAGATCTTATCCTTCTCGTTCCTTGAATCCAGATGCTAAGTCCTTTAATTGTTGAATTTTCTTCTCAACTAATTGTGAATTATCACTTAGGTTCTGCAATACAAAAAGAAGACATGTTGGTTACTTGTCGGGCTAAAAGTTCTCAGATATTTCGATTTCTATCCCATTTTGGCAATAGAAATTGGGATTCAGCTTTACTGATCGTCATAATTAATATCAACAGGCTCCACATTTTCTACTTCTAAACCCACAATTTCCTAATTAATTTGGTTTCCCTTCTAACAATAAATATTTTAAATATCCAAATAATTCAGCAACATCTCTGGTAACTCATCAAGTATGCCTTAAAGTTAATTTCAATGGTCCCTTAGGTGTAGATGTCCACAGTCTAGGAGGTATTTTCTTTATTCTGGTGTAATGAATCTAAGAATCATAGAATCATAGAATCATTAAGGTTGGAAAAGACCTCTAAGATCATCGTGTCCAACCGTCAACCCAACACACCATGCCCACTACACCATGTCCCTAAGGGCCTCATCTACACGTCTTTGAAATACTTCCAGGGATGGTGACTCCACCACTTCCCTGGGCAGCCTGTTCCAAGGCCTGACCACTCTTTCAGTAAAGAAATTTCTCCTAATGTCCAATCTAAACCTCCCTTGGAGCAACTTGAGGCCATTTCCTCTTGTCCTATCGCTTGTTACTTGGCAGAAGAGACCAACACCCACCTCGCTACAACCTCCTTTCAGGTAGTTGTAGAGCACGATGAGGTCTCCCCTCAGCCTCCTCTTCTCCAGGCTAAACAGTCCCAGTTCCCTCAGCCGCTCCTCATAAGACTTGTGCTCCAGGCCCTTCACCAGCTTCGTTGCCCTCCTCTGGACACGCTCCAGCACCTCAATGTCCTTCTTGTAGTGAGGGGCCCAGAGAGTCTACTCCTTCTAATTTTACAGCAGTATTTGTTGTCAGTAACACTTGGAAGGGTCCTTTCCACTTTTCTCCAAGGGGGTTGTCCTTCCACGTTTGCAGGTAGACTTGGTCTCCTGGACTGAATGAATGTACCAGAAATTCAAGGGGTAAATGTGTCCTTAAAAGAACATATTTGTGTAAAGAACTCGCCATTTTACTCAAAGACAAGAGATATTCAGTTAACACTTTTTCTCCTATTGCATGCATTTGTTCAGACCTTCCTGTTAGATTGACATTGTAAGGTTTACCATACAGAATTTCAAATGGACTTATTTTTTCTCTAGCTCTCAGGGTTATCCTAATTCTTAACAAGACAAGTGGTAAAGCTTCAATCCATTTCAACTGAGTGTTTTGTTACTATTTTTGCCTTGATGATTTGACACAGGAAAGCTTCTGGCCATCCAGAGAAGGTATCTACCAGTACCAATAAATATTGGTATTGGTTGCACCTTGGTAACTCTGAAAAATCTATTTGCCAATACTCACCGGGAGTTATGCCTTTCCTTACCTCTCCAGGAGGGGGTTGAATTTGTATTTTCGGATTATTCCTAAGACAAATCTCACATTTATTAATCCCTATTGCATATCATTTTACCGACTCGACCATTGCTTCTGCTCCCATATGTGTCTCAGCATGGGTTGTGACCATCAATTTCTTCATGATTTCGGGAGTTACTATACTTTGTCCATGTGAAGTAATCCATCATCCTAGATCATTCTTTCTGCACTGTAATAGTTCAGCCAACTTTTTTTTTTTTTTTCATTATAATTTGGGGTGTGGTATTCAGCGCTACATGCTTGGCACCTTCATTTGCCTTTCAATTTCTTTGTATTGCTTTTGAGTTTCCTCTTTGATGTGCTTTACAATGAATCACAGCAATTTTTTGGGGTTTTTTTTTGTACTGCTTCCAATAAATTTAAACCTCTGTTCCATACTTTATAGGTGAGTCACTGGCAGACAAAAGTTCTCGCACTTTCCATATCGCTCTATGGGCATGAACAACTCCAAAAGCATATTTAGAGTCTGTATAAATATTAACTCTTTTACCTTTAGCCAGATCTGAAGCTCTTGTCAAAGCTATTATCTCTGCCTTCTGGGCGGATGTGTTTGGAGGTAATGCTTTTACTTCTCGATCTTCGGTTAAAGTTACCACAGCGTAGCCAGCTTTCTTTACTCCTTTCACAACAAAGCTGCTTCCATCAGTAAATAATTCTTCATCCGGAGTCTGGAGAGGGACATCTTTCAGGTCTGGCCTGCTGGCATATACCTGTTCGATAACTTGCAAACAATCATGATTAGGATCACTCTCTTTTTCACTTGGCATTAAAGAAGCAGGATTTAAAATTGCACTTACTTCAAAATGATGTCATCTTGTTCCACTAACAGAGCTTGATATTGTAGATTGAGGGGGTGCCATCTTGCAAATGGCCTTTTTTTCTATCATTTCCCAGTCTTCGTTGTCCTTGGGAAATCTCAAACCCCAAATAAACTACAGTTTGTTTTGCAATTTGTGCTTTCTTTTCTGACACCCTGTACCCAGCCATTCCCAAAAAGTTTAGGAGGCTAACAGTCCTTTCTTTGCAGATCTCAACAGTATCTGCTCCCAATAGGATGTCATCAACATACTGAAGGAGGGTGATTTGATCTTCCTTACCAGACCACTGTTCCAATTCCTTGGTCAGGGCTGCTCCAAAGATGGTTGGGCTATTTTTAAACCCTCGTGGCAGCACAGTCCAGCAGAGCTGAGTTCTCCTCCCAGTTGACGGATCTTCCCACTAAAAGGCAAAAATCTTTTGACTGTTTTCTTCCAGAGGTATACAAAAGAAAGCATCTTTCAAATCTAAAACTGAGAAATGTGCATTTGATTCACTGATAGTTGTTAGCAGCGTATATGGATTAGGGACTACTGGATGAATGTCCACCACTAATTGACTTATTGCTCTTAAATCTTGAACCAACCTATATCCTTGGTTATGTGGCTTTTTCACTGGAAGGATAGGAGTAATCAGAATGACATTCTCTTAAAAGTCCATATTTGAGAAAATTATTTATTATTGTTCCAAACCTTTTCTGGCTTTTATACTAATAGGATATTGTTTCTTTCTTACCGGTCGAACTCCTGTTTTCAATTCAACTTTTACCGGTTCCACATTTTTCGCTCTTCCTGGTTTCTCTGTCGCCCAAACAAAAGGGTAAACTGATTTCTTCAGATTCTTCTGTGTTTGTCTGTAATAAATAAACTTGGGCTTGCCAGGCATTAGCTTCAGGAAAATGAACTTGGATTCTTCCTTTTTTAAAGTTAATTTGTGCTTCCAATTTATTCAATAAATCCCATCCCAAGAGAGGCATGGTGCATTCCGGTATATATAAAAATTCATGCATCAATGTTTTTCCTCCAATTTTACATTTTAAAGGTTTCAAAAAAGGCCTTACCTCTTTCTTTCCTGTGACACCAACAACAGATACATTAAATTTACTCATTGGTCCTTTACATGTATTTATATTTTGGCCTGCTCAGGACACTGGTCGAGAGGGTCCCTTGGGAGACAGTCCTGAAGGGCAAAGGGGCCCAGGAAGGCTGGACGTTCTTCAAGAAGGAAGTCTTAAAGGCGCAGGAGCGGGCTGTCCCCATGTGCTGCAAGAAGAACGGGCGGGGAAGACGAACGGCCTGGCTGAATGGGGAGCTCTGGCTGGGACTCAGGAAAAAAAGGAGAGTTCATCACCTTTGGAAGAAGGGGCAGGCAACTCAGGAAGAGTACAGGGATCTCATTAGGTCGTGCAGAGAGGAAATTAGAAAGGCAAAAGCCCGGCTAGAACTCAACCTGGCCACTGTCGTGAAAGACAACAAAAAATGCTTTTACAAGTATATTAATGACAAAAGGAGAGCCAAGGAGAATCTCCATGCTTTATTGGATGCGGGGGACAACATTGCCACCGAGGATGAGGAAAAGACTGAGGTACTTAATGCCTTCTTTGCCTCAGTCTTTAATAGTCAGAGCAGTTATCCTCAGGGTACTCAGCCCCCTGAGCTGGAAGACAGGGACAGCGAGCAGGATAAACCCCCCATAATCCAAGAGGAAGCAGTTAACGACCTGCTACGCCACCTGGACGTTCACAAGTCTATGGGGCCGGATGGGATCCACCCGAGGGTACTGAGGGAGCTGGCGGAGGAGCTTGCCAAGCCACTCTCCATCATTTACCAGCAGTCCTGGTCAACAGGGGAGGTCCCGGACGACTGGAGGCTTGCCAATGTGACGCCCATCTAAAAGAAGGGCCGGAAGGAGGATCTGGGGAACTACAGGCCGGTCAGCCTGACCTCGGTGTCGGGGAAGATCATGGAGCGGTTCGTTTTGAGGGTGCTCACGAGCCATGTCCGGGACAACCAGGGGATCAGGCCCAGCCAGCACGGGTTCATGGAAGGCAGGTCCTGCTTGACCAACCTGACCTCCTTCTATGACCAGGTGACCCGCCTAGTGGATGAGGGAAAGGCAGTGGATGTGGTCTACCTGGACTTCAGTAAAGCCTTTGACACTGTCTCCCACAGCATTCTCCTAGAGAAGCTGGCGGCTCACGGCCTAGAGAAGTACACTCTTTGCTGGGTAAAAAACTGGCTGGATGGCCGGGCCCAGAGAGTTGTGGTGAATGGAGTGAAATCCAGTTGGCGGCCGGTCACGAGTGGTGTTCCCCAGGGCTCAGTTTTGGGGCCGGTCCTGTTCAATATCTTTATCAACGATCTGGATGAGGGGATCGAGTGCACCCTCAGTAAGTTTGCAGACGACACCAAGTTGGGTGGGAGTGTTGATCTGCTGGAGGGTAGGAAGGCTCTGCAGAGGGACCTGGACAGGCTGGATCGATGGGCCGAGGCCAATTGTATGAGGTTCAACAAGGCCAAGTGCCGGGTCCTGCACTTGGGCCACAACAACCCCATGCAACGCTACAGGCTTGGGGAAGAGTGGCTGGAAAGCTGCCCAGAGGAAAAGGACCTGGGGGTGCTGGTTGACAGCCGGCTGAACATGAGCCGGCAGTGTGCCCAGGTTGCCAAGAAGGCCAATGGCATCCTGGCCTGTATCAGAAATAGTGTGGCCAGCAGGAGTAGGGAGGTGATCGTGCCCCTGTACTTGGCACTGGTGAGGCCGCACCTCGAATACTGTGTTCTGTTTTGGGCCCCTCACTACAAGAAAGACATGGAGGTGCTGGAGCGTGTCCAGAGGAGGGCAACGAAGCTGGTGAAGGGCCTGGAGCACAAGTCTTATGAGGAGGGGCTGAGGGAACTGGGACTGTTTAGTCTGGAGAAGAGGAGGCTGAGGGGAGACCTCATCGCGCTCTACAACTACCTGAAAGGAGGTTGTAGCGAGGTGGGTGTCGGTCTCTTCTCCCAAGTAACAGGCGATAGGACGAGAGGAAATGGCCTCAAGTTGCGCCAAGGGAGGTTTAGACTGGACATTAGGAGAAATTTCTTTACCGAAAGAGTGGTCAGGCCTTGGAGCAGGCTGCCCAGGGAAGTGGTGGAGTCACCATCCCTGGAAGTATTTAAAAGACGTGTAGATGAGGCGCTTAGGGACATGGTTTAGTGGGCATGGTGGTGTTGGGTTGATGGTTGGACTCGATGATCTTAGCGGTCTTTTCCAACCTTAATGATTCTATGATTCTATGACAACAGAATATTTTGCTCCAGTGTCCACTAAAAAATCAACTACTTTGTTTCCCAGCTTTACTGGAAAGGGGCTCAGCTGGGAGAATATAATTTTCTTCTCCCGGTCCCCATCATTCAGAATCCTCTCCCATCATAAGTAGATCACCTTCAGGTGGGATTTGTTGTGGCTGGCTAACTTTCCTATTTTTTGGACACTCATTTTCCAGTGTCCTTGTTTCTTACATACAGCACATTGATTGATCCCTACTGGAGCAGACTGTCTAAATATATTTCCACATCTTCTACCTCTGCCTCTCAAGTACCCTCTGCCTCTACCTCCAGCAGGTCCTTGGGCATCCAGAAAAGCAGCCACGAGATTAGCAGCTTTCTGTTTCCTATCTTTTTTTTTTCTTTCATCTTCTATATTAGTTTTTTCCAATACTCCCCTCTTTTCTTCAGGAATTAACAAATTATTTAAAAGAATTTGAATATCTTGCCAATCTGGATTATGATTTTCAATAATCGTCCGAAAGGATCTATACACCTTTTCAGGATTTTCTCTATATGATCCTGCCAATTCTTTCCAATTCATCAAATCAGAAGTAGTAAAAGGTATCTTCACAAACACTGGTTCCCCCCTTAGGTCCACAGCCTGACGAAGGGGTGCTAATAAAACAGACCCCTGTTGGGTCCTAGTTCTGCCAGCTATTGGACTAAATGTATTACTTCCCCTTGCTCCAGTTTCAAAACTTTCATTTTTACTCGGTGCCACCAACATCTGTATATCTTCTTCCTCTTCTCCTAGTTTTAAACACTGTTTTCCTATACTACAAGGAGAACAACAATGCGTTTTTGGTTCCTTGTCCTCCATCATCATCATCATCATTACATTGGAATCTGAGTCTAAAAGTTTACATTTCTTCCGAATTTCATGATCATTTCTCAAGGTAAAGAACAAGTCCACATAAGGGACCTCATCCCATTTACCCTGTTGTCAACAAAATAACGTAAGTTGCAAGATAGTATTATATTGCAAAGTTCCCAATTTTGGCCATTTAACCTCATCTTCTAATTTATACATTGGCCACCATCTAGTACAATACTCAATTAATTTATCCTTTTTCAAAGGATTTCCCCCAGATTTTCCCCAATATTTTATGATGCATCCAAGGGCAGAGCAAGGTGTTACTTTAGACTGTTGAGTTCCCATGTTTTTGCCCAAAAAGAACATTCTTAACCATGATTTCATATACTCCAGTCATCACTGTCAAACGTATATGAATATACCCTTTTTACCTTTGGCGCCACAATTTCATATACTCCAGTCGTCACTGTCAAACGCATATGAATATACCTTTTTACCTTTGGCCACAATTCCTTACCCAATGCATGCACAATTTTATACCCCAGAACAATACTCATTTACCTTAGCGTTGCACCGTTGAGTCGCTCACCTGCTCTGGTTGGGGAGGATACTCACGGAGTCCCCAATCAAAAGGTCGGTGCGCGGAGTCCAGAGAGCAGGGTCTCCCCATCGAGAGCCGGCAAGTCGATCCGGGCAAGGCTTCACAGCAGTCCCACCTGGGTCGCCAAAAACTGTTGTCCGCAAAGCGGATTCGTGCCCGGCGTGCAAGTAACCAATTCCACACGCTCAGGAGAGATATTGTTTTATTCAGGCCTGGGTGCTCGGTGGACTTGCCACAAATCAAGCACACCTGGTCTAATCACCTTTCTGCTTATATCCATGCTTCTCATACATATTTTAAGTTTCTCTTTTACATATTCATTGAATTTCCGAAAACTAATTATAATATTACATCACCCTAGACACATGTGCACTAAAGCCTTTAGGGTTTCCTTGGGGGTCTCGGGTGGTCTCTGGTGGTCGGCAGGGTAGTGAACTCTTCATGAACCCGTTCCTTTCTTTCCTTATAAGGTCGAGGTTTGTCTCCAAGCCACGTCTGGACCATGTTTGTTTATGGTTCTCTTTTCCAAGGTTACTCTTCACTAGAGTCTAACAATGCTTCCAGGATACACGATTTATACTAGTTACAATTCTACACACCTGCAAACACAACACTTGCTAGTTACCTAACTCCTAAGCAACAAGTCTTCATTGTTTAGAATTACAGAAGTGAGCAGTAGAATTACAGAAGTGAGCAGTATGGAATAGTAGATACTGTACCTACTGCATCAGAAGGACTCCCTGTAAGGGAGTGAAGTTTCCCTTCCTGATGAGATAAGAAATGCTGCAGTATTGTCTTGAGTGCTATGGGGACACTTTCGGTAAACAGAACCAAACACCAGGTTAAGGTGCCCCATGCTGACGCTCACATGATAAGTGGAAGTGTAAGTGTATATAAAAATTGGCTCGTGCCACATCTTTGCAGACTCCTTGTAGAACTGCTTATGGCGGTAGGACTCTGTCCAATGCATTGTTCATTAAATCTTTTTATATTTAAGCAGAAACGTGTGTTTAATTCACCTTGAGGGGTACAAAAAAATTCCCCAACACCATCCTGAAGGGTGTCCAGGGAAGTTGAGAACCTACTTGGATCAAGTAAAGTATTTTTTTAAAAAGATTGTGGTTCCACCTGTGCTAAAAGAGCTAACTTGCTATCCCAACACACAAGTTTAGAAACACTGATTTTTTTTCTCTGTAGACTAGACAAAGGGTATGAAAGTTCCTTAGGTGACTATGGTGGGTTAACCTTGGCTAAGGGCCAAACATCCACCCAGCTGCTCACTCGCTCCCCCTCCTCAACAGGACAGGGGGACAAAATAAGATGGAAGCCAGATCATCCATTTGGTAACTTCATACAACCTCTGGGTAACTCAAGTTTGGCAATTTCACCCAGTCACCCTTGTATTGAGTTGAACATTTCTTGTTTGCATAGAGCATACCTAACGCAAACTGTTGTGGTAAACTTGGGGGCTAAGCAAAGGATAAGCCTACCACACACTGCTTAGTTGGATGGCCACATGTATGTATACACGTCACACAAAGTTTGTAAAAAGTCATCAGTTAATTTTAATGAATTTTATATAGGCATACAAGCTTTCTTTTCAGAAGGGACTGATAGATTATGATTTTTTTCTTACTAAAGCTAGTGTGACATTGGGAAGTTCTTTTATACAAAACAGTATGTCAAATTCCTACTTTTGCAAAAGTACAATGTTACTTTTCAGGCTATTTTATGGCAGAGCATTTCTTGTTAATCAAATTAGCGGTTGCAAGTGAGAGGGAGGAATGCAATGGGCCTCTGAAATCCACTGGGGTTGTAACAATCCGTTTTGATCTATAAAATTCCTAGAGGGAAGTAGTAAAAATCACAAAGGTCTCAGAACTACTTACTGAGATAAATACTGGGTCACCATATATTTAGCAATGCTAACATAAACCACAGAAAAATAGAGTGGGAAAAAAGTTTCCTCCAAGTGACTATAGAGAAGGAAACAGATAGGGGTTTGCCTGAGTATATTCTCAGCTTCTTTTCACTACAGATAAATCAGTGAATGCTCTGGTGTATTTTCTGTGCTTTAGAAGGTTGGCTTACTCAGAGAAGGTCTGTAATTATTTCACTTCGAGTCTCCTCTCTTCAGAGGGAGCTGAAATACAACTGCAGCAACTGTATTGAGTAATTTGACTTAGGGGAGAAAAAAAAACTTCTGTATGTGTTCTGTCTTTTTCTATCACCTGGGTGGTATAATAATATCGTGTGGCTTACAGGTATGTGCAGGATAACAAGATGGTACCCTAAAATTATATCAACTGGGTATTTACTTCATATAGCAGTGGATCATGTTGTAATGATGAGGTAAAATCAGAATGGATGCCTCTTGGAGATTTTCTTAAGGCTTCTTTGATCCACTGTAAAGTCTCACTTTTGTAGCAGGGCAAAGAAGGTCAAGGCCAGATATTTCCTGAAGGCAAATGAACTGTTCTGACTGCTAGAGGATGCCACCGTACCTGTTTCATACCAAACAAATGGGGGCCCTAGGTTACATGCACAGAACAGCTCACTGTCTGCTGTATCTCTGTAAATATTTCAACATGGTGAACAGGGCTCCAAGTCCTTGTGCAGCCCAAGAGTCAAAAGCTTCACACACTTCCATTACATGCTCTCATAACCGAGCACATTTTCTAGCTCCTTCACCAGGCTGGAAGGAGCACCTTTCCACCTATTGTTTCTGGGTGCTTTAGGAAAGCTCTTTTTATAATAAGGTGCCTGTCACACACATTTTCTAGTCTATACAGTTTTCTAGTACCATCACCATAGTATAGTACTGAAACAGAGCTTATCTGTTGGGGGATTTTTTTGTCTTTCTGTTTTCAATGAAGCCTTTTCCTCCCTACATGCAAGATCTCATGAAACCCATCTAGTACCAGTATTGCAGGCAGTAATGATGAGAACATCAGAGGTCTATAAATGAGCAGAAGCAGACAGATTTTGCTGAATGTCATGGTATGAGCAGGAATACCAGGTAGAGCTCATCTAAAATCCTCAGTCAGGAGATAGCTCACAAAACCTGAAAGACAACTAGTAAGTTCACATGCAATGTGCAGATTTGGTGTGTACTTGTCCTGGTTTTGGCTGGGATAGAGTTAAATTTCTTCTTACTGCTGTGTTTTGGATTTAGTATGAGAAGAATGTTGATAACACACTGATGGTTTCAGTTGTTGCTAAGTACCCTCTAGTCAAGGACTTTTCAGCTTCCCGTGCACAAGAGGCTGGGAGGGAGCATAGCTGGGACAGCTGGCCCAGCTGGCCAACGGGGTATTCCATACCATATGATGTCATGCTCAGTATATAAATAAGAGGCGTGGTCCAGGAAGTAGCGATCGCTACTTGATTATCGGTCAGCAGGTGGTGAGCAATTGCATTGTGCATCACTCATTTTGTATATTCTACCATCATCATCATCATCATCATCATCATCATCATCATCATCATCATTATTATTATTATTATTATTATTATTATTATTATTATTTCCCCTTCCTTTTCTGTTCCATTAAACTGTCTTTATCGCAACCCATGAGTTTTCTCACTCTTACCTTTCCGATTCTCTCCCCGTCCCACTGTGGCGGGGGGTGGGGTGGGGCAGTGTGAGCGAGCGGCTGTGTGGTGTTTGGCTGCCTGCAGGGTTAAACCACAACAGTACTGAAGTTCCTAGTGCTGCAATGTTCCTTTTGACACCCAAAGCACCAGAGTGTCTTTGTGTCCTGAATGGGTGCCTGCTGGACAGTCTGAGCAGAGTTTAGGTGTTTCTATACCTATGGATGGTAGTTTTGCATTTCTCTTTCAAACATTTGGCCTTACTTAATTATATCATGCTGTTAGAATTGTAACGCTCAAACTTTTGTTAGCTTCTCAGCTACTTACTATCTTCTCTGACATGTTACAGAGCATAGATTTACTCTAGTTCCTTTAACCTCTCCTCAATTCCTCTAACTGCTGTATGATCTGTAAGGGTATGTGGAAGGAGAGAATGTCTTCTCTTTTAAGGGTATCTGGTGAAGGGCCTTTTCAATGCAAAAGGAGATAAGAAAAAGGAGGAAGCCATAAACAAGAACATACAGAGACACAAACCTGACCAACAAACAATAAGGGAGGCAGTGATGAGAACCAAACCAGGTCAGTCACACTAACTGGTAAGGATATGTGGCATGTGGGCATGTTTATTTCAGTAAGATTATCTGATCAAGGACCTTGTCAAATGGGATACTAAGGAAAAGGGGAAAGCCATAAAAAAAACATACAGACACACAAACCTGACAGGCAAACATAACGGACACAAAGATAGGAAACAAACCTGGTCAGTCACACTAATTGATGAGCTATCAAGAAACCACAGGCAAACTGGGACTTTGCAACTGATAAGGATGCAAACCTGAGGATCCAGAATGTTGGGGGGGGTGGGTAGAACTGTGCAAACAAATGAGGAAATGTGCAGGGGAAAGGAATAAGGGAAGGAACAAAGGAGGAATGGACAGAAAAGGGCATAAAAGGGACTGGTCGTGTGTAAAATGGGGCCAGTCAATACACTTGTCTGACTGAGCCCTGCACCTGATCACCGCAGTCTGTTCTATCGTTTTATTAAATCCTTTAACTATCTCGTTGTGTAATTGTACTCTCTATCCTGTGTGTATGTGTGCTGCAAGGACTGGTGGTCAGTCACAAGCGGTGTTCCCCAGGACTCAGTTTTGGAGCCAGTCTTGTTCAATATCTTTATCAATGATCTGGATGAGGGGATCGAGTGCTCCCTCAGTAAGTTTGCAGACGACACCAAGTTGGGTGGGAGTGTTGATCTGCTGGAGGGTAGGAAGGCTCTGCAGAGGGACCTGGACAGGCTGGATCGATGGGCTGAGGCCAATTGTATGAGGTTCAACAAGGCCAAGTGCCAGGTCCTGCACTTCGGCCACAACAACCCCATGCAACGCTACAGGCTTGGGGAAGAGTGGCTGGAAAGCTGCCCAGAGGAAAAGGACCTGGGGGTGCTGGTTGACAGCCGGCTGAACATGAGCCGGCAGTGTGCCCAGGTGACCAAGAAGGCCAACGGCATCCTGGCCTGTATCAGAAATAGTGTGGCCAGCAGGAGTAGGGAGGTGATCGTGCCCCTGTACTCGGCACTGGTGAGGCCGCACCTCGAATCCTGTGTTCCGTTTTGGGCCCCTCACTACAAGAAGGACATTGAGGTGCTGGAGCGTGTCCAGAGAAGGGCAACGAAGCTGGTGAAGGGCCTGGAGCACAAGTCTTATGAGGAGGGGCTGAGGGAACTGGGACTGTTTAGTCTGGAGAAGAGGAGGCTGAGGGGAGACCTCATCGCGCTCTACAACTACCTGGAAGGAGGTTGTAGCGAGGTGAGTGTTGGTCTCTTCTCCCAAGTAACTAGCGATAGGACGAGAGGAAATGGCCTCAAGTTGCACCAAGGGAGGTTTAGATTGGATATTAGGAAAAATTTCTTTACTGAAAGAGTGGTCAGGCCTTGGAACAGGCTGCCCAGGGAAGTGGTGGAGTCACCATCCCTGGAGGTATTTAAAAGACGTGTAGATGTGGCGCTTAGGGACATGGTGTAGTGGGCATGGTGGTGTTGGGCTGATGGTTGGACTGGATGATCTTAGAGGTCTTTTCCAACCTTAATGATTCTACGATTCTATGACTAAGTGCCAGCTACTAGGGGGACCGGTGTGAGTGGATTTGGTGCCAGCTACTGGAGTCAGATCAGGGGTGTAGGGGCCTGTCCCGATCCAATGTCAGGGGAGGTTTCGATATGATCCCAGGAGCGAGGTTAAGACACAAACGAGGTCAAATGCCACCAATTTCAAATGTCCTAAACAACTTTTATTATCAAAAGTTAAACTTATCAGCGATAGGATAGATTAGAACAAAGATAGAAATTAAGCAAGCATTCGGGATAGAATTGCAAGAATAGTCACCACCATGGATCCGCGGCGTCCCAAGGGTCCAAGTCCTTCAGTGTTTCAGAGGTGGGTGGTCGCGCCGGGGTCCAAATCTTTCGGTGTTTCTGTTTCAGCGGTGGGTGGTCGCGTCGGGCAGTTGCAGCAGGGCTTGTCTGGGCAGCCCCCTTTATCCTCACTCAAGGGCTGCAGTTTCCATGGCAACGGCACGTACTTGCACTTTGCTACATTCCTGTGCATGCGCATATGCTTCACACGGCTCCATCCTCGCTCTTCACGCGGCTAGCACGCGACTAGCACATGGCTGCACATGCGCACACGCTCCTCACGACTGCGGCTAGCGCGGGGTCTCTCATGACCTTCGGTTGACCCCAACCGAATCCTGCACACGGTGCAGCCTCTGCAAACCAGAGGTCTCCATGGCCCCGCAGTCGCTCCCATACTATTCTTCGCTTAGACAAGCAATCTTTGAGACAAATGCTTTACAGTTCAGTCCCTCACAGGGCCCCTGGCCCATGGTGTCAGCTACTGGCGCGAGTGAGGTCTCAGCTGCCAGCCACTGGGGTGGGAATGCGGTGTCCCAAAAAAACAGCTACTGGAGGGACGGGCATGAGTGAAGTGAGTGAGGGGCTCCGCGCTGGCGGCTGGAGCAAGACTGCAGGTTACAGCCCATGTGACTGGAGCTGGCTGCTGGAGGGGGCCAAGAATTAATTCTTAAATCTTCAGTTGGGACAACATCTCAATTCATTAGACAAGGTATAAACAAGTCAGTCACTCAAATAGGATATGTCTGTTAGTGGAGAGAAATCTCCAGCATTATTTTTGTGGCAGAGCAGTCCAGATTGGCTTGCTGAAACCTGTTCTGCCAATCTCCTGAGCTGCTCTCTTATCTGTAATTTTTATATTTTTTTAACATTTTGGCACCTTCTTCCATACAAGATTAGCCCTAAAATTATTTGCCTTCTGAATTCTTTGTAGTATTGAAAGGTTGTTTTTGTTTCGTCATCGGCTGCTTAAAAATAAGGCAATACGTTTAAGTAGGTATCTTAGTTATATTCTGGAATTATCTGTTAAACTTATTGTGGCTCTGCAATACTTTTCAGCTTGTAGATCAAACGCTCTTGTCCAGATCTGGCTTTTATTCCACCTTTCTTTGGGCAAATCTCTAAGTGACGTCACACATTGTCCTTCTCAATTCCTTACTCATACTGGATACATAAATCTCAAAGCTGCACAAGTGCTTCCTGTCATTCCTTTCAGGGACCTAAAAAATGGCGTCCCTTCCTGCTGGATACACAGCTATGCCACAAAGGTCCATGCTTTTGTGTCCCATGGGCTTGCTGCTTGCAATGCCTTGCATCTGGAAATAAAACCATAGTGACTGGACGGTGCATTGTGCAGCATTCTCCGATTTCAGCTATTCAAGGCAAGATCAGACTAGTGCTCTAATTTCTCATACTGTTTAAAACTAAAGGTCCTAGTCTAGATTTCCAAGGCCTACGTGGTTTGGCTTGAGCTGTTGGAGGGGCTGAAATTGCTAGTGAAAATATCTAATAGCCTGGGTTTGGATAACAACCTTTTCCTGGTGCCTGGTCTGTAGGATTTGTTCATTGTGATCTTGATCTTCCATGACAGAGTATTCACATAAAACAACTTTTTAATCTCATCTGCATATGAAAGCCAAACTAATTGAGCAATTTTATGGTAAGTCTCTCTTTAATTAAGTAAATACTCCTACATTCTTATATTTTAGGGACAGAAAAGCTGACAAGCTCACAAGTTCTTGACACCTTCCACTGAAGCTCTTTAACTAGAAAAGTCTTCTATACAAAGCAGAGAATGGAAGAACCTGGTGGATGATGAAAGATGGGACATGGAAATCATAGAATCATAGAATCATAGAATCATTAAGGTTGGAAAAGACCTCTAAGATCATCGTGTCCAACCGTCAACCCAACACACCATGCCCACTACACCATGTCCCTAAGGGCCTCATCTACACATCTTTTAAATACTTCCAGGGATGGTGACTCCACCACTTCCCTGGGCAGCCTGTTCCAAGGCCTGACCACTCTTTCAGTAAAGAAATTTCTCCTAATGTCCAATCTAAACCTCCCTTGGCGCAACTTGAGGCCATTTCCTCTCGTCCTATCGCCTGTTACTTGGGAGAAGAGACCGAGTCCCACCTCGCTACAACCTCCTTTCAGGTAGTTGTAGAGCACGATGAGGTCTCCCCTCAGCCTCCTCTTCTCCAGACTAAACAGTCCCAGTTCCCTCAGCCCCTCCTCATAAGACTTGTGCTCCAGGCCCTTCACCAGCTTCGTTGCCCTCCTCTGGACACACTCCAGCACCTCCATGTCCTTCTTGTAGTGAGGGGCCCAAAACGGAACACAGGATTCGAGGTGCGGCCTCTCCAGTGCCGAGTACAGGGGCACGATCACCTCCCTGCTCCTGCTGGCCACGCTATTTCTGATAGAGGCCAGGATGCCGTTGGCCTTCTTGGCCACCTGGGCACACTGCTGGCTCATGTTCAGCTGGCTGTCAACCAGCACCCCCAGGTCCTTTTCCTCTGGGCAGCTTTCCAGCCACTCTTCCCCAAGCCTGTAGCGTTGCATGGGGTTGTTGTGGCCCAAGTGCAGGACCCGGCACTTGGCCTTGTTGAACCTCATACAATTGGCCTCGGCCCATCGATCCAGCCTGTCCAGGTCCCTCTGCAGAGCCTTCCTACCCTCGAGCAGATCAACACTCCTGCCCAGCTTGGTGTCGTCTAGAAACTTACTGAGGGAGCACTCGATCCCCTCATCCAGATCATTGATAAAGATATTGAACAGGACCGGCCCCAGTACTGAGCCCTGGGGAACACCGCTCGTGACCGGCCGCCAACTGGATTTAACTCCGTTCACCACAACTCTCTGAGCTCGGCCGTCCAGCCAGTTTTTTACCCAGCAAAGAGTGCACCTGTCTAGGCCGTGAGCCGCCAGCTTCTCTAGGAGAATGCTGTGGGACACAGTGTCAAAGGCTTTACTGAAGTCCAGGTAGACCACATCCACAGCCTTTCCCTCATCCACTAGGCGGGTCACCTGGTCATAGAAGGAGATCAGGTTGGTCAAGCAGGACCTGCCTTCCATGAACCCATGCTGGCTGGGCCTGATCCCCTGGTTGTCCCGGACATGGCTCGTGAGCGCCCTCAAAACCAACAGCTCCATGATCTTCCCCGGCACCGAGGTCAGGCTGACCGGCCTGTAGTTCCCCGGATCCTCCTTCTGGCCCTTCTTGTAGATGGGCGTCACATTGGCAAGCCTCCAGTCGTCCGGGACCTCCCCTGTTAACCAGGACTGCTGGTAAATGATGGAGAGTGGCTTGGCAAGCTCCTCCGCCAGCTCCCTCAGTACCCTCGGGTGGATCCCATCTGGCCCCATAGACTTGTGAACGTCCAGGTGGCGTAGCAGGTCGTTAACTGCTTCCTCTTGGATTATGGGGGGTTTATCCTGCTTGCCGTCCCTGTCTTCCAGCTCAGGGGGCTGAGTACCCTGAGGATAACCGCTCTGACTACTAAAGACTGAGGCAAAGAAGGCGTTAAGTACCTCAGCCTTATCCTCATCCTTGGTGGCAACGTTCCCCCCCCCGCATCCAATAGAGGATGGAGATTGCTACCATTCAGTGCACTGGTCTGGTCTCTGGTCAGGATGTCCCAGACCCCTGACACACAGCTGTAGGGTGCTGCTCCAAGGATGCTGACTGCCTTAGGCTCTGCAGGCGAGGTGAAGGGAGAATACTTAGAGCTTACGTTTTGACTTGTCTCAGCTAAGGAGACAGTAGATGGTTTTCAGAGTACATGCGATGTCATAGCAGAAACACAGGTAACATTACTGATGCAGAATCATGTGAATAAGTAATTTAGGTAGTTCTGAGATGGAGTTCCAGACTTCGGATTTACCACATGAATGACCTCGCTGTAGGTGCAGGGCCCTGTGTGCTAGGAGAGGACTAAAAAGTGGGTACATCCAAACTTTCTGTGTTGTTTTCTGTGCGGCTTCTGTGAAACACATCCTTCCTGTTAGACATGTGGTGGATTGTGGCGAATAAGGACACGGACTCTGTCTGAGAGGGCACGAAGACGAAGACGAAAATCCCTCTATTATACAGCACAAGCGCCTTTTTATACCTCACATTATGCCACGTATGCACTTCAAAGAATTCCCTAGTACATCCCCTAAGCAAAGGTCATCTCGACACTCTTCCGCTAATTTCCTTATCTTTGTCACGCCCTCAGAACCGTGAACTGCCACCTCTTATCTCCCTTTTTCCCACGGCTTCTTTCACTTTCCATCTTCCCGTGGCTTCTTGTTTACCAACGCTATGATACTGCTTGTACTGTCAGACATTGATTCCTCCACAGTGGATGATCTGCTCAGCCTGGTGGCAGAGCTGAAAGAGGAAGTGGAGAGGTTAAGGAGTATCAGGGAGTGTGAGAGGGAGATAGATTGGTGGAGCCACACCCTACCATCCCTGAAGCAAAGGCAGCAGATGGAGGCTCCACAAGAAGCGGAGGATCCCCTGCCCTCTTGCCACCAGGCAGAAGGAAGGGACCTAGGAGATGGGGGGGAATGGACACAGGTCCCTGCTCAGGGCGCCAGGCTAATCCCTGCCCATCCTCCCTCACCTCAACCTTCCCAGTTGCCCTTACACAACAGATACGGGGCCCTGGAACTTGAGGGCCAGGCAAATGAGGATGTAGATGAAGGTCCATCCAGGGGGTTGCCCAGGGCGAGTCAGTCAGCCCCATGCATTGCGACTGACTCCGCTAAGAGAAAAAGGAGGGTAATTGTCATAGGTGATTCCCTTCTGAGGGGGACGGAGAGCCCAATTTGCCGGCCAGACCCATCCCACAGGGAAGTCTGCTGCCTCCCTGGGGCCCGGGTGAAGGACATTACTAGGAAACTCCCTGGACTGGTACGGCCCTTTGATTACTACCCACTATTGGTTATACAGGCTGGCAGTGAGGAGGTTGCAGAGAGAAGTCCAGAAGGGATCAAAAGGGACTTCAGGGTACTGGGGCGATTGGTGGAAGGATCAGGAGCACAGGTAGTGTTTTCCTCAGTCCTTCAGTGGCAGGGAAGAACACTGAAGGGAACAGGAAAACTCATCGGATCAACACGTGGCTCAGGGGCTGGTGCCATCAGTGGAATTTTGGCTTCTTTGATCATGGGGAGGTTTACACGGCACCGGGCCTGCTGGCAACAGACGGAGTTCAGCTGTCTCACAGGGGGAAAAGGATTCTCGCGTATGAGTTGGCGGGGCTCATCGAGAGGGCTTTAAACTAGGTTCGAAGGGGGAAGGGGATAAAACCAGTCTCACTAGAGAAGAGCCTAGGGATGGCACGCCAATGTCGGGGGCAAAATTGGTAGCCCAGCTCAAGTGCATCTACACCAATGCACACAGCATGGGTGGCAAACAGGAGGAGCTGGAAGCCATTGTGCAGCGGGGTAGCTATGACTTAGTCGCCATGACGGAAACATGGTGGGATGAGTCTCACGATTGGAGTGCTGCAATGGATGGCTATAAGCTCTTCAGAAGGGACAGGCGAGGAAGGAGAGGCGGTGGGGTAGCCCTGTATGTTAGGGAGTGCTTTGACTGTCTGGAGCTCAATGGTAGTGATGATGAGGTTGAGTGCTTGTGGGTAAGGATGAGGGGGAAGGCCAACAAGGCAGATATCCTGCTGGGAGTCTGTTATAGACCACCTAACCAGGACGAGGAGGCAGACAAAATATTCTACCAGAGGCTGGCAGAAGTCTCACAATCGCTAGCTCTTGTTCTTGTGGGGGACTTTCCGGATGTCTGCTGGAAATACAACATGGCAGAGAGGAAACAGTCAAGGAGGTTCCCGGAGTGTGTGAAAGATAAATTCTTCGCATAGCTGGTAAGTGAGCCTACCAGGGAGGTGCCTCGCTTGACCTGCTGTTTACAAACAGAGAAGGACTGGTGGGAGATGTGGTGGTCGGAGGCCAGCTCGGGCTTAGCGACCATGAAATGATAGAATACTCAACACTTGGTGAAGTAAGGAGGGGGGCCAGCAAAACCGCTACCATGGACTTCCGGAGGGCAGACTTTGGCCTGCTCAGGACACTGGTCGAGAGGGTCCCTTGGGAGACAGTCCTGAAGGGCAAAGGGGTCCAGGAAGGCTGGACGTTCTTCAAAAAGGAAGTCTTAAATGAGCAGGCTGTCCCCATGTGCCGTAAGAAGAACGGGCAGGGAAGACGACCGGCCTGGCTGAACGGGGAGCTCTGCTGGGACTCAGGAAAAAAAGGAGAGTTTACCACCTTTGGAAGAAGGGGCAGGCAAGTCAAGAAGAGTACAGGGATCTCGTTAGGTCGTGCAGAGAGGAAATTAGAAAGGCAAAAGCCCAGCTAGAACTCAACCTGGCCACTGTCGTGAGAGACAACAAAAAATGTTTTTACAAATATATTAACAACAAAAAGATAGCCAAGGAGAATCTCCATGCTTTATTGGATGCGGGGGACAACGTTGCCACCGAGGATGAGGAAAAGACTGAGGTACTTAATGCCTTCTTTGCCTCAGTCTTTAATAGTCAGAGCAGTTATCCTCAGGGTACTCAGCCCCCTGAGCTGGAAGACAGGGACAGCGAGCAGGATAAACCCCCCATAATCCAAGAGGAAGCAGTTAACGACCTGCTACGCCACCTGGATGTTCACAAGTCTATGGGGCCGGATGGGATCCACCCGAGGGTACTGAGGGAGCTGGCGGAGGAGCTTGTCAAGCCACTCTCCATCATTTACCAGCAGTCCTGGTCAACAGGGGAAGTCCCGGACAACTGGAGGCTTGCCAATGTGACGCCCATCTACAAGAAGGGCCGGAAGGAGGATCCGGGGAACTACAGGCCGGTCAGCCTGAACTCGGTGCCGGGGAAGGTTATGGAGCGGTTTGTTTTGAGGGTGCTCACGAGCCATGTCCGGGACAACCAGGGGATCAGGCCCAGCCAGCACGGGTTCATGGAAGGCAGGTCCTGCTTGACCAACCTGATCTCCTTCTATGACCAGGCGACCCACCTAGTGGATGAGGGAAAGACTGTGGATGTGGTCTACCTGGACTTCAGTAAAGCCTTTGACACTGTCTCCCACAGCATTCTCCTAGAGAAGCTGGTGGCTCACGGCTTAGACAGGTGTAGTCTTTGCTGGGTAAAAAACTGGCTGGACGGCCGAGCCCAGAGAGTTGTGGTGAATGGAGTTAAATCCAGTTGGCGGCCGGTCACGAGCGGTGTTCCCCAGGGCTCAGTACTGGGGCCGGTCCTGTTCAATATCTTTATCAATGATCTGGATGAGGGGATCGAGTGCTCCCTCAGTAAGTTTGCAGACGACACCAAGTTGGACGGGAGTGTTGATCTGCTGGAGGGTAGGAAGGCTCTGCAGAGGGACCTGGACAGGCTGGATTGATGGGCTGAGGCCAAGTGTATGAGGTTCAACAAGGCCAAGTGCCGGGTCCTGCACTTGGGCCACAACAACCCCAGGCAACGCTACAGGCTTGGGGAAGAGTGGCTGGAAAGCTGCCCAGAGGAAAAGGACCTGGGGGTGCTGGTTGACAGCCGGCTGAACATGAGCCGGCAGTGTGCCCAGGTGGCCAAGAAGGCCAACGGCATCCTGGCCTGTATTAGAAATAGTGTGGCCAGCAGGAGTAGGGAGGTGATCGTGCCCCTGTACTCGGCAGTGGTGAGGCCGCACCTCGAATACTGTGTTCAGTTCTGGGCCCCTCACTGCAAGAAGGACATTGAGTTGCTGGAACATGTCCAGAGAAGGGCAACGAAGCTGGTGAAGGGCCTGGAGCACAAGTCTTATGACGAGGGGCTGAGGGAACTGGGACTGTTTAGCCTGGAGAAGAGGAGGCTGAGGGGAGACCTCATCGTGCTCTACAACTACCTGAAAGGACGTTGTAGCGAGGTGGGTGTTGGTCTCTTCTCCCAAGTAACTAGCAATAGGATGAGAGGAAATGGCCTCAAGTTGCGCCAAGGGAGGTTTAGGCTGGACATTAGGGGAAATTTCTTTACTGAAAGAGTGGTCAGGCCTTGGAACAAGCTGCCCAGGGAAGTGGTTGAGTCACCATCCCTGGAAGTATTTCAAAGACGTGTAGATGAGGCGCTTAGGGACATGGTTTAGTGGGCATGGTGGTGTTGAGTTGATGGTTGGACTCAATGATCTTAGAGGTCTTTTCCAACCTTAATGATTGTATGATTCTATGTTTGCTATATTTTCAGCAGAGTTAGATTTTTTTGACAGCGTATTACCAGGCTAAGAATGTAAAGTTAAATGCCCGTGAATCGAACTTGAGGAACAATTGGCAGTCTATAAATGTGATTTATAAATAATTAAATAAATCAAATGTATCTTTTTGCCATTTTAAAAGAGCTCTGGGACCACATGAGCCTGGGTGAGGCATGAAAGAGCAAACAATAAATGGCAAACAATAAATGGCAAAACCAAGTTGCTGTATGTAGGTGGTTAAATAAAATTTAATGTGATGGGATTCACCTGACCAAGAGAGGCAAGAGGGTCTTCACCAACAAGCTGGCCAGATGCATAAGGAGAGCTTTAAACTAAGCTTAGTGGGGAAGGGGACTGAGTTTTGAGCAACAGAGAAGAGCCAGGAGCTTATGATGTATTAGGAACCAACAGGGAAACACCTGTGAAAAGCCTCAAAGGAATTAGGGTCTGTTCCTCTAAAAAGGTGACAAGGCTGATAGCCGAGCTGAAGTGCCTCTATACCAATGCACACAGTATGGATAACAAGCAGGAGGAGCTGGAAGCCATTATGCAGCTAGAAAGGTACGAACTAATAACTATTGCTGAAACACAATGAGATGAATCACACGACTGGAGAGCTGCAATCGATGGCTATAAACTGTTCAGAAGGGACAGGCAAGGAAGGAGGGGTGTGGGGGGTTGCCCTATATGTAAAAGAATGGATTGACTGCACAGAGCTGTCTTTGAAAAACAGCAATGAACAGGTTGAGAGCTTATGGGTAAAAATTAGGGGCCAAGCCAACAAAGGAAACATCATGGTTGGTGTTTACTACAGGCTGCCCAATCAAGGGGAGCCTGTTGACAAAGCATTCTTATTTCAACTACAGGAAGCATCACACTCGCAGGCTTTGATCCTGCTGGGGGACATCAATCACCCTGACATCTGCTGGAAAAGCAGCACAGCAAGCTTTAAGCAGTCCAGGAGACTCTTGGAGTGCATCAAGGATAATTTCTTAATCCAGGTGATAGACAAACCAACCAGAGGACAAGGGTTACTAGACCTATTGCTCACCAACACAGATTAATTTATTGGAGAGGTCAATATTGGTGGCAGCCTGGGCTGCAGTGATCATGCCCTGGTGGAATTCACAATCTTGAGGGATATGGACCAGGTGAAGAGTATATTCAGGACCCTGAATATTAGGAGAGCAAACCTTCACTTCTTTAAGGAATTAACAGATGGGACCCCCTGGGAAACTGCCCTCAGGGACAAAGGAGCAGAACAGAGCTGGCAGCTCTTTAAGGACATTTTTCTTAGAACACAAGAGCTCTCAATTCCCATGTGCAAGAAATCAGGCAAGGAAGGCAGGAGACCAGCATGGCTGAGTAAGGACCTCCTGATCAAACTGAAGTGTAAGAAGGAAATGCACAGGCAGTGGAAGCAGGGACAGGTATCCAGGGAAGAATATAGGGATGCTGCCCAGATGTGTAGGGATGGGATCAGGAAAGCTAAGGCACAGTTGGAGCTGAATTTGGCGAGGGATGTGAAGAATAATAAAAAGGGCTTCTACAGGCATGTTGGCCAGAAAAGGAAGATTAAAGAAAATGTACACACACACACACTTGCCAAGCCACTCTCCATCATATTTGAAAAGTCATGGCAGTCAGGCGAAGTCCCCAGTGACTGGAAAAAGGGAAACATCATGACCATTTTTTTAAAAAGGGTAATAAGGAGGACCCTGGGAACTACCAACCAGTCAGCCTCACCTCAGTGCCCAGTAAGATCATGGAACAGATCCTCCTGGAAGTTATGTCGAAACATATGGATGACAGGGAGGTGATTAGAGACAGCCAACATGGCTTCACCAAGGGCAAATCGTGCCTGACTAATCTAGTGGCCTTCTACAATGGAGGGACTGCATCAGTGGACAAGGGAAGAGCTACGGATGTCATCTACCTGGACTTCTGTAAGGCCTTTGGTGCGTTCCCCCACAACAGTCTTGCTGCTAAATTGGAGAGATATGGGTTTGACAGAGGGACTGTTAGATGGATAAGTAATTGGCTGGACAGCCGTGTCCAAAGAGTTACAGTCAACGGCTCAATGTCCAAGTGGAAACCAATATCGAGTGGTGTCCCACAAGGGTCCGTACTGGGACCAATACTGTTTAATATCTTCATTAATGACATAGTGGGATTGAGTGCACCCTCAGCAAGTTTGCAGATGACACCAAGCTGAGTGGTGCAGTTGATAACCTAGAGGGAAGGGATGCCATCCAGAGGGACCTTGACAGGCTTGAGGAGTGGGCCCGTGTGAACCTCATGAAGTTCAACAAGGCCAAGTGCAAGGTCCTGCACCTGGGTCGGGGCAATCCCCAGTATCAATACAGACTGGCTGCTGAATTGATTGAAAGCAGCCCTGCGGAGAAGGACTTGGGGATACTGGTGGATGAAAAGCTGGACATGAGCTGGCAGTGTGGGCTTGCAGCCCAGAAAGCCAATCGTATCCTGGGCTGCATCAAAAGAAGCGTGGCCAGCAGGTCGAGGGAGGTGATTCTGCCCCTCTACTCCGCTCTGGGTCCAGAGGAGGGCCACAAAAGTGGTCAGAGGGCTGGAACACCTCTCCTATGAAGAAAGGCTGAGAGTTGGGGTTATTCAGCCTGGAGAAGAGAAGGCTCTGGGGAGACCTTATTGCGGCCTTTCAATATTTAAAGGGGGCTTATAAGAAAGATGAAGAGAGACTTTTTACCAAGGCCTGTAGTGACAGGACAAGGGGTAACGGTTTTAAACTGAAAGAAGGTTTTAGACTGAATATAAGGAAGAAATTTTTTATGATGAGGGTGTTGAGACACTGGAACAGGTTGCCCAGAGAAGTTGTGGATGCCCCATCATTGGAAGTGTTCAAGATCAGGTTGGAGGGAGCTTTGAGCAATCTGATTTAGTGAAAGATGTCCCTGTCCATGGCAGGGGGGTTGGACTAGATGACCTTTAAAGGTCCCTTGCAACTCAAACCATTCTATGATTCTATGTGATTATGTGACAGGAGTATGTGTATGAATCACAAACCATGCTGCCATTTTTAAAATGAGTACTTAAGTGAAATCATAGAATCATAGAATTATTAAGGTTGGAAAAGACCTCTAAGATCATCGTGTCCAACCATCAACCCAACACCACCATGCCCACTACACCATGTCCCTAAGGGCCTCATCTACACGTCTTTTAAATACTTCCAGGGATGGTGACTCCACCACTTCCCTGGGCAGCCTGTTCCAAGGCCTGACCACTCTTTCAGTAAAGAAATTTCCCCTAATGTCCAGTCTAAACCTCCCTTGGCGCAACTTGAGGCCATTTCCTCTCGTCCTATCGCTAGTTACTTGGGAGAAGAGACCAACACCCACCTCGCTACAACGTCCTTTCAGGTAGTTGTAGAGCACGATGAGGTCTCCCCTCAGCCTCCTCTTCTCCAGACTAAACAGTCCCAGTTCCCTCAGCCCCTCCTCATAAGACTTGTGCTCCAGGCCCTTCACCAGCTTCGTTGCCCTTCTCTGGACACGTTCCAGCACCTCCATGTCCTTCTTGTACTGAGGGGCCCAAAACGGAACACAGTATTCGAGGTGCGGCCTCACCACTGCCGAGTACAGGGGCACGATCACTTCCCTACTCCTGCTGGCCACACTATTTCTAATACAGGCCAGGATGCCGTTGGCCTTCTTGGCCACCTGGGCACACTGCCGGCTCATGTTCAGCCGGCTGTCAACCAGCACCCCCAGGTCCTTTTCCTCTGGGCAGCTTTCCAGCTACTCTTCCCCAAGCCTGTAGCGTTGCCTGGGGTTTTTGTGGCCCAAGTGCAGGACCCGGCACTTGACCTTGTTGAACCTCATACACTTGGCCTCGGCCCATCGATCCAGCCTGTCCAGGTCCCTCTGCAGAGCCTTCCTACCCTCCAGCAGATCAACACTCCCACCCAACTTGGTGTCGTCTGCAAACTTACTGAGGGAGCACTCGATCCCCTCGTCCAGATCATTGATAAAGATATTGAACAGGACCGGCCCCAGTACTGAGTCCTGGGGAACACCGCTCGTGACCGGCCGCCAACTGGATTTCACTCCGTTCACCACAACTCTCTGGGCCCGGCCATCCAGCCAGTTTTTTACTCAGCGAAGAGTGTACTTCTCTAGGCCGTGAGCCGCCAGCTTCTCTAGGAGAATGCTGTGGGAGACAGTGTCAAAGGCCTTACTGAAGTCCAGGTAGACCACATCCACAGCCTTTCCCTCATCCACTAGGCGGGTCACCTGGTCATAGAAGGAGATCAGGTTGGTCAAGCAGGACCTGCCTTCCATGAACCCGTGCTGGCTGGGCCTGATCCCCTGGTTGTCCCGGACATGGCTCGTGAGCGTCCTCAAAACCAACTGCTCCATGATCTTCCCCGGCACCGAGGTCAGGCTGACCGGCCTGTAGTTCCCCGGATCCTCCTTCCGGCCCTTGTAGATGGGCGTCACATTGGCAAGCCTCCAGTCATCCGGAACCTCCCCAGTTAACCAGGACTGCTGGTAAATGATGGAGAGTGGCTCGGCAAGCTCCTCCGCCAGCTCCCTCAGTACCCTTGGGTGGATCCCATCCGGCCCCATAGACTTGTGAACGTCCAGGTGGCGTAGCAGGTCGTTAACTGCTTCCTCTTGGATTATGGGGGGTTTATCCTGCTTGCCGTCCCTGTCTTCCAGCTCAGGGGGCTGAGTACCCTGAGGATAACCGCTCTGACTACTAAAGACTGAGGCAAAGAAGGCGTTAAGTACCTCAGCCTTATCCTCATCCTTGGTGGCAATGTTCCCCCCTTGTCCTGGTTCCAGCTGGGACAGGGTTAACTTTCTTCCCAGTAGCTTGGGGGGTGTGCTGTGTTTTGGGTTCGGTGTGAAAGGAGCGTTGATGGCCCATTGATGCTTTGGCTGTTGCTGGGTGATGCTTGCACCGGGAGGGGGGAGCACAGCCAGGGTGGTGGACCCAGCTGGCCAATGGGGTATTCTATACCATGTGACATCATGCTCAGTATAAAAACCAGGTGTGGGGGGGGGCTCGGGCCCCGTTCGTGACACGCGGTCGGCGGTTGGTGAGCGGTTGTGTTGTGCATTGCGTGTTTTGTGTATTCTGTTATTGTTGTTATTCTCATTGTTATTATTACTGTTCTACTTAGTTTTATTTCAATTATTAAACTGTTTTTATCTCAACCCGGGAGCTTTCCTACTTGTGCCCTCCCGATTCTCTCCCCCATCCCACCGGAGTGGGGGGGGGTGATCGAGCGGCTGCGTGGAGTTTATTTTTGCTGACTGGGGTTAAACCACGACAGTCCTTTTTGGCGCCCAACGTGGGGAACGAAGGGTTGAGATAACGACAGATTATTTAGAGCATATTAAGGAATTTATATCTGGTAACATATTCGTTTGTTCTGCACCATGCTCTTGTTTTTACTGTACCTGTTAAAAATTGGAGTTGGGTTTTGTAGTCTGTTGTGCTCTGCCGTGATTAATGATGTTTTGCCTGGGAGATTTGTTACTAAAACGCTGGCATTGGGGGTTATTTGGTATTTGGGATTCATAATGAAGCCGTTTCTGCATTTCGGGTACCACCTCATGGAGACCATTAGCAATTATACCTTTTCCTCCGAGAGATTTTTTATGGAGGAAATAGAGAATGGCACCCTCGCTACCTTCATCTCCTTTGTTAAAATAACTTGCCAGTACCTTGAACATCCCTGGGTAGTTAAGATATATCTATTGGTATTCCTTGGGAATATTGTTGCGGTTTTATCCAAGGTTAGTAAGCAATTTAAGAATATCATCCAGAGATCTGCCCCAAGGCTGGATAGTTATGAGTGGCAGGGCGAGTGGGATAGCATGGGCAAATGCCTAGGGCGATGGGCACCCCCAGTGTTCTGGAACTTTACCCCTGAACAAGTGCAGAACCCTGAAAAATTAGTAGAATATTTGGAAGAAATATGCTGTCACCCTGGCCATTCTAGGGAGACGCAAATCACAACAATGTGCTGGGGCCTGGCCCATGCCTACCGAGCCCTGTTTAACACCACTCAGAACCCCCAAGGGGAAGGAAATGTCTCTGCAACTGATGACAAAGCAACAGGCCCTGTGGCTACCCCACCCCCCACGGCAAGCACAGTGGCTCCCTCACCCCCCAGGGCAGGCACGGCAGCTACTCCACCCCCTGCGATAGAGAACCAACCCATGCCGGTATCAGTCGCCCCTATACAAAAAAGAAAAGGAAAGGTATCCCTTCAAGGAAGATGTTATATGCCACCCAGGCAAGTGGACCACCATGGAGAGAGGTATCCAGTACCTGAGAGAATTAGCTGTGCTGGAAGTGATTTATGATGACCTGAACAACGAGCAGTTATCCAAAGACCCAGATGAAGTCAAATGCACCCGACCCATGTGGCGGAAGTTTGTACGGAGCGCACCAGCGTCACATGCAAACTCATTGGCAATAATGACATGGAGAGACGGAGAGGAACAAACAGTGGATGAACTGGCTGGCCAACTCCGGCAATATGAAGAAAGTCTCTCTTCCTCCCTACGGGCCTGTGTCTCTGCTGTGGAGAAACTGTCTCAGGAGGTCCAGCAACTCAAAGAGGATATGTCCTGCTCCCCACCTGCACGGGCCAGTGTCTCAGCCATTAGGAGCAAGCGTCCCTCTGCTCAAGAGAGGAGACATCGTAGGTACACACCCCGGGGCACCCTGTGGTTTTACCTGCGTGACCATGGAGAGGACATGAGGAAGTGGGATGGAAAACCTACCTCAGTCCTACAGGCACGGGTACATGAGTTGCAAGGGAAAACAACCACAAAAGGGGGTTCTTCCAGGAAAACTGCTGCTCCAGTCTCCAGTGAGTTCCCCAGACAGAGTAGAAGGGCTGATTCCACTTCCGATCTTAACAAAGGGGCTTCTGACTCATACTTACAAGAAGTGGATAGCGAATATGATGACCAGGACTAGAGGGGCCCTGCCTCCAGCCAGGTGGAGGAAAGGGACAACCGGGTTTACTAGACTGTGTGGATTCGATGGCCTGGCACATCAGATCCACAAGAATATAAGGCTCTCGTAGACACCGGTGCGCAGTGTACCCTGATGCCATCAGGCTATAAAGGGGCAGAACCCATTTGTATTTCTGGAGTGACAGGGGGATCCCAAGAGTTAACTGTATTGGAGGCCGAAGTGAGCCTGACCGGGAATGAGTGGCAGAAGCACCCCATTGTGACTGGCCCAGAGGCTCCGTGCATCCTTGGCATAGACTACCTCAGGAGAGGGTATTTCAAGGACCCAAAAGGGTATCGGTGGGCTTTTGGTATAGCTGCCCTGGAGACGGAGGAAGTTAAACAGCTGTCCACCTTGCCCGGTCTCTCGGAGGACCCTTCTGTTGTGGGGTTGTTGAAGGTCCAAAACAACAGGTACCAATCGCTACCACAACAGTGCACCGGCGGCAATACCGCACCAACCGAGACTCCCTGATCCCCATCCATGAGCTGATTTGTCGACTGGAGAGCCAAGGAGCGATCAGCAAGACTCGCTCACCCTTCAACAGTCCCATATGGCCAGTGCGAAAGTCCAATGGAGAGTGGAGGCTAACAGTAGACTACCGTGGCCTGAACGAAGTGACGCCACCACTGAGTGCTACCGTGCCGGACATGCTGGAACTTCAATACGAACTGGAGTCAAAGGCAGCCAAGTGGTACGCCACCATTGATATCGCTAATGCATTCTTCTCCATCCCTTTGGCGGCAGAGTGCAGGCCACAGTTTGCTTTCACTTGGAGGGGCGTCCAGTACACCTGGAACCGACTGCCCCAGGGGTGGAAACACAGCCCTACCATTTGCCATGGACTGATCCACACCGCACTGGAACAGGGTGAGGCTCCAGAACACCTGCAATACATTGATGACATCATAGTGTGGGGCAACACAGCAGAGGAAGTTTTTGAGAAAGGGGAGAGAATAGTCCAAATCCTTCTGAAGGCCGGCTTTGCAATAAAACGAAGTAAGGTCAAGGGACCTGCACAGGAGATCCAGTTTTTAGGAATAAAATGGCAAGATGGACGTCGTCAGATACCAACGGATGTGATCAATAAAATAACAGCCATGTCTCCACCAACTAACAAAAAGGAAACGCAAGCTTTCTTAGGCGTTGTGGGTTTTTGGAGAATGCATATTCCAAATTACAGTCAGATCGTAAGCCCTCTCTATCAAGTGACCAGGAAGAAGAACGACTTCAAATGGGGCCCTGAGCAACGACAAGCCTTTGAACAAATTAAACAGGAGATAGTTCAGGCAGTAGCCCTTGGGCCAGTCCGGGCAGGACAAGATGTGAAGAATGTGCTCTACACCGCAGCCGGGGAGAATGGCCCTACCTGGAGCCTCTGGCAGAAAGCACCAGGGGAGACTTGAGGTCAACCCTTAGGGTTCTGGAGTTGGGGATACAGAGGATCCGAGGCCCGCTACACTCCAACTGAGAAGGAGATATTGGCAGCATATGAAGGGGTTCGAGCTGCTTCGGAAGTGGTTGGTACTGAAGCACAGCTCCTCCTGGCACCCCGACTGCCGGTGCTGGGCTGGATGTTCAAAGGGAGGGTCCCCTCTACACATCATGCAACCGATGCTACGTGGAGTAAGTGGGTCGCGCTGATCACACAACGGGCCCGAATAGGAAACCCCAGTCGCCCAGGAATCTTGGAGGTGATCACGAACTGGCCAGAAGGCAAAGATTTTGGCATATCCCCAGAGGAGGAGGTGATACGTGCTGAAGAGGCCCCACCGTATAACAAACTACCAGAAAACGAGAAGCAATATGCCCTGTTCACGGATGGGTCCTGTCGCCTTGTGGGAAAACATCGGAGGTGGAAAGCTGCTGTATGGAGTCCTATACGCCAAGTTGCAGAAACTGCTGAAGGAGAATGTGAATCGAGTCAGTTTGCAGAGGTGAAAGCCATCCAGCTGGCCTTGGACATTGCTGAACGAGGAAAATGGCCAGTCCTTTATCTCTATACTGACTCATGGATGGTGGCAAATGCCCTGTGGGGGTGGTTGCAGCAGTGGAAGCAGAACAACTGGCAGCGCAGAGGTAAACCCATCTGGGCTGCTGCATTGTGGCAAGATATTGCTGCCCAGGTAGAGAACCTGACAGTAAAAGTACGTCATGTAGATGCTCACGTACCCAAGAGTCGGGCCAGTGAAGAACACCAAAACAACCAGCAGGTGGATCAGGCTGCCAAGATTGAAGTAGCTCAGGTAGATCTGGACTGGCAGCATAAAGGTGAATTATTTATAGCTCAGTGGGCCCATGACACTTCAGGCCACCAAGGCAGAGATGCAACATATAGATGGGCTCGTGATCGAGGGGTGGACTTGACCATGGACACTATTGCACAAGTTATCCACGAATGTGAAACATGCGCTGCAATCAAGCAAGCCAAGCGAGTAAAGCCTCTTTGGTATGGAGGACGATGGTTGAAGTATAAATATGGGGAGGCCTGGCAGATTGATTATATCACGCTCCCGCGAACCCGACAGGGCAAGCACTATGTGCTCACCATGGTAGAAGTAACCACAGGATGGCTGGAAACATACCCTGTGCCCCATGCCACCGCCCGGAACATCATCCTGGGCCTTGAAAAGCAAGTCCTATGGCGACATGGCACCCCAGAAAGAATTGAGTCAGACAACGGGACTCACTTCTGAAACACCCTCATAGACACCTGGGCCAAAGAGCACGGCATTGAGTGGGTCTATCACATCCCCTACCATGCACCAGCCTCCGGAAAAATTGAACGATACAATGGGCTGTTAAAGACAACACTGAGGGCAATGGGTGGTGGGACATTCAAGCATTGGGACACACATTTAGCAAAGGCCACCTGGTTAGTCAATACCAGGGGATCTGCCAATCGAGCTGGCCCTGCCCAATCAAGACTCTTACGTACTGTAGATGGAGATAAAGTCCCTGTCGTGCACATAAGAAATATGCTGGGGAAGACAGTCTGGGTTACTCCTGCCTCTGGCAAGGGAAAACCCATCCATGGGATTGCTTTTGCTCAGGGACCTGGGTGCACTTGGTGGGTGATGAGAAAGGATGGGGAAGTCCGGTGTGTACCTCAGGGGGATTTAATTTTGGGTGAAAATAGCCAATGAACTGAATTGTACGATGTTAGTTATTACATAGTACTGTATGTCATCACTTTTATGGTTACCATATGCCATATTAACAGTATTACAGTAAGAATCACCCAGATTAATGTAGGATGAACTCCGATGAAACTGAGCAAGGTGCAACAATGATAGAACCGGACGAGCGCCCAGAACTGGCCTCCGTATGCAAGAGCCCGACACCACACACCATCTTTCCTGCCCTGCAAGACTGTTATGACAGGTGGAACCCAAAGTCATGGACTAAATGAACTCAACGGACATTTTAGAGGGATGGCCCATGGACTAAAGGAATGATATCTCTGTGTGTGTATATATCAAAAGGCAGGGAAAAGGAGCGGTGACTAAGTGGAATGTATGGGAAAATGTGAGACTTGGGCATGATGTAGATGGTATAGAATAAGGGGTGGATATTGTCTTGGTTCCAGCTGGGACAGGGTTAAGTTTCTTCCCAGTAGCTTGGGGGGGTGTGCTGTGTTTTGGGTTTGGTGTGAAAGGAACGTTGATGGCCCATTGATGCTTTGGCTGTTGCTGGGTGATGCTTGCACCGGGAGGGGGGAGCACAGCCGGGGTGGTGGACCCAGCTGGCCAATGGGGTATTCTATACCATGTGACATCATGCTCAGTATAAAAACCAGGTGTGTGGGGGGGCTCGGGCCCCGTTCGTGACACGCGGTCGGCGGTTGGTGAGCGGTTGTGTTGTGCATTGCGTGTTTTGTGTATTCTGTTATTGTTGTTATTCTCATTGTTATTATTACTGTTCTACTTAGTTTTATTTCAATTATTAAACTGTTTTTATCTCAACCCGGGAGCTTTCCTACTTGTGCCCTCCCGATTCTCTCCCCCATCCCACCGGAGTGGGGGGGGTGATCGAGCGGCTGCGTGGAGTTTATTTTTGCTGACTGGGGTTAAACCACGACACACCTGCATCCAGTCGAGGATGGAGATTCTCCTTGGCTCTCCTTTTGTCATTAATATACTTGTAAAAGCATTTTTTGTTGTCTCTCACGACAGTGGCCAGGTTGAGTTCTAGCTGGGCTTTTGCCTTTCTAATTTCCTCTCTGCACGACCTAACGAGATCCCTGTACTCTTCCTGAGTTGCCTGCCCCTTCTTCCAAAGGTGGTAAACTCTCCTTTTTTTCCTGAGTCCCAGACAGAGCTCCCCCTTCAGCCAGGCCGTTCGTCTTCCCTGCCCGTTCTTCTTGCGGCACATGGGGACAGCCCGCTCCTGCGCCTTTAAGACTTCCTTCTTGAAGAACGTCCAGCCTTCCTGGGCCCCTTTGCCCTTCAGGACTGTCTCCCAAGGGACCCTCTCGACCAGTGTCCTGAGCAGGCCAAAGTCCGCCCTCCGGAATTCCATGGTAGCGGTTTTGCTGGCCCCCCTCCTTACTTCACCAAGTATCGAGAATTCTATCATTTCATGGTCGCTAAGCCCAAGCCGGCCTCCGACCACCACATCTCCCACCAGCCCTTCTCTGTTTGTGAGCAGCAGGTCAAGTGAGGCACCTCCCCTAGTGCGCTCGCTTACCAGCTGCGTCAGGAAGTTATCTTCCACACCCTCCAGGAACCTCCTCGACTGTTTCCTCTCTGCCATGTTGTATTTCCAGCAGACGTCCGGAAAGTCCCCCACAAGAACAAGAGCTAGCGATTGTGAGACTTCTGCGAGCCTCTGGTAGAATATTTTGTCTGCCTCCTCGTCCTGGTTAGGTGGTCTATAACAGACTCCCAGCAGGATATCTGCCTTGTTGGCCTTCCCCCTCATCCTTACCCACAAGCACTCAACCTCATCATCACTACCATTGAGCTCCAGACAGTCAAAGCACTCCCTAACATACAGGGCTACCCCACCGCCTCTCCTTCCTCGCCTGTCCCTTCTGAAGAGCTTATAGCCATCCATTGCAGCACTCCAATCGTGAGACTCATCCCACCATGTTTCCGTCATGGCGACTAAGTCATAGCTACCCCGCTGCACAATGGCTTCCAGCTCCTCCTGTTTGCCGCCCATGCTGTGTGCATTGGTGTAGATGCACTTGAGCTGGGCTACCAATTTCGCACCCGACATTGGCGTGCCGCCCCTAGGCTCTTCTCTAGTGAGACTGGTTTTATCCCCTTCCCCCTTCGAACCTAGTTTAAAGCCCTCTCGATGAGCCCCGCCAACTCATACGCGAGAATCTTTTTCCCCCTGTGAGACAGCTGAACTCCGTCCGTCGCCAGCAGGCCCGGTGCCGTGTAAACCTCCCCGTGGTCAAAGAAGCCAAAATTCTGCCGATGGCACCAGCCCCTGAGCCACGTGTTGATCCGATGAGTTTTCCTGTTCCCTTCAGTATTACTCCCCGCCACTAAAGGGATCGAGGTAAACACTACCTGTGCTCCTGATCCTTCCACCAGTCGCCCCAGTGCCCTGAAGTCCCTTTTGGTCCCTTCGGGACTTCTCTCTGCAACCTCCTCACTGCCAGCCTGTATAACCAGTAGCGGGTAGTAATCGGAGGTCTGCACGAGACTAGGGAGCTTCCTAGTAATGTCCTTAACCCGGGCCCCAGGGAGGCAGCAGACTTCCCTGTGGGATGGGTCTGGCCGGCAAATTGGGCCCTCCGTCCCCCTCAGAAGGGAATCACCTATGACAATTACCCTCCTTTTTTTCTTAGCAGAGGCAGTCGTAAGTGACATAAATATGGCTTAACTTTGTTTCTTTCTATCAATCTTGATTGATTATAACTTTCTGTAGAAGTGGTTAGCTGTTTGAAACGCATTTTGCTCTGTTGTTCAGAGCACACTGCTTATGAAGTATATGATGAGTCAACTAATTGAACAGGCATGTGTGTCATTAGAGAAGGAGAAAAATGGAGTACCACCCCAATGCCAATGCATATTCTGATTTTGATTCAAGTAAATAGACTTAGGGATATTTTATTGTCCTGGTTTCGGCTGGGATAGGGTTAAATTTCTTCCTAGTGCTGTGTTTTGGATTTAGTATGAGGAGAATGTTGATAACACACTGATGTTTTCAGTTGTTGCTAAGTGCCCTCCTAGTCCAAGGACAGCTCCCGTGCCTACTGACTGAGCTAGGTACACAAGATGGGAGGGAACATATTCAGGAGAGCCAGCCCAGCTGGCTAATGGGGTATTCCATACCATGTGACGTCATGCTCAGTATATGAAGGGTAGGCGTGATCCAGGAAGTACCGATCGCTACTTGGTTATCGGTCAGCGCAGGTGGTGAGCAAGTGCATTGTGCATCACTCATTTTGTATATTTTATCATTATCATTATTATTTTCCTTTTTTTCCTGTTCTATTAAACTGTCTTTATCTCAACCCACGAGTTTCTCTCACTCTTACCCTTCCGATTCTCTCCCCGTCCCGCTGGGGGTGGGGGGAGTGAGTGAGCGGCTGTGTGGTATTTGGCTGCCTGCCAGGTTAAACCACAACATTTATTTTATTTTATTAATAGAAAATTTATACAGGTCAAAAGCTGGGTTAGGCTGGAAGATTTGGGACATTAGTTTGAAATAAACAAAAAAAAACACAGAAAAAATAATCTTTTGTTCTATTGATCCACGGAAATTTTGAATGCCTTCTGGTATTTTTGGTATCAGAACAAAGAAAAATTTCCTGTCTTTTCTCAGCCACTAAAGAATCTGATATTTCTGTAACAGCACTTGTGGGTGCAACCCGTCAGGGCCCATTGACTTATGTATGTCCAGTTTGCTTAAGTATTCTCTGACCTGATCCTCTTCCACCAAGGGTACATCTTCCTTGCTCCAACATATGATATTCCATACCATATGACATCATGCTCAGCAATAAAAGCTGGGGGAAAGAAGGAGGAAGCAGGGGGCATTCAGGGTTATGGCATTTCGTAGAAACATAGAATAGCCCAGGTTGGAAGGGACCTTGAGAGATCATCTCGTCAAAACTGTCGTGGGAAAGGGAGCCTAGATGAGCACCTTGTCCAATCACATCTTGGAAACCTCCAGTGATGGGGACTCTACCACGTCCCTGGGGAGGTTGTTCCAGTGAATGATTGTTCTCACTGTAAAAAATTTCTTTCTTATGTCAAGATGAACCCTCTCCCGGTGCAACTGGTACCCATTGCCCCTTGTGTTCTCCATGTGGCTCCTTGTGAAAAGAGAGCCTCAGTCCTCTTTGTAGCCACCCTTTAAGTACTGGAATACCGTGATGAGGTCCCCCCAAGCCTTCTCTTCTCTAGGGGGAAAAAAACCTAACTCCTTCAGTCTTTCCTCATAGGGCAGGTTCTCCAGCCCTTTGATCATCTTCGCGGCCCTCCTTTGGACCCTCTCCAGTCTGTCTGCATCTTACTTGAATTGTGGGGACCAGAACTGGACACAGTACTCCAGGTGCGGCCTGACAAGCGCAGAGCAGAGTGGGATGATCACGTTTCTATCTCTGCTAGTAACGCCCCTGCGGATGCAGCCCAGGGTGCGATTTGCCTTTGTTGCTGCAGCGGCGCACTGCTGACTCATGTTCAGCTTGTTGCCCACCAGGACCCCCAGGTCCCTTTCAGCAAGGCTGCTCCCCGGCCACTGTGGTGATGCATTCACACCCCCCCTTTCTTTCCTGGGCCACTTGTTGATCTGGGCCACTTGTTGATCTCAGAAATTTCCATGAAACCTCGGCCTTGGTGTATTGAAGTCTGGCAGTTGAGCACTCCTTGACTGTATCAGAAACTCTGCATAGCTGAGGCTGGGAACATACTCCTACTGCCTGGCCCAGGTGTCCAGTAGAACAACACCGAAACCTTGAGAATTTTTTAGCAATTACCACCTGGGACTGTGGCCAGGATGGAAATTTACGGATGACTAAAGCCAACCATCTTGCGAACCTATAAACGGTGGTCCTAAGTGAGGCCCTTTGAGCTCTCCTGGACCGCAGCGGGCTGCACCCAGCATCTCCCTCTGAGTGGGACGCCTCTCAGAGCTTGCGATCTTTCGGGTCTGCGATATTTGGAGGACCGTTGGGTCCTGGGTGAGTCCCTTTCGAAGCTCAACCCTTTCGCCCATTGAGAGGGAATGCCTAGACATTCGACGTGAATATTTCTTCACTGAAATCGAGGGGAATTTTTAACAGGTATACCTTCTGTATATATATTTTTATATATATATGTGTGTGTGTGTGTTTGTGTGTGTGAACTAATAGTAAGCATAATCTGTAATTAAGTTGTGATTGTAGTAGCCTTACTAACTCACTTTGCAAATATTGAATTAGTTAATGATTAAGCGTTACTAAAGTTTGTAAATGATTAGTTGATAATTAAGTGTTGCTAAATTGTGAATGAAACCTAGACTGCTGCCAAACACATATAGTCCCTGAAATATAAACCCTTAGATGATTTTCCTTTATATGTTTCATCCGTGTAATAAGTAATAGAGTGAACCTTGCCATCGAATTCTGTGAGGTCGCACCTTTATAAATCTCTATTAAAATCACTTTCTGCTAATATCTTTGATGGTGATTCTTTAAGCGGCCTCCAAACCACTCATTCGCGACAAATTGGCGTAGTCAGCAGGATGGCAAGTAGTATCACTGATTACTTACAAAAACATGGAATAAATCCAAGTCCCAAATTCTCAGAAGAATGGGCTCGTAATAATTGGCATGATTGGGAAGCTGTGGAAAAACAACTAAAAGTAGCTAGGGGCTATATAAAAGATGGAAAAGGAATTATTTGAAAAATGTTAGGCACCTGTTTGGAAGCTGCTTATCAATACAGAAAGAATAACAATAGAAGGGAGCAGGACCTGAAAGAAGAAATAGAAGGCAGAAAGGAAGCTGAATTAATACCGTCCTTGAAAATCGAGCAGCTGCAAAAACAGTTACAGGAAGAAAAGGAGAAATCACAAGAGCTGGAAGAAAAGATCGAGATCATGCTTATGCGGGCTCCCAATCCCCCTGACATTGTTCAGATTAGGAAATTAATTGTATCCCCTGAGGAATGGGATGGTGATATTTGCTGTGATCCTGATGACTATGATGAGGGAAATGATGACCCCTTGTTCCCCTCGGATTCCTCTGAATATGAGGCTAGACCCATCATTAAAGCAAAATATATTTTAATTCCAGTTGGTCCTCGACAACAATTGGTAAAATTTTTAATAGATATGGGAGCACAAATTTCAATATTAACACAACAAGATGCCGAGAAGCTGGGTGTACGACCCGGATGGCAAAGAGTTAAAATCACTGGAGTGAACGGAGCAAGTGTTATGTGCCCAGCTGCAGAAGTTAATTTATGGCTCCCGGGCGAGAAGCGTATATCATCTACTTGCTTTGCAATTAAAGATCACAATGAAAATATTTTAGGTTTCGATGTTTTGAACGGTCGAACCTGGCGTCTGCCGGATGGCAGCGTGTGGTCCTTCAGTTCAAATGTCGACCCTAACCCTGATAAAAATCAGGAAATGATAGTGCGCGTACTCCGTGCAGCCCCTGCACTCCCTGATTCAAAAATCACTAACGTCCCACAGTATCCGATTTCTGCTGTGGCACGAGCTGGAATCTCTGAAGTAATAGCAGATTTGGAAAAACATTGCATTATTTCCAAAACCCACTCCCCATATAATTCACCGGTTTGGCCAGTCCGAAAACCAGATGGGACGTGGCAATTAACAATTGATTATCGGCGCTTAAATGCCAACACAGCTCCGCTAACAGCTGCCGTACCTAATATTGCAACTTTAATAGCCACATTACAAGCAGCCGCACACCCATGGATGGCAGCATTAGATGTAAAGGATATGTTCTTTATGGTCCCCTTGCAGGAAAAGGATAAAGAGAAATTTGCTTTTACTTGGGATGGCATACAATACACCTTTAACAGACTCCCACAGGGGTATAAACATTCACCCACAATCGCTCATGCTGCGCTTGCTGAGCTTTTACAAACAGTCTCACTTCCCCAGAATGTGAAACTGTACCAATATATAGATGATATTCTAATTGGAGGAGATTCCTCTGAAGAGGTAGGGGAAGCAGCAACGGCAGTGTGGCAAGTGTTACATAACACAGAAATTGAAATTCCCCCTGAGAAATGTCAGGGACCAAGTAAAGAGGTAAAATTTTTAGGTACTTGGTGGATTGCAGGTAGTGCAACAATTCCACCGGACACCCTAAGTAAAATAGAACAATTGCAGATGCCCCAATCTAAGAAAGAATTACAACAGCTTATGGGTACTTTAGGATATTGGAGAAAACATGTACCTGGATTTTCTGTCATTGCTCACCCACTATATTCACTTTTATGAAAAGGAAAATCATGGGAATGGAATTCAGAACATGAAGAGGCAGTCAAAACTCTAATTCAGGAATTAAAAGCATATCAATGATTGGGACCAGTACACCCCCATGACCCTATCATAGCAGAATAGGGTTTTGCTGAACACGGTACTTACTGTAACCTCTTCCAAACTGGCCCTGATGGACCAGAAAGACCTTTGATGTTCAGTTCGACTGCATTTAAAGAGACAGAACAGAGATATTCCAAGTGGGAAAAGGGACTTTTGTCTTTAGACCGAGCAGTGAAACAAGCTGAGAAAATATACCAGGAACAACCCGTACAAACCAGAGGTCCATTTAATTTACTAGAAGCAGTTCTAAAGGGGACTGCACCCCCAGAAGGACTTGCACAAAAGCCTACAATTAGGAAATGGTATGCTTATTTGACAGGAATTGCAGAAGAAATGAGATTAACTGAAGGACACACTAAACTTTCCAAATTACAGATGCCTATAAATGCAGACCCATTAGCATTATAACAACCTTCTTTTAAACCCTCACCTATTTTAAATGCACCTCCTCTCACCAAGGGAACACCATCAGAAGATATTTGGTTTACTGATGCCTCAGCAAGGAGAATAGATGGCAAATGGCAATACAAGGCTGCTGCATTAAACATCAACACTGGCAAACAAATCATAGAAGAAGGTGAAGGTAGTGCACAAGTAGGAGAATTAAGGGCAATTGTTCTAGCAGCACAAAATAGAGAAAAAGTTATCTATGTCGACTCCTATACCGTGTGGGTGGTGCATTCCAGGGTGGCAACAAACTGGAAGCTTTGTGGGCTGAGCATTCTTTGCAAAAGCTGAGCCTAATACTCCCCCTACTGATGAAAGAAAATGTCTGCTAACATTACAGCCAGGACAACCTGTTATGGTAAATTTACCACAAATTGGAACTGTGCCTATGACTTTAACTAAACCCCGTGGCCCACTGGCTTGGGAAGCTACTGATAGCAGTGGTGCAAAACATAGAATCAGTACTAGATGGATTTTTCCTTCTTTCTAAAAGGGGTAACCCGTTCGGCCTTCCCCACTGAAATGTCTTCTTTCTTTTTCTTTAACAGGAGAAGATGAACCTATACCGATGGCAACAACAACAGCAGCAGCAGCATGTCCCCAACCCAATTTTGTTTTTCCTTTTAGTCGAGACAAGTATAATCCTCCCAATTCAGACACAAGATCCTTGGGACCATGCACTACTAAATTATACTGGAAGTGTGGGAACCCTACCAACAGATAAGACAAACCTGAACCTTGCTATTTTAGTTATACATGGGAATGAGGCATATCCAAAGGATGAATGGAGATGGGAGACACTACACCGGAAAGAAATTAAGATATCTCACAATAATAATAACATTCATCAAATATTATCACTTCAAGCCACACCAGGGGAAGAAATAAAAATAGGGTGCCATGCAATCAATGGATCTACCCAGAAAAAAAAACACCGAAATTAAAATAGACTACACTGATTTTTCTAAACGTAAAGACAATGAGAAATCTTGCTATAAAACACCAGAACCAAATTGTTGGTACAATTTCACTTTCACACAACCTGTACTCGCATTTCGCTTCTGGGGTAATCATGGTGTAGAACTATTGTTTGATTTTATGATTAGCGAGCACAAAATTTGGAATTTGTGTACAATGGGGTGGCCGTGGGTTGATGCATACATACTTTTTAACGTACCTACACCTGATCTAAATTTATCTGCAACAGCACTACACAATAACATCACCTTTCATAGGCAGGAATGGATTATTAAAGACAAAAATGAAAATCAACAAATTCCATCCTTAAAGGGAACCAAAGGAGACACCATTTCGATAGGATGCCGAACTGAAAATCACACTAAATGTATGACAGCAACCTTACACATTGCTATAAACAACGTTGAAGGAAAAGACAACATACATACTTGTCCTTTTAAACACAAATGCTGGTATACTTTTACTATATCCCATTCAGTACTCGTAAGGTGTCTTTGGACAAACCCTAACTCTCATTCCAGCTTAGGTTTTCAATTCAGGATTGATACCGCACAACCACATTCACCAACTCAGCCTCCTATCAAACTGTCTCCTCTCATTCATAACATTGGTCCCTATATAATCAAGAACATAGGACAACAGCAAGTGCTATTTAATCCATCGTGGTCTCTAAAACGAGTGGAGCTATCAATGCAAGTTGATATCTCTACAATTAAACCTGCTTGCTCACCATTCCTGAATACATCTTTTACAGGATGGTTAGCGTGGGTGCATGGGCGAACCCTCACCTCTCCAAAACGATCAAGGAGAGATGTGACTGGCATCCTGGGAACGGGACTAGGAATATTGAACAGCAAGGATGCTGAAGTTTTAGCAAACAAAATAAATTCGGCAACAAGTGATTTACATAAATTAGAACACCCATTACGATCTTCTTTGACAGCACTAGGAAATAGTCAATGGCTTTTAGCTAATATATTGCCTAAATGGGAAAGAATGAATGAAAAGGACCACCAACTAATCACAAACGCATTTGGCATAATTCAAAATAACATTTCTCTAGCTCTTAGCTGCATCTGGGCTCAATTATGGATACCATCTACCGTGGCAGCAATTATAAGGGAAGGTGATGAGGGCACCTTGCCCACTGAAATCCGAAAAGTAATTTGGGATAAGGCAACTAAATTTGAAAGGGAATTCCAATCTCGGTGGCGTCTAGTCAATTTTACTTATGACTCCGCTGACAGCAAAGTCACAGCTTTTGTTCTGACAATACACGGTGCTTCGGTATATATCATATACCCAATCATTGCGCTGGGATTAAATCACAATGGAACGGTACTCTATCCATTAGAACATAGAGTATGGGCCCAAAAAATTGGGAATAAATGATAAATTATTGATGTTGATGCATGTGTTGTGCGGGAACAACAGGGATTTATTTGTGCAAGCAATACAATTAAGGCTCAAGACATTTGTCTTGACACTAGACAAAATGTTTGTCATTTTGAAATACATCCTGATGAAACCCCTGAAACTGTACTTATATATGTTGGAAATGGATGTGTTTGCATGAGAACTCTTTGTGATTCTATATTTACAGATAACGTAATTGTGGAAACATCTAACCACTCAAATATCTGTGTTTGTAATTTTACTAAGATTATGGGATGCGACTTCAACTATTCAGCTCCTGTCACAACCCATCAGTTGCTACAATCAAGCTATACATCTTATCAAGATCTACTACCTACCCCCACTGGAATGAATCTTACATTAGTACGAAAACTGTTACAACATGATGACCTGAGTCAATTGCTAAACCAGATTCGAAACAACGGACAAAGAACTCTGATTACCGTCCATCATGATGCAGAGAGGATGCATCATGTCCTAGAAAAGGTGAAGAAGGATGGAGAACATCACTGGTGGGATGTTTTATTTGGATGGTCACCAACAGCAATAAGAAGTTTAAATCGGGTGTTACATCCCATCACAATATTTCTATTTTCTATTATGCTATGCTTGTTGTTAAACATTATTCTATGTGTTAGAGTGTGGAAAATAACTAAACAAACGGCACTAATACCAAAACCTCCTTGCATATATAACATTGCTTAATTGTATTTAACAAAACCTTAATAATTAAGTATACCAACGAAAAATTTCCCTCAAATTACAATTGGAATATGGCATTGATCTGTTTATAGGCACAGAGGCAAGAGGCGACCACACCGCCACTCTGTGATCAAGATGGATTGACTTTAGTCACGGGGTGGATTGTGGTAGTACATTCACACCCCCCTTTCTTCCCTGGGCCACTTGTTGATCTGGGCCACTTGTTGATCTCAGAAATTTCCATGAAACCTCGGCCTTGGTGTATTGAAGTCTGGCAGTTGAGCACTCCTTGACTGTATCAGAAACTCTGCATAGCTGAGGCTGGGAACATACTCCTACTGCCTGGCCCAGGTGTCCAGTAGAACAACACCGAAACCTTGAGAATTTTTTAGCAATTACCACCTGGGACTGTGGCCAGGATGGAAATTTACGGATGACTAAAGCCAACCATCTTGCGAACCTATAAACGGTGGTCCTAAGTGAGGCCCTTTGAGCTCTCCTGGACCGCAGCGGGCTGCACCCAGCATCTCCCTCTGAGTGGGACGCCTCTCAGAGCTTGCGATCTTTCGGGTCTGCGATATTTGGAGGACCGTTGGGTCCTGGGTGAGTCCCTTTCGAAGCTCAACCCTTTCGCCCATTGAGAGGGAATGCCTAGACATTCGACGTGAATATTTCTTCACTGAAATCGAGGGGAATTTTTAACAGGTATACCTTCTGTATATATATTTTTATATATATATATGTGTGTGTGTGTTTCTCTGTGTGTGTGAACTAATAGTAAGCATAATCTGTAATTAAGTTGTGATTGTAGTAGCCTTACTAACTCACTTTGCAAATATTGAATTAGTTAATGATTAAGCGTTACTAAAGTTTGTAAATGATTAGTTGATAATTAAGTGTTGCTAAATTGTGAATGAAACCTAGACTGCTGCCAAACACATATAGTCCCTGAAATATAAACCCTTAGATGATTTTCCTTTATATGTTTCATCCGTGTAATAAGTAATAGAGTGAACCTTGCCATCGAATTCTGTGAGGTCGCACCTTTATAAATCTCTATTAAAATCACTTTCTGCTAATATCTTTGATGGTGATTCTTTAAGTGGCCTCTAAACCACTCATTCGCGACAGCCACACAGATCCTAGCCTGTACTGGGCTCTTTGGTTATTCTGACCCAGGTGCAGGACTTTGCACTTGTCTTTGTTAAACTTCATACTGTTCTTGCTAGCTCACTCTTCCAGCCTGTCCAGGTCTCTCTGTAAGATGGCTCTCCCTTCTGGAGTGTCCACCTCACCACCCAGTTTGGCGTCATCAGCAAACCTGGCGAGGGTGCTTTCAATCCCATCATCCAGATCATTTATGAAGACGTTGAACAGCGTGGGCCCGGTATCGCCCCCTGGGGGACCCCACTTGTGACAGGCTGCCAGCCTGAGTAGAAACCATTGATCACCACCCTCTGAGTGTGGCCTGTTAGCCAATTTCCTACCCACCTCGCAGACCACCCATCCAGTCTGTATCTTGCCAGTTTGTCCAGGAGAAGGCCATGGGAAAGAGTGTCGAACGCTTTGCTGAAGTCCAGGTAAACAACATCCACTGCTCTCCCCATGTCGACAGAAAATGTTATTTTGTTGTAGAAGGTGATCAGGTTAGTCTGGCATGATTTGCCTTTGGTAAATCCGGGTGGCTTTTCCCAATCACCTGCTTCATTTGAGTTGTGATAGTTTCTAGGAGGACTCATTCCATTACTTTCTCAGGGACTGAAGTAAGACTAATGGGCCTGTAGTTTCCCTGGGCCTTCTTTTGGGCCCTTCTTGTAGATGGGTATGACATTTGCCCTCTTCCACTCATCAGGGATATTCCCTGATCTCCACGACTTTTCAACGATTATAGACAGTGGCCTTGGGCAACAATGTCAGCCACTTCTCTTAACACCCTGGGGTGGATTCCATCTGGGCCCATAGATTTATGTGGGTTGAGCCCTTGCAAGAGGCTGCAGACCAGCCCTTCCTCCACTACTGGTGGGTCAACACATGTGTTGCTGTAGCTACTTGATCCTGTGATCTGGGGTCCAGTTACACTGGTAAAGACAGAGGCAAAGAAGGTACTGAGAACATCTGCCTTGTCAGCATTATTAGTGACTATTTTCCCTGCCTGTTTAGCAATAGGCCTCTGTCTTCCCTGTGCTTCTGCTTACTGCTCACGTACCTGAAGAACTCCTCCTTGTTGTACTTGACATCTTTGGCCAATTTCAGTTCTAGCTGAGCCTTAGCCTTCCTGACTGCATCTCTGCATGCCCTAGCAAGGTTCTTGTAGTCCTTGATGGCTATTTGGACGCCTTTCCATAGCCGGTATGCTTCTTTATTTGCTTTTAAGCACACCCAAAAGCTCATTGTTAAGCCAGGGTGGTCTCTTGTTCGCTTTCTTCCTTTCCTTTTGTAGGGGATGGAGATGTTCTTGTACTTCCAGGAGGCTATTCTTGAATAACTCCCAGCACTCACAAGCTCCCTTGCCCTCCATGGATGCTTCCATGGAATCCCTCGCAGCTGGGCTCTGAGCATCTTGAAGTTGGCTCTTCTAAAATCCAGGGTCTTTGTCCTACTACTGGTCTTCAGTGTGTGCAGCAGGATCTTAAACTCCACAATGTTGTGGTCGCTGTATCCAAGGCTACCATTAGTAGTTATGTTGTCGTATTGGGTTTACGTGGCAAGGTTTTGGTAGCAGGGTGTCGGAGAGACCATGGGTCGGAGTGGGAGTGCGTTCCCGGAGTAATGATGAATCCCAATATGGGTATGATCATTCCCCGTTTATTTCAAAATATTACACTACTTTTATAAGCCAGGTACATTAACATGCACACTTACAAATCCTCTATTGGTTACCGTCAGCAAGCATACGAATCCCAATATACACAGATTGGTCAAGAGCAGGTGTCCACACGAACGTTTCCTGCACCTGCATTCCGTTACATAATCTGCTGATAATTACATTCCTCAATCTGTTTTCCCTATTCTACTATCACTTCAGGGACTCGGAAACTACAATTGCTCTTTAGCTTGCCTTATACTATTACCAACAAATCTTCAGTGCTTGGAATGTTCATAGAATATCTATTATTTAATAAAAATCCTTCCACAAATTCCCCTTTTTGTTTTTGAACAATCCAAGCCTGAATACTTTCCACAAAAAAGAAACAGAAAGTTTGGTAACATTCAGAAAATTAAATAGAATCATCTTCAAAACAACAGTTTTTCAACAATGTGTAAGCTTACAAATATTAATCTTAATTTAACACTTCTAATATAAAGACAAACTTAACACTTCTAATACAAAGACCTATTTCTTTTTTAGCCAGACAAATATTAATCTTACTAAACCTATCTTCTTTTATCATATAACGCTACAGTCTACAGAATACAAACTTAACACTTCTAATGCAGAGGTACAAACTTAACACTTCTAATACAAAGCTTAACTTACTAAACCTATTTTCTCTAAACCTATTTTCTTTTATACAAACTTACAAATATTAATCTCAACTTACTAAACCTATTTTCTTTTATAGATTGTTGCAACCCATTGGTTAAAAGGTACTTTCCAGATCTCTGGCGCCAGGTTATGTCATTTACACTCAACACCTAAAATAATAAGCAAGCAAGCTCTTTCAGCAGTTAATCTAGTCCACTGGTTACAGCTGATCTGATATGAAAGTATGTTAGTTATCTCATGCCCAGTAATCAACAATATTTTAGTCAAATCAATTTCTTTTGATAACAGTGATCACACCATCGATTAGCGTGATTAAGGCGAATCCACCTACAATTCCTTTGATACATCTTCCTCTTCTTGTGAGAGTGCAGGCTTCACCGCTCGGCTAGGCACCCATATTGGTCCCTTATCTGTGGAAACACACATGTATCCCCTCCCATTAAATATTACCGAAACTGGGCCCAGCCACATGCCAGTGATTGGGTCTCGATACATTACTTTTAGTTTCGGAAGCGTTGTATGAGAGTTAAACTTAAGGCTTTGGTGATGTATTATAATCGATGGCTCTTCTCTGTCTCCCATCAGACACAAATAATTTAGAGTAAATAGGACTTTATGCAGTCTCATCTGCGGGTCCTTTTCTCCCTCCTTTTGCTTTGCTAGATAGTCCTTCAATACCTGATGCGTACGTTCTACTAGGCTTTGCCCCGTCGGTGAGTTTGGGATGCCTGTAATATGCTTGACCCCCCATCTCATCAGAAAGGTTCTCAACTTCTGACTGGTATAAGCAGGGCCATTGTCTGTTTTCAGTTGTTCTGGCACACCCAACACCGCGAAGGAAGCAAGGAGGTGCTTACACACATGATGAGCTTTCTCACCCGATAAAGCCGTGGCCCATATTACTTTAGAGAAGGTATCTATGGTGACATGCACATATTTGAGCTGCCCAAATTCAGTGATATGAGTTACATCAGTCTGCCAGAGCTCTAAAGCCTTGAGACCTTTTGGATTAACGCCCAGCCCTATTCCAGGTCCATGATTTCCACACTTGGGACAGGCCTGTATGATAGAGCGAGCTTCATTTTCTGATAACCCATATTGCCTTCTTAAACCCTTTGAGTTTTGATGAAATATTTCATGACCCTGCCTAGCTTGTAAAAATTTATCTACAGGTGGTACATGACACGCTGGACTGACAAGATTGTCCGCTATCTGATTGCCTTGTCCTAAACCCAACTCCCATTGATGGCTATGGATATGAATGACACAACACGGAGCCGCTCGCTGGGAGATGGTCGATCTTAACTGAATAAACAGTTTCCCTAGCTGAGGATTATTTGTTTCCCTAATCAGCACGTCTTGAATTCTTGGTATAAGCCCAGCTACATATAGAGAATCAGTCACCACATTCAAAGGATGATCAGGCCAGTTCCCTAATGCCCATACCACCGCCATTAATTCTAAAGTCTGTAAGGTATCTCCAGCTTGCCCTTGCAAAATCTTTTTGCACCATTGATCTGTTTCCCACCATACGCATGCAGCTTGTCTAGAACGTTTTCCCGCATCTGTGTATACCGTCAACCCCTCGAGTATCGGGCTAACAATCACTTTAGGTTTTTCTAGCCACTGATTTCGTTTTAGAATCTGCCACAATTTCCCTTGAGGTTGCTGAGAATGCACCTTTCCACTAAATCCTAACAAAGATTCTTGAATAGCCAACATGTGGCGTATCCACCACTCTAAATCTACAGCGTTAACAGGAATACTAATGTCTGCTGGTTCCTGTCCTGTCAGCTCTATAATTCGCGTTTTCCCTTTTCGGATTAATTCCCCTACGGCTTCAGGACGAGTTTGTATACTGAAACGTGGTTGTACCCATAAGAAAACCTATTCCAAAATTTGAAAAAGGGAGGAATTTGGCGAGTTATCATTATTCTTGTTGTCAATGGCAGTCACAGAGTTCATTCCCTGTTGTCCCTTCATCTCCCCCTTCTTGTTTTGCCATTGACATATAACAGCAAAAGGTGATTCTTCGGTGTTACAGATAAGCAAAGAAAGTGGCAATTCAAGGATTCTTCTTGCGGTCCAGGCTATAGTAAGTTTGTTTATAATGTGCTGTAAGGCTACGTGATGTTTGTCCGTCATATGAATTTCAGCTGCAGGCTGAGTGCCACGCAGTAATTCAATTAGTGGTTTAATGTCTGCATTGGTAATGCCAGCGCAATTGCGAACCCATTGGATGTCGCCTAAGACCGTTTGCACATCAGCCAATGTTTTAAGTGGAGTTTTTAATGCTATTTTTTGAGGACGAATTTTTGCCTGTTCAATGATCCACCCTAGGTATTTCCAAGGTGGAGACCTCTGGATCTTTTCTGGTGCAATTACAAGTCCCTTGTCTGCTAGCATGGTTGTTAATTGTTGTATATGATGCACTTCAAAAGGAATTTGTTGACAACATAAAATATCATCCATATAATGATAGATGATAGTTTTAGGCCATTTTTCTCTTATCGGTTGCAGTGCCCAGGCGACATATAATTGACACAATGTAGGAGAGTTTTTCATCCCTTGTGGAAGTACCACCCACTCATACCGTTCTGCTGGTGCTGCTTTATTTATCGAGGGTATGGAAAATGCAAATCTCTGAGTGTCCTGAGGGTGCAGTGGGATTGTGAAAAAACAGTTCTTTAAATCAACTATAAGTATATGCCAATTTTCAGGTAACATATTAGGTGATGGCATTCCAGGTTGTAAGGCTCCCATAGGCAACATTTGATCATTTATTTTCCTCAAATCATGTAGTAAACGCCACTTCCCACTTTTCTTAGGGATAACAAAAATAGGAGTATTCCATGGACTGACAGATGGTTTGATATGCCCCTCTATAAGTTGTTCGGATACCAGTTGTTTAATTATTTGCAATCGCTCTTTAGTCATGGGCCACTGGTCAACCCAAACAGGGTCATTGGAGATCCATGTTAACGGTGGGTTGGGCGATTGCTCCCCAGTGCCCATGACTAAAAATGCTTTGTCGTCAGCATTGCCCTGATCTGACCGAGAACATCACGTCCAATTAATGCTTCCAATCCTCCAGGGAGCGACAAAACATGGACCTTTAGTGTTGCCCTCTGGCCTTCTGGGAAACTCACTTGAACCGGTTTACTACTTATATATGGGGCCGAGTTCCCTCCCACTCCTGCAATTAATGCCTTTGGGGTTTCTATGTCCCACTGCAACGGCCAATTTGCTCGATTTATAATAGTTATGTTGGCCCCAGTGTCCAACATTGCATTTATTCTTATTGAAAGGTTCTCCTGACTCAAAGTCACAGTTTTGAGTGGGCGATGATCTAATTTTGTAATGAAACATACAGCAGACCCAGTAGAACCAAATCCTTTACACCCACGTTCTTCCCAATCTTGGTTTGATTGACTTAAAGGATTTTTAAAAGCTAATATCTGGGCTATCCGACTGCCTTTTGGGATGAAGAGAGGAGGACTTATTGTATAGGCCATAATATGAATTCGACCGGTATAGTCTGCATCAATGACTCCAGGAATTACGATCAATCCTTTTATTCCTGCAGAAGATCGACCTAAAAGGATTCCACCTATCCTATTACTATCAGCTACTAAAGGCCCTACTGCATTGCTAGGGATTTTGCACACTTCTGTATTGGTTAAAGTGAAATCTATTGTTGTTTCCAGGTCGACCCCCAAACTTCCTTTGGTGGCAGCTGAGTGTTTTTGTAAAAACCCTGATTGCTGCTGTCGTTTTGAGGGGGCATTTGTGTCTGCACGCGGCCTCTCCCCGCGCTCAATTTGAAGTTTCCCGAACAGACCTTAGTAGTATGAGTACTTTTTTGACACTTATCACACCATACAGGAGCACGACAATTTCGCCTGCTATGCCCCTGTTCCCCGCAACGAAAGCAGATGCCTTTAAAGGGTTGGACTATTCCTGGAGAATGTTTTTGCCTAACAACAGCTGCCAATGGTTGTACTACTTCTTTGACAGCACTTTGCACCACAGCTGCCATCAACTCATTTTGTTTTTGAACCCCTGCTCTTTCCACCCGAGAAAGCATTTCTTCCACTCCTGCCCCTTTGGGCAGACTGGCTAGAATGGCCCTAGTAGTTTTGTTGGCGTTATCAAAAGCCAAAATTCTAAACATTTGGTTTTTATTGTCCTCTCCCAAATCCGGATGGTTCATTACTGCATCCCAAAGCCTATCAATAAAGTTACTATACTTCTCAGTTACACCTTGCGTCACTGAGCTGAAAGAAGGGCCTTCCGATCCTGGTAAGGAAAGAAACGCATCTAAAGCAAGCTTAGAAGATAACTGTAACATATTGACAGGAAAAGTTAGTTGGACATTTATATCAGCATAACGTCCCCCCCCAATGAGCATTTCAGCTGTGATTCCAAATAATGGATCCCCTTGTTGTTGATGCTGGGCAGCAGCATTCACTGCCCTCTGAGACCATGACGATCTCCACAACAAAAACTGTGTAGGTGTCAACAGAAGCCTCATCAGACTTTGACAATCATAAGGACACATCAAATCAGCAGAAAAAATCCAAATAACAATTTGTCGCGAGGCTTCCGATTTAACACCATACTGCGATATAGTATTTTTAGCTTGTTGTAGAATCTTCCAATCATGCGGTTCCCATTTTCCTTGACCGTTATACTGTACCACCGGAAAAGCCATGGGGCCAATGTTGGATACAAACCCCCACTGTCCGTCCAAAATAGCATCCCGAACAACTCCACTCCATCGGCCGGGATGGGTAGCTGCAGTAGGTCTGGAGAAACAGGGTGGCAAGTTGTCTCTCGAACCGGCGGTTGACCAAGGTTCTCTTTTTTGCTGAGTCTGTGTAGTCAAGTCCTTTAGTTGTTGCACAACGTCTTTTAACAGTTGATTAATACTTTCTGTTGAATTTTTCTCTTTTCCGCTAGATGGCGGTGTGGCAGCACCGGAGGAATCATTGAAGAGTGGCAAGGGGGGGTGGAGAGGAGGGGCAGTGGGAGGAGGGCGGCACCCTTCCCCGCATTGAATTGAGGGGGGAGGGTGGAGCTGGCCATTCCTCCCCCTTCATGCCCAGCGGTTGCTCTTCCGCTTTCGTGTCACACTGCTGCTCCGCTTTAGCCCCGGCAACTTCCGGCTGCTGTGGCGCAGATGATATTGTCGGGGAAGATGGCGAACATAGACTGTCGGGCGCCTTTAAATCCTGTTCAACTCTATCGCGCAATTCGGCAACAGTCTTACAGGTGGACCCCGTCATACCCTTCACAGCAGGCAGCCCAAAAAATCGCGCGATCGATCCCGCCTTGGATTTCATGCTCTGAGACTTTTCCGGTATAGGGTCCGGAGCCAGCATCTGAACAGCCGCACACGCCACCTCCCGTTCAGCTTTCATAGCTTTTAAAGTGTCTAGTACGTCTCCCCACAAGTCTATCACAGACTCAATCTCCTTCTCCAATTTTTGAGAGTCAATCTCCTTCTGCAATTTTTCATCACGTTCAATAAGCTTCTGCAACATTAGTTCACCCAGCTCCCGCCATTCAGGCACAGAAAACAACGTGTGAGTGTCCTTAAAAAGTCCCAAACATTGTCCTAACTCAATTAGCTTAATAAGCTGTTTCACCGTTGTCTCGATCCCTCTCTTAGAGAGTAAACCAGCGAGCAACGTAGCAGCTGCCTCACGTTCCATGATAGCAGCTCACCCACTGGGAGGCAGTTGGCCAGACTGCACCGTTATCTATTCTATCTCGTTTGAGCAATAGAATAGTACAACTCCCAGTCGCTTGTTTCCCACTCCCCTTCTCTCGCTGCGCTTACCGCATTCTCGAAGAATTGTAGTCTCTGCTACCAGACCCCTAGGCTACGAGCCCAGCATGTTTCCGCATCCTCTGCTACCAGATGTCGGAGAGACCATGGGTCGGAGTGGGAGTGCGTTCCCGGAGTAATGATGAATCCCAATATGGGTATGATCATTCCCCGTTTATTTCAAAATATTACACTACTTTTATAAGCCAGGTACATTAACATGCACACTTACAAATCCTCTATTGGTTACCGTCAGCAAGCATATGAATCCCAATATACACAGATTGGTCAAGAGCAGGTGTCCACGCGAACGCTTCCAGCACCTGCATTCCGTTACATAATCTGCTGATAATTACATTCCTCAATCTGTTTTCCCTATTCTACTATCACTTCAGGGACTCGGAAACTACAATTGCTCTTTAGCTTGCCTTATACTATTACCAACAAATCTTCAGTGCTTGGAATGTTCATAGAATATCTATTATTTAATAAAAATCCTTCCACAGCGGGGGGCAGGGGAGGGCTGCAGAGGTGGCTTCTGTGAGAAGATGCCAGAAGCTGCCCCCGTGTTGGATGGACCCAGTTCCAGCCGGCTCCAAGACGGACCCGCTGCTGGCCAAAGCTGAGCGAATCAGCGATGGTGGTAGTGCCCCTGTAATAACATATTTAAGAAAGGGTAAAAACTGCTGCGCAACAGCAGCCGGGAGAGAGGAGTGAGAATATGTGAGAGAAACAACTCTGCAGACACCAAGGGCAGTGAAGAAGGAGGGGGAGGAGGTGCTCCAGGCGCCGGAGCAGAGATTCCCCTGCAGCCCGTGGTGAAGACCATGGTGAAGCAGGCTGTCCCCCTGCAGCCCATGGAGGTCCACAGTGGAGCAGATATCTACCTGCAGCCCGTGGACGACCCCACGCCAGAGCAGGTGGATGTGCCCGAGGGAAGCTGTGACCCCGTGGAGAGCCCATGCTGGAGCAGGTTCCTGGGAGGACCTGTGGCCCCATGGAGAGGAGCCCACGCTGGAGTAGGTTTGCTGGCAGGACCTGTGTCCCCGCAGGGGACCCATGCTGGAACAGTCTGTTCCTGAAGGACTGCACCCCGTGGGAAGGACCCATGCTGGAGCAGTTTGTGAAGAACTGCAGCCCGTGGGAAGGACCCACGTGGGTGAAGTTTGTGAAGGACTGTATCCCGTGGGAGGGACCCCACGCTGGAGCAGGGGAAGAGTGTGAGGAGGAAGGAGTGGCAGAGACAATGCGTTATGAACTGACCACAACCCCCCCATTCCCTGTCCCTCTGCGCCTGCCCCTAAGGGCCAGGATCTGTTGGCCCGAGACTTCCTTGAGCAGCTGAAGTAAGGTTTCGTCGGCCTCATCATCCTGATTGGGAGGTCAGTAACAGATACCTACCATAAGATCCCCCTTGGTGACGATCCCTCTAATCTTGATCCAAAGGCATTCGGTAGAACTTTTGTGGTCTCCACAGCTCACCTCCATACACTAAAATTTCTCTTTTACATAAAGTGCAACTCCACCTCCTCTTCTTCCCTTCCTATCTTTCCAAAAGAGTTTGTAGCCATCCATTGCGGTCTTCCAGTCATGTGAGTTTTCCCACCAAGTTTCCGTGATTCCTATGACATCATAACTCTCAGGCTGGGCACAGAGCTCCAGTTCCTCCTGTTTGTTGCCCAGACTATGTGTGTTGCTATACGTGCACCTGAGGTGTCTGGACTTAGGGTTCTTGCCTTTGGAGAGGGTTAGGGAGCATTCCTCACTACTCTTGTTAGGTGCGCTCATCCAACCTGTTGCTTATGAATATGCAGGTGTCACAGTTTTGGACACTCCCCCCCCCCCCAAGTTTGTTAGTTTAAAGCACGATTCACTAAGTCAGCCAATTTGCTAGCAAAGATTCTCCTGCCTCTTCTAGATAGGTGGATCCCATTTCTCCCCAATAGGCTGTATTCATCAAAGAACGCCCCGTGATCATGGAAACCAAAGCCCTGGCGATGACACCAGTCATGAAGACAGGTATTGATCTGCATGATGCGTCGACTTCTGCCTGCACCTCTATCCCTGACTGGCAAGACAGAGGAGAAGATCACTTGGGCCCCCAGGGCTCTGAAGTCCTTATTGCTCTTGCCCAGGCTATGCTTTACCGTGTCATTGGCGCCCACATGGAAAAGAAGTAGGGGATAGTAGCCTGTGCTTTTAACCAGTTGTGGCGGTCATAGAATCATAGAATCATTAAGGTTGGAAAAGACCTCTAAGATCAGCGTGTCCAACCGTCAACCCAACACACCATGCCCACTACACCATGTCCCTAAGGGCCTCATCCACACGTCTTTTAAATACCTCCAGGGATGGTGACTCCACCACTTCCCTGGGCAGCCTGTTCCAAGGCCTGACCACTCTTTCAGTAAAGAAATTTCTCCTAATGTCCAGCCTAAACCTCCCTTGGCGCAACTTGAGGCCATTTCCTCTCGTCCTATCGCTTGTTACTTGGCAGAAGAGACCAACACCCACCTCAATACAACCTCCTTTCAGGTAGTTGTAGAGCGCGATGAGGTCTCCCCTCAGCCTCCTCTTCTCCAGACTAAACAACCCCAGTTCCCTCAGCCGTTCCTCATAAGACTTGTGCTCCAGGCCCTTCACCAGCTTCGTTGCCCTTCTCTGGACACACTCCAGCACCTCCATGTCCTTCTTGTAGTGAGGGGCCCAAAACGGAACACAGTATTCGAGGTGCGGCCTCACTAGTGCCGAGTACAGGGGCACGATCACCTCCCTACTCCTGCTGGCCACACTATTTCTAATACAGGCCAGGATGCCGTTGGCCTTCTTGGCCACCTGGGCACACTGCCGGCTCATGTTCAGCCGGCTGTCAACCAGCACCCCCAGGTCCTTTTCCTCTGGGCAGCTTTCCAGCCACTCTTCCCCAAGCCTGTAGCGTTGCATGGGGTTGTTGTGGCCCAAGTGCAGGACCCGGCACTTGGCCTTGTTGAACCTCATACAATTGGCCTCGGCCCATCGATCCAGCCTGTCCAGGTCCCTCTGCAGAGCCTTCCTACCCTCCAGCAGATCAACACTCCCACCCAACTTGGTGTCGTCTGCAAACTTACTGAGGGAGCACTCGATCCCCTCATCCAGATCATTGATAAAGATATTGAACAGGACCGGCCCCAGTACTGAGCCCTGGGGAACACCGCTCGTGACCGGCCGCCAACTGGATTTAACTCCATTCACCACAACTCTCTGGGCTCGGCCGTCCAGCCAGTTTTTTACCCAGCGAAGAGTGCACCTGTCTAGGCCGTGAGCCGCCAGCTTCTCTAGGAGAATGCTGTGGGAGACAGTGTCAAAGGCTTTACTGAAGTCTAGGTAGACCACATCCACTGCCTTTCCCTCATCCACTAGGTGGGTCGCCTGGTCATAGAAGGAGATCAGGTTGGTCAAGCAGGACCTGCCTTCCATGAACCCGTGCTGGCTGGGCCTGATCCCCTGGTTGTCCCGGACATGGCTCGTGAGCGCCCTCAAAACAAACCGCTCCATGATCTTCCCCAGCACCGAGGTCAGGCTGACCGGCCTGTAGTTCCCCGGATCCTCCTTCCGGCCCTTCTTATAGATGGGCGTCACATTGGCGAGCCTCCAGTCGTCCGGGACCTCCCCAGTTAACCAGGACTGCTGGTAAATGATGGAGAGCGGCTCGGCAAGCTCCTCTGCCAGCTCCCTCAGTACCCTCGGGTGGATCCCATCCGGCCCCATAGACTTGTGAACGTCTCTCTGGGTGTTGTGGTTTAACCCCAGCCAGCAAAAATAAACGCCACGCACCCGCTCAATCACCGCCCCCCCCGGTGGGATGGGGGAGAGAATCGGGAGGGCACAAGTAGGAAAGCTCCCGGGTTGAGATAAAAACAGTTTAATAATTGAAATAAAACTAAGTAGAACAGTAATAATAACAATGAGAATAACAACAATAACAGAATACACAAAGCAGGCAATGCACAACACAACCGCTCGCCGACCGCCGACCGCGTGTCACGAACGGGGGGCGAGCCCCCCCACACACCTGGTTTTTATACTGAGCATGATGTCACATGGTATAGAATACCCCATTGGCCAGCTCGGTCCACCACCCCGGCTGTGCTCCCCCCTCCCGGTGCAAGCATCACCCAGTAACAGCCAAAGCATCAATGGGCCATCAACGTTCCTTTCACACCGAACCCAAAACACAGCACACCCCCCAAGCTACTGGGAAGAAAGTTAACCCTGTCCCAGCTGGAACCAGGACAATATCCACCCCTTATTCTATACCATCTACATCATGCCCAGGTCTCACATTTTCCCATACGTTCCAATTAGTCACCGCTACTTTTCCCTGCCTTTTGATATATACACACACAGAGATATCATTCCCTTAGTCCATGGGCCATCCCTCTAAAACGTCCACTGAGTTCATTTAGTCCATGACTTCGGGTTCCACCTGTTATAACAGTCTTGCAGGGCAGGAGAGATGGTGGGTGGTGTTGGGCTCTTGCATGCGGAGGCCAGTTCTGGGCGCTCGTCCGGTTCATTGTTGCACCTTGCTCAGTTTCATCGGGAGTTCATCCTACATTAATCTGGGTGATTCTTACTGTAATACTGTTAATATGGCATATGGTAACCATAGAAGTGATGACATACAGTACTGTGTAATAACTAACATCGTACAATTCAGTTCATTGGCTGTTTTCACCCAAAATTAAATCCCCTTGAGGTACACACCGGACTTCCCCATCCTTTCGCATCACCCACCAAGTGCACCCAGGTCCCTGAGCAAAAGCAACCCCACGGATGGGTTTTCCCTTGCCAGAGGCAGGAGCAACCCAGACTGTCTTCCCCAGCATATTTCTCATATGCATGACAGGGACTTTATCCCCCTCTACAGCACGTAAGGGTTTGGATTGGGCAGGGCCAGCTCGAGTGACAGATCCCCTAGTGTTGACTAACCAGGTGGCCTTTGCTAAATGTGTGTCCCAATGCTTGAATGTCCCACCGCCCATTGCCCTCAGCATAGTCTTTAGCAGTCCATTGTATCGTTCAATTTTTCCAGAGGCTGGTGCGTGGTAGGGGATGTGATAGACCCACTCAATGCCGTGCTCTTTGGCCCAGGTGTCTATGAGGGCGTTTCGGAAGTGAGTCCCGTTGTCTGACTCAATTCTTTCTGGGGTGCCATGTCGCCATAGGACTTGCTTTTCAAGGCCCAGGATGGTGTTCCTGGTGGTGGCATGGGGCACAGGATATGTTTCCAGCCATCCTGTGGTTACTTCTACCATGGTGAGCACATAGCGCTTGCCCTGTCGGGTTTGTGGGAGTGTGATATAATCAATCTGCCAGGCCTCCCCATATTTATATTTCAACCATCGTCCTCCATACCAAAGAGGCTTTACTCGCTTGGCTTGCTTGATTGCAGCGCATGTTTCACATTCGTGGATAACTTGTGCAATAGTGTCCATGGTCAAGTCCACCCCTCGATCACGAGCCCATCTATATGTGGCATCTCTCCCTTGGTGGCCTGAAGTGTCATGGGCCCACCGAGCTATAAATAATTCACCTTTATGTTGCCAGTCCAGATCTACCTGAGCTACTTTGATCTTGGCAGCCTGGTCCACCTGCTGGTTGTTTTGGTGCTCTTCACGGGCCCGACTCTTGGGTACGTGAGCATCTACATGACGTACTTTTACAGTCAGGTTCTCTACCCGGGCAGCAATATCTTGCCACAATGCGGCAGCCCAGATGGGTTTACCTCTGCGCTGCCAGTTGTTCTGCTTCACTGCTGCAACCACCCCCACAGGGCATTTGCCACCATCCATGAGTCCGTATAGAGATAAAGGACTGGCCATTTTTCTCGTTCAGCAATGTCCAAGGCCAGCTGGATGGCTTTCACCTCTGCAAACTGACTCGATTCACCTTCTCCTTCAGCAGTTTCTGCAACTTGGCTTATAGGACTCCATACAGCAGCCTTCCATCTCCGATGTTTTCCCACAAGGCGACAGGACCCATCAGTGAACGGGGCATATTGCTTCTTGCTTTCTGGTAGTTTGTTATATGGTGGGGCCTCTTCAGCACGCGTCACCTCCTCCTCTGTGGATATGCCAAAATCTTTGCCTTCTGGCCAGTTCGTGATCACCTCCAAGATTCCTGGGCGACTGGGGTTTCCTATTCGGGCCCGTTGTGTGATCAGCGCGACCCATTTACTCCACGTAGCATCAGTTGCATGATGTGTAGAGGGGACCCTCCCTTTGAACATCCAGCCCAGCACCGGCAGTCGGGGTGCCAGGAGGAGCTGTGCTTCAGTACCAACCACTTCCGAAGCAGCTTGAACCCCTTCATATGCTGCCAATATCTCTTTCTCAGTTGGAGTGTAGCGGGCCTCGGATCCTCTGTATCCCCGACTCCAGAACCCTAAGGGTCGACCTCGAGTCTCCCCTGGTGCTTTCTGCCAGAGGCTCCAGGTAGGGCCGTTCTCCCCGGCTGCGGTGTAGAGCACATTCCTTACATCTTGTCCTGCCCGGACTGGCCCAAGGGCTACTGCCTGAACTATCTCCCGTTTAATTTGTTCAAAGGCTTGTCGTTGCTCAGGGCCCCATTTGAAGTCGTTCTTCTTCCTGGTCACGTGATAGAGAGGGCTTACGATCTGACTGTAATTTGGAATATGCATTCTCCAAAAACCCACAACGCCTAAGAAGGCTTGTGTTTCCTTTTTGTTAGTTGGTGGAGACATGGCTGTTATTTTATTGATCACATCTGTTGGGATCTGACGACGTCCATCTTGCCATTTTATTCCTAAAAACTGGATCTCCTGTGCAGGTCCCTTGACCTTACTTTGTTTTATGGCAAAGCCGGCCTTCAGAAGGATTTGGACTATTCTCTTCCCTTTCTCAAAAACTTCCTCTGCTGTGTTGCCCCACACGATGATGTCATCAATGTACTGCAGGTGTTCCGGAGCCTCACCCTGTTCCAGTGCGGTGTGGATCAGTCCATGGCAAATGGTAGGGCTGTGTTTCCACCCCTGAGGCAGTCAGTTCCAGGTGTACTGGACGCCCCTCCAAGTGAAAGCAAACTGTGGCCTGCACTCTGCCGCCAAAGGGATGGAGAAGAACGCATTAGCGATATCAGTGGTGGCGTACCACTTGGCTGCCTTTGACTCCAGTTCGTATTGAAGTTCCAGCACGTCCGGCACGGCAGCACTCAGTGGCGGCGTCACTTCGTTCAGGCCACGGTAGTCTACTGTTAGCCTCCACTCTCCATTGGACTTTCACACTGGCCATATGGGACTGTTGAAGGGTGAGCGAGTCTTACTGATCACTCCTTGGCTCTCCAGTCGACGAATCAGCTCATGGATGGGGATCAGGGAGTCTCGGTTGGTGCGGTATTGCCGCCGGTGCACTGTTGTGGTAGCGATCGGCACCTGTTGTTCTTGGACCTTTAACAACCCCACAACAGAAGGGTCCTCCGAGAGACCAGGCAAGGTGGACAGCTGTTTAATTTCCTCCGTCTCCAGGGCAGCTATACCAAAAGCCCACCGATACCCTTTTGGGTCCTTGAAATACCCTCTCCTGAGGTAGTCTATGCCAAGGATGCACGGAGCCTCTGGGCCAGTCACAATGGGGTGCTTCTGCCACTCATTCCCGGTCAGGCTCACTTCGGCCTCCAATACAGTTAACTCTTGGGATCCCCCTGTCACTCCAGAAATACAAATGGGTTCTGCCCCTTTATAGCCTGATGGCATCAGGGTACACTGTGCACCGGTGTCTACGAGAGCCTTATATTCTTGTGGATCTGATGTGCCAGGCCATCGAATCCACACAGTCCAGTAAACCCGGTTGTCCCTTTCCTCCACCTGGCTGGAGGCAGGGCCCCTCTAGTCTTGGTCATCATATTCGCTATCCACTTCTTGTAAGTATGAATCAGAAGTCCCTTTGTTAAGATCGGAAGTGGAATCAGCCCTTCTACTCTGTCTGGGGAACTCACTGGGGACTGGAGCAGCAGTTTTCCTGGAAGAACCCCCTTTTGTGGTTGTTTTCCCTTGCAACTCATGTACCCGTGCCTGTAGGGCTGAGGTAGGTTTTCCATCCCACTTCCTCATGTCCTCTCCGTGGTCACGCAGGTAAAACCACAGGGTGCTCCGGGGTGTGTACCCACGATGCCTCCTCTCTTGAGCAGAGGGACGCTTGCTCCTAATGGCTGAGACACTGGCCCGTGCAGGTGGGGAGCAGGACATATCCTCTTTGAGTTGCTGGACCTCCTGAGACAGTTTCTCCACAGCAGAGACACAGGCCCGTAGGGAGGAAGAGAGACTTTCTTCATATTGCCGGAGTTGGCCAGCCAGTTCATCCACTGTTTGTTCCTCTCCATCTCTCCAGGTCATTATTGCCAATGAGTTTGCATGTGACGCTGGTGCGCTCCGTACAAACTTCCGCCACATGGGTCGGGTGCATTTGACTTCATCTGGGTCTTTGGATAACTGCTCGTTGTTCAGGTCATCATAAATCACTTCCAGCACAGCTAATTCCCTCAGGTACTGGATACTTCTCTCCATGGTGGTCCACTTGCCTGGGTGGCATATAACATCTTCCTTGAAGGGATACCTTTCCTTCACACCTGACAGGAGTCGCCTCCAGAGGCTGAGGACCTGTGTCCCTTGTCCAATCGCTTTGTCAATGCCCCCTTCCCTAGAAAGGGATCCCAGCTGCTTGGCTTCCCTACCCTCTAATTCCAGGCTACTGGCCCCATTATCCCAGCATCGGAGCAGCCAGGTGACAATGTGCTCTCCTGGACGACAACTGAAGTCTTTTCGCATATCTCGCAGCTCACCCAGGGATAGGGATCGGGTGGTCACCATCTCATTTACGGGTTCTGCCTCCTCCTCCTCCTGTTCTCCTGATGGCCCTGGTTCATCTTCATCCCTTACTAAACGAGCTGATTTTCTTGTGCATTTTCTTTTTTGTATAGGGGCGACTGATACCGGCATGGGTTGGTTCTCTGTCGCAGGGGGCGGAGTAGCTGCCGTGCCTGCCCTGGGGGGCTTGGGGGGTGAGGGAGCCACTGTGCTTGCCGTGGGGGGTGGGGTAGCCACAGGGCCTGTTGCTTTGTCATCAGCTGCAGAGACGTTTCCTTCCCCTTGGGGGTTCTGAGTGGTGTTAAACAGGGCTCGGTAGGCATGGGCCAGGCCCCAGCACATTGTAGTGATTTGCGTCTCCCTAGAATGGCCAGGGTGACAGCATACTTCTTCCAAATATTCTACTAATTTTTCAGGGTTCTGCACTTGTTCAGGGGTAAAGTTCCAGAACACTGGGGGTGCCCATCGCCCTAGGCATTTGCCCATGCTATCCCACTCGCCCTGCCACTCATAACTATCCAGCCTTGGGGCAGATCTCTGGATGACATTCTTAAATTGCTTACTAACCTTGAAATAAACCGCAACAATATTCCCAAGGAGTACCAATAGATGTATCTTAACTACCCAGGGATGTTCAAGGTACTGGCAAGTTATTTTAACAAAGGAGATGAAGGTAGCGAGGGTGCCATTCTCTATTTCCTCCATAAAAAATCTCTCGGAGGAAAAGGTGTAATTGCTAATGGTCTCCATGAGGTGGTACCCAAAATGCAGAAACGGCTTCATTATGAATCCCAAATACCAAATAACCCCCAATGCCAGCGTTTTAGTAACAAATCTCCCAGGCAAAACATCATTAATCACGGCAGAGCACAGCAGACTACAAAACCCAACTCCAATTTTTAACAGGTACAGTAAAAACAAGAGCATGGTGCAGAACAAATTAATATGTTGCCAGATTTAAATTCCTTAATATGCTCTAAATAATCTGTCGTTATCTCAACCCTTCGTGCCCCACGTTGGGTGCCAAAAGGGACTGTCGTGGTTTAACCCCAGCCAGCAAAAAATAAACTCCACGCAGCCGCTCGATCACCCCCCCCCGGTGGGATGGGGAAGGGAATCGGGAGGGCACAAGTAGGAAAGCCTCCGGGTTGAGATAAAAACAGTTTAATAATTGAAATAAAACTAAGTAGAACAGTAATAATAACAATGAGAACAACAACAATAACAGAATACACAAAACACGCAATGCACAACGCAACCGCTCACTGACCGCGTGTCACGAACGGGGGGGGGCGAGCCCCCCCACACACCTGGTTTTTATACTGAGCATGATGTCACATGGTATAGAATACCCCATTGGCCAGCTGGGTCCACCACCCCGGCTGTGCTCCCCCCTCCCGGTGCAAGCATCACCCAGCAACAGCCAAAGCATCAATGGGCCATCAACGTTCCTTTCACACCGAACCCAAAACACAGCACACCCCCCAAGCTACTGGGAAGAAAGTTAACCCTGTCCCAGCTGGAACCAGGACACTGGGACATCCCAGATCTTGGCTCCTGGCAAGCAACAAACTTCCCTTGACTGTATATCAAGCCGGCAGATGGGTGCCTCAGTGCCTCTCAGCAGATTGTCACCCACTACTAGCACTCGCTGCTTCCTTTTGCGGCTTTTAGTATGTCTTTTGCAGCTTTTAGTATGTGCTGCTGGTGCAGTTTCTCCCTGTGAATCTTGCTCATTGGCTTCATCCACTGCCAAGACTTCATATTTGTTGCTGGTTGGTACATATGAGGAGGGAGAGTGAAGTGACATCCTGTTCCCACAGGTCACCAGAGACCACGGCGCCTCCTTCTCCAACATGCTGTCTGTTCACTGTTGAAGCTCTTTGTCTGGTAGTCCTTGGAGGTCAGTGTCACAGGGACCTAGTATTTCTTCTTGCAAAGTCTCAAATAATATTCTCTCTCTTGTTCACCCTCCCTCATACAGCATAGTCTGCTAACTTCCTCCTGCAGCTCCTCCACCTACTTCCTGAGTGACTCCACCTGAGCACACCTTGCACAGGTGGAGCTTGCACCCTCCTCCACCCAGGAGGTGGGGGGTGCAGTCTTTGCAGCCCTCCATCTGGACAGCAGCTTCCCTAATAGGAAGCCCTGTTTTGGTGGCTGCCTCCACTCATCCCAGGCTAGCCTGGCTAGGTAGCTGATTCCTGGCTGCTGCAGAGCACAACCCTTGCCTAGTCTCTACCACCATGCTTCTGACAATCTCAAAGCACTGCCTAATAAGCCCTTCTAATTCCCTGGAGACCTCAAGCTGCTGGGTATGCTTGCACAGCCACCAGCTAGCTGAGGTGACCATTCAGGGCTGCAGCCTAAGCTGGAAGGTGAGCAGAGCAGGCAGCAGCTCGATAACTGGCCGAGCGTGTCAGCCGTTCCCATGCACCCTGCCGCGCAAGCTGCTGACACCACTCCCTGTTCACTGGCGTTCCCTAGGGGCCGGTTATATGCAGCTTCTCGCGGTTTGAAATGGCCGCGGGGACAAGCTGGCACCACCCAACTCTCACACACCCCTCTCGTGAGACCTGTCGCCTGCCGGCCGGTCCCTCCCCCACAGACAGCCCAAGAGTGTCGGAGGCCTCAGACACCCCCTCTCCCGCCCCCGGGTACCTCGCAAGCCTCTCACTCCTCTCAGCATGCGGCAGCTGCTGCTGTTGCTGATACTGTCCGCTTCCCACCATTTGTCTTCCCAAGTAACCGTTACACGTGATGGAGCCCTGCTTTCCTGGAGATGACTAAACATCTGACTGCCGATGGGAAGTAGTGAATGAATTTCTTATTTTGCTTTGCTTGCGTGTGCAGCTTTGTTTTACCTATTAAACTGTCTTTATCTCAACCCACGAGTTTTCTCACTTTTGCCCTTCTGATTCTCTCCCCCATCCCACTGTGGGGGGAGCGAGCAAGCAGATATTAATGACCCACTCATATCACATTGAGTACTTTGGGTAGAAGTAAAAACCCTTACGCAGCATTTCCTGAGGAGGTGGGGGGGCAGAAATTCTTTTTCCACATGTGGAATTAATAAGCACAGTGTCACTACCACTTGGCATAGTGGTTCAGTCTCAACTGCCTCCTCTTTTCAAGTCACAATCTTACAACAGCACCATTAGCTAGCTGTAAGGAAGATGACTGATGTTGCAGAGGTTAATGATTCCCCAAGTTTTCTGTGAAGTTGTCTCTGCAGAAAGCTGAATTTGATATTATCTAAGTCCCAACTTTTTATGTTGGACAGGGGTACCTTAGCATTGCCCAACACACTATCTTTCTATTACAAATGGAAAACATCCAGAGTTTTAGGACAGACCATATATATGGCTTAGCTTGGAGCTAGGTTCATATATGGTGGGCTCAAACTATTGCTCATGGTTACCTTTCTAACCAGACCTTGCTCAGGGTGACTCCCTGGCCCACCAGTTACAACTCCTCAGAATTAAAAACTGCAAGCTTTAGCCCACAATTAATAAACTCTCCCTCAAAGCCAGCACTAGCTGCTTTTTTATGTTTTCAAGGCTGCTTTATACCCTGGTGACACTGGGAAGCCCCATGCATTTTCTGGGACCTGACTGAACCAACAGTGGCGCCTTGCCCAACCCCATGGACAGGGGTCTGAGTTCCAGATGCAGCGGTGGAGAGGGGCAGACGAGGGAGGGCAGGAATTCAGAGGTTAGCCAGAAAAGAGATGTCTCTGTCATTCACCCAGTCCTGTCCTCTGGTTGGTTTCTGGCTCTCTGGAGGAGGGCACTGGGTCTCCCTGGCCTCGCAAGGCGCTCTGCAGGAGACGGTGCTGGCGGCACCTTTCCCTTCCCACGCCTTCACCCCATGAGCACCCGTGACTTGCTTGCAGATGTGGCAGCAGTACAGACCAAGTTCTCCCCAGCAGCCACAGGAAGTGTCCGCACTGTGAAAAGGCCAGAGGAAATGAAAGAAGCAGCACACAGGGCTGGTGTGTAGGTCTAGTTTTCTGGCTCTTGTGGCTCCTTCTCAAGTATTTTTCTTCCTGATAAGGGACTCAGTTCTGCCCCTCCTCCCCACCTCCCTTTCCCCTATGGGAATAAATCTCCGTGAGAGTTTCCACTTGCCGAGCTTCAGGAAGAGAAGGAGCCAGTCTAATATAGCTTGGGCTTCTGAAGACCAGTTTTCTGTTTATATCTCCTCAGTTGTTCCATGGCTTATGGCCCTTCATACTTCTCAGTAAATTATATTTATATGGTACTTATATGATGCAGCAAGTTTGTAGAAAGCCACAGCTGCATAAATAGAGTCTGTTAGGATCAACTGACTGAATTCAACCAAGCTCTTCAGTCTACTTTTAAATCAGATCATACTTGTTTATACAGACTATTGTTCATGTGGCATAAAGCAAAACTTACCTTAGCGTGTTTTACATTTAATATACAGATAAATATATGGGCATTCCTGGGTAAAACTACACACATAGATTGATTTATACCTACATAGATACTGAACAGCCTGAATGGAACGTTCAGAAAAAACATCAGCTGAAAGCCACACTGAAAAATGCACACAGTAATTGGGTACATGATGTGCAGGCCAGGGTACGAAGGCATTTGCACATGGAAATATCTGACTTGCACACACAGTGACAAACACCTGTGTGCAAATGTAGGTGATCAGTCTTGCACAAGCTTTTTACAGCTCTTGTAGGGCTTCCCTTTTATATTAACTTTATATTAACTGGGTGTAACCTATAAATATCAGGATCTAACTTTTACATTATAGAATCATAGAATCAAAGAATCATTTAGGTTGGAAAAGACCTTTAAGAGTCCAACCATTAACCTAACACTGCCAAGTCCACCACTAAACCATGGACCTAAGCGCCACATCTACACATCTTTTAAATACCTCCAGGGACGGTGACTCAACCACTTCCCTGGGCAGCCTGTTCCAGTGCTTGACAATCCTTTCAGTGAAGAAATTTTCCCTAATATCCAATCTAAACCTCCCCTGGTGCAACTTGAGGCCATTTCCTCTCGTCCTATCGCTAGTTACTTGGGAGAAGAGACCAACACCCACCTCGCTACAACCTCCTTCCAGGTAGTTGTAGAGCGCGATGAGGTCTCCCCTCAGCCTCCTCTTCTCCAGGCTAAACCACCCCAGTTCCCTCAGCCCCTCCTCATAAGACTTGTGCTCCAGGCCCTTCACCAGCTTCGTTGCCCTTCTCTGGACACACTCCAGCACCTCCATGTCCTTCTTGTAGTGAGGGGCCCAAAACGGAACACAGGATTCGAGGTGCGGCCTCACCACTGCCGAGTACAGGGGCACGATCACCTCCCTACTCCTGCTGGCCACACTATTTCTGATACAGGCCAGGATGCCGTTGGCCTTCTTGGCCACCTGGGCACACTGCTGGCCCATATTCAGCCGGCTGTCGACCAATACCCCCAGGTCCTTTTCCTCTGGGCAGCTTTCCAGCAACTCTTCCCCAAGCCTGTAGCGTTGCATGGGGTTGTTGTGGCCCAAGTGCAGGACCCGGCACTTGGCCTTGTTGAACCTCATACAATTGGCCTCGGCCCATCGATCCAGCCTGTCCAGGTCCCTCTGCAGAGCCTTCCTACCCTCGAGCAGATCAACACTCCCACTCAACTTGGTGTCATCTGCAAACTTACTGAGGGAGCACTCGATCCCCTCGTCCAGATCATTGATAAAGATATTAAACAGAACTGGCCCCAATACTGAGCCCTGGGGAACACCACTTGTGACCGGCCGCCAACTGGATTTCACTCCATTCACCACAACTCTTTGGGCCCGGCCATCCAGCCAGTTTTTTACCCAGCAAAGAGCATGCCCGTCGAAGCCATGAGCAGCCAGTTTCTCCAGGAGAATGCTGTGGGAAACGGTATCAAAGGCTTTACTAAAGTCCAGGTAAACAACATCCACAGCCTTTCCCTCATCCACTAGGCGGGTCACCTGGTCATAGAAGGAGATCAGGTTGGTCAAGCAGGACCTGCCTTCCATGAACCCGTGCTGGCTGGGCCTGATCACCTGGTTGTCCTGTACGTGCCGCGTGATGGCGCTCAAGATGATCTGCTCCATAACCTTCCCCGGCACCGAGGTCAGGCTGACAGGCCTGTAGTTCCCGGATCCTCCTTCCGGCCCTTCTTGTAGATGGGCATCACATTTGCTAACCTCCAGTCGTCTGGGACCTCTCCGGTTAGCCAGGACTGCTGATAAATGATTGAAAGTGGCTTGGCGAGCACTTCCGCCAGCTCCCTCAGTACCCTCGGGTGGATCCCATCCGGCCCCATAGACTTGCGTGTGTCTAAGTGGTGTAGCAGGTCGCTAAGCATTTCCCCTTGAATTATGGGGGCTTCATTCTGCTCCCCGGCCCTGTCTTCCAGCTCAGGGGGCTGGGTACCCGGAGAACAACTGGTCTGACTATTAAAGACTGAGGCAAAGAAGGCATTAAGTACCTCAGCCTTTTCCTCATCCTTTGTCACTATGTTTCCCCCGCATCCAATAAAGGATGGAGGTTCTCCCTAGCCCTCCTTTTGTTGCTAATGTATTTATAGAAACATTTGTTATTGTCTTTTACGGCAGTAGCCAGATTAAGTTCTGGTTGGGCTTTGGCCCTTCTAATTTTCTCCCTGCATAACCTCACGACATCCTTGTAGTCCTCCTGAGTTGCCTGCCCCTTCTTCCAAAGGTCATAAACTCTCTTTTTTTTCCTGAGTTCCAGCCAAAGCTCTCTGTTCAGCCAGGCCGGTCTTCTTCCCCGACGGCTCGTCTTTCGGCACATGGTGACAGCCTGCTCCTGCGCCTTTAAGATTTCCTTCTTGAAGAATGTCCAGCCTTCCTCGACTCCTTTGCCCTTCAGGACTGCCTCCCAAGGGACTCTGTCAACCAGTCTCCTAAACAGGCCAAAGTCTGCCCTCCATAAGTCCAAGGTAGCAGTTCTGCTAACCCCGTCCTTACTTCTCCGAGAATCGAAAACTCTATCATTTCGTGATTGCTGTGCCCAAGACAGCCTCCAACCATCACATCACCCACAAGTCCTTCTCTGTTCGCAAACAAGAGGTCCAGCGGGGCGCCTTCCCTAGTTGGCTCACTCACTAGCTGTGTCAGGAAGTTATCTTCCACACCCTCCAGGAACCTCCTCGACTGTTTCCTCTCCCCTGTATTATATTTCCAGCAGACATCTGGTAAGGTGAAATCCCCCATGAGAATAAGGGCTAGCGATTGTGAGAGTTCTCCCAGCTGGTTATAGAATAGAGCGAGCGGCCGTGTGGTGCTTGGTTGCCGGCTGGGGTTAAACCACGACACCCTTCTGAAGAGTTTATAGCCATCCATTGCAGCACTCCAGTTGTGTGAGTCATCCCATCATGTTTCCGTGATTGCAACTATATCATAGTTTTCCAGCTGCACAGTGGCTTCCAACTCCTCTTGTTTGTTGCCCATGCTGCGTGCATTGGCATAGATTCACTTCAGTTGGGCTATTGATCCCGCCACCTTTTTGGGGGGAGAAGCCCTAATTCCTATGTGACCGTTCTCAGGTGCTTCCATGGTTTCTAACACATCAATAACACTATTCAGAACCCTCAAGGGGGAGAGAAGGTCTCCAGATCTGATGACAAAATGATGGGTGCTGCAGCTACTCCAACCCCCGTGACGGGCACTACAGCTGAACCAGAGGACCAAGCCTTGCCAGTATCCGTAGCCCCTGTACAGAAGAAGAAATCTTGGAAGCAGAAGTCAAGTCGATTAGAAAGGGATGATGGAAAAGCAGGGCCATCACGAGGAGGGCAGGAGGAAGAGGAAGAACTCATAAACGAGATGGAAACCACCCGATCCTTATCCCTGAATGAGTTGCGAGATAAGCGGAAAGATTTCGGCCGTCGTCCAGGCGAGCATATTGTTACCTGGCTGCTCCGATGCTGGGATAATGGGGCCAGTAGCCTGGAATTAGAGGGGAAGGAGGCCAAACAGCTGGGATCCCTTGCTAGGGAAGCAGGTATTGACAAAGCAATTGGAAAAGGGACACAGGTCCTCAGCCTCTGGAGGCGACTGCTGTCAGGCGTGAAGGAAAGGTATCCCTTCAAGGAAGATGTTATATATCGCCCAGGCAAATGGACCACTATGGAGAGAGGTATCCAGTACCTGAGAGAACTAGGCGTGCTGGAGGTGGTTTATAGTGACCTGGACAACGACCAAATGCCCAAAGATCCAGATGAAGTCCAGTGCACGCGACCCATGTGGCAGAAGTTGGTACGGAGCGCACCAGCGTCGTATGCCAGTTCGTTGGCAGTATTGTCCTGGAAAGAGGAAGAAGAACCAACAGTGGATGACATGGTTAGCAGACTCCGGGATTTTGAAGAAACTATCTCCTCCTCCCTTGTCTCGGCTGTGGAGAAACTGTCCCGGGAGGTCCAGCAACTCAAAGAGGGTATGTCCTATTCTCCACCTGTACGGACCAGTATCTCAGCCATTAGGAGTCAGCATTTTTCTGCTCAAGAGAGAGGATATGGAAAGTACACACCACGGGGCACCCTGTGGTTTTACCTGCGTGACCACGGAGAGGACATGAGGCAGTGGGATGGAAAACCTACCTTGACCCTAGAGGCACGGGTACGTGAGTTGCAAGGAAAAACAATCACATAAGGGGGTTCTCTCAGGAAAAATGCTGCTCCAGTTTTCAGGAAAAACCTGTCTCACGACAGTCCAGTTTCCAGTGAACAGTTCCCCAGACAGAGTAGAAGGGCTGATCTTACTTTGGATTGTAATGAAGGAATTCTTGACTCATGTTTGCAAGAAGTGAGAGATGGATACTATGACCAGAACTAGAGGGGCCCTGCCTCCAGCCAGGTGGAGGAAAGGGACAACCGGGTTTACTGGACTGTGTGGATTCGATGGCCTGGCACATCAGACCCACAGGAGTATAAGGCTCTTGTAGACACCGGTGCACAGTGTACCCTGATGCCATCAAGCTATAAAGGGGCAGAACCCATCTGTATTTCTGGAGGGACAGGGGGATCCCAAGAGTTAACTGTATTGGAGGCCGAAGTGAGCCTAACCGGGAATGAGTGGCAGAAGCACCCCATTGTGACTGGCCCAGAGGCTCCGAGCATCCTTGGCATAGACTACCTCAGGAGAGGGTATTTCAAGGACCCAAAAGGGTATCAGTGGGCTTTTGGTATAGCTGCCCTGGAGACGGAGGAAATTAAACAGCTGTCCACCTTGCCTGGTCTCTCAGAGGACCCTTCTATTGTGGGGTTGCTGAGGGTTGAAGAACAGCAGGTACCAATTGCTACCACAACGGTGCACCGGCGGCAATCAGGCGTGACTGGAATCAGTCTCACCAACCGAGATTCCTTGCTTCCCATCCATAAGCTGATTCATCGACTGGAGAGCCAAGGAGTGATCAGCAAGACTCGCTCACCCTTTAACAGTCCCATATGGCCAGTGCGAAAGTCCAATGGAGAGTGGAGACTAACAGTAGACTACCATGGCCTGAACCAAGTCACGCCGCCACTGCGTGCTGCCGTGCCGGACATGCTAGAACTCCAATACGAACTGGAGTCAAAGGCAGCCAAGTGGTACGCCACCATTGATATCGCTAATGCCTTCTTCTCCATCCCTTTGGCGGCAGAGTGCAGGCCACAGTTTGCTTTCACTTGGAGGGGCGTCCAGTACACCTGGAAACGACTGCCCCAGGGGTGGAAACACAGCCCTACCATTTGCCATGGACTGATCCACACCGCACTGGAACAGGGTGAGGCTCCAGAACACCTGCAGTACATTGATGACATCATCGTGTGGGGCAGCACAGCAGAGGAAGTTTTTGAGAAAGGGGAGAGAATAGTCCAAATCCTTCTGAAGGCCGGCTTTGCCATAAAATGAAGTAAGGTCAAGGGACCCACACAGGAGATCCAGTTTTTAGGAATAAAATGGCAGGATGGACGTCATCAGGTCCCAATGAATGTGGTCAACAAAATAACAGCCATGTCCCCACCAACTAGCAAAAAGGGAAACACAAGCTTTCTTAGGCGTTGTGGGCTTTTGGAGAATGCATATTCCAAATTACAGTCAGATCATAAGGCTGCTCTATCACATGACCAGGAAGAAGAACGACTTCAAATGGGGCCCTGAGCAACGGCAAGCCTTTGAACAAATTAAACGGGAGATAGTTCAGGCAGTAGCCCTTGGGCCAGTCCGGGCAGGACAAGATGTGAAGAATGTGCTCTACACCGCAGCCGGGGAGAACGGCCCTACCTGGAGCCTCTGGCAGAAAGCACCAGGGGAGACTCGAGGTCGACCCTTAGAGTTCTGGAGTCGGGGATACAGAGGATCCGAGGCCCGCTACACTCCAACTGAGAAGGAGATATTGGCAGCATATGCAGGGGTTCGAGCTGCTTCGGAAGTGGTTGGTACTGAAGCACAGCTCCTCCTGGCACCCCGACTGCCGGTGCTGGGCTGGATGTTCAAAGGGAGGGTCCCCTCTACACATCATGCAACCGATGCTACGTGGAGTAAGTGGGTTGCCCTGATCACACAGCGGGCCCGAATAGGAAACCCCAGTCGCCCAGGAATCTTGGAAGTGATCACGAACTGGCCAGAAGGCAAAGATTTTGGCATATCCACAGAGGAGGAGGTGACGCGTGCTGAAGAGGCCCCACTGTATAATAAACTACCAGAAAACGAGAAGCACTATGCCCTGTTCACGGATGGGTCCTGTCGCCATGTGGGAAAGCATCGGAGGTGGAAAGCTGCTGTATGGAGTCCTATACGCCAAGTTGCAGAAACTGCTGAAGGAGAAGGTGAATCGAGTCAGTTTGCAGAGGTGAAAGCCATCCAGCTGGCCTTGGACATTGCTGAACAAGAAAAATGGCCAGTCCTTTATCTCTATACGGACTCATGGATGGTGGCAAATGCCCTGTGGGGGTGGTTGCAGCAGTGGAAGCAGAACAACTGGCAGCGCAGAGGTAAACCCATCTGGGCTGCCGCATTGTGGCAAGATATTGCTGCCCGGGTAGAGAACCTGGTTGTATAAGTATGTCACGTAGATGCTCACGTACCCAAGAGTCAGGCCACTGAAGAACACCAAAACAACCAGCAGGTGGACCAGGCTGCCAAGATTGAAGTGGCTCAGGTGGATCTGGACTGGCAACATAAGGGTGAATTATTTATAGCTTGGTGGGCCCATGACGCCTCGGGCCATGAAGGAAGAGATGCAACATACAGATGGGCTCGTGATCGAGGGGTGGACTTGACCATGGACACTATTGCACAGGTTATCCATGAATGTGAAACATGCGCTGCAATCAAGCAAGCCAAGCGAGTAAAGCCTCTTTGGTATGGGGGACAATGGTTGAAATATAAATATGGGGAGGCCTGGCAGATTGATTATATCACACTCCCACAAACCTGACAAGGCAAGTGCTATGTGCTCACCATGGTGGAAGCAACCACCAGATGGTTAGAAACATATTCCATGCCCCATGCCACCGCCCGGAACACCATCCTGGGCCTTGAAAAGCAAGTCCTATGGCGACATGGCACCCCAGAAAGAATTGAGTCAGACAACGGGACTCACTTCCGAAACACCCTCATAGACACCTGGGCCAAAGATCACGGCACTGAGTGGGTCTATCACATCCCCTACCATGCACCAGCCTCCGGGAAAATGGAACGATACAATGGACTGCTAAAGACTGCACTGAGGGCAATGGGTGGTGGGACATTCAAGCATTGGGATACACATTTAGCAAAAGCCACCTGGTTAGTCAACACTAGGGGATCTTTCAATCGAGCTGGCCCTGCCCAATCAAAACTCTTATGTACTGTAGATGGGGATAAAGCCCCTGTCGTGCACATACGAAATATGCTGGGGAAGACAGTCTGGGTTACTCCTGCCTCTGGCAAGGGAAAACCCATCCGTGGGGTTGCTTTTGCTCAGGGACCTGGGTGCACTTGGTGAGTAATGCGAAAGGATGGGGAGGTCCGGTGTGTACCTCAAGGGGATTTGATTTTGGATTTAAATAGCCAATGAACTGGATTGTATGATGTTAATTGCTATATAATACTGTATATCATCGCTTCTATGGTTGCTATATGTCATATCAATGGTATTGCAGTAAGAATCACCCAGATGAATGAAGAATGAACTCCGATGAAACCGAGCAAAATGCAACGATGATAGAACCGGACGAGCGCAGTTATAATGGAACCAGAACTGGCCTCAGCATGCAACAGTCCAACACCACACACCATCTCTCCTGCCCTGAAAGACTGTTATGACAGGTGGAACCCGAAGTCATGGACTAAATGAACTCAACGGACATTTTAGAGGGATGGCCCATGGACTAAGGGAATGATATCTGTGTGTGTGTATATATCAAAAGGCAGGAAAAGTGGTGATGATTAATTGGAATGTATGGGAAAATGTGAGACCTGGTCGTGACGTAGATGGTATAGAATAAGGGGTGGATATTGTCCTGGTTCCGGCTGGGACAGAGTTAACTTTCTTCCCTGTAGCTTGGGGTGTGTGCTGTGTTTTGGGTTGATGGCCCATTGATGCTTTGGCTGTTGCTGGGTGGTGCTTGCACTGGGGGCTTTTTGTTTCTCTTTTTTCGGCCTCCCATGCCCTGCCAAGTGCAGGGGAAGCTGTGGGGGCAGGGGGAGCATAGCCGGGGTGGTGGACCCAGCTGGCCAATGGGGTATTCTATACCATGTGACATCATGCTCAGTATAAAAACTAGGCTGGGTGGGGCTCTCTCGGTCGGGACAGGCGGTCGGCGGTTGGTGAGCAGTTCAATTGTGCATCGCTTGCTTTGTACATTCTGTTATTGTTGTTATTATAATTGTTATTATTACTGTTCTGCTTTGTTTTATTTCCATTATTAAACTGTTTTTATCTCAACCCGGGAGTTTTCCTGCTTGTGCCGTCCCGATTCTCTCCCCCATCCTACCAGAGGTGGCGGCTGCGTGGTGTTTAGTTGCTGGCTGGGGTTAAACCATGACATGGCTGCTGCCAAACTTACCTTAATAAAGCCCCCTTCCTGGTTGTTGTTGCTTGCCCACACCTGGCAGCCCCAATGGTGTCACAGATGCCTGCAGTGACACAGTTACACTCTGTGCAGTCACCCTCACTCTCTTACCTTTGAATATTTATGCATTTTTGTATGAAGTAGAAGAGCTTCAAGAGTACCAATAGAGAGATCCACCCTGGAAATGTCCATGCCAAGTTACTGTGACACCCTCTTCCACAGTGAGAGATCCCTGCGCCAAGTGAGCCAGCAAGGGGATTTAAACCTGCTCCCCGTGGGGTTAGAGAAAGGGCTCAAGCCACAGGCATCACCTCCTTACTCTGTGTGAGGCCAGAATAATGTTTGCGCTATGCTGCATCACAAAAAATCCCCTTCTCCTTTGGCTGTTTGTGACTGATGAAATAGCAAAGGCAGACTCACAAGACTACAAACAATGGAGGTCTTGGACACATATGCTCAGGTTTGGGAGATAGCAAGTATTTCTACGAAGTAGGTGTGTATGTAGGCTAAGCCTCTTAAAATGTGACTGCTCACTTTTCCTAGCCTGGCAATTTGACCTGGTCACTCTCCCTTTTGAGTCATGCTACTGCGTGGACTTTCTTCACAATAAATCTTTTTGCCTTGATTCTTCACTACCTCAGACAGTGCTGGTTACAGCTGTCTTACGCAGGGACCCCCTGTGCCCAATGCCAGTGCAAGTCCACAGGGACAACTGCAGCTTGGCCGCTGACAGCCCCATGTCTTGTCTTCCTGTTTTGCCCACATCCTCCCTCCAGAAAGTCTATGACTTCTCCTCCACACTGATATAAGCAGAAGAAGAGGGAATGGCTAGCATCAGAAGTCAGAAGGCTGCTCTGTCATCACACTAGCTGAGATTTCCTCTGTACGAAGGAAATTATTTATTGGCTACTTCCAAATGCTTTAGGTGACCTTAGTGAAGCAGACATTAGCCCTTTGGTCTAAAACCCCAACTCTTTGTATGCAAGTCCACTGTGGGCAAGTCAGACAAATCATGAAGTTTCTTCTTCTTTAACTGGCAACTATCCTGTCAGTATTATCCTGTCAGTAAAACACTGGGAACCAAATTCAGTAATTGTTGTGTAAGTGGACAAGTTTAGTGCAGATTGGTGTGAAATTTGTTAGAGAAGTTATGAGCTGGCTAGAGATTTGAATCTGCAAGAATTCAAAAGTTTTTGAAGGCTTTGCTGAACCCCTGCAAGCTGTGAGTTTTCCTTTTCCTTTGGCAGTTAATTTACAGCCAACAGCAGAAACAGAGTGCAGTGCATGCAGCGATTTCTGCTGTTGGCTGTAAATTAACTGCCAAACTTAACTGTCAGACTTGCCAGCTAGTCCAGGTTGAAGTTTGCTAGCAAATTACACATGCACATCCCCATGTACACCAGGTTTGGGGAAGACAGACACTCAGTCCACCCCAGAAGCTGGCACCAGGCACATGGGCCGTGACCCACGGTCCTGCTCCAGCCGCTGGCACTGAGCCCCTCACTTGCCTCACTCACGCCAGTCACTCCCAGTAGCTGGTTTTCAGGACGCACACCATTCCCGCCCCAGTGGCTGGAAGTTGAAGACCCCCTCTTGCTCCAGTAGCTGGCACTGAGGCCCCCCACTCGCTCCAGTAGCTGACACCACAGGCCAGGGGTGCCTACACCCCACTGTCTGACTCCAGTAGCTGGCACCAAAACCACTCACACCGGTCCCCCCAGTAGCTGGCACTTAGTCCTTGCAGCGCACATGCACATGGGATAGAGAGTGAGATTACGTAGAGATAGTTAAGAAAGGATTTAATAAGATAGGACAGACAGCAGTGATCAGGTGCAGGGCTCAGTCAGTTTACATACGACCGGTCCTTTTTTACCCCTTTCTGTCTAGGCCCCTACTTTGTTCCTCCCAGATCCCCTTTCTCTAAACATTCTTTCATCAATTTACATATTCCCATAGACCACGGTTGAATAGCCCATATCCTCTTGTTTCCCCCTTCTTATCATTTACAAAGTTCAGGTTGGCCCTCTCCAAAGCTGTGCCTGGAGTTTCTTAATGGCCCATCAATTAGTAGAATCATAGAATCATAGAATTATTAAGGTTGGAAAAGACCTCTAAGATCATCGAGTCCAACCATCAACCCAACACCACCATACCCACTACACCATGTCCCTAAGCACCTCATCTACACGTCTTTTAAATACTTCCAGGGATGGTGACTCCACCACTTCCCTGGGCAGCCTGTTCCAAGGCCTGACCACTCTTTCAGTAAAGAAATTTCTCCTAATGTCCAATCTAAACCTCCCTTGGCGCAACTTGAGGCCATTTCCTCTCGTCCTATCGCTAGTTACTTGGGAGAAGAGACCAACACCCACCTTGCTACAACCTCCTTTCAGGTAGTTGTAGAGCGCGATGAGGTCTCCCCTCAGCCTCCTCTTCTCCAGACTAAACAACCCCAGTTCCCTCAGCCACTCCTCATAAGACTTGTACTCCAGGCCCTTCACCAGCTTCGTTGCTCTTCTCTGGACACGCTCCAGCACCTCCATGTCCTTCTTGTAGTGAGGGGCCCAAAACTGAACACAGTATTCGAGGTGCGGCCTCACCAGTGCCGAGTACAGGTTAGCTTCAGTTAGAGTTAGCTCTACCAGAGTTAGCTTGCTAACTCTGAAAAGAGTAAAACTGAAGTTAAGCTACTGTAATGAGGGACTAGAAAAGACAGTCATTTCATTGTGCCACACGCACTAATAGCCCATTTTGTAGAAAAAGGTGTACTGCTCTGTGGAGCAATAAGCGCTGTGGCTTTCTAGTCATTATCAGAACTCGGCTCCTCAGCAAAACAGCAGTGATCCATACACAAATCCTCACTGGCACAAAAATTAGGCCAGGGAGCCTTTTGTCCCCCTTTCTCACTCTTCAGCCCCCAGAAGCCACACAAGCAAAGCATGCAGATACCCAATTCCTCCTTCAAGCAGCTTACCATTCACCTCCACCAAGGCAGGCCTAAATTACCCCTATGAGAGGGAAGGTATCAAGCCTACAATTTTCCTATCGTACAACCCAGTTTGCTGGCCTTCTGGGATTAGCTCCTCCACGGTTCATCTGAACAATGTGGGGAGCAATTTAGCCAGGCGAAGGCCTCTCACTCACAGCCACCTGCCACCCACGCGGTGGCAAAGCCGGGGCTCGGCAGGTCAGGCTGACAAGGAGGAACGCAGTGGGGACCGTCCTGGGACGTACCGCCTTGCCATCCCCTCTGTCCCTCCAGCCACCAGGTCTTCTGCTGCACACTCAGGCGAGCGATGTTACGGAAAAAACACCGCAACTGACACAAATGAAAATTCCTTTCCTCTCCTACCTGCTGTCAGAGGTGAGGAGAGGGTTTGATATTTGGGTGTTTGGTTTCTGCCAGTCACTACTTAAACTTATCTCACAAGGAGTCACCATCCAACAGATGACCTGGTGCTGCTTATACTCGTAATGTTAATCATAGAATCATAGAATCATTAAGGTTGGAAAAGACCTCTAAGATCGTCGTGTCCAACCGTCAACCCAACACACCATGCCCACTACACCATGTCCCTAAGCACCTCATCTACACGTCTTTTAAATACTTCCAGGGATGGTGACTCCACCACTTCCCTGGGCAGCCTGTTCCAAGGCCTGACCACTCTTTCAGTAAAGAAATTTCTCCTAATGTCCAATCTAAACCTCCCTTGACGCAATTTGAGGCCATTTCCTCTCGTCCTATCGCTAGTTACTTGGCAGAAGAGACCAACACCCACCTCAATACAACCTCCTTTCAGGTAGTTGTAGAGCGCGATGAGGTCTCCCCTCAGCCTCCTCTTCTCCAGACTAAACAACCCCAGTTCCCTCAGCCGTTCCTCATAAGATTTGTGCTCCAGGCCCTTCACCAGCTTCGTTGCCCTCCTCTGGACACGCTCCAGCATCTCAATGTCCTTCTTGTAGTGAGGGGCCCAAAACGGAACACAGTATTCGAGGTGCGGCCTCACTAGTGCCGAGTACAGGGGCACGATCACCTCCCTGCTCCTGCTGGCCACACTATTTCTGATACAGGCCAGGATGCCATTGGCCTTCTTGGCCACCTGGGCACACTGCCGGCTCATGTTCAGCCGGCTGTCAACCAGCACCCCCAGGTCCTTTTCCTCTGGGCAGCTTTCCAGCCACTCTTCCCCAAGCCTGTAGCGTTGCATGGGGTTGTTGTGGCCCAAGTGCAGGACCCGGCACTTGGCCTTGTTGAACCTCATACAATTGGCCTCGGCCCATCGATCCAGCCTGTCCAGGTCCCTCTGCAGAGCCTTCCTACCCTCCAGCAGATCAACACTCCCACCCAACTTGGTGTCGCCTGCAAACTTACTGAGGGAGCACTCGATCCCCTCATCCAGATCATTGATAAAGATATTGAACAGGACCGGCCCCAGTACTGAGCCCTGGGGAACACCGCTCGTGACCGGCCGCCAACTGGATTTAACTCCGTTCACCACAACTCTCTGGGCTCGGCCGTCCAGCCAGTTTTTTACCCAGCGAAGAGTGCACCTGTCTAAGCCGTGAGCCGCCAGCTTCTCTAGGAGAATGCTGTGGGAGACAGTGTCAAAGGCCTTACTGAAGTCCAGGTAGACCACATCCACAGCCTTTCCCTTATCCACGAGGCGGGTCACCTGGTCATAGAAGGAGATCAGGTTGGTCAAGCAGGACCTGCCTTCCATGAACCCGTGCTGGCTGGGCCTGATCCCCTGGTTGTCCCGGACATGGCTCGTGAGCACCCTCAAAACAAACCGCTCCATGATCTTCCCCGGCACCGAGGTCAGGCTGACCGGCCTGTAGTTCCCCAGATCCTCCTTCCGGCCCTTCTTATAGATGGGCGTCACATTGGCGAGCCTCCAGTCGTCCGGGACCTCCCCTGTTAACCAGGACTGCTGGTAAATGATGGAGAGTGGCTCGGCAAGCTCCTCCGCCAGCTCCCTCAGTACCCTCGGGTGGATCCCATCCGGCCCCATAGACTTGTGAACGTCCAGGTGGCGTAGCAGGTCGTTAACTGCTTCCTCTTGGATTATGGGGGGTTTATCCTGCTCGTCGTCCTTGTCTTCCTGCTCAGGGGGCTGAGTACCCTGAGGATAACTGCTCTGACTACTAAAGACTGAGGCAAAGAAGGCGTTGAGTACCTCAGCCTTATCCTCATCCTTGGTGGCGACGTTCCCCCCCCATCCAATAGAGGATGGAGATTCTCCTTGGCTCTCTTTTTGTCATTAATATACTTGTAAAAGCATTTTTTGTTGTCTCTCACGACAGTGGCCAGGTTGAGTTCTAGCCGGGCTTTTGCCTTTCTAATTTCCTCTCTGAACGACCTAACGAGATCCCTGTACTCTTCTTGAGTTGGTCTTTGCCACTGTCTCCATTATGCCTTGTTTATCAGGTTTGTGTCTGTGTGTGTTCTTGTTTATCACTTCCCCCTTTACTTATTGCCTTTTGCGTTGAAAAGGTCCTTGATAGGATAACCTTAATGAAGCAGCCACTCACCTTCCACATACCCTTACACTAACATCCTCTGCTTTCTAAACATAGAACTGACATTTCACTTACAATAAAACCTTCTAGGTTAGTCATGGTACTTGGGAATATGCAGATTTAACTCCCAGGCATTGGAACAGACCATTAATTCACCACAGAGATTAACTATGGAGCTGATAATTCAGGGAGCACTCCAGGCTGACAGAAAGCTTTAAAGGCTCTAGGGAGTCCATAATGGTTGGAAGCAAACATCTTCGTGGTAAAGCTACTTTTTCTCAAATAGGTGTCAGTAGAAGGGAGGGAGGGAAATCAGAGAAATACTCCATTTACTGTAAGCACCAGTCAGCATGAGCACAGAGAGCAAGCAAAACAGAATACAAATGCTAGGCAACGGTCTGGATTGCAACGTCACACACTTCTACAGAAGCTGCTGAGTGGATGAAAGCACACAGATAGTATTTCAGTCCTTGGCTTCAGATGCAAGTGCTATAAATATCCCTACATTTTAGTCATCTGTTATTGGAAGTCTGCAAAAGCACCAGCGCCAAGCAATTTAGACTAGTTGTGACCTTTTAACTGTCATATATATCCAGAAATCTTTATGTCTGTAGCAAAGAATCTGAATTCCCAGTGGTTTTTGGCCATGTGGGTGTGTGTATGTACGCATGCAATCACACACATATGTGCTTTAGAGCATTCTGCTCTCATTTTCTGCTTTTTTAACCATTTAGATTTGGTGGTCAGAAGCAAGCATATAGAATCATAGAATCATAGAATCATTTAGGTTGGAAAAGACCCTTAAGATCATCGAGTCCAACCATTAACCTGACACTACCATATGGCCTCTTAGCTCAAAGATCTTTGGGAATAGCTTACTATTAAATTGTGAATAGAGACTTTTCTGTTTATCTGCCTCTGATTGCTGACTCTGGCTTGCCCCTGAAGAAACAGAGAATATGGACTAGTAGGAAAACTATTCCCAAGCCTAGCTTAATTCTATGTTAGGAGGTAGGGTGGTGGTTTTGTTTGTTTGCTTTTTATGACATAAGGCTCAGCTATTGAGTTTCTCGGTGTGTATCTGTCTCTCTTGGTGTCTCTGTTGTCTGTCTGGTGGTTTTCTGTTAAAAAAGGCCAGTCTAATTTCAGCAGTGATTCTTCTTCTTACTGAGTTGCTGCCAACCAGGGCCATCACCTGGATATTGCCCTGTGCCCTCCCCCTCCAGATTCCCAACGTGCCTGAGGAATCCCACAGGCTCTTTAGCACCTGCCTTTAACAGAGGGGTTTGGCATTTCTTAGCAGGTCTACAATAGACATCCATGTAACCAATTTCCTTCTTATCTAGGTTGCTTATCCCATTGCTGCAGTATGTAAGCATCTACTCCATTTTTTCTGCAAATTGGATTAGTAAAATACACTTTTCTAGGGCTTCTCGGAAAGATTCCTCAGAAGATTTAGTAAGAGCAGATTGGAACTGTTTGCTTGCTTTCTAATGCTAACTGCACTGAGCTTATTAAACCTGCTCTCCATGGATTGCCTTAGCTAATTTAGGATTTATAAATCTCTTGGATTTGTGCCCTGAGTACCTTGGGTACTTACACATTGATTGCCCTTTCCTTAGGTACCCCCCTGGCAACAGGTATCATCAGCCAGAGAACTCAGGCAAACCATCCCCAGCATTGAAATCTGATGAAAAGGTGTGGGAAGGGTGAGGAACCTTATCTCAGGTTGATTTTTTTTTTTTTAACTTTTATTGGTTACACTGAATGAGAATGATGATTTTCTGAGAAGAAGAAAAGCTTCTGCTTTTACCTACCTTGCCCTTTCTCTAAGAGATGAATGCAGTGCAGGGCAAGATAGCAGCCAGAACACTTAATATTTGCCACATGCCAATTTGATTGGGAAGCATCCGACACGTGCCAGAAATTTTGCAATAGGAATGTACATTTAAGAGAGAAAAAAACAGAAAATGGCTTATTCCAGTCTCAGCATTTTTTGTGGAAGTCCTTATAGGCTTTCAGGCAGAGCAAAGGAAAATTTAAAAACATCACTAATAACCTGTTGCAGAGAAAGCCAAATACACCTTTAGGCATATGAAGTACCAGCTTTACTACCCACTTCTTACCATAAGTAAGTGTGATGCCTTCAACAGAAGTCTTGGTAAATAAAATAGATGCGACATAAGGAGCATTGTCCTTATTTAAAAGATGAATGTAGCAAGGCATGGAGGTTAATGCTGAAATTATAGAGGTCCTTAAGCACCTAACTTGCTGTGGGGAGAGGGGGCTCAAACTGATTTCAGACAGTGTTTTTCCAATGTGCCTATCTGCTCCTGTTGGCACCTAGGCACATTGAAAGGTGATGCCTCACGTGAGCTGCCCTGTAACATGTGGGCAGATGCATGGCACGAGGGGTAGGGTGGAAGCCACCAGCCCTTCATCCCAGTCCTTGGCCTCACAACCACCCTTTCCCTTCTATTCGGGCACATCTGTCACAGTCCGTTTGGATCTCTCAAATTTACAGGACAATGTACTCTGTAAATTAAACTTTATTTTATGAACTCATTAAGAAAGAAAACAAACACGTCAAACAAGGGCTCAATCCCCTTTGCACAGACTAGTCTATCACGTGAAGTCACTAATTCATCACTTAAGTCATGAGGTTTCTAACTCACAAGTTCTCTAATTCATAACTCACAACTCATAACTTGCAACTTGTAACTCGCGCACCTATGAACAAAATAGTTACCTAGCCAACTGTGAGAGTGCTCATCCTTCCTCCTCCATCACGGTGTGGCCATCCCCTGTATCACACCGGGAAGCACGAAAGCCTCAGCAGTGTTGCCCTTGCTTTGACCTAATGGCGCTGCTCCCAGCATACATCAGGCCTTAGCATGAGCTGTGTGTTAGCCAAAAAACTGAGCAAGAGTTGAGTGAACAGTCACAACATGCAATTTCCAAATGTTAACAAGGTGGCTACTTCAAATATTGCTGTTGTAACACAGGGAACATCTGCAGCCTGTACCTGCTTCTCTCTATTTGCCGAAGAAGCAGGAGAGTGCTTCGTGTGCTCATCCACAAGCATGAGAGCAGGGGCAGGTCACAAGTGGATGACAGGAGCATTTCTTAGGCTTTTTTTAGCATAGAATACAATTTTCCTCCCTTTGCCATGGTATCCCTGTGTACCCTTTGAAGTACTGCACTCTGCTGCAGTACTCTGGGAACAGTGGTGTATGATTGCACAGACTCTCACATAAGCATGCGCAGAATCCTTTATTGTTACAATACAGGAGAATATATCCTTTACCATAACGGGGAGGTCCCGCTGTCTCCCCCAATCATCACCCGACTCGTATCCCTTATTAACTAAGAAAAACAGTCTCTCCTCCTTTTGACAATGATCCACACGACTGCTCTCAGATCCGCTTATTCTCACGGTTAACCAGTTACGTGATTCTCTTGATGTTTTCAGTTTCCTTACAGGGGAGACAACTAAGCCAGGTGTTCAGGTCTTATCTCAGACGTATGTGCGCGTCTGCTAGTTCTCAGCGCACAGGCCGAATTCCTGTCTTATCTTGGCCGAAACTCCCAACTCCACAATTCTTCTCCACATCTCCCCCTTTTTTGTTTATCACCACCCCATTGGTAAGTAGGGTCACCATGACGCGAGCTTCTATTTTACGCACGTTGCGGATCGCAGACCGAAGGACCTACAGGAACACTAGGAACAAAATAAACATTCCTGCCCCTATGCCAATAAACACCCACATGCGTAGATTGAGGCCATTAAACCAATTTTTTTGATTTATCCAAGACAAGTCTTGCTGTAACCTGTCAAACACACTTTGGCTAGTCAATTCCTGTAATCTGTGAATCTGATCCTGCAGCTGATCATGTAAAGATTGAATATTTCGCTGCAATGACAAATCGAATGCTCCCATCAAATGTCGCTTAATAAAAGTCCAATCATGTTGTGATGAATTCCATGGTAAGGGGGTTACACATAAAGATTTGTGTACGTGTTCCCAATCACACGGCAGACTAATTCTCGTTTTTAATGCTTCCTGCCGATCCCCCAACCACATCACAGTAGCCTCTAGGGCTTGTAGCCGAGATAATACCTCCTCATCAACTTTCTCTTGAATTTGGAATTCTTTAGTAACATTGGTTAATGCCTCACTTACCTCATGTGCAGTTTTTACAGATTGTGTCAAGGAAGCGATAGCTGCAGTGGCACTTGCTAAAATAATAACAGCAGAAATAATTGCAAAAATTAACCAACCTAAGAATCGTTTTGCTCCTTTCTTAGACTTCTCTATATCTTCTACTAGAATTCTAACAAATCTACCCAAACCATCCTCCCCTTCCCACTGTCTGGTTAAATTAACCGGTATCCATAGTTCTGCCCGACGTCGAAGGGGAAAAATATAAGCAGTTTCATTAAAATCCTGTTTAGATATACAACTTCTAAAAGAAGGAGAATAAAGCTGAATACAAAAGGAGTGATTACATCGAGTAATGTTTACACGCGAAGTCATAGCAAAAAGATAAGGATGAGTAGTACATACTGTCACATTAATTTCATGTATTATACTCAGATTAGCTTGTGTTTTATTGACAATCCATACTTGAGATAGTTGCCTTGTAAAAAAGGGCAAAGCTAAACGCCACACATTCGGTTGTGAAGGAGAAAATGAACCATTATACTCCATCTGCAGGATGGGTCCTGCGGACACACCATTGTGCCAGACTATTGAATGATTGGCTTTCTGAAAAGGCAAAACAGATATTGATTCAAAGATGGATCCCAAAATGACCCATAAGGGCCCCAATCTATAATACGACCAACGGTTAAATTTTGTTCTCGAGGCCGTTCTCCCAAGCATGGCTTCCAGCCAAATTGTGTGATCGATGAGAGTTTGTGCAGAATGCATTGCGGAAAATCAGGAACAAAGTCACCAATTAACATATCATTATCAATAGTATTTTTCGATGCCAACCCAGGAATGGTGACCATAGTAAGGTTCGCCCGTTTTCCATGTGACACTGCTACTAAGTGTTGCTGTGTTTCAACGATCACACAATACTCTGACTTATTATCTACGGTAAGACATAATGGAGGAAAATCAGAAACAAACATTGTGTCATTAGCATAATGTGTATCATTTTTCCTATCTAGAGATGGGGGAATCCAAATGCCACCTGACCATAAAGTATCACTATTGCTAATCGGTAACGATGCGTCCCACCATGTCAAAGGTCGGAAAAAAGGAGGGTCCACCACATGTGCCCAATAAACGTGAGCTTCCACAGGTTGAAACATCATGGTAGTGCCAATTCCCCATAGCATTATCGTGGGACAAGATTGAACAGAAAACAGCACTGTAGACCATATTACTAATGTTGACCTGATTGCATTACCGAACCGTCGTAGGAGCAGCATCCTCTCGTTGTTTTTCCTCGGGTCCTTTTTCTGGGCCATCTGCCAACACTTGCGCTGGCTTGACATTCTTCGCAGGGACCCAATATGGGCCTGTAGGAAGAGAAACACAAGCGTATCCCCGTCCCTAGGTAAGCAAGGGAACCGGACCTTTCCATAGACCAGATTCTAAGTGTTTATAAAATACCTTTGGATACACTTCAGTAACCTCTCCTGTTCGAAAATGCCGGTCAGCAGCTGAATGATATTGCTGCTTTGTCCCTGACAAATTTAAAAAATTGAATACATATGTGGCTTTATCTAACATCTCCTGAGGCGTAGTTCCCAGCGGATTCCCCCTTTTTTGTTTTTCAAGAATCAGCTTTAAGGAAGAGTGAGCACGTTCCACAATTGCTTGACCTGTGGGGGAATGCGGAATACCTGTAACATGATACACGCCCCATGCCTGTAGGAATAATAACAACCGTTTAGAGACATAGGCAGGTCCATTATCTGTTTTGAGTTTACGGGGGACCCCCAATACTGCAAAGCATCGAAGAAGATGTTTGATAACATCACGAGCACGTTCACCCGTATGAGCCGTTGCGACCAAAAACCCAGAAAAGGTATCAACAGACACATGAACAAAGCGCAAACGACCAAAGGAGGAAACATGAGTAACATCCATCTGCCATAGTTCATTGGAAGTCAGTCCCCTGGGATTCACAGCAGATACTACTGGCATTGGCGTGAGCCGCTGACAATCCGGGCAAGCACAAACGATGTCCTGGGCCTGTTCAGCTGTAAGAGAAAACTGCTTCCGTAAGGAGCAAGCATTCTGATGAAAAAATTCATGGGATAATTTTGCTTGTTCCAAATGGCGAGGTAGGACTGCCATCAGAGTGAGCGCATCCGCAGCAGCATTACTGGAAATGAGCGGTCCTGGTAAATTAGTATGAGATCGGATATGCATAATAAAATATGGAAATCATCTAACACGCAGCAGCTGTGCTAACTGTATTAGCAAAGAAAATAGTTGCTTATTATCTACTTCTCGAATAAATGCAGTCTCTATGCGCTGTACTATGCCTGTGACATAAGCTGAGTCTGCCACTATATTAAGTGGTATTTGAGAAAACAATTCAAAAGCGTGAACAGCAGCTGCTAATTCAACTACCTGCGTAGATCCAGGTAGAGAAGTAACATCCGAAGACCAGGAGGCCTGATCTGCTTCCTCCACTTGGTGTTCAGACGTTTTCCGTCCTCCCGGCGTCTTCCACACCACTACAGCTTTACCTGTTTTTCCAGATCCATCAATGAAAACAGTTTGCGCCTGTGGAATAGGCACAGAACTTAATAGTATGCGTGGCTGTAGCGGTAGAGACTGTAAGGAATTCAAAAGTCGATGGCGTGGTAAGTTGTGTTCTATGGAATTAACGTAATCCGCCATTGCAATCTGAAAACTCAGGCTGTTTTGTAATAATGTCCAAAATTCATCTCCTGTGAAAGGCAAATGCATAACATCTGGATCTCGACCTGTCAATTGTTGACATCGTAGTCGACCTTGTGATATCAAACGAGAGATCATTTCAATTGCAGTGGTCAATGTCTTACTAAATGAGTGAGGTAAAAACAGCCATTCCAGAATGCATAAGGCATCCTTTTCACTTTGTACCCTAGCATCCCACTGTTCCAGTAAGGCAAACGGCTGAAAAGAGTGGTAAATAAGGAACAATCGAACTGGCAACGATAGCCGGATTCGATGTGTGAAGGTATCATTAATTTTATCCATTACCTGTTGCAATGCTTCTTGGCCTGGTTCCGAAAGAGATCTGGGGGATGCCAAATCAGGATCCCCTTTCAGCAACGAGAACAGAGGTGACAGTTCATGGGTGGTAATTCCCAATAGAGGTCGCACCCAATTGATTGTGCCCAACAACTTCTGTAGATCGTTCAGAGTACTTACAGTAGTAGCAAGCTGCAAGGCTTGTGGACACACATGTGACTCGAAGAGTTTCCAGCCTAGGTATTTCCAAGGAGAAACTGACTGTACCTTCTCTGCTGCTATCTGAAACCCATATTGATGTAATTCTGTGGACAAACACTCAAAGATTTGAGAGAGATATGATTCTGTCTCAGCTGCCAACAAGATATCATCCATATAATGATACAATACAATATTTTTATACCGTTGACGAATTGACAAAAGTGCCTCTCCCACCACTATTTGACAAATGGTAGGACTATTCTTCATGCCTTGAGGTAAAACAACCCAATGGAACCGTTGCATAGGTCGATCATTGTTAATTGTAGGAACAGAAAAAGCAAACCGAATACAATCCTCTGGGTGTAGATAAATTGTAAAAAAGCAGTCTTTGAGATCAATAACTTTTAAATGCCAATCATCAGGGATCATGGTAGGATTTGGGGTCCCAGGCTGCAAGGCCCCCATGGATACCATAACGGCATTAATAGCTCGCAAATCCTGTAACAATCTCCATTTCCCTGATTTTTTAGGTATGACAAAAATAGGCGTGTTCCAAGGACTGGTGGATGGCACTATGTGTCCTAATTGTAATTGCTCCTGTACTAATTCCCAAGCTTTTTCTAGCCGCTCACCTTTCAAAGGCCACTGATCAACCCACACTGGCTTGTCTGTAAGCCAAGTCAGTTTCAGGCGTGGCTGTACTTCAGTGGCCTTCATTAAAAATGTGTCTTAAGTGCTACATTCCATTGTTGCAACAGATCACGTCCCCATAGGGTACATGGGACATTTAAAACATAGGGTTTCAGCATGGCATGTTTATTTTCCGGGCCTTCCACCAGTAAAGAATGCAAGCTCTGCCATGGTATTTGGGTACCACCAACTCCGGTAACGGCAGCAAAAACTTGTACTAATGGCCAATCAGAGGGCCATTCAGATCTCTGAATTATCGAGACATCCGTCCCTGTATCCACCAGTCCAGTAAATGCACGGCCATTTACTTTACACATCAACATAGGCTGACCCGTAGTTATCTTTTGAGTCCAGAATATTTGAGGCAAACCTGTGCTTCCAAATCCTGCTGACCCCCTCTGCTGGCCTAATATAGGATCTCCCTTCTCCCTTTGAACATTAGGCAACAAAATTAGCTGAGCAATGCGCTCCCCCGCGGGAATAGTACACGGAGGAGTAGGAGTCCAAGCCATAATTTTAATTTCCCCAGTATAATCAGTATCAATCACCCCAGGAAGAACAAAAAGTCCTGCCTTGGAGGTTGAGGAACGTCCTATCAATACGGCACAAAACCCTGCTGGTAAAGGACCATACACTCCAGTGGGGAGTACGTTAACAGATTGATCTCGTATTACTGTTGATTGGCTGGTGGCCAGATCCAACCCGGCGCTTCCGAATGTAGCTGGCTTAAGGGCAATGGACGGTTGGCAATTGTTGACATTTACTTCGTGCGAATTCACCGCCCAGGTTGAGGCTTGAGCCACCGGCCCTGAAATCGGGGTCCTGTTGAAGGTTCTCGGGGCGCCGGACCTCGCGCCCCTCCTCCCGTTTCCCTGCATCAGTCCTGGGAGCAGGTTACCATCCTTATCAAATTTGGATCGACATTGGTTACCCCAGTGATATCCCTTCTGACAACGAGGACACAGCTGAGCGGGACCTTTAATTTGGCCCTTTGTTCCTCGTCTTGCTCTGGGGCAATCTTTTTTAATATGACCTTCCTGGCCACATACAAAACACTTAGTCGCCGCTCGAGCCACCGTTAGTTGTTGAGCCAACGCCGCTGCTAATATCTCCGCTTTAAACTGTTCTGACCCCACATTTTGACAAGCTCTGATCAAATCAGTTAAAGTCTTTGCCCGATTCCGAACGGGATCTATAGCTTTTCTACAATCAGAATTAGCATTCTCAATTGCAAGCTGAAAAAGCAACAACTCGGCGGCTTCAGGAGACTCTATCTGACGTTGTATAGCAGTTTGTAATCGATCTAAAAATTGCACATAGGGTTCTTGTGCCCCTTGCCGGATCGTAGCAAATGATGATTCCGGCTTGCCAGAATCCGGCACTCGCCTTAATGCTTTCATAGCCAAATCAGCCGCCTGTGTAAGCAGTTCACGGGGTAAGGTGGCTTGTGCAGCAGGTGACGCCCAATTCCCTTCACCTAACATTTCATCTCGCCCATAGGGTAGTTGCAAATTGTCCAATTGTCCATTACCTTTGCAATAACAAGTTCACAATACTCAGAAAACCACACAGAATACTGCACCGCTGACAAAACAAGGCGTAATACAGACTTCCAATCTAAAGGAGTCATCGTATAAGATTCCCCTATTGCTTGCAGTAAGTTTATAGTAAATGAAGCCCGTAACCCGTACTCCTTTATCGATTTGCGCACCTCCTTAATCACCTCATATGGTAAATGAGCATACTCTGGCACTCTGCCAGGTCGATAAATTACAGGCATTGCCTGGAGAAGCGTTATATCCCCCTTTTTTAATGCCTCCGTACAACACTCATCAAAGGACAGCCTTGGCACTACCGTACCTAAAGGCTGATATGTGGGGGGGGTGCGCGGATCCCCGCAGCGGATCTCCTCGGGGGGGGAGGCGCAAATGGTGGTGGTTTCATGACGGACAACCGAGAAAGTGTCTTTTGTCTCTGTCGCTGTAAAATTTCATCCGCCGTTGGCGCGGATGCAGCCATTGCTTTAACTGGCGAGAGTGGAGGGTATAAATCAGGCTCTCGTTCGGGGTCTATCGAGCCCGTGTCAAAGGGATCGTCTGGCTCCGAATCATCCTTCAGAGGCGGGGGCTCCGCCTGAGGCATTACAGTTTCATCAGGAGGCAACAGTTCAAACGAATCTCCCCCATCTTTTGATTCTCCCCCCGGTATTGCTGGATCAGTCACATTTTGCAACACCTGCTCGGCAGGGCGTAACTTTTGCAGAGCCGGATACACAACTCGCCAGGTAATCAATATTCCCTCTGGAACTTCTAGTTGCAAAATCTGTTTAGTCTGTAATTCCTCACCCACTTTTTGCCATTGCTTTAAATCATAACACCCGGCCGTTCCTACAGAAGGGAACCAAGGGCGGTGATCCCGGACCCACGCAAGGAGTCTCACCAATTGTATTGGAGCGACCTTAAAACCTTGTTCCTTTAAAATATGTTGAAATATTTCAAGTTGAAGCTTCTGTGACTGAGATGCCGACTGCCCCATGACCAATGTATAAAGTTCGTATAACTTCCCCACGGCTGCTCACTTGAATCGTCCTGCGACCGGTGATGAATCGAGCTCGATATGTTGATCCTCCGTTTATCCTCCGTCCGGCTCAACAGGGGTACACCACCAGATATTTCTATTTCCTTTCTTCAAGACCTTCTTTCTTCAGGTCGTCGTCTTTTTTTTTTTTTTTCAATCGTGCCCCAAGTTGGGCGCCATTTGTGGTGTATGATTGCACGGACTCTCACATAAGCATGCGCAGAATCATTTATTGTTACAATACAGGAGAATATATCCTTTACCATAACGGGGAGGTCCCGCTGTCTCCCCCAATCATCACCCGACTCGTATCCCTTATTAACTAAGAAAAACAGTCTCTCCTCCTTTTGACAATGATCCACACGACTGCTCTCAGATCCGCTTATTCTCACGGTTAACCAGTTATGTGATTCTCTTGATGTTTTCAGTTTCCTTACAGGGGAGACAACTAAGCCAGGTGTTCAGGTCTTATCTCAGACGTATGTGCGCGTCTGCTAGTTCTCAGCACACAGGCCGAATTCCTGTCTTATCTTGGCCGAAACTCCCAACTCCACAATTCTTCTCCACAGAGAACCTCACAATATAGCAGAAATACAGCTGGTTGTGAGAGGTACAGCTGAACTGTGATCAGCACAGAATACAGCCTAAAACAGGTGTCGTGGTTTAACCTGGCAGGCAGCCAAATACCACGCAGCCGCTCACTCACTCCCCCCACCCCCAGCTGGACGGGGAGAGAATCGGAAGGGTAAGAGTGAGAAAAACTCATGGGTTGAGATAAAGACAGTTTAATAGAACAGGGAAAAAAAGGGAAAATAATAATGATAATGATAAAATATACAAAATGAGTGATGCACAATGCAATTGCTCACCACCCGCGCTGACCGATAACCAAGTAGCGATCGGTACTTCCTGGATCACGCCTACCATTCATATACTGAGCATGACATCACATGGTATGGAATACCCCATTAGCCAGCTGGGCTGGCTGTCCTGATTATGTTCCCTCCCATCTTGTGTACCTAGCTCAGTCAGTAGGCATGGGAGCTGTCCTTGGACTAGGAGGGCACTTAGCAACAACTGAAAACATCAGTGTGTTATCAACATTCTCCTCATACTAAATCCAAAACACAGCACTAGGAAGAAATTTAACCCTATCCCAGCCGAAACCAGGACAGTATCCACCCCTTATTCCATACCATTTACGTTGTGCTTAGGTCTCACATCTTTTTTTAATACATTTCAATTAACCACCACTATCTTTCTATATATATACACACATATATATATATGCACGCACAGATATCATTCCCTTGGTCTATGGACTATCCCTCTAAAATGTCCACTGAGTTCATTTAGTCCATGACTTTGGGCTCCATCTGTCATAACAGTCTTTCAGGGCCGAAGAGATGGTGTGCGGTGTTGGGCCGTTGCATTCTGAAGCCAGTTCTCATTTCGGTACTGCTGCGCTCGTCCAGTTCTATCATTGTTGCACTTCGCTCGGTTTCATAGGAGTTAGTTCATTCTTCACTAATCTGGGTGATTTTCACTGCTATACCACTGCTATATCATAGAAATAATGATATACAATATCATGTAACAGTTGACATCAAAATTCAGTTCATTGGCTATTTTCACCCAAAATCAAATCCCCTTGAGGTACACACCGGACCTCCCCATCCTTTCGCATCACCCACCAAGTGCACCCAGGTCCTTGAGCAAAAGCAATCCCATGGATGGGTTTTCCCTTGCCAGAGGCAGGTGTAACCCAGACTGTCTTCCCCAGCATATTCCTTATGTGCACGACAGGGACTTTATCTCCATCTACAGTACGTAAGAGTCTTGATTGGGCAGGGCCAGCTCGATTGGCAGATCCCCTGGTATTGACTAACCAGGTGGCCTTTGCTAAATGTGTGTCCCAATGTTTGAATGTCCCACCACCCATTGCTCTCAGCATAGTCTTTAGCAGCCCGTTGTATCGTTCAATTTTCCCGGAGGCTGGTGCATGGTAGGGGATGTGATAGACCCACTCAATGCCGTGCTCTTTGGCCCGGGTGTCTATGAGGGTGTTTCGGAAGTGAGTCCCGTTGTCTGACTCAATTCTTTCTGGGGTGCCATGTCGCCATAGGACTTGCTTTTCAAGGCCCAGGATGGTGTTCCGGGCAGTGGCATGGGGCACAGGGTATGTTTCCAGCCATCCGGTGGTTGCTTCCACCATGGTGAGCACATAGCGCTTGCCGTGGCGGGTTTGTGGGAGTGTGATATAATCTGCCAGGCCTCCCCATATTTATATTTCAACCATCGTTCTCCATACCAAAGAGGCTTTACTCGCTTGGCTTGTTTGATTGCAGCGCACGTTTCACATTCATGAATAACCTGTGCAATAGCGTCCATGGTTAAGTCCACCCCTCGATCACGAGCCCATCTATATGTTGCATCTCTTCCTTGATGGCCTGACGCGTCATGGGCCCACCGAGCTATAAATAATTCACCCTTATGTTGCCAGGCCAAATCCACCTGGGCCACTTCAATCTTAGCAGCCTGGTCCACCTGCTGGTTATTTTGATGTTCCTCAGTGGCCTGACTCTTGGGCACGTGAGCATCTACATGACGTACTTTTACAACCAGGTTCTCTACCCGGGCAGCAATATCTTGCCACAATGCAGCAGCCCAGATGGGTTTACCTCTGCGCTGCCAGTTGTTCTGCTTCCACTGCTGCAACCACCCCCACAGGGCATTTGCCACCATCCATGAGTCAGTATAGAGATAAAGTACTGGCCGTTTTTCTCGTTCGGCAATATCCAAGGCCAGCTGGATGGCTTTCACCTCTGCAAACTGACTCGATTCACCTTCTCCTTCAGCAGTTTCTGCAACTTGGCGTATAGGACTCCATACAGCAGCTTTCCATCTCCGATGTTTTCCCACAAGGCGACAGGACCCATCAGTGAACAGGGCATATTGCTTCTCGTTTTCTGGTAGTTTATTATACAGTGGGGCTTCTTCAGCATGTGTCACCTCGTCCTCTGGGGATATTCCAAAATCTTTGCCTTCTGGCCAGTTCGTGATCACCTCCAAGATTCCTGGGCGACTGGGGTTTCCTATTCGGGCCCGTTGTGTGATCAGCGCGACCCACTTACTCCACGTAGCATCGGTTGCATGATGTGTAGAGGGGACCCTCCCTTTGAACATCCAGCCCAGCACCGGCAGTCGGGGTGCCAGGAGGAGCTGTGCTTCAGTACCAACCACTTCCGAAGCAGCTCGAATCCCTTCATATGCTGCCAATATCTCCTTCTCAGTTGGAGTGTAGCGGGCCTCGGATCCTCTGTATCCCCGACTCCAGAACCCTAAGGGTCGACCTCGAGTCTCCCCTGGTGCTTTCTGCCAGAGGCTCCAGGTAGGACCATTCTCCCCGGCTGTGGTGTAGAGCACATTCTTTACATCTTGTCCTGCCCGGACTGGCCCAAGGGCTACTGCCTGAACTATCTCCTGTTTAATTTGTTCAAAGGCTTGTCGTTGCTCAGGGCCCCATTTGAAGTCATTCTTCTTCCTGGTCACGTGATAGAGAGGGCTTACGATCTGACTGTAATTTGGAATATGCATTCTCCAAAAACCCACAACGCCTAAGAAAGCTTGTGTTTCCTTTTTGCTAGTTGGTGGGGACATGGCTGTTATTTTGTTGATCACATCCGTTGGGATCTGACGACGTCCATCTTGCCATTTTATTCCTAAAAACTGGATCTCCTGTGTGGGTCCCTTGACCTTACTTTGTTTTATGGCAAAACCAGATTTCAGAAGGATTTGAATTATTTTCTTCCCTTTCTCAAAAACTTCTTCTGCTGTGTTGCCCCACACGATGATGTCATCAATGTATTGCAGGTGTTCTGGAGCCTCACCCTGTTCCAGTGCGGTGTGGATCAGTCCATGGCAAATGGTAGGGCTGTGTTTCCACCCCTGGGGCAGTCGGTTCCAGGTGTACTGGACGCCCCTCCAAGTGAAAGCAAACTGTGGCCTGCACTCTGCCGCCAAAGGGATGGAGAAGAAGGCATTAGCGATATCAGTTGTGGCGTACCACTTGGCTGCCTTTGACTCCAGTTCGTATTGAAGTTCTAGCATGTCCGGCACGGCAGCACTCAGTGGTGGCGTGACTTCGTTCAGGCCACGGTAGTCTACTGTTAGTCTCCACTCTCCATTAGACTTTCGCACTGGCCATATGGGACTGTTAAAGGGTGAGCGAGTCTTGCTTGGCTCCTTGGCTCTCCAGTCGACGAATCAGCTCATGGATAGGGATCAGAGAGTCTCGATTGGTGCGGTATTGCTGCCGGTGCACTGTTGTGGTAGCGATTGGTACCTGTTGTTCTTCAACCCTCAGCAACCCCACAACAGAAGGGTCCTCCGAGAGACCAGGCAAGGTGGACAGCTGTTTCATTTCCTCCGTCTCCAGGGCAGCTATACCAAAAGCCCACCGGGACCCTTTTGGGTCCTTGAAATACCCTCTCCTGAGGTAGTCTATGCCAAGGATGCACGGAGCCTCTGGGCCAGTCACAATGGGGGTGCTTCTGCCACTCATTCCCGGTTAGGCTCACTTCAGCCTCCAATACAGTTAACTCTTGGGATCCCCCTGTCACTCCAGAAATACAAATGGGTTCTGCCCCTTTATAGCTTGATGGCATCAGGGTACACTGTGCACCGGTGTCTACGAGAGCCTTATACTCCTGTGGGTCTGATGTGCCAGGCCATCGAATCCACACAGTCCAGTAAACCCAGTTGTCCCTTTCCTCCACCTGGCTGGAGGCAGGGCCCCTCTAGTTCTGGTCATACTATCCATCTCTCACTTCTTGCAAACGTGAGTCAAGAATTTCTTCATTGCAATTACAATCCAAAGTAAGATCAGTCCTTCTACTCTGTCTGGGGAACTGTTCACTGGAAACTGGACCGTCGTGAGACAGGTTTTTCCTGAAAACTGGAGCAGCATTTTTCCTGGGAGAACCCCCTTGTGTGATTGTTTTTCCTTGCAACTCACGTACACGTGCCTCTAGGGTCAAGGTAGGTTTTCCATCCCACTGCCTCATGTCCTCTCCATGGTCACGCAGGTAAAACCACAGGGTGCCCCGTGGTGTGTACTTTCTATATCCTCTCTCTTGAGCAGAAAAACGCTGACTCCTAATGGCTGAGATACTGGTCCGTACAGGTGGAGAAGAGGACATATCCTCTTTGAGTTGCTGGACCTCCCGGGACAGTTTCTCCACAGCCGAGACAAGGGAGGAGGAGATAGTTTCTTCAAAATCCCGAAGTCTGCTAACCACCTCATCCACCGTTGGTGCTTCTTCCTCTTTCCAGCACAGTACTGCCAACGAACTGGCATACGATGCTGGTGCGCTCCGTACCAACTTCCGCCACATGGGTCGGGTGCACTGGACGTCATCTGGATCTTTGGGTGTTCGGGCGTCGTCCAGGTCACTATAAACCACCTCCAGCACGCCTAGTTCTCTCAGGTACTGGATACCTCTCTCCATAGTGGTCCATTTGCCTGGGCGATATATAACATCTTCCTTGAAGGGATACCTTTCCTTCACGCCTGACAGCAGTCGCCTCCAGAGGCTGAGGACCTGTGTCCCTTTTCCAATTGCTTTGTCAATACCCGCTTCCCTAGCAAGGGATCCCAGCTGTTTGGCCTCCTTCCCCTCTAATTCCAGGCTACTGGCCCCATTATACCAGCATCGGAGCAGCCAGGTAACAATATGCTCGCCTGGACGACGGCCGAAATCTTTCCGCATATCTCGCAACTCATTCAGGGATAAGGATCGGCTGGTTTCCGTCTCATTTATGAGTTCTTCCTCTTCCTCCTGCCCTCCTCGTGATGGCCCTGCTTTTCCATCATCCTTTTCTACACGACCTGACTTTCGCTTCAAAGATTTCTTCTTCTGTACAGGGGCGACGGATACCAGCGACGGTTGGTCCTCTGGTTCAGCTGTAGTACCCGTCGCGAGGGTTTGGGTAGCTGCAGTGCCTGTCGCGGGGGTTGGAGTACTTGTAGTGACTGTTGCCGGGGTTTGAGTGGCTGCAGTGCTTGTCGCACTGGTTGGAGTAACTGCAGTGACTGTTGGCGGAGTTTGAGTAGCTGCAGTGCCTGTTGCGGGGGTTGGAGTAACTGTAGTGCCTGTCGCAGGGGTTTGAGTAGCCACAGTGGTTGTCGTGCGGGTTGAAGTAGCTACAGTGCCTGTCATGGGGGTTTGAGTAGTCACCGTGTCTGTTGCTGGGGTTGATCTCTGGACAGTATTCCTGAATAGTTGTTTAACCCTAAACAAGGCCTGAACCACATTCAGGAGACATAGCAATATGATCATGCTTGTTTGAACATCCCAAGGATATTCAAAATTCTCAGGGAATATTGTGGACGTCTTCATGAAGAGGATAGAAGAAAAAGGAGTTTCTGAAGATATGGAGGGGAAGGTGAACAAGTGGGAGAAAGTGTCCCATCTTGTCTCCCCCTTAAATTCATCCTCTGAGGTGAAGACGTAAGAAGTGTAATTATTAATAGTTTCCAAAAGATAGCTCCCAAAGAACAGGAATGATGGCAGTGCTGAGTACAGGCTCGTGACCAATAATTTTATCATAACATAAAGCCAGGTCACACAGTATAGCAAAGCAATGACCTTAATCCATTTCCCAGAGATGACCAACCCCACATACAAACTGATAATCAGCAGTATAGACAGCCAGTAAGGTGCTATATACCACAACTGCAAGAACAGATCCAACAACTCTGAGAGCAAATAAATCAACATTGTGAACAGCGAGTACTAAACTGATATAATGAATGCTTATAACAAATTTGTTTTAACCCGTTGGGGTCAGATGTGTCGTTATCTCAACCCTTCGGGCCCCACGTTGGGCGCCAAAAAGGACTGTCGTGGTTTAACCTGGCAGGCAGCCAAATACCACGCAGCCGCTCACTCACTCCCCCCACCCCCAGCTGGACGGGGAGAGAATCGGAAGGGTAAGAGTGAGAAAAACTCGTGGGCTGAGATAAAGACAGTTTAATAGAACAGGGAAAAAAAGGGAAAATAATAATGATAATGATAAAATATACAAAATGAGTGATGCACAATGCAATTGCTCACCACCCGCGCTGACCGATAACCAAGTAGCGATCTCTACTTCCTGGATCACGCCTACCCTTCATATACTGAGCATGATGTCACATGGTATGGAATACCCCATTGGCCAGCTGGGCTGGCTGTCCTGATTATGTTCCCTCCCATCTTGTGTACCTAGCTCAGTCAGTAGGCACGGGAGCTGTCCTTGGACTAGGAGGGCACTTAGCAACAACTGAAAACATCAGTGTGTTATCAACATTCTCCTCATACTAAATCCGAAACACAGCACTAGGAAGAAATTTAACCCTATCCCAGCCAAAACCAGGACAACAGGTAAGAAGAGTTTCATTTGTTTGGAGTCTGTAACTCCCAGGCAGACTTTCACTTAATTGCCGGGCAATTGTCAGCCAGCTGGATAGCACACAAAGCAGCCCCATAAAATCTGGCAGGATGACAGGCTGTCATCATCTGCAAGTACCCATCAGGTCTTAGTAAATAAGGCTGGATACAGAATCAGTAGTGACAAGGTACAAATTTCTGCATGAAAACAAGACGGCAATTTTTATTTGTAGGCACTAGCATATGAAATAGCTGTCTGTGTGGTTCCTTATTATTTATGAGTAATATGTTGCTCCGCAGTGAGCTCAGGCCTTCATGTAATGTCGCCAGTGGCTTAGGGCGCTCGCTGCCTGGCAGTGGCGGCCCTATGCACCTGCTGCCCACAGTGATGAGGGAGGCTTTCCCAGTGTAAGGTAACAGGGAGCAGAGGCCTTGCCCTCCACAGAGAGGGCTGGCAGACAACATGTCACTCCTACTTTACATTTATTCAGTCCCCAATGTTAGAGTAAGAAGTGAGCCTCTGCCTGCATGCAGCTTTTGTGTTTTGTGGAACAGCATGGTGTCTGTGGAATTCACAATGTAGGTGGCATGAGAGATGAGTAACTAAGTGTATTGGGTATACGTGGCAAGTTTTTGGTAGCAGGGGTGCTGCAGGGGTGGCTTCTGTGAGAAGAGACCAGGGGCTGCCCCTGTGGTGGAAAGAGCCAGCTCCAGACAGCTCCAAAATGGACCCAACGCTGGCCAAAGCTGAGCCAATCAGGTGGGGTGGTGGGAAGGTGTTTTAGTTTTTGTCTTTGTTTCTCACCATCCTACTCTATTTTTAATTGGCAATAAATTAAATTGCTTTTCCCCAAGCCAAGCCTGTTTTGCTCGTGATGGTAATTGGTAAGTGATCTCCCTGTCTGTATCTTGACCCACGAGCTTTTTTTCATCTTATTTTCTCCCCCTGTCTTGTTGAGGAGGGGGAATGAAAGAGTGGCTGGGTGGGTATCTGGCAGCCAGCCAGGGTGTGGCTCTTCTCAAGACTTTCTGCCATCCCAAATACCATAACTGGGCAGCCCTAAGTGCTGGCTGCACCGAGGGTTCTTTGTGAAGTCAATGGATGCCCCCACAGTTGCTCCAGCTCCACAAAATCTCTTTTCTGTGGCACAATATGGCCTGAGCATGGATGAAGCATGTGGTGCATTCATAACTGATTCTCGCCCTAAATTTTTGAGACAGATACATACCTATTATTCTCATTTGCAAAATAGGAAAGAGAGGCAGAATGCAAAAAATTGTGTCCAAATTGTGCAAGCAAGCAGCGTCAGAGCTATGACATTAGCTAACTCCCCATTAAGTACTGCATCGATGTTGGTCCAGACACCAAAGTCCCACCCACTATCTTTTCTCTTCAGCAAAGAACCAATTGTTTTTCTCAGAGCTGACTGTCCTCACATTCAGAATAGGCATTTTCAATCATTCAAAAAAATGAAATTACCACTTTTTAATTTCCACCAGAAAAAGCAAAGCTTTCCAATACTATTTTAGTAATTACATTCCACATCAGCAATACAAAACTATACTTAAATCTAATGTAAGCTGGCTTACTGAATCATAGGTAGCAGTCCTATCAAGTACAGGAGGAAAAAACACCATTGAAGATCAATCGTAAATCTGTTCAAATACACTTAAAAACTAGGATATTTGAAATGCATAAAATACAAGTAATTCAAAACGATGCAATTTCTGTGTGTCTCCTCATTTTCCAACTTGGACTCAGAATACTTATCTTAAACACATGAACAGTCTCCCCCATTATTCCCTCTAATACAATTGTTCATTTTTTTTCCTTTAAAGAATATACCAAACCAAATTCAGTCAAAATGAGCCAATAAAGTGTTTATTAAAATAACGAAACATTCGGGACACATCAGAAAGTGTTTGCTATATGAAAAAAATCACATATGCAACAAAAATAAAATAAACACATGCTTTAAAATGTCGATTTCTTAAAGTAGCAGCATATTTCATAATGTATTGGTTTCATAATAATGATTAGTATTCCTCATTTATTTACATTTTTCAATATCAGCTACAAGATGTGAAGAGCTGTACATTGTTAACAGAAGACAATATGTGTTTGGCAGAGCTCACAAAATAAAGACAAAAATAGCTAGGGTTTGGGGTTGACAGCATCTTGTGCCTCTAAGTAGGCACAAGTGACATTCATGTCTTGATATACAGCATGCGTTCAGCAGTACTTAATTAACACACCTTGGCAGAGAACTTTATGATTAGTTTTGTCAAAAGAAGATTTTTCCTTCCTTTATAAAATAAGAGCAAAGAATATCACTTTTGCTTTATTCTAATAATCATCTGTCCTCACAGCTTTTTCACCATTACAAGTGCTCTAGTTTCTTTTTCATCCTTTTCTCCCTCCGTATCTCTTGCTGCTGCTTATATGTAGACTCCTGGAAAATTTTCTCCACTTGTTTTGCAGAGTCAGGACTGTCTTCTTCCAGCACGTTAATAGCCTGCAAGGCAAAGGGAGTCTTCTCCCAGAGAAGTGGGTTATTCAGCAGCCTCACAGGTATCACAGAGTTTTATTTGTGCTGTTTGTTAAGAGGACTGACAAGGGAGGTGTAAGAGAGACTCATACCAAGGTTCATTCAGAAAATTTTCTGTCAGTAATATAATAGCTCATGCTGAGCCATTCACAGCATCACTTAAGTTTTCCAAGACATGTTTACCACAAGGCATGTCTGCAAAGATTATTCCAGGTTTAATAGAAAATTTATTCTGCAGCAGGTTCTGGATCCAGATGGCTTCATCTACATCATTCTCAGCGTGCAGAACCACAAACTTACAAAAAACATCCTCATTCTCATTACTGCTGCAAACTCCCAGAGCCATGCTTGCAGGCTCCTTGATTTCAGCAGAGAGGCCGCACAATTCATTAATTTGCTTGGAGTCTCTCTGACCTGTACTCATGTTTTTAGCCTTTTTTCTGCTATCTGGTGAAGGAGTTCGTTTGGAGTTAGTACTGCCCATTACAACAAATTCACATGTTCAAAAATGATTTGCTCATGTGATTACTTTTGAAATAACACAAACTAGTTTGGGGGAAGCTATTATTCATGCTAATGAAAGAAGGCAGAAATGCTGAGAGAAAGGCTGATAGATCCTTTTATAGAAGCTAGTAATTAAGATACCGCACTAAAAAAACCCTGCCAAAACCCAAACACATGATTTTTAGCTTTACGCACAAAGAGCATGCAAGTACAACTCTTTCATGAGTGCATCGAGTACTATGTATACCTCCAAACCAGAAAGATGACACTAAATTGCATCAAAGTCAGAAAAAAAGCAAAAATCAATATATGATATAGTGTGCTCTTTTAAATGGACATGTCAAAAACATACCAAATCCTGCAAAATGTAGAATATAAATATGACCAAACAAATACAAAGCCATGGATAAACATATGCTTTATCGAAGTTCAAAATGTGTTCCACGAATGAGTTGAAGAAACACATGTGGACATATAGCAGAAGTGGGATCAGACCTAAAGGAATGAAAATATTTTAGTTGGTTTAAATGGTAACTGGAGTAAGCCTACATGCTACAAAGTAATATTATGCATGTGGTCTGTTGATTAAGGAACTCTAAGAACTTGCCTCTGATCAAGATATTTAATTTACACATACAACAATTGAGAGAGGTGTAATGCCATATGAGTACAGTGAGAAAAAGAAAATTGGGAAAAGTGAAGTAATTTAGGGTAGCAAACTTCCATTAAAAATTTTGTTCACTGCAAACTCGGGATTCCTTCTTTGCTTTGACAAACAGAAACTAATTTTAACAAAGCAGGATGTGGTTTGCTGGTAGACATTATTAGACTGATATAGTTGGAAAAATTAGACAAGTTTTTGGGTGCACAAACCTGGAAATCAGGCTTGATTGCCTGAAAGTTTGGTCATTTCTTCTTAACATACCAGATATTTAATAAAAGATATTACTTCTTCCAGCAACCCATGTCCCATCTTTGTCCTTAGACCATCATGGCTATGACAAAATACCATTCTGACAAAGGTACAAAGCAATAACATAATTTAATAATAATGCAACAGTTCATTTTACTAATCAGATTAGCTGTTACCCTGTTAGATGTTTGCTTTGCAACATAACATCAAAAAAATGATGAGTTCACCAAGAACAAAACTGGCTCCAGTCCTGTCAGCTGACATTTATAAATCAAAATTCAAAAGGCTATTTTCTATATCATTTAAGTGCTCCCTGTTTATGAACATACTCAAGAAGCTTAAAACTTTCTTTTGTTCCTTGGTAATTTGCTTCCCTTCCACACCATACCCAGGGCCTGTTAAACATGTGTTTGGTGCTAATTTGAAACATCTCTTTTTAAGACGAATGTATATAGGTCATACAGATACAGTACAAGAAAAAAACCACAGTATCTGACTTATCAGCTATGACATAAATAAAAGATAGATGAACTGTTCTTGCATCATCTGAAAGCCTGTGGGTGTGTGTAGACACGCATACATACACACACTAATATATTTGTACAGTGGCAGGAATCTCTGTTTTTTCTTGGCAATACTGGAACAGATTTCACTTTTGTTGAACAAGCACCACCTTGCGACACATATATGCAATACTCTAATTATATGCCTTCATATTAATGCTATAGTTAATAGAACTAATGCACAGCTACCGGGATTCGTTCTGTTCCCATGAGCAGTAGATCCCCTCCCAAATGATTCTGTTCACATTTACTTCAGCTTTACTCCATTTTAATTGCAGTCACATCTGAAACATGGACAATTCATCCAATGATCAGTCAGTCCCCGAACTACTGGCCCAGGAATGTAAACTGAACTCCAAATTTGGTAATTCTGGTTTGTTTTGGAAGGACTGCTCCTGTCATTACAGATATAATGCTGATGGAATAATTCTTATATGGTTAAAAATGGATCAGAAGTTAGACTAATCTGTCTTCCTTGCTGGGGCCAAGGAGATATACAGAAGCAATGCAACCCATATGTGTCATCTATGAGACGATGCCAGGAGGTTTTTGAAGTTTAAGAAATGATGCCAGCATAGGCTCCAAGTAATAGACAGGGAGACTGAACATAGGCTTGTAACTGAAAAGAAAGAGTAGGAATAAAAATTGGTAAATCCATGCCAATATCCCTTGGGGAGACAATGATTTTGTCCAAGATCCAAAATGAAGTTTTATATTATTATAATCCGCTCTTTGGGAGATATATTTTTGCAGGCACAACACAATAATGAAGAGTGCTTCCATGAAGGATTAATGTAATTTCCTCTTCTCACAGATGCCATATATTATAACATTATAACCTTTTAAATAAGCAAATCAGGGTCAAACTGGCATTATGTCATTCCCTTGGTACTGGCCAGGATTATACTCGATCTTTTTAAACACAGAAGAGAAGACCATTTTGTAGAGGACAAAAAGGAAATATTACATCTTTTTCATGGCATACTGTGTATGGTTCAACAATTCAGGTCATTAGATTTTTGGTGTGGTGCTAATGCTTGTTTGGAGCAAGAAGTGGAAAAGAGCTAGGAAAGTTATGAATTAAATAAAAGAAGAACCTGATCACTCTTGTCTCAGTGGAACCAAACCTTGGGGGCTCGAACATAAATGTAAAACATTTTCAAAAAGCCTTTCCTGATTATTCATACTCTTACAAATAAACAAATGAAATCTTACATAAAAGAATCAACTCTTCCAGCTAGAAGAAATGGTAGAAGAAAAAGACCTATTTTAATATTTATGTTCTTCCTCCCCTCACCCCTTTTCCATAGATAGGATGGTAGTAAGCTCACAAATGCAAAACTATATCAGAGAGTCACATGTTCTTTTCCAGATGAAAGATTAAATTTTTGAACTCTAATGTCCCCAGAGAACACAAGTGCAAAAGGATTCCCAAACCAATCTACTGTGAATTTGCTTAACACAAGAGCCAACAAACATGGTAATAGAAGAGGCCACCTATGCTGCACCTTCCAGACATTGCTAACTTGCCCCCAAACTACATATGGATGTGGGACAGAAGAGTGCAGTCCTCAAAAAGCATGCATGAAAAAAACTCTTACAGCTATAACAGTTGCCCAATACAACTTTGAAGATCAGAGCAAGGAATGCAGCATTTCTACTGCAATACTACTACACCTTTTATAAAGAGGTGAGAACTGAATCAACAAATCCGCATGATTCACAGTACCAAAGGCTCTATGGCTGCAGTAGAATCATATTTTATATAATTGTTTACAGGCCTTGGGTTACTGAACCAAACCTGGGAACTCACTGTGCAAGATGTAACAAGGCAGCTTCTGTTTCCGAAAATTAGACAGTGTAAGTTGTGACAAAATGCAACAACTAAATGATACAATGTCGTGGTTTAACCTGGCAGGCAGCCAAATACCACGCAGCCGCTCACTCACTCCCCCCACCCCCCCAGTGGGACAGGGAGAGAATCGGAAGGGTAAGAGTGAAAAAAACTCATGGGTTGAGATAAAGACAGTTTAATAGAACAGAAAAGGGAAAATAATGATAATAAATAATGATAGAATATACAAAATGAGTGATGCACAATGCAATTGCTCACCACCCGCGCTGACCGATAACCAAGTAGCGATCTCTACTTCCTGGAACACGCCTCCCATTCATATACTGAGCATGACGTCACATGGTATGGAATACCCCATTGGCCAGCTGGACTGGCTGTCCTGATTATGTTCCCTCCCATCTTGTGTACCTAGCTCAGTCAGTAGGCATGGGAGCTGTCCTTGGACTAGGAGGGCACTTAGCAACAACTGAAAACATCAGTGTGTTATCAACATTCTCCTCATACTAAATCCAAAACACAGCACTAGGAAGAAATTTAACCCTATCCCAGCCGAAACCGGGGCAGTATCCACCCCTTGTTCCATACCATTTACGTTATGCTTAGGTCTCACATTTTTCGATACATTTCAATTAATCACCACTATCTTTTTTATATATATACATATATAATACATATACATACATATATAAACATAAATATATACAAATGTCCATTGAGTTCATTTAGTCCACAACTTTGGGCTCCATCTGTCATAACAGTCTTTCAGGGCCAGAAGGATGGTGTGTGGTGTTGGGCTGTTGCATCCTGAAGCCAGTTCTCATTTCGGTACTACTGCACTCGTTCAGTTCTATCATCGTTGCACTTTGCTTGGTTTCATCAGAGTTAGTTCATTCTACGTTAATCTGGGTGATTTTCACTGCTATACCATTGATAGCAACCATAGAAATAATGATATACAATATCATATAACAATTGACATCATAAAATTCAGTTCATTGGCTATTTTCACCCAAAATCAAATCCCCTTGAGGTACACACCGGACTTCCCCACCCTTTCGCATCACCCACCAAGTGTACCCAGGGCCTTGAGCAAAAGCAATCCCACGGATGGGTTTTCCCTTGCCAGAGGCAGGAGTAACCCAGACTGTCTTCCCCAGCATATTTCTTATGTGCACGACAGGGACTTTATCTCTGTCCTGGTTCCAGCTGGGACAGGGTTAACTTTCTTCCCAGTAGCCTGGGGGGTGTGCTGTGTTTTGGGTTCGGTGTGAAAGGAGCGTTGATGGCCCATTGATGCTTTGGCTGTTGCTGGGTGATGCTTGCACCGGGAGGGGGGAGCACAGCCGGGGTGGTGGACCCAGCTGGCCAATGGGGTATTCTATACCATGTGACATCATGCTCAGTATAAAAACCAGGTGTGGGGGGGGGGGCTCGCCCCCCGTTCGTGACACGCGGTCGGCGGTCGGTGAGCGGTTCTGTTGTGCATTGCCTTCTTTGTGTATTCTGTTATTGTTGTTGTTCTCATTGTTATTATTACTGTTCTACTTAGTTTTATTTCAATTATTAAACTGTTTTTATCTCAACCCGGGAGCTTTCCTACTTGTGCCCTCCCAATTCTCTCCCCCATTCCACCGGGGGGGGTGGTGATCGAGCGGCTGCGTGGCATTTATTTTTGCTGGCTGGGGTTAAACCACGACAGTCCTTTTTGGCGCCCAACGTGGGGCACGAAGGGTTGAGATAACGACAGATTATTTAGAACATATTAAGGAATTTATATCTGGTAACATATTCGTTTGTTCTGCACCATGCTCTTGTTTTTACTGTACCTGTTAAAAATTGGAGTTGGGTTTTGTAGTCTGTTGTGCTCTGCCGTGATTAATGATGTTTTGCCTGGGAGATTTGTTACTAAAACGCTGGCATTGGGGGTTATTTGGTATTTGGGATTCGTAATGAAGCCGTTTCTACATTTCGGGTACCACCTCATGGAGACCATTAGCAATTATACCTTTTCCTCCGAGATGTTTTTATGGAGGAAATAGAGAATGGCACCCTCGCTACCTTCCTCTATGATGTCATCTCCTTTGTTAAAATAACTTGCCAGTACCTTGAACATCCCTGGGTAGTTAAGATACATCTATTGGTACTCCTTGGGAATATTGTTGCGGTTTTATCCAAGGTTAGTAAGCAATTCAAGAATGTCATCCAGAGATCTGCCCCAAGGCTGGATAGTTATGAGTGGCAGGGCGAGTGGGATAGCATGGGCAAATGCCTAGGGCGATGGGCACCCCCAGTGTTCTGGAACTTTACCCCTGAACAAGTGCAGAACCCTGAAAAATTAGTAGAATATTTGGAAGAAGTATGCTGTCACCCTGGCCATTCTAGGGAGACGCAAATCACTACAATGTGCTGGGGCCTGGCCCACGCCTACCGAGCCCTGTTTAACACCACTCAGAACCCCCAAGGGGAAGGAAACGTCTCTGCAGCTGATGACAAAGCAACAGGCCCTGTGGCTACCCCACCCCCCACGGCAAGCACAGTGGCTCCCTCACCCCCCAAGCCCCCCAGGGCAGGCACGGCAGCTACTCCGCCCCCTGCGACAGAGAACCAACCCATGCCGGTATCAGTCGCCCCTATACAAAAAAGAAAATGCACAAGAAAATCAGCTCGTTTAGTAAGGGATGAAGATGAACCAGGGCCATCACGAGAACAGGAGGAGGAGGAGGCAGAACCCGTAAATGAGATGGTGACCACCCGATCCCTATCCCTGGGTGAGCTGCGAGATATGCGAAAAGACTTCAGTTGTCGCCCAGGGGAGCACATTGTCACCTGGCTGCTCCGATGCTGGGATAACGGGGCCAGTAGCCTGGAATTAGAGGGTAGGGAAGCCAAGCAGCTGGGATCCCTTTCTAGGGAAGGGGGCATTGACAAAGCCATTGGACAAGGGGCACAAGTCCTCAGCCTCTGGAGGCGACTCCTGTCAGGTGTGAAGGAAAGGTATCCCTTCAAGGAAGATGTTATATGCCACCCAGGCAAGTGGACCACCATGGAGAGAGGTATCCAGTACCTGAGGGAATTAGCTGTGCTGGAAGTGATTTATGATGACCTGAACAACGAGCAGTTATCCAAAGACCCAGATGAAGTCAAATGCACCCGACCCATGTGGCGGAAGTTTGTACGGAGCGCACCAGCGTCACATGCAAACTCATTGGCAATAACGACCTGGAGAGATGGAGAGGAACAAACAGTGGATGAACTGGCTGGCCAACTCCGGCAATATGAAGAAAGTCTCTCTTCCTCCCTACGGGCCTGTGTCTCTGCTGTGGAGAAACTGTCTCAGGAGGTCCAGCAACTCAAAGAGGATATGTCCTGCTCCCCACCTGCACGGGCCAGTGTCTCAGCCATTAGGAGCAAGCGTCCCTCTGCTCAAGAGAGGAGGCATCGTGGGTACACACCCCGGAGCACCCTGTGGTTTTACCTGCGTGACCACGGAGAGGACATGAGGAAGTGGGATGGAAAACCTACCTCAGCCCTACAGGCACGGGTACATGAGTTGCAAGGGAAAACAACCACAAAAGGGGGTTCTTCCAGGAAAACTGCTGCTCCAGTCCCCAGTGAGTTCCCCAGACAGAGTAGAAGGGCTGATTCCACTTCCGATCTTAACAAAGGGACTTCTGATTCATACTTACAAGAAGTGGATAGCGAATATGATGACCAAGACTAGAGGGGCCCTGCCTCCAGCCAGGTGGAGGAAAGGGACAACCGGGTTTACTGGACTGTGTGGATTCGATGGCCTGGCACATCAGATCCACAAGAATATAAGGCTCTCGTAGACACCGGTGCACAGTGTACCCTGATGCCATCAGGCTATAAAGGGGCAGAACCCATTTGTATTTCTGGAGTGACAGGGGGATCCCAAGAGTTAACTGTGTTGGAGGCGGAAGTAAGTCTAACCGGGAATGAGTGGCAGAAGCACCCCATTGTGACTGGCCCAGAAGCTCCGTGCATCCTTGGCATAGACTACCTCAGGAGAGGGTATTTCAAGGACCCAAAAGGGTACCGGTGGGCTTTTGGTATAGCTGCCCTGGAGACGGAGGAAATTAAGCAGCTGTCCACCTTGCCCGGTCTCTCAGAGGATCCTTCTGTTGTGGGGTTGCTGAGGGTTGAAGAACAACAGGTACCAATCGCTACCACAACAGTGCACCGGCGGCAATACCGCACCAACCGAGACTCCTTGATCCCCATCCATGAGCTGATTCGTCGACTGGAGAGCCAAGGAGTGATCAGTAAGACTCACTCACCCTTCAACAGTCCCATATGGCCAGTGCGAAAGTCCAATGGAGAGTGGAGGCTAACAGTAGACTACCGTGGCCTGAACGAAGTGACGCCACCACTGAGTGCTGCTGTGCCGGACATGCTGGAACTTCAATACGAACTGGAGTCAAAGGCAGCCAAGTGGTACGCCACCATTGATATCGCTAATGCATTCTTCTCCATCCCTTTGGCGGCAGAGTGCAGGCCACAGTTTGCTTTCACTTGGAGGGGTGTCCAGTACACCTGGAACCGACTGCCCCAGGGGTGGAAACACAGCCCTACCATTTGCCATGGACTGATCCACACCGCACTGGAACAGGGTGAGGCTCCGGAACACCTGCAATACATTGATGACATCATCGTGTGGGGCAACACAGCAGAGGAAGTTTTCAAGAAAGGGGAGAGAATAGTCCAAATCCTTCTGAAGGCCGGCTTTGCAATAAAACGAAGTAAGGTCAAGGGACCTGCACAGGAGATCCAGTTTTTAGGAATAAAATGGCAAGATGGACGTCGTCAGATCCCAACAGATGTGATCAATAAAATAACAGCCATGTCTCCACCAACTAACAAAAAGGAAACGCAAGCTTTCTTAGGCGCTGTGGGCTTTTGGAGAATGCATATTCCAAATTACAGTCAGATCGTAAGCCCTCTCTATCACGTGACCAGGAAGAAGAACGACTTCAGATGGGGCCCTGAGCAACGACAAGCATTTGAACAAATTAAACAGGAGATAGTTCAGGCAGTAGCCCTTGGGCCAGTCCGGGCAGGACAAGATGTGAAGAATGTGCTCTACACCGCAGCCGGGGAGAATGGTCCTACCTGGAGCCTCTGGCAGAAAGCACCAGGGGAGACTCGAAGTCGACCCTTAGGGTTCTGGAGTCGGGGATACAGAGGATCCGAGGCCCGCTACACTCCAACTGAGAAGGAGATATTGGCAGCATATGAAGGGGTTCAAGCTGCTTCGGAAGTGGTTGGCACTGAAGCACAGCTCCTCCTGGCACCCCGACTGCCGGTGCTGGGCTGGATGTTCAAAGGGAGGGTCCCCTCTACACATCATGCAACCGATGCTACGTGGAGTAAGTGGGTCACGCTGATCACACAACAGGCCCGAATAGGAAACCCCAGTCGCCCAGGAATCTTGGAGGTGATCACGAACTGGCCAGAAGGCAAAGATTTTGGAATATCCCCAGAAGAGGAGGTGACACGTGCTGAAGAGGCCCCACCATATAACAAACTACCAGAAAACGAGAAGCAATATGCCCTGTTCACGGATGGGTCCTGTCGCCTTGTGGGAAAACATCGGAGATGGAAGGCTGCGGTATGGAGTCCCATACGCCAAGTTGCAGAAACTGCTGAAGGAGAAGGTGAATCGAGTCAGTTTGCAGAGGTGAAAGCCATCCAGCTGGCCTTGGGCATTGCCGAACGAGAAAAATGGCCAGTGCTTTATCTCTATACTGACTCATGGATGGTGGCAAATGCCCTGTGGGGGTGGTTGCAGCAGTGGAAGCAGAACAACTGGCAGCGCAGAGGTAAACCCATCTGGGCTGCCGCATTGCGGCAAGATATTGCTGCCCAGGTAGAGAACCTGGTTGTAAAAGTACGTCACGTAGATGCTCACGTACCCATGAGTCGGGCCACTGAGGAACATCAAAACAACCAGCAGGTGGATCAGGCTGCCAAGATCGAAGTAGCTCAGGTAGATCTGGACTGGCAACATAAAGGTGAATTATTTATAGCTCGGTGGGCCCATGACACTTCAGGCCACCAAGGGAGAGATGCAACATATAGATGGGCTCGTGATCGAGGGGTGGACTTAACCACGGACACTATTGCACAGGTTATCCACGAATGTGAAACATGTGCTGCAATCAAGCAAGCCAAACGAGTAAAGCCTCTTTGGTATGGAGGACGATGGTTGAAGTATAAATATGGGGAGGCTTGGCAGATTGATTATATCACGCTCCCACAAACCCGCCATGACAAGTGCTATGTGCTCACCATGGTGGAAGTAACCACAGGATGGCTGGAAACATATCCTGTGCCCCATGCCACCGCCAGGAACACCATCCTGGGCCTTGAAAAGCAAATCCTGTGGCGACATGGCACCCCAGAAAGAATTGAGTCAGACAACGGGACTCACTTCCGAAACGCCCTCATAGACACCTGGGCCAAAGAGCACGGCATTGAGTGGGTCTATCACATCCCCTACCATGCACCAGCCTCCGGAAAAATTGAACGATACAACGGGCTGTTAAAGACAACACTGAGGGCAATGGGTGGTGGGACGTTCAAGCATTGGGACACACATTTAGCAAAGGCCACCTGGTTAGTCAACACTAGGGGATCTGTCACTCGAGCTGGCCCTGCCCAATCCAAACCCTTACGTGCTGTAGAGGGGGATAAAGTCCCTGTCGTGCATATGAGAAATATGCTGGGGAAGACGGTCTGGGTTGCTCCTACCTCTGGCAAGGGAAAACCCATCCGTGGGATTGCTTTTGCTCAGGGACCTGGGTGCACTTGGTGGGTGATGAGAAAGGATGGGGAAGTCCGGTGTGTACCTCAAGGGGATTTAATTTTGGGTGAAAATAGCCAATGAACTGAATTGTACGATGTTAGTTATTACATAGTACTGTATGTCATCACTTTTATGGTTACCATATGCCATATTAACAGTATTACAGTAAGAATCACCCAGATTAATTTAGGATGAACGCCGATGAAACTGAGCAAGGTGCAAGAAAGATAGAACCAGACGAGCGCCCAGAACTGGCCTCCGCATGCAAGAGCCCGACACCACACACCATCTCTCCTGCCCTGCAAGACTGTTACGACAGGTGGAACCCGAAGTCATGGACTACATGAACTCAACGGACGTTTTAGAGGGATGGCCCATGGACTAAGGGAATGATATCTCTGTGTGTGTGTATATCAAAAGGCAGGGAAAAGTAGCGGTGACTAATTGGAATGTATGGGAAAATGTGAGACCTGGGCATGATGTAGATGGTATAGAATAAGGGGTGGATACTGTCCTGGTTCCAGCTGGGACAGGGTTAACTTTCTTCCCAGTAGCTTGGGGGGTGTGCTGTGTTTTGGGTTCGGTGTGAAAGGAGCGTTGATGGCCCATTGATGCTTTGGCTGTTGCTGGGTGATGCTTGCACCGGGAGGGGGGAGCACAGCCGGGGTGGTGGACCCAGCTGGCCAATGGGGTATTCTATACCATGTGACATCATGCTCAGTATAAAAACCAGGTGTGGGGGGGGGGGGCTCGCCCCCCGTTCGTGACACGCGGTCGGCGGTCGGCGGTCGGTTCTGTTGTGCATTGCCTTCTTTGTGTATTCTGTTATTGTTGTTGTTCTCACTGTTATTATTACTGTTCTACTTAGTTTTATTTCAATTATTAAACTGTTTTTATCTCAACCCGGGAGCTTTCCTACTTGTGCCCTCCCAATTCTCTCCCCCATTCCACCGGGGGGGGGGTGATCGAGCGGCTGCGTGGCGTTTATTTTTGCTGGCTGGGGTTAAACCACGACAATCTCCATCTACAGTACGTAAGAGTCTTGATTGGGCAGGGCCAGCTCGAGTGACAGATCCCCTAGTGTTCACTAACCAGGTGGCCTTTGCTAAATGTGTGTCCCAATGCTTGAATGTCCCACCACCCATTGCTCTCAGTGTTGTCTTTAGCAGCCCGTTGTATCGTTCGATTTTCCCAGAGGCTGGTGCATGGTAGGGGATGTGATAGACCCACTCAGTGCCGTGATCTTTGGCCCAGGTGTCTATGAGGGTGTTTCGGAAGTGAGTCCCGTTGCCTGACTCAATTCTTTCTGGGGTGCCATGTCGCCATAGGACTTGCTTTTCAAGGCCCAGGATGGTGTTCTGGGCAGTGGCATGGGGCACAGGGTATGTTTCTAGCCAGCCGGTGGTTGCTTCCACCATGGTGAGCACATAGCACTTGTCGTGGCGGGTTTGTGGGAGTGTGATATAATCAATCTGCCAGGCCTCCCCATATTTATATTTCAACCATCGTCCTCCATACCAAAGGGGCTTTACTCGCTTGGCTTGCTTGATTGCAGCGCATGTTTCACATTCATGAATAACCTGTGCAATAGTCTCCATGGTCAAGTCCACCCCTCGATCACAAGCCCATCTACATGTTGCATCTCTTCCTTGATGGCCTGAGGCATCATGGGCCCACCGAGCTATAAATAATTCACCCTTATGTTGCCAGTCCAGTTCCACCTGAGCCACTTCAATCTTAGCAGCCTGGTCCACCTGCTGGTTGTTTTGATGTTCCTCAGTGGCCCGACTCATGGGTACGTGAGCATCTACGTGACGTACTTTTACAGTCAGGTTCTCTACCCGGGCACCAATATCTTGCCACAATGCGGCAGCCCAGATGGGTTTACCTCTGCGCTGCCAGTTGTTCTGCTTCCACTGCTGCAACCACCCCCACAGGGCATTCGCCACCATCCATGAGTCAGTATAGAGATAAAGGACTGGCCATTTTTCTCGTTCGGCAATGTCCAAGGCCAGCTGGATGGCTTTCACCTCTGCAAACTGGCTTGACTCACCTTCTCCTTCAGCAGTTTCTGCAACTTGGCGTATAGGACTCCATACAGCAGCTTTCCACCTCTGATGCTTTCCCACAAGGCGACAGGACCCATCAGTGAACAGGGCATATTGCTTCTCATTTTCTGGTAGTTTATTATACAGTGGGGCTTCTTCAGCACGTGTCACCTCCTCCTCTGGGGATATTCCACAATCTTTGCCTTCTGGCCAGTTCGTGATCACTTCCAAGATTCCTGAGTGACTGGGGTTTCCTATTCGGGCCCGTTGTGTGATCAGGGCAACCCACTTACTCCACGTAGCATCGGTTGCATGATGTGTAGAGGGGACCCTCCCTTTGAACATCCAGCCCAGCACCGGCAGTCGGGGTGCCAGGAGGAGCTGTGCTTCAGTACCAACCACTTCCGAAGCAGCTCGAACCCCTTCATATGCTGCCAATATCTCCTTCTCAGTTGGAGTGTAGCGGGCCTCGGATCCTCTGTATCCCCGACTCCAGAACTCTAAGGGTTGACCTCGAGTCTCCCCTGGTGCTTTCTGCCAGAGGCTCCAGGTAGGGCCATTCTCCCCGGCTGCGGTGTAGAGCACATTCTTTACATCTTGTCCTGCCCGGATTGGCCCAAGGGCTACTGCCTGAACTATCTCCCGTTTAATTTTTTCAAAGGCTTGTCGTTGCTCAGGGCCCCATTTAAAATCGTTCTTCTTCCGAGTCACTTGATAGAGGGGGCTTACAATCAGGCTGTAATCTGGAATATGCATTCTCCAAAAGCCCACAACGCCTAAGAAAGCTTGTGTTTCCTTTTTGCTAGTTGGTGGGGACATGGCTGTTATTTTGTTGATCACATCCATTGGGATCTGACGACATCCATCTTGCCATTTTATTCCTAAAAACTGGATCTCCTGTGCGGGTCCCTTGACCTTACTTTGTTTTATGGCAAAACCGGCCTTCAGAAGGATTTGAATTATTCTCTCCCCTCAAAAACTTCTTCTGCTGTGCTACCCCATACAATGTTGTCATCAATGTACTGCAGGTGTTCCGGAGCCTCACCCTGTTCCAGTGTGGTGTGGATCAGTCCATGGCAAATGGTAGGGCTGTGTTTCCACCCCTGGGGCAGTTGGTTCCAGGTGTACTGGACGCCCCTCCAAGTGAAAGCAAACTGTGGCCTGCACTCTGCCGCCAAAGGGATGGAGAAGAAGGCATTAGCAATGTCAATTGTGGCGTACCACTTGGCTGCCTTTGACTCCAGTTCGTATTGAAGTTCCAGCATGTCCGCCCCCGGCAGCACTCAGTGGCGGCGTGACTTCGTTCAGGCCACGGTAGTCTACTGTTAGTCTCCACTCTCCATTAGACTTTCGCAGTGGCCATATGGGACTGTTAAAGGGTGAGCGAGTCTTGCTGATCACTCCTTGGCTCTCCAGTCGATGAATCAGCTCATGGATAGGGATCAGGGAATCTTGATTGGTGCGATATTGTCGCCGGTGGACTGTTGTGGTAGCGATTGGTACCTGTTGTTCTTCAACCCTCAGCAACCCTACAACAGAAGGGTCCTCTGAGAGACCAGGCAAGGTGGACAGCTGTTTAATTTCCTCTGTCTCCGGGGCAGCTATACCAAAAGCCCACCGGGACCCTTTTGGGTCCTTGAAATACCCTCTCCTGAGGTAGTCTATGCCAAGGATGCACGGAGCCTCTGGGCCAGTCACAATGGGGTGCTTCTGCCACTCATTCCCAGTTAGGCTCACTTCGGCCTCCAATACAGTTAACTCTTGGGATCCCCCTGTCCCTCCAGAAATACAAGTGGGTTCTGCCCCTTTATAGCCTGATGGCATCAGGGTACACTGTGCACCGGTGTCTACGAGAGCCTTATACTCCTATGGGTCTGATGTGCCAGGCCATCGAATCCACACAGTCCAGTAAACCCGGTTGTCCCTTTCCTCCACCTGGCTGGAGGCAGGGCCCCTCTAGTTCTGGTCATAGTATCCACTTCTCACTTCTTGCAAACGCGAGTCAAGAATTCCTTCATTACAGTCCAAAGTAAGATCAGCCCTTCTACTCTCTCTGGGGAACTGTTCACTTGAAACTGGACTGTCATTAGACAGGTTTTTCCTGACAACTGGAGCAGCATTTTTCCTGGGAGAACCCCCTTGTGTGTGTCCTGGTTCCAGCTGGGACAGGGTTAACTTTCTTTCCAGTAGCTTGGGGGGTGTGCTGTGTTTTGGTTTCGGTGTGAAAGGAGCGTTTATGGCCCATTGATGCTTTGGCTGTTGCTGGGTGATGCTTGCACCGGGAGGGGGGAGCACAGCCGGGGTGGTGGACCCAGCTGGCCAATGGGGTATTCTATACCATGTGACATCATGCTCAGTATAAAAACCAGGTGTGTGGGGCGGCTCGCCCCCCCCGTTCGTGACACGCGGTCAGTGAGCGGTTGCGTTGTGCATTGCGTGTTTTGTGTATTCTGTTATTGTTGTTGTTCTCATTGTTATTATTACTGTTCTACTTAGTTTTATTTCAATTATTAAACTGTTTTTATCTCAACCCGGAGGCTTTCCTACTTGTGCCCTCCCAATTCTCTCCCCCATCCCACCGGGGGGGGCGGTGATCGAGCGGCTGCGTGGCGTTTATTTTTGCTGGCTGGGGTTAAACCACGACAGTGTGATTGTTTTTCCTTGCAACTCACGTACCTGTGCCTCTAGGGTCAAGGTAGGTTTTCCATCCCGCTGCCTCATGTCCTCTCCGTGGTCATGCAGGTAAAACCACAGGGTGCCCCGTGGTGTGTACTTTCTATATCCTCTCTCTTGAGCAGAAAAACGCTGACTCCTAATGGCTGAGATACTGGTCCGTACAGGTGGAGAATAGGATCTATCGTCTTTGAGTTGTTGGACCTCCCGGGACAGTTTCTCCACAGCCGAGACAAGGGAGGAGGAGATAGTTTCTTCAAAATCCCGAAGTCTGCTAACTAAGACTTCCACCATTGGTGCTTCTTCCTCTTTCCAGCACAGTACTGCCAACGAACTGGCATACGATGCTGGTGCGCTCCGTACCAACTTCTGCCACATGGGACGCGTGCACTGGACGTCATCTGGATCTTTGGGCGTTTGGTTGTTGTCCAGGTCACTATAAACCACCTCCAGCACGCCTAGTTCTCTCAGGTACTGGATACCTCTCTCCATAGTGGTCCATTTGCCTGGGCGATATATAACATCTTCCTTGAAGGGATACCTTTCCTTCACGCCTGACAGCAGTCGCCTCCAGAGGCTGAGGACCTGTGTCCCTTGTCCAATTGCTTTGTCAATGCCCCCTTCCCTAGCAAGGGATCCCAGCTTATTGGCTTCTTTCCCCTCTAATTCCAGGCTACTGGCCCCATTATCCCAGCATCGGAGCAGCCAGGTAACAATGTGCTCGCCTGGACGACGGCTGAAATCTTTCCGCATATCTCGCAGCTCACTCAGGGATAGGGATCGGGTGGTTTCCGTCTCGTTTATGAGTTCTTCCTCTTCCTCCTCCCCTCCTTGTGATGGCCCTGGTCTTCCATCATCCCTTTCTAAACGACCTGATCTCCGCTTCCAAGATTTCCTCTTCTGTACAGGGGCAACGGATCCCAGCAAGCGTTGGTCCTCTGGTTCAGCTGTAGTGCCTGTTGCTGGGGTTTGGGTAGCTGCAGTGCTTGTCATGGGGGTTGGAGTAACTGTAGTGACTGTTGGCGGGGTTTGAGTAGCCACAGGGGTTGTCGTGGGGGTTGAAGTAGCCGCAGTGCCTGTCGTGGGGTTTTGAGTAGCTACTGTGTCTGTTGCCGGGGTTGATCTCCCGCTGCCCACCGCCCCTGAGACTCGCTGCTCCGCCCGCCCCAACGAGGCACCGCGGTTTGCCCTCCCTCTTTTCTTGTTCCTGAGGGTTGATCTCTGGACAGTATTCCTGAATAGTTGTTTAACCCTAAACAAGGCCTGAACAACATTCAGGAGACATAGCAATATGAACATGCTTGTTTGAACATCCCAAGGATATTCAAAATTCTCAGGGAATATTGTAGACATCTTCGTGAAGAGGATAGAAGAAAAAGGAGTTTCTGGAGATATGGAAGGGAAGATGAACAAGTGGGAGAAAGTGTCCCATCCTGTCTCCCCCTTAAATTCATTCTCCAAGGAGAAAAAAGTGCAATTACTAATAGTTTCTAAGAGGTGGTTCCCGATGTACAGAAATGACGGCAGTACCGAGTATAGATACCAGGTTAGACTTACGACCAATGATTTTATCACCTCATAAAACAGCAGCAAAATGATAATCTTGGCCCAGTTCCGACTGATGATAAACAGCACAAAAGGGAACACATACTGCAAGCAAGGTATTACATGACCCAACATTGAGAGCCAGCCCCACAACTTTGAGAGCCAATAAATCAACATTGTGACCAATCAATATAACGAATGCTTATAACAATTTTTCCTTAACACACTTTGGTCAGATCTATCGTTATCTCAACCCTTCGAGCCCCACGTTGGGCGCCAAAAAGGGACTGTCGTGGTTTAACCTGGCAGGCAGCCAAATACCACGCAGCCGCTCACTAACTCCCCCCACCCCCCCAGTGGGACGGGGAGAGAATCGGAAGGGTAAGAGTGAGAAAAACTCGTGGGTTGAGATAAAGACAGTTTAATAGAACAGAAAAAGGGAAAATAATGATAATAAATAATGATAGAATATACAAAATGAGTGATGCACAATGCAATTGCTCACCACCCGTGCTGACCGATAACCAAGTAGCGATCGGTACTTCCTGGATCACGCCTACCATTCATATACTGAGCATGACGTCACATGGTATGGAATACCCCATTGGCCAGCTGGGCTGGCTGTCCTGATTATGTTCCCTCCCATCTTGTGTACCTAGCTCAGTCAGTAGGCATAGGAGCTGTCCTTGGACTAGGAGGACACTTAGCAACAACTGAAAACATCAGTGTGTTATCAACATTCTCCTCATACTAAATCCAAAACACAGCACTAGGAAGAAATGTAACCCTATCCCAGCCGAAACCGGGACATACAAGCAAGCTGTCAGGGTAATGTCCTTTGTGCTCTTCTTGCACTTCTGCCAGTACAATCAGCCCTCAGTGTGATGGATGCATCCACTCTGCGTGAGTGAACAGTACTTTGGTTCAGGCATCACCAACAAGTAGGCCTGACTGAAATCAGCCTTGCTGTGCAAACCGTGAGAACTGTGCTAGGCCATGTCTTCTCAGGAACTAAGGAATCTAGGCCATGTCTTATCAGGAGCAAACAGTACCAGCCTGAGCTGGGACTAGACAAAACTACAACTGCTACAGCTGCACACCTGCACATACCCCAAAGGGGGGGTTGACTGCGAGTCAATCACTTGATGCTATAAATATCTGTAGCCCCTCCCCGAGCCCATTGAGCTCTCCTGTACGGCAGCAGGGACACCTCTCAAGGTTACTCCTCAAGGTTGAGAGACCCCTTACCCGGCATCTGATATCTATAACGAGGTAAGTGACATTTTACATTAGGCCTAAAAGTATATTGTATGCTAGCGACATCTATATATATCCAGCTATAGCTTAATTATTAGAAGTGTAGTAAGTAGTAGAGTGTTTGACTGCCATCTAATTATCATTTAAATCATCATTTAAATCACTGTCAAATCACTGTTTAATTACCGTTCAATTATTGCTTAATCACCATTTGATTACCATTTAATTTTCATTCAATCATCGATTAATTATCACTTGATCATCGTTTAATCATTAATAAAACCCTTTTAGTTAACCCCACAACGATGACTTCTCTTAATAATTCACCTGCGACACTCAGTTATCTGGGCTGTGGAGATGTTTGGCTATATAGAGCTAACATGAGTCAGGAAGCAGAATAATTGCATTCACAAGTGTCCTGGTTTCGACTGGGATAGAGTTAAATTTCTTCCTAGTGCTGTGTTTTGGATTTAGTATGAGAAGAATGTTGATAACACACTGATGGTTTCAGTTGTTGCTAAGTATCTTGTCAAGGACAATTACCCTCTGCTACCAAGCTAGACTGGGAGGAGGGAACACAGCCAGGACAGCTAGCCCAGCTGGCCAATGGGGTATTCCATACCATGTGACGTCATGCTCAGTATATGAATGGTAGGCGTGATCCAGGAAGTACCGATCGCTACTTGGTTATCGGTGAGCGCGGGTGGTGAGCAATTGCATTGTGCATCACTCATTTTGTATATTCTATCATTATAATTATTATTTTCCCTTTTCTGTTCTATTAAACTGTCTTTATCTCAACCCACGAGTTTTTCTCACTCTTACCCTTCCGATTTTCTCCCCATCCCACTGCGGGGGGTGGGGGGAGTGAGTGAGCGGCTGCGTGGTATTTGGCTGCCTGCCAGGTTAAACCACGACAACAAGTAATGCACCATGGGGCCTTACCAGCTCATTTCAGTGACATCTCAGGAATCCCTGAACCTCAGAACTCAAGCGTTACTGACCTTGCTCTTCACCAGTACTCTCTCACTGTATGTTCTTAGAGCAACATTTAAATATCATTCATAGTTTTGCTTTACCCATTTTACCCCAGCACCAGTTACTGCAGATAATTGACAACTGACTATACTTAACATTGAAGATGTGATGATATGACAGGCCCTTCCTGACTTAACAGGGGTCATGGGAAATTTAGTGATGCACCTTAATGCTAATCAACAGATTACACTAACCTTTAAGTAGCTCTTCTTGTTTTAAAAGTCAAGATAGACACATCAATCTCATAAAATTAATTCCCTAATACCTTTAGAGCACCAATAGCACACACAAATGTGTGTGGCAGAAAACTGAAATCGGATGGTTTACATGGCTAGAGAATATTGTCCTCCAAGGGAAAGGAACTGAATCAATAGTGTTCAGACCAGCATATTAAATTAATTAATTTTCAGCTTACTATATCAAACTGAAAACTGTAGTGAACTGATTAAGTCTCAAACACCCCTCCTTCAGGAGAGCCAATTCCCATCAGAGGGCCAGGGAGGGTGACAGCTGGGGTGGTAACAGCACCAGTTGCCTGATTTCCATCTGCTGTTGCACATCTGTTAGAGCCCTAAGTGAATCCAGTTGAAACTCAGCTATACACAATATTTTTGTCACTTCCTGACATGTATATACCTTACTAAAAAAGCCAGTATTGCCATATAACCTGTTAGGCCTGGACCACAAATTAAAAGCTCCACACAGAGAAATATTTGACAGAGAATCAGTTTGAGTACAGACAAGTCTGTCAGCCCTCCCAGAACAATTCCACTATTCAGGATTTCATCAATATCTCCTTTCATAACTCCGCCTCAGCCTTCCAACTTTTTTGATTAAGTTTAGAACATTAAGTTTAGCACATTCCCACATATGCATCTAGCACCAGAAACGCCATGTACTTGAGTAATAATACTTAAAACCCATTAGTTTCCCATGGAATGTTGCCATAGACTGCCTACATTATATGCAACCATAAATGTTTTTCATCTAAGAGTTCTGCTGCTCCCCATTCTCTCATTTTGCCATCTCGCCTGTCCAACCTCCTAGCACACATACAGAGAGCTCCACAGATTTCTGGCCCCATAATAAAACATAGCACATAATAAAACGTTACATAGATATCATTCGCTATTTGTATTGTTCAGACAATACTTTTGTAAAATTTTTTCAAACTTTTAAATTTTATATTATTTTGAATCCTTAAAATTCATGGAAGTTTTGGATCAGGCAAGCTTGCTCTTCTCTTATGGCTGTAGCTTTTCCTACTCAAAGATATGCAAGCCATCGGTAGCTTTTTTTTTTTCTACAGCCTCAAGGCTGAGCCTCAAGGCTGATTCTCTTCTGGTTTTGTTTATAAAGAAAACCAAAGGATCTGAAAAAACATTGTCCTTAAGATTACCATTAACTTTTTGCCTCAGTTTTAAGGTCTGACCTTACCAAGTGTGTAATCACTGTAAGACACCCTCAGCTGTCACCTTTTTTTTCATATGTAAAAACCCAATTTACCCAACTGAAGTTATCACACAATTAAAACATTCTACTGTGCTAGTTCTACAGCAATAATTGCACTTGCACACAAAATATTTTGCTATCGGTCCTCTTTAACTGTCAGATACCAAAACCTGGTAAGGGAAAGGAAACGGCAGGGGTTCTGCCATACAGCGAAGCAACTGCTGCTATTTCAATAACCCAGCACAGCAATACAGTAGCAAAATCAATAAACCTGCATGGTTATGGGATGGATGAGGAGCCAAGTAAGAGCTTATGGGTTAGAATTAAAGAGAGGAAAGGTAGAGATGGCATTGTAGTGGGTGTCTGCTATAGGCCACCTGACCAGGAAGAACAAGAGGATGAGGCCCTCTGCAGACAGATAGGAGCAGCCTCACTTTCACAGGCCCTGGTCCTCATGAGGGACTCCAACCACCCCGATATCTGCTGGAGGAACAACACAGCAGGACATAAGCAATCCAGGAGGTTCCTGGAGAGCATCGATGACAACTTCCTGACACAAGAGATAGAGGAGCCAACGAGGAGAGGTGCTCTGCTGGACCTCATACTGTCGTGGTTTAACCTGGCAGGCAGCCAAATACCACGCAGCCGCTCACTCACTCCCCCCACCCCCAGCGGGACGGGGAGAGAATCGGAAGGGTAAGAGTGAGAAAAACTCGTGGGTTGAGATAAAGACAGTTTAATAGAACAGGGAAAAAGAAGGGAAAATAATAATGATAATGATAATGATAAAATATACAAAATGAGTGATGCACAATGCAATTGCTCACCACCCGCGCTGACCGATAACCAAGTAGCGATCGGTACTTCCTGGATCACCCCTACCCTTCATATACTGAGCATGACGTCACATGGTATGGAATACCCCATTAGCCAGCTGGGCTGGCTGTCCTGATTATGTTCCCTCCCATCTTGTGTACCTAGCTCAGTCAGTAGGCATGGGAGCTGTCCTTGGACTAGGAGGGCACTTAGCAACAACTGAAAACATCAGTGTGTTATCAACATTCTCCTCATACTAAATCCAAAACACAGCACTAGGAAGAAATTTAACCCTATCCCAGCCGAAACCAGGACAATATCCACCCCTTATTCCATACCATTTACGTCGTGCTTAGGTCTCACATCTTTTTTAATACATTTCAATTAACCACCACTATCTTTCTTTATATATACACACATATATATATATGCACGCACAGATATCATTCCCTCGGTCTATGGACTATCCCTCTAAAATGTCCACTGAGTTCATTTAGTCCATGACTTTGGGCTCCATATGTTATAACAGTCTTTCAGGGCCGGAGAGATGGTGTGCGGTGTTGGGCCGTTGCATCCTGAAGCCAGTTCTCATTTTGGTACTGCTGCGCTCGTCCAGTTCTATCGTCGTTGCACTTCGCTCGGTTTCATTGGAGTTAGTTCATTCTTCACTAATCTGGGTGATTTTCACTGCTATACCACTGCTATATCATAGAAATAATGATATACAATATCATGTAACAGTTGACATAAAAATTCAGTTCATTGGCTATTTTCACCCAAAATCAAATCCCCTTGAGGTACACACCGGACTTCCCCACCCTTTCGCATCACCCACCAAGTGCACCCAGGTCCTTGAGCAAAAGCAATCCCACGGATGGGTTTTCCCTTGCCAGAGGCAGGAGTAACCCAGACCGTCTTCCCCAGCATATTTCTCATATGCACGACAGGGACTTTATCTCCATCTACAGTACGTAAGAGTCTTGATTGGGCAGGGCCAGCTCGATTGGCAGATCCCCTGGTATTGACTAACCAGGTGGCCTTTGCCAAATGTGTGTCCCAATGTTTGAATGTCCCACCACCCATTGCTCTCAGCGTAGTTTTTAGCAGTCCATTGTATCGTTCGATTTTCCCGGAGGCTGGTGCATGGTAGGGGATGTGATAGACCCACTCAATGCCATGCTCTTTGGCCCAGGTGTCTATCAGGGCGTTTTGGAAGTGAGTCCCGTTGTCTGACTCAATTCTTTCTGGGGTGCCATGTCGCCATAGGACTTGCTTTTCAAGGCCCAGGATGGTGTTCCGGGCAGTGGCATGGGGCACAGGGTATGTTTCTAGCCATCCGGTGGTTGCTTCCATCATGGTGAGCACATAGCGCTTACCGTGTCGGGTTTGTGGGAGTGTGATATAATCAATCTGCCAGGCCTCCCCATATTTATTTTTCAACCATCGTCCCCCATACCAAAGAGGCTTTACTCGCTTGGCTTGTTTGATTGCAGCGCACGTTTCACACTCGTGGATAACCTGTGCAATAGCGTCCATGGTTAAGTCCACCCCTCGATCACGAGCCCATCTATATATTGCATCTCTTCCTTGGTGGCCTGACGCGTCATGGGCCCACCGAGCTATAAATAGTTCACCCTTATGTTGCCAGTCCAAATCCACCTGAGCCACTTCAATCTTAGCAGCCTGGTCCACCTGCTCGTTATTTTGATGTTCCTCAGTAGCCCGACTCTTGGGTACGTGAGCATCTACGTGACGTACTTTTACAGTCAGGTTCTCTACCCGGGCAGCAATATCTTGCCACAACGCGGCAGCCCAGATGGGTTTACCTCTGCGCTGCCAGTTGTTCTGCTTCCACTGCTGCAACCACCCCCACAGGGCATTTGCCACCATCCATGAGTCAGTATAGAGATAAAGCACTGGCCATTTTTCTCGTTTGGCAATGTCCAAGGCCAGCTGGATGGCTTTCACCTCTGCAAACTGGCTCGATTCACCTTCTCCTTCAGCAGTTTCTGCAACTTGGCGTATAGGACTCCATACAGCAGCTTTCCATCTCCGATGTTTTCCCACAAGGCGACAGGACCCATCCGTGAACAGGGCATATTGCTTCTCGTTTTCTGGTAGTTTATTATACAGTGGGGCTTCTTCAGCACGTATCACCTCCTCCTCTGTGGATATGTCAAAATCTTTGCCTTCTGGCCAGTTCGTGATCACCTCCAAGATTCCTGGGCGACTGGGGTTTCCTATTCGGGCCCGTTGTGTGATCAGGGCGACCCACTTACTCCACGTAGCATCGGTTGCATGATGTGTAGAGGGGACCCTCCCTTTGAACATCCAGCCCAGCACCGGCAGTCGGGGTGCCAGGAGGAGCTGTGCTTCAGTACCAACCACTTCCGAAGCAGCTTGAACCCCTTCATATGCTGCCAATATCTCCTTCTCAGTTGGAGTGTAGCGGGCCTCGGATCCTCTGTATCCCCGACTCCAGAACCCTAAGGGTCGACCTCGAGTCTCCCCTGGTGCTTTCTGCCAGAGGCTCCAGGTAGGACCATTCTCCCCGGCTGCGGTGTAGAGCACATTCTTTACATCTTGTCCTGCCCGGACTGGCCCAAGGCCTACTGCCTGAACTATCTCCTGTTTAATTTGTTCAAAGGCTTGTCGTTGCTCAGGGCCCCATCTGAAGTCGTTCTTCTTCCTGGTCACGTGATAGAGAGGGCTTACGATCTGACTGTAATTTGGAATATGCATTCTCCAAAAACCCACAACGCCTAAGAAAGCTTGTGTTTCCTTTTTGCTAGTTGGTGGAGACATGGCTGTTATTTTATTGATCACATCTGTTGGGATCTGACGACGTCCATCTTGCCATTTTATTCCTAAAAACTGGATCTCCTGTGCAGGTCCCTTGACCTTACTTTGTTTTATGGCAAAACCAGATTTCAGAAGGATTTGAATTATTTTCTTCCCTTTCTCAAAACTTCTTCTGCTGTGTTGCCCCACATGATGATGTCATCAATGTACTGCAGGTGTTCCGGAGCCTCACCCTGTTCCAGTGCGGTGTGGATCAGTCCATGGCAAATGGTAGGGCTGTGTTTCCACCCCCGGGGCAGTCGGTTCCAGGTGTACTGGACGCCCCTCCAAGTGAAAGCAAACTGTGGCCTGCACTCTGCCGCCAAAGGGATGGAGAAGAAGGCATTAGCAATGTCAATTGTGGCGTACCACTTGGCTGCCTTTGACTCCAGTTCGTATTGAAGCTCTAGCATGTCCGGCACGGCAGCACTCAGTGGCGGCGTGACTTCGTTCAGGCCACGGTAGTCTACTGTTAGCCTCCACTCTCCATTAGACTTTCGCACTGGCCATATGGGACTGTTGAAGGGTGAGCGAGTCTTGCTGATCACTCCTTGGCTCTCCAGTCGACGAATCAGCTCATGGATGGGGATCAGAGAGTCTCGGTCGGTGCGGTATTGCCGCCGGTGCACTGTTGTGGTAGCGATTGGTACCTGTTGTTCTTCAACCCTCAGCAACCCCACAACAGAAGGATCCTGTGAGAGACCGGGCAAGGTAGACAGCTGTTTAATTTCCTCCGTCTCCAGGGCAGCTATACCAAAAGCCCACCGGTACCCTTTTGGGTCCTTGAAATACCCTCTCCTGAGGTAGTCTATGCCAAGGATGCACGGAGCCTCTGGGCCAGTCACAATAGGGTGCTTCTGCCACTCATTCCCGGTCAGGCTCACTTCGGCCTCCAATACAGTTAACTCTTGGGATCCCCCTGTCACTCCAGAAATACAAATGGGTTCTGCCCCTTTATGGTTTGATGGCATCAGGGTGCACTGTGCACCAGTGTCTACGAGAGCCTTATATTCTTGTGGATCTGATGTGCTAGGCCATCGAATCCACACAGTCCAGTAAACCCGGTTGTCCCTTTCCTCCACCTGGCCGGAGGCAGGGCCCCTCTAGTTCTGGTCATAGTATCCATCTCTCACTTCTTGCAAACGTGAGTCAAGAATTTCTTCATTGCAATTACAGTCCAAAGTAAGATCAGCCCTTCTACTCTGCCTGGGGAACTGTTCACTGGAAACTGGACCGTCGTGAGACAGGTTTTTCCTGACAACTGGAGCAGCATTTTTCCTGGGAGAACCCCCTTGTGTGATTGTTTTTCCTTGCAACTCACGTACACGTGCCTCTAGGATGAAGGTAGGTTTTCCATCCCACTGCCTCATGTCCTCTCCGTGGTCACGCAGGTAAAACCACAGGGTGCCCCGTGGTGTGTACTTTCTATATCCTCTCTCTTGAGGAGAAAAACGCTGACTCCTAATGGCTGAGATACTGGTCCGTACAGGTGGAGAATAAGACATATCCTCTTTGAGTTGCTGGACCTCCCGGGACAGTTTCTCCACAGCCGAGACAAGGGAGGAGGAGATAGTTTCTTCAAAATCCCGAAGTCTGCTAACCACCTCATCCACCGTTGGTGCTTCTTCCTCTTTCCAGCACAGTACTGCCAACGAACTGGCATACGATGCTGGTGCGCTCCGTACCAACTTCCGCCACATGGGTCGCGTGCACTGGACGTCATCTGGATCTTTGGGCGTTTGGTTGTTGTCCAGGTCACTATAAACCACCTCCAGCACGCCTAGTTCTCTCAGGTACTGGATACCTCTCTCCATAGTGGTCCATTTGCCTAGGCGATATATAACATCTTCCTTGAAGGGATACCTTTCCTTCACGCCTGACAGCAGTCGCCTCCAGAGGCTGAGGACCTGTGTCCCTTTTCCAATTGCTTTGTCAATACCTGCTTCCCTAGCAAGGGATCCCAGCTGTTTGGCCTCCTTCCCCTCTAATTCCAGGCTACTGGCCCCATTATCCCAGCATCGGAGCAGCCAGGTAACAATATGCTCGCCTGGACGACGGCCGAAATCTTTCCGCATATCTCGCAACTCATTCAGGGATAAGGATCGGGTGGTTTCCGTCTCGTTTATGAGTTCTTCCTCTTCCTCCTCCCCTCCTCGTGATGGCCCTGGTTTTCCATCATCCTTTTCTACACGACCTGACTTCCGCTTCAAAGATTTCTTCTTCTGTACAGGGGCGACGGATACCAGCGACGGTTGGTCCTCTGGTTCAGCTGTAGTACCCGTCGCGAGGGTTTGGGTAGCTGCAGTGCCTGTCGCGGGGGTTGGAGTATTTGTAGTGACTGTTGCCGGGGTTTGAGTGGCTGCAGTGCCTGTTGCAGGGGTTGGAGTAACTGTAGTGACTGTTGCCGGGGTCTGAGTAGCCATAGTGGTTGTTGTGGTTGTTGTGGTTGAAGTAGCCACGGTGCCTGTCACAGGGGTTTGAGTAGCCACAGTGGTTGCCGTGCGGGTTGAAGGAGCTACAGTGCCTGTCGTGGGGGTTTGAGTAGTCACTGTATCTGCTGCTGGGGTTGATCTCTGGACAGTATTCCTGAAGAGTTGTTTAACTCTAAACAAGGCCTGAACCACATTCAGAAGACATAGCAATATGATCATGCTTGTTTGAACATCCCAAGGATATTCAAAATTCTCAGGGAATATTGTAGACGTCTTCATGAAGAGGATAGAAGAAAAAGGAGTTTCTGAAGATATGGAGGGGAAGGTGAACAAGTGGGAGAAAGTGTCCCATCTTGTCTCCCCCCTAAATTCATCCTCTGAGGTGAAGACGTAAGAAGTGTAATTATTAATAGTTTCCAAAAGATAGCTCCCAAAGAACAGGAATGATGGCAGTGCTGAGTACAGGCTCGTGACCAATAATTTTATCATAACATAAAGCCAGGTCACACAGTATAGCAAAGCAATGACCTTAATCCATTTCCCAGAGATGACCAACCCCACATAAAAACTGATAATCAGCAGTATAGACAGCCAGTAAGGTGCTACATACCACAACTGCAAGAACAGATCCAAAAACTCTGAGAGCAAATAAATCAACATTGTGAACATCGAGTACTAAACTGATATAATGAATGCTTATAACAAATTTGTTTTAACCCGTTGGGGTCAGATGTGTCGTTATCTCAACCCTTCGAGCCCCACGTTGGGCGCCAAAAAGGACTGTCGTGGTTTAACCTGGCAGGCAGCCAAATACCACGCAGCCGCTCACTCACTCCCCCCACCCCCAGCGGGACGGGGAGAGAATCGGAAGGGTAAGAGTGAGAAAAACTCGTGGGTTGAGATAAAGACAGTTTAATAGAACAGGGAAAAAGAAGGGAAAATAATAATGATAATGATAATGATAAAATATACAAAATGAGTGATGCACAATGCAATTGCTCACCACCCGTGCTGACCGATAACCAAGTAGCGATCGGTACTTCCTGGATCACCCCTACCCTTCATATACTGAGCATGACGTCACATGGTATGGAATACCCCATTAGCCAGCTGGGCTGGCTGTCCTGATTATGTTCCCTCCCATCTTGTGTACCTAGCTCAGTCAGTAGGCACGGGAGCTGTCCTTGGACTAGGAGGGCACTTAGCAACAACTGAAAACATCAGTGTGTTATCAACATTCTCCTCATACTAAATCCGAAACACAGCACTAGGAAGAAATTTAACCCTATCCCAGCCGAAACCAGGACACATACTCACAGACAAGGAAGGACTCATTTGGGATGTGAATAGAATAGAATAGAATAGAATAGAATAGAATAGAATAGAATAGAATAGAATAGAATAGAATATTTCAGTTGGAAGGGACCTACAATGATCATCTAGTCCAACTGCCTGACCACTCCAGGGCTGACCAAAAGTTACAGCATGTTATTAAGGGCATTGTCCAAATGCCTCTTAAACACTGACAGGCTTGGGGCATCGACCACCTCTCTAGGAGGCCTGTTCCAGTGTTTGACCACCCTCTCGGTAAAGAAATGCTTCCTAATGTCCAGTCTAAACCTCCCCGGTGCAGCTTTGAACCATGCCCACGCGTCCTGTCACTGGATACCAGGGAGAAGAGATCAGCACCTCCCTCTCCACTTCCCCTCTGTCATGAATGAGTTGGTTTAGAGGCTGCTCAAAGAATCACTGTTGAAGGTATTGGCAGAAAGTGATTTTAATAGAAATTTATAAAAGCGCTACTTAACAGAGTTCGATGGCAAAGTTCACTCTATCACTTACTACACGGATGAAGCATACAAAGGAAAAGAGCATGGGAAGCTGAAAAGTCCTTGACTAGGGTAAACACTACTTAGCAACAACTAAAAACATCAGCGTGTTATCAACATTATTCTCATACTAAATCCAAAACACAGCACTATACCAGCTATTAGCAAGAAAATTAACTCTATCCCAGCCGAAACCAGGACATTGTGTTAGAATTGAGTTGGAATGATTTATACAGAGGATGAGAACGAAAAGGTTAAAGGAGACCCTCCCGTTGAGTCACGAGGTTCAGAGAAGACCCGGCTAGATCTACCCCTAGTCCCAGACTTGGTCAACGGTATATGTCTAAGGGATTATATGTGTTTAGCAGCAGTCTAAGGTTCATTCCCAATCTTAAGATAGATCATAAGATTTTAGCAGACTATATTTGCTAGCAGATACTTCCATCAATTCACACACACACACACACGGATGCAAAGATAGATAAATATACAAAGATATACCTGTTAAAAATCCCCCTCGAGTTCAGTGAAATACTCACGTAAAATGTCTTGGCATTTCTCAATGGGCGAAGGGTTGAGCCTCGAGGAGTATTGCAGCCCAGGTCCCGTGCCAGCTGGTGATGGTCCTCCAAATATCACAAACTTGAGAGTTTGCAAACTCTGAAGAGCATTAATCTCAGAGGGAGATTCTGGGCGCAGCCCGCTGCGGTCCAGGAGAGCTCAAAGGATCTCACTTGGGACCACTGTTTATAGGGTCGCAAGATGATTGACTTTAGTCATCTATAAATTTCCATCCTGGCCACAGTCCGAGGCGGTAGTGACTAAAATTCTGAAGGTTTCAGTGTTGTTTCAATTGAGCTACAACTCAGATAAGAGTACATTCCCAGCCTCAGCCATGCAGAGTTTCTGATACGGTCAAGGAGCGCTCAACCGCCAGACTCAGTACACCAAGGCCAAGGTTTCATGGGAATTTCTGAGATCAACGAGCGGTCCAGGAGAAGCGGGGGAATGCACCACCACACCCTCCTCAGGAAGCTGTAGAGAGCAATGAGGTCGCCCCTCAGCCTCCTTTTCTCCAAACTAGACAAGACCAGTGTCCTTAGCTGCTCCTCATAGGACATGCCTTCCAGCCCTTTCACCAGCTTTGCTGCCCTCCTCTGGATGCATTCAAGGACCTTCACATCCTTCTTAAATTGTGGGGCCCAAAACTGCACACAGTACTCAAGGTGAGGCCACACCAACGCTGAATACAGAGGGATAATCACCTCTTTTGACCAGCTGGTTATGCTGTGTTTGATGCACCCCAGGAAGCGGTTTGCCCTCTTGGCTGCCAGGGCACACTGCTGACTCACATTGAGCCTGCTGTCAACCAGCACCCCCAGATCCCTTTCTGCAGGGCTGCTCTCCAGCCACTCCACTCCCAATCTATACTTGTGCCCGGCATTACTCCGTCCCAGGTGCAGAATCCGGCATTTGGACTTGTTAAATTTCATCCCATTAATCATTGCCTGTTAAATTTCATCCCATTAATCATTGCCCAATGCTCCAATCTATCTAGATCCCTCTGCAAGGCCTCCTGTCCCTCGAGAGAGTCAACAGCATCTCCCAGTTTGGTATCATCAGCTAACTTACTAATTGTGCATTCAACTCCTGCATCCAGATCACTGATAAGAATATTGAACAGAACTGGCCCTAGAATTTCTGTGTAAGCACTGCTCAGCAATAACTAAAACATCCCTGTGTTATCAACACTGTTTTGGTCACAAATCCAAAACATAGCACCATACAAGCTAAAATTAACTCTATCCCAGCCAAAACCAGTACACAGGGGCAGCTGCTCTAACGCAGACGGAGCTTTGGATGGTGGAAGCAGCTCTCCAAGTCCCAGGCTGAAGGGAGTGCCTGGGGCCTCTCTCTGATGCCAGGAGAGATGGCCCTCTGTCCTGCAGGAGGTGTGCTGTCTTGGAGGAGATGTATTGCCAAGTGGAGGAGTTACAGGAGAAAGTGAGCACACTGCACAGCATCAGAGAAGATGTAAAGGGAGACAGACAGGATCTTCTCAGAGATGCAACAGCTTGAAGACCCCCAGACCCCCAACTGCAGACTGATACTTAATCACAGACTTGGAAAGATGATGTGCTTTTGCCAATCTGCAAAATTAAATGTATGTCCATGGCTGCCCTCAGAAGATCCCTTCAGAGACTTCTGTTGGCAACTTTGACATACCTTGTGCTCCAGGAGTTCACACGTTCTTTCAGCATGAAGAGTTAGTCTGTTGTATTACGGTGAATGGCTAACAAAAAATCTGACAAACCTGGCCCTGTACGATACAGGTATTTTCAAGTAGATAGGGGAGAATTTTAAAGTAGCTATGGGAGGAAAGCAAGACCAAAAACACAATGGAGATGTTTGATTTGGAAAAAGCAATAGTGCTGAAAATAGAATATGAAGGCTATCTAATATCATATATTTTGGAAAACCCAGTAAAAAAGAAAACAATGATTCAGCAAGCTGTGGGTGAAATCCAGGCTGTAAACGAAGTCAGTGGCAAAATTCCCATTGACACCCTTAGGCCAGGTTTTCTCCCTAAATAGTCAGGAGGTGACTGAGAAATTATGACTTCAGGCATTCACTGCAGTAACAAAGCAGTAGTTACAGCATTTCAGGGACAGATTGGAGCATAGCACTGAAACTCAGGTTAGTTGAGAGCCTTTTAACTCAAAATTTTATTTTATCTGCTTGACAAACAAAGGGTCGCCTGTACTACAGCTGAGCCTCTGCCAGTCAATTAACGTCAAGGAAAAGGTCTTTGTAGTGTTTTAGATTAGACTGCTTACTTTTTATTTATGGAAATACATAAGTAATACATATATAAAATTAAAGAGGATTTTTCCTTTCTTCTCTTTTGATTTTGTCTAACAGAAAGTTGAGTTATAAATGTTTATTCAGGTATTACAAGCAGTCAAAGAATTCTTAGTTTTATTTTCTGTCTAATGTCATTCTCCTGATATCACTCTCTCATCCTGGAGGTATATTCATATAATGGATTAGGTGTATCAGCAAAGTTACATGCAATAGAATCAGCTGTATCTGATATGAGATTTATCATTCACTTTTCTTGAAGGAACCAGTAAGTGAAGAAGACGACTAGGTGTGCTCTTTATTTTATTTATATGTTTTTGTTACATATATAGAGAAGCTGCAAAGTTTGTTTTTAAATTAATTTAACTTTTGCATTATTTCACTTCAGAAATTTTGATCCTTTTTCCTTTGTGGGTCTTGAGCATGAAGAACAAAAAGGAAATCATGACTCCACAACTAAGAAGAGCAAAAATCAATTTATGAAGTTAAAAAATAATCTTTGTTAGGTTATTTAAAATCTTGGTTACAGTTGTTTTTTTACTAATTGCTATTTGTCTTCAATAACAAATTATCATAATGAAAATAAAGCTTTGGGGGTGGGGGGGGTGGGGTGGTTTAATCAACATTGTGTCCTTACTTAGGAACTCATGATGATATCCTTTTTTCTTCCCAGTAACTGTCGAACAAGCTCCCAAGTCCAGTGTTTATATCTTAAACTTTTCAGGGTAGAATAACAAACAGTCTTCCATTCCCATCCAAAACCTCTCTAACAATTAATTTTTCAGACGTCCTCTGCATATCATATGAATGCAATATCATCAGTCATTGCCTTCCAGTACTCCATGTGTACCTAACACATCCATACAAAAGCAACCTTCCATATTGCTAGAGATCTGGTCAACGGTCATTTTTCCCTGCTAAAGCTCCAATTTGTTTCCAAGCAAACGCTGAGCTCTAGCACACAAAACATGCATTTATTCTGATTAAACACTTTGGTTTTATCAGCAGGGTGTGCATAATCAAACATATTTCATTCAAATACAGAATAATAGATTGGTTTACTAAGTTAAAAGCTTTAATATGACAACTGGAGATTTTAGGTAGGGCTAAAGGAATCCACTGTGCTTATGGATCCTGGTTTACTTTTAGTCTCTAAAACAGTACACTAAGGGTAGGCAGAGATTTTTTCATTGGCACTAACAGAGAATTTACTTCCTGAGAGCTAGAGATATGTTCTTCCTCCTAATAACTCTGCTTCTTGCCATGTTCATATGACCTTCCCTTGGTAGTCTGACAAAAATATGCTTCTAAACGATCATTATGCCACACGTAACTATAAAATTTGCAAGCATCACTGACTGTCTTAACTCAAGACCAAACACTAGCTGCAGGCTGAGAGACATACTCAAAAGAAATCCTGCCCTTATTCAAGCGGGCCAGGAGTTGCCTATTAGAACCTGGCTTTCAGATTTAATAATAACCCTGGCTTTCAGATTTAATTCATTTCACTGGATGAATGAAGCCAAAAGAGGTAGTCATCAAAAAGTGTACACATATTTTTAAAATATTCCTTTAGGATGTGTTTTCTGTTCTAAGAATTATAAACAGTCAAAATACTGTGTTCCATCCAAAGAACTGCTGCAAAGGTAATATGAGATTTTTATGACCATTAACTTGAAATCATCACAATGATTTAGCTATAATCCTCAAACTTACTGATAAACGTTTTTTCACCCAGTCAGCTTTTTGCTGGGAGGAGAAATGAGGAAAGCAAGAGATGGTTGCGTGGATGAGAATGAACAAACCACTTCTTAGCATTGAAAAACAAGTGTGCAACTGCATAAGCAAAATAGCTTTTTATATTCTGGTTGTAGCATTTACCACTTGTTATCTTATTGTTAAATTCTGTCTTATTATTTCTGTTTTCCTCCTTTGTGTTAACTTAAAAAACCAAAACAATTATCCTCCCTGCCCAAATTTTTTTTTAAAGTGCATGCCACATTCCCAGGTGTTACAAGAAATTTAAGCATACAGATTGGTTTACTCAGGTGTTTTGGCTAACAAAGGTCAAGAGGATTGGGCTATAAATATGTAAATCATTAATTGTAGCATGTGTTCCTTTTATTGTGTTGCTGAGAATTGAACAGGAGAACAGAGATTAAATACTTACCTATAGGTTGCTGTTGTTTTTTCTTAATACCTTAGTTAACTCTGCCTTGGTGCAAGAAGGCATCTGTTCTATTGGTTGCTTCTGTCAGCTGTTTGAACATCCACAAAGAAATAGGGATTTTGTTTCAGTGGGGACTTCATTTACAGCCTGGATTTCACCCACAAGAGTTGGGGATGTGAAGGTCAAAGGCAACCTTGGCTGCAGTGACCATGAGATGTTAGAGTTCAGGATCCTGAGGGCAGGGAGGAGGGAGAAAAGCAAGCTCACAACCCTGGACTTCAGGAGAGCAGACTTTGGCCTCTTCAAAGATCTGCTTGGAAGAGTCCCGTGGGATAAGGCCCTGGAGGGAAGGGGGACCCAAGAAAGCTGGTTAATACTCAAGGATCGCCTCCTCCAAGCTCAAGAGCAGTCCATCCACAATGAGCAGGAACTCAGGCAAAAAAGCCAGGAGGCCTGCATGGATGAACAAGGAGCTGCTGGCCAAACTCAAACACAAGAAGGAAGCATACAGAAGGTGGAAGCAGGGACAGGTAAGCTGGGAGGAATGCAGAAACATTGTCCGAGCATCCAGGGATGAACTTAGGAAAGCCAAAGACCACCTGGAGTTAAATCTGGCGAGTGATGTCAAGGGCAACAAGAAGGGCTTCTGTAAGTACATAGGAGACAAAAGGAAGACTAGGGAAAATGTGGGCCCGCTGATGAATGGGGCAGGGGACCTGGTGACACAGGACATGGAAAAGGCTGAGGTACTGAATGCCTTCTTTACCTCAGTCTTTACTAGCAAGACCGGCCTTCAGGAATCCCAGGTCCCAGAGACCAGGGGGAAAGGCTGGAGCAAGGAAGGCGTACACTTGGTGGAAGAGGATAAGGTCAGGGAATACTTAAGCAAACTGGACATAATAAGTCCATGGGCCCTGACGGGATGCACCCACGAGTGCTGAGGGAGCTGGCAGATGTCGTTGCAAGGACACTCGATAATCTAGGAACGGTCATGGCGATTGGGAGAGGTGCCCGAAGACTGGAGGAAAGAAAATGTCCTTCCTACCTTCAAGAAAGGCAAGAAGGAGGACCCAGGGAACTACAGGTCTGTCAGCCTTACCTCGATCCCTGGGAAGGTGATGGAGCAGCTAATCCTGGGAACCATTCCAAGGCACACTAAGGACAAGAAGGTGATCAGGAGTAGTCAGCATGGATTCACCAAGGGGAAGACATTCTTGACCAACTTGTTAAGCTTTTATGATGAAATGACTGGCCCGGTAGATGAGGGGAGAGCAGTGGATAATGTCAACCTAGACTTGAGGAAGGCTTTTGACGCTGTCTCCCATGATGGGGGCAGAGCACACCCTCAGCAAGTTTGCTGATGATACAAAACTTGGAGGAGTGGCTGATACGCCAGAGGGTCGTGATGCCATCCAGAGAGACCTCGACAGGCTGGAGAAATGGGCTGAGAGGAACCTCATGCAGTTCAACAAGGGGAAGTGCAAAGTCCTGCACCTGGGGAGGAACAACCCCAGGCACCAGTACATGCTGGGGGCCACCCAGCTGGAAAGCAGCTTGGCAGAAAGGGACCTGAGGGTCCTAGTGGACACCAAGTTGAACATGAGCCAGCAATGTGCCCTTGCTGCAAAGAGGGCAAACGGTATCCTGGGATGCATTAGGAGGAGTGCTGCCAGAAGGTCAAGGGAGGTGATCTACTTGGGCCCTCTACTCAGCACTGGTGAAGCCCCACCTGGAATACTGTGTCCAGATCTGGGCTCCCCAGTACAAGAGAGACATGGACATACTGGAGGGAGTCCGGCACAGGGCCACTAAGATGATTAAGGGACTGGAGCATCTCTCCTATGAGGCAAGGCTGAGAGAGCTGGGGCTGTTTAGCCTAGTGAAGAGAAGAGAAAGCTCGGGGGGTGGGGGTGGGGGGGAAGATCTCATCAATGTGTGCAAATATCTGAAGGGAGGTGTTGTGGTTTAACCCCAGCCAGCAAATAAACCCCACGCAGCCGCTCGATCACCCCCCACCTCCGGTGGGATGGGGGAGAGAATTGGGAGGGCACAAGTAGGAAAGCTCCCGGGTTGAGATAAAAACAGTTTAATAATTGAAATAAAACAAAGCAGAACAGTAATCATAACAATGAGAACAACAACAATAACAGAATACACAAAGCAGGCGATGCACAACGCAACTGCTCACCGACCGCCGACCGCATGTCACGAACAGGGGGCGAGCCCCCCCCGACCTGGTTTTTATACTGAGCATGATGTCACATGGTATAGAATACCCCATTGGCCAGCTGGGTCCACCACCCCGGCTGTGCTCCCCCTCCCTGGTGCAAGCATCACCCAGCAACAGCCAAAGCATCAATGGGCCATCAACGTTCCTCTCATACCAAACCCAAAACACAGCACACCCCCCAAGCTACTGGGAAGAAAGTTAACTCTGTCCCAGCCGGAACCAGGACAGTATCCGCCCCTTATTCTATACCACCTACATCATGCCCAGGTCTCACATTTTCCCATACATTCCAATTAGTCACCGCTACTTTTCCTGCCTTTTGATATATACACACACAGAGATATCATTCCCTTAGTCCATGGGCCATCCCTCTAAAACGTCCGTTGAGTTCATTTAGTCCATGACTTTGGGCTCCATCTGTCATAACAGTCTTTCAGGGCAGGAAAGATGGTGTGTGCTGTTGGACTGTTGCATGCGGAGGCCAGTTCTGGGCGCTCGTCCGGTTCTATCATCGTTGCATTTTGCTTGGTTTCATCGGAGTTCATCCTACATTAATCTGGGTGATTCTTACTGTAATGCTGTTAATATGGCATATGGTAACCATAGAAGTGATGACATACAGTACTATGTAATAACTAACATCGTACAATTCAGTTCATTGGCTATTTTCACCCAAAATTAAATCCCCCTGAGGTACACACCGGACTTCCCCATCCTTTCACATCACCCACCAAGTGCACCCAGGTCCTTGAGCAAAAGCAATCCCACGAATGGGTTTTCCCTTGCCAGAGGCAGGAGTAACCCAGACTGTCTTCCCCAGCATATTTCTTATGTGCACGACAGGGACTTTATCCCCATCTACAGTACGTAAGGGTTTTGATTGGGCAGGGCCAGCTCGAGTGACAGATCCCCTAGTGTTGACTAACCAGGTGGCCTTTGCTAAATGTGTGTCCCAATGCTTGAATGTCCCACCACCCATTGCCCTCAATGTAGTCTTTAGCAGTCCACTGTATCGTTCAATTTTCCCAGAGGCTGGTGCATGGTAGGGGATGTGATAGACCCACTCAATGCCATGCTCTTTGGCCCAGGTGTCTATGAGGGTGTTTCGGAAGTGAGTCCCGTTGTCTGACTCAATTCTTTCTGGGGTGCCATGTCGCCATAGGACTTGCTTTTCAAGGCCCAGGATGGTGTTCCGAGTGGTGGCATGGGGCACGGAATATGTTTCTAACCATCTGGTGGTTGCTTCCACCATGGTGAGCACATAGCGCTTGCCATGGCAGGTTTGTGGGAGTGTGATATAATCAATCTGCCAGGCCTCCCCATATTTATATTTCAACCATCGTCCTCCATACCAAAGAGGCTTTACTCGCTTGGCTTGTTTGATTGCAGCGCATGTTTCACATTCATGAATAACCTGTGCAATAGCATCCATGGTCAAGTCCACCCCTCGAACACGAGCCCATCTATATGTTGCATCTCTTCCTTGGTGGCCCGAGGCATCATGGGCCCACCGAGCTATAAATAATTCACCCTTATGTTGCCAGTCCAGTTCCACCTGAGCCACTTCAATCTTAGCAGCCTGGTCCACCTGCTGGTTGTTTTGGTGTTCTTCAGTGGCCTGACTCTTGGGTACATGAGCATCTACGTGACGTACTTTTACAGTCAGGTTCTCTACCCGGGCACCAATATCTTGCCACAATGCGGCAGCCCAGATGGGTTTACCTCTGCGCTGCCAGTTGTTCTGCTTCCACTGCTGCAACCACCCCCACAGGGCATTTGCCACCATCCATGAGTCAGTATAGAGATAAAGGACTGGCCATTTTTCTCGTTCAGCAATGTCCAAGGCCAGCTGGATGGCTTTCACCTCTGCAAACTGACTCGATTCACCTTCTCCTTCAGCAGTTTCTGCAACTTGGCGTATAGGACTCCATACAGCAGCTTTCCACCTCCGATGCTTTCCCACAAGGCGACAGGACCCATCAGTGAACAGGGCATATTGCTTCTCGCTTTCTGGTAGTTTATTATACAGTGGGGCCTCTTCAGCACGCGTCACCTCCTCCTCTGGGGATATTCCAAAATCTATGTCTTCTGGCCAGTTCGTGATCACTTCCAAGATGCCTGGGCGACTGGGGTTTCCTATTCGGGCCCGTTGTGTGATCAGGGCGACCCACTTACTCCACGTAGCATCGGTTGCATGATGTGTAGAGGGGACCCTCCCTTTGAACATCCAGCCCAGCACCGGCAGTCGGGGTGCCAGGAGGAGCTGTGCTTCAATACCAACCACTTCCGAAGCAGCTCGAACCCCTTCATATGCTGCCAATATCTCTTTCTCAGTTGGAGTGTAGCGGGCCTCGGATCCTCTGTATCCCCGACTCCAGAACCCTAAGGGTCGACCTCGAGTCTCCCCTGGTGCTTTCTGCCAGAGGCTCCAGGTAGGGCCATTCTCCCCAGCTGCGGTGTAGAGCACATTCTTCCCATCTTGTCCTGCCCGGATTGGCCCAAGGGCTACTGCCTGAACTATCTCCCGTTTAATTTGTTCAAAGGCTTGTCGTTGCTCAGGGCCCCATTTGAAGTCGTTCTTCTTCCTGGTACCGTGATAGAGAGGTCTTAAGATTTGACTGTAATCTGGAATATCCACGCCTAAGAAAGCTTGTGTTTCCTTTTTGCTAGTTGGTGGGGACATGGCTGTTATTTTGTTGATCACATCCATTGGGATCTGACGACATCCGTCCTGCCATTTTATTCCTAAAAACTGGATCTCCTGTGCAGGTCCCTTGACCTTACTTTGTTTTATGGCAAAACCAGCCTTCAGAAGGATTTGGACTATTCTCTCCCCTTTCTCAAAAACTTCTTCTGCTGTGCTGCCCCACACGATGATGTCATCAATGTACTGCAGGTGTTCCGGAGCCTCACCCTGTTCCAGTGCAGTCTGGATCAGTCCATGGCAAATGGTAGGGCTGTGTTTCCACCCCTGGGGCAGTCGGTTCCAGGTGTACTGGACGCCCCTCCAAGTGAAAGCAAACTGTGGCCTGCACTCTGCCGCCAAAGGGATGGAGAAGAAGGCATTAGCGATGTCAATGGTGGCGTACCACTTGGCTGCCTTTGACTCCAGCTCGTATTGAAGTTCTAGCATGTCCAGCACAGCAGCACTCAGTGGTGGCGTGACTTCGTTCAGGCCATGGTAGTCTACTGTTAGTCTCCACTCTCCATTGGACTTTCGCAGTGGCCATATGGGACTGTTAAAGGGTGAGCGAGTCTTGCTGATCACTCCTTGGCTCTCCAGTTGACGAATCAGCTCATGGATGGGAATCAGAGAGTCTTGGATGGTGCGGTATTGCCGCCGGTGCACCGTTGTGGTAGCGATTGGTACCTGTTGTTCTTCAACTCTCAGCAACCCTACAACAGAAGGGTCCTCTGAGAGACCAGGCAAGGTGGACAGCTGTTTAATTTCCTCCGTCTCCAGGGCAGCTATACCAAAAGCCCACCGATACCCTTTTGGGTCCTTGAAATACCCTCTCCTGAGGTAGTCTATGCCAAGGATGCACGGAGCCTCTGGGCCAGTCACAATGGGGTGCTTCTGCCACTCATTCCCGGTCAGGCTCACTTCAGCCTCCAATACAGTTAACTCTTGGGATCCCCCTGTCCCTCCAGAAATACAAATGGGTTCTGCCCCTTCATAGCCTGATGGCATCAGGGTACACTGTGCACCGGTGTCTACGAGAGCCTTATATTCTTGTGGATCTGATGTGCCAGGCCATCGAATCCACACAGTCCAGTAAACCCGGTTGTCCCTTTCCTCCACCTGGCCGGAGGCATGGCCCTCTAGTCCTGGTCATCGTATTCGCTATCCACTTCTTGTAAGTATGAATCAGAAGTCCCTTTGTTAAGGTCGGAAGTGGAATCAGCCCTTCTACTCTGCCCGGGGACCAACTCACTGGAGACTGGAGCAGCAGTTTTCCTGGAAGAACCCCCTTTTGTGGTTGTTTTCCCTTGCAACTCATGTACCCGTGCCTGTAGGACTGAGGTAGGTTTTCCATCCCACTTCCTCATGTCCTCTCCGTGGTCACGCAGGTAAAACCACAGGGTGCCCCGGGGTGTGTACCCACGATGTCTCCTCTCTTGAGCAGAGGGACGCCTGCTCCTAATGGCTGAGACACTGGCCCATGTAGGTGGGGAGCAGGACATATCCTCTTTGAGTTGCTGGACCTCCTGAGACAGTTTCTCCACAGCAGAGACACAGGCCCGTAGGGAGGAAGAGAGACTTTCTTCATATTGCCGGAGTTGGCCAGCCAGTTCATCCACTGTTTGTTCCTCTCCATCTCTCCAGGTCGTTATTGCCAATGAGTTTGCATGTGACGCTGGTGCGCTCCGTACACACTTCTGCCACATGGGTCGGGTGCATTTGACTTCATCTGGGTCTTTGGGTAACTGCTCGTTGTTCAGGTCATCTGTCCTGGTTTCGGCTGGGATAGAGTTAAATTTCTTCCTAGTGCTGTGTTTTGGATTTAGTATGAGGAGAATGTTGATAACACACTGATGGTTTCAGTTGTTGCTAAGTGCCCTCCTAGTCCAAGGACAGCTCCCATGCCTACTGAGTGAGCTAGGTACACAAGATGGGAGGGAACATAATCAGGACAGCCAGCCCAGCTGGCCAATGGGGTATTCCATACCATGTGACGTCATGCTCAGCATATGAATGGTAGGCGTGATCCAGGAAGTACCGATCGCTACTTGGTTATCGGTGAGCGCGGGTGGTGAGCAATTGCATTGTACATCACTCATTTTGTATATTTTATCATTATCAGTATTATTTTCCCTTTTTCTGTTCTATTAAACTGTCTTTATCTCAACCCACGAGTTTTTCTCACTCTTACCCTTCCGATTCTCTCCCTGTCCCACTGGGGGGGTGGGGGGAGTGAGTGAGCGGCTGCGTGGTATTTGGCTGCCTGCCAGGTTAAACCACGACATCATCATAAATCACCTCCAGCACAGCTAATTCTCTCAGGTACTGGATACCTCTCTCCATAGTGGTCCATTTGCCTAGGCGATATATAACATCTTCCTTGAAGGGATACCTTTCCTTCACGCCTGACAGGAGTCGCCTCCAGAGGCTGAGGACTTGTGCCCCTTGTCCAATCGCTTTGTCAATGCCCCCTTCCCTAGAAAGGGATCCCAGCTGCTTGGCTTCCCTACCCTCTAATTCCAGGCTACTGGCCCCATTATCCCAGCATCGGAGCAGCCAGGTGACAACGTGCTCGCCTGGACGACAACTGAAGTCTTTTCGCATATCTCGCAGCTCACTCAGGGATAGGGATCGGGTGGTTACCATCTCATTTACGGGTTCTGCCTCCTCCTCCTCCTGTTCTCCTGATGGCCCTGGTTCATTTTCATCCCTTACTAAACGAGCTGATTTCCTTGTGCATTTTCTTTTTTGTATAGGGGCGACTGATACCGGCATGGGTTGGTTCTCTGTCGCAGGGGGCAGAGTAGCTGCCGTGCCTGCCGTGGGGGGTGGGGTAGCCACAGGGCCTGTTGCTTTGTCATCAGCTGCAGAGACGTTTCCTTCCCCTTGGGGGTTCTGAGTGGTGTTAAACAGGGCTCGGTAGGCGTGGGCCAGGCCCCAGCACATTGTAGTGATTTGCGTCTCCCTAGAATGGCCAGGGTGACAGCATACTTCTTCCAAATATTCTACTAATTTTTCAGGATCCTGCACTTGTTCAGGGGTAAAGTTCCAGAACACTGGGGGTGCCCATCGTCCTAGGCATTTGCCCATGCTATCCCACTCGCCCTGCCACTCATAACTATCCAGCCTTGGGGCAGATCTCTGGATGACATTCTTGAATTGCTTACTAACCTTGGATAAAACCAAAACAATATTCCCAAGGAGTACCAATAGATGTATCTTAACTACCCAGGGATGTTCAAGGTACTGGCAAGTTATTTTAACAAAGGAGATGACATCATAGAGGAAGGTAGCGAGGGTGCCATTCTCTATTTCCTCCATAAAAAAATCTCTCAGAGGAAAAGGTATAATTGCTAATGGTCTCCATGAGGTGGTACCCGAAATACAGAAACGGCTTCATTACAAATCCCAAATACCAAATAACCCCCAATGCCAGCGTTTTAGTAACAAATCTCCCAGGCAAAACATCATTAATCACAGCAGAGCACAGCAGACTACAAAACCCAACTCCAATTTTTAACAGGTACAGCAAAAACAAGAGCATGGTGCAGAACAAATTAATATGTTACCAGATACAAATTCCTTAATATGCTCTAGTTAATCTGTTGTTACCTCAATCCTTCGCTGCTCCACTTTGGGCCCCATAAAAGGACTGTCGTGGTTTAACCCCAGCCAGCAACTAAACCCCACGCAGCTGCTCGATCACCCCCCACCTCCGGTGGGATGGGGGAGAGAATCGTGAGGGCACAAGTAGGAAAACTCACAGGTTGAAATAAAAACAGTTTAATAATGGAAATAAAACCAAGTAGAACAGTAATAATAACAATGAGAACAACAACAACAGCAGAATATACAAAGCAGGCAATGCACAACGCAACTGCTCACCGACCGTGTGTCACGAACGGGGGCGAGCCCCCCCCCATACACCTGGTTTTTATACTGAGCATGGGCCATCAACGCTCCTTTCACACCAAACCCAAAACACAGCACAGCCCACAAGCTACTGGGAAGAAAGTTAACTGTGTCCCAGCCGGAACCATGACAGGAGGGTGCAAAGAAGACGGAGCCAGGCTCTTTTCAGTGATGCCCAGTGACAGGACAAGAGGCAATGGGCACAAACTAAACCACAGGAAACACTTTTTCACTGTGAGGGTGACTGAGCACTGGAATAGGTTGTCCAGGGAGGTTGTGGAGTTCTCCTCCTCAGAGATATTCAAAAGTCATCTAGACATAGTCCTGGGCAAGCAGTTCTAGGTGGCCCTGCTTGAGCAGAGGGATTGAACCAGATGACCTCTGGAGGTCCCTTCCAACCTCAACCATTCTGTGATTCTGTGTTATGTGTGCTGACTTGTCCTATTAGCAGGAGTTGCGAACTGGCATATGCCAATCCTGTTAATGACACTAGAGTATAAATATATTCAACACAACTCCAGCAGAGAAGGGATTCTTCTAAACATCTCATGAAGAGACAGAGTAGATGAAAGTCCGAGCAAGGGGTTTTGGTGTTATAGTTACTTCTGTTATCATAAAACCCAACTCCAAGAAAATGGGTAAGTCTGAGCTTATATAAACTTTATTTTGTTTAGAGAGGGTATTCAAAAGCAAAAATATCTTGTATTATTAAAAAACCCACCTTCATGTCATCTCAAAATGAAAACACTTTTCTCTCTCCCAGTTTTCACTGTTTAATTTAATGAAGTATTAGAAAGACATAGTTTGTTGTTAATGATCAGAGTGCTTTCCAAAAGCTAGCCAGTGATAAATTTCACAACTGCTTTAAATGTAATTATTTTTGTATTTTCCAAATTAAGAAGTTTGGCTTCCACTTTCAACTTTAGATCATTAAAGTTTAAGAGGAAAATTCAAAACCAATGCAATCATTGAAGACTAGCATCTGGCATTGAATAGGGTATTCTTTCAACACAGTGTAGATAGACCATTATCATTCAAATAGCAAATAGAAAAACTAAAATGAGGAAAAATAGCACAAGTACTCATAAAAAAGTATTTAAAAACTCCTAAAACTCTCATTAGCGTATCCCTTCTTCTGTGACTACTTAAATAAAGAGAATAAGGATACCTTTTGCTGTACTTAACAAGATTCTCAAGGAAGCAATGACTGGACCACAATGTTCATGAAGACTCCATCACAACTGCCTATATATGCATATATAATTATATGCATATTTATATATTATATACACTTATTTATATATTAGGAGGATGCAAGTTATCCACACCCTCTGAATTATAAGGTCCCAAAAGAGGGACCTGTTTAAGATGGGTTGCAGTGGTCCAGAGCATATGTTTCCACTTCTTCCTTGATAAAAGAATTCACTGTCATATAGAATCATAGAATCATTTAGGTTGAAAAAGACCTTTAAGATCATCGAGTCCAACTGTTAACCTAACACTGCGAAGTCTACCACTAAACCATGGCCCTAAGCACCACATCTACACGTCTTTTAAATACCTCCAGGGATGGTGACTCCACCACTTCCCTGGGCAGCCTGTTCCAAGGCCTGACCACTCTTTCAGTGAAGAAATTTTTCCTAACATCCAATCTAAACCTCCCTCGGCGCAACTTGAGGCCATTTCCTCTCGTCCTATCACTTGTTACTTGGGAGAAGAGACCAACACCCACCTCACTACATCCTCCTTCCAGGTAGTTGTAGAGAGCGATAAGGTCTATGAGTCAGCTGATCCACTTCTTTCTTTTACTTTTGATCTATCTTTTTACTTTTACTTTTTTTTTTTTTTAAGTAATTTTTTTGTTTTGGTAAGATGATCAGTTCTCAGTGGAAACATGCTCTGAACCACCTCTATTGAAAGCCTTGTGAAAGATATTGTATTCAAGGATTTAGTGATCTTGAACAAGCCATGTTTGCTCTATTGGGCCTCATACTTGAGGCTTGAGAAGCCCTTATGTTAGCATAAGCAGCCACTGTAAAGGAACCTGCTGGAATGCCCCATGCCAGCCTGTACTGTGCCACTGGCAGGTGTTATGACAGAGATAACATTCCAGCCTGTCAGAAGATATAGGATTCTGTTTGCTACACAAAATAAGAGGCACCATGGCATGGGAGGGAGGAAGAACCTTTCCATGGATGGAATCTGTGCAGTGTGCTGCAGGAAAATCCATCTAGTGCTTCACAAACATGGGGTTCCCAGTATCCGAAGGGACATAAGATTTACTATCTATATTCCTCTTTTTTTTTCTATTACATTAAAACAGCTATTTTATTAAGCTATCTGTTGTCAGGCCTTTCTTATTGAGATCCAGGAAGAACACTGCACCATCTCTCTCTTATTTCTCCCTCACCCCCAGTGCAGCACACCACCACAATCTTAAGCTACCTTCCAATCCTGGGGTGCCAGGCACCTAAAAATACCCCACACCACTACTTGACTATAACTGTAACACGTCACAGAAAGAGTAGAATTTACCCATGTTTCTAGCCAAAAAAAAACTTTCTTTAATCCACTTAGCATAAATATTCTTGAAAGATTTTGTATGTAGAGCAACCAACACAGAAGAAAACACAGGAGGGAAAAAGCCATTTTGGAAGGTGCCCACATACCAGTGATGGTTACTATGTCAGGTTTTTAAAACTTAAAGTTGTTGAAGTGGTATATGCTAAGACTCAACATTAAGCTACACAATATAAAATACCTCCAACCACACATCTAGCTACTATATAAGAATTACTTAAAGCTTATGTACCATCATTTAGACATCACTAGATAAATCTTTCTAGGTCATTCTGTATTAACAGGAACAGATGCAATAGGTCAAGTCATTCCAGGCATCAGAGGTCAAATACTTAAAATTCCACTCCAACAGGAACAGGTTTATAATTACTATTGCATGCACTGATAATGTGCTGAGCAAAGAGCCAGTAACCACACCATCTTGCTCTAACTTGAGTTTTTCCAATGACCTTAAAGCATGTCTAATTATGAACAGCAGTCGACTTGTACAATTCTCAGTGTAAAGTAATAGAAGTAAGAATCAAATGTCAGGTGGATTAACACTTTTGAAAGTAATGTATTAAAATACTGACTTCTCAAATTGTTTTGTTTTCATTTGGTAGGGGAGCAATATTCTTCCAAAAAGCTTTGAATAACAAATCAGATCACATTCATATATTAATTTGTATTTTCCCCATACAATATTCACAGGGTCTTTTTGTCTCATTCAAACTTTTTTTTCCCTTTCAAACTAAAACAAGAACTAACATTTCAGGACATGAAAAGAAATTATGTAAACATAAAACATCCAAGGAATAGTTGAAACCTTTCACAATTTCAAACACAGTTGGATCTCATTTAACACAGGGTGTTTTAGTTGCATATCACACCACTGATTGAACTATTCTTTTCATATATGCAGCTTTAACAAAAAAAAAAAAAAAAAAAAATCACAAAGCATTTCTTCATCCAGTGTTGAAGTGGTAGCATCTGTTTTATTATATCCTATCCAATCACTTATTTTAAAAAATATATAAATTTTTAAAATGTGTATCATATTTTTTGTAACCCCAAAATAAAGGCATTTTTAAGCTATTGCTGCATATTATACAGCATTATACCAGAGGTTTGGTTCAGATACCCAACTTCAATGCAAAATGCAAGTCCACTAAACCTCAGCAGGAATAATATTGAGCTAAACAGTCCCATTCAACACATTCAAACATTAAGAAAAAATTAGAGACATGTATGTGACAGCCAGGTAATACTTTGTTTACCCCATTGTTTACCAATTTTGACAGAACTGACTTAGTGGAAAAAAAAGTTTCATTTTTTGAAACAAATGTTTTTGTTGTGATTAAAGCTATTCAACAAGTGATATTCAGGCTTCGGAAGATTAGTCAGAATATCAAAATTAAATCATGTTTTTGTCTGACTCTTGCACCTAAACTGCACCATTTGTGTAATGAAACACAAAAAAATACTGAGGATCAGTTGCTGAAACATAAGGATAAAGCATATAGGTACAATCAAGAATATTGTGTGCAGGCACAAAAAGAAAGCACTAGCTTTTTTGTTTTCTGATCTGAGATTCTGTTACAATTTCAGGGAAGCTTGCACCTCAAAAATGGGACTGCAATATTGCAAGTTCAATACAGATAGAAGGACATTATACATAATTCTGAATATAATATACATTAAGCTTTTTAATACCCCTGTGGCCTTTTAACTCATTTTTAACGTGTTAAAGTTTTTTTCTTCAGCTCTGAAAGAGTAGTTTATCAGTTTACAACAGAGACAAAGAGGATTTTTTTTTTTTTTTGAACTACCACACCATTTTAAAGTGAGGTCATCTTAGATCAATTATTCAGAGTGTCCAAGTGCCACTTGGACATGTGTATGTGTAACTTGCCTTTTTTTTTCTGGAAATAATACAAGCAATTAATAAGGATTTAGCATTCTTTCTCTGCTTGCTGAAAACTAGTTTAAGTGGAGTCTTTTGAATTAGAGTTAGTAACTCAACAATTTTTTTCATCTTAGTTTTGTTTGTGTGCACTTAAAAATTGGTCAGAGTTCATTTATTCCTCCAGAACCATCTGAAGAAGTTCAGCCTTATTTTGACTAGCTCAATTCAAGCTACTTGTATGTACATACATTTACTATCTTCTACATCCAAAGAAAACAAGATTTTATTACAATACATAAGCTAAAACATGAGCAGTGGAAACAATGCAGCTACAAATCTACCAAAAAGATACCCCAAAATATTTAAAACATTTCCTGACCACTAACAGAAGAGAGTGGCAATTACATGCGCAAGGCCATAATGTATCAGTGCACCAAACAGGGAAATAAAGTTCACAGCACTCATGCAATACAGTATTAGTATCAAACGGGCTTCTTAATAGGAAAACAATTTAATAAAAAGCTTTGCATGTGCCTAATGGATGCAATATAACTGTCCAGTGCTGGTGCTGTATTGCTTGATAAAAATCAAACTATCTCTGGTCTGGCAGCACAAGTATAGAGATTGCACAGCTTCAGTGACAAAGTTACAAGATTCCCTATTTTATTGCATTTTTAAAAACAACTTGGAGATTTAAGTTTCTGAACAGAGAAAGCACATTTCCTGAGTAGTCTCAGTTTAGAAGTTGTTTAATAAAACATTGTAAAAGAGGAAATGCATTATATTTTAATGTAGAGAAGTGTGTGTTTAAGCAAATACACTGAAGTATAAAATTTAGCAGGTTTTGAAGGTGAAGATTTACCAGGCAGGTGGAGAATTTGCACCATCATGTAGCATCAAGCTTGCAACAGTTTTACAGATAAGCAAAGGATATGACTGGATTTTTTTTTGTTACAGCAAATCAAAACAGTGCAATACATCTTGCAACTACAATTCATCACATTAGCTTGCTTATAATCCAATACATTCAGCCTGAAAATTAAAGTCAAATCAAATTTTCAAGAGTATTGTCTTTCACATCAGACACTAGATTGTTGGGTTCTTTTAAAGCATTATACCACAGATGGGTAATCTTATTGGTAAAGTCAAACTCAATTTGGATTAAAACCAGCAAAACCAAAGAGAGGCTGGTCATTGCCAGATATTTAATACAAGTATCAGAAAACATTAAGTTTACTGTATATTTTAAATTGGGTGTCCCTTTCATAACTTTTGGGGTACGTTTTGTGATTTTAATCAATGAGGAGGGGTAGACATTTAGACATTTCACATATTTAGTTCCTTTGTACCTACAATTAATTGGAGAACAGTAATTTCACAAGTGAATAGCACAATGACCTGAAGCATTATCACTACCAGTTATGATCCAACACGGGTTGTCGTGGTTCTTTTATCTGAGAAGAAGCTTTTGAGGAGAAATACCTGCCCAATACTAACTACAAGAAGAATGATTGCTTCCCCTATTGACCAATAGGCTACTCTTGTGTTTAAATCCTCTGCTCTGCTGCGGCCTTGTGCTTCTCTCAACCGGAAATGAGTCTGATAATCAATGACAGACTTCAAAGCTTCATGAATTGAAACACACGCAGACTCCATCTAGAGAAGCAAACAAATACACAGCTCAGTTAAGAACCCTTCTAATGCTTGTTCTATGAAGTTTTGTGGTTTGATATTTAAAATTAGGATTCACGTAGCTTTACAGATAAAAGATTATCTCAGTCCATTGTCAGACTGAAATATTATAAATCTAACATATTAATCAAGTTTTACACACAGGAACGTGACTGACTTAAGTACCAAAGTGTGCAAAACTGCAGACTCAATAAAAAGTAAAGTACTCTAAGAACCACAAAATTAATATTAAAATTAATGCATGTTTGGGTTCAAAAGTGAATATAAACACTGTATTGAAATAGGTCAGTGATCCAACATTTGTTAATTCCACATACACCAGCAAAACAAGCAGTAAATCTCTCCCCAGATTTAGATAGCTAGTAAGTTTCTTATATCATTAAGATATGCATAGTAGATATTAAAACACTTTTAGATTTCAGAAGTATGTGATTCTTCATCACATAATTCTCAAACTTAAGTTTCACAAAAGCCTGAAATCTAGATTGCTGACCTCAACACGTTCTTTTGGCATGAGACCCTTCTATTAGTCACATATGTAAAAAGTGATTAGAGAAAGGACAACTCTGTTATCTTTCAGTGTTCCTGGACGCTCCCTACCATATTCATATAACAAACATTCAAGACCAAATTGCCCAACTGCACTTGTCATCTTTCATAAAAATCACATTCCCTTTTCTAACCTGAAAAATCTTAACCTTTTCAATCTATGTACTATGGGCTTTCCAAGACCTAGATCATTTTACACAAACTTCTTCCATTTTCAGTTTATCTTCTGAAAGTAAGAGTTAACACTCATGATTGTCTTTTGACCATCAAGAAATTAATGAATATCTTCAAAATACTTAAGTTTTAGCCAGTTGATTAGTTGTTCTATCCCCTAAAAATCAGTATTTCCTGAATATCAAAAGCACAATCTATTATAAAAGGAAGTGTTTGACACCCTAATAAAAACCACTGTCAGTTACTTATATCTGCATCAAATCAGCTTTTCAAGTTGATGACTTTCAGGACAGGTGTCTGAACAAGTCCAAGATACTCTTCTAAACAAAATTCAGGAAGAGATTTCATGCATTAAGTTCTGCCATTTGTTTCACTGCTAAATTATAGAGCCCTCCACTACTCTGCAGCAGGGATCTTAAATTTAAACAAAGTCTAGTTTCAGGGATTTACCTTTTACAGTCCCTGTGAAAATCTGCCCAAATTTGGTCATACTACAAGCCTCAAGAAAATTGCAATGGAGAACCTACTTACCAAAGATGTGTTATGCTTTGAAAGTTAACTTCCCCTTTCCCAAAGATCTGATTTGCATTATGTATGCTACAACCCAGTGATAAACTTTTTCTTATACCTTCTCCCACAGCCTGCAAAGATGCTGGATCTAGAATCTGCATCTTCTGTGTTCTCACTACTCTCTACTGGTGCCAAAGGACCGACCAACAAAAACCCCCAAATACACCCCCCCACCAATACACAAAAAAACAAAACATGTAACAATGCACAGAATGAAGACTAAAGAAAGTGCAGGGAGATAGGGAGCTACAGGATGAAGAATCAAAAGACAACATAAAGCAGAAGAGAAAGGTGATGAGAAGAAAGAGATGAGAATTATAACTGAATTCACAGCAAGTCACCTACTCATTACAAATCTTTAGCCACTGCAGACTTACATGGGGTAAATTCAAGTGAGCAAGATGGATATTTGGGAAGTGGCATTTCTACCATTGAGTTCAAACTAGTAAAATAGTGGCCACATCTATCATTTTAAAATGGTTGTTTAAAGTGAAGTTTGGTAACAGTTATAGTGTAAGAACGTTAGTGAGAATTCATGAAGTGACTGTTCCAAGTGAAGTTGGCTGATTTAGTTTGGGCAGAAGTGGTATAAAACTAAAATTCTGAAGAAGGGAACATTAGGAAAATAAGTCTGGAGCAAGAATACTGCTTTGCCGCTTGAGTGTCTTATAAATGACATATCTAGAAGCCAGTTAAGTATGACTGATTTTGTTAATTTGTTTATTTTTATAGAATTCTCTTCCCATTTTAAAAGTGACAGTTACATAAGAGATCAACCATTCAACTCTTCCCCTCAAAAAAGACTCTAAACTATTTTAATATAAAAAACAAATTGTTCTCAAAGTTTCTCCAAAGTTCAGGAATTTTGAAAACCCTGATCCATTGATATTTTACACTTTATAAAATCCACACTTCCACAGACATAGAACCATGGCATAAAAAAGTCCCCTTAAACTCTAGGCCATTGTATATTTTCCCTAATTTCCACTTAAACACTTGGTAATTCCTCCTCAGCTCTGCATTCTGTAAATCCTAATTTTTGGAAAAGGTTCACTTTTAGTAACTCAGTTTATTTTAAAGAAGCTCTAACCCATTCATTTTCAACAGTGATATAGATATCTAATGCAGTTGAATTTGAAAAACATTCCCTCCACCTAACAGTTGCTGTCAAACAACAATATTTTACCTGAGTAAGTGCAGTTGCTCTGTTCTCACTAGGAAACAGTGGTGGATCTTCTCCAACCTGGAAATCAAAGTACACAGTTTTGTGTGTGAAAGTAGAGAACTCATTGCTGAAGCAGAATTTGTATGTTCCATTTCTGGATGCAGTAAATGTGAAACTATCATATTGTTTCTTCATCTCTTTGTATAATACAGCACCATCAGGACCTTCCAACCGACAGTCAACATCATAATGACCTCCAGTGATCACCTGAAAACAACAAGAAATTGTCTTCAGCATTCAACTAGCACGTCCCCAACTAGCACGTCCCCAACTAGCACGTCCCCAACTAGCACGTCCCCAACTAGCACGTCCCCAACTAGCACGTCCCCAACTAGCACGTCCCCAACTAGCACGTCCCCAACTAGCACTGGAAATTGTTTGATCTGACAAACGTTTTAAAATAAAATGCATTAATTTGAAAATCTTTCAACACAAGTTTGCAAAAATCCTCGTCCTATGGAAGACGCACAGAACAATTCAAAATAAGATCTTTTAAATTGAGGATATGTAATGTCAACTATGTTTTCTAACAGTTTATGAGGGAAGTTTTAGTTACTTCATTTTAAGATACTGGTACTATAGCAAAGGCTAGAGTAGATGAAATTTGATGGGGCAAAGACATCACTAATTTATTACAGTAATTTACTATATCCACAAGCCCATCCATGCAATTTATTCAGCAAGTTGAGATTGCCAAAATGCAATAAAACAGCTCCTTTACGTATGGCCTAAACTGTCTAACTAGCCTATTAGGTCAAGCTGCTTTATGTTGCAGGAATGGCATATGTTGAGTAGAACAGGTATTACAGCCTGGCTCATTTTCATATGTGCGTGTCAACAGAGCAATGTTCTAGAGGTTCTGCTGCCTCACTCCTGCACAATTAATGACAGTATTTCTTTCTAACACCAGCACATTCAGATTACGCCTACAAGCAACTCAAAACTTCATATGATTGTCTTAAGTATTGTCAGCCTTTGATTATTGTTGGTCTACAGCACGTTGTTCTGTAGAATCAGACTAGCTATCCTATCTCCACAGTAAGAACAACTGGCAATTTAGGTATTCATAGTTTACTATTCTGATGACTCTCAGGCTAGTAGTTAAATTTAATCCTTGCTCCAAATTTCTTGCCTTTAAGATAAAGCATCCTGAAGGATGAAGAGACTTCTATCCAAAGGCACAGCCCTTTCATATGCATACAGAAGCTTTCTAAAATAGTAGACATTTTATTTGAAATATTTAAATATCTGTTCAAACATATAATGCCATAAAGATTTATTCAGAGGTGCTGATGCAGTAGGTACAGTCTGTTACAGTACCTCTTATTCCATACTGCTCGCTTCTTTAATTCTAAACAATGAAGACTTGTTGCTTAGGAGTTAGGTAACTAGCAGGTATTGTGTTTGCAAGTGTGTAGCATTGTTAGACCCTAGTAATGATTAACCTTGAAATTAAGAACCATAAATGAACGTGGTCCAGACATGGCTCGGAGACAAACCTCGACCTTATAAAGAAAGGAAGGAACGGGTTCATGAAGAGTTCACTACCCTACCGACCACCAGAGACCACTCGAGACCCTCAAGAAGACCCCAAAGACTTTAGTGCGCATGTGTCTAGGGTGATGTAATATTATAATTAGTTCTCGGAAATGTAATGAATACGTAAAAGAGAATCTTAAAATATGTATGAGAAGCATGGATATAAACAGAAAGGTGATTAGACCAGGTGTGCTTGATTTGTGGCAAGTCCACCGAGTACCCAGGCCTGAATAAAACAATATCTCTCCTGAGCGTGTGGAATTGGTTACTTGCACGCCGGGCACGAATCCGCTTTTCGGACAACAGTGCCAAGCACCAGAAGCAACACTTCAGATAGGCTGTTCTCATAACATCATAGTTTGAGTGCCCACCAATTTATATAGGTATTAAGTTATTAAACCCCTAATATTAACGGTAAAAGTGAAATAACAAGAGATTCCCCGGAGGCCGAGGGAAGCAAGGAGTACCTGAAACTCGAGGGTGCACTTAGTGCCCTGGACAATCTCCTCGTAGAAACATTGCTTGGCGTTGTCAGGCAGCTCGAAAGTAATCTCAGAGGCCCGTGCCGCGCAGGCTACCAGCAGCAGCAGCGTCAGCCACCCCCACGGTCCCGCGGTTCCGGAGCCCCGTAACAGCATCACTCAGCGTGCAGAGGGGACAGAGTAACAGAGACTGAGCCGGGCGGAAAGAGGGCAGCCCCGCGTCGGAGACCAGCAGGCGCAGAACCCAGAGGAAGGTGTCTGCGGCGCCAACCGGTCACGACGGAGAAACCTAACTGAGGAAGCGCACTACACACCCGAAAGCAACCATGGCGCCTAGCACCACCCTCATAGAAGCACTTCCGGGTGAGCCCCCATAGTTTTATATACGTGGTGTTCAGCGTAGAAGGGGGCGCTCCTCGCCTCTCCCGCGCGCGGTTGGGCGTTTTCTGCCTGGCAACGGTTGCCAGGGAGCATGGCGGCCCGGCACCGCCGTGGGGCCCGGGCCCGGCCGTGACATCAGCGAGCCGAGGTGGTGTCCGCGTTCACACAGACGACCCCTCGGCACCAGAGGTACCATAGGCGCGCGCACGAGGCCCGCTCATCCCGGCTTTGTGCTGAGGGGTGCTCAGATTGCATAGCTAATTTACAGATATTTAGCCAAGTACTCGCACATAAGTCTCTAGAGAATTCTCCTCTCTGTCATACCTGCAAGGCACAGTCCAGGTTCCCCAACATATCAAAACTTTTGGCTCTATGTCCATTGTATGTAATTATCCAGGGGTTAAACTGTTTTCAAATTCCCGTGAGGCATGATTTAGAGCTGAAATAGTGGACTCTATTCTCCAAATGCAAGTGAAAAGTGTCTTAAGGACTCTCTCTCTGTATATCTTTGAGTTACTGAATACACAGGTTTGAGTTTCAGAGTTGGAGTTCAACTTTACATGTCATTTAACATTGATTGCTCCAGAGAGAGAAAGTGCAAGATCAAAATTAAATTCTGCTGATTAAAATGTTCACACTGACTGCGGGAATATCAGATTTAAGTTCTACTCAGTAAATATTCAGTTATTTTTACAAAGTAAAACAGCTTCAGAAGAAGAAATCAAAGATGACCCCTGTAGTGATCCTGACTGAAAAACCATTGTACATCGAGGAGTTAGTGATCCACGTAACAGGTAACCTGATGTACTGGTTTTAGCTGGGATAGAGTTAACTTTCTTAATAGTAGCTTGTATGGGGCTATGTTTTGGATTTGTGATGAAAACAGTGTTGATAACACACTGGTGTTTTAGTTATTGTTGAACAGTGTTTCAAGGCATCAAGGCCTTTTCTGATTCTCACACTGCCCTGCCAGCGAGTAGGCCGGGGATGCACAAGAAGTTGGGAGAGGACGCAGCTGGGACAGCTGACCCTAACTGACCAAAGGGATATTCCATACCATATGACATTGTGCTCAGCAATAAAAACTGGGGTGGGGGAGTTTTGCTGGGGCTGCCGTTTCTCGGGTACTGGCTGGGCATCAGTCAGCTGGTGGTGAGCAATTGGGGTTTTTTTGCATCACTTGTTTTTCTTGGTTTTGTTTTTATTTGTTGTTTTTTTTTTTTTCCTTGTTTTTCTTATTAAACTGTCTTTATCTCAACCCATGAGTTTTTACACTTTCACCCTTCCAATTATCCCCCCATCCCACTGTGGGGAGAGTGAACAAGCAGTTGTGTGGTGCTTAGCTGCCTATCGGGTTTAAACCACAACACCTGAGTAGGCCCAGGCCTGTGCTCTGCTGTGCTGCAGGTACAGCTTGGCCTTCAGGCCTGCATTGTGCTGCTCAAATTCCTTGGCCGCAGGATAAATTCAGCCAGTTTGTTGTAACAGAGGAGCCTGCAGGCAGCTCCCACTTGGTACCGGCGATTATGCCGCCTGTGTGTCCTTGCCTTTATCTAAAAGTGCAGCAAGAAGTTCTCATGAGAACATCCTTTCTATTTGACAGTAGAAATGAAGAGAGTTGTTTCCTTGTAAGAAAGTCCTATAATGACTTGAATGACCACAATGGGGTAACATTGCCATGGATGAGATCTGCATGGTGTGTTGCGCCCTGATTGGAGGCCTATTTGATGCTGCACAACTTGAGGTTCCCAGCATCTAAAGGGACGCAAGATTATCTATACTATTCTCTCCTTCTTTATAGTGTTAGCTCTAATAATTAGCTTTTTAAATGATACTTTACAGAGTCTGAGTGCCTTTCTTTCTGGGATCATAATGGACCAGCACTTCCTGGTGCAAAACAACCCCCATCGGTGTATTTATTTTCCTGTGGAAATCAGGCAGAGCAGGGAAATGGGAAAACTGATATCCAATCTCCCAGGTGAGAGAATGAACCTGAAATGGGGTAGGGCTGACCTCCTGTGATGGGTTGACCCTGGGCCAGCCATTAAGCACCCACCCAGATACTTGCTCACTCCCTGTGCAGCAGGATGGGGGAGAGAATCAGAAGAGCAAAAGCAAGAAAACTCATGGGTCAAGATAAAGACAGTTTAATAGGTGAAGCAAAGCTGTGCGTGCAAGCAAAGCAAAATAAGGGATTCATTCACTACTTCTCAGATGTTTAACCACCTCCTGGAAAGCAGGGCCTTACCACACATAAGGGTTACTTGGGAAGACAAACACCATAACCACAAACGTCCCTGTAAGTGTATGTGGAAGGGAAACAATAAACAAAACATACAGAGACACAGACCTGACAAAACAAACATGGAGACAATGACAAGAAACAAGCCTGCCACTCACACTAATTGATGGGCTATCAAGAAACTACAGGCACCACTTCCAGGAAGATCAACCTGGACTTTGCAACTGATAAGATTTTAAAACAGATGGGATCCATAGAGCTGTACAAACCCATGAGGGGATGTGGTGGGTTAAACTTGGCTGGCCACCAGGTGCCCACCAAGCTGTTCTATCACTCCCCCTCCTCAAGAGGACAGGGGGAGAAAATACGATTAAATGCCCATGGGTCGAGATAAGGACAGGGAGATCACTCACCAATTACCATCACAGGCAAAACAGGCTCGACTCAGGGAAATTAATTTAATTTATTACCAATCAAATCAGAGTAGGGTAATGAGAAATAAAAACAAATCTTAAAACACCTTCCCCCCACCCCTGCCTTCTTCCTGGGCTCAACTTCACTCCTGATTTCTCTACCTCCTCCCCCCGAGCAGCACAGGGGGACGGGGAATGGGGGTTGCAGTCAGTTCATTATGCGTTGTCTCTGACGCTCCTTCCTTCTCACATTCTTCCCCTGCTCCAGCGTGGGGTCCCTCCCACGGGAGACAGTCCTCCATGAACTGCTCCAGCGTGGGGTCCCTCCCACGGGAGACAGTCCTCCATGAACTTCTCCAACGTGGGTCCTTCCCACGGGCTGCGGTTCTTCACGAACTGCTCCAGCATGGGTCCTTTCCACGGGGTGCAGTCCTTCAGGAACAGACTGCTCCAGCGTGGGTCCCCTGCAGGGCCACAGGTCCTGCCAGGAGCCTGCTCCAGCGTGGGCTCCTCTCTCTCCACGGGGTCACAGGTCCTGCCAGGAGCCTGCTCCAGCATGGGCTCTCCACGGGGTCACAGCTTCCTTCGGGCACATCCACCTGCTCTGGCATAGAGTCCTTCACAGGCTGCAGAGTGGATATCTGCTCCACCATTGTTGTCTGAAAAGTGGATTCGTGCCCGGCGTGCAAGTAACCAATTCCACACGCTCAGGAGAGATATTGTTTTATTCAGGCCTAGGTACTCGGTGGACTTGCCACAAATCAAGCACACCTGGTCTAATCACCTTTCTGTTTATATCCATGCTTCTCATACATATTTTAAGATTCTCTTTTACATATTCATTACATTTCCGAGAACTAATTATAATATTACATCACCCTAGACACATGCGCACTAAAGTCTTTGGGGTCTTCTTGAGGGTCTCGAGTGGTCTCTGGTGGTCGGTAGGGTAGTGAACTCTTCATGAACCCGTTCCTTCCTTTCTTTATAAGGTCGAGGTTTGTCTCCGAGCCATGTCTGGACCACGTTCATTTATGGTTCTTAATTTCAAGGTTAATCATTACTAGGGTCTAACAATGCTACACACTTGCAAACACAATACCTGCTAGTTACCTAACTCCTAAGCAACAAGTCTTCATTGTTTAGAATTAAAGAAGCGAGCAGTATGGAATAAGAGGTACTGTAACAGACTGTACCTACTGCATCACCATGGACCTCCATGGGCTGCAGGAGGACAACCTGCTTCACCATGGGCTTCACCATGGGCTTCACCATGGGCTGCAGGGGAATCTCTGCTCCAGCACCTGGAGCACCTCCTCCCCCTCCTTCTTCACTGACCTTGGTGTCTGCATAGTTGTTTCTCTCACATATTCTCACTCCTCTCTCCCAGCTGCTGTTGCGCAGCAGTTTTTCCCCCTTCTTAAATATGTTAGCACAGAGGTGCTACCACTGTCGCTGATTGGCTCAGCTTTGGCCAGTGGCAGGTCCGTTTTGGAGCCGGCTGGAACTGGCTCTGTCTGACATGGGGGAAGCTTCTGGCATCTTCTCACAGAAGCCACCCCTGCAGCCCCCCTGCTACCAAAACCTTGCCATGCAAACCCAATACAGGGGGCATGCAGGGGGAAGGGGGAGCAGGGAAGAAGAAAGAGGGGGGTAGACAGAAAAGGGTATAAAACAGGCTGGTTGTGTATAAAATGGCACTGGTCAGTACACTTGTCTGCCTGAGCCCTGTACCTGATCACAGCAGTCTGTCCTATCTTCCTATTAAATCTTTTCTTAACTATCTCTCTGCTTAATCTATCCCGCGTGTATGTGCGCTGCAAGGACTAAGTGCCAGCTACTGGGGGGACCGGTGTGAGTGGTTTTGGTGCCAGCTACTGGAGTCAGACAGTGGGGTGTAGGCACCCCTGGCCTGTGGTGTCAGCTACTGGAGCGAGTGGGGGGTCTCAGTGCCAGCTACTGGAGCAAGAGGGGGTCTTCAACTTCCAGCCACTGGGGCGGGAATGGTGTGTGTCCTGAAAACCAGCTACTGGGAGTGACTGGCGTGAGTGAGGTGAGTGAGGCTGGTGCGGGATTGCGGATCACAGCCTGTGTACCTCCCCCTGGGGAGGGGCCAAGTATCTGTATCGTCCCCAAACCTGGTGTTTATGGGGTGTGCATGTGTATTCGCTAGCAAACTTCAAGCTGGACTAGCTGTCATGTAGGGGAGCCTTGGGTCTGGGCTGGGGTATCAGGTGGGTGGGGGGTCCGTGCTGGTACACCCAGGGGGACTTGCAAATATGGAGTGCATGAGGGACGGGTGTGTGAGTGCGTGCGTGCTTGCTAGTGACCATCAAGCTGGACTAGCCGTTGAGTAGGGGACCTGTGAAGCAGGTAAGAGGGCCTGGGATCCAGGCAGGGGTACTGGGCGGACGGAGGGGCTGTGCCAGTACTTGAGGGATCTGTGAATGTGTGTGTGCTTGTGAGCCTAGAGAGTGTCGTGTGTGTGCCTTCACTAGTGACCTTCTGTCTCTGACAGTCAAAGAGTAGGAAGGGGACTTGGCTGTCTATGTTGTGACAAAAGGGTTAACTGCTGAGCCTAGACTGCCAGATAGCAATCCTGAGAACAGACATGAGCAGGATGCCCTAACCTGTGCAGGATGCACATTAACCTGTGTTTGGCAAGCGGAAGGGAAAATCTGGACCTCTGAAGGTCATGTTTTAACAACCAGACTGCACGGGCAGCACAACACTGGATGCCTGAGAATACTTCAAAGGAACTAAAGAGAGGAGAGGACTAAAGTGTGTCTGTGTGCTATTGGATGATTATGCTTAGCATTTTATTTCAAGCTGTATATAAATTCTTGAAAAACCCCTATGGATACCTTCCTTCTCTTATGGAGAGGGGGTCTCATGATCATGAAATAAACCTTTTGTAATTCTACCCTTGTGTTCCTTTCCTCCTTGATCGATGAATGTCCCACATCGCTTTTGCGACAATGTTTATGTTTTATGTCCTGTATGTAAGTGCTGTTGAAGGTAGTGCCTTGTCTGTGGCAGTCTGTGGAACTATCGGAGCAGCCATAAAGGCGACCTGGTTATAATGGGAAAAATACTGACAGAATATGTCTGCTAAAATACTGACAGAGGAAAATGTCTGCCAGCCTGGGAACTGCTAGTCTCAGAACCTGGCCTGGGAATCCAGAGCATCCTTGAAGCACAGCTGGGTACCTAAGAACCTGAGACATCCTGAGATACCCTTGATAAGCGCAAAAACAAGGAACTGCAACAACAAACTTTTCATCTGGAAAGGTGAAAAATAGTCTGAAAAGGTGGAAAACAGCCTGGGAAAGCAGGGATCAACAGCTATTGCCTATTTGAGCTGAAAGAACAGAAAAACAGTCTGTTCTGGAAAAATAAAAATTCATCTGAGAGAATAGAAAACATTGTCATCAAACAGGAGGAGCTGGAAGCCACTGTAAAGCTGGAAAGCTATGATCTGATCGCTATCACTGAAACTTGGTGGGATGAATCACATGAATGGAGCGCTGCAATCAATGGCTATAAACTGTTCAAGAGGGACAGGCAAGGAAGAAAAGAAAGGTGGGGGGGTTGCCCTCTATGTAAAAAAATGGATTGATTGCACAGAGCTGTCTTTGAAAAACAGCAATGAACAGGTCAGAGCTTATGGGTGAAAATTAGAGACTGAGCCAACACAGGAAACCTCATGGTTGGTGTTTACTACAGGCTGCCTGATCAAGGGGAGGATGTCAATGAAGCGTTCTTACTTCAACTACAGGAAGCATCATGCTTGCAGGTGCTGATCCTGCTAGGGGACTTAGAAAAACCACTAAGAAATCTGCTGGAAAAGCAGCACAGCAAGCTGCAAGCAATCTAGAAGACTCTTGGAGTGCACTGAGGATAATTTCCTAATCCAGGCGATAAAAAGCCTGACCAGAAGAGATGCATTACTGGACCTGGTTGCTCACCAACACAGAGGAACTTATTGAAGAGGTCAATATTGGTGGTAGCCTGGGCTGCAGTGATCGTGCCCTGGTGGGATTCATGATCTAGAGGGATATAGGCCAGGCGAAAAGTATAGTCAAGACCCTAAACCTTAGAAAAGCGAACTTTCAGTTGTTTAAAGAACTAGTGGATGGGACCCCCTGGGAAACTACCCTCAGGGATAAAGGAGCTGAACAGAGCAGGCAGCTCTTAGAGCGCAAGAACTCTCAATTCCCATGTGTAAGAAATCAGGCAAGGAAGGCAGGAGATGAGCATGGCTGAGTAAGGACCTTCTGGTCAAACTGAAGTGTAAGAAGGAAATGCACAGGCAGTGGAACCGGGGACATGTATCCTGGAAATAATATAGGGACACTGCCCGGATGTGTAGGGATGGGATCAGGAAAGCTAAGGCACAGTTGGAGCTGAATTTGGCGAGAGATGCGAAGAATAATAAGAATGGCTTCTACAGGTACCTTGGTCAGAAAAGGAATACAAAAGAAAATGTACCCCTCACCCTGATAAATGAAATAGGGGATCTGGTGACAAGTGACATGGAGAAGGCTGAGGTACTCAACAACTTTTTTGCCTCAGTTTTCACTGGCAATTGTTCTTCACAAATCTCTCGAGTCCCTGAAACTCAATGCAGGAACTGGGGGAATGAAGTCCCTCCGATCATAGGAGAAGACCAAGTTTGAGACCACCTGAGGAACCTGAACATACATAAGTCCATGGGACCCGACAAGACGCATCCCAGGGTCCTGAGGGAGTTGTCTGATGAAGTTGTCAAGCCACTCTACATCATATTTGAGTGGTGTGGTTGACATGCCTGAGGGACGGGATGCCATTAAAAGGACTGTCGTGGTTTAATCCCAGCCAGCAAATAAACCCCACGCAGCCGCTCGCTCACCCCCCACCTCCGGTGGGATAGGGGAGAGAATCGGGAGGGCACAAGTAGGAAAACTCCCGGGTTGAGATAAAAACAGTTTAATAATTGAAATAAAACGAAGTAGAACAGTAATAAAAACAACAAGAACAACAACAATAACAGAATGTCAATGGGCCATCAACGCTCCTCTCATACCAAACCCAAAACACAGCACACCCCCCAAGCTACTGGGAAGAAAGTTAACTCTGTCCCAGCCGGAACCAGGACAGTATCCACCCCTTATTCTATACCATTTACGTCATGCCCAGGTCTCACTTTTTCCAATACATTCCAATTAGTCATCACAACTTATCCTGCCTTTTGATATAAATATACACACACAGATATCATTCCCTTAGTCTATGGGCCATCTCTCTAAAATGTCCGTTGAGTTCATTTAGTCCATGACTTCGGGTTCCATCTGTCATAACAGTCTTTCAGGGCAGGAGAGATGGTGTGTGTTGTGGGACTGTTGCATGCTGAGGCCAGTTCTGGTTCCATTATCACTGCGCTCATCTGGTTCTATCATCATTGCACTTTGCTCGGTTTCATCGGAGTTCATTCTTCATTAAACTGGGTGATTCTTACTGTAATGCTGTTCATATGGCATATAGTAACCATAGAAGTGATGACATACAATATTCTATTGTAACTAACATCTTAAAATCCAGTTCATTGGCTATTTTCACCCAAAATTAAATCGCCTTGAGGTACACACCAGACTTCCCCATCCTTTCACATTACCCAGCAAGTGCACCCAGGTCCTTGAGCAAAAGCAATCCCACAAATGGGTTTTACCTTGCCCGAGGCAGGAGTAACCCAAACTGTCTTCCCCAGCATATTTCTCATATGCATTACAGGGACTTTATCCCCCTCTACAGTACGTAAGAGTTTTGATTGGGCAGGGCCAGCTCGAGTGACAGATCCCCTAGTGTTGACTATCCAGGTGGCTTTTGCTAAATGTGTGTCCCAATGCTTGAATGTCCAACCACCCATTGCCCTCAGTGTAGTCTTTAGCAGTCCCTTGTATCGTTCGATTTTCCTGGAGGCTGGTGCATGGTAGGGCATGTGATATACCCACTCAATGCCCATATTTATATTTCAACCATCGTCCCCCATACCAAAGAGGCTTTACTCGCTTGGCTTGCTTGATTGCAGCACATGTTTCACATTCATGGATAACTTGTGCAATAGTGTCCATGGTCAAGTCCACCCCTCGATCACGAGCCCATCTGTATGTTGCATCTCTTCCTTGATGGCCTGAAGTGTCATGGGCCCACCAAGCCATAAATAATTCACCCTTATGTTGCCAGTCCAGATCCACCTAAGCCACTTTAATCTTAGCAGCCTGGTCCACCTGCTGAACCACCAGGTTCTCTACCCGGGCAGCAATATCTTGCCACAATGCGGCAGCCCAGATGGGTTTACCTCTGCGCTGCCAGTTCTGCTTCCATTGCTGCAACCACCCCCACAGGGCATTTGCCACCATCCATGAGTCAGTGTAGAGATAAAGGACTGGCCATTTTTCTCGTTCGGCAATGTCCAAGGCCAGCTGGATGGCTTTCACCTCTGCAAACTGACTCGATCCACCTTCTCCTTCAGCAGTTTCTGCAACTTGGCGTATAGGACTCCATACAGCAGCTTTCCACCTCCGATGCTTTCCCACAAGGCGACAGGACCCATCAGTGAACAGGGCATATTGCTTCTCATTTTCTGGTAGTTTGTTATACAGTGGGGCCTCTTCAGCACGTGTCACCTCCTCCTCTGGGGATATTCCAAAATCTTTGCCTTCTGGCCAGTTCGTGATCACTTCCAAGATTCCTGGGCGACTGGGGTTTCCTATTCGGGCCCGCTGTGTGATCAGTGTGACCCACTTACTCCACGTAGCATCGGTTGCATGATGTAACTGATTAACTGTATGAGATGTAACTGATTAACTGTATGAGATTCAACAAGGCCAAGTGCCGGGTCCTGCACTTGGGCCACAACAACCCCAGGCAACGCTACAGGCTTGGGGAAGAGTGGCTGGAAAGCTGCCCAGAGGAAAAGGACCTGGGGGTGCTGGTTGACAGCCGGCTGAACATGAGCCGGCAGTGTGCCCAGGTGGCCAAGAAGGCCAACGGCATCCTGGCCTGTATCAGAAATAGTGTGGCCAGCAGGAGTAGGGAGGTGATCGTGCCCCTGTACTCGGCACTGGTGAGGCCGCACCTCGAATACTGTGTTCCGTTTTGGGCCCCTCACTACAAGAAGGACATGGAGGTGCTGGAGCGTGTCCAGAGGAGGGCAACGAAGCTGGTGAAGGGCCTGGAGCACAAGTCTTATGAGGAGCGGCTGAGGGAACTGGGGTTGTTTAGCCTGGAGAAGAGGAGGCTGAGGGGACACCTCATCGCGCTCTACAACTCCCTGAAAGGAGGTTGTAGTGAGGTAGGGGTTGGTCTCTTCTGCCAAGTAACTAGCGATAGGACAAGAGGAAATGGCCTCAAGTTGCGCCAAGGGAGGTTTAGATTGAACATTAGGAAAAATTTCTTTACTGAAAGAGTGGTCAGGCCTTGGAACAGGCTGCCCAGGGAAGTGGTGGAGTCACCATCCCTGGAGGTATTTAAAAGACGTGTAGATGAGGCCCTTAGGGACATGGTGTAGTGGGCATGGTGGTGTTGGGTTGACGGTTGGACACGATGATCTTAGAGGTCTTTTCCAACCTGTATGATTCTATGATTCTATGATTCTATGTGTAGAGGGGACCCTCCCTTTGAACATCCAGCCCAGCACCGGCAGTCGGGGTGCCAGGAGGAGCTGTGCTTCAGTACCAACCACTTCCGAAGCAGCTCGAATCCCTTCATATGCTGCCAATATCTCCTTCTCAGTTGGAGTGTAGCGGGCCTCGGATCCTCTGTACCCCGACTCCAGAACCCTAAGGGTCGACCTCGAGTCTCCCCTGGTGCTTTCTGCCAGAGGCTCCAGGTAGGGCCGTTCTCCCCGGCTGCGGTGTAGAGCACATTCTTCACATCTTGTCCTGCCCGGACTGGCCCAAGGGCTACTGCCTGAACTATCTCCCGTTTAATTTGTTCAAAGGCTTGTCGTTGCTCAGGGCCCCATTTGAAGTCGTTCTTTCTGGTCACGTGATAGAGAGGGCTTACGATTTGACTGTAATCTGGAATATGCATTCTCCAAAAGCCCAAAACACCTAAGAAAGCTTGTGTTTCCTTTTTGCTAGTTGGTGGGGACATGGCTGTTATTTTGTTGATCACATCTATTGGGACCTGACGACGTCCATCCTGCCATTTTATTCCTAAAAACTGGATCTCCTGTGCGGGTCCCTTGACCTTACTTTGTTTTATGGCAAAGCCGGCCTTCAGAAGGATTTGGACTATTCTCTCCCCTTTCTCAAAAACTTCCTCTGCTGTGTTGCCCCACACAATGTTGTCATCAATGTATTGCAGGTGTTCTGGAGCCTCACCCTGTTCCAGTGCAGTCTGGATCAGTCCATGGCAAATGGTAGGGCTGTGTTTCCACCCCTGGGGCAGTCGTTTCCAGGTGTAATGGACGCCCCTCTAAGTGAAAGCAAACTGTGGCCTGCACTCTGCCGCCAAAGGGATGGAGAAGAACGCATTAGCAATGTCAATGGTGGCGTACCACTTGGCTGCCTTTGACTCCAGTTCGTATTGAAGCTCTAGCGTGTCCAGCACAGCAGCACTCAGTGGTGGCGTGACTTCGTTCAGGCCACGATAGTCCACTGTTAGTCTCCACTCTCCATTGGACTTTCGCAGTGGCCATATGGGACTGTTAAAGGGTGAGCGAGTCTTGCTGATCACTCCTTGGCTCTCCAGTCGACGAATCAGCTTATGGATGGGAAGCAGGGAGTCTCGGTTGGTGCGATATTGTCGCCGGTGCACTGTTGTGGTAGCGATTGGTACCTGCTGTTCTTCAACCCTCAGCAGCCCCAGAACAGAAGGGTCCTCCGAGAGACCGGGCAAGGTGGACAGCTGTTAAATTTCCTCCGTCTCCAAGGCAGCTATACTAAAAGCCCACTGATACCCTTTTGGGTCCTTAAAATACCCTCTCCTGAGGTAGTCTATGCCAAGGATGCCTGGAGCTTCTGGGCCAGTCACAATGGAGGTGCTTTTGCCACTCATTCTCAGTTAGGCTCGCATCGGCCTCCATTACAGTTAACTCTTGGGATCCCCCTGTCACTCCAGAAATACAGATGGGTTCTGCCCCTTTATAGCTTGATGGCATCAGGGTACACTGTGCACCGGTGTCTACTAGAGCCTTATACTCCTGTGGGTCTGATGTGCCAGGCCATCGAATCCACACAGTCCAGTAAACCCGGTTGTCCCTTTCCTCCACCTGGCTGGAGGCAGGGCCCCTCTAGTCCTGGTCATCGTATTCGCTACCCACTTCTTATAAGTATGAATCAGAAGTCCCTTTGTTAAGGTCGGAAGTGGAATCAGCCCTTCTACTCTGCCTGGGGAACTCACTGGAGACTGGAGCAGCAGTTTTCCTGGAAGAACCCCCTTTTGTGGTTGTTTTCCCTTGCAACTCATGTACCCGTGCCTGTAGGGCTGAGGTAGGTTTTCCATCCCACTTCCTCATGTCCTCTCCGTGGTCACGCAGGTAAAACCACAGGGTGCCCCGGGGTGTGTACCCACGATGCCTCCTCTCTTGAGCAGAGGGACGCGTGCTCCTAATGGCTGAGACACTGGCCTGGGCAGGTGGAGAATAGGACATATCCTCTTTGAGTTGCTGGACCTCCCGAGACAGTTTCTCCACAGCAGAGACACAGGCCCGTAGGGAGGAAGAGAGACTTTCTTCATATTGCCGGAGTTGGCCAGCCAATTCATCCACCGTTTGTTCTTCTCCGTCTTTCCAGGTCATTATTGCCAATGAGTTTGCATGTGACGCTGGTGCGCTCCGTACACACTTCCGCCACATGGGTCGCGTGCATTTGACTTCATCTGGGTCTTTGGATAACTGCTCGTTGTTCAGGTCATCATAAATCACTTCCAGCACAGCTAATTCCCTCAGGTACTGGATACTTCTCTCCATGGTGGTCCACTTGCCTGGGTGGCATATAACATCTTCCTTGAAGGGATACCTTTCCTTCACGCCTGACAGGAGTCGCCTCCAGAGGCTGAGGACCTGTGCCCCTTGTCCAATCGCTTTGTCAATGCCCCCTTCCCTAGAAAGGGATCCCAGCTGCTTGGCTTCCCTACCCTCTAATTCCAGGCTACTGGCCCTGTTATCCCAGCATCGGAGCAGCCAGGTGACAACGTGCTCCCCTGGACGACAGCTGAAGTCTTTTCACATATCTCGCAGCTCACTCAGGGATAGGGATCGGGTGGTTACCATGTCATTTACGGGTTCTGCCTCCTCCTCCTCCTGTTCTCCTGATGGCCCTGGTTCATTTTCATCCCTTACTAAACGAGCTGATTTCCTTGTGCATTTTCTTTTTTGTATAGGGGCGACTGATACCGGCATGGGTTGGTTCTCTGTCGCAGGGGGCAGAGTAGCTGCCGTGCCTGCCGTGGGGGGTGGGGTAGCCGCAGGGCCTGTTGCTTTGTCATCAGCTGCAGAGACATTTTCTTCCCCTTGGGGGTTCTGAGTGGTGTTAAACAGGGCTCGGTAGGCGTGGGCCAGGCCCCAGCACATTGCATTGATTTGTGTCTCCCTAGAATGGCCAGGGTGACAGCATACTTCTTCCAAATATTCTACTAATTTTTCAGGATCCTGCACTTGTTCAGGGGTGAAGTTCCAAAACACTGGGGGTGCCCACCGTCCTAGACATTTGCCCATGCTATCCCACTCGCCCTGCCACTTATAACTATCCAGCCTTGGGGCAGATCTCTGGATGACATTCTTGAATTGCTTACTAACCTTGGATAAAACCAAAACAATATTCCCAAGGAATACCAATAGATGTATCTTAACTACCCAGGGATGTTCAAGGTACTGGCAAGTTATTTTAACAAAGGAGATGACATCATAGAGGAAGGTAGCGAGGGTGCCATTCTCTATTTCCTCCATAAAAAACCTCTCGGAGGAAAAGGTATAATTGCTAATGGTCTCCATGAGGTGGTACCCGAAATGCAGAAACGGCTTCATTACGAATCCCAAATACCAAATAACCCCCAATGCCAGCGTTTTAGTAACAAATCTCCCAGGCAAAACATCATTAATCACGGCAGAGCACAACAGACTACAAAACCCAACTCCAATCTTTAACAGGTACAGCAAAAACAAGAGCATGGTGCAGAACAAATTAATATGTTACCAGATACAAATTCCTTAATATGCTCTAGTTAATCTGTTGTTATCTCAACCCTTCGCTGCCCCACGTTGGGCGCCAAAAAGGACTGTGGTGGTTTAACCCCAGACATCAAATAAACCCTACGCAGCTGCTTGCTCACCCCCCACCTCCGGTGGGATGGGGGAGAGAATCAGGAGGGCACAAGTAGGAAAGCTCCCGGGTTGAGATAAAAACAGTTTAATAATGGAAATAAAACAAAGTAGAACAGTAATAACAATGAGAACAACAACAATAACAGAATATACAAAGCAGGCGATGCACAATCCAACCGCTCACCGACCGCCGACCGCGTGTCACGAACTGGGGGCGAGCCCCCCCACACACCTGGTTTTTATACTGAGCATGATGTCACATGGTATAGAATACCCCATCGGCCAGCTGGGTCAACCACCCCAACTAGGCTCAGCTTCCCCTGCACGTGGCAGGGCTTGGGAGGCTGATAAGAGAAACCAAAACTTCCTCGTACAAGCATCACCCAGCAACAACCAAAGCATCAATGGGCCATCAACGCTCCTTTCACACCAAACCCAAAACACAGCACACCCCCCAAGCTACTGGGAAGAAAGTTAACTCTGTCCAAGTCAGAATCAGGACAGAGGGACCTGGACAGGCGTGAGAAGTGGGCCCATGCGAACCTCATGAGGTCTCACACCTGGGTTGGGGCAACCTACTCCAGCATGGGTCCTTCCCTTGTGGTGCAGTCCTTCAGGAACAGACTGCTCCAGCGTGGGTCCCCCACGGGGTCACAAGTCCTGCCAGCAAACCTGCTCCAGCGTGGGCTCCTCTCTCCATGGGGCCACGGGTCCTGCCAGGAGCCTGCTCCAGCATGGGCTTCCCATGGGGTCACAGCCTCCTTTGGGGCACATCCACCTGCTCCAGTGTGGGGTCCTCCATGGGCTGCAGGTAGATATCTGCTCCATCGTGGACCTCCATGGGCTGCAGGGGGACAGCCTGCTTCACCATGGTCTTCACCACGGGCTGCAGGGGAATCTCTGCTCCGGCGCCTGGAGCACCTCCTCCCCCTCCTTCTTCTCTGACCTTGGTGTCTGCAGAGTTGTTTCTCTCACATATTCTCACTCCTCTCTTCTGACTGCTGCTGATGTTGCACAGTTGTTTTTTCCCCCTTCTTAAATATGTTATCACAGAGGCGCTACCACTGTCGCTGATTGGCTCGGCCTTGGCCAGCGGCGGGTCCGTCTTGGAGCCGGCTGGCATTGGCTCCATTGGACATGGGGGAAGCTTCTGGCAGCTTCTCACAGAAGCCACCCCTGTAGTCCCCCTGCTACTAAAACCTTGCCACGCAAAACCAATACACAGTGTCACCTCGATCCCTGGGAAGGTCATGGAGCAACTAGTCCTGGGAACCATTTCCAGGCCCATGAAGGACAAGAAAGTCATCAGGAGTAGTCAGCATGGCTTCACCAAGGGGAATTGATGCTTAACCAACCTGATAACCTTCTATGATGAAGTGACTGGCCTGGTAGACTAGGGGACAACCTTGACTTCATTATGTCTTTTGACACTGTCTCCCATAAGATCCTCATAGACGAGCTGATGAAGTATGGGCTGGATGAGCAGATAGTGAGGTGGGCTGAAAACTGGATCAATGGTCGATCCCAGAGGGTGGTGATCAGTGGAACAAAGTCTAGTTGGAGGCCAGTAATGATAAACTGTGGAATAAGTTCTGAAAGTTTAAATAAACCTGATCCCTTAACTCATGTCGTTATTAGTGATGGAGCAGAATACAAGTGCCCAATCATTTATGTGGAATGCCCTACACATAAATCCATGGGACCTGCCGAGATTCATCCCAGAGTCCTGAGGGAATTGGCTGATGTAGTTGCCAAGCCACTCTCCATGATATTTGAAAAGTCATGGCAGTCAGGTGAAGTCCCCGGTGACTGGAAAAAGGGAAACATTGCACCCATTTTTAAAAAGGGGAGAAAGGAGGACCCTGGGAACTACCGACCTGTCAGCCTCACCTCCGTGCCTGGGAAGATCATAGAATCATAGAATAGAATCATAGAATCATTAAGGTTGGAAAAGACCTCTAAGATCATCGAGTCCAACCATCAACCCAACACGACCATGCCCACTAAACCATAGAATCATAGAATCATAGAATCATACAGGTTGAAAAAGACCTCTAAGATCATTGTGTCCAACCGTCAACCCAACACACCATGCCCACTACACCATGTCCCTAAGGGCCTCATCCACACGTCTTTTAAATACCTCCAGGGATGGTGACTCCACCACTTCCCTGGGCAGCCTGTTCCAAGGCCTGACCACTCTTTCAGTAAAGAAATTTCTCCTAATGTCCAGTCTAAACCTCCCTTGGCGCAACTTGAGGCCATTTCCTCTCGTCCTATCGCTTGTTACTTGGCAGAAGATACCAACACCCACCTCGCTACCACCTCCTTTCAGGTAGTTGTAGAGCACGATGAGGTCTCCCCTCAGCCTCCTCTTCTCCAGACTAAACAACCCCAGTTCCCTCATCATGGAACAGATCCTCCTAGAAGCTATGCTAAGGCACATGGAGGACAGGGAGGTGATTCGAGACAGCCAACATGGCTTCACCAAGGGCAAATCTTGCCTAGTGGCCTTCTATGATGGAGTGACTGCATCAGTGGACAAGGGAAGAGCTACAGATGTCATCTATCTGGACTTCTGTAAGGCTTTGACGCTGTCCCCCACAACAGTCTTGCTGCTAAATTGGAGAGATATGGATTTGATGGATGGACTATTCGGTGAATAAGGAATTGGCTGGATGGTTGCATCCAGAGAGTAGTGGTCAACGGCTCAATGTCCACAAGTGTGTGGACGAGTGGTGTCCCTCAGGGGTCTGTATTGGGACCAGTACTGTTTAATATCTTCATCAATGACATAGACAGCGGGATTGAGCGCACCCTCAGCAAGTTTGCGGATGACACCAAGCTGAGTGGTGCGGTTGACATGCCTGAGGGACGGGATGCCATCCAGAGGGACCTGGACAAGCTCGAGAAGTGGGCCCATGTGAACCTCATGAAGTTCAACAAGGCCAAGTGCAAGGTCCTGCACCTGGGTCGGGGCAATCCCCAGTATCAATACAGGCTGGGGGATGAAGGGATTGAGAGCAGCCCTGCGGAGAAGGACTTGGGGATACTGGTGGATGAAAAGCTGAACGTGAGCTGGCAGTGTGGGCTTGCAGCCCAGAAAGCCAATCGTATCCTGGGCTGCATCAAAAGAAGTGTGGCCAGCAGGTCGAGGGAGGTGATTCTCCCCCTCTACTCCGCCCTGGTGAGACCCCACCTGGAGTACTGCATCCAACTCTGGGGTCCCCAGCACAAGAAAGACATGGACCTGTTGGAGCGGGTCCAGAGGAGGGCCACAAAAATGATCAGAGGGCTGGAACACCTCTCCTATGAGGAAAGGCTGAGAGAGTTGGGGTTGTTCAGCCTGGAGAAGAGAAAGCTCTGGGGTGACCTTATTGCAGCCTTTCAGTACTTAAAGGGGGCTTATAAGAAAGATGGGGACAGACTTTTTAATAGGGCCTGTAGCAATAGAACAAGGGGTAATGGTTTTAAACTAAAAGAGGGTAGATTCAGACTAGATATAAGGAAGAAATTTTTTATGATGGGAGTGGTGAAACATTGGAACAGGTTGCCCAGAGAGGCGGTAGATGCCCCATCCCTGGAAACATTCAAGGTCAGGTTGGATGGGGCTCTGAGCAACCTGATCTAGTTGAAGATGTCCCTGCTCATTGCAGGGGGGTTGGACTAGATGACCTTTAAAGGTCCCTTCCAACCCAAACCATTCTATGATTCTATAAGACTGAAGATTTTAATGAGCTAATGTAAAACAATAGTGCAAATGAAATCTGGTTTATTGATGGAAATTCTATATGCTTTGAGGGAAAACAATGCATTGGTTATGCAGCTCTAAATATGAATAAGGATAAAGTACAGTGAACAGTTCCAGGCAGACATTTGATTAGGACAAGAGGGGATGGAAATCAGGTGATTTCCTGATCTAAAGCTCATTTTAAATAAGAATTGCTGGGTGTAGTGATCCTGATCAGGAGACCATTGAGGAGTTAGTGAGCCACGTAACAGTTAACCTGAGTAGGCCCAGGCTTGTGCCGTGCTGCACGTACACCTTGGCCTTCAGGCCTGTGTTGTGCTGCACAAATCCCTTGGCCGCAGGATAAACTCAGCCAGCTCATTGTAACAGAGTAGCCTGCAGGCAGCTCCCACTTGGTACCGGTCATTACGCCACTTGCGTGTCTTTGCCTTTATCTAAAAGTGCAGCAAGAAGTTCTCATGTGAACGTCCTTTAGGTACAGAGTTGTTTCCTTGTAAGGAAATTATATATTAGCTCGAATGACCAAAAGGGAGAGCTTCTGTCTCTATGGACAGGATCTGCGCCGTGCGCCGTGGAGAAATCCATCTGGGCTCCAACCGATGCTGCATGAAAGCGAGGTGCCCAGCATCCGAAGGGATGTAAGATTTACTCGCTATCTATATTCTTCTTTTTATTCTGTCTTATTAAAGCAGTTATCTTATTAAGCCATTTGTTGTCGGGCCTTTCTTACTGAGATCCAGAAAGAACCCTACAGTGTGTGTCTCTCTCACCCCCACCTTCTCCGGTGCAGAACATTTGGCCTCATGGACAGGATCTCAATAAGAAATGCCGTTTTGGAAGAGGGATAACAGGTATCAGGAAAAGCTTGAGTATGTGCCAGGCTGGCCCAGCAGTGTTTAGCCCAGGTGACTCCCCTGGTGAGTTGGGAAACTGAGAAGGAATTACCCCATGTCCCACTCCTGAGGACATTAAGAAATGTTTAGAGAAGCAAGATGTAGGATGGGGCAGAGGACAACGAGTCCTAAGTAGTATCTGGTTATTGTTCACTTGTCTTTGGTGCCTGGGAGACCCTAGAAAGTGAACAAAAGAAAACAAGGGCGTTGCAGGCACAACTGGAAAGTTTGGAGACCTGGTTGTGCTTGGATAAACTGGAAGCCCAGGCACAGCGGGAGACCCTAGAAAGTTGTGGTGGATTGACCTTGGCTGGCTGCCAGACACTCACCCAGCCACTCTCTCACTCTTCCTCCTCGGCAGGACAAGGGGGAGAAATAAGATGAAAAAGCTTGTGGGTCGAGATAAAGACAGGGAGATCACTTACTGATTACCGTCATGAAAAAAATGAAAAAATTAAAAATTTAATTTAATTTAATTTAGGGAAATTAAAAAAAAAATTAGGGAAAACATATTTAATTTAATGACAATTAAAATAGATTTAGATAGTGAGAAACAAAGATAAAAATAAAACAACACCTTCCCCAAACCTCTACCCCTTTTTCCCAGGTTCAGCTTCACTCCTTCATTCCCAACTCCTCTACCTCCTTCCTCCCACCCTGAGTGGCACAGGGGGGATGGGGAATGGGGGTTTAGGTCAGTCCATAACAGTTCCTCTCTGCCACTCCTTCCTCCTCACACTTTTCTCATGCTCCAGCGTGGATCCTCTCCACAGGCTACAGTCCAACAGGAAAAATCTGCTCCAGTGTGGATTCTCCACAGGCCACAGTTCCTGCCAGGAACCTGCTCCAGCGTGGGCTCTCCATGGGCTGCAGTTCCTTCAGGAAACATCCAACTGCTCCAGCATGGTCTCTTCCACAGGCTGCAAGGAAATACCAGCTCTGGTGCCTGGAGCACCTCTTCCCCCTCCTTCTCTGATCTTAGTGTTCGCACGGTTGTTTCTCACACCTTTTTTTTCCTCACTCCTCACCGCTTGTGCAGCATTTTGCCCTTTCTTAAATATGTTTTCTCAGAGGTACTACCAGCTTCGCTGATTGGCTCAGCTTTGGCCTGTAGTGGGTTCGCTGCGGAGCCGGCTGGAACTGGCTGTGTCGGGCACAGGGCAGCCCCTGCTCTCTTCTCACAGAGGCCACCCCTGCAGCTCCCCCACTACCAAAACCTTGCCACGCAAGCCCAATACAGAAGTGAATGGAAGAAAACAAGGGAATTGCAAGGACAACTGGAAAGTTTGGAGACTCGGTTGCATTTCGATAAACTGGAAACCCAGTCACAGGGGGAGACCCTAGAAAATGAACAAAAGAAAACCAGGGAACTGGAAGCACAACTGGAAAATCTGGAGACCCAGTTGTGCTCACATAAACTGGAACTGCAAGCACAACTGGAAAATCTGGATACCTGGTTGCACTCAGATAAACTAGAAGCCCAGGTACAAGGGGAGACCCTGGAAAATGAGCGAAAGAAAACAAGGGAATTGCAGACACAACTGGAAAGTTTGGAGACAAGGTTGTGCTTGGATTAGCTGGAAGGGGGACATGCCAGAAACCCAAGTACACACAGTGAGGAAGCGGCAGAGTGCCTTCACTGAGCAATGAGTGCATAGGGGTCAAGTAGTTAGTTACTCCTGTGATTATTGGGATGGTGACAGCGGGGATTCCTCTGCCAAAGAACGGATTGAAGGGTCTGAGGACAAAAAAGATAGAGCAATCCCTGTGCGCCCTTTGCTTATTAACAAAGCAAAAGGAACCCCGAGGGCACCGCAGCATACAATATCAGTGTGAGATTACAATCAGACTGAGCTGCAGAATGTGGCAGACTCCTATCGGCAGAAGCCCAGGGAGACAATAGGACAGTGGTTACCACGAGCGTGGGACCAAGGAGGGGATAGTGTACAACTGAGCCCCCAAGAAATGACGCATCTGGGAGCAATTTCCCAAAATCCAGTGGTGACACAACGATTAAAAGGGGCTTGGACAAACAGAAATGTGAGTTATACTCTTTGGGAATGGTTGCGGGGGGGGCAGTAAAGACACAGCATCCGTCCCCATTTGTTTGGAATGATAGCACAGTGACATGGAAACATATAGATGAGGGGGACACTATTTGAGAGAATTGGGTATTCTACAGAGTATTTACCACCCTGCCTTCACTGGGCCTCTGCTTCCCCCACCACCGCCACTGAAGAAAAGGAGAGCATGCTCGCTGGAAAACATACAAAGTCCATTCCAACTGACTAGATTTGGATCCCACCCCCAAGGTGCAACAGGTGGTTGGAGCCCCACGGGGAGATAAAAGACCTTATATTCCCCTGACAGTACAGTGGAGCCATCATAGCTGACAGCGAGTGATAGCTCTAATGGAAACAGGGACTGAGGTCACTTTAATTCATGGGAACCCATTCCGACATCCAAAAAACAGATTGATGAAAATTAATGTCTTTGGAGGGGCAGATGAACCTGCTTGTGAAATCGAAATCTCTTTGATATTACAATCGGATTCCTACCCACCCCGACAACAAATGGCTTAATAATATAACTGCTTTAATGAGACAGAATAAGGAGAGGAATATAGATAGCGAGTAAATGGTGGGAGATGTGGTGGTCAGAGGCCGGCTTGGGCTTAGCGACCATGAAATGATAGAATTCTCAATACTTGGTGAAGTAAGGAGGGGGGCCAGCAAAACCGCTACCATGGACTTCTGGAGGGCGGACTTTGGCCTGCTCAGGACACTGGTCGAGAGGGTCCCTTGGGAGACAGTCCTGAAGGGCAAAGGGGTCCAGGAAGGCTGGACGTTCTTCAAGAAGGAAGTCTTAAATGAGCAGGCTGTCCCCATGTGCCATAAGAAGAACGGGCGGGGAAGACGACCGGCCTGGCTGAACAGGGAGCTTTTGCTGGGACTCAGGAAAAAAAGGAGAGTTTACCACCTTTGGAAGAAGGGGCAGGCAACTCAGGAAGAGTACAGGGATCTCGTTAGTTCATGCAGAGAGGAAATTAGAAAGGCAAAAGCCCAGCTAGAACTCAACCTGGCCACTGTCGTGAGAGACAACAAAAAATGTTTTTAGAAGTATATTAATGACAAAAGGAGAGCCAAGGAGAATCTCCATCCTTTATTGGATGCGGGGGGGGAACATTGCCACCGAGGATGAGGATAGGGCTGAGGTACTTAATGCCTTCTTTGCCTCAGTCTTTAATAGTCAGAGCAGTTATCCTCAGGGTACTCAGCCCCCTGAGCTGGAAGACAGGGACAGCGAGCAGGATAAACCCCCCATAATCCCAGAGGAAGCAGTTAATGACCTGCTACGCCACCTGGACGTTCACAAGTCTATGGGGCCGGATGGGATCCACCCGAGGGTACTGAGGGAGCTGGCGGAGGAGCTTGCCAAGCCGCTCTCCATCATTTACCAGCAGTCCTGGTTAACTGGGGAGGTCCCGGAAGACTGGAGGCTTGCCAATGTGACGCCCATCTATAAGAAGGGCCGGAAGGAGGATCCGGGGAACTACAGGTCGGTCAGCCTGACCTCGGTGCCGGGGAAGGTTATGGAGCAGTTCGTTTTGAGGGCACTCACAAGGCATGTCTGGGACAACCAGGGGATCAGGCCCAGCCAGCACGGGTTCATGGAAGGCAGGTCCTGCTTGACCAACCTGATCTCCTTCTATGACCAGGTGACCCGCCTAGTGGATGAGGGAAAGGCTGTGGATGTGGTCTACCTGGACTTCAGTAAAGCCTTTGACACTGTCTCCCACAGCATTCTCCTAGAGAAGCTGGCGGCTCATGGCTTAGACAGGTACACTCTTCGCTGGGTAAAAAACTGGCCGAGCCTGGAGAGTTGTGGTAAATGGAGTGAAATCCAGTTGGCGGCCGGTCATGAGCGGTGTTCCCCAGGGCTCAGTTTTGGGGCCGGTCCTGTTTAATATCTTTATCAACGATCTGGATGAGGGGATCGAGTGCTCCCACAGTAAGTTTGCAGACGACACCAAGTTGGGCGGGAGTGTTGATCTGCTGGAGGGTAGGAAGGCTCTGCAGAGGGACCTGGACAGGCTGGATCGATGGGCCGAGGCCAATTGTATGAGGTTCAACAAGGCCAAGTGCCGGGTCCTGCACTTGGGCCACAACAACCCCAGGCAACGCTACAGGCTTGGGGAAGAGTGGCTGGAAAGCTGCCCAGAGGAAAAGGACCTGGGGGTGCTGGTTGACAGCCGGCTGAACATGAGCCGGCAGTGTGCCCAGGTGGCCAAGAAGGCCAACGGCATCCTGGCCTGTATCAGAAATAGTGTGGCCAGCAGGAGTAGGGAGGTGATTGTGCCCCTGTACTCGGCACTGGTGAGGCCGCACCTCGAATACTGTGTTCCGTTTTGGGCCCCTCACTACAAGAAGGACATGGAGGTGCTGGAGTGTGTCCAGAGAAGGGCAACGAAGCTGGTGAAGGGCCTGGAGCACAAGTCTTATGAGGAGCGGCTGAGGGAACTGGGGTTGTTTAGCCTGGAGAAGAGGAGGCTGAGGGGACACCTCATCGCGCTCTACAACTACCTGAAAGGAGGTTGTAGTGAGGTGGGTGTTGGTCTCTTCTCCCAAGTAACAAGCGATAGGACGAGAGGAAATAGCCTCAAGTTGCGCCAAGGGAGATTTAGATTGGACATTAGGAAAAATTTCTTTACTGAAAGAGTGGTCAGGCCTTGGAACAGGCTGCCCAGGGAAGTGGTTGAGTCACCATCCCTGGAAGTATTTAAAAGACGTGTAGATGAGGCGCTTAGGGACATGGTTTAGTGGGCATGGTCGTGTTGGGTTGATGGTTGGACTTGATGATCACAGAGGTCTTTTCTAACCCTAAAGATTCTATGATTCTATTGTTTCGGTTTTATCCAAGGTTAGTAAGCAATTTAAGAATGTCATCCAGAGATCTGCCTCAAGGCTGGATAGTTATGAGTGGCAGGGTGTGTGGGATAGCATGGGCAAATGCCTAGGACGGTGGGCACCCCCAGTGTTTTGGAGCTTCACCCCTGAACAAGTACAGAATCCTGAAAAATTAGTAGAATATTTGGAAGAAGTATGCTGTCACCCTGGCCATTCTAGGGAGACACAAATCAATGCAATGTGCTGGGGCCTGGCCCATGCCTACCGAGCCCTGTTCAACACTATTCAGAACCCTCAAGGGGGAGAGAAGGTCTCCAGATCTGATAACAAAACAACAGGCCCTGTGGCTACCCCACCCGCCACGGCAGGCACCAGTGGCTAACTCACACCACACGGCAGGCACGGCGGCTACTCCGGCCTCTGCGACAGAGAACCAACCCGTGCCGGTATCAGTCGCCCCTATATAAAAAAGAAAATACACAAGAAAATCAGCTTGTTTAGAAAGGGATGAAAATGTGGGAGGTCCAGCAACTCAAAGAGTATATGTCCTGCTCCCTACGTGCACGAGCCAGTATCTCAGCTATTAGGAGTCAGGGTCCCTCTGCTCAAGAGAGAAGATATCGTGGGTACACACCCCAGGGCACCCTCTGGTTTTACCTGCGTGACCACAGAGAGGACATGAGGAAGTGGGATGGAAAAACTACCTCGACCCTAGAGGCACTGGTATGTGAGTTGCAAGGAAAAACAATCACAGAAGGGGGTTCTTCCAGGAAAACTGCTGCTCCAGTCTCCAGTGAGTTCCCCAGACAGAGTAGAAGGGCTGATTCCACTTCCGACCTTAACAAAGGGACATTTGATTCACATCTACAAGAAGTGAGTAACGAATATGATGACCAGGACTAGAGGGGCCCTGCCTCCAGCCAGGTGGAGGAAAGGGACAACCGGGTTTACTGGACTGTGTGGATTCGATGGCCTGGCACATCAGACCCACAGGAGTATAAGGCTCTCGTAGACACCGGTGCACAGTGTACCCTGATGCCATCAAGCTATAAAGGGGCAGAACCCATTTGTATTTCTGCAGGGACAGGGGGATCCCAAGAGTTAACTGTATTGGAGGCCGAAGTGAGCCTAACCGGGAATGAGTGGCAGAAGCACCCCATTGTGACTGGCCCAGAGGCTCCGTGCATCCTTGGCATAGACAGGTACCAATCGCTACCACAACGGTGCACCGGCGGCAATATCGCACCAATCGAGACTCTCTGATCCCCATCCATGAGCTGATTCGTCGACTGGAGAGCCAAGGAGTGATCAGCAAGACTCGCTCACCCTTTAACAGTCCCATATGGCCAGTGTGAAAGTCTAATGGAGAGTGGAGACTAACAGTAGACTACCGTGGCCTGAACGAAGTCACGTCGCCACTGAGTGCTGCCTTGCCGGACATGCTAGAACTCCAATACGAACTGGAGTCAAAGGCAGCCAAGTGGTACGCCACCATTGATATCGCTAATGCGTTCTTCTCCATCCCTTTGGCGGCAGAGTGCGGGCCACAGTTTGCTTTCACTTGGAGGGGCGTCCAGTACACCTGGAACCGACTGCCCCGGGGGTGGAAACACAGCCCTACCATTTGCCATGGACTGATCCACACCGCACTGGAACAGGGTGAGGCTCTGGATCACGTGCAATACATTGATGACATCATTGTATGGGGCAACACAGAAGAAGAAGTTTTTGAGAAAGGGGAGAGAATAGTCCAAATCCTTTTGAAGGCTGGTTTTGCTATAAAACAAAGTAAGGTCAAGGGACCCGCACAGGAGATCCAGTTTTTAGGAATAAAATGGCAAGATGGACGTCGTCAGATCCCAATGGATGTGATCAACAAAATAACAGCCATGTCCCCACCAACTAGCAAAAAGGAAACACAAGCTTTCTTAGGCGTTGTGGGTTTTTGGAGAATGCATATGCCGGATTACAGCCTGATTGTAAGCCCTCTCTATCAAGTGACTCGGAAGAAGAACGATTTCAAATGGGGCCCTGAGCAACAACAAGCCTGTGAACAAATTAAACAGGAGATAGTTCAGGCAGTAGCCCTTGGGCCAGTCTGGTCAGGACAAGATGTAAGGAATGTGCTCTACACTGCAGCCGGGGAGAATGGCCCTACCTGGAGCCTCTGGCAGAAAGCACCAGGGGAGACTCGAGGTCGACCCCTGGGGTTTTGGAGTCGGGGATACAGAGGATCCGAGGCCCGCTACACTCCAACTGAGAAGGAGATATTGGCAGCATATGAAGGGGTTCGAGCTGCTTCGGAAGTGGTTGGTACTGAAGCACAGCTCCTCCTGGCACCCCGACTGCCGGTGCTGGGCTGGATGTTCAAAGGGAGCGTCCCCTCTACACATCATGCAACCGATGCTACGTGGAGTAAGTGGGTTGCCCTGATCACACAACGGGCCCGAATAGGAAACCCCAGTCACCCAGGAATCTTGGAAGTGATCACGAACTGGCCAGAAGGCAAAGATTTTGGAATATCCCCAGAGGAGGAGGTGACACGTGCTGAAGAGGCCCCACTGTATAATAAACTACCAGAAAACGAGAAGCAATATGCCCTGTTCACTGATGGGTCCTGTCGCCTTGTGGGAAAGCATCGGAGGTGGAAAGCTGCTGTATGGAGTCCTATATGCTAAGTTGCAGAAACTGCTGAAGGAGAAGGTGAATCGAGTCAGTTTGCAGAGGTGAAAGCCATCCAGCTGGCCTTGGACATTGCTGAACGAGAAAAATGGCCAGTCCTTTATCTCTATACGGACTCATGGATGGTGGCAAATGCCACATATAGATGGGCTTGCGATTGAGGGGTGGACCATGGACACTATACTCAGGTTATCCATGAATGTGAAACATGCGCTGCAATCAAGCAAGCCAAGTGAGTAATGCCTCTCTGATATGGAGGACGATTGTTGAAATATAAATATGGGGAGGCCTGGCAGATTGTTGTGGTTTAACCCGGTAGGCAGCAAAACACCACACAGCTGCTCGCTCACTCCCCCCACCGCTACAGTGGGATGGGGGGGGAGAATCGGGAGGAATAAAAAAAGTAAAATTCGTGGTGTGGAAGAATTTAACCCTATCCCAGCCGAAACCAGGACACAGATCAATTATATCACACTCCCACAAACCCACCAAGGCAAGCGCTATGTGCTCACCATGGTAGAAGTAACCACAGGATGGCTGGAAACATATCCTGTGCCCCATGCCACCGCCAGGAACACCATCCTGGGCCTTGAAAAGCAAGTCCTATGGCGACATGGCACCCCAGAAAGAATTGAGTCAGACAACGGGACTCACTTCCGAAACACCCTCATAGACACCTGGGCCAAAGAGCATGGCATTGAGTGGGTCTATCACATCCCCTACCATGCACCAGCCTCCGGGAAAATCGAACGATACAACGGACTGCTAAAGACAACACTGAGGGCAATGGGTGGTGGGACATTCAAGCATTGGGACACACATTTAGCAAAAGCCACCTGGTTAGTCAATACCAGGGGATCTTTCAATCGAGCTGGCCCTGCCCAATCAAAACTCTTACGTACTGTAGATGGAGATAAAGTCCCTGTCGTGCACATAAGAAATATGCTGGGGAAGACAGTCTGGGTTACTCCTGCCTCTGGCAAGGGAAAACCCATTCGTGGGATTGCTTTTGCTCAAGGACCTGGGTGCACTTGGTGGGTGATGCGAAAGGATGGGGAAGTCCGGTGTGTACCTCAAGGGGATTTGATTTTGGGTGAGAATAGCTATTGAACTGGATTGTATGATGTTAATTGCTATATAATACTGTATATCATCGCTTCTATGGTTGCTATATGCCATATCAATGGTATTGCAGTAAGAATCACCCAGATTAATGTAGGATGAACTCCGATGAAACTGAGCAAAGTGTAATGATGATAGAACCGGACGAGCGCAGCAATAATGGAATCAGAACTGGCTTCAGGATGCAACAGCCCAACACCACACACCATCTCTCCTGCCCTGAAGGACGGTTATGACAGATGGAGCCCAAAGTCATGGACTAAATGAACTCAATGGACATTTTAGAGGGATGGCCCATGGACTAAGGGAATGATATCTCTGTGTGTGTATATATCAAAAGGCAGGAAAGGTGGTGATGACTAATTGGAATGTATGGGAAAATGTGAGACCTGGTCGTGATGTAGATGGTATAGAATAAGGGGTGGATACTGTCCTGGTCCCGGCTGGGACAGAGTTAACTTTCTTCCCAGTAGCTTGGGGGGTGTGCTGTGTTTTGGGTTTGGTATGAGAGGAGCGTTGATGGCCCATTGATGTTCTGGTTGTTGCTGAGTGGTGCTTGCACTGGGGACTTTTCGGCTTCCCATGCTGTGCCAGGTGCATGGGAAGCTGGTGGGGGGAGCATAGCCGGGGTGGTTGACCCAGCTGGCCAATGGGGTATTCCATACCATGTGACGTCATGGTCAGTATAAAATTAGGAGGCGTGGTGCCGGAAAGGGGGGCTCTCACGGTTCGGGACACGCGGGGCGTCGGTCGGCGAGTGGTAAGCAGTTGCATTGTGTATCACCTGCTTTGTATATTCTGTTATTGTCATTGTATCATTGTTATTATTACTGTTGTACTTTATTTCAATTATTAAACTGTTTTTATCTCAACCCACGAGTTTTCCTTCTTGTGCCCTCCTGATTCTCTCCCCCATCCTACTGGAGGCAGTGGGTGAGCGAGTGGCTGCGTGGGGTTTTGTTGCTGGCTCAGGTTAAACCATGACAGATGTTTAGAGGAACCACCGAAGGCAGGGAAACGGAGGTATCAAGTAGGTTTAGGGAGGAACAAGTGTGGGAAAATAGAGGGATAAGGGGATAAAAAGGGCCTGTCGCATTTATAATAGTTTGCTGGTCAGTATGCTTGTCTGGCCGTGCCCTGCACCTGATCAGTTCAGTCTGTCCTATCTTCTTATTAAATTCCTTTCTAACTCTTTTCCTGAGTGAGGGAGGGCTCTCTGATTTGTGTGCGTTTGTGTGTATGGAGGTCTGAGTGCCACCACCTGGAATCAAACCAGAGGTCGGAGGGCCTGTGTGCCAGCAACCAGAGTGAGAGCAGGTGTGCGAGTGAGTGTGTGAGTGCTAGTGAAGATCAAGCTGGACTAGCCAGTGAGTAGGTGAAATAGCCTGGGAGCCAGGCATGTGTGTGTGTCTAAGGGCAATACCACAGGAGCTGGCTACCAGAGGGACTTGGAGAGTCCTGGCCAACTTCCAGAAATCTCTGTGTGCGTGTGTGTGTGTACACGTTTGTACCAGCAACTGGAGTGGGACTGCAGCCTAGGGAGCTTATATGCCCAGGTGCCAGCAACTGGGGAGACTGGGATCCAGGGGCACCTACTGGGCAGACTGAGTGTGTGAGCCCAGCTACTGGCGGGATCCACATTGGAAATATGTATATATTCCCACTAGTGGACCTTCATATTGAACTACTAGAGAGAGGAACAGGATGAGGCCATTGGTGCTCTTTGTGTTTGCGTGAGTGCTGAGTATGTCTGTGTTTATCTGTGAGGCTGGCCATATATATATATATGCGTGTGTATGTTTGTGTGTGTGTATGTATTGTATATGTGTATTTGTGTGTCTGCTGGGGATACATGCTCAGCCTCTCTACTGGTTGGACCTGGAGCTGCAGCACCCTTGCCTCTATTGGGCTAACAGATTTGGTCTGCCCCTAACGCAACCTGTGGTTCTATGAAAACTTTGATAAGGAAATACTCCCCTGTTGACTCTTGCTTGATATACTTCATATTCCTTCTCATGAGGCACAAGAAATTTAAAAGTTCTATTGATGTCAGAGCTAGAAATATTCACCAGTCATCCCTTTAATTTCTCAGCCTGCATTGGTATGATGTGCATGCTCCATGAATTCTATGTGCCCCTGAATTTAAATTCTGTGGGTGTTCTCTATGTTCTTCTTATGCTTTAAAAAGATCTTATTTTTTATAATATCAGAATCTTTCTGCATAAATAATTTTCCAATATTACCATGTTGTTTTTAAGTCAACCTATCATAATAAAAATATTTTTCAGTCTTCACGCAGGCAGTCCCAGGATTTGCTGTAAGGACAAACGTATTACAACTAGATGGTTTTTATTCAATTTGTTAGGTGTTTAGAATATATCATACTGAAGACTTTGGAAAGAGAATAGTGGTTTAAGAATTATAATCATAGAATCATACAATGGTTTGCGTTGGAAGGGACCTTCAAAGATCATCTAGTGGGCAGGGACATCTTTCATTAGATTAGCTTGCTCAAAGCCCCTTCCAACCAGACCTTGAACACTGCCAACGATCACGGGCATCCACAACTTCTCTGGGCAGCCTGTTCCAGTGTCTCACCACCCTCATTGTAAAAAAATTTCTTCCTTATATCTAATCTAAATCTACCCTCTCTCAGTTTAAAACTGTTGCCCCCTGTCCTGTCACTACAGGCCTTGGTAAAAAGTCTCTCTTCATCTTTCTTATAAGCCCCCTTTATATATTGAAAGGCCACAATAAGGTCTCCCCGCAGCTTTCTCTTCTCCAGGCTGAACAACCCCAACTCTCTCAGCCTTTCCTCATAGGAGAGGTGTTCCAGCCCTCTGATCATTTTTGTGGCCCTCCTCTGGACCCGCTCTAATAGGACACTAGGGACCCCAGAGCTGGATGCAGTACTCCAGGTGGGGTCTCACCAGAGCGGAGTAGAGGGGGAGAATCACCTCCCTCGACCTGCTGGCCACGCTTCTTTTGATGCAGCCCAGGATACGATTGGCTTTCTGGGCTGCAAGCCAATGTCCACTTGGACATTGAGCCGTTGACTGTAACTCTTTGGACACGGCTGTCCAGCCAATTACTTATCCATCTAACAGTCCCTCTGTCAAACCCATCTCTCTCCAATTTAGCAGCAAGACTGTTGTGGGGGAACGCACCAAAGGCCTTACAGAAGTCCAGGTAGATGACATCCGTAGCTCTTCCCTTGTCCACTGATGCAGTCAGTCCATCATAGAAGGCTGCTAGATTAGTGATTAGTAATATAGGAAAGAAGCTGTTTGTACTGGGTCTGTATGGGATGGAGTTAACTTTCTTCATAGCAGCCTGTATGGTACTATGCTTTGCATTTGTGGCTAAAACATTGTTGATAACACAGCAGTGTTTTGGCTATTGCTGAGCAGTGCTTGCACAGCATCAAGTTTTTCTCCCCCCCTGCCCCCAGCAAGTAGACTGGGGGTGGGCAAGAGGTTGGGAGGGAACACAGCTGAGACAGATGACCCAAACTGACCAAAGAGCTATTCCATACCATATGATGTCATGCTCAGCAGTAAAAGCTCAGGGAAAGGAGGAGGAAGGGGGGGCATTTGTGGTTATGGCGTTTGTCTTCCCAAGCAATTGTTACACGTACTGAGGCCCTGTTTTCCAGGAAGTGGCTGGACATCTGCCTGCTGAAGGGAAGCAGTGAATGAATTCCTCTATTTGCTTTGCTTGCGCGTGCAGCTTTTGCTTTCCCTTTTAAATTGTTATTATCTCAATCCATGAGTCTTCTTGACTTCCTTCTGTTTTCTCCCCATCCCACAGGAGAGGGGAATGAGCGAGATTGTGGGTGGGTGTTTTGCTGCTGGCCAGGGTCAACCCACCACACTGTTTTCGAAGTGAAAAACATATTTAAAGTTAGACAGTGAAATAACATTTCTGCCATATGCATTGCATATTTAAATAGTGAACATATTTATGGAAAGATCCACATGTGGCAAGAATTAAAAATGAAAGCTGGGACACAACCTTAGCTAAGTAATTGATATAATTTACGAGCAGTTGTGTCATTTATTACCCTAAAACAATGCTGTTTTAAATACATAGTTAATATTATGTGTTTGATTCTGCAGATGCACATATACATTACTGCAAACTAAGTGGCAGAAGAGAAATTTGGACACCTTCTTAGCATACATTCATTCAGTTTTGGCAAGTCACTTCCTAAATTATTATCAGCAAACTCTCAGCCTTGTCTGAGGTATTTTTGTTCTGTATTTTATTGTTGCAATTCTTATAGACATTAGTGCTCTGCTAAATAAAGGAATGTAGCACAGTAAATACATCACAACAAAATAGATGGCAACTCCCCCTCAGCCCAAACTCCTCCCCCCCCCAAATGAAACCATTGCAGCTCCATTACAGAGAAAGGGTCAAAGACCTGTGACAAAAAACATCAGAGGAATTACATTCAGATGTGCAGGCTCACATTCTAGGCTCATTTATATATATAAAGAGAGAGATCACCAAGTTCAGTGTTTACAAAGAACAATATTGTTACAAATACGATACTATACTTTTCCCAATACTTCATAATAATTCCTATTCAACCTTTTTACAGAACAATAATACAAGAGAGTCTAGGCACTGCACAAAATATGTACAAGAGATCTCATGCACATTGCCATCTTCAGAAACTGTTTTCATTTAGAAAATTAAGGAAAAAACACACAAAACAAAACAAATCTGGAAATTCCAACCAAATCTCAAATCAAAACAAGATTCAAAACAAGTGGGGAAACTTGCTAATAAAAATAAAAAGGATGTTTCATCCTTAATGTAAACATTGAAGCATTAATAAGAATGTATGAAACAGTGAAGAGGAAAAAAACTTTTCAGACCTTTTACAGAAGGAGGAATGTAAAATGGCAGTTTATTCTTTTGAATCCATGAAGAATTCACACATCTAATCTAATAAACTACTGCACTACTGTAGGAAATTGCCAATTATTCCTTTTGAGCTCATTTTTCTTGTAAAATCCCACATCTGGTGGGATTGTTTACAAGAATTATCAGGAGTGCACACTGGAAACTTCCCAGTGTATAAATCTTATACACATATTACAATTAATTGGAACAATGAAGATTCTTCACTAGGCTCCAATCCTACAAGCATTCACACGCTTAGCTTTAAGCATCTGTTCACCATGAAGTTAACAGGTTAGGTACTCAGGTGCTTATAACTAGGTATAAGCTTGATTGCAGGAAAACAGCCTTGTTTTTAATGATTCAATTTTTTGTGTGCTTAGGTTTTCTTCATCTCCCACTGAAGTCAGTGGGAAGACCCCTCAACATGAGTTGGACAGAACCACAAAAACAACAATTGAAGTTGGGGGTGTAAAACACAGCAGGAATCAGAAGTGTGATAACTGTCTTCAAGACTGTTGAGTTTCCTCAGGCAACTTATGGAAAGGCTGCACTGTATATAACCTACTAAATAGTATATATATCATATATAGATAGATAATATATATATCATATATAATATATCATAATATATTATATATAATATACCATATTTAGATAGATTACTATATTTATAAGAAGTTATGAAAAATTTCAAATGATCTCCATAAGCCAGATGTCTACAATTAAAAACTCCAATCACAAGTCATTCACAATCTATTTACATCAGTCTGATAGCAGAGGTAAATACTAGCCTGGAATACTAATACCATTTGCTTGCAAAATCTGCTATTCCAGAGATCGAGATTAAATTATGCAATAACAATAGCTTATGCTTCGTTCCATTATCTCCCTTACTGCCCATTGAAATATAAAGCTTATTTTCTCTCTCTCTCTCTGTTCAGCCCATGTATGTCCGTGGTTTCTGAAAGGCAACAATAAACCTCTGACCACAGATGGAAACCAAGTGCTCAGATAAAACTAGAGTTTTCATGGCTCTCATCAACAGAAGTGTGCATGTGTACACACACGTCCATGAAATCTCTGGAATAAAATCCAGGTATCATTACTAGTCTCCAAACACAATGCACTGCACAGTCCATTCCACAGTAACTGAGAAACTATGGCTATAAGCATCACACCATTTTCAAGCAAAAAGGATGGGATTTTTTTTTCCCCATATGTGTTCTGGTCTTGTTTTTAATCACACTGAGCCTTTATATCACAATAAGACATGGCAGAAACTGTTGCTTTCAGAAAATTCAAGGCATCAGTCTGGTCTAAATATATGGTTCAAATTCAGTGTAAACAGCAGTATGCAGTATGGACAGAATGTAGCTACACAAAATGGAATGTTTTCTTCTTGAGGAAAAAGAGCCATCAGCTGCTTTATTCTTTTACTGTTTTTCCCCTTTGTCCCTGATATAAGTTATAGACCAGTCAAATCCTGCATTTCATGCATATCTACATTTCTTCTTCATACAAATCCATATAGTATTCACACATCCTCTAAGTGTCATATGGAAAAACAAATCACAAATTAACTTATATAACAAAATAAATAAATAAATTTATTCCCACCTTACCTTTACTTCTCCCATTTATCTATGTCTAAAGAAAAATGTCAATAAAAACTAGACGTCTTTCAACAAAAAATACTTTTAAACTGGCTCAGTGTAACAAAATTACTTAGAACAGTGTGCAGACCTATTATTTTCAAGCTTCATAAATATCAAGCACAATTTAAAAATGTCAATATACACAAGCACACAGTTGTGTGCACCAAATCTGTAATTAAGAGCTTAGAATGTATAGCTTCTCAGCAGAGCCCCTCAATATTACTCTTGCTGGATATTTAGATATCACTCCCCTCCCCCCTCATTTAACCTCTGAAATGGGCATGTAAAAGACACATTGCATTTGAAAAACAAGTATTTTAAAAATTAGAAACCTGGGGGACCCAACTGCAAAAAATAACATCTCCTGAATTATTTGCTGAAACATGTCAAAATTGCATTATCTGTACCAACTCATGGAGCACCTTTTGGGGTTCTACTATCCTGAAGAACAGAAATTAAAGGGTGTGCATTTGAACAATGGGTTTTATGACAGCATCAGTTACTCATTCTTCATAGGCATGTAAGTCGTCTTTTTGTGAATCTTACCATGGACACTGCTGCTGCTATTTACTCTGTGTGTGGAGTTGCATAAAGCTTTACTTGTATAGAGATGCAACCAAAAAGTCTCATGGCTATATTTTCCCTCCCCCTCTATACACAGCAAATGTTGGGGAGAGAGAGAAATGTATCTGTGGACACAAACGCAGCACTAGAAACAGAAGCAGTAATGAGGAAAACTATCCTTCGTGCATGTTGTGAAGGTGAGGTGTCAGCCTTAGATATAAACTGGTTGCTCTTGTGCAGTCAACAGTCTGTACATAGCAGCTGGCATGGTCTTCATATGAATCTAGAAGGTAATAAGACGTGTTAATCAATACTCCTATTAGGCATGCTACCAAAAACATGAGTGTCCATAGCCTAGGGAGCACTAGGGAAGAAACTAGCTGAGGTAACATAGGACAGAAGGGAAAAGGAAAGCCTGAGAATTTTCATATCCATACTAAGGTCTGGGGAAAAAGGATTCTCTAAGGTGTTGAGTATCTACCAACCATCTCAATTTTATCTATCTGAAGTTGTGGGCACTTCAATAATAAGAAAAACCTTGGTGGTTCTCACTCTCACTTCTAGCATTTATGTTTGAACAGTAACAACCCAAAACAGGCAATGATGATGAAATATGCAATACTGTCCAGGCACACTGCTTGCTCCTACCTCACCAACAGCATTTGAGAGAATGTGAACAATTTTCTCATGAGGTGTTGCTACAACACTCTGCCCATTGATTTCAATGATACGATGGCCAACTCGCACTCCTCCTCGCTCTGCTATACCTCCTCTCATAAGGCTACAGATCTGGAAGGGAAAGGACAAAATTATCACAGTTTTGATATGGAACAGAGGCTTTTGACCACAAATGATAATTCAGTATTTAAATACATGTGTTTGCAACAAAGTCTAAAATGTAGTGGATCACTGATTCAAAGTAACATTTATTAGCAATCGAGTACTACACATTGTCTTCCAAAAGCAAAAGAAACCATCCACCAAAAGCTATCTGTATTATACTTGTTACTTCATGGTTTGAAAATTTAAGAGTGTATGAAGAACCATAGTTTACAAAAAGTTCAAAGTGCATAAGCCTTGCATTAAGAGAGAATCAAAGACAGACTCTTTCTTTTGAGATCATATACAATGGTTTGGTCAGAGACACAAATGATACAGACTGAAAGCAGCCTTCTCCATACACTTTTGTTTCTTTAACCTAAACCAGCCTTTTTACTTCTCTGATTGATTCTAAAGCTATGAAATAAAGTTTCTTTTCCTACTTTTGACTGGGGAAAAAGTCAGATGAATAACTTTGACCAGTTCAGCTTTTATATCTTAGACTTAAAATGTGTACTGAGCCCCTGCTGCAGTGAGGGAAAAAATACAATTCATTACATATGTAAACTTTAACATATGTAAAAGCATCACCAGAAGGTCTGGAAGCTACTTACAATCCCATTCTGTACACTGAAGCCTAACTGGTATCTGAGGTCAGGTCTCCTGATCAAGACTGTGGTTACCGGAGGACATCTAACTACATTCAGTTTAACTTGGGCTTGGTTTTTCAAACCCTGCAAAAAATAACCATCACCATGAAAAATGCTGACAAAGATGGGGTGAAACAATTTAACATGAGCACTAGGAAAAACAATACTTAGAATGTTAACATGGGAATAGCCCTGAATAAGCAGTTCTTTGAACTATCATTATGAAACAGGATTCCTGAATACCAGACACAAGCAACAGGATGCTCAGTGAATTGAATGATGCAGTATAAACCTCTTCTTGTCAAGAAGCTCATGTGGTTGTTTTAAGAAATCTAGCTTCCTGTTGGCAATTTCTTCATTTGAGAACACAAATTATTGTTCTAAAGGAAGCAAAGGAAATAAAAAGCAGGTCTATGCAGTTGACCAGAAAACTGCCAAACATTCTAGCTGGGAAATGAAATTTAAAATATGCAGCTAAGATAGATAGTTACAAATAAGTGGCTTTCCTGGTGTAGTTATATTCAATTCTGTAATGCAAACATCAAGTCCTTGTATAAGCAATACTCACATTTACATTACCCCTCCCTTCTAAACTGGATTTATCACATTCGCCATTAAATCTTTGCTACCAGAAGAACTAAATGAAGAAGGAAAACCCAAACATAAAAGTGGAGATAATTGTAGAGTCTGACCATTACACATATTCAAGCATTCAGAGCTGTTTCTTGTAGATAAATCCAACTCCAATGTTAGATTACTTTTTTCTATACAACATATAGAACTGAACACACATTACTCTTAAATGTTGCATTTACACACATTTAGCCTTCAATAAACAGAACCCATATGGGAAAGAGATGCTATGTAGAGAGTACGGTAGCTTCAAGCTTCAATCATGTTAACATTTATCAATTCCGATGCCTGCTTTTGAATTTCTTTCATATGCATAAAGTGAAATACGGGTCCCATTGAAAACAATGGGTTGCCTGCCACTGACTTCAATAAGATTAGGATTTCATTCAGAAAAATAACTCCTATTACAGCTAAGGTAATATACTGATGTCTCTACATGCAATTTACTGCTGCTGATTTTGTTGAGCCTAACTCTAGACTTGGTACTGACTTGAGACTGACATTCTGCTCGGATGAAAAGTCAATGCTTCTAACTGCCTGGACATGACAGTTGCACAGTCCCTGAATCTGTTTCTGATAGTGGTTAGCACCAGATGCTTCTGAAAAAGACATAAGTAGCATAATACAATTAGGGAATAAACATCACATATGGAAAGTTTCTTCCTAGATCTGTCAGTTTGTAAATGGTTTATAGTCAATTAGTAGCAAGGCTTACATCTCTAATTTAAAAATAACCTTATGTGAAGTACTTGCAATATATTCTCCTCATCTATATAAAATGCTTATCTTTTCATAGGAGTCCTTATAGCATACTAAAAAAGTTTGCAATCTTAGGATATTTCTGTAACATTGAAATATATACTTGGGTGACTAATGTTTCATTTGGGGGTTCATTTGTGTTATCCAAAAATGTTACATAAACAGTTCTAGATGCATGGCTATAAAGACCTGCAAATGCATCAACTACCTTCTTAACAGAAAGATAAATGGCTAACAGTTCCTCTGGCAACAGCCTCATGTATCCATGAAAAAGGAGTAGAAAGGCCTCTAAAGGCAGGAGACAGCAAAGCTAGCTTTTTGATTGTTTTCATTTTGAGAAAGTACAGAAGATTCTTAACACATCACAGCAAAAGTCCATCTGTATGAGAAAAGCATACACCAGTTTTAGAAATAAAACTGATATGGGATAGGAAACAAGCATGACAAAGCTGATAACATGAAGGGTGGTGAGCTTTGTTCCACTGAAGTTGGCACAGAGATACTTAAGAGTTTTTTCTGCTTCAAGAAAAAAAGAAGAGTGCTGTTACCAAGGTTTTAATATACTGCATTCACAAGATATCATTTGAATTCACTGAATCCAGAATGGTTGGTCTCAGAGACTTAAATATCTATTACTTGTCAGTGCACGGTGTTTACATTTTCAGAAACCAGAATATCAGATCTTTATAGCGAATTTTTTAGTTCAAGCATTAAGAAAGGAATCCATGGGCAACAAAGACATACTTATTTTGTGAATTACTAAACAAACATTTTTTTACTGCAGAACACCACTAGCCAGCAGGGACACGGAAGGATTTCTATAGTCATATATAGCATTACATTGCATGTCTACATGCTACAATATGCACCAGTTCTGTGGTGATTGACTATTTCAATAGGTAACCCAGAAGACAATTTAGCTGAATTTCCAACATTCTCAAAGGTTGCATCTTTCCCCCTCCTGAAACTTTGCTGTTTAAATACCCATTCTCTTGCACATTGCATCTACCCCAGAGGCTCTTAATTTCCAGTTGACTCGCCTGCTTTTTGCATTTACATGCTCTCATGTCAATTAAAAGAAAGTTCTTCCAATTAAAAAATCCCACCATTTAGCCAAGTTCAAAGAAACATTATACTTTCCAATACACTCAAGTTGTTTCTACAGAAAATAAATGTTTAATTTTTCTTTTAAATTTAAAGTTTAGAAAAATGTTAAAATATGTTTTAAAAAACCAAGCTTTTTTAAAAATTACTCAGTTCTCTAGGAACTAGATCACAGGAATCATTTAAATGGCTAAAATTGCACCAATGCAGATTTTAGGCACCTATGTCTCAGACTGTCCTATGAAGTTTAGGTGCCTCCAGATAGTAATAGACATCTTCCTTTTGGATCCAAATATTCCCTTGGGGCCTGAATTCCTGCACCGTGCCCTGGTCTAAGCAGCTAAATGCATAGCTCCCTTCTTAGGGCTCAGAAAATAGGTAAAACAGAATTTGCCCTCTACTTTAAGGTCATCAAAAGGAAACTGCTATAAAATGCACAAGATCAGAGTTAACAAACAGCAAATAGTCCTATATTTTTTGCTCTCCCACTACTCCAATAAAGGTTTTAAAACATGTAATATCCAGGAATATTCTCTGTACCTTTATAATGCTCTGGCATGTTGAGAGTGGTAAGCCAACCAAACTGGTCCCATTAATTGACATGATCTGGTCCCCTATATTTAGTTTCCCAGACTTCTCTGCTGGTCCTCCGTGCATCATGTTGGCTATGATAACTGTAGGCAAAATGGATCCCCAGCCAGATTCCACAATCACTACACCTAGAATTTCTCCCTTTTGCTTTTCAATGTAAACCTGAATCATAAGAAAGAGAGTTTCAAACAACAGCTTTTTTCTCATCTATGGAACTGATGATCCCACCCCCCATATGTTTCCATATAAACAAACACAGGCTTCTCATTTGCAAAATGCCTTTCTTATTCAAAGGCAAAACACAATAGGGTATATAGTTTAACACAGTTCAAATGCCTTCAAGCATCAAATAACATTAAAACTAGAGATTTTGTTTAATTCAAAATCCCCCCCCAAATAGAACTCATCTGTTCATATGGCTGGAGGGAGCTAGTATAGAAGAAACCCTGGCATGATGGACTTTGGTGGACAGAACTAAGTCAGGGAGGGATTTAAAGTACTTGTGACTGTGTTTTCGGAAACAATTACCCATGTGTTGCAGTGTTACACTACTTCATCTTTATTAATAAAACCAGCAGCAAATATATAGCCTTTTAAAATCTGGGGTCAACCACTCTTATCAACCTCAGTGCCTCCAAAAATTTTATACTGTCTACTGTATATTCACTTCACTGACATGTAATGCCTCAAATGTGAAAATTGTTTGGTAAAAAGAACACACAGAGACAGTAAATCATTCAACTATTGATAAATTTAGGGTTCACTGCTTGCTCTTAAAACAGAATTGCCCACAGGATAAACCTACTGGGGAGGATAGAAATTACCTCAGTGAGGTTATTTATTGGAAGCACCAATAGCTTTCTAATTGTTGCCAGTACAGGCCTGAACTCAGGATACATGAGCTTAATGGTGTTATGGAAAAAAAGCAGAGACATACATCTTTGCAGTTTTCAGATTTGGAAAAATGAATCAGGTCATCATTGTACATGTCCTGGGTATTGAGCAAGTCACTATATTCCTTCTGGCTTAGGTCTTCTGGATTGATTCCATTTGCCCTCAGAAATTCCTGGTAGGCCACGCTAAATGCTTGACCTATAGACTGTGCAATCAGCTGTGCCTGTAGTAATTCCCAAAGAAGAAAAGAAGAACATCAAACATTCCAACGGTTTCATTCACTGACACTTTCTCTGTTATAAACATGCTGCAAAATGGTTTATGCCTACAAGTTAAGGAACTGCAATAAATTAAAAAAAAATGAACCTAAAGTAATAATTAAAAAAGCAAAACAGAACGTCAACATAGTCACCCATGCAGTGAACCCAGCTGAACAAGTAACTACACATAAGAAACACAAGTAAAGCCTTCCGTTCACAGCTAACTACTGCTAACATAAAGGTATACCCATTGCATTACTTGAAATTGAGACTGCAGAGGGAGAACTTGAGCTCTCGTCTGTGCTAGTTTTCACTTCTGGCACAAAGTCAAGCCATCAATAAAAAATAAAAGCACCTTCTAGAAAACACAAACCAGCATTTTAAAAGATAATGGGAAGGCCTTTAAAAGAAGTCAAAAGTATCTTTGGCTGCATTAGGAAGAGTGTTGACAGCAGTTCGAGGGAGGTGATCCTTCCCCTCTACTCAGCACTAGTGAGGACCTGGAGTCCTGTGTCCAGTTCTGGGCTCCCCAGTACAAGAGAGACATGGACATACTGGAGAGAGTCCAGAGAAGGGCCACAAAGATGATTCAGGGACTGGAGCATCTGACATATGTGGAGAGGCTGAGAGAGATGGGACTGTTCATCCTAGAGAAGAGAAGGCTCATGAGGGAACTTATCAATACGTATAAATAGCTGATGGGAGGATGTAAAGAAGATGGAGCCAGGCTCTTTTCAGTGGTGCCCAGTGACAGGACAAGAGGCAATGGGCACAAACGGAAACACAGAAAATTCCACTTAAACCTAAGAACACACTTTTTTACTGTGAGGGTGTGGTTGAATACCAGAACAGGTTGTCCAGAGAGGTTTTGGAGTCTCCATCCTTAGAGATATTCAAAACCCAACTGGACACAGTCCTGGGCAACCTGTTCTAGTGGACCCTGCTTGAGCAGGGGGGGTTGAACTAGACAATCTCTAGTGGTGCTGTCCCACCTCAGCTATGCTATGATGCTATGGTATTTCCTACTCTTCCTTCTCGCCCATGCTTTCCTTTAAAATTCTCACAACCGTGTTTGAAGTTACTGTCAGATAAAGTATGGAAAGGGTGGAAACAACTGGTCCATTGAGCAGATCCAGCCCTTAATGTGACTGGAAGTGGTCCACGATCCCAGAATCATTCAGGTTGGAAGGGACCTCAGAGGGTCTCTAGTCCAACCTCCTGTTCAAAGCAGTCAGCTATGAGGTCAGACCAGGTTACTCAGGGTTTTTAGTCAGGTATTGAAAATCTTCAGGGACAGACTATATAACCTCTCTGGGCAGCCTGTTCCAATGCTTGACTGTCCTCGTGGTGAAAAAGTTTTTCCTTGTATCCAGTCTGAACCTTTCTTGTTTCAATGTATGCCCGTTAGCTCTCATACTCCCACCGTGCACCGCTGTGAGGAGCCTGGCTCCGTCTTCTTGATGATCTCCTCATGGATATTGGAAGGCTGCTGTTAGGGCCCCCTGAAGCCTTCTCTTCTCCAGGCTGAACAAGCCCTGTTCCCTCAGCCTCTCCTCATAGGGCAAGTGCTCCAGCCCCCTGACCATCTTGATGGCCTTCTGCTGAACTCACTCCAGTTTGTCAATGCCTTTCCTGTATTGGGGGGGGCCAAAACTGGACGTGTTATTCTAGAGGTGGTCTAATGAGTGTTGAGTAGAGAGGAAGAATCATTTCCTGCAATTTACTGCTTATGTCCCTTTTAATCCAGCCCAGGATGCTGTTGGCCGCCTTTGCTGCCAGGGCACACTGCTGGCTCATGTTCAGCATTGCTGTCTGCCAAGACCCCCCCAGGGCCTTTTCAGCAGAGCTGCTCCCCAGCTAGTCAGTCCCCAGCCTGTTTTGTTGCTTCCCCTCACTGCTGCATTACTCTCTGTGAGCTGTTCTAGTGACGGGAGAAAAGGGAATATTGCACCCCATTTTAAAAAAGGTAATAAGGAGGACCCTGGGAACTACCAACTGGTCAGCCTCACCTCCGTGCCCGGTAAGATCATGGAACAGATCCTCCTGGAAGTTATGTTGAAACATATGAAAGACAGGGAGGTGATTAGAGACAGCCAACATGGCTTCACCAAGGGCAAATCGTGCCTGACTAATCTAGTGGCCTTCTACAATGGAGGGACTGCATCAGTGGACAAGGGAAGAGCTACGGATGTCATCTACCTGGACTTCTGTAAGGCCTTTGGTGCGTTCCCCCACAACAGTCTTGCTGCTAAATTGGAGAGAGATGGGTTTGACAGAGGGACTGTTAGATGGATAAGTAATTGGCTGGACAGCCATGTCCAAAGAGTTACAGTCAACGGCTCAATGTCCAAGTGGACATTGGCTTGCAGCCCAGAAAGCCAATCGTATCCTGGGCTGCATCAAAAGAAGCGTGGCCAGCAGGTCGAGGGAGGTGATTCTCCCCCTCTACTCCGCTCTGGTGAGACCCCACCTGGAGTACTGCATCCAGCTCTGGGGTCCCTAGTGTCCTATTAGAGCGGGTCCAGAGGAGGGCCACAAAAATGATCAGAGGGCTGGAACACCTCTCCTATGAGGAAAGGCTGAGAGAGTTGGGGTTGTTCAGCCTGGAGAAGAGAAAGCTGCGGGGAGACCTTATTGTGGCCTTTCAATATATAAAGGGGGCTTATAAGAAAGATGAAGAGAGACTTTTTACCAAGGCCTGTAGTGACAGGACAGGGGGCAACAGTTTTAAACTGAGAGAGGGTAGATTTAGATTAGATATAAGGAAGAAATTTTTTTACAATGAGGGTGGTGAGACACTGGAACAGGTTGCCCAGAGAAGTTGTGGATGCCCGTGATCCAAATGGTAATGGAGTCTGACAACATGTTATAAAACAAAGCTTTACTGAGGCAGTAGGAAAGATGAGCAACAACGCGCCCATACGGCGACTCACCTGATCACCAATAGCAAACACAGGATCATAAGCGATGCCATGGCTCTGGTAGACTGCCAGGGACACTTGGTGTCCGGGTCATCTGGCAGCAACAGCCAATTGTGCAAATGCCTTTTGAATGTGGGTAAGAGTCGTGCCGCCCCATGGCTCCACCAATGATAGTGTGATTTGAGAGAATCATACCTTACGTGAATAATGTGGGCGGCATCCTGCCTACGCTGCCGATGTCAGTCAGGGGGCAGGGTGTTGGCAGTCTGTCTACGCTGCCGATACTGGTCAAGGGCATGGTGTTGGCAGTCTGTCTACGCTGCCAATATTGGTCAAGGGGCAGGGTGTCAGGAGGCAGGGTGTCAATGTCCCATCATTGGAAGTGTTCAAAGTCAGGTTGGAAGGGGCTTTGAGCAAGCTAATCTAGTGAAAGATGTCCCTGCCCATGGCAGGGGGGTTGGACTAGATGATCTTTAAAGGTCCCTTCCAATCCAAACCATTCTATGAATCTATGATTCTAGCTCGTACCACCTGCTACTGGTGGTAGAGGTGGGGATGGGTAGAAAAACAAAGGCATGTAAAGGGAAAGCTCTGATCTCCGTGCCATGCAAGGAAACAGCTGAAAAGAGCAGACTAGTGGAATCCTTTGTTGTGAGGTGATCAAGGTAAACTTGGAATGATATACATATTGTTTACAAGTGGAAAGCAACATGACATGAGTGCAGAGCTGATGTGAGCAGTGCAGGAAACTGAGTGTGGAACAGTGCTGTGCATAACCAGAGTGCTGGGTGCAGGAAGCACTGTGAAGTGGTAGGGGTGCTGGTCACAGTGTGGAATGAAACTGCCCTCTGGTGTGTAGTTCTGGTTAGGGGGAAGGGGAGGGAAAGAGGATGGGGATGTAGGAACACAGCTAAGCAGTCCAATTCAGGCCCCAGTAAGGAAAAGGTTCCAAATCCCAAAATAAAAACTGTTTGTACCTTATATCTACTCAAGCTAGCTCTAAACTTGTTGATGACAAAAACATGATCGCTGGCACTGAAAAGGTCAACAGCACACAGAGTCTGGACTTCCATTATTTTGCAAACTTTCAAATCAAAACAATTTGATGGCAAGAACAATATGGCAAGAAGATGAGTGCACTGCAACTCATTAGCTCAGCACGCTATCTGCAAGAGAGGAGATAAATATGGACTTGTATATTCAGAGATGGACATCCAAGAAGAGATCAACTGCCATTTAGACACCCAGCATTTGGCCATGTTTTAGGAGCTGAGCAGTTCTGAATATCCAGTGCCAACTACACTTGGAAAATCTGTTGTTATTGCGTATTTTTTTTAAGATAAGGACAGTTCCAAGCAGGGACACATTTTGGCCATCACCCGTTTGAAGGCTTAAGACGTATCACAGTCAGCTTAACTGGATAAATACTTCTAGATACCCAGCTGTCCCAGAAGAAGAAAAGATGACAGTGAAATATGTGAGACTGATATATAAAAGAGGCTCTACTACTCCATTGGATTTACAAGCTCTTTAGAGTGGAAATCTCTTCGCTGCTAACAGATACATTTCTATCTTAACTCTTTCCGAGTTATATTTTTTCCTACTCATTTGGATTTTTTAGAATGTTTATAAGCTATTTTTTAACTACTCTATGACTGAGGAACGCTCATGTCCTGAAAATCCTCAGAATATGTTCAGACTATTAAGTGATCAATGCTTTTTTTAGACCTACAGACATGTACTTTCCAGGATAATATTTTCTGGCACAGGAAGGATCGTGTCCGACACAAATATGAAATCATCTGACCAAACCACAGAAGGTAATGACAACAATCCTCTAATGGAAGCACACATTTTGAATAGCCAAGAAAATACTGAGAAATAGATCCAGGAAGGCTATCATATTCTGAAAGAAAAGAAACCACTGCCTCTGGCATCTGACAAGTTGATCTTTACTTTTTGAACTGGCCAGTGAGAGAGAGAGAGTCCAGTAACATACAAAATGTGTGATTTGAAATACAGAAGCAACAGCCCCAAACTAGGCAGCACATCAGGTGATGTGATCACTAGTAATCTAGTGATGTGCCCCCCCCCCGAAAAAAACCAACAAACAAAACCCAAAACACCCCAAAACAACAAAACCCATAGTCTAGTCTTTCTATTTGCATACCAATTTCATGAAGGGCATTACAAGAAGAGTGGCTTATAAGCTATTTTGCATAAAAATCAATCTTTAAGGTTTTCTGACAAATTTGGTTTGGTAGAGGACTACCTCTAAAAAAGTAAAGTAAAAACACTGAGAATCCCAGCAGTAGGTTGCATGTGTACCTGCAACCACAGAATTTATATGAACATGATGCCTTCAGAACAGGTTCCCAAATACATAAAACCAGACACTTCTTAAAGGAAACTTTCCCATCTGGAAGACCTTACAAATATTTTTGAAGACATTTAAGGCAATAGTGAGAAATTAATATTTTCACTTAAATTTTTATTAATTAGTTTAATATACTCTGAATTGTACTGCAAAGACTTTTTGAAGCCTAAGTGAGGTGCAAGGCACGAGAAGTAGAAATAGGCTATTACCTCACCATCTGTAATTTGTGCAGGATGCCTTAACTGGCATGACTGCTGTAGCCTAAGCATTAATTTTCACATGGGAGTGATTCCCTATATATGAACCATCTGATCAGCATAAACATGGTGGTCACCATGGAGACATAATATCATGCTATTTGGAGGGCTGAGCAATAAATGAAATTTGCTGTCTTGTCAATTAGATAGCACTGTGTGAGATAATTTTATTTGGGACTAACCTGATTATAAGACTGACAACTCTGTATCTCTGTCCTGGTTCCAGCTGGGACAGGGTTAACTTTCTTCCCAGTAGCTTGGGGGGTGTGCTGTGTTTTGGGTTCGGTGTGAAAGGAGGGTTGATGGCCCATTGATGCTTTGGCTGTTGCTGGGTGATGCTTGCACCGGGAGGGGGGAGCACTGCCGGGGTGGTGGACCCAGCTGGCCAATGGGGTATTCTATACCATGTGACATCATGCTCAGTATAAAAACCAGGTGTGTGTGGGGGCTCGCCCCCTGTTCGTGACACGCGGTCGGCGGTCGGTGAGTGCTTGCGTTGTGCATTGCGTGTTTTGTGTATTCTGTTATTGTTGTTGTTCTCATTGTTATTATTACTGTTCTACTTAGTTTTATTTCAATTATTAAACTGTTTTTATCTCAACCCGGGAGCTTTCCTACTTGTGCCCTCCCGATTCTCTCCCCCATCCCTCCAGGGGGGGTGATCGAGCGTCTGCGTGGGGTTTATTTTTGCTGGCTGGGGTTAAACCACGACAGTCCTTTTTGGCGCCCAACGTGGGGAACGAAGGGTTGAGATAACGACAGATTATTTAGAGCATATTAAGGAATTTATAAATGGTAGCATATTAATTTGTTCTGCACCATGCTCTTGTTTTTACTGTACCTGTTAAAAATTGGAGTTGGGTTTTGTAGTCTGTTGTGCTCTGCCGTGATTAATGATGTTTTGCCTGGGAGATTTGTTACTAAAACGCTGGCATTGGGGGTTATTTGGTATTTGGGATTCGTAATGAAGCCGTTTCTGCATTTCGGGTACCACCTCATGGAGACCATTAGCAATTATACCTTTTCCTCCGAGAGACTTTTTATGGAGGAAATAGAGAATGGCACCCTCGCTACCTTCCTCTATGATGTCATCTCCTTTGTTAAAATAACTTGCCAGTACCTTGAACATCCCTGGGTAGTTAAGATACATCTATTGGTACTCCTTGGGAATATTGTTGTGGTTTTATCCAAGGTTAGTAAGCAATTTAAGAATGTCATCCAGAGATCTGCCCCAAGGCTGGATAGTTATGAGTGGCAGGGCGAGTGGGATAGCATGGGCAAATGCCTAGGGCGATGGGCACCCCCAGTGTTCTGGAACTTTACCCCTGAACAAGTGCAGAACCCTGAAAAATTAGTAGAATATTTGGAAGAAGTATGCTGTCACCCTGGCCATTCTAGGGAGACGCAAATCACTACAATGTGCTGGGGCCTGGCCCACGCCTACCGAGCCCTGTTTAACACCACTCAGAACCCACAAGGGGAAGGAAACGTCTCTGCAGCTGATGACAAAGCAACAGGCCCTGTGGCTACCCCACCCCCCACGGCAAGCACAGTGGCTCCCTCACCCCCCAGGGCAAGCACGGCAGCTACTCCGCCCCCTGCGACAGAGAACCAACCCATGCCGGTATCAGTCGTCCCTATACAAAAAAGAAAATGCACAAGAAAATCAGCTCGTCTAGTAAGGGATGAAGATGAACCAGGGCCGTCAGGAGAACAGGAGGAGGAGGAGGCAGAACCCGTAAATGAGATGGTGACCACCCGATCCCTATCCCTGGGTGAGCTGCGAGATATGCGAAAAGACTTCAGCTGTCGTCCAGGCGAGCACGTTGTCACCTGGCTGCTCCGATGCTGGGATAACGGGGCCGGTAGCCTGGAATTAGAGGGTAGGGAAGCCAAGCAGCTGGGATCCCTTTCTAGGGAAGGGGGCATTGACAAAGCGATTGGACAAGGGGCACAGGTCCTCAGCCTCTGGAGGCGACTCCTGTCAGGTGTGAAGGAAAGGTATCCCTTCAAGGAAGATGTTATATGTCACCCAGGCAAGTGGACCACCATGGAGAGAGGTATCCAGTACCTGAGAGAATTAGCTGTGCTGGAAGTGATTTATGATGACCTGAACAACGAGCAGTTATCCAAAGACCCAGATGAAGTCAAATGCACCCGACCCATGTGGCGGAAGTTTGTACGGAGCGCACCAGCGTCACATGCAAACTCATTGGCAATAACGACCTGGAGAGATGGAGAGGAACAAACAGTGGATGAACTGGCTGGCCAACTCCGGCAATATGAAGAAAGTCTCTCTTCCTCCCTACGGGCCTGTGTCTCTGCTGTGGAGAAACTGTCTCAGGAGGTCCAGCATCTCAAAGAGGATATGTCCTGCTCCCCACCTGCACGGGCCAGTGTCTCAGCCATTAGGAGCAGGCGTCCCTCTGCTCAAGAGAGGAGGCATCGTGGGTACACACCCCGGGGCACCCTGTGGTTTTACCTGCGTGACCACGGAGAGGACATGAGGAAGTGGGATGGAAAACCTACCTCAGCTCTACAGGCATGGGTACATGAGTTGCACGGAAAAACAACCACAAAAGGGGGTTCTTCCAGGAAAACTGCTGCTCCAGTCCCCAGTGAGTTCCCCAGGCAGAGTAGAAGGGCTGATTCCACTTCCGACCTTAACAAAGGGACTTCTGACTCATACTTACAAGAAGTGGATAGCGAATATGATGACCAGGACTAGAGGGGCCCTGCCTCCAGCCAGGTGGAGGAAAGGGACAACCGGGTTTACTGGACTGTGTGGATTCGATGGCCTAGCACATCAGATCCACAAGAATATAAGGCTCTCGTAGACACTGGTGCACAGTGTACCCTGATGCCATCAGGCTATAAAGGGGCAGAACCCATTTGTATTTCTGGAGGGACAGGGGGATCCCAAGAGTTAACTGTATTGGAGGCCGAAGTGAGCCTAACTGGGAATGAGTCGCAGAAGCACCCCATTGTGACTGGCCCAGAGGCTCCCTGCATCCTTGGCATAGACTACCTCAGGAGAGGGTATTTTAAGGACCCAAAAGGGTATCGGTGGGCTTTTGGTATAGCTGCCCTGGAGACGGAGGAAGTTAAACAGCTGTCCACCTTGCCCGGTCTCTCGGAGGACCCTTCTGTTGTGGGGTTGTTGAAGGTCCAAGAACAACAGGTACCAATCGCTACCACAACAGTGCACCGGCGACAATACCGCACCAACCGAGACTCCCTGATCCCCATCCATGAGCTGATTCGTCGACTGGAGAGCCAAGGAGTGATCAGTAAGACTCGCTCACCCTTCAACAGTCCCATATGGCCAGTGCGAAAGTCCAATGGAGAGTGGAGACTAACAGTAGACTACCGTGGCCTGAACGAAGTCACGCCGCCACTGAGTGCTGCCGTGCCGGACATGCTAGAACTCCAATACGAACTGGAGTCAAAGGCAGCCAAGTGGTACGCCACCATTGACATTGCTAATGCGTTCTTCTCCATCCCTTTGGCGGCAGAGTGCAGGCCACAGTTTGCTTTCACTTGGAGGGGCGTCCAGTACACCTGGAACCGACTGCCCCAGGGGTGGAAACACAGCCCTACCATTTGCCATGGACTAATCCAGACTGCACTGGAACAGGGTGAGGCTCCAGAACACCTGCAATACATTGATGACATCATTGTGTGGGGCAACACAGCAGAGGAAGTTTTCGAGAAAGGGGAGAGAATAGTCCAAATCCTTCTGAAGGCCGGCTTTGCCATAAAACAAAGTAAGGTCAAGGGACCTGCACAGGAGATCCAGGTTTTAGGAATAAAATGGCAAGATGGACGTCGTCAGATCCCAACAGATGTGATCAATAAAATAACAGCCATGTCTCCACCAACTAACAAAAAGGAAACGCAAGCTTTCTTAGGCGTTGTGGGTTTTTGGAGAATGCATATTCCAAATTACAGTCAGATCGTAAGCCCTCTCTATCACGTGACCAGGAAGAAGAACGACTTCAAATGGGGCCCTGAGCAACGGCAAGCCTTTGAACAAATTAAACGGGAGATAGTTCAGGCAGTAGCCCTTGGGCCAGTCCGGGCAGGACAAGATGTGAAGAATGTGCTCTACACCGCAGCCGGGGAGAATGGTCCTACCTGGAGCCTCTGGCAGAAAGCACCAGGGGAGACTCGAGGTCGACCCTTAGGGTTCTGGAGTCGGGGATACAGAGGACCCGAGGCCCGCTACACTCCAACTGAGAAGGAGATATTGGCAGCATATGAAGGGATTCGAGCTGCTTCGGAAGTGGTTGGTACTGAAGCACAGCTCCTCCTGGCACCCCGACTGCCGGTGCTGGGCTGGATGTTCAAAGGGAGGGTCCCCTCTACACATCATGCAACCGATGCTACGTGGAGTAAGTGGGTCGCCCTGATCACACAACGGGCCCGAATAGGAAACCCCAGTCGCCCAGGAATCTTGGAGGTGATCACGAACTGGCCAGAAGGCAAAGATTGTGGAATATCCCCAGAGGAGGAGGTGACGCGTGCTGAAGAGGCCCCACCATATAACAAACTACCAGAAAACGAGAAGCAATATGCCCTGTTCACTGATGGGTCCTGTCGCCTTGTGGGAAAACATCGGAGGTGGAAAGCTGCCGTATGGAGTCCTATACGCCAAGTTGCAGAAACTGCTGAAGGAGAAGGTGGATCGAGTCAGTTTGCAGAGGTGAAAGCCATCCAGCTGGCCTTGAACATTGCTGAATGAGAAAAATGGCCAGTACTTTATCTCTATACTGACTCATGGATGGTGGCAAATGCCCTGTGGGGGTGGTTGCAGCAGTGGAAGCAGAACAACTGGCAGCGCAGAGGTAAACCCATCTGGGCTGCCGCATTGTGGCAAGATATTGCTGCCCGGGTAGAGAACCTGACTGTCACGTAGATGCTCACGTACCCAAGAGTCGGGCCAGTGAAGAGCACCAAAACAACCAGCAGGTGGACCAGGCTGCCAAGATCGAAGTAGCTCAGGTAGATCTGGACTGGCAACATAAAGGTGAATTATTTATAGCTCGGTGGGCCCATGACACTTCAGGCCACCAAGGGAGAGATGCAACATATAGATGGGCTCATGATCGAGGGGTGGACTTGACCATGGACACTATTGCACAAGTTATCCATGAATGTGAAACATGTGCTGCAATCAAACAGGCCAAGCGAGTAAAGCCTCTTTGGTATGGAGGACGATGGTTGAAATATAAATATGGGGAGGCTTGGCAGATTGATTATATCACACTCCCACAAACCCGACAGGGCAAGCGCTATGTGCTCACCATGGTAGAAGTAACCACAGGATGGCTGGAAACATACCCTGTGCCCCATGCCACCGCCCGGAACACCATCCTGGGCCTTGAAAAACAAGTCCTATGGCGACATGGCACCCCAGAAAGAATTGAGTCAGACAACGGGACTCACTTCCAAAACGCCCTGATAGACACCTGGGCCAAAGAGCATGGCATTGAGTGGGTCTATCACATCCCCTACCATGCACCAGCCTCCAGAAAAATCGAACGATACCATGGACTGCTAAAGACAACACTGAGGGCAATGGGCGGTGGGACATTCAAGCATTGGGACACACATTTAGCAAAGGCCACCTGGTTAGTCAACAACAGGGGATCTGTCACTCGAGCTGGCCCTGCCCAATCCAAACCCTTACGTGCTGTAGAGGGGGATAAAGTCCCTGTCGTGCATATGAGAAATATGCTGGGGAAGACGGTCTGGGTTACTCCTGCCTCTGGCAAGGGAAAACCCATCCGTGGGATTGCTTTTGCTCAGGGACCTGGGTGCACTTGGTGGGTGATGCGAAAGGATGGGGAGGTCCGGTGTGTACCTCAAGGGGATTTAATTTTGGGTGAAAATAGCCAATGAACTGAATTGTACGATGTTAGTTATTACATAGCACTGTATGTCATCACTTCTATGGTTACCATATGCCATATTAACAGTATTACAGTAAGAATCACCCAGATTAATGTAGGATGAACTCCGATGAAACTGAGCAAGGTGCAACAATGATAGAACCGGACGAGCGCCCAGAACTGGCCTCCGCATGCAAGAGCCCAACACCACACACCATCTCTCCTGCCCTGAAAGACTGTTATGACAGGTGGAACCCGAAGTCATGGACTAAATGAACTCAACGGACGTTTTAGAGGGATGGCCCATGGACTAAAGGAATGATATCTCTGTGTGTGTATATATCAAAAGGCAGGGAAAAGTAGCGGTGACTAATTGGAATGTATGGGAAAATGTGAGACCTGGGCATGATGTAGATGGTATAGAATAAGGGGTGGATACTGTCCTGGTTCCAGCTGGGACAGGGTTAACTTTCTTCCCAGTAGCCTGGGGGGTGTGCTGTGTTTTGGGTTCGGTGTGAAAGGAGCGTTGATGGCCCATTGATGCTTTGGCTGTTGCTGGGTGATGCTTGCACCGGGAGGGGGGAGCACAGACACGGTGGTGGACCGAGCTGGCCAATGGGGTATTCTATACCATGTGACATCATGCTCAGTATAAAAACCAGGTGTGTGGGGGGGCTCGCCCCCTGTTCGTGACATGCGGTCAGCGGTCGGTGAGTGCTTGTGTTGTGCATTGCCTGCTTTGTGTATTCTGTTATTGTTGTTGTTCTCATTGTTATTATTACTGTTCTACTTAGTTTTATTTCAATTATTAAACTGTTTTTATCTCAACCCGGGAGCTTTCCTACTTGTGCCCTCCCGATTCTCTCCCCCATCCCTCCAGGGGGAGTGATCGAGTGGCTGTGTGGGGTTTATTTTTGCTGGCTGGGGTTAAACCACAACAATCTCCCAACTTCATTTTGATGTATTTGTGTATGATTTTGCCCCTTGCTTATTTAGTTTATTTTTTTTAAAAAAAACAAACTACATAAAACCAACAAGTTATGGGCATTGATATTTCTTTCTCAAAATGTTTGGGTTTTAATTAGTGAGGACAGGACATCAGGTTTGATAACAGACAACTCAGCCTTCTGTGGGGCTGCTTGGTAAAATGGCCTGGATGAGAACAGACGATAAGATGCTAGTGTGAGTGGGTGTATTGGGTCTGACTGGGATGGAGCTAACTTTCCCCACAGCAGCCCTCATCATAGTGCTGTGCTTTGTATTTGTAGCTAGAACAGCGTTGATAACACACCAATGCTTTGGCTACTGCTGAGCAGTGCTTGCACAGCATCAAGGCTGTCTCTCCAACCCTCCCTGCCCCCAAAGGCCAGTAGGCTGGGGGTGGGCAAGAGGTTGGGAGGGGACATAGCCAGGACAGCTGACCCAAACTGACTAAAGGGCTATTCCATACCATATGATGTCATTCTCAGCAATAAAAGCTGAGAGAAAGGAGGAGGAGGGGAGGCATTCGTTATTCAGGTGTTTGTCTTTCAAAGCAACCACTACGTACTGAGGCCCTACTTCTCAGGAAGCGTCTGGACATCGCCTGCTGATGGGAAGTAGAGAATAAATCTTTTTGCTTTGCTTTGCTTCTGCTCACGACCTTTGCTTTTCTTCACTAAACTGCCTTTATCTCGACCCATGAGTTTTTCGTCTTATATTCTTCCCCTGTCCCGCCGAGGAGGGAGAGTGAGAGAGAGGGTTGGTGGGCACCTGGCAGCCAGCCAAAGTCAACCCACCACAGTGGGTGAGTGTAACAGTGGGTGTGAATGGGACACCCACAACTGTCTGAGAAGGCATTTGCCCCAAATTGATAACAATGAAGAGGAAGATGACCATCACCTGATTTAAACAGCAACCATGGAATTTTAAAGAGACTTTGTAATTATAAAGGACACTCTATTGGAATTCCCAACATTATTGATTGGGCTTTTTTTTGGGGGGGGAATAATTTCAGCTACTCCTTCTGAACTCCATCATCATATCAAAAGGAAACCCAAACAAACAAAAAAAGCCAAAACACCCCTTTATGGCATATATCCGCAATCCTTGTGGCAACACTAGGGAATGGAAGCTCCCTATGAAAATAAGCTGCTTTGATGGATGCTCACTCTCACAGATCCTGAGCTGGTATATGTAAGCTGTGGCAACAGTGTTCTTTTAGAATCTGCCCCTCACTGTCTCTAGGAAAGTATTAAATTTACTTGAAAAAAAAGGAAGTTCTATAAATACTGACTTTGCAAGTAAAACACAGGGTTCCATCATGCAAAGAGAAAGCAAGTTCTTCTACCTCAATGAAATATTTTTATGCAATTAATAAACAAGCTACACAGGACCATTTGCTATAGACTTTCAAGCCTGTCAGGATGTGCTCATGTTTTACCTCCTAGAAAAATCACAAGATAAAAAAAATCCTTACATCCTCAGACTCGAAGACGTGGCAAATCATTTTGTATTGCCTTTTTCCATCTTGGGAGGGGTGAGATGCTTCCACATTGTCCTGGGAATTTGATCGCGGCATTCGTCTACGAGCCATCAGAACAACTATATTCCCTATATCCGCAATGTAAGAAATGGTCCTCAGAGGATGATCCATCATAGTTTCCTGGAGGATAGAAAAAATGGCATCAGATGCTGTTTTAAGCAAATTCTTATTGCACTTTTGGTGTTTTATAGAGAGATTAATGGCAGTATGACACCTTTATTAAGTAAAGTCTACAAAAAGGAAAAAAGTCTCCTGTATGAAAGGAGGTGCCAAGAGGAACCAACAGCCTCACTTTCAAAAAAAGCAAACCAAAAAAAAGCACATTTTGAAAATGAAAGTTACTGTGGAAAAGAACACAAAGACTTGGGTATCTTGGCCTGAACACACACAACATGCTGAGGACTAAGGACTTCAAGTTAGTTATCACAACAAAATACTTTAGGCTTGTCTGGGGACAATTGGTACTTGTCATATTATAGTACTAGACCGCCTAGAATGCTGTATAATGTGAACAAAGCTTCTTATCTTTTGGGCTGACTGCAATTAGCATACCTGCCAAATCAGTCAGACAACTCTGATTAATTCCATGTGTGATGTGGTTCTTGAGCATAGATTTCTGACCAGGAAGTCTTGGAGGGAACTATAAGAGCCAGCACTCCCTGAAAGTCAAATTTTGGCAGGTAGATGAAGGTCTTTTTCAAAGGACTATTACTATAACACTGACGAGGCCTGACCTGGCAAAGGTGCTTCTTTGTCCATACCTGTGTGTCTGCATTCAATACTTTTATTCTCTGTGTAGAAATGAAGAGGTCCACTTCAGTCACGGGTTGAGATTCACCTTCTGGAGCCTGCAAATAAATGGAATAGAGTCAATAACATTAGGTAACACCCTTAATAATGATATTAGAACACAAACAAGACACAGTCACCAGAACAGCAATTCAAAACAAAGTATTAGATTGCAGAAGCTAAAGATAAACAAAAAGATATGGAAACCCTGTATTAGATATGAAAGTGGGTTAGATGTAATTTGTAAAATTTTTAATCCCATAAAAACCACTCTGACCTCCCTTCCCATACAGGGGCTTAACAACAGTGACTGCTCAGAATAATGGAAAAATGTGTACCACAGGTGCAGTTTTAAATAACTTATAGTACAGTTCTGGCAAGAGGGTCTTCACAGTCAGACAATATGCTATTAACGCGCTAAGTCCCTCCAGAAGCCGTACCTTTGTAAACAAAAAGCAAATGCTTGCAATTTTAAGTGCCTTTTAAAAAATCTGATAACTATTTAAGAACTCCATAATCATAACATATTACTAAAATATGAGTCAGTCAGCATATAATTGTGTCTCTATACTTTTTTCCTTTATTTGACACAGCTGTGAATCAAGCAAAACACTCTCTATAGAGGAATAAAAAAGCACTTTTTTTTTACTTTGCCAGTTTACAGAACAAAACCTTTGACACATCAGTCCTATTTCTTTGGTATGCGTTTTCGGTACTACCTGTATCCCTTTGATAAGTCCAATCTTTACCCTATTTCTAACACAAAATTGCTAATGATAAGCAATGGCTAATGATGGCCAATCAGGCAATTGATTTCTGAGAAATGTTAACTGACATGGTAGCTCAGAAATAAACCTAAAAAAAACTTGCTGGATGCAGAAAAGAAAAGCACAAAATAAAAAGGCAAAAAAACCCAACAAAGCAAACAAAAGAACAGACATAACATCAAGCTGATGGTGGTTTTACTGCACCTTCTTCCTGCCTTTGGCTAATTTCTGGGCCATCTGTTTAGCATGTAATAAACAGAGATGGAAAATAGTTAGAGAAGAACTTGCAAAGACTCTTAAGTCAAACAGGAATCTATACACTAATGCCAGGGCTCAATCTATTAGTTGTTCTGGATTAGTCTCTACTTAGATTAATTTACTCCTTTTCTCTTTGGTTTAAGAAAAAAAAGTTTCACGTTTAATAGTTTTTTAAAAATGAAGAGAGATCTGCACCAGGAGAGTATATAAAAGGATTTTTTTCCCCATTTAAACATTACTCTGAAGGAACAGTTTCCTCCCCCACTCTCCAAGAGCCTTTCCTCATTTACAGCAGTACAAATTGAGAGTGGCTCCTCCAAAGTAAAGTCAGCATAAGATGCAAGAAAAGAATCCCACCCATTATTATTCCAACTTTCTCAGATTTAAAGAATTTAAATACAAACTGCTTAATGATCTCACACACACATGGAATCATAAATCCCAAAGCATGCAATCTTTAATCCCAAACACAGAAATATGTTAAATTTTCCTGGGAAAAAAAAAGTAGTTATATCTGACTGAACCCTTCTGCCCCCAACTACATCTCCTCCTATGCAAATATACCCATGCATTTGGAGACCAGGTTTTTCTGTGACACCTTCATAAGGATATTTCTATACCATCACATTCTTCCAAGAATGGGGAAGATAATATACTTCATAAACACCTGAAATTGTCTCTTATCATGAAGCAGTATTACTGTAACTCTAACTGCTTTATACCCAAAGATATTTCATCCTAATCCCATGAAAACCTCTTATGTACTATTACTGTGACAACAATAATGACTGAAAATAAGCATCATTGCCATTCTATTGCTTTGCAGTTGGTTTAAATATAAACCCAAGGACTCTGAAGACCTGAACTTATCGACCTGCTTATGAAGAAATGCAAGATTCATCCTGCTGGCAGATATCCTTTTTACTTCCAACATGAACATCTCTTCTTAGATAATTGAGTTAACAGATGTTCTGTGAGGGGGCAAGGGCCTATTATGCCAAGGCCTATTAAGCTCAAAATCTTGTTTACGGTCAAAGAGGAAGCACACCTTTTTTTTAATATATATATTTTCAAGAATTTATTGTTAGTATAATTGAAGTCTTAACAGTCTAACCATTATTAGTCTGGATCTAATTATTACCGAAAAAGAAAGAATAATAGTAAAGTTGAATCATAGAATCATAGAATCATAGAATCATTAAGGTTGGAAAAGACCTCTAAGATCATCGAGTCCAACCATCAACCCAACACGACCATGCCCACTAAACCATGTCCCTAAGCGCCTCATCTACACGTCTTTGAAATACTTCCAGGGATGGTGACTCAACCACTTCCCTGGGCAGCCTGTTCCAAGGCCTGACCACTCTTTCAGTAAAGAAATTTTTCCTAATGTCCAATCTAAACCTCCCTTGGCGCAACTTGAGGCCATTTCCTCTCATCCTATCGCAGGTTACTTGGGAGAAGAGACCAACACCCACCTCACTACAACCTCCTTTCAGGTAGTTGTAGAGCGCGATGAGGTCTCCCCTCAGCCTCCTCTTCTCCAGGCTAAACAACCCCAGTTCCCTCAGCCGCTCCTCACAAGACTTGTGCTCCAGGCCCTTCACCAGCTTCGTTGCCCTTCTCTGGACACGCTCCAGCACCTCAATGTCCTTCTTGTAGTGAGGGGCCGAAAACGGAACACAGTATTCGAGGTGCGGCCTCACCAGTGCCGAGTACAGGGGGACGCCTTCTTTGCCTCAGTCTTTAATAGTCAGACCAGTTATCCTCAGGCCACTCAGACCCCTGAGCTGGAAGACAGGGACAGCGAGCAGGATAAACCCCCATAATCCAAGAGAAGGGCAACGAAGCGATAGGACGAGAGGAAATGGCCTCAAGTTGCGCCAAGGGAGGTTTAGATTGGATATTAGGAAAAATTTCTTCACTGAAAGGGTTGTCAAGCATTGGAACAGGCTGCCCAGGGAAGTGGTGGAGTCACCATCCCTGGAAGTATTTAAAAGACGTGTAGATGTGGCACTTAAGGCCATGGTTTAGCAGTGGACTTGGCAGTGTTAGGTTAACGGTTGGACTCGACGATCTTAAAGGTCTTTTCCAACCTAAATGATGCTATGATTCTATGATTCTATGTCAATCCGCATGTTGTCGGAGCTGAATTGAGGGGGTGACTCTTTGTTACTCCTCTATATTCATGGCCTGGCCGGCGATGTCTGTAGAGAGGTAGCCCAAAGGTTGGTGCTGGGAGATTTGAAGGCTACCATTAAACATGCGTCTGAAGGGGCGTAACTCCTGTGCTTGCCTGGTTCTGCTCCGGCTTCGGGCCCCCGCTCCCCCTGGCGGCCCTCTCTGGCAGGTGCCATGCTAGCGGTGCCAGGGCCGGGGCCCGTGTGGCCGCTCCCCGAGTCCGCTTTACCAGCCCTGGCTCTGCTGCTTGCGGTGCGGCGGTGGGGGAACCGATGCAAATCAGGGCAGGGTTTGCCCAGTCCCCTTCTCTCCCTGCTGAGGACTCAGCAGAGGAGATGGTTGGTTTGGCTACCTTCGGGGACAGTTGGGATTTTCTGCTGTTTTCTGAATCACCCCTTTCATCACCCGCCATTTTGGAATCAGGAAACTGAGGGGAAACCCGCCACAGGGGCGTTACCACTGAGTGGCAGACCCCACTTCTGCAGCTCTCTGTCGCCCCAGGATGCTGAGAGTTTATTTCTTTTTCTGTCCTTTCTATGCCCTTTTATCCAGTCATCCTGGGCACGCCTTGGTTAGTCCGGCACAATCCGATGGTTTGTTGGGCACAGAGATGAATTTACCTTCCTGCCGTTGAGGCGGGGGCTGCTGCTGCTCTCCCCCCTCCCGCTGCAGCCGGCGGGGTACAGTGGGCTCTGGCGGCGGTAGTTGGCCAGGGTTCCAGGCAGGCGCTAGTGCCTGCTGGGTGTCCCGTGCCAGCAGCGTCAACACCCCGAGCCATCTGCTGGCCTGTTGGGGGCGCTGCTGCCAGAATTTAGGGATTTTTGGACGTCTTTGAGAAAAAGCAAGTAGCGACCTTATCCTCCGCCCCCCATCAGGTGTATGATTGTTTTATCGCGCTGTTACCAGACTCTCCTCTCCCCTTGGGTCATATCTATCCTCTGTCACAGCCAGAGGTGGTGGCCTTGAAGGCTTATAGTGAGGATGGCTTAGCCCAGGGTTTTATTCAATACTCCACCCCTTGGTGCCCCTGTATTTTTTGTAAAGAAGAAGGATGGAGACTTGAGGCCATGTGTGGACTACTGGTGATGGGGTGGAAATTGTAATGGATATACCTTTAAATTGTTGTAACCCATACCACCACCCAAAACACCATCCTGAGCCTTGAAAAGCATGGTCTGTGGTAGCACAGCATCCCAGAAAGAATTGAGTCAGACAACGGGACTCATTTTCCTAAACAACCTCATAGACACCTGGGCCAAGGAACATGGTATTGATTGGGTGTATCACATCCCCTATCACGCACCAGCCTCTGGGAAGACTGAACGATACAATGGACTATTAAAACCTATACTGAGAGCCATGGGTGCTGGGACATTCAAGCACTGGGATGCAAATTTAGCAGAAGCCACGTGGCTGGTTAACACTAGAGGATCTGTTAACTGACCTGGCCCTGTGCAAACAAAACCCCTACCTACTGCGGAAGGAGATAAGGTCCCCATACTGCACATAAGGAACTGTCTGGGAAAGACAGCATGGGTTACTCATTTTGCTCAGAGACCCAAGTGCACTTGGTAGGTAATGCGGAAGGATGGGGAAATCCAATGTGTACCTCAAGGAAATTTAACCTTGGGGGAAAATAACCCATGATTTGAATTGTATGATGCCATAGCTGTATGGAGAAAGATGGAGACTTGAGGCCATGTGTGGACTACTGGGGACTGAATAATATTACCGTCAAGAACTGGTAGCCCTTGCCCCTCATTCCTGAGCTGTTTTGCAACTGGAGTGTTTGCAGTGGGCGTGCTGGTTTACTAAACTGGATCTGAGAGGGGCTTATAAATCTTATTTGTGTTCGTTGGGGTGATGAGTGGAAAACTGCCTTTGTTTGCAAGTACGGCCATTTTGAGTAGTGTGATGCCTGTTGGCCTGTGTAGTGCCCCTGCCACCTTTCAGCACTTTGTGAACGATGTCTTCTGTGATTTGTTGGACAGTTATGTCATTGCATATCTGGATGACATTTTAGTTTACTTGACCACATGGGCGGAACATGTTGTTCATGTTTGGGAGGTTCTCTCCCACCTTTACTGCCATCACCTTTATGCCAAGCTGGAGAAGCGTGCCTTCTTCCAACAGTGTATGGACGTCTCGGGGTACTCGATAGGCCCTGAGGCATGAGCATGGACATGAAGATTGACACTGTTCTTCATTGGCAGGCTCCCTCAATGGTGTGTGACGTGCAGCGCTTTTTGAGCTTTGCCAATTTTTATCAACGTTTTATTTGGAATTTTGCTCAAAAGGTTGCTCTGCTCACAGCACTGACTCCTAAGTGTGTCCCTTTTTAGTGGACGCTTGAGGTTCAGGGGGCCTTTGATGACTTGAAGCAGACATTTATGACAGCCCAGGTTTTGGCCCACCCAGATACGAGTCATCCTTTTGTATTGGAGGTGGATGCTTCTGCCCATTCCATTGGGGAGGTACTTTCTCAGCGTGGTCCATCGGATGGACAGCTTCATCCTTGTGCCTATTTCTTCTGCCAGTTGACTGCTGCAGAGAGGAATTATGATATCTGGGAGAGTTGTTGGCCATCCATGAGGTGTTTGGTGAGTGGAGGCACCTTCTCGTGGGTCCTGCCAAGCCTGCTTTGGTACTGACTGACTACTGAAATCTGGAATGTTTTAGGAACCTGAAGTGCCTCTCTCCCCAGTTGACTTGTTGGGCAATTTTTCTCTCAGTTTCCGTTTAATATCACCTACAGACTGGGCAAACAGAAAGGTAGGGTGGATACCCTGTCATGTCAGGAAGCCCCAGCAGGAGCTGCTGAGGCAGATCCACCCCCATGTCATTTTTTCTCTCTACGAAATTTTGTTGCATCCATGCTGGTCCATGCCTTTTTAAGTTCTGTGCATCGGGCAATGGTTGGTGATTCTTTGGTCGTGCAGTTTCAGGCAGGGGATACTTCACAGAATCTGCAGGAGAAGGATGGTTGTCTGTATCATGATGAGCAGCCGTATATCCCTGCTGGTCCACTGCACACACAGTTCCTACAGCACTGTCATCACATGCTGACAGCAGGGCATGGTGGTCATTGGAAGACTCTGCTTCGAGTCATGCAGATGTACTGGTGGCTTATTGAGCATGCAGATGTCACGAGCTATGTTCTTGCTTGCAATGTGTCCTGGTTTCGGCTGGGATAGAGTTAAATTTCTTCCTAGTGCTGTGTTTTGGATTTAGTATGAGAAGAATGTTGATAACACACTGATGGTTTCAGTTGTTGCTAAGTACCCCGCTAGTCAAGGACATTCAGCTTAAAAAACAAAACCAAAACAAAACAGACGCTGGGGGGGAGCAAAGCTGGGACAGCTGGCCCAGCTGGCCAATGGGGTATTCCATACCATGTGACGTCATGCTCAGTATATGAGTGGTAGGCATGTTCCAGGAAGTACCGATCGCTACTTGGTTATCAGTCAGCGCGGGTGGTGAGCAATTACATTGTGCATCACTCATTTTTGTATATTCTATCATTATCATTATTATTATTACTATTTTCCCTTTTCTGTTCTGTTAAACTCTCTTTATCTCAACCCACGAGTTTTTCTCACTCTTACCCTTCTGATTCTCTCCCCATCCCACTGGGGGGGAGTGAGTGAGCAGCTGCGTGGTATTGGCTGCCTGTCAGGTTAAACCACGACAGTCCTTTTTTGGCGCCCAACGTGGGGCACGAAGGGTTGAGATAACGACACATCTGACGGGTTAAAAACAAATTAAAAAATTAAAACAAATTTGTTATAAGCATTCATTATATCGGTTTAGTAGTCGCTGGTCACAATGTTGGTTTATTTGCTCTCAGAGTTGTTGGATCTGTTCTTGGAGTTTTGGTCTGTAGCACCTTACTGGCTGTCTATACTGCTGATTATCAGTTTGTATGTGGGGTTGGTCATCTCTGGGAAATGGATTAAGGTCATCACTTTGCTATACTGTGTGACCTGGCTTTATGTTATGATAAAATTATTGATCAGGAGACTCAGCACTGCCATCATTCCTGTTTTTTAGAAGCTATCTTTTGGAAACTATTAATAATTATACTTTTTACGTCTTCACCTCAGAGAGCCAATTTATGGGGGAGACAGCTTCCTTTACCTTCCCCTTCTCCTCCAGGCTGATTACAACAGCTCTTGAGGATTTTGAATATCCTTGGGATGTTCAAACCAGCGTGTTCCTATTGCTAAGTCTCCTGAATGTGTTTCAGGCCTTGTTTAAGGTTAAACAACTATTTAAGAATACCACCCAGAGATCTGCCCCGAGGCTGGATAGTCATGAGTGGCAGGGTGTGTGGGATAGCATGGGCAAGTGCCTAGGAGAGTGGTCACCTCCAATGTCTTGGAGCTTCACTCCTGAACAAGTGCAGAATCCTGAAAAACTAGTAAAATATTTGGAGAAAGCATGCTGTCACCCTGGCAATTCCAGAGAAACACAAATCACTGCAAAGTGCTGGGGCCTGGCCCATGCCTACCGAGCCCTGTTCAACACTATTCAGAACCCTCAAGGGGGAGAAAAGGTCTCCGGATCTGATGAGAAAACGACGGGCACTGCGGCTACTCCAACCCCTGCGACGGGCACTGCGGCTGAACCAGAGGACCAACCCTTGCTGGTATCTGTCGCCCCTATACAGAAGAAGAAATCTTGGAAGCGAAAGTCAGGTCGTTTAGAAAGGGATGATGGAAAAGCAGGGCCATCACGAGGAGGGCAGGAGGAAGAGGAAGAACTCATAAATGAGACGGAAACCACCCGATCCCTATCCCTGAGTGAGTTGCGAGATATGCGGAAAGATTTCAGCCGTCGTCCAGGCGAGCATATTGTTACCTGGCTGCTCCGATGCTGGGATAATGGGGCCAGTAGCCTGGAATTAGAGGGGAAGGAAGCCAAACAGCTGGGATCCCTCGCTAGGGAAGGGGGCATTGACAAAGTGATTGGAAAAGGGGCACAAGCCCTCAGCCTCTGGAGGCGACTGCTGTCAGGCGTGAAGGAAAGGTATCCCTTCAAGGAAGATGTTATATATCGCCCAAGCAAATGGACCACCATGGAGAGAGGTATCCAGTACCTGAGAGAATTAGGCGTGCTGGAGGTGGTTTATAGTGACCTGGACAACGACCAAACGCCCAAAGATCCAGATGACGTCCAGTGCACGCGACCCATGTGGCAGAAGTTGGTATGGAGCGCACCAGCGTCGCACACCAGTTCGTTGGCAGCACTATCCTGGAAAGAAGAAGAAGCACCAAAGGTGGATGCCGTGGCTGGCAGACTCCGAGATTTCGAAGAAACTATCTCCTCCTCCCTTGTCTCGGCTGTGGAGAAGCTGTCCCGGGAGGTGCAGCAACTCAAAGAGGATATATCCTGTTCTCCACCTGTACGGACCAGTATCTCAGCCATTAGGAGTCAGTGTTTTTCTGCTCAAGAGACAGGATATAGAAAGTACATACCACGGGGCACCCTGTGGTTTTACCTGCGTGACCACGGAGAGGACATGAGGCAGTGGGATGGAAAACCTACCTTGACCCTAGAGGCACGGGTACGTGAGTTGCAAGGAAAAACAATCACACAAGGGGGTTCTCCCAGGAAAAATGCTACTCCAGTTGTCAGACAAAACCTGTCTCACGACGGTCCAGTTTCCAATGAACAGTTCCCCAGACAGAGTAGAAGGGCTGATCTTACTTTGGATTGTAATGAAGGAATTCTTGACTCGCGTTTGCAAGAAGTGAGAGATGGATACTATGACCAGGACTAGAGGGGCCCTGCCTCCAGCCAGGTGGAGGAAAGGGACAACCGGGTTTACTGGACTGTGTGGATTCGATGGCCTGGCACATCAGACCCACAGGAGTATAAGGCTCTCGTAGACACCGGTGCACAGTGTACCCTGATGCCATGAAGCTATGAAGGGGCAGAACCCGTTTGTATTTCTGGAGTGACAGGGGGATCCCGAGAGTTAACTGTATTGGAGGCCGAAGTGAGCCTGACCGGGAATGAGTGGCAGAAGCACCCCGTTGTGACTGGCCCAGAGGCTCCGTGCATCCTTGGCATAGACTACCTCAGGAGAAGGGTATTCAAGGACCCAAAAGGGTACCGGTGGGCTTTTGGTATAGCTGCCTTGGAGACGGAGGAAATTAAACAGCTGTCCACCTTCCCGGTCTCTCAGAGGACCCTTCTGTTGTGGGGTTGCTGAGAGTTGAAGAACAACAGGTACCAATCGCTACCACAACAGTGCACTGGCAGCAATACCGCACCAACCGAAAGTCCCTGATTCCCATCCATGAGCTGATTCCTCGACTGGAGAGCCAAGGAGTGATCAGCAAGACTCACTCACCCTTCAACAGTCCCATATGGCCAGTGCGAAAGTCTAATGGAGAGTGGAGACTAACAGTAGACTACCGTGGCCTGAACGAAGTCACGCCACCACTGAGTGCTGCCGTGCCGGACATGCTAGAACTTCAATACGAACTGGAGTCAAAGGCAGCCAAGTGGTACGCCACCATTGACATCGCTAATGCATTCTTCTCCATCCCTTTGGCAGCAGAGTGCAGGCCACAGTTTGCTTTCACTTGGAGGGGCGTCCAGTACACCTGGAATCGACTGCCCCAGGGGTGGAAACACAGCCCTACCATTTGCCATGGACTGATCCACACCGCACTGGAACAGGGTGAGGCTCCGGAACACCTGCAGTACATTGATGACATCATCGTGTGGGGCAACACAGCAGAGGAAGTTTTTGAGAAAGGGGAGAGAATAGTCCAAATCCTTCTGAAGGCCGGCTTTGCCATAAAACAAAATAAGGTCAAGGGACCTGCACAGGAGATCCAGTTTTTAGGAATAAAATGGCAAGATGGACGTCATCAGATCCCAACGGATGTGATCAACAAAATAACAGCCATGTCCCCACCAACTAACAAAAAGGAAACACAAGCTTTCTTAGGCGTTGTGGGCTTTTGGAGAATGCATATTCCAGATTACAGTCAGATCGTAAGCCCTCTCTATCACGTGACCAGGAAGAAGAACGACTTCAAATGGGGCCCTGAGCAACGACAAGCCTTTGAACAAATTAAACAGGAGATAGTTCAGGCAGTAGCCCTTGGGCCAGTCCGGGCAGGACAAGATGTAAGGAATGTGCTCTACTCCGCAGCCGGGGAGAATGGTCCTACCTGGAGCCTCTGGCAGAAAGCACCAGGGGAGACTCGAGTTCGACCCTTAGGGTTCTGGAGTCGGGGATACAGAGGATCCGAGGCCCGCTACACTCCAACTGAGAAAGAGATATTGGCAGCATATGAAGGCATTTGAGCTGCTTCGGAAGTGGTTGGTATTGAAGCACAGCTCCTCCTGGCACCCCGACTGCCGGTGCTGGGCTGGATGTTCAAAGGGAGGGTCCCCTCTACACATCATGCAACCGATGCTACGTGGAGTAAGTGGGTCGCACTGATCACACAACGGGCCCGAATAGGAAATCCCAGTCGCCCAGGAATCTTGGAGGTGATCACGAACTGGCCAGAAGGCAAAGATTGTGGAATATCCCCAGAGGAGGAGGTGACGCGTGCTGAAGAGGCCCCACTGTATAATAAACTACCAGAAAATGAGAAGCAATATGCCCTGTTCACTGATGGGTCCTGTCGCCTTGTGGGAAAGCATCGGAGGTGGAAAGCTGCCGTATGGAGTCCTATACGCCAAGTTGCAGAAACTGCTGAAGGAGAAGGTGGATCGAGTCAGTTTGCAGAGGTGAAAGCCATCCAGCTGGCCTTGAACATTGCTGAATGAGAAAAATGGCCAGTACTTTATCTCTATACTGACTCATGGATGGTGGCAAATGCCCTGTGGGGGTGGTTGCAGCAGTGGAAGCAGAACAACTGGCAGCGCAGAGGTAAACCCATCTGGGCTGCCGCATTGTGGCAAGATATTGCTGCCCGGGTAGAGTACGTCACGTAGATGCTCACATACCCAGGAGTCGGGCCACTGAAGAACATCAACACAACCAGCAGGTGGACCAGGCTGCTAAGATTGAAGTGGCTCAGGTGGATCTGGACTGGCAACATAAGGGTGAATTATTTATAGCTTGGTGGGCCCATGACGCCTCAGGTCATCAAGGAAGAGATGCAACATATAGATGGGCTCGTGATCGAGGGGTGGACTTGACCATGGACGCTATTGCACAGGTTATCCATGAATGTGAAACATGCGCTGCAAGCCAAGCGAGTAAAGCCTCTTTGGTATGGAGGACGATGGCTGAAATATAAATATGGGGAGACCTGGCAGATTGATTATATCACACTCCCACAAACCCGACAAGGCAAGCGCTATGTGCTCACCATGGTAGAAGTAACCACAGGATGGCTGGAAACATACCCTGTGCCCCATGCCACTGCCCGTACACCATCCTGGGCCTTGAAAAACAAGTCCTATGGCGACATGGCACCCCAGAAAGAATTGAGTCAGACAACGGGACTCACTTCCGAAACACCCTCATAGACACCTGGGCCAAAGAGCATGGCATTGAGTGGGTCTATCACATCCCCTACCATGCACCAGCCTCCAGAAAAATCGAACGATACCATGGACTGCTAAAGACAACACTGAGAGCAATGGGTGGTGGGACATTCAAGCATTGGGATACACATTTAGCAAAAGCCACCTGGTTAGTCAATACCAGGGGATCTTTCAATCGAGCTGGCCCTGCCCAATCAAAACTCTTATGTACTGTAGAGGGGGATAAAGTCCCTGTCGTGCACATAAGAAATATGCTGGGGAAGACAGTCTGGGTTACTCCTGCCTCTGGCAAGGGAAAACCCATCCGTGGGATTGCTTTTGCTCAAGGACCTGGGTGCACTTGGTGGGTGATGCGAAAGGATGGGGAAGTCGGGTGTGTACCTCAAGGGGATTTGATTTTGGGTGAAAATAGCCAATGAACTGAATTGTATGATGTTAATTGTTATATGATATTGCATATCATTATTTCTGTGGTTGCTATCAATTGTATAGCAGTAAAAATCACCCAGATTAATGAAGAATGAACTAATTCCAATGAAACTGAGCAAAGTGCAACGATTATAGAACCGGACGAGCGCAGCAATACTGAAATGAGAACTGGCCTCTGCATGCAACAGTCCAACAGCACACACCATCTCTCTGGCCCTGAAAGACTGTTATGACAGATGGAGCCCAAAGTTGTGGACTAAATGAACTCAGTGGACATTTTAGAGGGATGGCCCATAGACTAAGGGAATCATACCTCTGTGTGTATATATATATATAAAGACAAGAAAGGTGTTGGTGATTCATTGAAATGTATTGAAAAATGTGAGACCTAGGCATGACGTAAATGGTATAGAATAAGGTGTGGATACAGTCCTGGTTTTGGCTGGGATAGAGTTAAATTTCTTCCTAGTGCTGTGTTTTGGATTTAGTATGAGTAGAATGTTGATAACACACTGATGTTTTCAGTTGTTGCTAAGTACCCCGCTAGTCAAGGACATTCAGCTTAAAAAAAAAACCAAAACAAAACAGGCGCTGGGGGGGAGCAAAGCCGGGACAGCTGGCCCAGCTGGCCAATGGGGTATTCCATACCATGTGACATCATGCTCAGTATATGAGTGGTAGGCATGATCCAGGAAGTACCGATCGCTACTTGGTTATCGGTCAGCGCGGGTGGTGAGCAATTGCATTGTGCATCACTCATTTTGTATATTCTATCATTATCATTATTATTATTATTATTTTCCCTTTTCTGTTCTATTAAACTCTCTTTATCTCAACCCATGAGTTTTTCTCTCTCTTACCCTTCCGATTCTCTCCCTGTCCCACTGCGGGGGGTGGGGGGAGTGAGTGAGCGGCTGCGTGGTATTGGCTGCCTGCCAGGTTAAACCACGACAAATGTTAATGCCCAGGCCAAGAAACTGACACAGAGGCTGCAGGGTCTAATACATCCCTTACCAACTCCTGAGTGGCCATGGTGAATTATTTCAATTAATTTTATTGTGAACTTGCCTGTGTCTCAGGGGCAGACAGAGGTGCTTGTGGTGGTGGACTTGTTTACAAAGGCTGCTATTTTTGTTCTACTAAAGAAGCTGCCCACAGCCCCTCAGACTGTGCATTTGTTTTTGCAGCATGTGTTTTGCTGCCATGGCCTGCCGGTTAGCATGGTGATGGATCAAGGGGCCCAGTTCACTGCCCGGTTCTGGAGGCGGTTTATGGGCCTGCTGGGGGTGCAACTCTGTCTTTCCTACCTGTATCACCCACAGTCTAATGGTCAGAGTGGGTGAACCAGATCCTGCAGCAGTATCTCCATTATTATATTAATTACCATCAGGATGACTGGGTCTCTGTGTTACCATTGGCAGAATTTGCCTATAACAGCAGTGTCCACTCTTCCACTCAGCAGGCCCCTTTTTATGTGCAGTATGGTTTTCATCCCCATGACCACCCTGCTACTCTGGAGGCTGTCCAGGGGGTTTCCCCTGTGAAAGGCAAGATGCTAACTGCAATATGATTTCCTTAAAAGTACAAACACTACCTGAGACTATGAGCTTTTACCTCAGGGTCTAAGCTAGCTCTCACCGGCTGAGAACACCCCATACCCATGATAAAACAATAGAAGATTTACCTTTCAAAAAAAACCAGGCATATAACCATGGCCAGAACCGCAATTGACCAGAATCCAGTATAACCCCCCCTACACACACCTGCACGGGACATATTGGTTTAGAACAATGAAGATTAACACACCGCTGACACATACATCCATACCACCTGCATGGGACAAGCATGTACTGATCCTGCATGGGACAATTACATACTGATTACGTGAGCAATAGTAACTGATTAGCCCACCCCTTAACATGAGTAATTTGATTGGTCTACACAACTGTATTGTAACATATATAAACCCTGCTTTCCTCTGTATCGGGGTCCTCCATGCATTAGGCTGGGGCACCCCTGTGCGCATAGCTATAATAAGAGAATAAATTCCCTTGGTAATTCTATGCTAAGCATCCTTGTCTCCCTCCTCGGCCAGCGAAGAACTGACTTTTACACCCCTGAGGACTCCCTTGAGTGGTCTCCCTTGAGCGGTTGCGGCATATACATTTGCTTCTTCAAGAGCAGCTGGAAAAAGCAAAGGCTGCTTACAAAGACTATGCAGATAGACGTTGGTGACCAGCACCAGACTTTGTGGTTGGGGACTGTGTTCGGTTGTCTGGTGAACATGTTGATTGGGTGCAGTTTTTTTCTAATTTAGACTACCGTTATCTTGGCCTATATAAAATCGTGGCCCAGGTTAGTCTGGTTGCGTTTTGTCCGCAGCTTCCACGTGCTCTCAAGATTCACCCTGTTGTTCACGTCTCCCTGTTAAAACCCATTCACCCAGATCCCTTCTAGCGGCAACCTTGACCTCCACCTCTGATTATGGTCTAGGGCCAGAGAGAATATCACGTCTGGGCTATTTTGGATTCCAGGATATCCTGGGGTACCCTGCTGTATTTGATTGATTGGGCAGGGTATGGCCTGGAGGACCATTCCTGGGAGCCTGTGTCAGAGGTGCATGCCCCAGCTAAGGTTCAGGCTTTTTGTGTCCATTATCCTGCTAAGCCAGGTCCACTGGAGGGTGTGGGGGCACACCCTTGGGGGGGGGGGGGATGGTGTCAGGTTTATGCTTGTATCTGTTCAAAGGAGATGATGTTTTGTAAATAGTATGTCTACATCTGCCCTTGGTTTGTTATCAGGAGAGCTAATAAAACTGGCTAGCAGGCAGAGCTCAGCCTCTTTGAGCTATTACTTGCCTAGAGCCTTTGAATCGTATGTCTTTGTCTCTCATTTTGGGCCTGCCCTGACAATTATAGATTTTTGGCTAACAGAATAGAGCAGAAGTTGTACTGTACAAATTAGAATTATCTGGAACTTTTTTTCCTTTCACCCTTGTTCCAAAAGCAGCATTAAATAAGTGGTTTATCTTGCAAAAAGAAAGATTAGTCACTTAATGTTTCTGAAACCACAGATAACCCAACATGAGAAGACTTAAGCGTACAAGTAGTTCACATCTGCAGCTTTAAAACACCAACTTGAGAAACAGCAAGAGTCATCCCTCACCTTGATTCTGCCGACAGCCTCTTGTGCCTGCATCATTCTCACATTCTTGGAGGGAGTTTTGTCAGAAAGGAGTTGAGTGGAGCCGAGGTAATTGGCAGCAAAAATTATTCCGTCAATCAAGTCTTCAGGATCACAAGGTCCAGGAACTACAAATACAGGGGGGAAAAATCACATTAAACCATGGTTAAAAAAATAATATTCTGACTACTTGAGCCTGTACCTAAGAGCTGTAAATGCTCCTCTGAACTACTTCATTTTAGCATGATGGCATGACAACCAGTACTTTTAATCAAGGCATACAAAACACCGAGCATGTCTTCTCAACATCTGTCCAGCAAAAACTAATTGCTAATTCAATTTCTCACAATAGATCATTCTCCTATAAGGCAGGGTTCACTCTAGAGCAAAATAATCTCTTTAGTTTTGTTCTTACATAGAAACAAGAATACTTAAATTGTTCTCTCAGCACTTTGAACAGGTAGTGGAATCTCCTCAAGAGTGCTTTATAATTATGATACACACACACCACACACACCCCCAATAGAGGAGATCAATATTATCAAAATCACTTTTGTTCCCAACAAGAGTAATGTGTTGGGGCGGGGAGGGGGGGGGAGGTGTTAAACAAAAAGATTTTGATGGTAAATATACAGAGCAAGAGCTCTTGCGTTTGGAAAAAGCTACTGTCTTAGTCCTGCAAGATACTTAACGACTTCAGCTCTCATCAGCTTCTGTATAAAGTTAAAAGTCAATGAGGTATTTATCACCTCACAATTCAGTACAGAGAAACATGTATAATATACAGGTTTTCAGGTGTTTGGGGATTATATCTGCAGAAGACAGGGCTTTTCTCTATATATGTTAAAATTCTCATGATCTGAGAAAAAGGAAGGTTTATGCAAGAAGCTTCTTGTTTTGCTACAAGTACGAAAAAAAATCTATGTTCAAGACCAGTGAAAATGTACAGATAATCATCATTTGAGAGAATTTGAAAGAATTGGTAAAATTGTCTATATTTTATCAAGAAGTATAAACTGGTTTTGCTCTCTATTTTGCTAGGAACAAAACCTGATCCTTTCAGAACAGAGTTTTTAGTCAACTCAAGAGTTAGCCTGAGATTTAAGAGATGCTAAAGCCTGAAGTTGAACATAACACAAAAATGCCAATTTTCTTCTAATTCACCAAAGATGACATTAACAAGGACTAAGAACTTTACCCCCAAAAGAATATGTCATTATTAAGTTAATAAAAAAATTAGTAGCTAGAGCTAAATCTTAATCACACTCATAATATACACACAGATATGAGTACATACACAAACTTTATCATGAAGCTTTCCCAATTTATGGCTTCTTTATAGATGAAATTTTATGACTACTGATTTTGAGGTACCTTGAGTGTGCTCAATCTGTTCAGATGCTACATAAATGGACACCCAAAAAATGAAAGTAATTATGGTCACTAGTCACTTTCAAGAATGAAACCCAAAGGAATGGATTTTATATTGTTAGGGCTGCAGGGAAATGATTGGGCCACTGATTAGGCTGTGGCCCAAGGTTCAGCTAATTGAACAGGATGTGGAAAACTACTGGCCGTGACATGAGAAATTGCTGGACGTGACAGGTAACAGAGTGAGAAGCTGCCAAAAGTTACAGGCAGCGCCATGAGGGATGGCTGGATTGCACTGGTGGTTAAGGGGGAGCTACATGAGACTTCACAGACACCTGACAAGGAGCATTGGGGGCCTTTGGGGGAGTGGAACCTTGCAAGGCCAGCAGTGCCTGGGTAACTGTAGCATATAAGGCTGAGAGTGTCTAGGGACTGGTATCAGAAATACCAAATTTGGGTATGGATGTAGCAAAACAGATCAGTGGGGAAAGAGTAATTAGAGGTGAGTTATTTATTTGGGAGGAGATCAGGGTGGAGAATGGGAGGGATCAAGGTAGATGGCAGGGGAAGTACAAGCATGGGAAAATGGAGAAAAGGGGGGATAGAAGAGGCAGGTCGCATGTAAGCAGGCTGCCAGTCAGTACACTTGTTTGACTGAGCCTTGTGCCTGATCACTGCAGTCTTTCCTGTCTTCTTATTAAATCCTTTTTCTTAATTCATTTTTCTGTGTGCTCTCATCCTCTATCCTATGTGACCACTGCAAGGTCTAAGTGCCAGCAACTGGAGAAGGGGCCACAAGTCACAGGGCCTATAGGTCTAGGTGCCAGCAACTGGAGGAATCAGGGTGTGTTTATATTTCCCTAATGAATTTTAATACTCTGTGTGTGTGTGTGTGTGTAATTTGCTAGCAAACATCAACCTGGACTAGCTGGCAAGTAGGAGACCCACATCTGGAAAGACTCAAGGTGTGGGTGAGGGGCCCCAAGTCCAGGCATGGATATTAGAAAGGGAGATACAAGGGTGACAAAAAGGAGGGCCAAGCAGCAGGAAAAAGGATAATAAAGTATGTAAATCATGTGATCTGTGGCATTTGTGGGCCCCCATTGGGCAACCCTGTGCTTGATCAGTCACTGCAGTCTAAATCAGGACAATGAACAAAACCTGTTGTTCTGACCATATGACACATGTCAAACCTGCTTCCATGATCAGGATGACTGGGGGGGTTGGGGTGCTTTCCCTGGCTATCAGGGGAACACCCAGATGGGATAGAGCAAGCATCCTGATATCACTATGTTGGTGCCTGTTCCAGGACTGACAGCATCAGCATCTTACCAACCACTTCCAACCAACCACATAACATCTAGAAGTGCTACATATCGGCATATTATTGCTCAAGCCCTGAAACTATACAGTATTTTAATTGCTGATATTTGTTACTTTATGCATAAAGGCCTTATCACCACTTCCGTTACCAAACCCTTTATAGCATAGTTCTTGATCAAAACACAAAATCTTAAACATAGGGTGAAAGAGGTACAGATAAGACAGGAAGCATATTCAAAAAGAAAGAGGAACATGTTTTTTTTTTTTTGAGATGTGAACACACTTGCAGAACAACAGTATTGTTCTTCACAAGTCCCCCTCTGTACATTATGTTAGAGTATGAAATTATCTGTTGAATAAAAGTGTAGTGCAGGTGAAAGTTTTTCTCAGACTATCAATTACCTGCATAAAAATAGTGTGTTCAATGTTTTAAGCAACCGCCCACTGGACCAATATCTCAAAGAATGCTAAGAGATTTTTTTATTTGTTGGGGGGCAGGGACACACTTTAAGATGGTCCATGACAGAGAGTGGGCTGTCTACCAGAGACAGATACTTCATTGGTCTGAATTTCCAAACCTCAGCTAGTTTCAAAGCAATCTATGTAATTTACACCAGTTCATCTGGTCACAGGTTCTAAAATATACAACATATACTTTTAAAGACTAAACCAATGCCAAAATTTACAGTCTAAAGACAGTAGACTGTAAAGCAATCAAGGAATTTGAAGACATTCCAAATTAAATATTATATCAGCTTTTTTTTTTTTTTTGTCATTCTATAAAGCATAAGGGTTATTTAATCAGAGGATAAGTACCTGAAAATCAGTGCAAGTTTCCTCCTACTTGCCTGCCAATTAAATATCAGTTTTGTGGAGTTTTTGACTGTTTTGTCTAACCTCTATTCCTTATCAGACAACAAATTACTCTCTACACACACATTCACATACATTATGAATTCCATGGTGGTTTTTTTTAATCAGTGATTTAAATGATATCGATAACAACCCAGTAGAAAGGTGGCAGGAGCCATCAATAAAATGTTACAAAATAAGAGAGAGATTTTACTCAACTTCCAAAAAAGCCTACTGGGGTTTAATTCAAGTTCCAGGTTGGACACAGTTTAATCTAAATCAGTTCATCCAACCTTAGCAAGTTTTATGTTCTGCACATAAAAATAAAGTTCTATACATTAAAAACATTGGAGTTCTTCATATAATGAAAAAAATTTAAGTTATTAAATATATCTTACCTTCAACATATGTTGGGAACGAAGCCAAGCTTTTTCTGGACTGTAATCAAGACAAATAGGATTTCAAACAGAACAAAGTATTCTTAAATATACATTAAAAATTCCTCCATAAAAATGAAATCACAGTAATAGTTATTAGCAAAAGATGGTGAGAGTTTATTAGGAAAATATTTACTTTTAAATTAAAAGTCTGACCAATTATTAGAGGGTTATTATCCCTAAATATGGTATATTCTATTAACGTGTTCATCAAGCAGGCAACACACTACATTATTTTGAATTAGCTCTTGGTGTTTGGCAACATGCTTCCTGACTACTAATTAGTGCTGTGCTCTCTTTAATAAACAGAAATACAGGAAAATACATAATCTCTCAAAGACATTTGCCAAATAAATACATATGGAGATATTTAAAATGGACTGATACTATTATTATTCATGACAAAAAGCATTGACCTGCTCTGTTAATTATGAACCAAATTTAATTACTTATTAGGATTGTTCTTGACAGGCTATGTAGCCACCTATATCCGCTGGAGTAAATGCATTTAATAACAGTCCTACACTGATTATGTTTATGCTGTAACAAGCACAAAAGTACATATAAATGTGCATGATTTAGACAATGAAAACTGCAAGCAAGGCATTTATTCCTTGTTTGTTTAATCAAGTAAAGAATCAAGTAGTGTCTCACTTTCATGAAAGGTGGACTAATAGAAAAAAACCCAAAATGTCCATCCTACACTTGTAGACACACAGACTAAAATAATACCTCATTTCCAATTGTAATTTTCTATGAAAGATTCTGTGGTAACAATATAAACATGTAGAAACGATAACTTCAGGGAGACTCACCATTTTGTTATATTCAGCAATATATAGATATGGGAGAATTTACTAAAGACAACTTTGTTTAAAAAAACATGGTAATAGGTATACTAAAGCATATGCTTAAACCTTTTTGAAATAAAAGTTTTGGATAAGCCAAGCATTACAAGATGTTGACAAACCTGAACCTCATTCTACAATGCATTAAATTTGGAGTAACTCCTATCTCTCTCTCTCTCTCTCTCAAAAAAAGATCCATGTATGATCAGGATAAAGTCCAGTGTCTCAGAAGAGGTTCAGTTGCATTTACATATTCACATATATACCTAGTTGTTTTCCTTTATGATAGGCAGTTAAACAGGTTCTGTATGCTTGTGACAAACCAATCACTTGAGAAGTGCACACTTATGTGACAGGTAAATGACTAATCCAGTGAGTCTTTTCCATTTATTGTTACAAGAACGCGAGGAATAAGTAACATTTTTCATCCTACTACACTGTCCTCACTGTAAAATAATTGGTGGCAGAAAAACAAAAGGCGCATGAAACAGAAAACAGAGCCTAGAGGACCTTAAAATACTTGGCCTTTCCTTATGAGAGTTGCTGAGTTGTCCAGCAAACCCATGAAAGCTCTTGTGGTGGATTTGGCAGTGTTAGGTTTACGGTTGGACTTGATGATCTTAAAGGTCTTTTCCAACCTAAATGATTCTATGATTCTTCTCAGAGACAATATCAGCAGAAAGAAATTTGTGACTAAGTAATGACTGCCTGCTGTCAAAATGCTTAAGGGAAATCAAGTGCTGAGAGGACACAAGCATTTATTTTCAAATCAGGAGTGGCTGTTCTTTGGCTATTCAATCTGTTGTGATGACTTTATTTTTACTGTGCCACCTATACCCACTTCAATAATTTCATGCAATTGCTGCTACTGTGGTGCTAGCAGAGATTCAATTAGCTGGATTCTGACAGGCCTAGAGAACAAAAAAACTGTACACTTCCAAAAAATCAGAGGCAGCTTATCCACATAAGTATCCTTTTCAAAGCATACGTATAATTTTTTTTAAAAGACTCAAGGCCTAACCAAATTTTGTGTATATAATTACAGGTTTGACAGATATTCAGTAATCTGACTAGCCAATAAAACTTCATTTCAGGATAAAGCTGTGTAAACTAATATCAAATTAATGTTTTTATTACAAAGGCTCTACACAGACATTTTTTTTCATTCATTATCCATGTCAAGAAATACTGATAAAACTAAAGTAATAACAAGGTATCAGATAATGTTATTGAAAAAGGAGAATAAATTTTTAATTATATATCCATGAGTAACAAAAAAAAAGGTCATTAATGTTGAATTACTGGTTTTGTCCATCAACTGAACACTGTAAAATTTACATTTTAAATAAAGGTTTTGTTAAGACCTAAAAGTGTTTCTCAAAAATGATGAGGCTTTGTCATTATTATTTTTGTAAGGGAGGTACTAAACCATGCAGTGTTGCTTATTTGCGTGGAAAAAACCCCAGCACCCCACAACACATCTGAATGAAATTACTCTGAAAGTTTATTACTTTTAACACTGTATGTGATCACATATTGAAAACTAAAAAAGGTAGCATCTTGGCATCTTGTTCGTTTTTTCCTTTGAGTAAGATTAATGATATCTAACAACTGTCAGCCTTTAGAGTTGTCACAAAGCAACTACATCTGTAAACTGAATAAAGCCAGAGGCTTTAGCAAGCTAAAGAATATTGTAGATGAAATCATAATGACACAATCCAATACTGTTGAAGGCTTTGGTGCAGGATAAATTAAGGACAAAATTCCTAAGTCTTGTGAAAGCTTCCATCCCTTTCTAAATGCAAGCATAGATTTAAATTAATATATATACACAGGCTACAAGCTTTTTTCCCCCCTAGATGATAAAGAAAAAAAAAAAAAAGAATGGACTAAGTCTTGTTTAAATTTCAACCAATATTTCTGGTTACAGTAGATTGGTTAATTCATTTGTAGACGATATTATGCTGTTAACTGATAGCTAAGCACAAGTTATCTATCAGTAACTGTGTCTACTTGCTTACAGATCTCTGTTAACAAATCTAACATTGAAGTTTGAAAAAAAAAATTCTCATCTCATCTCAGTGAGATAAGAAGCATTTCTCATCTCATCTCAGTGGAACTACTGCAGTGTGGAAACCTGCCAGGTACAGGCCTTGACAAAAAAAATGAAGTGTATAGCTTGCTTTCAAGGAGCCCAGATTCAGGACTCCTAGATTCTAGTTCCAGTTCTGCCTGTGAATCATTGGCAGGCTATTGAGAAATCACTTACTTTTTCCTATGGGTCAGTTTGCCCATCAATAAGATAGTAGGCAGCATTAAATTACTACATTGGAAGGGCCTATTCACCTGGCTGAGAAATGTTATTTTCTTTATGGCAAGATATTCTGCAGAGATAAGGAAGAGGGCTAGCTCCTCTGACGTTGGCAGCTGTTCCTCAATAAATCAATACCCTCTAGCCTGTTAAACAAGTGTTGTTGCAGCCAAACACAGAGTAAGGAAGGCCATCGCAAATGGTCTTAGATACAGTATGTTATGCATTTAGTCAGACAGGGAGGCAAGTGCAAAGGAAAAATGTCAAATCAGTTTTTTCTTTTTGTTGATGTTTTGGTACAAGAGAGGAGATTACACATGTACAAAGAGGTAAAGAAAATAGAAAGGCATAAGCAATACAGACAAGACAGTGGCTTTTAAAAAGATTGCACTACCTCTTTATCAGTGGAGGTCTCTGCTGTACTGCAGACATCCTGATGATGTTGCCTACTTGGTTCAGCACCCCAGGGTGAAGAGGAATCAGGAGATAGAGACTAGACATAGTAAGAAAATAAAATTACATAATTTGAGTGACCGATGTAGAAATATCTCTGGTTTGGCAGTGGGAATAAGAAATGAGGAAAACACCAAAACATGTCAAACACTTTCTGAAGTGTTATAGCCCTTCCTTTTCATTGCAATGATCACACACAGTCTATTGGGATGTTGTGACTTATCTAAACAGCTAAATCGACACAGAAAACTTTTTTTCTTTGTCAATAATCTATTAAATTAAGCACATTGAAAAATTAATAGCTGCCCTCAGTGGTAGACAACTGTGGTGGGTTGACCTCGGCCAGCTGCCACACACCCACCCAGCTGCTCTCTCACTCCCCCTCCTCAACAGAACAGGGGGAGAAAATAAGATGGAAAAGCTCATGGGTCGAGATAAAGACAGGAAGATCACTTACCAGTTACTGTCACGGGCAAAACAGACTTGACTTGAAGAAAATTCCTTTAATTTATTGCCAATTAAAATAGATTTGGATGGTGAGAAACCAAGACAAATTAAACCAACACCTTCTCCCCACCCCTTTTTCCCAGGCTCAACTTCACTCCTTCATTCCTGACTCCTCTATTTCCCCACACCCCAAGCAATGCAGGGGAGATGGGAAACAGGGGACTTAGGTCAGTCCATAACAGTTCCTCTCTGCCGCTCCTTCCTCCTCACACTTTTCCCCTGCTCCAGTGTAGGTCCTCTCCACAAGCTGCAGTTCCTGTCAGGAAAAATCTGCTCTAGCGTGGGTTTTCCACAGGCCTCAGTTCCTTCAGGAAATATCCACCTGCTCCGGTGTGGGGTCCTCCACAGGCCCCAGTGTGGATATCTGCTCCGGCGTGGTCTCTTCCACAGGCTGCAGGGGAATATCTGCTCTGGTGCCTGGAGAACCTCCTCCTGCTCCTTCTTCTCTGACCTTGGTGTTCATACTACTGTTTCTCACTTTTTTCCCCCCTCACTCCTCTGCTCATCATCTGGCATTTTTGTCCTTTCTTAAATGTTTTCACAGAGGCGCCACCAACTTCGCTGACTGGCTTAGCTTCAGCCTGCTGTGGGTCCATCAACAAGCTGGCTGGAACCAGCTGTGTCCGGCACAGGGCAGCCCCATACCTCTTCCCACAGAGACCACCCCTGCAGCCCCCCCGCTACCAAAACCTTAACTAAATCTTAATGGAGAAACCATCTTTCAGACTATTTCCCCCACTCATTCACTATCATAAAGAATGTTCTTCTCTGTTCTAACTATAAAACCTCCATCAGATATCATATACTTGGGAAAGTCATATTAGAAAAATAAAGCAAACAGCACAGAAAACCAGTATCATGAATTTTCTATCTCTGTGTGATCCACCAGCAAATACCTTGGTAAGCTGCTATGAGAAATGCTATCATACTAATAGGAGACTCCTATGGAATGCTGTTAATATTAAAGAGCTATAGCTAGGTATCTAAAGTCAAGAGTAGTAAATAGTTTAGTGCAAATATGATACAAAAATACAGCATGTAAAAGAGTGTAAAGCTTTGACCCAGCAAGTATTTCAAAACCAGATCTTTAGGAGATGTGGCAGTGCAGATGTCACAAGGTGAACCCTCAGAGGAAGCTTTAGTATTCAGTTATGCACACTGTTGTTTTTTTTAGCCCAGCAGCCCTGAAATTCTACAAAGTCTCCTTCAACATAGGAATCTTGGTCCTTGCTTTGCCAGATCAGTACAGTTTGTCACTAATAGTAAAACAGTCAAATACTATCCTTCTAGCTTCATAAGCAATTATTACATCCCTTCTCTAAGCCAGCTAGTGTTATAACACTGTAATATGACTATATTTCTGCTTTGAGATGGCAGCAGCAATAACCCAGAAGCAAATTCTTGGCTGCATTCCCACCCCAGCTTAAATCTTGAACTCTATCAAATATTATGCTATGAAATCTAATTTCTGCTGCTTTTTCTTCACAAACACACAACAACAAAAAAATCCACCCCCCCTCCTCCTTTTCCTCATTTCTTGAAAAGGCCTATCTTGTATGTTTACTAAAAAGAAATTCCAGAATCACATTGAACTAATAGAGGCTACCAAAGAGTTAGAAAGCAATTCTTTATACAGATGCATCCTAGGTAAACAGTAGCCCTTGCTTCTATTTTTTTTTTTTTCTATTCACAACTGTGGGGCAAAAAAAGACATACAGAAAAGGTGATTTGGTGAAATGGCACCTAGAATATGGGAATATACTTGCACTATGAAAATGATGAATCGTCTATCAATCACCCATAAGATCCCTGGCACTCTCACAAGTACTTTGAGAGAGTTATATACTTCCTAACTTACCATGTGACATAAAATGTTATAGTTCTGTGCTGACTCAAATGCACAAGTAGCATTTCCTATTCCCTTGGGAAAGCATTCCCATCACATTCCTATTCCCATTAGATACATAATACTGTTTATATTACAGTTAAACATAAAAGGTGTGAAATACTGTCAACCTAATAATGACATCATATACAGATATTGGAAGACTGAGCTTTAAGCAGTAAGCAAAGACAAAAAAAATAAAGCATACGATCCTTCAACATCAAATGTATCCACAAAGAATTCTCTGAAAAGCCTGAAAGCTCTCATATTCATATGCCAAAATAATAATAAAAAAAGCTTTTACATAAACTAATATAATTGCTGACATATAGAAATTCAGCACTGCTTAAAATGTGTTAATGGTTGTTCCAGTAGCATCACAAAAATCCTAGCTACAGAATATTTTTCTTATTGACCTATCAGAAAGATCGTACAGCTGACTTCTAGGAACTGTCTTTCCATGTTTGCTACAAAAGTTTCTGAAAGAACTACTGCAGCCTGATCAACCCCCACCCCACCCCCCACAAATCCAAACATCATACAATCTACAGTGTGCTATAAGACATGCAATTAGTTATTCCCAAAAATGCTTGTATGTCCAAGTTTTGTCTTTGAAGAATAATTGCCTGTTTGTCTTCCTCAGCAAAATGAAAGCACAGAGGTACAATATACAACATACACTACAGCCCGCAGGTAGCTTTTATACCAATAGCAAGAAATATTTGATAAATCATGGAGGACAGACAACTTATGCAGCTACTTGAAAACACTATAAACTAATGTCTAAAGAAAATGTCCAATACTGCTTCTTTAAGAGTTAACAGAACTACTTTAGAAGCCTAAGTAAAACTTTCTCAAGATACAAACAATAAATGAATGTCAGTCTTTCTATTATTACCATAGAAAACTCTGCTACTGGCTTCTAAAGTGCTTTTTTCCAGGAGTCTTAATAATAATAATAAGCACCTGCAACCTTTTTTTTTCTCCTCCTTGAAGACCTACCTATATTTCTTGTTTAGCCCAGTACATCCAAAAATTCTCCATCTTAATTGCATTGCTTCAGTCTAACAGTGTGATCCACTTCACCTGAGAGTCCTTCACTGCCCTTTACAATGGGATTTAATAACAAAACTCATAATAGGAAAGACAATAGCACTGTGTTGCATCAAACCTATCCTGCTCAACCCAGTTGGTTAGAATGTCTTCTAATACTAAAATCTGCTTGTTTTAGAAGAGTGATGCTGTTTACCAATTTTTTTCAGCAGTATATCTCAAGACCTATGATTTGTGCACTGCATACATCTTCTATTTGTACCTTTAAATGCCTCCTTCCCATACTCAGCTAAGAGCATTCACAACATAAAATTTCTGGGTGGAGATAGCTCTTGCCCATCATTCTTCCCTAGGAGACTACTTTGAAGATACAGGGCCCTGCCCTTCCAGAGGGATGAGAGTATATACCTAGGAGAACCATGGCCTTTTCTAAAGGGAATCCCTGTATGCCATTCTCTCTGATGTGCATGTGCCAAAAAAATCCATGCTGGTCCATCATGCATTATTCAGGAGGGCATGAACTGCACTGCTCCAGTTCTATGCACAGAATATCTAATCTAACTGCAGCTGCATAGCCTTTTCCATACAGTGTCAGTTTCTCGATGTCATTACTCTTGTCGCTGTGCCAAATGAACTGATATTATATTTAAAAACAGATGATACAAAACTGGGAGAAGTGGCTGATACTCCAGAGGGTTGTGCTGCCATCCAGAGGGACCTTGACAAACTGGAGAAATGGGCCAACAGAAACCTCATGAAGTTCAGCAAAGGGAAATGCCAAGTCCTGCACCTGGGGAAGAACAACCCCAGGCACCAGTACATGCTGGGGGCCACCCAGCTGGAAAGCAGCTTGGTAGAAAAAGACCTCGGGGTCCTGATGGACACCAAGTTGAACATGAGCCAGCAATGTGCCCGCACAGCAAAGGCAGCCAACAGCATCCTGGGATGCATTAGGAAGAGTGTCACCAGCAGGTTGACGGAGGTGATCCATCCCCTCTACTCAGCACTGGTGAGGCCACACCCAGAGTCCTGTGTCCAGTTCTGGGCTCCCCAGTACAAGAAAGACATGGACATACTGGAGCCAGTCAAGCAAAAGGCCATGAAGTCGATTAAGGGATTGGAGCATCTCTCATGCAAGGAGGGGATGAGAGAGCTGGGACTGTTCATCCTGGAGAAGAGAAGGATCAGGGGGGATCTTATCAATCTATATAAACAGCTGATGGGAGGGTGTAAAGATGACAGAGCCAGACTCTTCTCAGCAGTGCCCAGTGACAGGACAAGAGGCAATGGGCACAAACTGAAACACAGGAAATTCCACACTTTTTTTTTTTAAATACGCCATGAGGGTCATTGAACACTGGAACAGATGGTGGAGTCTGCATCCTTCAAGATATTAAAAACCCAACTGGAGAATATCCTGGGCAACCCACTCTAGCTGCCCCTGCTTTGAGCAGGGGGACTGAATGAGACAATTGCCAGTGGTCCCTTCCAACCTCTGATACTGTCCCTCACAGCATCCTTCTGGACAAGTTGTCCAACTGTGGGATGAGCGGGTTTACGGTGCGCTGGGTGAAGAACTGGCTGAAGGGCAGGGCTCAAAGGGTTGTAGTGAATGGGGCTACATCTGGCTGGTGACCGGTCACCAGTGGTGTTCCTCAGGGCTCAGTTCTAGGGCCAGTTCTGTTCAATATATTTATCAGTGATCTGGATGCAGGAGTTGAATGCACAATTAGTAAGTTAGCTGATGATACCAAACTGGGATGTGCTGTTGACTCTTGAGGGACAGGAGGCCTTGCAGAGGGATCTAGATAGATTGGAGCATTGGGCAATGATTAATGGGATGAAATTTAACAAGTCCAAATGCCGGATTCTGCACCTGGGACGGAGTAATGCCGGGCACAAGTATAGATTGGGAGTGGAGTGGCTGGAGAGCAGCCCTGCAGAAAGGGATCTGGGGGTGCTGGTTGACAGCAGGCTCAATGTGAGTCAGCAGTGTGCCCTGGCAGCCAAGAGGGCAAACCGCATCCTGGGGTGCATCACACACAGCATAACCAGCTGGTCAAAAGAGGTGATTATCCCTCTGTATTTAGTGTTGGTGCGGCCTCACCTTGAGTACTGTGTGCAGTTCTGGGCCCCACAATTTAAGAAGGATGTGAAGGTCCTTGAATGCATCCAGAGGAGGGCAACAAAGCTGGTGAAGGGGCTGGAAGGCATGTCCTATGAGGAGCGTCTGAGGATACTGGCTTTGTCTAGTTTGGAGAAAAGGAGGCTGAGGGGTGACCTCATTGGTCTCTGCAGCTTCCTCAGGAGGGGAAGAGGAGAGGGAGGTGCTGATCTCTTCTCCTTGGTATCCAGTGACAGGACATGTGGGCATGGTTCAAAGCTGCACCAGGGGAGGTTCAGACTTGACATTAAGAAGCATTTCTTTACCGAGAGGGTGGTCAAACACTGGAACAGGCTTCCTAGAGAGGTGGTCGATGCCCCAAGCCTGTCAGTGTTTAAGAGGCATTTGGACATTGCCCTTAACAACATGCTGTAACTTTTGGTCAGCCCTGAATTGTTCAGGCAGTTGGAGTAGATGATCATTGTAGGTCCCTTCCAACTGAAATAGTCCTGTCCTATCCTATCCTATCCTATCCTATCCTATCCTATCCTATCCTATTCTTCTATGATTCTATGAAAAGGAGGCACTTATGAGGCCATATCCAGTGATAGCCATGTCTTGCTTAAAAAAGTTTTCTGGTTAATAGAAGTTAGAAAGATAAGCAATCTGATCATTTCACTTGAGTTAGGATTTTTCTCAAGCTTCAAACACATTTAGCCCAAGGATACGAACATATCTTTCAATGTTCCTCAAATACACAAATATATAACCGCAACAGAAAGGAGATGTCTGGAGCTCACTCATCCCCTCTGAAAGTATACATCACTAGATGAGATTGCACAAGGCACTTGTCAGTAAATACTTCACATCATTCAATATTAAATAGGTACCTGAATAGTTTATTTATTCACCGAAGTTTGTTACCTACCTTCTACATAACATGATTACCACAGTTTATTATGACAGAATTGTCCATGAGCACCAAGCTTCTATAATTTTTCTTTTTCATATACCTACAAAGCATTTATTTTGGAGAAAAATACATAGAATCACAGAATCACAGAACAGCCCAGGTTGGAAGGGATCTCGAAAGATCATCTCGTCAAAACTGTCGTGGGAAAGGGAGCCTAGATGAGATTATCTAGCACCTTGTCCAATCACATCTTGGAAACCTCCAGCGATGGGGACTCTACCACATCCCTGGGGAGGTTGTTCCAGTGAATGATTGTTCTCACTGTAAAAAATTTCTTTCTTATGTCAAGGTGAACCCTCTCCCGGTGCAACTGGTACCCATTGCCCCTTGTGTTCTCCACGTGGCTCCTTGTGAAAAGAGAGCCTCAGTCCTCTTTGTAGCCACCCTTTAAGTACTGGAATACCGTGATGAGGTCCCCCTGAGCCTTCTCTTCTCCAGGGAGAAAAAAAACCTAACTCCTTCAGTCTTTCCTCATAGGGCAGGTTCTCCAGCCCTTTGATCATCTTCGCGGCCCTCCTTTGGACCCTCTCCAATCTGTCTGCATCTTACTTGAATTGTGGGGACCAGAACTGGACACAGTACTCCAGGTGCGGCCTGACAAGCGCAGAGCAGAGCGGGATGATCACGTTTCTATCTCTGCTAGTAACGCCCCTGCGGATGCAGCCCAGGGTGCGATTTGCCTTTGTTGCTGCAGCGGCGCACTGCTGACTCATGTTCAGCTTGTTGCCCACCAGGACCCCCAGGTCCCTTTCAGCAAGGCTGCTCCCCGGCCACACAGATCCTAGCCTGTACTGGGCTCTTTGGTTATTATGACCCAGGTGCAGGACTTTGCACTTGTCTTTGTTAAACTTCATACTGTTCTTGCTAGCTCACTCTTCCAGCCTGTCCAGGTCTCTCTGTAAGATGGCTCTCCCTTCTGGAGTGTCCACCTCACCACCCAGTTTGGCGTCATCAGCAAACCTGGCGAGGGTGCTTTCAATCCCATCATCCAGATCATTTATGAAGACGTTGAACAGCGTGGGCCCGGTATCGCCCCCTGGGGGACCCCACTTGTGACAGGCTGCCAGCCTGAGTAGAAACCATTGATCACCACCCTCTGAGTGTGGCCTGTTAGCCAATTTCCTACCCACCTCGCAGACCACCCATCCAGTCTGTATCTTGCCAGTTTGTCCAGGAGAAGGCCATGGGAAAGAGTGTCGAACGCTTTGCTGAAGTCCAGGTAAACAACATCCACTGCTCTCCCCATGTCGACAGAAAATGTTATTTTGTTGTAGAAGGTGATCAGGTTAGTCTGGCATGATTTGCCTTTGGTAAATCCGGGTGGCTTTTCCCAATCACCTGCTTCATTTGAGTTGTGATAGTTTCTAGGAGGACTCATTCCATTACTTTCTCAGGGACTGAAGTAAGACTAATGGGCCTGTAGTTTCCCTGGGCCTTCTTTTGGGCCCTTCTTGTAGATGGGTATGACATTTGCCCTCTTCCACTCATCAGGGATATTCCCTGATCTCCACGACTTTTCAACGATTATAGACAGTGGCCTTGGGCAACAATGTCAGCCACTTCTCTTAACACCCTGGGGTGGATTCCATCTGGGCCCATAGATTTATGTGGGTTGAGCCCTTGCAAGAGGCTGCAGACCAGCCCTTCCTCCACTACTGGTGGGTCAACACATGTGTTGCTGTAGCTACTTGATCCTGTGATCTGGGGTCCAGTTACACTGGTAAAGACAGAGGCAAAGAAGGTACTGAGAACATCTGCCTTGTCAGCATTATTAGTGACTATTTTCCCTGCCTGTTTAGCAATAGGCCTCTGTCTTCCCTGTGCTTCTGCTTACTGCTCACGTACCTGAAGAACTCCTCCTTGTTGTACTTGACATCTTTGGCCAATTTCAGTTCTAGCTGAGCCTTAGCCTTCCTGACTGCATCTCTGCATGCCCTAGCAAGGTTCTTGTAGTCCTTGATGGCTATTTGGACGCCTTTCCATAGCCGGTATGCTTCTTTATTTGCTTTTAAGCACACCCAAAAGCTCATTGTTAAGCCAGGGTGGTCTCTTGTTCGCTTTCTTCCTTTCCTTTTGTAGGGGATGGAGATGTTCTTGTACTTCCAGGAGGCTATTCTTGAATAACTCCCAGCACTCACAAGCTCCCTTGCCCTCCATGGATGCTTCCATGGAATCCCTCGCAGCTGGGCTCTGAGCATCTTGAAGTTGGCTCTTCTAAAATCCAGGGTCTTTGTCCTACTACTGGTCTTCAGTGTGTGCAGCAGGATCTTAAACTCCACAATGTTGTGGTCGCTGTATCCAAGGCTACCATTAGTAGTTATGTTGTCGTATTGGGTTTACGTGGCAAGGTTTTGGTAGCGGGGGGCAGGGGAGGGCTGCAGAGGTGGCTTCTGTGAGAAGATGCCAGAAGCTGCCCCCGTGTTGGATGGACCCAGTTCCAGCCGGCTCCAAGACGGACCCGCTGCTGGCCAAAGCTGAGCGAATCAGCGATGGTGGTAGTGCCCCTGTAATAACATATTTAAGAAAGGGTAAAAACTGCTGCGCAACAGCAGCCGGGAGAGAGGAGTGAGAATATGTGAGAGAAACAACTCTGCAGACACCAAGGGCAGTGAAGAAGGAGGGGGAGGAGGTGCTCCAGGCGCCGGAGCAGAGATTCCCCTGCAGCCCGTGGTGAAGACCATGGTGAAGCAGGCTGTCCCCCTGCAGCCCATGGAGGTCCACAGTGGAGCAGATATCTACCTGCAGCCCGTGGACGACCCCACGCCAGAGCAGGTGGATGTGCCCGAGGGAAGCTGTGACCCCGTGGAGAGCCCATGCTGGAGCAGGTTCCTGGGAGGACCTGTGGCCCCATGGAGAGGAGCCCACGCTGGAGTAGGTTTGCTGGCAGGACCTGTGTCCCCGCAGGGGACCCATGCTGGAACAGTCTGTTCCTGAAGGACTGCACCCCGTGGGAAGGACCCATGCTGGAGCAGTTTGTGAAGAACTGCAGCCCGTGGGAAGGACCCACGTGGGTGAAGTTTGTGAAGGACTGTATCCCGTGGGAGGGACCCCACGCTGGAGCAGGGGAAGAGTGTGAGGAGGAAGGAGTGGCAGAGACAATGCGTTATGAACTGACCACAACCCCCCCATTCCCTGTCCCTCTGCGCCTGCCCCTAAGGGCCAGGATCTGTTGGCCCGAGACTTCCTTGAGCAGCTGAAGTAAGGTTTCGTCGGCCTCATCATCCTGATTGGGAGGTCAGTAACAGATACCTACCATAAGATCCCCCTTGGTGACGATCCCTCTAATCTTGATCCAAAGGCATTCGGTAGAACTTTTGTGGTCTCCACAGCTCACCTCCATACACTAAAATTTCTCTTTTACATAAAGTGCAACTCCACCTCCTCTTCTTCCCTTCCTATCTTTCCAAAAGAGTTTGTAGCCATCCATTGCGGTCTTCCAGTCATGTGAGTTTTCCCACCAAGTTTCCGTGATTCCTATGACATCATAACTCTCAGGCTGGGCACAGAGCTCCAGTTCCTCCTGTTTGTTGCCCAGACTATGTGTGTTGCTATACGTGCACCTGAGGTGTCTGGACTTAGGGTTCTTGCCTTTGGAGAGGGTTAGGGAGCATTCCTCACTACTCTTGTTAGGTGCGCTCATCCAACCTGTTGCTTATGAATATGCAGGTGTCACAGTTTTGGACACTCCCCCCCCCACCAAGTTTGTTAGTTTAAAGCACGATTCACTAAGTCAGCCAATTTGCTAGCAAAGATTCTCCTGCCTCTTCTAGATAGGTGGATCCCATTTCTCCCCAATAGGCTGTATTCATCAAAGAACGCCCCGTGATCATGGAAACCAAAGCCCTGGCGATGACACCAGTCATGAAGACAGGTATTGATCTGCATGATGCGTCGACTTCTGCCTGCACCTCTATCCCTGACTGGCAAGACAGAGGAGAAGATCACTTGGGCCCCCAGGGCTCTGAAGTCCTTATTGCTCTTGCCCAGGCTATGCTTTACCGTGTCATTGGCGCCCACATGGAAAAGAAGTAGGGGATAGTAGCCTGTGCTTTTAACCAGTTGTGGCGGTCATAGAATCATAGAATCATTAAGGTTGGAAAAGACCTCTAAGATCAGCGTGTCCAACCGTCAACCCAACACACCATGCCCACTACACCATGTCCCTAAGGGCCTCATCCACACGTCTTTTAAATACCTCCAGGGATGGTGACTCCACCACTTCCCTGGGCAGCCTGTTCCAAGGCCTGATCACTCTTTCAGTAAAGAAATTTCTCCTAATGTCCAGCCTAAACCTCCCTTGGCGCAACTTGAGGCCATTTCCTCTCGTCCTATCGCTTGTTACTTGGGAGAAGAGACCAACACCCACCTCACTACAACCTCCTTTCAGGTAGTTGTAGAGCGCGATGAGGTCTCCCCTCAGCCTCCTCTTCTCCAGACTAAACAACCCCAGTTCCCTCAGCCGCTCCTCATAAGACTTGTGCTCCAGGCCCTTCACCAGCTTCGTTGCCCTCCTCTGGACACACTCCAGCACCTCCATGTCCTTCTTGTAGTGAGGGGCCCAAAACGGAACACAGTATTCGAGGTGCGGCCTCACCAGTGCCGAGTACAGGGGCACGATCACCTCCCTACTCCTGCTGGCCACACTATTTCTGATACAGGCCAGGATGCCGTTGGCCTTCTTGGCCACCTGGGCGCACTGCCGGCTCATGTTCAGCTGGCTGTCAACCAGCACCCCCAGGTCCTTTTCCTCTGGGCAGCTTTCCAGCAACTCTTCCCCAAGCCTGTAGCGTTGCCTGGGGTTGTTGTGGCCCAAGTGCAGGACCCGGCACTTGGCCTTGTTGAACCTCATACAATTGGCCTCGGCCCATCGATCCAGCCTGTCCAGGGCCCTCTGCAGAGCCTTCCTACCCTCGAGCAGATCAACACTCCCACCCAACTTGGTGTCGTCTGCAAACTTACTGAGGGTGCACTCGATCCCCTCATCCAGATCATTGATAAAGATATTGAACAAGACCGGCCCCAGTACTGAGCCCTGGGGAACACCGCTCGTGACCGGCCGCCAACTGGATTTAACTCCGTTCACCACAACTCTCTGGGCTCGGCCGTCCAGCCAGTTTTTTACCCAGCAAAGAGTGCACCTGTCTAGGCTGTGAGCCGCCAGCTTCTCTAGGAGAATGCTGTGGGAGACAGTGTCAAAGGCTTTACTGAAGTCTAGGTAGACCACATCCACTGCCTTTCCCTTATCCACGAGGCGGGTCGCCTGGTCATAGAAGGAGATCAGGTTGGTCAAGCAGGACCTGCCTTCCATGAACCCGTGCTGGCTGGGCCTGATCCCCTGGTTGTCCCGGACATGTCTCGTGAGCGCCCTCAAAACGAACCGCTCCATGATCTTCCCCGGCACCGAGGTCAGGCTGACCGACCTGTAGTTCCCCGGATCCTCCTTCCGGCCCTTCTTATAGATGGGCATCACATTGGCGAGCCTCCAGTCGTCCGGGACTTCCCCAGTTAACCAGGACTGCTGGTAAATGATGGAGAGCGGCTCGGCAAGCTCCTCCGCCAGCTCCCTCAGTACCCTCGGGTGGATCCCATCCGGCCCCATAGACTTGTGAACGTCTCTCTGGGACATCCCAGATCTTGGCTCCTGGTAAGCAGCAAACTTCCCTTGACTGTATATCAAGCCGGCAGATGGGTGCCTCAGTGCCTCTCAGCAGATTGTCACCCACTACTAGCACTCGCTGCTTCCTTTTGCGGCTTTTAGTATGTCTTTTGCAGCTTTTAGTATGTGCTGCTGGTGCAGTTTCTCCCTGTGAATCTTGCTCATTGGCTTCATCCACTGCCAAGACTTCATATTTGTTGCTGGTTGGTACATATGAGGAGGGAGAGTGAAGTGACATCCTGTTCCCACAGGTCACCAGAGACCACGGCGCCTCCTTCTCCAACATGCTGTCTGTTCACTGTTGAAGCTCTTTGTCTGGTAGTCCTTGGAGGTCAGTGTCACAGGGACCTAGTATTTCTTCTTGCAAAGTCTCAAATAATATTCTCTCTCTTGTTCACCCTCCCTCATACAGCATAGTCTGCTAACTTCCTCCTGCAGCTCCTCCACCTACTTCCTGAGTGACTCCACCTGAGCACACCTTGCACAGGTGGAGCTTGCACCCTCCTCCACCCAGGAGGTGGGGGGTGCAGTCTTTGCAGCCCTCCATCTGGACAGCAGCTTCCCTAATAGGAAGCCCTGTTTTGGTGGCTGCCTCCACTCATCCCAGGCTAGCCTGGCTAGGTAGCTGATTCCTGGCTGCTGCAGAGCACAACCCTTGCCTAGTCTCTACCACCATGCTTCTGACAATCTCAAAGCACTGCCTAATAAGCCCTTCTAATTCCCTGGAGACCTCAAGCTGCTGGGTATGCTTGCACAGCCACCAGCTAGCTGAGGTGACCATTCAGGGCTGCAGCCTAAGCTGGAAGGTGAGCAGAGCAGGCAGCAGCTCGATAACTGGCCGAGCGTGTCAGCCGTTCCCATGCACCCTGCCGCGCAAGCTGCTGACACCACTCCCTGTTCACTGGCGTTCCCTAGGGGCCGGTTATATGCAGCTTCTCGCGGTTTGAAATGGCCGCGGGGACAAGCTGGCACCACCCAACTCTCACACACCCCTCTCGTGAGACCTGTCGCCTGCCGGCCGGTCCCTCCCCCACAGACAGCCCAAGAGTGTCGGAGGCCTCAGACACCCCCTCTCCCGCCCCCGGGTACCTCGCAAGCCTCTCACTCCTCTCAGCATGCGGCAGCTGCTGCTGTTGCTGATACTGTCCGCTTCCCACCATTTGTCTTCCCAAGTAACCGTTACACGTGATGGAGCCCTGCTTTCCTGGAGATGACTAAACATCTGACTGCCGATGGGAAGTAGTGAATGAATTTCTTATTTTGCTTTGCTTGCGTGTGCAGCTTTGTTTTACCTATTAAACTGTCTTTATCTCAACCCACGAGTTTTCTCACTTTTGCCCTTCTGATTCTCTCCCCCATCCCACTGTGGGGGGAGCGAGCAAGCAGATATTAATGACCCACTCATATCACATTGAGTACTTTGGGTAGAAGTAAAAACCCTTACGCAGCATTTCCTGAGGAGGTGGGGGGGCAGAAATTCTTTTTCCACATGTGGAATTAATAAGCACAGTGTCACTACCACTTGGCATAGTGGTTCAGTCTCAACTGCCTCCTCTTTTCAAGTCACAATCTTACAACAGCACCATTAGCTAGCTGTAAGGAAGATGACTGATGTTGCAGAGGTTAATGATTCCCCAAGTTTTCTGTGAAGTTGTCTCTGCAGAAAGCTGAATTTGATATTATCTAAGTCCCAACTTTTTATGTTGGACAGGGGTACCTTAGCATTGCCCAACACACTATCTTTCTATTACAAATGGAAAACATCCAGAGTTTTAGGACAGACCATATATATGGCTTAGCTTGGAGCTAGGTTCATATATGGTGGGCTCAAACTATTGCTCATGGTTACCTTTCTAACCAGACCTTGCTCAGGGTGACTCCCTGGCCCACCAGTTACAACTCCTCAGAATTAAAAACTGCAAGCTTTAGCCCACAATTAATAAACTCTCCCTCAAAGCCAGCACTAGCTGCTTTTTTATGTTTTCAAGGCTGCTTTATACCCTGGTGACACTGGGAAGCCCCATGCATTTTCTGGGACCTGACTGAACCAACAGTGGCGCCTTGCCCAACCCCATGGACAGGGGTCTGAGTTCCAGATGCAGCGGTGGAGAGGGGCAGACGAGGGAGGGCAGGAATTCAGAGGTTAGCCAGAAAAGAGATGTCTCTGTCATTCACCCAGTCCTGTCCTCTGGTTGGTTTCTGGCTCTCTGGAGGAGGGCACTGGGTCTCCCTGGCCTCGCAAGGCGCTCTGCAGGAGACGGTGCTGGCGGCACCTTTCCCTTCCCACGCCTTCACCCCATGAGCACCCGTGACTTGCTTGCAGATGTGGCAGCAGTACAGACCAAGTTCTCCCCAGCAGCCACAGGAAGTGTCCGCACTGTGAAAAGGCCAGAGGAAATGAAAGAAGCAGCACACAGGGCTGGTGTGTAGGTCTAGTTTTCTGGCTCTTGTGGCTCCTTCTCAAGTATTTTTCTTCCTGATAAGGGACTCAGTTCTGCCCCTCCTCCCCACCTCCCTTTCCCCTATGGGAATAAATCTCCGTGAGAGTTTCCACTTGCCGAGCTTCAGGAAGAGAAGGAGCCAGTCTAATATAGCTTGGGCTTCTGAAGACCAGTTTTCTGTTTATATCTCCTCAGTTGTTCCATGGCTTATGGCCCTTCATACTTCTCAGTAAATTATATTTATATGGTACTTATATGATGCAGCAAGTTTGTAGAAAGCCACAGCTGCATAAATAGAGTCTGTTAGGATCAACTGACTGAATTCAACCAAGCTCTTCAGTCTACTTTTAAATCAGATCATACTTGTTTATACAGACTATTGTTCATGTGGCATAAAGCAAAACTTACCTTAGCGTGTTTTACATTTAATATACAGATAAATATATGGGCATTCCTGGGTAAAACTACACACATAGATTGATTTATACCTACATAGATACTGAACAGCCTGAATGGAACGTTCAGAAAAAACATCAGCTGAAAGCCACACTGAAAAATGCACACAGTAATTGGGTACATGATGTGCAGGCCAGGGTACGAAGGCATTTGCACATGGAAATATCTGACTTGCACACACAGTGACAAACACCTGTGTGCAAATGTAGGTGATCAGTCTTGCACAAGCTTTTTACAGCTCTTGTAGGGCTTCCCTTTTATATTAACTTTATATTAACTGGGTGTAACCTATAAATATCAGGATCTAACTTTTACATTATAGAATCATAGAATCAAAGAATCATTTAGGTTGGAAAAGACCTTTAAGAGTCCAACCATTAACCTAACACTGCCAAGTCCACCACTAAACCATGGACCTAAGCGCCACATCTACACATCTTTTAAATACCTCCAGGGACGGTGACTCAACCACTTCCCTGGGCAGCCTGTTCCAGTGCTTGACAATCCTTTCAGTGAAGAAATTTTCCCTAATATCCAATCTAAACCTCCCCTGGTGCAACTTGAGGCCATTTCCTCTCGTCCTATCGCTAGTTACTTGGGAGAAGAGACCAACACCCACCTCGCTACAACCTCCTTCCAGGTAGTTGTAGAGCGCGATGAGGTCTCCCCTCAGCCTCCTCTTCTCCAGGCTAAACCACCCCAGTTCCCTCAGCCACTCCTCATAAGACTTGTGCTCCAGGCCCTTCACCAGCTTCGTTGCCCTTCTCTGGACACACTCCAGCACCTCCATGTCCTTCTTGTAGTGAGGGGCCCAAAACGGAACACAGGATTCGAGGTGCGGCCTCACCACTGCCGAGTACAGGGGCACGATCACCTCCCTACTCCTGCTGGCCACACTATTTCTGATACAGGCCAGGATGCCGTTGGCCTTCTTGGCCACCTGGGCACACTGCTGGCCCATATTCAGCCGGCTGTCGACCAATACCCCCAGGTCCTTTTCCTCTGGGCAGCTTTCCAGCAACTCTTCCCCAAGCCTGTAGCGTTGCATGGGGTTGTTGTGGCCCAAGTGCAGGACCCGGCACTTGGCCTTGTTGAACCTCATACACTTGGCCTCGGCCCATCGATCCAGCCTGTCCAGGTCCCTCTGCAGAGCCTTCCTACCCTCGAGCAGATCAACACTCCCGCCCAACTTGGTGTCATCTGCAAACTTACTGAGGGTGCACTCAATCCCCTCGTCCAGATCATTGATAAAGATATTAAACAGAACTGGCCCCAATACTGAGCCCTGGGGAACACCACTTGTGACCGGCCACCAACTGGATTTCACTCCATTCACCACAACTCTTTGGGCCCGGCCATCCAGCCAGTTTTTTACCCAGCAAAGAGCATGCCCGTCGAAGCCATGAGCAGCCAGTTTCTCCAGGAGAATGCTGTGGGAAACGGTATCAAAGGCTTTACTAAAGTCCAGGTAAACAACATCCACAGCCTTTCCCTCATCCACTAGGCGGGTCACCTGGTCATAGAAGGAGATCAGGTTGGTCAAGCAGGACCTGCCTTCCATGAACCCGTGCTGGCTGGGCCTGATCACCTGGTTGTCCTGTACGTGCCGCGTGATGGCGCTCAAGATGATCTGCTCCATAACCTTCCCCGGCACCGAGGTCAGGCTGACAGGCCTGTAGTTCCCCGGATCCTCCTTCCGGCCCTTCTTGTAGATGGGCATCACATTTGCTAACCTCCAGTCGTCTGGGACCTCTCCGGTTAGCCAGGACTGCTGATAAATGATTGAAAGTGGCTTGGCGAGCACTTCCGCCAGCTCCCTCAGTACCCTCGGGTGGATCCCATCCGGCCCCATAGACTTGCGTGTGTCTAAGTGGTGTAGCAGGTCGCTAAGCATTTCCCCTTGAATTATGGGGGCTTCATTCTGCTCCCCGGCCCTGTCTTCCAGCTCAGGGGGCTGGGTACCCGGAGAACAACTGGTCTGACTATTAAAGACTGAGGCAAAGAAGGCATTAAGTACCTCAGCCTTTTCCTCATCCTTTGTCACTATGTTTCCCCCGCATCCAATAAAGGATGGAGGTTCTCCCTAGCCCTCCTTTTGTTGCTAATGTATTTATAGAAACATTTGTTATTGTCTTTTACGGCAGTAGCCAGATTAAGTTCTGGTTGGGCTTTGGCCCTTCTAATTTTCTCCCTGCATAACCTCACGACATCCTTGTAGTCCTCCTGAGTTGCCTGCCCCTTCTTCCAAAGGTCATAAACTCTCTTTTTTTTCCTGAGTTCCAGCCAAAGCTCTCTGTTCAGCCAGGCCGGTCTTCTTCCCCGACGGCTCGTCTTTCGGCACATGGTGACGGCCTGCTCCTGCGCCTTTAAGATTTCCTTCTTGAAGAATGTCCAGCCTTCCTCGACTCCTTTGCCCTTCAGGACTGCCTCCCAAGGGACTCTGTCAACCAGTCTCCTAAACAGGCCAAAGTCTGCCCTCCATAAGTCCAAGGTAGCAGTTCTGCTAACCCCGTCCTTACTTCTCCGAGAATCGAAAACTCTATCATTTCGTGATTGCTGTGCCCAAGACAGCCTCCAACCATCACATCACCCACAAGTCCTTCTCTGTTCGCAAACAAGAGGTCCAGCGGGGCGCCTTCCCTAGTTGGCTCACTCACTAGCTGTGTCAGGAAGTTATCTTCCACACCCTCCAGGAACTTCCTCGACTGTTTCCTTTCCCCTGTATTATATTTCCAGCAGACATCTGGTAAGGTGAAATCCCCCATGAGAATAAGGGCTAGCGATTGTGAGAGTTCTCCCAGCTGGTTATAGAATAGAGCGAGCGGCCGTGTGGTGCTTGGTTGCCGGCTGGGGTTAAACCACGACACCCTTCTGAAGAGTTTATAGCCATCCATTGCAGCACTCCAGTTGTGTGAGTCATCCCATCATGTTTCCGTGATTGCAACTATATCATAGTTTTCCAGCTGCACAGTGGCTTCCAACTCCTCTTGTTTGTTGCCCATGCTGCGTGCATTGGCATAGATTCACTTCAGTTGGGCTATTGATCCTGCCACCTTTTTGGGGGGAGAAGCCCTAATTCCTATGTGACCGTTCTCAGGTGCTTCCATGGTTTCTAACACATCAATAACCCTTGCGTCTTTGCTGCCGCATGGATCTCCATCCCCTACCTCCACTGAGACGGGAGACTGAAGGACCTCGCTAGCACACTGTCCCTCAAACATTGGCGTGCTGCCCCCAGGCTTATCTCTAGTGATATTAGTGATAAGCTTATTTTAGAATGGACATATGTTGATCAGTTAATTAAAAAATTGTCAGCTGCTAATTAGGAAATTAGTCACACGGTGAAGTGTCACTTCTCCCCATGAAGTTGTCTTGGAGGACACTCGCATTCTGCCAGCACCAGTGATTTCTTTATACAACAGACTCTAATTATTGATGAGTACTTTTCTTTTGAATAACAGGAGATCTGTACTCTTGATGAAATAATAACCTACAGCCTCTTCATAAAAGAAATCCATCCTTTTGTCACAAAAGAGCTTCTGTAAGTTTCTACTGATCAGTTCCAAAAAGGAATGTACGAGAATAAAACTATTCAGGGTAAGGAAAGCTAGTCCTTTATTTATGTAATGTGTTAGTTTAATTTACTTGGTTCTCTACTGCAGTAATTAGTTGCATGAAATCATTGCTCTTTTGACAGTAAGTGAAACACTAAAAGGGAAGACTATTAGTTACTTCCTACTTGTAGCATCCCAGTAGCAAGATGCATTTAACAAAAACGTAAACACTCTTAGAGCTGTACTGTGTCTGGCTGGGATGGAGTTAACTCATAGAAGCCCATATGGCACTGTGCTTTGCATTTGTGGCTAAAGCAGTGTTGATAACACACCAATGTTTTGGCTATTGCTGCACAACATTAAAGCTGTCTCTCCACACACACCCCTCCCCGCAAAGGCCAGTAGGGCAAGAGGTTGGGAAGGGACATAGTCATATCAGACACACTGATACCACTACACAGAACATAGTAGACCTCCTGTTTAACCCGCTTGGCATTGCATGAATATAATAATTCATTAGGGAAGATTCTGAATTTTCTCAAAACTGTGAGAACATTTGAAAAGTCCTGTAGTTTGCATCAAATACTTAGAATGAATTTTGGTAAGGAAACATATTCACTGGGTCCTGTTGAGGAGGGGGAGTGAGAGCACAACTGGGTGGGGCTCTGGCAGCCAGCCAAGGTCAAACCACCACAGTCCTTTAGTAACAAGAAAGACAAACCGATGCAATTTGTGGTTGTACATACAGAAACAATATATCACAACCTGGGCTGCTGTTTGTCCCTTTGTATACAGCACTGGCAAGAGTGCACACAGACTTCTGATTACGTTTCTGCAAACCTCAGAGCCGTAAAGATGAAAACAAACTGAAGGGGATTTAGAGAAGAGCAATCAAAATGATTAACTAACTGCTAGTATTATTTTTTGAAGAAAGATTAAAAGACCTAAATATGTATAAATGCGAATTAGAACTAAGTGGGGGGTAAGGAGAATAGTGAACTTTTTAAAGGTATGTGAATGGAATAGAGGAATTGAAGAATTTCACAAGATTTAGACAGCAGTAAATGGGAAGGAAAATGAACAAAGGAAAATGCACGCTTAACATCAAGAATAACATCCTGTTAGGGAAGCTCTGTTAAGCTGGGATAATAATTTATAACTTGTGGAAGCTCATTGACAGAGTCATTTAAAACTGGATTGAGCAAATCATATTGTATATAAATAACATACTGAAGGGAACAGTTCTGTACTGGAGGGAATATAGATATGAGAACCTAAAACACCTTTTCCCTTCAGTCTGGAGAGTTTTCAGTGCATTTTCTCCAGGGAAATGCAGGCCAGGTCCTTCAAACATCTCCCACCGTGCACAGGCCCCCAAGGCAGCAATGTATGATGCTTGTGTAGCGCTCAGCCCCTGCATTCAGCTCCCTGGGAGGCTGCATCAGCATAATCACCAACAGGAATAGCCCTGCTGAAGCACTGGCAGTAGGCAGCAAATTCAGTGCTGATTGACCTACAAACTGCAGGACTTTATGGTTACTTATAAATTGGTGAATGCAGCAGCACTTCCAAGAACATCAAACATAGGCATGTTCCCACTACCTCCTGGCTCTGAATTAAGTTGAGATCCCGGGACAGGGTCCACAGAAGGAAAATTGGGCAAGTCAGACAGAAATGGGAACGCCTTCTGCAACAGATTCCCCCATCTGGACAACTGAGAAAGATGAACTCTGGCATACAGATATAAGGCACATTGACTGGTGAGTTTAGGCTCAGCCTATAGAGCCACAAGCCGCCTTCTTTAAATAAAATCCGAGTACTTTGCGGCAAATAATAGATCTGCCTTGATCTTTCAGAAACCTACCTTAGAATCGCTATGTGCAGGTATCTGTGAATTAGAGAAATAAATTATTAAATAAAATTTGACAGCAATTATACTTCAAGTGACCTGCTGCCATCCTTCTCTCCAGTGCATAGTTTCCTTTCATACTTCAGTATACATATGTTTTTTAAAATTATTTAATTGTATTTATATTTTATAGAGGCCTGTCCTGGTTTTGGCTGGGATAGAGTTAAATTTCTTCCTAGTGATGTGTTTTGGATTTAGTATGAGAAGAATGTTGATAACACACTGATGTTTTCAGTTGTTGCTAAGTACCCTGCTAGTCAAGGACTTTTCAGCTTCCCATGCTCTGCCAAGTGCGCAAGAGGCTGGGAGGGAGCATAGCCGGGACAGCTGGCCCAGCTGGCCAACGGGGTATTCCATACCATGTGACGTCATGCTCAGTATATGAATGGTAGGCGTATTCCAGGAAGTACCGATCGCTACTTGGTTATCGGTCAGCGCGGGTGGTGAGCAATTGCATTGTGCATCACTCATTTTGTATATTCTATCATTATCATTATCATTATTATTATTATTGTTATTTTCCCTTCCTTTTCTGTTCTATTAAACTGTCTTTATCTCAACCCATGAGTTTTTCTCACTCTTACCCTTCCGATTCTCTCCCCGTCCCACTGTGGCGGGGGGGGGAGTGAGCAAGCGGCTGTGTGGTGTTTGGCTGCCTGCTGGGTTAAACCACGACAAGGCCATACTTGGGAAATCAGTTGACTTACTGAGCTCTGACAATGCTGCTACATCCTGACTGCCATTATACTTTCATGGTTCATTCTTTCACACTGCCCTGCTGAGATGGTACCTGGATTCTGAGAGGGTGATGTAAGCAGCCATAAAGGTGGCCAGGTTAGAAGGGGAAAATTACTGAACAGAAGAAATTGTCTGCTGAAAAATACTGACAGAGAAAGGCCTGTGAACCAGAAACATCCTTGAAAAGTGCAGATGGCCTCTTTGAAGTGCAGCCGGGGTACCTAGAAACCGGAGATATCCTGAGATACCACCGATAAGCACAAAAACAAGGGAATGTAACAGCAACTTATCATCTGAGAAAGTGGAAAACAGTCTGGAAAAGTAAAATTTTTCTGAAAGAACAGAAAACATCATCATCTATTGGCTGCTACAGGTGAAAAATAGAAATTAACAACATCTATTGGCTGCTCGAAGTAGGATGTCCTATACCCTCTTATGTCTCCATTATAAAAAGGACTTAATTTTTATCCAAAATGGAGTTTCTCTCTTTGAGAACTTCCTGGTTGAATTCTGCACGAACTTTCTACAAGATCTTGGACTCTCACCAGGGATGCCTGGCTGACTGCAGATTCTGTGACATGGATCATTTTTGAAGTGAGACTCTGTTATCTTATTGGTTCGGCCTGTCCTCCCCTCTTTTGGGGATGGTTGGGACCCCCTCAGGGATAGGTTTGTTGTGTGTCCCCCCCGTTTTGGGATGGTTTGGCTCCTTGTGAAATCTGTCTAATTTGCTTCATATCAATATTATATAAATTCATATAAGTAATCCATCATAAGTATATCTGCTCTTATATTGTTGATAAGTTTGCTTCACTAATGATAAGTTGTAGTAATTTCTAATAGTATATAACTACTTGGTTGTTGCTGTTAGTGGCTGTACTACAATACTAATTGATGCTATTATCGATTGATACCATACTATTGATTGATACTATATTACTGATTGCTGATAGTAATTCGTAATAGGTTGATATATATTCATTCATATTCACTTTATTAATCATAGGTATATTTGCTAGTAGTGATTTTTGTGGTATTTGTGGTAATCTGTAGTAAATAGAGAAATTTAGAGGATAAAGCCTCTGTGGTCTTGTGCATTATGGAATCCTATGAACCCACGGTCGTGATCTCTACATACCCATAGACCGGGTAACCTTTAGATCATCACAGAGGGACTGTTGGATAAAGCCACTGGACAGAATTTTTCCACTGCAGTTATTTTCTGACCAAACATACCTGAAGAGCTCTGAAGAAGAGAGATACCAATTCCTTATTTAAGGTTTTAACTTTAATAATGCATAGCCAGTTAACCCAATTGCTAGAATGGGGGCATGATGCCTGGGTGTCCTGGTTTTGGCTGGGATAGAGTTAAATTTCTTCCTAGTGCTGTGTTTTGGATTTAGTATGAGAAGAATGTTGATAACACACTGATGTTTTCAGTTGTTGCTAAGTACCCTGCTAGTCAAGGACTTTTCAGCTTCCCATGCTCTGCCAGGTACACAAGAAGCTGGGAGGGAGCATAGCCGGGACAGCCAGCCCAGCCGGCCAACGGGGTATTCCATACCATATGACATCATGCTCAGTACATAAATAGGAGGCGTGGTCCAGGAAGTAGTGATCGCTGTTTGGGCATTGCTCGGCGGGTGGTCGCTCATTTTGTATATTCTATCATTATTGTTGTTGTTATTGTTATTATTATCACTTTCCCTTCCTTTTCTGTTCTATTAAACTGTCTTTATCTCAACCCACAAATTTTACTTTTTTTCTCCGATTCTCTCCCCCATCCCTCTGAGGCAGGGGGAGTGAGCGAGCAGCTGTGTGGAGTTTGGCTGCCTGCCAGGTTAAACCGCAACAGTCCTTTTTGGTGCCCAATGTGGGGCACGAAGGATTGAGATAACGACAGATCTGACCAAAGTATGTTAAGGCAAAATTGTTATAAGCATTCATTATATTCATTATATTGGTTTAGTACTCGCTGGTCACGATGTTGATTTATTTGCTCTCAGAGTTGTTGGATCTGTTCTTGTAGTTTTGTTATGTAGCACCTTACTGGCTGTATATACTGCTGTTTATCAGTATTTATGTGGGTATTGTCATCTCTGGGAGATGCATTAAGGTTATCGCTTTGCTACACTGTGTAACACCGGCTTATGCTATGATAAAAGTATTGGTCAGGAGACTGTACTCAGCACTGCCATTATCTATCCCTGTGCCTCAGGAGCTATCTCTCGGAAACTATTAATAATTACACTATTTACCTCTTCTCCTCGGAGAGCCAATTTATGGGGGAGACAGCTTCCTTCACCTTCCCCTTCTCCTCCAGGCTGATTACAACAGCTCTTGAGGATTTTGAATATCCTTGGGATGTTCAAACCAGCGTGTTCCTATTGCTATGTCTCCTGAATATGTTTCAGGCCTTGTTTAAGGTTAAACAACTATTTAAGAATACCACCCAGAGATCTGCCCCGAGGCTGGATAGTTATGAGTGGCAGGGTGTGTGGGATACAATGGGCAAGTGCCTAGGACAGTGGTCACCTCCAATGTTTTGGAACTTCACCTGTGAACAAGTGCAGAATCCTGAACAATTAGTAGAATTTTGGCTTCTTTGACCACGGGGAGGTTTACATGGTACCAGGCCTGATGGCGACAGACGGAGTTCAGCTGTCTCACAGGGGGAAAAGGATTCTTGCTCATGAGTTGGCGGGGCTCATCGAGAGGGCTTTAAACTAGGTTCGAAGGGGGAAGGGGATAAAACCAGGCTCACTAGAGAAGAGCCTAGGGACCGCACGCCAATGTCGGGGGAGAAATCGGTAGCCCAGCTCAAGTGCATCTACACCAATGCACGCAGCATGGGTGGCAAACAGGAGGAGCTGGAAGCCATTGTGCAGCGGGGTAGCTATGACTTAGTCGCCATCACGGAAACATGGTGGGATGAGTCTCACGATTGGAGTGCTGCAATGGATGGCTATAAGCTCTTCAGAAGGGACAGGCGAGGAAGGAGAGGTGGTGGGGTAGCCCTGTATGTTAGGGAGTGCTTCGAATGTCTAGAGCTCAATGATAGTGATGACGAGGTCGAGTGCTTGTGGGTAAGGATGAGGGGGAAGGCCAACAAGGCAGATATCCTGCTGGGAGTCTATTATAGACCACCTAGCCAGGACGAGGAGGCAGACGAAATATTCTACCAGAGGCTGGCAGAAGTCTCACACTCGCTAGCCCTTGTTCTCGTGGGGGACTTCAACTTTCCGGATGTCTGCTGGAAATACCACACGGCAGAGAGGAAACAGTCGAGGAGGTTCCTGGAGGGTGTGGAAGATGATAACTTCCTGGCATAGCTGGTAAGTGAGCCTACCAGGGAGGTGCCTCGCTTGACCTGCTGCTCACAAACAGAGAAGGACTGGTGGGAGATGTGGTGGTCGGAGGCCGGCTTGGGCTTAGCGACCATGAAATGATAGAATTCTCGATACTTGGTGAAGTAAGGAGGGGGGCCAGCAAAACCGCTACCATGGACTTCCAGAGGGGGAATTTGGCCTGCTCAGGACACTGGTCGAGAGGGTCCCTTGGGAGACAGTCCTGAAGGGCAAAGGAGTCCAGGAAGGCTGGACGTTCTTCAAGAAGGAAGTCTTAAAGGTGCAGGAGCAGGCTGTCCCCATGTGCCATAAGAAGAACGGGCGGGGAAGAGGACCGGCCTGGCTGAACGGGGAGCTTTTGCTGGGACTCAGAAAAAAAGATGAGCTTACCACCTTTGGAAGAAGGGGCAGGCAACTCAAGAAGAGTACAGGGATCTCGTTAGGTCGTGCAGAGAGGAAATTAGAAAGGCAAAAGCCCAGCTAGAACTCAACCTGGCCACTGTCGTGAGAGACAACAAAAAATGCTTTTACAAGTATATTAATGACAAAAGGAGAGCCAAGGAGAATCTCCATCCTTTATTGGATGGGGGGGGAACATTGCCACCGAGGACAAGGAAAAGGCTGAGGTACTTAATGCCTTCTTTGCCTCAGTTTTAATAGTCAGACCAGTTATCCTCAGGGTATTCAGCCCCCTGAGCTGGAAGACAGGGACGACGAGCAGGATAAACCCTCCATAATCCAAGAGGAAGCAGTTAACGACCTGATACGCCACCTGGATGTTCACAAGTCTATGGGGCCGGATGGGATCCACCCGAGGGTACTGAGGGAGCTGGCGGAGGAGCTTGCCGAGCCGCTCTCCATCATTTACCAGCAGTCCTGGTTAACTGGGGAGGTCCCGGACGACTGGAGACTTGCCAATGTGACGCCCATCTACAAGAAGGGCCGGAAGGAGGATCCGGGGAACTACAGGCCGGTCAGCCTGACCTCGGTGCCGGGGAAGATCATGGAGCAGTTCGTTTTGAGGGCGCTCACGAGCCATGTCCGGGACAACCAGGGGATCAGGCCCAGCCAGCACGGGTTCATGGAAGGCAGGTCCTGCTTGACCAACCTGATCTCCTCAGCCAGGTGACCCGCCTAGTGGATGAGGGAAAGGCTGTGGATGTGGTCTACCTGGACTTCAGTAAAGCCTTTGACACTGTCTCCCACAGCATTCTCCTAGAGAAGCTGGCGGCTCATGGCTTAAACAGGTACACTCTTCGCTGGGTAAAAAACTGTCTGGACAGCCAAGCCCAGAGAGTTGTGGTGAACGGAGTTAAATCCAGTTGGCGGACGGTCACAAGTGGTGTTCCCCAGGGCTCAGTACTGGGGCCGGTCCTGTTCAATATCTTTATCAATGATCTGGATGAGGGGATCGAGTGCTCCCTCAGTAAGTTTGCAGATGACACCAAGTTGGGCGGGAGTGTTGATCTGCTCGAGGGTAGGAAGGCTCTGCAGAGGGACCTGGACAGGCTGGATCGATGGGCCGAGGCCAAGTGTATGAGGTTCAACAAGGCCAAGTGCCAGGTCCTGCACTTGGGTCACAACAACCCCATGCAACGCTACAGGCTTGGGGAAGAGTGGCTGGAAAGCTGCCCAGAGGAAAAGGACCTGGGGGTGCTGGTTGACAGCCGGCTGAACATGAGCCGGCAGTGTGCCCAGGTGGCCAAGAAGGCCAACGGCATCCTGGCCTGTATCAGAAATAGTGTGGCCAGCAGGAGTAGGGAGGTGATTGTGCCCCTATACTGGGCACTGGTGAGGCCGCACCTCGAATACTGTGTTCCGTTTTGGGCCCCTCACTACAAGAAGGACATGGAGGTGCTGGAGTGTGTCCAGAGAAGGGCAACGAAGCTGGTGAAGGGCCTGGAGCACAAGTCTTATGAGGAGTGGCCGAGGGAACTGGGACTGTTTAGCCTGGAGAAGAGGAGGCTGAGGGGACACCTCATCGTGCTCTACAACTACCTGAAAGGAGGTTGTAGTGAGGTGGGTGTTGGTCTCTTCTCCCAAGTAACTAGCGATAGGACGAGAGGAAATGTCCCCAAGTTGCGCCAAGGGAGGTTTAGATTGGACATTAGGAGAAATTTCTTTACTGAAAGAGTGGTCAGGCCTTGGAACAGGCTGCCCAGGGAAGTGGTGGAGTCACCATCCCTGGAAGTATTTAAAAGACGTGTAGATGAGGTGCTTAGGGACATGGTTTAGTGGGCATGGTCGTGTTGAGTAGATGGTTGGACTTGATGATGTTAGAGGTCTTTTCCAACCTTAATGATTCTATAATTCTATTCTATGATTCTATAAAGTACCAGAAAATGAGAAGCAATATGCCCTGTTCACTGATGGGTCCTGTCGCCTTGTGGGAAAGCATCGGAGATGGAAGGCTGCGGTATGGAGTCCTATACGCCAAGTTGCAGAAACTGCTGAAGGAGAAGGTGAATCGAGCCAGTTTGCAGAGGTGAAAGCCATCCAGCTGGCCTTGGACATTGCAGAATGAGAAAAATGGCCAGTACTTTATCTCTATACTGACTCTTGGATGGTGGCAAATGCCCTGTGGGGGTGGTTGCAGCAATGGAAGCAGAACAACTGGCAGCGCAGAGGTAAACCCATCTGGGCTGCCGCATTGTGGCAAGATATTGCTGCCTGGGTAGAGAACCTGGTTGTAAAAGTACGTCACGTAGATGCTCACGTACCCAAGAGTCGGGGCACTGAAGAACATCAAAACAACCAGCAGGTGGACCAGGCTGCTAAGATTGAAGTGGCTCAAGTGGATCTGGACTGGCAACATAAGGGTGAACTATTTATAGCCCTGTGGGCCCATGATGCCTCAGGCCATCAAGAAAGAGATGCAAAATACAGATGGGCTCGTGATCGAAGGGTGGACTTGACCATGGACACTATTGCACAGGTTATCTATGAATGTGAAACATGCGCTACAATCAAGCAAGCCAAGCGAGTAAAGCCTCTTTGGTATGGGGGACGAGGGTTGAAATATAAATATGGGGAGGCCTGGCAGATTGATTATATCACACTCCCACAAACCCCCCACGGCAAGCGCTATGTGCTCACCATGGTGGAAGCAACCACCGGCTGGCTAGAAACATATCCCGTGCCCCATGCCACTGCCCAGAACACCATCCTGGGCCTTGAAAAGCAAGTCCTACGGCAACATGGCACCCCAGAAAGAATTGAGTCAGACAACGGGACTCATTTCCGAAATACCCTCATAGACACCTGGGCCAAAGAGCATGGCATTGAGTGGGTCTATCACATCCCCTACCATGCACCAGCCTCCGGGAAAATCGAACGATACAACGGGCTGCTAAAGACAACACTGAGAGCAATGGGCGGTGGGACATTCAAGCATTGGGACACACATTTAGCAAAAGCCACCTGGTTAGTCAATACCAGGGGATCTTTCAATCGAGCTGGCCCTGCCCAATCAAAACTCTTACGTACTGTAGATGGAGATAAAGTCCCTGTCGTGCACATAAGAAATATGCTGGGGAAGACAGTCTGGGTTACTCCTGCCTCTGGCAAGGGAAAACCCATCCATGGGATTGCTTTTGCTCAAGGACCTGGGTGCACTTGGTGGGTAATGCGAAAGGATGGGGAAGTCCGGTGTGTACCCCAAGGGGATTTGATTTTGGGTGAAAATAGCCAATGAACTGAACTGTATGATGTTAATTGTTATATGATATTGTATATCATTATTTCTATGGTTGCTATCAACGGTATTACAGTAAAAATCACCCAGATTAATGAAGAATGAACTCCGATGAAACCAAGCAAAGTGCAATGATAATAGAACTGGACGAGCGCAGCGATAATGGAATCAGAACTGGCTTCAGCATGGAACAGTCCAACACCACACACCATCTTTCTGGCCCTGAAAGACTGTTATGACAGATGGAGCCCAAAGTCGTGGACTAAATGAACTCAATGGACATTTTAGAGGGATGGCCCATAGACTAAGGTAATCATATCGCTGTGTGTGTGTATATATATATATAAAGACAAGAAAGGTGGTGGTGATTAATTGGAACGTATTGAAAAATGTGAGACCTAGGCATGACGTAAATGGTATAGAATAAGGGGTGGATACTGTCCTGGTTTTGGCTGGGATAGAGTTAAATTTCTTCCTAGTGCTGTGTTTTGGATTTAGCATGAGTAGAATGTTGATATCACACTGATGTTTTCAGTTGTTGCTAAGTACCCTGCTAGTCAAGGACTTTTCAGCTTCCCATGCTCTGCCAGATGCACAAGAAGCTGGGAGGGAGCATAGCTGGGACAGCTGGCCCAGCTGGCCAATGGGGTATTCCGTACCATATTGCGTCATGCTCAGTATATAAATAAGAGGCGTGGTCCAGGAAGTAGTGATCGCTGTTTGGGCATTGCTCAGCAGGTGGTGAGCAATTGCATTGTGCATCACTCATTTCGTATATTCTATCATCATTATTATTTTTATTATTATTATTGTTGTTATTGTTATTATTATTATTATTTTCCCTTCCTTTTCTGTTCTGTTAAACTGTCTTTATCTCAATCCACAAATTTTACTTTTTTTTTCTGATTGTCTCCCCCATCCCACTGAGACGGGGGGAGTGAGCGAGCGGCTGTGTGGTGTTTGGCTGCCTGCCGGGTTAAACCACAACACACCATTAGTAAGTTTGCTGATGATACCAAACTGAGATGTGCTGTTGACTCTCTCGAGGGACAAGAGGCCTTGCAGAGGGATCTGGATAGATTGGAGCATTGGGCCATCATCAATGGCATGAAATTTAACAAGACCAAATGCCGGATTCTGCACCTGGGACGGAGTAATGCCGGGCACAAGTATAGATTGGGAGTGGAGTGGCTGGAGAGCAGCCCTGCAGAAAGGGATCTGGGGGTGCTGGTTGACAGCAGGCTCAATGTGAGTCAGCAGTGTGCCCTGGCAGCCAAGAGGGCAAACCGCTTCCTGGGGTGCATCACACACAGCATAACCAGCTGGTCAAAAGAGGTGATTATCCCTCTGTATTTAGCGTTGGTGCGGCCTCACCTTGAGTACTGTGTGCAGTTCTGGGCCCCACAATTTAAGAAGGATGTGAAGGTCCTTGAATGCATCCAGAGGAGGGCAACAAAGCTGGTGAAGGGGCTGGAAAGCATGTCCTATGAGGAGCAGCTAAGGACACTGGTCTTGTCTAGTTTGGAGAAAAGGAGGCTGAGGGGCGACCTCATTGCTCTCTACAGCTTCCTCAGGAGGGGAAGAGGAGAGGGAGGTGCTGATCTCTTCTCCCTGGTATCCAGTGACAGGATGCATGGGAATGGTTCAAAGCTGCACCAGGGGAGGTTCAGACTTGACGTTAGGAAACATTTCTTTACCGAGAGAATAGTCAAACACTGGAACAGGCTTCCTAGAGAGGTGGTCGATGCCCCAAGCCTGTCAGTGTTTAAGAGGCATTTGGACATTGCCCTTAACAACATGCTTTAACTTTTGGTCAGCCCTGAATTGTTCAGGCAGTTGGAGTAGATGATCATTGTAGGTCCCTTCCAACTGAACTAAACTGAACTCTTCTATTCTATTATATGCTATGCTATGCTATAATGCATGAGAATTCATATCAAATTTCTAGAGACTGCAAGCAGATAAAGATCCTGAATCTTTTCAGATCTGCATCTGTGATATTACCTTTATAGAAACTGTTAGCATTATTATCTGACAGAAAACAAAACTGACAAGTCCAGAATTAACAGGAACACACAAGGTTCTATAGTGTATGGTAAATTATTTGATAGTTATTCTAATTATCCAGTGGATGTTAGGAAAAAAATTGTAGCAGCACTTGGTTCAGAAAAAAAGTCAATAGAGCTTTCTGTGTCAAATTCATATCTAGTACAACTCTAATGAAGTCAGCAGTGTTTCATAAATGAAAATTTCGTTCACTGACAACATATATGTATACTCCTTATGCATCCTTTTGAGTAAAAATTTAAAATAGATACAGCATTACATACTTTACTGAGGAATAAAATGAATCCCAGAAGAGTATAACCCTCTCAGTTTCACTTTAATGTATATTACACGGTCCCTGTTCCTTTAATTGTAACATGTGAGTCTATAGCTCTGTATACTTACATCTCCATCTAGTGGCCTCTGATCATTACAGTCCCTGGTTGGGCTAATGTCCTGCCTCATCACCCAAATAGGTTCTTTTGGTTCATCAGGGGTATAAGGAGAACGAACAGTCCTTGTCTTCACTTCCTCAATAGCTTCTTTAATATCTTTGATGGCCAGTGATATTGCATCCCTTTTTTCCTTTCTGCACCTCTGTACTGACTCTCCTGAGTTGGCTGTGGCCCTAGAGCCAGCTGACAGTTGACTATTGCTTTCGTGCCCCCTGCCAGGGAGAGCATGAGCATGCTCCAAGCTCTGCTCTGCCTCTAGCATGTCTTCATCAGCCTTGCCCAAGCTCTGAGAGCTCATACTCTGTTTCACCTCTGCCACAATCTGATCAATATCTTCCTCTTGTTCATAGCTGTCCATTCTTGGATATGGAGCAAACTCTGCCTCTTTCTCAGGGCTGTCCGACTCTCCATCAGATCGTTCATCATAATGGTGAAGGCGGGCACCAAGAGCTTCCTTGTGATAGTTGTCAGCTTCCTCCCTTTCCCACTCATAGAGCTGAAGCCCCTCCCTAACATCAAGGTCCAGCACATCCCCTATCTCCTCATACACATGCTCCTGCTGCCTATAGTCAGCATAGGGCTCAGCATACCGCTCATCCTCTCCTTGGTGGAGGGGCTGGTGAGCGTATACATAACCTGAGTATGCTGCATTCATGGCTTCCTCATGTTCAATGGAGTGGAAACGTACATGGTCAGGCAGTGTTCGATTATGAACAGCCTCAGTATGCTCTGCTTCAGCATTTTCTGTGTACTCCTCAGACTCAGGCCTGTACTGCACTGCATATGTACTCTCATCCTCATTCTCCTGAACTATATCTACATCATAGCCATCCTCTGCTATGGCTATAACATCCCCTTCCACCATGTCCATGTGATTGTGGAAATCGCTCTCAGTGCTGGCTGATCGAGCTAGCATCCCTTCCTCTTCCTGCCCAGACGGTACCCCTTGGTTGCTGTTTCTGTGCCTTGAATAGCAGATCACAGACTGTCGTTCCTCTTCTACCTGTGAGTGCTCCAAGTCAGCTTCCACTGATTCATTCATATCTTCATTTGCTGGCTCTTCATTCACTTCCACCTCAGATGGTATGACCAAATGGTTCATGGAAAGTTCTGGTGTGTAGGCCACTTATTCTATAGACATTTTGTCTACCAGGACTGGAAAGAAATTAAAAGAGTGAAATTATTAAAAATAAAAAAACCACAACCACAAACAAAACAAACAGTCAAACAAAAAAGCCCCACAATGTGGAGTCAACAAACAACCCCAGAGTAGCAAAAGGCACCCTTGCTTCTCCAACAGACAAATTTTTCGCTTCATCAGCTCTGAAGTTAGAGGACAACCAGCACAACAGCATGACCTTCCAATGCAAATTGATGTCTACCAGCACCATTCATTCAGAGATGGGACCACAATTCCTTTAAGAATTGCAGTTTACAGTTTTATGGACAAATTCTCTGGGAAAGAATCCACTATCTCAGACCAGTCCAAGAGGTGCTTCTATGGACTGTCCAGACATCTAGAAAATGCAGACAAGATGCACATCAAAGTAACTAACTTTCACCAGGGGCTCAATTGTGGTAGAGATATTGCGGTAGGATGTGGCAGTATAAAACGACAAAGAGATTTTATCCCATTGCAGTAGTCTGCAATTGGTCAGATATATGATACCTTTGCAGACCAGACATTTCCAACATGATATCTTCAATTGAGATCCTCAACCTAGGGCTCCTTTTAGTCAATGGAGAGAAAAAGACACTTTTAGGGTGCAATGCAAAGTGCCCGTTTCTCTTCCCTAGAGAAGCATAAGATAGCTAGCTCCAGTATAGACATCTTCATGAAATACATCGAAAATTATGCAAAATTACTTCTGCCCCAAATGTCTTTCCTAAAACAGGGAATAGACATTACAAATATTCATAACTGTGACCCTTGTCACATTGAGACTAATGAGACATTTTAGTTTTACCAAATGCGTTCTGCTCAGAGTAAAAAAATCTCAAATGATGACATAATTACAACAGAGGTCTGCCAACAATGATAATTATATACAGCATGGAAATAAGAAAAACCTATAAGAACACAGCTTATCCTCTAGATGTTTCTCAGAGCAACCAAGTTTACGTAGCTCAGAGGGTATACTTTTTACCTTCCAATTGCAGCTATTCTGAACCTTGTCCAATGTTTTAAAATGTAGTGTCATAAGACCATCTCATGTATTTCAAGTCTAATCACATACCTATGAGAAAAATATAATTTTAGCCTGTGGTTTACTACCAAATATAGAATCATAGAATCATAGAATCGTTTAGATTGGAAAAGACCTTTAAGATCATCAAGCCCAACCGTTAACCTAGCACTGCCAAGTCCACCACTAAACCATGGCCCTAAGCACCACATCTACACGTCTTTTAAATACCTCCAGGGATGGTGACTCAACCACTTCCCTGGGCAGCCTGTTCCAAGGCTCGACAACCCTTTCCATGAAGAAATTTTTCCTAATGTCCAATCTAAACCTCCCTTGGCACAACTTGAGGCTGTTTCCTCTCGTCCTATCACTTGTTACTTGGGAGAAGAGACCAACACCCACCTCACTACAACCTCCTTTCAGGTAGTTGTAGAGCACGATGAGGACTCCCCTCAGCCTCCTCTTCTCCAGGCTAAACAACCCCAGTTCCCTCAGCCGCTCCTCATAAGACTTGTGCTCCAGGCCCTTCACCAGCTTCGTTGCCCTTCTCTGGACACACTCCAGCACCTCCATGTCTTTCTTGTAGTGAGGGGCCCAAAACGGAACACAGTATTCGAGGTGCGGCCTCACCAGTGCCAAGTACAGGGGCACGATCACCTCCCTACTCCTGCTGGCCACACTATTTCTGATACAGGCCAGGATGCCGTTGGCCTTCTTGGCCACCTGGGCACACTGCCGGCTCATGTTCAGCCGGCTGTCAACCAGCACCCCCAGGTCCTTTTCCTCTGGGCAGCTTTCCAGCAACTCTTCCCCAAGCCTGTAGTGTTGCATGGGGTTGTTGTGGCCCAAGTGCAGGACCCGGCACTTGGCCTTGTTGAACCTCATACACTTGGCCTCGGCCCATCGATCCAGCCTGTCCAGGTCCCTCTGCAGAGCCTTCCTACCCTCGAGCAGATCAACACTCCCGCCCAACTTGGTGTCATCTGCAAACTTACTGAGGGTGCACTCAATCCCCTCGTCCAGATCATTGATAAAGATATTAAACAGAACTGGCCCCAATACTGATCCCTGGGGAACACCACTTGTGACCGGCCACCAACTGGATTTCACTCCATTCACCACAACTCTTTGGGCCCGGCCATCCAGCCAGTTTTTTACCCAGCAAAGAGCATGCCCGTCGAAGCCATGAGCAGCCAGTTTCTCCAGGAGAATGCTGTGGGAAACGGTATCAAAGGCTTTACTAAAGTCCAGGTAAACAACATCCACAGCCTTTCCCTCATCCACTAAGCGGGTCACCTGGTCATAGAAGGAGATCAGGTTGGTCAAGCAGGACCTGCCTTCCATGAACCCATGCTGGCTGGGCCTGATCACCTGGTTGTCCTGTATGTGCCGCGTGATGGCGCTCAAGATGATCTGCTCCATAACCTTCCCCGGCACCGAGGTCAGGCTGACAGGCCTGTAGTTCCCCGGATCCTCCTTCCGGCCCTTCTTGTAGATGGGCATCACATTTGCTAACCTCCAGTCGTCTGGGACCTCTCCGGTTAGCCAGGACTGCTGATAAATGATTGAAAGTGGCTTGGCGAGCACTTCCGCCAGCTCCCTCAGTACCCTCGGGTGGATCCCATCCGGCCCCATAGACTTGCGTGTGTCTAAGTGGTGTAGCAGGTCGCTAAGCATTTCCCCTTGAATTACGGGGGCTTGATTCTGCTCCCCGGCCCTGTCTTCCAGCTCAGGGGGCTGGGTACCCGGAGAACAACTGGTCTGACTATTAAAGACTGAGGCAAAGAAGGCATTAAGTACCTCAGCCTTTTCCTCATCCTTTGTCACTATGTTTCCCCCGCATCCAATAAAGGATGGAGGTTCTCCCTAGCCCTCCTTTTGTTGCTAATGTATTTATAGAAACATTTGTTATTGTCTTTTACGGCAGTAGCCAGATTAAGTTCTGGTTGGGCTTTGGCCCTTCTAATTTTCTCCCTGCATAACCTCACGACATCCTTGTAGTCCTCCTGAGTTGCCTGCCCCTTCTTCCAAAGGTCATAAACTCTCTTTTTTTTCCTGAGTTCCAGCCAAAGCTCTCTGTTCAGCCAGGCCGGTCTTCTTCCCCGACGGCTCGTCTTTCGGCACATGGTGACGGCCTGCTCCTGCGCCTTTAAGATTTCCTTCTTGAAGAATGTCCAGCCTTCCTCGACTCCTTTGCCCTTCAGGACTGCCTCCCAAGGGACTCTGTCAACCAGTCTCCTAAACAGGCCAAAGTCTGCCCTCCATAAGTCCAAGGTAGCAGTTCTGCTAACCCCGTCCTTACTTCTCCGAGAATCGAAAACTCTATCATTTCGTGATTGCTGTGCCCAAGACAGCCTCCAACCATCACATCACCCACAAGTCCTTCTCTGTTCGCAAACAAGAGGTCCAGCGGGGCGCCTTCCCTAGTTGGCTCACTCACTAGCTGTGTCAGGAAGTTATCTTCCACACCCTCCAGGAACTTCCTCGACTGTTTCCTTTCCCCTGTATTATATTTCCAGCAGACATCTGGTAAGGTGAAATCCCCCATGAGAATAAGGGCTAGCGATTGTGAGAGTTCTCCCAGCTGGTTATAGAATAGAGCGAGCGGCTGTGTGGTGCTTGGTTGCCGGCTGGGGTTAAACCACGACACCCTTCTGAAGAGTTTATAGCCATCCATTGCAGCACTCCAGTTGTGTGAGTCATCCCATCATGTTTCCGTGATTGCAACTATATCATAGTTTTCCAGCTGCACAGTGGCTTCCAACTCCTCTTGTTTGTTGCCCATGCTGCGTGCATTGGCATAGATTCACTTCAGTTGGGCTATTGATCCTGCCACCTTTTTGGGGGGAGAAGCCCTAATTCCTATGTGACCGTTCTCAGGTGCTTCCATGGTTTCTAACACATCAATAACCCTTGCGTCTTTGCTGCCGCATGGATCTCCATCCCCTACCTCCACTGAGACGGGAGACTGAAGGACCTCGCTAGCACACTGTCCCTCAAACATTGGCGTGCTGCCCCCAGGCTTATCTCTAGTGATATTAGTGATAAGCTTATTTTAGAATGGACATATGTTGATCAGTTAATTAAAAAATTGTCAGCTGCTAATTAGGAAATTAGTCACACGGTGAAGTGTCACTTCTCCCCATGAAGTTGTCTTGGAGGACACTCGCATTCTGCCAGCACCAGTGATTTCTTTATACAACAGACTCTAATTATTGATGAGTACTTTTCTTTTGAATAACAGGAGATCTGTACTCTTGATGAAATAATAACCTACAGCCTCTTCATAAAAGAAATCCATCCTTTTGTCACAAAAGAGCTTCTGTAAGTTTCTACTGATCAGTTCCAAAAAGGAATGTACGAGAATAAAACTATTCAGGGTAAGGAAAGCTAGTCCTTTATTTATGTAATGTGTTAGTTTAATTTACTTGGTTCTCTACTGCAGTAATTAGTTGCATGAAATCATTGCTCTTTTGACAGTAAGTGAAACACTAAAAGGGAAGACTATTAGTTACTTCCTACTTGTAGCATCCCAGTAGCAAGATGCATTTAACAAAAACGTAAACACTCTTAGAGCTGTACTGTGTCTGGCTGGGATGGAGTTAACTCATAGAAGCCCATATGGCACTGTGCTTTGCATTTGTGGCTAAAGCAGTGTTGATAACACACCAATGTTTTGGCTATTGCTGCACAACATTAAAGCTGTCTCTCCACACACACCCCTCCCCGCAAAGGCCAGTAGGGCAAGAGGTTGGGAAGGGACATAGTCATATCAGACACACTGATACCACTACACAGAACATAGTAGACCTCCTGTTTAACCCGCTTGGCATTGCATGAATATAATAATTCATTAGGGAAGATTCTGAATTTTCTCAAAACTGTGAGAACATTTGAAAAGTCCTGTAGTTTGCATCAAATACTTAGAATGAATTTTGGTAAGGAAACATATTCACTGGGTCCTGTTGAGGAGGGGGAGTGAGAGCACAACTGGGTGGGGCTCTGGCAGCCAGCCAAGGTCAAACCACCACAGTCCTTTAGTAACAAGAAAGACAAACCGATGCAATTTGTGGTTGTACATACAGAAACAATATATCACAACCTGGGCTGCTGTTTGTCCCTTTGTATACAGCACTGGCAAGAGTGCACACAGACTTCTGATTACGTTTCTGCAAACCTCAGAGCCGTAAAGATGAAAACAAACTGAAGGGGATTTAGAGAAGAGCAATCAAAATGATTAACTAACTGCTAGTATTATTTTTTGAAGAAAGATTAAAAGACCTAAATATGTATAAATGCGAATTAGAACTAAGTGGGGGGTAAGGAGAATAGTGAACTTTTTAAAGGTATGTGAATGGAATAGAGGAATTGAAGAATTTCACAAGATTTAGACAGCAGTAAATGGGAAGGAAAATGAACAAAGGAAAATGCACGCTTAACATCAAGAATAACATCCTGTTAGGGAAGCTCTGTTAAGCTGGGATAATAATTTATAACTTGTGGAAGCTCATTGACAGAGTCATTTAAAACTGGATTGAGCAAATCATATTGTATATAAATAACATACTGAAGGGAACAGTTCTGTACTGGAGGGAATATAGATATGAGAACCTAAAACACCTTTTCCCTTCAGTCTGGAGAGTTTTCAGTGCATTTTCTCCAGGGAAATGCAGGCCAGGTCCTTCAAACATCTCCCACCGTGCACAGGCCCCCAAGGCAGCAATGTATGATGCTTGTGTAGCGCTCAGCCCCTGCATTCAGCTCCCTGGGAGGCTGCATCAGCATAATCACCAACAGGAATAGCCCTGCTGAAGCACTGGCAGTAGGCAGCAAATTCAGTGCTGATTGACCTACAAACTGCAGGACTTTATGGTTACTTATAAATTGGTGAATGCAGCAGCACTTCCAAGAACATCAAACATAGGCATGTTCCCACTACCTCCTGGCTCTGAATTAAGTTGAGATCCCGGGACAGGGTCCACAGAAGGAAAATTGGGCAAGTCAGACAGAAATGGGAACGCCTTCTGCAACAGATTCCCCCATCTGGACAACTGAGAAAGATGAACTCTGGCATACAGATATAAGGCACATTGACTGGTGAGTTTAGGCTCAGCCTATAGAGCCACAAGCCGCCTTCTTTAAATAAAATCCGAGTACTTTGCGGCAAATAATAGATCTGCCTTGATCTTTCAGAAACCTACCTTAGAATCGCTATGTGCAGGTATCTGTGAATTAGAGAAATAAATTATTAAATAAAATTTGACAGCAATTATACTTCAAGTGACCTGCTGCCATCCTTCTCTCCAGTGCATAGTTTCCTTTCATACTTCAGTATACATATGTTTTTTAAAATTATTTAATTGTATTTATATTTTATAGAGGCCTGTCCTGGTTTTGGCTGGGATAGAGTTAAATTTCTTCCTAGTGATGTGTTTTGGATTTAGTATGAGAAGAATGTTGATAACACACTGATGTTTTCAGTTGTTGCTAAGTACCCTGCTAGTCAAGGACTTTTCAGCTTCCCATGCTCTGCCAAGTGCGCAAGAGGCTGGGAGGGAGCATAGCCGGGACAGCTGGCCCAGCTGGCCAACGGGGTATTCCATACCATGTGACGTCATGCTCAGTATATGAATGGTAGGCGTATTCCAGGAAGTACCGATCGCTACTTGGTTATCGGTCAGCGCGGGTGGTGAGCAATTGCATTGTGCATCACTCATTTTGTATATTCTATCATTATCATTATCATTATTATTATTATTGTTATTTTCCCTTCCTTTTCTGTTCTATTAAACTGTCTTTATCTCAACCCATGAGTTTTTCTCACTCTTACCCTTCCGATTCTCTCCCCGTCCCACTGTGGCGGGGGGGGGGGGGGGAGTGAGCAAGCGGCTGTGTGGTGTTTGGCTGCCTGCTGGGTTAAACCACGACAAGGCCATACTTGGGAAATCATTTCGTGATTGCTGTGCCCAAGACGGCCTCCAACCATCACATCACCCACAAGTCCAAGGGGGGAAAAATGCCTGTCAGAAGACTTATATTTTGATATATAAAATGATGCTATAAAAAGATGCTATAAAATATGTCAGATACCAATAATATTTAAAAAATAATTCAATGCATTAAATAGAACTTGAACCAAATTTAGTGAACTCTGGCAGAGTCTTAAATTACACTGCTGCACTAAACAAGCTCTGTGCAAAGCCACAGAAACGGTTGTTGGGTTTTTAATTTGGGTTTTTTTGTTTGTTTTTTTTTTTGTGTTTTTTTTTTACTCCTGCAGAGAAAAAGCAATAGTGATTTCAGCTGCTGTCCATCAGAGTTCCTGACAGGCAGGGGAGGGCAGCTATGAGTTATTTGTGCTACAGCTCTATAGGAACCCCCAGTGGGTGTAGCTTCCATTTCAGCAAGTGTTTCACCTTGTCTGTGCCATACTCATTTTTTTAGTCTTTAAAACTAAGTCCTTAAAAGAGAGGAAAAGGAAATCTTGGCCCAGGCTCCAGACAGACTTTTTTCACTTCCAGAAAGAAATCACATAAAAACATTATTGAACAGATAAAGATAGCATACACAAAACTGACTGAGCTTTCTAGGACTTCATATAAATGAAAAGCAAACACAAGTAGCTCATGGATTTAGACTTGCATCAAAAGAAGTATTAGAAAATTGGGGTGGTGTTTTCTTTTAACTGAAAAAGTGAAAGTATGTGAATAAGAACCCTCCAATGACAGGGTAATGTCTTTTTCATCAAGATTTCCAAGAACTGTGGAGCAATTGAAGATTTCTTACAACATACATTATAAATAATGAGAAACCCCCACAAAACAGATGACTACAGCTATATTATTTAAGGAAACACTTTAAAGAACAGCAGCACTGAAGAATTTTAAATCATAAGCATGGATTGAACAAAAAGAAAAGTGAAGATGATAATGCATATTGGGGTTTAGAAAAATCCATTCCAAGAAGAATTCATTGTTTGCATTGAAGTTTGTGGTAAAATTCCCATTGATTTACAGAGACAAAGAATTAGGCCCAAACAGAATGTTATTTAAAAATCCTGCCTTTAATCAGTTGCACTCAAAGCACCAATGACATCTAGGTAAGAGCCAGTGGCTCACTCACAGAAAGGGTAGTAGTAGAGAGAAATGAAGTTACACACAGCCACACAGAATGACAAATTTTCTGAAATCTTTATCATTTATATCCTGCCACATATCTTTAACTGAACAACATCAAGTTATGGACTGTGGTGGGTTTACCTTGGCTGGCTGCCACACACCCACTCAGCCACTCTCTCACTCCCCTTCCTCAACAGGACAGGGGGAGAAAATAAGATGGAAAAGCTCATGGGTTGAAATAAAGACAGGAAGATCACTTACCAATTACTGTCACGGGCAAAACAGACTTGACTTGAGGAAAATTATTTTAATTTATTGCCAATTAAAATAGATTTGGATGGTGAGAAACAAAGACAAATTAAAACAACACCTTCTCCCCACCCCTTTTTCCCAGGCTCAACTTCACTCCTTCATTCCTGACTTCTCTATTTCCCCACACCCCGAGCAATGCAGGGGGGATGGGAAACGGGGGATTTAGGTCAGTCCATAACAGTTCTTCTCTGTCACTCCTTCCTCCTCATACTTTTCCCCTGCTCCAGCATGGGCTCTCTATGGGCTGCAGTTCCTTCAGGAAATATTCACCTGCTCCAGCATGGGGTCTTCCATAGGCTGCAGTGTGGATATCTGCTCTGGAGTGGTCTCCTTTATGAGCTGCAGGGAAATATCTACTTCACCGTGATCTCTTCTAAAACTTCCACAGGATTCAGGGGAATCAGTGCCTGGAGCACCTCCTCCCCCTCCTTCTTCTCTGACCTTGGTGTTTCTCACACTTTTTTCCTCACTCCTCACTCTGCTGTGCAATGTTTTGCCCTTTCTTAAATATGTTTTCACAAAGGCACCATCAGCTTCATTGATTGGCTCAGCTTTGGCCTACAGTGGATCCGTTGCCAAGCTGGCTGAAACCGGCTGTGACCATCACGGGGCAGCCTCTGGCCTCTTCTCACAGAGGTGTTAGGGAATTTTTATGGTACCCCTTGAGGCAAATTAAACACACGTTTGTGCTTAAATATATATAAAAAAATATTAATGAACGATGCACTGGACAGAGTTCTACTGCCATAAGCAGTTCTACAAGGAGCCTGCAAAGATGCATCACAAGCAGATTCCTTATATACACTTGCACCAGCACCAATCCTGTGAGCGGTTGCCCAGGGTTGCATGGGGCACCTCAGCATGGCCTTGAGTCCATCCCCCAGCACCAGCTCTGCTGCCTAAAGGTGGTCCCTGAGTGATCCCTGCATTCCAGGATGGCTACAAGACAATGCTGAGGCTGTTTCTTATCTCATCAGCAAGGGAAACTTCACTCCCTTACAGGGAGTCCTTCTGTCTCTGGCATTCCCGCTTCCAGCCAGTTTAACCACTTCTTGCAGTTGGGCCTTCTTGCCCTCCATGCCAGATCATTCCTTGGTCAGGAATTACCACTGCTGAGCAATTACAATTTGAATTTCCCCTTCAAAGCCCGCCCCCCAAACCTTGCCACATAAACCCAATACAGGGAGGAAGTAAAAATTCAACTGCATGAAGACTATACCTCAACTCCAATAAACTATCAAATGCCACAATATTTACTACAGTCAAAGCTAAGACAACATCCAAAAAACACATGACCAAATTTTGAAGTCATATAACGCAAGATCAATTTCAAAATACTAGCAGACAAGAGAAGGACACCATTACTGACCAGTACAGCTCTGAAAAATTAAAAAGATATAAACTATTTAAAATATTATTATAGACCATTTGAAGGCCTCAGCATTTTCCTTTTCCAAAATGGAAGTTTCCAAGGTAAAGCAGTTTTAGTTGTTAAATCCTAAACATGTTAAAAAAAAAACCAAACAAAACCAAAACAAAACAAACCCCAAAACCCTACACATCCTACACTCAGAAAAGTTACATTTTTCAAAAAATGTCCGTTTCTGGTTGTCCCTTCCCTAATCATTCCAATTTAATTTCACTTTTTAATTTTGCAAAGAAAAGAATGTTTCCCATTTATTTAAAATATTCATTCCTAATGGTGTATGGATGTTTACTTATGAAACTGTGGAACTCAGTAACACTTAAGTTATGGGGTTTAAGTGACCTTCAGTAGAAAATAAGCTTTTAAATCACATGCACTCATTTAACTACTTAACAAACATTTGGTCTTTAATAAGACCACTGCCTTTATAGCTGGAAGTCAAGTGAAAAATGAAATTTTCTTCTCTCAGTAACATTACCATCAAGCTGATACAAGGTCTTTCTGATTATTCTTTCCAGGCTTTCACAAAAAGGACAGAAAAAAGCTTCATCTCAAAAATCAAAACACCCACACACCATGCTACAAAAGATGCCATAAATGGGAGAGAAGATAAGCAAGAGAGGTCATTTGACGCTGTAAATAAAGACACAACACCCCTCTGAAAGACGTCATACTCTCACATTAATTACCCAGAACAGCAGCTTTGTTCCAATAACCAGACACTTAAAAGAAAGCACTCTCTAAGCACTACTAGCTCTGCACTCAAGCCTTCATGTATGAATCTGACTCCAAAACAGATAAATCAGTGTCCTGGTTTCGGCTGGGATAGAGTTAAATTTCTTCCTAGTGCTGTGTTTTGTATTTAGTATGAGAAGAATGTTGATAACACACTGATGTTTTCAGTTGCTGCTAAGTACCCTGGTAGTCAAGGACATTCAGCTTCCATGCTCTGCCAAGTGCACAAAAGGCTGGGAGGGAGCATAGCTGGGACAGCTGGCCCAGCTGGCCAATGGGGTATTCCATACCATGTGACGTCATGCTCAGTATATGAATGGGAGGCGTGATCCAGGAAGTAGCGATTGCTACTTGGTTATCGGTCAGCACGGGTGGTGAGCAATTGCATTGTGCATCACTCATTTTGTATATTCTATCATCATCATCATCATCATCATCATCATCATCATCATTATTGTTATTATTATTATTATCCCTTTTCTGTTCTATTAAACTATCTTTATTTCAACCCATGAGTTTTTCTCACTCTTACCCTTCCAATTCTCTCCCCGTCCCACTGTGGCAGCGGGGGAGTGAGCGAGTGGCTGCGTGGTGTTTGGCTGCCTGCCAGGTTAAACCACGACCATCAGGCATCAAGTACTAATAAAACTAGCCTTTCACTGAAGGTTAAACTACCTTCCTAGCTATGAAGAAAAAAATATTTAACATCTCCACATATTTTTAAGCAACGGCAAAAAAAAAACCAAAAAAAACCCCTCAGTAATTTGAAGTTTGAGGCTCACAGATCACTGGTGCTAATCATGATGTGCAATTTAGAAGAGCTGAAAATTTGAGCATTCAGGTTCAGATTGGTTTTTGTTTGATATTTGTTTCCAAAGTCCACAATTCCCTCCCTTCTGAATTGGTAACCTGTTTGATTATATTTCTGTGTATCAAGTAAATTGATAAAGGGGATCACTTCTCCCAAAACAGCTTAAAAAAAATACTTGTAAAAATATTATATTCACTGATGGGCAAGACACATACGCCTTGAAAGTGACATTAAAAAAGAAAAAAAATTCACCTTATTTCATACCTATGAACCCTAATCATCATCATCATCAGGAAATGGTAAAGTAAAGCAGTTGTATACAGAAAATTACTGTGCACAGAGTTTTTGACAAGAGCTTGTAGAATCCTTGTACGACTGCAAAATTTAAAACTCGGGGCATAAGAATTTCAACAGGACAATCTGCCTTTAACATTTGCTACAGTGTTTTACACAAATTTCCTTCTTCTTAAATACCCATGTAAACTTCCATTTCTGAGGCCAAGCTCCTCTTAAGAATTTAGTAAGAGCAAAGTTGAAAATATGCACTCCACGGTGTTCAACAAAATAACCTTCTGTGTCCCAGCCATCAATAGGTAGATAATCTAATTTTATTTAGAAAAAAAAATTAAAGTTCCTGTGGACTTTGGCACAATGAAATACAAAGCAAGAGAGGTACAGCAGGAGGAGAAGAAAAAAAAAAATGTGTTAGAAAACACCAAGAAGGTAAAGTATGAGGGGGGGGAAACCAAATGAGATTTAGTAAGTTAATGTTTTAAATTTTTTTTAAATATGTAAGTTGATAACATTTCAAAATAACAAGGAATGGAGAGAAGAGAAGAGAAGAGAAGAGAAGAGAAGAGAAGAGAAGAGAAGAGAAGAGAAGAGAAGAGAAGAGAAGAGAAGAGAAGAGAAGAGAAGAGAAGGAGAATATTTCAGTTGGAAGGGACCTACAACGATCATCTAGTCCAACTGCCTGACCAATTCAGAGCTGACCAAAAGTTACAGCATGTTAGTAAGGGCACTGTCCAAATGCCTCTTAAACACTGAGAGGCATGGGGCATCGACCACCTCTCTAAGAGGCCTGTTCCAGTGTTTGACTATTCTCTCGGTAAAGAAATGTTTCCTAATGTCAAGTCTGAACCTCCCCTGGTGCAGCTTTGAACCATTCCCATGCATCCTGTCACTGGATACCAGGGAGAAGAGATCAGCACCTCCCTCTCCTCTTCCCCTCCTGAGGAAGCTGCAGAGACCAATGAGGTCACCCCTCAGCCTCCTTTTCTCCAAACTAGACAAACCCAAAATCCTTAGTCGCTCCTCATAGGACATTTCTTCCAGCCCCTTCACCAGCTTTGTTGCCCTCCTCTGGATGCATTCAAGGACCTTCACATCCTTCTTAAATTGTGGGGCCCAGAACTGCACACAGTACTCAAGGTGAGGCCGCACCAACGCTAAATAGAGAGGGATAATCACCTCTTTTGACCAGCTGGTTATGCTGTGTTTGATGCACCCCAGGAAGCGGTTTGCCCTCTTGGCTGCCAGGGCACACTGCTGACTCACATTGAGCCTGCTGTCAACCAGCACCCCCAGATCCCTTTCTGCAGGGCTGCTCTCCAGCCACTCCACTCCCAATCTATACTTGTGCCCGGCATTACTCCGTCCCAGGTGCAGAATCCGGCATTTGGACTTGTTAAATTTCATGCCATTGATGATGGCCCAATGCTCCAATCTATCCAGATCCCTCTGCAAGGTCTCTTGTCCCTCGAGAAAGTCAACAGCACCTCCCAGTTTAGTATCATCAGCCAACTTACTAAGGGTGCATTCAACTCCTGCATCCAGATCACTGATAAAAATATTGAACAGAACTGGCCCTGGACTTGAGCCCTGAGGAACATTGCTAGTGACTGGGTCGCCAGCCAGATGTTGTTATTTTTAAATAAGAACATGGATATTGTTATTTTTAAATAGGACAGATTTGTTTTAGGTCTTAAAAACTGCATTGTTTGGTAGTATATGTACTTTTCACTCTAGTCAGCGAATGTAATTTTTGGGAGAGATAAACATGTAAAAGTAATTTCCAAACTACTCCCAGTTTTATAATCAAAAATATTTTCAAAAAGTATTCAAAAATTTTGAATACTTTTGTTGATTCATAATATTCAAAAAAATCATTTTTTTCTCTCAACTGTTTCAAATTAGTTACAAAATTGTTCACAAGAGTGTAGAATAGGTTCATTATTTTCAAATTTCTTCTTCTCAAAAGTATTAGAGTGTTTAAGAAAAGTTATCTCTAAGTAAAGACCAGACACTGAAAAAACAAAATCTGTCCAAACAGTGAAAACTTTACTGAACTGAACTAATGAAAACCAGAAGAAACAGAATTTGCAACTTTACACTACAGTACTTGCTCACACTGTTATCTCTGTGCATGGGTACACAGCATGTGGATGTAAATAATATCGACTTAATATACATGACTTAATTCTAGTTCAACAAATTAACAGGCCACCTGCACTTTTTTTTTTTAATGTAGAGAACTTGAATATGTAAATACTTCAAATCTATGAATACTGGATGTATTGGGTCTGGCTGGGATGGAGCTAACTTTCCCCACAGCAGCCCTCATAGTGCTGTGCTTTGTATTTGTAGCTAGAACAGCGTTGATAACACACCAATGCTTTGGCTACTGCTGAGCAGTGCTCGCACAGCATCAAGGCTGTCTCTCCAACCCTCCCTGCCCCAAAAGGCCAGTAGGCTGGGGGTGGGCAAGAGGTTGGGAGGGGACATAGCCAGGACAGCTGACCCAAACTGACCAAAGGGCTATTCCATACCATATGATGTCATTCTCAGCAATAAAACCTAAGAGAAAGGAGGAGGAGGGGAGGGGGCATTCATTATTCAGGCATTTGTCTTCCAAAGCAACCACTACAAGTCCTGAGGCCCTACTTCCCAGGAAGTGGCTGGACATTGCCTGCTGATGGGAAGCAGAGAATAAAATCTTTTGTTTTCCTTTGCTTCCGTGCGCAGTGTTTGCCTTTCTTTGCTAAACTGCCTTTATCTCGACCCACAAGTTTTTCATCTTATTTTCTCCCCCTGTCCTGCTGAGGAGGGGGAGTGACAAGAGCGAGTTGGTGGGCACCTGGCAGCCAGCCAAGGTCAACCCACCACACTGGATTTTCTTAAGATATTTACCAATCATAATAAGGTATTGTAAGTTTCAATGGGGGCTTGTTTCTCTTACTAACTGCAGCAGTCATGTTTCTGACCACAACTAGTCTAAAACATTATAGAAATTCTATTGAAACTCACAGTAATATTGTCACTAAGAGGGAACTTTATATTGGTCCATGCTTGTGACTTCACACCCACAAACTGATAGCAACATTGTTTTTACAACAGAATCACAGCTAGCCAAAGATCAAACTTTGTGCCACAGTACTCAATGGCTTAAAACTCATGGTTCCTCACAACTGAAAGGGGAAAAAAAAAGTCAAATTTGTTAATAAAAGAAAAAATTTGCAAAAATATATGGTTTTATGACCAATAAAATGCTGAATTATTTGAACAAGACCCTCATAGCGTCATAGTCCAATACTCTGACCAGGTTCTTTTAGATATTCCACACGAGGAGGTTTTAATGTTTAATACGAAATTTACTTATTTGAAGATATTTGGCATTACATGGGATTTTGATTTAGCAGTGATGCAGCAATATACTGAAATCACAACACAAGCACAATATAGTAATTGAAATATACAGTTGGATCACAATACAAATGTGATTCCCGTTACTGATCTCTATATGTGCACCATCACGACGCTGGGTCTCCCCAGTCGCCAGGAGGGAATACATGGGTTGTAGCCAGCTCAAACCCGTTGCTCTCTGCAAAGTTAATTTGGTTGTTCGCTCAGTTTTTATACTCGATGTTGGGCTGAGCCACGTATACATCCTCATCCCCCCCCTTCGCCCGCTGGTCTGGCTGGCTCAGGAAGATAATACTCTGTATTGATTAACTCAGGGAAGGCCATTTACACAACCAGTTGACCCACTCAAATAATATAGCTGTTTATCTAAAACAAAAGACACACACTCCTACCCCCCACCCCCCCACCCCCCGGTCTCCCTCTGTGTTGAGCTGAGTTCAGCTTCCTTTACACTTTCTACATTCTTTTCTGAGCTTCATGAGCACATCAGCCTTACCCATCTCCTCTGAGCCTTCTTCCATTGTAAGGATTCATTGATTGTTCACATATAGGTTTAAGCCAGACAGAAAAACTGAACAAAACCTGGAAATTTTCAGGAAGGCAAACTGAAATCTGAGTCTAGTTAATTATTGATGATCCCACATACGATACAGAAAACATTATATTATTAACTTCATAGATGTATATGAAACTATAAGGAACTGAACATACAAACGGCAATGAATAGAAATCAAACTGGATTTGAGTCATTTATGCACACACTGCAGAGGCAAATCACATGCCAGATTTCATTTTCCCCACTGTTTCTAAACCTATTTTTGCTGTAACCAGGATATAAAATTCTGTAGTGAGAAAGGGTACTAATTCCAGTAACATGAATCAGTAGCAGACTGACTCTTGGTGTAAATGTTCAAAAGCACATTCATTATGTGCAGCAGTAAATGAAATAAACTGCTGAAACTGTAGAGGATAAGTTTAGAAAAAGGCAATTTATCTGAGAAACATCTCTACATCTTTGTATAGTGCTTGAAAAAATATCTTTAGGAAGAAAAATAAGAAAAGAAATTGTTATATTTACAAATTTAACAACTTACTGAAAACAAATTATTCAAATGCCCCTGCAGTTAAACTCTACCCCATTTAATAAGTATTTATAACAGATAAAAAGCATTTTAGCAGCCTTAAATTCACATAACAACTTCAGAAAATAATAATTTAGGTAACCTAATTGAAGCAGTAGATACAATACCTATTATTCCATACTGCTCGCTTCTGTAATTCTAAACAATGAAGACTTGTTGCTTAGGAGTTAGGTAACTAGCAAGTGTTGTGTTTGCAGGTGTGTAGAAATGTAACTAGTATAAACTGTGTATCCTGGAAGCATTGTTAGACTCTAGTGAAGATCAACCTTGGAAACGAGAACCATAAACAAACGTGGTCCAGACATGGCTCGGAGACAAATCTCAACCTTATAAGGAAAGAAAGGAACGGGTTCATGAAGAGTTCACTACCCTACCGAACCAAAAACGCATTGTTGTTCTGCTTGTAGTATAGGAAAACAATGTTTAAAACTAGGAGAAGAGGAAGAAGATATACAGATGTTGGTGGCACCGAGTAAAAATGAAAATTCTGAAAGTGGAATAAGAGGAAGTAACACATTTAGTCCAGTGGCTGGCAGAACTAGGACCCAACAGGGGTCTGTTTTGTTAGCACCCCTTCGTCAGGCTGTGGGCCCAAGGGGGGAACCAGTATTTGTGAAGGTACCTTTTACGACTTCTGCTTTAATGAATTGGAAAGAACTAGCAGGGTCATATAGAGAAAATCTTGAAAAGGTGTATAGATCTTTTAGGACAATTATTAAAAATCATAATCCAGATTAGCAAGATATTCAAGTTCTTTTAAATAATTTGTTCATTCCTGAAGAAAAGAGGGTGGTATTGGAAAAAGCTAATATGGAAAATGAAAGAATAAATGCAAGAGAAGGTCCTGCTCATTTTATGCCGACCCAAGAACCAAACTGGAACCCTAACAGCAGTGATGGGAAATTAATGATAAAACAGTATCAGCAATTGATTTTATATGGGGTGAAAAATGGAATATCCTGTCCAAAGAATTTAGCAAAACTAACCCAGGTAATTCAAGGGAAAACAGAAGATCCATCCACCTTCTATGAACGCTTATGTGAGGCGGCTAAACTGGCAATATTTACTACTTTCTTTGTTGGACAAGCAGCCCCTGATATTCGCAAAAAGCTGCAGAAAGTGGATGGTATTACAGGGATGACCATATCACAGTTGATTGAGATTGCCTATAAAGTTTATAATAACAGAGAAGAAGAAAAGAAAAACCAGGAGAAAGAAAAAATAAAAGATAGGAAACAGAAAGCTGCTATTCTTGCGGCTGCTTTTGTGAATGCCCAAGGACCTGCTGGAAGTAGAGGCAGAGGATATTTGAGAAGTAGAGGCAGAGGGTACTTGAGGGGTGTCCCGGTTTCGGCTGGGATAGGGTTAAATTTCTTCCTAGTGCTGTGTTTTGGATTTAGTATGAGGAGAATGTTGATAACACACTGATGTTTTCAGTTGTTGCTAAGTGCCCTCCTAGTCCAAGGACAGCTCCCATGCCTACTGACTGAGCTAGGTACACAAGATGGGAGGGAACATAATCAGGACAGCCAGCCCAGCTGGCTAATGGGGTATTCCATACCATGTAACGTCATGCTCAGTATATGAATGGTAGGCGTGATCCAGGAAGTACCGATCGCTACTTGGTTATCGGTCAGCGCGGGTGGTGAGCAATTGCATTGTGCATCGCTCATTTTGTATATTCTATCATTATTTATTATCATTATTTTCCCTTTTCTGTTCTATTAAACTCTCTTTATCTCAACCCACGAGTTTTTCTCACTCTTACCCTTCCGATTCTCTCCCCGTCCCACTGAGGGGGTGGGGGGAGTGAGTGAGCGGCTGTGTGGTATTTGGCTGCCTGCCAGGTTAAACCACAACAGTCCTTTTTGGCACCCAATGTGGGGCTCGAAGGGTTGAGATAACGATAGATCTGACCAAAAGCGTGTTAAGGCAAAATTGTTATAAGCATTCATTATATTGATTGGTCACAATGTTGATTTATTGGCTCTCAAAGTTGTGGGGCTGGCTCTCAATGTTGGGTCATGTAATACCTTGCTTGCAGTATATGTTCCCTCTTGTGCTGTTTATCATTATTCAGAACTGGGCCAAGGTTATCATTTTGCTGCTGTTTTATGAGGTGATAAAATCATTGGTCGCAAGTCTAATCTGGTATCTGTAGTCGGCACTGCCGTCATTTCTGTACCTCGGGAACCACCTCTTAGAAATTATTGGTAATGGCACTTTTTTCTCCTCGGAGAATGAATTTAAGGGGGAGACAGGATGGGACACTCTCTCCCACTTGTTCATCTTCCCTTCCATATCGTCAGAAACTCCTTTTTCTTCTGTCCTCTTCACAAAGATGTCCACAATATTCCCTGAGAATTTTGAATATCCTTGGGATGTTCAAACAAGCATGTTCCTATTGCTACTATGTCTCCTGAATGTGGTTCAGGCCTTGTTTAGGGTTAAACAACTATTCAGGAATACTGTCCAGAGATCAACCCTCAGAAACAAGAAAAGAGGGAGGGCAAGCAGCGGTGCCTCATCGGGGCGGGAGGAGCAGTGAGTCTCGGGGGCAGCTACAGACACTGTGGCTACTCAAAACCCCACAACAGGCACTGCGGCTACTTCAATCCCCACGACAACCCCTGTGGCTACTCAAACCCCGGCAACAGTCACCGTAGCTTCTCCAACCACTGCAATAGGCACTGCAGCCACTCAAACTCCGGCAACAGGCACTACAGTTACTCCAACCCCCATGACAAGCACTGCAGCTACCCAAACCCCAGCAACAGGTACTACAGCTGAACCAGAGGACCAACCCTTGCTGGTATCCATTGCCCCTGTACAGAAGAGGAAATCTTGGAAGCGGAGATCAGGTCGTTTAGAAAGGGATGATGGAAAAGCAGGGCCATCACGAGGAGGGCAGGAGGAAGAGGAAGAACTCATAAACGAGATGGAAACCAACCGATCCCTATCCCTGAGTGAGTTGCGAGATATGTGGAAAGATTTCAGCCGTCGTCCAGGCGAGCATATTGTTACCTGGCTGCTCCGATGCTGGGATAATGGGGCCAGTAGCCTGGAATTAGAGGGGAAAGAAGCCAGACAGCTGGGATCCCTTGCCAGGGAAGGAGGCATTGACAAAGCAATTGGAAAAGGGACACAGGTCCTCAGCCTCTGGAGGCGACTACTGTCAGGCGTGAAGGAAAGGTATCCCTTCAAGGAAGATGTTATATATCGCCCAGGCAAATGGACCACTATGGAGAGAGGTATCCAGTACTTGAGAGAACTAGGCGTGCTGGAGGTGGTTTATAGTGACCTGGACAACAACCAAACGGCCAAAGATCCAGATGACGTCCAGTGCACGCAACAAATGTGGCGGAAGTTGGTACGGAGCGCACCAGCATCGTATGCCAGTTCATTGGCAGTACTGTCCTGGGCAGAGGAAGAAGCACCCCATTGTGACTGGCCCAGAGGCTCCGTGCATCCTTGGCATAGACTACCTCAGGAGAGGGTATTTCAAGGACCCAAAAGGGTACCGGTGGGCTTTTGGTATAGCTGCCTTGGAGACAGAGGAAATTAAACAGCTGTCCACCTTGCCTGGTCTCTCGAAGGATCCTTCTGTTGTGGGGTTATTGAGGGTTGAAGAACAACAGGTACCAATCGCTACCACAACAGTGCACCGGCGACAATATCGCACCAACCGAGATTCCCTGATCCCCATCCATGAGCTGATTCGTCGACTGGAGAGCCAAGGAGTGATCAGCAAGACTCGCTCACCCTTTAACAGTCCCATATGGCCAGTGCGAAAGACTAATGGAGAGTGGAGACTAACAGTAGACTATCGTGGCCTGAACGAAGTCACGCCGTCACTGAGTGCTGCCGTGTCGGACATGCTAGAGCTTCAGTACGAACTGGAGTCAAAGGCAGCCAAGTGGTACGCCACAATTGACATTGCTAATGCATTCTTCTCAATCCCTTTGGCAGCAGAGTGCAGGCCACAGTTTGCTTTCACTTGGAGGGACGTCCAGTACACCTGGAACCGACTGCCCCAGGGGTGAAAACACAGCCCTACCATTTGCCATGGACTGATCCACACCGCACTGGAACAGGGTGAGGCTCCAGAACACCTGCAATACATTGATGACATCATTGTGTGGGGTGACACAGCAGAAGTTTTTGAGAAAGGCAAGAGAATAATTCAAATCCTTCTGAAGGCCGGCTTTGCCATAAAACAAAGTAAGGTCAAGGGACCTGCACAGGAGATCCAGTTTTTAGGAATAAAATGGCAAGATGGACGTCGTCAGATCCCAATGGATGTGATCAACAAAATAACAGCCATGTCCCCACCAACTAGCAAAAGGGAAACACAAGCTTTCTTAGGCGTTGTGGGCTTTTGGAGAATGCATATTCCAGATTACAGCCTGATTGTAAGCCCTCTCTATCAAGTGACTCAGAAGAAGAACGATTTCAAATGGGGCCCTGAGCAACAACAAGCCTTTGAACAAATTAAGCAGGAGATAGTTCATGCAGTAGCCCTTGGGCCAGTCCGGGCAGGACAAGATGTAAAGAATGTGCTCTACTCCGCAGCCGGGGAGAATGGTCCTACCTGGAGCCTCTGGCAGAAAGCACCAGGGGAGACTCGAGGTCCACCCTTAGGGTTCTGGAGTCGGGGATACAGAGGATCTGAGGCCCGCTACACTCCAACTGAGAAGGAGATATTGGCAGCATATGAAGGGATTCGAGCTGCTTCGGAAGTGGTTGGTACTGAAGCACAGCTCCTCCTGGCACCCCGACTGCCGGTGCTGGGCTGGATGTTCAAAGGGAGGGTCCCCTCTACACATCATGCAACCGATGCTACGTGGAGTAAATGGGTCGCCCTGATCACACAATGGGCCCGAATAGGAAACCCCAGTCGCCCAGGAATCTTGGAGGTGATCACGAACTGGCCAGAAGGCAAAGATTTTGGAATATCCCCAGAGGAGGAGGTGACGCGTGCTGAAGAGGCCCCACTGTATAACAAACTACCAGAAAATGAGAAGCAATATGCCCTGTTCACTGATGGGTCCTGTCGCCTTGTGGGAAAGCATCGGAGGTGGAAAGCTGCTGTATGGAGTCCTATATGCCAAGTTGCAGAAACTGCTGAAGGAGAAGGTGAATCGAGTCAGTTTGCAGAGGTGAAAGCCATCCAGCTGGCCTTGGACATTGCTGAACGAGAAAAATGGCCAGTACTTTATCTCTATACTGACTCATGGATGGTGGCAAATGCCCTGTGGGGGTGGCTGCAGCAGTGGAAGCAGAACAACTGGCAGCGCAGAGGTAAACCCATCTGGGCTGCCGCATTGTGGCAAGATATTGCTGCCCGAGTAGAGAACCTGACTGTAAAAGTACGTCATGTAGATGCTCACGTACCCAAGAGTCAGGCCACTGAAGAACATCAAAACAACCAGCAGGTGGACCAGGCTGCTAAGATTGAAGTGGCTCAGGTGGAACTGGACTGGCAACATAAGGGTGAATTATTTATAGCTCGGTGGGCCCATGATGCCTCAGGCCACCAAGGAAGAGATGCAACATATAGATGGACTCGTGATCGAGGGGTGGACTTAACCATGGACACTATTGCACAGGTTATCCATGAATGTGAAACATGCGCTGCAATCAAGCAAGCCAAGCGAGTAAAGCCTCTTTGGTATGGGGGACGAGGGTTGAAATATAAATATGGGGAGGCCTGGCAGATTGATTATATCACACTCCCACAAACCCAGCACGGCAAGCGCTATGTGCTCACCATGGTGGAAGCAACCACCGGCTGGCTAGAAACATACCCTGTGCCCCATGCCACTGCCCGGAACACCATCCTGGGCCTTGAAAAGCAAGTCCTATGGCGACATGGCACCCCAGAAAGAATTGAGTCAGGCAACGGGACTCACTTCCAAAACACCCTCATAGACACCTGGGCCAAAGAGCATGGCATTGAGTGGGTCTATCACATCCCCTACCATGCACCAGCCTCCGGGAAAATCGAACGATACAACGGGCTGCTAAAGACAACACTGAGGGCAATGGGCGGTGGGACATTCAAGCATTGGGACACACATTTAGCAAAGGCCACCTGGTTAGTCAACACCAGGGGATCTGTCACTCGAGCTGGCCCTGCCCAATCCAAACCCTTACGTGCTGTAGATGGAGATAAAGTCCCTGTCGTGCACATAAGAAATATGCTGGGGAAGACAGTCTGGGTTACTCCTGCCTCTGGCAAGGGAAAACCCATCCGTGGGATTGCTTTTGCTCAAGGACCTGGGTGCACTTGGTGGGTGATGCGAAAGGATGGGGAAGTCCGGTGTGTACCTCAAGGGGATTTGATTTTGGGTGAAAATAGCCAATGAACTGAATTTTATGATGTCAATTCTTATATGATATTGTATATCATTATTTCTATGGTTGCTATCAATGGTATAGCAGTGAAAATCACCCAGATTAATGAAGAATGAACTAACTCCGATGAAACTGAGCAAAGTGCAACGATGATAGAACTGAACGAGTGCAGCAGTACCGAAATAAGAACTGGCTTCAGGATGCAACAGCCCAACACCACACACCATCTTTCTGGCCCTGAAAGACTGTTATGACAGATGGAGCCCAAAGTTGTGGACTAAATGAACTCAATGGACATTTGTATATATTTATGTATATATATGTATGTATATGTATTATATGTATATATGTATGTATATGTTTTATATATGTATATATATAAAAAAGATACTGGTGATTAATTGAAATGTATCGAAAAATGTGAGACCTAAGCATAACGTAAATGGTATGGAACAAGGGGTGGATACTGCCCCGGTTTCGGCTGGGATAGGGTTAAATTTCTTCCTAGTGCTGTGTTTTGATTTAGTATGAGGAGAATGTTGATAACACACTGATGTTTTCAGTTGTTGCTAAGTGCCCTCCTAGTCCAAGGACAGCTCCCGTGCCTACTGACTGAGCTAGGTACACAAGATGGGAGGGAACATAATCAGGACAGCCAGCCCAGCTGGCCAATGGGGTATTCCATACCATGTGACATCGTGCTCAGTATATGAATGGTAGGCGTGATCCAGGAAGTACCGATCGCTACTTGGTTATCGGTCAGCGCGGGTGGTGAGCAATTGCATTGTGCATCGCTCATTTTGTATATTCTATCATTGTTTATTATCATTATTTTCCCTTTTCTGTTCTATTAAACTGTCTTTATCTCAACCCACGAGTTTTTCTCACTCTTACCCTTCCGATTCTCTCCCCGTCCCACTGGGGGGGCGGGGGGAGTGAGTGAGCGGCTGCGTGGTATTTCGCTGCCTGCCAGGTTAAACCACGACAAGGGGCAAAGGTAAAGAATGTGGAAATATATTTAGACAGTCTGCTCCAGTAGGGATCAATCAATGTGCTGTATGTAAGAAACAAGGACACTGGAAAAATGAGTGTCCAAAAAAAATAGGAAAGTTAGCCAGCCACAACAAATCCCACCTGAAGTTGATCTACTTATGATAGGAGGGGATTCTGAATGATGGGGACCGGGGGCAGAAAATTATATTCTCCCAGCTGAGCCCCTGGTTCCAGTAAAGCTGGGAGATGAAGTAGTTGATTTTTTAGTAGACACTGGAGCAAAATATTCTGTTATAAATACATGTAAAAGACCAATGAGTAAATTTAATGTATCTATTGTTGGGGTCACAGGAAAGAAAGAAGTAAGGCCTTTTTTGAAACCTTTAAAATGTAAAATTGGAGGAAAAACATTGATGCATGAATTTTTATATATACCGGAATGCACCATGCCTCTCTTGGGACGGGATTTATTGAATAAATTGGAAGCACAAATTAGTTTTAAAAAAGGAAAAATCCAAGTTCATTTTCCTGAAGCTAATGCCTGGCAAGCCCAAGTTTATTTATTACAGACAAACACAGAAGAACCTGAAGAAATACCAGAAGAAATTAAAGATGCAGTTTACCCTTTTGTTTGGGCAACAGAGAAACCAGGAAGAGCGAAAAATGTGGAACCGGTAAAAGTTGAATTGAAAATAGGAGTTCGACCGGTAAGAAAGAAACAATATCCTATTAGTATAAAAGCCAGAAAAGGTTTGGAACAATAATAAATAATTTTCTCAAATATGGACTTTTGAGGGAATGTCAATCTGATTACAATACTCCTATCCTTCCAGTGAAAAAGCCACATAACCAAGGATATAGGTTGGTTCAAGATTTAAGAGCAATAAGTCAATTAGTGGTGGACATTCATCCAGTAGTCCCTAATCCATATACGCTGCTAACAACTATCAATGAATCATATTTCTCAGTTTTAGATTTGAAAGATGCTTTCTTTTGTATAGCTCTGGAGGAAAACAGTCAAAAGATTTTTGCCTTTGAATGGGAAGATCCGTTGACTGGGAGGAGGACTCAGCTCTGCTGGACTGTGCTGCCATGAGGGTTTAAAAATAGCCCAACCATCTTTGGAGCAGCCCTGACCAAGGAACTGGAACAGTGGTCTGGTAAGGCAGATCAAATCACCCTCCTTCAGTATGTTGATGACATCCTATTGGGAGCAGATACTATTGAGATCTGCAAAGAAAGGACTGTTAGCCTCCTAAACTTTTTGGGAATGGCTGGGTACAGGGTGTCAGAAAAGAAAGCACAAATTGCAAAACAAACTGTAACTTATTTGGGGTTTGAGATTTCCCAAGGGCAACGAAGATTGGGAAATGATAGAAAAGAGACCATTTGCAGGATGGCACCCCCTCAATCTAAAAGAGAGTTGAGGGGATTTCTGGGAATGGCCGGATGGTGTCGCCTTTGGATTCCGAATTATGGTTTGATGGCAAAACCGTTGTATGAGGCAACCAAAGGCCCCGAAGAATTGTTAGAATGGACTCCAGAATGCCGAAAAAGTTTTGATGACATTAAGCAGACTTTAATGAAAGCTCCAGCTTTAGGACTCCCAAATTTGACCAAACCCTTTGAGCTATTTGTTCATGAAAAGGGACATGTAGCTATGGGAGTTCTGACTCAACGCTTGGGAGACTGGAGAAGACCAGTGGCTTACTTTTCTAAACAGTTAGATAAAGTAAGCTCGGGATGGCCCAGCTGCTTGTGGGCAGTTGCAGCAACAGTTCGCATCATTCAAGAAGCTAGGAAATTGACATTGGGACAAAAAATAACAGTTCACATACCGCACGCGGTACTTGCAGTACTGGAACAAAAAGGACATCATTGGCTTACCCCTAGTCACTTGTTGCAATATCAAGCTCTGTTAGTGGAACAGGATGACATCATTTTGAAAGTAAGTGCAATTTTAAATCCTGCTTCTTTAATGCCAAGTGAAAAAGAGAATAGTCCTAATCATGATTGTTTACAAGTTATCAAACAGGTATATGCCAGCAGGCCAGACCTGAAAGATGTCCCTCTCCAGACTCTGGATGAAGAATTATTTACTGATGGAAGCAGCTTTGTTGTGAAAGGAGAAAGGAGGTCTGGCTACGCTGTGGTAACTTTAACCAAAGATCAAGAAGTAAAAGCATTACCTCCAAACACATCTGCCCAGAAGGCAGAGATAATAGCTTTGACAAGAGCTTCAGATCTGGCTAAAGGTAAAAGAGTTAATATTTATACAGACTCTAAATATGCTTTTGGAGTTGTTCATGCTCATGGTGTGATATGGAAAGAGCAAGGACTTTTGTCTGCCAGTGGCTCACCTATGAAGTATGGAACAGAGATTTTAAATTTATTGGAAGCAGTACAAAAACCCAAAGAAGTTGCTGTGATTCATTGTAAGGCGCATCAAAGAGGAAACTCAAAAGTGATACAAGGAAATTGAAAGGCAGATGAAGCTGCCAAGCGTGTGGCGCAAAATACCACAATCTATGTTTTAATTCCATCAAAAGAAATTCAAATAGAATCCCCAAATTATAATGAAAAAGAAAATAAGTTGGCTGAGCTATTACAGTGCAAAAAGAATGATCAAGGATGGTGGATTACTTCACATGGACAATGTATAGTAACTCCCGAAATCATGAAGAAATTGATGGTCAAAACCCATGCTGAGACACATATGGGAGCAGAAGCAATGGTTGAGTCGGTAAAATGATATGCAATAGGGACTGAAATGTTATTGATTGCTAAAAGTGTGAGTAATAAATGTGGAGATTGTCTTAGGAACAATCCGAAAATACAAATCCGACCCGCTCCTGGAGAGGTAAGGAAAGGCATAACTCCCGGTGAGTATTGGCAAATAGATTTTTCAGAGTTACCAAGGTACAACCAATATCGATATTTATTGGTATTGGTAGATGATACCTTCTCTGGATGGCCAGAAGCTTTCCCGTGTCGAACCAACAAGGCAGAAGAGGTAACAAAACACTTATTAAAAAAAAATATTCCAAGATTTGGAGTCCCTTTAGAGATGTCCTCTGACAGAGGCCCACATTTTGTAGCGGAGGTTATTAAGAATATGAGTAAGACACTAGGAATCAAGTGGGATTTACATGCCCCTTGGAGACCACAGTCTAGTGGAGAGGTAGAGAGAATGAACCAAACATTAAAGAGACAAATTTCTAAAATATGTCAGGAAGCCCAGTTGAAATGGATTGAAGCTTTACCACTTGCCTTGTTAAGAATTAGGATAACCCCGAGAGCTAGAGAAAAAATAAGTCCATTTGAAATTCTGTATGGTAAACCTTACAATGTCAATCTAACAGGAAGGTTTGAACAAATGCACATAATAGGAGAAAAAGTGTTAACTGAATATCTCTTGTCTTTGAGTAAAATGTTGAGTTCTTTACACAGCTATGTTCTTTTAAGGACACCTTTACCCCTTGAATTTCTGATACATTCATTCAGTCCAGGACACCAAGTTTACCTGCGAACGTGGAAGGACGACCCCCTTGGAGAAAAGTGGAAGGGACCCTTCCAAGTGTTATTGACAACAAACACTGCTGTAAAATTAGAAGGAATAGACTCTTGGATTCATTACACCAGAATAAAGAAAATACCTCCTAGACTGTGGACATCTATACCTAAGGGACCATCGAAATTAACTTTAAGGTGTACTTGATGAGTCACCGGAGATGCTGCTGAATTATTTGTGATATTTAAAATTTTTATTGTTCGAAGGGAAATCAAATTAATTGGGAAATTGTGGGTTTAGGAGTAGAAAATGTGGAGCCTGTTGATATTAGTTATGATGATCAGTAAAGCTGAATCCCAATTTCTATTGCCAAAATGGGATAGAAATCGAAATATCTGGGAACTCTTAGCCCGAGAAGTAACCAACATGTCTTCTTTTTGTATTGCAGCAGAGAATTCAGTAGGAGGAATGTACAGTTCTTGCCTTGTAGGAATACCAACTCCTCTAGAATTGATAAAGAACTACACGATGTTTCAGAACTTTGACATCAAGTTAACTATCATAGTATTTATAGTCTGGGAAAAACAACTAGATCCAAGGAGAGAGGGATGTTAAGAGTTAAGGTACGAGGAACACTTCCGGCCAGACATTGTTGAGTTTGTGAATTGCCCTTTTGGATGCGAAAATTTAACACGTTTACAACCCCCTTTGAGGTGTAATTCTACCCAACCTCAGAGTTATGCATGGGCTCATACTAAACTACCCCTTGGATGGTTTTTGTTATGTGGGCGATTGGCATATTCTTATATCCCGGCAAATATAACAGGAGGTCCGTGTTCAATCGGGAGGATGGCTCTGTAGCTGATAAATAAGAAAGACTTAGAACATAGTGAACAAGTTGAAAGGAGTGTACACCAAGTATCAGAAGACTGTGACTCGCAAGTCACCTTATACAGCTCAAGTGAAATGTCAGCTGCAGCTATCCTAGTGCCCAGAGTTGGGGTAGCTATGAATTACCACACCGTAAGAAGAATTACCTGTGCTTTAGTTAAAGATATAAATTATACCTCTCAGGCACTTTCAGCTATTGGCATGGAAATGACTCAAATAAGAGAAGCTACTCTTGAGAACAGGGCTGCAATTGATTATTTACTTTTAAGACACAATCACGGTTGTGAAGAATTTAAGAGTATGTGTTGTTTTAACCTAAGTGATAATTCGCAGTTAGTTGAGAAGAAAATTCAACAACTGAAGGATTTAGCATCCGGATTCAAGGAACGAGAAGGATTCAATTTTTCTTGGTTATTTTCGTGGCTTCCAAATTTAAATTGGCTCGGATAGTTGTTTTTATTTGCAATACTGATCGTCATCTTAGTTATAATTACTTGTTGTATGATTCAATGTACGTCTTTTTGCAGACCAAATGCTTACAAGTGAATGGTGTGAGACTCATGATGCTTAACATCATAAGTCTCAAAGGGGGGAATTGAAGCAGTAGATACAATACCTATTATTCCATACTGCTCGCTTCTGTAATTCTAAACAATGAAGACTTGTTGCTTAGGAGTTAGGTAACTAGCAAGTGTTGTGTTTGCAGGTGTGTAGAAATGTAACTAGTATAAACTGTGTATCCTGGAAGCATTGTTAGACTCTAGTGAAGATCAACCTTGGAAACGAGAACCATAAACAAACGTGGTCCAGACATGGCTCGGAGACAAATCTCAACCTTATAAGGAAAGAAAGGAACGGGTTCATGAAGAGTTCACTACCCTACCGACCACCAGAGACCACTCGAGACCCTCAAGAAGACCCTAAAGGCTTTAGTGCGCATGTGTCTAGGGTGATGTAATATTATAATTAGTTCTCAGAAATTTAATGAATATGTAAAAGAGAAACTTAAAATATGTATGAGAAGCATGGATATAAACAGAAAGGTGACTAGACCAGGTGTACTTGATTTGTGGCAAGTCCACCAAGCACCCAGGCCTGAATAAAACAATATCTCTCCTGAGCGTGTGGAATTGGTTACTTGCACGCCGGGCACGAATCCACTTTTCGGACAACATAATCATTAAACTGAATGCAAAAAAAAAAAAAATAATCCTATTTCAAACACCATTATGTAAGGGTATTTGGAAGGAAAGTGTCTTCTCCTTTAAGGGTATCTGGTCAAGTACCTTTTTCAATGCAACAAGGGAAAATAAGAAAAGGAGGCAGCCATAAACAAGAATATAAAGGGACACAAACCTGACCGAGAAATGATAAGGGAGGCATTGAGGAGAACCAAACCTGGTCAGTCACAGAAATTGATGAGAGAATGTGAGAGAGTGAAAAGTTTTATTCCAGGAAGGTTATCTGATCGGGGACCTGGTCAACTGGGAAACTAAGGGAAAAAGGGGGAAACCAGAAGCAAAATACACAGAGACAGAGACCTGACAAAACAAACATGAAGACAATGACAAGAAACAAACCTCGCCAGTCACACTAATTGATGGGCTGTCAAAAAACAACAGGCGCCACTTCCAGGAAGATCAACCTGGATTTTGCAACTGATAAGACTGTAAACCAAGGTGGATCCCGGACTGGGAGGGGTGAGGGAATTGATAGACCTCCACAAACCCATGAGGGGATGTGCAGGGGGAAGAGAGAGGGCAGGGAGAAAGGGGTATAAAAGGGTCTGGGACAGTCAGTACCCTTGTCTGGCTGAGCCCTGCTCCTGATCACCGCAGTCCGTCCTATCTTCTTTTTAAACCTTTTAACTATCCCTCTGCTTCATCTCACGCTCTATCCCATGTGTATGTGTGCTGCAAGGACGAAGTGCCAGCTATTGGTGAGACCTCTGTGAGTGGATTTGGCGCCAGCTACTGGAGTCAGACTGGGGGGTGTAGGTGCCCCGATCCTGTGTTCTTAGCTACTGTAGCAAGTGGGAGTCTCAGTGCCAGCTACTAGAGTGAGTGGGGATCTTGGCTTCCAGCCACTGGGGTGGGAACGGTGTTAATGAACAATGCATTGGGCAGAGGCCTACCACAATAAGTGGTTCTACAAGGAGTCTGCAAAGATGCGTCACAAGCAAATTCCACATATATATACTTGCACCAGCACCAATCCCCTGACAAGGTACTTAGCAACAACTGAAAACATCAGTGTGTTATCAGCATTCTTCTCATACTAAATCCAAAACACAGCACTAGGAAGAAATTTAACTCTATCCCAGCGAAACCAGGACAAGGCCTCACTAGTTAAGAAACATTTGCAGCTGATGCTCTTGCCAGTCACCATGATTCAATTAACAAAGTAGTTGTAAGGAGCCTCTAGTCAGTGCATCCTTTTATCTGAAGGATTTCAGTTGCTGTTATTTATCATATCCTGCTTATCTGACACAGTTTTGGTCAAGAACAGGTTGTATAACCTAAAGGTATATAAACTCCGTAACTGCCGCATTTGGACAGAATTCATATCAGCAGAGGCTGTCACTTTGCTGCTCTGTGTTCTCTCCTATAGCTATAGTAATAAACTGTTTCTGTTCTGACCTAATCTAAATTGTATTCTGGTTATTTCTGTGACAGCTATTACTTACTATATCTTGCAGGTACTCTTTCAAGCTACCACTCTACATGGTAGTGCCCTATTTCACAGGTACAACCAGAATCCTTAATTTATAAAGATAATACCTTTAATTTTACAACATTTCAATACATATGGCTTGATTGTAATAAATTAACAAAATTATCAGAGGACAGACACCTATCTGAGAAAAAATTGCATAACCCTTTTGTAACAAAAATCAAAGTTGTTCTTATTACAGGAGAAGAGGAGACTTTAAGGCATTTGAAAGCTAATAGAAAATTACAGTATTTCCATCCGAAATTAGTGAGTTTTTAGCTATATTGCAAAACTGTCTCTTCAGAGGCCATTCTTATGGCATGGTATTAATTTAGAATAGACTTCTGTTTATTCATCTACCAAAAAAAACCCAGAGGCTCCTACCTGAAAAAGACTATTCTTTGTTAGAGTAGAGCCTGTGAGCCACTTGGCTGTATTTCTATACTCTAGTCAACATGCTACAGAACTCTATAAATGCAAACTCTAAAAAGCATAATGGAAAAGCATTTATTGAAAGAGGAGAGAAAAGCTCAAACTTCTTGAACAGAAGTGTTGGGTTTTTTTTTTTTTGGGGGGGGGTTGTTGTTGTTGTTGCTTACAGAACTGCTGCCACAACTGCTACCTCTAATTACAAAACACTTAATTTTTCCCATCTTTTCTTACTGTTTTTATTGATTGATATTGTCCTTTTCCATCCCGGAAACAACTTCCTAATGTACTACTTGGGGTAATTTGCAAGGAATGCAAATCAGCCATCTTCTAAAATATGCAGATGCTCTTGATGTGTAAATAGTGCTATTTACACTGAGTTTAACTAACATGTATATGTTCTTTTCCATGTATTCCAATTTGAAGACAAGCCTGTAAGGCTATGTGAAAGGACAGTGTCTGCTCCTTTAAGGGCATCTGGTCCAGGGCCTTTTCAATGCAAAAAGGGATAATAAGAAAAGGAGGAAGCCATAAACAAGAACATAGAGACACAAAACTGACAGGCAAAAATAAGGGAGACAAAGACAAGAAACAAACCTCATCAGACACACTAATTGATGGCTTATAGTACTGGGTCTGGCTGGGATGGAGTTAACTTTCTTCATAGCAGCCCATATGGTGCTATGTTTTACATTTGTGGCTAAAACACTGTTGGTCACACACTGATGTTTTAACTATTGCTGAACAGTGTTTACACAGTGTCAAGGCCTTCTATGTTTCTCACTCTGCCCCCACAGAGAGTAGTTTGGGGGTGTGCAATTGTGGTGGGTGAACCTTGGCTGGATGTCAGGTGCCCACCAAGCCGCTCTATCACTCCCATTCCTCAACAGGACAGGGGAGAGAAAATATGACGAAAGGCTCATGGGTCGAGATAAGGACAGGGAGAGATCACTCACCAGTTACCGTCACGGGCAAAACAGACTCGACTCGGGGAAATTAATTTAATTTATTAACAATCAAATCAAAGTAGGGTAATGAGAAATAAAAACAAATCTTAAAACACCTTCCCCCCACCCCTCCCTTCTTCCCGGGCTCAACTTCACTCCCAATTACTCTACCTCCTCCCCCCGAGCAGTGCAGGGGGACGGGGAAACAGGGTTGCGGTCAATTCATCACACGTTGTCTCTGCTGCTCCTTACTCCTCGCGCTCTTCCTCTGCTCCAGCATGGGGTCCCTCCCACGGGAGACAGTCCTCCACGAACTTCTCCAATATGGGTCCTTCTCACTCCTCTCTTCTGGCTGCTGTTGCGCAGCAGTTTTTACCTCTTCTTAAATATGTTATCACAGAGGCGCTACCAATATTGCTGATTGGCTCAGCTTTGGCCAGCAGCAAGTCTGTCTTGGAGCCGGCTGGCACTGGCTCTATTGGACGTGAGGGAAGCTTCTGGCATCTTCTCACAGCAGCCACCCCTTTAGCCCCCCTGCTACCAAAACCTTGCCACGCAAACCCAATACGTTGATGAAAAGCTCTTGGGTCGAGATAAGGACAGGGAGATCACTCACCAATTACCGTCACGGGCAAAACAGACTCAACTTGGGGAAAATAATTTAATTTATTGCCAATTGATTGTAACAGAGTACGACAGTGAGAAATGAAACAAATCTAAAAACACCTTCCCCCCACCCCTCCCTTCTTCTCAGGCTCAACTTCACTCCCAACTCTTCTACCTCCTCCCTCCGAGCAGCACAGGGGAATAGAGAATGGGGGTTGCGGTCAGTTCATAATGCTTTGTCTCTCCCACTCCTTCCTCCTCACGCTGATTGGCTCAGTGGCGGGTCTGTCTTGGAGCTAGCTGGAACTGGCTCTATCTGACACGGGGCAGCTCCTGGTGTCTTCTCACTGAGGCCACCCTTGCAGCCCCCCCCGCAGCCCCCCCCGCAGCCCCCCCCTACCAAAACTTTGCCACGTAGGCCCAATACAGCAATGTAATGAAAATTTCCCTCCCCGTTATATCAATCAGTCTTTATAGTATGAAAGTGTATTAACTTTGTTAATATATTGTTTTGGGTTTGCGTGGCAAGGTTTTGGTAGCGGGGGGGGGGGGGGGTGTCTACAGGGGTGGCTTCTGTGAGAAGCTGCCAGAAGCTTCTCCCATGTCCGATGGAGCCAGTGCCAGCCAGCTCCAAGATGGACCTGCTGCTGGCCAAAGCTGAGCCAATCAGCGACGCTGGTAGTGCCTCTGTGATAACATATTTAAGAAGGGGAAAAAACTGCTGCACAACAGCAGCTGGGAGAAAGGAGTGAGAATATGTGAGAGAAACAACTCTGCAGACACCAAGGGCAGTGAAGAAGGAGGGGGAGGAGGTGCTCCAGGTGCCGGAGCAGAGATTCCCCTGCAGCCTGTGGTGAAGACCATGGTGAGGCAGGCTGTCCCCCTGCAGCCCATGGAGGTCCACGGTGGAGCAGATATCCACCCTGCAGCCCATGGAGGACCCCACGCCAGAGCAGGTGGATGCCCGAAGGAGGCTGTGACCCCATGGAGAGCCCGTGCTGGAGCAGGTCTTCTGGCAGGACTTGTGACCCCGTGGGGGACGCGCGCTGGAGCAGTCTGTTCCTGAAGGACTGCACCCCGTGGAAAGGACCCATGCTGGAGCAGTTTGTGAAGAACTGCAGCCCGTGGGAAGGACCCACGTTGGAGAAGTTTGTGGAGGACTGTCTCTCGTGGGCGGGACCCCACGCTGGAGCAGGGGAAGAGTGTGAGGAGGAAGGAGCGGCAGAGACAATGCGTAATGAACTGACTGCAACCCCCATTCCCCATCCCCCTGTGCTGCTCGGGGGGAGGAGGTAGAGAAGCCGGGAGTGAAGTTGAGCCCAGGAAGAAGGGAGGGGTGGGGGGAAGGTGTTTTAAGATTTGTTTTTATTTCTCATTACCCTACTCTGACTTTTGATTGGCAATAAATTAAATTAATTTCCCCGAGTTGAGTCTGTTTTGCCTGTGATGGTAATTGGTGAGTGATCTCTCCCTGTCCTTATCTCGACCCACGAGCCTTTCATCGTAATTTTCTCCCCTCGTCCTGTTGAGGAAGGGGAGTGATAGAGTGGCTTGGTGGGCACCTGGCATCCAGCCAGGGTCAACCCACCACATATATATATTAGTTTGCATTTTACACTGCAATCTGATGAGGTAGTGGAATATTACTGGGGACTTTGCTATCGTTCATGCTCAAGTAAACAAAGCAAAGGACACCAGCTCATCTCCGGGACCAGAAGGACAGCCTGACCCTGGAGATAGGGACCTTGCTTCTCGGAATCTTAGAGCTGTCCATGAAGGATCAAAGATATCCCTGGACAACCAAGATAACACTAGCTTCCTACCCCTCTAACATATCCTTGAAAAAGCCCCAGTAACTGGCGTCATAGATAAGAAACTATTGCAAGACCAACTCCAGAGATATCTGGAGTAATAGATAAGAAGTTGCTTTGCAAAGTTTTACTATGATTGGTAGTCAGTAGTATGTGTTAATTAGTGACTGATCAATTTGTATTGTACCTGTACACCTGAAAGGTATAAAACCCCATGTAAAAACTACATTTGGGGTGCCCAGTTTGGCTGGGACACCTCATGTGCATGAATAAATATTTACCCTTGTAATTCTATACTTTGCATCCTAGCCTTTCTCCTTGGTCAGCATGGGCCAGTTATGAATTTTCATAACAGCAAGAAGCTGGGAGAGGACACAACCAGGACAGCTGACCCAAAGTGACAAAAAAGATATTCCATACCATATAACATTGTGCTCAGCAACAAAAATTGAGAGGAGGGGGGCTTCGGGTAGGTAACTGTTGTTCGGGGACTGGCTGGGCATTGGTCTGCTTATGGGAGGTGGCGAGTGATTGATTTTGCATCACTTGTTTTGGGTTTTTTTCCCCTTTCTTTCTTCTTCCTCTTTCCTTTGTTTATGAAACTATTTTTATCTTGATCCACAAGTTTTCTTGCTTTTACTATTTCTATTCATTCCCCCCATCCCACTGAGGGAGGGAGCGAGTGAGCAGCTGCGTGGGGCTTAGCTGCTTGCCAAGGTCAACCCACCACAGCTATCAAGAAACTGCAGGAAAACTGAGACTTTGCAACTGATGATAAGGATGTAAATCTGAGGGTCCAGGATGTTGGGGGTGGTGGTGAAACTATGCAAACTGATGAGGGAATGTGCAGGGGAAGGGAAATGGGGAGGTGAAAGGAGGGACAGGAGGAACAGGCAGAAAGGGGTATAAAAGGAGCCAGTTGCATGTAAAATGGGGCTGGTCAGTACGCTTGTCTGACTGAGCCCTGCACCTGATCACCGCAGTCTGTCCTATCTTCTTATTAAACCCTTTCTTAATTATCTCTCTGCATAATCTCACTCTGTATCCCATGTGTACGTGTGCTGCAAGGACTAAATGCCAGTTACTGGGAGACAGGTGTGAGTGGATTTGGTGCCAGCTACTGGAGTCAGACCAGGGGTGTAGGCACCCTGCACCTGTGGTGCCAAGAACTGGAGCAGGTGAGGGTCTCGGCTGCCAGATGCTTGGGTGGGAACAATGTGTGTCCTGAAAATCAGCTACTGGGACGGAACAGCGTGAGTGAGGCGAGTGAGGGGCTCAGCAACAGTGTCTGGAGCAGGACCGCTGGTCACGGCCTGTGTGCCTGGTGATGGCTGCTGGTGGGGAGCAAGTGTCTGTATCTTCCCCAAGTCAGATGTGTGTGAGGGTGTGCATGTGTATTCACAGGCAAACTTCAAGCTGGACTAGCCGACGAGTAGGAGACTCGTGAAGCAGGTAAGAGGGCCTGGGATCTAGGTAGGGATACCAGACGGACAGAGGGGCTGTGCCGGTACTTGGGGGATCTGCAAGCGTGCATGTGCTTGTGAATCTAGAGAGTGTTGTGTGTGCCTTCACTAGTGAACTTCTATCGCTGACAGCCAAAGAGGAGGAAAGGGACTTGGCTGCCTGTGCTTACATTTTATGCAAGTCCTATATGTAGGTGCTCTTGAAGGCAACGCCTTGCCTGTGGGAGTCTATGTAACTGGCCGTGTCAGTGTCCTGCATGTGTCCTGTGTGTGTGTGTGTCTGTGTTTCTGGGATATGTGCTCAGCTTTGCTAATGGTTGAACCTGCAAACAGGAAAGTGGCAGCTGCATCCCCCAGCCTGGGCAGAGACCCCGGGTCCCCAGGCACACCAGGCTGGGCTCCAGCCACCAGGCAGGAGGGAGTTCTGAGCCGGAGCAGCTGGAGGCGGCACCTGTCTTAACATCCCTTAACACATTAAACCTGTACTTATTGACTACTTGATATACAGCTAGCATGCAGTCAACAATAAAGCCAATCTAACGGATGCAGGATAAAAAAGTCCCTTCATTGCCTGCCCACATCTCCCCCTCTATCTGAGGAAAAAGGAACTGGAAGGATCCTGCACCTGACATAGCCAATCTCCACAAGTTCCTTTAAAAAAAGAAACAGACCTAGAATTAAGTCACCCCCCATTAATGTTCACCTTTTCTTCCAATTGGAAGTCCCAATTTCCAATTTCTATTCTGTTCTTCTCTAGCTTTAAGTTTTAAAAAACACGATTCAGGTTCAAATCTTCAATTCAGACACACCAGACATCATAAATGTGTACAAGTGAATGAGAACACAAAGTGACAGTGATCTCTGGGACACGAGAGAGAGACAGAGAGAAAAGAAAGAACATGCATGAGCAATCTCTGCTCAGGAAAGGAATAGGCCTTTCTTAGCAATAAAGTCTTGCCAACAGAAGAAACAGAGCCAATGGACTCAAGAGGGATTTGATACCATCTATCTACCACCATAGAAAGGTTGCCCAATGTTATAACACAAAGTAGTAGCAAACCAAAAGCAGTGAAGACAAAAATCTTTGCAAGCCTCCACAGACGACCATCTCTGTAACAACAGATTTCACACGCAGACTGGATCAAAAATGATAAAAAAGACATGAACAAATCCTAAATAGCAAGTGGTACAGAGAATAAATGTGTTTGTTCTCACCAACTGAAGTTACAGCTTAAGCATCGTAAATAAAATTACTAGTATAAAAGCCTAAAGCCTAAGCTAAGGAAATTTGATTTTCTTGTTCGGTTTTTACCGCACAATTATTCACTGATAGCTTACTCTTTTTTTTTTTCTGGGTTTATTATAGATTGTATCTTAAATTAGCTTCCAAGATCACCTACAATTTTGACCACTGGAATTGCCGCACTGGCGTTTATATCATGATTATTAAGAAGTCAGTTTCCAAAGAAAAAAGAGAAATTAGAATAGCATTTAAGTGAATATCAATATTATAATGCGAAGCTAGCTTTAATCTTTGTTAGAGAGATCATCCCCAATTAGGCTCCTTGGACTGAGTGCAGCAAATTATAGAATGCTGTTCCAGATTGTTTCAAAGCAGAAAAAAGCATTAAAAGGCTAAAGTAGTAGAATACAGAGCATATGCAAGATTTGAAGTGCCTCTAGAACAGTTAAGCAATAATTTTTTTACTTCTTAAAGGCATTTGTGACAAAGAAATAATTTTAGCAGTTACCAAGACAAGTAAGCAGTAGCTCTTGATCTAAAGACCTACTGCTTCTTACCCTGACCAAACCTAAAGTCAAGAGCACAAAATCAATCCAATGGAAAAACTAGAGGAAAAAGTGTTGAAACTCCAGGAAATTTCCAGTTAGCTTCTGTCACACGTTCAGTAAATAAATTCCTTTTGAGGAATTGGTTATACTTGAAAACTTCAAGCTAAGAGGATATTCCCTCATGGGAAGCCATCAGGATTCAGGCAATATAAAAGAAAGAGGGACCTGATTCTCCTTTGACTCATTTTTGTCAGGGAGCAGCAAGGGCCAGCTACTCTGCAAGCAAAGGTGTCGTGGTTTAACCCCAGCCAGCAAAAATAAACGCCACGCAGCCGCTCGATCACCCCCCCTGGAGGGATGGGGGAGAGAAACGGGAGGGCACAAGTAGGAAAGCTCCCGGGTTGAGATAAAAACAGTTTAATAATTGAAATAAAACAAAGTAGAACAGTAATAATAACAATGAGAACAACAACAATAACAGAATACACAAAGCAGGCAATGCACAACACAAGCACTCACCGACCGCCGACCGCGTGTCACGAACGGGGGGGCGAGCCCCCCCCCACACCTGGTTTTTATACTGAGCATGATGTCACATGGTATAGAATACCCCATTGGCCAGCTCGGTCCACCACCCCGGCTGTGCTCCCCCCTCCCGGTGCAAGCATCACCCAGCAACAGCCAAAGCATCAATGGGCCATCAACGCTCCTTTCACACCGAACCCAAAACACAGCACACCCCCCAAGCTACTGGGAAGAAAGTTAACCCTGTCCCAGCTGGAACCAGGACAATATCCACCCCTTATTCTATACCATCTACATCATGCCCAGGTCTTACATTTTCCCATACGTTCCAATTAGTCACCGCTACTTTTCCCTGCCTTTTGATATATACACACACAGAGATATCATTCCCTTAGTCCATGGGCCATCCCTCTAAAACGTCCGTTGAGTTCATTTAGTCCATGACTTCGGGTTCCACCTGTCATAACAGTCTTGCAGGGCAGGAGAGATGGTGGGTGGTGTTGGGCTCTTGCATGCGGAGGCCAGTTCTGGGCGCTCGTCCGGTTCTATCATTGTTGCACCTTGCTCAGTTTCATCGGAGTTCATCCTACATTAATCTGGGTGATTCTTACTGTAATACTGTTAATATGGCATATGGTAACCATAGAAGTGATGACATACAGTACTATGTAATAACTAACATCGTACAATTCAGTTCATTGGCTATTTTCACCCAAAATTAAATCCCCTTGAGGTACACACCGGACTTCCCCATCCTTTCGCATCACTCACCAAGTGCACCCAGGTCCCTGAGCAAAAGCAATCCCACGGATGGGTTTTCCCTTGCCAGAGGCAGGAGTAACCCAGACTGTCTTCCCCAGCATATTTCTCATATGCACGACAGGGACTTTATCCCCCTCTACAGCACGTAAGGGTTTGGATTGGGCAGGGCCAGCTCGAGTGACAGATCCCCTGTTGTTGACTAACCAGGTGGCCTTTGCTAAATGTGTGTCCCAATGCTTGAATGTCCCACTGCCCATTGCCCTCAGTGTTGTCTTTAGCAGCCCGTTGTATCGTTCAATTTTTCCGGAGGCTGGTGCATGGTAGGGGATGTGATAGACCCACTCAATGCCATGCTCTTTGGCCCAGGTGTCTATGAGGGCGTTTCGGAAGTGAGTCCCGTTGTCTGACTCAATTCTTTCTGGGGTGCCATGTCGCCATAGGACTTGCTTTTCAAGGCCCAGGATAGTGTTCCGGGCGGTGGCATGGGGCACAGGATATGTTTCCAGCCATCCTGTGGTTACTTCTACCGTGGTGAGCACATAGCGCTTGCCCTGTCGGGTTTGTGGGAGCGTGATATAATCAATCTGCCAAGCCTCCCCATATTTATACTTCAACCATCGTCCTCCATACCAAAGAGGCTTTACTCGCTTGGCTTGCTTGATTGCAGCGCATGTTTCACATTCATGGATAACTTGTGCAATAGTGTCCATGGTCAAGTCCACCCCTCAATCACGAGCCCATCTATATGTTGCATCTCTCCCTTGGTGGCCTGAAGTGTCATGGGCCCACCGAGCTATAAATAATTCACCTTTATGTTGCCAGTCCAGATCTACCTGAGCTACTTCAATCTTGGCAGCCTGATCCACCTGCTGGTTGTTTTGGTGCTCTTCACTGGCCCGACTCTTGGGTACGTGAGCATCTACGTGACGTACTTTTACAACCAGGTTCTCTACCCGGGCACCAATATCTTGCCACAATGCGGCAGCCCAGATGGGTTTACCTCTGCGCTGCCAGTTGTTCTGCTTCCATTGCTGCAACCACCCCCACAGGGCATTTGCCACCATCCATGAGTCAGTATAGAGATAAAGTACTGGCCATTTTTCTCGTTCGGCAATGTTCAAGGCCAGCTGGATGGCTTTCACCTCTGCAAACTGACTCGATTCACCTTCTCCTTCAGCAGTTTCTGCAACTTGGCGTATAGGACTCCATACCGCAGCCTTCCACCTCCGATGTTTTCCCACAAGGCGACAGGACCCATCAGTGAACAGGGCATATTGCTTCTCGTTTTCTGGTAGTTTGTTATATGGTGAGGCCTCTTCAGCACGCGTCACCTCCTCCTCTGGGGATATTCCAAAATCTTTACCTTCTGGCCAGTTCGTGATCACCTCCAAGATTCCTGGGCGACTGGGGATTCCTATTCGGGCCCGTTGTGTGATCAGCGCGACCCACTTACTCCACGTAGCATCAGTTGCATGATGTGTAGAGGGGACCCTCCCTTTGAACATCCAGCCCAGCACCGGCAGTCGGGGTGCCAGGAGGGGCTGTGCTTCAGTACCAACCACTTCCGAAGCAGCTCGAACCCCTTCATATGCTGCCAATATCTCCTTCTCAGTTGGAGTGTAGCGGGCCTCAGATCCTCTGTATCCCCGACTCCAGAACCCTAAGGGTCGACCTCGAGTCTCCCCTGGTGCTTTCTGCCAGAGGCTCCAGGTAGGACCATTCTCCCCGGCTGCGGTGTAGAGCACATTCTTCACATCTTGTCCTGCCCGGACTGGCCCAAGGGCTACTGCCTGAACTATCTCCTGTTTAATTTGTTCAAATGCTTGTCGTTGCTCAGGGCCCCATCTGAAGTCGTTCTTCTTCCTGGTCACGTGATAGAGAGGGCTTACGATCTGACTGTAATTTGGAATATGCATTCTCCAAAAGCCCACAACGCCTAAGAAAGCTTGCGTTTCCTTTTTGTTAGTTGGTGGAGACATGGCTGTTATTTTGTTGATCACATCCATTGGGATCTGACGACATCCATCTTGCCATTTTATTCCTAAAAACTGGATCTCCTGTGCAGGTCCCTTGACCTTACTTTGTTTTATGGCAAAGCCGGCCTTCAGAAGGATTTGGACTATTCTCTCCCCTTTCTCGAAAACTTCCTCTGCTGTGTTGCCCCACACGATGATGTCATCAATGTACTGCAGGTGTTCCGGAGCCTCACCCTGTTCCAGTGCGGTGTGGATCAGTCCATGGCAAATGGTAGGGCTGTGTTTCCACCCCTGGGGCAGTCGGTTCCAGGTGTACTGGACGCCCCTCCAAGTGAAAGCAAACTGTGGCCTGCACTCTGCCGCCAAAGGGATGGAGAAGAAGGCATTAGCGATGTCAATGGTGGCGTACCACTTGGCTGCCTTTGACTCCAGTTCGTATTGAAGTTCCAGCATGTCCGGCACGGCAGCACTCAGTGGCGGCGTGACTTCGTTCAGGCCACGGTAGTCTACTGTTAGCCTCCACTCTCCATTGGACTTTCGCACTGGCCATATGGGACTGTTGAAGGGTGAGCGAGTCTTACTGATCACTCCTTGGCTCTCCAGTCGACGAATCAGCTCATGGATGGGGATCAGGGGGTCTCGGTTGGTGCGGTATTGCTGCCGGTGCACTGTTGTGGTAGCGATTGGTTCCTGTTGTTCTTGGACCTTCAACAACCCCACAACAGAAGGGTCCTCCGAGAGACCGGGCAAGGTGGACAGCTGTTTAACTTCCTCCGTCTCCAGGGCAGCTATACCAAAAGCCCACCGATACCCTTTTGGGTCCTTGAAATACCCTCTCCTGAGGTAGTCTATGCCAAGGATGCACGGAGCCTCTGGGCCAGTCACAATGGGGTGCTTCTGCCACTCATTCCCAGTTAGGCTCACTTCAGCCTCCAACACAGTTAACTCTTGGGATCCCCCTGTCCCTCCAGAAATACAAATGGGTTCTGCCCCTTTATAGCCTGATGGCATCAGGGTACACTGCGCACCGGTGTCTACAAGAGCCTTATATTCTTGTGGATCTGATGTGCCAGGCCATCGAATCCACACAGTCCAGTAAACCCGGTTGTCCCTTTCCTCCACCTGGCTGGAGGCAGGGCCCCTCTAGTCCTGGTCATCATATTCGCTATCCACTTCTTGTAAGTATGAGTCAGAAGCCCCTTTATTAAGGTCGGAAGTGGAATCAGCCCTTCTACTCTGTCTGGGGATCTCACTGGAGACTGGAGCAGCAGTTTTCCTGGAAGAACCCCCTTTTGTGGTTGTTTTCCCTTGCAACTCATGTACCCGTGCCTGTAGGACTGAGGTAGGTTTTCCATCCCGCTTCCTCATGTCCTCTCCGTGGTCACGCAGGTAAAACCACAGGGTGCCCCGGGGTGTGTACCCACGATGCCTCCTCTCTTGAGCAGAGGGACGCCTGCTCCTAATGGCTGAGACACTGGCCCGTGCAGGTGGGGAGCAGGACATATCCTCTTTGAGTTGCTGGACCTCCCGAGACAGTTTCTCCACAGCAGAGACACAGGCCCGTAGGGAGGAAGAGAGACTTTCTTCATATTGCCGGAGTTGGCCAGCCAGTTCATCCACTGTTTGTTCCTCTCCATCTCTCCAGGTCATTATTGCCAATGAGTTTGCATGTGACGCTGGTGCGCTCCGTACAAACTTCCGCCACATGGGTCGGGTGCATTTGACTTCATCTGGGTCTTTGGATAACTGCTCGTTGTTCAGGTCATCATAAATCACTTCCAGCACAGCTAATTCTCTCAGGTACTGGATACCTCTCTCCATGGTGGTCCACTTGCCTGGGTGACATATAACATCTTCCTTGAAGGGATACCTTTCCTTCACACCTGACAGGAGTCGCCTCCAGAGGCTGAGGACTTGTGCCCCTTGTCCAATTGCTTTGTCAATGCCCCCTTCCCTAGAAAGGGATCCCAGCTGCTTGGCTTCCCTACCCTCTATTTCCAGGCTACCGGCCCCGTTATCCCAGCATCGGAGCAGCCAGGTGACAATGTGCTCGCCTGGACGACAACTGAAGTCTTTTCGCATATCTCGCAGCTCACCCAGGGATAGGGATCGGGTGGTCACCATCTCATTTACGGGTTCTGCCTCCTCCTCCTCCTGTTCTCCTGATGGCCCTGGTTCATCTTCATCCCTTACTAAACGAGCTGATTTTCTTGTGCATTTTCTTTTTTGTATAGGGGCGACTGATACCGGCATGGGTTGGTTCTCTGTCACAGGGGGCAGAGTAGCTGCCGTGCCTGCCCTGGGGGGTGAGGGAGCCGCTGTGCTTGCCGTGGGGGGTGGGGTAGCCGCAGGGCCTGTTGCTTTGTCATCAGCTGCAGAGACGTTTCCTTCCCCTTGGGGGTTCTGAGTGGTGTTAAACAGGGCTCGGTAGGCGTGGGCCAGGCCCCAGCACATTGTAGTGATTTGCGTCTCCCTAGAATGGCCAGGGTGACAGCATACTTCTTCCAAATATTCTACTAATTTTTCAGGGTTCTGCACTTGTTCAGGGGTAAAGTTCCAGAACACTGGGGGTGCCCATCGCCCTAGGCATTTGCCCATGCTATCCCACTCGCCCTGCCACTCATAACTATCCAGCCTTGGGGCAGATCTCTGGATGACATTCTTGAATTGCTTACTAACCTTGGATAAAACCACAACAATATTCCCAAGGAGTACCAATAGATGTATCTTAACTACCCAGGGATGTTCAAGGTACTGGCAAGTTATTTTAACAAAGGAGATGACATCATAGAGGAAGGTAGCGAGGGTGCCATTCTCTATTTCCTCCATAAAAAATCTCTCGGAGGAAAAGGTATAATTGCTAATGGTCTCCATGAGGTGGTACCCGAAATGCAGAAACGGCTTCATTACGAATCCCAAATACCAAATAACCCCGAATGCCAGCGTTTTAGTAACAAATCTCCCAGGCAAAACATCATTAATCACGGCAGAGCACAACAGACTACAAAACCCAACTCCAATTTTTAACAGGTACAGCAAAAACAAGAGCATGGTGCAGAACAAATTAATATGTTACCAGATACAAATTCCTTAATATGCTCTAAATAATCTGTCGTTATCTCAACCCTTCGTGCCCCACGTTGGGCGCCAAAAAGGACTGTCGTGGTTTAACCCCAGCCAGCAAAAATAAACGCCACGCAGCCGCTCGATCACCCCCCACATCCGGTGGGATGGGGGAGAGAATCGGGAGGGCACAAGTAGGAAAGCTCCCGGGTTGAGATAAAAACAGTTTAATAATTGAAATAAAACAAAGTAGAACAGTAATAATAACAATGAGAACAACAACAATAACAGAATACACAAAGCAGGCAATGCACAACACAACCGCTCACCAACTGCCGATCGCGTGTCACGAACGGGGGGGGGGGGGGGGGCGAGCCCCCCCCCACACCTGGTTTTTATACTGAGCATGATGTCACATGGTATAGAATACCCCATTGGCCAGCTCGGTCCACCACCCCGGCTGTGCTCCCCCCTCCCGGTGCAAGCATCACCCAGCAACAGCCAAAGCATCAATGGGCCATCAACGCTCCTTTCACACCGAACCCAAAACACAGCACACCCCCCAAGCTACTGGGAAGAAAGTTAACCCTGTCCCAGCTGGAACCAGGACAAAAGGTGAGCCAGGAGTGGAGCACAAGAATAAGGCAAGCAGGAGCAGTGACCTCACCAACAAGGAGCCATAATGTGGAGCCGCAAGTCCAGGTCAGGATTAGGGCCAGAGACAGTAGTTGGGGTCAGACACAGTCCAGTGATCACCCAGCAACTCCGTAGTGATGAGGCAGGTCCAAGGCCAAGCCAGGAAGCCAAACCAGCGGGTCCAGGTCTCAGTCAGAATCACAGAGGTCTGAGACCGGGCACAGACACAGCTGCAATGTAGCACAGGCAGGGGCCAGTGGTAAAGCCTCAGCTTAAAAGCAGCTCTCAAGGGAAAAGGAGGGTCAGGCTTCAAAAAAGCCCTTCAAAAACAAATTAATTAAAACTTTATTGCTGCCATATCCTAAAGTTCCTTCTCAAGGATCTGAAATATTATTGGATTACATTATTGAGAAGCAGGTTTTAAATATTTGATAGTTTGCCTCTCCTTTCTCAGAGCCAATGAACCTCAAAGGCCCATACATGCTTCCATGCACAGAAATTAAATAGGTAAGCAAGAGCATGCAAGAGTTGCAGATTTTTTAATACTCATAGAGAAAGGATGAAAATATATAATTGAAGCTTCACAGTCTATTTATAGTCTAATATATTTGCAAATGAAATCTCTTTGTTAAAGTCCCAACTAAAACGAGATTCAGATCTGCTAACACAATGAGTTTACCTGGAATATCAGGGATGCAGCCTGCTATTGGACTCTAAGCATTATCCTTAGCTATGCTTCTGATCTCACACTAATCTTCTGGCATGTTCCATCCCATCTGCCCCCCCCCCATACATATAGGTCACTCCTTGATCAATAAGGCATCCCACCAAGTTAACAGGTGATAACAGAGGGGTGTTATTAACCCTGCCTACCCATTGGAGTGTTCAGGCTATAGCATCAGTGATCACCACCTTTTTGGGGTCCCTCCCCTCTTGCCTGTAAACACACTCCAGCAGCCCAAGCAACTGTAGTTGATTACCCCCTTCTTAGTCCCTCCACAGGGATATCACATTCATGGGATCAGCAGGATTGGGCTATTGCTCAACATATCCCTCCATCGGCCAAGCCCAAAGCCCACCTCTGTTGCGCAGGGGAACGTTTACAAGTGGCATAGGCACCAAACTCCCCAGAAGCCTGCTCTCGAGCCATCAGCTGTATCCCACTGGCTCCAGTTTCCCAGCACATCCATAGCCACTGCAAGGGTGTTTCCTCATAGCGGTGGCTGTAAGTTTTCTATATATCCTTAATCTTGCTCTGAGTAAAGGACACATTCTGTGTGGTCACATTCTGGGGAATGGTACTTCAATTCTCATAGGTCTGCCTAATTGCTGTAACTGGGGCTGCCTGATAGGACTCTGCTTTTAATTCATCATCAGAGTCCTTAGTTCACCATCCCAGGATCCCAGGTTTTGGGATCCCAGTCCATGGCAGTCACCTTTAAGTTCACTGACTGTTCTCCTAGCAGCACAGGCAGTTTGGCACATAGCTTTTAATTTTGCCAGTTCAGTGCTACTAGCTGCTAACTTCTGATCAAGCACCTCTCTTTTGCGCTTAGCACTTGTTAATACTTCCTTTGGCAAGCCATTACTCTGTTAAAAAACATCACCTCCATTTGTGACCTTTGTTAAGCAGTCCAATCTTTTTGGAGCTCTACTTGAAACATAAAATATGTACTGGCACACCCGCACAGCAAATCAGCATCTCTCTCCTACTGTTTTGTGTGTCTTATCCCTTCTGGCTAATTTCCGTGGATAATGCACTTGGAGACTGTCCAGGTGTAACCCATGGCAAAAATACAGAAAGTTGACACTGGGGGGGGAGAGTCAATAAGCAGCATAGTAAGTTGAGGTCATATGCATAAGGGTTTCTTCCTGCCACTCTATTAGCATACCTGCTTTGGTGTGGGTCACCCACAGGTCACAATCTCTTCAGGGGTGTACGTACCCCCCCCCCCCCCTTCTGGCACAGAGTCCTCCCCCAAGAGGGTATCCGACCGTCCATAGCTGCCAATTTCTTTCTGAAATATGTTTGAGCAGGGGCTCCATGTGCTTCTCCAACTGGATAAAGTTTTGGCATGCAATGGGTTTTCTTCCACTGTTGTTTACATCTGTGTCGATGCTTCTTCAAAGGAAGAAACCCTGGCAACAAAACAGGCTGGGGACTGACTAGCTGGGGAGCAGCTCTGCTGAAAAGGCCCTGGGGGGGTCTTGGCAGACAGCAATGCTGAACATGAGCCAGCAGTGTGCCCTGGCAAGCAAAGGCGGACAACAGCATCCTGGGCTGGATTAAAAGGAGCATAAGCAGTAAATTGCAGGAAATGATTCTTCCTCTCTACTCAACACTCATTAGACCACCTCTAGAATACCATGTCCAGTTTTGGGACCCACCCCCCCCAATACAGGAAAGGCATTGACAAACTGGAGTGAGTTCAGCAGAAGGCCATCAAGATGGTCAGGGGGCTGGAGCACTTGCCCTATGAGGAGAGGCTGAGGGAACAGGGCTTGTTCAGCCTGGAGAAGAGAAGGCTTCAGGGGGCCCTAACAGCAGCCTTCCAATATCCATGAGGAGATCATCAAGAAGATGGAGCCAGGCTCCTCACAGCGGTGCATGGTGGGAGTATGAGAGCTAACGGGCATACATTGAAACAAGAAAGGTTCAGACTGGATACAAGAAAAAATTTTTTCACCACGAGGACAGTCAAGCATTGGAACAGGTTGCCCAGAGAGGTTGTGGATTTTCCATCCTTGGAGATATTCAAAACCCAACTGGACACAGTCCTGGGAAACCTGCTCTAGTTAGCCCTGCTTTGAGCAGGGAGGGTTGGACTAGACGAACTCCAGAGGTGCCTTCCAACCTCAAATATTCTGTAACTGTTACGGAGAAGACTTACCCAAAATCTCTGGGCTACATCTGCTCTGCTCTAACAGTTTAGGCATGCACAGGAAAGAAACAAAGCAGCACAGATAAACTCTTAATAGCTTTACATCCTTAGAACACATTTAGGGCAGGAGACCAGACAGCAATCCAGGTAAACAACTGCTAATTGGCCTTAGATATGGAGTAAGTCAAAGATATTGGTGTGGGGTGATGCAACCAACGAGGCCACCAGCAGCTTAGGCCAACCACCTAAGTTCAAAAGCAATAAACAGTGAAGACTATAGGCCCTTATGGGGAACATCAATACACAGAGGTCCAACACCACACAGGAGTCTGAGCCCACAGTGTAACTGTTACACATAATGGCCGGGCCACCGACAAGGATCCAGACACATCAAGTAATCAGAATGGGTGTCTAGTTCCCCTGGGGTCCATGGTGCCTATCTAAACTGGACCAGAGAGGGAGGGGCCTAGACTGGTGCAAGTGTGAAGTACAAGCATATCACAGAAGATAAATCTTAGGATAGAAATCACTATCCCCCCACTATACTCATCACACTCAATAAATTTCATGTCACTGAGCGGTGTGGTTCTGTTCTTGCTGCTACCTTACCCCTAAATGCCTGAATTCTTAACCAAAGGTCGCAAAGGTAAGAGTGTCTTCCTGATGCTGAGCAATCCTGTTCTCCTGTATATTAAGTATCAGTGGTATTGAACTCTCCTTTTTTAATGTTAGGCACCTTTGTTTGCAGGGAATCCTATTCTTTTGCACACTGAATGCATTTGTGGGGATTTTTTTTCTGTTGTGTATTGAGCATACAACCCAAGCCTTTTCACATACTGTGTTTTGACAATCTGAGTAGGACCCCAGCCCTTGGCATGCTTGTTTGAGACCCTGTCTATTCATAGGCTGAGTACAGGTATTTGCACAGAATTTTTTGTTTGTGGTGAGGACATATAATCAGGAACCCTGTATTAGGTATGATTGTTTGTCAGGTGTATGTGGGGTCTGTGTGATGTGAGAGATATCAATGTTTCCCAAAAACGAAGAGTATATCCTCATAGCATGGTCAGATGCAGAGCGCTATAGCATTCGTAACCAAGCAACTGGGATTGCAACCCAGTTGGTTAAAACTAACGCTTGTTTCAGGGTGCCAGGTGAACGGTATGCAGATATACTGCAGTATCTGGCATCTTGTTTGTGAGTACAAGCCAAGGAGTACAAAAAGCTATCTGAGATGTATGCGAATGAGTGCATGAGATCTGCTGGCCAGCACTGAGTCTGATTCGCCAGAGAGTAAGAGGAGGATCAGGACATTTGTCCTGTCCATGTTTATATGCGTATGTGGTGGCTGTAAAAAACACTGTTCTTCCATCTTTGTTGATCTATTGATGGTTGACCATGCCTGTGCCTATTGGGAATTTATGCTCAGACCTGGGAAAAGCAGAAGCCCTAGCAAGCTGCAAGAGGTGAGATGCCCCTAAAGCAAAGTCCACAGGACTTGGCTGCTCCTTAACAACTGTTGTTGTGAGGAGGGAATGGCAGGTACAGAATCCCTATATGAGGAAGGGACTGCTCCTTTTGCAAATGTGCCCAAATCATTAGAGTTTGCAACCAAAATGCGTAACATTCACTTGAAGGAGTATATTCAGGGTCTATTGAAAGCAAAAGAACACCACAATTATTGAGCCATGCTATATTGGCCATAAAGCAGGCAGAGACCCAGAGGCTGAGCTCTCTGCAAACTGGTCCCTGGAATGTGAGAAAATCTGTTACACAAGGAAAATAAACAATTGCAAAAGGATGTCTCCTCAACCTAAAGAGAAGTTCAATTTATACAGAACCGAGCATTCAGACTCTGAGTTATACAGAAAAAAAACCAAACTATAAACCTTTGTGTCGTGGTTTAACCTGGCAGGCAGCCAAATACCACGCAGCCGCTCGCTCACTCCCCCCCACCCCCAGTGGGACGGGGAGAGAATCGGAAAGGGTAAGAGTGAGTAAAACTCGTGGGTTGAGATAAAGACAGTTTAATAGAACAGAAAAGGGAAAATAATAATGATAATGATAGAATATACAAAATGAGTGATGCACAATGCAATTGCTCACCACCCGCGCTGACCGATAACCAAGTAGCGATCTCTACTTCCTGGAACACGCCTCCCATTCATATACTGAGCATGACGTCACATGGTATGGAATACCCCGTTGGCCAGCTGGGCTAGCTGTCCTGGCTGTGCTCCCTCCTCCCAGCCTCTGCGTTTGGTAGAGCATGGAGCTGTCCTTGACAGGGCACTTAGCAACAACTGAAAACATCAGTGTGTTATCAACATTCTTCTCATACTAAATCCAAAACACAGCACTAGGAAGAAATTTAACTCTATCCCAGCCGAAACCAGGACACTTTGTAAAAGGTAAAGCACACAGCAATCAGCTCCACTTTCCTATGAAGAACCACCTAATTCTTTTGTCTGTCTCTCATCTCCCATTCTCCAATAATCCCCTCCCCCCTTTTTTGATTCATTTTGCTATAAAACACTACTTAATCCTGTAAACCCTGTAAATAATATACCTAGTAAAAATATCAAATATCCCATGGCTCCTGTCACTAGACAAATACTTGCCACCCCTGCTAGTCAACAAGAAGTGGTTGAACAGAGCACACCAGGGCCTGACAGTCTGGTATAACTCTGCCAGCAGCATAGGACCTTGAGCCAAGGGGATAAAAGAAAAGGCTTCTTTAAAAAAAAAAAAAAAAAAAAAAAGAAAAAAGCAGCAGCAGCTAGGGACACCCTTCCCCCCACCCCAAGCCAGGAATCCTTAAAACTTATGCCCTTAGAAGAACCAAATAATAAGAATAATCTATTCCCTGCCTTTTTAGAATAAAATGCTAGGCTGGGGAACTGGGTTATTCAACAGAAGAGCAAACGCTTGAAATCTGGATCCTTGCAAAACTACCAAAACCCTCCCCTAAAGAGCTCAGGAGTGTGTGCAGTACAGTGGGTACCATTTAAACTGTTACCTTTACCAGTGTGACTCCCCAATACCCTTAAAGGTAGCAAAAGGGGGGATCCAAAGCAAAAAGAAATAGTAATTTAGAAATACAAACTTATTGCCAAATTTTATTTTAAATTTAATTGAAAATTAAATTTCAAATTTAAACTAATTGTAAGTTTGGTAAATTCGGGAGTTGATTAGGAAATAAAAAGTTTTTGTATTCTGCTGGATGCTAACACATCCACCAAAGTATGAAGAGAAAAGAAAGAAAAAAAAAAAAAGAGGAAAAATTAGAAACTGAAATGGATCCAATTTAAAGGTTTTAATCTCCAAAAAAGAGAAACCCTGTTTCTCTAAAGTGAGGATGGACATATTTCCTATTTTTTGAATAATGATCAATAACAAATCCCTGATATACTGATAGGGATTGATACCAAATACAAAGGAACAGTGAAGAGACATACGGTTCTTTGGTTGAAATGATGCAGATGGGTTAGGAATGCTTTGTGAATGGACAGGCCGGACATCCAGTAGATAAAAAGGCCTTGAAACTTTGTATTCTGCGTAAAATAGATAAGGAGGCTAACCTTGTATCTTGAGTAGAATAGATAAGGGGGTAGTGCTAGTTTGTGCTAATGAGAATTGTGCTAATTAAGCCAAGGGTTAAAACTGAGCATGCATAAAGACTGAGTTCAACTAAAGGACACTGTGAAGAAGACTATCGACGACCACCAGAGGACCCTGAAAGACCACCAGAAGACCCTGAAAGACCACCAATGAACACAAGGGCGCATGCGTCAAAGACTTTTGCATATGTTAATGAATTCCGGGAAATAACATGAATATTTAGATTATTTCTCGGAAATGTAATGAATATGTATACTCTAATTGTATATAACTTCTATGGTTAAGTGATTTGGTGCGCACACTAGGTGGAGCGATCCCCTGTGCGTCCGGTGCTGCAATAAAGAATACCTGCTTTCTAAAACTCCAAATTGAGTCTTAGAGAGTTTGTCAGGAACTTCCTTGTTTCAGATTGGCACCCCAGATGGGACTTCCTCTGCTTGTCTGCGGGACCCGCTGAGAAAAAGGACTCCCTTGGGTACCCCCGGAGACTTCTCTGGAGGGACTCCTCGCCTCATCCGGATCACCGCAGGAGCAGACAAAGGACTATCTATTTGATAAAGGTATTCTTTAACTCCTTAACTTTTGGGATTGGCCAATTTGAGGCTATCCATAAGATGTACGCAGGACGGCGTATACCGAGGCGCTAGCACCTCAGTGGTATACATTGGTTTTGGTTTTGGTTTTGGTTTTGGTTTTGATTTTAAATAAGTTTGGAAGTATATGGAATTATCGGTATACTGTTGCTCGTTATGATTTTGGTACTCTAAATGAGTTTTGGGGTATACTGCGGTATACTATTGTTCATAATGATTTGTTGTTGTTGTTATTGTGATAAGAGAATTTTGTTGTTCTTTGTGTAGGTGTTTTCGATTTAGTATGAGAAGAATGTTGATAACACACTGATGTTTTCAGTTGTTGCTAAGTGCCCTCCTAGTCCAAGGACAGCTCCCGTGCCTACTGACTGAGCTAGGTACACAAGATGGGAGGGAACATAATCAGGACAGCCAGCCCAGCTGGCCAATGGGGTATTCCATACCATGTGACGTCATGCTCAGTATATGAAGGGTAGGCGTGATCCAGGAAGTACCGATTGCTACTTGGTTATCGGTCAGCGCGGGTGGTGAGCAATTGCATTGTGCATCACTCATTTTGTATATTCTATCAATATTATTATTATTTTCCCTTTTTGTGTTCTATTAAACTGTCTTTATCTCAACCCACGAGTTTTTCTCACTCTTACCCTTCCGATTCTCTCCCCGTCCCACTGGGGGGGCGGGGGGAGTGAGTGAGCGGCTGCGTGGTATTTGGCTGCCTGCCAGATTAAACCACGACAGTAGGAATTTTGTGTATATCGTAATGGGCGGTAAGCAGAGTGGAGATATCTTGAAGAAGAGTCCCCATTTGGTTCGGGGTTAGAGTCCCCATTTGGTTCGGGGTTAGAGTCCCCATTTAAGGTAAAATCTGAATAAGCCCACAGTAACTATTGTAAATATTTGTCTGTTTGCTGAGAGTGACACAGGGGTTTGAGTCCCCTTCGATTGTTTTGTGTAAAGGTATTGTCTATTGTCATAGTGATTGAATATTTGTGGTGGTGTTATGCGAAAAGTTTGTTTGTGTGACTTCCCATGTGTAAAATGGGTAACGGATCGTCTACGGGTGGGGGAATTTTAAGAAAATCACCTTTGGCTTGCATTTTAACACATTGGAAACAAATTGCAGGATCCCCTGGAGGGACCGCAAAAAGAGATGATTTGATTAAGTATTGTAATCAATGGTGGCCATTATATAAACTAGAAGACGGAGAAAAGCAGCCAATGAATGGAACTTTGAACTATAATACTTTGTTGCAATTAATGCTGTTTCTAAGGAGGGAAGGAAAATGAGATGAGGTATTGTATGCTGATATGTTCTTTACTCTGAGACAACATCCTGAGTGGCAAAAGAAATGTAAACTGATGATGAATGATGCAAATGGAATGTGTATGTTAGCAGGAAGTGCTAATGGGAAAAGAAAGAAAAAGAATTGTTCTGAGAGATGTGAAAAAGGAAAGGAATGTGTTAAGGACTGTGGGGAGGCTGAAGATGTGTAAACATGAAATAAGGCAGGGGTCAGAGGAGAATCCCTCGGCCTTTTATGAAAGATTCTGTGAAACTGCTTATAGATGGACGGATTTAGATCTGGAGGATGAGGCTAATAGATGTATGGGACAATTGGCCTCTGATATTAGAAAGAAACTGCAGCGAGTAGATGGAGCTGGGGAAATGTCTGCATCACAATTAATTGAAATAGAGTACAAGGTATATAATAATAGTGATGATGAAAAAAAAAGAAAAAAAAAGAGAAAAACTTAAAGAAAAACAGAAAGGAATAAAATTACAAGCCTCATTGCTAGCATCTGCAATCGCTGAAAATTCAGGCAGAGAGAGAGGAGGAAGCGGATGGAACAGGGTAGGGCGAGGACAGAATCCCTGGAACCGTGCCCCTTTGGGCCCTAACCAGTGTGCTTTTTGTAAAAAGGAGGGACATTGGAAAAATGAATGTCCCGGAGAAAAAAAAAAAAGTTTGTTAAATCTACGGAGAAAGGGGGGCAAGAGACAGTTGCTAACCTGATTATGTTGGGAACCTCTGACTCTGAATGAAGAGGACCGGGGGAAAGTATTAAGATCTCCCCAGCTGATCCCCTGGTTCCAGGAAAGCTGGGGAATGAAGTTATAGATTTCTTAGTAGATAGTGGAGCAACACGCTCTGTAGTAACTAGTTGTAAAAGGACCCCTAAAGTAAAACTTACATACCAATTGTTGGAGTCATGGGAAAACGAGCCCTTAGGCCATTTTTAAAACCTATGGAATGTACAATTGGAAAAATTACATTGACTCATGAATTTCTGTATATGCCAGAATGCCCTCTACCATTATTGGGACGCAACTTATTGTGTAAATTAAAGGCTCAACTAACGTTCTCTGCTAAGTCTATTCAGCTACATGTGCCTGAGGAGACCGCATGGAAGGCCCAATTGTGTCTGCTGACTGAGAAAGGAGAGGAGAGGACCGGGATCCCAGAAGAAATCCTGGATGCTGTGATACCCCTAGTATGGGCTTCTAAGAAACCAGAACGAGCCAAGAACACCATTCCAGTAAAAACAGAGTTGAAACTGGGAGCTCAGCCAGTAAGGAAAAGACAGTATGCTATGAAATTAGAAGCCAGGGTGGGCTTGGAATCATTAATCAAAACTTTTATGCAATTCGGTCTGTTGCAGGAGTGCCAATCAGAAGATAATACTCCCATCTTACCAGTTAAGAAGCCCCGAACCCAAGAATATTGACTGGTACAAGATTTGAGAGAAATTAATAAGATTACTGTTGACATGCATCCTGTGGTACCTAATCCATATACCTCACTCTCTGGTATTCCTGAGAATAAGGTATATTTTACTGTATTGGATTTAAAAGATGCATTCTTTTGCATTCCCTTAGAAGAAGAAAGTCAGAAAATATTTGCCTTTGAATGGGAGAGCCCTACCACCAGGAGGAAAATACAGCTTTGCTGGACTGTGTTACCACAAGGATTCAAGAATAGCCCCACACTGTTTGGTAATGTACTTGCTAAAGAACTGGAAGATGAGCAAGGTAAGAATCCTTCCATCACTTTGTTGCAATATGTGGATGACATCTTGCTCGGAGCAAGGACTGAACGTACTTGGGGTTTGTAATTTCTCAAGGAAAAAGAGAATTAAGAGCAGAACGAAAAGCAGCTATTTGTCAAATAGCTCCCTCCCCGATCAAAAAGAATTGCAAGGGTTTTTAGGAATGGCCGGATGGTGCAGGCTGTGGATACCCAATTTCAGTTTGATTGCCAAACCATTATATGCTGCTATTAAAGAACCTGGAGAAACTCTGGAGTGGACACCAGAATGCAGAAAGGGGTTCGACTCTATTAAAACTGAGTTGATGAGAGCCCCTGCCCTGGGTTTCCCGGACTTGACAAAACCCTTTACACTCTACGTCCATGAAAGACAACATGTGGCATTGAGAGTCCTGACCGAGACTTTGGGAAATTGGAAAAGGCCAGTAGCCTGTTTTTCTGAACAGCTGGATGAAGTAAGTAAAGGATGGCCAGCATGCCTGAGAGCAGTAGCTGTGGTGGTGCTATTAGTTAAAGAAGCTCGGAAATTAACTTTAGGACAACCTATTACAGTTTTTGTACCACATGCAGTGGTTGCCGTCCTCGAACAAAAGAGGCATCACTGGATTTCTCCTAGTCAATTGGTTCAATATCAAGTGGTACTGATTGAACAGGATGATGTAACTTTGAAAATGTCTGCAACTTTGAATCCCGCCACTTTAATACCAATAGATGAAAGAGGAGAACTGGAACATGACTGTTTGCATGTGATGGAACAAGTATACTCTAGCCGACCTAATTTAAAGGATGTGCCACTAACGGATCCAGAAATTGAACTCTTTACAGATGGGAGTGGCTTTATGGTTAATGGAGAGCAAAAAGCTGGGTATGATGTGGTAACCCTGCGGGACGAAATTGAAGCCTGAATATTACCTCCAAATACTTCTGCCCAGAAAGCAGAAATCATCGCTCTAACCCGAGCATTAGAGCTATCTAAAGACAAGAAAGTAAATATATACAGATTCTAAATATGCATTTGGAGTAGTCCATGTGCATGAAGCCATTTGGAAAGAACGTGGACTACAGTCTTCACAAAGGACTCCTATTAAATATGGATCAGAAATTTTGAAATTGTTACAAGCTGTCCAAAAGCCAAAAGAAGTTGCAATTATACATTGCAAAGCCCACCAGAAAGGACAAACAGAAGTAGTTAAAAGAAATCAGAAAGCAGATGAAACAGCTAAAAAGATTGCAATGACAGGACAACTAAAAGGAGCATTAATCCCTCCAAGAAAAATTCAGTGGGAACCCCCCGAAATATTCAGAGGAGGAAGATAAACTCGCTAAATATTTAGAAAGCACAAAGTCAAAGGAAGGTTGGTGGGTAACTACTGATGGGCAGGTTTTAATTACCGCTCCAATGGTACAAGAGATAATGAAGAAAACTCATAATGAGTCACACATGGGAGCAGACGCTTTACTAGCAAGTATTAAAAGATATGCTATAGGACCAAAAATGCAAAAATTAGCTAATATAACTGTACGACAATGTCAACGGTGTTGCGCGAACAATCCAAAATTTCAAAAGAAACCTCCAGTCGGAAAAGTGAAAGAAGGTTATTCCCCCGGGGAATACTGGAAAATAGATTTTTCTGAGTTGCCAAAATGTAACCAGTTTAAGTATTTCTTAGTTTTGGTAGATACTTTCTCTGGGTGGCCTGAAGCTTTCCCGTGTCGTACCAACAGGGCTAGAGAAGTGGTTAGAGTTTTACTCAAAGAAGTGATTTCAAGGTTTGGTATACTGGAAGGGATATCCTCAGATAATGGGCCTCATTTTATAGCAGAAATAGTCCAAGGAGTAACTAAATTTTTACAGATACAATGGGATTTACATACACCTTAGAGACCCCAGTCAAGTGGAAAAGTAGAAAGGATGAGTCAGACTCTAAAGAGACAGATTTAAAAGCTGTGTCAAGAAACGCAGATGAGGTGGGTAGATGTGCTGCCCATAGCATTAATGAAAATTCAAATCATTCCTAAAGTTAGGGAAGGGGTAAGCCCTTTTGAAATATTATATGAGAAAACATACCCTACTACTTTAGTTGTAAAAAAAGGAGACCAAATGCATTTAAAAGGAGAAGTGGAAAAGACCCTATTTGGTGTTATTTACCACTTACACTGATGTGAAGGTGAAGGGTATTGTTCTGGTTTCGGCTGGGATAGAGTTAAATTTCTTCCTAGTGCTGTGTTTTGGATTTAGTATGAGGAGAATGTTGATAACACACTGATGTTTTCAGTTGTTGCTAAGTGCCCTCCTAGTCCAAGGACAGCTCCCATGCCTACTGACTGAGCTAGGTACACAAGATGGGAGGGAACATAATCAGGACAGCCAGCCCAGCTGGCCAATGGGGTATTCCATACCATGTGACGTCATGCTCAGTATATGAACGGTAGGCGTGATCCAGGAAGTAGCAATCGCTACTTGGTTATCGGTCAGCGCGGGTGGTGAGCAATTGCATTGTGCATCACTCATTTTGTATATTCTATCATTATTATTATTATTTTCTCTTTTCTGTTCTATTAAACTGTCTTTATCTCAACCCACGAGTTTTTCTCACTCTTACCCTTCCGATTCTCTCCCCGTCCCGCTGTGAGGGGGGGAGTGAGCGAGCGGCTGCACGGTTTTTGGCTGCCTGCCAGATTAAACCACGACAGTCCTTTTTGGCGCCCAACGTGGGGCTCGAAGGGTTGAGATAACGATAGATCTGACCAAAGTGTGTTAAGGCAAAATTGTTATAAGCATTCATTATATTGATTGGTCACAATGTTGATTTATTGGCTCTCAAAGTTGTGGGGCTGGCTCTCAATGTTGGGTCATGTAATACCTTGCTTGCAGTATATGTTCCCTCTTGTGCTGTTTATCATTATTCAGAACTGGGCCAAGGTTATCATTTTGCTGCTGTTTTATGAGGTGATAAAATCATTGGTCGTAAGTCTAATCTGGTATCTGTAATCAGCACTGCCATCATTTCTGTACCTCGGGAACCACCTCTTAGAAACTATTAGTAATTACACTTTTTTCTCCTCGGAGAATGAATGTAAGGGGGAGACAGGATGGGACACTTTCTCCCACTTGTTCATCTTCCCTTCCATATCTTCAGAAACTCCTTTTTCTTCTGTCCTCTTCATGAAGATGTCCACAATATTCCCTGAGAATTTTGAATATCCTTGGGATGTTCAAACAAGCATGTTCATATTGCTATGTCTCCTGAATGTTGTTCAGGCCTTGTTTAGGGTTAAAAAACTATTCAGGAATACTGTCCAGAGATCAACCCTCAGGAACAAGAAAAGAGGGAGGGCAAACGGCGGTGCCTCGTCGGGGCGGGCGGAGCGGCGGGTCCTGGGGGCGGCGGGATATTAACCCCGGCCACAGACACGGTGGCTGCTCAAACCCCCACGACAGGCACTGCGGCTACTTCAATCCCCACGACAACCCCTGTGGCTACTCAAACCCCCGTAACAGTCACTGTAGCTTCTCCAACCCCTGCGACAGGCACTGTGGCTACTCAAACCCCGGGGACAGACACCGTGGGTACTCCAACCCCCGTGACAGGTACTGCAGCCACTCAAACCCCGGCAACAGTCACTACAGTTACTCCAACACCCGCGACAGGCACTGCAGCCACTCAAACCCTGTCAACAGGCACTACAGTTACTCTAACCCCCATGACAAGCACTGCAGCTACCCAAACCCCAGCAACAGGCACTACAGCTGAACCAGAGGACCAACCCTTGCTGGTATCCGTCGCCCCTGTACAGAAGAGGAAATCTTGGAAGCGAAAGTCAGGTCGTTTAGAAAGGGATGATGGAAAAGCAGGGCCATCACGAGGAGGGCAGGAGGAAGAGGAAGAACTCATAAACGAGACGGAAACCAACCGATCCCTATCCCTGAGAGAGCTGCGAGATATGCGGAAAGATTTCAGCCGTCGTCCAGGCGAGCATATTGTTACCTGGCTGCTCCGATGCTGGGATAATGGGGCCAGTAGCCTGGAATTAGAGGGGAAGGAAGCCAAACAGCTGGGATCCCTCGCTAGGGAAGGGGGCATTGACAAAGCAATCGGAAAAGGGACACAGGTCCTCAGCCTCTGGAGGCGACTGCTGTCAGGCATGAAGGAAAGGTATCCCTTCAAGGAAGATGTTATATATTGCCTAGGCAAATGGACCACTATGGAGAGAGGTATCCAGTACCTGAGAGAACTAGGCGTGCTGGAGGTGGTTTATAGTGACCTGGACGACGCCCGAACACCCAAAGATCCAGATGACGTCCAGTGCACCCGACCCATGTGGCGGAAGTTGGTACGGAGCGCACCAGCATCGTATGCCAGTTCGTTGGCAGTACTGTGCTGGAAAGAGGAAGAAGCACCAACGGTGGATGACACGGTTAGCAGACTCTGGGAATATGAAGGAAGTGTCTCCTCCTCCCTTGTCTCGGCTGTGGAGAAACTGTCCCGGGAGGTCCAGCAACTCAAAGAGGGTATATCCTATTCTCCACCTGTACGGACCAGTATCTCAGCCATTAGGAGTCAGTGTTTTTCTGCTCAAGAGAGAGGATATAGAAGGTACACACCACGGGGCACCCTGTGGTTTTACCTGCGTGACCACGGAGAGGACATGAGGCAGTGGGATGGAAAACCTACCTTGACCCTAGAGGCACGGGTACGTGAGTTGTAAGGAAAAACAGTCACACAAGGGGGTTCTCTCAGGAAAAATGCTGCTCCAGTTTTCAGGAAAAACCTGTCACACAATGGTCCAGTTTCCAGTGAACAGTTCCCCAGACAGAGTAGAAGGGCTGATCTTACTTTGGATTGTAATGAAGGAATTCTTGACTCGCGTTTGCAAGAAGTGAGAAACGGATACTATGACCAGAACTAGAGGAGGCCCTGCCTCCAGCCAGGTGGAGGAAAGGGACAACCAGGTTTACTGGACTGTGTGGATTCGATGGCCTGGCACATCAGACCCACAGGAGTATAACGCTCTCGTAGACACCGGTGCACAGTGTACCCTGATGCCATCAAGCTATAAAGGGGCAGAACCCATTTGTATTTCTGGAGGGACAGGGGGATCCCAAGAGTTAACTGTATTGGAGGCCGACGTGAGCCTAACTGGGAATGAGTGGCAGAAGCACCCCATTGTGACTGGCCCAGAGGCTCCGTGCATCCTTGGCATAGACTACCTCAGGAGAGGGTATTTCAAGGACCCAAAAGGGTATCAGTGGGCTTTTGGTATAGCTGCCCTGGAGACGGAGGAAATTAAACAGCTGTCCACCTTGCCTGGTCTCTCGGAGGACCCTTCTGTTGTGGGGTTGCTGAGGGTTGAAGAATAGCAGGTACAAATCGCTACCACAACGGTGCACCGGCGGCAATATCGCACCAACCCAGATTCCCTGATACCCATCCATGAGCTGATTCGTCGACTGGAGAGCCAAGGAGTGATCAGCAAGACTCGCTCACCCTTTAACAGTCCAATATGGCCAGTGCGAAAGTCCAATGGAGAGTGGAGACTAACAGTAGACTACCGTGGCCTGAACGAAGTCACGCCGTCACTGAGTGCTGCCTTGCCGGACATGCTAGAACTCCAATACGAACTGGAGTCAAAGGCAGCCAAGTGGTACGCCACCATTGACATCACTAATGCGTTCTTCTCCATCCCTTTGGCGGCAGAGTGCAGGCCACAGTTTGCTTTCACTTGGAGGGGCGTCCAGTACACCTGGAACCGACTGCCCCGGGGGTGGAAACACAGCCCTACCATTTGCCATGGACTTATCCAGACTGCACTGGAACAGGGTGAAGCTCCTGTGTTGGAAGACCGTGACTGGGGGGGATGATAAACTCCCAGTGAACCCTGAACTTGTTCGAGACTTGCTGCTCCAGCTGGATGTGCATAAGTCTACGGGGCCCAATGGGATTCATCCCAGGGTACTGAAAGAGCTGGCCGATGTCATCGCAGGACCTCTCTCCATTATTTTTAAATGGTCTTGGGAGTCTGGAGAGGTCCCAGTCGACTGGAAGCTGGCAAATGTTGTCCCAATTTTCAAGAAGGGTAAGAAGGAAGACCCCGGTAATTACAGGCCTGTCAGTCTCACTTCAGCGCCTGGTAAAATTATGGAGAAGGCTATTCTGGGAGTTATTGAAAAACACTTGAGAGACAACACAGTCATTGGTCATAGTCAACACCGGTTCATGAGGGGAAAGTCCTGTTTAACTAACTTAATTTCCTTTTATGACAAGGTCACCCATCTAGTTGACCAAGGGAAGCCAGGAGATGTGGTGTTTTTGGATTTTAGCAAAGCTTTTGATACTATCTCTCACAGTATCCTTCTGGATAAACTGTCCAGCATACAGCTAGACAAGTCCATAATACGATGGGTGAGCAATTGGCTGATGGGTTGGGCTCAAAGAGTTGTAGTAAATGGGGTTACATCAGGCTGGCGGCCAGTCACCAGTGGGGTTCCCCAGAGCTCAGTTGTAGGGCCAGTGCTCTTTAATGTTTTTATAAAGGATCTGGACGCAGGAGTCGAATGTACATTAAGTTTGACGACAATACTAATTAGGAGGAGATGTGGACTCCCTCGAAGGTAGAAAGGCCCTACAGAGAGATCTGGACAGACTAGAGAGCTGGGCAATCACCAACCATATGAAATTTAACAAGAGCAAGTGCCGGATTCTCCACCTGGGACAGGGTAAACCTGCTTATACGTACAAATTGGGGGACAAGAGGCTGGAGAGCAGCCCCATGGAAAGAGATCTGGGGGTTTGGGTTGATGGCAAGTTGTACATGAGTCAACAGTGTGCCCTGGCAGCCAAAAGGGCCAACCGTGTCCTGGGGTGCATCAAGCACAGCATAGCTAGCTGGTCGAGGGAGGCAATTGTCCCACTCTACACCGCACTGGTGCGGCCCCACCTCAAGTAGTGTGTGCAGTTTTGGGCGCCTCAATATAAGAAGGACATCAAACTATTAGAGTGTGTCCAGAGGAGGGAGACCAAGATGGTGAAAGATCTTGAGGGCAAGACTTATGAGGAGCGGCTGAGGTCACTTGGTTTGTTCAGCTTGGAGAAGAGAAGGCTGAGGGGTGACCTCATCGCAGTCTACAACTTCCTCAAGAGGGGCAGCAGAGGGGGAGGTGCTGATCTCCTCTCTCTGGTGACCAGCGACAGGACACGAGGAAATGGAATGAAGCTGCATCAGGGGAAGTTCAGATGGGACATTAGGAAAAGGTTCTTCCCTGAGAGGGTGGTCGGTCACTGGAACAGGCTCCCCAGGGAAGTGGTCATGGCACCAAGCCTGTCAGAGTTCAAGGAGTGTCTGGACGACGCTCTTAGTCATATGGTTTAGTTTTAGGTAGTCCTGCAAGGAGCAGGGAGTTGGACTTGATGATCCTTATGGGTCCCTTCCAACTTGAGATATTCTAAGATTATCATATTCTATGATTACATGATAACACCTGCAATATAGTGATGACAACATCATGCGGGGCAACACAGCAGAGGAAGTGTTTGAGAAAGCTTTCAGAAGAATCTGGATTATTCTTTTCCCTAGTTTTGCCATAAAACAAAGTAAGGTCAAGGGACCTGCACAGGAGATCCAGTTTTTGGGAATAAAATGGCAAGATGGGCGTCGTCATATCCCAATGGATGTGATCAACAAAATAACAGCCATGTCTCCACCAACTAGCAAAAAAGAAACACAAGCTTTCTTAGGTGTTGTGGGTTTTTTGGAGAATGCATATTTATGGTTATAGTCTGACCGTAAGCCCTCTCTATTGAGTGACCCAGAAGAAGAACGGTTTCAAATGGGGTCCTGAGCAGCAACAAGCCTTTGAACAAATTAAACACGAAATAGTTTGTGCAGTAGTCCTTGGGCCAGTCCGGACAGGACAAAATGTGAGAAACATGCTTTACACCACAGCCAGGGACCATGGTCTCACCTGGAGCCTCTGGCAGAAAGCACCAGGGGAGACTCGAGGTCAACCTCTAGGGTTTTGCAGCCAGGGATACAGAGGATCCGAGGCCCATTACACTCCAACTGAAAAAGAAATATTAGCAGCATATGATGGGGTTCGAGCTGCTTCAGAAGTAGTTGGTACTGAAGCACAGCTCCTCTTGGCACCTCAATTGTCTGTGCTGGGCTGGATGTTCAAAGGGAGGGTGTGACTGTTCACTCAACTCCTGCTCAGATTGTTGGCTAACACACAGCTCATGCTAAGGCCTGATGTATGCTGGGAGCAGCGCCATTAGGTAAAAGCAAGAGCACCACACAGGCAGGACAGGTGGCCAGAAAGAGCTAAAATGACATTATGCAGCCATTATCACTTGCAGCTTGCTGTCTCCTGCAGCCATCATCTTTGCATATTGAGTGTCTGGCAGTTTCGTCAGAATCTGCTAACTCATGGAAATGGTGTAGACCAATCTTCCAAGCTGGAAGGTATAAAAACATCAGCTTACCCAAAAGGTTTTGAAGCAGATCACAGCAGCTGGATTGCTGAGGGTTTCGTGCTTCCCAGTGTGACAGGGGATGCCCGACCCTGACCGAGGAGGAAGGATGAGCACTCTCACCATTGGCTAGGTAACTATTTGCTCATAGGTGCACGACTTACGAGTTATAAGTTGTGAGTTATGAATTAGAAAACTTGCGAGTGAGAAACCTCATGACTTCAGTGATGAATTAGTGAATTCACGTGATAGACTAGTCTGTGCAAAGGGGATTGAGCCCTTGCTTGTCATGTTTCTTTGTTTTCTTTCCTTATGAGCTCATAAAATAAAGTTTAATTTACAGAGTACGTTGTCCTGTAACTTTGAGACATCAAAACGGACCATGATGGAGTCCCCTCTGTGCATCATGCAACCGATGCTACATGGAGTAAGTGGGTCGCACTAATCATGCAATGGCCTTGAATGGGAAACCCCGACCGCCCAGGAATCTTGCAAGTGATCATGGACTGGCCAGAAGGCCAAAACTTTGGAGTGTTGCCAGAGGAGGTGACTCGTGCTGAAGAGGCCCCTCTGTATAATAAATTACCAGAAAATGAGAAGCAACATGCCCTGTTTTCAGAAGGATTCTGTCATATTGTGGGAAAACAGGGGGAAGGCCAACAAGGCAGATATCATGGTGGGAGTCTGTTACAAACCACCCAACCAGGATGAAGAGGCAGATGAAATATTCTACAAGCGGCTGGGAGAACTCTCAGAGTCACTAGCCCTTGTTCTCATGGGGGACTTCAACTTTCCGGATGTCTGCTGGAAATACAATACAGGGGAGAGGACACAGTCGAGGAGGTTCCTGGAGCATGTGGAAGATAATTTCCTGACACAGCTAGTGAGTGAGCCTACCACGGGAGGTGCCCCGCTGGACCTGTTGTTTGTGAACAGAAAAGGACTTGTGGGTGATGTGATGGTTGGAGGCCGTCTTGGGCACAGCAATCACGAAATGATAGAGTTTTCGATTCTTGAAGAAGTAAGGAGGGGGGGCAGCAGAACTGCTACCTTGGACTTCTGGAGGGCAGACTTTGGCCTGTTTAGGAGACTGGTTGACAGAGTCCCTTGGGAGGCAGTCCTGAAGGGCAAAGGAGTCCAGGAAGGCTGGACATTTTTCAAGAAGGAAATCTTAAAGGCGCAGGAGCAGGCCGTCCCCATGTGCCGAAAGACAAGCTGGCAGGGAAGAAGACCGGCCTGGCTGAACAGAGAGCTTTGGCTGGAACTCAGGAAAAAAAAGAGAGTTTGGAAGAAGGGGCAGGCAACTCAGGAGGAGTACAAGGATGTCGTGAGGTTATGCAGGGAGAAAATTAGAAGGGCCAAAGCCCAACCAGAACTTAATCTGCCTCTGCTGTAAAAGACAACAAAAAATGTTTCTATAAATACATTAGCAACAAAAGGAGGGCTAGGGAGAACCTCCATCCTTTATTGGATGCGGGGGAAACATAGTGACAAAGGATGAGGAAAAGGCTGAGGTACTTAATGCCTTCTTTGCCTCAGTCTTTAATAGTCAGACCAGTTGTTCTCCGGGTACCCAGCCCCCTGAGCTGGAAGACAGGGCCGGGGAGCAGAATGAAGCCCCCATAATTCAAGGGGAAATGCTTAGCGACCTGCTACACCACTTAGACACACGCAAGTCTATGGGGCCAGATGGGATCCACCCGAGGGTACTGAGGGAGCTGGCGGAGGAGCTTGCCAAGCCACTCTCCATCATTTATCAGCAGTCCTGGCTAACCGGAGAGGTCCCAGACGACTGGAAGGTAGCAAATATGACGCCCATCCACAAGAAGGGCTGGAAGGAGGATCCGGGGAACTACAAGCCAATCAGCCTGACCTCGGTGCCAGGGAAGGTTATGGAGCAGATCATCTTGAGCGCCATCACGCGGCACGTACAGGACAACCAGGTGATCAGGCCCAGCCAGCACGGGTTCATGAAAGGCAGGTCCTGCTTGACCAACCTGATCTCCTTCTATGACCAGGTGACCCGCTTAGTGGATGAGGGAAAGGCTGTGGATGTTGTTTACCTGGACTTTAGTAAAGCCTTTGATACCGTTTCCCACAGGATTCTCCTAGAGAAACTGGCTGCTCATGGCTTCGACGGGCATGCTCTTTGCTGGGTAAAAAACTGGCTGGATGGCCGGGCCCAAAGAGTTGTGGTGAATGGAGATAAATCCAGTTGGCGGCTGGTCACAAGCGGTGTTCCCCAGGGCTCAGTACTGGGGCCGGTCCTGTTTAATATCTTTATCAATGATCTGGACGAGGGGATCGAGTGCTCCCTCAGTAAGTTTGCAGGCGACACCACGCTGGGCAGGAGTGTTGATCTGCTCAAGGGTAGGAAGGCTTTGCAGAGGGACCTGGACAGGCTGGATCGATGGGCGGAGGCCAAGTGTATGAGGTTCAACAAGGCCAAGCACCGGGTCCTGCACTTGGGCCACAACAACCCCATGCAACGCTACAGGCTTGGGGAAGAGTGGCTGGAAAGCTGCCCAGAGGAAAAGGACCTGGGGGTGCTGGTTGACAGCCGGCTGAACATGAGCCGGCAGTGTGCCCAGGTGGCCAAGAAGGCCAATGGCATCCTGGCCTGTATCAGAAATAGTGTGGCCAGCAGGAGTAGGGAGGTGATCGTGCCCCTGTACTCGGCACTGGTGAGGCCGCACCTCGAATACTGTGTTCCGTTTTGGGCCCCTCACTACAAGGAGAACACTGAGGTGCTGGAGCATGTCCAGAGAAGGGCAACGAAGCTGGTGAAGGGCCTGGAGCACAAGTCTTATGAGGAGCGGCTGAGGGAACTGGGGTTGTTTAGTCTGGAGAAGAGGAGGCTGAGGGGAGACCTTATCACGCTCTACAACTCCCTGAAAGGAGGTTGTAGTGAGGTGGGTGTCGGTCTCTTCTCCCAAGTAACTAGCGTTAGGACGAGAGGAAACGGCCTCAAGTTGCACCAGGGGAGGTTTAGATTGGACATTAGGAAAAATGTCTTCACTGAAAGGGATATCAAGCATTGGAACAGACTGCCCAGTGAAGTGGTTGAGTCACCATCCCTGGAAGTATTTAAAAGATGTGTAGATGTGGTGCTTAGGGCAATGGTTTAGTGGTGGACTTGGCAGTGTTAGGTTTACGGTTGGACTTGATGATCTTAAAGGTTTTTTCCAACCTAAATGATTCTATGATTCTATGAACAGCGGAGGTGGAAAGCTGCTGTGCAGAGTCCTACAGGATGTGTTGCCGAAACTGCTGAAGGAGAAGGTGAATCGAGCCAGTGGTGAAAGCCATCCAGCTGGCCTTGGACATTGCCAAACGAGGAAAATGGCCAGTACTTTATCTCTATACTGACTCATGGATGGTGGCAAATGCCCTGTGGGGGTGGTTGCAGCAATGGAAGCAGAACAACTGGCAGCGCAGAGGTAAACCCATCTGGGCTGCCGCATTGTGGCAAGCTATTGCTGCCCGGGTAGAGAACCTGACTGTAAAAGTACGTCACGTAGATGCTCACGTACCCAAGAGTCGGGCCACTGAAGAACATCAAGACAACCAGCAGGTGGACCAGGCTGCTAAGATTGAAGTGGCTCAGGTGGATCTGGACTGGCAACATAAGGGTGAATTATTTATAGCCCTGTGGGCCCATGATGCCTCAGGCCATCAAGGAAGGGATGCAACATATAGATGGGCTCGTGATCGAGGGATGGACCTGACTATTGACACCATTGCACAGGTTATTCATGAATGTGAACCATGTACCATAATCAAACAAGCCAAGCAGCTAAAGCCTTTTTGGTATGGAGGACGATGGTTGAAATATAAATATGGGGAGGCCTGGCAGATTGATTATATCACACTCCCACAAACCTGACAAGGCAAGCTCCATGTGCTTACAATGGTGGAAGCGACCACTGGACGGTTGGAAACATACCCTGTGACCCATGCCACTGCCCGGAACACTATCCTGGGCCTTGAAAAGCAAGTTTTAAGGCAACACGGCACCCCTGAAAGAATTGAATCGGACAATGGGGCTCATTTCTGAAACAAGCTCATAAACACCTGGGCCAAGAAGCATGGCATTGAGTGGGTGTATCACATCCCCTATCATGCACCAGCCTCCGGGAAAGTTGAACGATACAATGGACTGCTAAGGACTACTCTGAGAGCAATGGGTGGTGGGACATTCAAGCAGTGGGATACACATTTAGCAGAAGCCACTTGGCTAGTTAACACCAAAGGGTCGACCTGGCCCTGCCTAATCAACACCCCTGCGCACTGTGGAAGGAGATAAGGTCCCTGTAGTACATTGTCCTGGTTTTGGCTGGGATAGAGTTAAATTTCTTCCTAGTGCTGTGTTTTGGATTTAGTATGAGGAGAATGTTGATAACACACTGATGTTTTCAGTTGTTGCTAAGTACCCTGCTAGTCAAGGACTTTTCAGCTTCCATGCTCTGCCAAGTGCACAAGAGGCTGGGAGGGAGCACGGCCGGGACAGCTAGCCCAGCTGGCCAACGGGGTATTCCATACCATGTGACGTCATGCTCAGTATATGAGTGGTAGGCGTGATCCAGGAAGTAGCGATCGCTACTTGGTCATCGGTCAGCACAGGTGGTGAGCAATTGCATTGTGCATCACTCATTTTGTATATTCTATCATTATTGTTAATGTTATTATTATTGTTATTATAATTTTCCCTTCCTTTTCTTCTATTAAATTGTCTTTATCGCAATACACAAATTTTACTTTTTTTTTAATTCTCTCCCCCATCCCGCTGTGGGGGGCGGGTGGAGTGAGCGAGCGGCTGTGTGGTGTTTGGCTGCCTGCTGGGTTAAACCACAACATACATATAAGGAACTGGCTGGGAAAGATAGTCTGGGTTATTCCTTCCTTGGGAAAAGGCTAATGCATTTGTGGGATTGCTTTTGCTCAAGGACTGGGGTGTACTTGGTGGGTAATGTGGAAGGATGGGGAAGTCCAGTGTGTACCTCAAGGATATTTAATCCTGGTGAAAATAATCCATGATTTGAGTTGTATGATGCCAGTGTTACACGATGCTGTATGTCACCACTGCTTTCTCTGCCATACGTCAAAGGTATTATAGCAGGAACCCCTTGCTGCTAGCCAGGCTAGAGGCAAGGGGAGGAATTCATTGCAATGTTAAACCCTATGGCCTGGTCCAAAAGGACCAGGGGCAGGGATTGTAGTGGATATACCTTTAAATTGTTGTAACCCATTATTTGAGTTGCGTGTTGTATGAAGTACTACAGCAGAAACCACCTGAACCACTGAAGGACGAGCCTCACAAGAAGGAGTGCAAGTGCAACAGTGACCCGACCTGAGCTGGCTTTGGTGCCCTGTAACTCCACTCAACACACCGCCTCTCCTGTCCTGAGTGACCACCATAACAGATGGAGCCCAAAGTCATGGACTAAATGAACTCAATGGACATTTTACAGACATTTCACAGGGATGGCCCATAGACTAAGGGAATAATATCTATGTATATATATCAAAGGATGGGAAGGGGGCTGGTGGTTAATGAGGATGTATTGGATAGTGCGAGACCTGAGAGTGACATAAATGGTATGTAATAAGGGGTGGAGAATGTACTGGTTTTGGCTGGGGTAGAGTTAATTTTCTCCATAGTAGCTTGTATGGGCTATGTTTTGCATTGGTGATGAAAACTGCTGATAACGCAGGGATGTTTTAGTTATTGCTGAGCAGTGCTTACACAGAGTCAAGGCCTTTTCTGCTTCTCACACTGCCCTGCCAGCGAGTAGGCTGGGGGCACACAAGAAGTTGGGAGGGGACACAGCTGGGACAGCTGACCCCAACTGACCAAAGGGATATTCCATACCATGTGAGATTGTGCTCAGCAATAAAAACTGGGGGAGTGGAGTTTGGCCAGGGCTGCTGTTGATTAGAATCATAGAATCATTAAGGTTGGAAAAGACCTCTAACATCATCGAGTCCAACCGTCAACCCAACACCACCATGCCCACTAAACCATGTCCCTAAGCGCCTCATCTACACGTCTTTGAAATACTTTCAGGGATGGTGACTCAACCACTTCTCTGGGCAGCCTGTTCCAAGGCTTGACCACTCTTTCAGTAAAGAAATTTCTCCTAATGTCCAATCTAAACCTCCCTTGGCACAACTTGAGGCTGTTTCCTCTCGTCCTATCACTTGTTACTTGGCAGAAGAGACCAACACCCACCTCACTACAACGTCCTCCCAGGTAGTTGTAGAGCACGATAAGGTCTCCCCTCAGCCTCCTCTTCTCCAGACTAAACAGTCCCAGTTCCCTCAGCCACTCCTCTTAAGACTTGTGCTCCAGACCCTTCACCAGCTTCGTTGCCCTTCTCTGGACACACTCCAGCACCTCCATGTCCTTCTTGTAGTGAGGGGCCCAAAACGGAACACAGGATTCGAGGTGCGGCCTCATCAGTGCCAAGTACAGGGGCACAATCACCTCCCTACTCCTGCTGGCCACACTATTTCTGATACAGGCCAGGATGCCATTGGCCTTCCTGGCCACCTGGGCACACTGCCGGCTCATGTTCAGCCGGCTGTCAACCAGCACCCCCAGGTCCTTTTCCTCTGGGCAGCTTTCCAGCCACTCTTCCCCAAGCCTGTAGCGTTGCATGGGGTTGTTGTGGCCAAAGTGCAGGACCCGGCACTTGGCCTTGTTGAACCTCATACACTTGGCCTCGGCCCATCGATCCAGCCTGTCCAGATCCCTCTGCAGAGCCTTCCTACCCTCGAGCAGATCAACACTCCCACCCAACTTGGTGTCGCCTGCAAACTTACTGAGGGTGCACTCGATCCCCTCGTCCAGATCGTTGATAAAGATATTGAACAGGACCGGCCTCAGTACTGAGCCTTGGGGAACACCGCTCGTGACCAGTCGCCAACTGGATTTAACTCCGTTCACCACAACTCTCTGGTCTTGGCCGTCCAGCCAGTTTTTTACCCAGCGAAGAGTGTACCTGTCTAAGTCGTGAGCCGCCAGCTTCTCTAGGAGAATGCCGTGGGAGACAGTGTCAAAGGCTTTACTGAAGTCCAGGTAGACCATCTGCCTTGTTGGCCTTCCCCCTCATCCTTACTCATAAGCACTCATCCTTATCATCACAATCGTTGAGCTCTAGACAATCGAAGCACTCCCTAACATACAGAGCCACTCCACCGCCTCTCCTTCCTCGCCTGTCCCTTCTGAAGAGCTTATAGCCATCCATTGCAGCACTCCAGTCATGGGAGTCAGCCCACCATGTTTCTGTGATGGCGACTAAGTCATAGCTATCCTGCTGCACAATGGCTTCCAGCTCCTCCTGTTTGCCGCCCATGCTGCGTGCATTGGTGTAGATACACTTGAGCTGGGCTATTGATTTCACCCCCGACATTGGTGTGCCACCCCTAGGCTCTTCTCTAGTGAGCCTGGTTTTATCCCCTTCCCCCTTCGAACCTAGTTTAAAGCCCTCTCAATGAGCCCCCCAACTCATGCGCGAGAATCCTTTTCCCCCTGTGAGACAGCTGAACTCCGTCTGTCATCAGCAGTCCCGGTGCCATGTAAACCTCCCCATGATCAAAAAAGCCAAGATTCCACCGATGGTACCAGCCTCTGAGCCACGTGTTAATCAGGTGTTTTTAGGGACTGGCTGGGCGTTGGTCAGTTGGTGGTGAGCGATTTTTTGGGTTTTTTTTGCATCAGTTGTGTTTCTCTGTGTTAGATTTTTTTTTTCCCCCCTTTGTTGTTTTTTATTTCTCTCTCTCTTTTTTTTTTATTTATTAAACTGTTTTTATCTCAACCCATGAATTTTCTCACTTTTACCCTTTCGATTCTCTCCCCCATCCCACTGGGTGGTAGAAGTGACTCAGCAGATGTGTGGGGCTTAGCTGCCTACCGGGGTTAAACCATGACAACACCTATAAAAAACTATTGCGTTACAGGAACAAGTCCTACATATGTTCCTTAACCAAACTGCAAGAATGGGCAGAACTTTTGTAATAAGATTGTGCATGGAACAGAAAGGCAAGAATTGCAGCAAACTTATCAGTTGAGACCCCATTACATGGGACAAAGCCCATATTACAGCTTCAGGACAGCACCACCTAGAACATGAGCAGCAGATCACATGGGAAACAACCCACCAATTGAAACAGGGGCTGAACCATCAAGGCACAATTAACCTTGCCGTTTAACCTAATGGAGAACAGATGATTTGTTTAAGTTTACAACTGCCAAGTACCTTAGACAGTTTGCAGAGATGCTTTCTTTGAATGTTCCCCCACAACCACAGGAGTGCTACATCTAATGTTACATCCAATTGTAGTGTTGTTCATACTAATTGAATTATGTATTGTCTAGTTCTGCTTATGTGGTTACACACAGTATACCACCTGCTAACTGCAGCAACTTATCAGGTGGGATGACCCACATCCTATAGAAAACCTGTGAGGCAGAGGTTGCCACAGCACAGCCTAACTAGTGAACAATTGATTGCTTCAGTCCAGCCGGAAGATGGGCATCTCCACGATCAACTACTGCACTCGCAGAAGTGTCAGGATATTGTTGCGTAGTCATTGTTTGCTACTAAACACTTAAAGATATTGATATAAATATTGATAGTCAGCATAAGCTGGGGGATGGAATGTCAGAGTGAAGCCTGCCCAGAAGTATTACCTAGTTAAAGTGAGACCTTGACTGTATCAGCCCAGCTCCAAGTCATTAGACGATTCTGGTATGTGCTGTGAGGGAGAAAAAAAACTAACAAAAAAAACCCAAACAAAAAACCACAAGCACAGACAATTGTTATGGAGGAGCATATTGGATTTACACAGCAAGGTTTTGGTAGTGGGGGCCGCAGGGGTGGCCTCTGTGGGACAAGACCAGGGGCTGCCCCTGTAGTAGATAGAGCTGGTTCCAGCTGGCTCTGTAATGGACCCACCATTGGCCAAAGCTGAGCCAATCAGCAAAGCTGGTGGCACCTCTGTGATAACATATTTAAGAAAGGGTAAAAAAAAAAAAAAAAAAAAAAACAAAAAACCAAAACCAACACTACAGAGCAGTTGGGGGGGGGGGGGGGGGGGGGGGGAAGAAAAGAGAAACAACTCTGCAGACACCAAGGCAAGGTCAGTGAAGAAGGAGGGGAAGGAGATGCTCCAGGTGCCAGAGCAGTGATTCCCCTGCAGCCCATGGAGAAGACCATGGTGAAGCAGGTTGTCCCCCTGCAGCCCATGGAGGGCCCCCACACTGCAGCAGGTAGATGTGCCCTGAAGGAAGCTGCAGCCCTTGGAGAGCCCATGCAGGAGCAGGTTTTCTGGCAGGAACTACAGTCTGTGGGAAGGACCCATGCTAGAGCAATTCCTGGAGTACCGCAGCCCATGGAGAGTGCCCACACTGGAGCAGGGGAAAAAGAGTGAGGAGGAAGGAGCTGCAGAGACAGTGTGTTATGAACAGACTGCAACCTCCATTCCCCCTGTGCTGCTGGGGGTGGGGGGGTGTTTGTCTTTGTTTCTCACCATGCTACTCTGTTTTTAACTGGCAATAAATTAAATTAATTTTCCCCAGGTCTAGTCTGTTTTGCTCACGACAGTAATTATTAAGTGATCTCTCTGTCTTTATCTCAACCCATGAGCTTTTCCATTGTATTTTCTCCCCCCATTCTGTTGAGGAGAGGGAGTGAGAGAGCAGCTGGGTGGGCATCTGGTAGCCAGCCAATGTCAACCCACCATAAGGAGGCTTATCCAAAAGCTCTGGATTACACCTGCCCTGCTCTAATGGTTGAGGTATGTGCAGGAAAGAAACAAAGCAGCACAGATAAACTCTTAATAACTTCACATCCTTAGAACGTTTGGAGCAGGAGACTAAAAGGTGATAGTAACTCATGTACCATACCCATCCCACTCAGTGACATAAAACTTAAGTTATTTAGTGAGTGCTGTGCTTCTGCGACTACCTCGCCTCTAAATTCCCATGACATACCATATATCAAACTAGAAACAATACTAGAACAATCCAATGCTTCTGTGCTCAACTGTGAGGCTGCTACATGGACTTGTTATACCATGTTCAAGGCACTATACAGTTCAAGCATTTTGAGTTATAGCTGACAAAGTATAGCATTGCCAATTGTGAGAGTTAGTAATTAATTTTATTTTCTATTCTATTTTTCTTTCTATAACATATAAATTTGCTTTACATACTAAATTGCTCCTTTTTAGGAGTTTAAAAAGGCTCAGAAGGCATTGCTAGAGAATTCAAACAAGAAAAAATTAATGGATTAGCAAGTTAACCAGTTCAAGCATTAAATTTGACACTCCTCTATATACCTTATATCAAGCCCTCTATGAAGAGGAATTCAAGTAACCTAGACAACATTTTTACTTACATAGGCAAATGCTGCAGGGAAAAACTAGCAGAAAAATTATGTATAAAGATCCCTGTCTGATAAATGACTATAGAAATCACCTCTGATTTATTTACATCTACAATCTCCTCAACATTTAAGTGTTCAGGATTTTTCCATAATAGCTTCCAAAAAAAAAAAAAACAACACCCAAAAAAACCCCCAAAAAAACCCTGGCTAATTTTTCTGTTCCAAGGAGCAATGAAACTTTCGAAGCATTTGCTACATGAACTAGTAACTAGTGCACAAAATTAAAAAATAAATAAACCATAGAACTTGTTAGTAAATCCTTTTTGTTTCTTGGAGATTTAGTATCTGGAAGGTTTCTTGGCAATATGATTTTTTTTTTTTTCCCCTTGGCATAACTGCTGCAAACTGTACCTCCTCCCCCCCCCCCAGCAGTCTACAAGGTTTTTAGGTTAAGGGGGGAAAAAGTATATGAAGAAATTCCTGAAATTGAACAGTGGTTCTGACATTTTCTAATTCTTCCGCCTTAAATAAGAAACTAGTTACCATGTATAAAAATTAGTAGCAACTTCTTGGTATAGTGAACCAATTATTTTTTCCAAAGTTAACTGTATGAGCCTTATTTTAATTAACAGAACAGAGGTTATAGTTGCAACTTTAATATATATTTTTCAGAAAGTCATTTCCCCGTTACTACTTGGTTCAAAGCATCAACAACTGTTGAGCAAAATAATCAGGTGGGCAATTCATCCAATGACAGTTTTGACACAGAACTGAACCTCCTCTTCGAAATGTCTGATGAGCAAACAATGCAACTATGCCAGCATTAGTCAGTTATCCTCATAACTAGTGCAAACAGAAGATGCGATAACAACATTCTCTGTCATCTGCAACAACTAAAGTAATCCCAAAGAGGTACCTGATGTATTACATTGGTGAAAAAAGGTACAGAAAATACTGATAGGTGGCAGCCAACACATCACAATCTTTTAAAAATTCTCCTCTTGCAAGAAGTGGGGGAGGAGGGTTGGTTGTTTTTTTAAAAGCCTCTTCTACAGCTCATTTCAGTCAATTTTACTTACTTTTCCATGAACTAAATTTTGCAGAAGTATTAAACCACTTCTGACAGTGGTCTTCTGCAAGTTCACAAAAGATATATTCTTCATTTCAGTACTGCTTTATAAACTTTTTATCACTTTCCAAACTGTGTATTTTCCTTTTCTAGTCTATAAGCAAGAGGAAGATCAAGAGGCTGAGATACCTTGGTAAAAAACAAACCCAAAAAAACCTCCAGAAACCACAACCAGAAATCAGTTCAATAATTACAGATACTAGCTCTTCATTAATAAAACAGTTAGATTTGCTTCCAGAATTGTTTTAATGTATTCTATATTAAAAATCATCCATTACATTTGGGTTTCTTCTCTCCCCTTCAATATTACTTTCTTTTACCCTATCCCTCCTCAATCCCCACAAGTAAAAACAAATTTTGAGCAAAAGGCAATTCTTCTCAAATAAGATTTTGATGAAGCACTTACTGATTCTAGAAAGGCAAAAGTGGAAAGAATAGAAACCACCTTATTTTGCTACCTGCAAAAGATAAAATAATTAGAAAAATTCAATGACTTAGCCAGATTAATGCAGGAAATCAAATCTAGATCTCCCGTATATCAATCTGTTACCTCAACCACACACACAGAAAAGCAGTTCCTCCCAAGGCGTACATCTCAAGCACTACAAGAAAAATACAATAAAAGTAAGATAATTTCAGAAACCTGCTCAAATGATCTTGATAGAAGATGACTGGGTTTTTAATAGACTCCACAGCTCTGCTATCCTGATATTTCTCTCATCTGCACTCATCTTTTACAGCTGAAAGTTTGAATATCAAATTCAGAAGGGATACTCTCAGTGCTCAGAGAGGGTGTCGCAGAGGTTTATAATAGTATAACCAGTTGAGAAGACAAATTATCACTTAAAAGGATTCACCCAAAACCTCAGGGGTACACTACTCATCTGCCATGACCTTTCCCCACAGATTTTGTTTGGAAGTCTCCCACTCTAACTCTCTCTCTACTATGTGGGATAAGATGGTTTTCTATCTACAGAGAACAGGTCTTATGTAAGTGCTCATTTAAAAAAAAAAAAAAAAAGCAAAGCTGAATCCAAGTGTTACTTAATCACTGACTTATGAGCAAGCTTTTGAAGAATAGACAGATGATTCAAAAACAAATGACAGCATGGGGAGAGAGCAGCCAGAGCCATGAAAGTCACAGCTCCAAAATATTTGCTTTTTAAATTGTCTTAATTTCACAGAATGTCATCTCTTTTCACTACAAGATAGCAGAAGGGGAAGTTCCTGGTTGTTGTGGTTTAACCCGGCAGGCAGCTAAACACCACACAGCCACTCGCTCACTCCCCCCTCCAGTGGGATGGGGGAGAGAATCAGAAGAGTAAAAATGAGAACACTTATGGGATGAGATAAGAACAGTTTAATAATTGAAATAAAATATGATGATAATAATAATAATAAAAATAATAATATGTAATGAAAAGAAAGATAACAAAAGAGAGAGAAATAAAACCCAAGAAAGACACGTGATGCAAATGACGGAAACACCCCTGTATTATCAACACTGTTTTCAGCACAAGTCCAAAACATAGCCCCATACTAGCTACTATGAAGAAAATTAACTCTACCCCAGCCAAAACCAGCACACTAGTCTATCTCATCTAGACTATTCATTGTTTTAAATACTTCTATCGCATTGCTTTTGTATACTTCAGAAAGGAAGCTAGTAACCCCACTGACTATCAGCAGTGCTTGCTTATACAGACTTAGACCATGGAAAATTCCTCCAATGAGAAAGCACTAGAACATACCTTGTAGGACATGACCCTATAATGATAGTAAAATGAACTAGTTTAAGGTAACCCAGCTCCTTAAGCAGCAAGGGCAGGATTCTACTTTATTAATGGTGGTAGTAGTAGCAGCCCCCCTACATTAGAGATAAATGATCAGAGAATAACTTGCTAGAGCTCATATCAAGTAGAAATTTTCAGCTTCTACTGCAATAAGAAAATCACATTTAAAGTGTGGTACTACAACATCACGAGTTTGACATATCTATGCTGATATAATCTTGTAGGAAGTTATGCCTCAATTATGCTGCACTGCCTACTGGCAACATACGTTAAACTATCAGGGACACCTTGGGGGGGGGTTGCAATTCTCATGTGCAGTCTAATGAGAATCAAAAATAATTACAGTCAATAGAGCTATTCACGTACAAAGGAAAAAATGGCCTGTAATACCTAGGCACAAAGATGAGAGAGAAGTTTTAGCCTCTGTTTTGATTTTGTCAGCCTGAAGAACTCCAAAAACTTAATCTAGAAACATTTTTTTAAAAGGTGAGAATTTGTTTTAGATTCTAATCCTGCCCTCACATTTATGCAGCAACATGGCAATGAATACATATTACCTCTGCTATCTGATAGTTTTGGTTTCACTATCTATCACCCTTATTTTGCCATCAGCAAATATGTCAAATAAAGTATTTGCCATTTAAAAAAAAAAAAACAAAAACAACAAAAAAAACCCCACCCCACAACCTAAAACCAACTAAAGCACTACAAATGGCTACATGTTAAGTACAGGAAATAAAAAAATTTAAAAAAAAAAAAAAAAGGAGATAATATTCCCCCCTGCACTCATGCCTTTCATCTCCGCTCTAGTGCTAATAAGTGCTACTTGTAATAACAGAAGGTTAAGAACACTTCATAGGCAAACATAATTCTCATGTTACAGGCTTTTATAGCTTGATTTTTCTTAATTTAAGAATAATAAATATTGTAAGCCTACAGCTTAAACTAACAAAGAAAAAGTTAAGCCCTTGTTCCATTAAAATCCATTCAGATAAATCATGTTTTTAATAGCTGTTCCTTGGTTAGATTCTCACAAAGCTTAGCCTAGAAATCAGCAGCAAGATTTCTCTTAAAAGCATTATGGATTTTTAATATCCACACACAGCAAGCAAGACTTTCATATTTACCTCAGAAAATCCATACCCACTTTATCCATCCTGGAAGAGTGAGGAAGGGCACAATTGACTACACCAGAATTTTCACCTCTGGCATCACTACTCCATTACATTCAGCATCACAGAATCTCCTCCAAAGCATTACTTCCTATTATCTAAATATACATTGGGACAGCTACAAAACAAGAAAATGCAGAGTGCTCCCATTCTTGCCAAAGATATAAGGAATTACAAACTTCTAACTACACATTTGGAGATAACATCAACTTTGCTGATGATACCAAACTGGGAGATGCTGTTGACTCTCTTGAGGGACAAGAGGCCTTGCAGAGGGATCTGGATAGATTGGAACATTGGGCAATCATCAATGGCATGAAATTTAACAAGAACAAATGCCGGATTTGGGACACAGTAACACTGGACACAAGTATAGATTGGGAGTGGAGTGGCTGGAGAGCAGCCCTGCAGAAAGGGATCTGGGGGTGCTGGTTGACAGCACGTGGTGGTGCATTTCCCCCCCCCTTCTCCCGGGCCGCTTGTTGATCTCAGAAATTCCCATGAAACCTTGGCCTTGGTGTAATGAGTCTGGTGGTTGAGCGCTCCTTGACCATATCAGAAGCTCTGCATAGCTGAGGCTGGGAACGTACCCCTACTGCCTGGCCCAGGTGTCATCTTATCTGAGTCATAGCTCAAGTGGAACAACACTGAAACCTTGAGAATTTTTTTAGTAATTACCACCTGGGACTGTGGCCAGGATGGAAATTTACGGATGACTAAAGCCAATCATCTTGCGAACCTATAAACAGTGGTCTTAAGTGAGGCCCTTTGAGCTCTCCTGGACCGCAGCGGGCTGCACCCAGCATCTCCCTCTGAGTGGGATGCCTCTCAGAGCTTGCAACCTCTTGAGTCTGTGATATGCGGAGGCCCGTTGTCCGATGGGACCTGGGCTGAAACTCTTCACTCCTCGAGGCTCAACCCTCGCCCATTGAGAAATGCCGAGACATTTTACGTGAATATTTCTTCACTGAACTCGAAGGGAATTTTTACAGGTACCTTTTGTGCATTTTTATATATATATATTTCTGTCTGTGTGTATGTGTGGACTAATAGTAAGCATAATCTGTAATTAAGTTGTGATTGTAGTAGACTCTACTAACACTTACTTTGTAGATATTAAATTAGTTAATGATTAAGTGCTGCTAAAACTGTGAATGAACCCTAGACTGCTGCTAAACACATATAGTCCCTGAGATATAAACCCTTAGACACAACATGATTTTTCTTTATATGTTTCATCCGTGTAATAAGTAATAGAGTGAACCTTGCCATCGAATTCTGTGAGGTCGCACCTTTATAAATCTCTATTAAAATCACTTTCTGCTAATACCTTTGATGGTGATTCTTTGGGTGGCCTCTAAACCACTCATTCGCGACACAGCAGGCTCAATATGAGTCAGCAGTGTGCCCTGGCAGCCAAGAGGGCAAACCGCATCCTGGGGTGCATCAAACACAGCATAACCAGCTGGTCAAAAGAGGTGATTATCCCTCTGTATTCAGCGTTGGTGTGGCCTCACCTTGAGTACTGTGTGCAGTTTTGGGCCCCACAATTTAAGAAGGATGTGAAGGTCCTTGAATGCATCCAGAGGAGGGCAACAAAGCTGGTGAAAGGGCTGGAAGGCATGTCCTATGAGGAGCATCTGAGGACTCTGGGTTTGTCTAGTTTGGAGAAAAGGAGGCTGAGGGGCGACCTCATTGCTCTCTACAGCTTCCTGAGGAGGGGAAGTGGAGAGGCAGGTGCTGATCTCTTCTCCCTGGGATCCAGTGACAGGATGCATGGGAACGGTTCAAAGCTGTGCCAGGGGAGGTTCAGACTTGACATTAGGAAACATTTCTTTACCGAGAGAATAGTCAAACACTGGAACAGGCTTCCTAGAGAGGTGGTTGATGCCCCATGCCTCTCAGTGTTTAAGAGGCATTTGGACAATGCCCTTAATAACATGCTGTAACTTTTGGTCAGCCCTGGAGTGGTCAGGCAGTTGGACTAGATCATTGTAGGTACCTTCCAACTGAAATATTCTATTCTATAACAAAAGGACCTATGGATACTGTATTAAAGTAAATATAAAACTGAAAGAGTAATTCTAAACAGGACATCTCTCCCCTCCAACATACCACAGCTATCTTTTCTTGATAACTAGCTGTACTAAATCTACTTTCCCTGGCATTCTTTCATTTTTTTTAACTGAAAGGCCAATCTATGAACACCATCTATAATAGCCTTATAAAAGGCTGGCCTTGTATCTGTTAGAAGACAGAATAGTCAGAAAAACAATACTGGTATTTTAAGTGATGACAATAATACAAGATAAGCGTATCACTGAACTACATCTAAAAAGGTCCAATAAACCTAGACCATGAATTATAGGATTCATATTATACAGCTAGCCTCAGTCAGCCATTACTTGGTAAAACAGTTTGGCCTTGAAGCTCATAAACCTCTCAAAAAAAAAAAAAAAAAAAAAAAAACAACAAACAAACAAAAAAAAAACAACAAAAAACCCCACAAAACCCCCAAAACCCAGAAAAATAAAAAACAAACAAAAGAAACCACCACAAACCTCCCCCAACCCCACCACAACCAAATTACATTCTCTGTGCCGCCCCCCCCCCATAAACATAGGCTGCTTTTCTTCTTCCAAACAAACCATCTTGCATTTCACCCATTAGACATACATAAAATCCTTCTCAAAATGTATTAGAATGCTGGATTTGCTGCTTTTGTACAGTTTTCTCCACAGTCTTGCATTAATACTTACTGGAGACTTAACTTTTCAGTGTAAATATACAGAAATACACTGACAGAGAAGAATCACTCAGTAACTGTCCTTAGAAGTGGTGGCAGTCACTCGCAAGTAGTAAGGAATAGTTTTTAAAAGAAACAACTGTTTCTTCTTCTATTTAGACTGTGGTTCCATAGAACTAACAAGAACAAGATTTGAACTACACAGGCATACAATCTTTAATTCTTACATAGTTAATTATTGAAAATCTTATAATATCCTATCTTAAATTAAGAATTGGAGAAAAAGCTGAAACAAATGGGAAAATATAAAATCTGTTTTGAACTAGCTGGACAGAAGAGCTACATGCACCATTAGAAATTACTGCAATTAAAAATGATAGGTAAGCAGACTTCTGGGCACTCACAGTGGTGGGCTTTTTTGGGCGGCTTTTTTGACTCAAAAGGTAAACACGCACCTCATTTTTAATTAGTTGCATATCACAATTGTAATACCTAGAAAATAAACATTCTTTGCTATTTTCAGCATTTGTAAAAAAATATATTATACATCCATTTCTGGAAGTATGACAGGTACAGGCTGCAGAGATAAGGACAGTCAGTTCAGATTTTGAATGCAATGCAGTAGAATTTAAACCATTGTGACTGGAATATTTTAGGGAGTAAGTTGGTTGGGAGCCTGTGAGCCATGTTTAAAAAGAATAATCAAAATCCTTGCCATATAGATGTATTCTTATCACCTGACATAAGGTAGCATTAATTCTTATCTTTACTATGCATTATATGTCTGATCTGCCCCACATCCACATTAGCTCACCCTTAATAATATGCAGAGTTTGGGAAGAATCTATGCCTTCCAGCCTTTCTACTTTAGTTTCTTGGTGGCTATGACAGTTAGATCCATAGGGCATGCTAAGATAAACTATAATTCTACAGCCCAATAAGGCCACAAAAAGGGAAAGAAAAAAAAAATTCTTTCATCCCAGGCTCAAGTCCTCAGTCTCTTTCCAAATGCAGCTCTACATGTGATGATAGTGAAACAAGCTGCAGTAAATAGCTTCTGTTAAGACTAAACTTCCCAGAAAAAAAGATAAAATATTTATGGCTGCACCAACCAGGAAGATAACTTAAGCAATCCACACCCTAATTGCACCAGAACCTATACAGATGCTCCTCCAGGAAGAATCAAGAGGTCTCCCTTTCCTAAAATTAGTATTTGATACTAACAGCTGATTAGCTCCCTCTCCCGGCTCAAAGATGAAAGGAAGCTTACAAATAGGGGTGGGAAGGTCTCCTCTCCCTTGAGCCCCTCCCACAAGCCAGCAGTCTAGTAGGACCCTGTCAGGACACGTCTTCACTCCCTGTCCTGTTGCAACCATGTTCTGCTTGCTCAGCAATTAGTTTCCTCTTGACCTCCATTTCTCCTTTTAATCAGAGGAGGGATAAAAAAAAAAAATATGGTAGAGTATAAATAGTTCTATACAGTAATATCCCATGCATCTCTCAATATTATTAAAATAACCCAGTGCACATAGTTATTTGTTGAAGCCACTATTTGCAGCTGGATCTAGGGCATTAATATATCTTTATATCTTTCACTGCAGCTTAAAAAGCAGATGCAAATTTCTCTCATACACACTCAGAGTCTTACAGCCTACTGTCGTCCATTCCCATGTTCTCATTGGTGCATGATTCACACACCAAGTACCTGCCCCAGCACTGCACTCCTGATGCTAATGGCTGCCATTGCCTCATTTTTTTTTTTCAGTTGCAGCATCCTTAACTGAAAAGAAATCCTGCGAAGCAAAGAGTATACTCCTACAACGTTACACAGTTTATACACATCACAGATTATAACATACCCCCAGCACAACACACGTGATCCTACATACAGCCATCCAGACTCTCCTACTGTTACTCCAAATGAGCCCTATCCTTCCTCAGGAAAGCTTAGCAACTATCATCAGTACAACATGCAAATACATTTGTAACCGACAGGGATTCTCCCCCTCCCCCTCCCCCTCCCCCTCCCCACCCCCGCCCCCCCGTACGTCTTATTCCTAGTCCAATCCTCCCCCTATCTAGTTCAGCCCTAAAAAGAGCAGCCGCCTTATACCTTGACTTGATTCCGTGCGGGCTACCTCAGCGCGCAGGACAGCAATTATGACACCAGTGAAATTGACAGCACAAAAAACGACAGGAAGCCTAGGAAACAAGCCTTTCCTTCAACTGCTGCTATCGCTAACTCCACCATCTTCTTTCTCCTCCTACCGGCAATCACCAGCAGAGCCTGCTCCTGCCTACTCCTCTCTTACCCCGCCTCCCTCCACGTGACCAGCTTTCTCTCTCCAGCCTCTAACACACCGAGAAAAGGGGTGCAGGATGAGCTGTTTTTTTCGGGTAGGCGCAGCTGATGCAGGCAGGAAACTAGCTATTCCTGCCCCCAATAGAAGAGGATGGTGCAGGATCCTAGTCATTCTCCAACAGCAAGAGCAACAAATTGGATCCTGTTGCTCAGGAAAGGGTACGTATGCAGCTTGCTTTAGTCACTATCAGCCCGTGCAGGAAAACATGCTACAGTAGAAAGTTTCCTACGTGCACTTTGACAAGTTTGTTTTATTTCTCTCCCCTAACAAACTAATCCAAATCACAATACATGTTAACATGTTTGAACTTAAAAATACAGCAAATGCAAAAAACTGCATAACCATGTAATTGCTCCAGTCTATTGGCTACAGATGTCTGTGCAAATCAAGTAAATGCATCTTGCAATGAATTGTAAGGAGGTTAACTATATAGTTATATGCACATTAACCTGATTTGCATGTACAGCTCAGCAGGGCTGCCTTAAGCCCTTACAACTGCACCTCAGATCAACTCATTAACTAGCCCATTTCTAGCTCTAGCTCACCTAAAGCCACAGAGAAAGCAGGGAGAAACCCACACAAGATACCAAGCTGCATACCATGGAGGAAAAAATATCCCCTCCCACCTGGAGAAGCATTTGAAGTAGGAAGTTTTATTGCCATTTCAATTGCTTTAGTGCAGAAGTGACCGTAAACAATGCAGGCAAATCTCTCCTTCAATGGAGTTGGAAGGCTGGAAGTGACCAGCACCCAGATCCCTTTTCCCTGCCCCAAACATACCCCTAAAGGCTCAGAAACGTCTTACGAAGTATACTAAAGAGTGAACCTCACATTAAGTTTATCATGCACAAGCAATTCCCTTGATAAAATAGTATTTAATGGCCAAAATTCACTGGAAGCAATGTATTACTTAAAGGTTTTAAATGACCATCCTCTTCCTTATGCCTTTGTCAGCAAGGTCAAACAGCCTCACATCATCCTTTCCACATGCCAGTGCCCCTATGCAAGGAATCACAGCTCAATCTGCTCTTCTACAAGCTGAATAAATGGAACCCCTAAAACAATAATTTTTCAGGATTATTTTTCAGCCTCAGATCGCTTTTGTGGTCCTTTTTCCAACATTCCCACATCTCTTGAAATGTGGTCATAAGAGCTATGCAGCTGACTAGTACAAGAGCAATCCTCAATGGGACTGAGACTCTTCCTTCTCTCTTCCTTCTTTACATTAGGGCCTACAGCTCTCAACAGGTCAGGTGGGGAGGGGCATGCCTAACAGAAGAGGAGCAGCCTCTCAGCATAAAGCTGTATGATGGAAGGACAGATATACAAAGCACAGGCTTGCTCTTGGTTGCTGCTAGCCAACATTGTGTTTTCTTTCCTGCCTTGGAGGAGCCAAGAAAAGCAATGGTGCTGTAGAATGAATACAAGTACCCTAACAGCCAATGATGTAACAGAACAATGGGAAGCGGAGGCTGATAACTCCTTTAGCTTCCCTGCAGTAACAGTTTTACCAACACTGCCTTCCTGGGTGAGGGCATATCTGTTTACTTCTTTTATGTGTATAAAGATAGCATTAGTCCTTACATTGCATTTACAGGCCTCTCGTGGTTTAACCTGGCAGGCAGCCAAATACCACGCAGCCGCTCACTCACTCCCCCCGCCCCCCCAGTGGGACGGGGAGAGAATCGGAAAGGGTAAGAGTGAGAAAAACTCGTGGGTTGAGATAAAGACAGTTTAATAGAACAGAAAAGGGAAAATAATAATGATAATGATAGAATATACAAAATGAGTGATGCACAAAGCAATTGCTCACCACCCGCGCTGACCGATAACCAAGTAGCGATCGGTACTTCCTGGATCACGCCTACCATTCATATACTAAGCATGACATCACATGGTATGGAATACCCCATTGGCCAGCTGGGCCAGCTGTCCCAGCTATGCTCCCTCCCATCCTCTTGTGCACTTGGCAGAGCATGGAAGCTGAATGTCCTTGACTAGCAGGGTACTTAGCAACAACTGAAAACATCAGTGTGTTATCAACATTCTACTCATACTAAATCCAAAACAAAGCACTAGGAAGAAATTTAACTCTATCCCAGCCGAAACCAGGACAGTACCCACCCCTTATTCTATACCATTTATGTCATGCTTAGGTCTCACATTTTTCATTACATTCCAATTAATCACCACCACCTTTCTTGTCTTTTTTTATATATATATATACACACACAGAGATATCATTCGCTTAGTCCATGGGCCATCCCTCTAAAATGTCCATTGAGTTCATTTAGTCCATGACTTTGGGCTCCATCTGTCATAACAGTCTTTCAGGGCAGGACAGATGGTGTGTGGTGTTGGACTGTTGCATCCTGAAGCCAGTTCTCATTTCAGTATTGCTGCGCTCATCTGGTTCTATCATCGTTGCACTTTGCTTAGTTTCATCGGAGTTAGTTCTTTCTTCATTAATCTGGGTGATTTTTACTGCTATACCATTGATAGCAACCACAGAAATAATGATATACAATATCATACAGCAATTAACATCATACAATTCGGTTCATTGGCTATTTTCACCCAAAATCAATCCCCTTGAGGTACACACCGGACTTCCCCATCCTTTTGCATTACCCACCAAGTGCATCCAGGTCCCTGAGCAAAAGCAATCCCACGGATGGGTTTTCCCTTGCCAGAGGCAGGAGCAACCCAGACTGTCTTCCACAGCATATATCTTATGTGCACGACAGGGACTTTATCTCCATCTACAGTACGTAAGGGTCTTGATTGGGCAGGGCCAGCTCGATTAAAAGATCCCCTGGTGTTGACTAACCAGGTGGCCTTTGCTAAATGTGTATCCCAATGCTTGAATGTCCCACCACCCATTGCCCTCAGTGTTGTCTTTAGCAGCCCGTTGTATCGTTCGATTTTCCCGGAGGCTGGTGCATGGTAGGGGATGTGATAGACCCACTCAATGCCATGCTCTTTGGCCCAGGTGTCTATGAGGGCGTTTCGGAAGTGAGTCCCGTTGTCTGACTCAATTCTTTCTGGGGTGCCATGTCGCCATAGGACTTGCTTTTCAAGGCCCAGGATGGTGTTCTGGGCAGTGGCATGGGGCACGGGATATGTTTCTAGCCAGCCGGTGGTTGCTTCCACCATGGTGAGCACATAGCGCTTGTCGTGGCGGGTTTGTGGGAGTGTGATATAATCAATCTGCCAGGCCTCCCCATATTTATATTTCAACCATCGTCCTCCATACCAAAGAGGCTTTACTCGCTTGGCTTGCTTGATTGCAGCGCATGTTTCACATTCATGGATAACCTGTGCAATAGCGTCCATGGTCAAGTCCACCCCTCGATCACGAGCCCATCTGTATGTTGCATCTCTTCCTTGATGGCCTGAAGTGTCATGGGCCCACCGAGCTATAAATAGTTCACCCTTATGTTGCCAGTCCAGATCCACCTGAGCCACTTCAATCTTAGCAGCCTGGTCCACCTGCTGGTTGTTTTGATGTTCTTCAGTGGCCTGACTCTTGGGTACGTGAGCATCTACGTGATGTACTTTTACAACTAGGTTCTCTACCCGGGCAGCAATATCTTGCCACAATGTGGCAGCCCAGATGGGTTTACCTCTGCGCTGCCAGTTGTTCTGCTTCCATTGCTGCAACCACCCCCACAGGGCATTTGCCACCATCCATGAGTCAGTATAGAGATAAAGTACTGGCCATTTTTCTCATTCAGCAATGTCCAAGGCCAGCTGGATGGCTTTCACCTCTGCAAACTGGCTCGATTCACCTTCTCCTTCAGCAGTTTCTGCAACTTGGCGTATAGGACTCCATACAGCAGCTTTCCACCTCCGATGCTTTCCCACAAGGTGACAGGACCCATCAGTGAACAAGGCATATTGCTTCTCGTTTTCTGGTAGTTTATTATACAGTGGGGCCTCTTCAGCACGTGTCACCTCCTCCTCTGGGGATATGCCAAGATCTTTGCCTTCGGGCCAGTTCGTGATCACTTCCAAGATTCCTGGGCGACTGGGGTTTCCTATTCGGGCCCATTGTGTGATCAGGTCGACCCACTTACTCCACGTAGCATCGGTTGCATGATGTGTAGAGGGGACCCTCCCTTTGAACATCCAGCCCAGCACCGGCAGTCGGGGTGCCAGGAGGAGCGGTGCTTCAGTACCAACCACTTCCGAAGCAGCTTGAACCCCTTCATATGCTGCCAATATCTCCTTCTCAGTTGGAGTGTAGCGGGCCTCGGATCCTCTGTATCCCCGACTCCAGAACCCTAAGGGTCGACCTCGAGTCTCCCCTGGTGCTTTCTGCCAGAGGCTCCAGGTAGGGCCATTCTCCCTGGCTGCGGTGTAGAGCACATTCCTTACATCTTGTCCTGCCCGGACTGGCCCAAGGGCTACTGCCTGAACTATCTCCTGTTTAATTTGCTCAAAGGCTTGTTTTTGCTCAGGGCCCCACTTGAAATCGTTGTTCTTACTGGTCACTTACAATCAGGCTGTAATCTGGAATATGCATTCTCCAAAAGCCCACAACGCCTAAGAAAGCTTGTGTTTCCCTTTTGCTAGTTGGTGGGGACATGGCTGTTATTTTGTTGATCACATCCATTGGGATCTGACGACATCCATCTTGCCATTTTATTCCTAAAAACTGGATCTCCTGTGCAGGTCCCTTGACCTTACTTTGTTTTATGGCAAAACCAGCCTTCAGAAGGATTTGGTCTTTTTTCTTCCCTTTCTTGAAAACTTCCTCTGCTGTGTTGCCCCATACGTTGATGTCATCAATGTATTGCAGGTGTTCCGGAGCCTCACCCTGTTCCAGTGCAGTGTGGATCAGTCCATGGCAAATGGTAGGGCTGTGTTTCCACCCCTGGGGCAGTCGGTTCCAGGTGTACTGGACGCCCCTCCAAGTGAAAGCAAACTGTGGCCTGCACTCTGCCGCCAAAGGGATTGAGAAGAACGCATTAGCGATATCAATGGTGGCGTACCACTTGGCTGCCTTTGACTCCAGCTCGTATTGGAGTTCTAGCATGTCCGGCACGGCAGCACTCAGTGGCGGCGTGACTTCGTTCAGGCCACGGTAGTCTACTGTTAGCCTCCACTCTCCATTGGACTTTCGCACTGGCCATATGGGACTGTTAAAGGGTGAGCGAGTCTTGCTGATCACTTCTTGGCTCTCTAGTCGATGAATCAGATTATGGATGGGGATCAGGGAGTCTCGGTTGGGGCGATATTGCCGTCAGTGCACTGTTGTGGTAGCGATTGGTACCTGCTGTTCTTCAACCCTCAGCAACCCCACAACAGAAGGGTCCTCCGAGAGACCAGGCAAGGTAGACAGCTGTTTAATTTCCTCCAGAAATAATCAGGACAGTCAGCCCAGCTGGCCAATGGGGTATTCCATACCATGTGACGTCATGCTCAGTATATGAATGGTAGGCGTGATCCAGGAAGTACCGATCGCTACTTGGTTATCGGTCAGCGCGGGTGGTGAGCAATTGCATTGTGCATCGCTCATTTTGTATATTCTATCATTGTTTATTATCATTATTTTCCCTTTTCTGTTCTATTAAACTGTCTTTATCTCAACCCACGAGTTTTTCTCACTCTTACCCTTCCGATTCTCTCCCCGTCCCACTGGGGGGGCGGGGGGAGTGAGTGAGCGGCTGCGTGGTATTTCGCTGCCTGCCAGGTTAAACCACGACAAGGGGCAAAGGTAAAGAATGTGGAAATATATTTAGACAGTCTGCTCCAGTAGGGATCAATCAATGTGCTGTATGTAAGAAACAAGGACACTGGAAAAATGAGTGTCCAAAAAAAATAGGAAAGTTAGCCAGCCACAACAAATCCCACCTGAAGTTGATCTACTTATGATAGGAGGGGATTCTGAATGATGGGGACCGGGGGCAGAAAATTATATTCTCCCAGCTGAGCCCCTGGTTCCAGTAAAGCTGGGAGATGAAGTAGTTGATTTTTTAGTAGACACTGGAGCAAAATATTCTGTTATAAATACATGTAAAAGACCAATGAGTAAATTTAATGTATCTATTGTTGGGGTCACAGGAAAGAAAGAAGTAAGGCCTTTTTTGAAACCTTTAAAATGTAAAATTGGAGGAAAAACATTGATGCATGAATTTTTATATATACCGGAATGCACCATGCCTCTCTTGGGACGGGATTTATTGAATAAATTGGAAGCACAAATTAGTTTTAAAAAAGGAAAAATCCAAGTTCATTTTCCTGAAGCTAATGCCTGGCAAGCCCAAGTTTATTTATTACAGACAAACACAGAAGAACCTGAAGAAATACCAGAAGAAATTAAAGATGCAGTTTACCCTTTTGTTTGGGCAACAGAGAAACCAGGAAGAGCGAAAAATGTGGAACCGGTAAAAGTTGAATTGAAAATAGGAGTTCGACCGGTAAGAAAGAAACAATATCCTATTAGTATAAAAGCCAGAAAAGGTTTGGAACAATAATAAATAATTTTCTCAAATATGGACTTTTGAGGGAATGTCAATCTGATTACAATACTCCTATCCTTCCAGTGAAAAAGCCACATAACCAAGGATATAGGTTGGTTCAAGATTTAAGAGCAATAAGTCAATTAGTGGTGGACATTCATCCAGTAGTCCCTAATCCATATACGCTGCTAACAACTATCAATGAATCATATTTCTCAGTTTTAGATTTGAAAGATGCTTTCTTTTGTATAGCTCTGGAGGAAAACAGTCAAAAGATTTTTGCCTTTGAATGGGAAGATCCGTTGACTGGGAGGAGGACTCAGCTCTGCTGGACTGTGCTGCCATGAGGGTTTAAAAATAGCCCAACCATCTTTGGAGCAGCCCTGACCAAGGAACTGGAACAGTGGTCTGGTAAGGCAGATCAAATCACCCTCCTTCAGTATGTTGATGACATCCTATTGGGAGCAGATACTATTGAGATCTGCAAAGAAAGGACTGTTAGCCTCCTAAACTTTTTGGGAATGGCTGGGTACAGGGTGTCAGAAAAGAAAGCACAAATTGCAAAACAAACTGTAACTTATTTGGGGTTTGAGATTTCCCAAGGGCAACGAAGATTGGGAAATGATAGAAAAGAGACCATTTGCAGGATGGCACCCCCTCAATCTAAAAGAGAGTTGAGGGGATTTCTGGGAATGGCCGGATGGTGTCGCCTTTGGATTCCGAATTATGGTTTGATGGCAAAACCGTTGTATGAGGCAACCAAAGGCCCCGAAGAATTGTTAGAATGGACTCCAGAATGCCGAAAAAGTTTTGATGACATTAAGCAGACTTTAATGAAAGCTCCAGCTTTAGGACTCCCAAATTTGACCAAACCCTTTGAGCTATTTGTTCATGAAAAGGGACATGTAGCTATGGGAGTTCTGACTCAACGCTTGGGAGACTGGAGAAGACCAGTGGCTTACTTTTCTAAACAGTTAGATAAAGTAAGCTCGGGATGGCCCAGCTGCTTGTGGGCAGTTGCAGCAACAGTTCGCATCATTCAAGAAGCTAGGAAATTGACATTGGGACAAAAAATAACAGTTCACATACCGCACGCGGTACTTGCAGTACTGGAACAAAAAGGACATCATTGGCTTACCCCTAGTCACTTGTTGCAATATCAAGCTCTGTTAGTGGAACAGGATGACATCATTTTGAAAGTAAGTGCAATTTTAAATCCTGCTTCTTTAATGCCAAGTGAAAAAGAGAATAGTCCTAATCATGATTGTTTACAAGTTATCAAACAGGTATATGCCAGCAGGCCAGACCTGAAAGATGTCCCTCTCCAGACTCTGGATGAAGAATTATTTACTGATGGAAGCAGCTTTGTTGTGAAAGGAGAAAGGAGGTCTGGCTACGCTGTGGTAACTTTAACCAAAGATCAAGAAGTAAAAGCATTACCTCCAAACACATCTGCCCAGAAGGCAGAGATAATAGCTTTGACAAGAGCTTCAGATCTGGCTAAAGGTAAAAGAGTTAATATTTATACAGACTCTAAATATGCTTTTGGAGTTGTTCATGCTCATGGTGTGATATGGAAAGAGCAAGGACTTTTGTCTGCCAGTGGCTCACCTATGAAGTATGGAACAGAGATTTTAAATTTATTGGAAGCAGTACAAAAACCCAAAGAAGTTGCTGTGATTCATTGTAAGGCGCATCAAAGAGGAAACTCAAAAGTGATACAAGGAAATTGAAAGGCAGATGAAGCTGCCAAGCGTGTGGCGCAAAATACCACAATCTATGTTTTAATTCCATCAAAAGAAATTCAAATAGAATCCCCAAATTATAATGAAAAAGAAAATAAGTTGGCTGAGCTATTACAGTGCAAAAAGAATGATCAAGGATGGTGGATTACTTCACATGGACAATGTATAGTAACTCCCGAAATCATGAAGAAATTGATGGTCAAAACCCATGCTGAGACACATATGGGAGCAGAAGCAATGGTTGAGTCGGTAAAATGATATGCAATAGGGACTGAAATGTTATTGATTGCTAAAAGTGTGAGTAATAAATGTGGAGATTGTCTTAGGAACAATCCGAAAATACAAATCCGACCCGCTCCTGGAGAGGTAAGGAAAGGCATAACTCCCGGTGAGTATTGGCAAATAGATTTTTCAGAGTTACCAAGGTACAACCAATATCGATATTTATTGGTATTGGTAGATGATACCTTCTCTGGATGGCCAGAAGCTTTCCCGTGTCGAACCAACAAGGCAGAAGAGGTAACAAAACACTTATTAAAAAAAAATATTCCAAGATTTGGAGTCCCTTTAGAGATGTCCTCTGACAGAGGCCCACATTTTGTAGCGGAGGTTATTAAGAATATGAGTAAGACACTAGGAATCAAGTGGGATTTACATGCCCCTTGGAGACCACAGTCTAGTGGAGAGGTAGAGAGAATGAACCAAACATTAAAGAGACAAATTTCTAAAATATGTCAGGAAGCCCAGTTGAAATGGATTGAAGCTTTACCACTTGCCTTGTTAAGAATTAGGATAACCCCGAGAGCTAGAGAAAAAATAAGTCCATTTGAAATTCTGTATGGTAAACCTTACAATGTCAATCTAACAGGAAGGTTTGAACAAATGCACATAATAGGAGAAAAAGTGTTAACTGAATATCTCTTGTCTTTGAGTAAAATGTTGAGTTCTTTACACAGCTATGTTCTTTTAAGGACACCTTTACCCCTTGAATTTCTGATACATTCATTCAGTCCAGGACACCAAGTTTACCTGCGAACGTGGAAGGACGACCCCCTTGGAGAAAAGTGGAAGGGACCCTTCCAAGTGTTATTGACAACAAACACTGCTGTAAAATTAGAAGGAATAGACTCTTGGATTCATTACACCAGAATAAAGAAAATACCTCCTAGACTGTGGACATCTATACCTAAGGGACCATCGAAATTAACTTTAAGGTGTACTTGATGAGTCACCGGAGATGCTGCTGAATTATTTGTGATATTTAAAATTTTTATTGTTCGAAGGGAAATCAAATTAATTGGGAAATTGTGGGTTTAGGAGTAGAAAATGTGGAGCCTGTTGATATTAGTTATGATGATCAGTAAAGCTGAATCCCAATTTCTATTGCCAAAATGGGATAGAAATCGAAATATCTGGGAACTCTTAGCCCGAGAAGTAACCAACATGTCTTCTTTTTGTATTGCAGCAGAGAATTCAGTAGGAGGAATGTACAGTTCTTGCCTTGTAGGAATACCAACTCCTCTAGAATTGATAAAGAACTACACGATGTTTCAGAACTTTGACATCAAGTTAACTATCATAGTATTTATAGTCTGGGAAAAACAACTAGATCCAAGGAGAGAGGGATGTTAAGAGTTAAGGTACGAGGAACACTTCCGGCCAGACATTGTTGAGTTTGTGAATTGCCCTTTTGGATGCGAAAATTTAACACGTTTACAACCCCCTTTGAGGTGTAATTCTACCCAACCTCAGAGTTATGCATGGGCTCATACTAAACTACCCCTTGGATGGTTTTTGTTATGTGGGCGATTGGCATATTCTTATATCCCGGCAAATATAACAGGAGGTCCGTGTTCAATCGGGAGGATGGCTCTGTAGCTGATAAATAAGAAAGACTTAGAACATAGTGAACAAGTTGAAAGGAGTGTACACCAAGTATCAGAAGACTGTGACTCGCAAGTCACCTTATACAGCTCAAGTGAAATGTCAGCTGCAGCTATCCTAGTGCCCAGAGTTGGGGTAGCTATGAATTACCACACCGTAAGAAGAATTACCTGTGCTTTAGTTAAAGATATAAATTATACCTCTCAGGCACTTTCAGCTATTGGCATGGAAATGACTCAAATAAGAGAAGCTACTCTTGAGAACAGGGCTGCAATTGATTATTTACTTTTAAGACACAATCACGGTTGTGAAGAATTTAAGAGTATGTGTTGTTTTAACCTAAGTGATAATTCGCAGTTAGTTGAGAAGAAAATTCAACAACTGAAGGATTTAGCATCCGGATTCAAGGAACGAGAAGGATTCAATTTTTCTTGGTTATTTTCGTGGCTTCCAAATTTAAATTGGCTCGGATAGTTGTTTTTATTTGCAATACTGATCGTCATCTTAGTTATAATTACTTGTTGTATGATTCAATGTACGTCTTTTTGCAGACCAAATGCTTACAAGTGAATGGTGTGAGACTCATGATGCTTAACATCATAAGTCTCAAAGGGGGGAATTGAAGCAGTAGATACAATACCTATTATTCCATACTGCTCGCTTCTGTAATTCTAAACAATGAAGACTTGTTGCTTAGGAGTTAGGTAACTAGCAAGTGTTGTGTTTGCAGGTGTGTAGAAATGTAACTAGTATAAACTGTGTATCCTGGAAGCATTGTTAGACTCTAGTGAAGATCAACCTTGGAAACGAGAACCATAAACAAACGTGGTCCAGACATGGCTCGGAGACAAATCTCAACCTTATAAGGAAAGAAAGGAACGGGTTCATGAAGAGTTCACTACCCTACCGACCACCAGAGACCACTCGAGACCCTCAAGAAGACCCTAAAGGCTTTAGTGCGCATGTGTCTAGGGTGATGTAATATTATAATTAGTTCTCAGAAATTTAATGAATATGTAAAAGAGAAACTTAAAATATGTATGAGAAGCATGGATATAAACAGAAAGGTGACTAGACCAGGTGTACTTGATTTGTGGCAAGTCCACCAAGCACCCAGGCCTGAATAAAACAATATCTCTCCTGAGCGTGTGGAATTGGTTACTTGCACGCCGGGCACGAATCCACTTTTCGGACAACATAATCATTAAACTGAATGCAAAAAAAAAAAAAATAATCCTATTTCAAACACCATTATGTAAGGGTATTTGGAAGGAAAGTGTCTTCTCCTTTAAGGGTATCTGGTCAAGTACCTTTTTCAATGCAACAAGGGAAAATAAGAAAAGGAGGCAGCCATAAACAAGAATATAAAGGGACACAAACCTGACCGAGAAATGATAAGGGAGGCATTGAGGAGAACCAAACCTGGTCAGTCACAGAAATTGATGAGAGAATGTGAGAGAGTGAAAAGTTTTATTCCAGGAAGGTTATCTGATCGGGGACCTGGTCAACTGGGAAACTAAGGGAAAAAGGGGGAAACCAGAAGCAAAATACACAGAGACAGAGACCTGACAAAACAAACATGAAGACAATGACAAGAAACAAACCTCGCCAGTCACACTAATTGATGGGCTGTCAAAAAACAACAGGCGCCACTTCCAGGAAGATCAACCTGGATTTTGCAACTGATAAGACTGTAAACCAAGGTGGATCCCGGACTGGGAGGGGTGAGGGAATTGATAGACCTCCACAAACCCATGAGGGGATGTGCAGGGGGAAGAGAGAGGGCAGGGAGAAAGGGGTATAAAAGGGTCTGGGACAGTCAGTACCCTTGTCTGGCTGAGCCCTGCTCCTGATCACCGCAGTCCGTCCTATCTTCTTTTTAAACCTTTTAACTATCCCTCTGCTTCATCTCACGCTCTATCCCATGTGTATGTGTGCTGCAAGGACGAAGTGCCAGCTATTGGTGAGACCTCTGTGAGTGGATTTGGCGCCAGCTACTGGAGTCAGACTGGGGGGTGTAGGTGCCCCGATCCTGTGTTCTTAGCTACTGTAGCAAGTGGGAGTCTCAGTGCCAGCTACTAGAGTGAGTGGGGATCTTGGCTTCCAGCCACTGGGGTGGGAACGGTGTTAATGAACAATGCATTGGGCAGAGGCCTACCACAATAAGTGGTTCTACAAGGAGTCTGCAAAGATGCGTCACAAGCAAATTCCACATATATATACTTGCACCAGCACCAATCCCCTGACAAGGTACTTAGCAACAACTGAAAACATCAGTGTGTTATCAGCATTCTTCTCATACTAAATCCAAAACACAGCACTAGGAAGAAATTTAACTCTATCCCAGCGAAACCAGGACAAGGCCTCACTAGTTAAGAAACATTTGCAGCTGATGCTCTTGCCAGTCACCATGATTCAATTAACAAAGTAGTTGTAAGGAGCCTCTAGTCAGTGCATCCTTTTATCTGAAGGATTTCAGTTGCTGTTATTTATCATATCCTGCTTATCTGACACAGTTTTGGTCAAGAACAGGTTGTATAACCTAAAGGTATATAAACTCCGTAACTGCCGCATTTGGACAGAATTCATATCAGCAGAGGCTGTCACTTTGCTGCTCTGTGTTCTCTCCTATAGCTATAGTAATAAACTGTTTCTGTTCTGACCTAATCTAAATTGTATTCTGGTTATTTCTGTGACAGCTATTACTTACTATATCTTGCAGGTACTCTTTCAAGCTACCGCTCTACATGGTAGTGCCCTATTTCACAGGTACAACCAGAATCCTTAATTTATAAAGATAATACCTTTAATTTTACAACATTTCAATACATATGGCTTGATTGTAATAAATTAACAAAATTATCAGAGGACAGACACCTATCTGAGAAAAAATTGCATAACCCTTTTGTAACAAAAATCAAAGTTGTTCTTATTACAGGAGAAGAGGAGACTTTAAGGCATTTGAAAGCTAATAGAAAATTACAGTATTTCCATCCGAAATTAGTGAGTTTTTAGCTATATTGCAAAACTGTCTCTTCAGAGGCCATTCTTATGGCATGGTATTAATTTAGAATAGACTTCTGTTTATTCATCTACCAAAAAAAACCCAGAGGCTCCTACCTGAAAAAGACTATTCTTTGTTAGAGTAGAGCCTGTGAGCCACTTGGCTGTATTTCTATACTCTAGTCAACATGCTACAGAACTCTATAAATGCAAACTCTAAAAAGCATAATGGAAAAGCATTTATTGAAAGAGGAGAGAAAAGCTCAAACTTCTTGAACAGAAGTGTTGGGTTTTTTTTTTTTTTGGGGGGGGGTTGTTGTTGTTGTTGCTTACAGAACTGCTGCCACAACTGCTACCTCTAATTACAAAACACTTAATTTTTCCCATCTTTTCTTACTGTTTTTATTGATTGATATTGTCCTTTTCCATCCCGGAAACAACTTCCTAATGTACTACTTGGGGTAATTTGCAAGGAATGCAAATCAGCCATCTTCTAAAATATGCAGATGCTCTTGATGTGTAAATAGTGCTATTTACACTGAGTTTAACTAACATGTATATGTTCTTTTCCATGTATTCCAATTTGAAGACAAGCCTGTAAGGCTATGTGAAAGGACAGTGTCTGCTCCTTTAAGGGCATCTGGTCCAGGGCCTTTTCAATGCAAAAAGGGATAATAAGAAAAGGAGGAAGCCATAAACAAGAACATAGAGACACAAAACTGACAGGCAAAAATAAGGGAGACAAAGACAAGAAACAAACCTCATCAGACACACTAATTGATGGCTTATAGTACTGGGTCTGGCTGGGATGGAGTTAACTTTCTTCATAGCAGCCCATATGGTGCTATGTTTTACATTTGTGGCTAAAACACTGTTGGTCACACACTGATGTTTTAACTATTGCTGAACAGTGTTTACACAGTGTCAAGGCCTTCTATGTTTCTCACTCTGCCCCCACAGAGAGTAGTTTGGGGGTGTGCAATTGTGGTGGGTGAACCTTGGCTGGATGTCAGGTGCCCACCAAGCCGCTCTATCACTCCCATTCCTCAACAGGACAGGGGAGAGAAAATATGACGAAAGGCTCATGGGTCGAGATAAGGACAGGGAGAGATCACTCACCAGTTACCGTCACGGGCAAAACAGACTCGACTCGGGGAAATTAATTTAATTTATTAACAATCAAATCAAAGTAGGGTAATGAGAAATAAAAACAAATCTTAAAACACCTTCCCCCCACCCCTCCCTTCTTCCCGGGCTCAACTTCACTCCCAATTACTCTACCTCCTCCCCCCGAGCAGTGCAGGGGGACGGGGAAACAGGGTTGCGGTCAATTCATCACACGTTGTCTCTGCTGCTCCTTACTCCTCGCGCTCTTCCTCTGCTCCAGCATGGGGTCCCTCCCACGGGAGACAGTCCTCCACGAACTTCTCCAATATGGGTCCTTCTCACTCCTCTCTTCTGGCTGCTGTTGCGCAGCAGTTTTTACCTCTTCTTAAATATGTTATCACAGAGGCGCTACCAATATTGCTGATTGGCTCAGCTTTGGCCAGCAGCAAGTCTGTCTTGGAGCCGGCTGGCACTGGCTCTATTGGACGTGAGGGAAGCTTCTGGCATCTTCTCACAGCAGCCACCCCTTTAGCCCCCCTGCTACCAAAACCTTGCCACGCAAACCCAATACGTTGATGAAAAGCTCTTGGGTCGAGATAAGGACAGGGAGATCACTCACCAATTACCGTCACGGGCAAAACAGACTCAACTTGGGGAAAATAATTTAATTTATTGCCAATTGATTGTAACAGAGTACGACAGTGAGAAATGAAACAAATCTAAAAACACCTTCCCCCCACCCCTCCCTTCTTCTCAGGCTCAACTTCACTCCCAACTCTTCTACCTCCTCCCTCCGAGCAGCACAGGGGAATAGAGAATGGGGGTTGCGGTCAGTTCATAATGCTTTGTCTCTCCCACTCCTTCCTCCTCACGCTGATTGGCTCAGTGGCGGGTCTGTCTTGGAGCTAGCTGGAACTGGCTCTATCTGACACGGGGCAGCTCCTGGTGTCTTCTCACTGAGGCCACCCTTGCAGCCCCCCCCGCAGCCCCCCCCGCAGCCCCCCCCTACCAAAACTTTGCCACGTAGGCCCAATACAGCAATGTAATGAAAATTTCCCTCCCCGTTATATCAATCAGTCTTTATAGTATGAAAGTGTATTAACTTTGTTAATATATTGTTTTGGGTTTGCGTGGCAAGGTTTTGGTAGCGGGGGGGGGGGGGGTGTCTACAGGGGTGGCTTCTGTGAGAAGCTGCCAGAAGCTTCTCCCATGTCCGATGGAGCCAGTGCCAGCCAGCTCCAAGATGGACCTGCTGCTGGCCAAAGCTGAGCCAATCAGCGACGCTGGTAGTGCCTCTGTGATAACATATTTAAGAAGGGGAAAAAACTGCTGCACAACAGCAGCTGGGAGAAAGGAGTGAGAATATGTGAGAGAAACAACTCTGCAGACACCAAGGGCAGTGAAGAAGGAGGGGGAGGAGGTGCTCCAGGTGCCGGAGCAGAGATTCCCCTGCAGCCTGTGGTGAAGACCATGGTGAGGCAGGCTGTCCCCCTGCAGCCCATGGAGGTCCACGGTGGAGCAGATATCCACCCTGCAGCCCATGGAGGACCCCACGCCAGAGCAGGTGGATGCCCGAAGGAGGCTGTGACCCCATGGAGAGCCCGTGCTGGAGCAGGTCTTCTGGCAGGACTTGTGACCCCGTGGGGGACGCGCGCTGGAGCAGTCTGTTCCTGAAGGACTGCACCCCGTGGAAAGGACCCATGCTGGAGCAGTTTGTGAAGAACTGCAGCCCGTGGGAAGGACCCACGTTGGAGAAGTTTGTGGAGGACTGTCCACCACCCCGGCTGTGCTCCCCCCTCCCGGTGCAAGCATCACCCAGCAACAGCCAAAGCATCAATGGGCCATCAACGCTCCTTTCACACCGAACCCAAAACACAGCACACCCCCCAAGCTACTGGGAAGAAAGTTAACCCTGTCCCAGCTGGAACCAGGACAATATCCACCCCTTATTCTATACCATCTACATCATGCCCAGGTCTTACATTTTCCCATACGTTCCAATTAGTCACCGCTACTTTTCCCTGCCTTTTGATATATACACACACAGAGATATCATTCCCTTAGTCCATGGGCCATCCCTCTAAAACGTCCGTTGAGTTCATTTAGTCCATGACTTCGGGTTCCACCTGTCATAACAGTCTTGCAGGGCAGGAGAGATGGTGGGTGGTGTTGGGCTCTTGCATGCGGAGGCCAGTTCTGGGCGCTCGTCCGGTTCTATCATTGTTGCACCTTGCTCAGTTTCATCGGAGTTCATCCTACATTAATCTGGGTGATTCTTACTGTAATACTGTTAATATGGCATATGGTAACCATAGAAGTGATGACATACAGTACTATGTAATAACTAACATCGTACAATTCAGTTCATTGGCTATTTTCACCCAAAATTAAATCCCCTTGAGGTACACACCGGACTTACCCATCCTTTCGCATCACCCACCAAGTGCACCCAGGTCCCTGAGCAAAAGCAATCCCACGGATGGGTTTTCCCTTGCCAGAGGCAGGAGCAACCCAGACTGTCTTCCCCAGCATATTTCTCATATGCACGACAGGGACTTTATCCCCCTCTACAGCACGTAAGGGTTTGGATTGGGCAGGGCCAGCTCGAGTGACAGATCCCCTGTTGTTGACTAACCAGGTGGCCTTTGCTAAATGTGTGTCCCAATGCTTGAATGTCCCACTGCCCATTGCCCTCAGTGTTGTCTTTAGCAGCCCGTTGTATCGTTCAATTTTTCCGGAGGCTGGTGCATGGTAGGGGATGTGATAGACCCACTCAATGCCATGCTCTTTGGCCCAGGTGTCTATGAGGGCGTTTCGGAAGTGAGTCCCATTGTCTGACTCAATTCTTTCTGGGGTGCCATGTCGCCATAGGACTTGCTTTTCAAGGCCCAGGATAGTGTTCCGGGCGGTGGCATGGGGCACAGGATATGTTTCCAGCCATCCTGTGGTTACTTCTACCGTGGTGAGCACATAGCGCTTGCCCTGTCGGGTTTGTGGGAGCGTGATATAATCAATCTGCCAAGCCTCCCCATATTTATACTTCAACCATCGTCCTCCATACCAAAGAGGCTTTACTCGCTTGGCTTGCTTGATTGCAGCGCATGTTTCACATTCATGGATAACTTGTGCAATAGTGTCCATGGTCAAGTCCACCCCTCGATCACGAGCCCATCTGTATGTTGCATCTCTCCCTTGGTGGCCTGAAGTGTCATGGGCCCACCGAGCTATAAATAATTCACCTTTATGTTGCCAGTCCAGATCTACCTGAGCTACTTCAATCTTGGCAGCCTGATCCACCTGCTGGTTGTTTTGGTGCTCTTCACTGGCCCGACTCTTGGGTACGTGAGCATCTACGTGACGTACTTTTACAACCAGGTTCTCTACCCGGGCACCAATATCTTGCCACAATGCGGCAGCCCAGATGGGTTTACCTCTGCGCTGCCAGTTGTTCTGCTTCCATTGCTGCAACCACCCCCACAGGGCATTTGCCACCATCCATGAGTCAGTATAGAGATAAAGTACTGGCCATTTTTCTCGTTCGGCAATGTTCAAGGCCAGCTGGATGGCTTTCACCTCTGCAAACTGACTCGATTCACCTTCTCCTTCAGCAGTTTCTGCAACTTGGCGTATAGGACTCCATACCGCAGCCTTCCATCTCCGATGTTTTCCCACAAGGCGACAGGACCCATCAGTGAACAGGGCATATTGCTTCTCGTTTTCTGGTAGTTTGTTATATGGTGGGGCCTCTTCAGCACGCGTCACCTCCTCCTCTGGGGATATTCCAAAATCTTTACCTTCTGGCCAGTTCGTGATCACCTCCAAGATTCCTGGGCGACTGGGGATTCCTATTCGGGCCCGTTGTGTGATCAGCGCGACCCACTTACTCCACGTAGCATCAGTTGCATGATGTGTAGAGGGGACCCTCCCTTTGAACATCCAGCCCATCACCGGCAGTCGGGGTGCCAGGAGGGGCTGTGCTTCAGTACCAACCACTTCCGAAGCAGCTCGAACCCCTTCATATGCTGCCAATATCTCCTTCTCAGTTGGAGTGTAGCGGGCCTCAGATCCTCTGTATCCCCGACTCCAGAACCCTAAGGGTCGACCTCGAGTCTCCCCTGGTGCTTTCTGCCAGAGGCTCCAGGTAGGACCATTCTCCCCGGCTGCGGTGTAGAGCACATTCTTCACATCTTGTCCTGCCCGGACTGGCCCAAGGGCTACTGCCTGAACTATCTCCTGTTTAATTTGTTCAAATGCTTGTCGTTGCTCAGGGCCCCATCTGAAGTCGTTCTTCTTCCTGGTCACGTGATAGAGAGGGCTTACGATCTGACTGTAATTTGGAATATGCATTCTCCAAAAGCCCACAACGCCTAAGAAAGCTTGCGTTTCCTTTTTGTTAGTTGGTGGAGACATGGCTGTTATTTTGTTGATCACATCCATTGGGATCTGACGACATCCATCTTGCCATTTTATTCCTAAAAACTGGATCTCCTGTGCAGGTCCCTTGACCTTACTTTGTTTTATGGCAAAGCCGGCCTTCAGAAGGATTTGGACTATTCTCTCCCCTTTCTCGAAAACTTCCTCTGCTGTGTTGCCCCACACGATGATGTCATCAATGTACTGCAGGTGTTCCGGAGCCTCACCCTGTTCCAGTGCGGTGTGGATCAGTCCATGGCAAATGGTAGGGCTGTGTTTCCACCCCTGGGGCAGTCGGTTCCAGGTGTACTGGACGCCCCTCCAAGTGAAAGCAAACTGTGGCCTGCACTCTGCCGCCAAAGGGATGGAGAAGAAGGCATTAGCGATGTCAATGGTGGCGTACCACTTGGCTGCCTTTGACTCCAGTTCGTATTGAAGTTCCAGCATGTCCGGCACGGCAGCACTCAGTGGCGGCGTGACTTCGTTCAGGCCACGGTAGTCTACTGTTAGCCTCCACTCTCCATTGGACTTTCGCACTGGCCATATGGGACTGTTGAAGGGTGAGCGAGTCTTACTGATCACTCCTTGGCTCTCCAGTCGACGAATCAGCTCATGGATGGGGATCAGGGGGTCTCGGTTGGTGCGGTATTGCTGCCAGTGCACTGTTGTGGTAGCGATTGGTTCCTGTTGTTCTTGGACCTTCAACAACCCCACAACAGAAGGGTCCTCCGAGAGACCGGGCAAGGTGGACAGCTGTTTAACTTCCTCCGTCTCCAGGGCAGCTATACCAAAAGCCCACCGATACCCTTTTGGGTCCTTGAAATACCCTCTCCTGAGGTAGTCTATGCCAAGGATGCACGGAGCCTCTGGGCCAGTCACAATGGGGTGCTTCTGCCACTCATTCCCAGTTAGGCTCACTTCAGCCTCCAACACAGTTAACTCTTGGGATCCCCCTGTCACTCCAGAAATACAAATGGGTTCTGCCCCTTTATAGCCTGATGGCATCAGGGTACACTGCGCACCGGTGTCTACAAGAGCCTTATATTCTTGTGGATCTGATGTGCCAGGCCATCGAATCCACACAGTCCAGTAAACCCGGTTGTCCCTTTCCTCCACCTGGCTGGAGGCAGGGCCCCTCTAGTCCTGGTCATCATATTCGCTATCCACTTCTTGTAAGTATGAGTCAGAAGCCCCTTTATTAAGGTCGGAAGTGGAATCAGCCCTTCTACTCTGTCTGGGGATCTCACTGGAGACTGGAGCAGCAGTTTTCCTGGAAGAACCCCCTTTTGTGGTTGTTTTCCCTTGCAACTCATGTACCCGTGCCTGTAGGACTGAGGTAGGTTTTCCATCCCGCTTCCTCATGTCCTCTCCGTGGTCACGCAGGTAAAACCACAGGGTGCCCCGGGGTGTGTACCCACGATGCCTCCTCTCTTGAGCAGAGGGACGCCTGCTCCTAATGGCTGAGACACTGGCCCGTGCAGGTGGGGAGCAGGACATATCCTCTTTGAGTTGCTGGACCTCCCGAGACAGTTTCTCCACAGCAGAGACACAGGCCCGTAGGGAGGAAGAGAGACTTTCTTCATATTGCCGGAGTTGGCCAGCCAGTTCATCCACTGTTTGTTCCTCTCCATCTCTCCAGGTCATTATTGCCAATGAGTTTGCATGTGACGCTGGTGCGCTCCGTACAAACTTCCGCCACATGGGTCGGGTGCATTTGACTTCATCTGGGTCTTTGGATAACTGCTCGTTGTTCAGGTCATCATAAATCACTTCCAGCACAGCTAATTCTCTCAGGTACTGGATACCTCTCTCCATGGTGGTCCACTTGCCTGGGTGACATATAACATCTTCCTTGAAGGGATACCTTTCCTTCACACCTGACAGGAGTCGCCTCCAGAGGCTGAGGACTTGTGCCCCTTGTCCAATTGCTTTGTCAATGCCCCCTTCCCTAGAAAGGGATCCCAGCTGCTTGGCTTCCCTACCCTCTATTTCCAGGCTACCGGCCCCGTTATCCCAGCATCGGAGCAGCCAGGTGACAATGTGCTCGCCTGGACGACAACTGAAGTCTTTTCGCATATCTCGCAGCTCACCCAGGGATAGGGATCGGGTGGTCACCATCTCATTTACGGGTTCTGCCTCCTCCTCCTCCTGTTCTCCTGATGGCCCTGGTTCATCTTCATCCCTTACTAAACGAGCTGATTTTCTTGTGCATTTTCTTTTTTGTATAGGGGCGACTGATACCGGCATGGGTTGGTTCTCTGTCGCAGGGGGCAGAGTAGCTGCCGTGCCTGCCCTGGGGGGTGAGGGAGCCGCTGTGCTTGCCGTGGGGGGTGGGGTAGCCACAGGGCCTGTTGCTTTGTCATCAGCTGCAGAGACGTTTCCTTCCCCTTGGGGGTTCTGAGTGGTGTTAAACAGGGCTCGGTAGGCGTGGGCCAGGCCCCAGCACATTGTAGTGATTTGCGTCTCCCTAGAATGGCCAGGGTGACAGCATACTTCTTCCAAATATTCTACTAATTTTTCAGGGTTCTGCACTTGTTCAGGGGTAAAGTTCCAGAACACTGGGGGTGCCCATCGCCCTAGGCATTTGCCCATGCTATCCCACTCGCCCTGCCACTCATAACTATCCAGCCTTGGGGCAGATCTCTGGATGACATTCTTGAATTGCTTACTAACCTTGGATAAAACCACAACAATATTCCCAAGGAGTACCAATAGATGTATCTTAACTACCCAGGGATGTTCAAGGTACTGGCAAGTTATTTTAACAAAGGAGATGACATCATAGAGGAAGGTAGCGAGGGTGCCATTCTCTATTTCCTCCATAAAAAATCTCTCGGAGGAAAAGGTATAATTGCTAATGGTCTCCATGAGGTGGTACCCGAAATGCAGAAACGGCTTCATTACGAATCCCAAATACCAAATAACCCCGAATGCCAGCGTTTTAGTAACAAATCTCCCAGGCAAAACATCATTAATCACGGCAGAGCACAACAGACTACAAAACCCAACTCCAATTTTTAACAGGTACAGCAAAAACAAGAGCATGGTGCAGAACAAATTAATATGTTACCAGATACAAATTCCTTAATATGCTCTAAATAATCTGTCGTTATCTCAACCCTTCGTGCCCCACGTTGGGCGCCAAAAAGGACTGTCGTGGTTTAACCCCAGCCAGCAAAAATAAACGCCACGCAGCCGCTCGATCACCCCCCACATCCGGTGGGATGGGGGAGAGAATCGGGAGGGCACAAGTAGGAAAGCTCCCGGGTTGAGATAAAAACAGTTTAATAATTGAAATAAAACAAAGTAGAACAGTAATAATAACAATGAGAACAACAACAATAACAGAATACACAAAGCAGGCAATGCACAACACAACCGCTCACCAACTGCCGATCGCGTGTCACGAACGGGGGGGGGGGGGGGGGCGAGCCCCCCCCCACACCTGGTTTTTATACTGAGCATGATGTCACATGGTATAGAATACCCCATTGGCCAGCTCGGTCCACCACCCCGGCTGTGCTCCCCCCTCCCGGTGCAAGCATCACCCAGCAACAGCCAAAGCATCAATGGGCCATCAACGCTCCTTTCACACCGAACCCAAAACACAGCACACCCCCCAAGCTACTGGGAAGAAAGTTAACCCTGTCCCAGCTGGAACCAGGACAAAAGGTGAGCCAGGAGTGGAGCACAAGAATAAGGCAAGCAGGAGCAGTGACCTCACCAACAAGGAGCCATAATGTGGAGCCGCAAGTCCAGGTCAGGATTAGGGCCAGAGACAGTAGTTGGGGTCAGACACAGTCCAGTGATCACCCAGCAACTCCGTAGTGATGAGGCAGGTCCAAGGCCAAGCCAGGAAGCCAAACCAGCGGGTCCAGGTCTCAGTCAGAATCACAGAGGTCTGAGACCGGGCACAGACACAGCTGCAATGTAGCACAGGCAGGGGCCAGTGGTAAAGCCTCAGCTTAAAAGCAGCTCTCAAGGGAAAAGGAGGGTCAGGCTTCAAAAAAGCCCTTCAAAAACAAATTAATTAAAACTTTATTGCTGCCATATCCTAAAGTTCCTTCTCAAGGATCTGAAATATTATTGGATTACATTATTGAGAAGCAGGTTTTAAATATTTGATAGTTTGCCTCTCCTTTCTCAGAGCCAATGAACCTCAAAGGCCCATACATGCTTCCATGCACAGAAATTAAATAGGTAAGCAAGAGCATGCAAGAGTTGCAGATTTTTTAATACTCATAGAGAAAGGATGAAAATATATAATTGAAGCTTCACAGTCTATTTATAGTCTAATATATTTGCAAATGAAATCTCTTTGTTAAAGTCCCAACTAAAACGAGATTCAGATCTGCTAACACAATGAGTTTACCTGGAATATCAGGGATGCAGCCTGCTATTGGACTCTAAGCATTATCCTTAGCTATGCTTCTGATCTCACACTAATCTTCTGGCATGTTCCATCCCATCTGCCCCCCCCCCATACATATAGGTCACTCCTTGATCAATAAGGCATCCCACCAAGTTAACAGGTGATAACAGAGGGGTGTTATTAACCCTGCCTACCCATTGGAGTGTTCAGGCTATAGCATCAGTGATCACCACCTTTTTGGGGTCCCTCCCCTCTTGCCTGTAAACACACTCCAGCAGCCCAAGCAACTGTAGTTGATTACCCCCTTCTTAGTCCCTCCACAGGGATATCACATTCATGGGATCAGCAGGATTGGGCTATTGCTCAACATATCCCTCCATCGGCCAAGCCCAAAGCCCACCTCTGTTGCGCAGGGGAACGTTTACAAGTGGCATAGGCACCAAACTCCCCAGAAGCCTGCTCTCGAGCCATCAGCTGTATCCCACTGGCTCCAGTTTCCCAGCACATCCATAGCCACTGCAAGGGTGTTTCCTCATAGCGGTGGCTGTAAGTTTTCTATATATCCTTAATCTTGCTCTGAGTAAAGGACACATTCTGTGTGGTCACATTCTGGGGAATGGTACTTCAATTCTCATAGGTCTGCCTAATTGCTGTAACTGGGGCTGCCTGATAGGACTCTGCTTTTAATTCATCATCAGAGTCCTTAGTTCACCATCCCAGGATCCCAGGTTTTGGGATCCCAGTCCATGGCAGTCACCTTTAAGTTCACTGACTGTTCTCCTAGCAGCACAGGCAGTTTGGCACATAGCTTTTAATTTTGCCAGTTCAGTGCTACTAGCTGCTAACTTCTGATCAAGCACCTCTCTTTTGCGCTTAGCACTTGTTAATACTTCCTTTGGCAAGCCATTACTCTGTTAAAAAACATCACCTCCATTTGTGACCTTTGTTAAGCAGTCCAATCTTTTTGGAGCTCTACTTGAAACATAAAATATGTACTGGCACACCCGCACAGCAAATCAGCATCTCTCTCCTACTGTTTTGTGTGTCTTATCCCTTCTGGCTAATTTCCGTGGATAATGCACTTGGAGACTGTCCAGGTGTAACCCATGGCAAAAATACAGAAAGTTGACACTGGGGGGGGAGAGTCAATAAGCAGCATAGTAAGTTGAGGTCATATGCATAAGGGTTTCTTCCTGCCACTCTATTAGCATACCTGCTTTGGTGTGGGTCACCCACAGGTCACAATCTCTTCAGGGGTGTACGTACCCCCCCCCCCCCCTTCTGGCACAGAGTCCTCCCCCAAGAGGGTATCCGACCGTCCATAGCTGCCAATTTCTTTCTGAAATATGTTTGAGCAGGGGCTCCATGTGCTTCTCCAACTGGATAAAGTTTTGGCATGCAATGGGTTTTCTTCCACTGTTGTTTACATCTGTGTCGATGCTTCTTCAAAGGAAGAAACCCTGGCAACAAAACAGGCTGGGGACTGACTAGCTGGGGAGCAGCTCTGCTGAAAAGGCCCTGGGGGGGTCTTGGCAGACAGCAATGCTGAACATGAGCCAGCAGTGTGCCCTGGCAAGCAAAGGCGGACAACAGCATCCTGGGCTGGATTAAAAGGAGCATAAGCAGTAAATTGCAGGAAATGATTCTTCCTCTCTACTCAACACTCATTAGACCACCTCTAGAATACCATGTCCAGTTTTGGGACCCACCCCCCCCAATACAGGAAAGGCATTGACAAACTGGAGTGAGTTCAGCAGAAGGCCATCAAGATGGTCAGGGGGCTGGAGCACTTGCCCTATGAGGAGAGGCTGAGGGAACAGGGCTTGTTCAGCCTGGAGAAGAGAAGGCTTCAGGGGGCCCTAACAGCAGCCTTCCAATATCCATGAGGAGATCATCAAGAAGATGGAGCCAGGCTCCTCACAGCGGTGCATGGTGGGAGTATGAGAGCTAACGGGCATACATTGAAACAAGAAAGGTTCAGACTGGATACAAGAAAAAATTTTTTCACCACGAGGACAGTCAAGCATTGGAACAGGTTGCCCAGAGAGGTTGTGGATTTTCCATCCTTGGAGATATTCAAAACCCAACTGGACACAGTCCTGGGAAACCTGCTCTAGTTAGCCCTGCTTTGAGCAGGGAGGGTTGGACTAGACGAACTCCAGAGGTGCCTTCCAACCTCAAATATTCTGTAACTGTTACGGAGAAGACTTACCCAAAATCTCTGGGCTACATCTGCTCTGCTCTAACAGTTTAGGCATGCACAGGAAAGAAACAAAGCAGCACAGATAAACTCTTAATAGCTTTACATCCTTAGAACACATTTAGGGCAGGAGACCAGACAGCAATCCAGGTAAACAACTGCTAATTGGCCTTAGATATGGAGTAAGTCAAAGATATTGGTGTGGGGTGATGCAACCAACGAGGCCACCAGCAGCTTAGGCCAACCACCTAAGTTCAAAAGCAATAAACAGTGAAGACTATAGGCCCTTATGGGGAACATCAATACACAGAGGTCCAACACCACACAGGAGTCTGAGCCCACAGTGTAACTGTTACACATAATGGCCGGGCCACCGACAAGGATCCAGACACATCAAGTAATCAGAATGGGTGTCTAGTTCCCCTGGGGTCCATGGTGCCTATCTAAACTGGACCAGAGAGGGAGGGGCCTAGACTGGTGCAAGTGTGAAGTACAAGCATATCACAGAAGATAAATCTTAGGATAGAAATCACTATCCCCCCACTATACTCATCACACTCAATAAATTTCATGTCACTGAGCGGTGTGGTTCTGTTCTTGCTGCTACCTTACCCCTAAATGCCTGAATTCTTAACCAAAGGTCGCAAAGGTAAGAGTGTCTTCCTGATGCTGAGCAATCCTGTTCTCCTGTATATTAAGTATCAGTGGTATTGAACTCTCCTTTTTTAATGTTAGGCACCTTTGTTTGCAGGGAATCCTATTCTTTTGCACACTGAATGCATTTGTGGGGATTTTTTTTCTGTTGTGTATTGAGCATACAACCCAAGCCTTTTCACATACTGTGTTTTGACAATCTGAGTAGGACCCCAGCCCTTGGCATGCTTGTTTGAGACCCTGTCTATTCATAGGCTGAGTACAGGTATTTGCACAGAATTTTTTGTTTGTGGTGAGGACATATAATCAGGAACCCTGTATTAGGTATGATTGTTTGTCAGGTGTATGTGGGGTCTGTGTGATGTGAGAGATATCAATGTTTCCCAAAAACGAAGAGTATATCCTCATAGCATGGTCAGATGCAGAGCGCTATAGCATTCGTAACCAAGCAACTGGGATTGCAACCCAGTTGGTTAAAACTAACGCTTGTTTCAGGGTGCCAGGTGAACGGTATGCAGATATACTGCAGTATCTGGCATCTTGTTTGTGAGTACAAGCCAAGGAGTACAAAAAGCTATCTGAGATGTATGCGAATGAGTGCATGAGATCTGCTGGCCAGCACTGAGTCTGATTCGCCAGAGAGTAAGAGGAGGATCAGGACATTTGTCCTGTCCATGTTTATATGCGTATGTGGTGGCTGTAAAAAACACTGTTCTTCCATCTTTGTTGATCTATTGATGGTTGACCATGCCTGTGCCTATTGGGAATTTATGCTCAGACCTGGGAAAAGCAGAAGCCCTAGCAAGCTGCAAGAGGTGAGATGCCCCTAAAGCAAAGTCCACAGGACTTGGCTGCTCCTTAACAACTGTTGTTGTGAGGAGGGAATGGCAGGTACAGAATCCCTATATGAGGAAGGGACTGCTCCTTTTGCAAATGTGCCCAAATCATTAGAGTTTGCAACCAAAATGCGTAACATTCACTTGAAGGAGTATATTCAGGGTCTATTGAAAGCAAAAGAACACCACAATTATTGAGCCATGCTATATTGGCCATAAAGCAGGCAGAGACCCAGAGGCTGAGCTCTCTGCAAACTGGTCCCTGGAATGTGAGAAAATCTGTTACACAAGGAAAATAAACAATTGCAAAAGGATGTCTCCTCAACCTAAAGAGAAGTTCAATTTATACAGAACCGAGCATTCAGACTCTGAGTTATACAGAAAAAAAACCAAACTATAAACCTTTGTGTCGTGGTTTAACCTGGCAGGCAGCCAAATACCACGCAGCCGCTCGCTCACTCCCCCCCACCCCCAGTGGGACGGGGAGAGAATCGGAAAGGGTAAGAGTGAGTAAAACTCGTGGGTTGAGATAAAGACAGTTTAATAGAACAGAAAAGGGAAAATAATAATGATAATGATAGAATATACAAAATGAGTGATGCACAATGCAATTGCTCACCACCCGCGCTGACCGATAACCAAGTAGCGATCTCTACTTCCTGGAACACGCCTCCCATTCATATACTGAGCATGACGTCACATGGTATGGAATACCCCGTTGGCCAGCTGGGCTAGCTGTCCTGGCTGTGCTCCCTCCTCCCAGCCTCTGCGTTTGGTAGAGCATGGAGCTGTCCTTGACAGGGCACTTAGCAACAACTGAAAACATCAGTGTGTTATCAACATTCTTCTCATACTAAATCCAAAACACAGCACTAGGAAGAAATTTAACTCTATCCCAGCCGAAACCAGGACACTTTGTAAAAGGTAAAGCACACAGCAATCAGCTCCACTTTCCTATGAAGAACCACCTAATTCTTTTGTCTGTCTCTCATCTCCCATTCTCCAATAATCCCCTCCCCCCTTTTTTGATTCATTTTGCTATAAAACACTACTTAATCCTGTAAACCCTGTAAATAATATACCTAGTAAAAATATCAAATATCCCATGGCTCCTGTCACTAGACAAATACTTGCCACCCCTGCTAGTCAACAAGAAGTGGTTGAACAGAGCACACCAGGGCCTGACAGTCTGGTATAACTCTGCCAGCAGCATAGGACCTTGAGCCAAGGGGATAAAAGAAAAGGCTTCTTTAAAAAAAAAAAAAAAAAAAAAAAAGAAAAAAGCAGCAGCAGCTAGGGACACCCTTCCCCCCACCCCAAGCCAGGAATCCTTAAAACTTATGCCCTTAGAAGAACCAAATAATAAGAATAATCTATTCCCTGCCTTTTTAGAATAAAATGCTAGGCTGGGGAACTGGGTTATTCAACAGAAGAGCAAACGCTTGAAATCTGGATCCTTGCAAAACTACCAAAACCCTCCCCTAAAGAGCTCAGGAGTGTGTGCAGTACAGTGGGTACCATTTAAACTGTTACCTTTACCAGTGTGACTCCCCAATACCCTTAAAGGTAGCAAAAGGGGGGATCCAAAGCAAAAAGAAATAGTAATTTAGAAATACAAACTTATTGCCAAATTTTATTTTAAATTTAATTGAAAATTAAATTTCAAATTTAAACTAATTGTAAGTTTGGTAAATTCGGGAGTTGATTAGGAAATAAAAAGTTTTTGTATTCTGCTGGATGCTAACACATCCACCAAAGTATGAAGAGAAAAGAAAGAAAAAAAAAAAAAGAGGAAAAATTAGAAACTGAAATGGATCCAATTTAAAGGTTTTAATCTCCAAAAAAGAGAAACCCTGTTTCTCTAAAGTGAGGATGGACATATTTCCTATTTTTTGAATAATGATCAATAACAAATCCCTGATATACTGATAGGGATTGATACCAAATACAAAGGAACAGTGAAGAGACATACGGTTCTTTGGTTGAAATGATGCAGATGGGTTAGGAATGCTTTGTGAATGGACAGGCCGGACATCCAGTAGATAAAAAGGCCTTGAAACTTTGTATTCTGCGTAAAATAGATAAGGAGGCTAACCTTGTATCTTGAGTAGAATAGATAAGGGGGTAGTGCTAGTTTGTGCTAATGAGAATTGTGCTAATTAAGCCAAGGGTTAAAACTGAGCATGCATAAAGACTGAGTTCAACTAAAGGACACTGTGAAGAAGACTATCGACGACCACCAGAGGACCCTGAAAGACCACCAGAAGACCCTGAAAGACCACCAATGAACACAAGGGCGCATGCGTCAAAGACTTTTGCATATGTTAATGAATTCCGGGAAATAACATGAATATTTAGATTATTTCTCGGAAATGTAATGAATATGTATACTCTAATTGTATATAACTTCTATGGTTAAGTGATTTGGTGCGCACACTAGGTGGAGCGATCCCCTGTGCGTCCGGTGCTGCAATAAAGAATACCTGCTTTCTAAAACTCCAAATTGAGTCTTAGAGAGTTTGTCAGGAACTTCCTTGTTTCAGATTGGCACCCCAGATGGGACTTCCTCTGCTTGTCTGCGGGACCCGCTGAGAAAAAGGACTCCCTTGGGTACCCCCGGAGACTTCTCCGGAGGGACTCCTCGCCTCATCCGGATCACCGCAGGAGCAGACAAAGGACTATCTATTTGATAAAGGTATTCTTTAACTCCTTAACTTTTGGGATTGGCCAATTTGAGGCTATCCATAAGATGTACGCAGGACGGCGTATACCGAGGCGCTAGCACCTCAGTGGTATACATTGGTTTTGGTTTTGGTTTTGGTTTTGGTTTTGATTTTAAATAAGTTTGGAAGTATATGGAATTATCGGTATACTGTTGCTCGTTATGATTTTGGTACTCTAAATGAGTTTTGGGGTATACTGCGGTATACTATTGTTCATAATGATTTGTTGTTGTTGTTATTGTGATAAGAGAATTTTGTTGTTCTTTGTGTAGGTGTTTTCGATTTAGTATGAGAAGAATGTTGATAACACACTGATGTTTTCAGTTGTTGCTAAGTGCCCTCCTAGTCCAAGGACAGCTCCCATGCCTACTGACTGAGCTAGGTACACAAGATGGGAGGGAACATAATCAGGACAGCCAGCCCAGCTGGCCAATGGGGTATTCCATACCATGTGACGTCATGCTCAGTATATGAAGGGTAGGCGTGATCCAGGAAGTACCGATTGCTACTTGGTTATCGGTCAGCGCGGGTGGTGAGCAATTGCATTGTGCATCACTCATTTTGTATATTCTATCAATATTATTATTATTTTCCCTTTTTGTGTTCTATTAAACTGTCTTTATCTCAACCCACGAGTTTTTCTCACTCTTACCCTTTCCGATTCTCTCCCCGTCCCACTGGGGGGGCGGGGGGAGTGAGTGAGCGGCTGCGTGGTATTTGGCTGCCTGCCAGATTAAACCACGACAGTAGGAATTTTGTGTATATCGTAATGGGCGGTAAGCAGAGTGGAGGTATCTTGAAGAAGAGTCCCCATTTGGTTCGGGGTTAGAGTCCCCATTTGGTTCGGGGTTAGAGTCCCCATTTAAGGTAAAATCTGAATAAGCCCACAGTAACTATTGTAAATATTTGTCTGTTTGCTGAGAGTGACACAGGGGTTTGAGTCCCCTTCGATTGTTTTGTGTAAAGGTATTGTCTATTGTCATAGTGATTGAATATTTGTGGTGGTGTTATGCGAAAAGTTTGTTTGTGTGACTTCCCATGTGTAAAATGGGTAACGGATCGTCTACGGGTGGGGGAATTTTAAGAAAATCACCTTTGGCTTGCATTTTAACACATTGGAAACAAATTGCAGGATCCCCTGGAGGGACCGCAAAAAGAGATGATTTGATTAAGTATTGTAATCAATGGTGGCCATTATATAAACTAGAAGACGGAGAAAAGCAGCCAATGAATGGAACTTTGAACTATAATACTTTGTTGCAATTAATGCTGTTTCTAAGGAGGGAAGGAAAATGAGATGAGGTATTGTATGCTGATATGTTCTTTACTCTGAGACAACATCCTGAGTGGCAAAAGAAATGTAAACTGATGATGAATGATGCAAATGGAATGTGTATGTTAGCAGGAAGTGCTAATGGGAAAAGAAAGAAAAAGAATTGTTCTGAGAGATGTGAAAAAGGAAAGGAATGTGTTAAGGACTGTGGGGAGGCTGAAGATGTGTAAACATGAAATAAGGCAGGGGTCAGAGGAGAATCCCTCGGCCTTTTATGAAAGATTCTGTGAAACTGCTTATAGATGGACGGATTTAGATCTGGAGGATGAGGCTAATAGATGTATGGGACAATTGGCCTCTGATATTAGAAAGAAACTGCAGCGAGTAGATGGAGCTGGGGAAATGTCTGCATCACAATTAATTGAAATAGAGTACAAGGTATATAATAATAGTGATGATGAAAAAAAAAGAAAAAAAAAGAGAAAAACTTAAAGAAAAACAGAAAGGAATAAAATTACAAGCCTCATTGCTAGCATCTGCAATCGCTGAAAATTCAGGCAGAGAGAGAGGAGGAAGCGGATGGAACAGGGTAGGGCGAGGACAGAATCCCTGGAACCGTGCCCCTTTGGGCCCTAACCAGTGTGCTTTTTGTAAAAAGGAGGGACATTGGAAAAATGAATGTCCCGGAGAAAAAAAAAAAAGTTTGTTAAATCTACGGAGAAAGGGGGGCAAGAGACAGTTGCTAACCTGATTATGTTGGGAACCTCTGACTCTGAATGAAGAGTGTCACCGAAATCGGGAAGGAACCTCGTAACACCAATGTAGTGTTAAAAGGCAGGCATTCTTTATTAGCAGCGCTGGGGACACGGGGGATCGCTCCACCACAGCGTGTCCAATTTGTTGCACCCTTTACCACAAATTTATACAACAAAATCATAAATATACATAGCATTACATCATTTACTAATACATATGCATGACTAGTCCTCGCTTCGTATTAAAATGAGCTCTCCTCCCATTTGCGCCTGCGCACTGTTGCTTGGTGGTGGTCGTCAGGGGTCTTGGAGATGAAGGCCAGTGACTCCTCTTCGTCACCGTTGGCTGACCCTTTTACTTTGCGCAGACTCAGTGGCCTTTTGGCTTCTATCCGACCTAGGTGATTTGCTTCAACTGGTTTCTTCTAAGCATCAGTTGCTTCTTACAATAGTATACTAAATTATCTTCTAATATTTAACAAACCAACAGTCCCTCATGTTCCTAAACTTATTTGTACATCAAAGACTGTACTATAGAAACATGAACAGAACACTCTACCTGAATTTATAATAACTATTTGTTTCAAACATTACTCCTAGCAACTAGTGATTTCTTTTGATCATTAGTTTGATTGGAATTTAACCCAATCATGGTTTGGGGCTTTACAGAGAAATTTAAAGTAGCAGCACTGCTTGGTAACTGTGTGGTAACATTTCCCCCCTTTGGAAGTCTTGAAATTTTATTTAATTTCAATACTTCCACAATATTAACTATTTACAAAGGCAGGATTCGTGTTTGCTAGATTGTAATTGTCACCACTATTTCCTACTAGTGCGAGAGTGATTTTTCGATCAACGGCAGCCTTCCTTGTGAACTCTCTTTTCAAGCAATAATAGATAAGCAATATCACTAGGGAAATAATTAACAAACACAATACAGTACTAATTAAAGATTTTACCCAGGAACTTAGGTTCCATCCCAGTCCACTAAAAATTTTGTCAAACCAATTTTCTTGCATGTCTGTTTGAATTTCTTGAGTGTTCTTTTCTATTTGTCCTAACAAATCCAAATCATGTTCTACATCTTGTGTAACATTTGGGATATGTATGCAACAATGATCAATTCTATCTTTCAAATATCCACAAACTCCATGTTCTTTTAACAGAAGCATATCTAGGGCCATTCTATTTTGCAAAGTCATTTTTGAGGTGGCTTGGAGTTGTAAATTTAATTGTTTAAACCCTTTTCTTGTCACATTAGCTAATTTTTCTACTTGCCCTGTTAATTTATATAACCAAGCCCTATTCCTATAGGTTGATAGGGGAGCTAACAAGGACTCTAAGGCCCAGCCAATTTTCACTCCTACTGAGGGTTCATTCCATCTTTCTTCCTCAACTTGTGACCTCTTTGCACGAACCAATCTTAAATTTTCAAGAGCACCTTTAAAAGGAGCCTTTTTCCAAATTGGGCATAATGTTGGCATTCCTAAAGTAATTTGCCTCACCTTTTTATCCATGGATAAATGGGTGGTCCAGGTTCCATCACTCATTGCCCAAACTAAATGTCCTGGACTTTGAATAGTGGATTTCTTGCAACTAAAAACTGCATCTCTTTCAAGCTTATATGGATCATTGAGAATCAAATCATTTTTAAGACCTCTACACCAACACCCATATTTCAATGCAGCTGCCAAAGGGGGAATATTTTGAATTGTTTTGTCTATTGTACTACAATTATATATTTTTTACAACTCCACCAAGATACTATATTTTCCTTTTCTCGGGAAGCGGCTTCTTTATCATTAATAACTGATAGAGCTTGAAAAACTGTTCCATCCCCATTTTTGTTTTGGACTTTGTTCACAATGAAGCTCATCTTTATTCAAATTTGTCGTTAAAATTCCCCATGGAATCAACTCACCTACTGCTCTCGGAATTGGGAGGCATGCCGTTATTTGGGTGACATTTTGCAATTTAGCAAACTCCTTTATCAATCCTATCATTAGATTTCTTCCGGAGTCCTTTTGGGAATGTGTATCAATTGCTCTGATGAATCTTCAATTTCTGTTTTGTTCATTTGATTTCCTTCTTCTCCAAATAAAGTTCCCACCAATATTAATTGCCAGATTAACATACATTTTCTTACAATCAGACACATTTTAGAGTCAATTTTGCAGTTTCTGGATCCCTATTAATAATTTTCCACGACGGGGCCTTCTTTACTCGAGTGTAATGTATCCACGGCTCCACTCCTTCTACTTTGATTGCAGTGTAAGTTGTTAACAGTACCTGGAAGGGTCCCTTCCACTTCTCCTGCAGTGGTTCAGAGTTCCAGGTTCTTACATATACAAGATCACCTGGCTGATACTGATGTATAGGCGTATCCAAGGCAAGTGATCTAGTCAATACCACATATCTTCGGAGTGCTCCAAGGACTTTCCCTAAAGAAATCAAATATCTTTTCAAATCAGTTTCCCCAGTTACCTTCATATCCCCTGGGATTAAAGGAATTTGGTATGCCTTACCATACAAAATTTCATATGGACTTACACCGTCTTTTGATCTTGGTTGAATTCTAATTCTTAAAAGAGCCAACGGTAAAGCCTGTGGCTACCTCAAAGATGTTTCCTGGCAAATTTTACTTATCTGTCTTTTCAATGTTTGATTCATTCTCTCTATTTTTCCACTTGACTGTGGTCTCCAGGGGGTATGTAGGTCCCACTTGATGCCTAAAATTTTGCTAATTTGCTGGACCATTTCTGCCACGAAATGCGGTCCCCTATCAGAAGACATTCCTATCGGTACTCCAAATCTAGGTATTATTTCTTTCAATAATATTTTGACTACCTCTTTGGCTTTGTTGGTGCGGCAAGGAAAGGCCTCCGGCCATCCAGAAAATGTGTCAATCAACACTAACAAATATCTACACCCATTTTGCCTGGGTAACTCAGAAAAATTTGCCAATAATCTCCAGGAGAATTTCCTTGCTTTATTACTCCTAACGGTGGCTTCTTTTGGTTCAAAGGATTATTCTTATGACAAATTAGACACTTAGCTACTATTGATTTAACTATTCCTGTCATTCCCACGCAAACTGCAAATGTTTTCAAATTAGATATCATTGCATCTATTCCCCAATGCGTCTGCTCATGCTTTTCTCTTGCAAGTTCTATCATAACCTGCGGGGTCACTATTACTTGTTTTTCCAGTGTTACCCACCATCCTTCGGCATTTTGGGATGCCTTTAATTGCTCTGCCAATTGGTTATCCAATTTACTATATTTTGGTTTTGAATCAGGGAGTTTTATGTGTTTTACTGGTACTAGTGCAAGGATGCCTTGTTTTGCTGCCTCTTTCGCAGCTTTATCTGCCAATCGATTACCTATGTTTACTACTGTTTGACCAAATTGGTGGGCTTTGCAATGCATTACTGCTACTTCTTTCGGTTTCTGTACGTCTTCTAGAAGTTGGAGAATTTCTTCCTTGTATTTTATAGATGTTCCTTGAGCTGATAACAATCCTCTCTCTTTCCAAATAGCTCCATGAGCATGGATCACACCAAACGCATATTTAGAATCAGTCCAAATGTTTACCCTTTTTCCCTCGGCAATTTGCAGAGCTCGCCTTAATGCAACCAGTTCTGCTTTCTGTGCTGAGGTATTTGTAGGCAGCATCCTTGAGTCCAGTACCTCGGTGGTGGTGACAACAGCATACCCGGCCATTCGCTTTCCTTCCTGGACAAAGCTGCTTCCGTCAGTAAACAGTTCCAAGTCAGGATGTTCCAGAGGTTCATCTCTCAAATCCAATCTACTGGAATAGACTTGTTCAATGGTTAGCAAACAATCATGTTCTAAACTTCCTGCTGGATTCTCTGTTGTTAGAAATATTGCTGGATTGACAATTGGTGTGGTTTTCAATTCCACATCATCTTGTTCCAATAGGACAACCTGGTATTTTAGCATTCTGCTAGGGGACAACCAATGACCCCCCTTTTGCTCTAGAACAGTTATCACCATGTGTGGGGCATATACCACCATCTTCTGTCCCATAGTCAACTTTCGAGCCTCTTGGATCAACAACACTGTTGCTGCTACAGCGCGCAAACATCCCGGCCATCCTTTACTCACATTATCAAGTTGTTTGGAGAAATACCCAACCGGTCTTTTCCAGGATCCCAGTCTTTGTGTCAGCACTCCCAGAGCCAGATGTTGTCTCTCGTGCACAAACAGCTCGAACGGCTTAGTCACATCAGGTAGTCCTAAAGCAGGAGCCATCATCAATGCTTTCTTTAGTTCTTTAAATGACTTTCGGCATTCGGGTGTCCAGGTCAAATACCGATCTTTGGATTCTTTCAAAGCCTCGTATAGTGGCTTTACATATAGTCCATAGTCCACAATCCAAAGTCGGCACCATCCAACCATTCCCAAAAAGGCTCTCAATTCCTTTGGGCTATTGGGTTCAGGGGTCTGACAAATTGCTTCCTTTCTTTCATTCCCCAATTGTCTTTGTCCCTGGGATATTTCAAAACCCAGGTAAATCACAGTTTCTTTTCCTATTTGGGCCTTAGTCTTAGAGACTCTATATCCACCTTGGCCCAGGAAGTTCAATAAACTAATAGTACTCTCGAGGCACTCCTTTTTGTTTTCTGCCGCTATCAAGATGTCATCCACATACTGTAACAATGTGCCTTTCCCTTGATTCTGTCTCTTCCATATTTCCAATTCTTTTGCCAATTGGTTTCCAAATATTGTAGGGCTATTTTTAAACCCTTGTGGAAGTACAGTCCATGTCAATTGTGTCTTCCGTCCTGTGGTAGGGCTTTCCCATTCAAAAGCAAATATGCTTTGGCTTTTTGCATCCAGGGGTATGCAAAAGAAGGCATCCTTTAAATCCAGTACCGTAAACCATTTATGTTCCTCTTTTAAAGAGGTCAATAAAGTATATGGGTTAGCCACAACTGGATGCATATCTTGCACTATTTGATTTATAGCTCTCAAATCTTGGACTAATCGATATTCTTTTCCTCCAGATTTCTTTACTGGCAATATGGGAGTGTTATATTCTGATTCACATTCTACCAAGAGCCCATATTCTAAAAATTTTGTAATCAATTCTTCTAATCCTTTCCGAGCCTCCCACTTAATGGGGTATTGTTTTTGTCTTACCGGCTTGGCTCCAGGTTTCAGGTTTACTTTTACCGGTTCTGCCAACTTAGATCGTCCTGGTTTTCCACTCGCCCAAACCAATGGAATTACTGCATTTTCCACTTCTTCTGGAATTTGTTCTTCCTTGGGGAAATCCTGCAACATAAACGCCTTTGCCTCTATAATTTTTGACTCCGGTACTAACAATTTAATTTCCCCATCTCTAAAAGTTATCTGTGCATTTAACTTACTCAACAAATCTCGCCCTAATAAGGGCAATGGGCATTCTGGCATATATAAAAACTGATGAGTTACCCACCGCTTTCCCAATTTAAACTTTAATGGTTCTAAAAAGGGTCGGTTCTCTCTTTGCCCTGTCGCACCAACAACATTAACTGATTTACTACTAAGTAATAGTAGTAAATCAGTAGTACTACTTACACATATTTAGTACTGAATAGGTAGCTCCTGTATCTACTAAAAATTCTATTTCTTCATCCCCTAGCCTTAACATTACCAGAGGTTCAGCTAGGGTTGATTCCTCCGGTCCCCTTCATAAATCTTCGTCCAAGGTCATCAATTTAACTGCTTGAAGAGTTGGATCTAATTCTCTAATTTTGGGGCATTCTCTCTTCCAGTGTCCATGCTCCTTGCACGCGGCACATTGATCTTCCGCCAATCGGAGGTTTACCCTTTCTCTATCTCCAACATTCATTCCACGTCCTCTTCCTCTACCTCTACCCCTCCTATTATTTCCAGCTAGAATAGCCAGCAATTTTCCATCCCTTCGTGCATTCTTTCTCTTTTTCTCTATTATTATACACAGTCCATGCAATTTCAAGCATTTTACCCAAATTCCTAGATTCAGAACCTTCCAATTTCTGGAGTTTCTTCCTAATGTCTGGGGCCGACTGGCCCATAAATATAGAGGCCAATTGCGCTTCTTCATCTGGTTTATCTAAATCTAAATTAGTATATTTTCTAGCAGTCACCTTCAGTCTTTCCATGAAGGCTGAGGGAGACTCATTTGGTTCTTGTCTTACATCATATAATTTTGACCAATTCATTGCCTTGGGCATTGCATGTCTCACACCGTATAAAATCCACCTCTGATATCTATTTAACATCTCTCTGGGCCCTGGTTGATTAGGGTCCCATTCAGGATTCACGGATGGAAAATTCTGTTCCACTGTTCCCTGTAAACCCCCGTTAGCATGTGCCCCTTCTACCTGCTTCCTAGCAGCATTTAATACCATCCCTTTATCAGTCAAGCAAAGCATCCAATATCACTTGTAAGTCACTCCAATCTGGTCGCAATGCGAAAAACAAATCAACATATGCCATTTCATCCCATTTACCTTCCCTCTTACAAAATAACATCAGTTGTAGGATGGTATTATATTGCAATGTTCCATTCTCTGGCCATTTTTCCCCATCTTCCAATTTATACATGGGCCACCAATTATTACAATATTCAATTAGCTGTTTCCGAGTCAAAGGATCACCCCCCAAATCTTTCCAATGCTTCAAAATACATCCCAAGGGTGTTCTTTGTGGGACCGGTTTCTTGCTCGGAAAAGTACCCATCCTCCAAGGACTAGTCGAGTGTGATTGTGCACTATCACCAGTCACTAGTCAGAGGGACCCCAACCCCTGGTGGAGCTCCCTCTCCGGGGACTCTAACCCCGCGGGGACTCTAACCCCCTCCTTTACCCGGGTCTCTAGCCCAACCCTGCGAAGCTTTCACCGCGACTTATGGGCAGGCGTTATTACTAGGTACCTCTCAGCCCAACTCTGCGTAGCTTTCGCCGCGCCTTACGAGCAGACCGCGGGGACTCTAACCCCTTTCCCTTTTTAGAAAAGAATGCCTTTTTACCTGTTCCAGGGGACTTGCTTTGAATTCTTCGGTCCGGGGATCAGAGGTTCTCCCCGAGAATCCCTCGGTGCCGGCTGGAGGTCCTGTGATCCCACGGATCCGTCGAGATTCACAAGCAGGGTCCCACCTGGGTCGCCAAAACTGTCACCGAAATCGGGAAGGAACCTCGTAACACCAATGTAGTGTTAAAAGGCAGGCATTCTTTATTAGCAGCGCTGGGGACACGGGGGATCGCTCCACCACAGCGTGTCCAATTTGTTGCACCCTTTACCACAAATTTATACAACAAAATCATAAATATACATAGCATTACATCATTTACTAATACATATGCATGACTAGTCCTCGCTTCGTATTAAAATGAGCTCTCCTCCCATTTGCGCCTGCGCACTGTTGCTTGGTGGTGGTCGTCAGGGGTCTTGGAGATGAAGGCCAGTGACTCCTCTTCGTCACCGTTGGCTGACCCTTTTACTTTGCGCAGACTCAGTGGCCTTTTGGCTTCTATCCGACCTAGGTGATTTGCTTCAACTGGTTTCTTCTAAGCATCAGTTGCTTCTTACAATAGTATACTAAATTATCTTCTAATATTTAACAAACCAACAGTCCCTCATGTTCCTAAACTTATTTGTACATCAAAGACTGTACTATAGAAACATGAACAGAACACTCTACCTGAATTTATAATAACTATTTGTTTCAAACATTACTCCTAGCAACTAGTGATTTCTTTTGATCATTAGTTTGATTGGAATTTAACCCAATCATGGTTTGGGGCTTTACAGAGAAATTTAAAGTAGCAGCACTGCTTGGTAACTGTGTGGTAACAAGAGGACCGGGGGAAAGTATTAAGATCTCCCCAGCTGATCCCCTGGTTCCAGGAAAGCTGGGGAATGAAGTTATAGATTTCTTAGTAGATAGTGGAGCAACACGCTCTGTAGTAACTAGTTGTAAAAGGACCCCTAAAGTAAAACTTACATACCAATTGTTGGAGTCATGGGAAAACGAGCCCTTAGGCCATTTTTAAAACCTATGGAATGTACAATTGGAAAAATTACATTGACTCATGAATTTCTGTATATGCCAGAATGCCCTCTACCATTATTGGGACGCAACTTATTGTGTAAATTAAAGGCTCAACTAACGTTCTCTGCTAAGTCTATTCAGCTACATGTGCCTGAGGAGACCGCATGGAAGGCCCAATTGTGTCTGCTGACTGAGAAAGGAGAGGAGAGGACCGGGATCCCAGAAGAAATCCTGGATGCTGTGATACCCCTAGTATGGGCTTCTAAGAAACCAGAACGAGCCAAGAACACCATTCCAGTAAAAACAGAGTTGAAACTGGGAGCTCAGCCAGTAAGGAAAAGACAGTATGCTATGAAATTAGAAGCCAGGGTGGGCTTGGAATCATTAATCAAAACTTTTATGCAATTCGGTCTGTTGCAGGAGTGCCAATCAGAAGATAATACTCCCATCTTACCAGTTAAGAAGCCCCGAACCCAAGAATATTGACTGGTACAAGATTTGAGAGAAATTAATAAGATTACTGTTGACATGCATCCTGTGGTACCTAATCCATATACCTCACTCTCTGGTATTCCTGAGAATAAGGTATATTTTACTGTATTGGATTTAAAAGATGCATTCTTTTGCATTCCCTTAGAAGAAGAAAGTCAGAAAATATTTGCCTTTGAATGGGAGAGCCCTACCACCAGGAGGAAAATACAGCTTTGCTGGACTGTGTTACCACAAGGATTCAAGAATAGCCCCACACTGTTTGGTAATGTACTTGCTAAAGAACTGGAAGATGAGCAAGGTAAGAATCCTTCCATCACTTTGTTGCAATATGTGGATGACATCTTGCTCGGAGCAAGGACTGAACGTACTTGGGGTTTGTAATTTCTCAAGGAAAAAGAGAATTAAGAGCAGAACGAAAAGCAGCTATTTGTCAAATAGCTCCCTCCCCGATCAAAAAGAATTGCAAGGGTTTTTAGGAATGGCCGGATGGTGCAGGCTGTGGATACCCAATTTCAGTTTGATTGCCAAACCATTATATGCTGCTATTAAAGAACCTGGAGAAACTCTGGAGTGGACACCAGAATGCAGAAAGGGGTTCGACTCTATTAAAACTGAGTTGATGAGAGCCCCTGCCCTGGGTTTCCCGGACTTGACAAAACCCTTTACACTCTACGTCCATGAAAGACAACATGTGGCATTGAGAGTCCTGACCGAGACTTTGGGAAATTGGAAAAGGCCAGTAGCCTGTTTTTCTGAACAGCTGGATGAAGTAAGTAAAGGATGGCCAGCATGCCTGAGAGCAGTAGCTGTGGTGGTGCTATTAGTTAAAGAAGCTCGGAAATTAACTTTAGGACAACCTATTACAGTTTTTGTACCACATGCAGTGGTTGCCGTCCTCGAACAAAAGAGGCATCACTGGATTTCTCCTAGTCAATTGGTTCAATATCAAGTGGTACTGATTGAACAGGATGATGTAACTTTGAAAATGTCTGCAACTTTGAATCCCGCCACTTTAATACCAATAGATGAAAGAGGAGAACTGGAACATGACTGTTTGCATGTGATGGAACAAGTATACTCTAGCCGACCTAATTTAAAGGATGTGCCACTAACGGATCCAGAAATTGAACTCTTTACAGATGGGAGTGGCTTTATGGTTAATGGAGAGCAAAAAGCTGGGTATGATGTGGTAACCCTGCGGGACGAAATTGAAGCCTGAATATTACCTCCAAATACTTCTGCCCAGAAAGCAGAAATCATCGCTCTAACCCGAGCATTAGAGCTATCTAAAGACAAGAAAGTAAATATATACAGATTCTAAATATGCATTTGGAGTAGTCCATGTGCATGAAGCCATTTGGAAAGAACGTGGACTACAGTCTTCACAAAGGACTCCTATTAAATATGGATCAGAAATTTTGAAATTGTTACAAGCTGTCCAAAAGCCAAAAGAAGTTGCAATTATACATTGCAAAGCCCACCAGAAAGGACAAACAGAAGTAGTTAAAAGAAATCAGAAAGCAGATGAAACAGCTAAAAAGATTGCAATGACAGGACAACTAAAAGGAGCATTAATCCCTCCAAGAAAAATTCAGTGGGAACCCCCCGAAATATTCAGAGGAGGAAGATAAACTCGCTAAATATTTAGAAAGCACAAAGTCAAAGGAAGGTTGGTGGGTAACTACTGATGGGCAGGTTTTAATTACCGCTCCAATGGTACAAGAGATAATGAAGAAAACTCATAATGAGTCACACATGGGAGCAGACGCTTTACTAGCAAGTATTAAAAGATATGCTATAGGACCAAAAATGCAAAAATTAGCTAATATAACTGTACGACAATGTCAACGGTGTTGCGCGAACAATCCAAAATTTCAAAAGAAACCTCCAGTCGGAAAAGTGAAAGAAGGTTATTCCCCCGGGGAATACTGGAAAATAGATTTTTCTGAGTTGCCAAAATGTAACCAGTTTAAGTATTTCTTAGTTTTGGTAGATACTTTCTCTGGGTGGCCTGAAGCTTTCCCGTGTCGTACCAACAGGGCTAGAGAAGTGGTTAGAGTTTTACTCAAAGAAGTGATTTCAAGGTTTGGTATACTGGAAGGGATATCCTCAGATAATGGGCCTCATTTTATAGCAGAAATAGTCCAAGGAGTAACTAAATTTTTACAGATACAATGGGATTTACATACACCTTAGAGACCCCAGTCAAGTGGAAAAGTAGAAAGGATGAGTCAGACTCTAAAGAGACAGATTTAAAAGCTGTGTCAAGAAACGCAGATGAGGTGGGTAGATGTGCTGCCCATAGCATTAATGAAAATTCAAATCATTCCTAAAGTTAGGGAAGGGGTAAGCCCTTTTGAAATATTATATGAGAAAACATACCCTACTACTTTAGTTGTAAAAAAAGGAGACCAAATGCATTTAAAAGGAGAAGTGGAAAAGACCCTATTTGGTGTTATTTACCACTTACACTGATGTGAAGGTGAAGGGTATTGTTCTGGTTTCGGCTGGGATAGAGTTAAATTTCTTCCTAGTGCTGTGTTTTGGATTTAGTATGAGGAGAATGTTGATAACACACTGATGTTTTCAGTTGTTGCTAAGTGCCCTCCTAGTCCAAGGACAGCTCCCATGCCTACTGACTGAGCTAGGTACACAAGATGGGAGGGAACATAATCAGGACAGCCAGCCCAGCTGGCTAATGGGGTATTCCATACCATGTGACGTCATGCTCAGTATATGAACGGTAGGCGTGATCCAGGAAGTAGCAATCGCTACTTGGTTATCGGTGAGCGCGGGTGGTGAGCAATTGCATTGTGCATCACTCATTTTGTATATTCTATCATTATTATTATTATTTTCTCTTTTCTGTTCTATTAAACTGTCTTTATCTCAACCCACGAGTTTTTCTCACTCTTACCCTTCCGATTCTCTCCCCGTCCCGCTGTGAGGGGGGGAGTGAGCGAGCGGCTGCACGGTTTTTGGCTGCCTGCCAGATTAAACCACGACAGTCCTTTTTGGCGCCCAACGTGGGGCTCGAAGGGTTGAGATAACGATAGATCTGACCAAAGTGTGTTAAGGCAAAATTGTTATAAGCATTCATTATATTGATTGGTCACAATGTTGATTTATTGGCTCTCAAAGTTGTGGGGCTGGCTCTCAATGTTGGGTCATGTAATACCTTGCTTGCAGTATATGTTCCCTCTTGTGCTGTTTATCATTATTCAGAACTGGGCCAAGGTTATCATTTTGCTGCTGTTTTATGAGGTGATAAAATCATTAATCGTAAGTCTAATCTGGTATCTGTACTCAGCACTGCCATCATTTCTGTACCTCGGGAACCACCTCTTAGAAACTATTAGTAATTACACTTTTTTCTCCTCGGAGAATGAATGTAAGGGGGAGACAGGATGGGACACTTTCTCCCACTTGTTCATCTTCCCTTCCATATCTTCAGAAACTCCTTTTTCTTCTGTCCTCTTCATGAAGATGTCCACAATATTCCCTGAGAATTTTGAATATCCTTGGGATGTTCAAACAAGCATGTTCATATTGCTATGTCTCCTGAATGTGGTTCAGGCCTTGTTTAGGGTTAAAAAACTATTCAGGAATACTGTCCAGAGATCAACCCTCAGGAACAAGAAAAGAGGGAGGGCAAACGGCGGTGCCTCATCGGGGCGGGCGGAGCGGCGGGTCCTGGGGGCAGCGGGCGGCGGGATATTAACCCCGGCCACAGACACGGTGGCTGCTCAAACCCCCACGACAGGCACTGCGGCTACTTCAATCCCCACGACAACCCCTGTGGCTACTCAAACCCCCGTAACAGTCACTGTAGCTTCTCCAACCCCTGCGACAGGCACTGTGGCTACTCAAACCCTGGCAACAGGCACTACAGTTACTCCAACCCCCATGACAAGCACTGCAGCTACCCAAACCCCAGCAACAGGCACTACAGCTGAACCAGAGGACCAACCCTTGCTGATATCCGTCGCCCCTGTACAGAAGAGGAAATCTTGGAAGCGAAAGTCAGGTCGTTTAGAAAGGGATGATGGAAAAGCAGGGCCATCACGAGGAGGGCAGGAGGAAGAGGAAGAACTCATAAACGAGATGGAAACCACCCGATCCCTATCCCTGAGAGAGCTGCGAGATATGCGGAAAGATTTCAGCCGTCGTCCAGGCGAGCATATTGTTACCTGGCTGCTCCGATGCTGGGATAATGGGGCCAGTAGCCTGGAATTAGAGGGGAAGGAAGCCAAACAGCTGGGATCCCTCGCTAGGGAAGGGGGCATTGACAAAGCAATCGGAAAAGGGACACAGGTCCTCAGCCTCTGGAGGCGACTGCTGTCAGGCGTGAAGGAAAGGTATCCCTTCAAGGAAGATGTTATATATTGCCTAGGCAAATGGACCACTATGGAGAGAGGTATCCAGTACCTGAGAGAACTAGGCGTGCTGGAGGTGGTTTATAGTGACCTGGACGACGCCCGAACACCCAAAGATCCAGATGACGTCCAGTGCACCCGACCCATGTGGCGGAAGTTGGTACGGAGCGCACCAGCATCGTATGCCAGTTCGTTGGCAGTACTGTGCTGGAAAGAGGAAGAAGCACCAACGGTGGATGACACGGTTAGCAGACTCTGGGAATATGAAGGAAGTGTCTCCTCCTCCCTTGTCTCAGCTGTGGAGAAACTGTCCCGGGAGGTCCAGCAACTCAAAGAGGGTATGTCCTATTCTCCACCTGTACAGACCAGTATCTCAGCCATTAGGAGTCAGTGTTTTTCTGCTCAAGAGAGAGGATATAGAAGGTACACACCACGGGGCACCCTGTGGTTTTACCTGCGTGACCACGGAGAGGACATGAGGCAGTGGGATGGAAAACCTACCTTGACCCTAGAGGCACGTGTACGTGAGTTGCAAGGAAAAACAGTCACACAAGGGGGTTCTCTCAGGAAAAATGCTGCTCCAGTTTTCAGGAAAAACCTGTCACACAATGGTCCAGTTTCCAGTGAACAGTTCCCCAGACAGAGTAGAAGGGCTGATCTTACTTTGGATTGTAATGAAGGAATTCTTGACTCGCGTTTGCAAGAAGTGAGAAACGGATACTATGACCAGAACTAGAGGAGGCCCTGCCTCCGGCCAGGTGGAGGAAAGGGACAACCAGGTTTACTGGACTGTGTGGATTCGATGGCCTGGCACATCAGAGCCACAGGAGTATAAGGCTCTCGTAGACACCGGTGCACAGTGTACCCTGATGCCATCAAGCTATAAAGGGGCAGAACCCATCTGTATTTCTGGAGGGACAGGGGGATCCCAAGAGTTAACTGTAATGGAGGCTGACGTGAGCCTAACTGGGAATGAGTGGCAGAAGCACCCCCATTGTGACTGGCCCAGAGGCTCCGTGCATCCTTGGCATAGACTACCTCAGGAGAGGGTATTTCAAGGACCCAAAAGGGTATCGGTGGGCTTTTGGTATAGCTGCCCTGGAGACGGAGGAAATTAAACAGCTGTCCACCTTGCCTGGTCTCTCGGAGGACCCTTCTGTTGTGGGGTTGCTGAGGGTTGAAGAATAGCAGGTACCAATCGCTACCACAACGGTGCACCGGCGGCAATATCGCACCAACCCAGATTCCCTGATACCCATCCATGAGCTGATTCGTCGACTGGAGAGCCAAGGAGTGATCAGCAAGACTCGCTCACCCTTTAACAGTCCAATATGGCCAGTGCGAAAGTCCAATGGAGAGTGGAGACTAACAGTAGACTACCGTGGCCTGAACGAAGTCACGCCGTCACTGAGTGCTGCCTTGCCGGACATGCTAGAACTCCAATACGAACTGGAGTCAAAGGCAGCCAAGTGGTACGCCACAATTGACATCACTAATGCGTTCTTCTCCATCCCTTTGGCGGCAGAGTGCAGGCCACAGTTTGCTTTCACTTGAAGGGGCGTCCAGTACACCTGGAACCGACTGCCCCGGGGGTGGAAACACAGCCCTACCATTTGCCATGGACTGATCCAGACTGCACTGGAACAGGGTGAAGCTCCTGTGTTGGAAGACCGTGACTGGGGGGGATGATAAACTCCCAGTGAACCCTGAACTTGTTCGAGACTTGCTGCTCCAGCTGGATGTGCATAAGTCTACGGGGCCCAATGGGATTCATCCCAGGGTACTGAAAGAGCTGGCCGATGTCATCGCAGGACCTCTCTCCATTATTTTTAAATGGTCTTGGGAGTCTGGAGAGGTCCCAGTCGACTGGAAGCTGGCAAATGTTGTCCCAATTTTCAAGAAGGGTAAGAAGGAAGACCCCGGTAATTACAGGCCTGTCAGTCTCACTTCAGCGCCTGGTAAAATTATGGAGAAGGCTATTCTGGGAGTTATTGAAAAACACTTGAGAGACAACACAGTCATTGGTCATAGTCAACACCGGTTCATGAGGGGAAAGTCCTGTTTAACTAACTTAATTTCCTTTTATGACAAGGTCACCCATCTAGTTGACCAAGGGAAGCCAGGAGATGTGGTGTTTTTGGATTTTAGCAAAGCTTTTGATACTATCTCTCACAGTATCCTTCTGGATAAACTGTCCAGCATACAGCTAGACAAGTCCATAATACGATGGGTGAGCAATTGGCTGATGGGTTGGGCTCAAAGAGTTGTAGTAAATGGGGTTACATCAGGCTGGCGGCCAGTCACCAGTGGGGTTCCCCAGAGCTCAGTTGTAGGGCCAGTGCTCTTTAATGTTTTTATAAAGGATCTGGACGCAGGAGTCGAATGTACATTAAGTTTGACGACAATACTAATTAGGAGGAGATGTGGACTCCCTCGAAGGTAGAAAGGCCCTACAGAGAGATCTGGACAGACTAGAGAGCTGGGCAATCACCAACCATATGAAATTTAACAAGAGCAAGTGCCGGATTCTCCACCTGGGACAGGGTAAACCTGCTTATACGTACAAATTGGGGGACAAGAGGCTGGAGAGCAGCCCCATGGAAAGAGATCTGGGGGTTTGGGTTGATGGCAAGTTGTACATGAGTCAACAGTGTGCCCTGGCAGCCAAAAGGGCCAACCGTGTCCTGGGGTGCATCAAGCACAGCATAGCTAGCTGGTCGAGGGAGGCAATTGTCCCACTCTACACCGCACTGGTGCGGCCCCACCTCAAGTAGTGTGTGCAGTTTTGGGCGCCTCAATATAAGAAGGACATCAAACTATTAGAGTGTGTCCAGAGGAGGGAGACCAAGATGGTGAAAGATCTTGAGGGCAAGACTTATGAGGAGCGGCTGAGGTCACTTGGTTTGTTCAGCTTGGAGAAGAGAAGGCTGAGGGGTGACCTCATCGCAGTCTACAACTTCCTCAAGAGGGGCAGCAGAGGGGGAGGTGCTGATCTCCTCTCTCTGGTGACCAGCGACAGGACACGAGGAAATGGAATGAAGCTGCATCAGGGGAAGTTCAGATGGGACATTAGGAAAAGGTTCTTCCCTGAGAGGGTGGTCGGTCACTGGAACAGGCTCCCCAGGGAAGTGGTCATGGCACCAAGCCTGTCAGAGTTCAAGGAGTGTCTGGACGACGCTCTTAGTCATATGGTTTAGTTTTAGGTAGTCCTGCAAGGAGCAGGGAGTTGGACTCAATGGGTCCCTTCCAACTTAGAATAGAATCATAGAACCATAGAATCATTAAGGTTGGAAAAGACCTCTAAGGTCATCAAGTCCAACCGTCAATCCAACACACCATGCCCACTACACCATGTCCCCAAGGGCCTCATCTACACGTCTTTTAAATACTTCCAGGGATGGTGACTCCACCACTTCCCTGGGCAGCCTGTTCCAAGGCCTGACCACTCTTTCAGCAAAGAAATTTCTCCTAATGTCCAGCCTAAACCTCCCTTGGCACAACTTGAGGCCATTTCCTCTCGTCCTATCGCTAGTTACTTGGGAGAAGAGACCAACACCCACCTCGCTACAACCTCCTTCCAGGTAGTTGTAGAGCGCGATGAGGTCTCCCCTCAGCCTCCTCTTCTCCAGGCTAAACAACCCCAGTTCTCTCAGCCGCTCAACGATGGCCCAATGCTCCAATCTATCCAGATCCCTCTGCAAGGTCTCTTGTCCCTCGAGAGAGTCAACAGCACCTCCCAGTTTAGTATTGTCAGCAAACTTGCTAATAGTGCATTCAACTCCTGCATCCAGATCACTGATAAATATATTGAACAGAACTGGCCATAGAATTGAGCCCTGAGGAACACCGCTAGTGACTGGTCTCCAGCCAGATGTAGGACCATTCACTACAACCCTTTGAGCCCTGCCCTTCAGCCAGTTCTTCACCCAGCACACCATGTACCTGTTCATCTCACAGTTGGACAACTTGTCCAGAAGGGTGCTGTGAGGGACAGTATCAAAAGCCTTACTAAAATCCAGAAAAAACTAATTCCCCCCACAGAGGGGTCCTGCTGTAACATCCACTAGCTCCTTCAGTACTCTACAGTTCCCTTTGTGAACCCATGTTGACTGTGCCTGAGGATTGTATTGTTCTTTAAATTTCTTTCAATAGCACCCAGTATAATCTTCTCCATAATTTGTCCAGGTACTGAGGTTAGACTAACAGGTCTGTAGTTTCCTGGGTCTTCCCTCACGCCCTTCTTGTAAATTGGAATAACATTGGCTTGCTTCCAGGCAGCGGGGACCTCCCCAGACTCCCAAGACCTTTGGTAGATGATTGAGAGGGGTCCTGCTGTAACATCCGCCAACTCCTTCAGTACTCTGGGATGAATCCCATCAGGCCCCATGGACTCATGAACATTCGGCTGATACAGCTGGTCCCTTACCATCTCAGTGTCCACAAATGGAAAGTCACTGTTCCCGCAGTCGTGGTCCTCCGACTCAGAGGGCCAGGCAGCCCAAGGTCTTTCAGTATTATTAAAGACTGAGGCCAAAAAAGCATTGAATGCCTCTGCCTTTTCTTCATCCCTATTTGTCAGGTGACCATCTTCAACAAGTATCAGTCCTTGTATTCTTTAGACCTCCTCTTGCTATTAACGTACTTAAAAAAGCCCTTCTTCTTGTCTGACACAACACTGGCCGGTTTCAACTCTAGTTGAGCTTTGGGCTTTTGTGTCTTCTCCCTGCATATGCGAACCACGGCTCTGTAATCTTCCTGCAAAGCCTGACCTCGCTTCCAGAGATCATGCAATTTCTTTTTCCTCCTGAGTTCCAAGAGGAGTTCCCTGTTCAGCCAAGCTGGTCTTCTGCCCTGCTTGCTTGCCTTTTGACACAATGGGATTGCCTGCTCCTGTGCTTTTAAAAGGTGGTTCTTAAAAACTAACCAGCTCTCATGGACCCTCAAAAGCCCTCAAAAGCAGATTCCCAGGGGACACTGCTAACTGGCTCCCTGAGTAGCTTAAAGTTTGCTCTCTTGAAATCCGGGGTAGCAACTCTGCTGACCTTTTTTTCTCATTACACCGAAAATTTTAAACTCTACCATTTTGTGATCACTGTGGCCTAGACAGCCTCCTACCATCACATCCCACACGAGTCCTTCTCTATTCACAAATAACAAGTCTAGGAGGACATCTTTCCTAGTTGGCTCACTGAGTACTTGTGACAAGAAGTTATCTTCCACATACTTCAGGAATTTCCCAGACTTGCTTGTCACAGCAGTATGGTATTCCCAGCTGATGTCTGGGAAGTTGAAGTCTCCCATAAAGACAAGGGCTACCGATCCAGAGATTTCTCCTAATTGCCTATAGAATAACTCATCAGTGCTATCATCCTGGCTGGGCGATCAGTAGTAGACACTCACAACAACATCTGCTTTGTTTTCCATCCCCCTAATCCTCACCCAGAGGCTCTCCACCACATCATCCCTAACTGTAAGGGCTGTACAGTCAAACCTCTCCCTTACATACAGTGCAACTCCTCCACCTCGCCTGCCCTACCTATCCCTCCTGAACAGCCTGTAGCCCTCCATCCCAGCACTCCTGTCGTGGGACTCATTCCACCAAGTCTCACTAATACTAAAGACATCATAGCTCTGGGAATGGACCAATGCTTCCAGTTCGTCCTGTTTGTTCCTTATGCTGCATGTGTTGGTGTACAAGCGTTTCAGATGTGCTCCTAAACACTCAGTGCTCCCTGGAGCAGTGTAAATGCTCACATTAGCATTGCCACCCTCAGGCAGTGCCATGCCATCCCTTGGCTTACCTTTGGCTCTCCTGATGGTATCCCCTTCCCCCATCGAGTCTAGTAAATGTTATTTCCTCACTCTTCTTTTAGCCATATTTAAAGCTATAACCCTAATCCAACACTATGAACTACCTTAACTTTAAAATTGACCTTCAGATTCAGATCCATGATTTCTGCTATTTGAATTATTGGTGGAAATGATAATGTGTTTGAACTTTCAGTTTTTGGTTTCCCCTCCTTTTTGTGGGTATCTTTGGTATCTGCTGACACAACAGTGATATACAAACTCAAGATTCTTAGATTCTTTCCCTGATTAGAGCATTCTGTAGGAATCATTAGCCCTTTCATCCTCTGGATCTGTTTTATCCTGCAGCTCTTTCCTAGGTGGCTATATTACTTCATCATTCACATTTTTATGGTATTGAAACAATCAGATCAAGAACGTGAAATCATCAGTTAATAAGAATAAGCGCTGTTCTAGAACTCTGAAAATAAGCTTTTAGCACAGTGGATGATTGCAGGATCAAAGAGACATTTATCCCCCATATGGACTTTCACTGGAGACAAGAGCATGGCTGCCATGAACCATAGAATCAATTGCATGTCTTCTTCAGTGACAACCAATTGTCTGCTGCCAGAAACTAATTGCATGGATTCATATTCATCCCAATGAATTCAAGAGTCTCCCCTCAATCTAATAGATGCCAGAAAGACTGGGGTCTGGATTATGTTGAGTCAAAATACTCCAAGACTCTCAAATATATTCATTTATAGATAAGGAGACAAATTTAACAGGTGCTAGAGGCTTTACTGAGAGAATATGAAAGTTATTTTAATTGTACTAAGGAAAAATTCTATAATATTTTTAATAACCAGTTGAGGAAAAGAATTCTTAATTGTTTTGAGAGGTCCCTGTGGTGCTGCTAGTTGAAAGGGTGAAATACTCCAGGAGTGTTTTATGTTTGACTGCCACATATTTTAAGTTTAACAAAATACACTTAGAGTTCAATCCTGCTGAAGCTGATGTCTGTTCCTCAACTCCTACATTTTGCCAGTGGCAGCAGGAAGAGATTGATGAGGGATTGTGAGGATTGAACCTGTATCCCAAAATTGCTTAGGGACACCTCTCCCTGCGCTCTTCAGGTACATATCTTTGAAGCTATAACTTTTAAGTCAGAAGAATGCACTCTTAATTTTTAAATATAACGCCAGATTTTGAAGATGGAATGCTGGCATCTGAATTTTTAATCTTACCTGGCCTCTTTGAGTCTCACAATTGCAAAGATAACTCAAGTGATAAATTTTCAAGTTTAAGGAGGCAAAATTCAGGTACTTCGGGAAAAACTGAAAAGACAGTGAGACTGAGTTGAATGCAGCAGCAACCTCAGGTGTACTAGCTTGTGTAACACTGCTTGAACAACATCATGGTAATTCCTGAGGGCAAATGCTTTCCCTTGCACTGGTCTAAGATGATCATAGAATCATAGAATCATTAAGGTTGGAAAAGACCTCTAAGATCATCGAGTCCAACCATCAACCCAACACCACCATACCCACTACACCATGTCCCTAAGCGCCTCATCTACACATCTTTTAAAAACTTCCAGGGATGGTGACTCAACCACTTCCCTGGGCAGCCTGTTCCAAGGCCTGACCACTCTTTCAGTAAAGAAATTTCTCCTAATGTCCAGCCTCAAACTCCCTTGGCACAACTTGAGGCCATTTCCTCTCGTCCTATCGCTAGTTACTTGGGAGAAGAGACCAACACCCACCTCACTACAACGTCCTTTCAGGTAGTTGTAGAGCACGATGAGGTCTCCCCTCAGCCTCCTCTTCTCCAGACTAAACAACCCCAGTTCCCTCAGCCGTTCCTCATAAGACTTGTGCTCCAGGCCCTTCACCAGCTTCGTTGCCCTTCTCTGGACACGCTCCAGCACCTCCATGTCCTTCTTGTACTGAGGGGCCCAAAACTGAACACAGTATTCGAGGTGCGGCCTCACCAGTGCTGAGTACAGGGGCACGATCACCTCCCTGCTCCTGCTGGCCACACTATTTCTAATACAGGCCAGGATGCCGTTGGCCTTCTTGGCCACCTGGGCACGCTGCCGGCTCATGTTCAGCCGGCTGTCAACCAGCACCCCCAGGTCCTTTTCCTCTGGGCAGCTTTCCAGCCACTCTTCCCCAAGCCTGTAGCGTTGCATGGGGTTGTTGTGACCCAAGTGCAGGACCCGGCACTTGGCCTTGTTGAACCTCATACACTTGGCCTCAGCCCATCGATCCAGCCTGTCCAGGTCCCTCTGCAGAGCCTTCCTACCCTCGAGCAGATCAACACTCCTGCCCAACTTGGTGTCGTCTGCAAACTTACTGAGGGAGCACTCGATCCCCTCATCCAGATCATTGATAAAGATATTGAACAGGACTGGCCCCAGTACTGAGCCCTGGGGAACACCGCTCGTGACCGGCCGCCAACTGGATTTAACTCCGTTGACCACAACTCTCTGGGCCCGGCCGTCCAGCCAGTTTTTTACCCAGCGAAGAGTGTACCTGTCTAGGCCGTGAGCCGCCAGCTTCTCTAGGAGAATGCCGTGGGAGACAGTATCAAAGGCCTTACTGAAGTCCAGGTAGACCACATCCACAGCCTTTCCCTCATCCACTAGGCGGGTCACCTGGTCATAGAAGGAGATCAGGTTGGTCAAGCAGGACCTGCCTTCCATGAACCCGTGCTGGCTGGGCCTGATCCCCTGGTTGTCCTGGACATGGCTCGTGAGCGCCCTCAAAACGAACCGCTCCATGATCTTCCCCGGCACCGAGGTCAGGCTGACCGGCCTGTAGTTCCCCGGATCCTCCTTCCGGCCCTTCTTGTAGATGGGCGTCACATTGGCAAGCCTCCAGTCGTCCGGGACCTCCCCTGTTAACCAGGATGACTGGTAAATGATGGAGAGTGGCTCGGCAAGCTCCTCCACCAGCTCCCTCAGTACCCTCGGGTGGATCCCATCTGGCCCCATAGACTTGTGAACGTCCAGGTGGCATAGCAGGTCATTAACTGCTTCCTCTTGGATTATGGGGGGTTTATCCTGCTCGCCGTCCCTGTCTTCCAGCTCAGGGGGCTGAGTACCCTCAGGATAACCGCTCTGACTACTAAAGACTGAGGCAAAGAAGGCGTTAAGTACCTCAGCCTTATCCTCGTCCTTGGTGGCGACGTTCCCCCCCGCATCCAATAGAGGATGGAGATTCTCCTTGGCTCTCCTTTTGTCATTAATATACTTGTAAAAGCATTTTTTGTTGTCTCTCACGACAGTGGCCAGGTTGAGTTCTAGCCGGGCTTTTGCCTTTCTAATTTCCTCTCTGCACGACCTAACGAGATCCCTGTACTCTTCTTGACTTGCTTGCCCCTTCTTCCACAAGTGATAAACTCTCCTTTTTTTCCTGAGTCCCAGCCAGAGCTCCCCATTCAGCCAGGCCGGTCGTCTTCCCCGCCCTTTTTTCTTGCGGCACATGGGGACAGCCCGCTCCTGCGCCTTTAAGACTTCCTTCTTGAAGAACGTCCAGCCTTCCTGGACCCCTTTGCCCTTCAGGACTGTCTCCCAAGGGACCCTCTCGGCCAGTGTCCTGAGCAGGCCAAAGTCCGCCCTCCGGAAGTCCATGGTAGCGGTTTTGCTGGCCCCCCTCCTTACTTCACCAAGTATCGAGAATTCTATCATTTCATGGTCGCTAAGCCCAAGCCGGCCTCCGACCACCACATCTCCCACCAGTCCTTCTCTGTTTGTGAACAGCAGGTCAAGCGAGGCACCTCCCCTAGTAGGCTCGCTTACCAACTGTGCCAGGAAGTTATCTTCCACACCCTCCAGGAACCTCCTCGACTGTTTCCTCTCTGCTGTGTGGTATTTCCCGCAGATGGCCGGAAAGTTGAAGTCCCCCACGAGAACAAGGGCTAGCGACTGGGAGACTTCTGCCAGCCTCTGGTAGAATATTTTGTCTGCCTCCTCATCCTGGCTAGGTGGTCTATAACAGACCCCCAGCAGGATATCTGCCTTGTTGGCCTTCCCCCTCATCCTCACCCACAAGCACTCGACCTCGTCACCACTACCATTGAGCTCTAGACAGTCGAAGCACTCCCTGACATACAGGGCTACCCCACCGCCCCTCCTTCCTCGCCTGTCCCTTCTGAAGAGCTTATAGCCATCCATTGCAGCACTCCAATCGTGAGACTCATCCCACCATGTTTCCGTGATGGCGACTAAGTCATAGCTACCCCGCTGCACAATGGCTTCCAGCTCCTCCTGTTTGCCACCCATGCTGCGTGCATTGGTATAGAGGCACTTGAGCTGGGCTGCCGATTTCTCCCCCAACATTGGCGTGCGGTCCCTAGGCTCTTCTCTAGTGAGACTGGTTTTATCCCCTTCCCCCTTCGAACCTAGTTTAAAGCCCTCTTGATGAGCCCCGCCAACTCATGCGCGAGAATCCTTTTCCCCCTGTGAGACAGCTGAACTCCGTCTGTCGCCAGCAGGCCCGGTGCCATGTAAACCTCCCCGTGGTCAAAGAAGCCAAAATTCTGCCGATGGCACCAGCCCCTGAGCCACGTGTTGATCCGATGAGTTTTCCTGTTCCCTTCAGTGTTCCTCCCTGCCACTGAAGGGATCGAGGAAAACACTACCTGTGCTCCCGATCCTCCCACCAGTCGCCCCAGCGCCCTGAAGTCCCTTTTGGTCCCTTCGGGACTTCTCTCTGCAACCTCCTCACTGCCAGCCTGTATAACCAGTAGAGGGTAGTAAGCGGAGGCCTGCACGAGACTAGGGAGCTTCCTAGTAATGTCCTTCACCCGGGCCCCAGGGAGGCAGCAGACTTGAGATATTCTATGGTTCTATGATTCTACTGGATAGACTGAGCATCTAAGGACAGTTACTGGAGGGCTCCAGTGTGTGTGTGTGTGTGTGTGTGCGTGTGTCGGGGGGGGTGGGGTGGGTGGGGTGTCAGTACCAGCAACTGGAGTGGGGCTGTGGCCTTGGGGGCTTGTATGTTCAGGTGCCAGCAACTGGGGAACCTGGGATCCAGGGGCAGACTGAGTGTCTGAGCCCAGTTGCTGGAGGGGTCCACCTTGTATATATGTATATATATTCTCACTAGTGGACTTCCATCCTGTCGTGGTTTAACCCGGCAGGCAGCCAAATACCACGCAGCTGCTCACTCACTCCCCCCCTCACAGTGGGACGGGGAGAGAATCGGAAGGGTAAGAGTGAGAAAAACTGATGGGTTGAGAAAAAGACAGTTTAATAGAACAGAAAAGGGAAAATAATAATAATAATGATAGAATATACAAAATGAGTGATGCACAATGCAATTGCTCACCACCCGCGCTGACCGATAACCAAGTAGCGATTGCTACTTCCTGGATCATGCCTACCATTCATATACTGAGCATGACATCACATGGTATGGAATACCCCATTGGCCAGATGACCAGCTGTCCTGGCTGTGCTCCCTCCCATCCTCTTGTGCGCTTGGTAGAGCATGGAAGCTGTCCTTGACTAGGAGGGCACTTAGCAACAACTGAAAACATCAGTGTGTTATCAACATTCTCCTCATACTAAATCCAAAACACAGCACTAGGAAGAAATTTAACTCTATCCCAGCCGAAACCAGGACACATCCTGGTCAGCCAGAGAGGGGAACAGGATGAGGCCTTTGGTGCTGTTTGTGTTTCTGAGTGCTGTGTTTTTTGTTTGTGTTGATCTGTGTGGTCAGCTCTGTGTGTGTGTGTGTGTGTGTACATATATATACATATGTATTGTGTATATGGGTGCCTATTGGGAATACATTCTCAGCCTTTCTACTGACTGGACCTGGTGACATGGAGCTGCAGCAACCTTGCCTCTATTGGGCTATTGGATTCATCAACTACTAACAGTCTTTCTTTTGGTTTGTGATATGGAAGGTATTTTCAAACACAAAATGACTAGATTCTTGCTAAAAAAGATTTGGCTTTGTTGCACAGTGCCTTAGGGGTCTTGGCCTTTTGTATTGCTAAGGGACTTCTATATGCAACTCCGTAGCCTGCTTTCTACTCTCAGCACTGTAACCTTTCACCCAAAGTGCTGTGGCAGTCATTTTCATGTTGTTCTCTTGGTGTTTGTTAGGTTATGTGATAAAAGCTCGTCTGCACACCCGTAAAGGAGCACAGAGAGGCAATGGCTGCGGGGGCGCAGGGCAGGGGGAGAGGAAGCCCAAATAATACTCTGCCCAGGCTCCTTCCAGGCTCATCACAGGACCCATCAGCAATCAAAGGCCCATCTCCAAAAGCCTAGAGGAGCATGGAAACCCAAAGGCAGGTGGGGAGGGAACCTAAATTACAGACTCAGAGGAAGGGACACACTGTCTGGGCCCCTCCCAGAGCTGTCCCAGAAGAGCCTCAGTCCCATGGTCTAGGTGTGACACCCATAAAGATGAGTCAACGGGAGCAGCTTTGGGACTGAAGGGGGGTTACTGCCTAGGGGTATGGGATGCATTATGGGATGGAGGAGAAGAGCATTTCAGGATTGCACAGGACTTATTATGGGAAGCTTAGGGGATGAACCAAAGGTGGGGAAAGGGATAGATCTAGGTGATTAGGGGAGGAACAAGCATAGGAAAATAGAGGGGTAAGGGGATAAAGAGAGCCCATCGTGTGTAAATAGTTTGCTGGTCAGTACGCTTGTCTGGCCTTGCTCTGCACCTAGTCAGTGCAGTCTTCCCTGTCCTCTTCTTATATTCATTTCTAACTCTTTTCCTGGGTGAGGGACTCTCTATTCTGTGTGCATGTGTGTGTATGGGGGTCTGAGTGCCAGATACTTCAGAACCTGTGATACATGACTGTTTAGAAACCATGGAAGCTGTCTATTCCAGTCGACCGGACCTGAAAGAAGAACCACTGGAGGACGCTGAGGACTCATGGTTCACAGACGGGAGCAGCTTTGTGAAGCAAGGAGAACGTAAGGCTGGGTATGCTGTAACTACCACCCATAAGGTAATAGAAACTAAATCTTTACCTGTCAGGACATCTGCACAGAAGGCCGAAATAATTGCTTTGACTCGAGCCCTAGAATTATCAAAAGGGAAGAAAATTAATATATGGACTGATTCTAAATATGCTTTTGGAGCGGTGCATGCCCACGGACCCATTTGGAAAGAACGAGGATTACTCACAGCCCAAGGAAAACAGATAAAACATGCAAAAGAAATTTTACAGCTCCTAGAAGCTGTAAAATTGCCAGAGAAAGTGGCTATTATGCATTGCAGAGGACACCAAAAAGGTAACACTGAACAGGAAATTGGAAATAAATTGGCAGATCATGAGGCCAGACAAGCCACCAGAAAGGACGGAAGTTGAGGCATTGGCTTTGATTCCAGACGGTAAATTTCAAGTATTAAAATTAAATTTAGGCTCTGAAAGATATTCAAAGGAAGATAAGAATTTGATTGACAATTTAGGAGGGAAAGAAAAAGACGATGGATGGGTATATACACCAGATGGACGTATTATAATACCCTCCAGAATATTGTGGAAACTAATTTCAGATGAGCACAGCAAAACTCATTGGGGAGCAGATGCTTTGTACAAGGATCTAAACAAAAGAATAGTAGGTCACAATTTGTATACTGTGGTGAAACAAGTAACGCAGCAGTGTGAAATTTGTTTGAAAAATAACCCTAACACAACCAATAGGGTACAGGTAGGGACAAATGGAAAGGGTAACATCCCAGGGCAACAATGGCAAATAGACTTTTCCGAACTCCCAAGAAAAGGGGGGTATCGGTACTTGTTAGTGTTAACAGACACATTCTCAGGTTGGCCAGAAGCTTTCCCTTGCAGAACAAACAAAGCTTGAGGAGTCATCCGAGTATTGCTGAATGAAATCGTACCTCGATTTGGAATACCAGCAGTAATATCATCAGATAGAGGTACTCACTTTTGCGCACAAATAGTTCAACAACTTAGCAAAATGCTAGGGATTGAGTGGCAGTTACATACACCACATCGACCCCAAGCAAGTGGGCAGGTTGAGAAGATGAATCATTTGATAAAACAACAACTAGCCAAAATTTGTCAAGAAACTAATCTATATTGGTATCAAGTGCTTCCACTTGCGTTGCTTAGGATCAGAACAAAACCAAGAACTAAGGAAAGCATAAGTCCTTTTGAAATTCTGTTTGGAAGGTCATACCAATTGCAATATAGAGGAGAAGATTTGAATCAGTTAGGAGAAGGATATCTGCAACAATATATGATCGCTCTAGGAAAACAATTGGGCCAAATAGAAAAAGTTGTCTTAGGAACCAGAGCTAGGGGCCTAGACCAACCGGTTCACCCTTTTAAGCCAGGGGATTGGGTTTATGTCAAAGTTTTTGCAGGTCAACCGTTGGAAGAAAAGTGGAAGGGACCGTTCCAGGTGTTGCTGACGACCTTTACTGCAATCAAGATCAAGGAGCAGACACCCTGGATACACCATACTCGTGTGAAGAAAGCTCCCCCTGGAGAATGGACTTCTGAGAGGACAGGACCATTAAAGTTGAAACTCTCTCGAATGCAGTAAATTACACTTGGGACTTTGACGTATTATACACTGATATTAGCTTTTGAGTAAGGAATGAAAACACTAAGAGACTTGATATTCCATTGTTGCTTTTGGATAGAATTACTCCATGAGGGGTCAGGGAATCCATGGAAAGGAAACCTACATATAGACTTGTTACAAAGAACAGTCCAGGTCGCTAATAAGTCAGATTGTCGGGCCTGTACTCATTTTCCGGAGCATTCAAAGAAGGGAGTTCCCTTAAGTGGAATCCCTATACCAGCTAGTATATCTTGGAACACTCTGTGGGTAAACACCTCTTTTAACGTAAGTAGGAAAATGAAACAACAGGAATGGATAATTGAAACCCCAACTCCAGAACAAAAATATTGTACAAATATTGTACAAAAACATTGTACAAAAATATTGTACAAAAATATTGTATTGGGGGTGGGGGGAGTGAGTGAGCGGCTGCGTGGTATTTGGCTGCCTGCCAGGTTAAACCACGACAATGTGTACAATGGTGTAGCCCCCCCCAGAGGAATGGACAAAATCAGGTGCCTAACAAAGACTGACTTTGTTGGAAATTATTCTGATTGTAGTAAGACCATAAATATCGGAGGTTTAAGACCTTTTGAATCTTTTGAATGGCCGGTACCTGAAGGAAGAGGTTGGTATTGGATTTGTGGAAACAAGGCCCGTAAGGTCTTGCCACCAAATTGGTCAGGGATATGTGCTTTGGGAGCAGTAGTACCACACATTACTGTGGTTGAGAAATTAGAATCTAAAATGTGGCTAAGAACATATCTTCAAAGAAGTAAGAGAAGTGGAAATAACCCATTAGTAGAGAGACCCACCGGGTTCCATTCTTTTGCACGATGGTTTCTCCCATGCTTAGGAGTTGGTGAACTAGAGAAAGCTATAGTAAATATATCTGCTATGGTTGAGAAAATTGGGAACGAAACCTATGACGCTATAAAGGCCTTGCAGGAAGAAGTGTCTGAATTGGCAGAAATAAGCCTCCAGAATAGAATGGCTTTGGGCATGATGTTAACCTCTCAAGGAGGAGTATGCACAATGCTAAACACAAGCTGTTGTGTATACGTAGATCAAAGTGGTAGAATTTCTACTGATTTAGAAGAAATTTGGAAACAGACAAAATTGCTCCATGAAATACAGAAAGATGACACTTCATATGGACTTGGGGAAACATTCAAATGGTTAACTTCATGGATTCCTGACTTTAGTCAATGGGTGAAAAAGTTGTTAGGTATTCTCATGATTGTTATATTGGGTTTTGTTTGCATATATGTAATAATACAGTGTTTTTGGAAATGTTGTTCTGTAATTGGAAACCAAAGTTCTGAGAGGGTGAGACTAATATAAGAAGAACTACAGTGAAGTTCTCCTTCTATGGTCTCAAAGGAGCTTAATTTATTGAAGGATATAGCTTTAACTATATATCCTCAAAAGAAAAGGAGGGATTGATAGGGAGTAACATCATAAGTCTCAAAGGGGGAATTGATATAGTGGATATAGTTTGTTAAGATTTGTTGTTTAAAAGTTAGGTAACTAACAGGTGGTGTGTTTGTAGGTATGTAGGTAAATTGTGTATCTTGGAAGCATTGTTAGACTCCAGTGAGCAGTAACCATGGAAACGGAACAACCTTATAAGGAAGGAAAGGAACAGTGAAGAGACATGAGATTCTTTGGTTGAAATGATGTAGATGGTTAGCTCTGACTACTAAAGACTGAGGCAAAGAAGGCGTTAAGTACCTCAGCCTTATCCTCGTCCTTGGTGGCGACGTTCCCCCCCGCATCCAATAGAGGATGGAGATTCTCCTTGGCTCTCCTTTTGTCATTAACATACTTGTAAAAGCATTTTTTGTTGTCTCTCACGACAGTGGCCAGGTTGAGTTCTAGCTGGGCTTTTGCCTTTCTAATTTCCTCTCTGCACGACCTAACGAGATCCCTGTACTCTTCCTGAGTTGCCTGCCCCTTCTTCCACAAGTGATAAACTCTCCTTTTTTCCCTGAGTCCCAGCCAGAGCTCCCCATTCAGCCAGGCCGGTTGTCTTCCCCACCCGTTCTTCTTATGGCACACAGGGACAGCCCGCTCCTGCGCCTTTAAGACTTCCTTCTTGAAGAACGTCCAGCCTTCCTGGACCCCTTTGCCCTTCAGGACTGTCTCCCAAGGGACCCTCTCGACCAGTGTCCTGAGCAGGCCAAAGTCCGCCCTCCGGAAGTCCATGGTAGCGGTTTTGCTGGCCCCCCTCCTTACTTCACCAAGTATCGAGAATTCTATCATTTCATGGTCGCTAAGCCCAAGCCGGCCTCCGACCACCACATCTCCCACCAGTCCTTCTCTGTTTGTGAACAGCAGGTCAAGTGAGGCACCTCCCCTAGTGGGCTCGCTTACCAGCTGTGCCAGGAAGTTATCTTCCACACCCTCCAGGAACCTCCTCGACTGTTTCCTCTCTGCCGTGTGGTATTTCCCGCAGATGGCCGGAAAGTTGAAGTCCCCCACGAGAACAAGGGCTAGCGACTGGGAGACTTCTGCCAGCCTCTGGTAGAATATTTCGTCTGCCTCCTCGTCCTGGTTAGGTGGTCTATAACAGACCACCTATGATGTTTATCCCACCTTAACTTCCCCTGGTAATTTACTGAGATAAGCAGCCTTACTATAAGCCTCTTTTTTTACAGGGTGAGTTTACTATAGGGAAATTAGCATCAGTGGAGCTTCACTAGTGCAAGCATTTCTGCTGTAGAAGAGTGTGTTATGTGGTAAGGACAACTGCTTAAGAGAAACTTAACTACTACCCGCTTACTGTTTCACCAGAGCTGGTGAAGAATGGACTGTCCAGCTTATTAATAGCCAGAATTACAGCAACTACATCTTTGCCATTCAAGATGGGTGTTGCAGGGATACTTTTTGTGGTATAGTCTGTGAGCTCATCAACAAATGGGCTGAACTGGGCACACTGTTCAAAGGAGAAGTTCCAAATTAAGCATTATGCACAATGTCTACAATCTTAAAACTAAACCAAAGACCTCTGGGCTCAAGCTGCTTAAAGGAAGTTTTGCCTAAAGAATGCTTGGGGAGGGGAAAGGGGATTAGCAGAAAAACTGGACAAAGCAGAGGTAATAAAACTAGTATCACGAGACCTGGCTGTGATTTCCTATGCCTGCAACACATGCACTTTTTTTTTTCTAATTTTTTTGTAAAGATCTTGCAAATCATAAGCTTTTATATGCCAAAAATCTGTCAGAACCAGTAGTCACTTCCTTAACAATGGGCTATTCCTAATCACCATCTCCTTCACGTGCCACAAAATTGCTTCCAAGAGAACTTGCTCCATGATTTTCCTAGGAACCGAAAGCAGGCTGACCAGCCTATAGTCTCCCAGATCATCCTTCTTGTTGTCAGGCAGCAGCAAGGGCAGGCTGCTCTGCAAGGGAAGATGAGCTGAGCATGATAACAAGGAAGACAGAGGCAATCACCTCACCAACAAGGGCCCAGTTCATAAGGAAAACAAGCAGAGCAAGTCCAGTAACGGTAACCAGATTCACCTTAGAGCCCAGATTGACAGACAAGTCCATAGTGATAAGGCAGGTCTGAGGTCAATATGGGAAGTCAGTCTGCAGGTCTGGGTCAGGGTATGGACCAAAAAAGGTACATAGCCAGGCATAGGCATGGCTGCAACACAGTTGAAACTAACTCAGGTGAAGGCCAAGGCCAAAAGGATCAGTTTTTAAAATAAAAAAAAAAGCAACTCCCAAGCAAAGGAGGGGGAGCCATCACAGAGGCTTCTTCCAGCTCTTTCTTCACAAAAATTTCTTATCAGCAAGTGAGCTGGCCTTGAGTGTGGCAGCTGAATTCCTAGGGGCAGGGGTGTACTTAAGGCCTTGACAGCAGTCTCCCCTCTAAACAAGGTGTGCCCTCACATTTTACAAAGGCCGTTAGTCCAACTTACTATGAAATGTCTTGATTTTAGCTGGATCATGCTCATTGTCCACTGGTTCCCAGGCCAGGTCAGGAGTCACCATGGGGTTACTTCAGGGCACCATGCAGCTCTGTGGGTCTTAGCTGGAAGAACCAGGGATCAGTCCCCAGTTGCTGTGGGGCTATACAGATGCTGCCATGGGGTCACTACAGAATCCAAATGGGGGTGGGTGGGAAAAGCAAGCTGCCACTGAGGAGCTGCCTTCCTGCTTCCACCTATGTATACTGCCTTTTTGCATTGGAATTCTGAGTTCCCTGTTTAGCCAAAGCAGTCTCCTGATACATCTACTCCTTTTTCTGAGTATCAGGATGGACCATTCTTGCACTTGAAAGAGGTTGTCCTTGAACATCTCCCAACTCTTTTGAGCTCCTTTATCCTTCAGAGCTGCCTCCCACAGGCTCCCATCTACTAATCTTCACCACAGTGTCAGATAAGCTTTCAGCTACAATAACTTCTGTTTGGGGTAGAATATGCTGAGTCTCGAGTATAGGGGCCTCTGAGCATATTCAATAGACTGCATCCAAATCAATAATCACTCTCAAGTGCACCTACTCCCCATACCTCAGCCCCACTGCTGGTCTCTTTTCTGCCAGGGGTAGACCAAGCATTCAGACTCTGCATCTTTTGAAGAAACTGCCATAATAGTAGCAATGCCTGAAAGTGCTAGACTTGAGTGCAGCACTGGGCTCACAGCTCTGAAACTCTTCAGTATACTGGGTGAAATATTTCAACAGACAGGTTAAAAAAAAAAAGTTTCTATCTTCTAGCACATCCTTTGCATAAGAATGGTTGCAATACCAAACCAATGTTTTGGTGTGCTCCCTGTTAGACTGGGAAGCTTTTGCTGAAGCTTTTGGATACACTGATGTTGAACACTGAGTGGACAGATAAACAGATGGCCTTTTTGTAACAAGCAAAGAGTAGATGGAATAATCCCAAATTCCAGATTTGGGTCACATGGATTTTAGTTTTTATAATTCCAATTAGAACAAGCAGATTGTAATTGTTGCCATGCAGATTTACATGATTCAACCAGGGAGCATGACGGCCAAATATTCTCATGAATGCATAAGAATATAACATAAGGATTCCTTGTATCCTTCATAGTATTCAGTGTTATTTGAAAGGGGTTGTTTGGCCAAGGTTTGTCTCTTTCTACTTCTTACAAAGTTCACCTGTACACAAGCTACAGCTAACCTACTTGCTCTAAAGACTAGTTTGGGTTTTTTTTTTCTCATAAAATTGCCCCCAAAGGTCCTTGGTCCAGATTGCATTAGACAGCAAATATTTTCAAATAGCTTTGGTGTTGGAAAACTCTTGACTCTTTATAAAAAGGTTTCTGCTCTCTTTGCTGATTACTCATGGAATATAAGTGCGTGGAAAAAATTTCATGCACCTTCAATGCAGGTCTGACTGCAGCAGGTACTTGGCTCTCTTCTCCGCTGCACCAGAAGAGGGTGATTTTTGTTTGTTTGTTTGTTGGGGTTTTTTTGGTGAGGTTTTTTGGAGTGTGTGTGTTTTGTTTTTTTTAAATACTGAGACAGGGTAAGGTGTGACACTGCGCATATTTGCAATGCATTAACATCTGCTGTAATTCAATGTGCTTAGATCCACCTCACTCTAAATGAAATTAAGAGCTGCTGGCAGACTGACAATTGCTGCTTCAGTTTGACTTCATATAGCTGTTATACTGCATGAAATTTGTAAAAGCCCTGAGATATTCTGCCTTCTTCTGACACCACCTCCCCACGCCCAATACTAAATGCACGTGAGCCTTTCTGCTACTGAGTGGATAAACAGCAGACCTACCTTGCTGACATCCTTGATGTTCATGGTTTTTCTTAGTTTGAGCAACATAACCTACAATGCCTAAGTCCAAGGGATAGATAATCTCACAGTTTGAGGGGGACCAAGCATTCCTCAAGGGTGCTTCCCTCCTGGATGTTGAAAAGCCTTGTAGCCAATTCATATGTGCCATTTCTCTACCTGTACATGAAAAGGCTGCAGCAGTCAGCATGGATGAGTGCACTGATTCTTCTCAGGGTCTTGAAAATGACTTTCTCCATTTTGATGCTTTCTTGCATGTCTTCAATCAGCTCAAAAAGGATGTCACTTTCATTTCCATCCCAAGACTCCATTCTCATCTTCTTAAACTACTGCTTGGCAAAAACAGGGTTGCCATCAAGAAACTTTTCCACATGATCTTCACTAATGCTCATTGCAATTGATAGGGAGTAACATCATAAGTCTCAAAGGAGGAACTGATATAGTGGATATAGTTTGTTAAGATTTGTTGTTTAAAAGTTAGGTAACTAACAGGTGGTGTGTTTGTAGGTATGTAGATAAATTGTGTATCTTGGAAGCATTGTTAGACTCCAGTGAGCAGTAACCACGGAAACGGAACAACCTTATAAGGAAGGAACGGAACAGTGAAGAGACATGAGATTCTTTGGTTGAAATGATGTAGATGGGTTAGGAATGCTTTATGAATAGATAGGCCGGACATTCAGTAGATAAAAGAGCCTTGAAACTTGGTACTCTACGTAAATTAGATAGAGAAGCTAACCTTGTAGGGTTGATAGGGAAGGTATACTGGAATAAGCTAGCTTGTTACAAGTGAAAAACACGTAAACCAAGCCAAGGGAAAGACGGAGCATGCGTAAAGACTGAGTTCAACCAGAGGGCACTGTGATGAAGACTATCGACGACCACCAGAGGACCCCGAAAGACCACCGAAGAGCACAAGGGCGCATGCGTCAGAGATTTTTGCATATGTTAATGAATTCCGGGAAATGACATGAATATTTAGATTATTTCTCGGAAATGTAATGAATATGTATACTCCAATTGCATTTAACCCCTATGGTTAAGTGATTTGGCACGCACACTAGGTGGAGCGATCCCCTGTGCGTCCAGCGCTGCAATAAAGAATACCTGCTTTCTAAAACTCTAAATTGAGTCTTAGAGAGTTTGTCAGAGACTTCTTCGTTTCAGATTGGCAACCCAGATGGGACCTCCTCTGCTTGCCTGCGGGACCCGCTGAGAGAAAGGACTCCCTTGGGTACCCCCGGAGACTTCTCTGGAGGGACTCCTCGCCTCATCCGGATCACCGCAGGAGCAGACAAAGGACTATCTATTGGATAAAGGTATTCTTTAACTCCTTAACTTTTGGGATTGGCCAATTTGGGCTCTCCATAAGATGTAGGCAGAGGGTCCTACGCAGGACGGCGTATACCGAGGCGCTAGCACCTTAGTGGTATACATTGGTTTTGGTTTTGGTTTTGGTGCACCCTAGTTAGGAAGTATATGGAATTATCTGTATACTGTTGCTCGTTATGATTTTGGTACTCTAAGTGAGTTTTGGGGTATACTGGGGTATACTATTGTTCATAATGATTTGTTATTGCAATAAGAGAATTTTGTTATTCTTTGTGTAAGAATTTTGTGTGTATTATAATGGGCGGTAAGCAGAGTGGAGGTATCTTGAAGAAGAGTCCATTAGGATGTATATTAGCCCATTGGAAAGAAATTGGGGATCCACCAGGCGGGAGCGTGAATAAGAGAACTTTGATAAAATATTGTAATCAATGGTGGCCATTGTATAAGTTGGAAGATGAAGAAAAATGGCCTTTTAATGGAACTTTGAACTATAACACCTTATTACAATTAATGTTATTCTTGAGGAGAGAAAGAAAATGGGATGAAGTAATGTATGCAGATATGTTTTTCACTTTGCGAAACCATCCGGAGTGGCAGAAGGAGTGTGGTATAAATTTAGCACCTCAAGACCCTTTTGTATTGGCATTAGAAAAGGAACGACAGAAGGATCAGGGAAAGTTGAAGCGGTGTTGTTCAGCATGTAGCATTGGGCAGAGATGTTTGAGAACAAAGGAACAAGATAAAGAGGAAGAACTGGAAATGTTGATAGCGTCTCGAGCTAGGTTGCTAGAAAGGGGGGCAGAGGGGGGTGTTGACTCATCTCCGGAGGAACAAAGGCGGCAGGGGTGCATTACCCATTCAAGCTCCTTTACGGGAGGCTGTGGGACCGGAAGGTCCAGTAGTAGTTAAAGTCCCCTTTACAATCACAGATTTGAATAATTGGAGACAAGCAGCGGGCAATTATCGAGATAACCCTGAAAAGACAGCCCGAGCTTTTGAAATGTTAATAAAAACTCAAGATCCAGATTGGAGTGATTTAAATGCTGTGATGGGAGAGGTGTTTGACTCCACAGATATGGATATGATAAAACGAGCTATAAGAAATCATGTACAGGGCCAAATATCTACAGGGGTCCTGCAAGGGACAGTAGAAGATCACTTTCCCCTTGACAAACCTGCCTGGGACCCGAATATTCCTGCAAATAGGGCCAGGTTAGAGCGATATCGACAATTAATATTGTTTGATATTAGAACTGCTATTCCGAAAGCTATAAATTGGTCTAAGTTGTATGAGATAAAACAAGATCGGAAAGAAAACCCCACCGATTTTTTGAACAGAGTAAAAGAGGCAGCTAGAAAATATACAACTTTAAATGTGGAATCTGATGAAGGGCAATGACAGTTAGTTCCTTTGTTTATGGCACAATCCTCTGATGACATTAGAAAGAAATTGCAAAAGTTACAGGATGAGGATGCCCAAAACTTGGGAAAAATGTTGAATGTAGCATGGACAGTATATCGAAACAGAGAACAAACCAAAGATAAGGTGAATGCCTGGTTAGTAGCAGTTCTTGAAGGAGGAAATCGGAGAAATGGGAGACCTTTTAGAGTGAATGGCAGAGGAAAAGCTATGAAAGATCAAAGAGATTTTTGACCACCTTTACGGTAAGATCAGTGTGCCTTTTGTAAAGAACAGGGACATTGGAGAAATGAGTGTCCAAAGTTGCAAAGAATTAAGCCCTCCACCATTGCGGAGGTCGAGTGATGGGGACCTGGGGAATCTATCCTAGCGGATCCACTGGTTAAAATGAAGCTAGGAAAGCGGAGTAAAGAGGTTGAATTTTTGGTAGACATGGGTGCCTCTTACTCTGTATTAAACCAAGAATTAATACCTGTGGATGAGGATTTTGTGACTGTGATAGGAGCTACTGGCCAACAAGAGAAAGCTCTCTTTTTACAGCCGCTTAAATATAAGTTAGGAAAACAAATAGGGATACATAAGTTTTTGTATATGCCAAATTCTCCAAAATCCCTATTGGGGCGAGATTTAATAGAACAATTGGGAGCAGAAATAACATTCAAAAGGGATAGAATGGAATTTAAAATCAAAAATGAACAATTAACTAAAGTCTTAAGTCTGGCTCTAATACAAGCTGAAAAAAACAAAACAAATACCCCAAGAAATTTTAGATCAGGTATATCCAGGGGTGTGGGCCTCCGGGATACCTGGGAAAGCCAAAAATGCAGCACCAATAAAGACAGAATTAAAGCCAGGGGCTGGCCCAGTTAGAATTAAACAGTATCCATTGAGGCTAGAAGATCGAAAGGGAATAAAAGAAATAATTGATAATTTCTTGCAATTCGGACTACTTGTGGAATGTGAATCAGAGTATAACACTCCTATTTTACCTGTGAAAAAGCCGGATGGCAAAAGTTACAGATTGGTTCAAGATTTGAGATCAATAAACAAAATTGTAGAAGATTTGCACCCTGTGGTAGCGAATCCTTATACATTGCTAACTAAATTAAAGAATAGTCAGATATGGTTTACCGTACTGGATTTAAAGGATGCCTTTTTCTGTCTGGCTTTGGCAAAAGAAAGCCAAAAATTATTTGCATTTGAGTGGGAAAATCCCGATACAGGGAGAAAGACCCAATTAACCTGGACAGTGTTACCCCAAGGATTCAAGAATAGTCCTACTATCTTTGGTAATCAATTAGCACGAGAGATTGAAGCTTGGAATCCCCCATCACAAGATGGCACTCTATTACAATATGTAGATGATCTTTTAATTGCTACAGAAACAGAAAAAGAATGTGTGCAATGGACTGTAAGTTTGCTTAACTTTTTGGGATTACGCGGATATCGAGTCTCTCAACAGAAAGCTCAGCTGATACAATCACAAGTGACATATCTCGGATTTGAAATCTCGGGAGGACAAAGAGAACTCGGAGCGGAACGAAAAGAAGCTATTTGCCGCACACCAGAACCTAGGACGGTAAAAGAACTCAGAACCTTTCTTGGAATGACAGTTTTTGCAGGTCAACCATTGGAAGAAAAGTGGAAGGGACCGTTCCAGGTGTTGCTGACGACCTTTACTGCAATCAAGATCAAGGAGCAGACACCCTGGATACACCATACTCGTGTGAAGAAAGCTCCCCCTGGAGAATGGACTTCTGAGAGGACAGGACCATTAAAGTTGAAACTCTCTCGAATGCAGTAAATTACACTTGGGACTTTGACGTATTATACACTGATATTAGCTTTTGAGTAAGGAATAGATTCCTGGATTCATTACACTAGAATAAAGAAAGTGCCTCCTAAACTGTGGACATCTATACCTAAGGGACCATTGAAATTAACTTTAAGGCGTACCTGATGAGTCACTAGAGAAGCTGCTGAATTATTTGTAACATTTAAAATTTCATTTTAAAAGGGAGATCAAATTAGCTGGGAAATTGTAAATTCAAGGGCAGAAAATGTGGAACCTGTTGATATTAGCTATGACGATCAGTAAAGCTGAACCCCAATTTTTACTGCCAAAATGGGGTAACAATCAAAATCTCGTCCTAGCAATAGGATGAGAGGAAATGGCCTCAAGTTGCGCCAAGGGAGGTTTAGATTGGACATTAGGAGAAATTTCTTTACTGAAAGAGTGGTCATGCCTTGGAACAGTCTGCCCAGGGAAGTGGTGGAGACACCATCCCTGGAGGTATTTAAAAGACGTGTAGATGAGGCGCTTAGGGACATGGTTTAGTGGACATGGTGTGTTGGGTTGACGGTTGGACACGATGATCTTAGAGGTCTTTTCCAACCTGTATGATTCTATGATTCTATGATTCTATTCATTTAGACTTTTGTTGCAGTCGGAAATAGAATGTGTATCTACATGAAGATTATATTCACAAAGTACGACTGAAGTCAAGGCTCTGATGCATCTGACAGAAGTAGTGGGTCAAGATTGTGCTGCAAATATGTATATATTATTCCATGCGTGTGGTTACTTGTGTGTTTGTTATCATCACTGTCCAGTATCATATGAAGGCAGTTAAATAAATTCAGTGCTTTCCTACTGTGTAAGTGATTGGGGATCATCCTTACACTCACCAAGACTATACTGGAAGTATTCATTTGTGTCATTTTTAAGGTGGCAATGTCCTAGCCTGGATCCTATGAGGGAAACCTTCACTTCAATTGAACACTAAGTAGAATTACTTTTTGTGTGTTGCTACACATGTTAATGCCCACCTTCAGAGCATGTCACCAACCCTCCATAGCCCGATGCTCTCTCCACCAGCAGTGAGAACTGATCAGTGCTGGTAACACTTAAAGAGAGGCAGAGATACAGCTCCAGAAATGCGTGCTCTTCTCCCACAGTAGTATCTTTAGACTGAGTACCTGCTGCTGTAAATACCACTTAAGATTTCCTCTGCTAGGGAATACACACACCAGGTTCCCCGTCACCCCCGTGCTGTACCGCTCTCTGGCATGCCCCGCGGCCCGTTCCCCGCTGTGCCCCCGGGGCCACCATGCAGAGCAGCCGGCAGCCCCCAGCACTCCCGCGAGCCTAACGCTGAGCAAACCAGTGGCACGCAACGCTCCTTCACGCTGCTCGGGGCTGGTGCAGCGCAACGCCTGCCTGCTGCACGGGGGGCACAGAAGAGGAGAACAGGTCTGTCTGCAGTGATTGCAGCCAGACCCCACCCTCATTCAGCAAAAGATACCCCATTTCTTGCTCCAGATAACAATTCAAGTACCACTGAGGATAAAACATGCTCTTCCTTTTCTCATTGTACCGATGGCACAGAAGCTGATTATCACCATCCTTTGATCTAAAACATACTGCATTCTCCATACCCACTTTCTCTCACATACATATGGATTAAGCACTGGAACAGGCTGCCCAGGGAAGTGGTTGAGTCACCATCCCTGGAGGTATTTAAAAGACGTGTAGACATGTAGGCGCCTAGGGACATGGTTTAGTGGTGGACTTGGCAGTGTTAGGTTAATGGTTGGACTCGATGATCTTAAGGGTCTTTTCCAACCTAAATGATTCTATGATTCTATGATTCTATATCTGGGAACTTTTAGCCCGAGAAGTAACCAACATGTCTTCTTTTTGTATCGCAGCAGAGAATTCAGTGGGAGGAATGTACAGTTCTTGTCTCCTAGAAATACCAACTCCTCTGGAATTGATAAAAAACTACACTGTGTTTCACAGTTTTGACATCCAGTTAACCTATAATAGTATTTATAGTCTGGGACAAGCAACAAAATCCAAGGAGAGAGGGATCTCTGGAGAGAGAGTCTTAGAGAGTTTGTCAGAGACTTCTTCGTTTCACAGTGGTGTTGTCATCAGGAAGATATTCTTTTATAGTGCTGGAGGTGAGTCTGTGGGAGGATAGATCTTCTCAGCCAGACAGACTAGATTACCTCTAAAAAAAACCCCAAAACAAAACTACAAACCAAAATAAAAAAAACACAAACAACAAAACAAACAAACCACCCCCCAAAAAAAAAACCCAAAACACAACACACACCCACCACCACAAACAGGTATAGGTCAACTTTACTCTATTTAATCTAAATGCAAACAAAAATGAGTGTTCAGTCTGGATGCCCATGCAGACTGGATATCAACTGCAGGAACCTGTTATGGGAAATGAATAGCAGTTCTGGCCTGTGCAAAACAGTTTGATGTTGGCTAAGATGGAAGTGACCGTCAGAATGACTTTTTGTGCACTGTTCTGGAATGGGCTGAAACGAAGAAGTTCCTAACAAACACTTTAAGACTCAATTTGGAGTTTTAGAAAGCAGGTATTCTTTATTGCAGCGCTGGACGCACAGGGGATCGCTCCACCTAGTGTGCGTGCCAAATCACTTAACCATAGGGGTTAAATACAATTAGAGTATACATATTCATTACATTTCCGAGAAATAATCTAAATATTCATGTCATTTCCCGGAATTCATTAACATATGCAAAAATCTCTGACGCATGCGCCCTTGTGCTCTTCGGTGGTCTTTCGGGGTCCTCTGGTGGTCGTCGATAGTCTTCATCACAGTGCCCTCTGGTTGAACTCAGTCTTTACGCATGCTCCGTCTTTCCCTTGGCTTGGTTTACGTGTTTTTCACTTGTAACAAGCTAGCTTATTCCAGTATACCTTCCCTATCAACCCTACAAGGTTAGCTTCTCTATCTAATTTACGTAGAGTACCAAGTTTCAAGGCTCTTTTATCTACTGAATGTCCGGCCTATCTATTCATAAAGCATTCCTAACCCATCTACATCATTTCAACCAAAGAATCTCATGTCTCTTCACTGTTCCTTTCTTAACAATGCTTCCAAGATACACAATTTATCTGCATACCTACAGACACAACACCTGCTAGTTACCTAACTTTTAAGCAACAAATCTTAACAAACTGTATCCACTACATCAATTTCCCCCTTTGAGACTCATGATGTTAAGCATCATGAGTCTCACATAATTCACCTATAGACATTTGGTCTACAAAAAGACATACATTGTATCATAGAACGAGTAATTATAACTAGGATGATGATCAGTATTGCAAATATGAACAACTGTCTAAGCCAATCATAATTGGGAAGCCACGAGAACAGCCAAGAAAGATCTAATCCTTCTCTTTCCTTAGATCCAGATGCCAAGTTCTTCAATTGTTGAATTTTTTTCTCAATTAACTGCGAATTATCACTCAGGTTAAAACAACACATACCCTTGAATTCCTCACAACCATGATTATGTCTTAGAAGTAAATAACCAATTGCAGCCCTGTTCTCAAGAGTGGCTTCTCTTATTTGAGTCACTTCCATGCCAATAGCTGAAAGTGCCTGAGAGGTATAATTTATATCTGTAACTAGAGCACAGGTAATTCTTCTTATGGTGTGGTAATTCATAGCTACCCCAACTCCAGGCACTAGGATAGCTGCAGCTGACATTTCACTTGGGCTGTATAAGATGATTTGAGAGTCACAATCTTCTGATACCTGGTGTACACTTCTTTTAACTCATTCACTATGTTCTAAGTCTTTCTTATTTATCAGCTACAGAGTCATCCTCCTGATTGAACACGGACCTCCTGTTATATTTGCTGGAATATAAGAATATGCCAATCGCCCACATAATAAAAACCATCCAAGGGGTAATTTAGTATGAGCCCATGCATAACTCTCAAGTTGGGTAGAGTTACACCTCAAAGGGGGTTGTAAGCGTGTTAAATTTTCGCATCCAAAAGGGCAATTTACAAATTCGACACATTGTTTGGCTGGAAGTGTTCCTCGTACCTTAATTCTTAACATCCCTCTCTCCTTGGATTTTGTTGCTTGTCCCAGACTATAAATACTATTATAGGTTAACTGGATGTCAAAACTGTGAAACACAGTGTAGTTTTTTATCAATTCCAGAGGAGTTGGTATTTCTAGGAGACAAGAACTGTACATTCCTCCCACTGAATTCTCTGCTGCGATACAAAAAGAAGACATGTTGGTTACTTCTCGGGCTAAAAGTTCCCAGATATTTTGATTATTATCCCATTTTGGCAGTAAAAATTGGGGTTCAGCTTTACTGATCGTCATAGCTAATATCAACAGGTTCCACATTTTCTGCCCTTGAATTTACAATTTCCCAGCTAATTTGATCTCCCTTTTAAAATGAAATTTTAAATGTTACAAATAATTCAGCAGCTTCTCTAGTGACTCATCAGGTACGCCTTAAAGTTAATTTCAATGGTCCCTTAGGTATAGATGTCCACAGTTTAGGAGGCACTTTCTTTATTCTAGTGTAATGAATCCAGGAATCTATTCCTTACTCAAAAGCTAATATCAGTGTATAATACGTCAAAGTCCCAAGTGTAATTTACTGCATTCGAGAGAGTTTCAACTTTAATGGTCCTGTCCTCTCAGAAGTCCATTCTCCAGGGGGAGCTTTCTTCACACGAGTATGGTGTATCCAGGGTGTCTGCTCCTTGATCTTGATTGCAGTAAAGGTCGTCAGCAACACCTGGAACGGTCCCTTCCACTTTTCTTCCAATGGTTGACCTGCAAAAACTGTCATTCCAAGAAAGGTTCTGAGTTCTTTTACCGTCCTAGGTTCTGGTGTGCGGCAAATAGCTTCTTTTCGTTCCGCTCCGAGTTCTCTTTGTCCTCCCGAGATTTCAAATCCGAGATATGTCACTTGTGATTGTATCAGCTGAGCTTTCTGTTGAGAGACTCGATATCCGCGTAATCCCAAAAAGTTAAGCAAACTTACAGTCCATTGCACACATTCTTTTTCTGTTTCTGTAGCAATTAAAAGATCATCTACATATTGTAATAGAGTGCCATCTTGTGATGGGGGATTCCAAGCTTCAATCTCTCGTGCTAATTGATTACCAAAGATAGTAGGACTATTCTTGAATCCTTGGGGTAACACTGTCCAGGTTAATTGGGTCTTTCTCCCTGTATCGGGATTTTCCCACTCAAATGCAAATAATTTTTGGCTTTCTTTTGCCAAAGCCAGACAGAAAAAGGCATCCTTTAAATCCAGTACGGTAAACCATATCTGACTATTCTTTAATTTAGTTAGCAATGTATAAGGATTCGCTACCACAGGGTGCAAATCTTCTACAATTTTGTTTATTGATCTCAAATCTTGAACCAATCTGTAACTTTTGCCATCCGGCTTTTTCACAGGTAAAATAGGAGTGTTATACTCTGATTCACATTCCACAAGTAGTCCGAATTGCAAGAAATTATCAATTATTTCTTTTATTCCCTTTCGATCTTCTAGCCTCAATGGATACTGTTTAATTCTAACTGGGCCAGCCCCTGGCTTTAATTCTGTCTTTATTGGTGCTGCATTTTTGGCTTTCCCAGGTATCCCGGAGGCCCACACCCCTGGATATACCTGATCTAAAATTTCTTGGGGTATTTGTTTTGTTTTTTTCAGCTTGTATTAGAGCCAGACTTAAGACTTTAGTTAATTGTTCATTTTTGATTTTAAATTCCATTCTATCCCTTTTGAATGTTATTTCTGCTCCCAATTGTTCTATTAAATCTCGCCCCAATAGGGATTTTGGAGAATTTGGCATATACAAAAACTTATGTATCCCTATTTGTTTTCCTAACTTATATTTAAGCGGCTGTAAAAAGAGAGCTTTCTCTTGTTGGCCAGTAGCTCCTATCACAGTCACAAAATCCTCATCCACAGGTATTAATTCTTGGTTTAATACAGAGTAAGAGGCACCCATGTCTACCAAAAATTCAACCTCTTTACTCCGCTTTCCTAGCTTCATTTTAACCAGTGGATCCGCTAGGATAGATTCCCCAGGTCCCCATCACTCGACCTCCGCAATGGTGGAGGGCTTAATTCTTTGCAACTTTGGACACTCATTTCTCCAATGTCCCTGTTCTTTACAAAAGGCACACTGATCTTACCGTAAAGGTGGTCAAAAATCTCTTTGATCTTTCATAGCTTTTCCTCTGCCATTCACTCTAAAAGGTCTCCCATTTCTCCGATTTCCTCCTTCAAGAACTGCTACTAACCAGGCATTCACCTTATCTTTGGTTTGTTCTCTGTTTCGATATACTGTCCATGCTACATTCAACATTTTTCCCAAGTTTTGGGCATCCTCATCCTGTAACTTTTGCAATTTCTTTCTAATGTCATCAGAGGATTGTGCCATAAACAAAGGAACTAACTGTCATTGCCCTTCATCAGATTCCACATTTAAAGTTGTATATTTTCTAGCTGCCTCTTTTACTCTGTTCAAAAAATCGGTGGGGTTTTCTTTCCGATCTTGTTTTATCTCATACAACTTAGACCAATTTATAGCTTTCGGAATAGCAGTTCTAATATCAAACAATATTAATTGTCGATATCGCTCTAACCTGGCCCTATTTGCAGGAATATTCGGGTCCCAGGCAGGTTTGTCAAGGGGAAAGTGATCTTCTACTGTCCCTTGCAGGACCCCTGTAGATATTTGGCCCTGTACATGATTTCTTATAGCTCGTTTTATCATATCCATATCTGTGGAGTCAAACACCTCTCCCATCACAGCATTTAAATCACTCCAATCTGGATCTTGAGTTTTTATTAACATTTCAAAAGCTCGGGCTGTCTTTTCAGGGTTATCTCGATAATTGCCCGCTGCTTGTCTCCAATTATTCAAATCTGTGATTGTAAAGGGGACTTTAACTACTACTGGACCTTCCGGTCCCACAGCCTCCCGTAAAGGAGCTTGAATGGGTAATGCACCCCTGCCGCCTTTGTTCCTCCGGAGATGAGTCAACACCCCCCTCTGCCCCCCTTTCTAGCAACCTAGCTCGAGACGCTATCAACATTTCCAGTTCTTCCTCTTTATCTTGTTCCTTTGTTCTCAAACATCTCTGCCCAATGCTACATGCTGAACAACACCGCTTCAACTTTCCCTGATCCTTCTGTCGTTCCTTTTCTAATGCCAATACAAAAGGGTCTTGAGGTGCTAAATTTATACCACACTCCTTCTGCCACTCCGGATGGTTTCGCAAAGTGAAAAACATATCTGCATACATTACTTCATCCCATTTTCTTTCTCTCCTCAAGAATAACATTAATTGTAATAAGGTGTTATAGTTCAAAGTTCCATTAAAAGGCCATTTTTCTTCATCTTCCAACTTATACAATGGCCACCATTGATTACAATATTTTATCAAAGTTCTCTTATTCACGCTCCCGCCTGGTGGATCCCCAATTTCTTTCCAATGGGCTAATATACATCCTAATGGACTCTTCTTCAAGATACCTCCACTCTGCTTACCGCCCATTATAATACACACAAAATTCTTACACAAAGAATAACAAAATTCTCTTATTGCAATAACAAATCATTATGAACAATAGTATACCCCAGTATACCCCAAAACTCACTTAGAGTACCAAAATCATAACGAGCAACAGTATACAGATAATTCCATATACTTCCTAACTAGGGTGCACCAAAACCAAAACCAAAACCAATGTATACCACTAAGGTGCTAGCGCCTCGGTATACGCCGTCCTGCGTAGGACCCTCTGCCTACATCTTATGGAGAGCCCAAATTGGCCAATCCCAAAAGTTAAGGAGTTAAAGAATACCTTTATCCAATAGATAGTCCTTTGTCTGCTCCTGCGGTGATCCGGATGAGGCGAGGAGTCCCTCCAGAGAAGTCTCCGGGGGTACCCAAGGGAGTCCTTTCTCTCAGCGGGTCCCGCAGGCAAGCAGAGGAGGTCCCATCTGGGTTGCCAATCTGAAACGAAGAAGTCTCTGACAAACTCTCTAAGACTCAATTTAGAGTTTTAGAAAGCAGGTATTCTTTATTGCAGCGCTGGACGCACAGGGGATCGCTCCACCTAGTGTGCGTGCCAAATCACTTAACCATAGGGGTTAAATGCAATTGGAGTATACATATTCATTACATTTCCGAGAAATAATCTAAATATTCATGTCATTTCCCGGAATTCATTAACATATGCAAAAATCTCTGACGCATGCGCCCTTGTGCTCTTCGGTGGTCTTTCGGGGTCCTCTGGTGGTCGTCGATAGTCTTCATCACAGTGCCCTCTGGTTGAACTCAGTCTTTACGCATGCTCCGTCTTTCCCTTGGCTTGGTTTACGTGTTTTTCACTTGTAACAAGCTAGCTTATTCCAGTATACCTTCCCTATCAACCCTACAAGGTTAGCTTCTCTATCTAATTTACGTAGAGTACCAAGTTTCAAGGCTCTTTTATCTACTGAATGTCCGGCCTATCTATTCATAAAGCATTCCTAACCCATCTACATCATTTCAACCAAAGAATCTCATGTCTCTTCACTGTTCCGTTCCTTCCTTATAAGGTTGTTCCGTTTCCGTGGTTACTGCTCACTGGAGTCTAACAATGCTTCCAAGATACACAATTTATCTACATACCTACAAACACACCACCTGTTAGTTACCTAACTTTTAAACAACAAATCTTAACAAACTATATCCACTATATCAGTTCCTCCTTTGAGACTTATGATGTTACTCCCTATCAATTGCAATGAGCATTAGTGAAGATCATGTGGAAAAGTTTCTTGATGGCAACCCTGTTTTTGCCAAGCAGTAGTTTAAGAAGATGAGAATGGAGTCTTGGGATGGAAATGAAAGTGACATCCTTTTTGAGCTGATTGAAGACATGCAAGAAAGCATCAAAATGGAGAAAGTCATTTTCAAGACCCTGAGAAGAATCAGTGCACTCATCCATGCTGACTGCTGCAGCCTTTTCATGTACAGGTAGAGAAATGGCACATATGAATTGGCTACAAGGCTTTTCAACATCCAGGAGGGAAGCACCCTTGAGGAATGCTTGGTCCCCCTCAAACTGTGAGATTATCTATCCCTTGGACTTAGGCATTGTAGGTTATGTTGCTCAAACTAAGAAAAACCATGAACATCAAGGATGTCAGCAAGGTAGGTCTGCTGTTTATCCACTCAGTAGCAGAAAGGCTCACGTGCATTTAGTATTGGGCGTGGGGAGGTGGTGTCAGAAGAAGGCAGAATATCTCAGGGCTTTTACAAATTTCATGCAGTATAACAGCTATATGAAGTCAAACTGAAGCAGCAATTGTCAGTCTGCCAGCAGCTCTTAATTTCATTTAGAGTGAGGTGGATCTAAGCACATTGAATTACAGCAGATGTTAATGCATTGCAAATATGCGCAGTGTCACACCTTACCCTGTCTCAGTATTTAAAAAAAACAAAACACACACACTCCAAAAAACCTCACCAAAAAAACCCCAACAAACAAACAAACAAAAATCACCCTCTTCTGGTGCAGCGGAGAAGAGAGCCAAGTACCTGCTGCAGTCAGACCTGCATTGAAGGTGCATGAAATTTTTTCCACGCACTTATATTCCATGAGTAATCAGCAAAGAGAGCAGAAACCTTTTTATAAAGAGTCAAGAGTTTTCCAACACCAAAGCTATTTGAAAATATTTGCTGTCTAATGCAATCTGGACCAAGGACCTTTGGGGGCAATTTTATGAGAAAAAAAAAACCCAAACTAGTCTTTAGAGCAAGTAGGTTAGCTGTAGCTTGTGTACAGGTGAACTTTGTAAGAAGTAGAAAGAGACAAACCTTGGCCAAACAACCCCTTTCAAATAACACTGAATACTATGAAGGATACAAGGAATCCTTATGTTATATTCTTATGCATTCATGAGAATATTTGGCCGTCATGCTCCCTGGTTGAATCATGTAAATCTGCATGGCAACAATTACAATCTGCTTGTTCTAATTGGAATTATAAAAACTAAAATCCATGTGACCCAAATCTGGAATTTGGGATTATTCCATCTACTCTTTGCTTGTTACAAAAAGGCCATCTGTTTATCTGTCCACTCAGTGTTCAACATCAGTGTATCCAAAAGCTTCAGCAAAAGCTTCCCAGTCTAACAGGGAGCACACCAAAACATTGGTTTGGTATTGCAACCATTCTTATGCAAAGGATGTGCTAGAAGATAGAAACTTTTTTTTTTTAACCTGTCTGTTGAAATATTTCACCCAGTATACTGAAGAGTTTCAGAGCTGTGAGCCCAGTGCTGCACTCAAGTCTAGCACTTTCAGGCATTGCTACTATTATGGCAGTTTCTTCAAAAGATGCAGAGTCTGAATGCTTGGTCTACCCCTGGCAGAAAAGAGACCAGCAGTGGGGCTGAGGTATGGGGAGTAGGTGCACTTGAGAGTGATTATTGATTTGGATGCAGTCTATTGAATATGCTCAGAGGCCCCTATACTCGAGACTCAGCATATTCTACCCCAAACAGAAGTTATTGTAGCTGAAAGCTTATCTGACACTGTGGTGAAGATTAGTAGATGGGAGCCTGTGGGAGGCAGCTCTGAAGGATAAAGGAGCTCAAAAGAGTTGGGAGATGTTCAAGGACAACCTCTTTCAAGTGCAAGAATGGTCCATCCTGATACTCAGAAAAAGGAGTAGATGTATCAGGAGACTGCTTTGGCTAAACAGGGAACTCAGAATTCCAATGCAAAAAGGCAGTATACATAGGTGGAAGCAGGAAGGCAGCTCCTCAGTGGCAGCTTGCTTTTCCCACCCACCCCCATTTGGATTCTGTAGTGACCCCATGGCAGCATCTGTATAGCCCCACAGCAACTGGGGACTGATCCCTGGTTCTTCCAGCTAAGACCCACAGAGCTGCATGGTGCCCTGAAGTAACCCCATGGTGACTCCTGACCTGGCCTGGGAACCAGTGGACAATGAGCATGATCCAGCTAAAATCAAGACATTTCATAGTAAGTTGGACTAACGGCCTTTGTAAAATGTGAGGGCACACCTTGTTTAGAGGGGAGACTGCTGTCAAGGCCTTAAGTACACCCCTGCCCCTAGGAATTCAGCTGCCACACTCAAGGCCAGCTCACTTGCTGATAAGAAATTTTTGTGAAGAAAGAGCTGGAAGAAGCCTCTGTGATGGCTCCCCCTCCTTTGCTTGGGAGTTGCTTTTTTTTTTATTTTAAAAACTGATCCTTTTGGCCTTGGCCTTCACCTGAGTTAGTTTCAACTGTGTTGCAGCCATGCCTATGCCTGGCTATGTACCTTTTTTGGTCCATACCCTGACCCAGACCTGCAGACTGACTTCCCATATTGACCTCAGACCTGCCTTATCACTATGGACTTGTCTGTCAATCTGGGCTCTAAGGTGAATCTGGTTACCGTTACTGGACTTGCTCTGCTTGTTTTCCTTATGAACTGGGCCCTTGTTGGTGAGGTGATTGCCTCTGTCTTCCTTGTTATCATGCTCAGCTCATCTTCCCTTGCAGAGCAGCCTGCCCTTGCTGCTGCCTGACAACAAGAAGGATGATCTGGGAGACTATAGGCTGGTCAGCCTGCTTTCGGTTCCTAGGAAAATCATGGAGCAAGTTCTCTTGGAAGCAATTTTGTGGCACGTGAAGGAGATGGTGATTAGGAATAGCCCATTGTTAAGGAAGTGACTACTGGTTCTGACAGATTTTTGGCATATAAAAGCTTATGATTTGCAAGATCTTTACAAAAAAATTAGAAAAAAAAAAGTGCATGTGTTGCAGGCATAGGAAATCACAGCCAGGTCTCGTGATACTAGTTTTATTACCTCTGCTTTGTCCAGTTTTTCTGCTAATCCCCTTTCCCCTCCCCAAGCATTCTTTAGGCAAAACTTCCTTTAAGCAGCTTGAGCCCAGAGGTCTTTGGTTTAGTTTTAAGATTGTAGACATTGTGCATAATGCTTAATTTGGAACTTCTCCTTTGAACAGTGTGCCCAGTTCAGCCCATTTGTTGATGAGCTCACAGACTATACCACAAAAAGTATCCCTGCAACACCCATCTTGAATGGCAAAGATGTAGTTGCTGTAATTCTGGCTATTAATAAGCTGGACAGTCCATTCTTCACCAGCTCTGGTGAAACAGTAAGCGGGTAGTAGTTAAGTTTCTCTTAAGCAGTTGTCCTTACCACATAACACACTCTTCTACAGCAGAAATGCTTGCACTAGTGAAGCTCCACTGATGCTAATTTCCCTATAGTAAACTCACCCTGTAAAAAAAGAGGCTTATAGTAAGGCTGCTTATCTCAGTAAATTACCAGGGGAAGTTAAGGTGGGATAAACATCATAGGTGGTCTGTTATAGACCACCTAACCAGGACGAGGAGGCAGACGAAATATTCTACCAGAGGCTGGCAGAAGTCTCCCAGTCGCTAGCCCTTGTTCTCGTGGGGGACTTCAACTTTCCGGCCATCTGCGGGAAATACCACACGGCAGAGAGGAAACAGTCGAGGAGGTTCCTGGAGGGTGTGGAAGATAACTTCCTGGCACAGCTGGTAAGCGAGCCCACTAGGGGAGGTGCCTCACTTGACCTGCTGTTCACAAACAGAGAAGGACTGGTGGGAGATGTGGTGGTCGGAGGCCGGCTTGGGCTTAGCGACCATGAAATGATAGAATTCTCGATACTTGGTGAAGTAAGGAGGGGGGCCAGCAAAACCGCTACCATGGACTTCCGGAGGGCGGACTTTGGCCTGCTCAGGACACTGGTCGAGAGGGTCCCTTGGGAGACAGTCCTGAAGGGCAAAGGGGTCCAGGAAGGCTGGACGTTCTTCAAGAAGGAAGTCTTAAAGGCGCAGGAGCGGGCTGTCCCTGTGTGCCATAAGAAGAACGGGTGGGGAAGACAACCGGCCTGGCTGAATGGGGAGCTCTGGCTGGGACTCAGGGAAAAAAGGAGAGTTTATCACTTGTGGAAGAAGGGGCAGGCAACTCAGGAAGAGTACAGGGATCTCGTTAGGTCGTGCAGAGAGGAAATTAGAAAGGCAAAAGCCCAGCTAGAACTCAACCTGGCCACTGTCGTGAGAGACAACAAAAAATGCTTTTACAAGTATGTTAATGACAAAAGGAGAGCCAAGGAGAATCTCCATCCTCTATTGGATGCGGGGGGGAACGTCGCCACCAAGGACGAGGATAAGGCTGAGGTACTTAACGCCTTCTTTGCCTCAGTCTTTAGTAGTCAGAGCTAACCATCTACATCATTTCAACCAAAGAATCTCATGTCTCTTCACTGTTCCTTTCCTTCCTTATAAGGTTGTTCCGTTTCCATGGTTACTGCTCACTGGAGTCTAACAATGCTTCCAAGATACACAATTTACCTACATACCTACAAACACACCACCTGTTAGTTACCTAACTTTTAAACAACAAATCTTAACAAACTATATCCACTATATCAATTCCCCCTTTGAGACTTATGATGTTACTCCCTATCAATCCCTCCTTTTCTTTTGAGGATATATAGTTAAAGCTATATCCTTCAATAAATTAAGCTCCTTTGAGACCATAGAAGGAGAACTTCACTGTAGTTCTTCTTATATTAGTCTCACCCTCTCAGAACTTTGGTTTCCAATTACAGAACAACATTTCCAAAAACACTGTATATATGCAAACAAAACCCAATATAACAATCATGAGAATACCTAACAACTTTTTCACCCATTGACTAAAGTCAGGAATCCATGAAGTTAACCATTTGAATGTTTCCCCAAGTCCATATGAAGTGTCATCTTTCTGTATTTCATGGAGCAATTTTGTCTGTTTCCAAATTTCTTCTAAATCAGTAGAAATTCTACCACTTTGATCTACGTATACACAACAGCTTGTGTTTAGCATTGTGCATACTCCTCCTTGAGAGGTTAACATCATGCCCAAAGCCATTCTATTCTGGAGGCTTATTTCTGCCAATTCAGACACTTCTTCCTGCAAGGCCTTTATAGCGTCATAGGTTTCGTTCCCAATTTTCTCAACCATAGCAGATATATTTACTATAGCTTTCTCTAGTTCACCAACTCCTAAGCATGGGAGAAACCATCGTGCAAAAGAATGGAACCCGGTGGGTCTCTCTACTAATGGGTTATTTCCACTTCTCTTACTTCTTTGAAGATATGTTCTTAGCCACATTTTAGATTCTAATTTCTCAACCACAGTAATGTGTGGTACTACTGCTCCCAAAGCACATATCCCTGACCAATTTGGTGGCAAGACCTTACGGGCCTTGTTTCCACAAATCCAATACCAACCTCTTCCTTCAGGTACCGGCCATTCAAAAGATTCAAAAGGTCTTAAACCTCCGATATTTATGGTCTTACTACAATCAGAATAATTTCCAACAAAGTCAGTCTTTGTTAGGCACCTGATTTTGTCCATTCCTCTGGGGGGGGCTACACCATTGTACACATTGTCGTGGTTTAACCTGGCAGGCAGCCAAATACCACGCAGCCGCTCACTCACTCCCCCCACCCCCAATACAATATTTTTGTACAATATTTTTGTACAATGTTTTTGTACAATATTTGTACAATATTTTTGTTCTGGAGTTGGGGTTTCAATTATCCATTCCTGTTGTTTCATTTTCCTACTTACGTTAAAAGAGGTGTTTACCCACAGAGTGTTCCAAGATATACTAGCTGGTATAGGGATTCCACTTAAGGGAACTCCCTTCTTTGAATGCTCCGGAAAATGAGTACAGGCCCGACAATCTGACTTATTAGCGACCTGGACTGTTCTTTGTAACAAGTCTATATGTAGGTTTCCTTTCCATGGATTCCCTGACCCCTCATGGAGTAATTCTATCCAAAAGCAACAATGGAATATCAAGTCTCTTAGTGTTTTCATTCCTTACTCAAAAGCTAATATCAGTGTATAATACGTCAAAGTCCCAAGTGTAATTTACTGCATTCGAGAGAGTTTCAACTTTAATGGTCCTGTCCTCTCAGAAGTCCATTCTCCAGGGGGAGCTTTCTTCACACGAGTATGGTGTATCCAGGGTGTCTGCTCCTTGATCTTGATTGCAGTAAAGGTCGTCAGCAACACCTGGAACGGTCCCTTCCACTTTTCTTCCAACGGTTGACCTGCAAAAACTTTGACATAAACCCAATCCCCTGGCTTAAAAGGGTGAACCGGTTGGTCTAGGCCCCTAGCTCTGGTTCCTAAGACAACTTTTTCTATTTGGCCCAATTGTTTTCCTAGAGCGATCATATATTGTTGCAGATATCCTTCTCCTAACTGATTCAAATCTTCTCCTCTATATTGCAATTGGTATGACCTTCCAAACAGAATTTCAAAAGGACTTATGCTTTCCTTAGTTCTTGGTTTTGTTCTGATCCTAAGCAACGCAAGTGGAAGCACTTGATACCAATATAGATTAGTTTCTTGACAAATTTTGGCTAGTTGTTGTTTTATCAAATGATTCATCTTCTCAACCTGCCCACTTGCTTGGGGTCGATGTGGTGTATGTAACTGCCACTCAATCCCTAGCATTTTGCTAAGTTGTTGAACTATTTGTGCGCAAAAGTGAGTACCTCTATCTGATGATATTACTGCTGGTATTCCAAATCGAGGTACGATTTCATTCAGCAATACTCGGATGACTCCTCAAGCTTTGTTTGTTCTGCAAGGGAAAGCTTCTGGCCAACCTGAGAATGTGTCTGTTAACACTAACAAGTACCGATACCCCCCTTTTCTTGGGAGTTCGGAAAAGTCTATTTGCCATTGTTGCCCTGGGATGTTACCCTTTCCATTTGTCCCTACCTGTACCCTATTGGTTGTGTTAGGGTTATTTTTCAAACAAATTTCACACTGCTGCGTTACTTGTTTCACCACAGTATACAAATTGTGACCTACTATTCTTTTGTTTAGATCCTTGTACAAAGCATCTGCTCCCCAATGAGTTTTGCTGTGCTCATCTGAAATTAGTTTCCACAATATTCTGGAGGGTATTATAATACGTCCATCTGGTGTATATACCCATCCATCGTCTTTTTCTTTCCCTCCTAAATTGTCAATCAAATTCTTATCTTCCTTTGAATATCTTTCAGAGCCTAAATTTAATTTTAATACTTGAAATTTACCGTCTGGAATCAAAGCCAATGCCTCAACTTCCGTCCTTTCTGGTGGCTTGTCTGGCCTCATGATCTGCCAATTTATTTCCAATTTCCTGTTCAGTGTTACCTTTTTGGTGTCCTCTGCAATGCATAATAGCCACTTTCTCTGGCAATTTTACAGCTTCTAGGAGCTGTAAAATTTCTTTTGCATGTTTTATCTGTTTTCCTTGGGCTGTGAGTAATCCTCGTTCTTTCCAAATGGGTCCGTGGGCATGCACCGCTCCAAAAGCATATTTAGAATCAGTCCATATATTAATTTTCTTCCCTTTTGATAATTCTAGGGCTCGAGTCAAAGCAATTATTTCGGCCTTCTGTGCAGATGTCCTGACAGGTAAAGATTTAGTTTCTATTACCTTATGGGTGGTAGTTACAGCATACCCAGCCTTACGTTCTCCTTGCTTCACAAAGCTGCTCCCGTCTGTGAACCATGAGTCCTCAGCGTCCTCCAGTGGTTCTTCTTTCAGGTCCGGTCGACTGGAATAGACAGCTTCCATGGTTTCTAAACAGTCATGTATCACAGGTTCTGAAGTATCTGGCACTCAGACCCCCATACACACACATGCACACAGAATAGAGAGTCCCTCACCCAGGAAAAGAGTTAGAAATGAATATAAGAAGAGGACAGGGAAGACTGCACTGACTAGGTGCAGAGCAAGGCCAGACAAGCGTACTGACCAGCAAACTATTTACACACGATGGGCTCTCTTTATCCCCTTACCCCTCTATTTTCCTATGCTTGTTCCTCCCCTAATCACCTAGATCTATCCCTTTCCCCACCTTTGGTTCATCCCCTAAGCTTCCCATAATAAGTCCTGTGCAATCCTGAAATGCTCTTCTCCTCCATCCCATAATGCATCCCATACCCCTAGGCAGTAACCCCCCTTCAGTCCCAAAGCTGCTCCCGTTGACTCATCTTTATGGGTGTCACACCTAGACCATGGGACTGAGGCTCTTCTGGGACAGCTCTGGGAGGGGCCCAGACAGTGTGTCCCTTCCTCTGAGTCTGTAATTTAGGTTCCCTCCCCACCTGCCTTTGGGTTTCCATGCTCCTCTAGGCTTTTGGAGATGGGCCTTTGATTGCTGATGGGTCCTGTGATGAGCCTGGAAGGAGCCTGGGCAGAGTATTATTTGGGCTTCCTCTCCCCCTGCCCTGCGCCCCCGCAGCCATTGCCTCTCTGTGCTCCTTTACGGGTGTGCAGACGAGCTTTTATCACATAACCTAACAAACACCAAGAGAACAACATGAAAATGACTGCCACAGCACTTTGGGTGAAAGGTTACAGTGCTGAGAGTAGAAAGCAGGCTACGGAGTTGCATATAGAAGTCCCTTAGCAATACAAAAGGCCAAGACCCCTAAGGCACTGTGCAACAAAGCCAAATCTTTTTTAGCAAGAATCTAGTCATTTTGTGTTTGAAAATACCTTCCATATCACAAACCAAAAGAAAGACTGTTAGTAGTTGATGAATCCAATAGCCCAATAGAGGCAAGGTTGCTGCAGCTCCATGTCACCAGGTCCAGTCAGTAGAAAGGCTGAGAATGTATTCCCAATAGGCACCCATATACACAATACATATGTATATATATGTACACACACACACACACACACAGAGCTGACCACACAGATCAACACAAACAAAAAACACAGCACTCAGAAACACAAACAGCACCAAAGGCCTCATCCTGTTCCCCTCTCTGGCTGACCAGGATGTGTCCTGGTTTCGGCTGGGATAGAGTTAAATTTCTTCCTAGTGCTGTGTTTTGGATTTAGTATGAGAAGAATGTTGATAACACACTGATGTTTTCAGTTGTTGCTAAGTGCCCTCCTAGTCAAGGACAGCTTCCATGCTCTACCAAGCACACAAGAGGATGGGAGGGAGCACAGCCAGGACAGCTGGTCATCTGGCCAATGGGGTATTCCATACCATGTGATGTCATGCTCAGTATATGAATGGTAGGCATGATCCAGGAAGTAGCAATCGCTACTTGGTTATCGGTCAGCGCGGGTGGTGAGCAATTGCATTGTGCATCACTCATTTTGTATATTCTATCATTATTATTATTATTTTCCCTTTTCTGTTCTATTAAACTGTCTTTTTCTCAACCCATCAGTTTTTCTCACTCTTACCCTTCCGATTCTCTCCCCGTCCCACTGTGAGGGGGGGAGTGAGTGAGCAGCTGCGTGGTATTTGGCTGCCTGCCGGGTTAAACCACGACAGGATGGAAGTCCACTAGTGAGAATATATATACATATATACAAGGTGGACCCCTCCAGCAACTGGGCTCAGACACTCAGTCTGCCCCTGGATCCCAGGTTCCCCAGTTGCTGGCACCTGAACATACAAGCCCCCAAGGCCACAGCCCCACTCCAGTTGCTGGTACTGACACCCCACCCACCCCACCCCCCCCGACACACGCACACACACACACACACACACACTGGAGCCCTCCAGTAACTGTCCTTAGATGCTCAGTCTATCCAGTAGAATCATAGAACCATAGAATATCTCAAGTCTGCTGCCTCCCTGGGGCCCGGGTGAAGGACATTACTAGGAAGCTCCCTAGTCTCGTGCAGGCCTCCGCTTACTACCCTCTACTGGTTATACAGGCTGGCAGTGAGGACGTTGCAGAGAGAAGTCCCGAAGGGACCAAAAGGGACTTCAGGGCGCTGGGGCGACTGGTGGGAGGATCGGGAGCACAGGTAGTGTTTTCCTCGATCCCTTCAGTGGCAGGGAGGAACACTGAAGGGAACAGGAAAACTCATCGGATCAACACGTGGCTCAGGGGCTGGTGCCATCGGCAGAATTTTGGCTTCTTTGACCACGGGGAGGTTTACATGGCACCGGGCCTGCTGGCGACAGACGGAGTTCAGCCGTCTCACAGGGGGAAAAGGATTCTCGCGCATGAGTTGGCGGGGCTCATCAAGAGGGCTTTAAACTAGGTTCGAAGGGGGAAGGGGATAAAACCAGTCTCACTAGAGAAGAGCCTAGGGACCGCACGCCAATGTTGGGGGAGAAATCGGCAGCCCAGCTCAAGCGCCTCTATACCAATGCACGCAGCATGGGTGGCAAACAGGAGGAGCTGGAAGCCATTGTGCAGCGGGGTAGCTATGACTTAGTCGCCATCACGGAAACATGGTGGGATGAGTCTCACGATTGGAGTGCTGCAATGGATGGCTATAAGCTCTTCAGAAGGGACAGGCGAGGAAGGAGGGGCGGTGGGGTAGCCCTGTATGTCAGGGAGTGCTTCGACTGTCTAGAGCTCAATGGTAGTGGTGACGAGGTCGAGTGCTTGTGGGTGAGGATGAGGGGGAAGGCCAACAAGGCAGATATCCTGCTGGGGGTCTGTTATAGACCACCTAGCCAGGATGAGGAGGCAGACAAAATATTCTACCAGAGGCTGGCAGAAGTCTCCCAGTCGCTAGCCCTTGTTCTCGTGGGGGACTTCAACTTTCCGGCCATCTGCGGGAAATACCACACAGCAGAGAGGAAACAGTCGAGGAGGTTCCTGGAGGGTGTGGAAGATAACTTCCTGGCACAGTTGGTAAGCGAGCCTACTAGGGGAGGTGCCTCGCTTGACCTGCTGTTCACAAACAGAGAAGGACTGGTGGGAGATGTGGTGGTCGGAGGCCGGCTTGGGCTTAGCGACCATGAAATGATAGAATTCTCGATACTTGGTGAAGTAAGGAGGGGGGCCAGCAAAACCGCTACCATGGACTTCCGGAGGGCGGACTTTGGCCTGCTCAGGACACTGGCCGAGAGGGTCCCTTGGGAGACAGTCCTGAAGGGCAAAGGGGTCCAGGAAGGCTGGACGTTCTTCAAGAAGGAAGTCTTAAAGGCGCAGGAGCGGGCTGTCCCCATGTGCCGCAAGAAAAAAGGGCGGGGAAGACGACCGGCCTGGCTGAATGGGGAGCTCTGGCTGGGACTCAGGAAAAAAAGGAGAGTTTATCACTTGTGGAAGAAGGGGCAGGCAACTCAAGAAGAGTACAGGGATCTCGTTAGGTCGTGCAGAGAGGAAATTAGAAAGGCAAAAGCCCGGCTAGAACTCAACCTGGCCACTGTCGTGAGAGACAACAAAAAATGCTTTTACAAGTATATTAATGACAAAAGGAGAGCCAAGGAGAATCTCCATCCTCTATTGGATGCGGGGGGGAACGTCGCCACCAAGGACGAGGATAAGGCTGAGGTACTTAACGCCTTCTTTGCCTCAGTCTTTAGTAGTCAGAGCGGTTATCCTGAGGGTACTCAGCCCCCTGAGCTGGAAGACAGGGACGGCGAGCAGGATAAACCCCCCATAATCCAAGAGGAAGCAGTTAATGACCTGCTATGCCACCTGGACGTTCACAAGTCTATGGGGCCAGATGGGATCCACCCGAGGGTACTGAGGGAGCTGGTGGAGGAGCTTGCCGAGCCACTCTCCATCATTTACCAGTCATCCTGGTTAACAGGGGAGGTCCCGGACGACTGGAGGCTTGCCAATGTGACGCCCATCTACAAGAAGGGCCGGAAGGAGGATCCGGGGAACTACAGGCCGGTCAGCCTGACCTCGGTGCCGGGGAAGATCATGGAGCGGTTCGTTTTGAGGGCGCTCACGAGCCATGTCCAGGACAACCAGGGGATCAGGCCCAGCCAGCACGGGTTCATGGAAGGCAGGTCCTGCTTGACCAACCTGATCTCCTTCTATGACCAGGTGACCCGCCTAGTGGATGAGGGAAAGGCTGTGGATGTGGTCTACCTGGACTTCAGTAAGGCCTTTGACACTGTCTCCCACGGCATTCTCCTAGAGAAGCTGGCGGCTCACGGCCTAGACAGGTACACTCTTCGCTGGGTAAAAAACTGGCTGGACGGCCGGGCCCAGAGAGTTGTGGTCAACGGAGTTAAATCCAGTTGGCGGCCGGTCACGAGCGGTGTTCCCCAGGGCTCAGTACTGGGGCCAGTCCTGTTCAATATCTTTATCAATGATCTGGATGAGGGGATCGAGTGCTCCCTCAGTAAGTTTGCAGACGACACCAAGTTGGGCAGGAGTGTTGATCTGCTCGAGGGTAGGAAGGCTCTGCAGAGGGACCTGGACAGGCTGGATCGATGGGCTGAGGCCAAGTGTATGAGGTTCAACAAGGCCAAGCACCGGGTCCTGCACTTGGGTCACAACAACCCCATGCAACGCTACAGGCTTGGGGAAGAGTGGCTGGAAAGCTGCCCAGAGGAAAAGGACCTGGGGGTGCTGGTTGACAGCCGGCTGAACATGAGCCGGCAGCGTGCCCAGGTGGCCAAGAAGGCCAACGGCATCCTGGCCTGTATTAGAAATAGTGTGGCCAGCAGGAGCAGGGAGGTGATCGTGCCCCTGTACTCAGCACTGGTGAGGCCGCACCTCGAATACTGTGTTCAGTTTTGGGCCCCTCAGTACAAGAAGGACATGGAGGTGCTGGAGCGTGTCCAGAGAAGGGCAACGAAGCTGGTGAAGGGCCTGGAGCACAAGTCTTATGAGGAGTGGCTGAGGGAACTGGGACTGTTTAGTCTGGAGAAGAGGAGGCTGAGGGGAGACCTCATCGTGCTCTACAACTACCTGAAAGGAGGTTGTAGTGAGGTGGGTGTTGGTCTCTTCTCCCAAGTAACAAGTGATAGGACGAGAGGAAATGGCCTCAAGTTGTGCCAAGGGAGTTTGAGGCTGGACATTAGGAGAAATTTCTTTACTGAAAGAGTGGTCAGGCCTTGGAACAGGCTGCCCAGGGAAGTGGTTGAGTCACCATCCCTGGAAGTTTTTAAAAGATGTGTAGATGAGGCGCTTAGGGACATGGTGTAGTGGGTATGGTGGTGTTGGGTTGATGGTTGGACTCGATGATCTTAGAGGTCTTTTCCAACCTTAATGATTCTATGATTCTATGATCATCTTAGACCAGTGCAAGGGAAAGCATTTGCCCTCAGGAATTACCATGATGTTGTTCAAGCAGTGTTACACAAGCTAGTACACCTGAGGTTGCTGCTGCATTCAACTCAGTCTCACTGTCTTTTCAGTTTTTCCCGAAGTACCTGAATTTTGCCTCCTTAAACTTGAAAATTTATCACTTGAGTTATCTTTGCAATTGTGAGACTCAAAGAGGCCAGGTAAGATTAAAAATTCAGATGCCAGCATTCCATCTTCAAAATCTGGCGTTATATTTAAAAATTAAGAGTGCATTCTTCTGACTTAAAAGTTATAGCTTCAAAGATATGTACCTGAAGAGCGCAGGGAGAGGTGTCCCTAAGCAATTTTGGGATACAGGTTCAATCCTCACAATCCCTCATCAATCTCTTCCTGCTGCCACTGGCAAAATGTAGGAGTTGAGGAACAGACATCAGCTTCAGCAGGATTGAACTCTAAGTGTATTTTGTTAAACTTAAAATATGTGGCAGTCAAACATAAAACACTCCTGGAGTATTTCACCCTTTCAACTAGCAGCACCACAGGGACCTCTCAAAACAATTAAGAATTCTTTTCCTCAACTGGTTATTAAAAATATTATAGAATTTTTCCTTAGTACAATTAAAATAACTTTCATATTCTCTCAGTAAAGCCTCTAGCACCTGTTAAATTTGTCTCCTTATCTATAAATGAATATATTTGAGAGTCTTGGAGTATTTTGACTCAACATAATCCAGACCCCAGTCTTTCTGGCATCTATTAGATTGAGGGGAGACTCTTGAATTCATTGGGATGAATATGAATCCATGCAATTAGTTTCTGGCAGCAGACAATTGGTTGTCACTGAAGAAGACATGCAATTGATTCTATGGTTCATGGCAGCCATGCTCTTGTCTCCAGTGAAAGTCCATATGGGGGATAAATGTCTCTTTGATCCTGCAATCATCCACTGTGCTAAAAGCTTATTTTCAGAGTTCTAGAACAGCGCTTATTCTTATTAACTGATGATTTCACGTTCTTGATCTGATTGTTTCAATACCATAAAAATGTGAATGATGAAGTAATATAGCCACCTAGGAAAGAGCTGCAGGATAAAACAGAACCAGAGGATGAAAGGGCTAATGATTCCTACAGAATGCTCTAATCAGGGAAAGAATCTAAGAATCTTGAGTTTGTATATCACTGTTGTGTCAGCAGATACCAAAGATACCCACAAAAAGGAGGGGAAACCAAAAACTGAAAGTTCAAACACATTATCATTTCCACCAATAATTCAAATAGCAGAAATCATGGATCTGAATCTGAAGGTCAATTTTAAAGTTAAGGTAGTTCATAGTGTTGGATTAGGGTTATAGCTTTAAATATGGCTAAAAGAAGAGTGAGGAAATAACATTTACTAGACTCGATGGGGGAAGGGGATACCATCAGGAGAGCCAAAGGTAAGCCAAGGGATGGCATGGCACTGCCTGAGGGTGGCAATGCTAATGTGAGCATTTACACTGCTCCAGGGAGCACTGAGTGTTTAGGAGCACATCTGAAACGCTTGTACACCAACACATGCAGCATAAGGAACAAACAGGACGAACTGGAAGCATTGGTCCATTCCCAGAGCTATGATGTCTTTGGTATTAGTGAGACTTGGTGGAATGAGTCCCACGACAGGAGTGCTGGGATGGAGGGCTACAGGCTGTTCAGGAGGGATAGGTAGGGCAGGCGAGGTGGAGGAGTTGCACTGTATGTAAGGGAGAGGTTTGACTGTACAGCCCTTACAGTTAGGGATGATGTGGTGGAGAGCCTCTGGGTGAGGATTAGGGGGATGGAAAACAAAGCAGATGTTGTTGTGAGTGTCTACTACTGATCGCCCAGCCAGGATGATAGCACTGATGAGTTATTCTATAGGCAATTAGGAGAAATCTCTGGATCGGTAGCCCTTGTCTTTATGGGAGACTTCAACTTCCCAGACATCAGCTGGGAATACCATACTGCTGTGACAAGCAAGTCTGGGAAATTCCTGAAGTATGTGGAAGATAACTTCTTGTCACAAGTACTCAGTGAGCCAACTAGGAAAGATGTCCTCCTAGACTTGTTATTTGTGAATAGAGAAGGACTCGTGTGGGATGTGATGGTAGGAGGCTGTCTAGGCCACAGTGATCACAAAATGGTAGAGTTTAAAATTTTCGGTGTAATGAGAAAAAAAGGTCAGCAGAGTTGCTACCCCGGATTTCAAGAGAGCAAACTTTAAGCTACTCAGGGAGCCAGTTAGCAGTGTCCCCTGGGAATCTGCTTTTGAGGGCTTTTGAGGGTCCATGAGAGCTGGTTAGTTTTTAAGAACCACCTTTTAAAAGCACAGGAGCAGGCAATCCCATTGTGTCAAAAGGCAAGCAAGCAGGGCAGAAGACCAGCTTGGCTGAACAGGGAACTCCTCTTGGAACTCAGGAGGAAAAAGAAATTGCATGATCTCTGGAAGCGAGGTCAGGCTTTGCAGGAAGATTACAGAGCCGTGGTTCGCATATGCAGGGAGAAGACACAAAAGCCCAAAGCTCAACTAGAGTTGAAACCAGCCAGTGTTGTGTCAGACAAGAAGAAGGGCTTTTTTAAGTACGTTAATAGCAAGAGGAGGTCTAAAGAATACAAGGACTGATACTTGTTGAAGATGGTCACCTGACAAATAGGGATGAAGAAAAGGCAGAGGCATTCAATGCTTTTTTGGCCTCAGTCTTTAATAATACTGAAAGACCTTGGGCTGCCTGGCCCTCTGAGTCGGAGGACCACGACTGCGGGAACAGTGACTTTCCATTTGTGGACACTGAGATGGTAAGGGACCAGCTGTATCAGCCGAATGTTCATGAGTCCATGGGGCCTGATGGGATTCATCCCAGAGTACTGAAGGAGTTGGCGGATGTTACAGCAGGACCCCTCTCAATCATCTACCAAAGGTCTTGGGAGTCTGGGGAGGTCCCCGCTGCCTGGAAGCAAGCCAATGTTATTCCAATTTACAAGAAGGGCGTGAGGGAAGACCCAGGAAACTACAGACCTGTTAGTCTAACCTCAGTACCTGGACAAATTATGGAGAAGATTATACTGGGTGCTATTGAAAGAAATTTAAAGAACAATACAATCCTCAGGCACAGTCAACATGGGTTCACAAAGGGAACTGTAGAGTACTGAAGGAGCTAGTGGATGTTACAGCAGGACCCCTCTGTGGGGGGAATTAGTTTTTTCTGGATTTTAGTAAGGCTTTTGATACTGTCCCTCACAGCACCCTTCTGGACAAGTTGTCCAACTGTGAGATGAACAGGTACATGGTGTGCTGGGTGAAGAACTGGCTGAAGGGCAGGGCTCAAAGGGTTGTAGTGAATGGTCCTACATCTGGCTGGAGACCAGTCACTAGCGGTGTTCCTCAGGGCTCAATTCTATGGCCAGTTCTGTTCAATATATTTATCAGTGATCTGGATGCAGGAGTTGAATGCACTATTAGCAAGTTTGCTGACAATACTAAACTGGGAGGTGCTGTTGACTCTCTCGAGGGACAAGAGACCTTGCAGAGGGATCTGGATAGATTGGAGCATTGGGCCATCGTCAATAGCATGAAATTTAACAAGTCCAAATGCCAGATTCTGCACCTGGGACGCAGTAACACTGGACACAAGTATAGATTGGGAGTGGAGTGGCTGGAGAGCAGCCCTGCAGAAAGGGATCTGGGGGTGCTGGTTGACAGCAGGCTCAATGTGAGTCAGCAGTGTGCTCTGGCAGCCAAGAGGGCAAACCGCATCCTGGGGTGCATCAAACACAGCATAACCAGCTGGTCAAAAGAGGTGACTATCCCTCTGTATTTAGTGTTGGTGCGGCCTCACCTTGAGTACTGTGTGCAGTTTTGGGCCCCACAATTTAAGAAGGATGTGAAGGTCCTTGAATGCATCCAGAGGAGGGCAACAAAGCTGGTGAAGGGGCTGGAAGGCATGTCCTATGAGGAGCGTCTGAGGATACTGGCTTTGTCTAGTTTGGAGAAAAGGAGGCTGAGGGGGGACCTCATTGCTCTCTGCAGCTTCCTGAGGAGGGGAAGTGGAGAGGCAGGTGCTGATCTCTTCTCCCTGTTATCCAGTGACAGGACGCGTGGGAATGGTTCAAAGCTGTGCCAGGGGAGGTTCAGACTTGACATTAGGAAACATTTCTTTACCGAGAGAATAGTCAAACACTGGAACAGGCCTCCTAGAGAGGTGGTCGATGCCCCAAGCCTGTCAGTGTTTAAGAGGCATTTGGACAATGCCCTTACTAACATGCTGTAACTTTTGGTCAGCCCTGAAGTGGTCAGGCAGTTGGACCAGATGACCGTTGTAGGTCCTTTCCAACTGAACTATTCTATTCTAACATTCTCAAAGCTCATCTGGGATGTTAAGGTTGTTAAGTCAAACTTGCAAAAGCCAGGAGATACTGTAAGTAATATGGTCTCTTATTCATCAGGTTCCTGAGGTCTGTCTTGTTCCTCTTACCCTCTGTCCTTTCCTTTTGATTCCTGTCCACCACTTCCTCTTCTAATTGGGTGTCCTGGTTTCGGCTGGGATAGACTTAATTTTCTTCCTAGTAGCTGGTATAGTGCTGTGTTTTGGATTTAGTATGAGAAGAATGTTGATAACACACTGATGTTTTAGTTGTTGCTAAGTAGTGGTTACTTTAGTCAAGGACTTTTCAGTTTCCCATGCTCTGCCAGGTGCACAAGAAGCTGGGAGGGAGCATAGCCAGGACAGCTGACCCAACTGGCCAACGGGGTATTCCATACCATATGACGTCATGCTCTGTATATAAGCTGTGGGGAGATGGCCGGGGGGTGGCGACCGCTGCTCGGGGACTGGCTGGGCATCGGTTGGCAGGTGGTGAGCAATTGTATTGTGCATCACTTATTTTGTATATTCTATCATCATTATTATTTATTATTATTATTTTCCCTTCCTTTTCTGTTCTATTAAACTGCCTTTATCTCAATCCATGAATTTTACTTTTTTTTTTTCCTTCGATTCTCTCCCCCATCCCACTGGGGAGAGGGCGGAGTGAGCGAGCGGCTGTGTGGTGTTTAGCTGCTGGCTGGGGCTAAACCACGACACTGGGTAACCCGCTCCCTCCCCTGTCATTACACATTTAAAGCTCTCCTCACCAGATTGTCTAGCCTGTTGGCAAATATGCTCTTACATCGCATCATCAGGTGCATCCCATCTCTCCCTAGCAGTCCTCAAAGTGGGTCCTGTGTCTGTAAAAAGAAAGAAACAAAAAAATATCACTCTGTCAATGACACCAGCTGTGCAATCAGGTATTGACCTGCAGGGTCCATATGCTTCTCCCCAAGACTTTCCCCTTCACCAGCAGGATTGAGAACACCTGTGCCCCCATCCCTTTTACCCTAGGGCCACGTAGTGACTCTTGATGTGCTCAAGGGCCCCCTGTCACAATAATTGGTGCCCACGTGAATAAGCAGCAGGGGGTAACAATCCAAGGGCCAGGCAAGCCTTCTCAGTCTCTCCATGACAGCCTGGATCCAAGACCCCAGCAAGCACCAAACGTCTCTAGACAGCAGGTGGGAGGTTCTGTTCCCCTCAGGACAGAGTCTCCCACTGCTATCACTTGCTGCTTCCTCTTGGTGCTGATGCATAGTTTAGGCTTGGTTGACTCTGACGCCTCCCACAGGCATGGCTTTTTCCCCCTTGTCTGCTACCAGGGCAAGGAACTTAATCTGCAGTTGCAGATCTGCAAGTGGAAATTTCTCTTGAACTCAGAAAGCAAAGCACACATGCTCACACATATACATATTTGCAGACTAACTGAGACATCTTCCATAGGTGACTCACCTACCATTTCATGCGATTCTGTGAAACAGAAGTTCCCCCTGTTCACTCCCACTTCCTAGGGCCAATAGACCCTCTTTTTGCTGCTAGAAATACCTGCCTTGTTCATTGATTAACCTCCATATTTTTTTTTAACGAATGAAGCTTGCAGCCTATAAGCAACAGCTTCCTCCAAGGGTACACCCCCAGAGCAAGTCTGTTCATGGCATGGAATGGGGCAGGAGTCCCATAGGTTAAAAAATGATCATATGGTAATGCAAATAAACAAGAGAGCTGTGTTAAAGCTGTGAGAACAGTATTACTTCAGATATTTCAAATTTCTAACCACTTAACTTCGCAACTCTAATGTTAACTATTTTTTGGATGCATTATTTTACTTGCAGAACAGATACCACTCCAAAGGTAGAAAATATAAATGAGGCAATCTCTTTATTTAGGAATACTACATTTTTGCATTATATGTCTAAGGTGGGATTTTTACATTGCATATAGTGTTGACCTAACTCTGCTTTTTGGAGTACATCCTTACCTAGTAATAGAGGATGAATAAGCAATGTTTTTAAGTTCTGCATTATTGAGTACTATTTCACTTTTCAGGAACTGTGGCATAGTACAATTACTTCCTTTCTCCTTCCTGGGAGAGGCTATACTCACGTTTGGTTCTTATTCTGCAGGTCCTGTTGTGGTCAGCTGTGGTGGTGCATTCCCCCCCTTCCTGGGCCACTCCACGATCTCAGAAACTCCCGTTAAACCTTGACCTTGGTGTAATGAGTCAGGCGGTGACTCTGGGTTTGTCTAGTTTGGAGAAAAGGAGGCTGAGGGGGGACCTCATTGTTCTCTACAGCTTCCTGAGGAGGGGAAGTGGAGAGGCAGGTGCTGATCTCTTCTCCCTGGGATCCAGTGACAGGACGCGTGGGAATGGTTCAAAGCTGTGCCAGGGGAGGTTCAGACTTGACATTAGGAAACATTTCTTTACCGAGAGAATAGTCAAACACTGGAACAGGCCTCCTAGAGAGTTGATCGATGCCCCAAGCCTGTCAGTGTTTAAGAGGCATTTGGACAATGCCCTTACTAACACGCTGTAACTTTTGGTCAGCCCTGAAGTGGTCAGGCAGTTGGACTAGATGACCGTTGTAGGTCCTTTCCAACTGAAACTATTCTATTCTATTCTATTCCAAAAGCTTGCATGATTTGCCAGAAAAGAAAAAAGAAAAACAAAAACCAAACCAACTTTTAAAGGGATCAGAGCTTGTTTGGGGTTGCCACGAGTTGCTTTGTGTGGTCTCATTCCATTGCTAGCTAATGGATGGATCAGCCACTGGTCTCTTCCTTGGTAAACATTTGAATTGTGAGGGGAGCAGGTGCTGTACGAAGAATAATAGTGGGCTTTAGAGCCTTTCTTTTTGCCCATGTACCTTAGGGAAAGTGACCTAGGGGTTAAACTCCATTAGTAGTATATGGTAGTTACAGTATGGAAGAGACCATTCCATTAAGAATTGTTTCCCCTTTGCTAGCAGAGGTAGCTGTGTCTGTCCACTCCTCTCTGCTTTGAGCTGCTCCCTGTTTTTACTTGATAAGTGCAGAGAAATGTGTGTACTGTCTCTGTTCGAGCTGTGTCATGTTTACAAGAGAGCAAGAGGCTCTGGTCTTCACACCAAGAAAATGACATTCTCTTAGTTTAGAAAGGAAAGTGGCATTTCATTTTATGCCATTTAAAACTGTGAAGTATTTAAATGGCACCTTCAAATTCATAAAGCAATGATTTAACTTGCTTTTACCTAATGATGTAACAGAACCAAGAACCTTACACTTGAATCACACAGGAACAAACTTCTATACTGTATGACTTCCTTGATTTGGGAAAAATCAGCAATTCTGAACTGAAGTCACATAAACTGAGCACTCCTTAACTGATGTTCTTCAATGACCTTCATGTGTTCTACCACTATGGGAAAACCTTATTTCTCTTGCCTTGGTGAGGGACTAGAAAAAAATGCCAATGTTTCGGCCATTGGCAGATCTGGGAATGAACCTAGGTCCCCCAATACATAGGCATGCATATATGATACTGTATTGGGTGTACGTGGCAATGTTTTGATAGCAGGAGGGGCTGCAAGGGTGGCCTCTGTGGGACAGAGTCAGTTCCAGCCAGCTCAGCAGTGGCCCCACTGCAAGCCACAGATCAGCCAGTCAGCAAAGTTGGTGGCACCTCTGTGAAAACATATTTAAGAAAGGGCAAAAATGTCGGACAGAGAGAGGAGGAGGGAACAAAAAGAGTGAGAAACAACAGAAGGAACACCAAGGTTGCAGAAGGAGGGGGAGGAGGTGCTCCATGGTGCCAGAGCAGATATTCACTGCAGCCTGCGGAGGACCCATGCCGGTGCAGATGGATATTTCCGGAAGGAACTGTGGCCTGTGGAGAGCCCATATCAGAACAGAGCTTTCCTGATAGGAACTGCAGCCCATGGAAAAGCCCACACTGGAACAGATTTTTTTTTTTTTTCCTGAAGGCCTGCAGCCCATGGGAGATCCCATGCCAGAGCAGGGGAAAAGTGTGAGAGGGAAGGAGCGGCAGAGAAGAACCGTTATGTACTGACTATCCCCTCCCATCTCCCCCTGCACTGCTTTGAGGTGGGGGGTAGAGGAGTCAGGAATGAAGGAATGAAGTTGAGCCTGAGAGAGGGGGAAAGAAAGGTGGTGTTTTAATGTTTGTCATTGTTTCTCACTACCTGAATCTATTTTAATTGGCAATAAATTAAATTTTCCCTAAGTCAGATCTGTTTTGCCTGTAATGGTAATTTGTAAGTGATCTCCCTGTCTTTATCTCAACCCATGAGCCCTTTTTTTCATTTTATTTTCTCCCCCTGTCCTGCTGAGGACAGGGAGCGAGCGAGTGGCTGGGTGGGTGTCTGGCCCTTAGCCAAGGTTAACCCACCACAGATACTCTGTAAGGAAGCTCTGCTTTGTTAAGAATATCAATTAGACATAAAGCTAGAGCAGGAAATCCTCTCTGCTTAATGAAAAATAACTGCTCCATTTGTCAAAGGCAATTCAAAATGCATCTATATTTAGTTGTTCTCAAGAACCCTAGTAAATAAGCACGCTATTTGATTGCTAGCTGAACAGCAGGGAATTTAATGCCTGATGGGAGAGGCTATTTAGAGCTCTCACAATGTTCCATCTGTTGCTGAGCTAGCACAGATTGCTAAATCTAAGCTGGCAGAGCAATTGCAGTAAATCCCAGAGCAGCTTACCCAATGCTTATTCCAAGACCAAAATTCCTTTTCCTATGTCTCATAGGATAGGGCAGAACGTATCACTAAAGCATCTTGTCTGAATATATGTTTTACTGCAGACTGTTAAATCTACTGATTACACCTGTGCTGAGTCCAGTAAATGGAACATATGGTTTTTTTGTTCAGACCACCTTTTTCAGAAAAACAACAGTCAGTCTCAGTCTTGATCTGAACACATGCATCATGATGGGCAGGCCTGGAAAGGGCCCTTGGCCCTTCTCTTCTTTAGCCAGCTCATCCTGCACCCCTTTGTTTTTGAAGGGTCATTTCATGTTACATCAGTTTTAACTGATTCAGAAATATACTTTGATGTTTTTCTAGAATCCTTTCTTTTTTTCTAAGACCAACATGAACTACCATAATACTGTGAAACTGAAGGGCTAGTGCAATTTTTTTTCCTTCTTGCTGCAAACAGCAAATCATGCAGTGACAGATGTTATGGCCACCAACCAAAATCTTGTGCTGTAATTAGCTATTATTAGCATGTGTATAATCCCTTTGGGATTAACTGGTCACCTAAGTATGGCTTCAAGTGTCACCTATGTTTCACAGGGACCTAAACTAAGCTGTTTTGTTGAAAACAGACTAAGTGATAAGTGTTTTGAAGCCTTTCTAATTTATAGAAAATGCTGCAATTCAGCCTCTCTCAAATCACCATTCAGTTTGTGTTGGAAAGGAACCGTTTTGCACTTGGATTCTGTTTCAGGTGAGAATCCTTTGAAAAGTTGATGGGCATCCAGACCTCAAAAAGCACTTTACATTATTTGGCCATTTAAAGAACAATGTAAAAGAAATTAAATGGGCCTTTAGTTGGTTTTCCTTTCACTCCTAAACAAAGTAAATGCTGTTGGTGAGAAATGCGAGGAAAAGGGATGCTGCCCAGGGAAGCCAAACAGGCAGCTGGTATAGTGTGTACATGAGGACAAGTTGTGCCTGAATTAAGAGAGCTTGTTATCTTGACGCTCAGTGTGGAAAGCTGTCAGCCTTGTGCAATCCCTTCAGCACCCTGCTGATCTCTGGATCTCATCTCAGAGAATGGCCATTTGGCATTGTTCTAGAAAAACAGGCCAAGGGTTCAAGCAGGACAAGGTAGATCCACATTGCCCAGGGCATGGAGCACCCAGGAACTGGTCACAGCAGCTGAGCATATTTTATCTCCCTATACTTCCAGGTCTTGGTGTCCCCAGATAAGACCATCCAAAATGCCCAGGGAGAAGGGGCCATTGCTTTGAGAGACCTGCAGGTGGGGTAAGGAGTGGAGCTCTCTCTTAAGGGACCTCTGGTATTTCCCAAAAAAGAAGTTTTGATGCATAGGGGAACTTGGGTCTCCAAGGTTTTGATGGGGACTTGGAGGCAAAATCTTGTTTTTCATTCAGCAGATAATGTGTAACATCTATCAGCTCTTGCAGGAGGATCACCTTAATTTGATGATGCGAGTATTAGAAGCGCTCATGCTAGATCTACCCAAGGCAAATCAGCAAATGTGAAAACATGCCTATGCAGATGCATATGTCTGGTCCATGAGTTTCTGATTAACATGTGCAAGGAGCAGGAAGAATTGAATGAGACAAGAGTGTGGTACAGGCACTTCAGCGGGCTTATTAGCTTTCTGGGCTGCTTTTTCCATTATGCAAAAGCTGTGTTTGTATTAGTATAGCAGTCAGACCCACCAGTATGGGGATTACTGTTGGTTTTTACATAATGGATTATCCAAGATTAAGCGTTTTATTCAGGCACATGAGCAAAAATAACCAATTAGAAACTTTGCAGACTCATTATTTAAAGGCAGATGGAGGGCAATTCACACGAAACTCTCCTGCTGACTACAGCCCAAAGACTGTAGCAGAGTAGTCTCAGTGACCTCCAGCATCTCTGTCCCAACAGGTAGGTCAATATTTAGCAGAGAAGCATCAGGTTAGCATCTCCTAAAACAGAAAACTGAAGCTTGTGGCTGCAGTTGGGAACAGAATAGCTGCTTGGGAGTTTGGAAGTCCAGGGTTGGTAGCTTAGCTCAGTTTTAAATATTTGTGTTTTAACTTGGCATCAGAACAGATATTCAGGCATAAATATTCTGCAAGAGTGTCTAGGTAGGTGCTCTCTTCTCCCAAAGTGTTGAGACCAAGCATATTGGAATATGGGTGAGCTGGCATAGACTAGGAGATAAATACAACCTTGGCCAGCTTGCGGCTGTGTTATAATGGCAGATCAAGCCTCCAGAGATTGAATATCATCTGTTAAATTTGTAGAGGAAATGATCTAACTGAGACTATTGTTAAAATGTATTTTGCCGTCAGAGCAGACAGACAGGAAATGCCTGATTAGGTGATGAAAACTGAACATAAAGAACAGTTTTGCCAGTTTTAAAGCAAAGTGGATAACCACTATGAAAAATTTAGAAACTATGTATTTCGAACCAACAAGGTTTTGCCAGAGCTCATAAGAACATTTTTTTTGTTGTCAAAACAAAAATTCAATTAATTTCTAATTTTATCAACTCTTATCAACCTTATCCAGAGTCTGTCTTGATTTATAATGCAAAAATTATGTGAACTGCACTATTGCTAATGGAAAGCAAAATACTCTGGCAAAGTAATTGCCGTTGGTGGTCAGGGATACAGATCTGGCTGGATTCGGGCATAGCATTGATCCAGGTTTCTCAATGAAATAGTACTGTGCTCAGCATGGAATGAAACTAGTTTTAAAACAGGGGGAATGTATTTGTAGGCACAGCACTAGCTATCCATATGTGCTACAAGAAATAAGACTCTGCATGTTTACTTTTGTCTTGCAGGATGAAATATGCACAGTATGTTTTCCTGGCATTGCTCTTCTCCACTGTTGAATATAGCCTAGCTCAGACCTGTACAGTGGAGTCTTTCTCTGTGAAAGACAATTTTGATCCAAAGAGGGTAATTATGACTACTTCATCTACTAAACACAATATACCAGGAGAAGCTTCACTGTATAAACTGGTTTTCCAGTGTATAGGATGTATTAATCTAAACTTTGTCACTAGAATGCTATCTTTTTATATATACTGTCTCTGGAACACTGTTTCTGCAGTTCGCTCTTTTTGCTAGTGTTTAACCTGATCACAGAAATGTTGGGGATGCTAGACTATTATATTTGACATAATCTTCTATTAGCTCAAGTTCAGATTGGCTCTCAGTTTTGGGGAATCTATGAATGGAACACTTTTTAGATTATCAATAGAGGGAAAGGTCAAACAAGTACCCTGGAGGACAAATCACACACAGTCCACTGCTGTCCATTCTTGGGAGTCAGGTCAACACAAATTTTTAACTAAGCTGGGTATCCTAAACAAAGACTGTCTAAGTTCTAACTAGGGTGTCTTATTTGTCTGCCTCTGAACAGAAAACCAGGGCTAACTTTGTTTTGGAATGGTCCAGAATGGTGTGCCAGTACCTGTTTGGACTGGTTGTCTACAGAACATGCCATCGTATCACTTCCAGCCACATCCAGAATTTGTGGGGTTACAGAACTTTTTTCCTACAAAATTGGCCTTGCTGAAAACAAACACATTTCTGGGGAGAATGCTTTGAGAACTTCAGTGTTTTGATAAAGCAGTGTTATTCTTAGCCTCATGTATTCGGAAGTTACAAATTCTATCTCAATCTTCCTTAAGCATGTAACTTCCTAGACAAATTTCATCACTTTAACTGAAGAGTTCAGTTGATCAGAGCTATGTTCTGCTTCCCCCATTATTTCTACTGATACAGGTAATTTTTGAGGCTCTCCCAGTCATGCAATCACTTGCTTGTACCCTATTTTGATTTCAGCACATATTGGTTTTAAATTTTCAAGGTCACTTTTTTGTAGGAATTTTATTCTTCTTCTTAATCTCATTTCAGTTCCCCCTATTGCTAGTCACCCTAACACACTCTTTCTTTGTCATGGGCATAGTCAGCATTTTCTGCTTCTCTGTATAGACTCTTTACACAATGAGAGATCATGAGCAAAAGCTCGACTTTAGCCTGTCAGCCACAACAGGACAAACTGGCTAGTGCCTCCAGCCAGTTTGATAATGGCTTTGTGGCTATGATTTGGTCTCCTTATTGACATCCTTCACAAAGAAAACAAGGTCTACATGGGAATATAGAATAACTGAAATGATTCACAGCAGTAAATCCTGAGTTATGGGTGAAGCATTTCAAGATGGCATTTCAGAGAAGATTACAGTGTTGGGCCACCACTCCATGAATGTCTCAAGTGCTAAAGAATAAATGCATACAGAAATTCAGACTTCCTAGACCTATTTATTTTAATGCCTCACAAAAGAGCATACAGGTGAGTGTGTTGAACTGTATAGCAGAACCTGTGTGGAACATACCCACCCAAACTCAGACTTTTACCATAGGCCAGGCAGTGGCTAGAGTCTTCTGCCAGTTTTGCAGTGATGATTAATCCAGACAATTGTATTGGGTTTGCATGGCAAGGTTTTGGTAGTGGAGGGGCTGCAGGGGTGGCTTCTGTGAGAAGACACCAGAAGCTATCCCCATGTTGGACATAGCGAGTTCCAGTTGGCTCCAATACGGACCTGCTGCTGGCCAAAGCTGAGCCAATCAGCGATGGTGGTAGTGCCTCTGTGATAACATATTTAAGAAGGGGAAAAAACTGCTGCGCAACAGCAGCCAGGAGAGAGGAGTGAGAATATGTGAGAGAAACAACCCTGCAGACACCAAGGGCAGTGAAGAAGGAGGGGGAGGAGGTGCTCCAGGCACGGAGCAGAGATTCCCCTGCAGCCTGTGGTGAAGACCATGGTGAGGCAGGTTGTCCCCCTGCAGCCCATGGAGGTCCACAGTGGAGCAGATATCCACTCTGCAGCCCATGGAGGACCCCACGCCAGAGCAGGTGGATGTGCCTGAAGGAGGCTGTGACCCTGTGGAGAGCCCGCGCTGGAGCAGGCTCCTGGCAGGACCTGTGACCCCGTGGAGAGAGAGGAGCCCACGCTGGAGCAGGCTCCTGGCAGGACCTGTGACCCCGTGGAGAGAGAGGAGCCCATGCTGGAGCAGGTTTGCTGGCAGGACTTGTGACCCCGTGGGGGACCCACGCTGGAGCAGTCCGTGCCTGAAGGACTGCACCCCGTGGGAAGGACCCATGCTGGAGCAGTTCGTGAAGAACTGCAGCCCATGGGAAGGACCCACGTTGGAGAAGTTCGTGGAGGACTGTCTCCCGTGGGTGGGACCCCACACTGGAGCAGGGGAAGAGTGTGAGGAGGGAGGAGCAGCAGAGACAACGTGTGATGAACTGACTGCAACCCCCATTCCCCGTCCCCCTGTTGCCGCTCAGGGGGAGGAGGTAGGGAAAATCGGGAGTGAAGTTGAGCCTGGGAAGAAGGGAGTGGTGGGGGGAAGGTGTTTTGATGGTTTTATTTCTCATTATCCTGCTCTGATTTGATTTATAATAAATTAAATTAATTTCCCCAAGTCGAGTCTGTTTTGCCCGTGACAGTAATTGGTGAGTGATCTCTCTGTCCTTATCTCGACCCATGAGCCTTTCATCATATTTTCTCTCCCCTGTCCAGTTGAGGAGGGGGAGTGATAGAATGGCTTGGTGGGCACCTGGCATCCAGCACCCACCACAACAATAATCTTTCATTTCAGTATGCAGGGAAATGGTATGCCCTAGCCAAGAAGGATCCAGAAGGTCTTTTCCTTCAGGACAATATCTCTGCTGAATACAGTGTTGAGGAAGATGGCACAATGACAGCATCTTCCAAAGGCCGAGTGAAGCTTTTTGGGTAAGTGTGTGCTTAACTTCTAACTCTAGCTGATGACACGATATACTAAAGAGATGGTGTGAATGGTGATTTATCCTGAGTGCACAACATGACTGAGTTGCTGTTATCAAGAAGACAATCTCAACAAAATTAATACCTTAGAGGCCAAAGGTGATTGAGTCCTGGGTTAGTTCTCAGTCTAGTTCTGGTCTAGGCCCATGATAAAACTGTTGTATAATTGCCAATTCAATGATAAAGTCTTTAATGATAGACCAGTAAAGCAAATAAATTGGAATAAAAAGAGCGGAGCCAGTGTAGCCTGTGAGAAGGTGAGTAGCTCAACAGGTTTGAGGGAAGGAAATGAGTGTAAATGAGTGTTACATTAGTTGATCTTTCAATGTGATATTGTTTAGACTTCTTTGGTAAATACTCAATTAGCTCTTGGATACTTTTGTGAGACCTGAATAGGCAGATGGAAGTCCCTTGGTGATGGCTACTATAAGGGATTACAACATGTGAAGGGATTAAGTGGTTTTCTGGGTATAGATAGAGAAGAAAAACAGAGACTTTCTACAGGCTAATACTAACTCTGCTGCTATTCAGTGTTAACTAACCAAAATATTTAACTGGGTGAATAATGGAGTAAAGCAGGCTGCCCTGAACCTTAGGTTTAATAGCAAAGCACTCTAGGATATTTTGAGACAAGGCAAAATGAAGCTGAACAGATATGGCATACAATGTATGTGGGAAGAATACTCAAATGATAGTTGTGTATTTCTGAATGGCCTCTTCAGAAATCATGCAGGATCTCAATGGATGTCATTACAGGTTCTGGGTGATTTGTGCTGATATGGCTGCTCAGTACACAGTACCTGACCCAACCACTCCAGCAAAAATGTATATGACATACCAGGGCCTGGCTAGCTACCTGTCCAGTGGTGGTGAGTGAGTTTCTTCATCCCCCTGGGGTCAGTCTATAGTTTATGGTTGCCCAAACTTGTGTATTTCAGTATATGAGCAGTCAAAACAGCTGAGCTCAAATTGTTCCAAATGGAGACAAAGCATCCTTGGAGGGGGAAGCTTTTTCCAAGGTTTTTATCTCCACAGAAGGGGTAGGATCCAGAAATTCCCCGGGGACCCTACCTATCCACCAGTTTAGTTAACAAGGAAGACACAGCTTAGAGATAGCTGACATTGCAAATAGGCTTTGTACAGCTGAGCACTGTGCTGAACCTAGGGAAGCAATTCTTCCTGGACTCCCTGAATTCCTTATAACTGGTGGGACATGACACATGAATCCAAATCTTCATCCCATCAACAAGGCACTGATCCTGTCAGGCAGGCATGGCAGGAGTTTGCAGCACTACCTTAAGTCCCTCTCACAGAAATTCCTTGTGCCACACCTCATTTATGCAGCCTTCATACCCTGTAATTCCTTTCTGAATCCTCCACAGCTGTTGGGTTGCCAGAGAGACTAATTCTGGAAGTTGGGCAGTTGGGATTCAACTTGTTAGTGCATGACAAAATACATTCCTTCCGTACTGGCAGATAAACTACACTAAAATGTACTCAGCTGACGAACAAGGCTGGAAAACAGAAGCCATCTTTTACTGAGACTATTCATATAAGAAATATGATCTGCTTGCCCTTTGTCTCAATATACCCACCTAGACAGGAAATATAAAGAGATTTTGTCATCTAAAACCCAAAGAGATGTGGTCCAGCTAACACCTTTAGTCACAGAAACCAAATGTGAAAATGCGCTAAGTTCAAATCTTGGCTGAACAAGAGTCTATCTTGTAAAGAGATACCCAGCCTTTGTGTTAAGAACTTCATGGCTATTTCTATTGTCTCAATGAAATTGAGCCTGTTCTTATGATCACACTTTCCCATCATCCACCTTGTAACCCTCAGGCCTGTGCTTCAATCCAAGCTCTGGAGCTCTGATAGAGAGAGCATGGATGTGTTTGATGCCTTGGTGTGGGCTGTACTCTTGTCTGTGTGGTAGAGACCAGACAGCAATGGGGCCAAGCTCAGCCCATAGGGAGTCACCCATCATTGGCACTTTCTCAGCACAGTTGCCATGTGCTATAAAAACACGATGGGAAACATGGTGGATTCAGGGCACACCGTGTTTGCCCCATTCTTCACTTCACAGTGTAGACATAAGCTAAACAATTAGAGGTGACCTTCTGTCCTTTAGGAAGCTGTCCTTGCCATGTATTATAGTAAAGTCTCCATCTGCTAGAATAGCACATGCATGCCTTTGCTCTGTGTTTTCCACCATGACAAGCACATCTGATTTGATGTTTCAGGGGACAACTACTGGGTGATTGACACCGACTATGATAACTATGCTATTACCTATGCCTGCCGTAGTCTGAAAGAGGATGGCTCCTGTGATGATGGCTACTCCCTGATCTTCTCACGCAACCCTCATGGCCTTCCCCCAGCCATTCAACACATTTTGCGTCAGAAGCAGGAGGAAATCTGCATGTCTGGCCAGTTCCAGCCTGTGCTGCAGTCAGGTACTTTCAGTTACTTAAATGCATTGGAGTGACTGCATTGGCAGCTTATAGGACCAGGCAATTGCACTTGCTGTAAATGCAATAGAGTCACTGCAAACTAATTTTTACTCTTTTAGAAACATTTTTTGTAGTGTCATATTTAATAAGAATGTGCCTGCAAAGCAAAGTCTGTGGAAGGGAGAGCGAGTCAGATTTAGGGTGGTTCTGCAACCTTTATTTTTCCCTTATAGCAATCCTATGCTCTGAGGCTAGCACACTATGAAAGGAAGAATGTCTTTGTTATCCCAAAAGAATCACAGAATAATTTAGATGGGAAGGGACCTCTGGAAGTCTTTGGTCTAGCCCCCTGCTCAAAGCAAGGCTAACTTAAAGCAGGTTGCTCAGGGCCTTGTCTAGTCAAGGTTTGAATATCTCCAAGGATGGAGATCCCAAAACCTCTCTGGGCCCCTGTTTCAGTGCCTGACAACCCTCATGGGGAAAAAGGGTTTTCCTTATAATGAGTCAGAATTTCCCATGTTGCAACTTGTGTCCATTGGCTCTTGTATGTGCAAGTGTGAGAAGTCTAGCTTCATCTTCTCTACATCCTCCTATTAGGTAGTTGCAGATAGCAATAAGACCACCCTTCCAATCCCCCATCCTTAGCCTTCTCTTCTTAAGGTTGAACAAGCCCATTTCTGTCAGGCTCTCCTCATATATCATAATAGATACATACAAGGGCCTGGACATAAGATGTTTATGAACTTGGAAATGCTTGGCATGGCCACTTGGATAACATTGCATTACCTTCATTGCATTACCTTCATCCTTCCTAGCTGTCAGCATGATTTGATCCCTAGACTTCCTGTGTAACAGAGACTACAGAGACTGAGGGGCTCTGAGCAGCAGTTCTGCCAGTGTCTGCTGACAGTGGGAGTGAGCTGTTGCTCCACAGAAATACAAGTAGATCAACAGATCATTTTGCCGGGTCTCACAGCTGTTTTGAGAGTACCTTTGACTGGATTTATGGAAGCTCATCTTCCAGCTCATCTGCTGTCCCTGAGATGATGAGATAAGTTTCTAGCTTGGCTCCCACACCCTCTACATGCACACCAACTTCGCTGGAGATGGGCCTTTAACTAAACCAGGTTTGAGGACCTAGACTGGGGGATTGCCTCATTAGCACATATGTTAGGCCTAGTTGGACAGGAAGTAGCTGCTAAAAATCTCTGAATGGTATGTCATTGTGTGAGCCAGTTCTCAGCTACAGAGCACATATGGGCATCCTGTAAAGTCATAGAGCTGGTAGAGGGATCCCTGTCCCTTGCACTCTATATTGCTTCCTGTAGCAGAGAAAGGGTAACTGGTTTGTGGGCTGAGTGCCTAGGTGTTAGAGTAAGCTAAAAACTCATGACCCTTTGTGATTGGTGAAGGCAAACAGAACTCGAAACTGTCCAACAGGCACAGAACAATACAAACAGTCCCCTTGACTTAATCTTGTACTGTGGTTCAGGAGTACCCTAGGATGGCTGTAGCTACAGTTTCACTGAGGACTAAAAATGCTGTTAAAGCACTGGGATGGCTTTGCAAATTCATTTGCATGGACTAAAGTTCACTTTCTCTTTCTTTACAGGGGCATGCTAAAAAATACACTTCTGGTTCTATCTTTAAGCACTGAAACCAGACTTCTTGGTCTTGAAGCTGTCATTCACTTTTAAAAAAGAAAATCATAGTTTAGACTAGTGTTTTCTTCCTGAAAAACAAGAAAATGTCATGTGTTTGTAACTTGTGTGTAATACATTATTGATAACTGAATTTTCAAGGGAATACGTAATGAGGCATTTGTCAATAAATGTTTTTTAAAAAATCTCTTCAACTGCTTCTTGTTACATACAGTATGGCTCTTTTACCAGCATTTCTATCTTAATTCTGAAGTTATAAAAACCTGTTGAACAATAACTCTGAGCTGAGATTGACAATGTGCTCTTTGCTACATATCTTACTATGCTATATTTCTGGTACATGTTAATGTCCAAAGATCTGCACTGAGTATTTCTAATCAAATTATGGAACTAGTATCATAACTAACTAACTAAATAAATAGAGCTGAATCAAGAATGCAACAAAGCAACTTGTTCTCTCAATAACCCACTGCTTTAACTGAGCTCCCACTTACATTGTCCTGTGGCCTAGGTAGTAATTTACTCCCCACTGCCTTCCTCCAATGTTCAATAGCTGAGCAATACAGAGCTGATAGGGTTTGTGGCTAAGAATTTCACAGATGTAGGGAACCAAAGGAATATTACCTAGAAGATTCCTTGTAAGAAAAGGGAAATCTACATAAGCATTTTTCAGCCATATATTTCCCATTCCTCATGGGACAATCACATTCACTTTGAATGGTTTCCTATGAATAAAACTACCAGTCCAGAACTGCATAATGAACACTATACTGAACCCTACGGTTTGTCAACAACACAAGGTTTTTTCAGGTCATAATTACTGATGGTACAATGAAGACAAGACTGTACAGACTTGGCCCCTGGGGCATTTGCAAAATGTGTGGCACAATATTAGCCCTGAGTGAAGAGCTTCAGAGTAGCACAATCATAAGGCAGCCTCTACAAGTTGCTTGCATAATCTGTTATCTACTGCCAATCATTATCTACTGTATCTGTTCGAAGAAGCATATAAAATGCTGAGCAAAGGCTGTTATCCAGGGCTACCAATAGTATCCCAGAGATGCAGGGAGTTCCCTCAAGATAAGTTTGCTTTTCCCAAGATTCCCATCCAAGATTCCTCAGCCTATCAGCCAACAGAGAAGACTATTAGGAAGGGGTATTATTTGCTTTCCCAGTCTAGAAAAGCTACCTTAAAAGGAAAGTAAGATAAGTGACAGCCACCATCTCAAGCTAAGGACAGAAACAGAAAAGCAGCAGGAAATTCAAAAGGAAAACCATTAAGGTAAAGACTATCAAGGTTTATTGGGTTTACGTGGCAAGGTTTCGGTAGCGGGGGCAGGGAGCTGCAGGGTTGGCCTCTGTGAAAAGACACCAGGGGTTGCCTCCATGCCAGACAGAGCCAGTTCCAGCCGGCTCCAAGACAGACCTGCCTCTGGCCAAAGCTGAGCCAATCAGCAACGGTGGTAGCGCCTCTGTGATAAGAAGGAGGAGGGGGAGGAGGTGCTCCAGGCGCCCGAGCAGATAATCCCCTGCAGCCCATGGAGGAGACCATGGTGAAGCAGGTATTTCCCTGCAGCCCGTGAAGAGGACCATGCCAGAGCAGATACTCACACTATATAGCCTGTGGAGGACCCCCACTGGAGCAGGTGGATTTGCCCTGAAGGAAGTTGCACCTGTGGAGAGCCCACACTGGAGCAGGCTCCTGGCAGGACCTCTGGCCTGTGGAGAGGAGCCTGCACAGGAGCAGGTTTTCTGGCAGAACGGCAGCCCATGAGGAACCCACGGTGGAGCAGTTTTTTTCCTGAAGGACTGTACCCATGGGAAGGACCCATGCTGGCGCAGTTCTTGAAGAACTGCAGCTGGTGGAAAGGACCCACACTGGAGCAGTTTGTGAAGGACTGTATCAAATGGAAGGGACCTGCACACTGGAGTAGGGGAAGAGCGTTGTATTGGGTTTACATGGCAAGGTTTTGGTGGCGAGGGAGGACTACAGGGGTGACTTCTGTGAGAAAACACCAGAAGCTTCCCCCATGTCCGATAGAGCCAGTGCCAGCCAGCTCCAAGACAGACCCGCTGCTGGTCAAGGCTGAGCCAATTAGCGATGGTGGTAGAGCCTCTGTGACAACATATTTAAGAAGGGGGAAAACTGCTGCGCAACAGCAGCTGGAAGAGAGGAGTGAGAATATGTGAGAGAAACAACTCTGCAGACACCAAGGGCAGTGAAGAAGGAGGGGGAGGAGGTGCTCCAGGTGCACTGGAGTGAGGTCAGCAGAAGGCCATCAAGATGGTCAGGGGGCTGGAGCACTTGCCCTATGAGGAGAGGCTGAGGGAACAGGGATTGTTCAGCCTGGAAAAGAGGTGGCTTCAGGGGGTGCTAACAGCAGCCTTCCAATACCTACAGGGAGGTCATCAAGAAGACAGAGCCAGGCTCTTCACAGTGGTGCATGGTGGGAGGATGAGAGAAAACAGGCATGAATTGAAACAGAAGAGGTACAGTATGGATAGAAGGAAAAATGTTTTCAGCACTAGGACAGTGTCCTGGTTCCGGCTGGGACAGAGTTAACTTTCTTCCCAGTAGCTTGGGGGGTGTGCTGTGTTTTGGGTTTGGTGTGAAAGGAGCGTTGATGGCCCATTGATGCTTTGGCTGTTGCTGGGTGGTGCTTGCACCAGGGACTTTTTTATTTTTTTCTTTTCGGCCTCCCATGCCATGACAAGAGCAGGGGAAGCTGTGGGGGCGGGGGAGCATAGCTGGGGTGGTTGACCCAGCTGGCCAATGGGGTATTCTATACCATGTGACGTCATGCTCAGTATAAAAACCGGGGTGTGGGGGGGCTCGCCCCCCGTTCGTGACACGTGGTCAGCGATCAGTGAGCAACTGCATTGTGCATTGCCTGCTTTGTATATTCTGTCATTGTTGTTGTTATCATTGTTATTATTACTGTTCTACTTTGTTTTATTTCCATTATTAAACTGTTTTTATCTCAACCTGCGAGTTTTCCTACTTGTGCCCTCCCGATTCTCTTCCCCATCCCACCGGAGTGGGGGGGTGAGCGAGCAGCTGCGTGGGGTTTATTTGCTGGCTGGGATTAAACCATGACAGTCCTTTTTGGTGCCCAACGTGGAGCACGAAGGGTTGAGATAACAACAAATTAACTAGAGCATATTAAGGAATTTATATCTGTTAACAGTTGCCGGTCACAATATTGATTCATCTGTTCTCAATATTAATTTATCTGATCTGCACCATGCTCCTGTTTTTGCTGTACCTGTTAAAGATTGGTGTTGGGTTTTGTAGTCTGCTGTGCTCTGCAGTGATTAGTGATGTTTTGCCTGGGAGATTTGTTACTAAAACGCTGGCATTGGGGGTTATTTGGGATTTGGGACTTGTAATGAAGCCGTTACTGTACTTCGGGTACCACCTCATGGAGACCATTAGCAATTATACCTCTTCCTCTGAGAGGTTTTTTATGGAGGAAATACAGGATGGCACCCTCACTACCTTCCTCTATGATGTTGTCTCCTTCGAAAAAATAACTTGTCAGTACCTTGAACATCCCTGGGTAGTTAAGATACATCTATTGGTATTCCTTGGGAATATTGTTTCAGTTTTGTCCAAGGTTAGTAAGCAATTTAAGAATATCATCCAGAGATCTGCCCCAAGGCTGGATAGTTATGAGTGGCAGGGCGAGTGGGATAGCATGGGCAAATGCCTAGGAAGGTGGGCACTGCCAGTGTTTTGGAACTTCACCCCTGAACAAGTGCAGGATCCTGAAAAATTAGGAGAATATTTGGAAAAAGTATACTGTCACCCTGTCAATTCTAGGGAGACACAAATTACTGCAATGTGCTGGGGCCTGGCCCATGCCTACCAAGCCCTGTTTAACAGTATTCAGAACCCTCAAGGGGAAGAAAAGGTCTCTGCATCTGATGACAAAACAACAGGCCCTGTGGCTACTCCACCCCCCACAGCAGGCACGGCACCTACTCTGCCCCCTGCGACAGAGAACCAACCCATGCCGGTATCAGTTGCCCCTATACAAAAAAGAAAATGCACAAGAAAATCAGCTCGTTTAGTAAGTGATGAAAATGAACCAGGGTCATCATGAGAACAGGAGGAGGAAGAGGCAGAACCCATAAATGAGATGGTAACCACCCAATCCCTATCCCTGAGTGAGCTGCGAGATATGCGAAAAGACTTCAGCCGTCGTCCAGGCGAGCACATTGTCACCTGGCTGCTCCGATGCTGGGATAACGGGGCCAGTAGCCTGGAATTAGAGGGTAGGGAAGCCAAGCAGCTGGGATCCCTTTCTAGGGAAGGGGGCGTTGACAAAGCAATTGGACAAGGGGCACAAGTCCTCAGCCTCTGGAGGCGACTCCTGTCAGGTGTGAAGGAAAGGTATCCCTTCAAGGAAGATGTTATATGCCACCCAGGCAAGTGGACCACCATGGAGAGAGGTATCCAGTACCTGAGGGAATTAGCCGTGCTGGAGGTGGTTTATGATGACCTGAACAACGAGCAGTTATCCAAAGACCCAGATGAAGTCAAATGCACCCGACCCATGTGGCGGAAGTTTGTACGGAGCGCACCAGCGTCACATGCAAACTCATTGGCAATAACGACCTTGAAAGATGGAGGGGAACAAACGGTAGATGAACTGGCTGGCCAACTCCGGCAATATGAAGAAAGTCTCTCTTCCTCCCTACGGGCCTGTGTCTCTGCTGTGGAGAAACTGTCTCAGGAGGTCCAGCAACTCAAAGAGGATATGTCCTGCTCCCCACCTGCACGGGCCAGTGTCTCAGCCATTAGGAGCAAGCGTCCCTCTGCTCAAGAGAGGAGACATCGTGGATACACACCCCGGGGCACCCTGTGGTTTTACCTGCGTGACCACGGAGAGGACATGAGGAAGTGGGATGGAAAATCTACCTTGACCCTAGAGGCACAGGCACGTGAGTTGCAAGGAAAAACAACCACAAAAGGGGGTTCTCCCAGGAAAACTGATGCTCCAGTCCCCAGTGAGCAGTGCTCCGGACAGAGTAGAAGACCTGCTTGACTTCCAGTCTTAATAAAGGGACTTTTGATTCACATCTACAAGAAGTGAGTAATGAGTACTATGACCAGAACTACAGAGGCCCTGCCTCCAGCCAGGTGGAGGAAAGGGACAACCGGGTTTACTGGACTGGGTGGATTCGATGGCCTGGCACATCAGACCCACAGGAGTATAAGGCTCTCGTAGACACCGGTGCGCAGTGTACCCTGATGCCATCAAGCTATAAAGGGGCAGAACCCATTTGTATTTCTGGAGGGACAGGGGGATCCCAAGAGTTAACTGTGTTGGAGGCCGAAGTAAGTCTAACCGGGAATGAGTGGCAGAAGCACCCCATTGTGACTGGCCCAGAGGCTCCGTGCATCCTTGGCATAGACTACCTCAGGAGAGGGTATTTCAAGGACCCAAAAGGGTATCGGTGGGCTTTTGGTATAGCTGCCCTGGAGACGGAGGAAATTAAACAGCTGTCCACCTTGCCTGGTCTCTCAGAGGACCCTTCTGTTGTGGGGTTGCTGAGGGTGGAATAATAGCAGGTACCAATCGCTACCACAACAGTGCACCAGCGACAATATCGCACCAACCGAGACTCCCTGCTTCCCATCCATGAGCTGATTTGTCGACTGGAGAGCCAAGGAGTGATCAGCAAGACTCGCTCACCCTTTAACAGTCCCATATGGCCAGTGCGAAAGTCTAATGGAGAGTGGAGACTAACAGAAGACTATCGTGGCCTGAACGAAGTCACGCCACCACTGAGTGCTGCCGTGCCGGACATGCTAGAACTCCAATACGAACTGGAGTCAAAGGCAGCCAAGTGGTACGCCACAACTGATATCGCTAATGCGTTCTTCTCAATCCCTTTGGCAGCAGAGTGCAGGCCACAGTTTGCTTTCACTTGGAGGGGCGTCCAGTACACCTGGAACTGACTGCCCCAGGGGTGGAAACACAGCCCTACCATTTGCCATGGACTGATCCACACTGCACTGGAACAGGGTGAGGCTCCAGAACACCTGCAGTACATTGATGACATCATCGTGTGGGGCAACACAGCAGAAGAAGTTTTCGAGAAAAGGAAGAAAATAATTCAAATCCTTCTGAAGGCCGGTTTTGCCATAAAACAAAGTAAGGTCAAGGGACCTGCACAGGAGATCCAGTTTTTAGGAATAAAATGGCAGGACGGATGTCGTCAGATCCCAATGGATGTGATCAACAAAATAACAGCCATGTCCCCACCATTTAGGAAGAAGGAAACACAAGCTTTCTTAGGCATTGTGGGTTTTTGGAGAATGCATATTCCAGATTACAGCCTGATTGTAAGCCCTCTCTGTCAAGTGACCAGGAAGAAGAACGACTTCAAATGGGGCCCTGAGCAACGACAAGCCTTTGAACAAATTAAACAGGAGATAGTTCAGGCAGTAGCCCTTGGGCCAGTCCAGGCAGGACAAGATGTAAAGAATGTGCTCTACACCGCAGCCGGGGAGAATGGCCCTACCTGGAGCCTCTGGCAGAAAGCACCAGGGGAGACTCGAGGTCGACCCTTAGGGTTCTGGAGTCGGGGATACAGAGGATCTGAGGCCCGCTACACTCCAACTGAGAAGGAGATATTGGCAGCATATGCAGGGGTTCGAGCTGCTTCGGAAGTGGTTGGTACTGAAGCACAGCTCCTCCTGGCACCCCGACTGCCGGTGCTGGGCTGGATGTTCAAAGGGAGGGTCCCCTCTACACATCATGCAACCGATGCTACGTGGAGTAAGTGGGTCGCGCTGATCACACAATGGGCCCGAATAGGAAACCCCAGTCGCCCAGGAATCTTGGAGGTGATCACGAACTGGCCAGAAGGCAAAGATTTTGGAATATCCCCAGAGGAGGAGGTAACGTGTGCCGAAGAGGCCCCACTGTATAACAAACTACCAGAAAACGAGAAGCAATATGCCCTGTTCACTGATGGGTCCTGTCGCCTTGTGGGAAAGCGTCGGAGGTGGAAAGCTGCTGTATGGAGTCCTATATGCTAAGTTGCAGAACCTGCTGAAGGAGAAGGTGAGTCGAGCCAGTTTGCAGAGGTGAAAGCCATCCAGCTGGCCTTGGATATTGCTGAACGAGAAAAATGGCCAGTCCTTTATCTCTATACTGACTCATGGATGGTTGCAAATGCCCTGTGGGGGTGGTTGCAGCAGTGGAAGCAGAACAACTGGCAGCGCAGAGGTAAACCCATCTGGGCTGCTGCATTGTGGCAAGATATTGCTGCCCGAGTAGAGAACCAGGTTGTAAAAGTACGTCACATAGATGCTCACGTACCCAAGAGTCGGGCCGCTGAAGAACATCAAGACAACCAGCAGGTGGACCAGGCTGCCAAGATCGAAGTGGACATTTTAGAGTTGTTCCAGTGAATGATTGTTCTCACTGTAAAAAAAGTCTTATATCAAGATGAAACCTCTTCAGGTGCAACTGGTACCCGTTTCCCCTTGTCTTCTCCATGTGGCTCCTTGTGAAAAGAGACCCTCAGTCCTCTTTGTAGCCATCCTTTAAGTACTGGAATGCGGAGGAATCAATGTCTGAGAGTACAAGCAGTATCATAGCGTAGGTAAACAAGAAGCCATGGGAAGATGGGAAGTGAAAGAAGCCGTGGGAAAAAGGGAGATAAGAGGTGGCAGTTCATGGTTCTGAGGGCATGACAAAGATAAGGAAATTAGCGGAAGAGTGTCGAGATGACCTTTGCTTAGGGGATGTACTAGGGAATTCTTTGAAGTGTATACGTGGCATAATGTGAGGTATAAAAAGGCGCTTGTGCTGTATAATAAAGTTTTTTTTCGTCTTTGTCTTCGTGCCCTCTCAGACGGAGTCTGTGTCCTTATTCGCCACACTGGAATGCCGTGATGAGGTCCCCCCAAACCTAACTCCTTCAGTCTTTCCTCATAGGGCAGGTTCTCCAGCCCTTTGATCATCTTCGCGGCCCTCCTTTGGACCCTCTCCAATCTGTCTGCATCTTACTTGAATTGTGGGGACCAGAACTGGACACAGTACTCCAGGTGCGGCCTGACAAGCGTGGAGCAGAGTGGGATGATCAAGTTTCTATCTCTGCTAGTAAAGCCCTGTCGCGAATGAGTGGTTTAGTGGCCGCTTAAAGAATCACCATCAAAGGTATTAGCAGAAAGTGATTTTAATAGAGATTTATAACGGTGCGACCTAACAGAATTCGATGGCAAGGTTCATTCTATTACTTATTACACGGATGAAACATATAAAGGAAAATCATTTAAGGGTTTATATCTCAGGGACTATATGTGTTTAGCAGCAGTCTAGGGTTCATTCACAATTTAGCAACACTTAATTATTGACTAATCATTTACAAACTTTAGTAGCACTTAATCATTAACTAATTCAATATTTACAAAGTTGTCCGAAAAGCGGATTCGAGCCTGGCGTGCAAGTAACCAATTCCACACGCTCAGGAGAGATATAGTTTTATTCAGGCCTGGGTGCTCGGTGGACTTGCCACAATTCAAGCACCCCTGGTCTAATCACCTTTCTGCTTATATCCATGCTTCTCATACATATTTTAAGATTCTCTTTTACATATTCATTGAATTTCCGAGAACTAATTATAATATTACATCACCCTAGACACATGCGCACTAAAGTCTTTGGGGTCTTCTTGAGGGTCTCGAGTGGTCTCCGGTGGTCGGCAGGGTAGTGAACTCTTCGTGAACCTGTTCCTTTCTTCCCTTATAAGGTCGAGGTTTGTCTGCGAGCCACGTCTGGATCACGTTCATTTATGGTTCTTGATTTTAAGGTTAATCTTTACTAGAGTCTAACAATACTACACACCTGCAAACACAATACCTAATTTTTTAAGCATCAAATCTTCATTGTTTTAAAATTACAGAAACGAACAGAACAGTGTGCAATGTTCGAAATTACAAAACGAACAAACTATACCTACTACATCAATTCCCCCCTTTGAGACTTATGATGTTAAGCATCATGAGTCTCACACCATTTACTTATAAGCATTTGGTCTACAAAAAGACATACATTGAATCATACAACAAGTAATTATAACTAAGATGACGATCAGTATTGCAAATAAGAACAACTGTCTGAGCCAATTTAAATTTGGAAGCCACAAAAATAACCAAGAAAGATCTTATCCTTCTCGTTCCTTAAATCCAGATGCTAAGTCCTTTAATTGTTGAATTTTCTTCTCAACTAACTGTGAATTATCACTTAGGTTCTGCAATACAAAAAGAAGACATGTTGGTTACTTCTTGGGCTAAAAGTTCCCAGATATTTCGATTTCTATCCCATTTTGGCAATAGAAATTGGGATTCAGCTTTACTGATCGTCATAATTAATATCAACAGGCTCCACATTTTCTACTCCTAAACCCATAATTTCCTAATTAATTTGGTTTCCTTTCTAACAATAAATATTTTAAATATCACAAATAATTCAGCAACATCTCCGGTGACTCATCAAGTACGCCTTAAAGGTAATTTCAATGGTTCTTTAGGTGTAGATGTCCACGGTCTAGGAGGTATTTTCTTTATTCTGATGTAATGAATCCAAGAGTTTATTTCTTCTAATTTTACAGCAGTGTTTGTTGTTAATAACACTTGGAAGGGTCCTTTCCACTTTTCTCCAAAGGGGTCGTCCTTCCACGTTCGCAGGTAGACTTGGTCTCCTGGACTGAATGAACGTACCAGAAATTCAAGGGGTAAAATTGTGCTCAAAAGAACATATTCGTGTAAAGAACTCACTATTTTACCCAAAGACAAGAGATATTCAGTTAACACTTTTTTCTCCTATTATGTGCATTTGTTCAAACCTTCCTGTTAGATTGACATCATAAGGTTTGCCATACAGAATTTCAAATGGACTTATTTTTTTTTCTAGCTCTCGGGGTCACCCTAATTCTTAACAAGGCAAGTGGTAAAGTTTCAATCCATTTCAACTGAGCTTCCTGACATATTTTAGAAATTTGTCTTTTTAATGTTTGGTTCATTCTCTCTACTTGTCTACTAAATTGTGATCTTCTTAGTGTCTTACTCACATTCTTAATAACCTCCGCCACAAAATGTGGACCTCTGTCCGAGGACATCCCTAAAGGGACTCCAAATCTTGGAATAATTTCCTTTAAGAAGTGTTTTGTTACCTCTTTTGCTTTGTTGGTTCGACACGGGAAAGCTTTTGGCCATCCAGAGAAGGTATCTACCAATACCAATAAATATCGGTATTGATTGCACCTTGGTAATTCTGAAAAATCTATTTGCCAATACTCACCGGGAGTTATGCTTTTCCTTACCTCTCCAGGAGGGGGGCGGATTTGTATTTTCGGATTGTTCTTAAGACAAATCTCACATTTATTACTCACACTTTTAGCAATCAATAATATTTTAGTCCCTATTGCATATCGTTTTACCGACTCGACCATTGCTTCTGCTCCCATATGTGTCTCAGTATGGCTTGTGACCATCAATTTCTTCATGATTTCGGGAGTTACTATACATTGTCCATGTGAAGTAATCCATCATCCTAGATCATTCTTTCTGCACTGTAATAGTTCAGCCAACTTTTTTTTTTTTTTTCATTATAATTTGGGGTGTGGTATTCAGCGCTACATGCTTGGCACCTTCATTTGCCTTTCAATTTCTTTGTATTGCTTTTGAGTTTCCTCTTTGATGTGCTTTACAATGAATCACAGCAACTTCTTTGGGTTTTTTTTGTACTGCTTTCAATAAATTTAAAATCTCTGTTCCATACTTCATAGGTGAGTCACTGGCAGACAAAGTTCTTGCTCTTTCCATATTGCTCCATGGGCATGAACAACTCCAAAAGCATATTTAGAGTCTGTATAAATATTAACTCTTTTACCTTTAGCCAGATCTGAAGCTCTCGTCAAAGCTGTTATCTTTGCCTTCTGGGTGGATGTATTTGGAGGTAATGCTTTTAATTCTTGATCTTCGGTTAAACTTATCACGGCATAGCCAGCCCTCTTTGCTCCTTTCACAGCAAAGCTGCTTCCATCAGTAAATAATTCTTCATCCGAAGTCTGGAGAGGGACATCTTTCAGGTCTGGCCTGCTGGCATATACCTGTTTGATAACTTGTAAACAATCATGATTAGGATCACTCTCTTTTTCACTTGGCATTAAAGAAGCAGGATTTAAAATTGCACTTACTTCAAAATGATGTCATCTTGTTCCACTAACAGAACTTGATATTGTAGATTGAGGGGGTGCCATCTTGCAAATGGCTTTTTTTTCTATTATTTCCCAATCTTCATTGTCCTTGGGAAATCTCAAATCCCAAATAAATTACAGTTTGTTTTGCAATTTGTGCTTTCTTCTCTGACACCCTGTACCCAGCCATTCCCAAAAAATTTAGGAGGCTAACAGTCTTTTCTTTGCAGATCTCAACAGTATCTGCTCCCAATAGGATGTCATCAACATACTGAAGGAGGGTGATTTGATCTTCCTTACCGGACCACTGTTCCAATTCCTCGGTCAGGGCTGCTCCAAAGATAGTTGGGCTATTTTAAAACCCTCGTGGCAGCACAGTCCAGCAGAGCTGAGTTCTCCTCCTGGTCGACAGATCTTCCCCTTCAAAGGCAAAAATTTTTTGACTGTTTTCTTCCAGAGGTATACAGAAGAAAGCATCTTTCAAATCTAAAACTGAGAAATGTGCATTTGATTCACTGATAGTTGTTAGCAGCGTATATGGACTGGATGAATGTCTGCCACTAATTGCTTTTTCACTGGAAGGATAGAGTACATTCTCTTAAAAGTCCATATTTGAGAAAATTATTTATTATCGTGCCAAACCTTTTCTGGCTTCTATACTAATAGGATATTGTTTCTTTCTTACCGGTCGAACTCCTGTTTTCAATTCAACTTTTACTGGTTCCACATTTTTCGCTCTTCCTGGTTTCTCTGTTGCCCAAACAAAAGGGTAAACTGCATCTTTAATTTCTTCTGGTATTTCTTCAGATTCTTCTGTGTTTGTCTGTAATAAATAAACTTGGGCTTGCCAGGCATTAGCTTCAGGAAAATGAACTTGGATTTTTCCTTTTTTTAAAATTAATTTGTGCTCCCAATTTATTCAATAAATCCCATCCTAAGAGAGGCATGGTGCATTCCGGTATATATAAAAATTCATGCATCAATGTTTTTCCTCAATTTTACATTTTAAAGGTTTCAAAAAAGGCCTTATCTCTTTCTTTCCCGTGACCCCAACAATAGATACATTAAATTTACTCATTGGTCCTTTACATGTATTTATAACAGAATATTTTGCTCCAGTGTCCACTAAAAAATCAACTACTTTATTTCCCAGCTTTACTGGAACCAGGGGCTCAGCTGGGAGAATATAATTTTCTGCCCCCGGTCCCCATCATTCAGAATCCTCTCCCATCATAAGTAGATCAGCTTCAGGTGGAATTTGCTGTGGCCGAATCACAGCAACTTTCTTATTCTCTGGACACTCATTTTTCCAGTGTCCTTGTTTGTTATGTGCAGCCCATTGATTGATCCCTAACAGAGTAGACTATTTAAATATATTTCCACATCTTCTACCTCTGCTCCTTAAGTACTTTTTGCTTTTACCTCTCAAATATCCTCTGCCCCTACCTCCAGCAGATCCTTGGTCATTCACAAAGGCAGCCGCAAGAATTGCAGCTTTCTGTTTCCTATTTTTTTTTTCTTTCATTTTCTGTATTAGTTTTTTTTCCAATACCACTCTCTTTTCTCCAGGAGTTAACAAATTATTTTAAAAAATTTGAATATCTTGCCAATCTGGATTATGATTTTTGATAATTGTCTTAAAAGATCTATACACCTTTGCAGGATTTTCTCTATATGATCCTACCAATTCTTTCCAATTCATCAAATCAGAAGTAGTAAAAGGTATTTTCACAAACACTGGTTCCCCCCTTAGGTCCACAGCCTGACGAAGGGGTGCTAATAAGACAGACCCCTGTTGGGTCCTAGTTCTGCCAGCTATTGGACTAAATGTATTACTTCCCCTTGCTTCATTTTCAAAACTTTCATTTTTACTCGGTGCCACCAACATCTGTACATCTTCTTCCTCTTCTCCTAGTTTTAAACACTCTTTTCCTATACTACAAGGAGAACAACAATGCGTTTTTGGTTCCTTGTCCTCCATCATCATCATCATTACATTGGAATCTGAGTCTAAAAGTTTACATTTCTTCCGAATTTCATGATCATTTCTCAAGGTAAAGAACAAGTCCACATAAGGGACCTCATCCCATTTACTCTGGTTGTCCACAAAATAACATAAGTTGCAAGATAGTACTATATTGCAAAGTTCCCAATTCTGGCTATTTTATCTCATCTTCTAATTTATACATTGGCCACCATTTAGTACAATACTCAATTAATTTCTCCTTTCTTGAAGGATCTTCCCCAAATTTTCCCCAATGTTTTATGATGCATCCAAGGGGAGAGCAAGGTGTTACTTTAGACTGTTGAGTTCCCATATTTTTGCCCAAAAAGAACGTTCTAAACCATGATTTCATATACTCCAGTCGTCACTGTCAAACGTATATGAATATACCCTTTTTACCTTTGGCGCCACAATTTCATATACTCCAGTCGTCACTGTCAAACGCATATGAATATACCTTTTTACCTTTGGCCACAATTCCTTACCCAATGCATGCACAATTTTATACCCCAGAACAATATCTCATTTACCTTAGCGTTGCACCGTTGAGTCGCTCACCTGCTCTGGTTGGGGAGGATACTCACGGAGTCCCCAATCAAAAGGTCGGTGCGCGCTGGAGTCCAGAGAGCAGGGTCTCCCCATCGAGAGCCGGCAAGTCGATCCGGGCAAGGCTTCACAGCAGTCCCACCTGGGTCGCCAAAAACTGTTGTCCGAAAAGCGGATTCATGCCCGGCGTGCAAGTAACCAATTCCACACGCTCAGGAGAGATATTGTTTTATTCAGGCCTGGGTACTCGGTGGACTTGCCACAAATCAAGCACCCCTGGTCTAATCACCTTTCTGTTTATATCCATGCTTCTCATACATATTTTAAGTTTCTCTTTTACATATTCATTGAATTTCCGAGAACTAATTATAATATTACATCATCCTAGACACATGCGCACTAAAGTCTTTGGGGTCTTCTTGAGGGTCTCGGGTGGTCTCTGGTGGTCGGTAGGGTAGTGAACTCTTCGTGAACCCGTTCCTTTCTTTCCTTCTAAGGTCAAGGTTTGTCTCCGAGCCATGTCTGGACCACGTTCATTTATGGTTCTTAATTTCAAGGTTAATCATTACTAGGGTCTAACAACACTACACACCTGCAAACACAACACTTGCTAGTTACCTAACTCCTAAGCAACAAGTCTTCATTGTTTAGAATTAAAGAAGCGAGCAGTATGGAATAAGAGGTACTGTAACAGACTGTACCCACTGCATCAAGTTCATAACAGTTTCTCTCTGATGCTCCTTCCTCCTCATACTTTTCCACTGCTCCAGTTTGGGCCCTCTCCACGGGCTGTAGTCTTTTAGGAAAAAATCTGCTTCAGCATGGGTTCTTCAGGGGCTGCAGCTCCTGTCAGGAAAAATTGGCTCCAGCTTGGTTTCTCCATGGACTGCAATTCCCTCAGGAAATATACAACTGCTCTGGTGTGGGGTCCTCCACGGGCTACAGTGTGAATACCTGCTCCAGCGTGGTCTCTTCCATGGGCTGCAGGGTAATATCTGCTAAACAGTTAATGAATAGGCACCAAGCAGGGAAACTTCCTATTACCTTAGAGAATCAACAACTGCCACACCTGGAAAGGATGCAGAAACCCTTACTGTACATCACTGGTATGATATTTTTACAGGATGGTAAAATACAGGAACAGGAACCACATATGTGTTATTGCACCCCTTAATTATTATTTGTGTACTAATTGGCTGTCTTTTTTTTTAAGTTGTGGTATGGATTGTAGTGTGTGATGAACAATCCAAGTACTATATGCATGCTGGGAGCAGCAAAGGACCTATAAAGCTCTTGCAAGAAAACCATGAGGCAAGACTAGAACAGGACAATACTATGCCCTAAGAAGAAAAACTCTGCTCTGTAGCAGTAGCTAGCTTTGAGCCAGCAGGGAGAGTAGAGCATCCTGGATTCAGACTCATGATGATAGGAATGGAGAATTTCCATCCCATCAAGGAGGGTAATTGTAACCAAAACAGAGGCTTGTGACGCCTAGAAATAATAAATGCAGTAATAGGATATAATTAATAATAACTTGCTTTGAACCTGAATATAAGTGTACCAAAATATTGTAACTAACAACAATATTAACAGTATTTTGTAACACTGTAATGGCCTAGTCAGATACAATTTTACATAAGTATGTGAGCAATGTGACATCCAAAGGGGCAAAGATGGATGTAGTTACAGGTAGGAGGCATCTCAGTAACAAAAGTTGCCAGACAGAGAAGATAAGCAAATAGGCAGGGCAGGCCATCCTCCTGAATGCACAAGAAGGATGACTGGCAAAACAAAAACCAATATAAGCAGCACTGGGAACAGAGGAGATGCCCCCTCCCTTTTTGGGCAGGGGCAGTAGCATAAAAACATCAGGCATAAGCAAGGAAAATCGGAGAAGAAAGAAGACAAGCCCTCTTCAGTTCCAACTTCTCTCATCAACGATCTCTCAAGTCTGATCACCTTGACTAAGAGCCACCAAGAACCATAGCCATCAGTGCTACCTATAAGGCATCAGCTCCATGGTATTGTATACTCACAGCTAATTTAGGAGATAAGTGCTAAACACAGACAGTCTTGCATATGTAGTGATGATGATTAATAACGTGTAAGAATTAGCCCTTAGCAAGAAGTGTGCTATTAAGGAATGAATTTAGTAAAGTTTAAAGTTTAAAACTGGTGTGATTTGTCAGTCTTCTAAACGCTCCTGTGACAGCCATCTCAAATTCCCTAACTGATATGCATATGCGTACACGCGCGCACGCACGCGCGCACACACACACACACAAGAACGCACATATTCATTTGCAAATGGAAGGGGGACAACAGCTCCATGCCAAAGGGGGTGCACTCCTGAGGGAACTGCAGCCTGTGGCTGACACCATGCTGGAACAGGGTTCCTGAAGGAATGGACTGGAAGGAACCATTCCACTAACTGCTATCACATCACCCATCTCCTTGTTGGAGAAAATTGGAAGGACTGAGTGTGCCCTGCAGTGAAAATAAAGGAAGTTGAGACTGGGGAGGAGGAGGGTAGATATTTATGTAAGTGTTTGTCTAATTGTTTGTGTTCTTTTTTTCTCAATACCCAAATCAGTGATCGGAGGTCTGTGTTGGTTGGCAGTAAAGTGACTCAAGTAAAATTTCCTGACTTCTAGCTGTTTCACCCATGCCACCTGCCCATGACACTTGGTGGTACCATCACCTCTGCAGCCACCACTCCGCACACTGCTCAGCAACAGCCTGAGCTTGGACCTCTTGCAAGGATAACAGCCAGAGGAGCCAGAGCCAGAGACCTGCCCCACACTCCTGGAGCTTATCCAGGCGGTACACAGAACAGCACTAAGCAAACACCTCACCTACTCCTCCTGGGATCATTACCCTGGAAAGACGATCTGTGGTGTGAAATATGTTCATCTGATTCGTGTGATGAAGTGTGACCTTCTGTACTACATACCCTTGTATGACCACAAACCTAAGTCTAGCAGAGTGGTTAATGTATATAGTATGTATATAGTTCCTGCTTCTTGCAAAAGCCACTTAGTGAACATTCTGGTATAGTAAATGAATTTACTAACTTTTTAGAGAAGGGGGGATTGATAGAGGGAACTAACACTTAAGGGTTAATAACAGAGACATTGTCTAGCCTAAGCCATAAATTAACTAACAATTCCTGACTGAGATTTTACCATGGTATATCCTCCCACTTGATAAGAGCGGACAGGCCTTGAGCTGGCTCGTTAGGCCTCCTATGTAACAGCTGTAACGAGATAGTGTCCTATGTAAATCACTAACAATAAACAACTGTGAAGGGATAAATAAGTGTTAAAGGACAAGATAACCCGATGCCCCGTTACGTTCCAAGAGTCGAGGAACAGATGAGTTAATTGAATGACCATATATAGACAAAGAAAGCCCAGAGTTCAACTAACGGACACAGTGAAGAAGACTATGAACGACCACCAGAGAGGAAAAAGACCGTAACCCTAATTTTACTGCGCATGCTTGGACTATGTAAATGACTTTTGGAACTCATTTTAATACGAAGCGGGGACAGGTCATGCATATGTATAGGGATATTACAAAATTATATGAATATGTAATGTTTTACTGTATATATTTATGATGAGTGCCGCGTTACGGTGTGTGTCCTGGTGGAGCGGAGACTCCCGGCACACCCAGCGCTGTTTGCTTGCCTCTATTCGTTTAATAAATTGTAAACTTAAATTGGAATCCTGTTTGGGACTAAGTCATTTATAACAGTGGGATCCCAGGTGTTGGCCCCCATGCTCCCCAATCAGGAGTTCCAAAGCCCCCATGTCTTTTCTCCCTCTAGCACATCCAGGAGGGCAGCCAGGGTTCTCCCCCTGCTCGAGCTCTGCCCTTCTGAAACAAGGCCACAACAACACACACTTCTCAAACACCCGCCTTTACATGCACTGGAGATCAGCACCACTGCAGTCAGTACTCAGCTGCCTGTCAGCACTCAACTGCTTGCATTCTCCAACAAGTTCTTGTACAAAGGGTGCCTGAGACAGGTTCACATATACAAAGATTTATTAGCAGGGTCTGTAATGGATGGCATACATTCACTCTAATGGTGAAAGTTACTTTGGGTACAAATTTAAAAAATGGAGAGAGAGAAAAGGGAAAACTCCCCAGTGGCCAGCTGGGAAGAGAAGCAATGGGGGGTTGTTTTGCACCAGGAGGTGCTGGTCCATTATGATCCCAGTAAGAAAGGCACTCAGATTCTGTAAAGTATCATTTAAAATGCTATTTATTAAAGCTAACACTATAAAGAAAGAGACAATAGTATAGATAATCTTACATCCCTTCAGATGCTGGGAACCTTCAGTGGTACAGCATTGAACGGTCTTCCTATCCATATGCAATATGCCATGCAGATCCCGCCCATAGCAAGGGTTGCCCCATTTTGGTCATTTGAACCAATATAAGATTTTCTTACAAGGAAACAGCTCTATTCATCATTTTTACTGTCAAACAGAAACGATGTTCTCATGAGAACTTCCTGCTGCACTTTTAGATAAAGGCAAGGGCACGCAAGTGGCGTAATGACCGGTACCAAGTGGGAGCTGCCTGCAGGCTCCTCTGTTACAATGAACTGGCTGAGTTTATCCTGCGGCCAAGGGATTTGTGCAGCACAACACAGGCCTGAAGGCCAAGGTGTACGTGCAGCACAGCACAGGGCCTACTCAGGTTAACTGTTATGTGGATCACTAACTCCTTAAGGTACAATGGTCTTTTGGTCAGGATCGCTACAGGGCGGGTCCCCAGATGAGCATCCTTCCCTGATCTCCCCCCCCCCAAATACTTTTCCCATGGTAACAATATCAGTTGCATCAGGACCTGTTCGGACTGCCTATTCACTGTTCTGGCTTATGATGCTATTAGCACTGATTGGAGCACGCTTTGATAGGAGGCAGGTGATGCAGGATGATTGGTTGCTAAGCTTTGTACTGGCATATTATTGAGTCCCCTAATGTAAATCAAAAGCTACAGTCAAAGGGTAGGAAAAGGGAGGAAAGAAGGGGTGATTCTTGCACTGGTGGCAATCACTTCCTATGAGAACATGCTACAACAGTGTCGAGGTTTTCAGGTGCAAGGCCCTGGGAACAACACCATGAGAACAACAAGGAAAAAATATTGCCCCAGAAGCTCTGGAAACCACCATCATGGCAGCTTGGGTGAAAGGTTACAGAGATGCAGAGTTGCAGTACAAAGGCTAAGGCACCTAAGGCACTGTGCGACAAAAGGACAGAGCAGGAGAAAGGAAGCATCAGACCCCAGATTGCATTACACCAGTACGTGTTGCCAAGGAAGGAAGTAGTGGGAACTAGGGACAGAGAGGTGCTCTGTAGAAGGATAACTTTATTTGATCAAGAGAAGCAGAAAGCCAACCTAGGTCTCATCCTGGATAGAGTGGAAAGGAGGTGGGAAAGAGAAATATAAGGGAATGCATCTCCTTCCAAAGGGTGTCAGAAGGAAAGAACCCCTATATGCTTGCTCTAAAGAATCAGTTCAAGAAACAGCAAACACATCTCTTTCCACTAAAACAACCATGTCCAAGCATATGAAGGACAAGAAGGTGAGTAGGAACAGGTAGCATGGATTTACAAAGGGCAAATTGTGCCTGACTAACCTGATTGCCTTCTATAGTGGGATGACTGGCTGTGTGGATGAGGGGAGAAGTGGACGTTGCTTACCTTGACTTTATCAAGGCCTTTGATGTAGTCTCCCATATTAGCCAAATTGGTAAAATATTGTTTGGAAAGACAGACTTTAAAGTGAGTAGAAAATTGGCTGGAACACCAGGCTCAAAAGGTAGTGAACAGCAGTACAAAGTCCAACTGGTACTGGTTACTACTGGCATCCCTCAGGGCTTGATACTGAGGCTAATACTGTTCAGTGTCTTTCTTAACAAGCTGGATGATGGGACAGAATGCACTCTCAGCAAGTTTCTGGATGACACCAAATTGGGGGCAGTGGTCAATACACTGGGAGGCAGGGCTGCTATTCAGAGATACCTCAACAAGCTGGAGAAATGGACTGTCAGGAACCTTGTGAAGTTCAACAAAGGTAAGTGCAAAGATAAAAAGCACTGTGATTTGGGCTTGAGTTCCCAGGTGGGGCCTCTCTTCTTGTGCCACACAAAGCCAAGCACACTTTGAATGCAAACATAATATCACTGCATACCACTGCATCACCTTCCCAGGGATTGATGTGAGGCTGACCAGCCTCCTGAGCTTGGAGGAGGTCATCCTTGGAAATCAACCAACTCTCATGTAACCCTCTTCTCTCCAGGGCTATATCCCATGGGATTCTTCCAAGCAGATCGCTGAAGAGGCCAAAGCCTGCTCTCCTGAAGTCCAGAGTTTTGATCCTGCTTTCTGTCTTGTTCCCTCCTCTTAAGATCCTGAACTCCACCATCTCCTGGGCACTGCAGCCAATGCTGACCCAGCCTTTATGTCCCTGACCAGTTATTCTTTGTTTGTAAGTATGAGGTCCAGCAGAACACCTTTCCTTGTTGGCTCCTTGATCAACTGCATTAGGAAGTTGTCTCCTGGTCGGCTTGTGCCCTGCTGTGTTTTCCCTCCAGCAGATATAGGGGTGGTTCCAGTCCCCCATGAGGACAGAGCCTGCAAACATGAGGCTACTTCCAGTTGTCTGAAGAAGGTGAAACGAAGAAGTCTCTGACAAACTCTCTAAGACTCAATTTAGAGTTTTAGAAAGCAGGTATTCTTTATTGCAGCGCTGGACGCACAGGGGATCGCTCCACCTAGTGTGCGTGCCAAATCACTTAACCATAGGGGTTAAATGCAATTGGAGTATACATATTCATTACATTTCCGAGAAATAATCTAAATATTCATGTCATTTCCCGGAATTCATTAACATATGCAAAAATCTCTGACGCATGCGCCCTTGTGCTCTTCGGTGGTCTTTCGGGGTCCTCTGGTGGTCGTCGATAGTCTTCATCACAGTGCCCTCTGGTTGAACTCAGTCTTTACGCATGCTCCGTCTTTCCCTTGGCTTGGTTTACGTGTTTTTCACTTGTAACAAGCTAGCTTATTCCAGTATACCTTCCCTATCAACCCTACAAGGTTAGCTTCTCTATCTAATTTACGTAGAGTACCAAGTTTCAAGGCTCTTTTATCTACTGAATGTCCGGCCTATCTATTCATAAAGCATTCCTAACCCATCTACATCATTTCAACCAAAGAATCTCATGTCTCTTCACTGTTCCTTTCTTAACAATGCTTCCAAGATACACAATTTATCTGCATACCTACAGACACAACACCTGCTAGTTACCTAACTTTTAAGCAACAAATCTTAACAAACTGTATCCACTACATCAATTTCCCCCTTTGAGACTCATGATGTTAAGCATCATGAGTCTCACATAATTCACCTATAGACATTTGGTCTACAAAAAGACATACATTGTATCATAGAACGAGTAATTATAACTAGGATGATGATCAGTATTGCAAATATGAACAACTGTCTAAGCCAATCATAATTGGGAAGCCACGAGAACAGCCAAGAAAGATCTAATCCTTCTCTTTCCTTAGATCCAGATGCCAAGTTCTTCAATTGTTGAATTTTTTTCTCAATTAACTGCGAATTATCACTCAGGTTAAAACAACACATACCCTTGAATTCCTCACAACCATGATTATGTCTTAGAAGTAAATAACCAATTGCAGCCCTGTTCTCAAGAGTGGCTTCTCTTATTTGAGTCACTTCCATGCCAATAGCTGAAAGTGCCTGAGAGGTATAATTTATATCTGTAACTAGAGCACAGGTAATTCTTCTTATGGTGTGGTAATTCATAGCTACCCCAACTCCAGGCACTAGGATAGCTGCAGCTGACATTTCACTTGGGCTGTATAAGATGATTTGAGAGTCACAATCTTCTGATACCTGGTGTACACTTCTTTTAACTCATTCACTATGTTCTAAGTCTTTCTTATTTATCAGCTACAGAGTCATCCTCCTGATTGAACACGGACCTCCTGTTATATTTGCTGGAATATAAGAATATGCCAATCGCCCACATAATAAAAACCATCCAAGGGGTAATTTAGTATGAGCCCATGCATAACTCTCAAGTTGGGTAGAGTTACACCTCAAAGGGGGTTGTAAGCGTGTTAAATTTTCGCATCCAAAAGGGCAATTTACAAATTCGACACATTGTTTGGCTGGAAGTGTTCCTCGTACCTTAATTCTTAACATCCCTCTCTCCTTGGATTTTGTTGCTTGTCCCAGACTATAAATACTATTATAGGTTAACTGGATGTCAAAACTGTGAAACACAGTGTAGTTTTTTATCAATTCCAGAGGAGTTGGTATTTCTAGGAGACAAGAACTGTACATTCCTCCCACTGAATTCTCTGCTGCGATACAAAAAGAAGACGTTGGTTACTTCTCGGGCTAAAAGTTCCCAGATATTTTGATTATTATCCCATTTTGGCAGTAAAAATTGGGGTTCAGCTTTACTGATCGTCATAGCTAATATCAACAGGCTCCACATTTTCTGCCCTTGAATTTACAATTTCCCAGCTAATTTGATCTCCCTTTTAAAATGAAATTTTAAATGTTACAAATAATTCAGCAGCTTCTCTAGTGACTCATCAGGTACGCCTTAAAGTTAATTTCAATGGTCCCTTAGGTATAGATGTCCACAGTTTAGGAGGCACTTTCTTTATTCTAGTGTAATGAATCCAGGAATCTATTCCTTACTCAAAAGCTAATATCAGTGTATAATACGTCAAAGTCCCAAGTGTAATTTACTGCATTCGAGAGAGTTTCAACTTTAATGGTCCTGTCCTCTCAGAAGTCCATTCTCCAGGGGGAGCTTTCTTCACACGAGTATGGTGTATCCAGGGTGTCTGCTCCTTGATCTTGATTGCAGTAAAGGTCGTCAGCAACACCTGGAACGGTCCCTTCCACTTTTCTTCCAATGGTTGACCTGCAAAAACTGTCATTCCAAGAAAGGTTCTGAGTTCTTTTACCGTCCTAGGTTCTGGTGTGCGGCAAATAGCTTCTTTTCGTTCCGCTCCGAGTTCTCTTTGTCCTCCCGAGATTTCAAATCCGAGATATGTCACTTGTGATTGTATCAGCTGAGCTTTCTGTTGAGAGACTCGATATCCGCGTAATCCCAAAAAGTTAAGCAAACTTACAGTCCATTGCACACATTCTTTTTCTGTTTCTGTAGCAATTAAAAGATCATCTACATATTGTAATAGAGTGCCATCTTGTGATGGGGGATTCCAAGCTTCAATCTCTCGTGCTAATTGATTACCAAAGATAGTAGGACTATTCTTGAATCCTTGGGGTAACACTGTCCAGGTTAATTGGGTCTTTCTCCCTGTATCGGGATTTTCCCACTCAAATGCAAATAATTTTTGGCTTTCTTTTGCCAAAGCCAGACAGAAAAAGGCATCCTTTAAATCCAGTACGGTAAACCATATCTGACTATTCTTTAATTTAGTTAGCAATGTATAAGGATTCGCTACCACAGGGTGCAAATCTTCTACAATTTTGTTTATTGATCTCAAATCTTGAACCAATCTGTAACTTTTGCCATCCGGCTTTTTCACAGGTAAAATAGGAGTGTTATACTCTGATTCACATTCCACAAGTAGTCCGAATTGCAAGAAATTATCAATTATTTCTTTTATTCCCTTTCGATCTTCTAGCCTCAATGGATACTGTTTAATTCTAACTGGGCCAGCCCCTGGCTTTAATTCTGTCTTTATTGGTGCTGCATTTTTGGCTTTCCCAGGTATCCCGGAGGCCCACACCCCTGGATATACCTGATCTAAAATTTCTTGGGGTATTTGTTTTGTTTTTTTCAGCTTGTATTAGAGCCAGACTTAAGACTTTAGTTAATTGTTCATTTTTGATTTTAAATTCCATTCTATCCCTTTTGAATGTTATTTCTGCTCCCAATTGTTCTATTAAATCTCGCCCCAATAGGGATTTTGGAGAATTTGGCATATACAAAAACTTATGTATCCCTATTTGTTTTCCTAACTTATATTTAAGCGGCTGTAAAAAGAGAGCTTTCTCTTGTTGGCCAGTAGCTCCTATCACAGTCACAAAATCCTCATCCACAGGTATTAATTCTTGGTTTAATACAGAGTAAGAGGCACCCATGTCTACCAAAAATTCAACCTCTTTACTCCGCTTTCCTAGCTTCATTTTAACCAGTGGATCCGCTAGGATAGATTCCCCAGGTCCCCATCACTCGACCTCCGCAATGGTGGAGGGCTTAATTCTTTGCAACTTTGGACACTCATTTTTCCAATGTCCCTGTTCTTTACAAAAGGCACACTGATCTTACCGTAAAGGTGGTCAAAAATCTCTTTGATCTTTCATAGCTTTTCCTCTGCCATTCACTCTAAAAGGTCTCCCATTTCTCCGATTTCCTCCTTCAAGAACTGCTACTAACCAGGCATTCACCTTATCTTTGGTTTGTTCTCTGTTTCGATATACTGTCCATGCTACATTCAACATTTTTCCCAAGTTTTGGGCATCCTCATCCTGTAACTTTTGCAATTTCTTTCTAATGTCATCAGAGGATTGTGCCATAAACAAAGGAACTAACTGTCATTGCCCTTCATCAGATTCCACATTTAAAGTTGTATATTTTCTAGCTGCCTCTTTTACTCTGTTCAAAAAATCGGTGGGGTTTTCTTTCCGATCTTGTTTTATCTCATACAACTTAGACCAATTTATAGCTTTCGGAATAGCAGTTCTAATATCAAACAATATTAATTGTCGATATCGCTCTAACCTGGCCCTATTTGCAGGAATATTCGGGTCCCAGGCAGGTTTGTCAAGGGGAAAGTGATCTTCTACTGTCCCTTGCAGGACCCCTGTAGATATTTGGCCCTGTACATGATTTCTTATAGCTCGTTTTATCATATCCATATCTGTGGAGTCAAACACCTCTCCCATCACAGCATTTAAATCACTCCAATCTGGATCTTGAGTTTTTATTAACATTTCAAAAGCTCGGGCTGTCTTTTCAGGGTTATCTCGATAATTGCCCGCTGCTTGTCTCCAATTATTCAAATCTGTGATTGTAAAGGGGACTTTAACTACTACTGGACCTTCCGGTCCCACAGCCTCCCGTAAAGGAGCTTGAATGGGTAATGCACCCCTGCCGCCTTTGTTCCTCCGGAGATGAGTCAACACCCCCCTCTGCCCCCCTTTCTAGCAACCTAGCTCGAGACGCTATCAACATTTCCAGTTCTTCCTCTTTATCTTGTTCCTTTGTTCTCAAACATCTCTGCCCAATGCTACATGCTGAACAACACCGCTTCAACTTTCCCTGATCCTTCTGTCGTTCCTTTTCTAATGCCAATACAAAAGGGTCTTGAGGTGCTAAATTTATACCACACTCCTTCTGCCACTCCGGATGGTTTCGCAAAGTGAAAAACATATCTGCATACATTACTTCATCCCATTTTCTTTCTCTCCTCAAGAATAACATTAATTGTAATAAGGTGTTATAGTTCAAAGTTCCATTAAAAGGCCATTTTTCTTCATCTTCCAACTTATACAATGGCCACCATTGATTACAATATTTTATCAAAGTTCTCTTATTCACGCTCCCGCCTGGTGGATCCCCAATTTCTTTCCAATGGGCTAATATACATCCTAATGGACTCTTCTTCAAGATACCTCCACTCTGCTTACCGCCCATTATAATACACACAAAATTCTTACACAAAGAATAACAAAATTCTCTTATTGCAATAACAAATCATTATGAACAATAGTATACCCCAGTATACCCCAAAACTCACTTAGAGTACCAAAATCATAACGAGCAACAGTATACAGATAATTCCATATACTTCCTAACTAGGGTGCACCAAAACCAAAACCAAAACCAATGTATACCACTAAGGTGCTAGCGCCTCGGTATACGCCGTCCTGCGTAGGACCCTCTGCCTACATCTTATGGAGAGCCCAAATTGGCCAATCCCAAAAGTTAAGGAGTTAAAGAATACCTTTATCCAATAGATAGTCCTTTGTCTGCTCCTGCGGTGATCCGGATGAGGCGAGGAGTCCCTCCAGAGAAGTCTCCGGGGGTACCCAAGGGAGTCCTTTCTCTCAGCGGGTCCCGCAGGCAAGCAGAGGAGGTCCCATCTGGGTCGCCAATCTGAAACGAAGAAGTCTCTGACAAACTCTCTAAGACTCAATTTAGAGTTTTAGAAAGCAGGTATTCTTTATTGCAGCGCTGGACGCACTGGGGATCGCTCCACCTAGTGTGCGTGCCAAATCACTTAACCATAGGGGTTAAATGCAATTGGAGTATACATATTCATTACATTTCCGAGAAATAATCTAAATATTCATGTCATTTCCCGGAATTCATTAACATATGCAAAAATCTCTGACGCATGCGCCCTTGTGCTCTTCGGTGGTCTTTCGGGGTCCTCTGGTGGTCGTCGATAGTCTTCATCACAGTGCCCTCTGGTTGAACTCAGTCTTTACGCATGCTCCGTCTTTCCCTTGGCTTGGTTTACGTGTTTTTCACTTGTAACAAGCTAGCTTATTCCAGTATACCTTCCCTATCAACCCTACAAGGTTAGCTTCTCTATCTAATTTACGTAGAGTACCAAGTTTCAAGGCTCTTTTATCTACTGAATGTCCGGCCTATCTATTCATAAAGCATTCCTAACCCATCTACATCATTTCAACCAAAGAATCTCATATCTCTTCACTGTTCCTTTCTTAACAATGCTTCCAAGATACACAATTTATCTGCATACCTACAGACACACCACCTGTTAGTTACCTAACTTTTAAGCAACAAATCTTAACAAACTGTATCCACTACATCAGGGCACTGGAGTTCCCAAATGAGAATAATTTAATTCTCCTAGACACCCTCAAATTCCAGTCCTGTTTTGACACAGATGTTGACAAGATTAATTCCATCCAAAGTGCTTTTTTTGGAACTTCTTAAATCATTGTCCAGCCTCAGACATGTGAGCAGTACTGCAGATACTGCCAACACTCTGGGCCATAGTTACATTTTCACAGCTGCTGATATATTTATCCATACCAGCCAGACTAAGCTGCAACAGGTGTGCTAGCTCCTGCTGCAGTAATCATAGAATCATATAACAAGATTGTAGCTTATTTAATTTACCAAGATTTTCATACCACCTGCTTGTATCTGAGAATAGGCTTCCTGCCTCAAGTCTCCTGAGTCTAGAAGGGATCATATTCATGTTTCTTGCCCCTCCATGGAGCGGTTGGTTTTGAGGGCGCTCACGAGTCATGTCCGGGACAACCAGGGGATCAGGCCCAGCCAGCACGGGTTCATGGAAGGCAGGTCCTGCTTGACCAACCTGATCTCCTTCTATGACCAGGTGACCCGCCTAGTGGATGAGGGAAAGGCAGTGGATGTGGTCTACTTGGACTTCAGTAAGGCCTTTGACACTGTCTCCCACAGCATTCTCCTAGAGAAGCTGGTGGCTCACGGCCTAGACAGGTACACTCTTCGCTGGGTAAAAAACTGGCTGGACGGCCGAGCCCAGAGAGTTGTGGTCAACGGAGTTAAATCCAGTTGGCGGCCGGTCACGAGCGGTGTTCCCCAGGGCTCAGTACTGGGGCCGGTCCTGTTCAATATCTTCATCAATGATCTGGACGAGGGGATCGAGTGCTCCCTCAGTAAGTTTGCAGACGACACCAAGTTGGGCGGGAGTGTTGATCTGCTGGAGGGTAGGAAGGCTCTGCAGAGGGACCTGGTCAGGCTGGATCGATGGGCTGAGGCCAACTGTATGAGATTCAACAAGGCCAAGTGCCGGGTCCTGCACTTCGGCCACAACAACCCCAGGCAACGCTACAGGCTTGGGGAAGAGTGGCTGGAAAGCTGCCCAGAGGAAAAGGACCTGGGGGTACTGGTTGACAGCCGGCTGAACATGAGCCGGCAGTGTGCTCAGGCGGCCAAGAAGGCCAACGGCATCCTGGCCTGTATCAGAAATAGTGTGGCCAGCAGGAATAGGGAGGTGATCGTGCCCCTGTACTCGGCACTGGTGAGGCCGCACCTCGAATACTGTGTTCCGTTTTGGGCCCCTCACTACAAGAAAGACATGGAGGTGCTGGAGCGCGTCCAGAGGAGGGCAACGAAGCTGGTGAAGGGCCTGGAGCACAAGTCTTATGAGGAGCGGCTGAGGGAACTGGGGTTGTTTAGCCTGGAGAAGAGGAGGCTGAGGGGAGACCTCATCGCGCTCTACAACTACCTGAAAGGAGGTTGTAGCGAGGTGGGTGTTGGTCTCTTCTCCCAAGTAACTAGCGATAGGACAAGAGGAAATGGCTTCAAGTTGCGCCAAGGGAGGTTTAGATTGGACATTAGGAAAAATTTCTTTACTGAAAGAGTGGTTAGGCCTTGGAACAGGCTGCCCAGGGAAGTGGTGGAGTCACCATCCCTGGACGTATTTAAAAGACGTGTAGATGAGGCCCTTAGGGACATGGTGTAGTGGGCATGGTGGTGTTGGGTTGACGGTTGGACACGATGATCTTAGAGGTCTTTTCCAACCTGTATGATTCTATGATTCTATGATTCTATGATCCTGTGTCAAGATCTCCTCTTTTCCTGATAGTCTGGCTAATTCTTGAAGTCATCTATGGATTTTTTTTTTTTTCAGATAAAAAGCTAGCATTTGAAAACAGAAGCCTCCTGCAGCATTTCTTCCTCCTCCATTTCTTTCTCTGAGCCTTTAGATGGCACCACAATACAAACCTCTTAAGATTCAGCCTTAATATCATCTGCTAAGGAACTTCAAACTTTCGGGGCTCTTCATTACTGCAGCCAGCTCAAATGCTGCATGACTGCAGCAGGAGCTAGAACACCTGTTGCAGTTTAGTCTGGCTGGTATGGATAAATATATCAGCAAAAGTAGAGAAGTATGGCTCAGTGACCAGTCCTAGGTCTATAGAAGATACAACTTGAGTGTTAATCTGTTTATGCTACATCTCCACTTGCTTGTTATTGCTCATGCTAGACAGGTTACGCTAACCCATGCAGACTATTCAGATGCATGTTCATTTTGCTAGGTAGATTATGCTTGAAGTGTAGCAGAATTATAAAGGGTAATGTACTGAAATTTAAAACCACACCCATCAGTGTGCATAAAGGTGGGGAGCTCATATTTCAATTGCAAAGGGTAAACAATTTATTTTTTAGTCAGAGAACTTTGTTTACTCCTTAACCGTGTTGGAGATCTGGGGACTCCAAGTGTGTAATAACACAAGTACAATTTAGGACAGGTCAGACAGAAGCTTTATTAACTATGAACATAGTGAGAGAACATTCAGACAGCTTCTCCCCCTCTGCTCCCCTGTTCTCTGCCAAGTGATTGCAGAGACCCAACCTATATACTCTTTCAGGAAAAAAAAAAAAAGGAAGACGTGAGGAAAAACAATCATTTCAATGTTAATAAAGCCTGCTATCCATCCCTGGGAGGGATGGACTCCTTTAATGAGCTTGCTAACTGCCCAAATTCTAAGAAGGAATCAAACAGTAAACGACTGACAATATGGAGAGATGGCTCTTGGTGGAGCCTATAGGAGTGGGACACAAAGTATTATCTCAGCTCAGAAGTGGGGAGTTGGAAACAATCACAGACTGTTAGCTTTTAGTTAAAAGGAATGTTCTTTTAGTTAGGCTAAACTTCTTAGTCAAACCTCTCAAATCTTAAATATTAATAATTTTACCACCACAATCAAATATGCTTTCATCTTGCCATTCCCAAGGGATATCAGCTCTTCTAGAATTAGACTGTAGCAGTTATTAATCCTTTGGGAGAATTATTTTCAAGCTAATAGCCTCATTTAAATATTGAGTTTGTGAATTACAGAAAACCCTCAATGGGAGGTTTGAATCTGAATGGATCTCTCAGGGAGAAAATGATGCAACATACACACGTGTAAATTGACAGTTTTACCCTAATTCTGTAGCCTGTTCTGTGTTGTCCGAAAAGCGGATTCGTGCCCGGCGTGCAAGTAACCAATTCCACACGCTCAGGAGAGATATTGTTTTATTCAGGCCTGGGTGCTCGGTGGACTTGCCACAAATCAAGCACACCTGGTCTAGTCACCTTTCTGTTTATATCCATGCTTCTCATACATATTTTAAATTTCTCTTTTACATATTCATTACATTTCCGAGAACTAATTATAATATTACATCACCCTAGACACATGCGCACTAAAGCCTTTAGGGTCTTCTTGAGGGTCTCGGGTGGTCTCTGGTGGTCGTTAGGGTAGTGAACTCTTCATGAACTTATTTCCTCCTTTCCTTATAGGGTCGCAATTTGTCCCTAAGCCATGCTTGGACCACGTTTGTTTATAGTTTCCATAGCTAAAATTAATTATCACTAAATCTAACAATACTTCTAAAACACACATTTTATAATTAATTACTACTCCACACAATTACAAACACACACCTGTTAGTTACCTAACTTCTAAGCAACAAATCTTCATTGTTTAAAATTACAGAAGCGAGCAATATAGAATCCACAACAAACTAAACTATCTATAACCATAGTGTTCTTAAATTAAAACATATACATCTTGATCTTCTTCAATCAAACACCCACTCACTAACTTCATCATTCTGATTTCTTATTAACTGGTTTTTAACCCGGTTCTGGGCGAGGGCTATACACAGAACAATAACACTTTGAGGATTATTGTTGATTATGATTAACATTAACACTAATGCTAGGTATCACATAGCTGTTTTATTTCTTTAAAACTGTCTCTAAATGCAGAAACTGTTTTTGTATTAATCCTGCAAATTTTAAAAATAAACTCCAATATTTATTTTTTTACTTTAAGAATTGAATATTGCTAAGAGAGATTTTATGCTGGAAGATCAACCACAGGTGTTCCATTCACATGGGAATGACATTCTATAAGTGGTCCACTTCTATAGTGTTCAGAACTCCAGCTTGAATTCTGGATTTCCGAGAAATGACAATGTGCTCTTCCCTTAGGCACTATAGGTCACTTTGGGATTTGGCAACATTAGGTGCTGTTTTGAGAGAGACATCTTTGAGAACAGTATCTTTGCTATTGTACTGGGTTTGGATGGGATAGAGTTAATGTTCTTCATAGTAGCTTGTATGGGGCTATGTTTTGGATTTGTGCTGAAAATAGTGTTGATAACACACTGATGTTTTAGTTATTGCTGAGCAGTGCTTAAACAGAGTCAAGGCCTTTTCTGCTTCTCACACCACCTCACCAGCGAGTAGGCTGGGGGTGCACAAGAAGATGGGAAGGGACACAGCTGGGACAGCTGACCCCAACTGACCAAAGGGCTATTCCATACCATATGACGTCATGCTCAGCATAGAAAGCTGGGGGAAGGAGGAGGAAGGGGGTGATGTAGTAGGTACAGTATCTACTATTCCATACTGCTTGCTTCTGTAATTTTACTTGTTGCTTAGAAGTTAGGTAACTAGCAGGTGTTGTGTTTGCAGGTGTGTAGAATTGTAACTAGTCTAAATTGTGTATCCTGGAAGCATCGTTAGGCTCTAGTGAAGAATAACCTTGGAAACTATAAACAAACGTGGTCCAAGCATGGCTCAGGGACAAATTGCGACCCTATAAGGTAAAGAAGAAATAAGTTCATGAAGAGTTCACTACCCTAATGACCACCAGAGACCACCCGAGACCCTCAAGAAGACCCTAAAGGCTTTAGTGCGCATGTGTTTAAGATGACGTAATATTATAATTAGTTCTCGGAAATGTAATGAATATGTAAAAGAGAAATTTAAAATATGTATGAGAAGCATGGATATAAACAGAAAGGTGACTAGACCAGGTGTGCTTGATTTGTGGCAAGTCCACCGAGCACCCAGGCCTGAATAAAACAATATCTCTCCTGAGCGTGTGGAATTGGTTACTTGCACGCCGGGCACGAATCCACTTTTCGGACAACAGTTTTTGGCGACCCAGATGGGACTGCTGTGAAGCCTTGCCCGGATCGACGTGCTGGCTCTCGGTGGGGAGACCCTGCTCTCTGGACTCCAGCGCGCACCGACCTTTTGATTGGGGACTCCGTGAGTATCCTCCCCAACCAGAGCAGGTGAGCGACTCAACGGTGCAACGCTAAGGTAAAAGAGATATTATTCTGGGGTATAAAATTGTGCATGCATGTATTTGGTAAGGAATTGTGGCCACAGGTAAAGAGGTATATTCATATGCGTTTGACAGTGACGACTGGAGTATATGAAGTTGTGGTTAAGAACGTTCTTTTTAGGTAAAGGTATGGGAGCTCAACCATCAAAAGTAATACCTTGTTCCCCCTTAGGATGCATCATTAAACATTGGGGAAAATTTGGGGGTATTCCTTTGAGAAAGGATAAATTAATTGAATATTGTACTAAATGGTAGCCAATGTATAAATTAGAAGATGAGGAAAAATGGCCAGAATTGGGAACCTTGCAATATAATACTATTTTACAATTAATGTTATGAGGTACCTTATGTAATTTGTTTTTTTTCTTTGAGAAATGATCATGAAATTTGGAAAAAATGTAAACTTTTAGATTTAGATTCTAATGTAATGATGATGATGATGGAAAATAAGGAACCAAAAGTGCATTGTTGTTCTGCTTGTAGCATAGGAAAATGATGTTTAAAACTAGGAGAAGAGGAGGATACGCAAATGTTAGTACCACCAAATGAAAATGAAACTTCTGAAACCGAAGCAAGAGGAAGCAATACTTTTAGTCCGATAGCTGGCAGGACTAGAACCCAGCAAGGGTCTGTATTGTTAGCACCCCTTCGCCAGGCAGTGGGCCCAAGGGGGAAGCCAGTATTTGTGAAAGTACCTGTCGTGGTTTAACCTGGCAGGCAGCCAAATACCACGCAGCCGCTCACTCACTCCCCCCACCCCCAGCGGGACGGGGAGAGAATCGGAAGGGTAAGAGTGAGAAAAACTCGTGGGTTGAGATAAAGACAGTTTAATAGAACAGAAAAGGGAAAATAATAATAATAATGATAGAATATACAAAATGAGTGATGCACAATGCAATTGCTCACCACCCGCGCTGACCGATAACCAAGTAGCGATCTCTACTTCCTGGAACACGCCTCCCATTCATATACTGAGCATGACGTCACATGGTATGGAATACCCCATTAGCCAGCTGGGCTGGCTGTCCTGATTATGTTCCCTCCCATCTTGTGTACCTAGCTCAGTCAGTAGGCACGGGAGCTGTCCTTGGACTAGGAGGGCACTTAGCAACAACTGAAAACATCAGTGTGTTATCAACATTCTTCTCATACTAAATCCAAAACACAGCACTAGGAAGAAATTTATCCCTATCCCAGCCGAAACCAGGACAGTACCATTTACAACTTCTGATTTAATGAATTGGAAAGAGTTAGCAGGATCATATAGAGAGAATCCTGAAAAGGTGTATAGATCTTTATGAACAATTATTGAAAATCATAATCCAGATTGGCAAGATATTAAAATTCTTTTGAATAATTTGTTTACTTCTGAAGAAAAGAGGGTAGTATTAGAAAAAGCAAATATGGAAAATGACAGAATAAATGCAAGAGAAGGTCCTGCTCATTTTATGCCAACTCAAGACCCAAATTGGAATCCCAATAGCAATGACGGGAAATTGATGATTAAACAGTATCAACAATTAATTTTGTATGGAGTAAAAAATGGAATGTCCCACCCAAAGAATTTGGCGAAATTGACTCAAATAATTCAAGGAAAAACAGAGGACCCATCTGCCTTTTATGAACGATTATGTGAGGCAGCTAGGAAATGGACAGACTTAGATCCTGAGAGTGATGAGAACAGAGCAATATTTACTACTTTGTTTGTAGGGCAAGCTGCTCCAGATATTTGAAAGAAATTGCAGAAAGTGGATGGGATTACAGGAATGACTATACCACAGTTAATTGAAATTGCTTATAAGGTGTATAACAATAGGGAAGAGGAGGAAAAGAAAAATCAGGAAAAAGAAAAAAAAAAGACAGGAAACAAAAAGCTGCTATTCTAGCAGCTGCTTTTGTAAATGCCCAAGGATTAGCTGGAGGAAGAGGTAGAAGATATTTGAGAGGTAGAGATAGAGGGTATTTGAGAGGAAAAGGTAGAGGAGGTAGAAATATGTTTAAACAATATACCCCATTAGGATTTAATCAAATGTGCTGTATTTAAGAAACAGGGACACTGGAAGAGTGAGTGTCCAGAGAACAAAAAAGCAGTCGTGACTCAGTCACAGCAGATACCACCTGAAGCTGATTTACTTATGATGGGAGGAGATTCTGAATAATGGGGACCGGGGGTAGAAAATGATATTTTCCCAGCTGAGCCCCTGGTTCCAGTAAAGCTGGGAGATGAAATAGTCGATTTTTTAGTAGATACTGGAGCAAAATATTTTGTTATAAATACATGTAAAGAACCAATGAGTAAATTTAATGTATCTATTGTTGGGGTCACGGGAAAGAAAGAAGTAAGGCCTTTTTTGAAACCTTTAAAATGTAACATTGGAGGAAAAACATTGATGCATGAATTTTTATATATACTGGAATGCACCATGCCTCTCTTAGGACGGGATTTATTGACTAAATTGGGAGCACAAATTGCAAAACAAACTGTAATTTATTTAGAGTTTGAGATTTCCCAAGGACAGCGAAGATTGGGAAATGGTAAAAAAGAAGCCATTTGCAGGATGGCACCCCCTCAATCCAAAAGAGAGTTGAGAGAATTTCTAGGAATGGCTGGATGGTGTCGCCTTTGGATTCCAAATTATGGTTTGATGGCAAAACCATTGTATGAGGCAACCAAAGGCCATGAAGAAAATCCTGCCTCTTCAATGCCAAGTGAAAAAGAGAGTGATCTTGAACAGGTATATGCCAGCAGGCCAGATCTGAAAGATGTCCCTCTCCAAACTCCGGATGAAGAATTATTTACTGATGGAAGCAGCTTTGTTGTAAAAAGAGAAAGGAGGGCTGGCTATGCCGTGGTAACTTTAACTGAAGATCGAGAAATAAAAGCATTACCTCCAAATACATCCGCCCAGAAGGCAAAAATTATAACCCTGACAAAAGCCTTAAATTTGGCTAAAGGTAAAAGAGTCAACATCTATACAGATTCTAAATATGCTTTTGGAGTTGTGCATGCTCATGGAGCAATATGGAAGGAACGAGGACTTTTGTCTGCCAGTGGTACCCTTATAAAATATGAAACAAAGATTTTAAATTTGTTAGAAGCAGTACAGAAACCTAAAGAAGTTGCAGTGATTCATTCTAAGGCTCATCAAAAAAGGGACTCAAAAGTACTACAAGGAAATCAGAAAGCAGATGAGGCTGCTAAATGTGTAGCATTAAATACTATGATTTATGTTTTAATTCCATCAAAAGAAATTCAGGTGGAATTCCCAAATTATAGTGAGAAAGAAAATAAATTAGCTATGCTATTACATTGTAAGAAGAATGATCAAGGATGGTGGATAACTTCACATGGACAATGTATAGTAACCCCTGAAATTATGAAAAAATTAATGGTCAAAACCCATGCTGAAACACATATGGGAGCAGAAGCAATGGTGGAATCAATAAAACGATATGCGACAGGAACTAAAATGTTATTGATTGCTAAAAGTGTGAGTAATAAATGTGAGATTTGTCTTAGGAACAATCTGAAAATACAAATCCGACCCCCTCCTGGAGAGGTAAAGAAAAGCATAACTCCCGGTGAATATTGGCAAATAGATTTTTCAGAGTTACCGCGATGTAACCAATACCGATATCTATTGATATTGGTAGATACCTTCTCTGGATGGCCGGAAGCTTTCCCGTGTCGAACCAACAAGGCAAAAGAGGTTGTGAAACATTTGTTGAAAGAAATAATTTCAAGGTTTGGAGTCCCTTTAGGAATGTCCTCTGATAGAGGCCCACATTTTGTAGTGGAGGTTATTAAAAATGTAAAGAACCAAATATTAAAGAAACAAATTCCTAAAATATATCCAGAAGCTCAGTGGAAATAGATTGAAGCTTTACCATTTGCCTTGTTAAGAATTAGGGTGACCCCGAGAGTTAGAGAAAAAGTAAATTTATTTGAAATTTTGTATGGTAAACCTTATGATCCTTAATCTAACAGGAAGATCTAAACAAATGCATGTAATAGGAGAAAAATGTTACACCAGAATAAAAAAAAAATATATCCTAAACTGTGGACATCTATACCTAAGGGACCACTGAAATTAACTTTACGGCGTACTTGATGAGTTATCAGAGATGTTGTTAAATTATTTGTGATATTTAAAATATTTATTGTTAGGAAGAAAAAAAAAACCACCAAATTAATTAAGAAATTATAGTTTTAGGAGTAGAAAATATAAAGCCTGTTGATATTAATTATGACGATCAGTAAAGCTGAATCCTAATTTCTATTGCCAAAATAAGATAGAAATTCCAAATTTAAATTGGCATAGACAATTGTTCTTATTTGCAATACTGATCGTCATCTTAGTTATAATTATTTGTTGTATGATTTAATGTATGTCTTTTTGTAGACCAAATGCTTATAAGTAAATGATGTGAGACTCATGATGCTCAACATCATAAGTCTCAAAGGGGGGAATTGATGTAGTAGGTACAGTATCTACTATTCCATACTGCTTGCTTCTGTAATTTTACTGTTTGCTTCTGTAATTCTAAACAATGAAGACTTGTTGCTTAGAAGTTAGGTAACTAGCAGGTATTGTGTTTGCAGGTGTGTAGAATTGTAACTAGTCTAAATTGTGTATCCTGGAAGCATCGTTAGGCTCTAGTGAAGAATAACCTTGGAAACTATAAACAAACGTGGTCCAAGCATGGCTCAGGGACAAATTGCGACCCTATAAGGTAAAGAAGAAATAAGTTCATGAAGAGTTCACTACCCTAACGACCACCAGAGACCACCCGAGACCCTCAAGAAGACCCTAAAGGCTTTAGTGCGCATGTGTTTAAGATGACGTAATATTATAATTAGTTCTCGGAAATGTAATGAATATGTAAAAGAGAAATTTAAAATATGTATGAGAAGCATGGATATAAACAGAAAGGTGACTAGACCAGGTGTGCTTGATTTGTGGCAAGTCCACCGAGCACCCAGGCCTGAATAAAGCAATATCTCTCCTGAGCGTGTGGAACTGGTTACTTGCACGCCGGGCACGAATCCACTTTTCGGACAACAGAAGCATTGGTGGGAGAGGGGAGCAGGAAGGGAAGCTCCAATATAAAGGTCATGGGTAGCACAGACAGCAAAGGAAAATAATTACCAAGACAGATCACTTATTAAAATAGCCTGGAACACATTTGACCTGGGTGCAGACAAACAAAAATGTGGGGTGGAGGTCTCCTCTAAAATCCATGGACACAAACTGCCACAACTGGTCAGGTGTGGGGGTCGCTGCAAGAGACCCTGTGGTCTTTGCAGAAGCCTTTTGGTTCCAATGCAGGTGTCAGAACCAGACCTAGTCAGCCACATCTGCCTGTACTGTTGGCCACCAGTAGGCCCAGGTAATCAGGTGTTGTCTCTTCCAGCAGCCCCCATGTCTGGCTATAGATGCATCATGGCATTGGTGGAGGACTTATATTCACAGCAGCCCCTTTGGGATGTACAGCTGCCTGTCCCAGTACAGGCAGCCATCCTGTTCTCACAGGTTGGGGGTAGCTATGCCAGCAGGATGCTGTGCCAAGAGCAGGTCATCTGCAGTGGCCTGGTGAACTTCTGCAGCAAGCTCATCCTCTGCCATAGCTGCAATGAAGTGTCTTGGAGAAAAGAGAGCATGAGGTATGCATTTGAATCTCGGTCGTCCTGCAACAAGGCATCTGCCTTGCCGTTCTGCTTTTCTGTTCAGTAGGTGAATGTGAAGGGGAAGTGTGAAAAGGAAGAGGCCCAGGAAGGGCGAGGTGGGGAGAGAGGCACTTCATCCTTCCATAGTTTTCCAGGTCCTGGTGGCCAATCAGCATCACTGTCAGTTCTGCCCCCTCAAGGAGGTGCTGCCACTCCTTGAAGGCAGCTGTGACTGCCAGGAGCTTCTTGTCCCAGATGTCATAATTCCTCTCAGCAATGAGCTGCTGGCAGAATAAAAAGGCACAGGGGTGGAGCTCCTAAGTGAGGCTGACCTTCTGGGAGAGGGTGGCCCCTATGGCTGGGTGTCGTGGTTTAACCCCAGCCAGCAACTAAGCCCCACACAGCCGCTCACTCACTTCCCCCTGGTGGGATGGGGGAGAGAATCGGAAGAGTAAAAGTGAGAAAACTCGTGGCTTGAGATAAAGACAGTGTAATAGGCAAAGCAAAAGCCACGCACGCAAGCAAAGCAAAATAAGAAATTCATTCACTCCTTCCCATCTGTCGTGGTTTAACCTGGCAGGCAGCCAAATACCACGCAGCCACTCACTCACTCCCCCCACCCCCAGCGGGACGGGGAGAGAATCGGAAGGGTAAGAGTGAGAAAAACTCGTGGGTTGAGATAAAGACAGTTTAATAGAACAGGGAAAAAGAAGGGAAAATAATAATGATAATGATAATGATAAAATATACAAAATGAGTGATGCACAATGCAATTGCTCACCACCCGCGCTGACCGATAACCAAGTAGCGATCGGTACTTCCTGGATCACGCCTACCCTTCATATACTGAGCATGACGTCACATGGTATGGAATACCCCATTAGCCAGCTGGGCTGGCTGTCCTGATTATGTTCCCTCCCATCTTGTGTACCTAGCTCAGTCAGTAGGCACGGGAGCTGTCCTTGGACTAGGAGGGCACTTAGCAACAACTGAAACCATCAGTGTGTTATCAACATTCTCCTCATACTAAATCCAAAACACAGCACTAGGAAGAAATTTAACCCTATCCCAGCCGAAACCAGGACACCATCGGCAGGCAGGTGTTCAGCCATCTCCAGGAAAGCAGGGCTCCATCACGCATAATGGTTACTTGGGAAGACAAACGCCATAACTCTGAATGTCCCCCCTTCCTTCTTCTTCCCCCAGCTTTATATTGCTGAGCATGATGTCATATGGTATGGAATATCCCTTTGGTCAGTTGGGATCAGCTGTCCCGGCTGTGTCCCCTCCTAACTTCTTGTGCACCCTCAGCCTACTCGCTGGCGGGGTGGTGTGAGAAGCAGAAAAGGCCTTGACTCTGTGTAGGCACTGCTCACCAGTACCTAAAACATCCCTGTATTATCAACACTGTTTCCAGCACAAATCCAAAACATAGCCCCATACTAGCTACTATGAAGAAATTTACCTCTATCCCAGCCAAAACCAGCACACTGAGGCATCTGCTTCCACAATGAAAGGCTGGCTGAGGTCAGGGTAGACTGGGATGGGAGCCCTGGTGAATGCTCATTTCAGGTTTTCAAAAGCTACTTGTGCTTTGTGTGGACATCAGAAGCAAGCCCCCTTCCGGGTGGGTGCTGTTATAGGAGTCACAGCACTGGAAAACTATGAACCCTTGCATCTCCCTGCACACTAGAAGGGGGCTGCCAACTCATGACAGCTTCAACCTTCTTGGGGTCCATACACAAACTGTTGGGGCTGGCCCACCAGGTACTCCAGGAACTCCACCCTCTGCTGGTGGAAGGAGCATTTCTCTCATTTGACATAGACAGCGCTGCCACAAGCAACTCAAAACCTCCCAGATGCAGTCTATGTATGTGGAGAATATCAAGATCTCATCCAGGTATGCCACTACATAATTATTATGCAAGTCCCTCAGCACATCATTTACAAAATGCTGGAAGGTGTCCGGCGCATCAAGGAAACGGAATGGCATCACAAGATATTTGTAGTGGCTGTATCTGGTGTGGAAGGCAGTTTTCCATTTATCGCCCTGACAGATTCGGAGCAAATCGTAAGCCCCTGACAGATTCAGTTTAGTGAACCAGTGAGCCCCCTGCAGTTGGTCAAAGAGCTCTGGGATGAGAGGCAGTGGATGCTGGTTCTTACCTGTGATGTTGTTCAGCTCCCTGTAATCTATACAGGAGCAAAGACCCCCATTCTTCTGTTTGACAAAAAATATGGGGGCCTGAGTGGAGGAGGTGAAAGGGCAGATGAATCCACGTGCCAGATATACTCCTTGAGGGCTGCTAATTTAGGGTGTGACAAGGCATAGATGTGCCCGAAGGGTACCTACTTTCCCGGGGATTAGGTCAATGGGGCAGTCTTATGGGCAAGAGGGCAGCAGTGTTTCTGCCCCCTTCTTCTCAGGCATCAGCAAAGTTGCTGTACTCATCTGGGAATGTTGTTGGGGGGGTCCAGTGGCTGAGGTAGGGGCATGGTCCTGGGGCCTGGGTGATTCAGGGTTGGGGAGTCATGGGAGTGCAGAGATCTTGGGGCTGAGGCTGTGCCATGGTGAAGACAGGGCTGTGATCTGGGGGCATTATACTTGACATGGATACGGTGCAATTATGCTCCTTGGTCACAGTCCTCTGGGGGGGGGGTGTCATTGTAGGGCTCTCGGCAGCAAACAAGACCATGACAGTTGTTTGTCCAGACAATTGTTCACAAGGTGTAGAGCTAGTAACATGGGAATCTCTGGACCAACCCATGCAGGGTACTGTGGTGGGGAAAGCACCCCTCAGTGGGTCCTAGGGCAGGCTCCTGCCCTCAGGCTTTGAGTTTCCCCTTCCCTCAGGGATGTACAAGGTTTCCAACTGCCAGTCAATGACATGGTTGTGCTTCTGTAACCAGGGCAGCCTGAGAATGACAGGAAAGAGGGAGGTGGGCAGGATGGGGAAGGACAGTCTCTGAGTATCCAGGTGGCACAGTTACCCAAAGGGGAAGAATCTTATGAGTGATTTCCCCACCACACCATTGGTGATCCTCCCACCTACAGCAGTGACTGTGGTTGGGGTGGGTTGGGGCTGGGTAGGGATCTGGGCACTCTGGGCAAACTCAGGGGCCACAAAACTACAGGAGGCCACCCAGTCCACCAGTGTAGTAGTTGGATAGTGCATCCACCTGGGAGGCTGATGGTAAGGGGTATTGTGAGACAGGTTCTAGTGCACATGCTCTGACAGTACTCCCCTATATGTGCCTGCCAACCTGTCTTTCCTGACTTTTTCTTCTCTCGGGTTTCTGTCCTGCCCCTTATTTTCCTTTTTGATGTTCTCCTCCCTTTGTATTTCCTTCATACCCACAGTCTCTGTGCTCTCTCCCCATTATTTCAGCCTCCTTACAGTTCCCTATGCTCTCATTAAGCCACTCAGCAGCAGCCATTTTCCTTCAAGAGAGCTGGAGTTTGGCCCCAGTGAGAATATTGGAGGCAGTAAAGGCTGTGTTTCCTAAGGGCTCATGGTGGCTTTAAGAAAAAGGAAATCCTGGTGTGAGTGGGGTGTGCTTCATGTTACATGAAGGGGTGTACTGGGTTTATGTGGCAGGGGGCTGCAGGGGTGGCCTCTGTGAGAAGAGACCAGGGGCTTCCCCCATGCCAGACAGAGGTGGTTCTGAGAGAAGGGATTAAGGAATTTTAGTAGTTGAATGATTAATAGTAGTTAGAAGATTGAATCAGTAGGTAGGGGCTTGACACTTTGTTCCTCACAAGGCCGGCTCAGCCTGATAAGGCCGACTCAGCTATGGTGTAAATTAACTGTGGCTCCTCACAAGGACAGTTCCTGATAAGGACTAAGAACTTGTCTCAAGAAGCCAGCTAAAACTGACCCTGCGGTTTGGACAAAAGTAAGACGACAACTGAGCCTGCGCAAGAACAAAAGGTTAATAGCGGTGACAAAGAGGAACCACTAACCTTCATCCCCACGACCCCCGACGACCACCACTAGGAGGCAATGCGCAAGCGCAGATGGGAGGGGTCTATGGAAATGACTTCTTGGAACTCATTTTAATACAAAGCGGGGACAGGTCATGCATATGTATAGGCGTATTACGAAACTCTATGAATATGTAATGTTTTACTGTATATATTTATGGTAAGTGCCACGTTGAGACGCGCACGACTTTGGTGGGACTACCCCCCGTGCTGCCCAGTGCTGAATAAACATACCTACTTTACAATCTCATAGATTGTGGAGTCCGGTTTCTGCAAGTCAGTTTTGGCGAGCCAGGCAGGAGACACTCTGCTTCACCGCGGGATCGGCTGAGGAGCGGACGCCCCTGGGCACGCCCCGAGCACTTCCTCGGAGGGGACTCCGCTGCCAGCTGCTCACCGTGGGAGTAGACAAGAACCTCCTGAGTCCGCAGAAAGGAAAGGTATGTTTTAGGAGAGGGGCCTGTAAGTTGTACGCGTGGCCGGGGCTGCTGGTAAATCGTGCAGAGACGTCTGGCGTGCAGCATAGTCCCTGTATGGTAGGAGGGTACCCTGCACGGTAGGGGATTCGCTGACCGATAGAGCGGCCGCTAGCGATCTTGGGAGTAGATCGAGTGAATCTGAGGTTTCTGCTGCATCCCAGTGTTGGGAGCCAGGACGGACCTGCTAATGACTGGTATATAAGAAGCAGGAGAAGGGTAAGCAGACCTCCTCGCAATTGCGATTGGGTCATCTTTACAGTTGCAGCCGCTGGGTGGGTGTTAACTGGAGTAATTAATGTACAATTAGTCTGAGGAGTTGTACGTGGCATGGCCATAAGTATTATCATCTGTTGCAACAATTTATTGTGTGACTGAGTGTCTGTGTTGTATGAGTGAGGCGCAGCACAGCTGCGAAGCGAGTGCGGAGTTCTGATCCGCGGTTCCGTAATCTCCGCGAGGAGAGCGGCCGCAGACGAACGAAGTGAATGATAGGATCAAGCCTTTGTCTTTTGTGTACGAAAACATTGTAGAATTTTGTGAAAAAGCAGTATTGTATATCTAGAGGGTTCTATGATAAGAAAACCTTCGATAAAATCACTAAGACAGTGCGGGAAGGAAAACTAGTCCCGTCATCTTATTAAAGGTTAAAAAGAAAAGATCAATAAAGGGAAGATATGAAATGGGTAACATTCAAAAGGGAGTCTTGAAGAAAAGCCCCTTGGGCTGTGTGCTTGCTCATTGGAGAGATATTGTTGGGATCGGAGGGACGGAAAATAGAAAGATTCTTATTAAATATTGTAATCAATGGTGGCCATTGTATAAATTGGAAAGTGAGGCTAAATGGCCACTTAATGGATCAATAGACTACAATACTCTCCTACAATTGATGCTATTTCTAAGGAGAGAAGGGAAGTGGGATGAAGTTTCATATGCAGACATGTTTTTCACCCTCCGAAACCATCCGGAGTGGCAAAGGGACTGTGGAATGGCACCACCACAGGACCCTATGGTACTCGCACTTGAGCGAGAAAATAATAAGAAACTTAAAGGTAAACTGAAGCGGTGTTGCTCGGCATGCAGTATTGGACAGAGGTGTATGAAAGCAAACAAAATTCACCAGGCGCCGGAACCAGATCTAACTGACCTGTTTAAGCCTCCCCCTCGACCACAGGAACAGGATGCGGACTCGGACGAAACTTCCACCCCCCCGGACAGCCCTGTATCGTCCCGTACCAGAAAGAAAACTGCCCCAGTAGCCTTACAGGCACCTCTTCGAGAGGCGGTGGCGCCTGATGGCGGGACGATGCTAATCAAGGTACCTTTTTCCACTACTGATTTAGGGGAATGGAAAAGGGTTGCAAAGGATTATAGGAGCGATCCGATCAGTGTAACTAAACATTTTCAGTTTATTGTGAAACAACATAACCCTGATTGGAAGGACATACAATTATTATTAGACTATATGACTGAAACAGAAAAGCAATTGATTTTAAAAACAGCAGGGAGTTTGGCTGATGATCACTATAAGACTACAGGAGGGGATGTTAAGGAATATTTCCCTCTACAAGATCCAAAATGGGATGCGAACAGATCTGCAGAAAAGGTAAAACTACAGGGGTATCAGGAGTGGATTTTGAGAGGAATGGAAAAGGCTATCCCCAAAACTATGAACTGGTCAACTTTATATGCAGATAAGCAAGGTCCCTCTGAGTCCCCATCCGAATTCCTGGATCGACTGAGGGATGCAATGCGCCGTAACACACCGCTGGATCCTGGATTCAAGGTAGGAATACAACAACTAGTCTCTCTGTTTTTGGGTCAGTCCACAGGGGACATTAGGCGCAAGCTCCAGAAGCTACGCACTACAGAAAGTAGAAATTTGGAAGTGTTGCTAGATGAAGCATGGAGAGTATTTAGTAACAGAGAAGAAGGATATAGACAAGGGCAAAGGAGAATAATAACAGCTTTCAGGGAAGAGGAAGGAAGGAGGCCTAGACAAGAACCGTCTCGCTTAGAAAAAAATCAATGTGCACGATGCAAAAAGTTTGGTCATTGGAAAGGAGAATGTCCGATGAATAGGGGAAGAGGACGAAATTATCAGGCAAGGAAAGTGGTAGCTCATGTGAAAAAGGACTGACGGGAACCTGGGGAATCCACCCTAGCGGATCCACTGGTTATAATAAAGCTAGGGATCGCGTTAGGTCGTGCAGAGAGGAAATTAGAAAGGCAAAAGCCCGGCTAGAACTCAACCTGGCCACTGTCGTGAGAGACAACAAAAAATGCTTTTATAAGTATGTTAATGACAAAAGGAGAGCCAAGGAGAATCTCCATCCTCTATTGGATGCGGGGGGGAACGTTGCCACCAAGGACGAGGAAAAGGCTGAGGTACTCAACGCCTTCTTTGCCTCAGTCTTTAGTAGTCAGAGTGGTTATCCTCAGGGTACTCAGCCCCCTGAGCTGGAAGACAGGGACGACGAGCAGGATAAACCCCCCATAATCCAAGAGGAAGCAGTTAATGACCTGCTATGCCACCTGGACGTTCACAAGTCTATGGGGCCGGATTGGATCCACCCGAGGGTACTGAGGGAGCTGGCAGAGGAGCTTGCCGAGCCGCTCTCCATCATTTACCAGTCATCCTGGTTAACAGGGGAGGTCCCGGACGACTGGAGGCTTGCCAATGTGACTCCCATCTACAAGAAGGGCTGGAGGGAGGATCCAGGGAACTACAGGTCGGTCAGCCTGACCTCGGTGCCGGGGAAGATCATGGAGCGGTTGGTTTTGAGGGTGCTCACGAGCCATGTCCGGGACAACCAGGGGATCAGGCCCAGCCAGCACGGGTTCATGGAAGGCAGGTCCTGCTTGACCAACCTGATCTCCTTCTATGACCAGGTGACCCGCCTAGTGGATGAGGGAAAGGCAGTGGATGTGGTCTACTTGGACTTCAGTAAGGCCTTTGACACTGTCTCCCACGGCATTCTCCTAGAGAAGCTGGCAGCTCACGGCCTAGACAGGTACACTCTTTGCTGGGTAAAAAACTGGCTGGATGGCCGAGCCCAGAGAGTTGTGGTGAACGGAGTTAAATCCAGTTGGCGGCCGGTCACGAGCGGTGTTCCCCAGGGCTCAGTACTGGGGCCGGTCCTGTTCAATATCTTTATCAATGATCTGGACGAGGGGATCGAGTGCTCCCTCAGTAAGTTTGCAGACGACACCAAGTTGGGCGGGAGTGTTGATCTGCTCGAGGGTAGGAAGGCTCTGCAGAGGGACCTGGACAGGCTGGATCGATGGGCCGAGGCCAACTGTATGAGGTTCAACAAGGCCAAGCACCGGGTCCTGCACTTGGGCCACAACAACTCCAGGCAACGCTACAGGCTTGGGGAAGAGTTGCTGGAAAGCTGCCCAGAGGAAAAGGACCTGGGGGTGCTGGTTGACAGCCGGCTGAACATGAGCCGGCAGCGTGCCCAGGTGGCCAAGAAGGCCAACGGCATCCTGGCCTGTATCAGAAATAGTGTGGCCAGCAGGAGTAGGGAGGTGATCGTGCCCCTGTACTTGGCACTGGTGAGGCCGCACCTCGAATACTGTGTTCAGTTTTGGGCCCCTCAGTACAAGAAGGACATGGAGGTGCTGGAGTGTGTCCAGAGAAGGGCAACGAAGCTGGTGAAGGGCCTGGAGCACAAGTCTTATGAGGAGCAGCTGAGGGAACTGGGGTTGTTTAGCCTGGAGAAGAGGAGGCTGAGGGGAGACCTCATCGTGCTCTACGACTACCTGAAAGGAGGTTGTAGCGAGGTGGGTGTTGGTCTCTTCTGCCAAGTAACTAGCGATAGGACAAGAGGAAATGGCCTCAAGTTGCACCAAGGGAGGTTTAGATTGAACATTAGGAGAAATTTCTTTACTGAAAGAGTGGTCAGGCCTTGGAACAGGCTGCCCAGGGAAGTGGTTGAGTCACCATCCCTGGAGGTATTTAAAAGACGTGTAGACGAGGCCCTTAGGGACATGGTGTAGTGGGCATGGTGGTGTTGGGTTGACGGTTGGACACGATGATCTTAGAGGTCTTTTCCAACCTGTATGATTCTATGATTCTATGATTCTATGATTCTATGATTCTAGGGAAGGAAGAACAAGAGGTAGAATTTTTAGTTGATACAGGGGCAACATACTCAGTTTTGAATCAAGCCTTGATGCCCCTGGAGAATGATTACATCATGGTAAAGGGGGCAACTGGCCAAAGTGAAAAGGCGTATTTTTATAAACCTTTGAAATATGAACTGGGAAAACAATGGGGAATTCACAGATTTCTATATATGCCCAAGTCTCCAAAGGCCCTATTGGGAAGAGACTTGCTGGAACAATTAGGTGCAAAAATTATATTCGAAAAAGGAGAAATTTCTCTGAAAGTAAAAGATCAACAATACATTCAAATCCTGAGTTTATTCTTAACCAGTCCTTCCATAAAAAAAGAAATTAGGGAGGAAGTCTTAAATCAGGTATGCCCTGGGGTATGGGCTACCGATGTACCAGGAAGAGCAAAGAATGCACTACCTGTTGAAGTTAAACTTAGAAAGGGAAACCAACAACCAGTAAGGATTAAGCAATATCCCCTAAAGAGAGAAGATAGAGAAGGGATTCGGCCGATAATCGAAAAATTTTTACAATTCGGACTATTGAAAGAACGTGAGTCTAATTTTAACACACCCATATTACCACTTCGTAAGCCTGACGGGTCGTACCGTGTGGTCCAGGATCTACGGGCTGTAAACAAGGTAACTGAGGATCTCTACCCCGTGGTGGTGAATCCATATACTCTGTTGACTACACTAACACCTGAATTAGCCTGGTTTACTGTTATAGACTTGAAAGATGCCTTCTTTTGCCTCCCTCTCCATGAAGCCAGCCAAAGATTGTTTGCATTCGAATGGGAAAACCCCAAAACCGGTCGCAAGACTCAACTCACCTGGACGGTGTTGCCACAAGGATTCAAAAATAGCCCTACCATTTTTGGCAATCAGCTTGCGAAGGACTTGGAATCATGGGAAAGGAAAACTGCTACAATACGTGGACGATATCCTGATTGCCACCGAAACAGAGAATGATTGTATCACCTGGACGGTGAGTCTATTAAATTTCTTAGAGCTCCAAGGGTACCGGGTGTCTAAGAAGAAAGCCCAAGTAATACAGCGCAAAGTGATTTATTTAGGCTATGAAATCAGTGCTGGGGAAAGAACCTTGGGACAAGCCCGCAAAGAGGCAATCTGCCAAACCCAGAGACCTCGAACAGTGAAAGAGTTACGGACTTTCTTGGGAATGACTGGGTGGTGTCGGCTGTGGATTTATAATTATGGACTGCTTGTTAAACCATTATATGCCCTAATAACTACCGACCAGGGACACCTTGAATGGAACAACCAGGCCATACGAGCCTTTGAAAAACTAAAGAAAGCCTTGATGTCAGCTCCAGCTTTGAGGCTCCCAGATGTGAGTAAGCCATTTCTCCTCTTTTCCCACGAAAAACAAGGGGTTGCTCTGGGGATACTAGCACAGAATTTGGGTCCCGATTGACAAGCAGTTGCCTACTTTTCCAAACAGTTGGATGCAACTGCGAAGGGTTGGCCTGGATGCTTGCGGGCAGTCGCAGCTGTAATACTAAACATACAAGAAGCCCGAAAATTCACCCTGGGTCAGAAATTGACTGTGCTGGTGTCCCATACAGTATCTGCAGTACTGGATGCGAAGGGTGGACATTGGCTTTCTCAACAAAGATTTCTAATATATCAGGCTATATTGGTAGAACAGGATGATGTGGAAATAGTAGTCACTAACATTGCCAACCCAGCTTCCTTCCTAGAGGGAAACACAGGAGAACCAGTGCATCGTGACTGCTTAGAAACCATTGAAGCAACATATGCAAGCCGGCCAGATCTGAAAGACAGCCCCGTAGAAGACGGAGAAAACTGGTTCACAGACGGAAGCAGCTATGTCCTGAGTGGTAAAAGATACACGGGATACGCTATTACCACTAGTCAGGAGATAATAGAATCAAGACCTTTGCCCCTAAATACCTCAGCACAGAAGGCGGAGATAATCGCTCTAACCTGTGCCTTGGAATTGGCCCAAGGAAAAATTGTGAACATTTATACAGACTCAAGATATGCCTTCGGAGTTGTGCACGCACATGGGGCAATCTGGAAAGAAAGAGGGTTATTGAACTCTCAAGGAAAGAATATTAAACACGCAGAGGAAATTTTGAGACTGTTGGAGGCAGTACAACTTCCTGAGAAAGTGGCGATTATACACATCAAGGCACACCAGAAAGTGAGCTCGGAATTGGAAAGGGGAAATGAGCTGGCGAACAAAGAAGCAAAACAGGCAGCCAAGGCAAAGGTAAAATCGAAGGGGCTTTAGTCCCTGACAGGCGAATCTCCCTAGAAGGTAAGCCAGAATATACCAAAGAAGATCAGAAGCTTATTGCAGATCTAAAAGGGTCATATAATAGAGAGGGGTGGGCTCTCACCCCACAAGGAAAGTTAATCATTCCCTCCTATCTAACATGGTCTCTGATAAGGGAAGAACATAGAAAGAGGCACTGGGGGACAGAGGCCCTATATAAACACCTAATTAGAGAGATCGTAGCTAGAAATCTATACACCACTGTGAGACAAGTGACACAGCAGTGCGATCTTTGCCTCCAGACTAATCCCAAGAATACCCCCAAACCAGAAATGGGCCAAATTGGAAAAGGCAACGGGCCTGGGCAACAATGGCAGATCGATTTTTCAGAACTCCCAAGAAAAGGGGGGTATCGATATTTATTGGTATTAACTGACACCTTTTCAGGTTGGCCAGAGGCATTCCCTACCAGGACAGCCAAGGCTTGGGAGGTAACCAGAACATTAATACAAGAAATAATACCATGTTTTGGGGTTCCAGCAACCATATCTTCTGACAGAGGACCACATTTCATCTCAAAAGTAGTACAACAAATTAGCCGCCATTTGGGCATAGATTGGCAGCTTCATACCCCGTATCGTCCCCTGTTGAGTGGCCAAGTAGAAAAAATGAACCACTTAATCAAACAGCAGATTGTGAAATTGGGACAGGAAACTAACCTGGCCTGGCCTCAGTCTCTTCCTTTGGCTCTTTTGCGCATACGAACTAGGCCAAGAGGAAAGGAAGGACTGAGCCCTTTTGAAATCTTGTATGGACGACCCTATAGAGTACAGAAAGGGATGTCCACGCAAGCTGGGGATGAAATCATGACCTCCTACATGGTTGCATTGGGGAAACAACTCAGGAAGGTTGAGAAATATGTGGTTGGGACTCGAAGCAGGGGTTTGGATGGGCCTGTACATAATATACAACCTGGAGACTATGTGTATGTAAAGTCTCTTGCAGAGAAAACTTTGGAGCCGCAGTGGGAAGGACCATTCCAGGTACTCCTCACCACCTTCACAGCAATCAAAATCAAAGAACAGAGCGCCTGGATCCATCACACCAGAGTGAAGAAGGCACATAAATCTCCATGGAAGGTTGCACAAGCCCAACCAGGAAAATTATTTTTCTCACGGTCATAATTATAATTCAGGGATGGGAGAGCGCTCCTAGCCAGAATAATATTGAGCAGCCTTGGTCTCAAGCTTATGTCAAACATACTGGATCCATGGGGAAATATTCTGATCTAAAGAGTTTAACTCTATGCACGGAAGTCAAGTATACTTGAAAGAGGAATGGAATAATATAAAAGGCATTAATATAAAGTAAAAGAATTTACTAACTTTTTAGAAAAGGGGGGACTGAGAGAAGGGATTAAGGAATTTTAGTAGTTGAATGATTAATAGTAGTTAGAAGATTGAATCAGTAGGTAGGGGCTTGACACTTTGTTCCTCACAAGGCCGGCTCAGCCTGATAAGGCCGACTCAGCTATGGTGTAAATTAACTGTGGCTCCTCACAAGGACAGTTCCTGATAAGGACTAAGAACTTGTCTCAAGAAGCCAGCTAAAACTGACCCTGCGGTTTGGACAAAAGTAAGACGACAACTGAGCCTGCGCAAGAACAAAAGGTTAATAGCAGTGACAAAGAGGAACCACTAACCTTCATCCCCACGACCCCCGACGACCACCACTAGGAGGCAATGCGCAAGCGCAGATGGGAGGGGTCTATGGAAATGACTTCTTGGAACTCATTTTAATACAAAGCGGGGACAGGTCATGCATATGTATAGGCGTATTACGAAACTCTATGAATATGTAATGTTTTACTGTATATATTTATGGTAAGTGCCACGTTGAGACGCGCACGACTTTGGTGGGACTACACCCCCCGTGCTGCCCAGTGCTGAATAAACATACCTACTTTACAATCTCATAGATTGTGGAGTCCGGTTTCCGCAAGTCAGTTCCAGCCAGCTCCAAAACGGACCCACCACTGGTCAAAGATGAGCCAACCAGCAAAGCTGGTGGCGCCTCTGTGAAAACATATTTAAGAAAGGGTAAAAAACGCTGCGCAGCAGCTGTGAGAGAGGAGTGAGAAATGTGAGAGACAACCCTGCAGACACCAAGGTCGGTGAAGAAGGAGGGGGAGGAGGTGCTCCTGGCACCGGAGCAGAGATTCCTCTGCAGCCCATGGTGAAGACCATGGTGAAGCAGGTTGTCCCCCTGCAGCCCATGGAGAGGACCACATTGGAGCAGATATCCACCCTGCAGGCTGTGGAGGACCCCACACCAGAGCAGGTGGATATGCCCTGAAGGAAGCTGCAGCCCATGGAGAGCCCACGCTAAAGCAGGCTCCTGGCAGGAACTGCAGCCCACGCAGGAGCAGTCTTTTCCTGAAGGACCGTACCCCGTGGAAAGGACCCGTGTTGGAGCAGTTTGAGAAGGGGAATTTTGCTCGTTCCCTAGAGCATTCTGACTAAGGGAGAAGAAAATTGCTGTACAACTGATGCACATTCCACTGCAGAACTCCAGTCACTGGTATTTTTCCTCTGCTCATTTAACTCTGCTATGCTTAACTGTGTATTATACCACTTATGATATTAATTGTCTAAAAAGAAAGGAAAAATCTCTTCTGGGAACTTCTTCAGGGATCATCTTCTAGGAGTTTCTGGTGGCTTGCTGCTGCTGGTGAGGGTTTGTTTCTGGAGACTTTTGCTCCTGTCAGCTCTAACAGTGAGCTTCTGTTGGCTGTTTCCTGATTAGGAAGTGCCTACAGCTATTGTCTTCAACTGACTGCTGATCAGGGAGTGTGAAAAACCAATTCAGTTGGTGCTGGGGGAGTAGCTATGTAACTGGTAGTCAGGAGCACAGCTCCCAGAGACAGAAAAACAGAGACATAATAGTTGTCACAGCAGTTAACATAGCAGGGATTCAGAGAGGCCCAGGAACTTGTTCAGGATAGTGTGTCGATGTACCACAAGGCATAGTCTCCAGCACCAGCTGGAGCAACTGTCCTTAGCACATCAGAGGCCTTGATCCAGATGGATCTCAGGGAGAGGACACCATTGTCCAGGTCTGGGGCTGCAGGGAGTGCCTGGGGTCTTTCCCTGGGGCTAGGGGGTGACAGTAGCTTCACCTATGGGAGGTATACTCTGGTCGAGGCACTGAGTCACTAGGTGAAGGAGCTACAAGAGGAATGGAGCAGATTGTGTAGCATCAGGGAGGATGAAGATCAACAGAGTCTTCACAGAGACCCTGCAGAGACAAGAGCCTGAGCCCAGCAATGCAAGGAATAAGAGACAGCTAGAGGCTATGCTCAAATGAACGCTGAGTAGAGACTACCAAGATGGGGAAAGCTGGAAACCTTTTACTCCTGGAAATAGAAGGAAGGTTTCTTTTCTGCCTGCAGATCTGCAATTACAGGATCGTAGGATAATTCCGGTTGGAAGGGACCTCAGAAGGTCTCTAGTCCAACCTCCTGTTCAAAGCAGGGTCAACTATGAGGTCAGAACAGGTTACTCAGAGCTTTACACAGTCCAGTCTCGAAAACCTACAAGGATGGAGACTGCACAACCTCTCTGGGCAACCTGTTCCACTCCTTGACTGTCTTTGTGGTAAAAAAGCTTTTCCTTGTATCTAGTCCAAAACTCTCTTGATTCAATTTATGACCATTGTCTCTTGTCCTGCCATTCACCAATGTGAAGAGCCTGGCTCCATATTCTTAATGGCTTCCTTGTAGCCACTGGAAGGTGTCTATTAGGTCCTCCCCCAAAGTCTTCTCTTCTCCAGGCTGAACAAGCCCAATTCCCTCAGCCTCCCCTCATAAGGCAAGTATTCCATCCCCCTGACCATCTTGGTGGCCCTCTGCTGAAGTCACCCCAGTTTATCAACATCTTTCTTGTATTGGGGGGGTGTCCAAAACTGGATGCAGTATTCTAGATGTGGTCTCATCAGCACTGAGATAATCACTTCCCTTGATCTACTGGCTATACTCCTTTTAATACAGCCCAGGATATTGTTGGCTTTATTTGCTGCCAGGGTACATTGCTTTCCACCAAGACTCCCAGGTCCTTTTCAGTAGAGTTGCATTCTTTGCTCTTCCTGGTACATCGGTAGCCCATACCCCAGGGTATACCTGATTTAAGACTTCCTCCCTAATTTCTCCTTTTATGGAAGGACTGGTTAAGAATAAACTCAGGATTTGAATGTATTGTTGATCTTTTACTTTCAGAGAAATTTCTCCTTTTTCGAATATAATTTTTGCACCTAATTGTTCCAGCAAGTCTCTTCCCAATAGGGCCTTTGGAGACTTGGGCATATATAGAAATCTGTGAATTCCCCATTGTTTTCCCAGTTCATATTTCAAAGGTTTATAAAAATACGCCTTTTCACTTTGGCCAGTTGCCCCCTTTACCATGATGTAATCATTCTCCAGGGGCATCAAGGCTTGATTCAAAACTGAGTATGTTGCCCCTGTATCAACTAAAAATTCTACCTCTTGTTGTTCTTTCCCTAGCTTTATTATAACCAGTGGATCCGCTAGGGTGGATTCCCCAGGTTCCCGTCAGTCCTTTTTCACATGAGCTACCACTTTCCTTGCCTGATAATTTCGTCCTCTTCCCCTATTCATCGGACATTCTCCTTTCCAATGACCAAACTTTTTGCATCGTGCACATTGATTTTTTTCTAAGCGAGGCGGTTCTTGCCTAGGTCTCCTTTCCTCTTTTTTCCTTACAACTGCCACTGTTCTCCTTTGTACCTGTTTGTATGCTTCTTCTCTGTTACTAAATACTCTCCATGCTTCATCTAGCAACACTTCCAAATTTCTACTTTCTGTAGTACGTAGCTTCTGGAGCTTGCGCCTAATGTCCCCTGTGGACTGACCCAAAAACAGAGACTAGTTGTTGTATTCCTACCTTGGATCCAGGATCCAGTGGTGTGTTACAGCGCATTGCATCCCTCAGTCGATCTAGGAATTCAGATGGGGACTCGGAGGGACCTTGCTGTTGTGGCATACATGCACAGCCTTAATTCTTAATTCTTCTCCACATCTCCCCCTTTTTTGTTTATGATTTTGTAGCATTGCCAAAGTCCTATCCGAAACTCCCGATTCCAGAATTCTTCTCCACACCTTGCTTAATTGCATATAGAGCTGACCAGTTTATGGTTTTGGGTATAGCCTTTTCCATTCCTCTCGAAATCCACTCCTGATACCCCTGTAGTTTTACCATTTCTGCAGATCTGTTTGCATCCCATTTTGGATCTTGTAGAGGGAAATATTCCTTAACATCCCCTCCTGTAGTCTTATAGTGATCATCAGCCAAACTCCCTGCTGTTTTTAAAATCAATTGCTTTTCTGTTTCAGTCATATAGTCTAATAATAATTGTATGTCCTTCCAATCAGGGTTATGTTGTTTCACAATAAACTGAAAATGTTTAGTTACACTGATCGGATCGCTCCTATAATCCTTTGCAACCCTTTTCCATTCCCCTAAATCAGTAGTGGAAAAAGGTACCTTGATTAGCATCGTCCCGCCATCAGGCGCCACCGCCTCTCGAAGAGGTGCCTGTAAGGCTACTGGGGCAGTTTTCTTTCTGGTGCGGGAAGATACAGGGCTGTCCGGGGGGGTGGAAGTTTTGTTGGAGTCCGCATCCTGTTCCTGTGGTCGAGGGGGAGGCTTAAACAGGTCAGTTAGATCTGTTTCCGGCGCCTGGTGAATTTTGTTTGCTTTCATACACCTCTGTCCAATACTGCATGCCAAGCAACACCGCTTCAGTTTACCTTTAAATTCTTTATTATTTTCTCGCTCAAGTGCGAGTACCATAGGGTCCTGTGGTGGTGCCATTCCACAGTCCCTTTGCCACTCCGGATGGTTTCGGAGGGTGAAAAACATGTCTGCATATGAAACTTCATCCCACTTCCCTTCTCTCCTTAGAAATAGCATCAATTGTAGGAGAGTATTGTAGTCTATTGATCCATTAAGTGGCCATTTAGCCTCACTTTCCAATTTATACAATGGCCACCATTGATTACAATATTTAATAAGAATCTTTCTATTTTCCGTCCCTCCGATCCCAACAATATCTCTCCAATGAGCAAGCACACAGCCCAAGGGGCTTTTCTTCAAGACTCCCTTTTGAATGTTACCCATTTCATATCTTCCCTTTATTGATCTTTTCTTTTTAACCTTTAATAAGATGACGGGACTAGTTTTCCTTCCCGCACTGTCTTAGTGATTTTATCGAAGGTTTTCTTATCATAGAACCCTCTAGATATACAATACTGCTTTTTCACAAAATTCTACAATGTTTTCGTACACAAAAGACAAAGGCTTGATCCTATCATTCACTTCGTTCGTCTGCGGCCGCTCTCCTCGCGGAGATTACGGAACCGCGGATCAGAACTCCGCACTCGCTTCGCAGCTGTGCTGCGTCTCACTCATACAACACAGACACTCAGTCACACAATAAATTGTTGCAACAGATGATAATACTTATGGCCATGCCACGTACAACTCCTCAGATTATTTGTACTCCCACCCAGCAGCTGAAACCGTAAAGATGACCCAATCGCAATTGCAAGGAGGTCCGCTTACCCTTCTCCTGCTTCTTATATACCATTCATTAGCAGGTCCGTCCTGGCTCCCAACACTGGGATGCAGCGGAAACCTCGGATTCACTCGATCTACCCCCAAGATCGCTAGCGGCCGCTCTATCGGTCAGCGAATCCCCCCTATTACCGTGCAGGGTACCCTCCTACCATACAGGGACTATGCTGCACACCAGACGTCTCTGTGCGGTGTACCAGTAGCCCCAGCCATGCGTACGACTTACAGGCCCCTCTCCTAAAACATACCTTTCCTTTCCGCGGACTCAGGAGGTTCTTGTCTACTCCCACGGTGAGCAGCTGGCAGCGGAGTCCCCTCCAAGGAAATGCTCGGGGCGCGCCCAGGGGCGTCCGCTCCTCAGCCGATCCCGCGGTGAAGCAGGGAGTCTCCTGGCTGGCTCGCCAAAACTGACTTGCGGAAACCGGACTCCACAATCTATGAGATTGTAAAGTAGGTATGTTTATTCAGCGCTGGGCAGCACGGGGGGATAGTCCCACCAAAATCGCGCGCGCCTCAACGCGGCACTCACCATAAATATATACAGTAAAATATTACATATTCATAGAGTTTCGTAATACGCCTATACATATGCATGACCTGTCCCCGCTTTGTATTAAAATGAGTTCCAAGAAGTCATTTCCATAGACCCCTCCCATCTGCGCTTGCGCATTGCATCCTAGTGGTGGTCGTCGGGGGTCGTGGGGATGAAGGCTGATAGTTCCTCTTCGTCACCGCTAGTAACCTTTTGTTCTTGCGCAGGCTCAGTTGTCTTCTTACTTTTGTCCATACCGCAGGGTCAGTTTTAGCTGGCTTCTTGAGACAAGTTTTTAGTCTTTATCAGGAACTGTCCTTGTGAGGCGCCTCAGTTAATTTACACCATAGCTGAGTCGGCCTTATCAGGCTGAGCCGGCCTTGTGAGGAACAAAGTATCAAGCCCCTACCTACTGATTCAATCTTCTAACTACTATTAATCATTCAACTACTAAAATTCCTTAATCCCTTCTCTCAGATGGGAAGCAGGGAATCTCGGTTGGGGCGATATTGCCGCCAGTGCACTGTTGTGGTAGCGATTGGTACCTGCTGTTCTTCAACCCTCAGCAACCCCACAACAGAAGGGTCCTCTGAGAGACCAGGCAAGGTGGACAGCTGTTTAATTTCCTCCGTCTCCAGGGCAGCTATACCAAAAGCCCACCGGTACCCTTTTGGGTCCTTGAAATACCCTCTCCTGAGGTAGTCTATGGCAAGGATGCACGGAGCTTCTGGGCCAGTCACAATGGGGTGCTTCTGCCACTCATTCCCGGTTAGGCTCACTTCGGCCTCCAATACAGTTAACTCTTGGGATCCCCCTGTCCCTCCAGAAATACAAATGGGTTCTGCCCCTTTATAGCTTGATGGCATCAGGGTACACTGTGCACCAGTGTCTACGAGAGCCTTATACTCCTGTGGGTCTGATGTGCCAGGCCATCGAATCCACACAGTCCAGTAAACCCGGTTGTCCCTTTCCTCCACCTGGCTGGAGGCAGGGCCCCTATAGTTCTGGTCATAGTATCCATCTCTCACTTCTTGCAAACTCGAGTCCAGAATTCCTTCATTACAATCCAAAGTAAGATCAGCCCTTCTACTCTGTCTGGGGAACTGTTCACTGGAAACTGGACTGTCGTGGGACAGGTTTTTCCTGAAAACTGGAGCAGCATTTTTCCTGGAGAACTCCCTTGTGTCATTGTTTTTCCTTGCAACTCACGTACCCGTGCCTCTAGGGTTAAGGTAGGTTTTCCATCCCACAAAGGGGAACACAAAAGGAGAAGCAGTAGCTGGCTTATGTTTTTGTCAGTGCTTGACCGTTCAGAATACACAGGGGCCGTAACATTTTCCATGTACTGTATTTTGGTTAAGGCTAGTCAGTCAGTTTTGTCCTAGTCAACAGTGCTAGCTCCTGCAAAATTAGACCTTATGGGCCTATTTTGATAAGTTCAGCTCTTGTGGCAGGGTTAACTTTTAATAGGCTGGTTTTCTGTAAATGGCCTCCTTTTCAGGTTGCAGCATAAGCCTGAGTGCTCAAAGAGCAAGCATCAGTGCCACAAATAGGAGCAATGTTGATTGGCTAATGAAAATGAGTTGGCATTAAGCTGAAATGTGTGTGTTGGGAAGAGCTAGAAACTAGAGAAGCTTTTTAAAGCTGTAAGGAAGAATGGTTAAACTAAGTACCCTATTAATCAATTCCAGATTGACTGTTTTGTGGAAGTATAGACAATAGTAATTTATTCCAAAACTGCAATTTTTTTCATGCACAAAAAAGTATGTCTGCAACAACCCCAGCTGTGCTGCCTGTAAACAAGTACTCCCTGGAATGGTCATCAGGGTTGGCGTTGTAAACGGAGATGCACAGGATCTTTGAGAGCTGAGCTGGGTCCTGCCAGAACGCAGTGTGGCTGTGCTCGGGGGAGCTGCCCGCGATCCACTTGCTTTGGATTTGTGCTTTGTGTCCAATAGATGACATATTTCCACCTCATAGGAATAGGTTTTATAGACTGCTGCCCTCACACAAACTATTCTTACTGTAGAAACTGACATGACATGCTGGTACCATATGAATGTTATTTTTTAGAAGAGAAGGCTCATTTTACTTTTCCTAACTTCTCACTTTCACAACAACTTTGTAGAATGTTCTTTTTCTATAGATGGTTTTTCTCCAGATATTATGCTTTGTCCAGAGCTAGTATTTACCCTGTTTTTTTAAAACTGTAGATTTTTTTTTTAATATTTAGACAGTTATTTTGCATACAATAATTTGACTCTAAGTGTGAGATGATGCTGGAGGAAATGACCAAACAGCATACTGTTTGTATGCTGCTATAAGCATTAGGCTCATTCTGTGCAACTTGTTACAGTGACTTGGGCTGAGCTGAGAAGTAAGTTAAGAGGAGATGAATGGGTAACAAACTATGGTTACAGTGTAGGAGCTATTTCAAGGTTGAGCTTGTATGCACTTCTGTAAGCACTCAATTGTGTAGTAGAGTGGTCCATAGACTCAAGTGGCACAGGAGTAGTAAGTAGTAAGGTAGACCACTTGCTGTCTCTGCCAACAAAAGAACTAAGGGCTATCAAAAAAAAAAAAAAGAAAAAACCCACACACACCAATGTGTGGCGGTTCTTAAAGCAGCAAACTTGTCAGTCCCCCAAATCTGTATGGTTTTTGAGAGAAGTCTGGACAAGTATTTAAAAGAAAGAAAAATCCACTAGGAATTACTAAACAGCTCAGAAAGTCCTCTGAGCAGATAATAGTTAGAGGCTGTGAAAATAGTAGAAGAAAACAAGAACAGGACAAGCAGTTGGAGATAACTTCAAGGAAATGCCTGATGAAAAAAGATACTGTTAAACAGAAACCAAGCTTTAAAGACAGATGGCTGTTCTTGCCCTTGGCTTCTAGATAAATTGAACAGGGTTAGAGAAGGAACTATTGCTTTGGTCCAAAGTGGGCTCAAGCAACTGAATTATTCAGTGATATGATGTGGCACGAGATGCAATGTTATCCCTCACCCTTTTTATACAGGTAGCATAATTCATTGCATGAGAAAGCTGGTAGAATTGCTTCGACAGATGTGCCAGGCTACAAAAGCCATTGGAAACAGAGTTAGAAAACAGGTTTGCAGGGGGTATGTATTTCACTTCCACAGTGTAAATGGTAATTCTAGAACACATATGAAAGGCAAGTTTTGGGTATAGTTTGGTGGGGTGTGTGGGTGTGTGTGTGTGAATGATTTGGGAATATAAACTTCTGCTATTGACTTCATGGTAAACAGTATCATTGCTCTCTTTCCAGATACCATCTATGTTAGAAAGTTTGACTTAAAAAGGCATACTTACACATTAACCAAGTTTATGACTGAAAATGGATGCACAATGACTTCTATTTAAGACTTGTAACACTTTACTGCAGAGTATCACATGCCTGTCACTATACTTAAAATAGATAGGGATTGTTTCAGTTATAACTGCTAGATATTTATGTTTTTTCTTTTTCATAGGGATTACAAAAATCTAGAGAGATATTGTGTTTGCTGCAAGCCTTTACCTGTAACAGAAGGTATCTTCTAAAAACAGTACTAGATCAATTCCCACTTCACATTATGGAACAAGTTCATCAGCTTCACATGCTACTTCCATCTCAAGTCAAGCCATTATTTTTAATGGTGTATATTTAAACCACAGTTGTTTCAACAAGACACGTACAAACAGCAGTATATATAATATAATTGTTACCATGTTTTTAATAAATTTACAATTTGAATAGCTTTTTTTTTTTAAAGCACGAGCTTGAACCAACAGAAATTTAAAGTTTAGATATACATAACTGTGGTAGATGTTACTATATACAGGTAAAGTGAGCATCCAAGAACAGCAGCAGTCCCTTTAAGGCATTTACTTATATTACATAGTTAGACTTGTGAAATTGTTTTCCTTTCAGAGAGCAAGACAGGTGAGGTGGGTCATTCTTCATGGTTGATGAGTACTGTCAAAGTGATTTCCATTTGTTGGAGTCTCACGTAGGGTTGTATGGGAATCTTCTTTCGGTTGAAACATACATCCTCTCACTTTGAAGAAGTCAGACACATACACAGCCTAAGTGAACAAATTAGTGTTAAGCTCCTGCACTTGTAAATCTTTGAAACAATGGGTAAATGCTTTTGCAGAAGGTAAATTCCTTAAATAGATTGGAACATTAGAAAATTGCTAGGAAGTCTCATAACAAATTCTGGCATCTGTTCTTTCAATAGCTTTTTCTCCAGCTATTAACCCCCTCCATTGACCACTTAGCCACTGATGGTTTAAGCCAAATTCAAGGCTTGTGTGCTAACTGCTGTAACTGCCTTATCAGGCACTGCTTCATTACAATAGCCATAGTTTGAACAACTAAATGAAGGAGCAACATATGCTTGCTGAGGACCCAATTGGCATGTATGGTTAAATTTATTCTGTAATTTATGTAGAACAGGACAGGAGAGCTTGTGCTTTAGCTGAGCAAGAGGGTTCAATGGTTAGTCACTAGTATTCTCTTGAGCGTCACTCTCACTTACATTTCTTTAAAAGCTGGTTAAACCAAACTTGGACTCCTCGCCATGGCAAGGCTCACAGCAGCTCCCTCCCCGATACACGTGTCTCACTCACAGCCCCTGCAGCTGCAAGACCAACTCTACCTACAGTATCCTTTCCTGCATTCCTTTGAACATACCACCTCGCTTCCTTCACAGCTACTGACTATAAGAGGTCCATTGATCCGATTCTGCAGCTTGCTCTCTCTCCCCCCACCACTTCACCAAGTCATACTAGTAGAGGTGCTAGGTACAGTGCTGCATGAAGTGCAATAAATGAGAAGCCTTCTCTCATGATCCCTTCCCTTCCTACATCACCTCTTCCCCTCCTACTGCAAACCTGAGAACTGCAGAACACAGTTTAGGGAGATTGAAGAAACCATCTTCCACACTGAGGTCTGATTACCCAGCATGTGGCTTCAGCTGCACACTAGGTGAGTTTCAGTTTCCACTTAAATGCTGAATTCGCTCAACTCAGTTTAATGCTCCATTTCCTATTGCTTTTCCAGCATGCGCTTACCTTACCTTTCTGTTTCTGGAGGTGAACACTTCAGTTCTTTCAGCTAAGGATTTTGTTTTGTTTTCTTGGTTTGGGGTTGGTGTTTTTTGGGGGGGTTTGGTTTTGGGGGTTTTTTTTGTTTTTATTTTATTTCCTCAACTTTCAACTCTTTGTTCACTGTAATACCACTTTTACTCATTCTTGGATTACCAAGCATCAATAAGACATCCTCTTAATCACCAATACCTTTCACTAAACTTCTTTTCCTAATAAAAAGTACCCTTGTCTCTTCAATCCCTGATACTTCTCATTCCCTGCACTCCTTTTCTTAGAAATTGAGATTGTACCAAAACAAGGGATAGGATTATGTTTTAGTCAACACAGACATTTAATAACAGCTAATGCAGTTTGTATGGTTTCCCAGACCTGCTCCAAGATTTGTTTTTCTAATTCATTCTAACAACTAAAAAAAAAGCTTTATCTTGAAACAAACCATACTGTTGTGGTTTAACCCAGCAGGCGGCCAAACACCACACAGCCGCTCACTCACTCCCCCCTGCCCCCCCCCAGTGGGATGGGGGAGAGAATCGGAAAAAGAAAAGCAAAATTCGTGGACTGAGATAAAGACAGTTTAATAGAACAGAAAAGGAAGAGACTAATAATAACAATAATAATGATGACAGAATATACAAAATGAGTGATGCACAATGCAATTGCTCACCACTTGATGACCGATACCCAAAAAAACGATCACAACTTCCTGGATCATACCCCCTATTTATATACTGAGCATGACGTCATATGGTATGGAATACCCCGTTGGTCACTTGGGTCAGCTGTCCTGGCTATGCTCCCTCCCAGCTTCTTGTGCACCTGGCAGAGCATGGGAAGCTGAAAAGTCCTTGACTAGCAGGGTACTTAGCAACAACTAAAGTCATCAGTGTGTTATCAACATTCTTCTCATACTAAATCCAAAACACAGTACTAGGAAAAAATTTAACTCTATCCCAGCCGAAACCAGGACACATACCCTTCTGACTTTCAGCTGAGAAAGTGTTATTTTGGAGGTGGTTCTTCCAGGTGAGCCTCAGTTCTTGGTAACTGAATTCTTCAGCATGACCTCAATTAGTTCATGTCTCTGAACCAGAAGTCTGTCTTCCTTGATCTGTCCCTTCCCATGAAGATTTATCCATGGCACTCTCTGGTGGCAGCCAGCACAACTGCTTGGCTGCCACTAAGTTAACCAGGCCTGCAGCTTCAAGTTTAGCTGATTTCCTGTTCCTTAGGATAGCCTTTCACTCATCAGTACAGCTAAGCATCACATGCTGGTTATTGTGAACACCCTTTTAGCACTCAAAATGCACACAAGAAATGGTAAAGGGCTTTAATTTCCCATCAGACTGAAAAAAATTAACAAGAAGCTGTAGAAGCTGACAGCAGGAAACACTTTCATGCTCTGTCCTTATTCTTAGAGGCCTTTTTTTTCCCCGCTTACCTCATACACAGTTCTCTGCTATTATACTTGGGATTTAGAATTTGGCTAGAAACAAAAGGTATGGTTATATAGAGGCCCACATGTTTTTGTAGTTGGCCATTTCCATCTCAGTTATTTGAAAAGCTCTTGGGCAAGGATAATTTCATGTTGTCTAACAGCTAAAACAGCCTCTTATCTCATAATTGGCCCAGAGTCTGCCTCACTAGCCATAGTACTATTGCTACACCCAGTTCAAGGAGTTTTCCCCCTCTCCAGCAATTTTCAAAGCATCAGGAAGACAGGTCTGCTTTCCTCTGGACACAGCCTGCAATTCTAAGGTGCTGTTTATAAAAGCAGCATTTAAAAACAAACACACACCCCACACACACACCCTCAGGAATTACTTACAATGAGCACAGCTACCACTGCTCCCTGAATGAGTCCTGTTAAAACATCACTCCAATGATGTTTGTAATCAGAAACACGTGAGAGACACACATAGATGGATGCAGCAATAAGACCAAATTGTAGAGTAGGTCGTACAAGTCTTTCCCAGTCTCCTTTCATTCTGGCCTGAAGGTAAAGCTAAGAGGAAAAGAAAAATTGTTATAAAATGCAGTAAATACAGAAGCAGTTATCAGTTAAAATTGTCTTGGGTCTGTTCAAACAGTTGAGTTGGAACGTTTGTGGACATTATCATGTCTCAACACTGATTTCAAGTGCTATGCTCTCACAAGTATGCTAAGGCAGAGTTTGATAGTCAATGTTGATCTTTATGTTTTATATAAAACTACACAACACTATCATATTGTTATGATACAGAAAAATTTGCTGTATTTGTACCAATGTGACAAATGACTATTTTGAAGATAAGGTACTGGTAATAACAGAGCCATTTAAGGCTTAGAAAGAATCCAATGGAAATCAAAGCAGTATTTTACTCCTACATTGTCTACAGGTAAGTCTGTCTTATACAAAGAATAGCTGGCAACTGTCCAAATGTACAGTCCTCTAAATATAGGGAGCCCCATCTTGCTCTGAGCAGGAAGACTATTAACATCTTGAGTATAATAAAGTTGACATATAGCATACATAGAGCTGACAAGTTTTTAGCTTTACTCTCAATTCCAGTTACCTTTAGTATTATCAACTTTTAGCATAATATTCCAGCTGTAGTTAATTGTCACAACTAACTTGAGTATAATTGATAAGACCTAGGATCACATTCTTCAGTTGTCACTGGTATATTTCACTGAACTCTATTCCTAGTCCTTTCTAGTTGCATATTAATCATGTTACCACTCTGGTAAGCAAGTGGATGCATGCAATTCCCATCCTTTTTCTCTCCCCTCAGCTGTATTTATGTTGTGTATATCTATGCTCTTGATGCATCGTCTCAAATTCATTCTATGAAACCATAAAATTTAACTCCATTACTTTCCCATCTAATCTATTTAAGACCCTCCTTTTGTCTCCTCTGTTCTGTCTAGGACAGAGACCTCTTATTTCAGCAATAAGAGGAGCTTCTCCAAGTGCACCCTGTAAACATAATTGAATTTATTCTGGAACTTGATCCTGTCACCAAAAAAGGCACCATAGTTACTATATTTACAGAGAAGAACAGTACAGTTGGAAATTATTAGACATTTCAAGTATATCTTTTCAGTACCATTTAGGAACTTCAGGTCTAGTACAAAACCTTAATTGACAGTCTTGCGAAATCATAGAAGATAACTAAAACACAGGCTTCAGGCACTAAGACAGCATACTAAACTTCTAGTAAATCCCTCCAACTTCAAAAGCCATGGCTACCTTTTAGAAGCATTAACATTTACAATGTAAATACGGGCATAGAGCATACACTGTAGATGCAAAGGTGCTACTTTCCAAAGTTAAACATTTGGGGAATGTTTGGTTGGTTTCTCTGAGTAACTTGCATCATAATTTTGGCATGCTTTTTCAGCTATAAATGGAGTGTCAAAAATATCAACCCTATCCATAACTGGTTCTCTTTAATAGCAAGGTCAGGGTGAAATCAGGCTCTGGAGAAGCTACAGCTAAGCCTGAACTGGAAAATAATTTTTTCCCCTCGAGTAGTAGGCACTCTGCATATTTCTGGGGACCTTAGTTTCACCAGTAGGGAAAAAGGGAAAAATAGTGTTTAGCCACTTCAAAAATTAGCTGTCACACAGTTCTTTTAACAAAAGGTGTTTTAATGGTCTTCTATTAATACTACTTCTGGATTTACGAACAGTAGACCAGAACACTACCTGAGTGCCAGATGGAGCAGAGGTTGGTCCAAGGAGCACATGCTGGTAGCCTACAAAGATCTGGCTGATTATTCAATACTGGCTGTTCTTTCCCCTTTCCCTATTCCCATTAAATTCTGCTGAAGACAGCTAAAAATACCTTGCTGTAATAAAGTTTTTTTCCATGTAAGCATTTCTGGTAGTTGGCAAAGATGTACAGTCGTATTAGAAAGAAAAAATGTTATGCAACTGCAGATAGGTGGGAAACCAGGTTTACTTCTGAACAGAGAAAGAAGATGAGGCAAACCTCACAAAAAGCAAGCTTGGAAAAATGCCAGCCCGCAACACCAAATGACCAATAAAATAGTCTTTGAATCTCCCTTAAGGAGCATGTATTCAGGACAAATTTCTCATCTTCTTTCTGCCTGACAAAGCAGCAAACAAGAAACATGGCTTTAACATCTACATGAAAATTTAATTTCTGTATTAAAAGAGTAATCTCTAGTCATAGAGAAGATCTGGAGCTGCTTTATCACCTGCAGAACACATGCAGTCAGCTACAGGCTTTATCAGTTCTAGGTGCTTCTTGCAGACTTGCACACCATCAACTCCAGTAGCTATACAGGAAATCCCCAAAGCCCTTCTTGCACCTTCTACCAGCAGATGGATTTATATTGTTCTAAAACTAGGTCTGAGAAGGGTGAGAAATCATACCACAGATAAGTTGTCAGTGACTGATCATCGCTGCGTTTAACCAGAAGAACAGCTGCCACTTCTGAAATTACAATTGTTTTTTCTGATATTGCTTGTTCAATTGAGAGTAATTTCTTATTAACCAGCTGCTGCAATGGCAAATTCCATGTTATTTTTAAAGCAAGTAACTTCAAACTGACATTGCTTTTAGTAGGCTCAGGCAGTCATGCTCCCCCACAAAGATTCTTCCTACTACCATGACTCGCTCTTAAAAAAACAACAGCAACATATCTGAGCTGAAACAGGCCAGTAGTACTACACAGGAAAATAAAGCAGCCAAAGAAAGGAAGGAGCTTTTGCCTTATAATTCCATTAAATATAAACCAAGGTTGATACCAGAAGTATGCCCAAAGAGTCCTTTATATAGCATTATATGCACACTACAGAGATGTCCTGGTGTTACGCTGTATTAACACTTATTACTATTTTGACCCTGTTGACTAACAGAGGACAATGACTTCAGACTGTTTACAAGAACCCCTCCCTATATACGCAGCATGCCTCTGTTTTTTGAGCCCGATTTTGCTCCTCTTTGAAGTAATTTACAACACAGGCATAAAAAAGGGAAACTGAACCAAATCCCTGCCTGTCTCCCCACCCAAGTCTCTTTACTAGAAAGGAATAAACTTTACAACTAAAACTTTTCATCTACAGAAGCAGCAGGAACTTCAGGAAACATCATCTGGTTAATAGCACCATAATGCCCCTTACCAGCATTTCACTTGTTGCTGAGAAATATATTTGTGAGCCTATGAACACAGTATGAGCATCCAGAGCTGTTCTGGTAGCAATGTGCTCCTATCAATGACAGTTATTTGACCATGCTATCTTCCCTGCTATCCTGTTTCTGAGCACCTGTCTGATCTTTCAGTAATATCATTTAGCTATGATCTATTTCCTCTTCACTCCTCCATCCTCCTGTTTGTTCTTTCTTTTTAAAGTGCACAAATAGATTTCATAGCAACTTTCTTGTAATAGGATTAAATAATCTACAATTTTTCCCCCCACTAGCTAATGCTTACTCTATAATACCTCAAGTTGCGCCAGGGGAGGTTTAGATGATTGGATATCGGGAAAAATTTCTTCACCGAAAGGGTTGTCAAGCACTGGAACAGGCTGCCCAGTGAAGTGGTTGAGTCACCATCCCTGGAAGTATTTAAAAGACGTGTAGACGTGGCATTTAGGGACATGGTTTAGTGGTGGACTTGGTAGTGTTAGGTTAATGGTAAGACTTGATGATCTTAAGGGTCTTTTCCAACCTAAATGATTCTATGATTCTATAATGAAAATGTTCTCTATACCACACACATCCTGAACACAAGTTTCTTCTTAATCTGTGGTCTAGTACTTCATTTCTAAAAATACACACAGGAATGAGAGAAACTCACAGCCACTTTGTGGCTTCTTGCAAGAAGCCACAGACATGAATGGAAAGGTCTCTGCAACTGGAGAATTATTTGCTGCTCTTAACATTTCTAGCATAGCTTTCAAGTATTTGCTCTTCCACCAAAGCAGTATTAATATACATATACACACACCTGCCTACCTAATTTTAAAGTACAGGAACTTCTATTTCCTAGATGGACTTCTTGAGAGATGTAGCAGAATTCATAAGTCACTCATGAGTTGGGGTTCTTAAAACCACAACACAGACTTAGAGATTTATTTCACCTTTTTAATGAGATCTACTCCTTTTCTTAAAAAAATACATACTTATGATCCCTGATTGTCCTGGTTTCGGCTGGGATAGAGTTAAATTTCTTCCTAGTGCTGTGTTTTGGATTTAGTATGAGAAGAATGTTGATAACACACTGATGTTTTCAGTTGTTGCTAAGTACCCTGCTAGTCAAGGACAGCTCCCATGCTCTGCCAGGTGCACAAGAGGCTGGGAGGTAGCATAGCTGGGACAGCTGGCCCAGCTGGCCAACGGGGTATTCCATACCATGTGACATCATGCTCAGTATATGAAGGGTAGGCGTGATCCAGGAAGTAGCGATCGCTACTTGGTTATCGGTCAGCGCGGGTGGTGAGCAATTGCATTGTGCATCACTCATTTTGTATATTTTATCATTATCATTATTATTTTCCCTTTTTTTCCCTGTTCTATTAAACTGTCTTTATCTCAACCCACGAGTTTTTCTCACTCTTACCCTTCCGATTCTCTCCCCATCCCACTGTGGGGGGGGGGGGGGGGGAGTGAGCGAGCGGCTGCGTGGTGTTTGGCTGCCTGCCAGGTTAAACCACGACACTGATATATCTGCAATATTATCCGCTCTTTAGTTTTACTTTGAGTGGGCAGAGAACAAAGGAGAAAGGGGCAACATTTCAGAAATCATTTTTCCCCTTCCAGTGAAGGAAAAGGATATAGGTCTGCAGTTACTTCAAGGTGGAAGCTTATCTGGGCTGCTGTTCAAAGGGATGGACTATCCCTTTTACACTCTAACAATGTACTCCTGCCGACTCCCCTGTGCCAGCTCTGATGTTTGAATAGCCCTATGGTGAGCTGGTACAGGGAACTGATCCATTGGACAGATGAATTAAGGGGAAAAAATGGCCAGACTAGGGAGAAAAGGCAGAATATGTACTAGCCTGGTCTCCAAGATAGCTGCAGTGAAAACACAATTGATGTGCAAGAGCTGCCTCCTATGCAATGGGAAAAAATCCTGTCTTTTACTAGGTTAATAGCAAAACTCCCAATTCACTATCAAAATACAATCAATCTATTCTGTACAGACATTTCCTACTGTACAAGCCTCAACTTGGCTGTACATTGCAGAAATAATTGTTTATTGACATTATTTTACCATAAAGCAGGACAAACAATAATATTTTATTCCACTATGAATGCTTACGCTTGGCCATTTTCTGATAAGGAAAAACCTAAATGTGTTCCTTCTACTTGAAGGAACACATTTTTCTGTTGTTTCTACCAAGTTATAGAAACCTTCACTAGAAGAACATAAGCACTGCAAGGTATTGCTTTCAGCTCAGTCCTACAGGAGCCAATTCACAATAATCTCATCACTACTGACAGCCGTAATTCCCAAGCAAACTACAGAGAAGTCGTTTTGCTTCTTTTGCTTACTATTAAAAAGTCTAAATACCAATATTAAAAGAATACTAAGAGCACATACAAGTAGGAGAAGCACAAGCGTCTCCATATTTCAGCCTCACAGCATTACCAGTTATCCTTTATTTTTTTCCATCTCTGCTTCAAGTAAGATGCTTGGTACTGCCCAAAGCTACAGCCAAACAAAACATTTTCAGTAAGAAATGTCTTTTCATTAGGTTTTGAAGACTAGGTAGTCCTCAACTTTCATGTGGGCAGGAACGCATTAGGGACTGTTCTGTAGCTCTAGTCAGTAGCATTTGGGAAAGTAAAGAAATATTGCCATGCAAACAGACATACCTAGAATACTGTGTTAAAGGCTCCTAGGCTCTTATTTGGGTACTGTTTCACTCAACCTCCAATCGCAACATAAACAATTAAAGTAAGAGATTGTAAGAGCAAAGCTTGATTGGCACATTTAGGAGCATGAGTACCAAAAAGCAGCCTAAACCCCGCTTTCACTTGTGTTTAGCCTATGTCCTCTCTGCAAAAGGAGCTGTCAGCCCAGGTCACTCAAATACCAGTCGCCCTCCCGTTCTCTTCTGTAATTCCCCATTTCCTTGGGCATACAAGATGTTCTTTCCCAATGAACTGTGGGAGAGCTTGAGAGCAACTCAAGTTACATTGTGCAGAGATTCATCATCACCTTTCATCCCAAATCGAAGCAACACAAACACGTTGCCATCCCCAGAATAGCAGGACAGCTTGGCTGGGTTTCTGCAGCCCAGTTCCTCATCCCAGGTTAGGTGCAGGCAGGGAAGTGCCCAGGCCAGCTACAGCCAAGGCTGTCTCCATTACAGCAACCTCAGAGCTGCACACATTTCTGCCAGCTGCAACAGTTGCAGTGGGGTCATTCTAGCACTGTTGCTGCTCAAACTCCCTCTAGTTTCCACATGAAGCTGTTATTGGCAAAAGCATCCCAGAGATAACAGCTCAGTCTGGACCCAAACTGACCCATCTAGCTCTGCCAAATTAATCTCAAAATACATTTTCCACCACAACTTCCTGGCCCGACAGTCTGCGAGCAGATTTTTCCGTGGTTTCACTCATTCCATATACCGACAAGTTAGTAACTAGAAGAAACCAGAAGTCTAGCCTAGAAGTAGGCTGAAAACCCAGGCCTTAACCTGGTCCAGCTAGACGCAACATCTTTTTGACAAGTACATGGCAACATAACATCCAGTTAAAAATACAACAGTGATCTCTATGCTATAAGAATGATAAAAGTGATATACAATACTGCTTATTTAAGTAGGCAGATTAGATAAGCTATTTAACATTTCCTGAAATTACTCAAAACCCACACATTTCCTCTGTATTATCATTCTTTTAGAACTTGTTAGATAACTGTTTTATGAAACAGAATTAATGTGTTCTTCTCCTTACTCTGCAAATGAGCAAACTTACTTTCTCAATGGCAGGTGCCACAGTCCGAGTGGCAGTAGGCACTGTCCTCACTTCTGTTTTAATGCCAGATAGTCACATACAGCAAGCTACACAAGACCAGTTCAAATAGAGATTTTGCACATGAACACACTCACAATACAAACATGATAACAAAATGTAGATTCATTATAGTTTTTGTCATGGTTTAACCTGGCAGGCGGCCAAATACCAGGCAGCCGCTCACTCACTCCCCCCGCCCCCAGCGGGACGGGGAGAGAATCGGAAGGGTAAGAGTGAGAGAAACTCGTGGGTTGAGATAAAGACAGTTTAATAGAACAGGGAAAAAAAGGGAAAATAATAATGATAATGATAATGATAAAATATACAAAATGAGTGATGCACAATGCAATTGCTCACCACCCGCGCTGACCGATAACCAAGTAGCGATCGGTACTTCCTGGATCACGCCTACCATTCATATACTGAGCATGACGTCACATGGTATGGAATACCCCATTAGCCAGCTGGGCTGGCTGTCCTGATTATATGTTCCCTCCCATCTTGTGTACCTAGCTCAGTCAGTAGGCATGGGCGCTGTCCTTGGACTAGGAGGGCACTTAGCAACAACTGAAAACATCAGTGTGTTATCAACATTCTCCTCATACTAAATCCAAAACACAGCACTAGGAAGAAATTTAACCCTATCCCAGCCGAAACCAGGACAGTATCCACCCCTTATTCCGTACCATTTACGTCGTGCTTAGGTCTCACATCTTTTTTGATACATTTCAATTAACCACCACTATCTTTCTTTTTATATATACACACATATATATATATGCACACACAGATATCATTCCCTTGGTCTATGGACTATCCCTCTAAAATGTCCACTGAGTTCATTTAGACCATGACTTTGGGCTCCATCTGTCATAACAGTCTTTCAGGGCCGGAGAGATGGTGTGTGGTGTTGGACTGTTGCATCCTGAAGCCAGTTCTCATTTCAGTACTGCTGCGCTCGTCTAGTTCTATCATCGTTGAACTTCGCTCGGTTTCATTGGAGTTAGTTCATTCTTCATTAATCTGGGTGATTTTCACTGCTATACCATTGATAGCAACCATAGAAATAATGATATACAATATCATGTAACAGTTGACATCAAAATTCAGTTCATTGGCTATTTTCACCCAAAATCAAATCCCCTTGAGGTACACACCGGACCTCCCCATCCTTTCGCATGACCCACCAAGTGCACCCAGGTCCCTGAGCAAAAGCAATCCCACGGATGGGTTTTCCCTTGCCAGAGGCAGGAGTAACCCAGACTGTCTTCCCCAGCATATTTCTTATGTGCATGACAGGGACTTTATCTCCATCTACAGTACGTAAGAGTCTTGATTGGGCAGGGCCAGCTCGATTGGCAGATCCCCTGGTATTGACTAACCAGGTGGCTTTTGCTAAATGTGTGTCCCAATGTTTGAATGTCCCACCGCCCATTGCTCTCAGCGCAGTCTTTAGCAGTCCCTTGTATCGTTCGATTTTCCCGGAGGCTGGTGCATGGTAGGGGATGTGATAGACCCACTCAATGCCATTCTCTTTGGCCCAGGTGTCTATGAGGGTGTTTCGGAAGTGAGTCCCGTTGTCTGACTCAATTCTTTCTGGGGTGCCATGTCGCCATAGGACTTGTTTTTCAAGGCCGAGGATGGTGTTCCGGGCAGTGGCATGGGGCACAGGGTATGTTTCTAGCCAGTCGGTGGTTTCTTCCACTATGGTGAGCACATAGCACTTGCCATGGCAGGTTTGTGGGAGTGTGATATAATCAATCTCCCAGGCCTCCCCATATTTATATTTCAACCATCGTCCTCCATACCAAAGAGGCTTTACTCGCTTGGCTTGCTTGATTGCAGCGCATGTTTCACATTCGTGGATAACCTGTGCAATAACGTCCATGGTCAAGTCCACCCCTCGATCACGAGCCCATCTGTATTTTGCATCTCTTCCTTGGTGGCCTGACGCGTCATGGGCCCACCGAGCGATAAATAATTCACCTTTATGTTGCCAGTCCAAATCCACCTGGGCCACTTCAATCTTAGCAGCCTGCTCCACTTGCTGGTTGTTTTGGTGTTCTTCAGTGGCCTGACTCTTGGGTACGTGAGCATCTACGTGACGTACTTTTACAGTCAGGTTCTCTACTCGGGCAGCAATATCTTGCCACAATGCGGCAGCCCAGATGGGTTTACCTCTGCGCTGCCAGTTGTTCTGCTTCCACTGCTGCAACCACCCCCACAGGGCATTTGCCACCATCCATGAGTCAGTATAGAGATAAAGTACTGGCCATTTTTCTCGTTCAGCAATGTCCAAGGCCAGCTGGATGGCTTTCACCTCTGCAAACTGGCTCGATTCACATTCTCCTTCAGCAGTTTCTGCAACTTGGCGTATAGGACTCCATACAGCAGCTTTCCACCTCCGATGCTTTCCCACAAGGCGACAGGACCCATCAGTGAACAGGGCATATTGCTTCTCATTTTCTGGTAGTTTATTATACAGTGGGGCCTCTTCAGCACGCGTCACCTCCTCCTCTGGGGATATTCCACAATCTTTGCCTTCTGGCCAGTTCGTGATCACCTCCAAGATTCCTGGGCGACTGGGGTTTCCTATTCGGGCCCGTTGTGTGATCAGGGCGACCCACTTACTCCACGTAGCATCGGTTGCATGATGTGTAGAGGGGACCCTCCCTTTGAACATCCAGCCCAGCACCGGCAGTCGGGGTGCCAGGAGGAGCTGTGCTTCAGTACCAACCACTTCCGAAGCAGCTCGAACCCCTGCATATGCTGCCAATATCTCCTTCTCAGTTGGAGTGTAGCGGGCCTCGGATCCTCTGTATCCCTGACTCCAGAACCCTAAGGGTCGACCTCGAGTCTCCCCTGGTGCTTTCTGCCAGAGGCTCCAGGTAGGGCCATTCTCCCCGACTGCGGTGTAGAGCACATTCTTTACATCTTGTCCTGCCCGGACTGGTCCAAGGGCTACTGCCTGAACTATGTCCTGTTTAATTTGTTCAAAGGCTTGTCGTTGCTCAGGGCCCCATTTGAAGTCGTTCTTCTTCCTGGTCACGTGATAGAGAGGGCTTACGATTTGACTGTAATCTGGAATACGCATTCTCCAAAAGCCCACCACGCCTAAGAAGGCTTGTATTTCCTTTTTGCTAGTTGGTGGGGACATGGCTGTTATTTTGTTGATCACATCCATTGGGACCTGACGGCATCCATCTTGCCATTTTATTCCTAAAAACTGGATCTCCTGTGCAGGTCCCTTGACCTTACTTTTTTTTATGGCAAAACCAGATTTCAGAAGGATTTGAATTATTTTCTTCCCTTTCTCAAAAACTTCTTCTGCTGTGTTGCCCCATACAATGATGTCATCAATGTACTGCAGATGTTCTGGAGCCTCACCCTGTTCCAGTGCGGTGTGGATCAGTCCATGGCAAATGGTAGGGCTGTGTTTCCACCCCTGGGGCAGTCGGTTCCAGGTGTACTGGATGCCCTCTCCAAGTGAAAGCAAACTGTGGCCTGCACTCTGCCGCCAAAGGGATTGAGAAGAACGCATTAGCTATATCAGTTGTGGCGTACCACTTGGCTGCCTTTGACTCCAGTTCGTATTGGAGTTCTAGCATGTCCGGCACGGCAGCGCTCAACGGCGGTGTGACTTCGTTCAGGCCACGGTAGTCTACTGTTAGTCTCCACTCTCCGTTGGACTTTCGCACTGGCCATATGGGACTGTTAAAAGGTGAGCGAGTCTTGCTGATCACTCCTTGGCTCTCCAGTCGACGAATCAGCTCATGGATGGGGATCAGGGGGTCTCGGTTGGGGCGATATTGTCGCCGGTGCACTGTTGTGGTAGCGATTGGCACCTGTTGTTCCTCGACCCTCAGCAACCCCACAACAGAAGGGTCCTCTGAGAGACCAGGCAAGGTGGACAGCTGTTTAATTTCCTCCGTCTCCAGGGCAGCTATACCAAAAGCCCACCGGGACCCTTTTGGGTCCTTGAAATACCCTCTCCTGAGGTAGTCTATGCCAAGGATGCACGGAGCCTCTGGGCCAGTCACAATGGGGTGCTTCTGCCACTCATTCCCGGTTAGGCTCACTTCAGCCTCCAATACAGTTAACTCTTGGGATCCCCCTGTCCCTCCAGAAATACAGATGGGTTCTGCCCCTTCATAGTTTGATGGCATCAGGGTATACTGTGCACCGGTGTCTACTAGAGCGTTATACTCCTGTGGGTCTGATGTGCCAGGCCATCGAATCCACACAGTCCAGTAAACCCGGTTGTCCCTTTCCTCCACCTGACTGGAGGCAGGGCCCCTCTAGTTCTGGTCATAGTATCCATCTCTCACTTCTTGCAAACGTGAGTTAAGAATTCCTTCATCGCAATTACAATCCAAAGTAAGATCAGCCCTTCTACTCTGTCTGGGGAACTGTTCACTGGAAACTGGACCGTCGTGAGACAGGTTTTTCCTGACAACTGGAGCAGCATTTTTCCTGGGAGAACCCCCTTGTGTGATTGTTTTTCCTTGCAACTCACGTACCTGTGCCTCTCGGATGAAGGTAGGTTTTCCATCCCACTGCCTCATGTCCTCTCCATGGTCATAGAATAGAATAGAATCATAGAATCATACAGGTTGGAAAAGACCTCTAAGATCATCGTGTCCAACCGTCAACCCAACACCACCATGCCCACTACACCATGTCCCTAAGGGCCTCATCTACACGTCTTTTAAATACCTCCAGGGATGGGGACTCCACCACTTCCCTGGGCAGCCTGTTCCAAGGCCTGACCACTCTTTCAGTAAAGAAATTTTTCCTAATGTTCAATCTAAACCTCCCTTGGCACAACTTGAGGCCATTTCCTCTTGTCCTATCGCTAGTTACTTGGGAGAAGAGACCAACACCCACCTCGCTACACCCTCCTTTCAGGGAGTTGTAGAGCGCGATGAGGTCTCCCCTCAGCCTCCTCTTCTCCAGGCTAAACAACCCCAGTTCCCTCAGCCGCTCCTCATAAGACTTGTGCTCCAGGCCCTTCACCAGCTTCGTTGCCCTCCTCTGGACGCGCTCCAGCACCTCCATGTCCTTCTTGTAGTGAGGGGCCCAAAACGGAACACAGGATTCGAGGTGCGGCCTCACCAGTGCCCAGTACAGGGGCACGATCACCTCCCTATTCCTGCTGGCCACACTATTTCTGATACAGGCCAGGATGCCGTTGGCCTTCTTGGCCACCTGAGCACACTGCCGGCTCATGTTCAGCCGGCTGTCAACCAGTACCCCCAGGTCCTTTTCCTCTGGGCAGCTTTCCAGCCACTCTTCCCCAAGCCTGTAGCGTTGCCTGGGGTTGTTGTGGCCGAAGTGCAGGACCCGGCACTTGGCCTTGTTGAATCTCATACAGTTGGCCTCGGCCCATCGATCCAGCCTGTCCAGGTCCCTCTGCAGAGCCTTCCTACCCTCGAGCAGATCAACACTCCCGCCCAACTTGGTGTCGTCTGCAAACTTACTGAGGGAGCACTCGATCCCCTCGTCCAGATCATTGATGAAGATATTGAACAGGACCGGCCCCAAAACTGAGCCCTGGGGAACACCGCTCGTGACCGGCCGCCAACTGGATTTAACTCCGTTGACCACAACTCTCTGGGCCCGGCCGTCCAGCCAGTTTTTTACCCAGCGAAGAGTGTACCTGTCTAGGCCGTGAGCCGCCAGCTTCTCTAGGAGAATGCTGTGGGAGACAGTGTCAAAGGCCTTACTGAAGTCCAAGTAGACCACATCCACTGCCTTTCCCTCATCCACTAGGCGGGTCACCTGGTCATAGAAGGAGATCAGGTTGGTCAAGCAGGACCTGCCTTCCATGAACCCGTGCTGGCTGGGCCTGATCCCCTGGTTGTCCCGGACATGGCTCGTGAGCACCCTCAAAACCAACCGCTCCATGATCTTCCCCGGCACCGAGGTCAGGCTGACCGGCCTGTAGTTCCCCGGATCCTCCTTCCGGCCCTTCTTGTAGATGGGAGTCACATTGGCGAGCCTCCAGTCATCCGGGACTTCCCCAGTTAACCAGGACTGCTGGTAAATGATGGAGAGCGGCTCGGCAAGCTCCTCCGCCAGCTCCCTCAGAACCCTCGGGTGGATCCCATCCGGCCCCATAGACTTGTGAACATCCAGGTGGCATAGCAGGTCATGAACTTCATCCTCTTGAATTATGGGGGGTTTATCCTGCTTGTCGTCCCTGTCTTCCAGCTCAGGTCACGCAGGTAAAACCACAGGGTGCCCTGTGGTGTGTACTTTCTATATCCTCTCTCTTGAGGAGAAAAATGCTTACTCCTAAGGGCTGAGATACTGGTCCGTACAGGTGGAGAATAGGATATACCCTCTTCGAGTTGCTGGACCTCCCGGGACAGCTTCTCCACAGCCGAGACAAGGGAGGAGGAGATAGTTTCTTCGAAATCCCTAAGTCTGCTAACTAAGACATCCACCGTTGGTGCTTCTTCCTCTGCCCAGGACAGTACTGCCAACGAACTGGCATACGACGCTGGTGCGCTCCGTACCAACTTCCGCCACATGGGTCGCGTGCACTGGACGTCATCTGGATCTTTGGGCGTTCGGACATCGTCCAGGTTACTATAAACCACCTCCAGCACGCCTAGTTCTCTCAAGTACTGGATACCTCTCTCCATAGTGGTCCATTTGCCTGGGCGATATATAACATCTTCCTTGAAGGGATACCTTTCCTTCACGCCTGACAGCAGTCGCCTTCAGAGGCTGAGGACCTGTGTCCCTTTTCCAATTGCTTTGTCAATACCCGCTTCCCTAGCAAGGGATCCCAGCTTATTGGCTTCTTTCCCCTCTAATTCCAGGCTACTGGCCCCATTATACCAGCATCGGAGCAGCCAGGTAACAATGTGCTCGCCTGGACGACGGCTGAAATCTTTCCGCATATCTCGCAACTCATTCAGGGATAGGGATCGGGTGGTTTCCGTCTCATTTATGAGTTCTTCCTCTTCCTCCTCCCCTCCTCGTGATGGCCCTGCTTTTCCATCATCCTTTTCTAAACGACCTGACTTCCACCTCAAAGATTTCTTCTTCTGTACAGAGGCGATGGATACCAGCGACGGTTGGTCCTCTGGTTCAGCTGTAGTACCCGTCGCGAGGGTTTGGGTAGCTGCAGTGCCTGTTGCGGGGGTTGGAGTAACTGTAGTGACTGTTGCCGGGGTCTGAGTAGCCATAGTGGTTGTCGTGGGGGTTGAAGTAGCCACAGTGCCTGTCGCAGGGGTTTGAGTAGCCACAGTGGTTGTCGTGCGGGTTGAAGTAGCTACAGTGCCTGTCATGGGGGTTTGAGTAGTCACCGTATCTGTTGCTGGGGTTGATCTCTGGACAGTATTCCTGAATAGTTGTTTAACCCTAAACAAGACCTGAACCACATTCAGGAGACAGAGCAATATGAACATGCTTGTTTGAACATCCCAGGGATATTCAAAATTCTCAGGGAATATTGTGGACGTCTTCATGAAGAGGATAGAAGAAAAAAGAGTTTCTGAAGATATGGAAGGGAAGGTGAACAAGTGGGAAAAAGTGTCCCATCCTGTCTCCCCCCTAAATTCATCCTCTGAGGTGAAGACGTAAGAAGTGTAATTATTAATAGTTTCCAAAAGATAGCTCCCGAAGAACAGGAATGATGGCAGTGCTGAGTACAGGCTCGTGACCAATAATTTTATCATAACATAAAGCCAGGTCACACAGTATAGCAAAGCAATGACCTTAATCCATTTCCCAGAGATGACCAACCCCACATACAAACTGATAATCAGCAGTATAGACAGCCAGTAAGGTGCTATATACCACAACTCCAAAAACAGATCCAACAACTCTGAGAGCAAATAAATCAACATTGTGAACAGCGAGTACTAAACTGATATCATGAATGCTTATAACAAATTTGTTTTAACCCGTTGGGGTCAGATGTGTCGTTATCTCAACCCTTTGAGCCCCACGTTGGGCGCCAAAAAGGACTGTCGTGGTTTAACCTGGCAGGCAGCCAAATACCACGCAGCCGCTCACTCACTCCCCCCACCCCCCAGCGGGACGGGGAGAGAATCGGAAGGGTAAGAGTGAGAAAAACTCGTGGGCTGAGATAAAGACAGTTTAATAGAACAGGGAAAAAAAGGGAAAATAATAATGATAATGATAAAATATACAAAATGAGTGATGCACAATGCAATTGCTCACCACCCGCGCTGACCGATAACCAAGTAGCGATCGGTACTTCCTGGATCACGCCTACCATTCATATACTGAGCATGACGTCACATGGTATGGAATACCCCATTAGCCAGCTGGGCTGGCTGTCCTGATTATGTTCCCTCCCATCTTGTGTACCTAGCTCAGTCAGTAGGCACGGGAGCTGTCCTTGGACTAGGAGGGCACTTAGCAACAACTGAAAACATCAGTGTGTTATCAACATTCTCCTCATACTAAATCCAAAACACAGCACTAGGAAGAAATTTAACCCTATCCCAGCCGAAACCAGGACAGTTTTCCATAAAAGGCTTTAAGCAGGGACTAGCTTAATGAAGCTGCTATCAGTTATGGAAGTATATAAGTTGATATGGTATCAAAGACTCATTCCTTTTATTTAGATAACCTTTACGCTTGACTGCTACATGCATGGAAGGTGAACATTGCTCATGCAAGGAACTTAAGAAAGGTAATATTAAGTAACTGTAAATGCTGGGGAGCAAAGGTTATTTGTGTCCTCCCAGAAAGACATGAGCCCAAATTACATACCAAGTATTTCCATTCCTGAAGTTAGAAGTTAAGTTCTGCTCTCCAATCCTGTCCCATAAACCAAAAGACAAACTAAGGAGAAATGGTCCAAATTCCCATATATGTGCTTGCTTAGACTATTCCTTTTGAACAGTTCATGTGGCATGATATTCTTACATCATTTACATTTAGGAAGAACTAAAGAAACATGAATTTTCAATTTGGAATTTTAAACTTTTCAGCTTCTATCCTTCCTTCTGAACTAAATCACACATTTCTTCTATATGTTCCTGAAGCAAGGAAATGAGAGACCATCTAGTTAAAATCCCTGCTTCCCGGGTAATGAAGCCCCCAGAATATGAAGACACTGAAGTCACAACATTCCTAAAAGAAGAACTTAAAGAAAAAACAAAACACCACCCAAAAAAAACCCCACCACACCACACCCATGCAGCAGCACCTACAGCTTACAGTTTTTGCCAACAACTTCCTTCACATTAAGTATAAAGCCTGAGCTGCCGGGTGTTTCCACGTACCCTGCCCTCACTATGAGATGGGACATGCAGCACAGGAGTATGTTCAAAACTGCAGGTTTTTCTCCCAATACCAGAGAAGCCATACAGTCAGAACTCTGATACCACAGTTCCCACTGAGACTTGTGGAATTTCTCATGTTACCAAAGGTTTAAACAGTGCTTCCTGCAAAGTACTGCGCACCTGTAACCAGCAGAAGCCACCACCATTGTTACATAGCACATTGCATGCCTGTCCCTGTACTTGCTTCCAGTTGGATCCCCTGCTAACCTCTCACACTAAACCATTCCTTGGTAGGGATCACACAGATGATTGCAACAGAGATGTTTCTAAAGCCCACTCATGTATTGCCAAAAACAAGCACTTATAAGAGATTTTGTAAGAGAAACTACCTATTAAGTAAGAAAAAAACATTTTAAATTACAAGACTTCAACTCAAGCTGCAGCATTTTGAGTTCTCTCAATATTGAAGAATCTTTTTTTCCAAAGATTTTTATATCAGTCTAATGTAGCTACAGGAAGAGCTTCCTCCTTAATTCAATCCTCATTCAAAGCATAAAAAATCAGTGACACCTCACTAAGTAGAAAATCAGACCCTGAAGGATTATTACTCTATAGATATTGCTGTAGATGTTCACAAGTCAAAGCATCTAAAACATTTGAAAATACTGATGAACCACCTCATGTTCATTTTTAATCCATCATGTGCAAGCACACAGAAGAGAAAATAAAGCTACAATTTAACTTGTTTGTAATTCAGCAATTGTGCTTTAAGTAACTGAAGCTGCAGAAGTAGTTCACTACTTTGCCTAGTATTTTGCAAGGTGGCTTGATTTAAGCCACATACTTCAAGCATCTCTGTCCTGGTTTTGGCTGGGATAGAGTTAATTTTGTTCGTAGTAGCTAGTATGGGGCTATGTTTTGGATTTGTGCTGAAAACAGTGTTGATAATATAGAGATGTTTTCGTTATGGCTGAGCAGTGCTTACACAAAGTCAAGGCCTTCTCAGCTTCTCATGCTCTACCGACTGAGAAGGCTGGAGATACACAAGAAGCTGGGAGGGGGCACAGCCAGGACAACTGACCCAAACTGGCCAACGGGATATTCCATACCATATGACGTCATGCTCAGTATATAAAACTAGGGGAAAGCTGGCTGGGGGGCCGCTGCTTGGGGACTGGCTGGGCATCGGTCGGTTGGTGGTGAGCAATTGTTTTTCATTTGCATCACTTGTCCTTCTTGGATTTTATTTGTCTCTCTTTTTGTTATCTTCCTTTTAATCATTATTATTAATAATAATAATAATAATTTATTTCAATTATTAAACTGTTCTTATCTCAACCCATAAGTGTTCTCATTTTTACTCTTCCGATTCTCTCCCCCATCCCACTGGTGGGGAGTGAGCGAGTGGCTGTGTGGTGTTTAGCTGCCTGCCAAGTTAAACCACGACAATCTCCCATTTCACAGTTTCAATGTTTGTACTGTCTGTGGCAGAGATCATTTTCCCTTTGATTCCCCCAAAATGTTCCCTCATTTTTGAAATACATAACCTGACACGATACACATGTTCAGCAAGTAACATTTAAGAGTATGCTTTCTGCAGTATGCACACATGGCAGACTCCAGTCTCTCCAGAAACCAGCATGCTAGTGTCTGGTTATGATTAATACTGCCTATGAGTAATGCCACATGTTAACGATTCTGTCCTGCTCATGACTCAGTCTGTGGCTGGAGTGTGTGTGTGAAGAGCAGATGAAGCCAGCATCAGAGTTTAGTTAATGAACAGGTCATCAAGTGCCACTGTTTTGGTTTAGAGCCAGTGGCAGCACTCTGCCCTGCCACATGGGAGGGTTAGAAAGCAGTTTTCCCTAACCTTCCCCTGCAGTAGCTGTCTGCTTGAAGACATCTGTACTTTTTTTTTTTTACTTTTTTTTTTTTTAACTAAAAAGACCACATTCAATGCAAAGGTTGGTATGCAGTAATGCTGTGTTAATCGGCAAGGAAAAAAACATCCTGTGCAGGAGTTAACCTTCTTCACATGTCCTTCTGAAGGCCTCCCAACAGTTTCAGGACAGAAGAAAGAAGTCGTTTAATCTCCACAAAGCCTCTTATTATTTGTACTGGGCGATAGCTCAGCCAGAGACAAGACAAGAAATTGGGGTGCAGGAATAGATGAAGAACACCACCTTCTCCAGCCAGGGCTCTGGCTACTAATTAACAAGTTTACTGAATAACAAACTAATGTCCAATAAATCACTTACTGTTTAACTCTCTTAACATGACATTTGTTAAAGACATTGGTACCCTTCCAGTTTAAGGGAGCTAAGTTAAGCCATGCTGTCTTGCAGTTACTACAGGACTGAATGAACACGACAGTTTCTGTAGCAGCATGCAAAGCCACAGCAAGTTTTATTTCATTGCTGAACCAGGACTGACACAAGCTCTGTATTTACAGCATTTTAAAGTGGCAGAGGATGATATGACTCCCACTGTCCCGCCTCTCCCCTATGCAGAAGGTTGCTAAGAGCGAAGCTCACACACACAAACCCCAAGACAGGTAAGGTTCATAGTTGCCTATATCTTAGCTCAGTAGTTCAGGAACTCTCCAAACAAGTTCCTTTGCATGGATTAAAAAACAAAACAAAACAAAACAAAAAACATGCCACAATCAGCTACAGAAAGCATTATTCAACCCACATAAAGAAGTTAGTATCTTGAAAATAAAAAATTATTGACTTTCTTGCCAAAGGCTGCATTTTTTTAAATCCTAGTAGGTTTAACAAACAAGGTCTAAAGTCCAAGCTGTTCAGCACAGCTTCTATTATATTACCGCTATTATATTACTGTATAACAACCAGCGCAACTAAGAAAAGGTGACAGGTGATAGTAGTAGGTGACTCTCTTCTGAGAGGTACGGAGGCACCCATTTGCCGACCTGACACACTCTCTTAGAGAGGTGGGCTGCCTACCGGGGGCTCATATCAGGGATGTCACCGAGAGGCTACCAAGCCTCATACAATCCACTGACTATTATCTGCTGCTGCTGTTTCACGTGGGCACCAGTGATACAGCCAGAAACAGTCTGAGCAGTATCAAGAAGAATTACAGAGCCCTGGGAGCGGCAGTGAGGGACTCTGGAGTGCAGGTAGTTATTTCATCAGTCCTCCTGGTCAAAGGGAAAGGGTTTGAAAGCGCCAGTCGAATCTGGCGAATCAACAAATGGTTACAGGACTGATGCCACAGCCAGGGGTTCGGCTACTTGGACCATGGGACTCACTTTGAGAAACCTGGTCTACTGGGGGCTGATGGGGTCCATCTGTCAGAGAAGGGGAAGAGCACCTTCAGTCATAGGCTTGCCAAGCTGGTGAAGAGGGCTTTAAACTAAAGTTGCCAGGGGAGGGGAACCTCAATCCATCCCACTCCTACCAGTTTGATGCCAGTGCCAGCAATAGATGCCCAGAGCCTGGAGAAGGATCACAGGTCAGCAGGAGAGCACCTGAAGAGCAGCACAAAGGAACTCCAGCCAGTAAGACAGCTTCATCGGGGGCCCAACTTAAATGTCTCTATGCAAACGCACGCAGCATGGGGAATAAACAAGAGGAGTTAGAGACGTGCGCATGCCTGCAGGGCTGTAATCTTATTGGCATCACGGGGACGTGGTGGGATGGCTGCTATGATTGGAGTGTTGGGATGGAGGGATACAGACTCTTTAGGAAGGACAGGCAGGGGAGACGAGGAGGGAGTGTTGCCCTCTATGTCAATGACCAGCTGGAGTGCATGCAGCTCCGCCTGGGGATGGATGAGGAGCTGACCAAGAGCTTATGGGTCAGGATTAAAGGGAGGGCAGGGACAGGTGGCATTACGGTGGGGGTCTGCTACAGGCCACCTGACCAGGAAGACCGAGCGGATGAGGCCCTCTGTAGACAGATAGGAGCAGCCTCACATTCACAAGCCCTGGTCCTCATGGGGGACCTTCAACCACCCCGATATCTGTTGGAGGGACAACACGGCAGGGCACAAGCCATCCGGGAGGTTCCTGGAATGCGTCGATGATAACTTCCTTCTCCAAGTGGTAGAGGAGCCAACGAGGAGAGGTGCTATGCTGGACCTTGTTCTCACCAACAAGGAGGGGCTGGTGGGGAATGTGAAGCTCAAGGGCAACCTTGGCTGCAGTGACCATGAAATGGTGGAGTTCAAGATCCTTAGGGCACCGAGGAGGGTGCGCAGCAAGCTCACTACCCTGGACTTCAGGAGAGCAGACTTTGGCCTCTTCAGGGAGCTGCTTGGTAGAGTGCCATGGGACAAAGCCCTGGAGGGAAGAGGGGCCCCAGAAAGCTGGTTAATATTCAAGGATCACCTCCTCCAAGCTCAGGAGCGATGCATCCCAACAAAGAGGAAATCGGGCAAAAACACCAGGAGGCCTGCATGGATGAACAAGGAGCTCCTGGACACACTCAAACACAGAAAGGAAGCCTACAGAGGGTGGAAGCAAGGACAGGTAGCCTGGGAGGAATACAGAGAAATTGTCCAAGCAGCCAGGGATCAGGTTAGGAAAGCTAAAGCCCTGATAGAATGAAATCTGGCCAGGGATGTCAAGGGCAACAAGAAAAGCTTCTATAGGCACGTCGGGAATAAAAGGAAGACTAGGGAAAATGTGGGCCCTCTCCGGAAGGAAACGGGATACCTGGTTACCTGGGATACGGAGAAGGCTGAGGTACTCAATGACTTTTTTTCCTCGGTCTTCACCGGCAAGTACTTGAGCCTCACCACCCAAGCCACAGAAGGAAAAGGCAGGGACTGAATGAAGAGCCACCTACTGTAGGAGAAGATCAGGATCGAGACCATCTAAGGAACCTGAAGGTGCACAAGTCCATGGGACTCGATGAGATCCATCCGCGGGTCCTGAGGGAACTGGCGGATGAAGTTGCTAAGCCACTATCCATCATCTTTGAGAAGTCGTGGCAGTCCGGTGAAGTTCCCACTGACTGGAAAAGGGGAAACATAACCCCCATTTTTAAAAAGGGAAAAAAGGAAGACCCGGAGAACTACAGGCCAGTCAGCCTCACCTCTGTGCCTGGGAAGGTCATGGAACAGATCCTCCTGGAAGCTATGCTGAGGCACATGGAGGACAGGGAGGTGATTCGAGACAGCCAGCATGGCTTCACCAAGGGCAAGTCCTGCCTGACCAACCTAGTGGCCTTCTACGATGGAGTGACTACATCAGTGGACATGGGAAGGGCTACAGATGTCATCTATCTGGACCTCTGTAAGGCCTTTGACATGGTCCCCCACAACATCCTTCTCTCTAAACTGGAGAGGTATGGATTTGATGGGTGGACTGTCCGGTGGGTGAGGAATTGGTTGGATGGATGCATCCAGAGGGTAGTGCTCAATGGCTCAATGTCCAGATGGGGATCGGTGACGAGTGGTGTCCCTGCAGGGGTCCGTATTGGGACCGGTACTGTTTAATATCTTCATCAATGACATGGACAGTGGGATCGAGTGCACCCTCAGCAAGTTTGCAGAGGACACCAAGCTGAGTGGTGCGGTCGACACGCCTGAGGGACGGGATGCCATCCAGAGGGACCTGGACAAGCTCAAGAAGTGGGCCCATGTGAACCTCATGAGGTTCAACAAGGCCAAGTGCAGGGTCCTGCACCTGGGTCAGGGCAACCCCTGGTATCAATACAGGCTGGGGGATGAAGGGATTGAGAGCAGCCCTGCAGACAAGGACTTGGGGATACTGGTGGATGAAAAGCTGGACATGAGCTGACAATGTGCGCTCACATCCCAGGGCCTGTTGCAATAGGACAAGGGGGAATGGTTTTAAACTAAAAGAGGGTAGATTTAGACTAGATATAAGGAAGAAATTTTTTACAATGAGGGTGGTGAAACACTGGAACAGGTTGCCCAGAGAAGGTGCGGATGCCCCATCCCTGGAAACATTCAAGGTCAGGTTGGATGGGGCTCTGAGCAACTTGATCTAGTTGAAGATGTCCCTGCCCATGGCAGGGGGGTTGGACTAGATGACCTTTAAAGGTCCCTTCCAATCCAAACTATTCTATGATACTATGATTCTATATTCAACTGTTTGAAACTAAAGATGGTCTCAGATTTACAGCAAGCAATGGGTGGGGGTGAGAGAGGCAGCCGGGGCATACCACAGATTTTAATTAACAGATGCAAGGTTTAAAAATAGCATCTCCTTTCCCAGCCTATACCATCTGAGAAGTCCTCCTGACCACAACCATTGCCCCAGGCTGCAGCAAGCAGGACTCTCCTTACACATGCATGTGACAGAGGTAAAAGTTCAGAGACTCAGATCCCTGCCAAATGACTAATCCAGTGTGCTGGTTTTGGCTGGGATAGAGTTCATTTTCTTCATAGTAGCTAGTATGGGGCTATGTTTTGGACTTGTGCTGAAAACAGTGTTGATAATACAGGGATGTTTTAGTTACTGCTGAGCAGTGCTTACATAGAGTCAAGGCCTTTTCTGCTTCTCACACCACCCCACCAGCGATTAGGCTGGTGCACAAGAAGATGGGAGGGGACACAGCTGGGACAGCTGACCCCAACTGACCAAAGGGATATTCCATACCATATGACGTCATGCTCAGCATATAAAGCTGGGGGAAGAAGGAGGAAGGGGGGACGTTCAGAGTTACGGCGTTTGTCTTCCCAAGTAACCATTACGTGGGATGGAGCCCTGCTTTCCTGGAGATGGCTGAAAACCTGCCTGCCGATGGGAAGTAGTGAATGAATTCCTTGTTTTGCTTTGCTTGCGTGCATGGCTTTTGCTTTACCTATTAAACCGTATCTCAAGCCACGAGTTTTCTCACTTTTACTGTTCCGATTCTCTCCCCCATCCTACCGTAGGGGGAGTGAGCGAGCGGCTGTGTGGTGCTTAGTTGCTGGCTGGGGTTAAACCATGACATCCAGTCAGTATAAATTATAAACCATATTCATTACCACACACCTAGTAAATTTTCTCTTGTCTCTAAGTTTGTGCTTCTGAGAGGTGGCAGTATCACATTCTCGCATTGCTCAACAAAACTATGCACGGAGAAGTTAGATCAGACAGGTATGGCTGAATGCAATGGAGCAAATCTGTATTAGGTTGCTACATAGCAGTAATTGCTTCATTGTACTATGGAAATAGTGGGTTTGATCCATGGTTTTTGTTTGTGGAATCACATCACAAGTGGACCTATATAATTTTGGAGACTGCCAGTCATAATGAGCAAGTAGACGCTTGACTTTTTTTTAAAAAAAAAAAAAAAACAAACAGCTGACACATAGGAAGCTGTGCTATACTGTAGTCAAACCCAGGACATAATACTTTTATTAACCCTTTGTATTTACAGTAGATAAAAACAGGTAAGAGAGGGGAGAGGAACTAAACAGGTTTCGCTATAAATAAACTGCAGTGATAGACCCAAACTGAACACTGAGCTTCTGAAAAAGCTCAGCTTCTCCAGACAAAAATCAAATTAAAGACCTATGCCATACTAAAGAGCCACCCTTTTGTGTGTGCTGTTTTGGGGGGGGGGGTTAGTTCATTTTGAATAATCTGGATGTTACACTATTGCCAAAAGAGACAATAAAAAATTAAAAATGCAATCAAGATGGGAAGGCAAATTGAATCTGAGCTCTGTGAAGATCCTGACATGTATGTATTAGGTTAGGAATTTATACCCAGGACTAGAGCTTAATTTTACAACTGCATTAACAACAAAATTGCACAAAATTGTTTAATGCCTTCTGTGTTACAAATTAGCAGGGGGAGAACAACCAAATCAATCTTTTAGTGTTACAAAGCTTATTCTAGGAGTGAAGATAATTTGCCCTAGCCGACTTATATCAATTTGGACTGAAATGTATTAGGTTCCAATTGAAGCACTCAAATCCTCATATATAGTACTTATTAGTGAAATGATCTTCTCATTAGTATTTATTTCCACAGACAGATCTCTTTCCCCTTGCTTCCTGTGCCCTCCCTCCCTGCCCCCAAAAGATAGGAAAAAATTAACAGCAATTTAAAATTCAAGTTGATATGCTGTTTTGTGTTTATGGGCCCACCCATGTTTAATCAGGGTTTAAGTTTAGGTTTTCGGGTGGTTGGGTTTTTTTTTTTTTTGGGGGGGGTGTTCTTTTTTGGTTGTTGGGGGTTTTGTGTGTTTGGTTTTTTTGTTGTGTTTTTTTTTTTAAAGTAGGTTTTGCATGTTTCGTTAAGTGAGACATATCTTATTATATTTTTTTATTTATGGCTTGCAATACTTTTAATATAACCAAATTTAAGTAGCAGCGTATTTTTCCAAACCCACTGTCAACAGGTTTGTTTGGGACAAGACACACAAGCCAGCTACCATATTAAATATTTTTAGGCATCTTGAATATAATTCTGCTACTTCTTGTCCCAGTATCAGTGGCCTTATCTTACAAATCCACTTATCTCAGACAAACATCCTACAAAAGAAGTGTCCCTTGCACAAAGCAGCCAAGTAAATGTTTTAATTTTGTACTAGAAAACTAACAGACTTTGTTGCCATGTAGATGGAAAGAGCATACTTACTGCTAGGAAGAGCATGCAGTACATGGAGAACGAAGAATGGCCAGAGTAAAACGATAGTCTGGAAGAGAAGAGAGTAGATGTTTCATTGTTTTTCACTTGCAACAGTCAGTCTACGGTGATATTAAGTTATCTTACACAAGTGAACTGGTAAAATGCAAACATCCCCATGCTTTTTCTTCAAGGAGGCTACCTAGGCAAAACAGCAATCACTCATGTCTGACAACAGCTTTTGAAAAACAGCACAGACTTCACTACTCAGCAGCTATCCTATTTCGGCATTAAGTTGATCTCAACATCAGGTAGTAACTGTTGGTCTTTTAACTGAAGTTTGAGCAGCAAGTGAACACATCCTCAAAGCTAGAAATAAAGTGTCTTTTAAAGCAGTATATTTGTTACACCATCTTGATAAACACCAGTACAAAATACTGTAAATATTATCAATTTTTAAAATTACTTGTCTGAAAGTCACAGTATGTGTATGAGAATAAATGACACATTAATCACCCAAACTGATCAGTTGCATTTGGTCACCACCAAGAGGCAGTAGTTAACTACTCATATCTAGATGTTTATACCATGTATACATATGTTTGTTAAATGTACCAATTCATACAGACCACTATCATCTATCATTGAAGGGTAGGGGGAAAGGCAGGAAAGCATTTCATTAGCCAGCCAACCTCAAAAGATGACACCTCATCTAATACTTGTAGGAATAGCTTCATACTTGGATATCTGTGGTGGTTTGACCTTGACTGGATGCCAGGTGCCCACCAGGCTGCTCTATCACTCCCTCTCCTCAACTGGACAGGGGGAGAAAATATAACAAAAGGCTCGTGGGTCGAGATAAAGGACAGGGAGAGATCACTCACCAATTACCATCACGGGCAAAACAGACTCGACTTGGGGAAATTAATTTAATTTATTACCAATCAAATCAGAGTAGGATAATGAGAAATAAAACTAAATCTTAAAACACCTTCCCCCCACCCCTCCCTTCATCCTGGGCTCAACTTCACTCCTGATTTTCTCTACCTCCTCCCCCAGAGTGGCACAGGGGGACAGGGAATAGGGGTTGCGGTCAGTTCATCACACATTGTCTCTGCTGCTCCTCCCTCCTCACACTCTTCCCCTGCTCCAGCGTGGGGTCCCTCCCACAGGAGACAGTCCCCCACAAACTTCTCCAACGTGGGTCCTTCCCACAAGCTGCAGTTCTTCACAAACTGCTCCAGTATGGGTCCTTTCCATGGGGTGCAGTCCTTCAGGAACAGACTGCTCCAGAGTGGGTTCCCCATGGGGTCACAAGTCCTGCCAGCAAACCTGCTCCAGCATGGGCTCCTCTCTCCACGGGGTCACAGGTCCTGCCAGGAACCTGCTCCAGCATGGGCTCTCCACGGGGTCACAGCCTCCTTCGAGCGCATCCACCTGCTCCAGTGTGGGGTCCTCCATGGGCTGCAGGTGGATATCTGCTCCATTGTGGACCTCCATGGGATGCAGGGGCACAGCCTGCTTCACCATGGTCTTAACCACAGGCTGCAGGGGAATCTCTGCTCCGGCACCTGGAGCACCTCCTCCCCCTCCTTCTTCACTGCCCTTGTGTCCTGGTTCCGGCTGGAACAGAGTTAACTTTCTTCCCAGTAGCTTGGGGGTGTGCTGTGTTTTGGGTTTGGTGTGAAAGGAGCGTTGATGGCCCATTGATGCTTTGGCTGTTGCTGGGTGGTGCTTGCACCGGGAGGGGGAAGCACAGCCGGGGTGGTGGACCCAGCTGGCCAATGGGGTATTCTATACCATGTGACATCATGCTCATGCTCAGTATAAAAACCAGGGGTGTGGGGGGGCTCGCCCCCTGTTCGTGACACGTGGTCGACGGTCGGTGAGCGGTTGCGTTGTGCATCGCCTGCTTTGTGTATTCTGTTATTGTTGTTGTTCTCATTGTTATTCTTACTGTTCTACTTAGTTTTATTTCAATTATTAAACTGTTTTTATCTCAACCCGGGAGCTTTCCTACTTGTGCCCTCCCGATTCTCTCCCCCATCCCACCGGACGTGGGGGGTGATCAAGTGGCTGCGTGGGGTTTATTTTTGCTGGCGGGGTTTAAACCACCACAGTCCTTTTTGGCGCCCAACGTGGGGCAGCGAAGGGTTAAGATAACAACAGATTATTTAGAGCATATTAAGGAATTTATATCTGGTAACATATTAATTTGTTCTCAACCATGCTCTTGTTTTTGCTGTACCTGTTAAAGATTGGAGTTGGGTTTTGTAGTCTGCTGTGCTCTGCCGTGATTAATGATGTTTTGCCTGGGAGATTTGTTACTAAAACGCTGGCATTGGGGATAATTTGGTATTTGGGATTTGTAATGAAGCTGTTACTGTATTTCGGGTACCACCTCATAGAGACCATTAGCAATTATACCTTTTCCTCTGAGAGATTTTTTATGGAGGAAATAGAGAATGGCACCCTCGCTACCTTCCTCTATGATGTCATCTCCTTTGTTAAAATAACTTGCCAGTACCTTGAACATCCCTGGGTAGTTAAGACACATCTATTGGTACTCCTTGGGAATATTGTTGTGGTTTTATCCAAGGTTAGTAAGCAATTTAAGAATGTCATCCAGAGATCTGCCCCAAGGCTGGATAGTTATGAGTGGCAGGGTGAGTGGGATAGCATGGGCAAATGCCTAGGACGGTGGGCACCCCCAGTGTTCTGGAACTTTACCCCTGAACAAGTGCAGGATCCTGAAAAATTAGTACAATATTTGGAAGAAGTATGCTGTCACCCTGGCTATTCTAGGGAGACGCAAATTACTACAATGTGCTGGGGCCTGGCCCATGCCTACCGAGCCCTGTTTAACACCACTCGGAACCCCCAAGGGGAAGGAAACGTCTCTGCAGCTGATGACAAAGCAACAGGCCCTGTGACTACGGCAAGCACAGCGGCTCCCTCACCCCCCATGGCAGGAACAGCAGCTACTCCGCCCCCTGCGACAGAGAACCAACCCATGCCGGTATCAGTTGCCCCTATACAAAAAAGAAAATCAGCTCGTTTAGTAAGGGATGAAGATGAACCAGGGCCATCAGGAGAACAGGAGGAGGAGGAGGCAGAACCCATAAATGAGATGGTGACCACCTGATCCCTATCCCTGGGTGAGCTGCGAGATATGCGAAAAGACTTCAGCCGTCGTCCAGGCGAGCACATTGTCACCTGGCTGCTCCGATGCTGGGATAACGGGGCCAGTAGCCTGGAATTAGAGGGTAGGGAAGCCAAGCAGCTGGGATCCCTTTCTAGGGAAGGGGGCGTTGACAAAGCAATTGGACAAGGGGCACAAGTCCTCAGCCTCTGGAGGCGACTCCTGTCAGGTGTGAAGGAAAGGTATCCCTTCAAGGAAGATGTTATATGCCACCCAGGCAAGTGGACCACCATGGAGAGAGGTATCCAGTACCTGAGGGAATTAGCTGTGCTGGAGGTGATTTATGATGACCTGAACAACGAGCAGTTACCCAAAGACCCAGATGAAGTCAAGTGCACCCGACCCATGTGGCGGAAGTTTGTACGGAGCGCACCAGCGTCACATGCAAACTCATTGGCAATAATGACCTGGAGAGATGGAGAGGAACAAACAGTGGATGAACTGGCTGGCCAACTCCGGCAATATGAAGAAAGTCTCTCTTCCTCCCTACGGGCCTGTGTCTCTGCTGTGGAGAAACTGTCTCAGGAGGTCCAGCATCTCAAAGAGGATATGTCCTGCTCCCCACCTGCACGGGCCAGTGTCTCAGCCATTAGGAGCAAGCATCCCTCTGCTCAAGAGGGGAGACATCGTGGGTACACACCCCGGGGCACCCTGTGGTTTTACCTGCGTGACCACGGAGAGGACATGAGGAAGTGGGATGGAAAACCTACCTCAGCCCTACAGGCACGGGTACATGAGTTGCAAGGAAAAACAACCACAAAAGGGGGTTCTTCCAGGAAAACTTCTGCTCCCGTTTCCAGTGAGTTCCCCAGACAGAGTAGAAGGGCTGATTCCACTTCCGACCTTAACAAAGGGACTTCTGATTCATACTTACAAGAAGTGGGTAGCGAATATGATGACCAGGACTAGAGGGGCCCTGCCTCCGGCCAGGTGGAGGAAAGGGACAACCGGGTTTACTGGACTGTGTGGATTCGATGGCCTGGCACATCAGACCCACAAGAATATAAGGCTCCCGTAGACACCGGTGCACAGTGTACCCTGATGCCATCAAACTATAAAGGGGCAGAACCCATCTGTATTTCTGGAGTGACAGGGGGATCCCAAGAGTTAACTGTATTGGAGGCCGACGTGAGCCTAACCGGGAATGAGTGGCAGAAGCACCCCATTGTGACTGGCCCAGAGGCTCCGTGCATCCTTGGCATAGACTACCTCAGGAGAGGGTATTTCAAGGACCCAAAAGGGTACCGGTGGGCTTTTGGTATAGCTGCCCTGGAGACGGAGGAAATTAAACAGCTGTCCACCTTGCCCGGTCTCTCGGAGGATCCTTCTGTTGTGGGGTTGTTGAAGGTCCAAGAAAAACAGGTACCAATCGCTACCACAACAGTGCACCGGCGGCAATACCGCACCAACCGAGACCCCCTGTTCCCCATCCATGAACTGATTCGTCGACTGGAGAGCCAAGGAGTGATCAGCAAGACTCGCTCACCCTTTAACAGTCCCATATGGCCAGTGCGAAAGTCCAATGGAGAGTGGAGACTAACAGTAGACTACCATGGCCTGAACGAAGTCACGCCACCACTGAGTGCTGCCGTGCCGGACATGCTGGAACTTCAATACGAACTGGAGTCAAAGGCAGCCAAGTGGTACGCCACCACTGATATCGCTAATGCGTTCTTCTCCATCCCTTTGGCGGCAGAGTGCAGGCCACAGTTTGCTTTCACTTGGAGGGGCGTCCAGTACACCTGGAACCGACTGCCCCAGGGGTGGAAACACAGCCCTACCATTTGCCATGGACTGATCCACACCGCACTGGAACAGGGTGAGGCTCCAGAACACCTGCAATACATTGATGACATCATCGTGTGGGGCAACACAGCAGAAGAAGTTTTTGAGAAAGGGGAGAGAATAGTCCAAATACTTCTGAAGGCCGGTTTTGCCATAAAACAAAGTAAGGTCAAGGGACCTGCACAGGAGATCCAGTTTTTAGGAATAAAATGGCAAGATGGACGTCGTCAGATCCCAATGGATGTGATCAATAAAATAACAGCAACTAGCAAAAAGGAAACACAAGCTTTCTTAGGCGTTGTGGGTTTTTGGAGAATGCGTATTCCAGATTACAGTCAGATCGTAAGGCCTCTCTATCACGTGACCAGGAGGAAGAACGACTTCAGATGGGGCCCTGAGCAACGACAAGCCTTTGAACAAATTAAACAGGAGATAGTTCAGGCAGTAGGCCTTGGGCCAGTCCGGGCAGGACAGGATGTAAAGAATGTGCTCTACACCGCAGCCGGGGAGAATGGCCCTACCTGGAGCCTCTGGCAGAAAGCACCAGGGGAGACTCGAGGTCGACCCTTAGGGTTCTGGAGTCGGGGATACAGAGGATCGGAGGCCCGCTACACTCCAACTGAGAAGGAGATATTGGCAGCATATGAAGGGATTCGAGCTGCTTCGGAAGTGGTTGGTACTGAAGCACAGCTCCTCCTGGCACCCCGACTGCCGGTGCTGGGCTGGATGTTCAAAGGGAGGGTCCCCTCTACACATCATGCAACCGATGCTACGTGGAGTAAGTGGGTCGCCCTGATCACACAATGGGCCCGAATAGGAAACCCCAGTCGCCCAGGAATCTTGGAGGTGATCACGAACTGGCCAGAAGGAAAAGATTGGGGAATATCCCCAGAGGAGGAGGTGACGCGTGCTGAAGAGGCCCCACCATATAACAAACTACCAGAAAACGAGAAGCAATATGCCCTGTTCACTGATGGGTCCTGTCCTCTTGTGGGAAAGCATCGGAGATGGAAAGGTGTGGTATGGAGTCCTATACGCCAAGTTGCAGAAACTGCTGAAGGAGAAGGTGAATCGAGCCAGTTTGCAGAGGTGAAAGCCATCCAGCTGGCCTTGGACATTGCCGAACGAGGAAAATGGCCAGTACTTTATCTCTATACTGACTCATGGATGGTGGCAAATGCCCTGTGGGGGTGGTTGCAGCAATGGAAGCAGAACAACTGGCAGCGCAGAGGTAAACCCACCTGGGCTGCCGCGTTGTGGCAAGATATTGCTGCCCGGGTAGAGAACCTGGTTGTAAAAGTACGTCACGTAGATGCTCACGTACCCAAGAGTCGGGCCACTGAAGAACACCAAAACAACCAGCAGGTGGATCAGGCTGCCAAGATTGAAGTGGCTCAGGTGGATCTGGACTGGCAACATAAGGGTGAATTATTTTTAGCTCGGTGGGCCCATGACACTTCAGGCCACCAGGGAAGAGATGCAACATATAGATGGGCTCGTGATCGAGGGGTGGACTTGACCATGGACGCTATTGCACAGGTTATCCATGAATGTGAAACATGCGCTGCAATCAAGCAAGCCAAGCGAGTAAAGCTTCTTTGGTATGGAGGATGATGGTTGAAGTATAAATATGGGGAGGCCTGGCAGATTGATTATATCACACTCCCACAAACCCGACACGGCAAGCGCTATGTGCTCACCATGCTGGAAGCAACCACAGGATGGCTGGAAACATACCCTGTGCCCCATGCCACCGCCCGGAACACCATCCTCGGCCTTGAAAAACAAGTCCTATGGCAACATGGCACCCCAGAAAGAATTGAGTCAGACAACGGGACTCATTTCCGAAATACCCTCATAGACACCTGGGCCAAAGAGCATGGCATTGAGTGGGTCTATCACATCCCCTATCATGCACCAGCCTCCGGGAAAATCGAACGATACAACGGGCTGTTAAAGACAACACTGAGGGCAATGGGTGGTGGGACATTCAAGCATTGGGATACACATTTAGCAAAAGCGACCTGGTTAGTCAATACCAGGGGATCTGCCAATCGAGCTGGCCCTGCCCATTCAAAACTCTTACGTGCTGTAGAGGGGGATAAAGTCCCTCTCATGCACATAAGAAATATGCTGGGGAAGACAGTCTGGGTTACTCCTGCCTCTGGCAAGGGAAAACCCATTTGTGGGATTGCTTTTGCTCAAGGACCTGGGTGCGCTTGGTGGGTGATGCGAAAGGATGGGGAAGTCCGGTGTGTACCTCAAGGGGATTTAATTTTGGGTGAAAATAGCCAATGAACTGAATTGTACGATGTTAGTTATTACATAGTACTGTATGTCATCACTTCTATGGTTACCATATGCCATATTAACAGTATTACAGTAAGAATCACCCAGATTAATGTAGAATGAACTCCGATGAAACTGAGCAAGGTGCAACAATGATAGAAGCGGACGAGCGCCCAGAACTGGCCTCCGCATGCAAGAGTCCAACACCACCCACCATCTCTCCTGCCCTGAAAGACCGTTATGTCAGATGGAGCCCAAAGTCATGGACTAAATGAACTCAACGGACTTTTTAGAGGGATGGCCCATGGACTAAGGGAATGATATCTCTGTGTGTGTATATATCAAAAGGCAGGAAAAGTAGTGGTGACTAATTGGAATGTATGGGAAAACGTGAGACCTGGGCATGACGTAGATGGTATAGAATAAGGGGTGGATATTGTCCTGGTTCCAGCTGGGACAGGGTTAACTTTCTTCCCAGTAGCTTGGGGGGTGTGCTGTGTTTTGGGTTTGGTGTGAAAGGAGCGTTGATGGCCCATTGATGCTTTGGCTGTTGCTGGGTGATGCTTGCACCGGGAGGGGGGAGCACAGCCGGGGTGGTGGACCCAGCTGGCCAATGGGGTATTCTATACCATGTGACATCATGCTCATGCTCAGTATAAAAACCAGGGGTGTGGGGGGGCTCGCCCCCAGTTTGTGACACGCGGTCGGTGGTTGGTGAGCAGTTGCATTGTGCATTGCCTGCTTTGTGTATTCTGTTATTGTTGTTGTTCTCATTGTTATTATTACTGTTCTACTTAGTTTTATTTCAATTATTAAACTGTTTTTATCTCAACCCGGGAGCTTTCCTACTTGTGCCCTCCCGATTCTCTCCCCCATCCCACCGGAGGTGGGGGGTGATCGAACGGCTGCGTGGGGTTTATTTTTGCTGGCTGGGGTTAAACCACGACACCTTGGTGTCTGCAGAGATGTTTCTCTCACATATTCTCACTCCTCTCTTCTGGCTGCTGCTGTGCAGCAGTTTTTTCCCCTTCTTAAATATGTTATCACAGAGGCACTACCACCGTCGCTGATTGGCTCAGCTTTGACCAGCAGTGGGTCTGTCTTGGAGCCGGCTGGCATTGGCTCAATCGGACATGGGGGAAGCTTCTGGCATCTTCTCATACAAGCCACCCCTGTAGCCCCCCTGCTACCAAAACTTTGCCACGCAAACCCAATACAATATCTTATTTAAAGAGTGGCACCATTGCCTTCAACTTTTAAAGGCTTCTAGCAGGTCCAGACTGAAGGGACTTGACAGTTGACACTGACAGTCCTGTGGACTCCTAGAACAGGGTGCCTTTGGCAAGGTCCTCCCCTGCGCAGGTGGTTTCTGCAAGGAGCTGATTAGCAAAGGCTTAAAACAAATCCCACCCACCTCTTTGTCAAGAAGAGACAGCAAAATGGAAAGACGTTTCTGATTCAGTCTTAAGTGGAGAGATGAAAAACTGTACTTAAACCATTTTTTTCTATTATTTTATGTGCAGAGCCTTGTAACTGTACTGTTTCACAGGCTATCATCCAGGTCACAGCCAGGCTTCTGGCTACGTAACACAGCACTCCTCGCTTAAGAGAGTTTGGCATACACAAACAAAGTCAACTTAATAAAAAGTTTCATAGCTCTCCAGGCTGCCCTCTACCATATCCAGCAGGTATCACAGCACATCCCTATTTCAGTGCCTAAAGACAGGTAGGGAGCCTGGGTCCAGAGAAATTCCTGGTCAAGGGAAATGTTTCTACTCTTTGGACTGAGAGTAATGAAGGCAGCTCTGATATGCAGTAAGATAATTGGGTTCAACATTCACCACTCAAATACCACAAAGGCGGCAATAAAGCAATCTTGTGCACAAGTGAAACTGCAAAGCTTCTTAAATTAATTTGCGTGCACAACATTAAGAAACTGCATCAGACACCGGAAAGAAAAAACCCACATAAGTTTCCTCTGTAGGTTTTAGAGTTCTTGGTTTATATTTTACTCCAAATACTGTCAATAGCTTTCAGTTTCAGAGATACTAAACAAGCAATCTGAAAAGAATAACAAGATGACTTTTGTGTGTGTATACACATACACTCTCCCGATATTTTTCAATTTGGTTCTTAAATGGAAAAACTGTATTGACAATGTGTTATCTTCAGATGTTTAAAATTCAAAAACATTAAGATTGCACTTTTGCTAGACATCCCTTCTCCACTTTAGTACTCTAATTCTTCACCAGTTAAAGTTTCTGGGCAAAAGTCCACTATGAAAGCCAATACAATAAGAATTTTGAAGAGCTCTCTCCTTCCCGACAAACACATCATCTGAGCCATGAAAGCAAAGCATGCTGTTCTACAAAACAGAAGATACAGAATAAGGAATTCCTGGCTCCTAAGCCAATATTTTATCCACTGACTTTGGGGCTATTCCTGTTGTCCATAAGATGACATTTCCTACAATTCCTAAAGGCAACCTATTGCCAATTGGAGGAATTCAGAAGGCTAATGAATGACAGAAGGAATAAATACAATTCTTTAAGTTTATTTTGGAATTCCTATACCATTTTAAAGGTGTTGTTGACTACTGGCATTCTTTGTTTTAGGCATACATTAGCCCAATGTAACATTAAGAATGCCTTGTTCCAATTTGAGGATTACAAAATTTAAATGCATTCTCATCAGGCATAGATAAATATGCTGTACATGATTGAAAATGTTGTGCTTAGCACATGAAGTATTGCCAGAAATACAACTGGGACAAAGTATCGATCCAACTTGTACATTGTGCAATCCCAGTGAAATTTCTTTGGCAATACTGGTGTTTCTAGACTTCTTTAAAAAAAACCACACTCATTTAAAAAAACTCTTAAGACTCCTTCAATCATTAAGTTTAACGATGGAAAAGTTTCCCAACAATTCCTCAGCATGCAAACAACATCTTCCCAAAGCCAGAACATCCTATCTATCAAACCAGCCAAGCGGCTGCACAGCCCAGGCTTCTTTGTGACCATACTGCAAAGTGTTGGCTTGACATGAGCCAGCATTTAATAAATAAATAAATAAAATTTTAATTAAAAAAACAACCAGTATTTACTAGTCTCAAGAATGCAGAAGTATTAGAAGAAAATACATTTATAAGTAAAATGGTACAGACAATGCTCAAAACTCCTACCTTTCACTAATAAAGGAAAGGCTAAATTATCCCAGTAGGAATTTGCACATCAGATTTCAGGACTGCATCTTTTTCAAATGAACATTAGAACAGTATCCAGTGAAACTGTAGTGTCATGAAAGAGTTGGAAAGTCTTATTTTGATTCTTTCCCAAATGGCAAAGTCTGACATCAAAAGAACAGCTTTGCAGAGATCCATGCCTTTTACTCCATCAGTATCTACCTCACAGATCACTTCTAATGTGAGGAGCAAGGCTTCATTTTAACAGGAAAAAGCATAAGCTTTAATTATTTCTACTTGGACAATATATTACTACCAAGTTAGAAGAATGCCTTAAGTAGTAACATGAAATCGGTTTCAGATCTCAGTTAAGGTCTAAAGTATACTCTCAGTTTCTAATGTATACAGTACAGCTGCACGTCTCAAAAAGGTCTTAAAACAAGTAATTTAAGGGCTGTTTAGCTTTCTTGAAACTTAGTTTTGCCACAAATTTCACATGGTTTACAATAAAGACAAAAGTAAAACCACTATACTTTCTAAAAATGGTTGCTATAAGACTGATTACAATTAATCACTACAGTCTGTTATTGTAAGTCTGCTTTTGTAAAGATTACGTGGAAAAATAATCAAAGTACAAACAATTCCTGCAAGAAAGGAATTGGAGTGAACTGAACCACTCGGTACTTTTAGCCAGGATTTCTAATCCCAGATAAGCAAGTCTAAGACAGATTGCCTTGCAGGACTTGACACCTACAACCCTTTCATTCTGTTCTATTCCTTTCCATGAACATGAGGCAACTTAGCCTAGAGAGCAGAACCTGCCTGATAGAAAGTACTGTTTCTTGTATCCTCTAAACTGGACAGTAAACCTCACAGTATAAACTAAACTGCATGGTCCCCTTTATTCAAGCCTTCTACAAGGAAGCACGGTACAGCTCTACAAACACCATAGTTTAGATTTTGATTTCTTGTGGCACCTATATGGTCTAGTATATTGTGTTTTATATCTGCCCCCAATTAGAGCCACTACCCATTTCCAGCACTCAACTTCCCCCCCCCCCCCATTTAAACAGCTTAACAGTCAACTGCTGTTAAAGTGATAGTTCTGTGGATAGAGCAATTCTAGCAGTTACTGAATGCACAGAAACACTTAAGCAAAGTGCAACAGTCTTATAGGGAAATTAATAGCCTTAGTGAAACAAGAGACTAGGAAAAGAGCTAAATACATATGGCACAGTGAAGCATTAAATGGTAAGAAATTAAAGTGTTAGAAATTACAGTAGAAAGGGATAAACCAGAAGAAAGCATATCCTGTGGTGCCACAATAAACCTGACAGAGGCTGAATGATAAGGGAATCTTCCCAATACAACTATTGAATTATGGAATGATCCCTTAGAGGAAAAACAGGAAGTCCAGCAAAACATTATGCACACTCCCACATCAAAGCAAATAAAACCACCCACTGGATTAGCCAGCAAGACCTTTCTATCCTCAAGTTCTCTAAAATCTCCAAGTCTGACTCAAAGCTTCCACTGACATTCATGTTACCCATTCCATTGATCTGGAGGGGAATAAGTGTCAGACAGAGCTGCAGCTCAGCACATCTGTGTCGAGTAAGCCAGAGCTCTCCACACGCTTGTCAGGGAAATATTCCTAGAATTTCAGTGCAATGAGGACTTGGTTTAATAAGGTTCTAGTCCTATGCTCAAGCTGAGGCACCACATTCTTTATAGACAACTAGCTCTGCATTCAGCAATCAACGTGTTCTCACAGCACCCACTCTCTTCTCAAGTGCTACAGACTTGCACTAGTACAACTATCATCAGTGGGGGTTGAAAGGTTTGAGGACTCTGAAATGAAGTGCTTCTGTGATTATTGCAATGAAATGTTTAAGTAAACACACAAGCAATTCATGTATTTAACAATATCAGCAACTACTCAGAAATCCATTTTCAAAAGACAGTATTCCCAATTTCTCCCTCCTCTGCCAGTTGTTAAATCCACACTTAAGTACAAATCCTTACACTTACAGAGAGGGAAAAGCTGCCAGTGTCTTTCCAATTCAGTAATCCTTATCTGGACAATTTTATTGACAAAGGTGTTTCAACACGAGACTTCTATTAGGTGTCTTGCACAATTCCCTAATCATATTTGGGGTGAGGGGTAGATCCATTCAGCTCTACTTTAAGTTGTGGCAGATAGTGAGCAAACTTTGCCAATGCTGAGATGTAACATGCCATGAGACCATACCCAGCTTTTTGCAGACAGGTATTTACATGTTTTTCCTTTTACAGGCTCTCTCACCATATTCTTATCTTACACAAACGAAAGTTCCTTGCTTATCCTACTGACATAAAACAGATCTAGCAGGTTCTAGGAAGAAATAGGCAGTCTTTTTTCTAATTTGTAATCACCTTCTTCCCCCCATCACCCTTTTGAAACAAGCCCTGCAGACAGTGCAAGAAACAGGGGTATAAAGTAACCTTTTCCTGAGCTCAGGATCAACATGAAGTGGTTTGACTCAGCTATGAGTACTACAAGGCTTGTCTTCACTGCTAGGTTTAACAGATTTTAAAGTTTGTTACAAACTGGCATAATTTGTTTTGTTTTTTTCTCTCTGGGAATTGAAGAAATACATCATAATATATACAAGCATGCTACACACTGATGGAACACTAATTGGACAATGACTAGTTGCTAGCTATTCTGCATCTGTCAGCTGTGGTTTGTACCAGCAGCTACTAGAGGAGTAAACTTCACTGTAAGATAACTAGTAAGGAAAAAAACTCATCCCCCTACTATTTTTTCTTTTCAAATGAGCAGCAGTTAACCTGTTTTGAACTTACAAATATTCTTCCTTAAAAGTTTAATCCAAGGAGCAAGAAGTTACCAACTCCTGGCATTCTTACCGCACAAACATGTATGTTCTGAACTCTCAATATTACAAAGTCCAACCAACTGGCATGATACAATGACATTCCACATGCACATTGCAAAACCACCACAAAGCAGGTTCTCTGTCAGTTTTGACTTGTCACTCAATTTAACTCAACACACAAAAGGAAAGTTTAACTTTCCCCTACATTTCTAGTTAGTCTCCTCCAATTAAAAAACAAAACAAAACAAAACAAAAAACCCACAACCCAGGACTTCGTTTACTTCTCTTTCCAAGTAATCCCCTCTCAGAAAAGAGTAAAAGTGAAAATGGCAGCAAGGGGGACTCAAACTAACATTTCTAAAGACTAATGGTTTGCTCACACGCATCAGATTACAGGCTTCTGTTCCATTAGCCATGTCTGTACAAGTTATCCACATAATACTGTTCTCACTCACAGGAGTGTTATTATCATTTTACATAAAGGGAATGAGAACAAAAAAAGATAATCCCTGTTAAATCAGGGATTTGATTCATTCCCTCTTTAAGAAACTGCTTTGGGCATGAAGCACCTGGCAAGTGTGCAGAACCCCTCCCCCCAACAGATTTTTGTAATCTTCAAGAGGGAAAAAGGGAAGGGAGGCAGCAGGAGAACAGTAAGCATTATGGGGATTTCAGTCCCCACAGTACTGTTTAAGCTTTGAGCAATATGCAGTTATACACATGTCCAAAGTTTTATCTTAAGAAGACTCTTCCCTTCTATTAACTTGGACATAAGCTTTGCAAATCAATGAAATTCTGCCAAGAGTGAGAAGATGCATCTACCTGCTTCATTAGCCATAGCTAGTTTCCAAATAATTTTTAGGGCATACTGAACACAAGTTACAAATTTTGATTACTAATGAACTTAAGCATGATAAACTACTGAACTTGCAGATAAAATTTTTTAAAATATATATTTTTCAGACTGACATTTGTCTATTCTGCAGCTTAGAAATGCATTTAATAAACCAGTCCAGTTGCACAGGAAATGCAGTACTGTAGCTTACATGACTAGACCAATGGATAGGAAGTACCACATAATGGCCTTTAAAGATATCATATCTGTTCTTCTCTACGCAGTGATTAAGTGGAAGAATCACTGTATCCATAGTTCAAAACATAAGGCCAAAGACTGCAAGCACAGCTTTTTCTGAAAACTGTTCAAGGTGAAGAGTTTTATTTTCAGTTATGAAAATGAATGCCATCAATCATCACTAAGAAGGGCCAAGTTACATTAGGGCAAAGGAGATGTAAGATCAGAAACGTGATCCAGATTGCAGAACTACATCTCAATTAGTTACAGCATGTTCATCTTTCAGATTTGGTTCTCCCTACTGCCAGTTAATTTCTATTGCAAAGGCAGCTCTTTATGTTTCTAGATCAAGTAGAGCCCCATTTCATCATCCACTGTAGGCCAGAAGAAGCTTCTAAAGTTAAATATTTAAGACACTCATTCACTACCATATTTCAGCTTTTTCCTTCCCTGTAAACTTTCAGCAAGTGTTAAATGTAGGTGACCTGACTTTAAGTTCCAATTCTCAGAAGTGGTGGATAATTTGGTTAGGACTGGAAGCGTTCCCAGATCAGCCATGTTACATCTTGAATAACAGTAATGACAGAAGGGTGAGAAGTAGTGTTTAAGGAAAAAGTTGCACCATTTGAATAATAGTAAAAATATATCTGGCCTTCCATTCATCTCTTCAACTGCTTTAGTATCCAAGCTTCTTGAGAATTTTTTGGCATATATCTTTTCAGAAGTGAAAACTACTAAATTACGTTCTGATGAGAACTCCTGAACATTTAAGTTTCAGTACTGTAGAACACTTCACAGGTTAAAAGCTCTATAACAGAAATCATCAGAATGCTATACACAACATACCAGTATGCCCCTAGCAAACATGTAGTTAACAAGTCTGCAGCAGCTTTAACGACATTTCTGATTCACAATGCTGTTAGAAACTACCAGATTAGATAAATAATCATTCAAGCATAACTAAATGGATTAAGTGCAGTTTGATTTTTGACAAAGCTTTAAGTAGTTTCAAAACAAAGCTTGTATGAAGTGTTCCAATAAAACAAAATAATGTTTCATCTTAGAAATACTCCCAGTACTGAGAAGTGGGGGAAAAGGGAGAGAAGAAGAGGGAGAGACAGGAACAATTGTTTAATAGAGATGGATTGACCTGAAGCAAGTGTCCCAGTCTCTCATCTTAGGTTTAAAAATCCAAAGCAAACCAATTGCAAAGGCTATCTAATTGTCACGGTTTAATCCCAGCCAGCAAAAATAAACCCCACGCAGCCACTTGATCACCCCCCACCTCCGGTGGGATGGGGGAGAGAATCGGGAGGGCACAAGTAGGAAAGCTCCTGGGTTGAGATAAAAACAGTTTAATAATTGAAATAAAACTAAGTAGAACAGTAATAATAACAATGAGAACAACAACAATAACAGAGTACACAAAGCAGGCAATGCACAATGCAACTGCTCACCGACCACCGACCACGTGTCACGAACTGGGGGCGAGCCCCCCCACACCCCTGGTTTTTATACTGAGCATGAGCATGATGTCACATGGTATAGAATACCCCATTGGCCAGCTGGGTCCACCACCCCGGCTGTGCTTCCCCCTCCCGGTGCAAGCACCACCCAGCAACAGCCAAAGCATCAATGGGCCATCAACGCTCCTTTCACACCAAACCCAAAACACAGCACACCCCCAAGCTACTGGGAAGAAAGTTAACCCTGTCCCAGCTGGAACCAGGACAATATCCACCCCTTATTCTATACCATCTACGTCATGCCCAGGTCTCACGTTTTCCCATACATTCCAATTAGTCACCACTACTTTTCCTGCCTTTTGATATATACACACACAGAGATATCATTCCCTTAGTCCATGGGCCATCCCTCTAAAAAGTCCGTTGAGTTCATTTAGTCCATGACTTTGGGCTCCATCTGACATAACGGTCTTTCAGGGCAGGAGAGATGGTGGGTGGTGTTGGACTCTTGCATGCGGAGGCCAGTTCTGGGCGCTCGTCCGCTTCTATCATCGTTGCACCTTGCTCAGTTTCATCGGAGTTCATTCTACATTAATCTGGGTGATTCTTACTGTAATACTGTTAATATGGCATATGGTAACCATAGAAGTGATGACATACAGTACTATGTAATAACTAACATCGTACAATTCAGTTCATTGGCTATTTTCACCCAAAATTAAATCCCCTTGAGGTACACACCGGACTTCCCCATCCTTTCGCATCACCCACCAAGCGCACCCAGGTCCTTGAGCAAAAGCAATCCCACAAATGGGTTTTCCCTTGCCAGAGGCAGGAGTAACCCAGACTGTCTTCCCCAGCATATTTCTTATGTGCATGAGAGGGACTTTATCCCCCTCTACAGCACGTAAGAGTTTTGAATGGGCAGGGCCAGCTCGATTGGCAGATCCCCTGGTGTTGACTAACCAGGTCGCTTTTGCTAAATGTGTATCCCAATGCTTGAATGTCCCACCACCCATTGCCCTCAGTGTTGTCTTTAACAGCCCATTGTATCGTTCGATTTTTCCAGAGGCTGGTGCATGGTAGGGGATGTGATAGACCCACTCAATGCCATGCTCTTTGGCCCAGGTGTCTATGAGGGTGTTTCGGAAATGAGTCCCGTTGTCTGACTCAATTCTTTCTGGGGTGCCATGTTGCCATAGTGTTGTCCGAAAAGCGGATTCGTGCCCGGCGTGCAAGTAACCAATTCCACACGCTCAGGAGAGATATTGTTTTATTCAGGCCTGGGTGCTCGGTGGACTTGCCACAAATCAAGCACACACGGTCTAATCACCTTTCTGTTTATATCCATGCTTCTCATACATATTTTAAGTTTCCTTGTTACATATTCATTACATTTCCGAGAACTAATTATAATATTGCATCATCTTAAACACATGCGCACTAAAGCCTTTAGGGTCTTCTTGGGGGTCTCGGGTGGTCTCTGGTGGTCGGCAGGGCAGTGAACTCTTCATGAACTTATTTCCTCTTTACCTTATAGGGTCGCAATTTGTCCCTGAGCCATGCTTGGACCACGTCTGTTTATAGTTTCCATAGCTAAAATTAATTATCACTACTTCTAAAACACACACCTGTTAGTTACCTAACTTCTAAGCAACAAGTCTTCATTGTTTAAAATTACAGAAGCGAGCAATATAGAATCCACAACAAACTAAACTATCTATCACCATAGTGTTCTTAAATTAAAACATATACATCTTGATCTCCTCCAATCAAACACCCACTCACTAGCTTCATCATTCTGGTTTCTTATTAACTGGTCTTTTAACCCAGTTCTGGGTGAGGGCTATACACAGGATGATAACACTTTGAAGATTAATATTGATTAAGATTAACATTAACAATTCCCCCCTTTGAGACTTATGATGTTAAACATCATGAGTCTCATAATACTTATTTTCTACAAAAAGATACAAATTGAATCATACAACATGTAATCATAACTAAAATAACGATCAGTACCACAAACAAAAATAATTGTCTAAGCCAATTTAAATTTGGAAGCCACGAGAACAACCAAGAAAATCTAATCCTTCCAGTTCTTTAAACTCATATGCCAAATCTTTTAATTGTTGGATTTTCTTCTCCACTAACTGTGAATTATCACTTAAATTAAAACAACATATTCCTTTAAATTCTTCACAGCCATGATTGTGTCTTAAAAGTAAATAGTCAATTGCAGCCCTGTTTTCAAGTGTGGCTTCTCTTATTTGTGTCATTTCCATACCAATAGTCGAAAGTGCTTGGGAGGTATAATTTATATCTTTTCTTACCAAACAAGAACTATACATCTCTCCCACAGAATTTTCGGCTGCAATACAAAAGGAAGACATGTTGGTTACTTCTCGGGCTAAAAGTTCCCAGATATTTCGATTTCTATAACAAAAATTGAGAATCAATCTGACTGATCGTTATTATTAACAACAACACATTCCACATCTTCCCTCTCTCTCTAATTCTGTTCAATAATCAAATTGTTACACTAATTTAGCAGCATCTCCAGTATCTCATTGAACACGCCGCAAAGTTAACTTCAATGGTTCCTTAAATACAGATGTCCACAGTCCAGGTGGAATTTTCTTAATCCTCGTATAATGAATCCAAGAATCTATTCCTTCCAGTTTCACAGCAGTGTTTGTCGTTAACAGCACCTGGAAAGGTCCTTTCCACTTTTCTCCAAGAGGGTCATCCTTCCACATTCGCAAATAAACTTGATCCCCTGGATTAAATGAGTGTACTGGAAATTCAAGAGGTAAAGGTGTCTTCAAAGGGACATACTTATGCAAAGAATTCAACACCTTACTCAAAGATAAAAGATATTCAGTTAATACTTTTTCTCCTATTACATGCATTTGTTTAGATCTTCCTGTTAGATTAAGGATCATAAGGTTTACCATACAAAATTTCAAATAAACTTACTTTTTCTCTAACTCTCGGGGTCACCCTAATTCTTAACAAGGCAAATGGTAAAGCTTCAATCTATTTCCACTGAGCTTCTGGATATATTTTAGGAATTTGTTTCTTTAATATTTGGTTCTTCACATTTTTAATAACCTCTGCTACAAAATGTGGGCCTCTATCAGAGGACATTTCTAAAGGGACTCCAAACCTTGAAATTATTTCTTTCAACAAATGTTTCACAACCTCTTTTGCCTTGTTGGTTCGACACGGGAAAGCTTCCGGCCATCCAGAGAAGGTATCTACCAATATCAATAGATATCGGTATTGGTTACATCGCGGTAACTCTGAAAAATCTATTTGCCAATACTCACCGGAAGTTATGCCTCTTTTTACCTCTCCAGGAGGGGGTCGGATTTGTATTTTCGGATTGTTCCTAAGACAAATCTCACATATATTACTCACACTTTTAGCAATCAATAACATTTTGGTTCCTATCGCATATCGTCTTACTGATTCCACCATTGCCTCTGCTCCCATATGTGTTTCAGCATGGGTTTTGACCATTAATTTCTTCATAATTTCAGGGGTTACTATACATTGTCCATGTGAAGTTATCCACCATCCTTGATCATTCTTCTTACAATGTAATAACATAGCTAATTTATTTTCTTTTTCATTATAATTTGGGGATTCCACCTGAATTTCTTTTGATGGAATTAAAACATAAATCATAGTATTTAATGCTACACGTTTAGCAGCCTCATCTGCTTTTCGATTTCCTTGTATTACTTTTGAGTCCTGTTTTTGATGAGCTTTACAATGAATCACCGCAACTTCTTTAGGCTTCTGTACTGCTTCCAATAAATTCAAAATCTCTGTTCCATATTTTATAAGGGTACCGCTAGCAGATAAAAGTCCTCGCTCCTTCCATATTGCTCCATGAGCATGCACAACTCCAAAAGCATATTTAGAATCTGTATAGATGTTAACTCTTTTACCTTTAGCCAAATTTAAGGCTTTTGTGAGGGCTATAATTTCTGCTTTCTGGGAGGATGTATTTGGAGGTAATGCTTTTACTTCTCGATCTTCAGTTAAAGTTACCACGGCATAACCAGCCCTCCTTTTTCCTTTTACAACAAAGCTGCTTCCATCAGCAAATAATTCTTCATCCAGAGTTTGGAGAGGGACATCTTTCAGATCTGGTCTGCTGGCATATACCTGTTCAATGACTTACAAACAATCATGGTTAAGATCACTCTCTTTTTCACTTGGCATTAAAGAGGCAGGATTTTCTTCAGGGCCTTTGGTTGCCTCATACAATGGTTTTGTCATCAAACCATAATTTGGAATCCAAAGGCGACACCATCCAGCCATTCCTAGAAATCCTCTCAACTCTCTTTTGGATTGAGGGGGTGCCATCCTGCAAATGGCTTCTTTTCTACCATTTCCCAATCTTCGCTGTCCTTGGGAAATCTCAAACCCCAAATAAATTACAGTTTGTTTTGCAATTTGTGCTTTCTTCTCTGACACCCTGTAGCCAGCCATTCCCAAAAAATTTAGGAGGCTAACAGTCTTTTCTTTGCAGATCTCAGTAGTATTTGCTCCCAATAGGATGTTATTAACATATTGAAGGAGGGTGATTTGATCTTCCTTACCGGACCACTGTTCCAGTTTCTTATTCAGAGCTGCTCCAAAGATGGTTGGGCTATTTTTAAACCCTTGTGGCAGCACGGTCCAGCAGAGCTGAGTCCTCCTCCCAGTCGACGGATCTTCCCATTCAAAGGCAAAAATCTTTTGGCTGTTTTCTTCCAGAGGTATACAAAAGAAAGCATCTTTCAAATCTATAACAGAGAAATATGTATTTGATTCATTGATAGTTGTTAACAGCGTATATGGATTAGGGACTATTGGATGAATGTCCACCACTAACTGGTTTATCGTTCTTAAATCTTGAACCAGCCTATATCCTTGGTTATGTGGCTTTTTCACTGGAAGGACAGGAGTATTATAATCAGATTGACATTTTCTTAAAAGTCCGTATTTAAGAAAATTATTTATTATTGGTTCCAAACCTTTTCTGGCTTCTATACTAATAGGATACTGTTTCTTTCTTACCGGTCGAGCTCCTGTTTTCAATTCAACTTTTACCGGTTCCACATTTTTCGCTCTTCCTGGTTTCTCTGTTGCCCAAACAAAAGGGTAAACTGCATCTTTAATCTCTTCTGGAATTTCTTCAGATTCATCTGTGTTTGTCTGTAATAAATAAACTTGGGCTTGCCAGGCATTAGCTTCAGGAAAATGAACTTGGATTCTTCCTTTTTTTAAAGTTGATTTGTGCTCCCAATTTATTCAATAAATCCCGTCCTAAGAGAGGCATGGTGCATTCCGGTGTATATAAAAATTAATGCATCAGTGTTTTTCTTCCAATTTTACATTTTAAAGGTTTCAAAAAAGGCCTTATCTCCTTCTTTCCCGTGACCCCAACAATAGATACATTAAATTTACTCATTGGTCCTTTACATGTATTTATAACAGAATATTTTGCTCCAGTATCTACTAAAAAATCAACTACTTCATCTCCCAGCTTTACTGGAACCAGGGGCTCAGTTGGGAAAATATCATTTTCTACCCCCGGTCCCCATCATTCAGAATCTCCTCCCATCATAAGTAAATCAGCTTCAGGTGGTATCTGCTGTGACTGAGTCACGACTGCTTCTTTGTTCTCTGGACACTCACTCTTCCAGTGTCCCTGTTTCTTGCATACAGCACATTGATTAAATCCTAATGGGGTATATTGTTTAAACATATCTCTACCTCCTCTGCCTTTTCCTCTCAAATACCCTCTACCTCTCAAATATCTTTTACCTCTTCCTCCAGCTGATCCTTGGGCATTTACAAAAGCAGCTGCTAAAATAGCAGCTTTTTGTTTCCTGTCTTCTATTTTTTCTTTTTCCTGATTTTTCTTTTCCTCCTCTTCCCTATTGTTATACACCTTATAAGCAATTTCAATTAACTGTGATATAGTCATTCTGTAATCCCATCCACTTTCTGCAATTTCTTTCGAATATCTGGAGCAGCTTGCCCTACAAACAAAGTAGTAAATATTGCTCTATTCTCATCAGTCTCAGGATCTAAGTCTGTCCATTTCCTAGCTGCCTCACATAATCGTTCATAAAAGGTGGATGAGTCCTCTGTTTTTCCCTGAATTATTTGAGTCAATTTCGCCAAATTCTTTGGGCGGGATATTCCATTCTTTACTCCATACAAAATTAATTGTTGATACTGTTTAATCATCAATTTCCCATCATTACTATTAGGATTCCAATTTGGGTCTTGAGTTGGCATAAAATGAGCAGGACCTTCTCTTGCATTTATTCTTTCATTTTCCATATTTGCTTTTTCTAATACTACCCTCTTTTCTTCAGGAGTAAACAAATTATTCAAAAGAATTTGAATATCTTTCCAATCTGGATTATGATTTTCAATAATTGTTCGAAAGGATCTATACACCTTTTCTGGATTCTCTCTGTATGATCCTGCTAATTCTTTCCAATTCATTAAATCAGAAGTTGTAAATGGTACTTTCACAAATACTGGCTTCCCCCTTGGGCCCACTGCCTGGCGAAGGGGTGCTAACAGTACAGACCCTTGCTGGGTTCTAGTCCTGCCAGCTATCGGACTAAAAGTATTGCTTCCTCTTGCTTCGGTTTCAGAAGTTTCATTTTTACTTGGTGGTACTAACATTTGTGTATCCTCCTCTTCTTCTCCTAGTTTTAAACACCGTTTTCCTATGCTACATGCAGAACAACAATGCGCTTTTGGTTCCTTATTTTCCATCATCATCATCATCACATTAGAATCTGAATCTAAAAGCTTACATTTTTTCCGAATTTCATGATCATTTCTCAAAGAAAAAAAAAACAAATTACATAAGGTACCTCATAACATTAATTGTAAAATAGTATTGTATTGCAAGGTTCCCAATTCTGGCCATTTTTCCTCATTTTCTAATTTATACATTGGCCACCATTTAGTACAATATTCAATTAATTTATCCTTTCTCAAAGGATCACCCCCAAATTTTCCCCAATGTTTAATGATGCATCCTAAGGGGGAACAAGGTATTACTTTTAATGGTTGAGCTCCCATATCTTTACCAAAAAAGAACGTTCTTTACCACAACTTCATATACTCCAGTCGTCACTGTCAAACGCATATGAATATACCGGTTTACCCCTGGCGCCTACAACTTCATATACTCCAGTCGTCACTGTCAAACGCATATGAATATACCTCTTTACCTGTGGCCACAATTCCTTACCAAATGCATGCACAGTTTTATACTCCAGAACAATATCTCATTTACCTTAGCGTTGCACCGTTGAGTCGCTCACCTGCTCTGGTCGGGGAGAATACTCACGGAGTCCCCGATCAAAAGGTCGGTGCGCGCTGGAGTCCAGAGAGCAGGGTCTCCCCACCGAGAGCCGGCGAGTCGATCCGGGCAAGGCTTCACAGCAGTCCCACCTGGGTCGCCAAAAACTGTTGTCCGAAAAGCGGATTCGTGCCCGGCGTGCAAGTAACCAATTCCACACGCTCAGGAGAGATATTGTTTTATTCAGGCCTGGGTGCTCGGTGGACTTGCCACAAATCAAGCACACCTGGTCTAATCACCTTTCTGTTTATATCCATGCTTCTCATACATATTTTAAGTTTCCTTGTTACATATTCATTACATTTCCGAGAACTAATTATAATATTGCATCATCTTAAACACATGCGCACTAAAGCCTTTAGGGTCTTCTTGGGGGTCTCGGGTGGTCTCTGGTGGTCGGCAGGGCAGTGAACTCTTCATGAACTTATTTCCTCTTTACCTTATAGGGTCGCAATTTGTCCCTGAGCCATGCTTGGACCACGTCTGTTTATAGTTTCCATAGCTAAAATTAATTATCACTACTTCTAAAACACACACCTGTTAGTTACCTAACTTCTAAGCAACAAGTCTTCATTGTTTAAAATTACAGAAGCGAGCAATATAGAATCCACAACAAACTAAACTATCTATCACCATAGTGTTCTTAAATTAAAACATATACATCTTGATCTCCTCCAATCAAACACCCACTCACTAGCTTCATCATTCTGGTTTCTTATTAACTGGTCTTTTAACCCAGTTCTGGGTGAGGGCTATACACAGGATGATAACACTTTGAAGATTAATATTGATTAAGATTAACATTAACAATAGGACTTGTTTTTCAAGGCCGAGGATGGTGTTCCGGGCGGTGGCATGGGGCACAGGGTATGTTTCCAGCCATCCTGTGGTTGCTTCCAGCATGGTGAGCACATAGCGCTTGCCGTGTCGGGTTTGTGGGAGTGTGATATAATCAATCTGCCAGGCTTCCCCATATTTATACTTCAACCATCATCCTCCATACCAAAGAGGCTTTACTCACTTGGCTTGCTTGATTGCAGCGCATGTTTCACATTCATGGATAACCTGTGCAATAGCGTCCATGGTCAAGTCCACCCCTCGATCACGAGCCCATCTATATGTTGCATCTCTTCCTTGGTGGCCTGAAGTGTCATGGGCCCACCGAGCTATAAATAATTCACCCTTATGTTGCCAGTCCAGATCTACCTGAGCCACTTCAATCTTGGCAGCCTGATCCACCTGCTGGTTGTTTTGGTGTTCTTCAGTGGCCCGACTCTTGGGTACGTGAGCATCTACGTGACGTACTTTTACAACCAGGTTCTCTACCCGGGCAGCAATATCTTGCCACAACGCGGCAGCCCAGGTGGGTTTACCTCTGCGCTGCCAGTTGTTCTGCTTCCATTGCTGCAACCACCCCCACAGGGCATTTGCCACCATCCATGAGTCAGTATAGAGATAAAGTACTGGCCATTTTCCTCGTTCGGCAATGTCCAAGGCCAGCTGGATGGCTTTCACCTCTGCAAACTGGCTCGATTCACCTTCTCCTTCAGCAGTTTCTGCAACATGGCGTATAGGACTCCATACCGCAGCCTTCCATCTCCGATGCTTTCCCACAAGGCGACAGGACCCATCAGTGAACAGGGCATATTGCTTCTCGTTTTCTGGTAGTTTGTTATACGGTGGGGCCTCTTCAGCACGCGTCACCTCCTCCTCTGGGGATATTCCACAATCTTTGCCTTCTGGCCAGTTCGTGATCACCTCCAAGATTCCTGGGCGACTGGGGTTTCCTATTCGGGCCCGTTGTGTGATCAGCGCGACCCACTTACTCCACGTAGCATCGGTTGCATGATGTGTAGAGGGGACCCTCCCTTTGAACATCCAGCCCAGCACCGGCAGTCGGGGTGCCAGGAGGAGCTGTGCTTCAGTACCAACCACTTCCGAAGCAGCTCGAATCCCTTCATATGCTGCCAATATCTCCTTCTCAGTTGGAGTGTAGCAGGCCTCGGATCCTCTGTATCCCCGACTCCAGAACCCTAAGGGTCGACCTCGAGTCTCCCCTGGTGCCTTCTGCCAGAGGCTCCAGGTAGGACCATTCTCCCCGGCTGCGGTGTAGAGCAGATTCTTTACATCTTGTCCTGCCCGGACTGGTCCAAGGGCTACTGCCTGAACTATCTCCCGTTTAATTTGTTCAAAGGCTTGTTGTTGCTCAGGGCCCCATTTGAAGTCGTTCTTCTTCCTGGTCACGTGATAGAGAGGGCTTACGATTTGACTGTAATCTGGAATATGCATTCTCCAAAAACCCACAACGCCTAAGAAAGCTTGTGTTTCCTTTTTGCTAGTTGGTGGGGACATGGCTGTTATTTTGTTGATCACATCCATTGGGATCTGACGACGTCCATCTTGCCATTTTCTTCCTAAAAACTGGATCTCCTGTGCAGGTCCCTTGACCTTACTTTGTTTTATGGCAAAGCCGGCCTTCAGAAGGATTTGGACTATTCTCTCCCCTTTCTCAAAAACTTCTTCTGCTGTGTTGCCCCATACAATGATGTCATCAATGTATTGCAGGTGTTCCGGAGCCTCACCCTGTTCCAGTGCAGTCTGGATCAGTCCATGGCAAATGGTAGGGCTGTGTTTCCACCCCTGGGGCAGTCGATTCAAGGTGTACTGGACGCCCCTCCAAGTGAAAGCAAACTGTGGCCTGCACTCTGCCGCCAAAGGGATGGAGAAGAACGCATTAGCGATGTCAATGGTGGCGTACCACTTGGCTGCCTTTGACTCCAGCTCGTATTGGAGTTCTAGCATGTCCGGCACGGCAGCACTCAGTGGCAGCGTGACTTGGTTCAGGCCACGATAGTCTTCTGTTAGTCTCCACTCTCCATTGGACTTTCGCACTGGCCATATGGGACTGTTAAAGGGTGAGCGAGTCTTGCTGATCACTCCTTGGCTCTCCAGTCGACGAATCAGCTCATAGATGGGAATCAGGGAGTCTCGGTTGGTGCGGTATTGTCGCCGGTGCACTGTTGTGGTAGCAATTGGTACCTGTTGTTCTTGGACCTTCAACAACCCCACAACAGAAGGATCCTCCGAGAGACCAGGCAAGGTGGACAGCTGTTTAATTTCCTCCATCTCCAGGGCAGCTATACCAAAAGCCCACCGATACCCTTTTGGGTCCTTGAAATACCCTCTCCTGAGGTAGTCTATGCCAAGGATGCACGGAGCCTCTGGGCCAGTCACAATGGGGTGCTTCTGCCACTCATTCCCGGTCAGGCTCACTTCGGCCTCCAACACAGTTAACTCTTGGGATCCCCCTGTCCCTCCAGAAATACAGATGGGTTCTGCCCCTTTATAGCTTGATGGCATCAGGGTACACTGTGCACCGGTGTCTACGAGAGCCTTATATTCTTGTGGATCTGATGTGCCAGGCCATCGAATCCACACAGTCCAGTAAACCCGGTTGTCCCTTTCCTCCACCTGGCCGGAGGCAGGGCCCCTCTAGTCCTGGTCATCATATTCGCTACCCACTTCTTGTAAGTATGAATCAGAAGTCCCTTTGTTAAGGTCGGAAGTGGAATCAGCCCTTCTACTCTGTCTGGGGAACTCACTGGAGACTGGAGCAGCAGTTTTCCTGGAAGAACCCCCTTTTGTGGTTGTATTTCCTTGCAACTGATGTACCCGTGCCTGTAGGGCTGAGGTAGGTTTTCCATCCCACTTCCTCATGTCCTCTCCGTAGTCACGCAGGTAAAACCACAGGGTGCCCCGGGGTGTGTACCCACGATGCCTCCTCTCTTGAGCAGAGGGACGCCTGCTCCTAATGGCTGAGACACTGGCCCGTGCAGGTGGGGAGCAGGACAGATCCTCTTTGAGTTGCTGGACCTCCTGAGACAGTTTCTCCACAGCAGAGACACAGGCCCGTAGGGAGGAAGAGAGACTTTCTTCATATTGCCGGAGTTGGCCAGCCAGTTCATCCACTGTTTGTTCCTCTCCATCTCTCCAGGTCATTATTGCCAATGAGTTTGCATGTGACGCTGGTGCGCTCCGTACAAACTTCCGCCACATGGGTCGGGTGCACTTGACTTCATCTGGGTCTTTGGATAACTGCTCGTTGTTCAGGTCATCATAAATCACTTCCAGCATGGCTAATTCCCTCAGGTACTGGATACCTCTCTCCATGGTGGTCCACTTGCCTGGGTGACATATAACATCTTCCTTGAAGGGATACCTTTCCTTCACACCTGACAGGAGTCGCCTCCAGAGGCTGAGGGCCTGTGCCCCTTGTCCAATTGCTTTGTCAATGCCCCCTTCCCTAGAAAGGGATCCCAGCTGCTTGGCTTCCCTACCCTCTAATTCCAGGCTACTGGCCCCGTTATCCCAGCATCGGAGCAGCCAGGTGACAATGTGCTCGCCTGGATGAGGACTGAAGTCTTTTCGCATATCTCGCAGCTCACCCAGGGATAGGGATCGGGTGGTCACCATGTCATTTACGGGTTCTGCCTCCTCCTCCTCCTGTTCTCGTGACGGCCCTGGTTCATCTTCATCCCTTACTAAACAAGCTGATTTTCTTGTGCATTTTCTTTTTTGTATAGGGCCGACTGATACCGGCACGGGTTGGTTCCCTGTCACAGGGGGCGGAGTAGCTGCCGTGCCTGCCGTGGGGGGTGAGGAAGCCGCTGTGCTTGCCGTGGGGGGTGGGGTAGCCACAGGGCCTGTTGCTTTGTCATCAGCTGCAGAGAAGTTTCCTTCCCCTTGGGGGTTCTGAGTGGTGTTAAACAGGGCTCGGTAGGCGTGGGCCAGGCCCCAGCACATTGTAGTGATTTGTGTCTCCCTAGAATGGCCAGGGTGACAGCATATTTCTTCCAAATATTCTACTAATTTTTCAGGGTTCTGCACTTGTTCAGGGGTAAAGTTCCAGAACACTGGGGGTGCCCATCGCCCTAGGCATTTGCCCATGCTATCCCACTCGCCCTGCCACTCATAACTATCCAGCCTTGGGGCAGATCTCTGGATGACATTCTTGAATTCCTTACTAACCTTGGATGAAACTAAAACAAGATTCCCAAGGAGTACCAATAGATGTATCTTAACTACCCAGGGATGTTCAAGGTACTGGCAAGTTATTTTAACAAAGGAGATGACACAATCCGATCTGACCTACTTGCCTTTTTTCATTTAAAATAAAAAAAGCATTATTTTCCTGTTGCCAGATATCAAGATACCACACCAACAGGGGATGACAAAACAGTGTTGAAGTACAATACAAATAAAAATGCTAATTGAAATACCTTAACACACTTCTGGAGTCAGACTGCTTCTTGGTTACAGCTTTTTAAAGATGAATCAGCAAAGTCTATTATAGAGGAAGACCAGCCTGGCACTGCTTCTCATACTGGTTGTTTTAAATCCTGTAACTTGCTTCATGTGATAACAGAAAGATTTGTTTGGTAAGTGCACCAGACAATTTAAACATTATTTTGTCATATTGTATTCTGCCAGAGAAGCTTATTTGGGTCTATTTTTGGCTTCTGTATGAACAGGCAGTCTTAATTTTAAAAGCTAGATGGATTAGTGTACCAGAGAATCCGGCAAAAGTAGTTTGAAAAACACAATGCAAGTTGATCAATAGACAGTTTAGTTTTGTGCCTCTGAGATCAGTCCCATAACTTGGAAAGGAAAATTCCTCCCAGAAACTGGGTCAACTCATTAGCAGTTGATCATTAAACAAGAAGAGATGAGCAGAAGATCATTAATCTAAGTGGCACAGTTTTCTTCCAGTTTTTAAGCTGCAGGACAACACCACTCTGGCTGGAAAACTGCTTGTGGGTCTACTCACAGGTGGGAACTGAGAGGTCTATTGCTGCAGCTGAACTGATTATCATTTCCTGATGTAGTGACAGCTATATTGTTCCAACAAAACTGTCTAAGAAAGTATCTTAAGGGAATTTTGCTTCTTCAGGATAGCTTTAAGTGGTTTTGATTTTTGTTACATAACTAGGCTAAAACTAGTCACTCACTAGTCATTCATTATCTGAATTTCTAGTATTTGTGATTTTTCAGTTGTCTTCAGTCAACTGTTTTACTTGATTAGACCCCAAGAAGGAGGAGCTTCCTTTGCAGGATAAGGGATAGGGAAAAGAGCCAACCCCTGGCACTACCACCACCCCCTTGAGCAGACAAGGCAATAATCAAGCCCATACCAATAAACCTGACTTTTTAAAGCCACACTTCTGTGGGTAGTATATTTTGCCAATAAGGTTCTACATAATTCTGTTCAGCTTTTTCTTTTTTTTTCCTCCCCATCATCCAAGGTGAGTTTGTTTTAATTCTCCTGGACTAATTCTGGAAAGAGCATTATCAGTTATCTGGGATAAATCCAAGTCACTTGGAAGGCTACAAAACTCAAGTTATCTCTCATCATAAGGTACCTTCCAGAGTTAGGTCACCTCTCATGCTACCCCCTTCCATGGCTCCAGACACAGCCACAGATAGAGGACTATCATGGCTTTATCCTGTCATTAATATCTGGTCAGTGCAACAGTGCTCCTACATAACACTAAATAGTAACAGGCAACCAGCAGTTAACTCTTTTTGCCTCCTCTCACACTAGGGCTGTGATTGTGCAGGTTTCAAACAAAGCTGCTTTTAGTCAGTATGAGTTAGAATAGAATCATAGAATCATTAAGGTTGGAAAAGACCTCTAAGATCATCGAGTCCAACCATCAACCCAACACCACCATGCCCACTACACCATGTCCCTAAGCGCCTCATCTACACGTCTTTTAAATACCTCCAGGGATGGTGACTCCACCACTTCCCTGGGCAGCCTGTTCCAAGGCCTGACCACTCTTTCAGTAAAGAAATTTCTCCTAATGTCCAGCCTAAACCTCCCTTGGCGCAACTTGAGGCCATTTCCTCTTGTCCTATCGCTAGTTACCTGGGAGAAGAGACCAACACCCACCTCGCTACACCCTCCTTTCAGGTAGTTGTAGAGCGCGATGAGGTCTCCCCTCAGCCTCCTCTTCTCCAGGCTAAACAGTCCCAGTTCCCTCAGCCGTTCCTCATAAGACTTGTGCTCCAGGCCCTTCACCAGCTTCGTTGCCCTTCTCTGGACACACTCCAGCACCTCCATGTCCTTCTTGTAGTGAGGGGCCCAAAACGGAACACAGGATTCGAGGTGCGGCCTCACCAGTGCCAAGTACAGGGGCACGATCACCTCCCTGCTCCTGCTGGCCACACTATTTCTGATACAGGCCAGGATGCCGTTGGCCTTCTTGGCCACCTGGGCACACTGCCGGCTCATGTTCAGCCGGCTGTCAACCAGCACCCCCAGGTCCTTTTCCTCTGGGCAGCTTTCCAGCCACTCTTCCCCAAGCCTGTAGCGTTGCATGGGGTTGTTGTGGCCGAAGTGCAGGACCCGGCACTTGGCCTTGTTAAACCTCATGCAATTGGCCTCAGCCCATCGATCCAGCCTGTCCAGGTCCCTCTGCAGAGCCTTCCTACCCTCCAGCAGATCAACACTCCCGTCCAACTTGGTGTCGTCTACAAACTTACTGAGGGAGCACTCGATCCCCTCATCCAGATCGTTGATAAAGATATTGAACAGGACCGGCCCCAGTACTGAGCCCTGGGGAACACCGCTCGTGACCGGCCGCCAACTGGATTTAGCTCCATTCACAACTCTTTGGGCCCGGCCGTCCAGCCAGTTTTTTTACCCAGTGAACAGTACACCCGTCCAAGCCATGAGCAGCCAGTTTCTCCAAGAGAATGCTGTGGGAAACGGTGTCAAAGGCTTTACTAAAGTCTAGGTAGACAACATCCACAGCCTCTCCCTCATCCACTAAACAAAGGGACATAAATCAGCACTGAGTATGAATAGAAATTAGATACTAATAATTAAAGCAAACAAGTTCTTGAACTGCCTTTCTTTGGGAATAATGGGGACAAAAACCTAATTGCTTTTAATGGGCACAATAAGTTTATGAAAGTGATGATATAACATAGCTGCAAGTGATTGCAGGGATTGAATTTGATGATCTAGAAAGACCTTTCCATCCTTGTGTTTCTATGTTGTTATTAAAAAATAATGAATTCTTTTTTCTATTTCCACCAAGATAGGATGTAAAATGTTCAGTTTCATTTACAGGTTAGAGAACAACGTAAACTTTCTATTAAGATACTGAAGCACTGGAGCAAACTAGCTAAGAATGTTTTCAAGAATCACTTGAGCAAATATTTGACATGGCTTTTCTAGGTATACTTGGACAGGCTTACAGGAGTGGGTTGGTCTTTTGAGGTCCCTTCCAACCCTAAATTTCTATGAGAAAATATAGGCTTATATCTTTCTGGACTCTAGCTTAGCAAAACAGCAAAAACTCCAAGCTATTTCTGAGAAAGCTATTGAGTAATTTACACTCAGTAACTTTGTCATTAATATATTTGTAAAAACATTTTTTGTTATCTCTTACGACAGTGGCCAGATTGCGTTCTTGTGTTAATGTTATCCATCTCTTCAAAACCATGTCAGTGCATTGAATCAGCTCAGCACAGGCTCAAACAAGTACCTGAGCAGGTATAAAGGTGAGGCAGGACCTCTTCAGCTATGAGGGATGAACTATTTTACCATTTAGCTGTAGTGTGGTACTTCATTTTCTACAGAAAATATGTCAGAAGCCCCTTCCTTCCCATTCCCTTAAACAAAGGGCATCACCTTCATGTAAGTATGCTGCAAGAGCCCTTCTGTCTGTTTAAGGTTAGAAAACCACCAGGACTCAAGCAGCTGGTAAGGAACCTCACTGCTGACAAGCATCTTCCTCTGTTATGCCAAGAGAAAAGAGTATAGTGTCAAGTTCAAGATTTGGTTCTTGGGAAGGCACTGGAAGGTGAATTAGAATTTACCTATCACTGTAAGAGGCAAGTGCAAGAACTTCTCTTTTTGAGACAGGGGTTAGCCAGAGTACAAGATACACTTTAACAGCAATACTTGACAAAGCAAGAACCTAATTGCTGACTTTGAATAGTGTTCATTAACTAGTCAAGTTCTAACCTGAAGCTTTTCTGTAGGCTTCCTAGGCAGGACAGAGAAAGTCTCTGGGTAGAGCATCTTTCTTTATGTGGGGGGGAAAATAAGAAGTGACTGTTGCCAAAAACAGTACTAAGGGACAGTGTCACAACTGGAGTATTCAGTCTCATATGTTTGAGAAAGCACAGTGTGAGAGGGAAGACTTTCCCTGTTTTAGGCAACAACCATGTTTCCAATGAACTGAGAGTCAACTCAATGACTATCATCTTGTGGTACCTGGCAGACAGCGTCACTTGAAGACAAGCTGCTCTTTCACATGAACCTGTTACAGCTTAACAATGAATTCACGCACTAGAAAAAAGATTTACCATCCACATGATGTGGAAAGATAAGGATGGTGACACATATGTCAGTGAGTCACAAATAATAGGGGAGGAGGTTTTATTTGAACTAGGGCAATCAGGAAGTGCTAACCCACATACAAGTAGGCCTTCTTTGACTGTGCAGCAATACCTTAATTGTCACAGAGATTGCTGCCTTCAGTGATGGGGAGAGTAAACATTCCCAAAAGGGAAGAACAGCACCTAAAGCAAAAACATTGTACAGGGTGTGCAGAGTGTTCTATACACATGCATCTGCTGTTTAACATATTGCCCTGTATCACACAACATTCCTGCAGTCTTTAAATAGTAAGCTTAAAAAAAGCAGCGATGTAAGCATTTAGTATTTCTGGGTTTAGTTCACATGTTCTTCTGTTTGGAAGACTAGAACTTCTCCTTCCCTTACTCAGAAGTAGTTTCATGACAAAAAAGATAAATTAAAGACTGCCACAGTCCTACCTTCCCCACCACCAGCTGCCTACCAATCCCCTTCTCTTTTTACAGTTAGTGCTTGCAGCTCAGGGTACTTCAACACCCAAGTAGCAGATAGTTCCATTGCTAAAGAACAGCTGGGCAGCAGGTAAGTTTTCAGTTGGCTTCTTGAACCAGCACAGGGTAGGACATGGAGAAAAGGAGAAAAAGAAATCCCTACACATACACCAAACATAAATTTAAAACTGCTCTGAAATGTAGTTAACTAGTCCTTTAGTATTTCCAACATATTGCAGAAAAGTGGATCAGAACAGTGAAGGGCTAAATTCTTTAGAAGACATCAATTTTTCTAATCTTAGGTCGTACATATTCTTGCATTACACCAGCAATCACATATTGACAAGTACACTCCTTAATTACTTACAATAGCTTGTCAGTGATTGTATAGTCAGGCAAGGGACTGAAGAAACAGTTCTGTTGTATTGCATCCCTGCACTCAAGTTAGACATGAATTGCAAAAAGCACAGTCCAGATTTGAGTTGTCCTTGAGTCTAGCTTCACAGAGAATGTTTCCCTTACTGCTCTAGTCACCTCTGCAGAACTTACTTCAGAAAAATTCATGTTTTTCAAACAGTAATCTGACTTGGTCTTAGTGAGAGTTTGGTCTAAAGGTAGATGGATTTAGTAGTTCTTTCACTCATTACAGAATATATTACCATGGGTTTCCCAACTTTGTTCTTCAAGTGTTGTTTACTTGTCTTAATGAAGAAGGAGCCTAATTTGCAGTCAAACAATAGACCTGTAAGAGTGGCACAGAGTATACGTATAGTGCCTAATGAAGACATCAATCACAAGCTAATTAAGTTATTAGAATAAGCTGTTATTTTTGCAAGACAAATTGAAAGTGTAATAAACAATAAGAAAGAATCAAGCCTCAGTATCAGTGTAAAACTGTTTTACTATTGTTTAGAACTGTCAATACATTTACACATCTATGCCATTCTATATAAAATATCTCTCCATCAAAAAAAAAAAGAGGGACAAGTAACAACAAGTAGGTATGCAGGAGAAGGAAACCCTGCAGTCCAGGCCATTCATGCTGTCCTAGTTCCGGCTGCGACAGACTTAACTTTCTTCCCAGTAGCTTGGGGGGTGTGCTGTGTTTTGGGTTTGGTGTGAAAGGAGCGTTGATGGCCCATTGATGCTTTGGCTGTTGCTGGGTGGTGCTTGCACCAGGGGGGAGCACAGCCAAGGTGGTGGACCCAGCTGGCCAATGGGGTATTCTATACCATGTGACATCATGCTCAGTATAAAAACCAGGGGTGGGGGGGAGCTCGCCCCGCCCGCCCCCCCCCCCCCCCCCCGTTCATGACACACGATCGCATCGCCTGCTTTGTATATTGTTATTGTTCTCATTTTTATTCTTACTGTTCTACTTAGTTTAATTTCAATTATTAAACTGTTTTTATCTCAACCCGGGAGCTTTCCTACTTGTGCCCTCCCGATTCTCTCCCCCATCCCACGGGAGGAGTAGGGGGGTGATCAAGCGACTGTGTGGGGTTTATTTGATGGCTGGGGTTAAACCACCACAGTCCTTTTTGGCGCCCAACGTGGGGCAGCGAAGGGTTAAGATAACAACAGATTAACTAGAGCATATTAAGGAATTTATATCTGTTAACATATTGATTTGTTCTGCACCATGCTCCTGTTTTTACTGTACCTGTTAAAAACTGGAGTTGGGTTTTGTAGTCTGTTGTGCTCTGCCGTGATTAATGATGTTTTGCCTGGGAGATTTGTTACTAAAACGCTGGCATTCGGGGTTATTTGGTATTTGGGATTCGTAATGAAGCCGTTACTGTATTTCAGGTACCACCTCATGGAGACCATTAGCAATTATACCTTTTCCTCTGAGAGGTTTTTTATGGAGGAAATAGAGAATGGCACCCTCGCTACCTTCCTCTATGATGTCATCTCCTTTGTTAAAATAACTTGTCAGTACCTTGAACATCCCTGGGTAGTTAAGATACATCTATTGGTACTCCTTGGGAATATTGTTGTGGTTTTATCCAAGGTTAGTAAGCAATTTAAGAATGTCATCCAGAGATCTGCCCCAAGGCTGGATAGTTATGAGTGGCAGGGCGAGTGGGATAGCATGGGCAAATGCCTAGGACGGTGGACACCGCCAGTGTTCTGGAACTTCACCCCTGAACAAGTGCAGGATCCTGAAAAACTAGGAGAATATTTGGAAAAAGCATGCTGTCACCCTGGCCATTCTAGGGAGACGCAAATCACTACAATGTGCTGGGGCCTGGCCCATGCCTACCGAGCCCTGTTTAACACCACTCAGAACCCCCAAGGGGAAGGAAACGTCTCTGCAGCTGATGACAAAGCAACAGGCCCTGTGGCTACCCCACCCCCCACGGCAAGCACAGCGGCTACCCCACGCCCCACGGCAGGCAGGGCAGCTACTCTGCCCCCTGTGACAGAGAACCAACCCATGCCGGTATCAGTCGCCCCTATACAAAAAAGAAAATGCACAAGAAAATCAGCTCGTTTAGTAAGGGATGAAGATGAACCAGGGCCGTCACGAGAACAGGAGGAGGAGGAGGCAGAACCCGTAAATGACATGGTGACCACCCGATCCCTATCCCTGGGTGAGCTGCGAGATATGCGAAAAGACTTCAGTCCTCATCCAGGCGAGCACATTGTCACCTGGCTGCTCCGATGCTGGGATAACGGGGCCAGTAGCCTGGAATTCAAGGGTAGGGAAGCCAGGCAGCTGGGATCCCTTTCTAGGGAAGGGGGCATTGACAAAGCAATTGGACAAGGGGCACAAGTCCTCAGCCTCTGGAGGCGACTCCTGTCAGGTGTGAAGGAAAGGTATCCCTTCAAGGAAGATGTTATATATTGCCCAGGCAAGTGGACCACCATGGAGAGAGGTATCCAGTACCTGAGGGAATTAGCCATGCTGGAGGTGATTTATGATGACCTGAACAACGAGCAGTTACCCAAAGACCCAGATAAAGTCAAATGCACGCTACCCATGTGGCGGAAGTTTGTACGGAGCGCACCAGCGTCACATGCAAACTCATTGGCAATAATGACCTGGAAAGACAGAGAGGAACAAACAGTGGATGAACTGGCTGGCCAACTCCAGCAATACGAAGAAAGTCTCTCTTCCTCCCTACGGGCCTGTGTCTCTGCTGTGGAGAAACTGTCTCAGGAGGTCCAGCAACTCAGAGATATGTCCTATTCTCCACCTGCACGGGCCAGTGTCTCAGCCATTAGGAGCAAGCATCCCTCTGCTCAAGAGAGGAGACATCGTGGGTAGACACCCCGGGGCACCTTGTGGTTTTACCTGCGTGACCACGGAGAGGACATGAGGAAGTGGGATGGAAAACCTACCTCAGCCCTACAGGCACGGGTACATGAGTTGCAAGGGAAAACAACCACAAAAGGGGGTTCTTCCAGGAAAACTGCTGCTCCAGTCTCCAGTGAGCAGTTCCCCAGACAGAGTAGAAGGGCTGATCTTACTTTGGATTGTAATGAAGGAATTCTTGACTCGTATTTACAAGCAGTGAGTAACGAATACTATGACCAGAACTAGAGAGGCCCTGCCTCCGGCCAGGTGGAGGAAAAGGGACAACCGGGTTTACTGGACTGTGTGGATTCGATGGCCTGGCACATCAGATCCACAAGAATATAAGGCTCTCGTAGACACCGGTGCACAGTGTACCCTGATGCCATCAAGCTATAAAGGGGCAGAACCCATCTGTATTTCTGGAGGGACAGGGGGATCCCAAGAGTTAACTGTGTTGGAGGCCGAAGTGAGCCTGACCGGGAATGAGTGGCAGAAGCACCCCATTGTGACTGGCCCAGAGGCTCCGTGCATCCTTGGCATAGACTACCTCAGGAGAGGGTATTTCAAGGACCCAAAAGGGTATCGGTGGGCTTTTGGTATAGCTGCCCTGGAGATGGAGGAAATTAAACAGCTGTCCACCTTGCCTGGTCTCTCGGAGGATCCTTCTGTTGTGGGGTTGTTGAAGGTCCAAGAACAACAGGTACCAATTGCTACCACAACAGTGCACCGGCGGCAATACCGCACCAACCGAGACTCCCTGATCCCCATCCATGAGCTGATTCGTCGACTGGAGAGCCAAGGAGTGATCAGCAAGACTCGCTCACCCTTTAACAGTCCCATATGGCCAGTGCGAAAGTCCAATGGAGAGTGGAGACTAACAGTAGACTACCATGGCCTGAACCAAGTCACGCCGCCACTGAGTGCTGCCGTGCCGGACATGCTAGAACTCCAATACGAACTGGAGTCAAAGGCAGCCAAGTGGTACGCCACCATTGATATCGCTAATGCATTCTTCTCAATCCCTTTGGCGGCAGAGTGCAGGCCACAGTTTGCTTTCACTTGGAGGGGCGTCCAGTACACCTGGAACCGACTGCCCCAGGGGTGGAAACACAGCCCTACCATTTGCCATGGACTGATCCACACTGCACTGGAACAGGGTGAGGCTCCAGAACACCTGCAATACATTGATGACATCATCGTGTGGGGTAACACAGCAGAAGAAGTTTTTGAGAAAGGGGAGAGAATAGTCCAAATCCTTCTGAAGGCCGGCTTTGCAATAAAACAAGGTAAGGTCAAGGGACCTGCACAGGAGATCCAGTTTTTAGGAATAAAATGGCAAGATGGACGTCGTCAGATCCCAATGGATGTGATCAACAAAATAACAGCCATGTCCCAACCAACTAGCAAAAAGGAAACACAAGCTTTCTTAGGCGTTGTGGGTTTTTGGAGAATGCGTATTCCAGATTACAGTCAAATCGTAAGCCCTCTCTGTCAAGTGACCAGGAAGAAGAACGATTTCAAATGGGGCCCCTCTACACATCAGGCAACCGATGCTACGTGGAGTAAGTGGGTCGCACTGATCACACAACGGGCCCGAATAGGAAACCCCAGCCGCCCAGGAATCTTGGAAGTGATCACGAACTGGCCAGAAGGCAAAGGTTTTGGAATATCCCCAGAGGAGGAGGTGACACGTGCCGAAGAGGCCCCACTGTATAACAAACTACCAGAAAACGAGAAGCAATATGCCCTGTTCTCTGATGGGTCCTGTCGTCTTGTGGGAAAACATGGGAGATGGAAAGCTGCTGTATGGAGTCCTATACGCCAAGTTGCAGAAACTGCTGAAGGAGAAGGTGAATCGAGCCAGTTTGCAGAGGTGAAAGCCATCCAGCTGGCCTTGGACATTGCCAAACGAGGAAAATGGCCAGTACTTTATCTCTACACTGACTCACGGATGGTGGCAAATGCCCTGTGGGGGTGGTTGCAGCAGTGGAAGCAGAACAACTGGCAGCGCAGAGGTAAACCCATCTGGGCTGCCGCATTGTGGCAAGATATTGCTGCCCGGGTAGTGAACCTGGCTGTAGAAGTACATCACGTAGATGCTCACGTACCCAAGAGTCGGGCCAAGAACACCAAAACAACCAGCAGGTGGACCAGGCTGCTAAGATTGAAGTGGCTCAGGTAGATCTGGACTGGCAACATAAGGGTGAATTATTTTTAGCTCACTGGGCCCATGACGCCTTGGGCCATCAAGGAAGAGATGCAACATACAGATGGGCTCGTGATCGAGGGGTGGACTTGACCATGGACGCTATTGCACAAGTTATCCACGAATGTGAAACATGCGCTGCAATCAAGCAAGCCAAGCGAGTAAAGCCTCTTTGGTATGGAGGACGATGGTTGAAATATAAATATGGGGAGGCCTGGGAGATTGATTATATCACACTCCCACAAACCTGCCAAGGCAAGCGCTATGTGCTCACCATGGTGGAAGCAACCACCGGATGGCTGGAAACATATCCTGTGCCCCATGCCACCGCCCGGAACACTATCCAGGGCCTTGAAAAGCAAGTCCTATGGCGACATGGCACCCCAGAAAGAATTGAGTCAGACAACGGGACTCATTTCTGAAACACCCTCATAGACACCTGGGCCAAAGAGCATGGCATTGAGTGGGTCTATCACATCCCCTACCATGCACCAGCCTCCGGAAAAATCGAACGATACAACGGACTGCAAAAGACTACGCTGAGGGCAATGGGTGGTGGGACATTCAAGCATTGGGATACACAGTTAAGAAAAGCCACCTGGTTAGTCAACACCAGGGGATCTGTCACTCGAGCTGGCCCTGCCCAATCAAAACCCTTACGTACTGTAGAGGGGGATAAAGTCCCTGTCATGCATATGAGAAATATGCTGGGGAAGACAGTCTGGGTTACTCCTGCCTCTGGCAAGGGAAAACCCATTCGTGGGATTGCTTTTGCTCAAGGACCTGGGTGCACTTGGTGGGTGATGCGAAAGGATGGGGAAGTCCGGTGTGTACCTCAAGGGGATTTGATTTTGGGTGAAAATAGCCAATGAACTGGATTGTACGATGTTAGTTACTATATCATACTGTATGTCATCACTTCTATGGTTACTATATGCCATATTAACAGCATTACAGTAAGAATCACCCAGATTAATGAAGAATGAACTCCAATGAAACCGAGCAAAGTGCAACGATGATAGAACCGGACGAGAGCCCAGAACTGGCTTCAGGATGCAACAGTCCAACACCACACACCATCTCTCCTGCCCTGAAAGACCGTTATGTCAGATGGAGCCCAAAGTCATGGACTAAATGAACTCAACGGACATTTTAGAGGGATGGCCCATGGACTAAGGGAATGATATCTCTGTGTGTGTATATATCAAAAGACAGGGAAAGTGGTGATGACTAGATGGAATGTATGGGAAAATGTGAGACCTGGGCATGATGTAGATGGTATAGCATAAGGGGTGGATACTGTCCTGGTTCCGGCTGGGACAGAGTTAACTTGCTTCCCAGTAGCTTGGGGGGTGTGCTGTGTTTTGGGTTTGGTATGAGAGGAGTGTTGATGGCCCATTGATGCTTTAGCTGTTGCTGGGTGGTGCTTGTGGGGGATGGGGGGGGGGGTGGGCACAGCGCCGGGGTGGTGGACCCAGCTGGCCAATGGGGTAGAAAATTTGGTCCTACATCCAGTATCTAGCCTATTCCTACATTTATAGTTTGTCTCAGCTAGAGTTTAATTGAAACCTGTAACTCAATGTGTTTAAAGTTGCAGGTGTCAAGAGACTTCTTGTTATGCACTGGCTGCATTTTCCCCCCCTACTAGTAGTAAGTAAACAGGCCCAAGGAAAATATAAAGTCTGTTAACCCTCCAGCACACTGAGGCATCAATCAGGGCATTTGTGATCCATATGCTACATGGGGGCAGGGGAAGGTGTGTTAATTGATATTACACTGCAGAGCAAGTTCAAGAATCTACCTATGTTAGATTCTACTTATGTTAGAATATGTGCATATGCTTCGAAATGACCAAGGTACATGCATAGTGCAAACTCTTGCCTGATCATAAAGATTTTTGTAATGGCAATTATCAGAACAGACAAAACTACTTTACTGGCCATGAAGATAGCATGGAAATGTAAGCCTTGTTACAGCATAGCTTAGTAAAACTTCTGATCTGAATAAAGATTGCTCCTACTGGACTACATGGATCCACTATCATTCTCCAAAAGCTCTATCCCATAAAACATTTATTCAGAGCAACACATCATTCACCATAATTTTGTTCTTTAATGCCATTTAGCTGCAGGTAGCATTGCTGTTTGAAGCATCTAGCAAGATAAAAATGTTACTCATTATGTTCATACTGATGCTGGAGACATCTTCAACCAAGAGGGACTTCATGAGCCAGATCTGTTTGACTGAACACCACCCACTGAACATGACAAGAAAGTACTCAGATTTATTACTGAAGTACTGCTCTCATTTGATTAAGAAGCAAGCATCCAACAAACCAAGATCAAGTAACACTTCTTAAGATTGACCAAGAAGTAGACCTTCAGATACTGAAGACGCTTCCCTGGCTCTCAACAACCAGAGGTCAAGAAGAGTCACAACACTTTACAGAGTAAAGCTTCCCCTTTGCTGATCCATAACTAACAGCATTACTCCTTACACCATGTCATTACACAGAATGAGAAAGTTAACGCAAATTGACAGGCCATGATATAGTTTTAACAGAGCTAGAGATTGAAACAGAAGAAAGAAACATTAGGAAGGTGTTCTTATTTGGACTAGTTAAGACAAGCATTTGCAGTGCTGTGGCAGTGTGCTGTGGTTGTTATAGTTCAACACATGACCATCACCGCACCGAAGTATCACTCCTACCTCTACACGCATCCCTCACTGCTACACAAACATGAGGACACAAACATAATGTTCTAATAAATACCCCATTTTACTTTAAACCTCAACTTAGAGCATTAGTTTAGTTTCACTGAGACCGCATACAACTCAAAACTTAAAGTGATTTGAATCTTTTCTCTAGTGCATAATACCTATTGTGCCACTTCTGTTTGACACTAGGATGAATCGTGTTTCCCCGTGACCACCGTGATCCCGACCACTTTCATGGCAGCTTTCCAAACCACCAAGAGTAACACATCTCAGGCTGCAAACACCTACCTTCCCAGTACAGGCTTTTGCTACATCCGGTTTATTAGCCAACAGAAGAGGTTAGGGAAGGAAGAATAAGAACAGTAGAAAGAAGAGGGAGTTCCAGATGTCAGTGGATAAGCGGCAGCAGCTCCCTCCCCCAGGACTCTTCCTTTCCGAGTTAGAGCCTGCACAGCTGTGTTAAAATCGCTTAGCTGAGGTTTGAATATTATTAATAATCTATCAATTTTCAAGGGCTTCCAGAAAGAGAAAAAACGAGACTCATCTGCTCTCTACTGCAGCCCGACCCGGCCTGACAGCAAGACCCGCTGAGCGCCCCGCCATCTGCTGCTACGGACCGCGCTGGGGGCCAGCCCTGTGGCCCCAGCGGGGCGGGGTGTGTGTGTGTGAAGCGATTGCAGGCAGCAGTGAAAGCGGCACATAGACTCACGCTCGCAGGCACAGCGAGGACGCAGGCTGGAAGAAGATCCGCTCCAGGGTGGTGTTTAGCGCCGAGGGGAGGCTAGCATTCTATTAGCACGGTGCCGTGCGGGGAGGGAGCAGAGCGCCCCAGGGATGGCCTCCCTCGCCCCCTCCGCGGCCCGCCGACCTACCCAGCACCACGCAGACCACATCCAGCGCCACGAAGGGCAGCCGCGTCCTGTCAAACATACTGGCAGCGCCGGGCACCTCCTCGCGCAGTGACAGCCTCAGCCCGAGAGCGGAGACGGCGAGGCAACGGCGAGGCAACGGCGAGGCAACGGCGAGGCAACGGCGAGGCAACGGCGAGGCAACGGCGAGGCAACGGCGAGGCAACGGCGAGGCAACGGCGAGGCAACGGCGAGGCAACGGCGAGGCAACGGCGAGGCAACGGCGAGGCAACGGCGAGGCAACGGCGAGGCAACGGCGCCTGCGACCAGCTATCCCAGCACTACCACAGCCACCACCCGCACTGCGCTACTACCACTACTGCAGCGCCCACCCGGGGCTTTAAGGCGGGCGGCGGGGGGGGAGGGGGGGGGGGGGGAGAGAGGGGGAGAGAGGGAGGAGCGTGCTGGCGGCGGCTCTGTCCGCCCCTACCCGCCACCGTGACGCCTCACCCGGCGGCCGTGCTTCAACGGCCGGCTGGGACCGACCAATCGCGACGCGGCTCGCCCGCCCACATGGCGGCCTGCCTCCCTCCCCGTCCCTGCGGCGCGAGCCCCGCTGGGCCCCGCCGTGGCGGGTCGGGGGGGGTCCCCCCCCTCCTCAGCGGCCGCCCTCCACCCTTCGCCCGCCGGCCTCCGCCTGCCTGAGTCGGTGGCGACCCCACGCCCCCTGCCTGCCCCTCAGCGCGGATCCCCCCGGGCTCCCGTGGTCGTGGGGCTGCCGCAGGGATGGCGCCGACTGAGGGAGTACCTCGGCGGTCGCCCGTGCTCTGCCTCCACCTGCCTGCTCGGCCCTGTCCTGAGGCGATGTGGGCCGTGGCAGCGGTTCGTGGCCTGCCCGGCTCCCCGAGGGGCTGCCGGGTTGACAAACACCGGCAGCAGGTAGCAGGGAGGGACCAAAACGGGTGTCGGTGGCACCCGACCCTGGCCGGACACGGAGACTCCAACCGCAGCAGTGCCCCGGCCTGCCTGCAACTGAGCTGGGGAGGGGTTATCTGCTGCAAATACGGGGGCCTTTTTTTTTTTTTTTTTTTTTTTTTTTAACAAGGAAAAAGCTGCTTCCACCTCTGGAGGAGTGTTGGGAAATTGCAAAAGAACTGAGAAATTGAGTTTCAGCCTGTGCTGGTTTTGGCTGGGATAGAGTTAATTTTGTTCGTAGTAGCTAGTATGGGGCTATGTTTTGGATTTGTGCTGAAAACAGTGTTGATAATATAGAGATGTTTTCGTTATGGCTGAGCAGTGCTTACACAAAGTCAAGGCCTTCTCAGCTTCTCATGCTCTACCGACTGAGAAGGCTGGAGATACACAAGAAGCTGGGAGGGGGCACAGCCAGGACAACTGACCCAAACTGGCCAACGGGATATTCCATACCATATGACGTCATGCTCAGTATATAAACTAGGGGAAAGCTGGCTGGGGGGCCGCTGCTTGGGGACTGGCTGGGCATCGGTCGGTTGGTGGTGAGCAATTGTTTTTTTTTCATTTGCATCACTTGTCTTTCTTGGGTTTTATTTGTCTCTCTTTTTGTTATCTTCCTTTTCATTACATATTATTATTATATTATTTTATTTCAATTATTAAGCTGTTCTTATCTCAACCCATAAGTGTTCTCATTTTTACTCTTCTGATTCTCTCCCCCATCCCACTGTGGGGGGAGTGAGCGAGTGGCTGTGTGGTGTTTAGCTGCCTGCCGGGTTAAACCACGACACAGCCCAAACCAATCTTTTTCCTTGTTAAAAGCTTTTATTTGGAAAGAAAATAGTGACCAATACGAAAAAAAAAAATCTGTTTTCTGCATAACTGCATTTTTATTTTAACAACTTTTACCACAAAACAGACAACTTTTTTCACCAGTGTTATTAGTGCTGCTGGGCACAAACTTATCACTCATGCCACTGAGCACATTTGTGTTTTCTATGTAATTGCAGGTGGGATGAGCAGCACTTCCAACACTCAAAGCATCAGGCATAAACTTTTCTGCAATTTCACCCTCTAATTTTGTAAACACCTTCACTTTGTATTATATCCTAAAGGCTGAATAACAGGTTTGGCAGATCAACAAGGGAAACAAGTTCTTGAGATGGAAATGCCTCGCTAAATATGCTGTATCTTCAATTCAAGCATACCGTCTAAAAAGATATAAAGCAGATCCATATAGAATATATAAAGAAGCTCTACATAGCAGCCTATACAGGAGTTCCTGATTTCACCTCAATGCCTAAGAAGCATCCCAGCTACAAATCAAAATTGGCAGGTCTAAAGATTAAAACTACCCTTGATTTATGTAACTGTAGTGTAATTTACAGAACTCATTTTCCTGTGCAAGTATTCTGGGATGGTCTCATGGAGGTAGAAACTCCAGTGTTGTCTTAAAATGCAGAAAGTAATGGAATAAATTGTAGCACAACCTGTCAATGACAAAAACTGGACTTATCTTTGTGAGAACTGCTGCTGAAAGTAAAGTGTGGAATCTGCTCTGCTCCTCACAAAGTGGGGGATTGTTCACAAGGTCTTAAATCAGGAGTAGATAACATCCCCTAAATTGCAAGATGGTTAGAAAAAACAGAAGACAAGCAATGCAAACATTCCATGCACAACTGCTGTAATTGCTTTCTTCAACCCCAAAGCATCACGTTAATATTGTTCAGGCTAAGCAGCAAGCAGCTCTCCTGATCCACACCCCTATGCAGTAAATTAGAGACCGAAGAGATTGTGCTGCCTCTTCCCAGAAGAACATAAGCAAGATAGTGATGACACTTAAAAACACCTGGAAATTGGGCTGCAGCAGCACAGCATTCACCAACAAGAGAAATTAATCACGGTTTATTGTCTTGCAGTTTCTACATCTCTGTTTCACCCTTTAGATGTAGCTTTCCTGAGGGAAAAGGCATCTCTGCAATCTTCTGCCAGAATTCAGGAAAGAAATCAGTCACCCAGTTCCTCTCCAAACTTTCCATTGCACAAGGGATATGTGCCTTGCTGTTGCAACCTTATTCCCACCACTAGGCTTGCTGTCCTGGAAACCCCCAATTGAGCACAATTTAAGGGATTAGGTTAGCTCCGCACTGTTCTAGGCACTCAGAAGGCTTTTCTGGGCCTTCGTATATGGACAAGTATTAACTATGGAAATACGCCAACCCAAGCACTTTCAGCCTGAATTAGTACTCAGATTGGAAAAACCCTATATTACTCCAGGGTTGTGTTAGTACAAGTGCTGCATCTTCAGATATGTTACTGATTCTGTATCTTCAGATATGTTGTTATTTCACACAAAAAAGGATGTTTTGGTATAAAACTCAAGAGGAAAAAAATGCCACATGCCTAAGCACCTTTAACAAATAATAAAGTATCTGTGGCAGCAACAATGTCCAGCATAGCAGAAATGTCAAACTGATGGTGCTTGATCAGAAAGCATCTGGAACAGTAAGTTCCAGAGGGGATGGAGGATGTTTGATTATAAACACAAATAGAAATCACGTTCAGCATCGGTTGGAGTTTTTTTTTTTTAAGTATACAACACGAATATCAGAGCTTCTAAATTTAATTTTCTCCTGGTACTGTGAGAATTTTGTAGTATCTTCTGACTTCCTGGCACTAGCAGAATTGCTGGTAAATATATGCCTATTTGATAGAGTAAAAAAAAAAAAAAGAGACATTTTTCCTGTCTAGGCTTTGCTTGATATCTGTCTCTTGCAGCAAGGCTCTTAGATGTTCACCATTCTTAACCACCTTAGTAACCCACTGATGTCAAGTCAGATCTACTCATATGCTTAGCAGGGTCTATACTAAAGAACATTTTTGAACTGGGACCCGAGTAAAATGAAGGCAACAGACCAAGCTCATAAGTTATATTTTATCCCTTCATTAAATGTACATTTTTAAATAGTCTAATATTACTTTCTAGAATTTAAACTCTTCTAAATATCTTACCCTCTCACCTCTTCTCTTGTTTGGTATGGTTATTTAGTTGTTTTCTTTCTTTTTTTTTAATTGTATCTTTTTTGTCTTTTTGTTTGTTTAATTGAGAGCAGTGAGCAACAGAGAACATCAAGACCAAGTTCAAGCCCTGTTCATTTCTTTGTTTTCTTCTGGTTCTTCCAGAAATCCTGATCTTCAGTGTTTTGCCCATCCTCCTTAAAAGTTTTGTGTGTACTAGGAAGTTTATCATTAGCCTGTAGTAGTACTTCTATGCTAATTAATTAGTACTGACCCAACAGGACTCTTAACTGCAATTAACATTCATATAGATCAGCAGCTTTAGTAAATGATGGGACTTTCCCAGGCTTATTTCTCTGTAGCTTCATCTGGGGTTGGAGTCAATAACTCTAAATGAGCTGTTACCAATCAGGAAAGAGATTAGAGGGTCACGGTGGATAGTTCTGGGAAGCCATTATCTCAGTGCTCAGTGGAGAGATCACCATGCCAACCAGAATGCTGGGAATGCTATTAGGAAAGAAATCGAGAACAATTTGTCAAATATCATTATGATACATTCCTGAATGCCGGCAATCCCACATCAAAATGGATATAGTAGAAGCAGAGAAAGTGCAAAAGAAGGCAAAAAGGATTATTAGAACTTGTATGTAACAGCTTTAATACAAGAGAAACATTAGTAGTATAGTATTTTTCAACATGGAAAGGAAATTATGAGGGAGGAAAAGGCCTTATAAAGTACAGATCTATAAAATCATGAAATGTGTGGAGAAGGTTAAATATATAACAAGTATTCACTACTTTGTATCAGATAAGAACCAGGGAGAACCTAAATAAGGTGTCAGACAACAGGACTCCTTCTTTACGTGAGAATATTGTGGAATTCATTGCCTCAAGTTGCTGTGGGGTGCAAAATTACAACGGAGCCAAAAGGCACTAGGTAAGTTCGTAGAGGATAGTTCCACTGTTAAAACACTGGATCCTGGTAGTTTAGGAAGTGTCAGAACTGCTGACTTCCCACATTTAGAAAGGTTTGCTAGGGAAGAGTCATTCCACATGGGCTGTTTCTTAAACTCTTTCCCTAAACATCTGCTGCTGTGCACTGTTGCACAGTATTGGGCTGGATGGACTTGATCTGAATCAGGTCTTTGTATGTTCAAAGCCAGTCAATGGCCATAGTGTAACACTGCAAAATACATTACTAATAATTAGCAGAGATGAAATAGTTCAGACTTGTTTGTAATGTTCTGTCAGATTCAGACTCTGCAATACTTTTGTGTGCTTATTTAGAATTTATCTGCCAAAACCCCACTCATGCAGTAAGATCTACAGAAGAGGACCAAGGAAAAAAGTCTGCCAAGATGGCCCTCCTGATTTTCTCTGATATCATTTGTCCAGGGCATAGGATTTGCCCCTTACAGAATGACACAAAGTCCTACAGGTAGTTTTGAGACCTGGACCTCTGAAGTCAGTTGACACCCTTTGCACAGAATGTTTCAGAAAGCAGAATTTAGATTCTGCCAAAATATCTTAGCCTCGTATCTCTTCTTTTGTTTGGTCTGGTCATTTAGTTGTTTTCTTTCTTTTGCTCCTGTCTCATGTTTGTTTGGTTTTTAATAAGGGAGCAATGAGCAATAAAGAACATTTATATTTCTAATAAACAAAGCATGAGGAGTTTCCTGTCTTCTCTCCCTTAATTCTTTTCCCTTTAAATACAGATGATACTCGTTTGGATACTTCACCCCCACATCTCTATTCAACTGTGTTGTCTATTCATCAAAAAGCTCAGGCCAGTGACGAGATTGTCACCTGTGGTGCTCCACTCCTTCACTCTTGGGCGAGTTCAGATCCGTGAAGGGTTCTGCTCCCCCAGTTTTAGATCGAAGTTACAAGAGCATTTCTGCAAGAGTGATGAGACCTTTCTAGTAGAAAAAACAGGTTATTTCTAAAGATTAGCCGCAGAAATAAAGAATCAAGCAGACATCACCAGACAGCATAACATAAAATCAATATTCATGTTCATGTAATGAATTAAAATTCATTAAAACCCAAGTATATACCTTTGTTTACATATATTTAATAGCATGTATCATACAGCCTCAGAAGATCATATAGTATATTCCAGAAAAACACTTCAGGCTATGTCTACACAAGTTAATTAAGTGGGGCCAGCACACATGAAACAGGTACTGGCACATGATTGTCCATACTATTTATTTGTTAGCTCACAAATGATGTTGTTCAGAACTGACTAGCACTCTCCCCAACAATTCCTGGGCATGGGTCAGGGGTTAGTACAGGCCAGAGACCATTCCCCGTGGCAAGTTTGCATGCAGCCATACTATTTTTGACAGGAAGAAAATTTAGCTGTGCTGTTGGCCTTAGGGCTAAGAAACTGCCCCTGTTTGCTCTTTATTGGATTTTATTATTTGTTTCAATTACAGATATTGCTCTGGAGCAATAATAGATTCTGAAAGAAAAAATGTCTCAAGGGCACTCACAAAATGTTCATGGCCGAGTGAAACTTTTATTTAAAAAGTCTTATGATTATTGCAAGTTGGAGTGATTTAGGGGCTGCAGGACTTGTGTCCTCTGGCTTCCACTTTCCCCTCTCTCTTCTTCCCTTCTTGGTCATGCTTTCCAGTCAAACCAACAAAAAAAACAGAGGTAACTCTGGCAGCAGTAGGAATCTCAAGAGATGAACTTCAACAGGGTAAACCAGTTGCACAGTGAAGAATTTGCCAATGATGTATAAAAGGCACCCAGTTTTGACCCATTACACACCTAAAGCAGTAACTCAGCCTCCTGTGCCTGGTTCCGTATATATTTGGATATCCATGTATCCACTTCAACAGATAGATACAAGAAGATAAGCTTGAAGGAAAATGTGTGTCATTGCACCTCTTCCAGGTACATCTCCATGTGCTTCACTGACTGATCAAAACTGTGCATTCAGAGTGCAGCAGCTGAGTTTTCTGTTCCTGCTGCTTGTCCCTGCTTGGCAGCAACAGTCCCACCCCTGACACTCTGTGCTTTAAACAAGCAGCAATCTACACCGAAGCTGTTGCGAGGCAGCAGCTCCCAGTCCCATACCACTTCAAGATGGCTTGGATGCCAGTAGAAGTACCACTAGAAGTACAGCATGGGAGCAGACAAAAGCAGAAAGACCCGTCAAGAAGTAGACCTGAGTTTTTTTCCTGGCCCAATTGTTACGCTCCTGCTAGGTGGATGAACTGCCTGACTGCTGCCCCTTCAGTTCTACACGTCCTGCTCATTTATGTTGAAAAGTCTTCAGAACAGCAACAGTCTCTTACTATGTATGTTACCTAACACAGTGAGTTGGGCCTCCAGACGTTACTGTAACACTTGTAAGTCATATTCATCCAAAACTATACTCCAAAGCTAAGGCAAAGTTAATATAACCAGAATGGCTATGGAAATATGTCCTTAGGGGGGCCTTTTGCAACATTTTTAGTAATGGTATTGTGCCGTTACAGTTGTCAATGTTGCTTTTGTTTGAGTTCCACAAATTTGTGATTTTTTTTTTTCCAGTGACACAGAACCGAAGGAATTTATTCACAAGTTCATAGCATTTTGTTGTTGTTGTTGTTTTCTTAAGACATTATAAATATATTGGATAAAATTCAACCTTGGACATATCTCCCTGCACTAATATAATGCAGTTACAATAGCCTAGCACATAAATAATTGCAACTACAAAAAATAAATTATGAGTGGGCTTTGAAAGTGAAATAACAATAGGCAAAATGTCACCAAAAACCTCAAGCTGGCAGAATCAAGTAAAGCAAAAAGAAACCCACTTCAATATTGATTTTGGAGCACTTTTATTTCTTGCATCTCTGAATTATTCTTCACAGAGAATGATCAGGGTCAGTTCCTGCTCAAAACAAAATTAAGGGTGGAGGAGAATAAATCAACAGATAATTGCAACATTAATTATTTAGTATTCCTCTTCAAATAATTATGAGAGGATTTGGGTCTTAATACAATCATTATCTAATGAAAGCTTTTGCCTGTCCATCTTCTATAAAATAGTACTTGACTCCTTGAAATAGTCATCAGAGTTGAACACAAAAAGCCACAGCTAGAGCTGCTCCAACACACAGAGAGTTCAGTTACTGAAATCACTTCCTCTTAGTTTGCATCCTACACGCTGAGCAGGAAACGTGGGATTTCACTTTGCTGTCTTGTCCCTTTACATGGATTCATCCTTGTGCCAGCAGTAGATTCAGTGCCTTAAGGTACAAGTCAATGGCTCCTGTAATCTATTGCCAGAGCACAGAATGTCCAGATTGTAATTAAGCTGTGACCGCTTGGTATTTATTTTTATCACACTAATACCGAGAAGCCCCAGTAAGATTGGAGCCAATTGTGCTATGTGCTGTACACACTCACAGCCATTGCCTCAAAGACCTCACAGAGCAGGGTGAAAGAAAGAAAGTAGTATTTTCCACAGCAGCAAAAAGAGCCTTCTCCTTTAGGCATTAATCCTGAGAGACAAGGAATAAACCTGTCCCATATGAGTCATCTGTGTAGATGAAAGTGTAAAAATAACCTCTTCTCTCCTGTTTTATCTTTCCTTTCGACATTGCTGCTTCTTTCCCAACTAGAATAATAACAATGAAAATAAGAGTGAAGTCAGCACTGGGCAGGGATGTTGTAGTGTCTGGAGCACCAGAAGCAGTGGAAGCAGGCAGGAGTCTCGCTTGATGTGCTCTGACTCCTGTCAGAGCAAGCACTGGGCAAAGAAGAGGAGAAGGATTATATCTGTCAGAATAACTTTTATGGGACCCAACTCTTCCAGGGATTGTTTCAAATCCACATAATGCTCTTGAGTGTTAATGCTTGCATTGGGACGTTTGCATTAGCAGATAAATCATAGAATCATAGAATCATAGAATTATTAAGGTTGGAAAAGACCTCTAAGATCATCGAGTCCAACCATCAACCCAACACCACCATGCCCACTACACCATGTCCCTAAGCGCCTCATCTACACATCTTTTAAATACTTCCAGGGATGGTGACTCCACCACTTCCCTGGGCAGCCTGTTCCAAGGCCTGACCACTCTTTCAGTAAAGAAATTTCTCCTAATGTCCAGTCTAAACCTCCCCTGGCACAACTTGAGGCCATTTCCTCTCATCCTATCGCTAGTTACTTGGGAGAAGAGACCAACACCCACCTCGCTACAACCTCCTTTCAGGTAGTTGTAGAGCGTGATGAGGTCTCCCCTCAGCCTCCTCTTCTCCAGGCTAAACAACCCCAGTTCCCTCAGCCGTTCCTCATAAGACTTGTGCTCCAGGCCCTTCACCAGCTTCGTTGCCCTTCTCTGGACACACTCCAGCACCTCCATGTCCTTCTTGTAGTGAGGGGCCCAAAACTGAACACAGTATTCGAGGTGCGGCCTCACCAGTGCCAAGTACAGGGGCACGATCACCTCCCTGCTCCTGCTGGCCACACTATTTCTGATACAGGCCAGGATGCCGTTGGCCTTCTTGGCCACCTGGGCACACTGCCGGCTCATGTTCAGCCGGCTGTCAACCAGCACCCCCAGGTCCTTTTCCTCTGGGCAGCTTTCCAGCCACTCTTCCCCAAGCCTGTAGCGTTGCATGGGGTTGTTGTGGCCGAAGTGCAGGACCCGGCACCTGGCCTTGTTGAACCTCATACACTTGGCCTCAGCCCATCGATCCAGCCTGTCCAGGTCCCTCTGCAGAGCCTTCCTACCCTCGAGCAGATCAACACTCCCGTCCAACTTGGTGTCGCCTGCAAACGTACTGAGGGTGCACTCGATCCCCTCATCCAGATCGTTGATGAAGATATTGAACAGGACCGGCCCCAGTACTGAGCCCTGGGGAACACCGCTCGTGACCGGCCGCCAACTGGATATAACTCCGTTCACCACAACTCTCTGGGCTCGGCCGTCCAGCCAGTTTTTTACCCAGCAAAGAGTGTACCTGTCTAGGCCGTGAGCCGCCAGCTTCTCTAGGAGAATGCTGTGGGAGACAGTGTCAAAGGCCTTACTGAAGTCCAGGTAGACCACATCCACTGCCTTTCCCTCATCCACTAGGCGTGTCACCTGGTCATAGAACACATGTTTCCAGACATCTGCCTAGTGACTGCACATCTGAGCAGTTTGCTGAAACTTGATCCAAGGTCCACAAGCTCCTTGGGCTCCTGAAATGACTTCCAAGGTTTGTAATAAATTGTGCTGCTGAAGTGTACCGCAGTAGCAATTCTCACATGATAGAAACAGTGTGGTGCACTGCACTAAAACCACTCTATGATATTTTAACTGTTCAGCCTTTGAAAGCGTTCAGAAGGGAACAGAAACATACTGAAGAAATTAATACCTACAGATGTTGTGAAAAAAAGAAGAAACCATGGGATGATGCCCCCAGATTATCACCCTCCCAATACAGGCTAGTGGATAACATAATACTGATCTTCGCCATGCTTCGTATTAGCCAGAAGTGAGGAAGATGAGTGTAGTTGTTAAGGTATAAGCACTCCCCCATATTTCCAGGGAGCCTTGGTTGAATTGCTCACATCCCTCCAGCTGGGTCCATATTTTTTAGCCATGTTGGAGTGAGGACTTGAATGTGCAATGCCATAGGGTTAAGTGGTGGTGTCTGGGAAGGAGGGGTTCATTTTCAGGCACAAAAGGCATTGCAGTGTTGTTGAGTTTCCCTTCCTGGTGCACACATGGGCTTGCATCAGAGTGTGAGTCAACAAACAGGTGGTGTGGACTTTCAAGGAGCTTGGGCTTGAATGGGAATGCAAGCCATGAGCTAACGTACACCGTTTGTTCCCTTCTGTCAGGTGGGGAAGATAGCGCTGCTGTACTGCAGGTAGATATTGTGAAGATAAACATCATGGAAATGACAAGGGGCTCAGATACTACTGTCATGGGTATAGATTTAGGGCACAGATTTACTTTGTTCCTTTCTCTAATGCAATTTTTTTAAATTATAAAATTCACAAATAATAATCTATTATCAGGCTTAGAAAGGAGTTTATCTTCAGCCGTACTTAGGATGAGCACAACTGCTAGATTTCAGATGCAAACCCAAATTATTTTAGATAAGATCCACTAAGGTACCACTGCATCAACATCAGCAATAAACAGCTGGGATGGTTCCTCCTATAAACAGCATCTTACAGAACACACACAAATGATGCAGATCCATGCGAGTATAATCAGGCAGTGTGACAGCTACTTGTGCAATATTGATTTTCTGGAAACAAATACAAAAGCAGAGCAGCCTCATCATACAATCTTTGCACAAATCAATAGGGCAAAATCTGTCTCACTGCGTATGTACTTTGTATGACTAAAGCAATTAATAGGCATAAAAAGGCCATACAGTGGCTAAAAATAGCCAACTGGGGAGCATCCCATCCTAGACTCAGCAATTGGCAGAGGGTATGTGCTGCAGTCATTTGTCATGAACCTGATCTTTGTTTTGCTTAAGAGCCCATGAAGCATGCGATAAATGAACATATACTGGAGCAGCCATGGCAGGTTGGCAGAGGTACCCAGGACTGAACCTGCTTTTTATTGCCCAGTTATCCGCAGTCTTAAAAAAATTTGGTAACCGTGAATCAATATAGGTGACACATAAATGCTGAGTGGCGTTTCACCACTGCTTCTAGAATAAAAGCTAAAAGGAAAGCTACAAGCAGAAGTGGGAGGGGATGTGGTACAGGCAGATAAATGCAGGTCTATAAAACATGTTAGACCCTGTTAAAAAGTGACATGTGTGTGATGCAATGCAATTTTAATATTACATCTGCTAAGTATGTCCATGGTATGGTTTGTTTTCTATCAAGCCCTTTGTGCTATCCTTGTTTAAAAAAATTAACTAGTTTTATAAAATGAAAAAAAAAGAGGACCCATTTAAAAATCACAGATCAACTCTATGTGGTAAAGAACCCACTTGGCTTTATCACATTTAAGGACAACTGAAAGAAGTGGTTCTGTAAGGCTGGTGATTAGGAAGATCTCTGAGAGACTGTAACTTTTGCTGTAAGTCTGCTCCACGTGTTATGGAAAAGAAGGGGGAACTCCGCTTCCCAAATCTCCCATCTCCCAGCTGAACACTTTTACTGCCAGATGTGGGCAGGACATAACCCGTCTGCTTCCTGGCTGTGTTTCAAGGGACAGCTAGGCATGCTCTGGCTATTCCTGCTAGACCAGGATCAGCAGGTGACAAAGACTGGAGAACCCCAGTTTTTTTGCATCTCCCTTCTTAAAGAGTGCTGCACTCCTATAGGAGAAGAGATGCCATGTGAACATGAGCTCTCCCAAATCCCAAACCCACAATGCCAGCACAAAGCATCAGCAGGAATCATCTTCACTGCCTCTGCCACCCTGTACCAGCCCAGACCCCTTGAACTCTTATGCTGGAAGGTGAAGGGATCTCCCTGAGTTTGCTTACGCTAACTTGGTATCCCAACCTGGACTCTTATTACATATCTGTATGCAAAAAACCTAGATATTAACTGAGGAGATAAATCAAAAAACAGTTTCAATACAAAACAGCCTCCCCTTTCCTCCCATAACTGTTCTGTAATTTAAAACCCCTGTGGTAATTTTGTAATACAATCTCCTTTTGCTCTAAGAGATGAAGCCAGCTGGGCAGTGGGGACAATGTCTGTTTGGTGTGGCATTTAGTATCTAGCCTGGAACTCAATGTGTAGGCATTTCTCCTCCCCTCATATTGCAGCTGAATGACTCCACTGTGTTGATTTGAAATGATCTGACTAATCTCAACTTCCTCTAACAGTTTAATGAAATGTCAGAAGTGAACAAGGTCCACGGAACTGAAAAAAGACCATTCAAACAATGATGAAAAGAAACACATGAACAGCAGTTTTTAAACAGTCTTTGGGCTATTGGAAATAATTCAACGAGCTTTAGCCAAGCTGCAATATAAACATACTAAGAAGGGACCAAAAACGTTTTATATAAAGCCACATTTTTCATCTGGACTGTTTAATCTACTTCAGGATTAGAAAAAGGAGGTATATGGGAAAAGCCACAATTAGGTAAATTTGAAAAAAGAAAAGGACCCTTCCTGCCCCACTCAGATCAGTTGGTGTTTGGAAATACAAACCACAGAGCAACAGTTATGTAGCACCAGTTCTGCCATCTGAAATTACAGGAGTGAGAGGTAGAGAGGATCTGGCAAGTTGAGTCCTGTTCCTTTCCAAGAAAAGTTTAATGGTGTTCTCAACTGCAGAAGAAATTAAATATGCTGATCGTGACTCCAACCTCACAGAATACCAACTCAGAGGGAAAAGCTTACACTGTACTCCCCTGTCAAGCACGGTACGATCAGCTAAAACAAACATGTTGGTGCTTTGCATATCATTAATATTTTACTTCCTATTAGGAAGTTATTGAGAGCTCTGCTAAAATAGCATTTTCATTACTGAAGACAGCCCCCAAATTTAATGAACTGTCCATGGAAATGAATTTCTGCTTCTGACTGAAGGTAAGAGGGACACTGTTTTGCTGGTACAGCTGGTACCAGCTATTACCAAGCATGAATCCTTTCCCCATTATTATTTTTCCTCAGGTACCTTCATATCCATTATAATCATGACAGATGTTTAGTGCAATTGTCCTGCAGAGCAAAACATCCTGAAAAGCAAAAATATGCCTTCCAGAGGCTACCATATCTCTCACCTCCCTTACTACCATTTCACTGCAGACCATCTCCATTGCAGCATCAGTCTGACTGCACAGTACACAGGAGTCGCTGGGATTTCCCAGAATGCAGACTGTATCTCAAAGATTTGACTGTCTAAATTACTCTGGGAAGCCTCTCCTCCTTCCTATAGCAGCTCCAGCATTCAGTTCTACTGTCGCTGCCTCTCAGCTTTCCGCTATTATGCCATGTTGGAGGGACAATCATGAACATGGGCCACAAAAGAGTTTTAAGCAACCTTAGGGCTGACTGTACATTCTTACAAGTTAATTAACTTTTGCCCAAAGTCCAGCACTCAAAGTTAGGAAATGCCAGGTCTGAGCAATGATAGGGAACCAATTGCCATTGCAACCTTTGCACTCTCAAGCTGACGCCTTATGGAAAAAAAAGTTATGTGATCAAGTAATCAAAAGCTATGGAGAAGGTAATTTTTTTTTTCATCATGGCAGAAGGCAGACAGAAAAGCCCCATCATCTGTCCTTGTCCTTAGAGAGTACGACTACTTCTGTTCAACACAAAGCTCCCACTGAAAAACAGTCCCTAGGTCTCGGTACTCAAACTGTGTGTAATCACCCACAGACATGTCCACAACTTCACCACACAGACATGTCCACGACTGCTCTTGGAGCTTGCTGGGAATTTCCCTGGCTACTGGTACTTCGGCAATGTCTAAAGGTCATGCTGGGTTAATGCCTTATATATCTTGAGATCTGGATTTTAGCTTGATGATATCAGCACAGACGATTACAGCTGCTTGAGCCTCATGCAACGAAAACTTCAGTTTGCATCACAGAGTTACCACATAATATGGAGGGCTGGATTTTCAGAGTGCAGTAAGGTAGGGATGATGTCAAACAAAGAGCCTGGTACTGTTATGAAGAAAACCTTGGACTCTTACTCAATGTCCAGAGCTGACAGCATTTCACCTCGCAGCTTACTCCAGCAAAGATCAAATGTAAAGACAGAATTCAATATTTCCAGTAGAATTCATTTTTCTTCTATGAGAAGGTGTCCTGGTTTCGGCTGGGATAGGGTTAAATTTCTTCCTAGTGCTGTGTTTTGGATTTAGTATGAGAAGAATGTTGATAACACACTGATGTTTTTAGTTGTTGCTAAGTACCCTGGCTAGCAGGGCTAGTCAAGGACATTCAGCTTCCATGCTCTGGAAGAGGCTGGGAGGGAGCATAGCCAGGACAGCTGGCCCAGCTGGCCAACGGGGTATTCCATACCATGTGACGTCATGCTCAGTATATGAATGGTAGGCGTGTTCCAGGAAGTAGCGATCGCTACTTGGTTATCGGTCAGTGCGAGTGGTGAGCAATTGCATTGTGCATCACTCATTTTGTATATTCTTACCCTTCCGATTCTCTCCCTGTCCCACTGTGGCGGGGGGGGAGTGAGCGAGCGGCTGCGTGGGGTTTGGCTGCCTGCCAGGTTAAACCACGACAGTCCTTTTTGGCGCCCAACGTGGGGCTCGAAGGGTTGAGATAACGATAGATCTGACCAAAGTGTGTTAAGGCAAAATTGTTATAAGCATTCATTATATTAATTGGTCACAATGTTGATTTATTGGCTCTCAAAGTTGTGGGGCTGGCTCTCAATGTTGGGTCATGTAATACCTTGCTTGCAGTATATGATCCCTTTTGTGCTGTTTATCATTATTCGGAACTGGGCCAAGGTTATAATTTTGCTGCTGTTTTATGAGGTGATAAAATCATTAATCGTAAGTCTAATCTGGTATCTGTACTCAGCACTGCCGTCATCTCTGTACCTCGGGAACCACCTCTTAGAAACTATTAGTAATTACACTTTTTCCTCCTCGGAGAATGAATTTAAGGGGGAGACAGGATGGGACACTTTCTCCCACTTGTTCATCTTCCCTTCCATATCTCCAGAAACTCCTTTTTCTTCTATCCTCTTCATGAAGACGTCCACAATATTCCCTGAGAATTTTGAATATCCTTGGGATGTTCAAACAAGCATGTTCATATTGCTATGTCTCCTGAATGTGGTTCAGGTCTTGTTTAGGGTTAAACAACTATTCAGGAATACTGTCCAGAGATCAACACCGGCAAAAGATACAGTGGCTACTCAAACCCACACGACAGGCACTGTAGCTACTCCAACCCCTGTGATAGGCACCGTGGCTACTGAAACCCCCACGACAGGCACTGTGGCTACTCAAACCCCAGCAACAGACACCGCGGATACTCCAACCCCCGTCACAGGCACTGCAGCCACTCAAACCCCGGCAACAGTCACTGCAGTTACTCCAAGCCCTGTCACAGGCACTGCAGCCACTCAAACCCCGGCAACAGTCACTACAGTTACTCCAACCCCCGCGACAGGCACTGCACCTACCCAAACCCCGGCAACAGTCACTACGGCTGAACCAGAGGACGAACCCTTGCTGGTATCCGTCGCCCCTGTACAGAAGAAGAAATCTTTGAGATGGAAGTCAGGTCGTTTAGAAAGGGATGATGGAAAAGCAGGACCATCACAAGGAGGGGAGGAGGAAGAGGAAGAACTCATAAACGAGACGGAAACCACCCGATCCCTATCCCTGGGTGAGTTGCGAGATATGCGGAAAGATTTCAGCCGTCGTCCAGGCGAGCATATTATTACCTGGCTGCTCCGATGCTGGGATAATGGGGCCAGTAGCCTGGAATTAGAGGGGAAGGAAGCCAAACAGCTGGGATCCCTTTCCAGGGAAGGGGGCATTGACAAAGCAATTGGAAAAGGGACACAGGCCCTCAGCCTCTGGAGGCGACTGCTCTCAGGCGTGAAGGAAAGGTATCCTTTCAAGGAAGATGTTACATATCGCCCAAGCAAATGGACCACTATGGAGAGAGGTATCCAGTACCTGAGAGAATTAGGCGTGCTGGAGGTGGTTTATAGTGACCTGGAAAATGAGAAAGTACCCAAAGATCCAGATGAAGTCCAGTGCACGCGACCCATATGGCGGAAGTTGGTACGGAGCGCACCACCATCGTATGCCAGTTCGTTGGCAGCACTGTCCTGGAAAGAGGAAGAAACACCAACGGTGGATGACGTGGTTAGCAGACTCTGGGATTACGAAGAAAGTGTCTCCTCCTCCCTTGTCTCAGCTGTGGAGAAACAGTCCCGGAAGGTCCAGCAATTCAAAGAGGATATATCCTATTCTGCACCTCTACAGACCAGTATTAGAAGTCATTAGGAATCAGCGTTTTTCTGCTCAAGAGAGAGGATATAGAAGGTACACACCACGAGGCACCCTGTGGTTTTACCTGCGTGACCACGGAGAAGACACGAGGAAGTGGGATGGAAAACCTACCTTCACCCTAGAGGCACGGGTACGTGAGTTGCAAGGAAAACAATCACACAAGGGAGTTCTCCCAGGAAAAATGCTGCTCCAGTTTTCAGGAAAAACCTGTCTCACAACAGTACAGTTTCCAGTGAACAGTTCCCCAGACAGAGTAGAAGGGCTGATCTTACTTTGGATTGTAATGAAGAAATTCTGGACTCGCGTTTGCAAGAAGTGAGAAACAGATACTATGACCAGAACTAGAGGGGCCCTGCCTCCGGCCAGGTGGAGGAAAGGGACAACCGGGTTTACTGGACTGTGTGGATTCGATGGCCTGGCACATCAGACCCACAGGAGTATAAGGCTCTCGTAGACACCGGTGCGCAGTGTACCCTGATGCCATCAGGCTATAAAGGGGCAGAACCCATCTGTATTTCTGGAGTGACAGGGGGATCCCAAGAGTTAACTGTATTGGAGGCCGAAGTGAGCCTAACCAGGAATGAGTGGCAGAAGCACCCCATTGTGACTGGCCCAGAGGCTCCGTGCATCCTTGGCATAGACTACCTCAGGAGAGGGTATTTCAAGGACCCAAAAGGGTACCGGTGGGCTTTTGGTATAGCTGCCCTGGAGAAGGAGAAAATTCAATAGCTGTCCACCTTGCCTGGTCTCTTGGAGGACCCTTCTGTTGTGGGGTTGCTGAGGGTGGAAGAACAGCAGGTACCAATCACTACCACAACAGTGCACCGGCGGCAATACCGCACCAACCGAGATTCCCTGCTTCCCATCCATGAGCTGATTCGTCGACTGGAGAGCCAAGGAGTGACCAGCAAGACTCGCTCACCCTTTAACAGTCCCATATGGCCAGTGCGAAAGTCCAATGGAGAGTGGAGACTAACAGTAGACTACTGTGGCCTGAACGAAGTCACGCCGCCACTGAGTGCTGCCGTGCCGGACATGCTAGAACTCCAATATGAACTGGAGTCAAAGGCAGCCAAGTGGTACGCCACAACTGATATCGCTAATGCCTTCTTCTCAATCCCTTTGGCGGCAGAGTGCAGGCCACAGTTTGCTTTCACTTGGAGGGGCGTCCAGTACACCTGGACGATATTGGCAGCATATGAAGGGGTTCAAGCTGCTTCGGAAGTGGTTGGTACTGAAGCACAGCTCCTCCTGGCACCCCGACTGCCGGTGCTGGGCTGGATGTTCCAAGGGAGCGTCCCCTCTACACATCATGCAACCGATGCTACGTGGAGTAAGTGGGTCACACTGATCACACAACAGGCTCGAATAGGAAACCCCAGTCGCCCAGGAATCTTGGAGGTGATCACGAACTGGCCAGAAGGCAAAGGTTTTGGAATATCCCCAGAGGAGGAGGTGACGCGTGCTGAAGAGGCCCCACTGTATAACAAACTACCAGAAAATGAGAAGCAATATGCCCTGTTCACTGATGGGTCCTGTCGCCTTGCGGGAAAGCGTCAGAGGTGGAAAGCTGCTGTATGGAGTCCTATACGCCAAGTTGCAGAAACTGCTGAAGGAGAAGGTGAGTCAAGCCAGTTTGCAGAGGTGAAAGCCATCCAGCTGGCCTTGGACATTGCCAAATGAGAAAAATGGCCAGTCCTTTATCTCTATACTGACTCATGGATGGTGGCAAATGCCCTGTGGGGGTGGTTGCAGCAGTGGAAGCAGAACAACTGGCAGCGCAGAGGTAAACCCACCTGGGCTGCCGCATTGTGGCAAAATATTGTTGCCCGAGTAGAGAACCTGGTTGTAAAAGTCTGTCACGTAGATGCTCACGTACCCAAGAGTCGGGCCACTGAAGAACATCAAAACAACCAGCAGGTGGACCAGGCTGCTAAGATTGAAGTGGCTCAGGTGGATCTGGACTGGCAACATAAGGGTGAATTATTTATAGCCCTGTGGACCCATGACACCTCAGGCCATCAAGGAAGAGATGCAACATATAGATGGGCTCGTGATCGAGGGGTGGACTTGACCATGGACGCTATTGCCACCCGGAAAAGCCACCCGGTTAGTCAACACTAGGGGATCTGTCACTTGAGCTCACCCTGCCCAATCAAAACACTTACGTACTGTAGAGGGTACTGTATGTCCCTCTCGTGCACATAAGAAATATGCTGGGGAAGACAGTCTGGGTTACTCCTGCCTCTGGCAAGGGAAAACCCATCCATGGGATTGCTTTTGCTCAGGGACCTCGGTGCACTTGGTGGGTGATGCGAAAGGATGGGGAAGTCCAGTGTGTACCTCAAGGGGATGTGATTTCGGGTGAAAATAGCCAATGAACTGAATTGTATGATGTCAATTGTTATATGATATTGTATATCATTATTTCTATGGTTTCTATCAATGGTATAGCAGTAAAAATCACCCAGATTAACGAAGAATGAACGAACTCCGATGAAACTGAGCTAAGTGCAACAATGATAGAACCAGACAAGCACAGCAATACCAGAATCAGAACTGACTTCAGGATGCAACAGTCCAACACCACACACCATCTCTTCTGTCCTGAGAGACTGTTATGACAGATGGAGCCCAAATTTGGGGACTAAATGAACTCAATGTATATTTTAGAGGGACGGCCCATAGACTAAGGGAATGATATCTCTGTGTGTGTGTAGAGATATATATATATATATAAAGACAAGAAACATGGTGGTGATTAATTGGAATGTATTAGAAAATGTGAGACCTAGGCATGACATAAATGGTATAGAATAAGGGGTGGATATTGTCCTGGTTTCAGCTGGGATAGAGTTAAATTTCTTCCTAGTGCTGTGTTTTGGATTTAGTATGAGAAGAATGTTGATAACACACTGATGTTTTAGTTGTTGCTAAGTACCCTGGCTAGCAGGGCTAGTCATTCAGCTTCCATGCTCTGGAAGAGGCTGGGAGGGAGCATAGCTGGGACTGCAGGTCCAGCTGGCCAACGGGGTATTCCATACCATGTGACGTCATGCTCAGTATATGAATGGTAAGCGTGATCCAGGAAGTACCGATCGCTACTTGGTTATCGGTCAGTGTGGGTGGTGAGCAATTGCATTGTGCATCACTCATTTTGTATATTCTATCATTATTTATTATCATTATTTTCCCTTTTCTGTTCTATTAAACTGTCTTTATCTCAACCCACGAATTTTTCTCACTCTTACCCTTCCATTTCTCTCCCCGTCCCACTGTGGTGGGGGCGGGGGGAGTGAGCGAGTGGCTGCGTGGTGTTTGGCTGCCTGCCAGGTTAAACCACAACAGAAGGTAATAAATTACATTATACAATACACCATCAGGTCAATGTATTACTTTTTCTGCTCCATTAAATTACACGATGATTTGCTGGAACAGAGAACATGAGGAATTGGAATTAGCTGTCCATCACTGCAGGCCGCATGGGCAAGCAGGATGAAGTGTGTGTTTGTGGAGAACTACATTTTGTGCTTGCATGAAAAGAGACACTGCAGTCTACTTCTGGTCTTTTAGACCATTTAAGTTGCCATTGAATTTTAAAATATTACTTAACTTAGGATATCGACTTGTCAAAGAAAAAAACACTGAAAACTTCATTCTACTTACACACTCCTAACTTGCTTCTGGCACTTGTAAATATCCCAACTGCATGTAGTAAAATGTAAAAAATACTTTCTCATAAGAAAATGTACTTCACGTGATGACTGTGTAATGAAATATTTCTTATCACTTTAATACTTATTAAGTTTTAATTCAAATAAAAGCTGTTAAACGCCTGTAGAAATAAACAGTGCAGAAAGAACCGATATCTGTTGGAAGGACAACACGGCAGGGCATAAGCAATCCGGGAGGTTCCTGGAATGCATCGATGATAACTTCCTTCTCCAAGTGGTAGAGGAGCCAACGAGGAGAGGTGCTATGCTGGACCTTGTTCTCACCAACAAGGAGGGGCTGGTGGGGAATGTGAAGCTCAAGGGCAGCCTTGGCTGCAGTGACCATGAAATGGTGGAGTTCAAGATCCTTAGGGCACCGAGGAGGGTGCGCAGCAAGCTCACTACCCTGGACTTCAGGAGAGCAGACTTTGGCCTCTTCAGGGAGCTGCTTGGTAGAGTGCCATGGGACAAAGCCCTGGAGGGAAGAGGGGCCCCAGAAAGCTGGTTAATATTCAAGGATCACCTCCTCCAAGCTCAGGAGCGATGCATCCCAACAAAGAGGAAATCGGGCAAAAACACCAGGAGGCCTGCATGGATGAACAAGGAGCTCCTGGACACACTCAAACACAGAAAGGAAGCCTACAGAGGGTGGAAGCAAGGACAGGTAGCCTGGGAGGAATACAGAGAAATTGTCCAAGCAGCCAGGGATCAGGTTAGGAAAGCTAAAGCCCTGATAGAATGAAATCTGGCCAGGGATGTCAAGGGCAACAAGAAAAGCTTCTATAGGCACGTCGGGAATAAAAGGAAGACTAGGGAAAATGTGGGCCCTCTCCGGAAGGAAACGGGATACCTGGTTACCTGGGATACGGAGAAGGCTGAGGTACTCAATGACTTTTTTTCATCGGTCTTCACCGGCAAGTGCTCGAGCCTCACCGCCCAAGCCGCAGAAGGCAAAGGCAGGGACTGGGAGAATGAAGAGCCACCTACTGTAGGAGAAGATCAGGATCGAGACCATCTAAGGAACCTGAAGGTGCACAAGTCCATGGGACCCAATGAGATCCATCCACGGGTCCTGAGGGAACTGGCGGATGAAGTTGCTAAGCCACTATCCATCGTCTTTGAGAAGTCGTGGCAGTCCGGTGAAGTTCCCACTGACTGGAAAAGGGGAAACAGAACCCCTATATTTAAAAAGGGAAAAAAGGAAGACCCGGGGAACTACAGGCCAGTCAGCCTCACCTCTGTGCCTGGGAAGGTCATGGAACAGATCCTCCTGGAAGCTATGCTAAGGCACATGGGAGGTGATTCGGAGCAGAGGATCGCGCCGGGGGACCCTTCCTAAAGCGGCAAAACCGCGGCAAAAACCGCGAAGGCAAAAGCGCAGGGAGCGAGAGGGTGCCCCAGACCCCCCCTCCCCTGAGCCGGAGGAGTGAGCTCCTGACGAGAGGCAGCTCTGACTCAGCGTGGGCGGGGACAGGAGGGACGGCGGCCCAACCCCCTCACATACAAGAGCAGCCCCCAGGGAGCGAGAGCGACCCGGAGCGCGGCGACGAGGGCAGGCAAACAGGGCGTGACGCGGCAGTTTGCGCAGGCAGGGCGTGCGGGGAAGCGAGCGGGCAGGGCGCAGCCCCCCGCCTCCAGGCTCTAGAGGCTAGCTCAACTAGTGGTCATCGCCCTCCACAGAAGAAGACCTAGCCATGGTATCCACTCGGCCGAAAGCCATCTCCTGAAGAAATGTGGCGACCCAGACTGAGCTCCTACGCAAACATACATCTGTCCAGGTGTCATGGTTTAACCCCAGCCAGCCACTGAGCACCACACAGCCGCTCGCTCACCCCCCCGCCGGGTGGGATGGGGGAGAGAATCAGAAGGGTAAAAGTGAGAAAAACTCGCGGGTTGAGATAAAGACAGTTTAATAGGGAAAGCAAAAGCCGCGCACGCAAGCAAAGCAAAACAAGGAATTCATTCACCACTTCCCATCGGCAGGCAGGTGTTCAGCCATCTCCAGGAAAGCAGGGCTCCATCACGCGTAACGGTTGCTTGGGAAGACAATCGCCATCACTCCGAACGCCCCCCCTCCTTCTTCTTCACCCAGCCTTATATGCTGATCATGACGTCATATGGTATGGAATAGCCCATTGGCCAGCTGGGCCAGCCGTCCCAGCCATGCTCCCTCCCAGCCCCCTACACACCTGGCAGGGCATGGGAAGATGAAAAGTCCTTGACTAGCGTAAACATTACCTAGCAACAACCAAAACATCAGTGTGTCATCAACATTATTCTCACACTACATCCAAAACACAGCACTATACCAGTTAATAGGAAGAAAATCAACTCCATCCCAGCCAAAACCAGAACAGTATCCACCCCTTATTCCATACCATTTACATCATGCTCAGGTCCCACAGTATCCAATACATTCTCATTACCCACCATCCCCCTTCCCATCCATTGATATAATACACAGATATCATTCCCTTAGTCTATGGACCACCCCTGTAAAATGTCCATAAAATATCCATAAATGTCCACAAAATGTCCACTGCGTTCATTTAGTCCATGACTTTGGGCTCCATCTGTTACGGTGGTCACTCAGGTCAGCAGAGGTGGTGTGTTGCATGGAGTTACTGGGCACCAAAGCCGGCTCAGGTCGGGTCACTGCTGCACTTGCGCTGCTTCTTGTAAAGTTTGTCCTCCGTTGGCTCAGGTGGTTCCTGCTACAGTAATTCCTATAACATGCAACTCAAATCATGGGTTATAACAATTTAAAGGTATTTCCATTACAATCTCCACCCCTGGTCCCTTTGGGCCAGACCATCGGGTTTAACGTTGCAATGAACTCCTCCCCTTGCCCTGCTCCGGCTTGGACTTATCCACAGTCTGCAGTCCCTTAGGGGTGTACCTGCTCCAAGTGGAACCTGATCTATGAGCCACAGTCTCTCCAGGGGTATCCCTGCTGTGGCTCAGGCTTATCCACAGCCACAGTTGCTTCGAGGTGCACCGATTCCAGCGTGGCCTTCTCCATGGGCCACAGTCCCTTCAGAAGTAAACCTGCTCCAACATGGCCTTACCCATGGCTGCAATCTCTCCAGGGGTGTACCTCCCCTGTCATGCACTTATCCACGGCCACACGCTTTGAGGTGTTCCAGCATGGCCTCATGCACAGCCACTGATGCTTCAAGGTGTACCTGCTGCAGCATGGACTTATCCACAGCCACAGATGCTTCGAGGTGTACCTTCTCCAGCGTGGACTTATCCTTGGGCCACAATCCCTTCAGAGGTATACCTGCTGCGGCACAGACGTAATCACAGCCACAGATGCTTCGAGATGTACCTGCTTGGGCATGGGCTTATCCTCGGTCACAGACGCCTCGGGGTGTCCTGCTCCCGCGTGGACTCAGCCACAGGTCACAGTCCCTTCGACTCGAGTTCACACTGGAGTTCCAGCCTGTCCAGTGAAGCAGCACAGAAGCAGCAGCGATGCCCTGGCCATCTGCCAGCCCAGGCGCATCCCCATTGCTGTTATCAGAATGTTCCCAGGCACAGCACAGTAAGACGATCAGCAGTGCAGCAGTACAGCAAGCAGCGAGAGCAAAAAAGCAGCCACTAATGAGCACAAGACTCTAATACACATTAAGGCAAGCAAGCCCCATGGCAAGCACAAGAGCCTGCGAATTAATAGCTAAACAGCAGTAACAGCTATAAATTCGATCTAGCACATTCCAATCAAACCTGTCGTTATCTCGAACCCTTCGAGCCCCACGTTGGGCGCCAAAAAGGACTGTCGTGGTTTAACCCCAGCCGGCCACTGAGCACCACGCAGCCGCTCGCTCACCCCCCCGCCGGGTGGGATGGGGGAGAGAATCAGAAGGGTAAAAGTGAGAAAAACTCGTGGGTTGAGATAAAGACAGTTTAATAGGGAAAGCAAAAGCCGCGCACGCAAGCAAAGCAAAACAAGGAATTCATTCACCACTTCCCATCGGCAGGCAGGTGTTCAGCCATCTCCAGGAAAGCAGGGCTCCATCACGCGTAACGGTTACTTGGGAAGACAAACGCCATCACTCCGAACGCCCCCCCTCCTTCTTCTTCACCCAGCCTTATATGCTGATCATGACGTCATATGGTATGGAATAGCCCATTGGCCAGCTGGGCCAGCCGTCCCAGCCATGCTCCCTCCCAGCCCCCTGCACACCTGGCAGGGCATGGGAAGATGAAAAGTCCTTGACTAGCGTAAACATTACCTAGCAACAACCAAAACATCAGCGTGTCATCAACATTATTCTCACACTACATCCAAAACACAGCACTATACCAGTTAATAGGAAGAAAATCAACTCCATCCCAGCCAAAACCAGGACACCAGGTCTCCAGCTGCAGGGAGTGCCTGAGCTTGTCACTTGTACAGGAGGGCAGCAGAGACAATGCCTATGTGCGCTGTGACCAGGTGGATGATCTGCTCAGCCTGGTGGCAGAGCTGAAGGAGGAAGTGGAGAGGTTAGGGAGTATCAGGGAGTGTGAGAGGGAGATAGATTGGTGGAGCCACACCCTACCATCCCTGAGGCAAGGGCAGCAGATGGAGGCTCCACAAGAAGCGGAGGATCCCCTGCCCTCTTGCCACCAGGCAGAAGGAGGGGACCCAGGCGACGGAGGGGAATGGACACAGGTCCCTGCTCGGGGCGCCAGGCGAATCCCCGCCTGGCCTCCCTCACCTCAACCTTCCCAGTTGCCCTTACACAACAGATACGGGGCCCTGGAACTTGAGGGCCAGGCAAACGAGGATGTAGATGAAGGTCCATCCAGGGGGTTGCCCAGGGCGAGTCAGTCAGCCCCACGCATTACGACTGCCTCCGCTAAGAAAAAAAGGAGGGTAATTGTCATAGGTGATTCCCTTCTGAGGGGACAGAGGGCCCAATATGCCGGCCAGACCCATCCCACAGGGAAGTCTGCTGCCTCCCTGGGGCCCCGGTTAAGGACATTACTAGGAAACTCCCTGGACTGGTACGGCCCTCCGATTACTACCCACTATTGGTTATACAGGCTGGCAGTGAGGACGTTGCAGAGAGAAGTCCCAAAGCGATCAAAAGGGACTTCAGGTCACTGGGGCGACTGGTGGAAGGATCGGGAGCACAGGTAGTGTTTTCCTCGATCCCTTCAGTGGCAGGGAGGAATACTGAAGGGAACAGGAAAACTCATCGGATCAACACGTGGCTCAGGGGCTGGTGCCATCGGCGAAATCTTGGCTTCTTTGACCAGGGGGAGGTTTACACGGCACCGGGCCTGCTGGTGACGGACAGAGTTCAGCTGTCTCACAGGGGGAAAAGGATTCTCGCGTATGAGTTGGCCGGGCTCATCGAGAGGGCTTTAAACTAGGTTCGAAGGGGGAAGGGGATAAAACCAGGCTCACTAGAGAAGAGCCTAGGGGCGGCACACCAATGTCGGGGGAGAAATCGGTAGCCCAGCTCAAGTGCATCTACACCAACGCACGCAGCATGGGCGGCAAACAGGAGGAGCTGGAAGCCATTGTGCAGCGGGGTAGCTATGACTTAGTCGCCATCACGGAAACGTGGTGGGATGTCTCACGATTGGAGTGCTGCAATGGATGGCTATAAGCTCTTCAGAAGGGACAGGCGAGGAAGGAGAGGCGGTGGGGTAGCCCTGTATGTCAGGGAGTACTTTGACTGTCTAGAGCTCAATGGTAGTGATGATGAGGTCGAGTGCTTATGGGTAAGGATGAGGGGGAAGGCCAACAAGGCAGATATCCTGCTGGGGGTCTGTTATAGACCACCCAAGCAGGATGAGGAGGTAGATGAAATATTCTACCAGAGGCTGGCAGAAGTCTCACACTCGCTAGCCCTTGTTCTCGTGGGGGACTTCAACTTTCCGGACGTCTGCTGGAAATAAAACATGGCAGAGAGGAAACAGTCGAGGAGGTTCCTGGAGTGTGTGGAAGATAACTTCCTGGTACAGCTGGTAAGTGAGCCTACTAGGGGGAGGTGCCTCGCTTGACCTGCTGTTCACAAACAGAGAAGGACTGGTGGGAGATGTGGTGGTCGGAGGCCGGCTTGGGCTTAGCGACCATGAAATGATAGAATTCTCGATACTTGGTGAAGTAAGGAGGGGGGCCAGCAAAACCGCTACCATGGACTTCCGGAGGGTGGACTTTGGCCTGCTCAGGACACTGGTCGAGAGGGTCCCTTGGGAGACAGTCCTGAAGGGCAAAGGGGTCCAGGAAGGCTGGACGTTCTTCAAGAAGGAAGTCTTAAAGGCGCAGGAGCGGGCTGTCCCCATGTGCCGTAAGAAGAACGGGCGGGGAAGACGACCGGCCTGGCTGAAGGGGGAGCTCTGGCTGGGACTCAGGAAAAAAAGGAGAGTTTACCACCTTTGGAAGAAGGGGCAGGCAACTCAAGAAGAGTACAGGGATCTCATTAGGTCGTGCAGAGAGGAAATTAGAAAGGCAAAAGCCCAGCTAGAACGCAACCTGGCCACTGTCGTGAGAGACAACAAAAAATGCTTTTACAAGTATATTAATGACAAAAGGAGAGCCAAGGAGAATCTCCATCCTCTATTGGATGCGGGGGGGAATGTTGCCACCAAGGACGAGGATAAGGCTGAGGTACTTAATGCCTTCTTTGCCTCAGTCTTTAGTAGTCAGAGCGGTTATCCTGAGGGTACTCAGCCCCCTGAGCTGGAAGACAGGGACGGCGAGCAGGATAAACCCCCCATAATCCAAGAGGAAGCAGTTAATGACCTGCTATGCCACCTGGATGCTCACAAGTCTATGGGGCCGGATGGGATCCACCCGAGGGTACTGAGGGAGCTGGCGGAGGAGCTTGCCGAGCCACTCTCCATCATTTACCAGCAGTCCTGGTTAACAGGGGAGGTCCCGGACGACTGGAGGCTTGCCAATGTGACGCCCATCTATAAGAAGGGCCGGAAGGAGGATCCGGGGAACTACAGGCCTGTCAGCCTGACCTCGGTGCCGGGGAAGATTATGGAGCGGTTCATTTTGAGGGCGCTCACAAGCCATGTCCGGGACAACCAGGGGATCAGGCCCAGCCAGCACGGGTTCATGGAAGGCAGGTCCTGCTTGACCAACCTGATCTCCTTCTATGACCAGGTGACCCGCCTAGTGGATGAGGGAAAGGCTGTGGATGTGGTCTACTTGGACTTCAGTAAGGCCTTTGACACTGTCTCCCACAGCATTCTCCTAGAGAAGCTGGCGGCTCACGGCCTAGACAGGTGCACTCTTCGCTGGGTAAAAGACTGGCTGGACGGCCAAGATCAGAGAGTTGTGGTGAACGGAGTTATATCCAGTTGGCGGCCGGTCACGAGCGGTGTTCCCCAGGGCTCAGTTTTGGGGCCAGTCTTGTTCAATATCTTTATCAATGATCTGGATGAGGGGATCGAGTGCTCCCTCATTAAGTTTGCAGGCGACACCAAGTTGGGCGGGAGTGTTGATCTGCTGGAGGGTAGGAAGGCTCTGCAGAGGGACCTGGACAGGCTGGATCGATGGGCCGAGGCCAAGTGTATGAGGTTCAACAAGGCCAAGTGCCGGGTCCTGCACTTTGGCCACAACAACCCCATGCAACGCTACAGGCTTGGGGAAGAGTGGCTGGAAAGCTGCCCAGAGGAAAAGGACCTGGGGGTGCTGGTTGACAGCCGGCTGAACATGAGCCGGCAGTGTGCCCAGATGGCCAAGAAGGCCAATGGCATCCTGGCCTGTATCAGAAATAGTGTGGCCAGCAGGAGCAGGGAGGTGATCGTGCCCCTGTACTTGGCACTGGTGAGGCCGCACCTCGAATCCTGTGTTCAGTTTTGGGCCCCTCACTACAAGAAGGACATTGAGGTGCTGGAGCGTGTCCAGAGAAGGGCAACGAAGCTGGTGAAGGGCCTGGAGCACAAGTCTTATGAGGAGCGGCTGAGGGAACTGGGACTGTTTAGCCTGGAGAAGAGGAGGCTGAGGGGAGACCTCATCACGCTCTACAACTACCTAAAAGGAGTTTGTAGTGGGGTGGGTGTTGGTCTCTTCTGCCAAGTAACTAGCGATAGGATGAGAGGAAATGGCCTCAAGTTGCGCCAAGGGAGGTTTAGATTGGACATTAGGAAAAATTTCTTTACTGAAAGATTGGTCAGGCCTTGGAACAGGCTGCCCAGGGAAGTGGTTGAGTCACCATCCCTGGAGGTATTTAAAAGACGTGTAGATGAGGCGCTTAGGGACATGGTGTAGTGGGCATGGTGGTGTTGGGTTGATGGTTGGACTCGATGATCTTAGAGGTCTTTTCCAACCTTTATGATTCTATGATTCTGTAATTCGAGACAGCCAGCATGGCTTCACCACGGGCAAGACCTGCCTGACCAACCTAGTGGCCTTCTATGATGGAGTGACTACATCAGTGGACAAGGGAAGGGCTATAGGATATGGTTGGCCTTCTGGGCTGTGAGTGTACATTGCTGGCTCATGTTCAGCTTTTCGTCCACCAGTACCCTCAAGTCCTTCTCGGCAGGGCTGCTCTCAATCCCTTCATCCCCCAGCTTTTATTGATACTGGGGGTTTTCCCGACCCAGGTGCAGGACCTTGCACTTGGCCTTGTTGAACCTCATGAGTGATGGGATGCCATCCAGAGGGACCTGGACAAGCTCGAGAAGTGGGCCTGTGTGAACTCTGTACCAATACAGCTGGACATGCATTAAAAGAAGCGTGGCCAGCAGGTCGAGGGAGGTGATTCTGCCCCTCTACTCTGCTCTGGTGAGACCCCACCTGGAGTACTGCGTCCAGCTCTGGAGTCCTCAGCGCAAGAAAGACGTGGACCTGTTGGAGCGGGTCCAGAGGAGGGCCGCAAAAATGATCAGGGGAATGGAACACCTCTCCTATGAAGAAAGGCTGAGAGAGTTGGGGTTATTCAGCCTGGAGAAGAGAAGGCTTCGGGGAGACCTTATTGCGGCCTATCAGTACTTAAAGGGGGCTTATAAGAAAGATGGCGGCACACTTTTTAGCAGGGCCTGTTGCGACAGGACAAGGGGGAATGGTTTTAAACTAAAAGAGGGTAGATTCAGACTAGCTATAAGGAAGAAATATTTTACAATGAGGGTGGTGAAACACTGGAACAGGTTGCCCAGAGAGGTGGTAGATGCCCCATCCCTGGAAACATTCAAGGTCAGGTTGGACAAGGCTCTGAGCAACCTGATCTAGTTGAAGATGTCCCTGCCCACGGCAGGGAGGTTGGACTAGATGACCTTTAAAGGTCCCTTCCAATCCAAACTATTCTATGATTCTCTCTCTGTAACCCAGAGCTAAAACCAGGCTTTTAGAAAAGTACAGAATAATTTCCTTCTAAATATTAACTCAGATCATTGTACATTGCACAACTGGAAAAGAGACAAACAGATAGAAGATGCAATTAAGACACTTCACCGTGACCTCTGTCTTACTTGGGAATTTCTGTTGAACTACTAGATCCTAAGAGAATTTAATTCTGCTAAAATAAATGGGCATTTTACTATCGGCTTCAATGGCAAGGATTTAACTCATGGGATCATATCCAGATGGAACATGGAAGGACATAATCAAATTGAAGTATCTGAACTCATCAGGGTTTGTAGCTAAATTAAGCACTGAATCTATAACAAATAAGCACAAGAGCTTAATGTGAATTGGCCAATGATGCTTGAAATCCTGCATCTTTTGTCATTTGTTTTTGGTGTTCAAGTACTCTTCTTCTGTATCAAGTAATGTGGAGGGTTTAGCAACATATTACAGTTGTGGGACTGTAAATTTGTAAAATTTGTTGGATGTGGAGAAGAATTGTGGAGTTGGGAGTTTCGGCCAAGATAAGACAGGAATTCGGCCTGTGCGCTGAGAACTAGCAGACGCGCACATAAGCCTGAGATAAGACCTGAACACCTGGCTTAGTTGTCTCCTCTGTAAGGAAACTGAAAAACATCAAGAGAATTACGTAACTGGTTAACCGTGAGAATAAGCGGATCTGAGAGCAGTCGTGTGGATCTTTGCCAAAAGGAAGAGAGACTGTTTTTCTTAGTTAATAAGGGATACGAATCGGGTCATGATTGGGGGAGACAGCGGGACCTCCCCGTTATGGTAAAGGATATATTCTCCTGTATTGTAACAATAAATGATTCTGTGCATGCTTATGTGAGAGTCCGTGCAATCATACACCACAAATGGCGCCCAACTTGGGGCACGATTGAGAAAAAAAAAAAAAGACGACGACCTGAAGAAAGAAGGTCTTGAAGAAAGGAAATAGAAATATCCGGTGGTGTACCCCTGTTGAGCCGGACGGAGGATAAACGGAGGATCAACATATCGAGCTCGATTCATCACCGGTCGCAGGACGATTCAGGTGAGCAGCCACGGGGAAGTTATACGAACTTTATACATTGGTCATGGGACAGTCGGCATCTCAGTCACAAAAGCTTCAACTTGAAATATTTCAACGTATTTTAAAGGAACAAGGTTTTAAGGTCACTCCAATACAATTGGTGAGACTCCTTGCGTGGGTCCGGGATCACCGCCCTTGGTTCCCTTCTGTAGGAACGGCTGGGTGTTATGATTTAAAGCAATGGCAAAAAGTGGGTGAGGAATTACAGACTAAACAGATTTTGCAACTAGAAGTTCCAGAGGGAATATTGATTACCTGGCGAGTTGTGTATACGGCTCTGCAAAAGTTATGCCCTGCCGAACAGGTGTTGCAAAATGTGACTGATCCAGCAATACCGGGGGGAGAATCAAAAGATGGGGGAGATTCGTTTGAACTGTTGCCTCCTGATGAAACTGTAATGCCTCAGGCGGAGCCCCCGCCTCTGAAGGATGATTCGGAGCCAGACGATCCCTTTGACACGGGCTCGATAGAACCTGAACGAGAGCCTGATTTATACCCTCCACTTTCGCCAGTTAAAGCAATGGCTGCATCTGCGCCAACGGCGGATGAAATTTTACATCGACAGAGACAAAAGACACTTTCTCGGTTGTCCGTCATGAAACCACCACCATTTGCCCCCTCCCCCCCGCCCGAGGAGATCCGCAGCAGGGATCCGCGCACCCCCCCCACATATCAGCCTTTAGGTACGGTAGCGCCAAGGCTGTCCTTTGATGAGTGTCGTACGGAGGCATTAAAAAAGGGGGATATAACGCTTCTCCAGGCAATGCCTGTAATTTATCGACCTGGCAGAGCGCCAGAGTATGCTCATTTACCATATGAGGTGATTAAGGAGGTGCGCAAATCGATAAAGGAGTACGGGTTACGGGCTTCATTTACTATAAACTTACTGCAAGCAATAGGGGAATCTTACACGATGACTCCTTTAGATTGGAAGTCTGTATTACGCCTTGTTTTGTCAGCGGTGCAGTATTCTGTGTGGTTTTTTGAGTATTGTGAACTTGTTATTGCAAAGGTAGTAGACAACTTGGACAATTTGCAACTACCCTATGGGCGAGATCAAATGTTAGGTGAAGGGAATTGGGCGTCACCTGCTGCACAAGCCACCTTACCCCGTGAACTGCTTACACAGGCGGCTGATTTGGCTATGAAAGCATTAAGGCGAGTGAGTGCCGGATTCTGGCAAGCCGGAATCATCATTTGCTACGATCCGGCAAGGGGCGCAAGAACCCTATGTGCAATTTTTAGATCGATTACAAACTGCTATACAACGTCAGATAGAGTCTCCTGAAGCCGCCGAGTTGTTGCTTTTTCAGCTTGCAATTGAGAATGCTAATTCTGATTGTAGAAAAGCTATAGATCCCGTTCGGAATCGGGCAAAGACTTTAACTGATTTGATCAGAGCTTGTCAAAATGTGGGGTCAGAACAGTTTAAAGCGGAGATATTAGCAGCGGCGTTGGCTCAACAACTAACGGTGGCTCGAGCGGCGACTAAGTGTTTTGTATGTGGCCAGGAAGGTCATATTAAAAAAGATTGCCCCAGAGCAAGACGAGGAACAAAGGGCCAAATTAAAGGTCCCGCTCAGCTGTGTCCTCGTTGTCAGAAGGGATATCACTGGGGTAACCAATGTCGATCCAAATTTGATAAGGATGGTAACCTGCTCCCAGGACTGATGCAGGGAAACGGGAGGAGGGGCGCGAGGTCCGGCGCCCCAAGAACCTTCAACAGGACCCCGATTTCAGGGCCGGTGGCTCAAGCCTCAACCTGGGCGGTGAATTCGCACGAAGTAAATGTCAACAATTGCCAACCGTCCATGCCCTTAAGCCAGCTACATTCGGAAGCGCCGGGTTGGATCTGGCCACCAGCCAATCAACAGTAATACGAGATCAATCTGTTAACGTACTCCCCACTGGAGTGTATGGTCCTTTACCAGCAGGGTTTTGTGCCGTATTGATAGGACGTTCCTCAACCTCCAAGGCAGGACTTTTTGTTCTTCCTGGGGTGATTGATACTGATTATACTGGGGAAATTAAAATTATGGCTTGGACTCCTACTCCTCCGTGTACTATTCCCGCGGGGGAGCGCATTGCTCAGCTAATTTTGTTGCCTAATGTTCAAAGGGAGAAGGGAGATCCTATATTAGGCCAGCAGAGGGGGTCAGCAGGATTTGGAAGCACAGGTTTGCCTCAAATATTCTGGACTCAAAAGATAACTACGGGTCAGCCTATGTTGATGTGTAAAGTAAATGGCCGTGCATTTACTGGACTGGTGGATACAGGGGCGGATGTCTCGATAATTCAGAGATCTGAATGGCCCTCTGATTGGCCATTAGTACAAGTTTTTGCTGCCGTTACCGGAGTTGGTGGTACCCAAATACCATGGCAGAGCTTGCATTCTTTACTGGTGGAAGGCCCGGAAAATAAACATGCCATGCTGAAACCCTATGTTTTAAATGTCCCATGTACCCTATGGGGACGTGATCTGTTGCAACAATGGAATGTAGCACTTAAGACACATTTTTAATGAAGGCCAATGAAGTACAGCCATGCCTGAAACTGACTTGGCTTACAGACAAGCCAGTGTGGGTTGATCAGTGGCCTTTGAAAGGTGAGCGGCTAGAAAAAGCTTGGGAATTAGTACAGGAGCAATTACAATTAGGACACATAGTGCCATCCACCAGTCCTTGGAACACGCCTATTTTTGTCATACCTAAAAAATCAGGGAAATGGAGATTGTTACAGGATTTGCGAGCTATTAATGCCGTTATGGTATCCATGGGGGCCTTGCAGCCCGGGACCCCAAATCCTACCATGATCCCTGATGATTGGCATTTAAAAGTTATTGATCTCAAAGACTGCTTTTTTACAATTTATCTACACCCAGAGGATTGTATTCGGTTTGCTTTTTCTGTTCCTACAATTAACAATGATCGACCTATGCAACGGTTCCATTGGGTTGTTTTACCTCAAGGCATGAAGAATAGTCCTACCATTTGTCAAATAGTGGTGGGAGAGGCACTTTTGTCAATTCGTCAACGGTATAAAAATATTGTATTGTATCATTATATGGATGATATCTTGTTGGCAGCTGAGACAGAATCATATCTCTCTCAAATTTTTGAGTGTTTGTCCACAGAATTACATCGATATGGATTTCAGATAGCAGCAGAGAAGGTACAGTCAGTTTCTCCTTGGAAATACCTAGGCTGGAAACTCTTCGAGTCACATGTGTGTCCACAAGCCTTGCGGCTTGCTACTACTGTAAGTACTCTGAATGATCTACAGAAGTTGTTGGGCACAATCAATTGGGTGCGACCTCTATTGGGAATTACCACTCATGAACTGTCACCCTTGTTCTCGTTGCTGAAAGGGGATCCTGATTTGGCATCCCCCAGATCTCTTTCGGAACCAGGCCAAGAAGCATTGCAACAGGTAATGGATAAAATTAATGATACCTTCGCACATCGAATCCGGCTATCGTTGCCAGTTCGATTGTTCCTTATTTACCACTCTTTTCAGCCGTTTGTCTTACTGGGACAATGGGATGCTAGGGTACAAAGTGAAAAGGATGCCTTACGCATTCTGGAATGGCTGTTTTTACCTCACTCATTTAGTAAGACATTGACCACTGCAATTGAAATGATCTCTTGTTTGATATCACAAGGTCGACTACGATGTCAACAATTGACAGGTCGAGATCCAGATGTTATGCATTTGCCTTTCACAGGAGATGAATTTTGGACATTATTACAAAACAGCCTGAGTTTTCAGATTGCAATGGCGGATTACGTTAATTCCATAGAACACAACTTACCACGCCATCGACTTTTGAATTCCTTACAGTCTCTACCGCTACAGCCACGCATACTATTAAGTTCTGTGCCTATTCCACAGGCGCAAACTGTTTTCATTGATGGATCTGGAAAAACAGGTAAAGCTGTAGTGGCGTGGAAGACGCCGGGAGGACGGAAAACGTCTGAACACCAAGTGGAGGAAGCAGATCAGGCCTCCTGGTCTTCGGATGTTACTTCTCTACCTGGATCTACGCAGGTAGTTGAATTAGCAGCTGCTGTTCACGCTTTTGAATTGTTTTCTCAAATACCACTTAATATAGTGGCAGACTCAGCTTATGTCACAGGCATAGTACAGCGCATAGAGACTGCATTTATTCGAGAAGTAGATAATAAGCAACTATTTTCTTTGCTAATACAGTTAGCACAGCTGCTGCGTGTTAGACGATTTCCGTATTTTATTATGCATATCCGATCTCATACTAATTTACCAGGACCGCTCATTTCCAGTAATGCTGCTGCGGATGCACTCACTCTGATGGCAGTCCTACCTCGCCGTTTGGAACAAGCAAAATTATCCCATGAATTTTTTCATCAGAATGCTCGCTCCTTACGGAAGCAGTTTTCTCTTACAGCTGAACAGGCCCAGGACATCGTTTGTGCTTGCCTGGATTGTCAGCGGCTCACGCCAATGCCAGTAGTATCTGCTGTGAATCCCAGGGGACTGACTTCCAATGAACTATGGCAGATGGATGTTACTCATGTTTCCTCCTTTGGTCGTTTGCGCTTTGTTCATGTGTCTGTTGATACCTTTTCTGGGTTTTTGGTCGCAACGGCTCATACGGGTGAACGTGCTCGTGATGTTATCAAACATCTTCTTCGATGCTTTGCAGTATTGGGGGTCCCCCGTAAACTCAAAACAGATAATGGACCTGCCTATGTCTCTAAACGGTTGTTATTATTCCTACAGGCATGGGGCGTGTATCATGTTACAGGTATTCCGCATTCCCCCACAGGTCAAGCAATTGTGGAACGTGCTCACTCTTCCTTAAAGCTGATTCTTGAAAAACAAAAAAGGGGGAATCCGCTGGGAACTACGCCTCAGGAGATGTTAGATAAAGCCACATATGTATTCAATTTTTTAAATTTGTCAGGGACAAAGCAGCAATATCATTCAGCTGCTGACCAGCATTTTCGAACAGGAGAGGTTACTGAAGTGTATCCAAAGGTATTTTATAAACACTTAGAATCTGGTCTATGGAAAGGTCCGGTTCCCTTGCTTACCTGGGGACGGGGATACGCTTGTGTTTCTCTTCCTACAGGCCCATATTGGGTCCCTGCGAAGAATGTCAAGCCAGCGCAAGTGTTGGCAGATGGCCCAGAAAAAGGACCCGAGGAAAAACAACGAGAGGATGCTGCTCCTACGACGGTTCGGTAATGCAATCAGGTCAACATCAGTAATATGGTCTACAGTGCTGTTTTCTGTTCAATCTTGTCCCACGATAATGCTATGGGGAATTGGCACTACCATGATGTTTCAACCTGTGGAAGCTCACGTTTATTGGGCACATGTGGTGGACCCTCCTTTTTTCCGACCTTTGACATGGTGGGACGCATCGTTACCGATTAGCAATAGTGATACTTTATGGTCAGGTGGCATTTGGGTTCCCCCATCTCTAGATGGGAAAGATGATATATATTATGCTAATGACACAATGTTTGTTTCTGATTTTCCTCCATTATGTCTTACCGTAGATAATAAGTCAGAGTATTGTGTGATCGTTGAAACACAGCAACACTTAGTAGCAGTGTCACATGGAAAACGGGCGAACCTTACTATGGTCACCATTCCTGGGTTGGCATCGAAAAATACTATTGATAATGATATGTTAATTGGTGACTTTGTTCCTGATTTTCCGCAATGCATTTTGCACAAACTCTCATCGATCACACAATTTGGTTGGAAGCCATGCTTGGGAGAACGGCCTCGAGAACAAAATTTAACCGTTGGTCGTATTATAGATTGGGGCCCTTATGGGTCATTTTGGGATCCATCTTTGAATCAATCTGTTTTGCCTTTTCAGAAAGCCAATCATTCAATAGTCTGGCACAATGGTGGGTCCGCAGGACCCATCCTGCAGATGGAGTATAATGGTTCATTTTCTCCTCCACAACCGAATGTGTGGCGTTTAGCTTTGCCTTTTTTTACGAGGCAACTATCTCAAGTATGGATTGTCAACAAAACACAAGCTAATCTGAGTATAATACATGAAATTAATGTGACGGTATGTACTACTCATCCTTATCTTTTTGCTATGACAAAACATTACTCGATGTAATCACTCCTTTTGTATTCAGCTTTATTCTCCTTCTTTTAGAAGTTGTATATCTAAACATGATTTTAATGAAACTGCTTATATTTTTCCCCTTCGACGTCGGGCAGAACTATGGATACCGGTTAATTTAACCAGACAGTGGGAAGGGGAGGATGGTTTGGGTAGATTTGTTAGAATTCTAGTAGAAGATATAGAGAAGTCTAAGAAAAGAGCAAAACGATTCTTAGGTTGGTTAATTTTTGCAATTATTTCTGCTGTTATTATTTTAGCAAGTGCCACTGCAGCTATCGCTTCCTTGACACAATCTGTAAAAACTGCACATGAGGTAAGTGAGGCATTAACCAATGTTACTAAAGAATTCCAAATTCAAGAGAAAGTTGATGAGGAGGTATTATCTCGGCTACAAGCCCTAGAGGCTACTGTGATGTGGTTGGGGGATCGGCAGGAAGCGTTAAAAACGAGAATTAGTCTGCCGTGTGATTGGGAACACGTACACAAATCTTTATGTGTAACCCCATTACCATGGAATTCATCACAACATGATTGGACTTTTATTAAGCGACATTTGATGGGAGCATTCGATTTGTCATTGCAGTGAAATATTCAATCTTTACATGATCAGCTGCAGGATCAGATTCACAGATTACAGGAATTGACTAGCCAAAGTGTGTTTGACAGGTTACAGCAAGACTTGTCTTGGATAAATCCAAAAAATTGGTTTAATGGCCTCAATCTACGCATGTGGGTGTTTATTGGCATAGGGGCAGGAATGTTTATTTTGTTTCTAGTGTTCCTGCAGGTCCTTCGGTCTGCGATCCGCAACGTGCGCAAAATAGAAGCTCGCGTCATGGTGACCCTACTTACCAATGGGGTGGTGATAAACAAAAAAGGGGGAGATGTGGAGAAGAATTGTGGAGTTGGGAGTTTCGGCCAAGATAAGACAGGAATTCGGCCTGTGCGCTGAGAACTAGCAGACGCGCACATAAGCCTGAGATAAGACCTGAACACCTGGCTTAGTTGTCTCCTCTGTAAGGAAACTGAAAAACATCAAGAGAATTACGTAACTGGTTAACCGTGAGAATAAGCGGATCTGAGAGCAGTCGTGTGGATCTTTGCCAAAAGGAAGAGAGACTGTTTTTCTTAGTTAATAAGGGATACGAATTGGGTGATGATTGGGGGAGACAGCGGGACCTCCCCGTTATGGTAAAGGATATATTCTCCTGTATTGTAACAATAAATGATTCTGTGCATGCTTATGTGAGAGTCTGTGCAATCATACACCACAGTTGGAAAGAAGGGGAGGTTTGTTGGAAAGAAAAAAAATACAGAAAGTTTAATTTGTGAAATACACTACTGAGAACCTTGAGTGAATGCAGCCATCCAGTTACATGCAGTGATGACTACCTAGACATTCAAAGAAGAATTTTACGGGAGAGGTCAGACCCAGTCCCTAAACAGCAGGTGTGTAGGCCAGTGCTAAGGATGTGAGTCAGTGAAAAGGGTGGACAGATATGCCTTAGAGAATAAGGAAACCAAGCAGTGGAAGATAAGAGTACACAGGGATAATGACCAGGATGGGGCAAACACATCTCTCTAATACAGAACAGATGGTGGGTGTGTTCTCCAATTCTGATTTAAAGGCACAAAAAGTTCCGCAAGACAAAAAGAGAGAATCTGAAATAATTATTCTGTTCTGCCGATAATATTCCAAACCCATATGCTCTTGTATTTCATACAAATCAAGGGACATTTATGCAAGTCAGTGCCCTTTACACAGTTTGAGGAGCCTAACTCAAACAAACAGATCTACATCATTACTATAAAAATTCACATCATTTCCCAGAGAAGCATGGTAAATTATCTAGGTTACGCTTTTCATTGTCTTTCTGATGAAAATACGAACTCTTACCCTGCAACATAATTCTCTTTCCCAGTTCAACTCCTACTTCACAAATATTGCATCACTCCAACTTTTTTCCTCTTTTACTTACTTTGGAGTTTAGCATTGCTCAGAGTCCTCTTTCAATTATTCTACATTTGTTGATTAATTTATAACACTGAAATTCTGTACAAAGAGGAGTTTTTACTCTCTCTCCCACCACAAAAGATGACATTCCACTAGTGTCTGGCAACCTAATTAATGCATGTTTTGGGTTAAGACTCAGACTCACAGTCCGCAGGTGAAGGAAGGTGTCTGTGTGCATACACATGTACACCCTCTTAGTTAGTAAACAAGAAGTTAAAAACAACAAAACCTTTCCCAGATTCTTCCAGCTTCTGTTAAGAATTATCTGAAACTTAAATAATTTGATTTAGTTCACAATTCTGAAGAGTGTTAGCTTTGTCTCTCTGCTCAGGTCCAAAATGCCTAGAGTAATGTAGTTGAACAGCATAATGAGAGACCCCTAGATTAAGACCCTACAATGGAGGGAGCAAGCCTGTGATGAACATCGCGTTCAACATACACCCATAAAAGCACATACAACTCCTGACAAGACAACTTCATAGCACATAATAGCCCAGTTAACAGAGTTGAAGTGAGGTCAAGCATGGAATTCTAATTTTAATTGAGTCTTGTTCTAATTTTTTTTATCCTCCTGACTTTTTTCATTGTAAGATCACAAATAACTTGTGTACATATTGGTTCTGAATAAAACACTGAGACATGAGTTTATTGTTTCTCTTAGTTGGAATTTCTTAGAGGAAAAATGTTGCCAAAACAATTAAATAGTATATGTAAAATTAAGAGTGCATTTTGACCCAAATGACTATAAATTAACCTAAAAAAAAAAGGAAAGACAATAATTTCTTCATTTTCCAAACAAAACAGGAAAATAACTGCAACAAAAGAGCATTTCAAACAGTCACTGAACAATACTGTGAAAGCATATTTGTCAATAAAGTTAAAGACAGTTCCTTTAGAAGAAAAAGGAGTTCTACAGCCTAAGGCTGAAAGCTGTGTGTTTTGAGAAGTGTGCTGTAAAAAATTAAGATATTTGAGCTTCATTAATCCTTGATGTACGTTCAACAAAAACAGGAGAACTACCCCACTCAAATCTGAACCATTTCACTTCTCACAAAATTGTGTTTTTAGAGGAGCAAGACAGGTTTCCTTTCAAGCACCTGAAAGATGTGTTTTCAATTTGTTTCAAAGGTGCAGCTTTTCTCAAGATCATATTGAGGACTGTTCCATTCTCATGCGTTATAGTGTTCCTCAAGGCTGTTGCCAAATGTCACAGTACCACTTGTGACAGCCACAGGGAGAAGGGGGAGTTTTCACAATAGGAATTGTGCAATCAGATTAGCCAGTCCAAGGAGGATTATAAAGATGTGAATGATCAATGCTGGCCACATCAGCTGCCCAGCATTATGCAGGGAGATCACGTAGATGAGGGATGGATACAGGAATACAAAGGCCAGATGCACATGTTGCTCCAGAGTATCTTAAGAAAGGGGGAGAAGAAGAAAACAAAGAAAAAAAGAATACTTTGTGTTAACTCTTATTTCTTGTTGTCATTTTTTCCCCTCAAACCAATGAACAGTCTGACTGAACAATGACTATTTGCAGTCACTAAACATCAATTTCTGTTCCTTGCTGTCCTTCACTGGCACTGAATTATCCCCCTCTGTGTCGCTCAGCCCCCTGCCCCCCCATACCTGCACTCTGACATGCCTCTTGTTTCAGTCACATCCCCAGCTGCTTCTGGGGACTGACTCCCTATCTTTGACTTGATGTTTTTACTTTCTTTGGGGGAATTTGTCAACACGCAACAGAAAAAGACTGGACAGTGCATCCTTTACTGTCAGAACTGCAAGTCTCATTGCACCTCAGCCATCTGAGGACACATGTTAAAGCATGTGAGCTTGGAAATTCTCTTGAATCTGCAACTTTTATTTTAAATTATTTAATGAGCTTCTAACAAACCATTCTCCAGATCTGAAAAGATCAACATGTCTTCCTGGTAACATGATCAACCACAGCAAGTGAAACATTTAACTGTTCTTTTTCTAACCACTCCCTTGCTTACCAAAACTTTCTCATTATTTTCCCCTACTGTGAGTTTCCACCTACTAAGCTATACTGCAGCCAAATGTGCATTATTAACTAACAACATATTTTATTTCAAATATTTAAACATTCCTTTAGACAGTAGAAACATCATAATACAGAGTGACTACCTGCACAACAAAATAAGACTATATAGACAATTTATCAGCTGGAAATTCACTGTTCAAAATGTTTGATTACTATGCACAGTGAACACATTTGCAGAGGTCAGGATCAGTTTGCAAACAGAGAAATGTATTGCATTATATTTATTTGAAGTTAATAACTAGACCATCTCTATTGCTGGAATAAGAAAATTTTCACTAAAAGGAGAGGAAAAAAAAAAAAGGAAATGGTAAAAAACCTCAAAGATCAGCTACTGAGCAAAAAGCAAGTTATTTTGCTACGCTGGTCAGACCCAAGCCTGTCATTCTGGTTTTATAATTGCAGATTTATATATTTTTAAAAACCTCCCTCTCCTGGTTACTGTAGGAAAGATGCAAACCAGGAATGAATGACAATGATTATAAATACGGTGGTGTCAAATGTAGAAAATAAAACTGATTAGATAATTTCCTCTAATTTTTCTCAATTAAATAAATACTAGGTATTTATTAACATGGTAAATTTAAGACATCATTCAGAAGTACTTTTAGTCACTTTTCCCTTTGAAGTTACTTGCTTTCTTGGGTTTTATCACAGACTTTCAAATCAGCTTCGAATGGTCTTAATACAAAACTTGAGAGAAACCACACAATAACCAAGCAACTTTTTTACTGACACCATATTCATTGATGTGTATAGTTACGAGGTCCTCAAATATGGCTTTAATGAAACTTGGGGAATCATCCCAATCACCTCAGATGCAGAGGCACAATTACAGATACCTGCTTGTCAGAACTTTAAAAGAGCTGATTGTTTATACTTTTAAATCATTATTTACAACTTAAAATAGCATATATAAACATACAATTACCCACATTCATACAGTTCCTTTTCAACATCAAGAGGTAAACATGCAGTAACACCACAAGCAAGTTCAATGTGCAAGCAACACTTACCTTATCACACCTCTTATATTTGGATAACATCTTGCCATTGCTACTCCAGCTCCTACAATTGCTACGTGCAGAACGAGCACATAGAAAACACTACAGGGAAGTGAGGAAAGAGTGTTAAAATCTATGCTGTATTTATTACAAAATAATACCATTATCCTTCATTTACACTAACATTTAACTGGTACATGGATGGTGTTTCTATTTGCACGACTCACTCTATTACAGCTAATTAATTTCACAGCAAACATAACATCTACTGAATATTCAGAGTGCCAAACTCTAAATATCTAGTGTTTTGACTCAAAATATTCTTAAGGAGTAAGTATGTGTAATTTGGCAGTTCTGAAAAAACACCATATGTGGTACTCAGCACTCAAGTATTTCAGATGGATATTCAAAAACCAAAGAAACAATACTGTATAACTTAATTCCCACAAGAAAGAATTAGCTTGTTCAGAGAATGATCTGAATTGCTCAAAGTGAACTAATGGAAACCAGATGAAAGGAAAAGACGCATCATTGAGTGGAAAACATTACACAGAATACTAGGGGGAAAAAACACACCTTAATATTTGACCTCTAATGCATTTTGATAGAGGACAAACGTTTAGGATGTTGGATGTAATTTAATACAAGACCTGCATACTATTTATGCTGGATTTTTTTGTTGAATTTGTTTTTACAAATAATTTCCTGTTGCTTTCCTTTTTGCATTAAGGATGAAAAAAATGGAGATTTTCTGTTCTCCAAAAGCAGCTTTTAATGCATGAGACAAACTCAGTGTAGGTATTATGCACAGAGCTCAGACTCAGGAGAGTATCACTTTTCTTTGGAGAATATGAAATGTTGGCATATTTTAACATAAGGTAAAGTCAGGAAATATAATAAAAACCACTGCGATATTTTAGTCACACAGCTGTTTCTATGAAGGCAAAAAAGAATTCACACACAGGAAACATACACACACTTACAGGTTTTGTTTATTCTTCTGAAGGATTTGATTTCTTAAAATAAACAAAATCTGTAAGCTGATGCTACTGTTTTCCTAACTGTAGAAAGTATCTGTATTATGGAGGATGTCACTAACTAACAAGCTTTTTCAAAGTGACCACTTCCACGGCTGAAAGGCTGGCTGCCAGTTTCCAAGTTAGGAAGAAAGATTAGAGATGTAGAGTAGTCTCACTGAAGTTTAGGGGAATTGAGGTAATTTAAATACAAAGAAATAATTTAAGATATGGACTATTTCTAACATTTGCTCTTAAAAATTGATTTAAAAAAGACAGAATAATATCTTTAATTTTGTACATGGCATTTTAACAGTGGTACAAGAAGAGGTACACCTCAGAGACTGAAGATAGCAGTGGGAATACAGCAGCTGAAACTTTAACAAAAACATCATCAGATATAAACCTGGTAAAAGCCCAAGAATAAAAAATAAAATCCCAAGAATCAGACTTATTAGGGAAAGATGGACCAAATGTTTACTGCTTCTCTCATATTGCTAAGGGAAGCCAATTAACTATTCACAAAAAAGTGTTTGCCATTAAAATTTACTTCCTCTCTCCACATGTATATGGCAGATTGCAAATCTTACTGTCAGATAACACAACTGAAGCCAAAAGTTTATGAACACAGAAAACGATGGCACTTCTTCCATTCTATTTTTGCTGAGCTTAATTTTTTTTTAACATGATAGATTAAAAAGAGTGCAGGCTTAGTAATTCAGAAACGCTTTGCAAATTTGGGTCAGTTCAGAATATTTTAGCAGAAAAACTAAAAAAAGTCTGAAGTATGTCATTCTGAAATGCTTTAAAACAGAAGTGATTTTGTAGTGCAAAGTTATTGCTTTTGTCCTGGTTTCGGCTGGGATAGGGTTAAATTTCTTCCTAGTGCTGTGTTTTCGATTTAGTATGAGAAGAATGTTGATAACACACTGATGTTTTTAGTTGTTGCTAAGTACCCTGCTAGTCAAGGTCTCACTGCATGCTCTGCCAAGTGCACAAGAGGCTGGGAGGGAGCATAGCCGGGACTGCAGATCCAGCTGGCCAATGGGGTATTCCATACCATGTGACATCATGCTCAGTATATGAATGGTAGGCATTCCAGGAAGTGGGATCACTGTTTTTTTTTTCCCTCTGGGGCATTGTTTGGTGGGTGGTGAGCAATTGCATTGTGCATCACTCATTTTGTATATTCTATCATTATTATTCCCCCCTTCCTTTTCTGTTCTATTAAACTGTCTTTATCTCAACCCATGAGTTTTTCTCACTCTTACTCTTCCAATTCTCTCCCCCTCCCACTGCGAGGGGGGGAGCGAGTGAGTGGCTGTGTGGTGTTTGGCTGCCTGCTGGTTAAACCACGACACTTTTTAAAAAATTAATTCTAGTTTCTTATAACTTCAAAAACAAAGTGGGGTGTGTGTGTGTGTGTTTGGTGTGAAATGAAGTATTTTTCAAATTCTTGAACTGGGAAAAAAAATTGGGTTGTGGGGATGTGTTTTGGCTTAATTGAAAACATTTGTCTCAAAATGCTGGAGCCTCCAAAACAATTCAGTACTTACACAGCACTGCTTTGCAGTTTTAATTGTTACAATTAAGCAGGATCCTCCAGAACAACACCAAAATCAAAAAGCCTGAAAAGGATTTAAATCCACCTGTTTCAGGGCAAAGGGTTACACTGTATTTCTCCCCAGAACATCCTTGTAACTTTTTCTACCTTTTTGAAACAGCCTGAGTTGTAACCATGTTATTGAGCAACAAGTGTTTAACCTGCAAACCCTTTTTTTTACCTAGGCAAATATTCATACTTCATCTCAGATCCAAGACAGGAAAAAGGCTTATTCTTAATGGAGAGAAAGGCATTGTCATTTAGAAAAAAAACTATCCTTCTGAATAAAGAAGAATCTGGTATCAAGGGCTACTAGTAGCTGTATTATTTGAGATAGAATTTTTCATAAGATTGTAAGTTTTATGCAGGTGTGCTCCAGAAGGGACAAGCATTTCTCATAGCCCGTGACATTTTAACAGGTTCTAAATTGCTCAGTTTTAGCCTGACACTGGCTTACGGTACAATTAATGGTCACCACACATTGCAAAAGGGCAGTCAGAAAACAAGTATTTTGCGGGGGGGGGGAATAACTGTACCACCTCTGCTTATTACGATCAAAGGAAGAAAAGTATTTAGAAGATGTGAGAGATCAGAAAGATTCGGCCCCTTTTTACCTAACCACCCTGCTGGCACGCAGCTGTTTTCCAAGCAGCATTATAACTTTCTTCCTCATGGTCAATGGCAGCAGAGCTGGGTGGCCCATGCCAGGGCTGGATTACCCTCCTGGGCAGCCTGATTAGGACTTTTCATGGTTTAACACTAGCCAGCAACTAAACACCACACAGGCACTCGCTCACACCCCCACTCTGGTAGGATGGGGGAGAGAATCGAGAGGGCAGAAGCAGGAAAACTCCCGGGTTGAGATAAAAACAGTTTAATAATGGAAATAAAACAAAGTAGAACAGCAATAATAATAATGATGATAACAACAACAATAACAATATACAAAGCAGGCAATGCACAATGCAACTGCTCACCACCCCCCAACCAATGCCCCACGTGTCCCCAGTGCAAGTGGCCCCCTAGTTTTTATACTGAGCATGACGTCACATGGTATGCAATACCCCATTGGCCAGCTGGGTCAGCTGCCCTGGCTATGCTCCCCCCCCCCACAGCTTCCCCTGCACTTGGCAGAACATAGGAGGCCTAAAAGTCCCCGGTGCAAGCACCACCCAGCAACAACCGAAGCATCAATGGGCCATCAACGCTCCTCTCATACCAAACCCAAAACACAGCACACACCTCAAGCTACTGGGAAGAAAGTTAACTCTGTCCCAGCCGGAACCAGGACAGTATCCACCCCTTATTCTATACCATCTACATCATGCCCAGGTCTCACATTTTCCAATACATTCCAATTAATCATCACCACTTTCCCTGTCTTTTGATATATACACACAGATATCACTCCCTTAGTCTATGGGCCATCTCTCTAAAATGTCCGTTGAGTTCATTTAGTCCATGACTTTGGGCTCCATCTGTCATAACAGTCTTTCAGGGCAAGAGAGATGGTGTGTGGTGTTGGACTGTTGCATGCTGAGGCCAGTTCTGGTTCCATCACCGCTGCACTTTGCTCGGTTTCATCAGAGTTCATTCTTCATTAATCTGGGTGATTCTTAATGTAATACCATTGATATGACATACAGCAACCATAGAAGTGATGACATACAGTATTATATAGCAATTAACATCACACAATTCAGTTCATTGGCTATTTTTACCCAAAATCAAATCCCCTTGAGCTACACACCGGACGTCCCCATCCTTTCGCATTACCCACCAAGTGCACCCAGGTCCTTGAGCAAAAGCAATCCCACAGATGGGTTTGCCTTTGCCCGAGGCAGGAGTAACCCAGACTGTCTTCCCCAGCATATATTTTATGTGCACTACCACGACTTTATCCTCATCTACAGTAAGTAGAGGTTTTGATTGGGCAGGGCCAGCTCAATTGGCAGATCCCCCAGTGTTGATTAACCAGGTGGCTTTTGCTAAATGTGTATCCCAATGCTTGAATGTCCCACCACCCATTGCCCTCAGTGTTGTCTTTAGCAGCCCGTTGTATCGTTCGATTTTTCCGGAGGCTGGTGCATGGTAGGGGATGTGATAGACCCACTCAATGCCGTGCTCTTTGGCCCAGGTGTCTATGAGGGTGTTTCGGAAATGAGTCCCGTTGTCTGACTCAATTCTTTCTGGAGTGCCCAGCACCAGCAGTCGGGGTGCCAGGAGGAGCTGTGCTTCAGTACCAACCACTTCCGAAGCAGCTCAAACCCCTTCATATGCTGCCAATATCTCCTTCTCAGTTGGAGTATGGCGGGTTGTGGAGAAGAATCGTGGAATCAGGAGTTTCGGCCAAGATCAGATAGGACTTTGGCCTGTGCGCTGAGAACTAGCAGACGCGTACATACGCCTGAGAAAAGACCTGAACACCTGGCTTAGTTGTCCCTTCTGTAAGGAAACTGTAAACATCAAAATGAAAAACATCTCAGCTAGGGATGCTGCTTGCAGTCACCCTGAGGTGTGGAAGCCAAAGAAGAATTGAATAAAACAGAAGAGGTGGCCTAATGAGCACCAGCTGATTCAAGAGCCAAAACAGGTGAAGGGAATTGTGAGCAGACATGTGATCATTGCTGGAAGGAAGGGAGACTCTTTTTCTTAGTATATGAGAGAGGCAATGGAGAGAGAGGCAGTGGGACTGCCCTGTTATGATAAAGGCTCCAGTATTGTAACAATAAAGGATTCTGTGCATGTATATGTGAGGGTCTGTGCAATCATACACCACAGCGGGTCTCGGATCCTCTGTATCCCCGACTCCAGAACCCTAAGGGTCGACCTCGAGTCTCCCCTGGTGCTTTCTGCCAGAGGCTCCACGCAGGGCCATTCTCCACGGCTGCAGTGTAGAGCACATTCTTCACATCTTGTCCTGCCCGGACTGGCCCAAGGGCTACTGCATGAACTATCTCCCGTTTAATTTGTTCAAAGGCTTGTTGTTGCTCAGGGCCCCATTTGAAATCGTTCTTCTTCCGGGTCACGTGATAGAGAGGGCTTACAATCAGGCTGTAATTTGGAATATGCATTCTCCAAAAGCCCACAACGCCTAAGAAAGCTTGTGTTTCCTTTTTGCTAGTTGGTGGGGACATGGCTGTTATTCTGTTGATCACATCCATTGGGATCTGACGACGTCCATTTTATTCCTAAAAACTGTATCTCCTGTGCAGGTCCCTTGACCTTACTTTGTTTTATGGCAAAGCCGGCCTTCAGAAGGATTTGGATTATTTTCTTCCCTTTCTTAAAAACTTCAGCCGAAACCAGGACACCCACCCACAGGAGACAGTCCTCCACTAACTTCTCCAACGTGGGTCCTTCCCACGGGCTGCAGTTCTTCACAAACTGCTCCAGCGTGGGCCCTTTACATGGGGTGCAGTCCTTCAGGAATAGACTGCTCCAGCATGGGTCCCCCACAAGGTCACAAATCCTGCCAGGAATCCTGCTCCAGCGCGGGCTCTCCATGGGATCACAGCCTCCTTCGGGCATCCACCTGCTCTGGCGTGGGGTCCTCCATGGGCTGCAGGTTGGATATCTGCTCCACTGTGGTCCTCCATGGGCTACAGGGAGACAACCTGCCTCACCATGGTCTTCACCACGGGCTGCAGGGGAATCTCTGCTCCGGTGCCTGGAGCACCTCCTCCTCCTCCTTCTTCACTGATCTTGGTGTCTGCAGAGTTGTTCCATAGAATCATAGAATGGTTTGGGTTGGAAGGGACCTTTAAAGGTCATCTAGTCCAACCCCCCTGCCATGGGCGGGGACATCTTCAACTAGATCAGGTTGCTCAGAGCCCCGTCCAACCTGACCTTGAGTGTTTCCAGGGATGGGGCATCTACCAGCTCTCTGGGCAACCTGTGCCAGTGTTTCACCACCCTCATTGTAAAATATTTCTTCCTTATAGCTAGTCTAAATCTACCCTCTTTTAGTTTAAAACCATTCCCCCTTGTCCTGTCGCAACAGGCCCTGCTAAAAAGTGTGCCGCCATCTTTCATATAACCCCCTTTTAAGTACCGATAGGCTGCAATAAGGTCTCCCCGAAGCCTTCTCTTCTCCAGGCTGAACAACCCCAACTCTCTCAGCCTTTCTTCATAGGAGAGGCGTTCCATCCCCCTGATCATTTTCGTGGCCCTCCTCTGGACCTGCTCCAACAGGTCCATGTCTTTCTTGTGCTGAGGACTCCAGAGCTGGACGCAGTACTCCATCTGTTCCATGATCTTCCCAGGCACGGAGGTGAGGCTGACAGGTCAGTAGTTCCCAGGGTCCTCCTTTCTACCCTTTTTTAAAAATGAGTGCAATGTTTCCCTTTTTCTAGTCACCAGGGACTTCACCTGACTGCCATGACTTTTCAAATATCATGGAGAGTGGCTTGGCAACTACATCAGCCAATTCCCTCAGGACTCTGGTATGCATCGCATCGGGTCCCATAGTCTTATGTATGTTCAGGTTCCTCAGGTGGTCTCGAACCTGATCTTCTTTACAGTGGGAGGCACTTTGCTCCCCCAGTCCCTGCCTTGAGGTCCCTCCACTCGAGAGGTATAGGAAGAGAGATTGCCAGTGAAGACTGAGGCAAAAAAGTTGTTGAGTACCTCAGCCTTCTCCTCGTCTGTTGTTACCAGTTTGCCAGTCGTCTTCATCAGGGGTGGTACACTTTCTTTGACCTTCCTTTTCTGGCTGACATACCTATAGAAGCCCTTCTTATTATTCTTTGCATCCCTTGCCAAATTCAGCTCCAGCTGTGCCTCGGCCTTCCTGACCCCATCCCTACACAACCGAGCAATATCCCTATACTCTTTTTCTCTCGCATATTCTCACTCCTCTCTCCTGACTGCTGTTGTTGCGCAGCAGGTTTTACCCCTTCTTAAATATGTTATTACAGGGGCGCTGTCCTGGTTTCAGCTAGGATAGGGTTAAATTTCTTCCTAGTGCTGTGTTTTGGATTTAGTATGAGAAGAATGTTGATAACACACTGATGTTTCAGTTGTTGCTAAGTACCCTGCTAGTCAAGGACTTTTCAGCTTCCCATGCTCTCCCAGGTGCACTAGAAGCTGGGAGGGAGCATAGCCAGGACAGCTGACCCAACTGGCCAACAGGGTATTCCATACCATATGACGTCATGCCCAGTATATAAACTGCAGGGAGTAGGCCAGGGGGCAGTGACTGCTGCTCGGGAACTGGCTGGGTGGTGAGCAATTGCATTGTGCATCACTCATTTTGTATACAAAATACAAGGTTAAATTTTGCTGCACTGTGTAACACTGGTTTATAATATGATAAAATTATTGGTCATGAGTCTAATCTGGTATTTGAACTCAGCATTGCCATCATCTCCGTACTTCGGGAGCCACCTCTTGGGAACTATTAATAATTACACTCTTTACCTTTTCTCCTTGGAGAACCAATTTATGGGGGAGATGAGGGGGACACTATCCCCACTCTTTCACCTTCCCTTTCATGTCTTCAGAGGTGGCGCTACCACCGTCGCTGATTGGCTCTGCTTTGGCCAGTAGTGGGTTCTTCTTGGAGCCGGCTGGCACTGGCTCTGTTGGACATGGGGGAAGCTTCTGACATCTTCTTACAGAAGCCTCCCCTGTAGCCCCTCCGCTACCAAAACCTTGCCACATAAACCCAATACACTCTCCCCTAAGTCTTGCTGATTTTCCCCATTGCAAGGTTAAACTTTCAGACTGACAGAGTCCAGAAACAACCTGGCACACCAGAAGATCTTTAGAGGGCTTGCTCTATCAAATTCTCTCCTGGGGAAGTAGTAGCTACAGTTAAGGCACTGAATGACAATGACCATATATATCTAATTAACTTCAGCATCCTCAAAGTAAGAATCAATGCAAAAACTGTGAAACGAAACCCTAGGGCAGAGGATATCTAAGGAAAGAAACTGATTTTAAACCACCTCAGGTCAGATGCAAGGAAATTATAAGCACTGGACTCAGCATGGAGTCACAGGGTGAACACACACACACACACACACAATAAGGGAAATAGGAAAGCAAGGAAAAAAAGCAAAACAGGATCGTTTAAATAAGAATTTTTGAAAGGTTACTTTATCTAAAACTGTATTTTCTTTCTGGAAATCTCACTGAAGTGACATTGGTGAAAAGACTATGAATCACAGCAGTTAAGAAGACAGAAGCTAGGTGAAGAACAGATAGCTAAACACGCATGCAAACAGCAGAAATTTATTTCATTGCATCAGAAGATACACATCTGTGGGAGAACTGGCAGGTCTGCTGGGCTACCATGGAGTAAAAGGAGGACAATCTTTTAGGAAAGCCAAGTGATTTCTGTCCATCAGCTTATTTAACCTCTCAGAACAGGAAAGATGTTTAAAAAAGTTTTAAAAACTGATCAGATGACTGTACAAAGCATTTTATACACAGCATATAATTAATCAAGGGAATTCTCTGTCACAAATATCACTGTAGCCAAGAGCCAACAAAAATAATAAAAAATTAGCTTTCTATACATCCAAGAAGATCCAGAATCACATAAGAGACAGCAGATAAACCACATGCCTCTGGCCCTAAGTCACCCGTTAAATGATGCCATTGCAAACATATCTCACTTTAGAAAAGAAAGTAATTTCACAGTACGTGACATTTTGGCCTTCCTTTACAACACCAGGGAGAGAAGAGAAGAATAAACAGTTCCTTGGGTTTTGTCCCAGTACATCACTTTCTATGTTGTGGTCTGTACACTAGCATACATTTTGCAAAATGAAAGAAGGAATTAGGATGCCTTCTCTTGTCTCTAAATCTTTCGTAGGAAGCACAGAAAGGCTGAAGGCTTTGTGATGATGCCTGTCAGAAGACTACTGTGCCCAGCATGTCTACACACGTATTTGTTTTTAAGACGGGCAGACACACAGGTGTCTGACACTGATACATAAGAGGAAGGATAATCCCCCTTCTTAGAAGCAGAGGGGCTTTTGCTCTCCTCCTTACTGCTGGAGGACATAGAATGCTATTCATTTCCCCTGAGCTTCAGACAAGCAAGCTGCCACTGTTCAGCTGATCCCCAATGTGAAACCTGGGAGAAGAAAAAGGTATGTATTGTCTGCTTAAGCTTTGAAGTTTGGAGAGGATGAGCTTCTTTGTCACGCAAGACTACAGATTAGTAGGATACACCATTGCTAAGCACAGCAAAGCATTGTTAGTAGAAAAACAGCACTGCAAAATATCTAAAAAGCGTGGGACAGAAGACATGGGGATCAGTCTTCAGACAAGAAAAGCTCCCCTGAAATTGAGTAAATGGTTCCTGATTAATTCATAATCCATGGCTTACCAGCAAAAGCCAGGATATGAAACAGAATGTTGCTTTTGGTAGAATTGCCTTAGATTAGATCAATTGTTAAAACTAAGAACTACAAAGCAGCAAACTAATACCTTGGTGCTTCATCATATCCAGTGACAGATAGATAGTAAAGAAAAAGGAGTTAAAGCAAAGAATCAAATTGATCTGAGCAATAAAGTCACTGCTAGGAAATAAAAATTATCTGGCAGTCCTGTAAGCATGTGTGTGATCAAGCTGTTCAATCAACAGCCAGCTTTAAGATGCATCCATCCAGAGTTTTTCTCACTCTTACCCTTCCGATTCTTTCCCTGTTCCACTGTGGTGGGGGGGAGTGAGTGAGCAGCTGTGTGGTGTTTGGCTGCCTGCTGGGTTAAACCATGACAATGTCTTTTAGCTTTAGCATTGTATTTTATAATATAGTATTTTATAATAGATAATATTTTAAATTTGCCTATCTGCTTTATTACTGAATTTCTATAAACACTCCAGATAAGTGCACTAAATAATAGTCAAAGATTTTTTAGGAGAGAGTGCTGAAGCTAGGGTCATAAATCCATATTCAACTGTATTACATATACCTAAATATGGATTTAAACCTTAACTTCAATGTTCACTCCTGAAAATTTTGACTATATTTATAATATATCTAATACATTGAAAGATTGTCAACTACACAAAAATTATTAAAAGTTTGTTAGCAACATTTAGTATTGGAAAATAAGCAGCAAATCTACTCAAGTACTTTATGAAATTGCAGAATCCACATATACGTCAGAGTGACCTAATAGCAATATACTTAGTGGGTTATTCTTCTACATCAATTCCTTTTTTTGGAAATAAAGACAGACACCATTTGTTTCTAGTTATTAACTAACTATATTCTGTATAAGCTTATGCTATGCTATAAGACACTCATTACCTTATAGCAAACCATTTGTTCAGCTGCTGCTAATAATCAGCTTCTTAAAGGATTACTAGTAATGCTTCAATACACAACCCTATTTTCCTATGACTGGGAAGCAAGCCTTATTAGCTCAGGCGCAGCACCAAATTATTAGGACTATATGGCTTCCAGACCAGGATTTTATGGCATCCAGCCAGCTCACTGAGCGTGGGCAAAGCTTGCTCACATCTGTGCATGGAAATGTTTCCCTATGTGTTTCTTCACACTATCTCCTTGACAAAAGAAGCATATCCTATACCTTTTCTGGAGTCTTCTGAGGGCAGGTGGTCCCTGAGGAAAGTATAAAATGCTAGAGTACAAGTTTCAAGAAAAGTTCAGACGGAAGCAAGTTTTTAGCGAGGGAACTGGAATCTCCTGCTCATTTTGCCCATGCATTTGTGGTAGATTGATGCCTTTTCCCCATCAGCCCGCAAGAGGCCAATGATGTTTCTCATCAGGCAACAGTGCACTGTTAATGTGTACCCCAGGGTGGCCCTCATGCCCCCAGCAGCTGCACACTTCCAGCTGCAACCTCTTCCTCTTGCTAACCAGTTACATGCAGCTGGAAGATGCTTCTCTAGTCTTCACTCTCCACACACTGGTCACTGAGTAAGGACTATCAACCTCCATCAGAGGTTGAGCAATAGCATTTTCTTTAAATTATTCCCAGAATTTCTCCTTGGTGACGTGAGAAGCTGTACAGGTTTTTGTGTAACAGCTACATCTTCAAAAGCACCAGTGCCCATTCTAAAAAGTAATTTTAGGAATACTAAATCTGAGCATCCAGATTTCTTATAGGTATTTATGAGTAACTTCCATTAACTGCAGGAGCCAGAGACTAATCCGCGTAAGGTGGTTTTGCAGAGAGACATGGACTCTCATCTCTTGAAGACAGGACTTAGACAATTTTTCAAAATGCACCCAAGACCTTCTTAAGGCACATCATCTGACAAAACCTGTTTTCACACCTAAAATACCAAATTTAAAGCAAGTATTCCTCATGCATAAAGATAGCATAGTAACTCTCAGCTGTTATTTGTACTCTACCTACATATAAGCTCTAGAACCAACTGTCAAACTATTTTTGCTGTGATAAGTACTCGCAGTTTTGAGGGCAAGTGATCTGAAAGGAAATTCTTGCTGCTTCCTTTGGACTACGCTTGATTAAGGGTAGATAGCTGGTGTGCTATTACCTCTGATTATACTAACCAGTTCATGTTCCTACAGTTTCTTAAGAATGTCTGCTTTAATGTGTACTGAAAATAAATGCTGAGATAATTTTGATAACGTATTTTTATAGCACATAACACAATAAAGCCTTGACTTCAGGTGCTGTCACAATACAAAGAATACCCAGATTTTGATTTCCATAAGCAACAAGAAATAAAGGCAACTCAAAAACCTGAATTTATTTTTTCCTCAAAACATCCATCAGCTCCCATGCAAATATCAGCTTCTGCATAAGAAAGCAGCTAAGACAGTTATCTTTGTACAAGAGAGAGAGTGTGTGTGTGTGTGTGTATATAACAGGAACATCTTTTGATTACTGTTCATTACTGTCCAAGAGACCTGGGTTCACTCCCTAAAGACCTTGACTATAAATACTGTTTAGACAGCATAATTCCAGATAAAAAAATCAAAGGACACATGGAGAGAGATAAAAGGATTAATTTTAAATAACAGAGCAATAATCACATTGGTCTATTTTAAATTTTATATTAAGATGTTTATAGTCAGATTGGACATCACTGTGGTGGAAGCTGCGGCAGTCCTCGCACCTAGAGTTTATAATCTAAGAATCAAATGTAGAAGAGAGAGTTGAAAGAAGGAAGTATTTGGGGGATCAGAGTGGAAGGGAAGTATCAAAGATAACATGCAGGTCACAGTCCATAAGGATCACAGCTTACCATCTGTCAAGTACACCCAAAATAACTGGCAGATTTTGAGGTGGAACTTGGAGAACATATGTTAGCTGTAGTTATTGCTGACCAGGAGCTTTTCTGGTCAGATGCACAGGACAAAGTATTAAAAGTGCCTCTGGAGAAAGAGAAAATTGGGTGATTGAGGCTGGCAGCAGCAGCAGAATGAAGGCAGAAATCAGCCTCCTAACAAAAGGATGTCTGATAAATCGGGTGGAGCTAACTTAGAGAGCTCTGAAAGTACAAGATGTTATATCACACTCATGGACGAGTACCCAGGTGCAGGCTGGACCTGCGGCACAGGACTGGATGCAGTACAGTGCAGGCTCTGTGGCTCTACAGATATTTCCTCTGTGACGCTGAAAAGAACAGGCAACTTTCAGGCCTTGTTTTCCCTGTTACATGCCATGGAGAAAATAGTTCATTTTTTCCCTCAGTACCACAGTGAATGCTAGTTTGTAGAGTTACTTCTTGGATGGAGAAGCCAATATTGGTGCTTAGTAATTATTACCACATTGGAAGAAGTACCTTTTGTTCATCTCATTTCAGATTGGTCACTTCTCAAAAGACAGATGCTGCCTCTGTAATATCTCAACAGGACTCTGATCCATATCATAATAAACAGACTTCACAAAGAAAAAACCCAACAAATCACTTTCTGTGGCTGGGTTAGTTTTCTATGCAATCAGTTTCCAAACTAGTTCATTGTGCAGTTGCACAAACACACTGATAAATACAAGGGGGCAGCAGTGGGAGACAGGAACAGGGAGCTCAACTTTGAACTGCAGACTATGAACCCTGCTCACAGGGCTTCTCCAGGCTGTGCTGCTGACATTTGGCTTACTCCAGTGCGCTGCTCTTCTCAACACCCACACCACTGTACTGGAATAGCGGCCAGAGAAATCCTTCCCCATGTGTGTTTTAACTTTGGGCAGTGATACATGCCTGTGACCAGAATGGAAGCTGCTATTGTTTTGGATTTCTGACTCCATAAAAGGAATGTTATTGTTTTTCCTACTTTTTTTTCCACCTCCCCAAAGAGTGGTTCTTATGACCACTGGTTTCAGCAAGTTTTGTTCAAAACTAAAACAGTACTATTCCAGCTTGCCAAGTTCTGTGCCTTTTCACAGAACTCTGATGGAAGTGACATGTTAACAGGCTGATCCATAAAACAGTGGAGTCTCCATTTGATTCCCCATGAAATTACTGATACAAGAAAGCATCTTGTTGATGTAAATACATAGGAAAAAATACCTCAACACCTGGGACTTATCACAGAGGTTGAGACCCCATACGTATGTAAACCACAACAACATCCCACTTAGTCTGGCAGCTCAGTGAAATAATCACAAAAGGGTTAGTTCTTCAAGAACATCAGTACTTCATTAACATTTGCAAAGCACTTTGAGACCTAGGTGAAAGGCTCCTGTACAGCTACAATCAGACAAAGAAATCTCTAGCCAAATGAAACTCCTAGAAAAACTATGCACAGATTTGGCTTCCCATTACAAACCTTCCCTGCCATGCTTAAAGGTGCTCTTTCCATGCAATTTGAACACTGGAGTGCGAGAGTCTTGTCGAGGGCTTGGGATCCATGCTAGCGCTGACTTGGAAATCCAACTTAAACACCAAGGAGGGCATTCAGAAAAGCTGATTCAAATGCAGGCAGCACTTTCTTCCTCCTTAACACAGGAAAAGCAAGCTGGAGAAGATTCCAGGTGCTGCTCTTTGCAGCTGATTGCTTGCTCCGATGTAAATGGAGGGGGAAAAGCCACAGGAAAAGTCTTGATGGTGGCATGGAGGCATTAGGCCTCCTCTGCATACAGAGCTGATTGCAGGAGTGACCGTGCTTTTAGAATTTGAAAGCCACAGCTAAAGAGAAAGAGAAATCTTGCCCTTTTCCACATTGTAAGATTTTCTTAAGAAAACTGAGAAGAAATTTACTCAGTTTTCTTTCTCCAGAGCTCCACTAACCCCCTCTTTAGTTGTTAAACTATTTCAGAAATGCCCATAAAACACAAGAAGCTTTCCTAGAGTAGAATTCATGACTCCTTTTCAGAGGTGGTCACTCTCAGCTGGCCTTGGTTCACAGGGACAAAAAAGTAACTATACAGATTATTAAAGCATAAGGTCATCTCGCTGCATTGACACATAATCTGCACTTCACCTCTGAATAATCAAATCAGATTTATTTTATCAGATGTGTTGTGTAGGCAACCAGCTCTAGGGGGCCCTGCTTGAGCAGGGGGGTTGGACAAGATGACCTCCAGAGGTCCCTTCCAACCTCAACCATTCTGGGATCCTGTACCAGTTTTTGATACAGCTAATATTTTAAGAAAATCTTTGTATGTTATTGTAGTTACCTTTCCAGCTAAGATTTTAATGAGGCTGGACAAGAATCCTGGAAAGTAGGGGAGAAAAAAAAAATTACAGTGAAGATGTATTCTAAGACTCTAACACTGTATCATGTTTACTCCATTTTGTATTTTAAGATGGGAAGATATCAAGAAAGAATGCAGTTTCATCTGGATGAGCAGTACATAACATGTTTAAGGGTAAAGTGACTTGCGGAAACCGGACTCCACAATCTATGAGATTGTAAAGTAGGTATGTTTATTCAGCACTGGGCAGCACGGGGGGTAGTCCCACCAAAGTCGTGCGCGCCTCAACGCGGCACTTACCATAAATATATACAGTAAAACATTACATATTCATAGAGTTTCGTAATACGCCTATACATATGCATGACCTGTCCCCGCTTTGTATTAAAATGAGTTCCAAGAAGTCATTTCCATAGACCCCTCCCATCTGCGCTTGCGCATTGCATCCTAGTGGTGGTCGTCGGGGGTCATGGGGATGAAGGCTGATAGTTCCTCTTTGTCACCGCTAGTAACCTTTTGTTCTTGCGCAGGCTCAGTTGTCCTCTTACTTTTGTCCGAACCTCAGCGTCAGTTTTAGCTGGTCTTTAAGGCAAGTTTTTAGTTCTTATCAGGAACTGTCCTTGTGAGGCGCCTCAGTTAATTTACACAACAAAGTATCAGACTAATCCTTTAACTACTATCAATCACTCTACTACCTTAATCCCTTCTCTCAGTCCCCCCCTTTTCTAAAAAGTTAGTAAATTCTTTTACTCTATACTAAACTCTATACTAATGTTCTTTATATTATCCTATTCTTCTCCAGGTACTTTATAAGATTTCTGCCTGTTTCAATTTGTTGTCGGTGCTGATAGACATACATCAAGTGCCTTATTTGTTTTATCATTTGCCAATTTAAAACATACAGTATTGCAGATAAAGCAATACTAATAAAAACTAGAATTAGGAGAACAACAATAGGGTGACACAAGGTATTAAGGATACCTGTAGCAGTGGGCGACCATCCGAAAAGTATTTCCCACCATTTGTGTTCTCCATCCTTCTTTAACCACTTTAGAACTTTTTTTATTTTGTCTACGTCATGATGCACAGTTATCAAGGTCTCCTTTCCATTGTTTTTAACTTCTTCTAGTATCCGTGTTAAATCGTGATGTTGTAGTAATTCCTTCGTTCGAGCTAAATCCATCCCGAGGGATGTAGGTATCAATTCATGGAATAATGTATAATTAGATCTAAGAACCTGATGGGATATAACTGGAGCTATATAATTAAAGTCACATCCAATGATTTTAGTAAAATTGCAAGTGCAAAAATTTGAGTGATTTTTAGTATCTACCTTCGTGTCCTCTACAGATATAAAACTACAAGTAGTTCTCAAACATATGCAACCTTTGCCAGTGTATATTAATATGGTTTTAAGGTCAGCATTGGGGCGAATTTCAAAATGACAAACTTTCTGATCAGTGTCAAGACAAATATCTTGAGTATCGATAGCATTATTCTCACAAATGAACCCTTGTTGTTCTCGTACAATGCAAGATTCTAAATCTACAGTTTGCCATTCATTCCCTGTTTTTCGAGCCCATGCCCTATGTTCAAAAGGGTAAAGTAGAGTCTTGTTGTGATTCAGTCCTAACGCTATAATAGGGTGGATCATATATACTGTAGCTTTGCTAATAGTTAATACAAAAGCCTCGACTGTGTTTGTAGCAGGATCATAAGTAAAATTCACTAACTTCCACTAAGACTGAAGTTTCTTTTCGAAGTCATTTGCGTTGTCCCAAATTATTTTCCGAATTTCAGCGGGGAAGATTCCCTCTTCACCCTCTCAAGTATACCTGGCTTCCGTGTATAACCACGGTAGATAGATTTAAGCCTCTCAGATCAGACAATTTCCCCATGGATCCGGTATATTTGATATAAGCTTGAGACCAAAGCTGCTCAGTATTATCCTGGCTAGAAGTGCTTTCCCACCCCCAAATCATAATTATGACCATGGAAAAAAATAATTTTCCCGGTTGGGCTTGCGTGACCTTCCATGGAGATTTGTGTGCCTTCTTCACTCTGGTATGATGGATCCAGGCGCTCTGTTCTTTGATCTTGATTGCTGTGAAGGAGGTGAGGAGTACTTGGAATGGTCCTTCCCACTGCGGCTCCAAAGTTTTCTCTGCAAGAGACTTTACATACACATAGTCTCCAGGTTGTATATTATGTACAGGCCCATCCAAACCCCTGCTTCGAGTCCCAACCACATATTTCTCAGTTTTGCTGAGTTGTTTCCCCAATGCAACCATGTAGGAGGTCATGATTTCATCCCCGACTTGCGTGGACATCCCTTTCTGTACTCTATAGGGTCGTCCATACAAGATTTCAAAAGGGCTCAGTCCTTCTTTTGCTCTTGGCCTAGTTCGTATGCGCAAAAGAGCCAAAGGAAGAGACTGAGGCCAGGCCAGGTTAGTTTCCTGTCCCAATTTCACAATCTGCTGTTTGATTAAGTGGTTCATTTTTTCTACTTGGCCACTCGACTGAGGGCGATATGGGGTATGAAGCTGCCAATCTATGCCCAAATGGCGGCTGATTTGTTGTACTACTTTTGAGATGAAATGTGGTCCTCTGTCAGAAGATATGGTTGCTGGAACCCCAAAACGTGGTATTATTTCTTGTATTAATGTTCTAGTTACCTCCCGAGCCTTGGCTGTCCTGGTAGGGAATGCCTCTGGCCAACCTGAAAAGGTGTCAGTTAATACCAATAAATATCGATACCCCCCTTTTCTTGGGAGTTCTGAAAAATCGATCTGCCATTGTTGCCCAGGCCCGTTGCCTTTTCCAATTTGGCCCATTTCTGGTTTGGGGGTGTTCTTGGGATTTGTCTGGAGTCAAAGATCGCACTGCTGAGTCACTTGTCTCACAGTGGTGTATAAATTCCTAGCTACAATCTCTCTAATTAGGTGTTTATATAGGGCCTTTGCCCCCCAATGCCTCTTCCTACATTCTTCCCTTATCAGAGACCATGTTAGATAGGAGGGAATGATTAGTTTCCTTTGTGGGGTGAGAGCCCACCCCTCTCTATTATATGACCCTTTTAGATCTGTAATAAGCTTCTGATCTTCTTTTGTATATTCTGGCTTACCTTCTAGGGAGATTCGCCCGTCAGGGACTAAAGCCCCTTCGATTTTACCTTTACCTTGGCTGCCTGTTTTGCCTCTCTGTTCGCCAGCTCATTTCTTCTTTCCAATTCCGAGCTCACTTTCTGGTGTGCCTTGATGTGTATAATTGCCACTTTCTCAGGAAGTTGTACTGCCTCCAACAGTCTCAAAATTTCCTTTGCGTGTTTAATATTCTTTCCTTGAGAGTTCAATAACCCTCTTTCTTTCCAGATTGCCCCATGTGCGTGCACAACTCTGAAGGCATATCTTGAGTCTGTATAAATGTTCACAATTTTTCCTTGAGCCAATTCCAAGGCACAGGTTAGAGCGATTATCTCCGCTTTCTGTGCCGAGGTATTTAGGGGCAAAGGTCTTGATTCTATTATCTCCTGACTAGTGGTAATAGCGTATCCCGCATATTTTTACCACTCAGGACATAGCTCCTTCCGTCTGTGAACCAGTTTTCTCCGTCTTCTACGGGGCTGTCTTTCAGATCTGGCCGGCTTGCATATGTTGCTTCAATGGTTTCTAAGCAGTCACGATGCACTGGTTCTCCTGTGTTTCCCTCTAGGAAGGAAGCTGGGTTGGCAATGTTAGTGACTACTATTTCCACATCATCCTGTTCTACCAATATAGCCTGATATCTTAGAAATCTTTGTTGAGAAAGCCAATGTCCACCCTTCGCATCCAGTACTGCAGATACTGTATGGGACACCAGCACAGTCAATTTCTGACCCAGGGTGAATTTTCGGGCTTCTTGTATGTTTAGTATTACAGCTGCGACTGCCCGCAAGCATCCAGGCCAGCCCTTCGCAGTTGTATCCAACTGTTTGGAAAAGTAGGCAACTGCTCGTCGATCGGGACCCAAATTCTGTGCTAGTATCCCCAGAGCAACCCCTTGTTTTTCGTGGGAAAAGAGGAGAAATGGCTTACTCACATCTGGGAGCCCCAAGGCTGGAGTTGACATCAAGGCTTTCTTTAGTTTCTCAAAGGCTCGTACGGCCTGGTTGTTCCATTCAAGGTGTCCCTGGTTGGTAGTTATTAGGGCATATAATGGTTTAACAAGCAGTCCATAATTATAAATCCACAGCCGACACCACCCAGTCATTCCCAAGAAAGTCCGTAACTCTTTCACTGTTCGAGGTCTCTGGGTTTGGCAGATTGCCTCTTTGCGGGCTTGTCTCAAGGTTCTTTCCCCAGCACTGATTTCATAGCCTAAATAAATCACTTTGCGCTGTATTACTTGGGCTTTCTTCTTAGACACCCGGTACCCTTGGAGCCCCAAGAAATTTAATAGACTCACCGTCCAGGTGATACAATCATTCTCTGTTTCGGTGGCAATCAGGATATCGTCCACGTATTGTAGCAGTTTTCCTTTTTCAGACGGGATTTCCCATGATTCCAAGTCCTTCGCAAGCTGATTGCCAAAAATGGCAGGGCTATTTTTGAACCCTTGTGGCAACACCGTCCAGGTGAGCCGAGTCTTGCGACCAGTTTTGGGGTTTAAACAATTTTTGGCTGGCTTCATGGAGAGGGAGGCAAAAGAAGGCATCTTTCAAGTCTATAACAGTAAACCAGGCTAATTCAGGTGTTAGTGTAGTCAACAGAGTATATGGATTCGCCACCACGGGGTAGAGATCCTCAGTTACCTTGTTTACAGCCCGTAGATCCTGGACCACACGGTACGACCCGTCAGGCTTACGAAGTGGTAATATGGGTGTGTTAAAATTAGACTCACATTCTTTTAATAGTCCGAATTGTAAAAATTTTTCGATTATCGGCCGAACCCCTTCTCTGTCTTCTCTCTTTAGGGGATATTGCTTAATCCTTACTGGTTGTTGGTTTCCCTTTTTAAGTTTAACTTCAACAGGTAGTGCATTCTTTGCTCTTCCTGGTACATCGGTAGCCCATACCCCAGGGTATACCTGATTTAAGACTTCCTCCCTAATTTCTTTTTTTATGGAAGGACTGGTTAAGAATAAACTCAGGATTTGAATGTATTGTTGATCTTTTACTTTCAGAGAAATTTCTCCTTTTTCGAATATAATTTTTGCACCTAATTGTTCCAGCAAGTCTCTTCCCAATAGGGCCTTTGGAGAGTTGGGCATATATAGAAATCTGTGAATTCCCCATTGTTTTCCCAGTTTATATTTCAAAGGTTTACAGAAATACGCCTTTTCACTTTGGCCAGTTGCCCCCTTTACCATGATGTAATCATTCTCCAGGGGCATCAAGGCTTGATTCAAAACTGAGTATGTTGCCCCTGTATCAACTAAAAATTCTACCTCTTGTTGTTCCTTCCGTAGCTTTATTATAACCAGTGGATCCGCTAGGGTGGATTCCCCAGGTTCCCGTCAGTCCTTTTTCACATGAGCTACCATTTTCCTTGCCTGATAATTTCGTCCTCTTCCCCTATTCATCGGACATTCTCCTTTCCAATGACCAAATTCCTTGCACAGCGCACATTGATCCTTGCCTAACCGAGACGGTTCTCGTCTAGGCCTCCTTTCTTCCTCTTCCCTGACAGCCGCTATTATTCTCTTTTGCCCTTGTCTATATCCTTCTTCTCTGTTACTAAATACTCTCCATGCTTCATCTAAGCAACACTTCCAGATTTCTACTTTCTGTAGTACGTAGCTTCTGGAGCTTGCGCCTAATGTCCCCTGTGGACTGACCCAAAAACAGAGAGACTAGTTGTTGTATTCCTACCTTGGATCCAGGATCCAGCGGTGTGTTACGGCGCATTGCATCCCTCAGTCGATCCAGGAATTTGGATGGGGACTCGGAGGGATCTTGCTTAACTGCATATAAAGCTTGATTAGCATCGTCCCGCCATCAGGCGCCACCGCCTCTCGAAGAGGTGCCTGTAAGGCTACGGGGGCAGTTTTCTTTCTGGTACGGGCTGTCCGGAGGGGTGGAAGTTTCATCCGAGTCCGCATCCTGTTCCTGTGGTTGAGGGGGAGGCTTAAACAGGTCAGTTAGATCTGGTTCCGGTGCCTGGTGAATTTTATTTGCTTTCATACACCTCTGTCCAATACCGCATGCCGAGCAACACCGCTTCAGTTTACCTTTAAATTCTTTATTATTTTCTCGCTCAAGTGTGAGTACCATAGGGTCCTGTGGTGGCACCATTCCACAGTCCCTTTGCCACTCCGGATGGTTTCGGAGGGTGAAAAACATATCTGCATATGAAACTTCATCCCACTTCCCTTCTCTCCTTAGAAACAGCATCAATTGTAGGAGAGTATTATAATCTATAGATCCATTAAACAGCCACTTAGCTTCACTTTCTAATTTATACAACGGCCACCATTGATTACAATACTTAATAAGAGTCTTTTTACTTTCTGTCCCTCCAGTCCCAACAATGTCTTTCTAATGAGCAAGCACACAGCCTAAGGGGCTTTTCTTCAAGACTCCCTTTTGAATGGTACCCATTTCATATCTTCCCTTTATTGATCTTTTCTTTTAACCTTTAATAAGCTTCCGGGACTAGTTTTCCTTCCCGCACACCGACTTCACTGTCTCAGTGATTTTATCGGAGGTTTTCTTATCATAGAACCCTCTAGATGTACAATACTGCTTTTCCACAAAATTTTACAATGTTTTCGTACACAAAAGACAAAGGCTCAATCCTATCATTCACTTCGTTCGTCTCCGGCCGCTCTCCTCGCGGAGATTACGGAACCGCGGATCAGAACTCCGCACTCGCTTCGCAGCTGTGCTGCGTCTCACTCATACAACACAGACACTCGGTCACACAATAAATTGTTGCAACAGATGATAATACTTATGGCCATGCCACGTACAACTCCTCAGACTAATTGTACATTAATTACTCCAGTTAACACCCACCCAGCGGCTGCAACTGTAAAGATGACCCAATCGCAATTGCGAGGAGGTCCGTTTACCCTTCTCCTGCTTCTTATATACCAGTCATTAACAGGTCCGTCCTGGCTCCCAACACTGGGATGCAGCGGAAACCTCGGATTCACTCGATCTACTCCCAAGATCGCTAGCGGCCGCTCTATCGGTCAGCGAATCCCCCCTATTACCGTGCAGGGTACCCTCCTACCATACAGGGACTATGCTGCACACCAGACGTCTCTGTGCGATTTACCAGCAGCCCCAGCCATGCGTACGACTTACAGGCCCCTCTCCTAAAACATACCTTTCCTTTCCGCGGACTCAGGAGGTTCTTGTCTGCTCCCACGGTGAGCGGCTGGCAGCGGAGTCCCCTCCGAGGAAGTGCTCGGGGCGCGCCCAGGGGCGTCCGCTCCTCAGCCGATCCCGCGGTGAAGCAGGGAGTCTCCTGGCTGGCTCGCCAAAACTGACTTGCGGAAACCGGACTCCACTATCTATGAGATTGTAAAGTAGGTATGTTTATTCAGCGCTGGGCAGCACGGGGGGTAGTCCCACCAAAGTCGTGCGTGCCTCAACGTGGCACTTACCATAAATATATACAGTAAAACATTACATAGTCATAGAGTTTCGTAATACGCCTATACATATGCATGACCTGTCCCCGCTTTGTATTAAAATGAGTTCCAAGAAGTCATTTCCATAGACCCCTCCCATCTGCGCTTGCGCATTGCATCCTAGTGGTGGTCGTCGGGGGGTCGTGGGGATGAAGGCTGATAGTTCCTCTTCGTCACCGCTAGTAACCTTTTGTTCTTGCGCAGGCTCAGTTGTCCTCTTACTTTTGTCCGAACCTCAGCGTCAGTTTTAGCTGGTCTTTAAGGCAAGTTTTTAGTTCTTATCAGGAACTGTCCTTGTGAGGCGCCTCAGTTAATTTACACAACAAAGTATCAGACTAATCCTTTAACTACTATCAATCACTCTACTACCTTAACCCCTTCTCTCAAAAGGACCAATCCAAAGGCTACATATCACAAAGGTTCCCAATCCAGGCTTCAACTTTGAGGATTTCCTAAATAGGGTCAGGTTTCCCTATGAACCTTTCATTTGAATAAATTTGTAATGCATCTGTTACATTGTTTTCTTGATTCCTGTTATTTTGAAGAAGAGTGATGGCACAATCGTGGATGAAGAAGGCAAGTGTCAGAACCCCTGTGAGCTGAGGGAACAGAATTCTAAACCCTAAGGGAGGAAAAAAAAGTGTTAATAACTTGCTTCTTTGAAACAAAGAATGCCAAAACACAGAGGACATAGTGCTGTGGAGTCTCCTGGCAGAAACATGAACCTCCACGTTGAAATGGGACAATCTATCTTGTCTTTGACCATAGCCAACCCCAATGCTTAATCAGGAAGTACAAAATACATGAAGACAGCGGTTACTATATAACACATTCCCCAGAAAAATTTCTCATAAGACCCCAACCATCAAAAATTATCAGGTTAATCTAGGATTTACACATACAAGCTTTTCTGCTTCTCAGCAGTGTAACTGGAAAGCATTTTTGAGGCAGGAATTGGTTCCAGTGAGGCTGTATATGTATTGGTCCCTGAACAGGGAGATGGGGGGAAGGAATCATTCACTCTATGAGCATCTTTTGTTGTTTAGAATGATCAAGATCAACAAGTCACTTATGCTACCAGAGGAAAACTGATATCTGTAGATGTTTAAGAGATGCTGCTTCCAAACTAAGGCAGAGCAACTTCTTGTCTTATCATACACCTTACAGCATCTATGATTTATTTAATTTTTTTTGTCTCCATGGGAATAGCATTGCTCTGCTTCTTTTAATACTTGAAGGATTATGTCCACAAGATTCTGTTTCTGGAAGTGATGCAAATGGTCTAGGAATTTACCAATGTGTAACATCATTAAAGCATCATCTTTGTTGGCATTTTATAAGGATATATGTACAATTTAGAGTGTTAAGAGCAATTAGAGATCCCTGAGCTAGCTCAGCTTCTAGAAAGCATCCAGCAATATAGCAAAACACTCATTAGAGGCTGACAAACCCTTGCAGATCAAACCACACAGAGCTCCATGCAAACATATTTAAACCAGATTTCTGGTTTAATTTCCTTCATAGTACAGGACACAGCTCCTTGGAGCTAACTGGTCATGCAATTTTGCCTGTTGTAAAGAGTGGGGAAAAAAAAACAGCTAAAGACCTAGCCCCTGGTCTCTCTTTCCAGGTCTCCTAAAACAAGAAACTGATCTCTTTAGACTATCTGTTCATGCGGTGCCACTGTTTATATGATTGTGACATCTCACACAGTGATTTGTAACATCGCTGGCAGGGGAGGAACAAACACCCACCAAAACAACATTCGAGAAAGAAAAGAAACATACTAGAGAGCTAATGGGTGTTTAAAAGTGAAGAGCTAAGATTATGGACTAAATCCTGAGAGAGATTGGAAGTATGGGAAAAGTGTACTCATAAATTAGGGTGAATGAGCTATTTCATTTAAGCAAGACAATGTGTGGAGAACTTACAGCACCTTTACCAGTCAGCCTGTCTACAGTTTATCATTTGTAACTGCTACCGAAATAGGCATGATCTGAAAATCGTGCATCTAGAACTTATTATAATATAGGCAAAACAGGACTATGGCAAGCTTCCTGTCACATGATATATGCTGGAGATACCTCTGATGGGCACTCCTCCTCTTCTCCACAGTGCTGATACTGTCTCCTAATTAAGGAACATCACCGGGAAAGGGATTCCTTGTCACTTTGTCACAAGGGATCCTTCTTGAGCCTCTACATGCAACATCAGACAGCATTTCCTCACTTTATTTAAATCACAGAGGTGTTAAAAGGTGAATGAGACAGTCCTTTATGGATTGCTTTAAAAAAAAAAAATCTTAAACCCATCATATATATGTTTCATTACTGCATTTTAACTATCTTACCCGGTACAAAAAAAAAAAAAAAAATCATTCTCTGTAAACCAGTTGTATTCTAAGTGGATTCCCAGATGAGCAGCCTTTACAGTAACCAGAAAAACTAAGTAGACAACTGAAACCGTACCTAGAAAAGGCCAGAGACAAATAAACACCATGAGGCAGTAGAAAGTATTTGTGCTGTGTTTTATTCTTGCTCCATCCAACTAGTTACCAGTAGCCCAAACACTTAGGGTTGGTATTCATTCTTAAAAATACAGGCTAGGTCTAAATTTTCTTTTCTTTATTTATTTTATAGGTCAGAGAGAAAGAGTAATGCACTTGCACCCAATGCAAGCTTTCAGCATGTTTAATGTTCTCCAGATGCTGCACTAGTGACAGTGGAAGAATCCCTGGTGGTGGGCAGGTAGGGAGGTCTCTAGGCAGTAACAGATGAGTTCTAGCTTCAGCTATCAGGATTTTAATCTAACATGAGACACAGTTGGCCACAGTACTGCAGCTATTACAATGTCCATTCAGTCATTGACTTTTTGAACCAAATGGCCCAGCGAGATATGAATGAATGTTTACTGCAATTGTGAACTTTACACTGGGAACTAGAAGCTGATAATGACATTTGATCACTACTGATTTAAACCTTGTCTTGATCATAACCATGACCATAACACAGGATTTGCATTCCATCTCATTGGTTCAGAGTCATCCAGCAATACTCTGCACAGCTAGAGGACTACAGATAAGATCATAGATGAGTATAAATGCCTTACTGTGTCTGCATGTGGGATGGAGAGCATATGATCTTGGTTCCTGCCATTTAAAAGAGGATAGGGGCAGAAGAAAGGCAGAATAATAACTACCCAAAAATTGAAGGAAACTGTGCAACAGTAATTAAGGCTACTGCGATGCAACTTCCTGGCCAATAATACTACTAGTCACCAGAGAACAGCCTATAAATAAGTAGAGACAAAGAAACAGCATTATTACAGTTTAAAATACAGATTCAGAGAAGACATAATTTCATTCTAGCAATATCTCCAAGGTTACAAAATAAATTGAGGAAATTATCATTTGATTACACAGAGCACAGTCAAGGAATTAAGTAGAGAAAAGGTTCTGTACTTGAAGATCAGCTTAACAGCTAAAATATTCTGTAGTTTCTTAATGATTTAGGTTTCTGTAGGTGTACAGATAAGTAAGAGTTCTCTATTAAGATTCATTTCAGCATCTCAAAAATTGCCTTCTAGTTTTTCTTGTCCTATAAACTTCAAGGTTTAAAAAAATTAAGGCAACTTTGAACAGCCTCTGCATTACATAATAATCTACTGAAGTTATGAGAAATTTCATATTTTAATACTCAGGTTAGTTCTCAAATAAAAAATAGCTGCCCACAATAACGTGTTTATTTTTAAAAAAGGTAGTTATGGCCAGATCTCACTTGATAAAATATTTTCTTATCCCTAATGTTGTATCAATGCTTGATAGTCTACATAAAATCCTTACTTTTTATATAGAAGCACTATCACTTACCCAGGTTCCTGTGTTGTATTTTCACTTAGTAGTTCCAGCAACAGCAGATCCAAGCTCTAATTAAGTGTCATACTAGACTAGAGGACAAACTAGGCCCCCAATTCCCTGTCCTCTACCTCCTTTACAATATATCTCCATCTTTTTCAATCGGTTCTGTACTCCCCATCTCCTTTTCCCTTTCTCTTCAGCATGGGCTTCAATGCTATGCCCTCAGACCTCTCCTACTCCATAAACTGCGATCAACATCATCCATGCACTTCATCCACTTGACCAGTCCCACCTGCCTTGGTCTTCTATCTCAAAACATAGGAGCAAGAAGAAGTCACAATTTTTGTCCTTATAGCACAGAATAGGCCAGGGTATTAGGAGCTAGGGCAAAGCACAGCACCAGGTTACACTGATTGACTGATGTTGCTATTAATTAATCAATTGATTGGCAGCAAATGACTTCAGGTCAGAAGCAATTACTCTTTGGAAGTAACTGCCTGTGTTGAAACATTTACCAGATGAGGAAGGGTATGTCTGACTGCTTGTACCAAGGTAGTATGCATCAAATGCTGCATTGTAGTATGTGTACCACAATTTGGGAAAATCTGTTGTAAATACAGTGGAACTTGTTTTACAGGATTATCAAGGGAGCAAAGGAAAAAAATTAACTCCCTATTAACTGTAAGGCTCAAGTAAAGCAGGGTAGAAAGCCTGTGGGTGATTAACAAACCAACCAACGAACCACTCTGAGGCACAATATTGGCTGCCAGCAAACTACTCATTGGAGTAGCTTTCACTGTTTTCTATATATTTTAGCCACAATGAACCAATGCTTTAATAGTATTTGTTACCTACTTAGGACATTAAACTTTGCAAAGAAGGATGGAGACTTCAGATTTAGCAGGGGTAGAAGAACTGCAATCAGGTAAAATGGTACTATGTGTGATTTGTTCCACCGCTCCTCGAAGAGCTCAAAACCTGTACTATTGCCAAAAGAGAACATCACACTCCTGTTCTGTGGTGGGTGACCACTAGCAGCACTTGAACAAATGACTGGAAAAAAGGAAAATAAAAATATCCCCTGATGAAAAGGGGTTTTACTTGCACTGAATCTTCACAGCTACAATCCCATAATTTCTGGAGAGCGTTTTACCTGTGGAGAGTAGGACCACTCAAAAGCAATGTTTGACAACTCAGTTCCTAACTTCTATTTGTTTCTTTATCGGGAGTTCAGTGCTAAGATTTCACTGCTAGGCACCTTGCACTCTAAGCTGACAAATGCCACGGTTCTTTCAGCCGAGCACAACAGAGATGCTAATTTGTTTGTAGCCTGAGCTGTGGCATAGGATCAGCCGTCAGGATCACATACCTATAACTAGGTGTGTTCAGTGCCTACATGCACCTGCTGAAATCGAGTCATAGCAATGCACCTCTGCATCTGGCTGCGTATTTAGCATTGTGATCTATCCCTGCACACTTCAGTAAGATCATATGAACCAAGATGCAAGTGCATGTGTCTACAGAAGAGCCTGTATTACTGTACGTTGCCCTGGGAACACACAAACCGAGGATGACAAGAAAGCTACTATAACAAATGTCAGGTCTAAAACTCATGCACCAAAGCAAAACACCCTGTCATCTTGGTGCTGTGCCAGGTGCAAGTACATCACTGCTAGACAACACAACAGAAACAATTTAAGATATGCACCCACATGCTGCCAAAAGGGAATGTCACACTCCTGTTACATGGTGGCTGATCAATGGCAGCACCTGAACAAGTGATTGGAACAAAACCAACCAACCAAAAAGATCCCCTAATGAAAATGTGTTTATTTGCTTTTTGTTAATATCAACATTTCTTTCTAACAGATGCCTACAGAGTTATATGTTGAAATATGAACCTGTCTTATTGTTCTCTTAATTTCTTATTTTAAATTTTGGCATCCCACAATACTTGATAGCCTCCCTCCCACACTGGCAGCATGCCTGTTCTGTTACAAAGGCAAAGGTGAAACGAAGAAGTTCCTGACAAACTCTCTAAGACTCAATTTGGAGTTTTAGAAAGCAGGTATTCTTTATTGCAGCGCTGGACGCACAGGGGATCGCTCCACCTAGTGTGCGTGCCAAATCACTTAACCATAGGGGTTAAATACAATTGGAGTATACATATTCATTACATTTCCGAGAAATAATCTAAATATTCATGTCATTTCCCGGAATTCATTAACATATGCAAAAATCTCTGACGCATGCGCCCTTGTGCTCTTCGGTGGTCTTTCGGGGTCCTCTGGTGGTCGTCGATAGTCTTCATCACAGTGCCCTCTGGTTGAACTCAGTCTTTACGCATGCTCCGTCTTTCCCTTGGCTTGGTTTACGTGTTTTTCACTTGTAACAAGCTAGCTTATTCCAGTATACCTTCCCTATCAACCCTACAAGGTTAGCTTCTCTATCTAATTTACGTAGAGTACCAAGTTTCAAGGCTCTTTTATCTACTGAATGTCCGGCCTATCTATTCATAAAGCATTCCTAACCCATCTACATCATTTCAACCAAAGAATCTCATGTCTCTTCACTGTTCCTTTCCTTCCTTATAAGGTTGTTCCGTTTCCATGGTTACTGCTCACTGGAGTCTAACAATGCTTCCAAGATACACAATTTACCTACATACCTACAAACACACCACCTGTTAGTTACCTAACTTTTAAACAACAAATCTTAACAAACTGTATCCACTACATCAGTTCCCCCTTTGAGACTTATGATGTTACTCCCTACCAAAGGTGTAGGGAGCATTCTGTCAAATTTCTTGAGAGACCATTATGTTACCTTACTTCCAGTTTTCTCATTTGCTTTCTGTCCATTGCTTATAAGGCAATTGTTTCACAGACCTTGAAAAATGCTTTTGTTCTTACTGATCTCCTTGGTAGCCCTGAATGCCCTGCCAAGAGTCATTTGAGCATCTAGCAGCTGCATTAAATCTTCCAGTAACTGGAGGATGCTGCAGAATATTGTCTACTTTGTCTTCAAGTTATACCCCCTGCTGCATAAGAATGGGACAGAACAGCAGAAGCAGGAGAAAACACAAGAGAGAGAGCACTGCAGCAGCTATTGGTGTCTTGCTGGAAAGGACTGTAGGAGAATCAGGATTCAACACTAGCTCAAATACAAATCAGCTGGTTTTCAGAATTATTTAACAACTCCTTTGCCTGACCCTAAACAGCTGCTCTCCAGAAACACTGCTGCAGCTAGTGTGACACACAGCTGTTCGACTGGTTCTGAAATGTTTCCCCATTCCCATAAGCACCTAGAATAGAGAAAATTTTCCACTTCATAACAAAGAACTACATGTTCAGTTATGATACAAAGGCAGAAAAATCAGAGGCTGACAACGTCCTAGCTCCTGCCTTCATTGTACATTGTTCTGCCTACTTAAGGACTCTCAAAAGACCCATCTTCATACTGCAGTTTCTTGCCTTAGTTGTGCAAATGTCAGACTCCGCAAAAAGCAAGTGGACACTCATGTAGCTTGACACTTGTTTCTTTTTGTGTTCAGCATCATTAAAGCTGTGCTTACAGGATTTTTTAAATAAGAATGTTGTTGCAGAGCTGGTGAGGAGCAAAGATGCCCCAGCCAAGATTTTCGATAAACAGATCTGATGTGCCTCAATTTCAGGGTTAAAATTCCTTAAGGCAATTCCTCATTGTGCAACTACTGTTAAGAGGTCTAACATTCATGGTTTTAAGGAGTATCTAGCTGGGTATACACAAACTTGTAATTTGCTTTCTAAACCTTGTCCACACCCCCACTTTTTTTTTTTTAGTTATTAAAATTATTATTAATTTAACCAGCAAGTGTGTGGTTATTTGTGGAAGTACAAATCCCAGATAGAAATTTATAGTTTTTTTTAAAAACAGATAGTTAGAACTTAGGATATACACTTTATAACTGGGATGTGGTTAGGCATGAAAACATGCTGATTTACCTTTAAACACCTCCCACCCACTCCAAACCAGGAAATACAATACTAATAAGTGCTTCTTACCTTTGTTACTTCCATTCGTGCTGGGAACAATATCTGTTACAATCATGAGATTGTGCTCAGCACTGCCATCATCCCTGTGCTTTGGGAGCTATCCCTCAGAAACTATTAATAATTACACTTTTTACCTCTTCTCCTCGGAGAGCCAATTTACGGGGGAGACAGCTTCCTTGACCTTCCCCTTCTCCTCCAGGCTGATTACAACAGCTCTTGAGAATTTTGAATATCCTTGGGATGTACAAGCCAGCATGCTCCTATTGCTGTCTCCTGAATGTGTTTCAGGATTTGATAAGGTTAAACAACTATTTAAAAAAATCACCCAGAGATCTGCCCCAAGGCTGGATGGTCATGGGTGGCATGGCATGTGGGAGAATACCGGCAGGTACTTAGAGAACTTCTCACCTCCAATGGTCTGGAACTTTACTCCCAAAAAACTACAGAATCCTGATGAAGTCATAGAATGCTTGAAAAAAAAATGCTGTGGTTATTCCAAAGAGGCACAACTTACGGCACTGTGCTGGGCCCTGACTGGTATCTACCAAACACTGCTTGGTATTATACAGCACCCTCAGGGAGAAGAGAAGGAAAATAAACCAACAGGCACTGCGGCTACTCCAACCCCCGTGACAGGCACTGCAGCTACCCAAACACCGGCGATAGGCACTGCAGCTGAACCAGAGGACCAACCCGTGCTGGTATCAGTCGACCCTGTACATAAGAAGACATCCTGGAAGCGGAAGACAGCTCGTTTAGAAAGGGATGATGAAAAGGCAGGGCCATCAAGAGAACAGGAGGACGAAGAGGAAGAACTCATAAACGAGAAAGAAACCACCCGATCCCTATCACTGAGTGAGCTGCGAGATATGCGAAAAGATTTCAGTCATCGTCCGGGCGAGCATAGTTACCTGGCTGCTCCGATGCTGGGATAACGGGGCCAGTAGCCTGGAATTAGAGAGTAGGGAAGCCAAGCAGCTGGGATCCCTTTCTAGGGAAGGGGGCATTGACAAAGCGATTGGACAAGGGGCACAAGCCCTCAGCCTCTGGAGGCGACTGCTGTCAGGCGTGAAGGAAAGGTATCCCTTCAAGGAAGATGTTATATGCCACCCAGGCAAGTGGACCACCATGGAGAGAGGTATCCAGTACCTGAGGGAATTAGGCATACTGGAGGTGATTTATGATGACCTGAACGACAAGAAGTTACCCAAAGACCCAGATGAAGTCAAGTGCACCCGACCCATGTGGCAGAAGTTGGTAGGGAGCGCACCAGCGTCATATGCCAGTTCATTGGCAATACTGTCCTGGAAAGAGGAAGAAGCACCAATGGTGCATGAAGCGGTTGGCAGACTCCGGGAATACGAAGAAAGTGTCTCCTCCTCCCTTGTCTCGGCTGTGGAGAAACTGTTCCGGGAGGTCCAGCATCTCAAAGAGGATAGGTCCTATTCTCCACCTGTAAGGACCAGTATCTCAGCCATTAGGATTGAGCGTTCTTCTGCTCAAGAGAGAGGATATAGAGGGCACACACTACGGGGCACCCTGTGGTTTTACCTGCGTGACCACGGAGAGGACATGAGGCAGTGGGATGGAAAACCTACCTTGACCCTAGAGGCACGTGTATGTGAGTTGCAAGGAAAAACAATCACACAAGGGGGTTCTCCCAGGAAAATTGCTGCTCCAGTCTCCAGTGAGCAGTTCCCCAGACAGAGTAGAAGGGCTGATCTTACTTTGGATTGTAATGAAGGAATTCTGGACTCGTATTTACAAGCAGTGAGTAACGAATACTATGACCAGAACTAGAGAGGCCCTGCCTCCGGCCAGGTGGAGGAAAAGGGACAACCGGGTTTTCTGGACTGTGTGGATTCGATGGCCTGGCACATCAGACCCACAGGAGTATAAGGCTCTTGTAGACACCGGTGCACAGTGTACCCTGATGCCATCAGGCTATGAAGGGGCAGAACCCATTTGTATTTCTGGAGTGACAGGGGGATCCCAAGAGTTAACTGTATTGGAGGCTGAAGTGAGCCTAACCGGGAATGAGTGGCAAAAGCACCCCATTGTGACTGGCCCAGAGGCTCCGTGCATCCTTGGCATAGACTACCTCAGGAGAGGGTATTTCAAGGACCCAAAAGGGTACCGGTGGGCTTTCGGTATAGGTGCCCTGGAGACAGAGGAAATAAAACAGCTGTCCACCTTGCCTGGTCTCTCGGAGGACCCTTCTGTTGTGGGGTTGTTGAAGGTCCAAGAACAACAGGTATCAATCGCTACCACAACAGTGCACCGGCGACAATATCGCCCCAACCGAGACTCCCTGCTTCCCATCCATGAGCTGATTCGTCGACTGGAGAGCCAAGGAGTGATCAGCAAGACTCGCTCACCCTTTAACAGTCCCATATGGCCAGTGCGAAAGTCCAATGGAGAGCGGAGACTAACAGTAGACTACCGTGGCCTGAACCAAGTCACGCCGCCACTGAGTGCTGCCGTGCCGGACATGCTAGAACTCCAATACGAGCTGGAGTCAAAGGCAGCCAAGTGGTACGCCACAACTGATATCGCTAATGCGTTCTTCTCAATCCCTTTGGCGGCAGAGTGCAGGCCACAGTTTCCTTTCACTTGGAGGGGAGTCCAGTACACCTGGAACCGACTGCCCCAGGGGTGGAAACACAGCCCTACCATTTGCCATGGACTGATCCACACTGCACTGGAACAGGGTGAGGCTCCAGAACACCTGCAATACATTGATGACATCATTGTATGGGGCAACACAGCAGAAGGAGTTTTTGAGGAAGGGGAGAGAATAGTCCAAATCCTTCTGAAGGCTGGTTTTGCCATAAAACAAAGTAAGGTCAAGGGACCTGCACAGGAGATCCAGTTTTTAGGAATAAAATGGCAAGGTGGACGTCGTCAGATCCCAATGGATGTGATCAACAAAATAACAGCCATGTCCCCACCAACTAGCAAAAAGGAAACACAAGCTTTCTTAGGCGTTGTGGGTTTTTGGAGAATGCATATTCCAGATTACAGTCAGATCGTAAGCCCTATCTATCCAGGAAGAATGATTTCAAATGGGGCCCTGAGCAACGACAAGCCTTTGAACAAATTAAACGGGAGATAGTTCATGCAGTAGCCCTTGGGCCAGTCCGGGCAGGACAAGATGGAAAGAATGTGCTCTACACTGCAGCCGGGGAGAATGGCCCTGCGTGGAGCCTCTGGCAGAAAGCACCAGGGGAGACTCGAGGTCAACCCTTAGGGTTCTGGAGTCGGGGATACAGAGGATCCGAGGCCCGCCAGACTCCAACTGAGAAGGAGATATTGGCAGCATATGAAGGGATTCGAGCTGCTTCGGAAGTGGTTGGTACTGAAGCACAGCTCCTCCTGGCACCCCGACTGCCGGTGCTGGGCTGGATGTTCAAAGGGAGGGTCCCCTCTACACATCATGCAACCGATGCTACGTGGAGTAAGTGGGTCGCCCTGATCACACAACGGGCCCGAATAGGAAACCCCAGTCGCCCAGGAATCTTGGAAGTGGTCACGAACTGGCCAGAAGGCAAAGATTTTGGAATATCCCCAGAGGAGGAGGTGACGCGTGCTGAAGAGGCCCCACTGTATAATAAACTACCAGAAAATGAGAAGCAATATGCCCTGTTCACTGATGGGTCCTGTCGCCTTGTGGGAAAGCATCGGAGGTGGAAAGCTGCTGTATGGAGTCCTATACGCCAAGTCGCAGAACCTGCTGAAGGAGAAGGTGACTTGAGCCAGTTTGCAGAGGTGAAAGCCGTCCAGCTGGCCTTGGATATTGCTGAAGGAGAAAAATGGCCAGTACTTTATCTCTATATTGACTCATGGATGGTGGCAAATGCCCTGTGGGGGTGGTTGCAGCAGTGGAAGCAGAGCAACTGGCAGCGCAGAGGTAAACCCATCTGGGCTGCCGCATTGTGGCAACATATTGCTGCCCGGGTAGAGAATCTGGTTCTAAAAGTACGTCATGTAGATGCTCACGTACCCAAGAGTCAGGCCACTGAAGAACATCAAAACAACCAGCAGGTGGACCAGGCTGCTAAGATTGAAGTGGCTCAGGTGGATCTGGACTGGCAACATAAGGGTGAATTATTTATAGCCCTGTGGGCCCATGATGCCTCAGGCCATCAAGGAAGAGATGCAACATATAGATGGGCTCGTGATCGAGGGGTGGACTTGACTATGGACACTATTGCACAGGTGTCCTGGTTTTGGCTGGGATAGAGTTAATTTTCTTCCCAGTAGCTGGTATAGTGCTGTGTTTTGGATTTAGTATGAGAAGAATGTTGATAACACACTGATGTTTTAGTTGTTGCTAAGTACCCTTCTAGTCAAGGACTTTTCAGCTTCCCATGCTCTGCCAGGTTCACAAGAAGCTGGGAGGGAGCATAGCCAGGACAGCTAACCCAAGTGACCAAGGGGTATGCAATATCATATGATGTCATGCTCAGTATATAAACTGGGGGAGTTGGTTGGGGTGACAGCGATCGCTGCTCGGGGACTGGCTGGGCATCAGTCGGTGGGTGGTGAGCAATTGCATTGTGCATCACTCATTTTGTATATTCTATCATTATTATTATTATTATTATTATTATCCCTTCCTTTATGCTTTATTAAACTGTCCTTATTTCAATCCACGACTTTTACTTTTTTTTTTGATTCTCTCCCCCATCCCACTGGGGAGTGGCAGGGAGTGAGCGAGTGGCAGTGTGGTGTTTGGCTGCCTGCCGGGTTATACCACAACACCCTCCCAGCTGCTCATTCCTAAGGGACCAGATGGGATCCACCTGAGGGTACTGAGGGAGCTGGCGGAGGAGCTTGCCAAGCCACTCTCCATCATTTACCAGCAGTCCTGGTTAACAGGGGAGGTCCCGGACGACTGGAGGCTTGCCAATGTGACGCCCATCTATAAGAAGGGCCGGAAGGAGGATCCGGGGAACTACAGGCCGGTCAGCCTGACCTCGGTGCCGGGGAAGATCATGGAGCGATTCGTCTTGAGGGCGCACACAAGCCATGTCCGGGACAACCAGGGGATCAGGCCCAGCCAGCATGGGTTCATTGAAGGCAGGTCCTGCTTGACCAACCTGATCTCCTTCTATGACCAGGTGACCCGCCTAGTGGATGAGGGAAAGGCTGTGGATATGGTCTACCTGGACTTCAGGAAAGCCTTTGACACTGTCTCCCACAGCATTCTCCTAGAGAAGCTGGCGGCTCACGGCCTAGACAGGTGCACTCTTCCCTGGGTAAAAAACTGGCTGGACGGCCAAGCCCAGAGAGTTGTGGTGAACGGAGTTAAATCCAGTTGGCGGCTGGTCACGAGCGGTGTTCCCCAGGGCTCAGTTTTGGGGCCGGTCCTGTTCAATATCTTCATCAACGATCTGGATGAGGGGATCGAGTGCACCCTCAGTAAGTTTGCAGGCGACACCAAGTTGGGCGGGAGTGTTGATCTGCTCGAGGGTAGGAAGGCTCTGCAGAGGGACCTGGACAGGCTGGATCGATGGGCCGAGGCCAATTGTATGAGGTTCAACAAGGCCAAGTGCCGGGTCCTGCACTTGGGCCACAACAACCCCAGGCAATGCTACAGGCTTGGGGAAGAGTGGCTGGAAAGCTGCCCAGAGGAAAAGGACCTGGGGGTGCTGGTTGACAGCCAGCTGAACATGAGCCGGCAGCGTGCCCAGGTGGCCAAGAAGGCCAATGGCATCCTGGCCTGTATCAGAAATAGTGTGGCCAGCAGGAGTAGGGAGGTGATCGTGCCCCTGTACTTGGCACTGGTGAGGCCGCACCTCGAATACTGTGTTCAGTTTTGGGCCCCTCACTACAAGAAGGACATGGAGGTGCTGGAGCGTGTCCAGAGGAGGGCAACGAAGCTGGTGAAGGGCCTGGAGCACAAGTCTTATGAGGATCGGCTGAGGGAACTGGGGTTGTTTAGTCTGGAGAAGAGGAGGCTGAGGGGAGACCTCATCGTGCTCTACAACTACCTGAAAGGAGGTTGTAGTGAGGTGGGTGTTGGTCTCTTCTCCCAAGTAACTAGCGATAGGACGAGAGGAAATGGCCTCAAGTTGTGCCAAGGGAGGTTTAGATTGGACATTAGGAGAAATTTCTTTACTGAAAGAGTGGTCAGGCCTTGGAACAGGCTGCCCAGGGAAGTGGTTGAGTCACCATCCCTGGAAGTATTTAAAAGATGTGTAGATGTGGCACTTAGGGACATGGTTTAATGGGCATGGCTGTGTTGAGTTGATGGTTGGACTCGATGACCTTAGAGGTCTTTTCTAACCTTAATGATTCTATGATTCTATGATTCTATATTGGTTAGTTACACTCTTGTACGTGCACAGACACACAATCAATTAGGTATGTAGAGTTGTGGGAATAAATGATGGAATTGAGAGCTTTGAAAATCTGACTCATAGCGTTGAATAGCACAACTAAGATTTAAGAGTTTCCTGAAGTCCAAGTAGACCACATCCACTGCCTTTCCCTCATCCACTAGGCGGGTCACCTGGTCATAGAAGGAGATCAGGTTGGTCAAGCAGGACCTGCCTTCCATGAACCCGTGCTGGCTGGGCCTGATCCCCTGGTTGTCCCGCACATGGCTTGTGTGCGCCCTCAAAACCAACCGCTCCATGATCTTCCCCGGCACCGAGGTCAGGCTGACCGGCCTGTAGTTCCCCTGGATCCTCCTTCCGGCCCTTCTTGTAGATGGGCGTCACATTGGCAAGCTTCCAGTCGTCTGGGACCTCCCCTGTTAACCAGGACTGCTGGTAAATGATGGAGAGTGGCTTGGCAAGCTCCTCCGCCAGCTCCCTCAGTACCCTCGGGTGGATCCCATCCGGCCCCATAGACTTGTGAATGTCCAGTTGGCATAGCAGGTCGTTAACTGCTTCCTCTGGGATTATGGGGGGTTTATCCTGCTTGCCGTCCCTGTCTTCCAGCTCAGGGGGCTGAGTACCCTGAGGATATCTGCTCTGACTATTAAAGACTGAGGCAAAGAAGGCATTAAGTACCTCAGCTTTTTCCTCGTCCTTGGTGGCAATGTTCCCCCCGCATCCAATAAAGGATGGAGATTCTCCTTGGCTCTCTTTTTGTCATTAATATACTTGTAAAAACATTTTTTGTTGTCTCTTATGACAGTGGCCAGTTCGAGTTCTAGCTGGGCTTTTGCCTTTCTAATTTTCTCTCTGCACAACCTAACGAGATCCCTGTACTCTTCCTGAGTTGCCTGCCCCTTCTTCCACAAGTGATAAACTCTCCTTTTTTTCCTGAGTCCCAGCCAGAGCTCCCCATTCAGCCAGGCCGGTCGTCTTCCCCGCCCGTTCTTCTTATGGCACATGGGGACAGCCCACTCCTGCACCTTTAAGACTTCCTTCTTGAAGAACGTCCAGCCTTCCTGGACCCCTTTGCCCTTCAGGACTGTCTCCCAAGGGACCCTCTCGACCAGTGTCCTGAGCAGGCCAAAGTCTGCCCTCTGGAAGTCCATGGTAGCGGTTTTGCTGGCCCCCCTCCTTACTTCATTAAGTATCGAGAATTCTATCATTTCATGGTTGCTAAGCCCAAGCTGGCCTCCGACCACCACATCTCCCACCAGTCCTTCTCTGTTTGTGAACAGCAGGTCAAGCGAGGCACCTCCCTCTAGTAGGCTCACTTACCAGCTGTGCCAGGAAGTTATCTTCCACACCCTCCAGGAACCTCCTCGACTGTTTCCTCTCTGCCATGTTTTATTTCCAGCAGATGTCCGGAAAATTGAAGTCCCCCACGAGAACAAGGGCTAGCGAGTGTGAGACTTCTGCCAGCCTCTGGTAGCATATTTCGTCTGTCTCCTCATCCTGGTTGGGTGGTCTATAACAGACTCCCAGCAGGATATCTGCCTTGTTGGCCTTCCCCCTCATCCTTACCCACAAGCACTCGACCTCGTCATCACTACCATTGAGCTCTAGACATTCGAAGCACTCCCTAACATACAGGGCTACCCCACCGCCTCTCCTTCCTCGCCTGTCCCTTCTGAAGAGCTTATAGCCATCCATTGCAGCACTCCAATCGTGAGACTCATCCCACCATATTTCCGTGATGGCGACTAAGTCATAGCTACCCCGCTGCACAATGGCTTCCAGCTCCTCCTGTTTGCCACCCATGCTGCGTGCGTTGGTGTAGATGCACTTGAGCTGGGCTACCGATTTCTCCCCCGACATTGGCGTGCCACCCCTAGGCTCTTCTCTAGTGAGCCTGGTTTTATCCCCTTCCCCCTTCGAACCTAGTTTAAAGCCCTCTCGATGAGCCCCGCCAACTCATACGCGAGAATCCTTTTCCCCCTGTGAGACAGCTGAACTCCGTCCATCGCCAGCAGGCCCGGTGCCGTGTAAACCTCCCCGTGGTCAAAGCAGCCAAAATTCTGCCGATGGCACCAATCCCTGAGCCACGTGTTGATCCGATGAGTTTTCCTGTTCCTTTCAGTGTTCTTCCCTACCACTGAAGCGACTGAGGAAAACACTACCTGTGCTCCTGATCCTTCCACCAGTCACCCCAGTGATCTGAAGTCCCTTTTGATCGCTTCGGGACTTCTCTCTGCAACCTCCTCACTGCCAGCCTGTATAACCAATAGCGGGTAGTAATCGAAGGGCCGTACCAGTCAAGGGAGTTTCCTAGTAATGTCCTTAACCGGGGCCCCAGGGAGGCAGCAGACTTCCCTGTGGGATGGGTCTGGCCGGCATATTGGGCCCTCTGTCCCCCTCAGAAGGGAATCACCTATGACAATTACCCTCCTTTTTTTCTTAGCGGAGGCAGTCGTAATGCGTGGGGCTGACTGACTCGCCCTGGGCAACCCCCTGGATGGACCTTCATCTACATCCTTGTTTGTCTGGCCCTTAAGTTCCAGGGCCCCGTATCTGTTGTGTAAGGGCAACTGGGAAGGTTGAGGTAAGGGAGGCCAGGCGGGGATTCGCCTGGCGCCCCGAGCAGGGACCTGTGTCCATTCCCCCCCATCTCCTAGGTCCCCTCCTTCTGCCTGGTGGCAAGAGGGCAGGGGATCCTCCGCTTCTTGTGGAGCCTCCATCTGCTGCCCTTGCCTCAGGGATGGTAGGGTGTGGCTCCACCAATCTATCTCCCTCTCACACTCCCTGATACTCCTTAACCTCTCCACTTCCTCTTTCAGCTCTGCCACCAGGCAGGTGCCCCATGCCACCGCCCGGAACACCATCCTGGGCCTTGAAAAGCAAGTCCTATGGCGACATGGCACCCCAGAAAGAATTGAGTCAGACAACGGGACTCATTTCCGAAACACCCTCATAGACACCTGGGCCAAAGAGCATGGCATTGAGTGGGTATATCACATCCCCTACCATGCACCAGCCTCCGGGAAAATCGAACGATACAATGGACTGCTAAAGACAACACTGAGAGCAATGGGTGGTGGGACATTCAAGCATTGGGACACACATTTAGCAAAAGCCACCTGGATAGTCAACACTAGGGGATCTTTCAATCGAGCTGGCCCTGCCCAATCAAGACCCTTACGTACTGTAGATGGAGATAAAGTTCCTGTCGTGCACATAAGAAATATGCTGGGGAAGACAGTCTGGGTTACTCCTGCCTCTGGCAAGGTGTCCTGGTTTTGGCTGGGATGGAGTTGATTTTCTTCCTATTAACTGGTATAGTGCTGTGTTTTGGATGTAGTGTGAGAATAATGTTGATGACACACTGATGTTTTAGTTGTTGCTAGGTAATGTTTACGCTAGTCAAGGACTTTTCATCTTCCCATGCCCTGCCAGGTGTGCAGGGGGCTGGGAGGGAGTGTGGCCAGGACAGCTGGCCCAGCTGGCCAATGGGCTATTCCATACCATATGACGTCATGCTCAGCATATAAGGCTGGGTGAGGAAGAAGGAGGGGGGGCGTTCGGAGTGATGGCGTTTGTCTTCCCAAGTAACCGTTACGCGTGATGGAGCCCTGCTTTCCTGGCGATGGCTGAACACCTGCCTGCCGATGGGAAGTGGTGAATGAATTCCTTGTTTTGCTTTGCTTGCGTGCGCGGCTTTTGCTTTCCCTATTAAACTGTCTTTATCTCAACCCACGAGTTTTTCTCACTTTTACCCTTCTGATTCTCTCCCCCATCCCACCCGGCGGGGGGGTGAGCGAGCGGCTGCGTGGTGCTCAGTGGCTGGCTGGGGTTAAACCACGACACAAGGGAAAACCCATCTGTGGAATTGCTTTTGCTCAAGGACCTGGGTGCACTTGGTGGGTAATGCGAAAGGATGGGGAAGTCCGGTGTGTACCTCAAGGGGATTTGATTTCGAGTTAAAATAGCCAATGAACTGAATTGTATGATGTCAATTGTTATATGATATTGCATATCATTATTTCTATGGTTGCTATCAATTGTATAGCAGTGAAAATCACCCAGATTAATGAAGAATGAACTAACTCCGATGAAACTGAGGAAAGTGCAATGATGATAGAACCGGACGAGCGCAGCAATACTGAAATGAGAACTGGCTTCAGGATGCAACAGTCCAACACCACACACCATCTCTCCGGCCCTGAAAGACTGTTATGACAGATGGAGCCCAAAGTCGTGGACTAAATGAACTCAATGGACATTTTAGAGGGATGGCCCGTGGACTAAGGGAATGATATCTGTGTGTTTATATATGAAAAGGCAGGAAAAGTGATGATGACTAATTGGAATGTATTAGAAAATGTGAAACCTAAGTATTACGTAAATGGTATAGAATAAGGGGTGGATACTGTCCTGGTTTCGGCTGGGATAGTTAAATTTCTTCCTAGTGCTGTGTTTTGGATTTAGTATGAGAAGAATGTTGATAACACACTGATGTTTTCAGTTGTTGCTAAGTACCCTGCTAGTCAAGGACATTAAGCTTAAAAAAAAAACCAAAACAAAAACAACAAAACAAAAAAAGCGTTGGGAGGGAGCACAGCCAGGACAGCTAGCCCAGCTGGCCAACGGGGTATTCCATACCATGTCACGTCATGCTCAGTATATGAATGGTAGGCGTATTCCAGGAAGTAGTGATCACTACTTGGTTATCAGTCAGCACGGGTGGTGAGCAATTGCATTGTGCATCACTCATTTTGTATATTCTATCATCATCATCATCATCATCATCATCATCATCATCATCATCATTATTATTATTATTCCCTTTTCTCTTCTATTAAACTGTCTTTATCTCAACCCACGAGTTTTTCTCAGTCTTACCCTTCCGATTCTCTCCCCATCCCACTGGGGGGGAGTGAACGAGCAGCTGCATGGTATTTGGCTGCCTGCCAGGTTAAACCACGACAAGGCCTTTATAAACTTATGTAGGTTTGGGCCCTTATGTGTGAATTGATCTAGATCTCGTGTGTGTGTTTGTGTGTATTGATTTAGATAACCAGTAATAAGCATAATCTGTAATCAAGTCACTTTAGTAGTTGTAGTAAACTTGATTAGCTCGCTTTGTAACTGCTAAATTAGTCAATGATTAAGTGCTGTCAAAATCTTATGATCTACCTTAAAAATGTGAATGAACTTTAAATTGCTGCTAAACACACATAATCCCTTTAGGCATAAACCGTTGACCAAGTCTGATACTAGGGGTAGATCCAGCTGCACCTAGACTCCTCTCTGAGAAGGAGTTTAGAAAGCAAAGGGGTCTACTCTGAACCTCGTGACTCAACGGGAGGGTCTCCTTATCCCTTTTTTATTAGACACAAACCTTTGTCCAAGTCTGAGACTAAGATTGGATCCAGCCAGGTCTTCTCTGAACCTCATGACTCAACGGAAGGGTCTTCCTTACCTTTTTTGTCCTCGGTCTTTCTATAAATCATTCCAACTCAATTCTGACACGATTTTCCCTGTGTATGCTTAATCCATGCAATGAGTAATAGAGTGAACCTTGCCATCGAATTCTGTTAAGTCGCGCTTTTATAAATTTCTATTAAAATCACTTTTTGCTGATACCTTTGCCAGTGATTCTTTAAGCAGCCTCAAAACCACTCATTCGCGACAGGAGGGTGTGACTATTAATGCAAAACAGCGCAGACAATTTCCATTCATTGAGATAGACTATAGTGTCCAATGAATTTATTATATCCACACTAAAAAAACACAATTACCATTTATATTTCAATAGCTAGCCTGAAAAATAATGCTCTTTTTACCAGGGCAAACACACCAGTAAAACAGAGCTGTTTTCCATAGCACAATGAGTACGGACAAGATGCAGGATCTCATGCAGGAGGTCCATACCTCCCATACACTACACCCCACACATGTACTTCAGAAACCATTCCCAGAAAACCTGTAGCTATACTAATCTGCTAGTTATTTCTCTCTCACAGAAAGGAACAGTTAATAAGAATTCTAGTGCTGGTCCAGGAAAAGAGAGGAGAGGGCTTCTGTCCAAACTTCCTCACATTATGAACTTGGGTAGCAATTTTTGCAAGCACAAAGAAAATTGAAATGCTCATGATTAAAGTTGTTTCCAAATATTGTTCTAGGCAAAGTTCAAGTGTTGGATTTGGAGGGTTGGGGGGAATAGCACAATAGGAAAATTTGTCTGGCAAGCTACATACAATCTTGCAACTGCTAGCATCCATAAGGGTTGTACATTTTTTTTTCTGGATATTTTCAGAAATGTACAACATCTTGCAGAGCAATGAAGTAGTATTGTAGTCTGATACTTTCTCTGGGTGGCCTGAAGCCTTCCCGTGTTGTACCAACAAGGCTAGAGAAGTGGTTAGAGTTTTACTCAAAGAAGTGATTCCAAGGTTTGGTATACTGGAATGGATATCCTCAGATAATGGGCCTCATTTTATAGCAGAAATAGTCCAAGAGGTAACTAAATTTTTACAGATACAATGGGATTTACATACACCTTAGAGACCCCAGTCAAGTGGAAAAGTAGAAAGGATGAATCAGACTCAAAAGAGACAGATTTCAAAGCTGTGTCAAGAACTGCAGATGAAGTGGGTAGATGCGCTGCCCATAGCAATAATGAAAATTCGAATTATTCCTAGAGTTAGTGAAGGGGTAAGCCCTTTTGAAATATTATATGGGAAACCATACCCTACAACTTTAGTTGTAGGAAAAGGAGACCAAATGCATGTAAAAGGAGAAGAGGTGATGACGAGTTATTTATTGTCTTTGTCGCAGACCCTATCTTCTTTACACAGGTATCTTAACCAACGAGCTCCCTTGCCTCTAGACACACCGGTACATGAATTCCAACCTGGAGATGAAGTTTATATTCACACATGGAAGGATGAACCTTTAAAGGAGAAGTGGAAAGGACCCTATTTGGTGTTACTTACCACTTATACTGCTGCGAAAGTGAAGGGTTTGGACTCTTGGATACATTATACTCGTGTGAAGAAAGCTCCACAAGGAGAATGGACTTCTGAAAAGACAGGACCATTGAAGCTGAAGCTCTCTCGAATATAATGAATTGCACTTGGAGCTTTGACAAATCATACATTGAATTAGACTGTATACAGGGCCTAGTATTTTTATATTGTATTTTAGCTACTGTTTCTATCCTGTTATTGAGATATTTGTGCAAGTATACCAATCTTTTTAGAATAAGGAACGAAGGAACTAAGGGGGGTGATATTCCTTTGTTGTTTTTGGATAGGAGTACTCCATGAGGGACCAGGAAATCCATGGGAAAAGAATTTACATCTTGACTTGTTACAAAAGACAGTTCAAATCGCTAATAAGTCAGATTGTTGGGCCTGTACTCATTTTCCGGAACATTCAAAGAAGGAAGTTCCCTTAATTGGGATTCCTATACCAGCCAAAATATCTTGGACCACTTTATGGGCAAATACTTCTTTTAATATTAATAGAAAATTAGAGGAACAAGAATGTATAATTGAGACTCCAACTCTAAAACAAAAATATTGTACCTGTGTACAACGGTGTAGCCCCCCCCGAAAGGAATGAACAAAGTTCAGTGTTTAACAAAGACTGACTTTGTTGGAAATTACTCTGATTGTAATAAGACTATAGATATCGGAGGTTTAAGCCCCTTTGAACAGCCGGTACCCTAAGGAAGAGGTTGGTATTGGATCTGTGGAAACACGGCAGTAAGACCTTGCCACCAAATTGGTCAGGAATATGTACTTTGGGAGCAGTAGTACCAAATATTACTGTGACTGAGAAATTAGAATGTAAAATGTGGTTAAGAACATACCACCGGAGAAGTAAGAGAATTAGAAACAATCCGTTGATGGATAGACCCACAGGGTTTCATTCTTTTGCAAGATGGTTTGTCCCATAGTTGGGAGTTAGTGAACTAGAGAAAGCTATAGTGAACATTTCTGCTATAATTGAGAAAATTGGGAACGAAACCTATGACGCTATAAAGGCCTTGCAGGAAGAAGTGTCTGAATTGGCAGAAATAACTCTTCAGGATAGAATGGCTCTGGATATGATGTTAACATCCCAAGGAGGAGTATCCACAGTTTTAAACACAAGTTGTTGTGTATACATAGATCAAAGTGGTAGAATTTCTACTGATTTAGAGGAAATTTGGAAACAGACAAAATTGCTCCATGAAATACAGAAAGATAACACTTCGTATGGATTTGAGGAAACATTCAAATGGTTAACTTCCTGGATTCCCGTCCTTAGTCTGTGGGTGAAGAAGTTATTAGGTGTCTCAATGATTGTTATATCAATTTTTGTTTGTATTTATGTAATAACACACTGTTTTTGGAAATGTTGTTCCATAATTGGAAAACAAAGCTATGAAAGGGTGAGACTAATATAAGAGAAACTACAGTCTCAAACAGGGGAAATGTAGTCTGATCAGATCCATATGTTTGGGTTGGCTTTTGGGTTGCATTAGCATTGTTTGTCTTGGGGATTGGAGGCACCAGGGGTGGTGGGTCCCGGGGTGGGGGGGCTCTGGTGAGATAAGTGAGGAGGTACATCCTTGAAACTAGATAAGAGCTACCAATTAACCCCATTGTTTAGAAAAGCCCAGCAAATTCCTCTAGAGTAGTCTGACCTAGTCTGACCTATTCTAATTAGCATAGTAAAAACCCCACCCCCGGGCAGGAAAGCCCCCTACCCAACAAAGCCCCTTCCCCACTGAATATGCGCAGTAAAAAGAAAGGACACTGTGACTTTAAGTGAAGATGAGGCATTACAAGAACCAATAGAAGCAAGGATGACTAAGCGTAGATGTAAAAGTACTGATAACTGTTGCTCGGAATGTATAAAATGCTTACCGTGTGTTAACTGAGGTGTGCTAGCTTTGTGGAGTTACCACCTAGCACCCATCTCTGCGCAGACATGAAAGAAACAAATATCTCGGCTCTGTGTGTGAGATTGGCTCATTGCACATCGGGTAACGAACCCCGCTTGAGGGACAACAGTTTTGGTGACCCAGATGGGACTGCCGTTCTAGCCTTGCCCTGATTGTCCTGCCGTTCCGGACAGGAGATGGGACTGGGTAGGACTCCAGCATGCACCGACCTCTTGGTTGGGGACTCTGCCGGTTCCTCTCCACTGATGGGCGACAGGCAACGCAACGGTGCAACGCCACAATATCTGCAAGGAGGCAAGGGACTGCAGAGGTAAGTAGCCGCTTTTTGGGATTGCTCTGCATAAGATGTGCCTAGAAAAAAGGTCTGCGGCAGGAGCTTAAGAAAAGGCTTCTCATGTAGACGCATGGTAAAATCTTACCTTTACCGACAGTGGGTTGGTGCTGTGTGAGTGGTAAGATTTCACCTCTACCGGCAGTGGGTCGGTGCTGGGTGAGTGGTAAGATTTTACCTTTACCAGCAGGGGGTCGGAGCTGAGTGTATGAAGCCGAGGAATTCTTGGAGAAAATATTATGCGTAATATGGGTGCGGCTGCTTCCACTAAGGTACCCCCCTATGCTCTCCTTTAGGATGCATCCTGAAAAATTGGAATAAGTTTGGAGGGGATCCCCTAAGGAAAGATAGGTTGATAACTTATTGTAACCAATGGTGGCCGTATTATAAATTGGACAATAGTGAGGTCTGGCCAGAAAATGGATCGGTGAATTATAATACTATTTTGCAATTAATGTTGTTTTGTAGAAGAATGGAGAAATGGAATGAAGTTATATATATGTTGATTTGTTTTTCACTTTGAGAAATGATCATGAAACTCGTAAGAAATATAAACTGATGATGAATGATGCAAATGGAATGTCTATGTTAGCAGAAAGTGTTAATGGGAAAGGAAAGAAAAAGAATTGTGAGAGATGTGAAAAAGGAAAGGAATGTGTTAAGGATTGTGGGGAGGCTGAAGATGTGTAAATGTTGGTCCCCAAGGGGGGTCCAGTAGAAAGGAGGGAAGGCAAAGTTATACGAAATAAGGCAGGGGTCAGGGGATAATCCCTTGGCCTTTTATGAAAGATTATGTGAAACTGCTCGTAGATGGACGGATTTAAATCTGGAGGATGAGGCTAATAGAAAAATGTTTAATATGTTATTTATAGGACAATCGGCCTCTGATATTAGAAAGAAACTGCAGCGAGTAGATGGAGCTGGGGGAATGTCTGCATCACAATTAATTGAAATAGCGTACAAGGTATACAATAATAGAGATGAGAAAGAAAAAAAAAAAGAGAAAAACAGAAAGGAATAAAATTAAAAGTGTCATTGCTAGCAGCTGCAATCGCTGAAAATTCAGGCAGAGGGAGAGGTAGGGGCCGAGGCAGAGGGCGAGGACAGAATCCCTCAAGCCGTGCCCCTTTGGGCCCTAACCAGTGTGCTTTTTGTAAAAAGGAGGGACATTGGAAAAATGAATGTCCACAGAGGGAAAAACTGTTTGTTGAATCTATGGAGAAAGGGGGGCAAGAGACAGACGCTAACCTGATTATGTTGGGAACCTCTGACTCTGAATGAAGAGGACCGGGGGAAAGTATTAAGATCTCCCCAGCTGATCCCCTGGTTCCAGGAAAGCTGGGGAACGAAGTTATAGATTTCTTAGTAGATAGTGGAGCAACACACTGTAGTAACTAGTTGTAAAAGGACCCCTAAGTAAAACATACATGCCAATTGTTGGGGTCATGGGAAAACGAGCCATTTTTAAAACCTATGGAATGTACAATTGGAAACACTACATTGACTCATGAATTTCTATATATGCCAGAATGCCCTCTAACATTATTGGGACACGACTTATTGTATAAACTGAAGGCTCAACTAACCTTCTCTGATAAGACTATTCAGCTACATGTGCCTGAGGAGACTGCATGGAAAGCCCAATTATGTCTGCTGACTGAGAAAGGAGAGGAGAGGACCGGGATCCCAGAAGAAATCCTGGATGCTGTGATACCCCTAGCATGGGCTTCTAAGAAACCAGGATGAGAGAAGGGGCTAAGGGAATTTTAGTAGTTGAATGATAGATAGTGGTTAAAGGATTGAATTAGTAGGTAAAGTTTGATACTTTGTTAACTATTGTGCAAATTAACTGTGACTCCTCACAAGGATAGTTCCTGATAAGCTTTGTTAACTATTGTGTGTAAATTAACTGTGCCTCCTCACAAGGACAGTTCCTGATAAGAACTAAGAACTTGCCTTAAGAGACCAGCTAAAACCGACCCTACGGTTTGGGCAAGAGCCAAGGAACAACTGAGCCTGCGCAAGAACAAAAGGTTACTATCGGTGACGAAGAGGAACCACTAACCTTCATCCCCACGACCCCCGACGACCACCATCAGGAGGCAATGCGCAAGCGCAGATGGGAGGGGCTCATGGAAATAACGTCTTGGAACTCATTTTAATACGAAGCGGGGATAGGTCATGCATATGTATAGGCATATTGCGAAACTTTATGTATATACAACACTTGGCTGTATATATTTCTGGCAAGTACTGTGTTGGGGCGCGCACGACTTTGGTGGGATTACCCCCCGTGCTGCCCAGCGCTGAATAAACATACCTACTTTACAATCTTATAGATTGTGGAGTCCGTTTTCCGCAAGTCAGTTTTGGCAAGCCAGCCAGGAGGCTCTATGCTTAACCGCGGGATCGACTGCGGAGCGGACGTCCCTGGGCGCGCCCCGAGCACTTTCCTTGGAGGGGACTCCACTGCCAGCCGCTCACCGTGGGAGCAGACAACAACCTCCTGAGTCCGCGGAAGGAAAGGTATGTTTTATGGGAGGGGCCTGTAAGTCATACGCGTGGCCGGGGCTGCTGGTAAATCGCGCAGAGACGTCTGGCGTGCAGCATAGTCCCCGTATGGTAGGAAGGTACCCTGCACGGTAATAGGGGGGATTTGCTGACCGATAGAGCGGCCGCTAGCGATCTTGGGAGCAGATCGAGTGAATCTGAGGTTTCTGCTGCATCCCAGTGTTGGGAGCCAGGACAGACCTGCTAATGACTGGTATATAAGAAGCAGGAGAAGGGTAAGCGGACCTCCTCGCAATTGCGGTTGGGTTATTTTTTTTACATTTGCAGCTGCTGAAGGGATAACAACTAGAGTATGAACTGTATCCTTTACCTATGAAACGCCTGGGTATTTTATGTTAGAAGCATTTGTGTGTGTGTGTGTTTGAGACACAGCGCAGCTGCGAAGCGAGTGCGGAGTTCTGATCCGCGGTTCCGTGATCTCCGCGAGGAGAGCGGCCGGAGACGAGCGAAGCGAATGATAGGATTATGTTTTTGTCTTTATGTGTGCGTAATGTATGGAAAGATTGAAAGATTGTAAATGCCTCTATATGTTAATGAAGGAGCAAGGCGGAGGGAATCACTTCTTCGGTGGTTTGGGCTCGAACCTTGGGAATATTTAAACGAAGGAGGGAATTGGATAAGAAGGGGGAATGAGCAATTTTATCTGAAAGGAGCATATGTGACTCCCGCAGGACGGAAAGTGGCCTTAGAGTGGGAGCAGCCTTCGGATGTTTTTAGAAACCCCTGTGTTGGTGGACTAAGAGGAGTGATTTCCTGCCTTGCATGTGGACTTGTTCCTAGAAATTTGGCACCAGGCTTGGGTTTTGTTGAAATGTAAATCTTGCGGGAAAAATGGTATTGTATATCTAGTAGGCAGAAAGTGGAGTGCCCTAAGTGCCTTCCCCGGACTTCACAGTTCTGTGATAGGGAAGAAGTCCAACAAGAATCTGAAATAGTGAAGTTGGTGTGTGGAAAGTAAAAACTAGTCCCGGAAATTTGGGAAGTGTGGGAAAAGGACTGGGAGAAAACCATAAGGAATTGCAAGAAACGATTTACGTGGAAACTTACTAAAAGTCAAAATAAAGATCAATAGAAGTTGTTACAAAATGGGTAACGCTCAAAGGGGAGTTTTGAAGAAAAGCCCCTTGGGCTGTGTGCTTGCTCATTGGAGAGATATTGTTGGGACCAGAGGGACAGAAAGTAAAAAGATCCTTATCAAGTATTGTAATCAATGGTGGCCGTTGTATAAATTAGAAAGTGAAGCTAAGTGGCCATTTAATGGATCTATAGATTATAATACTCTCTTACAATTGATGCTGTTTTTAAGGAGAGAAGGGAAGTGGGATGAAGTTTCATATGCAGACATGTTTTTCACCCTCCGAAACCATCCAGAGTGGCAAAGGGACTGTGGAATGGTGCCACCACAGGACCCTATGGTACTCACACTTGAGCGAGAAAATAATAAAGAATTTAAAGGTAAACTGAAGCGGTATTGCTCGACATGCAGTATTGGACAGAGGTGTATGAAAGGAAACAAAATTCACCAGGCACCGGAACCAGATCTAACTGACCTGTTTAAGCCTCCCCCTCGACCACAGGAACAGGATGCGGACTCGGACGAAATTTCCACCCCCCCGGACAGCCCTGTATCTTCCCGCACCAGAAAGAAATCTGTCCCAGCAGCCTTACAGGCACCTCTTCGAGAGGTGGTAGGGACGGATGGCGGGACGATGCTAATCAAGGTACCTTTTTCCACTACTGATTTAGGGGAATGGAAAAGGGTTGCAAAGGATTACAGGAGTGATCCGGTAAGTGTAACCAAACATTTTCAGTTTATTGTGAAACAACATAACCCTGATTGGAAGGACATACAGTTATTATTAGAATATATGACTGAGACAGAGAAGCAACTGATTTTAAAAACGGCGGGGAATTTGGCTGATGATCATTATAAGATTATAGGAGGGGACGTTAAGGAATATTTCCCTCTCCAAGATCCAAAGTGGGATGTTAATAGATCTGCACATATGGAAAAATTACAGGGGTATCAGGAGTGGATTTCGAAAGGAATGGAGAGGGCTGTCCCCAAAACTATAAACTGGTCAGCTTTATATGCAGTTAAGCAAGATCCCTCCGAGTCCCCATCTGAATTCCTGGATCGATTGAGGGATGTAGTGCACCGTAACACACCGCTGGATCCTGGGTCAGAGGTAGGAATACAACAACTAGTCTCTCTGTTTTTGGGTCAGTCCACAGGGGACATTAGGCGCAAGCTCCAGAAGCTACGTACTACAGAAAGTAGAAATCTGGAAGTGTTGTTAGACGAAGCGTGGAGAGTATTTAGTAACAAAGAAGAAGGATATAGACAAGGGCAAAGGAGAATAATAGCGGCTGTCAGGGAAGAGGAAGAAAGGAGGCCTAGGCGAGGACCGTCTCAGTTAGGCAAGGATCAATGTGCGTTATGCAAGGAATTTGGTCATTGGAAAAGGGAATGTCCAATAAACTGAATCAAGCCTTAATGCCCCTGGAGAATGATTACATCATGATAAAGGGGGCAACTGGCCAAAGTGCCTCCAGACTAATCCCAAGAACACTCCCAAGCCAGAAATGGGCCAAATTGGGAAAGGCAACAGGCCTGGTCAACAATGGCAGATTGATTTCACAGAACTTCCAAGAAAAGGGGGGTATCGATATTTATTGGTATTAACTGACACCTTTTCAGGTTGGCCAGAGGCATTCCCTACCAGGACAGCCAAGGCTCGGGAGGTAAACAGAGCATTAATACAAGAAATAATACCACGTTTTGGGGTTCCAGCAACCATATCTTCTGACAGAGGACCACATTTTATTTCAAAAGTAGTACAACAAATTAGCTGCCATTTGGGCATAGATTGGCAGCTTCATACCCCATATCGTCCTCAGTCAAGTGGCCAAGTAGAAAAAATGAACCACTTAATCAAACAGCAGATTGTGAAATTGGGACAGGAAACTAACCTAGCCTGGCCCCAGTCTCTTCCTTTGGCTCTTTTGCGCATACGAACTAGGCCAAGAGCAAAAGAAGGACTGAGCCCTTTTGAAATCTTGTACGGACGACCCTATAGAGTACAGAAAGGGATGTCCACACAAGCTGGGGATGAAATCATGACCTCCTACATAGTGGCATTAGGCAAACAACTCAGCAAAATTGAGAAACATGTGATTGGGACTCGAAGTAGGGGTTTGGATGGGCCTGTACATAATATACAACCTGGAGACTATGTGTATATAAAGTCTCTTACAGAAAAGACTTTGGAGCCGCAGTGGGAAGGACCATTCCAGGTACTCCTGACCTCATTTACAGCAATCAAAATCAAGGAGCAGAGCGCCTGGATCCATCACACCAGAGTGAAAAGACACATAAATCTCCATGGAAGGTCACGCAAGTCCAACCAGGAAAATTATTTTTCTCACGGTCATAATTATAATTCAGGGATGGGGGAGCACTTCTAGCCAGAATAATATTGGGCAACCTTGGTCTCAAGCTTATATCGGATATACTGGATCCATGGCGATACATTCTGATCGAAAAGGGTGCAAATCTATCTACCGTGGTTATGCACGGAAGTCAAGTATACTTAAAGGAAGAATGGAGTAGAAAAGGATGGAGAACATAAATGGTGGGATACACTTTTCGGATGGTCACCCACTGCTACAGGTATCCTTAATAACTTGTGTCACCCTATTATTGTTCTCGTAATTTTGTCCTGTATTAGTGTCGCGGTTTAACCTGGCAGCAGCCAAATACCACGCAGCCGCTCGCTCACCCCCCCCGCCGGGTGGGATGGGGGAGAGAATCAGAAGGGTAAAAGTGAGAAAAACTCGTGGGTTGAGATAAAGACAGTTTAATAGGGAAAGCAAAAGCCGCGCACGCAAGCAAAGCAAAACAAGGAATTCATTCACCACTTCCCATCGGCAGGCAGGTGTTCAGCCATCGCCAGGAAAGCAGGGCTCCATCACGCGTAACGGTTACTTGGGAAGACACATGCCATCACTCCGAACGCCCCCCCTCCTTCTTCCTCACCCAGCCTTATATGCTGAGCATGACGTCATATGGTATGGAATAGCCCATTGGCCAGCTGGGCCAGCCGCCCTGGCCACACTCCCTCCCAGCCCCCTGCACATCTGGCAGGACATGGGAAGATGAAAAGTCCTTGACTAGCGTAAACAATACCTAGCAACAACCAAAACATCAGCGTGTCATCAACATTATTCTCACACTACATCCAAAACACAGCACTATACCAGTTAATAGGAAGAAAATCAACTCCATCCCAGCCAAAACCAGGACAGTATCCACCCCTTATTCCATACCATTTACATCATGCTCAGGTCCCACACTATCCAATACATTCTCATTACCCACCATCCCCCTTCCTATCCTTTGATATAATACACAGATATCATTCCCTTAGTCTATGGACCACCCCTGTAAAATGTCCATAAAATATCCATAAATGTCCACAAAATGTCCACTGCGTTCATTTAGTCCATGACTTCGGGCTCCATCTGTTATGGTGGTCACTCAGGTCAGCAGAGGTGGTGTGTTGCATGGAGTTACTGGGCACCAAAGCCAGCTCAGGTCGGGTCACTGCTGCACTTGCGCTGCTTCTTGTAAAGTTTGTCCTCCGTTGGTTCAGGTGGTTCCTGCTATAGTAATTCCTATAACATGCAACTCAAATCATGGGTTACAACAATTTAAAGGTATTTCCATTACAATCTCCACCCCTGGTCCCTTTGGGCCAGACCACAGGTTTAACATTGCAATGAACTCCTCCCCTTGCCCCTGCTCCGGCTTGGATTTATCCACAGACTGCAGTCCCTTAGGGTGTACCTGCTCCAAGTGGAGCCTTACCTATGAGCCACAGTCTCTCCAGGGGTATACCTGCTGCGGCACAGGCTTGTCCACAGCCACAGTCGCTTCGAGGTGCACCAGTTCCAGTGTGGCCTTCTCCATGGGCCACAGTCCCTTCAGAAGTAAACCTGCTCTAACATGGCCTTACCCATGGCTGCAATCTCTCCAGGGGTGTACCTCCCCTGTCATGGGCTTATCCACGGCCACACGCTTTGAGGTGCTCCAGCATGGCCTCATGCACAGCCACTGACACTTCAAGGTGTACCTGCTGCAGCATGGACTTATCCACAGCCACAGATGCTTCGAGGTGTACCTTCTCCAGCGTGGACTTATCCTTAGGCCACAATCCCTTCAGAGGTATACCTGCTGCGGCACGGACATAATCACAGCCACAGACGCTTCAAGATGTACCTGCTTGGGCATGGGCTTATCCACAGTCACAGACGCCTCGGGGTTTCCTGTCCCGCATGGACTCAGCCACAGGTCACAGTCCCTTCAATTCGAGTTCACGCTGCAGTTCCAGCCTGTCCAGTACAGCAGCACAGAAGCAGCAGCGATGCCCTGGCCATCTGCCAGCCCAGGCGCATCCCCATTGCTGTTATCAGAATGTTCCCAGGCACAGCACAGTAAGACGATCAGCAGTGCAGCAGTACAGCAAGCAGCGAGAGCAAAAAAGCAGCCACTAACGAGCACAAGACTCTAATACACAGTAAGGCAAGCAAGCCCCATGGCAAGCACAAGAGCCTGCGAATTAATAGCTAAACAGCAATAACAGCTATAAATTCGATCTAGCACATTCCAATCAAACCTGTCGTTATCTCGAACCCTTCATGCCCCACGTTGGGCGCCAAAAGGGACTGTCGCGGTTTAACCTGGCAGCAGCCAAATACCACGCAGCCGCTCGCTCACCCCCCCCGCCGGGTGGGATGGGGGAGAGAATCAGAAGGGTAAAAGTGAGAAAAACTCGTGGGTTGAGATAAAGACAGTTTAATAGGGAAAGCAAAAGCCGCGCACGCAAGCAAAGCAAAACAAGGAATTCATTCACCACTTCCCATCGGCAGGCAGGTGTTCAGCCATCGCCAGGAAAGCAGGGCTCCATCACGCGTAACGGTTACTTGGGAAGACAAACGCCATCACTCCGAACGCCCCCCCTCCTTCTTCCTCACCCAGCCTTATATGCTGAGCATGACGTCATATGGTATGGAATACCCCATTGGCCAGCTGGGCCAGCCGCCCTGGCCACACTCCCTCCCAGCCCCCTGCACATCTGGCAGGACATGGGAAGATGAAAAGTCCTTGACTAGCGTAAACAATACCTAGCAACAACTAAAACATCAGCGTGTCATCAACATTATTCTCACACTACATCCAAAACACAGCACTATACCAGTTAATAGGAAGAAAATCAACTCCATCCCAGCCAAAACCAGGACAATTAGTATTGTTTTATCTTTGGTGCTATATGTTTTAAATTGGCGAATGGTAAAACAAATGAGGTATATGATATATGCTCATCAGCTCCGACAACAAATTGAAACAGGAAGAAATCTTATAAAGAACCTAGAAAAGAATGGAATCATATAAAAGACATTAATATAAAGTAAATGAATTTACTAACTTTCTCGAAAAGGGGGGACTGAGAGAAGGGGCTAAGGGAATTTTAGTAGTTGAATGATAGATAGTGGTTAAAGGATTGAATTAGTAGGTAAAGTTTGATACTTTGTTAACTATTGTGCAAATTAACTGTGACTCCTCACAAGGATAGTTCCTGATAAGCTTTGTTAACTATTGTGTGTAAATTAACTGTGCCTCCTCACAAGGACAGTTCCTGATAAGAACTAAGAACTTGCCTTAAGAGACCAGCTAAAACCGACCCTACGGTTTGGGCAAGAGCCAAGGAACAACTGAGCCTGCGCAAGAACAAAAGGTTACTATCGGTGACGAAGAGGAACCACTAACCTTCATCCCCACGACCCCCGATGACCACCACCAGGAGGCAATGCGCAAGCGCAGATGGGAGGGGCTCATGGAAATAACGTCTTGGAACTCATTTTAATACGAAGCGGGGATAGGTCATGCATATGTATAGGCATATTGCGAAACTTTATGTATATACAACACTTGGCTGTATATATTTCTGGCAAGTACTGTGTTGGGGCGCGCACGACTTTGGTGGGATTACCCCCCGTGCTGCCCAGCGCTGAATAAACATACCTACTTTACAATCTTATAGATTGTGGAGTCCGTTTTCCACAAGTCAAGGACAAGCCAAGAACACCACTCCGGTAAAAGTAGAGTTGAAACTGGGAGCTCAGCCGGTAAGGAAAAGATAGTCTGCTATGAAATTAGAAGCCAGAGTGGGCTTAGAATCATTAATCAACACTTTTATGCAATTCGGTCTGTTGCGGGAGTGCCAATCAGAATATAATACTCCCATCTTACCAGTTAAGAAGCCCCGAACCCAAGAATATCGGTTGGTACCAAGATTTGAGAGAAATTAATAAAATCACTGTTGATGTACATCCAGTAGTGCCAAATCCTTATACCTTGCTGTCGGCAATTCCTGAAAATAGAGTGTATTTTACGGTGCTGGACCTGAAGGATGCGTTCTTACGCAAGGATTCAAGAACAGCCTGACACTGTTTGGTAACGTACTTGCTAAAGAACTGGAAGATTGGCAAGGTAAGAATCCTTCCATCACTTTGTTGCAATATGTGGATGACATCTTGCTCGGAGCAAGGACTGAACACGAATGTAAAACTGCAACTATTGATTTGTTGAATTTTTTGGGTTTAGCTGGATACCGGGTATCCCAGAAAAAGGCCCAAGTGGTACAAACTACAGTAACGTACTTGGGATTTGTAATTTCTCAAGGAAAAAGAGAATTAAGAGCAGAACAAAAAGCAGCTATTTGTCGAATAGCTCCCCCCCGATCAAAAAAAGAATTGCGAAGGTTTTTAGGAATGGCCAGATGGTGCAGGCTGTGGATACCCAATTTCAGTTTGATTGCCAAACCATTATATGCTGCTATTAAAGAACCTGGAGAAACTCTGGAGTGGACACCAGAATGCAGAAAGGGGTTCGACTCTATTAAAACTGAGTTGATGAGAGCCCCTGCCCTGGGTTTACCAGACTTGACAAAACCCTTTACACTCTACGTCCATGAAAGACAACATGTGGCATTGAGGGTCCTGACCCAGACTTTGGGAGATTGGAAAAGGCCAGTAGCCTGTTTTTCTGAACAGCTGGATGAAGTAAGTAAAGGATGGCCAGCATGCCTGAGAGCAGTAGCTGTGGTGGTGCTATTAGTTAAAGAAGCTCGGAAATTAACTTTAGGACAACCTATTACAGTTTTTGTACCACATGCAGTGGTTGCCGTCCTCGAACAAAAGAGGCATCACTGGATTTCTCCTAGTCAATTGGTTCAACATCAAGTGGTACTGATTGAACAGGATGATGTAACTTTGAAAATGTCTGCAACTTTGAATCCCGCCACTTTAATACTGATAGATGAAAGAGGAGAACTGGAACATGACTGTTTGCATGTGATGGAACAAGTATACTCTAGCCGACCTAATTTAAAGGATGTGCCACTAACGGATCCAGAAATTGAACTCTTTACAGATGGGAGTGGCTTTATGGTTAATGGAGAGCAAAAAGCTGGGTATGATGTGGTAACCCTGCAGGACGAAACTGAAGCCCGAATATTACCTCCTGTCGTGGTTTAACCTGGCAGGCAGCCAAATACCACGCAGCCGCTCACTCACTCTCCCCCACCACAGTGGGACGGGGAGAGAATCGGAAAGGGTAAGAGTGAGTAAAACTCATGGGTTGAGATAAAGACAGTTTAATAGAACAGAAAAGGGAAAACAATAATAATAATGATAGAATATACAAAATGAGTGATGCACAATGCAATTGCTCACCACCCGCACTAACCGATAACCAAGTAGCAATTGCTACTTCCTGGAACATGCCTACCATTCATAGACTGAGCATGACGTCACATGGTATGGAATACCCGGTTGGCCAGCTGGGCCAGCTGTCCCTGCTATGCTCCCTCCCATCTTGTGCACCTGGCAGAGAATGGGAGCTGTCCTTGACTAGGAAGGTACCTAGCAACAACTGAAAACATCAGTGTGTTATCAACAGTCTTCTCATACTAAATCCAAAACACAGCACTAGGAAGAAATTTAACTCTATCCCAGCCAAAACCAGGACACCTCCAAATACTTCTGCCCAGAAAGCAGAAATCATCACTCTAACCCGAGCATTAGAGCTATCTAAAGACAAGAAAGTAAATATATATACAGATTCTAAATATGCATTTGGAGTAGTCCATGTGCATGAAGCCATTTGGAAAGAACATGGACTACTGTCTTCACAAGGGATCAAAAATTCTGAAATTGTTACAAGCTGTCCAAAAGCCAAAAGAAGTTGCAATTACACATTGCAAAACCCACCAGAAAGGACAAACAGAAGTAGTTAAAGGAAATTGGAAAGCAGATGAAACAGCTAAAAAGATTACAATGACAGGACAACTAATAGGAGCATTAATCCCTTCAAGAAAAATTCAGTGGGAACCCCCGAAATATTCGGAGGAGGAAAATAAACTTGCTAAATATTTAGAAAGCACAAAGTCAAGGGAAGGTTGGTGGGTAACTAGTGATGGGCAGGTTTTAATTACCATTCCAATGGTACGAGAGATAATGAAGAAAACTCATTATGAGTCACACATGGGAGCAGACGCTTTAGTAGCAAAGCGTTAAGAGATATGAAAGAAACAAATATCTCGGCTCTGTGTGTGAGATTGGCTTATTGCACACCGGGTAACAAACCCCGCTTGGGGGACAACAGTATGGCGAATTTCTATCTCAAGAAGTTTTAAACTAAATAATATTGTTTTCTGAGTACCTTTGCTGAAATATATTTAAACAGCAAACAACTGGTTCTGGACATCTAATAAAAAATCTTAGATTCTTAGTATTGAGCTGTTACAATGTAATACAATTTTTTGTGTCAGTTTGTTTTGGCTCTACACGATGGTATTAATGACTTCACATTAGAAAAACTTCTCAGATTTGAATAAATATGAAAAAAAAAACCCAACCTCTTTACAGGATGCTTAACACAATTTCTTTCCTCTCTTCCAAAAAGATCACAAGAAGCCACTTTAGCTTATTCCACAGATTTCTTTGACGCCCCACATCAATCAGTTACTTTTCAGGGATGTGATAGGATTATTATACAGAAATAAATCTAGTAAATTCCTATAGCTTTATTGTTTTACTGAGTCACCAAATTATTATAGGAACGCTGTATATGGCACAGGAAACACTTACAGAGGAGTAAAATTGATTCACTATCATGGAAATTAAAGTAAGGAGAAAAAGTAATAAGAAAAGGACTATACTCGTAGGCTGCTACTTCTTTCTTAATCAGGAACTATCTGGATAGGAACGCTACGGATGTTAGTGCACTTCTCTTGAGGAAACCAGTTCCAAAGAATTCCATGACTGACTTGATTTTTACTTTCTAAGCTGTCTGAATTTACATAAGCATTGTAAACTGTATGCTTACAGTGTATCCTATAAAGTTTTTATTCTCTTGGCAACACATTTTACTTAAAACTTTTTCCATATTCATAATACCATTTTCATTATAGTGATTAGAGCATGACTACACAAGTATCTTAAAATGCTTGATGGCAGCAGAACCACAATAACCTTTCAGAGCACAATGCTGTCACTTCTGTTGCTCACAGGATACACATTCTAGTTCAATAAATAAGAAATCACAAGCTTCACTATACCACATTTCAAGCACTGTTCCCTCTTCTGTGTCAAAGGCAAAGCTATTCTACTCTTCTCTTACAAACAAGAAAAAAGGTTATTAGTTAAGAAGGTTCTAATTCTTCCCATTTAGGAAGTAGTAATATTAGGAATTAGCAAAAATGTTAGCAACACAGAAAAATGAAAAGCAGGCAATGGAGTAAAAAGACCACGTGGGTTTGGAGAGGTAAAAGCATAATGAATGCAGAAACTGTAGTTGTTGCACAGGTTAGTCCCTACCATTGTCTACCTTTTTGTAAGTTAAGAGAACTTTGAAAATAAAAGGGAACCGCTTTTGCATGAAAAAGGTTTCTCTGATTACCAACTACAGACACTGTTTAATTTCACCTACTGATCTCTCCTACATTGTGAGTACATTATGGGGCTTCAAAAAGAATAAAAAAAGGAATAAGGCTTGATCTCCCTTTAGCAGGGGGCATTGTCAAGTTTTTTGATATGCAAAACAACTAACACAAAACATCATTTGTTTCTTTGAAGGTTCAAGTATTCCTGAAGACGACTACAGTATCTCTTGACAATAAATAGATTTAAAGAGCAGTAAGAAGAAAAAAGAAACTCCCTCTCTTGCATACAATAATCATTAATAAGCCACTGCAGCAATGTCATTCTAGTTTTTAAAGGGACCTACAAAATGGGCAAAACATACCTAATAGATGTGAGTAATTCGGGTCATTGTGAAGAACAATAACATCCTCTTTAAGAGGATTAAAAGTGGCTTTCTATTTCCCCCAAATTAGCAAAAGAATACTAGACAAAATAATTTACAACTCTCAAAAACAATTAGCTCATTGTTCTTATGTAAACACTGAAAAGCATGCCTTTCAAAAATCCCAAATCCTCCAAGCTGCTAAGAAAACCAAATAACTATGTAAATGCCATCAAATCTCAAACAACCCAAACAAAAGAACAGAACAGCACTAAGACAGACAAACAGTGATTATAAGCAAATCACACAAAACAACAGCTATCTCAAAGCCAAATGAGGACCCTGAAAATAACCACCCACCTATGTCTGATCACGGTTTCTGAACAGCAAGTTAAAAAAAGGAACAAACTAAGCAGAGCAAATCATATACTATTGCACTTGCACTGTTTGATACTTTCATGCATGATAAACCTCTCTCCCTCGAGCTGGGACTCCCTAAAGCTCTAATGAAGCAGCTCTATGATTTCCAGGCCTTCCTGATATCCCAGGGCTCGTGCCCTTCATCTTTGTGCCTCTGCATGCTTGGAAGACAAAAGACTAGGTTCTACAAAATGGGAGAATGAACTCAAGGGAGGAACAATAAAGACAGAGTGGACAGATCTGCAAAGCTGGAGGTTGCGGAGGTGGGAACTCAATCCAAGTACACACTTCTGCTTTTGGGGAGGGAACCAAATGCCACATGTTATGACCTTTTATTTAATCTCCAAACTTAAGAAATCACAAAAAAACCCCACACAATGAGGAAACAATACCTAACCTTGTTAATGTTAATCTTAATCAACATTAATTTTCAAAGTGGTATCATCCTGTGTATAGCCCTCACCCAGAACTGGGTTAAAAGACCAGTTAATAAGAAACCAGAATGATGAAGCTAGTGAGTGGGTGTTTGATTGGAGGAGATCAAGATGTATGTGTTTTAATTTAAGAACACTATGGTGATAGATAGTTTGTTGTGGATTCTATATTGCTCGCTTCTGTAATTTTAAACAATGCAGATTTGTTGCTTAGAAGTTAGATAACTAACAGGTGTGTGTTTGTAATTGTGTGGAGTAGTAATTAATTATAAGCTGTGTGTTTTAGAGGTAGTGAGCTATGGAAACTATAAACAAACGTGGTCCAAGCATGGCTTAGGGACAAATTGCGACCCTATAAGGTAAAAGAGGAAATAAGTTCATGAAGAGTTCACTACCCTGCCGACCACCAGAGACCACCTGAGACCCCCAAGAAGACCCTAAAGGTTTTAGTGCGCATGTGTTTAAGATGATGTAATATTATAATTAGTTCTCGGAAATGTAATGAATATGTAACAAGGAAATTTAAAATATGTATGAGAAGCATGGATATAAACAGAAAGGTGACTAGACCAGGTGTGCTTGATTTGTGGCAAGTCCACCGAGCACCCAGGCCTGAATAAAACAATATCTCTCCTGAGCGTGTGGAATTGGTTACTTGCACGCCGGGCACGAATCCGCTTTTCGGACAACAGTTTTTGGCGACCCAGGTGGGACTGCTGTGAAGCCTTGCCCGGATCGACTCGCTGGCTCTCGGTGGGGAGACCCTGCTCTCCGGACTCCAGCGCGCACCGACCTTTTGATCGGGGACTCCGTGAGTATTCTCCCCGACCAGAGCAGGTGAGCGACTCAACGGTGCAACGCTAAGGTAAATGAGATATTGTTCTGGAGTATAAAACTGTGCATGCATTTGGTAAGGAATTGTGGCCACAGGTAAAGAGGTATATTCATATGCGTTTGACAGTGATGACTGGAGTATATGAAGTTGTAGGCGCCAGGGGTAAACCGGTATATTCATATGCGTTTGACAGTGACGACTGGAGTATATGAAGTTGTGGTTAAGAACGTTCTTTTTTGGTAAAGATATGGGAGCTCAACCATCAAAAGTAACACCTTGTTCCCCCTTAGGATGCATCATTAAACATTGGGAAAAATTTGGGGGTGATCCTTTGAGAAAGGATAAATTAATTGAATATTGTACTAAATGGTGGCCAATGTATAAATTAGAAGATGAGGAAAAATGGCCAGAATTGGGAACCTTGCAATATAATACTATTTTACAATTAATGTTATGAGATACCTTATGTAATTTGTTTTTTTTTCTTTGAGAAATGATCATGAAATTCGGAAAAAATGTAAGCTTTTAGATTCGGATTCTAATGTGATGATGATGATGATGGAAAATAAGGAACCAAAAGCGCATTGTTGTTCTGCATGTAGCATAGGAAAACGGTGTTTAAAACTAGGAGAAGAAGAGGAGGATACACAAATGTTAGTACCACCAAGTAAAAATGAAACTTCTGAAACCGAAGCAAGAGGAAGCAATACTTTTAGTCCGATAGCTGGCAGGACTAGAACCCAGCAAGGGTCTGTACTGTTAGCACCCCTTCGCCAGGCAGTGGGCCCAAGGGGGAAGCCAGTATTTGTGAAAGTACCATTTACAACTTCTGATTTAATGAATTGGAAAGAATTAGCAGGATCATATAGAAAGAATTCTGAAAAGGAGTATAGACCTTTTCATAATCCAAATTGGCAAGATATTAAAATTCTTACTCCTGAAGAAAAGAGGGTAATATTAGAAAAAGCAAATATAGAAAATGAGAGAATAAATGCAAAAGAAGATCCTGCTCATTTTATGCCAACTCAAGACCCAAATTGGAATCCTAATAGTAATGATGGGAAATTGATGATTAAACAGTATCAACAATTAATTTTGTATGGAGTAAAGAATGGAATACCCTGCCCAAAGAATTTGGCGAAATTGACTCAAATAATTCAGGGAAAAACAGAGGACCCATCCACCTTTTATGAACGATTATGTGAGGCAGCTAGGAAATGGACAGACTTAGATCCTGAGAGTGATGAGAACAGAGCAATATTTACTACTTTGTTTGTAGGGCAAGCTGCTCCAGATATTCGAAAGAAATTGCAGAAAGTGGATGGGATTACAGGAATGACTATATCACAGTTAATTGAAATTGCTTATAAGGTGTATAACAATAGGGAAGAGGAGGAAAAGAAAAATCAGGAAAAAGAAAAAATAAAAGATAGGAAACAAAAAGCTGCTATTTTAGCAGCTGCTTTTGTAAATGCCCAAGGATCAGCTGGAGGAAGAGGCAGAAGATATTTGAGAGGTAGAGGTAGAGGGTATTTGAGAGGAAAAGGCAGAGGAGGTAGAGATATGTTTAAACAATATACCCCATTAGGATTTAATCAATGTGCTGTATGCAAGAAACAGGGACACTGGAAGAGTGAGTGTCCAGAGAACAAAGAAGCAGTCGTGACTCAGTCACAGCAGATACCACCTGAAGCTGATTTACTTATGATGGGAGGAGATTCTGAATGATGGGGACCGGGGGTAGAAAATGATATTTTCCCAGCTGAGCCCCTGGTTCCAGTAAAGCTGGGAGATGAAGTAGTCGATTTTTTAGTAGATATTGGAGCAAAATATTCTGTTATAAATACATGTAAAGGACCAATGAGTAAATTTAATGTATCTATTGTTGGGGTCACGGGAAAGAATGAGATAAGGCCTTTTTTGAAACCTTTAAAATGTAAAATTGGAGGAAAAACACTGATGCATGAATTTTTATATATACCGGAATGCACCATGCCTCTCTTAGGACGGGATTTATTGAATAAATTGGGAGCACAAATCAACTTTAAAAAAGGAAGAATCCAAGTTCATTTTCCTGAAGCTAATGCCTGGCAAGCCCAAGTTTATTTATTACAGACAAACACAGATGAATCTGAAGAAATTCCAGAAGAGATTAAAGATGCAGTTTACCCTTTTGTTTGGGCAACAGAGAAACCAGGAAGAGCGAAAAATGTGGAACCGGTAAAAGTTGAATTGAAAACAGGAGCTCGACCGGTAAGAAAGAAACAGTATCCTATTAGTATAGAAGCCAGAAAAGGTTTGGAACCAATAATAAATAATTTTCTTAAATACGGACTTTTAAGAGAATGTCAATCTGATTATAATACTCCTGTCCTTCCAGTGAAAAAGCCACATAACCAAGGATATAGGCTGGTTCAAGATTTAAGAACGATAAACCAGTTAGTGGTGGACATTCATCCAATAGTCCCTAATCCATATACGCTGTTAACAACTATCAATGAATCAAATGCATATTTCTCTGTTATAGATTTGAAAGATGCTTTCTTTTGTATACCTCTGGAAGAAAACAGCCAAAAGATTTTTGCCTTTGAATGGGAAGATCCGTCGACTGGGAGGAGGACTCAGCTCTGCTGGACCATGCTGCCACAAGGGTTTAAAAATAGCCCAACCATCTTTGGAGCAGCTCTGAATAAGGAACTGGAACAGTGGTCCGGTAAGGAAGATCAAATCACCTCCTTCAGTATGTTGATGACATCCTATTGGGAGCAAATACTACTGAGATCTGCAAAGAAAAGACTGTTAGCCTCCTAAATTTTTTGGGAATGGCTGGCTACAGGGTGTCAGAGAAGAAAGCACAAATTGCAAAACAAACTGTAATTTATTTGGGGTTTGAGATTTCCCAAGGACAGCGAAGATTGGGAAATGGTAGAAAAGAAGCCATTTGCAGGATGGCACCCCCTCAATCCAAAAGAGAGTTGAGAGGATTTCTAGGAAGGGCTGGATGGTGTCGCCTTTGGATTCCAAATTATGGTTTGATGGCAAAACCATTGTATGAGGCAACCAAAGGCCCTGAAGAAAATCCTGCCTCTTTAATGCCAAGTGAAAAAGAGAGTGATCTTAACCATGATTGTTTGTAAGTCATTGAACAGGTATATGCCAGCAGACCAGATCTGAAAGATGTCCCTCTCCAAACTCTGGATGAAGAATTATTTGCTGATGGAAGCAGCTTTGTTGTAAAAGGAAAAAGGAGGGCTGGTTATGCCGTGGTAACTTTAACTGAAGATCGAGAAGTAAAAGCATTACCTCCAAATACATCCGCCCAGAAAGCAGAAATTATAGCCCTCACAAAAGCCTTAAATTTGGCTAAAGGTAAAAGAGTTAACATCTATACAGATTCTAAATATGCTTTTGGAGTTGTGCATGCTCATGGAGCAATATGGAAGGAGCGAGGACTTTTGTCTGCTAGCGGTACCCCTATAAAATATGGAACCGAGATTTTGAATTTGTTGGAAGCAGTACAGAAACCTAAAGAAGTTGCGGTGATTCATTGTAAAGCTCATCAAAAAGGGGACTCAAAAGTAATACAAGGAAATCGAAAAGCAGACGAGGCTGCTAAACGTGTAGCATTAAATACTATGATTTATGTTTTAATTCCATCAAAAGAAATTCAGGTGGAATCCCCAAATTATAATGAGAAAGAAAATAAATTAGCTATGTTATTACATCGTAAGAAGAATGATCAAGGATGGTGGATAACTTCACATGGACAATGTATAGTAACCCCTGAAATTATGAAGAAATTAATGGTCAAAACCCATACTGAAACACATATGGGAGCAGAGGCAATAGTGGAATCAGTAAGACGATATGCGATAGGAACCAAAATGTTATTGATTGCTAAAAGTGTGAGTAATAAATGTGAGATTTGTCTTAGGAACAATCCGAAAATACAAATCCGACCCCCTCCTGGAGAGGTAAAAAGAGGCATAACTTCCGGTGAGTATTGGCAAATAGATTTTTCAGAGTTACCGCGATGTAACCAATACCGATATCTATTGATATTGGTAGATACCTTCTCTGGATGGCCGGAAGCTTTCCTGTGTCGAACCAACAAGGCAAAAGAGGTTGTGAAACATTTGTTGAAAGAAATAATTTCAAGGTTTGGAGTCCCTTTAGAAATGTCCTCTGATAAGAGGCCCACATTTTGTAGCAGAGGTTATTAAAAATGTGAAGAACCAAATATTAAAGAAACAAATTCCTAAAATATATCCAGAAGCTCAGTGGAAATAGATTGAAGCTTTACCATTTGCCTTGTTAAGAATTAGGGTGACCCCGAGAGTTAGAGAAAAAGTAAGTTTATTTGAAATTTTGTATGGTAAACCTTATGATCCTTAATCTAACAGGAAGATCTGAACAAATGCATGTAATAGGAGAAAAAGTATTAACTGAATATCTTTTATCTTTGAGTAAGGTGTTGAATTCTTTGCATAAGTATGTCCTTTTGAAGACACCTTTACCTCTTGAATTTCCAGTACACTCATTTAATCCAGGGGATCAAGTTTATTTGCGAATGTGGAAGGACGACCCTCTTGGAGAAAAGTGGAAAGGACCTTTCCAGGTGCTGTTAACGACAAACACTGCTGTGAAACTGGAAGGAATAGATTCTTGGATTCATTATACGAAGATTAAGAAAATTCCACCTGGACTGTGGACATCTGTATTTAAGGAACCATTGAAGTTAACTTTGCGGCGTGTTCAATGAGATACTGGAGATGCTGCTAAATTAGTGTAACAATTTGATTATTGAACAGAATTAAATCAGAGAGAGAGGGAAAATGTGGAATGTGTTGTTGTTAATAATAACGATCAGTCAGATTGATTCTCAATTTTTGTTATAGAAATCGAAATATCTGGGAACTTTTAGCCCGAGAAGTAACCAACATGTCTTCCTTTTGTATTGCAGCCGAGCCACACTTGAAAACAGGGCTGCAATTGACTATTTACTTTTAAGACACAATCATGGTTGTGAAGAATTTAAAGGAATGTGTTGTTTTAATTTGAGTGATAATTCACAGTTAGTAGAGAAGAAAATTCAACAATTAAAAGATTTGGCATATGGGTTTAAAGAACGGGAAGGATTAGATTTTTCTTGGTTGTTCTCGTGGCTTCCAAATTTAAATTGGCTTAGACAATTATTTTTGTTTGTGGTACTGATCGTTATTTTAATTATGATTACATGTTGTATGATTCAATTTGTATCTTTTTGTAGAAAATAAGTATTATGAGACTCATGATGCTTAACATCATAAGTCTCAAAGGGGGGAATTGTTAATGTTAATCTTAATCAACATTAATTTTCAAAGTGGTATCATCCTGTGTATAGCCCTCACCCAGAACTGGGTTAAAAGACCAGTTAATAAGAAACCAGAATGATGAAGCTAGTGAGTGGGTGTTTGATTGGAGGAGATCAAGATGTATGTGTTTTAATTTAAGAACACTATGGTGATAGATAGTTTGCTGTGGATTCTATATTGCTCGCTTCTGTAATTTTAAACAATGCAGATTTGTTGCTTAGAAGTTAGATAACTAACAGGTGTGTGTTTGTAATTGTGTGGAGTAGTAATTAATTATAAGCTGTGTGTTTTAGAGGTAGTGAGCTATGGAAACTATAAACAAACGTGGTCCAAGCATGGCTTAGGGACAAATTGCGACCCTATAAGGTAAAAGAGGAAATAAGTTCATGAAGAGTTCACTACCCTGCCGACCACCAGAGACCACCCGAGACCCCCAAGAAGACCCTAAAGGTTTTAGTGCGCATGTGTTTAAGATGATGTAATATTATAATTAGTTCTCGGAAATGTAATGAATATGTAACAAGGAAATTTAAAATATGTATGAGAAGCATGGATATAAACAGAAAGGTGACTAGACCAGGTGTGCTTGATTTGTGGCAAGTCCACCGAGCACCCAGGCCTGAATAAAACAATATCTCTCCTGAGCGTGTGGAATTGGTTACTTGCACGCCGGGCACGAATCCGCTTTTCGGACAACAACCTCACTTTTGAAAAATGGATCTTGGCATTTCAATATATCACAAAGGTGTAAACTTCCCTCATTGCTCCTGCATCACCACACCACCTGAAACCCATGGCTCCTCAAACACAACACATACTTCCTCCGACACAAGGAGCTCCCAAAAGCCATATAAATTAGCAGTCTTATTGTGCCAGGAGGGCCATGAGGGGCTCAGACACTCCTCAGGAAGAAGATAAAGCAAGAATTCATTTTGCACATTTCCTTTTCCCACCTGAAAGTATTCTACTGTTTCCTAATCTTTATATACACAATTCTGTATGCTCCTACACCTGTGCTCCATTTGTTCCCCTGGGCTCACTCAGACCCTTGTCCTCCCTCCATCCGCCTTCCTTTGCTCACAGAGAGAAGAGAGATTGTTTAGCTCCTGGCTAACGTCTAAGTACGCTCTCAAGGCTTTCCAAAGCTGCAGGCTGAGACAGCAGCAAAACACTATAGTCAAGAACTCTCTTTTTTTGCTGAAGTGACCACCAACAAGAGGATTTTGCATACAATAGTGCCATCTTCAGTTCCTTCAGGAAAACTGCGCTACTGAAATACGATGCTGGATGCAAAGGAGAGGAAAGAGGCAGAAGAACATAAACAGAGTCCAAGAGGTACCACGGGGCTATTCCTTTATCTAAAAAAGCAGAGCTGGTGTCTCCAGCTAACATAACAAGGGCAGTTCCCACTCCGATCTCAGTTTTGGTTCCAGGACCAGCAACAGCTCACAGAAATCTTAACTGCAACAGCAGAGGAAGTCTCCCACTCCAAGCTCCTTTGGGGAACAGAGCTGTTAAACTCTAAGAAAATGTGCAAAATTCCCGCTTAGCTAGATATGTATTATTTTTGCAGGCATGGCAAAAAGGCTGAGCTGCCAAATTTTTCATATTTGCTCAATCTCAAAAAATACTATTTGTTTTTCTTAAAGGCAATAAAGGTCACTCTATTTTCTCAATACCAGCAAATAATGTATTTTTCCAGAGTCACCTGCAGAATGCATACAGAGCCATTTACACATACTGACAGCCATTTATCGACACTATCTGGCAAGCTTTCTTGCATAGTCTCAACATTTCAGTTTGTTGTGCTAAATAAAACCCATCGTGCTTCAATATACACACATGATATTCAGTGTTTAAAGAGCACTTTAAAAGCCATATGCCAAATTCTTATTGGAGCACTCTCTGAAGTGATGTCAATAGAAAAGTCTTATCCTTATAAAAAAAACACAACATGCACATCTGTTCACCTGGTGCTTAGAAATAACATCATATAGAGAAAAAGTAGGAACTGTTTGTACTCAGATCCTGTTTTTTTCCTGGTTTGTTAGTCTTCTGTCTTTGTAGGATTCTGTTGTGTGGTGGTGCATTCATACACCCCCTTTCTTCTCTGGGCCGCTTGTTGATCTCAGAAATTTCCATGAAACCTCGGCCTTGGTGTATTGAAGTCTGGCAGTTGAGCACTCCTTGACTGTATCAGAAACTCTGCATAGCTGAGGCTGGGAACATACTCCTACTGCCTGGTCCAGGTGTCCAGTAGAACAACACCGAAACCTTGAGAATTTTTTAGTAATTACCACCTGGGACTGTGGCCAGGATGGAAATTTACGGATGACTAAAGCCAACCATCTTGCGAACCTATAAACGGTGGTCCTAATTGAGGCCCTTTGAGCTCTCCTGGACCGCAGCGGCTGCACCCAGCATCTCCCTCTGAGTGGGACGCCTCTCAGAGCTTGCGATCTTTCGGGCCTGCGATATTCGGAGGACCGCTGGGTCCTGGGTGAGTCCCTTTAGAAGCTCAACCCTTTCGCCTGTTGAGAGGGAATGCCTAGACATTCGACGTGAATATTTCTTCACTGAAATCGAGGGGAATTTTTAACAGGTATACCTTCTGTATATATATTTTTTTATATATATATATATATATGTTTCTCTGTGTGTGTGAACTAATAGTAAGCATAATCTGTAATTAAGTTGTGATTGTAGTAGACTTACTAACTCACTTTGTAAATACTGAATTAGTTAATGATTAAGTGCTACTAGTTTGTAAATAATTAGTTGATAATTAAGTGTTGCTAAATTGTGAATGAAACCTAGACTGCTGCCAAACACATATAGTCCCTGAAATATAAACCCTTAGATGATTTTCCTTTATATGTTTCATCCATGTAATAAGTAATAGAGTGAACCTTGCCATCGAATTCTGTTAGGTCGCACCTTTATAAATCTCTATTAAAATCACTTTCTGCCAATATCTTTGATGGTGATTCTTTAAGCGGCCTCTATACCACTCATTCACGACATGTTGCTAAAAGCACAGATTAACCAACTCATTGCTATGTAATCCATCTGTATGTTTAGCCTTCCTCATACCATTTGCATTTAAAATCTTCTGGATTTAACTGTATATTCACAGGAACCAAGAGAGGTTTGGTATCCTCTTCCGTATTTGGTGAATGTGCTTCTTTCTTCAAGATTCTGTCAGTTATTCTGACCTAAAAAAAGGAAATGAGACAACTGCACTTAAGTAAAACTCTGTCCCTGTGTCGTGGTTTAACCTGGCAGACAGTCAACTACCACACAGCCACTCGCTCACTCCCCCCCCGCCATAGTGGGACGGGGAGAGAATCGGAAGGGTAAGAGTGAGAAAAACTCATGGGTTGAGATAAAGACAGTTTAATAGAAGAGAAAAGGGAAAATAAAAATAATAATGATAGAATATACAAAATGAGTGATGCACAATGCAATTGCTCACCACCCGCACTAACCGATAACCAAGTAGCAATCGGTACTTCCTGGATCACGCCTACCATTCATAGACTGAGCATGACGTCACATGATATGGAATACCCCATTGGCCAGCTGGGCCAGCTGTCCCAGCTATGCTCCCTCCCATCTTGTGCACCTGGCAGAGCATGGGAGCTGTCCTTGACTAGCAGGGTACTTAGCAAAAACTAAAAACATCAGTGTGTTACCAACATTCTCCTCATACTGAATCCAAAACACAGCACTAGGAAGAAATTTAACTCTATCCCAGCCAAAACCAGGACAGTATCCACCCCTTATTCTATACCATTTACGTCATGCTTAAGTCTCACATTTTTCAATACATACCAATTAATCACCACCACCTTTCTCGTCTTTATATATATATATACACACACAGAAAGATATCATTCCCTTAGTCTATGGGCCATCCCTCTAAAATGTCCATTGAGTTCATTTAGTCCATGACTTGGGCTCCATCTGTCATAACAGTCTTTCAGGGCAGGAGAGATGGTGTGTGGTGCTGGACTGTTGCATCCTGAAGCCAGTTCTGATTCCAGCATTGCTGCGCTCATCCGGTTCTATCATCATTGCACTTTCGTCAGTTTCATCGGAGTTAGTTCATTCTTCATTAATCTGGGTGATTTTCACTGCTATACCATTGATAAGAACCGTAGAAATGATGATATACAATATCATATAACAATTCACATCATACAATTCAGTTCATTGGCTACTTTCACCCAAAATTAAATCCCCTTGAGGTACACACCGGACTTCCCCATCCTTTCGCATTACCCACCAAGTGCACCCGGGTCCCTGAGCAAAAGCAATCCCACGAATGGGTTTTCCCTTGCCAGAGGCAGGAGTAACCCAGACTGTCTTCCCCAGCATATTTCTCATATGCACGACAGGGACTTTATCCCCATCTACAATACGCAGAAGTTTTGACTGGGCAGGGCCAGCTCGACTGAAAGATCCCCCAGTGTTGACTAACCAGGTAGCTTTTGCTAAATGTGTATCCCAATGCTTGAATGTCCCACCACCCATTGCTCTCAGTGTAGTCTTTACCAGTCCATTGTATCGTTCGATTTTCCCAGAGGCTGGTGCATGGTAGGGGATGTGATAGACCCACTCAATGCCATTCTCTTTGGCCCAGGTGTCTATGAGGGTGTTTCGGAAATGAGTCCCGTTGTCTGACTCAATTCTTTCTGGGGTGCCATGTCGCCATAGGACTTGCTTTTCAAGGCCCAGGATGGTGTTCTGGGCAGTGGCATGGGGCACAGGGTATGTTTCTAGCCATCTGGTGGTTGCTTCCACCATGGTGAGCACATAGCGTTTGCCGTGGCGGGTTTGTGGGAGTGTGATATAATCAATCTGCCAGGCCTCCCCATATTTATATTTCAACCATCGTCCTCCATACCAAAGAGGCTTTACTCGCTTGGCTTGCTTGATTGCAGCGCATGTTTCACATTCATGGATAACCTGTGCAATAGTGTCCATGGTTAAGTCCAGCCCTCGATCACGAGCCCATCTATATGTTGCATCTCTTCCTTGATGGCCTGAGGCATCATGGGCCCACAGGGCTATAAATAATTCACCCTTATGTTGCCAGTCCAGATCCACCTGAGCCACTTCAATCTTAGCAGCCTGGTCCACCTGCTGGTTCTTTTGGTGCTCTTCAGTACCCCAACTCTTAGGTACGTGAGCATCTACGAGACGTACTCTTGCAAACATGTTCTCTACTCGGGCCACAATATCTTGCCACAATGCAGCAGCCCAGATGGGTTTACCTATGCGCTGCCAGTTGTTCTGCTTCCATTGCTGCAACCACCCCCACAGGGCATTTGCCACCATCCATGAGTCAGTATAGAGATAAAGTACTGGCCATTTTTCTCATTCAGCAAAGTCCAAGGCCAGCTGGATGGCTTTCACCTCTGCAAACTGGCTAGACTCACCTTCTCCTTCAGCAGTTTCTGCAACTTGGTGTATAGGACTCTATACAGCAGCTTTCCACCTCCGATGCTTCCCCACAAGGCGACAGGACCCATCAGTGAACAGGGCATATTGCTTCTCGTTTTCTGGTAGTTTATTATACAGTGGGGCTTCTTCAGCACGCGTCACCTCCTCCTCTGGGGATATTCCAAAATCTTTGCCTTCTGGCCAGTCCCTGATCACTTCCAAGATTCCTGGGCGACTGGGGTTTCCTATTCGGGCCCGTTGTGTGATCAGTGCGACCCACTTACTCCACGTAGCATCGGTTGCATGATGTGTAGAGGGGACCCTCCCTTTGAACATCCAGCCCAGCACCGGCAGTCAGGGTGCCAGGAGGAGCTGGGCTACTGCATGAACTATCTCCTGTTTAATTTATTCAAAGGCTTATCGATGCTCAGGGCCCCATTTGAAGTCGTTCTTCCTCCTGGTCACGAGATAGAGAGGGCTTACGATCTGACTGTAATTTGGAATATGCATTCTCCAAAAGCCCACAACGCCTAAGAAAGCTTGTGTTTCCTTTTTGCTAGTTGGTGGGGACATGGCTGTTATTTTGTTGATCACATCCATTGGGATCTGACGACGTCCACCTTGCCATTTTATTCCTAAAAACTGGATCTCCTGTGCAGTTCCCTTGACCTTACTTTGTTTTATGGCAAAACCGGCCTTCAGAAGGATTTGGACTATTCTCTCCCCTTTCTCAAAAACTCCTTCTGCTGTGTTGCCCCATACAATGTTGTCATCAATGTATTGTAGGTGTTCCGGAGCCTCACCCTGTTCCAGTGTGGTGTGGATCAGTCCATGGCAAATGGTAGGGCTGTGTTTCCACCCCTGGGGCAGTCGGTTCCAGGTGTACTGGACGCCCCTCCAAGTGAAAGCAAACTGTGGCCTGCACTCTGCCGCCAAAGGGATGGAGAAGAACGCATTAGCGATATCAGTTGTGGCGTACCACTTGGCTGCCTTTGACTCCAGCTCGTATTGGAGTTCTAGCATGTCCAGCACGGCAGCACTCAGTGGCGGCGTGACTTCGTTCAGGCCATGATAGTCCACTGTTAGTCTCCGCTCTCCATTGGACTTTCGCACTGGCCATATGGGACTGTTAAAGGGTGAGCGAGTCTTGCTGATCACTCCTTGGCTCTCCAGTAGATGAATCAGCTTATGGATGGGAAGCAGGGGGTCTCGGTTGGGGCGATATTGCCGCCGGTGCACTGTTGTGGTAGCGATTGGTACCTGCTGTTCTTCAACCCTCAGCAACCCCACAACAGAAGGGTCCTCCGAGAGACCGGGCAAGGTGGACAGCTGTTTAATTTCCTCCATCTCCAGGGCAGCTATACCAAAAGCCCACCGGTACCCTTTTGGGTCCTTGAAATACCCTCTCCTGAGGTAGTCTATGCCAAGGATGCACGGAGCCTCTGGGCCAGTCACAATGGGGTGCTTCTGCCACTCATTCCCGGTTAGGCTCACTTCGGCCTCCATTACAGTTAACTCTTGGGATCCCCCTGTCCCTCCAGAAATACAAATGGGTTCTGCCCCTTTATAGCTTGATGGCATCAGGGTACACTGTGCACCGGTGTCTACGAGAGCCTTATACTCCTCTGGGTCTGATGTGCCAGGCCATCGAATCCACACAGTCCAGTAAACCCGGTTGTCCCTTTCCTCCACCTGGCCGGAGGCAGGGCCCCTCTAGTTCTGGTCATAGTATCCGTTTCTCACTTCTTGCAAACGCGAGTCCAGAATTCCTTCATTACAATCCAAAGTAAGATCAGCCCTTCTACTCTGTCTGGGGAACTGTTCACTGGAAACTGGACTGTCGTGGGACAGGTTTTTCCTGAAAACTGGAGCAGCATTTTTCCTGGGAGAACTCCCTTTTGTGGTTGTTTTTCCTTGCAACTCACGTACACGTGCCTCTAGGGTCAAGGTAGGTTTTCCATCCCACTGCCTCATGTCCTCTCCGTGGTCACGCAGGTAAAACCACAGGGTGCCCCGTGGTGTGTACCTTCTATATCCTCTCTGTTGAGCAGAAAAACGCTGACTCCTAATGGCTAAGATACTGGTCCGTACAGGTGGAGAATAGGACATATCCTCTTTGAATTGCTGGAACTCCCGGGACAGTTTCTCCACAGCCGAGACAAGGGAGGAAGAGACACTTTCTTCGTATTCCCGGAGTCTGCCAACCACGACATCCACCGTTGGTGCTTCTTCCTCTTTCCAGGACAGTACTGCCAACGAACTGGCATATGATGCTGCTGCGCTCCGTACCAACTTCCGCCACATGGGTCACGTGCACTGGACTTCATCTGGATCTTTGGGCGTTTTTTTCGTTGTCCAGGTCACTATAAACCACCTCCAGCACGCCTAATTCCCTCAGGTACTGGATACCTCTCTCCATAGTGGTCCACTTGCCTGGGCGATATATAACATCTGCCTTGAAGGGATACCTTTCCTTCACTCATGACAGCAGTCGCCTCCAGAGGCTGAGGGCTTGTGTCCCTTTTCCAATTGCTTTGTCAATGCCCCCTTCCCTAGCAAGGGATCCCAGCTGTTTGTCTTCCTTTCCCTCTAATTCCAGGCTACTGGCCCCATTATCCCAGCATCGGAGCAGCCAGGTAACAATATGCTCGCCTGGACGACGGCTGAAATCTTTCCGCATATCTCGCAACTCACTCAGGGATAGGGATCGGGTGGTTTCCGTCTCGTTTATGAGTTCTTCCTCTTCCTCCTCCCCTCCTCGTGATGGCCCTGCATTTCCATCATCCCTTTCTAAACGACCTGACTTCCACCTCAAAGATTTCTTCTTCTGTACAGGGGTGACGGATACCAGCAAGGGCTGGTCCTCTGGTTCTGCTGTAGTGACTGTTGCCGGGGTTTGGGTAGCTGCAGTGCCTGTGACGGGGGTTGGAGTACCCGCGGTGTCTGTCGCCGGGGTTTGAGTAGCCGCAGTGCCTGTCGCTGGGGTTTGAGTAGCCACCATGTCTGTTGCCGGGGTTGATCTCTGGACAGTATTCCTGAATAGTTGTTTAACCCTAAACAAGGCCTGAACCACATTCAGGAGACATAGCAATATGAACATGCTTGTTTGAACATCCCAAGGATATTCAAAATTCTCAGGGAATATTGTGGACATCTTCAAAAAGAGGATAGAAGAAAAAGGAGTTTCTGGAGATATGGAAGGGAAGATGAACAAGTGGGAGAAAGTGTCCCATCCTGTCTCCCCCTTAAATTCGTTCTCCGAGGAGAAAAAAGTGTAATTACTAATAGTTTCTAAGAGGTGGTTCCCAAGGTACAGAGATGACGGCGATGCTGAGTACAGATACCAGATTAGACTTACGACCAATGATTTTATCACCTCATAAAACAGCAGCAAAATGATAATCTTGGCCCAGTTCCGAATAAAGATAAACAGCACAAGAGGGAACATATACTGCAAGCAAGGTATTACATGACCCAACATTGATAGCCAATAAATCAACATTGTGACCAATTAATATAATGAATGCTTATAACAATTTTGCCTTAACATGCTTTGGTCAGATCTATCGTTATCTTAACCCTTCGAGCCCCACGTTGGGCGCCAAAAAGGACTGTCGTGGTTTAACCTGGCAGGCAGCCAAACCCCACGCAGCCACTCGCTCACTCCCCCCGCCCCCCCAGTGGGACGGGGAGAGAATCGGAAGGGTAAGAGTGAGAAAAACTCATGGGTTGAGATAAAGACAGTTTAATAGAACAGAAAAGGGAAAATAATAATAATGATAGAATATACAAAATGAGTGATGCACAATGCAATTGCTCACCACCCGCACTAACCGATAACCAAGTAGCAATCGGTACTTCCTGGATCACGCCTACCATTCATATACTGAGCATGACATCACATGGTATGGAATACCCCATTGGCCAGCTGGGCCAGCTGTCCCAGCTATGTTCCCTCCCATCTTGTGCACCTGGCAGAGTATGGGAGCTGTCCTTGACTAGGAGGGTACTTATCAATGACTGAAAACATCAGTGTGTTATCAACATTCTTCTCATACTAAATCCAAAACACAGTACTAGGAAGAAATTTAACCCTATCCCAGCTGAAACCAGGACACCCTGTTACGAATTTAACACTGGCAGAGTCCCACAGCTTCAGAAGCTCCTAGGGTGAAAACCACCAGAAAATCCCTTCAACTCGCCACAACAGAATTCTCATTCCATAATGCAAACACCACTAGTAAAGTACAGTAGGGACAATATTTTTACAACACACTGTCCATTTAAATAAAGCGGTCAATGTACCATTGTGCTCTGAATCTCTTCTACTATCACAACAAGCAATACAAATTAAAGGAATATGATGGATGCTGTCGCTTATACTGGGACTGAAACAGGTATGTAAAAAGTGAAGCTCAGAATCTGAATTTCCTTTGAGCTATCACAGCTAAGAATCAAGTCCACCATGTGCAAATTAATGTTAAATTTATCATAGAATCATAGAATCATTAAGGTTGGAAAAGACCCCAACACCACCATGCCCACTACACCATATCCCTAAGCGCTAATCTACACGTCTTTTAAATACTTCCAGGGATGGTGACTCAACCACTTCCCTGGGCAGCCTGTTCCAAGGTCTGACCACTCTTTCAGTAAAGAAATTTCTCCTAATGTCCAGTCTAAACGTCCCTTGGCGCAACTTGAGGCCATTTCCTCACGTCCTATTGCTAGTTACTTGGCAGAAGAGACCAACACCCACCTCACTACAACCTCCTTTCAGGTAGTTGTAGAGCGTGATGAGGTCTCCCCTCAGCCTCCTTTTCTCCACGCTAAACAACCCCAGTTCCCTCAGCCACTCCTCATAAGACTTGTGCTCCAGGCCCTTCACCAGCTTCATTGCCCTTCTCTGGACACACTCCAGCACCTCCATGTCCTTCTTGTAGTGAGGGGCCCAAAACGGAACACAGTATTCAAGGTGCGGCCTCACCAGTGCTGAGTACAGGGGCATGATCACCTCCCTACTCCTGCTGGCCACACTATTTCTGATACAGGCCAGGATGCCATTGGCCTTCTTGGCCACCTGGGCACACTGCCAGCTCATGTTCAGCCAGCTGTCAATCAGCACCCCCAGGTCCTTTTCCTCTGGGCAGCTTTCCAGCCACTCCTCCCCAAGCCTGTAGCGTTGCATGGGGTTGTTGTGGCCGAAGTGCAGGACCCGGCACTTGGCCTTGTTGAACCTCATACAATTGGCCTCAGCCCATCGATCCAGCCTGTCCAGGTCCCTCTGCAGAGCCTTCCTACCCTCGAGGAGATCAACACTCCCGCCCAGCTTGGTGTCGCCTGCAAACTTACTGAGGGAGCACTCGATCCCCTCATCCAGATCATTGATGAAGATATTAAACAGGACCGGCCCCAGTACTGAGCCCTGGGGAACACCGCTCGTGACCGGTCGCCAACTGGATTTAACTCCGTTCACCACAACTCTCTGGGCTCAGCCGTCCAGCCAGTTTTTTACCCAGCGAAGAGTGTACCTGTGTAAGCCATGTGTAGGTCTTATCTTCTGGCTTTCACACCATTGGACTCCTTTCCTTACTGCCCCACTAGAAGACTAGTTTGATTTTTAAAGAAGCTGTATTTCCAATTTGTAACAGTACAGCTGAGAATAATTTATCACAGTTATTAGAGACTATTGTTTCACTAAATTACTTCAAACTTTGCAGCAGATACATATGCAGTTTTCCAGTGTATTTCCCTGTCGTGGTTTAACCCAGCAGGCAGCCAAACACCACACAGCCACTCGCTCACCACCCACCCCCACCCCCGCCCCCGCCATAGTGGGACGGGAAGAGAATCGGAAGAGTAAGAGTGAGAAAACTCGTGGGTTCAGGTAAAGACAGTTTAATAGAACAGAAAAGGAAGGAATAATAAAAATAATAATAATAATAATGATGATGATGATAGGATATACAAAATGAGTGATGCACAATGCAATTGCTCACCACCTGCCGAGCAATGACCAAAAAACAGCGATCGCTACTTCCTGGACATGCCTACCATTCATATACTGAGCATGAAGTCACATGGTATGGAATACCCGGTTGGCCAGTTGGGTAAGCTATCCTGGCTATGCTCCCTCCCAGCCTCTTGTGCACTTGGCAGAGCATGGGAAGCTGAAAAGTCCTTGACTAGCAGGGTACTTAGCAACAACTAAAAACATCAGTGCGTTATCAACATTCTTCTCATACTAAATCCAAAACACAGCACTATAGCAGCTATTAGGAAGAAAATTAACTCTATCCCAGCCAAAACCAGGACAGTATCCACCCGTTATGCTATACCATTTATGTCATGCCTAGGTCTCACATTTTCCAATACATTCCAATTTGTCATCATCACTTTTCCTGCCTTTTCATATATAAACACACAGATATCATTCCCTTAGTCTATGGGTGTCGTGGTTTAACCCCAGCCAGCAAAAATAAATGCCACACAGCCGCTCGATCACCCCCCCCGGTGGGATGGGAGAGAGAATCGGGAGGGCACAAGTAGGAAAGCTCCCGGGTTGAGATAAAAACAGTTTAATAATTGAAATAAAACAAGTAGAACAGTAATAATAACAATGAGAACAACAACAATAACAGAATACACAAAGCAGTCAATGCACAACAGAACCGCTCACCGACCGCCGACCGCGTGTCACGAACAGGGGGCGAGCCCCCCCCCACACCTGGTTTTTATACTGAGCATGATGTCACATGGTATAGAATACCCCATTGGCCAGCTGGGTCCACCACCCCGGCTGTGCTCCCCCCTCCCGGTGCAAGCATCACCCAGCAACAGCCAAAGCATCAATGGGCCATCAATGCTCCTTTCACACCAAACCCAAAACACAGCACACCCCCCAAGCTACTGGGAAGAAAGTTAACCCTGTCCCAGCCGGAACCAGGACAATGGGCCATCCCTCTAAAATGTCCATTGAGTTCATTTAGTCCATGACTTTGGGCTCCATCTGTCATAACAGTCTTCCAGGGCAGGAGAGATGGTGTGTGGTGTTGGATTGTTGCATCCTGAAGCCAGTTCTGATTCCATTATCGCTGTGCTTGTCCGGTTCTATCATCGTTGCACTTTGCTCGGTTTCATCAAAGTTCATTCTTCATTAAACTGGGTGATTCTTACTGCAATACCGTTGATATGACATATAGCAACCATAGAAGTGATGACATACAGTATTATATAGCAATTGACATCCTAAAATTCAGTTCATTGGCTATTTTCACCCAAAATCAAATCCCCTTGAGGTACACACCCGACTTCCCCATCCTTTCGCATTACCCACCAAGTGCACCCAGGTCCTTGAGCAAAAGCAATCCCCCTGCTTTTCCATCATCCCTTTCTAAATGACCTGACTTTCGCTTCCAAGATTTCCTTTTATGTACAGGGGCAACTGATACTCGCACGGGTTGATCCTCTGGTTCAGCTGTAGTACCTGTCGTGGGGGTTGGATTAGCTGCAACGCTCGTCACGGGGGTTGCATTAGTCGCAGTGCTGTCATTTTGTCATTCAGATCCCGAGACCTTCTCTCCCCCTTGAGGGTTCTGAATATTGTTGAACAGAGCTCAGTAGGCATGGGCCAGGCCGCAGCACATTGCAGTGATCTGGGTCTCTCTGGAATGGCCAGGGTGACAGCATACGTTTTCCAAATACTTTACTAGTTTTTCAGGATTCTGCACTTGTTCAGGGGTGAAGTTCCAAAACATTGGAGGTGACCACTGTCCTAGGCACTTGCCCATACTATCCCAGGAAGGGTAAGAGTGAGAAAAGTCCTGGGTTGAGATAAAGACTGTTTAATAGAACAGAAAAGGAAGGGATAATAATAATAATAATAATGATAATGATATACAAAATGAGTGATGCACAATGCATTTGCTCACCACCCGCCAAGCAATGCCCAAAAAACAGCGATTGCTACTTCCTCGACACGCCTACCATTCATATACTGAGCATGACATCACATGGTATGGAATACCCCGTTGGCCAGCTGGGCCAGCTGTCCCTGCTATGCTCCCTCCCAGCTTCTTGTGCACTTGGCAGAGCATGTGTCCTGGTTCCGGCTGGGACAGAGTTAACTTTCTTCCCAGAAGCTTGGGGGGTGTGCTGTGTTTCGGGTTTTGTATGAGAGAAGCGTTGATGGCCCATTGATGCTTTGGTTGTTGCTGGGTGGTGCTTGCACCAGGAACTTTTTTTTATCTTTTCGGCCTCCCATGCACTGCCACGTGCAGGGGAAGCTGTGGGGGGGGGGAGCCTAGCTGGGGTGGTGGACCCAGCTGGCCAATGGGGTATTCTATACCATGTGACGTCATGCTCAGTATAAAAACCAGGGGTGGGTGGGGGGCTCACCCCCCCCGTTGGTGACACGCAGTCAGCGGTCGGTGAGCAGTTGCATTGTGCATTGCCTGCTTTGTATATTCTGCTATTTTTGTTGTTATCATTGTTATTATTACTGTTCTACTTTGTTTTATTTCAATTATTAAACTGTTTTTATCTCAACCCGCGAGTTTTCCTACTTGTGCCCTCCCAATTGTCTCCCCCATCCTACTGGACGTGGGGGGTGAGCAAGCGGCTGCGTGGGGTTTATTTGATGGCTGGGGTTAAACCACAACAGCATGGGAAGCTGAAAAGTCCTTGGACTAGCAGGGTACTTAGCAACAACTGAAAACATCAGTGTGTTATCTACATTCTTCTCATTCTAAATCCAAAACACAGCACTAGGAAGAAATTTAACTCTATCCCACCCAAAACCAGGACATTCCCAGAATAAAGATCAGATTATAAGAGTCTACCGTGTCCAGGCTCTTTGAACTAAAGGTAATGAATGGTTTAATAGTACATTAATCATAGAATCATAGAATCATACAGGTTGGAAAAGACCTCTAAGATCATCGTGTCCAACCGTCAACCCAACACCACCATGCCCACTACACCATGTCCCTAATAATAATGTATTATATGCATTCAGAGCACTCCTGACCAAACAATAGGGAACAGATCGCTTTTAAGCTAATGGAATTCTACTTAAACTGAATTGCAGTCCTCACATGGGACTCGCTGCACTCTCATGTGCAGTTGAACAAACATAATGGCTTTAACAGCTCTCATCCCTGCTACCTCGTGAAGAATTCCTCAGCCACAACTCCTCCTTCAAAAAAAAAAAATGGTAGAGGTATCTGCTCTTTCAGTGGGACTTTTCCCTGATGCTTTACTATGTTAGGCTGATAGAAAGATAGATGAGAAACAGAACTGGCACAAGATAAGGAAAAATGGCACTGGATGTTTGAAACCTGGGGTGGCGATGGAGGAAGACAAGATAGAAAGAGCATACACTAAGTTTGGCTTGAAAGCATGATTTGAGGCTGACAGAGTTGTTGCTCACTGACTCGTTAGGATTTACTTAAAAGCTGGATTGATGAAGAGGGTTTATTTTTAAATGCTTATTGTTGAGAACAGATAGGTAAAGCTTATGACCAGCAAATTAATTACTTTACAAATAGATGCAGATATCATATATGTAAAAGCTACAGGTGGAACCAGTGTAGCTTAAAAAAAAATTGTGGGCAGAAAAGCAAAATGAAGAAGAATGAACCTGATTAACCTCCCTTTTATCTACTTTCTACCCCTTTTGGCTGAACTGCATTCTCAATAAACATTTTGAATATATGGAATGGAGCCAGTTATGCTATCTGAATTTATTGCCTGACACTTTCCATTACAATAACCTCTTCTAAACTGCTTATTTTGCTAGTGTCCTAGTTATCTAAAGATTTTTTTATACTAGGTATCTGATCTAGGCTCACCTAATTCTAGAGGTTTCTTTTAAAAACCTGTGGTATGACATACAGTATTCTCTATACTGTCTTAAAAGCCTATAATCAGGACTGGGAAGTCAAACACAAAGAATTCATGTCAAAAATCAAAGTTGCTTGACAAACCTCATTCTGTTTGTGTATCTATGAAAGTATGGGGTTTACATGGCAAGGTTTTGGCAGCAGGGAGGGCTGCAGGGATGGCTTCTGTGAGAAGATGCCAGAAGCTTCCCCCATGTCCAATAGAGCCAGTGCCAGCTGGCTCCAAGACGGACCCGCCGCTGGACAAGGCTGAGCCAATCAGCAATGGTGGTAGCACCTCTGTGATAACATATTATCGTGGTTTAACCTGGCAGGCAGCTAAATACCACGCAGACGCACGCTCACTCCCCCCCCGCCACAGTGAAAAACTTCTGGGTTGAGATAAAGACAGTTTAATAGAACAGAAAAGGGAAAATAATAATAATGATAATGATGATAATAATGATAGAATATACAAAATGAGTGATGCACAATGCAATTGCTCACCACCCGTGCTGACTGATAACCAAGTAGCGACTGCTACTTCCTGGAACACGCCTACAAATGACGTCACATGGTATGGAATACCCCATTGGCCAGCTGGGCTAGCTGTCCTGGCTGTGCTCCCTCCCAACGCTTGTTTTGTTTTTTAAGCTTAATGTCCTTGACTAGCAGGGTACTTAGCAACAACTGAAAACATCAGTGTGTTATCAACATTCTTCTCATACTAAATCCAAAACACAGCACTAGGAAGAAATTTAACTCTATCCCAGCTGAAACCAGGACACATATTTAAGAAGGGGAAAAAGCTGCTGCACAACAGCAGCCAGAAGAGAGGAGTGAGAATATGTGAGAGAAACAACCCTGCAGACACCAAGGGCAGTGAAGAAGGAGGGGGAGGAGGTGGTCCAGGCGCCGGAGCAGAGATTCCCCTGCAGCCCATGGTGAAGACCATGGTGAGGCAGGCTGTCCACCTGCAGCCCATGGAGATCCATAGTGGAACAGATATCCACCTGCAGCACATGGAGCACCCCACACTGGAGCAGGTGGATGTGCCCAAAGGAGACTGTGACCCAATGGGAAGCCCATGCTGGAGCAGGCTCCTGGCAGGACCTGTGACCCCGTGGAGAGAGGAGCCTACGCTGGAGCAGGTTTTCTGGCAGGACCTGTGGCCCCGCAGGGGACCCACGCTGGAGCAGGTTTTCTGGCAGGACCTGTGGCCCCATGGGGGACCCACACTGGAGCAGTCTGTTCCTGAAGGACTGCACCCCATGGAAAGGACCCACACTGGAGCAGTTTGTGAAGAACTGCAGCCTGTGGGAAGGATCCACGTTGGAAAAGGTAATGGAGGACTGTCTCCCATGGATGGGACCCCACGCTGGAGCAGGGGAAGAGCGTGAGGAGGAAGAAGCAGCAGAGACAATGTGTGATGAACTGACTGCAACCCCCATTCTCCGTCCCCCTGTGCCGCTCGGGGGGAGGAGGTAGAGAAAATCAGGAGTGAAGTTGAGCCCAGGAAGAAGGGAGGGGTGGGGGGAAGGTGTTTTAAGATTTGATCTTATTTCTCATTATTCTCTGTTGTTAATTGGCAATAAATTAATTTCCCCAAGTTGAGTCTGTTTTGCCAGTGACTGTAATTGCTGAGTTATCTCCCTGTCCCTACCTCGACCCACGAGCCTTTCATCATATTTTCTCTCCCCCTGTCCAGTTGAGGAGGGGGAGTGATAGAGCAGCTTGGTGGGCACCTGGCGGCCAGCCAAGGTCAACCCACCACAATGATACACTGTGGTTACAGTTTCCATGAGGCCACTGTTGCATTCGAAGAATTACCATGGATCTCTGAGAATTAATGTATGGCTGCTTGGAAATGGAGACAGCTGTTTTTTAGGATACCCGACTCATTTGTTGTCAAACTGGGTTTTCCCACAAGTGGGAAAGAGGTTTCTGCTAGTGTAGTGTACCTGGACTTGGTGATATGAATTCATGGTGCTTTGTCTTCAGCAGTGCTATGAGTTAAAGGCATCACTGTTCCCTGCTGCTCAGTTTCACAGTCTTTTCTTTGCCCTATTTGTGGTGGCACAGCTATTTGTCTTCTTTCTCATCTTGGTGGAATGAACAGGACTGGGGAATGGCTTAAAAAAATAAATCTAAAGGGGAAGATAATTGTTTTAGGTCTGTAGTTCTGCAGAACCAGCAGTTTCATTGTACAGTTGAAGAGATGCGGGTATGGCTTGTGTAAGAAAGAAGTTGACAGTACTGCTGGAAGCGTAACTAAAACCACAGCCTGAGGGACCACCTATCTCTGACAGCATATTCCCCATTTTTTTTCCCCTTCTGCTTAGGACCTACTTTGTGTAATGCTGCAAAATGAAAGTGCATTTGTGCCGTGCAATGCTAAATGATGTTAAATATTTTGAAAGCAACCAAGTAACTCTCAAACTGAGCATTCAAAATTAACGGATTTTTTTTCTGTGCCTTATTCCCTATCCTTAAGAATAAGGATAATGGCAATACTTGCCTTAGCTCATAGACACACTGTGAAGAGAAATTAACTTTTACGGAAAACTTAGTTGTAATTTGTACTAAGCACTGCAAAAAAAACTCCAAGAGGAACAGTTAGTGTTTGTTGAGCAACAAATAAATCAGATAGCGTTCAGTCCACTTTTGCGTGAGACTATCACTTTGCCGCTCTGACAAAACATTCCCTATTCTGAGAACTGTCCAGCTTGAGAAAAATAATGATCTGGTAACTAAATATTTCTAATTGAAATCATAATCCACATGTACCAAGAAGACTAAGATTTCCTAGGCAATTTTAATTTTCATTAAACTTAGCCAAGTTTAATACTTCAACCTTTTAGTACTTCAACTTTGTAACCTCTGTCCTTTTAAACACAGGTTTCTGTGTTTAATTATCTGCACAGATACTAGGTTTGCTTCATAACGTATTTGGTAATGAACAAGATATAGGGATTTTCTCCCCAACATACTGCACCCTATATTCTTCTCTAAAAATCCTTCTTCTCTCTCCAGGTCCTCTGCCATTTGCTTGTCACCATTCTAGTCTTCTGCAAGCTCTCTTCTTTCACCTGCAAGGACCTGCTTTCTGTCCTCCTCTGCTGCAAACATCAGAGAATGATAGAATCATTAAGGATGGAAAAGACCTCTAAGATCGAGTCCAACCATCAACCCAACACTACCATGCCCACTAAACCATGTCCCTAAGCACCTCATCTACACGTCTTTTAAATACTTCCAGGGATGGTGACTCAACCACTTCCCTGGGCAGCCTGTTCCAAGGCCTGACCACTCTTTCAGTAAAGAAATTTCTCCTAATATCCAATCTAAACCTCCCTTGGCACAACTTGAGGCCATTTCCTCTCATCCTATCGCTAGTTACTTGGGAGAAGAGACCAACACCCACCTCGCTACAACCTCCTTTCAGGTAGTTGTAGAGCGCGATGAGGTCTCCCCTCAGCCTCCTCTTCTCCAGGCTAAACAGTCCCAGTTCCCTCAGCCGCTCCTCATAAGACTTGTGCTCCAGGCCCTTCACCAGCTTCGTTGCCCTTCTCTGGACATGCTCCAGCACCTCCATGTCCTTCTTGTAGTGAGGGGCCCAAAACTGAACACAGTATTCGAGGTGCGGCCTCACCAGTGCTGAGTACAGGGGCATGATCACCTCCCTACTCCTGCTGGCCACACTATTTCTGATACAGGCCAGGATGCCATTGGCCTCCTTGGCCACCTGGGCACACTGCCAGCTCACGTTCAGCTGGCTGTCAACCAGCACCCCCAGGTCCTTTTCCTCTGGGCAGCTTTCCAGCCACTCTTCCCCAAGCCTGTAGCGTTGCATGGGGTTGTTGTGGCCAAAGTGCAGGACCCGGCACTTGGCCTTGTTGAACCTCATACAGTTGGCCTCGGCCCATCGATCCACCCTGTCCAGGTCCCTCTGCAGAGCCTTCCTACCCTCGAGCAGATCAACACTCCCGCCCAACTTGGTGTCGCCTGCAAACTTACTGAGGGAGCACTCGATCCCCTCATCCAGATCATTGATAAAGATATTGAACAAGACTGGCCCCAAAACTGAGCCCTGGGGAACACCGCTCGTGACCGGCCGCCAACTGGATTTAACTCCGTTCACCACAACTCTCTGGGCTCAGCCGTCCAGCCAGTTTTTTACCCAGCAAAGAGTGTACCTGTCTAAGCCGGTGAGCCGCCAGACTCTCTAGGAGAATGCCGTGGGAGACAGTGTCAAAGGCTTTACTGAAGTCCAGGTAGACCACATCCACAGCCTTTCCCTCATCCACTAGGCGGGTCACCTGGTCATAGAAGGAGATCAGGTTGGTCAAGCAGGACCTGCCTTCCATGAACCCATGCTGGCTGGGCCTGATCCCCTGGTTGTCCCGCACATGGCTTGTGAGCGCCCTCAAGACGAACCGCTCCATGATCTTCCCCGGCACCGAGGTCAGGCTGACAGGCCTGTAGTTCCCCTGGATCCTCCTTCCGGCCCTTCTTGTAGATGGGCGTCACATTGGCAAGCTTCCAGTCGTCTGGGACCTCCCCTGTTAACCGGGACTGCTGGTAAATGATGGAGAGTGGCTTGGCAAGCTCCTCCGCCAGCTCCCTCAGTACCCTCGGGTGGATCCCATCCGGCCCCATAGACTTGTGAGCGTCCAGGTGGCATAGCAGGTCGTTAACTGCTTCCTCTGGGATTATGGGGGGTTTATCCTGCTCACCGTCCCTGTCTTCCAGCTCAGGGGGCTGAGTACCCTGAGGATAACTGGTCTGACTATTAAAGACTGAGGCAAAGAAGGCATTAAGTACCTCAGCCTTATCCTCGTCCTTGGTGGCAATGTTCCCCCCCGCATCCAATAAAGGATGGAGATTCTCCTTGGCTCTCCTTTTGTCATTAATATACTTGTAAAAGCATTTTTTGTTCTCTCATGACAGTGGCCAGGTTGCGTTCTAGCTGGGCTTTTGCCTTTCTAATTTTCTCTCTGCACAACCTAACGAGATCCCTGTACTCTTCCTGAGTTGCCTGCCCCTTCTTCCAAAGGTGGTAAACTCTCCTTTTTTTTCCTGAGTCCCAGCCAGAGCTCCCCGTTCAGCCAGGCCGGTCGTCTTCCCCGCCCGTTCTTCTTACGGCACATGGGGACAGCCCGCTCCTGCGCCTTTAAGACTTCCTTCTTGAAGAACGTCCAGTCTTCCTGGACCCCTTTGCCCTTCAGGACTGTCTCCCAAGGGACCCTCTCGACCAGTGTCCTGAGCAGGCCAAATTCCCCCTCCGGAAGTCCATGGTAGCGGTTTTGCTGGCCCCCCTCCTTACTTCACTAAGTATCGAGAATTCTATCATTTCATGGTCGCTAACCCAAGCTGGCCTCCGACCACCACATCTCCCACCAGTCCTTCTCTGTTTGTGAACAGCAGGTCAAGCGAGGCACCTCCCCCTAGTAGGCTCACTTACCAGCTGTACCAGGAAGTTATCTTCCACACACTCCAGGAACCTCCTCGACTGTTTCCTCTCTGCCATGTTTTATTTCCCGCAGATGGCCGGAAAGTTGAAGTCCCCCACGAGAACAAGGGCTAGCGAGTGTGAGACTTCTGCCAGCCTCTGGTAGAATATTTCATCTACCTCCTCATCCTGCTTGGGTGGTCTATAACAGACTCCCAGCAGGATATCTGCCTTGTTGGCCTTCCCCCTCATCCTTACCCACAAGCACTCGACCTCATCATCACTGCCATTGAGCTCCAGACAGTCAAAGCACTCCCTAACATACAGGGCTACCCCACCGCCTCTCCTTCCTCGCCTGTCCCTTCTGAAGAGCTTATAGCCATCCATTGCAGCACTCCAATCGTGAGACTCATCCCACCATGTTTCCGTGATGGCGACTAAGTCATAGCTACCCCGCTGCATAATGGCTTCCAGCTCCTCCTGTTTGCCACCCATGCTGCGTGCATTGGTATAGAGGCACTTGAGCTGGGCTACCAATTTCTCCCCCGACATCGGCGTGCCGCCCCTAGGCTCTTCTCTAGTGAGCCTGGTTTTATCCCCTTCCCCCTTCAAACCTAGTTTAAAGCCCTCTTGATGAGCCCCGCCAACTCATACGCAAGAATCCTTTTCCCCCTGTGAGACAGCTGAACTCCATCTGTCGCCAGCAGGCCCGGTGCCGTGTAAACCTCCCCCTGGTCAAAGAAGCCAAAATTTCGCCGATGGCACCAGCCCCTGAGCCACGTGTTGATCCGATGAGTTTTCCTGTTCCCTTCAGTATTCCTCCCTGCCACTGAAGGGATCGAGGAAAACACTACCTGTGCTCCCGATCCTTCCACCAGTCGCCCCAGTGACCTGAAGTCCCTTTTGATCGCTTCGGGACTTCTCTCTGCAACCTCCTCACTGCCAGCCTGTATAACCAATAGCGGGTAGTAATCGAAGGGCCGTACCAGTCAAGGGAGTTTCCTAGTAATGTCCTTAACCGGGGCCCCAGGGAGGCAGCAGACTTCCCTGTGGGATGGGTCTGGCCGGCATATTGGGCCCTCTGTCCCCCTCAGAAGGGAATCACCTATGACAATTACCCTCCTTTTTTTCTTAGCGGAGGCAGTCGTAATGCGTGGGGCTGACTGACTCGCCCTGGGCAACCCCCTGGATGGACCTTCATCTACATCCTTGTTTGTCTGGCCCTTAAGTTCCAGGGCCCCGTATCTGTTGTGTAAGGGCAACTGGGAAGGTTGAGGTAAGGGAGGCCAGGCGGGGATTCGCCTGGCGCCCCGAGCAGGGACCTGTGTCCATTCCCCCCCATCTCCTAGGTCCCCTCCTTCTGCCTGGTGGCAAGAGGGCAGGGGATCCTCCGCTTCTTGTGGAGCCTCCATCTGCTGCCCTTGCCTCAGGGATGGTAGGGTGTGGCTCCACCAATCTATCTCCCTCTCACACTCCCTGATACTCCTTAACCTCTCCACTTCCTCTTTCAGCTCTGCCACCAGGCTGAGCAGATCATCCACCTGGTCACAGCACACACAGGCATTGTCTCTGCTGCCCTCCTGTACAAGTGACAAGCTCAGGCACTCCCTGCAGCCGGAGACCTGGACAGAGGTATGTTTGCGTAGGGGCTCAGTCTGGGTCGCCACATTCCTTCTGGCGGTGGCTTTCGGCCGAGTGGAAACCATGGCTAGGTTCTCTTCTGGGAGGGCTATGACCACTAGTTGAGCTAGCCTCTAGAGCCAGGAGGCGGGGGGCTGCGCCCTGCCCGCTCGCCTTCCCCGCACGCCCTACCTGCGCGAACTGCCACACCCTTCTGACGCGCCACACCCTGTTAGCCCGCCCTGTTCACTGCGCTTCGGGTCGCTCATGCTCCTTGGGGGCTGCTCTTGTATGTGAGGGGGTTTGGCCACCGTCCCTCCTGTCCCCGCCCACGCTGAGTCAGAGCTGCCTCTCGTCAGGAGCTCACTCCTCCAGCTCGGGGGAGGGGGGGTCTGGGGCACCCTCTCGCTCCCTGCGCTTTTGCCGCGGTTTTGCCGCTTTAGGAAGGGTCCCCCGGCGCGATCCTCCGCTCCGGACCCTTCGCCTCAGTGGCTTCATGTCTCTCCTCTCTTAACTTCTACTAGTGACAGCAAAGATGAAGATTAGAAAGAGTGCTAACTGCATTCTCCCACAACTAAAGTCTTATTAATAAGGCAGGAACAAAGGAAGAAATTTTCGTTTTTTCCCCTGCAGCAGGCAGTGTTGCTGCTAATGGGAAAAGGCTGTAAGAATGTTTTCTCTTCACCCATATTTCTTTTCCTTTCCAACTTGGTTTGGGAGGAAACTGTTTGGTTTTCCTTGTGGAACTCCTAACCTGTCATATAACAGATATCTGCTACTTAGTCCTCCAAGCATTTGATTCCAGGAGGAAATACTCTGGCTTTGCTACCCCCATGAAAGTCAGTGTTAAGCGCTGTTGAAAATGCCTCCCTAAACTTTCATGGCTGTATCTAGCATAGTTATTAAGATAAAAAGGTAGGTCTTCCACAACAGTTATTATAAAGTAAATATATTCTTGACATACCTTTGTATTACCAAAAACTCCACAAATTTGGAGCAATGTTGACACTAGCATCCTTTTAAGGAACTGTTGTACAGTGCCTTAAAGCACGCTCAGTTGCCTTCCTTTCACATACGAAGGAATGGCTACATCTAGAAGGAAAATTTGAAATACTCTTCCAGCTACTAAAAAATTAGTTTCTCTTCTGGGTAATGACTTTGTCCTGGTTTCAGCTGGGATAGAGTTAATTTTCTTCCTACTAGCTGGTATAGTGCTGTGTTTTGGATTTAGTATGAGAAGAATGTTGATAACACACTCATGTTTTCAGTTGTTGCTAAGTACCCTGCTAGTCAAGGACTTTTCAGCTTCCCATGCTCTGCCAGGTACACAAGAAGCTGGGATGGAGCATAGCCAGGACAGCTAACCTAAACTGGCCAATGGGGTATGCCATACCATATGATGTCATGCTCAGCATATAAGGCTGGGGGAAGAAGAAGGAAGGGGGGGATGTTCAGAGTGATGGCGTTTTGTCTTCCCAAGTAACCATTACACGTGATGGAGCCCTGCTTTCCTGGAAATGGCTGAACACCTGCCTGCCGATGGGAAGTAGTGAATGAATTCCTTGCTTTGCTTTGCTTGCGTGCGTGGCTTTTGCTTTCCCTATTAAACTGTCTTTATCTCAACCCATGAGTTTTCTCACTTTTACCCTTCTGATTCTCTCCCCCATCCCACTGGAGGGGGAGTGAGCGAGCGGCTGTGTGGTGTTTAGATGCCAGCTGGGATTAAACCACGACAGACTTAAAACAACAATTACTTTTTCCAATCATATGCTACCAGCGCAGTCCTAACCATCATTAATATCTAATGACCTACATATTCAAACACCATTAATGTCAAGGTACCTGGTGTCCAGCCAAGGTCAACCCACCACACCCATCTTGATAGATCAGTACAGACTCACAGCCCAGGCCATGTAAGCAGGTTACTGAACAGGTGTATCCCATAACAGGAACAAAACCATGTTCAGTTAGTCAGTCATCCTAGTCATTCCACGAGTAGACTATGCTTAGCTGGTTTGCAGGATTGCTGTTTATCAGAGAACTCTCCATGGAGGGTGGGGGGAGGAAGGCAGAGAGGGGCACTACCACCACAGCCTCTAGTATGCCATCATGGCTACCAGCACAGTTGGAAGCAGTACTAGAAAAACAGCAGCTGGAGCTCTAAGAGCTGTTTATGCTCCATGTTACTAAAGCTGAAGTTGCTGCACAGACACTAGTAGTGGTTCTGTAACAATTTCTTACGAGTAGAAGGAGACCCAGTGGACCAGACATCACAGACAAAGCTAGAACTCTTAATTTGGAAGTCATGCATCTTAAAATAAACGATCTGCAACAGCTGCACCCACTCTGAGTGAGTGAACAGTACTTTGGTTCAGGCATCACCAACAAGTAGGCCTGACTGAAATCAGCCTTGCTGTGCAAACCGTGAGAACTGTGCTAGGCCATGTCTTCTCAGGAACTAAGGAATCTAGGCCATGTCTTATCAGGAGCCAACAGTACCAGCCTGAGCTGGGACTAAACAAAGCTAAAACTGCTACAGCTGCACATACCCCAAAGGGGGGTTTGACTACGAGTCAATCACTTGACACTATAAATGTCTGTAGCCCCCCTGAGCCCATTGAGCTCTCCTGTATGGCAGCAGGCTACACAGTGGTGATCTCCCCCTTGAGCAGGGATGCCTCTCAAGGTTACTCCTCGAGGTTGAGACACCCCTTACCTGGCATCTGATATCTATAATGAGGTAAGCAACATTTTACATTAGGCCTAAAAGTATATTGTATGCTAGCAACATCTATATATATCCAGCTATAGCTTAATTATTAGAAGTGTAGTAAGTAGTAGAGTGTTTGACCACTAAATCATCATCATCTAAATCACTGTTTAACTAACATTCAATTATTGCTTGATCCCCATTTGATTACCATTTGATTTTCATTCAATCATCGATTAATTACCATTTGATCATCATTTAATCATTAATAAAACCCTTTTAGTTAACCCCACAACAATGAGTTCTCTTAATTCATCTGCGACACAATCAAAGAACTTAATCAATTGTAACTTGTTCATTTTCAACCTCTTTAATTACAACTGCAGTCTTAAATGATTTTGGTAGGAATTTTGCCACCAAAAGCTCTTCTTATGCTTATGTGCAGCAGCAGTTTTCTTTGTTTTGAAGTTTCTAGTGGATCTTAAAAGAATAGCTCCCAGTCAATTAGATTACACAAATAAAAACGTGACAATTTAACTGTTTCATTTCTTAAAGTCACTACTCCTAAAACCCCACCTCATACTCATGGTTTTAAATGCAAGAATCCACTAATGAAAGTATTTAGTTCAAATAAGGAAAATTATTTTTAAAAGTGCTACTTGGTGTGACCTGGTCTTCTCTTAAATTCTGAGCAGATGAATAGATAAAAGCTCAAGACATAAATCTCAAGCAAACTGCAGGCTGTGCTGATAGAGGGAACTAACACTTAAGGGTTAATAGCAGAGCCATTGTCTGGCTTGCTAGTGCAATCTTTTGCAGCTAGCAACTCGGATAGACAAGATGCTGTTATAAGCATAATAAATATTGTAAGCAGAAGTTACAAAGGCTGTGTAGATAACAGGATCCTTGAATTACTAAACTAACTAACAATTCCTGACTGAGACCTTACTGTGGTGCATCCTCCCACTTGATAAGAGAGGATAGACCTTGAGCTGGCTTGTTAGGCCTCCTATGTAACACCTGTGATGAGATAAGTGTCCTATGTAAATCACTAACAATGAACAACTGTGAAGGGATAAGTGTTAAAGGACAAGATAACCTGATGCCTTGTTACATTCCAAGAGTCAAGGAACTGATGAGTTAATTAAGTGACCATATATAGACAAAGGAAGCCCAGAGTTCAACTAACAGACACAGTGAAGACAACTATGGACAACCACCAGAGAAGGAAAAGACCCTAACCCTAATTTTACTGCGCATGCTTGGACTATGTAAATGACTTCCAGGAACTCATTACCATAAGACCACCTTTTCTAAGGAATGTAATGAATATGTACATATGGATTGCATATAACCCCTGTAAGTTAAGTACCCTGGTGCGCACGACTTTGGTGGGACTACCCCCCGTGCTGCCCAGCGCTGAATAAACGTACCTACTTTATAACCTTTTAGGTTGTGGAGTCTGTTTTCCGCACATCAGTGCACATATAAATTGTGAGAAATAAGCAGGCTCTACACTGAAAAACAAGAACTTCAAAGCAGGACAGAAGAGTTCCTCAGTTCCTTTTTTGAGGCAGTGAGCCCTCCATCAGAAGGGACTGAAGAAAGTTATACTGGTTGTAAGAATAGTAGCATATGTCCAGAGCTCCTTAAAACTGGGACAGCTTGCTACCAGTTAGCCTGCCCATACTCTCCTACAACTGTATTGAAGATGATTAAAACTGTATAAGCAGTGTAAGTTAATAACTGGGAGAAAAGACTCTTAAATATACAAGCTGTACCACTGTCGAGCTTCTACGTACCTCAGACTGAACCAATGGGTATGTGGTCACTGCCAGATGATAAATCTAAGTAAAATTAAGAAGAAATGGAACACTAATTTGATTTGTCTTCAACAGATAAAGCCTCTACTATTTGTATATAGATTTTTTTTTTTTAGAGACTGTAAAGAAATACTTACAAGAATGTAACCAAAGTTATCACCTGAGGGATTAACTTACATTTTTACCATCTTTTGGGGGTGGTAATGGGTCCACAGGCTCGTTAAAACCGATGTAAGCCTTTCCATGATTTACGAATTGCCCAAAATGCTTTCATGCCGTCTCCGTACATCAAACAACGCTCTGATGTTTTGTTCGTTTGCCCACATAACACGTTACAACTCTAACCAGACAAGGTGTCGCTGGTCAGTTTCTGCCGCCCGAGCCGCTCCTACCCCGGTCCCTCTCCTCCACGCGACTCCAGCACCCTCGGCGGCACGCAGGGCGCAGCGGAGCCCGCCTTGGGCGGCAGAGCAGGGCAAAGCGGCCCGCCCCGAAGGGAGGCAGCGGCTCGGCCGGCCCGCGGCTCCCCTTAGGGGGCTGAGCAAGCCGGACTGCAGGCGGCGCTCCAGCCAGAGCGGGTGAGGCAGTGATAACCGCCGCACCATGTTCGTGGAGACCCCCCGCCCGAGGGCTCCGCTGCGCGCCCCCAGTGAGCCGCCCTTCCCGCCCCAGCCGGGCCGGGCCCGAGGGCGCTGCCAGCTGGCGCCACACAAACAGACACGACTTCTCTACCTGCGGCAGCAGCACCGCACTCCCACGGCGGCAACAGGAAGCACCCCGGACCGGAGTGAGGGCGACGGCGGGAGCCTCTCTCTGGCCCCCAGCGGCGGGCGTAGCGGGCTGCGTAGTTCCCGAGGGCGGCTCCGCTGAGGAAGCCGCCCGAGCGCTGCCAAGCGCAGGACTACGCTTCCCAGGGAGCCGTGCGCAGCGCGAGGCCGGCGGGGAGGGAAGCGGGGCGGGGCTGCGCGCCTTCCTGCAGGCGCGGCGCTGCTGCGGTGTGACCAGAGCTTCCCTTCGTCCCGCGGCGAACGGTGTCTACCGCCATCTGGTTGCTTGCAGCCGTTTGTTTGTGCGCTGTTGAATCGTCTGTACTCGACTTGGTGCTGAAGGGGTTTCTGAGGATCGGGGGGCTGAGCGCACGCTGATGGGGAGCACGTGTTTGGCGGCAAGATCGCAGTTTGCAAACTGCACCTTAGACCCAAAGCTCCGCGGGGAGGGGGGGGCTGGCAGACTACTTGCCTGAATGGGATTAATACCAATGGTAAAACAAAAACCAAAATGCTAGATGTAGCTCTGATGAGCCTAATGATTTGGCTTAGGGCAGGCGGTGTAATGATTATTTTTAGTGGCTTTCTCATCTCCCTCCTCTTTTTCTTTGTAAACAAAGACTCTAGTGCACCATTCTTCCAGGCGCTGGGCTTCACTGCCATGAAGTACATGTGCTATAACAAAACATGATTTGTGCCTGACCGAGTTCTCAAGCATAGGACATGGACAAGCATGCATTTACCAAATAGCCATGAAGAAAAGATTATATTTGCTGGTGATGATTTATCAGGCACCTCTATTAATGTCCAATCAAAAAAACAACAAACAAACAAAAAACCCCAACCCCCCTAAAAATAACCTCACCAATTTGCTTCCATGCTTTTGTAGTCAGTATGGTGATGAAGTGTAGATGTAATCCTTGCCAAAACAAACCATGTTGTTTCTTAGCATGACTGGCTGAGCGCCTCTCCTGGTTTCGGCTGGGATAGAGTTAATTTTCTTCCTAGTAGCTGGTATAGGGCTGTGTTTTGGATTTAGCATGAGAATAATGTGATAACACACTGATGTTTTAGTTGTTGCTAAGTAGTGCTTACACCAAGTCAAGGACTCTTCAGCTTCCCATGCTCTGCCAGGTGCACAAGAAGCTGGGAGGGGGCACAGCCAAGACAGCTGATCCAAACTGGCCAACGGGGTATTCCATACCATATGACGTCATGCTCAGTATATAAACTGGGGGGAGTTGGCTGGGGAGCAGTGATCCTGCTCGGGGACTGGCTGGGCGTCGGTCAGCGTGTGGTGAGTGGTTGCATCACTTGTTTTTCCTGGATTTTGTTCCTTTCTCTCTCTCTCTCTCTCTCTCTCTCTCGTTGTTTTCCTTTTCATTACAATTTTATTATTATTTTATTTCAATTATTAAACTGTTCTTATCTCAACCCACGAGTTTTCTTACTTTTGCTCTTCAGATTCTCTCCCCCATCGCACCAGGGTGGGAGGAGGGTGAGCGAGCGGCTGTGTGGTGCTTGGTTGCTGACTGGGGTTAAACCATGACAGCGCCTTCTGTGGGGAATGATTTATCATGAGTCTCTTGACCTGCTCAGGGAGGTATGCAACACTTGCTGAGCAAATGACAGGTAAGCAGACTAGACATCAGGGACAATCAGCCAGCCAATACATATTAGAAATTCACTATATTTAATCCTAGGTTTTTTTTTGGTCCTAGTTAAATCAAGTTGGGAACATGTCCTTTTCATAACTGGGACCCTGGTTAAAGTCAAATTCTAGGGATATTTATAGCTCATGCTTGGGAAAACTGCTGAATTGCATGCAAGGAAGGCAGCAGAGATAGCTTCCCCATGAGCCGGCAGTGTGCCCAGGTGGCCAAGAAGGCCAACGGCATCCTGGCCTGTATCAGAAATAGTGTGGCCAGCAGGAGTAGGGAAGTGATCATGCCCCTGTACTCAGCACTGGTGAGGCCGCACCTCGAATACTGTGTTCAGTTTTGGGCCCCTCACTACAAGAAGGACATTGAGGTGCTGGAGCGTGTCCAGAGAAGGGCAACGAAGCTGGTGAAGGGCCTGGAGCACAAGTCTTATGAGGAGTGGCTGAGGGAACTGGGGTTGTTTAGCCTGGAGAAGAGGAGGCTGAGGGGAGACCTCATCACGCTCTACAACTACCTGAAAGGAGGTTGTAGCGAGGTGGGTGTTGGTCTCTTCTGCCAAGTAACTAGCAATAGGATGAGAGGAAATGGCCTCAAGTTGTGCCAGGGGAGGTTTAGATTGGACATTAGGAAAAATTTCTTTACTGAAAGAGTAGTCAGGCCTTGGAACAGGCTGCCCAGGGAAGTGGTGGAGTCACCATCCCTGGAAGTATTTAAAAGACGTGTAGATGAGGCGCTTAGGGACATGGTGTAGTGGGCATGGTGGTGTTGGGTTGACGGTTGGAATTGATGATCTTAGAGGTCTTTTCCAACCTTTATGATTCTATGTGAGAACGATATTACAAAACAAGCTAGACACAAATCCCAATCTGTACTTTTTGTTCAAGTACAGCCCAAACCAGATTGTGTGACTAGCAGCGGGAGTATTCCTGCAAGAAAACTACTGTGTAATTGAATTTCAAACTCTGGAAGGAAATGAGGCAGCAGAGACTAACACCACCCATCATCCTGAAATTCAGCTGCATGCAAGCTGAGTCAGACCTAAAGTCTTGCTTCTTTGTAACCCAGCAAATTCACGATCATCTTTTGCCTCTGAGCCACTCTTAGAATCCAAGAGCCTTATGGCTCTTGGACATTTGAAGATTTTGATCAATGATTCAGGAAGTCTGGCCACCTGCTACCACATTAATTTGAAATGCAATGCTAACACCCCATGCTGGTGCTATGAAAGTGAATTAAACTAAAAAACACAAAATCGGAGATGTGTGAAGAACTGATTTTTTTTTCAGCATGCAAGCAGCTAGTCTTACTCTTTGTCACGAATGAGTGGTTTAGAGGCCGCTTAAGGAATCACCATCAAAGATATTAGCAGAAAGTGATTTTAATAGAGATTTATAAAGGTGCGACCTCACAGAATTCGATGGCAAGGTTCACTCTATTACTTATTACACGGATGAAACATATAAAGGAAAATCATTTAAGGGTTTATATTTCAGGGACTATATGTGTTTGGTAGCAGTCTAGGTTTCATTCACAATTTAGCAACACTTAATTATCAACTAATTATTTACAAACTAGTAGCACTTAATCATTAACTAATTCAGTATTTACAAAGTGAGTTAGTAAGTCTACTACAATCACAACTTAATTACAGATTATGCTTACTATTAGTTCACACACACAGAGAAACATATATATATATATATATAAAAAAATATATATATACAGAAGGTATACCTGTTAAAAATTCCCCTCGATTTCAGTGAAGAAATATTCACGTCGAATGTCTAGGCATTCCCTCTCAACAGGCGAAAGGGTTGAGCTTCTAAAGGGACTCACCCAGGACCCAGCGGTCCTCCGAATATCGCAGGCCCGAAAGATCGCAAGCTCTGAGAGGCGTCCCACTCAGAGGGAGATGCTGGGTGCAGCCGCTGCGGTCCAGGAGAGCTCAAAGGGCCTCAATTAGGACCACCGTTTATAGGTTCGCAAGATGGTTGGCTTTAGTCATCCGTAAATTTCCATCCTGGCCACAGTCCCAGGTGGTAATTACTAAAAAATTCTCAAGGTTTCGGTGTTGTTCTACTGGACACCTGGGCCAGGCAGTAGGAGTATGTTCCCAGCCTCAGCTATGCAGAGTTTCTGATACAGTCAAGGAGTGCTCAACTGCCAGACTTCAATACACCAAGGCCGAGGTTTCATGGAAATTTCTGAGATCAACAAGCGGCCCAGAGAAGAAAGGGGGGTGTGTGAATGCACTACCACAATCCACCCCGTGACTAAAGTCAATCCATCTTGATCACAGAGTGGTGGTGTGGTCGCCTCTTGCCTCTGTGCCTATAAACAGATCAATGCCATATTCCAATTGTAATTTGAGGGAAATTTTTGGTTGGTATACTTAATTATTAATATACTTAAGTATTAAGGTTTTATTAAGTACAATTAAGCAATGTTATATATGCGAGGATGTTTTGGTATTAGTGCCATTTGTTTAGTTATTTTCCACACTTTAACACATAGAATAATGTTCAACAACAAGCATAGCACAATAGAAATTAGTAAAATTGTTATGGGATGTAAAACCCAATTCAACGTTCCTGTTGCTGTTGGTGACCATCCAAATAAAACATCCCACCAGTGATGTTCTCCATCCTTCTTCACCTTTTCTAGGACATGATGCATCCTCTCTGCATCATGATGGACGGTAATCAGAGTCCTTTGTCCGTTGTTTCGAATCTGGTTTAGCAATTGACTCAGGTCATCATGTTGTAACAGTTTTCGTACTAATGTAAGATTCATTCCAGTGGGGGTAGGTAGTAGATCTTGATAAGATGTATAGCTTGATTGTAGCAACTGATGGGTTGTGACAGGAGCTGAATAGTTGAAGTCGCATCCCATAATCTTAGTAAAATTACAAACACAGATATTTGAGTGGTTAGATGTTTCCACAATTACGTTATCTGTAAATATAGAATCACAAAGAGTTCTCATGCAAACACATCCATTTCCAACATATATAAGTACAGTTTCAGGGGTTTCATCAGGATGTATTTCAAAATGACAAACATTTTGTCTAGTGTCAAGACAAAGTCTTGAGCCTTAATTGTATTGCTTGCACAAATAAATCCCTGTTGTTCTCGCACAAGACGTGCATCAACATCAATAGTTTGCCATTTATTCCCATTTTTTTGGGCCCATACTCTATGTTCTAACGGGTAGAGTACCGTTCCATTGTGATTTAATCCCAGCGCAATGATTGGGTATATGATATATACTGAAGCACTGCGTATTGTCAAAACAAAAGCTGTGACTTTGCTGTCAGTGGAGTCATAAGTAAAATTGACTAGATGCCACCAAGATTGAAATTCTTTTTCAAATTTAGTTGCATTAACCCAAATTACTTTTCGGATTTCAGTGGGCAAGGTGCCCTCATCACCTTCCCTTATAATTGCTGCCACGGTAGATGGTATCCATAATTGAGCCTGGATGCAGCTAAGAGCTAGAGAAATATTATTTTGAATTGTGCCAAATGTGTTTGCGATTAGTTGGTGGTCCTTTTCATTAATTCTTTCCCATGTAGACAATATATTAGCCAAAAGCCACTGGCTCGTTCCTAATGCTGTCAAAGAAGATCGTAATGGGTGTTCTAATTTATGTAAATCACTTGTTGCCGAATTTATTTTGTTTGCTAAAACTGCAGCATCCTTGCTGTTCAATATTCCTAGTCCCGTTCCCAGGATGCCAGTCACATCTCTCTGTGGAGGAATCAGTGTCTGAGAGTACAAGCAGTATCATAGCGTTGGTAAACAAGAAGCCGTGGGAAGATGGGAAGTGAAAGAAGCCGTGGGAAAAAAGGGAGGTAAGATGTGATAGCTCGCGGTTCTGAGGGCGTGACAAAAGATAAAGAAATTAGCGGAAGAGTGTCGAGATGACCTTTGCTTAGGGGATGTACTAGGGAATTCTTTGAAGTGCATACGTGGCATAATGTGAGGAATAAAAGGCACTTGTGCTGTATAATAAAGGATTTTGTCTTTGTCTTTGTCTTCGTTCCCTCTCAGTCGGAGTCCGTGCCCTTAATCGCCACAAATGGCACCCGAACAGGGACCCTCTGTCTGAAGGGCCATAAAGTTGGCAATTGCCGATCCGGTGGCGAGCCCCGCTGAACTGCAAAGCCGTTGAAAGGAAACGGGATAAAAGCCGTTGAAAGGAAACGGGACAAAAGCTGTTGAAAGGAAACAGGATAGCGACATCGCGTAATCGTCTCTGCAGAACAGAGGTGAGCAGCGGGGGACGGTAGTCATGGGTTCAAACATGACAAAGGAGGAAAATACTGTTTACAGGACCATGGAATTGATCCTGAAGAAATATCAAGTAACCATGGATCATGGGGACTTGAGATGACTCCTGAAGTGGGTGGCAACCACCGTTAAGGGAGTCGATTCGACTAACATTTATGACCTAAAAATTTGGGATGAAGCAGGCACCCAGCTTTGGGATGCTGCCACTCGTTCGGACTCGGTGGCTGCAAGGGCTGCTAGCGCCCTGGAGGACTCTGAATGAGACCCTAAAAAAGCACGTCAGTGCTAAAGACAAGCTGAGAGGTGAAAACTCAGGAGGGAGTGCATCTGTGGCCAAAGAGCCTTCTGCGCCCCCGGCCACTGAGGCTGGAGTGGTGGCTGCCTGGGGGGAGCAGGGTAGCGACAGTGATGATCCCAACCCGTTCGATCTGGGGCCGGTCGACCCAGAGAAAGAGCCGGATTTATATCCCCCGGATCCGCATGATGTGTGGAAGGGGATTCAAAGGGAGGCAGAGAAAGAAGGGGACTCTGACCTCGCGGTTAAGCTCCGTGAGGTCCGGGCGTTCCCGGTGATTTACGAAGCTCATCAAAGGCCCCGGTGGGAGGCCTTGAGTTTCCAAGTAGTGAAGGAGTTGAGAAGGGGAGTGATTGAATTTGGCCTCGGTGCCCCCTACTCTGCGAACATGCTAGGGTCGGTCATGAGGAGTTATACGTTATGTCCGCTCGGTTGTAAAACGCTGGCGCACTTGTTGCTCTCCTCTGTTCAGTTTATGCTCTGGAATGGGGAGTGGCGGCGACTCTGTGAGGCAAAAGCCCTGGACTATTTGGGGCGACCCGCGGCAGACCCACTGAGACTCTTGGGAGTTGATGCACTGGTAGGAGAGGGTCGATACGCCGCTGCCTCTGCCCAGGCACAACTCCCGATTGAAGCCCTAAATGATTCAAAGAATCTTGCCTACCTAGCATTTATGAAGGTCCCCGATGTAGGGAAGCCCCAACGCTCGTTTACTAATATTAGGCAGGGAGCGCAGGAACCGTATATGAAATTTATCGAGACATTAAAAGATGCTTTGGACAAACAAGTAGAGAATGAGGAAGCGCGGCAAATATTATTACAAAAATTGGCGATTGAAAACGCTAACGCGGATTGCCAGAAGGTGCTCTGTCTGTTAAAAAACCCTACGGTAGTTGAAATGATAGAGGAATGCAACCGTGTGGGGACCACGGAGCACCAGGCTGTGGCGATGGCTGCTGCTTTTGCAAACATTAAGCTTAGCCAACAGACGTGCTTCACCTGTGGCCGTCCCGGTCACTTTAAGAGACAGTGCCCGCAGGCAGGCAGGCGGAGGCGGGAACCGGCTGACTCACAACTGGGAACGTGTCCAAAATGTAGGAAGGGCCGGCACTTTGCGAATCAATGCCGGTCGCGGTATGATAAAGACGGTCAGTCTATTCAGGGAAACGGTCGCAGAAGCGCGGGGAGGGGCCGTGCGATGACACAAGCAACCCCCCATGCGATGATGCAAAGTGCCCCCAGCCCCCCGCTGGCATCCGTGCCTCCGAATTATCCTCCCGGACACGGGGAAGTGCCGGCGTGGACTTGGCCCCCTCCCACCCAGTGAACCTGACTTCTACGGCTGTTCAAGCGGTGCCCACCGGAGTGTGGGGGCCGCTAGGTGGCGGTTACAGCGCACTCTTACTGGGACGTTCATCCGCCACGTTACAGGGCTTGTTCGTTCTCCCTGGGGTTATCGATGCAGACTATACGGGAGAAATTAAAATCACGTTGTGGACGCCTACTCCGCCCTGTTACATGCCGGCAGGAGCGCGAATAGCACAGCTCGTCTACTTTCGAGCTGCCCCTCCTGCGGCGGAGCCTCAGGAACTGGGGGGTGAAGGTTTTGGTTCCACCGGCACGCCACAACTGTGGTGGGCGCAGCCTGTCGCTGCGGGGCGACCGTAACTGACTTGCTGCCTGTCAGGCAGTGGCCCTCAGCAGTCTGTGCGCATCAGCGGCCTTATTGATACCGGAGCTGACGTGACAGTCATTGTGCAGTCACACTGGCCAGCTCAATGGCTGACGAAACAGGTCCCGATTGCCCTTACAGGTATCGGAGGGCAAACAGCACCACTGCAGAGTGTTCAATTAATTCAAATCGAGGGACCGGAGGGTCAGCGGGCCAATGTCTGACCGTTCGTTCTTCCGGCCCCTCTCACGCTGTGGGGACGAGACTGTTTGTCACAATGGGGAATCATGCTGGGGACAAATTTATCCTAGGGGCTACTGATTGGACATAAGGAGAAATTTCTTTACTGAAAGAGTGGTCAGGCCTTGGAACAGGCTGCCCAGGGAAGTGGTTGAGTCACCATCCCTGGAAGTATTTAAAAGACGTGTAGATGAGGCGCTTAGGGACATGGTGTAGTGGGCATGGTGTGTTGGGTTGACGGTTGGACTCGATGATCTTAGAGGTCTTTTCCAACCTTAATGATTCTATGATTCTATGATTGGCAGCACACCCTGAAGTTGCAATGGTTCTGTGAAAAGCCTATATGGGTGGATCAGTGGCCCCTCCCCACGGATAAGCTGCATCACTTGCAGGACCTAGTTGCTGAGCAGCTGCGCGCTGAGCACATTGTGCCATCCATGAGCCCATGGAACTCACCAGTTTTTGTCATCCAGAAGAAATCAGGAAAGTGGAGGGTCCTTCACGATCTAAGACGTATAAATGAGGCTATAGAGGACATGGGAGCTCTACAGCCAGGTCTCCCTTTGAGAGAAGGGGTTAAGGTAGTAGAGTTATTGATAGTAGTTAAAGGTTTAATCTGATACTTTGTTGTGTAAATTAACTGAGGCGCTTCACAAGGACAGTTCCTGATAAGAACTAAAAACTTGCCTTAAAGACCAGCTAAAACCAACCCTGCAGTTTGAGCAAGAGTCAAGGAACAACTGAGCCTGCGCAAGAACAAAAGGTTACTAGCGGTGACGAAGAGGAACCACTAACCTTCATCCCCACGACCCCCGACGACCACCACTAGGAGGCAATGCGCAAGCGCAGATAGGAGGGGTCTATGGAAATGACTTCTTGGAACTCATTTTAATACAAAGCGGGGACAGGTCATGCATATGTATAGGCGTATTACAAAACTCTATGACTATGTAATGTTTTACTGTATATATTTATGGTGAGTGCCGCGTTGAGACGCGCACGACTTTGGTGGGACTACCCCCCCCGTGCTGCCCAGCGCTGAATAAACATACCTACTTTACAATCTCATAGATTGTGGAGTCCGGTTTCCGCAAGTCAGTTTTGGCGAGCCAGGCAGGAGACTCTCTGCTTCACCGCGGGATCAGCTGAGGAGCGGACGCCCCTGGGCACGCCCCGAGCACTTCCTCGGAGGGGACTCCGCTGCCAGCCGCTCACCGTGGGAGCAGACAAGAACCTCCTGAGTCCGCGGAAAGGAAAGGTATGTTTTAGGAGAGGGGCCTGTAAGTCGTATGCGTGGCCGGGGCTGCTGGTAAATCGCGCAGAGACGTCTGGTGTGCAGCATAGTCCCTGTATGGTAGGAGGGTACCCTGCACGGTAATAGGGGGGATTCGCTGACCGATAGAGCGGCCGCTAGCGATCTTGGGAGTAGATCGAGTGAATCCGAGGTTTCCGCTGCATCCCAGTGTTGGGAGCCAGGACGGACCTGCTAATGACTGGTATATAAGAAGCAGGAGAAGGGTAAGCGGACCTCCTTGCAATTGCGATTGGGTCATCTTTACGGTTGCAGCTGCTGGGTGGGAGTACAACTAGTCTGAGGAGTTGTACGTGGCATGGCCATAAGTATTATCATCTGTTGCAACAATTTATTGTGTGACTGAGTGTCTGTGTTGTATGAGTGAGACGCAGCACAGCTGCGAAGCGAGTGCGGAGTTCTGATCCGCGGTTCCGTAATCTCCGCGAGGAGAGCGGCCGGAGACGAACGAAGTGAATGATAGGATTGAGCCTTTGTCTTTTGTGTACGAAAACATTGTAAAATTTTGTGGAAAAGCAGTATTGTACATCTAGAGGGTTCTATGATAAGAAAACCTCCGATAAAATCACTGAGACAGTGAAGTCGGTGTGCGGGAAGGAAAACTAGTCCCGGAAGCTTATTAAAGGTTAAAAGAAAAGATCAATAAAGGGAAGATATGAAATGGGTACCATTCAAAAGGGAGTCTTGAAGAAAAGCCCCTTAGGCTGTGTGCTTGCTCATTAGAAAGACATTGTTGGGACTGGAGGGACAGAAAGTAAAAAGACTCTTATTAAGTATTGTAATCAATGGTGGCCGTTGTATAAATTAGAAAGTGAAGCTAAGTGGCCGTTTAATGGATCTATAGATTATAATACTCTCCTACAATTGATGCTGTTTCTAAGGAGAGAAGGGAAGTGGGATGAAGTTTCATATGCAGATATGTTTTTCACCCTCCGAAACCATCCGGAGTGGCAAAGGGACTGTGGAATGGTGCCACCACAGGACCCTATGGTGCTCGCGCTTGAGCGAGAAAATAATAAAGAATTTAAAGGTAAACTGAAGCGGTGTTGCTCGGCATGCGGTATTGGACAGAGGTGTATGAAAGCAAATAAAATTCACCAGGCACCGGAACCAGATCTAACTGACCTGTTTAAGCCTCCCCCTCGACCACAGGAACAGGATGCGGACTCCGACAAAACTTCCACCCCCCCGGACAGCCCTGTATCGTCCCGTACCAGAAAGAAAACTGCCCCAGTAGCCTTACAGGCACCTCTTCGAGAGGCGGTGGCGCCTGATGGCGGGACGATGCTAATCAAGGTACCTTTTTCCACTACTGATTTAGGGGAATGGAAAAGGGTTGCGAAGGATTATAGGAGCGATCCGATCAGTGTAACTAAACATTTTCAGTTTATTGTGAAACAACATAACCCTGATTGGAAGGACATATAATTATTATTAGACTGTATGACTGAAACAGAAAAGCAATTGATTTTAAAAACAGCAGGGAGTTTGGCTGATGATCATTATAAGATTATAGGAGGGGACGTTAAGGAATATTTCCCTCTCCAAGATCCAAAGTGGGATGCGAACAGATCTGCAGAAAAGGTAAAACTACAGGGGTATCAGGAGTGGATTTCGAGAGGGATGGAAAAGGCTATACCCAAAACCATAAACTGGTGTCGTGGTTTAACCCCAGCCAGCAAAAATAAACCCCACGCAGCCGCTCGATCACCCCCCCCACTCCGGTGGGATGGGGGAGAGAATCGGGACGGCACAAGTAGGAAAGCTCCCGGGTTGAGATAAAAACAGTTTAATAATTGAAATAAAACAAAGCAGAACAGTAATAATAACAATGAGAACAACAACAATAACAGAATACACAAAGCAGACGATGCGCAATGCAACCGCTCACCGACCGCGTGTCACGAACGGGGGGCGAGCCCCCCCCACCCCTGGTTTTTATACTGAGCATGATGTCACATGGTATAGAATACCCCATTGGCCAGCTGGGTCCACCACCCCGGCTGTGCTCCCCCTCCCCGGTGCAAGCATCACCCAGCAACAGCCAAAGCATCAATGGGCCATCAACGCTCCTTTCACACCGAACCCAAAACACAGCACACCCCCCAAGCTACTGGGAAGAAAGTTAACTCTGTCCCAGCCAGAACCAGGACAATATTCACCCCTTATTCTATACCATCTACATCATGCCCAGGTCTCACATTTTCCCATACATTCCAAATAGTCACCGCTACTTTTCCCTGCCTTTTGATATATACACACACAGAGATATCATTTCCTTAGTCCATGGGCCATCCCTCTAAAACGTCCGTTGAGTTCATTTAGTCCATGACTTCGGGTTCCACCTGTCATAACAGTCTTTCAGGGCAGGAGAGATGGTGGGTGGTGTTGGACTCTTGCATGCGGAGGCCAGTTCTGGGCGCTCGTCCGGTTCTATCATTGTTGCACCTTGCTCAGTTTCATCGGAGTTCATCCTACATTAATCTGGGTGATTCTTACTATAATACTGTTAATATGGCATATGGTAACCATAAAAGTGATGACATACAGTACTATGTAATAACTAACATCGTACAATTCAGTTCATTGGCTATTTTCACCCAAAATTAAATCCCCCTGAGGTACACACCAGACTTCCCCATCCTTTCTCATCACCCACCAAGTGCACCCAGGTCCCTGAGCAAAAGCAATCCCACGGATGGGTTTTCCCTTGCCAGAGGCAGGAGTAACCCAGACTGTCTTCCCCAGCATATTTCTCATATGCACGACAGGGACTTTATCCCCCTCTACAGCACGTAAGGGTTTGGATTGGGCAGGGCCAGCTCGAGTGACAGATCCCCTAGTGTTGACTAACCAGGTGGCCTTTGCTAAATGTGTGTCCCAATGCTTGAATGTCCCACCACCCATTGCCCTCAGTGTTGTCTTTAACAGCCCATTGTATCGTTCGATTTTTCCGGAGGCTGGTGCATGGTAGGGGATGTGATAGACCCACTCAATGCCATGCTCTTTGGCCCAGGTGTCTATGAGGGCGTTTCGGAAGTGAGTCCCGTTGTCTGACTCAATTCTTTCTGGGGTGCCATGTCGCCATAGGACTTGCTTTTCAAGGCCCAGGATGGTGTTCCTGACAGTGGCATGGGGCACAGGGTATGTTTCCAGCCATCCTGTGGTTACTTCTACCATGGTGAGCACATAGCGCTTGCCCTGTCGGGTTTGTGGGAGTGTGATATAATCAATCTGCCAGGCCTCCCCATATTTATATTTCAACCATCGTCCTCCATACCAAAGAGTCCTTACTCGCTTGGCTTGCTTGATTGCAGCGCATGTTTCACATTCGTGGATAACTTGTGCAATAGTGTCCATGGTCAAGTCCACCCCTCGATCACGAGCCCATCTATATGTTGCATCTCTCCCTTGGTGGCCTGAAGCGTCATGGGCCCACCGAGCTATAAATAATTCACCTTTATGTTGCCAGTCCAGATCTACCTGAGCTACTTCGATCTTGGCAGCCTGGTCCACCTGCTGGTTGTTTTGGTGCTCTTCACTGGCCCGACTCTTGGGTACGTGAGCATCTACGTGACGTACTTTTACAGTCAGGTTCTCTACCCGGGCAGCAATATCTTGCCACAATGCGGCAGCCCAGGTGGGTTTACCTCTGCGCTGCCAGTTGTTCTGCTTCCACTGCTGCAACCACCCCCACAGGGCATTTGCCACCATCCATGAGTCAGTATAGAGATAAAGTACTGGCCATTTTTCTCGTTCGGCAATGTCCAAGGCCAGCTGGATGGCTTTCACCTCTGCAAACTGGCTCGATTCACCTTCTCCTTCAGCAGTTTCTGCAACTTGGCGTATAGGACTCCATACAGCAGCTTTCCATCTCCGATGTTTTCCCACAAGGCGACAGGACCCATCCGTGAACAGGGCATATTGCTTCTCGTTTTCTGGTAGTTTGTTATACAGTGGGGCTTCTTCAGCACGCGTCACCTCCTCCTCTGGGGATATTCCACAATCTTTGCCTTCTGGCCAGTTCGTGATCACCTCCAAGATTCCTGGGTGACTGGGGTTTCCTGTTCGGGCCCATTGTGTGATCAGCGCGACCCACTTAATCCATGTAGCATCAGTTGCATGATGTGTAGAGGGGACCCCCCCTTTGAACATCCAGCCCAGCACCGGCAGTCGGGGTGCCAGGAGGAGCTGTGCTTCAGTACCAACCACTTCCGAAGCAGCTTGAATCCCTTCATATGCTGCCAATATCTCCTTCTCAGTTGGAGTGTAGCGGGCCTCAGATCCTCTGTATCCCCGACTCCAGAACCCTAAGGGTCGACCTCGAGTCTCCCTTGGTGCTTTCTGTCAGAGGCTCCAGGTAGGACCATTCTCCCCGGCTGCGGTGTAGAGCACATTCTTCACATCTTGTCCTGCCCGGACTGGCCCAAGGGCTACTGCCTGAACTATCTCCCGTTTAATTTGTTCAAATGCTTGTCATTGCTCAGGGCCCCATTTGAAGTCGTTCTTCTTCCTGGTCACGAGTTAGAGAGGGCTTACGATCTGACTGTAATTTGGAATATGCATTCTCCAAAAGCCCACAACGCCTAAGAAAGCTTGCGTTTCCTTTTTGTTAGTTGGTGGAGACATGGCTGTTATTTTATTGATCACATCCATTGGGATCTGACGACGTCCATCTTGCCATTTTATTCCTAAAAACTGGATCTCCTGTGCAGGTCCCTTGACCTTACTTCGTTTTATTGCAAAGCCGGCCTTCAGATGGATTTGGACTATTCTCTCCCCTTTCTCGAAAACTTCCTCTGCTGTGTTGCCCCACACGATGATGTCATCAATGTACTGCAGGTGTTCCGGAGCCTCACCCTGTTCCAGTGCAGTGTGGATCAGTCCATGGCAAATGGTAGGGCTGTGTTTCCACCCCTGGGGCAGTCGGTTCCAGGTGTACTGGACGCCCCTCCAAGTGAAAGCAAACTGTGGCCTGCACTCTGCCGCCAAAGGGATGGAGAAGAACGCATTAGCTATATCAATGGTGGCGTACCACTTGGCTGCCTTTGACTCCAGTTCGTATTGGAGTTCTAGCATGTCCGACACGGCAGCACTCAGTGGTGGCGTGACTTCGTTCAGGCCACGGTAGTCTACTGTTAGTCTCCACTCTCCATTGGACTTTCGCACTGGCCGTATGGGACTGTTGAAGGGTGAGCGAGTCTTGCTGATCACTCCTTGGCTCTCCAGTCGACGAATCAGCTCATGGATGGGGATCAGGGAGTCTCGGTTGGTGCGGTATTGCCGCCGGTGCACTGTTGTGGTAGCAATTGGTACCTGTTGTTCTTGGACCTTCAACAACCCCACAACAGAAGGATCCTCCGAGAGACAGGGCAAGGTGGACAGCTGTTTAATTTCCTCCGTCTCCAGGGCAGCTATACCAAAAGCCCACCGGTACCCTTTTGGGTCCTTAAAATACCCTCTCCTGAGGTAGTCTATGCCAAGGATGCACGGAGCCTCTGGGCCAGTCACAATGGGGTGCTTGTGCCATTCATTCCCGGTTAGGCTCACTTCGGCCTCCAATACAGTTAACTCTTGGGATCCCCCTGTCACTCCAGAAATACAAATGGGTTCTGCCCCTTCATAGCTTGATGGCATTAGGGTACACTGTGCACCGGTGTCTACGAGAGCCTTATATTCTTGTGGATCTGATGTGCCAGGCCATCGAATCCACACAGTCCAGTAAACCCGGTTGTCCCTCTCCTCCACCTGGCTGGAGGCAGGGCCTCTCTAGTCCTGGTCATCATATTCGCTACCCACTTCTTGTAAGTATGAGTCAGAAGTCCCTTTGTTAAGGTCGGAAACGGAATCAGCCCTTCTACTCTGTCTGGGGAACTCACTGGAGACTGGAGCAGCCGTTTTCCTCGAAGAACCCCCTTTTGTGGTTGTTTTCCCTTGCAACTCATGTACCCGTGCCTGTAGGGCTGAGGTAGGTTTTCCATCCCGCTTCCTCATGTCCTCTCCGTGGTCACGCAGGTAAAACCACAAGGTACCCCGGGGTGTGTACCCACGATGTCTCCTCTCTTGAGCAGAGGGATGCTTGCTCCTAATGGCTGAGACACTGGCCCGTGCAGGTGGGGAGCAGGACAGATCCTCTTTGAGTTGCTGGACCTCCTGAGACAGTTTCTCCACAGCAGAGACACAGGCCCGTAGGGAGGAAGAGAGACTTCATATTGCCGGAGTTGGCCAGCCAGTTCATCCACTGTTTGTTCCTCTCCATCTCTCCAGGTCATTATTGCCAATGAGTTTGCATGTGACGCTGGTGCTCTCCGTAGAAACTTCCGCCACATGGGTCGCGTGCATTTGACTTCATCTGGGTCTTTGGATAACTGCTCGTTGTTCAGGTCATCATAAATCACTTCCAGCACAGCTAATTCTCTCAGGTACTGGATACCTCTCTCCATGGTGGTCCACTTGCCTGGGTGACATATAACATCTTCCTTGAAGGGATACCTTTCCTTCACACCTGACAGGAGTCGCCTCCAGAGGCTGAGGGCCTGTGCCCCTTGTCCAATTGCTTTGTCAATGCCCCCTTCCCTAGAAAGGGATCCCAGCTGTTTGGATTCCCTACCCTCTAATTCCAGGCTACTGGCCCCGTTATCCCAGCATCGGAGCAGCCAGGTGACAATGTGCTCGCCTGGATGAGGACTGAAGTCTTTTCGCATATCTCGCAGCTCACTCAGAGATAGGGATCGGGTGGTCACCATCTCATTTACAGGTTCTGCCTCCTCCTCCTCCTGTTCTCGTGACGGCCCTGGTTCATCTTCATCCCTTACTAGATGTGCTGATTTTCTTGTGCATTTTCTTTTTTGTATAGGGGCGACTGATACCGACATGGGTTGGTTCTCTGTCGCAGGGGGCAGAGTAGCTGCCGTGCCTGCCGTGGGGGGTGAGGAAGCCGCTGTGCTTGCCGTGGGGGGTGGGGTAGTCACAGGGCCTGTTGCTTTGTCATCAGCTGCAGAGACGTTTCCTTCCCCTTGGGGGTTCTGAGTGGTGTTAAACACGGCTCGGTAGGCGTGGGCCAGGCCCCAGCACATTGTAGTGATTTGCGTCTCCCTAGAATGGCCAGGGTGACAGCATACTTCTTCCAAATATTCTACTAATTTTTCAGGGTTCTGCACTTGTTCAGGGGTAAAGTTCCAGAACACTGGGGGTGCCCATCGCCCTAGGCATTTGCCCATGCTATCCCACTCGCCCTGCCACTCATAACTATCCAGCCTTGGGGCAGATCTCTGGATGACATTCTTAAATTGCTTACTAACCTTGGATAAAACCGCAACAATATTCCCAAGGAGTACCAATAGATGTACCTTAACTACCCAGGGATGTTCAAGGTACTGGCAAGTTATTTTAACAAAGGAGATGACATCATAGAGGAAGGTAGCAAGGGTGCCATTCTCTATTTCCTCCATAAAAAATCTCTCGGAGGAAAAGGTATAATTGCTAATGGTCTCCATGAGGTGGTACCCGAAATGCAGAAACGGCTTCATTACGAATCCCAAATACCAAATAACCCCCAATGCCAGCGTTTTAGTAACAAATCTCCCAGGCAAAACATCATTAATCACGGCAGAGCACAACAGACTACAAAACCCAACTCCAATCTTTAACAGGTACAGTAAAAACAAGAGCATGGTGCAGAACAAATTAATATGTTACCAGATATAAATTCCTTAATATGCTCTAAATAATCTGTCGTTATCTCAACCCTTCGTGCCCCACGTTGGGCGCCAAAAAGGACTGTCGTGGTTTAACCCCAGCCAGCAATAATAAACTCCACGCAGCCGCTCGATCACCCCCCCCGCCGGTGGGATGGGGGAGAGAATCGGGAGGGCACAAGTAGGAAAGCTCCCGGGTTGAGATAAAAACAGTTTAATAATTGAAATAAAACTATGTAGAACAGTAATAATAACAATGAGAACAATAACAGAATACACAAAGCAGACGATGCGCAATGCAACCGCTCACCGACCGCCGACCGCGTGTCACGAACGGGGGGCGAGCCCCCCCACACCCCTGGTTTTTATACTGAGCATGATGTCACATGGTATAGAATACCCCATTGGCCATCTGGGTCCACCACCCCGGCTGTGCTTTCCCCTCCCGGTGCAAGCAACAGCCAAAGCATCAATGGGCCATCAACGCTCCTTTCACACCGAACCCAAAACACAGCACACCCCCCAAGCTACTGGGAAGAAAGTTAACCCTGTCCCAGCTGGAACCAGGACAACTGGTCATCTCTATATGCAGTTAAGCAAGATCCCTCCGAGTCCCCATCTGAATTCCTGGATTGACTGAGGGATGCAATGCGCCGTAACACACCGCTGGATCCTGGATCCGAGGTAGGAATACAACAACTAGTCTCTCTGTTTTTGGGTCAGTCCACAGGGGACATTAGGCGCAAGCTCCAGAAGCTACGCACTATGGAAAGTAGAAATCTGGAAGTGTTGCTAGATGAAGCATGGAGAGTATTTAGTAATAGAGAAGAAGGATATAGACAAGGGCAAAGGAGAATAATAGCGGCTGTCAGGGAAGAGGAAGAAAGGAGGCCTAGACGAGAACCGTCTCGGTTAGGCAAGGATCAATGTGCGCTGTGCAAGGAATTTGGTCATTGGAAAAAGGAATGTCCAATAAACTGAATCAAGCCTTAATGCCCCTGGAGAATGATTACATCATGGTAAAGGGGGCAACTGGCCAAAGTGAAAAGGCGTATTTCTCTAAACCTTTGAAATATGAACTGGGAAAACAATGGGGAATTCACAGATTTCTATATATGCCCAACTCTCCAAAGGCCCTATTGGGAAGAGACTTGCTAGAACAATTAGGTGCAAAAATTATATTCGAAAAAGGAGAAATTTCTCTGAAAGTAAAAGATCAACAATACATTCAAATCCTGAGTTTATTCTTAACCAGTCCTTCCATAAAAAAAGAAATTAGGGAGGAAGTCTTAAATCAGGTATACCCTGGGGTATGGGCTACCGATGTACCAGGAAGAGCAAAGAATGCACTACCTGTTGAAGTTAAACTTAAAAAGGGAAACCAACAACCAGTAAGGATTAAGCAATATCCCCTAAAGAGAGAAGACAGAGAAGGGGTTCGGCCGATAATCGAAAAATTTTTACAATTCGGACTATTAAAAGAATGTGAGTCTAATTTTAACACACCCATATTACCACTTCGTAAGCCTGACGGGTCGTACCGTGTGGTCCAGGATCTACGGGCTGTAAACAAGGTAACTGAGGATCTCTACCCCGTGGTGGCGAATCCATATACTCTGTTGACTACACTAACACCTGAATTAGCCTGGTTTACTGTTATAGACTTGAAAGATGCCTTCTTTTGCCTCCCTCTCCATGAAGCCAGCCAAAAATTGTTTAAACCCCAAAACTGGTCGCAAGACTCGGCTCACCTGGACGGTGTTGCCACAAGGGTTCAAAAATAGCCCTGCCATTTTTGGCAATCAGCTTGCGAAGGACTTGGAATCATGGGAAATCCCGTCTGAAAAAGGAAAACTGCTACAATACGTGGACGATATCCTGATTGCCACCGAAACAGAGAATGATTGTATCACCTGGACGGTGAGTCTATTAAATTTCTTAGAGCTCCAAGGGTACCGGGTGTCTAAGAAGAAAGCCCAAGTAATACAGCGCAAAGTGATTTATTTAGGCTATGAAATCAGTGCTGGGGAAAGAACCTTGGGACAAGCCCGCAAAGAGGCAATCTGCCAAACCCAGAGACCTCGAACAGTGAAAGAGTTACGGACTTTCTTGGGAATGACTGGGTGGTGTCGGCTGTGGATTTATAATTATGGACTGCTTGTTAAACCATTATATGCCCTAATAACTACCAACCAGGGACACCTTGAATGGAACAACCAGGCCGTACGAGCCTTTGAGAAACTAAAGAAAGCCTTGATGTCAACTCCAGCCTTGGGGCTCCCAGATGTGAGTAAGCCATTTCTCCTCTTTTCCCACGAAAAACAAGGGGTTGCTCTGGGGATACTAGCACAGAATTTGGGTCCCGATCGACGAGCAGTTGCCTACTTTTCCAAACAGTTGGATACAACTGCGAAGGGCTGGCCTGGATGCTTGCGGGCAGTCGCAGCTGTAATACTAAACATACAAGAAGCCCGAAAATTCACCCTGGGTCAGAAAATGACTGTGCTGGTGTCCCATACAGTATCTGCAGTACTGGAAGCGAAGGGTGGACATTGGCTTTCTCAACAAAGATTTCTAAGATATCAGGCTATATTAGTAGAACAGGATGATGTGGAAATAATAGTCACTAACATTGCCAATCCAGCTTCCTTCCTAGAGGGAAGAGCCCCGTAGAAGGCGGAGAAAACTGGTTCACAGACGGAAGCAGCTATGTCCTGAGTGGTAAAAGATATGCGGGATACGCTATTACCACTAGTCAGGAAATAATAAAATCAAGGCCTTTGCCCCTAAATACCTCGGCACAGAAAGCGGAGATAATCGCTCTAACCTGTGCCTTGGAATTGGCTCAAGGAAAAATTGTAAACATTTATACAGACTCAAGATATGCCTTCGGAGTTGTGCACGTACATGGGGCAATCTGGAAAGAGAGAGGGTTATTGAGTGCTCAAGGAAAGAATTTTAAACACGCAGAGGAAATTTTGAAACTGTTAGAAGAAGCAGTACAACTCCCTGAGAAAGTGGCAATTATACACATCAAGGCACACCAGAAAGTAAGCTCGGAATTGGAAAGGGGAAATGAGCTGGCGAACAAAGAAGCAAAACAGGCAGCCAAGGCAAAGGTAAAAATAGAAGGGGCTTTAGTCCCTGACGGGCAAATCTCCCTAGAAGGTAAGCCAGAATATACAAAAGAAGATCAGAAGCTTATTGCACATCTAGAAGGGTCATACAATAAGGAGGGGTGGGCTCTCACCCCACAAGGAAAGTTAATCATTCCCTCCTATCTAACATGGTCTCTGATAAGGGAAGAATATAAGAAGAGGCATTGGGGGGCAAAGGCCCTATATAAACAACTAATCAAAGAAATCGTAGCTAGGAATCTATACACTACTGTAAGGCAAGTGACACAGCAGTGCGATCTCTGTCTCCAGACGAATCCCAAGAACACCCCCAAACCAGAAATGGGCCAAATTGGAAAAGGCAACGGGCCTGGGCAACAATGGCAGATCGATTTTTCAGAACTCCCAAGAAAAGGGGGGTATCGATATTTATTGGTATTAACTGACACCTTTTCAGGTTGGCCAGAGGCATTCCCTACCAGGACAGCCAAGGCTCGGGAGGTAACTAGAACATTAATACAAGAAATAATACCACGTTTTGGGGTTCCAGCAACCATATCTTCTGACAGAGGACCACATTTCATCTCAAAAGTAGTACAACAAATCAGCCGCCATTTGGGCATAGATTGGCAGCTTCATACCCCATATCGCCCTCAGTCGAGTGGCCAAGTAGAAAAAATGAACCACTTAATCAAACAGCAGATTGTGAAATTGGGACAGGAAACTAACCTGGCCTGGCCTCAGTCTCTTCCTTTAGCTCTTTTGCGCATACGAACTAGGCCAAGAGCAAAGGAAGGACTGAGCCCTTTTGAAATCTTGTACGGACGACCCTATAGAGTACAGAAAGGGATGTCCACGCAAGTCGGGGATGAAATCATGACCTCCTACATGGTTGCATTGGGGAAACAACTCAGGAAGGTTGAGAAATATGTGGTTGGGACTCGAAGCAGGGGTTTGGATGGGCCTGTACATAATATACAACCTGGAGACTATGTGTATGTAAAGTCTCTTGCAGAGAAAACTTTGGAGCCGCAGTGGGAAGGACCATTCCAAGTACTCCTCACCTCCTTCACAGCAATCAAAATCAAAGAACAGAGCGCCTGGATCCATCATACCAGAGTGAAGAAGGCACACAAATCTCCATGGAAGGTCACGCAAGCCCAACCAGGAAAATTATTTTTTTCACGGTCATAATTATGATTTGGGGGTGGGAAAGCACTTCTAGCCAGGATAATACTAAGCAGCTTTGGTCTGAGGCTTATATCAAATATACCGGATCCATGGGGAAATTGTCTGATCTGAGAGGCTTAAATCTATCTACCATGGTCATACACGGAAGCCAGGTATACTTGAGAGGGGAATGGGGTAACACTACAGAAACTCATCATCTCCAGGGGACTGTAGGAGAAGAAATCAAAGTGAGATGCCGAATGACTAATGGGACTACTACCCATAAAAAGGCATCCCAGATTAGTAATCAAAACATCTGTCCCATTGATGATACCACAGAAGCCTGCCCTAAAAACAAGGAGGACTGCATTACAAATACAGACTGCCCTCCAGATAACATAACGACCTGTACCAAAAAGAAATTAAAATGTTGGCATAACTTCACACTAATACAAACCACTGAGGTAGTTTGTCTCTGGGCCAGAGATAACATTGGACTCTCATTTAAATTTAAAATAAATGCTGTGGCAAGGCCTGTTGCAACGGTCACACCGGTCACACCGGTCACACCGGTCACACCTCATGCACTCAAGCTCAAACCTAGAGTGTATGAAGTCGGGCCGTATGTAATAAGGAATACAGGACAACAACAAATGCTGTTTAACCCGGATTGGTCCCTTAAACAAGTTAAATTACAAATGCAGAACAATGTCTCAGAAATTCAACCGGCCTGTTCTCCTTTTTTGCAAACCTCTTACGAGGGGTGGACTACCTGGCTGCATAAAAGATGAATATCAAGAGACTTAACTGGTATTTTAGGTACAGGGTTAGGGGTCCTAAATAGCATTGACGCAGAGGTAATAATGAATAAATTGGCTGCCTCTACTACCGAGCTGACAAAATTACACCAGCCTTTACGATCTTCCCTATAGGCTCTGGGAACCCATCAGTGGCTACTGTCAAAAGTGTTACCTGATTGGGAAAGAATAAACATAGGAGACCATGAGATAATCATGAATGCACTTGGTGGGCTCCAAAATAATGTTTCTCTAGCTCTCAACTATATTCAGGCACAATTGTGGATGCAATCAGTAACTGCTTCAGTCCTAAGAGAGGGTGAAGAGGGAATCTTCCCCGCTGAAATTCGGCAAATAATTTGGGACAACGCAAATGACTTCGAAAAGAAACTTCAGTCTTGGTGGAACTTAGTGAATTTTACTTATGATCCTGCTACAAACACAGTCGAGGCTTTTGTATTAACTATTAGCAAAGCTACAGTATATATGATCCACCCTATGATAGCGTCAGGACTGAATCACAACAAGACTCTACTTTACCCTTTTGAACATAGGGCATGGGCTCGAAAAACGGGGAATGAATGGCAAACTGTAGATTTAGAATCTTGCATTGTACGAGAACAGCAAGGGTTCATTTGTGAGAATAATGCTATCGATACTCAAGATATTTCTTGACACTGATCAGAAAGTTTGTCATTTTGAAATTCGCCCCAATGCTGACCTTAAAACCATATTAATATACACTGGCAAAGGTTGCATATGTTTGAGAACTACTTGTAGTTTTATATCTGTAGAGGATACGAAGGTAGATACTAAAAATCACTCAAATTTTTGCATTTGCAATTTTACTAAAATCGTTGGATGTGACTTTATATAGCTCCAGTCATATCCCATCAGGTTCTTAAATCTAATTATACATTATTCCATGAATTGATACCTACATCCCTCGGGATGGATTTAGCTCGAAAGAAGGAATTACTACAACATCACGATTTAACACGGATACTAGAAGAAGTTAAAAACAATGGAAAGGAGACCTTGATAACGGTGCATCATGACGTAGACAAAATAAAAAAGTTCTAAAGTGGGTAAAGAAGGATGGAGAACACAAATGGTGGGAAATACTTTTCGGATGGTCGCCCACTGCTACAGGTATCCTTAATACCTTGTGTCACCCTATTGTTGTTCTCCTAATTCTAGTTTTTATTAGTATTGCTTTATCTGCAATACTGTATGTTTTAAATTGGCGAATGATAAAACAAATAAGGCACTTGAGGTATGACTATCAGCACTGACAACAAATTGAAACAGGCAGAAATCTCATAAAGAACCTGGAGAAGAATGGGATTATATAAAGAACATTAGTATAGAGTTTAGTATAGAGTAAAAGAATTTACTAACTTTTTAGAAAAGGGGGGACTGAGAGAAGGGATTAAGGAATTTTAGTAGTTGAATGATTAATAGTAGTTAGAAGATTGAATCAGTAGGTAGAGGCTTGACACTTTGTTCCTCACAAGGCCGGCTCAGCCTGATAAGGCCGACTCAGCTATGGTGTAAATTAACTGAGGCGCCTCACAAGGACAGTTCCTGATAAAGACTAAAAACTTGTCTCAAGAAGCCAGCTAAAACTGACCCTGCGGTATGGACAAAAGTAAGACGACAACTGAGCCTGCGCAAGAACAAAAGGTTACTAGCGGTGACAAAGAGGAACCACTAACCTTCATCCCCACGACCCCCGACGACCACCACTAGGAGGCAATGCGCAAGCGCAGATAGGAGGGGTCTATGGAAATGACTTCTTGGAACTCATTTTAATACAAAGCGGGGACAGGTCATGCATATGTATAGGCGTATTACGAAACTCTATGACTATGTAATGTTTTACTGTATATATTTATGGTAAGTGCCGCGTTGAGGCGCGCACGACTTTGGTGGGACTACACCCCCCGTGCTGCCCAGCGCTGAATAAACATACCTACTTTACAATCTCATAGATAGTGGAGTCCGGTTTCCACAAGTCATGCTGACCGACAACCAAGTAGTGATCGCTATTTCCTGGAACACGCCTACCATTCATATACGGCGCAAGACGTCACATGTTATGGAATACCCCGTTGTCCAGCTGGGCTAGCTGTCCTGGCTTTGCTCCCTACCAATGCTTCTTTTGTTTTGTTTTGTTTTGTTTTTTTTTTCTTGAGCTGAATGTCCTTGACTAACACGGTATTTAGCAACAACTGAAATCATCAGAGTGTTATCAACATTCTCCTCATACTAAATCCAAAACACAGCACTAGGAAGAAATTTAACTCTATCCCAGCCAAAACCAGGACAGTATCCACCCCTTATTCTATACCATTTATGTCATGCCTAGGTTTCATATTTTTCAATACATTCCAATTAATCACCACCACCTTTCTTGTCTTTTTATATATATATATATACACACACGCACAGAGATATCATTCCCTTAGTCTATGGGCCATCCCGCTAAAATGTCCATTGAGTTCATTTAGTCCATGCCTTTGGGCTCCATCTGTCATAACAGTCTTTCAGGGCAGGAGAGATGGTGTGTGGTGTTGGACTGTTGCATCCTGAAGCCAGTTCTGATTGCATTATCACTGCGCTCGTCCGGTTCTATCTTCGTTGCACTTTGCTCAGTTTCATCGGAGTTCATTTTTCATTAATCTGGGTGATTCTTACTGCAATACGGTTGATATGGCATATAGCAACCACAGAAGTGAAGAAACAGAGTATTATATAGCAATTAACATCATACAATTCAGTTCATTGGCTATTTTCACCCAAAATCAAATCCTCTTGAGGTACACACCGGACTTCCCCATCCTTTCGCATTACCCACCAAGTGCACCCAGGGCCTTGAGCAAAAGCAATCCCACAGATAGGTTTTCCCTTGCCAGAGGCAGCAGTAACCCAGACTGTCTTCCCCAGCATATTTCTTATGTGCACGACAGGAACTTTAGCCCCCTCTACAGCACGTAAGGGTTTGGATTGGGCAGGGCCAGCTCGATTGAAAGATCCCCTGGTGTTGACTAACCAGGTGGCTTTTGATAAATATGTGTCCCAATGCTTGAATGTCCCACCACCCATTGCTCTCAGTGTAGTCTTTACCAGTCCATTGTATCGTTCCATATTCCCAGAGGCTGGTGCATGGTAAGGGACGTGATAGACCCACTCAATGCCATGCTCTTTGGCCCAGGTGTCTATGAGGGTGTTTCGGAAATGAGTCCCGTTGTCTGACTCAATTCTTTCTGGGGTGCCATGTCGCCATAGGACTTGCTTTTCAAGGCCCAGGATGGTGTTCTGGGCAGTGGCATGGGGCACGGGGTATGTTTCTAGCCATCTGGTGGTTGCTTCCACCATGGTGAGCACATAGCGTTTGCCGTGGCGGGTTTGTGGGAGTGTGATATAATCAATCTGCCAGGCCTCCCCATATTTATATTTCAACCATCATCCTCCATACCAAAGAGGCTTTACTCGCTTGGCTTGCTTGATTGCAGCGCATGTTTCACATTCATGGATAACCTGTGCAATAGCATCCATGGTTAAGTCCACCCCTCGATCACGAGCCCATCTATATGTTGCATCTCTTCCTTGATGGCCTGAGGCATCATGGGCCCACAGGGCTATAAATAATTCACCCTTCTGTTGCCAGTCCAGATCCACCTGAGCCACTTCAATCTTAGCAGCCTGGTCCACCTGCTGGTTGTTTTGGTGTTCTTCAGCGGCCTGACTCTTGGGTACGTGAGCATCTACGTGACATACTTTTACTGTCAGGTTCTCTACCCGGCAGCAATATCTTGCCATAATGCGGCAGCCCAGATGGGTTTACCTCTGCGCTGCCAGTTGCTCTGCTTCCACTGCTGCAACCACCCCCACAGGGCATTTGCCACCATCCATGAGTCAGTACAGAGATAAAGTACTGGCCATTTTTCTCGTTCGGCAATGTCCAAGGCCAGCTGGATGGCTTTCACCTCTGCAAACTGGCTCGACTCACCTTCTCCTTCAGCAGTTTCTGCAACTTGGCATATAGGACTCCATACAGCAGCTTTCCACCTCCGACGCTTTCCCACAAGGCGACAGGACTCATCAGTGAACAGGGCATATTGCTTCTCGTTTTCTGGTAGTTTATTATACAGTGGGGCTTCTTCAGCACGCGTCACCTCCTCCTCTGGGGATATTCCAAAATCTTTGCCTTCTGGCCAGTCCCTGATCACTTCCAAGATTCCTGGGCGACTGGGGTTTCCTATTCGGGCCCTTTGTGTGATCAGTGCGACCCACTTACTCCACGTAACATCGGTTGCATGATGTGTAGAGGGGACGCTCCCTTTGAACATCCAGCCCAGCACCGGCAGTCGGGGTGCCAGGAGGAGCTGTGCTTCAGTACCAACCACTTCCGAAGCAGCTCAAATCCCTTCATATGCTGCCAATATCTCCTTCTCAGTTGGAGTGTAGCGGGCCTCGGATCCTCTGTACCCCCGACTCCAGAACCCCAGGGGTCGACCTCGAGTCTCCCCTGGTGCTTTCTGCCAGAGGCTCCAGGTAGGGCCATTCTCCCCGGCTGCAGTGTAGAGCACATTCTTCACATCTTGTCCTGCCCGGACTGGCCCAAGGGCTACTGCCTGAACTATCTCTCGTTCAATTTGTTCAAAGGCTTGTCATTGCTCAGGGCCCCATTTGAAGTCGTTCTTCTTCCAGGTCACTTGATAGAGAGGGCTTACAATCAGGCTGTAATTTGGAATATGCATTCTCCAAAAGCCCACAACGCCTAAGAAAGCTTGTGTTTGCTTTTTGCTAGTTGGTGGGGACATGGCTGTTATTTTGTTGATCACATCCATTGGGATCTGACGACGTCCATCTTGCCATTTTATTCCTAAAAACTGGATCTCCTGTGCAGGTCCCTTGACCTTACTTTGTTTTATGGCAAAACCGGCCTTCAGAAGGATTTGAATTATTTTCTTCCCTTTCTCGAAAACTTCTTCTGCTGTGTTGCCCCATACAATGATGTCATCAATGTATTGCAGGTGTTCCAGAGCCTCACCCTGTTCCAGTGCAGTGTGGATCAGTCCATGGCAAATGGTAGGGCTGTGTTTCCACCCCTGGGGCAGTCGGTTCCAGGTGTACTGGACGCCCCTCCAAGTGAAAGGAAACTGTGGCCTGCACTCTGCCGCCAAAGGGATTGAGAAGAACGCATTAGCGATATAAATTGTGGCGTACCACTTGGCTGCCTTTGACTCCAGTTCGTATTGGAGTTCTAGCATGTCCGGCATGGCAGCGCTCAGTGGTGGCGTGACTTCATTCAGGCCATGATAGTCTACTGTTAGTCTCCACTCTCCATTAGACTTTCACACTGGCCGTATGGGACTGTTAAAGGGTGAGCGAGTCTTGCTGATCACTCCTTGACTCTCCAGTCGACGAATCAGCTTATGGATTGGAAGCAGGGAGTCTCGGTTGGGGCTATATTGCCACCGGTGCACTGTTGTGGTAGCGATTGGTACCTGCTGTTCTTCAACCCTCAGCAACCCCACAACAGAAGGGTCCTCTGAGAGACCGGGCGAGGTGGACAGCTGTTTAGTTTCCTCCATCTGCAAGGCAGCTATACCAAAAGCCCACCGGTAGCCCTTTTGGGTCCTTGAAATACCCTCTCCTGAGGTAGTCTATGCCAAGGATGCACGGAGCCTCTGGGCCAGTCACAATGGGGTGCTTCTGCCACTCATTCCCGGTCAGGCTCACTTCGGCCTCCAATACAGTTAACTCTTGGGATCCCCCTGTCACTCCAGAAATACAAATGGGTTCTGCCCCTTCATAGCTTGATGGCATCAGGGTACACTGTGCACCGGTGTCTACAAGAGCCTTATACTCCTCTGGGTCTGATGTGCCAGGCCATCGAATCCACACAGTCCAGTAAACCCAGTTGTCCCTTTCCTCTACCTGGCTGGAGGCAGGGCCCCTCTAGTTCTGGTCATAGTATCCATCTCTCACTTCTTGCAAACGTGAGTCCAGAATTTCTTCATTACAATCCAAAGTAAGATCAGCCCTTCTACTCTGTCTGGGGAACTGTTCACTGAAAACTGTACTGTCGTCAGCCAGATTTTTCCTGAAAACTGGAGCAGCATTTTTCCTGGGAGAACCCCCTTGTGTGATTGTTTTTCCTTGAAACTCACGTACACGTGCCTCTAGGGTGAAGGTAGGTTTTCCATCCCACTTCCTCATGTCCTCTCCGTGGTCACGCAGGTAAAACCACAGGGTGCCCCGTGGTGTGTACCTTCTATATCCTCTCTCTTGAGCAGAAGAACATTGACTCCTAATGGCTGAGATACTGGCCCATACAGGTGGAGAATAGGACATATCCTCTTTGAGTTGCTGGACCTCCTGGGACAGTTTCTCCACAGCTGAGACAAGGGAGGAGGAGACAGTTTCTTCATATTCCCGGAGTCTGCTAACCACGACATCCACCGTTTGTGCTTCTTCCTCTTTCCAGGACAGTACTGCCAGCGAACTGGTGTGCGACGCTGGTGCGCTCTGTACCAACTTCTGCCACATGGGTCGCGTGCGCTGGACTTCATCTGGATCTTTGGGCGTTTGGTCGTTGTCCAGGTCACTATTAACCACTTCTAGCTGTGCTAATTCTCTCAGGTACTGGATACCTCTCTCCATAGTGGTCCATTTGCCTGGGCGATATATAACATCTTCCTTGAAGGGATACCTTTCCTTCACGCCTGACAGCAGTCGCCTCCAGAGGCTGAGTGCCTGTGTCCCTTTTCCAATCGCTTTGTCAATGTCCCCTTCCCTACCAAGGGATCCCAGCTGTTTGGCTTCCTTTCCCTCTAATTCCAGGCTACTGGCCCCATTATCCCAGCGTCGGAGCAGCCAGGTAACAATATGCTTGCCTGGACGACGGCCTAAATCTTTCCGCGTATCTCACAACTCACTCAGGGATAGGGATTGGGTGGTTTCTGTCTCATTTAGGAGTTCTTCCTCTTCCTCCTCCCCTCCTCGTGATGACCCTGCTTTTCCATCATCCCTTTCTAAACGACTTGACTTTCGCTTCCAAGATTTCTTCTTCTGTACAGGGGTGACGGATACCGGCAAGGGTTGGTCCTCTGGTTCAGCTGTAGTACCTGACGTGGGGGTTGGAGTAGCTGCAGTGCTCATTGCGGGGGCTGGAGTAGCCACAGTGCCCGTCGCAGTGGTTGGAGTAGCCACAGCGCCCGTCGAGGGGGTTGGAGTAGCCGCAGTGCCCGTCGTTTTATCATCAGATCCGGAGACCTTCTCTCCCCCGTGAGGGTTCTGAATAGTGTTGAACAGGGCTCGGTAGGCATGGGCCAGGCCCCAGCATGTTGCAGTGATCTGGGTCTCTCTGGAATTGCCAGGGTGACAGCATACTTTTTCCAAATATTCTACTAGTTTTTCAGGATTCTGCACTTGTTCAGGGGTGAAGCTCCAAGACATTGGACGTGACCACTCTCCTAGGCACTTGCCCATACTATCCCACACACCCTGCCACTCATAACTATCCAGCCTCGGGGCAGATCTCTGGGTGGTATTCTTAAATAGTTGTTTAACCTTAAACAAGGCCTGAAACACATTCAGGAGACATAGCAATAGGAACACGCTGGCTTGAACATCCCAAGGATATTCAAAATCCTCAAGAGCTATTGTAATCAGCCTGGAGGAGAAGGGGAAGGTCAAGGAAGCTGTCTCCCCTGTAAATTGGCTCTCCGAGGAGAAGGGGTAAAAAGTGTAATTATTAATAGTTTCCAAAAGATAGCTCCTGAAGAACAGGAATGACGGCAGTGCTGAGTACAGTCTCCTGATCAATAATTTTATCATAACATAAACCAGTGTCACACAGTATAGCAAAGCGATGACCTTAATCCATTTCCCAGAGATGATAAACCCCACATAAATACTGATAATCAGCAGTATATACAGCCAGTAGGGTGCTACATACCAAAACTCCAAGAACAGATCCAACAACTCTGAGAGCAAATAAATCAACATTGTGACCAGCGACTACTAAACTGATATAATGAATGCTTATAACAAATTTGTTTTAACCCGTTTGGGTCAGCTGTGTCGTTATCTCAACCCTTCGTGCCCCATGTTGGGTGCCAAAAAAGGACTGTTGTGGTTTAACCTAGCAGGCTAGGTTAAATAATAATAATGATAATGATAGAAATATAATAATGATAGAAAATAATAATGATAATGATAGAATATACAAAATGAGTGATGCACAATGCAATTGCTCACCACCCGCGCTGACCGATAACCAAGTAGCGATCGCTACTTCCTGGAACACGCCTACCGTTCATATACTGAGCATGACGTGACATGGTATGGAATACCCCGTTGGCCAGCTGGGCTAGCTGTCCTGGCTGTGCTCCCTCCCAACGCTTGTTTTGGTTTGGTGTTTTTTTTTTTTTTTTTTTTTTCTTGAGCTCAATGTCCTTGGACTAGGAGGGCACTTAGCAACAACTGAAAACATCAGTGTGTTATCAACATTCTTCTCATACTAATTCCAAAATACAGCACTAGGAAGAAAATTAACTCTGTCCCAGTCAAAACCAGGACACTCACGAAGGGCCCTAATAACACTACTGCCACATGCCATTGCTGGCCCGTCAAGTGCCTCTCCCATCAGCCAATAGGAGCGTGGCTCGCCAGCAGAGTGCATGCGCTGGTGCCTGTAGCTGGCTGTGAGGTATTGCATGCCTTGTGATGTTGAGCCATTAAGCAGCTGGGGCTGTTAGGAGTTGGGGAGGGCAGTGCGGGAGCGTTGTTGCGTGCCTGACTGGGGGCTTGTGGGGTAGGGGACGGCTGGGGTCTTTACCTGGCTTTGGTGACTTGCTCCATAGGTGGGAAAGGGCAAGAGGTGGTTCACAGTATCTCTCACTAAGGCATGTACCAGGATGCAGAGCAGTGGTGGCCTCAGGGTAGTCAAGGTGCACGTGGAAGGAAAAGGAAGCTCAGGAAAATGTAGACTGGGGGGGTTGTTCCCACTATCTGGGCACTTCTGTGCTTTGGTGATGATCCTGCTCGGTTCTCTGAGCATCTGAATATTCCCTAATTTCTTCATGTATGACTGTTAAAGTGTGATTTATTTTACAAACATCCACTTTAAGAAAAGTGAAATCAGCTTGTTTGGCAGAACTGCAACTAAGATATCAGTCATTTTACTGAAAAAAAAAATTCAAGTATTAGCATAACAACTAACAGACAACATAACCCTTTGCTAGAATAAAAAAAATTTTTTAATTAGGTTAAACAGGTTATATATTTATAAAAAAAAAACAAACAAAAAAAACCCCCCAAAAAACCAAACTTAAGAACAAAGTCCCCTTCCCACAGTTTTTTGTTATATCAGACTTAGTAGAGAAAAGAAAGAGGCTAAATTCCTGACTCAGGAGTTTTATTTATGTTGAAGTACTGGAGAACATACATAAGACTTGTATCTATTCCTTTGATTCTGCTCATTGTAGGACACTATCTGCTGCCTCCAAATTACTTCACACTACTTCAGGAGAAACCAAATGATGAAATTTTATGAATGCCAAGAAATTACATGGTAAATGTAACTAATTTGTTCAACTCGGAAGATTCTTTAGGGAGTTACAATTTTTTTTCTTTTTCCTAAGGCTGCTAATAATTCAATGTAAATCATGGTGGCAAAGCATAAGTTGCACAAGATGTTTGCTGACTACCCTGGAGGTCATTTTGTCCAATCAGCCCCACTCAAGCAGGGTTACCTAGTGCCAAAAGAGAACAAAGTAGTATCTAACATACGTAAATGGTACTATATATATTACATTCAGATGTAACATGGAGCTGCAGATCACCAGAGAAAGAGAAACACATAAAAGTATGTTACAAAAACATATAAAAATAACCCCAAGTGTGAGTGTAACCCCCCTAGAATGAGGAAGAAGAAACCAGCAATGTAAACATCATATTCCTCCCAGAGAAGGACTCCAGATGCTGACAACTTGCTGTAATGTCCCCTCCTCTTGCCACCCCCCAAGAACGAAACCACCAACCTTAGGTCCCAGAGTAGCAGTAGAAGGGTGAGCATAACACCAGGAAAAGGGGTAGAAACTAAGTGTATGTATAAAAATTTTCTTCTTTCTTTTTGTGTAACAGTTAGATCTGGACAAATAATGATTAGACTCTTAAGATTTCAATTACACTAACAATAAATTCTTGGCTTTACTTATATGTAAGGTATGCTTTCTCTTTGCCCACAAACAAGATTTTGAGTGTAACACAGTTTCTACATCTTAAATGCTATCCTAATGCATTATCACTATTTTTCAGAAAGAAATCTGGAGTAATATAAAACTCTAGCAAAATGCAAAAAACACTAAGTTTGTTAGCCATGTGACCATGCCTCTGTTTGCAATGATGGGAAAAGTTTTTCATTCATACACTATAATGTTTTATAATGCCTCAATTTTATGAATTTGTGCATATTACAATTATCTTATACCTGCAAGTACAAAGCAAAGGATGCCTTAAGGCTAAATCAAAAGAAGATTCAACATAGTGTGAGGTGGAAATTTTTAAAGAGCTATATTTAATACCCTCTTTGTCTTACCAAGAGATCCTAAATGAAATTAGGCTCCCATTTTTCTAGACACTGCCCAGGCATATAGGAAGAGACACTCTTTGCCCAGAAAGTAATGTGTCATCAGAATAGAAAGCCACAACACAAATACTGCAGGACAGTAACTGAATACCCTTTTATAAACTCAGCTGTTGGCAGCTGTGCTGGTTTTGGCTGGGATAGAGTTAATTTTCTTCATAGTAGCTGGTATAGTGCTGTGTTTTGGATTTGTGCCGAAAACAGTGTTGATAACACAGGGATGTTTTCGTTATTGTTGAGCAGTGCTTACACAGAGTCAAGGCCTTTTCTGCTTCTCACACCACCCCAACAGCAAGGAGGCTGGGAGTGCACAAGAAGATGGGAGGGGACACAGCCGGGATAGCTGACCCCAACTGACCAAAGGGATATTCCACACCATATGATGTCATGCTCAGCATATAAAGCTGGGGGAAGAAGAAGGAAGGGGGGACGTTCAGAGTTATGGCGTTTGTCTTCCCAAGTAACTGTTACGTGTGATGGAGCCCTGCTTTCTTGGAAATGGCTGAACACCTGCCTGCCGATGGGAAGTAGTGAATGAATTCCTTGCTTTGCTTTGCTTGCGTGCGTGGCTTTTTCTTTACTTATTAAACTGCCTTTATCTCAACCCACGAGTTTTCTCACTTTTCTGATTCTCTCCCTCATCCCACCAGGAGGGGAGTGAGCGAGTGGCTGTGTGGTGCTTAGTTGCCAGCTGGGGTTAAACCACGACAGTCCTTTTTGGCGCCCAACGTGGGGCTCGAAGGGTTCGAGATAACGACAGGTTTGATTGGAACGTGCTAGATGATAGAATTTATAGCTGTTATTGCTGTTTAGCTATTAATTGGCAGGCTCCTGTGCTTGCCATGGGGCTTGCTTGCTTTACTGTGTATTAGAGTCTAGTGCTTGTCAGTGGCTGCTTTTTGCTTTTGCTGCTTGCTGTACTGCTGTGCTGCTGATCATCTGATTCTGCTGTGCCTGGGAACATTTTGATAACAGCAATGGGGATGCGCCTGGGCTGGCAGACGGCCAGGGCATCGCTGCTGTTTCTGTGCTGCTGTGCTGGACAGGCTGGAACTCCTGTGTGAACTCGAGTCAAAGGGACTGTGACCTGTGGATGAGTCCATGTGGGAGCAGGACACCCCGAGGCGTCTGTGGCCATAGTTATGTCCGTGCCACAGCAGGTATACCTCTGAAGGGATTGTGGCCCAAGGATAACTCCACGCTGGAGAAGGTACACCTCGAAGCATCTGTGGCTGTGGATAAATCCATGCTGCAGCAGGTACACCTTGAAGCGTCAGTGGCTGTGCATGAGGTCATGCTGGAGCACCTCAAAGCGTGTGGCCATGGATAAGCCCACGACAGAGCAGGTACTTCCCTGGAGGGATTGCAGCCATGGGTAAGGCCATGTTGGAGCAGGTTTACTTCTGAAGAGACTGTGGCTCATAGGTAAGACTCCACTTGGAGAAGGTACAACCCTAAGGGACTGCAGACTGTGGATAAGTCCAAGCCAGAGCAGGGGCAAGGGGAGGAATTCATTGCTATGTTAAACCCTATGGTCTGGTCCAAAGGGATCAGGGGTGGAGATTGTAATGGAAATACCTTTAAATTGTTGTAACCCGGGACTTGAGTTGCATGTTATGGGAATTACTATAGCAGGAACCACCTGAACCAATGGAGGACAAGCCTTACAAGAAGCAGTGCAAGTGCAGCAGTGACCCGACCTGAGCTGGCTTTGGAGCCCAGTAACTCCATGGAACACACCACCTCTCCTCTCCTGAGTGACCACCATAACAGATGGAGCCCAAAGTCATGGACTAAATGAACTCAATGGACATTTTGTGGACATTTCTGGACATTTCACAGGGGTGGTCGATAGACTAAGGGAATGATATCTGCATATTATAATCAAAGGATGGGAAGGGGGGTGGTGGTTAATGAGGATGTTTTGGATAGTGTGGGACCTGAGCGTGATGTAAATGGTATGGAATAAGGGGTGGAGAATGTGCTGGTTTTGGCTGGGGTAGAGTTAATTTTCTTCATAGTAGCTAGTATGGGGCTATGTTTGGGATTTGTGCTGAAAACAGTGTTGATAATACAGGGATGTTTTAGGTACTGCTGAGCAGTGCCTACACAGAGTCAAGGCCTTTTCTGCTTCTCACACCACCCCGCCAGCGAGTAGGCTGGGGGTGCACAAGGAGTTGGGAGGGGATGCAGCCAGGACAGCTGACCCCAACTGACCAAAGGGATATTCCATACCATATGATGTCATGCTCAGCATATAAAGCTGGGGGAAGAAGAAGGAAGGGGGGACGTTCAGAGTGATGGCGTTTGTCTTCCCAAGTAACTGTTCCACGTGATGGAGCCCTGCTTTCCTGGAAATGGCTGAACACCTGCCTGCCGATGGGAAGTAGTGAATGAATTCCTTGTTTTGCTTTGCTTGCGCGTGCGGCTTTTGCTTTACCTATTAAATTGTCTTTATCTCAACCTCCAAGTTTTCTCACTTTTACCCTTCTGATTCTCTCCCCCATTCCACTGGGGGGGAGTGAGCAAGTGGATGTGTGGTGCTTAGTTGCCAGCTGGGGTTAACCATGACAGCAGAAATTTTCATGAGGGAACAGGATGAATCTCTACACTTCTTTTTGGCTCGCTTGCAGTTCTTAAAATAAAACGATTTTCCTAAGCATAACTCTTTCAAGGACTGTAGTTGGTGACCAAGAATGCAATGAAATACAAGTCATATATCTGCTATAGTAGTAACTATATAAGTCTTTCATAGCATAGGACATAGAGGACAGGCTTGCAGGAGTGTGGTGGTGCATTCATACCCCCCTTTCTTCCCTGGGCCACTTGTTGATCTGGGCCGCCTGTTGATCTCAGAAATTTCCATGAAACCTCGGCCTTGGTGTATTGAGTCTGGCAGTTGAGCACTCCTTGACTGTATCAGAAACTCTGCATAGCTGAGGCTGGGAACATACTCCTACTGCCTGGCCCAGGTGTCCAGTAGAACAACACCGAAACCTTGAGAATTTTTTAGCAATTACCACCTGGGACTGTGGCCAGGATGGAAATTTACAGATGACTAAAGCCAACCATCTTGCGAACCTATAAACGGTGGCCTTAAGTGAGGCCCTTTGAGCTCTCCTGGACTGCAGCGGGCTGCACCCAGCATCTCCCTCTGAGTGGGACGCCTCTCAGAGCGTGCAATCTTTCAGGCCTACGATATTCGGAGGACCGCTGGGTCCTGGGTGAGAGTCCCTTTCGAAGCTCAACCCTTCGCCCGTTGAGAGGGAATGCCTAGACATTCGACGTGAATATTTCTTCACTGAAATCGAGGGGAATTTTTAACAGGTACCTTCTGTATATTTTTACACATATATATATATATATGTTTCTCTGTGTGTGTGAACTAATAGTAAGCATAATCTGTAATTAAGTTGTGATTGTAGCAGACTTACTAACTCACTTTGCGAATATTGAATTAGTTAATGATTAAGCGTTACTAAAGTTTGTAAATGATTAGTTTGATAATTAGGTGTTGCTAAATTGTGAATGAAACCTAGACTGCTGCCAAACACATATAGTCCCTGAAATATAAACCCTTAGATGATTTTCCTTTATATGTTTCATCCGTGTAATAAGTAATAGAGTGAACCTTGCCATCGAATTCTGTGAGGTCGCACCTTTATAAATCTCTATTAAAATCACTTTCTGCTAATATCTTTGACGGTGATTCTTTAAGCGGCCTCTAAACCACTCATTTGCGACAAATTGGCGTAGTCGGCAGGATGGCAAGTAGTATCACTGATTACTTACAAAAACATGGAATAAATCCAAGTCCCAAATTCTCAGAAGAATGGGCTCGTAATAATTGGCATGATTGGGAAGCTGTGGAAAAACAACTAAACGTAGCCAGGGGCTATATAAAAGATGAAAAAGGAATTATTTGCAAAATGTTAGGCACCTGTTTGGAAGCTGCTTATCAATACAGAAAGAATAACAATAGAAGGGAGCAGGACCTGAAAGAAGAAATAGAAGGCAGAAAGGAAGCTGAATTAATACCGTCCTTGAAAATCGAGCAGCTGCAAAAACAGTTACAGGAAGAAAAGGAGAAATCACAAGAGCTGGAAGAAAAGATCGAGATGATGCTTATGCGGGCTCCCAATCCCCCTGACATTGTACAGATTAGGAAATTAATTGTATCCCCTGAGGAATGGCATGGTGATATTTGCTGTGATCCTGATGACTATGATGAGGGAAATGATGACCCCTTGTTCCCCTCAGATTCCTCTGAATATGAGGCTAGACCCATCATTAAAGCAAAATATATTTTAATTCCAGTTGGTCCTCGACAACAATTGGTAAAATTTTTAATAGATATGGGAGCACAAATTTCAATATTAACACAACAAGATGCCGAGAAGCTGGGTGTACGACCTGGACGGCAAAGAGTTAAAATCACTGGAGTGAACGGAGCAAGTGTTATGTGCCAAACTGCATATTACAAGCAGCCGCACACCCATGGATGGCAGCATTAGATGTAAAGGATATGTTCTTTATGGTCCCCTTGCAGGAAAAGGATAAAGAGAAATTTGCTTTTACTTGGGATGGCATACAATACACCTTTAACAGACTCCCACAGGGGTATAAACATTCACCCACAATCGCTCATGCTGCGCTTGCTGAGCTTTTACAAACAGTCTCACTTCCCCAGAATGTGAAATTATACCGATATATAGATGATATTCTAATTGGAGGAGATTCCTCTGAAGAGGTAGGGGAAGCAGCAACGGCAGTGTGGCAAGTGTTACATAACACAGAAATTGAAATTCCCTCTGAGAAATGTCAGGGACCAAGTAAAGAGGTAAAATTTTGGGGTACTTGGTGGATTGCAGGTAGCGCAATAATTCCACTGGACACCCTAAGTAAAATAGAACAATTGCAGATGCCCCAATCTAGAAAAGAATTACAACAGCTTATGGGTACTTTAGGATATTGGAGAAAACATGTACCTGGATTTTCTGTCATTGCTCACCCACTATATTCACTTTTATGAAAAGGAAAATCATGGGAATGGAATTCAGAACATGAAGAGGCAGTCAAAACTCTAATTCAGGAATTAAAAGCATATCAATCATTGGGACCAGTACACCCTCACGACCCTATTATAGCAGAATGGGGTTTTGCTGAACACGGTACTTACTGTAACCTGTTCCAAACTGGCCCTGACAGACTGAAAAGACCTTTGATGTTCAGTTCGACTGCATTTAAAGAGACAGAACAGAGATATTCCGAGTGGGAAAAGGGACTTTTGTCTTTAGACCGAGCAGTGAAACAAGCTGAGAAAATATACCAGGAACTACCTGTACAAACCAGAGGTCCATTTAATTTATTAGAAGCAGTTCTAAAGGGGACTGCACCCCCAGAAGGACTTGCACAAAAGCCTACAATTAGGAAATGGTATGCTTATTTGACAGGAATTGCAGAGGAAATAAGATTAACTGAAAGACATACTAAAATTTCCAAATTACAGATGCCTATAAATGCAGACCCATTAGCATTACAACAACCTTTTAAACCCTCACCTATTTTAAACACACCTCCTCTCACCGAGGGAACACCATCAGAAGATATTTGGTTTACTGATGCCTCAGCAAAAAGAATAGATGGCAAATGGTAATACAAGGCTGCTGCATTAAACATCAACACGGGCAAACAAATCATAGAAGAATCATAGAATCATAGAATCATACAGGTTGGAAAAGACCTCTAAGATCATCGTGTCCAACAAAGAAGATGAAGGTAGTGCACAAGTAGGAGAATTAAGGGCAATTGTTCTAGCAGCACAAAATAGAGCAAAAGTTATCTATGTCGACTCCTATACCGTGTGGGTGGTGCATTCCAGGGTGGCAACAAACTGGAAGCTTTGTGGGCTGAGCATTCTTTGTAAAAGCTGAGCCTAATACTCCCCCTACTGATGAAAGAAAATGTCCGCTAACATTACAGCCAGGGCAACCTGTTATGGTAAATTTACCACAAATTGGAACTGTGCTCATGACTTTAACTAAACCTCGTGGCCCACTGGCTTGGGAAGCTACTGATAGCAGTGGTGCAAAACATAGAATCAGTACTAGATGGATTTTTCCTTCTTTCTAAAAGGGGTAACCTTCCCCACTGAAATGTCTTCTTTCTTTTTCTTTAACAGGAGAAGATGAATCTATATCGATGGCAACAACAACAGCAGCAGCATGCCCCCAATCCAATTTTGTTTTCCCTCTTAATCAGGACAAATATAATACTTCTAGTTCAGACACAAGATCCTTGGGGCCATGCACTACTAAATTACACTGGAAGTGTGGGAACCCTACCAACAGATAAGACAAACCTGAACCTTGCTATTTTAGTTATACATGGGAATGAGGCATATCCAAAGGATGAATGGAGATGGGAGACACTACACCGGAAAAAATTAAGATATCTCACAATAACAATAACATTCATCAAATTTTATCACTTCAAGCCACACCAGGGGAAGAAATAAAAATAGGGTGCCATGCAATCAATGGATCTACCCACAAAAAAACCCACCGAAATTAAAATAGACTACACTGATTTTTCTAAACATAAAGACAATGAGAAATCTTGCTATAAAACACCAGAACCAAATTGTTGGTACAATTTCACTTTTACACAACCTGTACTCACATTTTGCTTCTGGAGTAATCGTGGTGTAGAACTGTTGTTTGATTTTATGATTAGCGAGCACAAAATTTGGAATTTGTGTACGACGGGGTGGCCGTGGGTTGATGCATACATACTTTTTAACGTACCTACGCCTGATCTAAATTTATCTGCAACAGCACTACACAATAACATCACCTTTCGTAGGCAGAAATGGATTATTACAGATGAAAATGAAAATCAACAATTTCCATCCTTAAAGGGAACCAAAGGAGACACCATTTCGATAGGATGCCAAATTGAAAATCATACTAAATGTATGACAGCAACCTTACACATTGCTATAAACAACGTTGAAGGAAAAGACAACATACATACCTGTCCTTTTAAACACAAATGCTGGTATACTTTTACTATATCCCATTCAGTACTCGTAATGTGTCTTTGGACAAACCCTAACTCTCATTCCAGCTTAGGTTTTCAATTCAGGATTGATACCGCACAACCATATTCACCAACTCAGCCTCCTATCAAACTGTCTCCTCTCATTCATAACATTGGTCCCTATATAATCAAGAACATAGGACAACAGCAAGTGCTATTTAATCCATCGTGGTCTCTAAAACGAGTGGAGCTATCAATGCAAGTTGATATCTCTACAATTAAACCTGCTTGCTCACCATTCCTGAATAAGTCTTTTACAGGATGATTAGCATGGGTGCATGGACAAACCCTCACCTCTCCAAAATGATCAAGGAGAGATGTGACTGGCATCCTGGGAACGGGACTAGGAATATTGAACAGCACGGATGCTGCAGTTTTAGCAAACAAAATAAATTCAGCAACAAGTGATTTACATAAATTAGAACACCCATTATGATCTTCTTTGACAGCATTAGGAACGAGCCAGTGGCTTTTGGCTAATATATTGTCTACATGGGAAAGAATTAATGAAAAGGACCACCAACTAATCACAAACACATTTGGCACAATTCAAAATAATATTTCTCTAGCTCTTAGCTGCATCCAGGCTCAATTATGGATACCATCTACCGTGGCAGCAATTATAAGGGAAGGTGATGAGGGCACCTTGCCCACTGAAATCCGAAAGGTAGTTTGGGATAATGCAACTAAATTTGAAAAAGAATTTCAATCTTGGTGGCATCTAGTCAATTTTACTTATGACTCCGCTGACAGCAAAGTCACAGCTTTTGTTTTGACAGTACGCAGTGCTTCAGTATATATCATATACCCAATCATTGCGCTGGGATTAAATCACAATGGAACGGTACTCTACCCGTTAGAACATAGAGTATGGGCCCAAAAAAATGGGAATAAATGGCAAACTATTGATGTTGATGCACGTCTTGTGCGAGAACAACAGGGATTTATTTGTGCAAGCAATACAATTAAGGCTCAAGACTTTGTCTTGACACTAGACAAAATGTTTGTCATTTTGAAATACATCCTGATGAAACCCCTGAAACTGTACTTATATATGTTGGAAATGGATGTGTTTGCATGAGAACTCTTTGTGATTCTATATTTACAGATAACGTAATTGTGGAAACATCTAACCACTCAAATATCTGTGTTTGTAATTTTACTAAGATTATGGGATGCGACTTCAACTATTCAGCTCCTGTTACAACCCATCAGTTGCTACAATCAAGCTATACATCTTATCAAGATCTACTACCTACCCCCACTGGAATGAATCTTACATTAGTACGAAAACTGTTACAACATGATGACCTGAGTCAATTGCTAAACCAGATTCGAAACAACGGACAAAGGACTCTGATTACCGTCCATCATGATGCAGAGAGGATACATCATGTCCTAGAAAAGGTGAAGAAGGATGGAGAACATCACTGGTGGGATGTTTTATTTGGATGGTCACCAACAGCAATAGGAAGTTTGAGTTGGGTTTTACATCCCATAACAATTTTACTAATTTCTATTGTGCTATGCTTGTTGTTGAACATTATTCTATGTGTTAAAGTGTGGAAAATAACTAAACAAATGGCACTAATACCAAAACATCCTCGCATATATAACATTGCTTAATTGTACTTAATAAAACCTTAATACTTAAGTATATTAATAATTAAGTATACCAACCAAAAATTTCCCTCAAATTACAATTGGAATATGGCATTGATCTGTTTATAGGCACAGAGGCAAGAGGCGACCACACCACCACTCTGTGATCAAGATGGATTGACTTTAGTCATGGGGTGGATTGTGGTGGCGCATTCACAAACCCCCTTTTCTTCACATGTAGTCCCTGAGATATAAACATATAAACCCTTAGATAATTTTCCCTTATATGTTTCATCCGTGTAATAAGTAATAGAGTGAACCTTGCCATCGAATTCTGTTAGGTCGCACCTTTATAAATCTCTATTAAAATCACTTTCTGCCAATATCTTTGATGGTGATTCTTTAAGCGGCCTCTAAACCACTCATTCGCGACACAAGTCCTAAAGTGAGGCTCCAAGTTGATAAGATTATATATCTTGTCTTGACCTTGTGCATCAGTATTAGGGATTCTTTCCCTATACCATGATGGAAAAAGGTGTCTTTTTTTTCCCTTTTTTCCCTTTTTACCTGTTGTGGTTTAACCCAGCAAGCAGCCAAACACCACGCAGCACCTCGCTCACTCCTCCCTGCACCCAGAGTGGGATGGGGAAGAGAACTGGGAAAAAAAAAGTAAAATTAGTGGATTGAGATAAAGACAGTTTAATAGAACAGAAAAGGAAGGCAAAATAAAAATAACAATAATAATAATAACAAAAATGATACAATATACAAAATGAGTGATGCACAATGCAATTGTTCACCACCCGCCAAGCAATGCCCAAACAGCGATCGCTACTTCCTGGACCAAGCCTCTTATTTATATACTGAGCATGACGTCATATGGTATGGAATACCCCGTTGGCCCGCTGGGTCAGATGTTCTGGCTATGCTCCCACCCAGCCTCTTGTGCACCTGGCAGAGCATGGGAAGCTGAAAAGTCCTTGACCAACAGGGTACTTAGCAACAATTAAAACATCAGTGTGTTATCAACAGTCTTCTCATACTAAATCCAAAACACAGCACTAGGAAGAAATTTAAGTGTATCCCAGCCGAAACTAGGACAGAATCCACCCCTTATTCTATACTATCTACACCATGCCCAGATCTCACATTTTCCAATACATTCCAATTAATCACCACCACCTTTCTTGTCTTTTGATATGTACACACAGATATCATTCCCTTAGTCTATAGGTCCTCCCTCTAAAACGTCGATTGAGTTCATTTAGTCCATGACTTTGGGCTCCATCTGTCATAACAGTCTTTCAGGGCAGGAGAGATGGTGTGTGGTGTTGGACTGTTGCATCCTGAAGCCAGTTCTGATCGCATTATCGCTGCGCTCGTCCGGTTCTATCTTCGTTGCACTTTGCTCAGTTTCATCGGAGTTCATTTTTCATTAATCTGGGTGATTCTTACTGCAATACGGTTGATATGGCATATAGCAACCACAGAAGTGAAGAAACAGAGTATTATATAGCAATTAACATCATACAATTCAGTTCATTGGCTATTTTCACCCAAAATCAAATCCTCTTGAGGTACACACCGGACTTCCCCATCCTTTCGCATTACCCACCAAGTGCACCCAGGGCCTTGAGCAAAAGCAATCCCACGGATAGTTTTTCCCTTGCCAGAGGCAGCAGTAACCCAGACTGTCTTCCCCAGCATATTTCTTATGTGCACGACAGGAACTTTATCCCCATCTACAGCACGTAAGAGTTTTGATTGGGCAGGGCCAGCTCGATTGAAAGATCCCCTGGTGTTGACTAACCAGGTGGCTTTTGATAAATATGTGTCCCAATGCTTGAATGTCCCACCACCCATTGCTCTCAGCGTAGTCTTTAGCAGTCCATTGTATCGTTCGATTTTCCCAGAGGCTGGTGCATGGTAGGGGATGTGATAGACCCACTCAATGCCATGCTCTTTGGCCCAGGTGTCTATGAGGGTGTTTCGGAAATGAGTCCCGTTGTCTGACTCAATTCTTTCTGGGGTGCCATGTCGCCATAGGACTTGCTTTTCAAGGCCCAGGATGGTGTTCTGGGCAGTGGCATGGGGCACGGGGTATGTTTCCAGCCATCTGGTGGTTGCTTCCACCATGGTGAGCACATAGCGTTTGCCGTGGCGGGTTTGTGGGAGTGTGATATAATCAATCTGCCAGGCCTCCCCATATTTATATTTCAACCATCGTCCTCCATACCAAAGAGGCTTTACTCGCTTGGCTTGCTTGATTGCAGCGCATGTTTCACATTCATGGATAACCTGTGCAATAGTGTCCATGGTCAAGTCCACCCCTCGATCACGAGCCCATCTATATGTTGCATCTCTTCCTTGATGGCCTGAGGCATCATGGGCCCACAGGGCTATAAATAATTCACCCTTCTGTTGCCAGTCCAGATCCACCTGAGCCACTTCAATCTTAGCAGCCTGGTCCACCTGCTGGTTGTTTTGGTGCTCTTCAGTGGCCCGACTCTTGGGTACGTGAGCATCTACGTGACGTACTTTTACTGTCAGGTTCTCTACCCGGGCAGCAATATCTTGCCACAACGCGGCAGCCCAGATGGGTTTACCTCTGCGCTGCCAGTTGTTCTGCTTCCACTGCTGCAACCACCCCCACAGGGCATTTGCCACCATCCATGAGTCAGTATAGAGATAAAGTACTGGCCATTTTTCTCGTTCAGCAATGTCCAAGGCCAGCTGGATGGCTTTCACCTCTGCAAACTGACTCGATTCACCTTCTCCTTCAGCAGTTTCTGCAACTTGGCGTATAGGACTCTATACAGCAGCTTTCCACCTCCGATGCTTTCCCACAAGGCGACAGGACCCATCAGTGAACAGGGCATATTGCTTCTCGTTTTCTGGTAGTTTATTATACAGTGGGGCTTCTTCAGCACGCGTCACCTCCTCCTCTGGGGATATTCCAAAATCTTTGCCTTCTGGCCAGTTCGTGATCACCTCCAAGATTCCTGGGCGACTGGGGTTTCCTATTCGAGCCCGTTGTGTGATCAGCGCGACCCACTTACTCCACGTAGCATCGGTTGCATGATGTGTAGAGGGGACCCTCCCTTTGAACATCCAGCCCAGCACCGGCAGTCGGGGTGCCAGGAGGAGCTGGGCTTCAGTACCAACCACTTCCGAAGCAGCTCGAATCCCTTCATATGCTGCCAATATCTCCTTCTCAGTTGGAGTGTAGCGGGCCTCGGATCCTCTGTATCCCCGACTCCAGAACCCTAAGGGTCGACCTCGAGTCTCCCCTGGTGCTTTCTGCCAGAGGCTCCAGGTGGGGCCATTCTCCCCGGCTGCAGTGTAGAGCACATTCTTTACATCTTGTCCTGCCCGGACTGGCCCAAGGGCTACTGCATGAACTATCTCCCGTTTAATTTTTTCAAAGGCTTGTCGTTGCTCAGGGCCCCATTTGAAGTCATTCTTCTTCCGGGTCACTTGATAGAGGGGGCTTACAATCAGGCTATAATCCAGAATATGCATTCTCCAAAAGCACACAACGCCTAAGAAGGCTTGTGTTTGCTTTTTGCTAGTTGGTGGGGACATGGCTGTTATTTTGTTGATCACATCCATTGGGATCTGACGACGTCCATCTTGCCATTTTATTCCTAAAAACTGTATCTCCTGTGCAGGTCCCTTGACCTTACTTTGTTTTATGGCAAAACCGGCCTTCAGAAGGATTTGGACTATTCTCTCCCCTTTCTCGAAAACTACTTCTGCTGTGTTGCCCCATACGACGATGTCATCAATGTATTGCAGGTGTGAGCAAGTCTTGCTTATCACTCCTTGACTCTCCAGTCGACGAATCAGCTTATGGATGGGAAGCAGGGAATCTCGGTTGAGGCGATATTGCCACCAGTGCACTGTTGTGGTGGCGATTGTTACCTGTTGTTCTTCAACCCTCAGCAACCCCACAACAGAAGAGTCCTCCGAGAGACCGGGCAAGGTGGACAGCTGTTTAATTTCCTCCGTCTCCAGGGCAGCTATACCAAAAGCCCACCGGTACCCTTTTGGGTCCTTGAAATACCCTCTCCTGAGGTAGTCTATGCCAAGGATGCACGGAGCCTCTGGGCCAGTCACAATGGGGTGCTTTTGCCACTCATTCCCGGTTAGGCTCACTTCAACCTCCAATACAGTTAACTCTTGGGATCCCCCTGTCACTGCAGAAATACAGATGGGTTCTGCCCCTTCATAGCTTGATGGCATCAGGGTACACTGTGCACCGGTGTCTACAAGAGCCTTATACTCCTGTGGGTCTGATGTGCCAGGCCATCGAATCCACACAGTCCAGTAAACCCAGTTGTCCCTTTCCTCCACCTGGCTGGAGGCAGGGCCCCTCTAGTTCTGGTCATAGTATCCGCTTCTCACTTCTTGCAAACGCGAGTCCAGAATTCCTTCATTACAATCCAAAGTAAGATCAGCCCTTCTACTCTGTCTGGGGAACTGTTCACTGGAAACTGGGCGCCATCAAGGGTCAAGGTAGGTTTTCCATCCCACTTCCTCATGTCCTCTCCGTGGTCACGCAGGTAAAACCACAGGGTGCCCCATGGTGTGTACCTTCTATATCCTCTCTCTTGAGCAGAAAAACGCTGACTCCTAATGGCTGAGATACTGGTCTATACAGGTGGAGAATAGGACATACCCTCTTTGAGTCGCTGGACCTCCTGGAACAGTTTCTCCACAGCCGAGACAAGGGAGGAGGAGATGCTTCGTATTCCTAGAGTCTGCTAACCACTTCAACCACCGTTTGTGCTTCTTCCTCTTTCCAGCACAGTACTGCTAACGAACTGGCATGCGACGCTGGTGCGCTCTGTACCAACTTACGCCATACGGGTCGCATGCGCTGGACTTCATCTGGATCTTTGGGCATTTGGTCGTTGTCCAGGTCACTATAAACCACCTCCAGCACGTCTAATTGTCTCAGGTACTGGATACCTCTCTCCATAGTGGTCCATTTGCCTGGGCGATATATAACATCTTCCTTGAAGGGATACCTTTCCTTCACGCCTGAGAGCAGTCGCCTCCAGAGGCTGAGGACCTGTGTCCCTTTTCCAATTGCTTTGTCAATGCCCCCTTCCCTGGAAAGGGATCCCAGCTGTTTGTCTTCCCTACCCTCTAGTTCCAGGCTACTGGCCCCATTATCCCAGCATCAGAGCAGCCAGGTAACTATATGCTCGCCTGGACAACGGCTGAAATCTTTCCTCATATCTCGCAACTCATGCACGGATAGGGATCGGGTGGTTTCTGTCTCATTTATGAATTCTTCCTCTTCCTCCTCCCCTCCTCGTGATGGCCCTGCTTTTCCATCATACCTTTCTAAACGACCTGACTTCCGCTTTCAAGATTTCTTCTTCTGTACAGGGGCGACTGATACCAGCACGGGTTGGTCCTCTCGTTCAGCTGCAGTGCCCGTCGTTTTGTCATCAGATCCGGAGACCTTCTCTCCCCCTTGAGGGTTCTGAATAGTGTTGAAGAGGGCTCGGTAGGCATGGGCCAGGCCCCAGGATGTTGCAGTGATCTGGGTCTCTCTGGAATTGCCAGGGTGACAGCATACTTTTTCCAAATATTCTACTAGTTTTTCAGGATTCTGCACTTGTTCAGGGGCGAAGTTCCAAAACATTGGAGGTGACCACTGTCCTAGGCATTTGCCCATGCTGTCCCACACACCTTGCCACTCATAACTATCCAGCCTCGGGGCAGATCTCTGGGTGGTATTCTTAAATAGTTGTTTAACCTTAAACAAGGCCTGAAACACATTCAGGAGACATAGCAATAGGAACACGCTGGCTTGAACATCCCAAGGATATTCAAAATCCTCAAGAGCTATTGTAATCAGCCTGGAGGAGAAGGGGAAGGTGAAGGATGCTGTCTCCCCCTTAAATTGGCTCTCCGAGGAGAAGGGGTAAAAAGTGTAATTATTAATAGTTTCCGAGAGATAGCTCCCGAAGCTCTGTTCGCTTTGTCGGTTCGCCTTTTCTTTCAGTTTTTTTTTTGGATGCCTATTTTTTTTGACTGCCTTTGTCGTCAGCCACCTTTTTCTTCAACCTCCTCTTCTTTTGCCTTTTCAGTTGCCTTTTTTTTTTGTTTTTTGGTTCTTTTTATTTTTTGGCTACCTATTTCTTTGGCCGTCTCTTCTTTCCCCTCCTCTTTCCCATATTTGGCCACGTTGTCTGCCGCCTTGTCCGCTGCCTTGTGTTTCACCTTTTCTTTCACCTTTTTTTATTGACCGTCTTTTTTTTTTTGGCTGACGTTTTGGTCGGCCGTGTTTTTCTTCAACCTCCTCTCCTTTCACCTCTGCTTTCACCTCTACGGCTGGTTTTTTTGGCTGCCTTTTTGGCTGCCTTGTTCTTTACCTTTTCCCTCACCTTGTCCCTCGCCTTGTCTTTCGACTTTTCTTTCTTTTTTTTTTTTTTGGCCGCCATTTTCGTCGGCCACCTATTTTGTCTGCTGACTTTTTTTCGGCGACCTCTTCTTTCCCCTCTTCTTTTCCGTATTTGGCTGCCGAGTCCATTGCCGTCTGCTGCAATTTCTTTCTCCTTTTGCCGTTTTTTCTTTTTTCTTTTTTTTTTTAACCTTTTTGGCTGCCTTGTCTGCCTTCCGCCTTGTCTTCCACCTTTTTGGCTGCCTCTTCCTTCGCCTTCTCCTTTGCTTTTTTTTTTTTTTGGCCGCATTTTCTTTTTTTGGCAGACTTTTTTTTTTTTTGTCTGACTTTTTTTTCTGGCCAACTTTTTTTTCGGCCATGTTTTTCTTCAACCTCCTTTCCATTCGCCTTTCCTTTTGCCTTTCCTTTTGCGTTTTTGGCCGTTTGTCCTTTCGCCTTCACTTTCTTTCTTTTTTTTTTTTTTTTTGGCTGTCTATGTTTTTTGGCTGCCTTTTTCTTCAGTGTTCACCTTCTGTTGCCCTTTTCCTTCCCCTTTTCCTTCCCCTTTGCAGCTGCCTTTTCCTTCAGCTTTTTCTTGCACTTTTCCTTCCCCTTTGCCACTGCCTTTACCTTCCCCTTTTCCTTCCCCTTTTCCTTCCCCTTTGCAGCTGCCGTTTCCTTCCAATTGACAGCTGCCTTTTCATTCGACTTTTCCTTCCCCTTTGCAACTAACTTTGCCTAAAACTTTAACTTTCCCTTTTTCTTCCCCTTTGCAGCTGTCTTTTCCTTCCCCTTTTTCCTTCCCCTCTGCAACTACCATTTTCGTCGTGTTGTCCTTCCGCTTTTCCTTCCCCTTTGCAGCTCTTATCCTTCCCCTTTTCCTTCCCCTTTGCAGCTGCCTTTTCCTTCCCCTTTTCCTGCCCCTTTTCCTTCCCCTTTGCAGCTGCCATTTCCTTCCCCTTTTTCTTCCCCTTTTCCTGCCCCTTTTCCTTCCCTTTTTCCTTCCCCTTTTCCCTTCCCCTTTGCAGCTGATGTTTCCTTCCCCTTTTCCTTCCCCTTTTCCTTCCCCTTTTCAGCTGACTTTTCCTTCCCCTTTTCCTGCCCCTTTTCCTTACCCTTTTCCTTCCGCTTTTCCTTCCCCTTTGCAGCTCTTATCCTTCCCCTTTTCCTTCCCCTTTGCAGCTGCCATTTCCTTCCCCTTTTCCTGCCCCTTTTCCTTCCCTTTTTCCTTCCCCTTTCCCTTCCCCTTTGCAGCTGATGTTTCCTTCCCCTTTTCCTTCCCCTTTTCCTTCCCCTTTTCAGCTGACTTTTCCTCCCCTTTTCCTTCCCCTTTTCCTTCCCCTTTTCCTGCCCCTTTTCCTTACCCTTTTCCTTCCCCTTTTCCTTCCCCTTTTCCCTCCCCCTTTGCAGCTGATGTTTCCTTCCCCTTTTCCTTCCCCTTTTCCTTCGCTTTGCAGCTTCTTTTCCCTTCCCCTTTTCCTTCCCCTTTTTCTTCCCCTTTCTCTTCCCCTTTTCAGCTGACGTTTCCTTCCTCTTTTTCTTCCCCTTTCCCTTCCCCTTTTCCTGCCCCTTTTCCTTCCCCTTTCCCTTTCCCTTTTTCCTTCCCCTTTTACATCCACCTCGTAGCTGCCTTTTCCTTCCCCTTTGCAGCTGCCTTTTCCTTCCCCTTTGCAGCTGCCTTTTCCTTCTCTTTTTCCATCCCCTTTGCAGCTGCCTTTTCCTTCCCCTTTTCCTGCCCCTTTCCCCTTCCCCTTTTCCTTCCCCTTTGCAGCTGCCTTTTCCTTCCCCTTTTCCTTCCTCTTCTCCTTCCCCTTTTCCTTCCCCTTTTCCTTTCCCTTTCCCTTTCCCTTTATCCTTCCTCTTTTCCTTCCCCTTTGCAGCTGCCTTTTCCTTCCCCTTTTGTAGCAAATAAGGGCGCAGACTCCGTCTGAGAGGGAACAAAGACGAAGATGAAAATCCTTTATTATATAGCACAAGCGCCTTTTTATACCTCACATTATGCCACATATGCACTTCAAAGAATTCCCTAGTACATCCCCTAAGCAAAGGTCATCTCGACACTCTTCCGCTAATTTCATTATCTTTGTCACGCCCTCAGAACCGTGAACTGCCACCTCTTATCTCCCTTTTTCCCACGGCTTCTTTCACTTCCCATCTTCCCATGGCTTCTTGTTTACCTACGCTATGATACTGCTTGTACTCTCAGGCATTGATTCCTCCACATCTCCACCTTTTTCTTTTACAACAAACACTAAGCTAACTGACTTTTCTATCATTCGTTTTACACTTTGCCACAAACATGGTACACACACAAGAATACATACGAATACAATCAAACGTATAATTCCCAGTTCAATCAAACTCATTACCCATTTTGCCAAGCCCCAATAATTCTATCTCTTGTGGCTCTACACTCAGGGGCGGACGGTACACCAAACATCCGTCCCAATTGTCAGTCACATTACGGCCGCCACTACAAAGTGTTGCATGCGGCTCCGTGAGACCTAGGGTCCAATTGTTCCACGGGAGTCCCACTAAGCAGGTGGAAAAAGGATCTCCAGGCGACGAGAGCAAAAGGCAAATGGTCTCCTGGCCTGTCTGATTCGCAAGGGCGATCCAGATGTTCTCTTTGGGCTGCGGTGGGGCCCAAAACGTGCTTAAGCCTGCGACAATGGCGAAAAAGACGGCTTGACAAACCGCGCTGGTACCCATCTTGGTCCTCGATCTGTGGAGACACAAGCATACCCTCGACCCCAGGTTATCAATGAAAACGGGCCTTCCCACTCATGAGATTCCAGGTTTCTCACCTTTACCCACGCCTTGTCCCTTATGATTGCCTCATGACCTTCAACAGAATCAAAATGTCTGCAAATCGGGGGTCCACCTTCCTCAGCCCACCGATGGAGAAAATTAAGACCATAAACGGCTTTTGCCAATCTTTCCTGTGGGTTCAAATCCCCTACTCCCCCTTTTTGTTTTGTTAACATGTCTTTGAGCGAACGGTGCGCACGCTCAACAACAGCTTGCCCTGTGGGGCTGTGTGGAATTCCCGTGATACGAGTGATTCCCCACGTTTGCAGGAAGGTCTGTGTGGCTTGGGCAACGTACCCGGGGCCGTTATCTGTTTTTATTTTGCTCGGTACTCCAAGAATGGCAAAAGCAAGAAGAAAATGTTTTTGGACATCCCGGGACTTTTCCCCAGTGTGGGCTGTGGCTGCAATTGCTCCCGAAAATGAATCCACTGAGACGTGGACACATTTGAGTCGACCAAAGTCGGGAAGATGTGTAACATCAGTCTGCCAAAGTTCGAGCGCCTGCAAGCCACGAGGGTTGACTCCCCCCGGGTGTGGAGGGCCCGCACACTGGCACTCAGGGCATGCAGTGACAATTTGGCGTGCTTGCGTTAAGTGGTAAATGAAACATTCTAGCCAAGGCCTTAGCGTTCTGATGATAAAAGTCATGTGAATGCCTCGCTTGCTCAAATTTCCCCGGGACAACAACAGCCCCTGCAAGCGAATCAGCCAACCGGTTTCCCTCAACCAGGGGCCCTGGCAATGCAGTATGAGATCTGATATGCAATATAAAAAAAGAGTGGGTCCTTCGATGAATGCGTTCCCTGAGGGTTTTAAACAGAGCAAAAAGCTGGGCATTATTTACATCTTTGAAATGAGCAAACTCCATGCAGGACACTACCCCTGCAACATATGCAGAATCAGTCACGATGTTGACGGGGCATTGCCATTTCTCAAACACTCGTACCACTGCCGTCAACTCCACGGTTTGTGGTGAACCATCTTGTTTCCGGATATCAGATTGCCATTGATCGTGGTCGTCTTTCCAGACAAGGACAGACTTACCCATGCGCCCGGACCCATCCGTGAAGACCGTTAGAGCGTCCAAAGGGGTCACGCTACATTTCGGCAATTACTGCAGTGGTAGCGGGGACTGCAGCCATTTATGACTGGGAGGGTGAACAGAAATCGCTCCTGTAAAACCTTCCATAGCCATTTGAAAAGGTACAGACATTTGCATCAACCAAGTTAGCATAGGCATCACAACAGGAATGTAAATGGTATGCGGCTCTTTTCCGCACAGCACTATCAACCGTTGCCTCCCTCTCATGACCAGGGATGCAAACATTTCTGCTCTAGTGGTGATGGTTTTTCCAAATTGATGGGGAAGAAACACCCATTCTATGACCAACAACTGTTTGCCGCTGGGTGTTGGCTTCCATTGAAACAACAAACCATATGGTTGGAAGTCAGTGTTCACTATTGCTAACTGAAAAGGAAGCTCTGGATCACAGCGCTGTGCTTGCCGAGCCGATATCATTGTAGCAATCCACTGCAACACTTGCTGAGCCTCAGGGGTTAACGTTCGTCGAGACCCCAACGCAGGATCACCTTTTAGCAAATTAAACAGAGGTCTCAACAGCTCGTTGTTGATTCCCAACTGAGGCCTTATCCAGTTGATGGTGCCCAATAATTTCTGCAAATAAGTCAGGGTGTGGACCTGACTACTGATCTTGAGCCCTTGCGGTATCACAGTTTGCTCAGTAATGCGCCACCCTAGATATTTCCAGGGAGTGGTCTGCTGCACCTTTTCTGGGGCAACTATCAAGCCGTTACGCTGGAGGCTCGTTACAACAACCTCCATGGCCCCTCGTATCATGGCCTCAGAGGGGGTTGCTACAAGGATATCATCCATATAATGATAAATTACGACTTCAGGCAATTGGGCGCGGGCTGGACTAAGGGCCCGAGCCACGAACCATTGACATATGGTGGGACTATTTTTCATGCCTTGCGGGAGCACCGTCCAATGGTACCGTTGACTCGGCTGGGCTACATTGGTCACGGGTAGAGTAAAAGCAAACCGCGGCGCGTCATCTGGGTGTAGCGGAATGGTAAAAAAAACAGTCCTTAAGGTCTATTATAGTGATGTGCCAGTTCATAGGTATCACGGTTGGTGAAGGGAGACCTGGCTGTAGAGCTCCCATGTCCTCTATAGCCTCATTTATACATCTTAGATCGTGAAGGAGCCTCCACTTTCCTGATTTCTTCTGGATGACAAAAACTGGTGAGTTCCATGGGCTCATGGATGGCACAATGTGCCCAGCGCGCAGCTGCTCAGCAACTAGGTCCTGCAAGTGATGCAGCTTATCCGTGGGGAGGGGCCACTGATCCACCCATATAGGCTTTTCACAGGACCATTGCAACTTCAGGGTGTGCTGCCGATCAGTAGCCCCTAGGATAAATTTGTCCCCAGCATGATTCCCCATTGTGACAAACAGTCTCATCCCCACAGCGTGAGAGGGGCCGGAAGAACGAACGGTCGGACATTGGCCCGCCGACCCTCCGGTCCCTCGATTTGAATTAATTGAACACTCTGCAGTGGTGCTGTTTGCCCTCCGATACCTGTAAGGGCAATCGGGACCTGTTTCGTCGGCCATTGAGCTGGCCAGTGTGACTGCACAATAACTGTCATGTCAGCTCCGGTATCAATAAGGCCGCTGATGCGCACAGACTGCTGAGGGCCACCGCCTGACAGGCAGCAAGTCAGCTGCGGTCGCCCCGCAGCGACAGGCTGCACCCACCACAGTTGTGGCGTGCCGGTGGAACCAAAACCTTCACCCCCCAGTTCCTGAGGCTCCGCCGCAGGAGGGGCAGCTCGAAAGTAGACGAGCTGTGCTATTCGCGCTCCTGCCGGCACGTAACAGGGCGGAGTAGGCGTCCACAACATGATTTTAATTTCTCCCATATAGTCTGCATCGATAACCCCAGGGAGAACGAACAAGCCCTGTAACGTGGCGGATGAACGTCCCAGTAAGAGTGCGCTGTAACCGCCACCTAGCGGCCCCCACACTCCGGTGGGCACCGCTTGAACAGCCGTAGGAGTCAGGTTCACTGGGTGGGAGGGGGCCAAGTCCACGCCGGCACTTCCCCGTGTCCAGGAGGATAATTCGGAGGCACGGATGCCAGCGGGGGGCTGGGGGCAGCTTGCATCATCGCATGGGGGTTGCTTGTATCATCGCGTGGCCCCTCCCCGCGCTTCTGCGACCGTTTCCCTGAATAGACTGACCGTCTTTATCATACCGCGACCGGCATTGATTCGCAAAGTGCCGGCCCTTCCTACATTTTGGACACGTTCTCAGTTGTGAGTCAGCTGGTTCCCGCCTCCGCCTGCCTGCCTGCGGGCACTGTCTCTTAAAGTGACCGGGACGGCCACAGGTGAAGCACATCTGTTGGCTAAGCTTAATGTTTGCAAAAGCAGCAGCCATCGCCACAGCCTGGTGCTCCGTGGTCCCCACACGGTTGCATTCCTCTATCATTTCAACTACCGTAGGGTTTTTTAACAGACAGAGCACCTTCTGGCAATCCGCGTTAGCGTTTTCAATCGCCAATTTTTGTAATAATATTTGCCGCGCTTCCTCATTCTCTACTTGTTTGTCCAAAGCATCTTTTAATGTCTTGATAAATTTCATATACGGTTCCTGCGCTCCCTGCCTAATATTAGTAAACGAGCGTTGGGGCTTCCCTACGTCGGGGACCTTCATAAATGCTAGGTAGGCAAGATTCTTTGAATCATTTAGGGCTTCCATTGGGAGTAGTACCTGGGCATGGGCAGAGGCATATCGACCCTCTCCTACCAATGCGTCAACTCCCAAGAATCTCACTGGATCTGCTGCGGGACGCTCCAAATATTCCAGGGCTTTTGCCTCACAGAGTCGCCGCCACTCCCCATTCCAGAGCATAAACTGAGCAGAGGAGAGCAACAATTGCACCAGCGTTTTACAACCGAGCGGACATAACATATAACTCCTCATGACCGACCCTAGCATGTTCGCAGAGTAGGGGGCACCGAGGCCAAATTCAATCACTCCCCTTCTCAACTCCTTCACTACTTGGAAATTCAGAGCCTCCCACCGGGGCCTTTGATGAGCTTCGTAAATCACCGGGAACGCCCGGACCTCACGGAGCTTAACCGCGAGGTCAGAGTCCCCTTCTTTCTCTGCCTCCCTTTGAATCCCCTTCCACACATCATGCGGATCCGGGGGATATAAATCCGGCTCTTTCTCTGGGTCGACCGGTCCCGGATCGAACGGATTGGGATCATCACTGCCGTTACCCTGCCCCCCGCAGGCAGCCACCGCTCCAGCCTCAGTGGCTGGGGGCGCAGAAGGCTCTTTGGCCACAGATGCACTCCCTCCTGAGTTTTCACCTCTCAGCTTGTCTTTAGCACTGACGTGCTTTTTTAGGGTCTCATTCAGAGTCCTCCAAGGCGCTAGCAGTCCCGCAGCCACCGAGTCCGAACAAGTGGCAGCATCCCAAAGCTGGGTGCCTGCTTCATTCCAAATTTTTGGATCATAAATGTTAGTCGAATCGACTCCCTTAACGGTGGTTGCCACCCACTTCAGGAGTCATCTCAAGTCCCCATGATCCATGGTTACTTGATATTTCTTCAGGATCAATTCCATGGTCCTGTAAACAGTATTTTCCTCCTTTGTCATGTTTAAACCCATGACTACCGCCCCCCACAGCTCACCTCTGTTCTGCAGAGACGATTACGCGACGTCGCTATCCTGTTTCCTTTCAACAGCTTTTGTCCCGTTTCCTTTCAACAGCTTTGGCAGTTCAGCGGGGCTCGCCACCGGATCGGCAATTGTCGACTTTATGGCCCTTCAGACAGAATGTCCCTGTCCCTGTTCGGGCGCCATTTGTGGCGAATACGGGCACGGACTCCATCTGAGAGGGAACAAAGACGAAGACGAAGACAAAATCCTTTATTATACAGCACAAGCGAATTTATACCTCACATTATGCCACGTATGCACTTCAAAGAATTCCCTAGTACATCCCCTAAGCAAAGGTCATCTTGACACTCTTCCGCTAATTTCCTTATCTTTGTCACGCCCTCAGAACCGTGAACTGCCACCTCTTATCTCCCTTTTTCCCACGGCTTCTTTCACTTCCCATCTTCCCATGGCTTCTTGTTTACCAACGCTATGATACTGCTTGTACTCTCAGACATTGATTCCTCCACACCCTTTTCCTTCCCCTTTTCCTTTCCCTTTTTCCTTCCCCTTTTCCTTACGCTTTTCCTTCCCCTTGGTAGCTGCCTTTTCCTTCCCCTTCGCAGCTCCCTTTTCATTCCCCTTTTCCTTCGCCTTTTACTTTCCCTTTTTGCTTCCCCTTTGCAGCTGCCTTTTCCTTCCCCTTTTCCTTCCTGTCCTGGTTTTGGCTGGGATAGGGTTAAATTTCTTCCTAGGGCTGTGTTTTGGATTTAGTATGAGGAGAATGTTGATAACACACTGATGTTTTCAGTTGTTGCTAAGTACCCTCCTAGTCCAAGGACAGCTCCCATGCTTACTGATTGAGCTAGGTACACAAGATGGGAGGGAACATAATCAGGACAGCCAGCCCAGCTGGCTAATGGGGTATTCCATACCATGTGATGACATGCTCAGTATATGAATGGTAGGCGTGATCCAGGAAGTACTGATTGCTACGTGGTTATAGGTCAGCGCGGGTGGTGAGCAATTGCATTGTACATCACTCATTTTGTGTATTTTATCATTATCATTATTATTTTCCCTTTTTCTGTTCTATTAAACTGCCTTTATCTCAACTCACGAGTTTTTCTCACTCTTACGCTTCCGATTCTCACCCCATCCCACTGGGGGGGCGGGGAGTGAGTGAGCGGCTGCGTGGTATTTGGCTGCCTGCCAGGTTAAACCACAACACCTTTGCAGATGCCTTTTCCTTCACCTTTTCCTTCCCCTTTGCAGCTGACTTTTCCTTCCCCTTTTCCTTCCCCTTTCCTTTTACCTTTTTCCTTCCCCTTTTCCTTCCCCTTTGCAGCTGCCTTTTCCTTCCCCTTTTCCTTCCCCTTTGCAACTGCCTTTTCCTTCCCCTTTCTCTTCCCCTTTGCAACTTCCTTTTCTTTCCCCATTTCATTCCTCTTTGCATCTGCCTTTTCCTTTCCCTTTCCCTTCCCCTTTACAGCTTCCTTTTCCTTCCCCAGTTCATTCCTCTTTGCAGCTGCCGTTTCCTTCCCCTTTTTCTTCCCCTTTTCCTGCCCCTTTTCCTTCCCTTTTTCCTTCCTCTTTTCCCTTCCCCTTTGCAGCTGATGTTTCCTTCCCCTTTTCCTTCGCTTTGCAGCTTCTTTTCCCTTACCCTTTTCCTTCCCCTTTTCCTTTCCCTTTTTCCTTCCCCTTTTCCTTCCCCTTTGTAGCTGCCTTTTCCTTCCCCTTTGCAGCTGTCTTTTCCTTCCCCTTCGCAGCTGCCTTTTCATTCCACTTTTCTTCCCCTTTTCCTTCCCCTTTGCAGCTGTCTTTTCCTTCCATATTTCATTCCTCTTTGCATCTGCTTTTTCCTTCCCCTTTTCCTTCCCCTTTACAGGTGGCTTTTCCTTCCCCTTTCTCTTCCCCTTTGCAGCTGCCGTTTCCTTCCGCTTTTTCTTCCCCTTTTCCTGCCCCTTTTCCTTCCCTTTTTCCTTCCTCTTTTCCCTTCCCCTTTGCAGCTGATGTTTCCTTCCCCTTTTCCTTCCCCTTCCTCTTCCCCTTTGCAGCTGACGTTTCCTTCCCCTTTTTCTTCCCCTTTTCCTGCCCGTTTTTAGCTGACGTTTCCTTCCCCTTTTCCTTCCCCTTTTACTTCCCCTTTTCCTTCCCCTTTTCCTTCCCCTTTTCCTTCACTTTGCAGCTTCTTTCCCCTTCCCCTTTTTCTTCCCCTTTGTATCTACCTTTTCCTTCCCCTTTTCCTTCCCCCTTTCCTTCCCCTTTTCCTCCCCCTTTTCCTTCCCCTTCGCAGCTGCCTTTTCCTTCCCCTTTGCAGCTGCCTTTTCCGTTCCCTTTGCCGTGACCTTTTCCTTCCCCTTTTCCTTCCCTTTTTCCTTCCCCTTTTCCTTCCCCTTTTCCTGCCCCTTTGCAACTGCCTTTTCCTTCCCCTTTTCCTTCCCCTTTTCGTTCCCCTTTTCCTTTCCCTTTTTCCTTTCCCTTTTCCTTCCCCTTCGCAGCTGCCTTTTCCTTTCCCTTTGCAGCTACCTTTTCCTTCCAATTGACAGTTGCCTTTTCATTTGTCTTTTCCTTCACCTTTGCAACTAACTTTGCCTAAAACTTTTACATTCCCTTTTCCTTCCCCTTTGCTGCTGTCTTTTCCTTCCCCTTTTTCCTTCCCCTTTGCAACTACCATTTTCATCGCATTTTCCTTCCCCTTTTCCTTCCCCTTTGCAGATGCCTTTTCCTTCCCCTTTTCCTTCCCCTTTTCCTTTCCCTTTTTCCTTCCCCTTTTCCTTCCCCTTTGCAGCTGCCGTTTCCTTCCCCTTTTTCTCCCACTTTTCCTGCCCCTTTTCCTTCCCTTTTTCCTTCCTCTTTTCCCTTCCCCTTTGCAGCTGATGTTTCCTTCCCCTTTTCCTTCCCCTTTTCCTTCGCTTTGCAGCATCTTTTCCCTTCCCCTTTTCCTTCCCCTTTGCAGCTGCCTTTTCCTTCCCCTTTTCCTTCCCCTTTTCCTTCCCCTTTTCCTTCGCTTTGCAGCATCTTTTCCCTTCCCCTTTCCCTTCCCCTTTTCCTTCCCCTTTGCAGCTGCCTTTTCCTTCCCCTTTTCCTTCCCCTTTTCCTTCCCCTTTGCAGCTGCCGTTTCCTTCCCCTTTCTTCCACTTTTCCTGCCCCTTTTCCTTCCCTTTTTCCTTCCCCTTTTCCCTTCCCCTTTGCAGCTGATGTTTCCTTCCCCTTTTCCTTCCCCTTTTCCTTCGCTTTGCAGCTTTTTTCCCCTTCCCCTTTTCCTTCCCCTTTGTAGCTGCCTTTTCCTTCCCCTTTGTAGCTGCCTTTTCCAGCAGATTCTAAATCTACAGTTTGCCATTCATTCCCTGTTTTTCGAGCCCATGCCCTATGTTCAAAAGGGTAAAGTAGAGTTTTGTTGTGATTCAGTCCTAACGCCATAATAGGGTGGATCATATATACTGTAGCTTTGCTTATAGTTAATACAAAAGCCTCGACTGTGTTTGTAGCAGGATCATAAGTAAAATTCACTAACTTCCACCAAGACTGAAGTTTCTTTTCGAAGTCATTTGCGTTGTCCCAAATTATTTTTCGAATTTCAGTGGGGAAGATTCTTTCTTCACCCTCTCTTAGGACTGAAGCAGTTACTGATTGCATCCACAATTGTGCCTGAATATAGTTGAGAGCTAGAGAAACATTATTTTGGAGCCCACCAAGTGCATTCATGATTATCTCATGGTCTCCTATGTTTATTCTTTCCCAATCAGGTAACACTTTTGACAGTAGCCACTGATGGGTTCCCAGAGCCTATAGGGAAGATCGTAAAGGCTGGTGTAATTTTGTCAGCTCGGTAGTAGAGGCAGCCAATTTATTCATTATTACCTCTGCGTCAATGCTATTTAGGACCCCTAACCCTGTACCTAAAATACCAGTTAAGTCTCTTGATATTCGTCTTTTATGCAGCCAGGTAGTCCACCCCTCGTAAGAGGTTTGCAAAAAAGGAGAACAGGCCGGTTGAATTCCTGAGACATTGTTCTGCATTTGTAATTTAACTTGTTTAAGGGACCAATCCAGGTTAAACAGCATTTGTTGTTGTCCTGTATTCCTTATTACATACGGCCCGACTTCATACACTCTAGGTTTGAGCTTGAGTGCATGAGGTGTGACCGGTGTGACCGGTGTGACCGGTGTGACCGTTGCAACAGGCCTTGCCACAGCATTTATTTTAAATTTAATTGAGAGTCCAATGTTATCTCTGGCCCAGAGACAAACTACCTCAGTGGTTTGTATTAGTGTGAAGTTATGCCAACATTTTAATTTCTTTTCGGTACAGGCCGTTATGTTATTTGGAGGGCAGGCTTCTGTGGTATCATCTATGGGACAGATGTTTTGATTACTAATCTGGGATGCCTTTTTATGGGTAGTAGTCCCATTAGTCATTCGGCATCTCACTTTGATTTCTTTTCCTACAGTCCCCTGGAGATGATGAATTTCTGTAGTGTTATCCCATTCTCCTCTCAAGTATACCTGGCTTCCGTGTATGACCATGGTAGATAGATTTAAGCCTCTCAGATCAGACAATTTCCCCATGGATCCGGTATATTTGATATAAGCCTCAGACCAAAGCTGCTTAGTATTATCCTGGCTAGAAGTGCTTTCCCACCCCCAAATCATAATTATGACCGTGAAAAAAATAATTTTCCTGGTTGGGCTTGCGTGACCTTCCATGGAGATTTGTGTGCCTTCTTCACTCTGGTATGATGGATCCAGGCGCTCTGTTCTTTGATCTTGATTGCTGTGAAGGAGGTGAGGAGTACTTGGAATGGTCCTTCCCACTGCGGCTCCAAAGTTTTCTCTGCAAGAGACTTTACATACACATAGTCTCCAGGTTGTATATTATGTACAGGCCCATCCAAACCCCTGCTTCGAGTCCCAACCACATATTTCTCAACCTTCCTGAGTTGTTTCCCCAATGCAACCATGTAGGAGGTCATGATTTCATCCCCGACTTGCGTGGACATCCCTTTCTGTACTCTATAGGGTCGTCCGTACAAGATTTCAAAAGGGCTCAGTCCTTCCTTTGCTCTTGGCCTAGTTCGTATGCGCAAAAGAGCTAAAGGAAGAGACTGAGGCCAGGCCAGGTTAGTTTCCTGTCCCAATTTCACAATCTGCTGTTTGATTAAGTGGTTCATTTTTTCTACTTGGCCACTCGACTGAGGGCGATATGGGGTATGAAGCTGCCAATCTATGCCCAAATGGCGGCTGATTTGTTGTACTACTTTTGAGATGAAATGTGGTCCTCTGTCAGAAGATATGGTTGCTGGAACCCCAAAACGTGGTATTATTTCTTGTATTAATGTTCTAGTTACCTCCCGAGCCTTGGCTGTCCTGGTAGGGAATGCCTCTGGCCAACCTGAAAAGGTGTCAGTTAATACCAATAAATATCGATACCCCCCTTTTCTTGGGAGTTCTGAAAAATCGATCTGCCATTGTTGCCCAGGCCCGTTGCCTTTTCCAATTTGGCCCATTTCTGGTTTGGGGGTGTTCTTGGGATTTGTCTGGAGTCAAAGATCGCACTGCTGTGTCACTTGCCTTACAGTAGTGTATAGATTCCTAGCTACAATCTCTCTAATTAGGTGTTTATATAGGGCCTTTGCCCCCCAATGCCTCTTCCTACATTCTTCCCTTATCAGAGACCATGTTAGATAGGAGGGAATGATTAGTTTCCCTTGTGGGGTGAGAGCCCACCCCTCTCTATTATATGACCCTTTTAGATCTGTAATAAGCTTCTGATCTTCTTTTGTATATTCTGGCTTACCTTCTAGGGAGATTCGCCCGTCAGGGACTAAAGCCCCTTCTATTTTTACCTTTGCCTTGGCTGCCTGTTTTGCTTCTTTGTTCGCCAGCTCATTTCCCCTTTCCAATTCCGAGCTTACTTTGTGGTGTGCCTTGATGTGTATAATTGCCACTTTCTCAGGGAGTTGTACTGCTTCTAACAGTTTCAAAATTTCCTCTGCGTGTTTAATATTCTTTTCTTAAGAGCTTAATATCCCTCTCTCTTTTCAGATTGCTCCATGTGCATGCACAACTTCGAAGGCATATCTTGAGTCTGTATAAATGTTTATAATTTTTTCTTGGGCCAATTCCAAGGCACGGGTTAGAGCGATTATCTCTGCTTTCTGTGCCGAGGTATTTAGGGGCAAAGGCCTTGATTTTATTATTTCCTGACTAGTGGTAATAGCGTTTTCCGCGTATCTTTTACCACTCAGGACATAGCTGTTTCCGTCCATGAACCAGTTTTCTCCGTCTTCTATGGGGCTGTTTTTCAGATCTGGCCGGCTTGCATATGTTGCTTCAATGGTTTCTAAGCAGTCACGATGCACTGGTTCTCCTGTGTTTCCCTCTAGGAAGGAAGCTGGGTTGGCAATGTTAGTGACTATTATTTCCACATCATCCTGTTCTACTAATATAGCCTGATATCTTAGAAATCTTTGTTGAGAAAGCCAATGTCCACCCTTCGCTTCCAGTACTGCTGATACTGTATGGGACACCAGCACAGTCAATTTCTGACCCAGGGTGAATTTTCGGGCTTCTTGTATGTTTAGTATTACAGCTGCGACTGCCCGCAAGCATCCAGGCCAGCCCTTCGCAGTTGTATCCAACTGTTTGGAAAAGTAGGCAACTGCTCGTCGATCGGGACCCAAATTCTGTGCTAGTATCCCCAGAGCAACCCCTTGTTTTTCGTGGGAAAAGAGGAGAAATGGCTTACTCACATCTGGGAGCCCCAAGGCTGGAGTTGACATCAAGGCTTTCTTTAGTTTCTCAAAGGCTCGTACGGCCTGGTTGTTCCATTCAAGGTGTCCCTGGTTGGTAGTTATTAGGGCATATAATGGTTTAACAAGCAGTCCATAATTATAAATCCACAGCCGACACCACCCAGTCATTCCCAAGAAAGTCCGTAACTCTTTCACTGTTCGAGGTCTCTGGGTTTGGCAGATTGCCTCTTTGCGGGCTTGTCCCAAGGTTCTTTCCCCAGCACTGATTTCATAGCCTAAATAAATCACTTTGCGCTGTATTACTTGGGCTTTCTTCTTAGACACCCGGTACCCTTGGAGCTCTAAGAAATTTAATAGACTCACCGTCCAGGTGATACAATCATTCTCTGTTTCGGTGGCAATCAGGATATCGTCCACGTATTGTAGCAGTTTTCCTTTCCCATGATTCCAAGTCCTTCGCAAGCTGATTGCCAAAAATGGTAGGGCTATTTTTGAATCCTTGTGGCAACACCGTCCAGGTGAGTTGAGTCTTGCGACCGGTTTTGGGGTTTTCCCATTCGAATGCAAACAATCTTTGGCTGGCTTCATGGAGAGGGAGGCAAAAGAAGGCATCTTTCAAGTCTATAACAGTAAACCAGGCTAATTCAGGTGTTAGTGTAGTCAACAGAGTATATGGATTCGCCACCACGGGGTAGAGATCCTCAGTTACCTTGTTTACAGCCCGTAGATCCTGGACCACACGGTACGACCCGTCAGGCTTACGAAGTGGTAATATGGGTGTGTTAAAATTAGACTCACATTCTTTTAATAGTCCGAATTGTAAAAATTTTTCGATTATCGGCCGAACCCCTTCTCTGTCTTCTCTCTTTAGGGGATATTGCTTAATCCTTACTGGTTGTTGGTTTCCCTTTTTAAGTTTAACTTCAACAGGTAGTGCATTCTTTGCTCTTCCTGGTACATCGGTAGCCCATACCCCAGGGTATACCTGATTTAAGACTTCCTCCCTAATTTCTTTTTTTATGGAAGGACTGGTTAAGAATAAACTCAGGATTTGAATGTATTGTTGATCTTTTACTTTCAGAGAAATTTCTCCTTTTTCGAATATAATTTTTGCACCTAATTGTTCTAGCAAGTCTCTTCCCAATAGGGCCTTTGGAGAGTTGGGCATATATAGAAATCTGTGAATTCCCCATTGTTTTCCCAGTTCATATTTTAAAGGTTTACAGAAATACGCCTTTTCACTTTGGCCAGTTGCCCCCTTTACCATGATGTAATCATTCTCCAGGGGCATCAAGGCTTGATTCAAAACTGAGTATGTTGCCCCTGTATCAACTAAAAATTCTACCTCTTGTTGTTCCTTCCGTAGCTTTATTATAACCAGTGGATCCGCTAGGGTGGATTCCCCAGGTTCCCGTCAGTCCTTTTTCACATGAGCTACCACTTTCCTTGCCTGATAATTTCGTCCTCTTCCCCTATTCATCGGACATTCTCCTTTCCAATGACCAAACTTTTTGCATCGTGCACATTGATTTTTTTCTAAGCGAGGCGGTTCTTGCCTAGGTCTCCTTTCCTCTTTTTTCCTTACAACTGCCACTGTTCTCCTTTGTACCTGTTTGTATGCTTCTTCTCTGTTACTAAATACTCTCCATGCTTCATCTAGCAACACTTCCAGATTTCTACTTTCTGTAGTACGTAGCTTCTGGAGCTTGCGCCTAATGTCCCCTGTGGACTGACCCAAAAACAGAGAGACTAGTTGTTGTATTCCTACCTTGGATCCAGGATCCAGCGGTGTGTTACGGCGCATTGCATCCCTCAGTCAATCCAGGAATTCAGATGGGGACTCGGAGGGACCTTGCTTAACTGCATATAGAGATGACCAGTTTATGGTTTTGGGTATAGCATTTTCCATTCCTCTCGAAATTCACTCCTGATATCCCTGTAGTTTTACCATTTCTGCAGATTTGTTTGCATCCCGTTTTGGATCTTGTAGAGGGAAATATTCCTTAACATCCCCTCCTGTAGTCCTATAGTATTCATCAGCCAAACTTTCTGCTGTTTTTAAAATCAATTGCTTTTCTGTTTCAGTCATATAGTCTAATAATAATTGTATGTCCTTCCAATCAGGGTTATGTTGTTTCACAATAAACTGAAAATGTTTAGTTACACTGATCGGATCGCTCCTATAATCCTTTGCAACCCTTTTCCATTCCCCTAAATCAGTAGTGGAAAAAGGTACCTTGATTAGCATCGTCCCGCCATCAGGCACCACCGCCTCTCGAAGAGGTGCCTGCAAGGCTACTGAGGCAGTTTTCTTTCTGGTACGGGACGATACAGGGCTGTCCGGAGGGGTAGAAGTTTCGTCCGAGTCTGCATCCTGTTCCTGTGGTCGAGGGGGAGGCTTAAACAGGTCAGTTAGATCTGGTTCCGGCGCCTGGTGAATTTTTTTTGCTTTCATACACCTCTGTCCAATACCGCATGCCGAGCAACACCGCTTCAGTTTACCTTTAAATTTTTTATTATTTTCTCGCTCAAGTGCGAGTACCATAGGGTCCTGTGGTGGTGCCATTCCACAGTCCCTTTGCCACTCCGGATGGTTTCGGAGGGTGAAAAACATATCTGCATATGAAACTTCATCCCACTTCCCTTCTCTCCTTAGAAATAGCATCAATTGTAGGAGAGTATTGTAGTCTATTGATCCATTAAGTGGCCATTTAGCCTCACTTTCCAATTTATACAATGGCCACCATTGATTACAATATTTAATAAGAATCTTTCTATTTTCCGTCCCTCCGATCCCAACAATATCTCTCCAATGAGCAAGCACACAGCCCAAGGGGCTTTTCTTCAAGACTCCCTTTTGAGCGTTACCCATTTCATATCTTCCCTTTATTGATCTTTTCTTTTAACCTTTAATAAGATGCCGGGACTGGTTTTCCTTCCCGCACTGTCTTAGTGATTTTATCGGAGGTTTTCTTATCATAGAACCCTCTAGATATACAATATTGCTTTTCCACAAAATTCTACAATGTTTTTGTACACAAACGACGAAGGCTCAATCCTATCATTCACTTCGTTCGTCTGCGGCCGCTCTCCTCGCGGAGATTACGGAACCGCGGATCAGAACTCCGCACTCGCTTCGCAGCTGTGCTGCGTCTCACTCATACAACACAGACACTCAGTCACACAATAAATTGTTGCAACAGATGATAATACTTATGGCCATGCCACGTACAACTCCTCAGACTAGTTGTACTCCCACCCAGCAGCTGCAACCGTAAAGATGACCCAATCGCAATTGCAAGGAGGTCCGCTTACCCTTCTCCTGCTTCTTATATACCAGTCATTAGCAGGTCCGTCCTGGCTCCCAACACTGGGATGCAGCGGAAACCTCAGATTCACTCGATCTGCTCCCAAGATCGCTAGCGGCCGCTGTATCGGTCAGCGAATCCCCCCTATTACCGTGCAGGGTACCCTCCTACCATACGGGGACTATGCTGCACGCCAGACGTCTCTGTGCGATTTACCAGCAGCCCCAGCCATGCGTACGACTTACAGGCCCCTCTCCTAAAACATACCTTTCCTTTCCGCGGACTCAGGAGGTTCTTGTCTACTCCCACGGTGAGCGGCTGGCAGCGGAGTCCCCTCTGAGGAAGTGCTCGGGGCGCGCCCAGGGGCATCCGCTCCTCAGCTGATCCCGCGGTGAAGCAGAGAGTCTCCTGGCTGGCTTGCCAAAACTGACTTGCGGATACCGGACTCCACAATCTATGAGATTGTAAAGTAGGTATGTTTATTCAGCGCTGGGCAGCACGGGGGGTAGTCCCACCAAAATCGTGTGCGCCTCAACGCGGCACTTACCATAAATATACACAGTAAAATATTACATATTCATAGAATTTCGTAATATGCCTATACATATGCATGACCTGTCCCCGCTTTGTATTAAAATGAGTTCCAAGAAGTCATTTCCATAGACCCCTCCTATCTGCGCTTGCGCATTGCATCCTAGTGGTGGTCATCGGGGGTCGTGGGGGTGAAGGCTGATAGTTCCTCTTCATCACCGCTAGTAACCTTTTGTTCTTGCGCAGGCTCAGTTGTCTTCTTACTTTTGTCCAAACTGCAGGGTCAGATTTAGCTGGCTTCTTGAGACAAGTTTTTAGTCTTTATCAGGAACTGTCCTTGTGAGGCGCCTCAGTTAATTTACACCATAGCTAAGTCGGCCTTATCAGGCTGAGCCAGCCTTGTGAGGAACAAAGTATCAAGCCCCTACCTACTGATTCAATCTCCTAACTACTATTAATCATTCAACTACTAAAATTCCTTAATCCCTTCTCTCATTGCAGGTGCCTTTTCCTTCCAGTTTTCATTCCCCTTTTTCTTTCCTTTTCCTTCCCCTTTGCAGCTGATATTTACTTCCCCTTTTCCTTCCCCTTTTCATTTGCTTTGCAGCTTCTTTCATCTTCTCCTTTTCCTTCCCCTTTGCAGCTGCCTTTTCCTTTCCCTTTGCAGCTGCCTTTTCCTTCCCCCTTTCCTTCCCCTTTTCCTCCCCCTTTTCCTTCCCCTTTGCAGCTGCCTTTTCCTTTCCCTTTGCAGCTGCCTTTTCCTTTCCCTTTGCAGCTGCCTTTTCCTTCCCCCTTTCCTTCCCCTTTTCCTCCCCCTTTTCCTTCCCCTTTGCAGCTACCTTTTCCTTCCAATTGACAGTTGCATTTTCATTTGACTTTTCCTTCACCTTTGCAACTAAATTTGCCTAAAACTTTTACATTCCCTTTTCCTTCCCCTTTGCAGCTGTCTTTTCCTTCCCCTTTTTCCTTCCCCTTTGCAACTACCATTTTCATCGCATTTTCCTTCTGCTTTTCCTTCCCCTTTGCAGCTCTTATCCTTCCCCTTTTCCTGCCCCTTTTCCTGCCCCTTTTCCTGCCCCTTTTCCTGCCCCTTTGCAACTGCCTTTTCCTTCCCCTTTTCCTTCCCCTTTGCAGCTGATGTTTCCTTCCCCTTTTTCTTCCCCTTTCTCTTCCCCTTTGCAGCTGACGTTTCCTTCCCCATTTTCTTCCCCTTTTCCTAGCCCTTTTCCTGCCCCTTTTCCTTCCCTTTTTCCTTCCCCTTTTACCTTCCCCTTTGCAGCTGATGTTTACTTCTCCTTTTCCTTCCCCTTTTCCTTCGTTTTGCAGCTTCTTTCCCTTCCCCTTTTCCTTCCCCTTTACAGCTTCCTTTTCCTTCCCCATTTCATTCCTCTTTGCAGCTGCCGTTTCCTTCCCCTTTTTCTTCCACTTTTCCTGCCCCTTTTCCTTCCCTTTTTCCTTCCTCTTTTCCCTTCCCCTTTGCAGCTGATGTTTCCTTCCCCTTTTCCTTCCCTTTTTCCTTCGCTTTGCAGCATCTTTTCCCTTCCCCTATTCCTTCCCCTTTGCAGCTGCCTTTTCCTTCACCTTTTCCTTCACCTTTTCCTTCGTTTTGCAGCTTCTTTCCCTTCCCCTTTTCCTTCTCCTCTGCAGCTGCCTTTTCCTTCCCCTTTTCCTTCCCCTTTTCCTTCCCCTTTTCCTTTCCCTTTTTCCTTCCCCTTTTCCTTCCCCTTTGTAGCTGCCTTTTCCTTCCCCTTTGCAGCTGCCTTTTCCTTCCCCTTTTCCTTCCCCTTTGCAGCTTCCTTTTCCTTCCCCATTTCATTCCTCTTTGCATCTGCCTTTTCCTTCCCCTTTCTCTTCCCCTTTGCAGTTGCTGTTTCCTTCCCCTTTTTCTTCCCCTTTTCCTGCCCCTTTTCCTTCCCTTTTTCCTTCCCCTTTTCCCTTCCCCTTTGCAGCTGATGTTTCCTTCCCCTTTTCCTTCCCCTTTTCCTTCCCCTTTTCAGCTGACTTTTCCTTCCCCTTTTCCTTACCCTTTTCCTTTCCCTTTTTCCTTCCCCTTTTCCTTTCCCTTTTTCCTTCCCCTTTTCCTTTCCCTTTTTCCTTCCCCTTTCCCTTCCCCTTTGTAGCTGCCTTTTCCTTCCCCTTTGCAGCTGTCTTTTCCGTTCCCTTTACCATGGCCTTTTCCTTCCCCTTTTTCTTCCGCTTTTCCTTCCCCTTTGCAGCTCTTTTCCTTCCCCATTTCATTCCTCTTTGCATCTGCCTTTTCCTTCCCCTTTTCCTTCCCCTTTTCCTTCCCCTTTGTAGGTGCCTTTTCCTTCCGCTTTTTCTTCCCCTTTTCCTTCCCCTTTTCCCTCCCCCTTTGCAGCTGATGTTTACTTCCCCTTTTCCTTCCCCTTTTCCTTCGCTTTGCAGCTTCTTTCCCCTTCCACTTTTCCTTCCCCTTTGTACCTGCCTTTTCCTTCCCCTTTGCAGCTGTCTTTTCCTTCCCCTTTTCCTTCCCCTTTGCAGGTGCCTTTTCCTTCCCCTTGCTCTTCCCCTTTGCAGCCTATGTTTCCTTCCCCTTTTCCTTCCCCTATTCCTTCGCTTTGCAGCTTCTTTTCCCTTCCCCTTTTCCTTCCCCTTTGCAGCTGCCGTTTCCTTCCCCTTTTTCTTCCCCTTTGAAGCTGCCTTTTCCTTCCACTTTTCCATCCACTTTTCCCTTCCCCTTTGCAGCTGATGTTTCCTTCCCCTTTACCTTCCCCTTTTCCTTCGCTTTGCAGCTTTTTTCCCCTTCCCCTTTTCCTTCCCCTTTGCAGGTGCCTTTTCCTTCCCGTTTTCATTCCCCTTTTTCTTCCCCTTTCTCTTCCCCTTTTCAGCTGATGTTTCCTTCCTCTTTTTCTTCCTTTTTCTTTTCTCCTTTTCATCTGACGTTTCCATACCCTTTTTCTTCCCCTTTTCCTTCCCTTTTCCTGCCCTTTTTCCTGCCCCTTTTCCTTCCCCTTTGCAGCTGCCTTTTCCTTACCCTTTCCCTTTCCCTTTTTCCTTCCTCTTTTCCATCCCCTTTGTAGCTGCCTTTTCCTTACCCTTTGCAGCTGCCTTTTCCTTACCCTTTGCATCTGCCTTTTCCTTCCCCTTTGCAGCTGTCTTTTCCTTCCCTTTTCCTTCCCCTTTATCGCTGCCTTTTCCTTCCCCTTTTCTTGCACTTTTCCTGCCCCCTTTCCTGCCCCTGTGCAGGTGCCTTTTCCTTCCCATTATTCTTCCCCTTTGCAGCTGCCTTTTCCTTCCCCTTTTCCTTCCCCTTTACTTCCACTTTACAATCCCCTTTGTAGCTGCCGTTTCCTTCCCCTTTTATTTCCCCCTTTCCTTACACTTTGCAGCTTCCTTTTCCTTCCCCTTTTCCTTCCCCTTTGCAGCTGCCTTTTCCTTCCCCTTTTCTTTACTGTTTTCCTTCCCCTTTGCAGCTGCCTTTTCCTTCTCCTTTTCTTTACTGTTTTCTTTACCCTTTGCACCTGGTTCTCCTTCTCCTTTCCTTTCACGTTGCAGCTGCCTTTCCCTTCCCCTATTCCTTCCCCTTTGCAGGTGCCTTTTCCTTCCCCTTTTCCTTCCCCTTTTCTTCCACTTTGCAATCCCCTTTGTAGCTGCTGTTTCCTTCCCCTTTTATTTCCCCCTTTCCTTCCTGTTTGCAGCTTCGTTTTCCTTCCCTTTTCCTTCCCCTTTTCCTTCCCCTTTGCAGCTGCCTTCTTCTTCCCCTTATCCTTCCCCTTCGCAATTGCCTTTTCCTACCCCTTTATCTTCCCCTTTTCCTTCCCCTTTATAGCTGCCTTTTCCTTCCCCTTTTCCTGCCCTTTTCCTGCCCCTTTTCCTTCCCCTTTGCAGGTGCCTTTTCCTTCCCGTTTTCATTCCCCTTTTTCTTCCCCTTTCTCTTCCCCTTTTCAGCTGATGTTTCCTTCCTCTTTTTCTTCCTTTTTCTTTTCTCCTTTTCATCTGACGTTTCCATACCCTTTTTCTTCCCCTTTTCCTTCCCTTTTCCTGCCCTTTTTCCTGCCCCTTTTCCTTCCCCTTTGCAGCTGCCTTTTCCTTCCCCTTTTCTTTACTGTTTTCCTTCCCCTTTGCAGCTGCCTTTTCCTTCTCCTTTTCTTTACTGTTTTCTTTACCCTTTGCACCTGGTTCTCCTTCTCCTTTCCTTTCACGTTGCAGCTGCCTTTCCCTTCCCCTTTTCCCTTCCCCTTTGCAGCTGATGTTTCCTTCCCCTTTTCCTTCCCCTTTTCCTTCCCCTTTTCAGCTGACTTTTCCTTCCCCTTTTCCTTACCCTTTTCCTTTCCCTTTTTCCTTCCCCTTTTCCTTTCCCTTTTTCCTTCCCCTTTTCCTTTCCCTTTTTCCTTCCCCTTTCCCTTCCCCTTTGTAGCTGCCTTTTCCTTCCCCTTTGCAGCTGTCTTTTCCGTTCCCTTTACCATGGCCTTTTCCTTCCCCTTTTTCTTCCGCTTTTCCTTCCCCTTTGCAGCTCTTTTCCTTCCCCATTTCATTCCTCTTTGCATCTGCCTTTTCCTTCCCCTTTTCCTTCCCCTTTTTCTTCCCCTTTTCCTTCCCCTTTTCCCTCCCCCTTTGCAGCTGATGTTTACTTCCCCTTTTCCTTCCCCTTTTCCTTCGCTTTGCAGCTTCTTTCCCCTTCCACTTTTCCTTCCCCTTTGTACCTGCCTTTTCCTTCCCCTTTGCAGCTGTCTTTTCCTTCCCCTTTTCCTTCCCCTTTGCAGGTGCCTTTTCCTTCCCCTTGCTCTTCCCCTTTGCAGCCTATGTTTCCTTCCCCTTTTCCTTCCCCTATTCCTTCGCTTTGCAGCTTCTTTTCCCTTCCCCTTTTCCTTCCCCTTTGCAGCTGCCGTTTCCTTCCCCTTTTTCTTCCCCTTTGAAGCTGCCTTTTCCTTCCACTTTTCCATCCACTTTTCCCTTCCCCTTTGCAGCTGATGTTTCCTTCCCCTTTACCTTCCCCTTTTCCTTCGCTTTGCAGCTTTTTTCCCCTTCCCCTTTTCCTTCCCCTTTGCAGGTGCCTTTTCCTTCCCGTTTTCATTCCCCTTTTTCTTCCCCTTTCTCTTCCCCTTTTCAGCTGATGTTTCCTTCCTCTTTTTCTTCCTTTTTCTTTTCTCCTTTTCATCTGACGTTTCCATACCCTTTTTCTTCCCCTTTTCCTTCCCTTTTCCTGCCCTTTTTCCTGCCCCTTTTCCTTCCCCTTTGCAGCTGCCTTTTCCTTACCCTTTCCCTTTCCCTTTTTCCTTCCTCTTTTCCATCCCCTTTGTAGCTGCCTTTTCCTTACCCTTTGCAGCTGCCTTTTCCTTACCCTTTGCATCTGCCTTTTCCTTCCCCTTTGCAGCTGTCTTTTCCTTCCCTTTTCCTTCCCCTTTATCGCTGCCTTTTCCTTCCCCTTTTCTTGCACTTTTCCTGCCCCCTTTCCTGCCCCTGTGCAGGTGCCTTTTCCTTCCCATTATTCTTCCCCTTTGCAGCTGCCTTTTCCTTCCCCTTTTCCTTCCCCTTTACTTCCACTTTACAATCCCCTTTGTAGCTGCCGTTTCCTTCCCCTTTTATTTCCCCCTTTCCTTACACTTTGCAGCTTCCTTTTCCTTCCCCTTTTCCTTCCCCTTTGCAGCTGCCTTTTCCTTCCCCTTTTCTTTACTGTTTTCCTTCCCCTTTGCAGCTGCCTTTTCCTTCTCCTTTTCTTTACTGTTTTCTTTACCCTTTGCACCTGGTTCTCCTTCTCCTTTCCTTTCACGTTGCAGCTGCCTTTCCCTTCCCCTATTCCTTCCCCTTTGCAGGTGCCTTTTCCTTCCCCTTTTCCTTCCCCTTTTCTTCCACTTTGCAATCCCCTTTGTAGCTGCTGTTTCCTTCCCCTTTTATTTCCCCCTTTCCTTCCTGTTTGCAGCTTCGTTTTCCTTCCCTTTTCCTTCCCCTTTTCCTTCCCCTTTGCAGCTGCCTTCTTCTTCCCCTTATCCTTCCCCTTCGCAATTGCCTTTTCCTACCCCTTTATCTTCCCCTTTTCCTTCCCCTTTATAGCTGCCTTTTCCTTCCCCTTTTCCTGCCCTTTTCCTGCCCCTTTTCCTTCCCCTTTGCAGGTGCCTTTTCCTTCCCGTTTTCATTCCCCTTTTTCTTCCCCTTTCTCTTCCCCTTTTCAGCTGATGTTTCCTTCCTCTTTTTCTTCCTTTTTCTTTTCTCCTTTTCATCTGACGTTTCCATACCCTTTTTCTTCCCCTTTTCCTTCCCTTTTCCTGCCCTTTTTCCTGCCCCTTTTCCTTCCCCTTTGCAGCTGCCTTTTCCTTACCCTTTCCCTTTCCCTTTTTCCTTCCTCTTTTCCATCCCCTTTGTAGCTGCCTTTTCCTTACCCTTTGCAGCTGCCTTTTCCTTACCCTTTGCATCTGCCTTTTCCTTCCCCTTTGCAGCTGTCTTTTCCTTCCCTTTTCCTTCCCCTTTATCGCTGCCTTTTCCTTCCCCTTTTCTTGCACTTTTCCTGCCCCCTTTCCTGCCCCTGTGCAGGTGCCTTTTCCTTCCCATTATTCTTCCCCTTTGCAGCTGCCTTTTCCTTCCCCTTTTCCTTCCCCTTTACTTCCACTTTACAATCCCCTTTGTAGCTGCCGTTTCCTTCCCCTTTTATTTCCCCCTTTCCTTACACTTTGCAGCTTCCTTTTCCTTCCCCTTTTCCTTCCCCTTTGCAGCTGCCTTTTCCTTCCCCTTTTCTTTACTGTTTTCTTTACCCTTTGCACCTGGTTCTCCTTCTCCTTTCCTTTCACGTTGCAGCTGCCTTTCCCTTCCCCTATTCCTTCCCCTTTGCAGGTGCCTTTTCCTTCCCCTTTTCTTCCACTTTGCAATCCCCTTTGTAGCTGCTGTTTCCTTCCCCTTTTATTTCCCCCTTTCCTTCCTGTTTGCAGCTTCGTTTTCCTTCCCTTTTCCTTCCCCTTTTCCTTCCCCTTTGCAGCTGCCTTCTTCTTCCCCTTATCCTTCCCCTTCGCAATTGCCTTTTCCTACCCCTTTATCTTCCCCTTTTCCTTCCCCTTTATAGCTGCCTTTTCCTTCCCCTTTTCCTGCCCTTTTCCTGCCCCTTTTCCTGCCCCTGTGCAGGTGCCTTTTCCTTCCCATTTTTCTTCCCCCTTGCAGCTGCCTTTCCTGCCCCTTTTCCTGCTGCTTTTCCTTTCCCTTTTCCTTTCTCTTTTCCTTTTCTTCCCCTTTTCGATCCCTTTTCCTTCCCCTTTTCCTTCCCTTTTTTTCTTCCCCTGTTTCTTCCTCTTTCCCTTCACCTCCGTTTCCCTTTCCATTTCCCTTTACATTCTCCATTTTTTTCCTTCCTCTTTACAATTGCCTTCTCCTTCCCCATTTCCTTCCCATTTACCTTCCCCTTTCACGTCACCTTTTCCTTCCCCTTTTCGTTCCCCTTTCCAGCTGCCTTTTCCATCCCCTTTTGCTTCCCCTTTGCTTCCCCTTTGCACTGGCCTTTTCCTTCCCCTTTTGATTCATGTTGCAGCTGCCTTTCCCTTCCCCTATTCCTTCCCCTTTGCAGGTGCCTTTTCCTTCCCCTTTACTTCCACTATACAATCCCCTTTGTAGCTACCGATTCCTTCCCCTTTAATTTCCCCCTTTCCTTCCTCTTTGCAGCTGCCTTTTCCTTCCGCTTTTCCTTCGCCTTTTCCTTCCCCTTTTTGTATCATTTTCCTTTCCCTTTCCCTTTCCCTTTGTCGCGAATGAGTGGTTTAGAGGCCGCTTAAAATATCACCATCAAAGATATTAGCAGAAAGTGATTTTAATAGAGAATTATAAAGGTGCGACCTAACAGAATTCGATGGCAAGGTTCACTCTATTACTTATTACACAGATGAAACATATAAAGGAAAATCATCTAAGGGTTTATATTTCAGGGACTATATGTGTTTGGCAGCAGTCTAGGTTTCATTCACAATTTAGCAACACCTAATTATCAACTAATCATTTACAAACTTTAGTAATGCTTAATCATTAACTAATTCAATATTTGCAAAGTGAGTTAGTAAGTCTACTACAATCACAACTTAATTACAGAGTATGCTTACTATTAGTTCACACACACAGAGAAACATATATATATATATATATATAAAAATATATACAGAAGGTATACCTGTTAAAAATTCCCCTCGATTCCAGTGAAGAAATATTCACGTCGAATGTCTAGGCATTCCCTCTCAACAGGCGAAAGGGTTGAGCTTCGAAGGGGACTCAGCCCAGGACCCAGCGGTCCTCCGAATATCGTAGGCCTGAAAGATCGCAAGCTCTGAGAGGCGTCCCACTCAGAGGGAGATGCTGGGTGCAGCCGCTGCGGTCCAGGAGAGCTCAAAGGGCCTCACTTAGGACCACCGTTTATAGGTTCGCAAGATGGTTGGCTTTAGTCATCCGTAAATTTCCATCCTGGCCACAGTCCCAGGAGGTAATTGCTAAAAAATTCTCAAGGTTTCGGTGTTGTTCTACTGGACACCTGGACCAGGCAGTAGGAGTATGTTCCCAGCCTCAGCTATGCAGAGTTTCTGATACAGTCATGGAGTGCTCAACTGCCAGACTTCAATACACCAAGGCCGAGGTTTCATGGAAATTTCTGAGATCAACAAGCGGCCCAGATCAACAAGTGGCCCAGGGAAGAAAGGGGGTGTGTGAATGCACCACCACAATCCACCCTGTGTCTAAAGTCAATCCATCTTGATCACAGAGTGGCAGTGTGGTCGCCTCTTGCCTCTGTGCCTATAAACAGATCAATGCCGTATTCCAATTGTAATTTGAGGGAAATTTTTGGTTGGTATACTTAATTATTAATATACTTAAGTATTAAGGTTTTATTAAGTACAATTAAGCAATGTTATATATGCGAGGATGTTTTGGTATTAGTGCCATTTGTTTAGTTATTTTCCACACTTTAACACATAGAATAATGTTCAACAACAAGCATAGCACAATAGAAATTAGTAAAATTGTTATGGGATGTAAAACCCAATTCAACATTCCTGTTGCTGTTGGTAACCTTCCAAATAAAACATCCCACCAGTGATGTTCTCCATCCTTCTTCACCTTTTCTAGGACATGATGTATCCTCTCTGCATCATGATGGACGGTAATCAGAGTCCTTTGTCCGTTGTTTCGAATCTGGTTTAGCAATTGACTCAGGTCATCATGTTGTAACAGTTTTCGTACTAATGTAAGATTCATTCCAGTGGGGGTAGGTAGTAGATCTTGATAAGATGTATAGCTTGATTGTAGCAACTGATGGGTTGTGACAGGAGCTGAATAGTTGAAGTCGCATCCCATAATCTTAGTAAAATTACAAACACAGATATTTGAGTGGTTAGATGTTTCCACAATTACGTTATCTGTAAATATAGAATCACAAAGAGTTCTCATGCAAACACATCCATTTCCAACATATATAAGTACAGTTTCAGGGGTTTCATCAGGATGTATTTCAAAATGACAAACATTTTGTTCAGTGTCAAGACAAATGTCTTGCACTTTGATGGTAGTGCTTGCACAAATAAACCCCTGTTGTTCTCGCACAAGACGTGCATCAACATCAATAGTTTGCCATTTATTCCCATTTTTTTGGGCCCATACTCTATGTTCTAACGGGTAGAGTACCGTTCCATTGTGATTTAATCCCAGCGCAATGATTGGGTATATGATATATACTGAAGCACTGCGTACTGTCAAAACAAAAGCTGTGACTTTGCTGTCAGTGGAGTCATAAGTAAAATTGACTAGATGCCACCAAGATTGAAATTCTTTTTCAAATTTAGTTGCATTATCCCAAATTACCTTTCGGATTTCAGTGGGCAAGGTGCCCTCATCACCTTCCCTTATAATTGCTGCCACGGTAAATGGTATCCATAATTGAGCCTGGATGCAGCTAAGAGCTAGAGAAATATTATTTTGAATTGTGCCAAATGTGTTTGCGATTAGTTGGTGGTCCTTTTCATTAATTCTTTCCCATGTAGACACTATATTAGCCAAAAGCCACTGGCTCGTTCCTAATGCTGTCAAAGAAGATCATAATGGGTGTTCTAATTTATGTAAATCACTTGTTGCTGAATTTATTTTGTTTGCTAAAACTGCAGCATCCGTGCTGTTCAATATTCCTAGTCCCGTTCCCAGGATGCCAGTCACATCTCTCCTTGATCATTTTGGAGAGGTGAGGGTTTGTCCATGCACCCATGCTAATCATCCTGTAAAAGACTTATTCAGGAATGGTGAGCAAGCAGGTTTAATTGTAGAGATATCAACTTGCATTGATAGCTCCACTCGTTTTAGAGACCACGATGGATTAAATAGCACTTGCTGTTGTCCTATGTTCTTGATTATATAGGGACCAATGTTATGAATGAGAGGAGACAGTTTGATAGGAGGCTGAGTTGGTGAATATGGTTGTGCGGTATCAATCCTGAATTGAAAACCTAAGCTGGAATGAGAGTTAGGGTTTGTCCAAAGACACATTACGAGTACTGAATGGGATATAGTAAAAGTATACCAGCATTTGTGTTTAAAAGGACAGGTATGTATGTTGTCTTTTCCTTCAACGTTGTTTATAGCAACGTGTAAGGTTGCTGTCATACATTTAGTATGATTTTCAATTTGGCATCCTATCGAAATGGTGTCTCCTTTGGTTCCCTTTAAGGATGGAATTTGTTGATTTTCATTTTCGTCTGTAATAATCCATTTCTGCCTACGAAAGGTGATGTTATTGTGTAGTGCTGTTGCAGATAAATTTAGATCAGGTGTAGGTACGTTAAAAAGTATGTATGCATCAACCCACGGCCACCCCGTCGTACACAAATTCCAAATTTTGTGCTCGCTAATCATAAAATCAAACAACAGTTCTACACCACGATTACTCCAGAAGCAAAATGTGAGTACAGGTTGTGTGAAAGTGAAATTGTACCAACAATTTGGTTCTGGTGTTTTATAGCAAGATTTCTCATTGTCTTTATGTTTAGAAAAATCAGTGTAGTCTATTTTAAGTTCGGTGGGTTTTTTTCTGGGTAGATCCATTGATTGCATGGTACCCTATTTTTATTTCTTCCCCTGGTGTGGCTTGAAGTGATAAAATTTGATGAATGTTATTGTTATTGTGAGATATCTTAATTTCTTTCTGGTGTAGTGTCTCCCATCTCCATTCATCCTGTGGATATGCCTCATTCCCATGAGGGAATAGCAAGGTTCAGGTTTGTCTTATCTGTTCGTAGGGTTCGCATACTTCCAGTGTAATTTAGTAATGCATGGTCCCAGGGATCTTGTGTCTGAACTAGAAGTATTATATTTGTCCTGATTAAGAGGGAAAACAAAATTGGATTGGGGGCATGCTGCTGCTGTTGTTGTTGCCATCGATATAGATTCATCTTCTCCTGTTAAAGAAAAAGAAAGAAGACATTTCAGTGGGGAAGGTTACCCCTTTTAGAAAGAAGGAAAAATCCATCTAGTACTGATTCTATGTTTTGCACCACTGCTATCAGTAGCTTCCCAAGCCAGTGGGCGACGGGGTTTAGTTAAAGTCATAGGCACAGTTCCAATTTGTGGTAAATTTACCATAACAGGTTGTCCTGGCTGTAATGTTAGCAGACATTTTCTTTCATCAGTAGGGGGAATATTAGGCTCAGCTTTTGCAAAGAATGCTCAGCCCACAGGGCTTCCAGTGGGTCCGTATCGATTGTTTAATTGATGGAGTACTTCGGAAAGTCGTGTATCCCACCGGACTTCCTGTGGCTTAAGGCTCTTTCTATCATCCCATTTGATTGGGCGTAGTAGGGGGTGTGGAATACCCATCAAATTTCGTTCTGTTTTGCCCATTCTTGCACTTCCCCATTTGTGAAATCACTTTGGATAGCATCAGGAGTAGGTAGACCAGAGAACCAAGAAGATAGTCCTTGTACTGTGTTTCTTCCATCAGCTTTTCGGCATTTAGTTGCCATAAGCAAGCCGGAGACTACTTCTACCCCTGTGAGGATATATCGATATCCTGCAGAAGATTTTAGTGGCCCAATGTAATCAATTTGCCATGTAGACCACAGAGTCTTTCCCTGACTGATATGTAAGGGTGGTGCTTTAGCAGGGTGATTCGTTTGTAATTTTAATCTACATTGAGGACATCCTGTAAGAATAATTTCACAGGTTTTCCTGTTTAGGGGCCAACCCTTACTTTGTGCAGCCATTCTCCCAACCGATACCACTCAGAATTTAAGGAATTTCCTATTTTTATTTTTCTAATTTTTGCCAATTCATCTACCTTTTGATTCCAGTTTGTGGCTGGTTCATTATTTTTGGCATGAGCTTTCACCCATCCCATCTTGAATGGAGTGTTTCTGGCTATTTTAAGTAATAGTTGCCAATCTTGAGATCTCCAAACTGGAGATCTATTTACTTCCCAGTTCAGGACTTCCCACTGACAAAGCCACTGTGTGGCACCTGCCCACACGGCATAGGAGTCGACATAGATAACTTTTGCTCCATTTTGTGCTGCTAGAACAATTGCCCTTAATTCTCCTACTTGTGCACTACCTTCACCTTCTTCTATGATTTGTTTGCCAGTGTTGATGTTTAATGCAGCAGCCTTGTATTGCCATCTGCCATCTATTCTCCTTGCTGAGGCATCAGTAAACCAAATATCTTCTGATGGTGTTCCCTCGGTAAAGGGAGGTGCATTTAAAATAGGTGAGGGTTTAAAAGGTGGTTGTAATGCTAATGGGTCTGCATTTATAGGCATCTGTAATTTAGAGAGTTTAGTGTGTCCTTCAGTTAATCTCATTTTCTTTGCAATTCCTGTCAAATAAGCATACCATTTCCTAATTGTAGGCTTTTGTGCAAGTCCTTCTGGGGGTGCAGTCCCCTTCAGAACTGCTTCTAATAAATTAAATGGACCTCTGGTTTGTATGGGTTGTTCCTGGTGTATTTTCTCAGCTTGTTTCACTGCTCGGACTAAAGACAAAAGTCCCTTTTCCCACTCGGAATATCTCTGTTCTGTCTCTTTAAATGCAGTCGAACTGAACATCAAAGGTCTTTTTGGTCCATCAGGGCCAGTTTGGAACAGGTTACAGTAAGTACCGTGTTCAGCAAAACCCCATTCTGCTATAATAGGGTCGTGAGGGTGTACTGGTCCCAATGATTGATATGCTTTTAATTCCTGAATTAGAGTTTTGACTGCCTCTTCATGTTCTGAATTTCATTCCCATGATTTTCCTTTTCATAAAAGTGAATATAGTGGGTGAGCAATGACAGAAAATCCAGGTACATGTTTTCTCCAATATCCTAAAGTACCCATAAGCTGTTGTAATTCTTTTCTAGATTGGGGCATCTGCAATTGTTCTATTTTACTTAGGGTGTCCGGTGGAATTGTTGCGCTACCTGCAATCCACCAAGTGCCTCAAAATTTTACCTCTTTACTTGGTCCCTGACATTTCTCAGAGGGAATTTCAATTTCTGTGTTATGTAACACTTGCCACACTGCCGTTGCTGCTTCCCCTACCTCTTCAGAGGAATCTCCTCCAATTAGAATATCATCTATATATCGGTATAATTTCACATTCTGGGGAAGTGAGACGGTTTGTAAAAGCTCAGCAAGCGCAGCATGAGCGATTGTGGGTGAATGTTTATACCCCTGTGGGAGTCTGTTAAAGGTGTATTGTATGCCATCCCAAGTAAAAGCAAATTTCTCTTTATCCTTTTCCTGCAAGGGGACCATAAAGAACATATCCTTTACATCTAATGCTGCCATCCATGGGTGTGCTGCTGCTTGTAATGTGGCTATTAAAGTTGCTATATTAGGTATGGCAGCCGTTAGCAGAGCTGTGTTGGCATTTAAGCGCCGATAATCAATTGTTAATCGCCACCTCCCATCTGGTTTTCGGACTTGCCAAACAGGTGAACTATATGGGGAGTGGGTTTTGGAAATAATGTGCCATTTTTCCAAATCTGCTATTACTTCAGAGATTCCAGCTCGTGCCACAGCAGAAATCGGATACTGTGGGACGTTAGTGATTTTTGAATCAGGGAGTGCAGGGGCTGCACGGAGTACATGCACTATCATTTCCCGATTTTTATCAGGGTTAGGGTCGACATTTGAACTGAAGGACCACATGCTGCTGTCCGGCAGACGCCAGGTTCGACTGTTCAAAACATTGAAACCTAAAATATTTTCATTGTGATCTTTAATTGCAAAGCAAGTAGATGATATAGGCTTCTCGACCGGGAGCCATAAATTAACTTTTGCAGCTTGGCACATAACACTTGCTCCATTCACTCCAGTGATTTTAACTCTTTGCCGTCTGGGTCGTATACCCAGCTTCTCGGCATTTTGCTGTGTTAATATTGAAATTTGTGCTCCCGTATCTATTAAAAATTTTACTAATCGTTGCCGAGGGCCAACTGGAATCAAAATATATGGGCCATTGTCATTTATCCATTGATAGGATTTTACTTGCCGGACAGGCAGGCCCAGTTGCTGTCCTGGCACTATTCGTTTTTTGATTCCGAATTTTGCGGAAAGGGGCTATCCCTCTTTCTTGGAGCTGGCAATGGCACCTGAGCATTTAAGATATACTCTTTTCTTTTGTCCTCATTGCGTTTCAAAACTGCATGAATTAGACTCTGGATGTTGTATGCAGTTTGTCTCTGAACTATAGCTTTTGGAATGCCTAACGCTAATGCTTGATTGTATAGTTCTTTCCACCTCTGAACCGTGGGTTGCTGGACGATAGATTCCGATTTCTGGGGACTACCTTGTAGTTGTTTAATTTGTCTGATACTACGGCCTGACTTTTTGACTTCGCTAGATAGATCGCTCCATCCCATTTCTCGCCCATGATTTATAATGTCATGCATCAGCATCACCCAGGTAGGGATCTCTCTGGGTATCAAGATCGGCTCTCCAACAAGTTGGGCATTGAATTCTGCATCTCTCCTAATTTGATCCCGTTTTGCAATGAGGTAAGGTTTTAGCATAGCGGGGGCTCCTTTAATTAGCGGCTTTAGCATTTCATGATTTACTTCTGCCGATATGGGAATATCGCGAGGGCCACGATCACGCATGGCCTGAATACAGGCAGCTTTTGTAATAGCTGTGGAGATCTCGTTTAAGGATTTAATAGATATTACTAGGGACTCTCCTCTTTCTAGTACCTCTATTCCACCAGCCCAGTATGCCACCCTACTTGTTATGGAATGGGGATCATTTGCGGGCTCAGGGCCAGAGTTTAAAAAGACACCAGGTCCCCAAAATCCATTAGCTTCCTCGCTGTTTAGTAAGATTCTATCTCCTCTGGTCAGACATACCCGCCATAGATACTCAGTTTCACTTTCGCCTGGCTTACGGCCGTAGCGATCTTGCAAATTAGCCATCTGAAGTGGATCGAATGGGGTCGTTTTTCGGGTGCGATCTACCAAACCACCCTGAGGTCCAGTAGTTTCTTCTGTTTTTATAATGGGTCTAGCTTCATATTCAGGGGGATTTAAAGGAGTTAAACAGTCGTTTTCCTCCGGTTCACTATCATTAGAATGATCCCATATCTTTCCATCCCATTCCTCAGGTGATACTATTAATTTCCTAACCCGTACAATGTCAGGGGGATTGGGAGCCCGCATAAGCATCATCTCAAGCCTTCCTTCCAACTTTTTATTTTTCTCCCTTTCTTCCTGTAATGCCCTTTGCAGCTGCCTGACTTTCAAGGATAGTATTAATTCAGCTTCCTTTTTGCCTTCTATTTCTTCTTTCAGGTCCTGCTCCCTTCTATTGTTATTCTTTCTGTACTGATAAGCAGCTTCCAAACAGGTGCCTAACATTTTGCAAATAATTCCTTTTTCATCTTTTATATAGCCCCTGGCTATGTTTAGTTGTTTTTCCACAGCTTCCCAATCATGCCAATTATTACGAGCCCATTCTTCTGAGAATTTGGGACTTGGATTTATTCCATGTTTTTGTAAGTAATCAGTGATACTACTTGCCTGCGACGAGCGAGGGAAGGCAGGCAGTCGACTCAATGTGAGTGATAAGGCCAGCTTCAACTTTATTGTAAAACCCTACACATATTTATACACTAAGTTCTACCTTATGCATACTTGTCTCACAATCATTGGCTTAGCTCTAAAAATTACATTATCATATTCCTCCTACTTTCGGTTACTGCTACGTGGTCCGGGTTCCATCCTGTTTTCCTTATACTGTACTTTCTCAAAGTTGCTTATCTGCACAGAGCAAGGTCAGCATGACTTTCTTTTCTCCCTTCTCAGCATGACTCAGAATTTTCCCACCGCGGCCTAGTCTGGCTAACCTTCTCCAACAATTCCCCCTTTTTCTTTTTGGACCACCAATACATTGTGGTTCATTTTTACAACATTATTTAAAATACAGTGATATGCTATTTTTACTATAACTATAATTGTTAATAGAATACCAAGCCAGCGCTTGCGCAGTGCCTATGTTAGGCACTAGGGAAGCAAATACATTGGCTGTGGTTGACCATAATTCTATATTGTCATTACAATCTGCTTGCAATTGATGTATAGACCTTTTGTGTCGATTTGTCGCTACTGTAGTTATATTGAGCCAACTTTGTCGGCTAACTGTGAGCAGAGTTAATTTACCTACATAACAAGGCCCTCCAAAGGCGTTCTTTGGAATGCCAGGCCATGCTCGATCCCCACAGATCAAAAAATATCCGGGGGGAAGAGCTTTGGTCGTATCATTGTTCCACAAAGAGTTATTGGTTCCCTTCATACTCCGTCCATAGGCACTGAGTGTTTTGGAAGCGTTATAATTCCCACAATATTGGCCTATTTCGAATCCTTTCGTAAAAGGTGAAACAACAGTCCAACCGGTGGTATTAACAAAAGGGTTGTTATCATCAGTGCGGCTGCTTATGCTGATCAATGACTGAAAGGTCTGGGCCTGTGCGGCAAAGCGGCTAAAACTGCCAAACACAAAACATGTCTGAGTAGTAACATTATCAGTTGCATTTCCAGTTTTTTCTGACCCCAAAAAGTCAATTTCTTGGGGGTCCCAAGGGAGAGTGTGATTTAGGGCTCTTATTAGTTGTACCGAGCAATTTGCTACAGTAACATTTATACAATTAACTGTTACAGACGTCCAATTATCAAAATCTCTGGCAATAATTTCAGGAAAGCCTATCAGACATGTTTTAAAGGGCTCAGTTGCCGTAGCTGAACTCAGGCAAAAGTCTGTCGTCCCAGTTTTATTCGCCCACGCCACCCATAAGTTCGCACGGCTGGGCAACGGCATCGCTGGGATCAGTACGGGCAGAGCTACATTGATCATCATCAGCAACAGCAGCTTTGGTCCAGCGGCTTGGAATCCACTTCGGCCCTGTGGGAGTAAGTACACACATATAACCTCTACCCATATACTTCACTTCTGCTGGACCTTTCCACAGTCCGGTTGCTGGATCTCTATACATAACGAAAACTGGCTTGTCATCCTTATTTTCTTTAGGATAACCATGCACCCATGCTGGTGGCTCTTTCTGATCTGCAAAAATACATAAATGATTTAGCACAAAAAGAGTCTTAACAAGTCTTTCTTGTACATCTGAGATTTCCCTAAATTTTTGCAAATGTTTCAGCGTTTGATGCACCCTTTCAATGATAGCTTGTCCCATGGGTGAGTGCGGAATACCAGTAGTATGTCGCACTCCCCATGTTTGGAAAAAACGTTTCACTTTGGCGCTTGTGTATGCAGGGCCATTGTCAGTTTTTATCGTTTGTGGCACTCCCATAACTGCAAAACAACTAGTCAAATGTCGCATTACGTGGAGTGCTCGTTCTCCTGTTTGTGCCGTGGCCCATATAAATTTGCTATAGGTGTCAATCGTAACATGTATATATCTCAGTCTGCCAAAGTCAGCAACGTGAGTCACATCCACTTGCCACAATTCTCTGGCCTCGAGTCCCCTGGGATTCACGCCGATTCCGAGACCAGGCCCATGGTGGCTACACGTAGGACAGGCCCGCACAATCCCCTGTAAAATGTCCATAAAATATCCATAAATGTACACAAAATGTCCACTGCGTTCATTTAGTCCATGACTTTGGGCTCCATCTGTTATGGTGGTCACTCAGGTCAGCAGAGGTGGTGCGTTGCGTGGAGTTACTGGGCACCAAAGCCGGCTCAGGTCGGGTCACTGCTGCACTTGCGCTGCTTCTTGTAAAGTTTGTCCTCCGTTGGTTCAGGTGGTTCCTGCTGCTTGGGCATGGGCTTATCCACAGTCACAGACGCCTCGGGGTGTCCTGTCCCACATGGACTCAGCCACAGGTCACAGTCCCTTCGATTCGAGTTCACGCTGCAGTTCCAGCCTGTCCAGCACAGCAGCACAGAAGCAGCAGCGATGCCCTGGCCATCTGCCGGCCCAGGCGCATCCCCATTGCTGTTATCAGAATGTTCTCAGGCACAGCACAGTAAGACGATAAGCAGTGCAGCAGTACAGCAAGCAGCGAGAGCAAAAAAGCAGCCACTAATGAGCACAAGACTCTAATACACATTAAGGCAAGCAAGCCCCATGGCAAGCACAAGAGCCTGCGAATTAATAGCTAAACAGCAGTAACAGCTATAAATTCAATCTAGCACATTCCAATCAAACGTGTCGTTATCTTGAATTGTAGTCTTTGGTTGCATTCCGGTAAATATCCATTCTAATACTCTCACAGTCTCCCCCTTTTTCTTTTTGCACTGCGTGAGTGCACCAATAAAATGTGTGGGGCCGTGCAAAACGGTTAAGTCCACAGGTAAGTCAGGGTCAATACGATCCACTGCTCGGTCAACGATGTGGGTACTGAGTTTTTGAATCACAATCGATAAGTCCTGGTAATATAAAAAGTCCTTGGAGACCACTGGATGATCGCCCCAACAACAACTCTCCATGAGATTGTCCATTGATAACTATGGGCCCTTTAATTCCTGTAGCAATTTTTCGCGGCCGGTCGTCAATTAGCGTGACATCTACTGCTGTTGCCAGATCCAGTCCGAGGCTCCCCCTGGTTGCTGGTCGAAGTTGGGTTGCTGGTCGAAGCTGGGCAATGGCGTCTGGTATCTCTGCACTGTCGTTTGGTTGGGGGCTGCCGTTGGCCTGAAGGTGACCGGAGCCGCGATTGGTGTCGGCGCGCTGCGGCTCTTGGCGCTCGGTTTCCCGTTTCCCGAACGCCGGCAGACCGTAGTATTATGATTATTCATTTGACAGTTCTGGCACCACACTTGTGGCTCCCGACAGTGTCGACGCAGATGTCCTGGGTAGCCACATCGGAAGCACTTATACTCTCGTCGGCCAGTCGTCTTACTTTGGTGGGCATCCGGAGGCTTCAGTGGGGCAAGAGCTGCAAATGCCTGTCCCTGCGCCTTGACTAATTTTTCCCCTAGTTCTCTGATTGTTTCAACTAACATGGCTTGAGCTGCTACAGGAACTCTACTCATTCGCTCTAACATGACTTCTATGGTGGCGTCTAAGGGTAAGGTGACAAGGATGCCCTTCGTATAAGTATTACAATTCTCTAATACACACTGTCTCAGCAAAGGTCCTTTCATAAAATCTGCCATATCTGCGCGGTCAATAGCATCTGTGACTCTATCTACAAAAGATGCAAAAGGCTCCTCTCTTCCTTGTTTAATTGACATATATGAGGGAGGAGCTGGTGTAGTTTTAACTTTCTGCAAGGCTTCTCGTGCTAATTTCATAGATTCTAACAACACGTCTGGGCCAGTTTGCATCTGCATTTCTACAGAGGCAAAAGGACCTATACCCATTAGTTGTTCTACAGTTACTCCAGCTAAACGATCATTTGGGGCTTGGGGCGAGTGCGCAGATATTTCACAAAGTCTTTGCCAGTGAGCTTGCCAAAGTAATTGTTGTGATTGCTTCAAAATAAGCCTCATTATGTTCTTAATCTCTTCTGGACATAGCATTCCGCTACCCCAGATATAGTTTAGCATTTGCCTTGCAGGCTCGCTATGCACTCCCGACTCATTAACTGTGTTTCGCAATTGATTTAATATTTTCCAATCTAGGGCCTGATGCACCCCAGTCATAGCCCCTGCGTTATCTACCTGGTAGATTACCGGGAAGGCTTGAGGGCTAATTTGATCTAATAAATCAAAATCTTTTTGTTCAACAGCTTCTCGTGCTATTTTGTCCCAACTAACCCGCACTAAACGCGGCTGTTGATGAGCTTGGGACGGGGGGGGGGTGGGGGGATGGGAGGTGTGGGGGGGGGGTGGGGGGGGTGGGGGGGGTGAGGGGTGGGGGGTGGGGGGCCTTTAGAAGACTTTCAGCTTGAGCAGTCTCCTGTCCGCTACTGTCTACCCTCTCATTTTCACTTGGACCCTCCCCCTCCCCTCCCTTTCCCCTGGCGGTGCGGAGGGACAAGCCCTTTCTGTCGGTGGATCAGGAGGGGGACGAGAGGGTCGGCGAACGACGGGAACAGGAATTCCCGAAGGCGGAGGTGAAAAGTAGTCACCCCCTGCTGTGAGACGTCCAGCGGCAGGATCGGACTGCTCAAGCCGATCAGAGGCGGCTGTAGCTATTCGCCTTTCAGTTTTATATCTTTTTATGCAATTAATAACATCTCTCCAGGATTTCATTAATTTTCTTGCTGATTTATCATCATCAATTACTAGATCCCACAAACAATCTCCATAAGAACGCCACTCGTCTACTTCAAACATACTTTCAGGGTCTTTAAAAAACCCTTTCGCTTTCCCTAACGTAATTAACCCAGCCGGGTCTTTTAATTGGCTTACTCCCCGCTCTTCTAAAAAGCATTTTAAAATATCGAAGGCTACCTCTACTTCCATTGCGCGCTTCTCTTGACCCTCTTAATTATCCGGTCATTTGCAGCCTTTTCCCACGGGTAGCCTTCTATCGGACGGCGAACCCCTTTTAATCGTCCTGGGTTCAAGCACGGATCAGGCACGCCGCGACAGCGTCTACTGATCTTCTGCTCCCTGGTCGCTGCTACCAGTGCTTCTCCGATCTCGCTGTCCGGTGAAAAACAGGGATGGGGGGTCCCTGTTCGGGCACCACTTGCGACGAGCGAGGGAAGGCAGGCAGTCGACTCAATGTGAGTGATAAGGCCAGCTTCAACTTTATTGTAAAACCCTACACATATTTATACACTAAGTTCTACCTTATGCATACTTGTCTCACAATCATTGGCTTAGCTCTAAAAATTACATTATCATATTCCTCCTACTTTTGGTTACTGCTACGTGGTCCGGGTTCCATCCTGTTTTTCTTATACTGTACTTTCTCAAAGTTGCTTATCTGCACAGAGCAAGGTCAGCATGACTTTCTTTTCTCCCTTCTCAGCATGACTCAGAATTTTCCCACCGCGGCCTAGTCTGGCTAACTTTCTCCAACACTTGCCATCCTGCCGACTACGCCAATTTGTCGCGAATGAGTGGTTTAGAGGCCGCTTAAAATATCACCATCAAAGATATTAGCAGAAAGTGATTTTAACAGAGATTTATAAAGGTGCGACCTAACAGAATTCGATGGCAAGGTTCACTCTATTACTTATTACACGGATGAAACATACAAAGGAAAATCATCTAAGGGTTTATATTTCAGGGACTATATGTGTTTGGCAGCAGTCTAGGTTTCATTCACAATTTAGCAACACTTAATTATCAACTAATCATTTACAAACTTTAGTAACGCTTAATCATTAACTAATTCAATATTTGCAAAGTGAGTTAGTAAGTCTACTACAATCACAACTTAATTACAGAGTATGCTTACTATTAGTTCACACACACAGAGAAATATATATATATATAAAAAAAAATATATACAGAAGGTATACCTGTTAAAAATTCCCCTCGATTTCAGTGAAGAAATGAATGCACCACCACATCCTTCCCCTTTTCCGTTCCATTTGCAGCTACCTTTTCATTCCCCTTTCCCTTCCCCATTTTCTTCCCCTATTCCTTCCCCTTTGCGGTTTCCTTCTCCTTCCCCTTTTCCTTCCCGTTTACCTTTCCCTTTCCCGTCACCTTTTCCTTCCCCATTTCCTTCCCCTTTCCAGCTGCCGTTTCCTTCCCCTTTTATTTCCCCCTTTCCTTCCTCTTTGCAGCTGCCTTTTCCTTCATCTTTTCCTTCCCCTTTTCCTTTCCCTTTTCCTTTCTCTTTCCCTTTTCCTTCCTCTTTTCTGTTCCCTTTGCAGTGGCCTTTTCCTTCCCCTTTTCCTATCTGTTTTCCTTTCCCTTTCCCTTCCTATTTTCCATTCCCTTTTCCTTCCCCTTTACTGTCCTTTCCCCCTTTACCTTTCCTTCCCCTTTTCCTTTCCCTTTTCTCTTCCCATTTTCCATTCCCTTTTCCGTCTCTTTTTCCTTCCCCTTTTCCCCTTCACATTTTTCTTACCCCTATCCCTTCCCCTATCCCTTCCCCTTTCCCTTCCCCTTTCCCTTCTCCATTTTCTTCGCCATTTTCCTTCCCCTTTGCAATTGCTGCCTCCTTCCCCTTTCCCTTCCCCTTTCCCTTCCCCTTTCCCTTCCCCTTTCCCTTCCCCTTTCCCTTCCCCTTTTCCTTCCCCTTTGCAATTGCCTTTTCCTTCCCCTTTTCCTTCCCCTTTACCGTCCTTTTTACCTTCACCTTTTCCTTCCCCTTTTCCTTCCTCTTTGCAGCTTCCTTTTCCTTTCCATTTCCCTTCCTTGGCAGCTGCTGTTTCCTCCCACTTTTTCTTCCCCTTTTCCTTCCCCTGATCCTTCCCTTTTGCAATTGCCTTTTCCTTCGGCTTTTTCTTCCACTTTGAAGCTGTCTTTTTTTTCCACTTTTCCTTCCTCTTTTCCTTCCCCTTTGCAGCTGCCTTTTCCTGCCCCTTTTCCTGCTCCTTTTACTTCCCCATTTCCTTTCCCTTTCCCTTTCCCTTCCCCTTCCCCTTCACCTTTCCCTTTCCCTTCCCCATTTTCTTCCCCTTTTCCTTCCACTTTGTAATTGCCTTCTCCTTCCCCTTTTCCTTCGTCTTTCCCATCCCCTTTGCTGCTGCCTTTTCCTTCCGCTTTTTCTTCCCATTTTCCTTCCCCTTATCCTTCCCCTTTGCAATTGCCTTTTCCTTCTCCTTTATAGCTGCCTTTTCCTTCCCCTTTTCCTGCACTTTTCCTTCCCCTTTTCCTGCTCCTGTGCAGGTGCTTTTTCCTTTCCCTTTGTCTTCCCCTTTACAACTACCTTTAACTTCCCTTTTACCTTCCCCTTTTCCTTCCCCATTGCAGCTCTCTTTTCATTCGACTTTTCCTTCCAGTTTGCCACTGCTTTATCCTTCTTGTTTTCCTTCCCCTTTGCAACTAAATTCCTACCCCTTTTCTTTCCCGTTTTTACCCCTTTTCCTAGCCCTTTGTAGGTGCCTTTTTCCTTGCTTTTTCTTACTCTTTTCCTTCCCCTTTGCTGCTGTATTTTCCTTCCCCTTTTCCTGCCCCTTTTCCTTCCCCTTTGCAACTACCTTTCCGTCCCCCTTTTCCTTCCCCTTTTCTGTCCCCATTTTCTTCCCCTTTTCCTTCCCCTTTGCAATTGCCTTTTCCTTCCCCTTTTCCTTCCCGTCTACCTTCCCCTTTTCCTTCCCCTTTTCCTTCCCCATTGCAGCTTCCTTTTCCTTCCCCTTTCCCTTCCCCTTTCCCTTCCCCTTTACAGCTGCCATTTCCTTCCACTTTTTCTTGCCTTTTTCCTTCCCCTGATCCTTCCCTTTTGCAATTGCCTTTTCCTTCTGCTTTTTCTTCCCTGTTGAAGCTGTCTTTTCCTTCCACTTTTCCTTCCCCTTTTCCTTCCAGTTTGGAGATGCCTTTTACTTCCCTATTACAGCTGCCTTTTCCTTCCTATTTTCTTTCCCCTTTCCCTTCCCCTTTGCAGCTGCCTTTTCATTCCCCTTTCCCTTCCCCTTTCCCTTCCCCTTCCCCATTTTATTCCCCTTTGCAGCTGCCTTTTCCTTTCCCTTTTACTTCCCCTTTTCCTTCCCCTTTTGCAGCAGCCTTTTCTTTCCTCTTCTCCTTCCCCTTACAGCTGCATTATGCTGCCCCTGTTCCTTCCCCTTTGCAGGTGCTTTTCCTTTGCCTTTTCCTTCCCCTTTTCCTTCATCCTTGCAGATGTCTTTTCCTTCCCTTTTTCCTACCCCTTTGAAACTACCTTTTTATACCCCTTTTCCTTCCTCTTTTCCTTCCATTTCCCTTCCCATTTTTCTTTCTCCTTTCCCTTCCCCTTTGCAGCTGCCACTTCCTTCCACTTTTTCTTGCCCTTTTCCTTCCACGATCCTTCCCTTTTGCAATTGCCTTTTCCTTCTGCTTTTTCTTCCCCTTTGAAGCTGTGTTTTCCTTCCGCTTTTCCTTGCCCTTTTCCTTTCCCTTTGCAGGTGCCTTTTACTTCCCTATTACAGCTGCCTTTTCCTTCCTCATTTCTTTCCCCTTTTCCTTCCGCTTTGAAGCTGCCTTTTCCTTCATCTTTTCCTTCCCCTTTCCCCTCCCCTTTGCAGCTGCCGTTTCCTTCCCCTTTTTCTTCCTTTTCCATTTCCTGATCCTTTTCCTTCCCCTTGCATCCACCTTTTCCTTCCCCTTCACAGGTGCCTTTTCATTCGACCATTCTTTCCACTTTACCGCTGCTTTTTTCTTCTCCTTTTCCTTCCCCTTTGCAACTACCTTTTACTTCCCCTGTTCCGTCCACTTTTTTTGCCCATTTTCCTAGCCCTTTGCAGGTGCCTTTTTCTTCCTCTTTTCCTTCCCCTTTGCTGCTGTCTTTTCCTTCCCCTTTTCCTGCCCCTTTTCCTTTCTATTTTTTGCTTTCCCTTCTCCTTTCCCTTCCCCTTTGCTGCTGTCTTTTCCTTCCCCTTTTCCTGCCCCTTTTCCTTTCTATTTTTTGCTTTCCCTTCTCCTTTCCCTTCCCCTTTCCCTTCCCAATTTTCCTCCCCTTTTCCTTCCCATTTGCCTTCTCCTTCCCCTTTTCCTTCCACTTTACCTTCCCCTTTCCCTTCACATTTTCCTTCCCCTTTTCCTTCTCCTTTCCAGCTGCCTTTTCCTTCCCCTTTTCCTGCCCCTTGTCCTTCCCTTTACAACTACCTTTTCTTTCCCATTTTGCTTCCTCTTTACCATCCTTTTTACCTTCACCTTTTCCTTCCCTGTTTTCTTTCCCTTTTCCATTCCTTTTTCCGTTCCCTTTGCCGTGGCCTTTCCCTTCCCCTTTCCCTTCCCCTTTCCCTTCCCCTTTCCCTTCCCCTTTCCCTTTCTCTTCCCCATTTTCTTCCCCTTTTCCTTCCCCTTTGCAGTTGCCTTATTCTTCGCCTTTTCCTTCCCGTTTACCCTCCCCTTTCCCATCACCTTTTCCTTCACCTTTTCCTTCCCCTATGCAGGTGCCTTTTCCTTCCCCTTTTCCTTCCCCTTTACTTCCACTTTGCAATCCCCTTTGTAGCTGCCGTTTCCTTCCCCTTTTATTTCCCTCTTTCCTTCCTCTTTCCCGCTTCCTTTTCCTTCCCCTTTTCCTTCCTCTTTCCCTTCCCATTTGCTCCTGCGTTTTCCTTCTGCTTTTTCCTTCCCCTTTTCCTTCCCCTTTTTCTTCCCCTTTGAAGCTGCCTTTTAATTCCCCTTTCCCTTCCCCTTTCCCTTCCCCATTTTCTTCCCCTTTTCCTTCCCCTTCGGAGTTGCCTTCTCCATCTGCTTTTCCTTTCCGTTTGCCTTCCCCTTTCCCGTCACCTTTTTTTCCCCTTTTCCATCCCCTTTCCAGCTGCCTTTTCCATCCCCTTTTCTTTACCATTTTCCTTCCCCGTTGCACCTGCCTTTTTCTTCCCATTTTCATTCATGTTGCAGCTGCCTTTCCATTCCCATATTCCTTCCCCTTTGCAGGTGCCTTTTCTTTGCCTTTTCCTTCCCCTTTACTTCCACTTTACAATCCCCTTTCTAGTTGTCTTTTCCTTCCCCTCTTCTTTCCCCTTTGCAACTACATTTTCCTTCCCCTTTTCCTTCCTCTTTTCCATCCCTTTTTGCTTCCCTTTTCGCTTCCCTTTTCCAGCTGCCTTTTCCTTCCTATTTTCCTGCCCCTTTTCCTTCCCCTTTATAGCTGCCTTTTCCTTCCCCTTTCCCTTCCCTTTTCCCTTCCCCTTTTTCTTCCCTTTTTCCTTCCCCTTTGCAATTGCCGCCGCCTTCCCCTTTTCCTACCCCTTTTCCTTTCCCTTTTCCTTTCCATTTCCCTTTTCCAATCCCTTTGCAGTGGCTTTTTCCTTCCACTTTTCCTTCCACTTTTCCTTCCCCTTTGCAGCTGCCTTTTCATTCCCCTTTCCCTTCCCTTTCCCTTCTCCTTCCCCTTTCCCTTTCCCTTCCCCATTTTCTTCCCCTTTTCCTTCCCCTTTGCAGTTGCCGTCTCCTTCCCCATTTCCTTTCGATTTACCTTCCCCTTTCCCATCACATTTTCCTTCCCCTTTCCAGCTGCATTTTCCTCCCCCTTTTTTTTATAATGTTCCTTCCCCTTTGCACCTGCCTTTTCCTTCCAATTTTCATTCATGTTGCAGCTGCCTTTCCCTTCCCATATTCCTTCCCCGTTACAGGTGCCTTTTCCTTCCTCTTTTCCTTCCCCTTTACTTTCACTTTGCAATCCCCTTTCTAGCTGCCGTTTCCTTGCCCTTTTATTTCCCCCTTTCTTTCCCCTTTGAAGCTGCCATTTCCTTCCGCTTTTTCTTCCCCTTTTCCTTCCCCTTATCCTTCCCCTTTGCAATTGACTTTTCCTTCCCCTTTTTCTTCCCCTTTCCTTCCCCTTTTCCTTCCCCTTTTCCTTCCCCTTTTCCTTCCCCTTTTCCTTCCCCTTTTCCTCCCCCTTTGCAATTGCCTTCACCTTCCCCTTTTCCTTCCCGTTTACCTTCCCCTTTCCAGTCACCTTTTCCTTCCCCTTTCCAGCTGCATTTTCCGTCCCCTTTTCTTTACCATTTTCTTTCCCCTTTGCACCTGCGTTTTCCTTCTCCTTTTAATTCACATTGCAGCTACCTTTCCTTCCCCTATTCATTCCTCTTTGCAGCTGCCTTTTCCTTCCCCTTTGCAGCTGCCTTTTCCTTCCGCTTTGAAGCTGCCTTTTCCTTCCCCTTTTCCTTCCGCTTTCCCTTCCCCTTTGCAGCTGCTGTTTCCTTCCCCTTTTTTCTTCCCCTTTTACTTCCCCTTTTTATTCCCCTTTTCATTTCTTCTTTCTTCCCATTTTTCTTCCCTTCCCATTTGCCTTCTCCTTTTCCTCCCCCTTTTCCTTCCCCTTTTCCTTTCCCTATTCCTTTCCCTTTCCCTTTTCCTTCAGCTTTTCCATTCCCTTTGCAGTGGCCTTTTTCTTCCCCTTCCCCTTTCCCTTCCCCATTTTCTTCCCCTTTTCCTTTCCCTTTGCAATTGCCTTCTCCTTCCACTTTTCCTTCCCGTTTACATTCCCCTTTCCCTTTTCCTTCCCCTTTTCCTTTGTCCTTGCAGATTTCTTTTCCTTCCCCCTTTCCTTCCCCTTTTCCTTCCCCTTTGCAACTACCTTTTCCTTCCCCTTTTCCTTCCCATTTTCCGTCCCCTTTTCCTTCCCCTTTATAGCTGCCTTTTCCTTCCCCTTTTCCTGCACTTTTCCTGCCCCTTTTCCTGCCCCTGTGCAGGTGCCTTTTCCTTCCCATTTTTCTTCCCCTTTCCAGCTGCCTTTTCCTTCCCCTTTTCCTTCTCCTCCTCCTTCCCCTTTTGCAGCAGCCTTTTCTTTCCTCTTCCCCTTCCCCTTAGCAGCTGTGTTTTGCTTCCCCTGTTCCTTCCCCCTTGCAGCTGCTTTTCCTTCCCCTTTTCCTTCCCCTTTGCAAATACCTTTTCCTTCCCCTGTGGTGTATGATTGCACGGACTCTCACATAAGCATGCGCAGAATCATTTATTGTTACAATACAGGAGAATATATCCTTTACCATAACGGGGAGGTCCCGCTGTCTCCCCCAATCATGACCCGATTCGTATCCCTTATTAACTAAGAAAAACAGTCTCTCTTCCTTTTGGCAAAGATCCACACGACTGCTCTCAGATCCGCTTATTCTCACGGTTAACCAGTTACATAATTCTCTTGATGTTTTTCAGTTTCCTTACAGAGGAGACAACTAAGCCAGGTGTTCAGGTCTTATCTCAGGCTTATGTGCGCGTCTGCTAGTTCCCAGCGCACAGGCCGAATTCCTGTCTTATCTTGGCCGAAACTCCCAACTCCACAATTCTTCTCCACATCTCCCCCTTTTTTGTTTATCACCACCCCATTGGTAAGTAGGGTCACCATGATGCGAGCTTCTATTTTGCACACGTTGCGGATCGCAGACCGAAGGACCTGCAGGAACACTAGGAACAAAATAAACATTCCTGCCCCTATGCCAATAAACACCCACATGCGTAGATTGAGGCCATTAAACCAATTTTTTTGATTTATCCAAGACAAGTCTTGCTGTAACCTGTCAAACACACTTTGGCTAGTCAATTCCTGTAATCTGTGAATCTGATCCTGCAGCTGATCATGTAAAGATTGAATATTTCGCTGCAATGACAAATCGAATGCTCCCATCAAATGTCGCTTAATAAAAGTCCAATCATGTTGTGATGAATTCCATGGTAAGGGGGTTACACATAAAGATTTGTGTACGTGTTCCCAATCACACGGCAGACTAATTCTCGTTTTTAACGCTTCCTGCCGATCCCCCAACCACATCACAGTAGCCTCTAGGGCTTGTAGCCGAGATAATTCCTCCTCATCAACTTTCTCTTGAATTTGGAATTCTTTAGTAACATTGGTTAATGCCTCACTTACCTCATGTGCAGTTTTTACAGATTGTGTCAAGGAAGCGATAGCTGCAGTGGCACTTGCTAAAATAATAACAGCAGAAATAATTGCAAAAATTAACCAACCTAAGAATCGTTTTGCTCTTTTCTTAGACTTCTCTATATCTTCTACTAGAATTCTAACAAATCTACCCAAACCATCCTCCCCTTCCCACTGTCTGGTTAAATTAACCGGTATCCATAGTTCTGCCCGACGTCGAAGGGGAAAAATATAAGCAGTTTCATTAAAATCATGTTTAGATATACAACTTCTAAAAGAAGGAGAATAAAGCTGAATACAAAAGGAGTGATTACATCGAGTAATGTTTACACGCGAAGTCATAGCAAAAAGATAAGGATGAGTAGTACATACCGTCACATTAATTTCATGTATTATACTCAGATTAGCTTGTGTTTTGTTGACAATCCATACTTGAGATAGTTGCCTCGTAAAAAAAGGCAAAGCTAAACGCCACACATTCGGTTGTGGAGGAGAAAATGAACCATTATACTCCATCTGTAGGATGGGTCCTGCGGACCCACCATTGTGCCAGACTATTGAATGATTTGCTTTCTGAAAAGGCAAAACAGATATTGATTCAAAGATGGATCCCAAAATGACCCATAAGGGCCCCAATCTATAATACGACCAACGGTTACATTTTGTTCTCGAGGCTGTTCTCCCAAGCATGGCTTCCAACCAAATTGTGTGATCGATGAGAGTTTGTGCAAAATGCATTGCGGAAAATCAGGAACAAAGTCACCAATTAACATATCATTATCAATAGTATTTTTTGATGCTAACCCAGGAATGGTGACCATAGTAAGGTTCGCCCGTTTTCCATGTGACACTGCTACTAAGTGTTGCTGTGTTTCAACGATCACACAATACTCTGACTTATTATCTACGGTAAGACGTAATGGAGGAAAATCAGAAACAAACATTGTGTCATTAGCATAATGTGTATCATTTTTCCTATCTAGAGATGGGGGAACCCAAATGCCACCTGACCATAAAGTATCACTATTGCTAATAGGGATATTAGCATCCCACCATGCGTCCCACCATGTCAAAGGTCGGAAAAAAGGCGGGTCCACCACATGTGCCCAATAAACGTGAGCTTCCACAGGTTGAAACATCATGGTAGTGCCAATTCCCCATAGCATTATCGTGGGACAAGATTGAACAGAAAACAGCACTGTAGACCATATTACTAATGTTGACCTGATTGCATTACCGAACTGTCGTAGGAGCAGCATCCTCTCGTTTTTCCTCGGGTCCTTTTTCTGGGCCATCTGCCAACACTTGCGCTGGCTTGACATTCTTCGCAGGGACCCAATATGGGCCTGTAGGAAGAGAAACACAAGCGTATCCCCGTCCCCAGGTAAGCAAGGGAACCGGACCTTTCCATAGACCAGATTCTAAGTGTTTATAAAATACCTTTGGATACACTTCAGTAACCTCTCCTGTTCGAAAATGCCGGTCAGCAGCTGAATGATATTGCTGCTTTGTCCCTGACAAATTTAAAAAATTGAATACATATGTGGCTTTATCTAACATCTCCTGAGGCGTAGTTCCCAGCGGATTCCCCCTTTTTTGTTTTTCAAGAATCAGCTTTAAGGAAGAGTGAGCACGTTCCACAATTGCTTGACCTGTGGGGGAATGCGGAATACCTGTAACATGATACACGCCCCATGCCTGTAGGAATAATAACAACCGTTTAGAGACATAGGCAGGTCCATTATCTGTTTTGAGTTTACGGGGGACCCCCAATACTGCAAAGCATCGAAGAAGATGTTTGATAACATCATGAGCACGTTCACCCATATGAGCTGTTGCGACCAAAAACCCAGAAAAGGTATCAACAGACACATGAACAAAGCGCAAACGACCAAAGGAGGAAACATGAGTAACATCCATCTGCCATAGTTCATTGGAAGTCAGTCCCCTGGGATTCACAGCAGATACTACTGGCATTGGCGTGAGCCGCTGACAATCCGGGCAAGCACGAACGATGTCCTGGGCCTGTTCAGCTGTAAGAGAAAACTGCTTCCGTAAGGAGCGAGCATTCTGATGAAAAAATTCATGGGATAATTTTGCTTGTTCCAAACGGCGAGGTAGGACTGCCATCAGAGTGAGTGCATCCGCAGCAGCATTACTGGAAATGAGCGGTCCTGGTAAATTAGTATGAGATCGGATATGCATAATAAAATACGGAAATCGTCTAACACGCAGCAGCTGTGCTAACTGTATTAGCAAAGAAAATAGTTGCTTATTATCTACTTCCCGAATAAATGCAGTCTCTATGCGCTGTACTATGCCTGTGACATAAGCTGAGTCTGCCACTATATTAAGTGGTATTTGAGAAAACAATTCAAAAGCGTGAACAGCAGCTGCTAATTCAACTACCTGCGTAGATCCAGGTAGAGAAGTAACATCCGAAGACCAGGAGGCCTGATCTGCTTCCTCCACTTGGTGTTCAGACGTTTTCCGTCCTCCCGGCGTCTTCCACGCCACTACAGCTTTACCTGTTTTTCCAGATCCATCAATGAAAACAGTTTGCGCCTGTGGAATAGGCACAGAACTTAATAGTATGCGTGGCTGTAGTGGTAGAGACTGTAAGGAATTCAAAAGTCGATGGCGTGGTAAGTTGTGTTCTATGGAATTAACGTAATCCGCCATTGCAATCTGAAAACTCAGGCTGTTTTGTAATAATGTCCAAAATTCATCTCCTGTGAAAGGCAAATGCATAACATCTGGATCTCGACCTGTCAATTGTTGACATCGTAGTCGACCTTGTGATATCAAATGAGAGATCATTTCAATTGCAGTGGTCAACGTCTTACTAAATGAGTGAGGTAAAAACAGCCATTCCAGAATGCGTAAGGCATCCTTTTCACTTTGTACCCTAGCATCCCATTGTCCCAGTAAGGCAAACGGCTGAAAAGAGTGGTAAATAAGGAACAATCGAACTGGCAACGATAGCCGGATTCGATGTGCGAAGGTATCATTAATTTTATCCATTACCTGTTGCAATGCTTCTTGGCCTGGTTCCGAAAGAGATCTGGGGGATGCCAAATCAGGATCCCCTTTCAGCAACGAGAACAAGGGTGACAGTTCATGAGTGGTAATTCCCAATAGAGGTCGCACCCAATTGATTGTGCCCAACAACGTCTGTAGATCATTCAGAGTACTTACAGTAGTAGCAAGCCGCAAGGCTTGTGGACACACATGTGACTCGAAGAGTTTCCAGCCTAGGTATTTCCAAGGAGAAACTGACTGTACCTTCTCTGCTGCTATCTGAAATCCATATCGATGTAATTCTGTGGACAAACACTCAAAAATTTGAGAGAGATATGATTCTGTCTCAGCTGCCAACAAGATATCATCCATATAATGATACAATACAATATTTTTATACCGTTGACGAATTGACAAAAGTGCCTCTCCCACCACTATTTGACAAATGGTAGGACTATTCTTCATGCCTTGAGGTAAAACAACCCAATGGAACCGTTGCATAGGTCGATCATTGTTAATTGTAGGAACAGAAAAAGCAAACCGAATACAATCCTCTGGGTGTAAATAAATTGTAAAAAAGCAGTCTTTGAGATCAATAACTTTTAAATGCCAATCATCAGGGATCATGGTAGGATTTGGGGTCCCGGGCTGTAAGGCCCCCATGGATACCATAACAGCATTAATAGCTCGCAAATCCTGTAACAATCTCCATTTCCCTGATTTTTTAGGTATGACAAAAATAGGCATGTTCCAAGGACTGGTGGATGGCACTATGTGTCCTAATTGTAATTGCTCCTGTACTAGTTCCCAAGCTTTTTCTAGCCGCTCACCTTTCAAAGGCCACTGATCAACCCACACTGGCTTGTCTGTAAGCCAAGTCAGTTTCAGGCATGGCTGTACTTCAGTGGCCTTCATTAAAAATGTGTCTTAAGTGCTACATTCCATTGTTGCAACAGATCACGTCCCCATAGGGTACATGGGACATTTAAAACATAAGGTTTCAGCATGGCATGTTTATTTTCCGGACCTTCCACCAGTAAAGAATGCAAGCTCTGCCATGGTATTTGGGTACCACCAACTCCGGTAACGGCAGCAAAAACTTGTACTAATGGCCAATCAGAGGGCCATTCAGATCTCTGAATTATCGAGACATCCGCCCCTGTATCCACCAGTCCAGTAAATGCACGGCCATTTACTTTACACATCAACATAGGCTGACCCGTAGTTATCTTTTGAGTCCAGAATATTTGAGGCAAACCTGTGCTTCCAAATCCTGCTGACCCCCTCTGCTGGCCTAATATAGGATCTCCCTTCTCCCTTTGAACATTAGGCAACAAAATTAGCTGAGCAATGCGCTCCCCCGCGGGAATAGTACACGGAGGAGTAGGAGTCCAAGCCATAATTTTAATTTCCCCAGTATAATCAGTATCAATCACCCCAGGAAGAACAAAAAGTCCTGCCTTGGAGGTTGAGGAACGTCCTATCAATAAGGCACAAAACCCTGCTGGTAAAGGACCATACACTCCAGTGGGGAGTACGTTAACAGATTGATCTCGTATTACTGTTGATTGGCTGGTGGCCAGATCCAACCCGGCGCTTCCGAATGTAGCTGGCTTAAGGGCATGGACGGTTGGCAATTGTTGACATTTACTTCATGCGAATTCACCGCCCAGGTTGAGGCTTGCGCCACCGGCCCTGAAATCGGGGTCCTGTTGAAGGTTCTTGGGGCGCCGGACCTCGCGCCCCTCCTCCTGTTTCCCTGCATCAGTCCTGGGAGCAGGTTACCATCCTTATCAAATTTGGATCGACATTGGTTACCCCAGTGATATCCCTTCTGACAACGAGGACACAGCTGAGCGGGACCTTTAATTTGGCCCTTTGTTCCTCGTCTTGCTCTGGGGCAATCTTTTTTAATATGACCTTCCTGGCCACATACAAAACACTTAGTCGCCGCTCGAGCCACCGTTAGTTGTTGAGCCAACGCCGCTGCTAATATCTCCGCTTTAAACTGTTCTGACCCCACATTTTGACAAGCTCTGATCAAATCAGTTAAAGTCTTTGCCCGATTCCGAACGGGATCTATAGCTTTTCTACAATCAGAATTAGCATTCTCAATTGCAAGCTGAAAAAGCAACAACTCGGCGGCTTCAGGAGACTCTATCTGACATTGTATAGCAGTTTGTAATCGATCTAAAAATTGCACATAGGGTTCTTGCGCAAATGATGATTCCAGCTTGCCAGAATCCGGCACTCGCCTTAATGCTTTCATAGCCAAATCAGCCGCCTGTGTAAGCAGTTCATGGGGTAAGGTGGCTTGTGCAGCAGGTGACGCCCAATTCCCTTCACCTAACATTTCATCTCGCCCATAGGGTAGTTGCAAATTGTCCAAATTGTCCATTACCTTTGTGTGGAGGGATTTTTATTAAATAACGGTCATCCTATGAACATTCCAAGCACTGAGGATTTGTCAGTAATAGTATAAGGCTGCTAAAGAGCAATTGTAGTTTTAGAGTCTCTGAAGTGATAGTAGAGTAGGAAAAACAGGCTGAGGAATGTAAATATCAGTAGATTATGTAACGGAATGCAGGCGCAGGAAGCGTTCGCGTGGACACCTGCTTTTGACCAATCTGTGTATGTTAAGATTCGTGTGCTTGCTGACTGTAAACCAATAGAGGATTCGTAGGTGCGCGTGTTAGTGTGGCTAGCTTATAAAAGTAGCACAATATCTTGAAATAAAGGAGAATGACCATACCCACATTGGGACTCCTCATTACTCCGGGAACGCGCTCCCACTCCGACCCATGGTCACTCCAACATCTGGTAGCAGAGGATGCGGAAACATGCTGGGCTCGTAACCCAGAGGTCTGGTAGCAGAGACTACAATTCTTCGAGACTGCGGTAAGCGCAGAGAGAGAAGGGGAGTGGGAAACCAGCGACTGGGAGTTGTACTATTCTATTGCTCAAACAGATAGAATAGATATCCGTGCAGAGTGGCCAACTGCCTCCCAGAGGGTGCGCTGCTATTATGGAGAATGAGGCAGCAGCTGCGTTGCTCATAGGACTACTCTCTAAGAGAGGGATCGAGACAAGGTGAAACAGCTTATCAAGCTAATTAAGTTAGGACAACGTTTGGGACATTTTAAAGATACTCACACGTTGTTTTCTGTGCTTGAATGGCGGGAGCTGGGAGAACTAATGTGGCAGAAGCTTACTGGAGGTGATAAAAAATTTGAGAAGGACATTAAGTCTGTGTCAGACTTGTGGGGAGACGTACTAGACACTTTAAGAGCTATGAAAGCTGAACGGGAGGTGGCGTGTGCGGCTGTTCAGATGCTGGCTCCGGACCCCATGCCGGAACAGTCTAAGAGCATGGAATCCAAGGCGGGACCTTTCGCGCGATTTTTTGGGCTGCCTGCTGTGAAGGGTATGACGGGGTCCACCTGTAAGACTGTTGCCGAATTGCGCGATAAAGTTGAGCAGGACTTAAAAACGCCCGACAGTCTATGTTCACCATCTTGCCCGACAATATCATCTGCGCCACAGCAGCTGGAAGTTGCCGGAGCTAAAGCGGAGCAGCAGTGTGAGGCGAAAGCGGAAGAGCAACCGCTGGGCATGAAGGGGGAGGAGTGGCCAGCTCCACCCACCCCCCCGATTCCAGGCGGGGAAACGTGCCGCCCTCCTCCCACCGCCCCTCCTCTCTACCCCCCCTTGTCACTCTCTAATGATTCCTCTGGTGCTGCCACACCGCCATCTAGTGGAAAAGAGAAAAATTCAACAGAAAGTATTAATCAGCTATTAAAAGACGTTGTGCAACAACTAAAGGACTTGACTACACAGACTCAGCAAAAAGGAGAACCTTGGTCAACCGCCGGTTCGAGAGACAACTTGCCACCCTGTTTCTCCGGACCTACCGCGGCTACCCATCCTGGCCGATGGAGTGGAGTTGTTCGGGATGCTATTTTGGATGGACAGTGGGGAGTTGTATCCAACATTGGCCCCATGGCTTTTCCGGTGGTACAGTACAACGGTCAAGGAAAATGGGAACCGCATGATTGGAAGATTCTACAACAAGCCAAAAATACTATATCGCAGTATGGTGTTAAATCGGAAGCCTCGCGACAAATTGTTATTTGGATTTTTTCTGCTGATTTGATGTGTCCTCATGATTGTCAAAGTCTGATGAGACTTCTGTTGACACCTACACAGTTTTTGTTATGGGGATTGTCATGGTCTCACAGGGCAGTGAATGCTGCTGCCCAACATCAGCAGCCAGGGGATCCATTATATGGGATTACAGCAGAAATGCTCATTGGTGGGGGACGTTATGCGGATATAAATGTCCAACTAACTTTTCCTGTCAATATGTTACAGTTATCTTCTAAGCTTGCTTTAGATGCGTTTCTTTCCTTACCAGGATCGGAAAGTGCTGTCAAAGAAGTAGTACAACCATTGGCAGCTGTTGTTAGGCGAAAACACTCTCCAGGAATAGTTCAGCCCTTTAAAGGCATCTGCTATCGTTGCGGGGAACAGGGGCATAGCAAGCGAAATTGTCGTGCTCCCGTATGGTGTGATAGGTGTCAAAAAAATACCCATGCTACTAAGGCCTGTTCGGGAAACTTCAAATTGAGCGCGAGGAGAGGCCGCGTGCAGAAACAAATGCCCCCTCAGAACAACAGCAGCAATCAGGGTTTTTACTAAAACACTCGGCTGCCACCAAAGGAAGTTTGGGGGTCGACCTGGAAACAACAATAGATTTCACTTTAACCAATACAGAAGTGTGCAAAATCCCTAGCAATGCAGTAGGGCCTTTAGTAGCTGATAGTAATAGGATAGGTGGAATCCTTTTAGGTCGATCTTCTGCAGGAATAAAAGGATTGATCGTAATTCCTGGAGTCATTGATGCAGACTATACTGGTCAAATTCATATTATGGCCTATACAATAAGTCCTCCTCTCTTCATCCCAAAGGGCAGTCGGATAGCCCAGATATTAGCTTTTAAAAATCCTTTAAATCGATCAAACCAAGATTGGGAAGAACGTGGGTGTAAAGGATTTGGTTCTACTGGGTCTGCTGTATGTTTCACTACAAAATTAGACCATCGCCCACTCGAAACTGTGACTTTGACTCAGGATAACCTTTCAATAAGAATCAATGCAATGTTAGACACTGGTGCCGACATAACTATTATAAATAGAGCAAATTGGCTGTTGCAGTGGGAAATAGAAACCCCAAAGGCATTAATTGCAGGAGTGGGAGGGAACTCAGCCCCATATATAAGTAGTAAACCGGTTCAAGTGAGTTTCCCAGAAGGCCAGAGGGCAACACTGAAGGTCCATGTTTTGTCACTCCCTGGAAATTTGGAAGCATTAATCGGATGTGATGTTCTCAGTCAGATCGGGGCAATGCTGACTACAAAGCATTTTTAGTCATGGGCACTGGGGAGCAATCGCCCAACCCACCGTTAACATGGATCTCCAATGACCCTGTTTGGGTTGACCAGTGGCCCATGACTAAAGAGCGATTGCAAATAATTAAACAACTGGTATCCGAACAACTTATAGAGGGACATATCAAACCGTCTGTCAGTCCATGGAATACTCCTATTTTTGTCATCCCTAAGAAAAGTGGGAAGTGGCGTTTACTACATGATTTGAGGAAAATAAATGACCAAATGTTGCCTATGGGAGCCTTACAACCTGGAATGCCATCACCTAATATGTTACCTGAAAATTGGCACATACTTATAGTTGATTTAAAGGACTGCTTTTTCACAATCCCACTGCACCCTCAGGACACTCAGAGATTTGCCTTTTCCATATCCTCGATAAATAAAGCAGCACCAGCAGAGCGGTATGAGTGGGTGGTACTTCCACAAGGGATGAAAAACTCTCCTACATTGTGTCAATTATATGTCGCCTGGGCACTGCAACCGATAAGAGAAAAATGGCCTGACACTATCATCTATCATTATATGGATGATATTTTGCGTTGTCAACAAGTTCCTTTTGAAGTGCATCATATACAACAATTAACAACCATGCTAGCAGACAAGGGACTTGTAATTGCACCAGAAAAGATCCAGAGGTCTCCACCTTGGAAATACCTAGGGTGGATCATTGAACAGGCAAAAATTCATCCTCAAAAAATAGCACTAAAAACTCCTCTTAAAACATTGGCTGATGTGCAAACGGTCTTAGGCGACATCCAATGGGTTCGCAATTGCGCTGGCATTACCAATGCAGACATTAAACCACTAATTGAATTACTGCGTGGCACTCAGCCTGCAGCTGAAATTCATATGACGGACAAACATCACGTAGCCTTACAGCACATTATAAACAAACTTACTATAGCCTGGACCGCAAGAAGAATTCTTGAACTGCCACTTTCTTTGCTTATCTGTAACACCGAAGAATCACCTTTTGCCCTTATATGTCAATGGCAAAACAAGAAGGGGGAGATGAAGGGACAACAGGGAATGAACTCTGTGACTGCCATTGACAACAAGAGTAATGATAACTTGCCAAATTCCTCCCTTTTTCAAATTTTGGAATGGGTTTTCTTACGGGTACAACCACGTTTCAGTATACAAACTCGTCCTGAAGCCGTAGGGGAATTAATCCGAAAAGGGAGAACGCGAATTATAGAGCTGACAGGACAGGAACCAGCAGACATCAGTATTCCTGTTAACGCTGTAGATTTAGAATGGTGGATACATCACATGCTGGCCATTCAAGAATCTCTGTTAGGATTTAGCGGAAAGGTGCATTCTCAGCAACCTCAAGGGAAATTGTGGCAGATTCTAAAACGAAATCAGTGGCTAGAAAAACCTAAAGTGATTGTTAGCCCGATACTCGAGGGGTTGACGGTATATACAGATGCGGGAAAACGTTCTAGACAAGCTGCATGCGTATGGTGGGAAACAGATCAATGGTGCAAAAAGATTTTGCAAGGGCAAGCTGGAGATACCTTACAGACTTTAGAATTAATGGCGGTGGTATGGGCATTAGGGAACTGGCCTGATCATCCTTTGAATGTGGTGACTGATTCTCTATATGTAGCTGGGCTTATACCAAGAATTCAAGATGCGCTGATTAGGGAAACAAATAATCCTCAGCTAGGGAAATTATTTATTCAATTAAGATCGACCATCTCCCAGCGAGTGGCTCCGTGTTGTGTTATTCATATCTGTAGCCATTAATGGGAGTTGGGTTTAGGACAAGGCAATCAGATAGCGGACAATCTTGTCAGTCCAGCGTGTCATGTACCACCTGTAGATAAATTTTTACAAGCTAGGCAGGGTCATGAAATATTTCATCAAAACTCAAAGGGTTTAAGAAGGCAATATGGGTTATCAGAAAACGAAGCTCGCTCTATCATACAGGCCTGTCCCAAGTGTGGAAATCATGGACCTGGAATAGGGCTGGGCGTTAATCCAAAAGGTCTCAAGGCTTTAGAGCTCTGGCAGACTGACGTCACTCACATTGCTGAATTTGGGCAGCTCAAATATGTGCATGTCACCATAGATACCTTTTCTAAAGTAATATGGGCCACGGCTTTATCGGGTGAGAAGGCTCATCATGTGTGTAAGCACCTCCTTGCTTGCTTCGCAGTGTTGGGTGTGCCAGAACAACTGAAAACAGACAATGGCCCTGCTTACACCAGTCAGAAGTTGAGAACCTTTCTGATGAGATGGGGGGTCAAGCATATTACTGGCATCCCACGCTCACCGACGGGGCAGAGCCTTGTAGAACGCACGCATCAGGTATTGAAGGACTATCTAGCAAAGCAAAAGGAGGAAGAAAAGGACCCGCAGATGAGACTGCATAAAGTCCTATTTACCCTAAATTATTTGTGTCTGATGGGAGACAGAGAAGAGCCATCGATTATAATCCATCACCAAAACCTTAAGTTTAACTCTCATACAACACTTCCGAAACTAAAAGTAATGTATCGAGACCCAATCACTGGCATGTGGCTGGGCCCAGTTTCGGTAATATTTAATGGGAGGGGATACATGTGTGTTTCCACAGATAAGGGACCAATATGGGTGCCTAGCCGAGCGGTGAAGCCTGCACTCTCACAAGAAGAGGTTACCTAGGCAAACAAAACAGATCAATCTGCGTTTTGTTTTGTCTCTTGCTACGGCAACTGAGCCTTTCAGAACCTGTTTGGTGTGCCTGGTTTCTGGGTAGAAGAGTTTATGTGTTGCATGAACCTATCCGATCATGGTGAGTCTACACATAAACAATTACAGTGGTTAAAAAACCATGTAAGCATGATACCACAAAATCATGGCATTTTAGATGAATGGCTCATGAATATTTTTAGAGAGTTGCTGCAATGGCTGATAGCTCTGATAAAAGAAGGCTTGCGTATATTGATTATCATCTTAATATTGTGTGTATGCTTTTGTATTGCTTTTAGTTGTATAAAAAAGGCTGTATCGAAAGTAGTAAATCAGGCTTGGATTGTTCAAAAACAAAAAGGGGGAATTTGTGGAGGGATTTTTATTAAATAACGGTCATCCTATGAACATTCCAAGCACTGAGGATTTGTTAATAATAGTATAAGGCTGCTAAAGAGCAATTGTAGTTTTAGAGTCTCTGAAGTGATAGTAGAGTAGGAAAAACAGGCTGAGGAATGTAAATATCAGTAGATTATGTAACGGAATGCAGGCGCAGGAAGCGTTCGCGTGGACACCTGCTTTTGACCAATCTGTGTATGTTAAGATTCGTGTGCTTGCTGACTGTAAACCAATAGAGGATTCGTAGGTGCGCGTGTTAGTGTGGCTAGCTTATAAAAGTAGCACAATATCTTGAAATAAAGGAGAATGACCATACCCACATTGGGACTCCTCATTACTCCGGGAACGCGCTCCCACTCCGACCCATGGTCACTCCAACACCTTTGCAATAACAAGTTCACAATACTCAAAAAACCACACAGAATACTGCACCGCTGACAAAACAAGGCGTAATACAGACTTCCAATCTAAAGGAGTCATCGTATAAGATTCCCCTATTGCTTGCAATAAGTTTATAGTAAATGAAGCCCGTAACCCGTACTCCTTTATCGATTTGCGCACCTCCTTAATCACCTCATATGGTAAATGAGCATACTCTGGCGCTCTGCCAGGTCGATAAATTACAGGCATTGCCTGGAGAAGCGTTATATCCCCCTTTTTTAATGCCTCCGTACGACACTCATCAAAGGACAGCCTTGGCGCTACCGTACCTAAAGGCTGATATGTGGGGGGGGTGCGCGGATCCCCGCAGCGGATCTCCTCGGGGGGGGAAGGCGCAAATGGTGGTGGTTTCATGACGGACAACCGAGAAAGTGTCTTTTGTCTCTGTCGATGTAAAATTTCATCTGCCGTTGGCGTGGATGCAGCCATTGCTTTAACTGGCGAGAGTGGAGGGTATAAATCAGGCTCTCGTTCGGGGTCTATCGAGCCCATGTCAAAGGGATCGTCTGGCTCCGAATCATCCTTCAGAGGCGGGGGCTCTGCCTGAGGCATTACAGTTTCATCAGGAGCCAACAGTTCAAACGAATCTTCCCCATCTTTTGATTCTCCCACCGGTATTGCTGGATCAGTCACATTTTGCAACACCTGCTCGGCAGGGCATAACTTTTGCAGAGCCGTATACACAACTCGCCAGGTAATCAATATTCCCTCTGGAACTTCTAGTTGCAAAATCTGTTTAGTCTGTAATTCCTCACCCACTTTTTGCCATTGCTTTAAATCATAACACCCAGCCGTTCCTACAGAAGGGAACCAAGGGCAGTGATCCCGGACCCACGCAAGGAGTCTCACCAATTGTATTGGAGCGACCTTAAAACCTTGTTCCTTTAAAATACGTTGAAATATTTCAAGTTGAAGCTTCTGTGACTGAGATGCCGACTGTCCCATGACCAATGTATAAAGTTCGTATAACTTCCCCGCGGCTGCTCACCTGAATCGTCCTGCGACCGGTGATGAATCGAGCTCGATATGTTGATCCTCCGTTGATCCTCCGTCCGGCTCAACAGGGGTACACCACCAGATATTTCTATTTCCTTTCTTCAAGACCTTCTTTCTTCAGGTTGTCGTCTTTTTTTTTTTTTTTTTCTCAATCGTGCCCCAAGTTGGGCGCCATTTGTGGTGTATGATTGCACGGACTCTCACATAAGCATGCGCAGAATCATTTATTGTTACAATACAGGAGAATATATCCTTTACCATAACGGGGAGGTCCCGCTGTCTCCCCCAATCATGACCCGATTCGTATCCCTTATTAACTAAGAAAAACAGTCTCTCTTCCTTTTGGCAAAGATCCACACGACTGCTCTCAGATCCGCTTATTCTCACGGTTAACCAGTTACATAATTCTCTTGATGTTTTTCAGTTTCCTTACAGAGGAGACAACTAAGCCAGGTGTTCAGGTCTTATCTCAGGCTTATGTGCGCGTCTGCTAGTTCTCAGCGCACAGGCCGAATTCCTGTCTTATCTTGGCTGAAACTCCCAACTCCACAATTCTTCTCCACATTCCCCTTTTCCTTCCCCTTTTGCAGCAGCCTTTTCTTTCCTCTTCTCCTTCCCCTTAGCAGCTACTTTTCCTTCCCCTTTGCAGCTGCTATTCCTTCCCCTTTTCTTTCCCCTTTTCCTTCCTCTCTGCATCTGCTGTTTCCTTTCCCTTTTTTCTTCCCCTTTCCCTTCATCTTTTCCTTCCCCTTTTCTTTCCCCTTCACAGCTCCCTTTTCATTTTACTTTTCCTTCCAATTTGCTGCTGCTTTTTCGTTCTCCTTTTCCTTCCCCTTTTCAGCTACTTTTCCTTTCCCTTTTCCTTCACGATTGCAGCTGTCTTTTCATTCCCCTTTTCCTTCGTTCTTGCAGATGTCTTTTCCTTCCCCTTTTCCTTCCCCTTTTCCTTCCTCTTTTCAGCTACTTTTCCTTTCCCTTTTCCTTCCCGATTGCAGCTGTCTTTTCGTTCCCCTTTTCCTTCGTTCTTGCAGATGTCTTTTCCTTCCCCTTTTCCTTCCTCTTTGCAACTACATTTACCTTTACCTTTTCCTTCCCCTTTCCCTTCCCCTTTGCAACTACCTTTTCCTTTCCCTTTTCCTTTCCCTTTCCCTTTTCCTTCCCCTTTCCCTTCCCCTTCCTCTTCCCCCTTTCCCTTCCCCATTTTCTTCCCCTTTTCCTTCCCCTTTTCCTTCCCCTTTTCCTTCCCCTTTTCCTTCCCCTTTGCAGCTGTCGTTTACTTCTGCTTTTTTTTCCCCTTTTCCTTCCCCTGATCATTCCCTTTTGCAATTGCCTTTCCCTCCCACTTTTTCTTCTACTTTGTAGCTGTCTTTTCCTTCCACTTTTCCTTCCCTTTTTCGTTCCCCTTTGGAGGTGCCTTTTACTTCCCTCTTACAGCTGCCATTTCCTTCCTATTTTCTTTCCCCATTCCCTTCCTCTTTGCAGCTGCCTTTTCCTTCCCCTTTTCCTTCTCTTTTCCCTTCCCCTTAGCAGCTGCCGTTTCCTTTCCCTTTTCTTTCCCCTTTTCCTTCCCCTTGCAGCCACCTTTTCCTTCCTCTTCACAGCTGCCTTTTAATTCTTCTTTTCCTTCCACTTTGCTGATGCTTTTTCCTTCTCCTTTTCCTTTCCCTTTGCAACTACCTTTTCCTTCCCGGTTACCTTCCCTTTTCTGTTCACCTTTTCCTTCCCCTTTTCCTTCCCCTTTCCAGCTGCCTTTTCCTTCCCCTTTTCCTTCCCCTATTCGTTCCCCTTTTCCTTCCTCTTTACAGCTTTCTTTTCCTCCCCCTTTTCCTTCCCCTTTCCCTTCCCCTTAGAAGTTGTCTTTTCCTTCTGTTTTCATTTTCATTTTCCTTCCCCCTTGCAGCTGACTTTTCCTTCCCCTTTCCCTTCCCCTTAGAAGTTGTCTTTTCCTTCCCTTTTCCTTTTCATTTTCCTTCCCGTTTCCTTTTCATTTTCCTTCCCCCTTGCAGCTGCCTTTTCCTTCCCATTTTCCTTCCCCTTTACTTCCACTTTACAATCCCCTTTGCAGCTGCCTTTTCCTTCCCCTTTTATTTCCCCCTTTCCTTCCCCTTTGCAATTGCCTTTTCCTTCCCCTTTACCTTCCTTTTTCCCTTCACCTTTTCCTTCCCCTTTTCCTTCCCCTTTCCAGCTGCCTTTTCCTTCCCCTTTTCCTGCACTTTTCCTGCCCCTTTTCCTGCCCCTGTGCAGGTGCCTTTTCCTTCCCCTTTTTCTTCCCCTTTTGCTGCAGCCTTTTCATTCCTCTTCTCCTTCCCCTTAGCAGCTACTTTTCCTTCCCCTTTCCCTTCCCCTTTGCAGCTGCCGTTTCCTTCCCCTTTTTTCTTCCCCTTTTCCTTCATCTTTTCCTTCTCCTTTCCCTTCCCCTTTTTTACCCTTTTTCCTATCCCTTTGCAGGTGCCTTTTTCTTCCTCTTTTCCTTCACCTTTGCAGCTGCCTTTTCCTTTCCCTTTTCCTTCCCCTTTCCCTTCCCCTTTTCCTTTCCCTTTTCCTTCCCCTTTCCTTTCCCCTTTTCCTTCCCCTTTGCAGCTGCCTTATCCTTCCCCTTTTCCTTCCCCTTTGCAGCTGCCTTTTTCTTCCCCTTTTCCTCCCCCTTTGCAGTGAACTTTTCATTCCTCTTTCCCTTCCTCTTTCCCTTCCCCTTTCCCTTCCCCTTTCCATTTCCCTTCCCCATTTTCTTCCCCTTTTCCTTCCCCTTTGCAGCTGCCTTCTCCTTCCCCTTTTCCTTCCTTTTTGCTGGTGTCTTTTCCTTCCCCTTTTTCTGCCCCTGTTCCTGCCCCTGTTCCTGCTCCTTCTGCACCTGTCTTTTCCTTCCCCTTTTCCTTCCCCTTTTCCTTCCCCTTTCCCTTCCCCTTTTCCTGCCCCTTTTCCTTCCCCTTTGCAGCTGCCTTATCCTTCCCCTTTTCCTTCCCCTTTGCAGCTGCCATTTCCTTCCCCTTTTCCTTCCCTTTTGCAGGGACCTTTTCATTCATCTTTCCCTTCCCCTTTCCCTTCCACTTTCCTTTCCCCATTTTCTTCCCTTTTCATTCCCCTTTGCAATTGCCTTCTCCTTCCCCTTTTCTTTCCCGTTTACGTTCCCCTTTCCTGTCACCTTTTCCTTCCCCTTTTCAGCTGCATTTTCCTTCCCCTTTTCCTTCCCCTTTGTCACGAATGGGTGGTTTTAAGGCCGCGTAAAGAATCACTGGCTAGGTATTTGCAAACGGTGATTTTAATAGAAATTTATAGAAACTTGACTTAACAGAATTTGATGGCAAGGTTCACTCTATTACTTATTACAGGGATTAAGTTACACAGGGGAAAATCATATTAGAATTGTGTTTGAATTATTTGTACAGAGATTAAGAGTAAAAGGGTTAAAAGGTAAAAGGGTAAAAAGGTAAAATGTAAAAAGGGTTAAAAGGTAAAAGGGTAAAAAGGGGGCCCTCCTGTTGAGTCATGAGGTTCAGAAGAGATTCAACTGGACCCAATCTTAGTCTCAGACTTGGACAACGGTTTATGTCTAATACAGAAAGGGATAGAAAGGGTCTCCCGTTGGGTCACGAGGTTCAGAGTAGACCCCTTTGTTTTCTAAACTCCTTCTCAAAAAGGAGCCTATGTGTGGCTGGATCTACTCTTAGACTCAGACCTGTGCAACGGTTTATGACTAAAGGGTTAAGGGTTTTTTTAGCAGCAACTTAGAGTTTTACAATGCTTAAACATTGATCAATTTGACAGCTGCACAAAGAATTAGTCAAGTTGCTACAAATACTACAAAGATTAAAACAACTTAACTACAGGTTATACTTGTTAGTAACTATATAGATAAGTGCGCAAAAAGATCTAGATCAATTAATACATATATAACTACAGATTATAACTGTAAGCGTGCAAAAGATCTAGACCAATCAATACATATATATAACTACAGATTATAACTGTAAGCGCGCAAAAGATCTAGATCAATCAATACATGTATATATAACTACAGATTATAACTGTACGGATAAGCACGCAAAAAGATCTAGATCAATCAATACATATATATATATGCATATGGATATGGTACCAAAGCTAAATGAAAGGCCTAGAGTTAGTTAATTTATAAAGGTATACCTGTTAAAAATTCCCCTTGAGTACTGTGAAATACTCACGTTAAATGCTTTGGCATTTCCCAACGGGCGAAGAGTTGAGCCCCGAGGAGCATCTCAGCCCAAAATCTCGGTGATCCTCCGAGTATTGCAAATTCGAGTTTGCGGACTCTGAGAAGCGTCCCACTCAGAGGGAGATTCTGGATGCAGCCCGCTGCAGTCCAGGAGAGCTCAAAGGGTCTCACTTGGTACCGCTGTTTATAGGTTTGCAAGATGATTGGCTTTAGTCATCAGTAAATTTCCATTTTGGCTACTATCTGAGGTGGTCCAGGGTAGTAATTATGGTATTGTTTCACGGTAACAATGGTATTGTTCCACTTGAGCTATGATCCAGGTAGGGAAAGCTTCAGAGCTGTCAGAGATGACGAATTATCTCTTGTTTCTGTTCCCTACCTTGATCATGTAGCTAGTGTCCCTGGTAGGATCAGTGTTGTTCCCCACCTCAGCCATGCAAGAGTGCTTGGTACGGCCAAAGGACGCTTAACTGCCCAACCCATACACAATGGCTAAAGCTTAACAGAAGGTTCTGAGATCGTATCGTAGCCCAGAGGAAAAGAAGGGGGGAGGAATGCACCACCACACCCTTTTCCTTACCCTTTGGACCTGCCTTTTCCTTCCCCTTTTCATTCACGTAGCAGCTGCCTTTCCCTTCCCCTATTCCTTCCCCTTTGCAGGTGCCTTTTCCTTCCCCTTCTCCTTCTCCTTTACTTCCACTATACAATCACCTTTGTAGCTGCCAGATCCTTCCCCTTTTACTTCCCCCTTTCTTTCCCCTTTCCCGCTGCCTTTTCCTTCTCCTTTTCCTTCCCCTTTTCCTTTGTCTTTGCAGATTTTTTCCTTCCCCTTTTCCTTCCCCTTTGCAACTGCCTTTACCTTCCCCTTTTCCTGCCCCTTTGCAGCTGCCCTTTCCTTCCCCCTTTTTCTTCCCCTTTTCCTTCTCCTTTTCCTTCCCCTTTTCCTTCCCCTTTTTTTACCCTTCTTCCTAGCCCATTGCAGGTGCCTTTTTCTTCCTCTTTTCCTTCCCCTTTGCTGCTGTCTTTTCCTTCCCCTTATCGTACCCCTTTTCCTGCCCCTTCTGCATCTGCCTTTTCCTTCCTTTTTTCCTTCCCCTTTGCAACTACCTTTTCCTTCCCCTTTTCCTTCCCCTTTCCTTCACCTTTTACTTCCCCTTTCCAGCTGCCTTTTCCTTCCCCTTTTCCTGCCCCTTTTCCTTCCCCTTAGCAGCTGCCTTTTCCTTCATCTTTTCCTTCCCCTTTTCATTCTTCTTTCCCTTACCCTTTCCCTTCCCCTTTTCCTGCCCCTTTTCCTTCCCCTTTGCAGCTGCCTTTTTGTCCTGGTTTTGGCTGGGATGGAGTTGATTTTCTTCCTATTAACTGGTATAGTGCTGTGTTTTGGATGTAGTGTGAGAATAATGTTGATGACACACTGATATTTTGGTTGTTGCTAGGTATTGTTTATGCTAGTCAAGGACTTTTCATCTTCCCATGCCCTGCCAGATGTGCAGGGGGCTGGGAGGGAGCGTGGCCAGGACGGCTGGCCCAGCTGGCCAATAGGCTATTCCATACCATATGACGTCATGCTCAGCATATAAGGCTGGGTGAAGAAGAAGGAGGGGGGACGTTCGGAGTGATGGCGTTTGTCTTCCCAAGTAACCGTTATGCGTGATGGAGCCCTGCTTTCCTGGCGATGGCTGAACACCTGCCTGCTGATGGAAGTAGTGAATGAATTCCTTGTTTTGCTTTGCTTGCATGCGCGGCTCTTGCTTTCCCTATTAAACTGTCTTATCTCAACCCACGAGTTTTCTCACTTTTACCCTTCTGATTCTCTCCCCCATCCCACCCGGCGGGGGGGTGAGCGAGCGGCTGTGTGGTGCTCAGTGGCTGGCTGGGGTTAAACCATGACACTTTTCCTTCATCTTTTCCTTCCCCTTTTCATTCTTCTTTCCCTTACCCTTTCCCTTCCCCTTTCCATTTACCTTCCCCATTTTCTTCCCCTTTTCCTTCCCCTTTGCAATTGCATTTTCCTTCCCCTTTTCCTTCCTGTTTACGTTCCCCTTTCCTGTCACCTTTTCCTTCCCCTTTTCATTCCCCTTTCCAGCTGCATTTTCCTTCCCCTTTTCTTTACCATTTTCCTTCCCCATTGCACCTGCCTATTCTTTCCCCTTTTCTTTTTTACTTTGCAGCAGCCTCTCCCTTCCCTTATTCCTTCCCCTTTGCCGGTGCTTTTTCCTTCCCCTTTTCCTTCCTCTTTTCCTTCCCCTTTTCCTTCCCCTTTACAGCTGCCCTTTCCTTCTATCCTGGTTTTGGCTGAGATAGAGTTAAATTTCTTCCTAGTGCTGTGTTTTGGATTTAGTATGAGGAGAATGTTGATAACACACTGATGTTTTCAGTTGTTGCTAAGTACCCTGCTAGTCAAGGACATTGAGCTCAAGAAAAAAAAAACAAAACAAAACAAGCGTTGAGAGGAAGCACAGCCAGCCCAGCTGGCTAATGGGGTATTCCATACCATGTGACGTCATGCTCAGTATATGAATGGTAGGTGTGTTCCAGGAAGTAGCGATCGCTACTTGGTTATCGGTCAGCGCGGGTGGTGAGCAATTGCATTGTGCATCACTCATTTTTTTATATTCTATCGTTATCATAATTATTTTCCCTTTTCTGTTCTATTAAACTGTCTTTATCTCAACCCATGAGTTTTTCTCACTCTTACCCTTCCGATTCTCTCCCCGTCCCGCTGAGGGGGGTGGGGGGAGTGAGCAAGCGGCTGCGTGGTATTTGGCTGCCTGCCAGGTTAAACCACAACAGTCCTTTTTTGGCACCCAACATGGGGCACGAAGGGATGAGATAACGATAGATCTGACCCAAACGGGTTAAAACAAATTTGTTATAAGCATTCATTATATCAGTTTAGTAGTCGCTGGTCACAATGTTGGTTTATTTGCTCTCAGAGTTGTTGGATCTTTTCTTGGAGTTTTGGTATGTAGCACCTTACTGGCTGTATATACTGCTGATTATCAGTATTTATGTGGGGTTTATAATCTCTGGGAAATGGATTAAGGTCATCGCTTTGCTATACTGTGTGACACTGGTTTATGTTATGATAAAATTATTGATCAGGAGACTGTACTCAGCACTGCCGTCATTCCTGTTCTTCAGGAACTATCTCTAGGAAACTATTAATAATTACACTTTTCCCACCTTCTCCTCAAAGAACCAATTTACAGGGGAGACGGCTTCCTTCACCTTCCCCTTCTCCTCCAGGCTGATTACAACAGCTCTTGAGGATTTTGAATATCCTTGGGATGTTCAAGCCAGCGTGTTCCTATTGCTATGTCTCCTGAATGTGTTTCAGGCCTTGTTTAAGGTTAAACAACTATTTAAGAATACCACCCAGAGATCTGCCCCGAGGCTGGATAGTTATGAGTGGCAGGGTGTGTGGGATAGTATGGGCAAGTGCCTAGGAGAGTGGTCACGTCCAATGTCTTGGAGCTTCACCCCTGAACAAGTGCAGAATCCTGAAAAACTAGTAGAATATTTGGAAAAAGCATGCTGTCACCCTGGCAATTCCAGAGAGACCCAGATTACTGCAACGTGCTGGGGCCTGGCCCATGGCTACCGAGCCCTGTTCAACACTATTCAGAACCCTCAAGGGGGAGAGAAGGTCTCCGGATCTGATGACAAAATGACGGGCGCTGCAGCTACTCCAACCCCCTCGATGGGCACTGCGGCTACTCCAACCCCTGCAACGAGCACTGCGGCTACTCCAACCCCCACAACAAGCACTGCGGCTACTCCAACCCCCACAACAAGCACTGTGGCTACTCCAACCCCCGCGACGGGCACTGCAGCTACTCCAACCCCCGCGACGGGTACTACAGCTGAACCAGAGGACCAACCCTTATCGGTATCTGTAGCCCCTGTACAGAAGAAGAAATCTTATAAGCGGAAGTCAAGTCGTTTAGAAAGGGATGATGGAAAAGCAGGGCCATCACGAGGAGGGCAGGAGGAAGAGGAAGAACTCATAAATGAGACGGAAACCACCTGATCCCTATCCCTGAGTGAGCTGCGAGATATGCGGAAAGATTTCAGCCGTCGTCCAGGCAAGCATATTGTTACCTGGCTGCTCTGATGCTGGGATAATGGGGCCAGTAGCCTGGAATTAGAGGGTAGGGAAGACAAACAGCTGGAATCCCTTTCCAGGGAAGGGGGCATTGACAAAGCGATTGGAAAAGGGGCAGAAGCCCTCAGCCTCTGGAGGCAACTCATGTCAGGCATGAAGGAAAGGAAGATGTCATATATCGCCCAGGCAAATGGACCACCATGGAGAGAGGTATCCAGTACCTGAGAGAAATAGGCATGCTGGAGGTGGTTTATAGTGACCTGGACAACGATCAAACGCCCAAAGATCCAGATGAAGTCCAGTGCACGCGAACCATGTGGCAGAAGTTGGTACGGAGCGCACCAGTGTCGTATGCCAGTTCATTGGCAGTACTGTCCTGGAAAGAGGAAGAAGCACAAACGGTAGATGATGTGGTTAGCAGACTCCGGGAATACGAAGAAACTGTCTCCTCCTCCCTTGTCTCAGCTGTGGAGAAAGTGTCCCGGGAGGTCCAGCAATTCAAAGAGGGTATGTTCCTATTCTCCACCTGTATGGAACAGTATCTCAGTGTCGCGAGTGAGTGGTTTAGAGGCCGCTTAAAGAATCACCATCAAAGAAATTAGCAGAAAGTGATTTTAATAGGGATTTATAAAGGTGCGACCTAACAGAATTCGATGGCAAGGTTCACTCTATTACTTATTACATGGGCGAAACATATAAAGGAAAATCATCTAAGGGTTTATATTTCAGGGACAGTCTAGGTTTCATTCACAATTTAGCAACACTTAATTATCAACTAATCATTTACAAACTTTAGTAACGCCTAATCATTAACTATTCAATATTTGCAAAATAGGTTAGTAAGTCTACTACAATCACAACTTAATTACAGAGTATGCTTACTATTAGTTCACACACACAGAGAAACATATATATATAAAAAAATATACAGAAGGTACCTGTTAAAAATTCCCCTCGATTTCAGTGAAGAAATATTCACATCAAATGTCTAGGCATTCCCTCTCAATGGGCGAAGGGTTGAGCTTCGAAGGGGACTCAGCCCAGGACCCAGCGGTCCTCCGAATATCGTAGGCCTGAAAGATCGCAAGCTCTGAGAGGCGTCCCACTCAGAGGGAGATGCTGGGTGCAGCCGCTGCGGTCCAGGAGAGCTCAAAGGGCCTCACTTAGGACCACCGTTTATAGGTTCGCAAGATGGTTGGCTTTAGTCATCTGTAAATTTCCATCCTGGCCACAGTCCCAGGTGGTAATTACTAAAGAATTGTCCTAGTTTCGGCAGGGATAGGGTTAAATTTCTTCCTAGTGCTGTGTTTTGGATTTAGTATGAGGAGAATGTTGATAACACACCGATGTTTTCAGTTGTTGCTAAGTGCCCTCCTAGTCCAAGGACAGCTCCCGTGCCTACTGACTGAGCTAGGTACACAAGGTGGGAGGGAACATAATCAGGACAGCCAGCCCAGCTGGCCAATGGGGTATTCCATACCATGTGACGTCATGCTCAGTATATGAACGGTAGGCGTGATCCAGGAAGTGCCGATCGCTACTTGGTTATCGGTCAGCGCGGGTGGTGAGCAATTGCATTGTGCATCACTCATTTTGTATATTCTATCATTATTTATTATCATTATTCTCCCTTTTCTCTTCTATTAAACTGTCTTTATCTCAACCCACGAGTTTTTCTCACTCTTACCCTTCCGATTCTCTCCCCGTCCCACTGGGGGGGCGGGGGGAGTGAGTGAGCGGCTGCGTGGTATTTGGCTGCCTGCCAGGTTAAACCACGACAAGAATTCTCAATGTTTCGGTGTTGTTCTACTGGACACCCGGGCCAGGCAGTAGGAGTATGTTCCCAGCCTCAGCTATGCAGAGTTTCTGATACAGTCAAGGAGTGCTCAACTGCCAGACTCAATACACCAAGGCCGAGGTTTCATGGAAATTTCTGAGATCAACAGGCGGCCCAGATCAACAAGTGGCCCAGGGAAGAAAAGGGGGGTATGAATGCACCACCACAATCCACCCCGTGACTAAAGTCAATCCATCTTGATCACAGAGTGGTGGTGTGGTCGCCTCTTGCCTCTGTGCCTATAAACAGATCAATGCCGTATTCCAATTGTAATTTGAGGGAAATTTTTGGTTGGTATACTTAATTATTAATATACTTAACTATTAAGGTTTTATTAAGTACAATTAAGCAATGTTATATATACAAGGATGTTTTGGTATTAGTGCCATTTGTTTAGTTATTTTCCACACTTTAACACATAGAATAATGTTCAACAACAAGCATAGCACAATAGAAATTAGTAAAATTGTCATGGGATGTAAAACCAAACTCAAACTTCCTATTGCTGTTGGTAACCATCCAAATAAAACATCCCACCAGTGATGTTCTCCATCCTTCTTCACCTTTTCTAGGACATGATGTATCCTCTCTGCATCATGATGGACGGTAATCAGAGTCCTTTGTCCGTTGTTTCGAATCTGGTTTAGCAATTGACTCAGGTCATCATGTTGTAACAGTTTTCGTACTAATGTAAGATTCATTCCAGTGGGGGTAGGTAGTAGATCTTGATAAGATGTATAGCTTGATTGTAGCAACTGATGGGTTGTGACAGGAGCTGAATAGTTGAAGTCGCATCCCATAATCTTAGTAAAATTACAAACACAGATATTTGAGTGGTTAGATGTTTCCACAATTACGTTATCTGTAAATATAGAATCACAAAGAGTTCTCATGCAAACACATCCATTTCCAACATATATAAGTACAGTTTCAGGGGTTTCATCAGGATGTATTTCAAAATGACAAACATTTTGTTCAGTGTCAAGACAAATGTCTTGAGCCTTAATTGTATTGCTTGCACAAATAAACCCCTGTTGTTCTCGCACAAGACGTGCATCAACATCAATAGTTTGCCATTTATTCCCATTTTTTTGGGCCCATACTCTATGTTCTAACGGGTAGAGTACCGTTCCATTGTGATTTAATCCCAGCGCAATGATTGGGTATATGATATATACTGAAGCACTGCGTATTGTCAAAACAAAAGCTGTGACTTTGCTGTCAGCGGAGTCATAAGTAAAATTGACTAGATGCCACCAAGATTGAAATTCTTTTTCAAATTTAGTTGCATTATCCCAAATTACCTTTCGGATTTCAGTGGGCAAGGTGCCCTCATCACCTTCCCTTATAATTGCTGCCACGGTAAATGGTATCCATAATTGAGCCTGGATGCAGCTAAGAGCTAGAGAAATATTATTTTGAATTGTGCCAAATGTGTTTGCGATTAGTTGGTGGTCCTTTTCATTAATTCTTTCCCATGTAGACAATATATTAGCCAAAAGCCACTGGCTCGTTCCTAATGCTGTCAAAGAAGATCATAATGGGTGTTCTAATTTATGTAAATCACTTGTTGCTGAATTTATTTTGTTTGCTAAAACTGCAGCATCCGTGCTGTTCAATATTCCTAGTCCCGTTCCCAGGATGCCAGTCACATCTCTCCTTGATCATTTTGGAGAGGTGAGGGTTTGTCCATGCACCCATGCTAATCATCCTGTAAAAGACTTATTCAGGAATGGTGAGCAAGCAGGTTTAATTGTAGAGATATCAACTTGCATTGATAGCTCCACTCGTTTTAGAGACCACGATGGATTAAATAGCACTTGCTGTTGTCCTATGTTCTTGATTATATAGGGACCAATGTTATGAATGAGAGGAGACAGTTTGATAGGAGGCTGAGTTGGTGAATATGGTTGTGCGGTATCAATCCTGAATTGAAAACCTAAGCTGGAATGAGAGTTAGGGTTTGTCCAAAGACACCTTACGAGTACTGAATGGGATATAGTAAAAGTATACCAGCATTTGTGTTTAAAAGGACAGGTATGTATGTTGTCTTTTCCTTCAACGTTGTTTATAGCAATGTGTAAGGTTGCTGTCATACATTTAGTATGATTTTCAATTTGGCATCCTATCGAAATGGTGTCTCCTTTGGTTCCCTTTAAGGATGGAATTTGTTGATTTTCATTTTCGTCTTTAATAATCCATTCCTGCCTATGAAAGGTGATGTTATTGTGTAGTACTATTGCAGATAAATTTAGATCAGGCGTAGGAACGTTAAAAAGTATGTATGCATCAACCCACGGCCACCCTGTTGTACACAAATTCCAAATTTTTCGTTCACTAATCATAAAATCAAACAACAGTTCTACACCACGATTACCCCAAAAGCAAAATGTGAGTACAGGTTGTGTAAAAGTGAAATTGTACCAACAATCTGGTTCTGGTGTCTTATAGCAAGACTTCTCATTGGTTTTAGGTTTAGAGAAATTGGTGTAGTATATTTTAATTTTAGTGGATTTTTTGTGGGTAGATCCATTGATTACATGGTACCCTATTTTTATTTCTTCCCCTGGTGTGGCTTGAAGTGTTAGAATTTGATGAATGTTATTGTTATTGTGAGATATCTTAATTTCTTTCTGGTGTAGTGTCTCCCATCTCCATTCATCTTTTGAATTGCCTCGTTCCCATGTATAACTAAAATAGCAAGGTTCAGGTTTGACTTATCTGTTCGTAGGGTTCGCATACTTCCAGTGTAATTTAGTAGTGCATGGTCCCAGGGATCTTGTGTCTGAACTAAAAGGATTATACTTATCTCGACTAAAAGGAAAAACAAAATTGGGTTGGGGAGATGCTGCTGCTGTTGTTGTTGCCATCGGTATAGGTTCATCTTCTCCTGTTAAAAAAAGAAAGAAGACGTTTCGGTGGGGAAGGCCGAACGGGTTACCCCTTTTAGAAAGAAGGAAAAATCCATCTAGTGCTGATTCTATGTTTTGCACCACTGCTATCAGCAGCTTCCCAAGCCAGTGGGCGACGGGGTTTAGTTAAAGTCATAGGCACAGTTCCAATTTGTGGTAAATTTACCATAACAGGTTGTCCTGGCTGTAATGTTAGCAGACATTTTCTTTCATCAGTAGGGGGAATATTAGGCTCAGCTTTTGCAAAGAATGCTCAGCCCACAGGGCTTCCAGTGGGTCCGTATCGATTGTTTAATTGATGGAGTACTTCGGAAAGTCGTGTATCCCACCGGACTTCCTGTGGCTTAAGGCTCTTTCTATCATCCCATTTGATTGGGCGTAGTAGGGGGTGTGGAATACCCATCAAATTTCGTTCTGTTTTGCCCATTCTTGCACTTCCCCATTTGTGAAATCACTTTGGATAGCATCAGGAGTAGGTAGACCAGAGAACCAAGAAGATAGTCCTTGTACTGTGTTTCTTCCATCAGCTTTTCGGCATTTAGTTGCCATAAGCAAGCCGGAGACTACTTCTACCCCTGTGAGGATATATCGATATCCTGCAGAAGATTTTAGTGGCCCAATGTAATCAATTTGCCATGTAGACCACAGAGTCTTTCCCTGACTGATATGTAAGGGTGGTGCTTTAGCAGGGTGATTCGTTTGTAATTTTAATCTACATTGAGGACATCCTGTAAGAATAATTTCACAGGTTTTCCTGTTTAGGGGCCAACCCCTACTTTGTGCAGCAAAATAAAGTGCTTCTTTACCTGTATGACCTAATTTTTGATGTAGCCATTCTCCCAATCGATACCACTCAGAATTTAAGGAATTTCCTATTTTTATTTTTCTAATTTTTGCCAATTCATCTACCTTTTGATTCCAGTTTGTGGCTGGTTCATTATTTTTGGCATGAGCTTTCACCCATCCCATCTTGAATGGAGTGTTTCTGGCTATTTTAAGTAATAGTTGCCAATCTTGAGATCTCCAAACTAGAGATTTATTTACTTCCCAGTTCAGATCCCTTTGGCGGCAGAGTGCAGGCCACAGTTTGCTTTCACTTGGAGGGGCATCCAGTACACTTGGAACCGACTGCCCCAGGGGTGGAAACACAGCCCTACCATTTCCCATGGACTGATCCACATCGCACTGGAACAGGGTGAGGCTCCGGAACACCTGCAATACATTGATGACATCATCATGTGGGGCAACACAGCAGAGGAAGTTTTTGAGAAAGGGGAGAGAATAGTCCAAATCCTTCTGAAGGCCGGCTTTGCCATAAAACAAAGTAAGGTCAAGGGACCTGCACAGGAGATCCAGTTTTTAGGAATAAAATGGCAAGATGGACGTTGTCAGATCCCAATGGATGTGATCAACAAAATAACAGCCATGTCCCCACCAACTAGCAAAAAGGAAACACAAGCCTTATTAGGCATTGTGGGCTTTTGGAGAATGCATATTCCAAATTACAGTCAGATTGTAAGCCCTCTCTATCACATGACCAGGAAGAAAAACGATTTCACCAGGGGAGACTCGAGGTCGACCCTTAGGGTTCTGGAGTCGGGGATACAGAGGATCTGAGGCCCGCTACACTCCAACTGAGAAGGAGATATTGGCAGCATATGAAGGGATTCGAGCTGCTTCGGAAGTGGTTGGTACTGAAGCACAGCTCCTCCTGGCACCCCAACTGCCGGTGCTGGGCTGGATGTTCAAAGGGAGCGTCCCCTCTACACATCATGCAACCGATGCTACGTGGAGTAAGTGCGTCGCACTGATCACACAACGGGCCCGAATAGGAAACCCCAGTCGCCCAGGAATCTTGGAAGTGATCACGAACTGGCCAGAAGGCAAAGATTTTGGAATATCCCCAGAGGAGGAGGTGACGCGTGCCGAAGAGGCCCTACTGTATAATAAACTACCAGAAAATGAGAAGCAATATGCCCTGTTCACTGATGGGTCCTGTCGCCTTGTGGGAAAACATCGGAGGTGGAAAGCTGCTGTATGGAGTCCTATACGCCAAGTCGCAGAAACTGCTGAAAGAGAAGGTGAGTCAAGACAGTTTGCAGAGGTGAAAGCCATCCAGCTGGCCTTGGACATTGCTGAACGAGAAAAAAGGCCAGTCCTTTATCTCTATACTGACTCCTGGATGGTGGCAAATGCCCTGTGGGGGTGGTTGCAGCAGTGGAAGCAGAACAACTGGCAGCGCAGAGGTAAACCCATCTGGGCTGCCGCATAGTGGCAAGATATTGCTGCCCGGGTAGAGAACCTGGTTGTATAAGTATGTCACGTAGATGCTCACGTACCCAAGAGTCGGGCCACTGAAGAACACCAAAACAACCAGCAGGTGGACCAGGCTGCTAAGATTGAAGTGGCTCAGGTGGATCTGGACTGGCAACATAAGGGTGAATTATTTATAGCCCTGTGGGCCCATGATGCCTCAGGCCATCAAGGAAGAGATGCAACATACAGATGGGCTCGTGATCGAGGGGTGGACTTGACCATGGATGCTATTGCACAGGTTATCCATGAATGTGAAACATGCGCTGCAATCAAGCAAGCCAAGCGAGTAAAGCCTCTTTGGTATGGAGGACGATGGTTGAAATATAAATATGGGGAGGCCTGGCAGATTGATTATATCACACTCCCACAAACCCGCCACGGCAAGCGCTATGTGATCACCATGGTGGAAGCAACCACCGGGTGGTTGTAATCATATCCTGTGCCCCATGCCACTGCCAGGAACACCATCCTGGGCTTTGAAAAACAAGTCCTGTGGCGACATGGCACCCCAGAAAGAATTGAGTCAGACAATGGGACTCATTTCCGAAACATAGACACCTGGGCCAAAGAGCATGGCATTGAGTGGGTATATCACATCCCCTACCATGCACCAGCCTCTGGGGAAATGGAATGATAGAATGGACTGCTAAAGACAACACTGAGGGCAATGGGTTGTGGGACATTCAAGCATTGGGATACACATTTAGCCAAAGCCACCTGGTTAGTCAACACTGGGGGATCTTTCAATCGAGCTGGCCCTGCCCAATCAAAACCCTTACGTACTGTTATGGGGGATAAAGTCCCTGTCGTGCATATGAGAAATATGCTGGGGAAGACAGTCTGGGTTACTCCTGCCTCTGGCAAGGGAAAACCCATTCGTGGGATTGCTTTTGCTCAAGGACCTGGGTGCACTTGGTGGGTGATGCGAAAGGATGGGGAAGTCCGGTGTGTACCTCAAGGGGTTTTGATTTTGGGTGAAAATAGCTAATGAACTGAATTGTATGATGTTAATTGTTATATGATACTGTATATCATTATTTCTATGGTTTCTATCAATGGTATAGCAGTAAAAATCGCCCAGATTAAGAATGAACTAACTCCAATGAAACCGAGCAAAGTGCAATGATGATAGAACCGGACGAGCGCAGCAATACTGAAATGAGAACTGGCTTCAGGATGCAACAGTCCAACACCACACACCATCTCTCCTGCTCTGAAAGACTGTTATGACAGATGGAGCCCAAAGTCGTGGACTAAATGAACTCAATGGACATTTTAGAGGGATGGCCCATAGACTAAGGGAATGATATCTCTGTGTGTGTATATATATATATATAGACAAGAAAGGTGGTGGTGATTATTTGGAATGTATTGAAAAATGTGAGACCTAGGCATGACATAAATGGTATAGAATAAGGGGTGGATACTGTCCTGGTTTTGGCTGGGATAGAGTTAAATTTCTTCCTAGTGCTGTGTTTTGGATTTAGTATGAGAAGAATGTTGATAACACACTGATGTTTTCAGTTGTTGTTAAGTACCCTGCTAGTCAAGGACATTGAGCTCAAGAAAAAAAAAACAAAACAAAAGAAGCTTTGGTAGGGAGCACAGCCAGGACAGCTAGCCCAGTTGGACATTGGGATATTCCATACCATGTGACGTTATGCTCAGTATATGAATGGTAGGCGTGTTCCAGGAAGTACCGATCGCTACTTGGTTATCGGTCAGCGCAGGTGGTGAGCAATTGCATTGTGCATCACTCATTTTTTTATATTTTATCATTATCATTATTATTTTCCCTTTTCTGTTCTATTAAACTGTCTTTATCTCAACCCACGAGTTTTTCTCACTCTTACCCTTCCGATACTCTCCCCGTCCCGCTGGGGGTGGGAGGAGTGAGCGAGCGGCTGCGTGTTATTTGGCTGCCTGCCAGGTTAAACTACGACACCTTCCCCCTTTTTCTTCCCCTTTTCCTTCCCCTTTTCCTTCTCCTTTTCATTCCCCTTTTCCTTCCCCTTTTTTTACCCTTTTTCCTAGCCCTTTGCGGGTGCCTTTTTCTTCCTCTTTTCCTTCCCCTCTGCTGCTCTCTTTTCCTTCCCCTTTTACGGCCCCTTTTCCTGTCCTTTCTGCACCTGCCTTTTCCTTCCCTTTTTCCTTCCCCTTTGCAACTACCTTTTCCTTGCCCTTTTCCTTCCTCTTTTCCTGCCCCTTTTCCTTCCCCTTTCCCTTCCCCTTTTCCTGCCCCTTTTCCTTCCCCTTTCCAGCTGCCTTTTCCTTCCCCTTTTCCTTCCCCTTTGCAGTGGCCTTTTCCTTCCCCTTTGCAGTGGCCTTTCCCTTCCCCTGATCCTTCCCTTTCGCAATTGCCTTTTCCTTCCACTGTTTCTTTTCCTTTGAAGCTGTCTTGTCCTTCCGCTTTTCCTTCCCATTTTCCTTCCCCTTTGCAGGTGCCTTTTACTTCCCTCTTACAGCTACCTTTTCCTTCCTCTCTTCTTTCCCCTTTTCCTTCCTCTTTGCAGCTGCCTTTTTCTTGATCTTTTCCTTCCCCTTTCCCTTCCCCTTTGCAGCCACCTTTTCCTTACCCTTTTTTTGCCCCTTTTCGTACCGCTTTGCACATGCCTTTTTCTTCTGCTTTTTTTTCCTCTTTTCCTTCCCCTTTGCTGCTATCTTTCATTCCCCTTTTCCTTAAAATTTTCCTTTCCCTTTCCCTTTTCCTTCCGCTTTTCTATTCCCTTTGCAGTGGCCGTTCCCTTTCTCTTTCCCGTCCCGTTTCGCTTCCCCTTTCCCTTCCCCATATTCTTCCCCTTTTAGATTCTCTTTGCAATTGCCTTTTCCTTCCCCTTTTCCTTCCCATTTACATTCCCCTTTCCACCTGTTTTTCCCTCCTCTTTTCCTTTCCCTTTTCCTTCCCCATTGCAGCTCTCTTTTCCTTCCCCTTTTCCTTCCCCCTTGCAGATTTCTTTTCCTTCCCCATTTCCTTCCCCTTGACAGTGGCCTTTTCCTTCCCCTTTTCCTTCCCGTTTACATTCCCCTTTCCTTTCACCTTTTCCTTCCCCTTTTCTTTCCCCTTTCCATCTGTTTTTCCATCCCATTTTCCATTCCCTTTTCCTTCCCCATTGCAGCTCTCTTTTCCTTCCCCTTTTCCTTCCCCTTTTCCTTCCCCCTTGCAGATTTCTTTTCCTTCCCCTTTTCCTTCCCCTTTTCCTTCCCCTTTTCCTTCCCCTTGTCCTTCCCCTTGTCCTTCCCCTTTGCAGCTGCCATTTTTGGCCCTTTTCCTTCCCCTTACCAGCTACCTTTTCCTTCCCCTTTTCCTTCCCCTTTCCAGCTGCCTTTTTTTTCCCCGTTTCCTGCCCCTTTTCCTTCCTCTTTGCAGCTTCCTTTTCCTTCCCCTTTCCCTTCCCCTTTCCCTTCCCCTTTGCAGCTGACATTTCCTTCCACTTTTTCTTCCCCTTTTCCTTCCCCTGATCCTTCACTTTTGCAATTGCCTTTTTCTTCTGCTTTTCCTTCCCGTTTTCGTTCCCCTTTCCAGCTGCCTTTTCCTTCCCCTTTTCCTTCCCCTTTTCCTTCTCCTTCTCCTTCCCCTTTAGCAGCAGCCTTTTCTTTCCTCTTCTCCTTCCCCTTAGCAGCTGCGTTTTGCTTCCCCTGTTCCTTCCCCCTTGCAGCTGCTTTTCCTTCCCCTTTTCCTTCCCCTTTTCCTTTCCGTTTTGCAGCAGCCTTTTCTTTCCTCTTCTCCTTCCCCTTAGAAGCTACTTTCCCTTCCCCTTTTCCTTCCCCTTTGCAAATACCTTTTCCTTCCCCTTTTACTTCTCCTTTCCCTTCCCCTTTGCAGCTGCCGTTTTGTTCCCCTTTTTTCTTCACCTTTTACTTCCCCTTTTTATTTCCCTTTTCATTACTTCTTTCTTCCCATTTTTCTTCACTTTGCAACTACCTTTTCCTTCCCCTTTTCCTTCTCCTTTTACTTCCCCTTTCCAATTGCCTTCTCCTTCCCCTTTTCCTTCCCATTTGCCTTCCCCTTTCCAGCTGCCGTTTCCTTCCCCTTTTCCTCCCCCTTTTCCTCCCCCTATTCCTCCCCCTTTTCCTCCCCCTTTCCCTTCCCCTTTCCCTTCCCCTTTCCCTTCCCCTTTCCCTTCCCCATTTTCTTCCCCTTTTCCATTCCCTTTGCAATTGCCTTCTCCTTACACTTTTCCTTCCCGTTTACATTCTCCTTTCCCTTTCCCTTTTCCTTCCCTTTTCCTTCCCCTTGGCAGTGGCCTTTTTCTTCCCCTTGTCCTTCCCCTTTCCCTTCCCCTTTCCCTTCCCCTTTCCCTTCCCCTTTCCCTTCCCCTTTCCCTTCCCCTGTCCCTTCCCCTTTGTAGCTGACATTTCGTTCCGCTTTTTCTTCCCCTTTTCCTTCCCCTGATCCTTCCCTTTTGCAATTGCCTTTTCCTTTCACTTTTTCTTCCCCTTTGAAGCTGTCTTTTCCTTCCGCTTTTCCTTCCCCTTTTCGTTCCCCTTTGCAGGTGCCTTTTCCTTCCCTATTACAGCCGCCTTTTCCTTCAACTCTTTTTTCCCTTTTCCCTTTCTCTTTGCAGATGCCTTTTCCTTCATCTTTTCCTTCCCCTTTCCCTTCCCCTTTGCAGCTGCCATTTCCTTCCCCTTTTACTTCCCCTTTTCCTTCTCCTTTTCCTTCCCCTTTGCAGCCACCTTTTCCTTCCCCTTTTTTTACCCCTTTTCCTAGCGCTTTTCAGGAGCCTGTTTTTTCTGCTTTTTCTTCCTCTTTTCCTTCCCCTTTGCTGCTGTCTTTCCTTCCCCTTTCCCTTCCCCTGTCCCTTCCCCTTTGTAGCTGACATTTCGTTCCGCTTTTTCTTCCCCTTTTCCTTCCCCTGATCCTTCCCTTTTGCAATTGCCTTTTCCTTTCACTTTTTCTTCCCCTTTGAAGCTGTCTTTTCCTTCCGCTTTTCCTTCCCCTTTTCGTTCCCCTTTGCAGGTGCCTTTTCCTTCCCTATTACAGCCGCCTTTTCCTTCAACTCTTTTTTCCCTTTTCCCTTTCTCTTTGCAGATGCCTTTTCCTTCATCTTTTCCTTCCCCTTTCCCTTCCCCTTTGCAGCTGCCATTTCCTTCCCCTTTTACTTCCCTTTTTCCTTCTCCTTTTCCTTCCCCTTTGCAGCCACCTTTTCCTTCCCCTTTTTTTACCCCTTTTCCTAGCGCTTTTCAGGAGCCTGTTTCTTCTGCTTTTTCTTCCTCTTTTCCTTCCCCTTTGCTGCTGTCTTTCCTTCCCCTTTCCCTTCCCCTTTCCCTTCCCCATTCCATTTACCTTCCCCATTTTCTTCCCCTTTTCCTTCCCCTTTGCAATTGCCTTTTCCTTCACTTTTCCTTCCCGTTTACGTTCCCCTTTCCTGTCACCTTTTCCTTCCCCTTTCCAGCTGCATTTTCCTTCCCCTTTTCATTCACTTTGCAGCAGCCTTTCCCTTCCCCTGTTCCTTCCCCTTTGCAGGTGCTTTTTCCTTCCCCTTTTCCTTCCCCTTTTCTTCCACTATACAATCCCCTTTATAGCTGCCTTTTCCTTCCCCTTTTATTTCCCCCTTTCCTTCCCCTTTCCAGCTGCCTTTTCCTTCTCTTTTTCCTTCCATTTTTCCTTCCCCTTTGCAGCTGCTTTTCCCTCCCCTTTTCCATTCCTTTTTCCTTCCCCATTGCAGCTCTCTTTTCCTTCCCCTTTTCCTTCGTCCTTGCAGGTTTTTTTCTTCCCCTTTTCCTTCCCCTTTGCAACTACCTTTTCCTTCCCTTTTTCCTTCCCATTTTCCATCCCCTTTTCCTTCCCCTTTATAGCTGCTTTTTCCTTCCCCTTTTCCTGCCCCTTTTCCTGCCCCTGTGCATGTGCCTTTTCCTTCCCCTTTTCCTTCCCCTTTTTCTTCCCGTTTTGCTGCAGCCTTTTCTTTCCTCTTCTCCTTCCCCTTAGCAGCTACTTTTCCTTCCCCTTTCCCTTCCCCTTTACAGCTGCCTTTTCCTTCCCCTTTGCAGCTGCCTTTTCCTTCCCCTTTTCCTTCCCCTTTTGCAGCAGCCTTTTCTTTCCTCTTCTCCTTCCACTTTGCTGCTGCTTTTTCCTTCCCCTTTCCCTTCCCCTTGCAGCTGCTTTTCCTTCCCCTTTTCTTTCCCCTTTTCCTTCCTCTTTGCATCTGCCGTTTCCTTCCCCTTTTTTCTTCCCTTTCCCTTCATCTTTTCCTTCCCCTTCACAGCTCCCTTTTCGTTTGACTTTTCCTTCCACTTTGCTATTGCTTTTTCCTTCTCCTTTTCCTTTCCCTTTCCACTTCCTTTTCCTTCCCGTTTTCCTTCCCCTTTTTTTTACCCTTTTTCCTAGCCCTTTGCAGGTGCCTTTTTCTACCTCTTTTCCTTCCCCTTTTCTTCTATCTATACCTTCCCCTTTTCCTTCCCCTTTTCCTTCCCCTTTCCCTTTCTCTTCCCTTTTCTCTTCCCCTTTCCCTTCCCCTTTTCATTCCCCATTTTCTTCCCTTTTTCTTCCCCTTTACCGTCCTTTTTCCCATCACTTTTTCCTTCCCCTTTTCCTTCCCCTTTCCAGCTGCCTTTTTCTTCCCCTTTCCCTTTCCCTTTTTTTTCTGCCTTTCCTTCCTCTTTGCAGCTTCCTTTTCCTTCCCCTTTTCCTTCCCCTTTGAAGCTGTCTTTTCCTTCCGCTTTTTCATCCCCTTTTTCTTCCCCTTTACAGCTGCCTTTTCTTTCCCCTTTTCTTTCCCCTTTTCCTTCCCCTTTACAATTGCCTTTTCCTTCATCTTTTCCTTCCCTTCCACTTTCCCTTCCCCTTTGCAGCTGCCGTTTCCTTCCTCTTTTTTCTTCCCCTTTTTTCCTCCCCTTTTTTCTTCCCCTTTTCCTTCTCCTTTTCCTTCCCCTTGCAGCAACCTATTCCTTCCCCTTCACAGCTGCCTTTTCATTCGACATTTCCTTCCACTTTGCCGATGCTTTTTCCTTGTCCTTTTCCTTCCCCTTTTCAACTACCTTTTCCTTCCCCTTTACCTTCCCCTTTCCCTTCCCCTTTTCCTTCCCCTTTCCAGCTGCCTTTTCCTTCCCCTTTGCCTTCCCCTTTTCCTTCCCCTTTCCCTTCCCCTTTCCCTTCCCATTTCCCTTCTCCTTTTCCTTCCCCATTTTCTTCCCCTTTTCCTTCCCCTTTGCAGTTTCCTTTTCCTTCCCCTTTTCCTTCCTCTTTACTTTCCTTTTTCCCTTCACGTTTTCCTTCCCCTTTGCATCTGCCTTCACCTTTCCAGCTCCCTTTTATATACCAAATATTTGTCACTAGAATTTTTACTAAATAACAATTATCTTGACTTACTCTAACATTTATCAGAAATACTGCTTGCTACCTAAAGGTTGTTGTGCTCTATTAAGGATAGATTAAGTACTGATGTGCCAATTTTATTCAGTGTCTGAAAACCTAATTGCTAGCCCAGTGAGACTTTGGCTGTATTGCCTTTTACATCTGCTTCACTCTTTCCTTCCCCTTTGCTTCAGTGTTGAAGCTGCATCTTTCTACCTAGCTTGTAGCTGGCATCAGGGTTCTCAGGAGCTTCAGATCCTTCTGCAACTCAAATTGTCTTGCATCTTTCTATCATTGTTAAAAAGCACTGTTGTGGTTTAACACACAGCTGCTCACTTATTCCCCCCCAGTGGGATGGGGGACAGAATCGGAAGAGTAAAAGTGAGAAAACTCATGGGTTAAGATAAAGACAGTTTAATAGGTAAAGCAAAAGCCGCGCACGCAAGCAAAGCAAAACAAGGAATTCATTCACTACTTCCCATCGGCAGGCAGGTGTTCAGCCATCGCCAGGAAAGCAGGGCTCCATCATGCATAATGGTTACTTGGGAAGACAAATGCCATCACTCCGAACGTCCCCCACTTCCTCCTTCTTCCCCCAGCTTTCTATGCTGAGCATGACATCTATGCTGAGCACGGCAATGTCGGGGGAGAAATCGGTAGCCCAGCTCAAGTGCATCTACACCAATGCACGCAGCATGGGCAGCAAACAGGAGGAGCTGGAAGCCATTGTGCAGCGGGGTAGCTATGACTTAGTCACCATCACGGAAACATGGTGGGATGAGTCTCACGATTGGAGTGCTGCAATGGATGGCTATAAGCTCTTCAGAAGGGACAGGCGAGGAAGGAGAGGCGGTGGGGTAGCCCTGTATGTTAGGGAGTGCTTTGACTGTCTGGAGCTCAATGGCAGTGATGATGAGGTCGAGTGCTTGTGGGTAAGGATGAGGGGGAAGGCCAACAAGGCAGATATCCTGCTGGGAGTCTGTTATAGACCACCTAACCAGGATGAGGAGACAGACGAAATATGCTACCAGAGGCTGGCAGAAGTCTCACACTCGCTAGCCCTTGTTCTCGTGGGGGACTTCAACTTTCCGGACGTCTGCTGGAAATACAACACGGCAGAGAGGAAACAGTCGAGGAGGTTCCTGGAGTGTGTGGAAGATAACTTCCTGATGCAGCTGGTAAGCGAGCGCACTAGGGGAGGTGCCTCGCTTGACCTGCTGTTCACAAACAGAGAAGGACTGGTGGGACATGTGGTGGTCGGAGGCCGGCTTGGGCTTAGCGACCATGAAATGATAGAATTCTCGATACTTGGTGAAGTAAGGAGGGGGGCCAGCAAAACCGCTACCATGGACTTCCGGAGGGCGGACTTTGGCCTGCTCAGGACACTGGTCGAGAGGGTCCCTTGGGAGACAGTCCTGAAGGGCAAAGGGGTCCAGGAAGGCTGGACGTTCTTCAAGAAGGAAGTCTTAAAGGCGCAGGAGTGGGCTGTCCCCATGTGCCATAAGAAGAACGGGTGGGGAAGACAACCGGCCTGGCTGAATGGGGAGCTCTGGCTGGGACTCAGGAAAAAAAGGAGAGTTTACCACCTTTGGAAGAAGGGGCAGGCAACTCAGGAAGAGTACAGGGATCTCGTTAGGTCTAGCAGAGAAGAAATTAGAAAGGCAAAAGCCCAGCTAGAACTCAACCTGGCCACTGTCGTGAGAGACAACAAAAAATGCTTTTACAAGTATATTAATGACAAAAGGAGAGCCAAGGAGAATCTCCATCCTTTATTGGATGCGGGGGGGGAACATTGCCACCAAGGATGAGGATAAGGCTGAGGTACTTAATGCCTTCTTTGCCTCAGTCTTTAATAGTCAGAGCAGATATCCTCAGGGTACTCAGCCCCCTGAGCTGGAAGACAGGGACGGCGAGCAGGATAAACCCCCCATAATCCAAGAGGAAGCAGTTAACGACCTGCTACGCCACCTGGACATTCACAAGTCTATGGGGCCGGATGGGATCCACCCGAGGGTACTGAGGGAGCTGGCGGAGGAGCTTGCCAAGCCACTCTCCATCATTTACCAGCAGTCCTGGTCAACAGGGGAGGTCCCAGACGACTGGAAGCTTGCCAATGTGACGCCCATCTATAAGAAGGGATGGAAGGAGGATCCGGGGAACTACAGGCCGGTCAGCCTGACCTCAGTACTGGGGAAGATTATGGAGCGGCTCGTTTTGAGGGTGCTCACAAGCCATGTGTGGGACAACCAGGGGATCAGGCCCAGCCAGCATGGGTTCATGGAAGGCAGGTCCTGCTTGACCAACCTGATCTCCTTCTATGACCAGGTGACCCGCCTAGTGGATGAGGGAAAGGCTGTGGATGTGGTCTACCTGGACTTCAGGAAAGCCTTTGACACTGTCTCCCACAGCATTCTCCTAGAGAAACTGGCGGCTCACGGCCTAGACAGGTGCACTCTTTGCTGGGTAAAAAACTGGCTGGACGGCTGAGCCCAGAGAGTTGTGGTGAATGGAGTTAAATCCAGATGACAACCAGTCACGAGCAGTGTTCCCCAGGGCTCAGTACTGGGGCCGGTCCTGTTCAATATCTATATCAACGATCTGGATGAGGGGATCGAGTGCACCCTCAGTACGTTTGCAGGCGACACCAAGCTGGGCGGGAGTGTTGATCTGCTCGAGGGTAGGAAGGCTCTGCAGAGGGACCTGGACAGGCTGGATCAATGGGGCAAGGCCAACTGTATGAGGTTCAACAAGGCCAAGTGCCGGGTCCTGCACATGGGCCACAACAACCCCATGCAACACTACAGGCTTGGGGAAGAGTGGCTGGAAAGCTGCCCAGAGGAAAAGGACCTGGGGGTGCTGGTTGACAGCCGGCTGAACATGAGCCGGCAGCGTGCCCAGGTGGCCAAGAAGGCCAATGGCATCCTGGCCTGTATCAGAAATAGTGTGGCCAGCAGGAGTAGGGAGGTGATCGTGCCCCTGTACTCGGCACTGGTGAGGCCGCACCTCGAATACTGTGTTCCGTTTTGGGCCCCTCACTACAAGAAGGACATGGAGGTGCTGGAGCGTGTCCAGAGAAGGGCAACGAAGCTGGTGAAGGGCCTGGAGCACAAGTCTTATGAGGAGCGGCTGAGGGAACTGGGGTTGTTTAGCCTGGAGAAGAGGAGGCTGAGGGGAGACCTCATCGCGCTCTACAACTACCTGAAAGGAGGTTGTAGCGAGGTGGGTGTTGGTCTCTTCTGCCAAGTAACTAGTGATAGGACGAGAGGAAATGGCCTCAAGTTGCGCCAAGGGAGGTTTAGATTGGACATTAGGAGAAATTTCTTTACTGAAAGAGTGGTCAGGCCTTGGAACAGGCTGCCCAGGGAAGTGGTTGAGTCACCATCCCTGGAAGTATTTAAAAGACGTGTAGATATGGCGCTTAGGGACATGATTTAGTAGCCATGGTGGTGTTGAGCTGATGGTTGGACTCGATGATCTTAGAGGTCTTTTCCAACCTTAATGATTCTATGATTCTATTCTATGATTCTATGATTAGTACTTCAGGGCTCAGGCTGCCCTGAGCTGCCCCAACCATAGCTTAATAATGTCCATTCCCAGGGTCCTGAGTTGCTGCTGCAGCAGCGGGTTATTCAAGTGAGCTTTGGGAGCATTGAGGAGGGTGGAGGGTTATTCCACCACTCATTTGCTGCAGGATGAGGATGCTGGGAGAGTTGCTGCAGCCCAGCTGGTGCTCGGTAATCAAAGTTCCAGTAACGTGATAGTCCGTTGAAGCCTGGAGTGGGCTTGTGTTTCCCAATTCAAGCAGTCAAAGAAACTATGGTAAAATATGGTGGTTTATATTTCCAAAGTGCTATTTTAACATTGACTAGTCCTATTAAGTAATGAGGTCAACACTTGCAAGTTTGAATGTCCGCCACCAGCATTTTTCTCAACCTCTTATATTGTCTTGATTTTCAGGCAAAATAGATTTCATATTTTTAGCCCCGAACTGATGAGCTGCAAGTGCTTTATCATTGTTGAAAGCCTGCTGAGCCAACTTTTATGTTATCTAGGTTTCAGTGTCTGACTCGATAAAATTGAAGTTTTGAAGTGAATACTTATTTCTCGGAAAAGCAGCCTTATTTAGATTTCCTGGGTCTATCATTGCTATTCTCAGAGTGCAGTGCTGTTCTAGCCAAGGATAAGTTCTACAGAATTTTCACCATTATATGAGAAACTATATGTCTAATGGAGTTTGATGAAGAAGTAACATGTTTCATAATCATGGAAAGATTATGCAACAGTATTCAGGGATGTCAGAAACAATGAGCATAAGATTAAAATCAGGGTAAATGCTCTGGTATGCCCACTTAAAACATAACTGAACTAAAACCAACACTTTATTCTGAAGAAGAGCTTGAAAGGCTTTCTAAAACGATACTATGGCAAATTGCATCCTGATGTAAGAGAATGCAAGAAATTTCTTATCCTTAATTCTACCAAATCAGCACAGCACGCTTCTGAAATGAATCTTTTCATAGTCAGTGTCTGCTAAGTCTGGACATGGCCTCTAGGTTATATTTCTGTTATTGTCTTTAACTCAAGCAGTTAGCTGTGGTTTTTTGAGCCGGGAGGGGTTTTAGTTTTTGTTTCCTTTTCCTGTTTGGATTTTTTTTTCCCTTTTAGGAGTAGGAATTTATGCTAGAGTCAGTAGTTTTTGAAATACAAACTTTTTTATTTACAAAGTGTGTTTAAAAATCCCCTGAACACAGGAAGAATTAAACAGCAGGGGACAGTGTCTTTGCTTTTAATGTAAAGCTTTTTTTATAACTAGCATACTGCCCAGAAACTCTTATATCCAGCTGCCTTCACGGCTTGCTGCCTTGCTTTCTGCTTCTTTCTCCCATGAGCTTACAGCTCCTTCAAACATGTTCCCTGCATTTGCTTTCATCCCCAGTGTTTTTTTTACAGTTTCATAGCTTGGTTCACGAATAGGCCCTGAGTTTTGCTTGTCTTTAGAGACTGCATCTCTCTTCTGCTCTTGCTTTTATTGTCAGAAGGGCTTGATTGCTTTTGCAGTTTCTTAACAAGGTTTCATGCCATCTGAGCTGTGAGAGGCAGGATGTAGGGGAGTGGTGAATCATTTTGGGTGAAAATGGACTCATACGAGTTTAGATTTTGCTAATTTTCACCTCTCTTCCAGCACACAGGGCTGGTTCTCTTGTCTGGAAGTACTGTCTTTATAAACTAAAGGATAGAATAGAATAAACTAGACTATTTCAGTTGGAAGGGACCTACAACGATCATCTAGTCCAACTGCCTGACCACTTCAGGGCTGACCAAAAGTTAAGATATATTATTAAGGGCATTGTCCAAATGCCTCTTAAACACTGACAAGCTTGGGGCATCGACCACCTCTCTAGGAAGCCTGTTCCAGTGCTTGACCACCCTCTCGGTAAAGAAATGCTTCCTAATGTCCAGTCTAAACCTCCCCTGGCGCAGCTTTGAACCATTCCCACGCATCCTGTCACTGGATCCCAGGGAGAAGAGATCAGCACCTCCCTCTCCTCTTCCCCTCCTCAGGAAGCTGCAGAGACCAATGAGGTCGCCCCTCAGACTCCTTTTCTTCAAACTAGACAAACCCAGAGTCCTTAGCTGCTCCTCATAGGACATGCCTTCCAGCCCTTTCACCAGCTTTGTTGCCCTCCTCTGGATGCATTCAAGGACCTTCACATCCTTCTTAAATTGTGGGGTCCAGAACCGCACACAGTATTTGAGGTGAGGCTGCTCCAATGCTGAATACAGAGGGATAATCGCCTCTTTTGACCAGCTGGTTATACTGTGTTTGATGGATGATCCTGGATACAAGCTGTGCGCTACGTCTTCTGATATACTAGGGTGCAGGGGAGAGGAGATGCTTGATCTCGAATAGGGGTGACCCCATCCTTTCCCCCATCCCTCTTCACCCTCCCCGTGCGCATTCCCACTTCCCCAGCCCCATGTCCCTAGGGGCCCTCAGTCCTGCAGGGGCCAGCTACCCTGGTGCTGGGAGGCGAGTGCAGAAACCTTTGTCCTGCACAGGGTGTGGCTACTGCCAAGCAGTTGGTGTGTAACATGTTTTATCTGGGGGGGTAGCAAATTCCAAGCATGAATAGAAAGTAATTATCAGATGTATAATAAATTATATTTTAGAGTAATTTTCCTGAAATGGCTACTTTGCTTTTTATTCTGATAAAGAACTTTTTTTTAATTATAACTGTAGGTGGTGTGAATGCAATTCACAAGAAAGGCAGCTTCACCTGTCTCTTCTTGTCAACCAATGTTTCCAAGAAACTTCTGCCTGCATTCCCTCCTCACGGTATGGAAAACTTGCCCACCTTTTCCTGAGCAGCGTACTGAATGATCACTCCTATATTGTTAAAGTTACTGCTGCACATTGCTATACTTCACCCTCTCAGAATGGCATGCTGCCGCTACCCTGTGCCTGTTTGCTTGCAGACCTCCGGCATTTCTTGTCTGCCCCAGATATCGTCCTCTGCCAGCAAAAGCTGGAAAATATTTCCTCTGCCAATTTCTCTGAATACTTTGAGTTACTCTGGAAACTCTGTCATTGTGCACATTGAGTGCTCTGACAGCCTCTGAGTGCTGTTGACTAGCTATAATTTCCTCGTGCCATCAGTTTCTGCAACTGTCTCAATGCAAAACTACCGAACAAGTTGCTGTGAAGCTACCTAAGCCTTGGATTTACTAGTAGGTCCGCTAGTCTGTAGACGTGGCCCAAGTTCCTGATCTGAGTTTAAGGTAGGAGCGAGGTAGCTCACTTCTCAGTGAAAGTGAGCTGGCGATGTTGCATCTAATATGGGATAGAAGCATAGGCGTGCAGGGAAAATCCCTCATGTGTCCCCCCTTGCTTTGTGGTGACTGGTTTTTGTTGCCATGTCCTCAGATAAATTCTTGGATGCATTGTCTCTAGCTTGTGGTTGTTCTGCTCCCACTGCTGAGGTTTACTCTTGTAGGGACTGATTTTTTCTTTAATGATAGGGCTGGCTTTAACTTGAGTTTCTCTCTGGACAGAAACACTTCTAGCATGAGGTATCTCTATTTACTCCAGCTTTTGTGGATGAGTCTCAGTTTCACTGCCTTTAAAGGAGTTTGTGCTATGGCAGCTTTTGTTTATTTTTGGTGTTTCTGTTGACCTTTTTCTTTAAATTACTCCACATGTTGCACTCTCACAGAGTCTGACCTTTTTCCTGCATTGCATTCAGGCTAATTTTAAAGGCTGATATGAGTTCCTTTATTTTTTCATACTTGTGTAATGATTCAATTTGCTTTCATGTACAGATGCGTATCTACTCCAGTAACAAAGGATTATTCTGTGTTTCTCAGAAGAGTAGCAGACTTTTTTCAACCTCTTGTACTGAAATGGCATTAATTTATATTAATAAATAAAATGAAAAGGCTCTCTGACACAGACAGACAGAAGTGTTATTAGTTTCACTTAAAGAAGGAAGACATCCAGCAAAAAGGTGATTAAAAATCACCTTGAAGTAGGAAACCACAACTACATATATCAGGTCTTACAGAAAATTAAATCAACACTCTAGAAATCTTTGTTAAAATTCAAACTGTTCACAAGCGACTTTGAAAACTTGTATATTAAACTTGGGACTCTTGCTGCAAAAGCTAGTGCTTTCATGCAGTCTGACATGAAATTGTGCAAAGTTTTTCAGAGTAGGAAGCACCATAATGGACATTGCACATGTAGGTGCAAAGGTCTGAAAGTCCAGACTTGAAACAGGGGAAGCTGGGCTAAAATAAAGAAACTGACAGCGCTTCAATGCACACTCATGTCTCCCTCGCTCCCTGGGGTCGCTGAGTCCAGGCCTCCGCCGTTGTAGCCAGCTCCATTTCGCAGTTCTGGAAAATCCGCATTAAATCCAGCTGAGTTTCTCATCCCACTACTCCTGTTTAAGTGAGATTAATAAATGGCTGGATGAGAAACTGTGAGGTAAGGAGCTTCTAGCTGGTAAGTGGTTGCCTGGGCTGGTGTTTATTGCAAAATGCCATTGTCATATGGAAGTATGTGTGTAATATGTACATTTATGCCCCCCTGCATGCATGCAGCCAATGCAGCATAACAGAGACTTGCTTGTCGCCTTCGTATGGCGTGGCGACCTGGTTCAGGAACGGCACGGCGACCCCCCTCCCCGGGGCGCTCGGGCCATCGACTCGCAGACACCAATGTGGTGGATGGCAAATGGCGTTTATTGGTAGATAACACGGTGTTATATACCTTGGGTTTACGACGTCATTTCCGCCTGCTTACTTCACACCTAAATGCTACTGGCTATTAGGGGAGGGGGTCCTATCTTTCCGTACAGCGCGATATCTTCCGGCCGCCTGATCCTAACTACCCACATTTCCCCCCTCCCTATGCATAATGAAACTAGCTAAATGTAAAAATCTTAAAAAGATATATATATCATAATCTTGGGTAAAAAACGTTGAAATGTATACTATAAACTTGAATAGAAAATATAAGGCACGCTAATACAAGGGATAACTAGGGTGTAACAGGGAATAACAGGGCAATTAGAGGTAGAACTAGAGGTAGGTAAAAAATTCTAAGCAAGAATATTCTTAGAGCAATTGCCGGCGTTCTATCATCATGATGTTAACTTGTTCTAGCTGGCTCTTGGCAAACGACACGAGCTTATTCAATATACAGGGTCCGAAGATCAATGCTATTATGATTGTTACTACTGGCCCTACCAGGGTAGATATCAGGGTGGCAAGCCACGGTGAATGGTTAAACCATGATGCGAACCAATTTTGCTGCGCCTCTCGTTCCCTTTTTCGTTTTTCCAGTCCTTCTCGCAATTTGGCCATGGTGTCTCTCACTATTCCAGTGTGGTCGGCATATACACAGCATTCTTCTCTCAGCGCAGCGCATACTCCTCCTTGTTGTAAGAACACTAGGTCTAACCCTCTCCGATTTTGTAGCACTACTTCAGATAGTGATCTAATTGAACTTTCTAACGCACTTATTGATTGTTCGATTCTAGCTAAGTCCTCATCTACTGCCATTCTCAAGGCACTGAATTCTTTATTTTGTTGCACTAAGGATGCTACTCCTGTACCCACTCCCGTCCCTGCTATGATCATTAGAGTGGCTACTGTTAGTGCTGTAAAGAGTTCTCGTTTTGACAGATGGTGTTCTGGGGTAATCTGTGAGTCATAGACAAAGTCTTCGGAATGGTAAAAGATTTTAGGGATTATAGCTACCTGGACACAATATTCCGAGGATTCATCAAATTTGTCCAACGACAAACAGGGTGTAACTCCCATAGTAGAACAAACCCACTTGGTATTGTCGGCCGGTATTAACCACTTTGCAGGAGTTTTATCCTGTGTCTCATTAACACATAGTTGTTTTTTGTGGCTTGGGACTTTACCCACGCACACGCCGCTTCCTACTACTTCTGCTAATGTAATCCCTTGTTTTTCTATGTCCCATGTGCACTGGGCTGGATTTGAACCATTTACTCGCATGGGCTTGTTATTTACTCCTACAGCCTCGTAAAAGGGTGGCCGTATTCCGTAACACAACCAACAATGCTCCGTAAGATTGGGGTTAGTTTTGTTCAGCAGCTGATAGCTAGCTTGCATCATTTTCCAGAGAGAATGTCGGTCAGAAATTACGGCGGTCTGTGCAGTAAGTCTGGTGGTGTGTACAATATGTTCGGTACTACTTACAGTACTATGTGGCAATGGTGCAGGTATTGTCGGGTCAGGTATTTTTGGGTGAGGAACCGGGTTAGGCTTAATTACTCAGTTGGGGCCTGCTGGCAGTGGATCTTTCGGAACAATCTCCTTTTTTATGAGGATAAAACCACCTCTGTCTGACCCTGATTCTAGATACCTTACTCCCCACATTTTCCCAAGAAGCCAAGCGTCTTCTCGGGGGTTGGTAACATTTAGAAAGAGGAATGAGCAAGCTTGGTGATGCGGTCGTTTTGGCCCTTGTACCGGGGCATGTCCCCGGCGAGCGATTTGCCATTTTGGACGGGTTGCTTCTGCCAGGTGTATGGAACACTTATACGGACCCCACCGGACTTTCAGGTATTTATCCTTACCGTCACCCGGTATCCAAGTAGGGGCTATGGTCTCACATCCCCAATGACCGCAAAAATATTGATCAGGGTAGTTACAATAACCTTTCCCAGGATTAGAGCTGGGGCACATATAAAATTCTGAGTATTCCCAGCATGGGTTCATCGGGACAAGCTGACACAGAATGGTAGTGAAGCTCGGTGCACTTGATGTAATCTGAGTAGCGATAACGTGCTGATCTTTGACTCGAATGAGGGACCATTTAAATGGACGATGAGGATGGTGTTCTGATGCTGCTTGTCCTATAGTGACGAGCCCTACAATGAAGATTATACATTGTGGGTGTAAACATTGTAGCCTCTGCTTATGGGGGTTGTGTCGCCGTTGTCCGGATTCTGCTGGTGCGGAACTCTCAGGTGTGGGCAGGACGTTTGCTGATTTGTCGTCTTCTCCTGCTACCGGAGCATACGGATTACGAGGGCGTCCGATAATCCGGTTCTGTGGAGAAAAACTCACAATTTTTATTAGTTTTATTCTGGAGGTCTGGTTTGATGGACTTAAGCGGACACCACTTAACTGTTCCATCTCTTTTGACCGCGGCATACCCTCGCCCTGTAAGGACTAGCCTCCACCCTTGTTCCCATTCTCCTAGCTCATTTCTGACTATGACCAACGGGCCTTCTTCTAGCGCCCGAGTGGCCCAATGTTTTTGGGTGGGGCTATTTTTCTCTTCCCCCCTAGGAAATTGATTTAGTGCTAAAAGAGCAGTTGCTAACAGGCGTGCTTGGTCTCCCGGGGGAATGGCGCTGGTGAAACCTTCTGTTTTTGCCAGCACCTCTAATTTAGACTTTAGAGTGTGATTCGCTCGTTCGACTATGGCCTGTCCCGTGCTATTATACGGAATGCCGTGTGTCAGGGTAATACCCCATTTCAAAGCAAATGCCTGAACTGATTTGGAGACAAAATTCGGACCGTTGTCTGTTTTGATCTGCTTAGGAATGCCAAGCCACGCCATAACCGTTAACCAATGTTGGATGGTTGCTTTGGAGTTGGTTCTAAGGTGTTGTGTGGCTACGATCATTCCGCTATATGTATCTACAGTTACTGCTAGCCACGCTCGGGGTTTTAGCAACTGACAGAGCGTGAAATCTGTTTGCCACAATTCGGAGGCTTTGAGACCTCTGGGGTTGACTCCACTGGACCACAGTGGTGTTTTCTGACAGTGGGGACATGTGGCTACTACATGTTTTGCGTCAGTGACCGAGATTCCGCATCTCTTCGCTAGCGCTTTAGCTCCGATGTGGAGGGACTCGTGTAGCTGACGGGCGTTCCTTAGCGTCCACAACCCTTTCGCTGCGGCGTCTGCTTTGTCGTTACCGGTTTGGAAAAACCCTTTGATTGGGTCGTGGCTGTTAACGTGGATGACCGATATGGTGCCCTTTCGAGAAAAAAGTGCTTCTTCCAGCATCAGGGCTGTTGTGGATGTTGACACGCCGGGCCCCGCCATGGCCAAGCAAAGTTTGGCCACGAACATTGAATCGGTCACGATATTGAGATGTTCCTCTGGGAATAGTCCACACGCCAGCACTACGGCCATCGCTTCTAGCTGCTGGGCTGAAAGCGCACAGTCGGTCATTTTAATGCAGTGCCATTTTTCTCCAGATTGCCATACTGCCGCCACGGTTGAGGTTGTTGAGGATGCATCTGTAAAGACCGTTGGCCCCTGTTGGGGTCGGTCCATGATCTTCTGTGGGAGGTCGATGTCGACAATGGCTAGCATTTGAGTCCAGGGGGGCTTTGTAGCATACCGGACTTCTCCGCCAAACCCAACAAGAGCTATAGCTAGATACTCTGACATCGCTACTGATTGCTTTGAGAGCTGCTTGCGGAAGGGTAGGTATATCTTGGCGGGTTCGATGCCTAGGTGTCTTAGGGCGAGTTTTCTGCCTTTCATGATGAGATTACCAAGGCACTCGACTCCTGGAGAGAATGCACGTGACGGTTTTCCCAGGACTACCCATTGTATTGGTCGAGCCTTTTCAGGGGGCCCCTGAGCTAATGCCCCTACTCCCCCACCCTCCGTGAAATGTACATACAGATCAAGCGGTACACCAGGGTTCCACCTGGCGAGTGTGCTCGACGATACCTGTTGGTTGATAAAGTCGAGAGAGTTCATTGCTTCCGTCGTCAGAGCTTTTTGGTCCCAGGGGTTTTTTCCTTTCAGGAGATCGTATAGGGGGGCCATGATTTCAGGAGGGATCAGGACAATGTTACGGAGCCACTGCAAGGATCCCACCAATTGCTGCATATCATGGAGTGTTTTGATGTTCCGACGGATTTTTATTTGGTGGGGGGTTACGTAAGAACTGGTGATCCCCACCCCCAGGAAAGTTACACATGGTCCCCTTTTAACTTTCGCGCCTGCGATTTCGAACCCGTTCGTTTTTAAAGTTTCCGAAACCGCTGTTACTAGCTGGTTCACCTGATTTTCTGTCGGCGCGGCGATTAGAATATCGTCCATGTATTGAATGATAGTCGCAGTCGGATCATTGTGCCGAACCGGTGCTACTGCGCGATCCACTATAATTTGGCAGATAGTAGGCGAGTTGATCATTCCTTGAGGCAGCACTTTCCACTGGAAACGTAGGTTAGGGCGTGAGCTGTTTGGGAACACTACAGAAAAAGCAAACCGCTCTTTGTCCTCCTCATGCAGTGGTATTGAAAAGAAACAGTCTTTAATATCAAGGACGGCACACGGTTGTCCTTCTGGTATCATAGAGTTCATGGGCAGCAGTGTTTGGACGGGACCCATTGGTTGAATTTTCTTGTTTACTTCGCGCAGGTCATGGAGGAGACGAAACCCCTCGCCAGTTCGTTTGGGTATTACAAAAACTGGGGTGTTCCATGGGCTAGTGGAAGGCTCTATATGACCTCGCTGTAACTCGCGGTCGACTAGCTTAAGAAGAGCGTCCATTCGAGGCTTTGACAGGGGCCACTGCTCGACCCACACTGGGTCGGACGATTTCCACGTCAGTTTAATAGGTGGAAGTGGGTGTGCGGCAGTGGCCCTCACAATAAATTTGTCACCCTGGCTTTCAAAAGGGCTAGAGCGTCCCTTCCCAGCAGGGGTGGGACTCCTGACATAACATATGGGAAGAGGGTAATGGTTTTCTCCAGCCCTTTTTCAGTGTGAAGCGTGATTGCTGTTAGTTGAGCACTTTTCCGAGCCCGGGTTAACCCCCCGACTCCACCCACCATGGGGGCATTTTCTAATTTCCAATGCGGGGGCCAGTTTGTCTCGGGAATAACTGTAACATCTGCTCCGGTGTCAATCAAAAAGGGGACACTAATGGTGGTGTCATCTAGGGTATTATAGAGGGAACAGATGCCCCACACTACTGGCGGGCTATCGCATTTTACTGCCAGGGCCACCCTGGGGTCTCGCCCCCAGGAGATGGTTGTTGCTGCCCTTGAGGTAGGGACTGGTTCGGATGGATCGTCGGTTGAGCCATAAAGTTGGTCGTGTCTCGAGGGGGCAGCGGGTTCGGGGGTGTTGTGCCCCATCCGGGGCTGGCATAACTGGGCCGCATTATGTCCCAAGTGGGAGAGGGCTGTGCGCGGCCCGAGTGCCCTCTCCCCTTCCCATTTCCCTGCTTTTTAGATCTGCAGTCTTTGGCGAAATGCCCTTTCTTTCCACAGGCCCAACACGGTCCTCTCGGTCGATTTTGGCGCGGGGGGAGCGCTGTGGGCAGGTTCCCCAACCGAGGGCAGTTTGCCGCCACGTGGCCCGCCTGACCACAATTAAAACATGTCATCACATTAGCTATCGCAGTGCGAACAGCTACCTGAATTGGGGCTAGATGCTCTTCCTTTGCGACATGCTTGATCATGTCTGCGATACTTGACCCCACTGGCAGTGATCGTAGGATCTCTTTGGTTGCCGAATTACACTGCTGACGTAAGCAATCTGCAACAACCGGGCCTTTCGCCTCCGCGGGCAGGGTCGAGGAGTCGACCGCTGCCTGAAGGCGATCCACAAACTGCGTAAAGCTCTCGCTTTCATTTTGCTTAATTGTGGACCACGGCGACGGCTTGGCAATAACTCTAGAAGCGGTGCGAATAGCTTCTCTAGCCGCGCGGGTAGTTGTCATAATTTCATGGGCCCGCAGGCCCTGGGCCTGCACCTGGGGGGTAATCATGGTGGGGTCTGTACCCATCAGCCGCTGCAGGCTAGAACCGTGTAGCGGGTGATCCGCCCCGGCCACTTGGGCTAATTGTCTCGCACAGTTGTCCTCCCATTCTTGTTTAAAAACGATCATCCCTGCCCCATCAAAAATCAATCTACAAGTTTGTTTTATATCAAACGGGAGCATATCGTCTCCCCCAAAGACACCATCTATGAGGGTGGAGACCATGGCAGAATTAAGGCCTTTATCTGCAATCGACTTAACGATCGCTTGTATATCTTTAGGGTTTACTGGCGAGTAAACCCTCTGTCCCCCGTCCGTCACTCGGACCGGGAACGCTAGCCTGGCTGATGGAACCCACTCGGCACACACAGTCTTTATTTTCCTCCAGTCGGTGAGGGGGAGGTTTTTGTTTTTATTTTGGATGAAAGTGTTTTGGCTTTTGACTGTGTGTACTCCCATTTCCTCCTCCTCTGAGCTTGGATCAGTCACGAGCCACTCGTCCCAGCTAGTGTCTGATCCGGAGCCGGAACTCGACTGACCGGCTGCTTCCGGTTTCTGATACCTTTTTGTCGGGCTCCAGCCCCGCCCGCTTCTCCTGCGGGCGAGCCATTCCCTCCCTCTTGGCCCGCCCCTCCTTTCTGGTTCGCCCCACCCTTTGCTCAGGGGGGTGCCTGCCCTCTGAGGGCATTTTTTCAGATGGTCGCTCTGATTGGCTTTCCGCCCTTCGCTCACGCTCCCCTCCTCCTCCTGGCCACTCCCGCCGCCTTTCTTCTTCTTGTTCTCCTCCCCTTTTTGTTCATGTGCGCTTGTTAATGCTAGCGCCTCCTCCCAGTTCCCGCCGCGGGCATCTTCGGCCCGCCCATCCCCTTTGTGCTCGGCGCCATCTTGGGGCGTATAGGGTGGTGGTTTAGCCCGGGCTTCCTCAGACTCCATCCTTTTCGTAACGCCCCTGGCTTCCTCAGCCAGCCCTCCCCAGAAGGATTTAGCTCTCTCTTGCGCCTCCGTAAGCGGGTCAGGGTTCAGGGATTGAGGGGACATGGCGCCCTCTTTCAGATCTTTAGGCTCGGCAGAATCATCACCATCTAAGGGGTGCAAAGTCTGCGTGGCTGCCCCGACTCCCAATTTCGGGATGGCCAGCAAACAGTTCTTTGCCGCCCTCCAAGTCTCCTGTTCTTGTATTGCCTTCTGCAGAGCCTGTACGACTTTCCCCCACGACTTAAGGGTTTTCCCACAACCCGAGGACATCGTCTCCTCGGCTAACGCTTTAGTACATTTATCCCACACTTCAGGGTGAAGGATATCGACCGGCTGGTCAATGGTCCCAATGTGTAAAAGCCTCGCAACGGCGAGGGTAAAATCTTTGGGCCTACAATCAATACCCCACTGCTTATGTAATTGCGATACGACCTTCACAAGAGCTTCCATCCTCCTTGTTGGTCCGGGAGCGTCCTCCCCGCCGGGCTGGTCCTGCCGCTCCGGCCACCGTTCACCCGATTCCAGGTGGGCTTTCCCGGGTTTCGGCACCACTTGTCGCCTTCGTACGGCGTGGCGACCTGGTTCAGGAACGGCACGGCGACCCCCCTCCCCGGGGCGCTCGGGCCATCGACTCGCAGACACCAATGTGGTGGACGGCAAATGGCGTTTATTGGTAGATAACACGGTGTTATATACCTTGGGTTTACGACGTCATTTCCGCCTGCTTACTTCACACCTAAATGCTACTGGCTATTAGGGGAGGGGGTCCTATCTTTCCGTACAGCGCGATATCTTCCGGCCGCCTGATCCTAACTACCCACACTTGCTGAAAGAGCCCTGCCCATAGAAGGCTCTGGAGGTACCTGCTTTTGTCCTGAGGCTAACAGCAAGTGCTTGTCTATGACAAATGTCTGGGAGAGGAAGATGGGGAGGGAAGGAGGAGAGGAAGCCTCTTCAGGTGTCTTTGACTCAACACAGCGGGGCTCTGTAAGCCTCATATAATCCATGATAAATGGCAGTTGGAGTATGTTTTAAAGCTTATTACAGTACCCCCATCTAGGAAAATTTGTCTTAATACCAAAATAGCACCCTCGCCTTGTCCATAACCCAGTCCTGCTATGGTGATGGAGAGAGGCTGTGTGCACAGTGGGGCGGGGCCCGTGGCTCTTTGGTGCATATACAGCTGCGCGTGTTCTTTCTCCTGTGCTAAATCTCTCAAAACAGGGGAAAAAGCTGCATCCGTTCAATCAGGAAGAGTTGCTGCTACAGTCTGGTCTGTTGGTAACAAATGAGGGTCAGTGGTGATTACTTATCTGGATAATGCAGTGCAGTGATTCAGGCTGTAGCAATGCACGAGAACAGGCTTCCTATTAGCAAATCCCAGCATGTTAGTCAGCCCACAGGGACAAGGAACCAGTAATCTAGGCCTGTTGCATGTGGACTGGCTATTGTGCGCTCCCCTACAGACAGGAATGTGTGCCAGAAGGCACTGAGAGACTGACCTGCCTGGGAGCACGCAGGTGCTGAGCCTGTCCATGGGTCTGGATTTAATGTCCCACTCAGGATCACAGGTGATGGAAGCGCAAGATAAGGGTCAGAGCTTTTGCTGAAAAAGGGAGAGGCAGAAGAGAAGCCAAGGGGACTTGCTAAACTGTCAGAAAAGAAATATCAAAAAAATACACGAGTAATTTGGCTGTAGGTAGGGGCTGTGGCTGGAGCAGTCAGCCTGTCCAGCTGTTAAAGGTGACATGCTGCTGCCATTTCCCGGCATGGCCTCGGTGGGCTGAATGGGCCCTGTGATGCTGAGGCTGGGGGATGCCCCGGGACTGGGGCCAGGCTGGGCTGCCCAGGACCTCTGAGAATCGTACCTGGAAAGCCAGGAGTGGGGCCATGCTGTGCTGCTTTCAGGCCTGATACTGAGAGCAGCGGCTCTGCAGTGTTCTGGGTCCCCAGATGATGCCTAGCCCCAGCACTAAGGCTCTCCCTTACTGGTCTCAGTTAGCTGCGCTGGCATGTGTCTACTGCTTGGCTGCAGCCTGGAGGTACTGAGTGCCCCAGGCACTCACAGCCCTGAGGAGGATATTCTGAGTAGCTTTATTTGGGGTTTTGGTGCCCAAAACCTGCTGCACTATGTTGTGCACTCAGGATAACAGGCCATGCCAGAAGTTGCAGAGGACTGGTTGAGGTGGATATGGGCCAATGGCTCCTGCAGAGCTGTTCTCTCACTGAAACCTGTCTCTGGCCCCTGGTCCAGCTCAGTGCCCGAGCCCACAGTATGACCTATGTATTATCATAAAAGGAAAGCCAGTGTGATGCCTAGCACACCAGTACACAATATGTTTCCATTTTGCAGGTGAGCCTGGGGTCAAATTACTTGCTCTGAATTTCATCCTGTACCTCTCCCACTGGGTCATTCTTGCTCAGAGCCTCCCTGGCTGAGGCAGGAATTTCCTAGCATTTGTGCAGCCTAGCTATTTGTAGGGGGTGGGAGGGATATTTTGGCTCTGCTAGTTATTTCATGGTAGTTGGAGATTGCTGGGAAGACAAGAAGGCGATAGGTTGCTGTACCATAAACAGCACAAATGTCTGGAAAATACACGTAAGATGCTTTTGCAGACAGGTTCACTGCTACTCTGATTATCGGTAGTCAAAATGAAGCTATAATCCCCCCAGTAGCCTTCCAAACACATCACCCTGAGGTGCATAGGGCCAGCAGGGCTCCTCTGAATCTGTTGTTCCATGGCTGTTGTGCTATGTTGCTGCCCAGTGCCCATCCTCATTGGACAAATGTTCTGGTTTTGGCTGGGATAGAGTTAATTTTCTTCCTAGTAGCTGCTATAGTGCTGTGTTTTGGATTTAGTATGAGAGTAATGTTGATAATACACTGATGTTTTAGTTGTTGCTAAGTAGTGCTTATGTAGTCAAGGACTTTTCAGCTTCCCATGCTCTCCCAGGTGCACAAGAAGCTGGGAGGGAGCATAGCCAGGACAGCTGACCCAACTGGCCAATGGGGTATTCCATACCATATGACGTCATGCTCAGCATATAAGGCTGGGGGGAAGTAGAAGGAAGGGGGGATGTTCAGAGTGATGGCGTTTGTCTTCCCAAGTAACCATTATGCATGATGGAGCCCTGCTTTCCTGGAGATGTCTGGACACCTGCCTGCCGATGGGAAGTGGTGAATGAATTCCTTGTTTTGCTTTGCTTGCGTGCGTGGCTTTTGCTTTACCTATTAAATTGTCTTTATCTCAACCCACGAGTTTTATCACTTTTACCCTTCTGATTCTCTCCCCCATCCCACCAGGGGGGAGTGAGTGAGCGGCTGTGTGGTGCTTAGTTGCTGGCTGGGGTTTAACCACAACACTGGGGAAGCAGTGATCACCTGCAGCTTGTGAGCCAGCTGGGTACTTGTTTTTCTTTTCTGAGATATAGGGTCTTCTAGCTCTTAGCCATGTAACAATGCAGCTGTAGGCCATCCCAAAGATCATCAGGATATGATTCAAATGAAAAGACCAATGAAAACACAGAAAATTCTGGTACCAAGAAGAAAAAAAAAAAAAAAGATGGAGCCTTTAAGTGGTGAAGGAAGACAAGAGTATGAGAAATAACTGATGCAATATCTTCTTAGAAAAGTAACGACAAGGTGTGTAATTTCCTCATCTTAAAAGGAGCCCACTCAAATCTCACTGCTGGAAGTCAGAAACTAGATTGTTGTTCCAAAACAAAAGGTGAAAGGAGACATGAAAAGTAGCAACTGGAGTTGATGCATCAACTCAACTGGATTGACAACAGGAAGTAGAAGCAAACAACAGGAACTATAGAAAGATTTAAGTGTTTGTGTAGAGAAGGATTGATATAATCACTACACCAACATTCATGTCTTCTCCAAATTGCAAAAATTAATCAATAATTAACAACTCCCCTCCCTCTCAAATTTCAGATGACTGAAACAGAAAGATGCTAAAATAAATGTTTGAGCTAGCTAAATTCTAACAAGGTCAGCAAAGGTAAGTTTTAGAATAAGGGAGATTCCCTCTTGGGAGCCAAATTGAAGTAGTAATGTCTTGTAAGTTTACAACAACAGGGCCAAAAACCTGTGAAGAAATTCTTGTCTTCCACCAGTTGAACCTTCCAATGAAAAGTGAATCAAACTATAACAATGCAAAATGCAGGCACCCTCTCCTTTAAACACCAGAATGGGAAGTGCACTGCCTAATAAAACAACATCTAACCTCTGAAAATTTTAGTCCATTCTGATCTGAAGAAACTCATTGTCAAAAATAGAAAACTGCTTCTATGAGAATGAATTCAGGGATCTACAAAACACTGCTAGGTGATAGACTCCTTAGCCAACCTGCAATAAAAAGGGCTTCAAAACTATTATCAATCTCCTGCAGAACCTGACATAGAATTGCAGACACCCCAGACTAGCTTCTAGTTACTTGCCAAAAGGCTGTGAACAGTATTTAATTCTAATTAGAAACTTAGTACTGAGAGAAGGGGTTAAGGTAGTAGAGTGATTGATAGTAGTTAAAGGATTAGTCTGATACTTTGTTGTGTAAATTAACTGAGGCGCCTCACAAGGACAGTTCCTGATAAGAACTAAAAACTTGCCTTAAAGACCAGCTAAAACTGACGCTGAGGTTCGGACAAAAGTAAGAGGACAACTGAGCCTGCGCAAGAACAAAAGGTTACTAGCGGTGACAAAGAGGAACTATCAGCCTTCATCCCCACGACCCCCGACGACCACCACTAGGATGCAATGCGCAAGCGCAGATGGGAGGGGTCTATGGAAATGACTTCTTGGAACTCATTTTAATACAAAGCGGGGACAGGTCATGCATATGTATAGGCGTATTACGAAACTCTATGAATATGTAATGTTTTACTGTATATATTTATGGTAAGTGCCACGTTGAGGCGCGCACGACTTTGGTGGGACTACCCCCCGTGCTGCCCAGCGCTGAATAAACATACCTACTTTACAATCTCATAGATTGTGGAGTCCAGTTTCCGCAAGTCAGTATATGCAAGTAAAAAAAATAGGCCATCTGTTTTTCATCAGTAAAAACAGTCCACAGCAAACTATTTAGATTGTATTGGTAGGAAGGCTTAAAAGGTCAAGAAAATATCTGTCATTTGCTCAAACACTTTTTTTTTTTTTTTACATATTTATGCTGACAGACAGAAAAACAGCTCCTATATCTAACTGATTATTTGAGGCTTTTTTGGCCATTGCCATTGGACTGGCTACAGACAAAACTATGAATCGTGCCTGCCTAAGATCCTACAGAACTAAACTCACTGGATTTTTGTCTTTACTGATCATGGCTACTATTTTTTCTCTAGAATGTCTGTGGAAAAATGCAGATAGAAGTCCCGAGGAGGAAAATGGATGTAGACTGTATTTGACAGTAAAAAGTAGGCAGGTGATTTCTTATGCAGGGGCTGACAAATAGACACAATAATGCTATAACTTGGCAAAAACGTGAACGTTTTTAACATTTGGGAAGGATCCCATATGCATGTAAGCATCACAAGGACACCAGTGTCTTGACTCCAAAGAGATTAACATCTTGAATGGATCTTTTAAATAAATATTAGTTCAGTTTCTAATATCCAGGGTGTACTTGAACCATCCTGCCCATCAGATCATCCAGGATATTATATCCTGAATCCAACAACTAGTATGTCATATCTACAGTAAAGATGCTTGCCATGAGAATGTGAGGAAGATGCTAATTAGAAACAGCTTTATTATCAGGAACTTCTTTAAAGCTCTGAGGACTACTATTAGTTACCCTGATGAATTCTTCTTCTCTCCCAGAATTAAACATTTAATGTATAAAATAGTAAGGTCAAGGCAGACATCCCAGTTTAATGAACTTAAAAAAAAAAAAAAAAAAAAAAAGCCAAGCAACCTGACTCATTCTTAAATTTGGAAGAGGAGGAAACAGTAAGACTGCAAATAGAATCACTTCCATACCGAGGAGCATTGGAATAGGCCATCTGAAAGAAGCAAAAGACTAAATACTGTTTTTTCTGCAACACTTCCATTTAAGTGTCAGAAAGACAGACTCAGAAAAATAACTTCCCTTATTTTCACCATTATATGAGAAACTATATGTCTAATGGAGTTTGATGAAAATGGACAAATGTTCTGGTTTTGGCTGGGATAGAGTTAATTTTCTTCCTAGTAGCTGGTATAGTGCTGTGTTTTGGATTTGGTATGAGAGTAATGTTGATAACACACTGATGTTTTAGTTGTTGCTAAGTAGTGCTTACGTTAGTTAAGGACTTTTCAGCTTCCCATGCTCTGCCAGGTGCACAAGAAGCTGGGAGGAAGCATAGCCGGGACAGCTGACCCAAACTGGCCAAAGGGATATTCCATACCATATGACGTCATGCTCAGCATATAAACTGGGGGGAGTTGGCTGGGGGGCAGCAATCGTTGCTCAGGGACTGGCTGGGCATCGGTCAGCGGGTGGTGAGTGGTTGCATCACTTGTTTTTCCTGGGTTTTGTTCCTCTTTCTCTTTCTCTCTTGTTGTTTTCCTCTTCATTACAATTTACTATTATTGTTGTTGTTGTTATTATTTTATTTCATTTCAAGTATTAAACTGTTCTTATCTCAACCCACGAGTTTTCTTACTTCTGCTCTTCCGATTCTTTCCTCCATCCCACCGGGGGGGGAGGTGAGTGAGCGGCTGTGTGGTGCTTAGTTGCCAACTGGGGTTAAACCACGACAACAAACCTGGGCTGCCCCACAGCTAGCACAGGGTTAGGTGCATCCCTAGCTCCTCTGCGGGCTCTGCTGGCCCCCAGCCATGGGGATGAAAAGCTGTTCCCAGAAACCTGGTGGCTTCTGGTGTTCTGATGTGTAATCTGCCCAAATATGTGTTTCCTGTGGAAAGCAAGGGCATTCCCATCATTCACTGTCAAACCTTATTTCCTTTGTTTATTTTAACAGAGGAAGCAATCTTGCTTTGTCAGAAGTGATGCATTCAATAAAGATAAAGCTGCCTCCTCTTTCTGCATGTGCTTCACCCTGCAGTTGTAAAGCAGAAGTACACCAACTGCAGGGTTGAAAACAGTGGTGAGTAAAACTGCACAGTGAACTAACAATTTGGAGTGCTGGAATTACCTGTGGAAAAGGAGTCTAGTATTAGATTTGCACGTCGTTTATCACTGAAGTGTTAACTGGCTTGACATGTCCAGGATTACTGTTCTGTGGCAGTGAAAGAAACAATTTTTGGTGTTGGAGGTTACACAGTGTAACACACACCCCCCCCCCCCCCCCCCGCCCAGTTTTATGTGGGTCTGAGTCTGCCCTTATTAAACATTTTACAACCTACAAAAATCAGAACTTTAGCCAGGAAGGGGAAGCCATCTTTTCTCAGGTGCCACCCTTGAAGCCTTTTGCTGTGACTGGCGTTTGAAGATCCAACTGTGCTTTTTCAATGCCAAGACGTAAGTTCACTAAAGGCCTGTGAGGATCCTCCACCCTTTAGAAACAAAAGAATCAAACCCAGGTGAGGCTAAGGGCAGTCAGATGTAGCCAGGTCTGTGATTCTAACTTCTTTCTTAGAAAGAACCCCCGCCCGGCCTCCCTCACCTCAACCTTCCCAGTTGCCCCTACACAACAGATATGGGGCTCTGGATCTTGAGGGCCAGACAAACAGATGAAGGCCCATCCAGGGGGTTGCCCAAGGCGAGGCAGTCAGCCCCACCCATTACGACTTCGTCTGCTAAGAAAGAAGTATTTAAAAGAGGTGTAGAAAGAAGTATAAAAGACGTGTAGAAAGAAGTATTTAAAAGACGTGTAGATGAGGCCCTAAGGGACATGGTTTAGTGGACATGGTGTGTTGGGTTGACGGTTGGACACGATGATCTTAGAGGTCTTTTCCAACCTTAATGATTCTATGATTCTAAATGGCCAGCAGTGGGAATGGAGCCCAGTCCCTGTCTGACCACCATAGCTTCAGCCAGTCATAGCTGACACCTATTTACAAGAACAATTAAAAAGGGTGGACTTAACAGCTTTCACCTGCTGCTGAAATTCCCCAACATACCCAACCAGGTAGCCTTGTGTCCTGGTATACCACAGTCACATCTGTCTCAGGGAATGTCTCTCCATTTCTTGCCTATTAGGTAGTGCCCAGACACTTCTCCTTCTGTGGTTACCACCACTTAAGTCAGCCTTACAAAAACACTAACTCCAGCACACAAAGTACAGAATTTTTTTTTCTCTTTTTTTTTTCTTCATATATTATGTAGTAGACAAATGCAACATTCAGGCTCAGTTGGGTAACAGAGAGGAAGACATTCAAAATTGACAGTAAAAAGTAAATTGTAGAAAGTTTATATATAGACAATAAACACACAGCTTGCAAAAGAATGAAGATAGTGTACCAGTATTAAAACACGTTTCCATATAGAGACAGCTTATGCAGCAATTTACAAGTTTAACCTTTGGCCAGAGTATGCAAGGCCTTTAAAGCTGGCATACAAATTACCAGTAGCTTAAATCAGCCATAGTTACTTTAAGTACATAGTAAAATTTCATTTAATGTTTACATTCACTAACCATTCCAATCTAGCATCAAGGCACTTTCCTTGTTAGTATGTCCCTCTGTTCCATGCTTACCTAGATGCATATATCAGCACAGTAACATTTGGTGACCAGTAACCTTGACTATAGACTCCTTAACCCCTCTCCCCAAATAAAAGCACTTGGTTATTAGACAATCCATTGCTGTATCAAAATGTCAGGCTATATGTGACACTGAAGAAGTCTGGTATATTATAAAAAAACAACAAAACAAAACCAAACATGGCAAGTTGACTGTATCCATTAACAAATGGGCTTTGATATGAAGAAAAGCGATAGGTGTTACCAGTTTCAAATGCTGCAGAGAATGATCATCTACCATGTCTGCAATCACCAGTGAAGAACAGTTGGTGCTGGGTGCAGAAGAGACTTCAGTCTAAGCGGAGGAAGTCTAGCTTTCTAGCTGTCTGTTGACAGTTGTGCCATATACTTGTTTTTCATCTATTTTTACATAAGTGTGCTTTGGCAGAGCATCAATTACTTTATTGCATATATCCACTTCCAAGGTTGTCTTTGCAAATAAAGACAAGTAGTGGCTAAGGCTGCATTCTGTGAGGTATTTATTGCCTACCCTCTCTCTGCACTAAAATTAAGGGGGGGAAATGGATGATCATTGAGATCCGGCCCTTAGTCATTAATTTAAAATTTGTCTGTATCAAATCTTACAGCCTTAAAATGCATCCTTGTCCATTTAAGTCAGCACTGCTTCTTTCATTTTTAGGAATGGCTCAGATTGTTGTTTCCTTTGTAGTACTTGTGCAAAGAAAGCACACACGCATATGCATTTTAGCTTTTTTTTTTACTGATCCTTTTACTTTTAAGGAAGAGAAATGGGAATTTGTGAATCAAATGCAGGATTTAATTATGCATTTATATTTATGTTAGTTTATTTATATAATTATGCAATTATATTTAATTTGAGAGTCATAGAATCGTTTAAGTTGGAAAAGACCTTTAAGATCGAGTCCAACCGTTAACCTAGCACTGCCAAGTCCACCAAATTTTACCCTTTTCCATACTTCTGCACTTATACCTCTACCTTACTGCAGTTTTCTGGATCAAGAGCTAAACTGAAGACTATGGGTTTGGCTGTAATTCCCAACTGGCTGTTTCATGACAAGAGACTCAACATTTTTGTTATAAACTGCTTCCAAATAACATTAAAAGCAACTCTTGGAATTTAAAATGGCTATATGTATCCATCCTGGCAAATAGACAAGAGGTTACAGGGGATTAATGAAGTTTTACAATCCATCAATCAGGAGAACTTTTTAACATATTTAAAGGAACGTATCCAAATGACAGTTAATCTCAATTACAACTGTTTCACAGGGAAAATAAACTAGTATATTTAGTCCCATTTAATGCATATAATTTACAATTTAAAACATGTATGTCCTGGAGCAGGTCTGACTATAACAATTGGAGAATCACTGGAGATTCAGATCCCATGGTGAAGTCAATACCATAGCAGCATATATTGATGTGGGTCTTGGATATTCAAGACCTGGCATTAATTAAGTAAATTACTGAAGTTAAATCAGCATGATGATTCCCACATACTGGGCACACTAATGTAAGTTTTAACCATCTGGTGGTGCTCATGATTTACAGTCAAAGCTGAAGCTGCAAAACCCATCCCAGGCTATGGGGCATCTCCAGTGTCCAAGAACTGGACTCAGCCCTTGCATGCAAACTCCCCCCTCCTCCCAGGGGAGCTATAAGTGAAGCCAAGGGAGCACCTGGCCTTTTGGCCCCGTGATGGAGCCAAAGTTTTTGCAAGTCTAGATAATTAGCATTTTGCTAGGCTGCTGTAGCATGGATAGGCACATGCTTGTCACAAACAATCCAGAACTAAGTTTAAAAACATTTTGCTCTGCTGTGCTTTGCATTGCATTGCCAGGTTAAGGCTTAACAGGCAGTTTAGTTTACTACAGTAGGCATATGAAACAACCCCAAGACTTTCACTACAGTGGGAGAGGATATTCCCAGGCTAACTGCCCTGAAAAAGAGCCAACACACCCCAGAAACAACCCAAACAACCTCCTGTTCTAACAGAATAACCACAAGCTACTACAGAGATAAATATATTCACTTCTCTTGTAAACAGAGGCACAATTAGCCAGCCTGCACTTAAGAGAAGTTTCAAACATGCTAGTACAGGAAAAATATTTTATTCTTACTAGCCCCCCCCCGCCCTTCCCTGCTACCAAACAAGGTCTTCACAACTATTCTCCCACCCCTACTTGAAAAATTCCAGTCCAGGTAATCAAGATGGACATGAAAGTATCAATACTGAAGTGTGATTTTATTTTAATGATGCCTTTATTTTGTTAAATGCACCATAGTTATTGGGGGGGGAAGCTTTTCCCTTAATCATGATGTTAGGGCCAAGTTCAGAGAATTTCAGTGGACTGCTATAATGCATTACATTACAGATACTCTAAAAACCTGTGTGCAACTGTTTGATACAATTAGATTGTTACCATCCAAAGTACAAAATCAAGTTAAGCCCTGAACACTGCATGATATAATATTTTGGCTCAGATTTATGAACAAGCTGTAAACCTGTTATTCATATGTATTGTGGCTTCTAGAAGCTATTCACCCACAAGTATCTCCTGCTTAGTCTTTAGTATTTTAGCCCTAGATAAGCACACAAGACTGAAAGACAGAATATAACTCTGCCAGACAGAATTCTCTCCAGGATACACTCTTGTACAATTCTGTAAGTTTATTACCCCGACCCCTAAACAACAAAGAAAGAAAGAAAGAAAGATGCCAGAAGTGACAGGCCAGAACTCGTTAGCACAGACATTTGAAAATGAGACTCTCTTTAAACTGTTTAAGTTTGGAAATGGTCCATGATTAACAGCAACTGAGAACAAAACGCCTTCCCTTTACACAACAGAAAGGAGACTAACAACTTTAGGAATAACTGAAGTTGTCCCTCAAATATGACATATGCTATCAAAAGTTAGTATCACTGGATCACAAAAAAAAAAAATCATCAGTATGTTTTTAAAACATCCAGGCCTTTGAAACAATGTTCAGACTAAGTAGCCAGGTTGTGGCCCATAGTATTTCAGAGATGAGCAGAAGGTGGATTAGATGCATGTGGCTGCAGGGCAGTTCTAATAAGCATGCACACTGCTCAACAGAGACTTTTTCATTTACTTGTGATTTCTACAGTCACTATGAAGTTTGCATAGAGAAGACTACCCATCCCCCCGTAAACTAACTGCTATTATTTTCCAAGAGGAATGTGTTCTGACAAAGGAATGCTCCTTCACCTCTGAAAAAAACAAAAGATGTTCTCTGCTGTCTAGTGACAGCATAGTTTTCATTATGCCTTTGCCCTCCAGGGGAGAGTTTGAAGGTGCTGAGGTGGAGTGGGTAGAAAAGGAAGGGAACTGGTTTGAAGAAAGGTGTAGTTATAGTAAGCTGCAACATAGCCTTTTAGTTTAAAAAAAGTGCCTAGATACAAAAAATACTGTTGGGAGAAAGGAACTGTGGAATACCGAAATGTTATTAAAGATTCAGCATTCTTTATCTGTTTTAAATAGTCCAAATTTCAAGAGGTAATCTTATGAATTTACTCTAGCATTGAATTTCTTTGTAACAAAAGCAGAAGACACATGTGAACATTTATATGTATACCTGTCCTTCCATGCAAGTTGGCAGACAAGGAAAGTTGAAATTATACTGACACCTGTCTTTCCAGGACCTTTAGCAAGTGCTTTGCAGAACAGCAGCACCAGAGGTCACAGCACAAAAAGTTTCAGGTGGTCTTAAATACATAGTTCTTTTGCTGAAGGAGAAATAAAACCCTTGTTTTATTCTCACAACACAGCATTTAGTGTTTTGAATTAAGGTTTTATTAGTGTCAGATTAGAAAGCTGACTAGACTAAGGTTAAAAAAAAAAATCTACAAGAATGCCATAAAATTTCTAGTTATCATTGGGGAAAGGGTTTATTTTAATGTAATTTAATTTTCTTTAAACCCTGGTAGAGACAGTCTCCAAGAAACGTATCTTCTTCAATAAAATGCAAACTGTATGAAAAGAGGAGAATTGAGACTTAAGGAAAAAGTAAGGAATTTTAGCAACCACATAAGTGTTATTTGTGGCTCATGATGGATAATAGATACATAGTACCAGTAACTTTCAAATTCATAGTGTGGGTTTTTTGTGTGTTTTTTTTTTTGTTTTGGGTTGGGTTTTTTTTTTTGTTTTGTTTTGTTTTGGTGTTTTTTGTTTTGTTTGGGGTTTTTTTTGTGTGTGGTTTTTTTTTTATTCTGAGAGCTTCAATGACTTCAATGCTTTGGTTTTTGCTGCTTTCAGTTTTAAGGAGGTCCTGCGGCATTAGCAGTGAAGTTACAGCACACTAATCATTGTAGTTAATGAGAAAGATCATATTCCCTTTCTCCAGAGCAGTTAGAAAAACAGTAAAAACTTACAGCTCATTACTTACCTCTCAAACTGTATACAGCAAAGGTGCACATATTAAAGGCAATTTATATGACCAAAGAGGTATGGTATAATCAGACAGTGATTTGGGTATGAAACCTTTAAATCTCTGTTTATCTGTGTTTTCATCTGGATTTTTAACTTTTAAACATGAAGACTGAATCACTGTGTGTCAAGTTGCAAGGCACATTTTTAGGCCAAATTATTATATAGTTCATGTGCACACATATCTAAATGTAGGCAGAATATCAATTACTATAGTAGCAGAGTCAAGCAATCATGGTATTTTCTTATTTGCACACCATAGCAAGTTCTATTTAACTTTTATATTTTTTAAATGGGGATGAATGTGATTTGCATGTCTGGTAAGTTGGAAACTGTGACACTGGGCCAAGTCAAAATTCAGAAAGTCAATCAAGCTACTGAAAAGTATATGATGCAAGTATTCTTCCATGTTAGAATATTAAACTTCAGTCTTACTTTTGCACAAAGATGCTCCAAGCAACTAAAGCTGGATTTTTAGGCTTGTACACCATCACAAATCAAAGTATTTCTTTTAGGAGGTCTATTGGCTGATGTGATTAATTGAAGCTTGCCATTTTCAACCATGTGTAAATCTGATATGACAAGACAAAAAAGCAAGGTAGCACAAAGGCTTGTTCAGCTATTCAGACAAATAAGATTTTATGTAGTGCATAAAAGTAAGTCTCTAGTAGGTCTGGACTGCAAATTTTCCACAGAAACACAGTCCTTATTGTACTTTGTCAAATTATTCTTCACTTAATTTCAATATTTCTATCTGCATTCAGATAAAAATACCTAGGTTAATTTATAAGAAACACAGGAGAAAGTGTGAACAGGCATTAATGAAGGCCTAAATAGAGCCAGTCTCTTCTCTCACTGAGGCATATAGCCCCCTTGTCTCACAGTCTGTGGGAGGTAACTTTTTGGCATTTCATCAACTGACAGTGGATTTCCTTCCACTGTTTCAGGTCTCACAGTTTGTCCTTCAGTACTTGTCTGTAAAACATCTGATAGAGCAGCTTCCTGGGTATTTTTTTCCAGCCCAGGGCCCAAAGGCTGTGAACTCGGACCTGAGATCTGCAGTTGTGCAAATCCAACAAGATCCCCCTCATTAGCAGGAGTAATTTGCTTTGCTCTTTCAAAGCATGGCCTGTCTGTGTTGGTTTCATCCTGACCACAATTTTGTTTGAAATACTGCTGCCTCTGTGTTGTACTGTCACTCCCTCCAGTGTGATCCTCTGATCTCTCTTCTGAATCTAGCAGTGGCTGAGTTGACTCAGACCTTGAAAGGACTTGTACAGGTGTTTGGTCTCTATAATCATTAAGTACTACAGTTGAATACTGTAAAGTGCTTGAAGTGTTTTGTGTAGTTTCACCTTCGTCGCTGTCAGAGACGCTTTGCCTAGGAGAAGACATGCACGAGGATCCTCCAATACCACTGCTGTGCCCTTCTGAAGTACTTTTTTCCTTTTTAAGCAAGTCAGAGGGTTTTAGATCTTGTTCTGAAAAAGACTTCTTGTCATCAGCTTCTATTTCTACGACGCTTACATCTGTAAAGCCGCCTTCTGGGTACTTCTGATCTTTGGAACTAAAGTTATGCTGAAAGAAAGAGGAAGTTTATTTAGGTTAAAAAAAACCAAAAAACTCATTAAATATCTGAATTTTTAGTCTGTAATTGCTTTGAGATTCTTCATATAAGTTTACTCCTTACTGAGTTTGGCAGTATCTCCAAAGTATCTGTTACAAAATGAAGGACTGTTGTGGTTTAACCCCAGCCAGCAAATAAACCCCACGCAGCCACTCGCTCACCCCCCACCTCCAGTGGGATGGGGGAGAGAATCGGGAGGGCACAAGTAGGAAAACTCCCGGGTTGAGATAAAAACAGTTTAATAGTGGAAATAAAATGAAGTAGAACAGTAATAATAACAATGAGAACAACAACAATAACAGAATACACAAAGCAGGCGATGCACAATGCAACTGCTCACCGACCGCCGACCGCGTGTCACCAACGGGGCGCGAGCCCCCTCACACCCCTGGTTTTTATACTGAGCATGATGTCACATGGTATAGAATACCCCATTGGCCAGCTCGGTCCACCACCCCGGCTGTGCTCCCCCTGCCACAGCTTGCCCTGCATGTGGCAGGGCATGGGAGGCCAAAAAGAGAAACAAAAAGTCCCCAGTGCAAGCACCACCCAGCAACAACCAAAGCATCAGTGGGCCATCAACGCTCCTCTCATACCAAACCCAAAACACAGCACACCCCCCAAGCTACTGGGAAGAAAGTTAACTCTGTCCCAGCCGGAACCAGGACAAGGACATAGCTTTGTTTCCAATACAAAATTTTAATTACGCAGATATTCTAAAACCATAATGGGTGTGCAAGCTTTGCTCTAGTTTTAATTATTCTGAAGAACCATAAACATAGAACCATTTACCGTGCAGCACAGGAACATTCTATATTGAGGCCATACAAACAATACTTCCAATAACATATTAAACATCAGAGCACTTCTTCATAGAAGTTGCTACAGTTTATTGAACAGAATTTGCTGTGTCATCCACCCCACATAGGGCATAAATTTTGCTGTCATCTCCTCATCTATGAGGAAGTCTTAGAGCGCTCTCCCTCATTTATGACTTAACTGTGCAACAAGTCACTTCAGGGTTTTAAGAATGGGAATCATGAATTCTATTTACTTAATCCTGATTTCCTGTGAATGAGTAAAATAATTAGGGCTTGACCCTTCAAAATAGTAAACTGAATATAATTCACAATGTTAAAGCCTGCTCTATGCTGTGAGCTTGTGCTAAGGGCCATGTATTTCTAAAGCTGAATCTATTGATGCAATAAAGTCTTCTAACCACATCATATCACAGTGTCCTGAAACTTAACATCCAGGGATTTTTTTTTTTCCTGAAGTCTGCATGTGTTAGAAAAGAGAAGACTCCCACTGGTTAGTTTATTTGAAACCTTGTAGACTAGGAAGATACAGGATGCAGAAAGATGAGTATTACCTTAGCTGGAACTTGAGGAGACCACTTAGCAATGTTACTCTTGGATGGATCAGGGACATTAGGCCAAATATGCTTTTTAATTCTGTAAAGGATTAAAAACAGAATAAAATTACAAGATGCACTCCCCAAATTCCTATGTTGATAGCAAGTACTGCATAATCCAGGACACCAGTCCCTTACACAGCAGTTTTGCCAGAGTATTTATTTCCAAATAGAAATACTTCCTTCACTTCCTTACATCTTTGTAAGAAGCTGTACTACGTAGCAAAACACAGCACTGCGCTTATAACTCATCCACACATTAGCTGTAGCCATATAACATAAGGCAAACCAACAAATGCTAATGGTTAGTGAGGGATTTTCAAATTTATAGTACTCTAGAAGCTACAGAACAATTACTTAGGTAGAGTCTATGATGCGTGTCAGTATAAAAATTCACTGTTGCTTCTTTAAGATAACTATGAATATCACAGCTGTCAAAATCTAAGCCAACTTCACAACTGAAAAAGTGAAAACATTTGAAGAAAAACTTGCTTGGTCTTTTGTAACTCTGAACCCTTAAGTTTAAGAATGTAATAACTGTTACTTAACAATAGAAGTTTAGAAGTTTCTGTAGATAAATCACCCCCAATCAAACTGACTTTGAAATTGATCATAGAATCATAGAATCATTAAGGTTGGAAAAGACCTCTAAGGTCATCGAGTCCAACCGTCAACCCAACACCACCATGCCCACTAAACCATGTCCCTAAGCGCCTCATCTACACGTCTTTTAAATACTTCCAGGGATGGTGACTCCACCACTTCCCTGGGCAGCCTGTCCCAAGGCCTGACCACTCTTTCAGTAAAGAAATTTCTCCTAATGTCCAATCTAAACCTCCCCTGGCACAACTTGAGGCCGTTTCCTCTCGTCCTATCACTGGTTACTTGGCAGAAGAGACCAACACCCACCTCGCTACAACCTCCTTTCAGGTAGTTGTAGAGCGCGATGAGGTCTCCCCTCAGCCTCCTCTTCTCCAGACTAAACAACCCCAGTTCCCTCAGCCGCTCCTCATAAGACTTGTGCTCCAGGCCCTTCACCAGCTTCGTTGCCCTTCTCTGGACACGCTCCAGCACCTCCATGTCCTTCTTGTAGTGAGGGGCCCAAAACAGAACACAGTATTCGAGGTGCGGCCTCACCAGTGCCGAGTACAGGGGCACGATCACCTCCCTGCTCCTGCTGGCCACACTATTTCTGATACAGGCCAGGATGCCATTGGCCTTCTTGGTCACCTGGGCACACTGCCGGCTCATGTTCAGCCGGCTGTCAACCAGCACCCCCAGGTCCTTTTCCTCTGGGCAGCTTTCCAGCCACTCTTCCCCAAGCCTGTAGCGTTGCCTGGGGTTGTTGTGGCCCAAGTGCAGGACCCGGCACTTGGCCTTGTTGAACCTCATACAGTTGGCCTCGGCCCATCGATCCAGCCTGTCCAGGTCCCTCTGCAGAGCCTTCCTACCCTCCAGCAGATCAACACTCCCGTCCAACTTGGTGTCGCCTGCAAACGTACTGAGGGAGCACTCGATCCCCTCGTCCAGATCATTGATAAAGATATTGAACAGGACCGGCCTGTTGGAGAAAGTTAGCCAGACTAGGCCGCGGTGGGAAAATTCTGAGTCATGCTGACAAGGGAGAAAAGAAAGTTATGCTGACCTTGCTCTGTGCAGATAAGCAACTTTGAGAAAGTATAGTATAGGGAAAACAGGATGGAACCCGGACCACGTAGCAGTAACCGAAAGTAGGAGGAATATGATAATGTAATTTTTAGAGCTAAGCCAATGATTGTGAGACAAGTGTGCATAAGGTAGAACTTAGTGTATAAATATATGTAGGGTTTTACAATAAAGTTGAAGCTGGCCTTATCACTCACATTGAGTCGACTGCCTGCCTTCCCTCGCTCGTCGCAAGTGGCGCCCGAACAGGGACCCCCCATCCCTGTTTTCCACCGGACAGCGAGATCGGAGAAGCACTGGTAGCAGCGACCAGGGAGCAGAAGATCAGTAGACGCTGTCGCGGCGTGCCTGATCCGTGCTTGAACCCAGGATAATTAAGAAGGGGTTCGCCGTCCGATAGAAGGCTACCCGTGGGAAAAGGCTGCAAACGACCGGATAATTAAGAGGGTCAGGAGAAGCGCGCAATGGAAGTAGAGGTAGCCTTCGATATTTTAAAATGCTTTTTAGAAAAGCGGGGAGTAAGCCAATTAAAAGACCTGGCTGGTTTAATTGCGTTAGGGAAAGCGAAAGGGTTTTTTAAAGACCCTGAAAGTATGTTTGAAGTAGACGAGTGGCGTTCTTATGGAGATTGTTTGTGGGATCTAGTAATTGATGATGATAAATCAGCAAGAAAATTAATGAAATCTTGGAGAGATGTTATTAATTGTATAAAAAGATATAAAACTGAAAGGCGAATAGCTACAGCCGCCTCCGATCGGCTTGAGCAGTCCGATCCTGCCGCTGGACGTCTCACAGCAGGGGGTGACTACTTTTCACCTCCGCCTTCGGGAATTCCTGTTCCCGTTGGTCGCCGACCCTCTCGTCCCCCTCCTGATCCGCCGACAGAAAGGGCTTGTCCCTCCGCACCGCCGGGGGAAAGGGAGGGGGAGGGTCCAAGTGAAAATGAGAGGATAGACGGTGGCGGACAGGAGACTGCTCAAGCTGAAAGTCTTCTAAAGGCCTCACCCCCCCCACCCCCCCACCCCCCCACCCCCACCCCCCCCACCCCCCCCACCCCCCACCCCCACCCCCCCCACCCCCCACCCCACCCCCCCCCGTCCCAAGCTCAACAACAGCCGCGTTTAGTGCGGGTTGGTTGGGACAAAATAGCACGAGAAGCTGTTGAACAAAAAGATTTTGACTTATTAGATCAAATTAGCCCTCAAGCCTTCCCGGTAATCTACCAGGTAGATAACGCAGGGGCTATGACTGGGGTGCATCAGGCCCTAGATTGGAAAATATTAAATCAATTGCGAAACACAGTTAATGTGCAAGGCAAATGCTGAACTATATCTGGGGTAGCGGAATGCTATGTCCAGAAGATATTAAGAACATAATGAGGCTTATTTTGAAGCAATCACAACAATTACTTTGGCAAGCTCACTGGCAAAGACTTTGTGAAATATCTGCGCACTCGCCCCGAGCCCCAAATGATCGTTTAGCTGGAGTAACTGTAGAACAACTAATGGGTATAGGTCCTTTTGCCTCTGTAGAAATGCAGATGCAAACTGGCCCAGACGTGTTGTTAGAATCTATGAAATTAGCACGAGAAGCCTTGCAGAAAGTTAAAACTACACCAGCTCCTCCCTCATATATGTCAATTAAACAAGGAAGAGAGGAGCCTTTTGCATCTTTTGTAGAAAGAGTCACAGACGCTATTGACCACGCAGATATGGCAGATTTTATGAAAGGACCTTTGCTGAGACAGTGTGTATTAGAGAATTGTAATACTTATACGAAGGGCATCCTTGTCACCTTACCCTTAGACGCCACCATAGAAGTCATGTTAGAGCGAATGAGTAGAGTTCCTGTAGGAGCTCAAGCCATGTTAGTTGAAACAACCAGAGAACTAGGGGAAAAATTACTCAACGCGCAGGGACAGGCGTTTGCAGCTCTTGCCCCACTGAAGCCTCCGGATGCCCACCAAAGTAAGACGACTGGCCGACGAGAGTATAAGTGCTTCCGATGTGGCTACCCAGGACATCTGCGTCGACAATGTCGGGAGCTGCCAGAACTGTCAAATGAATAATCATAATACTACGGTCTGCCGGCATTCGGGAAACGGGAAACCGAGCGCCAAGAGCCGCAGCGCGCCGACACCAATCGCGGCTCCGGTCACCTTCAGGCCAACGGCAGCCCCCAACCAAATGACAGTGCAGAGATACCAGACGCCATTACCCAACTTCGACCAGCAACCAGGGGGAGCCTCGGACTGGATCTGGCAACAGCAGTAGATGTCACGCTAATTGACGACCGGCCGCGAAAAAATTGCTACAGGAATTAAAGGGCCCATAGTTATCAATGGACAATCTCATGGAGCGTTGTTGTTGGGGCGATCATCCAGTGGTCTCCAAGGACTTTTTATATTACGAGGACTTATCGATTGTGATTCAAAAACTCAGTACCCACATCGTTGACCGAGCAGTGGATCGTATTGACCCTGACTTACCTGTGGACTTAACCGTTTTGCACGGCCCCACACATTTTATTGGTGCACTCACGCAGTGCAAAAAGAAAAAGGGGGAGACTGTGAGAGTATTAGAATGGATATTTACCGGAATGCAACCAAAGACTACAATTCAAGATAACGACACGTTTGATTGGAATGTGCTAGATTGAATTTATAGCTGTTACTGCTGTTTAGCTATTAATTCGCAGGCTCTTGTGCTTGCCATGGGGCTTGCTTGCCTTAATGTGTATTAGAGTCTTGTGCTCGTTAGTGGCTGCTTTTTTGCTCTCGCTGCTTGCTGTACTGCTGCACTGCTGATCGTCTTACTGTGCTGTGCCTGGGAACATTCTGATAACAGCAATGGGGATGCGCCTGGGCCGGCAGATGGCCAGGGCATCGCTGCTGCTTCTGTGCTGCTGTGCTGGACAGGCTGGAACTGCAGCGTGAACTCGAATCGAAGGGACTGTGACCTGTGGCTGAGTCCATGTGGGACAGGACGCCCCGAGGCGTCTGTGACTGTGGATAAGCCCATGCCCAAGCAGCAGGAACCACCTGAACCAACGGAGGACAAACTTTACAAGAAGCAGCGCAAGTGCAGCAGTGACCCGACCTGAGCCAACTTTGGTGCCCAGTAACTCCACGCAACGCACCACCTCTGCTGACCTGAGTGACCACCATAACAGATGGAGCCCAAAGTCATGGACTAAATGAACGCAGTGGACATTTTGTGTACATTTATGGATATTTTATGGACATTTTACAGGGGATTGTGCGGGCCTGTCCTACGTGTAGCCACCATGGGCCTGGTCTCGGAATCGGCGTGAATCCCAGGGGACTCGAGGCCAGAGAATTGTGGCAAGTGGATGTGACTCACGTTGCTGACTTTGGCAGACTGAGATATATACATGTTACGATTGACACCTATAGCAAATTTATATGGGCCACGGCACAAACAGGAGAACGAGCACTCCACGTAATGCGACATTTGACTAGTTGTTTTGCAGTTATGGGAGTGCCACAAACGATAAAAACTGACAATGGCCCTGCATACATAAGCGCCAAAGTGAAACGTTTTTTTCCAAACATGGGGAGTGCGACATACTGCTGGTATTCCGCACTCACCCACGGGAGAAGCTATCATTGAAAGGGCGCATCAAACGCTGAAACAATATTTGCAAAAATTTAGGGAAATCTCAGATGTACAAGAAAGACTTGTTAAGACTCTTTTTGTGCTAAATCATTTATGTATTTTTGCAGATCAGAAAGAGCCACCAGCATGGGTGCATGGTTATCCTAAAGAAAATAAGGATGACAAGCCAGTTTTCGTTATGTATAGAGATCCAGCAACCGGACTGTGGAAAGGTCCAGCAGAAGTGAAGTATATGGGTAGAGGTTATATGTGTGTACTTACTCCCACAGGGCCGAAGTGGATTCCAAGCCGCTGGACCAAAGCTGCTGTTGCTGATGATGATCAATGCAGCTCTGTCTGTACTGATCCCAGCGATGCCGTTGCCCAGCCGTGCGAACTTATGGGTGGCGTGGGCAAATAAAACTGGGATGACAGATTTTTGCCTGAGTTCAGCTACGGCAACTGAGCCCTTTAAAACATGTCTGATAGGCTTTCCTGAAATTATTGCCAGAGATTTTGATAATTGGACGTCTGTAACAGTTAATTGTATAAATGTTACTGTAGCAAATTGCTCGGTACAACTAATAAGAGCCCTAAATCATACTCTCCCTTGGGACCCCCAAGAAATTGACCTTTTGGGGTCAGAAAAAATTGGAAATGCAACTGATAACGTTACTACTCAGACATGTTTTGTGTTTGGCAGCTTTAGCCGCTTTGCCGCACAGGCCCAGACCTTTCAGTCATTGATCGGCATAAGCAGCCGCACTGATGATAACAACCCTTTTGTTAATACCACCGGTTGGACTGTTGTTTCACCTTTTACGAAAGGATTCGAAATAGGCCAATATTGTGGGAATTATAACGCTTCCAAAACACTCAGTGCCTATGGACGGAGTATGAAGGGAACCAATAACTCTTTGTGGAACAATGATACGGCCAAAGCTCTTCCCCCCGGATATTTTTTGATCTGTGGGGATCGAGCATGGCCTGGCATTCCAAAGAACGCCTTTGGAGGGCCTTGTTATGTAGGTAAATTAACTCTGCTCACAGTTAGCCGACAAAGTTGGCTCAATATAACTACAGTAGCGACAAATCGACACAAAAGGTCTATACATCAATTGCAAGCAGATTGTAACGACAATATAGAATTATGGTCAACCACAGCCAATGTATTTGCTTCCCTAGTGCCTAACATAGGCACTGCGCATGCGCTGGCTTGGTATTTTATTAACAATTATAGTTATAGTAAAAATAGCATATCACTGTATTTTAAATAATGTTGTAAAAATGAACCACAATGTATTGGTGGTCCAAAAAGAAAAAGGGGGAAATGTTGGAGAAAGTTAGCCAGACTAGGCCGCGGTGGGAAAATTCTGAGTCATGCTGACAAGGGAGAAAAGAAAGTTATGCTGACCTTGCTCTGTGCAGATAAGCAACTTTGAGAAAGTATAGTATAGGGAAAACAGGATGGAACCCGGACCACGTAGCAGTAACCGAAAGTAGGAGGAATATGATAATGTAATTTTTAGAGCTAAGCCAATGATTGTGAGACAAGTGTGCATAAGGTAGAACTTAGTGTATAAATATATGTAGGGTTTTACAATAAAGTTGAAGCTGGCCTTATCACTCACATTGAGTCGACTGCCTGCCTTCCCTCGCTCGTCGCACCGGCCCCAGTACTGAGCCCTGGGGAACACCGCTCGTGACCGGCCGCCAACTGGATTTAACTCCGTTCACCACAACTCTCTGGGCTCGGCCGTCCAGCCAGTTTTTTACCCAGCAAAGAGTGTACCTGTCTAGGCCGTGAGCCGCCAGCTTCTCTAGGAGAATGCTGTGGGAGACAGTGTCAAAGGCTTTCCTGAAGTCCAGGTAGACCACATCCACAGCCTTTCCCTCATCCACTAGGCGGGTCACCTGGTCATAGAAGGAGATCAGGTTGGTCAAGCAGGACCTGCCTTCCATGAACCCGTGCTGGTTGGGCCTGATCCCCCGGTTGTCCCGGACATGGCTCGTGAGCGCCCTCAAAACGAACCGCTCCATGATCTTCCCTGGCACCGAGGTCAGGCTGACAGGCCTGTAGTTCCCCGGATCCTCCTTCCATCCCTTCTTGTAGATGCATCTATCCTGCTCTTTAGAAACAGGCTCCAACAACAGATCCTCTATAGGATAACTCAGAACATGTTGCAAGATGAGCTTTTCAACTGAAGTCCATTAAGAACTGATTTTAGGAACAGCAGGGAGGTCAGAAGGAAAAGGGCACAAAGTGCTGTCTTTAATTAGAAAGAAAAGATAGTTGACTGGGGACATGTGAGAGGTGCTACTCTTTGCCAGGGAAAACACTTCAGCAATAAGCTCTCAGCTAAAGCCACAGACAAGAGCTCTGGGGTAGAGGGAGCAGGAGGAGGCAGGATGTTTCCCAGCAGATAGTAAATAGAAACAGGGTTTGACTGAGGTTATGCAAGGTAGATAAGACGACTGCCTAATTTTTTGGCTGCAAAGCTTAAAGTTTACTAACACTGCAATTAAATAGCTCAAACACAGCTAGCAAACAGATTCTTCTGTGCTTCACAAAATGAGGACCATCATTCCACTCTTATATGATGACTAAGAAAACAGCACAGACAGTATATCCTGATCAAAACCTAACAAACCTAATCCTGACTAAGTCTAGCAAGAAAAGTAGGAATTTCCTTGCAGGACTGAGTCACGGAACATTCGGTTTGAGTTCTAATCATTAACAGTAAAAAATTAGTATCAGAAGAGACCCCGATTTCTCAAGGAAAACACAGAACTTTATCACCAATCAAGGTATATGTGTTTTACCTTCTTTTTCTAACTGCAGAACATTTACTTGTTTATATTGAATTATTGCCATCTGTTATGTCCAGAAATATCAGAAGCATAAGAGAAAGACTTCATTTATACTTACAAGTCACATTTGTTGAAGCAAAACAAAACTCCAAGGAGTACAATCAACAGGAACGCTAGACACACAGGTACAACTATGGCTTCAATTTCTCCTTTCCCTGAAGAAAACAAAGAGAAGCAGTTATAGCCGCCTTTGACATTTAAGGAACTTGGCAGCAGCACACATTCCCAAAGGGACAGGGAGAATCTGAAACTGAATACACCCACAGCACTTGGTCTTAAGATTCACCTTCAGAAGAACCTTTTCACCCTATGAAAAGAGCCTGTTGGTAAAAACATGAAAAGCTCCATCCCAACAATCTAATGCCTTGCATCAACAAAACACGCAGGTTGCCCCAGAAGCTGTAATACTGACAGAGCAAGTAATTTTACAGTTTAGGCAGATATGACAGCAACATCTATGTGAATGCATCTGTGGTCCAGGTGTTTCAGTGGCATACCGACTGCCGTATCAATATCATGGTCAAATGACTAATGTAAACAGTCACTAGTCATCCATCAGTTTATTCTGTACACGAAAATATCCTCTGCCTGCAAACGCTTAAGGTTGCATTATTGTTATGTATTCTTTCCTACATTATACACATTTTCAAGTATACCTTACAGAATCCTTAGGGAAGAGCAACACTATACAGAAAAAATATATTAAAAAACTGCTAAATCTAAAAAAGTGCTTTCCACAACACAGTTCAGTTAATGTCATTGCTCTTACTATTACAAATAGGAAGCACTCTAAAGCTGCACACACAATAAATTTAACTCTTCAAAATGAGTCTCTGTAGAGAACTGTAACAAACTTTAATAAGTTATATGAATGGGCATGTGGAAGTTGAGGTTGTAAGAATGGCATATGCTGACTGGCACCTAGATTAGCAGAACAAGAACCCGACACATCTCTGCAACTTCTCAGGACACCCAGATCAGGCTAATAAAGGCCAATATACCCTCAGATTAAAACAGACTCTGGACTCTAAGACCAGGTAGGAGCCATCAGACACCAATTGAGAAGACAAATGCACTGAGTAAATTCTAATGACTCACACAAAGGTGGGGCAAAAGAATAGTCACTATACCCAGCATGTTTGCCAACATAAGAATGATACAGGAGACCTGCAGAGGATAGCTGGTGTCCCTTGTCCTCTGTACAATCAGAAGAAATCCTGACTACGCTACCTGGACAAATACCTCTTGGTGATTGAGTACTAGATAGACTACCTGGATATCACGCGCCTTGCTGCTTGCAAATATGAGTGTGACTGAAATTTTTTTTTCTTTTAAATAAAATCACCTTCCCCTCTCGTCAGATCTTTCACAGAGCTTTGCTATACTGTTGCAACATTACTTCCTACTTCTATTAAATTTTGTCACTCTTCCTTACCAAATTTTTGTGTAGTAAATGTAAAATCAGGACCACTCCTGCCTCCTTCATCTGTGTATGCCATCATCCGCACAGTATACAGTGTGTCACTGGTTAGAGAAGAAAGGGTATATTCTGTCTTGGAAGAATCCACTGTCACAGCTAGAGAAAAAAAAATTATACTAGTTTTCTGTACAATTTATTAGATCTCTACAAACAGTAGCATTAGGACATCATGTCTTCAGATGTACAAGGTAGTTTTAGTAGAATGCATAGCTGCATGGAAACTACAACAGACACAGAAAGACTACAAACTTGTACAAGAAATGCAGAGATTCATTTGTTTCTGTTCAAGTGTTTGAATTTAGTCTCTTTCTTGATGTATTTTATGTGTTAATTTCCTTCTCCCCCCCAAGTAGCTACAAACTTAAACTGGTAGTAAAGCTGAGGCTTAAAGGTATCTAATAAGCAGGATACATGGCTAACTAGAAATAACATGGTTATCTAGAAATAACAAGAAGTAGGGTAGGCATAAACAACAGGCCCTTCCAATTTAAGCAGATTTAAAAACAAACAAACAAAAAACCCCCACACTTTCAATAGTGCCAGCTCCCCGTCTTATGCCTGCAGGTCATACAGACTACTCAGAACTAAAAAGCACTTCAAAAAAGATGTTTTACATCAATAATATATTGATCTAGAGCTCCAGAAGGATTAAAAATCCTCTTTTTTAAGGCTTTATCATAGGAGGCAACTCCTTTACATCTTGAATGGTCTAGCTTCATCTTGCTATACCACCATCTTGTCTTGTATTTAGACAGAAAGATGTGAGCACAACACCCGCAAATCAGCTTTCAGAAACTAAACTCAGTACCCTGTTATACACAGACTGAATGTTTTGAATTCTTTATTAGGGACTTTTCTGTATGTAGGAGAGCTATATCTCAGACACCAGCTTTGTGTCATCAGAACAGACTACCAACCACACTTGAGTCCATCTTGTTTATCAGGAACATGTATTAGGAAGGAAACAGATGGAATACTTCAATGCCACAAAGCACTTTTCTGTTTTCTGTTACCTGTTTCATTTCCATCGACAGTTTTGTAAAATATTGTGTAACTTCTGATAAATCCATTTTGCTCATCCACTGTGAGATGGTTCCATGTCAAAACAGCTTCAGCTTTTCCTACTTTTTTTGTCTGAACAGTTGGTCCTTTTGAAGGACCTGTAATGGGAGATGAAGATTAGTTTCTGTGGGGACACTGCCCATCCACAGAAGCAGTGTATTAATGAGCACTGAATTGTTACTGCATAAAAACTTCAATGGAATAGCTGGACTAACTTATCCGCAAAGCATTATTTTCAGACAATATAGCAACTCCAAAGATGTTTTAAAAGAGAAACCTCTAGGAAAAAAGATATGAAAAACAGCAATCAGCAGATCACATGAAATCTTCAACTGAAGTTAATTAATCTTGGCTTCATACTTGAAATCTAAAATAAACCAACATAGAAATATTACTATACCAATAAAATAAACTTGTGCCAAATTATCTGATAAAAGTTGGAAAAGGGGGGAAGTCAGCTACAGACATCTGTTTAATTCCTAGATATTGTAAATTAGCAGAATGGATGTTAACAGAGGGGACAAGACCAATTATGTCAGATGATCCTCAAGTGTAGGACCATTTTTCATTATGCAGTCCACATTAAAGCAAAGGTCTCACTTTAGCCAAGAAAGTCAGGTTATGTGCTCCAAAATGACTATTTTGTACTTACGATCCTGCTGAAGATAAGCTTTCACAGACTGTCCACTTCCCTGACCATCAGCATATAGAGGGTACACAGTTATCAAGTAACATTTGAATGGCTTTATATCACCTAATAAAAGGAATTTAAAATGTGAATATTCTTTAGGTTTTTAGAGTGTTCTACAAAATATTTGTAGACTTATAAGCTAAATACCTTTTAAGTACGTTCCTTGAACATTCCCTGGTTCGTTCTGCCATTCTATGATGCAGTCTGAGCTGTTGGACACCAGACACCATTCTATCACGTATTTAAGAACATAATTGTTAGGAGCAGTCCACCTTACCCACAACTTGCCATCTTTAGGTAGTGTTCTAATATTCTTCACAGGAGCTATAATGAAAGAAAATAGAAAAGTGATAAATATTGACAGTATTTCCACTAGATATTCATAATAACTATTTTGTCAAGTGTGGATACTTTTGGTTATTGGAATGGTGACGATTTGACAGAACCTAGGTAAATGTAAAAGCCATTTTCTGAAATTTGGAAGCTTACATCTGAATCTTTGTATCAGAGATCCAAATTAAGCAGTATTAGGCGATTTAAAAACTGGATATTAGACTCAGCTTCTCTGTTCTCAAACACAGTAAGTTGTCTTATTGCACAGTAAAGAGATACTATGTTTCTTCCAAAAGAAAGGGTCTATTTTAGAGGGAAATCAAACCTTGAGACACTTCTAAATTCCCATTCTAATCCTGAACACACTTATGTACCTTACCAAGTACTTCTGGCTGCAATGCTACTCTTTTTGAAACATACCCTTAATTAGCTCATCTAATAGTTTTAGAACCTGTGCCTCTCCCTTGGTGTTTACACTAAAAGCAGCAGATCTGGTAGCAGAACACTGGTAGTGTTCGGATTGTCTAAGAGGAGGCTGGAAATAAGGAGGAACCCTCCTGTAGTTACTACTACTGCACAATGAAAGGAACACGAATAGTAGGGAAACAGTGGAAGCAGAGGACAAGGCAACCAGGCAAGATACTGTAAGTGTGGAAGGGTGAGAATGGGACAAGAGAAGAAAGGGGGGGTGAGGATCAGAAAGCAGAAGGAATAAGAACAATGGTGAAATGGTATATACATGAAGTAAAGGATGTTTGCTTCCCCAACACTTTGATTTTTTTTAAAAAAGAAAACAAAAGTGCCTGCTATGCTAAGAAAAAACCAATAGGAAATATAGTGCATAGTAGCTCTAAGGATCAAAAAGAACAGCAAAATAGTACGCATAGCTTCAAATGAACCTGTGAGTACATAAATCTGCATGTTCCCCAATATACAAGTGGTAGCATAATTACAAGGAGTAAGAGTGGAGATACATTCAGCAGTACTGCAATTATGCATCCATGTAAAAGGTACAATTTTACAACACTGAAGATTTCTCATAACAAAAGCCACACAGATGCATTTGAAAGATACATTACTAGGATACTAACCTTTTGAATTACTTGTTGGGATAAGTAAAATCGACGGAGGGGATGCCCCGACTCTGTTATGGGCAATCACAGTCATTTCATAAGTTCCATTTGGCAGCTTTAGCGTAAGGTTGGTGGTATTAACATTGTATTTCTCTGGTGGACTGGAGAGAGATGATTTAGCTCTGACAGTCACTTCATACTGCAAGATTACTCCATTGGCTTCAAATGACTCCAATGCCTGTTAGAAACACATCTTTGATTAGACTGATACTGAACAAATGTGACAACCTTTATTGTCTTTGAGGAATAATTTAAAAATCTGAGAGCAAGACAAGTTAAATATGCAGCTATTTGACCTACATAAGGAAAGCACAAACAACTTTAGAGTTCATTTCTTTAAAGCAGTAACTTCCAGAACTATTTCTGGTTTAAATTCTCTTTCTCTTGGCTTACAATCCTATCTAGTAGTTTAATAAAAGCTCTTCTGTCAAGATTGCAGAACATGTGTGGATGAAACCTGTGTTTTGCGTGACTTTATAACACAATGACATAAAAGGAATCTCATGTCATAACCTGGGTTGAACCCGAATGCAAAACGGCCTGGAAAAATACTTGTTTCTGTATTATCTGTAACAGTATTAGTTTTCAGGTAACTTACAGAAAATTGTTGAAAAAGGTAAGCTGTAAAGTAGCACCAGTTTTCTAAATCTAAGCTAATTAATAATGTCAGAAGTGGCATGTAGCATATGAATTATATCAGAAAATGATGCCATATCAATATACATGTAACTTCACCCAAGCCATCTAGTAATAGGGAAAAAAATTAATAATAAAAAGACAGCTAGATCAAATGTGACACAAAGTTCACAGACCAGAAGAAAGCAGGAGATGTAGACTGACCATAATTGCATTCACTTTCTCAGCTTTGGACTAATCAGCCAACTAGACACAGCAACCTATTGCATGCAAACACGCAGTGCTGTATTTAATAAGTTTGGCCTCTGGAATGTCTCTAGGCTTAATGGATTTTGCAGCTGGAGTATCCCTGTCCAGTCAGTGTTACAAAAATTTTAGGATACAGCAGAAGGCATAACGTGAAGGTTTACTTTGTTCAAGTGAAAGTTTCCAATTCCACAGACTTATGCTTAAGGACAGCAGGTTGGGAATCTGAAAGTGGATTCTGTATCCTCTGGATCACAGATGTGTGTCAGTTAACTGATAGCCTTTACATCTGTACTTTTAGTATTCTTATTATAATAATTAGTTATGAAAAATTAAAGTCACTCCTCATATCAGTAAAACCTGTACTATCCCAGCTATCTACTCAAGTTCGTTGAGATAAATTCTGTCACTTAAAAACTCATGTTTTTAAAAGAATGCTCAATTCCTGCAGTTTATCATGTTGCTTTACCTTCCACATCAGATGCACAGTCCAGGAAGCTGGTGAGCGAGATGCATCAATGATCCTCCATATGGGTGGTCCTTTAGATGGTTCTGATGAAAGAAACAATGCTTAAGAGTAGAAATATTTTTCTTTAATCTGTCTGAATTCATCATTTGACTATCATTAGCGGCTTGCTTTTTTTTTTTTAACTCATATACAAAAAAGTTTCCTTAGTTCCTCGGAAGGAAATAATGCTTGGTACATTAAGTGGAACACCTCCATAGAAAGGTTTCCTGAAGGGATGAGCAAAACACCAGTTCTGCTCCAAGTGCACAATATCAAAATAACTGAGTGTCACCATGCTGAGCATCTGCAATAACTGGCTGAACACAACAGTGCTGAGCGAGGCACAACCAAACCTACACTGGGCAGCGTGTGTCCAGAGGCACAGCCCTGCACTTCTGTATACTGCAAAGCTTGCTATGGCCTGTAGCTACAACACTCTTCCCACCCCTCAATATCAAGTCACCTAAAAAAGGGAAGTGCAGAAAAGTTAACGAGGAGACAGGCTTCTCCTGTCAGAATTCCCCAAGCTTCCTATATCCTTTATTCTAAAAAGGGTAACAGAACTGCAGTACTTTTGTACAATGCTACAATACTTTCTGGTGTCAGTACTGTAAAAAATTCAAGTGGTATTTCCGCTACAAATTTCATTTCAAAGTAGAATGAATCAATCTATTACAGTGCATAAAGCAAAAGAGGGGCCAATCCTTTGCGAGGGCCTTAGCCATAATCGAAAGAAAGATTATCTTAAAACACATTTACATTTATAATCTTGCCAGACTATTTTCTCTAGGAGTTCTTTTATTGCATTTTTAAAATTAATCATTACAAGGTTTTGGCTGTTTTACCTCCAAAAAGCAATATCAAGTCTAGAGGGTGCATCTTGTCTCTTATGCTTTACATCATGAGGGAAGGAGAACTGGGAATTGAGGCAAAGGAAGCTCTTTCTTAACAATCTCATTGGAGTACACCACTTTGATTCACATGAAACAGAAGCAAATGTACATCTTGCCTAATATAAGATCATGAATGCAACATGACCTGCCTCATGTTCATTTCCTACCATAACACCTTAGTTCTGAGGCTAAAATAAGACATGGATACTTAATCACTAATAGCAGTATTTTTGCAGAGCCAGTCACCACAGCAGAACAGCAATGCAGTCTAATAAAGCAGGCAGTCCCGAAATCCTCATTGTTCAGGTTGAGATAGTAACCACAAAAAAAAAAAAAACAAACAACAAACCCCATACTGTCATTAGGAGTTGAAAAAAAGTGATTAGAATATTGAAAGAATGTTTTTACAATACCTCCCCCAGAGAAAACAAATTTTGAGTAGAGCTGAAACAATGCCATTCTGTACACAAATTCCATTTTGTTTAAACAAATAGGGTTGTGGTGGTGCATTTTCCCCCCCTCCTAGGCCGCTTGTTGATCTCAGAAATTCCCATGAAACGTCGGCCTTGGTGTACTGGGTCTGGCGGTTGAGCGCTCCTTGACCGTATCAGAAACTCTGCATAGCTGAGCTGGGAATGTACTCCTACTGTCAGGCCCAGGTGTCCAGTAGAACACCACTGAAACCTTGAGAATTTTTAGTAATTACCACCTGGGACTGTGGCCAGGATGCAAATTTATGGATGCCTAAAGTCAACCATCTTGCGAACCTATAAACGGTGGTCCTAAGTGAGGCCCTTTGAGCTCTCTGGGACCGCAGCGGGCTGTGCCCAGCATCTCCCTCTGAGTGGGACGCCTCTCAGAGCTCACGACCTCTTGGGTCTGCGATATTCAGAGGACCGTCGCCTAAAGCTGATGACAGGGCCTGGGCTGAACCCCTTCACTCCTCAACGCTCAACCCTTGCCCGTTGAGAGAAATGCCGAGACGTTATATGTGAATATTTCTTCACTCGAGGGGAATTTTTAACAGGTATACCTTTTGTACATTTTTATATATATATTTCTGTCTGTGTGTGTGAACTAATAGTAAGCATAATCTGTAATTAAGTCATTGTTGTGACTGTAGTAGACTCTACTAACACTTACTTTGTAAATGTTAAATTAGTTAATGATTAAGTGCTGCTAAAATCTTATGATCTACCTTAAACTGTGAATGAACCTTAGACTGCTGCTAAACACATATAATCCCTTAGACATAAACCATTGACCAAGTCTGAGATTGGTCAAGTAAGACTGAGATTCAGCTGCACCTAAGCTCCATCGGGAGTTTAGAGAGCAAGGGGGTCTTCTCTGAATCTCGTGACTCAACGAGAGGGTCTCCCTTACACTTTTCGTCCTCGGTCTCTATGCAAATCATTCTAGCCCAATTTCGACTCGATTTTCCTTTATATGTTTCATCCGTGTAGTAAGTAATAGAGTGAACCTTGCCATCGAACTCTGTTAAGTTGCACTTTTATAAATCTCTTAAAATCACTTTCTGCTAATACCTTTGATGGTGATTCTTTAAGCGGCCTCTAAACCACTCATTCGCAACAAGGGTACGTACTACAGTCTTTTTCTTACTTATCCAATATAAATAAGATGACATGTAAATTCAATTAAAACTCATTACTGGTAACTCAAGATAAATAAGGAAGGATTTCTTAACCAGCGCAGTTAAGCTCCAAGAACAAAGTGGTGTTTTGACAATGAAACCTGTATTGGTTTAACTCTGTTTAGGAAACAGATGCACTGAAATGCTGAACTATATAGACTGTTTAAGTCTATAAGAGGGTGCCTTGGAAGGCACTAAGGAACAGATAGGATATTACAGAAAGGAGACCAGGAAGAGTGCAAGCAGGAAAGGCTAAAGCACATGAAAAAAAAAAAAAACAAAACAACCAAAAAACCCAACCACACACACAATCAGGCTGACTTAGAAGCTAAACAGATATCACAAAGTATTTGTAGTAGGCTGAGGGAAGAATAGGTTCCCTACTGGGTATCAAGCATACAACCAAAAGGTCCATTCATTGGCTCCATATTGGGTAGGATCAGTATAGACCAGAAACAGTCAGTCTTGCAGTCCATCAAAGTAGAAATGAAATGGAAACAGGACCAAGCTAAAGTAGTTTCACTCTTCACTAGAAGAACAAGACATAAATTCCCAATACTGTTTAAAGTCAGAAGTCAGCAAGTGATTCCCAATGCTGCTGCTACTGATTTAGGAAGAAACCAAACAAGCTTTTTAAAATCAAATCCCTTTAAGGGTGACTTACTAATTTTACAATCCCCAGAAATCACAATGTATATCGTGATATACACAGCTATGCAGCAAGCCTGCTCTGCTATAGTCAGCTACAGTCGTTATTTGGAGGTACAAAGTAGATGTTTTACTACCTAATCCTTATCAGGAAACAAACGACAAAAGATTTAAACGCTACCAGAATGCTTGCATTACTGTTCAGCATCATGATTGTACATTCGCGCCTTTGCATTTAAGAATTCCATTGAAACTTCACTTGATAGTGAAGTATATATACATAACACTTGGATAAAACCATATGGAAATATAGAAGTATACCTTCCTGAATATAGTAGTGGTAAATACACCTGTATCTCAATAGCTTGCTATTAAGACAAACACCAAATCTTTGGAATGGAGAAGGCAAGTAGGTGTGGGATCTAATATAGTCTTAGAAAAAGCACAGCATCCAAAAGTCAGTTTTGTAATTTGATTATGAGGGCAATAATGATGGTATAAGTAACTTAAGTGTCCAGTGTCTGCTTGTTTCATTTAATCTTTGCAATAGGCAACTGTACAGTAAAAAAAAAAAGAATAAAATTTTGGTACAGGTTTTGCCAATATTGCAACCTAAAGTCCCTGTCTGAGCCCAACAGGGAACTAGAGACCTCCTGAGGTCCTTTCCAGCTTAAATTATCCCACTAGCCTATAACTTTGCAAGTATATCTAGGCATTTGTAAGAGGTGACCACACCTCTGAAGTTGTCTGTAAGCAAACTCAGAACAGGAAATTATTTTACTGTCAATTTATTGCTACAATAGCAAAAAGCAGCTAACCGATTAGCAAGCAATGCAAAAAAAAGCGGCTATCTTGTTATTAGGAAGCGTAGCTACAACGATTTGTTAAAATGCTGTTCTACCAGCAGAAAACAGACTGTATTTACATTTGCAGTGTATCACAGCTAATGACACAGGTATTCCCCAACAGTTTACTGCACACTGAAATGAGTTCATTTTACTTTTAGCAATAAGCAAGACACTAATACAGGGTATTCTGACACCAACAGAGGTTCAGATTCAAGAAGATACCAGTTAGCACCTCTCAAGGCATCTATTAAAGATCTTAAATTAGTTCTAGTTCAGTCTAAGTGGACTACTCAGATGAATAACAAAAGGAAAATAGACCACGGAAACATAAGTTATACAGCAAAGTATGGTGCTTTTATTTGGAGATCACGGGTTGAATCCTATGGATGAGCATACTGCAGTATGTGACCTGTTAAAAACCCAGTTTGTCTAATTAAAGGACCAAATGCATAGGTCTAGGTTATGTTTATATACATAGTGCATGTAATTTTGTTCCTGTTAATGGAAAATGTAAGAAATCCACTATTTGAGAATAGGAGTTTTGGTACTGTAACAAATGCATGGGCATGATTCTAATGTCAGTGTTCCAATAATTACTGCTCAGTATTTGTGCAACTTTACTTTGTATGAGTTTACAGTTGCTGCAACAATTGCTAAGTCATGAAATGCTGCAAAACAAAACAGCCAAACAAATAAAAAATCCGTAACAGAAAATGCAAAATATACTCAACTAATGATTTTGGCACAACTCGGTAGCAGAAGGCACAGCCTTTGTAAAGACAAACTTTCAGGAAAGCCGCAGTAGTGGGAGATACTGTAATGACTTCCATGAGCTGTAAAGTTGTCCTGGTTTCGGCTGGGATGGAGTTGATTTTCTTCCTATTAACTGGTATAGTGCTGTGTGTTGGATGTAGTGTGAGAATAATGTTGATAACACACTGATGTTTTAGTTGTTGCTAGGTAATGTTTACGCTAGTCAAGGACTTTTCATCTTTCCGTGCCCTGCCAGGTGTGTGGGGAGCTGGGAGGGAGCGTGGCTGGGACGGCTGGCCCAGTGGGCCCATGGGCTATTCCATACCATATGACGTCATGCTCAGCATATGAATGGTGGGCGAAGAAGAAGGAGAGTGATGGCGTTTTTCTTCCCAAGTAATCATTACGCATGATGGAGCCCTGCTTTCCTGGAGATGGCTGAACACCTGCCTGCCGATGGGAAGTGGTGAACGAATTCCTTGTTCTGCTTTGCTTGCGCACGCGGCTTTTGCTTTCCCTATTAAACTGTCTTTATCTCAACCCACGAGTTTTCTCACTTTTACCCTTCTGATTCTCTCCCCCAGGGCACCCAGGGGGAGAGAGTGAGCAGCTGTGTGATGCTTAAGGGCCAGCTAGGGTTAAACCACAAGAAAAGTATATTAAATTCATAACACAGTTATAGTTACTTTAATGCCACAGTACATGTCAAGCAAAGCATATGTTCATGAGCAAAAGGAAGTAACCCATGAAGTTAAAAACATGCTGTTGAATGCAGTCATACAGATCTTAGCAGAAGACATTAAGTGCAATAACTATCTCAGTACCATTATTGCTGAAAAAATATTAATGAGTCCAGGATGAAACAGCACACCTGCAGAACATAGAGTTCAATGGAAAGAAAATGTCATTTCAACTGATTGAGTATCACAAGGAGGGGACAGGTCAGCCAAGTTGATGAGTTGGCTATAGTGTGAACAGATTTAATGCATGGTGGCAGCTTCACAACACTACAGGCTTGTTCCACCAAAGAAGTGAAGGCTGACACTTGACTGAGGCTCTTAAACAGTTTTTTTCCAGAGCTGTGAACATAAAGCTTATCCCAGTGGTTTGTTCTGTCCCAGCTATCTTTAGTGTATCTTAAAAATTGATTTATACTTTGAAGTGGTATATAACATGCTCGCAAAGTCCTTTTGTGCAAAACTAGACATGATCCAAATGCTGCCCACAAAGAGCGGCTGTTGATAAAAAGTTATCCACATTAAATCATGATAGCAATTCAGTGTTCACCCATACTGCAAAGGGACAGGATACCGTAAGTCCAGAAGTACAAGATAACAATCCCCATATATATCCCCATATCATGAAGAAAAGAAAGTGTAATAAAACAGTGATATTTAAAACCAATATAACAAAAAGTAAAAACATATTCCCACAGAGATTCAATCTTGCATAAAGTCAGCAGTTCATACATAGCATTCTCTTTCTTATGCCTCCCACATCAGTGATGACCAGCAAGAATCAGATTACTGGGGGTAGAGTATTGTAAACAAGTGAGTGCAAGATAGTGCAAAAAGGCAGCTGTAAGTGACACTGTTGTAGTTTAAGATAGCAGGCAGCCAAACACCACCCAGCCACTCACTACGCCCATCCTCACAGTGGACTTTATCTCCCTCTACAGTACATAAGGGTTTTGATTAGGCAGGGCCAACTCTATTGGTAGATCCCCCAGTGTTAACTAACCAGGTGGCTTTTGCTAAATGTGTATCCCAATGCTTGAATGTCCCACCACCCATTGCTCTCAGCGTTGTCTTTAGCAGTCCATGGTATCGTTCCATTTTCCCGGAGGCTGGTGCATGGTAGGGGATGTGATAGACCCACTCAATGCCATGCTCTTTGGCCCAGGTGTCTATGAGGGTGTTTCGGAAGTGAGTCCCATTGTCTGACTCAATTCTTTCTGGGGTGCCATGTCGCCATAGGACTTGCTTTTCAAGGCCCAGGATGGTGTTCTGGGCAGTGGCATGGGGCACAGGGTATGTTTCCAGCCACCCGGTGGTTGCTTCCACCATGGTGAGCACATAGTGCTTGCCGTGGCGGGTTTGTGGGAGTGTGATATAATCAATCTGCCAGGCCTCCCCATATTTCTATTTCAACCATCGTCCTCCATACCAAAGAGGCTTTACATGCTTGTCTTGCTTGACTGCAGCGCATGTTTCACATTCATGGATAACTTGTGCAATATCGTCCATGGTCAAGTCCACCCCTCGATCACGAGCCCATCTATATGTTGCATCTCTTCCTTGATGGCCTGAGGCATCATGGGCCCACCAAGCTATAAATAATTCACCCTTATGTTGCCAGTCCAGATCCACCTGGGCCACTTCAATCTTAGCAGCCTGGTCCACCTGCTGGTTGTTTTGGTGTTCTTCAGTGGCCTGACTCTTGGGTACATGAGCATCTACGTGACGTACTTTTACAACCAGGTTCTCTACTCGGGCAGCAATATCTTGCCACTATGCGGCAGCCCAGATGGGTTTACCTCTGCGCTGCCAGTTGTTCTGCTTCCATTGCTGCAACCACCCCCACAGGGCATTTGCCACCATCCATGAGTCAGTATAGAGATAAAGTACTGGCCATTTTTCTCGTTCAGCAATGTCCAAGGCCAGCTGGACGGCTTTCACCTCTGCAAACTGGCTCGATTCACCTTCTCCTTCAGCAGTTTCTGCAACTTGGCGTATAGGACTCCATACAGCAGCCTTCCACCTCCGATGCTTTCTCACAAGGCGACAGGACCCATCAGTGAACAAGGCATATTGCTTCTCATTTTCTGGTAGTTTATTATACAGTGGGGCTTCTTCAGCACGCGTCACCTCCTCCTCCTCTGGGGATATTCCAAAATCTTTGCCTTCTGGCCAGTTCGTGATCACCTCCAAGATTCCTGGGCGACTGGGGTTTCCTATTCGGGCCCGTTGTGTGATCAGTGCGACCCACTTACTCCACGTAGCATCGGTTGCATGATGTGTAGAGGGGACCATCCCTTTGAACATCCAGCCCAGCACCGGCAGTCGGGGTGCCAGGAGGAGCTGTGCTTCAGTACCAACCACTTCCGAAGCAGCTTGAATCCCTTCATATGCTGCCAATATCTCCTTCTCAGTTGGAGTGTAGCGGGCCTCAGATCCTCTGTATCCCCGACTCCAGAACCCCAGGGGTCGACCTCGAGTCTCCCCTGGTGCTTTCTGCCAGAGGCTCCAGGTAGGGCCATTCTCCACGGCTGCGGTGTAGAGCACATTTCTGACATCTTGTCCTGCCCGGACTGGCCCAAGGGCTACTGCATGAACTATCTCCTGTTTAATTTGGTCAGAGGCTTGTCGTTGCTCAGGGCCCCATTTGAAATCGTTCTTCTTCCGGGTCACTTCACAAAGAGGGCTTACGATTCAGGCTATAATCTGGAATATGCATTCTCCAAAAGCCAACCACGCCTAAGAAAGCTTGTGTTTCCTTTTTGCTAGTTGGTGGGGACATGGCTGTTATTTTGTTGATCACATCCATTGGGATCTGATGACGTCCATCTTGCCATTTTATTCCTAAAATCTGGATCTCCTGTGCAGGTCCCTTGACCTTACTTTGTTTTATGGCAAAACCAGCCTTCAGATGGATTTGGACTATTCTCTCCCCTTCCTCAAAAACTCCTTCTGCTGTGTTGCCCCACACGATGATGTCATCAATGGATTGCAGGTGTTCTGGAGCCTCACCCTGTTCCAGTGCAGTGTGGATCAGTCCATGGCAAATGGTAGGGCTGTGTTTCCACCCCTGGGGCAGTCGGTTCCAGGTGTACTGGACGCCCCTCCAAGTGAAAGCAAACTGTGGCCTGCACTCTGCCGCCAAAGGGATCGAGAAGAACGCATTAGCGATATCAATTGTGGCGTACCACTTGGCTGCCTTTGACTCCAGCTCGTATTGGAGTTCTAGCATGTCCGGCACGGCAGCACTCAGTGGTGGCGTGACTTCGTTCAGGCCACGGTAGTCTACTGTTAGTCTCCACTCTCCATTGGACTTTCGCACTGGCCATATGGGACTGTTAAAGGGTGAGCGAGTCTTGCTGATCACTCCTTGGCTCTCCAGTCGACAAATCAGCTCATGGATGGGGATCAGGGAGTCTCGGTTGGAGCGGTATTGCTGCTGGTGCACTGTTGGGGTAGCGATTGGTACCTGTTGTTCTTCAACCCTCAACAACCCCACAACAGAAGGGTCCTCCGAGAGACCAGGCAAGGTGGACAGCTGTTTAATTTCCTCCGTCTCCAGGGCAGCTATACCAAAAGCCCACCGGTACCCTTTTGGGTCCTTGAAATACCCTCTCCTGAGGTAGTCTATGCCAAGGATGCACGGAGCCTCTGGGCCAGTCACAATGGGGTGCTTCTGCCACTCGTTCCCGGTTAGGCTCACTTCAGCCTCCAATACAGTTAACTCTTGGGATCCCCCTGTCACTCCAGAAATACAAATGGGTTCTGCCCCTTTATAGCCTGATGGCATCAGGGTACACTGTGCACCAGTGTCTACGAGAGCCTTATACTCCTGTGGCTCTGATGTGCCAGGCCATCGAATCCACACAGTCCAGTAAACCCGGTTGTCCCTTTCCTCCACCTGGCTGGAGGCAGGGCCCCTCTAGTCCTGGTCATCGCATACGTTACTCACTGCCTGTAGACACAAATCAGAAGTCCCTTTATTAATATCGGAAGCAAAGTCAGCCCTTCTTGCTCTGTCTGGGGAACTGCTCACTGGAGACTGGAGCAGCAGTTTTCCTGGGAGAACCCCCTTTTGTGGTTGTTTTTCCTTGCAACTCACGTACCTGTGCCTCTAGGGTCAAGGTAGGTTTTCCATCCCACTGCCTCATGTCCTCTCCATAGTCACGCAGGTAAAACCACAGGGTGCCCTGTGTGTGTACCCATGATATCTCCTCTCTTGAGCAGAGGGACACTTGCTCCTAATGGCTGAGACACTGGCCCGTGCAGGTGGGGAGCAGGACATATCCTCTTTGAGTTGCTGGACCTCCCGAGGCAGTTTCTCCACAGCAGAGACACAGGCCCGTAGGGAGGAAGAGAGACTTCCTTCGTATTGCTGGAGTTGGCCAGCCAATTCATCCACTGTTTGTTCCTCTCCATCTCTCCAGGTCATTATTGCCAATGAGTTTGCATGTGACGCTGGTGCACTCCGTACAAACTTCTGCCACATGGGTTGCGTACACTGGACTTCATCTGGATCTTTGGATAACTGCTCACTGTTCAGGTCATCATAAATCACCTCCAGCACGCCTAGTTCCCTCAGGTACTGGATACCTCTCTCCATGGTGGTCCACTTGCCTGGGTGGCATATAACATCTTCCTTGAAGGGATACCTTTCCTTCACGCCTGACAGGAGTCGCCTCCAGAGGCTGAGGACTTGTGCCCCTTGTCCAATTGCTTTGTCAATGCCCCCTTCCCTAGAAAGGGATCCCAGCTGTCTGGCTTCCTTCCCCTCCAATTCCAGGCTACTAGCCCCATTATCCCAGCATCAGAGCAGCCGGGTGACAACATGCTCGCCTGTATGAGGAGTGGAATCTCTTCCCATATCTCGCAGCTCATTCAGGCACAGGGATCAGGTGGTTACCATCTCATTTACGGGTTCTGCCTCCTCCGCCTCCTGTTCTCATGAGGGCCCTGGTTCATCTTCATCCCTTACTGGATGAGCTGATTTTCTTGTGTATTTCTTCTTGTGTATAGGGGCAACTGATACCGGCACAGGTTGGTCCTCCGGTTCAGCCGCAGTACCTGTCACGGGGTTTGAGTAGCCGCAATGCCTGTCGCCAGTGTTGATCTCTGGACGGTGTTCCTGAATAGTTGTTTAACCCTAAACAAGACCTGAACCACATTCAGGAGACATAGCAATAGGAACATGCTTGTTTGAACATCCCAAGGATTTTCTAAATTCTCAGGAACTGTTGTGGATGTCTTCATGAAGAGGACAGAAGAAAAAGGAGTTTCTGGAGATATGAAAGGGAAGATGAACAAGTGGGGGAAAGCATCCCACCTTGTCTCCCCCGTAAATTCCTCCTCTGAGGAGAAAAGGTAGAGAGTGTTATTTATTAATAGTTTCCGAGAGGTGGCTCCTGAGGTACAGAGATGATGGCGATACTGAATACAGATACCAGATTAGACTCACGACCAGTGATTTTTATCATATCATTAAACAGTGTTACACAGTGTAGCAAAATAACCTTGACCCAGTTCCAAGCAGTGATAAACAGCACAACAGGAAACACATACTGCAAGCAAGGTATTACGTAACCCAACATTGAGAACCAGCCCCACAACTTTGAGAGCCAATACATCAACATTGTGACCAGCAACTATTAAACCAATATAATGAATGCTTATAACAGTTTTGCCTTAACACGCTTTGGTCATATGTCGTTATCTCAACCCTTCGTGCCCCACGTTGGGCACCAAGATGGACTGTTGTGGTTTAACCTGGCAGGCAGCCAAACACCACACAGCCGCTCGCTCACTCCCCCCCACACAGTGGGATGGGGGGAGAATCAGAAAAATAAATAAAATTCGTGGGTTGAGATAAAGACAGTTTAATAGAACAGAAAAGGAAGGGAAAATAATAATAATAATGATAGAATATAAAATGAGTGATGCACAGTGCTATTGCTCACCACCCATGCTGACCGATAACCAAGTAGCGATCGCTACTTTCCGGACCACACCTCTTTTTTTATGTACTGAGCATAACATCAAATGGTATGGAATACCCCGTTGGCCAGTTTGGGTTAACTGTCCTTGCTATGCCCCCTCCCAGCTTCTTGTGCACCTGGCAGAGCATGGGAAGCTGAAAAGTCCTTGACTAGCGTAAACACTACTTAACAACAACTAAAACATCAGTGCATTATCAACATTCTCCTCATACTGAATCCAACACACAGCACTAGGAAGAAATTTAACCCTATCCCAGCCGAAACCAGGACACACTGTAACAAGCAAGCGTTGTATATGCAGAATGACTTGGGAAAAACAGTAAGCCAGAGCGTTTAACTTAAATGTTTTGGTTAACAAGAGGTTACACTTCCCATATGCATTTTATTTCCTATCATTGCTTTACCGAATTTGTGAATAAGTCTACATACCATACATGACTAGAATCTTCATTTCATACTTATTGATGCCTGTTCACCTTTCACCTGTTCAACTTTCTAATGGTCTCCTAAACACCAAGTTGTTAATTTAAGTTTTTGGTAGACAGACTGCCTTTTTCACAGGCAGAGTAACTTCTGTTTCAGAGGATAAATTCAGAAGAAAACAAGCCCTTGAAAGGAGGTACAAACAAAGCCTATATCTCCCCTAAAAAACTTTGAGAATGACTTTGTGAGGAAAGCTTTTCTTCCCTACTTCCTGTTTTAGCTATTTTCAGGGAGCACCTCTGGCCTATGAACTTTATGGGAAGCTATTCTCATGCTCCTTGGAAGGCATCAGTCAAGTCAGTCAGTATTCAAAGTAACTCAGGAGAGCCTTGTTGCATGTATAATCCAATAGCTCAAGTGAGGATACACAACTTTAGTTGGCTATTACCAAACTGCTGAGCACTCACATTTTTCAAGTCAGTGACCTACTTTCGTATATTACTTACTATCTTCAGTGGTGACCCCAGTTTTCTCTTCACTCCAGTCACTCCAGTAGCCCACTCCATCTTCCTTCATGCAACGAATTGAAAAGACATACTCTGTGTAGGGTCTGAGCCCTTGAACACTGAATGAAGTTCTTGGTGAAGCTGTATCTTCAGGAGGAACCTGTAAGTGGAAGGAAGATTTTACAGGCACTGATCAAAAAGTATAAAGCTGAGTTCTGTGCTACTACAGCTCCCATCCAAGAGGGCTCCCCACTGCTAACAGCTTAAACCCTGTATTACACACCCAATACAACATTGTTTCTCCCCTCTGTTTTCCAAAGCTACAATTCTCAACCACTGTTTGGTAAGGAATTGGTCATAGCATGTGTATTTACCAGATGTAACACAATATATACACTAGAATAGGTAAGCAGCTATCTCTCATATTCTGTTTTCTTTTTTAATCAGTTCATGTCTACCTCTCCTAAGCATAAGTCATACAAAGTTTCTTCCTTCCTATATAATTCCTCTACTTACTGATCTGTAATACCCTGCCTCATGTTTCAGAGCTTTGCTAGGTATTGCCTGATTATTCATTGCAAAATACCTGTGCTAGAAGCCTCCTATTGATAGAGGGAACTAACACTTAAGGGTTAATAGCAGAGCCATTGTCTGGCTTGCTAGTGCAATCTTTTGCAGCTAGCAACTCGGATAGACAAGATGCTGTTATAAGCATAATAAATATTGTAAGCAGAAGTTACAAAGGCTGTGTAGATAACAGGATCCTTGAATTACTAAACTAACTAACAATTCCTGACTGAGACCTTACTGTGGTGCATCCTCCCACTTGATAAGAGAGGATAAACCTTGAGCTGGCTTGTTAGGCCTCTATGTAACACCTGTGATGAGATAAGTGTCCTATGTAAATCACTAACAATGAACAACTGTGAAGGGATAAGTGTTAAAGGACAAGATAACCTGATGCCTTGTTACATTCCAAGAGTCAAGGAACTGATGAGTTAATTAAGTGACCATATATAGACAAAGGAAGCCCAGAGTTCAACTAACAGACACAGTGAAGACAACTATGGACAACCACCAGAGAAGGAAAAGACCCTAACCCTAATTTTACTGCGCATGCTTGGACTATGTAAATGACTTCCAGGAACTCATTACCATAAGACCACCTTTTCTAAGGAATGTAATGAATATGTACATATGGATTGCATATAACCCTGTCCTGGTTTCGGCTGGGATAGGGTTAAATTTCTTCCTAGTGCTGTGTTTTGGATTTAGTATGAGGAGAATGTTGATAACACACTGATGTTTTCAGTTGTTGCTAAGTGCCCTCCTAGTCCAAGGACAGCTCCCATGCCTACTGACTGAGCTAGGTACACAAGATGGGAGGGAACATAATCAGGACAGCCAGCCCAGCTGGCTAATGGGGTATTCCATACCATGTGACATCATGCTCAGTATATGAATGGTAGGCATGATCCAGGAAGTAGCAATCATTACTGGGTTATCGGTCAGCGCGGGTGGTGAGCAATTGCATTGTGCATCACTCATTTTGTATATTCTATCATTATCATTATTATTTTCCCTTTTTCTGTTCTATTAAACTGTCTTTATCTCAACCCACGAGTTTTTCTCACTCTTACCCTTCCGATTCTCTCCCCGTCCCACTGAGGGGGGTGGGGGAGTGAGTGAGCAGCTGCGTGGTATTTGGCTGCCTGCCAGGTTAAACCACAACAAACCCCTGTAAGTTAAGTACCCTGGCACACACAATTGTGGTGGGGCAACCCCCCGTGCTGCCCAGCACTGAATAAACATACCTACTTTATAACCTTCTAGGTTGTGGAGTCTGTTTTCCACACGTCACTATAAAGCTAGAGAATTCAGGGTCATTTCTTCCAGTGATATAGAACAGTGTTTCTTAACTGACATTAGAAATAGTTTTTTTTCAAGTCTCACACCTTCACTTTAGAGTAGTTTATAATTTTACTAATAATGAGTTTATTTCCATAAGCTCTTTCCTTTTTCTCTTAACTAGCAACTGAATGCCAGAAAATATTCTTAGTGCATATGTACAGGAACAGATATGTTATGTAGATAATTGATATATGTATGTACATACACTGACTCCATCACATGTTATTCCACTTGCAATTAAGGTTTTGTTTGTTTTGTTGTGTGGTTTTTTTTATAGTGAGCAACCCTGCAATAGGCATGACTGCAGATTAAATACACATGCAGAACATTTAAGAGGTTAATTCTGAGTGCAAAGAATCATCAAAGTATTGATTAATAGGTTGGTCTTCTAGCTGAAGTAACTAGTCAAATTTTACCACAGCTAAGCAAGCTCAGTTGTTTTATAAGTTACTATTTCAATGGTCTTGTGCATATGTTAAAAGGAGAAGACAAGTTAAAAGGACCTAATAGAACAATGTATCAAGATTCTGGAGTTGCAGAATAAGCTGTGCGGGACAGTGCTCTATAAAATATGAATACAAGTGACCTTAATTTAATCTCTGCATCTAAAGCTCAAAAAGTTCCTCCAAAGGAATACACTGCATTAGTCACAAGCAGCTGTGTTATGCTATCTGCTTCAAACACCATATTTTGCTAAGTCAGAAGCAGTCTTCCTTCCAAGAAGTCATGAAACTCAGAATACCTTTGGTCCTATGTACTAACACAAAAGACAGGAAGATTTTGATGAAAAGAGTGTTTCTGGAATACTGCTGCTCTGAGAGAAGGCTTAAAGGCAGGCAAAACTGAGGAGCTATTGAAAATATGTCCATGGACTGATGTAGAAAAAACCTCTTGATGACATGCACTATGTAAGGCATACTCCTTACTCTTTTCCAGTTCCTTGATTGCATCAAGCTAAAGGCATGTATGCAGGACAACCATACTGTATAAAGGTACAGCAAGTTCAAAAAAGCATCCCAACACTGTACAGCATTTGCCCAAGCTTTAATTGACATTTAGATCAGTAGTTTTGCATGCACATGGGAAGACTGAAGTTCATGAATGTTCTAGATACTGCATGTACAGAATGAAAATTCAAAATAAGCATACTGCAATATGAAGGGGAGGAGAGCAGAGAAGTCCACAAAGGAAAGACAAGGTCCCTGTACTCTAGATTACCAAAAACCCTAGCTCACAAGCCTTCATGAGTAGGCCAGATAAACTACCTTGGGAGGCCACATAAGTCCTAAGGATAATAAAGGGAATGCTCTGAACTGCAGCAGTAAAGGAACTTCTGCTGCAGTTTGACAAATGGCTGGGTTACAGCAGAAGAGTGACAAGGGACGTTAACTTGTATTACCTTCATCCAATTTGTTTCACCAATGATCCTATAGCGAATATTGAATTTCAGTTTCATCACAGCTGCTGAAATCCGGTTCTCCCAGGAAAGCTTCAGAACAGTAGGCAGTATTCCTGAGTTGACTGATAAGTTGTGTGGAGACAGAGGTTTAACTAGAAGAGAAGAAGTTAGAGTCAACTCTACAGCTGTATTATTTTATCATGCCTCTAGCAGTTGGTACGCTATGCTGTAACACTACCATTAAGGCCTCTCACAAGCCCAAATAGCTGCTACTTCACACCAGTTTCTAAAGCAGCAAGTTCTTGTAAGTAATATATCTGAATGGTGATCAAATCCCTCACCTTCCCTACCTTTGTCCAGCACAGTTCAAGTTCTAGTCAACAATATTTTGGCAGTGTTAATTTTTATACTGAAGAAACATTAATATGCCAATTCAGCAATATGCACAGAAGCTGCAGTTGTATGTACTTTACTAAAGCTTAAGAGGCATATAGTTACCAATCTCAATGGGATCAAAAACAAGAGGATCAGATTCAGCCTTCCCGAGAGCATTTGCTGCTTCTACCCAGACTTCCAGGTTAACGAAGAACTGAACATCAGTAATGGTACAAGAATTATTTACATCTTTTGGTATGCAGTCAGGAAAGTTATCTCGTGACCTAAATAAAAAAGGAAAAACAAGGTAGAAAGCATTGTTTGGTTTCCTTTAGAGAATCTTTTTAACTAGATCAGAGTGATCAATCAGTTTATAGCTCATATGTTTCCCTCTCTGCCCTTATTTTTGCAAGCGGGGGGGGGGGGGTGGTGGTGGTGGGGAAGAAGAAAAAGGTGAAGAGATTAGAATGGCTTGTTCAGCCACAAATGCAAGGTTGCATTACAATAGAAACTAGAATCAAATCTCTTGACTTAAAGTCATGTACCTTCAAAAGTATAAGCCAAAGTATTGTAATTATGAAGTCATAAAACACCCACTTAGCTTAAAAAAAAATAAAGATCATAAGCAATATGGCTAGTAGCTATAAGCATACTCATGCATTAAAGAGGTAGTCATTTTACCTGCATACCCTTCAAGAGTACAGTGTTACAGCTACTACACATCATTATTTTTGTTCACCATCTTCTGCTGCACTAACAGCAGAGACAGTTCTAGGGGTATAAGGAGATTTGCCTAGTATTATCCATACTTTCTACCACACTCATTACTAAAACACTTCAGAGGAACAGGGGAGACAAAACTGCAGGCAGCCATTCCTTTTCCAGAGAGGAGCAGCAATTCTGTCCGCTCCATTTTAAACTACAAGAGACCATTTGAAGAGTTTGAAAAATTAAGTCAGTTTACTTTTATAGGATAAAGACTTTTCCTGAAGCTTTCATGTTAGGATTAATCATGGACAAACCATTCTGAGTACTTAGGGACAAATAGACAACACCTCTACAAAATCTAGTCACTATATGTTGGTTTCTTTACTTGTTTAGAATGTGATAGTCACCACAAAAAACCCCACATAAAATACATAATTTGGGTACAGCCATATGATTATGCATACTGTACTCAAGCCACACTAATCACATTTGAAGAATGGGAAAATAGGACATAGCTGTTACTCCAAAACAAGTGCAAATTTTTAATTCTGACTTAAATTACTTTAAATGGGAACTTCTTTAACTCTTCCCTTCCCCAAAAAAATAGACAACAATGCTTCAGAAAACTAGATTTAAGTTAAGAATTCATCTGAAGTATCAAGGAATTTCAAGGAAGTTCTGTTTAGCCTACAAACATTCTTTTAAAGTATTTAGATATTCTAGAGAGCTACTTACCATCTGTATTTCAACCTAAAATGAGTGTCCAGGAACATATGCCTTCCAGGGTTCCAGGTACAAGTCATAGGATATTTGAGTTTTGACACCTGATGCACAACACAACTTAAGTTCTTGGGCTTCTCTGGGGGCACTGTACAGAAAAAGTTAGCAATAATTAATCTATGTTTCAATCCAGTAAGAATCATGCTAAGTGTCCCATTAGAGCAATTTCAGTGATCATCAGAAGTATTTATAGTCCTACAAATTTCTAAACAAGGGGGTAAAAAGTGCTAGAGACCATCCAGCAATGGAAGTCAAGAAGTTTAAACAGCTGCTCTGAGAAACAGTAGGTTGTATAAGGAACAAGCACCTGACACAGTAAGAAACCACACAGAAGATTTCTCATTGAGGCAGAAAAACATATCAACTATCTCTCATCTAAATCTATTTTAGTTGACACAGGAAAAGTGCTAGCAAGCAGTACAGCTGCATTGGCATATACTGGCTTTGCCAATAACCTGAGCTCTAAGGCAACTGTGATAGGTCTATCCTCCCCAGCTAAGGGAGAGGGATGCTTTAGTTGCCAACACCTACAAGAAAGATAAAGGATCTTCATCAATGTGCTTTAGTAGCATATAACAAACTTTTTCAGAGGGCAGCTGAATTTTTTTTTTTGCTTCTTAAATTTAAATCATAGCATACAAAGATAACACTGAGTTTGTTTCTACCTTTTAGAATATTACTATTTACAAGCGTGTAGTGTACTTGAGTTTTATTTCTTTTCAAGCAGAAAATGCCATTTTCAACAGAACTACCTTATGAACATGCTTATAGTTTTGTTCATGAATAGCTGTATTCTTCTCAAACCTGTTGTTCTCATGGTTTACAGAATTTTTCTTTAATTGACAGAATGAAGACACAGTAGCTTTAAATACAAATGCATATCAAAATTCATATGTGAATTACAACTGTAGAATGTTATCTGTACTGTCATTCAATTTATCATCTTAGTATATTGTATCTGTCCTCACCTTTCCATGTATTTTGTCTGTCCCATCTGGCAAGAAATTTACTCCCCAGAAATTGAAACAGAAGAAGTTGTTTTTCTGTGAAAGCATTTTGTAACTCATACTAAAACCACATTAATTTAAATTGTGAACTCAAGACAGCCTTTTGTATACAGACCATGCAACAACTGCAATACCTTTTGACAACACTAGGAGGCAACATAATTCATCAGCCATTCATACTCAGGAATTAAGGACACATGAACATTTATCCATCATTTTATAAACTGTCCACCAACTAATTAAGCAGTAGTATATGAAGTTATTTGTATTACTTTCTGAGGACCTCAGTCTTGTCTCAAAGAGCACTTGCTCAGAACTATGCAAGTGCTATTGTGCTTAAACAAGGCAAGTTTTAATTAGTTAGAAGTATTTTCTTATGTATAAGGGTAGAGTAATCCAAATAGTATGTTCCATCCTTAATGCAGTTCAGGCTTGATTTAGTTGTACAGATGGACTAAATATTTCTCAGTCCATTAATGAAGAAAACATTAAGTAGAACATACAACCTTATCGTATTTCCTTGAACATTGAAACAGCAACAAGAAGTAAGGAAAAGTTAATTTGTTTCCTAGGATATATTTCAGTTAAATTCACATCTTCTTTCTGAAATGTAAATCTTCCTGCTTCAACATTTTTCTGTTTATGAAATACTCCAGAGTAGCTTATTTCTTAGAAAACTTTATTCTGTGCATATTTACCAGCTTTGATAGCATATGATTTGACAGTGGTTTTATACAGTTATCCAGGAGCTGAGGAAATGGAAATAAGTGTCTCATGCACTTTTTATTGTTCACATTCTCTTCCCTATTTCTCAGAAGCAATTTTCTTAAGACCAGAATAAAAGGCAAGAAAAACAGTACTTACAGCCTAATGTAACTGTAATTCCATAAATGTTCTGCTCAATCTGTCCATCTGCTAAAATGTTGCAGGTCAGAGGAGTAGCTAGTGAAGAAGTGTCATTAAATGTGACACTGGAAACTGTTCTGTTTATTTCATGATATTGTTCTTTAGGTACCACTCTATTTTTCATTTTCCAGATAATTTGATTAGCATATATATTGCCAAAGTCACGACAGCTCTCATTCAAAATGCATAATGCTGTGAAATTGGAACCAAGGGCCAATACAGGAGACTCTGGGATGATATGACCACATGACTGTACAAGTCCACCTGAAACTAAAAAGAATGGCATCAATTAAAAAAACCTAGAGCATTCCATAATCAATATTGCTGATGCAACACTACTGTAATATTAAAAATATTACAACATGTGTCTAAGCAGGAAATGAATTAGTTACTTGACAGTTATAAAACTGAAATGCATTAGTGGACCACCAAGCACAGATTTAAGGGGCAAAACCAGTGTAGTGTTCCCTAAGCTTTGCAAAAACATTTTACCAAGCAAGAAAAGCTCAATTAATAAACAAGGGCCTTTAGAGAGAAGAGAGTCAAGGATTGAATGTTTAGTATGTTTTGAAGGAGGAGGGTAATATACTTGAGGTTACTCTTGCAGTTAAAAAGGTATTTTTCTGTTGAGAAAGTTAAGAAAAAAATTGGGATAAGCGTGCACCTTTGTTGTGATGGACTAGTTTTAGAAGAGTTACATGCAAACAGTTAAAGAATTGAGTTGTCCATTTCAAAAGCTTCAATATTATACTATAAGAGTATCTGCAAATTATAGTGAACTCTGCACATTTGATAGTACTCTTCTTACAAAGGAACTTCAACACAATAAGATTGTGACTATTGCTACACAGGCACATAAATAGAAAAGCATCAAGTTTTAAAGATGAAAGGTCAGCTGACTGAAATACTGCCTTGAATCAACAGCCATACTAAACATCTTCAGGATGATCATTTGCTATACAATAGAAGCAGCCTGTAGCTCTAACCTGATCATAAAGCCTACAACACTAGTTCACTGGTAGCTTATTGCTTAACAGCTGTTTAGTCTGACTAAGACATGCTTTCATTTAGATACCATTTGGCATATGTGAAATTAAACTTCAGTCTGCTACAGTTACCAACTCCAGTGATGTCAGTGGAACCAAAGCAATCTTCCACTGACCAAAGTCACTTCACTCTCTCTGTACACAGACCAGTAATGAATGGAAGCAGAAGTTAGTATTGGTTTGAACACTGCATTATTTTACCATAAGATTAGGAGCACAGCCTAGGTCTCTTTATCCTAATACATCTCGCTTTCTGCCCCCACCCCACAAGTATCTAGACAAAAAGCAAATATGTGCTTCAAGCATCCAATTAAAGAAGTTCTACAAGTCTCTTATACTTGAAAGACAGAAGTCTTACCTTCAAGAGAACAAATATTCAAGAACAGATATAAGCCATAGGCCACCCAGTTCCACCCAGAAAACATGCTGCACAGAATTCCTATAACAGAAAAAGATAATTTTTTTTATTTAAGCTACTCTTCACTTTTAGATCACTGTCAAATTCAGATCTGTATTTGATCTATGACAATTTCTCAGGTATGCACATTTACTTTCCTGAAAGAGTTAGTATCTTCCCACTCTAGAGAAAGAATGGGGCATATTCTTTCCATTTTACTCACTACTATAACAAAATCTAATGTCTATTTAAGACAACTGATATAGTTTAAAGGCTCTTTAGTTATAAATTTAAGAAATGTATCAGCTTAAGGTTTTCCTGTCGTGTATGGAAACAAACTTCACTGGTACTTCTGTGGGATGTTATCAGTTAGAATAGAGAGCATAACACTGCAGCTCAGGTTTTAAAGCAGAACCCTATCAATTTGATTATGGTTACCATACTTATCTAGCTTTCAAAGGCACCGATATAAACACCTTGCACAAGGTTCAGAACAACTCACCACAAAACCAAGTGTCTCATTCACAAGAGTGACTTAAAGTACATTTAAGAATTACAAAGCACAACACTTCCATATCAAGAACTGTTGACTACTACAGAAAAAGCATTACCTAATTCTTCAAAAACCTTACAAGGGAGTTTGTAATTCCTCAAAAGTTGGAAAGTTTTTTTTAACATCTTATGTTCTTGTCATGGTTTAACCTGGCAGGCAGCCAAATACCACACAGCCACTCACTCACTCCCCCCGCCCCCCCAGTGGGACAGGGAGAGAATCAGAAGGGTAAGAGTGAGAAAAACTCATGGGTTGAGATAAAGACAGTTTAATAGAACAGAAAAGGGAGAATAATGATAATAAATAATGATAGAATATACAAAATGAGTGATGCACAATGCAATTGCTCACCACCCGCGCTGACCGATAACCAAGTAGTGATCGGTACTTCCTGGATCACGCCTACCCTTCATATACTGAGCATGACATCACATGGTATGGAATACCCCATTGGCCAGCTGGGCTGGCTGTCCTGATTATGTTCCCTCCCATCTTGTGTACCTAGCTCAGTCAGTAGGCACAGGAGCTGTCCTTGGACTAGGAGGGCACTTAGCAACAACTGAAAACATCAGTGTGTTATCAACATTCTCCTGGTACTAAATCCAAAACACAGCACTAGGAAGAAATTTAACCCTATCCCAGCCAAAACCGGGACAGTTCTTTATTTCTATATTACAGCAGAACTCACTTGTTTTCCCTTTTGACAACTCTACAAAACAGTTTAGAGAAACTGAAGCATTCACAAGGCAGCTTCCACTTCAGTTGTTTTGAAGCCACAAAGTCTCATCTGGATTTTTCAACTTGCAGTTATAAAGCAGCCCTAAATTACTAAAAGCAAGTGACCATTCCCTAGATACTAGGCATATGGGCTATATCATGTTTAGTTACATTTATGCATCTTGAAAGGAATAGGTAGATTGGCTTAGTCAAACAGGGCACCTAGTCCACAAACTTATTTCTACAAGCAGACTTCATCTTGTTCTTATAGCTAGAAACTAAATATATAATTTCTAGGTTTACTAAGATTTGAGATGAGATTTCCTGCAGCATCCCCACTCCTTAAGTTTTATTTTCACTGATCTGACAAAACTTCTTTGGAAACTGGTATTCTGAGCTTTACCCCTATATAAGGCCACTCACTAATAAGTTTAAAGGAATTCCACATTATTCCTTAGAAAGGAAAGTTTAAAAGCTGCATTTACTATTATCAGAGGGAAAAGAAACTGCAGTTTATGACAGGAAATACTCCTTGGTTTTGATAGAATGTAGTTGTGCTGGTTTTGGCTGGGGTAGAGTTAATTTTCTTCATAGTAGCTAGTATGGGGCTATGTTTGGGATTTGTGCTGAAAACAGTGTTGATAATACAGGGATGTTTTAGGTACTGCTGAGCAGTGCTTACACAGAGTCAAGGCCTTTTCTGCTCCTCAGACTGCCCCGCCAGCGAGTAGGCTGGGGGTGCACAAGAAGTTGGGAGGGGACACAGCTGGGACAGCTGACCCCAACTGACCAAAGGGATATTCCATATCATATGACATCATGCTCAGCATATAAAGCTGGGGGAAGAAGAAGGAAGGGGGGACGTTTGGAGTGATGGCGTTTGTCTTCCCAAGTAACCATTACGCATGATGGAGCCCTGCTTTCCTGGAGATGGCTGAACACCTGCCTGCCGATGGGAAGTAGCGAATGAATTCCTTGTTTTGCTTTGCTTGCGCATGCGGCTTTTGCTTTCCCTATTAAACTGTCTTTATCTCAACCCACGAGTTTTCTCACTTTTACCCTTCTGATTCTGTCCCTGCATCCCACCAGGGGGGAATAAGTGAGCAGCTGTGTGTGCCAGCTGGAGTTAAACCACAACAGTAGTTTACTTTTTAATAATGATAGAAAGATGCAAGACATACTTCATATAGGTCAATATGACAAGAGAAGATATTTAAGTACTGATGTATCAATACCAAGCTATAATCCCATTCCTTAAGCATCAGCACATCTAAGGCATCTGTTTTTACAATTCAAGGTAAACAGTATAATGTAAAGAAAATATCTATTCACAAGAATTAGAAACCAACAACTAAATGAAAGCCGATCTCAAACCTTTACAGCAGAGTCTTTGTAGGGCTCACCAACATAGGTGTGTTTCAGTTAAGACTAAAATAATAGCCATCAGAATCACTCAGCAGAATCTTGATTTGTATCTATACTTGGATGTTCATTACTCAAAGGCCACCAAAATTTGCTATATAAAAATTTTATACTAGAAGTATTACTGATTAGAAGACTTGGCAATTAGGTTAACAGGCATCTATATTTGTCACTAGTTTTTTTTTTTACTAAATAAAAAGACTTACTTATAATCAGACTGTATTTGTATGGAATTAAGAATCAAAGCACTATTCCTTTTATGTTGCACTCAAGTACTCTCACTGGGCTAGATATGAAAGCCATTATACAGTTTTAAGTGCAATACATTTTAGATATTAATTACAAGTGTACAGTAAGAACTAAACCAATTGATTTTTGCTTATTAGGAATGTAATGTCTTCCAATATCTGAAAACTAAGTTTTTACCCACCCATGCCTTTCTGCACTTTAAAATCCCAATTGGTTTCACAAATTATAATAAATTCACATGGCAAATACAGCCAAACTCAGAAGAGTATTCTCTTTTAGTTTAGGTCTTCAGACACTGAATAAAACTGGCACATCAGAATCGATTTCAGTGTCTTGACTTACTCTAACATTTATCAGAAATACTGCTTGCTACCCAAAGCTTGTTGTGCTCTATTAAGGATAGACCTTACTTATTAATTACATAATTATTATTAATTATAATTAATTATTTTTTAAAGCTATTTAAGTTGAACAATTTGAGTTGCAGAAGGATCTGAAGCTCCTGAGAACCCTGATGCCAGCTACAAGCTAGGTAGAAAGAAGCAGCTCCACTTTCCTGCTAATTGCCAAAAGCTGCTGAACAGCAGCAAATGCAACTTCCACACTGAAGAAAAAGGAAAGTGTGAAGCAGGTGTAAAAGACAAAAAGGAAATTTTTTTTAAAGAATGTTCAATATAGCATTTCTCTCTGCAATACCAAATGCTTTTTCTGAATCAGTACCACATTAGAACAGCAGCAATGTCAACTAAGTATTGCATTATTACAAAGTTATTGGTTTTCTTTTTGGTAATTACTTATTTCAGGTTAAACAATATTTCCACAAAGCTATTAAAAAACTGCTGGTGTTAAAATCATATTAAGTATGGCTCAGGTTAATAAAAATATACTGTGAAACACCTGAAGGAACATAAAAGCCAACACTTAAAGAGCAATAACCAACTCAACAGAAGTAAGCAATAATATAGAATTATCACATATTTTGCTCTAAAATAGAATGTTTTTCATAAGTCAAAATAAGATTACTTGATCTTTTTAAATAAATGCCATTTCTATATTCAACTGTTTTCCAGACTTGAAATACATTTTAGTTGTCCTGAGCAGATTGATTTACACATGGGAAACTGAAGTCCAAATATCTACTGTTTTGCACTTTGGAAAGTTTAGTATCTGTTTCAAGGGAGCAAAGAAATCCTCCAGTTTATAGTACTATTCCACTGTACTCAGCTCCTGAAAGGCAAGAGAACCGAAACTCATGCTCCATCACCTGCAATGGAAAATTAAGTGGTAAACCCAGCCACCTACAGTACAGGAAACAAGCAGTTGTGACTGTAGTGTCAAAAAAATCACACTACAGTTCAGTATATCTGCTTTGAGGCTGTTCTGATGTATTTTACTTTTTCCCCTGCTGATCAATGCAGTTGCAAGATTGAAGCTACACACCTCTGAACCCACAAAGCAGCTATCACAATCCCTTCTATAGTGTGTGCTATTTTTTAAACCATTAGTCTCTGACTTTTACAGGCTTGATTCTTAATTGAAATTTAGTTCTAGGGGAAAGAAAGAGTTACACTAAGCACTTCCATCCATCCTGCCTAGATGAAAGCTGTAGAAAAAAGAAAAATTATGGTGGGGCTAATAACTAACAAAACAAGCAGCCATACTTCAGATCAGAGTAAGGAAGAGATTTCTATGGAAACTAGTGTTTTCCAATGTGAGCATATAAAGATGCTCAGGTGCAGAAACCCTGCATATAAGTTATACCAAAACTTTAAAACATAGTGCCATCATTCAGAAGAAATGCTGCTAAACACCAGTTGTTCACCATTAACTACTTTGAGTCAGACTAAATTGCAAGTCTGAACAACAGAAAACTCAATACTTTCAGCAATTACACAGCACAGTCCAAAGTCTTCCATTTTACAGACCGGTGCAGTGTATTAGGAATCTAAGGTGAAAGTTCAACCTGATGCTGAACTAACATTGAAGAAGCTAGTCAGTTCAGAAGCTTTTTTTTTTTAAAAAGCCAAGTCAACATTTTATCTCTACTATGTAGTTGTTGTAGACCACAAAGTGAAACAGTTTTTCCTCGCCAATTCTAGTTAGGTACAATGTTAAGTGAAGAGGAAAGGGAGATAGAGAAAGAAACTGATGTTAGAAATTTGTCAGGTTACTTTCACAGTTAAGTCTGCTAAAGTGGCAAGGGATCGAAGTCCATCAAAATACTACACAGTAAGACCAACACGATCAATTTAGAACTACCAGTGGCAACAGTCCTTAATTCATAGAACATAAGTTATCTTAAAGAGGAAAAACCCTGTTAAAATGCTGAGATTACTTCAGTACAGACAGGCATGCAAAACTCATATGCCATGAGATCACCCCATTTAATCCCTAAATCATATGGGACTTCTATTATTCTTCACATCCTGCTACCATTTTGAAAGGAAGGCACTAAGCCTTTATGCCTAAATCTTAAACTGATGCTTCAGGCAGTGTCCTATGAAAACCTAATAACTCCCCTAAAGTCAAGCTGTATACACACAAAGTAGCAACACCATTGTGTTTTATGACTAACTTGTAAATAACAGTTTTTGAAGAAACATCAGGCATTCATGAAAAATGGAAGCCATTACTTATTCCAAGCAACAGAGAGAACTCTTACAAATTATCTTAATCTTATTTCATAAATCATGAAAACAACCCCAAAATGAATACAGGTATATGTCATATGAGTTCTCACCTCTCTGTTTCAGGGAGGTGACAATTACTGTCCAAGTGACCTACAAATGACAATTTCAGTTTAAGAGACTATAACCAAAATGACATTTTCTTGCCAGCAAAGCCAGCTTGCAAGTCAGGAAGTACAGATCACACCACAACCACCACAGGAAGGTGTTAGGTCTATTAAGGCTCATCACATCAATCACAAAAGCCCAAAGGTTGTTGGTGAATAGATTTCTAGAAACTCCTCAAAAAAAATTAAGAGCTAAGCTTACAGCTTCAAGTGGTAATCTCTCACCAAGAATCCACATAGCACACACAGATAGAACAAGGAAACATTACATAAGAGTGATACCGCACATAGCAGCTACTGCTTGAGGTTTCATAACAAGCCAGGTAGTACAAGCCCATCTAAAAAGCTGTAACTACCCTCAAGGAATTTTGATTACTCAAGCTGTAACTGCTTTCTAATTAGGAGTATTTCATCTGCAAACTTCCTTCCTTCCTCCAAGCTTACTTCGTTCTTGGAAATATTTATGAGACTCAAAAACCTCAAACACCTCTGAGAATCACTTGAAAAACTGTACATAGCCTTATACACACAGAATATTCTAAAATTTGTTTTCATATTGAAAATACCTATACACAAATGATATCAAGTAACCTCTTCTCTATCCCTTTCACCAAATAGGGAAAGTCAGTTTTCCACATTACTCATTCTTTGCCTCTAGAAGGAAGCTTCTCCCTACATTTGGGGTTTTAGTATAGCACTCAGTAAAAAACCCAAACAAAGAGGCACAGATTAAAATTATTACAATACCTCATTGAAGGCACCAAATATTTGCTTACAATAATTAAGTCCTTCCTGTTACCTTCTTAAACTGCAGATCACTTTCTCTGAAATACTTCAGCTTTTTTTTTTTTGCAGCTAGCAAGTAGCTTTAGTCTAAAAAGCAAATTAATCTATAAGAAATAACGTCTTAGCATTCTACATTCTCAGCTTGAAGTCAAACCTTCAAGACTGACAACCACCAATGCCAGTTCTCTGATGTGGACAGTTCTCGCTAATATAAGAATCATCCTAAAAAAAAAAAAAAAAAAATCAGCCAAGAGGTTTATTTCTTTTCCTACAACTGTGTTAGTACTAATCCTCCAGAGAAGCAGCATAGGAGAGAGACAGTGGGTCTCCATTTTGTGTAGAAATTTATAGATGTGCATTTTTTTTTTCTCCCCAAAAACATTTATATATGGGCTTTACTTGAAGAGATGACACTTCTAGACATGTAAACAAGATCAAAATATTTATTTTTAATGCTTTACTTCTAGGAAGCAATCTCAATTTTTCATCATCCTCTCCTATTGTGATGCACCAACATACTGATTAGAAGTCTGTTAAATTCAGAAGTTATGCGCTTTCAACAGATACCTTTTACATATCATTATTCCTCTGAAAGTAACAGCATTTAGGAAGAGAAGTACAATTGATTTTTTGTTCCATAAGGGAAAAGAGGATGAAAAAAAGCCCATAACTCCCCAAAGTATCTGTCCTCTTCAGTTTGTGGACCCCTATTCCCCTCCTTCTCAGTGAGAAGACAGATCACTAATGACCAAACAATAACCCCACAATTCTATTACCAGTTTCTCTTTCAGAAATGCCTCAGAAGTAACAAGCAGCCACCAGCTGGCAATCACCTAGTCAGCCTAAAACAAGGAAGAAAACCGAGACTGGGATTTATTTTCCTCTTCGCTGCCAGCACACTTTGCAGACTGCTTTCCTTTGTGCCTCAGTTTCATCACCTGCAAGACGAAAATAACGACACCGTTTTTCTTTAGGAAGACCCGCTGCAAGGATGACTGGAGCTCAGGAGCACATCGGAAGTTAGCAGACAACCCAGGCTGCTCACTGCACCCGCTCCTCCCCAATTCCTCAGGAAATCCTCCGGTAGTTAGACTAGGTGTAAAAAAAGTGTGCCTTTCTTTCAAGGCCAGGGGTTTTCTACCTTCTCATCTACAGGCCACAAGAACAGATCACTTCTAGTGAAGGTAACAAAACGCAACACTTTTCAACAAGAAAATGCCTGCCGATAATATGGTCAAGCTTATCAGAGTTGAAAAAGCCCAAGAGGTAGGAGTCCAGTGAGGGACACAGCATCTTTATTAAGACTGTCGGCATTACCAGCCACCACACTACAGAAAAACCCGGATAATCTTCAGTCTTAACCTCCATGCCATGCCAGTAGTCAATAAAACCGCATCAAGACAGGGGAAGGGTTACGGATGGGGCAACCCCAGCAGCTGGTACTACGCACAGCAGCAAAAAAGTAGACTCGACAGCCCCTCCCGGCCCCCATACCGAGGAGGCCGCAGACGGCCCGGCAGCGGCCGAGGCCATATTGCAATTTAAGCGCCACCGCCGGGCCAGCTCCGTCGCCGCCTACCGAGAGGAGGCGAGAAGCCGCGGCGGGGAGCGTGCAGCAGCACCCGCACCCCCTCACAGCCCACCCCGCTGGGCCGGGCCCCACTCGGAGAGGACCGCTCACGGGCGCGGGCGGAGAAGGCTGCAGCCAGAGGCCCCCGTCGCGAGGGATCGACTCGGGAAACGAGTGGCGCAGGGCTGCCGCGCTCCCCCCCCCCCCCCCCCGCCAGCCCTGGCCGAGCGCCCGCGGCGCACGGCCCACCGAGCGGGTGGAGGCCCCTCAGGGAGAGGCGCACAGAAGCGGCAAAAAAGCTGAGGGGAGGCTGAACAGAAGGGAAAACCGCCTACGACCGCAAGACTCCCCAACCCTTACCTGCTGCTGTTACCGCCTCACAGCATCCCACTCCCCGCCGCGAGTCCCTAAATAACGGCTCCATCGCGCCGGCGGCCCCACGCCTAGTCACGCTCTCTCCCGCCCGCGCCCTTCCCTCTCCGACTCGCGTCGCCATTGGCGCGCGGGGCGCGTGACGTCACCGAAAGGGGGTGGAGCTTCCCGTAACGCGCCGGCTGGTACCAGGATCCCGAGCGTGAGGGATGCGCGTAGCCAGCTGGGGGTGGGAAGAGCGGTGGCGTTGTGTGAGGGGAAGCGGGTGCTTCCCCTCCACCCAACCGCCGCCATCTGCTCGGTGCTCCTCGCCCCCCTCGCGGTGGGGAGAAGGTGAGGGCCATGCCTGGGCCCTTCTCACCTCGGAGAAACGCTCCCCGCAGGGTTTTTCCCTCAAGGTGTGTTTCAGGGAGTGTAAGAACAGACGAGGGGCTGGAGAATCCTGTTTCCCGGGGAGGGGGACGGGAGCGCAGTCACCTCCGTCGCCCCCTGCGGCTCTCGCCTGCGCGGTGGGCAGCAGCCCCAGGGCCCCTAGCTGAAGCGAGACAGACCCAGCCCGGGCCACCGCCGGCGGGACTTCTGGAAGCTTCTCCCGGCCCTTAGTTGGCCGGGCCTGTGCTGCCGGCGTGGCGGGGGTGTCCTCCCGGGCAGGCCTAAGGAGCGAGCAGCCTTCCCAGCGTTTCACAAGGCTCCCCTGGGAGCACGAGCGGCTGGAGAATACTCTTATCAACAGCAGCGGTGTTAGCAAAACACTGTTATCGAGAGCAGTCCCTAGAAAAGGTGTTTGTAGAAGGCTGCGTTGCTAGAAAATGGTCCTTAATATAGATCATTCATGTGATCTGGATCCAGGGAAGCCTCTGGGTTCCCTCGATGGTTATCCTTGTATATTTCTTCATTCAGTAGCCCTGAAAAATGACTTTTGTAAATGGGACACAGTCATGTGCTCTGAGATGTCCTCTTGATTCCAGATTAAATTTTTCCACTTCACAAGTAAGAAGGAACACATTTCAGTGCCACATCCACAAACTTATACCGTGTTAAGAGTGTCAAAGTAGGTTGTTTCTAGTCAGGAAAGTATCAGACATCGCTGATGCATGCCTGAGTTGCTTCCTGCCAGATGCTTTAGGCTTTTGCCCATTTACTTCCTAGATTATCTTTGGACTTGAGTGGGATATGAGCTATATTATATTTTTAGTTACGTCTTTAGAGGAATAGGCAGATTGACCAGACAAGTAGGGCATCTAGTCCAATATTCTGTTTCAAACACTGGCTGGCATGAGCTGCTAATGAGAAAAGATTAAGAACTTTGGAAAAAGATAGCGGAAGATAATCTTTTTTCTCACATGTTTAGTACCAGTCTCTGATTATGTTTGGTTTACTTTCTGAGATGGTTTAATATCCCCAATAAAAATATTGTTGTTACTAACTCTGAGAATGTTGTGTATTTTATACATAAAAAAGTAAAGCTGGATGGGCACTTCAGAGGTCATTTAGTTCCTCCACTTTCCTCAAGACAAAATCAGCTATACTTAAATCATTTCTGATAGGTATTTGTCTAACCTGCAGATTAAATTTATTACTTCATGTCCCTATTCACAGCTGATGCTCTTTCTAGCAACCTTAGATACTTGTAGTGTTGCTGTTTCTCCCATTGGTGGTCTCTGCACTTAATAGACCCAGTCCTTTCCATCTTCTCTTACAGGGTTTTTGGTGTTCAAACGCTTCTTAAAGTATCAGGACAAGTAACATCTGGGGAATAAGTTTCACAGTTTTTTCATTATGAAAAAAAGTACTTGAGCATTACAATTTGTCACTTTTGCTTTCTCTTCAGATTATGGTTCCAGGTGTGTTTGTGCTTACGTTGATGTAGGATTACATTTTGAGAATCATGTATAATTGGTAGATTTTCAGTCTGCATGGATATTCCTGCTTCAGGACCCTCAAAAAAAAAAATCTGTGTTTGGCAACAAAAGGTTAAATAGAACCAGACTTGAACTAGAGGGACAGCAAAAATAATGTATTTTTTTCTCTTGTTTCAGCATGTCTTCTCTGTCCTGTAAGATCATTAGAGTTCTGCTGCTAAATAGACATTCCAGGAGTAGACGCTCAACTCTCCCCCCTTCCCCCAGCCAACAGAAAGCCTCTTGTGACATTCTCATTCCGAAATCTGATAGCCTGAAGCGATTCCTGGTTTATTGCTAGAACTTGTAGAACAACAACCCCCACCCAAATCCAATCCCGTATCAGGCCTCACTTCCATGTATTATAACTCCTCAAATAAGCAAGAGCTCTTGTATTTCACAGACTATTTATAGACTCAGTGTGAAACTATTTCCACATAGCTGAAGTTGCAGAGAAGAACAAAACAATTTGTTTGCAATTGTACTTAATTTTTCTGTATTGACACAAAATATCATTAATATTGTAATAATTTAGTTGCTGTATTCAGTTTTGTCTGAGCTCTTCTTCTAAGATGATGTCCTGGTTTCGGCTGGGATAGAGTTAAATTTCTTCCTAGTGCTGTGTTTTGGATTTAGTATGAGGAGAATGTTGATAACACACTGATGTTTTTAGTTGTTGCTAAGTACCCTGCTAGTAAAGGACTTTTCAGCTTCCCATGCTCTGCCAGGCGCAGAAGAAGCTGGGAGGGAGCATAGCCAGGACAGCTGACCCAACTGGCCAACGGGGTATTCCATACCATGTGACGTCATGCTCAGTATATGAATAGTAGGCGTGTTCCAGGAAGTAGCGATCGCTACTTGGTTGTCGGTCAGCACGGGTGGTGAGCAATTGCATTGTGCATCACTCATTTTGTATATTCTATCATCATCATCATCATCATCATCATTATCATTATCATTATTATTATTATTCCTTCCTTTTCTGTTCTATTAAACTGTCTTTATCTCAACTCACAAGTTTTTTTTTCACTCTTACCCTTCCAATTCTCTCCCCATCCCACTGGGGACAGGGGGAGTGAACGAGTGGCTGTGTGGTGTTTGGCTGCCTGCCGGGTTAAACCATGACAGATGATTAGCTTTCCCGAAGATTTTCTATAGGTTTGGAAAGTGATGATAGCATGCTTGCCTATATACTTTATCTGCTCTTCAGAACCTTCTGCAAACTCTAGATGGATGGAAAGATACCTCAAAAGCATGAAGAAATAGTCTCATGGACAGACTGAGTCCCATTTGTCTATGGTATCAGTCAGCAGGCACAAGTCAGTCCTGTGTGCAACAGTGACATAGATGGTGGGGTAGCCACTGTCCTTGTGGGTGACCTGAAGACAGTCGTCACAGCCTCTGTTGATCACTTTTTGTTTTGTTAGTCTAGTAATTCTCAGTCAGGGCTGCTGTTTGGCTTGCCTTACACTACTCAGAGGAAATCACTTGACATCCATGTTGCAAATGGAAGTAAATGGAATTAAATGTGGTAAGATATATTTTTCTTAAATTATTACCATCTACCCCAAATGTGGTTTGTATTAAACTTTTCCTTCTTTCACAGGCAGGACTGAATGTTTTGGGCAATTACATTACATCACCCAGTGGGTTGAGTTTTGGTTTTATTCTTATGAAACCTAGGGTTTTAATCTGACAGGAGGATTGTTCATGTTGCAGTGATTTCTAGTTCTGTGTCAGCATCTTCTCTAGTAATAACTGCTTCATTTTGAATCTTGTTGGTGAAGGTGAAACTCTCAACTGTGGTCATAAACACTGGGCCAAAACCTCTGCTGGTGTAAACAACGTGGTCCATGGGAGCTGTAATTGCTTACATTCTGGCACGGGGTCTTGTAGCCTGGAATATAAAATAAATTTTCTGGACTGTAGCCTTTTAAAATATAAAGACTGTACTTTCAACACACCAAACATCTGACTGTTCTTACAACATCATTAGACATTTTCTGGTGCAAGCAAGTAAAAACAGGTTAATAGCATTATGACTGCCATTTGATAGAGTCAGGTCATTCGGGAATGTCGTGGCTTAACCCGGCACGCAGTCAAACACCACACAGCCGCTCGCTCACTCCTCCCCCCACAGTGGGACGGGGGGAAGAATCGGGAAAAAAAAAGTAAAACTCGTGGATTGAGATAAAGACAGTTTAATAGAACAGAAAAGGAAGGGAAAATAATAATAATAATAATAATAATAATAATAATAATAATAATAATAATAATAATAATAATAATAATAGAATATACAAAATGAGTGATGCACAATGCAATTGCTCACCACCCGCCGAGTAGCGATCGCTACTTCCTGGAACACGCCTCCCATTCATATACCGAGCATGACATCACATGGTATGGAATACCCTGTTGGCCACTTGGGTCAGCTGTCCTGGCTATGCTCCCTCCCAGCTTCTTGTGCACCTGGCAGGGCATGGGAAGCTGAAAAGTCCTTGACTAGCATAAACATTACATAGCAATAACTAAAACATCAGTGTGTTATCAACATTCTTCTTATACTAAATCCAAAACACGGCATTAGGAAGAAATTTAACTCTATCCCAGCTGAAACCAGGACAGGGATCCCAGGTAAAGAAAACAAATAAGCCCTTCAAGCATGTTGTGAAGTGCCTTTTCTGCACATGGATGATTTCCTGAAAGGCTCTTAAGTTTGATATACTGCATTATATTCGTCCCTACTGATACACAATATACTGCTGTATACTGCACTGTATATGCACTGTAGTACTGATATATAGGTAATATAAACACCAGTAATTTCAAGTTTCAAATACCCAGAGAAATTAAAAATTCTTGCCACATTTTAAAAATGTTTCTACAAACCAGCATTTTAATCTGCATATTGAATTAAACAGTATATGAAATAAGTTAGTCTACTGAATTCATTAAATATATGAGGCAAGAATAAAAGGAACATTGCCACCAAGGACGAGGATAAGGCTGAGGTACTTAAAGACTTCTTTGCCTCAGTCTTTAATAGTCAGACCAGTTATCCTCAGGGTACTCAGCCCCCTGAGCTGGAAGACAGGGACGGCAAGCAGGATAAACCTCCCATAATCCAAGAGGAAGCAGTTAACGACCTGCTATGCCACCTGGATGCTCACAAGTCTATGGGGCCGGATGGGATCCACCCGAGGGTACTGAGGGAGCTGGCGGAGGAGCTTGCCGAGCCACTCTCCATCATTTACCAGCAGTCCTGGTTAACTGGGGAGGTCCCGGACGACTGGAGGCTTGCCAATGTGATGCCCATCTACAAGAAGGGCCGGAAGGAGGATCCGGGGAACTACAGGCTGGTCAGCCTGACCTCGGTGCCGGGGAAGATTATGGAGCGGTTTGTTTTGAGGGCGCTCACAAGCCATGTCCGGGACAACCAGGGGATCAGGCCTAGCCAGCATGGGTTCATGGAAGGCAGGTCCTGCTTGACCAACCTGATCTCCTTCTATGACCAGGTGACCCGCCTAGTGGATGAGGGAAAGGCTGTGGATGTGGTCTACCTGGACTTCAGGAAAGCCTTTGACACTGTCTCCCACGGCATTCTCCTAGAGAAGCTGGCGGCTCATGGCTTAGACAGGTACACTCTTTGCTGGGTAAAAAACTGGCTGGACGGCCGAGCCCAGAGAGTTGTGGTGAACGGAGTTAAATCCAGTTGGCGGCCAGTCACGAGCAGTGTTCCCCAGGGCTCAGTACTGGGGCCGGTCTTGTTCAATATCTTTATCAATGATCTGGATGAGGGGATCGAGTGCTCCCTCAGTAAGTTTGCAGACGACACCAAGTTGGGCAGGAGTGTTGATCTGCTCGAGGGTAGGAAGGGTCTGCAGAGGGACCTGGACAGGCTGGATCGATGGGCCGAGGCCAACTGTATGAGGTTCAACAAGGCCAAGTGCCGGGTCCTGCACTTGGGCCACAACAACCCCAGGCAACGCTACAGGCTTGGGGAAGAGTGGCTGGAAAGCTGCCCAGAGGAAAAGGACCTGGGGGTGCTGGTTGACAGCCGGCTGAACATGAGCCGGCAGTGCGCCCAGGTGGCCAAGGAGGCCAATGGCATCCTGGCCTGTATCAGAAATAGTGTGGCCAGCAGGAGCAGGGAGGTGATTGTGCCCCTGTACGCGCACTGGTGAGGCTGCACCTCGAATACTGTGTTCCGTTTTGGGCCCCTCACTACAAGAAGGACATGGAGGTGCTGGAGCGTGTCCAGAGAAGGGCAACGAAGCTGGTGAAGGGCCTGGAGCACAAGTCTTATGAGGATCGGCTGAGGGAACTGGGGTTGTTTAGCCTGGAGAAGAGGAGGCTGAGGGGAGACCTCATCGCGCTCTACAACTACCTGAGAGGAGGTTGTAGCGAGGTGGGTGTTGGTCTCTTCTGCCAAGTAACTAGTGATAGGACGAGAGGAAATGGCCTCAAGTTGTGCCAAGGGAGGTTTAGATTGGACATTAGGAGAAATTTCTTTACTGAAAGAGTGGTCAGGCCTTGGAACAGGCTGCCCAGGGAAGTGGTTGAGTCACCATCCCTGGAAGTATTTAAAAGACGTGTAGATGTGGCGCTTAGGGACATGGTGTAGTAGGCATGGTGGTGTTGGGTTGACGGTTGGACTCGATGACCTTAGAGGTCTTTTCCAACCTTAATGATTCTATGATTCTATGATTCTATGAATTGTCAGGAATTGGAAGGTCTTTGAGATGAATTATCCATCTGCTCATTTACACTGCAATTTGTGTTCCAACACAGTGCTCAGATCAGGGCTATATAGGACATTTCCAAGCTTCCGTGCTCCACAGCTAGGATATAAGTAGGTGGAGCATGCCTTCACACCTTGTTTTTTCAGCCCCAGGAAGAAGGGGATAGCCTGGGAATATGGAGATGGACAATAACACTTGAAAAACATTCAGTGATTGGCAAAGGTTTCTGGGTAGCTGCTTGGCTGTGAGAGCAGAGATATTTTTAGAGATGCTGTAGAGATTGCCTAGGAACAATCTTGTACCACTCTTTGGATCATTTCAGCAGTTTTGCAGCAGGTTGTGACAAAGTCTGCGGTCAACGCAAAATGTACTGAATCCTACAATCAATGTGCCACAGAGAGGAAAAGATCTTCCTTAAGTGTATTGTTATATTGGTATAACGACATGAAACATGCCATAGATACATTAGGGTGTGAAAAGGTTCCTCAGTCCTGGATACATGTGTTTTTTTTGGAGATGGGCTGCTGTCAGAACAGGGATTTTGGGAAAAATTTTCAGAGTCATGGAGAAGCTGAACAACATGACCCTTTAATGGCAATGTTCTGACTCATGACAAGTCAAAGACATTTTCTGGGAGGTGGCTGAATTACTATATGGAACTATTTGGGAGGTTCAGTGACACATCCAAACCTCTTGCTGAAGTGATGATGTTATCTCAGCTTGTATCACTGTCCTGAACTTGAACTTACGAATATGGGTGTTCAGTGTTCTTACACTCAAGATGGATGTCCATCTTCTGACATTTTTTGACAGTAAGAAAAGTCACTTTTTCCCCTGAGAGTGGAGAGGACCAGTCCTTTGGCCTGGGTGGCCAGAATAGTAGCAGACACTTGTGCTGAAGCCATAGTCTTGTAGGTCATGAAGTCATGGTAAAGTCCCCTGAAGAAGGGAGAAGACAGGCAGGGAGGCAGCAGCAAGGCAAAATGGATGATGTAACTGTTGGAAATGATTTAGTGAGGGTCACAGCATTTCACAGCTTTATAACTTACCAAACATGAGCTGCCCAGTGGCAGCAAAAAACAGGCTTGGTAATTCATTACTTCATTTTGAGGGACATTGGAGGCTACTGCTTTTTCCCTAGAATAATTAGGTGTTTGCAATCCTTGCAACAAAGGGGTAAAAGTTCACTGAGCCAAGCCGCCACCATTGCAACCAACCAAATGTTTACAACATAGGCAAAAGCAAGTCCACTTGATACTTGATGGCACTTGTTGCACCAAGCAATGGATGATGCATATGGCAACAGGGCTTGTCACAATGAAAGGACTGGCTCCATTCTTTAGCATCATTATGCCCAATAGGTTGCTAAAATATGAGACTCAGGACAAAAATTCAGTCAGGATCTGTAGAGCTGTAACTGGGCTTCAACAGATCAGGAAAAATCTTGTGATCATTGGAAGAAGTTAGAAATGGGGATAGTTGACTCCTCCACATGTGATAAGCTTGACAGGGAAGCTTTGGGTTGTTGAAGAGGACATGAACCAATATTTTTGTTATGATTCTCAGGAAGAGAAATGGCAACACCATGAAGTTGCAGCAGGGCATGTGGAATAGAAAGAAGATTGCTTATAGCCCACTGAAAAATAATGGCACATCTGACAGACTGGTCAATCAAAACCTAGCAATCTGCTTGTTTTTCTGGGGTGGAAATTGTAAAGCTAATGGCATTTTAGACCTAGGCTGGAAGCTTTCACTGATGGAACATGTTGCTAGGCTGTGTTTTTTTCTGAAAGATGGTGGCAGGACCATCAGAAAAAAGGGATCTGACCTTCACTGGAGAAACAAGGCCAAAAGGGAGGCCAGAAAAATGAAAAGGCTCTAAATCAAAGAAAGCAAATACGAAATAGCAGTGAAGATAAAATATGTGGTGGGTTTGACCTTGGCTGGATACCAGGTGCCCACCAAGCTGCTCTATCACTCCCCCCTCCTCAACTGGACAGGGGAGAGAAAAATACGATGAAAGGCTCATGGGTCGAGATAAGGACAGGGAGAGATCACTCAGCAATTACCGTCACAGGCAAAACAGACTCGTCTCGGGGAAATTAATTTAATTTATTAGCAATCAAAATCAGAGTAGGATTAATGATAAATAAAACCAAATCTTAAAACACCTTCCCCCCACCCCTCCCTTCTTCCTGGGCTCAACTTCACTCCCGATTTCTCTATCTCCTCCCCCCAAGCGGTGCAGGGGGATGGGGCAATGGGGGTTGCAGTCAGTTTATCACATGTTGTCTCTGCTGCTCCTTCCTCCTCACGCTCTTCCCCTGCTCCAGCGTGGGGTCCCTCCCACAGGCTGCAGTTCTGCTTCAGCGTGGGTCCTTTCCATGTGTGCTTTCCACAGAGTGCAGTCCTTCAGGAACAGACTGCTCCAGCGTGGGTCCCCCACAGGGTCACAAGTCCTGCCAGCAAACCTGCTCCAGCGTGGGCTCCTCTCCATGGGATCACAGGTCCTGCCAGAAGCCTGCTCCAGCATGGGCTTCCCATGGGGTCACAGCCTCCTTCAGGTGCATCCACTTGCTCCAGCGTGGGGTCTTCCACGGGCTGCAGAGTGGATATCTGCTCCACTGTGGTCCTCCATGGGCTGCAGGGGGCCAGCCTGCTTCAACATGGTCTTCACCACAGGCTGCAGGGGAATCTCTGCTCCGGCGCCTTGAGCACCTCCTCCCCCTCCTTCTTCACTGCCCTTGGTGTCTGCAGAGTTGTTTCTCTCACATATTCTCACTCCTCTCTCCTTGCTGCTGTTGCACAGCAGTTTTTTTCCCCTTCTTAAATATGTTATCACAGAGGTGCTACCACCGTCACTGATTGGCTCAGCCTTGGCCAGCGGCAGGTCTGTCTTGGAGCCAGCCGGTACTGGCTCTGTCGGACATGGGGGAAGCTTCTAGCATCTTCTCACAGAAGCCACCCCTGTAGCCCCCCTGCTACCAAAACCTTGCCATGCAAACCCAGTACAAATAAAAATACTGAAAAGGATGAAATTAGTCAAACATAGAAAATGCTTAAGTTAGAATGAGTAATACAGTGAAATTGCAGTTCACTGCAAGGAAGTGCTGACTCAGACTGGTAGCTAAGATGAGCTGAAGGTGTTATGACATGCTGCAGTCACTTATGCCATGTGTGAGCTGCCCGTGAGTTTAGTATGCTTTTGGCAGCTGGAGTGATTCTGCATACGCAACCCAAAGTGTAGACGTGTCCTTGGACAAATGCTTAAGGCAGAACTCTCAGACAGTGGACAAGAAGCCCTAACTAGAAATAGTAGAAGACGATTAAAAAGGGGAGGAAGATGTCCTAAGAATGAGTGGGATTGCCTTTCCTACTTGGCTACAAAGACTTTCATGAGCAGTATGGCCAGTAACAAGTATTCCAGAAAATGTCAGTCAGTCCTTCATTGCCAAGGTAATCTAGTATTTGGACAAAATAAGGTCATGTGTGAAGAACAGCTGAGCTGAGCCTGAATATGGGCTGACAGAAGTGATACTAGCAATAGAAAAAGGCATTCTGAAAACTCAAGGCCATGATTCAGTCTCCTTTGTTACAGGATGTATATTCACAGTCAATCTGTGTTATATAGATGTAATTTTGGATTCCTTTCTGATGTTGAACTCTTAAAAAAACACGTGTAAGTGACACTTTCTGTCGTTTCCAGCGAGCAAGGGAATAGTCCTAGTCAGACAAATTATGACTGGCCATGGTTATTCACACCTTCCTTGTGTTTTAGACAGGCTGTAACAATGTTCCAGTTAGTGCAGAACAAAATCACATGACATGCCTCTTCAGGTTGTGTGATAATTGGCTTACAAGGCACAGAATTTCAAATGGAGCTCATGTTCTTGGTCCTCAACTGCAGAGAGTACCAGGGACAGCACAGGGGGTGCCTGACTCCAGGCTCCAGACTGTGGTTGCTCCATCGCACAGTGGAGCTCTCCATACTAAGGATAAAACTTGTTTGCGTGAGGGCTGGTCTTAGGTAGTAGAATGACTTTAAACATGAAGATCTATCGGTGACCTCTTCATCCTTCTTCTAAGTGCTCGGTGTACTTCTTAATTTATATAGGGAAAGCAAGATCATAGAGCAACACAACATTAAAAAATTTGCCACAACTTAAACAGTGAGGTACCAGCTAGCACATTCCTGTGCACAAATAGAAGATGTAATAACAAATGACAACTTTATGCTTTAAGTTGCTCTGTTTCATAAATGCTAGTCATGCTGGAAAGTACCCAGCAGGGTGATTGTGGTATAAGAACCTGTATGCAGTAGAAAATAGTTCAGCTCGACTTGCTTTAACAACCATAAATTTGCTTCCCATGAATTCACACATCGGGGTGACACCCAGCTTCTAAAGACCTATTCTGTTGTAGCATGCTGCGTATATATTAAGCTGTTGTTATGGTTGGAAACATTGGCTTTCTGATACTACAGCTTGTGACTTCTCAGTATAGGATCATAGAATCATAGAATCATGGAATCATAGAATCATAGAATAGTTTGGGTTGGAAGGGACCTTTAAAGGTCATCTAGTCCAACCCCCCTGCAATGAACAGGATGGTGGAGACTTCTTGAAAAAACTGTGTATATGGAGCTTACAGAGGGGAAATCTGCTACAGGCAAACTACTGACAAATTCTTCTTCTATTTTTCCATGCTATACCTACTGTTAGACAGAAATCAATACAGTGAGATACCACTTGATTTCCAGGAAGAGAGCTATCAGCAATGATATATAGTTAATTGCCTTAAAGTGACATATATTAAAAAATGGGAACTTGACAGCCCTGTGCTTGAAGTTTTCTGCAAAACACAAAGGGCTGGAACCTGTTGCTACAAGCAAAGGCTGTGGGACTCATGGAGAAGTACATTCTCATCAGTAAAACTGAAGCCAAGTTCTGTATTCAAGAATCCCTCGTTCACTGCTGCCTTATAGTTACATTGACTGATGCAGTGCTGAAACTCCTCTGTAGTGCCAACAGCAGTAAAAACTTGCCTTAAGAGATAAGCCAGAGAGATATAAATCATAGCCTAAAAGCATCTCCTACACTGGGCTGTGAAGCATCGTTTTTAGATGCCCCAATTTAGAAATTGTCATTGTTACTTGAAATTCTGGTATGAATATTTGTAATCAAGCTTTAACTTCCAAGAACATAATTTTGTAGTTTTTGTTATTTCTATTTGGTTTTGTTGCAGCACTCAAATATCCCAGTCTGGACTAGGAGCTCATTGTCTTGCTGGTGTATAAACATGCGGAAAGATGCAGACCTTCTCTCAGAATCAGGGATCCTAAAAGATTAAAGAAAATGGCAGACAAATGTTAGTAGTAAGTGTGGAGGAATCAATGCCTGAGAGTACAAGCAGTATCATAGCGTTGGTAAACAAGAAGCCATGGGAAGATGGAAAGTGAAAGAAGCCATGGGAAAAAGGGAGATAAGAGGTGGCAGTTCACGGTTCTGAGGGCGTGACAAAGATAAGGAAATTAGAGGAAGAGTGTTGAGATGACCTTTGCTTAGGGGATGTACTAGGGAATTCTTTGAAGTGCATACGTGGCATAATGTGAGGTATAAAAAGGCGCTTGTGCTGTATAATAGAGGGATTTTTCATCTTCATCTTCATGCCCTCTCAGACGGAGTCCGTGTCCTTATTCGCCACAAATGGCGCCCGAACAGGGACAGGGACATTCTGTCTGAAGGGCCATAAAGTCGGCAATTGTCGATCCGGTGGCGAGCCCCGCTGAACTGCCAAAGCTGTTGAAAGGAAACGGGACAAAAGCCGTTGGAAGAAGACAGGATAGAAGCTGTTGAAAAGAAACAGGAAAAAAAAGCCGTCGAAAGGAAACGGGAGAAAAGCTGTTGAAAAGAAAGAGGAACGAAAGCTGTTGAAGAGAAACAGGAAAAAAAGCCGTTGAAAGGAAACGGGAGAAGAGCTGTTGAAAGGAAACAGGATAGTGACGTCGAATCGTCTCTGCAGAACAGAGGTGAGCAGCAGGGGGCGGTAGTCATGGGTTTAAACATGACAAAGGAGGAAAAAACTGTTTGCAGGACCATGGAATTGATCCTGAGAAAATATCAAGTAACCATGGATAATGGGGACTTGAGACGACTCCTGAAGTGGGTGACAACCACCGTTAAGGGAGTCGATTCTACTAACATTTATGATCCAAAAATTTGGGATGAAGCTGGCACCCAGCTTTGGGATGCTGCCACTCGTTCGGACTCGGTGGCTGCAGGACTGCTAGCGCCTTGGAGGACTCTGAATGAGACCCTAAAAAAGCATGTCAGTGCTAAAGACAAGCTGAGAGGTGAAAACTCAGGAGGGAGTGCATCTGTGGCCAAAGAGCCTTCTGCGCCCCCGGCCACTGAGGCTGGAGTGGTGGCTGCCTGGGGGGGGCAGGGTAACGGCAGTGATGATCCCAATCCGTTTGATCCGGGACCAGTCGACCCAGAGAAAGAGCCGGATTTATATCCCTCGCATGTGCATGATATGTGGAAGGGGATTCAAAGGGAGGCAGAGAAAGAAGGGGACTCTGACCTCGCGGCTAAGCTCCGTGAGGTCCGGGCGTTCCCGGTGATTTATGAAGCTCATCACAGGCCCCGGTGGGAGGCCTTGAGTTTCCAAGTAGTGAAGGAGTTGAGAAGGGGAGTGATTGAATTTGGCCTCAGTGCCCCTTACTCTGCGAATATGCTAGGGTCGGTCATGAGGAGTTATACGTTATGTCCGCTCGATTGCAAAACGCTGGCGCAATTGTTGCTCTCCTCTGCTCAGTTTATGCTCTGGAATGGGGAGTGGCGGCGACTCTGTGAGGCAAAAGCCCTGGAATATTTGGAGCGTCCTGCAGCAGATCCAGTGAGATTCTTGGGAGTTGACGCATTGGTAGGAGAGGGTCGATATGCCACTGCCCATGTCCAGGCACAACTCCCAATGGAAGCCCTAAATGATTCAAAGAATCTTGCCTACCTAGCATTTATGAAGGTCCCCGACGTAGGGAAGCCCCAGCGCTCGTTTACTAATATTAGGCAGGGAGCGCAGGAACCGTATATGAAATTTATCGAGACATTAAAAGATGCTTTGGACAAACAAGTAGAGAATGAGGAAGCGCGGAAAATATTATTACAAAAATTGGCAATTGAGAACGCTAACGCGGATTGCCAGAAGGTGCTCCGTCCGTTAAAAAACCCTACGGTAGTTGAAATGATAGAGGAATGCAACCGTGTGGGGACCACGGAGCACCAGGCTGTGGCGATGGCTACTGCTTTTGCAAACTTTAAGTGCAGCCAACAGATGTGCTTCACCTGTGGCCGTCCTGGTCACTTTAAGAGACAGTGCCCGCAGGCAGGCAGGCGGAGGCGGGAACCGGCTGACTCACAACTGGGAACGTGTCCAAAATGTAGGAAGGGCCGGCACGTTGCGAATCAATGCCGGTCGCGGTATGATAAAGACGGTCAGCCTATCCAGGGAAACGGATGCAGGAGCGCGGGGAGGGGCCACGCGATGATACAAGCAACCCCCCATGCGATGATGGAAACTGCCCCCAGCCCCCCGCCGGCATCCGTGCCTCCGAATTATCCGCCCGAACATGGGGAAGTGCCGGCGTGGACTTGGCCCCCTCCCACCCAGTGAACCTGACTTCTACGGCTGTTCAAGCGGTGCCCACCGGAGTGTGGGGGCCGCTAGGCGGCGGTTACAGCGCACTCTTACTGGGACGTTCATCCGCCACGTTACAGGGCTTATTCGTTCTCCCTGGGGTTATCGATGCAGACTATATGGGAGAAGTTAAAATCATGTTGTGGACGCCTACTCCGCCCTGTTACGTGCCGGCAGGAGCGCGAATAGCACAGCTCGTCTACTTTCGAGCTGTCCCTCCTGCGGCGGAGCCTCAGGAACGGGGGAGTGGAGGTTTTGGTTCCACTGGCACGCCACAACTGTGGTGGGCGCAGCCTGTCGCTGCGGGGCGACCACAGCTGACTTGCTGCCTGTCAGGCGGTGGCCCTCAGCAGTCTGTGCGCATCAGCGGCCTTATTGATACCGGAGCTGACGTGACAGTCATTGTGCAGTCACACTGGCCAGCTCAATGGCTGACGAAACAGGTCCCAATTGCCCTTACAGGTATCGGAGGGCAAACAGCACCACTGCAGAGTGTTCAATTAATTCAAATCGAGGGACCGGAGGGTCGGCGGGCCGATGTCTGACCGTTCATTCTTCCGGCCCCTCTCACGCTGTGGGGACGAGACTGTTTGTCACAATGGGGAATCATGCTGGGGACAAATTTATCCTAGGGGCTACTGATCGGCAGCACACCCTGAAGTTGCAATGGTCCTGTGAAAAGCCTATATGGGTGGATCAGTGGCCCCTCCCCACGGACAAGCTGCATCACTTGCAGGACCTAGTTGCTGAGCAGCTGCGCACTGGGCACATTGTGCCATCCATGAGCCCATGGAACTCACCAGTTTTTGTCATCCAGAAGAAATCAGGAAAGTGGAGGCTCCTTCACGATCTAAGACGTATAAATGAGGCTATAGAGGACATGGGAGCTCTACAGCCAGGCCTCCCTTCACCAACCATGATACCTATGAACTGGCACATCACTATAATAGACCTTAAGGACTGTTTTTTTACCATTCCGCTACACCCAGATGACGCGTCGCGGTTTGCTTTTACTGTACCCGCGACCAATGTAGCCCAGCCGAGTCAACGGTACCATTGGACGGTGCTCCCGCAAGGCATGAAGAATAGTCCCACCATATGTCAATGGTTCGTGGCTCGGGCCCTTAGTCCAGCCCGTGCCCAATTGCCTGAAGTCGTAATTTATCATTATATGGATGATATCCTTGTAGCAACCCCCTCTGAGGCCATGATACCAGGGGCCATGGAGGTTGTCGTAACGAGCCTCCAGCGTAACGGCTTGATAGTTGCCCCAGAAAAGGTGCAGCAGACCACTCCCTGGAAATATCTAGGGTGGCGCATTACTGAGCAAACTGTGATACCGCAAGGGCTCAAGATCAGTAGTCAGGTCCACACCCTGACTGATTTGCAGAAATTATTGGGCATCATCAATTGGGTAAGGCCTCTGTTGGGAATCAACAACGAGCTGTTGAGACCTCTGTTTAATTTGCTAAAAGGTGATCCTGCGTTGGGGTCTCGACGAACGTTAACCCCCGAGGCTCAGCAAGCGTTGCAGCGGATTGCTACAATGATATCGGCTCGGCAAGCACAGCGCTGTGATCCAGAGCTTCCTTTTCAGTTAGCAATAGTGAACACTGACTTCCAACCATATGGTTTGTTGTTTCAATGGAAGCCAACACCCAGCGGCGAACAGTTGTTGGTCATAGAATGGGTGTTTCTTCCCCATCAATTTGGAAAAACCATCACCACTAGAGCAGAAATGTTTGCATCCCTGGTCATGAGAGGGAGGCAACGGTTGATAGTGCTGTGCGGAAAAGAGCCGCATACCATTTACATTCCTGTTGTGATGCCTATGCTAACTTGGTTGATGCAAATGTCTGTACCTTTTCAAATGGCTATGGAAGGTTTTACAGGAGCGATTTCTATTCACCCTCCCAGTCATAAATGGCTGCAGTCCCCGCTACCACTGCAGCAATTGCCGAAATGTAGCGTGACCCCTTTGGACGCTCTAACGGTCTTCACGGATGGGTCCGGGCATACGGGTAAGTCTGTCCTTGTCTGGAAGGACGACCACGATCAATGGCAATCTGATATCCGGAAACAAGATGGTTCACCACAAACCGTGGAGTTGGCGGCAGTGGTACGAGTGTTTGAGAAATGGCAATGCCCCATCAACATCGTGACTGATTCTGCATATGTTGCAGGGGTAGTGTCCCGCATAGAGTTTGCTTATTTGAAAGATGTAAATAATGCCCAGCTATTTGCTCTGTTTAAAACCCTCAGAGAATGCATTCATCGACGGATCCACTCTTTTTTTATATTACATATCAGATCTCATACAGCATTGCCGGGGCCCCTGGTTGAGGGAAACCGGTTGGCTGATTCGCTTGCAGGGGCTGTTGTTGTTCCGGGGAAATTTGAGCAAGCGAGGCGTTCACATAACTTTTATCATCAGAACGCTAAGGCCTTGGCTAGAATGTTTCATTTACCACTTATGCAAGCACGCCAAATTGTCACTGCATGCCCTGAGTGCCAGTGTGCGGGCCCTCCACACCTGGGAGGAGTCAACCCTCGTGGCTTGCAGGCGCTCGAACTTTGGCAGACTGATGTTACACATCTTCCCGACTTTGGTCGACTCAAATGTGTCCATGTCTCAGTGGATACGTTTTCGGGAGCAATTGCAGCCACAGCCCACACAGGGGAAAAATCCCGGGATGTCCGAAAACATTTTCTTCTTGCTTTTTCCATTCTCGGAGTACCGAGCAAAATAAAAACAGATAACGGCCCCGGGTACGTTGCCCAAGCCACACAGACGTTCCTGCAAACGTGGGGAATCACTCATATCACGGGAATTCCACACAGCCCCACAGGGCAAGCCATTGTTGAGCGTGCGCACCGTTCGCTCAAAGACATGTTAACAAAACAAAAAGGGGGAGTAGGGGATTTGAACCCACAGGAAAGATTGGCAAAAGCCGTTTATGGTCTTAATTTTCTCAATCGGTGGGCTGAGGAAGGTGGACCCCCGATTTGCAGACATTTCGATTCTGTTGAAGGTCATGAGGCAATCATAAGGGACAAGGCGTGGGTAAAGGTGAGAAACCTGGAATCTCATGAGTGGGAAGGCCCGTTTTCATTGATAACCTGGGGTCGAGGGTATGCTTGTGTCTCCACAGATCGAGGACCAAGATGGGTACCAGCGCGGTCCGTCAAGCCATCTTTTTCGCCGTTGTCGCAAGCGTAAGCACGTTATGGACCCCATCACAGCCCAAAGAGAACATCTGGATCACCCTTGCGAATCAGACAGGCCAGAAGACCATTTGCCTTTTGCTCTTGTCACCTGGAGATCCTTTTTTCCACCTGCTTAGTGGGACTCCCATGGAACAATTGGACCCTAGGTCTCACGGAGCCGCATGCAACACTTTGTAGTGGCGGCCGCAATGTGACTGATAATTGGGACGGATGTTTGGTGTACCATCCGCCCTGAGCGTAGAGCCACAAGAGATAGAATTATTGGGGCTTGGCAAAATGGGTAATGAGTTTGATTGAACTGGGAATTATACGTTTGATTGTATTCGTATGTTATCTTGTGTGTGTACTATGTTTATTGCAATGTGTGAGATGAATAATAGAAAAGTCAGTTAGCTTAGTGTTTGTTGTAAAAGAAAAAGGGGGAGATGTGGAGGAATCAATGCCTGAGAGTACAAGCAGTATCATAGCGTTGGTAAACAAGAAGCCATGGGAAGATGGAAAGTGAAAGAAGCCGTGGGAAAAAGGGAGATAAGAGGTGGCAGTTAACGGTTCTGAGGGCGTGACAAAGATAAGGAAATTAGAGGAAGAGTGTCGAGATGACCTTTGCTTAGGGGATGTACTAGGGAATTCTTTGAAGTGCATACGTGGCATAATGTGAGGTATAAAAAGGCGCTTGTGCTGTATAATAGAGGGATTTTTCATCTTCATCTTCATGCCCTCTCAGACGGAGTCCGTGTCCTTATTCACCACAGTAAGAGATGTAACATACAAACCAAATCGTTATTGTAATCGTAGACTAACGCTCCCTCATTCTTTACATTATCATTGTCTACTCCTTTGTTGCTTTTCTGTCCCTTTTCTTTTGCCCTTCCTTTCTTCTGTAATTTGGGCCACTTGTCATTCAGCCTGTAAATGCTGATTTAAATATATTTTGTCTATATTTAATTAAGCAGTGGGAGAATCTTCTTGGAGATATGTATGTACTCAAGATCAGGTTCAAGTCATGTCAATATCAATATATCCTGAAACACATAGGCTGCTCCTGTTCATACTTTAGTGCCTTTTCTGAGTAGATCCTGTATGAAACTGCTTGCTAGTATTTGCTCCGAAGTTATAATTCATAACATATTACGTGAATTCTATTATATGACTGTTTGTGATAATCAGTATGAACTAAAAGAACAATTCATTCACCAATGATAGTTTATTGAACAAGAGGCATTAACATTTTCACTATCCTGATATTTTATATGCAATCCTTAGCAATGTGAATAAATGTATTTCAGAAATGCTTATAAATTCTTATGTCACTCATTAATTGCCTGATAAGCTTGAATCAAAAGGAGCCATTAACAAATTACTTTTAAGACATTTGATTTGATGAAAATTTCTCAGATTATGTTGACATTCTCCTGGTAGGTCCCTGTTGGCAGCTTCATACTGTATATTACATGCATGTCAACATGTAACAGCAATAGTATGGGCGGGTTCTTTTAAATTAAATGTTTGAAAAACATTAGTGTGCAGTTGGGTAATCTCATTTTTGGATGTGTTGAGTGCACTGTTCTCCCATGAGCTGACGGTGGATAATTTGAGCTTTGAGAGGAGGGTTGGACCACAGTGCCTTCAGAGCTTTCTTTCTAAATTATTTCCTAAATTATTTTACAATTCTATGGTACTCATTAGCTTACCGCTGAAGATCGGGCTATTAGTCCATGTACTGTCCAATGCATACTATTTATAGGGTTACTGGAATATATTCAACATATCTTTTTAGATCCATGATGTTTTTTTAATGTTACATTTATACATAACTTATTACAAGCGTAATTGTGCATCACTGAGAATATGCATATTTTACAGAGACCATTAATGCCTGGAAATACAGCAATACATTCACAATAAGTACCCATGTTTAGTGTAAAGATGTATTCCAGATCTCATTTTGAAAAAAGCTGGCCTATAGTGCCTTTGTGCACCACTCCCACCCCCAGGAAAGCTCCTCAAATGTTGTGTAAGTTATGGTCTAAAGTTGCTTTGCAGTTTATTTGTAGCTCAAGGTTTCTTAGAACCTTCTGTGTTCTCAGGGATGACCTGGTAGTTGCTGTCTCTCTGCTCTCCTGCAGTGTTTTAGGTGTCAGGCTCTCCTTTTCCTCCCTTGTCTTCCTTTACAGCTTTTTTTTTTTTTTTTTTTTTGCTTGCTCCACTACATTTCCTTCCCCTGACTTTTGCATCAGGCTTTATTTGGTGTCCTCCAGGGCATGTCTCAGTGTCAGGAGTCAAATTTGGTAAGGTAGGCTGGTATCACAGCCTGTGATCTTTGGGAACCATTGCCACAGACAGAAGTACTAGGAGCAGATACGAACAGGGAAGAAAAGGAAGATGTGATTAACAAGCTACTGCCCTCACTGCCTGAGTTAGGACTTGGTGGCGGCCAGAAACTAGTACCTCAATACAGATGAACTATTGACTATATGGTGATGGGATCTTGCCCCTTGGGAAGCAGCAGTTCCTGGCTCCTGCTGAGTTCCTTCCAGCAAGTTCAACCACTGACTTAGAAAAGAAAAATACTATCTGACGTATAATCCTTGACAAGTTGCTGACCCTTGCATCTGAAGGATGAGAGGAAGCTATTCTCAGTGTTCACAGAGTTCTTTTCTCTATAAGCAGTAATTCTTTGTTCACAGCCTTAAAAAAAAAAAAGTTTGGGATGAGGATAGAAAGTTCAGTCTCATTTCTGTGTATAAGAAGTCCCTTTTACAGATGATTGAATTTGGCCATGTCTGGAGTGAATGTAACAATTGTTAAATAATGTGAAGCCTTAAATTATATCCAGCTGATTCTGTAGGGGGATTTTGCAGGCAGGAAGAAGTTAATTATCCAAAGCTGGATCCAGATCAAGATTAAGTTTATTAGCTCACACACTGTAAGCTTGATAGCTCTAAAGTGGTAACTGACATACTTTTTTAATATAATTTGTGAGTATGTGCTATGCTGTAAGAAGGTACTTTTCCAGCCTGCTCAAGAAACAACTTTTTGCCTGCTCATTAATCAATTGTGCTTTTCTTGAGAAAAAGAATGTAACCTAACATAATACTCCAACAGTTACTGCAAAAAAAAACTAAGCAGAAGCTTTTCAGGTCCTGATTTAGGATTTCTGAATGCCTTCTCATATTATGGATGCTGGCTCCTAGATGAAAAAGTTCTATTAGTAATAAACTGTCATGGTTTAACCTGGCAGGCAGCCAAATACCACGCAGCCGCTCACTCACTCCCCCCGCCCCCCCAGTGGGACAGGGAGAGAATCAGAAGGGTAAGGGTGAGAAAAACTCGTGGGTTGAGATAAAGACAGTTTAATAGAACAGAAAAGGGAAAATAATAATAATAATAATAATGATAGAATATACAAAATGAGTGATGCACAATGCAATTGCTCACCACCCGCGCTGACCGATAACCAAGTAGCAATCGGTACTTCCTGGATCATGCCTACCATTCATATACTGAGCATGACGTCACATGGTATGGAATACCCCATTAGCCAGCTGGGCTGGCTGTCCTGATTATGTTCCCTCCCATCTTGTGTACCTAGTTCAGTAGTAGGCATGGGAGCTGTCCTTGGACTAGGAGGGTACTTAGCAACAACTGAAAACATCAGTGTGTTATCAACATTCTCCTCATACTAAATCCAAAACACAGCACTAGGAAGAAATTTAACCCTATCCCAGCCGAAACTAGGACATAAACTTATGACTGTTTTTTTAATCTCAAAAGTAGTCAGAGTCTGTGGAGGGATTTTTATTAAATAAAAATCATCCTATGAACATTCCAAGCACTGAGGATTTGTTAGTAATAGTATAAGGCTGCTAAAGAGCAATTGTAGTTTTAGAGTCTCTGAAGTGATAGTAGAGTAGGAAAAACAGGCTGAGGAATGTAAATATCAGTAGATTATGTAACGGAATGCAGGCGCAGGAAGCGTTCGCGTGGACACCTGCTTTTGACCAATCTGTGTATGTTAAGATTCGTGTGCTTGCTGACTGTAAACCAATAGAGGATTCGTAGATGCGCGTGTTAGTGTGGCTAGTTTATAAAAGTAGCACAATATCTTGAAATAAAGGAGAATGACCATACCCACATTGGGACTCCTCATTACTCCGGGAACGCGCTCCCACTCCGACCCATGGTCACTCCAACATCTGGTAGCAGAGGATGCGGAAACATGCTGGGCTCATAACCCAGAGGTCTGGTAGCAGAGACTACAATTCTTCGAGACTGCGGTAAGCGCAGCGAGAGAAGGGGAGTGGGAAACCAGCGACTGGGAGTTGTACTATTCTATTGCTCAAACAGATAGAATAGATATCGGTGCAGAGTGGCCAACTGCCTCCCAGAGGGTGCGCTGCTATTATGGAGAATGAGGCAGCAGCTGCGTTGCTCGTAGGACTACTCTCTAAGAGAGGGATCGAGACAACGGTGAAACAGCTTATCAAGCTAATTAAGTTAGGACAACGTTTGGGACATTTTAAAGACACTCACACGTTGTTTTCTGTGCTTGAATGGCGGGAGCTGGGAGAACTAATGTGGCAGAAGCTTACTGGAGGTGATAAAAAATTTGAGAAGGACATTAAGTCTGTGTCAGACTTGTGGGGAGACGTACTAGACACTTTAAGAGCTATGAAAGCTGAACGGGAGGTGGCGTGTGCGGCTGTTCAGATGCTGGCTCCGGACCCCATGCCGGAACAGTCTAAGAGCATGGAATCCAAGGCGGGACCTTTCGCGCGATTTTTTGGGCTGCCTGCTGTGAAGGGTATGACGGGGTCCACCTGTAAGACTGTTGCCGAATTGCGCGATAGAGTTGAGCGGGACTTAAAAACGCCCGACAGTCTATGTTCGCCATCTTGCCCGACAATATCATCTGCGCCACAGCAGCCGGAAGTTGCCGGAGCTAAAGCGGAGCAGCAGTGTGAGGCGAAAGCGGAAGAGCAACCGCTGGGCATGAAGGGGGAGGAGTGGCCAGCTCCACCCACCCCCCCGATTCCAGGCGGGGAAACGTGCCGCCCTCCTCCCACCGCCCCTCCTCTCTACCCCCCCTTGCCACTCTCCGGTGATTCCTCCGGTGCTGCCACACCGCCATCTAGCGGAAAAGAGAAAAATTCAACAGACAATATTAATCAGCTGTTAAAAGAGGTTGTGCAACAACTAAAGGACTTGACTTCACAGACTCAGCAAAAAGGAGAACCTTGGTCAACCGCCGGTTCGAGAGACAACTTGCCACCCTGTTTCTCCGGACCTACCGCGGCTACCCATCCCGGCCGATGGAGTGGAGTTGTTCGGGATGCTATTTTGGATGGACAATGGGGAGTTGTATCCAACATTGGCCCCATGGCTTTTCCGGTGGTACAGTACAACGGTCAAGGAAAATGGGAACCGCATGATTGGAAGATTCTACAACAAGCCAAAAATACTATATCGCAGTATGGTGTTAAATCGGAAGCCTCGCGACAAATTGTTATTTGGATTTTTTCTGCTGATTTGATGTGTCCTCATGATTGTCAAAGTCTGATGAGACTTCTGTTGACACCTACACAGTTTTTGTTATGGGGATTGTCATGGTCTCACAGGGCAGTGAATGCTGCTGCCCAACATCAGCAGCCAGGGGATCCATTATATGGGATTACAGCAGAAATGCTCATTGGTGGGGGACGTTATGCGGATATAAATGTCCAACTAACTTTTCCTGTCAATATGTTACAGTTATCTTCTAAGCTTGCTTTAGATGCGTTTCTTTCCTTACCAGGATCGGAAGGCCCTTCTTTCAGCTCGGTGACGCAAGGTGCAACTGAGAAGTATAGCAACTTTATTGATAGGCTTTGGGATGCAGTAATGAACCACCCAGATTTGGGAGAGAACAATAAACAACAAATGTTTAGAATTTTGGCCTTTGATAACGCCAATAACACTACCAAGGCCATTCTAGCCAGTCTGCCCAAAGGGGCAGGAGTGGAAGAAATGCTTTCTCAGGTGGAAAGAGCAGGAGTTCAACAACAAAATGAGTCGATGGCAGCTGTGCTGCAAAGTGCTGTCAAAGAAGTAGTACAACCATTGGCAGCTGTTGTTAGGCGAAAACACTCTCCAGGAATAGTTCAGCCCTTTAAAGGCATCTGCTATCGTTGCGGGGAACAGGGGCATAGCAAGCGAAATTGTCGTGCTCCCGTATGGTGTGATAGGTGTCAAAAAAATACCCATGCTACTAAGGCCTGTTCGGGAAACTTCAAATTGAGCGCGAGGAGAGGCCGCGTGCAGAAACAAATGCCCCCTCAGAACAACAGCAGCAATCAGGGTTTTTACTAAAACACTCGGCTGCCACCAAAGGAAGTTTGGGGGTCGACCTGGAAACAACAATAGATTTCACTTTAACCAATACAGAAGTGTGCAAAATCCCTAGCAATGCAGTAGGGCCTTTAGTAGCTGATAGTAATAGGATAGGTGGAATCCTTTTAGGTCGATCTTCTGCAGGAATAAAAGGATTGATCGTAATTCCTGGAGTCATTGATGCAGACTATACTGGTCAAATTCATATTATGGCCTATACAATAAGTCCTCCTCTCTTCATCCCAAAAGGCAGTCGGATAGCCCAGATATTAGCTTTTAAAAATCCTTTAAATCGATCAAACCAAGATTGGGAAGAACGTGGGTGTAAAGGATTTGGTTCTACTGGACCTGCTGTATGTTTCACTACAAAATTAGACCATCGCCCACTCGAAACTGTGACTTTGACTCAGGATAACCTTTCAATAAGAATAAATGCAATGTTGGACACTGGTGCCGACATAACTATTATAAATCGAGCAAATTGGCCGTTGCAGTGGGAAATAGAAACCCCAAAGGCATTAATTGCAGGAGTGGGAGGGAACTCAGCCTCATATATAAGTAGTAAACCAGTTCAAGTGAGTTTCCCAGAAGGCCAGAGGGCAACACTGAAGGTCCATGTTTTGTCACTCCCTGGAAATTTGGAAGCATTAATTGGACGTGATGTTCTCAGTCAGATCGGGGCAATGCTGACTACAAAGCATTTTTAGTCATGGGCACTGGGGAGCAATCGCCCAACCCACCGTTAACATGGATCTCCAATGACCCTGTTTGGGTTGACCAGTGGCCCATGACTAAAGAGCGATTGCAAATAATTAAACAACTGGTATCCGAACAACTTATAGAGGGACATATCAAACCGTCTGTCAGTCCATGGAATACTCCTATTTTTGTCATCCCTAAGAAAAGTGGGAAGTGGCGTTTACTACATGATTTGAGGAAAATAAATGACCAAATGTTGCCTATGGGAGCCTTACAACCTGGAATGCCATCACCTAATATGTTACCTGAAAATTGGCACATACTTATAGTTGATTTAAAGGACTGCTTTTTCACAATCCCACTGCACCCTCAGGACACTCAGAGATTTGCCTTTTCCATACCCTCGATAAATAAAGCAGCACCAGCAGAGCGGTATGAGTGGGTGGTACTTCCACAAGGGATGAAAAACTCTCCTACATTGTGTCAATTATATGTCGCCTGGGCACTGCAACCAATAAGAGAAAAATGGCCTGACACTATCATCTATCATTATATGGATGATATTTTGTGTTGTCAACAAATTCCTTTTGAAGCGCATCATGTACAACAATTAACAACCATGCTAGCAGACAAGGGACTTGTAATTGCACCAGAAAAGATCCAGAGGTCTCCACCTTGGAAATACCTAGGGTGGACCATTGAACAGGCAAAAATTCATCCTCAAAAAATAGCACTAAAAACTCCTCTTAAAACATTGGCTGATGTGCAAACGGACTTAGGCGACATCCAATGGGTTTGCAATTGCGCTGGCATTACCAATGCAGACATTAAACCACTAACTGAATTACTGCGTGGCACTCAGCCTGCAGCTGAAATTCATATGACGGACAAACACCACGTAGCCTTACAGCACATTATAAACAAACTTACTATAGCCTGGACCGCAAGAAGAATTCTTGAACTGCCACTTTCTTTGCTTATCTGTAACACCGAAGAATCACCTTTTGCCGTTATATGTCAATGGCAAAACAAGAAGGGGGAGATGAAGGGACAACAGGGAATGAACTCTGTGATTGCCATTGACAACAAGAGTAATGATAACTCGCCAAATTCCTCCCTTTTTCAAATTTTGGAATAGGTTTTCTTATGGGTACAACCACGTTGCAGTATACAAACTCGTCCTGAAGCCGTAGGGGAATTAATCCGAAAAGGGAGAACGCGAATTATAGAGCTGACAGGACAGGAACCAGCAGACATCAGTATTCCTGTTAACGCTGTAGATTTAGAATGGTGGATACGTCACATGCTGGCCATTCAAGAATCTCTGTTAGGATTTAGCGGAAAGGTGCATTCTCAGCAACCTCAAGGGAAATTGTGGCAGATTCTAAAACGAAATCAGTGGCTAGAAAAACCTAAAGTGATTGTTAGCCCGATACTCGAGGGGTTGACGGTATATACAGATGCGGGAAAACGTTCTAGACAAGCTGCATGCGTATGGTGGGAAACAGATCAATGGTGCAAAAAGATTTTGCAAGGGCAAGCTGGAGATACCTTACAGACTTTAGAATTAATGGCGGTGGTATGGGCATTAGGGAACTGGCCTGATCATCCTTTGAATGTGGTGACTGATTCTCTATATGTAGCTGGGCTTATACCAAGAATTCAAGATGCGCTGATTAGGGAAACAAATAATCCTCAGCTAGGGAAATTATTTATTCAATTAAGATCGACCATCTCCCAGCGAGTGGCTCCGTGTTGTGTTATTCATATCTGTAGCCATTAATGGGAGTTGGGTTTAGGACAAGGCAATCAGATAGCGGACAATCTTGTCAGTCCAGCGTGTCATGTACCACCTGTAGATAAATTTTTACAAGCTAGGCAGGGTCATGAAATATTTCATCAAAACTCAAAGGGTTTAAGAAGGCAATATGGGTTATCAGAAAACGAAGCTCGCTCTATCATACAGGCCTGTCCCAAGTGTGGAAATCATGGACCTGGAATAGGGCTGGGTGTTAATCCAAAAGGTCTCAAGGCTTTAGAGCTCTGGCAGACTGACGTCACTCACATTGCTGAATTTGGGCAGCTCAAATATGTGCATGTCACCATAGATACCTTTTCTAAAGTAATATGGGCCACGGCTTTATCGGGTGAGAAGGCTCATCATGTGTGTAAGCACCTCCTTGCTTGCTTCGCAGTGTTGGGTGTGCCAGAACAACTGAAAACAGACAATGGCCCTGCTTACACCAGTCAGAAGTTGAGAACCTTTCTGATGAGATGGGGGGTCAAGCATATTACTGGCATCCCACGCTCACCGACGGGGCAGAGCCTTGTAGAACGCACGCATCAGGTATTGAAGGACTATCTAGCAAAGCAAAAGGAGGGAAAAAAGGACCCGCAGATGAGACTGCATAAAGTCCTATTTACCCTAAATTATTTGTGTCTGATGGGAGACAGAGAAGAGCCATCGATTATAATACATCACCAAAACCTTAAGTTTAACTCTCATACAACGCTTCCGAAACTAAAAGTAATGTATCGAGACCCAATCACTGGCATGTGGCTGGGCCCAGTTTCGGTAATATTTAATGGAAGAGGATACATGTGTGTTTCCACAGATAAGGGACCAATATGGGTGCCTAGCCGAGCGGTGAAGCCTGCACTCTCACAAGAAGAGGTTACCTGGGCAAACAAAACAGATCAATCTGCGTTTTGTTTTGTCTCTTGCTACGGCAACTGAGCCTTTCAGAACCTGTTTGGTGTGCCTGGTTTCTGAGTAGAAGAGTTTATGTGTTGCATGAACCTATCTGATCATGGTGAGTCTACACATAAACAATTACAATGGTTAAAAAACCATGTAAGCATGATACCACAAAATCATGGCATTTTAGATGAATGGCTCATGAATATTTTTAGAGAGTTGCTGCAATGGCTGATAGCTCTGATAAAAGAAGGTTTGCCTATATTGATTATCATCTTAATATTGTGTGTATGCTTTTGTATTGCTTTTAGTTGTATAAAAAAGGCTGTATCGAAAGTAGTAAATCAGGCTTGGATTGTTCAAAAACAAAAAGGGGAAATTTGTGGAGGGATTTTTATTAAATAAAAATCATCCTATGAACATTCCAAGCACTGAGGATTTGTTAATAATAGTATAAGGCTGCTAAAGAGCAATTGTAGTTTTAGAGTCTCTGAAGTGATAGTAGAGTAGGAAAAACAGGCTGAGGAATGTAAATATCAGTAGATTATGTAACGGAATGCAGGCGCAGGAAGCGTTCGCGTGGACACCTGCTTTTGACCAATCTGTGTATGTTAAGATTCGTGTGCTTGCTGACTGTAAACCAATAGAGGATTCGTAGATGCGCGTGTTAGTGTGGCTAGCTTATAAAAGTAGCACAATATCTTGAAATAAAGGAGAATGACCATACCCACATTGGGACTCCTCATTACTCCGGGAACGCGCTCCCACTCCGACCCATGGTCACTCCAACAAGAGTCAACATGACCAGTATGTTGTCAGTGTTCTCATTGGTAGTAACATAAAGTCACCTTGATGGTATGAGTATATTGAAGAATCATAGCTAGATTTTCATCATATTAAGGGCTAGCTGATTTGGTTCCTGAACTGTAAAGTGAAACTTACTGATAAAATTCTAGACCAGCAAAGCTAACAAGTGTTTTATTATTGACCCTGTAGGGTGTCCTGGTTCCGGCTGGGACAGAGTTAACTTTCTTCCCAGTAGCTTGGGGGGTGTGCTGTGTTTTGGGTTTGGTATGAGAGGAGCTTTGATGGCCCATTGATGCTTTGGTTGTTGCTGGGTGGTGCTTGCACCTTTTCAGCCTCCCATGCCCTGCCAAGTGCAGGGGAAGCTGTTGGTGGTGGGGACCATAGCCAGGGTGGTTGACCCAGCTGGCCAATGGGGTATTCTATACCATGTGACATCATGCTCAGTATAAAAAACTGGGGTGGGGGGGCTCGCACCCCGTTCGTGACACGCGGTCGGTGAGCAGTTGCATTGTGCATCACCTGCTTTGTATATTCTGCTATTCTTGTTGTTATCAGTGTTATTATTACTGTTCTACTTTGTTTTATTTCAATTATTAAACTGTTTTTACCTCAACCCGGGAGTTTTCCTGCTTGTGCCCTCCCGATTCTCTCCCCCATCCTACTGGAGTGGGGTGGTGGGCGAGCAGCTGCATGGGGTTTATTTGCTGGCTGGGGTTAAACCACGACATAGGGTCAGGATGTTCTCTGAGGAATTAAATCTTCAGCCACTATTAGAAAGTTAAGCATGAGTATGAATGTGTATTAATCCTAATTTTGATTTAATTTAAACCAATAGAAATTTTCTGTTGAGTTCAATAACAGTTGGACTGGACTTCCATTGTCAAATTCTGCAGGATTCTGCTGACCTCTCCTAACCCCTCTTGTTTATATGGAAACTAAACGATCAGTACCATGGGTTTGTAATGATTTACAGGAAAATACTCAGAATATGAATTGTCAGAAGAATTATCTTATTTCATCTTTAATTTACAACTTGACTTAACACACCAGTTAAAAGATTTCAGAGGTTATAGCCCATACTTAAAGTGAAGTTGATATCCCCTTCTAAAGTAACTTTAGGGAGGATGAAACTCAGACTTATGAAGGAGTGGAAATAAACCCGTCACTGTGCTCTTAAGAAAGTTTGCTGCTAGGAAATTAATAAGTAAATACTTATTTGCAATTATAACAGGTAAGATGTTTGGAGTTACCTGCAGACATATGGGATCATTGTGAAAGTATCTTGAGCTATTCAGAAACTTTATAAAATACTTCAATAGTGAAGTTATTCCCAAGATCCAGTAGCGTCCTTCTTTTTTTTTTTTTCTTCCCCACACTGTTAAAGTTAACTGAGGAGAAAAAGTGTTCTAGGATATATAAGGCCTATATCTGGTAGGAGAAATCCTTACTTCAGCAGCAACCTTCTTATCCTATATGAGACTATACTGTTAATGCAGTGTATCTGTGTTAAATGAGGTTGATCTATATGTGCTAGTTTTATAGAACTCATTTTTTTGCAGATGAGTCTAAAATACAGACAAAACCTGACATCCCTCTGGCAGACAAAATTCATTTTCTGCAAGGGAATTTCATCTGTTGTGTGCACAAAAAATGTAATGCCCAAATAATGTTTTGAGAAAGTTGCCCATGTACAAATGGAGACTGAAAAACAAAGTTTCCTCGGAAAAGCTTAATGTATAAAAGAAGTAGTAGAGGGAAATTCTGATCTCACTGAAGTGATTTTTTCCATTGTCTTTTACAAGGTCAGTTTTCATCTTCAGTTTTCCAAAAATGGGCTACCCAGGTGAGTAAGTGAGATCTAACAAAAAATTTAATTAAACATCACAGTAACAGAGGTCTTCTACATTTTGAAGCTTTAAAACCAGTACATTTTTTACAGTCTGTATCTTTTCAGTTACTGTTGAATTTTGAAACATTAATGACAGCACTAGTGTCAATTCCTTTATGAAATTAAGCTCCAATATAATTGTGAAATGAAATGGAAAAACAAGAAAACAAGGACAGGATGCTTACTGCTCAACTGACTGACATACACACAGCTTGAAAGGGAAGGAAACACAGCAAATGCACTTCCTATTCGAGTCAAACCATAGTGCTAAAAAAAGAACTAGAGATAATAACAGCAAAGTAAGTTGTCTGAAAAGGGTCGCAAATTCTCACAGTAAAAAGGAGGAAAAGGCAAGTAACAAGATTATTGAAGAGATACAGAGCACATTATGGCTCTGTCAACCATATTTTGTGTAGTGTATAAATTTCAGCTTCTGCAAGAAAAAAAAATCTTTTATTATTCTCCTTACACAAAGAGTGTTATAAATTGCTTAAAATAAGTTGCTTTAAGCAATAAATTGCTTTACAACCCCACCAAATTTCAACATTTCAGTCTTCTCTTTCTTGCAGTAAAACTTCTGGGGTTTCTGTCAGGTTTTGATTACATTTGTAAAATGGGCATACAACTCACTCTCCTGTGAAAAACAAACATATTTCTCTAATTATTATTAATGTGTTATAATTCCTAGGTCACTTCTTTGAATTCTTGCCAACTTTTGTATAGTATCTTAAGACCTGAGGTGACAATAGTAGGTACAGCAAACATTGTGTTGTCTAATGTTGGTATGGGAAATGCTTCCTATCCCAGCAACTAATAACACAAGAATGAGATTATCATCTTAGTCTAATGTTGGTTGTGGTATACTAGTAGTAGAGTCAAACCCTGCACCGTTCCCCTCAGATACAAGTCTGTTAAGGCTTCTCCTAGCAACCAGGCAACAATCAACATTTAAGTGGGATCTGACATGCATTTAAATGAAGGGTTTGAATTTGTGAGCCAGGCATCTGTTATTTTGCTAAACCCAATCATCAAGCAAAGCCCTTTGTGTTCTCCACTAACCATGATTAACCATCTGGCAGCTATCTGTAGATCTAGTTTCTGAAACCATAATTTCTTTCCAGTGCTAAGCTTAGGAGGACAACTAGGGGCCTCCATTGGTGTCTGCTTTTTTGTTATTTTAAAAAATTACTTCCAGTATTTCTGCCCAGTACTTTGCATCCTTATTTACTTCAGAGTATTTCCAGCAGATGGGGAAGAATGTTCCATTTTCCTCTCATTCAGCACATTTCCAAAGAATGCTGATTTCTTTTTCTGGGCTATAATGAAACAAGATCCTACTGGAATATGTTTCATAAGGCGTTTCTTTGATGGTTGCACTTCTTGATTATCCCAGAGATCTCATAGATGCCGCTGTTCATCATCTTACCTCGTGTTGTTTCAACTATGCCAAAAAAGCAGAAGCATATTCTGGAGAGCTAGTCTGCTCTGAAGAAGTACACCAAGTCTTCTCTACTGCCTCTTACAGCTCTGCATTCATGAAAACCATGTTAACCATGTCCGACAATTACAATTTGGAAAACAAACAATTGTTCCAGCTTACAGGAAAAGCAAAATAGTGCTCAATTCCAAGATAATAAGAATTGTTAAAAAAGCAAAACAAAACAATGTTATCCCTATTTTTTCTCCTGGTTTGGAAGAATGCCAAATTTGCTTGTAGAAACTTGAAATTATAAAGACTAACTCTATGTTTTAGCTAGTGCTTTGTATCAGTGACCTGGCTTCCACACCTTCTGCTGCAACATACAAGATTTATATTCTAAATATATGAATCAATACCATTGCAAGGCTGGAAAGCACAAACTTTCCATGCACTTATAAGTGTTGTGAAACCAGTAAAGCCAAGATTCTTAAGAGCTGTGCTGTGTGGGACAATGGGCAGGTTGTTATTAGTTATGTTGACATTGAAGCGTTTTGCTGTTAAGGGTGCTCAGGATGGTGTTGTACTTCATCTTTGTAATGTAATGTCAGGAAGAAGAAAAACTGCATTTGCAGTGAAACAATTCTGTTCCAAGCCTAGGAAGTAGAGATAAGAAATAAAATAGGAACATTAATCTAAACTTTGTGCTTAAATAATTATGGTAGCAGGAAGTCTGCCTTCCCATTTTTTTCATCAGCTGATTCATCCAGATCAGGCATTATATCAGTTCTGAATAGACTGAAGTCATTGTAGTTTAGAAAGCTCTCACAGGGGTTTCTGAACCTTTTAAATCTATGGCAAGAGAGGCCGTGGGTAGTGTAGCTACATGCTAGGCCTCTCTGTATGTGCATAGAGAATTATTATGCAGGACACAGAATAGGCTCAAATAACATTAGTGGGGAAAGTCCATGGAAGGACCATGGGAATAGGTCATGGTTTCTAATCTTCGAGGCTGCAACACAGGCAGAAGCTGTTTCAGAGTGTATTCTGGAAAAGAGAGTGTGGAAGGTCGTGCAGTTCTCAGGGAGCTCATGATTTGGCAGGTGAATTCCCCCTTCACAAACATGCTCATAGCCTGTAGCTCCTCGCATCTTGCCTGTTTTTCTGGTTTAAAAAAGGAGGGGTGAATTTCCATGTACAAAAGTACCTCTGTCTGCAGTTCACCTCAAATAGTTGTTGAGCAGTTGCCACACAATCGGAAAAAAAAAGTAAAATTCATGGATTGAGATAAAGACAGTTTAATAGAACAGAAAAGAAAGGGAAAATAATAATAATAATGGTAGAATATACAAAATGAGTGATGCACAATGCAATTGCTCACCACCTGCCGACCGATAACCAAGCAGCAATCGCTACTTCCTGGACCACACCCCCTATTTCTATACTGAGCATGACATCATATGGTATGGAATACCCCATTGGCCAGTTGGGTTAGCTGTCCCAGCTATGCTCCCTCCCAGCTTCTTGTGCACCTGGCAGAGCATGGGAAGCTGAAAGGTCCTTGACTAGCAGGGTACTTAGCAACAACTAAAAACATCAGTGTGTTATCAACATTCTTCTCATACTAAATCCAAAACACAGCACTAGAAAAAAATTTAACTTTATCCCAGCTGAAATCAGGATAGCCTTAAGCCTCAAACTCTGTGACAGAGAAACTTTTTTTCTGAAAGCACCAGGGAACATAAAATATATATTTTTTGTGATTTTTTTTTATATAAACACTTGAACTACATTGGAAATATTGTTCAGATACAAATTAGAGTTTGTCCTAAAGAGTAGGAGAAATATTTGGTGAAAAGGATATTTGTCTTTCTATTTTCACTTTCTACATTAAATCATTCAAAGCTTCTGGGTGCTGATTATCGTATTTCCTCTCTACTTCTTGTAATGCTCTTCTCTAATGCAAACATTCATGTAAGTATTGCTGCAAATGGGTCTGTCATGTAGATAGATGGGTCTATTGTATTTCTTTTTACCTCAGTGTAGATGAGATCTAAAAAAAAGTGTTTTAAAATTCTAAAAATCTGAAGAAAATATTTAGAAAAATGCTTAAAATGCTTTATAATGCTAACAAAACATCAAGAATTTATACTAAATATATCTTGAGGCTCTTGTGACATGAGACAAAAAGGATTCTGAAAGGCCTGCTCCCCTTATCTGCTGGTATGTTTTGCTGTCCATACACAACAGCATCACAGAGCTCTAGAAATGTTCTTTTTAAATTGACTGAAACATCTGAAGCTAAATCACTTACTCAATTCTGACTGGCTCAATGTGCATCTACAGTGATTTCACGCTAGCATATGCAAGAATCCAAGCAGCTGTATTTTTCAACTGGCCTTACTATATCTGTCCTACACCAAATGCAATCTTTCATTTTAGAGAATATATTTAAATCTCTGACTTCTAAAAATAGTAATGGGAATGAGGTAAGGGGTAAAAGATGCTCTGCAGGAGGATTAAAGAGCACTCTGTAAAAGATCCTTTGAAAGAGTGAAGCTATGTAACTGTTGAAAGAACGTGATTGGCAAGAAGCTAAAGCATATGAGGAAGGACATTGATTTCTTAGTTTATAACATTGCTGACATGTTTGGAGGAGCACAGGCTGTTATCATTAATTTAAAAATAATAAAGCTAATACTTAGAGAAAGCCTAAGGAATCATGCATATGTGATGATTATATTTTATCCACTGCTAAAATGCAGTCCCCTCCTAGGGTGGAACACAGTGACTGTTAAAAAGGGCTTGTCAGCACTACAAGGGTTGTATGTGTGTTAATAGATCCATCCTGTCACTTCACAATGGGAAAGGTGAAGTTGTATGCACGGTACATAACTAGGAAGGACAGGTAGTGCATGTGCAATGTATGTAAAACACTGATAAAATCCTACATTCAGAATAAAATGAGAATATGACAATATAAGCTTATGAAAATCAAATAGCAAGGACGTTAGTCTTATTTGGAAGACCCTGTTGCATTGCAAAGACAATATGAAGGGTTTCAGTCTATTTGAGAATTAAAAGGCCCCAAGAGAATATTGCTACAGGGAAAACAACCACCAGAGGTGTAAGAGATAGAAAGCAGGCCTTTCACACTTGAATGGTTTCATCAAAGTGTCATTTAAAGCACCATTTATTTCATTCCTGAATGTTGTTTCACAGAGCTCACATAAAGAAAACACAATGGGGAATGAAGTTCATGACTTTTATGATTTTCATACCATAGCTGTATGGAGAAATGGGTGAATTTTACAACATGCTAGCAGCAAATGTTCTTTCTGATCATGGATATCAGAAATGGATAGCTTAGCCTTCCTTTCTCTTTCTACAATGTGAGACAGTCCATATTAGGCAGTCAGGCCCAATTAACATATCTTTGTTTTACAGCTGGAGGATCTGAAGCACGGAGATAAAAGGGAAAACCATTCCCTGCTACTCTGTAAGCTTCATTTCCTGCTGAGCCATTTGATAACCAGAGTGACTGATATTAAAGGATAACGACATGGGAATACCACCATTTTCAGGCATTAACTGCAAACGGGCATCATATTTTCAATTTCAGAAAGCTACTAACAATATATATGGCTGAATCAAGAAACCAAGACATCTGCTGTATCACCTTGACCAAATTGTTTCATTTCACTGCTGCTGTTACTCTTGCTACTTTATGTGTAGCCTGCTTATTTCAATTCTAAATTTTGGGGTTACAGGGTCTATTTATTGTCATGTATTTGCACAGTAGGAAGCACAATGAGATTTAAACCTTCGCTGGAATTTCCAGGTGCTACTTTGATATAAGTAAATCAACTGCACGCAGTTAAATCAGAGAGTCACATCTTACATATAACAGATGGGCCTTAGTGCAACTCCGGCAATACGAAGAAAGTCTCTCTTCCTCCCTACGGGCCTGCATCTCGGCTGTGGAGAAACTGCTGGACATGCTAGCTGAGAAACTGTCCCGAGAGTTCCAGCAACTCAAAGAAGATATGTCCTACTCCCCACCTGTACGGACCAGTATCTCAGCCATTAGGAGTAAGCATCCCTCTGCTCAAGACAGGAGATATTGTGGGTACACACCCTGGGGCACCCTGTGGTTTTACCTGCGTGACCACGGAGAAGACATGAGGCAGTGGGATGGAAAATCTACCTCAACCCTAGAGGCACGGGTACGTGAGTTGCAAGGAAAAACAACCACAAAAGGGGGTTCTTCCAGGAAAACTGCTGCTCCAGTCTCCAGTGAGCAGTTCCCCAGACAGAGTAGAAAGGCTGACTTTGCTTCCGATCTTAATAAAGGGACCAGGGGTGGAGATTGTAATGGAAATACCTTTAAATTGTTGTAACCCGGGACTTGAGTTGCATGTTATGGGAATTACTATAGCAGGAACCCCCTGCTGCTAGCCAGGCTAGGAGCAAGGGGAGGAGTTCCTTGCAATGTTAAACTCTATAACCTGGCCCAAAGGGACCAGAGGTGGAGATTGTAATGGAAATACCTTTAAATTGTTGTAACCCATGACTTGAGTTGCATGTTATGGGAATTACTATAGCAGGAACCCCCTGTTGCTAGCCAGGCTAGGAGCAAGGGGAGGAGTTCCTTGCAATGTTAAACTCTATAACCTGGCCCAAAGGGACCAGAGGTGGAGATTGTAATGGAAATACCTTTAAATTGTTGTAACCCATGACTTGAGTTGCATGTTATGGGAATTACTATAGCAGGAACCACCTGAACCAATGGAGGACAAGCCTTACAAGAAGCAGTGCAAGTGCAGCAGTGACCTGACCTGAGCTGGCTTTGGTGCCCAATAACTCCACGCAACACACCACCTCTCCTGACCTGAGTGACCACCATAACAGATGGAGCCCAAAGTCATGGACTAAATGAACTCAATGGACATTTTGTGGACATTTATAGATATTTTACAGACATTTCACAGGGGTGGTCCATAGACTAAGGGAATGATATCTGTGTATTATATCAAAGGATGGGAAGGGGGGTGGTGGGTAATGAGAATGTATTGCACAGTGTGGGACCTGAGCATGACATAAATGGTATGGAATAAGGGGTGGATACTGTCCTGGTTTCAGCTGGGATAGTTAATTTTCTTCCTAGTAGTTGGTATAGTGCTGTGTTTTGGATTCAGTATGAGAAGAATGTTGATAACACACTGATGTTTTGGTTGTTGCTAAGTAGTGCTTACTGTAGTCAAGGACTTTTCAGCTTCCCATGCTCTGCCAGGTGCACAAGAAGCTGGGAGGGAGCATAGACAGGACAGCTGACCCAAACTGGCCAACGGGGTATTCCATACCATATGACGTCATGCTCAGCATATAAAGCTGGGGGAAGAAGAAGGAAAGGGGGATGTTCGGAGTGATGGCATTTTGTCTTCCCAAGTAACCATTACGCGTGATGGAGCCCTGCTTTCCTGGAGCGCGGCTTTGGCTTTACCTAGTAAACTGTCTTTATATCAACCCACGAGTTTTCTCACTTTTACCCTTCTGATTCTCTCCCCCATCCCATTGTGGGGGGAGTGAGCGAGCGGCTGTGTGGTGCTCAGTGGCTGGCTGGGGTTAAACCACGACAACATGGTAGGATGAACAGTGTTAACTCTTCAATGCCATCAACACACAGTAAGGAGATGCATTATTGGAAATGATAACACACCGCATTATATGAACTCTTAAACAACCATGTCACAACATCAAATGGCTAAAATTAGTTCCAGTACATCAGGGTATGATGTTGTATTGGGTTTGCGTGGCAAGGTTTTGGTAGCGGGGGGGTCTACAGGGGTGGCTTCTGTGAGAAGATGCCAAAAGCTTCCCCCATGTTTGACAAAGCCAGTTCCAAGAAGGACCCGCCGCTGGCCAAAGCTGAGCCAATCAGCAACAGTGGTAGCACCTCTGTGATAACATATTTAAGAAGGGGGAAAAAACGCTGTGCAACAGCAGCAAGGAGAGAGGAGTGAGAAGATGTGAGAGAAACAACTCTGCAGACACCAAGGGCAGTGAAGAAGGAGGGGGAGGAGGTGCTCCAGGTGCCGGAGCAGAGATTCCCCTGCAGCCTGTGGTGAAGACCATGGTGAGGCAGGCTGTCCACCTGCAGCCCACGGAGAACCACAGTGGAGCAGATATCCACCTGCAGCCTGTGGAGAACCACGGTGGAGCAGATATCCACTGTACAGCCCGTGGAGGACCCCATGCTGGAGCAGTTGGATGTGCCCTGAAGGAAGCTGTGACCCCGTGGAGAGCCTGTGCTGGAGCAGGTTTTCTGGCAGGACCTGTGGCCCCGTGCGTGACCCATGTTGGAGCAGTCCTTTCCTGAAGGACTGCTCCCTGTGGAAAGGACCCATGCTGGAGCAGTTCATGAAGAACTGCAGCCTGTGGGAAGGACTCACGTTGGAGAAGTTCATGAAGGACTGTTGCGACGAGCGAGGGAAGGCAGGCAGTCGACTCAATGTGAGTGATAAGGCCAGCTTCAACTTTATTGTAAAACCCTACACATATTTATACACTAAGTTCTACCTTATGCATACTTGTCTCACAATCATTGGCTTAGCTCTAAAAATTACATTATCATATTCCTCCTACTTTCGGTTACTGCTACGTGGTCCGGGTTCCATCCTGTTTTTCTTATACTGTACTTTCTCAAAGTTGCTTATCTGCACAGAGCAAGGTCAGCATGACTTTCTTTTCTCCCTTCTCAGCATGACTCAGAATTTTCCCACCGCGGCCTAGTCTGGCTAACTTTCTCCAACATTTCCCCCTTTTTCTTTTTGGACCACCAATACATTGTGGTTCATTTTTACAACATTATTTAAAATACAGTGATATGCTATTTTTACTATAACTATAATTGTTAATAAAATACCAAGCCAGCGCTTGCGCAGTGCCTATGTTAGGCACTAGGGAAGCAAATACATTGGCTGTGGTTGACCATAATTCTATATTGTCGTTACAATCTGCCTGCAATTGATGTATAGACCTTTTGTGTCGATTTGTCGCTACTGTAGTTATATTAAGCCAACTTTGTCGGCTAACTGTGAGCAGAGTTAATTTACCTACATAACAAGGCCCTCCAAAGGCGTTCTTTGGAATGCCAGGCCATGCTCGATCCCCACAGATCAAAAAATATCCGGGGGGAAGAGCTTTGGCCGTATCATTGTTCCACAAAGAGTTATTGGTTCCCTTCATACTCCGTCCATAGGCACTGAGTGTTTTGGAAGCGTTATAATTCCCACAATATTGGCCTATTTCGAATCCTTTCGTAAAAGGTGAAACAACAGTCCAACCGGTGGTATTAACAAAAGGGTTGTTATCATCAGTGCGGCTGCTTATGCCGATCAATGACTGAAAGGTCTGGGCCTGTGCGGCAAAGCGGCTAAAGCTGCCAAACACAAAACATGTCTGAGTAGTAACATTATCAGTTGCATTTCCAGTTTTTTCTGACCCCAAAAAGTCAATTTCTTGGGGGTCCCAAGGGAGAGTGTGATTTAGGGCTCTTATTAGTTGTACCGAGCAATTTGCTACAGTAACATTTATACAATTAACTGTTACAGACGTCCAATTATCAAAATCTCTGGCAATAATTTCAGGAAAGCCTATCAGACATGTTTTAAAGGGCTCAGTTGCCGTAGCTGAACTCAGGCAAAAGTCTGTCGTCCCAGTTTTATTCGCCCACGCCACCCATAAGTTCGCACGGCTGGGCAACGACATCGCTGGGATCAGTACGGGCAGAGCTACATTGATCATCATCAGCAACAGCAGCTTTGGTCCAGCGGCTTGGAATCCACTTCGGCCCTGTGGGAGTAAGTACACACATATAACCTCTACCCATATACTTCACTTCTGCTGGACCTTTCCACAGTCCGGTTGCTGGATCTCTATACATAACGAAAACTGGCTTGTCATCCTTATTTTCTTCAGGATAACCATGCACCCATGCTGGTGGCTCTTTCTGATCTGCAAAAATACATAAATGATTTAGCACAAAAAGAGTCTTAACAAGTCTTTCTTGTACATCTGAGATTTCCCTAAATTTTTGCAAATATTGTTTCAGCGTTTGATGCGCCCTTTCAATGATAGCTTGTCCCGTGGGTGAGTGCGGAATACCAGTAGTATGTCGCACTCCCCACGTTTGGAAAAAACGTTTCACTTTGGCGCTTGTGTATGCAGGGCCATTGTCAGTTTTTATCGTTTGTGGCACTCCCATAACTGCAAAACAACTAGTCAAATGTCGCATTACGTGGAGTGCTCGTTCTCCTGTTTGTGCCGTGGCCCATATAAATTTGCTATAGGTGTCAATTGTAACATGTATATATCTCAGTCTGCCAAAGTCAGCAACGTGAGTCACATCCACTTGCCACAATTCTCTGGCCTCGAGTCCCCTGGGATTCACGCCGATTCCGAGACCAGGCCCATGGTGGCTACACGTAGGACAGGCCCGCACAATCCCCTGTAAAATGTCCATAAAATATCCATAAATGTACACAAAATGTCCACTGCGTTCATTTAGTCCATGACTTTGGGCTCCATCTGTTATGGTGGTCACTCAGGTCAGCAGAGGTGGTGCGTTGCGTGGAGTTACTGGGCACCAAAGCCGGCTCAGGTCGGGTCACTGCTGCACTTGCGCTGCTTCTTGTAAAGTTTGTCCTCCGTTGGTTCAGGTGGTTCCTGCTGCTTGGGCATGGGCTTATCCACAGTCACAGACGCCTCGGGGTGTCCTGTCCCGCATGGACTCAGCCACAGGTCACAGTCCCTTCGATTCGAGTTCACGCTGCAGTTCCAGCCTGTCCAGCACAGCAGCACAGAAGCAGCAGCGATGCCCTGGCCATCTGCCGGCCCAGGCGCATCCCCATTGCTGTTATCAGAATGTTCTCAGGCACAGCACAGTAAGACGATAAGCAGTGCAGCAGTACAGCAAGCAGCGAGAGCAAAAAAGCAGCCACTAACGAGCACAAGACTCTAATACACATTAAGGCAAGCAAGCCCCATGGCAAGCACAAGAGCCTGCGAATTAATAGCTAAACAGCAGTAACAGCTATAAATTCAATCATCTAGCACATTCCAATCAAACGTGTCATTATCTTGAATTGTAGTCTTTGGTTGCATTCCGGTAAATATCCATTCTAATACTCTCACAGTCTCCCCCTTTTTCTTTTTGCACTGCGTGAGTGCACCAATAAAATGTGTGGGGCCGTGCAAAACGGTTAAGTCCACAGGTAAGTCAGGGTCAATACGATCCACTGCTCGGTCAACGATGTGGGTACTGAGTTTTTGAATCACAATCGATAAGTCCTGGTAATATAAAAAGTCCTTGGAGACCACTGGATGATCGCCCCAACAACAACGCTCCATGAGATTGTCCATTGATAACTATGGGACTGCTGTCACGAATCTGCTTTTTGGATCCTTACCAAATGCATGCACAATTTTATACCCCAGAACAATATCTCATTTACCTTAGTGTTGCACCGTTGAGTCGCTCACCTGCTCTGGTCGGGGAGAATACTCACGGAGCCCCAGATCAAAAGGTCGGTGCGCGCTGGAGTCCAGAGAGCAGTGTCTCCCCACCGAGAGCCAGCAAGTCGATCCGGGCAAGGCTTCACAGCAGTCCCATCTGGGTCGCCAAAAACTGTTGTCCGAAAAGCGGATTTGTGCCCGGCGTGCAAGTAACCAATTCCACACGCTCAGGAGAGATAGTGTTTTATTCAGGCCTGGGTGCTCGGTGGACTTGCCACAAATCAAGCACACCTGGTCTAATCACCTTTCTGTTTATATCCATGCTTCTCATACATAATTTAAGTTTCTCTTTTACATATTCATTACATTTCCGAGAACTAATTATAATATTACATCATCCTAGACACATGCGCACTAAAGCCTTTAGGGTCTCCTTGAGGGTCTCGGGTGGTCTCTGGTGGTCGGCAGGGTAGTGAACTCTTCATGAACCCGTTCCTTTCTTTCCTTATAAGGTCGAGGTTTGTCTCCGAGCCACGTCTGGACCACGTTTGTTTATGGTTCTCTTTTCCAAGGTTACTCTTCACTAGAGTCTAACAATGCTTCCAGGATACACGATTTATACTAGTTACAATTCTACACACCTGCAAACACAACACCTGCTAGTTACCTAACTTGTAAGCAACAAGTCTTCATTGTTTAGAATTACAGAAGCGAGCAGTAGAATTACAGAAGCGAATAGTAGATACTGTACCTACTGCATCACTGTCACGCAAACTGATTGTGTAGAGAGGAGGCAGTGATAATATATGTTTCTGGCTTCAAGTGACTGCACCTGAAATTCTGCTTTTTTTAAGGAATTTCATTTGAAAGACAGTGTTATCTTTGATTAAAAATGGTTCATTATTCAGCTTTGTCCACCCATGCTTCGTTAACAAAGCACTGCTGAATAGGAAAACCAGAAAGCTGATTACTTCCTTTCTGGGAATGGAAGTGTCTAGCCTAAGGTGTGGGGGGGATGTCTCTCCCTTTCTCTCTTGCTGTAATATTGGAAACATTTGAAATTTGTTCAAGCCTCTATGGGAAGCCAACACAGACTGCTCCTGTATCCTTGTCTCCAGCATGGAACCGCAGCAGGCAAACAAATGGGTGCCACCACAGCTTGTATATGATTGATATTAGGCAGCCCAGGACTCTCCTGGTCCCTGGACAGGCAGGGTAGCTCAAGAGATGAGAGAGATTCACCCCCCTCTCAAAGCCAATAATAGCAACGGGGATCCTCTTCTACTCAGGAAAAAATGGAGTTGAAGCACGTGACCTGCCTCTCTTGAGGCATCCCAGTTGATTGATAGCAAAAAGCTCAGTTTTCTCACCCACTCGAAAGGGCTAGAGTGGTGACAGGAGTTACAAACATTTGACCTCACTGGGATTTCCTTGCTGTACCATTTGGTCTTCTCTTCCTTCCACACACTGTATCCATTTCCAAGCAGTGTGTTAAACTAAAGATAATTAATCTCTGCCAGAATGGTTTACTTTGGACTCTCACTCTGCAAAGACAAACCTCATTCTCCTAATGTCTACACTGACACTTAGGGTTAACATAGAGGTTATTTGCTGCCAGCCAGAGCTGTATGAACTATTTTTTCCTTCTCTTCCTTGCACTCTGCACCAAAACCATCTGCTTTGTACCATTGATTTTTCAACTTTAATAGTGCCTTAAGGTCTGCACTGAAGCTTGAATGTTTCTAAAAGTGACTTATGAACCACTTGCCTCTTGTGTGAGGCCACAGGGAGAGGTGTAAAAGGGCCTGGAGTCAGAATAGAGAATTCGGGGGTTGCAACTGGTGGAGTTCCAGGGCAGAGAAGCTTAGGGGCCCTGGAGAGTAGAGCAGTTCAGGCAGTGACCCCATGGAGCAGATACCAGTCTGGTTCACTGTAGGAGGGACTCTGGACTTTTCAGTGAGGCTGGACTGAGTAGGACTGGTCAGGTGCAAAGACAGAGCATGCCAGAATTGATTTTTCCTTTAACGGAGCATGCTTTTGTCATGCAGTATTTTTTCCATCCAGCCTCAGGGACTAGGTTGCCTGTCAGGCCCAAGCACATGAGCTTTTTACTCTCATGGATTTCAGCAAGAAGCTAGAGGTTTACATCACTTGTTGAATTTGAGCTATATACCCTGACATTTGGATTAGATGTTTAAAAATAAATAAAATATCCTTTTATTTGTTTGTAAAAGTTCCCTCTTCCCTGTGTTGCGTCAGAACAGCTGTTGTTGTGCTGTGCTTTTTTCTTTCTGGGACTGTGACAACCACCAGCTATCTTTCTATTTACAGTCATTATCGCAAGGAAATTGGAAACTGCAGCTACTGGGACATGATTATCTTCTCTTTCATGTTAGGTTTGTCTTTTACTGTGACACAGTGAAAGAAAGAAACGTTTGTACAGCTAATAAAACATTTATCTAGAGATAAACAGAAACACTATGTCCTGTTTGGATGAGCTGCTGATGCAGAACTAATGTAGGACAGATTTTACTAGCAATGGTGATACAGAAGGGGTGACAAAAGGGGACTACCCCCCCCCCCCGCCCCCACCCCATGCTGCCCACAGTGTGCTTTCCCCCAGGGTGCTTTGGTTGGTACTAACAAGCTCCTCTGTAATCAGAAGTGGGGAAGCCTCCAGGGTAATAGCAGCAAGATTTAGATAAGAATCCTGAAGCAAGCAGAGGTTGGCTTCTTTGTCAGCCTCTAGGAAAGGACAGTCTTGTGAAATGTTTAGTCAAAGGTTATAGCACTTGCCAAGGCTCTTGACTGAACAGCAGTCTAGTTAGATTTCCTTCTTCAGTTTGGTGATCAAAGTGATGAAATAACGGCTAATAACTCAGGACCATGCCATCCTTGTTTTATGAAAATAACAATACACAATTGCATTTTTGTCACTGAGGAATATGAAGTATTAAATGAAAGAGATGCAATCTGTCAGTGCAATGAACAGTTTTGAACAGCATGTGCTATAGCCCTGTCTGCCCCACAAGGATTAGTGTTTCATTGTGCTTTTTTTGGCTTGTTGAAGTCACAAACTTACAGCGTAGAAAATATGTGAAAAACAAAGAGCCGAAAAACCTCATTTGCTAAAATTGCCTTTTATTTCAAGCTTATCGTTTTAATCTTAAAAAGATATTTTCAATGGCACACAGCTTCAGAATCAGCACCTTTGCATTTACAAACTACAGAGAATCCCTGTCAATTTGTGTTTCCCTAATTCTGACACTTAAATCACACATAAAATCTTACTCTCTGTTCCTGTTTTCTATGAAAGGCTTAACAGCACAGTGCTGCAACAAGATTGCATGTTATGAAGATTCCATTCACAAAATAGATTTACAGCACATTAAATACTGATTTAGTAATTCCATTATAAATTAAAACTATAATGAAAATGCCTATATAAATACACAGTGCAGCTTTTGTGATGTGCTACGCTTTCTTGGTTTTTGTTCATTTACACTCCAGTTCACAAGATCATCATTAGTGCAAATTAATGATATTTTACTGTACAGTTATCTTGTAACAAGCTCTTAGATATAATTCAACTGATGTGTTTGAGGCCAGTGTAATGAGTTAATTTTCAGCATCTGGTTTGGTGAGAGATTTCTCAAGCTCTTCTGCAGGGTTAGTTTTCTTCTGGCTTGGGATAGCAGGTAGGACATGACTTGGTTTCAGAGGCTCTCCTGATAGACCAGGCAAGAAAGAATATAGCAAATGACTCTGAGAATGTCCCCTTTTCTGAGATCTGGAGGTTGGAGCTGGTGGGAGAATAACTGCACCAGTCCTTAGGGAATTTAAAGGCAGGAACTTAAATTTCTTAGCACCCTGAGATGGTAGCTGGACTAGAGGAAAAAGAAAGAGAGAGAAAGAGTGCACAGAAAGTGAGAAGCATGACATTTTTACAAATAAGTTTGCTACTTATTTGAACTGCTGTTTGTTTGTCTTGTGTTGTGTGTACTCAAACCTGCATTTGAAAAATGTGATCAAAATATGAATAAAAAATCCCTAAAGCCTGGCAGGGCTAATCTTCAGCTGAAGAAAACAATTACAGTGTTAAATGATTTACTTCATGTTTGGTGATCAATAAGAGTTGATAAGTTCAAAGGTTTGCTTTTGATAAGCAGTGAATCTATAGTTTGTCTGAAGGAGACTTGGTCTGTTTGGAGAGATTTCCACAAGACATATTTTCATCAAAAAATACAGGTTGACTGAAACAAATGTTCCATGGGAATATATTAGTTTTAACAAAACTTTCGTGGGGGGGTGTTCTATTGCCCAGGGTAAATTCTGGTCAAAATCTTAGAAAGTTGAAATGGAAGAACCTGGGACACTGTGTCTGGGTTGCTCTAGGCACAGTCAATCATGATGATAAGTCCACACATGTACTCTGCAAGTCACAGGCCACAAAAGTAGCCCAATACCCTGTAGCACAGTAAGACCCACATTGAAACACAAGAGCCACATCTGTTGTATGTCTCATGTGTGTTAACAGTCTTGTAAGAAACTGTGGTTCTGCGGTCTGAGAGACAGAACCCTTGAGGCTGGTTGCCATACATTCAGAAGCTATATATGGCAAAACCACCAGTAATTATTCATATTCAGAGGGCAGAGTCAGCTACCCAAGAATGAGCGATACTATAAGAGCTACTAATTCAGGGAGCCTTTTTCACTCAGCAGTGAGTGACTCTTGAGTGGCTGCTATTAAAAACTGCCGCGACAAGAATAAGCCTGTCAGGGAGGCATTGCCCAAGGAGTATGTGCTACCCAGCAGAAGGGATGGCTCTTAGACTCTCTTCCTTTACAAGCAGTGGACTATGGTGGCCCTCTGCAGAGAGGAGGGTGCTTTGTAGAATCCTTTGCTGTTAACTTGGGAAAGGAGAAACTTCAAATCATGATGAATAACAGCAAAAACAACCACTGATCCCCAGAAAATATTGTTTAATGACCTGCAGAAATAGATTTTTATTTTTGTTCATCCTCACTATGGCTTCAGACCTTCTAAGCCACATAAGAAGTGAGAGCAGCAGAGAGTTCTCTAGAAGTCCCGTATTTGCTTGGAAAATGATTCTGGCATTGTGTGAGTGAGTGGTGTGTGATAGTTGTAAGACTGTTGTCCAGGGGTCCTTGGGAGAGTCGCGTGATGAGATAGGAAGGGTGTGCTGGGGGCGGAGCAGCAGCACGCAGGATAACAGAGATGCCAGGCTGTGCCGAGGCTACTCAGGAAGCCATGTGAGGGACCTCTTTGGCCCTGGAAACATCTGGAGGGTGGGAGTTTATAAACTATGGTTTAAAGTCACTCAAGTACTCTTTTCCTAGGCTACTGTTTCATTCCTGTTATCCTCTAACTTGTATTTTTAAATGTTTTTGCTTAGAGGTTAAAGCATCTCTTCCTTTTTTCATTGCCCTTCCTTTTCTGGGAGATGTTTCTTCTTTCTGTTAATCTCTGACTAGTTTCAGTTCTCTTTATAATTTATGCTTATTTTATCCTTCTAGCTTCCTGGTTGTTTTTTTTTTTTTCAATGGTTTTGTTGCATGTTTTTAACACACATCTTGTGTAACAAAAATATTAGAAAAACACAAATGTTTATACTCAACCTTCGTTGCTGGAGCCATTTGCCTGGATAAAGGCTGTGTCCAGAACAGTAATATTTTTAGGGCTAGAAGGAGGGTGAGTGACATCTTGGTTCTGAAACAGTTATTTGGAAAGCTCCAGGATCAAATGTGTCATTTGTGTTAACAAAGAAGAAATTTAATCTATTTTGCAAATAACTTTGCTTTTGTGTTATTGGCTTGAACTGATGTTCAGGCAGTAATGGCACCTGGATAAATGTGCTGTGTTAGTTAATTACACCATGATTATTAACTGTGATAATTGTATCTTATTTGTAGAACACATTTTTTGGCATGAGACTAGAACTAAAATCCTGGCTGTTTGTGTGAATTACTGCAAGAACACCAGTGATTATGAAATAATTTTTTTTAAAATTTTGCTTACAACTATGTTTTAACTAGAAGACACAGAGAACATTAGTAGAAAGCTTGGAGCTGGGGTTTTGAAAGCAGTTAGATGATTTTCTTTTCTCTGAGCAGGCAGAGAATACCACCTCAGTATTCCACATATCTCTACTTTTCTTCTTCCTCTCTTATTTACTGTGCAGCAGCAGCGCAGGATTCTGTATTTCCCCTACCCAATCTGATGTTCCCTATAAAGCTACCTCTGCTGTTTCGTTTTTAGTAATGTTGTCATAGCTGCAGAATTGCTTCTGAAACTCAGATCATAAGAGGCAATGAATCTTAAATTTAGCTCTGAAATGTGAATGCTTTAGGACCTGGCTGATCTACAGGATAGCAAATAGTAAACTGCATATCCTCATTCAAAATACATTGGGGGATTTGTGCTTAGTAGAGCACAAGAATGTGAGGACAGGACGCTGTTGGGAGTAAGGCTAGTGTTTGTATGTGAAGAACATCCTAGTTACTGGCTGGATACAGCCTGGGACACTCACTAAGTCTTGACACTCTGCCTGGGCTGTGGCAGTGGGGTGAGGCTTTCCCTGCCCTTTAGGACCTTGCTTCTTTCTGCCTTGAGAAAGAGGAGCCAGCTGACAGTGCAGAGGAAAAGTCTGCTGCTTTCTCAGTCCCTTTAATTTTAGCTCCTGTGTTATACAAGCTACCCAAAACAGTTTCTGTTAGAATGAGAGAAGTGAATGATTCCCATTCTCATGTAAGAGCTAGTCTATCTGCTGTGCTTAAGTCACAGAGAGATAGAACATCTTTTCACCTATGTAACACTCAGAAAATAACAAAAGTTTTTGGAAACCTGATGATCTTGAACTAATCATCTTGCCTCTAATTTTCACTAGCAAAAGGACACAAAAATCAGTGTCTGTTGTGATATTTTTCATGCTGTCTGAAGAAGAGTCAGTCCTTATCCTGGCTTTCATCTCACACATCCAACCTTTCTCTGCCATGCAGTTGTTAGTGTGCTGTCATCGATCTCTTTGCATAATGTAAGTCATCATGTTACATCATGTCCTCCCCCTATGAAAAGCTACCAGAGTCATAAAGGCATATTGTCCTGGTTTCGGCTGGGATAGGGTTAAATTTCTTCCTAGTGCTATGTTTTGGATTTATTGTGAGAAGAATGTTGGCCCCTCACTACAAGAAGGACATGGAGGTGCTGGAGCGTGTCCAGAGAAGGGCAACGAAGATGGTGAAGGGTCTGGAGCACAAGCCTTATGAGGAGCGGCTGAGGGAACTGGGGTTGTTTAGCCTGGAGAAGAGGAGGCTGAGGGGAGACCTCATCGCGCTCTACAACTACCTGAAAGGAGGTTGTAGCGAGGTGGGTGTTGGTCTCTTCTGCCAAGTAACTAGCGATAGGACAAGAGGAAATGGCCTCAAGTTGCACCAAGGGAGGTTTAGATTGAACATAAGGAGAAATTTCTTTACTGAAAGAGTGGTCAGGCCTTGGAACAGGCTGCCCAGGGAAGTGGTGGAGTCACCATCCCTGGAGGTATTTAAAAGATGTGTAGATGAGGCCCTTAGGGACATGGTGTAGTGGGCATGGTGTGTTGGGTTAACGGTTGGACACGATGATCTTAGAGGTCTTTTCCAACCTGTATGATTCTATGATTCTATGATTCTATAACACACTGATGTTTTCACTTGTTGCTAAGTACCCTCCTAGTCCAAGGACAGCTCCCGTGCCTACTGACTGAGCTAGGTACACAAGATGGGAGGGAACATAATCAGGACAGCCAGCCCAGCTGGCCAATGGGGTATTCCATACCATGTGACGTCATGCTCAGTATATGAATGGTAGGCGTGATCCAGGAAGTACCGATCGCTACTTGGTTATCGGTCAGCGCGGGTGGTGAGCAATTGCATTGTGCATCACTCATTTTGTATATTCTATCATTCTTATTATTATTTTCCCTTTTCTGTTCTATTAAACTGTCTTTATTTCAACCCACGAGTTTTTCTCACTCTTACCCTTCCGATTCTCTCCATGCCCCACCGGCGGGGGGAGTGAGCGAGTGGCTGCATGGTATTTGGCTGCCTGCCAGGTTAAACCACGACAGTCCTTTTTGGCACCCAACATGGGACCTGTCGCAAGGGTTGAGATAACGATAGATCTGACCAAAGTGTGTTAAGGCAAAATTGTTATAAGCATTCATTATATTGATTGGTCACAATGTTGATGTATTGGCTCTCAGAGTTGTGGGGCTGGCTCTCAATGTTGGGTTATGTAATACCTTGCTTGCAGTATATGTTCCCTTTTGTGCTGTTTATCATTATTCGGAACTGGGCCAAGATTATCATTTTGCTGCTGTTTTATGAGGTGATAAAATCATTGGTCGTAAGTCTAATCTGGTATCTGTACTCGGCACTGCCATCATCTCTGTACCTCGGGAACCACCTCTTAGAAACTATTAGTAATTGCACTTTTTTCTCCTCGGAGAATGAATGTAAGGGGGAGACAGGATGGGACACTTTCTCCCGCTTGTTCATCTTCCCTTTCATATCTTCAGAAACTCCTTTTTCTTCTATCCTCTTCACGAAGACGACCACAATATTCCCTGAGAATTTTGAATATCCTTGGGATGTTCAAACAAACGTGTTCATATTGCTATGTCTCCTGAATGTGGTTCAGGCCTTGTTTAGGGTTAAACAACTATTCAGGAATACTGTCCAGAGATCAACCCTCAGCAACAAGAAAAGAGGGAGGGCGAACGGTGGTGCCTTGTCAGGGCGGGCGGAGCGGCGGGTCCTGGGGGCAGCAGGCAGTGGGAGATCAACCCCGGCAACAGACACGGTGGCTACTCAAACCCCCACGACAACCACTGTGGCTACTCAAACCCTGGCAACAGTCACCGTAGCTTCTCCAACCCCTGCGACAGGCACTGTGGCTACTCAAACTCCGGCAACAGTCACTACAGTTACTCGAACCCCCGCGACAGGCACTGCAGCTACCCAAACCCCAACAACAGGCACTACAGCTGAACCAGAGGACCAACCCTTGCTGGTATCGGTTGCCCCTGTACAGAAGAGGAAATCTTGGAAGCGGAGGTCAGGTCGTTTAGAAAGGGATGATGGAAAAGCAGGACCATCACAAGGAGGGGAGGAGGAAGAGGAAGAACTCATAAACGAGACGGAAACCACCCGATCCCTATCCCTGAGAGAGCTGCGAGATATGCGGAAAGATTTCAGCCGTCGTCCAGGCGAGCATATTGTTACCTGACTGCTCCGATGCTGGGATAATGGGGCCAGTAGCCTGGAATTAGAGGGGAAGGAGGCCAAACAGCTGGGATCCCTTGCTAGGGAAGGAGGCATTGACAAAGCAATTGGACAAGGGACACAAGCCCTCAGCCTCTGGAGGCGACTGCTCTCAGGCATGAAGGAAAGGTATCCCTTCAAGGAAGATGTTATATATCGCCTAGGCAAATGGACCACTATGGAGAGAGGTATCCAGTACCTGAGAGAATTAGGCATGCTGGAGGTGGTTTATAGTGACCTGGACAATGACCAAACGCCCAAAGATCCAGATGAAGTCCAGTGCATGTGACCCATGTGGCGGAAGCTGGTACGGAGCGCACCAGCGTCGTATGCCAGTTCATTGGCAGTACTGTGCTGGAAAGAGGAAGAAGCACCAACGGTGGATGGCGTGGTTAGCTGACTCTGGGAATATGAAGAAACTGTCTCCTCCTCCCTTGTCTCGGCTGTGGAGAAACTGTCCCGGGAGGTCCAGCAACTCAAAGAGGATATGTCCTATTCCCCACCTGTACGGACCAGTATCTCAGCCATTAGGAGTCAGCGTTCTTCTGCTCAAGAGAGAGGATATAGAAGGTACACACCACGGGGCACCCTGTGGTTTTACCTGCGTAACCACGGAGAGGACATGAGGCAGTGAGATGGAAAACCTACCTTCATCCTAGAGGCACGTGTACGTGAGTTTCAAGGAAAAACAATGACACAAGGGGGTTCTCCCAGGAAAAATACTGCTCCAGTTTTCAGGAAAACCCTGTCTCATGGCGGTCCAGTTTCCAGTGAACAGTTCCCCAGACAGAGTAGAAGGGCTGATCTTACTTTGGATTGTAATGAAGGAATTCTGGACTCACGTTTGCAAGAAGTGAGAAACGGATACTATGACCAGAACTAGAGGGGCCCTGCCTCCGGTCAGGTGGAGGAAAGGGACAACCGGGTTTACTGGACTGTGTGGATTCGATGGCCTGGCACATCAGATCCACAAGAATATAAGGCTCTCGTAGACACCGGTGCACAGTGTACCCTGATGCCATCAAGCTATAAAGGGGCAGAACCCATTTGTATTTCTGGAGGGACAGGGGGATCCCAAGAGTTAACTGTATTGGAGGTCGAAGTGAGCCTAACCGGGAATGAGTGGCAGAAGCACCCCATTGTGACTGGCCCAGAGGCTCCGTGCATCCTTGGCATAGACTACCTCAGGAGAGGGTATTTCAAGGACCCAAAAGGTGGGCTTTTGGTATAGCTGCCCTGGAGACAGAGGAAATTAAACAGCTGTCCACCTTGCCCGGTCTCTCGGAGGGCCCTTCTGCTGTGGGGTTGCTGAGGGTCGAGGAACAACAGATGCCAATCGCCACCACAACTTTGCACCGGCGGCAATATCGCTCCAACTGAGATTCCCTGCTTCCCATCCATAAGCTGATTCGTCGACTGGAGAGCCAAGGAGTGATCAGCAAGACTCGCTCACCCTTTAACAGTCCCATATGGCCAGTGCGAAAGTCCAATGGAGAGTGGAGACTAACAGTAGACTACCGTGGCCTGAACGAAGTCACGCCGCCACTGAGTGCTGCTGTGCCGGACATGCTAGAACTCCAATATGAACTGGAATCAAAGGCAGCCAAGTGGTACGCCACAATTGACATCTCTAATGCGTTCCTCTCGATCCCTTTGGCGGCATAGTGCAGGCCACAGTTTGCTTTCACTTGGAGGGGCGTCCAGTACACCTGGAACCGACTGCCCCAGGGGTGGAAACACAGCCCTACCATTTGCCATGGACTGATCCACACTGCACTGGAACAGGGTGAGGCTCCAGAACACCTGCAATACATTGATGACATCATTGTATGGGGCAGCACAGCAGAAGAAGTTTTTCAGAAAGGGGAGAGAATAATTCAAATCCTTCTGAAGGCCGGTTTTACCATAAAACAAAGTAAGGTCAAGGGACCTGCACAGGAGATCCAGTTTTTAGGAATAAAATGGCAAGATGGACGTCGTCAGATCCCAACGGATGTGATCAACAAAATAACAGCCATGTCCCCACCAACTAGCAAAAAGGAAACACAAGCTTTCTTAGGCGTTGTGGGCTTTTGGAGAATGCATATTCCAGATTACAGTCAGATTGTAAGGCCTCTCTATCACGTGACCAGGAAGAAGAACAATTTCAAATGGGGCCCTGAGCAGCGACAAGCCTTTGAACAAATTAAACAGGAGATAGTTCAGGCAGTAGCCCTTGGGCCAGTACGGGCAGGACAAGATGTCAGAAATGTGCTCTACACCGCAGCCGGGGAGAATGGCCCTACCTGGAGCCTCTGGCAGAAAGCACCAGGGGAGACTCGAGGTCGACCCTTAGGGTTCTGGAGTCAGGGATACAGAGGATCCGAGGCCCGCTACACTCCAACTGAGAAGGAGATATTGGCAGCATATGAAGGGATTTGAGCTGCTTCGGAAGTGGTTGGGACTGAAGCACAACTCCTCCTGGCACCCCGACTGCCGGTGCTGGGCTGGATGTTCAAAGGGAGCATCCCCTCTACACATCATGCAACCGATGCTACGTGGAGTAAGTGGGTCGCACTGATCACACAACGGGCCCGAATAGGAAACCCCAGTCGCCCAGGAATCTTGGAAGTGATCACAAACTGGCCAGAAGGCAAAGATTTTGGAATATCCCCAGAGGAGGAGGTGACGCGTGCTGAAGAGGCCCCACTGTATAACAAACTGCCAGAAAATGAGAAGCAATATGCCCTGTTCACTGATGGGTCCTGTCGCCTTGTGGGAAAGCATCGGAGATGGAAGGCTGCTGTATGGAGTCCTATACGCCAAGTCACAGAAACTACTGAAGGAGAAGGTGAATCGAGCCAGTGTGCAGAGGTGAAAGCCATCCAGCTGGCCTTGGATATTGCCGAACGAGAAAAATGGCCAGTCCTTTATCTCTATACTGACTCATGGATGGTGGCAAATGCCCTGTGGGGGTGGTTGCAGCAGTGGAAGCAGAACAACTGGCAGCGCAGACGCAAACCCATCTGGGCTGCCGCATTGTGGCAAGATATTGCTGCCCGGGTAGAGAACCTGGTTGTAAAAGTACGTCACGTAGATGCTCACGTACCCAAGAGTCGGGCCACTGAAGAACATCAAAATAACCAGCAGGTGGACCAGGCTGCTAAGATTGAAGTGGCCCAGGTAGATCTGGACTGGCAACATAAGGGTGAATTATTTATAGCCCTGTGGGCCCATGACACCTCAGGCCATCAAGGAAGAGATGCAACATATAGATGGGCTCGTGATCGAGGGGAGGACTTGACTATGGACACTATTGCACAGGTTATCCATGAATGTGAAACATGCGCTGCAATCAAGCAAGCCAAGCGAGTAAAGCCTCTTTGGTATGGAGGACGATGGTTGAAATATAAATATGGGGAGGCCTGGCAGATTGATTATATCACACTCCCACAAACCCACCAAGGCAAGCGCTATGTGCTCACCATGGTAGAAGTAACCACAGGATGGCTGGAAACATACCCTGTGCCCCATGCCACTGCCCGGAACACCATCCAGGGCATTGAAAAGCAAGTCCTATGGCAACATGGCACCCCAGAAAGAATTGAGTCAGACAACGGGACTCATTTCTGAAACACCCTCATAGACACCTGGGCCAAAGAGCATGGCATTGAGTGGGTCTATCACATCCCCTACCATGCACCAGCCTCTGGGGAAATGGAATGATACAATGGACTGCTAAAGACTGCACTGAGAGCAATGGGTGGTGGGACATTTAAACATTGGGATACACATTTAGCAAAAGCCACCTGGTTAGTCAATACCAGGGGATCTGTCACTCGAGCTGGCCCTGCCCAATCCAAACCCTTACGTACTGTATATGGGGATAAAGTCCCTGTCGTGCACATAAGAAATATGCTGGGGAAGACAGTCTGGGTTACTCCTGCTTCTGGCAAGGGAAAACCTATCCATGGGATTGCTTTTGCTCAAGGACCTGGGTGCACTTGGTGGGTAATGCGAAAGGATGTGGAAGTGCAATGTGCACCTCAAGGGGATTTGATTAGCCAATGAACTGGGTTTTATGATGTTAATTGTTATATGATATCGTATATCATTATTTCTATGGTTGCTATCAATGGTATAGCAGTAAAAATCACCCAGATTAATGAATAAGGAACTCCGATGAAACCAATTCAACACCATCTCTCCTGCCCTGAAGGACTGTTATGACAGATGGAGCCCAAAGTCATGGACTAAATGAACGCAGTGGCCATTTTAGAGGGATGGCGCATGGACTAAGGGAATGATATCTGTGTGTATGTATAAATATATATATAAAGACAAGAAAGATGGTGGTGATTAATTGGAATGTATTAGAAAATATGAAACCTAAGCATGACATAAATCGTATAGAATAAGGGGTGGATACTGTCCTGGTTTCGGCTGGGATAGAGTTAAATTTCTTCCTAGTGCTGTGTTTTGGATTCAGTATGAGAAGAATGTTGATAACACAGTGATGTTTTCAGTTGTTGCTAGGTACCCTGCTAGTCAAGGACATTCAGCTTAAACAGAAACAAGCGTTGGGAGGGAGCACAGCCAGGACAGATAGCCCAGCTGGCCAACGGGGTATTCCATACCTTGTGACGTCATGCTCAGTATATGAATGGTAGGCTTTTTCCTTCCCCTTTTCCTTCCCCTTTGCAGCGACCTTTTCATTCCTCCTTCCCTTCCCCTTTCCCTTCCCCTTTACATTTACCTTCCCCATTTTCTTCCCCTTTTCCTTTCCCTTTGCAATTGCCTTTTCCTTCCCGTTTACATTCCTCTTTCCTGTCAACTTTTCCTTCCCCTTTCAGCGACCTTTTCATTCCTCCTTCCCCTTTCCATTTACCTTCCCCATTTTCTTCCCCTTTTCCTTCCCCTTTGCAATTGCCTTTTCCTTCCCCTTTACGTTCCCCTTTCCTGTCACCTTTTCCTTACCCTTTTCATTCCCCTTTCCAGCTGCATTTTCCTTCCCCTTTTCTTTACCATTTTCCTTCCACATTGCACCTGCCTATTCCTTCCTCTTTTCTTTACCATTTTCCTTCCCCATTGCACCTGCCTATTCCTTCCTCTTTTCTTTTTTACGTTGCAACTGCCTTTCCCTTCCCCTATTCCTTCCCCTTTGCCAGTGCTTTTTCCTTCCCCTTTGCAGCTGCCCTTTCCTTCTATCCTGGTTTTGGCTGAGATAGTTAAATTTCTTCCTAGTGCTGTGTTTTGGATTTAGTATGAGAAGAATGTTGATAACACACTGATGTTTTCAGTTGTTGCTAAGTACCCTGCTAGTCAAGGACATTGAGCTCAAGAAAAACAAAACAAAACAAAACAAGCATTGGGAGGGAGCACAGCCAGCCCAGCTGGCTAATGGGGTATTCCATACCATGTGACGTCATGCTCAGTATATGAATGGTAGGCGTGATCCAGGAAGTACCGATCGCTACTTGGTTATCTGTCAGCGCGGGTGGTGAGCAATTGCATTGTGCATCACTCATTTTGTATATTCTATCATTATCATTATTATTATTTTCCCTTTTCTGTTCTATTAAACTGTCTTTATCTCAACCCACAAGTTTTTCTCACTCTTACCATTCTGATTCTCTCCCCGTCCCACTGGGGGTGGGGGGAGTGAGCGAGCGAGCGTCTGCATGGTATTTGGCTGCCTGCCAGGTTAAACCACGACAGTTGTCTTACCAAACAGCTGCTCGTCCAGCATGGCATTGCAACATAGCTCATTGCAGAGCAAGCATATGCTCTGTCAGGACGCAGAGATGAGGGGACACACAGGCTGGATGTAGTATGACATGTTAAGCAATAGGAAGAAATGGAACTGTCGTGGTTTAACCCCAGCCAGCAAACAAACCCCACACAGCCGCTCGCTCACCCCCCATCTCTGGTAGGATGGGGGAGAGAATCGGGAGGGCAAAAGTAGGAAAACTCCCGGGTTGAGATAAAAACAGTTTAATAATTGAAATAAAACAAATTAGAACAGTAATAATAACAATGAGAACAACAATAACAGAATATACAAAGCAGACGATGCACAATGCAACTGCTCACTGACTGCGTGTCACAAACGGGGGGCGAGCCCCCCCCACACCTGGTTTTTATACTGAGCATGATGTCACATGGTATAGAATACCCCATTGGCCAGCTGGGTCCACCACTCCGGCTGTGCTCCCCCTCCCCGGTGCAAGCATCACCCAGCAACAGCCAAAGCATCAATGGGCCATCAACGCTCCTTTCACACTAAACCCAAAACACAGCACACCCCCCAAGCTACTGGGAAGAAAGTTAACTCTGTCCCAGCCAGAACCAGGACAGGAACGATATAAATTGCCTTGGCGGCTTTGTAGCTGGTACTTGGACTTACCTATTTATTGCTGGGCTGTGCAAGATAAAGCTATAGGAAAATAGTTGTAGAACAGTTTCCTAGAAGTGCACTGAAGTAATTGTCAAGACTGCTGTAACTATGTTACTGGCTAAATGGATTGCATGAAAGGAGCTAAAGTGGTTATCAGACAAACTGCCATGTTATAGTGCAGTCTTCAGCTCAGCATGGAACAAGATTCTGCTCCAAAGCCCACAGCAGTTGATAGACATTGGATCAATCTATTAGCTCCCGTGGGTAAAGCTGATGTGTATTGGGCTAAAGCATGAAGAATCTGTTATGGATGAGCTGTGTCTAATAGAAACAGACTTTGGTTTCCTTTTCCCATGTTTTACTCTTTATTTATTCTTTAACACCTCTCCAAGGTGATCACAAGGTGCATGTAAAAGTTGGTAAGTGTCTTCTATACACATCACATCCACTGTGCAGAAATAAATAAATATATCAATTCCAAAATAGCAGAGAATCAAGCCAGCTGCTCCCGTTAGTGCAATTCAAGTTATATTGGTTTCATTGTGATGCTTATGCTGAGAACTAATGGCTTATTATGTATGTACCATTATAGCTCTGACGATGGGAGGTTGTTTTTTCTATCAAGAGATATGTTTGTTTCATAAATGGGGATATCTGGCAGCAAAACAACAGTACAAAGCATAATCATGTTTGCAAGGCTGTTATGAATGCTTGGAAATGAATTCTTGTTGTCTAAAAGATCTGTCATCAAGGGGAAGTATTCTTCTGCTCTTCCTTCCTATCTGCACCACATAACATCAGAGAAAAAAGTTTTTCTTTCTTTAAGACATCATCTTTGTCATCCCCAAGAGCATATTTATGATGGCATTTGGTTTTGAGTGAAATGGAAAGGAGGCAATTTCATGATTATAAAATGCAGGACTGTTCTGCATTTCATTTTGTTTATTGACATTTTTTACAGGTGGTTCTTTGATTTTCCTTTGCATTTGGGTAGGTGAACCACATTGTGGTGTGTTTTGTGGAAAAGCTGTAAATGTTATGATGAATGTCCTACTGTAAACCAGTCCTTCAGTTTGAGAAAGAAACAGCCACCCTGATCAGCTTTGCTCTACTCTTTCCTGGCCAAGAAGTGCTTCCTGTTGGATTATACCATACTGCTTATGCCAACATAAGAGTAATAATAGCCTATTTTTTACATTACCTATTCAAGAAACTAGAAGGTACTGGGCTGCTGTACAAACCTGTAATGAAGTATTGCCTTAGACCTAGCAGGTTAGTAATCTAAAAGATGAGTGGGTGATAGAAAAAGGCTCCAGCTGGTTAGAGGGTGCTAAGAGCTGCCATACCATTTGAGACAGGCCTCCTTTTACCCATATCACTTGGAATTTCTCTACTTAGACCATTTTCCCCGTGGAAAGTAGGTGGCAGTACATTTTGCAAAGAGAGATGATTGCAAAGCTCGTAAATACATAATGCTTCAGATTGTGGATGCCAGCTCAGCACTGTGGCTGGCAAGGACTCTTGCAATATTGGCAGTACTTTTTGGTACAGTCCGTCTTTGCTCTCCCCAGCGGAGGGCAAGACAAAGTAGTTATTCTGAGAGAAACCAGTGGCATGATAGTAAGGTAAGTCTCATTGCTACACACAGCAATCTCTCCCCTTTGTATAAGTGTTAAGGCTCAGCTAGTAAATTGACTCATCTTTCATTTCCTGGAACATAGAAAACAGAACAAAAAACCTCCAAAAATCCCCATCTATATGCCAGCTGCCTTAGTAGCAGTAAGCACAAAAAATAGCTCTGACTTTAATAAAAGGCATGGTCATGCAAGACAATCAACACTGTGTGTCAGCTGAGAAAATAATTTTCAAATTGAGTTCCCCTAGATTATTGATACCCATAATCCTGTCCCGGATATTCAGTGATTAGGAAATTACATGTAGCCCCCACAGTCATGACTTGAGAAAGGGCGTATTAACACTTCAGTGTCCATCAAAGACCAGATGTTGTTTTTTCCCTCAGCTAGGCCTCCTGCAGGAAGAAAAAAAAAAAAAACAACCAAACGAGGAAATGTCTTTCTGAGAGAGCTGCCTGCACAGCACTGCCAGCTGGGCTGGAGCCAGGCTTACTTTGCTTCTGATCCCTGTAAGCCCTGCAGGCACAGTGCACTGGAGACCTGGAGATCATACAGTAAATGCAGTTCTAATTCACAGCAAGTCAGGTGGCTTTAATTACAGGGGCAGACAGATTTAAACCACACACATAGACGTGAAGAGGAATAAGCAGATCTTTTTATCGTGAAGAAATGTTAGACGGTATCTGGGTTTTTCAATGTATTCCTGTCAGACACTGTCTCCTTACAAGCTTTTATTTCACATGCTTCAGTGGAAGTCCTTTATGCCAGCTACAGGAATCTTTTTACTGTTGGAAAGTTTTGTTAAAGGGAGCTAGTACACAGAGAACTGAGCTTAAAGCAGACTCAGGCTTTTTTTTCCTCTGAGGTAGATAAACTGTCAGAGATAAAATTACTTACTCTTCCTTTGGACATGCAAAGACAGCTCCCATTGTAACAATTAGAATATTTCCCAAAATTGATACGATTTTGCCCTCATTCATTCATGTAGACTGCTGGTCCTATACTGAGTCCCTCTACAGATCGTGGAGCACTGAATGGATGCACAGGGTCCGTCCTGATTCATTTGCCTGGTTGCAGCTTTTTGTCATAGGATGTTCATAGAAAACTACCTGTCCTTCTGTCCAGAGCAAACAAGGATTTAACCATACAGTATTCTACAGTCTTAAGAAAAATCTATAATCGCATTTTAAATAACATAGTAGTTTTCCCATAGTCATCCTCAGGTTTGGTTTATCCAGTTTGAGTTCATTCCTCCTCCTACTGTCCACATGAATGATCTCCAATATCTCAGCCTCACTGGGCCCTATTATATTTAGGTTGTAAAGAAGCCCTGCAGGTTTTCTTGTCTTCCACATGTGAGCTGAACCTTGCAGAGTTCAGTATAGAAAGAGTTGTGCTGGAGCGATCCTTGCTAGCCACATGGAGTTTGGGGTTTGTATGGTTGAGTGAATAGCTGAAGAGTGCACAGTAAAAAAAGCAGTGACACCTACAGACCAGGTCTATCAAGCTTTCAGGAACTTGGCCTGATGCTCAGGAAGTGGAACTTTTTGAATAGCGCCTTTTTACCCTGAAAAACTATTTCCAGCCTTTATTTGCACAACATAGAATCACCTGTCATTCTGAAATTGCCATCTCTACTCTCATTATTAGAGACGTGAACAAAGATTTGTTATTCTATAGATCCCTTTGCTTAGGGGTCAGTACAGTTTGCACTACCGTGCAGAGCTCAGATAGTGACCTGACCTAACTGAGGGTTCCTCTCAGACAGGATTTCTGTTCACTCCTCTTTCCACTGGAGAATAACGGCTCGTGTCTGCTGGGGTGAGGGTAGATTAACTTACTGTGTAATGTTTACTCCTTGTAATGGTGTACTGGTAGGTTTGGGGATTGCTTTTTCTTGCTTCATTTTCAGTTTGATATTACAGTGGTTGGAAGGCATGCTAGATGTGTTTAATTTTGGCATGGGACTAATCCCAAAGGAGATGAAGTTGGAGACACTAATATGTTGAAGTAAAGTCCAGCATGCAGGCCAGCCAGCCAGATTCATTTAAACATGGATATGAGTCAAACAAAGTACTAGATCCCAAATCCTGCCAAACCCTGGTTTTGAGTTTACTTCAGAATTCTGATTCTCTGCTTCATTATTGTTACATTACAGTTTCCAAACCACAATATAAAAGCTTTTACTCTGTCTCTGTAAATTTAGCAACCTGAATTCAGCTTTGGAGAAAACTTAAGAACAGCACATTAAACCAAAGAGCTGGCACCCAGGGTTGGAGGAGTGGGAATGGGTGACACTACAGCCTGGAGTCAGAATATGTCTATAAGGGGAAAGGGGCATATTGTGGAGCCGTCCAGCATGGCGCATGTGGGCTTACCTGTTTGGATCCAGAAGCAACTCTCAGCACAGAGATTTGAGTGCAGTACTGTTCCCTTGCACATCTAGTTCCAGGATTAAATGCAGACACAAGGCAGCAGGCATGGCAGTGGGCATTAACTTGCAATTCACAAAGCACATATGTAATCTGGAGGCACTTACCTTGCTCAGGTACCTTATATGCTTCCTAACTACCTGCATTTTTGCTTGCTAATCAGACCTACTCAAATCTCTTATTTCCCACACCTAAGCTCCTTGCTACAGCTGTCAGCTGATGTCCTGTGCATACGTTATCTGCAATTGCTACTACATACAGGGAGAAGAAACTGAAAAAGATATTAAACAAATAGAAATGTCATGGGTCAGACTTACCTATTTTTTCTGACTCAGCTTGCCACATCAGTAGAGATTATAGGATATGGGAGATGATAGAAAAGAAAGAAATTACCTGATGGAGAACTGGGAAGTGAGGGAAGGTGGGGAGGGCACAAAAGCACATGGTGAGATCTATCAGAGTTTAAGCCATTTATCAGTTTGTCTGAAGGAGTCCTAGTACAGACTTTATAGGAGAGTAGTTGGTTAGAGTCTGTGTTCCAGGGGTCATCCAACAAAGCCTGGCAGCTGCTTCTGTGGTCCAGCAAGTTGTGTTCACTCCTACTCTTTTGAGACCTGTGTGCAAAACAGTGGGTGCTGGTGCTGGAGGAGAAGCTTGACATTGTGCTCTGGGAAGCAGTTAGGAAGGAATTGCCTGCAGTGATTGGGGGAGGCTCTGGGTTCTGACAGGCAGAAGTCCCTGACACTCTGGTGGCTTCTTTTCTGGTATGAGGTACTTTGTGTCTGTGCTCCTTCTTTTAAAGTCAGCAGTGGTCACACACTCATCTGAAAAGTCTTTGCAGTTTGTGTCCATAATGCAATCAAAAGTGGTGATGATGTCATCTACTTCTGAGGTCTCTTCTCTAGGATATCGGTCTCTGCTTCTGTCCTTCTGACTGGTTTTCTGATCATCTTTCTTCTTTTTGCAAGAGAAGATGTGGTTCAGCATACTGAATCTTCCTTCTTTCTTTAGGAGTCTATTGTTCTGGGAGGGAAACTGATGAACTGGCTCAGATCTACTGGAAGTACAAATCAAAATGTGATGTCATTATTGCCAAATAATGAAATAAATACTGCCTATGGTAGCCCATGAAATTTGGTATATACTGTTTAGATATATTTGCAGAGGTGGTTCAAGGAGGCAGAAAATGAGGAATCCAAATTTGTAATTAACAAAGACTAAAAATGATACCATATTACTTCACTCTTTCTTATGGGGTTCATTGCCTTACACTCATCTTAATGTAGGCTCAGTGCAGCTATCGGGAAAAAAACCAAACAAACTTTTCTGGCTTCAGCATCTACCAGCTGCAGAATCATTATTCTTAATGGTGAGGCAAGATCCAACAATAACAAAAAGAACACACTGGGATCTTTAAAACCAAGTGACCTTTGTATTATATCATATTTGGAAAATGGTATTTCCAACAGCACAGTCATTGCTAACACTGTAACAAAGGCACTAGTTCTCCTCTCCTCTCCTCTCCTCTCCTCTCCTCTCCTCTCCTCTCCTCTCCTCTCCTCTCCTCTCCTCTCCTCTCCTTTCCTTTCCTTTCCTTCCCTTTCCTTCCCTTTCCTTTCCTTTCCTTTCCTTTCCTTTCCTTTCCTTTCCTTTCCTTTCCTTTCCTTTCCTTTCCTTTCCTTTCCTTTCCTTTCCTTTCCTTTCCTTTCCTTTCCTTTCCTTTCCTTTCCTTTCCTTTCCTTTCCTTTTTCATGTATTAAAGAGGCCTGGCACAGTTTCAGAAGACCTATCAAGATAATTACCTACAGTGGTGTTGCTGTAGTGATTTTTAGATGAGATTTTGACTAATCAACATTTCAGACCTACTCCGACAGGCAGAACACAGCAGAAGGAGGAGCAGGAGAGGTAATGTTACCCATGTCTCACCATTTGTAACACAGGAAATAATACTGACTGCTGACTGGAAAGAAGGGGAAAGCACAAAGAAATGTGATGATAAATGTCTTTGTAAGTGCATTCTTATTTACCAAAGTTGAAGAACTGAAAGGTATTAAATGACAGCTGCTGAAACATGAGAAATACAAAGAGAGAGAAAAATAATAAGCAATGGTGTACTGGGTTTGGTGGCAAGGTTTTGGGAGCGGGGGGGCTACAGGGGTGGCTTCTGTGAGAAGATGCCAGAAGCTTCTCCCATGTCCAATAGAGCCAGTGCCAGCCGGCTCCAAGATGGACCCGCCACTGGCCAAGGCCGAGCCAATCAGCAACGGTGGTAGCGCCTCTGTGATAACATATTTAAGAAGGGGAAAAAACTGCTGCGCAACAGCAATTGCAGCCGAAGAGAAAGGAGTGAGAATATGTGAGAGAAACAACTCTGCAGACACCAAGGTCAGTGAAGAAGGAGGGGGAGGAGGTGCTCCAGGCACGGAGCAGAGATTCCCTTGCAGCCTGTGGTGAAGACCATGGTGGGGCAGGTTGTCCCCCTGCAGCCCATGGAGGTCCACGGTGGAGCAGATATCCACTCTGCAGCACATGGAGGATCCCATGCTGGAGCAGGTGGATGCGCCCAAAGGAGACTGTGACCCCATGGAGAGCCCGCACTGGAGCAGGCTCCTGGCAGGACCTGTGACCCCGTGGAGAGAGGAGCCCACGCTGGAGCAGGTTTGCTGGCAGGACTTGTGACCCCATGGGGGACCCACGCTGGAGCAGTCTGTTCCTGAAGGACTGCACCCTGTGGAAAGGACCCATGCTGGAGCAGTTTGTGAAGAACTGCAGCCCGTGGGAAGGACTTGAGTTGGAGAAGTTTGTGGAGGACTGTCTCCCATGGAAGGGACCCCATGCTGGAGCAGGGGGAGACTGTGAGGAGTCCTCCCCCTGAGGAGGAAGGAGCAGCAGAGACAACGTGTGATGAACTGACTGCAACCCCCATTCCCTGTCCCCCTGTGCTCCTCGGGGGGAGGAAGTAGAGAATTTGGGAGTGAAGTTGAGCCTGGGAAGAAGGGAGGGGTGGGGGGAAGGTGTTTTAAGATTTAGTTTTTATTTCTCATTATCCTACTCTGATTTGATTGGTAATAAATTAAATTAATTTTCCCCAAGTTGAGTCTGATTTTCCCGTGACGGTAATTGGTGAACACTGCTGAGGAGGGGAGTGATAGAGTGGCTTTGGTGGGCACCTGGTGACCAGCCAGGGTCAACCCACCACAAATGGCAAAAGAATTTTACTTTTTAACAGAAAAAAATCAGAATAAGAAGAGAAAATCAAGGTAGAGAACTAAAGAAGGCTAGGAAAACACTCCCAAACCCTTACCCTGAGGATGAAAACTTGAAATTTATTTTATTATCTATCTGGCAAAGCTGCTTTTATGTTCAGTCTATCCGTCTGTCTGATTACATGAATACACAGCTAGTGCATAGAGATTTCAAAAAAGTGCAGGGCATATATCTGAGGGCTGAAATTATTTTGTAAGATAGATTTTCTGCACAAAGGTGACTGAGCAACAGCTATACCCACACCTTCTTGGTTCAGAACCCTCTGCTGACTGGCAGACTAGCACTGTAACCGCAGCGATGAGTCTTCAGTAGATGGCTAATTCTAACATTGCTATTTTGGTGGAAAATTTGAACTGAGTATTGCATATGAATCAAGGAGACATCACCCAGGGCTCAAACCCTTCAGTAGCATACAAAAAGCAATACCTTTCTTTTCTAGTCAGTGCCAACATGTGAGTAAGATGTGAACTTTTGCTTTACCTGCTCTCCTGAGACAGCAGCTTGATGCATGCTGTGTACCCACAGTACATTGCATATGTCAGAGGAGTGTTTTCATTGATGTCTTGAGGGGTGCTGTCTATCCCCAGCTCTAGCAGTGTCTGCACACAGTCAGCTTTCCCTGATGCTGCAGCCCAGTGCAAAGATGTCCTAGAGGAAAGGGGGAATATCATTAAAATAGATTAATAAATTTACTATTCAAACTATTAATGACACAATGAGGTGTGCTCCTATGCTAGTCATCCAGATTCACGACATCCATTTTAAGGAATTCTCCAGCAACTTATCCCACACTGATGTAGTTGCCAGTGGTGGGAATAAGACCATAGACCAGCATCTATCTATGCATCTATTTAGCTGTAGTAAAAGCAGATATGGGGCTGGAGAATGCCTATACATGCTATATATAAACTGTGCAAGAATAAAGAATAAAGTTGACTTCTCTGTGCCTGTTTCTTGCAATCCCAGTGATTTCAGATGGGTGCAGTCAGAAACATAATAGAATGGAAATCTGCTGTGTGTTTATATTGAACAGCTTATCTTTTCCCCTTTTCAAGTATGATACCTTCTATGGAAATATCCGAGAACGTGTAATAGGAGGTCATGTCTTCTTTACTGAGCTCTTAAGTGTAGTTAAACTCCTCCCTTCACCCTTCTTTCCACAGAAACAGAGCCTTCTCAGCTACATTTTACTGATGTTTAGAAACTTCTCCAGAACTCTGTTGATTTTATTTCTGTTCCATTTTATTGGACTTTTCCATGAAGAATGCTATTACTTTAAGTACCTGAGGGCCTAAGCTAAGAAAACCTTGGCTTTTGCTGAGCAGGATAATCAACCCAGAACAGTCAGCTGGTTCTGTTTGCATTAAATAAACTTAGGAGCAAAGTTCCAAGTGAGGCAGTTGTGGGGTGAAAAAGAGGAAAGATGATGACTCTTCTGCACTTAATGATACAGGGATTTCATCTTGGAAGGGATCAAATGCCTTGTGAGAATGGAAGGTGAAGGTTCCCTGGTCCTATAGGAATACTGTGTTAGCATCTTAACTGCAACAAGGGAATGTTGCCATTTCTTGAATGCAAATAGCAGCAGGATCCCAGCTTCAAGTTGTAGGATCCTGTTCTATTGTTTTGAAAAGAATGTTCATTTTTGATTGAAAGAAGTTAAGGCAAGTGGTGACAAAGTCCTTTCACATATAATCTTATCATTTCCTACCAGAAACACAAAGTTAAATAACATTCCTACTAGTCAGTTATTATACTAGATGTGATATATGTGAGCTGGACTGCTTTGCAGTGTTTCTGAGCAAGCACAGTTCTCTGTAAGTGCAGTTCATTAACTAGACCATGGCCTGTGAAACAGGAAACATGATTATAGAATAAACAGAGCTAGTCTCAGGTTAATAGAAAGGAAGCAGCAATTTCAGTTTCAGAGTTTCCATGGTTACCTGTCATCCACATCAAGGGCCTGCAGGTTGCACTCTGGGACTTTAGCCAGCTCACTGATAATATCACTGTAGCCTGCAGCAGCAGCAATGTGCATACATGTTTTGCCATTCTCATCATCGTAGTTTATTATTGATGGCCCCTGGTAGTGGTCCAGAATGATGGAACACAGAATCCTGTTGCCACTCTGAGAGGAAGTTCAGAGAAGAAAAGCATTTTACAATGTTCACACCAAACTGCGTTTTCTCTGCTAGAGAAGACTAAATACAATAATGGTGTTTTGTTTTGTGTATACCAGATTCCCCAGGTATGAAAGCCAAAAGCTTCCAATCTCCTGCTGGGAACTGGGTTTGCTTTATGAATTTCCTAGAACACTTTGAACACTAGAAAAATAATAAATAATGTGCCACTGTCTCCCACAGCATTCTCCTAGAGAAGCTGGCGGCTCACGGCTTAGACAGGTGTACTCTTCACCATGCAATGCTACAGGCTTGGGGAAGAGTGGCTGGAAAGCTGCCTGGAGGAAAAGGACCTGGGGGTGCTGATTGACAGCTGGCTGAACATGAGCCAACAGTGTGCCCAGGTGGCCAAGAAGGCCAACGGCATCCTGGCCTGTATCAGAAATAGTGTGGCCAGCAGGAGTAGGGAGGTGATCGTGCCCCTGTACTTGGCACTGGTGAGGCCACACCTCGAATACTGTGTTCAGTTTTGGGCCCCTCACTACAAGAAGGACATTGAGATGCTGGAGTGTGTCCAGAGAAGGGCAATGAAGCTGGTGAAGGGCCTGGAGCACAAGTCTTATGAGGAGCGGCTGAGGGAACTGGGACTGTTTAGCCTGGAGAAGAGGAGGCTGAGGGGAGACCTCATCGCTCTCTACAACTACCTGAAAGGAGGTTGTAGCGAGGTGGGTGTTGGTCTCTTCTGCCAAGTAGCTAGCGATAGGACGAGAGGAAATGGCCTCAAGTTGCGCCAAGGGAGTTTTAGATTGGACATTAGGAGAAATTTCTTTACTGAAAGAGTGGTCAGGCCTTGGAACAGGCTGCCCAGGGAAGTGGTTGAGTCACCATCCCTGGAAGTATTTAAAAGACGTGTAGATGAGGCGCTTAGGGACATGGTGTAGTGGGCATGGTGGTGTTGGGTTGATGGTTGGACTCGATGATCTTAGAGGTCTTTTCCAACCTTAATGATTCTATGATTCTATGATTCACTGCAAATATCTCCAAAGTTACCGAGTGTAAATTACTCAATGGCTTTCTCAGAAATAGCTTGGATTTTTTGCTGTTTTGCTAAGCTAGAGTCCAGAAAGATATAAGCCTATATTTTCTCATAGAAATTTAGGGTTGGAAGGGACCTCAAAAGACCAACCCACTCCTGTAAGCCTGTCCAAGTATACCTAGAAAAGCCATGTCAAATATTTGCTCAAGTGATTCTTGAAAACATTCTTAGCTAGTTTGCTCCAGTGCTTCAGTATCTTAATAGAAAGTTTACGTTGTTCTCTAACCTGTAAATGAAACTGAACATTTTACATCCTATCTTGGTGGAAATAGAAAAAAGAATTCATTATTTTTTAATAACAACATAGAAACACAAGGATGGAAAGGTCTTTCTAGATCATCAAATTCAATCCCTGCAATCACTTGCAGCTATGTTATATCATCACTTTCATAAACTTATTGTGCCCATTAAAAGCAATTAGGTTTTTGTCCCCATTATTCCCAAAGAAAGGCAGTTCAAGAACTTGTTTGCTTTAATTATTAGTATCTCTAATTTCTATTCATACTCAGTGCTGATTTATGTCCCTTTGTTTAGTGGATGAGGGAGAGGCTGTGGATGTTGTCTACCTAGACTTTAGTAAAGCCTTTGACACCATTCCCCACAGCATTCTCCTGGAGAAACTGGCTGCTCATGGCTTAGACAGGTGCACTCTTCGCTGGGTAAAAAACTGGCTGGACGGCCGGGCCCAGAGAGTTGTGAATGGAGCTAAATCCAGTTGGCGGCCGGTCACGAGCGGTGTTCCCCAGGGCTCAGTACTGGGGCCGGTCCTGTTCGATATCTTTATCAGTGATCTGGACGAGGGGATTGAGTGCACCCTCAGTAAGTTTGCAGGCGACACCAAGCTGGGCGGGAGTGTTGATCTGCTGGAGGGTAGGAAGGCTCTGCAGAGGGACCTGGACAGGCTGGATTGATGGGCCAAGGCCAATTGTATGAGGTTCAACAAGGCCAAGTGCCGGGTCCTGCACTTCGGCCACAACAACCCCATGCAACGCTACAGGCTTGGGGAAGAGTGGCTGGAAAGCTGCCCAGAGGAAAAGGACCTGGGGGTGCTGGTTGACAGCCGGCTGAACATGAGCCGGCAGTATGCCCAGGTGACCAAGAAGGCCAATGGCATCCTGGCCTGTATCACAAATAGTGTGGCCAGCAGGAGCAGGGAGGTGATCGTGCCCCTGTACTTGGCACTGGTGAGGCCGCACCTCGAATACTGTGTTCCGTTTTGGGCCCCTCACTACAAGAAGGACATTGAGGTGCTGGAGCGTGTCCAGAGAAGGGCAACGAAGCTGATGAAGGGCCTGGAGCACAAGTCTTATGAGGATCGGCTGAGGGAACTGGGGTTGTTTAGTCTGGAGAAGAGGAGGCTGAGGGGAGACCTCATCGCGCTCTACAACTACCTGAAAGGAGGTTGTAGTGAGGTGGGTGTCGGTCTCTTTTCCCAAGTAACAAGTGATAGGACGAGAGGAAATGGCCTCAAGTTGTGCCAAGGGAGGTTTAGATTGGACATTAGGAAAAATTTCTTTACCGAAAGGGTTGTCAAGCCTTGGAACAGGCTGCCCAGGGAGGTGGTTGAGTCACCATCCCTGGAGGTATTTAAAAGACATGTAGGCGTGGCACTTAGGGACATGGTTTAGTGGTGGACTTGACAGTGTTAGGTTTATGGTTGGACTTGATGGTCTTAAAGGTCTTTTCCAACCTAAACGATTCTATGATTTTATGATTCTATGATTCTGTGCCAGCATTATTATTTAGATTAAATACTCTTTTCCTCTAACTGGTATTTATTCTTCAGATGTATTTATAGACAATCATCATATCCCTTCTGAGCTGTTCTCTTGCCACTCTAATAAATCAAGGTCTTTTCAGTTTTCCTTGTAAAATATGCTTTCTATTTCTCTCATCAACCTACTAGTCCTTCTTTTGTGTTTTAGTTGTGTATCCTTGGAGAGGGGGATTAAAATTGTACCTAGTCATACACAGACATTTTTGCCAGATCTTTGTACAGTGACACTAGCTGTTCCCTATTTCTGTTAGAAATGCCTCTTTTGATATGTCGCAGAACAGCATTTGCCATATTCACAGCTGTGTCCCATTAGAAGCTCCTAGTCATTTTGGAGTAACCCTTTACACCTTGGTATTTCTCTTCCATAGTTGTTTCCAAATGTAGAGTTTCTAGTTTCTGGGAGGGACTTCTGTTATTAGCACCCAAGTGCATGACTTAAACATTTTATGCTATTCAATTTTGTCCCATTTGTATTACTCTAGATTTCAAGGTGATCCAGCTTTCCCTGTATGATATCCCCATTCTCTTCTGTTAATGCCTTCCATTTTTTTTTGTTATTGGCAGAGTTCATCAGAAAGCCCCTGTATTTTGTGCCAAGTTATCATGAAAATATTAAGCAAGATTGATTTCAAGCCTTATCCCTGAAGGTAATTTCCTTCCAGCCTCTATTCAACATTTAATTATTAGTCTTCACTTCTTGATTATGAGATACATCTTCTTTTGCTTTTCAGTACTTTTTCCCATTATTTTGTAAGATGCCTACTTATTCCAAAAATATCTTTTAAGGATGGATAGTCATCCAGTTATATCTCAAGCCTCTTCTACATACTTTTTTTCTCCGCTCTTGGGATGCAGATTCATGCTAAGTTTCACAGCATTGATAGGATAAATTCCAGGTCCCTGGAATCTGCAGGCCCCAGAGCTTCTCAGTCCAGCTGAGAATTCCCTTAATTTACCAAAATGTGTCCCTCTGAAATGAAGAATTTTGTTTTGTATGTACTTTGTTTACTCACCTGTTCAATTTAGAGTCTACTCATGATCATGCCATTCAAGCTTATTTTCTATGACCAGGCATTTTATAATGTTCTCATTAACCATGTTAAAATTATTATTAATTCTTAGTTGTCTGAATATCTAATGAAAAAAGAGTGTTGATCTTCATGTTCAGGAATACCGAGGTCCTATGAAGAACAGTAATTTTTATTCTCCAGTCCCTATGCCAAATGTCAATGTCCTCCATACTAGCGTAATTCTCAGTTACATTTTTTAGTCACTAGCATCAGAGAAATCTCTAGTCACATTCAGGGCTAACTGAATCTAGAAGTCTATTATATGCTTCTAGTGCTGCCACAATAAACATCTATCTATTACCATCCTTCTCCAAGTCAGTTTTGATACAAAAAATTATTAACATGCAGTATCTTACTATTTCTGTATTCATGTTCTAGTGACACTACTATTCCTCTAATTTTATACTGTCCTGCTAAGTCCAAATTTCACATCCTGCACCTACAGTTTCAATCCCTCAATATTCTTGCAGAACTCTTAGCATTTGCATAAGAGATTTCCCACTGTTCTTACTGGCAGACTGTTCTGTTTCCCACCAATCTTCCATTTTCTAGACTAAACAAACCATTTCAACCTCTCTTCATGGGTCAAGTTTTTCAACCCACTTATCATTCTTGGTGCTTGCTTTTGGCCTCTTTCCAGTTTGTCTACAGCTTTCTTCAACCATGGCACCCCAAATGACATAATCATCCAGCTGAGGCTTCTCTCCTGCCATTGAAAATGACATCGCTACTTCCTGTATCCCACATGTATCACACTTCTGTTAATATGTCCCAGAATGATGTTTGTTTGTTTTGTATCAACACCATAATTTAAACTCCTACTCACTTTGTAATCCACTAGTCTACTAGCCTACTACTCTTCATTTTGTGCAAACATCTTTCATTTTTCACAGTTCTGTATACAGTGCTATTTTATTAATTTTGGTTCATTCCTACAATTTATCAAAATCATTCTGAATTTCATCCTGACCCATGAAGTGCTTGGTGTCCCTCTAATTTGGTTCTAGCTGTGGGTTATATATGTGTTCTGTATTTCATCACCTCATTATGGAACAAATAAAAGCATTCTCATGATAAATCCCTGGTTGGACTGTCTGTGAGATGTCCACCTCCAAATATTATTTGAACTGTCCTGAATGTGGCTGATGATAGAGAATATATGATGTGTGATATAAGTCCCTGGGTTGATTTTGATTTCATTATTCCTTATTCTTCCCCACTGGGACATCCTATCTTTGGACTGAATTCTGGGTCCATTGTGCTTATACAAATTGTGCTATTGGCTTCATTCAGTGTGATTAAAGTTGCATGTACTGCTCAAATCAGAAAGGGACAAAGAATTGGACTTTTCATGATCACTCTCTTCACCACCTGCTTAACAAGCTTTCTGTTATGAACTTTATCTTGTTGGCCCTTTTCCAGTATTTCTGTGTTTATTACATGGTATTAAACTGATTCATTGACATTCAAACATATTATATCCAATAGCTTCTTATCTGAGAAAGCAATGATTGCTTTGAAGATGGCTATTAAATTTCTGTCCTGTTTTAACAATTCAATCAAGTTGTTAATTACATTTTCTAAATATTCAAAGGATATTTTCTAATATTTTGAACCTTCTGCTGAAAGAGATCTCCGGCCAACTGCTCTGTGGCTTTCCAGCTCTCTTTACATTCGTCTTGGCTTTTTTAAGTTACACAAAATTCTCCTAAAACACTTACACTGCCCTTATTCTTTGATAGCTTCAAACCACCAAAAATTTAGCCTTCCTGTGGTAAATTTACCATGGACCACAGTACTATTGTTAGACCAGGATGTTCAGTGGTAAATTTACCATAGGAAAATTACATGTTTTTGTAACCTTACTGTATGTATCCCTACATTTCATCTTCCCTTTTTGAATTCAAATTCTTTTCAGCAATGTTCCCAGAGATTATTAGTTATTTTTGGTTTGCGTTTCTATATAATTCTGCAGGGCTTCCCCCCCAGTTTTCTTTACACTTTTGTCCCATCTCACATCTTTATCTGCTTCCAGCCATTATTCATTTTCCTCAGTGAACTTTTCTTTCTTCGGTCACTCATCTAAATTAAACTTACTTCATTAAGAAGAAATGTCCTAAAGCCTCAATCCAGGAGCCCTTGCAAGGTGAACTCTCATTGTGCTTTATGCAAGCTTTTGTCTGAGAATTATGTTATCTCCAGACAGTGGCTAACAACAAATTCACTAACAGGGTCATTAGCTCTCACTTTCACTTGATTACAACTCCATTTTCTTTAGGTTGGTTAATATAAAGCCCAACTTCTGATAGTTGCATCTCTCAGTGCTTTCAAAATAAGAAAATAATTCTTCAGGAAGTATCCACTGAATCAAGTGCCATGAGGAGAATCCTGCAAGTTTGGGATACTTTTCTGGTTTCGACACTTTTTTTCACCTATGTCTGCTCAATTTATCATCATTGTTACCACAGCCTTTGTTCTTATACCTCAGCCCTTGTGTATGTCCAACTGATGATATGTAGAACTATAATTTTACTTGGGTAGTTTATTGTTACTTATGTAATATCCTACCATAACATTGCATTTTATTCTGCCAGGTCTTCAGGAGTACATAGTACAATGTTTTCCTTGTTCACTGCACTGTATAGAGGGTTAATTTTTCCCCTTGTCAGAATACTCTGGTGGAGTAGATATTATGATGCCAAAGAGAAGAATCATGTGAAGGGAGTCTGCTAAGCTGGCTTGTGGATACCAGTAATTTAGAGGTGGGAGGAGGAGAGGGACAAGCTATGGACCACTTTGTTTTCAGGAAATCCTGACAAAGTATTTTTCTTCCAAGTGAATGCCTCCGGAGATTATGTGGTTAGGTTGTATTAGTTCTCCTATATTTTCTGTCTCTTTGCATTAGTGTGCAGTTTAAAGCCTTCCTATATCTATAGCCAGCTTTGCTGGATGGAGATTCCCCACTAGCAGCTCTTGATGTTGCTTCTTATAATTAGCATTGCACTTTAGGGATGTCTGTGTTTCCTTTTCTTCCACCTTCCCTCCTTTTTCAATTCCACACCTGTGAATCCAAAGCTTTGACTTTCCCTTTGATGTCCTTCTGCTCTGACCCTGAATGGTTTGACATTTTAACCATCATTTCACTCCTCTCTACAGCAGCAAGCAAATACTATTCCCATTGCACTACTCTGGGAGGTAATTTACTTTCATAAAGAAGCACCATAAATGACTATAGATTAAATAAAATTTGCATCAGTATTTCTGGCTTCCTCCTGGAAACTGTCCTTGTGCATCATTGGGTGCTGTTTGAGTTGTATGTTACAGAATGCTGGCTGGTCTCCCAACCCTTTTATCTTTCCTCTTATACTTCACAAACAGACACACATATCAGATTTTAATATTAAATTGACTGTAACACCAACAGGGCCATTGAAGAAAAGAACAAAGATCTTTTTCTCCTTTGCTGAAATAAAGAAACATGAGGTATTTCAAGTATTTGTTGAGCAACCCATAGCAAAATTTGAATAACTTGTCTGTGGACTGTTTTCCTTTTTAACTCCAGTTGAGGTTATTGCATTGGTAAATACATCTTTCCTTTCAAAGTAATCTTTTTTCCTTTTTGATTCTGAAATTCAGTATTTACTGAAAGCAAAAGCCATTCCACAGACGTTTCCCACATGGCTCTGTTGGTTGGGGCTTGAAAAGTCTTGATCTTTGACTCAAGGCTTTGCTGGCAGAAGCCCTGTGTTCAGTTATAGCTATACTGGCAAAACCAAACTGTTCCTCCAGTACAATTTTTTCCCTTATGGGATTGATTTCACTGAAGTGCAGTTTTCCTTGTGTTCATGTTCAGAGCACCATGGCAGTGTATTATGTCATTACCTTTACTGTAACACAAGTTCAGAATTTCATCCTAGAATCAGAGCAAGACAAACATGATGTTGCATTAACAGTGAGGATATCTCTGGTTGGAATCAAATATTAAGGCTATGTCAGACCAACACATCCCTGTCTCATTGTAGAGGACCATATCACTGTGAAGGAATTTTCTTTCAGCTGAACAGATGCAGTGTCTGCTGTTTTAAACATGGAGAATGCCAAACTCAAGAGCAGAGACATAATGCGGCTCATTCTAGTCTCCAGCAGAGTGCAATGAGAAACCTCCATAAAGCTGGCAACTTGGGTTGCTGAAGGGTTTTGCACATGTAGGAGCTTTTTCTCATTGTTAAGGACTTCCAGCATCCCCCCTCTGTACCCCAGACTAGGGAAAGCTGAGGAATGGGAGCACGTTCACTCTACTTCCACTGCTGCCATGTCCTGGCTGCCCAATGGCTGTGTCGGCAGTGGAGAACCAGTGCAAAAATTCAGAGTAACCTGTGGTTTCTCTACACTCAGGGGACAGAGACAACTGGGCCCTGTGCTGAGGAAAGGAACGATCTGTAATACCATCTTCAGTTTTCCTCCTGCCAGGGAAACTTTGCCCAGGCACTTCACAGGGTGTGTTTCTGATGGCAAACCAATATAAACTAACAACTCTACTGACGCCACTGTAGTTACATTGGTGAGACTCAGCCAGCTCAGAGAGAAGCTCATTTGTCTTCTCCTAACCCTAGTGCTTCAGCCTCAGTCACCCACTGAGACAGTGTCTCTTGCAGACTCAGAGCGACCCAGCTTGTCTTGACTTTGTGGTACTCTTGGAAAGAGAACATGTTGTTGTTGTACAGGATACTTTGTCCTGTGGTCCTCAGAGCACTGCTGCCTCTAGTACAACTAGGGGACATGTTGTTTTTAAAATATTTATCCTCTCAGCAACCTTGGTGGGTGTTTCACTTTCTGAAATGGCTTCAATGGAGCCTGCCCAATCTGTCTTAACCATTCATTCAGTTTTTCTAGTAGTTCTGGCTTAGATATTCCCACCCATGGGTCTATATGTAGGCCCAGGTATTTTTCTGAACTACCTGGATCAATCATATTGAGGGGTGTGCTGTTTATTGTCCATACCAGACAGTTATTGATCATATAAGCATCTTTCATGGGCTGGATGTAAAAGCCATGGCACTTCTCTCCTTGTGTTTTGAGGCCTGTCAGATTGCAGAAGACCTCTAAAATTTCAATAGTTTTCTGCATTCCGTCCCAGGATTCACTTAATAGGACCAAGTCATCTGAAAGGCCAAAGTTGTTATATTTTTTGAGCAGTGTTGGAACCCAAACCCATCTTCCTCCAACTTGCACAGTAGAGGGTCCACAGATAAGTTAAATAAGATTGGAGACATTGGATCGCCTTGTTTTACTCCAATCTGAATCCCAATAGGATCCGACTGCTCATTTTTCAGGTCAATAGGGATGTTAATGTTATGACAGAGATTTTTAATCAGGGCAATAATATGTTTGTCAACGAGCAATAATATGTTCTGTTTAAGAGCCATAATGATGTGAGAATGGCTCACGGTGTCAAAGGCTTTCACTAAATCAACGAAGACTACCCCCAGGGGTTGATATTCCTTCTTTGCATTACGAATTAGAAGTTGTAATAATTTTAGATCCTCTTTTTCATGGATTAATGGGACATGCCTTGGTCAACCATGCTGTTAAAATCCTTGAGAATAACCTCAAGATGGTTGACCCAATGATAATTGGTCACCAGTTATTGTTTATGTGCTTTGAAAAAGAGGTCATCTTTTATTCTGCAGTAGAATAAGGATTTATTCCTTACTACTATCAGAGAAATGGAAACATTTGTCTTCCAGTGCCTTTTTGTAAGGCATAGGAGATTAGGACATTTATAGATACACAAAAGGTGTGGTCCATGTATATTACTCATGTTCTGGCATCCACTTGCTGAGTTACACATAGACTGCATGCTGGAAAGAGGTCTGGCAATTATCCTGTACTTACCTACTGGTTTTGCCCTAGACAAATTCCTACTAAGCTCAGCGGGAGTTCTGCAATTGATTTCCTTGGAAATTTGATTGGCATGAATAATTACATTGTCAAGGGCATGTTCATACTTGAAGAACTTACTGTTTAACAGTCAATTATTTCAGGTAAAGGCAGTTTTGTATATCAATATTGTGCACTTCTGTACCATGTATAAGTCACGAAGCGGGCTTCAGCTTATAAACGGACATAAATGAAAGTGGACAAATAGGTTACAACTATACTAAAAAACTAAATAGCACTAGGAAACATCCCTGAGAACTGGAACTCAGTTGTCTATATTGTAAAGTTTTTAAAGTCCTCCCTGGCATGGTTTTGGCTTGGGTCAATTAACACTTTCCCCACCAGTTCCTGGGCATAGTTTAGGAGTTAGCATGGGCCACAGATCATTCCCAATAAGCGGTCTGCATATGGCCATCCTGTTTTAGAGAATAAGAGAGTTTAGCAGTAGGGACACAGGTTGTCCTGTGATAGTTGGCCTCAGTGCCAGAGCCAAGACTCAGGCACATTTAATTTGCTATTGCAAACATTGTCACAAATGTTTAGGGCACTTTTTGGAAAAAGCTTCTGATGGTATTGGAGCAAGGTTATTTCTTACTCAAAACTATTTGCAAACCCTCTTCCTCCTTGTTTTGCAATTTGACAGCTCACTCTAGAGCCCTGCTGCTATGTATCATTCCAGCCTCCATGAGCAACAGCTGTACCTTTGCTGGGATGACAATATTTACACAAGAAAGGGATTTCTTAAGGGTATGCTTAAAAAATACAAATTGAATCTGTTTTTCATTTGTTTGCTAACAGTCAAAATTGTCTTTAAAGCTTAGTGACATAAAAAAAGAAATCACTACTCTCCCTTTCTAGCTATCTCTAGAAAACTGCATGAAACAAGGAGAAAACAAGTACAATTTTGCAGTGAAAGAAATATGCCTGAAACCACCCAGACTGTGAACTGTGCCTAGCAAATAGAGTTCATACACTTTTCTGGCCTAATCCAACAACAAACATGTCTGCCATGGAGAAACACCCACTAAGTTTTAAGAAGTTTCTCTCTGAATCCTTCCACCATAGGCAGCCCACAGAAAAAAAAATGGGGTTCTGGGCAGAGAGAATGAGCGCAGTGATCCCTAGGGAGAGACCCTGGCGCTGAGCCACCACTGCCTTCCCTAGCCCCTTCCTCTGCCCTGGCTGGGTGGCCAGCTGTGCCTTCGAGATCCTCTGCAGCAACAGAGAGATTTGTTCCTAGAGATCCTGAAACTTAAGTGTGCTCTCACCTTCCAAGTAATTACAAAGAGGCTGCCATGCCTGCTCAGCCAAACACAAATGAATAATTGCCTATGCTTTGTTTTACAATGTGTTTAAGATATACAGGTATTTCACTCTGCTCTCAGGAAACAGGGGAATGAAATAATTGCATTGTTGCTATGGAGCAATAATTTTTTAAAACTTTGCACTCTGAATCAAACTATAAAAAATCCTAAGTGCAGCTCCACATGACAGAACATTATTTTTAATGACTTCTTTTTAGTTGCCGCCTTCTTTTTATCCCTAGAGGTTTGCATTTCTTCACTTTAGAAGAACAATGGCTAGAAATCTTTGATTGATTGTTTGTTTATTCTTTAAATGAAAGCTGATATTTTTACATAATCATATGACTTTGGGAGCCAGAGTTTTAAGAAAGAGACAAAGAAACTTCTGGTAAAAATCATGACAACTGGCAAGACAATGCAGGAAGATTCCAAATCTTCCCAAGCTATTTCCAAGGTACTACTAATACTATTATGATATAGTAGTATGTAGTATGCTAGTGTATAGCATATACTATATTTTACTAGGATTTCAATGACACCGTTATCTAGGACTTTTAGAAAGGCTTTAAACTTTGTTCCAGTATCAGTTAGCAGTTTTTCATTATAGAGCTGTGTTTCCTTTTGATTACAGCGACTATTGCTGGCTGGAATGAAAGGAGAGAAATACCTCCTGAGACACTCCTAATATAGCCCTATCTGCACCAGCTCTTAAAAATATTGCATGTATGAAAAATTTGACTTGAGACATTCTCACTTCAAACCAGAATGATCTGTGTTTTCGACACCAATATGTAACACATTTGCACTGAAGGCGTGAACTTGAGCAGCAGGAGGTTTGAGCTTTTCAATAGAGCAGACTTTGGTGTGGGCAAGGTCTGTCTAGTTACATGGCTGGGACTCCACAGGCCCCATTTGTCTGATGGGAGACCAAGCACCAAACATGCAGTCTTTGAAACAGCCAGCGTGGAACAATTATTTCATACGAAACATGCCCGAGAATGTGGTTTCAAATGGCAGGCGATGATAGTTTTTATGTGGTCTCGCTCTGTGTTTCAGCCCAGTGTGCACAAACTGCCTCTTTCCTGCAACTTCTGAAACAAGTTTCTGTGCAGTGCCTGGTCTTCCCCTTGATGCATTTTTAAAAAATTAAATTAAACACAGGGCCTTATTCAGCCGAAAACAACCCCTGCAGCTGTTACTGCCTGAGCTCTGTGAGTCTCTTGTGCTCTGAAGATATTAATACAATTCTTAAAGGAAAAATAACCCCTTTCCAGCAGCTATGGAAGAGGTTATTAGACATAACGATAATCCCACCCAGTAGAGCCATTGTCATAGCAGAGAAAGTCATGCCTGTCCACACTACCTATTTCTCCTGGGACTAATAGGGCAGCAGAGAGCACTGGCTGAAAGTATTTCCTCTTGGCCAAGCTTGAGTAAGAGAAATATTAACAGATCTATTCCATGCTCTGGTATTTCAACTAGCCCTTCTGGACCTAGCATATGGAGAAATATGTGGATGGAAGAAGCAATTTATAAGGCTTCATAGCAGGAACCTCTTAAGAAGAAAAAAAGGGGGGTCATCCTGCACATATTTCCTCTGATTTCTGGGGAGAGCTTAAAGGGAGAAAGAAGAGGGATTTCTGATTTGTCTCCACCTGAGGCAAAGTGGGTTTTGTGCAGTTTTAATTTCCCCCTTTCTCAAGAGTTATTCTGCACGTTTGTGAGAGAAAGTTGGAGGTGGGAGTTAATGGTGGAATAAAATAATAAAATTTACAAAATAGATTGTAAAAGGCCAAAATATAACTCTACTTCAGAAAAAAAAAGTTGAGCCTATTGTACGTGCACCATCTGTGGGAGGTTGTGGTTGAAGGAAACAGATTATTCTTTCCAGATGTCCTTACTCATTTACAAATATAGTATGTGGCAGTTCAGAGCTTTTGAATTTCTTTGTTGACACATATTTTAAGATGAGCAGACTTAGACCAAAAGGTGAGGATGCAAATATTTAGTCATTGTAGGAAAATGTTACTGGATTTTCGTGGGAGTTCTATTTCTGCTTATCTGGTGTGCAGGTGTTTTGAACATTGATACTGGAACTTGCTATGGCAAGTGAGCAAGTAAAAACATATTTATATAATTGTTCTCCCCCTTTCATCTGGGATGTCTTCTGCAATAAAGCTTGTGCCTAACTTCTTAAATTATGCTATATTTTAGACCACTTACTAATAAATCTGTTACCAATTGCATAATACAATGTTTAAAGTCACATTAAACCTGTGTGTTTTTCTTCTCTAAAGATTGCCGAAGTAATTTTTAGCAATTTCACATTTTTTTGCATAGGAGATAGGAACATACAGCTCAACAGGAAATATGTTTGGCTCCTTGTCTTCCTTAATCTCCAGAGAAGTAGGACCTCAACCCTTCAGCTAATTATTCCACAACTATAGCTGTTTAAATATGTTTTAAGTTGCATTTACATGATTTTATTCCCAAAGGTCTTTGGCAAGACTATTTAAGCTGCTGATTTCTGCAACCCTGATTCAGTGAAAAAATTTAAGCATGAGTTCAACATGAAGCATACACATAGTCCCAGTGAGATAAATGATAACTTTGTTTAGGGCAACAGTGCTGAGCCTACATTAAGTATGCCTTGCTCTCCAAAGAAGATGTTAGATCCTTGATCCGTGCCTACTGGCAAAATGGTGGGGGTGTTAGTGGGCATTCTTAGCATCCATTTTCCTCATTTCACAGCCAAAATATTTGCTTTCAGAGTATTTAGGACACTGCAATAGCCGGCTCAGTTCAAGCAACTGCCTGGTGAAACCGCAGCCATGGCTCACCTGTACTGCCCAGTGCAGAGCTGTTTTGAAGTCTTTGTCCACCAGAGTCAGATCTGCTCCCTTGTGCAGTAGAGTCTGGGTGTGCTGGGGCCTGTTGTGGAAAGCAGCCCAGTGGAGTGAAGTCATTCCCTGAAAACCACAAACCCGGAGAGCAAATAATCGTCACTCATAGGAGCGCCCTTCAAGTCTCTGTAGATAAGCTAGACAGCTCTGAAATCATTTGGGACTGACAGACTCTTCCTTCTCCCTCTTGATTTGAAATAATTAGTAACAACTTCTGAATTAGTGGAGTCATAAGGGGGAACTAAGCAATTAGCTTTTTGGTGTTATTACAGAAAATGGATACAGATACGAATGCTTCTTTTGTACCTGACTACAGCCTGTTATAAATAATGCATGGTCAGGACCACGACAGCTGGGGGATGGTTTCTCACTGCTCAGTTTGGATCCTGTTTGAAAGGCCTATTTTAGACTGGTGCTTCGACATGACACAGTGTGATGTTTATCTTAGGTCTTATCTTTGATCCAAAATAAATATTATAAGCTAGTATTTTAGCTGGCACTAATCAGCAAGCTAAGGAACTGGCCCAGTGATGTCAACAAAAAAGTCACAATATAAACATCTCATATTTACTGTTTAGGGGGAAAACAAAGCAAATGGTAAGCTATCAACCTGCATTTTCATTCCATCTTAGCTGTGTTCGGTCAGTCTTGGTAGATCAGAGAATTCATGGCCTGTATTTGCACCTTCATAAACATTGTCATACACACCTATATTTTACTCTACATCCATAATATTAAAGATTTTCTGTATAAAGTTATTCATTCAACATGTTTCTTAAAAATTGCTAGTATTGTTCAGATGTAGTAACATTTTACTTTGGGCAGGTGGCGTTTACTATCTCTTACCAGGGAAAATGCATTTCAAGGGTCTTGCCTGGTTTCCAAAATGATAAAAAGCAAAAAATGTAGAGTGGAAAAGAAATTAAAACTTGACATAGAACCCCATAAAGCCAATTGGCAACAACTCAGGTAAAGTACAAGCTATAAAACTTTGATGCAAACAGCTTATCAGTGCATTAATAGTGGAAGTTGTTAGCAGTGATTTTCTAAGTAAAAGCTTGAATCCCCTAACACTAATTTCTCTCTACTCATCAGGTATATTATAAGGCTTTTCAAGTCCCCAGATGGCTTAAGTATGGGTGTGTCCTGGTTTTGGCTGGGATAGAGTTAATTTTCTTCCTAGTAGCTGGTATAGTGCTGTGTTTTGGATTTAGTATGAGAGTAATGTTGATAACACACTGATGTTTTCAGTTGTTGCTAAGTAGTGCTTACGTTAGTTAAGGACTTTTCAGCTTCCCATGCTCTGCCAGGTGCACAAGAAGCTGGGAGGGGGCACAGCCAGGACAGCTGATCCAAACTGGCCAATGGGGTATTCCATACCATATGACATCATGCTCAGTATATAAGCTGGAGGGAGTTGACCGGGGGGCAGTGATCACTGCTTGGGGACTGGCTGGGCGTCGGTCGGTGGGTGGTGAGCGGTTGCATCACTTGTTTTTTTCCCTGGGTTTTGTTCTTCTCTCTCTCTCTTGTTGTTTTACTACTTCTTCTTCTTCTTCTTATTATTATTATTATTTTATTTTATTTCAAGTATTAAACTGTTCTTATCTCAACCCATGAATTTTCTTACTTTTGCTCTTCCGATTCTGTCCCCCATCCCACCAAGGTGGGGGGAGGGTGAGCAAGCGGCTGTGTGGTGCTTAGTTGCCGACTGGGTTTAAACCATGACAGGGTGATAACAAAATAGAGCAGTTGAACAAGAGCAGTTTTGGTTTTAGTTAGGGTTTGCAAAGCTTAATCATGGGGGTTTTGGTTTTGTAAAACCGAAAATGAGGGTGAAATCCTGCCCTCACTGAAATTAATGGGAACTCTGCCATTGATGTCAGTGGACCAAAGTTTTGACACCAGGGACTTAGTACTGTTGATGGACACTCAATATCTGTGAGTGCTGTGAAGTGAGGCTTCAGTGAAGTGATTTCCAGCTGGGACATGGGTCCTCACGCCTAGTCCTGGAGAGCAGGAAAAATCACTGAAAGAGGGGAAGCTACAGCGTACCAGGACAGCTTTCCATCATCCACTCTCAGTCTGTTGATATGGACAAAAAGGCAAAATAATTGAAAAATCAACTTTCTCTCTGTTTCTACTGTGGTCACCAGCAGAGTCAGCTGTAGTGTAAGAGAGTGAGAACTGTGGGTAGGGATCAAAGATCCCTCTAGTCCAGGGACACAGCTCAGAGAGGTCAGTAGCAGATGCTTAGGGAGAAAATATAAGAAACAAGGCTTGGTGATATACAGTCACCTAACATTTGGTAATCAGGCTAAAGACTTCCTATGCCATCCAGATGTCCACAGGGTAATGACGCATTTTGTGAAAAGGTACTTCTTTTCATATTCTTTAAAACTGCTGCCTGATAATTTCTGTAGGTGTCCCCATCATTTTAGATGTAAAAAACAGTGAATAATAATTTTCTTTTCATCTTCTGCATGCAATTTACAATGTCATGGACTTGTATTATATCATCCCTCTGACATAGTTGCCAACTGAAAGTCCTATTGTAGTTAGTTTGTTCTAGTTGTTAGCTTGCCTATGAAAGGAAGCTATTCTATAACTATTATCATCTTTGTAGTCCTTTTCTGTTCCTTTTCTTGTATATCCTTTTTCAGATGACTCTTGCAGCCGGCATTCAAGATGCAGGTATACCAAGGATTCAGAGTGAGTATAATGCTGCTTCCTGTTTTGTTCTCTATTTCTTTTCTAATAATTTGTACATTCCACATGTCCTTTCGGAGCACCCAACTGAGAAAAGAGCATTGAGCTGGTTATAGTGGCAGCTCACATGTGTGGGCCTGCTGCAGCGGGCAATGGCTGTCCAGCCTGCACCCATCTGATTTGTGCATGGTGATAGCACCCCTGAATGGCATATGTGGATAGTCTACTGTTTGTGAGAGGAAGCATGAGAGTGATATCAGAACCGTCAAAGCTGAGGATCCAGCAGAATATAATATTAAAGGTGAGACAGCCAAACAATTGCATATTTATAAAAAATAAGGAGCAATAGGGGACATAAAAGGAGAAAAAACAAGAAATGGCTCTGGGAAAAATAGCGTGACACTGGTTTTGCCCAGATTCTAGGCTTTTTCAGGGAATGTTTCTTCACACTGTCATCTCACAGGCTTCATAAGAAACCCACAGAAAGCCACAGTTGTGGAAACTATGAAACCTCCAGATGTATTTCTTCCTGTTTATGTGTTCATGAATTCATCAGGGTGTTTTTCTCAAGTGTAAGATGGGAAAAATGAAGTGGTTTACTTATGCCAAGAGAACAGCTCTATTAGCTGAAATAATTTGTGAGGATCCACATTTTTCAGAAAACATGAATATTCAGGACTTAGTGCTGACACTTGAACAAATATCTTCCCAGTGCCAAATGACAGTGAGCTGGACTATAAGTTCCAAATTGCATGTAGCAACGCATTACAGCAAAACATTAGGGCTTGAAATTGTGATCCATGGTTCCACGCAATTCATTAGCAACATAATTCTACGCCAAGACAAAGCATATGTCCGGTTTAGGCTGTTGTAAGCAGGGTCTGCAAACCATGCAGTGAATAAGGGAGGTTCATGGGAAAAGGGAAAATTAACAACCCTGTGGTGATTCTGGCACCGTGGAGAAGAGAGACATCCTTGAGCAATTGCTAGAGTGAAGAGAAACATATGAAAAGAGGTCCAGAGTCTCTCTTGTGTCTTGGCTTCTCTATTTGGAGAAGAACACATTTGGGAAGTTGACACTCTCCTGTGTACACTATATATACACATGCAGGGCACAATTCTTTAAGGATCAGAGGATAGCATAATTTTTTGTAGCTCCATGGCTGTTCTGTTTAATACCAGGTTTCTGATATTTTTCCTGAGAACAGTTAGTACTTTAATGATGGGATGTTTGGAAAAGGTGAAGATTTAGTCCAATGTCTAACTTCAGAAGAATCAAAAGCAATTAATATCTTGGCAAGTGAGTTAAGAGACTGATTCAAGGTACCTCATAGTTGGCAGTATATGGAGAAGGTTTATTAGCCTAAAGGTGCATCACACATAGTAGGAAAAATGAGATAATGCTTTGCAGAGTTCAGCAAAAGCATTATAGAAATTTTTGACTAGTGCATAGTCTCATCATAAAATTGATAGTTCAGTGGACTCTTTCTGAACAGCATGGCTTGTATGACCCCAGAGCCTGGGACTGTGACTTGTAGCGCAAGCTCACTCACCTCATTGTCCTGATGATTAATTTCACCAAGATTTGACTGCTGCAGAAGCACGTTCAGAAGCCTGCAGAAGCAATGACATAATCATTGTGCTGCACCCCTTATGAACCTAAAAAATTGACATTTTTTGAGAAACAAAACATGCAATTTCAAGAAAAATCAGTATTAGTGATGGGCACAGGTCAGAATCTTAGGTCTGAGCTATGTCATACTAGAAAAGCAAATAGGATTTTATGGCTTACTGTAACAACAGAAGTTTAGTGCTGGGAATTAAAAGCAGATCCGCTAGGAAGAGTTCTTATGCTGATTGCCAGGCTAGAAACAGAGTGTGTACTACTATACACATGTGCAGTTTTTGGTAGCTTAGCAATTCATCGTCATCCTATTTTATAAAGTTTTAAACAAACATAAATGCTAATGACCAGTTTCTAAAATGATTTTTCATGCTCCTTAACTCTTGGAGTAATGTGATGTGTACGTGTTTGTGTGTGTGTACATGCATACATACAATATGTTTACACACACACAAACCAATAGTATTTTACAAGGCCTTACAGTGTGTCTGCTGGGATAGGGCCATTGTTATGGTATAAAATATAGCAATGCGTTGGTTCACATTTTATAGAATATCAGACTCCAACCACTCCCCTCTGGTGGAGGGAACAGTTACAATAAAATAGTTACATGAAATATTATTCAAGTGCAATAATATTTTTAACACTGCACGGATTTTGCTTTTCTTTTTCTTCTGGCATCCTATGAAGATGTTCTGAAGTCACTATAGGTTTGGAGAAGATGGTTATGTTTCATAGTAGGATGCTAAGTGTTTGGACCATGTAGATGGGTGGACCATGGAAATGACAAGGACCATCCTGTTAGCAGCCTGTAACAAAGCCAAATAGCATAGATCCTAACATGGATGTACAGTTCTTATGATTCTAGCAAAAGGAAAGATATATCTTTAGTGGATCCCTAGATAAGACCATAATGCAAACCTATGGCTCATCTGAAAGTGTGAATTTGTTAGAAACCTTAAAAACATGGTCTTTTAAAAGACATGCTGTTTTGCAAGGAGATTAAAAGACGAGGAAGTGTCAAGGTGGTAACTCTGATAAATGTACAGATAATGCACAGATAAATGTATACAACCATGCATTTATTCCCACTCATAGGAGACTGAATGAAAATCTTTTGCTGCTTTTCATCAGGGCAATCTTCAACAACTTCCAGTACATTTTCTGGATTGAACTGTGCTCAGGTGTGTTGATCAGATGAATTTGAGAATGTTGCGTGAGAAATCTGTTTGTTATTTTTTCCCAGTAATAAACAACTAGATAGTGTAAATTGTGCAAAAGAAAGACATTTACAATTGCTTAGGGATGATATGGGCAATTCTGCAGGTGAAAAGCTTATCTGTTTGGTAATGCCATCTTCAGGAGCCAGGAACCCAAATATTTTTTTTTTAATATAATCTGTTACATGGTTCTATAGTTTAACCCCAGATATAATAAATGAAAACAGTGTATGTGAGGGAAATGTCATTCTTTGAGTGTAAAACCTCTATCAACAAACCTTGCCTCACTTATATCCTCAGATCATTATGACATCAATGCTACCACTCAAATATGTAGATATTCAGCCACCCCAGTTGAGATTTCTCTGATATCTACTCTTAAAGGCAGAGTCTCTGTGGAACATGCACTGAAGCACATAAATCAATTATCAAATCCATACATAAATTGGCTGATCATTGCCTCTGTCTTTCCACATGGTCCATGTGCTGCCTCCAGCACATGGGGTTGTAGCAGTGGGCTGCCAGCTTTCAAACTTGGCTGAAAAAGCATTTCATAGCTGGCCACTGCATATACCCTTTTGGCAACAACATGGGATTCAAGAGTGACAATGACCATGATGGAAAAGCCCCCCTCAGTGCTCCAGGCATGTCTTCTGGGCATGGGGCAACCCCAGCCAGAAGACAGAGGAAAAGGAATTGAGCAGCTGGTAAACTCCTGTGCAGAGCAAAGGTCTGCCCGTATCCATGGAAAATGTGAAAAAACGTTCAGGGAACCCTGTGTAAAGTAGATTACTGTTCCCTTTCAAGTAGCAGCATGTGCAGCGTCTTCTTTCTGTGGAGGCTTTGTTTAATGATAATGCACTCATACTTTTGCAGAAACTTCAAACTATTCCCTCCAAGTGATGCATGAAAAACAATGATGAAGGTGGAAAATTAATAAAGCTGTTAAAAAAAGCTGGAGAGCAAGATCAGCAGAAACGCACAGAGGTCTGGGGTGGTCTGATATGGCAACAACAGCAAAACCATAGCCTCAATGATTAAGTCACACAAACATTTTACATGTACTGACTGTTTTACCTGTCTCTAATGATTCCTATCCCTCCAGTCATGATCTACTTGGGAGAATTTTTTGATTGAATTTACACAATATTGAATTTTGATGTACAAATCAAAATTTGTTAAACCTTCCTATTATCACAGGCTGGAATGAGACAAAGCGGATCTTCCTTAAGACTTTTTATGACGATACTCTTTAGTTGTTACTCCACCTTCAGTAAGAGTAGTTAAAAATGAGCCAGTCCACCAAACCTCAGCTTCCCCTTTACAGTCGGGGCTCTCAGAGAGGTCATCGTGTGGAAAACTTTTCTCACACTTGCCATGCTACTCAGAGAAGTCCAGAGAAGGAGCTTGTAATATTTCTTGTGGGGAGGTGGCAGAAAGGTAATTGGTCAAGGGAAACCCATAGTTTCAAGCTCTATTATAATTTTTTTTTCCCTCCTGCTGTTGTGATCTTAAATCAGGTTCCTCGCCTTGCTTGGCCATATATCTCTGTTACACAAGTGTTTTACAATGCTTTTCCTTCTCTCTACCCCCTTTATGATAACCACTAAACAAAAGAGCAAGTCACAAGTGTAACTGTCACAGCTAACCTTCCTGACCCAGGCTCCCCTTTGGGCTGGGTAGCTTGTGTTGGTGACTATCTGTTGAGATTCAACCGGCAAATGCTGTTGGAGCCTGGGACATACCTCATGTCAGGCTCTGCGGTAGCAGCGTGTAGTGGCAACCTCCCGTTTTTGTCGGGTATGTTCTGCTTAGCACCGTTTCTGAGCAGGCTGACACAGCCTTCCAGCCAGCCCTAAAAAAGAAATTACAGCATGTCAAAGAGGAAAGTGAAATGCATCAGGCCAGATCTTTGCTTGGTGATTCTGGTGTCCGTGTGTGACTGTAGCCATTTCTGTCAGTGGAGGAACTGGTCTTTTGTTTCCCCAATATAGGTCTCAGCACTGAGAGCACTTCCGCTTTGGAGTCTGACTCTCAGACTAGCTTGCCCATTCATTTCTACGATAAGGTGTTTTATTTACACTGCATTTTGGCTTTTCTGCAGCCGTGGCAAGTACCGAATGAGTGATTAAAGTGATTAAAAACCTGCTAATTCCTGTATCACTAGCAAATGCTAGTGGTATGCTAGCAAATGCTATTCCTGCATGTGGATTTAATTATGCTAGGTTAACCAAGAACATGAGCACTTAATCTCATTTCCTTTATGAGATTTTAGCAGGGATGGCAAATCAATACTAAAAAGCCTTAGAATGTCTTTTAAACATTGTTGCAGAAGTTTGAATTAGTGACAATGTTAGACTGAAAACAGCACCAAAACAGATGGGATGAATCAGTTCTTGGACTAAATCCTTCAGTTGATCACCTCAACAAAAAAGCAAGTAAACAATCTGGTTGTGACTGCGTAAATCTTTCAGCATATACTTAAGTCCCAGGGAAATCAAACGTGTTTAAGTGTTTTGTTCAAACCTCCACAGGCAATCGATAAAGACCGTTCCCTCCTGTATGAGCTACGTCAGATTGGTATTACCAGCATTTATAGGGAAAAGGTGTGGAATGATGGAATCAGAACATCCCTGTTGTGGCTCCCGGTGGAAGTACAAGACCACCGAATTCTGCATGCGATTGTGAATGTGGAGCTCTGCTGAATTCAGTTCTCTGGACAGACATCACAGCCAAATGCTCTCTAGACCTCTGATTATATCCATCACAGAAACAGAAATGGAAACTCCAAAGCCTGGGTGGCTTAAATCTTTTCCAGTCATTTCTTTTTTTCCAAAGAATATTTTTTCCCCTCTGGGAAAAGAGGAAGGAAAAAAGGAACATGACACTAATTATGGGATTTTTTGAAAATATCTGGCAGAGGAAATGTTTCTTCTCAAGTAAGTGGGGCATGCTCCTTGCACTGAATGAGACTGCCTGTTTTGCTATTTTCTACACTTATTTTCTGGTTGAATATTGCATAGCTGAGCAGAAGCATTGTTTTTGTCCTGAATTTGCAGGAAGAAACTAGATGCAAGGGATGTGATTTAATTAGGCTGCCACTGTATCTGTTTAAATGAATTGGCGGGTCATCCAGCCATAACGCATACCATGCAGCACGGGTAAACATTCCTTCCTCTTTTCTGTCCAACTAATAACAGAAGCCCATGGTCAACCCCTCTGCCCAACTGACCCAGTCCCCATCCTCTCTCTGAGTCCTGAATTCCTTCAAGCAAGGAGTAGAAGACTAAGGAGAAGAGGACCATCCTTGTGTGCTTCAGAGAGCACCACATCTCCCTTCCCAAACTTCTCGATGGGATGTCTGCCCCTACTATCACTTGCATGTGGGGGATTGGATTGCTTATGATCTGAGTATCTGCACTGGCACCTGCAGCACCTTGAACTTAAGTTCTTGACCTAGCCATCAAAGGTCCAGCACTATAGTGAAGGAAAAAGCAATGCCCTGGCTCATGTGGTGTGCAGGAAAACATGCCTGTTGGCCACCAAAAGTTGAGATAGGAATGTCCTCCCTGGAGCATAAAAATCTGATGCTGACAGTGGGAGGGGAGATGTTAATCTGCATATTAAGAACAAAAGGGGACTTTCCAGTGCACAGAAAAAAGTGGCTTTCCTGAAACCCTGGATCTAGTGAGAACCCCATACCATGCACTGATTTTACAACCTGAAAGAGGAAGGACACTCTGAAAGGAGTCCTGATCCTTTTCTAACAATCATTGCTTCCAGCTTTGCATTATAGTAAAGTTTACAATTTCACTGTTGTCTAGAACCAATGTTTTGTACTTTTTTTCTTTCTGTAGTATGAACAAAAATCTTATTTGCTCTGCACATTTCCTCCCTTCACTCCAACTATCTTTCCATCCTCCTCCCCCAAGTCTTGGTACCAGATAAGTTGCCAGAGATAAACTGGTACGTCCACAAGCATCTTGAGTATTAATATTGGCTCCCATCTTCAATAGAAGTTTCACTGTATCAACCTGACGTCCTGACACAGCATGCATCAAAGGTGTGCAACCTGGGGAAGAAAGTAAAATGTTCTTTTACAATTTTTATTTTGACGAAGCCATAAGATAGAGGTATTTTCTTATTTGCTAATGTTAGCACTGGCAAATTAACAAATCCTTTCTCTGACAACTGTCCAACAGCTGTACTCAGCTTTTTGCAGGCAGCAAGTAACTGCTATGCCAGCTAGATGACCACTGATTTTAAAAAGAGCATGACTTCATTAGAAAAAGCCTTGCCTCATTAACTCTACTTCTGGAGGGAAAAGTGTTTTTCTGTTGACAAGCTCCCAATATGAAGCTTCGTACACCATTTTGGAGGCTGATATTCTTCAAAGTGACTAGTAGCCAGGTGGTGCTTGGCTAATTTTCTCAAACCCCAGCTTCATTATGTCTCTATGTATTCAAAAGGTTTATGAAATCAAGCCCTGTCCCATGCAGAGGGGTGTGTGTGTGAGATGATGCTTTATGTAGACAACAACTTATTTTAAAGACTGGATTTGCTGTAGAATATTTTCTTTTCTGTTGTTCTGACAACTTATTTTATATTCTGCAAACAATTTCTGTGCTAGAAAAAGACTGAAATCTACATTCAAACCTAATACTCAAATTTCATCATGAAGTATTATGATATCTTTTAATTGCTTCCTCTTCCTTCCATTCTGTTAACTGCTGAATAACAGCAAGAATTTTTCCTGCAGAATCTGACAAAGCAATTTAAAATGACTAAGCTGGGAATAAACCTGAATATTAGAAACTATAAGACTATTAGAAACTTCAGGCACAACTGAAGAATAATTATTCTTACTGGATTCAATGAGACTGCTGAGAAAATGCATGCTACTCAAGCTAAAGTTATGCAGACTCTGCCATACGTGCAGGATATGAATCATATGTTTTGCAAGACTGGTCTTTAGTTACATTTGTATGTACAAGCTAGTAAACAAGCTTATTCTGGAGCTGAAATGCTTCCATTTGCTGATCAGTCTATCTCCACCCACTGCCCTTCATACACAGTCCTTCTCCCATTAAAGATCTGCACTGAGAGCATTTTAGCTTGATTAAGTGCTTGAGCTTAATGCTTGATTAAGCATTTTCCCTACTGACCAATACATCTTTTAAAGATAACAGTATAACAGTTAGGATGTCTGATTTAAAGTGTAGGAAAAATTGGTAACTTGGTAAAAGTTGGTAAAGATTAGAATAGACAGTGTTCATATGGATCCTTTAAAAGAAACTGCAATAAAAAATACTTTTGAATAAACAAAGTCTTCCTTGAGAGAAGCTTCCAGAGATCTGTGGCTCTAATTCACTTGGGAAATAGATGTATATAAAACCCAGTTAATGGACAGCACTTTGTAATAGCATTATATAGTAACCTGAACACAAAAGGAAAAGGAGAGCAGTCTCACAGATAAAACAGATTATTTAGATCTTTGCACATTGTACAACCAACCCTTTGGCAAACAATTACATGACAAAATCTTTCAAATTGTGTCTGTGCACATACTTTTAAAGTACAAATGACTGGAACACTCTACTCTAGAGATGTGCAGAATGTATAGCATTTGGCTTTGATAAAAAATATTCTTTTTCCTTCCCTGAAATGACAGCAATTTCTCAGCATCTCCCTAAAGAAGATAAAATAGATTCATGATAAAGTACTGTCTGATTATAGCAAAACAACATATTTGTGTCCATATAAAAGATCTTACAATTACAGGGGGAAAGAAGTATCCAAAGTGTGCATTTCCAGTGGATGTTCCAAAGAATAACTCAAATTTCCCATATTCTGCTACTAAATATAATTTGCTGAACACAAAAATCAGGATAAAAAATGGAAAATTTAATTGCAGTCTGAAGCAACTAATCCCCTGAGAACAAGCTCAAGCCCTCATTTACCCTCGCTGTCACAGCACTCCAGGATGGAAGGATCTTCTCGAATGACTGCAGTTAGTGTGTTCACATCACCATTAGCTGCTGCTTGGTAAACCACAGTCAAGTCAATCTCTTCTGCTGTATCACCTACAGGGAAGAGTATGTCCGTGAGTAAGTGGAGAGCAAGTACAAATAATTAACAGTGAAAATAATGACACTTATTTCACTGAGTTTATATGACTATATAACTCGAGGTGGAACAAAGTGTATCCAAACAGCACTGTGGTTTTTGATAGTCATCTGAAACTTGTTTTTCATCATAACTTCTTCCAAAAACTGTTAGACATAGACACTGAAAGGACATAAGAAAACTTCTGGAAAGTTTCCACCTCTTATAAGAAATCATACTAACATTAATGTAACATGAATTGAGAAACAATGAAGTAATAACTGCACTAGCTCATAATATTGCTGGCTACACTTTTATGAGATAGGATGAAATCAGGACACAGGTGTTTTTAGTTTCAGTGTTATCCTTGCACCAGTCAAAAAACTGAGGTTTTCACTTCCTTTCCCTGCAGTGTCCAGAATTCTCTTCTCAGGAGAATGAACTTCTGACAGCTATGGTTTGTGTTAATAATTCCTGTAAAAAGGAAAGGTGGACTATTGCTTGGAACCCAGGAGAGGTTTATTTTGTTTGGCAATTACAGTATGAGGTATTACTTAAAGCAGAAGTAACCTATGTCCAGTGAAGATGGTTGGCCAACTGAAACACGTATTGATCCACTTTCAGGTTAGGAGGCACTACCCAAATGCAAAGTGTTATTTCTCTATGTTGCAATGCTTTGCACTATTTAACATCAACCTAAAATGGAAGGAAAAAATATGCACTAAAGCATATTTCTTGTGTGATTTTACAGTAAAGAGTATAATTCTGTATGCTCTGAAACTTTACTTACAGGGATAATAACATAAAACTGTATTAGAAGTTCATCCCTGTTAACTTTGTATTAATTATTTGTCGTGGTTTAACCCCAGCCAGCAAATAAACCCCACGCAGCCGCTCGCTCACCACCCACCTCCAGTGGGATGGGGGAGAGAATCGGGAGGGCACAAGTAGGAAAACTCGTGGGTTGAGATAAAACCAGTTCAATAATTGAAATAAAACGAAGTAAACCAGTAATAATAACAATGATAACAACAAGAATAGCAGAATATACAAAGCAGGTGACGCACAATGCAACTGCTCACCGACCATCGACCACGTGTCATGAACGGGGCGCGAGCCCCCCCACACCCCTGGTTTTTATACTGAGCATGATGTCACATGGTATAGAATACCCCATTGGCCAGCTGGGTCAACCACCGCAGCTATGCTTCCCCACCCCCCCAGCTTCCCCTGCACTTGGCAGGGCATGGGAGGCTGAAAAGAGAAACAAGAAGTCCCCGGTGCAAGCACCACCCAGCAACAAACAAAGCATCAATGGGCCATCAACACTCCTCTCATACCAAACCCAAAACACAGCACACCCCCCAAGCTACTGGGAAGAAAGTTAACTCTGTCCCAGCCGGAACCAGGACAGTATCGACCCCTTATTCTATACCATTTACGTCATGCCTAGGTCGCACATTTTCCAATACATTCTAATTAATCATCACCACTTTTCCTGCCTTTTTATATATACACACACAGAGATATCATTCCCTAAGTCCATGGGCCATCCCTCTAAAATGTCCATTGAGTTCATTTAGTCCATGACTTTGGGCTCCATCTGTCATAACAGTCTTTCAGGGCAGGAGAGATGGTGTGTGGTTTTGGACTGTTGCATCCTGAAGCCAGTTCTGGTTCCATTATCACTGCGCTCATCTGGTTCTATCATCGTTGCACTTTGCTCAGTTTCATCGGAGTTCATTCTGCATTCATCTGGGTGATTCTTACTGCAATACTGTTGATATGACATATAGCAACCATAGAAGTGATGACATACAGTATTATATAGCAATTACCATCATACAATTCAGTTCATTGGCTATTTTCACCCAAAATCAAATCCCCTTGAGGTACACACCGGACCTCCCCATCCTTTCGCATTACCCACCAAGTGCACCCAGGTCCTTGAGCAAAAGCAATCCCACGGATGGGTTTTCCCTTGCCAGAGGCAGGAGTAACCCAGACTGTCTTCCCCAGCATATTTCTTATGTGCACGACAGGGACTTTATCTCCATCTACAGTACGTAAGAGTCTTGATTGGGCAGGGCCAAAATGAGTGACAGATCCCCTAGTGTTAACTAACCAGGTGGCTTTTGCTAAATGTGTATCCCAATGCTTGAATGTCCCACCACCCATTGCTCTCAGTGTTGTCTTTAGCAGTCCGTTGTATCGTTCAATTTTTCCAGAGGCTGGTGCATGGTAGGGGATGTGATAGACCCACTCAATGCCATGCTCTTTGGCCCAGGTGTCTATGAGGGTGTTTCGGAAATGAGTCCCGTTGTCTGACTCAATTCTTTCTGGGGTGCCATGTTGCCATAAGACTTGCTTTTCAAGGCCCAGGATGGTGTTCCGGGCAGTGGCATGGGGCACAGGATATGTTTCCAGCCATCCGGTGGTTGCTTCCACCATGGTGAGCACATAGCACTTGCCTTGGCAGTTTTGTGGGAGTGTGATATAATCAATCTGCCAGGCCTCCCCATATTTCTATTTCAACCATCGTCCTCCATACCAAAGAGGCTTTACTTGCTTGGCTGGCTTGATTGCAGCGCATGTTTCACATTCATGGACAACCTGTGCAATATTGTCCATGGTTAAGTCCAGCCCTTGATCACGAGCCCATCTATATGTTGCATCTCTTCCTTGATGGCCTGAGGTGTCATGGGCCCACCGAGCTATAAATAATTCACCCTTATGTTGCCAGTCCAGATCCATCTGAGCCACTTCGACCTTAGCAGCCTGGTCCACCTGCTGGTTGTTTTGATGTTCTTCAGTGGCCCAACTCTTGGGTACGTGAGCATACCACTTGGCTGCCTTTGACTCCAGTTCATATTGGAGTTCTAGCATGTCCGGCACAGCAGCACTCAGTGGCGGTGTGATTTCGTTCAGGCCATGGTAGTCTACTGTTAATCTCCACTATCCATTAGACTTTTGCACTGGCCATATGGGACTGTTAAAGGGTGAGCGAGTCTTGCTGATCACTCCTTGGCTCTCCAGTCGATGAATCAGCTCATGGATGGGAAGCAGGCTGTCTTGGTTGGTGCGATATTGCCACCGGTGCACTGTTGGGGTAGCGATCAGCACGTGTTGTTCTTCAACCCTCAGCAACCCCACAACAGAAGGGTCCTCCGAGAGACCAGGCAAGGTGGACAGCTGTTTAGTTTCCTCCGTCTCCAGGGCAGCTATACCAAAAGCCCACCGGTACCCTTTTGGGTCCTTGAAATACCCTCTCCTGAGGTAGTCTATGCCAAGGATGCAGGGAGCCTCTGGGCCAGTCACAATGGGGTGCTTCTGCCACTCATTCCCAGTTAGGCTCACTTCGGCCTCCATTACAGTTAACTCTTGGGATCCCCCTGTCACTCCAGAAATACAAATGGGTTCTGCCCCTTCATAGCTTGATGGCATCAGGGTACACTGTGCACCGGTGTCTACGAGAGCCTTATACTCCTGTGGGTCTGATGTGCCAGGCCATCAAATCCACACAATCCAGTAAACCCGGTTGTCCCTTTCCTCCACCTGGCTGGAGGCATGGGCCCTCTTGTCCTGGTCATCGTATTCACTACCCACTTCTTGTAAGTATTAATCAGAAGTCCCTTTGTTAAGGTCAGAAGTGGAATCAGCCCTTCTACTCTCTCTGGGAAACTGCTCACTGGAGACTGGAGCAGCAGTTTTCCTGGAAGAACCCCCTTTTGTGGTTGTTTTTCCTTGCAACTCACGTACCTGTGCCTCTAGGGTCGAGGTAGATTTTCCATCCCACTGCCTCATGTCCTCTCCGTGGTCACGCAGGTAAAACCACAGGGTGCCCCGGGGCGTGTGCCTTCTATATCTCCTGTCTTGATCAGAGGGATGCTTACTCCTAATGGCTGAGATACTGGCCCAGGCAGGTGGGGAGCAGGACATATCGTCTTTGAGTTGCTGGACCTCCCGGGACAGTTTCTCCACAGCAGAGACACAGGCCTGTAGGGAGGGAGAGAGGCTTTCTTCATATTGCCGGAGTTGGCCAGCGAATTCATCCACCATTTGTTCCTCTCCTTCTTTCCAGGTCCTTACTGCCAATGAGTTTGCATGTGACGCTGGTGCGCTCCATACAAACTTCTGCCACATGGGTCGGGTGCATTTGACTTCATCTGGATCTTTGGGTAACTGCTCGTTGTTCAGGTCATCATAAATCACCTCCAGCACAGCTAATTCTCTCAGGTACTGGATCCCTTTCTCCATGGTGGTCCACTTGCCTGGGTGACATATAACATCTTCCTTGAAGGGATACCTTTCCTTCACGCCTGACAGGAGTCGCCTCCAGAGGCTGAGGGCCTGTGTCCCTTGTCCAATCGCTTTGTCAATGTCCCCTTCCCTGGAAAGGGATCCCAGCTGTTTGGCTTCCTTCCCCTCTAATTCCAGGCTACTGGCCCCATTATCCCAGCATCGGAGCAGCCAGGTGACAATGTGCTCATCTGGACGACAACTGAAGTCTTTTCGCATATCTCGCAGCTCACCCAGGGATAGGGATCAGGTGGTTATCATGTCATTTACGGGTTCTGCCTCCTCCTCCTCCTGTTCTCCTGATGGCCCTGGTTCATCTTCATCCCTTACTAAACGAGCTGATTTCCTTGTGCATTTTCTTTTTTGTATAGGGGCGACTGATACCGGCATGGGTTGGTTCTCTGTCACAGGGGGCGGAGTAGCTGCCGTGCCTGCCCTGGCGGGTGGCATAGCCACAGGGCCTGTTGCTTTGTCATCAGCTGCAGAGACCTTTTCTTCCCCTTGGGGGTTCTGAGTGGTGTTAAACAGGGCTCATTAGGCATGGGCCAGGCCCCAGCACATTGCACTAATTTGTGTCTCCCTAGAATGGCCAGGGTGACAGCATAATTTTTCCAAATATTCTACTAATTTTTCAGGATTCTGCACTTGTTCAGGGGTGAAGTTCCAGAACACTGGCGGTGCCCACCGTCCTAGGCATTTGCCCATGCTATCCCACTCACCCTGCCACTCATAACTATCCAGCCTTGGGGCAGATCTCTGGATGACATTCTTAAATTGCTTACTAACCTTGGACAAAACTGAAACAATATTCCCAAGGAATACCAATAGATGTATCTTAACTACCCAGGGATGTTCAAGGTACTGACAAGTTATTTTAACGAAGGAGGCGACATCATAGAGGAAGGTAGTGAGGGTGCCATTCTCTATTTCCTCCATAAAAAATCTCTCAAAGGAAGAGGTATAATTGCTAATGGTCTCCATGAGGTGGTACCCGAAATACAGTAACAGCTTCATTACAAATCCCAAATACCAAATAACCCCCTGATAAGGAGTAATATCATAAGTCTCAAATTGATGTAGTGGATATAGTTTGTTAAGATTTGTTGTTTAAAAGTTAGGTAACTAACAGGTGTTTTTTTTGTAGTTATGTAGATAAATTGTGTATCTTGGAAGCATTGTTAGACTCCAGTGAGCAGTAACCATGGAAACGGAACAACCTTATAAGGAAGGAAAGGAACAGTGAAGAGACATGAGATTCTTTGGTTGAAATGATGTAGATGGGTTAGGAATGCTTCATGAATAGATAGGCCGGACATTCAATAGATAAAAGAGCCTTGAAACGTTGTACTTTACGTTAATTAGATAGAGAAGCTAACCTTGTAAGGTTGATAGGGAAGGTATACTGGAATAAGCTAGCTTGTTACAAGTGAAAAACATGTAAACCAAACAAACGGAGCATGCATGAAGACTGAGTTCAACCAGAGGGCACTGTGATGAAGACTATTGACGACCACCAGAGGACCCCAAAAGACCACCAAAGAGCACAAGGGCGCATGCGTTGGGGACATTTGCATATGTTAATGAATTCCGGGAAATGACATGAATATTTAGATTATTTCTCAGAAATGTAATGAATATGTATACTCTAATTGCATTTAACCCCTATGGTTACGTGATTTGGCACGCACACTAGGTCGAGCGATCCCCTGTGCGTCCAGCGCTGCAATAAAGAATACCTGCTTTCTAAAACTCTAAATTGAGTCTTAGAGAGTTTTTCGGAGACTTCTTCGTTTCACCCCAATGCTAGCATTTTAGTAACAAATCTCCCAGGCAAAACATCATTAATCACTGCAGAGCACAGCAGACTACAAAACCCAACACCAATCTTCAACAAGTACAGTAAAAACAAGAGCATGGCGCAGATCAGATAAATGAATATGTTAACAGATATAAATTCCTTAATATGCTCTAGTTAATCTGTTGTTATCTCAACCCTTCGTGGCCCCACGTTGGGTGCCAAAAAGGACTGTGGTGGTTTAACCCCAGCCAGCAAATAAACCCCACGCAGCCGCTCGATCACCCCCCACCTCCGGTAGGATGGGGGAGAGAATCGGGAGGGCACAAGTAGGAAAATTCACGGGTTGATATAAAAACAGTTTAATAATTGAAATAAAACCAAGTAGAACAGTAATAATAACAATGAGAACAACAAGAATAGCAGAATATACAAAGCAGGTGATGCACAATGCAACTGCTCACCGACCGCGTGTCACGAATGGGGTGCGAGCCCCCCCACACCCCTGGTTTTTATACTGAGCATGATGTCACATGGTATAGAATACCCCATTGGCCAGCTGGGTCAACCACCCCGGCTATGCTTTCCCACCCCCCACAGCTTCCCCTGCACTTGGCAGGGCATGGGAGGCCAAAAAGAGAAACAAGAAGTCCCCGGTGCAAGCACCACCCAGCAACAACCAAAGCATCAATGGGCCATCAACGCTCCTCTCATACCAAACCTGAAACACAGCACACCTCCCAAGCTACTGGGATGAAAGTTAACTCTGTCCCAGCCGGAACCAGGATATTATTTTACACTAACCAGAGAATTTATTTGGGCCATTATAGTAACAAGCAAGGAGCTTCAAATACAAAAATATGCCATTTCAGTTTCAGTTTGGAATGTTTTCCTTCTGTTTCCACAATGCCGATATTAGACTCTGATTTTGCAGGCCTGGATAGTCAGGCTGCTGGGAGGAGTTTCTCAGTCCTTCTCTGGATTTCAGTCAGCCTTAAGTTCTTTCCCCTGAATGCTGTGCCCTAAGAAGTGAGCCACGCGCCTGTCACAAAACCAGCCAAGGGCTGGCTAAAGCAAGGGCGTACTTTCTTCAAATATGGTTTTCAAGGAAAGCATCGGTAATCATCAGTAGGTTGGGAGGGCACACTTCTGTACATTTTATACTAGTGACAGCTGAGCAAAACCTATGGCCAAATAAACCTAAGAACTAAATAACATCTATAACATTTTATTAGCTAAGGCTAATAAAAAAGAAAAAAATTGCATTTTTAATGATATGTCTTAGACCCAAACACTATTATAAAACTGCCTCATTCCTCAGTTCCTGAGAAGATTTCAGGGAAAATCTGAAACAAAGAGCAGAGCAGTTTGAAATTATGAGATCTGTACCAAGGGGAGACAGAGGCCCAGTCTAAAATGGGGAGGCATGCAAAGCCACATGCAGTTCCCTAACTCCCTCAGTAAGTCTGTGCCTATGTGGTATTTTCTTTGGTCTCCTAGACTTAGTTAAAAGCAGAGCTATCTGCACAAGGGAGGAATGAAATGACAGAAAGGCATGGTTATGTGTAGAAATATGTGTATGTGTATGAAAATCTGTCATTGACATTAGGTGAGATTATGAACTGATCTCAGTAAAAAATGAGTTCCATCTTCAGAAATAGGTATGGGCCAGGTACTAATATGTACTTAAATCATATATTCAAATCTAATAATCACAAACACATACATGGCTATTGTGGGCCAGATTCACAGGGAAGACAAAGGAGGCCCCTAACCTGGCTGTGAGGCAGACAAAGAGGAAAGGTCTGGAGCTTGATCTAGTCAAACAGGCCCAACAGCTTGATCTAAGCCAAAAGGTCAATTAGTTTCAGGGGCACTGAAAACTAAACACATCCTTCATTGAAATGATTAATTTATGGAGACATTATATTTCTGGGTGTTTCAGAAGCTTTACTGGGCATTCAACAATCAATGACAATTTCTGTGTGCTAATTTTGCTCATTACGCTCTTTGGTTAGAAACTATGCTTATATGTCTATTTCTTGCTTTTATTTGACATTTTATAATTTAGAAACATTTCTTGGAATTCAAAATTATTAACTTCCAACTTTTGTTAATACTTTCTTGGTTGGGATTGGGATTCTGAATGTACTTTTCAATCTTTTTTCTACTCTGCGAGTCATAGAGGTATGACCAATGTGGAGCAGGATGCTTCCTTTATTACCCTTTATCATACAGTGCATTGCAATTGAAGCTGCACTATTTTTATGACTTTCTATCATCTAGTGAATTTTAAACACAGGGTAGTTAGTATCTGAGGCCATTGCAATGGAAGGAAAATCTTCATGAGCCTGCCTTGCAGGACCTGCTCCTGAACACTCCTCAGATTTTTGTTTCTAGAGAAATTAATTAGATGATTTTCTTTGTTCACAGATTCTCTCTTTGCTTCTTTGCTTGTAACTTCCTTCCAGACTGCTCATCCCATGCTCCACATGCCTACACCTCCTTTGGCTTCAAGTGGACTATTAACCTCTTAACTCCAGGAGTCAAAAGAGTTGATTTTTTTGTGCAGGGTCAAATCTGATGTAATGGTAAAATGCTCTAGATATATATTGTTGGTCAGCCACAGTCTCATCTTTAATTTTAAAAAGAGGAGTTTCTGATCTCTGTTAACTCAGAAAGAAGTACAGCTGCAGTGCGCTGTACTGTTCACTGTGGCTGAGGGTCAGAGCTACAGAGCATAACATTTGTCCAGCCACTGCACTACCTTGTTAGCAGGAGAAAGTAAAACTGATGCCTAAGTCACACTAGAGAGTTGATCAAAGGAAAGACAGATTAAGTGACTGGTGACTTTTCCTTCTTGTCATGTCTTCTGGAGATAGTATAACTATGTAAGCTGTGCAGAAAAAAAGGAGATGGTTTAAAGAGAATTTGAAGAGAGTTAGTAAAAAGTCTTTTTCATAATCAAACAATACATTATTATTAACACATCAATATAAATTATATTAAACATTGTCATATATATTTTTGAGTGATAAAAGATCTTTAAAGATAATTTTAAAGTATTAGCCACACTATTCACGTTTGTGATCAGACATTGTCACAGCTGAACCCACGTTAGCTCCACACTGGGGTTTACAACCCAGCGTAATTCCACACATGTGACCTTTTCTCCCCGGGACACAATAATCACTCTCTGCTTCAAAACTTGGCTGCTGTGGAAACACAATCAGCTCTTGCCCTGGGAAAGGTTAGTCTGTCAAATCTGGAGCTCTGGTTATGGGCTTAGGAAAACTAGAAAGCTGATGTTAAATCTGCCTTCACCAGTGCACAGATTCCCGCTCCATCACTACTCAACTGAAGCAAATTTAATTTCATAGAATCATAGAATATCTCGAGTTGGAAGGGACCGACCCATAAGGATCATCGAGTCCAACTCCCTGCTCCTCACAGGACTACCTAAAACTAAACCATATGACTAAGAGCGTCATCCAGATGCTCCTTGAACTCTGACAGGCTTGGTGCCGTGACCACTTCCCTGGGGAGCCTGTTCCAGTGACTGACCACCCTCTCAGTGAAGAACCTTTTCCTAATGTCCAATCTGAACTTCCCCTGACACAGCTTCACACCATTTTTTTTTTTTCTTCTAGCTGGTCTTTTAAATTACACATTTGATAAAATTTGTAAATTAAAAATGTTAACTTGATGAGTCTATCACTCAGAGAACTGGTGATTCGGCCCAGAAGCTTTGACCCGTGTGCTTGGGGGATCAGGAGAGACTAAGAGTCATTGCCTCTGGAGAGTCATCATCAGTGACTAGTATATGAAAAAAGAAGTGACTTTACTACAGGGCCCATTAATCAGATTTCCTTATCATGCCATATCTGCAGACTGCTCTCACAATCTGTAAACTCAGCAAAGATGTTAAAAACAAGCTCAGATCTGAGCTAGTCCCTTACTCAAAGAAGGATGTAGTATGGCCTGGGCAGAAGGCAAGGGGACAAGGCAGAGGTTTATCGCTTGCATTGCTCCTGTTGGCCAGTCTCTGGAGGCACACAGGAGGTGCCAGTCATGAGCACCGATGCAGCTCCTCTCACAGCTGCATGTGGTGGTCATTATATGGGAATGGTACAGAGAAGATGCTGAAGGTGTGGGTAAAGAAATCATTAGATGTACTGGGACAGACAGTGGATCAAAGGGGCCCTTGCCTCCTTTTATGCATTACACATGTAAATTTTATACTTTTTTGCTGTTTAGCCTTGTAAGTACTGTTAAGTTTTCCTGCTGTGAGTCAGGAGTAGAGCAATCCAGCCAGAAAAGAAAACTCTCCATCTCCCGAGTACAGCAGTTGCTTACCCAGAGGGCAGGATGGCAGGAAGATGAGGACATGGATGCACACCTGCATGTGGGTCTCTGACTCCCTCTACCCTTTTTCATCTAAAACCAAAACACCTTCTCCCCTGTGCCTTTCTTTGCCTGTGCTGGGCTGAATCTGCTTTCCCCAGAGCAATTGTCCTCCCATATGAGGAGAGAAAGCAAAACTCTGAATGAATGTATGGATAAATGAATGAAGAAGTTTTCCCCACGCCTGCTCTCGCAGAGCATGGGCTCCACTCCTGTTAAGGGATAGTGGCATGAAGCCACATCCAAGATTCACACTTCCCCACCCATGAGTCCTAGCCATCAGAGCAAGGAGAGGCAGGTGGACCAGGCTGTCTCCCTGCTGACAGGGGAGACTGGGCCAGGAGGAATTGATGAGCACTGGTATTGTGCATCTGACATAAAGTGAACTGACGCTAATTCCATTTCTGTAGGGTGACTCGATTTCAAGCGGAGTGTGTTTAACATGACCTGTGTGGCTCTGGGTGGGGGGAGAGGAGGAAGAAAGATGCATGGTCTTCTGATGCTTCAGATGATGACAGGGAGCAGGGAATGCCAGGAGGGCTTGGATGTCATTTACACTGGATGCACTTGGCTCCAGGTGACACAACATCTCCCACTTCATCTTCCTCCAGCTTACCCTGTCCAGGAATGAGGGGGCCTGGGCGCAAAGCTTGTAGGCCATTTCTTTTTGCAGACACCTTCCTGGGCAGAAGAGGAATGGTTCGGAGAGTGGGCATTTTGCAGAAGGTGACAGTGAGGTATGGAGCGCTTGTGGCTCCCTCCGTGAGCTTACCCTGCTGGGGAGCTCGGCTGCGGCTGGGGCACCAGCATCACGCAGGATAAAGGGATTATGAACAGCCAAATACCTGGCCCTCCATCTTCAAATGTGTTAGCATTACTTCATTTATTATCTTGCAGTTCTGTAAATGCCAGTGAGTACTGGTGCTGTTTCAGATACATTTTATGTTTTATTTTGGAAAATTACTGTGCTACTGGTGAAAGGAAGCTGTCAGTCAGCTTCAGGAAGGCAGAAGGTCCAACTAAGAGCCTGTGTATGGAGCAAGGGTAGGGAGAAACTGAAGGCTGGCACAACAGTGGCATAGAAAGGTCTGGAAGAGTCTTAGTGAGCAAAGACCAAATGACATACAGGGCTGTGACATTTTCTTTTGTAGGTAAAACGCTTAGAAAGTAAGTTAAAAGCCAATCTATCTGAAATAAGGTGCAGTGTTTTAAAAGCACATCATTTCTTTAAGATAGAATAATAGTCTTTTGGTCTGAAAGGAGGTATATAAAGAAACATGCAGAATGATCACAGGATTCAGAGCAATGAAATTATACTACTTGTGACATTAACACTCCTCTGACTCTCCTATGAAGAACGAATGTTTTACACGATTTGCAATGTCGGCTGATCTGTTGGTTTACAAAGTGCACATTAGATGTACGTAAGTGCATGCTTTCTCCTACATTGGATTTTTAAGATCTAAATAAATTTGCTGCAGTTTAGTGTACGTGGTCTTGACAATGAGTGATTTAGACCTTACCTTGCTAAAACTCATAAATTTTGAAAACTGAAAGCTGGATAACAGGATAATTTATGTTCACTATGAAGAAGAAATATTTATGTATATAATTTACTCCCCCCTTTCCTATAAACTCTCTTGTCTCCCCCAGTAGCCAAATGCCTAATGTGATTTCCCACAGCTTGTTGGCAGGACACAATACTAGACAGTTTATTTGATTTTAGCACATCGGTGTCAAGGGTCAGCGGGAGGTGGATGAGCGCAGATTTTGGAAATTGTAACTCACTCTCTAATATTATGGATTTATTGATTGCTTAACAAAGTAATAATCCCTGTGTGTGCCTGGCTGTGAATGTACCAGTCCAGGTCTTTTTCTAGCTTCTCTGTTTAAATGGCAAACATTTGAAGCCACGTACAGCACACATTTAAATGACACCAAGCAGTATTAGGAGGGGAGAGATTTCTGATCTTGCTTGGCTTCTGGAAGTCCCGCATTGCTACCGCTATTGGTATTGATAAGTATTATAAGGTATTAATGAGCAGTATCATAGGAAGTGTTGCAAAGAGACAGTATGATTTTCAAGCCTGGAATGCTGTTTTTTTGACCTGTAGCTGGGAGTAGTTTTCTGATGCATGGGGTGGAGAAAGGGTTTGTAGGGAAGGATGGATTATTTTATTGGACCAACAGATATTGATCTGGTGTGTTTGAAAGCTAGCCTGCATTCTTCCATTGTTATAAATTGCTCCAATGAAAAATATTCCCCTTCTCCTTGCCAAAAAAATTATGCCTGTTTAAATCGGCAATGTGCCAAGACATTAACATGCTATTTAGATAAAATTCACCATGCACTGTAAATTTTGAATAGACCTTTCTTTGTGCGAAAACCAGTGGGTTCAGTGTCCCATTGCTGTGTGTTGCCTGCTCCTGCTCCCTGTCTGCCTCCCACACAGCTAGCAGGGAAGATGAGCAGTAAGTCACAAATCATCTAATGAGCCAGCAGTCCTTGCTGTGGTGGTGGAGGGGAGGATGATGTATTTATCCAGAGGGGACCCTCTTGCTGGGGAGGTGCTGTGAGTGGAGTGTGACTTGGGGCTGGGAGACGATGCTGGACAGGAATAAGAATGGGTCAGTTTGGAGAGTGGCCTGGCAGGAGGAGGGGGTGCAGCAAGGGGAGGTACTGACAGATGTTGCCTCCCAACTCTCTCACTTCTATCCAGATAAGGTGGCTTGGGTCAGTGGTCTCCTGCGTTACTGTCTGCCCCCTTATCCGTCTGGAGACTTCACTGCTCGTTCCCCAGCCCTGGTCATATTCCAGCCTCATTCCCGGCAACACTTCCATCGGCTCCCTGGCAGCCATTCCCACAGCACTGAGTGTGCAGCGTGTCCCCTCTCCCTCCCGAGTCTGAGCACTGCTGGGTTGGCATGTGGCACAGAGCATACTCGTAGTGCCTGCAGAAGGAGAGCTTGAGAAAGGCTGTTTGGAACTGCAGAAGCTCAGTCAGCCCCACACCTTTGTCCTGTTGGGGAAAAATGCTCCTTACGTCATTCACATGTGACCTAGGAGGACCTGTCTCTATTTCTGCAGTACACATCCCCCTTCTCCCTTTGCACTTCCTTTCCTCTTTTATCCTTTCTGGTAGTATTTTTTGTCTCTTGTCGCTCAGTTTTGCTTGATGGCTCCTCACTCTTCCCCAGCTGCTCAGGGTGGGGTCCCATCTAGGCTGGTGCAGACCAGTACTCTCAGGACTTGCTTCAGGCTTTGAGCGCTACTGTGGCTGAAAGGCAGCCATAAGTCTGCTGCTTTACATGGAGTGTATTTACTGTGGGTTCACCAAACATAGACAAGCATACAACATGTGGGACCTGGGCGCCCAAAAGACACTGCAGCATCTGTCTTGCTCTTTAATGACTCCTGCCCTTTGTCTTTTTTCTATAATCAGCACCTTTGTTGTGGGGCCAGCACAGCTATGTCAGCTTGGACATGTTCCCTGCTTTGGGAACATAAAAGGAATGCCACTACATTCCTTACAGTGGATTAAGCCATAAGAGATAAAAGCTTGTATAGGCAAATAAAGACATGAAATACAACCATTTAACTTAAAAACAGACAACAAAGAGACATTTCTATTTCCATAGCAACCTTACCATGTAGAAAATCTTCACGTTGGGGCTTTTAAAGATATCTTAAATTCACAATTATGGCAATACTTACCTATACAGCTAAGATTTGCTGAAACAAAGTTGATCACTTGTCAGCATCTAGTCCTTTCAATGTATACAAACTAGTAGACTTATGAAAATCAGCTTTTCTTAAATTTTTACTGCATTTTAAACTGCTGTTTGCTAATGTTGCAATTATTTTTATATATATCTCCATAAGAGCACCAACATATAATATAAACAATAAATATATACATACATCTCTCAATGCTAAGCATAAGAGCAACCAAATGCTGTTGCTATTCTGCTGAAATATTTTATTTTAAAAAATAACTGTAGCAATAGGCTGAAATATCCATGTCTAAAATTGATGGAAGAAATTCCTTCATGTGTAACCAAAATAAATCTCCATGAGACCTGATCTTTTCCAAAAATTCTTGTTATTCAGTCTGCCAAGTAATCTTAGTACATTTGCATGGGAGGCATGGGAGGACCAGAGGATTTTGAAATTAGTAGCAGGTGACTTACCTTTGTGCTGATCAAACACTGATGAGGAACTGAAATCCATTGTGGTCTATCTCACTATTTACAACCAGAGCAGACAAATACCATCTCCAGGGTTTTCAGGGAAGAATCCCATATATTACAGTAAACAATGTTGCCAATCTTCTTGTCAGAGAATTAAACTCGCTTTACAGCTGCAGGTTGTTGTCAAGGCAAGGACATTATCACTATCCTGATGGGAACGGTATATTCTGTTTGTTATGGACCCTCTTAAAATGACATCCCTGGAAGCTTAAACTGAGCTTTTGAAAAACGTCTTAGCTCCAGTGAATGAAATCGCCTACGAGCAGCTCTGAGAGATGCTGCAGCTCATCCAGCCTCAGCAGCCGTAGCACTGCCCATAGACAAACAAGCCTCGGAGGGCGAATGGGAATTCACTGACAGACAGAGCATGTGCAGAGCTGCCAGCTTAAGTCCGGTGCAGACATCCTCGCTGTGCTGGCTGAGTGGCATGTGCTGTGCTCACTCACAGACAGCCCTGTGGGCTGGCTGCCTGTACCACTGTGCTGTCAGTATGTGCCTGAGGATGGTTTATCAAATGATGTTTTCAGAGATTACCTATTTCCTGATTTAACTCCTGCATGGAGAACATAAATAAGCAAGCCATTACTATCTTAGTGTATTAATACCTAATTACAGTTAGTTAAAGTACAAGGTTTAATGAAGGGATAGTAACTGAGAGCACGTTACCATGGCTAAAGTGGATAGTGATGGCTCCCACAGCATAGTGCAACAGGTATAATAATTCACAGTGGATGCTCCAAACCCTCTGTGTCTGCCAAACCAATAGTAGACCCATGTCTTCACACTATTTTTTTGGCTGGGCCTCTGCATCCCTAAGTTGGGAACTCAGACTCTGTACTGTAAAGGGGAGGGGACCCAGGTGAGCTTTGCTTTTTGCTGGGCTGTTTCCATGGAAGAAATAACAATAAACGGGCTGACTTGGAATTTACCTGGAGTGGTGGATCACCAGCAGTGCCTGGGGGCTGGTGGATTGGAGGGATATAACAAGTTTATTTAGCACTGGTATATTGGAAGAGACACATCACTACTGCTGAATATGGCAAACTAATATATGAAAATTAAGAAAGGCAAGGCACTTTTGATCCAAGAGTGCAGAGAGGACCTACGCTAAAGCTATGTCTAAGTTTGGTCAGCCTAAGAAGCCCCTAGGCTTTATTCACTGTATTGATTATATTCTGCTGTACTGACCGATTCCTGTGACTACAATGGATGCTAGAGACACAACTTACATGTAGACACTGTAGGAGTTGTATCTGGAGCTGATTCACATCCCAAGCATCTGCTTCTGAACCTAAATCCAAACTATGTGTTTGGAAAAAAGATAGTATGGTCCAGCAAGCAATACAGCCTGAACAGCTTGAAACCAAAGACCAGAGCCAAAATTCTCCAAAATGTAACAGTGCAATCTGCTCAAGGGTCCTTAACCGTGGAGAGGTATGTGGTGGGACTGTGGAGCCAGAGATTGGCTTCTGTTTCTTTTCTCTACTGTTGACTTGTTTGTGCTTTGACTCATCTCAGGCCTTTTTAAAATTGAGGAGGGATCCACCATGTGGCAAGTGCTGTCTATGCACAGATCTGGGAACAGAGTATTATGCAGACGGTCAGCTCCTAACTGGCATCTCCTGACCAGGAGGGTGGCTCAGGGGGTGGCACCGGCTTTCACCTGCCTCACGGACAGTCTGTCCAGTCTAACACCCTGGCTCTGCTCAAAGAGCTGCCACACTGTGGTGTATGATTGCACGGACTCTCACATAAGCATGCACAGAATCCTTTATTGTTACAGTACAGGAGCCTTTATCGTAACAGGGCAGTCCCACAGTCTCTCTCTCCATAGCCTTACCCTTCTGTCTCTCTCCATTGCTTCACCCTCCTGTTGCTCTCCGTTGCCTCTCTTAAATCTTCCTTCCGGCAACGATCACATGTCTGCTCACAATTCCCTTCACCTGTTTTGGCTCTTGAATCAGCTGGTACTCATTGGCTCTTGAATCAGCTGATACTCATTGCTCTTGAATCAGCTGATACTCATTAGGCCACACCTCAGGGTAACCACAAGCAGCATTCCTAACTGAGAGCTTTTACATTTTGATGTTTACAGTTTCCTTACAGAAGGGACAACTAAGGCAGGTGTTCAGGTCTTTTCTCAGGCATATGTACGCGTCTGCTAGTTCTCAGCGCACAGGCCAAAGTCCTATCTGATCTTGACTGAAACTCCCGATTCCACAATTCTTCTCCACACCACACGGCTGCTGCCTTTGTGGAGGAGGGACTGGAGCTAGAGACGTGTCTCTTGGGGAGTCTGTGGTCAGGCATTTTGAACTGCAAATTTTCACCCCGGCGATCTTCAAAAGACCCTAAAAGCAGCCTTTGCTTCCTGTGTGTGACAAGAGGCCCTTTGTCCTCTGTGTACACGGGGTTTCTGACCCTGGGCACTGCTGCAAGTGCAGGTTACGCAGTTAGCTGGCCGCTCCACCATCCTCTACCTAATCTGATCAATTAAATACTCACAGTTTTACCTGCCCGTTTACCATTACCGGGTCTCTGTCCTTCCATTCTGCTCCTGTGATGGAGGCAATGGGCTTTGGAGATTACTGCTCTAGTCTCTCTCTTGCCGTGCATTAGCCTAGGAATGAGGCTCATTGCAGGTACACAGACAGGGAATTTGGGGGAGAAAGACCTGACAGCTGACTCCTTGCGGGTCCCACATGGGGCACAACGTTCCCTATGGCACTGTATACATTTGCCAGGGACTCAGCTTGCCTTCAGCTATGGGAAAGCCAGGCACCTCCTCTGAGATAGGTGTCCACAGCCCACAGGGACAGAGCATATTTGAGAGCCAGCAACTCCTGCCCTCTACATTCATCAGAAGAGAAGCAAGGCCAATGCTTTAGCAAAACACCTTTCCCCGTGTATACATGAATACCAGGTGAACACAGTTCTGTGTCTCAGCTGTGGTATACATCTCACAGCTCAGAGGCTGCCAGAAAAGCTGAGATTTAGGAGTTAGGCTTGACTCACTGACTTCTCTGTAAGTATCTTTTTATTGTTTCTTTAGAAAACTTGAAGGAAATGTCTCCAAATTCCTCAGGGCCTCCTGTGCTCAGTGGCTGTGAAAGCAACCCTGGCTAAGGACAACAAAGCCACAAAAGAGATTGAGCCTGGTCTAGGCAGCAGATAAAGATGATAGCTTTCATATTGTTAATTTACATTATTCTTTAATTTAAGCAAAGTGTTCCTGACATTTATGCTGTCAGTGGTAGATTGTTGGGTTTGGGTGTTTTTTTTGTTTGTTTGGTTGGGGTTTTTTTGTAGTGGAAGAAAGCCCAAGTACAGAAAAGTGATGAAAAGGGAGTAGCAGAAACACAGAGCTTTTTTTGCATCCTTGTTTGCCTGTGCATCAGCGTTTGGCTGTATGTAGGATAGTTAACTGTCCTTCTAATAACAGCTCATTAGGTGAGTGCAAGCCTTGTGGTGAGACCACAGAGAATGGTTGAAACATATATTCAAATGCTATGTAAATGTTAGTTACTGGGGTGCAGAGCAGGGCTAAAGACTGGCATTGCAGAGACTGAGAGATCACCAGTGCCGACAGCTGACAGCACCTGCTCTGTGCCACATTGCCATCAAGAGCATAGATTCAGCTTACATATCTGCTCTGCTGCTGCTACTGCTGCAGAGGACATTGGCAAGTGGGCAAGGGCTCTGCATCCATTTTTCAACCCTGACACAGTCAGTGCCTTGGAGGAAGGATGATCTGCTTTTGCAAAGCGCTTGGAGCAGCAGTGCCCTCATCTGTAAGGAGCACTGCCAAGAGCCAGCACCACAGAGACAGCAGCACCAGGGGTAAAGTGTTTCCCTGCTTTCTTCATGGGTGTATCACAAGTCTGAAAGTTTACACCCTCAGTATTGCTTGGTAAGCATGTAATCTAATGAATGGAAACCAAAATGAACAAAGGGATACCTTCACTTTCAGTTCCTAATAAAATCCAGTAATTTAATTATAAAGTATTTCAAGTACCATGCTATATATAAACTAACTCCTGATTGGATTTGGAACTGCATCCTCAATGTTGGGAGTGTTAGCACTGAGCTCAGATGTGTGTGAAGTTGGACCCCTATCCAGGCAGAAGGATTCAGCTGTGCTCTCTGGTGGGGACCGATCCGGGGTCCACCCAAATGAGAACAATCTCTGTTAAAATGTCAGCAGACAAACAGTGACTAGAGAAAGGAGAATAAAGTCAGAGCTACACCTTAGAGGTTCCCACATGAAATGTAAGACAGAGTGAGGATCCGTTCTATTCTGCTCCCTGCTTTATAAGGCCAAATGCACCCTCTACTAAGTCAATATGAATTTTTGACCTTGACTTCAATGGGATCAGGGTGTCTCCCATGGTATGATTGTTTGGGATATCACTAGCATCCTGTGAGACAAACTTAGTAACAAGCCAATCACTCTGTAATTAGAGTAGGGCTGTTAAACAGTAAATGGTTTTGTGGGTATTGTTTCCCCAAATGATAATCTGTTTGTAATTAACTAAACCAAATTTTTATTTTATCACAGACTGATTGTTGTGCCACTTGAGAAGGAGTGAGGAGACTCCCACTGAGTTTACCTTAGCCATACTGTGCTGTAGCTTTCTCTCACGCTCCAAAGACATCCTCACAATATTTTCAGGTCTAAAACTGCATTCAGTAGCTCTGGCATGGTGTAAGGCCGATTTGAAGAACCTGGTGGTGTGGGCCACCCAGATGTGCATGTGGAGGAGCAGAAGGGGTGGGTGTAAAGACCCACCCAAGCAGGAGAGTCAAGGTACAGGTGTGTCTGTCCCAGGTACACACCCATGTCTGTGTGTTGTGGTTTAAACCAGCAGGCAGCCAAACACCACACAGCCGCTCGCTCACTCCCCCCTGCCACAGTGGGGGAGAGAATCAAAAAAAAAAAAGTAAAATTCATGGCTTGAGATAAAGACAGTTTAATAGAACAGAAAAGGAAGAGATGATAATAATAATAATAATAATAATAATGATAGAATATAAAAAACAAGTGATACACAATGCAATTGCTCACCACCCGCTGACCGATAACCAAGTAGCGATCGCTACATCCTGGACCACGCCTCCCATTCATATACTGAGCATGACATCATATGGTATAGAATACCCCATTGGCAGCTGGGCTAGTTGTCCCGGCTATGTTCCCTCCCAGCTTCTTGTGCACCTGGCAGAGCATGGGAAGCTGAAAAGTCCTTGACTAGAGGGGTACTTAGCAACAACTAAAACCATAAGTGTGTTATCAACATTCTTCTCATACTAAATCCAAAACACAGCACTAGGAAGAAATTTAACTCCATACCAGCTGAAACCAGGACAGTATCCAACCGTTATTCTATACCATTTACGTCATGCCCAGGTCTCACATTTTCCAATATATTCCATTTAATCACCACCACCTTTCTTGTATTTTGATATAAACACAGATATAATTCCCTTAGTCTAGGGACTATCCCTCTAAAATGTCCATTGAGTTCATTTAGTCCATGACTTTGAGCTGCATCTGTCATAACAGTCTTTCAGGGCAGGAGGGATGGTGTGTGGTTTTGGACTGTTGCATCCTGAAGCCAGTTCTGGTTCCATTATCACTGCGCTCATCTGGTTCTATCATCGTTGCACTTTGCTCGGTTTCATCGGAGTTCATTCTTCATTAATCTGGGTGATTCTTACTGCAATACTGTTGATAGTAACGATAGAAGTGATGACATACAGTATTATAAAGCAATTAACATCATACAATTCAGTTCATTGGCTATTTTCACCCAAAATCAAATCCCCTTGAGGTACACACCGGACTTCCCCATCCTTTCGCATCACCCACCAAGTGCACCCAGGTCCTTGAGCAAAAGCAATCCCATGGATGGGTTTTCCCTTGCCAGAGGCAGGAGTAACCCAGACTGTCTTCCCCAGCATATTTCTTATGTGCATGACAGGGACTTTATCCCCCTCTACAGTACGTAAGGGTTATGATTGGGCAGGGCCAGCTCGATTGAAAGATCCCCTGGTGTTGACTAACCAGGTGGCTTTTGCTAAATGTGTATCCCAACGCTTGAATGTCCCACCACCAATTGCTCTCAGCGTAGTCTTTAGCAGTCCATTGTATCGTTTGATTTTCCTGGAGCCTGGTGCATGGTAGGGGATGTGATAGACCCACTCAATGCCATGCTCTTTGGCCCAGGTGTCTATGAGGGTGTTTCGGAAGTGAGTCCCGTTGTCTGACTCAATTCTTTCTGGGGTGCCGTGTCGCCATAGGACTTGCTTTTCAAGGCCCTGGATGGTGTTCCGGGCAGTGGCATGGGGCACAGGATATGTTTCCAGCCATCCGGTGGTTGCTTCCACCATGGTGAGCACATAGCGCTTGCCTTGTTGGGTTTGTGGGAGTGTGATATAATCAATCTGCCAGGCCTCCCCATATTTATATTTCAACCATCGTCCTCCATACCAGAGAGGCTTTAACCGCTTAACTGGCTTGATTGCAGCGCATGTTTCACATTCATGGATAACTTGTGCAATAGTGTCCATGGTTAAGTCCACCCCTCGATCACGAGCCCATCTATATGTTGCATCTCTTCCTTGATGGCCTGAGGTGTCATGGGCCCATAGGGCTATAAATAATTCACCCTTATGTTGCCAGTCCAGATCCACCTGAGCCACTTCAATCTTAGCAGCCTGGTCCACCTGCTGATTGTCTTGATGTTCTTCAGTGGCCCGACTCTTGGGTACGTGAGCATCTACGTGACGTACTTTTACAGTCAGGTTCTCTACCCAGGCAGCAATATCTTGCCACAATGCGGCAGCCCAGATGGGTTTACCTCTGCGCTGCCAGTTGTTCTGCTTCCATTGCTGCAACCACCCCCACAGGGCATTTGCCACCATCCATGAGTCAGTATAGAGATAAAGGACTGGCCTTTTTTCTCATTCAGCAATGTCCAAGGCCAGCTGGATGGCTTTCACCTCTGCAAACTGACTCGATTCACCTTCTCCTTCAGCAGTTTCTGCAACTTGGCGTATAGGACTCCATACAGCCACCTTCCACCTCCGATGCTTTCCCACAAGGCGACAGGACCCATCAGTGAACAGGGCATATTGCTTCTCATTTTCTGGTAGTTTATTATACAGTGGGGCCTCTTCGGCACGCGTCACCTCCTCCTCTGGGGATATTCCAAAATCTTTGCCTTCTGGCCAGTTCGTGATCACTTCCAAGATTCCTGGGCGACTGGGGTTTCCTATTCGGGCCCGTTGTGTGATCAGTGCGACCCACTTACTCCACGTAGCATCGGTTGCATGATGTGTAGAGGGGACCCTCCCTTTGAACATCCAGCCCAGCACCGGCAGTCAGGGTGCCAGGAGGAGCTGTGCTTCAGTACCAACCACTTCCGAAGCAGCTCAAATCCCTTCATATGCTGCCAATATCTCCTTCTCAGTTGGAGTGTAGCGGGCCTCGGATCCTCTGTATCCCCGACTCCAGAACCCTAAGGGTCGACCTCGAGTCTCCCCTGGTGCTTTCTGCCAGAGGCTCCAGGTACGGCCATTCTCCCCAGCTGTGGTGTAGAGCACATTCCTTGCATCTTGTCCTGCCCGGACTGGCCCAAGGGCTACTGCCTGAACTATCTCCCGTTTAATTTGTTTAAAGGCTTGCCGTTGCTCCGGGCCCCATTTGAAGTCGTTCTTCTTCTGAGTCACTTGATAGAGAGGGCTTACGATCTGACTGTAATCTGGAATATGCATTCTCCAAAAGCCCACAACGCCTAAGAAAGCTTGGGTTTCCTTATTGCTAGTTGGTGGGGACATGGCTGTTATTTTGTTGATCACATCCATTGGCATCTGATGACGTCCGTCCTGCCATTTTATTCCTAAAAACTGGATCTCCTGTGCAGGTCCCTTGACCTTACTTTGTTTTATGGCAAAACCGGCCTTCAGAAGGATTTGGACTATTCTCTCCCCTTTCTCAAAAACTTCTTCTGCTGTGCTGCCCCATACAATGATGTCATCAATGTATTGCAGGTGTTCGGGAGCCTCACCCTGTTCCAGTGCACTGTGGATTAGTCCATGGCAAATGGTAGTGCTGTGTTTCCACCCCTGGGGCAGTCGGTTCCAGGTGTACTGGACGCCCCTCCAAGTGAAAGCAAACTGTGGCCTGAACTCTGCCACCAAAGGGATTGAGAAGAATGCATTAGCAATGTCAATTGTGGCGTACCACTTGGCTGCCTTTGACTCCAGTTTGTATTGGAGTTCTAGCATGTCTGGCACGGCAGCACTCAGTGGTGGCGTGACTTCGTTCAGGCCACGGTAGTCTACTGTTAGTCTCCACTCTCCATTGGACTTTCGCACTGGCCATATGGGACTGTTAAAGGGTGAGCGAGTCTTGCTGATCACTCCTTGGCTCTCCAGTCGACGAATCAGCTTATGGATGGGAAGCAGGGAATCTCAGTTGGACCGATATTGCCGCCGGTGCACCGTTGTGGTGGCGATTGGCATCTCTTGTTCCTTGACCCTCAGCTACCCCACAACAGAAGGGCCCTCCGAGAGACCGGGCAAGGTGGACAGCTGTTTAATTTCCTCTGTCTCCAGGGCAGCTATACCAAAAGCCCACCAGTACCCTTTAGGGTCCTTGAAATACCCTCTCCTGAGGTAGTCTATTCCAAGGATGCACGGAGCCTCTGGGCCAGTCACAATGGGGTGCTTCTGCCACTCATTCCCAGTTAGGCTCACTTCGGCCTCCAATACAGTTAACTCTTGGGATCCCCCTGTCACTCCAGAAATACAAATGGGTTCTGCCCCTTCATAGCTTGATGGCATCAGGGTACACTGTGCACCGGTGTCTACGAGAGCCTTCTACTCCTGTGGGTCTGATGTGCCAGGCCATCGAATCCACACAGTCCAGTAAACCCGGTTGTCCCTTTCCTCCACCTGACCGGAGGCAGGGCCCCTCTAGTTCTGGTCATAGTATCCGCTTCTCACTTCTTGCAAATGCGAGTCAAGAATTCCTTCATTACAATCCAAAGTAAGATCAGCCCTTCTACTCTGTCTGGGGAACTGTTCACTGAAAACTGGACCGTCGTGTGACAGGTTTTTCCTGACAACTGGAGCAGCATTTTTCCTGGGAGAACCCCCTTGCGTGATTGTTTTTCCTTGAAACTCATGTACACGTTCCTCTAGGGTTAAGGTAGGTGTTCCATCCCACTGCCTCATGTCCTCTCCGTGGTCATGCAGGTAAAACCACAGGGTGCCCCATGGTGTGTACTTTCTATATCCTCTCTCTTGAGCAGAAGAACGCTGACTCCTAATGGCTGAGATACTGGTCCATACAGGTGGAGAATAGGACATATCCTCTTTGAGTTGCTGGACCTCCCGGGACAGTTTCTCCACAGCCGAGACAAGGGAGGAGGAGTCAGTTTCTTCGTATTCCCGGAGTCTGCTAACCATGTCATCTAATGTTGGTGCTTCTTCCTCTTCCCAGGACAGCATTGCCAACGAATTGGCATGCGACACTGGTGCGCTTCGTACCAATTTCTGCCACATGGGTTGTGTGCACTGGCCTTCATCTGGATCTTTGGGCGCTAGCTTGTCTTCCAGGTCACTATAAACGTCCTCCAGCATGGCTAATTCTCTCAGGTACTGGATACCTCTCTCCATGGTGGTCCACTTGCCTAGGCAATATATAACATCTTCCTTGAAGGGATACCTTTCCTTTACGCCTGACAGCAGTCGCCTCCAGAGGCTGAGGGCTTGTGTCCCTTGTCCAATGGCTTTGTCAGTGCCCCTTTCCCTCGAAAGGGATCCCAGCTGTTTGGCCTCCTTCCCCTCTAATTCCAGGCTACTGGCCCCATTATCCCAGCATCGGAGTAGCCAGGTGACAATATGCTCACCTGGACGACGGCTGAAATATTTTCGCATATCTCGCAGCTCACTCAGGGATAGGGATCGGGTGGTTTCCGTCTCGTTTATGAGTTCTTCCTCTTCCTCCTCCCCTCCTCGTGATGGCCCTGCTTTTCCATCATCCCTTTCTAAACGACCTGAATTTGCTTCCAAGATTTTTTCTTCTGTACAGGGGTGACTGATACCAGCACGGGTTGGTCCTCTGGTTCAGCTGTACTGCCCGTTGCAGGGATTGGAGTAGCTGCAGTGCCCGTCACTGGGGTTGGAGTAGCTGCAGTGCCCATCGTTTTGTCATCAGATCCGGAGACCTTCTCTCCCCCTTGAGGGTTCTGAGTGGTGTTGAACAGGGCTCGGTAGGCATGGGCCAGGCCCCAGCACATTGCAGTGATTTGTGTCTCCCCTGAATTGCCAGGGTGACAGCATAATTTTTCCAAATATTTTACTAGTTTTTCAGGATTCTGCACTTGTTCAGGGATGAAGCTCCAAAACATTGGAGGTGACCACAGTCCTAGGCACTTGCCCATACTATCCCACACACCCTGCCACTCATAACTCTCCAGCCTCGGGGCAGATCTCTGGGTGGTATTCTTAAATAGTTGTTTAACCTTATAAAAGGCCTAAAACACATTCAGGAGACATAGCAATAGGAACATGCTGGTTTGAACATCCCAAGGATATTCAAAATCCTCAAGAGCTGTTGTAATCAGCCTGGAGGAGAAGGGGAAGGTGAAGGAAGCTGTCTCCCCCGTAAATTGGCTCTCCGAGGATAAGAGGTAAAAAGTGTAATTATTAATAGTTTCCGAGAGATAGCTCCCGAAGAACAGGAATGATGGCAGTGCTGAGTACAGTCTCCCAACCAATACTTTTACCATACCATAAGCCAGTGTCACACAGTGTAGCAAAGCGATGACCTTAATCCATCTCGCAGAGATGACAAACCCCACATAAATACCAACAAACAGCAGTATATACAGCCAGTAAGGTGCTACATACCAAAACTCCAAGAACAGATCCAACAACTCTGAGAGCAAATAAACCAACATTGTGACCAGCGACTACTAGACTGATATAATGAATGCTTATAACCAATTTGTTTTAACCCGTTGGGGTCAGATGTGTCGTTATCTCAACCCTTCGTGCCCCCTGTTGGGCACCAAAAAGGACTTTTGTGGTTTAACCCAGCAGGCAGCTAAACACCACACAGCCGCTCGTTCACTCCCCCCCCCCCCCCCCCCCCCCCCCGCAGTGGGATGGGGAGGAGAATCAGGAGGGGAAAAAAAAAAATCATGGCTTGATATAAAGACAGTTTAATAGAACAGAAAAAAGATATGATGATGATGATGATAATGATAGAATATACAAAGTGAGTGATGCACAATGCAATTGCTCACCACCCGCGCTGACCGATAACCAAGTAGCGATCGGTACTTCCTGGATCACGCCTACCATTCATATACTGAGCATGACGTCACATGGTATGGAATACCCTGTTGGCCAGCTGGGCCAGTTGTCCCAGCTATTCTCCCTCCCAATGCTTGTTTGTTGTTGGGTTTTTGTTTTTGGTTTTGGTTTTGTTGGTTTTTTTTTTAAGCTGAATGTCCTTGACTAGCAGGGTACTTAGCAACAACTGAAAACATCAGTGTGTTATCAACATTCTTCTCATACTAAATCCAAAACACAGCACTAGGAAGAAATTTAACTCTATCCCAGCCAAAACCAGGACATCTTCACTCCACATAGATTTGCAGGAACGGGAACAGGAGAGCAGACGAGAGGAGGTGCCAAGGGTACCTCAAGCAACTGCAACTTTAACTAAAAGCTGGAAGAATTGCAGTCCCACTGTTCAGAAAACAGTGTGGGCTTCTCCTTTGTGGCTTGCTCAAGGGTACCTGGCACTGCAGACAAGGAGGTCAAATGCGGGACTGTGCCTTTCCCCTTTTGTCTCTGGGCGGAACAGTAAAAATACGCCAATGGAAAGCTACCACTACATAACCAGCGCAGTTTTATACAGCTCCAAATACAGGAGCGTGCCCCCAGGGCATGACCTAGGCATGAAACCAGACTTTGCAGTGGTACGGTTTGACCCCAGGCAGCAATTACCTTGGCACCTGGTGGTGGGACGCAGCACCTGCACAGCAGGCCGTGCCGCCTGGCCCAGCGTGCAGCCCAGCGCTGTGCATTGTGTTGGGTTTTCAGTGGCACAGTAGGTGACATACGAAACCCCACGGCTTCCTTCCTGCCTTGCGGAGCCCACTCTAGGCGTACCTCCCCAGAGTTTAAACAAGCACAGACCTTCCTGGCAAAACTGATGCGCTTCAGATTTTTTTCAGAGAGGGAAATGTTTTTCAGTCTGGTTAGGCAGAAATAAAGTAAAAAAAATCCTGGAAAAGAGTGAAAATAAGTATTACCTAAGCAAAAGGTGAACGCGCACAGCTTCTTTGGAGACATAGCTGGTAGGGAAATGTCTTGGCTACAGGTATGTGGCTGAGAAGACAGCTTTCATGGCAGAAACTGTAAGTGATGGCAATGCCATGTTGCTGGCCCAGCCTGGCCCGGACAAGCTGGTGGCTGCAGGAGCAATGGCAGCCAGCTGGTGTCAGGGATGGTCTATGCCTGCAGGCAGCAGCGTGGCTGTGCAGCCGCTCCGAGGCGAGTGCAGCCCCTCACCCAGTTTGGGCTCCCAGCAAGCTCCCGCGCCTCCGGACTCGCCCCCATCCTGGGCATCAGCCTGGGCTATCGAATCACACGTGTTTGTATGCTTGCACAAACCCTTTACCTAGCTGAGATGTCTACAGCATGTTCAGGACAGCAGGGGAGTATATAGAGGAAAGCAAGCATTCCTCACACCCCCAGTAATTCTGTTTTTCCTGACAGACTGTGTGCCTTTGGTTTGGGACACTCGCTCACTCCTCCGATTGCCTGCTGTGCTCACCACTGGCTGGTGGGTAGGATACAAGGGTGTGAGCGCATCCCCAGCCTGCCCACAGGCTCCACTGCCATGCGCTGCCCTCACTGCCTCAAAGCACCCGCTGGGTGCAAACTGTACCGTTTCCCAAGCAGAACAAAATGTCAGTCTCACATAACACCCATTGTTTAATGCCTTTGGAAACAAGGTACCAAAGGGCAGCTGAGGAGCAGCCCTGGAGGCACCACAGCTTTCTGCAGCTTGTGGGACGTGTGTTTTGGCAGCGTTAGCGGGGTGACGGTCCTATGTTGTGTGGAGAAGGCATGCATGCAGCTCTGTCTGAGGCTTTGTCTCCACCAAACAGTGCAGAGACGCATCCTGCAACCCCTGGGTTATGTCAAATTCTTGCAGCCCGGTCTCACTCAGCCAGTTTTGGGGCAGCGCTGTGGTATCCAGCAGCAGAAAGGCAATGGCTAGAGGGAAGTGCACAAAGGCAGTGATGGCTGTTTTCTTACTAACTCAGGCACTAGAAATAAACACCCTACAGACCTATCCCTTCATCCCTCACAAAGACTTTGCAAAGCAACTTGAAATTTTCGAACAACCTTGAAAAAACCATGCAAGACTGTAAAAATGTTTTTTGTGATTTGCTATGTGACTGACTAAAGGCAGAAGTGTTTTAAAGTTCTTTGAGCATGTTTCTGTTCTCGAATTATTTTGAAATTATAGCACTTTTACACATTGTATAGCTGCTTCTTTTCTAAGTAGAGTCACTTTGGCAGTCTGTAAGTCCTAAGCTATTAGTTATAACATTATCAGGAGTGGATAGGGCTGTGTAGAAGTAAATATAACAAGTACCTTCATTATTAGAAAAGGAGAGTCTTATGGAATAGGCCAAGATATTTTTAAGTATAGGAAAAGGCATGCTTGATTTGTATGTGTTAACATTCAAGTTGGCTGAACAGTAAAGAAAGTCCTTTGCAAATGTTTTTTTCTATTTCAGAATTGGTTTCCTGTGACTTGCGAGGATGGTTGTAATCCACAACTGTCTTGACAGCTGCATGAATATGAAATTATCATGTCTGCAAATCATGAAAATGTCATGAGTCTCTATGGATAAATGAGGAATTTTAGCTGGTCTTTATTAATCTGCTTTCTAAAATATCAGTCATCATCTACTTTTCTGAGTTTTCTTATGTTTTTCTTCTAAAGTGACAAGTACACATAAATCTTCTAGGACAATTCTGACCCTGCAGGAATTTAAATTTATGCATGTAGGGCTGGAGCTTTACAATTCCCAGGAAGCATTTTAGCAAGTAAATTTTGTGATACATAATGCCCTTAGATGACCACTCAAACAAGATGAATAACAAATAGTTTACAGTCATTTGCCTACTGAGATTTGCAAAATCATACACACATACATACACACAAACACACATTGTATTTGCGCACAGACACACAGTATGGCCTTTACCAGTCTTTAACTGGAAGCTAAGACAGATTATAGAAGTTCACCAAAAAAGATATTGCAGTGGGCTCAGACGCAGAAAAAAGGAGATTTGTATGAAATAAAGCCAGATAACAGACAACCTTTTACTGAACTTGCGTAATCCAGGAGGAGATTTGCTGGTGGATGGTGGGGAAGGGGCAGGAGTCCCTGCTCCTCTTTTGTGGCACGTGCTTCATGTCACATGCAAGGGGAGCAGCTGTGCAGCCTCTCCAATCCATTCCATGGCTGCAGTGAGCTCTGCTTAATCCATGGTAGATTTATAACTCAGCCCAGGTGGGGCCATGTGAAATCACTCCATCAAAACTCTACAGCCAGGAACAATTGTCTAAAATTAAGACCAAGAACATAGACATGCATCCTTGGGTCAATTAAGACTGTGTACCTGTCTGGAAGGATGACTTGTCTGAGCAGGGGCTTCATGAGGTCTGATCCATACTACATGACGACAAAGGCACTGGGGGCCTTTATCTTCAAAGATATTGAGACTGCAGGAACTACGGTATTTGTGAGACCAGTAGGCCATCTCCTCTAGTGTGCTTTCTCCAGCAACAGTGGGCAGCAGGTGCTTAGAAGTGTAGGAACTGAGCAGATATAGAAAAAAAACTTTCTCTGGTATGCCCTCCTAGTTTCCAGCAATCAGTGTTTTAGAGACTGCCTGTGCAAGAGGTTGTGTCCAGATCACAGATAACTGTAGTCAGTGGATCTATTCCTCATCAGTTTGTCTGTTGTGTTATTGGACTTGCATATGATTTTGGCTTCTACATCATCCTAAATTACATGGTTAAATATGTTGTGCCCAGTAATCTTGTACTTTCAGAAATAGTGATTGTTATTCTCTGCAGTATTCCTTATTTTATAAATCTCTATCAGTGGTGCTCAGGGACCTACATTCTTCTAAGGTTCTGGTCCAGCTCCTTTTACATAGATGTTGCTTAAGCCAGCAGCCAGTGCAGATGTTTTGAGTTTGGTGGATGTCTGCAATAGTGAAGAACAGCAAAATGGTGATTTCTTGCAGTAGAAACAAATGGATTTTCTCTGTCAAATTTTTACAACTGAGGACCATGAAATGAGATAGACTGAGGGAAGTTATGAAAAGACCTTCCTGAAATAAATACTTCTGTAACATAGGGAATGGGATGCAGATATTTCTATGAGCATTTTCTCAGGACCACGTTGTCAATGTAGAGCTGAGCCAGAGCAGGTACAGCAGCTGCTTAAACATGGGGGATAGATTTATCTAGGAGGGTCTGCTGCTGAATCAATGGAGTTCTGGCAGTGATTAATTTAGACCAGTAATTAGTAAAACAAATGAAAAACATCAGCCACAGGTTATAGTGCAAAATACCTGCCATTAGTATCTGTCATGATGCCAGAAAGGCTTCTGAAGTATCTTAGAGCAGGTTTGCTTTTCTTCTAGTAGGAGGGTACTCAAGAGAGGAGAGAAGATAGATAAAGTTCTTTCTTAGACTGTAAAGAGGCTAGAAAGCTTAGCATACTTAAAATTGCTTAGCAAACACCGGCAAACTCTAGCTTACAGTAAGGCCATTTCTGTGCAATCTGCTGCCACGTTTTGCTTTGGGCACGTTTTGCTTTCACAGAGCTGTTATCGGAGGTGGAGCAAATATACCCCCAAGAGTCACTGGGCCATACACTGTGTGGTAGAAAGTATATGTTCACAATGCCAAAACAAGTAGAGCCAAAGCAGCAAGAGGTGAAAGGGATAGGGTATACCAGTTGTTTTATGGGATACAGCACTCCTCAAGCTTTGATTCTTCTAGTTGCACAAAAGTTGGCAGTGTTGCAACTAATTTGGTGTTCTAGTCAATATTTCTCTCTCCTGGATGCTAAGCATCCCATAAACACAACAGACAGCCTACATATATATATGTATGTATGTACGTATACACCACCCTCCCCCTACATATAGTGGCCAACCTAATATATATGTACAATTGATATCTGTCTAATACATAATACACTTATTTGAAATGCTACTGAGGGCATATAAGATGGTGCAGTTGCCTAAAAATCTATTGTGAAGTTTCCTGTTTCGTTTTAGGTAATGCTATTTGTGAAAAGTCTTCAGATGTAAAAAGCAGTATTTTATTATTTGAGAACAATTAAAAATGCAGATTTTCTTTGGATCCATGTTTTTACTCATCCCATTAAATGTTGGTCACCTGGACATTTTAATCAGGATTATGGTGTCTACTGAGATTAGTTAGATAACACTTCTTGTTAATTAGAGTGACCTGTCCACTAGACTTTTTCTGAAGGGCATGTTGGTGCATGAAGCAGAATGCTTTGGAGGACAAGTGACTGTGTGAGACCAAGGTCAGAGGTAGGATGCTGTGGGGTATATGAGAGTGCAAACATGAGTGTTAACATGGAAGTGTTTTTTAAACCAGTTGATTAAAAAGGCACTAATAGAAAAAAATAAACCAACACAACAGACATACTTTTATAAGAGTAATCATATCTATTCAATTGCTATTCGAATGATATTCAATTGTATCTATTGAATCTGAAGAGATGATGTGCACAGAATGCAGTAAAAAACCCCAGAAAATGACAATGAGAAAGCTCATTTTAAAGAAACTATTAGAAAATATCTAACTAATTTCTTGCTCTGAATAGTTTTGAGTTGGACACGTTTGCATTCTGCTGGGCACCATAGTTGTTTGAGAGAGTTTCAATTGGATGCACTTGAGACCCACTTACATTTTCTATCTACTTAGGATTTTTCATCACCTTAAGTCCAGAATTTTTTGCACTTCCCAAGAACACAGAACACAAAGAGATCCTGATTCTTTACTTAGAAGGAAGGACAACAATTCAAAATCGTGGGATGAAACACAGCATAGTAAAATGTAGGCTGAATATCTGGATAGATGTCATAGTAGTAAGATAAATTAGACTGTAAAAGAGTCTGATGAAAGCCTGAGAGTCATTTAAACTAGAAAGAACAAAGCTGCCTGACATATACTGTAGAGAACAACCCTACATTCATGGAGAGAGACAAGATGATATCATAGGTCTTTTCCATCATTTATTTTCTAACGTCTGTAATCTGTGATAAAACATACTTTTATGGGGAGGGGCCAATATTTTTAAGCCTAGGCACTGACATTTGAATCTAGTTTAAAGAAGTATATGTAATCAGTCACAGGGAACCTTTCCAAAACTCTAAGACATGATGCAAGAGGAGCTAAGAAGTTACTGTGTTGAATAGACAGACCATGCTTAAAAAAGCAGGGGCTGCCCAGGAGTCCACGTCTGTATAGAAGTTAGTCTTACAGTGCTCCATTTGCAGTTGGCTCCTATGTATTATCATAACAAAAATCATAATGATTAGAAATAACAGGGTATTGGTTTTGTGATACTGATAACTAAATCCAAAGCCTCCAACCAAATTTGCATGTGGATCTTGCAAAGCAGGGTACGGTTTCAGAATATATATAAAAGGTTTTGTAGCACTGGAGTTTTATCCTTTCCACAGTTACAAGACAGCACATCCACCTTTTTTCTAGTGTCATAAGAATTAACACCAAGAGCTGCCAAGAAAAGATATGGCCTCTGGCTACCACATGACCAATGTAATCATACTGTTAGCTGCTGGCCTGAATATACAACACACATGAGAATGAGAATATATAATAGCCTTGTAGCTTTTGTGCTCATAATATTACAGCAATATTTCCCCCTTAGCATTACAAACATGGAAATTACAAATATCAAAGGTAACATGTATTGCAGGAAACTATACACAAAATTTCCTTACACTTTTTACATTGATTTTTTTCCTTTTATTAAATAAAACCTAGCATGTATAAGGAGAACATAATTAAAGAAATGTACATTTGTCTTACCTAAAACTAAGTGATTTTGTAAAATCTATTCGAGGGAGGACAAAGAAGAAATGGTGATTAAACATAATCTCAGCCAGTCAAAGAAATGAAAACCTCCAAGCTATGTCTTTACAGTGGAAGGAGATGATGCACTGGCAGGGTGAAGTCTTCCAAAGCATTCAGCCCAGATTCAGCCAGCTGGGTAAGCCTGAAGTCCACCCAAGTCCTTGCTTCCTATTTGTTGCCTTCAGCTCTTCAGAAACATATACCCAACATGAAAGAGAAAGCTGGGAAACTTAGATGCAATTTTGGCCATTTGAATTTGGAGCTCACTCTTCTCCCACTGATACGAGTTGTACATTTATTTAAGAGGCAGTTATACAATATGTTTTTTAAAGTCTCACTCATGGCACACAGGTAATGCATATCTTTCTTTCTTTCTGAAATATCAGCTCTGGACCCCTGAGGAGACAGTATGAATAACCAGCAGTGTTGCCAGGCATGGCATTCACTGGGGGTCATGGCACCCATCATCTGTTCTGGATAAATCCTCTGCCATATGACTCAATGGCATGAGTCACAAGTTACTTTCTGAAACAGGCTAACCATTCTCATCTTTATCTGGGTATTTCATTTGGGGTCATAATACTTTATTATCAACTTTGTGAGCTACAAGTGCAAAGTGGTTGGTTAGCATTTCACTGTCTGCACACATTTATTTACCTAATAAAATCTACACAACGTTGCTAAAAATAACTCAGAAAAGAGTGAGCCTCATCACCTCCCAGTTATTTAAATTCTGATTTTACATCTTCACTATATTTCAGTCTGAACACATGAGATACCTTAAAAATTATGTGTTGATTTGTTCTTACTTTTCCACTAAAAGAGTAGCTCCAGAATCAAATGCATTCATATATTAATGAGATTTACAGGTGTTTTTCCTAGTCAATCTGTCACAGCGTAGCCAGCCATAAGATATGTGCATTTCAGCTGATCATTGCTCAAGAAACATTTAGTAGTTGCTGTATTTTAGAGTGGAGAATCCCTAAATTCCCTCAGAAGTTGCAGCTGATACAGAGTACAGATAAGTGAATAATGCAGACTCAAGGGACACTTGACAAAAAAAATTGCAGATGTGAAGCCTGGACTGAGTTGCATGTGTTTGTTGGAAGCCTTTCAAAAGGTTGATTATAACCTAATGAACCTCATGCTGTAGGCTTTGAGAGGTGCTTGAGTTTCAGTATGTGGTGGTGGCCTCAGTTTTTTTCAGCTTTTGTCTGAGGAAGGTGAGGAATATTTTAGCTTAATTTAACCTCAGATAGGGAGGGGCAATACCTTTCCTGTGTTTCTAATGTGGTTTGCACCACGTTTCTGGAATCTGGCTCACACAGAGTGAAGGGTGATTTCAAGATGTAACGATACATCAGCAAAATTAGAGAAAGAATGTGAGCTGGCACGTGCATGAATGCTGCCTAGTAATTAATAGCATAGCTACTGTCCTGGTTTCGGCTGGGATAGGGTTAAATTTCTTCCTAGTGCTGTGTTTTGGATTTAGTATGAGGAGAATGTTGATAACACACTGATGTTTTTAGTTGTTGCTAAGTACTCTCCTAGTCCAAGGACAGCTCCCATGCCTACTGACTGAGCTAGGTACACAAGATGGGAGGGAACATAATCAGGACAGCCAGCCCAGCTGGCTAATGGGGTATTCCATACCATGTGACGTCATGCTCAGTATATGAACGGTAGGCGTGATCCAGGAAGTACCGATCGCTACTTGGTTATCGGTCAGCGCGGGTGGTGAGCAATTGCATTGTGCATCACTCATTTCGTATTTTCTACCATTATTATGATTATTTTCCCTTTTCTGTTCTATTAAACTGTCTTTATCTCAACCCATGAGTTTATATAACTCTTACCCTTCCGATTCTCTCCCTGTCCCGCTGAGGGGGGTGGGGGGAGTGAGTGAGCGGCTGCGTGGTATTTGGCTGCCTGCCAGATTAAACCACGACAGTCCTTTTTGGCACCCAACATGGGGCTCGAATGATTGAGATAACGATAGATCTGACCAAAGTGTGTTAAGGCAAAATTGTTATAAGCATTCATTATATTGATTGGTCACAATGTTGATGTATTGGCTCTCAGAGTTGTGGGGCTGGCTCTCAATGTTGGGTCATGTAATACCTTCCTTGCAGTATGTGTTCCCTTTTGTGCTGTTTATCATTATTCGGAACTGGGCCAAGATTATCATTTTGCTGCTGTTTTATGAGGTGATAAAATCATTGGTCGTAAGTCTAATCTGGTATCTGTACTTGGCACTGCCATCATCTCTGTACCTCGGGAACCACCTCTTAGAAACTATTAGTAATTACACGTTTCTCCTCGGAGAATGAATTTAAGGGGGAGACAGGATGGGACACTTTCTCCCGCTTGTTCATCTTCCCTTCCATATCTTCAGAAACTCCTTTTTCTTCTATCCTCTTCATGAAGATGTCCACAATATTCCCTGAGAAATTTGAATATCCTTGGGATGTTCAAACAAGCGTGTTCCTATTGCTATGTCTCCTGAATGTGGTTCAGGCCTTGTTTACGGTTAAACAACTATTCAGGAATACTGTCCAGAGATCAACCCTCAGGAACAAGAAAAGAGGGAGGGCAAATGGCATTGCCTCGTCGGGGAGGGTGGAGCAGCAGCGGGAGATCAACCCCGGCAACAGACACGGTGGCTGCTCAAACCCCCATGACAGGCACTGCGGCTATTTCAACCCCCACGAAAAACCCTGTGGCTACTCAAACCCTGGCAACAGTCACCGTAGCTTCTCCAACCCCTGCAACAGGCACTGTGGCTACTCAAACCCTGGCAACAGTCACTGCAGTTACTCCAACCCCTGTGACAGGCACTGCAGCTACCCAAACCCCAGCAGCAGGTACTACAGCTGAACCAGAGGACCAACCGTCGCTGGTATCCGTCGCCCCTGTACAGAAGAGGAAATCTTTGAAGCGGAAGTCAGGTTGTTTAGAAAGGGATGATGGAAAAGCAGGGCCATCACAAGGAGGGGAGGAGGAAGAGGAAGAACTCATAAATGAGACGGAAACCACCCGATCCCTATCCCTGAGTGAGTTGCGAGATATGCGGAAAGATTTCAGCTGTCGTCCAGGCAAGCATATTGTTACCTGGCTGCTTCGATGCTGGGATAATGGGGCCAGTAGCCTGGAATTAGAGGGGAAGGAAGGCAAACAGCTGGGATCCCTTGCTAGGGAAGGGGGTATTGACAAAGCAATTGGAAAAGGGACACAAGCCCTCAGCCTCTGGAGGCGACTGCTGTCAGGCGTGAAGGAAAGGTATCCCTTCAAGGAAGATGTTATATATCGCCTAGGCAAATGGACCACTATGGAGAGAGGTATCCAGTACCTGAGAGAACTAGGCGTGCTGGAGGTGGTTTATAGTGACCTGGACAACGACCAAACGCCCAAAGATCCAGATGAAGTCCAGTGCACGCGACCCATGTGGCGGAAGCTGGTATGGAGCGCACCAATGTCGTATGCCAGTTCATTGGCAGTACTGTGCTGGAAAGAGGAAGAAGCACCAACGGTAGATGTCGTGGATAGCAGACTCCAGGAATACGAAGAAACTGTCTCCTTCTCCCTTGTCTCGGCTGTGGAGAAACTGTCCCGGGAGGTCCAGCAATTCAAAGAGGATATGTCCTATTCCCCACCTGTATGGACCAGTATCTCAGCCATTAGGAGTCAGCGTTCTTCTGCTCAAGAGAGAGGATATAGAAGGTACACACCACGGGGCACCCTGTGGTTTTACCTGCGTGACCACGGAGAGGACATGAGTCAGTGGGATGGAACACCTACCTTCATCCTAGAGGCACGTGCACGTGAGTTTCAAGGAAAAACAATGACACAAGGGGGTTCTCCCAGGAAAAATGCTGCTCCAGTTGTCAGGAAAAACCTGTCACACAACGGTCCAGTTTCCAGTGAACAGTTCCCCAGACAGAGTAGAAGGGCTGATCTTACTTTGGATTGTAACGAAGGAATTCTTGACTCGTATTTACAAAAAGTGAGTAATGAATACTATGACCTGAATTAGAGGGGCCCTGCCTCCGGCCAGGCGGAGGAAAGGGACAACCGGGTTTACTGGACTGTGTGGATTCGATGGCCTGGCACATCAGACCCACAGGAGTAGAAGGCTCTTGTAGACACCGGTGCACAGTGTACCCTGATGCCATCAAGCTATGAAGGGGCAGAACCCATTTGTATTTCTGGAGTGACAGGGGGATCCCAAGAGTTAACTGTATTGGAGGCTGAAGTGAGCCTAACTGGGAATGAGTGGCAGAAGCACCCCATTGTGACTGGCCCAGAGGCTCCGTGCATCCTTGGCATAGACTACCTCAGGAGAGGGTATTTCAAGGATCCCAAAGGGCTACCGGTGGGCTTTTGGTATAGCTGCCCTGGAGACGGAGGAAATTAAACAGCTGTCCACCTTGCCTGGTCTCTCAGAGGACCCTTCTATTGTGGGGTTGCTGAAAGTTGAAGAACAACAGGTACCAATTGCCACCACAACGGTGCACTGGCGGCAATATTGCTCCAAGTGAGATTTCCTGCTTCCCATCCATAAGCTGATTCGTCGACTGGAGAGCCAAGGAGTGATCAGCAAGACTCACTCACCCTTTAACAGTCCCATATGGCCAGTGCGAAAGTCTAATGGAGAGTGGAGACTAACAGTAGACTACCGTGGCCTGAACGAAGTCACGCCACCACTGAGTGCTGCTGTGCCGGACATGCTAGAGCTTCAATACGAACTGGAGTCAAAGGCAGCCAAGTGGTACGCCACAATTGACATTGCTAATGCATTCTTCTCAATCCCTTTGGTGGCAGAGTTCAGGCCACAGTTTGCTTTCACTTGGAGGGGCGTCCAGTACACCTGGAACCGACTGCCCCAGGGGTGGAAACACAGCCCTACCATTTGCCATGGACTGATCCACACCGCACTGGAACAGGGTGAGGCTCCAGAACACCTGCAATACATTGTTGACATCATCGTGTGGGGCAACACAGCAGAAGTAGTTTTTGAGATAGGGGAGAGAATAGTCCAAATCCTTCTGAAGGCCGGTTTTGCCATAAAACAAAGTAAGGTCAAGGGACCTGCACAGGAGATCCAGTTTTTAGGAATAAAATGGCAAGATGGACGTCGTCAGATCCCAATGCATGTGATCAACAAAATAACAGCCATGTCCCCACCAACTAGCAAAAAGGAAACACAAGCTTTCTTAGGCGTGGTGGGCTTTTGGAGAATGCATATTCCAGATTACAGCCTGATTGTAAGCCCTCTCTATCAAGTGACCCGGAAGAAGAACGATTTCAAATGGGGCCCTGAGCAACGACAAGCCTTTGAACAAATTAAACAGGAGATAGTTCAGGCAGTAGCCCTCGGGCCAGTCCGGGCAGGACAAGATGGGAAGAATGTGCTCTACACTGCAGCCGGGGAGAATGGCCCTACCTGGAGCCTCTGGCAGAAAGCACCAGGGGAGACTCGAGGTCGACCCTTAGGGTTCTGGAGTCGGGGATACAGAGGATCCGAGGCCCGCTACACTCCAACTGAGAAGGAGATATTGGCAGCATATGAAGGGGTTCAAGGTGCTTCAGAAATGGTTGGTGCTGAAGCACGGCTCCTCCTGGCACCCCGACTGCCGGTGCTGGGCTGGATGTTCAAAGGGATGGTCCCCTCTACACATCATGCAACCGATGCTACGTGGAGTAAGTGGTGCCTCAGGCCATCAAGCAAGAGATGCAACATATAGATGGGCTCGTGATCGAGGGGTGGACTTAACCATGGACGCTATTGCACAGGTTATCCATGAATGTGAAACGTGCGCTGCAATCAAACAAGCCAAGCGAGTAAAGCCTCTTTGGTATGGAGGATGATGGTTGAAATACAAATATGGAGAGGCCTGGCAGATTGATTATATCACACTCCCACAAACCCAGCACGGCAAGCACTGTGTGCTCACCATGGTGGAAGCAACCACAGGATGGCTAGAAACATACCCTGTGCCCCATGCCACTGCCCGGAACACCATCCTGGGCCTTGAAAAGCAAGTCCTGTGGCGACATGGCACCCCAGAAAGACTTGAGTCAGACAACAGGACTCATTTCCGAAACACCCTCATAGACACCTGGGCCAAAGAGCATGGCATTGAGTGGGTCTATCACATCCCCTACCATGCACCAGCCTCCGGGAAAATTGAACGATACAACGGGCTGCTAAAGACAACACTGAGAGCAATGGGTGGTGGGACATTCAAGCTTTGGGACACACATTTAGCAAAAGCCACCTGGTTAATCAACACTATGGGGTCTGTTAATCGAGCTGGCCCTGCCCAATCAAGACTCTTACATACTGTAGATGGAGATAAAGTCCCTGTCGTGCACATAAGAAATATGCTGGGGAAGACAGTCTGGGTTACTCCTGCCTCTGGCAAGGGAAAACCCATCCGTGGGATTGCTTTTGCTCAAGGACCCGGGTGCACTTGGTGGGTGATGCGAAAGGATGGGGAAGTCCAATGTGTACCTCAAGGGGATATGATTTTGGGTGAAAACAGCCAATGAACTGAATTTTAGGATGTCAATTGTTATATGATATTGTATATCATTATTTCTATGGTTGCTATCAATGGTATAGCAGTGAAAATCACCCAGATTAATGAAGAATGAACTAACTCCGATGAAACCGAGCAAAGTGCAACGACGATAGAACTGAACGAGTGCAGCAGTACCGAAATGAGAACTGGCTTCAAGATGCAACAGCCCAACACCACACACCATCTTTCTGGCCCTGAAAGACTGTTATGACAGATGGAGCCCAAAGCTGTGGACTAAATGAACTCAATGGACATTTGTATATATTTATGTATATATATGTATGTATATGTATTATATATGTATATATATAAAAAAGATAGTGGTGATTAATTGAAATGTATCGAAAAAAAATGTGAGACCTAAGCATAACGTAAATGGTATGGAATAAGGGGTGGATACTGTCCCAGTTTCGGCTGGGATAGGGTTAAATTTCTTCCTAGTGCTGTGTTTTGGATTTAGTATGAGAAGAATGTTGATAACACACTGATGTTTTAGTTGTTGCTAAGTAGTGTTTACCCTAGGACTTTTCAACTTCCTATTTTCTGCCAGGTGTACAAGAAGCTGGGAGGGAACATAGACAGGACAGCTGACCCAAACTGACCAAAGGGATATTCGATACCATATGACATCATGCTCAGCATATAAAGCTGGGGGAAGAAGAAGGAAGGGGGGACGTTCGAAGTGATGGCGTTTGTCTTCCCAAGTAACCGTTACGTGTGATGGAGCCCTGCTTTCCTGGAGATGGCTGAAAACCTGCCTGCCGATGAGAAGTGGTGAATGAATTCCTTGTTTTGCTTTGCTTGCGTGCGTCGCTTTTGCTTTACCTTTTAAACTGTCTTTATCTCAACCCACGAGTTTTATCACTTTTACCCTTCTGATTCTCTCCCCCATCCCGCTGGAGGGGGAGCGAGTGAGTGGCTGTGTGGTGCTTAGTTGGCGGCTGGGGTTAAACCATGACATCCAGTAAACCCGGTTGTCCCTTTCCTCCGCCTGGCCGGAGGCAGGGCCCCTCTAATTCAGGTCATAGTATTCATTACTCACTTTTTGTAAATACGAGTCAAGAATTCCTTCGTTACAATCCAAAGTAAGATCAGCCCGTCTACTCTGTCTGGGGAACTGTTCACTGGAAACTGGACCGTCGTGAGACAGGTTTTTTCTGGAAACTGGAGCAGCAATTTTCCTGGGAGAACCCCCTTGTGTGATTGTTTTTCCTTGAAACTCACGTACCCTTGCTTCTAGGGTCGAGGTAGGTTTTCCATCCCGCTGCCTCATGTCCTCTCCGTGGTCACGCAGGTAAAACCACAGGGTGCCCCGTGGTGTGTACCTTCTATATCCTTTCTCTTGAGGAGAAGAACGCTGACTCCTAATGGCTGAGATACTGGTCCGTACAGGTGGAGAATAGGACATATCCTCTTTGAGTTGATGGACCTTCCGGGACGGTTTCTCCGCAGCCGAGACAAGGGAGGAAGAGACACTTTCTTTGTATTCCCAGAGTTTGCCAACCACTTCATCCACCATTGGTGCTTCTTCCTCTTTCCAGGACAGTATTGCCAACGAACTGGCATATGGCGCTGGTGCGCTCCGTACCAACGTCCGCCACATGGGTCGCATGCACTGGCCTTCATCTGGATCTTTGGGCGTTTGATCGTTGTCCAGGTCACTATAAACCACCTCCAGCACGCCTAGTTCTCTCAGGTACTGGATACCTCTCTCCATAGTGGTCCATTTGCCTGGGCGATATATAACATCTTCCTTGAAGGGATACCTTTCCTTCACGCCTGACAGCAGTCGCCTCCAGAGGCTGAGGACCTGTGTCCCTTTTCCAATCGCTTTGTCAACGCCCCCTTCCCTAGCAAGGGATCCCAGCTGCTTGGCTTCCCTACCCTCCAATTACAGGCTACTGGCCCTATTATACCAGCATTGGAGCAGCCAGGTAACAATGTGCTCGCCTGGACGACGGCTGAAATCTTTCCGCATATCTCGCAGCTCACTCAGGGATAGGGATTGGGTGGTTTCTGTCTCGTTTATGAGTTCTTCCTCTTCCTCCTCCCCTCCTCGTGATGGCCCTGCTTTTCCATCATCCCTTTCTAGACAAGTTGACTTTCGCTTCCAAGATTTCTTCTTGTGTATAGGTGCGACTGATACCAGTACGGGTTGGTCCTCTGGTTCAGCCGCAGTGCCTGTCACCAGGGTTTGAGTAGCCACGGTGGTTGTCATGGGGGTTGAAGTAGCCGCAGTGCCTGTCGTGGGGGTTTGAGTAGCCACCGTGTCTGTTGCTGGGGTTGATCTCTGGACGGTATTCCTAAATAGTTTTTTAACCCTAAACAAGACCTGAACCACATTCAGGAGACACAGCAATAGGAACATGCTGGTTTGAACATCCCAAGGATATTCAAAATTCTCAGGAACTGTTGTGGAAGGCTTCATGAAGAGGATAGAAGAAAAAGGAGTTTCTGAAGATATGAAAGGGAAGGTGGAGGAGTGGGGGAAAGTGTTCCCCCCTGTCTCCCCCATAAAATGGTTCTCCGAGGAGAAAAGGTAAAGAGTGTAACTATTAATAGTTTCTAAGAGGTGGTTCCCGAGGTACAGAGATGACGGCAATGCTGAGTACAAACACCAGATTGGATTCAGGACCAATAATTTTATCATATCATAAAACAGTGTTACACAGTGCAGCAAAATGATAACCTTGGCCCAGTTCCGAGCAGTGATAAACAGCACAACAGGGAATATATACTGCAAGTAAGGTATTACATTACACAACTCTGAGAGCCAGCCCCACAACTTTGAGAGCAAATAAATCAACATTGTGACCAGCGACTATTAAACCAATATAATGAATGCCTATACCAAATTTGCCTTAACACACTTTGGTCAGATCTGTCATTATCTCACCCCTTCGAGCCCCACATTGGGTGCCAAAAAGGACTGTTGTGGTTTAACCCGGCAGGGAGCCAAACACCACACAGCCGCTTGCTCACTCCTCCCCGCCCCCAGTGGGATGGGGGAGAGAATTGGAAAAAAAAAGTAAAATTCATGGATTGAGATAGGAACGGTTTAATAGAACAGAAAAGGAAGGGAAAATAATAATAATAATAATAATAATGGTAGAATATACAAAATGAGTGATACACAATGCAATTGCTCACCACCTGCCGACCGATGCCCAGCCAGTCCCCAAGCAGCGATCGTCCCTCCCTGACCAACCCCCAGTTTATGTACTGAGCATGATGTCATATGGTATGGAATACCCCGTTGGCCAGTTGGGTCAGCTGTCCTGGCTATGCTTCCTCCCAGCTTCTTGTGCACCTGGCAGAGCATGGGAAGCTGAAAGGTCCTTGACTAACGTAAGCACTACTTAGCAACAACTAAAACATCAGTACTAAATCCAAAACACAGCACTATGCCAGTTACTAGGAAGAAAATTAACTCTATCCCAGCTGAAACCAGGACAAAAGTCTTGGGACACTTTCTGCCCTTTCTTCATCACTGTCACCATCCATCCCTAGTTTCAGGAATTCCACAGGTCACAATCAAAATAGCTGCCACTTTCCCATCCCTTTTGTGATATTTTTGCAATGTGGGATTAAATCATGTCTCATGTGGATGGAAGGCAGCACAAGGGACCTCTAAACTTCTCCCTTCTCCTTAATGTGCTCCCCCAGCTGACACGCAGCACGCTGTAAGCTGGAGGAACATTTTGAGGAATTAGTACCACAAGTCTGGTTTTGTTCTTATTCTCTTCCTAATGCATTCACTGTTGGCTGCTGTTGGAGACCGGGCACTTGGCTAGAAGGAACTTTGGACTGATCTGGTTTGGTTAGTCGTATTTTTTATGATGCTCACCACAAAAATGATGTGATGACAGTCAATCCTGCACCCAGGGACCTGAAGGTCTGGGCAATTCTCCTGTGGCCCTTTCTGTGATTCCTATAGCTTAGGAGAGATGCTGGACCCAGAGAAAGAGATTCACATTGCTCCTCTTTGATGTGCTCAAAGCTACCAAACCTTCTCCAGCCCTTACCCAGCAGACACCTACTGAAACCTATTGGGGCATCTGCCAGCCCTGGTCAAGCTTAGCCCAAAAACTGAATTACACACCACATCTGTCCAATGCAATCCTTTACCAGGCACCACCCAGGATATTAAACTTGCATCAGGCCACATGGATGTAATATGAGTCCATCTGCTATACAAGTGTAGCCCACTAGCTCCTTCAGGATACCCAGTTTACCAGGAAATCTGGTCCAGAATATAGATGTTTTGGCCCGATGATTAGGATGCTGGGGAGGGTGAGGATCCGAGAAGGCTGCTGCTCAGCTGGCAGGACACAGTCAGCTTGTCTTTTCGGCACATGGGCAAGATGAAAATGTGGCCAGAGGCTGGGCTGAAGATCAAGAAAGCAAAAAGTCTGCAATACCTGGGGGAGGGTGTGGTGTATGGTTGCACGGACTCTCACATAAGCATGCACAGAATCATTTATTGTTACAATACAGGAGAATATATCCTTTACCATAACGGGGAGGTCCCGCTGTCTCCCCCAATCATCACCCAATTCGTATCCCTTATTAACTAAGAAAAACAGTCTCTCTTCCTTTTGGCAAAGATCCACACGACTGCTCTCAGATCCGCTTATTCTCACGGTTAACCAGTTACGTAATTCTCTTGATGTTTTTCAGTTTCCTTACAGAGGAGACAACTAAGCCAGGTGTTCAGGTCTTATCTCAGGCTTATGTGCGCGTCTGCTAGTTCTCAGCGCACAGGCCGAATTCCTGTCTTATCTTGGCCGAAACTCCCAACTCCACAATTCTTCTCCACATCTCCCCCTTTTTTGTTTATCACCACCCCATTGGTAAGTAAGGTCACCATGATGCGAGCTTCCATTTTGCGCACGTTGCGGATCGCAGACCGAAGAACCTGCAGGAACACTAGGAACAAGATAAACATTCCTGCCCCTATGCCAATAAACACCCACATGCGTAGATTGAGGCCATTAAACCAATTTTTTGGATTTATCCAAGACAAGTCTTGATGTAACCTGTCAAACACACTTTGGCTAGTCAATTCCTGTAATCTGTGAATCTGATCCTGCAGCTGATCATGTAAAGATTGAATATTTCGCTGCAATGACAAATCGAATGCTCCCATCAAATGTCGCTTAATAAAAGTCCAATCATGTTGTGATGAATTCCATGGTAAGGGGGTTACACATAAAGATTTGTGTACGTGTTCCCAATCACACGGCAGACTAATTCTCATTTTTAACGCTTCCTGCCGATCCCCCAACCACATCACAGTAGCCTCTAGGGCTTGTAGCCGAGATAATACCTCCTCATCAACTTTCTCTTGAATTTGGAATTCTTTAGTAACATTGGTCAATGCCTCACTTACCTCATGTGCAGTTTTTACAGATTGTGTCAAGGAAGCGATAGCTGCAGTGGCACTTGCTAAAATAATAACAGCAGAAATAATTGCAAAAATTAACCAACCTAAGAATCGTTTTGCTCTTTTCTTAGACTTCTCTATATCTTCTACTAGAATTCTAACAAATCTACCCAAACCATCCTCCCCTTCCCACTGTCTGGTTAAATTAACTGGTATCCATAGTTCTGCCCGACGTCGAAGGGGAAAAATATAAGCAGTTTCATTAAAATCATGTTTAGATATACAACTTCTAAAAGAAGGAGAATAAAGCTGAATACAAAAGGAGTGATTACATCGAGTAATGTTTACACGCGAAGTCATAGCAAAAAGATAAGGATGAGTAGTACATACAGTCACATTAATTTCATGTATTATACTCAGATTAGCTTGTGTTTTGTTGACAATCCATACTTGAGATAGTTGCCTCGTAAAAAAAGGCAAAGCTAAACGCCACACATTCGGTTGTGGAGGAGAAAATGAACCATTATACTCCATCTGCAGGATGGGTCCTGCGGACCCACCATTGTGCCAGACTATTGAATGATTGGCTTTCTGAAAAGGCAAAACAGATTGATTCAAAGATGGATCCCAAAATGACCCATAAGGGCCCCAATCTATAATACGACCAACGGTTAAATTTTGCTCTCGAGGCTGTTCTCCCAAGCATGGCTTCCAACCAAATTGTGTGATCGATGAGAGTTTGTGCAAAATGCATTGCGGAAAATCAGGAACAAAGTCACCAATTAACATATCATTATTAATAGTATTTTTTGATGCCAACCCAGGAATGGTGACCATAGTAAGGTTCACCCGTTTTCCATGTGACACTGGTACTAAGTGTTGCTGTGTTTCAACGATCACACAATACTCTGACTTATTATCTACGGTAAGACGTAATGGAGGAAAATCAGAAACAAACATTGTGTCATTAGCATAATATGTATCATCTTTCCCATCTAGAGATGGGGGAACCCAAATGCCACCTGACCATAAAGTATCACTATTGCTAATCGGTAATGACGCGTCCCACCATGTCAAAGGTCGGAAAAAAGGAGGGTCCACCACATGTGCCCAATAAACGTGAGCTTCCACAGGTTGAAACATCATGGTAGTGCCAATTCCCCATAGCATTATCGTGGGACAAGATTGAACAGAAAACAGCACTATAGACCATATTACTGATGTTGACCTGATTGCATTACCGAACCGTCGTAGGAGCAGCATCCTCTCGTTGTTTTTCCTCGGGTCCTTTTTCTGGGCCATCTGCCAACACTTGCGCTGGCTTGACATTCTTCGCAGGGACCCAATATGGGCCTGTAGGAAGAGAAACACAAGCGTATCCCTGTCCCCAGGTAAGCAAGGGAACCGGACCTTTCCATAGACCAGATTCTAAGTGTTTATAAAATACCTTCGGATACACTTCAGTAACCTCTCCTGTTCGAAAATGCCGGTCAGCAGCTGAATGATATTGCTGCTTTGTCCCTGACAAATTTAAAAAATTTAATACATATGTGGCTTTATCTAACATCTCTTGAGGCGTAGTTCCCAGCGGATTCCCCCTTTTTTGTTTTTCAAGAATCAGCTTTAAGGAAGAGTGAGCACGTTCCACAATTGCTTGACCTGTGGGGGAATGCGGAATACCTGTAACATGATACACGCCCCATGCCTGTAGGAATAATAACAACCGTTTAGAGACATAGGCAGGTCCATTATCTGTTTTGAGTTTACGGGGGACCCCCAATACTGCAAAGCATCGAAGAAGATGTTTGATAACATCATGAGCACGTTCACCCGTATGAGCTGTTGCGACCAAAAACCCAGAAAAGGTATCAACAGACACATGAACAAAGCGCAAACGACCAAAGGAGGAAACATGAGTAACATCCATCTGCCATAGTTCATTGGAAGTCAGTCCCCTGGGATTCACAGCAGATACTACTGGCATTGGCGTGAGCCGCTGACAATCCGGGCAAGCACAAACGATGTCCTGGGCCTGTTCAGCTGTAAGAGAAAACTGCTTCCGTAAGGAGCGAGCATTCTGATGAAAAAATTCATGGGATAATTTTGCTTGTTCCAAACGGCGAGGTAGGACTGCCATCAGAGTGAGTGCATCCGCAGCAGCATTACCGGAAATGAGCGGTCCTGGTAAATTAGTATGAGATCGGATATGCATAATAAAATACGGAAATCGTCTAACACGCAGCAGCTGTGCTAACTGTATTAGTAAAGAAAATAGTTGCTTATTATCTACTTCTCGAATAAATGCAGTCTCTATGCGCTGTACTATGCCTGTGACATAAGCTGAGTCTGCCACTATATTAAGTGGTATTTGAGAAAACAATTCAAAAGTGCGAACAGCAGCTGCTAATTCAACTACCTGCGTAGATCCAGGTAGAGAAGTAACATCCGAAGACCAGGGGGCCTGATCTGCTTCCTCCACTTGGTGTTCAGACGTTTTCCGTCCTCCCGGCGTCTTCCACGCCACTACAGCTTTACCTGTTTTTCCAGATCCATCAATGAAAACAGTTTGTGCCTGTGGAATAGGCACAGAACTTAATAGTATGCATGGCTGTAGTGGTAGAGACTGTAAGGAATTCAAAAGTCGATGGCGTGGTAAGTTGTGTTCTATGGAGTTAACGTAATCCGCCATTGCAATCTGAAAACTCAGGCTGTTTTGTAATAGTGTCCAAAATTCATCTCCTGTGAAAGGCAAATGCATAACATCTGGATCTCGACCTGTCAATTGTTGACATCGTAGTCGACCTTGTGATATCAAACGAGAGATCATTTCAATTGCAGTGGTCAACGTCTTTCTAAATGAGTGAGGTAAAAACAGCCATTCCAGAATGCGTAAGGCATCCTTTTCACTTTGTACCCTAGCATCCCATTGTCCCAGTAAGGCAAACGGCTGAAAAGAGTGGTAAATAAGGAACAATCGAACTGGCAACGATAGCCGGATTCGATGTGCGAAGGTATCATTAATTTTATCCATTACCTGTTGCAATGCTTCTTGGCCTGGTTCCGAAAGAGATCTGGGGGATGCCAAATCAGGATCCCCTTTCAGCAACGAGAACAAGGGTGACAGTTCATGAGTGGTAATTCCCAATAGAGGTCGCACCCAATTGATTGTGCCCAACAACTTCTGGAGATCGTTCAGAGTACTTACAGTAGTAGCAAGCCGCAAGGCTTGTGGACACACATGCGACTCGAAGAGTTTCCAGCCTAGGTATTTCCAAGGAGAAACTGACTGTACCTTCTCTGCTGCTATCTGAAATCCATATCGATGTAATTCTGTGGACAAACACTCAAAAATTTGAGAGAGATATGATTCTGTCTCAGCTGCCAACAAGATATCATCCATATAATGATACAATACAATATTTTTATACCGTTGACGAATTGACAAAAGTGCCTCTCCCACCACTATTTGACAAATGGTAGGACTATTCTTCATGCCTTGAGGTAAAACAACCCAATGGAACCGTTGCATAGGTCGATCATTGTTAATTGTAGGAACAGAAAAAGCAAACCGAATACAATCCTCTGGGTGTAGATAAATTGTAAAAAAACAATCTTTGAGATCAATAACTTTTAAATGCCAATCATCAGGGATCATGGTAGGATTTGGGGTCCCGGGCTGTAAGGCCCCCATGGATACCATAACGGCATTAATAGCTCGCAAATCCTGTAACAATCTCCATTTTCCTGATTTTTTAGGTATGACAAAAATAGGCATGTTCCAAGGACTGGTGGATGGCACTATGTGTCCTAATTGTAATTGCTCCTGTACTAATTCCCAAGCTTTTTCTAGCCGCTCACCTTTCAAAGGCCACTGGTCAACCCACACTGGCTTGTCTGTAAGCCAAGTCAGTTTCAGGCGCGGCTGTACTTCAGTGGCCTTCATTAAAAATGTGTCTTAAGTGCTACATTCCATTGTTGCAACAGATCACGTCCCCATAGGGTACATGGGACATTTAAAACATAGGGTTTCAGCATGGCATGTTTATTTTCCGGGCCTTCCACCAGTAAAGAATGCAAGCTCTGCCATGGTATTTGGGTACCACCAACTCCGGTAACGGCAGCAAAAACTTGTACTAATGGCCAATCAGAGGGCCATTCAGATCTCTGAATTATCGAGACATCCGCCCCTGTATCCACCAGTCCAGTAAAAGCACGGCCATTTACTTTACACATCAACATAGGCTGACCCGTAGTTATCTTTTGAGTCCAGAATATTTGAGGCAAACCTGTGCTTCCAAATCCTGCTGACCGCCTCTGCTGGCCTAATACAGGATCTCCCTTCTCCTTTGAACATTAGGTAACAAAATTAGCTGAGCAATGCGCTCCCCTGCGGGAATAGTACACGGAGGAGTAGGAGTCCAAGCCATAATTTTAATTTCCCCAGTATAATCAGTATCAATCACCCCAGGAAGAACAAAAAGTCCTGCCTTGGAGGTTGAGGAACGTCCTATCAATAAGGCACAAAACCCTGCTGGTAAAGGGCCGTACACTCCAGTGGGGAGTACGTTAACAGATTGATCTCGTATTACTGTTGATTGGCTGGTGGCCAGATCCAACCCGGCGCTTCCGAGTGTAGCTGGCTTAAGGGCATGGACGGTTGGCAATTGTTGACATTTACTTCGTGTGAATTCACCGCCCAGGTTGAGGCTTGAGCCACCGGCCTTGAAATCGGGGTCCTGTTGAAGGTTCTCGGGGCGCCGGACCTCGCGCCCCTCCTCCCATTTCCCTGCATCAGTCCTGGGAGCAGGTTACCATTCTTATCAAATTTGGATCGACATTGGTTACCCCAGTGATATCCCTTCTGACAACGAGGACACAGCTGAGCGGGACCTTTAATTTGGCCCTTTGTTCCTCGTCTTGCTCTGGGGCAATCTTTTTTAATATGACCTTCCTGGCCACATACAAAACACTTAGTCGCCGCTCGAGCCACCGTTAGTTGTTGAGCCAACGCCGCTGCTAATATCTCCGCTTTAAACTGTTCTGACCCCACATTTTGACAAGCTCTGATCAAATCAGTTAAAGTCTTTGCCCGATTCCGAACGGGATCTATAGCTTTTCTACAATCAGAATTAGCATTCTCAATTGCAAGCTGAAAAAGCAACAACTCGGCGGCTTCAGGAGACTCTATCTGACGTTGTATAGCAGTTTGTAATCGATCTAAAAATTGCACATAGGGTTCTTGTGCCCCTTGCCGGATCGTAGCAAATGATGATTCCGGCTTGCCAGAATCCGGCACTCGCCTTAATGCTTTCATAGCCAAATCAGCCGCCTGTGTAAGCAGTTCACGGGGTAAGGTGGCTTGTGCAGCAGGTGACGCCCAATTCCCTTCACCTAACATTTGATCTCGCCCATAGGGTAGTTGCAAATTGTCCAAATTGTCTACTACCTTTGCAATAACAAGTTCACAATACTCAAAAAACCACACAGAATACTGCACCGCTGACAAAACAAGGCGTAATACAGACTTCCAATCTAAAGGAGTCATCGTGTAAGATTCCCCTATTGCTTGCAATAAGTTTATAGTAAATGAAGCCTGTAACCCGTACTCCTTTATCGATTTGTGCACCTCCTTAATCACCTCATATGGTAAATGAGCATACTCTGGCGCTCTGCCAGGTTGATAAATTACAGGCATTGCCTGGAGAAGCGTTATATCCCCCTTTTTTAATGCCTCCGTACGACACTCATCAAAGGACAGCCTTGGCGCTACCGTACCTAAAGGCTGATATGTGGGGGGTGTGCGCGGATCCCTGCAGCGGATCTCCTCGGGCGGGGGGGAGGGGGCAAATGGTGGTGGTTTCATGACGGACAACCGAGAAAGTGTCTTTTGTCTCTGTCGATGTAAGATTTCATCCGCCGTTGGCGCAGATGCAGCCATTGCTTTAACTGGCGAGAGTGGAGGGTATAAATCAGGCTCTCGTTCGGGGTCTATCGAGCCCGTGTCAAGGGGATCGTCTGGCTCCGAATCATCCTTCAGAGGCGGGGGCTCCGCGTGAGGCATTACAGTTTCATCAGGAGCCAACAGTTCAAACGAATCTTCCCCATCTTTTGATTCTCCCACCGGTATTGCTGGATCAGTCACATTTTGCAACACCTGTTCGGCAGGGCATAACTTTTGCAGAGCCGTATACACAACTCGCCAGGTAATCAATATTCCCTCTGGAACTTCTAGTTGCAAAATCTGTTTAGTCTGTAATTCCTCACCCACTTTTTGCCATTGCTTTAAATCATAACACCCAGCCGTTCCTACAGAAGGGAACCAAGGGCAGTGATCCCGGACCCACGCAAGGAGTCTCACCAATTGTATTGGAGCGACCTTAAAACCTTGTTCCTTTAAAATACGTTGAAATATTTCAAGTTGAAGCTTTTGTGACTGAGATGCCAACTGCCCCATGACCAATGTATAAAGTTCGTATAACTTCCCCGCGGCTGCTCACCTGAGTCGTCCTGCGACCGGTGATGAATCGAGCTCGATATGTTGATCCTCCGTTTATCCTCCGTCCGGCTCAACAGGGGTACACCACCGGATATTTCTATTTCCTTTCTTCAAGACCTTCTTTCTTCAGGTCGTTGTCTCCTTTTTTTTTTCTCTTTCTCAATCGTGCCCCACGTTGGGCGCCATTTGTGGTGTATGGTTGCACGGACTCTCACATAAGCATGCGCAGAATCATTTATTGTTACAATACAGGAGAATATATCCTTTACCATAACGGGGAGGTCCCGCTGTCTCCCCCAATCATCACCCAATTCGTATCCCTTATTAACTAAGAAAAACAGTCTCTCTTCCTTTTGGCAAAGATCCACACGACTGCTCTCAGATCCGCTTATTTTCACGATTAACCAGTTACATAATTCTCTTGATGTTTTTCAGTTTCCTTACAGAGGAGACAACTAAGCCAGGTGTTCAGGTCTTATCTCAGGCTTATGTGCGCGTCTGCTAGTTCTCAGCGCACAGGCCGAATTCCTGTCTTATCTTGGCCGAAACTCCCAAATCCACAATTCTTCTCCACAGGAGGGAGGTTAGGACAAGAAACGGGTGGCCCCGTCTGTCCTGCTACTGCCTCCCAAGCCTGTTTCTTATCTCCTGCTCTCTCCCAGTCCTGGTCCCAGCTCCCAGTTGACTTCCAGCCACACCCCAGGCCTGCCTGCTCCTTTAACCATCCCCAATCTGCTATTACTAATGCTTTTATTGGCCAAAGACCTATAAAGCCTGGCTCCCGACCATGCTGCTGCTGCCTTGGCTTGTGGTCTGCCATCCAGGTCCCCACTTCAGGCTAGCTCCGATCCTGCAGCTGGCAGGCCCAGACACCCCTGCTGCTGGGCACCGCTGCTCTGCTGCAGAGGAGGCTCGGGGCTGGCACGCATTTGAGGTGGCTGCAAGGAGCAGCACAGGGTCTGTGTGTTTCACTCACGTTGCATTTGTTATGCTCCTTTACAGGGGCAGCAGAGGAGGTGGAGGGCTCCATGCCTGTGGTGTCAGGGGGTTGTGCTCAGGGGCAGGAGGGCACCACTCCCAACCAGCATCCCCAGGGCAGCACAGGCAGCCTGGCAGAAAGGGTGCGATGGGAAGAGCTCAGCGCAGGCAGCAGAGAAGAGACTGCAGCAAAGAGGCAAAATGCCGAATTTCAGCAAGAGAAAAGAGACTTCCTCGGCATCCAGAGGGGCCCGAGCAGTCTGCTGCAATCCAGAAAAACACTGCTAGATCGAAACCAGGCCTGGGGCAGGTGTTTCAGTCCATTTTCCCCTATTTTGTTTCTGACACGTTCTGTCTTCTCTAATTAAAGTAGCTGGTGGTCCTACCAAGCTGACCCTATTAAAGGGGCTTTAAGAAGGACCATAGACATTATGGCACAAGAAGAAAATGATACAAATGTTTTTGAAATAACTCCATCACCTGAGGGAGTCTGCTAAAACAGAAAACAGAAAGGGCCTGCCCACGCAGTTTATTGTTTGTTGGATGTTTTTCACAGGTGAAAAGCCATTTGAATGTACCTTTCAGAGGAAGAGCCATTCCCCTGCCTTGACTTTTGACCACAACCACCAAGTGCAGGGACTGCTGGCATCTAGACTGAATTTCCTTTGAGTTCCTCTGGCCCGAAAGTCTTCTGGATGTTGACGAGTGCCCTGGCAGCTCCACACATGCAGTCTCATGCCAAGTGTACTGTTTGTCCCTCCGATGTGTGTGTATGTTTTGGAAGACAGTATGTAAACTGAAAACTGTTTTAATACAAATGACTTGCAAGTGGCTATCTGACACAAGGAAGTTCTCTAGACTCCTCCAGTATAAATAACAACAAACTCTAAGGTTTATACAGTTAGTCAATGCATGATTAAATAATGTAAATTAATATAAATCTAAATTTTACTTATTAAATATTTATAGGATACAAATTAGTCTCCAGTGCATCTGGCTCCATTTCAAAAGTGTAACTGCTAGATTAGTGACTGTTTTGTTTCTCTCTCAGTTGGGTGACCAGACTAAAATTTTCCTTTTTCCATTTTACTTTATTTACTAATAAGTCTGCAGTCACGGTTCCTGCTTTTGCTGAGTTGAGCTGAGCAAAACAATTCCTATCTGCCAAGAGAGTGAGTGCCCTAGCTGCCAGTGCTTGTGCGTGAATATGTGTGCACATGATAAATGTATGTGTGCACACATAGACACATGCTGTATGCACATATTGTGTGTGTTGGAGAGGAAGAAGAAGGAAGAAACACTCAATCGCACAGGTAGATCTTTGCATGGAGTGAGGAACAACTCGGTGAGCCGAGGAAGGCTGAGCAACAGCTGTGCTGCAGACACACAGACAGGGAGCTGGCTGGGGAGTCCAAGGCTCTGCTCTCTGCTCCAAGCACAGTTTCTGTAAAAATACAGAAACAATCCAGGCACTAGGCTCCAAGGCCCAGGTTTGTTCTTCCTGAGTGCTCCAGTCATCAGGCTAAAGAGCTATTCCTTCTTTGACCCAGTTAATCTTTAAGGATGACCTTCAGAAGTTAGCAGGAGAGCAGTCTTCAGCCTGGGTTTTAGGGCATCCTCCTCAGAGGTGGACAGTGTGTCCTTTAGTGTCTTAGGGCAGAGAAGGGAATTAAAATGTCATCTTCCACATCTCCAATATCAGTTCTAGCCACTGTACAGCTCTGTCAAAGGAACATGCTCTTTCGTAGCTCCTCCTGTCTTTTTATTTTAAATAAAAGCACTTGCTGCCACTGTGTTTTATGTAGAGCCTAAGCTTGTCGGTACGCATTATGTGTGCTCTGAAGCTGCTTTCCAGTATCAGCAGATGAACTCCTTGTTTGTGCAACCTAATGGCATGTTAGTGGAATATAGGGATTAAGCTGTTTAGACTCCCGAAGTCTGAGATGTTTTGAGACTGCTGCAGAAAGGGAACTTGAGGATCCCTAGAAACATAAGATTTTCCATCTTGAACTTAAGGCCCCCACAGATTTAGGCAGGTATTGAGCCAAAGCTTTTGAAGCTCACAAATCTCAGGTGCATAATGTCCACTGGTACGTAGTTTTGTGGACATGGCCTTACCAACTGCCTACCTCATATCCCTATAAGTTAAAAGATCCGTGACATACAGGTATAAACAGCAGGACTTGGCAAAGAATCAGCATAAATAAGGAGCTTGTGGAGTACAGGGATCTCGTTAGGTCGTGCAGAGAGGAAATTAGAAAGGCAAAAGCCCAGCTAGAACTCAACCTGGCCACTGTCGTGAGAGACAACAAAAAATGCTTTTACAAGTATATTAATGACAAAAGGAGAGCCAAGGAGAATCTCCATCCTCTATTGGATGCGGGGGGGAACATTGCCACCAAGGACGAGGATAAGGCTGAGGTACTCAACGCCTTCTTTGCCTCAGTCTTTAGTAGTCAGAGCGGTTATCCTCAGGGTACTCAGCCCCCTGAGCTGGAAGACAGGGACGGCGAGCAGGATAAACCCACCATAATCCAAGAGGAAGAAGTTAATGACCTGCTACGCCACCTGGACATTCACAAGTCTATGGGGCCGGATGGGATCCACCCGAGGGTACTGAGGGAGCTGGCGGAGGAGCTTGCCGAGCCGCTCTCCATCATTTACCAGCAGTCCTGGTTAACAGGGGAGGTCCCGGACGACTGGAGGCTTGCCAATGTGATGCCCATCTATAAGAAGGGCCGGAAGGAGGATCCGGGTAACTACAGGCTGGTCAGCCTGACCTCGGTGCCGGGGAAGATCATGGAGCGGTTCGTATTGAGGGCGCTCACAAGCCATATGCGGGACAACCAGGGGATCAGGCCCAGCCAGCACGGGTTCATGGAAGGCAGGTCCTGCTTGACCAACCTGATCTCCTTCTATGACCAGGTGACCCGCCTAGTGGATGAGGGAAAGGCTGTGGATGTGGTCTACCTGGACTTCAGGAAAGCCTTTGACACTGTCTCCCACGGCATTCTCCTAGAGAAGCTGGCGGCTCACGGCCTAGACAGGTACACTCTTCCCTGGGTAAAAAACTGGCTGGACGGCTGAGCCCAGAGAGTTGTGGTGAACGGAGTTAAATCCAGTTGGCGGCCGGTCACGAGCGGTGTTCCCCAGGGCTCAGTACTGGAGCCGGACCTGTTCAATATCTTTATCAACGATCTGGACGAGGGGATCGAGTGCTCCCTCAGTAAGTTTGCAGGCGACACCAAGCTGGGTGGGAGTGTTGATCTGCTCGAGGGTAGGAAGGCTCTGCAGAGGGACCTGGACAGGCTGGATCGATGGGCCGAGGCCAATTGTATGAGGTTCAACAAGGCCAAGTGCCGGGTCCTGCACTTGGGCCACAACAACCCCAGGCAACGCTACAGGCTTGGGGAAGAGTGGCTGGAAAGCTGCCCAGAGGAAAAGGACCTGGGGGTGCTGGTTGACAGCCGGCTGAACATGAGCCGGTAGTGTGCTCAGGTGGCCAAGAAGGCCAATGGCATCCTGGCCTGTATCAGAAATAGTGTGGCCAGCAGGAGCAGGGAGGTGATCGTGCCCCTGTACTCGGCACTGGTGAGGCTGCACCTCGAATACTGTGTTCCGTTTTGGGCCCCTCACTACAAGAAGGACATTGAGGTGCTGGAGCGTGTCCAGAGGAGGGCAACGAAGTTGGTGAAAGGCCTGGAGCACAAGTCTTATGAGGAGCGGCTGAGGGAACTGGGGTTGTTTAGCCTGGAGAAGAGGAGGCTGAGGGGAGACCTCATCGCTCTCTACAACTACCTGAAAGGAGGTTGTAGCGAGGTGGGTGTTGGTCTCTTCTCCCAAGTAACCAGTGATAGGACGAGAGGAAATGGCCTCAAGTTGCGCCAAGGGAGGTTTAGATTGGACATTAGGAGAAATTTCTTTACTGAAAGAGTGATCAGGCCTTGGAACAGGCTGCCCAGGGAAGTGGTGGAGTCACCATCCCTGGAGGTATTTAAAAGACGTGTAGATGTGGCGCTTAGGGACATGGTGTAGTGGGCATGGTGTGTTGGGTTGACGGTTGGACACGATGATCTTAGAGGTCTTTTCCAACCTTAATGGTTCTATGATTCTATGATTCACATGAAAATATAATTGAAGAGAAAACAGAAGTTTTGAAATCAAAGCAAATCCCTTTATCTTCTTGCTTCTGCTTTCTAAGAAGAACTGAAAGTGTTGTAACAACTGCCATGCAGGACGCTGCTACCACTGATGTATTTAACATCAGAAATTAATGAAACTCTCCTAAAATCCTACCATGAAGCATCCAAAGCCAGGGGCTGCAGAAAAGGCTGAAGGCTGGCTTCCTGGAGAAGGACCTGTGTCCTTACAAGTGAACCTGCTGTTTTGCAGTTCTCAAATATGTTACGGATATAGCACCACACAGCATGCTTGTGTATAAATTGCATATGAAAGATTGCTTTTGAACAGGAAGTTTCCGCACTATAGGAAGCATCTGGAACTAAGTCTGTGTTGCAGTCTAAATAATTATGACTTGTAATAACACTATGCACAAGAACTGAACTCGAAGCTTTTTGCAAGTAGGCTAGAAGAAATCTAGAGCTCCACAATCAGCCAAGTGGGAAAAAAGACAGGTCCTAAACCTCTCAAAAGATCTCACTCATTTGGCAGCTATGTCCTGTGGTGTATGATTGCATGGACTCTCACATAAGCATGTGCAGAATCATTTATTGTTACAATACAGGAGAATATATCCTTTACCATAACGGGGAGGTCCCGCTGTCTCCCCCAATCATCACCCGACTCGTATCCCTTATAAACTAAGAAAAACAGTCTCTCTTCCTTTTGGCAAAGATCCACACGACTGCTCTCAGATCCGCTTATTCTCACGGTTAACCAGTTACATAATTCTCTTGATGTTTTTCAGTTTCCTTACAGAGGAGACAACTAAGCCAGGTGTTCAGGTCTTATCTCAGGCGTATGTGCGCGTCTGCTAGTTCTCAGCGCACAGGCCGAATTCCTGTCTTATCTTGGCTGAAACTCCCAAATCCACAATTCTTCTCCACATCTCCCCCTTTTTTGTTTATCACCACCCCATTGGTAAGTAAGGTCACCATGATGCGAGCTTCTATTTTGCGCACGTTGCGGATCACAGACCGAAGGACCTGCAGGAACACTAGGAACAAAATAAACATTCCTGCCCCTATGCCAATAAACACCCACATGCGTAGATTGAGGCCATTAAACCAATTTTTTGGATTTATCCAAGACAAGTCTTGCTGTAACCTGTCAAACACACTTTGGCTAGTCAATTCCTGTAATCTGTGAATCTGATCCTGCAGCTGATCATGTAAAGATTGAATATTTCGCTGCAATGACAAATCGAATGCTCCCATCAAATGTCGCTTAATAAAAGTCCAATCATGTTGTGATGAATTCCATGGTAATGGGGTTACACATAAAGATTTGTGTACGTGTTCCCAATCACACGGCAGACTAATTCTCATTTTTAACGCTTCCTGCCGATCCCCCAACCACATCACAGTAGCCTCTAGGGCTTGTAGCCGAGATAATACCTCCTCATCAACTTTCTCTTGAATTTGGAATTCTTTAGTAACATTGGTTAATGCCTCACTTACCTCATGTGCAGTTTTTACAGATTGTGTCAAGGAAGCGATAGCTGCAGTGGCACTTGCTAAAATAATAACAGCAGAAATAATTGCAAAAATTAACCAACCTAAGAATCGTTTTGCTCTTTTCTTAGACTTCTCTATATCTTCTACTAGAATTCTAACAAATCTACCCAAACCATCCTCCCCTTCCCACTGTCTGGTTAAATTAACTGGTATCCATAGTTCTGCCCGACGTCGAAGGGGAAAAATATAAGCAGTTTCATTAAAATCATGTTTAGATATACAACTTCTAAAAGAAGGAGAATAAAGCTGAATACAAAAGGAGTGATTACATCGAGTAATGTTTACACGCGAAGTCATAGCAAAAAGATAAGGATGAGTAGTACATACCGTCACATTAATTTCATGTATTATACTCAGATTAGCTTGTGTTTTGTTGACAATCCATACTTGAGATAGTTGCCTCGTAAAAAAAGGCAAAGCTAAACGCCACACATTCGGTTGTGGAGGAGAAAATGAACCATTATACTCCATCTGTAGGATGGGTCCTGCGGACCCACCATTGAGCCAGACTATTGAATGATTGGCTTTCTGAAAAGGCAAAACAGATTGATTCAAAGATGGATCCCAAAATGACCCATAAGGGCCCCAATCTATAATACGACCGATGGTTAAATTTTGCTCTCGAGGCTGTTCTCCCAAGCATGGCTTCCAACCAAATTGTGTGATCGATGAGAGTTTGTGCAAAATGCATTGCGGAAAATCAGGAACAAAGTCACCAATTAACATATCATTATCAATAGTATTTTTTGATGCCAACCCAGGAATGGTGACCATAGTAAGGTTCGCCCGTTTTCCATGTGACACTGGTACTAAGTGTTGCTGTGTTTCAACGATCACACAATACTCTGACTTATTATCTACGGTAAGACGTAATGGAGGAAAATCAGAAACAAACATTGTGTCATTAGCATAATGTGTATCATTTTTCCTATCTAGAGATGGGGGAACCCAAATGCCACCTGACCATAAAGTATCACTATTGCTAATAGGGATATTAGCATCCCACCATGCGTCCCACCATGTCAAAGGTCGGAAAAAAGGCGGGTCCACCACATGTGCCCAATAAACGTGAGCTTCCACAGGTTGAAACATCATGGTAGTGCCAATTCCCCATAGCATTATCGTGGGACAAGATTGAACAGAAAACAGCACTGTAGACCATATTACTAATGTTGACCTGATTGCATTACCGAACCGTCATAGGAGCAGCATCCTCTCGTTGTTTTTCCTCGGGTCCTTTTTCTGGGCCATCTGCCAACACTTGCGCTGGCTTGACATTCTTCGCAGGGACCCAATATGGGCCTGTAGGAAGAGAAACACAAGCGTATCCCTGTCCCCAGGTAAGCAAGGGAACTGGACCTTTCCATAGACCAAATTCTAAGTGTTTATAAAATACCTTTGGATACACTTCAGTAACCTCTCCTGTTCGAAAATGCCGGTCAGCAGCTGAATGATATTGCTGCTTTGTCCCTGACAAATTTAAAAAATTGAATACATATGTGGCTTTATCTAACACCTCCTGAGGCGTAGTTCCCAACGGATTCCCCCTTTTTTGTTTTTCAAGAATCAGCTTTAAGGAAGAGTGAGCACGTTCCACAATTGCTTGACCTGTGGGGGAATGCGGAATACCTGTAACATGATACACGCCCCATGCCTGTAGGAATAATAACAACCGTTTAGAGACATAGGCAGGTCCATTATCTGTTTTGAGTTTACGGGGGACCCCCAATACTGCAAAGCATCGAAGAAGATGTTTGATAACATCATGAGCACGTTCACCCGTATGAGCTGTTGCGACCAAAAACCCAGAAAAGGTATCAACAGACACATGAACAAAGCGCAAACGACCAAAGGAGGAAACATGAGTAACATCCATCTGCCATAGTTCATTGGAAGTCAGTCCCCTGGGATTCACAGCAGATACTACTGGCATTGGCGTGAGCCGCTGACAATCCGGGCAAGCACAAACGATGTCCTGGGCCTGTTCAGCTGTAAGAGAAAACTGCTTCCGTAAGGAGCGAGCATTCTGATGAAAAAATTCATGGGATAATTTTGCTTGTTCCAAACGGCGAGGTAGGACTGCCATCAGAGTGAGCGCATCCGCAGCAGCATTACCGGAAATGAGCGGTCCTGGTAAATTAGTATGAGATCGGATATGCATAATAAAATACGGAAATCGTCTAACACGCAGCAGCTGTGCTAACTGTATTAGTAAAGAAAATAGTTGCTTATTATCTACTTCTCGAATAAATGCAGTCTCTATGCGCTGTACTATGCCTGTGACATAAGCTGAGTCTGCCACTATATTAAGTGGTATTTGAGAAAACAATTCAAAAGCGTGAACAGCAGCTGCTAATTCAACTACCTGCGTAGATCCAGGTAGAGAAGTAACATCCGAAGACCAGGAGGCCTGATCTGCTTCCTCCACTTGGTGTTCAGACGTTTTCCGTCCTCCCGGCATCTTCCACACCACTACAGCTTTACCTGTTTTTCCAGATCCATCAATGAAAACAGTTTGCGCCTGTGGAATAGGCACAGAACTTAATAGTATGCGTGGCTGTAGTGGTAGAGACTGTAAGGAATTCAAAAGTCGATGGCATGGTAAGTTGTGTTCTATGGAATTAACGTAATCCGCCATTGCAATCTGAAAACTCAGGCTGTTTTGTAATAATGTCCAAAATTCATCTCCTGTGAAAGGCAAATGCATAACATCTGGATCTCGACCTGTCAATTGTTGACATCGTAGTCGACCTTGTGATATCAAACGAGAGATCATTTCAATTGCAGTGGTCAATGTCTTACTAAATGAGTGAGGTAAAAACAGCCATTCCAGAATGCGTAAGGCATCCTTTTCACTTTGTACCCTAGCATCCCATTGTCCCAGTAAGGCAAACGGCTGAAAAGAGTGGTAAATAAGGAACAATCGAACTGGCAACGATAGCCGGATTCGATGTGCGAAGGTATCATTAATTTTATCCATTACCTGTTGCAATGCTTCTTGGCCTGGTTCCGAAAGAGATCTGGGGGATGCCAAATCAGGATCCCCTTTCAGCAACGAGAACAAGGGTGACAGTTCATGGGTGGTAATTCCCAATAGAGGTCGCACCCAATTGATTGTGCCCAACAACTTCTGTAGATCATTCAGAGTACTTACAGTAGTAGCAAGCCGCAAGGCTTGTGGACACACATGCGACTCGAAGAGTTTCCAGCCTAGGTATTTCCAAGGAGAAACTGACTGTACCTTCTCTGCTGCTATCTGAAATCCATATCGATGTAATTCTGTGGACAAACACTCAAAAATTTGAGAGAGATATGATTCTGTCTCAGCTGCCAACAAGATATCATCCATATAATGATACAATACAATATTTTTATACTGTTGACGAATTGACAAAAGTGCCTCTCCCACCACTATTTGACAAATGGTAGGACTATTCTTCATGCCTTGAGGTAAAACAACCCAATGGAACCGTTGCATAGGTCGATCATTGTTAATTGTAGGAACAGAAAAAGCAAACCAAATACAATCCTCTGGGTGTAGATAAATTGTAAAAAAGCAGTCTTTGAGATCAATAACTTTTAAATGCCAATCATCAGGGATCATGGTAGGATTTGGGGTCCCGGGCTGTAAGGCCCCCATGGATACCATAACAGCATTAATAGCTCGCAAATCCTGTAACAATCTCCATTTTCCTGATTTTTTAGGTATGACAAAAATAGGTGTGTTCCAAGGACTGGTGGATGGCACTATGTGTCCTAATTGTAATTGCTCCTGTACTAATTCCCAAGCTTTTTCTAGCCGCTCACCCTTCAAAGGCCACTGATCAACCCACACTGGCTTGTCTGTAAGCCAAGTCAGTTTCAGGCATGGCTGTACTTCAGTGGCCTTCATTAAAAATGTGTCTTAAGTGCTACATTCCATTGTTGCAACAGATCACGTCCCCATAGGGTACATGGGACATTTAAAACATAGGGTTTCAGCATGGCATGTTTATTTTCCGGGCCTTCCACCAGTAAAGAATGCAAGCTCTGCCATGGTATTTGGGTACCACCAACTCCGGTAACGGCAGCAAAAACTTGTACTAATGGCCAATCAGAGGGCCATTCAGATCTCTGAATTATCGAGACATCCGCCCCTGTATCCACCAGTCCAGTAAAAGCACGGCCATTTACTTTACACATCAACATAGGCTGACCCGTAGTTATCTTTTGAGTCCAGAATATTTGAGGCAAACCTGTGCTTCCAAATCCTGCTGACCCCCTCTGCTGGCCTAATATAGGATCTCCCTTCTCCCTTTGAACATTAGGCAACAAAATTAGCTGAGCAATGCGCTCCCCCGCGGGAATAGTACACGGAGGAGTAGGAGTCCAAGCCATAATTTTAATTTCCCCAGTATAATCAGTATCAATCACCCCAGGAAGAACAAAAAGTCCTGCCTTGGAGGTTGAGGAATGTCCTATCAATACGGCACAAAACCCTGCTGGTAAAGGACCATACACTCCAGTGGGGAGTATGTTAACAGATTGATCTCGTATTACTGTTGATTGGCTGGTGGCCAGATCCAACCCGGCGCTTCCGAATGTAGCTGGCTTAAGGGCATGGACGGTTGGCAATTGTTGACATTTACTTCGTGCGAATTCACCGCCCAGGTTGAGACTTGCGCCACCGGCCCTGAAATCGGGGTCCTGTTGAAGGTTCTTGGGGCGCCGGACCTCGCGCCCCTCCTCCTGTTTCCCTGCATCAGTCCTGGGAGCAGGTTACCATCCTTATCAAATTTGGATCGACATTGGTTACCCCAGTGATATCCCTTCTGACAACGAGGACACAGCTGAGCGGGACCTTTAATTTGGCCCTTTGTTCCTCGTCTTGCTCTGGGGCAATCTTTTTTAATATGACCTTCCTGGCCACATACAAAACACTTAGTCGCCGCTCGAGCCACCGTTAGTTGTTGAGCCAACGCCGCTGCTAATATCTCCGCTTTAAACTGTTCTGACCCCACATTTTGACAAGCTCTGATCAAATCAGTTAAAGTCTTTGCCCGATTCCGAACGGGATCTATAGCTTTTCTACAATCAGAATTAGCATTCTCAATTGCAAGCTGAAAAAGCAACAACTCGGCGGCTTCAGGAGACTCTATCTGACGTTGTATAGCAGTTTGTAATCGATCTAAAAATTGCACATAGGGTTCTTGCGCAAATGATGATTCCAGCTTGCCAGAATCCGGCACTCGCCTTAATGCTTTCATAGCCAAATCAGCCGCCTGTGTAAGCAGTTCACGGGGTAAGGTGGCTTGTGCAGCAGGTGACGCCCAATTCCCTTCACCTAACATTTCATCTCGCCCATAGGGTAGTTGCAAATTGTCCAAATTGTCCATTACCTTTGCAATAACAAGTTCACAATACTCAAAAAACCACACAGAATACTGCACCGCTGACAAAACAAGGCGTAATACAGACTTCCAATCTAAAGGAGTCATCGTATAAGATTCCCCTATTGCTTGCAATAAGTTTATAGTAAATGAAGCCCGTAACCCGTACTCCTTTATCGATTTGCGCACCTCCTTAATCACCTCATATGGTAAATGAGCATACTCTGGCGCTCTGCCAGGTCGATAAATTACAGGCATTGCCTGGAGAAGCGTTATATCCCCCTTTTTTAATGCCTCCGTACGACACTCATCAAAGGACAGCCTTGGCGCTACCGTACCTAAAGGCTGATATGTGGGGGGTGTGCGCGGATCCCCGCAGCGGATCTCCTCGGGGGGGGAAGGCGCAAATGGTGGTGGTTTCATGACGGACAACCGAGAAAGTGTCTTTTGTCTCTGTCGATGTAAGATTTCATCTGCCGTTGGCACGGATGCAGCCATTGCTTTAACTGGCGAGAGTGGAGGGTATAAATCAGGCTCTCGTTCGGGGTCTATCAAGCCCGTGTCAAAGGGATCGTCTGGCTCCGAATCATCCTTCAGAGGCGGGGGCTCCGCCTGAGGCATTACAGTTTCATCAGGAGCCAACAGTTCAAACGAATCTTCCCCATCTTTTGATTCTCCCACCGGTATTGCTGGATCAGTCACATTTTGCAACACCTGTTCGACAGGGCATAACTTTTGCAGAGCCGTATACACAACTCGCCAGGTAATCAATATTCCCTCTGGAACTTCTAGTTGCAAAATCTGTTTAGTCTGTAATTCCTCACCCACTTTTTGCCATTGCTTTAAATCATAACACCCAGCCGTTCCTACAGAAGGGAACCAAGGGCGGTGATCCCGGACCCACGCAAGGAGTCTCACCAATTGTATTGGAGCGACCTTAAAACCTTGTTCCTTTAAAATACGTTGAAATATTTCAAGTTGAAGCTTCTGTGACTGAGATGCCGACTGCCCCATGACCAATGTATAAAGTTCGTATAACTTCCCCGCGGCTGCTCACCTGAATCGTCCTGCGACCGGTGATGAATCGAGCTCGATATGTTGATCCTCCGTTGATCCTCCGTCCGGCTCAACAGGGGTACACCACCGGATATTTCTATTTCCTTTCTTCAAGACCTTCTTTCTTCAGGTCATCGTCTTTTTTTTTTTTTTTTTCAATCGTGCCCCACGTTGGGCGCCATTTGTGGTGTATGATTGCACGGACTCTCACATAAGCATGCACAGAATCATTTATTGTTACAATACAGGAGAATATATCCTTTACCATAACGGGGAGGTCCCGCTGTCTCCCCCAATCATCACCCGACTCGTATCCCTTATAAACTAAGAAAAACAGTCTCTCTTCCTTTTGGCAAAGATCCACACGACTGCTCTCAGATCCACTTATTCTCACGGTTAACCAGTTACGTAATTCTCTTGATGTTTTTCAGTTTCCTTACAGAGGAGACAACTAAGCCAGGTGTTCAGGTCTTATCTCAGGCGTATGTGCGCGTCTGCTAGTTCTCAGCGCACAGGCCGAATTCCTGTCTTATCTTGGCTGAAACTCCCAAATCCACAATTCTTCTCCACAATGTCCTTCGATCAAATAAATGTGGATCTAGAGTACACAACGGACTGACATTTTTTTCTTCAAAGAGGGTACAAGAAATTAAGCAGGTAGGATCAGGGGAAGTTAAGATCAGCAAGCAGGAGCTCCGCGCTGGTTTGTGTACTGGCCATCAGTGTCCCTATGTGGACATAGGGCTAGATGCACAGACCTGCCCCACTGTTGTTTCATGACTAGGAAAATTGGATGGCATGAGGATGGGAGAGGTGTTTCCTTTCCTACCCTTCCCTCTTCCAGCTGAATCCAAGGAATGTTCTTTAACATTTCTTCAGACGTTGAAAAAGAAAGTAAAAGGGACCACCGATTTAGTTTATAGCATGTTGTTGAATGCATGACTATGAATGCAATGCAGCTAACAGTATAAGCGCCTTAAATATCTTATAAACAGAACTACATAACAAGGAAGCCTTATGTATCACTTTTTTCAGTGAAATGCTATGTTTTACTTCCTACATTATAAAAATAAAAAGCAGAAGACTTGCAACAGAACCTTTCCAAGCTGTGGTGCTGCTATGGGATGTATTATCTAAAATATGCATGCAGAGAAGGGTAGCCAGGGGATGTGAATCTCTCTCCACACATTGTGAAGGCTCTGAGTGATCACTTGTCAAATATTAACATTACATGGAGTACTTTCAAAATCAATGAAGAAGCCAGAACACGTTGGACCCATTTACCACAGCCTAATCAGCCAAGTAAGCTCAGATCATTAAACTGATTATGAGTGGCTGAAATAATTAAGGATTCCCTTCTCATGTGATATTGTTGGAATTCTTTGTTACAGAACAACTGCATGGTCATTAGTTAACACTATGCATGTGCCCAGACATTTGCTGGATTTGATAAACAATCCTTGTTCTTGAGAAACTTTGGTGGCCTTTGTGAGCAACAGTCAGTGACAAGTAAGTAAGAACAAGCAACTTATATGTTCAGGGAAGTTTTCTTGGGAAGATCATTTTTTTGTGAGGAAAAAAAAGAGAAAATGATAACTGGCATATAAGAGTGCCTCTATAAAACTGTGGGGTTCATTGCCAGACATGCTCTCTCTATCCTGTTTGCATAGAGAAAAAGTAACCCCTGATGATTGATTGCATTAACTAGATATCTGCATTCTACAGAACTTTCCTGAGGATTTATACTATGCCAGGTCATTTCTCATATTTATGATTAATCTAGAATAAAGTCAACAAACAACTTGCCTTTTTCTGGCAAACATCTAACAAATTCTATACTGGTACCAGTTGCAGTTTTTTGGGTAAATTGATCCTCATTCATCATAAATCTGTACACAGATGTAGACACACATATCTTCGTGTTCTCAATCAACTTGAACATTAATAGGCAAACTTACTCCGGACTGCAATTAGGCATGTTAAATTCTTTGTTGTAAGCACTGTATTTGCTTTTTATATTTAAAACACAGTTCTGATTTCAGCTCATCAGTTCTTTTCTGATGTAAAGATCCAGTTGATAATTTTTACCCATTATGGGTGACATCCATTTTTTTCTTACACCACATTGGGCTTTAGATCCAACCTGTACTGAATTAAAAGCGGGTACAAGTGCAAGACTTTGGCCAGGCCCTAATCTCAATCTGTTAAGTGCCTGCTAGCATTCTTGATGTATTAATTAAGGTCTAAATTTTGGAAAAGCCACAGGAGTCTCTAACTTGAACTTAACTGGTTATGTAAATCTGCCCTTACAGTACTGTGGACAGGGTAAAAAAATCAGTCCAAATATCAGGGCCAGTGTATGGCACTTCAAACATACAGAACATGTTTTTGCTGAGGAAAATACTATGAACTTAAAATGTCTGAGAAGAGAGTGTTTCAGCTGTGGCCAAAGCCTTGTTCTAAGTGGAGAACTGCCAAGCCAGATGACAGAGCTACATCACATGGTCCCAGAGCATGCAACATGACAAGCAGGGCTAGCACAGGAGTACTCTGCCCAAATAACGTTATATCAGCTAAACCTGAGTCCTCTGTGGCTCCTTAACATCATTTCCAACAGGGTCAGTAATCTCTGTGGGAATGATGGAAGTTAATCTTTTCCCTTCCTTTCCCCAATTGTCGTCCAGCTAATGATTAAAGCAACCCCCGGGAAACAGAAGATGTGGCTTTCAGTCACTAGGGATTAAGGTGAGCCTACAACCCTTTCCTAGGTGGTGCTGCTTTAGCCGGGATGGAAATGGTAGATTTGCAGGAGCAAACATAAGGTTCACTTTGGTTTTGATACTGCTTTTTTATTAAATGCACATGACAGACTAAGACAGAAATATTTTAAATACAGAAAATACTAACATAACAATGAGTTACGACTAATTTTCTCTAGGCATGGTAATGCTTGATACAGCACAGCATGGTGCAGTGGATATAAAGCATTCCAGATATCATGATCAGAAAAAATCTGAATTCAGGAATGAAGAGGTTAAAATATGTGCAGTGTTTCTTGAACTTACAGGCCTGCTTCATACATCAGTGAAAGGACCACATTTTATAGTTTATTGCAAGTCTTTTTTTTTTCCCTTCTGAAGAATGACCTGACAGGAAATATAAACAGGCTTTTGCAGAACTACTTTAAAATCACTCTTTATCTTTCATCATATTTTCTAGCAGCTATGTTTTATTATAAACACTATAAGTGGAGTTGGGGAAACAATATAGAAAGAGGAGCATGAACGCATGAAAGATATTGATGCAAAGTGCTGTGAGGAACTCTTACGAGAGACTTTGACCTTTTTTTCTTTTGCCTTCTTCCACACATATGTGCATTTTCCCTGAAAAAAAGGGCAATCCCTTCCTATTGTGCTCTGACAAGTAAACCAGTCTACAATAGTGTCTCCATTTTGAAAAAAATACTCAGTTTTTATATTTTGCATATATGTTTATAATGGAATTCTTACCACTTTAGCATAATGCCTTCATACATCCTTAATAAATTTCCACATCCACACAAATCCTACAGAAGCTAGACATCAAGCTTAGAACTATGTGGGAGGTGGACAAAAATTGAGAAAAACTGGAATAAATAAATAAATGGATTGTCATTGAGTTTCTTGGGATTCCTGGCTGTCTGATGTAAAACGGCATTTAATTCCACAGATGTGTGTGCGTGTATGTACATATATAAATATAGTATGCATATATATAGAGAGAGATGTATTTATTCCAGGTGCAAATCTTCCTGGTAGGCCTATTTCTACAGAGTAAGCAGATGTGCATGAGGCTTAATACGAGTAAGACAAACCACAGTTGAAAGGTATTCAACAGAGATGTCATGGAGACTTGCCAATTACATTTCACTTATAACTGATCAATTCCTTTTCCCTTGCTTTCTCTCTGCCTGTCATCTCTATTTATCAGCCAAATCTCTTTCATTGCCTCCACTTCAGCTTGGACGCAGGCCTATTTCAGACAGTTTTAAAATATTTCTCATGTATAAAGCTTTTATATATTTTCTACATCCATCCTGCATGGCAAAATAAGAGATGCTTTACATTTTTAGTATCTCACAAATGGTTTTGATTATTTTTATATGATTTGACCCTATGAACAATTCAAAGAATTACCAGTGTATCAGCTTTAGTACAGTGAAAATATTTTGAAAGTATGTGCAGTTCACGTGTGATATCAGGATATCTTTCTTGACCTACATAGACTTAGCCCAGAACTGACACTAAAATAATTTAAAGTAATTTAAAACTAAAGTTTCAGATTCTGCTCTATTATTCAGGTTTCAGTGAGGAAAAAATTCTACTCTGATTGCTGATGGAAATCAGTGATTTCACACTTCAGGTTGTTGGTTGCACACACATGGGACTGACCCAGTGTGTAAGATACTGCTCTAAAAACATGTAATAGAATAGAATAGAATAGAATAGAATAGAATAGAATAGACTATTTCAGTTGGTAGGGACCTACAATGATCATCTAGTCCAACTGCCTGACCACTCCAGGGCTGACCAAAAGTTAAAGCATATTATTAAGGGCATTGTCCAAATGCCTCTTAAACACTGACAGGCTTGGGGCATCAACCACCTCTCTAGGAAGCCTGTTCCAGTGTTTGACCACCCTCTCGGTAAAGAAATGCTTCCTAACGTCCAGTCTGAATCACCCCTGGCGCAGCTTTGAACCATTCCCACACATCCTGTCACTGGATAACAGGGAGAAGAGATCAGCACCTGCCTCTCCACTTCCCCTCCTCAGGAAGCTGCAGAGACCAATGAGGTCGCCCCTCAGCCTCCTTTTCTCCAAACTAGACAAACCCAGAGTCCTTAGCTGCTCCTCATAGGACATGCCTTCCAGCCCTTTCACCAGCTTTGTTGCCCTCCTCTGGATGCATTCAAGGACCTTCACATCCTTCTTCAATTGTGGGGCCCAGAACTGCACACAACACTCAAGGTGAGGCCGCACCAATACTAAATACAGTGGGATAATCACCTCTCTTGACTGGCTGGTTATACTGTGTTTGATGCACCCCAGGATGCGGTTTGCCCTCTTGGCTGCCAGAGCACACTGCTGACTCACATTGAGCCTGCTGTCAACCAGCACCCCCAGATCCCTTTCTACAGGGCTGCTCTCCAGCCACTCCACTCCCAATTTATACTTGTGCCTGGCGTTACTCCGTGCCAGGTGCAGAATCCGGCATTTGGACTTGTGAAATTTCATGCCATTGATGATGGCCCAATGTTCCAATCTATCTAGATCCCTCTGCAAGGCCTCTTGTCCCTCGAGAGAGTCAACAGCACCTCCCAGTTTGGTATCATCAGCAAACTTGCTAATGGTGCATTCAACTCCTGCATCCAGATCATTGATAAAAATATTGAACAGAACTGGCCATAGAATTGAGCCCTGAGGAACACTGCTAGTGACTGGTCTCCAGCCAGATGTAGGTCCATTCACTACAACCCTCTGAGCTCTGCCATTCAGCCAGTTCTTCTTTAGAAGTCCCGAAGCGATCAAAAGGGACATCAGGGCACTGGGGCGACTGGTGGAAGGATCGGGAGCACAGGTAGTGTTTTCCTCGATCCCTTTAGTGGCAGGGAGGAATACTGAAGGGAACAGGAAAACACACCTGATCAACACGTGGCTCAGGGGCTGGTGCCATCAGCAGAATTTTGGCTTCTTTGACCACGGGGAGGTTTACACGGCACCGGGCCTGCTGGCGACGGACAGAGTTCAGCTGTCTCACAGGGGGAAAAGGATTCTTGCGTATGAGTTGGCGGGGCTCATCAAGAGGGCTTTAAACTAGGTTCGAAGGGGGAAGGGGATAAAACCAGGCTCACTAGAGAAAAGCCTAGGGGCGGCACGCCAATGTCAGGGGAGAAATCGGCAGCCCAGCTCAAGTGCATCTACACCAATGCACGCAGCGTGGGCGGCAAACAGGAGGAGCTGGAAGCCATTGTGCAGCGGGGTAGCTATGACTTAGTCGCCATCACGGAAACATGGTGGGATGAGTCGCACGACTGGAGTGCTGCAATGGATGGCTATAAGCTCTTCAGAAGGGACAGGCGAGGAAGGAGAGGCGGTGGGGTAGCCCTGTATGTCAGGGAGTGCTTTGACTGTCTAGAGCTCAATGGTAGTGATGACGAGGTCGAGTGCTTGTGGGTAAGGATGAGGGGGAAGGCCAACAAGGCAGATATCCTGCTGGGAGTCTGTTATAGACCACCTAGCCAGGATGAGGAGGCAGACGAAATATTCTACCAGAGGCTGGCAGAAGTCTCCCAGTCGCTAGCCCTTGTTCTCGTGGGGGACTTCAACTTTCCGGACGTCTGCTGGAAATACCACACGGCAGAGAGGAAACAGTCGAGGAGGTTCCTGGAGGGTGTGGAAGATAACTTCCTGGCACAGCTGGTAAGCGAGCCTACTAGGGGGAGGTGCCTCGCTTGACCTGCTGTTCACAAACAGAGAAGGACTGGTGGGAGATGTGGTGGTCGGAGGCCGGCTTGGGCTTAGCGACCATGAAATGATAGAATTCTCGATACTTGGTGAAGTAAGGAGGGGGGCCAGCAAAACCATGGACTTCCGGAGGGCGGACTTTGGCCTGCTCAGGACACTGGTCGAGAGGGTCCCTTGGGAGACAGTCCTGAGGGGCAGGGGGGTCCAGGAGGGCTGGACATTCTTCAAGAAGGAAGTCTTAAAGGCACAGGAGCAGGCTGTCCCCATGTGCCGCAAGAAGAACGGGCGGGGAAGACGACCGGCCTGGCTGAACGGGGAGCTCTGGCTGGGACTCAGGAAAAAAAGGAGAGTTTACCACCTTTGGAAGAAGGGGCAGGCAACTGAAGAAGAGTACAGGGATCTCGTTAGGTCGTGCAGAGAGGAAATTAGAAAGGCAAAAGCCCTGCTAGAACTCAACCTGGCCACTGTCGTGAGAGACAACAAAAAATGCTTTTACAAGTATATTAATGACAAAAAGAGAGCCAAGGAGAATCTCCATCCTCTATTGGATGCGGGGGGGAATGTTGCCACCAAGGACGAGGATAAGGCTGAGGTACTCAACGCCTTCTTTGCCTCAGTCTTTAATAGTCAGACCAGTTACTCTCAGGGTACTCAGCCCCCTGAGCTGGAAGACAGGGACGGCGAGCAGGATAAACCCCCCATAATCCAAGAGGAAGAAGTTAACGACCTGCTACGCCACCTGGACGTTCACAAGTCTATGGGGCCGGATGGGATCCACCCGAGGGTACTGAGGGAGCTGGCGGAGGAGCTTGCCAAGCACGCTCTCCATCATTTACCAGCAGTTCTGGTTAACAGGGGAGGTCCCGGACGACTGGAGGCTTGCCAATGTGATGCCCATCTATAAGAAGGGCTGGAAGGAGGATCCGGGGAACTACAGGCCGGGGGAAGATCATGGAGCAGTTCGTTTTGAGGGCGCTCACGAGCCATGTCTGGGACAACCGGGGGATCAGGCCCAGCCAGCATGGGTTCATGGAAGGCAGGTCCTGCTTGACCAACCTGATCTCCTTCTATGACCAGGTGACCCGCCTAGTGGATGAGGGAAAGGCTGTGGATGTGGTCTACCTGGACTTCAGGAAAGCCTTTGACACTGTCTCCCACAGCATTCTCCTAGAGAAGCTGGCGGCTCACGGCCTAGACAGGTACACTCTTCCCTGGGTAAAAAACTGGCTGGACGGCCGAGCCCAGAGAGTTGTGGTGAACGGAGTTAAATCCAGTTGGCGGCCGGTCACGAGCGATGTTCCCCAGGGCTCAGTACTGGGGCCGGTCCTGTTCAATATCTTTATCAATGATCTGGACGAGGGGATCGAGTGCTCCCTCAGTAAGTTTGCAGGCGACACCAAGCTGGGTGGGAGTGTTGATCTGCTCGAGGGTAGGAAGGCTCTGCAGAGGGACCTGGACAGGCTGGATCGATGGGCCGAGGCCAACTGTATGAGGTTCAACAAGGCCAAGTGCCGGGTCCTGCACTTCGGCCACAACAACCCCAGGCAACGCTACAGGCTTGGGGAAGAGTGGCTGGAAAGCTGCCCAGAGGAAAAGGACCTGGGGGTGCTGATTGACAGCCGGCAGAACATGAGCCGGCAGTGTGCCCAGGTGACCAAGAAGGCCAATGGCATCCTGGCCTGTATCAGAAATAGTGTGGCCAGCAGGAGCAGGGAGGTGATCGTGCCCCTGTACTCGGCACTGGTGAGGCCACACCTCGAATACTGTGTTCCGTTTTGGGCCCCTCACTACAAGAAGGACATGGAGGTGCTGGAGCGTGTCCAGAGAAGGGCAACGAAGCTGGTGAAGGGCCTGGAGCACAAGTCTTATGAGGAGCGGCTGAGGGAACTGGGACTGTTTAGTCTGGAGAAGAGGAGGCTGAGGGGAGACCTCATCACGCTCTACAACTACCTGGAAGGAGGTTGTAGCGAGGTAGGTGTTGGTCTCTTCTGCCAAGTAACTAGCGATAGGACGAGAGGTAATGGCCTCAAGTTGCACCAGGGGAGGTTTAGATTTGACATTAGGAGAAATTTCTTTACTGAAAGAGTGGTCAGGCCTTGGAACAGGCTGCCCAGGGAAGTGGTGGAGTCACCATCCCTGGAAGTATTTAAAAGACGTGTAGACGAAGCGCTTAGGGACATGGTGTAGTGGGTATGGTGGTGTTGGGTTGACGGTTGGACTCGATGATCTTAGAGGTCTTTTCCAACCTTAATGATTCTATGATTCTATGATTCTTCACCCAGAGCACCGTGAACCTGCTCATCTCACAGTTGGACAACTTGTCCAGAAGGATGCTGTGAGGGACAGTATCAAAAGCCTCGCTAAAATCCAGAAAAACTACATCCACCGCCTTCCCTTCATCCACTAGGCGGGTGACCCTATCATAGAAGGATATCCAATTAGTTAAACAGGACTTTCCCTTTGTGAACCCATGTTGACTGTGCCTGAGGATTGCATTGTCCTTTAAATTTCTTTCAATAGCACCCAGTATGATCTTCTCCATAATTTGTCCAGGTACTGAGGTTAGACTAACAGGTCTGTAGTTTCCTGGGTCTTCCCTCATGCCCTTCTTGTAAATTGGAATAACATTGGCTTGCTTCCAGACAGCGGGGACCTCCCCAGACTCCCAAGACCTTTGGTAGATGATCGAGAGGGGTCCTGCCATAACATCCGCCAACTCCTTCAGTACTCTGGGATGAATCCCATCAGGCCCCATGGACTTACGAACATTCGGCTGATACAGCTGGTCCCTTACCATTTCAGTGTCCACAAATGGAAAGTCAGTTCCCGCAGTCGTGGTCCTCTGACTCAGAAGGCCAGGCAGCCCAAGGTCTTTCAGTATTATTAAAGACTGAGGCAAAAAAAGCATTGAATGCCTCTGCCTTTTCTTCATTCCTATTAGTCAGATGATCATCTTCAACAAGTATCAGTCCAAAGTTTTCTTTAGACCTCCTCTTGCTATTAACGTACTTAAAAAAGCCCTTCTTCTTGTCTGACACAACACTGGCCGGTTTCAACTCTAGTTGAGCTTTGGCCTTTCGTGTCTTCTCCCTGCATATACGAACCACAGCTCTGTAATCTTCCTGCGAAGCCTGACCTTGCTTCCAGAGATCGTACAATTTCTTTTTCCTCTTGAGCTCCACGAGGAGTTCCCTGTTCAGCCAAGCTGGTCTTCTGCCTCACTTGCTTGACTTGCGACACAATGGGATTGCCTGCTCCTGTGCTTTTAAAAGGTGTTTCTTAAAGACTGACCAGCTCTCATGGACCCCTAAGCCCTCAAAAGCAGATTCCAAGGGGACACTGCTAACTAGCTCCCTGAATAGCTTAAAGTTTGCTCTCCTGAAGTCCAGGGTAGCAATGCTACTGTCCTTTTTTCTCATTACACTGAAAATTTTAAACTCAACCATTTCATGATCACTGTGTCCAAGACAGCCAACTACCATCACATCCCACACGAGTCCTTCTCTATTCACAAATAACAAGTCTAGGAGGACATCTTTCCTAGTTGGCTCATTGAGTACTTGTGACAAGAAGTTATCTCCTATAAACTTCAAGAATTTCCAAGACCTGCTCGTCACAGCAGTATGGTATTCCCAGCTGATGCCTGGGAAGTTGAAATCTCCCATAAGGATATGGGCTACCGATCCAGAGATTTCTCCTAATTGCCTATAGAATAACTCATCAGTGCTAACATCCTGGCTGGGCGATTGGTAGTAGACACTCACAACAACATCTCCTTTGTTTCCATCCCCCTAATCCTCACCCAGAGGGTCTCAACCACATCATCCCTAACTGTAAGGGCTGTACAGTCAAACATCTCCCTTACATACAGTGCAACACCTCCACCTCGCCTGCCCTGCCTATCCTTCCTGAACAGCCTGTAGCCCTCCATCCCAGCACTCCTGTCGTGGGACTCATTCCACCAAGTCTCACTAATACCTATGATATCATAGTTCTCTGTGGTGGGTTGACCTGAGCTGGATGCCAGGTGCCCACCAAGCCGCTCTATCACTCCCCCTCCTCAGCTGGAAAGGGGAGAGAAAATGTAACAAAAGGTTCGTGGGTCGACATAAGGACAGGGAGAAATCACTCACCAATTACTGTGTCGCGAATGAGTGGTTTGGAGGCCGCTTAAAGAATCACCATCAAAGATATTAGCAGAAAGTGATTTTAATAGAGATTTATAAAGGTGCGACCTAACAGAATTCGATGGCAAGGCTCACTCTATTACTTATTACATGGATGAAACATATGAAGGAAAATCATCTAAGGGTTTATATCTCAGGGACTCTATGTTTTTGGCAGCAGTCTAGGTTTCATTCACAATTTAGCAACGCCTAATTATCAACTAATCATTTACAAACTTTAGTAACGCTTAATCATTAACTAATTCAATATTTGCAAAGTGAGTTAGTAAGTCTACTACAATCACAACTTAATTACAGATTATGCTTACTATCAGTTCACACACACAGAGAAACATATATATAAAAAAATATACAGAAGGTACCCCTGTTAAAAATTCCCCTCGATTTCAGTGAAGAAATGTCTAGGCATTCCCTCTCAACGGGCAAAGGGTTGAGCTTCGAAGGGGACTCAGCCCAGGACCCAGGGGTCCTCCGAATATCGCAGGCCTGAAAGATCGCAAACTCTGAGAGGCGTCCCACTCAGAGGGAGATGCTGGGTGCAGCCCGCTGTGGTCCAGGAGAGCTCAAAGGGCCTCACTTAGGACCACCGTTTATAGGTTCGCAAGATGGTTGGCTTTAGTCATCCGTAAATTTCCATCCTGGCCACAGTCCCAGGTGGTAATTGCTAAAAAATTCTCAAGGTTTTGGTGTTGTTCTACTGGACACCCGGGCCAGGCAGTAGGAGTATGTTCCCAGCCTCAGCTATGCAGAGTTTCTGATACAGTCAAGGAGCGCTCCACTGCCAGACTTCAATACACCAAGGCCGAGGTTTCATGGAAATTTCTGAGATCAACAAGCGGCCCAGATCAACAAGTGGCCCAGGGAAGAAAGGGGGGTATGAATGCACCACCACATACTGTCACAGGCAAAACAGACTCGACTTGCGGAACTTAATTTAGTTTATTGCCAATTAAACAGAGTAGGAAAATGAGAAATAAAACCAAATCTTAAAAACACCTTCCCCCCACCCCTCCCTTCTTCCCAGGCTCAACTTCACTCCCGATTTTCTCTACCTCCTCCCCCAGAGTGGCGCAGAGGGATGGGGAATGGGGGTTGCGGTCAGTTCATCACACGTTGTCTCTGCCGCTCCTTCCTCCTCACACTCTTCCCCTGCTCCAGCGTGGGGTCCCTCCCATGGGAGACAGTTCTCCACAAACTTCTCCAACATGGGTCCTTCCCATGGGCTGCAGTTCTTCACAAACTGCTCCAGTGTGGGTCCTTTCCATGGGGTGCAGTCCTTCAGGAACAGACTGCTCCAGCGTGGGTCCCCCATGGGGTCACAAGTCCTGCCAGCAAACCTACTCCAGCGTGGGCTCCTCTCTCCACAGGGTCACAGGTCCTGCCAGGAGCCTGCTCCAGCGTGGGCTCTCCATGGGGTCACAGCTTCCTTTGGGGCACATCCACCTGCTCCAATGTGGGGTCCTCCACAGGCTGCAGGTGGATATCTGCTCCACCGTGGACCTCCATGGGCTGCAGGGGGACAACCTGCCTCACCATGGTCTTCACCACGGGGAATCTCTGCTCTGGCGCCTGGAGCACCTTCTCCCCCTCCTTCTTCTCTGACCTTGGTGTCTGCAGAGTTGTTTCTCTCACATATTCTCACTCCTCTCTTCTGGCTGCTGTTGCGCAGCATTTTTTTCTCCCCTTTGTTGGAGAAAGTTAGCCAGACTAGGCCGCGGTGGGAAAATTCTGAGTCATGCTGACAAGGGAGAAAAGAAAGTTATGCTGACCTTGCTCTGTGCAGATAAGCAACTTTGAGAAAGTACAGTATAAGAAAAACAGGATGGAACCCGGACCACGTAGCAGTAACCGAAAGTAGGAGGAATATGATAATGTAATTTTTAGAGCTAAGCCAATGATTGTGAGACAAGTATGCATAAGGTAGAACTTAGTGTATAAATATGTGTAGGGTTTTACAATAAAGTGGAAGCTGGCCTTATCACTCACATTGAGTCGACTGCCTGCCTTCCCTCGCTCGTCGCACCCCTTCTTAAATATGTTATCACAGAGGTGCTACCACCGTTGCTGATTGGCTCAGCCTTGGCCAGCAGTGGGTCCATCTTGGAGCCAGCTGGCATTGGCTCTATCGGACACAGTGAGAAGCTTCTAGCAGCTTTTCACAGAAGCCACCCCTGTAGCCCCCCTGCTGCCAAAACCTTGCCACGCAAACCCAATACATTCTGTGAACTAACCAACGCTTCCAGTTCATCCTGTTTGTTTCTCATACTGCATGCGTTGGTTTACAAGCATTTCAGATATGCTCCTGAGCCCTCCGTGCTCCCAGGAGCAGTGTAAATGTTCCCACTGGCATTGACACCCTCAGGTGATGCCATGCCAACCCTTGGCTTACCTTCGGCAATCCTGTTGGTATCCTCTTCCCCCATCGATTCTAGTTTAAAGCCCTCTCGATCAGTCCCGCCAGCTTATGTCCAAAGATGCATTTTCCCCATCTGGACAGGTGGATCCCATCAGGCCCCAGCATACATTGTGCCTCGAAGACTCTTCCATGGTTTAAAAACCCAAAGTTTTGGCGGAGGCACCAGTCCTGGAGCCAGGTATTGATATCTTGGGCTCGCCTGTTTCTTCCAAAGTCTCTCCCTATTATTGGGAGGATCCAGGAAAACGCTACCTGTGCTCCTGAATTTTTTAGCGTTCTACCCAGGGCCCTGAAATCTCTTTTGATTGACCTTAGACTTTTTGTTGCAACACCATTAGTACCCACATGAAAGAGCAGGAATGGAGTCTGAAGGTTGTACTAAGCTCTTCAGTCGTCTGGTGACATCCCTAATATGGGCCCCAGGGAGGCAGCAAACTTCCCTGAAAAGAGGGTCTGGTCTGCAAATGGGTGCTTCCGTTCCGCACAGGAGGGAGTCACCGATGACCATAGCTTGCTGTTGTTTCTTCTCGGCACTGGTCTTAATCCAGGTCTTGTTGCAAGGGGTTGGTCTCTCTGACCTCGGCAAGAGTGCTTGCATAGTTTCCTCCTCTATCTCATTATGCGCTTCGTCTACCACACCCAGGGCCTCATACCTATTCTGTAAGGGTATCTTAGAGGGTAAGGAGGGGTTTCTCTTACAGCTTCGTGCAGTAACATTCTTCCACCCCTCCCTATCCCTTGTAACGCTGCCTTCTTCCTGGCACAAAACAGATCCTGGACCTGCCTCTGTAGTGGCCACACTGAGTTGGCTTGCGTGCATCAGAGATAGCAGAGCACAGCTCCATTGGTCAATCTCCTTCTCAGACTCTCGAATGCTTCTCAGTCTGCCCACCTCCTCCTGCAGCTCGGCCACCAAGCAGAGCAGTTCATCTATCTGGTCACACCTCCCACAGGCTTGCTTGCTATCACCCTCCACCTCCAGGAATATCCCTGCACACACCCCACAGCTGGAAACCTGGGTGGTCACATGCTTTGACAGGAGCTCTGTCTGTGTGGCTGCATTGGTTCTACCGGGTGCTAGGAGCTCAGGAGAAACAGAGGACATGGCTTTTTGCTGGGTGGTCACCATGCTGCTGCGCGCCTGCCCGCTGGGAAATATATATGCTCGTCCGTTGCAATCAGCTGGGCTGATTGCTTTAGCCTATTTAAATCTCCCGTGCTACTGGGTGCAGGCTCCGCCCCTTGCTGTCTTGTCCAATCAGCAGGTCTGGGTTCAGTTGCTCGGGGAACGCCCCCTGTTCAGTCATAGTCTCTCCTTGTCCTCATGTATCCCTCGTGTGTCCCCCGCCGCTGCTTGCTGCTGCCGCTGCTCCTTGCACTGCTCCAGCATCTGTTGCAATCAGCTGGGCTGATTGTTTTAGCCTGTTGACATTTGAGAATGTTATAAATGCATATATTTGTTGAGGCAATATGATAGCAATGTGTCGTGGTTTAACCTGGCAGGCAGCCAAATACCACGCAGCTGCTCGCTCACTCCCTGCCTCACAGTGGGACGGGGAGAGGATCGGAAGGGTAAGAGTGAGAAAAACTCGTGGGTTGAGATAAAGACAGTTTAATAGAACAGAAAAGGGAAAATAATGATGATGATGATGATGATAATGATAGAATATACAAAATGAGTGATGCACAATGCAATTGCTCACCACCCGTGCTGACTGATAACCAAGTAGCGATCGCTACTTCCTGGAACATGCCTACCATTCATATACTGAGCATGACGTCACATGGTATGGAATACCCCGTTGGCCAGCTGGGCCAGCTGTCCCAGCTATGCTCCCTCCTCCCAGCCTCTGCTTGGTAGGGCAATGGAAGCTGTCCTTGACAGGGTACTTAGCAACAACTGAAAACATCAGAGTGTTATCAACATTCTTCTCATACTAAATCCAAAACACAGCACTAGGAAGAAATTTAACTCTATCCCAGCCAAAACCAGGACACAATGATATCCTGTCTTGTAAGCACAAATAGTTCAGTGCATAAGAAAGCAACGTAAAAGTACTGGCATCTGGATTTAGTGGTCAGTTGAAAGCACCTTGAAGATATGATCCTTAAAGTCTGTCTGTCTTCATTCTGCGTGCATATAATTTACTGGCACTGATGCTAGTCCTGCAATAGATTGAGGAATGTGTTGCTCATAGTTTTCTTAAACAGAGAAGAGAGAGGAATGCAGATTTTGACAAATATATCCATGTGGTTTAGCAAAGCAGGTTGTAAAGATGCAGGTATGGTCACAACTGCTTGCGAATTTGGGAGACCTGTGCTAGCAGGCTGTCCTGGCTGGACAGGCCAGGTGCTGTAACTTGCTGTGGAGTCCTTCAGGAGGTTCAGAAGTCAAGATGCAAGTTTTCTCACACAGCGCTGCCAGAAGACCCCGTTTTGGAGTGGCATGGACAAACTTAGATGAAAGAGCAATAATAATGGTTTCTTGTTTGGCAATCAGAAATGACTAATAATGGTGCATTCCTTTCAGCTTAAAGCCCTATTTTGGGGCTAAACCTGCCAGAACAGAAGGAAAAGTAATATGCTGAGGTTCTTTTTCTGAATTAAATCAATATTTATGAGGCAACAAAGAGCCAGAACAATGCATGTATTCACAAAGCCTCCAGGAGAAAAGGAGCATAGAAGGCGGCAATGTCTACAGCACTACACTAGGAATCCATTAGGCAGCATGGTCAACACTATATAAGGTTTGGCTTTCTCCACTCTACCCTCTCTTCCAACACTATCCTGGTCGCCTTTATATCCTCACCTCAGTTTCATACTGGTGATGTCACTGGTACTTTGCAAAACAGTGCTCATATTATTTCAGATACCTTGAACTGAAAACAAAAAAGCACACAAAGAATAGTCCTGTGGGCCAGAAGAACTGCATGGGACCCACAGGACACCAGGGTCAAATGCTATGTAGTGTGAACATGGCTAGTCAGGGACCTGGTTTAGACCATTATCTAGTTCTGCTTTATTTGCAATACAGATGTAGCCTGAAAAGGCCAAGACAAAGCAGACCTACTAGGTCACTGACTCAAGGAAAGTGTTGGGAAAAGATTACATGAAAGTATTCATGAATGAAGAAGGATATCGGGCACGAACTGGGAAACATTATGATAATGGTGGTGATGATGATAACAATGATGATGAAGTGCAGCAGTGCCAGAGAAATAAATTATATGCCACTACCTCAAATAACCTCTTTGCACTTAATCTATTTATGAAAGGTGAAAAAGAGGTAAGTGGCTGATTTGGAACCAAACCAATTTTTTTATTTGTCTGTTTACTATGCTGTTTTTCTGCTATATCAAATAGAGTACAGTACAGTTTGTGCAAAAAACACAGCCATTTTATTTTTCTTATCTCTGACATGCTGTGTCTTTATCAGTAGAACTATGTAGATAAAGAACCTATATCAAATGGAACTTTAGCTAAAATATGGCATCTGGTTTATGTCAAAGTTAGCTGATTTTATATGTTTGATCTTTCAGCTAGGGCATCAAGGCCAGCATATTTTTTATATAATAAAAATTTTTTTTATAACTCACACTAGGCAGAATAAAGTCTGCCTCTGAGAAAACAGGAGGGATATCATTAATCTGTTTCTAAACAAAAAATGAGTTATAATGCTCTTTAATCTGAAGAGGATAGATCCTGAGCTGGAATGAAGCACCTAAGTGCCAGTCAAGTTCAGTGAAGAGTGAATTGTGTATATCATAATTTATCGTGCCATTGTTATTTTGTGATCTACAAGAAGAAATTCATTGTGTTGGAAGTACTTGAGAGAGACAGCTATTTCTGACCAATAGGTGCATTTGCTATATTTTCTTCCCTTTTGAAAGACTGACTCTTTTTTCTTCTTTTTAACTTACTTTCTTTATCTCCTCGGTTATTTCATTGTCCTTTCAGGAACTTCAGCCTATTAATTAAAAGCAGGCAGGATATCTTTCAGTACTGAAATCACTAGAATATTTTAGAACACACATTGGAGCATGTATACCACCAGCATGTATTTATGAATGCAAATGTGCAAGCTGTTAATGTCTGGGCAAACCCAGAAGTTACTGTAATTGAGGAGAATATGTTGAGGCGAAGATTAAAAATAGCATGTTTATGGACTTGGTAGGCATTTCAGGATTTGCCTGTCGTGGTTTAACCTGGCAGGCAGCCAAATACCACGCAGCCGCTCACTCACTCCCCCCACCCCCCTCAGCGGGACGGGGAGAGAATCGGAAGGGTAAGAGTGAGAAAAACTCGTGGGTTGAGATAAAGACAGTTTAATAGAACAGAAAAAGGGAAAATAATAATGATAATGATAAAATATACAAAATGAGTGATGCACAATGCAATTGCTCACCACCCGCGCTGACCGATAACCAAGTAGCGATCGGTACTTCCTGGATCACGCCTACCATTCATATACTGAGCATGACGTCACATGGTATGGAATACCCCATTAGCCAGCTGGGCTGGCTGTCCTGATTATGTTCCCTCCCATCTTGTGTACCTAGCTCAGTCAGTAAGCATGGGAGCTGTCCTTGGACTAGGAGGGCACTTAGCAACAACTGAAAACATCAGTGTGTTATCAACATTCTCCTCATACTAAATCCAAAACACAGCACTAGGAAGAAATTTAACCCTATCCCAGCCGAAACCAGGACAGTATCCACCCCTTATTCTATACCATTTACATCGTGCTTAGGTCTCACATTTTTTTTGATACATTTCAATTAACCACCAATATCTTTCTTTTTATATATACACATATATATATATGCACGCACAGATAACATTCCCTTGGTCTATGGACTATCCCTTTAAAATGTCCACTGAGTTCATTTAGTCCATGACTTTGGGCTCCATCTGTTATAACAGTCTTTCAGGGCCAAAGAGATGGTGTGCGGTGTTGGGCTGTTGCATCCTGAAGCCAGTTCTCATTTTGGTACTGCTGCACTTGTCCGGTTCTATCATCGTTGCACTTTGCTCGGTTTCATCGGAGTTAGTTCATTCTTCATTAATCTGGGTGATTTTCACTGCTATACCATTGATAGCAACCATAGAAATAGTGATATACAATATCAAGTAACAGTTGACATAAAAATTCAGTTCATTGGCTATTTTCACCCAAAATCAAATCCCCTCGAGGTACACACCGGACCTCCCCATCCTTTCGCATCACCCACCAAGTGCACCCAGGTCCTTGAGCAAAGGCAATCCCACAGATGGGTTTTCCCTTGCCAGAGGCAGGAGTAACCCAGACTGTCTTCCCCAGCATATTTCTTATGTGCACGACAGGGACTTTATCTCCATCTACAGTATGTAAGAGTCTTGATTGGGCAGGGCCAGCTCGATTGGCAGATCCCTTGGTATTGACTAACCAGGTGGCTTTTGCTAAATGTGTATCCCAATGCTTGAATGTCCCACCACCCATTGCCCTCAGCGTAGTCTTTAGCAGCCCGTTGTATCGTTCGATTTTCCCGGAGGCTGGTGCATGGGAGGGGATGTGATAGACCCACTCAATGCCATGCTCTTTGGCCCAGGTGTCTATGAGGGTGTTTCGGAAATGAGTCCCGTTGTCTGACTCAATTCTTTCTGGGGTGCCATGTCGCCACAGGACTTGCTTTTCAAGGCCCAGGATGGTGTTCCGGGCAGTGGCATGGGGCACAGGGTATGTTTCCAGCCATCCGGTGGTTGCTTCCACCGTGGTGATCACATAGCGCTTACCGTGGCGGGTTAGTGGGAGTGTGATATAATCAATCTGCCAGGCCTCCCCATATTTATATTTCAACCATCGTCCTCCAAACCATAGAGGCTTTAGTCGCTTGGCTTGCTTGATTGTAGCGCACATTTCACATTCGTGGATAACCTGTGCAATAGCGTCCATGGTTAAGTCCACCCCTCGATCACGAGCCCATCTGTATGTTGCATCTCTTCCTTGATGGCCTGAGGCGTCATGGGCCCACAGGGCTATAAATAATTCACCCTTCTGTTGCCAGTCCAGATCCATCTGAGCCACTTCAATCTTAGCAGCCTGGTCCACCTGCTGGTTATTTTGATGTTCCTCAGTGGCCTGACTCTTGGGTACGTGAGCATCTACGTGACGTACTTTTACAACCAGGTTCTCTACTCGGGCAGCAATATCTTGCCACAATGCGGCAGCCCAGATGGGTTTACCTCTGCGCTGCCGGTTGTTCTGCTTCCATTGCTGCAACCACCCCCACAGGGCATTTGCCACCATCCGTGAGTCAGTATAGAGATAAAGGACGGGCCATTTTTCTCATTCAGCAATGTCCAAGGCCAGCTGGATGGCTTTCACCTCTGCAAACTGGCTCGATTCACCTTCTCCTTCAGCAGTTTCTGCAACTTGGCGTATAGGACTCCATACCGCAGCCTTCCATCTCCGATGCTTTCCCACAAGAGGACAGGACCCATCAGTGAACAGGGCATATTGCTTCTCATTTTCTGGTAGTTTATTATACAGTGGGGCCTCTTCGGCACGCGTCACCTCCTCCTCTGGGGATATTCCAAAATCTTTGCCTTCTGGCCAGTCCCTGATCACTTCCAAGATTCCTGGGCGACTGGGGTTTCCTATTCGGGCCCGTTGTGTGATCAGTGCGACCCACTTACTCCACGTAGCATCGGTTGCATGATGTGTAGAGGGGACGCTCCCTTTGAACATCCAGCCCAGCACCGGCAGTCGGGGTGCCAGGAGGAGCTGTGCTTCAGTACAAAACTACTTCCAAAGCAGCTCGAATCCCTTCATATGCTACCAATATCTCCTTCTCAGTTGGAGTGTAGCGGGCCTCAGATCCTCTGTATCCCCGACTCCAGAACCCTAAGGATCGACCTCGAGTCTCCCCTGGTGCTTTCTGCCAGAGGCTCCAGGTAGGGCCATTCTCCCTGGCTGCGGTGTAGAGCACATTCTTTATATCTTGTCCTGCCTGGACTGGCCCAAGGGCTACTGCATGAACTATCTCCTGTTTAATTTGTTCAAAGGCTTGTCGTTGCTCAGGGCCCCATTTGAAGTTGTTCTTCTTCCTGGTCACGTGATAGAGAGGGCTTACAATCAGGCTGTAATCTGGAATATGCATTCTCCAAAAACCCACCACGCCTAAGAAAGCTTGGGTTTCCTTTTTGCTAGTTGGTGGGGACATGGCTGTTATTTTGTTGATCACATCCGTTGGGATCTGACGACGTCCATCTTGCCATTTTATTCCTAAAAACTGGATCTCCTGTGCAGGTCCCTTGACCTTACTTTGTTTTACGGCAAAACCAGCTTTCAGAAGGATTTGAATTATTTTCTTCCCTTTCCCAAAAACTTCTTCTGCTGTGTTGCCCCATACGATGATGTCATCAACGTACTGCAGATGTTCCGGAGCCTCACCCTGTTCCAGTGCGGTGTGGATCAGTCCATGGCAAATGGTAGGGCTGTGTTTCCACCCCTGGGGCAGTCGGTACCAGGTGTACTGGATGCCCCTCCAAGTGAAAGCAAACTGTGGCCTGCACTCTGCCGCCAAAGGGATTGAGAAGAACGCGTTAGCGATATCATTTGTGGCGTACCACTTGGCTGCCTTTGACTCTGTGCTGCTGTCCGGTACAGCAGCACTCAGTGGCGGCGTGACTTCGTTCAGGCCACGGTAGTCTACTGTTAGTCTCCACTCTCCATTGGACTTTCGCACTGGCCATATGGGACTTTTAAAGGGTGAGCGAGTCTTGCTGATCACTCCTTGGCTCTCCAGTCGACGAATCAGCTCATGGATGGGGATGAGGGAGTCTCGGTTGGTGCGATATTGCCGCCGGTGCACTGTTGTGGTAGCGATTGGTACCTGCTGTTCTTCAACCCTCAGCAACCCCACAACAGAAGGGTCCTCCGAGAGACCGGGCAAGGTGGACAGCTGTTTAATTTCCTCCGTCTCCAGGGCAGCTATACCAAAAGCCCACCGGGACCCTTTTGGGTCCTTGAAATACCCTCTCCTGAGGTCGTCTATGCCAAGGATGCACGGAGCCTCTGGGCCGGTCACAATGGGGTGCTTCTGCCACTCATTCCTGGTTAGGCTCACTTCGGCCTCCAATACAGTTAACTCTTGGGATCCCCCTGTCACTCCAGAAATACAAATGGGTTCTGCGCCTTCATAGCTTGATGGCATCAGGGTACACTGTGCACCGGTGTCTACGAGAGCCTTCTACTCCTGTGGGTCTGATGTGCCAGGCCATCAAATCCACACAGTCCAGTAAACCCGGTTGTCCCTTTCCTCCACCTGGCTGGAGGCAGGGCCCCTCTAGTTCTGGTCATAGTATCCGTTTCTCACTTCTTGCAAACGTGAGTCCAGAATTTCTTCATCACAATTACAATCCAAAGTAAGATCAGCCCTTCTACTCTGTCTGGGGAACTGTTCACTGGAAACTGGACCGTCGTGAGACAGGTTTTTCCTGACAACTGGAGCAGCATTTTTCCTGGGAGAACCCCCTTGCGTGATTGTTTTTCCTTGCAGCTCACGTACACGTGCCTCTAGGATGAAGGTAGGTTTTCCATCCCACTGCCTCATGTCCTCTCCGTGGTCACGCAGGTAAAACCACAGGGTGCCCCGTGGTGTGTACTTTCTATATCCTCTCTCTTGAGGAGAAAAACGCTGACTCCTAAGGGCTGAGATACTGGTCCGTACAGGTGGAGAATAGGACATACCCTCTTTGAGTTGCTGGACCTCCCGGGACAGTTTCTCCACAGCCGAGACAAGGGAGGAGGAGTCAGTTTCTTCGTATTCCCGGAGTCTGCTAACCATGTCATCTAATGTTGGTGCTTCTTCCTCTTTCCAGCACAGTACTGCCAATGAACTGGCATACGACGCTGGTGCGCTCCGTACCAACTTCCGCCACATGGATCGCGTGCACTGGACGTCATCTGGATCTTTGGGTGTTTGGTTGTTGTCCAGGTCACTATAAACCACCTCCAGCACGCCTAGTTCTCTCAGGTACTGGATACCTCTCTCCATAGTGGTCCATTTGCCTAGGCGATATATAACATCTTCCTTGAAGGGATACCTTTCCTTCACGCCTGAGAGCAGTCGCCTCCAGAGGCTGAGGACCTGTGTCCCTTTTCCAATTGCTTTGTCAATACCCCCTTCCCTAGCAAGGGATCCCAGCTGTTTGGCTTCCTTCCCCTCTAATTCCAGGCTACTGGCCCCATTATCCCAGCATCGGAGCAGCCAGGTAACAATATGCTCGCCTGGATGACGGCTGAAATCTTTCTGCATATCTCGCAACTCATTCAGGGATAAGGATCGGGTGGTTTCCGTCTCGTTTATGAGTTCTTCCTCTTCCTCCTCCCCTCCTTGTGATGGTCCTGCTTTTCCATCATCCTTTTCTAAACGACCTGACCTCCGCTTCAAAGATTTCTTCTTCTGTACAGGGGCGACGGATACCAGCGACGGTTGGTCCTCTGGTTCAGCTGTAGTACCTGTCGCAAGGGTTTGGGTAGCTGCAGTGCTTGTCATGGGGGTTGGAGTAACTGTAGTGACTGTTGCCGGGGTCTGAGTAGCCACAGGGGTTGTCGTGGGGGTTGAAGTAGCCACAGTGCCTGTCGCAGGGGTTTGAGTAGCCACAGGGGTTGTCGTGCGGGTTGAAGTAGCTACAGTGCCTGTCGTGGGGGTTTGAGTAGTCACCGTGTCTGTTGCTGGGGCTGATCTCTGGACAGTATTCCTGAATAGTTGTTTAACCCTAAACAAGACCTGAACCACATTCAGGAGACATAGCAATATGATCATGCTTGTTTGAACATCCCAAGGATATTCAAAATTCTCAGGGAATATTGTGGACGTCTTCATGAAGAGGATAGAAGAAAAAGGAGTTTCTGAAGATATGGAAGGGAAGGTGAACAAGTGGGAGAAAGTGTCCCATCGTGTCTCCCCCCTAAATTCATCCTCTGAGGTGAAGACGTAAAAAGTGTAATTATTAATAGTTTCCAAAAGATAGCTCCCGAAGAACAGGAATGATGGCAGTGCTGAGTACAGGCTCATGACCAATAATTTTATCATAACATAAACCAGTGTCACACAGTATAGCAAAGCAATGACCTTAATCCATTTCCCAGAGATGACCAACCCCACATACAAACTGATAATCAGCAGTATAGACAGCCAGTAAGGTGCTATATACCACAACTCCAAAAACAGATCCAACAACTCTGAGAGCAAATAAATCAACATTGTGAACAACGAGTACTAAACTGATATAATGAATGCTTATAACAAATTTGTTTTTACCCGTTCGGGTCAGATGTGTCGTTATCTCAACCCTTCGAGCCCCACGTTGGGTGCCAAAAAGGACTGTCCTGGTTTAACCTGGCAGTCAGCCAAATACCACGCAGCCGCTCGCTCACTCCCCCCACCCCCAGCGGGACGGGGAGAGAATCGGAAGGGTAAGAGTGAGAAAAACTCGTGGGTTGAGATAAAGACAGTTTAATAGAACAGAAAAAGGGAAAATAATAATGATAATGATAAAATATACAAAATGAGTGATGCACAATGCAATTGCTCACCACCCGCGCTGACCGATAACCAAGTAGCGATCGGTACTTCCTGGATCACGCCTACCATTCATATACTGAGCATGACGTCACATGGTATGGAATACCCCATTGGCCAGCTGGGCTGGCTGTCCTGATTATGTTCCCTCCCATCTTGTGTACCTAGCTCAGTCAGTAGGCATGGGAGCTGTCCTTGGACTAGGAGGGCACTTAGCAACAACTGAAAACATCAGTGTGTTATCAACATTCTCCTCATACTAAATCCAAAACACAGCACTAGGAAGAAATTTAACCCTATCCCAGCCGAAACCAGGACTCTTTTCCAACAACTGCTGAGGACGTGCCTGATATTACTACAGCTCACAGAAGGAGATTGAAGTAGTAGCCCAGCTGCTTTCTGAGTTAGTCATAGAAAGAAAGACTAGCTTAGTGGACCGGACTTGTGTTGTAATTAAAATGTTCTGTTAAATCAGGCTCCCCCACTGCTAATTCCTATAGGGCAAATATAGATCTGTGGCTGGAACTAATAAATGGCAAGATGTCAGTCTGGTCCTCCTGATAGACCTGGTTTAGTGACTTGTGAAGGTTGCCAGATTGATTTTATTTCAAGGGGTTGTACATTTATCATTCCTCCTGACCAAACAGTGTCTCCATAGTAGGGCAGATCCTCAGCTGCTGCAAACCAGCATAGCATCGCTGAAACCATTTTACCGAAAACGAAAAGCTGGGCTAACCCGAAAAGCTGGGCTAACCCTAAACACCCCAGGTTTGGCACACAGCAGAAATGATAGAATATCTTACATAGCCAGGGCAATACTGTAATATCAAGAAACATTAAAATAACAAGTTTCAAGATCTGCTCAGGGTAAGTCTCTTAGAACTGTTGGGTTTGTTAATTTTGATCATTTTACAAATCCTTTATGGGAAAAAATATTTTCCCTCCATACATTATAGCTCCAAATAAAATATTCTGCACACACTAGACTGTTAAACAATATCTAGTGTACACATATATAAAATAGGAAAGTCATTAAAGGATTGTCAGGTGGTATTCTTCCAGAGTCTCTATTTTATTTACCTCAGAAATGACCATAGCATGCCATTTTAAGACAGCCATGATTGATTTAATCAAGGTTACTTGTTGGTGAGTGTTGATGGTATATGTCACTGTGCAGACCTATAAACATAGAGCTCAGCTAATTTACTTTCTCTCTGAGATTCTTGTGGGGGTAAATTACTGACTCCCATGATAATTATGATGCAAGAAAGCATCCAGCCACTGCTGCAATAGAAGACACACTACTTTCCTGCACTGTAGATAACAGTTTCTGAGCTAGTGATTCTAAAGTCCTTTAGAGTCAAGAGAAAAATAGATGCTGCTAGCACACAATTCATCTCATCCTAAAGCAAATGTCAAAAGCAGGTCAGATGAATGTCATCCTTAACATGTAGGACACATGAGAAATACATTAAATAGAATTACAGTTGGAGAAACAGGAAAGAGTTCATGTGCTTGTTTTACATGACTTCAAAGTGAAATGAAATCAGGTCCTTCTGAACTGTAAACACTAAAGCACTTGTGGTCCTCCAGGGCCCCCTGGTCTCCAGTCCCAGTTTTGATGTCTCCACACACTCTTGCACTGAGTAAGAAACGGATCCTATGAACTTCTATGGGAAATCCCATTGTTAAGAACTGACATTGGTGTGATATCATTAACACATTTCTTTAATTATTTCAAAGATGTTGTCAAATTACAGCGACATTATCCAGGTCCCCTGAAATCAAAAAGGACCTCCCATTTAGTTCACTGCCTTGTGGGTGATCAAATATGAAATATAAATGCCTCAGGAGAGAACTCTAGCGCTCATCAGCAAGTGTTAATTTTTTCGGCATTGTGTCATGTTAGTAGTTTTCTTTCCTGGTGACCTGTTGCCTTTTACACAGACTTTTGCTTAAACATATTTCAATCATGTGCTCTTATTCCAGTTTCTGTGACAAAAAAATCCTCGATGATGGGTGATACAGGTTTGTCTTTCAAACAGGTTAAGTCAGTTTAGCAAGGTTAAGGTTACTAGAAAGACTAATACACTTGAAGGCATGTTATCTGTTATCACTGAAGTCACATGTGAAATACAAGCAGCTCCTGGAAAGTCTTCGTGAATTTCCAGAACAGCTTGATAAAAGTTACCTTGCATTTAGCTTACAGTCCATCTAAGCCAAGATAACCCTATCTCTCTGGAGGTATTTCTTTTCACACTTCCATGTATACTTCACCTTTTCACTTTGTCATGAATTCATTAAGTTCAAGGATCTCAATATCTGAAGACAAATTCCATAATGTCAATAGGCTATTTGTTATCATGTGAAACTCATCTTCTCAAGGGTCACCTTGGCTTATGTCAGTAGATATCTGGGACCTTCTTCTTATGTTTGTTCAGTTGCATAATTTTATCTCATTTTTGGCATATGTTTTCACTATTTATAATAAATAGTGTGTTATAAGTAAGTACATTATTATGCTTTTCTCCCAACAATGATTTCCAATTTCTCAATTTGTTTATTATCAGCTGAGGGCATGCCACAACCAGATTACTTGCTTCTGGGTTATTGATAGGTCCGTTAGCAAGCTTGTTATGATAGACTGTACTGTCATTAGCATGCAGAAATATTTCATAATTCTTCTGTGTATTATGCTATCAATTTACTTTATCCAAACATTTATTGAGCTGGATTTTGCTAGATACCGCTGAGAACCTCAATGTGTCCATATAACATGTTTGTATTGCTGTTTTCCATCCAAGTTCTGTACATCTTAATTTGTGCTTTCTGTCCTTCCCTGATTTTGGGAGTAAGCCATATTTGTAATTTCCTTGAATAAATTGTTTACTTCAGTGCTCACATGGCTTTACATACACAAGCCTCTGGGGCCAGATAGGGTACTGAGGGAGCTGGCGGAAGTGCTCACCGAGTCCTGGCTAACCAGGGAGGTCCCAGTTGACTGGAGGGTAGCAAATGTGACGCCCATCTACAAGAAGGGCTGGAAGGAGGATCCGGGGAACTACAGGCCAGTCAGCCTGACCTCAGTGCCAGGGAAGGTTATGGAGCAGATCATCTCGAGCGCCATCACGCGACACGTACAGGACAACCAGGTGATCAGGCCCAGTTAGCATGGGTTTATGAAAGGCAGGTCCTACTTGACTAACCTGATCTCCTTCTATGACAAGGTGACCCGCTTAGTGGATGAGGGAAAGGCTGTGGATGTTGTTTACCTGGACTTTAGTAAAGTCTTTGACACCGTTTCCCACAGCATTCTCCTGGAGAAACTGGCTGCTCATGGCTTGGATGGGCGTACTCTTCGCTGGGTAAAAAACTGGCTGGATGGCAGGGCCCAGAGAGTTGTGGTGAATGGAGCTAAATCCAGTTGGCGGCCGGCCACAAGTGGTGTTCCCCAGGGCTCAGTATTGGGGCCAGTTCTGTTTAATAATTTAAATTAGTTTAAAGCAACAACCCCATGCAACGCTACAGGCTTGGGGAAGAGTGGCTGGAAAGCTGCCCAGAGGAAAAGGACCTGGGGGTGCTGGTTGACAGCCAGCTGAACATGAGCCGGCAGTGTGCCCAGGTGGCCAAGAAGGCCAACGGCATCCTGGCCTGTATTAGAAATAGCGTGGCCAGCAGGAGCAGGGAGGTGATCGTGCCCCTGTACTCGGCACTGGTGAGGCCGCACCTCAAATACTGTGTTCCGTTTTGGGCCCGTCACTCCAAGAAAGACATGGAGGTGCTGGAGCGTGTCCAGAGGAGGGCAACGAAGCTGGTGAAGGGCCTGGAGCACAAGTCTTATGAGGAGCGGCTGAGGGAACTGGGACTGTTTAGCCTGGAGAAGAGGAGGCTGAGGGGAGACCTCATCACGCTCTACAACTACCTGAAAGGAGATTGTAGCGAGGTGGGTGTTGGTCTCTTCTCCCAAGTAACTAGCGATAGGACGAGAGGAAACGGCCTCAAGTTGCGCCAAGGGAGGTTTAGATTGGACATTAGGAGAAATTTCTTTACTGAAAGAGTGGTCAGGCCTTGGAACAGGCTGCCCAGGGAAGTGGTTGAGTCACCATCCCTGGAAGTATTTAAAAGACGTGTAGATGAGGCGCTTAGGGACATGGTGTAGTGGGCATGGTGGTGTTGGGTTGATGGTTGGACTCGATGATCTTAAGGGTCTTTTCCAACCTTAATGATTCTATGATTCTATTCTATGATTCCTCGGCTGAGACACTCCTTGGGGCTCAACCCTTCACCCATTGAGAAATGCCAAGACATTTAACGTGAGTATTTCATGAGACTCGAGGGGAATTTTTAACAGGTATACCTTTATAAATTTATCTTGCTTTAGGCCTTTATAAATTTATCTAGCCTTGGGCCCTTATGTGTGAATTGATCTAGATCTTTTGTGTGTGTGAGTGTTTGTGTGTATTGATCTAGATAACCAGTAATAAGCATAATCTGTAATCAAGTCACTTTAGTAATTGTAGTAAACTTGATTAACTCACTTAGTAACTGTTAAATTAGTCAATGATTAAGTGCTGTCAAAATCTTATGATCTACCTTAAAACTGTGAATGAACTTTAGGTTGCTGCTAAACACACATAATCCCTTAGGCATAAACCATTGACCCGGTCTGTGACTAGGGGTAGATCCAGCCGCAGCTAGACTCCTCTCTGAGAAGGAGTTTAGAAAGCAAAGGGGTCTACTCTGAATCTCGTGACTCAACAGGAGGGTCTTTCTGTAAATCATTCCAACACAATTCTGACACGATTTTCCCTGTGTATACTTAATCCATGTAATGAGTAATAGAGTGAACCTTGCCATCGAATTCTGTTAAGTCGTGCTTTTATAAATTTCTATTAAAATCACTTTTTGCTGATACCTTTGCTGGTGATTCTTTAAGCGGCCTCAAAACCACTCATTTGCGACAAAGGCTAAGTGCCGGGCCCTGCACTTGGGTCACAACAACCCCATGCAATGCTATAGGCTTGGGGAAGAGTGGCTGGAAAGCTGCCCAGAGGAAAAGGACCTGGGGGTGCTGGTTGACAGCCAGCTGAACATGAGCCGGCAGTGTGCCCAGGTGGCCAAGAAGGCCAATGGCATCCTGGCCTGTATCAGAAATAGTGTGGCCAGCAGGACTAGGGAGGTGATCGTGCCCCTGTACTCGGCACTGGTGAGGCCGCACCTCGAATACTGTGTTCCGTTTTGTGCCCCTCACTACAAGAAGGACATGGAGGTGCTGGAGCTTGTCCAGAGAAGGGCAACGAAGCTGGTGAAGGGTCTGGAGCACAAGTCTTATGAGGAGCGGCTGGGGGAACTGGGACTGTTTAGCCTGGAGAAGAGGAGGCTGAGGGGAGACCTCATCACGCTCTACAACTACCTGAAAGGAGATTGTAGCGAGGTGGGTGTTGGTCTCTTCTCCCAAGTAACTAGCGATAGGACGAGAGGAAACGGCCTCAAGTTGCGCCAAGGGAGGTTTAGATTGGACATTAGGAGAAATTTCTTTACTGAAAGAGTGGTCAGGCCTTGGAACAGGCTGCCCAGGGAAGTGGTTGAGTCACCATCCCTGGAAGTATTTAAAAGACGTGTAGATGAGGCGCTTAGGGACATGGTGTAGTGGGCATGGTGGTGTTGGGTTGATGGTTGGACTCGATGATCTTAAGGGTCTTTTCCAACCTTAATGATTCTATGATTCTATTCTATGATTCCTCGGCTGAGACACTCCTTGGGGCTCAACCCTTCACCCATTGAGAAATGCCAAGACATTTAACGTGAGTATTTCATGAGACTCGAGGGGAATTTTTAACAGGTATACCTTTATAAATTTATCTTGCTTTAGGCCTTTATAAATTTATCTAGCCTTGGGCCCTTATGTGTGAATTGATCTAGATCTTTTGTGTGTGTGAGTGTTTGTGTGTATTGATCTAGATAACCAGTAATAAGCATAATCTGTAATCAAGTCACTTTAGTAATTGTAGTAAACTTGATTAACTCACTTAGTAACTGTTAAATTAGTCAATGATTAAGTGCTGTCAAAATCTTATGATCTACCTTAAAACTGTGAATGAACTTTAGGTTGCTGCTAAACACACATAATCCCTCATACTAAATCCAAAACACAGCACTAGGAAGAAATTTAACCCTATCCGAGCCGAAATCAGGACGGGGGGGAAGTGAGTGAGCGGCTGCGTGGTATTTGGCTGCCTGCCAGCGTAAACCACGACATTGCCCAACCATTGTTAGATAAATTCCATTAAAAATTATTTATAGGTGTCGCGAATGAGTGGTTTAGAGGCCGCTTAAAGAATCACCGTCAAAGGTATTAGCAGAAAGTGATTTTAATAGAGATTTATAAAAGTGCGACTTAACAGAGTTCAATGGCAAAGTTCACTCAATTACTTACTACATGGATGAAGTATAGATCATAAGATTTTAGCAGCACTTAATCATTAACTAATTTAACATTTACAAAGTAAGTTAGTAGAGTCTACTACAATCACAACAGTGACTTAATTACAGATTATGCTTACTATTAGTTCACACACACACAGAGACAGAAATATATACATTAATGTACAAAAGGTATACCTGTTAAAAATTCCCCTCGAGTTCGGTGAAGAAATATTCACGTAAAATGTCTCAGCATTTCTCAACGGGCGAAGGGTTGAGCCTCGAGGAGTGAAGAGTTTCAGCCCAGGTCCCGTCAGACGACGGGCTTCCGAATATCGCAGACTCAAGACGTTGCAAGCTCTGAGAGGCGTCCCACTCAGAGGGAGATGCTGGGTGCAGCCCGCTGCGGTCCAGGAGAGCTCAAAGGGCCTCACTTAGGACCACCGTTTATAGGTTCGCAAGATGATTGGCTTTAGTCATCCGTAAATTTCCATCCTGGCCACAGTCCCAGGTGGTAGTTACTAAAAAATTCTCAAGGTTTCAGTGTTGTTCCACTTTAGCTACGACTCAGATAAGATGACACCTGGGCCTGGCAGTATGAGTACGTACCCAGCCTCAGCTATGCAGAGCTTCTGCTACGGTCAAGGAGTGCTCAACCACCAGACTCAATACATCAAGGCCAAGGTTTCACAGGAATTTCTGAGATCAGCAAGCAGCCCAGGAGAATGGGCGGGGGTGAATGCACCACCACAATAGGTCAACTAAGTATTCTCTTTCATGATGACTTTCATGGAGTCATTTCAAGACAGTAAATGAGTAACAGCTCATGATAATGAAAAAAAGATACTTGGGGAAAGACATGCCAGCAAAATACAATAAACATTCTGTTAAAAGTTGCAGACTTACATATATGTAATTCCAATGCTTTGCTATCAAAAACATGATATGACAATTCATGAAATAAAGTAGATTTAAAAAGGAGCAATAAGTCTTCTTATACTAAAGGAGAATCAAAACGTTTGATAAATTGGTGGTATATTATTAGTACAATACATTAGTTGTGTCAGTCACCAAGGCCAATGATGAAATGAAGTATATCATCTAGACCAATGACTTTTTCGACTTTATGCAAGCAGCATGCATCATTTCTCAGTTGTAACACCAAGCCACAGCAGGCACTTTAAAACCAAGTAGAAGCACATTTCAAGGGATATAATCATGAGGCATTCCAATTTATAAAAGCCTTGGCAAAAAAAATCACCAAGAGAACTGAAGTCACCTTCAGACCTAGGGTATCTAATGAACTAAAGGCATTCTTTCAAATTAGCCTCATTGGCCTTCGGAGCTGACGACTTCAGCTTCATCTTAGCAAGTTTCTATGTCTTCATGTTCTGAAAAGCCAAACCGCAGATGAAATTGCTTTAGATCTAGCTGGTATGTTTTGTTTTGTAAGTGCTCCAAGCATATTGAAAGCCAATTAACTTATAGAATCACAGAATCATAGAATCATTTAGGTTGGAAAAGACCTCTAAGATCATCAAGTCCAACCGTAAATGTAACCAGGTCCACCACTAAACCATGGCCCTAAGCGCCTCATCTACATGTCTTTGAAATACTTGCAGGGATGGTGACTCAACCACTTCCCTGGGCAGCCTGTTCCAAGGCCTGACCACTCTTTCAGTAAAGAAATTTCTCCTAATGTCCAATCTAAACCTCCCTTGGCGCAACTTGAGGCCATCTCCTCTCGTCCTATCGCTGTTACTTGGGAGAAGAGACCAACACCCACCTCACTACAACCTCCTTTCAGGGAGTTGTAGAGCGTGATGAGGTCTCCCCTCAGCCTCCTCTTCTCCAGGCTAAACAGTCCCAGTTCCCTCAGCCGCTCCTCATAAGACTTGTGCTCCAGACCCTTCACCAGCTTCGTTGCCCTTCTCTGGACAAGCTCCAGCACCTCCATGTCCTTCTTGTAGTGAGGGGCACAAAACGGAACACAGTATTCGAGGTGCGGCCTCACCAGTGCCGAGTACAGGGGCACGATCACCTCCCTGCTCCTGCTGGCCACACTATTTCTGATACAGGCCAGGATGCCATTGGCCTTCTTGGCCACCTGGGCACACTGCCGGCTCATGTTCAGCTGGCTGTCAACCAGCACCCCCAGGTCCTTTTCCTCTGGGCAGCTTTCCAGCCACTCTTCCCCAAGCCTATAGCATTGCATGGGGTTGTTGTGACCCAAGTGCAGGGCCCGGCACTTAGCCTTTGTCGCAAATGAGTGGTTTTGAGGCCGCTTAAAGAATCACCAGCAAAGGTATCAGCAAAAAGTGATTTTAATAGAAATTTATAAAAGCACGACTTAACAGAATTCGATGGCAAGGTTCACTCTATTACTCATTACATGGATTAAGTATACACAGGGAAAATCGTGTCAGAATTGTGTTGGAATGATTTACAGAAAGACCCTCCTGTTGAGTCACGAGATTCAGAGTAGACCCCTTTGCTTTCTAAACTCCTTCTCAGAGAGGAGTCTAGCTGCGGCTGGATCTACCCCTAGTCACAGACCGGGTCAATGGTTTATGCCTAAGGGATTATGTGTGTTTAGCAGCAACCTAAAGTTCATTCACAGTTTTAAGGTAGATCATAAGATTTTGACAGCACTTAATCATTGACTAATTTAACAGTTACTAAGTGAGTTAATCAAGTTTACTACAATTACTAAAGTGACTTGATTACAGATTATGCTTATTACTGGTTATCTAGATCAATACACACAAACACTCACACACACAAAAGATCTAGATCAATTCACACATAAGGGCCCAAGGCTAGATAAATTTATAAAGGCCTAAAGCAAGATAAATTTATAAAGGTATACCTGTTAAAAATTCCCCTCGAGTCTCATGAAATACTCACGTTAAATGTCTTGGCATTTCTCAATGGGTGAAGGGTTGAGCCCCAAGGAGTGTCTCAGCCGAGGAATCATAGAATAGAATCATAGAATCATTAAGGTTGGAAAAGACCCTTAAGATCATCGAGTCCAACCATCAACCCAACACCACCATGCCCACTACACCATGTCCCTAAGCGCCTCATCTACACGTCTTTTAAATACTTCCAGGGATGGTGACTCAACCACTTCCCTGGGCAGCCTGTTCCAAGGCCTGACCACTCTTTCAGTAAAGAAATTTCTCCTAATGTCCAATCTAAACCTCCCTTGGCGCAACTTGAGGCCGTTTCCTCTCGTCCTATCGCTAGTTACTTGGGAGAAGAGACCAACACCCACCTCGCTACAATCTCCTTTCAGGTAGTTGTAGAGCGTGATGAGGTCTCCCCTCAGCCTCCTCTTCTCCAGGCTAAACAGTCCCAGTTCCCTCAGCCGCTCCTCATAAGACTTGTGCTCCAGGCCCTTCACCAGCTTCGTTGCCCTCCTCTGGACACGCTCCAGCACCTCCATGTCTTTCTTGGAGTGACGGGCCCAAAACGGAACACAGTATTTGAGGTGCGGCCTCACCAGTGCCGAGTACAGGGGCACGATCACCTCCCTGCTCCTGCTGGCCACGCTATTTCTAATACAGGCCAGGATGCCGTTGGCCTTCTTGGCCACCTGGGCACACTGCCGGCTCATGTTCAGCCGGCTGTCAACCAGCACCCCCAGGTCCTTTTCCTCTGGGCAGCTTTCCAGCCACTCTTCCCCAAGCCTGTAGCGTTGCATGGGGTTGTTGCTTTAAACTAATTTAAATTATTAAACAGAACTGGCCCCAATACTGAGCCCTGGGGAACACCACTTGTGGCCGGCCGCCAACTGGATTTAGCTCCATTCACCACAACTCTCTGGGCCCTGCCATCCAGCCAGTTTTTTACCCAGCGAAGAGTACGCCCATCCAAGCCATGAGCAGCCAGTTTCTCCAGGAGAATGCTGTGGGAAACGGTGTCAAAGACTTTACTAAAGTCCAGGTAAACAACATCCACAGCCTTTCCCTCATCCACTAAGCGGGTCACCTTGTCATAGAAGGAGATCAGGTTAGTCAAGTAGGACCTGCCTTTCATAAACCCATGCTAACTGGGCCTGATCACCTGGTTGTCCTGTACGTGTCGCGTGATGGCGCTCAAGATGATCTGCTCCATAACCTTCCCTGGCACTGAGGTCAGGCTGACTGGCCTGTAGTTCCCCGGATCCTCCTTCCAGCCCTTCTTGTAGATGGGCGTCACATTTGCTACCCTCCAGTCAACTGGGACCTCCCTGGTTAGCCAGGACTCGGTGAGCACTTCCGCCAGCTCCCTCAGTACCCTATCTGGCCCCAGAGGCTTGTGTATGTAAAGCCATGTGAGCACTGAAGTAAACAATTTATTCAAGGAAATTACAAATATGGCTTACTCCCAAAATCAGGGAAGGACAGAAAGCACAAATTAAGATGTACAGAACTTGGATGGAAAACAGCAATACAAACATGTTATATGGACACATTGAGGTTCTCAGCGGTATCTAGCAAAATCCAGCTCAATAAATGTTTGGATAAAGTAAATTGATAGCATAATACACAGAAGAATTATGAAATATTTCTGCATGCTAATGACAGTACAGTCTATCATAACAAGCTTGCTAACGGACCTATCAATAACCCAGAAGCAAGTAATCTGGTTGTGGCATGCCCTCAGCTGATAATAAACAAATTGAGAAATTGGAAATCATTGTTGGGAGAAAAGCATAATAATGTACTTACTTATAACACACTATTTATTATAAATAGTGAAAACATATGCCAAAAATGAGATAAAATTATGCAACTGAACAAACATAAGAAGAAGGTCCCAGATATCTACTGACATAAGCCAAGGTGACCCTTGAGAAGATGAGTTTCACATGATAACAAATAGCCTATTGACATTATGGAATTTGTCTTCAGATATTGAGATCCTTGAACTTAATGAATTCATGACAAAGTGAAAAGGTGAAGTATACATGGAAGTGTGAAAAGAAATACCTCCAGAGAGATAGGGTTATCTTGGCTTAGATGGACTGTAAGCTAAATGCAAGGTAACTTTTATCAAGCTGTTCTGGAAATTCACGAAGACTTTCCAGGAGCTGCTTGTATTTCACATGTGACTTCAGTGATAACAGATAACATGCCTTCAAGTGTATTAGTCTTTCTAGTAACCTTAACCTTGCTAAACTGACTTAACCTGTTTGAAAGACAAACCTGTATCACCCATCATCGAGGATTTTTTTGTCACAGAAACTGGAATAAGAGCACATGATTGAAATATGTTTAAGCAAAAGTCTGTGTAAAAGGCAACAGGTCACCAGGAAAGAAAACTACTAACATGACACAATGCCGAAAAAATTAACACTTGCTGATGAGCGCTAGAGTTCTCTCCTGAGGCATTTATATTTCATATTTGATCACCCACAAGGCAGTGAACTAAATGGGAGGTCCTTTTTGATTTCAGGGGACCTGGATAATGTCGCTGTAATTTGACAACATCTTTGAAATAATTAAAGAAATGTGTTAATGATATCACACCAATGTCAGTTCTTAACAATGGGATTTCCCATAGAAGTTCATAGGATCCGTTTCTTACTCAGTGCAAGAGTGTGTGGAGACATCAAAACTGGGACTGGAGACCAGGGGGCCCTGGAGGACCACAAGTGCTTTAGTGTTTACAGTTCAGAAGGACCTGATTTCATTTCACTTTGAAGTCATGTAAAACAAGCACATGAACTCTTTCCTGTTTCTCCAACTGTAATTCTATTTAATGTATTTCTCATGTGTCCTACATGTTAAGGATGACATTCATCTGACCTGCTTTTGACATTTGCTTTAGGATGAGATGAATTGTGTGCTAGCAGCATCTATTTTTCTCTTGACTCTAAAGGACTTTAGAATCACTAGCTCAGAAACTGTTATCTACAGTGCAGGAAAGTAGTGTGTCTTCTATTGCAGCAGTGGCTGGATGCTTTCTTGCATCATAATTATCATGGGAGTCAGTAATTTACCCCCACAAGAATCTCAGAGAGAAAGTAAATTAGCTGAGCTCTATGTTTATAGGTCTGCACAGTGACATATACCATCAACACTCACCAACAAGTAACCTTGATTAAATCAATCATGGCTGTCTTAAAATGGCATGCTATGGTCATTTCTGAGGTAAATAAAATAGAGACTCTGGAAGAATACCACCTGACAATCCTTTAATGACTTTCCTATTTTATATATGTGTACACTAGATATTGTTTAACAGTCTAGTGTGTGCAGAATATTTTATTTGGAGCTATAATGTATGGAGGGAAAATATTTTTTCCCATAAAGGATTTGTAAAATGATCAAAATTAACAAACCCAACAGTTCTAAGAGACTTACCCTGAGCAGATCTTGAAACTTGTTATTTTAATGTTTCTTGATATTACAGTATTGCCCTGGCTATGTAAGATATTCTATCATTTCTGCTGTGTGCCAAACCTGGGGTGTTTAGGGTTAGCCCAGCTTTTCGGGTTAGCCCAGCTTTTCGTTTTCGGTAAAATGGTTTCAGCGATGCTATGCTGGTTTGCAGCAGCTGAGGATCTGCCCTACTATGGAGACACTGTTTGGTCAGGAGGAATGATAAATGTACAACCCCTTGAAATAAAATCAATCTGGCAACCTTCACAAGTCACTAAACCAGGTCTATCAGGAGGACCAGACTGACATCTTGCCATTTATTAGTTCCAGCCACAGATCTATATTTGCCCTATAGGAATTAGCAGTGGGGGAGCCTGATTTAACAGAACATTTTAATTACAACACAAGTCCGGTCCACTAAGCTAGTCTTTCTTTCTATGACTAACTCAGAAAGCAGCTGGGCTACTACTTCAATCTCCTTCTGTGAGCTGTAGTAATATCAGGCACGTCCTCAGCAGTTGTTGGAAAAGAGTCCTGGTTTCGGCTGGGATAGGGTTAAATTTCTTCCTAGTGCTGTGTTTTGGATTTAGTATGAGGAGAATGTTGATAACACACTGATGTTTTCAGTTGTTGCTAAGTGCCCTCCTAGTCCAAGGACAGCTCCCATGCTTACTGACTGAGCTAGGTACACAAGATGGGAGGGAACATAATCAGGACAGCCAGCCCAGCTGGCTAATGGGGTATTCCATACCATGTGACGTCATGCTCAGTATATGAATGGTAGGCGTGATCCAGGAAGTACCGATCGCTACTTGGTTATCGGTCAGCGCGGGTGGTGAGCAATTGCATTGTGCATCACTCATTTTGTATATTTTATCATTATCATTATTATTTTCCCTTTTTCTGTTCTATTAAACTGTCTTTATCTCAACCCACGAGTTTTTCTCACTCTTACCCTTCCGATTCTCTCCCCGTCCCGCTGAGGGGGGTGGGGGGAGTGAGTGAGCGGCTGCGTGGTATTTGGCTGCCTGCCAGGTTAAACCACGACAGGCAAATCCTGAAATGCCTACCAAGTCCATAAACATGCTATTTTTAATCTTCGCCTCAACATATTCTCCTCAATTACAGTAACTTCTGGGTTTGCCCAGACATTAACAGCTTGCACATTTGCATTCATAAATACATGCTGGTGGTATACATGCTCCAATGTGTGTTCTAAAATATTCTAGTGATTTCAGTACTGAAAGATATCCTGCCTGCTTTTAATTAATAGGCTGAAGTTCCTGAAAGGACAATGAAATAACCGAGGAGATAAAGAAAGTAAGTTAAAAAGAAGAAAAAAGAGTCAGTCTTTCAAAAGGGAAGAAAATATAGCAAATGCACCTATTGGTCAGAAATAGCTGTCTCTCTCAAGTACTTCCAACACAATGAATTTCTTCTTGTAGATCACAAAATAACAATGGCACGATAAATTATGATATACACAATTCACTCTTCACTGAACTTGACTGGCACTTAGGTGCTTCATTCCAGCTCAGGATCTATCCTCTTCAGATTAAAGAGCATTATAACTCATTTTTTGTTTAGAAACAGATTAATGATATCCCTCCTGTTTTCTCAGAGGCAGACTTTATTCTGCCTAGTGTGAGTTATAAAAAAAATTTTTATTATATAAAAAATATGCTGGCCTTGATGCCCTAGCTGAAAGATCAAACATATAAAATCAGCTAACTTTGACATAAACCAGATGCCATATTTTAGCTAAAGTTCCATTTGATATAGGTTCTTTATCTACATAGTTCTACTGATAAAGACACAGCATGTCAGAGATAAGAAAAATAAAATGGCTGTGTTTTTTGCACAAACTGTACTGTACTCTATTTGATATAGCAGAAAAACAGCATAGTAAACAGACAAATAAAAAAATTGGTTTGGTTCCAAATCAGCCACTTACCTCTTTTTCACCTTTCATAAATAGATTAAGTGCAAAGAGGTTATTTGAGGTAGTGGCATATAATTTATTTCTCTGGCACTGCTGCACTTCATCATCATTGTTATCATCATCACCACCATTATCATAATGTTTCCCAGTTCGTGCCCGATATCCTTCTTCATTCATGAATACTTTCATGTAATCTTTTCCCAACACTTTCCTTGAGTCAGTGACCTAGTAGGTCTGCTTTGTCTTGGCCTTTTCAGGCTACATCTGTATTGCAAATAAAGCAGAACTAGATAATGGTCTAAACCAGGTCCCTGACTAGCCATGTTCACACTACATAGCATTTGACCCTGGTGTCCTGTGGGTCCCATGCAGTTCTTCTGGCCCACAGGACTATTCTTTGTGTGCTTTTTTGTTTTCAGTTCAAGGTATCTGAAATAATATGAGCACTGTTTTGCAAAGTACCAGTGACATCACCAGTATGAAACTGAGGTGAGGATATAAAGGCGACCAGGATAGTGTTGGAAGAGAGGGTAGAGTGGAGAAAGCCAAACCTTATATAGTGTTGACCATGCTGCCTAATGGATTCCTAGTGTAGTGCTGTAGACATTGCCGCCTTCTATGCTCCTTTTCTCCTGGAGGCTTTGTGAATACATGCATTGTTCTGGCTCTTTGTTGCCTCATAAATATTGATTTAATTCAGAAAAAGAACCTCAGCATATTACTTTTCCTTCTGTTCTGGCAGGTTTAGCCCCAAAATAGGGCTTTAAGCTGAAAGGAATGCACCATTATTAGTCATTTCTGATTGCCAAACAAGAAACCATTATTATTGCTCTTTCATCTAAGTTTGTCCATGCCACTCCAAAACGGGGTCTTCTGGCAGCGCTGTGTGAGAAAACTTGCATCTTGACTTCTGAACCTCCTGAAGGACTCCACAGCAAGTTACAGCACCTGGCCTGTCCAGCCAGGACAGCCTGCTAGCACAGGTCTCCCAAATTCGCAAGCAGTTGTGACCATACCTGCATCTTTACAACCTGCTTTGCTAAACCACATGGATATATTTGTCAAAATCTGCATTCCTCTCTCTTCTCTGTTTAAGAAAACTATGAGCAACACATTCCTCAATCTATTGCAGGACTAGCATCAGTGCCAGTAAATTATATGCACGCAGAATGAAGACAGACAGACTTTAAGGATCATATCTTCAAGGTGCTTTCAACTGACCACTAAATCCAGATGCCAGTACTTTTACGTTGCTTTCTTATGCACTGAACTATTTGTGCTTACAAGACAGGATATCATTGTGTCCTGGTTTTGGCTGGGATAGAGTTAAATTTCTTCCTAGTGCTGTGTTTTGGATTTAGTATGAGAAGAATGTTGATAACACTCTGATGTTTTCAGTTGTTGCTAAGTACCCTGTCAAGGACAGCTTCCATTGCCCTACCAAGCAGAGGCTGGGAGGAGGGAGCATAGCTGGGACAGCTGGCCCAGCTGGCCAACGGGGTATTCCATACCATGTGACGTCATGCTCAGTATATGAATGGTAGGCATGTTCCAGGAAGTAGCGATCGCTACTTGGTTATCAGTCAGCACGGGTGGTGAGCAATTGCATTGTGCATCACTCATTTTGTATATTCTATCATTATCATCATCATCATCATCATTATTTTCCCTTTTCTGTTCTATTAAACTGTCTTTATCTCAACCCACGAGTTTTTCTCACTCTTACCCTTCCGATCCTCTCCCCGTCCCACTGTGAGGCAGGGAGTGAGCGAGCAGCTGCGTGGTATTTGGCTGCCTGCCAGGTTAAACCACGACACATTGCTATCATATTGCCTCAACAAATATATGCATTTATAACATTCTCAAATGTCAACAGGCTAAAACAATCAGCCCAGCTGATTGCAACAGATGCTGGAGCAGTGCAAGGAGCAGCGGCAGCAGCAAGCAGCGGCGGGGGACACACGAGGGATACATGAGGACAAGGAGAGACTATGACTGAACAGGGGGCGTTCCCCGAGCAACTGAACCCAGACCTGCTGATTGGACAAGACAGCAAGGGGCGGAGCCTGCACCCAGTAGCACGGGAGATTTAAATAGGCTAAAGCAATCAGCCCAGCTGATTGCAACGGACGAGCATATATATTTCCCAGCGGGCAGGCGCGCAGCAGCATGGTGACCACCCAGCAAAAAGCCATGTCCTCTGTTTCTCCTGAGCTCCTAGCACCCGGTAGAACCAATGCAGCCACACAGACAGAGCTCCTGTCAAAGCATGTGACCACCCAGGTTTCCAGCTGTGGGGTGTGTGCAGGGATATTCCTGGAGGTGGAGGGTGATAGCAAGCAAGCCTGTGGGAGGTGTGACCAGATAGATGAACTGCTCTGCTTGGTGGCCGAGCTGCAGGAGGAGGTGGGCAGACTGAGAAGCATTCGAGAGTCTGAGAAGGAGATTGACCAATGGAGCTGTGCTCTGCTATCTCTGATGCACGCAAGCCAACTCAGTGTGGCCACTACAGAGGCAGGTCCAGGATCTGTTTTGTGCCAGGAAGAAGGCAGCGTTACAAGGGATAGGGAGGGGTGGAAGAATGTTACTGCACGAAGCTGTAAGAGAAACCCCTCCTTACCCTCTAAGATACCCTTACAGAATAGGTATGAGGCCCTGGGTGTGGTAGACGAAGTGCATAATGAGATAGAGGAGGAAACTATGCAAGCACTCTTGCCGAGGTCAGAGAGACCAACCCCTTGCAACAAGACCTGGATTAAGACCAGTGCCGAGAAGAAACAACAGCAAGCTATGGTCATCGGTGACTCCCTCCTGTGCGGAACGGAAGCACCCATTTGCAGACCAGACCCTCTTTTCAGGGAAGTTTGCTGCCTCCCTGGGGCCCATATTAGGGATGTCACCAGACGACTGAAGAGCTTAGTACAACCTTCAGACTCCATTCCTGCTCTTTCATGTGGATACTAATGGTGTTGCAACAAAAAGTCTAAGGTCAATCAAAAGAGATTTCAGGGCCCTGGGTAGAACGCTAAAAAATTCAGGAGCACAGGTAGCGTTTTCCTCGATCCTCCCAATAATAGGGAGAGACTTTGGAAGAAACAGGCGAGCCCAAGATATCAATACCTGGCTCCAGGACTGGTGCCTCCGCCAAAACTTTGGGTTTTTAAACCATGGAAGAGTCTTCGAGGCACAATGTATGCTGGGGCCTGATGGGATCCACCTGTCCAGATGGGGAAAATGCATCTTTGGACATAAGCTGGCGGGACTGATCGAGAGGGCTTTAAACTAGAATCGATGGGGGAAGAGGATACCAACAGGATTGCCGAAGGTAAGCCAAGGGTTGGCATGGCATCACCTGAGGGTGTCAATGCCAGTGGGAACATTTACACTGCTCCTGGGAGCACGGAGGGCTCAGGAGCATATCTGAAATGCTTGTAAACCAACGCATGCAGTATGAGAAACAAACAGGATGAACTGGAAGCGTTGGTTAGTTCACAGAATGTATTGGGTTTGCGTGGCAAGGTTTTGGCAGCAGGGGGGCTACAGGGGTGGCTTCTGTGAAAAGCTGCTAGAAGCTTCTCACTGTGTCCGATAGAGCCAATGCCAGCTGGCTCCAAGATGGACCCACTGCTGGCCAAGGCTGAGCCAATCAGCAACGGTGGTAGCACCTCTGTGATAACATATTTAAGAAGGGGTGCGACGAGCGAGGGAAGGCAGGCAGTCGACTCAATGTGAGTGATAAGGCCAGCTTCCACTTTATTGTAAAACCCTACACATATTTATACACTAAGTTCTACCTTATGCATACTTGTCTCACAATCATTGGCTTAGCTCTAAAAATTACATTATCATATTCCTCCTACTTTCGGTTACTGCTACGTGGTCCGGGTTCCATCCTGTTTTTCTTATACTGTACTTTCTCAAAGTTGCTTATCTGCACAGAGCAAGGTCAGCATAACTTTCTTTTCTCCCTTGTCAGCATGACTCAGAATTTTCCCACCGCGGCCTAGTCTGGCTAACTTTCTCCAACAAAGGGGAGAAAAAAATGCTGCGCAACAGCAGCCAGAAGAGAGGAGTGAGAATATGTGAGAGAAACAACTCTGCAGACACCAAGGTCAGAGAAGAAGGAGGGGGAGAAGGTGCTCCAGGCGCCAGAGCAGAGATTCCCCGTGGTGAAGACCATGGTGAGGCAGGTTGTCCCCCTGCAGCCCATGGAGGTCCACGGTGGAGCAGATATCCACCTGCAGCCTGTGGAGGACCCCACATTGGAGCAGGTGGATGTGCCCCAAAGGAAGCTGTGACCCCATGGAGAGCCCACGCTGGAGCAGGCTCCTGGCAGGACCTGTGACCCTGTGGAGAGAGGAGCCCACGCTGGAGTAGGTTTGCTGGCAGGACTTGTGACCCCATGGGGGACCCACGCTGGAGCAGTCTGTTCCTGAAGGACTGCACCCCATGGAAAGGACCCACACTGGAGCAGTTTGTGAAGAACTGCAGCCCATGGGAAGGACCCATGTTGGAGAAGTTTGTGGAGAACTGTCTCCCATGGGAGGGACCCCACGCTGGAGCAGGGGAAGAGTGTGAGGAGGAAGGAGCGGCAGAGACAACGTGTGATGAACTGACCGCAACCCCCATTCCCCATCCCTCTGCGCCACTCTGGGGGAGGAGGTAGAGAAAATCGGGAGTGAAGTTGAGCCTGGGAAGAAGGGAGGGGTGGGGGGAAGGTGTTTTTAAGATTTGGTTTTATTTCTCATTTTCCTACTCTGTTTAATTGGCAATAAACTAAATTAAGTTCCGCAAGTCGAGTCTGTTTTGCCTGTGACAGTATGTGGTGGTGCATTCATACCCCCCTTTCTTCCCTGGGCCACTTGTTGATCTGGGCCGCTTGTTGATCTCAGAAATTTCCATGAAACCTCGGCCTTGGTGTATTGAAGTCTGGCAGTGGAGCGCTCCTTGACTGTATCAGAAACTCTGCATAGCTGAGGCTGGGAACATACTCCTACTGCCTGGCCCGGGTGTCCAGTAGAACAACACCAAAACCTTGAGAATTTTTTAGCAATTACCACCTGGGACTGTGGCCAGGATGGAAATTTACGGATGACTAAAGCCAACCATCTTGCGAACCTATAAACGGTGGTCCTAAGTGAGGCCCTTTGAGCTCTCCTGGACCACAGCGGGCTGCACCCAGCATCTCCCTCTGAGTGGGACGCCTCTCAGAGTTTGCGATCTTTCAGGCCTGCGATATTCGGAGGACCCCTGGGTCCTGGGCTGAGTCCCCTTCGAAGCTCAACCCTTTGCCCGTTGAGAGGGAATGCCTAGACATTTCTTCACTGAAATCGAGGGGAATTTTTAACAGGGGTACCTTCTGTATATTTTTTTATATATATGTTTCTCTGTGTGTGTGAACTGATAGTAAGCATAATCTGTAATTAAGTTGTGATTGTAGTAGACTTACTAACTCACTTTGCAAATATTGAATTAGTTAATGATTAAGCGTTACTAAAGTTTGTAAATGATTAGTTGATAATTAGGCGTTGCTAAATTGTGAATGAAACCTAGACTGCTGCCAAAAACATAGAGTCCCTGAGATATAAACCCTTAGATGATTTTCCTTCATATGTTTCATCCATGTAATAAGTAATAGAGTGAGCCTTGCCATCGAATTCTGTTAGGTCGCACCTTTATAAATCTCTATTAAAATCACTTTCTGCTAATATCTTTGATGGTGATTCTTTAAGCGGCCTCCAAACCACTCATTCGCGACACAGTAATTGGTGAGTGATTTCTCCCTGTCCTTATGTCGACCCACGAACCTTTTGTTACATTTTCTCTCCCCTTTCCAGCTGAGGAGGGGGAGTGATAGAGCGGCTTGGTGGGCACCTGGCATCCAGCTCAGGTCAACCCACCACAGAGAACTATGATATCATAGGTATTAGTGAGACTTGGTGGAATGAGTCCCACGACAGGAGTGCTGGGATGGAGGGCTACAGGCTGTTCAGGAAGGATAGGCAGGGCAGGCGAGGTGGAGGTGTTGCACTGTATGTAAGGGAGATGTTTGACTGTACAGCCCTTACAGTTAGGGATGATGTGGTTGAGACCCTCTGGGTGAGGATTAGGGGGATGGAAACAAAGGAGATGTTGTTGTGAGTGTCTACTACCAATCGCCCAGCCAGGATGTTAGCACTGATGAGTTATTCTATAGGCAATTAGGAGAAATCTCTGGATCGGTAGCCCATATCCTTATGGGAGATTTCAACTTCCCAGGCATCAGCTGGGAATACCATACTGCTGTGACGAGCAGGTCTTGGAAATTCTTGAAGTTTATAGGAGATAACTTCTTGTCACAAGTACTCAATGAGCCAACTAGGAAAGATGTCCTCCTAGACTTGTTATTTGTGAATAGAGAAGGACTCGTGTGGGATGTGATGGTAGTTGGCTGTCTTGGACACAGTGATCATGAAATGGTTGAGTTTAAAATTTTCAGTGTAATGAGAAAAAAGGACAGTAGCATTGCTACCCTGGACTTCAGGAGAGCAAACTTTAAGCTATTCAGGGAGCTAGTTAGCAGTGTCCCCTTGGAATCTGCTTTTGAGGGCTTAGGGGTCCATGAGAGCTGGTCAGTCTTTAAGAAACACCTTTTAAAAGCACAGGAGCAGGCAATCCCATTGTGTCGCAAGTCAAGCAAGTGAGGCAGAAGACCAGCTTGGCTGAACAGGGAACTCCTCGTGGAGCTCAAGAGGAAAAAGAAATTGTACGATCTCTGGAAGCAAGGTCAGGCTTCGCAGGAAGATTACAGAGCTGTGGTTCGTATATGCAGGGAGAAGACACGAAAGGCCAAAGCTCAACTAGAGTTGAAACCGGCCAGTGTTGTGTCAGACAAGAAGAAGGGCTTTTTTAAGTACGTTAATAGCAAGAGGAGGTCTAAAGAAAACTTTGGACTGATACTTGTTGAAGATGATCATCTGACTAATAGGAATGAAGAAAAGGCAGAGGCATTCAATGCTTTTTTTGCCTCAGTCTTTAATAATACTGAAAGACCTTGGGCTGCCTGGCCTTCTGAGTCAGAGGACCACGACTGCGGGAACTGACTTTCCATTTGTGGACACTGAAATGGTAAGGGACCAGCTGTATCAGCCGAATGTTCGTAAGTCCATGGGGCCTGATGGGATTCATCCCAGAGTACTGAAGGAGTTGGCGGATGTTATGGCAGGACCCCTCTCGATCATCTACCAAAGGTCTTGGGAGTCTGGGGAGGTCCCCGCTGTCTGGAAGCAAGCCAATGTTATTCCAATTTACAAGAAGGGCATGAGGGAAGACCCAGGAAACTACAGACCTGTTAGTCTAACCTCAGTACCTGGACAAATTATGGAGAAGATCATACTGGGTGCTATTGAAAGAAATTTAAAGGACAATGCAATCCTCAGGCACAGTCAACATGGGTTCACAAAGGGAAAGTCCTGTTTAACTAATTGGATATCCTTCTATGATAGGGTCACCCGCCTAGTGGATGAAGGGAAGGCGGTGGATGTAGTTTTTCTGGATTTTAGCGAGGCTTTTGATACTGTCCCTCACAGCATCCTTCTGGACAAGTTGTCCAACTGTGAGATGAGCAGGTTCACGGTGCTCTGGGTGAAGAATCATAGAATCATAGAATCATTAAGGTTGGAAAAGACCTCTAAGATCATCGAGTCCAACCGTCAACCCAACACCACCATACCCACTACACCATGTCCCTAAGCGCTTCGTCTACACGTCTTTTAAATACTTCCAGGGATGGTGACTCCACCACTTCCCTGGGCAGCCTGTTCCAAGGCCTGACCACTCTTTCAGTAAAGAAATTTCTCCTAATGTCCAATCTAAACCTCCCCTGGTGCAACTTGAGGCCATTACCTCTCGTCCTATCGCTAGTTACTTGGCAGAAGAGACCAACACCTACCTCGCTACAATCTCCTTCCAGGTAGTTGTAGAGCGTGATGAGGTCTCCCCTCAGCCTCCTCTTCTCCAGACTAAACAGTCCCAGTTCCCTCAGCCGCTCCTCATAAGACTTGTGCTCCAGGCCCTTCACCAGCTTCGTTGCCCTTCTCTGGACACGCTCCAGCACCTCCATGTCCTTCTTGTAGTGAGGGGCCCAAAACGGAACACAGTATTCGAGGTGTGGCCTCACCAGTGCCGAGTACAGGGGCACGATCACCTCCCTGCTCCTGCTGGCCACACTATTTCTGATACAGGCCAGGATGCCATTGGCCTTCTTGGCCACCTGGGCACACTGCCGGCTCATGTTCAGCCGGCTGTCAACCAGCACCCCCAGGTCCTTTTCCTCTGGGCAGCTTTCCAGCCACTCTTCCCCAAGCCTGTAGCGTTGCATGGGGTTGTTGTGGCCGAAGTGCAGGACCCGGCACTTGGCCTTGTTGAACCTCATACAGTTGGCCTCGGCCCATCGATCCAGCCTGTCCAGGTCCCTCTGCAGAGCCTTCCTACCCTCGAGCAGATCAACACTCCCACCCAGCTTGGTGTCGCCTGCAAACTTACTGAGGGAGCACTCGATCCCCTCGTCCAGATCATTGATAAAGATATTGAACAGGACCGGCCCCAGTACTGAGCCCTGGGGAACATCGCTCGTGACCGGCCGCCAACTGGATTTAACTCCGTTCACCACAACTCTCTGGGCTCGGCCGTCCAGCCAGTTTTTTACCCAGGGAAGAGTGTACCTGTCTAGGCCGTGAGCCGCCAGCTTCTCTAGGAGAATGCTGTGGGAGACAGTGTCAAAGGCTTTACTGAAGTCCAGGTAGACCACATCCACAGCCTTTCCCTCATCCACTAGGCGGGTCACCTGGTCATAGAAGGAGATCAGGTTGGTCAAGCAGGACCTGCCTTCCATGAACCCATGCTGGCTGGGCCTGATCCCCCGGTTGTCCCAGACATGGCTCGTGAGCGCCCTCAAAACGAACTGCTCCATGATCTTCCCCCGGCCTGTAGTTCCCCGGATCCTCCTTCCAGCCCTTCTTATAGATGGGCATCACATTGGCAAGCCTCCAGTCGTCCGGGACCTCCCCTGTTAACCAGAACTGCTGGTAAATGATGGAGAGCGTGCTTGGCAAGCTCCTCCGCCAGCTCCCTCAGTACCCTCGGGTGGATCCCATCCGGCCCCATAGACTTGTGAACGTCCAGGTGGCGTAGCAGGTCGTTAACTTCTTCCTCTTGGATTATGGGGGGTTTATCCTGCTCGCCGTCCCTGTCTTCCAGCTCAGGGGGCTGAGTACCCTGAGGATAACTGGTCTGACTATTAAAGACTGAGGCAAAGAAGGCGTTGAGTACCTCAGCCTTATCCTCGTCCTTGGTGGCAACATTCCCCCCCGCATCCAATAGAGGATGGAGATTCTCCTTGGCTCTCTTTTTGTCATTAATATACTTGTAAAAGCATTTTTTGTTGTCTCTCACGACAGTGGCCAGGTTGAGTTCTAGCAGGGCTTTTGCCTTTCTAATTTCCTCTCTGCACGACCTAACGAGATCCCTGTACTCTTCTTCAGTTGCCTGCCCCTTCTTCCAAAGGTGGTAAACTCTCCTTTTTTTCCTGAGTCCCAGCCAAAGCTCCCCGTTCAGCCAGGCCAGTCGTCTTCCCCGCCCGTTCTTCTTAAGGCACATGGGGACAGCCTGCTCCTGTGCCTTTAAGACTTCCTTCTTGAAGAATGTCCAGCCCTCCTGGACCCCCCTGCCCCTCAGGACTGTCTCCCAAGGGACCCTCTCGACCAGTGTCCTGAGCAGGCCAAAGTCCGCCCTCCGGAAGTCCATGGTTTTGCTGGCCCCCCTCCTTACTTCACCAAGTATCGAGAATTCTATCATTTCATGGTCGCTAAGCCCAAGCCGGCCTCCGACCACCACATCTCCCACCAGTCCTTCTCTGTTTGTGAACAGCAGGTCAAGCGAGGCACCTCCCCCTAGTAGGCTCGCTTACCAGCTGTGCCAGGAAGTTATCTTCCACACCCTCCAGGAACCTCCTCGACTGTTTCCTCTCTGCCGTGTGGTATTTCCAGCAGACGTCCGGAAAGTTGAAGTCCCCCACGAGAACAAGGGCTAGCGACTGGGAGACTTCTGCCAGCCTCTGGTAGAATATTTCGTCTGCCTCCTCATCCTGGCTAGGTGGTCTATAACAGACTCCCAGCAGGATATCTGCCTTGTTGGCCTTCCCCCTCATCCTTACCCACAAGCACTCGACCTCGTCATCACTACCATTGAGCTCTAGACAGTCAAAGCACTCCCTGACATACAGGGCTACCCCACCGCCTCTCCTTCCTCGCCTGTCCCTTCTGAAGAGCTTATAGCCATCCATTGCAGCACTCCAGTCGTGCGACTCATCCCACCATGTTTCCGTGATGGCGACTAAGTCATAGCTACCCCGCTGCACAATGGCTTCCAGCTCCTCCTGTTTGCCGCCCACGCTGCGTGCATTGGTGTAGATGCACTTGAGCTGGGCTGCCGATTTCTCCCCTGACATTGGCGTGCCGCCCCTAGGCTCTTCTCTAGTGAGCCTGGTTTTATCCCCTTCCCCCTTCGAACCTAGTTTAAAGCCCTCTTGATGAGCCCCGCCAACTCATACGCAAGAATCCTTTTCCCCCTGTGAGACAGCTGAACTCTGTCCGTCGCCAGCAGGCCCGGTGCCGTGTAAACCTCCCCGTGGTCAAAGAAGCCAAAATTCTGCTGATGGCACCAGCCCCTGAGCCACGTGTTGATCAGGTGTGTTTTCCTGTTCCCTTCAGTATTCCTCCCTGCCACTAAAGGGATCGAGGAAAACACTACCTGTGCTCCCGATCCTTCCACCAGTCGCCCCAGTGCCCTGATGTCCCTTTTGATCGCTTCGGGACTTCTAAAGAAGAACTGGCTGAATGGCAGAGCTCAGAGGGTTGTAGTGAATGGACCTACATCTGGCTGGAGACCAGTCACTAGCAGTGTTCCTCAGGGCTCAATTCTATGGCCAGTTCTGTTCAATATTTTTATCAATGATCTGGATGCAGGAGTTGAATGCACCATTAGCAAGTTTGCTGATGATACCAAACTGGGAGGTGCTGTTGACTCTCTCGAGGGACAAGAGGCCTTGCAGAGGGATCTAGATAGATTGGAACATTGGGCCATCATCAATGGCATGAAATTTCACAAGTCCAAATGCCGGATTCTGCACCTGGCACGGAGTAACGCCAGGCACAAGTATAAATTGGGAGTGGAGTGGCTGGAGAGCAGCCCTGTAGAAAGGGATCTGGGGGTGCTGGTTGACAGCAGGCTCAATGTGAGTCAGCAGTGTGCTCTGGCAGCCAAGAGGGCAAACCGCATCCTGGGGTGCATCAAACACAGTATAACCAGCCAGTCAAGAGAGGTGATTATCCCACTGTATTTAGTATTGGTGCGGCCTCACCTTGAGTGTTGTGTGCAGTTCTGGGCCCCACAATTGAAGAAGGATGTGAAGGTCCTTGAATGCATCCAGAGGAGGGCAACAAAGCTGGTGAAAGGGCTGGAAGGCATGTCCTATGAGGAGCAGCTAAGGACTCTGGGTTTGTCTAGTTTGGAGAAAAGGAGGCTGAGGGGCGACCTCATTGGTCTCTGCAGCTTCCTGAGGAGGGGAAGTGGAGAGGCAGGTGCTGATCTCTTCTCCCTGTTATCCAGTGACAGGATGTGTGGGAATGGTTCAAAGCTGCGCCAGGGGTGATTCAGACTGGACGTTAGGAAGCATTTCTTTACCGAGAGGGTGGTCAAACACTGGAACAGGCTTCCTAGAGAGGTGGTTGATGCCCCAAGCCTGTCAGTGTTTAAGAGGCATTTGGACAATGCCCTTAATAATATGCTTTAACTTTTGGTCAGCCCTGGAGTGGTCAGGCAGTTGGACTAGATGATCATTGTAGGTCCCTACCAACTGAAATAGTCTATTCTATTCTATTCTATTCTATTCTATTCTATTCTATTACATGTTTTTAGAGCAGTATCTTACACACTGGGTCAGTCCCATGTGTGTGCAACCAACAACCTGAAGTGTGAAATCACTGATTTCCATCAGCAATCAGAGTAGAATTTTTTCCTCACTGAAACCTGAATAATAGAGCAGAATCTGAAACTTTAGTTTTAAATTACTTTAAATTATTTTAGTGTCAGTTCTGGGCTAAGTCTATGTAGGTCAAGAAAGATATCCTGATATCACACGTGAACTGCACATACTTTCAAAATATTTTCACTGTACTAAAGCTGATACACTGGTAATTCTTTGAATTGTTCATAGGGTCAAATCATATAAAAATAATCAAAACCATTTGTGAGATACTAAAAATGTAAAGCATCTCTTATTTTGCCATGCAGGATGGATGTAGAAAATATATAAAAGCTTTATACATGAGAAATATTTTAAAACTGTCTGAAATAGGCCTGCGTCCAAGCTGAAGTGGAGGCAATGAAAGAGATTTGGCTGATAAATAGAGATGACAGGCAGAGAGAAAGCAAGGGAAAAGGAATTGATCAGTTATAAGTGAAATGTAATTGGCAAGTCTCCATGACATCTCTGTTGAATACCTTTCAACTGTGGTTTATCTTACTCGTATTAAGCCTCATGCACATCTGCTTACTCTGTAGAAATAGGCCTACCAGGAAGATTTGCACCTGGAATAAATACATCTCTCTCTATATATATGCATACTATATTTATATATGTACATACACGCACACACATCTGTGGAATTAAATGCCGTTTTACATCAGACAGCCAGGAATCCCAAGAAACTCAATGACAATCCATTTATTTATTTATTCCAGTTTTTCTCAATTTTTGTCCACCTCCCACATAGTTCTAAGCTTGATGTCTAGCTTCTGTAGGATTTGTGTGGATGTGGAAATTTATTAAGGATGTATGAAGGCATTATGCTAAAGTGGTAAGAATTCCATTATAAACATATATGCAAAATATAAAAACTGAGTATTTTTTTCAAAATGGAGACACTATTGTAGACTGGTTTACTTGTCAGAGCACAATAGGAAGGGATTGCCCTTTTTTTCAGGGAAAATGCACATATGTGTGGAAGAAGGCAAAAGAAAAAAAGGTCAAAGTCTCTCGTAAGAGTTCCTCACAGCACTTTGCATCAATATCTTTCATGCGTTCATGCTCCTCTTTCTATATTGTTTCCCCAACTCCACTTATAGTGTTTATAATAAAACATAGCTGCTAGAAAATATGATGAAAGATAAAGAGTGATTTTAAAGTAGTTCTGCAAAAGCCTGTTTATATTTCCTGTCAGGTCATTCTTCAGAAGGGAAAAAAAAAAGACTTGCAATAAACTATAAAATGTGGTCCTTTCACTGATGTATGAAGCAGGCCTGTAAGTTCAAGAAACACTGCACATATTTTAACCTCTTCATTCCTGAATTCAGATTTTTTCTGATCATGATATCTGGAATGCTTTATATCCACTGCACCATGCTGTGCTGTATCAAGCATTACCATGCCTAGAGAAAATTAGTCGTAACTCATTGTTATGTTAGTATTTTCTGTATTTAAAATATTTCTGTCTTAGTCTGTCATGTGCATTTAATAAAAAAGCAGTATCAAAACCAAAGTGAACCTTATGTTTGCTCCTGCAAATCTACCATTTCCATCCCGGCTAAAGCAGCACCACCTAGGAAAGGGTTGTAGGCTCACCTTAATCCCTAGTGACTGAAAGCCACATCTTCTGTTTCCCGGGGGTTGCTTTAATCATTAGCTGGACGACAATTGGGGAAAGGAAGGGAAAAGATTAACTTCCATCATTCCCACAGAGATTACTGACCCTGTTGGAAATGATGTTAAGGAGCCACAGAGGACTCAGGTTTAGCTGATATAACGTTATTTGGGCAGAGTACTCCTGTGCTAGCCCTGCTTGTCATGTTGCATGCTCTGGGACCATGTGATGTAGCTCTGTCATCTGGCTTGGCAGTTCTCCACTTAGAACAAGGCTTTGGCCACAGCTGAAACACTCTCTTCTCAGACATTTTAAGTTCATAGTATTTTCCTCAGCAAAAACATGTTCTGTATGTTTGAAGTGCCATACACTGGCCCTGATATTTGGACTGATTTTTTTACCCTGTCCACAGTACTGTAAGGGCAGATTTACATAACCAGTTAAGTTCAAGTTAGAGACTCCTGTGGCTTTTCCAAAATTTAGACCTTAATTAATACATCAAGAATGCTAGCAGGCACTTAACAGATTGAGATTAGGGCCTGGCCAAAGTCTTGCACTTGTACCCGCTTTTAATTCAGTACAGGTTGGATCTAAAGCCCAATGTGGTGTAAGAAAAAAATGGATGTCACCCATAATGGGTAAAAATTATCAACTGGATCTTTACATCAGAAAAGAACTGATGAGCTGAAATCAGAACTGTGTTTTAAATATAAAAAGCAAATACAGTGCTTACAACAAAGAATTTAACATGCCTAATTGCAGTCCGGAGTAAGTTTGCCTATTAATGTTCAAGTTGATTGAGAACACGAAGATATGTGTGTCTACATCTGTGTACAGATTTATGATGAATGAGGATCAATTTACCCAAAAAACTGCAACTGGTACCAGTATAGAATTTGTTAGATGTTTGCCAGAAAAAGGCAAGTTGTTTGTTGACTTTATTCTAGATTAATCATAAATATGAGAAATGACCTGGCATAGTATAAATCCTCAGGAAAGTTCTGTAGAATGCAGATATCTAGTTAATGCAATCAATCATCAGGGGTTACTTTTTCTCTATGCAAACAGGATAGAGAGAGCATGTCTGGCAATGAACCCCACAGTTTTATAGAGGCACTCTTATATGCCAGTTATCATTTTCTCTTTTTTTTCCTCACAAAAAAATGATCTTCCCAAGAAAACTTCCCTGAACATATAAGTTGCTTGTTCTTACTTACTTGTCACTGACTGTTGCTCACAAAGGCCACCAAAGTTTCTCAAGAACAAGGATTGTTTATCAAATCCAGCAAATGTCTGGGCACATGCATAGTGTTAACTAATGACCATGCAGTTGTTCTGTAACAAAGAATTCCAACAATATCACATGAGAAGGGAATCCTTAATTATTTCAGCCACTCATAATCAGTTTAATGATCTGAGCTTACTTGGCTGATTAGGCTGTGGTAAATGGGTCCAACGTGTTCTGGCTTCTTCATTGATTTTGAAAGTACTCCATGTAATGTTAATATTTGACAAGTGATCACTCAGAGCCTTCACAATGTGTGGAGAGAGATTCACATCCCCTGGCTACCCTTCTCTGCATGCATATTTTAGATAATACATCCCATAGCAGCACCACAGCTTGGAAAGGTTCTGTTGCAAGTCTTCTGCTTTTTATTTTTATAATGTAGGAAGTAAAACATAGCATTTCACTGAAAAAAGTGATACATAAGGCTTCCTTGTTATGTAGTTCTGTTTATAAGATATTTAAGGCGCTTATACTGTTAGCTGCATTGCATTCATAGTCATGCATTCAACAACATGCTATAAACTAAATCGGTGGTCCCTTTTACTTTCTTTTTCAACGTCTGAAGAAATGTTAAAGAACATTCCTTGGATTCAGCTGGAAGAGGGAAGGGTAGGAAAGGAAACACCTCTCCCATCCTCATGCCATCCAATTTTCCTAGTCATGAAACAACAGTGGGGCAGGTCTGTGCATCTAGCCCTATGTCCACATAGGGACACTGATGGCCAGTACACAAACCAGCGCGGAGCTCCTGCTTGCTGATCTTAACTTCCCCTGATCCTACCTGCTTAATTTCTTGTACCCTCTTTGAAGAAAAAAATGTCAGTCCGTTGTGTACTCTAGATCCACATTTATTTGATCGAAGGACATTGTGGAGAAGAATTGTGGATTTGGGAGTTTCAGCCAAGATAAGACAGGAATTCGGCCTGTGCGCTGAGAACTAGCAGACGCGCACATACGCCTGAGATAAGACCTGAACACCTGGCTTAGTTGTCTCCTCTGTAAGGAAACTGAAAAACATCAAGAGAATTACGTAACTGGTTAACCGTGAGAATAAGTGGATCTGAGAGCAGTCGTGTGGATCTTTGCCAAAAGGAAGAGAGACTGTTTTTCTTAGTTTATAAGGGATACGAGTCGGGTGATGATTGGGGGAGACAGCGGGACCTCCCCGTTATGGTAAAGGATATATTCTCCTGTATTGTAACAATAAAGGATTCTGTGCATGCTTATGTGAGAGTCCGTGCAATCATACACCACAAATGGCGCCCAACGTGGGGCACGATTGAAAAAAAAAAAAAAAAAGACGATGACCTGAAGAAAGAAGGTCTTGAAGAAAGGAAATAGAAATATCCAGTGGTGTACCCCTGTTGAGCCGGACGGAGGATCAACGGAGGATCAACATATCGAGCTCGATTCATCACCGGTCGCAGGACGATTCAGGTGAGCAGCCGCGGGGAAGTTATACGAACTTTATACATTGGTCATGGGGCAGTCGGCATCTCAGTCACAAAAGCTTCAACTTGAAATATTTCAACGTATTTTAAAGGAACAAGGTTTTAAGGTCGCTCCAATACAATTGGTGAGACTCCTTGCGTGGGTCCGGGATCACCGCCCTTGGTTCCCTTCTGTAGGAACGGCTGGGTGTTATGATTTAAAGCAATGGCAAAAAGTGGGTGAGGAATTACAGACTAAACAGATTTTGCAACTAGAAGTTCCAGAGGGAATATTGATTACCTGGCGAGTTGTGTATACGGCTCTGCAAAAGTTATGCCCTGTCGAACAGGTGTTGCAAAATGTGACTGATCCAGCAATACCGGTGGGAGAATCAAAAGATGGGGAAGATTCGTTTGAACTGTTGGCTCCTGATGAAACTGTAATGCCTCAGGCGGAGCCCCCGCCTCTGAAGGATGATTCGGAGCCAGACGATCCCTTTGACACGGGCTTGATAGACCCCGAACGAGAGCCTGATTTATACCCTCCACTCTCGCCAGTTAAAGCAATGGCTGCATCCGTGCCAACGGCAGATGAAATCTTACATCGACAGAGACAAAAGACACTTTCTCGGTTGTCCGTCATGAAACCACCACCATTTGCGCCTTCCCCCCCCGAGGAGATCCGCTGCGGGGATCCGCGCACACCCCCCACATATCAGCCTTTAGGTACGGTAGCGCCAAGGCTGTCCTTTGATGAGTGTCGTACGGAGGCATTAAAAAAGGGGGATATAACGCTTCTCCAGGCAATGCCTGTAATTTATCGACCTGGCAGAGCGCCAGAGTATGCTCATTTACCATATGAGGTGATTAAGGAGGTGCACAAATCGATAAAGGAGTACGGGTTACGGGCTTCATTTACTATAAACTTATTGCAAGCAATAGGGGAATCTTATACGATGACTCCTTTAGATTGGAAGTCTGTATTACGCCTTGTTTTGTCAGCGGTGCAGTATTCTGTGTGGTTTTTTGAGTATTGTGAACTTGTTATTGCAAAGGTAATGGACAATTTGGACAATTTGCAACTACCCTATGGGCGAGATGAAATGTTAGGTGAAGGGAATTGGGCGTCACCTGCTGCACAAGCCACCTTACCCCGTGAACTGCTAATGCAGGCGGCTGATTTGGCTATGAAAGCATTAAGGCGAGTGCCGGATTCTGGCAAGCTGGAATCATCATTTGCGCAAGAACCCTATGTGCAATTTTTAGATCGATTACAAACTGCTATACAATGTCAGATAGAGTCTCCTGAAGCCGCCGAGTTGTTGCTTTTTCAGCTTGCAATTGAGAATGCTAATTCTGATTGTAGAAAAGCTATAGATCCCATTCGGAATCGGGCAAAGACTTTAACTGATTTGATCAGAGCTTGTCAAAATGTGGGGTCAGAACAGTTTAAAGCGGAGATATTAGCAGCGGCGTTGGCTCAACAACTAACGGTGGCTCGAGCGGCGACTAAGTGTTTTGTATGTGGCCAGGAAGGTCATATTAAAAAAGATTGCCCCAGAGCAAGACGAGGAACAAAGGGCCAAATTAAAGGTCCCGCTCAGCTGTGTCCTCGTTGTCAGAAGGGATATCACTGGGGTAACCAATGTCGATCCAAATTTGATAAGAACGGTAACCTGCTCCCAGGACTGATGCAGGGAAACAGGAGGAGGGGCGCGAGGTCCGGCGCCCCAAGAACCTTCAACAGGACCCCGATTTCAGGGCCGGTGGCGCAAGCCTCAACCTGGGCGGTGAATTCGCACGAAGTAAATGTCAACAATTGCCAACCGTCCATGCCCTTAAGCCAGCTACATTCGGAAGCGCCAGGTTGGATCTGGCCACCAGCCAATCAACAGTAATACGAGATCAATCTGTTAACGTACTCCCCACTGGAGTGTACGGCCCTTTACCAGCAGGGTTTTGTGCCGTATTGATAGGACATTCCTCAACCTCCAAGGCAGGACTTTTTGTTCTTCCTGGGGTGATTGATACTGATTATACTGGGGAAATTAAAATTATGGCTTGGACTCCTACTCCTCCGTGTACTATTCCCGCGGGGGAGCGCATTGCTCAGCTAATTTTGTTGCCTAATGTTCAAAGGGAGAAGGGAGATCCTATATTAGGCCAGCAGAGGGGGTCAGCAGGATTTGGAAGCACAGGTTTGCCTCAAATATTCTGGACTCAAAAGATAACTACGGGTCAGCCTATGTTGATGTGTAAAGTAAATGGCCGTGCTTTTACTGGACTGGTGGATACAGGGGCGGATGTCTCGATAATTCAGAGATCTGAATGGCCCTCTGATTGGCCATTAGTACAAGTTTTTGCTGCCGTTACCGGAGTTGGTGGTACCCAAATACCATGGCAGAGCTTGCATTCTTTACTGGTGGAAGGCCCGGAAAATAAACATGCCATGCTGAAACCCTATGTTTTAAATGTCCCATGTACCCTATGGGGACGTGATCTGTTGCAACAATGGAATGTAGCACTTAAGACACATTTTTAATGAAGGCCACTGAAGTACAGCCATGCCTGAAACTGACTTGGCTTACAGACAAGCCAGTGTGGGTTGATCAGTGGCCTTTGAAGGGTGAGCGGCTAGAAAAAGCTTGGGAATTAGTACAGGAGCAATTACAATTAGGACACATAGTGCCATCCACCAGTCCTTGGAACACGCCTATTTTTGTCATACCTAAAAAATCAGGAAAATGGAGATTGTTACAGGATTTGCGAGCTATTAATGCCGTTATGGTATCCATGGGGGCCTTACAGCCCGGGACCCCAAATCCTACCATGATCCCTGATGATTGGCATTTAAAAGTTATTGATCTCAAAGACTGCTTTTTTACAATTTATCTACACCCAGAGGATTGTATTTGGTTTGCTTTTTCTGTTCCTACAATTAACAATGATCGACCTATGCAACGGTTCCATTGGGTTGTTTTACCTCAAGGCATGAAGAATAGTCCTACCATTTGTCAAATAGTGGTGGGAGAGGCACTTTTGTCAATTCGTCAACAGTATAAAAATATTGTATTGTATCATTATATGGATGATATCTTGTTGGCAGCTGAGACAGAATCATATCTCTCTCAAATTTTTGAGTGTTTGTCCACAGAATTACATCGATATGGATTTCAGATAGCAGCAGAGAAGGTACAGTCAGTTTCTCCTTGGAAATACCTAGGCTGGAAACTCTTCGAGTCGCATGTGTGTCCACAAGCCTTGCGGCTTGCTACTACTGTAAGTACTCTGAATGATCTACAGAAGTTGTTGGGCACAATCAATTGGGTGCGACCTCTATTGGGAATTACCACCCATGAACTGTCACCCTTGTTCTCGTTGCTGAAAGGGGATCCTGATTTGGCATCCCCCAGATCTCTTTCGGAACCAGGCCAAGAAGCATTGCAACAGGTAATGGATAAAATTAATGATACCTTCGCACATCGAATCCGGCTATCGTTGCCAGTTCGATTGTTCCTTATTTACCACTCTTTTCAGCCGTTTGCCTTACTGGGACAATGGGATGCTAGGGTACAAAGTGAAAAGGATGCCTTACGCATTCTGGAATGGCTGTTTTTACCTCACTCATTTAGAAAGACATTGACCACTGCAATTGAAATGATCTCTCGTTTGATATCACAAGGTCGACTACGATGTCAACAATTGACAGGTCGAGATCCAGATATGCATTTGCCTTTCACAGGAGATGAATTTTGGACATTATTACAAAACAGCCTGAGTTTTCAGATTGCAATGGCGGATTACGTTAATTCCATAGAACACAACTTACCATGCCATCGACTTTTGAATTCCTTACAGTCTCTACCACTACAGCCACGCATACTATTAAGTTCTGTGCCTATTCCACAGGCGCAAACTGTTTTCATTGATGGATCTGGAAAAACAGGTAAAGCTGTAGTGGCGTGGAAGATGCCGGGAGGACGGAAAACGTCTGAACACCAAGTGGAGGAAGCAGATCAGGCCTCCTGGTCTTCGGATGTTACTTCTCTACCTGGATCTACGCAGGTAGTTGAATTAGCAGCTGCTGTTCACGCTTTTGAATTGTTTTCTCAAATACCACTTAATATAGTGGCAGACTCAGCTTATGTCACAGGCATAGTACAGCGCATAGAGACTGCATTTATTCGGGAAGTAGATAATAAGCAACTATTTTCTTTACTAATACAGTTAGCACAGCTGCTGCGTGTTAGACGATTTCCGTATTTTATTATGCATATCCGATCTCATACTAATTTACCAGGACCGCTCATTTCCGGTAATGCTGCTGCGGATGCGCTCACTCTGATGGCAGTCCTACCTCGCCGTTTGGAACAAGCAAAATTATCCCATGAATTTTTTCATCAGAATGCTCGCTCCTTACGGAAGCAGTTTTCTCTTACAGCTGAACAGGCCCAGGACATCGTTTGTGCTTGCCCGGATTGTCAGTGGCTCACGCCAATGCCAGTAGTATCTGCTGTGAATCCCAGGGGACTGACTTCCAATGAACTATGGCAGATGGATGTTACTCATGTTTCCTCCTTTGGTCGTTTGCGCTTTGTTCATGTGTCTGTTGATACCTTTTCTGGGTTTTTGGTCGCAACAGCTCATACGGGTGAACGTGCTCATGATGTTATCAAACATCTTCTTCGATGCTTTGCAGTATTGGGGGTCCCCCGTAAACTCAAAACAGATAATGGACCTGCCTATGTCTCTAAATGGTTGTTATTATTCCTACAGGCATGGGGCGTGTATCATGTTACAGGTATTCCGCATTCCCCCACAGGTCAAGCAATTGTGGAACGTGCTCACTCTTCCTTAAAGCTGATTCTTGAAAAACAAAAAAGGGGGAATCCGCTGGGAACTACCCCTCAGGAGATGTTAGATAAAGCCACATATGTATTAAATTTTTTAAATTTGTCAGGGACAAAGCAGCAATATCATTCAGCTGCTGACCGGCATTTTCGAACAGGAGAGGTTATTGAAGTGTATCCAAAGGTATTTTATAAACACTTAGAATTTGGTCTATGGAAAGGTCCGGTTCCCTTGCTTACCTGGGGACAGGGATACGCTTGTGTTTCTCTTCCTACAGGCCCATATTGGGTCCCTGCGAAGAATGTCAAGCCAGTGCAAGTGTTGGCAGATGGCCCAGAAAAAGGACCTGAGGAAAAACAACGAGAGGATGCTGCTCCTACGACAGTTCGGTAATGCAATCAGGTCAACATTAGTAATATGGTCTACAGTGCTGTTTTCTGTTCAATCTTGTCCCACGATAATGCTATGGGGAATTGGCACTACCATGATGTTTCAACCTGTGGAAGCTCACGTTTATTGGGCACATGTGGTGGACCCGCCTTTTTTCCGACCTTTGACATGGTGGGACGCATGGTGGGATGCTAATATCCCTATTAGCAATAGTGATACTTTATGGTCAGGTGGCATTTGGGTTCCCCCATCTCTAGATGGGAAAGATGATACACATTATGCTAATGACACAATGTTTGTTTCTGATTTTCCTCCATTACGTCTTACCGTAGATAATAAGTCAGAGTATTGTGTGATCGTTGAAACACAGCAACACTTAGTACCAGTGTCACATGGAAAACGGGCGAACCTTACTATGGTCACCATTCCTGGGTTGGCATCAAAAAATACTATTAATAATGATATGTTAATTGGTGACTTTGTTCCTGATTTTCCGCAATGCATTTTGCACAAACTCTCATCGATCACACAATTTGGTTGGAAGCCATGCTTGGGAGAACAGCCTCGAGAACAAAATTTAACCATCGGTCGTATTATAGATTGGGGCCCTTATGGGTCATTTTGGGATCCATCTTTGAATCAATCTGTTTTGCCTTTTCAGAAAGCCAATCATTCAATAGTCTGGCTCAATGGTGGGTCCGCAGGACCCATCCTACAGATGGAGTATAATGGTTCATTTTCTCCTCCACAACCGAATGTGTGGCGTTTAGCTTTGCCTTTTTTTACGAGGCAACTATCTCAAGTATGGATTGTCAACAAAACACAAGCTAATCTGTGTATAATACATGAAATTAATGTGACAGTATGTACTACTCATCCTTATCTTTTTGCTATGACTTCGCGTGTAAACATTACTCGATGTAATCACTCCTTTTGTATTCAGCTTTATTCTCCTTCTTTTAGAAGTTGTATATCTAAACATGATTTTAATGAAACTGCTTATATTTTTCCCCTTCGACGTCGGGCAGAACTATGGATGCCAGTTAATTTAACCAGACAGTGGGAAGGGGAGGATGGTTTGGGTAGATTTGTTAGAATTCTAGTAGAAGATATAGATAAGTCTAAGAAAAGAGCAAAACGATTCTTAGGTCTTATGATCCTGCAAACTTACTGAGGGAGCACTCTATCCCCTCGTCCAGATCGTTGATAAAGATATTGAACAGGTCCGGCTCCAGTACTGAGCCCTGGGGAACACCGCTCGTGACCGGCCGCCAACTGGATTTAACTCCGTTCACCACAACTCTCTGGGCTCAGCCGTCCAGCCAGTTTTTTACCCAGGGAAGAGTGTACCTGTCTAGGCCGTGAGCCGCCAGCTTCTCTAGGAGAATGCCGTGGGAGACAGTGTCAAAGGCTTTCCTGAAGTCCAGGTAGACCACATCCACAGCCTTTCCCTCATCCACTAGGCGGGTCACCTGGTCATAGAAGGAGATCAGGTTGGTCAAGCAGGACCTGCCTTCCATGAACCCGTGCTGGCTGGGCCTGATCCCCTGGTTGTCCCGCATATGGCTTGTGAGCGCCCTCAATACGAACCGCTCCATGATCTTCCCCGGCACCGAGGTCAGGCTGACCAGCCTGTAGTTACCCGGATCCTCCTTCCGGCCCTTCTTATAGATGGGCATCACATTGGCAAGCCTCCAGTCGTCCGGGACCTCCCCTGTTAACCAGGACTGCTGGTAAATGATGGAGAGCGGCTCGGCAAGCTCCTCCGCCAGCTCCCTCAGTACCCTCGGGTGGATCCCATCCGGCCCCATAGACTTGTGAATGTCCAGGTGGCGTAGCAGGTCATTAACTTCTTCCTCTTGGATTATGGTGGGTTTATCCTGCTCGCCGTCCCTGTCTTCCAGCTCAGGGGGCTGAGTACCCTGAGGATAACCGCTCTGACTACTAAAGACTGAGGCAAAGAAGGCGTTGAGTACCTCAGCCTTATCCTCGTCCTTGGTGGCAATGTTCCCCCCCGCATCCAATAGAGGATGGAGATTCTCCTTGGCTCTCCTTTTGTCATTAATATACTTGTAAAAGCATTTTTTGTTGTCTCTCACGACAGTGGCCAGGTTGAGTTCTAGCTGGGCTTTTGCCTTTCTAATTTCCTCTCTGCACGACCTAACGAGATCCCTGTACTCCACAAGCTCCTTATTTATGCTGATTCTTTGCCAAGTCCTGCTGTTTATACCTGTATGTCACGGATCTTTTAACTTATAGGGATATGAGGTAGGCAGTTGGTAAGGCCATGTCCACAAAACTACGTACCAGTGGACATTATGCACCTGAGATTTGTGAGCTTCAAAAGCTTTGGCTCAATACCTGCCTAAATCTGTGGGGGCCTTAAGTTCAAGATGGAAAATCTTATGTTTCTAGGGATCCTCAAGTTCCCTTTCTGCAGCAGTCTCAAAACATCTCAGACTTCGGGAGTCTAAACAGCTTAATCCCTATATTCCACTAACATGCCATTAGGTTGCACAAACAAGGAGTTCATCTGCTGATACTGGAAAGCAGCTTCAGAGCACACATAATGCGTACCGACAAGCTTAGGCTCTACATAAAACACAGTGGCAGCAAGTGCTTTTATTTAAAATAAAAAGACAGGAGGAGCTACGAAAGAGCATGTTCCTTTGACAGAGCTGTACAGTGGCTAGAACTGATATTGGAGATGTGGAAGATGACATTTTAATTCCCTTCTCTGCCCTAAGACACTAAAGGACACACTGTCCACCTCTGAGGAGGATGCCCTAAAACCCAGGCTGAAGACTGCTCTCCTGCTAACTTCTGAAGGTCATCCTTAAAGATTAACTGGGTCAAAGAAGGAATAGCTCTTTAGCCTGATGACTGGAGCACTCAGGAAGAACAAACCTGGGCCTTGGAGCCTAGTGCCTGGATTGTTTCTGTATTTTTACAGAAACTGTGCTTGGAGCAGAGAGCAGAGCCTTGGACTCCCCAGCCAGCTCCCTGTCTGTGTGTCTGCAGCACAGCTGTTGCTCAGCCTTCCTCGGCTCACCGAGTTGTTCCTCACTCCATGCAAAGATCTACCTGTGCGATTGAGTGTTTCTTCCTTCTTCTTCCTCTCCAACACACACAATATGTGCATACAGCATGTGTCTATGTGTGCACACATACATTTATCATGTGCACACATATTCACGCACAAGCACTGGCAGCTAGGGCACTCACTCTCTTGGCAGATAGGAATTGTTTTGCTCAGCTCAACTCAGCAAAAGCAGGAACCGTGACTGCAGACTTATTAGTAAATAAAGTAAAATGGAAAAAGGAAAATTTTAGTCTGGTCACCCAACTGAGAGAGAAACAAAACAGTCACTAATCTAGCAGTTACACTTTTGAAATGGAGCCAGATGCACTGGAGACTAATTTGTATCCTATAAATATTTAATAAGTAAAATTTAGATTTATATTAATTTACATTATTTAATCATGCATTGACTAACTGTATAAACCTTAGAGTTTGTTGTTATTTATACTGGAGGAGTCTAGAGAACTTCCTTGTGTCAGATAGCCACTTGCAAGTCATTTGTATTAAAATAGTTTTCAGTTTACATACTGTCTTCCAAAACATACACACACATCGGAGGGACAAACAGTACACTTGGCATGAGACTGCATGTGTGGAGCTGCCAGGGCACTCGTCAACATCCAGAAGACTTTCGGGCCAGAGGAACTCAAAGGAAATTCAGTCTAGATGCCAGCAGTCCCTGCACTTGGTGGTTGTGGTCAAAAGTCAAGGCAGGGGAATGGCTCTTCCTCTGAAAGGTACATTCAAATGGCTTTTCACCTGTGAAAAACATCCAACAAACAATAAACTGCGTGGGCAGGCCCTTTCTGTTTTCTGTTTTAGCAGACTCCCTCAGGTGATGGAGTTATTTCAAAAACATTTGTATCATTTTCTTCTTGTGCCATAATGTCTATGGTCCTTCTTAAAGCCCCTTTAATAGGGTCAGCTTGGTAGGACCACCAGCTACTTTAATTAGAGAAGACAGAACGTGTCAGAAACAAAATAGGGGAAAATGGACTGAAACACCTGCCCCAGGCCTGGTTTCGATCTAGCAGTGTTTTTCTGGATTGCAGCAGACTGCTCGGGCCCCTCTGGATGCCGAGGAAGTCTCTTTTCTCTTGCTGAAATTCGGCATTTTGCCTCTTTGCTGCAGTCTCTTCTCTGCTGCCTGCGCTGAGCTCTTCCCATCGCACCCTTTCTGCCAGGCTGCCTGTGCTGCCCTGGGGATGCTGGTTGGGAGTGGTGCCCTCCTGCCCCTGAGCACAACCCCCTGACACCACAGGCATGGAGCCCTCCACCTCCTCTGCTGCCCCTGTAAAGGAGCATAACAAATGCAACGTGAGTGAAACACACAGACCCTGTGCTGCTCCTTGCAGCCACCTCAAATGCGTGCCAGCCCCGAGCCTCCTCTGCAGCAGAGCAGCGGTGCCCAGCAGCAGGGGTGTCTGGGCCTGCCAGCTGCAGGATCGGAGCTAGCCTGAAGTGGGGACCTGGATGGCAGACCACAAGCCAAGGCAGCAGCAGCATGGTCGGGAGCCAGGCTTTATAGGTCTTTGGCCAATAAAAGCATTAGTAATAGCAGATTGGGGATGGTTAAAGGAGCAGGCAGGCCTGGGGTGTGGCTGGAAGTCAACTGGGAGCTGGGACCAGGACTGGGAGAGAGCAGGAGATAAGAAACAGGCTTGGGAGGCAGTAGCAGGACAGACGGGGCCACCCGTTTCTTGTCCTAACCTCCCTCCTGTGGAGAAGAATTGTGGATTTGGGAGTTTCGGCCAAGATAAGACAGGAATTCGGCCTGTGCGCTGAGAACTAGCAGACGCGCACATAAGCCTGAGATAAGACCTGAACACCTGGCTTAGTTGTCTCCTCTGTAAGGAAACTGAAAAACATCAAGAGAATTATGTAACTGGTTAATCGTGAAAATAAGCGGATCTGAGAGCAGTCGTGTGGATCTTTGCCAAAAGGAAGAGAGACTGTTTTTCTTAGTTAATAAGGGATACGAATTGGGTGATGATTGGGGGAGACAGCGGGACCTCCCCGTTATGGTAAAGGATATATTCTCCTGTATTGTAACAATAAATGATTCTGCGCATGCTTATGTGAGAGTCCGTGCAACCATACACCACAAATGGCGCCCAACGTGGGGCACGATTGAGAAAGAGAAAAAAAAAAGGAGACAACGACCTGAAGAAAGAAGGTCTTGAAGAAAGGAAATAGAAATATCCGGTGGTGTACCCCTGTTGAGCCGGACGGAGGATAAACGGAGGATCAACATATCGAGCTCGATTCATCACCGGTCGCAGGACGACTCAGGTGAGCAGCCGCGGGGAAGTTATACGAACTTTATACATTGGTCATGGGGCAGTTGGCATCTCAGTCACAAAAGCTTCAACTTGAAATATTTCAACGTATTTTAAAGGAACAAGGTTTTAAGGTCGCTCCAATACAATTGGTGAGACTCCTTGCGTGGGTCCGGGATCACTGCCCTTGGTTCCCTTCTGTAGGAACGGCTGGGTGTTATGATTTAAAGCAATGGCAAAAAGTGGGTGAGGAATTACAGACTAAACAGATTTTGCAACTAGAAGTTCCAGAGGGAATATTGATTACCTGGCGAGTTGTGTATACGGCTCTGCAAAAGTTATGCCCTGCCGAACAGGTGTTGCAAAATGTGACTGATCCAGCAATACCGGTGGGAGAATCAAAAGATGGGGAAGATTCGTTTGAACTGTTGGCTCCTGATGAAACTGTAATGCCTCACGCGGAGCCCCCGCCTCTGAAGGATGATTCGGAGCCAGACGATCCCCTTGACACGGGCTCGATAGACCCCGAACGAGAGCCTGATTTATACCCTCCACTCTCGCCAGTTAAAGCAATGGCTGCATCTGCGCCAACGGCGGATGAAATCTTACATCGACAGAGACAAAAGACACTTTCTCGGTTGTCCGTCATGAAACCACCACCATTTGCCCCCTCCCCCCCGCCCGAGGAGATCCGCTGCAGGGATCCGCGCACACCCCCCACATATCAGCCTTTAGGTACGGTAGCGCCAAGGCTGTCCTTTGATGAGTGTCGTACGGAGGCATTAAAAAAGGGGGATATAACGCTTCTCCAGGCAATGCCTGTAATTTATCGACCTGGCAGAGCGCCAGAGTATGCTCATTTACCATATGAGGTGATTAAGGAGGTGCACAAATCGATAAAGGAGTACGGGTTACAGGCTTCATTTACTATAAACTTATTGCAAGCAATAAGGGAATCTTACACGATGACTCCTTTAGATTGGAAGTCTGTATTACGCCTTGTTTTGTCAGCGGTGCAGTATTCTGTGTGGTTTTTTGAGTATTGTGAACTTGTTATTGCAAAGGTAGTAGACAATTTGGACAATTTGCAACTACCCTATGGGCGAGATCAAATGTTAGGTGAAGGGAATTGGGCGTCACCTGCTGCACAAGCCACCTTACCCCGTGAACTGCTTACACAGGCGGCTGATTTGGCTATGAAAGCATTAAGGCGAGTGCCGGATTCTGGCAAGCCGGAATCATCATTTGCTACGATCCGGCAAGGGGCACAAGAACCCTATGTGCAATTTTTAGATCGATTACAAACTGCTATACAACGTCAGATAGAGTCTCCTGAAGCCGCCGAGTTGTTGCTTTTTCAGCTTGCAATTGAGAATGCTAATTCTGATTGTAGAAAAGCTATAGATCCCGTTCGGAATCGGGCAAAGACTTTAACTGATTTGATCAGAGCTTGTCAAAATGTGGGGTCAGAACAGTTTAAAGCGGAGATATTAGCAGCGGCGTTGGCTCAACAACTAACGGTGGCTCGAGCGGCGACTAAGTGTTTTGTATGTGGCCAGGAAGGTCATATTAAAAAAGATTGCCCCAGAGCAAGACGAGGAACAAAGGGCCAAATTAAAGGTCCCGCTCAGCTGTGTCCTCGTTGTCAGAAGGGATATCACTGGGGTAACCAATGTCGATCCAAATTTGATAAGAATGGTAACCTGCTCCCAGGACTGATGCAGGGAAATGGGAGGAGGGGCGCGAGGTCCGGCGCCCCGAGAACCTTCAACAGGACCCCGATTTCAAGGCCGGTGGCTCAAGCCTCAACCTGGGCGGTGAATTCACACGAAGTAAATGTCAACAATTGCCAACCGTCCATGCCCTTAAGCCAGCTACACTCGGAAGCGCCGGGTTGGATCTGGCCACCAGCCAATCAACAGTAATACGAGATCAATCTGTTAACGTACTCCCCACTGGAGTGTACGGCCCTTTACCAGCAGGGTTTTGTGCCTTATTGATAGGACGTTCCTCAACCTCCAAGGCAGGACTTTTTGTTCTTCCTGGGGTGATTGATACTGATTATACTGGGGAAATTAAAATTATGGCTTGGACTCCTACTCCTCCGTGTACTATTCCCGCAGGGGAGCGCATTGCTCAGCTAATTTTGTTACCTAATGTTCAAAGGAGAAGGGAGATCCTGTATTAGGCCAGCAGAGGCGGTCAGCAGGATTTGGAAGCACAGGTTTGCCTCAAATATTCTGGACTCAAAAGATAACTACGGGTCAGCCTATGTTGATGTGTAAAGTAAATGGCCGTGCTTTTACTGGACTGGTGGATACAGGGGCGGATGTCTCGATAATTCAGAGATCTGAATGGCCCTCTGATTGGCCATTAGTACAAGTTTTTGCTGCCGTTACCGGAGTTGGTGGTACCCAAATACCATGGCAGAGCTTGCATTCTTTACTGGTGGAAGGCCCGGAAAATAAACATGCCATGCTGAAACCCTATGTTTTAAATGTCCCATGTACCCTATGGGGACGTGATCTGTTGCAACAATGGAATGTAGCACTTAAGACACATTTTTAATGAAGGCCACTGAAGTACAGCCGCGCCTGAAACTGACTTGGCTTACAGACAAGCCAGTGTGGGTTGACCAGTGGCCTTTGAAAGGTGAGCGGCTAGAAAAAGCTTGGGAATTAGTACAGGAGCAATTACAATTAGGACACATAGTGCCATCCACCAGTCCTTGGAACATGCCTATTTTTGTCATACCTAAAAAATCAGGAAAATGGAGATTGTTACAGGATTTGCGAGCTATTAATGCCGTTATGGTATCCATGGGGGCCTTACAGCCCGGGACCCCAAATCCTACCATGATCCCTGATGATTGGCATTTAAAAGTTATTGATCTCAAAGATTGTTTTTTTACAATTTATCTACACCCAGAGGATTGTATTCGGTTTGCTTTTTCTGTTCCTACAATTAACAATGATCGACCTATGCAACGGTTCCATTGGGTTGTTTTACCTCAAGGCATGAAGAATAGTCCTACCATTTGTCAAATAGTGGTGGGAGAGGCACTTTTGTCAATTCGTCAACGGTATAAAAATATTGTATTGTATCATTATATGGATGATATCTTGTTGGCAGCTGAGACAGAATCATATCTCTCTCAAATTTTTGAGTGTTTGTCCACAGAATTACATCGATATGGATTTCAGATAGCAGCAGAGAAGGTACAGTCAGTTTCTCCTTGGAAATACCTAGGCTGGAAACTCTTCGAGTCGCATGTGTGTCCACAAGCCTTGCGGCTTGCCACTACTGTAAGTACTCTGAACGATCTCCAGAAGTTGTTGGGCACAATCAATTGGGTGCGACCTCTATTGGGAATTACCACTCATGAACTGTCACCCTTGTTCTCGTTGCTGAAAGGGGATCCTGATTTGGCATCCCCCAGATCTCTTTCGGAACCAGGCCAAGAAGCATTGCAACAGGTAATGGATAAAATTAATGATACCTTCGCACATCGAATCCGGCTATCGTTGCCAGTTCGATTGTTCCTTATTTACCACTCTTTTCAGCCGTTTGCCTTACTGGGACAATGGGATGCTAGGGTACAAAGTGAAAAGGATGCCTTACGCATTCTGGAATGGCTGTTTTTACCTCACTCATTTAGAAAGACGTTGACCACTGCAATTGAAATGATCTCTCGTTTGATATCACAAGGTCGACTACGATGTCAACAATTGACAGGTCGAGATCCAGATGTTATGCATTTGCCTTTCACAGGAGATGAATTTTGGACACTATTACAAAACAGCCTGAGTTTTCAGATTGCAATGGCGGATTACGTTAACTCCATAGAACACAACTTACCACGCCATCGACTTTTGAATTCCTTACAGTCTCTACCACTACAGCCATGCATACTATTAAGTTCTGTGCCTATTCCACAGGCACAAACTGTTTTCATTGATGGATCTGGAAAAACAGGTAAAGCTGTAGTGGCGTGGAAGACGCCGGGAGGACGGAAAACGTCTGAACACCAAGTGGAGGAAGCAGATCAGGCCCCCTGGTCTTCGGATGTTACTTCTCTACCTGGATCTACGCAGGTAGTTGAATTAGCAGCTGCTGTTCGCACTTTTGAATTGTTTTCTCAAATACCACTTAATATAGTGGCAGACTCAGCTTATGTCACAGGCATAGTACAGCGCATAGAGACTGCATTTATTCGAGAAGTAGATAATAAGCAACTATTTTCTTTACTAATACAGTTAGCACAGCTGCTGCGTGTTAGACGATTTCCGTATTTTATTATGCATATCCGATCTCATACTAATTTACCAGGACCGCTCATTTCCGGTAATGCTGCTGCGGATGCACTCACTCTGATGGCAGTCCTACCTCGCCGTTTGGAACAAGCAAAATTATCCCATGAATTTTTTCATCAGAATGCTCGCTCCTTACGGAAGCAGTTTTCTCTTACAGCTGAACAGGCCCAGGACATCGTTTGTGCTTGCCCGGATTGTCAGCGGCTCACGCCAATGCCAGTAGTATCTGCTGTGAATCCCAGGGGACTGACTTCCAATGAACTATGGCAGATGGATGTTACTCATGTTTCCTCCTTTGGTCGTTTGCGCTTTGTTCATGTGTCTGTTGATACCTTTTCTGGGTTTTTGGTCGCAACAGCTCATACGGGTGAACGTGCTCATGATGTTATCAAACATCTTCTTCGATGCTTTGCAGTATTGGGGGTCCCCCGTAAACTCAAAACAGATAATGGACCTGCCTATGTCTCTAAACGGTTGTTATTATTCCTACAGGCATGGGGCGTGTATCATGTTACAGGTATTCCGCATTCCCCCACAGGTCAAGCAATTGTGGAACGTGCTCACTCTTCCTTAAAGCTGATTCTTGAAAAACAAAAAAGGGGGAATCCGCTGGGAACTACGCCTCAAGAGATGTTAGATAAAGCCACATATGTATTAAATTTTTTAAATTTGTCAGGGACAAAGCAGCAATATCATTCAGCTGCTGACCGGCATTTTCGAACAGGAGAGGTTACTGAAGTGTATCCGAAGGTATTTTATAAACACTTAGAATCTGGTCTATGGAAAGGTCCGGTTCCCTTGCTTACCTGGGGACAGGGATACGCTTGTGTTTCTCTTCCTACAGGCCCATATTGGGTCCCTGCGAAGAATGTCAAGCCAGCGCAAGTGTTGGCAGATGGCCCAGAAAAAGGACCTGAGGAAAAACAACGAGAGGATGCTGCTCCTACGACGGTTCGGTAATGCAATCAGGTCAACATCAGTAATATGGTCTATAGTGCTGTTTTCTGTTCAATCTTGTCCCACGATAATGCTATGGGGAATTGGCACTACCATGATGTTTCAACCTGTGGAAGCTCACGTTTATTGGGCACATGTGGTGGACCCTCCTTTTTTCCGACCTTTGACATGGTGGGACGCGTCATTACCGATTAGCAATAGTGATACTTTATGGTCAGGTGGCATTTGGGTTCCCCCATCTCTAGATGGGAAAGATGATACATATTATGCTAATGACACAATGTTTGTTTCTGATTTTCCTCCATTACGTCTTACCGTAGATAATAAGTCAGAGTATTGTGTGATCGTTGAAACACAGCAACACTTAGTACCAGTGTCACATGGAAAACGGGTGAACCTTACTATGGTCACCATTCCTGGGTTGGCATCAAAAAATACTATTAATAATGATATGTTAATTGGTGACTTTGTTCCTGATTTTCCGCAATGCATTTTGCACAAACTCTCATCGATCACACAATTTGGTTGGAAGCCATGCTTGGGAGAACAGCCTCGAGAGCAAAATTTAACCGTTGGTCGTATTATAGATTGGGGCCCTTATGGGTCATTTTGGGATCCATCTTTGAATCAATCTGTTTTGCCTTTTCAGAAAGCCAATCATTCAATAGTCTGGCACAATGGTGGGTCCGCAGGACCCATCCTGCAGATGGAGTATAATGGTTCATTTTCTCCTCCACAACCGAATGTGTGGCGTTTAGCTTTGCCTTTTTTTATGAGGCAACTATCTCAAGTATGGATTGTCAACAAAACACAAGCTAATCTGAGTATAATACATGAAATTAATGTGACTGTATGTACTACTCATCCTTATCTTTTTGCTATGACTTCGCGTGTAAACATTACTCGATGTAATCACTCCTTTTGTATTCAGCTTTATTCTCCTTCTTTTAGAAGTTGTATATCTAAACATGATTTTAATGAAACTGCTTATATTTTTCCCCTTCGACGTCGGGCAGAACTATGGATACCAGTTAATTTAACCAGACAGTGGGAAGGGGAGGATGGTTTGGGTAGATTTGTTAGAATTCTAGTAGAAGATATAGATAAGTCTAAGAAAAGAGCAAAACGATTCTTAGGTTGGTTAATTTTTGCAATTATTTCTGCTGTTATTATTTTAGCAAGTGCCACTGCAGCTATCGCTTCCTTGACACAATCTGTAAAAACTGCACATGAGGTAAGTGAGGCATTGACCAATGTTACTAAAGAATTCCAAATTCAAGAGAAAGTTGATGAGGAGGTATTATCTCGGCTACAAGCCCTAGAGGCTACTGTGATGTGGTTGGGGGATCGGCAGGAAGCGTTAAAAATGAGAATTAGTCTGCCGTGTGATTGGGAACACGTACACAAATCTTTATGTGTAACCCCATTACCATGGAATTCATCACAACATGATTGGACTTTTATTAAGCGACATTTGATGGGAGCATTCGATTTGTCATTGCAGCGAAATATTCAATCTTTACATGATCAGCTGCAGGATCAGATTCACAGATTACAGGAATTGACTAGCCAAAGTGTGTTTGACAGGTTACAGCAAGACTTGTCTTGGATAAATCCAAAAAATTGGTTTAATGGCCTCAATCTACGCATGTGGGTGTTTATTGGCATAGGGGCAGGAATGTTTATCTTGTTCCTAGTGTTCCTGCAGGTTCTTCGGTCTGCGATCCGCAACGTGCGCAAAATGGAAGCTCGCATCATGGTGACCTTACTTACCAATGGGGTGGTGATAAACAAAAAAGGGGGAGATGTGGAGAAGAATTGTGGAGTTGGGAGTTTCGGCCAAGATAAGACAGGAATTCGGCCTGTGCGCTGAGAACTAGCAGACGCGCACATAAGCCTGAGATAAGACCTGAACACCTGGCTTAGTTGTCTCCTCTGTAAGGAAACTGAAAAACATCAAGAGAATTACGTAACTGGTTAACCGTGAGAATAAGCGGATCTGAGAGCAGTCGTGTGGATCTTTGCCAAAAGGAAGAGAGACTGTTTTTCTTAGTTAATAAGGGATACGAATTGGGTGATGATTGGGGGAGACAGCGGGACCTCCCCGTTATGGTAAAGGATATATTCTCCTGTATTGTAACAATAAATGATTCTGTGCATGCTTATGTGAGAGTCCGTGCAACCATACACCACACCCTCCCCCAGGTATTGCAGACTTTTTGCTTTCTTGATCTTCAGCCCAGCCTCTGGCCACATTTTCATCTTGCCCATGTGCCGAAAAGACAAGCTGACTGTGTCCTGCCAGCTGAGCAGCAGCCTTCTCGGATCCTCACCCTCCCCAGCATCCTAATCATCGGGCCAAAACATCTATATTCTGGACCAGATTTCCTGGTAAACTGGGTATCCTGAAGGAGCTAGTGGGCTACACTTGTATAGCAGATGGACTCATATTACATCCATGTGGCCTGATGCAAGTTTAATATCCTGGGTGGTGCCTGGTAAAGGATTGCATTGGACAGATGTGGTGTGTAATTCAGTTTTTGGGCTAAGCTTGACCAGGGCTGGCAGATGCCCCAATAGGTTTCAGTAGGTGTCTGCTGGGTAAGGGCTGGAGAAGGTTTGGTAGCTTTGAGCACATCAAAGAGGAGCAATGTGAATCTCTTTCTCTGGGTCCAGCATCTCTCCTAAGCTATAGGAATCACAGAAAGGGCCACAGGAGAATTGCCCAGACCTTCAGGTCCCTGGGTGCAGGATTGACTGTCATCACATCATTTTTGTGGTGAGCATCATAAAAAATACGACTAACCAAACCAGATCAGTCCAAAGTTCCTTCTAGCCAAGTGCCCGGTCTCCAACAGCAGCCAACAGTGAATGCATTAGGAAGAGAATAAGAACAAAACCAGACTTGTGGTACTAATTCCTCAAAATGTTCCTCCAGCTTACAGCGTGCTGCGTGTCAGCTGGGGGAGCACATTAAGGAGAAGGGAGAAGTTTAGAGGTCCCTTGTGCTGCCTTCCATCCACATGAGACATGATTTAATCCCACATTGCAAAAATATCACAAAAGGGATGGGAAAGTGGCAGCTATTTTGATTGTGACCTGTGGAATTCCTGAAACTAGGGATGGATGGTGACAGTGATGAAGAAAGGGCAGAAAGTGTCCCAAGACTTTTGTCCTGGTTTCAGCTGGGATAGAGTTAATTTTCTTCCTAGTAACTGGCATAGTGCTGTGTTTTGGATTTAGTACTGATGTTTTAGTTGTTGCTAAGTAGTGCTTACGTTAGTCAAGGACCTTTCAGCTTCCCATGCTCTGCCAGGTGCACAAGAAGCTGGGAGGAAGCATAGCCAGGACAGCTGACCCAACTGGCCAACGGGGTATTCCATACCATATGACATCATGCTCAGTACATAAACTGGGGGTTGGTCAGGGAGGGACGATCGCTGCTTGGGGACTGGCTGGGCATCGGTCGGCAGGTGGTGAGCAATTGCATTGTGTATCACTCATTTTGTATATTCTACCATTATTATTATTATTATTATTATTTTCCCTTCCTTTTCTGTTCTATTAAACCGTTCCTATCTCAATCCATGAATTTTACTTTTTTTTTCCAATTCTCTCCCCCATCCCACTGGGGGCGGGGAGGAGTGAGCAAGCGGCTGTGTGGTGTTTGGCTCCCTGCCGGGTTAAACCACAACAGTCCTTTTTGGCACCCAATGTGGGGCTCGAAGGGGTGAGATAATGACAGATCTGACCAAAGTGTGTTAAGGCAAATTTGGTATAGGCATTCATTATATTGGTTTAATAGTCGCTGGTCACAATGTTGATTTATTTGCTCTCAAAGTTGTGGGGCTGGCTCTCAGAGTTGTGTAATGTAATACCTTACTTGCAGTATATATTCCCTGTTGTGCTGTTTATCACTGCTCGGAACTGGGCCAAGGTTATCATTTTGCTGCACTGTGTAACACTGTTTTATGATATGATAAAATTATTGGTCCTGAATCCAATCTGGTGTTTGTACTCAGCATTGCCGTCATCTCTGTACCTCGGGAACCACCTCTTAGAAACTATTAATAGTTACACTCTTTACCTTTTCTCCTCGGAGAACCATTTTATGGGGGAGACAGGGGGGAACACTTTCCCCCACTCCTCCACCTTCCCTTTCATATCTTCAGAAACTCCTTTTTCTTCTATCCTCTTCATGAAGCCTTCCACAACAGTTCCTGAGAATTTTGAATATCCTTGGGATGTTCAAACCAGCATGTTCCTATTGCTGTGTCTCCTGAATGTGGTTCAGGTCTTGTTTAGGGTTAAAAAACTATTTAGGAATACCGTCCAGAGATCAACCCCAGCAACAGACACGGTGGCTACTCAAACCCCCACGACAGGCACTGCGGCTACTTCAACCCCCATGACAACCACCGTGGCTACTCAAACCCTGGTGACAGGCACTGCGGCTGAACCAGAGGACCAACCCGTACTGGTATCAGTCGCACCTATACACAAGAAGAAATCTTGGAAGCGAAAGTCAACTTGTCTAGAAAGGGATGATGGAAAAGCAGGGCCATCACGAGGAGGGGAGGAGGAAGAGGAAGAACTCATAAACGAGACAGAAACCACCCAATCCCTATCCCTGAGTGAGCTGCGAGATATGCGGAAAGATTTCAGCCGTCGTCCAGGCGAGCACATTGTTACCTGGCTGCTCCAATGCTGGTATAATAGGGCCAGTAGCCTGTAATTGGAGGGTAGGGAAGCCAAGCAGCTGGGATCCCTTGCTAGGGAAGGGGGTGTTGACAAAGCGATTGGAAAAGGGACACAGGTCCTCAGCCTCTGGAGGCGACTGCTGTCAGGCGTGAAGGAAAGGTATCCCTTCAAGGAAGATGTTATATATCGCCCAGGCAAATGGACCACTATGGAGAGAGGTATCCAGTACCTGAGAGAACTAGGCGTGCTGGAGGTGGTTTATAGTGACCTGGACAACGATCAAACGCCCAAAGATCCAGATGAAGGCCAGTGCATGCGACCCATGTGGCGGACGTTGGTACGGAGCGCACCAGCGCCATATGCCAGTTCGTTGGCAATACTGTCCTGGAAAGAGGAAGAAGCACCAATGGTGGATGAAGTCGTTGGCAAACTCTGGGAATACAAAGAAAGTGTCTCTTCCTCCCTTTTCTCGGCTGCGGAGAAACCGTCCCGGAAGGTCCATCAACTCAAAGAGGATATGTCCTATTCTCCACCTGTATGGACCAGTATCTCAGCCATTAGGAGTCAGCGTTCTTCTCCTCAAGAGAAAGGATATAGAAGGTACACACCACGGGGCACCCTGTGGTTTTACCTGCGTGACCACGGAGAGGACATGAGGCAGTGGGATGGAAAACCTACCTCGACCCTAGAAGCAAGGGTACGTGAGTTTCAAGGAAAAAAAATCACACAAGGGTGTTCTCCCAGGAAAATTGCTGCTCCAGTTTCCAGGAAAAACCTGTCTCACGACGGTCCAGTTTCCAGTGAACAGTTCCCCAGACAGAGTAGACGGGCTGATCTTACTTTGGATTGTAACGAAGGAATTCTTGACTCGTATTTACAAAAAGTGAGTAATGAATACTATGACCTGAATTAGAGGGGCCCTGCCTCCGGCCAGGTGGAGGAAAGGGACAACCGGGTTTACTGGATGTCATGGTTTAACCCCAGCCGCCAACTAAGCACCACACAGCCACTCACTCGCTCCCCCTCCAGCGGGATGGGGGAGAGAATCAGAAGGGTAAAAGTGATAAAACTCGTGGGTTGAGATAAAGACAGTTTAAAAGGTAAAGCAAAAGCCACGCACGCAAGCAAAGCAAAACAAGGAATTCATTCACCACTTCTCATCGGCAGGCAGGTTTTCAGCCATCTCCAGGAAAGCAGGGCTCCATCACACGTAACGGTTACTTGGGAAGAAAAACGCCATCACTCCGAACGTCCCCCCTTCCTTCTTCTTCCCCCAGCTTTATATGCTGAGCATGATGTCATATGGTATCGAATATCCCTTTGGTCAGTTTGGGTCAGCTGTCCTGTCTATGTTCCCTCCCAGCTTCTTGTACACCTGGCAGAAAATAGGAAGTTGAAAAGTCCTAGGGTAAACACTACTTAGCAACAACTAAAACATCAGTGTGTTATCAACATTCTTCTCATACTAAATCCAAAACACAGCACTAGGAAGAAATTTAACCCTATCCCAGCCGAAACTGGGACAGTATCCACCCCTTATTCCATACCATTTACGTTATGCTTAGGTCTCACATTTTTTTTCGATACATTTCAATTAATCACCACTATCTTTTTTATATATATACATATATAATACATATACATACATATATATACATAAATATATACAAATGTCCATTGAGTTCATTTAGTCCACAACTTTGGGCTCCATCTGTCATAACAGTCTTTCAGGGCCAGAAAGATGGTGTGTGGTGTTGGGCTGTTGCATCTTGAAGCCAGTTCTCATTTCGGTACTGCTGCACTCGTTCAGTTCTATCGTCGTTGCACTTTGCTCGGTTTCATCGGAGTTAGTTCATTCTTCATTAATCTGGGTGATTTTCACTGCTATACCATTGATAGCAACCATAGAAATAATGATATACAATATCATATAACAATTGACATCCTAAAATTCAGTTCATTGGCTGTTTTCACCCAAAATCATATCCCCTTGAGGTACACATTGGACTTCCCCATCCTTTCGCATCACCCACCAAGTGCACCCGGGTCCTTGAGCAAAAGCAATCCCACGGATGGGTTTTCCCTTGCCAGAGGCAGGAGTAACCCAGACTGTCTTCCCCAGCATATTTCTTATGTGCACGACATGGACTTTATCTCCATCTACAGTACGTAAGAGTCTTGATTGGGCAGGGCCAGCTCGATTAACAGACCCCATAGTGTTGATTAACCAGGTGGCTTTTGCTAAATGTGTGTCCCAAAGCTTGAATGTCCCACCACCCATTGCTCTCAGTGTTGTCTTTAGCAGCCCGTTGTATCGTTCAATTTTCCCGGAGGCTGGTGCATGGTAGGGGATGTGATAGACCCACTCAATGCCATGCTCTTTGGCCCAGGTGTCTATGAGGGTGTTTCGGAAATGAGTCCTGTTGTCTGACTCAAGTCTTTCTGGGGTGCCATGTCGCCACAGGACTTGCTTTTCAAGGCCCAGGATGGTGTTCCGGGCAGTGGCATGGGGCACAGGGTATGTTTCTAGCCATCCTGTGGTTGCTTCCACCATGGTGAGCACACAGCGCTTGCCGTGCTGGGTTTGTGGGAGTGTGATATAATCAATCTGCCAGGCCTCTCCATATTTGTATTTCAACCATCATCCTCCATACCAAAGAGGCTTTACTCGCTTGGCTTGTTTGATTGCAGCGCACGTTTCACATTCATGGATAACCTGTGCAATAGCGTCCATGGTTAAGTCCACCCCTCGATCACGAGCCCATCTATATGTTGCATCTCTTGCTTGATGGCCTGAGGCACCACTTACTCCACGTAGCATCGGTTGCATGATGTGTAGAGGGGACCATCCCTTTGAACATCCAGCCCAGCACCGGCAGTCGGGGTGCCAGGAGGAGCCGTGCTTCAGCACCAACCATTTCTGAAGCACCTTGAACCCCTTCATATGCTGCCAATATCTCCTTCTCAGTTGGAGTGTAGCGGGCCTCGGATCCTCTGTATCCCCGACTCCAGAACCCTAAGGGTCGACCTCGAGTCTCCCCTGGTGCTTTCTGCCAGAGGCTCCAGGTAGGGCCATTCTCCCCGGCTGCAGTGTAGAGCACATTCTTCCCATCTTGTCCTGCCCGGACTGGCCCAAGGGCTACTGCATGAACTATCTCCCGTTTAATTTGTTCAAAGGCTTGTCGTTGCTCAGGGCCCCATTTGAAATCGTTCTTCTTCCGGGTCACTTGATAGAGAGGGCTTACAATCAGGCTGTAATCTGGAATATGCATTCTCCAAAAGCCCACCACGCCTAAGAAAGCTTGTGTTTCCTTTTTGCTAGTTGGTGGGGACATGGCTGTTATTTTGTTGATCACATCCATTGGGATCTGACGACGTCCATCTTGCCATTTTATTCCTAAAAACTGGATCTCCTGTGCAGGTCCCTTGACCTTACTTTGTTTTATGGCAAAACCGGCCTTCAGAAGGATTTGAATTATTTTCTTTCCTTTCTCAAAACTTCTTCTGCTGTGCTGCCCCATACAATGATGTCATCAATGTATTGCAGGTGTTCTGGAGCCTCACCCTGTTCCAGTGCAGTGTGGATCAGTCCATGGCAAATGGTAGGGCTGTGTTTCCACCCCTGGGGCAGTCGGTTCCAGGTGTACTGGACGCCCCTCCAAGTGAAAGCAAACTGTGGCCTGCACTCTGCCGCCAAAGGGATTGAGAAGAATGCATTAGCAATGTCAATTGTGGCGTACCACTTGGCTGCCTTTGACTCCAGTTCGTATTGAAGCTCTAGCATGTCCGGCACGGCAGCACTCAGTGGCGGCGTGACTTCGTTCAGGCCACGGTAGTCTACTGTTAGTCTCCACTCTCCATTAGACTTTCGCACTGGCCATATGGGACTGTTAAAGGGTGAGCGAGTCTTGCTGATCACTCCTTGGCTCTCCAGTCGACGAATCAGCTCACGGATAGGGATCAGGGAATCTCGATTGGTGCGATATTGTCGCCGGTGCACTGTTGTGGTAGCGATTGGTACCTGTTGTTCTTCAACCCTCAGCAACCCCACAACAGAAGGGTCCTCTGAGAGACCGGGCAAGGTGGACAGCTGTTTAATTTCCTCCGTCTCCAGGGTAGCTATACCAAAAGCCCACCGGTACCCTTTTGGGTTCTTAAAATACCCTCTCCTGAGGTAGTCTATGCCAAGGATGCACGGAGCCTCTGGGCCAGTCACAATGGGGTGCTTCTGCCACTCATTCCCGGTTAGGCTCACTTCGGCCTCCAATACAGTTAACTCTTGGGATCCCCCTGTCACTCCAGAAAAACAAATGGGTTCTGCCCCTTTATAGCTTGATGGCATCAGGGTACACTGTGCACCGGTGTCTACTACAGCCTTATACTCCTTATTCCCCCTGTCTGGGGAACTGTTCACTGGAAACTGGACCGTCGTGAGACAGGTTTTTCCTGAAAACTGGAGCAGCATTTTTCCTGAGAGTACACCCTTGTGTGATTGTTTTTCCTTGCAACTCACGTGCCCGTGCCTCTAGGGTCAAGGTAGGTTTTCCATCCCACTGCCTCATGTCCTCTCCGTGGTCACGCAGGTAAAACCACAGGGTGCCCCATGGTGTGTACTTTCTATATCCTTTCTCTTGAGGAGAAGAACGCTGACTCCTAATGGCTGAGATACTGGTCCATACAGGTGGAGAATAGGACATACCCTCTTCGAGTTGCTGGACCTTCCGGGACGGTTTCTCCACAGCTGAGACAAGGGAGGAGGAGACAGTTTCTTCGAAATCTGGAAGTGGTTGAGTCACCATCCCTGGAGGTATTTAAAAGACGTGTAGATGTGGCACTTAGGGACATGGTTTAGTGGTGGACTTGGCAGTGTTAGGTCAATGGTTGGACTCGATGATCTCAATGGTCTTTTCCAACCTAAATGGTTCTATGATTCTATATGCTTTGCTTGCACTGGGTCAAGCTTACATTTAAATTACAATGCTAATGTTTTTTCTAAAACCTTAAATTTTTTTCTAACAAACCTCAGTCCCTCTTTTCAGTGGTGACACTCTGAGTAGAGTTCAATAAGGATTTAAATACCTTTTGAAAACAGGACATACACTTCAGAAGCATTGGCAGAGCCCTTAGCACAAGGAGCATTTTCTCTCCCAGAAGGAAATAGGTGGCTGCGCGTGTCTAGACTGAAGCTGCTTCACTGCAGAGTGCAAACGGAGCTGATGGGCAGCTGTCCATTCCCAACAATGTAGTCATAGCCTACAACATAAAGAGCTTAACACTGCATGGAGCAGTGGCTAAATGCCTTTAGTGTCTAAATTACCTTTAAAAATATAGTATAGGCTCTCAAGTCACTTCAGCATATCTGACCATGTTATCCTAATGACTGAATGATGATGCTTAAGAAGCATTAGGTGGCACATCTGTAAAATGATTTGATTTTTCTTTAGATAGGGCTGTCACAAATAGAAAAAAATTAAGTTTTGTCAACAGCAAATAGAGACACAGTGAACACTTTTTAGGAAAACAAACAGGTAAAGGTGGGACAGTGTACGATGGAAAGAGGCATCATTTTTATCAAAAGGACAGGCAAAAAGGAGAGAAAACAAGCCTACACAAAGCCCATCTTGAAAGATGTCCTGAAGTGCTAATACCTCAAGAGATGGGTTGGTGTTTAATACTTGTGTTGACATTTAAACCAGGAAAGGAGTAAGGGCCACATCTCACATGTCTTTATCCCATTGGGATCTGATGAAAATGGAGCTGAAGACTGATGCTATGGTTCAGCACTATTAGGTTGGGCTTTCAAAGAGACAACATTGATATAGACTAGATGTATGCAATGGCTCAAACTGGGTAGTGAAGGGGATGCACTACAGCCAGGAGACAACAGTTAGGCAGTGCTTGCTAGTGCACACTGCATTTTGAGGTAATTATAACATGTTTTTTCTCCAGATAAATTATAATCTCCCAAAACACTGGTAAATATATTGGTATGCTGTATTTATTCAGTAGGCTCTGCAACCTGCTATTGAAGAGAGGATCAGAAGACCGTAGCTAGCAGTTTCTTCCCTCCTCCCACATTACACACTGTTCCAAGTTACTCTCAGTCATATACTCTGGGACAGACTTGTGTTTTAGTGTGACTTTTGGTTTCTGACACCTCAGACTGTGAGGACTGGCTGGTATTTTTAAGCCGTCTGCTGCTAATATCAGTAAGGATTTCTTTTCCGGAACCACATGCCTGTTTGTATTCCACATAAGGATTTACAAGAGACTATAAGAAATAAAGGAAGAGATAAATGGGGGGAAAAAAAGGCAGAAAAAAAGTGAAAAGTGATTCAGAAATGTGTCTGTTCTTTCCGTTCAAGCCACTGTACAGAAACTATGCTTCTATTGTGGGACAAAGACCTTTGAGCACAGTGAGATGTGTTTATGCTGCTCCTATCAAAGAGCCTTTCATCTCCACAAAGCAAATTATTAATACATTCCACTGAAGATGTGGGGGTGGAGGCCTGGCCTTGGAAAAAAAGCTGGCCAAAAATGAACTTTTTTTTTATAAACACTTTTAATGATAGTGAATGGCTCCTTGCCAAGACCCTTATGCCCAATGAAGCACTGCAGGCTGATTGTTTGTCTGGAGAAGTCCCGTGGGCTGAGCCTTTTGTGCTGAGGCATTTCTAATTTGAAAGGCAGTGGTGTGGGAGGTGTGGGCCTTTCCAGGCTCATCGAGTTAAGGCCTGCACTGCCGGCTGCCTTAAACCTGCGCCAGAGACTAATTTTTGTTGGATGAATGAACACCCGCCTCTGTTCCAGATGGTAAATCTTGGCCTTTCAGAAGAAGCTCAAAACATGAGGAGTAACCTACACAAAATATGCAGAACAGCTCTGTTAATAGGCTACTCCCCATGCATTCCCAGCATCCTGTGCAGATGTCTGGTTACCTAGCAAAAATTTTGCTTACTGTTATTCTATGAATGAGTAAATATTTTATGTTTTCTCCCTTGCCCCATGGATCAATATTGGCTTGCTTAGGAAAAAGGCTCATTGTTAGTAAATGGAGACTTGAAGTCAGTTTATCAATAATTACTATAAAAATCCATTTTTTTTCACTAGCTTTTTTTCTGTTTCCTTTGAAAGTAGTGCCATTATTTGCATGAGCATTGTATTTCTTCATTGCTATTATTGTCACGGCACAGGATGTGTATATATATATATAAATGGATTGCAATGACTTTGAAAGGTTCCTGTGATTCGAAGGACAGCTGCTGTCCTTGGAAGACAATATATTTCTTCTGGAGCAGTGTTTAGGTAGAGCTCAACAGGTTCCAGGAAAGAGGAGTACCCACAGGTTTTTGTCCATGCCCGAGTGCCTCTTTCACAGTCAACATTTAGCCTTCAGGAAATCGTAGACCCCGGGGGGAATGGGATTTTCTATGTGCTTGTAGTTTCTATGTGCTTGTACTTCTCACAGATGTTTATGTCCTTGTGTTAGCTGATTCCCAGTTAACTTAAGATACTTAAGACGACCCTTCTTCAAATGTTTTTTCCAAGATACAAATGTTCATATTGAACACTGGGAAGTAAGTCTAGAGTTTGAATGAAACCCACTTGCCAGTTGCGGTTTGCAATGCACAGACTGGTCCATGGTTAATTTTAAGGAATGTTGCCAGCTGAGATGATAAAAATTAGGCCCCCATAATTTTCATCTCCCTGCTGTAAAAACAGACATTTCATGATGAGAAAGCAATCAGAACTGGGTGGAAAAAGCACTTCCAATTTGTGGAGGACATAAATATTTTAAAAATGAATCATGTTCTGATCTCTGACAAAACAAAGAGTTAAAAAATACTCTGTGAAAAGAGGGAAGATCCTAGTTTACAGCATATTGTTTCTGAGCTGTAGGCCACAGAGGCCTCATTGTCTTAAGTTGAAGGCAGCTGATATGAGACCTGAGGACTTCAAAAAGCCTGGGAACTGCTAAGAGCTCGGAAGCTGGGAAGCCAGGACTCCTAGGTCCTTGGTCACTCTTTGGCCCAGGTGGACAGGTGAGGCGAAATCAGGAAAAACATCTACAAAAATCAAGCCATGTTGTTGGAACTTTTGCATTTGTACAAGTTGGTGATTTCAAATTTTAAAAATCCTTGTCAGAAATTTTCCACCTATCTTGATTTGAGTGAGAGCTGAGTTAGGTACAGGCTACCAATACAATGTTTATAATCCAGGGGTTGGTAAACCAGCATAATGTTTCAAACACAAATATTCTGATCCCTAGACAAAAATAATCTCACTCAATGAGTTTTGCTGTGTCTGTATACATATGATACTATGACATTGATAAATACAAAACTTCATTATTTTTGAAGCCCACATGGGCAGGTTTTTTCAAAGGTGAAGTGTATCTTACCAACAATTTAACAGCTGTGTAACAGAGTTGAACTGTATCTGAACTGCAGCAGTAACGATCTTAATATATCTCTCAGTAATGCCCATTATAGTTGCTTACCTCAGATGGAAATAAAGTTTCTTAATTTCTTTATACTACTTTAATCCAAATGATGAATTTTCAAAATGTTTTCATGATAAATTTTTAAACTTCCTGAGTGAAAACTGTTTATAAAGGTGTATGTCCTCACCGAACTCAGTGATTAAAGCCTGGTTCCGCCGCAGTCAAAAGCAAAGCTCCTATTTGATTGTAGCAATGCTAGGATTTCACCTGGCTAACTTCACTGACAAACACATTTTCCCATTCACTCCTAGCCTCATTTTAGCTTTTCTCCTCCAGAAATACAGTTATTTGGCATTATTTTTCCTCAGTCGGCTCTTCTCTGTTCTGCTGGAGGATGGCTGAGTCCAAGGGAACAAAAGATTCCCAGACTCTTAATCTACCCTTAGAGGGGTTTATTTTGTTTTGTTGTTTGCTTGCTTTTCCATTGAAAGTTGTTTCCCTGCTCTACTTACTCTGCATGAGAAAGTCCGAGTAGAAATAGTACTGAAAACAGCATCTCCATAATATTTGTGATCAGAGGCATCCTGTCACCAGGCCGATATAAAGCTATTTTTAGAGAACCAGTGTTTGGATTCACACTGCCGAACCCTTCAAGATGTTGCTTTCTTTGCCTTGGATGCAGTGCAAACAGATACATAGGCACAGTCTCTTCTTCAGAAACCTTACCAATCTAGTCTACCAATTTAGGCATTAGGCAATAATATTAGCTCATTATGTATCTTACATACAAAGTTTTAAGAGGCTTTTAAGGGTCAAGATGAGACTGGGCTCTCGGATGTGTTCATCTGTGTAACTGCATCGCAGCTGATATGTTACTGAGTCTATAAACACAACTAAGCAGCAATTAAACTGTGAAATGAATTACTTAATAGCCACAATGTTTGAGCATGTGTGCCTAAGATTAAAGTTAGAATCCATCCTCATGTTCCTAAATAAAATCAGAATAAATTTAAGAGCCTCCTAGGGCTCCATATTGCTTCAAGAGGCTCATCTTCTAATTTTAATCCCTATTTCCTACACATTAAAAACAATGGGGGTCCAATGGCTATTGGGAATCCCATGACTCTTTGGAGTTTGCTCTCTCTTTAGCTGCCCTTCAATATACATCTTATAAAAATGCTCTAGGCAACACAGTTCAGTTTGTTGCTTCAACTTCTTGTCTCAACTCTGCTTGCAAAGCCAAGCCCTTGCCCGGTCTGCAGTGGTCCAACATTTGGTTTGACTGTAATACTAAATACCAGATCTCTACTTATTTCAGACTCTTGATTTCCTTTTGGCTAGCACTCCACCATCACTTGTGAATATGAAGGTATGCATAAATCAGCTGTCTTCAGTGGTATAGTTTCAGAAAGGGGGCTTATAAGAAAGATGGGGACAAACTTTTTAGCAGGGCCTGTTACGACAGGACAAGGGGGAATGGTTTTAAACTAAAAGAGGGTAGATTTAGACTAGCTATAAGGAAGAAATTTTTTACGAGGGTGGTGAAACACTGGAACAGGTTGCCCAGAGAGGTGGTAGATGCCCCATCCCTGGAAACATTCAAGGTCAGGTTGGACGGGGCTCTGAGCAACCTGATCTAGTTGAAGATGTCCCTGCTCATTGCAGGGGGGTTGGACTAGATGACCTTTAAAGGTCCCTTCCAACCCAAACCTATTCTATTCTATTCTATTCTATTCTATTCTATTCTATTCTATTCTATTCTATTCTAAATATAAGCAAAGTGTCTGTTTTCTGAAATACTAAAATCAAACTACATCATCACAGATGTCTTGCTTGCTGTATTTTGAGTTGCATAACAGGTCAGTGCTCTGATGAATCATAGGGATCTGACACATTGATGTCCTGCATGTCACGACTATACATTATGGGGTCCTTCATGAAAGTTTTCAAGATCTTCCCAGAGCACTGATGTTCTACATGATTTAGCTTAGTTCAGGGTGTATTTGCCATTTCTGAAATACTAGATTAAGATTTCAGATTCCTTATTATAAACATCAGTGCTTTGCCTTTGTCCATGTTCCTAAGGGACCATTTGGACTGGGACATTTGTTCCTAGCTGTCTGCTCTTCTGCACATTTTTCTCTCTAGCCCTCAGGTGTGGGGGCTAAAATGCTATGTATTTTGTGACCCATAATCTAGGTGCTTAACCTAGCCAGACCTGGTTTTTAAGGATATGTTTGTTTCCCTTTGGCTGGGCACTCCTCCCCATGGGATTTGGTTTACAATGAGACAGACTGTGGTATCATCTAAGCAGATATAATTTCCATGTTTCCCCTAATATTTTGAAAGGAACAGGGCTGAGGTGATTTGAAGTAAGTCTAGGTTTAAATAAATTCACAAGTGGATGAGTGAAATGGCCATTATCATCTGAACAGGATTGGTGTGTCAATCTGCTTTCATTCCTTTTGGTATGACACTGGAAGAGGGAAGCCCAGTGCTTGGAAACAGATGCCTGTTAATCACCTGCAAAAGTTGAACTCTAGGACTAATAACTGTCTGTGACTGGCTCTTGCAGTAGTAGAGTCTGGGAGATGGCAGGTAAGGATCCAATCTCATTAACTAGTAACATCTATGCAAGTTTATTTCAAGTACTTTCCTCCTTACAGTGGCCCAAGGACAGACAGACTTCATGTAAAGACAGTGGCAAATGCCAGCTCTTTGTAATGTTCTCCCAGTCTTTGGCTTTCCAACTTAGTTTCCAATTTCTCTTTGATTTTTCTATTATAAATTTGTCACAGCTGCTGGCAGTTGACTTCCCTGATGGGAGGCAGGAAGCTGCTAATGGGAAAACACCTTTCTCTGTGTTGGTTGATTTTTCATCAAGGGGATATTTCCTAGGATAGGAAACTGTCAAAGGAAGTGAGTATGTTGAGAGGCTGGGAAGAAATGGAGAAAGAGGGAGTCCTAGATGGTCTGCCAACAGCACTGAAGCTGATCCAGCCCTTGCACAGTTAATATCTTAGAGTGGTGGTGAAGCCAAAACTTTAAGCAATCAAGCAAGACCTGGAGGGAAAAAAATTCTGTCTGAGGAGAGCAATTGGCTTGGTGACATTAGTAAAAGGAAATTGAGATGTGAGGAAGGAGACGGTTAGATCCTCACAAGGAGAGGGGAGACTGGGAAATGCTGGGGGGGAGGCTCATTCCTCAAGGAGAGGAGGGAGTGCCCTGGAAAATCCTCCCTACCCACTGGGTTGCCTCCCCTGAGCCTGTTAAAAAAGCACTTGCACTCACATAAAAGCCATGTATATATTTATGAACATATGTGTTATACTACTATTGACCTTGATCTTTTTGATGGCTTTATACTGGCTCATCTCTTCAGGGATAAAGAGGAGGTACTTTGGAAGTAGTCAGGTACAGTGCAGAGCCAGAGTGAACCCATGCTTAACTTCTGACTTTATGCCTTTATGCCTTCACTGCATACAAAGCCTACGTGGAGAAGTTTAACTTGCCACTTGGTGATGCTGTATAATTTAAACATATAAAAGCAATTGATGCTGGCAAAAAGGAGAGCAGGTTGGCTCTGAAAGCAAACTAGCTATCCCAGCACCTTGCCATTCAGGCTTCAATTCTGGGAAAAATCCAGAAAGTTGATTGGCAAAAGGCTTTTCCCTCCTAGCTGAGCTAAAAGAGATCTTTCCTGGGCTGAATCATAGAATCATAGAATAGTTTGGGTTGGAAGGGACCTTTAAAGGTCATCTAATCCAACCCCCCTGCAATGAGCAGGGACATCTTCAACTAGATCTGAAGCTACCAAAGATGACACAGGAAGATCAAACACAGCAGCCAGTAGAGAACAACAGGACACACAGGGTCAGCCTTGGCTGTTGCATGTTCCCTGAGCTAGTCTTTTGGTATAAGTCATTAATACCGATCTGAGCGCTAGGATTTCAACTATTCCTTTTGAAAAGGAAGAAATTATGCAAACCATAGGTTTTGCTATTTATGGACTTGTAGGGAACAAACTAAACTGTTCTTAGATATGCAAAATATGAGGGAAAAGCTTCTAGCTTTTTTTGCTGCATTAAAATTCCTTTAGAAATACAGAAGTGAAGAACTCAAAGAAATCAAGTAACTGAAAAAATAGCAAGCATTAAAGGATCTATTTATATAAATGCTTTTTTATATATTTTGATTTATAGGTAACTGCCTAGCTGGGTTAATTTTAGATCAGCTGTATTATTCATAAGGCTTTGTCAGGATGTGTAGTATGTTGTATTATTTTTTAGTCCAGGGTAAGCCAGCAAGTTAATAAGAATCACTCTGGGCTTCCCACTCTGGCATGCAGTAGCTCCAACTTCAGAGAGGGCTGGGGAGAGGAAAAGATACAAACTATTTCTCACAGTTTTCTCCAGTCATTATCTCCCTCCCTGACCTTGTGATAGCAGAGCAGCAAGGGAGTCCACCAGGTATGTGGTAGCAACCCGTTCCTAACAATACACAGCAGCCATGGCTTGTGGAAAGACTTGTGTTACTTCCTTTAGGGATGGCCAGAAAGTGGTCAGGGTGCCGAGTCAGTACAGGCACAGATGCCCAAGAGTGCTTAGGATGGTGTCTCTGTGTGGTCTCACCTTGTGCCTCCTACTCATACCCTGAAAAACAAAGCTCTTTGTGCTGCTCTGTGCTGACAACAATAATTTCTGAGAGGTACTAAAGCAATGCTCCCCTCTGCTTTGACCCTGTTACTCGTGAGCGTTTGATAACACAGACTGCTGCTTCACTGGCATTTATCCATCATGTTGTGTCTGGAAACTAGGTCAGAGAAGACTAGCTTTTTGACATACACTTTATAATCATCACTCTTCATTGTGAACTGCAAGGTCACACGACTCAGTGGCCTGAGGAGAAGCATAGATGCACTGAACCACTGCCAGAGCAGCTGAAAAAGAGCTCCTATTCATTGCAGATTACATGTTTTGACCTAACTGTGACAAAAAAGCATACCTGTCAGCTCCATGGCAGGCTGATTAGGTTAATTAAGTCCTTGCCTATGAGTACAATAATTAGAACTCTCAGTTGTTTTAAATGATGATAGAAGAAAGGTAAGATTCAAGGAGAAGCACTGGAGTTTGGAAGTACTAATTGTATAGGAGGGAATCCATAACAGGCAGTGATTTAATACTTCCCTTCAGGAAATCTCATTTATGAATAATGCTGGGGGCAGGGGAGGAGAAAATTGTATCCAGTGGGGTTTGTTTTGTTTTGCACTTACAGTAATGAGAATTGAGATGGACAATGAGTGTATAAATTAGATTTATAGGCTGCAAGCATAACTGTAGCCTTGGGGTAACCTTGGAAAACTCTTTTCACAAGGAAGGTCTGCAGAACAAAGAGAATAGTGTATATTTTTGCATCCTCTCAACAAAGATATAAGAAGCCATCTCATCTTTCTTGTAGCTTTGGATTTGTCAGTAAATGACTTGTGCCAGGATGATGAGATATAGTAGTAGCACGGTTAGTAGCACAAAATGGGAAGAGAGAGGAGCTGAGAGAAACAAAACCAGGAGAGCCATATGTAAGGCTAGATAATAATATGACTCTGCTCAGTCCTGAGAAGACTCTTAGGAAGTTTGATTTTTATGCCTCATGTTTTCAGATGAAAACACGTTTGCAGGAGACCAGAGAAAAGAGAACAAAATGACAACAGGTTTGGAAAACATAACTTGCTAGAAGTAGAGTTGTGTTTGCTTAGTTCAAAACAAAGACAAGACTAGGGAGGAAGAGAGGGCGCTCATGGTAATATCCTTCCAGTAGGTAGAAATGTGTTGCAAAGAAGACAATGATCACCTGAATCCCATGCCAGCTGGGGGAGGAGCAGGAAGAAATCACCTTACATGCAACAGGAAAGATTATGGAAATTGGAAAACTTTGTAAGTGTTACTATGGTCAAATATTAGAAGAGGCTGCCTAAGGGTGTGGTGGAAGTACAGGAAAGCATTAAGATGATAGGTAAAAATTTATTTGCATCGGTAGAGGAAGATATCTTGCCACCTCTTACAGCTCTATCCATTGGTGACTCTGTAGGGGATTATGATTTAGCCATGTTCAGGTTAAGATGCCAGCAAAGCATATCCCGGAGAAAGTCAGGAAAAAAAATAAAAATAAAGATGGTACAGTATGGAAGGAGACAGATCAGGAGCAGCACAACAATTTTAGGAATTGGACAAAGAAGGTCTGGAATTACAGGTAGATCAAGTTATCCAAGAAAAAGTGCAGAGCGGCTTGATAAAGAGTCCAAAGTCTCAAAAAAGCAATGCAGACACCCCAACAAAGGTTGTTGTAAAGACAGATGGAGAATAGAGATGAACAGGTGGAGAGAAAAGTAATGGAGACTGGTCACATTTTGTAAAAGGAAGTATGACTAACAGCAGAACTGAGGAAAAAGGGAATGAACAGAGGCCTGAAAACCTGGTCATGGAGAGGTCATAAAAAGCCTCAGTCATGCAAGGCCTAAGGTACTGTGTCCCGAGGTACAAGAAAGTCTTTATTTTAACTGTGCATCATTAAAATCAGATTTAAAGAAGGTAATTCCATGTCTTTTTTTAAAGAGCACATCTGTCCCTAATTTTCTAGCATGCATGCATACACCACAAAGAAATAATGTAAGCCAAGCATTAATTAAAAAAACCTTCCAGAAAACATTAATGACTTCTCTTTGTGGAACTGAACAGTTTGTCATCAGAATAGCTCAGTCTGAGAAACTGTCGTGGTTTAACCTGGCAGGCAGCCAAACACCACACAGCTGCTCGCTCACTCCCCCCTTCACAGTGGGATGGGGAGAGAATCGGAAGGGTAAGAGTGAAAAAAAAACTCGTGGGTCGAGATAAAGACAGTTTAATAGAACAGAAAAGGAAGGGATAATAAAAATAAAAATAATAATAATAATAAAAATAATAACAATAATGATAGAATATACAAAATGAGTGAAGCACAATGCAATTGCTCACCACCCGCGCTGCCAAATAACCAAGTAGCGATCGGTACTTCCAAGAACGTCTACCATTCATATACTGAGCATGACGTCACATGGCATGGAATACACCGTTGGCCAGCTGGGCCAGCTGACCCGGCTATGCTCCCTCCCAGCCTCTTCCAGAGCATGGAAGCTGAATGTCCTTGACTAGCCCTGCTAGCCAGGGTACTTAGCAACAACTAAAAACATCAGTGTGTTATCAACATTCTTCTCATACTAAATGCAAAACACAGCACTAGGAAGAAATTTAACTCTATCCCAGCTGAAACCAGGAGAGTATCCACCCCTTATTCGATACCATCTACGTCATGCCTAGGTCTCACATTTTCCAATACATTCCAATTAATCACCACCAACTTTCTTGTCTTTTGATATATATATCAAAAGATATCATTCCCTTAGTCTATGGGCCATCCCTCTAAAACGTCCATTGAGTTCATTTAGTCCATGACTTTGGGGTCCATCTGTCATAACAGTCTTTCAGGGCAGGACAGATAGTGTGTGGTGTTGGATTGTTGCTTCCTGAAGCCAGTTCTGATTTCAATATCGCTGCGTTCATCCGGTTCTATAATCGTTGCACTTTGCTCGGGTTCATCAGAGTTCATTCTTCATTAATCTGGGTGATTCTTACTGCAATACCATTGATAGCAACCATAGAAATGACGATATACAATATCATATAATAATTAACATCATACAATTCAGTTCATCGGCTATTTTCACCCAAAATCAAATCCCCTTGAGGTACACACTGGACTTCCCCATCCTTTCGCATCACCCACCAAGTGCACCCAGGTCCTTGAGCAAAAGCAATCCCACGGATGGGTTTTCCCTTGCCAGAGGCAGGAGTAACCCAGACTGTCTTCCCAGCATATTTCTTATGTGCACGACAGGGACTTTATCTCCATCTACAGTACGTAAGAGTTTTGATTGGGCAGGGCCAGCTCGAGTGACAGATCCCCTGGTGTTGACTATCCAGGTGGCTTTTGCTAAATGTGTATCCCAATGCCTGAATGTCCCACCACCCATTGCCCTCAGTGTTGTCTTTAGCAGTCCGTTGTATCGTTCGATTTTCCCGGAGGCTGGTGCATGGTAGGGGATGTGATAGACCCACTCAATGCCATGCTCTTTGGCCCAGGTGTCTATGAGGGTGTTTCGGAAATGAGTCCCGTTGTCTGACTCAAGTCTTTCTGGGGTGCCGTGTCGCCATAGGACTTGCTTTTCAAGGCCCAGGATGGTGTTCCTGGCGGTGGCATGGGGCACGGGATATGTTTCCAGCCATCCGGTGGTTGCTTCCACCATGGTGAGCACATGGCGCTTGCCTTGGTGGGTTAGTGGGAGTGTGATATAATCAATCTGCCAGGCCTCCCCATATTTATATTTCAACCATCGTCCCCCATACCAAAGAGGCTTTACTCGCTTGGCTTGCTTGACTGCAGCGCACGTTTCACATTCATGGATAACCTGTGCAATAGCGTCCATGGTTAAGTCCACCCCTCGATCACGAGCCCATCTATATGTTGCATCTCTTCCCTGGTGGCCTGAGGTGTCATGGGCCCACAGGGCTATAAATAATTCACCCTTATGTTGCCAGTCCAGATCCACCTGGGCCACTTCAATCTTAGCAGCCTGGTCCACCTGCTGGTTGTTTTGGTGTTCTTCAGTGGCCTGACTCTTGGGCACGTGAGCATCTACGTGACGTACGTTTACAACCAGGTTCTCTACCCGGGCAGCAATATCTTGCCACAATGCGGCAGCCCAGATGGGTTTCCCTCTGCGCTGCCAGTTGTTCTGCTTCCATTGCTGCAACCACCCCCACAGGGCATTTGCCACCATCCATGAGTCAGTACAGAGATAAAGTACTGGCCATTTTTCTCGTTCAGCAATGTCCAAGGCCAGCTGGATGGCTTTCACCTCTGCAAACTGGCTCGACTCACCTTCTCCTTCAGCAGTTTCTGCAACTTGGCGTATAGTATAGGACTCCATACAGCAGCCTTCCACCTCCGATGCTTTCCCACAAGGCGACAGGACCCATCAGTGAACAGGGCATATTGCTTCTCGTTTTCTGGTAGTTTATTATACAGTGGGGCCTCTTCAGCACGCGTCACCTCCTCCTCCTCTGGGGATATTCCAAAATCTTTGCCTTCTGGCCAGTTCGTGATCACCTCCAAGATTCCTGGGCGACTGGGCTTTCCTATTCGGGCCCGCTGTGTGATCAGGGCGACCCATTTACTCCACGTAGCATCGGTTGCATGATGTGTAGAGGGGACCCTCCCTTTGAACATTTCATTCGAAGCCACCGAGGCGAAGGGCTCCGGAGCGGAGGATCGCGCCGGGGGACCCTTCCTGAAGCGGCAAAACCGCGGCAAAAACCGCAAAGGCAAAAGCGCAGGGAGCGAGAGGGTGCCCCAGCCCCCCTCCCCCGAGCCGGAGGAGCGAGCTCCTGACGAGCGGCAGCTCTGACTCAGCGTGGGCGGGGACAGGAGGGACGGCGGCCAAACCCCTCAGATACAGGAGCAGCCCCCAGGGAGCGCGAGCGACCCGGAGCACGGCGAACAGGGCGGGCAAACAGGGCGTGGCGCGTCAGAAGGGCGTGGCGCGGCAGTTTGCGCGGCAGTTGGCACAGGGCAGGGCGTGCGAGCAGAGTGCAGCCCCGCTCCAGGCTCCAGAGGCTAGCTCAACTCGTGGTCGTCGCCCTCCCAGGACCTGGCCATGGTTTCCACTTGGCCGAAAGCCATCATCAGGAGAAACGTGGCGACCCAGACGGAGCCCCTATGCAAACATACATCTGTCCAGGTCTCCGGCTGCAGGGAGTGCCTGAGGCTGTCCCTTGTACAGGAGGGCAGCAGAGATGACGCCTGTGTGCGCTGCAACCAGGTGGATGATCTGCTCAGCCTGGTGGCAGAGCTGAAGGAGGAAGTGGAGAGGCTAAGGAGTATCAGGGAGTGTGAGAGGGAGATAGATTGGTGGAGCCACACCCTACCGTCCCTGAGGCAAGGGCAGCACACGGAGGCTCCGCAAGAAACGGAGGAACCCCTGCCCTCTTGCCACCAGGCAGAAGGAGGGGACCTAGGAGACGGGGGAGGGAATGGACACAGGTCCCTGCTTGGGGTGCCAGGCGAACCCCCGCCCGGCCTCCCTCACCTCAACCTTCCCAGTTGCCCCTACACAACAGATACGGGGCTCTGGAACTTGAGGGCCAGACGAACGAGGATGCAGATGAAGGCCCATCCAGGGGGTTGCCCGAGGTGAGGCAGCCAGCCCCACAAATTACAACTGCCTCCGCTAAGAAAAAAAGGAGGGTAATTGTCATTGGTGATTCCCTTCTGAGGGGGACAGAGGGCCCAATTTGCCGGCCAGACCCATCCCACAGGGAAGTCTGCTGCCTCCCTGGGGCCCGGGTTAGAGACGTTACTAGGAAGCTCCCTAGTCTCGTACAGGCCTCCGATTACTACCCGCTACTGGTTATACAGGCTGGCAGTGAGGAGGTTGCAGAGAGAAGTCCCGAAGGGATCAAAAGGGACTTCAGGGCACTGGGGCGACTGGTGGAAGGATCGGGAGCACAGGTAGTGTTTTCCTCGATCCCTTTAGTGGCAGGGAGGAACACCGAAAGGAACAGGAAAACTCATCGGATCAACACGTGGCTCAGGGGCTGGTGCCATCAGCGGAATTTTGGCTTCTTTGACCAGGGGGAGGTTTACACGGCCCCGGGCCTGCTGGCGACGGACGGAGTTCAGCTGTCTCACAGGGGGAAAAGGATTCTCGCGTATGAGTTGGCCGGGCTCATCGAGAGGGCTTTAAACTAGGTTTGAAGGGGGAAGGGGATAAAACCAGGCTCACTAGAGAAGAGCCTAGGGACCGCACGCCAATGTCGGGGGAGAAATCGGCAGCCAAGCTCAAGTGCATCTACGCCAATGCACGCAGCATGGGCGGCAAACAGGAGGAGCTGGAAGCCATTGTGCAGCGGGGTAGCTATGACTTAGTCGCCATCACGGAAACATGGTGGGATGAGTCTCACGACTGGAGTGCTGCAATGGATGGCTATAAGCTCTTCAGAAGGGACAGGCGAGGAAGGAGAGGCGGTGGGGTAGCCCTGTATGTTAGGGAGTGCTTCGAATGTCTAGAGCTCAATGGTAGTGATGACGAGGTCGAGTGCTTGTGGGTAAGGATGAGGGGGAAGGCCAACAAGGCAGATATCCTGCTGGGGGTCTGTTATAGACCACCTAGCCAGGATGAGGAGGCAGACGAAATATTCTACCAGAGGCTGGCAGAAGTCTCCCAGTCGCTAGCCCTTGTTCTCGTGGGGGACTTCAACTTTCCGGATGTCTGCTGGAAATACCACACGGCAGAGAGGAAACAGTCGAGGAGGTTCCTGGAGTGTGTGGAAGATAACTTCCTGGCACAGCTGGTAAGCGAGCCCACCAGGGGAGATGCCTCGCTTGACCTGCTGTTCACGAACAGAGGAGGACTGGTGGGAGATGTGGTGGTCGGAGGCCGGCTTGGGCTTAGCGACCATGAAATGGTAGAATTCTCGATACTTAGTGAAGTAAGGAGGGGGGCCAGCAAAACCGCTACCATGGACTTCCGGAGGGCGGACTTTGGCCTGCTCAGGACACTGGTTGAGAGGGTCCCTTGGGAGACAGTCCTGAAGGGCAAAGGGGTCCAGGAAGGCTGGACGTTCTTCAAGAAGGAAGTCTTAAAGGCGCAGGAGCAGGCTGTCCCCATGTGCCTTAAGAAGAACGGGCGGGGAAGACGACCGGCCTGGCTGAATGGGGAGCTCTGGCTGGGACTCAGAAAAAAAAGGAGAGTTTATCACTTGTGGAAGACGGGGCAGGCAACTCAGGAAGAGTACAGGGATCTCGTTAGGTCGTGCAGAGAGGAAATTAGAAAGGCAAAAGCCCGGCTAGAACTCAACCTGGCCACTGTCGTGAGAGACAACAAAAAAAGCTTTTATAAGTATGTTAATGAGAAAAGGAGAGCCAAGGAGAATCTCCATCCTCTATTGGATGCGGGGGGGAACGTTGCCACCAAGGATGAGGAAAAGGCTGAGGTACTCAACGCCTTCTTTGCCTCAGTCTTTAATAGTCAGACCGCTTATCCTCAGGGTACTCAGCCCCCTGAGCTGGAAGACAAGGACGACGAGCAGGATAAACCCCCCATAATTCAAGAGGATGAAGTTAATGACCTGCTACGCCACCTGGATGCTCACAAGTCTATGGGGCCGGATGGGATCCACCCGAAGGTACTGAGGGAGCTGGCGGAGGAGCTTGCCAAGACGCTCTCCATCATTTACCAGCAGTCCTGGTTAACTGGGGAAGTCCCGGACGACTGGAGGCTCGCCAATGTGATGCCGATATATAAGAAGGGCCGGAAGGAGGATCCGGGGAACTACAGGCCGGTCAGCCTGACCTCGGTACTGGGGAAGTCCCGGACAACTGGAGGCTCGCCAATGTGACGCCGATATATAAGAAAGGCCGGAAGGAGGATCCGGGGAACTACAGGCCGGTCAGCCTGACCTCGGTGCCGGGGAAGATTATGGAGCGGTTCGTTTTGAGGGTCCTCACGAGCCATGTCTGGGACAACCAGGGGATCAGGCCCAGCCAGCACAGGTTCATGGAAGGCAGGTCCTGCTTGACCAACCTGATCTCCTTCTATGACCAGGTGACCCGCCTAGTGGATGAGGGAAAGGCTGTGGATGTGGTCTACCTGGACTTCAGTAAAGCCTTTGACACTGTCTCCCACAGCATTCTCCTAGAGAAGCTGGCGGCTCACGGCCTAGACAGGTGCACTCTTCCCTGGGTAAAAAACTGGCTGGACGGCCGAGCCCAGAGAGTTGTGGTGAACGGAGTTAAATCCAGTTGGCGGCCGGTCACGAGCGGTGTTCCCCAGGGCTCAGTACTGGGGCCGGACCTGTTCAATATCTTTATCAACGATCTGGACGAGGGGATTGAGTGCTCCCTCAGTAAGTTTGCAAGCGACACCAAGTTGGGCGGGAGTGTTGATCTGCTCGAGGGTAGGAAGGCTCTGCAGAGGGACCTGGACAGGCTGGATCGATGGGCCGAGGCCAACTGTATGAGGTTCAACAAGGCCAAGTGCCGGGTCCTGCACTTGGGCCACAACAACCCCAGGCAACGCTACAGGCTTGGGGAAGAGTGGCTGGAAAGCTGCCCAGAGGAAAAGGACCTGGGGGTGCTGATTGACAGCCGGCTGAACGTGAGCTGGCAGTGTGCTCAGGTGGCCAAGAAGGCCAATGGCATCCTGGCCTGTATCAGAAATAGTGTGGCCAGCAGGAGCAGGGAGGTGATCGTGCCCCTGCACTGGTGAGGCCGCACCTCGAATACTGTGTTCCGTTTTGGGCCCCTCACTACAAGAAGGACATGGAGGTGCTGGAGCGTGTCCAGAGAAGGGCAACGAAGCTGGTGAAGGCCCTGGAGCACAAGTCTTATGAGGAGCAGCTGAGGGAACTGGGACTGTTTAGCCTGGAGAAGAGGAGGCTGAGGGGAGACCTCATCGCTCTCTACAACTACCTGAAAGGAGGCTGTAGTGAGGTGGGTGTTGGTCTCTTCTGCCAAGTAACTAGCGATAGGACGAGAGGAAATGGCCTCAAGTTGCACCAAGGGAGGTTTAGATTGGACATTAGGAGAAATTTCTTTACTGAAAGAGTGATCAGGCCTTGGAACAGGCTGCCCAGGGAAGTGGTGGAGTCACCATCCCTGGAAGTATTTAAAAGACGTGTAGATGAGGCCCTTAGGGACATGGTTTAGTGGACATGGTGTGTTCGGTTGACAGTTGGACACGATGATCTTAGAGGTCTTTTCCAACCTTAATGATTCTATGATTCTATGATCCAGCCCAGCACCGGCAGTCGGGGTGCCAGGAGGAGCTGTGCTTCAGTACCAACCACTTCCGAAGCAGCTCGAATCCCTTCATATGCTGCCAATATCTCCTTCTCAGTTGGAGTGTAGTGGCCCTCGGATCCTCTGTATCCCCGACTCCAGAACCCTAAGGGTCGACCTCGAGTCTCCCCTGGTGCTTTCTGCCAGAGGCTCCAGGTAGGGCCATTCTCCCTGGCTGCGGTGTAGAGCACATTCTTCACATCTTGTCCTGCCCGAACTGGCCCAAGGGCTACTGCCTGAACTATGTCCTGTTTAATTTGGTCAAAGGCTTGTTGTTGCTCAGGGCCCCATTTGAAATCGTTCTTCTTCCTGGTCACGTGATAGAGAGGGCTTACGATCTGACTGTAATTTGGAAGATGCATACTCCAAAAACCCACAACGCCTAAGAAAGCTTGTGTTTCCTTTTTGCTAGTTGGTGGGGACATGGCTGTTATTTTGTTGATCACATCCATTGGGATCTGACGACGTCCATCTTGCCATTTTATTCCTAAAAAACTGGATCTCCTGTGCAGGTCCCTTGACCTTACTTTGTTTTATGGTAAAACCGGCCTTCAGAAGGATTTGGATTATTCTCTCCCCTATCTCAAAAAATTCTTCTACTGTGTTGCCCCATACAATGATGTCATCAATGTATTGCAGGTGTTCTGGAGCCTCACCCTGTTCCAGTGCAGTGTGGATCAGTCCATGGCAAATGGTAGGGCTGTGTTTCCACCCCTGGGGCAGTCGGTTCCAGGTGTACTGGACGCCCCTCCAAGTGAAAGCAAACTGTGGCCTGCACTATGCCGCCAAAGGGATCGAGAAGAACGCATTAGTGATGTCAATGGTGGCGTACCACTTGGCTGCCTTTGACTCCAGTTCGTATTGAAGTTCTAGCATGTCCGGCACGGCAGCACTCAGTGGCGGCGTGACTTCGTTCAGGCCACGGTAGTCTACTGTTAGTCTCCACTCTCCATTGGACTTTCGCACTGGCCATATGGGACTGTTAAAGGGTGAGCGAGTCTTGCTTGGCTCCTTGGCTCTCCAGTCGACGAATCAGCTTATGGATAGGAACCAGGGAGTCTCAGTTGGTGCGATATTGCTGCCGGTGCACTGTTGTGGTAGCGATTGGTACCTGTTGTTCTTCAACCCTCAGCAACCCCACAACAGAAGGGTCCTCTGAGAGACCAGGCAAGGTGGACAGCTGTTTAGTTTCCTCTGTCTCCAGGGCAGCTATACCAAAAGCCCACCGGTACCCTTTTGGGTCCTTGAAATACCCTCTCCTGAGGTAGTCTATGCCAAGGATGCACGGAGCCTCTGGGGTGCTTTTGCCACTCATTCCCGGTTAGGCTCACTTCGGCCTCCAATACAGTTAACTCTTGGGATCCCCCTGTCACTCCAGAAATACAAATGGGTTCTGCCCCTTTATAGCTTGATGGCATCAGGGTACACTGTGCACCGGTGTCTACGAGAGCCTTATACTCCTGTGGGTCTGATGTGCCAGGCCATCGAATCCACACAGTCCAGTAAACCCGGTTGTCCCTTTCCCCCACCTGGCCGGAGGCAGGGCCCCTCTAGTTCTGGTCATCATATTTGCTACCCATTTGTTTTAAGTACAAATCAGAAGTCCTTTTATTAAGGTCGAAAGCGGAATCAGCCCTTCTACTCTGTCTGAGGAACTGTTCACTGGAAACTGGACCGTCGTGAGACAGGTTTTTCCTGACAACTGGAGCAGCATTTTTCCTGGGAGAACCCCCTTGTGTGATTGTTTTTCCTTGCAACTCACGTACCCATGCCTCTAGTGTCGAGGTGGGTTTTCCATCCCACTGCCTCATGTCCTCTCCGTGGTCATGCAGGTAATACCACAGGGTGCCCCGTGGTGTGTACCTTCTATATCCTCTCTGTTGAGGAGAAGAACGCTGACTCCTAATGGCTGAGATACTGGTCCGTACAGGTGGAGAATAGGACATACCCTCTTTGAGTTGCTGGACCTCCCGGGACAGTTTCTCCACAGCCGAGACAAGGGAAAAGGAGACAGTTTCTTCGAAATCCCGGAGTCTGCCAAATGCGTCAGCCACCGTTGGTGCTTCTTCCTCTTTCCAGCACAGTACTGCCAACGAACTGGCATGCGACGCTGGTGCGATCCGTACCAACTTCCACCACATGGGTCACGTGCACTGGACTTCATCTGGATCTTTGGGCGTTTGGTCGTTGTCCAGGTCACTATAAACCATCTCCAGCATGGCTAATTCCCTCAGGTACTGGGTACCTCTCTCCATGGTGGTCCATTTGCCTGGGCGATATATAACATCTTCCTTGAAGGGATACCTTTCCTTCACGCCTGACAGCAGTCGCCTCCAGAGGCTGAGGGCCTGTGTCCCTTTTCCAATTGCTTTGTCAATGCCCCCTTCCCTAGTAAGGGATCCCAGCTGTTTGGCTTCTTTCCCCTCTAATTCCAGGCTACTGGCCCCATTATCCCAGCATCGGAGCAGCCAGGTAACTACATGCTCGCCTGGACGATGGCTGAAATGTTTTCGCATATCTCGCAACTCATTCAGGGATAGGGATCGGGTGGTTTCCGTCTCGTTTATGAGTTCTTCCTCTTCCTCCTCCCCTCCTCGTGATGGCCCTGCTTTTCCATCATTCCTTTCTAAACGACCTGACTTTTGCTTCCAAGATTTCTCTTTATATACAGGGGCTACTGATACCAGCACGTGTTGGTCCTCTGGTTCAGCTGTAGTGCCCGTCACGGGGGTTGGAGTAGCTGCAGTGCCCGTCACTGGGGTTGGAGTAGCTGCAGTTCCTGTGATTTTGTCATCAGTTCCGGAGGCCTTCTCTTCCCCTTGAGGGTTCTGAATAGTGTTGAACAGGGCTCGGTAGCCATGGGCCAGGCCCCAGCACATTGCAGTAATCTGGGTCTCTCTGGAATTGCCAGGGTGACAGCATACGTTTTCCAAATATTTTACTAGTTTTTCAGGATTCTGCACTTGTTCAGGGGTGAAGCTCCAAAACATTGGAGGTGACCACTGTCCTAGGCATTTACCCATGCTATCCGATACACCCTGCCACTCATAACTCTCCAGCCTCGGGGCAGATCTCTGGGTGGTATTCTTAAATAGTTGTTTAACCTTAAACAAGGCCTGAAACACATTCAGGAGACATAGCAATAGGAACATGCTGGGTTGAACATCCCAAGGATATTCAAAATCCTCAAGAGCTGTTGTAATCAGCCTGGAAGAGAAGGGGAAGGTGAAGGAAGCTGTCTCCCCCGTAAATTGGCTCTCCAAGGAGAAGAGGTAAAAAGTGTAATTATTAATAGTTTCCGAGTGATAGCTCCTGAAGCACCAGGATCACAGCAGTGCTGAGTACAATCCCATGACCAATGCTTTTATCAGATCATAAGCCAGTGTCACACAGTGTAGCAAAACGATAACCTTAATCCATCTCCCAGAGATTACTATCCCCACATAAATACCGACAAACAGCAGTATATACAGCCAGTAAGGTGCTACATACCAAAACTCCAAGAACAGATCCAACAACTCTGAGAGCAAATAAACCAACATTGTGATCAGCGATTACTAAACTGATATAATGAATGCTTATAACCAATTTGCTTTAACCCGTTCGGGTCAGATGTGTCGTTATCTCAACCCTTCGTGCCCCACGTTGGGCGCCAAAAAGGACTGTAGTGGTTTAACCCGGCAGGCAGCCAAACACCACACATCCGCTTGCTCACTCCCCCCCTTACAATTGGACAGGGAGAGAATTGGAAGGGTAAGAGTGAAAAAAAACCTCATGGGTTGAGATAAAGACAGTTTAATAGAACAGAAAAGGAAGGGAAAATAATAGTAATAAAAATAATAATAATAATAATAATGATAGAATATACAAAATGAGTGATGCACAATGCAATTGCTCACCACCCGCGCTGACCAATAACCAAGTAGCAATCGCTACTTCCGGTAACACCTACCATTCATATACTGAGCATGACGTCACATGGTATGGAATACCCCGTTGGCCAGCTGGGCCAGCTGTCCCATCTGTGCTCCCTCCCAGCCTCTTGAGCACTTGGCAGAGCATGGAAGCTGAAAAGTCCTTGACTAGTAGGGTACTTAGCAACAACTAAAAACATCAGTGTGTTATCAGCATTCTTCTCATACTAAATCCAAAACACAGCACTAGAATGAAATTCAACTCTATCCCAGCCAAAACCAGGACCGAAACCTACTGCTAAAAAGTCTGTGTAACCATAACTGATGTTCATTTTGATTTGGACATGATTTGGAGAAGGAGAAGTAACACGGAGAGGTGAGGTTCTCAGCCATTTCCTGATATTGCTTAAGAAAATACATTCACTGTAAAGCACAGAACTTTTCCTAAGTGTGGCAGTGATAACAACCTCATTTTTTACTGACACTAGATAAGTTTTCTAGGCAGCTGGCATGAGATGCTAGAAGAAGCTCATGTGTTATATCCATTTTGAGGAAAAATGCCAGAGCCAATGCCCTTCCCACCAGCAGGGACTGTTGACGTGTATGAACAGCTTTACCATTTTAATGAATTGGGTCATTAACAGCAGTGATTCCTCGAGGTAAGGATTGCCTGTGCGGTTTTTTTTAAGCAGGGGCATCTCCAGCCACCACCATCAGTCATGTTGCTTGCCCACTGCCAGCCATTAAATGCCAGTTGTTGATGAAACTTCACTGCAGCCTTTTTTCTACGGGAGAGAGGTAAACAGTATTTAAATGGCGTAATGTCATGCTCTGCTCTCTGACTGGTGAAACTCAAGTGATTTTAGCTGGGGATCTAAAGACGAAAATCAGGGGTTTCTGATAAGCATGGCATTTTGTTATTCAAGCCTTTCCCTTCCCATGCAGTACTCATCCCTGGGCCGCATGCAGGCACCCATCTCCTCTGCTCTTTTTGATGAATATAGTGACAACTGTGGAGCCTCTGCTCTATAATTAAAAGATGCCTAAGTAATTAAGAAATTAATGGAGACTAAATCTCCAAATCATGATAATGCCCTGAAATCAAGTTAGAAAGAGAACGATAGTGTTTACCTTCCTTTCAAGGCTATCTAGCTTAAGGGAGCCAGGGATGTCCACGCTACTGCACCAGGAAAAGGAAGCACTACAATTTTATTTTTGCATGCTTTTTTCCCTACAGATCTACATGCTGTCACGCTCCACATACTAAAATCAGGATAGTGTCTGCCTCACACAATATTTTACAAACTGAAAGTACTTTTTAAAGAAAAATTCTTTCAGGCTTCAACACAAAAAGAAATTACCACAGGATTGTGATTCTTCGCTTCTCGACAGGGACGGTGCATGTGCATGCTCTCATCCTGCAAGTGTATGGGGAGCTGAGGTGGCTGCATTTCACAGTGAAACAGGGAGAAGCCACCTTGCATTTACCACGAGGAAAGGACGTCATCACAGGCATCTCACAGTCATTGAACACGGTGCTCTAACTAGATCCTGGGGTTAAGGGCTCATTTTTTACAGATCACTCAACGAGTGAAAAAGAAAAGCTTTAGCTGCAACTATAGGAAATCTTGACTGAACTGGGCTATATCCCTTTTAACTTCATAGCTTCTGAAAACTTGTAAAAAATTCTTACCTTTGGCCCTACACTGGGCTCTTAAGTCCCTGTTTTGAGACATCTGCATAAAAATGGCATGACTTTCTCTGGTGTTGGGGGCCTGGAGCAGTGGTGTGAGAGGAGCTGGTGCAGTGGGTGCCTGGAGCCTCGCAGGCTGGAAGCACGTTGGCGTGGTTACCCGAGTGCAGACTTCTAGCGCCTGCGCTGTACAATGCAAATGGCATTCAACTCAGACAAGCACTTGCAGACCTGCTGAACCCCGCAGGTTTTGGATGAGGTTTTGCTTATGCTTTTGTGTAGCCACCTTCTGTGTAGAGCTGCTGCTTTTGGACTTATTATAGGTAACAGACCCGTGGTCAGAGCATCCACCTGATTCAAAAATACCTAGGTGCAGGATTTACCCAGAGGGCTTTTCTCTCACAAATGGTGATTTCAGGGAGGACCTTTGTGGTATTCTGGAGGTACTGGACACCCAAGCAGGAGACAGCATAGGGTCATTTGATTCCTTCTTGCTCTGGATTTACAAGGTAATTTCTGAAGCCAATAAGGTATAATGACCAGTATATTGTATTTTATAAGCAAAAAGCAATATAGGGCCAATCTTGTGCTGAGGAGGTAAAGGTTAATGGAATATCCTTAGGGGCCTTTGAGAATATGTATATCATAGACTGATGAGGATGTCTACATTTATCTGATATAACACATGCAAGATGCTGATGACATGAATGAAAGAGTCAGGGTTAACTGGAGGCTGGCTTGTAAAAAAAAACCACAACAAGAACCAGAGGAAGCAAGCAGTAAAACCTCTGATAATAATGACAGGCTTTAGCTGCAAGATGGATATCAAGACCCAGGTTTTTAACCCTTCCTAAATTAGAGGCTGTTTGGATGTGCAGTTATATTTTGGGCACGATTCTATTTATAAATAACAAAAAGGTCTTCATGCAACCTGCCAATTTACGCAGATGGACGAAGACAGCTTTGGAGGCTTAATAAAGCCTTTTTTTGTTTTACAATACTACATCTGTTTTAGATAATGCGGGAAGGCAGTTTAATAAGATCTTTTATATATGCTTCCAGTTTAATATATCTCCATAATCACTTCAGATACTCATATTAGAGAAATTAAACTAGACAAATAGTAGTTACAAGACTCGGATCTGAGCAATGATATAAACCAGAGAAGCAGACTCAATCTGTAGAAATGCCCTGGTCAACAAACTAATAAAATTTTCTTTTCTCCCCCCTTGACAAAGGCTACATTTTATTAAGCAAGCCCCTTCTGACAGCTGTGTTAATACAGTTAGATGTTGTTGCTGAGAAACTAATCAGAGAAATGTCTGGAAATAGGTTAGGTCTCCCCTTTGATTTAAAAGCAGAGTGAAGTTTGAAATACAACCATTTAAAAATAAATTCAGCCTCTGAGTTGCCACTGTGAATAACTCAAAACTCATTGTTTGACTAAAATCCTACAACTCAGAGTTTTGACAAGGCTACAAAACCGATGGTGTCCTTTCTTGTCTGATCTCACAGTCATTCTTATCAGTATTCAAGACTTCATCTAATTTTATTATTTGGAAAAACTCAGAAGAGTAAAATTTAGTACTGAACCTCAACTGATATAATCTCATGCAACTTCTTTTACACCAGTTTACCCCAGAAGAGCACGTGCCCATTTAAAATTTTACTACATCCTAAATCCAGTAAGGCTAAATCTTTAGTTTCAGGACTATTCTAAGTGCCAGAGTTTAAAGATCATTAGTAAATATATTTAATTATGCCTATATTGACTGTACCCCCTCCCTGCCTCCAATGACCAAGTTTTGCATGGAAAAAAGGAGGCGGCAGAGATTGCCCATGCACTTCAGAAGAGCATGGGTAGAAGTGGATGTCTGTCTTGCTGTCCCAGACATTGCTGCAGTTTGGTGCTGAAAACATTTTCTCATTGTGTTAATTCTTTAATAGTACCGTACTAGCGTGCTGCAATGCCGGTTCTCTGCCTTACATTGATTTACAGAGGCCTTCTGTTAGCAGAGATTGATAGAGGAAGTTGCTCAGGTCCACCAAGATCTACCCAGGTCAACTTTCAGACCCATACAGCTGATGCTTACAGTAGGGGGAAAAACAATTGTAAATGGCTTCTCCGTGGGCTTCTGGAAACCAGCACTAGCCCTTGGCTGCGTGAAGCATATTCTCTTTGCGATTCATTCATTTTGAGAGGCTGCCTGCAATCACAGCAGCCCTTCCCACACAGCCGGGCCATCATCCGCATTTGGGTGGCTGTGGGTGGGGTAATGAAAGGAGCATTGCAGAAGTGCCAAGAGCTGTGAGGAAGCAATGTAATTCATACAGCCCAACTTGCCCCCTAGCCTTACTAACAAACTTGGCACACAGTGACAGTGTAGCCTCTGTTTGTATCAGTGGCTCTTTTAGTCAGCGTGCATTTGGAAAGTCAACTTGCTTCAGAAAGAGTCACTTTGATTAGGGAAACTCAGGTATCTCAGTGGAAAAAATTCCTTCCTCCCCACAGTCATTTTCAGGTTTCACGGTCCTTGTGTTGGGTAAGTGATATCTTAGATTGCCTGAGCGTTTCTCATGAATGATCCAAGCAGAAGCAGCGAGGCAGGTCATACGTGTGTTTGTGCATGCCTGTGTGTGTATATGAAACCTTAATTGCACAGAAAAGACCATAAAGTCTGTGAAATCAGGCATTTAAAAGGTAAAAAAAAAAAAATCGAAACCAAGAAGGAACAGCGTGGAAGAGCTGAGAGCGTTGCAACGACAGCCTGACAGGGAGCTTGTTGTGTGATCTCGCAGCCTTTTGCAGATGGTGCCAGCCCTGCTCTGTGGTTTCTCCCTCCACTCTCCCTCCTTATCCTCTCTCTGTCCCAGGTGTACTGCTGCCTGCGCCAGCAGGGCAGATGCTATGAGCCCAGCTTTGAGGCCTGGTGCCACAACTTCCTCAGCAGCAGGGAAGAGTGACTGTCAGAAAATGCCTCCCCAGTCCCCATGGCCCTGAGCTACTCTCAGCTGCACGGTTTGCACAGGGTCCCATCAGTGCTGCCTGCAGGCAAGGACCGCTCCAGCTCATGGAGACTAAGAGAGCTGAGGGACGAAGCCCCAGTGCCTGTTCGCTGCATACCTGCATGCCACCGCTGTTCGGAGGGACCTAACCAGACAAAGTGTTTAAAGGCATTTCCAGGACAAACCTGGAGATCACCACTGCCAAATTTCAAGTCACGGCTTTAAAGAGCTGGAGGAATTAGGGAACATCTATAAGACATTTTTAAATGCGGACAAAGCAGAAGGCATTTGGCATAGGCAGCTGCAGCCCAAATGGTTAAACTTGGCAATGCAATTGAAAACAGTGTTTTATAACGGGGAATGTCAGGCAGCTCTAATAACAGGCTGCACTACCAAGCCAGCTCACAGGAGTACCACGTTGTTTAGTGGTAGCTGAGACACTGCAACCATTTCCTGTGCTAAGCCCATACATCTGATCACATATGCACGCCTTTAGACCTGCAATACAATAGAGCTCTTTAAACTTCTACCTTGATTTTTTATCCCAAATGATAGAGGAAGTCAAAAGAAACCAGCAGTGTTTTGACAGGAGTGTGGTATTTTTGTTCTCCTCTGCAGTAAAAGATTCTGTCCAATGTGGGTAATCATTAAAGATCTCTTATTTATCATTAATGAGTGAGGAGCGGCGGCCCCAGCATCTCCTATTCCTCAAGGGCTGTTTCACATTATTCTGCGAGTCTGCCGGAATACTGCTTTTATGCATATGACGTAAAATCAAAACAGCCCTATTTAAAGTCTTTTCCTATAGAGCTGGGAGGTTTTACTGATCATAAAATAGATACATTTCTGAAGTGGTGTTCCACAAACCATTTTAGGCTCTATTTTAGACTAGCTACCTTACCTGCTATTATAATTTACTTAGATTCTGTGAGAAAGTAATGAGTGAGAGGGTTTCTTAATGAAATCCAGTTCCTACCATTTTGATTAAACAACAAATGTTTAATGTCCCCTGTTATTGCATTTTAATATGAATTTAATAAAACTCCTTAAAAACCAAGCCCCAAACCCTTATCTGTAGATCGACTGATGCACAGAGGGTCCTTTTATCACGATTTGCTTTCCTCACTGCAATGATGCTGATGATTTAGACTCTGTAGTCTGGTGAAGCTGTTCTCCACCCTAATCTGAAAGGGAAAAGTAGCAGCTCCCCACTCTGACACTGGAGCTGGTAATGTAAAGCGAAAAGGCCTGACTTTGCTCTATTTCTTGTTGTCTGCCGTCACTTACCAGGAGCCACTGCTCCAGCTGGATGTCACAAGAGGCAGCTACATTTGCTCTCCTTCTTCCTGCCTGTGGTCATGATTGAAGAGGTGGTGATGGAGACATCTCTGAAGAGTATGAAGGGAGCACAGAGAAGCCTCTGATCTCTCTGCGTACCAGGTGGTGAACTGTTTGTTGGCCAGTTGAACTGGCTTAAAGGCTCCATGGGGCTTTGAATTTGTCCCTACACCATAACAAATGGCTATATATACCATGGGGAGGAAATCAAGGGAGCCAAACCTGAGGATGACTGTTTGGATAGGAATGGAGAAGAAGTTGACATCTCAGGAAGTAAAATGTTGATCACTTCTGATCTTTAAGCTCTTCTGAACATCACTAAAGAGAAGAACTAGCATTGTGTGTAGGCCTATTTCTCATCTGGGTAAATCACTCTGCCTACCTGTAAGTCCCCAGCTGGATTGAGTTGGCCATCGTGGTGCTAAGCAGGTGCTGCACTCCTGACTGCCCGTGGCAGTGGGGTTCCTGTGTGTGGTTTCAAATCCTTTGGGAAAATAATTGCTATTGTGAGCATCACACACACAGAGAGACATATCATGAGTAGCATGATGTCATGTTCAGTTCCTGCAAACTGTTACTGTGGATTCTCATCATATGGCGGACTACAATACATTCATTTTTTCTTACCAAAAAGTCAAGGGACTAAAACATACTCTCTCTGATTAACAAAGAAACCAGATGTTCAGAATAATTTTTGAAGCATGAGCAAATTCAAAGCCAAATTAAGCAAGTATGTCTGGACATAGTCTTTTCAAGCTCTGTTTTCTCTCCCTTAAGTCTCTCAGCATGAAAAAATAAAAATCTTGCTGGGTGGTAACACAAAAGTTGTTGAGCAATTGTAACCTTCTCTCAGGGGTATTTCATTGCTGGGAATCATGTCACACATAGCCCTCAACTGACTCTAAGAGTTATCCATATGCAGTAAAATATTATAAAGAATTCTCTAAATAATGTCAAGGGCTCAATTCTGCTTCCTTATTTAGCATTTTAAGTACCATATTTGAAGGACACTATCAGCTACATTTTCAACATGAAAGGCAGAGATTCATGCAGGACATATCAAACTTACTCATGACAACATTGAATTGGTTATGACTTTGCGTGAACATTTGCTAATTAAATTTGTGAGAAGTGCAGGTGTTTGGTGAACAGTGTGCATATTTGTATATGCAAATATGGTAATTGGGCTTCCACAAGTAGAGAAGTTCTTGACTATATAGTTTCATATAGGCCCTATAGAACAATTAGCTCTTCTGTTCTGTAATCAACACAAGGCAAGCACAAATTCCTCAGGATGTTGGTTTATGTCTTTTACACAATGAAAACATATCCACCTTTCTAAGTCTAGGAGCCTTTCCAAAAAGAAAATTCAGCCAGATTGTCAGTTTGGGGGTATATGATCAGTCAATCCTTTATAATGTTTTAGTGTATGTCTTTCTTGAGGTACTACTTGAGCATGCATTGCATACTGATGCATGCACATCACACACCACTACTGTACAAGAAGGTGCTTATTTTATGCTTATTTTATGCTAAAAATAATTTCTTGTTGTGAGCTTGGTTATGGTTTGGTTTTGATTCATTGACTTTGTTTAAGTCCCTAAAGGATAATTTAGGAATACAAGTAACTTAAAGAAGCTTTGTAGGATGTAGACTTTGGAAAGTAGCACAATTCATTGTACCAGTATCTACTGCTATTGAGCATTAACTTCTTAATAACGAAGTCTTTCAAATCAAATACTGCTGACATAATAGCACACTTGAATCTAATAGCTTGGCTGAATAAAAGATAGGGATCATGTCCTTTCATATTAACTTTGATCTCTATGTATGGGCAGTTCTCATTACATTACACTTTTCTTAAATATGAACTCAGTACATACATCTCATGTATATTTTGGGCTATTCACTCCCTCTACCACATAAAAAGGACTGCTCAGCTAGATATGGAATTTTTTATGCCAAAAGAGGTCAGGACAAACTGTGTTTTCCTTTGTTTATCTCAACTGAAATCTACAGATTATTTTTCATTAATCTCAAATCTATAATATATTGCAGCAGAACTAAAACCCAAGCTGATATATTTGATGGATCTCCATTCTTAAATAAAGTACAAAGACATTGTCATTTTCCAACTCCATAACCCTTCTCAACTTGTAGAAATTATGTATCTTTTCCAAATATCGAAAGAGGAAGAAAATTGCAGATGTAGCACTTACAAGCTGGAATGAAGATTGACTGCTACTGTGGAGTCCCAGTTTTAAGGCACTAAGGATATGCTCAGCTTTATACAGTGCTCAAAGCAACAGTGAAGTCAATACAGCTGTGAATACTCAGCATTTATTCCAGCTGGGCCTGAAAGTCTCAAGCCAGGCACTAAAAATCAGACAATCTGGAAGATGTTAAGCTAAAATGATTTGACTCTATGGTAGAGACAAGGAAAAATCCATTTCTCCAGAGTCACCCCAGAGCTGAGCCCAACTGGGCAGGTGTCCTGTGGGGAAACTGTATGTGGTCAGTAACTGAGGGCTCTATCCTGTGTTGAGGTGGCATTTGGGAAGGAGTTAAGGTCTCATAGGGTGTTTGGACATCTCAGTTCTTGGGTACTTAACCTTCTGCTCTTCTAATGGAACTTTGTGTATAAAGCTTCCTAGGGTTCTCAGAAAACAAACTGAAAATAATAAAAAAAAAAAAGTAGAAATACCATCACTCAGCATAGCATTACTATCACATACTACCAGGGTAGATAATATTAGACTTGTGGCCCAGGTCTCTGCCACATGAGCTGCTGCAGTACTGGTCAGCAGTACTGGTTATCACTCCCTGCCTCAATGCTGGGGACTTTTTTTGGCATATAGAGCATTTTAGTTCACTGTAGCTAAGCCAGCCCAAATCTCCAGGGCCAATTTTTCATCCTTGGCTGATTGGTATAGATGAGGCTCTGGGCACTGACCAGTGATGCCTTGCCCAGGGCTGACACAGATGTTTGCTGACCATGAGCCGTGGGATTGCGGGGAGCCCTGATTCCACCTCCAGCCTTGGAGGGGAAGGGATATGAGCACACACCGTTCCCTTCCCAGTGTGACCCTTTGTGTTGTCACTCTTCACTTGTCTTCAACCTTCTTCCCTCATCTAGCCAATTCCTCTTTCCAGCCCTCAATTTTATGACCCAGCTCCCAAGATGGGACTTAGACAGAGACCTGATATTACCCAGGGAAGCCAGGGTTAAGACCACAAGGAAAAGCCTGCAGAGCTTCAGGCTAGACCATGCATGGTAGTGGGCAAAAATCTTCAGTAGAAAAGGTGCTGAGACATGCAAGGAGCTACCAAGCACGTGCAAATCGTAGATTTGAAAGGTCTATAGCTTTGCCAAAAAGTCACAGCCTTCACGCAAAGCACTGTTGCCTTACCTCAGCAAAATTTCAAGTCCTGCTCTTCTTACCTTTCCAGAGTTTCCAGAGTTTAAAACTTTCCAGAGAACATTTCAGTCACAGCATAATTATTTTTAAATATGCTCAAAATATTAGTTTTCCTCAGAGAGAGACTTCTAGGAGTAAAAATGGTCCAGGGTGAGGTAGGTCAGTAGCATGGAAAATTTCAACCCAACATTTAAAGTTTGGCAGAACTCTCTGCAACAGAAAAGGGATACCTCTTACAGGATGAGTTCTGCCAAGTCATGTGCCTGAAGTAATTCTGACCCTGGAGTATTTCAGTCTCATAAAAACTCGCCAAATACATTCTCTGGTCCACACCATCCATGGAAATGCAACCACACAAGCTGCTGGAGGCCCATAGAAGCACCACACAGCTGTTTCAATGCCCAACACGATATTCCCCTGGGAAAAGAGGAAGAAATTAGGCAGGCAGCCAGAATTTATCCAGAACTGCACCTGGGTTAATTCACACTTTCCTTTTTCCTCCTTTTTTTCCCCTGGAAAAGTGGTATGGAATCTTTATTGACCACAAGAGGTCAGAGCCTCCCAGCATAGCCTCTCGCCTGAGCACCCAGATGGTGCGGGAGCTGCCCCAGCACCCCAGCTGGAGGGAGGCTCCAGAGCCACCCTCCTGTAGCACCCAGGTGAAAGATGGGGATTTCAGAGCCAAAGCTACTTAATCTGTCAAAGCACAGCATGAAGGGATGTGGCTACGGCCTGCTCAGAAACTGTTCTGTCCTTCATGAGAACTGAGAAGGCATTATTGCTGTATTTTGTGTCGAAGGGTCCCTGGGGGCCTCAGCTGAGCTCAAACAAATAGTGGCAACCTCTGCCATGGTGAGCCTCCAAAACTTTTGCTGGAAAAGGGAGAGAGGAAGATGAAGTGACGTTTTCGGTATCATCCAGTAGGTTAGTAGAAGAATGTCACGTCTTCTTACAGCATCTTCGGAAAACCACCCTATTCCTTTGTGTTTCTGAGGCAATTGGAAAGCTTCAGGGTTAATCCTCCAATAATGCTAAATTTGGCTGATGGTATTGAGAATCTTCACTAATTTTAGGTAGACAAGCCTCTACTTCAAACTTAAATTTGTCAAAAATCCAATCCTATTGCTCTCTTACTCCTTCCCACCACCCTCTTGCTGTTCAGGAATATTCTCTTGTTGCTGCCTTCCTTACACTGGTGAGCTGTTTGTTGCAAAGCCTTTCACTTTATTTAGTTACGCAGTGCACAGAACAGAGGGGGACAATCGTTCCCAAGTCAATGAATGTTATATTCATTTAAAAGAAATAAAACAATATTCTAGGAAGCTGTTTTCAACACGAAAGGAACACCTTTGCACTGAATCACCTAATGTTTTAAGATATTCCTTCCAATACCAAAACCCGTTAAATTTGAAGTTACTGCTAAACTATTTCTGTTCTGACTTTAGACTAGTTTTGTGCTTTAAAGTCTAAATTAGTCAATCTAATATAAATAGCTTTTTCAGTGTTAGAAGTTTGTTCCTCACTTTTTGGTGTTGATTCTTAGGCAAATAATAAATGATTTTTAGAACTTCCTTTCCTGTTGCAATTTTACTGATGTCCTGGGTCCAGCTCGGACAGTTAACTTTCTTCCCAGTAGCTGGGGGGTGCTGGGTTTTGGGTTTGGTATGAGAGGAACGTTGATGACCCATTGATGTTTTGGTTGTTGCCGAGTGGCACTTGCACCGGGGACTTTTCGGCTTCCCATGCTCTGCCAGGTGCATGGGAAGCTGGCAGGAGGGAGCATAGCCGGGACGGCTGACCCAGCTGGCCAATGGGGTATTCCATACCATGTGATGTCATGCTCAGTATATATCCCTGGGTAGTTAAGATACATCTATTGGTACTCCTTGGGAATATTGTTTCAGTTTTATCCAAGGTTAGTAAGCAATTTAAGAATGTCATCCAGAGATCTGCCCCAAGGCTGGATAGTTATGAGTGGCAGGGTGATGACACAATGATGTCATCAGTGTATTGCAGGTGTTCTGGAGCCTCACCCTGTTCCAGTACAGTGTGGATCAGTCCATGGCAAATGGTAGGGCTGTGTTTCCACCCCTGGGGCAGTCGATTCAAGGTATACTGGACGCCCCTCCAAGTGAAAGCAAACTGTGGCCTGCACTCTGCCGCCAAAGGGATTGAGAAGAATGCATTAGCGATATCAGTTGTGGCATACCACTTGGCTGCCTTTGACTCCAGTTCGTATTGAAGTTCTAGCATGTCCGGCACGGCAGCACTCAGTGGCGGCGTGACTTCGTTCAGGCCGCGGTAGTCTACTGTTAGTCTCCACTCTCCATTGGACTTTCGCACTGGCCATATGGGACTGTTAAAGGGTGAGCGAGTCTTGCTGATCACTCCTTGACTCTCCAGTCGATGAAGCACCTTATGGATGGGAACCAATATTGCTGCCCCTGCACTGTTGTGGTAGCGATCAGCTGTGGAGAAGAATTAAGAGGTGGCCTAATGAGCACCAGCTGTTTCAAGAGCAAAACAGGTGAAGGGAATTGTGAGCAGACATGTGATCGTTGCCAGAAGGAAGATATAAGGGAGACAAATGGGGTAAGAGAGAGATGCAATTGAGAGAGATGGCTGGGCTGGGCTGGGCTGGGCTGGGCTGAGCTGAGCTGAGCTGATAAAGGCTGTGCATGTATTCATCAGATGCCACAATTGGTGTCTGAACAGGGACAGAAAGAAGAAAACCTGAAGAAAGAAGGTGTTGAAGAAAGGAAATAGAAATATCTGGTAGTGAGCCCTGCTGAACTGCAAAAGCTGTTGAAAAAAAACAGGAAAAAAGCTGTTGAAAGGAAACGGGATAGCGATGTTGCATAATTGTCTCTACAGGACAGAGGTGAGCAGCTGTGCGGAAGTTATATGAACTTTATATGTTAGTCATAGGGCAGTCGGCATTTCAGTCACAGAAGCTTCTTTCTGAGGAAACCATAGGGTGTTATGATTTAGCCCTACGGCAAAAGGTGGGAAACAGAACTGCAGAGGAGGAAAACTTTGTAATTAGAAGTTCCAGAGGGAATATTGTGACCTAGTGAATTGTGTATACAGCTCTGCAGAAGCTGTATCCTGCAGACAGGTGTTGCAAAATGTGACTGATTCAGCAATACTAGAGGGAGAATCAAAAGATAGGAAAGATTTGTTTGAACTTGCACCAATAGCAGATGAAATTTTACAGTGACAGAGCCTAAAGACACTTTTTTGGTCTTCCATTGTGAAACCAGCACCATTTGTTCCCCCCCAAGAAAATCTGCTGTGGGGATTTGCAGCCTGCCCGCGCCCCCCCCCATATTGGACTACATCATTTCTTCTGTTCTAAAAAGCTAAAAGAGCCTCTCATACAGGAAACGGTTTCCCCCCCTCAGCTGTGATGAGATGTGTCTCTATTCTTTTGTGTTCTGTTTCAGTGATGTAGAGTGATCCTAAATCTAACACTTGATCTTCCTTGACGTTCCTTGACGTTGTTGTTATTTTTTGGTTAAAGAGTCTGATGCTCTAGAGGAAAGAGAACTGTGTGATGGAAAACAGGAAAGGTTTTTGTATTAGAAGTGTAAAGTTTTTATAAAATGTATAAAAGAAAATAGGTTTAGTAAGTTGAGATTAATATTTGTAAGTTTGTATAAAAGAAAATAGGTTTAGAGAAAATAGGTTTAGTAAGTTAAACATTGTATTAGGAGTGTTAAGTTTGTATGCTGTTTTGTTATGTAGAATTGATTTTTGTGTTGTAGCGTAAGTAATTTCTGCAGGCTGTAAAGTTATATGATAAAAAGAAGGTAGGTTTAGTAAGTTAAGATTAATATTTGTCTGGCTAAAAAGGAAATAGGTCTTTGTATTAGAAGTGTTAAGTTTGTCAAGATTAATATTTGTAAGTTTACACATTGTTGAAAAACAGTTGTTTTGAAGATGATTCCATTTAATTTTCTGAATGCTACTAAACTTTCTGTTTCTTTTTTGTGGAAAGTATTCTGGCCAACTCTGATAATCAAAAAAAAAAAAACAACTTTAAAATCTGCTTTGGCATCTGGGGGAATGGATAAATCAGATGTGAGTTAAACTTAATGAAGAATAATCCAAAAGAAAACAGGAAAATGCAAGGAAAAAAAAAAAGGAATGTAATGCTTCTCCAGGCAATGCCTGTAACTTATTGACCTGACAGAGTGCCAGAGTATGCTCATTTACCATAGGAGGTGATTAAGGAGGTATGCAAATCAATAAAAGAATATGGGTTACAGGTTTCATTTACTATAAACTTATTGCAAGCAATAGGGGAATCATATATGATGACTCCTTTAGATTGGAAGTCTATATTATGCCTTGTTTTGTCAGTGATGCAGTATTCTGTGTGGTTTTCTGAGTATTGTGAACTTGTTCTTGTGAATATGAACTTGTTCTTGTGAATGCAATGGACAATTTGCAACTACCCCATGGGCAAGATGAAATGTTAGGTGAAGGGAATTGGGTGTCAAGTGCTCCATGAGCTGCCTTGCCTTGTGAAGTGCTTACACAGGTGGCCGATTTGGTTATCGATTACTAACTGCTATACAATGTTAAATAGAGTCTTCTGAAGCCACTGAGTTGTTGCCTTTTTCAGCTTGCAATTGAGAATGCTACAAAATCATAAACAAAAAAGGGGGAGATGTGGAGAAGAACTAAGAGGTGGCCTAATGAGTGCCAGCTGATTCAAGAGCTGAAACAGGTGAAGGGAATTGTGAGCAGATAAGTGATGGTTGCCAGAAGGAAGATATAAGGGAGATGAATGGGGTAAGAGAGAGGCAGGCAATGGAGAGAGATGGTGATGTGATGATAAAGGCTGTGCATGTATCTATCAGATGCCACAATTGGCACCTGTTGTCCTTCAACCCTCAGCAACCCCACAACAGAAGGGTCCTCTGAGAGACCAGGCAAGGTAGACAGCTGTTTAATTTCCTCTGTCTCCAGGGCAGCTATACCAAAAGCCCACCGGTACCCTTTTGGGTCCTTGAAATACCCTCTCCTGAGGTAGTCTATGCCAAGGATGCACGGAGCCTCTGGGCCAGTCACAATGGGGTGCTTCTGCCACTCATTCCTGGTTAGGCTCACTTCGGCCTCCAATACAGTTAACTCTTGGGATCCCCCTGTCACTCCAGAAATACAGATGGGTTCTGCCCCTTTATAGCCTGATGGCATCAGGGTACACTGTGCACTGGTGTCTAGTACAGCCTTACACTCCTGTGGGTCTGATGTGCCAGGCCATCGAATCCACACAGTCCAGTAAACCCGGTTGTCCCTTTCCTCCACCTGGCTGGAGGCAGGGCACCTCTAGTTCTGGTCATGGTATCTGTTTCTCACTTCTGGCAAACGTGAGTCAAGAATTCCTTCATTACAGTCCAAAGTAAGATCAGCCCTTCTACTCTGTCTGGGGAACTGTTCACTGGAAACTGGACCGTCGTGAGACAGGTTTTTCCTGAAAACTGGAGCAGTATTTTTCCTGGGAGAACCCCCTTGTGTGATTGTTTTTTTCCTTGCAGCTCACGTACAAGTTCCTCTAGGGTTAAGGTAGGTTTCCCATCCCACTGCCTCATGTCCTCTCCGTGGTCACGCAGGTAAAACCACAGGGTGCCCCATGGTGTGTACTTTCTACTGCCAACTGTATGAGATTCAACAAGGCCAAGTGCCGGTTCCTGCACTTGGGCCACAACAACCCCATGCAATGCTACAGGCTTGGGGAAGAGTGGCTGGAAAGCTGCCCAGAGGAAAAGGACCTGGGGGTGCTGATTGACAGCCGGCTGAACATGAGCCGGCAGTGTGCTCAGGTGGCCAAGAAGGCCAATGGCATCCTGGCCTGTATCAGAAATAGTGTGGCCAGCAGGACTAGGGAGGTGATCGTGCCCCTGTACTCGGCACTGGTGAGGCCGCACCTCGAATACTGTGTTCTGTTTTGGGCCCCTCACTACAAGAAGGACATGGAGGTGCTGGAGCGTGTCCAGAGGAGGGCAACGAAGCTGGTGAAGGGCCTGGAGCACAAGCCTTATGAGGAGCGGCTGAGGGAACTGGGACTGTTTAGCCTGGAGAAGAGGAGGCTGAGGGGAGACCTCATCACGCTCTACAACTACCTGAAAGGAGGCTGTAGTGAGGTGGGTGTTGGTCTCTTCTGCCAAGTAACTAGCGATAGGACAAGAGGAAATGGTCTCAAGTTGTGCCAAGGGAGGTTTAGATTGGACATTAGGAGAAATTTCTTTACTGAAAGAGTGGTCAGGCCTTGGAACAGGCTGCCCAGGGAAGTGGTGGAGTCACCATCCCTGGAGGTATTTAAAAGATGTGTAGATGAGGCCCTTAGGGACATGGTGTAGTGGGCATGGTGGTGTTGGGTTGACGGTTGGACACGATGATCTTAGAGGTCTTTTCCAACCTGTATGATTCTATGATTCTATATCCTCTCTCTTGAGGAGAAGAACGCTGACTCCTAATGGCTGAGATACTGGTCCGTACAGGTGGAGAATAGGACCTATCGTCTTTGAGTTGCTGGACCTCCCGGGACAGTTTCTCCACAGCCGAGACAAGGGAGGAGGAGTCAGTTTCTTCGTATACCCAGAGTCTGCTAATCACGCCATCCACCGTTGGTGCTTCTTCCTTTGCCCAGGACAGTACTGCCAATGAACTGGCATGCGACGCTGGTGCGCTCCGTACCAACTTCTGCCACATGGGTCGCGTGCATTGGACTTCAGCTGGATCTTTGGGCCTTTGGTTGTTGTCCAGGTCACTATAAACCACCTCCAGCATGCCTAAGTCCCTCAGGTACTGGGTACTTCTCTCCATGGTGGTCCATTTGCCTGGGCGATATGTAACATCTTCCTTGAAGGGATACCTTTCCTTCACGCCTGACAGCAGTCGCCTCCAGAGGCTGAGGGCCTGTGTCCCTTTTCCAATGGCTTTGTCAATGCCCCCTTCCCTGGAAAGGGATCCCAGCTGTTTGGCTTCTTTTCCCTCTAATTCCAGGCTACTGGCCCCATTATCCCAGCATTGGAGCAGCCAGGTAACTACATGCTCGCCTGGACGATGGCTGAAATGTTTTCGCATATCTCGCAACTCATTCAGGGATAGGGATCGGGTGGTTTCCGTCTCGTTTATGAGTTCTTTCTTTTCTCCCTCCCCTCCTCGTGATGGCCCTGCTTTTCCATCATCCCTTTCTAAACGACCTGACCTCTGCTTCCAAGATTTCATTTTATGTATAGGGGCAATTGATACTAGCAAGGGTTGGTCCTCTGGTTCAGCTGTAGTGCCTGTCGCAGGGTTTGGAGTAGCCGCAAAGCCTGTCACGGGGGTTGGAGTAGCCGCGGTGCCTGTCATTTTGTCATCAGATCTGCAGGCCTTCTTTCCCCCTTGACGGTTCTGAATAGTGTTGAACAGGGCTTGGTAGCCATGGGCCAGGCCCCAGCACATTGCCGTGATTTGTGTCTCCCCTGAATTGCCAGGGTGACAGCATACGTTTTCCAAATATTTTACTAGTTTTTCAGGCTTCTGCACTTGTTCAGGGGTGAAGTTCCAAAACATTGGAGGTGACTACTCTCCTAGGCATTTACCCATGCTGTCCCACACACCCTGCCACTCATAACTATCCAGCCTCGGGGCAGATCTCTGGGTGGTATTCTTAAACAGTTGTTTAACCTTAAACAAGGCCTGAAACACATTCAGGAGACATAGCAATAGGAACATGCTGGTTTGAGCATCCCAAGGATATTCAAAATCCTCAAGAGCTGTTGTAATCAGCCTGGAGGAGAAGGGGAAGGTGAAGGAAGCTGTCTCCCTCGTAAATTGGCTCTCCGAGGATAAGAGGTAAAAAGTGTAGTTACTAATAGTTGCTGAGAGATAGCTCTTGAAGTACAGGGATGACAGCAGTGCTGAGTACAATCCCATGACCAATGCTTTTATCAGATCATAAGCCAGTGTCACACAGTGTAGCAAAACGATAACCTTAATCCATCTCCCAGAGATTACTATCCCCACATAAATACCGACAAACAGCAGTATATACAGCCAGTAAGGTGCTACATACCAAAACTTCAAGTACAGATCTGACAACTCTGAGAGCAAATAAACCAACATTGTGACCAGCGATTACTAAACTGATATAATGAATGCTTATAACCAATTTGCTTTAACACGTTCGGGTCAGATGTGTTGTTATCTCAACTCTTTGTGCCCCATGTTGGGCGCCAAAAAGGACTGTAGTGGTTTAACCTGGCAGGCAGCCAAACACCACACAGCTGCTCGTTCACTTCCCCTGCCCCCCACAGTGGGATGGGGGAGAGAATCGGAAAAAAGAAGTAAAATTTGTGGGTTGAGATAAAGGCAGTTTAACAGAATCATACAATTATAGAATAGAATCGTTAAGGTTGGAAAAGACCTCTCAGATCGAGTCTAACCATCAACCCAACACCACCATACCCCTAAACGTCTCATCTACATGTCTTTTAAATACTTCCAGGGATGGTGACTCCACCACTTCCCTGGGCAGCCTGTTCCAAGGCTTGACTACTCTTTCAGTAAAGAAATTTTTCCTAATGTCCAATCTAAACCTCCCTTGGCGCAACTTCAGGCCATTTCCTCTCGTCCTATTGCTAGTTACTTGGCAGAAGAGACCAACACCCAACTCACTACAACCTCCTTTCAGGTAGTTGTAGAGCGCGATGAGGTCTCCCCTCAGCCTCCTCTTCTCCAGGCTAAACAACCCCAGTTCCCTCAGCCGCTCCTCATAAGGCTTGTGCTCCAGGCCCTTCACCAGCTTCGTTGCCCTCCTCTGGACACGCTCCAGCACCTCCATGTCCTTCTTGTAGTGAGGGGCCCAAAACAGAACACAGTATTTGAGGTGCGGCCTCACCAGTGCCAAGTACAGGGGCACGATCACCTCCCTACTCCTGCTGGCCACACTATTTCTGATACAGGCCAGGATGCTATTGGCCTTCTTGGCCACCTGGGCACACTGTTGGCTCATGTTCAGCTGGCTGTCAACCACCATCCCCAGGTCCTTTTCCTCTGGGCAGCTTTCCAGCCACTCTTCCCCAAGCCTGTAGCGTTGCATAGGGTTGTTGTGGCCCAAGTGCAGGACCTGGCACTTGGCCTTGTTGAACCTCATACAGTTGGCCTCGGCCCATCGATCCAGCCTGTCCAGGTCCCTCTGCAGAGACTTCCTACCCTCCAGCAGATCAACACTCCCACCCAGCTTGGTGTCGCCTGCAAACTTACTGAGGGAGCACTCGATCCCCTCGTCCAGATTGTTGATAAAGATATTGAACAGGACTGGCCCCAGTACTGAGCCCTGGGGAAGACCGCTCGTGACCAGCCGCCAACTGGATTTAACTCCGTTCACCACAACTCTCTGGGCTCGGCCGTCCAGCCAGTTTTTTTACCCAGCGAAGAGTGCACCTGTCTAGGCTGTGAGCCGCCAGCTTCTCTAGGAGAATGCTGTGGGAGACAGTGTCAAAGGCCTTACTGAAGTCCAGGTAGACCACATCCACAGCCTTTCCCTCATCCACTAGGCAGGTCACCTGGTCATAGAAGGAGATCAGGTTGGTCAAGCAGGACCTGCCTTCCATGAACCCGTGCTGGCTGGGCCTGATCCCCTGGTTGTCCCGCATATGGCTTGTGAGCGCCCTCAAAACGAACCGCTACATAATCTTCCCTGGCACTGAGGTCAGGCTGACCGGCCTGTAGTTCCCCGGATCCTCCTTCCGGCCCTTCTTGTAGATGGGCGTCACATTGGCAAGCCTCCAGTCGTCCGGGACCTCCCCAGTTAACCAGGACTGCTGGTAAATGATGGAGAGTGGCTCGGCAAGCTCCTCCGCCAGCTCCCTCAGTACCCTTGGGTGGATCCCATCCGGCCCCATAGACTTGTGAACGTCCAGGTGGCGTAGCAGGTTGTTAACTGCTTCCTCTTGGATTATGGGGGGTTTATCCTGCTCGTTGTCCCTGTCTTCCAGCTCAGGGAGCTGAGTACCCTGAGGATAACTGGTCTGAGTATTAAAGACTGAGGCAAAGAAGGCATTAAGTACCTCAGCCTTATCCTTGTTCTCGGTGGCAATGTTCCCCCCTGCATCCAATAGAGGATGGAGATTCTCCTTGGCTCTCCTTTTGTCATTAGTATATTTGTAAAAACTTTTTTTGTTGTCTCTCACGACAGTGGCCAGGTTGAGTTCTAGCTGGGCTTTTGCCTTTCTAATTTCCTCTCTGCACGACCTAACGAGATCCCTGTACTCTTCCTGAGTTGCCTGCCCCTTCTTCCAAAGGTGGTAAACTCTCCTTTTTTTCCTGAGTCCCAGCCAGAGCTCCCCATTCAGCCAGGCCGGTCGCCTTCCCCGCCCGTTCTTCTTAAGGCACATGGGGACAGCCCGCTCCTGCGCCTTTAAGACTTCCTTCTTGAGGAACGTCCAGCCTTCCTGGGCCCCTTTGCCCCTCAGGACTGTCTCCCAAGGGACCCTCTCGGCCAGTGTCCTGAGCAGGCCAAAGTCCGCCCTCCGGAAGTCCATGGTAGCGGTTTTGCTGGCCCCCCTCCTTACTTCACCAAGTATCGAGAATTCTATCATTTCATGGTTGCTAAGCCCAAGCTGGCCTCCGACCACCACATCTCCCACCAGTCTTTCTCTGTTTGTGAACAGCAGGTCAAGCGAGGCACCTCCCCCTAGTAGGCTCACTTACCAGCTGTGCCAGGAAGTTATCTTCCACACACTCCAGGAACCTCCTCGACTGTTTCCTCTCTGCCATGTTGTATTTCCGGCAGACATCTGGTAAGTTGAAGTCCCCCATGAGAACACGGGCTAGCGACTGGGAGACTTCTGCCAGCCTCTGGTAGAATATTTCATCTGCGTCCTCATCCCAGTTGGGTGGTCTATAACAGACTCCCAGCAGGATATCTGCCTCGTTGGCCTTCCCCCTCATCCTTACCCACAAGCACTCGACCTCATCATCACTATCATTGAGCTCTAGACAGTCAAAGCACTCCCTAACATACAGGGCTACTCCACCGCCTCTCCTTCCTCGCCTGTCCCTTCTGAAGAGCTTATAGCCATCCATTGCAGCACTCCAGTCGTGAGACTCATCCCACCATGTTTCCGTGATGGTGACTAAGTCATAGCTACCCCGCTGCACAATGGCTTCCAGCTCCTCCTGTTTGCCGCCCACGCTGCGTGCATTGGTGTAGATGCACTTGAGCTGGGCTGCCGATTTCTCCCCCGACGTTGGCGTGCCGCCCCTAGGCTCTTCTCTAGTGAGCCTGGTTTTATCCCCTTCCCCCTTCGAACCTAGTTTAAAGCCCTCTCGATGAGCCCCGCCAACTCATACGCAAGAATCCTTTTCCCCCTGTGAGACAGCTGAACTCCTTCCATCACCAGCAGGTCCGGTGCCGTGTAAACCTCCCCCTGGTCAAAGAAGCCAAGATTTCGCCGATGGCACCAGCCCCTGAGCCACGTGTTGATCAGGTGTGTTTTCCTGTTCCCTTCAGTATTCCTCCCTGCCACTAAAGGGATTGAGGAAAACACTACCTGTGCTCCCGATCCTCCCACCAGTCGCCCCACTGCCCTGAAGTCCCTTTTGATCGCTTCTGGACTTCTCTCTGCAACCTCCTCACTGCCAGCCTGTATAACCAATAGCGGGTAGTAATCAGAGGGCCGTACGAGAGTAGGGAGTTTCCTAGTAATGTCCTTAACCCGGGCCCCAGGGAGGCAGCAGACTTCCCTGTGGGATGGGTCTGGTCAGCATGTTGGGCCCTCTGTCCCCCTCAGAAGGGAATCACCAATGACAATTACCCTCCTTTTTTTCTTAGCAGAGGCAGTCATAATGCGTGGGGCTGACTGACTCGCCCTAGGCAACCCCCTGGATGGGCCTTTATCTATATCCTTATTTGTCTGGCCCTTAAGTTCCAGGGCCCCATATCTGTTGTGTAAGGGCAACTGGGAAGGTGAGGGAGGCCAGGCGGGGATTTGCCTGGCCCCCTCAGCAGGGACCTGTTTCTATTCCCCCCTGTCTCTTAGGTCCCCTCCTTCTGCCTGGTGGCAAGAGGGCAGAGGATCCACTAGGCGGGTCACCTGGTCATAGAAGGACCATAACTAACAATAAGGATAATCTGTACTTTAGTAATTGTAGTAAACTTGATTAACTCAGTAACTGTTAAATTAGTCAATGATTAAGTGCTGTCAAAATCTTATGATCTACCTTAAAACTGTGAATGAACTTTAGGTCGCTGCTATAACCCCTTAGATATAAACTGTTGACCAGGTCTGAGACTAGGGGTAGATCCAGCCGCACCTAGACTCCTCTCTGAGAAGGAGTTTAGAAAACAAGGGGGTCTACTCTGAACCTCGTGACTCAACGGGAGGGTCTTCCCCTTTTTGTTCTTGGTCTTTCTATAAATCACTCCAACACAATTCTGATACGATTTTTCCCTGTGTATACTTAATCCATGTAATGAGTAATAGAGTGAACCTTGCCATCGAATTCTGTTAAGTCGAGCTCTTACAAATTTCTATTAAAATCACCTTTTGCTGATACCTTTGCCAGTGATTCTTTAAGCGGCCTCAAAACCACTCATTTGCGACAAATTGGCGTAGTCAGCAGGATCCTAAATCAGTATTTCGCGACAGAACCTTTCCCCATGATGGCCAAATGTGGAAGTCCTGAGACTAAGTCTCCTGGGACAGTGGCTCTGTGGGCACATCTGACTTTGGTTTATGAGGGTATGTTGGGTTCCTTCTGCATGGAACTGCAGCAATTTCTTCTATCTCATTTGCACGGGAAGGGCAATCTCAGATTTCATGACACCAGCACTCTGTCCTTCATTCGCACAAGCCCAGCATGGTGTACCTGACATTCCATGCTCAGGAATGGCTTCGTTTCCAGGGCAGTCTACCCTGGGACTTGGGAACTGCAGAAGTCCACCCGGGCTTCAGTCTGCCCTGAATGCTCTGGATGCCTTTCTTCAGACTTGCTCACCCAGCCAGGTAGCTGCATCCTCCACGTGCCTGAGTAGGGGCAAGGTGCACTGCAGCTCTGCAGCATTCATGGGCAAAGGAATGCCTGATGCTTTCTCTGCCCTCTACCCTGCTCTGCAGCACCATGCCAATCACCAGCTCTTGTGCTTTCAGCGTACATCACCATCATGCCTTTATCCTGTGCCTCTGCTTTCATCTCTTCCGAATCCTTTTCCCGTTTTTATTTTAGCCAATTCTGACAAGCATCAGTCCCATGTGAGTCAATTTTTGCCTCAATCCTATCAGTGTCACCAAAACATCATTAGTACTGTGCTGAGCACTTCATAAATCCTGGGCTCAGCTATGTCCTCACTGACACTGATGGAAATTAAATGTTACTTTGGGTTATTCATCAGAGTTGCAGTAGTGTAAAACCTGTGCAAAACATGCTGAAGTGGAGCCTGTGATTTTACACAGAGCTGTAATAAAGCCATTTCTAAGATTTTCTGCTGTGAGCTCAATTTATATGGTAAAATCTCTCCTGACTGAAAAACCTCGAGAAATGCTTTCTGGTTCCAGACGGGCACCTTCAGCACCAGTAGCTGCCTCAATGACTATTGAGTTCAGCAGAAGTGGCAGTGGTGCCTCCAAGCACTGAGCTGCGCAGTCCCATCGAAACTACATTTGTTTTTAAATGCCTCCGCTTAGCTCGCGGGAGTTGCTGGGCAGTTTGCTCAGAGAAAATAAAACCTAGGAGCCAAGGTATGAAATCCGCAATATGGCTCCTTTTTATTTTGACCAGAATTCAAACATCTGTTCCTGACAACTATAGCGAAAGTAAAAACATAATCATATTTATAACCACAAACCATGTATAATGAAAAAGTCACATGAAGTTTTCTCTGTAAAGCATTTAGCCCTGATGTGCTGCTTTAACTGCTAAGCTGCACTTACATATACAGCTAAGAGCAAGCCCTCGTCATGCATTTGTGCACAAACATCCCACATTATCTCTTGTAACAACAGCCACATTATGCTTCCTTGCACAAAACCAGCTGTCGGTTTAAGATTTCCTTAATCCTGTCAGATTCCAACTCAGCCAACTAACAACCATTATCTAGGGGAAACCCTTCTGTGAAATAAAGCAATGTCCTTACTGAAATGACATGTCATAAAAATTAGTTTGGTCACCAATCCAAGGAAATACTTTGTTTAAGTTTGAAAATTAAGACTCATGGTATCATATTCTTTGGTGCTATAGATCTCAGAAATGATGAGCAGAACAGCACGCAAACAGCACATGGGACCAGAGCCCTGCTTGCCCTAATCGCATAACACACTTAAACAGAGAAATTGTGTTTTGCGAGTTGTTGCTATGTAGACAACACATATATGGGCAACGGCACAATACTCTCGGGCATAAACTTTCCAAACTCTATCAATGTAAACAAGCCTAGGAATGTGAACAATGAGGATTTTAACCTGGCAGAGTTAGGATAGCTCATTCAAAAGCAACCTGCTACTGCCAGTGAAAGAGTTAAAGGTAAGACTCATTCCCCAAAAGGACGTTGTAATGGCTTTTATGGGCTCCTCTGGGAAAGGCTAAGGAGAAGCCAAATGAAAGGTACATACTGCAGAGCTTATTTCTGCCTGTGGTAAACAGGAGGGAGAAGGAAACCAAGCCATGTTTCCTGACCCTGGACACAGAACACCATATGGATCAAATCAATGAATGACCATGAGCATCTTCAGTGCGGTGATCCTCAGCCTTTTTAGCCTACAGTGAACCCAGCAAATAATTTATGCTTCCCCATGTACCTGACTCACTGGGCAGGAGGAGGGAGAAAGGTCAGATGGAGAGCTCAGCCCATAAGGACCATATCTTGCTGGCTGAGAAGGGGAAGCCATCCCAACATCAAGTCAAATGGTTCAAATGTGTTGCCACTGCCAGGCCTATAAGCACATGACACTTGGACAAGAATTGCAGCTTCTCAGGGCACCGACTGGGGAAAGCTGAACATTTTGTCCAGGTTTTGTCATTGTTTTTGTGTATTTGTAGCATAAACGGATGGCAGAATTGCTAACCACAGTCAGTTTAAAGTCAGGAGTTGGTTTCCAATACATCACTAAATTGTCTTAAAAAGAAAATTTAAAGCTATGGGATTGTTTTAGTTACATTGTAGATACCATTAAAAGCAACTGGGGATATGTTTTCTGCCTTTTTTTCCCTCCACAGCAATAAGGGACAAATTTATTTTTTCTTTGTAATAAAAGCAAAGAGGAAGAAGCACCAACGGTGGATGTCGTGGTTAGCAGACTCCGGGATTTCGAAGAAACTGTCTCCTCCTCCCTTGTCTCGGCTGTGGAGAAACTGTCCCGGGAGGTCCAGCAACTCAAAGAGGATATGTCCTATTCTCCACCTGTATGGACCAGTATCTCAGCCATTAGGAGTCAGCGTTCTTCTTCTCAAGAGAAAGGATATAGAAGGTACACACCACGGGGCACCCTGTGGTATTACCTGCATGACCACGGAGAGGACATGAGGCAGTGGGATGGAAAACCTACCTTGACCCTAGACGCACGGGTACGTGAGTTGCAAGGAGAAACAATCACACAAGGGGGTTCTCCCAGGAAAAATGCTGCTCCAGTTTCCAGGAAAAACCTGTCTCATGACGGTCCAGTTTCCAGTGAACAGTTCCCCAGACAGAGTAGACGGGCTGATCTTACTTTGGATTGTAACGAAGGAATTCTTGACTCGTATTTACAAAAAGTGAGTAATGAATACTATGACCTGAATTAGAGGGGCCCTGCCTCCAGCCAGGTGGAGGAAAGGGACAACCGGGTTTACTGGACTGTGTGGATTCGATGGCCTGGCACATCAGAGCCACAGGAGTATAAGGCTGTAGTAGACACTGGTGCACAGTGTACCCTGATGCCATCAAGCTATGAAGGCGCAGAACCCATTTGTATTTCTGGAGTGACAGGGGGATCCCAAGAGTTAACTGTATTGGAGGCCGAAGTGAGCCTAACCAGGAATGAGTGGCAGAAGCACCCCATTGTGACTGGCCCAGAGGCTCCATGCATCCTTGGCATAGACTACCTCAGGAGAGGGTATTTCAAGGACCCAAAAGGGCTACCGGTGGGCTTTTGGTATAGTTGCCTTGCAGATGGAGGAAATTAAACAGCTGTCCACCTTTCCGGTCTCTCGGAGGACCCTTCTGTTGTGGGGTTGCTGAGGGTTGAGAACAACAGGTACTAATTGCTACCACAAGGGTGCACCGGCGGCAATATCGCACCAACCGAGACTCCCTGCTTCCAATCCATAAGCTGATTCGTCGACTGGAGAGTCAAGGAGTGATCAGCAAGACTCGCTCACCCTTCAACAGTCCCATATGGCCAGTGCGAAAGTCCAATGGAGAGTGGAGTCTAACAGTAGACTACCGTGGCCTGAACGAAGTCACGCCGCCACTGAGTGCTGCTTTGCCGGACATGATAGAACTTCAATACGAACTGGAGTCAAAGGCAGCCAAGTGGTACGCCACAACTGATATCGCTAATGCGTTCTTCTCAATCCCTTTGGCAGCAGAGTGCAGGCCACAGTTTGCTTTCACTTGGAGGGGCGTCCAGTACACCTGGAACCGACTGCCCCAGGGGTGGAAACACAGCCCTACCATTTGCCATGGACTGATCCAGACTGCACTGGAACAGGGTGAGGCTCCAGAACACCTGCAGTACATTGATGACATCATTGTATGGGGCAACACAGCAGAAGAAGTTTTTGAGAAAGGGGAGAGAATAGTCCAAATCCTTCTGAAGGCCGGTTTTGCCATAAAACAAAGTAAGGTCAAGGGACCTGCACAGGAGATCCAGTTTTTAGGAATAAAATGGCAAGATGGACGTCGTCAGATTCCAATGGATGTGATCAACAAAATAACAGCCATGTCCCCACCAACTAGCAAAAAGGAAACACAAGCTTTCTTAGGCGTTGTGGGCTTTTGGAGAATGCATATTCCAGATTACAGTCAGATCGTAAGCCCTCTCTATCAAGTGACTCGGAAGAAGAACGACTTCAAATGGGGCCCTGAGCAACAACAAACCTTTGAAGAAATTAAACGGGAGATAGTTCAGGCAGTAGCCCTTGGGCCCATCCAGGCAGGACAAGATGTCAGAAATGTGCTCTACACTGCAGCCGGGGAGAATGGCCCTACCTGGAGCCTCTGGCAGAAAGCACCAGGGGAGACTCGAGGTCGACCCCTGGGGTTCTGGAGTCAGGGATACAGAGGATCCGAGGCCCGCTACACTCCAACTGAGAAGGAGATATTGGCAGCATATGAAGGGATTTGAGCTGCTTCGGAAGTGGTTGGTACTGAAGCACAGCTCCTCCTGGCACCCCGACTGCCGGTGCTGGGCTGGATGTTCAAAAGGAGGGTCCCCTCTACACATCATGCAACCAATGCTACGTGGAGTAAGTGGGTCGCCCTGATCACACAACGGGCCCGAATAGGAAACCCCAGTCGCCCAGGAATCTTGGAAGTGATCACAAACTGGCCAGAAGGCAAAGATTTTGGCATATCCCCAGAGGAGGAGGTGACGCGTGCTGAAGAGGCCCCACTGTATAATAAACTACCAGAAAACGAGAAGCAATATGCCCTGTTCACTGATGGGTCCTGTCGCCTTGTGGGAAAGCATCGGAGGTGGAAGGCTGCTGTATGGAGTCCTATATGCCAAGTTGCAGAAACTGCTGAAGGAGAAGATGAGTCAAGCCAGTTTGCAGAGGTGAAAGCCATCCAGCTGGCCTTGGACATTGCTGAATGAGAAAAATGGCCAGTACTTTATCTCTATACTGACTCATGGATGGTGGCAAATGCCCTGTGGGGGTGGTTGCAGCAATGGAAGCAGAACAACTGGCGGCGCAGAGGCAAACCCATCTGGGCTGCCTCATTGTGGCAAGATATTGCTGCCCGGGTAGAGAACCTGGCTGTAAACGTACGTCACGTAGATGCTCACATACCCAAGAGTCAGGCCACTGAAGAAATCAAAACAACCAGCAGGTGGACCAGGCTGCTAAGATTGAAGTGGCTCAGGTGGATCTGGACTGGCAACATAAGGGTGAATTATTTATAGCCCTGTGGGCCCATGATGCCTCAGGCCATCAAGGAAGAGATGCAACATATAGATGGGCTCGTGATCGAGGGGTGGACTTGACCATGGACGCTATTGCACAGGTTATCCGTGAATGTGAAACGTGCGCTGTGATCAAACAAGCCAAGCGAGTAAAGCCTCTTTGGTATGGAGGATGATGGTTGAAATATAAATATGGGGAGGCCTGGCAGATTGATTATATCACACTCCCACTAACCCACCAAGGCAAGTGCTATGTGCTCACCATGGTGGAAGGAACCACCGGATGGCTGGAAACATATCCCATGCCCCATGCCACTGCCCGGAACACCATCCTGGGCCTTGAAAAGCAAGTCCTGTGGCAACATGGCACCCCAGAAAGAATTGAGTCAGACAACGGGACTCATTTCCGAAACACCCTCATAGACACCTGGGCCAAAGAGCATGGCATTGAGTGGGTCTATCACATCCCCTACCATGCACCAGCCTCCGGGAAAATGGAATGATACAATGGACTGCTAAAGACTACACTGAGAGCAATGGGTGGTGGGACATTCAAGCATTGGGACACACATTTAGCAAAGGCCACCTGGTTAGTCAACACCGAGGGATCTGTTAATCGAGCTGGCCCTGCCCAATCAGAACTCTTACACACTGTAGAGGGGGATAAAGTCCCTGTCGTACATATGAGAAATATGCTGGGGAAGACAGTCTGGGTTACTCCTGCCTCTGGCAAGGGAAAACCCATCCGTGGGATTGCTTTTGCTGAAGGCCCTGGGTGCACTTGGTGGGTAATGCGAAAGGATGGGGAAGTCCAATGTGTACCTGTCGTGGTTTAACCTGGCAGTCTGCCAAATACCATGCAGCCGTTCGCTCACTTCCCCCCCACACAGTGGGACGGGTAGAGAATTGGAAGGGTAAGAGTGAGAAAAAGTCGTGGGTTGAGATAAAGACAGCTTAATAGAACAGAAAAGGGGAAATAATAATGATAATGATAGAATATACAAAATGAGTGAAGCACAATGCAATTGCTCACCACCTGCGCTGACCGATAACCAAGTAGCGATCGCTACTTCCTGGAACACGCCTACCATTCATATACTGAGCATGACGTCACATGGTATGGAATACCCCGTTGGCCAGCTGGGCTAGCTGTCCTGGCTGTGCTCCCTCCCAGTCTGCTTGGTAGCAGAGGATAGTTGTACTTGACAAGGTACTTAGCAACAACTGAAAACATCAGTGTGTTATCAACATTCTTCTCATTCTAAATACAAAACACAGCACTAGGAAGAAATTTAACCCTATCCCAGCCGAAACCAGGACGGTACCTCAAGGGGATTTGATTTTGGGTGAAAATAGCCAATGAACTGAATCGTATGATGTTAATTGTTATATGATATTGTATATCATTATTTCTATGGTTGCTATCAATGGTATAGCAGTAAAAATCACCCAAATTAATGAAGAATTAACTCCAATGAAACTAAGCAAAGTGCAACGATGATAGAACCGGACAAGCGCAGCGGTGATGGAACCAGAACTGGCTTCAGCATGCAACAGTCCAACACCACACGCCATCTCTCCTGCCCTGAAAGACGGTTATGACAGATGGAACCCAAAGGCATGGACTAAATGAACTCAATGGACATTTTAGAGGGATGGCCCATAGACTAAGGGAATGATATCTGTGTGTGTATATATTTATATATATAAAAAGACAAGAAAGGTGGTGGTGATTAACTGGAATGTATTAGAAAATGTGAACCCTAAGCATGACGTAAATGGTATAGAATAACGGTTGGATACTGTCCTGGTTTCAGCTGGGATAGAGTTAAATTTCTTCCTAGTGCTGTGTTTTGGATTTAGTATGGGAAGAATGTTGATAACACACTGATGTTTTCAGTTGTTGCTACGTACCCTGCTAGTCAAGGACATTCAGCTTAAAAAAAAAAAAAAAAAAAAAAAAAAACAAAACCGAAACAAAAGAAGTGTTGGGAGGGAGCACAGCCAGGACAGCTGGCCCAGCTGGCCAACAGGGTATTCCATACCATGTGACGTCATGCTCAGTATATGAATGGTGGGCGTGTTCCAGGAAGGAGCAATCGCTACTTTGTTATCGGTCAGTGTGGGTGGTGAGCAATTGCATTGTGCATCACTCATTTTGTATATTCTATCATTATCATTATTATTTTCCCTTTTCTGTTCTATTAAACTGTCTTTATCTCAACCCACGACTTTTTCTCACTCTTACCCTTCCAATTCTCTCCCCATCCCACTGTGAGGGGAAGAGTGAGCGAGTGGCTGCATGGTATTTGGCTGCCTGCCAGGTTAAACCACGACATCTATTTACAAGATTTGGCATCAGGGACTTTCAGAAAAAAAAATCATTATTTATAATGGGACTCATGATAAAACCCCAAGAGCTGCCAATGCATATATAATCTGATAATCCTTTTGCAGACTGGTCATCAAAGACAGGAAAGTTTTTAGTGTGTTCAAACTTGAATCTTCATGACTTTTCAAGCCACTTGTAATACATTTGTAAAAGCAAGGGACCAGGTTTTTTTTTCAGTTCATATAATAGAGTACAGCCCACAGCTGTGCTATGGCCACACAAATAAAAACAGGTACTTCCTTGTTTGGGACGAATGTCATGGCTTTTTGAAGATAACTTTTATGTGAAAAAGGGATAGGGGTTAATATCTTCCAATAAATGCATTAAATATCATCTTATGAGCTTTCCTTTTAAATTTTGCTTTTGTAAATTAAAATTATGCTTCTTTACTAATAGTTATTTTCAACCTAATTATTTTGGTTCTATCGAGGTCAAACTGCTATTTAGAGAGGAAAAAAAAACCTTGCTGTGACCTGTTCCCTGTAGGTTGATGGAGGCCTCTAGGCAATCAAATTAATCAGAGCGCTGTCTCAGGGTCAGTCTGATCTCTGCAGAGATCTCTGCAGAGCCTGCAGCTGAGCTCTTCACATCATATTTGAAAGTTTTTCACATTTTATATAAAAGGTGAGAGGCACAAGCATGCAAGAATCCAAAGCATGCAAGAAAGGTTTTTAACAGGACAGCAGTGCAAGCCTGTTTTCAAAACTCGGTATTAAATCACATGTAACAACTGTATTTTTGGGAACAGAAAAAAAAAAAGACTTCTCCAAAGCATTGTTTCTAGACTGAGAGCAAACAGTAAAAGGATGGTCTTGGAGTAAAATGGTGAGAGAAAAGCTGGGGGTACAAATCTGTTTCCACTACAGACCTCCAGTGTGATTTTATGGTAGTGTCTGTGCTTATATTTCTTTCTTCTGCTGCCGAAGAGAGATAGCAGTACACCCTTTCTGGACCCCTTTGTCTGTCCAGTCTATTTAGACATAAGTGCTTAGTGGCAGATACTCTCTCCTCCTTCGTGGTAGAGCAGCGCCCTGCACAATGAAACCCTAATCTCTGCTGAAGCCCAGTGCTGCTGTGATAGCAATAGTAAGAATGAAGCAGAAAGTGCAGCATTTAAAGGCAGCAAGAGAATGTGGTTAGGCAAGACCACCTCAGACGACACCTTTCTGACTGGCTAACTACCGGGGTGATGGGTGAACAGTATACATAGTCTGTCTGATTTTTTTCAAAGCAGAGATGGCTTTAGAAGTCCTACTGCTCATTGACATTGGTAGGGCTTCTGTCAGGGATCACAGCTGAGCCAGAGCTCCTTGCATCCACTCTGATGGATGAGAGATTTCAAAATCCTATACACGGCTCTTAAAACCTCAGTGTGTGCATGCATTACAGCAAAAAGTCTGTAAAAGTTGTTAAAGTTTCAAAGTCAAACACTCAAATGCCAAGAAACAGCAACCGAACTGTAATTCAGCTCTCTTCATGTGCGTTATGATAGTGTCTGAGCACATGATCATGTACTGTTTTGTGGTATAGTCCCTCTCTCGTTTAGTGCAGATGATGAATAGTGGTTGAGTTGTGCTAATTACAGCTGCTGCCATGGGAAAGATTTTGGAAAGACTGCATTTGATGCCACTCTATGCTAGGGTCAGGCCTACAACTGTCCAGAAATAAAGTTCCTCCCTGTTAGGAGGTTTAGGGAAAGGGGCACAGGCCTAGAAGTCCAGATGAGTTTGGTGAACTTTTCTATAGAAAAGTCAAGCGCGAAGGGAGAGGCAGTGCTGGAGGCAAAAGAAAGAAAGGACCTCTGATGGCACCCTTCATAGCTTGAGATATCCAGTGGGCAAAGAAACCTGTTGGGAGATTGAGCCAAAAGGGCCAAGTCCCACCATCCCAGAAGACCCACAAGCACTTCCCCTGAAAGCTTGCAATGGGCTGGACAAGGAGTGCAGGAAAGAAGAGATGGCTTCATGGTGAGGTGTCCCGGTTTCGGCTGGGATAGGGTTAAATTTCTTCCTAGTGCTGTGTTTTGGATTTAGTATGAGGAGAATGTTGATAACACACTGATGTTTTCAGTTGTTGCTAAGTGCTCTCCTAATCCAAGGACAGCTCCCGTGCCTACTGACTGAGCGAGGTACACAAGATGGGAGGGAACATATAATCAGGACAGCCAGCCCAGCTGGCTAATGGGGTATTCCATACCATGTGACGTCATGCTCAGTATATGAACGGTAGGCATGATCCAGGAAGTGCCAATCGCTACTTGTTTATCGGTCAGCGCGGGTGGTGAGCAATTGCATTGTGCATCACTCATTTTGTATATTCTATCATTATTTATTATCATTATTTTCCCTTTTCTGTTCTATTAAACTGTCTTTATCTCAACCCACGAGTTTTTCTCACTCTTACCCTTCCGATTCTCTCCCCGTCCCACTGGGGGGGCGGGGGGAGTGAGTGAGCGGCTGCGTGGTATTTGGCTGCCTGCCAGGTTAAACCACGACAGTCCTTTTTGGCGCCCAACGTGGAGCTCGAAGGGTTGAGATAACGATAGATCTGACCAAAGTGTGTTAAGGAAAAATTGTTATAAGCATTCGTTATATTGATTGGTCACAATGTTGATGTATTGGCTGTCAAAGTTGTGGGGCTGGCTCTCAATGTTGGGTCATGTAATACCTTCCTTGCAGTATGTGTTCCCTTTTGTGCTGTTTATCATTATTCGGAACTGGGCCAAGATTATCATTTTGCTGCTGTTTTATGAGGTGATAAAATCATTGGTCGTAAGTCTAATCTGGTATCTGTACTCGGTACTGCCGTCATTTCTGTACATCGGGAACCACCTCTTAGAAATTATTAGTAATTGCACTTTTTTCTCCTCGGAGAATGAATTTAAGGGGGAGACAGGATGGGACACTTTCTCCCACTTGTTCATCTTCCCTTCCATATCTTCAGAAACTCCTTTTTCTTCTATCCTCTTCACGAAGATGTCCACAATATTCCCTGAGAATTTTGAATATCCTTGGGATGTTCAAACAAGCATGTTCATATTGCTATGTCTCCTGAATGTGGTTCAGGCCTTGTTTAGGGTTAAACAACTATTCAGGAATACTGTCCAGAGATCAACCCTCAGGAACAAGAAAAGAGGGAGGGCAAACGGCGGTGACTCATTGGGGCGGGCGGAGCGGCGAGCCTCAGAGGCGGTGAGCAGCGGGAAATCAACCCCGGCAACAGACACGGTAGCTACTCAAAACCCCACGACAGGTACTGCGGCTACTTCAACCCCCATGACAACCCCTGTGGCTACTCAAACCCCGGCAACAGTCACCGTAACTTCTCCAACCCCTGCAACAGGCACTGCAGCCACTCAAACTCCGGCAACAGGCACTACAGTTACTCCAACCCCCATGACAAGCACTGCAGCTACCCAAACCCCAGCAACAGGCACTACAGCTGAACCAGAGGACCAACCCTTGCTGGTATCCGTTGCCCCTGTACAGAAGAGGAAATCTTGGAAGCGGAGATCAGGTCGCTTAGAAAGGGATGATGAAAGAGCAGGGCCATCACAAGGAGGGGAGGAGGAAGAGGAAGAACTCATAAACGAGACGGAAACCACCCGATCCCTATCCCTGAGTGAGCTGCGAGATATGCGGAAAGATTTCAGCCGTCGTCCAGGCAAGCATATTGTTACCTGGCTGCTCCAATGCTGGGATAATGGGGCCAGTAGCCTGGAATTAGAGGGGAAGGACGCCAAACAGCTGGGATCCCTTGCTAGGGAAGGGGGCATTGACAAAGCAATTGGAAAAGGGACACAGGTCCTCAGCCTCTGGAGGCGACTGCTGTCAGGCGTGAAGGAAAGGTATCCCTTCAAGGAAGATGTTATATATCGCCCAGGCAAATGGACCACTATGGAGAGAGGTATCCAGTACCTGAGAGAACTAGGTGTGCTGGAGGTGGTTTATAGTGACCTGGACAACAACCAAACGCCCAAAGATCCAGATGACGTCCAGTGCACGCGACCCATGTGGCGGAAGTTGGTACGGAGCGCACCAGCATCGTATGCCAGTTCGTTGGCAGTATTGTCCTGGGCAGAGGAAGAAGCACCAACAGTGGATGTCTTAGTTAGCAGACTTCGGGATTTCAAAGAAACTATCTCCTCCTCCCTTGTCTCGGCTGTAGAGAAACTGTCCCGAGAGGTCCAGCAACTCAAAGACGATATGTCCTATTCCCCACCTGTATGGACCAGTATCTCAGCCATTAGGAGTCAGCGTTTTTCTCCTCAAGAGAAAGGATATCGAAAGTACACACCACGGGTCACCCTGTGGTTTTACCTGCGTGACCACGGAGAGGACATGAGGCAGTGGGATGGAAAACCTACCTTGACCCTAGAGGAACGTGCACGTGAGTTGCAAGGAAAAACAATCACACAAGGGTGTTCTCTCAGGAAAAATGCTACTCCAGTTTTCAGGAAAACCCTGTCTCACGGTGGTCCAGTTTCCAGTGAACAGTTCCCCAGACAGAGTAGAAGGGCTGATCTTACTTTGGACTGTAATGAAGGAATTCTTGACTCATGTTTGCAAGAAGTGAGAAGCGGATACTATGACCAGAACTAGAGGGGCCCTGCCTCCAGCCAGGTGGAGGAAAGGGACAACTGGGTTTACTGGACTGTGTGGATTCGATGGCCTGGCACATCAGACCCACAGGAGTATAAGGCTCTCGTAGACACTGGTGCACAGTGCACCCTGATGCCATCAAGCTATGAAGGGGCAGAACCCATTTGTATTTCTGGAGTGACAGGGGGATCCCAAGAGTTAACTGTATTGGAGGCCGAAGTGAGCCTAACTGGGAATGAGTGGCAGAAGCACCCCATTGTGACTGGCCCAGAGGCTCCGTGCATCCTTGGCATAGACTACCTCAGGAGAGGGTATTTTAAGAACCCAAAAGGGTCCCGGTGGGCTTTTGGTATAGCTGCCCTGGAGACGGAGGAAATTAAACAGCTGTCCACCTTGCCCGGTCTCTCGGAGGACTCTTCTGTTGTGGGGTTGCTGAAGGTTGAAGAACAACAGGTACCAATCGCTACCACAACAGTGCACCGGCGACAATATCGCACCAACCGAGATTCCCTGATCCCTATCCATGAGCTGATTCGTCGACTGGAGAGCCAAGGAGTGATCAGCAAGACTCGCTCACCCTTCAACAGTCCCATATGGCCAGTGCGAAAGTCCAATGGAGAGTGGAACTAACAGTAGACTACCGTGGCCTGAACGAAGTCACGCCGCCACTGAGTGCTGCCGTGCCGGACATGCTAGAACTTCAATACGAACTGGAGTCAAAGGCAGCCAAGTGGTACGCCACAACTGATATCGCTAATGCGTTCTTCTCAATCCCTTTGGCAGCAGAGTGCAGGCCACAGTTTGCTTTCACTTGGAGGGGCGTCCAGTACACCTGGAACCGACTGCCCCAGGGGTGGAAACACAGCCCTACCATTTGCCATGGACTGATCCAGACTGCACTGGAACAGGGTGAGGCTCCAGAACACCTGCAATACATTGATGACATCATCGTGTGGGGCAACAGAGCAGAGGAAGTTTTTGAGAAAGGGGAGAGAATAATTCAAATCCTTCTGAAGGCCGGTTTTGCCATAAAACAAAGTAAGGTCAAGGGACCTGCACAGGAGATCCAGTTTTTAGGAATAAAATGGCAAGATGGACGTCGTCAGATCCCAATGGATGTGATCAACAAAATAACAGCCATGTCCCCACCAACTAGCAAAAGGGAAACACAAGCTTTCTTAGGCGTTGTGGGCTTTTGGAGAATGCATATTCCAGATTACAGCCTGATTGTAAGCCCCCTCTATCAAGTGACCCAGAAGAAGAACGACTTCAAATGGGGCCCTGAGCAACAACAAGCTTTTGAACAAATTAAACAGGAGATAGTTCATGCAGTAGCCCTTGGGCCAGTCCGGGCAGATCAAGATGTGAAGAATGTGCTCTACACCGCAGCCGGGGAGAATGGCCCTACCTGGAGCCTCTGGCAGAAAGCACCAGGGGAGACTCGAGGTCGATCCTTAGGGTTCTGGAGTCGGGGATACAGAGGATCCAAGGCCCGCTACACTCCAACTGAGAAGGAGATATTGGCAGCATATGAAGGGATTCGAGCTGCTTCAGAAGTGGTTGGTACTGAAGCACAGCTCCTCCCGGCACCCCGACTGCCGGTGCTGGGCTGGATGTTCAAAGGGAGCGTCCCCTCTACACATCATGCAACTGATGCTACGTGGAGTAAGTGGGTCGCAGTGATCACACAACAGGCCCGAATAGGAAACCCCAGTCGCCCAGGAATCTTGGAGGTGATCACGAACTGGCCAGAAGGCAAAGATTTTGGAATATCCCCAGAGGAGGAGGTGACACGTGCTGAAGAAGCCCCACTGTATAATAAACTACCAGAAAACGAGAAGCAATATGCCCTGTTCACTGATGGGTCCTGTCGCCTTGTGGGAAAGCATCGGAGGTGGAAGGCTGCTGTATGGAGTCCTATACGACAAGTTGCAGAAACTGCTGAAGGAGAAGATGAGTCAAGCCAGTTTGCAGAGGTGAAAGCCATCCAGCTGGCCTTGGACATTGCTGAACGAGAAAAATGGCCAGTACTTTATCTCTATACTGACTCATGGATGGTGGCAAATGCCCTGTGGGGGTGGTTGCAGCAGTGGAAGCAGAACAACTGGCAGCGCAGAGGTAAACCCATCTGGGCTGCCGCGTTGTGGCAAGATATTGCTGCCCGAGTAGAGAACCTGGTTGTAAAAGTACGTCTGTCGTGGTTTAACCTGGCAGGCAGCCAAATACCACGCAGCCGCTCACTCACTCCCCCCACCCCCAGCGGGACGGGGAGAGAATCGGAAGGGTAAGAGTGAGAAAAACTCGTGGGTTGAGATAAAGACAGTTTAATAGAACAGGGAAAAAGAAGGGAAAATAATAATGATAATGATAATGATAAAATATACAAAATGAGTGATGCACAATGCAATTGCTCACCACCCGCGCTGACCGATAACCAAGTAGCGATCGGTACTTCCTGGATCACGCCTACCCTTCATATACTGAGCATGACGTCACATGGTATGGAATACCCCATTAGCCAGCTGGGCTGGCTGTCCTGATTACGTTCCCTCCCATCTTGTGTACCTAGCTCAGTCAGTAGGCACGGGAGCTGTCCTTGGACTAGGAGGGCACTTAGCAACAACTGAAAACATCAGTGTGTTATCAACATTCTTCTCATACTAAATCCAAAACACAGCACTAGGAAGAAATTTAACCCTATCCCAGCCGAAACCAGGACAGTATCCACCCCTTATTCCATACCATTTACGTCGTGCTTAGGTCTCACATCTTTTTTAATACATTTCAATTAACCACCACTATCTTTCTTTATATATACACACATATATATATATGCACGCACAGATATCATTCCCTCGGTCTATGGACTATCCCTCTAAAATGTCCACTGAGTTCATTTAGTCCATCACTTTGGGCTCCATCTGTTATAACAGTCTTTCAGGGCCGAAGAGATGGTGTGCGGTGTTGGGCCATTGCATCCTGAAGCCAGTTCTCATTTCGGTACTGCTGCACTCGTCCAGTTCTATCATCGTTGCACTTCGCTCGGTTTCATTGGAGTTAGTTCATTCTTCACTAATCTGGGTGATTTTCACTGCTATACCACTGCTATATCATAGAAATAATGACATACAATATCATGTAACAGTTGACATCAAAATTCAGTTCATTGGCTATTTTCACCCAAAATCAAATCCCCTTGAGGTACACACCGGACCTCCCCATCCTTTCGCATCACCCACCAAGTGTACCCAGGTCCTTGAGCAAAAGCAATCCCACGGATGGGTTTTCCCTTGCCAGAGGCAGGAGTAACCCAGACTGTCTTCCCCAGCATATTTCTCATATGCACGACAGGGACTTTATCTCCATCTACAGTACGTAAGAGTCTTGATTGGGCAGGGCCAGCTCGATTGGCAGATCCCCTGGTATTGACTAACCAGGTGGCCTTTGCTAAATGTGTGTCCCAATGTTTGAATGTCCCACCACCCATTGCTCTCAGCGTAGTTTTTAGCAGTCCATTGTAACGTTCGATTTTCCCGGAGGCTGGTGCATGGTAGGGGATGTGATAGACCCACTCAATGCCATGCTCTTTGGCCCAGGTGTCTATGAGGGCGTTTCGGAAGTGAGTCCCGTTGTCTGACTCAATTCTTTCTGGGGTGCCATGTCGCCACAGGACTTGCTTTTCAAGGCCCAGGATGGTGTTCCGGGCAGTGGCATGGGGCACAGGGTATGTTTCTAGCCAGCCGGTGGTTGCTTCCACCATGGTGAGCACATAGCGCTTACCGTGTCGGGTTTGTGGGAGTGTGATATAATCAATCTGCCAGGCCTCCCCATATTTATATTTCAACCATCGTCCTCCATACCAAAGAGGCTTTACTCGCTTGGCTTGTTTGATTGCAGTGCACGTTTCACATTCATGGATAACCTGTGCAATAGCGTCCATGGTTAAGTCCACCCCTCGATCACGAGCCCATCTATATGTTGCATCTCTTCCTTGATGGCCTGAGGCGTCATGGGCCCACAGGGCTATAAATAGTTCACCCTTATGTTGCCAGTCCAAATCCACCTGGGCCACTTCAATCTTAGCAGCCTGGTCCACCTGCTCGTTATTTTGATGTTCCTCAGTAGCCCGACTCTTGGGTACGTGAGCATCTACATGACGTACTTTTACAGTCAGGTTCTCTACCCGGGCAGCAATATGTTGCCACAATGCGGCAGCCCAGGTGGTTTTACCTCTGCGCTGCCAGTTGTTCTGCTTCCACTGCTGCAACCACCCCCACAGGGCATTTGCCACCATCCATGAGTCAGTATAGAGATAAAGCACTGGCCATTTTTCTCGTTTGGCAATGTCCAAGGCCAGCTGGATGGCTTTCACCTCTGCAAACTGGCTCGATTCACCTTCTCCTTCAGCAGTTTCTGCAACTTGGCGTATAGGACTCCATACAGCAGCTTTCCATCTCCGATGTTTTCCCACAAGGCGACAGGACCCATCAGTGAACAGGGCATATTGCTTCTCGTTTTCTGGTAGTTTATTATACAGTGGGGCTTCTTCAGCACGTATCACCTCCTCCTCTGTGGATATGTCAAAATCTTTGCCTTCTGGCCAGTTCGTGATCACCTCCAAGATTCCTGGGTGACTGGGGTTTCCTATTCGGGCCCGTTGTGTGATCAGTGCGACCCACTTACTCCACGTAGCATCAGTTGCATGATGTGTAGAGGGGACCCTCCCTTTGAACATCCAGCCCAGCACCGGCAGTCGGGGTGCCAGGAGGAGCTGTGCTTCAGTACCAACCACTTCCGAAGCAGCTTGAACCCCTTCATATGCTGCCAATATCTCCTTCTCAGTTGGAGTGTAGCGGGCCTCGGATCCTCTGTATCCCCGACTCCAGAACCCTAAGGGTCGACGTCGAGTCTCCCCTGGTGCTTTCTGCCAGAGGCTCCAGGTAGGACCATTCTCCCCGGCTGCGGTGTAGAGCACATTCTTTACATCTTGTCCTGCCCGGACTGGCCCAAGGGCTACTGCATGAACTATCTCCTGTTTAATTTGTTCAAAGGCTTGTCGTTGCTCAGGGCCCCATTTGAAGTCGTTCTTCTTCCTGGTCACTTGATAGAGAGGGCTTACGATCTGACTGTAATTTGGAATATGCATTCTCCAAAAACCCACAATGCCTAAGAAAGCTTGCGTTTCCTTTTTGTTAGTTGGTGGAGACATGGCTGTTATTTTATTGATCACATCTGTTGGGATCTGACGACGTCCATCTTGCCATTTTATTCCTAAAAACTGGATCTCCTGTGCAGGTCCCTTGACCTTACTTTGTTTTATGGCAAAACCAGATTTCAGAAGGATTTGAATTATTCTCTCCCCTTTCTCAAAAACTTCTTCTGCTGTGTTGCCCCACACGATGATGTCGTCAATGTACTGCAGGTGTTCTGGAGCCTCACCCTGTTCCAGTGTGGTGTGGATCAGTCCATGGCAAATGGTAGGGCTGTGTTTCCACCCCTGGGGCAGTCGGTTCCAGGTGTACTGGACGCCCCTCCAAGTGAAAGCAAACTGTGGCCTGCACTCTGCCGCCAAAGGGATGGAGAAGAAGGCATTAGCAATGTCAATGGTGGCGTACCACTTGGCTGCCTTTGACTCCAGTTCGTATTGAAGTTCTAGCATGTCCGGCACGGCAGCACTCAGTGGCGGCGTGACTTCGTTCAGGCCACGGTAGTCTACTGTTAGCCTCCACTCTCCATTAGACTTTCGCACTGGCCATATGGGACTGTTGAAGGGTGAGCGAGTCTTGCTGATCACTCCTTGGCTCTCCAGTCGACGAATCAGCTCATGGATGGGGATCAGAGAGTCTCGGTTGGTGCGATATTGCCGCCGGTGCACTGTTGTGGTAGCGATTGGTACCTGTTCTTCAACCCTCAGCAACCCCACAACAGAAGGATCCTGTGAGAGACCGGGCAAGGTGGACAGCTGTTTGGCCTCCTTCCCCTCTAATTCCAGGCTACTGGCCCCATTATCCCAGCATCGGAGCAGCCAGGTAACAATATGCTCGCCTGGATGACGGCTGAAATCTTTCCGCATATCTCGCAACTCATTCAGGGATAAGGATCGATGGTTTCCGTCTCGTTTATGAGTTCTTCCTCTTCCTCCTCCCCTCCTCGTGATGGCCCTGGTTTTCCATCATCCTTTTCTACACGACCTGACTTCCGCTTCAAAGATTTCTTCTTCTGTACAGGGGCGACGGATACCAGCGATGGTTGGTCCTCTGGTTCAGCTGTAGTACCCGTCGCGAGGGTTTGGGTAGCTGCAGTGCCTGTCGCGGGGGTTTGAGTAGTCACTGTATCTGTTGCTGGGGTTGATCTCTGGAAAGTATTCCTGAAGAGTTGTTTAACTCTAAACAAGGCCTGAACCACATTCAGAAGACATAGCAATATGAACATGCTTGTTTGAACATCCCAAGGATATTCAAAATTCTCAGGGAATATTGTAGACGTCATCATGAAGAGGATAGAAGAAAAAGGAGTTTCTGAAGATATGGAGGGGAAGGTGAACAAGTGGGAGAAAGTGTCCCATCTTGTCTCCCCCCTAAATTCATCCTCTGAGGTGAAGACGTAAGAAGTGTAATTATTAATAGTTTCCAAAAGATAGCTCCCAAAGAACAGGAATGATGGCAGTGCTGAGTACAGGCTCGTGACCAATAATTTTATCATAACATAAAGCCAGGTCACACAGTATAGCAAAGCAATGACCTTAATCCATTTCCCAGAGATGACCAACCCCACATACAAACTGATAATCAGCAGTATAGACAGCCAGTAAGGTGCTACATACCACAACTGCAAGAACAGATCCAAAAACTCTGAGAGCAAATAAATCAACATTGTGAACATCGAGTACTAAACTGATATAATGAATGCTTATAACAAATTTGTTTTAACCCGTTCGGGTCGTTATCTCAACCCTTCGAGCCCCACGTTGGGCGCCAAAAAGGACTGTCGTGGTTTAACCTGGCAGGCAGCCAAATACCACGCAGCCGCTCACTCACTCCCCCCACCCCCAGCGGGACGGGGAGAGAATCGGAAGGGTAAGAGTGAGAAAAACTCGTGGGTTGAGATAAAGACAGTTTAATAGAACAGGGAAAAAGAAGGGAAAATAATAATGATAATGATAATGATAAAATATACAAAATGAGTGATGCACAATGCAATTGCTCACCACCCGCGCTGACCGATAACCAAGTAGCGATCGGTACTTCCTGGATCACGCCTACCCTTCATATACTGAGCATGACGTCACATGGTATGGAATACCCCATTAGCCAGCTGGGCTGGCTGTCCTGATTATGTTCCCTCCCATCTTGTGTACCTAGCTCAGTCAGTAGGCACGGGAGCTGTCCTTGGACTAGGAGGGCACTTAGCAACAACTGAAAACATCAGTGTGTTATCAACATTCTCCTCATACTAAATCCAAAACACAGCACTAGGAAGAAATTTAACCCTATCCCAGCCGAAACCAGGACAACGTCATGTAGATGCTCACGTACCCAAGAGTCGGGCCACTGAGGAACATCAAAACAACCAGCAGGTGGACCAGGCTGCTAAGATTGAAGTGGCTCAGGTGGATCTGGACTGGCAACATAAGGGTGAATTATTTATAGCCCTGTGGGCCCATGATGCCTCAGGCCATCAAGGAAGAGATGCAACATATAGATGGGCTCGTGATCGAGGGGTGGACTTAACCATGGATGCTATTGCACAGGTAATCCATGAATGTGAAACATGCGCTGCAATCAAACAAGCCAAGCGAGTAAAGCCTCTTTGGTATGGGGGACGATTGTTGAAATACAAATATGGGGAGGCCTGGCAGATTGATTATATCACACTCCCACAAACCCGACACGGCAAGCGCTATGTGCTCACCATGGTGGAAGCAACCACTGGCTGGCCAGAAACATACCCTGTGCCCCATGCCACTGCCCGGAACACCATCCTGGGCCTTGAAAAGCAAGTCCTATGGCGACACGGCACCCCAGAAAGAATTGAGTCAGACAACGGGACTCATTTCCGAAACACCCTCATAGACACCTGGGCCAAAGATCATGGCATTGAGTGGGTCTATCACATCCCCTACCATGCACCAGCCTCCGGGAAAATCGAATGATACAACGGACTGCTAAAGACTACGCTGAGAGCAATGGGTGGTGGGACATTCAAGCATTGGGACACACATTTAGCAAAAGCCACCTGGTTAGTCAACACCAGGGGATCTGTTAATCGAGCTGGCCCTGCCTAATCAAGACTCTTACGTACTGTAGATGGAGATAAAGTCCCTGTCGTGCACATAAGAAATATGCTGGGGAAGACAGTCTGGGTTTCTCCTGCCTCTGGCAAGGGAAAACCCATCCGTGGGATTGCTTTTGCTCAAGGACCCGGGTGCACTTGGTGGGTGATGCGAAAGGATGGGGAGGTCCAGTGTGTACCTCAAGGGGATTTGATTTTGGGTGAAAATAGCCAATGAACTGAATTTTTTGATGTCAATTGTTATATGATATTGTATATCATTATTTCTATGGTTGCTATCAATGGTATAGCAGTGAGAATCACCCAGATTAATGAAGAATGAACTAACTCCGATGAAACTGAACAAAGTGCAACGATGATAGAACTGAACAAGTGCAGCAGTACCGAAATGAGAACTGGCTTCAGGATGCAACAGCCCAACACCACACACCATTTTTCTGGCCCTGAAAGACTGTTATGACAGATGGAGCCCAAAGTCGTGGACTAAATGAACTCAATGGACATTTGTATATATTTATGTATGTATATGTATTATATGTATATATGTATGTATATGTATTGTATATGTATATATATAAAAAGATAGTGGTGATTAATTGAAAGGTATCGAAAAATGTGAGACCTAAGCATAACGTAAATGGTATGGAATAAGGGGTGGATACTGTCCCAGTTTCGGCTGGGATAGGGTTAAATTTTTTCCTAGTGCTGTGTTTTGGATTTAGTATGAGGAGAATGTTGATAACACACTGATGTTTTCAGTTGTTGCTAAGTGCCCTCCTAGTCCAAGGACAGCTCCCATGCCTACTGACTGAGCTAGGTACACGAGATGGGAGGGAACGTAATCAGGACAGCCAGCCCAGCTGGCCAATGGGGTATTCCATATCATGTGACGTCATGCTCAGTATATGAACGGTAGGCGTGATCCAGGAAGTGCCGATCGCTACTTGGTTATCGGTCAGCGCGGGTGGTGAGCAATTGCATTGTGCATCACTCATTTTGTATATTCTATCATTATTTATTATCATTATTTTCCCTTTTCTGTTCTATTAAACTGTCTTTATCTCAACCCACTAGTTTTTCTCGCTCTTACCCTTCCGATTCTCTCCCCATCCCACTGGGGGGGCGGGGGTAGTGAGTGAGCGGCTGCGTGGTATTTGGCTGCCTGCCAGGTTAAACCACGACTTGAGGGTAATTTAAATATTGTCCTGGAGAACTGGATTCTGTCCCTGCTCGTGCCATAGCATTTTTATTGCTAGGAAAATCAGTTAAAACAGGTGGAAACTCTCTGTGCTTCCTTCTCTGGTGTCTGTTTCCTGAGACATCTGGGTCTGATTTGCAGGAGGCCATAGTACACATTGCGTCAGCTAAAGGCAGTGGGAACTGCTCTCCGAACTGCCATCGTGTCTGCATGCTACCAGCCCCAATCTGCCTCACTGGGCCTCAGCGCCCCAACCATGAGAAAGAGATCATGCCACTTTCTCATAATGTGGCGAGGATAAATGACTTCATACTTGTGCATCGAGGTGATGCTGAAGTTGTGAGCACCACAGCGGGACACATAAGGAAATGAATGAGCCGATTTTGCTCACTGATGGAAGTTATGCTCACTGGGGTCAGTGTGGTCTGCAAATGCACAGCGTCTTGCATGAGGGAGCATAGGGAATACAGCAATATCCAAATTCTGCAAGCAAAGAAGCAGCTGAATACTATTTTAAGCAAACATTTCCTGTACAGACTTCTGATATTTCTTCCCTTTGTGTTTGTATTACCTAAAAGTATTGCATGTGGCCATAGATGCAATTTTCCCTACTTCATTTACAGTACTTTGCTATTAGTTTGCAACACAAACCAGCTGGAAAGTTAGATGAGTAAGATAACTTGAAAGTTTTGCTCTTGACAGGAACCAGACCTAGCTCTTTTCCATTTGTAAGTGTAAGTCTCAACAGGAAATTTCACATACATTAATTCACTTCATAAAGATTTCACCTTAATACATTTTATTTTGGTTTTTAACTTTACAGCTTTGAAAAATGTGAGGGATTTTTTCAGATCTCATTGATGCGAAAGGAGAATAGCAACTGGAGACAAAGTTTTTTGCTTCTTGATTTGTAATAGAAGAGCAAGAAAAAAAGATAACATATAGCAATGTCCTATACTGAAGACAGATGATTATGAATGGATGATGGGGTGGCATATGGGAAGAGAAATGAATGTCCTCTCTCTGTGCCCTTTTCCGTATAAAGCTGTGTGAGCACAGTTAACTAGCAGATACTGGCAAGCATGGGTTTGCCGGGAGAGGTTCAGAGGAGCGTTGCTCCTGGCTGGTGCTGCTTGTGGTGATGGGGGAGAGGGAGCAGAAGGGCTGTGCTGTCGTGTTAATGAGATTGTAATTTTATAAAGGTAACTGGGGGTCTGTCTCAGTGGTGGGTGCAAATAATGGTATTATCTTTGCATCCTGTCTGGCCCAGCCAGATATGAGGCAGTGCTGTTTGAAAAAGCCATACTGCTGTATTACCATGCCCCCATGCCCAGAAACACACACTTGTAAACTCCCGTGTGACACATTGTTAAAAAATATATATATATAAAAAATAGGTCAAATGGCTATAGTCTGTATTAGATGGGTGAACTAACAGATATTAAAAAGTGGTTGTAAATGTCAAATCCTCACTCAACAGAAGAACTGTGTGGGAAAACCTTTGGGGATGGCACCTGGGCCAACGTTATTCATTACCTTCACCCAGAGTCTGAAGGAGTCAATGTGGCTACAACTGGTGAAATCTGCAGGTGCCACAAACATGGGTGTTGCAGTAAATAATGAGAGGAACAGATCACGTGTGCAGACGAAGTGGATTGACTGGTTAAGTGGGTCCATCTGGGCAATATGTGCTTTAATATGACAAAAGGCAGAATTGCTCCAGGAAAGATGAAGAACATAGAAGGAAATGCACAGCACTGGAATCGACTTAGGGAAATAGTGGCTAATCCACTAAGCATCAGCTCTCAGGATGATGTTATTGCTAAATCTATGAAACTATGACTCAAGGAACTTCAAAATAAACATTGACCATTACAAGATTCATGATAAAGTCATGAGAGTTGGCTACATTATCAGCCCCCACCCCCTCTGGGATGCCTCTGGTGTCAGGGGCTCCTGTGTGTGTGAGGGAATGTGTCTGTCTGTGATTTCTGCAGAAGGGCTGGTGCGTTCAGTGTGTTTCCCAGGGGCTTGTGGCTCCTTCCTCAGGGCTGCTTGCCTTGGAGGGGCAGTGCATAGGGACGAACCTCTCAGTAACACTCTGAGCACCTCAGCTCTTTGACTTGCTTGCTAATGGAAATGCACTCTATGTGACATATGTGTTATCTTGCACAACTGTAACAACAGAGAACACAGTAGGACTCGTATTTCCGTCATAACCTTTGCTGTGCCCATCCAGTGGGGTTGCCCTCTTTCCAAGGACTGCAGGCAATGGCGAAGAGCCTGTGCATATACTCAAGTGATGCACGCTTACCCTGGGACCACGAAGCAGGGCAAATGGGTTTGATTAGGATATGCCACTGTTATAGTAATCCAGAGCTAACTTCCAGGCTTGTTACAAGAGGGTGCAAGTCAGAGCAGCCTTTGTAATGTTCAAGCAGTCTGAGGGAGGGGGATGGACAAAACACCCCTTGGAGCAGGCAGTTTGAAGAAGATAACCAAATCCCCAACTCACGTTACTGTGACTTGCACTCTGATTCCTCCCGAGGCTCCAGCCCTGTCTCTCATGTGAAAATGTTTATGCATCAACACTTTGTATAATGCCCGAGTCAAATGGAAGAGTTACATGTCTTGCTCCTCTCTCTGAGTTGTGAGTGTACAAGTTTTATGTACTTTCCTCTCCATTCCTTGCAGATCGATGTATGGTGCCTTCATTTAACAAGATTTTGGGGTGGTTGTGAGTCTCTTTTGAGCTCTGGCAGAGGAAGCTTGCTGATAGTGTTTATCTCTTTGAGGCAAAAATATCAGCAATATTACAGAACTCATAAAATCTTGGTCATGTTACTCAATTTTTCCTATTACACTCAGAGCTTGTATTGTGTGTAATTTCTCTTTGAAGGACCCATGAATATTTCTATAGTGAGAAAACTGTACAGCTATGTACAGAGAAGATGAGCTGTAGCGGAGCTTCAGTGGTGCCAGCCAGGAACAGATATCTAATATTCTTCTGGTGGCAAAGAGTGCAGCTAGCCAAAGTGACAGTTTCTGGGAGAAGGGACACAAGGCAACTGCATGAAGAAAGAGGAACAGAAAGTGTCAGGAGGAACACAAATGAGAAAGAGCAAAATGGAGGAAGAGGAGAATTATGGAGACAGAGCCAGACAAATGTGGAAAACACATAGAAACTGCATTAGGGGACACTGAAAAAGAGCACAAGGGCTCAGACATAGGATTCATGTCCCTGTATTTTAGCCATTTTCAAGTTGGCCGTTTTCAATGACCTGTTTTCAGAGGTATCTGTCTGCTACAGAGGAGGCCTAAGCAGTTACAACAGATCAGACATCTAACCTCCAAATGGCTCATTTCATCTCAGGGGAGGGGAATGGCACTTGGGAGGAAGTTTCAAAGTTGCTCAGCTTCTTCCATGTGAAACAGCTTTGCTTTATGGGCCTCGAGAACTTGAAATCACTGCCAGTAGGACTGACAAATCGTGATGTGTAATTGCTACTGGCCTCTGAAAAATGCTCTGTTCTCAGGTACAGCAATACAGGGTGCTAGGAACCCATTTGCAGTTGTCATAGCTCAGTCTCCATCAGGTAGGGAACATAATCATGTCAGGCAAAGCACTATTTCTTCCTTGCTTCACCAGGAGACAGAGCAGGAATTCTTTTTACCTGGAATAGTTTCATCATTATGCATTATTTATTTATATTCATTATATATAATCTATATATATATTTTTATACTATATGTTATATACATATATAATTTATATATAAATTATATATATATTTTTATATATTATATATGACAAAGCTTGAGCTTTTAAGTTCACTGTGAATTCTGCTTACCCTTCTGTTAGTAGGGAACATGACTTATTGATGAAAATGGAAAGTAAAAATATGTGAAAGGTATCAACATGTTAAAATATTGGCCTTTTCAGCTCCTGGGGATCCAAGAGATGACAGATCCTGTGCAACTGCAAAAACCTCTTTGAGGGGCCCTGAGCAATGTTGACAGCAGATGAGGTTTGCTTAAGAGAGTATAAAATGAGGATGAGCATAGAAAGAAATTAGAATCATAGAATCATAGAATCATTTAGGTTGGAAAAGACCCTTAAGATCATCGAGTCCAACCATTAACCTAACACTACCAAGTCCACCACTAAACCATGTCCCTAAGCGCCACGTCTACATGTCTTTTAAATACCTCCAGGGATGGTGACTCAACCACTTCCCTGGGCAGCCTGTTCCAAGGCTTGACAACCCTTTCGGTGAAGAAATTTTTCCTAATATCCAATCTAAACCTCCCTTGGCACAACTTGAGGCCGTTTCCTCTCGTCCTATCACTTGTTACTTGGGAAAAGAGACCGACACCCACCTCACTACAACCTCCTCCCAGGTAGTTGTAGAGAGCGATAAGGTCTCCCCTCAGCCTCCTTTTCTCCAGACTAAACAACCCCAGTTCCCTCAGCTGCTCCTCATAGGACTTGTTCTCTAGACCCTTCACTCGATCCCCTCGTCCAGATCATTGATAAAGATATTAAACAGAACTGGCCCCAATACTGAGCCCTGGGGAACACCTCTTGTGACCGGCCACCAACTGGATTTAGCTCCATTCACCACAACTCTCTGGGCCCGGCCGTCCAGCCAGTTTTTTACCCAGCGAAGAGTACGCCCGTCGAAGCCATGAGCAGCCAGTTTCTCCAGGAGAATGCTGTGGGAGACGGTGTCAAAGGCTTTACTAAAGTCCAGGTAAACAACATCCACAGCCTTTCCCTCATCCACTAAGCGGGTCACCTTGTCATAGAAGGAGATCAGGTTAGTCAAGCAGGACCTGCCTTTCATAAACCCATGCTGACTGGGCCTGATCACCTGGTTGTCCTGTAAATTTGTGGCAAGTCTAATGAAAAAGGAGTGTTGTGGTTTGTAGTTTGGTGAGGGAAGGGACGTCAGTATTTGGCACAAATAAAGAACATGGCAGGACTTGATGCATGTGGGAAAGAGCTACCAGTACAGATAAGATGCCATCACTGTACTGTCACTTCTGGGCAGAGTAGGAGTTCCTGAAGTTGCTCTCTTGTCACACGTGGCATATTGCTCTGTCTCAAGGGCAGAACAAGTCGAGAGACAGGAACATCTTGAGTCTGAAATGTAAGAGAGCATTGTGAAGTATGCAGCCAGGAAAAGATCACTTGATATAATTTGTCACAAGAAATGCCCCAGAAACAGAAACCATATTTGCAAAAAGCCTATGGTATTTCTGTTCATAAGGAGAATTAATCACAGACACAGTCTGCTGGCAACTCAAAACTAAACAGCAGCCAGTAAAAGTCCAAGTCAAAAAAGTCCAAAGAAACGCAGTTGTCAATACTGTCAGAGATCGACCAGTTTCTTAAACATGAAGAGGATCCCCAGGGAGGACTGACCACAAGGCAGCTGCACTGGCAGCTAAGTGTTAATTTGCAAAGATGAAGTAAGTCTCCTCCTGCCCCCTAAGACAGCTTTGCACTCCTCGGTGAGCTTTTATGCTCTGCACTGGAGAGACACTAAGTGTGGCAAACCTTTAGGCTGAAACACTGCCTTTTTGGAAGGTTATGCCCATAAGAAAAATTCAGATAGAAGAGGACAAGTTAGGAGCAGAATTTGGGATCATCTGGTTGTTTTTGTTTTGGTGCTTCCCCAAGTCTAAGAAGCTGTATCAGAACCTCTCACCTCATTATTTCATTTTAACATAGTTAAAGACACTCATTGCCAAGTGCTAAAACCTTATGGGCGAAATTTATTCTTGACAGCGTCCAGTAGAAAATGCACAGAATAAAGAAGTGCACAGAATAAAAGGATGCCCACTGCTGGGGGAGTTTCAAAAGCTATATATGACGGAAGAGGAAGACACTGCAGAAGTTACCCAAGTCTAACTCTGTGCCCCAAATTATCAGCTAGGTGGAAATTTTTTGCAGACGCGGCTGCAGTTAAGGGGAGAAAGGAAGGCAGGATTTCCTGCAATTACAGTCCCCAGTGCAGCCCAAGCCCTGTGTAGTGTGGCGAGGGAGTGACATTAGGCAGTTTGTCCCACACTCCATCACAACTGTGATCAGCCCAGATTCACAATATACATTATACATTATACATCATTGCATTACGCTCAGGTGAAAGTGTTCACGTGTGGAGGTGAGTACAGTACCAACATAGAGGGGTTTGCTCTGAGGTCTGCATCAGGACTCCGCCAAGCCATGACTGCACTTTTAGTCTGTTTTAAACAGCTGAACATTGCCTGGTGGTATTTGCTATTAGTCATAAGGAAAATAATTCTCAGAATTAAAAAAATCTTATTATTTGAAGCAAGGTCACATAGAAAGTATTTCTTTGAACAGAAATAACCTGGATAACCTGGAATGTAATGTTCTGTTTATTACAGTGGGGCTATATATGAATTCAGAGGTTGGCCCATTCTTATTCTAAGAGAGCACAGAGGTTGGCAAGGCAAATAATTGTCCTCTCAAGCCAGAGTAAAATCAGGACTTTGACAGTCATCATATTTTAGATTTTAAGTGTTCCACTATAAATCTTCCAAACCTAAACAAAGGCTGTGAAATCACGTAACAAATAATGAACTATTAATGCACATTATGTATTTTCTTCAGAAAAGGAAGACCTTATAAAATGATGCTAATAGTTGAATGATATTGGCTTTTGGCTAAACACATGCCCTTTAATGGGTGAATGCGACTACCATTATGCCTTCTTCTGTTCATTTACTTTTCAGAACAAAGTAATAGCAAAGCATAGCACAGATGGCCCAATGTCAACTGATGCACTTAATCCCAGGCAAAAATCCAGGAGGCCATTTAGGAAATGACAGGCAAGTTTTGTTCACATTATAGATCCTTGAAGAAGTGCAAATATCTAGATGAGTGGTGTACTTTAAATTTTGTAATAATAGAGAAATTGATTTAAAAGGAAAGATCTTTAATCTGGAGAAGATTCAGTACTGTATTTGAATCAACATTAGAAACCAGGCATTAGCTTTGCGGAACAAATTATCCGACCTGTCTACGAAAATACCTCTGTAAGCAAGGATGGGTAAATAAGAGACCCAGCATCTATCCAAACAAGGATTTTTTCCCATAAGTACTGTAGCATGGGGAAAATGAATCAGATTTCAGCATTTATATATTATAGCTCTACTGGCAAGACAGTACCAACAATGGAGCCATCAATATTTTCAAAATTAGGTAATAGAAAGGAAAAGGGGGCTCTCCTGTTAGGATTCTAATCAAACTCCTGAAAGTGCCATTACATCTTAGAAAAATAATCCTCACTTGCAACTGATACACAATCATTTACCGAACAAATGGGTCTGGGGCAGGCAGTGGTACGGGAATGGCTGAGGCTGGAGAGGGCTGGTGAGGATGCGGGAATGACGTGTAGCACTGCAGTCAGCAGAGACAACCACTGCTAATTCCCTGTGTAAAACAAACTTAAAACTCATCCTGTTCTCTTGCCTCTCAATTTTTAAACTGGGTTTTGTTGCTGACTACAAAAGAATGTATTAATAACCTGAAACGACAAAATTCCTCATTTGATGGGTATGTGCAAGCTTTCGAAAGCTGCTTAGGTACCTAATTCCTTCTGACATGACTGGAGTGAGGTGCTTAAGTGCCTTTTATCAGAATCTAAAGTTTTCTTTTGCTGTTTTCATGGTTTAAGTCTCTCTTCTCTGACAACACCAGGCAGCCCCCTGAGGATTACATCTCTCAACCTTTCCCAAGGAACTGACCTTGTGTATCCCAAGAGAGGTGCTTGGACAGGATGGCAAGGCCTTGTCACTCATTCGGGACGGGCTGACCCGATGGGCACAGAAGGCACTCCTGCCACTGTGCCTCTTCACCGCTCTGCCGGATCCACCGTCTGACGCCCGCAGCAGCTGCGAGGCAGGAGGGGTCTGCCCAGAGGGGATTCTGCACCTGGATGCATGTGTCATGTCAGGCATTTGTCTCCCACATGTCCACCAGCGAGCATCTCCCACCTTTTATGTGTGACGAAGGAATTGCAGCAATGCTCGGTGCTTGTTGACAGCGAGGCTGTCATCTGTGTGCTCATGGCATGGGATTTAAAAGAAACAACCTTTCCTCACATGTAACGAGTTTTCTTCATTTTGGTGATTGCTATCATGAGGCCTAGCCGGTTATTTGCTCTTTGTGTACAGTTTGTTTTGGTAATCTCCTAGGCTTCGTGATATAACACCCTGTCATGTGAAATGTAAGCACAATAATGCAGCTGTAGCTGTAAATCAGGGAAATTAGCAATAGACCAGTTCTTTCTTACACCATGCTTCGCTTGAATCCATCCTGTGTTGAGCAAGCCTTTGCTTGGAAGACGGTATGCGATTGCTCCTGCCCATGGTGGAAGGCAAGACAAGCATTTTGTTTAGTCAGCCATCCCCATTTGCTGAAATCTCACAGAGCCCTATTTGTGTCCCCTTTCTCAGGCAGGGTGCAGGAGGGAAGGCTGGTGCTCTTCCCGCGGGTCACTCTTGTTTGCTCAGCCTGGTCTCTGAGCAGTATTCCCTCTGCTAATTCCAGCTGAAGTCACCTCCTGAACTGACAAAGCTGGCCAGTGGACTATCCAGCCCAGACTGCTGTCATTGCTCATTCCTCTTGCCAGAATTTTTAAATTATTATTATTATTTTCAGATTTGGCCAACCAATAAGTAAAAACTTTGTCTCCCAAGCAGAGGTGAGATCATGCAGATACTGAGCAGAGCTGGGAGTCTGAACGAGCCAGTTATGTCAGCCGGTTAATAACTTTACTGTTGTCATTTATTTGTCATTCATCCAGAAGAATCCAAAAGTGCTTTACATTCTTTACAACCAGATTATAAACTCTTCTTGCTAACAGGGGCGCTTCACACACCGCTGAAAGCGCATCACCTCTCGGGAGCAGTGCAGAGCTGCTTGGTGGTGCCCTGCCACACCACTCCGTCAGGGACAGGAGGCAAAGACCACACTGGGTAACTGAAGCAGCAAGGGAGTTTGGTGCCATACCCAGGGACAGCCCAAATGGCCACTTGGAATTTTTCCTGGAGCCCAGGGCTAATGCTTCCCACTGGTACAAAGCACTGCGAAAATGGACCATCATGTCGGGGCCACCGCCCCTACGGGACAGAGCCCTCTGATGCTGCGCCAGGACCCTGACCTGTACTGCCTGGGCTTCTCTGTAACCTGGGCATGTGCTTAGGGACTTTGCTGTTTCTTAGTGAGATTATGGAAATTACTATATAGAAATTCAGTACCCAGAATCACTTTCTTCTCTTGTTAAATAGGGAAAATATCACTGGCTGGGCTACCTCAGAAATTGTATGGATGAATTAATTCAGCTTTGCATCATGCTTTGAGAAAGGCTCAGAACAAAATAGTGCATGCCCTGCCATGGTACGTGTTACTTCCCTGCATTTAGAGAGATAGAGAAGCTGCATGAGTGAGTACACGGTGCATTAACTTCCCAACCCAAATCACAGCACACAGTTCAATAAATTTTGTGTCCCTCCCTTCTGGCACCTCTGCTCCAGGAGGCTGCAATATTTTCAAATGTGTCTGGAGTTCAAACCCATGTTTCTTTTCAAGAGTTGACTAAAGACAGCTTTTTCTATGACAGACATGGTTTGGGTTTTTTTTTCCTTTTTTTCCCCCGTATCTAAATGGCTTATTTAGTGAAACAAAGTAGTGAACACTTGTCTGAAGTTTTCACACTGTTGGTTGTTTCCTTGTGAGCTGGGAAATTACTAAGTACAGCTTCATGGGCCGTCTGTGTGTGGGTCTCAGAGCAGTTTGCTCCGAGAGCGGTTGGCTTTTGTCCCCTAGGGCTTGCTGGGGCCTGGGAGGGAAAAGGATGCTAAAGGGAGGAAGAGGGATACCCCAGCTCCCCCTGCACTCTCTGAGCCACACTGATCACTTTGGGCCAGCTTCCCATCCAGCGCAGAGCCCTTCCTTGACACTGTCACTGACCCGTCCTAGCTTTTCCCCTGTCCTCACACATGTCCCAGCTCACAACTACTCTTCTCCCCCTCCTCGCCCCTGGGAACCTCTCTGACTTGCCCCAGCACTCTCTCCAGCTCTCAAAAATTTTCTCACAGTCCTCTTCCCAAAGAGCCCATCCTGCTACTGCCTCCAAAAGTCGTTTCAATCACACTGCTGTGAAGTCCTCAGTCAGCAATTCATAAACAGTTGAACGGTTGAGGTTTCACATCCCCACACCCTCAAAAGTAAGAGTAACCTGCATGGGTAAATATCCATGGAAAACAGCTACAGAGCTCACAGCTACTGTCTGCATTTCTGCAGTTCATGGAATGCAAGTCCAAGTCTTCTGTGATCTGTGACAAAATATCCGGAGAGCTTCAAAGCAAGTTTGAAAACCATCCACTCACACTTTTTCTAACTACTCCTTCCTGGAAGAAGACCTTTATTCACTAGATGAGCTGGTGAAATCCTTCTCAAAGTCAGTGATGCTCGAGGAACTACAATTACCCTAGGTCTCCTTTGTCTTTTTTTTTTCTCTTCGTATGCTAATGCAGTGCTCTAGATAATTGCACTCTGCTTCCTTATGACTTATTTTATACTACCCTGTAAGAAGTGATACAAGAAATGGCGCAATTATGTATTTGATTATAATAGTGCTTTTATTAATAATGATAAGCAAGAACTGGTAGATGGAAGGGCTTTGGAACTTGCCTCAGTAAATCTTTCTACTGCAAACAATTTTGAGTCCTATCATGTGCTGTATCTTAAAGCTCATGAAAAACCTGGCAAACTTTTAGGGAAATTCCAGGAATTAATGATGATAGAATTAGTGTTAATTCTGGAGTTAATAAAAAGGAAAAGTACCCACAGAAAATAATTTGCTATTCTCTTTTTCCTTTTTTTTTTTTTTGAGAAATGTGAACACCAACATTTTTTGGCTGACACTAAAATATTTGTCTTGGAAAATGAATCTTGTATTCCCCTTTTCTTTTACAGCCTGGACTCTCCTGCCACACTATATTTCCTGTGTTGTGCTGCACTCTTCCCTGGAGGAAATGAGCTGGTGTGATGGGATCAGAGTTGCAATGCAACAAGGGAGATGGGAGATGATCTAAAATATAGCAGACATTTTGCTTGGAAGAAATATATTTAATGAAAGCCATTTTCCATGAAAATACATCTTTAGAAGGACATTTAGGCATTTAGGACCAGCTGTAATTAACCCCATGGGTCCTGCTTCCATTTCTGAAAGATGCTGGAAAGGAACAAGGGTTGGTTTGGGCTGCTTCAGTGGGTTAGCAAATACTTGAGGTAGAGTAGCTAATACTCAGGAAGTGTAGGATTAGGAAGAATTTTGGTGAAGTGGAAAACGTGTAGATTCTTCCTATCATTACAGTCTCCACTGTTTCATTTCTGTTTCCTGATTCTTTGCTGTTAGTCTCTAACACAAGAGCTTAGCTGCCTACTGGGATTGAACCATGACATGGTCCCTTCCTCTGGGCTCCCCCACCCATCCATTCTCAGCCGGTGAATGTGCCATTCAACCTCTCTCTTAGTTTTGCTGAAATGAAGAATACAGCTATTGTTGGGGGTCAAAGTATCTGTTATTTCCCTCTAGCTCAGTATATTTATTGTGGTTTAATCTGAAAGGAGAATGCCCAGCCTCAGCACACATTTCAACCAAGCTCTGTTGCAGAGTTTTGGTTTGTCTCTGCAGAGCAACTGCTGAAATCACAGCTACTTCCCAAACCTGCTGCTAAAAGCCACCTTAGGTGAGGTCTGCTCTATGACAGTGCTGCTTCCAGCTCTGTGAGATGCGTTATCTACATTCAGTACATCCAGTGGCTATTCCTCCTTACCAAAGGGTAACGACCAACGGCTAGTGCCTGCTTGGCTGCCTGTTGCAAGCAGAGTACCCTGAAGGTTGCACAACTGAGTTCAGTTTTGGGCCTCCTGTTCAAGGGGGATGTAGAGAAACTGGAGAAAGTCCAATGGAGGGCTCCAAGATGTTGGGACCTAAAGCACAGGACCTGTAAGAAGGGCTGAAGGAGCTGGGTTTGTTTAATCTGATGAGAAGGAGGTAGAGGGCTGATTTTATGGCAGCCTACCTTTTCTTAAAGGGGAGTTACTAAGACTATGGAGCCAAACTCTTCTTAGCTGTGGTAGGTGATACAACAAGGGGCAACAGCAACAAGCTGCAGAGCAGGTTGTTCAGGGTAGACATTAAGAAAAGCTTTTTCACCAGGAGTTCGGTGCAGCACTGGAGTGGGTTCCCCAGGGAGGTGTTCAAATCACCACCCTTGAAGGTTTTCACCACTTGGCTAGATAAAGCCGCAGTTGGCCTGATCTAGTGCTGGTAATAGGCCTCTTTGAGCAGGAGGTTGGACTAGAGAACCCCCAGAGGTCCAACCAACATTTCTATGGCTCTTTGATTCCCTCACAAACCCAGGTTTTGAGCTGGAAAGTCCATGCTCCCATAGGCACGTGTGGGAGAAATCTCTGGGCTTCCCTAGCACTGTCCCCATTCTCCCGCCCTGGCCCGGCACCACCTGATATTCATTTGATGGTGTGCCAAATCAGGTCTATGATTGCCTTTGGGTCAAAGATTAATTTGGTGACAGTCATTAATAGCTTCCAGAATTTGCTACCTAGAAAGTTTTCTCTTGATTAGATCTCTTATGCATCCTTGCCTGGTGGAAATCAGCAGGCCTGCTTATTTATCTTAATTCCTTTTTCAAGCCTGGCTTTTAAAACTGAGTATGAAGTTCATTTGACCAGTCTAGACAATAGCTACTGACTAGAAGTGTAGCAATCTCAGAGCTGTCTTGTGCAATGAAACAGATGGGACAAGTTGAACTTGAATGGGGTTTGATGCAGGAAGGTGTTGAAGAGTGCTTCTTCCAGCTGCCCTGTGATTAATATTATGTTGGTGCATGATGAATGCACAAAAAGGAAACATCACTCTAAAATACTCCAAAAAGCAATAACTGTAAGCCCATCAGTTTTACCTTCTTAATATTTCCAAGATGCTTTTCACTACTGGAAGCCACCTGTGCCTATCCATCATCAGAAAATCTGGTTTTGATAGTGCCCTTTCATTGGTCTTCAATATGTGAAAAGGGCATTCTGAATTTTTTTATTAAATAGATAAAGCTTCAAACAGCTCCTCCAGATGACCTGTAGACCCTGCAGCCTTGGCAAATTTCCTCATGTAATTTGCTAAGACTGGTATTACCTGCAGTGCTGATAAAGGTCCCACTTTCAAACTGTTGTCAGTTAGTCTTTAAATCCCTGCCAAGACCTGCTATTGAAAGACTGCCTTTTTATGATCCCTCTCTAGGCATACCCAAGAATAATGAATAAGAGTCTTTTACTTCAGCTGCTAAACCCCCCAAACTGCTTTTTCTTTATAAATTAAGTCAAAGTCCAGCATCTCAATAGTAAAATCTTTGCATTCTTCAGCAGCCTGTCTACAGACCATTTTGCATTTTATAATCAGCAAAATAAAACCTATTGACTGATTTTGTTTTGAGAAACAGCAGGGTAATTTACTGCAAAGCCATAAGTCCTGCATTTGCTCCTGAGTATGACTTATCATGTGAAAAGAAAATTAACCGAGATTATTTAGGACAAATACTTTCTGCATATGAATGCTCCATGCATGATATACTTCCCTTCCTGGCTTTAAAATATTTTCAAGCTGAATTTGGAAATTAAAGTAGAGGCTGTGAATACTGATACGATAATGGGATGTAAAAAGCCACAATAGCCAACCTGATTCAAGAGACCTAATTCTGCTTCCATTTAACTCCATTAGTAAATAGATCACACTCATCAAGACAAAAGCCAAAACCAGATAATAGACTGAAGTATACAGTTCAGCGTGTAGCAGGATGAACCTGTTTGCGTCTTTATTCCTTGGCTGTAATAGATCTCTAATGCCTTATTGATAGATAAAACAAATCAAGAGAACTATTGCTCTCATTTCATTAGATAGTGGTGTCTGTGAATAGCAACTGATAGGCATATTTTTTTTTAACCTTGAATATCTGGTGTCAGATGTAATATAGGTCACAAATGAAGTGGGTTTCTTGTAGACCAGTAGTTCTCAAAGGTTTTGCATGCATCCCCTTCCTCTGTTTTGTGCGATGCTTATGAGTGCCCTCCCCAGACTGAGCAGTGGCTCAGTCCCACTGAGCCAGGGCAGGCTGGCTGCAGGGTGAACCTCATGCTCCCACCCTGCAGGAGCTGGTTTGCTGCCAACAGTTAAGATCAGATAGCTGGTCCTTGGCTAGTCCAAGTTATGATTAAAATCAATAAATAGTCACTAGTTTTCCTCAATCTGTTGGCTGTTATATTAGAATAAGGTAAAGAAGCAGAAAGTTATTTTTGTATAAAACTGTAGAGGAATGAGAGTTAGAAATGAGGGAAGCAACTCTTTCCCATGCATCTTTTCAAACAGAAGATGCCTTACCTGTGAGCAAAGTGTGGTTCAAGAAACAAAAATGAGACCAGACATCATTGGACACACCAAAGTTGATGAGAAGGCTCCTTAGTCATCTCCTTATTTTGGGTACACCGTTATGCGAGTAGATCATTACGATTAGCTGCTTCCATTCATTTTCTTTTCAAAAAACGTTATAAGAAATACACAGAAAAATTGGGCTGAAAAGGGAACAATCTTGACCATGAAAAAAACTCTACCTAACTAAAACAAGAAAGGGAAAAGAAGCCTTTCATCACTTTACTAGGCTTGTTAACAACCAAAGGTGGAATTTAGATCTTAGTAGTTTATTCAGTTCCCAAAGTTTGTAGAGGTAGGTGGTTTCCCTAACTGATTTGGGCTTTGCTGCCTCTCAAGCGTGGGGTGGTGTTTGTTTAGCAGTCTTGTCAGGCCGAGGTTTGCTTTTCAAATGAGTCAATAGCAATGGTAATAAAATACTTTTCACTTCTAAATGTCCTTTCATCTAAGATGTCAAAGCACTTTGCAAAGTTAAATGCTTCTCACAATACTGAAATGTAGGTATGGATTATTATCCCAGTGGCAGCAGCAATTAGAACATAGGAACAGAGTAAAAAAATTGTTTGCTTGTGTCAGTGGCAAAAAAGGAAACAGAATCTCAGGCAGAAGTTGCTGCACACACAGAATGAGGGAAACCAAATGTGGTTCACCTGGAAATCTACTTTCCTCTGCATTTCAGTGCTGAGGTGATGCTTAGCTTTTTTTCTGTCTCGACCATTACACTAGTTGTGTTTTTAAAGTTATTTTTGTGATGTTGAGTATTCAAGGGCAAATAAGATTTTCAAAGGAAACAGCTCCTTTCCAAACAGGAAACATGCATACTCAAGAGTGAGGGAGAAAAAAAATGCTGATGGCTAATAAAAATCATCTGAGCTCCCACCTCAAAGACATGAATGAATCTTATTCTAATAAGTAGAGATATCCATGCACCTGGTCATTATGGGTAACTGCATACAAGTTGGGTAAGAAAATACTTGAAAGAAAAGGAGTATTTCCTCTCTTCTCCTTCTCCTCCCCTCACCTCTACTTCTCGTGATACCTACCAGCTGCCAAAGTTTTTAAGCTCCTCTACAACTGGGATTTTAGACTAGTGAAATGTCAAGACAGTTGTCACAGCCCAAACCAGTACTGCAGTCACTACATAAATTGCGACTTTCAATGCAAATCAAGGTAATCTGAACACATCCTAAAGGATTTTAACTAGTGAGCAGAAGCCTTTCTGCAAACACCCTCACTATTGTGTGCCGCCTTGATGGCGATGCTGGAGCACAGGGTGAAGCCAAGCTCGGCAAGGAGAATCAGGCAGCATAGGTCACGTTGCACCACGCTGTGAGCTGGGCTGGGGAAGAGGCATCACCATGCCAGTGATCCTGCAGTCCGTAACTCCCATGCAGTCTGTCCACGTTGCTGCCTACAGTCTGGCTGCAGACAGGGCTCAAAACCTGGAGGATTGGGGTGTGCTTGGCTCTGCCTTGCATCCACCCAGACTGTATGAAGAAGCAGGTTGGAGCCTGCAAGACACAGGAAATGCTGTGGCCTGCTGTCTCCAAAGCCTGCTGGAGTTTACACCACAGTGACCTCTTAGATATTGTGTCTGGAGGGATGGATCATAGACACTGAGCAAGCCCAGTTTGAGACAAGCCTAAAACCAAGTTTAATATGCCAAGTAGAGAAACTTGCTCTTTGTCACTGCATCTTAAAGTCGCTGAGAACACAGCTCTGAAAGTGCAGCCTGATACCAGTGTCCTTATCCCAGGCAGGCTTTGCACTTCTCACTCTGCGCTTCAGTTGCTTGGAGTCCAGGAACAGGCCACCAGCAGACATGAATAGATGATGGAGGAAGATCAAGCCATCCCTCCTTCCTTTACCAGTGCACTGCTGGCCCCAAAGTTTTGGGAGTACCAGGCTTTGCTGCAGCCTGTCCAAACCTGCAGATTCTTTTCTGGTCCTCAGAATGGTGGAGTTTTGGGGTTGGTTGTTTTTTTTTTTTTTTTTGCTTGTTTTAATTTAACAGGAAAAGGTGGGAAAAGTGGAGCGGAGCTTAACTACTCAGTGAGTGGTTTGCTATTATTTTTCAGCAGGTATTAAGAAATTCATTTGGATTTCCTACTAACTGAAAAACACCCCCTGCCAATGTGTTTCCCAGTGTCATCAGGATGCTTCTGGATTTTCTACTCTAATGGCAATTATCTCAGTGGAACAGCAGTTTCCCCCCTCCCATCTGTGCTCTGCACTGAAACAGAGAGGAAACTGGTGTCTGCTTGTTTTACGCAGCTTGACCCCCAGCGTGCAATTTTTTATGATTTGTGTGGCGGTGAAAGGCAAAGAAAGGGGAAAAAAGCAAGAGCACAAGGAAGACAAGGAGAATTAAGCTTCATTTTCCCAAGCTGCCCTAGGACTGACCACAACTCAGCTAGGGCTGATTTGTGGCCATTGAGTAAGCAAACACAAAAGCATCAGGGAAAAGGCACAAAAGGCTCTCCTTAGGGATTGGCAGCTTGTTAAGGACCATTATTAATACAAGTTCAGCTTCTATTCTATTCTATTCTATTCTATTCTATTCTATTCTATTCTATTCTATTCTTAAATGACAGGGTCACCTATATGATGCTGTTTGGGCTCCCTGCCTTGGTCTCATAGCATCTTGCCATGTTTTTATTCAGAGGGTTTATCTGACAAGCACATAACCCTGAATTAACCAACATTTATCCTCAGTTATCTGAATATATAGACTCTGCACTGACTGAAAGGACACCATACTCACCACTGTCCTCCCTTATCTTTAGTGGAAGGAGGAATCACTTGGATAAGAATCTGCTTTTTGTTTGAACTTTAAAAGCCACATTTCATTAAGAAAATGAAATCAATTAGTGGCAAGGGACTACATAGGAAGTATTACAGCGGTCTATTATTTAAAGGCATTTTTACAGGAATCTAATATAACAGCTGTGTCCTAGGGATCCTGCAATCCAGGATGATGACTGATCTCATGCAGGACCTGACAAATGGAAGAACCATTCCTTGTCTCCAAAATAGTAGGACCATGGTTTAAGAGAACACAATTTACCAAGAGAGTGTGAAATAGTTTAGATTAATGTTTTCTGGTGTTAATTGGTTCCTTACAAGAACCCAAATTAATTACCCTTATTTTATTACCTCCTTTTTCTGAAGCACTTTAATGAGAGCATTCCAGAGAAGCTTCAATTAAATTAGACATTAAAATTTTGAAACATTATAGATTAAATTTGATGAGCATCCTATATATGGGAGAGATAAAGAAAGGAAAAATACATATTTTTGGAACAGCATAATCTATTATTTGGTTATCAGAGGCCTCCCTCCTGACAGTTCCTGTTAAAGAGCAAGATATTAAGCACTTCTTTTTTCTACCAGAAACAACTGAAAAAGAATGACTGAACTGAGCATGCACCTTCAGTGTTTGGTATGGCGAGTCCACGACGCTCCTCTGTTTCCCAGCAGCATCCCAGGAAGGAGGCATACTTCTCCGTAATCTCGCGTATCAGTTGGCAGGGCTCATCGAGAGGGCTTTAAACTAGGTTCGAAGGGGGAAGGGGATAAAACCAGGCTCACTAGAGAAGAGCCTAGGGGCGGCACGCCAATGTCGGGGGAGAAATCGGTAGCCCAGCTCAAGTGCATCTACACCAATGCACGCAGCATGGGCGGCAAACAGGAGGAGCTGGAAGCCATTGTGCAGCGGGGTAGCTATGACTTAGTCACCATCACGGAAACATGGTGGGATGAGTCGCACGACTGGAGTGCTGCAATGGATGGCTATAAGCTCTTCAGAAGGGACAGGCGAGGAAGGAGAGGCAGTGGGGTAGCCCTGTATGTCAGGGAGTGCTTTGACTGTCTAGAGCTCAATGGTAGTGGTGACGAGGTCGAGTGCTTGTGGGTAAGGATGAGGGGGAAGGCCAACAAGGCAGATATCCTGCTGGGAGTCTGTTATAGACCACCCAACCGGGATGAGGAGGCAGACGAAATATTCTACCAGAGGCTGGCAGAAGTCTCACAGTCGCTAGCCCTTGTTCTCATGGGGGAAAAGGATGGTTGGGGGGGGGTCTGGTTTAAAAACAGAAAGGTGGCAGTCTTCTTCCATTCAGAGTTGCTACTGAAAGTGTGCTCTGTGGTTCAGTTATGATGATGGTGCTTAGTCCTTTTGTGGGCAAAAATAAAGGATCTCAGCCTGATTACACATCAAATTGCTATTTCCTTTTAAACTATCACCTTTCTCAGTGCTGCAATTACTCTGCCCCATAACCCTTGACAGGTTTCTGGCTTCTCACATGCAGGTCCCTTCAGAGGCATGTGGGCAGTGCGTACCTAGGGATCTGCGCGGCCGTCGCTGTGCTAGGAGCCCTCTCACCCTCCTGAGGCATTCCCAAAAACAAACTGAAAAGCTGCGGTCAGAGCCAAGCCTAAACGTCATCTCTGGGTGTGGAAACATGCAGCTCTATGGAAAGGGGGAGAGCCTGTCCCACCTTCCCCTCATGTTGTGGTTTAACCCCAGCTAGAAACTAAGCACCACACGGAAGAGTAAAAGTGAGAAAACTCGTGGGTTGAGATAAAGACAGTTTAATAGGTAAAGCAAAAGCCGCGCATGCAAGCAAAGCAAAATAAGGAATTCATTCACTACTTCCCATCGGCAGGCAGGTGTTCAGCCATCTCCTCAGAAGGAATGCATTGTTTCCTTTCCATATGCTCCTACTCTCTTCCCAGTGAAGGGTGCGACTGGCTTCCCCAGCAAAATCCTGACTTTGCACTCCCATTCTCATAACCCTGCCATGGAAAATGGATTTGGCGTTGTCAGATTTAATCTCCAAGGGAATGTTTCTGCAAAGCTGGAATAAAATTTGTCCCACTGCTTTCATCCCATGGTTTACATTCAATCCATAAGTCGATTTTAGGTTTTTAAGATATTCTACAGCTTTTTTCCCCATTCCTGTGCCCATCAACAGTATGAAGCTGAAATTAATTATTTTGTTTTATATCCGTTTGCAACACACTGCTCTTGGAAAAAGAATTTCATTAGCCGCTCTTTAAACTTTTACAATCTTTGAAATCTCAGGTACTCCTTGTATTTGAAGATGTCTCATGGGAAGACAGGATCCTTTCTATCCCCTCTGTGTTAGTGGGAATTTTGCTATCGATTTCAATGGTGGCAGAATGCTGCACTATCTGTGCCTATTCCATTTTCCTCCCATCTATTTGCTTTAGTTCAATTAATACAAAAACTAAAGGACTCAGATTTAATCATTTCTTTTATTCTTTGCACACCCAAGCACATGTAGAATTATATAATAGACTACTTATTGTAGCACATTTCCTATTGAACTGTGTTCTACTCTGAAGGAACAGCAATTCTGAACAGCTTTGCAAAAATCATTTCTCTCAGTTAGCAATTAGATTAATTATTTCCTGTTTTACAAGTCCCTAAGGTACCAAACCCCAGAGATAATATGTAATTACACTGCTCCAATTCCAGGTCAGTATGAAGGTGTGATTGTGATGAAATACATGTTTCTTTTTACTTGATAAAATGAACAGGGCTGGCTATTCTGTGGTTAATGTAAGATTTATGGAGACTGCTATAATTTATTTCCTTTAAGTGCCTGAGCATTGTAAATTATGTGATAGATAAACACATTCTCATCATGTAGTGACCTTATTTAGTTCTGCTCCCCTCCCCCCAGCATTTAATTGCACCCATCCTTCAGTCAGCCTATCTCCCCCTTAATTACATGCTGTAACATATGAATTTCTCTAGCTGGTAGCTGTTTGGAGGCTGGGAAATGAAAAGTCACTGCAAAGTCACCTCATCTTTGAACAGACAGAATGGGACTGAGACAGGAAACACAGGTCACTGCCTGTTGCTGTGTGTGCAGACAAGGTCTAATTTTTCTTTTGTCCAGTGGGAGCTGAAACATTTTGCTAACTTTGGGGTATTTTTTCCTTGCCCTGCTAACTCTAGTGAGAAGCTGCCACAAACTGGGATTTCAGTAGCTCAGGAGGTGGTGTGAATCTTTTCCTCGTTTTCTGGGGATGAGGTAAAGGCAGCCCAGTATCTGTATGGTGACTCACGATCAGCCTATTTGTTTGAATGTGGGAGAGTGTGTAAATATGTTGCTGTTTGGCTTTTTTTTCAATATAGTAATGGTGATAAGTTACCCAGTCTATTCATCAAATACTGTACCGTGATGTTATGCCAAAAAGAAATAACTTATAAGACGCATTTTGAAATAGATACTAAATATTGCCCTGCCTCCTTACAGTTAAATTGTTTGACAACATCACTGGGAACTCATCAAAAACCTGATTTCTCTCTTCAATTCCTAAACTCATCATATCTTTCCATGGAGCTCTGAGCCATTCAGCCTTGCCATTCTCATAAATCTGGACATATTTTTTAATCAAAATCACTCTGACAAACTGTAAATTCTCCTTCTTTCAGGTCATAAAATACTTCAGGCCACATCACTGAATATATTGAGCAATATCCTAGAAAATGCTTTCCATATCCATTTCATACACTATATATTTTTAAAAGGAAAAGTTATGCTTGGGCAGCAAAAAGATGTGACAGAAAGCATCACTGTGCGTAATGAGGTCACTAAAATGACACACACAAAATAAAAATCCCTTTGACCTTGCCCATCAAAGAAACCATAATTTAAAAATTTGGGGAGACGAATTGAAGCATTTTCTTTAAATGCCAGAAGAACACACCTATATGTCTCTTGATATAGGCAAAGTCTGCTCACCTATGGTCAAATCACACCCAGCTAGGCCAGCGTCTCTAACGGTGTTCAGAGACAGTGGACAACAGACCAACACATCCAGGCATTTAATAAGATTCAGTTATCCAGTGCTGGAGAGCTAAACCCTGATATGGACACAGTAAAAACAATCATTCCTCCATGAACTTCGTCAAAGTACAAGATTTTATTTGAGTCACAGCAAAAGAATAATTTTTTCCTAGCTCTTTACTTATTCCCACTGCATCATGAGTTGGTAATTATCAGTCTGTGAGGAGATGTGGATACTAACCAGGTACTAGGCTATTTTATATTTCACTTCTGTTGCAATAATGAGCCATTTCCACCAGTAGATACCAATGGCATGCTCAAGATTGGCTTGCACTGACTGGAGAAAGGTACATTGCCTCCTGGAAGGTAAATGTAGAATGGGCAGCCCTACACCTTAACCTTTTGAAACTTGAATCTAGATCTGAACTTTGCCAATTTGGCCCTATCTTTTAAATACACCATGCTAAAATATTTTCACCAAATCAATTATTCATGGATGTGCTGTATGATAACATCTTACTCATTTGTCTAATAGCTATGTTTTTGTGACCATATTGTGATGCTGAAATGGTCTTTCTAGAGACCATGAAGAATTAACAATTGTTTTCATCTTCGCTTATGATGCTTTTCCCACTAAAAGCTTGAAGTTAGGAAGAATGTAAAGGATGAGAGAAAATAAGATAGCTCTGTAGGAGCTAGGGATCACTTATATGGAAATTGCCATTTGAAATATGACCTTCCAGCTCTGATCCTGAACCCTCTGCTGTCAATGGGAGTCTCTCCTTTATTTTGAAGAACCCCCTTGAAATGTTGAAATGCTACAGTATTTTAACAGACATGCCACAAGCACAAAAGCAGTCTTTACCATTACTCATTTCCTCTTTAACTTTGTTTTCTGAGGAAGGGGAGTAGTGTCTAATTATTTATTTTGCTGATAAGAGTTAAATAGGTGACAACATTCTTGTTGTGCCTGCATTAATTATTCAGTTGCCTAATACACTACATCTCTCTCTTTTCAAGACAACTTACTGTGCCAATTCTTTTTGGTGCAGTCTTCATGAGTACAGAAAGCCCATACAGCAACCCACAATTTGATCTACTAGTCGGAAATGGAAATTTTTGGAACAAGTTCCATGAGCCTGACAATGACTGCATTGATCATATTATTGAGACAGGAGTCTGCTCTTTTACATTTACAGAAATAATGGTAAAGTGGCATGTAGGTAAGAAGTCAAGTGCAGAAGTATAGAGACAGACTAGCTTTTCATCCTCTTCTCTTCAGGAGCAAGGCACAGCTATTTCCTTCATACAAATAACATGGCAAATGCATCCCTCAGTCACTTCAGTGCCATCCTATTACATTTTTCATTGCAGTGGCAATGATGTAACTGAGAGCTGAGTTTGGTACAATGTACTTTGTTCAGCCATCTGCCAAATTTAATGAAGTGATAGGGAATCTTTTAAGCTGGATTTGGCCTGCATGGTATGATTAAATGGGGAAAGTGCCCCCATTATGTGTTAGATATACTTTTGGGTAAAGATCAGATTTGCCTGGTTGGCTAAATTCAGGGTATTTTACCTTTCTGGCTCCATCAGATCCAATAAAAATTTTCAGAATTATTTTGTGCCCCTTTCATTTTGATGGCAAGAAGCCAAATTCCCTGCATGCCTTACTAACCTTTATTTAACGCCTTTATCTTTTGACTTTTCCTGATTTCTATCATTTTGAATCAGCTTCTTTCGATTTCATTAGAAAGACCATTTGCTCCAGAAACCAACAGACCGCATGTAGATCTATGCCTCTGCTAGCCACCTGGAACTGGTAGAAACAGGTTTTTTTACTGGAATTTCCTCTTGCAATAGGCAAGTCACTACATTTAATCTGGGTGCTGTTGCTCCAGAGGCCTTGTGGAGGCAAAGGTACAACATTAACAATTTCTTCCACTTCTGGGTGATGGCTCAGAACCTCCACCCTCCGCTAGCGGGGTCTGGACAGAAAACCTTTGCTATTTTAGCAATACCGGAAGGAGAGTGTGGTGGAGGAGAACCTCAGACACCAGGAAGAACATATTGTATTGTGTTATTATTATGATAGGGTCTGAAATCCTCAGCTGAGATCATAGCCCTATTTTGGTAGGCACTGTAGAAACACCGAGTAAGAGAAACAGCCTTCAGGAGTTTACAGTCTGACCAGGAGAGGCATGGATATCAAGTGGATATGGATTTAAATTCAGATTCAGTTTCATGCCAGAAACACGTCATAGACACGGCTGGAAAAGATGAAGAGTTTTGTTTTGTTGGTGTCACACAGAAGTCTCTGACAGAGCAAGGAGCTTTTCTTGGATATCCAGACTTCCAGTCTGCTGCCTGGACCAGAAGAAAATCCTTGCTGTTGCGGTGATGCTAGCACCACTGTCCACAGGTTGACAGACTGGTGGGAAACGCTTCAGCATGACCTGTGCCAAGCAAAGTGGGTCACACTGGAAGCTCAGTTTGCAGCTACGTTTTATTACTTGGGAAAGGGACTGGGGGACATTTTAATTGGGGGAGGACAATAGTGTTGACAATCTGACAGAGTGCTGGTCATCAGGTTTCATGACAAATTTCGCTTGTGCAATATGGGAGTGCAACTGGTATGACACGATTTCAGTGGTGTGGAAACACTACCACGCAACACTGCTTGGTTTCGGTTATGGAGCTGGTATGATTGGGTCTTTTGTTGCATTTTGGGGCCTCAGTGTCTGAGTCGTGTTGTACTGTTCTAGCTGCCGCTGCTGCTGCTAGCAGGCACTTTGCTTCCCTGGCCTCAATCTTGTCCAGAGCTGCACAAAGAAGCCTCAGACTAGATGAATTAGATATAATGTTTTTTCTATTATTCAGGATGGTGCAAACAATGACCTTACAGGGTGTTGCCCTTTCCTACGTGACAGTTTTGGCATAAACTTTTCCTCAGACTTGACAGGCATAAGGGCTTTGCAGCTGGGTTTATCACTGACCATAAATAGGGTTTCTTCTGGAGAAAGGACATAACAGCAATGGGTGGTATTGGTATTTCTCACTCTAATGACAAAGTGGCAATGTCACCAGTGGCATAAGAGGTAATATTTGAGTAGGAAGCAGTACCTAACAGACAAGGCATGTTTGGTGAGGATAGCTTGGTGCTGAGCTGGTGCTCTACAAAGTGACGTCTCTGCTTTGCTTGGGGAGCTCAAACTGGAAGAAGAAACCAAGCCCACAGGGCACATCTGTGGCAGGGGCAGAAGTGTGTGAGCCACTTCTGGGTGAGCCAGTTCAGGCCTGGAAGCAGTGCAGTCACTGCTGAAGGCTGTTGTCACTAACAAGTCCCACAGGGCAGCACAGTACTCCACAGATGCTGCCTGCCAGGTTAAACCACGACAGTCCTTTTTGGCGCCCAACGTGGGGCACGAAGGGTTGAGATAACAATAGATCTGACCAAAGTGTGTTAAGGCAAAATTGTTATAAGCATCCATTATATTGATTGGTCACAATGTTGATGTATTGGCTGTCAAAGTTGTGGGGCTGGCTCTCAATGTTGGGTCATGTAATACCTTGCTTGCAGTATGTGTTCCCTTTTGTGCTGTTTATCATTATTCGGAACTGGGCCAAGATTATAATTTTGCTGCTGTTTTATGAGGTGATAAAATCATTGGTCGTAAGTCTAATCTGGTATCTGTACTCGGCACTGCCGTCATTTCTGTACCTCGGGAACCACCTCTTAGAGATTATTGGTAATTGCACTTGTTTCTCCTCGGAGAATGAATTTAAGGGGGAGACGGGATGGGACACTTTCTCCCACTTGTTCATCTTCCCTTCCATATCGTCAGAAACTCCTTTTTCTTCTATCCTCTTCACAAAGATGTCCACAATATTCCCTGAGAATTTTGAACATCCTTGGGATGCTCAAACAAGCATGTTCATATTGGTACTATGTCTCCTGAATGTGGTTCAGGCCTTGTTTAGGGTTAAACAACTATTCAGGAATACTGTCCAGAGATCAACCCTCAGGAACAAGAAAAGAGGGAGGGCAAGCAGCGGTGCCTCATCGGAGCGGCGAGTCTCGGGGGCGGCTACAGACACGGTGGCTACTCAAAACCCCACGACAGGCACGGCGGCTACTCCAACCCCCATGACAACCCCTGTGGCTACTCAAACCCCGGCAACAGTCACCGTAGCTTCTCCAACCCCTGCAACAGGCACTGCAGCCACTCAAGCTCCGGCAACAGGCACTACAGTTACTCCAACCCCCATGACAAGCACTGCAGCTACCCAAACCCCAGCAACAGGCACTACAGCTGAAACAGAGGACCAACCCTTGCTGGTATCCGTTGCCCCTGTACAGAAGAAGAAATCTTGGAAGCGGAGATCAGGTCGTTTAGAAAGGGATGATGAAAGAGCAGGGACATCACGAGGAGAGGAGGAGGAAGAGGAAGAACTCATAAACGAGACGGAAACCACCCGATCCCTATCCCTGAGTGAGCTGCGAGATATGCGGAAAGATTTCAGCCGTCGTCCAGGCGAGCATATTGTTACCTGGATGCTCCGATGCTGGGATAATGGGGCCAGTAGCCTGGAATTAGAGGGGAAGGAAGCCAAACAGCTGGGATCCCTTGCTAGGGAAGGAGGCATTGACAAAGCAATTGGAAAAGGGACACAGGTCCTCAGCCTCTGGAGGCGACTGCTCTCAGGCGTGAAGGAAAGGTATCCCTTCAAGGAAGATGTTATATATCGCCTAGGCAAATGGACCACTATGGAGAGAGGTATCCAGTACCTGAGAGAATTAGGCGTGCTGGAGGTGGTTTATAGTGACCTGAACGACAACCAAACGCCCAAAGATCCAGATGACGTCCAGTGCACGCGACCCATGTGGCGGAAGTTGGTACGGAGCGCACCAGCATCGTATGCCAGTTCGTTGGCAGTACTGTGCTGGAAAGAGGAAGAAGCACCAACGGTAGATGAGGTGGTTAGCAGACTTCGGGATTTTGAAGAAACTATCTCCTCCTCCCTTGTCTCGGCTGTAGAGAAACTGTCCCGAGAGGTCCAGCAACTCAAAGAAAATAGGTCCTATTCTCCACCTGTACGGACCAGTATCTCAGCCATTAGGAGTCAGCGTTTTTCTCCTCAAGAGAGAGGATATCGAAAGTACACACCACGGGGCACCCTGTGGTTTTACCTGCGTGACCACGGAGAGGACATGAGGCAGTGGGATGGGAAACCTACCTTCATCCTAGAGGCACGTGTACGTGAGCTGCAAGGAAAAACAATCACACAAGGGGGTTCTCCCAGGAAAAATGCTGCTCCAGTTTTCAGGAAAACCCTGTCTCATGACGGTCCAGTTTCCAGTGAACAGTTCCCCAGACAGAGTAGAAGGGCTGATCTTACTTTGGACTGTAATGAAGGAATTCTTGACTCACGTTTGCAAGAAGTGAGAAGCGGATACTATGACCAGAACTAGAGGGGCCCTGCCTCTGGCCAGGTGGAGGAAAGGGACAACCGGGTTTACTGGACTGTGTGGATTCGATGGCCTGGCACATCAGAGCCACAGGAGTATAAGGCTCTCGTAGACACTGGTGCACAGTGCACCCTAATGCCATCAAGCTATAAAGGGGCAGAACCCATTTGTATTTCTGGAGTGACAGGGGGATCCCAAGAGTTAACTGTATTGGAGGCCAAAGCGAGCCTAACCGGGAACGAGTGGCAGAAGCACCCCATTGTGACTGGCCCAGAGGCTCCGTGCATCCTTGGCATAGACTACCTCAGGAGAGGGTATTTCAAGGACCCAAAAGGGTACCGGTGGGCTTTTGATATAGCTGCCCTGGAGACGGAGGAAATTAAACAGCTGTCCACCTTGCCAGGTCTCTCAGAGGACCCTTCTGTTGTGGGGTTGTTGAGGGTTGAAGAACAACAGGTACCAATCGCTACCACAACAGTGCACCGGCAACAATACCGCACCAACCGAGACTCCTTGATCCCCATCCATGAGCTGATTCGTCGACTGGAGAGCCAAGGAGTGATCAGCAAGACTCGCTCACCCTTTAACAGTCCCATATGGCCAGTGCGAAAGTCTAATGGAGAGTGGAGACTAACAGAAGACTACCGTGGCCTGAACGAAGTCACGCCGCCACTGAGTGCTGCCGTGCCGGACATGCTAGAACTTCAATACGAACTGGAGTCGAAGGCAGCCAAGTGGTACGCCACCATTGATATTGCTAATGCGTTCTTCTCCATCCCTTTGGTGGCAGAGTGCAGGCCACAGTTTGCTTTCACTTGGAGGGGCGTCCAGTACACCTGGAACCGACTGCCCCAGGGGTGGAAACACAGCCCTACCATTTGCCATGGACTGATCCACACCACACTGGAACAGGGTGAGGCTCCAGAACACCTGCAATACATTGATGACATCATCATGTGGGGAAACACAGCAGAAGAAGTTTTTGAGAAAGGGGAGAGAATAATTCAAATCCTTCTGAAAGCCGGTTTTGCCATAAAACAAAGTAAGGTCAAGGGACCTGCACAGGAGATCCAGTTTTTAGGAATAAAATGGCAAGATGGACGTCGTCAGATCCCAATGGATATGATCAACAAAATAACAGCCATGTCCCCACCAACTAGCAAAAGGGAAACACAAGCTTTCTTAGGCGTTGTGGGTTTTTGGAGAATGCATCTTCCAAATTACAGTCAGATCGTAAGCCCTCTCTATCAAGTGACCAGGAAGAAGAACGACTTCAGATGGGGCCCTGAGCAACGACAAGCCTTTGAACAAATTAAACAGGAGATAGTTCATGCAGTAGCGCTTGGGCCAGTCCGGGCAGGACAAGATGTGAAGAATGTGCTCTACACCGCAGCCGGGGAGAATGGTCCTACCTGGAGCCTCTGGCAGAAAGCACCAGGGGAGACTCGAGGTCGACCCTTAGGGTTCTGGAGTCGGGGATACAGAGGATCCGAGGCCCGCTACACTCCAACTGAGAAGGAGATATTGGCAGCATATGAAGGGATTCGAGCTGCTTCGGAAGTGGTTGGCACTGAAGCACAGCTCCTCCTGGCACCCCGACTGCCGGTGCTGGGCTGGATGTTCAAAGGGAGGGTCCCCTCCACACATCATGCAACCGATGCTACGTGGAGTAAGTGGGTCGCACTGATCACACAACGGGCCCGAATAGGAAACCCCAGTCGCCCAGGAATCTTGGAGGTGATCACGAACTGGCCAGAAGGCAAAGATTTTGGCATATCCACAGAGGAGGAGGTGATACGTGCTGAAGAGGCCCCACTGTATAATAAACTACCAGAAAACGAGAAGCAATATGCCCTGTTCACTGATCGGTCCTGTCGCCTTGTGGGAAAACATCGGAGATGGAAAGCTGCTGTATGGAGTCCTATACGCCAAGTTGCAGAAACTGCTGAAGGAGAAGGTGAATCGAGCCAGTTTGCAGAGGTGAAAGCCATCCAGCTGGCCTTGACATTGCTGAACGAGAAAAATGGCCAGTACTCTATCTCTATACTGACTCATGGATGGTGGCAAATGCCCTGTGGGGGTGGTTGCAGCAGTGGAAGCAGAACAACTGGCAGTGCAGAGGTAAACCCATCTGGGCTGCCGCATTGTGGCAAGATATTGCTGCCCGGGTAGAGAACCTGGTTGTAAAAGTACGTCACGTAGATGCTCACGTACCCAAGAGTCGGGCCACTGAAGAACACCAAAACAACCAGCAGGTGGACCAGGCTGCTAAGATTGAAGTGGCTCAGGTGGATCTGGACTGGCAACATAAAGGTGAATTATTTATAGCTTGGTGGGCCCATGATGCCTCAGGCCATCAAGGAAGAGATGCAACATATAGATGGGCTCGTGATCGAGGGGTGGACTTAACCATGGACGCTATTGCACAGGTTATCCATGAATGTGAAACGTGCGCTGCAATCAAACAAGCCAAGCGAGTAAAGCCTCTTTGGTATGGAGGACGATGGTTGAAATACAAATATGGGGAGGCCTGGCAGATTGATTATATCACACTCCCACAAACCCGGCACGGCAAACGCTATGTGCTCACCATGGTGGAAGCAACCACCGGATGGCTAGAAACATACCCTGTGCCTCATGCCACTGCCCGGAACACCATCCTGGGCCTTGAAAAGCAAGTCCTATGGCGACACGGCACCCCAGAAAGAATTGAGTCAGACAACGGGACTCATTTCCGAAACACCCTCATAGACACCTGGGCCAAAGAGCATGGCATTGAGTGGGTCTATCACATCCCCTACCACGCACCAGCCTCCGGGAAAATCGAACGATACAACGGGCTGCTAAAGACAACACTGAGGGCAATGGGTGGTGGGACATTCAAGCATTGGGATACACATTTAGCAAAAGCCACCTGGTTAGTCAACACTAGGGGGTCTGTTAATCGAGCTGGCCCTGCCCAGTCAAGACTTTTACGTACTGTAGATGGAGATAAAGTCCCTGTCGTGCACATAAGAAATATCCTTGGGAAGACAGTCTGGGTTACTCCTGCCTCTGGCAAGGGAAAACCCATCCGTGGGATTGCTTTTGCTCAAGGACCTGGGTACACTTGGTGGGTGATGCGAAAGGATGGGCAAGTCCGGTGTGTACCTCAAGGGGATTTGATTTTGGGTGAAAATAGCCAATGAACTGAATTTTATGATGTCAATTGTTATATGATATTGTATATCATTATTTCTATGGTTGCTATCAATGGTATAGCAGTGAAAATCACCCAGATTAATGAAGAATGAACTAACTCCGATGAAACCGAGCAAAGTGCAACGATGATAGAACTGGACGAGTGCAGCAGTACCGAAATGAGAACTGGCTTCAGGATGCAACAGCCCAACACCACACACCATCCTTCTGGCCCTGAAAGACTGTTATGACAGATGGAGCCCAAAGTTGTGGACTAAAAGAACTCAATGGACATTTATATATATTTATGTGTATATATGTATGTATATGTATTATATGTATATATGTATGTATATGTATTATATATGTATATATATAAAAAGATAGTGGTGATTAATTGAAAGGTATCGAAAAATGTGAGACCTAAGCATAACGTAAATGGTATGGAATAAGGGGTGGATACTGTCCTGGTTTCGGCTGGGATAGGGTTAAATTTCTTCCTAGTGCTGTGTTTTGGATTTAGTATGAGGAGAATGTTGATAACACACTGATGTTTTCAGTTGTTGCTAAGTGCCCTCCTAATCCAAGGACAGCTCCCGTGCCTACTGACTGAGCGAGGTACACAAGATGGGAGGGAACATAATCAGGACAGCCAGCCCAGCTGGCCAATGGGGTATTCCATACCATGTGACGTCATGCTCAGTATATGAAGGGTAGGCATGATCCAGGAAGTACCGATCGCTACTTGGTTATCGGTCAGCGCGGGTGGTGAGCAATTGCATTGTGCATCACTCATTTTGTATATTCTATCATTATTTATTATCATTATTTTCCCTTTTCTGTTCTATTAAACTGTCTTTATCTCAACCCACGAGTTTTTCTCACTCTTACCCTTCCGATTCTCTCCCCGTCCCATTGGGGGGCGGGGGGAGTGAGTGAGCGGCTGCGTGGTATTTGGCTGCCTGCCAGGTTAAACCACGACACACTGCCATGGGAAGGGTGGCGTATCCCCTGGGGGCCATTCCTGGAGAGTGGCACAGCAGAGAAGGCAGAGCACTCTGGGGTGCCCTAGCATGCAGGCAGTGGGAAGGATAAGGGGACCGGCAAAAGCAATTACACAGGCACTGGTAGGGGGCCTTGCCCACTGTGTTGGGTCTGGCTGAGATGGAGTTAATTTTCCCCATAGCAGCCCTCATAGTGCTGTGCTTTGTATTGACAATACACCAGTGTTTTGGCTACTGCTGAGCAGTGCTCCCACAGCATCAAGGCTGTCTCTCCAACATCCCCACCCCCACCCCCAAAGGCCACTAGGCTGGGGGTGGGCAAGATCTTGGGAGGGGACATAGCCAGGACAGCTGACCCAAACTGACCAAAGGGATGTTCCATACCATTTGACATCTGCTCAGCAATAAAAGCTAAGAGAAAGGAGGAGGAAGAGGGGCATTCATTATTACATTGTTTGTGCTGATGGGAAATAGAGAATAAATCTTTTGTTTTCCTTTGCTTCTGCACGTGGCCATTGCTTTTGTTTTATTGAACTGCCTTTATCTTGACCCAAGAGGTTTTTTCCATCTTATTTTCTCCCCTCCCATCCTGCTGAGGAAGGGAGTGATAGAGCGGCTTGGTGGGCACTTGGCAGCTAGCCAAGGTCAACCCACCACAGTCCTTTTTGACATCCTTTACTTGGCGGCTAGCCAAGGTCAACCCACCACAGTCCTTTTTGGCATCCTTTTTGGTGCTAAACATGGGACTTGAACCCATGACCCTGGGATTAAGAGTCCCGTGCTCTACTGACTGAGCTAGCCAGGGGACCCAGGGGACAGGGAATGGGGGTTGTGGTCAGTTCATCACATGTCTCTGCCGCTCCTTCCTCCTCACACTCTTCCCCTGCTCCAGCGTGGGGTCCCTCCCATGGGAGACAGTCCTCCATTAACTTCTCCAATGTGGGTCTTTCCCACGGGCTGCAGTTCTTCACGAACTGCTCCAGCATGGGTCCTTTCCACGGGGTGCAGTCCTTCAGGAAAGGACTGCTCCAGCGTGGGTCCCCCATGGGGTCACAAGTCCTGCCAGCAAACCTGCTCCAGCGTGGGCTCCTCTCTCCATGGGGTCACAGGTCCTGCCAGGAGCCTGCTCCAGTGCGGGCTTCCCACAGGGTCACAGCCTCCTTCGGGCACATCCACCTGCTCCAATGTGGGGTCCTTCACAGGCTGCAGGTGGATATCTGCTCCACCATGGACCTCCATGGGCTGCAGGGGGACAGCCTGCTTCACCATGGTCTTCACCACAGGCTGCAGGGGAATCTCTGCTCTGGAGCCTGGATCCTCCCCCTTCTTCTTCACTGACCTTGGTGTCTGCAGAGTTGTTTCTCTCACATATTCTCACTCCTCTCTTCCGGCTGCTGTTCCGCAGCAGGTTTTTTTCTCCCCTTCTTAAATATGTTATCACTGAGGCGCTACCACCATCGCTGATTGGCTCAGCCTTGGCCAGCGGCAGGTTCGTCTTGGAGCCAGCTGGCATTGGCTCTATTGGACATGGGGGAAGCTTCTGGCATCTTCTCACAGAAGCCACCCCTGTACCCCACCCCCCACTACCAAAACCTTGCCACACAAACCCAATACACCCACACACACGAAAAAGGGGTTATACTGGACTGGTTACAGGAAGACAACTATATGCCAGCCAAGACTCCTGGCAAGGATGAAACATAGTGAGCTGTCATGATTAATAATAGAGTTTAATTCTACACTGTGAGGCATAAAATATATTCAGAGCCCACCACATTACTGACGTGCTAGAAACTCATGGAGGGGATGTGCACAGAGTTGCCAGATAGTGGCAGAACTAGAAGAAGCATGAACATTTCAGCACACTGCTTCCTGCAATGCAGGGCTTGAAAGCTGTGCTGCTTTTGGACCCAGACTCTTACATCTTCCAAGTGCAATGCCCATGAGCACAGGGTGACAGACCTACTGGGCTCAGCAGTTGCACTGCTGCCGTCATTTTGGTCCTATCACTGCAGGCAAATCCTTAGAGTTGGAGGGGCTTAGGTTCATACACAGCTGATGTGCACTATGAGATGTGAACTCTGTAAACCCCTTTTCCTTATTTTAGCTATTATCTTTTCTCTTGATCTGTTACAATAACATCAGACCATCTTAGAGCCTTGCAACCTGTCCAACCCCACAGCACCTCTTCAGGCAGTTGTCTTATTCTTAAAACCAGACAAACTACAGAGACAGTCACAAAGAAATCTGTGATAAACAGTGAATTGAACTGAAGTCTCTGAGGCCTAGGTTAGTGAATCAGAAACTAGTTTTTGCAACCCAAAAATGCCCATTTTTCTGCCGTTTCCTTTCACAGTTCTTTCCTGAGGATGACCCTGTACTGCATACGGGCAGGACCCAGAAGAAAGGAAAATGACTGCAAAATCATATTGTGAACTCAGCCACTGAGAGACTGGAGAATTTCTGTGAAATCTCTCTGAAACCAATTTTAACCAACACATTCCTGAATATCTGACACCTAAATATTTTCCAGTTGATATTACACTCCAAAATATAAGCTTTACCACATACGACCCAGACTTATTCAACACATTTATTGTTCCATTTACCCATTCCCTTCTTTACTGCTAATTGAATACATTTACATTCATATTCTCCAAAGAGTTTGTCCTTGGGTCCACTATGGATATTATAATCCCAGTCTCCAGAAACGGGTGTGTGTCGGTTCAGACAGTCTCTGAACTCAAGTGTCCTGACCACAGGTCTATACTGATGCTGACAGTAAGTGGTTTATAAGATTTTTTGCTTTTGCTACTGTAATCTTTTTACTTTATTTGTGGTGTGTAGCTCATAAGCAATTGAATTGTGATGAACTTCTCTAAAAGCATTTAGACAGCTGTTTAAAATAATCTTTGCTGTCAGCTGGAGAACTTAGGGAGTAGGTTGTACCATATTTCATTCATATAGCTAAATTTCTTAAGAAGTAAACTTTTCTCAGAAGAATTCCTCTGACAGCTTGGAGCCACATCCATGCTGCATAAAATAAGATGTAGAAGTGGAGAGTCTAATGGGGAAAAGAAAGCTCCTGGGAAGTCTTCCCTATGTGTTGATTACACTTAGGTATAAACCCATACTGTTGCTGATTATGGTTTTTTTTTTGTTTGCTTGTTTAAATGTGTAAACCATTAATTATTGCATAAAAATAGGGTACTTCATCCACCCTGTAATTCATTATAATGCATAAGAAAAGACAGAATCCTTTGGCATTGGTATAGTCTAGCACATGAACACACAGTACAGGGGCTTTTCCCTACCCCAAGGATTAGCAGTAAAAAAGTCTACTGTCTTCTTTGAAGTCCTTCCATATATTTGTGATATTCTGAGTATAACGTTATGTGCTGCTTTTGGCTGGGATAGAGTTAATTTTGTTCATAGTAGCTAGTATGGGGCTATGTTTTGGATTTGTGCTGAAAACAGTGTTGATAATATAGAGATGTTTTCATTATTGCTGAGCAGTGCTTACACAGCGTCAAGGCCTTTTCTGCTTCTCACACCAATCCACCAGCGAGTAGGCTGGGGGTGCACAAGACATTGAGAGGGGATACAGCTGGGACAGCTGACTCCAACTGACCAAAAGGATATAACATACCATATGATGTCATGCTCAGCATATAAAGCTGGGGGAAGAAGAAGGAAGGGGGGACGTTCAGAGTTATGGCGTTGTCGTGGTTTAACCTGGCAGGCAGCCAAATACCATGCAGCCGCTCGCTCACTCCCCCCACCCCCCCAGTGGGACGGGGAGAGAATTGGAAGGGTAAGAGTGAGAAAAACTTGTGGGTTAAGATAAAGACAATTTAATAGAACAGAAAAGGGAAAATAATAATAATAATAATAATAATAATAATAATAATAATAATGATAATGATAGAATATACAAAATGAGTGATGCACAATGCAATTGCTCACCACCCGTGCTGACCGATAACCAAGTAGCAATTGGTACTTCCTGGAACACACCTACCATTCATATACTGAGCATGACGTCACATGGTATGGAATACCCCATAGGCCAGCTGGGCTGGCTGTCCTGGCTATGCTCCCTCCCAACACTTGTTTGTTTTTTTTCTTTTTAAGCTGACTGTCCTTGACTAGCAGGGAACTTAGCAACAACTGAAAACATCAGTGTGTTATCAACATTCTTCTCATACTAAATCCAAAACACAGCACTAGGAAGAAATTTAACTCTATCCCAGCTGAAACCAGGACAGGTGTTTTGTCTTCCCAAGTAACGGTTACGCGTGATGGAGCCCTGCTTTCCTGGAGATGGCTGAACACCTGCCTGCCAATGGGAAGTAGTGAATGAATTTCTTGTTTTGCTTTGCTTGCATGCACAGCTTTTGCTTTCCCTATTAAACTGTCTTTATCTCAACCCACGAGTTTTACCTTTTTTTTTCAATTCTCTCCCCCATCCCACCGGGGGGCAGTGAGTGAACGGCTGTGTGGTGTTTAGCTGCCTGCCGGGTTAAACCACAACACGTTATAAAAAAGATCTTTTATAGTCTGCATTCTTGTGAAAGGGATGTATATATACACCACAGTCTCTTAAGAGGAAACAGTTACTTTACAAGCACAATCACATTTTAAATGTGAATATTTCCAAAGATTTTTATTTTTAACCATGATCAGATGTTTCAGACTACATTAAAGAGAGAACATTATAAACAACTCCAGTTTAGGGCAAGAGGAATACAAACCAAGGTCTGAGTACAAAGAATTTGGGATTTTTGTTTCATTCCTACATTGATAATTTAATTTAAAATTGGTTTCTACTAATTTTAGTCATATCTGAAACTAAATTTCAGCCCAGAGCATTTTTTACAAGGAAAAGATGAGGGCTTACAGTGGAAATGCTGGACAAGCACCTCTAAGTTGCACTCAGAGAGAAAGGACCATGTAAGGGGAAGGTGGGGAATGCAGGAAAACACAACTCCCTGCCATGCATTTGGGATTTTCTCTGTCTCAGGTTTCTGTATCAGGGATAATCCCTTGGAGTGCTGCAAAAATTGGTTATTGATAGTGAAATTTCCATGACTGCTTAGAGGGATTACATGCTTCAGTCCTACTGACCGTAATACAAATTAGACATTTAAATCCTTGAAGTGCTTTTGAAAAACTGATACTGAAATGTGCGCAAAGGTTACAAGTTCAATTCAAGACTGCTTTGCAAGTACTGGGAAAGCATGGTCCCAGTGTCCGCCACTGGCAATTTCATGAGTAATAGCCTGAATATTCTCACTCATTTCAGCAGTCTCCCCTGTGTTGTAAAAAAGACCTTGCAGCTTCTCGATGAAGACTGATGTGCATTCTGTGTACCTTCTGCTTGGGTCTGATGCCACATTTCCCCTCCTAAGGTTTTGGTCAGAAAGAACCAAGTGTGAAATTCAGAGAGGCTTATCAAACTCTGTGGGTAGCACCAAGGACTGCAAATTAAATCCCCACCACACAGACAGGTTGAGAAAGGGAGCAGCTGACTGTAACCTTTTGAACTTTCTGAGAAAGTCAAGTATTGTCTCACAGCCTAATGTTTCTGTTTGTCCCTTTGGTAGCTGTTTCTATTCTTCTCTATGGAAAAAGCAAGATGTTTGAATCTTGAGGACATTTTATACGCGCTTCTGAGTAGCCCCAGTGCACAAATAAACTGTGTAGGTGCTTTGTGATCAGAATAATCTCACATGATCAGTCATACACTGTTCTCTTGTCAACAGCAGCCATCTAGGACCAGCCTTGTGTCCTGGAATGAATCCAGAATAAACAAGCACCCTGATGGAAATGCTCCATAAACACCCAGAATCTGGAGACATTCTTAACTTGCAGGATGTCAAATTTTTTTCTGGGAAGTAAGAAACTATTATATTCAACATAAGGCCATTTTATTGGATGAAAGATTTAGACATGGAAAATTTCAAGCAAATTAATTTATGAAGAGTGTGTGCAGATGTTTAAAAAACATTTAAAAAAACCCCATTCTTTCCAAAATACTGGGTAGGATACACATAGGGCCAGATCTCTGATGACATAAATGAGAAAATATACTGGAGCTAATGAAGCTGCTTCCCATTTGCATCCTTAGATATTATGGTCCCTTCATATTGCTCAGAGAACTAGCTAAATTAACAATATAGCATTACACCCTCTCCCCCCCCAGTTCTTGGGAGACATATAGCTCCTTGTCCCATTGTCGTGGTTTAACCTGGCAGCAGCCAAATACCACGCAGCTGCTTGCTCACCCCCCCGCCGGGTGGGATGGGGGAGAGAATCAGAAGGGTAAAAATGAGAAAAACTCGTGGGTTGAGATAAAGACAGTTTAATAGGGAAAGCAAAAGCCGCGCACGCAAGCAAAGCAAAACAAGGAATTCATTCACCACTTCCCATCGGCAGGCAGGTGTTCAGCCATCGCCAGGAAAGCAGGGCTCCATCACGCGTAACGGTTACTTGGGAAGACACATGCCATCACTCCGAACGCCCCCCCTCCTTCTTCTTCACCCAGCCTTATATGCTGAGCATGACATCATATGGTATGGAATAGCCTATTGGCCAGCTGGGCCAGCCGCCCTGGCCACGCTCCCTCCCAGCCCCCTGCACATCTGGCAGGGCATGGGAAGACGAAAAGTCCTTGACTAGCGTAAACACTACCTAGCAACATCCAAAACATCAGCGTGTCATCAACATTATTCTCACACTACATCCAAAACACAGCACTATACCAGTTAATAGGAAGAAAATCAACTCCATCCCAGCCAAAACCAGGACAGTATCCACCCCTTATTCCATACCATTTACATCATGCTCAGGTCCCACACTATCCAATACATTCTCATTACCCACCACCCCCCTTCCCATCCTTTGATATAATACACAGATATCATTCCCTTAGTCTATGGACCACCGCTGTAAAATGTCCATAAAATATCCATAAATGTCCACAAAATGTCCACTGCGTTCATTTAGTCCATGACTTTGGGCTCCATCTGTTATGGTGGTCACTCAGGTCAGCAGAGGTGGTGTGTTGCGTGGAGTTACTGGGCACCAAAGCCGGCTCAGGTCGGGTCACTGCTGCACTTGCACTGCTTCTTGTAAAGTTTGTCCTCCGTTGGTTCAGGTGGTTCCTGCTATAGTAATTCCTATAACATGCAACTCAAATCATGGGTTACAACAATTTAAAGGTATATCCATTACAATCTCCACCCCTGGTCCCTTTGGGCCAGACCATAGGGTTTAATGTTGCAATGAACTCCTCCCCTTGCCCCTGCTCCGGCTTAGACTTATCCACAGACTGCAGTCTCTTAGGGGTGTACCTGCTCCAAGTGGAGCCTTACCTATGAGCCACAGTCTCTCCAGGGGTATACCTGCTGCGGCACAGACTTATCCACTGCCACAGTCGCTTCAAGGTGCACCGGTCCCAGCGTGGCCTTACCCATAGCCACAGTCCCTTCAGAAGTAAACCTGCTCCAACACGGCCTTACCCATGGCTGCAATCTCTCCAGGGGTGTACCTCCCCTGTCATGGGCTTATCCACGGCCACATGCTTTGAGGTGCTCCAGCATGGCCTCATGCACAGCCACTGACGCTTCCAGGTGTACCTGCTGCAGCATGGACTTATCCACAGCCACAGATGCTTCGAGGTGTACCTTCTCCAGCATGGACTTATCCTTAGGCCACAATCCCTTCAGAGGTATACCTGCTGCGGCACGGACATAATCATGGCCACAGACACTTCAAGATGTACCTGCTTGGGCATGGGCTTATCCACAGTCACAGACGCCTCGGGGTGTCCTGTCCCGCATGGACTCAGCCACAGGTCACAGTCCCTTCAATTCGAGTTCACGCTGCAGTTCCAGCCTGTCCAGTACAGCAGCACAGAAGCAGCAGCGATGCCCTGGCCGTCTGCCAGCCCAGGCGTATCCCCATTGCTGTTATCAGAATGTTCCCAGGCACAGCACAGTAAGACGATAAGCAGTGCAGCAGTACAGCAAGCAGCGAGAGCAAAAAAGCAGCCACTAACGAGCACAAGACTCTAATACACATTAAGGCAAGCAAGCCCCATGGCAAGCACAAGAGCCTGCGAATTAATAGCTAAACAGCAGTAACAGCTATAAATTCAATCTAGCACATTCCAATCAAACCTGTCGTTATCTCGAACCCTTCGAGCCCCACGTTGGGCGCCAAAAAGGACTGTCGTGGTTTAACCTGGCAGCAGCCAAATACCACGCAGCCGCTTGCTCACCCCCCCGCCGGGTGGGATGGGGGAGAGAATCAGAAGGGTAAAAGTGAGAAAAACTCGTGGGTTGAGATAAAGACAGTTTAATAGGGAAAGCAAAAGCCGCGCACGCAAGCAAAGCAAAACAAGGAATTCATTCACCACTTCCCATCGGCAGGCAGGTGTTCAGCCATCGCCAGGAAAGCAGGGCTCCATCACGCGTAACAGTTACTTGGGAAGACACACGCCATCACTCCGAACGCCCCCCCTCCTTCTTCTTCACCCAGCCTTATATGCTGAGCATGACATCATATGGTATGGAATAGCCTATTGGCCAGCTGGGCCAGCCGCCCTGGCCACGCTCCCTCCCAGCCCCCTGCACATCTGGCAGGGCATGGGAAGATGAAAAGTCCTTGACTAGCATAAACACTACCTAGCAACAACCAAAACATCAGCGTGTCATCAACATTATTCTCACACTACATCCAAAACACAGCACTATACCAGTTAATAGGAAGAAAATCAACTCCATCCCAGCCAAAACCAGGACACCCATACAGCCAGGTCAGGACATTCCTCTTCACTTAAGGCACATTTGTGGTAGATAAAGGTAAAACTGTTTATCTGGCAGTTGTGCTTCAGCAAACTGCTTTTATATGTGAAATTGTCTATAAACGACTTCCAGTTTCAATTAGAAAAGAAAATGGATCCCAGACCAGAGTCAAACCTTACCTACTCTGGGATCCAAAACATTAACACGATTGTGGGACTCCTACCTTGCAGGTAAGGGTCTGATAGGATTTTAAACCAGCTTGCTGGGTTTTTTTTACCGATCTGCAGGCTCCTGGTGGAGATGCTGAAGATCTGCCCCAGTAGATGCAATGTGTTGCTACTGCTTTTGGTCCCTCAGCCAGTGTGTATCCAGGGCTGGCTCAGGACCTCCACATGGCACCTGTGTTAAATTGTACAGCAATACCCAGAATGGCATAGAGCACCATTGATATGCACATCATCTGCACCTAAAGCTGTAGATTAATGATCCCCTGGAATACAAAGAAATAGTGTGTGAATACAGTATTAAAAGGTATATAAGCACGGGGGCAAAACAGAGGTGAAGCTATAAAAACACCTGTGTCCTTTAGCATTGACCTACTGAAGGGTGGTACTGCCATCACATGAATGAATATTTGGCCCTTAACTTTTTTTGCTGTAATAGTGCACATGACATTTCTTATAATTCTTCTGCTTCTACCAATGCTTCGCTCTAGAGAGTGCCAGCATTTAACGGCACAGGTTCATATCTGACAAAGGGATCTCTAACTACTCTCCAGTATTATCCCATTTACAGAAATTGCTGCTTCTCCATAAAATCAGTAGTGAGAATACTACCTCTGAGAAAAACATTTCCATCCTCAAACTGCCCAAGGGAGGAATTAAAGAGAAAAGTATATACATCACAACAGGATATACTCCTGTGTGTTATTGCTATTTCAGTATGCAGGCCTTTATCTCTGCTCCTGCCTTTCCACACGTCGCTGTTCATTATCTTTCCCCTTGCAATGAAGCTCCAAGGCATTTCGACACTCTCTGCAGTTGAGAAAGAAGAGATGCTTGCAAAGAATTAGATTAGTGTATGGAAGGGGAAATTCTACTTGGGGTTATGCCCTTAGCAAGCCGTGTTGCAACATCTGTATATTATTATACTGCAAAGTCTATCATTCTGATGCTGTTCTACCCCTAAGAAAACCTCCCAGATGCCCTGCAAATTTTCTGGTTTTATATATTTGATTCGATTAAAATTATAAAAAGTACTGGTTGAAACGTTTGCATACAAATATTTATTTTTGCAGAAAAACGCTATTCAACAGAGATATTTTGGGAGAGGAGAGAATTACTTTCACAGAAGGAAATGTGACACCAACAAAGGGGCCAGGAGAGTGTTAGGAGAGTAGCAGAAACATCCAAGGGGCAAGAAGAAAAAGAAACAAGCATTGATGCACTCTTTCCTCATTTCCTTCTTTCTGAATTCTGTAGAAGAAAAAGGGAGCAACCAAAACAGTTATGATTGTGTCAGGTCCTGGCCTAAGAAACTAGTGTGGCTTGGGGTAGTTGCTGTGTCATGCATGTCATGGGAATTTGTATGCAATGCAGGCGAGTGCAAGTGAGAGCCTCCTTTTCTACTCCCTTTTGCCTCTGCTCATGTAAATCTGTACCTGGATCAGGCACAGCTACAAAGGCATCAAAGTTTCTCAGAGGAAGGGTGGAAAGATGGGAGTGTATGATTGTCTGATTTTTAGATGACTGTGATACTGCCAACATTTGCTCTTTGCAGAAAATTAAAAATGTTTTTCAGTCTCGAGTTTGGGGGCGGGGAGGGGAACTGCTGTAGACAGGCTGTATTTCCCATACTGTTTGTAATAAGGGCCTGGCAAGCGTGGTGTGCACCACCATGGTCTGGCAGGGATCTGCACGGTACCAGGTGTCAGCCTGGAGGCTGATAGTGCATTAGTACAGCAACCCATGAGACTGGAACAAGCAACATAAGTCATCTCATGATCCCATACAGATATTCAATGGCAAGGAGATATTCATCATGAGTCATATTCATATAAAATGCAATAAAAGTCTGCAGCGTAATATGGTAGCACTGATTGTCCAAATGTTTTTAGGCTAGACTATCTTTGTTGTAAATACAAAGGCAGGGCTGGAGATCACTGCTTTATATGCAGATTTGGCAGGGCCTGGGATGCTGTATGCACCCGAGAGGTGTTTATAAATTGGAGATAAATCAGAGAATAGAAGGAGAGAATTTGGTGAGGAAGTTAGAAGGAATGATACATAAGAGGGTAAGAGAAGAAGCCAGTAGGCACATCCATTGGGTAAACAGGGTAGGAGGGAGGAATTCAGTGGGTTTCAATGAGATCTTGAAAGCAAGTAAGAATAGCATGTTAGGAGGATGTTTCTGTCAGGAAGTGAAAGGCTAGACACAACAAGGCAAAAGAGTAGTCTGTATAGTCTGCTGGATTATCAAGGACAAAAATTAAAACATCCAAACCAGAAGTTAACCCAAGTCAAGACTGGTCTGGGATTCCATGGGGAAACCCTTTTTGCTTGAGTCATTTAGGATGAAATCAGCACGACCACTGGGGAGATATTTTTGGGAATAGTGCCCTTGAGAGAGCAGGAATATCAGGGGTGACCAGTCTTAGCTCCTGAGCTTATGCTGCTGGCAAGCAGTACAAGCAGGACTCCCGTGCCACTTCACATGATCAGCAGCAGGGCTATGCTAGCCCAGTGGCTCTGGGTTAATCCTAGGAGTAAGGGAAGTAAAGCCAGCAGGGCTGCTCAGACCAACCTGACTGCCCCCCCCCCCCCCCCCCCAAGCCACTGGCATCTAGTGTCTGTGAAAAACTCCCAGGTGTCTGTCACCCCACACCCCAAGCTCTCTGAGCAATGCCCTATAATCCTTAAGCTCTAACTCTTCAAAGGTTTTGGCACGTGGCTTGTAGGATGAAAAGGGGTGTCCACCCTGCACAAGATGGTCTTTTAGATCTCTCACAGCTCCATTTCCTCAGATCTGAAAACAGTGACAAATCCAGTAATGTCAGGGGTGAGTGAGATGGTGAAATGAAAATAATATCTTTGCCTCAAGCCTTGTGTCTTTTGTATAAGATTGTTCATGCCAAAGGGTTATTAGTTGACAGATGTACCCGAGACACTGCTGTATGTTTATTTATAGTGACATAATGTCAAGACAACAGTGAACTGAGTCTAAGGGAAAATTAAAATATTATTCGAAAAAGAAGAAAAATGACAAGAAAACTTCATTAATGCAATGATGTTGATAATTGACAAGCATGCACACACAAACAGATTTAGAGGTGGCACTTTTACTTCCATCAGAAGGCTCTTCTGTTTTGTGTGGGGACTTTAGCCCAGCAAACTTCCTAAGTATTTTCCAGAACTTGGTCATAAAATAGGTATTAATATTATGTAATTGTGGTTCTGTTCATTAAAGTCCTGATCCCAAAAACTGATTCCTCAGCAAAATTCAGCATAGAAATAGTGGTCCAATTTATGGGTCCTTTTGAAGATAGAGAGTCAAAGTCCATATTCTTACTTCTCAGGTGCTGTAATGGCCTGGTGGACTGCAGCTGCTTGTTCATCCTCCATTTCTTCCAGCTTTCCAAACCTCCCACGCAGACCACCCTAATTCCCCCAACCTCTGTCTGCTGGGTCCTCCCCCTACCCATCCCTGAGATGTCTTGTCTTCCTACCATGACTCACACAGCTCATACACATGCAGGAGATGAAAGAGGGTTCCTGGAGACAAAGACAGCAAAGATCAAGACTTCGAGCTATGCTTTCTTTTTGCCAGTCTTCCTGTTTGTCTTGCTTTCTCATTGACTGACAAATACAAATGTAGAGCATCATCTCTAACATTACCCAGTCTCAGAGCCCCTTCGACCTTTCAGCATAACCCTGTTTGTAGGAGCCATCCATAAGAATGATATTACTTTCAATCTGTATGTGCACATACAGCTCTTCAGGGTGTGAGGACACACTATCAGCTGCCAAAGTGTGAGGGTTTATCCATTTTTTTATATCAGCTGAGGGACTAGCACAGAGCATCTTGCTTTTCTGGTGAAACTCAGAATATCATCTGACCAATTCAGAGACCCAGCAGACCAGAGTGCATGGTCCTGAAAGAGGAGCTTTATGAGCACCTCTCACATGGCAGAGCAAGCACCAGGATGTTGAAAGCTGGCCACACACGGTCACATCCTGCCCGTCTCCAATGAGGGCATTGGAGGAAGGTATAGAAACTCCCCAAGAGGCAGATTGAGAAAAATCTGTCCCCTGGGAGTCCTCTAATCCTAACAGAGGCTGGTCAGGTCTGAGATGTGAGCTGCTACGGCCCTTCTGAAAAGAATTTTCTATTGAAATGTTTCACATTCTTGCTAGTGTTTAAAGATCCACCTCTTATTTGAATCTTGCTATAAGTGCAAAACATTTGTATTGGAAAACTGTCCCTCTTCTAAAGGCAAGCATCCAATATGCATGGCTGCAGCAAGAGAACGCTGATGAGAAAAGTTCTTGAAAATCAGATCTCCTAGGATCTGACAACCCATTGAGCTCTCAGCTGCCTGGTGGGCAGTTTTTCACTTCACTGTACGCAATTAACATTAACCTAATTCACCACTGTTTTGTAGAACTTAATTTTAGCAAAATATGTTGTGAGAGCTAGAGATTTTTATGTTCAGTTCAATATGAATTTGCTCATGTATTGATCTGGAGACTGTCAGGGATTCATTTATTTCAGGATTTAACCAAACCACTAGACTATGTTCATTAGTGAAAAAATATGGTTATTTTATTTTGTTTTTCTCTCCTTTTGCAGAGAATGATGACTAAATAAAAAAAACCCACAACTCCACCCTTGAGATGTTTTCCTAGCTGTTGTTTGTGTGGAGGCAGGGAGAGCAGAGAGAAGGAGGAGAAGTAAGATAAAAGGGAGGGGAAGGCTGTGGAGAGAAAGTACATTTAGCTCTAATTTGTATGATTCACACAACTGCTGTAAAAGGAAAATTGTGCAAATTTCAAATGTGAGGCCAAATTAATTTCTGGTGCTGCTCCACTAGCCTCTGTGGAGTGCTGCCAGAAAGGGCTTTAGCCTAATATTATATACCAGGAAAATGGGGAGCTTGTTCTTCCACAGAGAAATATGTGAAAAGATCCCAACATTGCACTGTCAAGCCTTATTACTTGGGAGCCATAAATCCAGTTGTTATAATGGTTAAAAGGTAAAACGCTGTGTAGGCAAATGCCCTGCACGGCGTGGGTGTGTACGTCCATGGCTATCTCCCTGCACCTCAAGCACCCGGGCTGGCCTCCCTGGGGCGCAGAGGCACGCACGCACGCAAGCTGAGAAGATGCAGCGGTGCCCAGGAGCATCCCTCCCTGCCTGGGCAAGCGGGTCGGCAGGCCACCAGGAGCAACCCTGACCTGTACCGCTGCCTTGGCAAGCTAGATGAATACAACCATGCCGTGAGCATGGCTTGGGAGGATGGGGCTGTGCTCCCGGGCCAGTAGTGCCTCGCAGCATGCAGAGGAGCTGTGGTCACCGAGGCGGGAGTTGGCACTTCCAACAGGCCTTTGCCTCCCACAGTCTGTCAGCAGCTGGATCCTCCGGCCTTATTAGCATGCTCTGGCTCCCCAGCTAGCTTGCTGAAAGGTCACTGCAGATCCCAGCAAGGACGTTCCCTCCATCTGTGCCTTTCTGAGCGTGAGGGTGATGCGTTGCGAACCAAAGACTGAGAAATATATTCAGCCAGTAACTTTCGCCGCAAACAGATACTTGGTTTGTCATTGTGCTGTATATGCTCTGTTAAAAGCCTTGAATTTAAAGCTGCATATTAAGAAGCGGCTACAAACGACAGAACTTGACAAGTGGCCAACATGGTGGAAAAAATGGCACCACATTTTGTCAAAAAGTTGCAAAATTCAAAAAGTTTTGACCAGTACTACTGACAGAAAAAAATTCTGTATTCCTAATGCAACTTTGAAGACACCTACATGGAGTTAATTAGAGAACTAGATCCCTGCTTTACAGTGTTTGGAGTGAATCAAAAAATCCCTGTGCAAAGAAGACACATCTCTTTAGGACTTTCTTGACTTTAAAGAGTAAAGGCACCCCCTCCCTGTTGGATTTCATAGGACTTTACTGAAAGGTTGCAAAGAAAATAGTTGCAATGAATTACTGTAAAGTTAAAATTGTTGTATTGCCCACATGCCTGCCTCAGGCCCTGCAGTTTGCTACACTTGTTCATGTTGAATAAAGACTGCTGCTTGCAAAAAGTGCTATTATTAACCCCATTTCTCCCTGGTGCAATGACTTCTACAATAACAAGTGGCCCCTTGGCATATGACCTGAACAAATGTACATAAACTTTATACATAAACTTTCAGTCTTTTTTTAATGAAGTTTTCATTAAACTAGATAAGAACAAAAGAAACCATCGCCAGTGGAATAAGCAAGCTCTTCATCTAGTGCCAACAGAATTATTGCCAGGTCTTTTTATTGAAAAAGAATGAGATTCTTTGTGGAAATCCAAACAAGGTTGCTTCTTAGATGTAGGCTGGCAAGTGGCAAATTAAAGAGTTCAAACCAAACCCCATTTGTGTAACAACAAAGCTCGGAAGGATTCTGCCTCTTCTTTTGCCTCCCATTTCAGCTTTGTTATAATTCCCTCTTAGATACTCCAACTTAGATTCAATATGACTAGGGCTTTTCCAAATCATCTAGAATAAACAGAACAACACAAGTTCTTTTTTTGTACTGCCAGAACATTCATGTACCATTTCTATTATAAAATGCCATCTTCATGTTTTAGGGTTATACTCTGATATTCATGAAGGGTTTTTATAAACATTTCTCAAAAATTATCTGATTTCAGTTTCTTAGGTAGTGTGGGGAACGTCCAGTTAGCTACCGACAAGGTCCAGTACAGATTCAGCTGCCAGAATTCAATAAGGCAACATTGTCTGAGAATAAACATGGTGGATCTGTAATGCTTCAAAATATATATATATTTTATATTACATGCAGGGTGATCAAAATGCATAAAAGTACTTAATGCATAATAATATGCTGAAGCTTGCACATGAAGCTTATTCCTTCACCTTGCGTAACTGTAAACTGCAGGCATGGACCTGGATGAAGATCTGGATATGAAATATTTTCAGACAGACACTGACTCTGAAAACTATGAAAGAGGGATTCACCTCACAGTTAATGAAAATGCCTTGGGAACAGTGATGTGAGTCCTGATCCTGCCTCAAAACCAAAACTCTTACTGGCTTGCGAATACAATGGAGTCTGCTCTGACCCAGTTTTCAGCCCCTTCCTCTGGATTATTACAGGAATCTGAAGACCCTGAGCACTAGAGGCCAAAGGTTTTCTGTGTAGATGGAGGAAATGCAAAGCAATGCAAAACCAGATGAAAAATCTAACCAGATGAATGTCGCAAAAATTAGTGGATACTAAAGATATCAAACATTAGTAGCTATTTTCCTGTGCAATGCAGGTTTGCAGCCTAGCAAACAGGGTGTCGTGGTTTAACCTGGCAGGCAGCCAAATACCACGCAGCCGCTCGCTCACTCCCCCCGCCCCCTCAGTGGGACGGGGAGAGAATCGGAAGGGTAAGAGTGAGAAAAACTCGTGGGTTGAGATAAAGACAGTTTAATAGAACAGAAAAGGGAAAATAACACTACTAATAATAGAATATACAAAATGAGTGATGCACAATGCAATTGCTCACCACCCGCGCTGACCGATAACCAAGTAGCGATCGCTACTTCCTGGATCACGCCTACCATTCATAGACTGAGCATGACGTCACATGGTATGGAATACCCCATTAGCCAGCTGGGCTGGCTGTCCTGATTATGTTCCCTCCCATCTTGTGTACCTAGCTCAGTCAGTAGGCACGGGAGCTGTCCTTGGACTAGGAGGGCACTTAGCAACAACTGAAAACATCAGTGTGTTATCAACATTCTTCTCATACTAAATCCAAAACACAGCACTAGGAAGAAGTTTAACTCTATCCCAGCTGAAACCAGGACACTGGGTTATTTGAAAAACAGCAATTTTATTCTGGCAAATGCTGTTTCTTGCTAGGTTAATCAGTGCTTTTAAGATGCAGGGAGCATTGGAGGATTATTTTAGCTTTACAGATGTATAAAAAGAGAACATAATCAATTAAAGCTGCCACTGTAAATACTTCAGAGCCAGGATGATTCCCTTCAACTGTTTGTCAATGAATGGCATTATTCAATATGTGTAATCCTTCAGAGATTAAGAACCATTAGCTAATAAGTTATGCCTTAGTGAATCTGTAACATCTGCAGTTTCCTGATCACAGAAATGCATTTGTCACAGCGAGCACAGAGAGGAAACAGGCAATCATTCCCCAGCTGAAAACCTTATGAAAGCAGGGACCTCGGAGAGGAGGCCGTGGGGAAGGGAGCCGGCTCTGCACGCTGCTTGTTCCCTTGCACAGAAAAAGCAGAGCTGATGATTAAAAAAATCTGCAGAGACCCAGGGCTTTAAAAGACAAACCCAACAAGTCCAAACCCAACAAACCTGAATACTTGTGGATTTTTGAAGCAGCAGGCTCAAAAGAAACCACCTTGAAAGCAGAGAAGGCTGCTAGGCTCTTTGCTGCTCTCAGAATCCTTGTAAGTAACTCTCCCCGCAATTATCAGCGGAGTCTATTTCATCACAACAGATTTAATTGTGCATTGACGCTGAGAGGGGGGGAGGGAACGAGATGACAGGCAGCCCTGAGGAAGAGATTTATCCCCTCCCATTGGGCAGTTTGATAAGAGATGTTGATTCTGCACGGTCTCACAATGGCTTTTTTATTTGTTTACTTAATACTGGGCTGTTTCAGAAATGCGCACAGCTGAGCTGACAGGAGATGCAAACAGAGTGCATTCGTTTGGGAATTATGGGGGTGGCGATACACAGGAAAATAGCTTCTGTCTTCTTCACAAGAAAGTCAGCTGATAAACTGATCTTAAGACAACATATCTTCCTTCCTATAAAATGCAATAACAGATGGATCTTATGACCTTGATGGCCTTCTGCTGAGTTTATTCCTAACTGGGGAGGGAAAGGGGGAAGCTTTCCTTGGCAAACGTATTACACAGCTCCTATATGAATCATGCGGCTGTGCTTAAAGCAAGAGCCAACAATACCAGCATAGTGGGCCACATATCTTTCAAAGCAAGCAAGTTCACAAAGAAGTCCCTTGCACACAGAGATAAGCTGCAGCAGCCCTTTCATTAAACATCCGCTGTGTACTTCCCATCATAGCGGTGGGATTGGCCCAGGGGACGGCTGACTGACGAGAGCCAGCAGCCCCTCTCATGGCTTCTCATTTTGTTATTTAGGCCAGATTTTCCTCACAGCACTCAGCAGAGGGCAAAGAGAAACACACCATTTATGTTACCCTATTAAGTACACACAGCTTTTGCAGCCCTGCATCATGCTGTAGCCTTTCTCATCCCTGTCTTGGCACTGTGCAACAGAGTAAACATCATAAAGAACATAAAAAGGAGCTTTCCTGAATTTTCCCTGGACTTCCCTGGCAACAGAAAGCTTTAACAGGGTGAGGTTTTTTCCCCTCAAGAAAACATTCCTCCTGCCCTTCTTACTCCTCAAATAAAGTTGGCAAAAACTCAAGTCTTGTGCTTGAGGACAATGCTCAGGGGTCCCTCCAGGAAACTCCATTCAAAAGAGTTAATGCAGCAGCTCACTTGCCTGCTTTGAATCATACTATGTCTGTGGTCACTTTTCCTCCCCTTGAATTAACTTTGCTTTGTAGTATCCAAATTGTTACGGCTCACTCCTACCGCACAGGTTGATGGCAGTGATCAGGCATCAGGCCAGGCTTTCTCCTACCTTGCACCTCAGATGGCCCTTTATATATATATCGCTGTGTGTGCATAAAACACTGCTATCTCGGACTGATTGTTATCTTACACTCTGTTGCTTCTAAAAAAACACATACCCTCTTCTAAAAGATCCAAGAGTGCTTCCACTTAATCCTCTCAGCATTTACGGCTGTTAAAGTTTGTGCTGGTACAGAACCAAGACCCTAGGGCAGGCCCTAATTTTATGAGGTGCTATATGTGAGTCCTGACTCAGGACATTGTGAGCCAAAAAGAACTCGGAGACACAAACAAGTCAGGATGGGGTGCAAGTAGGATGCATGCACTCAAAATAGTGTGCATAAGTGTCTTAGGCCCTGGTGAGTCTTCACAATATAATTGTCCTTATTGTTATGATGGGGAAACTGAGGTAGAGAATTAAAGTGGCTGAGTTATTTTCCGAGGGAGGCGGTGTGCCTGAGGTGTCATTATTGCTGCACAGTGATTGAAAATGGGATTAGAATTCAGAAGAGCAGGTCTGTGAGGTCTGTAATAGGACCACAGGTCAGGGATTCCCAAACAACAATATTCAAACCTCAGTAAGACCATCCGTGGCTTGGCACAGAGCTGAGAGCTACCACTGCCAGTGATGGTGCCAGCTGCCACCACCAGTGGAGGCATTTGGCAGCAGAGGTTTGTGGACCTCAGGTTGAGTTGTGTCCCCTTTAAGTAGATTTGTATTAAACAGGAAGGCTAACATTTTCGATCATAACTAGTGACACCTCCTTCTCAGGTGTCCTGTTTGAGAGGCTTTACAGCGATCTGCTTGAAAGGGAAGCAGGCACACAAGCTGCTCGCTGAGAAGCAGAATCCCACTCCCTTCCTTTCCTGACTGCCTGGGCTGAGTCATGGCGCCCCATTACCCGGCATTCAGTGCCCATGTAGCATTGCCCAAGTTAGAAACACCAAGGGGCAAAATTCAAAGCATAATTCATAGATTCTCCTGTTTTTTCACCTGAGGTACCAGCTGCAATACACATTTTGTGACCAGCCAGAGGTCAGTGGCCAACATGCAAGTGCTATTCACAATTTGGAAAATTGGAAACTATCCTAGATCTAGGATATGACTTTAAATAGAGAAATAAACATGTTGCAAATGCAACAAACAGTTTTGGCTATTGGGCAGCATGCACTGCAGCAGTGGAAGTCCAGGTTCAAAATTCTGTCCCCTAAAAGAGGCTCAATTAATAGAAAAAAAAAGTGCCAATGCCAGATGTCTGCCCATTAAGGCAGTTTTGCCACTTTCTTCTCTTTCTTTTTGTCCATCTGGAAGGATGAAAGATTCACATGTAGCATCACCAGGGCATTTCTCAGGAGGAGGAAGCCATCCTCTCCCTCTTCTGCGGTGCAGTTTAACTAATGCAAACACAGCACTAGCATGCCTGACTCCAGTAAATCTCTGTTTGGGCAGAACTCAATGTAGATCTTTTACGTGGAGTCTGAAAGTCACCTGGTCTATTTGGTGTGGGTCAAACGCATGGCAGGGAACGTGCTAACAACTAAACTGTAAAGACAACTGCAGGACTATGCCTGATCCTGTGCCCTGGCCCCTCAGGTTTGCTAGAACATAACCTAAATGAATGCATTACTGCCACAGAAAAACATGCTGCAAAAAATCACCCAGACTTTGCTCTAAAATTCAATTCACCTGGCGCAAATTCACTTGGCTCTGAAATCATCTTCATTTTTTCATCTTTGAACATACAGTGAATTTCTTCTAAGATTACAGTTCTTTACAGAGTGAGGTGGAGGATAGGCAAGTGATGACTCATTAAGTTTTTGCTAAATGTATGTGTAGTTTGAAACAATACTACTATACATAAGGTAAAGATGCCTAAGAAGAGCAAGAAAGGACTTTTTATTAGTACCAAAACAAAAAAGAGGGAGAAGAGAGGAAATCTTTTCCCCACATTCTTATTACTGCATAGTTGGGAAGGTTGAAGCCTGAACCTTTAACCCCCATAAAATTTCCATGTGAAAGAAATGAATTCACTTAAGACAGTTCCATCTTCCTGCTTGTTTCCTCAGCTGTAATAAAATTACTAACATGCCCCAAGGACCTGCCTTAGGTTCCCCCAGATCAGATGTTTCATATTTCTGAGCCAAAAGAGAACAAGACAGAAAGTTTATGTCAGTCAGTTATCAGGGTTCCCATTTCAATTCCTGTTCCCATGTTCTGACATTAGAGTGATGAGCATACACATGTTTTTGGGGAAAAGCATGAATGTATTGGTGGGCAATATCTGTAAGACTTATCATTTCATAGAACAGTTTGCACCTGCATGGGTGGAAGAAAACTCTGGCCTCACTCGGTGGCTCCCACTTACTTGCCTGGATCAGGTTCATAGGAATGTTGTATGAAATAATATATGAAATAGCATGAAAAGGAATGTTTCTTCACAGTACACAGATATCATGAGCTGATCCTTAGCTGGACAAGGCTGACTTTTAAGACAAAAACTCAGTTTATATAATACTACATGATAATATAATGTGGACTAGCCACAAGCTCTGCATGGGGAATGGGCTGAGCTGGGCTCTGCTGCAGACTGCGTGGCATAAGAGAACACGTGTCATTTCAGTGCATCTGATATCCTCACCTGTAAGCTATGACCACACTTACTTTTCCTGAATCTTTATTCAGAGTGTATTTGCTCTGTGAGAGGGACTGCCTTTTGCTGCATATTCTCTGGGACCTAACTCTAAGTGTCTGCCTCAGCTGCACCGCCTTGAGATAGTACTTTAATACAAACACTTTGTTATGAATAGCAGCTCTCCTACCTCAGAAAGAGGAGTGTGCAGGTGTAGAACTGATTCTTCCTTTTGACCTCACCTGAAAGGGAATGAATTGTTGTTGGAGCAATTATATCATGTCCTCCTGCTTCTCTTCCTAACATGTACCCTCTCTCTCGACTGTGGATCATTGGACACTCCAGACATCCTATACAGCCTCTGTACCATAACACTCGTGAGGTCTCTCATCAAGCTAACAAGCAAATTACCTGTGACAGTCCCGGCCAAACTCCTGATAAAGGTTCTGAAACACAATGACACCCTCACTCTTTCTTTCTTCCTTGTAAAATCAGTCAAGCTTGCACTTTAAATAGGCAAGTGGCCTAAAGGAGAAATTTTCCCAGACTGTCAGGGACCTGGGAAGGGGAGCTGAGGAGGATCTTTCCGCTCATCATTTATTGTTGAAAGAAAGTGGGTTACATGGGATTTATAAATCATCAAATGCAGAGAAATATTTGTAAATAGTCTCTTTACCCTTCTGGCTGTATTTAACATCCTACATTCTGTAAATCAGACCTTTCTGATTTTGCTAAGGTGGCAAGTCATTGCTAGAATGTGTTAAACTCAGTTACAGGAGTACATGAGGTGACTGATGTAATTGAGCATGATGCTTTGGCCTGGGAAATTAAAACAACCCCACAGTTTGCTGAAAACCATGGCTAACAGGGCCACAGATTAAAATGCAGCTAGTAAACCTATAAAGACAGTTACATTAGAACCTCTCCAATTTACATGGCATTACTTGGCATGCCATATAAATTGCACATCATGCCCCCCTCTCCTTCCCAGACCTGAAAGGTTCCCCCAGTTTCTCAGCATTGCAGCAGGGCTTCCTCAGTAAGGCTTCACGTACTTCAAGTGCTTTACAAAATTAATATCATTTTGCAGATAAGTGATCAAAGTGTGTTCTGTGATTTAATGCCTTTTCCAGTGTTTGCTCATTTATGTCTCACTTTGCAAAAAAATGTAGTTTGCCAGGGGTTTCCCACTCGTTGGTGCTAATCAAATGAGGCTAGGCTATAGAGGTTCATTGATTTTAAGTCAGAACTGTCCCCTGCTTCTTTTTATGTGCCTTTTGGATTCTGAAACTTCAGCCAGCACTTGGGTCACATTTTCAAGCCTCTCTTCACAACAATGTGATGCTCTTGCAGAAAAGACAAATGTCACTCTGAGATGTATTAGCAGGAATGCTGGGTATAAGACAAGAGAGGTAATTATTCTGCTCTGCTTGGCACTGGTGTAGCCTCAGCTGAAGTAGCGTGTCCAGTTTTGGGTGCTGCATTTTAAGATAACTGTAGACAAACTGGAAAGTGTCTAGAGAGCTGCAACAAGAGATTTAGAAAACATGAACCTCTGAGAAAGGTTAAGAGAACTGGGATTGCTTAGTCTAGGAAGTAGAGACAGAAGGAAGATGATAACACTTTGCAAATACATAAAAATTATTTTAAAGAAGGCAGAAATCAATTTTTCCCTTCTCCACAAAGGGTAGGACATGAAGTAATTGGCTAATTCACCACTTAAATTTAGATTAAATCTTAGGAAAAATAGTCTAATTACAAATACAGCATAGCATTGGAACAGGCTTTTCAGAAACATGGAGATCTCCTTTACAGGAGGTTTTTAAGAACAGATGAGGCAAACATCTGGCATGCATCATATAGGCTGTGCACAGTCCTGCTCCCCTGCCCTGTGGGAATAACCTGCCGATGTTTCTTCCAGTTCCCATTTCTAGAATTTGGTGGTTCTAAGAGTGTAGGCAAGAAGCAGACCTTTAACAAGAAAAGAAATAAAGTTGAGACTGTAACATAGCTGTTTACCTCCAGGCCTTGGCTTTGCATGTAAAACATTCAGTACTGTGAGAATCATGGTAAAATCTCTCAAGTCTGCGATACTCTGGATGGCATGTTCTGACCCTTTACTTGGACCTCATACATAGCACAGGCTACAGAATGTCCCTCCTTGGGTGTCTCATTGAGCCCCATAATTTCTGATTGATTAAACACATAAATTAGAAAGATGTCCAATCTATCTCTAAAAAGCCTTTGTTTCTTTCTCTAGCAAAAAAGATTCCACTACATTGCTTTCTGTGCTGCTCCAAAGACTTATTAACATCATTGTCAGAAATCTACATTTTATTCCTATGTATCCAGCTTTATCTGGCCTCTACTCAAGTTCATTAAGGTTGCTTCTGCCATTAGATGTTATTTGTATTTATAGACTTAGAGAAGGTCAGGTTACCACATGGCCTTCCGATCAATAAGCTCAACAAAACTTGTGCAACTCTTCTGTTATAGCAAGACTGCTTTCCCTTTTCTCTAAAGACTCTTGGAGTTCATACCTGACCACCAACCTTCAATAAGCATATGTGCATAAAGCCATGACCACAAAAATGCATAGGCAAAATAGGCTGGTGTGTGACATATTACCATATCAAGAAGGCACTTACACCTGCATGTGCCATGACCATGAAATGGAATGCAAAACCAAAAAACCCAATATAGGTAATTCTTTAGTGTAATGTTGCCTACCACATAAATGGTCTCTCTCTCTCTTTCTCTCTCTGTCTCACATATAAATATCCATTCATTTTGGTTACAGACAACAGTGTGAATTAGTGTTTCCTCCTAGTATTATGTATCAGAACCAATTTGAACACAAATACAAACATTTGTTTATACCTGTAATTAAGCCGTCCAGTTTCCAGACTTGCTGACTATTCTTTGTTCCTGTGAAGGGAGCAAGAACTGTGGGTACTTGGGATTGCTGAAAATCAGACTACTCAATTAAATTTCTCAGCACTGATTTGAGAGGTGAACTTTAAACTAAAGACACTGAAGCTGTGTATGTATTTCCTTTCAGGAAAATTTAACAGTGCTAATCAGTCTGTTTTACTCAGAAGCTGTATTTCTCTTGCAGATTCAGATATCCAAACTAAAAGCTTTCTTTCATGTCCTTGTCAACAAATCCTAGCCCAGAAGAACCCCTTTAATAAGGATCACAAGGCACTTTAGTGTCTTTGCTGATTAAGACCCTGGACAGAAGGTGAGGTTCCTAAATAGGGCTAATGCTGGGAGTAATTTTCCTGCTGACACTTGTCATAGAATCATAGAATCATAGAATCATTAAGGTTGGAAAAGACCACTGTCTAGGAAATGAAATGACACCACCACAGCGTTTTAGAAAGTCTAGTAAGATGCTATTAGACAATTGTGCCTTTCAGTATCTAGGATCAGCCTTTGCTAGTTTTGAACTAATTATCTAGAGTCAGAGTTGGGCAAATACTTTGTTTGGAATGGGTTTTGTCAGGGTGATTTTTTTTAACCTGGTCCTTGGTTTCTCAGCTGAATTGACTAGTTCTTGAACTGTAGATTATTTGCAAGCATGTTAAATGAAATGAGATATTTTGTTGGATGTACTATTAATGTAATAAGTTTCTTCTCTTTACTGGATAAATATAACTTTTAGAATCAGACCCTGCTGCTACAAACACACATGATTGTGTACTCAGATTTGGCTTTGCTCACATACTCTGTAGATCTAGCTTAAGCATCCTTTGTTCTAGGGAACATTTCCTAGAGTTGATGAATTAATTAGAGTATTTGCAGGAGGCGAACGTGAATGAGATGGAGTCGAAGGAAAGAGAATTCACTTCAGAAATGTAAGGAACACATCTGTGAGCTATTAAAACCAATGGAAGCCTTTCCATCTACAGATATGTGTTATTTCCAAAATTTCTACAAAAACCACCAAATCCTTCTGGTGAGCCTGCAGTCACTTTCACAAAACAAAGTGCTAAACTGTTAACTTCACCCTCAATGCCAGGTCCAAGTATTGGGTATCAGTCATTAAGTGCTAGTTTCACAGAAAATTTGGGCATGTCTCAAATTGTCAAGTCTACTTGTGCAAACTCAATATTTATATTAATTGAGGTGAGAAGTGATTCACAGTCAGAAAACTGCTGTTTCCTTTGTTCAGATCTGATTGGCAGCACTGGATTATGCTGTGCAGTGACTGCCAAGGCGAGACAGGACATGTATCAGCCCTTCAACTTTAAATTGATGAGAACTTTCATGACATAAACCTGTTTCACGCTGGTATAGATGACTTCTTTTTTAATTAAACAGTAACATTAAATGAGCGTAAAAGCTTTTATTTTTTTTGAAAAAAATGTTACCAATTCATTTAACAATACTAATAGAAGTATGCCTGTCCTAGATCCACATTTCCCTGAAGTTATGCTGCTTGAATGCAGAGGCTGAGATTGGCTCCATTTCTCTGTAGTATATCAACTGCAACTACCATGTCCAAAGACAAGGATCTTCAGGTGAAATCAATAACACACTAGGGTCCTGATTAGCCACATGCACCATATATTGTAGGCAGAAACAATAAATACCTATATCTAAGGCTAGTCAGGTGTGAGTCACAAAGTAGAAAGACTGGTAATAATTTACAGCATGTTCTTAGAAATTACTATAAAAGGATAGGGATGGCATGAGGAAAAATTGAACCTGAAGCCTTTTCTCCATTTACACTCATTTGAATGAGCCTGGAATTGATGGAATTCAGTCCAAAGGACATGGTGTGCCATGTCAGGTGGTAATTATGCCTTGGTGCTGTTCCTATTATTTGCACCTTTAAACATGTATGCCAAGAAGCTTCAAATTACAGTATACCTAGCAATCTCTTCACTCATGAAACAGCTCAGAAGATGATCGCTAACTCCCAAAGAGTTGCAGAACATCCATTGCTTACCTGCTTTTTGAGGAATTGTTAATATATTAGATCCTTTATAAGCGGAAGCGAACTCTCAAATGTATAGGATAGGATGGGCAGAGATGGGACTTCTAATGACACAGTAAGAAAAATAGCAAGACAACAGTGTTTTTTCAGCTGTCAAGACCTTTTTTTCATTAGTTTCTTTTTTAAAATATGCCTTTGCTTTTCCCTGAGTAGCAAGGCTGACATCATATCTAGGCTGGGACCTCCACAAGAGACTTCAGAGAACAGAGAGAAGGGAGGCTTGCAATAAAAGACCACAAGCAAGGAATATCATTTGTCAGAGAAAGAAAAAAGGCAAGTTTGAGAGTGCCGGTAATGACCTAGATATCTCACTCAACCACAGGATAAGTGTCTGTCCACTCAGCAAGCTTAGTTTAAATTTTACTCCAATGGTTCACATTTACAGATGGCAGCGGGCTGATGCTGGGCGTTATTCTATCTGAGCTGGTTAGTTCATCCCCTGTCTAAAACCACAGTCTTCATGTTTCTCAGAGGTTTCTAGTATTTCTAGTTTCTGCTTTACATCATTTGGTTTTCCACACCTGATGAGGTTTTAAAGTAAATCATTGAAACTTAAGTCAAAAGGGGAAAACTCTTAGGCTCATATACTGTGGCATCTAGTAAGAGATGACTTAACGTGATGGAAAAAACAAACCCAAAAACCAAGGGAAGCAAAACATAATTCATGGTTTCTCTCTAACATGTCATTGAAAATGTCACTAGGACCAACCAAAAAACTCTAACAAATTCCTGGTCTCTTTAATTAGAGCTAGAAAAGTTCTAATTAATTTCCCCTTACTCTGAAAGCACCATTTAAAAACATTTACAAAATTAATGGCCACTGATAGACAAATCACCCCCAAGCAAACACATGGATCACAAAATTGCACTATCCACTGCTAGCACTGTTCATGGGCATGTTAAGGGTAGGGTTGGTCCAGCAGAGAGAAAAAAACAGTTTGCTTTTGTTTCTAAGGGAACCTCCACTCATGTGTGTCATCACGTACTCTTGCACAGGGGCTTTAAGAATTTGTGCCTCGAGGCTAAGGGATGAATATCGTTGTTTTAAGTCACAGATATGAGAGGGATGATGTATTTAAGCATATAATGGTCAGTACATGCAATATTGCTATGCTTTACTTCCTAATACTCTTACAACCAGGCAAGTGCTCCCCAGGAGTTTTTTGTGATATTTCTCAGATGCTGTGTCAATGATGTTTGCTTTCTGATTTTCTTTTGTTTTAGACAAGGGAGAAAGACAGATGCAAACTGGAAAAGAGAATTGCAAGCTCACCTGGAAACAAATTGCCTTGAGAGTGTTTGTGCTCTGATCAAAAAGTCTTTGCAGGCTCTCTTGTATTTTGAACAGAAAGACAGGCTTATTCGGCAGAGAATCAGAGGAGCTTGACATACTCAGTAACTTGCAAAACAAGCCAAACACTCAAGTACCATGTGTTCCCAAAGCACACATCAGCTTCCATACTTGTAAGTCAAGGAATCTTCTTGCTTCTCCTACTTTGGGGTAATTAATCATTTCTGCATTTGTGAAGTCTCAGTCCTTATCAAACTAACACATACCATATGTTACTCTGATTGATCTTACTAATACACTTAGCTGTCTCAACTGCTTGGATGTTGTTGCCCAGCTTCACAGACTTACTGTAACACAAAACACTGGGATCCTGTGAGAGCTAAGTTACTCTTTTTTTAAACTTTCTTTTTATTCTAATAAAATTCCCATTGACTTCTAGTTCATATGTGCTGGGAACAAAGGCTGAATAAATGTGGAACAAGGACTGCGGGCATTGACTAGTACAAAGCTAAAACCCAAAGACTGATGGCCATTTACAAGTGGTTAAACATATTTTTTGCACTCAGAAAGACCACTTTCTATTTATATAAGTTTCTCTAACAAATTGCTTTAGTAGCTGGAGAAACCTGCACAATTAATGTTGTGTTCTGCTGTTGCTGGTGCCATATCGCACAGCAAGCACAAGCTTTTGAAAGTGTTTATAAAGGGCTCTACTTCTCTAGCACATTGCGTTGCATCTAAATATTATGGCTGGCTGATATCTGATAGGCACTGGCCCACAGTGCACAGTTTCCTGGCAGAAAGGCAGAGCCTGCTCCCCTCGCTGCAGCAATGAGCGGAGGTGTGCAGGGTGGGATGGGATGGGTGTCAGGAGGAAAGTGGTGTGTGGCATCACTCCCCCACTCCTCCCCAGGATGGGCTACTTCTGCAAAAGTACCAGGAAAAAGCAGCCCCTGTGCTAGAGGCCATGCCTCCAAGGGAGGTATGGCAACATGGTCCAAGCATGTATGCAAGTAAATAAACAAAGGGCAGCCCTTAATAAATTAAAAGCTCTAGCTGCCCACCCTTAGCACTGCGAGGTGACTTCCTGCTGCAGCCTCTCTGCTGGGCTTGGCAGAGCCAGCTCTGCTTGCACCAGGGCTGAACCTGGCCCAGCGTTGCTGCATGAACCTTATGTAAAGTCCCCTTTGCATTTCCACAGAGCTGTAAAAATAGTCGTATATGACTCAGAGATGTTTTTATGTTCTTTCTGGAGGGTGAAATGCTTTTGACTTCCAGAGAAACCTTTACCAGCTCTGCTCTCTGGATAAGACAAAATAATGCCTTTTTTCCTGAGAAAATTTTCAAGGACGAAGGGAACCATTGAAGGCAATGTGGTGCTCACGTAACTTTTTGTCTCTGCTAATGTCAACTATGTATTCATTATAATCAGTCAGTGTGAAGGTTTCTGTGATATGTATCAGAGAGACAGACAGCTTACTCCACACTGCTCTGTCCCACTGGCTTCCAAATCACTTTCCTAGTAATCACATTTGAAAGGATGATCATTTTTGCCTTGGATTAGTCTAAAAGCCTTTCCGTCATTAACCCATTTTTTCTCCTGTGCCCGAGGCAGTCTGAGATGAAAAGGTACTGGATGTTTTCCTACACTTGTTTGTTTTGTGCTTTTTACACCACCTTCCTAGAAAGGAGGGGGATATCTCAAACACAGGCATGGTCAGTCCCTCCGTCCCCTTCCACACCATCCTCCCAAGTGAGCAGTCCCCTCCTGCTCCACTGCAGCGCAGCAGTCTCTGTTCCCCATGCGACAAGCTGTCCTCTGCAGGGACACACACAGCGGCAAGGTTGTGCCTCGGCCCCTCCTCAACACTTTGTGCAGTGAATGGATGTAAAGGGACTGGCTCAGGAGAAGGGAGCACTGGGGGAGCCAGCGCTGCAGAAGGCAAGGCTCTGTGTGAGCAGAGATGCTGTGATGTGCTGAAGCACGAGCGCTCAGGAGACTGCTGGATCACTCCCTCCAATTCTGGAAACCCACTCCTACCCTTGACATTGTTCATTTTAACGCAGCCCAACATGTTGCAGCCCAGACCACATTGCATCAGATGTGCAAATTATTTTAAATGAAAACGAGCAAATTACAGCAGTCTTCCCAAGTGTGTGGAGAGGGAGTTGTATAACTGATTTTTTTTAAAAAAGGAGAAAAAGAGAGACAGCTGGCAAGAAGGAAAAAATTAAACCCAAGGGCAAAAAGGAAGTGCTTGGAAGACAGGAGAAAATAGTGGTTTAGTCATCATGCATGAAGGGCTTTCAGGCACAACTCAACAGCAAACCAGCACTCACGAGCAGGGAGGGACCAGTTTCATACCGTGCACCAGGACTCATGCTAATGCAGAGTGCCGCTAATCAGCAAGAAGGAGGGTAATGGGGGAAAAACAAGGACACACATAGAGAAAATTGAATTAATTGGAAAAAATAAAGGCATCAAAGAAGAGAAGCCACTGAGAGATGGGGAAAAAGGAATAAAATAAAATGGGAATAAATATGTGAAAAGGAAAAGAGAGGAAAAGAAATTAAAAAGACAATTTTTAAATTTATGGATTTCACTTTAGATTTCTTCAGCTTATATTACAAAGTTGCCTTCCACAGCAAAGTTTAACACAGTGGACTGCTTCTTTTAACTCTCAGGCTTGAGGAAGATAGGGTAAAATATGTAGGTGAAATTCTCTGTCTTGTCCATTAACAGATATAGATATCAGTCTTGGATCAAAGCAAAACAGTAAATGACTCAAAGTTTGGACTGTTGGGTTTGGTTTACTCCCAGCAAAGGGAACATGGCTGATACAGAAAATATTTCCTCCTGGAGTGATTCCATGGAAAGACTAACTGCCGGGTGCATGCCAGGAGTGATGGTTAGTGCAAGGGTTGCAATGTGCATTCTCAACGCAGTCCCGAACAGTAGTTTCTGAGTAAGTGCAAGGCCTGAGTCATGCTGTGAGTGCTGTTTGAATAATCTGACCAACCATCTTGAAAAATGATACCCTTTTCTTCTGAAGAAGGGAGCTTTTTCTCTAATTTTAAAAAGACAGGAACATGAAAAGCAATTAATATTCCATTGTAAGGATAAGTGTAAAGGTGCAGATGTTTGAGTGAACTGCTAGGTTTTGTCTTGCAATCCCTGCTAATTGGAAGGCACAATATGTTATTTAGAGTGCACTTAGAGGACTAAGTTCTGCAAAATACAGGTATAGTGTTATGTATGGAATTGACCATCTTTGGAACAGACCATGGACTAAATTTATCCCTGGTGACCAACCTGTAGTCTTTACCGGGTCAGCATGTAGAGGATCAATACTGCAGTGAGGTCTAATGATCAGTCACACAGAAGGGAAAGGCTATGTGGGGTGTACATGTATTCCTATGGGAAGTCTGCAACCTTTGTCAATCCTTGTTTTGTACTGGTGCTATGTAGTTCAAAGATGAAAGCAACATCTGTTACTAATGAAAGCCTTAGGCTGTGACATTAGTCACAACAAAGTAAGAAGTCTTGCACTGATTTTAGAAGATCACACACTCCTGTGCACTTTAAAGGAGTAGGGTATCTTTTGTTACTTTTCTAAATGTGAAATAAAACTTTTGTGGCTGAGTTTCCTTTAAAGGAAAATCACCTTGATGTTGAAAGAAAATGCTAATGATGTTACCATAACTATATTGATAATGATTCCTCATTTATATGTTCCTATACCTGAAAATCTAAATGAAATTTACTGTTTTCTCTGTCTTTTTTTTTTTCAAATGAAGTGAAATCAAATAAAAAATGAGATATTTTTAGACTCTCTTCTGTTGACAGTATTCCCTGTAAACATTAACTCATTGTTTATCTATCCCAAGGAATGGTATGCATTGGAAGACAATTGCCTTGCAGTGGAATGTGACCTTGGCTAGTCTATAACAGCTAAAAAATGCCATCCCTCTGACGTTATATTGTTTTGATGGAAGGGAAAATTAGCTAACTTATTTGCAATAGTTGCAAAGAAATCTTCAACTTCTTAGAATGAATTCAGCTAACTTTTAGGCTCTTTCTTTGGGAATGCTATTAGTTTGTGCTTGTGCAGTGTCTTTTACCTAAGAGCTCTTTTCCAAAGCATTAAGGAAACATTAATTAAGGTTACAGCATTTCAGGGGAGAGGCAAAAGTTGTTAACCTCACTTGAAATATCAGACTCTGGACCTGGTTTGTCACTTTGCTGCATCTGGGACTGTGGATGGACCCTGTGACCAGCACTGAGCTCTGCCCATGGGTTCAGACGCTGTGGGACGGTGCCCATCAGGGAGGGCACAGCTAGCGCTGGGGTCACCCTCAGCTCCTCACTCGTTCCTTGTCCTGGAGCAGCCCTGCTCTCACTACTCTTGGACAGGTTTGCATCCGAATTGAGTTTGTCACACAGGCTGTGTCCACAGAAAACAACAGCCTGTGTTCTTTGCCATCCCAGCAAATGAGGATTGTGTGGTAGTCCTGCCATTCTGTCCATGGTCTTTCTGCAACAGAGGATATCTCCTCCCAAAGGACGGTGTCCCAAAAGCTCTTTGTGCTGCTCTAGCGGATGCTTGTTATGGGGCTCCTGTTCAGGTGTTAGGGGACAACTGCCAGGATGCATGGGTGCAAATGTTGTAACGCTGTTAGCTATGTTTTATAACGCTGTGGTTTTGAAAAAAAAATTCTCAGCTGTCCCCACTTGCTTTGTTTAGGTTGAAAAAACAGAGCAGTGTCAGAGCACCCAAAATGGGTTCCCCTCAGGTAAAACTAAACTGAAGGATGAACTCCAGGACTGCACCTAATGCCCTCCAGCCACTATGAGGCCTTCAGTCCCTGGGGCCAGGCTGGAGCTGGTCAGGGGTAAAACTGCCAAAATATGTATAATGTGGACATGGGGTCTTAGCATCAGCTGCTTCCCCCTCTGCATCTGCTCCCAGAGCTCTGCACTCCTTGCTGATGCAGACATGGGATAAGGGACCCAATGGCTGGCTCTGAATTTGGAGCAGCTGCACCTCGGGGGTCCAGGCCTTGCAAGCTGTGGTGTGCCTGATGGCATGGCCTCAGCTCAGCCATCAAGAGCTCGCCTCCACTGCCACAGAGGACTTCTCTCTAGAAATGTGTGTTTGGGGAGAATTTCATGGTCTTTTTGTGTATGCTGTAGGAAGTAAATAGATCATGCATGTGTAATGTTTGGCGTGTATGCAAAGGAAAAGATACCTCCATCTTCTACTACTTTTTCTAGTCCTTGTACATGAAGTAACCACACTCTTTCCTCGCTAGAACTCTCACTTTTGCTCTTGTCGTTTCCTTGTATTTGGATATTTCTGTCTGAAATCATGCTACCTCAGGCGAGGTCACCTACTTGTTTAATGTAGAAAGCAGCAGACATACAGGCTTGTGGCTGTAGAGAATGGCTTGTAGAGAGCCCAGACCATCGTTTCCCCAGCTTCTCCAGCTCCCTGAAGGTTAAATTGGTTTCCTGCAGCAGTTTGTGCTTCATTATGTATTCCACACGAGACTATTTTTTCTCATTATAAAGAGTCATTTAGGTCTCCAAATTCACATGATTGAGTTTTAATCTTTGAAACAGTCACACATGCATCAAACTTGAATGGTTCAAATTACTCTTGACTGCACATTGGAAAACAAAACAAGACTCTCAGAAGAATCTCTCTCTCCCTGCATCCCTGTCCTGTCCTGTTCTCCTCCCCCCAAAACAGGGCATATCAACTTTGTCCATCAGATTTTCGTATCATCAGAATCTCTTTATATCAGATTTTTATCTGCTACTGGTTTCTCTGTCAAGCATGACGGCTGCAACATTGCTGAGCTTGATACTAGACTGTGAGCCTACAGAAAAGAAACTTAAACTCTAAGCATTTCCAATTATTCCCTCAAAGGATGCTATTTTTTGCAAGCTCTTCTTGCAAAGCCAGAAGACTTACAGACTCTAAAAGGCCCATATTTCTGTCATATGTATTGCTTAATGGGTATTCAGGAGAAGGGTAATTACTGGAGCCATAGATTTGGTTGCAAGGCTAGAAAAATATTAGGATAATGTCATATCAAAACAGAAATTCACCGGGATTTTGCCACAGAGAAAAATCCTGTAAAATTTCATTTTTCTATCTACCTGTCCCCTAAAAATATATTTCACTTAATTACCTGTTTTTCAACCTTTTTGCTAATTTTTATTTTCAAGTCAAGATTAAAATGCAAAAAAATATTTTTGAAAGATCATAATTAAAAATATCAAAACTTACTATCCATTCCACAATTTTTCATGTTCCCTTATCAGGATTGCTGGAGAAAAGACACCACACTTATAACTGTATGCATAGTGAGGCATCTATTTTAATCAGTTTGAGCATTTTAAAGCTGTAGAAATATCATCTAATTCTGCTTTGCCTTACAGCCTGAGTCAGTGCTTGTGAAAAATGAATATGAAATGAGACTATCTGTATGAATGAGAAAGCATGCCCAGCAGGCCAAATCTGGGTGTTGATAGTACAGTTAATCTTACACTAAGGTTTCAACATCTGATGAGCATACCATCAACCTTATACCAATCCATAGGCAGAGACAGCCATACCATGAATCCCACGCCACAATTTGCATCAATTAGCCACATTGCTGACAAGCCTTGTTGAGAAGCCAAAGACTGAACAGACTTGGAGAGTGAACTCTCTCTAGTCATCAAGGTGGTCCCACGAAAGCTGGCAAGGCAGAAAGGTGTTCTGTGGAGAGGCCTGTATGTCTGCTGCTTTCTACATTAAACAAGGATGCCATGTCTGCCTCTACTAGGCAAGAGCCTGTTACTTGTATATGTGCATCCTCTAAATATTTTGGTGAATGAGATTTCTGCTCTACAGCCCACCTTATGAGGATATTGCAGATAATTTGCAGAAATGAGATTTCAGAGTGAGTGTCACAAGAATGTACTATGGAAACCTGATCATCAGACTGCTGTTTATCCAATCAGGAAAAAGAGCAGGGTTGTGTGATCTGAACAGCTCGCTTTTCAGTACTCCCAAAGAGCTTGTTACAGAAATAGCTATGACTTAACAGCTATTTGCCACAAACTACTTAGCCAGTAATTTAAATACCAATTGAATTAGTGAAAACCATTACCTGCGCAGAAAGGTAACATTTTCAAGATTAATAATTTCCTACAAACTATTTGGCCTATGCTAATTTCTGTTATTGAACCACTGCAGTTATCTTTTCCCTCCAGGCTAGTTGCTCTCTAATTGCAAGCTGACCTTAAGATATAGAAGCTAATGGCAACAGCTATGCAAAAGCTAACACAGGCACCTGGGGTGGAGCATCACCAGCAAAACAGAGCTATGGTTATTACTCAGCTATCGCATCTTAGCTCTGCTCTCCTGACTGCAAGTCAGCTCTAGCACCTCTGTGTTGAAAACAGCTACTGCTGTTTATTGATCAAGTTTCTATTTTGGCTGCACATGAGAAGGCATTAGAAATTATCTAGCGAAGGTAGTGTTTCATTAGCCAGTGGAAGTTCAGTGTGAATCTCTCTTGGGTCAACCATTAGCCAGCCAAATTCCTCACTCAGCTTCAGGCTCTCTTTTCTCCAAGATGTGACCTTTATTTAAGTCAAAGTAACAACCGAGAGTGCCTAATATCATGAGTCAGAGACAGGCAACCTGAATCTCACTCAGATGTGACCAGAAAGTGTTATAGGTAACATTATAGCATATAGCATTATCAGAGAAAGCCTTAGCTTTTGTTATCCATGACTACAAACTGATCCAGTGGCATTAGTTGCTGCCTGGGGAAATGGTTATTCAATAGGAGCTGTGCCTGCCCTTAACTTGTATGTCTGCAGGTCACTGAAGACCTTTGGACGGCCAAGTTCCTGTGCAGGTGGATGAGAGACTTCATTCTGCACAGAGTCGAAACCTGAGGGCAGGCTTTGCAGGTGAGAGCCTGGCAAGGAGAAGCTCTGCTCCACATCTCCCACAGGTTTGTCCAGCACCATCATCCCCAGGTGCTGCAGAGGCCTCTCCCTTGTGATGCCCACCCAGAGCAGGGGCTGTCATGGCAGGGGGCCTGAGTCTGATGAGAGTCCAGCGGAGCTGTGCTGATGGGTGCCGGAGGAAGCAGGGAAGGACTGGGAGCCAGGGCAGCCATGTGGGGCTTCCCCCTCTCCTCCTGGGGGATCTCCCGTGCTAGGTGCAGATCTGCAGGACAGAGGAGCCAAAGGCTTTGCTTTGCTTTTCAAAAGGGGTGGATATTTGGCACAGTCCAGGGAACAACTGACTTTGGAGTTGTCCTTTTCTGGATTTTCCTGCATGAGGGAGTGAGTTAGACCACTTCCTTGTTTATAAAAGGCTCTTATTTCATCCTCCTGTACAAACAGAGAATTATGATAAGGTGTCATGGAAACTTGTTTTTAAAAGATGAATTCTGGAAACTTGAATAAGAACTGGATTGTGTTTCCAATTACTGGGGCCAAATCCTTCTCTCGGTTGCCTCCCATAAATCCAGAATAACTACCTAGTGTAAGTGGAGTTATTTCAGATACCTCTAGTGTGGCAGGAAAAGATGTGTCTGATTACATTCAGATTTGCAGCATTTCCCTAATAACTTACACTGCTTTTAAATTACTTTTCTAGTAGTCCAACAGGATGGATGTTGTTCAGGGAGTGATAAGTCTGTAAATATTTTCTATGTTAAACAGAAATACCAGCCCCAGTCTTGTCCTCTGGGAATGTGGCACTGACAGGTGTTAGGGTTCAAAGATTAGAAAACAATAGCATTAACTTTGGAATGGACATGGGTTCCTGACCTGCGGTGTGGTGAGTGGAAAATTCACTCATCAAAGCCCTGGGAAATTAAACACCCCCCCCCTTTTGACTCTTTCATACTGTATTAGCTTTCCTTCACAAGGTTCACTTATCCTTGCTTATTTTGAAGCAGGTCTGAAGATTTTGTTCTTAGTATTACATCATATGCTTTTTTCTGTAGGGGTTACTGTGGAACAGAACTGTTCAGATCCTGAACAGTTAATGTCCTGAAGGGTTGTACTGGCAAACTAAGAAGCTTGTGTGTGTATATACACATGTGTGTGCGTATGTGTTTAATAGCGGGATTAACATACTCTCAGATTAATTTATTAAGATGTGTGGTAAGTGCCCTATCATATGAAATCTTTTAGCCCCTTGAGAAGCTGTGTATCTTCACGCAGAAATTCCTGAGAAAATGATGTGTAGAAAGTAAAAATCCAAACTAGACAGCTCAGAAGTGCTCCCTTGCCTTTGAAATGACAGCTGGTCCTCCCCAGCATGCTGCCAGAGCCAGTATTATGGAATATCAAACAGGCAATATGACATTGCTCCTTTATTCCAGCCCACAGCCAGTATTTTATTGCTGATCTCACTCATTAGCCATATCATACTCCTGACTCTAGGACAAAGAGGCCGAGGTCAATATGTTAATATGCTTCAAGAAGAGGTGCCCTGGCGCTGCCCCCACTTTGAGTGTGGTTTAGAAGTGAACATTCCTAGAAAACACCAAAGAAAGATCAAAGGTCTTCCTTATCAGCTGGAGTGCTCAGTGGCTTGTTTTAGCTTTTTAAAACATTGCCCCAACACAGATGAGAGATGAAGTGACAGGTCCTGTCATTGTGCCCAGGAATTTTCACTCTGTGACCAGAGTTTTGATATACAATACAGACAAAGCGGTAGGGAACAAGGGTGATGTGTGCGCTGACCCCTTTTCTGTGGGATTCATTCATAGAATCATAGAATCATAGAATCATTAAGGTTGGAAAAGACCTCTAAGATCATCGAGTCCAACCATCAACCCAACACCACCATGCCCACTAAACCATGTCCCTAAGGGCCTCATCTACAAGTCTTTTAAATACTTCCAGGGATGGGATGGTGACTCAACCACTTCCCTGGGCAGCCTGTTCCAAGGCCTGACCACTCTTTCAGTAAAGAAATTTCTCCTAACGTCCAATCTAAACCTCCCTTGGCGCAACTTGAGGCCATTTCCTCTCGTCCTATCGCTTGTTACTTGGGAGAAGAGACCAACACCCGCCTCTCTACAACCTCCTTTCAGGTAGTTGTAGAGCGCGATGAGGTCTCCCCTCAGCCTCCTCTTCTCCAGACTAAACAGTCCCAGTTCCCTCAGCCATTCCTCATAAGACTTGTGCTCCAGGCCCTTCACCAGCTTCATTGCCCTTCTCTGGACACGCTCCAGCACCTCCATGTCTTTCTTGGAGTGACGGGCCCAAAACGGAACACAGTATTCGAGGTGCAGCCTCACCAGTGCCGAGTACAGGGGCACGATCACCTCCCTACTCCTGCTGGCCACACTATTTCTGATACAGGCCAGGATGCCATTGGCCTTCTTGGTCACCTGGGCACACTGCCGGCTCATGTTCAGCCGGCTGTCAACCAGCACCTCCAGGTGCTTTTCCTCTGGGCAGCTTTCCAGCCACTCTTCCCCAAGCCTGTAGCGTTGCATGGGGTTGTTGTGGCCCAAGTGCAGGACCCGGCACTTGACCTTGTTGAATCTCATACAGTTGGCCTCAGCCCATCGATCCAGCCTGTCCAGGTCCCTCTGCAGAGCCTTCCTACCCTCCAGCAGATCAACACTCCCGCCCAACTTGGTGTCGCCTGCAAACTTACTGAGGGAGCACTCGATCCCCTCATCCAGATCGTTGATAAAGATATTGAACAAGACCGGACCCAAAACTGAGCTCTGGGGAACACCACTCGTGACCGGCCGCCAACTGGATTTAACTCCGTTCACCACAAACAACTCTCTGGGCTCGGCCGTCCAGCCAGTTTTTTATCCAGCAAAGAGTGTACCTGTCTAAGCCGTGAGCCGCCAGCTTCTCTAGGAGAATGCTGTGGGAGACAGTGTCAAAGGCTTTCCTGATGTCCAGGTAGACCACATCCACAGCCTTTCCCTCATCTACTAGGCGGGTCACCTGGTCATAGAAGGAGGTCAGGTTGGTCAAGCAGGACCTGCCTTCCATGAACCCGTGCTGGCTGGGCCTGATCCCCTGGTTGTCCCGCATATGGCTTGTGAGCGCCCTCAAGACGAACCGCTCCATAATCTTCCCTGGCACCGAGCTCAGGCTGACCTCTTAAAAAAAAAATTAAAATCCTCACTTTACATTAGGCATCATGAGCACCTATTCCCACAGCAGGTGTCCTGGACAGCCTTATTTCATGCTCCATCAGAAAGACATGAGGCCTGTAGGAGTCAAGACTTCTGCAAGAAGTGACTCCTATCTGACTGGGGGGACTTTCCAGGATGGGGAACTCTCTTCTGGTAAAAAAGGCTGTTCATTTCACATTAAATTTTAATTTAGCAGAACAATTGCTTGCTTTCTTCAGAGAAGGAGAACATTTTCCACAAACAAGACTGTCTATAACCATTAACTTTGGCCCCACTTAGCAAGAGGTCAGGTTTATTTTCCATACACTGTGCCTGCCAGACCTTGTTTTCCCTTGTTCCATTCTACTGCTTTTCATCAGGTCACTCTTATTATAATTCATCCATGAAAAAAAAGGAAGAAAAAAAATCATTCCTTTAAAGCAAAGTTAATTCAAACATCAACATGCAAGAAGGAAATCAAACAATAACAACCAAATTTAGGAATAAACTTCTTTCTTTGACCAAGCAGCACATGTCCCACAGCTATAACAGGACAAGATCAAATACTTTTCTAAGACCCCAGCAATTAGCAACAAAACAGTGTGACAGTTTTAAAGGATGAAGAAATTCTGATTGGAGTTAGCTACAACTTGCTTTCAATATAGTGTAGTCACAGGCAAGGGAGGGACGGAGGGAGTAATTCAAGATTTATTTTTGTGACCAAATTTTGCTCTGAGCAGCCTAGATTTTGACATTACATCAAATGACTAGTCCATTAATCATATTTTAAATAGTCTTTGCTTTTACATTTTCCTTTTTTGATGAACAAGAATATTTTGTCAATGACAAAGATATGTAGATTCACTTAGCAAAATAAATCCCACAGACAGACTGATAAATTTATTTGTGTCCAAGGGAATACAGTCTTAAGATTCGTGAGAAAATCTGCAGAAGGAAAGACTATCTCACACTTGTGTATCCTCCAAACTCTGCAAAGAGCAAGCTGGGTCAATTTTGTTGTTCAGGGTGTATGAGTGGCTGCTTTAACTCAGCTCAAAGGCAGGAGAGCACCAGAGATCACCTTGATCTGGTGTGGACTTGACTCCAAAACTCACTGCAATTAATAGAAAGACTGTGACATCTTGGAAACACTAGTGCAAGTGGGCTTGGGCAGCTGGCTGCTTAGCTGAAACCTGTGCAGCCCGCAGGAGCTGATGCTCTGTCGGTGGGTGAGCTGTTCTGTGGCATTCCCCGGGGGTGAGAAACATCCAGCTGTGGGTGTGTGTCCTGGTTCCAGCTGGGACAGGGGTAACTTTCTTCCCAGTAGCTTGGGGGGTGTGCTGTGTTTTGGGTTCGGTGTGAAAGGAGCGTTGATGGCCCATTGATGCTTTGGCTGTTGCTGGGTGATGCTTGCACCGGGAGGGGGGAGCACAGCCGGGGTGGTGGACCCAGCTGGCCAATGGGGTATTCTATACCATGTGACATCATGCTCAGTATAAAAACCAGGTGTGGGGGGGGCTCGCCCCCCGTTCGTGACACGCGGTCGGCGGTCGGTGAGCGGTTGCGTTGTGCATTGCGTGTTTTGTGTATTCTGTTATTGTTGTTGTTCTCATTGTTATTATTACTGTTCTACTTAGTTTTATTTCAATTATTAAACTGTTTTTATCTCAACCCGGGAGCTTTCCTACTTGTGCCCTCCCGATTCTCTCCCCCATCCCACCGGAGTGGGGGGGGTGATCGAGCGGCTGCGTGGAGTTTATTTTTTGCTGGCTGGGGTTAAACCACGACAGTCCTTTTTGGCGCCCAACGTGGGGCACGAAGGGTTGAGATAACGACAGATTATTTAGAGCATATTAAGGAATTTAAATCTGGCAACATATTAATTTGTTCTGCACCATGCTCTTGTTTTTACTGTACCTGTTAAAAATTGGAGTTGGGTTTTGTAGTCTGTTGTGCTCTGCCGTGATTAATGATGTTTTGCCTGGGAGATTTGTTACTAAAACGCTGGCATTCGGGGTTATTTGGTATTTGAGATTCGTAATGAAGCCGTTTCTGCATTTCGGGTACCACCTCATGGAGACCATTAGCAATTATACCTTTTCCTCCGAGAGATTTTTTATGGAGGAAATAGAGAATGGCACCCTCGCTACCTTCATCTCCTTTGTTAAAATAACTTGCCAGTACCTTGAACATCCCTGGGTAGTTAAGATACATCTATTGGTACTCCTTGGGAATATTGTTGTGGTTTTATCCAAGGTTAGTAAGCAATTTAAGAATGTCATCCAGAGATCTGCCCCAAGGCTGGATAGTTATGAGTGGCAGGGCGAGTGGGATAGCATGGGCAAATGCCTAGGGCGATGGGCACCCCCAGTGTTCTGGAACTTTACCCCTGAACAAGTGCAGAACCCTGAAAAATTAGTAGAATATTTGGAAGAAGTATGCTGTCACCCTGGCCATTCTAGGGAGACACAAATCACTACAATGTGCTGGGGCCTGGCCCACGCCTACCGAGCCCTGTTTAACACCACTCAGAACCCCCAAGGGGAAGGAAACGTCTCTGCAGCTGATGACAAAGCAACAGGCCCTGTGACTACCCCACCCCCCACAGCAAGCACAGTGGCTCCCTCACTCCCCACGCCCCCCACTGCAGGCACGGCAGCTACTCCGCCCCCTGCGACGGAGAACCAACCCATGCCGGTATCAGTCGCCCCTATACAAAAAAGAAAATGCACAAGAAAATCAGCTCGTCTAGTAAGGGATGAAGATGAACCAGGGCCATCAGGAGAACAGGAGGAGGAGGAGGCAGAACCCGTAAATGAGATGGTGACCACCCGATCCCTATCCCTGGGTGAGCTGCGAGATATGCGAAAAGACTTCAGCCGTCGTCCAGGCGAGCACATTGTCACCTGGCTGCTCCAATGCTGGGATAACGGGGCCAGTAGCCTGGAATTAGAGGGGAAGGAAGCCAAACAGCTGGGATCCCTTTCTAGGGAAGGGGGCATTGACAAAGCAATTGGACAAGGGGCACAAGTCCTCAGCCTCTGGAGGTGACTCCTGTCAGGTGTGAAGGAAAGGTATCCCTTCAAGGAAGATGTTATATATTGCCCAGGCAAGTGGACCACTATGGAGAGAGGTATCCAGTACCTGTGAGAATTAGCTGTGCTGGAAGTGATTTATGATGACCTGAGCAATGAGCAGTTATCCAAAGACCCAGATGAAGTCAAGTGCACCCGACCCATGTGGCGGAAGTTTGTACGGAGCGCACCAGCGTCACATGCAAACTCATTGGCAATAATGACCTGGAGAGATGGAGAGGAACAAACAGTGGATGAACTGGCTGGCCAACTCCGGCAATATGAAGAAAGTCTCTCTTCCTCCCTACGGGCCTGTGTCTCTGCTGTGGAGAAACTGTCTCAGGAGGTCCAGCAACTCAAAGAGGATATGTCCTACTCCCCACCTGCACGGGCCAGCGTCTCAGCCATTAGGAGCAGGCGTCCCTCTACTCAAGAGAGGAGACATCGTGGGTACACACCCCGGGGCACCCTGTGGTTTTACCTGCGTGACCACGGAGAGGACATGAGGAAGTGGGATGGAAAACCTACCTTGACCCTACAGGCACGGGTACATGAGTTGCAAGGGAAAACAACCACAAAAGGGGGTTCTTCCAGGAAAACTGCTGCTCCAGTCTCCAGTGAGATCCCCAGACAGAGTAGAAGGGCTGATTCCACTTCCGACCTTAACAAAGGGACTTCTGATTCATACTTACAAGAAGTGGATAGCGAATATGATGACCAGGACTAGAGGGGCCCTGCCTCCAGCCAGGTGGAGGAAAGGGACAACCGGGTTTACTGGACTGTGTGGATTCGATGGCCTGGCACATCAGATCCACAAGAATATATGGCTCTCGTAGACACCGGTGCGCAGTGTACCCTGATGCAATCAGGCTATAAAGGGGCAGAACCCATTTGTATTTCTGGAGTGACAGGGGGATCCCAAGAGTTAACTGTATTGGAGGCCGAAGTGAGCCTGACCGGGAATGAGTGGCAGAAGCACCCCATTGTGACTGGCCCAGAGGCTCCGTGCATCCTTGGCATAGACTACCTCAGGAGAGGGTATTTCAAGGACCCAAAAGGGTACCGGTGGGCTTTTGGTATAGCTGCCCTGGAGACGGAGGAAATTAAACAGCTGTCCACCTTGCCTGGTCTCTCGGAGGATCCTTCTGTTGTGGGGTTGTTAAAGGTCCAAGAACAACAGGTGCCGATCGCTACCACAACAGTGCACCGGCGGCAATACCGCACCAACCGAGACCCCCTGATCCCCATCCATGAGCTGATTCGTCGACTGGAGAGCCAAGAAGTGATCAGCAAGACTCGCTCACCCTTTAACAGTCCCATATGGCCAGTGCGAAAGTCCAATGGAGAGTGGAGGCTAACAGTAGACTACCGTGGCCTGAACGAAGTCACGCCGCCACTGAGTGCTGCCGTGCCGGACATGCTGGAACTTCAATACAAATTGGAGTCGAAGGCAGCCAAGTGGTACGCCACCACTGATATCGCTAATGCCTTCTTCTCAATCCCTTTGGCGGCAGAGTGCAGGCCACAGTTTGCTTTCACTTGGAGGGGCGTCCAGTACACCTGGAACCGCCTGCCCCAGGGGTGGAAACACAGCCCTACCATTTGCCATGGCCTGATCCACACTGCACTGGAACAGGGTGAGGCTCCAGAACACCTGCAGTACATTGATGACATCATCGTGTGGGGCAACACAGCAGAGGAAGTTTTCGAGAAAGGGGAGAGAATAGTCCAAATCCTTCTGAAGGCCGGCTTTGCAATAAAACGAAGTAAGGTCAAGGGACCTGCACAGGAGATCCAGTTTTTAGGAATAAAACGGCAAGATGGACGTCATCAGATCCCAACAGATGTGATCAACAAAATAACAGCCATGTCCCCACCAACTAACAAAATGGAAACGCAAGCTTTCTTAGGCGTTGTGGGTTTTTGGAGAATGCATATTCCAAATTACAGTCAGATCGTAAGCCCTCTCTATCACGTGACCAGGAAGAAGAACGACTTCAAATGGGGCCCTGAGCAACGACAAGCCTTTGAACAAATTAAACAGGAGATAGTTCAGGCAGTAGCCCTTGGGCCAGTCCGGGCAGGACAAGATGTGAAGAATGTGCTCTACACCGCAGCCGGGGAGAATGGCCCTACCTGGAGCCTCTGGCAGAAAGCACCAGGGGAGACTCGAGGTCGACCCTTAGGGTTCTGGAGTCGGGGATACAGAGGATCCGAGGCCCGCTACACTCCAACTGAGAAGGAGATATTGGCAGCATATGAAGGGGTTCGAGCTGCTTCGGAAGTGGTTGGTACTGAAGCACAGCTCCTCCTGGCACCCCGACTGCCGGTGCTGGGCTGGATGTTCAAAGGGAGGGTCCCCTCTACACATCATGCAACTGATGCTACGTGGAGTAAGTGGGTCGCGCTGATCACACAACGGGCCCGAATAGGAAACCCCAGTCGCCCAGGAATCTTGGAGGTGATCACGAACTGGCCAGAAGGCAAAGATTTTGGAATATCCCCAGAGGAGGAGGTGACGCGTGCTGAAGAGGCCCCACCATATAACAAACTACCAGAAAGCGAGAAGCAATATGCCCTGTGCACTGATGGGTCCTGTCGCCTTGTGGGAAAACATCGGAGGTGGAAAGCTGCTGTATGGAGTCCTATACGCCAAGTTGCAGAAACTGCTGAAGGAGAAGGTGAGTCAAGACAGTTTGCAGAGGTGAAAGCCATCCAGCTGGCCTTGGACATTGCCAAACGAGGAAAATGGCCAGTACTTTATCTCTATACTGACTCATGGATGGTGGCAAATGCCCTGTGGGGGTGGTTGCAGCAGTGGAAGCAGAACAACTGGCAGCACAGAGGTAAACCCATCTGGGCTGCCACGTTGTGGCAAGATATTGCTGCCCGGGTAGAGAACCTGACTGTAAAAGTACGTCATGTAGATGCTCATGTACCCAAGAGTCGGGCCACTGAAGAACATCAAAACAACCAGCAGGTGGACCAGGCTGCTAAGATCGAAGTAGCTCAGGTAGATTTGGACTGGCAACATAAAGGTGAATTATTTATAGCTCGGTGGGCCCATGACACTTCAGGCCACCAAGGGAGAGATGCAACATATAGATGGGCTCGTGATCGAGGGGTGGACTTGACCATGGACACTATTGCACAAGTTATCCACGAATGTGAAACATGCGCTGCAATCAAGCAAGCCAAGCGAGTAAAGCCTCTTTGGTATGGAGGACGATGGTTGAAGTATAAATATGGGGAGGCTTGGCAGATTGATTATATCATGCTCCCACGGATCCGACAGGGCAAGCGCTACGTGCTCACCATGGTAGAAGTAACCACAGGATGGCTGGAAACATACCCTGTGCCCCATGCCACCGCCCGGAACACCATCCTGGGCCTTGAAAAGCAAGTCCTATGGCGACATGGCACCCCAGAAAGAATTGAGTTAGACAACGGGACTCACTTCTGAAACACCCTCATAGACACCTGGGCCAAAGAGCATGGCATTGAGTGGGTCTATCACATCCCCTACCATGCACCAGCCTCCGGAAAAATTGAACGATACAACGGGCTGTTAAAGACAACACTGAGGGCAATGGGTGGTGGGACATTCAAGCATTGGGACACACATTTTGCAAAGGCCACCTGGTTAGTCAACACTGGGGGATCTGTCACTCGAGCTGGCCCTGCCCAATCCAAACCCTCACGCACTGTAGAGGGGGATAAAGTCCCTGTCGCGCATATGAGGAATATGCTGGGGAAGACAGTCTGGGTTACTCCTGCCTCTGGCAAGGGAAAACCCATCCGTGGGGTTGCTTTTGCTCAGGGACCTGGGTGCACTTGGTGGGTGATGAGAAAGGATGGGGAAGTCTGGTGTGTACCTCAAGGGGATTTAATTTTTGGTGAAAATAGCCAATGAACTGAATTGTACGATGTTAGTTATTACATAGTACTGTATGTCATCACTTTTATGGTTTACCATATGCCATATTAACAGTATTACAGTAAGAATCACCCAGATTAATGTAGGATGAACGCCGATGAAACTGAGCAAGGTGCAACGATGATAGAACCGGACGAGTGCCCAGAACTGGTCTCCGCATGCAAGACCCCAACACCACACACCATCTCTCCTGCCCTGCAAGACTGTTATGACAGGTGGAACCCGAAGTCATGGACTAAATGAACTCAACGGACGTTTTAGAGGGATGGCCCATGGACTAAGGGAATGATATCTCTGTGTGTGTATATATCAAAAGGCAGGGAAAAGTAGCGGTGACTAATTGGAATGTATGGGAAAATGTGAGACCTGGGCATGATGTAGATGGTATAGAATAAGGGGTGGATATTGTCCTGGTTCCAGCTGGGACAGGGTTAACTTTCTTCCCAGTAGCTTGGGGGTGTGCTGTGTTTTGGGTTCGGTGTGAAAGGAGCGTTGATGGCCCATTGATGCTTTGGCTGTTGCTGGGTGATGTTTGCACCGGGGAGGGGGAGCACAGCCGGGGTGGTGGACCCAGCTGGCCAATGGGGTATTCTATACCATGTGACATCATGCTCAGTATAAAAACCAGGTGTGTGTGGGGGCTCGCCCCCCGTTCGTGACACGCGGTCGGCGGTCGTTGAGCAGTTGCGTTGTGCATTGCGTGTTTTGTGTATTCTGTTATTGTTGTTGTTCTCATTGTTATTATTACTGTTCTACTTAGTTTTATTTCAATTATTAAACTGTTTTTATCTCAACCCGGGAGCTTTCCTACTTGTGCCCTCCCGATTCTCTCCTCCATCCCACCGGAGTCGGGGGGGTGATCGAGCAGCTGCGTGGAGTTTATTTTTTGCTGGCTGGGGTTAAACCACGACAGTGTGAAAATGCATTCAATTGAGGTGCCAACTGAAGTCTCCTTCTCATCTGGCTGGGGGACAGCTGTGCCAATGGTACCGCTCTCGTCAGAGAGCAGGATCTGGCCCCAGAGAGAGGAAGACGAGTGAAAGGCAAAGAAAGCTCCAGCCCTTTACTTGGGCACCCAAGGCTCTCGTGCTAAACTCACCTGAATGAAGAAACACAACACCTCTGCGCCAAAGAATAATTCAGCTGAACTAAACCACAAGCAATTCCACAAAGAAAAGGCTGGGATAATGAAAGGCAATGTGCCCATCACGAAACCCAGATATAGCAGTGACATTGAGGAGGTTGTTTTCTCAGCAAATAAACTGTAGAACCACAGCTCACATCTTCCCTTTCGGAAACAGGTTACCCTCAGCCATGGGCCTGTTATTCCCAAGTTCAGTTTGTTTTGCTCAGTTTTGTTTCTTTCTGTGGTTCGTTTGCAGTTTTTCTGAAGAGGACATTAACAGACAGACACAATGTGGAAAAAATAAATGTTTTGCTTTCTGGAAATTCCATGGCTAAGAACAGCTAAAATGTCAGTTGCCAGTTTATTTAGACATGACAAGGCGTATGGCTAGACATGGGACACAGCTGAAACCAATTCTATTCCTTTCTTGTTATTATATAAATGTCTTCTGAAAAAAAAAGAAAATTGGCAGGGCACTGAACTGGGGAGGCCTAGTATTTCTAGACCTAGTCTTCTCTCGCTATTTTCTTTCCACATCCATCTTCTCCCTACAACCAAAGTTGGGGTTTACCTATATCCTCTTTTCCTCTACATTTCACAATTGGTTAAAATTGTTGGGATTACTCCTCCTTCCCTCCCTGTACCAGTGTTATTCAAAAGGACTGGGGGGGAGGCAGAGGAGAGGTCTGCCCAGTTCTTGGTCAGCTCACATCCCCAAACTCACCTGTGGCAAAACTCCCTGTGTTCCAGTGAACACGGAGATAACTTCAGCTCAGGTTTTTCTGCTCCTTGACTCGTGCTTATAGCCTTGGCTGGCTTGAAAGGTGAAGCAGGGAACGCCCCTGGGAGGCGAGCTCTCTGCATCCAGCAAGACATGGCTCCAAGCCAAACCCCAGGAGAGACTTAGTGGTAGATGGCAGGGTGGAACAAAGTGCTTCTCTACATGAGCAGTTGGGTAACTAAGGTTATCTCGCACCAGTAAGCTGGACACAGTGATGCATGCAACCTAGGAAGAAGATGCTGAAGCCCCTTAGGGCAATAAAGATGGGGAATTCCATCTGCTAACATTTATCAGGTGTCCTGGTTTTGGCTGGGATAGAGTTAAATTTCTTCCTAGTGCTGTGTTTTGGATTTAGTATGAGAAGAATGTTGTTAACACACTGATGTTTTTAGCTGTTGCTAAGTACCCTGCTAGTCAAGGACTTTTTCAGCTTCCCGTGCACAAGAGGCTGGGAGGGAGCTTAGCTGGGACAGCTGGCCAACGGGGTATTCCATACCATGTGACGTCATGCTCAGTATATGAATGGTAGGCGTGTCCAGGAAGTAGCAATCACTGGGGTTTTTTTGGGGCATTGCTTGGCAAGTACACTCATTTTGTATATTCTATCATCATCATCATCATCATTGTTATTATTATTATTTTCCCTTCTTTTTCTGTTCTGTTAAACTGTCTTTATCTCAACCCACGAGTTTTCTCACTCTTGCCCTTCCGATTCTCTCCCTGTCCCACTGTGAGGGGGGGAGTGAGTGAGCGGCTGTGTGGTGTTTGGCTGCCTGCCGGGTTGTCCTGGTTTCGGCTGGGATAGGGTTAAATTTCTTCCTAGTGCTGTGTTTTGGATTTAGTATGAGAAGAATGTTGATAACACACTGATGTTTTCAGTTGTTGCTAAGTGCCCTCCTAGTCCAAGGACAGCTCCCGTGCCTACTGACTGAGCTAGGTACACAAGATGGGAGGGAACATAATCAGGACAGACAGCCCAGCTGGCTAATGGGGTATTCCATACCATGTGACGTCATGCTCAGTATATGAAGGGTAGGCGTGATCCAGGAAGTACCGATCGCTACTTGGTTATCGGTCAGCGCGGGTGGTGAGCAATTGCATTGTGCATCACTCATTTTGTATATTTTATCATTATCATTATCATTATTATTTTCCCTTCTTTTTCCCTGTTCTATTAAACTGTCTTTATCTCAACCCACGAGTTTTTCTCACTCTTACCCTTCCGATTCTCTCCCCGTCCCGCTGGGGGTGGGGGGAGTGAGTGAGCGGCTGCGTGGTATTTGGCTGCCTGCCAGGTTAAACCACGACACGGGTTAAACCACGACATCAGGGTATTACTTTTCTCTTCCTATATCCTCCACAACTGTGGCAGGACTAGGTTAGTTGCCTGGCTGCTGCTGCCTTTCGTGGGGTAAAGTCCTCGCTCATCACAATGGCCAAAGCAAGGGTGGCTCTTTATCTGGTGTTTGCCCAAAGACCTGTGGAAGGAAGAGGCAATTTTTGCCCCCAAAGACTGCAGAATATGGCAAAGGGTCCCTGTGCCTGGCCTCTGCTAAAACACAGGAGGAGATGGGGCCAAGGGGCTGTGTCAAGAAGGTTCCTCAAAAGGCTGAGCCGTTGCAGAGTCCAAACAGGTACAGGAATTACAGGAGGCCACCAACTATCAGAGACTGCATAGCTCAGTGGCAGACCCTTGAACTTCACAGGGAAAGTTTTTCTGTCCCAGATGTGAAACTGAATAAAGAAATATGGAATTTCCCAGCAATATCCCCTTTTTGTGTGTGTACTAAACCACTACCACATGAAGTGAGGAAAACATAATGTGTCAGTTTGAAGGATATATCAAGGTGCGAAAGAGCTGCTGGCTTTCAGAGCAACTGACTGCTACCAGCTGGTTGCTTCCCCCGACAAGCCCAGAGCTGACCACCGGTAAAGCATGTCTGAGGTAGTGCAGGAGGGAGGTAGTGCATGACCTTTAATTCCACAGTTAGAGGAAACTGCCTGCAAGAATGCAGGAGAAATTAGAGGAATTAACTTTGTTCTGTTAATGTTAGACCTGTCAATCTAGTTCTTTCAGAAAAGTGCATGGCAATTCCTGTAAACAACCAATGGCTTTAAAGGCCTTTAGCTAGAAGTCTGGTCACCTTCCATCCCATTTTTCCTGACCTTGAGCCTTAATTAGAAGGTTTGTGATTTATGACTAAACAGCATAATTGCATAAAGCAGAGGAGAAAGGCATCCAGACATAACTGGATTTACTCTAAATGTGAATGTTTGTGCATGTACTGATAAGCACCAGGATAATAAGGTGGTACATTCCAGATCTCTGTATATATTAGTGCAAAGTAAATGGCCCCAGGTGGTTTCTGAAATTAACAAAATCCTGCTCTCAGTCTGGAACTGTTAATTGTTAACTACTCAGATAGGCTTACATTCCTCTTACTTCACAAATTAAACCCACTTGTCATCTGTTATTAATTTCATAGCTTTAACATTCAGGGAATGAATACAGACTCAGGAAGAGAAAAAGAAAATCTGTGTCAGGATGTGCTCCACTGTGTGTGCAGTATAATAAAAGGCCTACAAACAGATTATCTCTTTGGCATTGTCCAGCCTCCTCGTCCTTCACTCTGGGTGGAAAACAGCAGAGGAAAAAGGGGTTGTGTTTTGCAGAGGCAGATGAGCTCTGATGGGAAAGCCTTCCTCCCATGGCGCCCTGAGTGCGTCTCCACTCTCTCTAAGCAGCACATATAAGGGCAGCACTGAAATGTAATCACTGAACAACAAGGCATAAACCTCAGTTCAAGTTTTAGCAGCCCGGGGGGGCAATCATGGCACTGGGATCCACCCTCCCGCTTCCCCGTGCACCTGCTCATGCCAGGAAGGGAACAGGGGGTTTATTCTCCAGTAATTCCCCGTTTATAGAGCAGCCTTCATTTCTGGGTGTGCTCTCTCAGGACTCTGGGGACATTCTGCAGACATCTGGCTTCTTCAAGCAGAAAGTTTTGAGTGCAACACAAATGCTGCACTTCTGCCAAGTGCTGCAACCTCTGAGAGTCAGGATCTAGCCCATAATTTTCTTCAGCACATTTTTTTAAACATTTTGGACAAACATAACTACAGAGTTTCTGAATTCAGATGTAATCCAACAAATGGCCACCCGTCAAGTGCAGAGATCCCCCTGTAGCAATCAATACACAGTAATGCCCATCACCCTTTCACTTTCATGAAGTCAAAGGACCAACATTCAAGTCCTCAGTCCTTTACAGCAAGGAGGTAGGACACCCACCTCCTGATAGTGCAGAGACTTGCAGCATGGCCTCTCCTCTCTCCCCTTATGCTATTGCTATTTCTAGAAATCCAGGCTTCACTGCTTAAAATGAGATTCCATTTCTGTAGGCACAGTAGGCCCAAAAAGAGATGCTACCAAACAGCATGTTATTAGCTGCAACACTTTGGAGATGGATTCTGAGGTCGTATTTGGCCTGTAATTAAGGTTTGATAAAATCCAGCATTTATCAAACCTAAATGCAGTAGGAATATCCCTCCTTTGATGAAGTAGGTAAATTTTTTCCAGTAGTGTGTACACATCCCAACCAGTACAGCACCAGTGGAAGGAGGATAAACAGAGAAGTGAAATCAAAGAGAAATCAGCTGCTAAGTAAAAGTGAAAACAATACCTCAACCACAGGCAACACAGTAAAAGTAAAGGTGTCGTGGTTTAACCTGGCAGGCAGCCAAATACCACGCAGCCGCTCACTCACTACCCCTGCCCCCCCAGTGGGACGGGGAGAGAATCGGAAGGGTAAGAGTGAGAAAAACTCGTGGGTTGAGATAAAGACAGTTTAATAGAACAGAAAAGGGAAAATAATGATAATAAATAATGATAGAATATACAAAATGAGTGATGCACAATGCAATTGCTCACCACCCGCGCTGACCGATAACCAAGTAGCGATCGGTACTTCCTGGATCACGCCTACCATTCATATACTGAGCATGATGTCACATAGTATGGAATACCCCATTGGCCAGCTGGGCTGGCTGTCCTGATTATGTTCCCTCCCATCTTGTGTACCTAGCTCAGTCAGTAGGCATGGGAGCTGTCCTTGGACTAGGAGGGCACTTAGCAACAACTGAAAACATCAGTGTGTTATCAACATTCTCCTCATACTAAATCCAAAACACAGCACTAGGAAAAAATTTAACCCTATCCCAGCCGAAACCGGGACAGTATTCACCCCTTATTCCATACCATTTACGTTATGCTTAGGTCTCACATTTTTCGATACATTTCAATTAATCACCACTATCTTTTTTATATATATACATATATAATACATATACATACATATATACATATAATACATATACATACATAAATATATACAAATGTCCATTGAGTTCATTTAGTCCACGACTTTGGACTCCATCTGTCATAACAGTCTTTCAGGGCCAGAAAAATGGTGTGTGGTGTTGGGCTGTTGCATCCTGAAGCCAGTTCTCATTTCGGTACTGCTGCACTTGTTCAGTTCTATCATCGTTGCACTTTGTTCAGTTTCATCAGAGTTCATTCATTCTTAGTTAATCTGTGTGATTCTCACTGCTATACCATTGATAGCAACCATAGAAATAATGATATACAATATCATATAACAATTGACATCATAAAATTCAGTTCATTGGCTATTTTCACCCAAAATCAAATCCCCTCGAGGTACACACTGGACCTCCCCATCCTTTCGCATCACCCACCAAGTGCACCCAGGTCCTTGAGCAAAAGCAATCCCACGGATGGGTTTTCCCTTGCCAGAGGCAGGAGTAACCCAGACTGTCTTCCCCAGCATATTTCTTATGTGCACGACAGGGACTTTATCTCCATCTACAGTACGTAAGAGTCTTGATTGGGCAGGGCCAGCTCGATTAACAGATCCCCTAGTGTTAACTAACCAGGTGGCTTTTGCTAAATGTGTGTCCCAATGCTTGAATGTCCCACCACCCATTGCTCTCAGTGTTGTCTTTAGCAGTCCGTTGTATCATTCGATTTTCCCAGAGGCTGGTGCATGGTAGGGGATGTGATAGACCCACTCAATGCCATGCTCTTTGGCCCAGGTGTCTATGAGGGTGTTTCGGAAATGAGTCCCGTTGTCTGACTCAATTCTTTCTGGAGTGCCATGTCGCCACAGGACTTGCTTTTCAAGGCCCAGGATGGTGTTCCGGGCGGTCGCATGGGGCACAGGGTATGTTTCTAGCCATCCGGTGGTTGCTTCCACCATGGTGAGCACATAGCGCTTGCCGTGTCGGGTTTGTGGGAGTGTGATATAATCAATCTGCCAGGCCTCCCCATATTTGTATTTCAACCATCGTCCTCCATACCAAAGAGGCTTTACTCGCTTGGCTTGCTTGATGGCAGCGCATGTTTCACATTCATGGATAACTTGTGCAATAGCGTCCATGGTTAAGTCCACCCCTCGATCACGAGCCCATCTATATGTTGCATCTCTTCCTTGATGGCCTGAGGCATCATGGGCCCACAGGGCTATAAATAATTCACCCTTATGTTGCCAGTCCAGATCCACCTGAGCCACTTCAATCTTAGCAGCCTGGTCCACCTGCTGGTTGTTTTGATGTTCTTCAGTGGCCCGACTCTTGGGTACGTGAGCATCTACGTGACGTACTTTTACAAACAGGTTCTCTACTCGGGCAGCAATATCTTGCCACAACGCGGCAGCCCAGATGGGTTTACCTCTGCGCTGCCAGTTGTTCTGCTTCCATTGCTGCAACCACCCCCACAGGGCATTTGCCACCATCCATGAGTCAGTATAGAGATAAAGTACTGGCCATTTTTCTCGTTCAGCAATGTCCAAGGCCAGCTGGATGGCTTTCACCTCTGCACACTGGCTCGATTCACCTTCTCCTTCAGCAGTTTCTGCAACTTGGCGTATAGAACTCCATACAGCAGCTTTCCACCTCCGATGCTTTCCCACAAGGCGACAGGACCCATCAGTGAACAGGGCATATTGCTTCTCGTTTTCTGGTAGTTTATTATACAGTGGGGCTTCTTCAGCACGTGTCACCTCCTCCTCTGGGGATATTCCAAAAGCTTTGCCTTCAGGCCAGTTCGTGATCACTTCCAAGATTCCTGGGCGACTGGGGTTTCCTATTCGGGCCCGTTGTGTGATCAGCGCGACCCACTTACTCCACGTAGCATCGGTTGCATGATGTGTAGATGGGACACTCCCTTTGAACATCCAGCCCAGCACCGGCAGTCGGGGTGCCAGGAGGAGCTGTGCTTCAGTACCAACCACTTCCGAAGCAGCTCGAACCCCTTCATATGCTGCCAATATCTCCTTCTCAGTTGGAGTGTAGCGGGCCTCGGATCCTCTGTATCCCCGACTCCAGAACCCTAAGGGTCGACCTTGAGTCTCCCCTGGTGCTTTCTGCCAGAGGCTCCAGGTAGGGCCATTCTCCCCGGCTGCAGTGTAGAGCACATTCTTTACATCTTGTCCTGCCCGGACTGGCCCAAGGGCTACTGCATGAACTATCTCCTGTTTAATTTCCCTAAAGGCTTGTTGTTGCTCAAGGCCCCATTTGACGTCGTTCTTCTTCCGAGTCACTTGATAGAGGGGGCTTACAATCAGGCTGTAATCTGGAATATGCATTCTCCAAAAGCCCACCACGCCTAAGAAAGCTCGTGTTTCTCTTTTGCTAGTTGGTGGGGACATGGCTGTTATTTTGTTGATCACATCCATTGGGATCTGACGACGTCCATCTTGCCATTTTATTCCTAAAAACTGGTTCTCCTGTGCAGGTCCCTTGACCTTACTTTGTTTTATGGCAAAACCGGCCTCCAGAAGGATTTGGACTATTCTCTCCCCTTTCTCGAAAACTTCCTCTGCTGTGTCACCCCACACGATGATGTCATCAATGTACTGCAGGTGTTCTGGAGCCTCACCCTGTTCCAGTGCAGTGTGGATCAGTCCATGGCAAATGGTAGGGCTGTGTTTCCACCCCTGGGGCAGTCGGTTCCAGGTGTACTGGACGCCCCTCCAAGTGAAAGCAAACTGTGGCCTGCACTCTGCTGCCAAAGGGATTGAGAAGAAGGCATTAGTGATGTCAATTGTGGCGTACCACTTGGCTGCCTTTGACTCCAGTTCGTATTGGAGTTCTAGCATGTCCGGCACGGCAGCACTCAGTGGCGGCGTGACTTCGTTCAGGCCACGGTAGTCTACTGTTAGTCTCCACTCTCCATTGGACTTTCGCACTGGCCATATGGGACTGTTAAAGGGTGAGCGAGTCTTGCTGATCACTCCTTGGCTCTCCAGTCGACGAATCAGCTCATGGATAGGGATCAGGGAATCTCGGTTGGTGCGATATTGCCGCCGGTGCACTGTTGTGGTAGCGATTGGTACCTGTTGTTCTTCAACCCTCAACAACCCTACAACAGAAGAGTCCTCCGAGAGACCAGGCAAGGTGGACAGCTGTTTAATTTCCTCTGTCTCCAGGGCAGCTATACCAAAAGCCCACCGGTACCCTTTTGGGTCCTTGAAATACCCTCTCCTGAGGTAGTCTATGCCAAGGATGCACGGAGCCTCTGGGCCAGTCACAATGGGGTGCTTCTGCCACTCATTCCCGCTTAGGCTCACTTCGGCCTCCAATACAGTTAACTCTTGGGATCCCCCTGTCACTCCAGAAATACAAATGGGTTCTGCCCCTTTATAGCTTGATGGCATTAGGGTGCACTGTGCACCAGAGAGCCTTATACTCCTGTGGGTCTGATGTGCCAGGCCATCGAAACCACACAGTCCAGTAAACCCGGTTGTCCCTTTCCTCCACCTGGCTGGAGGCAGGGCCCCTCTAGTTCTGGTCATAGTATCTGCTTCTCACTTCTTGCAAACATGAGTCAAGAATTCCTTCATTACAGTCCAAAGTAAGATCAGCCCTTCTACTCTGTCTGGGGAACTGTTCACTGGAAACTGGACCATTGTGAGACAGGTTTTTCCTGAAAACTGGAGCAGCATTTTTCCTGAGAGAACCCCCTTGTGTGATTGTTTTTCCTTGCAACTCACGTACACGTGCCTCTAGGGTTAAGGTAGGTGTTCCATCCCACTGCCTCATGTCCTCTCCGTGGTCACGCAGGTAAAACCACAGGGTGCCCCGTGGTGTGTACTTTCGATATCCTCTCTCTTGAGGAGAAAAACGCTGACTCCTAATGGCTGAGATACTGGTCCGTACAGGTGGAGAATAGGACCTATCGTCTTTGAGTTGCTGGACCTCTCGGGACAGTTTCTCTACAGCCGAGACAAGGGAGGAGATAGTTTCTTCGAAATCCCGAAGTCTGCTAATTAAGACATCCACCGTTGGTGCTTCTTCCTCTGCCCAGGACAATACTGCCAACGAACTGGCATACGACGCTGGTGCGCTCCGTACCAACTTCCGCCACATGGGTCGCGTGCACTGGACGTCATCTGGATCTTTGGGCGCTTGGTTGTCGTCCAGGTCACTATAAACCACCTCCAGCACACCTAGTTCTCTCAGGTACTGGATACCTCTCTCCATAGTGGTCCATTTGCCTGGGCGATATATAACATCTTCCTTGAAGGGATACCTTTCCTTCACGCCTGACAGCAGTCGCCTCCAGAGGTTGAGGACCTGTGTTCCTTTTCCAATTGCTTTGTCAATGCCCCCTTCCCTAGCAAGGGATCCCAGCTGTTTGGCTTCCTTCCCCTCTAATTCCAGGCTACTGTCCCCATTATCCCAGCATCGGAGCAGCCAGGTAACAATATGCTCGCCTGGACGACGGCTGAAATCTTTCCGCATATCTCGCAGCTCACTCAGGGATAGGGATTGGGTGGTTTCTGTCTCGTTTATGAGTTCTTCCTCTTCCTCCTCCCCTCCTCGTGATGGCCCTGCTTTTCCATCATCCCTTTCTAAACGACCTGACTTCCACTTCCAAGATTTCCTCTTCTGTACAGGGTCGACGGATACCAGCAAGGGTTGGTCCTCTGGTTCAGCTGTAGTGCCTGTTGCTGGGGTTTGGGTAGTTGCAGTGCTTGTCATGGGGGTTGGAGTAACTGTAGTGCCTGTTGCCGGAGCTTGAGTGGCTGCAGTGCCTGTTGCAGGGGTTGGAGAAGCTACAGTGACTGTTGCCGGGCTTTGAGTAGCCACAGGGTTTGTCGTGGGGGTTGAAGTAGCCGCAGTACCTGTCGTGGGATTTTGAGTAGCTACCGTGTCTGTTGCCGGGGTTGATCTCCCGCTGCTCACCGCCGCTGAGACTCGCCGCTCCACCTGCCCCGACGAGGCAACGCCATTTGCCCTCCCTCTTTTCTTGTTCCTGAGGGTTGATCTCTGGACAGTATTCCTGAATAGTTGTTTAACCCTAAACAAGGCCTGAACCACATTCAGGAGACATAGCAATATGAACATGCTTGTTTGAACATCCCAAGGATATTCAAAATTCTCAGGGAATATTGTGGACATCTTCGTGAAGAGGATAGAAGAAAAAGGAGTTTCTGACGATATGGAAGGGAAGATGAACAAGTGGGAGAAAGTGTCCCATCCTGTCTCCCCCTTAAATTCATTCTCCGAGGAGAAAAAAGTGCAATTACTAATAATTTCTAAGAGGTGGTTCCCGATGTACAGAAATGACGGCAGTGCCAAGTACAGATACCAGATTAGACTTACGACCAATGATTTTATGACCTCATAAAACAGCAGCAAAATGATAATCTTGGCCCAGTTCCGAATAATGATAAACAGCACAAAAGGGAACACATACTGCAAGCAAGGTATTACATGACCCAACATTGAGAGCCAGCCCCACAACTTTGACAGCCAATACATCAACATTGTGACCAATCAATATAACGAATGCTTATAACAATTTTTCCTTAACACACTTTGGTCAGATCTATCGTTATCTCAACCCTTCGAGCCCCACATTGGGCGCCAAAAAGGACCGTCGTGGTTTAACCTGGCAGGCAGCCAAATACCACGCAGCCGCTCACTCACTCCCCCCGCCCCCCCAGTGGGACGGGGAGAGAATCGGAAGGGTAAGAGTGAGAAAAACTCGTGGGTTGAGATAAAGACAGTTTAATAGAACAGAAAAGGGAGAATAATGATAATAAATAATGATAGAATATACAAAATGAGTGATGCACAATGCAATTGCTCACCACCCGCGCTGACCGATAACCAAGTAGCGATTGGCACTTCCTGGATTACGCCTACCATTCATATACTGAGCATGACCTCACATGGTATGGAATACCCCATTAGCCAGCTGGGCTGGCTGTCCTGATTATGTTCCCTCCCATCTTGTGTACCTAGCTCAGTCAGTAGGCATGGGAGCTGTCCTTGGACTAGGAGGGCACTTAGCAACAACTGAAAACATCAGTGTGTTATCAACATTCTCCTCATACTAAATCTAAAACACAGCACTAGGAAGAAATTTAACCCTATCCCAGCCGAAACTGGGACAAAAGGCAATAGAAGTGCATCAGCAGAGAAAAGACACAATTTTCTGTGTAATGCTACCTGGCTGCTTAAGCTAATTTAGTAGTTGCAATGCCAAGTGCAGGGTTTCTTGTAATATATGGGGTCAAATTTTTTGCAGACCTTCCTCCTTCCAGCTTGTGGAGAATCGCCCTGGTACTTTGAATTTGAAAATGTCCCTTTAATTAAGATACTCCCTTGCTTTTTAACCCTAGAAAACTTTGTTACTTTTATTGTCTTCCCATGAATTCGGACTTTTCTTTAACTTGCTGGGACTCTCTTCATGACTATCCATTTTGCATTCACTCCCTGACACTAGCAGATACAGCAAAATAATTAGTGGTTTGATTAAAACTTGGGAAGAGATGGACAACTGACATTCTTTTGGAGATCTCATGTAGGTCCAATATTTTTTTCTTTTGCATATTTTAATTAGCTGATCCCAGAACCCGACATTTGGAAGGTAACACGCCCTTACTGTGCTGTGACTCTGCAGTCTGCCTTGCCAGCCAGCAGTCCGTTCCCCACGCTAGCACGGCGCATCGCAGCTCTCTTGTAACCTGTAACTGGATGCAAGTCACTATGTGACACAGATTCAGGTGTACCCTGTCACACAGCAGATGCATATGCCTTGGTATGGGCTCATTTGCCACTTCCTCCTGTCTCTTTTTGGGAGCAGAGGCCCAAGGAAGAGGGTAGTACTGAATCACAGTCCCAGACTGGGAGTCCCTGCCTCGGGTCTGTCACTGTAGAGTGGTTGCCTATGTCCACCCCTGACATAACCACAGGGCTTTCAGTAACACAACTGGCAAGTAAAACATCAATATAACAATGCTTTAATAGTTTGAAAATGTTTTACCAATTAAAGGAACTAAATTAATCATGTGGAGAGGGTGTTGCCTTCTCTACAGGAGCAGATCCTGCGTACCTACACAGCATCAGATGCAAATGAGTAATGATATTCTGTTGAAGAAGAGGAGAGATGGATGTTTTCAGGATAGTTTGGAGAATCAAATCTCTCTTTTGATTGTGAACTATTTCAGATACCAGTTGCTTTGGATAAATTAGTTTGGACCAAATTTATTTTTAATCAAAATCATGTCGCTTTCTGAATGCTTGCCATCCACAGGGAATTGATATTTGGATTTGGACTCAGCAGCACATATCAGACCATCTGGTAATATTGTGTAGGGAATGAGATCAACGGGTTAATATTCAGGCACACACAATGATGCCGCCATTTCCTCCTCTGCCGATTAGCTCTGCTCTCAGGTTCTGCTGAAGGGTAAAACAGACAAGCAAATGGCTCAGAGTACTGGTCCATTACTATCTGGCAGCCATTCTTATTTCTGCCTTCACTGTGCACTGCAGGAGCAAGCTGTTAGCGCAGAGCTCTCAAGAAAAAAGCATCGCAGAGGAAGGTTATTAACCTCTATTGTGTCCTCCAGAGAGCTCCTCCCTCCTAAAGGTTAATTTACTGATTTCACTGTTTTGCACTTGCTCTGCATGCAAAAGGGAAGCACACAGATGTCTTCCTAAATCAGCAGGAACCTAATGAAGATATGAATACCTTTGGAGACATCTCTGTGTTGCTCACAACTCCCAGCTATCCAACATGCAAATCTAAAGCAACCCCAATGCTGTTAATGGGTGAAATCCTTGACATTGTAAATCTGCTAAATTTCACCAACTTCCAGAGTGTGTCCCAAACTCAGACTTGCCATGGCTCTGGGCCAGTGGTGTTGGCAGGCAGGAGAGTTTCCACATGTTGCTTTCTCTCCCAGGAGAAAATGATGAAGAGGCAATGTCTCCTCTTGGACAGTATCTCTTTTCTTCACCAGTGAAACCACACTGGGAGATGAAGGCTTCAGCAGGTTATTCTTGTAGGACTATAATGTTTTATTAATTTTTTTTAACACATATTTGCTAGTTGCTCCCTATATTTGCATGTGTTTGTATTTTCATACCACAATCAAAGGGTTTTAAAATCTGCTTTAGCTACTCTGTTGTGCTGAATCAGGAAGAGGCGTTGGCATTTTTGTGGTGACGTTTGTGAAGGCAGCAGGGGTATGATGGACTCCTTGATGTACCGCTGACTCATTTAATGTGCAGGATGCACAGGGCTCACAAAATGACTTTGACTCCTTGCATCAGGCAACTTGCTTCATTTGTTGCAATAAAAATAAATGAGGCAGGGAGTTGCAGTGAGTGGTCTCAAGGCTATTGTGCCTGAATGTTTTATTTAGCAACTGGATTTCCTTTTGGCCACAAAATTCACACAGGCAACTTGCTTATTCTGAACCTTGTATAAGTGGTTTCTAGCTGTGTGTCCCTCACTTCTGGCGCCTGATTTGAGGCTCCACATTCCTGCCCCCTGCTCTGTGCCTAGAAAGCTCAGTCAGGCAGTTATGTCTCTGCCAGGCTTTGACCAGATTCAGATGCCAGGTGTCAGATTTGCTGTACTCTACTGGGGATGTTGCTTCTCCTTTTGATTTTTCAAGAGAACAATCAGTTACCAGAAAATTCAGTGATGCCGAAATAGAAAAGCCAGACAACAGACCTTAGAAGTTGGGACCCAAATTCAGTCTTCTCTTTCAATCTTAATCTCCTCTGTACTTCCAAGTCCCTTTTGTAGTGTCAACCTAAAGGTTGCAGTGACAGCTAGTGATTAGCAGGAAAATGATCCTGTGAAAAGTAACAGACGTGTCATCATTGATCAAAGACTAAAGCAAATGGATTCAAACTAAGACCATAAAAGAAACCTCATTTCTGGCATTTCCTAAAATCTGTGTGTTGTATTTTATAAGTTTATCTTTCTTTAAGCATTCACCTGTATTTCATACAAGTCTGTTTAAGAACAGGAAGAAAAGATATGCTGAGAGAGTACACACGCAACACCTACTGCTTCAGTCCTTTTTACATGCAGTGTCAGGGAATACAAAATGTGAATGAAAAGGAGCATTAACCTAAATGCAGGAAAGTCCACTCCTCCTGAGGCCTGTAGAGGCAAGATTATCTTCTGAGTCAGGGGAAAACTGCAATTATAGGGATTCTCCAGTACGAGAGAGTTATTTTGGTTTTGGTCAATGCTGATTTTATTCCTAAAAATGTCTGGACTGGATTATAAAAAGCTGCATGCACTCACATGTGCATGTAAGTGTGTGTGCTTGTATATATGTACATAGAAAGGACCAGAAGACAAAGTGAGCTTTCTCCTGCTTGCAGAGGAGTGGGTCACAGTCCGTAGAGGGTGGGAAAGGTGGGACCACTGCCCCAACCACTGTCTTGCACTGCAACCGGAGTGGGGCCAACAGGGAAATGGTGGGCTGTCACTTGAGCCCAGACTAACTGTGACATGGCTCAGCTGTACTGTCCCGAGAGAGTCCGATCTCGTGCGTGCACACACACACATATACAAAAATAAGCACACACGCATTCAGTGCATGCCCTCTCCAGTCCAGGTCATGTCTTAAAGCCACAGTAGAGCTCTAGATTGCTAAGACAATTTTAAAAGCTAGTCAGCTGAATTTTTCCTAACAATCACAGATAATTTACTGCCTTCCCTTATTTGCAGCCTAATAGCTGCCCAGACATGTGGGAAGCTCAAGACTGTATGGTTGTGAGTCCCTTGTTTGGAGAGAGAAGTCCTGAGGAAAAGATCTCTTGCAGGCTCACTCCTCAACCACAGCGCTGCCTCTACAGGGAGAGGTTCATCCCTGGGGAGGGAATGCCCTTACCATTTTTTTTTTTGCCATCACTGCAAAACAAGTGCTCATAGAAAAAAATTGCCTGGTCTCTTTTTTTTTGGTAATATCCTGAAGGCAATAACCAGCAGAGCCCTGCTCTGTGAAAACAGACCCAGGTTTCAACATGCATTACTTCTGTCCCATTTCAGAACAGTTCACCTTCAGCCTAGTGACTTTCAGCAGCTAGCCCGAGTTTGTCTAGTTGCTTATTTATATCTTAAAATGACAAGAGCCCAAACACATTTATTGATTCAAGAGCTGCAAAACTTTGGCATCCAGGAAGAAGCTGCTCTTAAATGACTGCTAGTGGCATATCTGTGTGGCAGTGCTTTGGTTTCCGTTTTACTTTGATCAGCTCCCAAACCCAGTCCATCGCTTTCAGCAATACGCCAGACACTCTGCTCACTTGTGCCAGTTTACAGGCATAACGTTGGTGGTTTTGTGGTGAAAAGTTATTCTGAGAGTTTCTTAAACAAAGCCTTAATGATATATGGCTGCCAAAGTTAGCTGTTTCACAGCTGTAATAGCACACTGTAGGCTGCATGGCAGCCAAGCTGTCTTTGTTACTGTGAGGTGTGAGCGCCTGTGAGAGCCATCGTGGGTGGCAGCTGCCTTCAGAGTCCTTGAAAGGATACGCTGTGATAACTTGATAAGGTGTTTGCATGTGTTAGAGGGCGTGACATCCACACAAGGCTGGGTGATTAGAGCACAATTTTCTTTGGACTCGAGGTGCTCCAAACTGCATAGAAATCAGGCAGAAAATATGAAGCATGCTGTGTTTTTTCCACAGGGCTCTAATTATTTTGTGAGAAGTAATTTCCCTGCTAATGTCTGATTTAGTTAATGTGTTTATGCAGAGCTTGTTATATTCTTTTAGACTGCTCTCAACTTTCTCAATCAGGATACACCACATTTTGTTAGAGACCCCATCAATTGTGATGCTGGGATGTGGGATGACATTCCCAGTCTGGGGCTGATCTCTGTAAAGCTGGTGTAAATCAGCAGGAATTCCACTGAAGTTATTTTGGTGTAAATACGGGGTGAGTGAGATGAGTCTTAGACATGCTTTTCTTATTCTCTGCATCTACATGGACCTAAACACTCCAGATACCATGACAATTTGACCACTGCAAATGACATTCTCCCCTTTCTCCCCAGTCAAAACTTGTTCATATGTTTCTTGAACAGAGTTTGCATTTCTGTCAACCATAGGGGAACCCTTTTACATAAAGGAAAGACACAAAACAAGGTATTCTCATAATCAAATGCTTTTCCCCCTCTGCTTGTCATCAGCAGAAAGCCCCATCAGACCATCCTTGCATCCAGGTGCTACTCAGCCATTCTTGTTAGGTTGCTGTGGTTCTTGTTCATCGTTACTAGGCAGGGCAGCTCTCTTTTAAATAAGCGCATAGGATCCTATATCTAAGGGTTTATGTTAGTGCGCATGAGGGTGATTCTCCCCTCAGTCACATCACTCTGTGGAACTATGTCAGCACATGCAGGACCCGTATATAGCGTGAATATTGGCATTCCTTGGAGAGGGGTAAACAGCATGCCCAGCTTCTTTGAATTGCCTGTAGTCAGTCAGAGGTACTGTGGCTGCATTTTCCAAATAACTGAGAAAGCTGATTTTAACATGGGTCTGTTTTTCAGAAATGGGGTTTACACCATATGACTGGTGCCAAAATTAGATGTGTATCCTATAGTGATAGAGTATTTTAAGACTGTATCCTGCCCTTGATGAACAAACTTAATACACAGTATGAACAGGGTTTGGTCCCATTTCCTCTTGGTGAAACCGCATACCTCATGAATACAAGTTCTTGGGGGTTTTTCCCCTTATGATTCATTTGTCTAAATTCCACTGAAGTTGTTGAGTTATGAGAGCTTAGCAAGAAGAAAATAAACTCTTAGTGAGTGTCTTGTTATGAAGGATTAAATTATTTAATTTTATAATTAAACTCAGGGATACAAGCCAATTATGTCTGGTTCTGAGATAAACACAGATGCTGAACAAGTTATCGATATCAGTGAACCATTTCCATGGTAGGAACCTGAGATGAGTGATTTGGACTGCAGTACATGTAGCTCATAGCAAAATCTGTAGTGCTTAAACTTGACAAGGCAAAAGCACGTACTATCTTGCACGTGACTACATTTGGGTTTCCAATTATATTATGCTAGCAGAAAATAAAAAATCCCTCTCTCCCTTCCAAGAAGTCTCCAGCAAGAGAGAGAACTGTAAAACCCAACCATTGGTAAATTCCTCTTTTTGGCTAGCAGCATTTATAAAATATTTCTCTCTTTTGCATAGGTAAATCAGGGCCAAACCGATTGCACCTAGACTAAATGTGTTTCAGGAGGTCTTTTCAAAATACCAGTAGAGATCCTCTGTCTGCAGTGGGTTACCCAAACAAATTACTGCAAATTAAGGTAGGGTGTGAACTCACAGCAGTGCACACGTGCATGCGATCATCCCACTGTGAGTGCAGAGTGCCTTACGCCTTTCTCACTCAGAGTGGGAAAAGCTACTTCTTATTTACTGCAGGCTTTTACGGTGCTTGAAGCAAGTGGTGTGCTATAAATTCACATCTTTCCTTATCTTCCAGTACCTTGTTCTTATGCCCATAACTTGAATGCCTTTCCTAGCAGTTCCCTAATCTCATTACTAAATGATGTGGTGTATTGTGTCCCTGACCTCCAGGTTATTTCAGGATGCTGCAGAGTGGGTGTAGTTGGAGATCTTGGGCACAGGCTGAAAAAGTGAATAGATATTGAACGGAGGTTGGATATAGAGTAGAAGTCAAGGAACATAGGGCTAAATTTCCAAAATTCATCTAAAGAACGTCATAACTCAACACTTCTTTGGACCGATGTTTCCATGCTGCATAATCAAACGGATTATAGTTGTGCAGTTGTGAAGAATCTTTTCCCTTAATGAAACTGTTTTCATGCTTTCTGAAGCTGCTTTTGTTCTAAATGTAGGTAACCTGGTACATGAAAGGCGTTCCACTAGCATCTTCATATAATAAGCACAATAGCTGTGCTGAAGATTCAGATGAGCTAAGAGTAAGTTAACTTTCAACAGGTGGTTTCCAAATAGTCTTGCAAGTTGCAGCAATGCTGGTCTATTGATGCACATTGGAACTTGCAACTCCAGTGGAAAATACCTCAAGAATTGAAAAATCAGGATGTACTAAATTCCGTCTCTTTTAATAGCTTTCCGAACTGTGCATTAGCATTGTATTTCTAGCTGAATACCACGTATATTCAAGTTATTTCTTCTTCTACGTGACCAGAAAACCTGACCTTGTAGGCTTCACTGCACAGTCCTGCCTGTTGCATGCAGTCTCAGTGTCCTGGTTTTGGCTGGGATAGAGTTAAATTTCTTCCTAGTGCTGTGTTTTGGATTTAGTATGAGAAGAATGTTGATAACACACTGATGTTTTCAGTTGTTGCTAAGTACCCTGCTAGTCAAGGACAGTCAGCTCAAGAAAAACAAACAAACAAACAAACAAAACAAAACAAGCATTGGGAGGGAGCACAGCCAGGACAGCTAGCCCAGCTGGCCAACGGGGTATTCCATACCATGTGACGTCATGCTCAGTATATGAATGGTAGGCGTGATCCAGGAAGGAGCGATCGCTACTTGGTTATCGGTCAGCGCGGGTGGTGAGCAATTGCATTGTGCATCACTCATTTTGTATATTCTATCATTATCATTATTATTTTCCCTTTTCTGTTCTATTAAACTGTCTTTATCTCAACCCACGAGTTTTACTCACTCTTACCCTTCCGATTCTCTCCCCGTCCCGCTGGGGGTGGGGGGAGTGAGAGAGCGGCTGCGTGGTATTTGGCTGCCTGCCAGGTTAAACCACGACAGTCCTTTTTGGCGCCCAATGTGGGGCTCGAAGGGTTGAGATAATGACACATCTGACCTGAACGGGTTAAAACAAATTTGTTATAAGCATTCATTATATCAGTTTAGTAATCGCTGGTCACAATGTTGGTTTATTTGCTCTCAGAGTTGTTGGATCTGTTCTTGGAGTTTTGGTATGTAGCACCTTACTGGCTGTATATACTGCTGATTATCAGTATTTATGTGGGGTTTATCATCTCTGGGAAATGGATTAAGGTCATCGCTTTGCTATACTGTGTGACACTGGTTTATGTTATGATAAAATTATTGATCAGGAGCCTGTATTCAGCACTGCCGTCATTCCTGTTCTTCAGGAACTATCTCTAGGAAACTATTAATAATTACACTTTTTACCCCTTCTCCTCGGAGAGCCAATTTAAGGGGGAGACAGCTTCCTTCACCTTCCCCTTCTCCTCCAAGCTGATTACAGTAGCTCTTGAGGATTTTGAATATCCTTGGGATGTTCAAACCAGTGTGTTCCTATTGCTATGTCTCCTGAATGTGGTTCAGGCCTTGTTTAAGGTTAAACAACTATTTAAGAATACCACCCAGAGATCTGCCCCAAGGCTGGATTAGTTATGAGTGGCAGGGTGTGTGGGATAGTATGGGCAAGTACCTAGGACAGTGGTCACCTCCAATGTCTTGGAGCTTCACCCCTGAACAAGTGCAGAATCCTGAAAAACTAGTAAAATATTTGGAAAACGTATGCTGTCACCCTGGCAATTCCAGAGAGATCCAGATTACTGCAACATGCTGGGGCCTGGCCCATGGCTACCGAGCCCTGTTCAACACTATTCAGAACCCTCAAGGGGGAGAAAAGGTCTCCAGATCTGGAGACCTTTTGGTTGGCTGCTCCAACCCCTGCAACGGGCACTGCGGCTGCCCCAACCCCCGTGACGAGCACTGTGGCTACTCCAACCCCCGCAACGAGCACTGCGGCTGCTCCAACCCCTGCAACGAGCACTGCGGCTGCTCCAACCCCCGCGACGAGCACTGTGGGTACTCCAACCCCCACAACGATTATGACCACAGTAATCTCCTGTCTCCCCTCCCTGTCCTGCTGAGGAGGGGAGTGATAGAGTGGCTTGGTGGGCACCTGGCGTCCAGCCAAGGTCAACCCACCACAGTCCTTTTTGGTGCCCAACGTGGGGCTTGAGACAACGGCAGTTTTGTATTACGCGTGCGTGCTGTAGCTATTAAGTGGCAAGCTCCTGTGCAGGTCACGGAGTTTGTTGGCTGCACTGGAAAAGGGTGATGCCCCTGAACATCTACAATACATTGATGACATCATCGTGTGGGGCAACAAGGCAGAAGAAGTGTTTGAGAAGGGAAAAAGAGTGATTCAGATTCTTCTGAAAGCTGGTTTTGCCATAAAAAGAAGCAAGGTCAAGGGACCTGCACAGGAGATTCAGTTCTTGGGAGTAAAATGGCAGGATGGATGCCGTCATGTCCCTATGGATGTGGTCAACAAGATAGCAACTATGTCTCCATCAGCTAACAAGAAGGAAATACAAGCTTTCCTAGGCCTTGTGGGATTCTGGAGAATGCATATTCCATGTCATAGGCAGCTTGTGAGCCCTCTCTATCGAGTAACCCAAAAGAAGAACTATTTTGAGTGGGGCCTTGAGCAACAACAAGCCTTTGAGCAGATCAAACAGGAGATAGCTCGTGCGGTAGCTCTTGGGCCTGTCCAGACAGGACCAGTTGTGCAAAATGTACTCTACACTGCAGACAGGGAGCATGGTCTTACCTGGAGCCTCTGGCAGAAAACATCAGGAGAAACCCAAGGTTGACCATTAGGGTTTTGGAGCCAGGGGTATCGAGGATCAGAAGCCTACTACACCCCGACTGAAAAAGAGATACTAGCAGCATATGAGGGGGTTCGAGCTGCTTCAGAAGTTGTTGGTACAGAAGCATATCTCCTCTTGGCACCGTAATTACCCGTGCTACACTGGATGTTCAAAGGAAACATCCCCTCTACACATCACGCAACCAGCGCTACACGGAGTAAGTGGGTAGGCGTTGATCACACAATGAGCTCAACTGGGGAAACCCAACCACCCAGGAATCCTGGAAGAGATCATGAACTGGCCAGAAGGCAGAGATTTTGGAGCATCACCTGAGGAGGTGGCTCGTGCCCAAGAAGCACCACCATGTAATGAGTTATCAGAAGATGAGAGGCATTATGCTCTGTTTACTGATGGATCCTGTCATGTTGTAGGAAATCATCGGAAGTGGAAAGCTGCTGTGTGGAGTCCCACACAACAAGTCGTTAAAGCCACTGAAGGAGAAGGTGAGTCAAGTCAGTTTGCAGAAGTGAAAGCTATCTAACTAGCCCTAGAGATTGCTGAATGAGAAAAGTGGCCAGTACTCTATCTCTATACTGACTCCTGGATGGTGGCTAATGCCCTACAGGGGTGGCTACAGCAGTGGAAGAAGACCAATTGGCAGCACAGAGGTAAACCCATCTGGGCTGCTGCATTGTGGCAGGACATTGCTGCCCAGGTAGAAAACATTGCTCTAAAGGTACGTCATGTAGATGCTCACATGCCCAAAAGCCGCGCCACTGAAGAACATCGAAACAATGAACAGGTAGACAAGGCTGTCAAAATTGAAGTAGCTCAGGTGGATCTGGACTGGGAGCGTAAGGGTGAGCTATTTGTAGCTCGATGGGCCCACAAAACATCAGGACATCTAGGGAGAGATGCGACATACAGATGGGCTTGTGATCGAGGGGTGGACCTGACCATGGAGGACATCACACAGTTTGCCCATGAATGTGAAACATGTACTGCAATCAAGCGAGCCACATGAGTAAAGTCTCCCTGTCCCTGGAATAGAGGGCGGTGGCTGGGTTTTCGATATGGCGAGGCCTGGCAAATTGACTATATTGGACCACTGCCACGAACATGCCAAGGCAAGTGCTACATACTCACCATGGTGGAAGCAACTACCGGGTGGCTAGAAACATACCCTGTAAACCATGCCACTGCCCGAAACACCATCTTGGGCCTTGAAAGGCAAATTTTGTGGCGACATGGTACCCCAGAAAGAATTGAGTCAGACAATGGGACTCATTTCCGAAATAATCTCATAAACTCCTGGGCCAAGAGACACGACATTGAGTGGGTGCATCACATCCCCTATCACCCACAAGCCTCTGGAAAGATTGAGAGACTGGACTGTTATAATGGACTGTTAAAGACTATGTTGAGAGCATTGGACGATGGGGCATGGAAGCACTGGGATATAAATTTAGCAGAAGCCACTTGGCTGGTTAACACCAGAGGATCTGCTAACCGTCCTGGTCCTGTGCAAACAAAACCCCTACATACTGTGGGATGAGATAAGGTCCCCGTAGTGCACATAGGGAAGTGGCTGGGGAAGGCGGTGTGGATTGCTCCTCCCTTGGGAAAAGGCAAACCCATTCGTGGGATTGTCTTTGCTCAAGGACCTGGGTGTACTTGGTGGGTAATGTGGAAGGATGGGGAGACCTGGTTTGTGCCTCAAGGAGATTTAACCTTGGGGGAAAAATAATCTGTGATGTGAGTTGTATCTTGTAGGAAGTAATGTAGCAGGAACGACCTGAACCGACAAAGAGCGAGCTTCACAAGGAACCGGGCGAGTGCAACGATGACCCAAACCAAGCTGGTGTTGGTGCCCAACAATCGAACATACTGCTTCTCCTGTCCTGAGCATCCATCTTGACAGATGGGGCCCAAGTCATAGCCTGTTCTTATGAACATCTGGAGGAGTGGGGGAAGCCCATGGAATGGGAGAATAATATCTATCTATCTGTTAAAGCACAGGGGATAGTAGTTAATGAGAATGTATAAATCTGTATGTTGGATATAAAGATGGTTTAAGTATGTAGTATAAGTTGTAAGTGTTGGTAAGCAGGGATTTCAGTAATGAGAATTAGATACAATGGGATGGTTAGAAGATATATATATATATATGTATTAAATTATGTGGGACCCGAGCATGATGCAAATGGTATGGAATAAGGGGTGGAGATTGTATTGGGTCTGGCTGAGATGGAGCTAACTTTCCCCATAGCAGCCCTCATAGTGCTGTGCTTTGTATTGGGAGCTGGAAAGGTGTTGATAACACACCAGTGTTTTGGCTACTGCTGAGCAGTGCTCCCATAGCATCAAGGCTGTCTCTCCAACATTCCCCCCTCACCCAGTAGGCTGGGGGTGGGCAAGATCTTGGGAGGGGACATAGCCAGGACAGCTGACCCAAACTGACCAAAGGGATATTCCATACCATATGACATCTGCTCAGCAATAAAAGCTAAGAGAAAGGAGGAGGAGGGGGGGCATTCGTTATTACAATGTTTGTCTTCCAGAGCAACTGCTATGCGTACTGAAGCCCTACTTCCCAGGAAGTGGCTGGACATCGCCTGCTGATGGGAAGTCGAGAATAAATCTTTTGTTTTCCTTTGCTTCCACACACGGCCTTTGCTTTTGCTTTATTAAACTGCCTTTATCTTGACCCACGAGTTCTTTTCCATCTTATTTTCTCCCCCTCTGTCCTGCTGAGGAGGGGAGTGATAGAGCGGCTTGGTGGGCATCTGACGTTCAGCCAAGGTCGACCCACCACAGTTGTTTATTTCTTTTTTCAGTAGCCAGGAGTATGATGGCACAGGCAGATGCTGAGTTTCATTCCAGAATCCAGGTCCTGGATGACTGGCTGGCAGGTCTCCAAGGGTAGTCAACCCTAAATTAAAGGAACACCAAGACATGAAGTGCTATTTCTGTTCACTGCAGCTATTACAGCATTATTATTTTATTATTATTATTAATGCACAGGAGCAGTTAGTTTCTCCTTAGTAACAGGAAGAGGTGGCCTGAGAAAGAGCAGTTCAATGAAAGTTCAAGTGGTTATTCACCTAACATGCACAACAGATCCAAGATGTGGAACCACTTAGAAATGATAGTTAGACCAAGAAATCAATGAGGAGGTGATGAATCTTGGGTGCATATTAGATTTATGCGTTAAGCCAGCCATCTGGGAGCTATTTAAATCAATTCAAATCATTCTGTCAACAGATAAAGATAGCAAGTAATCATTCATGGTATGGCTGCTATTCAGAGAGCAGTTGGGCTCCTGTCCTGCCTGTTTCCCCTGACACATGGAAAACTTCATTCTGAATTTGTGTGGAGAGGCATGAGCAGAAAAATCAACCTTCTGGGAATTTACTTTTTTAATAGTCTGTGAAAAGACTGCTAGAACCTCTTTTGAGACCCTTTGCTCTTCTCCTCCAATGGCTTTCCCTTGTCCTTGTTCCCTGACTAAGCCAGGTGGCTGTGGGAAACACAGTTTCGTGCTTCTCCGTTCTACATTTAGACACAGGCACAGAGCAAAAGTGATACTACAAAAAGTTTCAACTCCATTAAGAAGTTCAAATCTGCCGCTCATCCTGTAGGACCCTCTAGAGTGCTGCACTTCCCCCGAAGTCCCCTTCTCCCCTCACACACAGGCAGGAAACATTCGCAGAGTCTGAAACAGAGGTCACACCTAAGGCTTGTCCAGACTCTCTGCTGCTCAGTAGGTCCCTGCTGGCTTCATCTCTCCCTCATTCAACAGAAAAGGTGGTGGAGTTTTAAAGGACAAAAAACTTTGTGGACATCTTTGATACTGCCTTTAAGTGCTCTGTGTTGGCTTCCCATGTGATGAAAATCATGTAGTGTATATGTATGTATGTATGTATGTATATATATTCAGTATGTTTCATTGTTGATTAGCCACCTTCTGGCTAACACTGTAACAACCTTGAAAGTAAGTCACCTTGCCAACACATCGGTACACAAGATATCATAACGTTGCCCTATACATAGCCTATCCATTGTCTGCCATAATGGTGGGATATATCTTGGCAAATATTGACTCTTTGTAGCAAAGATGGTACCTGTTGTGTGCCTGCCAAAATTGGTGATTGATCAAATCCCCAGCGATGCATATAGATCAGGCTCCTGAATTTGCTGCTAAGGACAACCATTTTTTTGAGTTGTGCTGTGAAGCCATTTGAATTGTGTGCACATCATATTTCATTTAGCTCTCAGACTAACTTGGATATATTTCTAACTGCAGAATTAAACATGATGCATTATTAGCTCTTAATAATGCAAATGTGTGAAATGGCCTCACTCTGTAACCCAGAAGGTTAAACACCTGTCACCTTCTTGACTGGAAGAAGAGGATGCAGAGAATTTCCAGAGGTATCAAAATTTAAAAGACTTGATCCAGAGGTTATGAAATGGTTACTTTGAAGACTTGTTTTGGTTAATTCAGTGTGTAGGGCATTGTCGCTTATACAGCATGTCCCTGTACCTCACCTTCTGTAGCACCGCCACCACCAGGATTCATCTTTTCCCTCTCATGGGTGAATGTTAAAGAACGTGGTCAAGGATGAGGAACTACTGACATGAATGAGGCTGCAGAGGATTTACTATTCAGTTGCAAAGTGACTTTTAATCTGACTTTGTAAGTGCCTGGATGGTCTTGCCTGTAAGCGTCTCTAAGAAAAAAATGTTCATGTTCAGAGACAGATTGAACTTGCATCCTTGTTTTCCTAAAACATTTTAGATATATAGCATCAAGCACCACAAGCCAGCTACTTTCTGATGGCACTATAGCATCATTTACAATATTGCAGCCAGACTGATTTTGCTATAATCATTAATTGTGTAGGACTATTTGCTGCCTTCCCCATAGACCTCAGTTGTTTACATTTCAGAGACTCAAACTGGATTCTGAATTGGAATTTTGTTTTTCAAACAACAGAGGAGACCAAAATAATTTTGAGATTCACCATTAGATATGGTAATCCCTCGTGAATTATTTTTAAAGCAGTTGCTATCCCAGGGACAAGATATTTAATTGCTAGGGAGAACATCCAAGCAATGATGAGTCTAGACAGCTTTGTGGGACATGGATCTAGAAATTCAGCAAAGTCATTTAAGACTATGTTTGTACTAAAACTTGGTCGAACACCTATCATATTTAAGCTGGTATAAATATATGCATCCATATGGCTTTGAGCAGTTAGTAAGGGATTAGTACTCAACATGATAGATTTATAAATATGTTTAGCTCTCCAATTATAATTGGCCATTTCCAGCTATCTTTTTCTTTTTTGAAAACATTATATATGAGACAATAACAAAGCTGGCAACAATATTTGATGTCTTTATATACCTTCAGAAACATGAATATTCAAGTGTGATCTTCTATGTCCTGGCATCAGCAATGATAACAGGCATTTCAGAGAGACATGATTGTGCCCGGATGTGCGCTTACCTTCCCTGAATGAGCACAGGGGCTGTGGAACGAGGTGTCAGGGCTGTTTGAGTGAACACCTGCACTGGCTTCATTTTTCACTGCTTTGGCAGAAAGTCCCAAAATGTCCCCGGTAATTTGGAGAGGTTACAATTAATACTGCTCCATATGGCCTTGTCCCAAAAATAACTTTTAAAATAATTTCCAAATACTGTCTTTACAAGAAACAATTCTGGAAAAGTCTGGAGAAGTGGTTTTATGAGGGACATTTGGACATTGCATAAAAGGGACAAGCACCATAACATTTTCTGTGGCAGTAGGCAAAAAGGAAATTTCAGTTTCCTGAACCTGGAAAAAAAAATCTTCTCCTAAAGAAAGAGAAAAAGAAAGGACAAAATAGACAGCTTGTTGTAGCTTTAATTGACTTAAATGTGAAGGATTTATTGAACACTCTAATTCTTTTCTGCTCCAAAGGGATTTTATTCCATTGTCACAGTCATTTTGTTTTGTGGCTAAGGTTATCTTGGTTATGAGAAAACTTCTACTAAGATGTCTCTCAAATGGTCATTATAATTTATCATTATTCTTCCAGGTCTAATTATGATAAAACTGTAAAAGATACATAATTTCCCAAAGGCATGAAGTTACTGTTCTATTTTGATTTCTCAATGATATTACTTTTTTCTGGAGGGCTATTATTGTAGAGTTACAATCAAGAAATAAAACCATCCTTTGCCTCAGAAAGGACTTTACTGGTGCTTGTTAGGGGGGATATTAATGTGTTGGGTGTTAACTGTGCTGTTCGAACAGTTCACAGTGCTGTTTAGCAAATGTGGAAGAATTCAAGGTCTTTTAGAAGACGACAGATACTTACCTTCCCATCACACCTGCAACAGTGCAGATAAATGTTGCCTTCAATTTCTACAGGAAACTGAGACAGAAAAAGGTGAAGGAAAGGAAAGAGACTACAGTTACTCAAAAAGATAATAACAGACTTGGGAGAATGATAAAATGACACTTAGTATTTGTATTGAAAAAAAACAACACATAAAACCAAGCAAAAAGGCAAGAAAACAGAAAATGTCCACAGTCCTGACACTGAATAGTATCTTTGGCAGCAATCTTACAGGAACCCACAACTACCCAAGCAAAAATCAATCTTAATATAGCTACTAGCACTACATATTTTAAAAGAATAAGGTCTGTCCTTCTTGCCATTCCTATTCCCTCAGAGGGAATTTCTTGTATATTTGTTACTCTACTGACATTTTCACTTTCTTCTGATGAGGAATGAATGGCCTTATTTCATCAAAAGAGTGGTTGTAAGAAGGGTGCTTGCAAATGGAGTATTTTTTTATCATCAAAGAGAATCATTCTAGTCATGCATAATAACTCTCTTTCAATGAAAGCAATTAATTTTCATCAAGAACTTAGTTTATATCAGGCAAGATTTTTCACTGTAGCTAAGTGGTTTGGTTGTGACAGCAATTGTCGCTACTAAATATGTGCAGTTTATCCAGGGAAAAAGTAAAAGGCATTCCTTCTGCTATCATTTGGATATATAAGAAATAGCAGAAAATAAATGTCACTAAGCTACACTCACAACAGTGAAATAAGTGAAGCTCCTCTTTCATAATCTTATGAGTGCTTCAATATAAGAGAATAAACCAATATTGAAAATCATAAAAAAATCTGAGTCCCTATCTGATATTACTATACAAGTGAACAGTCCTACAGCAAATCTGGGCAGAGCCTTGCTAACAGAATGCAGGAAGAAAGACCACGGGGAAACTACTTCTGCCTAGAAATATGAATTTCCATTTATTGGTCTGGCTGAAGATAATCTATGTAAAGATGGCATCTGGTAGTTAAATATGAAGTGAGATCATCCAATTTCAGGTATGCAGAAACCATGGCAAAATATCCACAAGGACTTGTGTTAAGACACAATTTCCCTAGGGGAAGAAGCGTGCTTACTTCCCATAAAAAGTGAGGGCAATTCATCAGCTGGATATGTGTAAGTTAGCAAGTTTCCCCTCTGTCTTGGACTTTTTCACAGGAAGGAAAGGAGAAATATTGTCTTCACAAGTAACAATTCTAGTTGTCTTGTTACCATACATATGTTACTGTGCTAAAAGCTCACACAAAAATGTGTGGCCAGAAACTGTCAGTTTGAAGGGGCCTGGAGGGAAAGCTGGGGGACCCTTAGTCTTCACAAACCCCAAAGCAGCTTAGTCCTCAGCACTTGTAAGCCTGCATGTCAAACACATAATTCTTTGTTTGCTTCCCACCCTAGAAAATATGTGGTAATGAAGATGCCTGATTAGTTTATTACTAATAGCAAAGAACGTGCAAGTGGACAAATTATTTTTGCTGTGACTTACCCCTGCTTCTGCAGAGATGCCCAAGCTAGCCTCAAGGGAGCTGGTTCACACTCCTGGGCACAGGATCCCACGGTGGCCCAGTGCTTTCCCTGACCTTCAGGACCACTCTGCACCACACCACATTGTGACATGCAGAGGGTTTAGGTCTGTGTCTGGGACTTCCAGCCAGCAGTAGTATCCCACAGAGGCATGTCTGAGCACGCTTTGGGATGTTAAAGCACAGTATCTAAACTAGTCCTATTACTATATGCAGGACACAGATAATCCTGCCTCCTCAATTCCTTCTGTCATTTAATCTGTAGCATATGTAGTTTAAACTGTAGCTTAAATTTAATCAGGAGCAGCTCCAGCATGATGTATGGGGAGGAGGCAGGTTTCCTGAAATGCTTCTGTCTCTGTCTTGCTGCACTGCTGCCATGGTGCCAGCTGCAGCCACAAGAGCCCATGGGGGCGCTGGCTGTCTTCAGTACACTCATCTTCTCACACACACACATTGAGCAACTAACACTGGTACCAAGCATGGCCTCAGGGGGCCCTTTTACATCGCAGGTTTCTGCAAGGTTGCTCTCCATTCGCATGGCACTGCTGTTATGGTTATGTTCCTGGCATTTCCTGAGGCTGTGTTAGTCCTGCCCTTAGAGTCGCTCCTCCTCGTGAACCATGAGGTACCTCCAGCAAACTGCCATACAGGGATGGCAGAGCAGAAAGTCAACATGATGGCTTCATAGGGCTGGGCAGAAAAGGAAAACACTGTCAAGTGAGAGGTGCTGAGCTTCTGACACTTTGTAATTTCCCAAAACTGGGACAAAAAATGACATTCTCTGAGGGTATTCCCCATGAAAAAAAATATTTGTTTCTAAAAGTGGTATTGAAATGGCTACCTTTGACTTTACTGTTTGCATCTATTACAGAATGTATTGCAGAAAAATGGAAGTTGTTATGCTGGCATTGGCATGAAATGTCCAGGCTTCTTCAAACCAAAGCATTTCTGTGGTCCCCTGGGACTGTCAGTAGTCACACATTCTTGTGGAGCATCTCAATTCAGTATTGCTTCAATAGCATTCACAGATGGAAAACCACTCAGAAAATTTTCAGCCATGGCTAATTGTCGTGGTTTAACCTGGCAGGCAGCCAAATACCACGCAGCCACTCACTCACTCCCCCCGCCCCCCCAGTGGGACGGGGAGAGAATCGGAAGGGTAAGAGTGAGAAAAACTCGTGGGTTGAGATAAAGACAGTTTAATAGAACAGAAAAGGGAAAATAATGATAATAAATAATGATAGAATATACAAAATGAGTGATGCACAATGCAATTGCTCACCACCCGCGCTGACCGATAACCAAGTAGCAATCGCTACTTCCTGGATCATGCCTACCATTCATATACTGAGCATGACGTCACATGGTATGGAATACCCCATTAGCCAGCTGGGCTGGCTGTCCTGATTATGTTCCCTCCCACCTTGTGTACCTAGCTCAGTCAGTAGGCACGGGAGCTGTCCTTGGACTAGGAGGGCACTTAGCAACAACTGAAAACATCAGTGTGTTATCAACATTCCCCTCATACTAAATCCAAAACACAGCACTAGGAAGAAATTTAACCCTATCCCAGCCGAAACCAGGACAGTATCCACCCCTTATTCCATACCATTTACGTTATGCTTAGGTCTCACATTTTTCAATACATTTCAATTAATCACCACTATCCTTCTTTATATATATACAAATATATATATGCACACACAGATATCATTCCCTTAGTCTATGGACTATCCCTTTAAAATGTCCACTGAGTTCATTTAGTCCATGACTTTGGGCTCCATATGTCATAACAGTCTTTCAGGGCTGGAGAGATGATGTGTGGTGTTGGGCTGTTGCATCCTGAAGCCAGTTCTCATTTCGGTACTGCTGCACTCATCCAGTTCTATCATCATTGCACTCCGGTTTCATCGGAGTTAGTTCATTCTTCATTAATCTGGGTGATTTTCACTGCTATACCATTCATAGCAACCATAGAAATAATGATATACAATATCATATAACAATTGACATCATAAAATTCAGTTCATTGGCTATTTTCACCCAAAATCAAATCCCCTTGGGGTACACACCGGACCTCCCCATCCTTTCGCATCACCCACCAAGTGCACCCAGGTCCTTGAGCAAAAGCAATCCCACGGATGGGTTTTCCCTTGCAAGAAGCAGGAGTAACCCAGACTGTCTTCCCCAGCATATTTCTTATGTGCACGACAGGGACTTTATCTCTATCTACAGTACATAAGAGTCTTGATTGGGCAGGGCCAGCTCGATTGAAAGATCCCCTAGTGTTGACTAACCAGGTGGCTTTTGCTAAATGTGTATCCCAATGCTTGAATGTCCCACCACCCATTGCCCTCAGTGTTGTCTTTAGCAGCCCGTTGTATCGTTCGATTTTCCTGGAGGCTGGTGCATGGTAGGGGATGTGATAGACCCACTCAATGCCATGCTCTTTGGCCCAGGTGTCTATGAGGGTGTTTCAGAAATGAGTCCCATTCTCTGACTCAATTCTTTCTGGGGTGCCATGTCGCCATAGGACTTGCTTTTCAAGGCCCAGGATGGTGTTCCTGGCGGTGGCATGGGGCACAGGATATGTTTCTAGCCATCCGGTGGTTGCTTCCACCATGGTGAACACATAGCGCTTGCCGTGCCGGGTTTGTGGGAGTGTGATATAATCAATCTGCCAAGCCTCCCCATATTTATATTTCAATCATCATCCTCCATACCAGAGTCCTTACTCACTTGGCTTGCTTGATTGCAGCACATGTTTCACATTCGTGGATAACTTGTGCAATAGCGTCCATGGTCAAGTCCACCCCTCGATCACGAGCCCATCTATATGTTGCATCTCTCCCTTGGTGGCCTGAGGCATCATGGGCCCACAGGGCTATAAATAATTCACCCTTATGTTGCCAGTCCAGATCCACCTGAGCCACTTCAATCTTAGCAGCCTGGTCCACCTGCTGGTTGTTTTGATGTTCTTCAGAGGCCTGACTCTTGGGTACGTGAGCATCTACATGACGTACTTTTACAGTCAGGTTCTCTACCCGGGCAGCAATATCTTGCCACAATGCGGCAGCCCAGATGGGTTTACCTCTGCGCTGCCAGTTGTTCTGCTTCCACTGCTGCAACCACCCCCACAGGGCATTTGCCACCATCCATGAGTCAGTATAGAGATAAAGGACTGGCCATTTTTCTCGTTCAGCAATGTCCAAGGCCAGCTGGATGGCTTTCACCTCTGCAAACTGGTTCGATTCACCTTTTCCTTCAGCAGTTTCTGCAACTTGGCGTATAGGACTCCATACCGCAGCCTTCCATCTCCGATGTTTTCCCACAAGGCGACAGGACCCATCAGTGCACAGGGCATATTGCTTCTCGTTTTCTGGTAGTTTATTATACAGTGAGGCCTCTTCAGCACGCGTCACCTCCTCCTCTGGGGATATTCCAAAATCTTTGCCTTCTGGCCAGTTCGTGATCACTTCCAAGATTCCTGGGCGACTGGGGTTTCCTATTCGGGCCCGTTGTGTGATCAGTGCGACCCACTTACTCCACGTAGCATTGGTTGCATGATGTGTAGAGGGGACCCTCCCTTTGAACATCCAGCCCAGCACCGGCAGTCGGGGTGCCAAGAGGAGCTGTGCTTCAGTACCAACCACTTCCGAAGCAGCTCAAATCCCTTCATATGCTGCCAATATCTCCTTCTCAGTTGGAGTGTAGCGGGCCTCGGATCCTCTGTATCCCCGACTCCAGAACCCTAAGGGTCGACCTCGAGTCTCCCCTGGTGCTTTCTGCCAGAGGCTCCAGGTAGGGCCATTCTCCCCGGCTGCAGTGTAGAGCACATTCTTTACATCTTGTCCTGCCCGGACTGGCCCAAGGGCTACTGCATGAACTATCTCCTGTTTAATTTGTTCAAAGGCTTGTCGTTGCTCAGGGCCCCATTTGAAATCGTTCTTCTTCCTGGTCACTTGATAGAGAGGGCTTACAATCAGGCTGTAATCTGGAATATGCATTCTCCAAAAGCCCGCAACGCCTAAGAAAGCTTGTGTTTCCTTTTTGCTAGTTGGTGGGGACATGGCTGTTATTTTGTTGATCACATCCATTGGGATCTGACGACGTCGATCTTGCCATTTTATTCCTAAAAACTGGATCTCCTGTGCAGGTCCCTTGACCTTACTTGGTTTTATGGCAAAACCGGCCTTCAGAAGGGTTTGGACTATTCTCTCCCCTTTCTCAAAAACTTCTTCTGCTGTGCTGCCCCACACGATGATGTCATCAATGGATTGCGGGTGTTCCGGAGTCTCACCCTGTTCCAGTGTGGTGTGGATCAGTCCATGGCAAATGGTAGGGCTGTGTTTCCACCCCTGGGGCAGTCGGTTCCAGGTGTACTGGACACCCCTCCAAGTGAAAGCAAACTGTGGCCGGCACTCCGCCGCCAAAGGGCTTGAGAAGAACGCATTAGCGATATAAGTTGTGGCGTACCACTTGGCTGCCTTTGACTCCAGTTCGTATTGAAGTTCTAGCATGTCCGGCACGGCAGCACTCAGTGGCGGCGTGACTTCGTTCAGGCCACGGTAGTCTACTGTTAGTCTCCATTCTCCATTGGACTTTCGCACTGGCCATATGGGACTGTTAAAGGGTGAGCGAGTCTTGCTGATCACTCCTTGGGTCTCCAGTCGACGAATCAGCTCATGGATGGGGATCAGGGAGTCTCGGTTGGTGCGGTATTGTCGCCGGTGCACTGTTGGGGTAGCGATTGGTACCTGCTGTTCTTCAACCCTCAGCAACCCCACAACAGAAGGGTCCTCCGAGAGACCAGGCAAGGTGGACAGCTGTTTAATTTCCTCCGTCTCCAGGGCAGCTATACCAAAAGCCCACCGGTACCCTTTTGGGTCCTTGAAATACCCTCTCCTGAGGTAGTCTATGCCAAGGATGCACGGAGCCTCTGGGCCAGTCACAATGGGGTGCTTCTGCCACTCATTCCCAGTTAGGCTCACTTCGGCCTCCAATACAGTTAACTCTTGGGATCCCCCTGTCACTCCAGAAATACAAATGGGTTCTGCCCCTTCATAGCTTGATGGCATCAGGGTACACTGTGCACCGGTGTCTACTAGAGCCTTATACTCCTGTGGGTCTGATGTGCCAGGCCATCGAATCCACACAGTCCAGTAAACCCGGTTGTCCCTTTCCTCCACCTGGCCGGAGGCAGGGCCCCTCTAGTTCTGGTCATAGTATCTGCTTCTCACTTCTTGCAAACATGAGTCAAGAATTCCTTCATTACAATCCAAAGTAAGATCAGCCCTTCTACTCTGTCTGGGGAACTGTTCACTGGAAACTGGACCGTCGTGAGACAGGTTTTTCCTGAAAACTGGAGCAGCATTTTTCCTGGGAGAACGCCCTTGTGTGATTGTTTTTCCTTGCAACTCACGTACACATGCCTCTCGGATGAAGGTAGGTTTCCCATCCCACTGCCTCATGTCCTCTCCGTGGTCACGCAGGTAAAACCACAGGGTGCCCCGTGGTGTGTACTTTCTATATCCTCTCTCTTGAGGAGAAAAACGCTGACTTCTAATGGCTGAGATACTGGTCCATACAGGTGGAGAATAGGACCTATCGTCTTTGAGTTGTTGGAACTTCCGGGACTGTTTCTCCACAGCTGAGACAAGGGAGGAGGAGACACTTTCTTCGTATTCCCGGAGATTGCTAACCATGTCATCTACCCTTGGTGTTTCTTCCTCTTTCCAGCACAGTACTGCCAACGAACTGGCATATGGCGCTGGTACGCTCCATACTAATTTCCGCCACATGGGTCGCGTGCTCTGGACTTCATCTGGATCTTTGGGTGTTTGGTCATCATCCAGGTCACTATAAACTACCTCCAGCACGCCTAGTTCTCTCAGGTACTGGATACCTCTCTCCATGGTGGTCCATTTGCCTGGGTGGCATATAACATCTTCCTTGAAGGGATACCTTTCCTTCACACCTGACAGCAGTCGCCTCCAGAGGCTGAGGGCCTGTGTCCCTTTTCCAATTGCTTTGTCAATGCCCCCTTCTCGAGCAAGGGATCCCAGCTGTCTGGCTTCCTTCCCCTCTAATTCCAGGCTACTGGCCCCATTATCCCAGCATCGGAGCAGCCAGGTAACAATAGGCTCGCCTGGACGATGGCTGAAATCTTTCCGCATATCTGGCGGCTCACTCAGGGATAGGGATCGGGTGGTTTCCGTCTTGTTTTTGAGTTCTTCCTCTTCCTCCTCCCCTCCTTGTGATGGCCCTGCTCTTCCATCATCCCTTTCTAAGCGACCTCATCTCCGCTTCCAAGATTTCCTCTTCTGTACAGGGGCAATGGATACCAGCAAGGGTTGGTCCTCTGGTTCAGCTGTAGTGCCTGTTGCTGGGGTTTGGGTAGCTGCAGTGCTTGTCATGGGGGTTGGAGTAACTGTAGTGATTGTTGCCGGAGTTTGAGTGGCTGCAGTGCCTGTTGCAGGGTTTGGAGAAGCTACAGTGACTGTTGACGGGGTTTGAGTAGACGCAGTGCCTGTCGTGGGGGCTGAAGTAGCCACCGTGTCTGTAGCTGCCCCCGGGACCTCCTGCTCCGCCCGCCCCAATGAGTCACCGCCGTTTGCCCTCCCTCTTTTCTTGTTCCTGAGGGTTGATCTCTGGACAGTATTCCTGAATAGTTGTTTAACCCTAAACAAGGCCTGAACCACATTCAGGAGACATAGTAGCAATAGGAACATGCTTGTTTGAACATCCCAAGGATATTCAAAATTCTCAGGGAATATTGTGCACAACTTCATGAAGAGGATAGAAGAAAAAGGACTTTCTGACGATATGGAAGGGAAGATGAACAAGTGGGAGAAAGTGTCCCATCCTGTCTCCCCCTTAAATTCATTCTCCGAGGAGAAAAAAGTGCAATTACTAATAATTTCTAAGAGGTGGTTCCCGAGGTACAGAGATGATGGCAGTGCCAAGTACAGATACCAGATGAGAATTACGACCAATGATTTTATCACCTCATAAAACAGCAGCAAAATGATAATCTTGGCCCAGTTCCGAATAATGATAAACAGCACAAAAGGGAACACATACTGCAAGCAAGGTATTACATGACCCAACATTGAGAGCCAGCCCCACAACTTTGACAGCCAATACATCAACATTGTGACCAATCAATATAACGAATGCTTATAACAATTTTTCCTTAACACACTTTGGTCAGATCTATCGTTATCTCAACCCTTCGAGCTCCACGTTGGGCGCCAAAAAGGACTGTCGTGGTTTAACCTGGCAGGCAGCCAAATACCACGCAGCCGCTCACTCACTCCCCCCGCCCCCCCAGTGGGACGGGGAGAGAATCGGAAGTGTAAGAGTGAGAAAAACTCGTGGGTTGAGATAAAGACAGTTTAATAGAACAGAAAAGGGAAAATAATAATGATAATGATAGAATATACAAAATGAGTGATGCACAATGCAATTGCTCACCACCCGCGCTGACCGATAACCAAGTAGCGATCGGTACTTCCTGGATCTCGCCTACCATTCATATACTGAGCATGACGTCACATGGTATGGAATACCCCATTGGCCAGCTGGGCTGGCTGTCCTGATTATGTTCCCTCCCATCTTGTGTACCTAGCTCAGTCAGTAGGCATGGGAGCTGTCCTTGGACTAGGAGGGCACTTAGCAACAACTGAAAACATCAGTGTGTTATCAACATTCCCCTCATACTAAATCCAAAACACAGCACTAGGAAGAAATTTAACCCTATCCCAGCCGAAACCAGGACACTAATCATAGATATCTCCTGTTGATTAAGGACTCTTTGACTCCAAGGCTTTGTTGGGTTTAATACACTTTCACAAATGCACACAAAACAGCCTAAGTCCATGATTTGTTGCTTAGAGGCATTTCATACTACCAAACCATCCTATCACTCTTCTTCCTCAATACTATAATTTTTTTCTGTCATTAGCATTTGAGTCTATGAACATTTTTGGAGATGGGCTGCTTCTCATACAGGCCAAGATTTCCAGGAAAGACCAAAGATTATGGAGACCATATGTCAGATACTTTAAAATGATGGGACTTTCAGTGGGTGTTCTGCACTTCAGGACAAGCAAGGTTGCTACATCGAGCCCACAAAAATTAAAGCATGATATTGTATTCAGCTTTTTAAATCTTGGGTGATCACTAATCTGTTGCAAATCCAAAACAAATCCTCAGAAGTCATTTGGGCTATGCAGAATTAACTGAGGAAAAAAAGAAGGCAATCGCACTGTTTATTTAAACTGACACCTGGTGCAAATTTTAACTTTTTATTGAGAGGAAAGTGCTGCAGGGACCTTTATCCTGGGGATTCCATCACAGCTACTGTTTCAAACAAAGCCTTGAAAACCCAGTCAAAGGTGTTGAAACAATTCAGGCTGGAAAGTGAAAAAAAAATAGATGCAAATTTTGTGATAATTTCAACCCATGGCCTGTCACTATTCTGCTGACACGGAGAAAAGCTGCTGCTCTGAGAGGAAGCAATGCCTCTTGTAGTCAGAAGAAGAAGTGGTGGTTGACAGCAATCCCGGCAAGAGCAGAAATTTGCTGTCAGCCACAGATTTAGGAGATGGTGGCGTTTTGCAGGCCAATCCCAGTGCTGTGGAAAAATGTGATTCTGCCTGCAGTGTGTAATAATTCTGCACTGTTTCTTAATGTGTCAGGTGCATCCAGATTTCTTGCATGAACTCAGGTTCTCCCAGAAGGTCTATTCTGAGCTCCCTGTGCAATGAAATAAGAGCTGTGCATATGTCAATGTATTAAAAGGTCTGCATGCTGTGAAACCCAGTTAAGGAAGTTTCTCACAGGCTCCCCATGCTTTTATATTTGGAGCTCCAGCAACCCTGTAATGGCACAAGAGTCTGGTGAGAAGCGTGGCTTTGATTTCAGCTGACAAGTAATAGAGATTTAAGCCAAATTTACTTCTCTTTAAAGCATAATTTAGCAGATAGCTGTTCACTCCTGTTATTTCGATGACGCAGAGTTGAAGAGCACCAAATCAAAGCTGCATAATTATGAACTCTTACTGAAATTTAAAATACTCCCAAGCAATTAAAGGGTGGCTGCTCAGATACTGTAGTACAGATCACAAATAATGGATTATAGGGAATTATCTCACACACTGGTATTATTGATATCATGGACACTTTCTGATCACCTTGAACTGATAATAATTCAGTATAAGCTCACACAGCTCCAGAATGCCTCTTTGAATCTCAGTGTTGATTAAGAAAAGTTCATCCAAACACCAACAAAGGTTTTTCCAAAATCAGTTTTTTCACTGAACAGCTTGATTGACCAACATATTTTAAAAGATGATTACTCCATGTTGTCCTGGTTCTGGCTGGGACAGGGTTAACTTTCTTCCCAGTAGCTTGGGAGGTGTGCTGTGTTTTGGGTTTAGTGTGAAAGGAGCATTGATGGCCCATTGATGCTTTGGCTGTTGCTGGGTGGTGCTTGCACCGGGAGGGGGGAGCACAGCCGGGGTGGTGGACCCAGTTGGCCAATGGGGTATTCTATACCATGTGACATCATGCTCAGTATAAAAAACAGGGGTGGGGGGGAGCTCGCCCCCCATTCGTGACACGCGGTCGGCAGTCGGTGAGCAGTTGCATTGTGCATTGCCTGCTTTGTATATTCTGTTATTGTTGTTGTTCTCATTGTTATTTTTACTGTTCTACTTCGTTTTATTTCAATTATTAAACTGTTTTTATCTCAACCCGAGAGCTTTCCTACTTGTGCCCTCCCGATTCTCTCCCCCATCCCACCGGAGGTGGGGGGTGAGCGAGCGGCTGCGTGGGGTTTATTTGCTGGCTGGGGTTAAACCACAACACATGTCAAAAAGCCTACAGTTTCAAGTGAGAAAAAGCATGTTGCATGAATTTACTGATATACTATAATAAATATTTCTAGATCCTTCTGTTTTATTTGCTTCCACTCCTTCAGCACATCTTGAGGTGGAAAACTCTGGAATATCAGCACTGGACACTGCAAGGCTTCATATAGAAATATTGTCATGGTTTAACCTGGCAGGCAGCCAAATACCACGCAGCCACTCACTCACTCCCCCCGCCCCCCCAGTGGGACGGGGAGAGAATCGGAAGGGTAAGAGTGAGAAAAACTCATGGGTTGAGATAAAGACAGTTTAATAGAACAGAAAAGGGAAAATAATAATGATAATGATAGAATATACAAAATGAGCGATGCACAATGCAATTGCTCACCACCCGCGCTGACCGATAACCAAGTAGCGATCGGTACTTCCTGGATCACGCCTACCCTTCATATACTGAGCATGACGTCACATGGTATGGAATACCCCATTAGCTAGCTGGGCTGGCTGTCCTGATTATGTTCCCTCCCATCTTGTGTACCTAGCTCAGTCAGTAGGCACGGGAGCTGTCCTTGGACTAGGAGGGCACTTAGCAACAACTGAAAACATCAGTGTGTTATCAACATTCCCCTCATACTAAATCCAAAACACAGCACTAGGAAGAAATTTAACCCTATTCCAGCCGAAACCAGGACAAATATAAATGGCTAAAGTGGAAAACTGTCATCACACTGCCCTTTGATATGGCTCAAACCAACTCCAAATAGGTAAATTCTTACAATTCAGTGTCCATTTATATCTTAACGTCTCTCCTGTATCTGACAACAGGGATGTCAGTTGGCAACATGAGTTCAGGATATAGATGCTTATCTACCATAAAACACACAGAAACTTTTATTTAGGGATAGGTGACTCCCCTGGCTTTATAACCCACGGTCCAAAGTCTGAGGCACACAGGCATCAGAAGACACATATGCAGCCGAACCAAAGGGAGAGTGAGCTCAGGAAGAGTTTCATAGGCAAGAGATGAAAATGGTTCCTCACGAGTCCCATGGGTTTGGTCAGTTAGTTAAAATAATGGCAGGAAAATGGAGACCTGCTTTTGTCAGAGTGGCTCCAGACACATCAGAAACACTTTGGTAGTAAGACGACGGAACAAAGATGACCTCTGATGAGTAATATCTGCCCAGATCTGCAACACTCCCATGGACAAGCAATTATGACTACACTATCAGGTAACAAATGAGATTAAATAATTAATCCCATATCCAAAGGATTTAGAATTACTAATCAGTTATGAAGATTTGCCAACAGTTCATATTTGGCCTGACAAGGAAAGACTAAATTTTCTCACAGTAAAGTTGATTTTAAAAAAACTCATCTAAGGTCCTTGAAAACTATCATTAAGGTAATTATTTGCCCAGAAAAAATAATACTACTGGAAAGACTGAATTCTAATTAAAAAGAAACATTTATGGTTGCATTCCAGCTAATTTCTTCCTCAGTATTGCTCAAGAACAACAAGGTGTATTGGTAGATATGTTAGTCAAGGGCCCTCAGAAAAGCTCAGTTTTCAACTACGCCCATTTAATGGCACTTGAGGGTCAGAATAAACCAGCTAAGACTTAATTTTGCACTGATTAAATGCCATTTTTGTTTAGTATAGAGCAATCAATAATACACTGTTTTTAATGGTCAGTACTGTCTCTTCTTACACATCCATAAACTATCAAAGTGCCAAAGCCACTCTTATAACAGTTCAAACTGAATGAATTATTGCACATTAAGGAGCAATGCATATTATTAATCACTGCTGCAGTTTTCAATTAAATGCAATGAGGACTGGATCCTGGTCACTTTACCCATGTGAACTGGACTAATTTAACAATTATTTATTTGCAAAACTTGACCAACAGTGAAAAGTTCAGATCAGCAGCATTTTGTCAGATAGACAGAACCTGATTTAAAAGCCATTAACAGGATGCCAGATGTAATATCTCACTGTACCTTGCACAAACACTATTTTCCCTAGCAATGCCATAAACAGGGTACTTTTAGAATTAAAAAAGTAGCCTCCACAATATAAAATGCCAAGAAGGGAAGTTTATTATTGTTACGAGCATGTTATTATCTGAACTCTGGCTCAGAACAAGAAACCACTAGTTTTCTTACAGCCTCAAAGAATAAACATATTTCCCTCTGAAAGAAAAATTAAATATGTACATATTGTTCAGTCTCAGCTGCATCCCTAGACACAAGCCCACCATATGCCTTCTATATTGTTATTACTACTATTTTTGTATTTTGGGAAATGCCCAAAATAAACACTTCCATCCCTGCCTTGGTAAGGTTTTGAAGTGGTGAAAGCTGACTCGACTGACTTCTGTATACAGGGCAAATTAACAGGACCACACTATAGAAACTTTTGATCTACTATAAATTTAAGTGTACCCACTGTGCCATATTAATAACTGTTGATATGAAGGTAAACATGAGCTTCCTGACTCTGGGAGCCCCTCCAGAAAGCAGTTTCTGTGAGAGCTGAGCATACTGAACCAAAGGGATACTCAGTTTCTTAATATTGCACTACTACAGCTCTGCTGTCCTTTGCTGAACAAAAGGGGTTCAAGGGAAAGGTATCTACAAAAAATTGTCCAGGGGATAAGAAACATTGTTCTATGGCTAATGTAGATAACGCAGAAGCATCTGAACTTAGTTGCTTCTCAGGTGATTTCATGTGCTAGTCCTACAAGCACACCTTCCCTTGGAGCAGGTGGCTTGGGCACATCCTTCCCCCCTTCAGGAGCGGGGTTTGCAGGCACCACCAGTGAGCTGAAAGATGGGCAGAAGTGGGTGACATCTGCAGTAGCTCATGTTGAATGTCACCCTTGAACAAGTGCAAGTTCAACAAAGGAATTGTACACCTGGGAGGGAAATACAGGTGCCCCCCTGTGACAAGTCATTAGGGTGATAAATGCCATGACAGCATGTCATTGTCCATACACAAGCATCATTGCACCTCACAGTAATCATATTTCAATATTATACAAAGCTTTTCATTAGTAGGTCTCAGGAACACAGCAGCATTATGTGTATCCAGGCATAAGGAGCTAAAGAGCCTGGTCTGGGTCTGGCAGAGCCTGGAGAGCCTGAGTTTCTGGTAACCCTTGCTTTCATGCTGGCCACTCAACCACATCACTTCCATCACCTGGGAGTTAGGTATTGGTGGCAGAAGGTTGCAGAGTTCATGTGTGCACTTAGGGTTATCACCTACATCCTTCCTTTCTCATTCCAACTTCCAAAATATGCCTGGCAATGAACAGATGACAGCGCTTTACTTCCAAGGCATTTGTCTATGGCTTAACAACTCCTTATCTCTGGTTTATAGCTCTCTACCTTAGCTTATTACATGGAATGATGCTTACAGTGATCTTTTATGAAAACCCTGGCTACTTCCTCCCACTCATAACTAGGTGCACCTCGAGGGTGAGGCTGCAAAGTGCCTAAGACAACCTGCACCATAGTTCTCATTTTGAGGGGTCAGGAGCAGGTTCCCAGGTCCTCACCGCATCACCCTTCCACTGTTGATAAACGGGAACTGGGTCCAGGTAGGTAGGACAGGAGACCTTAGATGATTCAGCATTGGACTGCAGGATAGAAAATGTAAAACCTCCCCAGCCCCATCACACAGCTGCTGAGGGAATTGCAAAAGGGGGCAGGTGGAGGGGCACCAATGTCAGGCTAGCATAAAGACTGTTTCCCTGATGTGCCCTTTTGGTGTACAGGATTCTCGCTCCCAGCACCCGCTGTATGCCTGCCTTTTCAGACCGTGCTTCCCCTGCTCTGCTAGTGCTCTCCGCAGCCCCCTCTTCTTGCATTTCTTTTACCAAGCCATATGCAACTTGCCCTTCTCCATGTGAGGACAAACTGCACATCTGAGGAGACAATTGCTCCCTACAGATTTACTAGCAGAGCTGGGGAAACAGTCCTTTGCAGAAAGGATTTTTCAATGCTCAGTGTGCCTATGCCAAAATGCCTCAGCAGATTCTCTCGTCTTTACTTTTCCGCTGAACTAATTACATTGCTGGAGTCTGTTATTGTTGTTCTCAGGGAAGCCATGGAATAAACTAGATAACTGAAGCCATAGAAGTGGCAAATGTCCCGTGTCCTATTCACCTGCTCTTCCTGCCCTAGGAAGGATGTGGGTTGATCTTGAGAGGAAAGACATCAAATCAGTTCTGTTTCTTTCTTCTTCCAAAATCAGCTGCTAAGTGAAACAACAAAGCGTGCACAGGAATAATAACAGAGCTTTGTTTTTCCTTCTCGTTAAAAGCCAGAAGCTGCTTAGTGTTTCACAGAGCAAGATAAGCAATGTGACATTTGTGGCCATTCACACGCATTGATTTGTTTTAGTTTATTGTGTTCTCAACTGAATTTCTTAGTGCTTTGGGACTGGACAAAAAGCTCAAAGAATAACAAAATTATGAAATTGCTAGGAAGAAAAAAAAATCAAGTAAACAAATAGTAAGTTAACAGTCCTTCTATAAAGTGGCTTTGCTGACAAGACAATTAGAGCAAGATGATCTTGGCAAGCAGGATGTTGTGTTAGCTGCGCAAACTTTTTCTGTGCTCATATACAGTCTCTTAATAGTTGGGTGGGATCTTCTTTCCACATTTCATGGAGAGAATGATTTACAGGTTCAAAAGATTATATTTTTTAGTTGCACAGCATTTAAACAAAAATCTTTCAGTATTCCAAATCAGGTTTTCTGTGTATTTAGCAACTATCTCCAACTCTTCTTTATTTTCCAGAGATTTTTTATTTTGCCAGATTCACTTCATTGCTTCCTTCTTCAGAACAGATCTGTCCTCCCCTTGGGCTCTTCTTTATTATAGATTGTTTGGAAAGAGAAATAATTAAAGATGGAGAGGGGGGAATGAGAGGGGTTGATGTCACATCTTCAGTCATGGCTTGACTTTTCTAGCTTCATAAATTTCTTGAGATCCCTTATACTGTAGCTGGCATCTCTTGAACAGACCCTTGCTTGTCATAGCTCCACCTCCACAAATGAGGAAAAGACGTATTTCTATGGATCTCCAACTAAAACCACTTCCAGAATCAAATGGTCAGTGCCCTGAATTGTCACATAGCAGATGCAGTCTCTAAATCATTTCAGCATATATACAGATTTAATGGGAACGGGAAGCTGAGGGAAACCTAAATAGGTTCGATCCCCCTTCCCTTCTTCCCTTTGCCCTATTTCTGTGCTCCCTCCTGGTCATATAAGTCAATATAAAAGCACATCCTCTCTGCTCCTGTGCCAACCTATTCACGTTGTGGCTGTATTCATTCAGTCCTCATGCAACAAACACCTAAGTAGTTTGGGTCCAAGGCTCAAGCCTCCTTTTATCTTTGAATCAGTAAGACCAACATTTCTGTCTGTCACATAATCTATTTTCCCGACAATATGAGTCACTGGAATTAGAGTGAGCTGGAGACCAAAACCAAAAAGGGAAGATTTCCTGTAATGTTCGCAAATTAAAGAAAAGCCAAAATTAGTGTAACTTCTGAACAGTACACTTGCAAGGGATTATGCAATCACTGACTTACATGGAAATGCTTCTGCATCCCCTGTTTCACAAACGCCCCACAGAAGATGAAATGGATTCATATTGGCCAAAGAGCCATGGGGGAGAGTGTGGCTCCCAGTTCCATCTTCAGCACAGAAAGCTGTTTACAGGGATATAACCTGAAGATGTTTCCAGTAATGCTGCCCTCTCAGCTATGACAGAATTTCAGAGCCCCAGATCTCACTGGAGCTCTCTTGCTGGATCCTAGTTAATACACTGGCCTAGCCACTTTCTAAGCTCTGTTTATTCTGGGAATAAACAAGAGGAGTAACACACGTGCACACGCCTGCAGGGCTACGATCTTATTGGCATCACGGGAACGTGGTGGGATGCCTCCTATGATTGGAGTGTTGGGAATGAGGGATACAGACTCTTTAGGAAGGAAAGGCAGGGGAGATGAGGAGGGGGTGTCGCCCTCTATGTCAATGACCAGCTGGAGTGCATGGAGCTCCGCCTGGGGATGGATGAGGAGCTGACCAAGAGCTTATGGGTCAGGATTAAAGAGAGGGCAGGGACAGGTGGCATTACGGTGGGGGTCTGCTACAGGCCACCCGACCAGGAAGACCGAGCGGATGAGGCCCTCTATAGACAGATAGGAGCAGCCTCACGTTCACAAGACCTGTGTCCTGGTTCCAGCTGGGACAGAGTTAACTTTCTTCCCAGTAGCTTGGGGGATGTGCTGTGTTTTGGGTTTGGTATGAGAGGAGCATTGATGGCCCATTGATGCTTTGGTTGTTGCTGGGTGGTGCTTGCACTGGGGTCTTTTTTCGGCCTCCCATGCTCTGCCAAGTGCAGGGGAAGCTGAAGGAGGGGGGAACATAGCTGGGGTGGTTGACCCAGCTGGACAATGGGGTATTCTATACCATGTGACGTCATGCTCAGTATAAAAACCAGGGGTGAGGGGGGGGGCTCGCCCCCCCATTCACGACACGCAGCCAACGGTCGGTGAGCAGTTGCATTGTGCATCACCTGCTTTGTGTATTCTGTTGTTGTTGTTGTTAGCATTGTTATTATTACTGTTCTACTTTGTTTTATTTCCACTATTAAACTGTTTTTATCTCAACCCGCGAGTTTTTCTTTTTGTGCCCTCCCGATTCTCTCCCCCATCCCACGGAGTGGGGGCGTGAGCGAGCGGCTGCGTGCGGTTTAGTTGCTGGCTGGGGTTAAACCATGACAGTCCTTTTTGGCACCCAACGTGGGGCTCGAAGGGTTGAGATAACAACAGATTAACTACAGCATATTAAGGAATTTATATCTGATAACAGCTGCCGGTCACAATATTGATTCATCTGTTCTCGATATTAATTTATCTGATCTGCACCATGCTCTTGTTTTTACTGTACCTGTTAAAGATGGAGTTGGGTTTTGCAGTCTGCTGTGCTCTGCAGTGATTAATGATGTTTTGCCTGGAAGGTTTGTTACTAAAACGCTGGCATTGGGGGTTACTTGGTATTTGGGATTTGTAATGAAGCCGTTACTGTACTTCGGGTACCACCTTATGGAGACCATTAGCAATTATACCTTTTCCTCTGAGAGGTTTTTTATGGAGGGAATAGAGAATGGCACCCTCACTACCTTCCTCTATGATGTCGTCTCCTTTGTTAAGATAACTTGTCAGTACCTTGAACATCCCTGGGTAGTTAAGATACATCTATTGGTACTCCTTGAGAATATTGTTGTGGTTTTATCCAAGGTTAGTAAGCAATTTAAGAATGTCATCCAGATATCTGCCCCAAGGCTGGATAGTTATGAATGGCAGGGTGAGTGGGATAGCATGGGCAAATGCCTAGGACGGTGGGCACCGCCAGTGTTCTGGAACTTCACCCCTGAACAAGTGCAGAATCCTGAAAAATTAGTAGAATATTTGGAAGAAGTATGCTGTCACCCTGGCCATTCTAGGGAGACACAAATCACTACAATGTGCTGGGGCCTGATCCACGCCTACTGAGCCCTGTTTAACACCACTCAGAACCCCCAAGGGGAAGAAAAGGTCTCTGCATCAGAGGACAAAACAACAGGCCCTGTGGCTACCCCAACCCCCATGGCAGGCACTGCGGCTACCCCAACCCCCATGGAAGGCACTGCGGCTACTCCGCCCCCTGTGACAGGGAACCAACCCATGCCGGTATCAGTCGCCCCTATACACAAGAAGAAATGCACAAGAGAATCAGCTCGTCTAGTAAGGGATGAAGATGAACCAGGGCCATCACGAGAACAGGAGGAGGCAGAACCCGTAAATGAGATGGTAACCACCCGATCCCTATCCCTGGATGAGGTGCGAGATATGCGAAATTATATCAGTCGTCGTCCAGGTGAGCACATTGTCACCTGGCTGCTCCGATGCTGGGATAACAGGGCCAGTAGCCTGGAATTAGAGGGTAGGGAAGCCAAGCAGCTGGGATCCCTTTCTAGGGAAGGGGGCATTGACAAAGCGATTGGACAAGGGGTACAAGCCCTCAGCCTCTGGAGGCGACTCCAGTCAGGTATCCCTTCAAGGAAGATGTTATATATTGCCCAGGCAAGTGGACCACCATGGAGAGAGGGATCCAGTACCTGAGAGAATTAGCCGTGCTGGAGGTGATTTATGATGACCTGAACAACGAGCAGTTACCCAAAGACCCAGATAAAGTCAAATGCACCCGACCCATGTGGCGGAAGTTTGTATGGAGCGCACCAGCATCATATGCAAACTAATCGGCAGTAATGACCTGGAAAGACGTAGAGGAACAAACAGTGGATGAACTGGCTGGCCAACTCTGGCAATATGAAGAAAGTCTCTCTTCCTCCCTACGGGCCTGTGTCTCTGCTGTGGAGAAACTGTCTCAGGAGGTCCAGCAACTCAAAGAGGATATGTCCTGCTCCCCACCTGCACAGGCCAGCATCTCAGCCATTAGGAGTAAGCGTCCCTCTGCTCAAGAGAGAAGATATAGAGGGTACACATCCTGGGGCACCCTGTGGTTTTACCTGCGTGACCACGGAGAGGACATGAGGCAGTGGGATGGAAAATCTACCTCGACCCTAGAGGCACGGGTACATGAGTTGCAAGGAAAAACAACCACAAAAGGGGGTTCTTCCAGGAAAACTGCTGCTCCAGTCTCCAGTGAGCACTGCCCCAGACAGAGTAGAAGGGCTGACTTTGCTTCCGAACTTAATAAAGGGACTTCTGATTCATACTTACAAGAGGTGGGTAGTGAATACGATGACCAGGACAAGAGGGCCCATGCCTCCACTCAGGTGGAGGAAAGGGACAACTGGGTTTACTGGACTGTGTGGATTCAATGGCCTGGCACATCAGATCCACAAGAATATAAGGCTGTCGTAGACACCGGTGCACAGTGTACCCTGATGCCATCAAGCTATGAAGGGGCAGAACCCATTTGTATTTCTGGAGTGACAGGGGGATCCCAAGAGTTAACTGTATTGGAGGCCGAAGTGAGCTGAAGTGAGCCTAACCGGGAATGAGTGGCAGAAGCACCCCATTGTGACTGGCCCAGAGGCTCCGTGCATCCTTGGCATAGACTACCTCAGGAGAGGGTATTTCAAGGACCCAAAAGGGTACCGGTGGGCTTTTGGTATAGCTGCTCTGGAGACGGAGGACATTAAACAGCTGTCCACCTTGCCTGGTCTCTCGGAGGACCCTTCTGTTGTGGGGTTGCTGAGGGTTGAAGAACAACAGGTACCAATCGCTACCACAACAGTGCACTGGCGGCAATATTGCACCAATCGAGATTCCCTGATTCCCATCCATGAGCTGATTCGTCGACTGGAGAGCCAAGGAGTGATCAGCAAGACTCGCTCACCCTTTAACAGTCCCATATGGCCAGTGCGAAAGTCCAATGGAGAGTGGAGACTAACAGTAGACTACCGTGGCCTCAACGAAGTCACGCCACCACTGAGTACTGCCGTGCCGGACATGCTGGAACTTCAATACAAACTGGAGTCAAAGGCAGCCAAGTGGTACGCCACAACTGATATCGCTAATGCGTTCTTCTCAATCCCTTTGGCGGCAGAGTGCAGGCCACAGTTTGCTTTCACTTGGAGGGGCGTCCAGTACACCTGGAACCGACTGCCCCAGGGGTGGAAACACAGCCCTACCATTTGCCATGGACTGATCCACACCACACTGGAACAGCGTGAGGCTCCGGAACACCTGCAATCCATTGATGACATCATTGTATGGGGCAGCACAGCAGAAGAATTTTTTGAGAAAGGGGATAGAATAGTTCAAATCCTTCTGAAGGCCGGTTTTACCATAAAACAACGTAACATCAAAGGACCTGCACAGGAGATCCAGTTTTTAGGAATAAAATGGCAAGATAGACGTCGTCAGATCCCAATCGATGTGACCAACAAAAGAACAGCCATGTCTCCACCAATTAGCAAAAAGGAAACACAAGCCATCATGCAACCGATGCTACGTGGAGAAAGTGGGTCGCACTGATCACACAATGGGCCCGAATAGGAAACCCCAGTTGCCCAGGAATCTTGGAAGTGATCACGAACTGGCCAGAAGGCAAAGATTTTGGAATATCCCCAGAGGAGGAGGTGACGCGTGCTGAAGAGGCCCCACTGTATAATAAACTACCAGAAAACGAGAAGCAATATGCCCTGTTCACTGATGGGTCCTGTCGCCTTGTGGGAAAACATCGGAGATGGAAGGCTGCTGTATGGAGTCCTGTACGCCAAGTTGCAGAAACTGCTGAAGGAGAAGGTGAATCGAGCCAGTTTGCAGAGGTGAAAGCCATCCAGCTGGCCTTGGACATTGCTGAACGAGAAAAATGGCCAGTACTTTATCTCTATACTGACTCATGGATGGTGGCAAATGCCCTGTGGGGGTGGTTGCAGCAGTGGAAGCAGAACAACTGGCAGCGCAGAGGTAAACCCATCTGGGCTGCCGCATTGTGGCAAGATATTGCTGCCCGAGTAGAGAACCTGGTTGTAAAAGTACGTCACGTAGATGCTCACGTACCCAAGAGTTGGGCCACTGAAGAGCACCAAAACAAGCAGCAGGTGGACCAGGCTGCTAAGATTGAAGTGGCTCAGGTGGATCTGGACTGGCAACATAAGGGTGAATTATTTATAGCCCTGTGGGCCCATGACGCATCAGGCCATCAAGGAAGAGATGCAACATACAGATGGGCTCGTGATCGAGGGGTGGACTTGACCATAGACGCTATTGCACAAGTTATCCACGAATGTGAAACATGCGCTGCAGTCAAGCAAGACAAGCGAGTAAGGACTCTTTGGTATGGAGGACGATGGTTGAAATATAAATATGGGGAGGCTTGGCAGATTGATTATATCACGCTCCCACAAACCCGCCACGGCAAGCGCTATGTGCTCACCATGGTGGAAGCAACCACCGGATGGCTAGAGACATACCCTGTGCCCCATGCCACCGCCAGGAACACCATCCTGGGCCTTGAAAAGCAAGTCCTATGGAGACATGGCACCCCAGAAAGAATTGAGTCAGACAATGGGACTCATTTCCGAAACACCCTCATAGACACCTGGGCCAAAGAGCATGGCATTGAGTGGGTCTATCACATCCCCTACCATGCACCAGCCTCTGGGAAAATCGAACGATACAATGGACTGCTAAAGACAACACTGAGGGCAATGGGTGGTGGGACATTCAAGCATTGGGACACACATTTAGCAAAAGCCACCTGGTTAGTCAACACCAGGGGATCTTTCAATCGAGCTGGCCCTGCCCAATCAAAACCCTTACTTACTGTAGATGGAGATAAAGTCCCTGTCGTGCACGTAAGAAATATGCTGGGGAAGACAGTCTGGGTTACTCCTGCCTCTGGCAAGGGAAAACCCATCCATGGGATTGCTTTTGCTCAAGGCCCTGGGTGCACTTGGTGGGTAATGCGAAAGGATGGGGAAGTCCAATGTGTACCTCAAGGGGATTTGATTTTGGGTGAAAATAGCCAATGAACTGAATTATATTATGTTAATTGCTATATAACACTGTATGTCATCACTTCTATGGTTACTATATGCCATATCAATGGTATTGCAGTAAGAAACATCCATATTAATGAAGAATGAACTCCGATGAAACCGAGCAAAGTGCAACGATGAGAGACCCAGACGAGCGCAACGATAATGGAACCAGAACTGGCTTCAGGATGCAACAGTCCAACACCACACACCATCCCTCCTGCCCTGAAAGACTGTTCTGACAGATGGAGCCCAAAGTCATGGACTAAATGAACTCAGTGGACATTTTAGAGGGATGGCCCATGGACTTAGGGAATGATATCTCTGTGTGTGTATATATAAAAAGGCAGGAAAAGTGGTGATGACTAATTGGAATGTATTCAAAAAATGTGAGACCAGGGCATGATGTAGATGGTATAGAATAAGGGGTGGATACTGTTTTGGTTCGGCTGGGACAGAGTTAACTTTCTTCCCAGTAGCTTGGGGGGTGTGCTGTGTTTTGGGTTTGGTATGAGAGGAGTATTGACGGCCCATTGATGCTTTGGTTGTTGCTGGGTGGTGCTGGCACCAGGGACTTTTCAGTCTCCCATGCTCTGCCAAGTGTGTGGGAAGCTGTGGGAGTGGGGAGCATAGCCAGGGTGGTTGACCCAGCTGGCCAATGGGGTATTCTATACCATGTGACGTAATGCTCAGTATAAAAACTAGGGCGGGGGGGAGGCTCCCCCCCGTTTGCGACACACGGTCAGCGGTTGGTGAGCAGTTGCATTGTGCATCACCTGCTTTGTATATTCTGTTGTTGTGGTTGTTAGCATTATTATTATTACTGTTCTACTTTGTTTTATTTCCACTATTAAACTGTTTTTATCTCAACCCACGAGTTTTCCTACTTGTGCCCTCCCGATTCTCTCCCCCATCCTACCGGAGGTGGGTGGTGAGCGAGCGGCTGCATGGTGTTTATTTGCAGGTTGTGATTAAACCACGACATGAAGATAATGTCCTGACACAGTTGGTGAATGAGCCAACTAGGGAAGACGCCCTGCTAGACCTCTTGCTTGCGAACAGAGAAGGACTTGTGGGTGATGTGGTGGTTGGAGGCTGTCTCGGGCACAGCGATCATGAAATGATAGAGTTTTCGATTCTCGGAGAAGTAAGGAGGTGGGTTAGCAGAACTGCTACCTTGGACTTCTGGAGGGCAGACTTTGGCCTGTTTAGGAGACTGGTTGACAGAGTCCCTTGGGAGGCAGTCCTGAAGGGCAAAGGAGTCCAGGAAGGCTGGACATTCTTCAAGAAGGAAATCTTAAAGGTGCAGGAGCAGGCCGTCCCCATGTGCCGAAAGACGAGCCAGCAGGGAAGAAGACTGGCCTGGCTGAACAGAGAGCTTTGGCTCAGGAAAAAAAGGAGAGTTTATGACCTTTGGAAGAAGGGGCAGGCAACTCAGGAGGAGTACGAGGATGTCGTGAGGTTATGCAGGGAGAAAATTAGAAGGGCCAAAGCCCAACTAGAACTTAATCTGGCTACTGCAGTAAAAGACAATAAAAAATGTTTCTATAAATACATTAGCAACAAAAGGAGGGCTAAGGAGAATCTCCATCCTTTATTGGATGCGGGGGAAACATAGTGACAAAGGCTGAGGAAAAGGCTGAGGTACTTAATGCCTTCGTTGCCTCAGTCTTTAATAGTAAGACCAGTTGTTCTCTGGGTACCCAGCCCCCTGAGCTGGAAGACAGGGCCGGGGAGCAGAATGAATCCCCCATAACCCAAGGGGAAATGGTTAGTGACCTGCTACACCACTTAGACACACACAAGTCTATGGGGCCGGATGGGATCCACCCGAGGGTACTGAGGGAGCTGGCTGAAGTGCTCACCAAGCCACTTTCAATCCTTTATCAGCAGTCCTGGCTAACCGGGGAGGTCCCAGTTGACTGGAGGGTAGCAAATGTGACGCCCATCTACAAGAAGGGCCGGAAGGAGGATCTGGGGAACTACAGGCCTGTCAGTCTGACCTCGGTGCCAGGGAAGGTTATGGAACAGATCATCTTGAGTGCCATCACGTGGCATGTACAGGACAAGCAGGTGATCGGGCCCAGTCAGCATGGGTTTATGAAAGGCAGGTACTACTTGACTAACCTGATCTCCTTCTATGACAAGGTGACCCGCTTAGTGGATGAGTGAAAGGCTGTGGATGTTGTTTACCTGGACTTCAGGAAAGCCTTTGACACCGTTTCCCACAGCATTCTCCTGGAGAAACTGGCTGCTCATGGCTTGGACGGGCGTACTCTTCGCTGGGTAAAAAACTGGCTGGATGGCCGGGCCCAAAGAGTTGTGGTGAACGGAGCTAAATCCAGTTGGCGGCCGGTCACAAGCGGTGTTCCCCAGGGCTCAGTTTTGGGGCTGGTCCTGTTCAATATCTTTATCAATGATCTGGATGAGGGGATCGAGTGCTCCCTCAGTAAGTTTGCAGGCGACACCACGTTGGGCGGGAGTGTTGATCTGCTCGAGGGTAGGAAGGCTCTGCAGAGGGACCTGGACAGGCTGGATTGACGGGCCGAGGCCAATTGTATGAGGTTCAACAAGGCCAAGTGCCGGGTCCTGCACTTGGATCACAACAACCCCATGCAATGCTACAGGCTTGGGGAAGAGTGGCTGGAAAGCTGCCTGGCGGAAAAGGACCTGGGGGTTTGGTCGACAGCTGGCTGAACATGAGCCGGCAGTGTGCCCAGGTGGCCAAGAAGGCCAATAGCATCCTGGCTTGTATCAGAAATAGTGTGGCCAGCAGGACTAGGGAAGTGATCGAGTCCAACCATAAACCTAACACTGCCAAGTCCACCACTAAACCATGTCCCTAAGCACCACATCTACATGTCTTTTAAATACCTCCAAGGATGGTGACTCAACCACTTCCCTGGGCAGCCTGTTCCAGTGCTTGATAACCCTTTCAGTGAAGAAATTTTTCATAATATCCAATCTAAACCTCCCCTGGCGCAACTTGTGACCAGCCAGTGCTCCAGTGACCAGAAACTGTGCTTCAACAGATTATTGAAAGATGAATGTATACACCCAAGGCTTGGATTTTCATAGACAAAGCATGTAACCTATCTGTGGCTGCATCCTCCTGGCTGACTCTGAAAGAAGGTGTTTACTGATGCTGGACTGGTGAACCCTCTATGTTCCCACCAGCCAAAGTTCAGTTTCTTTTACAGCAGTGAGGGAAGATCAGAGCAGAACTCTTCTTTGATCATCTTTTGGGTTTTAAGGCTTTTTGATGCCTAGAATTCCTCTTTTTTTTTTTTTTATCATGGAGCACAGCAACTGCTAATTCTTTAAGTTCTGTTATGGCTCAGTTCAGAACATGCAGGGAAAAACAGTTGCTTCAGGGAGGACTAGGGCTGTCCTTGGAGGTTAGGACACGATGCTCATTACTGATCAACCAATCTTCTCTCCACAGTGACAAAGAAAAGAGAAAGAAAGGACAGCTAGTGCCTTTTTCCTGATGTTCCAGGTCTTTGATTCATAAAAATGTCCTTTAAAAGAAGTAACAAGGAGAGGACAATTGCAATTCAAAACAAGCAGATTTCATGCTGGTGGAAATACATTTATGCATTCAGCAGTTGTGAAAGCAGTGAGTGGCAGGGTTATGGTGAATGCCCAACCCAAAGTGACCTGAGAGGCAACATTTGAAAAACACACCAGTCTAATATTAGCTGTATGGGGGAAGTCTACACCTGCCACCAGAGGATCTAGTCTAAGCATTTGAAGCTTGCAGTTCAAGACAGCATTCATCTAGTACTCTGGTACCATTTGTTGTTTCTTTCATTTTAGCTCAGCTGTGATCTTCCTGGCGTGGTGAGTGGGTCAGGTCTGCACAGCGCTCATGGCTTCCCTTGCACTTTTCATCCCATCAGGAGAGGTCACATCAAGCGAGACTTCACAAGGACAACAGAAGTACCAAGTGCCCAGGCTTGATTGCATCCAGCAGAGACGCAGATGCAGGGCCAAGAGAAATTCTCCTGAGTGCCTGCCAGCAGCTCAGGACAACAATGAAACCACTGAAGTGGGGAGGGAGGAGCCTCACAGCTGCTGGGCTGACTCAGTCTATAATGATCATTCCCTGTGCTTTTATAAGCTTGTCTGATCTTCAGCCCAGCTTCAAGAAATTCCTTGCATATGTTTCATCGCAGCTATCCATTTCTGCAGTGTTTTGGTTCTCTTTTCATGTGTGCTGTGAATATATAAACACGTCTTTCAGGCAGTTTCGCATCAGGTGAAACCTGAGAGAAAATAGATATTAAGCTTAATTGTTTGTTTAAAGGCTTTTAGCCGGACTCCCTTTGACACCCACTATGTGGTGAGTAGGAGGGAGGCTCCTTGTCTGTAGCTGAAATTGGCAGCTGATGCTCCATGTTGCCTAAGATGCAGCAGCAAAAGCATGATCTAAGTTAGTCAAGGGAGGCAGAATTTCTTTTAGTTAATCCTAGATGGACAAATTCTTAATTCCCTTTGCTATCAAGGACTGATTCCTACAATGTCTCCATGGCATCTATGAATCCTCATCTGCCTCTGACATTCCCAGCTGTGTCAACGTGGGAAGTTCCTGGGGAAAGTCCCTCTTTGTGCTTGTGCTTTGAACAGTCCCAGGTTGTGGACAATGTACATGCAAAAATAAAAACATGGCCAATTTTCCCTTTCATGCAGATTTAAATTTTTTCATACTCTCTCCCTTAGGATCACCCCTTGAAGGATTTAATGAAGAAAAAGTTTCAACATATATTTAATTTCAGTCACAGGCTTCAGGTTCATTGACTTCTGTAGGACATAAGCACGCACAGAGACATGTCTGGTGCAGACAAATGCCAAAGGCAGAACAGAGAAGCAGGTGGATTGTGGGTACGATCAGTTATGTCAAATCCTACTGTCTTTTACTGAAATAGAGCCTTGATGTTTGGTATTTTTTACCTTGACTTCCTCTTTTTATTTTGTTCTAAAGGGCATATACATTTTACTCACATGCGTTGTTATATCCAAATATTTACTGCTGTTAGCCACATTCCTCCCTTCCCATTGAGAGATAACACCCACTTCCACACTCTTCCTACATCTGGAAACACCCACAGATTTTTGCTCTGTAAAACCACCCTCTGTTACAACAGCAGAGTGCCTGTAGCTACATTGAGAATCATAAACTAAAGTAACCTAGGAAGGCCAACACATGTGGAAAGTGCTGCAGAAGCAGGGAAATAATCCTCTGCAGAGATGTGAATGCTTTCATTATGATGAAACAGATTCTGAGGCCAATTTATCTAAACACTGCTGTGCTTTAGAGTACTCAAAGAACAACAGTATTCAGTCACAGTGACTTTAAAAAAAAAACCAACCAGCAAATAAAAATGCTCCAGGTTGCTCAAGGGATTGAAAAGGTACACCTAAAGTCTCTGAAAAGACAGCCGGAGCCCTGGCTTCTCAGTGCATCTGAAATTCAAGGTCTACCTAAAGGTCAAAATACAAATGTAGACATCTAACAGTAGGCAAGAAAAACTGTACAGCAGTTATTAGGCCAGTGTAGTCATGGTGAATTGTTATTTGGCACAGGTCTGAACCAGAAGCCCCTGTCAATCCCCCACCCTTCGTATCGCACTTGAGAGCCTCCATCCCCTTCCTCCCCAGTGCTGCGTTGGGTCAAGGCTGAAGTGGCTCTTCCTTCCTGAATTGGGTTTTGGTGTGACCAAGACAGCAGCAGTCTCAGGAGAGCAGGAGAACCCACCATCTTCTCACTTGTTGGAGCTGAAGTCTCACAAGGCTTTCTCTGAGATTTTTGGCATTATCAAAACTGAATCTAAGCCTTGAAATGATTCTGAGCCCAGAGTCCGGAGTCAGTTGTAGGATCCTAACATCATCTACAGACAATGATCAACTGGAAACAAAAAATGGCTCAAACTGTTCACTTACAATATGTATCACAGGAATGCTGCAAATATGAACTCTGGTCATTAGAAAGGGGCGTTTCACTTTGAAGATAAACACAAGATGGCACACAGGCTCTGAAGAGTTCAGACATAGCTGCACATAATGAAAAGTGGTCACAGAAAACAAAGTCTTGTTATCCACTTTCTTAAGAATTCTGCATTTTTATACTTCGCTGTTCAATTTTTTACCTAATTTGTAAAATGGGGATAATGTTTATCTCTACATTATAATTATAATTTTATAACTGAAGTGCTTTGAGTTGCTTGGCAAGAAGATAAGATAATATAAAATAATGCTTTGCACACCTAAACTCTGACAGGCTATGCAAGCAAATGGCAAAACCAGGAGGAATTTACACAGTTTAGAACCTCTGCTTCACAGTGAAAGACAGTGAGCACGGGGATATTTGTGCAGAACTTCAATTAACATGCAATTTACAGAATTAACTAGAGGAATGCAAAGATCTCTCCTTTTGGTGAGTCATGTCTGAGTATTTTTACCTGGGGTATGATTGCTGTCACAAAAACCAGTCATAATAAACCTTCCATACTGCCAAGTACCACCTCAATAACAGCCACTCAAAGCAGGCACACAAAGAAGTCATATATATTTCTTCTGTGTATCGTTTCACCTGTTTCTCAGTGTTGTATAAAATAAAACATTTCCAGCCTTGGCGTTCTGCTACTGCCATCTCCTTCCATTAAAAGAGCAAGACAGCGTTATTGTGTATTACTCCTACAACTTACATTACAGTAGGATCAGTTTACTTTAAAATAAAGTGTGTGACACTATACAAAAACATATGGTTTATTTATCTCTATGATGCCACAGCCATGCTTAGGGTCCCAGAAGTTTAAGTACTGAGGTATTGTAACCATCTGGAATATCACGGCACTCTGTTGGGCTATTATACTCTACCAAAAAATATAAAAATACACCATAACTTCACTGTCGACATATCTGCTTTGAAATCAGTCCCTGCTCTGTAAAACAATTTAAAATAAGGTGGGAGTGGAAAAGGACTATTTTATCTTCCATTTTGCAAGTGGGGACTGGGAGATTTGGCTTCTAATCCAGAGCTCATTGACTCAATGACAACCCTTCCCAGTGACTTGCTGAAGGTCATCCAAGGAACTTTTCACAGTGTTAATCAAAAGCCCATCCTCACTGCAGGGAAAAGAGCTTGAAAGGAAAGGAGGAGAAAGACACACTTGACATGCTATGTCTTCTGCAAAGTCCAGAACATCTCATGCTCATGAAAGCTAGGAGTAAGTTTTATATTGCACTAAGTTTGTAAAAAGCTGTCAGGGTTCAAGTCAAGGCTTGTATGCAAAAACCCTCTTTTCTCTTAATGGTGTAGCCTCTCCCATTATCAGATGAACAGATTATGATGTTTTAGGTAGGATCCGCACAAAAGGGTTTTGTATTTAACGGCTTCTCTTCTGGTCATGTCTGATCATGTCTTTCAAGTACATACATTACAATATAACATCTCAGACAGACACACACAGAAGATATAATTTAGCCTTTCTCACATGCAAGGACCCTGGGCCAAGAAAATGCAGAAAAGTTTGTTGTTTATATTCTTTTTCTTTCCCTCCAAGAAGAGATCCTTTATTTTCAGGGTAATTGAGCCTGCCTTCTAGATCACCAAAATTGTGTTGTAGAAGGTTAACAAATTACACAACCTGATTCAACCTGAATCTAATGTTCAAGGAAAGAATTACTCTGAAATGAGAAAAGACAGAAAAACTTAAGCCTATATCACTGGACAGCTGAGAGTTGACGGTCCTCTTATGAAAAACCATTAATCTCAACAAATTTCACAGATTTCTTTATTGCTCACATACAGTTATTAAGTGTTCAAGTGCTAGGTTAGAGAATATCTAAAAAGAAACTATTATTAAAACAGCTGGCAACATTCCATTGCACTCTGAGTGCATGGCCTTCTTTTATTGTGTGATCACCTTTGCAAACAATTTGTTCAAGGAGTAGCTATATCTCTTACTGAGATAATATTGACCAAAATATAAATAAATTTCACAACACATAGGAGGGATCAGATTGAAACTAGCATTGAGAAACTACACTTCAGAAAGATAAGAGAATTAGTCAAAAAAGCCTTCATATCAAGACTTGGGGAATTAAAGTCTTTAAGTCTTGGCTGGTAGAATTCTTATTTTACCCACACCTACTGAGTTTTAAAGATTGAGAGCTACTGTAAAAAACAGGCACTGCAATAAGAGCAAGTGTAGTAAATTAGCAACTCAATGAAAAACAGATCAAGATCGGTTAGTATTCATCCAAGAATACTGAAGGAGTGTAGGAATAAAGTGATCTAGCTGGTAATAAAAGCAGAAATTGTAATTTTTATTACAATTCAGAGATGCAATGATTTTAAAACCAGAGACCTCTGTGATGAGCTAGTCTGATCCCTGCAAAGCACTAGTTAAAGATTTTTGTGAAATGTTTGCTATGTCACATTCATAACATTTGAGTGAGACATAGTGTATTCAGAATGCAGTGGTCAGCATTCAAATGTATTGTATGTAACGTACTAGCGAGTAGACTTAAAAACTGAAAATATGAGAATGATACTAAAGAAATTGCTGCTGTTCTGGTCCTTTTGTCACAATGAAGGAAAGGTGTACAAAATACCACAATAAAGAAAAATGATGCTGGAAATAATGAAAAACTTAGTTCAAGTGAAGGGATATAAATGTAAAACAAGGTATTTGTTTACACAATAGAAGTTGCCTCCACACAATATCCCAGAAGTCAAAAGCTTAAAGGATTCAAAAGCATTAAAGGCACTCCTCTGGATAGTGAGAATACCCTCAATTACATTATAGATCATAAAACTTACTGAGTAAATACATTAGCAGTGTAAACATTTATACTTTGAGTATAAATGGGAGTGAGGAAACACTTGGAATGGAAATATACCTGTGGCAGATTGTTAGATAATTTTCTTCTATTTGGTTTCTTGTACCTTCTTCTGAATTCTCTGCTATCGATCTCTACTAGATCTGGATCAAAGGCATAGCCAGGGTCCAAGGCAATAATTGCTATCTTCATAATTGAGAAATAAGTCTTATACTGATTTCAAATTTGAGGATCTAATATTGAAAGAAGATGTAGAAACTTGTAAATGCAAAATATTTATGATGCATATAAATAGCTTTGTGAATTTAACCTCTGCAGTCATGAGGCAACAATGGGTTTGGGGTTTGGGTCCTGAGCTGAAACCTCTCTGAAATTCATATATTCTCAAATGACTCTTGGTTTATTTATCCCTTATTTGGTCATGCTGCTTTTTGCATCTTGATATAGAGTCACAGAACAATCAGTTATTTACTTTTCAATAAAAGTAGGGGGTTTAGTTTGGATCTAAACATTGCTTTGTAAACTAGTATTTCTTCATGGCACAAAAACCCAGAATTGACTATAACAGTCATTTTCAACTGGAAGCCTGTCTGTAGTAAAGGGCTGCTGACTGCTTGAAGATGTGTGAGAAAAGGGATAGGAAAGGCAAATTCACCTAACTGTTTGACAGCAATCATCTATGTGACATTTGTAATGTGGTTGAGGCCTGCATCAGAAAAAAATTGAGGTTCCCCACCCTGAGGAAGGTGAGAACCACTGCTCTAGAAACACCAGGGTAGCAAAACTAAAACAAAATAAAACTAATTTCACTGTAGCAGAAAGTCAAGAAGTAAATATGTAGAAAGTAGAAATGTGTTTTAATGCAGTTTATCCTTTCTCAGAAAACCCTCACTTGAGGTAATTTCACTTTTAGCAGTCAGTACCCATGTACTAAAAGTTAGTACGTTGATGTTGATGACCTTATTCAGCCTCGGTGATTCTGATGGTCTTAATTACACTGGAGAAAAGTGAACTAATAAGAGCTAAACCATTGTCCTTTTACTGAGGCAAAGCTGAATTCAAAAGGCTGGTCTTTCCTAAGTTAATTTAGGGTAGATCTGTTTTCATCCCCTCTTTGTGCTAGTGAGGAAGGAGGTGGGGAGAAGAGGCTGGAAATGAGATTGGCTGCTCATTTGCATCTTACCAAGCCCATTGGCTGACCCAAGGCCAGAAGGCCAGTGTCCTGCAGAGCCAAGCCATCCTTGTCCTGCTGCCCCTGATCTGAGTCCAATCCAAACCACTGTCATACCAGTGGAGTTTCACATGTTGTCAAGGCAAGACGGATTGAAATGCCCGTGTAGCTGGGCTACACCAAACTTCAAAGATAAGAGAGAGTAATTTTTCATCATTAATCAAGAAGATCCACAAGATTACACAAGGCTCTCCATCAGCAGCCAGCATTATGGTTTAAACTGTGACATACACTCTGCACAATTTCTGTGCCTTAAGGAGACCATGGAGAAGCTCTCTAGCCATCCACCACTCTAACTACCGTAGTACGCTCTAAACTAGTTAACTTTAGAAATCCCTGCACACCACACCACTTGACCTCAGAGGCTCCATACCCAAAAGACTCCCAGGCTCCACAATCATCATAAATACTTGTAATGAGGAGCTTTCACTATATCTTTTGTTTACACAAGCTTAGTACTTCAGTGTCAGAGCCTGCTCCTGCTTCCATTCAAATCAATGGGAGTTTTGCCATTCTCCCTAATGAAAGTAGCCCCTAGCATTGCATTACATTCGATTATGATGGATCACTATTCCTTCCTTGCAAGAACAATAATTTAGCAACTATGCCAACAAATATGCATGTGCTTAGCTTTAAGCACCTGAATAGTCTTTACTGGTTCCAGTGGAATTACATAAATTCTTGAAGTTAAATGCTCTTTTTGTTTGTTTTAACCTAGCCAACCCCTGGAATCCTCCTCTGTAAAGTAAACATGTCTTCCATTAGAATACATACAAACTTGGTATAATCTAGATACTATCAGCAAGCATATGGCTGATCTGGCTTCATACTACAAGTCTTGTAACTGATTATGCTAAAAATAAAAATGCAAACATATTCAATCAATTTGCAGTACACCTAGGTTTATGTTTTGGGGCTTTTACAATAGAAAAAATAAAGCTAGTGGTGTTTATATGGAATATAATTCTGGATGGAAGTGCAATGTATTGGGTCATCTACCAAATATAGGAAACGAGTTATTCAACATGGTGACTCACACAATGAGTAATATAGTCTAAAGGGTATATTCTCCCCTGTGAACAGACATAACTCTCAATAATGCTAATAATCCCATAAATCCCAAAGGGCCTCATCTAGCTGAAAGTATATGCAGCCTTGTGAACTGTGCAGACTGTGCAGGGCCACAGATGTCAGTTCCTCACCACCAGCACAGCCCTCCCAACCCCTGCTTGCCCTAGGAGAGCAGTGGTTCAGTGGCAAGCAGTTGCAGAGCTGCCCAAGAGCAGAGCCCATGCTGGAGCTTCCCTTGTATAACTGTACAGGAGGCTTGACGTCACTAGTTCCTGTACTCTGACTCCATAATTCTCCTTGAGGCTGTGACAGCAACTGGGACGTTGACTGCCAAGCCAGTTTGAAGATGATCTGTCTGCTTAAGAAATCTAGTCTGCTTGGTGTGGAGGGCTTCCAGCTCCTTGCTGTATTTGAGGAGGAGGCATGTGTCTCTCGCTGTCATTGCGGATGATGCTGGATAACAAGGAGTGACATTCTGGGACTATATACTGTCCCGGTTTCGGCTGGGATAGGGTTAAATTTCTTCCTAGTGCTGTGTTTTGGATTTAGTATGAGGAGAATGTTGATAACACACTGATGTTTTCAGTTGTTGCTAAGTGCCCTCCTAGTCCAAGGACAGCTCCCATGCCTACTGACTGAGCTAGATACATGAGATGGGAGGGAACATAATCAGGACAGCCAGCCCAGCTGGCTAATGGGGTATTCCATACCATGTGACGTCAGGCTCAGTATATGAAGGGTAGGCGTGATCCAGGAAGTACCGATCGCTACTTGGTTATCAGTCAGTGCGGGTGGTGAGCAATTGCATTGTGCATCACTCATTTTGTATATTCTATCATTATCATTTTCCCTTATTTTTCCCTGTTCTATTAAACTGTCTTTATCTCAACCCACGAGTTTTTCTCACTCTTACCCTTCCGATTCTCTCCCCGTCCCGCTGGGGGTGGGGGGAGTGAGTGAGCGGCTGCGTGGTATTTGGCTGCCTGCCAGGTTAAACCACGACAGTCCTTTTTGGTGCCCAACGTGGGGCTCGAAGGGTTGAGATAACGACACATCTGACCCGAACGGGTTAAAACAAATTTGTTATAAGCGTTCATTATATCAGTTTAGTACTCGATGTTCACAATGTTGATTTATTTGCTCTCAGAGTTTTTGGATCTGTTCTTGCAGTTTTGGTATGTAGCACCTTACTGGCTGTCTATACTGCTGATTATCAGTTTTTATGTGGGGTTGGTCATCTCTGGGAAATGGATTAAGGTCATTGCTTTGCTATACTGTGTGACCTGGCTTTATGTCATGATAAAATTATTGGTCACGAGCCTGTACTCAGCACTGCCATCATTCCTGTTCTTCGGGAGCTATCTTTTGGAAACTATTAATAATTACACTTCTTACATCTTCACCTCAGAGGATGAATTTAGGGGGGAGACAGGATGGGACACTTTCTCCCACTTGTTCACCTTCCCTTCCATATCTTCAGAAACTCCTTTTTCTTCTGTCCTCTTCATGAAGACGTCCACAATATTCCCTGAGAATTTTGAATATCCTTGGGATGTTCAAACAAGCATAATCATATTGCTATGTCTTCTGAATGTGGTTCAGGCCTTGTTTAGAGTTAAACAACTATTCAGGAATACTGTCCAGAGATCAACCCCGGCAACAGACACGGTGACTACTCAAACCCCCAAGACAGGCACTGTGGAGGAATCAATGCCTGAGAGTACAAGCAGTATCATAGCGTTGGTAAACAAGAAGCCATGGGAAGATGGAAAGTGAAAGAAGCCGTGGGAAAAAGGGAGATAAGAGGTGGCAGTTAACGGTTCTGAGGGCGTGACAAAGATAAGGAAATTAGAGGAAGAGTGTCGAGATGACCTTTGCTTAGGGGATGTACTAGGGAATTCTTTGAAGTGTATACGTGGCATAATGTGAGGTATAAAAAGGCCCTTGTGCTGTATAATAAAGGATTTTTCGTCTTCGTCTTCGTGCCCACTCAGACGGAGTCCGTGTCCTTACTCGCCACAAATGGCGCCCGAACAGGGGCCGGGACATTCTGTCTGAAGGGCCATAAAGTCGGCAATTCTCGATCCGGTGGCGAGCCCCGCTGAACTGCCAAAGCTGTTGAAAAGAAACAGGAAAAAAGCCGCTGGAAGAAGACGGGATAAAAGCTGTTGAAAAGAAACAGGAACGAAAGCTGTTGAAAAGAAACAGGAACGAAAGCTGTTGAAGAGAAACAAAAAAAAAAAAAAAAAAAAAGGCCGTTGAAAGGAAACGGGAGAAGAGCTGTTGAAAGGAAACAGGATAGTGACGTCGAATCGTCTCTGCAGAACAGAGGTGAGCAGCGGGGGGCGGTAGTCATGGGTTTAAACATGACAAAGGAGGAAAAAACTGTTTGCAGGACCATGGAATTGATCCTGAAAAAATATCAAGTAACCATGGATAATGGGGACTTGAGACGACTCCTGAAGTGGGTAACAACCACCGTTAAGGGAGTCGATTCTACTAACATTTATGATCCAAAAATTTGGGATGAAGCTGGCACCCAGCTTTGGGATGCTGCCACTCGTTCGGACTCGGTGGCTGCAGGACTGCTAGCGCCTTGGAGGACTCTGAATGAGACCCTAAAAAAGCACGTCAGTGCTAAAGGCAAGCTGAGAGGTGAAAACTCAGGAGGGAGTACATCTGTGGCCAAAGAGCCTTCTGCGCCCCCGGCCACTGAGGCTGGAGCGGTGGCTGCCTGCGGGGAGCAGGGTAGCGGCAGTGATGATCCCAATCCGTTTGATCCGGGACCAGTCGACCCAGAGAAAGAGCCGGATTTATATCCCCCGCATGTGCATGATATGTGGAAGGGGATTCAAAGGGAGGCAGAGAAAGAAGGGGACTCTGACCTCGCGGCTAAGCTCCGTGAGGTCCGGGCGTTCCCGGTGATTTATGAAGCTCATCACAGGCCCCGGTGGGAGGCTCTGAGTTTCCAAGTAGTGAAGGAGTTGAGAAGGGGAGTGATTGAATTTGGCCTCAGTGCCCCTTACTCTGCGAATATGCTAGGGTCGGTCATGAGGAGTTATACGTTATGTCCGCTCGATTGCAAAACGCTGGCGCAATTGTTGCTCTCCTCTGCTCAGTTTATGGTCTGGAATGGGGAGTGGCGGCGACTCTGTGAGGCAAAAGCCCTGGAATATTTGGAGCGTCCCGCAGCAGATCCAGTGAGATTCTTGGGAGTTGACGCATTGGTAGGAGAGGGTCGATATGCCACTGCCCATGTCCAGGCACAACTCCCAATGGAAGCCCTAAATGATTCAAAGAATCTTGCCTACCTAGCATTTATGAAGGTCCCCGAGGTAGGGAAGCCCCAGCGCTCCTTTACTAATATTAGGCAGGGACCACAGGAACCGTATATGAAATTTATCGAGACATTAAAAGATGCTTTGGACAAACAAGTAGAGAATGAGGAAGCGCGGAAAATATTATTACAAAAATTGGCAATTGAGAACGCTAACGCGGATTGCCAGAAGGTGCTCCGTCCGTTAAAAAACCCTACGGTAGTTGAAATGATAGAGGAATGCAACCGTGTGGGGACCACGGAGCACCAGGCTGTGGCGATGGCTACTGCTTTTGCAAACTTTAAGTGCAGCCAACAGACGTGCTTCAGCTGTGGCTGTCCTGGTCACTTTAAGAGACAGTGCCCGCAGGCAGGCAGGCGGAGGCGGGAACTGGCTGACTCACAACTGGGAACGTGTCCAAAATGTAGGAAGGGCCGGCACGTTGCGAATCAATGCCGGTCGCGGTATGATAAAGACGGTCAGCCTATCCAGGGAAACGGATGCAGGAGCGCGGGGAGGGGCCGCGCGATGATACAAGCAACCCCCCATGCGATGATGGAAACTGCCCCCAGCCCCCCGCCGGCATCCGTGCCTCCGAATTATCCGCCCGGACACGGGGAAGTGCTGGCGTGGACTTGGCCCCCTCCCACCCAGTGAACCTGACTTCTACGGCTGTTCAAGCGGTGCCCACCGGAGTGTGGGGGCCGCTAGGCGGCGGTTACAGCGCACTCTTACTGGGACGTTCATCCGCCACGTTACAGGGCTTATTCGTTCTCCCTGGGGTTATCGATGCAGACTATACGGGAGAAGTTAAAATCATGTTGTGGACGCCTACTCCGCCCTGTTACGTGCCGGCAGGAGCACGAATAGCACAGCTCGTCTACTTTCGAGCTGCCCCTCCTGCGGAGGAGCCTCAGGAACGGGGGAGTGAAGGTTTTGGTTCCACCGGCACGCCACAACTGTGGTGGGCGCAGCCTGTCGCTGCGGGGCGACCGCAGCTGACTTGCTGCCTGTCAGGCGGTGGCCTTCAGCAGTCTGTGCGCATCAGCGGCCTTATTGATACCGGAGCTGACGTGACAGTCATTGCGCAGTCACACTGGCCAGCTCAATGGCTGACGAAACAGGTCCCAATTGCCCTTACAGGTATCGGAGGGCAAACAGCACCACTGCAGAGTGTTCAATTAATTCAAATCGAGGGACCGGAGGGTCGGTGGGCCAATGTCCGACCGTTCATTCTTCCGGCCCCTCTCACGCTGTGGGGACGAGACTGTTTGTCACAATGGGGAATCATGCTGGGGACAAATTTATCCTAGGGGCTACTGATCGGCAGCACACCCTGAAGTTGCAATGGTCCTGTGAAAAGCCTATATGGGTGGATCAGTGGCCCCTCCCCACGGACAAGCTGCATCACTTGCAGGACCTAGTTGCTGAGCAGCTGCGCACTGGGCACATTGTGCCATCCACGAGCCCATGGAACTCACCAGTTTTTGTCATCCAGAAGAAATCAGGAAAGTGGAGGCTCCTTCACGATCTAAGACGTATAAATGAGGCTATAGAGGACATGGGAGCTCTACAGCCAGGTCTCCCTTCACCAACCATGATACCTATGAACTGGCACATCACTATAATAGACCTTAAGGACTGTTTTTTTACCATTCCGCTACACCCAGATGACGCGCCGCGGTTTGCTTTTACTGTACCCGCGACCAATGTAGCCCAGCCGAGTCAACGGTACCATTGGACGGTGCTCCCGCAAGGCATGAAGAATAGTCCCACCATATGTCAATGGTTCGTGGCTCGGGCCCTTAGTCCAGCCCGTGCCCAATTGCCTGAAGTCGTAATTTATCATTATATGGATGATATCCTTGTAGCAACCCCCTCTGAGGCCATGATACCAGGGGCCATGGAGGTTGTCGTAACGAGCCTCCAGCGTAACGGCTTGATAGTTGCCCCAGAAAAGGTGCAGCAGACTGCTCCCTGGCAATATCTAGGGTGGCGCATTACTGAGCAAACTGTGATACCGCAAGGGCTCAAGATCAGTAGTCAGGTCCACACCCTGACTGATTTGCAGAAATTATTGGGCATCATCAATTGGGTAAGGCCTCTGTTGGGAATCAACAATGAGCTGTTGAGACCTCTGTTTAATTTGCTGAAAGGTGATCCGGCGTTGGGGTCTCGACGAACGTTAACCCCCGAGGCTCAGCAAGCGTTGCAGCGGATTGCTACAATGATATCGGCTCGGCAAGCACAGCGCTGTGATCCAGAGCTTCCTTTTCAGTTAGCAATAGTGAACACTGACTTCCAACCATATGGTTTGTTGTTTCAATGGAAGCCAACGCCCAGCGGCGAACAGTTGTTGGTCATAGAATGGGTGTTTCTTCCCCATCAATTTGGGAAAACCATCACCACTAGAGCAGAAATGTTTGCATCCCTGGTCATGAGAGGGAGGCAACGGTTGATAGCACTGTGCGGAAAAGAGCCACACACCATTTACATCCCTGTTGTGATGCCTATGTTAACTTGGTTGATGCAAATGTCTGTACCTTTTCAAATGGCTATGGAAGGTTTTACAGGAGCGATTTCTATTCACCCTCCCAGTCATAAATGGCTGCAGTCCCCGCTACCATTGCAGCAATTGCCGAAATGTAGCGTGACCCCTTTGGACGCTCTAACGGTCTTCACGGATGGGTCCGGGCGTACGGGTAAGTCTGTCCTTGTCTGGAAGGACGATCATGGTCAATGGCAATCTGATATTCGGAAACAAGACGGTTCACCACAAATCGTGGAGTTGGCGGCAGTGGTACGAGTGTTTGAGAAATGGCAATGCCCCGTCAACATCGTGACTGATTCTGCATATGTTGCAGGGGTAGTGTCCCGCATAGAGTTTGCTTATTTGAAAGATGTAAATAATGCCCAGCTTTTTGCCCTGTTTAAAACCCTCAGAGAATACATTCATCAACGGATCCACTCTTTTTTTATATTACATATCAGGTCTCATACTGCATTGCCGGGGCCCCTAGTTGAGGGAAACCGGTTGGCTGATTCGCTTGCAGGGGCTGTTGTTGTCCCGGGGAAATTTGAGCAAGCGAGGCGTTCACATAACTTTTATCATCAGAACGCTAAGGCCTTGGCTAGAATGTTTCATTTACCACTTATGCAAGCACGCCAAATTGTCACTGCATGCCCTGAGTGCCAGTGTGCGGGCCCTCCACACCCGGGAGGAGTCAACCCTCGTGGCTTGCAGGCACTTGAACTTTGGCAGACTGATGTTACACATCTTCCCGACTTTGGTCGACTCAAATGTGTCCACGTCTCAGTGGATACGTTTTCGGGAGCAATTGCAGCCACAGCCCACACAGGGGAAAAATCCCGGGATGTCCGAAAACATTTTCTTCTTGCTTTTTCCATTCTCGGAGTACCGAGCAAAATAAAAACAGATAACGGCCCCGGGTACGTTGCCCAAGCCACACAGACATTCCTGCAAACGTGGGGAATCACTCATATCACGGGAATTCCACACAGTCCCACAGGGCAAGCCATTGTTGAGCGTGCGCACCGTTCGCTCAAAGACATGTTAACAAAACAAAAAGGGGGAGTAGGGGATTTGACCCCACAGGAAAGATTGGCAAAAGCCGTTTATGTTCTTAATTTTCTCAATCGGTGGGCTGAGGAAGGTGGACCCCCGATTTGCAGACATTTCGATTCTGTTGAAGGTCATGAGGCAATCGTAAGGGACAAGGCGTGGGTAAAGGTGAGAAACCTGGAATCTCATGAGTGGGAAGGCCCGTTTTCATTGATAACCTGGGGTCGAGGGTATGCTTGTGTCTCCACAGATCGAGGACCAAGATGGGTACCAGCGCGGTCCGTCAAGCCATCTTTTTCGCCGTTGTCGCAAGCGTAAGCACGTTATGGGCCCCATCACAGCCCAAAGAGAACATCTGGATCACCCTTGCGAATCAGACAGGCCAGAAGACCATTTGCCTTTTGCTCTTGTAACCTGGAGATCCTTTTTTCCACCTGCTTAGTGGGACTCCCATGGAACAATTGGACCCTAGGTCTCACGGAGCCGCATGCAACACTTTGTAGTGGCGGCCGCAATGTGACTGATAATTGGGACGGATGTTTGGTGTACCATCCGCCCTGAGCGTAGAGCCACAAGAGATAGAATTATTGGGGCTTGGTAAAATGGGTAATGAGTTTGACTGAACTGGGAATTATACGTTTGATTGTATTCGTATGTAATCTTGTGTGTGTACTATGTTTATTGCAATGTGTGAGATGAATAATAGAAAAGTCAGTTAGCTTAGTGTTTGTTGTAAAAGAAAAAGGGGGAGATGTGGAGGAATCAATGCCTGAGAGTACAAGCAGTATCATAGCGTTGGTAAACAAGAAGCCATGGGAAGATGGAAAGTGAAAGAAGCCGTGGGAAAAAGGGAGATAAGAGGTGGCAGTTAACGGTTCTGAGGGCGTGACAAAGATAAGGAAATTAGAGGAAGAGTGTCGAGATGACCTTTGCTTAGGGGATGTACTAGGGAATTCTTTGAAGTGTATACGTGGCATAATGTGAGGTATAAAAAGGCCCTTGTGCTGTATAATAAAGGATTTTTCGTCTTCGTCTTCGTGCCCACTCAGACGGAGTCCGTGTCCTTACTCGCCACAGGCACTGTAGCTACTTCAACCCCCACAACAACCACTATGGCTACTCAGACCCCGGCAACAGTCACTACAGTTACTCCAACCCCTGCAACAGGCACTGCAGCTACTCAAACGCCGCCAACAGTCACTGCGGTTACTCCAACCAGTGCGACAAGCACTGCAGCCACTCAAACCCCGGCAACAGTCACTACAAGTACTCCAACCCCCGCCACAGGCACTGCAGCTACCCAAACCCTCGCGACGGGTACTACAGCTGAACCAGAGGACCAACCGTCGCTGGTATCCGTCGCCCCTGTACAAAAGAAGAAATCTTGGAAGCGGAAGTCAGGTCGTGTAGAAAAGGATGATGGAAAAGCAGGGCCATCACAAGGAGGGGAGGAGGAAGAGGAAGAACTCATAAACGAGATGGAAACCACCCGATCCCTATCCCTGAATGAGTTGCGAGATAAGCGGAAAGATTTCGGCCGTCGTCCAGGCGAGCATATTGTTACCTGGGTGCTCCGATGCTGGGATAATGGGGCCAGTAGCCTGGAATTAGAGGGGAAGGAGGCCAAACAGCTGGGATCCCTTGCTAGGGAAGCGGGTATTGACAAAGCAATTGGAAAAGGGACACAGGTCCTCAGCCTCTGGAGGCAACTGCTGTCAGGCGTAAAGGAAAGGTATCCCTTCAAGGAAGATGTTATATATCGCCTAGGCAAATGGACCACTATGGAGAGAGGTATCCAGTACCTGAGAGAACTAGGCGTGCTGGAGGTGGTTTATAGTGACCTGGACAATGACCAAACGCCCAAAGATCCAGATGACGTCCAGTGCACGCGACCCATGTGGAGGAAGTTGGTACGGAGCGCACCAGCATCGTATGCCAGTTCGTTGGCAGTACTGTGCTGGAAAGAGGAAGAAGCACCAACGGTGGATGAGGTGGTTAGCAGACTTCGGGATTTTGAAGAAACTATTTCCTCCTCCCTTGTCTCGGCTGTGGAGAAGCTGTCCCGGAAGGTCCAGCAACTCAAAGAGGGTATGTCCTATTCTCCACCTGTACGGACCAGTATCTCAGCCATTAGGAGTCAGCGTTTTTCTCCTCAAGAGAGAGGATATAGAAGGTACACACCACGGGGCACCCTGTGGTTTTACCTGCGTGACCACGGAGAGGACATGAGGCAGTGGGATGGGAAACCTACCTTCATCCGAGAGGCACATGTACATGAGTTGCAAGGAAAAACAATGACACAAGGGGGTTCTCCCAGGAAAAATGCTGCTCCAGTTTTCAGGAAAAACCTGTCTCACGATGGTCCAGTTTCCAGTGAACAGTTCCCCAGACAGAGTAGAAGGGCTGATCTTACTTTGGATTGTAATTGCAATGAAGAAATTCTGGACTCACGTTTGCAAGAAGTGAGAAGCGGATACTATGACCAGGACTAGAGGGGCCCTGCCTCCAGCCAGGTGGAGGAAAGGGACAACCGGGTTTACTGGACTGTGTGGATTCGATGGCCTGGCACATCAGACCCACAGGAGTATAAGGCTCTCGTAGACACCGGTGCACAGTGTACCTTGATGCCATCAAACTATAAAGGGGCAGAACCCATTTGTATTTCTGGAGTGACAGGGGGATCCCAAGTGTTAACTGTATTGGAGGCCGAAGTGAGCCTAACCGGGAATGAGTGGCAGAAGCACCCCATTGTGACTGGCCCAGAGGCTCCGTGCATCCTTGGCATAGACTACCTCAGGAGAGGGTATTTCAAGGAACCAAAAGGGTACTGGTGGGCTTTTGGTATAGCTGCCCTGGAGACGGAGGAAATTAAACAGCTGTCCACCTTGCCTGGTCTCTCGGAGGACCCTTCTGTTGTGGGGTTGCTGAGGGTTGAAGAACAACAGGTACCAATCGCTACCACAACGGTGCACCGGCGGCAATACCGCACCAACCGAGACTCTCTGATCCCCATCCATGAGCTGATTCGTTGACTGGAGAGCCAAGGAGTGATCAGCAAGACTCGCTCACCCTTTAACAGTCCCATATGGCCAGTGCGAAAGTCCAATGGAGAGTGGAGACTAACAGAAGACTATCGTGGCCTGAACGAAGTCACGCCACCACTGAGTGCTGCCGTGCCGGACATGCTAGAACTTCAATACGAACTGGAGTCAAAGGCAGCCAAGTGGTACGCCACAATTAACATTGCTAATGCCTTCTTCTCCATCCCTTTGGCGGCAGAGTGCAGGCCACAGTTTGCTTTCACTTGGAGGGGCGTCCAGTACACCTGGAACCGACTGCCCCAGGGGTGGAAACACAGCCTTACCATTTGCCATGGACTGATCCACACCGCACTGGAACAGGGTGAGGCTCCCGAACACCTGCAGTACATTGATGACATCATCATATGGGGCAACACAGCAGAAGAAGTTTTTGAGAAAGGGAAGAAAATAATTCAAATCCTTCTGAAATCTGGTTTTGCCATAAAACAAAGTAAGGTCAAGGGACCTGCACAGGAGATCCAGTTTTTAGGAATAAAATGGCAAGATGGACGTCGTCAGATCCCAACAGATGTGATCAACAAAATAACAGCCATGTCTCCACCAACTAGCAAAAAGGAAACACAAGCTTTCTTAGGCGTTGTGGGTTTTTGGAGAATGCATATTCCAAATTACAGTCAGATCGTAAGCCCTCTCTATCAAGTGACCAGGAAGAAGAACGACTTCAAATGGGGCCCTGAGCAACGACAAGCCTTTGAACAAATTAAACGGGAGATAGTTCATGCAGTAGCCCTTGGGCCAGTCCGGGCAGGACAAGATGTAAAGAATGTGCTCTACACCACAGCCGGGGAGAATGGCCCTACCTGGAGCCTCTGGCAGAAAGCACCAGGGGAGACTTGAGGTCGACCCTTAGGGTTCTGGAGTCGGGGATACAGAGGATCCGAGGCCCGCTACACTCCAACTGAGAAGGAGATATTGGCAGCATATGAAGGGGTTCGAGCTGCTTTGGAAGTGGTTGGTACTGAAGCACAGCTCCTCTTGGCACCCCGACTGCCGGTGCTGGGCTGGATGTTCAAAGGGAGGGTCCCCTCTACACATCATGCAACTGATGCTACGTGGAGTAAGTGGGTCGCCACTGATCACACAACCGGCCCGAATAGGAAACCCCAGTCACCCAGGAATCTTGGAGGTGATCACGAACTGGCCAGAAGGCAAAGATTTTGGAATATCCCCAGAGGAGGAGGTGACGCGTGCTGAAGAGACCCCACTGTATAATAAACTACCAGAAAACGAGAAGCAATATGCCCTGTTCACTGATGGGTCCTGTCGCCTTGTGGGAAAACATCGGAGGTGGAAGGCTGCTGTATGGAGTCCTATACGACAAGTTGCAGAAACTGCTGAAGGAGAAGGTGAATCGAGCCAGTTTGCAGAGGTGAAAGCCATCCAGCTGGCCTTGGACATTGCTGAACGAGAAAAATGGCCAGTACTTTATCTATACTGACTCATGGATGGTGGCAAATGCCCTGTGGGGGTGGTTGCAGCAGTGGAAGCAGAACAACTGGCAGCGCAGAGGTAAACCCATCTGGGCTGCCGCATTGTGGCAAGATATTGCTGCCCGAGTAGAGAACCTGACTGTAAAAGTACGTCATGTAGATGCTCACGTACCCAAGAGTCAGGCCACTGAGGAACATCAAAATAACCAGCAGGTGGACCAGGCTGCTAAGACTGAAGTGGCTCAGGTGGATTTGGACTGGCAACATAAGGGTGAATTATTTATAGCCCTGTGGGCCCATGACGCGTCAGGCCATCAAGGAAGAGATGCAACATATAGATGGGCTCGTGATCGAGGGGTGGACTTAACCATGGACGCTATTGCACAGGTTATCCACGAATGTGAAACGTGCGCTGCAATCAAACAAGCCAAGCGAGTAAAGCCTCTTTGGTATGGAGAACGATGGTTGAAATATAAATATGGGGAGGCCTGGCAGATTGATTATATCACACTCCCACAAACCCGACACGGTAAGCGCTATGTGCTCACCATGGTGGAAGCAAACACCGGATGGCAGGAGACATACCCTGTGCCCCATGCCACTGCCCGGAACACCATCCTGGGCCTTGAAAAGCAAGTCCTGTGGCGACATGGCACCCCAGAAAGAATTGAGTCAGAGAATGGGACTCATTTCCGAAACACCCTCATAGACACCTGGGCCAAAGAGCATGGCATTGAGTGGGTCTATCACATCCCCTACCATGCACCAGCCTCCGGGAAAATCGAACGATACAACGGGCTGCTAAAGACAACACTGAGGGCAATGGGTGGTGGGACATTCAAGCATTGGGACACACATTTAGCAAAGGCCACCTGGTTAGTCAATACCAGGGGATCTGCCAATCGAGCTGGCCCTGCCCAATCAAGACTCTTATGTACTGTAGATGGAGATAAAGTCCCTGTCGTGCACATAAGAAATATGCTGGGGAAGACAGTCTGGGTTACTCCTGCCTCTGGCAAGGGAAAACCCATTCGTGGGATTGCTTTTGCTCAAGGACCTGGGTGCACTTTGTGGGTGATGCGAAAGGATGGGGAGGTCCGGTGTGTACCTCAAGGGGATTTGATTTTGGGTGAAAATAGCCAATGAACTGAATTTTGATGTCAACTGTTACATGATATTGTATATCACTATTTCTATGATATAGCAGTGGTATAGCAGTGAAAGTCACCCAGATTAGTGAAGAATGAACTAACTCCGATGAAACCGAGCGAAGTGCAACGATGATAGAACTGGACGAGCGCAGCAGTACCGAATTGAGAACTGGCTTCAGGATGCAACGGCCCAGCACCGCACACCATTTCTTCGGCCCTGAAAGACTGTTATAACAGATGGAGCCCAAAATCATGGACTAAATGAACTCAGTGGACATTTTAAAGGGATAGTCCATAGACCAAGGGAATGATATCTGTGCGTGCATATATATATGTGTGTGTATATATAAAGAAAGATAGTGGTGGTTAATTGAAATGTATTAAAAAAAAGATGTGAGACTTAAGCACGACGTAAATGGTATGGAATAAGGGGTGGATACTGTCCTGGTTTCGGCTGGGATAGGGTTAAATTTCTTCCTAGTGCTGTGTTTTGGATTTAGTATGAGGGGAATGTTGATAACACACTGATGTTTTCAGTTGTTGCTATGTGCCCTCCTAGTCCAAGGACAGCTCCCATGCCTACTGACTGAGCTAGGTACACAAGGTGGGAGGGAACATAATCAGGACAGCCAGCCCAGCTGGCTAATGGGGTATTCCATACCATGTGACGTCAGGCTCAGTATATGAAGGGTAGGCGTGATCCAGGAAGTACCGATCACTACTTGGTTATTGGTCAGCACGGGTGGTGAGCAATTGCATTGTGCATCACTCATTTTGTATATTCTATCATTATCGTTTTCCCTTATTTTTCCCTGTTCTATTAAACTGTCTTTATCTCAACCCACGAGTTTTTCTCACTCTTACCCTTCCGATTCTCTCCCCGTCCTGCTGGGGGTGGGGGAGTGAGTGAGCGGCTGCGTGGTATTTGGCTGCCTGCCAGGTTAAACCACGACATACCCAACTCCTCAGACTTTGCTGGAGCTATCTTTTTGACTGAAGCTTCTCGCTGAGGAAAGTAGAATTATATGCATGAACTAGGGAGCACCAAACTTCAGCAAGTTACTTATGGACCTACCTGGAACTGGGCTGGGTGCTTGGGAGAGGGACAATTTGTGGTACATTTCATAAGGCAGGCAATGACTTCTGGAAAGGGGAATATTTTCCCTTTTGAAATAGAGAATAACTACAGTCCCACTTCTGGAGCAGTAAAAGACTACAAGCCAGTGTGCAGCCTCAGCTGATAGGTAGGAATCAAGGAAATCCTACAATGTTGAGCTTTATACTCTCCCTGAGTTACAGGATACACTGATGTCATTTTCTTCTGGGCCAGAAGTGCTCAGAAATTATAGCACTTCTGTAAAAAACAGAAAGTGGAGTTGGTGTGATCTGATTTTAGCCAGATTTCCCAGCAAAAGGAGGCATATGTGTTTATACCACCCCCATATACACACTTCTCTGGAGCTGCTTAACTCTCAGTCTGACCTCAGTAACCTTTGAACCAATCTTGACAAAATGGTGAATATATCCAAAAAGCCCTGCAGTTCTGTGAAATTAGATCTTTGGGTAGACAGAGGAAAGGTTTATTAGTGCCTCAACTGTGAGCTTTTATGAGATATCTGGATAGCTACATGAGAGACACATGCTCACTGCATCCATACTGATAAATAAGAGAGGTCTGTGAAGGGAGCTTAGCCTCTGGATATCTGCTCATCCACACAGCTTATTTCTTTGTTCACCCCTTAGCTTTGCCTTACATGGCCCCAACCAGCTTTCTCTCAGCCTTGACTTGGGAAATAGTTTGTCCAGGGGCTGTTCCCAGGAGGCAGCATGAATGAGCTCTTCTCACTAGACTTGATTCCTCCCAGTCTATGAGTCCTTCAACACAATCCCAAAGGCATTGCACCATCACTGTCTATATGCTTTACCCTAGGGCATTCAACACATATACTCAGTTTTATACTATAAAAAAACCCACTTGTGTGAGCTGCAACAAGGTCTGACCTTTATTTTCAAACACTTTAAAAAAAACCTCAACCACAACACATTAAGAATAATAATTGTTTCTTAGGGACCCTTTGACAAGTGCTATGCTGGCATGACAATTCTGCTCCAGAAGCAGCCAGTGGTATAGAGTGAGTCACTTTGCTTTATTTGTCCTTACCAGGAAACAATCACTGGCTCCCTTTGTTCAGCAGTATAGACCTATACATCAAAACCCAGCTCCCATTAACTCTGTTGCTTGTGGGAGTCATTGGTTTGTTTTTGTTTTTCAGAGGACCTTCATGTTACCACAAGGAAGTCACTGTAGTGGTGGAGGAACCTTGGGCTCTCAGTATTGTTAGCAGCAGCTGGCCATTTTCAAGGTTTGCTGTCTGTGGAAAGAGCTAGAAGCTTCATCCTGAATGCTGAAATTAAGCCAATGCCGAAGGAGCCCCTCTTAACCCACGAAGTTGTGCTAGGACCTGCTGGATGCCTTTCGTCTTAACCCCACATTCAGAGTCAGCATCAACCCTTTCTGGGAGTCCCTGCCTCGTACACAGTACAAAGCATTTGATCAAATAAATGCAATGTTGGGCAATAATTGGACAGTTAATTGAAACCCTTTCCTGCCCGTGGCCTCCCCAACACCTAGAGCCTGTTGAGAGGCATCTGGAGCCCACAGCATGCTGCCGCTCAGGAGCCTCCACTGAACTGGTGACGCAGCTGCAGCGCCCCGGTGGGGATAACTGGCCAGCTCTGAGGATAGCTTTTGTTCTGTGTGTTTTGGGGAGCAAACATGCCTGGGAAGGTGGGCTCTGGTGTTTGTTTTAACTTCCCGAGGAGTTAAAAGAGCCATTCCAGCATTAGCCAGAATGTTGATTATAAACCCACAATTTTCTGTAATTGGGCCTCATTAATAAATTCCTCAAGTGTTCCAAAAGGCAAAAGAGGTAAAACAAGAGCCACAGGGATCAGAGCAACAGGGAACTGTGAGGATACCCGACCGCGTTGTTAATTCCACTTAATCAGCTCAGAGAAGCTCTGTATTCAAAAGAAAATAACCATGACTCACAGAATACCCCTGCCAGCAGGGAATGGGATTCTCTCCATTTATAGTAATATTTTCCCCAATATTTGTCCTTTCTTTCATTCCGGTTTTGAGCAGGGAAAACAACCCTCCCTCAGGGCACCCTGAGCACCCTCCATGGCCCTGGGCCTCGGTGCAGGCTGGAAGAGATGTGCTCCCAGGGAAAGTCCAGCACAGGTCCCTCAGGAAAAGGCAGAATGAGGGTGGAGAAAGGGAGTAGAAAGCTTTTGAGAAAAAAAGTAAGGAAGAAAAGATTTGGTGGGAGAAGGCTTGCACAGGACCTGGAAGATGCTTGAAAATTTGAGAGCATAAGAGTCTGCAAGCAGCTGAAAAGCAAGGGAGGTTGTGAAGCAGTCAGAGCCGTTGCTCAGGCTGCTTGTAACCTCATATCTGCACTTCTTCCCCTTCCTTCTCAAAATGGAAGATGGAGTGTCATGTATGGCCTGAAGGTACACCTGAATATGCCTGTGTATAGCCTGATACCTGGGCCTGTTTAGTTAACTGAGGATCACACACACGAAGGCGGCTGCGTATCTGTGAGGGAAACTCCTTGGTCCCCTTAGTGCTTCTGTGTGTGATTCATCTAGTAAACACATCACAAGGAGTCATTAGGGCAGCCTGCAAGGGGGAAAATCCTCCCTCAAAACACATGCCATCTCTTCTACAGCCAGCATGACTAAGGAAAATGTGCACTGCCACGGGCAACAGTTTTTTCTTTAGACGTGCCACTTGAGGTTTTCCAGCATAAAAATCTTCCTTGAAACGTGCAGTTTTGAAGTCCTGACAATCAGCAGGAGAGGAAATAGATATTACAAATGAAAACAGCACCAATCACTGACCCCTATTTCTTTCTCTTTCCCACTTGCAGACTTGCTCCCTTACTTGATATTTGGGAATCCTCTAGTCTCAGCATCTATTTACTTTATTTTATTTTTATGAGTGTCCTTGAATGTAATAGAAGAATAACCATTTCAGTTTTCACAGCCTTGTGGCTTTTCATGGGAGCTTAGCTGCATCCACTGTGTTTACAAAACAGCTGTATCATCGCGTTTGTTAATTTGATGATTCTTGGCCTATCTGCATTTTTGGCTGCCAAGCTCCCATTTAAATGTAGAGTTTGTTATGTTTTGATAGGCCCCAAGAGGAATTTCTTGATCAAAGTTTTAGAGTCAAACAGGACTGGCCAGTTTTATAGCTCACAGAATTACCAAGTTGTCAACGGTTGTAGACCACTGGTGGGAACTGTCACAGTGAGGAGCCAGCCCTGCACATCCCCTCCTGAACCCACACCAACCTCCTGGGGGTTGCACTCTGGCAGGGGAAATGCCAGCAGGCTGAAGCCCCTTACTCTTGCACAGATGTGTCTGTGCTGGGATTGGGAACAGAGCCATGATCGTGCTTGGGGTGGAAGTCCCTCTTCCCAATCTCCATTATGAGACGCAGAATCTTGGAGGGGTGATGACAATCCAGACCTAAATCCCTGAAAATCTGGTAGCAATGAATTAAGATAACACAAATTTCAACTCTGGGTAAGCAGGAAATATGAAGGTAGGACATACAGCACCTTAAAGTGGTAGGGAATCAGGGGATGGCTGCACTGGGATGAGGAGGAAGATTTGCTGGCCTGTGGTGGAGGGAGACTAGGTGGACCACAAATATGGCTGGGAAAACTTGTCTGGAGATGCAGGAGGAGAGTATTTGGCTCAGTGTGCGGCTCAGCCAAGGTAAGCAAAGGAGTGTTTCCCTTCAACTGCCATTTATACACACATAAGCAAAAGCAAGCAAGTAGTCTTGTATGTACTGTAGCTTCTAGAGAGTTAATAGCTTACGGAAGAGTTAAGATTAAAATTATGGTAGTCAATATATGTTGCAAGATGTGGTGGGGGCAGGACTGATGAGAGGGAGAGAGCTGTGTGTTACCATTGTATGAGATACTGTGACCAGCAAGAATGGAGCTGTCAAGGGGTTTTAATTAAAAAACATACCTATGGCTTCTTCTGCTCTGCCAGCAGCTGTGCCCTGTAAATATTATTTGTTTCACTCCTGTAAAGTAGAAAGCAAAACTGGAAGATCTCCACAGAATTTCAGCAGGTCCTTTACCTACAGCTAGGCACAATAACATGCCACCTGCACAACCTGGGAGTAATGACAGCTGCCTAAACGCATATTAAGGAGAAAATTGCTTCTTCTTTTAATCACTAAGAAATTTACTGGCAAAGATATGCATTAATGCAGTGCCAAGATTGCACACTTTGGAGTACTAAGCTCAGCAAAACTTAAAACTTCTGAAAACCAGGACACATGCTAAGCGTCTTAGCTCTGTTCCCTTTGAGCAATGCCCCAGCTTGCCCATTGCACACATCCTGCCTTTGCACCATCACCGAGCTCCTGGGCCATGACCACAGAAGGCAAAGAGAGTAGAGCTGCACCTTGATGGGAGGTACCCAGACCTGTCCTGTCCTCAAGCACTGAACTTGCTTCCCTGAAACAACATCAAACCTATTGCATTTTATAACCCATCTCTCCTTATGAAAAAAAGACTGCTGTCCAAGACCATGCTCTCAGTTAAATGTCTTTAACTCACAGATTTCTCTCGTATCCCACCTTGCTCCTGATTCTTTCCATGGCAAGAAGACCTTTGTACATCACAAAGTGGTAAAATGATGTTGTTATACTTTCATCTTTCCCCTTTAATCACCCCCATGGTGGAGGCCTGGAGAAAGATTTGGTTCTTTTGCTCAGATCTGCCCAGCTACTCCACAACCATGGCTGCTGCTCAGGGCACCCCCAACACGCCACCAGCGCTTACTCCATAATCCCTTTGCTTCCTCCCTGCTCTGCTTTTAAAGAAAGATTTTAGAAGACTGAGAACAGAGAAAAGAAAGAGGGACTAGCTTTAGACTGTGAACTGGACATTATATTTATGTATACATGTGCCAGAAGCAGAAAAGGGATGGAGAAGGATAAGGGTGGATCTCCCATGCCTTGACTTGTGTGAATAGTCTCCCTAAAGTGGAGTGAAGTCGATATCTGAGTTAAGGCATATCCACATGAAACGGGGTTTCAGCAGATCTCGAGGGCTAAATATTTAGACTCAAACTGATGGTCAGTTAGTACATGGTCTAGAAAGAGTGTCCGAAGACATACCGGGGAAGGGAAAATGCCTGATGATTTCTCCTCTGTGGAAATGGAGTCCCTGAGCATGGAAAGCCTTGCACAGGACCTAAGCCCAGAGCTGCACTAGTCGCACCAAATAGGAGGGAAAAAAAGGGGACACAAACAGTGAAACCAGAGGAAAGTATGCAGTGTACCTTGAGAAAGGGTGATTAAAGGAGCTCTGCTCTCCACAAGCTCTGACAGGTCCATGAGCCATCCCACCGTGCAAGAGACAGCATTTCCTCACACTCTTCCCCAGGCAGCACAGCTAAGGGCTGTTTTCCACCTGGGCCTTAAGCCACAGAGAAGGTTATGTAAATAAGGGGCAGGAGGGGAAGGCAGGAAGAAATGTGATTTCCTTCATTCTAAGCAAACCTGACACCCTGGGCTGAGCCTGCCTTGAGCTAAGGACACAGCCTGCCAGCTAAACTGGCATATCTTCACCAGGAGCGTATGACTCTCCGCACACGCACAGCCATCATCAGCGAGTGGAGAGACAGGGGTGCCATTGAGCAGCTCCGAGAGCGGTGTTAGCTGCCCAGCTCTTCCATCCTATCCTGTGAATGCATTATTGATGGCGATCACAGAGCCAAGGAACTTGCAGCCTGTCTCTCATGCATGGAGGCACCAGCTGCGGCTTTCCTGGGCCGTTACTGTTGGCACCAGCCATCCTCCCAGTGTGGTGGGAGGGAGAGGAGAAGAGGAGGGACTTTTGGACCAGGCTTGCCTCTGCATTGCAGTTACAGCTGAATTTTCCCTTGGGATTGTGAACCATGGCTGCAGGCTTCCCAGGGGCTTCAGCACCCAGGCTTCAGCCTCCCTCTTGGCCACCCCAGGGTGGGTAAAGCTGCTTCCTGCAGCGTGCAATGTAATCCTACGTGGCAGAGAGGCTATTTATCTGCCTTATTCACCATGCCTGGGAGGAAAGGGGGGCTGATGGTTGGCTTCGTGTGGGGTGCTGCCATCCTGCACAGCTTCTGGGCACGCATAGCTGGCACGGCCCTGGGAGGCACGATGGGGCATGGCAGAGAAACCATGAGCAGCAGTAGTGGAAGGACTGCCTGGCAGGAGCCCTGGGGATAGCAGAGGCCTTGCATCAGTGGACCCACAACTGAGCCTTTAAGATAATGGAGAAAACCTGGCTTTTCTAGGGACCTAGAGACAACAGTGTGGAGTTTGTTGCAGCACAGGAAGCCACTGAAAATTGCTGCACCTGAAGTGGGGCTGGACTTTCTCTGCAAAGAGGGGAGATGTGTTTTAATCAATCTCACACAGCAGGTCTGAGTTTTCCCACTTAAAGATCATCTTCCTTTGGTTTAGAGATCTGGATAGACTAGAGAGCTGGGCAATCACCAACCGTATGACATTTAACAAGAGCAAGTGCCAGATTCTCCACCTGGGACAGGGCAATCCTGATTATACATACAAACTGGGGGACGAGAGGCTGGAGAGCAGCCCCCTGGAAAGAGATCTGGGGGTTTGGGTTGATGGCAAGTTGAATATGAGTCAACAGTGTGCCCTGGCAGCCAAAAGGGACAACCGTGTCCTGGGGTGCATCAAGCACAGCATAGCTAGCTGGTCGAGGGAGGTGATTGTCCCACTCTACACTGCACTGGTGCGGCCCCACCTCAAGTACTGTGTGCAGTTTTGGGTGCCTCAATACAAGAAGGACATCAAACCATTAGAGTGTGTCCAGAGGAGGGAGACCAAGATGGTGAAAGGTCTCGAGAGCAAGACTTATGAGGAGCAGCTGAGGTCACTTGTTTTGTTCAGCTTGGAGAAGAGAAGGCTGAGGGGTGACCTCATCGCAGTCTACAGCTTCCTCAAGGGGGGCAGCAGAGGGGGAGGTGCTGATCTCCTCTCTCTGGTGACCAGTGACAGAACACAAGGAAATGGAATGAAGCTGCATCAGGGGAAGTTCAGATGGGACATTAGGAAAAGGTTCTTCCCTGAGAGGGTGGTCGGTCACTGGGACAGGCTCCCCAGGGAAGTGGTCATGGCACCAAGCCTGTCAGAGTTCAAGGACTGTCTGGACGGTGCTCTTAGTCATATGGTTTAGTTTTAGGTAGTCCTGCGAGGAGCAGGGAGTTGGACTCAATGATCCTTATGGGTCCCTTCCAACTTGAGATATTCTATGATTCTAAAATGTAACTTTCTGATAAAGCTAATGCAAGAGAGTGGAAATCTGTGGTAGCTTTTGGCATGCTTGGTGATGTGACAGCTATACCTCAAGGCTCTGGCCAATGCAGTGTCCCATCGCATCTTGCTCTCTTCAGCCCTTAGCACTGCCCAGACCAAAGTGTTGCTGAGATCTTTGGTCTCAGAAATAACCAGCAGCAGAGGAACCACCAGGGCGTAACTCAGGGCCTGGCTTGTTCTAGCACAAAGCAGTGTGTCCTTATTCCACATTGTAATGGTCTGGCATGATAGTGCACCCTTACACTTTGGAGAAAAGGCTGTTCTTCCCAAACCTCTAGCAGCTTAGCCAGAAGAATAAGGAAATTTCATCTTTGTGATTCTTTTGCCACAATAGAAAAGTACGGGTTAGGCATAGCTAACAATCTCTCTCTTTCCTCTGTCTCTTAGCTATTAAAAAAACAAAAATTCATTGGTAGTTAACTAGGAACTACAGAATAACAGAAACTACAACCTAGAAATTTGTTCTTCTCATTCAAGCCAAGATTACCAAAACATTATCCAGGAAAAGACATAAAATCCATCGTAAGTTATGTAAGGAGTCGGTTAAGAGGCAGAACTCAAAGAATTAAAGAAGTGTCGCCATAGCACAGGATTATCACTATATCTATTTGACAAATTTAGTGTTTGCTTTAATCTGCAAGCTCTTGGTACATGCCTGCCTCTTAAAAACGCGTAGGGCTGCTGTGCCTTAAAATGAGAGGTGATGGTGAAAACTGATGGAAAAACAGTGGAAATGTTGTCTGGGTGTCCTAGTTTTGGCTGGGATAGAGTTAATTTTCTTCCTACTAGCTGGTATAGTGCTGTGTTTTGGATTTAGTATGAGAATAATGTTGATACCACACTGATGGTTTAGTTGTTGCTAAGTAGTGTTTACTTAGTCAAGGACTTTTCAGTTTCCCATCCCCTGCCAGCAAGAAGCTGGGAGGGGCACAGCCAGGACATATGACCCAAACTGGCCAAAGGGTTATTCCATACCATATGTCGTCATGCTCAGTATATAAACTAGGGGAGTTCGCCAGGAGGTGGCGACCACTGCTTGGGAACTGGCTGGGCATCGGTCAGCGGGTGGTGAGGAATTGCATTGTGCATCACTCATATTATATATTCTTTAATCATCATTATTCTTATTATTTTCCCTTCCTTTTCTGTCCTATTAAAATGTTTTTATCTCAATCCATGAATTTTACTTTTTTCACCGATTCTCTCCACCATCCCACTGGGGTGGGAGGCAGTGAGTGAACGGCTGTGTGGTGTTTAGCTGCCTGCCGGGTTAAACCACAACAGTCTTTTTTGGCGCCCAACGTGGGGCACGAAGGGTTGCAATAACGACAGATCTGACCAGAGCATCTTAAAACAAATTTGTTATAAGCATTTATTATATTAGTTTAATAGTCGCTGGTCACAATGTTGATTTATTTGCTCTCAGAGTTGTTGTATTTGTTCTCAGAGTTGTGTTATGTAACAACTTACTTGCCGTATATACTGTTTATCAGTATTTATGTGCTGTTTATCACCTCTGGGAGGTGGATTAAGGTTATCGCTTTGCTGTACTGTGTAACACTGGCTTATGGTATGACAAAATTATTGGTTGTGAGATCAATCTGGTATTTGTACTCAGAATTACCATCACCTCTGTACTTAGAGAACCATCTATCGGAAATTATTAATAATTACACTTTTTACTTTTTCTCCTTGGAGAGCTAACCTATTTAAGAATACCATACAACTATTTAAGAATACCAACCAGAGATCTGCCCCCACGACAGGCACTGTGGCTACTCAAACCACAGCGACAGGCACTGCAGCTACTCCAACAACCGCGACAGGCACTGCAGCTACTCAAACCCCGGCGACAGGCACTGCAGCTGCTACAACCCCGGCGAGAGACACAGTGGCTACTCAGACCCCCACGACAGGCACTGCAGCTGAACCACAGAACCAATCCGTGCTGGTATCAGTCGCCCCTATACACAAGAAGAAATACACAAGAAAATCAGCTCATTTAGAAAGGGATGAAGATGAACCAGGGCCATCACGAGAAGAGGAGGAGAAAGAGGCAGAAACCGTAAATGAGATGGTAACCACCCGATCCCTATCCCTGAATGAGCTGCGAGATATGCGGAAAGATTTCAGTCGTCGTCCAGGTGAGCACATTGTCACCTGGCTGCTCCGATGCTGGGAAAACGGGGCCAGTAGCCTGGAATCAGAGGGTAGGGAAGCCAAGCAGCTGGGATCCCTTTCTAGGGAAGGGGGCATTGGCAAAGCGATTGGACAAGGGGCACAAGTCCTCAGCCTCTGGAGGCGACTCCTGTCAGGTGTGAAGGAAAGGTATCCCTTCAAGGAAGATGTTATATATTGCCCAGGCAAGTGGACCACCATGGAGAGAGGTATCCAGTACCTGAGAGAATTAGCCATGCTGGAAGTGATTTATGATGACCTGAACAACAAGCAGTTATCCAAAGACCCAGATGAGGTCAAATGCACCCGACCCATTTGGCGGAAGTTGGTATGGAGCGCACCAGCGTCACATGCAAACTCATTGGCAGTAATGACCTGGAAAGACGGAGAGGAACAAACAGTGGATGAATTGGCTGGCCAACTCCAGCAATACGAAGAAAGTCTCTCTTCCTCCCTACGGGCCTGTGCCTCTGCTGTGGAGAAACTGTCTTGGGAGGTCCAGCAACTCAAAGAGGATATGTCCTACTCCCCACGTGCACGGGCCAGCATCTCAGCCATTAGGAGTAAGCGTCCCTCTGCTCAAGAGAGGAGATATCATGGCAACACACCCCGGGACACCCTGTGGTTTTACCTGAGTGACCACAGAGAGGACATGAGGAAGTGGGATGGAAAATCTACCTCGACCCTAGAAAAAAAAAACACAAAAGGGGGTTCTTCGAGGAAAATTGCTGCTCCAGTCTCCAGTGAGCACTTCCGCAGAGAGTAGAAGGGCTGATTCCACTTCCGATCTTAATACAGGAACTTCAGATTCGTACTTACAAGAAGTGGGTAGTGAATACGATGACCAGGACTAGAGGGGCCCTGACTCCAGCCAGGTGGAGGAAAGGGACAACCGGGTTTACTGGACTGTGTGGATTCGATGGCCTGGCACATCAGACCCACAGGAGTATAAGGCTCTCGTAGACACTGGTGCACAGTGTACCCTGATGCCATCAGGCTATAAAGGGGCAGAACCCATTTGTATTTCTGGAGTGACAGGGGGATCCCAAGAGTTGACTGTATTGGAGGCCGAAGTGAGCCTAACTGGGAATGAGTGGCAGAAGCACCCCATTGTGACTGGCCCAGAGGCTCCGTTTGAATGTCACACCACCCACTGCTCTCAGTGCAGTCTTTAGCAGTCCCTTGTATCGTTCCATTTTCCCAGAGGCTGGTGCATGGTAGGGGATGTGATAGACCCACTCAATGCCATGCTCTTTGGCCCAGGTGCCTATGAGGGTGTTTCGGAAATGAGTCCTGTTATCTGACTCAATTCTTTCTGGAGTGCCGTGTCACCATAAGACTTGCTTTTCAAGGCCCAGGATGGTGTTCCTGGCGGTGGAATGGGGCACAGGATATGTTTCCAGCCATCCTGTGGTTACTTCTACCATGGTGAGCACATAGCGCTTGCCTTGGTGGGTTTGTGGGAGTGTGATATAATCAATCTGCCAGGCCTCCCCATATTTATACTTCAACCATCGTCCTCCATACCAAAGAGGCTTTACTCGCTTGGCTTGTTTGATTGCAGCGCATGTTTCACATTCATGGATAACTTGTGCAATAGCGTCCATGGTTAAGTCCACCCCTCGATCATGAGCCCATCTATATGTTGCATCTCTTCCTTGGTGGCCTGAGGCGTCATGGGCCCACAGGGCTATAAATAATTCACCCTTATGTTGCCAGTCCAGATCCACCTGAGCCACTTCAATCTTAGCAGCCTGGTCCACCTGCTGCTTGTTTTGATGTTCTTCAGAGGCCTGACTCTTGGGTACGTGAGCATCTATGTGACATACTTTTACAGTCAGGTTCTCTACCCGGGCAGCAATATTTTGCCACAATGCGGCAGCCCAGATGGGTTTACCTCTGCGCTGCCAGTTGTTCTGCTTCCACTGCTGCAACCACCCCCACAGGGCATTTGCCACCATCCATGAGTCAGTATAGAGATAAAGTACTGGCCATTTTTCTCGTTCAGCAATGTCCAAGGCCAGCTGGATGGCTTTCACCTCTGCACACTGGCTCGATTCACCTTCTCCTTCAGCAGTTTCTGCAACTTGGCGTATAGGACTCCATACAGCAGCTTTCCACCTCCGATGCTTTCCCACAAGGCGACAGGACCCATCAGTGAACAGGGCATATTGCTTCTCGTTTTCTGGTAGTTTGTTATATGGTGGGGCCTCTTCAGCACGCGTCACCTCCTCCTCCTCTGGGGATATTCCAAAATCTTTGCCTTCTGGCCAGGTTGTAATCATTTCCAAGATTCCTGGGCGACTGGGGTTTCCTATTCTGGCCCGTTGTGTGATCAGGGCGACTCACATACTCCACGTAGCATCGGTTGCATGATGTGTAGAGGGGACCCTCCCTTTGAACATCCAACCCAGCACCGGCAGTCGGGGTGCCAGGAGGAGCTGTGCTTCAGTACCAACCACTTCCGAAGCAGCTCGAACCCCTTCATATGCTGCCAATATCTCAGTTGGAGTATAGCGGGCTTCGGATCCTCTGTATCCCCCACTCCAAAACCCTCTGCCAGAGGCTCCAGGTAGGGCCATTCTCCCCAGCTGCGGTGTAGAGCACGTTCTTTACATCTTCTCCTGCCCGGACTGGCCCAAGGGCTACTGCCTGAACTATCTCCCATTTAATTTGTTCAAAGGCTTGTTGTTGCTCAGGGCCCCATTTGAAATTGTTCTTCTTCCTGGTCACGTGATAGAGAGGGCTTACGATCTGACTGTAATTTGGGATATGCATTCTCCAAAAACCCACAACGCCTAAGAAAGCTTGTGTTTCCTTTTTGCTAGTTGGTGGGGACATGGCTGTTATTTTGTTGATCACATCCGTTGGCATCTGGCGACATCCATTTTGCCATTTTATTCCTAAAAACTGGATCTCCTGTGCAGGTCCCTTGACCTTACTTTGTTTTATGGCAAAACCGGCCTCCAGAAGGATTTGGACTATTCTCTCCCCTTTCTCAAAAACTTCTGCTGTGTTGCCCCATACAATGATGTCATCAATGTACTGCAGGTGTTCCGGAGCCTCACCCTGTTCCAGTGCGGTGTGGATCAGTCCATGGCAAATGGTAGGGCTGTGTTTCCACCCCTGGGGCAGACGATTCCAGGTGTACTGGACGCCCCTCCAAGTGAAAGCAAACTGTGGCCTGCACTCTGCTGCCAAAGGGATTGAGAAGAACGCATTAGCGATATCAGTTGTGGCGTACCACTTGGCTGCCTTTGACTCCAGTTCATATTGGAGTTCTAGCATGTCTGGCACGGCAGCACTCAGTGGCGGCGTGACTTCGTTGAGGCCACGGTAGTCTACTGTTAGTCTCCACTCTCTTTGACTTTGACTCTCTTTGGACTTTGACACTGACCATATGGGACTGTTAAAGGGTGAGCAAGTCTTGCTGATCACTCCTTGGCTCTCCAGTCAACAAATCAGCTCATAGATGGGAATCAGGGAATCTCGGTTGGTGCGATATTGTCGCCGGTGCACTGTTGTGGTAGCGATTGGCACCTGTTGTTCTTCAACCCTCAGCAACCCCACAACAGAAGGGTCCTCCAAGAGACCAGGAAAGGTGGACAGCTGCGACGAGTGAGGGAAGGCAAGCAGTCGACTCAATGTGAGTGATAAGGCCAGCTTCAACTTTATTGTAAAACCCTACACATATTTATACACTAAGTTCTACCTTATGCATACTTGTCTCACAATCATTGGCTTAGCTCTAAAAATTACATTATCATATTCCTCCTACTTTCGGTTACTGCTACGTGGTCCGGGTTCCATCCTGTTTTTCTTATACTGTACTTTCTCAAAGTTGCTTATCTGCACAGAGCAAGGTCAGCATGACTTTCTTTTCTCCCTTCTCAGCATGACTCAGAATTTTCCCACCGCGGCCTAGTCTGGCTAACTTTCTCCAACAGACAGCTGTTTAGTTTCTTCCGTCTCCAGGGCAGCTATACCAAAAGCCCACCGGTACCCTTTTGGGTGCTTGAAATACCCTCTCCTGAGGTAGTCTATGCCAAGGATGCACGGAGCCTCTGGGCCAGTCACAATGGGGTGCTTCTGCCACTCATTCCCGGTTAGGCTCACTTCGGCCTCCAATACAGTTAACTCTTGGGATCCCCCTGTCACTCCAGAAATACAAATGGGTTCTGCCCCTTTATAGCTTGATGGCATCAGGGTACACTGTGCACCAGTGTCTACGAGAGCCTTATACTCCTGTGGGTCTGATGTGCCAGGCCATCGAATCCACACAGTCCAGTAAACCCGGTTGTCCCTTTCCTCCACCTGGCTGGAGGCAGGGCCCCTCTAGTCCTGGTCATAGTACTCATTACTCACTTGTAAATGCGAATAGAAAGTCCCTTCATTAAGATCAGTTCTACTCTTTCTGCAGAAGTGCTCACTGGAGACTGGAGCAGCAGTTTTCCTGGAAGAACCCCCTTTTGTAGTTGTTTTTCCTTGCAACTCACGTACCCGTGCCTCTAGGGTCAAGGTAGGTTTTCCATCCCACTGCCTCATGTCCTCTCCGTGGTCACACAGGTAAAACCACAGGGTGCCCCGTGGTGTGTACTCTCTATATCCTCTCTCTTGAGCAGAAAAATGTTGACTCCTAAGAGCTGAGATACTGGTCCATACAGGTGGGGAGTAGCATCTATCCTCTTTGAGTTGCTGGACCAGTTTCTCCACAGCTGAAACGAGGGAGGAAGAGAGACTTTCTTTGTATTGCCGGAGTTGGCCAGCCAATTCATCCACTGTTTGTTCCTCTCCATCTTTCCAGGTTGTTACTTCCAATGAGTTGGCATACAACACTGGTGCGCTCCGTACAAACTGCCGCCACATGGGTCGGGTGCACCTGACTTCATCTGGATCTTTGGATAACTGCTCGTTGTTCAGGTCATCATAAATCACTTCCAGCACGGCTAATTCCCTCAGGTACTGGATACCTCTCTCCATGGTGGTCCACTTGCCTGGGCGATATATAACATCTTCCTTGAAGGGATACCTTTCCTTCACACCTGACAGGAGTCGCCTCCAGAGGCTGAGGACTTGTGCCCCTTGTCCAATTGCTTTGTCAATGCCCCCTTCCCTAGAAAGGGATCCCAGCTGCTTGGCTTCCCTACCCTCTAATTCCAGGCTACTGGCCCCGTTATCCCAGCATCGGAGCAGCCAGGTGACAATGTGCTCGCCTGGATGATGACTGAAATCTTTTCGTATATCTTGGAGCTCATTCGGGGATAGGGATCGTGTGGTTACTGTCTCATTTGTGAGTTCTTCCTCTCCCTCTGAGGAAGAGGAGGAACCCGCCCGCCAAGTTCCTCCTTGGGAGAGAGTGGGTATTTCTTCCTCTTCCTCCTCCCGTTCTCGTGATGACCCTACTTTGGAGTAGTCTGCCTCCACGCTGGCGGGACAGTATGCTTCTTCCTTCTGCTCCCTCTTAGGAGAAGCTTCTTCATCCCTTTCTAAACAAGCTGCCTTCCACTTCCAAGATTTCTTCTTGTGTATAGGGGCGACTGACACCAGCACGGGTTGGTTCTCTGGTTTAGCTGCAGTGCCAGTCGCCGGGGTTTGAGTAGCCACAGTGTCTGTCGCGGGGGCTGGAGTAGCCGCAGTGCCTTTTGCTGGGCTTGGAGTAGCTGCAATGCCTGTTGTTTTGTCGTCAGATCCAGAGACCTTCTCTCCCCCTTGAGGGTTCTGAATAGTGTTGAAGAGGGCTCAGTAGGCATGGGCCAGGCCCCAGCACATTGCAGTGATCTGGGTCTCCACTGAATTGCCAGGGTGACAGCATACTTTTCCAAATATTCTACTAATTGTTCAGGATTCTGCATTGTTCAGGGGTGAAGCTCCAAAACATTGGAGGTGACCACTGTCCTAGGCACTTGCCCATACTATTCCACACACCCTGCCACTCATAACTATCCAGCCTTGGGGCAGATCTCTGGGTGGTATTATTAAATAGTTGTTTAACCTTAAACAAGGCCTGAAACACATTCAGGAGACATAGCAATAGGAACATGCTGGGTTGAACATCCCAAGGATATTCAAAATTCTCAAGATCTATTGTAATCAGCCTGGAGGAGAAAGGGAAGGTGAAGGAAGCTGTCTCCCCTGTAGATTGGCTCTCCGAGGAGAAGAGGTAGAAAGTGTAATTATTGATAGTTTCCGAGAGTTAGGTACCGAAGTACGGGGATGACGGTAGTGCTGATTACAAATCTCATGACCAACAGTTTTATCATACCATAAGCCAGTGTTACACAGTACAGCAAAGCAGTAACTTTAATCCAACTCCCAGAGGTGATAAACAGCACCATAGGGAGTGCATACGGCAAGTACGGTGTTACATAACACAACTCTGAGAACAAGGACAACAATTCTGACAGCAAATGAATCAACATTGTGACCAGCAGCTACTAAACTAATATAATGAATATTTATCAGAAATTTGTTTTAACGTGCTTGGGTCAGATCTGTTGTTATCTCAACCCTTCGTGCCCCATGTTGGGTGCCAAAAAAGACTGTTGTGGTTTAACCCGGCAGGCAGCTAAGCACCACACAGCCGCTCACTCACTCCCCCCTCCAGTGGGATGGGGGAGAGAATCAGAAGAATAAAAATGAGTACACTTATGGGTTGAGATAAGAACAGTTTAATAATTGAAATAAAATATAATAATAATAATAATAATAAGAAGAAGAAGAAGAAGAAGTAATGAAAAGAAAGATAACAAAAAGAGAGAGAAATAAAACCCAAGGAAGACAAGTGATGCAAATGAAAAAAAAAAAACAAAAACAATTGCTCACTACCCACGGACCGATGCCCAGCCAGTCCCTGAGCAGCGGCCCCCCGGTCAGCTTTCCCCTAGTTTATATACTGAGCATGACATCATATGGTATGGCATATCCCATTGGCCAGTTTGGGTCAGTTGTCCTGGCTGTGCCCCCTCCCAGCTTATTGTGTATCTCCAGCCTTCTCAGTCGGTAGAGCATGAGAAGCTGAGAAGGCCTTGACTCTGTGTAAGCACTGCTCAGCCATAACGAAAACATCTCTATATTATCAACACTGTTTTCAGCACAAATCCAAAACATAGCCCCATACTAGCTACTACGAACAAAATTAACTCTATCCCAGCCAAACCCAGCACAACAATATACCCATTAATGGCCTTGTCGCCAAGTGCACTTACTTCTTAGACTTCCCCTTCCCTGGTTTGTAATTAGTGCCTTATGAGCAGCATAGTTGTTTTTTGTACTCATTTATAAAAATCTTACACATGATCTAAATATTAGCAAGAACTAAATGTGATACAAGCGTGAAATCACCCACGGTTTACATAGAGCCTGATCACAACCACACAGTCTAATCAGAGGCCACTTTAAAGTGTGAAACTGCCTGTCACGGCTTAAATCATTTTGATTTATTTATTTAGGTGAAGGGAAATGTCCCTGTGCTTTCAATAGGCTTCTGTCTGCATTTATCCTGACATCTTCTTCCTGCAAGACACCCCATCACTTCCTAAGCTCTGCAGCCCATGCCTTGGGCGAAGCTGGGTTTGCTCAGGGGACACAGAGAGGCAGAGGAGGGCACGGGGCTGGGGCAGGGTGGCCCCATGGAGGGTGCTCCTAGCTCAGGGCACAGTGAGGGCATGTGCTGGGGCCAAGGCGCTGGGTGACATCCCAGGTGCAGCAGCACCTGGGCACACACGTCCTGGCAGATGTGCTCCCACCGGCCCCGCTGCTGGATGCGGGAGGGTGAGTCTGCTTGGAGAGAAGGTGCAGGGAAGCGACCCCGAGGGTAAGTGAGATGGTTTTATCAATGTCACACAGACATAGGTCTCACTCCCTCCTCCACATAGGCCAGGCTCTCCTACAGGCTCCCTTTCGGCAGAGGGACTGGGCAGGTGGTGGTTTCAGCATGTGTGCCTCTTCTCAGCAACAGCAGCCGTCTGCATCTGTTTTTCTGCTGCTGAGCAGCTGCAGGAGGACATGGTCACAGTTTCCATCACTGTCTGATCTCTCGCAGTTTCTATAAGCCACCGGGAAGGAACCAGAACAGGAAATATTTTCTTGAGTGCAAGGTGCATTTTAGCAGCAGAACTGAAACCGCCAATGTCAAGTCTGAAAAACAAATGGCTGATACAAGTAAAATATAGTTCATTCAGGAAGCACATAAATTGATGCAGCATGTTAATATTTCAGTGGCTCGGGCGGCTGCACTACTTCTGATACAGTAAGACCACCCCTTTCCTCTGGAGCACAAGCTGAGCTGCAGCTCTTGTGAGCCCTGAGAGGGTTGGGTTGTTCCTCTCAGCCTCTTCATCTGTAATTTGTAGGTACCTTTGGAGTCTGGGGGCTGACTAGAACTGGGAAAGGAAGCACTGAATATTGTAAGGAAAACTGGTTTTGACAAAGGGATCTTTATATAGCCAGCAGTAGGAATGGGACTTATCTGGCCTGATCCTGATCACGTCACTTGTGAGCAATTGCATTAAAATCAGTGAGACTGTCCAGCTACTTGCACAGCCCTAGGAAAGGGTGGCCCCAGGATGCCCCAAAGCAAGGTGCCCTCCTGGTCTTCCTGCTGTGGTGCAGGGGGTGTCTCAGCCCCTCTGGGCAAACCAGCCCCGTGGGGTGGTAGCTTGGGTGGCTGCGAAACACTGCTGGACCCATGTGCCCTACAGGGCATCTTCCAGCCTTACTGGCAGGCTCACAGCACCTAAGAAGGGAGATGAATCTCATCTTGAAGTCAGCCCTGAAGCTGTCCTTACCGCAGAGTACCCACCTAAGCTGTGACTCCCTCATCTCTAAGCTTTTATGCAGAGACTCGCTTTTCAGATTTTTCCAACAAAAACTTGACCAATTTTGACAAAGCAGTTCTTTAAAAAAGTGGTTTGTTTTTCAGTTGGAGAAAATTTTCTCTTAAGGGAAATATTTCCCAATTTGCTCTGCTAAACAGCAGAGATGTGCAGAGCACAGCAGAGATCTGCAGAGCGGGAGCGTGGTCAGCAGCTTCCTGCAGCTAAGTCAAAGTACCAATAGTTCAAATGTGGGAACTAGGCCAGGAAGCCAAAAGTATATTCCCATGTCTGTGTGAAAAATCCTCATATCACATAACAGGACCCATTAAAAACCATCTACAGGGAATCACAAATTTGATGAGGCTTCTGCAATTAGAAGTTGCATGGGTATAAAATGTCTCAGATTTAAAGGATGAGTAATAATCCAAATTCCTGCAAGTAACTGCAAGTCCAAATTCCTCATCAATCTCTGAGCAGTTGCAGCCTGCTTTGAATGTGCCTTGCTCAGGATGATGAAACCAAGGCGGCTTACAGCAAATTTGACTTGCAAAAAGAAAAAAAAAGGATTTTTCTTCAGAACAATTGTTTGGATCTGCTTTTAGACACAAGGCTTTCCAAAGTCGAGGAGGAACGTGGCTCGTTGGGGTTCATTGCTAACAAATGCTCTTTGAGGTCTGCACTGAGATTTGACTCTCCAGCACCTGGGTGTGGGCGGTGCATAGAGGCATGGGCTGGCACTCTGCACTGCACCTCTCTGCAGGGCGACAGCTCCAGCCCCCCGCCTGCTTCTTGGGGCTTGTTTGGTTTGGTTTTCCTAAGCACTGCTGCTTTTGGTTCCTCTACAGTAGTGGAGCTTGTGTACAGAAAGGTCAACCTCAGGTCAAGCCAGGATCTTTTATCTTTTTTCAAACCTGGTATGCAGACAAGCCTTATCCTGTAGAGATAAAGCAAATTTAAGCATTTTGAAAAAGATGCTGGAAAATGTTAGAAATAATTATTGGACCATAGCTTTTGGATCCCTTTTTTTATGTGAGCATCATTAACGTGTTGTAAACGCGGACTAAATGCCCAGCATCCCCGAAAAGAACACAATAACATACCACATCTGGATCAGAGAGGGTTTATAAAAAGCATTATTAAAATGAGCTGACAGGATTAACCACTGTAACTGAAGAAAATAAAATCCACATTTTCCCAGTGAATGTGAGCTGCACTTTTACCATATAGGGCAGTACGAGTCTTTCTTTTCAGTTGCTAGCAAGAATTGATCCAAACATTTTTTTCCTGATTTTAACTTCAAGGCTAACCAGTGTAATCATCTCCTGTGATGACCCAGAGAGCTCTGTGGTGGTGATGGCTGTTGTTTTGCTGAACACTTCCCTGAGAAATAAATTTTGGCCAGAGGCAATGTCATGCGTCGTCCTCCCTCTTGTGTCTCATTGCTGTGTATCTAAAGTCTGTGCCCAAGGGCAACTTTTTTCTCCCTGGGTGTCTGGGTATTTCTCTGTGTCTTTCACGCTGGGCAAAAGGTACTAAACAATTCTGACTTTGCTGCTGCTGTGCCCTGATTAGGCAGCTAAAAAGGCAGGTAGCAATGGCACGGAGGATTTACTTCAGCTGCCTGCGTGCTCACCAGGGAGCTCTTGGTCAGTCTGCTCAAGTGTGTTAGGGAAACCTCTGTAGACTCAATCCCATCATGACGGGGCACCATGCAAGCACACAACCAGAAAGGGTTCTTGTTCTGAGGATCTTCAGTTCTGCAGAAGAAAAACAGACAGGAGTTGAAGTGTGCTCAGACAGGTGCTGGTTTAAGTGAATTTACCCCAAAGAGTGAGTCTCAGAATGGCAGTCCTACGTGGCGTCGGGTTTGCCGGGCCATGCTGGGCTGCTGTAAGGCCACTGCCATGGGAACATGGGGTGGGAGGTTAAGACAGAGACCCCAAATACAGAAATGCTGCTTCCAGTAGGGCACCCAGTTTGATGTCCAGCTTACTGTGCCTGAGCTCATCAGCTGAGAAGAGGTTCTCCATGAGCAAGGGACGGATGTGAGAGGTGAGTTGTGACACTATCCCAAGCCCACAAGCTCTGCCCCTCTCCAGGCTCTCCCTGGCCCACTGGTCCTGCCAGCCTGGTGACGCCTCTCCCTTCTGGCAGGGTTTGGTGCAGGAGGGGGAAAGCTTGTGGGCAGCCCCACTGCCTGCCCCCCTCCTCCCAGCAGCCCAGCTTGTGGATGGCGAAGCAACCATGTTGCAGCCCAGGTCTAGCATGACAAACCAAAGGGACACTGTTGCAGCTGCAGGACAGGACGTTGTGGTGCTTCAGGAAAGGAGCCACCAGAGAACCCACAAGGACTCTTGTTCCAGCAGCAGAAAAAAGGTAAATTATTTCACTGATGCACCACCATGCTTTAATTTTCCCCAGTTATTATTGGTTAAAGAAATGCCCTGGCTTGCTGAGGTTAAACTCTGTAAGCACTGCTCAGCAATAACTAAACCATCTCTGTGTTATCAACACTGTTTTCATCACAAATCCAAAACATAGCCCATACAAGCTACTATGAAGAAATTTAACTCTCTGTGGTGGGTTGACCTTGGCTGGATGCCAGGTGCCCACCAAGCCGCTCTATCACTCCTCCTCCTCAACTGGACAGGGGAGAGAAAATATTACGAAAGGCTCGTGGGCAGAGATAAGGACAGGGAGATCACTCACCAATTACCATCACAGGCAAAACAGGCTCGACTTGGGGAAATTAATTTAATTTATTGCCAATCAAATCAGAGTAGGGTAATGAGAAAATATAAACAAATCTTAAAACACCTTCCCCCCACCCTTCCCTTCTTCCCGGGCTCAACTTCACTCCCAAATTCTCTACCTCCTCCCCCCGAGTGGTGCAGAGGGATGGGGAATGGGGGTTGCGGTCAGTTCATCACACGTTGTCTCTGCCACTCCTTCCTCCTCACACTCTTCCCCTGCTCCAGCGTGGGGTCCCTCCCATGGGAGACAGTCCTCCATTAACTTCTCCAACATTGGTCCTTCCCATGGGCTGCAGTTCTTCACGAACTGCTCCAGCATGGGTCCTTTCCACGGGGTGCAGTCCTTCAGGAAAGGACTGCTCCAGCGTGGGCTCTCCATGGGGTCACAGCCTCCTTTGGGGCACATCCACCTGCTCCAATGTGGGGTCCTCCATGGGCTGCAGGTGGATATCTGCTCCACCGTGGACCTCCATGGGCTGCAGGGGGACAGCCTGCTTCACCATGGTCTTCACCACAGGCTGCAGGGGAATCTCTGCTCCGGCACCTGGAGCACCTCCTCCCCCTCCTTCTTCTCTGACCTTGGTGTCTGCAGGGCTGTTTCTCTCACATATTCTCACTCCTCTCTTCTGGCTGCTGTTGCACAGCAGTTTTCTTTCCCCTTCTTAAATATGTTCTCACAGAGGCGCTACCACTGTTGCTGATTGACTCAGCCTTGGCCAGCAGCGGGTTCGTCTTGGAGCTGGCTGGCACTGGCTCTATCAGACATAGGAGAAGCTTCTGGCATCTTCTCACAGAAGCCACCCCTGTAGCCCCCCCTGCTACCAAAACCTTTCCACATAAACCCAATTGTTATGAGAACTGGAAGCAGTCTGCACCTGCACAGAGCAAAACAACGGGAGTTTGTCACGGTCTTCCATGGGAACAGGGATGAACCTTATGGCCACAGCCTGTCCATGCATTTTGTCTTCACTTGCCCAAACCTGGGGTAGTAAGACCAGTCCTGGGGCTGCCTATTGAATGCAAAGGCATTTTGAGGGCCATAAAGGACCCCAGATATGACAGGATCAGGCCCTACAGCTGCAATAGCAGATGACCAAGTGGAGAAGTTTGCATGACTAAAAGAGATGAGAGAGCAAAGGGAACTTTACCAGCATGATGCCAGCAGTTGTGTAGTTTGAGTGAAAGTAGAGACAGAGGGAAGGTGGCTCCCCGGCCATGATGACTAACTCTTTTCTCTGCAGCTGGACACGTGGCGGACGAGGCACCCATAGCTCATCTTCTTTTGAAGACGGTGGTGAAGCAGCCCCTGCTGCCCAGACAAGATTGCAACCTGTGTTTCAGATCTGACTTACCTGTTGGGGATAGCCAATGGGAAACCATCGGAGGAAGGATGTAAGGGCTGATCGCAGCATATCATAGAATCATAGAATCATTAAGGTTGGAAAAGACCTCTAAGATCATCGAGTCCAACCATCAACCCAACACCACCATTCCCACTAAACCATGTCCCTAAGTGCCTCATCTACACGTCTTTTAAATACTTCCAGGGATGGTGACTCAACCACTTCCCTGGGCAGCCTGTTCCAATGTTTAACCACTCTTTCAGTAAAGAAATTTCTCCTAATGTCCAATCTATATCATACAGCCACCCCAGCCATGCAGTCTTCCCGGCCAGCCCCACTGCAGTGGACAAGTTCTGAGTCGTGGGCAGGTCCAGCTGGCCCTGGCATTGGGCTGCAAGGTAGAGGAGGCAGAAGCACATATGGGCAGCTGCCTGCACTGCCAGGCAGGATAGGGTATCTTTGTACCCTACCCATGACCTCCTCAGCCTCACAATGTGGAGGGTTTTCCAGGGAAGGGAAATGGCAGGGTGCTACACATTTACCTCCCCACCAACCTCCCCCTTTGCTCTCCCCAAATCCTGTGGACTGTATCGTTGGGGCAATATTTGGCTCCTGCAATAAGCACGAGCACATCCATGGAAGTGCAGTGAGTCAAACCTACTATCCATCTTCTTTTGTAATTACCTTGATTTTCTGGATCTTCAGCATGTCTGAGCACCTGCTTATACACTGCCAGAATTTTGCATGGGAGTGTAAAATAATGTATCCCTTCTATATCTCTGGGCTTCTTTACAATGTGCAGGGAATCTGTGCAAAATGAGATCATTCAGCCAGAGACTTAGTGTGAAAGACAGCTGAAGTAAAGGATATACACCTGCACCAGGCGGTTCAGCGGCAAATAATGGATTACCTCTCTGCCTGCTGATTATCTGTCACTGGCATGATGCCCAAGAGAGACAAGGGGAAAATTTCCTTCTGCAGGTTGTTGGTTGCCCCCACAGACTGCAGATAAGGTAAGAAGCAAAAAAAAAATGTTGCTGTAAAACATTGGAAAAAAAGTTTTCTGTGAGCCAAAAGTCTAGTTGTCTCTGGCGTAACTCAGCTGAATTCAGTAGAGCTACATGGGGAGAGGGTGGAGGCTGTGAATTTCATCAGTCTGAGAGATCTTTTTGAATCTCTCACATTTTCATCATAGAAAAAAGGAACATCTGGACATATTGTGCAAAGGCCACATTCTGCTTTCAGTTGTGTTGAGGCAAACTCAGAGTTGTCCCAATGGGATAATTCAAGATTTACCCCAGGATAAACAAGAGCAGGATCTGTCACCATATTTTTGGCTTTACTGCTTTGTTCTCTAAGCTTAACCTGTTTGTGTCCAGCTTGCACTCATTTTCTGAATTTTCCTCTTCCTGAATGAGACACAGGAGCAGGAGGGAAAATCTAAGAAGTCTCCAGTTTTTCATTCAAGTGAGTTTTTCATCGTTCTTAGCATTCTCCAAAAACCCCTTCCTTTATCACTCTTTCTGAGCATCTTTTCTCCCTTTGGCAACCTGTAAATTACTCCTGCTATCTTCCTCCCCCCTACACTGCTTATTCTTCTTTACTTTTCACTTCCAGTAAAGAGTGAACAACTGAGAGTTTTATTGTTGTTTTTCTTTTCCCACTGGCTCCAAAGGCCTCAGCTAAGAAAACAAAACAATGTGGCTCACTCAGGGCCATGCTGGGAGTTGTACTTTTCAACTCTCTCCACTGTATGCCTTTGACACTCTTTAGACTATGAAGAGTTTAGGGAACAGGAAGAGGTTGTCAAATGCAGCAGTCTTGCACTTGTTTGATTTATTTCTAATTCCTCTTCTTACTCTCTGACTATGCCTTCAATTCTGTCTTGTTTGGCCAGAGCCAAATCTGAAGCTATGATTTTTGAGACTAAGAAGTGACTTCAGGTGCCAAAGTGAGACTTGCACGCAGGGCATGATTTTTGGAGATTCACTCCGAACACCTGATGAAATTCAAGCTCCTTCAGCAGGGCAGCTCAAACACTTTGCGAAACCAGGGCCTCAGTGTAAGCATCCCAAAAGGAAGGCACCTAAAATCCCCACATGCAGCTTTGCGTCCAGAGATGCTCGGCAGCCAGAGCCGGCCTTGCTCTGTCCCAGGTGCTGCACACGGGTGCCACCTTCCATGTTTAGCTGCGACACATGGAGGCTCAGGTCGTGCCTCACTCTACTTTTCTTTTTTGCGCGACTAACACGAGTTCCCTAACACCTTTTCTACTGCATATATTTGTAAAGGGGAAAAAGGAATATTTGCTGCAGAGATCCCTAGAAAAGTATCTGCAAAGAATACAGGCAGCAGCCTTTTCTACCTGCTCTTGCCTCTCCTCCAGCTCCCTGTGCTGCTTTCCCAGAAGGCACCTGGGAGCTTGTAATGTATTCTGCTTGATGCCACCGCAATTCTAAGATAATTGGCTTTGTTCCTGAGAAAGAAATGTTCTTGCCCTGGTAGACATGAAAAAGCACCTCCATGCAGATGTTTCCTGATACTTCTCTTTGCCAAAACTAGAACAGTGAAGCAGGAGTTGATGCTCAAATAGTCTTGGCATAAGGACAGGCTGATGCATGTAATGCATATCATTAAAAATAGTTAGCACAAAGAAATGGTTGTTATTTTGCTTAAATTGAGCTGGACTCAGTAGCTAATTAAGTACAGACTTTTTCCAAGGTTATATGCAGTTTTCAAATTCCTATAACACACACTGTTTTAGAGGATAAGTTAAATACAGAATGCATTGAGTTTGGTAGAGAAAGTTTAAAGGTCTGCATTTTCCCACCAAAGCTATTTGATATCAGCTACAGAGTGTGTGTGTGGGGGGGGGTGGAGGGTTTATGACCTCTTTTATTTTTACAGCCATTGCCATGATTTCATAATACTGGCAGCAGTCACTTCAAGCGAGGGACTAGACTTTATTAATATAATTATATGCTAGTATGTAGGCATAAACCAGAAAAAAATTTCTATAGCTAAATGCCAGTAGCAAAATCCTTTTGTCCAACAAATAGTCCTTTAGCAGTTTATGAATATTATATTAACCTCAATAAAAGCTACGCCAGAAATGTCTACTGTACATGGCACAAGTTCTGTGTTCTTACAGCAGCTTTGTTCTAAGAAATGAATATACTTAGCGCTGAGAGTATGCAGCGCCTTTCCTTTGCAAAGCATGTTAGAGATGTCCACTCATTAATCACAACGGCCCATTGTGGTAGACAATAGCACCATTTTAAACAGGGGGGAAACTGAGGCAGGGAGCGTATGGCTGAATGTACTGAATGCAATTTTGGGTGCCCCCACTGCGATGCTGTGGGTATGTCCAAACAGTGTGATGCAGGTGTGGCGTCACACAGTGTGAGCCATGGGGCTCCAGCCAGGCCACCCCTGAGCATACTTTGCCATTTGAGTTTCTGGGGAGGCACGAAAGGGAAGGATGAATCCCACAGGAGAGATGGGGCACTGAGCCATCCCTGCTGCCTCCAGATAAACCCTCCCATGCTGGCAGGGCAGGGCACAGCCCTCGACTCTCAGATCCCACCCACGTGGGAGCGCCATCAGCAAAGGTGACGGAGGGGATGATGGATCGAAGAAGACAAAGGAGTTTTGTCGAGGTCCGTCACTCCGCAATTTAGCTCCTAAGGCCTTTCAGCCTAGCTATCAGAGCTGTGGAGCCACTAGCCTACCAGCCAGCTGAGTTTGACTTGCCTGAAGCCTGGGCTTCGGGTGATGCATAAGAATAAAATGCAGCCTGAGTAGTTAACAGTCTCGGTTGGGAGATTCGGCACCCAGGCAGGATGGGCTCCTGCAGCACAAAGAGAGCTGGAGTTGGTGGGGGCAGCTGCTCTCCAAATTTGTGAAGACTATGGGGGGAAATTTTTAGCCTAAGCAAGAGGTGACTTTGACATCAGAAGTGATTTCAGGATTCAATGGGTCTCCTCTGCCTAACCCACACTGCTCTCCGGCAAAGCGGGGCTGCCAGGCGGTGGGTCAGGGGCCTCAGGCTACTCCCCTCGGCAAAGGCTGAGCAAGACTTGCTAGCAATTTAGCTAATAGAATTATATGTCTAATAAAAGGGATATAAAACCCAACAAACTATTGATCTTGATTTTTTCACATTTATTTCCCTGTCCGTTTTCAAAGCTAATGGAGTGATACAGAGTAGCATATACATCTCTGCAGACATTTAGTGGTTTTCCCTACTGTCTTTTATTCCAATTGTATTAAATTTTCCATCAGAAAAGAAAAATGGCCAATTATATAAATAGCACATTACATTGGAAAAGTAGATTGATTCAACTTTGTCTCAGTTATCATGTTAGCATGGAATTAGTAAAATTACTTTTTGTGAGTATTTCACAATGTCATTTTGAGTACTTTTCCCTATTTGTTAGTGATCTGATTTTGACAGGTAAAATTATTTTTAGGTAGTTGCCTGCTAGCATATGGAAGCAATGTTGAGGTATGGCTGATTCACAAGCTGTTATTATTAACAATTTGCTATCAGTCCTATAAGCCATGCAGTATCCAGTGTGTTCTGTTTCTGCTTGACTGAAACTTTTATAAAGAGAGAATGACATATAACAAATATGGTGCTTTTTTATATATCCATTTTCAGTATAACTGTTTGGTTTTGCTATAAGCCAAGAAACAGAGTTATATTCACAGATTTAAAAAATGTGAAATGGTCATGAATAATGAATGATATGATCCTGCCACCCCCAATTGCGCTCATTGTTTATAGCCATGTAAATATTCACAGAACAAATCTAAATACATGTGGATATTGCACATCTCTAATGACAAATGCTTGCAACAACTCATATTTCAAAAAATTTCATGTGTGTAAACATGTGGCAGTGGTCAAACCTGCAATAACATAACTTTTTCAATGTTTGAAGACCAGCAACCACTAATAATTGCAACCAGCATGAACATACATTTTAGCCAGCTGTACTTAAAATGAAAGATCAGGTGGAAAACAAGCACAACCACGGGGAACAGGGATGTTTGAAATGGCAAAAGAGGTCTGAGAGTAAGACCAGAGGCTCATCCAAAGTGAGGGATGTCATCTCTTGACTGCTGACCAAGAATGACTGGTAAGCAATTCAGACATGAAGTCCCAGTGCTTTGTATTTTATTTACTGTGCTCTGAGTAATAGCACGAGAGGCCCTTGTGCTTCTGAAATAAAACCACATCTTTGATAGGAAACTCTTCCATGGAGAGGCTGCAGCTCGAGCAGGTGTTCGAGTCAGGAGGCAGCAGAGAGATGCCCCGCAGGCTCCTCCATCCCCACTGCAGCACCCCCATCAGAGGGGCAAAGCCAGGAAGGTGCCTGTCCCCTGCAATGTGTGCCGGTGTCACTGCTTCTCAGCTGCCTTCAGACACCCCAGGTTAGAAGCTGTGGCTGGCTTGTGGCTGCTGGGACAGGGAGGTTTTATAGCAAAATTTATTTATGTCAGAGTTTTATGGTGATGACAACAATATGGGCAGTGCAGCACTGCCGATGACCTGCATTGCCTCTTCTCACTGAGAGTGCAAATTATTTTGGTTATAGGATTCCTCGCCCGGTTATCATTTCCATTGTACAAATAGTATGATGTGCAAGACAAGGTGATAGAGCTGAAGAATTTAAACCCGAAGGCCTGATTCTGCTGTGCTGATTTTCAGGGCAGTACTTATTCTGTGCTGATTTTCAGGGCAGTACTTATTCTGTTTTCAGTATGATGGTTTCAGTATTGACAGGTATTGAGAACCCTGTAATGATGTTGAAACGTGAATCAAAAAGGAAAACTACTACATGCAAAAGTCAGCCTGCTGCTTAAGTGCGTGAGGACCACCAGAGCTGATTTGGCTTACTTCTGGCACCAGTTACATTTTGGAGAAGGAGGTAGAGTGTGTAACATGTTCGTGATTGAAAACAAGGAGGCAGGCAGTAAGAGTACCAAAAGTGATGGTCAAACACAATGTTGTACAACCCAGTGCTCAGGCAAGGATACTGAATTCCCCATCTACTCACCTAACAAATATTTTTGTCATTGCTTCCCTCAACTGACAGAGTCTTTTCCAGGCGTAGTGTTCATCCTCGCAAAGCTCAATGTTAGGCTTTACTCAATGACTGTAACAGTTCTTCACTTCTCATTCAGCAAGATTAATGAGCAAAGACTGCCAGTAGTCTGAGAGATCACATCTAGATTGCTGGTTTGAAATACTCAAAATGAAACTTCAAAGTTCACTAAGGAGAACAGGTATAAGATAATTTTATCATATTGATGTTTCAATAATTATTATTCTCAAACTCCTACCCAACTTGTCTGTCTCATGGCATATAGATAAAAATAATCAGAAACCAGTTTGGTCTCTCTGCTGATACACAGGACCATAATAGGATGGGGAGAATACTACCATGGCAGGATAGGGCTGATCTGAGGATCTGCACACTGAGGATCCCACACTGCCTAGTCCCTGGTTCAAAAAAAGGAAAAATATTTGGGAGAAGACAAGACCTCAAAGTATGTCCCCAAATAAGCAAACATTAAGCCTTTTGCTGCATAATCTTGAGATTATAAGCCTACATTGCTCATTTTGTTCTGTTTTGATGAAAGAACAACCCAAGTCAGAGAGCTTGTTCAGCAACTAAAACACCTGAGTTTGGCTAAGCAAAGATGATATCCACCTCTGAATTTCTTTCACAGCATGCCCAGAGCAGCAAAGAACATGCCTGGAAAGGATTGGCCTGCTGTATCAGTGAGGGGAATAAAAGTGCTTTCCCTTTTCTGATGGAGGTACAGTGATCTGAAGAAGGGATGGAAGCTTCTTGTCTCAATTTTCTTGGCTCAGTTTTGGTGTAGCACTCAAGTGGTGTGTGTGAAACCTTGGCAGGCCATGAAATGCATACTGACACAGGTGGGAGCAAAACTCGTGCTGGTCCTTGCACATGAGGTGGCTGTGGAGGCTGCGGGAGGAGGCAGGTGCTGGGAGCGGCCATGGGCAGGGGAACAGGAGAGCCAGCCGGCAGGTGCAGAGCTACAGGGCCCTGCACCATCAGCAGCACGAGGTGAGAGCAAGCCCTTAATTCCTCGCTGGAAGAGACCAAACAGCGTGGCCACATCACTCAGGTCTGCATCTGCATTCACAGTCTGGTCTGTGGCTGTATGAGTCTGGCTGGCTTGGTCAAAAGGCACAGCGTGGTTCATCTCATCACACTGAAGGACTCCTTGGCATAGGGTTAGGGAATTTTTGGATCATCCCTTTCTTCCTCCTAGATGGTTCGTTTCCTTTCCCCAGAAACGAACACAACGTTATGTGAAAATACCACTCATTGCAGGAAGTCTGCATTTCTGCCCCATTTCTGTGCTTCCAGTAAGCTTCAGTCTCCAGGTCTGGTGTTGCAGCTCAGGGCCAAAGTCCTTTGTTTCCCAATTCTGCAAGGAAATATTTATGTGTGAACTTTACAATTTGTGTCCAGAATTTCTCAGAAAAAAAAAAATTGTGCAATACAATTTCTCCTAATATCATACTTTGCAGAAACTGTTTATTACTTGTCTACTTTTTAAGTTATGCAGAGAGGGGGAACCCAACATACCTCATGTGGGCCACTTCTCTGTCCAGACATGCTGGATACCACATGGGACCATTTACATTTGCAGCTGCTGGTACATATGCTAAAATTAGACTAAATTAAAAATAGCAGCTGCATGGGTAGAAACAAACCAAAGCTGATTCACAGATGAGAGGCAGCTTGGAGAACTCAGACGTTGTAGCTAGATTTGACACAAAGGCTGGTCCCAGTGTAACAGCCCCGTGCCTACAAAGACACAATAGCCCATAATGGTAAGCCAAAACTATGTTCTGCTCAACCTCCTTGCTGGGGAAATCCTTTCACTGCCCTGGACTTCTTTCTTTTTCTTTTTTTTTTTAACATATGTTACAATATCTCATTATCTAGGAACACACTTCCATTTAACATGTCTGTCGTCTTCTATCCCTTCAGCCTCCCCCACAAACTTTCCTTGGACAACCACATCCATTGTGGCCAATGACAAGAAAAGCCCACTTTCCACTTGTGTCCAGTCCCATAATCTCTGCTAACTCCATGCCAAGACATTGACAGAGTGCAGAATCTTTCTCTGCAGCCATGTCACAAGCTTTTTTTTTTATAGTTGTGCTGGTTTTGGCTGGGATAGAGTTAATTTTTTTCATACTACCTAGTATGGGGCTATGTTTGGATTTGTGCTGAAAACAGTGTTGATAATAAAGGGATGTTTTCGTTATTGCTGAGCAGTGCTTACACAACGTCAAGGCCCTTTCTGATTCTCACACTGCCCCACCTGAAGTACAAACCAGATCTTTTATCCCCAGGTAACAGAGAGCACATGGCACAAACAACATTCTGGTGTCAAGTTTCCAGGCAGCTCTATTTCTACACTTGTGCAAAGTAGAAGAGAGACTTCACCACTGTCCTGGTTTCGGCTGGGATAGGGTTAAATTTCTTCCTAGTGCTGTGTTTTGGATTTAGTACGAGGAGAATATTGATAACACACCGATGTTTTCAGTTGTTGCTGAGTGCCCTCCTAGTCCAAGGACAGCTCCCGTGCCTACTGACTGAGCTAGGTACACAAGATGGGAGGGAACATAATCAGGACAGCCAGCCCAGCTGGCTAATGGGGTATTCCATACCATGTGACGTCATGCTCAGTATATGAAGGGTAGGCGTGATCCAGGAAGTACCGATCGCTACTTGGTTATCGGTCAGCGCGGGTGGTGAGCAATTGCATTGTGCATCACTCATTTTGTATATTCTATCATTATTTATTATCATTATTCTCCCTTTTCTGTTCTATTAAACTGTCTTTATCTCAACCCACGAGTTTTTCTCACTCTTACCCTTCCGATTCTCTCCCCGTCCCACTGGGGGGGTGGGGGGAGTGAGTGAGCGGCTGCGTGGTATTTGGCTGCCTGCCAGGTTAAACCACGACAGTCCTTTTTGGTGCCCAACGTGGGGCTCGAAGGGTTGAGATAACGATAGATCTGACCAAAGAGTGTTAAGGCAAAATTGTTATAAGCGTTCATTATATTGATTGGTCACAATGTTGATGTATTGGCTGTCAAAGTTGTGGGGCTGGCTCTCAATGTTGGGTCATGTAATACCTTGCTTGCAGTATGTGTTCCCTTTTCTGCTGTTTATCATCAGTCGGAACTGGGCCAAGATTATCATTTTGTTGCTGTTTTATGAGGTGATAAAATCATTGGTCGTAAGTCTAATCTGGTATCTGTACTCGGCATTGCCGTCATTTCTGTACCTCGGGAACCACCTCTTAGAAATTATTGGTAATTGCACTTGTTCCTCCTCGGAGAATGAATTTAGGGGGAGACGGGATGGGACACTCTCTCCCACTTGTTCACCTTCCCTTCCATATCTTCAGAAACTCCTTTTTCTTCTATCCTCTTCACGAAGACGACCACAATATTCCCTGAGAATTTTGAATATCCTTGGGATGTTCAAACCAGTGTGTTCCTATTGCTATGTCTCCTGAATGTGGTTCAGGCCTTGTTTAGGGTTAAACAACTATTCAGGAATACTGTCCAGAGATCAACCCTCAGGAACAAGAAAAGAGGGAGGGCAAGCAGCGGTGCCTCATTGGGGCGGGCGGAGCGGCGAGTCTCGGGGGCGGCTACAGACACAGTGGTTACTCAAAACCCCACGACAGGCACTGCGGCTACTCCAACCCCCACGACAACCCCTGTGGCTACTCAAACCCCGGCAACAGTCACCGTAGCTTCTCCAACCCCTGCAACAGGCACTGCAGCCACTCAAACTCCGGCAACAGGCACTACAGTTACTCCAGCCCCCGCGACAGGCACTGCAGCTACCCAAACCCCAGCAACAGGCACTACAGCTGAACCAGAGGACCAACCCTTGCTGGTATCCGTTGCCCCTATACAGAAGAGGAAATCTTGGAAGCGGAATTCAGGTCGTTAAGAAAGGGATGATGAAAGACCAGGGCCATCACGAGGAGAGGAGGAGGAAGAGGAAGAACTCATAAACGAGACGGAAACCACCCGATCCCTATCCCTGAGTGAGCTGCGAGATATGCGGAAAGATTTCAGCCGTCATCCAGGCGAGCATATTGTTACCTGGCTGCTCCGATGCTGGGATAATGGGGCCAGTAGCCTGGAATTAGAGGGGAAGGAAGCCAAACAGCTGGGATCCCTTGCTAGGGAAGGAGGCATTGACAAAGCGATTGGAAAAGGGACACAGGCCCTCAGCCTCTGGAGGCGACTGCTCTCAGGCGTGAAGGAAAGGTATCCCTTCAAGGAAGATGTTATATATCGCCTAGGCAAATGGACCACTATGGAGAGAGGTATCCAGTACCTGAGAGAACTAGGCATGCTGGAGGTGGTTTATAGTGACCTGGACAACAACCAAACGCCCAAAGATCCAGATGACGTCCAGTGCACGCGACCCATGTGGCGGAAGTTGGTACGGAGTGCACCAGCATCGTACGCCAGTTCGTTGGCAGTACTGTGCTGGAAAGAGGAAGAAGCACCAACGGTGGATGAGGTGGTTGGCAGACTTCGGGATTTTGAAGAAACTATCCCCTCCTCTCTTGTCTCGGCTGTAGAGAAAATGTCCCGAAAGGTCCAGCAACTCGAAGAGGGTATGTCCTATTCCCCACCTGTACGGACCAGTATCTCAGCCATTAAGAGTCAGTGTTCTGCTCAAGAGAGAGGATATAGAAGGTACACACCACGGGGCACCCTGTGGTTTTACCTGCGTGACCACGGAGAGGACATGAGGCAGTGGGATGGAAAACCTACCTTCATCCTAGAGGCACGGGTACGTGAGTTGCAAGGAAAAACAATCACACAAGGGGGTTCTCCCAGGAAAAATGCTGCTCCAGTTGTCAGGAAAAACCTGTCTCACGACGGTCCAGTTTCCAGTGAACAGTTCCCCAGACAGAGTAGAAGGGCTGATCTTACTTTGGACTGTAATGAAGGAATTCTTGACTCATGTTTGCAAGAAGTGAGAAGCAGATACTATGACCAGAACTAGAGGGGCCTCGCCTCCAGCCAGGTGGAGGAAAGGGACAACCGGGTTTACTGGACTGTGTGGATTCGATGGCCTGGCACATCAGATCCACAGGAGTATAAGGCTCTAGTAGACACCGGTGCACAGTGTACCCTGATGCCATCAAGCTATGAAGGGGCAGAACCCATTTGTATTTCTGGAGTGACAGGGGGATCCCAAGAGTTAACTGTATTGGAGGCCGAAGTGAGCCTAAGCGGGAATGAGTGGCAGAAGCACCCCATTGTGACTGGCCCAGAGGCTCCGTGCATCCTTGGCATAGACTACCTCAGGAGAGGGTATTTCAAGGACCCAAAAGGGTACCGGTGGGCTTTTGGTATAGCTGCCCTGGAGATGGAGGAAATTAAACAGCTGTCCACCTTGCCCGGTCTCTCAGAGGACCCTTCTGTTGTGGGGTTGCTGAGGGTTGAAGAACAACAGGTACCAATCGCTACCACAACAGTGCACCGACTACAATATCGCACCAACCGAGATTCCCTGATCCCTATCCATGAGCTGATTCGTCGACTGGAGAGCCAAGGAGTGATCAGCAAGACTCGCTCACCCTTCAACAGTCCCATATGGCCAGTGCGAAAGTCTAATGGAGAGTGGAGACTAACAGTAGACTACCGTGGCCTGAACGAAATCACGCCACCACTGAGTGCTGCCGTGCCGGACATGCTAGAACTTCAATACGAACTGGAGTCAAAGGCAGCCAAGTGGTACGCCACCATTGACATCGCTAATGCGTTCTTCTCAATCCCTTTGGCAGCAGAGTGCAGGCCACAGTTTGCTTTCACTTGGAGGGGCGTCCAGTACACCTGGAACCGACTGCCCCAGGGGTGGAAACACAGCCCTACCATTTGCCATGGACTAATCCACACCACACTGGAACAGGGTGAGGCTCCAGAACACCTGCAATACATTGATGACATCATCGTGTGGGGCAACACAGCAGAAGAAGTTTTTGAGAAAGGGGAGAGAATAATTCAAATCCTTCTGAAAGCCGGTTTTGCCATAAAACAAAGTAAGGTCAAGGGACCTGCACAGGAGATCCAGTTTTTAGGAATAAAATGGCAAGATGGACGTCGTCAGATCCCAATGGATGTGATCAACAAAATAACAGCCATGTCCCCACCAACTAGCAAAAAGGAAACACAAGCTTTCTTAGGCGTGGTGGGCTTTTGGAGAATGCATATTCCAGATTACAGCCTGATTGTAAGCCCCCTCTATCAAGTGACTCGGAAGAAGAACGATTTCAAATGGGGCCCTGAGCAACAACAAGCCTTTGAACAAATTAAACGGGAGATAGTTCATGCAGTAGCCCTTGGGCCAGTCCGGGCAGGACAAGATGTAAAGAATGTGCTCTACACCGCAGCCGGGGAGAATGGCCCTACCTGGAGCCTCTGGCAGAAAGCACCAGGGGAGACTCGAGGTCGACCCTTAGGGTTCTGGAGTCGGGGATACAGAGGATCCAAGGCCCGCTACACTCCAACTGAGAAAGAGATATTGGCAGCATATGAAGGGATTCGAGCTGCTTTGGAAGTGGTTGGTACTGAAGCACAGCTCCTCCTGGCACCCCGACTGCCAGTGCTGGGCTGGATGTTCAAAAGGAGGGTCCCCTCTACACATCATGCAACCAATGCTACGTGGAGTAAGTGGGTCGCGCTGATCACACAACAGGCCCGAATAGGAAACCCCAGTCGCCCAGGAATCTTGGAGGTGATCACGAACTGGCCAGAAGGCAAAGATTTTGGAATATCCCCAGAGGAGGAGGTGACACGTGCTGAAGAGGCCCCACTGTATAATAAACTACCAGAAAGCGAGCAGCAATATGCCCTGTTCACTGATGGGTCCTGTCGCCTTGTGGGAAAGCATCGGAGGTGGAAAGCTGCGGTACGGAGTCCTATATGCCAAGTTGCAGAAACTGCTGAAGGAGAAGGTGAGTCGAGCCAGTTTGCAGAGGTGAAAGCCATCCAGCTGGCCTTGGATATTGCTGAACAAGAAAAATGGCCAGTACTTTATCTCTAGACTGACTCATGGATGGTGGCAAATGCCCTGTGGGGGTGGTTGCAGCAGTGGAAGCAGAACAACTGGCAGCGCAGAGGGAAACCCATCTGGGCTGCTGCATTGTGGCAAGATATTGCTGCCCGGGTAGAGAACCTCGTTGTAAAAGTACGTCATGTAGATGCTCACGTACCCAAGAGTCGGGCCACTGAAGAACATCAAAACAACCAGCAGGTGGACCAGGCTGCTAAGATTGAAGTGGCTCAGGTGGATCTGGACTGGCAACATAAGGGTGAAGTATTTATAGCTTGGTGGGCCCATGAAACTTCAGGCCATCAAGGAAGAGATGCAACATATAGATGGGCTCGTGATCGAGGGGTGGACTTGACCATGGACGCTATTGCACAGGTTATCCATGAATGTGAAACATGCGCTGCAATCAAACAAGCCAAGCGAGTAAGGCCTCTGGTATGGAGGACGATGGTTGAAATATAAATATGGGGAGGCCTGGCAGATTGATTATATCACACTCCCACAAACCCGCCACGGCAAGCACTGTGTGCTCACCATGGTGGAAGTAACCACCGGATGGCTGGAAACATATCCTGTGCCCCATGCCACCGCCCGGAACACCATCCTGGGCCTTGAAAAGCAAGTCCTATGGCGACATGGCACCCCAGAAAGAATTGAGTCAGACAACGGGACTCATTTCCGAAATACCCTCATAGACACCTGGGCCAAAGAGCATGGCATTGAGTGGGTCTATCACATCCCCTACCATGCACCAGCCTCCGGGAATATGGAACGATACCATGGACTGCTAAAGACTACGCTGAGAGCAATGGGTGGTGGGACATTCAAGCATTGGGACACACATTTAGCAAATGCCTCCTGGTTAGTCAACACCAGGGGATCTTTCAATTGAGCTGGCCCTGCCCAATCAAAACTCTTACGTACTGTAGAGGGGGATAAAGTCCCTGTCATGCACATAAGAAATATGCTGGGTGTCCTGGTTTTGGCTGGGATGGAGTTGATTTTCTTCCTATTAACTGGTATAGTGCTGTGTTTTGGATGTAGTGTGAGAATAATGTTGATGACACGCTGATGTTTTGGTTGTTGCTAGGTATTGTTTACGCTAGTCAAGGACTTTTCGTCTTCCCATGCCCTGCCAGATGTGCAGGGGGCTGGGAGGGAGTGTGGCCAGGGCGGCTGGCCCAGCTGGCCAATAGGCTATTCCATACCCTATGACGTCATGCTCAGCATATAAGGCTGGGTGAAGAAGAAGGAGGGGGGGCGTTCGGAGTGATGGCGTGTGTCTTCCCAAGTAACCGTTACGCGTGATGGAGCCCTGCTTTCCTGGCGATGGCTGAACACCTGCCTGCCGACGGGAAGTGGTGAATGAATTCCTTGCTTTGCTTTGCTTGCGTGCGCGGCTTTTGCTTTCCCTATTAAACTGTCTTTATCTCAACCCACGAGTTTTTCTCACTTTTACCCTTCTGATTCTCTCCCCCATCCCACCCGGCGGGGGGGGTGAGCGAGCGGCTGCGTGGTATTTGGCTGCTGCCAGGTTAAACCACGACACTGGGGAAGACAGTCTGGGTTACTCCTGCCTCTGGCAAGGGAAAACCCATCCGTGGGATTGCTTTTGCTCTAGGACCTGGGTGCACTTGGTGGGTAATGTGAAAGGATGGGGAAGTCCGGTGTGTACCTCAAGGGGATTTGATTTTGGGTGAAAATAGCCAATGAACTGAATTGGATTATGTTAGTTACTATATAACACTGTATGTCATCTCTTCTATGGTTACTAAATGCCATATTAACAGTATTATAGTAAGAATCACCCAGATTAATGTAGGATGAACTCCGATGAAACTGAGCAAGGTGCAACGATGATAGAACTGGATGAGCGCAGCAGTACCGAAATGAGAACTGGCTTCAGGATGCAACAGCCCAACACCACACACCATCCCTCCTGCCCTGAAAGACTGTTATGACAGATGGAGCCCAAAGTCATGGACTAAATGAACTCAGTGGACATTTTAGAGGGATGGCCCATGGACTTAGGGAATGATATCTGTGTGTGTATATATAAAAGGGCAGGAAAAGTGGTGATGACTAATTGGAATGTATTGGAAAATGTGAGACCTGGGCATGATTTAGATGGTATAGCATAAGGGGTGGATACTGTCCTGGTTCCAGCTGGGACAGAGTTAACTTTCTTCCCAGTAGCTTAGGGGGTGTGCCGTGTTTTGGGTTTGGTGTGAAAGGAGCGTTGATGGCCCATTGATGCTTTGGCTGTTGCTGGGTGGTGCTTGCACCGGGAGTGGGGGGGGTGGAGCACAGCCGGGGTGGTTGATCCAGCTGGCCAATGTGGTATTCTATACCATGTGACATTATGCTCAGTATAAAAACCAGGGGTGGGGGGGGGGCTCACCCCCCATTCGTGACACGCGGTCGGCAGTTGGTGAGCAGTTGCATTGTGCATCATCTGCTTTGTATATTCTGTTATTGTTGTTGTTCTCATTGTTATTATTACTGTTCTGCTTAGTTTTATTTCAATTATTAAACTGTTTTTATCTCAACCCGGTGATGCATTAGGTACAGTCTGTTACAGTACCTCGACCTTATAAGGAAAGAAAGGAATGGGTTCATGAAGAGTTTACTACCCTACCGACCACCAGAGACCACTCGAGACCCTCAAGGAGACCCTAAAGACTTTAGTGCGCATGTGTCTAGGATGATGTAATATTATAATTAGTTCTCAGAAATTCAATGAATATGTAAAAGAGAAACTTAAAATATGCATGAGAAGCATGGATATAAACAGAAAGGTGACTAGACCAGGTGTGCTTGATTTGTGGCAAGTCCACCGAGCACCCAGGCCTGAATAAAACAATATCTCTCCTGAGCGTGTGGAATTGGTTACTTGCACGCCGGGCACAAATCCGCTTTTCAGACAACACCGGGAGTTTTCCTACTTGTGCCCTCCCGATTCTCTCCCCCATCCCACCGGAGGTGGGGGGTGAGTGAGCAGCTGCGTGGGGTTTATTTGCTGGCTGGGGTTAAACCACGACATGAATCAACTGTGCTGCAAAAACAAAAATGTGAATTTCCAGATTCTATCTGAAATCTGAAAATTTATTTTTTCTGTTTATATTTGAGATCAGGGAAACATGATCTGAAATGGAATTATTTTTCTCTACACCCCTATATGGTCCTCCCAGGCAAATGCCCTAACCAACAGTCTGGAGCAAAGCCATGAGCATCCTTATGTACTGGCCAGAGCTGTTCAGGACAGGGAATCTGTACTAATAAACTAAACATGGCCAGATGCAGACGTGAGCAGCAGCATGTGACTGTCCATAACGATGAGCCATTAGCAGAGCCCTGGCAGGGTTTTGGCCCTCGAGACCGCAGGCGAGGGGTGGGCACAGCTCAGGGTTAGCCTGTGCTGGCCACTTTCCCAGGGAGCAGCTTCAATGTGGCCACTCGTCTTTGGAGGCGAGCGGGGTGAAGCTGTATGAGTGCATGCTGTGCCATGCTAGCTGCCCTGAGGGCTAGAGAAACCATTTTCTTCACTAGAATAGATGTAGCCTCTTCGTTTGTCTTAGGTGTGTTCTGGTATGCATAAAAAATCATACTCTTCGGGGGATTTAGGCACAGGTGCACTTAATTTCTGAATCCTGAAGAGCCATAGGCAAGGAGATAGGTACCTAGATAGTCACACCAGCCAAGAGAGAGGTGCTATTGGGCATGCAAGATAGCACAGCTACTGTTACCTAAGGATGTTTTCGCCAGAAACTGTAAGTGCTTTTGGTATTTCAAGTGCCTCAGCAGGTTAGACGGGTTTTTTGAAAAATTGTTTTCTTGCAGATAGGCACCTGAAACCCATGTAGGCAGCACTGAAGCTCCTCAGAGCTGTTTTGTGTCTGGTTTGGGTATCTTTGTTTAATGGATTGATCAGTTCATGTTTAGATCTAGCTTGAAATTCTGCTTGCAGTGTGTTTCCCATGCAGTGCTGGCCTGACATGTTGGCAGTTTGTCTCCCATCGTGGCATTAAACTAGCATCTGTTTTGTCCCTTGAAAGGCATGAGGGAATTGGTAGAGCAGGTCTGCGTGCTGCAGAATTGGGCAGTAAGTGGGATTTCCCAAAATGTCCATGACAAGTTTTGCAGCAGCACTGAGCCTCTCTGGGACTGATCCTCTCCCTCTCTACCCTTGTGTGGCCATGTCTGCAGAAGGACAGAACGCACCGGGCATCCCCATCTGCAGATTCATAAAGCAATTGCTGCTGTTATGGTTTACATCACTTCGTCCAGTTTCCAGCTGTGATTGGATTGGGCTCATTGCTTTTCACAAGGGCAGAGCTAAATAAGTCTCAGAAATCTTGTGAACTGTGAGCATGACATGCTACTTTACCTATATGCAGACTTTTTCACTACAGTTGATTCTTGACCTATCCAGTTTTCATGATTCCTGGCACCCACTGTAAAATGTCTCATTGGTTTGAGCATTGTCAACATCTTGTTTGAACTTCATGACACATGGTTGTTTTAAAGACACTATTGTATGCCATGGAGGATTTTGTTCAGATAATTTCCCCCCCAGCTTTCTTGGGGGAATTTCACACCAATATTCATGTCTCAGTTACAAGGGGTGTTTAAATGAGGAACCCCTCGTTATCTTAAGCAGAAGTCAGGAGAAAAGGGGAGCCCCACCATACAGACAGAAATTGGAGATGGAGAAAAGCTCAGATTTCTACCAAAAGTGTTGATTCTGCCCCACCTATGCTAACAGAAGTTTTTCCATTGCCTGAGGTGGGACTGAGATCAGCTCCTAGGTGAGAGATAATACATTTTTTATGTTTAGGTTTTCTAATAGCACTTTTCAAAAAACAGCATGGCTATGATTTTAAAGTGTACTCTATCTTCATGCTGAGCAACATTGGTGAAAACCAAACAGGAGACCTTTCTTCATTGATAATGCCCTTGCAGGTAAGTGCACAGAATACAGACCTTCTCTATATATTTAGGCTGCAAACAATTAGTCATGGGGAAGAGGAGGAGACACAGTGGATTATCCTGGGAAATCTGAGAGAACTGAAATCAATATTTGTGAAAAGCCCATAAATTAAATATTTAAATAATTTAAATATTTATCTAGTTCAGTTGTGAGTCTGTTGTGGACAGCATCTCGCATATATGCAAAATTGGTTTATGGAAAATGCCCTGATACAAACTGACACCATGTCAGAGCATATGAGTGGTTTAAAAAAATACTCCTTTTTCAGGAAAGCAAATTATTGGGTTCCTACTCCAGACGTGTTTATCCTACTCATGTCAGATAAGTTTCGTAAGATAAGAGTTGCTGCTGTTTTTTGCATGGCAACATAGTGGTCTTGCATTCCCAGATATCCAAATCCAAATGAGATTGCACTGTACGGCATGGGCCAAATTATTCTCTGAACACATCTCATATACCTCTGCCTTCCTCACCTCCAATCAAAAAAGGTTGTGCAGGGTTAAAGCAGAAGAGAATTTAGCTTTCCGAAATTTCCTATTTTTACCTTACGTCATAAAAGCAAGCAAAGCAGCTAAAAAGGGCAATGGCTCTGGTTTGCCTCCTTAAACATTGCTAATTCATAGAATCATAGAATGGTTTGGGTTGGAAGAGACCTTAAAGATCATCTAGTTCCAACCCCCCTGCCATGGGCAGGGATACTTTCCGCTAGATCAGGTTGCTCAAAGCCCCATCCAACCTGGCCTTGAACACTTCCAGGGATGGGGCATCCACAACTTCTCTGGGCAACCTCTTCCAGTGTCTCACCACCCTCACAGTAAAGAATTTCTTCCTAATATCTAAGCTAAATCTACCCTCTTTCAGTTTAAAACCATTATCCCTTTTCCTATTACTACAATCCCTGATAAAGAGTCCCTCCCCATCTTTCCCCCTTTAAGTACTGACAGGCTGCTGTAAGGTCTCCCCGAAGCCTTCTCTTCTCCAGGCTGAACAACCCCAACTCTCTCAGCCTGTCCTCATAGGGGAGGTGCTCCAGCCCCCTGATCATCTTTGTGGCCCTCCTCTGGACCCACTCCAACAGGTCCATGTCTTCCTTGTGCTGAGGACCCCAGAGCTGGATGGAGTACTCCAGGTGGGGTCTCACCAGAGCAGAGTGGAGGGGCAGAATCACCTCCCTTGACCTGCTGGCCACGTTTCTTTTGATGCAGCCCAGGATACGGCTGACTTTCTGGGCTGCAAGTGCACATTGCTGGCTCATATTCAGTTTTTCGTCCACCAGTACCCCCAAGCCCTTCTCGGCAGGGCTGCTCTCAATCAATTCAGCAGCCAGTCTGTATTGATACTGGGGGTTGCCCTGACCCAGGTGCAGGACCCTGCACTTGGCCTTGTTGAACTTCATGAGGTTCTCACGGGCCCACCTCTCTAGCCTATCAAGGTCCCTCTGGATGGCATCGCTTCCCTCCAGAGCATCAACTGCACCACTCAGCTTGGTGTCATCTGCAAACTTTGTGAGGGTGCACTCAATCCCACTATCCATGTCCCCGACAATGACGTTAAATAATACTGGTTCCAATACGGACCCCTGAGGGACACTACTCGTCACTGGTCTCCACCTGGACATCAAGCCGTTGACCGCAACTCTTTGAGTGTGACGATCCAGCCAAGTGACTCTTGGGTACGTGAGCATCTACGTGACGTACTTTTACAACCAGGTTCTCTACCTGGGCAGCAATATCTTGCCACAATGCGGCAGCCCAGATGGGTTTGCCTCTGCAGTTTATTATACAGTGGGGCCTCTTCAGCACGTGTCACCTCCTCCTCTGGGGATATGCCAAAATCTTTGCCTTCGGGCCAGTTCGTGATCACTTCCAAGATTCCTGGGCGACTGGGGTTTCCTATTCCGGCCCGTTGTGTGATCAGGGCGACCCACTTACTCCACGTAGCATCGGTTGCATGATGTGTAGAGGGGACGCTCCCTTTGAACATCCAGCCCAGCACCGGCAGTCGGGGTGCCAGGAGGAGCTGTGCTTCAGTACCAACCACTTCCGAAGCAGCTCGAACCCCTTCATATGCTGCCAATATCTCCTTCTCAGTTGGAGTGTAGCGGGCCTCGGATCCTCTGTATCCCCGACTCCAGAACCCCAGGGGTCGACCTCGAGTCTCCCCTGGTGCTTTCTGCCAGAGGCTCCAGGTAGGGCCATTCTCCCCGGCTGCGGTGTAGAGCACATTCTTTACATCTTGTCCTGCCCGGACTGGCCCAAGGGCTACTGCATGAACTATCTCCCGTTTAATTTGTTCAAAGGCTTGTTGTTGTTCAGGGCCCCATTTGAAGTCGTTCTTCTTCCGGGTCCCTTAATAGAGGGGGCTTACAATCAGGCTGTAATCTGGAATATGCATTCTCCAAAAGCCCACAACGCCTAAGAAAGCTTGTGTTTCCTTTTTGCTAGTTGGTGGGGACATGGCTGTTATTTTGTTGATCACATCCATTGGGATTTGACGACGTCCGTCCTGCCATTTTTTTCCTAAAAACTGGATCTCCTGTGCAGGTCCCTTGACCTTAATTTGCTTTATGGCAAAACCAGCCTTCAGAAGGATTTGGACTATTTTCTTCCCTTTCTCAAAAACTTCTTCTGCTGTGTTGCCCCATACAATGATGTCATCAATGTATTGCAGGTGTTCCGGAGCCTCACCCTGTTCCAGTGCGGTGTGGATCAGTCCATGGCAAATGGTAGGGCTGTGTTTCCACCCCTGGGGCAGTCGGTTCCAGGTGTACTGGACGCCCCTCCAAGTGAAAGCAAACTGTGGCCTGCACTCTGCTACCAAAGGGATTGAGAAGAACGCATTAGTTATATGAATTGTGGCGTACCATTTGGCTGCCTTTGACTCCAGTTCGTATTGGAGTTCTAGCACGTCCGGCACGGCAGCACTCAGTGGCGGCGTGACTTCGTTCAGGCCACGGTAGTCTACTGTTAGTCTCCACTCTCCATTGGACTTTCACGCTGGCCATATGGGACTGTTAAAGGGTGAGTGAGTCTTGCTGATCACTCCTTGGCTCTCCAGTCGACGAATCAGCTCATGGATGGGGATCAGGGAATCTCGATTGGTGCGGTATTGTCGCCGGTGCACTGTTGTGGTAGCGATTGGTACCTTCTGTTCTTCAACCTTCAGCAACCCCACAACAGAAGGATCCTGTGAGAGACCAGGCAAGGTGGACAGCTGTTTAATTTCCTCCGTCTCCAGGGCAGCTATACCAAAAGCCCACCGGTACCCTTTTGGGTCCTTGAAATACCCTCTCCTGAGGTAGTCTATGCCAGGGATGCACGGAGCCTCTGGGCCAGTCACAATGGGGTGCTTCTGCCACTCATTCCCGGTCAGGCTCACTTCGGCCTCCAATACAGTTAACTCTTGGGATCCCCCTGTCACTCCAGAAATACAAATGGGTTCTGCCCCTTCATAGCTTGATGGCATCAGGGTACACTGTGCACCGGTGTCTACTAGAGCCTTATACTCCTGTGGATCTGATGTGCCAGGCCATCGAATCCACACAGTCCAGTAAACCCGGTTGTCCCTTTCCTCCACCTGGCTGGAGGCGAGGCCCCTCTAGTTCTGGTCATAGTATCTGCTTCTCACTTCTTGCAAACATGAGTCAAGAATTCCTTCATTACAATTACAATCCAAAGTAAGATCAGCCCTTCTACTCTGTCTGGGGAACTGTTCACTGGAAACTGGACCGTCATGAGACAGGTTTTTCCTGAGAACTGGAGTAGCAGTTTTCCTGGAAGAACCCCCTTTTGTAGTTGTTTTTCCTTGCAACTCACGTACCCGTGCCTCTAGGGTCAAGGTAGGTTTTCCATCCCACTGCCTCATGTCCTCTCCGTGGTCACGCAGGTAAAACCACAGGGTGCCCCGTGGTGTGTACCTTCTATATCCTCTCTCTTGAGCAGAACACTGACTCTTAATGGCTGAGATACTGGTCCGTACAGGTGGGGAATAGGACATACCCTCTTTGAGTTGCTGGACCTCCCGAGACAGTTTCTCCACAGCTGAGACAAGGGAGGAGGAGACAGTTTCTTCGTATTCCCGGAGTCTGCCAACCACGACATCCACCGTTGGTGCTTCTTCCTCTTTGCAGCACAGTACTGCCAATGAACTGGCATACGACGCTGGTGCGATCCGTACCAACTTCCACCACATGGGTCGGGTGCACTGGACGTCATCTGGATCTTTGGGCGTTTGCTCGTTGTCCCGGTCACAATAAACCACCTCCAGCACGCCTAATTCTCTCAGGTACTGGATACCTCTCTCCATAGTGGTCCATTTGCTTGGGCGATATATGACATCTTCCTTGAAGGGATACCTTTCCTTCACGCCTGACAGCAGTCGTCTCCAGAGGCTGAGGGCCTGTGTCCCTTTTCCAATTGCTTTGTCAATGCCCCCTTCCCTGGAAAGGGATCCCAGCTGTTTGGCTTCCTTCCCCTCTAATTCCAGGCTACTGGCCCCATTATCCCAGCATCGGAGTAGCCAGGTAACAATATGCTCGCCTGGACGACGGCTGAAATCTTTCCGCATATCTCGCAACTCACTCAGGGATAGGGATCGGGTGGTTTCCGTCTCGTTTATGAGTTCTTCCTCTTCCTCCTCCCCTCCTCGTGATGGCCCTGCTTTTCCATCATCCCTTTCTAAATGACTTGACAAAACCAGGACAACGGGGTAAAGGAAGAAGTAGGGAGAGAAGAAGGAGGAAGGAAAAAAGGAGAAAAGGAGACAGCGGGTATGACAGAGAGGGTGGTAAAGGGAAAAGAAAAGAAAAGAAGATATGGTAAGACTAAGAAGAGCAATATCTGCTAAAAGTCAGTATAAGTGTGGGCACAGGGATAGCCACAGTGGCAATGCTCAGAGAACATGAATTAATGGAGAGCGGAGGTTGCTGGAAGGGCAAACACAGAACTCTGTTGGGGTTTTTTATGCAGATATTATTTTACTATTTAATGGCATGTTCTGCAGCTAGAGCAGGCCACCATTTGCTTTTTGCCAATGAAGTCCCACTCCTAGCTTGCAGCGAGAGTAGAGAGGCAACCTAGCCCTTCCTAAAGGATGCACTTGTGTCCTGGTTTCAGCTGGGATAGAGTTAAATTTCTTCCTAGTGCTGTGTTTTGGATTTAGTATGAGAAGAATGTTGATAACACACTGATGTTTTCAGTTCTTGCTAAGTTCCCTCCTAATCAAGGACATCTTCCATGCTCTACCAAGTGCACAAGAGGCTGGGAGGGAGCATAGCTGGGACAGCTAGCCCAGCTGGCCAACGGGGTATTCCATACCATGTGACGTCATGCTCAGTATATGAATGGTAGGCATGGTCCAGGAAGTAGTGATCGCTACTTGGTTATCGGTCAGTGCGGGTGGTGAGCAATTGCATTGTGCATCACTCATTTTGTATATTTTATCATTATCATTATTATTATTATTATTATTTTCCTTTTTCTGTTCTATTAAACTGTCTTTATGTCAACCCACAAGTTTTTCTCACTCTTACCCTTCCGATTCTCTCCCTGTCCCACTGTGAGGGGAGGAGTGAGCGAGCGGCTGCGTGGTGTTGGCTGCCTGCTGGGTTAAACCACGACAATTTGATTACCTGGCTGAAAGAGAGGGAAAGGGAGCAAAAAAAGTGTGTTCTCAGAAGGACAGAATGAGAAAGGGAAGGCGTCAGACAAATGGCAGACACAAACCAAAGCTTATGTGTTTTAAGATCCTGGCCAGGAGATAAGGTCGAAAGGTAGACAGAAAGGAAAGGTGTTTGAGGATGCTTGAGGTGAAAAAAAAAAACCCTGCCAAAGGTGGAAAGCAGAAGAGGCAGAATCATAGAATCATAGAATCATAGAATCATACAGGTTGGAAAAGACCTCTAAGATCATCGTGTCCAACCGTCAACCCAACACCACCATGCCCACTACACCATGTCCCTAAGGGCCTCATCTACACGTCTTTTAAATACCTCCAGGGATGGTGACTCCACCACTTCCCTGGGCAGCCTGTTCCAAGGCCTGACCACTCTTTCAGTAAAGAAATTTTTCCTAATGTTCAATCTAAACCTCCCTTGGCACAACTTGAGGCCATTTCCTCTTGTCCTATCGCTAGTTACTTGGGAGAAGAGACCAACACCCACCTCGCTACACCCTCCTTTCAGGTAGTTGTAGAGTGCGATGAGGTCTCCCCTCAGCCTCCTCTTCTCCAGGCTAAACAACCCCAGTTCCCTCAGCCGCTCCTCATAAGACTTGTGCTCCAGGCCCTTCACCAGCTTCGTTGCCCTCCTCTGGACGCCCTCCAGCACCTCCATGTCCTTCTTGTAGTGAGGGGCCCAAAACTGAACACAGTATTCGAGGTGCGGCCTCACCAGTGCCGAGTACAGGGGCACGATCACCTCCCTATTCCTGCTGGCCACACTATTTCTGATACAGGCCAGGATGCCGTTGGCCTTCTTGGCCACCTGAGCACACTGCCGGCTCATGTTCAGCCGGCTGTCAACCAGTACCCCCAGGTCCTTTTCCTCTGGGCAGCTTTCCAGCCACTCTTCCCCAAGCCTGTAGCGTTGCCTGGGGTTGTTGTGGCCGAAGTGCAGGACCCGGCACTTGGCTTTGTTGAACCTCATACAGTTGGCCTTGGCCCATCGATCCAGCCTGTCCAGGTCCCTCTGCAGAGCCTTCCTACCCTCCAGCAGATCAACACTCCCGCCCAACTTGGTGTCGTCTGCAAACTTACTGAGGGAGCACTCGATCCCCTCGTCCAGATCATTGATGAAGATATTGAACAGGACCGGCCCCAAAACTGAGCCCTGGGGAACACCGCTCGTGACCGGCCGCCAACTGGATTTAACTCCGTTCACCACAACTCTCTGGGCTCGGCCGTCCAGCCAGTTTTTTACCCAGCGAAGAGTGTACCTGTCTAGGCCGTGAGCCGCCAGCTTCTCTAGGAGAATGCTGTGGGAGACAGTGTCAAAGGCCTTACTGAAGTCCAAGTAGACCACATCCACTGCCTTTCCCTCATCCACTAGGCGGGTCACCTGGTCATAGAAGGAGATCAGGTTCTTCTCTTCAGAAGTGAAGAGAGGAGAGCAGAACTGGCCAGCTAGAAACATGAGAGGGAACAAATGTGAGCAACACACCTGGGAAATTCATAGCACTCCTGCCAAATGCTCAGCAGAGCAAGACTGTCAGTGAAGAGGGGATGGGGCTGAGGATGAAGGGGGAAAAGCAGTGACGGGTGAGCACAGCAAAACAGCTGAGCATGGAGATCCTGGGGACGGAAGAGAGGCCAGTGCCCTCATACACAGAAGAAAGCTGCACAAACAGGTGCAGAGACAAAACACGCTCGTGTGTGTGTGCCTGTGCATTAGGCATGGCTCAAGCTCCGGCAGCCACATCTCCATGCCAGCACCATTAATTCTTTGTTTCGAGATAAAGTGAGTTGTGCAAAGTCAGCATGGGCTGATCTCCATATAAGGGTACTGGTGCTGGCAGCCAGCGCAGCTGGGATGCCCACAGCACAGGTGCCACCGCTGGTGGTCACGGCGCAAGGGTGGCTGCCACTTCTCCCTGGGCTTGGCATTTAAGCAGGGAAAGTCTCCAGAGACTGCCGAGTCTGAGGCCAAAACTGAAAGGAGGGTAGGTTGCCAAACCGAGCGCCTAAGTTGTTAGGGAAAAAAAGTCAGCAATTCTTAAACAAATATCTTTCATAAACACGATGCCATTTGGACTGCATTGCTGGGAGCATGCCTGTGTGTTGCTGCGATTAACTCACATATTTGCCTTTCAGAGATTCAGGGAGATTTGTGCTACATGGGCCTGAACTTGAAAGGTAGTAAGCGCTCTCATCTCGTGGTTGGCAGCTCCAGTAGGTACCACATCCTCCGCAGGATCAGGCCACTGCCTGGGACTGGCCTCACCAGAACTGGAGCCACACATTTCAAGAGGGATAAATGACACTCCCCCAAGAGCCGTGTGCCTATGTGGTGAGTGAGCAAAGTGGAGTTATTAAGAGTATTCACAAGTCACGTTTTTTTAATACAGAATTCTAAATCACAAAACAGGGCCCCAAAATTTTAGGTGAATTAGGCCATGAAGTGGCCTGGCATTTCTAGAATAGCCTGCCTCCATTCCCTCGCATACTGAGTGCCTTACTCCCCGAGGACTTACATACCCTCAAATGACTACATCTAGATATATAGCTGTCAGTATAGCCTCTGCTCTGAGAGATAGCCTTCAGAGCACGTAGTCACCAGACATACAATTTGAGCTACTCTAAAAATGACTCTCCTTTGTCAGCTAGCTCTACGCTTTATTGATGTGTCACATTATATATAAAAATGGAATGTAGTTAAGAGGGTTAACGAGAACAATCTTTTTTCTTCCATCCTTTGGGACATTCCACTGTTACAATCCGATTATCCCTGTTTACCAGTCACCAAGTCCTCTGTATCGTGTGCTGCTGAACCTCATTTCCTCTTGTCTTGGCCACAGCCACGCACTCTAATTTGGTCACATCAAATCAGTGTTAACGCAGGTCAGCCAAGGTACCAGTGGCTCTGCACAGTACAGCTCTCTGTACTGCATTTTGGGGAGGCAGTGCCACCCCAGCATGCTGGGAGCCTCATCAAGGCGGGTGATCTGAGCACATTGCTTAAGAGCTATAGATTCTTCTGGTGAACTAAGGCTTTTCCTGGAGGTCTTTATTGCACAATCTGCAGTGATTAAGGCTTCCATGTTCTCAAAAGGAAATGAATATTTTGCAGGCTACGTAAGGAAGAATTTGGGAACTTAGAAGGCTAGGAGGGAAAGAATACACCAGAATGTAATTGGGTGAAAGATTAAACACTTCAAAAATTGCTTCAAATGTAGGAGAATGAGAGGGGTGAAATCATTTCAGTTAACATCAAATTCACTGAAAGTTGTAGCATCAGGAGGAAACAATTTGCAAATTTTAGCTGGATTCACCAATCACCTTCATTTAGAAAACAGAAGGGGATTTTATAAAAAGTTAAAATGTTTTGAAGATTTTGAATTGCCATGATTCATTCTGAAAAAGTCAAGTGCTGCTTGACTGGAAGCTTTGTTTTTCCACTTTTTATTTGGTAAAGGCCCTTTTAAAATAGACCTATGCATTAAGAAAAAGATCAAGGAAGAAATATGTAACTTGAAACTAAATAAAACATTTTGGGTGAAAAGAAACAAAGCATTTTGTGGAGATTATTTTTTCAAGAAAAATGAAAAATTCCATTTCAAGTTCACCTGCCTTACATCTATTCCTCTCCATTTATCAGTATGATCGGCAAGGCAAAAACTCATAAAACACATAGCTCTAATGAATTATTATAGTGAGTTCCACTTCCTTCTCAGGAATAGCCTATATAAAAGATGGGTCTGTTGTGTGAAACCCCGTTACTGCTGTGAAGTGTGCTCAGTACCAAGGTATTTAGCATACCTTATTATCCTTGGCAGCTCTGGTGTACATTGTTGTGCCAATAATGTTATTGAAAACAAAGAGAAGGCAACTTGGCCAATTCTTTGATAACCAAAACTAATTGCTAAGATTTGAGCCCAATAGTGGGGTATGGGAAAGCTTCCCATAACGCTAATGCTTAAAAAAATGTTTATCTCATTGTTCATTTTTTTAACAAACTATAGTTGAAATATAGCTTAATTTCATAAGATTTTGAGAACATGTGCAATGCTTACAATCTTTGAACAGGTCATTTCTCACATGTCACATTAAAAACATACTGAAAATCCTATTCTTCATCCTTGTACGCCCTTTGTAAATCAGTGGAGTCTGGGAACACAACACATGTAATTCAGATGAGGATTGGGCCTGTTATCCTCTTTCTGACTGTGCTGCAGAGGTAGTTTAGGCGCAGTAACAGCTCCCTTCTTTAAATAGTCCATAATACATTGGCTAGAAAGACCAAGGAGGAGGAGCTCAAGCATTTGCTTCAACTTCTTCATAATAAGTACCATTGTAATGAGCTTTAATAGTATCACTTGAAGGAAGAGCATTTCCTCCCTCCACAGAAACTGCTTTGTGAATCTGTACAAAAGTGTCCTATTCTTCCTTCAGTGAACTAAGGCTTTGGTTAGGATCAGTTTCAGTGGCGAATTTCAGGAATGAAAAATGTATATTTTTATGCTACTGGACACACTGGGAAAATTTTGCTGAAAGATCTCCTTCTGTGACAATACTTCTGCAGCTGCACATGAAAATCTTATTAAAATATATTTTATTTATTAACTCCTATTTTGAAATAGAGGAGATTTGGGACCAACAAACTCATTTAATAAATTATAGAGGGAGGGAGTACTTGATCTTAGATAGGCTCATATTGCCTTTAATTTTGGTTATATGGTAAATAATGTAATCATGGGGGCAATATACATAATACAGTAATGGGTACACTGAAACTGTATTTAAATGAATATCTAATTTATCAGAAATATTAGTCAGAGAGAACAGAGATGGTGTATTGAAAACAAAAGAAATCTTCAAAGAGAAGTGGGAGTTTAAGGCATGTGAGACGTCTGAAAGATTACAGACAGTTAATTTAAAGGTGAGAAACTGGAAATGTATATAAATAGCTGCCTGTTGACATTTTTTATAATGGAAGTCATACCTAAGAAATGAAGAAATGGAAGCGCAACCAATTTTAAATGTAGGAATGGGAAATTGTCTTTTTCCTTAGTGTTATCCTGTGAAACTCACAGCTGGAAGATAATATTGTGGTCAAGAGCTAGCAGAAATTTAGTATTTCTTATTTATCTAGGAAAAAAACATATAAAGAGAGGCAAACTACCTAACTTCATGGTATAAATCATCAGCTAAGAATACAAGGGGTGGTTAGTTCGTAGACTTATTTTTCGTTTGCAAGGTTTCTTGCTCCTTCCTCTGAAGTACTTACCCTAGCCAATCTCAGAGGCAGGATGCTGGACACGAAAGGACGTCCGACTGACTCTGTGTCAGTTCCTATTGCCCTCCCCCCTGGAAAGAGCCAGTGGATACAGAGCACTTTTGGGTGGGAAAAAGAGACGAGATAACTTAGAAAATGTTGGCCTGCTGTACGTGCGAGATATAAATATTGCCTTGTCATGGCTGGAGGTTTGGGAGGCCTCAGACTGACTGGAGACATCGTGTTGTCATATGCCAGCCCATTGGAAAACAGCTGGGAAGTCACCACAGAACAAATTACTATTCACGAGGCAAAACCCTAAAACAAAGCCTGTCCTTCAAATCCTGGTGGCCCAGTAGGATGCAGCACAGTTTAGGACACTGGGGCATCAGCTGCACAGCCGGAGGACCTCAATGGTGTATTGCCAAGAGCACGATGGCTGTGTCTCATTTGCATGTTCAGGGTCAGATTTTAAGCAGAGTTCAATGCACACAGAGACCTGCAAGTAAACACAGCACTTCTTCAAACCCATAGAGAGAAAGGGTGTACACAGTGGTTTGAGAAGTAGGGGAACAAGATGTATCAAATGAGAGACAGGCACAGCACCCACTCTCTGAAACCATGGCCAGCTTTATTTCTGACACAATGCACAGTGGTTTCAAACTGTTGGGTGATTATGTTCCTTGGGCTTGTTCAGACCTGTAATAGGAAATTCCTGCTCACAAATATATCAGTATTTCCAAAGAGCCTTGTACAAACAGCAGCCCTCACATATAACCATCACCAACTAGGCAGCTCTACAAATTCATCATGCTTTCTTGACAGTGTCTGTGCTACAGCACCATTACTTAATCAGTTCTACCTCAGCTTTCATCTCAGCTTCTTCTAGGGTCTTTCCAAGACGGGCTGTAGAGGAGCTGGACCTGGGAATGGTGAGGATACATGCATTCCTCACACCCTTCCGTTCTTAAAACTAGGGCAGCAGACAAGAGAAGAGGGAGGACATGGATCCCTCTTTCCTTCCCAGGGTAGGAAAGGTCTAACCAACACATGCTCGGAGCTGTCCCACCTGCTCCTCCTGCAACTGGACAACAGGAATCAGGCATGCTCAAACAGTCCCGACTGTGGAGCCAAGAAAACCCATGACTTCCTGTTGTTGCTTTGGAGTTATTTGGGCTTTCTTTCTGCACAGAGTACCTGAGTCTTCCTAGCCAGGGGCTAGCAAGTCAGTGGAGCAACATAAATGAGACATCAGGCATGTTGTTTCTACTGGCAGCTCACGTGCAAGGCTTAATGAAGATGGCAACAGGCATAGGAAGGCTAGTAGCAGGAATCTGGCTTAAAGAAATAGGAAGGTGAGACCCTGCTTTAGCATCCCCAGTTCTGCACGTTCACAAACTGAAGCAGAGAGGTCCCTTCAAGCAGACATCTGCAAGTGCGGGCTCAGTGTTATCACTCAGAGAGCACAGAGGATCCCGTGCAGTTCCCAGCCCAGCCCTCTGCCTCCTATGCGAGGAGATGTGACGTGTGCTGGGGAGGAAACCATTATATGCCCATGGGAGGATTATATAGGCATAATGAAAAGGGTCACACAGGGCCTTAAGAATGTTGTCTAGATTTCCTTGGAGTCATCTGATCAAAGATACTCCTAAGTCAAGGAGAAGAATTACCAGACTAACTACTGGGGATAGAAGTAGGCGTTAGCATGCATATTGCTGCAGCGGAGGATTCAATGGTTCTCTTCAAAAAATAAACACACTAGGAATATTTAGACAAAGACATCCTAGGATCAGATATACTAGTGGAGGATCTTGGAGCAGGGATGGATTTCTTCGATGCTCCACTGGGGAAGACTAGATACTGAAGAGACTGATGCTCTTGCAGTGGGTGGGTTAAGGAAAAAAGAATCAGCTGTCTGATAGACTCAGCTGCTGGAGCAGAGGCCTGAAGTGTGATATTGCCCAGTGCTTGCCTTGAGGTCTCATACAGTGTACACTCTTCTGATCTTATTTCTTATGCACTATGGAAAAGATGGAGGAGCATGTTGGGGTTGAACATCCCTTACCTACCTGCGCTCTTGCTCTTGCCCTGGAGATCCCAGGAGGATTCATGTTCAGTGATGTTCCTCACTGATATAACTCTCCAAGTTGTTTGGGGATCAGCAACCTGTGGGGTAATTACAGCCTCTGGTATGTCTTCTCCTTGTTTACCTGTACTAAACAATGGGTCTGCAGAGAACTTGAACAGCTGAAAAACGGTCGTCTTAAAAGAAAGATACAAAGCAATTTCATTCTCAATCCTGAGGTTACAGATTGAGTTAATTTCAGACTAGATATAAGGAAGAAACTTTTTATGATGAGGGTGGTGAAACACTGGCACAGGTTGCCCAGAGAGGTGGTAGATGCCCCATCCCTGGAAACATTCAAGGTCAGGTTGGACAGGGCTCTGAGCAACCTGATCTAGTTGAAGATGTCCCTGCTCATTGCAGGGGGGTTGGACTAGATGACCTTTAAAAGTCCCTTCCAACCCAAACTATTCTATGATTCTATGATTCTATGATTAATTTAGATACAGAATCAATTAAGCTGGTAGGATCAAAGTTGCTCCTAATATTCAGAATGCCAACAGAGCAATTCTTCTCACATGCATATCAAAATGCTGAGAAGTTAATGTACTAGCTAAAACCCAGTACTTAATGTAGATACATGATTCTACCAGAAACATGTTCAGGGATCATATTATCCTTTCTGTTCCTCCAAAGCTGAATACCTAAAGTGAGTTCCAGTGCTGTCATGAACAAAGCCATGCATGTGTTTGCTTCTGAATGCATTTTCCAGGGAAAGATGGTGATAACAGGAACCTTTGAGATTGTCCATATTGGACTTGAAGTGACATGAAGACATTCACTAGGACTTGGAGGAGTCACCTGTACACTCCTGTTATTTACAGGAGACACCTGTAACAAAGCTGCAAGCTCTGTTTTATTCAAACTCAGTGAATCTGCACTGTCTAGCTGGTTATTGAGTCCTTCTTTCTACACAGACAGAGCCACATGCTCTTAGAATCATAGAATCATAGAATAATTTAGGTTGGAAAAGACCTTTAAGATCATCAGTCCAACCGTAAACTTAACACTGCCAAGTCCACCACTAAACCATGGCCCTAAGCGCCACGTCTACATGTCTTTTAAATACCTCCAGGGATGGTGACTCCACCACTTCCCTGGGCAGCCTGTTCCAAGGCTTGACAACCCTTTCGGTGAAGAAATTTTTCCTAATGTCCAATCTAAACCCCCCCTGGTGCAACTTGAGGCCATTTCCTCTCGTCCTATTGCTAGTTACTTGGGAGAAGAGACCAACACCCACCTCGCTACAACCTCCTCCCAGGTAGTTGTAGAGAGCGATGAGATCTCCCCTCAGCCTCCTTTTCTCCAGACTAAACAACCCCAGTTCCCTCAGCCGCTCCTCATAAGACTTGTGCTCCAGGCCCTTCACCAGCTTCGTTGCCCTTCTCTGGACACGCTCCAGCACCTCCATGTCCTTCTTGTAGTGAGGGGCCCAAAACGGAACACAGTATTCGAGGTGCGGCCTCACCAGTGCCGAGTACAGGGGCACGATCACCTCCCTAGTCCTGCTGGCCACACTATTTCTGATACAGGCCAGGATGCCGTTGGCCTTCTTGGCCACCTGGGCACACTGCTGGCTCATGTTCAGCCGGCTGTCAATCAGCACCCCCAGGTCCTTTTCCTCTGGGCAGCTTTCCAGCCACTCTTCCCCAAGCCTGTAGCGTTGCATGGGGTTGTTGTGGCCCAAGTGCAGGACCCGGCACTTGGCCTTGTTGAACCTCATACAGTTGGCCTCGGCCCGTCAATCCAGCCTGTCCAGGTCCCTCTGCAGAGCCTTCCTACCCTCGAGCAGATCAACACTCCCGCCCAACTTGGTGTTGTCTGCAAACTTACTGAGGGTGCACTCGATCCCCTCATCCAGATCATTGATAAAGATATTGAACAGGACCAGCCCCAAAACTGAGCCCTGGGGAACACCGCTTGTGACCGGCCGCCAACTGGATTTAGCTCCGTTCACCACAACTCTTTGGGCCCGGCCATCCAGCCAGTTTTTTACCCAGCGAAGAGTACGCCCGTCCAAGCCATGAGCAGCCAGTTTCTCCAGGAGAATGCTGTGGGAAACGGTGTCAAAGGCTTTACTAAAGTCCAGGTAAACAACATCCACAGCCTTTCCCTCATCCACTAAGCAGGTCACCTTGTCATAGAAGGAGATCAGGTTGGTCAAGCAGGACCTGCCTTTCATAAACCCATGCTGACTGGGCCCGATCACCTGCTTGTCCTGTACATGCCACGTGATGGCACTCAAGATGATCCATAACCTTCCCTGGCACCGAGGTCAGACTGACAGGCCTGTAGTTCCCCAGATCCTCCTTCCGGCCCTTCTTGTAGATGGGCGTCACATTTGCTACCCTCCAGTCAACTGGGACCTCCCCGTTTAGCCAGGACTGCTGATAAAGGATTGAAAGTGGCTTGGTGAGCACTTCCGCCAGCTCCCTCAGTACCCTCGGGTGGATCCCATCCGGCCCCATAGACTTGTGAGCGTCCAGGTGGTGTAGCAGGTCGCTAACCATTTCCCCTTGGATTATGGGGGTTTCATTCTGCTCCCCAGCCCTGTCTTCCAGCTCAGGGGGCTGGGTACCCAGAGAACAACTGGTCTTACTATTAAAGACTGAGGCAACGAAGGCATTAAGTACCTCAGCCTTTTCCTCAGCCTTTGTCACTATGTTTCCCCCACATCCAATAAAGGATGGAGATTCTCCTTAGCCCTCCTTTTGTTGCTAATGTATTTATAGAAACATTTTTTATTGTCTTTTACTGCAGTAGCCAGATTAAGTTCTAGTTGGGCTTTGGCCCATCTAATTTTCTCCCTGCATAACCTCACGACATCCTTGTACTCCTCCTGAGTTGCCTGAATGTACTTCAGCTTTTCTTGTTAGCTAACTAGAAAAAATGTTCCTAGTGAGATGATATATAATCAGTAATTTTGTCTTACCAAAGAAAAGACAAATGACTGCTGCGTCTTAGCATGAGATTTGCTGTTGTTGTGGGAGAATTATTGATTTGTTGCTCCAGTCCGGGACACTTTCTGACCTGCAGCAACTGATGTTTTATTTCATCCAATTTCCAAACATGAAACAATATGGTAATTTGCTATTGCTGCAGGATGTTTGCTGGTTATCAATGTAAAAAGAAACCACATAATAGCTATCATTGCCTTGATTCTCATAGTTTCTCATTCTCATTGGTGGTTGATGCTATCTCCACTTGAAAACAAGACAACAGATTTTCTTGACTGAATTTAATGACCTAGCTACGCTCATTTTAAGCTTGCTTGACTTCCTTCATGGCAGTCACTTACCATTACTGTCGCACGCAGCTGCTTCTTTCCTAAGTGGGTTCATTTGCAAGATTTTATGGAGAACTTTTTCCTACATAATTTAAAACGCTTGAAAAATGAAAAAGATATAGGCTAAAAAAAGAACATGGAAAGCTCAGAGAGCATTCCAGTACACGGAAAGCACTGGGGGAAGCTCCAAAATGCTGCAGGAGTGCTATTGTTAATGCAGAAACTTAATAAGGGCCTGAGCTGCGTGGGAGTGGAGGGGACTCTCAGTCAGCTGGAAGAGCATGGCAGCAGCCTGTGGAAGCAAGGCTGCAGTGCAGAAAGCCCTAGAAAACCAAGAAAATGTTCTGAAGTAGCACTTAAGGAGAACAGAGCTTCCAAAGGAGGATGGAGAAGGATGGACTAGAGACGCGATCTCCTCTTCAGTGACCTGGATGGAAGGAATACCTTGGGTCTCTCCCCGCGGAGCATCCTCTCTGGTCCTTAGTCACTCTCAGCGCTCTTCTCTGAGCCACCTTCACTGCTTCAGCATCGCTTTGGGTGTACAGCTATCCAAACACTCCAAGAAGAGATGCACGTGTACCAAATATGGACAGAGGCACAGTCTGCCTGGTGACAGCAGATGATAGTTTGGCACCTCCTCCCACGACCTCCTCCAGCCCTCACGAGTGGCCTATAGATGGGGTCTTCCCCTCTGCACAGCTGAGAGGGAAACGTGGCATTCCCTGTGTGCTGGAAGAGGATGGGGAGACCTCGCTTGGCAGGGAGGTTGCCAATTTTGCTGTGCCCCCACAGTCTTTGACTTTGACTACAGAACTTGTGGATCCTCTTGCTCTATTTGGAGAGGCCCCCATGTAGCTGCCTATCTACCACGCTTTCCATCTCCTTTTTCCAGTGATTGCTTTCCTGTCCTGTAAGCCTGGTTTGCATTTGTGCCCAGGAGCATGGTCTTACAGTTGGCTTTTCTGAAATGCACGTTGCTTGCCCACTGCCAATGACACGGAGCCCTCCAGAGCACTGTGTATCAGCAGCCCGTCCCTCTTCCACTTCTCAATCTTTATGTCAGTTGTAAATTCTGTTTGCAATGGTATTACATTTTTTTCAAGCCATTGATCAAATTATAAAATGGCACAGGCTGCAGTGGAAGTACATTTAACTGGCAAATACTCACATGGAATTACGTATGTGACATATTAAGTAGAGTATTTAATTCATTGATGTGCTATTGATGCTTAAATAAAAATATCATATAGAACCAAATAAAATGTCTTTTTATGTCAACACTTCTAAGAGCACTCAACATACAATCTCAAAAAACCCAGCAGCCTACCTTGGGAAGATTGATTTACCACAACTCTGTGTATCTTGGCTTAAATTATATTGCCATCTCTCTATTTTTTTGTTAATTGAAACCTTTATCAACATTATTCTTCCTAAGATCAAGATCAGGATGAGTCCTAGACTTATTTAGTTGCTTTCTCATTTTAAGTATTAGCTCCAAAATAGCTGCCTCCCAGTTCTCTGGAACTTCTCCAGGGCTCCAGAAGGTATTAAAAATAAGCAGTGTTGATCCACAAGCTTTTTTTTAATGTTCAGATATATTATCTTGATTTACAGATTTTACTTTTTCATAGCTTCAGTTTTCTATTATCCTTTATTATCTTTGCAATGAAGAGTGTTTCATTGTTATGAATATTTAAAAAAAAAATGTACTGACCACTTGTGACATTCCATCATAATTATTGACAGTTCCTCTATTTCAATCCACAATTTTATGTGTTACTTTTGTTCCTGGATATCTGCTGCTACCTGCATGAGATTCCTTCTTGTGTTCTTTTCCTTCCCCTATTAGTCTTTTACAGCATCTGGCTTCCTCTTTATATTAATTGTTATCAACTTTCCCTGTTTCTTTTTATTTTGTATTTTCTCTTTTCTTTCTTTTTTTTTTTTTTTGCTCTTGCACTTTACTTTTGTAAAGCTGTTTTTAAATCAATGTAAATTTATGTTCTGATTATAGGTTACAATTTTAAACTACATATATTTGTAAATAACTCTAAGTCAGTCATTAGTCACAGTTTCTTATTTATATTCTTTCCTCTGATTTGACTTATAATTATTTTCAAGTTTGAGATCTAGTCCCTTGAAAAGGTCATCTCTCTATACGTTTATTTATATATGCAAAACATACCACATACATATATATTTGTTTACACATAAAATGACAAAATCATGTGTCCTGATCACTTTTTTCTAAACAAACATTAACTTGTAATTTTATAAGCAATTTTTCTTTATCCGATAATACAAAAGGTCTGATACAGAATTCCCTGGGTTGGATATAACCTGTTCTGAGGCATCCTTAAAATTCCAAGGACACTGAAACACTGACAGCATGAGACCACCAAAAAGTCAATAAGAGTTCACTGATCTCTATGACATGAGCTGAATGAAAAATTTATCATTGTCATTTTCCTTCTTTACTGTAATTTGCTCAATTCTGGAAATTATCCTGCTTGGAAAAGCTATTGGGCACATATTTAAAGTTTAGCACATGCTGAAGAACTTTACAGAATGAGACTGAATTTAAGCACATTTTTAAATGATTCTCTGGTACCTCTAGCATCCATCTGAAAAATGTCACAAAAATACAGAAACAACAATTGCTGTTAGCAGATATTATTCAAATGTTTAAAATTAAGCATATGCTTATCATCACTGCTACGCTGCAGCAGGTGTGTTCAGACTATAACTTGTTATACACTACAGTATAACATCTGTGGGTAATTAAGAGGTCAAATATATCTATATCCCACAGGGTTCACATTTGTGAGCTTGCAGATGAAATGTTCATGGCCTGCTCTCCACAGCCTTCATCCAGCAAAGTACTTGAGGATCTTCAGAAATGAGAGCGAGTAAATGATCCCACTAAATCATAGGGCTATTGCTATGTTTAAAGGCCTTACTGATTTAGGACTGATTTAGCAAACACTATGAGTACTAAGCAACCAACTTTTCATCATTAAAACCTGCCATCACTCTTTTTGAAATAGCACCTGTCAAAGCTCATCAGTGTCCTGGCTAGCATATCTACAACTGCTTAGCAGTCTTGTATTGAAACATTTATTTGCTGAAAATGTGCCTTTGCTGAAATAAAAAATAGCAGCAAATCAAAACATCAGCTGCATCAATAAATGCTCCTTGGCTCCTGGAATGAGTTTCTGGACAAGGAGAATGACAGAGAGAGCGCATGTACAAGCCCTGCCGCAAATACACTGATGTTCAGAGCTTCACTTCACCTGGAGAGGGAAAAGCCTCCCGCCATGAGTGATTTAGTGCCCAGGGCAAAACTCCTCTTTCTAGCCCAATGAATATTTAATTACTTACACATTGTGAATCAATGCCAGCAGGAGAAAGTGTCTCCTAAACAAATTCCCAGTATGAATCAGATGGAACAAGGATTTGAACTTGTCTCCAATGCCTTAAAAGGGTGCCTTGAAAAGCAGGTGAGTTGTTATACTGGAGTTTGTAGGGATTGGAGATAGGTTTTGCCTCCCATTTCCGGATAAGGAAGGAAAAATAGTAAAAGGAGCATTAAGATTAACATGTCAGAGTTAAAAAGGTATATGCTGCAGCGCCTCTGTTGCAGTATTATAGGGCAGGACTGAAAAAAAAAAAAAAGGATTGTATCTCTATGTATATCTGACCTCTTGAAGAATGTGGAAGTAAAGAGCAGAATGGAGAAGGGCTGATTGCAAAGAGGAAGCAGATGTAGTCCTGACTGAAGTAATGAAACCGTGAGTTTGCAACCACACCATGAGAAGTGAGAGCATGTGCAATACTACCTATGCTTTGAGGGAAGGGGCTGAAACCCCAGAACTCTCCTCTTCCCCAGAGGAATTGGATCCTTACTCAAAACAAGAGGAGGGGAAAAAAGAGCTAGCAGTATTTTTCCTTTTCTCTTCTATTCGTTGGCTTGTTTTAGATTGAAGAAAACAAATCAAAACCTGTGGAAGGAGTGGAGAGACGCTTGTGTTCCTGCTGGACTTGCTTGGCCTTAGAAAGCAAAATGAAAGCAAGGATCATCTAATCCATGAAGCATGAAGTTTAATGGAACGAGGGGCCAGGCCCGGCCTCCCAGCCAGCCACCTTGCAGAGTTGGTGTCTCACAGCTAGATCTGCTATAATAAGCCCTACAAGCCCTGCCTCTTTGGAGGATACTCTATATTTTTAAATCACTCAAGACTTCAGTCTAATTAAGGAATGTTCAGTGAAGACAATTAATTAGCTCCAAAAACATGTGAGGTGCAAACATATGGTGAGCCAAGCTGCTTATGCAGAAAATAGCAAAACCCTAAATAACGTTTAAAAGCAAGCCTGAGTAAAACTGTTTTGGGGTTTCTCACTTTACAAAATGCAGACAGTAAAGACTAGTTAATGCAAGAATTAACCAATATATACTGTTGATTAAGGAAGGACAACAGTCAAAAACTGATTTGCACTGGCCTGTTGAAAATACCTAGCAGTACTGGTGGACACCCCAAGTTAGCACTCCTTTGCTCGTAAGCCAGCTGGCCCTCTTTGAGCAGGGTCGCTCTCCTGAATGGTGCACCAGGGAGCATCTGATGAGCAAGGTGCTACCGGCTCTGGAATGCCACACTCCCGCCACTCTGTTTTCCCAGTTGTCAGCTCTGTTTATAAATTGTCCATTTATAGCAAATCCAGCACCTGCTATGGACACCTCAAGCTGCCAAGTGCTTGAATATATCTCAAAGAGAGCCACTCCATGCTTTAGCCCATTATGCTCAACCTTTTCTCAACTGTTTGGTTAAAGCAGCTTCCCAGGATTTCTGAGGGCAAGTTTAGGCTGTTGTGAACAAACTGGACAAGCCTTCAGAATTGTTTTTGGGTAGACCTAAGATGTACAGTATTCCCTTTCAGAATAAAATAGCATATCCACTGGGCCTTGAACATACCATCCTCTGTAAGCATACTACTTTTATGCTTTACATAGCACTTAAATATTAATTCAGACTGACAATTCAAAAAACTTGAAATAAAAAAAAAATCCTACTGAATCTTTTACTGTTTAGTTCAACTGATTTGCAATTTTGATATTACCAAAATATGATGATTATTCATTAATAATTCCCAGGTGGAAAAAATCAGATGCCTGGCTTTGTTCAAACTCGTTCACCTCTTCCTTTAACCAACCTCCTTCACCCTAAAGGTGCTCAAATAGCAAGGAGCAAACGCTCGGTTACGCAGCAAGAGAAAACACAAAAGGGATGTGTCAGCCCCATTGCTCAGCTGGCCCAAGCATAGCCCAAAACACAGGCTGTCTGTGCAGGGGCGAGCACGACCCAACTCCTGCTACAAAAGCAAAGCAACCCCGAGGAAAACTCTAGCTGCCAGTCTGCAAAGACAGAGATCCCAGAGTTGCTAATAACCAGCTGAGGGGGGAGTTGGGGCTGGTGCATCTTCAGCCGAAGGAGGGCTTTTGGGAGGCTGCATGACGCAAGGGCTCCTTGGTTTTGGAATTCACTCCTCCTCCCCTGTGGCCAAAAAGAGCTCCAAATTCTTGACCTTCAGGCATAGTATAATCAGCCCATTTATTAGTCTGGGCTTTTGGGGAGGCTTCAGATGTACAAGGGGTGACTGGGCTCAGAGATCAATGATTTTTTGTGGGTGGTTGCTTTTCACTGGGGTTAGTGATTTGCTTCTGCATTTCTTGCATTTTATGGGGCGTAATTGGAATAACTTGAGGTTGTCAGAGTATGACATGGGCTTTCTTCATGTAGCCAAGTCAGAATTCACACAGAGGTGAATGAATGTGTCTTCGAATGCCTTGAATGTTATAGATTTCTGATTCTCTCTGGACTGTTCATCTCATTTGCTTCAGTGCAAAGTTGGCACAAAATGCTACTGAATAAAAATTCTCCAACAATAGTAGCCTTTTACCCAGGTCAGGCTGATTGCACAACTCACCAGTGACCCTACAAGCACTGTGGTGCTGCCTTGCAGCTGGACTATGCTTACCTAAGAAGGGTCTTCCCACCATGAACAAGGTGGTCCTGGTGGTCTGTCTTCAGGGAAGCTGGCACCCAGTGATGCTGAAGAGTGACAGTCTAGAAACACTTCATTAATCTGTGAAGCTCACTGCCCCAAGATTAAAGGAGGTCAAGTGCTCAAGAGGACTCCAAATGGATTAGCTTTTGTACTGCTCCTGCAAACTTTTAATTGTACTTGACATTCACAGATGATAGCAGAGAAACCTTCACATTACAAGGCATTATCCAACCTTTCCTGGAGTTAAGGAAAAAAAAGACAAAAAACCATTGTCCAAACAATTTCTCAGGAGCATCTGACAAGGCCTAGTAAAAGAGAAACAGTCCACCAGAGAGACACCACTGCCATATGACCATTCCTAAATGCCTCCCAGGTGCCTCCTAACTTGCCCAGGGGTAAGCACAGGGACAGCAAACACTGCTGCAGCTAAACAGCGAGTCCTTACCACTGTTTGGTTGGCCCAGGAGATGCTGATCATGCAAATTATCAGCAAAATGTGAAGGTGGAGGTTTGGTGGGATGAGGCTCAGCACAACCAGCCACAGCAACCCTGACCGCTTACACCTCGTGGGAGTGGTGGCAACTTCCTGGGCCCTTTGCGCTGGTGCCAAGGGAAGGCAGGGAGCTGGGAGCTGCCTCCTGACTTGGTGCACATCTACCATCAAATCCCTGCCCACATACCTCAGAGGAGGCTTTGAATTTCCTCCAAAACACTGGCAGAATGATTTGAAATCCATTGGTGTGGACTACGTTATTACTGACTTGTTTCTCCCCTCTAAAATCAAATGGACTTGTATATATTACGGGGACAATATGCAAAGAAAACAATATTTGTCAGGTTTCCCAGATATTACTTAAAACACTGAAATAATATTGTTTTAAGCATATGACCCATACCTTAACACGGTTTTGAAATATGCTTCTTTCCTCTATATTTATTATGCAGAAGAGATCTAAAAATAAATTCAGAGACTCGAACTATACTTTTAGACCCTTGATGTTCTAAATTGACCCATGTCAAATTTTGTTCCGGTTAATCTGAAAAAGCTTTAAGTTGAACATTTTGTCTCCAATTTTAATGTTACTCACTTTTGTGGTTATGTTTTCAAACCAAGGTATTGTAAGAATCATAACAAGTTCGCTGGCAGATCAGTCTCGCACACCACAAATCTGTTTTTCAGACTTCAAAAATAATTTCTAAGCACTTAGAGAGGTCTAAAAATGCATTACTTTTTCTGAGTATGGATTAGTAGTCCATAGAGATTATGCAGATCTAAATTTGCACTCTGCTACCAAATATAGGAAAAGGGAACCTTTGAAGCCCAAGAACAGCTAAGAATAGTTGTCAGTAAAGAGATGGAGTCACATGGATAGGAAGCAATACTCACGTTGCAGCTTTAGGCAACTATCAAACTGAAATAAGAAGCCAGAAAGTTTTCACTTCATTAGCAACACTTAGGTTTACTACCCTACTTACAGTACTCCCATGCCTGTGGATCATTTCAGATGAACTGCTTTCTTTTCTTTTGTATTAGCATTGGGGATTAAAATTCCTTTCTCAATGAAATCCTGAAATAATACCACATATAGACATACAATGGTATTAAATACTAGTCATCAGTGAAGTAGTTCAGAAAATGCCCATTGAGGTGTACTGATACAGGTAAAAATGTTTACAAGAGCTTAGAAACCACAACTAAACCTATTTTCGAATTAGCTCTAAAATGCACATTAGCATTTGCTCCCAGATCTTCAGGAGAGCTTGAAAAGTTGTGTGTCAGCTCCACTATGAGAGTGGTTAGGTGTTGAGTGTGTGCTTCTTGAAATGCTTTCCAGTTGTGTTTCAGGGTTGAGTATCAGAGAGCATGACTGACTTAAAAAATTTGGCCCACTTGCATAGGGAGAACAGAAAATATGGTGACTGTCAAAGAGTGCATGTGAGCATCAAGCAATACATCTTTACATAGAGTACTGTAAACATTCACTGTTCTGGAAGTCATTTTATTGGAATGGATTCATAATGAAAATATGTTGAGGAAATCATTATATCTACCTGGACATTGGTGAATCATGTCCAACGGGTATCCAGTGAGAGAGAACAAATAACTGTTGCAGACTTGAGCACATTCACATTTTCAAGGTTAAGCTCCTCCAGTGTGTTTAGATATTTGAGAGGACACAGTTTTACTTGTCACATTGTACTGACATGACAGATACCTGTACTCATGCCACACAGCTTGTGCAGGCATGTAGTCCTTAAAAGAAGCTGCAGCTTTTGGCTCCAATCAATAGTACGCGCATCTTGACACGTTACTTTTGTCTAGGATCTTGACTGAGAGCCTAACCTTTGGGTCACTGAGTCGATAATGCACAGAAGATATTTTCCTGTATTTGGTAACACCAGTTTTTCTCACAAACATGTCAGTAGTGCTAAGTGCACATTTCACATTCATATTCCATATTTTCATATGTGCATCTCAGTGGATGACATCATATATCATCTATGTATGCTGACTTGCAATGGCTCCCACTGACCTCTAATATTTCTTCAGTGTCAATTGCAAGGTATTTGCTGATGAATATCTACAACTGGCCCCTGATATGCACCTTCACTCAGTAGAGATGTTTCTGTGCAATTGGTCACGCTCTGTTGTCGAGCGTGTTTCAGACCATGCTTTGGAATAGGTAGCCCCGCTCCGCTCCTCAATCTCCCCTGGATTTTACCTAACACATTTTTATCTGCAAAAATTAATATCTTCATTGCTGTAGCTTTGGTATCCTTTTCTCTTACTACAATTCAGTTCTATTCTGTGTGATATTTCCTCCTTCAGTCTATATGGGAATACTGCTTCTAATGATATAAAACTTTCTTAACTTCAACTTTTCTTGAAAGCAATGGGAAAAGAATCAGGCCTGAGTTGCCCATACAGAACAGAGATAGCCAAACTGTGAGCAGTGTACTATGAGCGATACACAACACACTTCAAAATGCTGCACAAATGCTTCCCATGCAGCTAAATGCCTCTTTTTGAGAAACAGGAAAATTAACATTGCAGGACATGTACAAGACAGAAGCCTTCAGCAGCTTCCCTTCAGTGCAGTGCTCAGCTCGAAGACTGAAAGAAACATCACAAGAAAATCACAAAAATCAGCTCTGGTCTCACTGTCTGAGATCAGGGGATAGCTTGTGAGATCAAGTCCTTTGTAACAGGCTAAATCCTGCCATGTTAATTCACCTTTTACACAGTCTGGTGTTAGGATGCAGCTCAAGAAACCTAAGCTTTCTTTACAGCTAACTTGGCCAGCAGCCAGCTGAGCCACTTCAGAAAAAGCACTTTACCTTCCCAGACTTCAGTTTCACCATCTCTGAAATAGGGTTTGCAATGTTTCCTTGTGGTGCTTGAAGATCAGCTGCTGAGAAGAGGTATTTTACTATTATTTAGGTAAAATCATGTAGGACACTGTGGGAGCTTTGCACAAATAAGAACAAGATGGGTACTTTCCCTGAAGTGCCCATCACAGGACATGAATCTCTCTGAGGTACAGAAATTCTATTGTCTTCCTACGACAGCATTCTGGGTTTGGCTGGGATAGAGTTAATTTTCTTCATAGTAGCCAGTATGGGGCTATGTTTTGGATTTCTGCTGGAAACAGTGTTGATAACACAGGGATGTTTTAGGTACTGCTGAGCAGTGCCTACACAGAGTCAAGGCCTTTTCTGCTTCTCACACCACCCCGCCAGTGAGTAGGCTGGGGGTGCACAAGGAGTTGGGAGGGGACACAGCCGGGACAGCTGACCCCAACTGACCAAAGGGATATTCCATACCATATGACGTCATGCTCAGCATATAAAGCTGGGGGAAGAAGAAGGAAGGGGGGACGTTCAGAGTGATGGCGTTTGTCTTCCCAAGTAACCGTTACGCGTGATGGAGCCCTGCTTTCCTGGAGATGGCTGAACACCTGCCTGCCGATGGGAAGGAGTGAATGAATTCCTTGTTTTGCTTTGCTTGCATGCGCGGCTTTTGCTTTCCCTATTAAACTGTCTTTATCTCAACCCACGAGTTTTCTCATTTTTACCCTTCTGATTCTCTCCCCCATCCCACCTGGGGGGAGTGAACGAGCGAGTGGCTGTGTGGTGCTTAGTTGCCAGCTGGGGTTAAACCATGACAGACAGGCAGGGAACTGATCACAGGCTCCCAATGCTGCTTTGCATCCACATCTACCTCTCACTGCCTCCACGCAGATGCATAAACCCAAACCTCTCTGGATACCTCACCTCCCACCAGCACCCTGCTACTAAGCCTCACAGCTGAGACCTTGATCAAGGTCTCTGGTTATAGCAGTGGGTTGAGATGATAAGTACTGATGTTAGGGTCCCATCCCAAAAAGAACATTTTGTTCGCTATGCAAAGCGGTGTATTTCAGAAGGATCCACCAGCCATGTTCAGTGTGCGAAACTCGGACATGGAAAATGGGAGGTCAGGTTATCCATCTGAATCAGCCAGCGAGAGGATTTGAACCAAAGTCTCTCATGTAAGCAGCCTACAACTGGCTGTCACATCTTGGCAGTGGGGTGGAATGACCCTTGAAAAACAGAAAAAGAAAGAAAGAAAAGGTGAAACAAAGTGGCTGGTTTAGATGCCTTCAGATAAGGAGTTTCAGATGGAAGACAATATTTCCCAGCAGGTAACTGATGCTAGAAGCAATGATCCTCAGCTCTTCCCCCTAAGGACTCACAAATACAGCATGCTGACCTTCACAGGTTTCATTTTGGGTGACTGCTTGTCCCTTGGGAAGAGCCTGGGTCAACTCTGGAGCAGTGAGTGCACTATCATTATTCATACACTGAAACTACTTACTACAACACCTGAGAGCTGCTTGCGAATCTAGCCTCCAGTTAGCTTGGATAGATTTTCCCATTACCTTGCATAGTACTTATTTGGATTTCCTGGTGCACCTAAGCAACATATTCAGCAGAAGGCTATGAAAATGGAAGAGATACAGAGAACAACTTTTTTTTTTTTCAAATTCTTCAGCTTTCTGGCTATTCACAAATGGTCAGAAGGCCCTCTTCTTGGAGTGAAGTATTATAGTTAAGTCCTCCACACAGCTCTAAAAATGCTACAGCTATAAAATGGCTCTTAGTGAGTCCTAGTTATTTGTGGGAAAAGGAAAACAGTGTTATGTCCCACAGCACTGTAAGCAAAACATATTTCATTTTAAAGTACAGTACTATAAAAGCAAATGCTAAAAATTGCTATATGAAAACCTCAAGGTATTCACCAAAACATTTTCTGACCTTTTTTTTAAATAAAAATGGTTGTTTTTCTTCCCTTTATATATATAGAGAACACTTGTTTCCCAGGATGCCTTCCTGGGGGTGAGTCTTTGGGATGGGAGCAGAGTTTAAAATTAGGCTTATTTATTTATTTATTCTGGCTAGGTACATGACTGGCACTTGGTTGCATTGTTTCCTCTGATAGTAAGTAATCAACATTTTTCTTTCTCGTATAGCATTTCAATCTTTGTTTGGCAGTAGTTTGAACATATCAGTATTAGCAATTGTAAGCATACCCTGAAATAAACACACTGAAGTGCAACATACTTCTTGGTCTGCTTTTAATTCCAATTAAAGGTTTAGTAGAAACTCTCCTAGAAGGAAACATAACCTCAAGCAAACTATTTTAATGCTGTAAGGACAAACAAACTCTCAGGCAAAGCTAAACACAGCTCACTGTAAATTACAGGACAGTATTTCCCAGAGTATGAAAGGATATAAGTAGACTAAACTGACTCTCTCCACTCTCACAAATGAGGAAAAACACATGGCAGAGAGATAAGTCATTTGTCTAATCCTGAAATAAAGACCCAAGGTAATGTTGTTATGATTACAGTTGTGGATATCCTCGATAGTACTTCTCTGTTTTATGCATTAGCCTATGCCCATCCTTGCAGACAGATCTCAGATGTGCAAGCAAAAGGGATAGCAAGCTCCCTTATAAAAAGATCTGCCATAAAAGACTAGAAAATATGAAAAATTAGGGAGTGAGGAAAAGCCCACTTGTAAACTTGTCTAACAGTAGGCAGGGATGTGATAGACCTGTAGCCTGACTGAGGCTAAACCTAGCACAGAAAGGAGACCCTGTAGGGCCATTGCTCTATGTTTCATATAAACAGCTACTCCTGTGTCCTGACCTCCGGGTCCAAGAAGATATTTTTGTTTAAGGTCACAAGGAAAACTGAAGAAGTTAATAGGGCCTGGCAGGTTTTGAACGAGAAACTCCTTAATTACATGGAGACAGACAGATTGCCTGCCTACCTGTGGAAAGCTATCTCTGCTAGCTAGGCTTGATGTAAACTGGCCACCTCCTGAAAAGCTTTCCCATTTAGTGTTCATGTACAAGATAGCTAACCAAAGTGAAATCACTTGTATTTCATTAATAGAAGTCATTACTAAAATGAAACTGGTTTCCTGGATTTTTTTAAATAAAGCTACCAAAAATAGTCTCAGATCACTGCCAAAAAGTTAATGCAGTCCAAATTCCCATGGAAAGCATCAGCGTGTGGTATTTTCTTCATCTGGTTTATAATTACTGCCCAAATGAAATGCCATGTATCTCACCTGGAGTCCAGGAGCCACTGCCATGATCCATAAAAAGGAGGCTGTATAGCACGCTATTCCTTTCTTCATATGGGTGTTGAAAGGAGAATGCTTATAATAATGAGGCATTTGAGGCAATGTTGTGCTAATAGGGTCATATATAGATCAAATAGAAAATACACTCTGTTCTAAAAAAATCTGGCAATGGCTCTATATCAAGACTAATAAGGGTAGCAGGAGTACATATAGAAATCTGAAGACTGAGGGCCAAATCTTATAAGATGGTGTTGTGATTTAACCCCAGCTAGCAACTAAGCACCACACAGCCGCTCGCTCACTCCCCCCTGGTGGGATGGGGGAGAGAATCGGAAGGGTTTTAAAAATCAGTAGTTGTGGTTAAGCTTGTACATTCTGACATCTCTGGGAACTGTAGCATTTTGTTAGTGTGATGGGCTGTGCTACTAGCTTTTAATTTCAGTATCTTTTATGAGCTTTGTGTGAAGCTCTGATCTGTGCTTTTCTTTGAAATAGGACAGGATCAATATTGTTTCAACTGTGATTTGATTCTTTTTGCGTGCAAGATATATAAGAAGCTCTCATCCTTAAAAGTATTTCCCTGCAACACAACACTGTTCATTGTGACAGGAAGCAGGAAACACTATGGAAATTGGGGATGGTTAAAATCAGAAGAATGTTAATTATGTAGTGGGAAATTAGCTGGAGCAATTCTTTTCAACCTCTTTCTGTTTGGAAGCCCCTAAAATCTGCAAGTGGGTGCAAACCACTTTTTAGGGGAAAAAAAAGTTACTTGCTAATGTATTTGTGTTTGGGTTGTCTTTCACAAACCCTTTAGAAGAGTAACTGCTAAGTTACGATACTGGTATAGAGGTTCCTTCTTAAGAATCTGGGAAATGCCACAGGTTCTTTATGATGTCTTGTGGCGAGAACCTCAGTTACTAGGATTTTAACCACTGAAAAGACATTTCTTTCAGCAATAACATGCTCAAGCACCCTCCCTGTTTGAGCTGTTACAAATAAAAGCCATATTGGTATCTTCTGACAGTTATTTGGATTTTTCTTAGCTAATTGCTATACAGCTTTAATAATACTTAATTTGATATTTCCTGTGATCATGGACTGAGATGATGTATTTCAGACAGAGTGATTCTTAATTCTCAATATTAGCTAGCATTACTTCTGATGCTCAATGGTTACATAGCTATGACCTTGCTGAATGGTGGTGTATAATTTGACCGTACTTATTGAACAATTTATATCTTAGAATATTTATTTGTTCATTTTTAAAATATAAGGGGGAAATAATGTCAACTTCTATCTCCTTTTTTCCCTCCAACTTTATCTAGTAAAGGTCCTATCTACATTTCATCCCTCTGCATATCTGAAAACAAAGATATAAGTTCTCTCTGAGATATATGACATAGATGATAATCAAAGTATCACCCATGTATAATCATTCCCTACTCAAGGAAGAGCCTTGATCAGTTTGCATCTCTGCTCCTTTGTACTTAGAGGACTGGACTTCCAGGACCATTATCTCATATTTTTGAGGGATTTTAGACTCCAATACTATTTCTTATTCAAGCACAAGAAGCATCTACATTGTAGGCATTCTTTCTTTCATATTCAGTAAAGATTTATTTCTTGCATACACATGCACTGCTCCTGTGAGCTTTGAGAAATTGTGATTCCTTCCCAGGGTGAATCATTAAAAAAAGATTCTTACTAGACTGAATTTCCACAGAAGAACCTCTGGCCTTCAGCATTAGTAATCAAGCTTGGTTACTAAAATATTGGGTTATTTTTGGTTAATAAGAACTTTTGAAATTACACTTGTATGTAATTTTTTCCCTTTCCCTGTATCTTCATGTTCTTAGCATTTTTCATTAGCAGTCATGTCAACATTGCTTAGAGAAATTGAAAGGAAAAAAGTTGGAAGGCTTTTAGCATATAGTCACTTTGTCGTAGAAAGATACTTCTACGGATTATTAAAAAAAATTTAAACACCTGGTGTGGATAAGAGACACATGAATAATTTCTGATGGTCCAAAATCTGCATCTACTAAGTGGCCATTGGGCTCTGTTTGGAAATAGAATTTGGTTATTTACTGTCATTTTCAATAGGAAACAGTAATTTAGTATTTCCTATTTAGCTTCTTTAGACAACCTTAAAATTGTGATTTGATTCCTTTCATGTGCAAGATATATAAGATGCTCTCATTGTTAAAAGTCTTTCCCTGCAACACAGCACTGTTCATGGAAATTGGAGATTTGTGTAAAGAAATGAGAAGAGAGGAAACAAATTGGCATCACAAATTGGCAATTTTAAAAGAAATGTTACAACATAAAAACATTTTTATGCTCAATAACATAGCCCCAGGTTTAAATGTGACTACACAGACCATCCAGCTTTGTACTGGAATCAGGCTGTCACAGAAACTGTCCTGGAATTTCTCCCTACAGCCTGAGCACTCATCAGGGCTGTGGGAAGCGATCACCAAGTGTTTTTCTGCTTTTGAGCACACACATAAGCATGTAGCTTGATAGCTTTAAATTTATTACAGAAAGATGCATTTTCACTTGCAGTCACTGTGGAGTTTGCGTTTCCGGCATAATTTCAGTAGAATGATAACGTGCAATAGAGAGCTCCAAGGTAAAAGGACAATGGACTAGATTATTTATCGTAAAATAAGGTGTCCTCATGTGAGCCCAGGTTGTGAGATGATGGGTTTTGTTCTGACAAGGAACTGCTAGAATGCTTCTCTTGATTCATGATGTAGAGGCTTCAGTGTCCCGTGGAGATGATCTAGGATATGAACTGAGTGGATATGTGCAAAGTGAGTAGTTAGGAGATCTTTCTTCACATGGAAACAGATTCATTTAAAGAGATGGCTCCAGACAAAAGAAGTCTAAATCTGAACTTCTCTGGAGAAGTAACTAACCAACAAAGCAGCTGATGAACTTAATGAGTCATCTGAAGACTTAAGATAATGAAAGAAAGGTAATTTCTCAAAGGAAGAAAAGATTAGAGAGTTATCACACATTTTAGGAGATAAATTGTGTTCAGAAAGTCAGTGAGAAAGAAGGGATCCCAAATTCTTTAGTCAGTAAAGATCCTGATCTCAGAGTACTGAACCCAAATTTGTAAAAACGTGAAAGAAGTTGTTTGATTTATGTATTTCTTGAGCTGTTTAATGTGCTATGTGAGTCAGCTATTGTTTGTCTGGAGAAAGAAAGCACTGAACTGAAGCACTCACTTGGTCAGACTCCTAGAAAGCCTGGACTGCAGACATGAAGTGTTAACGTGGGCACCCAGACCACAGAGTCCTGTTAATCAGCTGGACAGTGAAGGACACCCAGGGAAACTCAGCTCAACCACCCCATGATGCGGAGAGCCAAGGATTTAGCAGGGGGAGCACAGACCGTCACAGCCCTTGTACCTTTGCAATTTGAGATTGAAAATGCTTTGGGGCAGGGATTGCCTCATTGTTTCTGGCAGCACAGTGGGACTCGTGTCTCAGCTGGAGCCCTCAAGCACCACAATAAAGCAAATAATGACAGTCATCTCCTATAAATCTACTGAACCCCTGACTCTATTTCAAGGAAGGCACCAGGATTATTAGTTCCTGGCTGGGTAACAAGTTGTGCTGGTTTTGGCTGGGATAGAGTTAATTTTCTTCATAGTAGCTAGTATGGGGCTATGTTTTGGATTTGTGCTGAAAACAGTGTTGATAATACAGGGATGTTTTAGTTATTGCTGAACAGTGCTTACACAGAGTCAAGGCCTTTTCTGCTCCTCAGACTGCTCTGCCAGTGAGTGGGCTGGGGGTGCACAAGAAGCTGGGAGGGGACACAGCTGGGACAGCTGACCCCAACTGACCAAAGGGATATCCCATGCCATATGATGTCATGCTCAGCAATAAAAAGTTGGGGGAAGAAGGAGGAAGGGGGGGACATTTGGAGCGATGGCGTTTGTCTTCCCAAGTAACTGTTACGCGTGATGGAGCCCTGCTTTCCTGGAGATGGCTGAACACCTGCCTGCCGATGGGAAGGAGTGAATGAATTCCTTGTTTTGCTTTGCTTGCATGCGCGGCTTTTGCTTTCCCTATTAAACTGTCTTTATCTCAACCCACGAGTTTTCTCATTTTTACCCTTCTGATTCTCTCCCCCATCCCACCAGGGGGGAGTGAACGAGCAGCTGTGTGGTACTTAGTTGCCAGCTGGGGTTAAACCACGACAGAAGTATAAACTCTCATCATTTACTTTGCTCTCTAATTTTTTTAAGCTTATGTTTTCAGTTAGCTAAAATAAACTGCATTTTAATGGATAGCTTTTATGCAGGTAAATACAGAGAGTAGACTTTTTATTAGGAGTGAATTAGTTAATTCTGTCCTTACCTGTGCTTTAAATGTACTTGGTCAGTAGGGGAAGCTATAAATAATGTAACCTTGCACTTTCTGTCTGTAGGACAGAGAATTGCAAATGACAGTCTAGTTGTACATGCCTGAGTGAGGACTGGAACTGAGCAGACTAGCCCATATTAACATTTTAAGATGTTTGAATCAAAGTGGTATTATAGGCTTAAATCTAATCAAAGGTTGTCGTAGATTTTCATGTTATGCATAATCCCATCTAGGTCTTTAATAATGAGCAAAATACTTGAAAAATAATCTACAGAGACTTTTGTAACAGAGTTATTTTAAAAAACAGGTTCTTCTATAAGATATGCAGCTTAAGGGCTACTGACTGTGAGCACTATACAATCAAATGAATTAATTTCTGAAAATCAGGCTACTTATTTAATTACTGCATATGGATTTAGGTGCATGAATGTAAACACATATTTGAAAATTCTGGTGTCCTGGTTTCGGCTGGGATAGGGTTAAATTTCTTCCTAGGGCTGTGTTTTGGATTTAGTATGAGGAGAATGTTGATAACACACTGATGTTTTCAGTTGTTGCCAAGTACCCTCCTAGTCCAAGGACAGCTCCCGTGCCTACTGACTGAGCTAGGTACACGAGATGGGAGGGAACATAATCAGGACAGCCAGCCCAGGTGGCTAATGGGGTATTCCATACCATGTGACGTCATGCTCAGTATATGAAGGGTAGGCGTGATCCAGGAAGTACCGATCGCTACTTGGTTATCGGTCAGCGCGGGTGGTGAGCAATTGCATTGTGCATCACTCATTTTGTATATTTTATCATTATCATTATTATTTTCCCTTTTTCTGTTCTATTAAACTGTCTTTATCTCAACCCACGAGTTTTTCTCACTCTTACCCTTCTGATTCTCTCCCCGTCCCGCTGAGGGGGGTGGGGGGAGTGAGTGAGCGGCTGCGTGGTATTTGGCTGCCTGCCAGGTTAAACCACGACATATGGCCTTTTCAGATATAGATCAAATTGTGGTTAGGTAGTCATGTGCCTCAATTACCTTCAGGAAAGCCGCAGCAGTACATTTGATGCTGAAGAAGGGCTCAACAGTCCAATACATGCACGGGGAGGGAAGACAGATACTGCATAGGCCTTCATGCCTTGCATTGTAATCTCATTCCCTGGGTCTCATCTAGTCATAAAGCTGCCAATAGTTCGGTGCCTGGATATGCTGGAAACCATCTGTGGAGCCACCGGTTTGACAGACAAAAATGTTGTTATGGCTGATAATAGCTGAAAAATATGGCTGAATGTCTTCCAGTGAGCACCAGAGAGTCAATAGCAGGCTCTCACCTGGGATTTATCTATATTTCCATAGGGTACAAAGTCCCTCAATCCTATTTTGTGTGCCTTGCAATTATTCTGTGTATGTACAAAACTGGGCTTCCCCGAAACTACTTTTAAGGGGACTACAGGCTATTATTTTTACCTAATTACAATAATGACTCATAAATAATTATCAGGACTTGTTCACTTCCTAGCAGTTCATCAGTTCAGTTGTACTGATGCTGGATAAACTCCTCATTTAATTTCTTTTTCAAGGTATAGCCCTGGGTCAATGATCCAATCATTGCCTTGAGGCCATGGGTCCCTTTCAGTCCCAGGGGTGGCTCCCTAAAAGGTCCAGGTTAATCTCTAATATCAGGTAAAATAAGAGACATTTGGGGTTTGTTTGAGGAAATTACAGATTTGCAGTTTTGGTGTGATTTGTTTCCATGCAATCCCTCATTGCTTGGAATGTAGCAGGGAATGAGTGCTCCAGGAGCCAGTGGTCTGAAGTTGGAGTTGCAGAGGCAGTTTTTCTCAAATCATAAATCCAAGAAATAGAAATAGATGTTAGGCTGTTGGGTTCCTCTCACTGACAATTTCCAGTTGTCAGAACATTTTCTAGCTGTTGTCTGACAAAGTGCTGTTAACTAAAAGGCAAACATGATGCCTTTCTTAACTAATTTAAAACTTTCAATTTTTTTTAATGGGTGGGGAATTGAAAATGACATTTTGAAAGCCAAAAAAAAGTCTCTATTTTTCATCCTGTAAAGGCTGGAATGTTGCTTTTTGAAGTGTACAAAATAGTAACATATGATGACATTTTAGCAACATGTTATTTCTATTACTGGTCACACAGCATTATTTTATCCCGTTTGCTTTTGAGGCACTTGATTCAGGTACTGACAGCTCAGGATGAGTGTGAACTCTGTTTCATATTTTATAGCACACAAATATTCTCAGAGAAGAGAAACACAAGGCTGTCTCCATTTTGTGGGGCTGGTTAGCTTGCAGATCTTTAAAAAAGGCTGCAAATTATAATTTCTATTAATATAGAATTGCTACTGCGGTTCTCATAACATCAGTGGTCTCTAAATTAATGTAGAGATGTAAAGGACTGGTCTGAGGAAACCCAAGTGTGTGGCTAATGTTTCCACAGTCAGTCACTGAGATTAGAGGAAATTCCTGTCTGAAATACTTAGACTGTAAAATTTCCCACTGTAGGAGCTATGTAAGTAGATCATTCTTGTCAAAGAAGCTGGAATTAAGTGAAAAGCACAAACATATAAGCCTTTCATGTTTTGACAACCCCAGTAGATTATGCTGTTTTCTCATATAATAAAACATTTATAATTAATCATAAGGATTGTTCAGAGCATGAGAGAAAATGTTTAACACTTTTAACTACACCCTCTACCCCTTTTAACTACATCCTCTGATCAATCAAAGGAAACTAGTAAATACACAATAGGTGTGAATAAGATACATTTTTATATCTTTTTCATCACTTTTCTCTTTTATTAGTGTTCAAATTTGCTCCCCAAAGTGTGGGCAAACACCACCCTGAAATTTTGTAAACATATGTTTATGATTGCAGCACACAGGTTCAAACCATGCAGAAATAATAATATGTGTTCTCTTATAAAAGATAAGACTCAGACCTTTGGTCTGCCTGCTTTCTGTCTCTGGTCATGTTATTTTTGATTTTCTGTCTTGGCATTTTATCACCTCAGTCTCCTTTATCTATGCTGTGTTTTCTCCTCCTTTTCTTTCTCCCCTAAGTATTGATTTGGTCCTGAATGGCTTAGGGCATTGAAGGCCCCGAGGTAACTTCTTGTCTAAGGACAGAATAAGATGAATTGCAGAACACAGCATAGTCACACAATCCTACAGCTCAGCATAAGCCTCTGGTTTGTAGGGCTATCCTATCTTCTCTGTGATCAGTGTGCAACATCCTAGTAACTGTGCATGATGCCCTTGCTACAGCCTTGCATCTACAGCAGCACACGAGTTTATAATCATGCACATTTTGAATCAAATTTTCCAGCATTCGGGTCCACAAGACTGCAAGAATATAACCTGAAGTGTAACTTCTTAATAGATATACACAAATGTGCTTCCAGATAATTTTTTTTCATTGTATATATTGAAATGCAAATGCATAGGGTTTTACTCCAAGTCAACAAAAGGATTAATGATGCTTAATCACACATGTACATCAGGTAAGTTAGAGTCCAGGAGAGCGACTGTTCCTTTTGGCTCACAACTGCTAGGAGCATGCTATGCATGGGCGCATCCGAAGTCCTCAGCAGTGCTTTCAGCAGGGCAGGTTCAACGTGCTGAGAGTGACGAATTTCCTGAAAGATAAAATAGTCTGTTGCACTGCAATTCCAGCTAACGGGATAGCCTTCAAATCAAGTTAAAGAAATCCAGATATAATGTGCTCTTGTAATCATAGAATCATAGAATCATTTAGGTTGGAAAAGACCTTTAAGATCATCACGTCCAACCATAAACCTAACACCGCCAAGTCCACCACTAAACCATAGCCCTAAGCGCCACATCTACACGTCTTTTAAATACTTCCAGGGATGGTGACTCAAACACTTCCCTGGGCAGCCTGTTCCAAGGCTTGACAACCCTTTCGGTGAAGAAATTTTTCCTAATGTCCAATCTAAACCTCCCTTGGCGCAACTTGAGGCCGTTTCCTCTCATCCTATCACTTGTTACTTGGCAGAAGAGACCAACACCTGTGGCGAATAAGGACACGGACTCCGTCTGAGAGGGCATGAAGATGAAGATGAAAAATCCCTCTATTATACAGCACAAGCGCCTTTTTATACCTCACATTATGCCACGTATGCACTTCAAAGAATTCCCTAGTACATCCCCTAAGCAAAGGTCATCTCGACACTCTTCCTCTAATTTCCTTATCTTTGACACGCCCTCAGAACCGTTAACTGCCACCTCTTATCTCCCTTTTTCCCACGGCTTCTTTCACTTTCCATCTTCCCATGGCTTCTTGTTTACCAACGCTATAATACTGCTTGTACTCTCAGGCATTGATTCCTCCACAAACACCCACCTCATTACAACCTCCTTCAGGACCTGAGGATCTAAGTCCCATAACTGATTCGTAGACAATCCTAAAGATTTTTCAGGATCATGTTAAACTCTGCACTGTGCTTATGTGATAAGTACTATGATATGACAACTTTCATGGCCATTTGAGTAACCTATTCAATGTTCCCTGAACAATGGGACATCAGGAGGCATTCAAGCACAGATATCATCATGAGCGCCAGCTAATTTAGCTCATTCCAGGCAGTGATAAAACTTTTTGTAAGCCATTTTCAGTATTTTGCAAAATACATCTTGGCCAAATGGAAGATTGTGAACTTTGTATTCTCTTTTTCAGTCGAGAAAAGTGTTTCACCGTGAACAATCACATTAATATAAAAAATACTTCTATTTAGATTAAACACCTCTGCCTACTTTATGTTTTTAAAGGAAAATTAACCTTCCTCTGCCTTTAATATAAGTGCCATAGGAATATGTTTTCACATTCATCCCAATGCAATTTTTATTCCAAACTTTGTAATGAAGATGGATATTCCTTAATTCTGTCCCTCTGCCCCTAACAGCATCTGGTATATTATAGAGGAGTGGAGCTGAAGCCAATATGGTCTAACAATAGAGTTCAGACAAGGCACCACATGCTGTGTACCAGTAATGTGCTGTAAGTGTTGTCCGAAAAGCGGATTCGTGCCCAGCGTGCAAGTAACCAATTCCACACGCTCAGGAGAGAGATTGTTTTATTCAGGCCTGGGTGCTCGGTGGACTTGCCACAAATCAAGCACACCTGGTCTAGTCACCTTTCTGTTTATATCCATGCTTCTCATACATATTTTGAATTTCCTTGTTACATATTCATTACATTTCCGAGAACTAATTATAATATTACATCATCTTAAACACATGCGCACTAAAGCCTTTAGGGTCTTCTTGGGGGTCTCGGGTGGTCTCTGGTGGTCGGCAGGGTAGTGAACTCTTCATGAACTTACTTCCTCTTTACCTTATAGGGTCGCGATTTGTCCCTGAGCCATGCTTGGACCACGTCTGTTTATAGTTTCCATAGCTAAAATTAATTATCACTACTTCTAAAACACACCCCTGTTAGTTACCTAACTTCTAAGCAACAAGTCTTCATTGTTTAAAATTACAGAAGCGAGCAACATAGAATCCACAACAAACCAAACCATCCATCACCATAGTGTTCTTAAATTAAAACACATACATCTTGATCTCCTCCAATCAAACACCCACTCACTAGTTTCATCATTCTGGTTTCTTATTAACTGGTCTTTTAACCCAGTTCTGGGTGAGGGCTATACACAGGATGATAACACTTTGAAGATTAATGTTGATTAAGATTAACATTAACATAAGAACAGTCTGATCTTATATAAATTGTAAATTCCTTTCCCTGAACATAATGCTTTCTTGTGCATCAGACTACCTCAAAAAGAAAGTGTTTTCAAGTGTTTTCCTGCAGGGAAAAAAAAGCCTTTCTTTGACTATTTTATTTTTGTAGACATATAGATAATTATTCCCCCAGTCTTCTGTTGGGGTAATTGGTACAATGAGAAACAAGTTGAGAAGAGAGATGCATTAAGCCTGAAATTTTCCCTGCTATGCCAAAAAGCCATACATGGTTTGGCAGAAAATAAACCACTTAAATTAGGCTCCAAGTCTTTTTTTGATAAAGCCATTTCAGGGTTTAACAAAAGCACTATGTTATTATCATGACTGGAGCAACTATGAGGCTCCCTTATCTAAGCAGTACATCACAGGTTAAATGAAAATAGTACCAATTTCTGAATACAGTGCAACTGATGCAATCCTTTCCTGCCCTGGAAGTCTCTTGACCTCTCGTTTAGAAAAATGATCTCTTCTCATGATCATTCCTTGGCCCAAGACTGTCAGCTATATAGCAGTAGAGATGTGGATATGTAGCCATTAAGAAATGGAAGAAGATGGACATTTAGAAATCAGATAGCAGACTTTTTTATTACTACTATGACCTACCCCAGAGCTGAACTAGAAATTATTCTAACTGATCTAATAATTCTAACCTGATCTAAATGTCTGTAAAATGATCAATACCTTTTACTTTGTATTTTCAGACATGGTCAGCAATCACTGACTTTTGTCTAAAGGTTTACTTAATTGACTACCTCTATATGAAGCTATAAAAGAAGAAAAAAATAGTAATTCAAATCCACGCATGGAATGTTTTTAAATATTTTTTTTTTCCTGTTCTTCTTATAACGAGTGTTAGAGGGCATGTCTCCATGTACTTTCTGAATTGGTCATAAGAAAATTACAGAGCTTTAAATGATAAAAATAAGTGAAATCAAAAGAAAACTTACCTCTAGTGTCAATACTTAGCTCTAGTGTCAATAATCTTTCATTTCCTTTTAGAGGAATATGATGCTAGAGACATGTTTTGAACTTGATTTTTCTAAGTAGGTAGTCTTGAGTGAGTTATGTGAGTGAAGGATACATTTTCAACCCCCTTGGTCATTTCTTACACACACTGAAGTAAGTATCATATGTAGACACAGTCTTCATTCTTGTGTGTTTTTAAATGCATGGTTTGCCTTCATTTTACACTTCTGGGACAGACACAGCACCCAGCTGACAAGTGTTTGTACAGATCATATAGATCTTAGTAGATTTTAAAATTGGCTTAATTTTAAGTAGTGTAGACCCAGAGTGTGCATACCTTTAAACCAAATTGTTGAAATCAGTTCTTGCTGGTATCCGTTGCCCCTGTACAGAAGAGGAAAACTTGGAAGCGGAATTCAGGTCGTTAAGAAAGGGATGATGGAAGAGCAGGGCCATCACGAGGAGAGGAGGAGGAAGAGGAAGAACTCATAAACGAGACGGAAACCACCCAATCCCTATCCCTGAGTGAGTTGCGAGATATGCGGAAAGATTTCAGCCGTCGTCCAGGAGAGCATATTGTTACCTGGCTGCTCCGATGCTGGGATAATGGGGCCAGTAGCCTGGAATTAGAGGGTAGGGAAGCCAAACAGCTGGGATCCCTTGCTCGAGAAGGGGGCATTGACAAAGCAATTGGAAAAGGGACACAGGCCCTCAGCCTCTGGAGGCGACTGCTGTCAGGCGTGAAGGAAAGGTATCCCTTCAAGGAAGATGTTATATATCGCCCAGGCAAATGGACCACTATGGAGAGAGGTATCCAGTACCTGAGAGAACTAGGTGTGCTGGAGGTGGTTTATAGTGACCTGGACGACGAGCAAACGCCCAAAGATCCAGATGAAGTCCAGTGCACGCAACCGATGTGGCGGAAATAAGTACAGAGTGCACCAGCATCGTATGCCAGTTCATTGGCAGTACTGTGCTGCAAAGAGGAAGAAGCACCAACGGTAGATGACGTGGTTAGCAATCTTCGGGAATATGAAGAAACTGTCTCCTTCTCCCTTGTATGAGCGGTGGAGAAACTGTCCCGGGAGGTCCAGCAACTCAAAGATGATAGGTCCAATTCTCCACCTGTACGGACCAGCATCTCAGCCATTAGGAGTCAGCGTCCTACTGCTCAAGAGAGAGGATATAGAAAGTACACACCACAGGGCACCCTGTTGTTTTACCTGCGTGACCACGGAGAGGACATGAGGCAGTGGGATGGAAAACCTACCTTGACCGTAGAGGCAACTGGATCTTTGGGCGTTTGGTCATCGTCCAGGTCACTATAAACAACCTCCAGCACGCCTAATTCTCTCAGGTACTGGATACCTCTCTCCATAGCGGTCCATTTGCCTGGGCGATATATAACATCTTCCTTGAAGGGATACCTTTCCTTCACGCCTGACAGCAGTCGCCTCCAGAGGCTGAGGGCCTGTGTCCCTTTTCCAATTGCTTTGTCAATGCCCCCTTCCCTAGCAAGGGATCCCAGCTGTTTGGCTTCCTTCCCCTCTGATTACAGGCTACTGGCCCCATTATCCCAGCATTGGAGCAGCCAGGTAACAATATGCTCGCCTGGACGACGGCTGAAATCTTTCCGCATATCTCGCAACTCACTCAGGGATAGGGATCGGGTGGTTTCCGTCTCGTTTATGAGTTCTTCCTCTTCCTCCTCCCCTCCTCGTGATGGCCCTGCTTTTCCATCATCCCTTTCTAAACGACCTGACCTCCACTTCCAAGATTTCCTCTTCTGTACAGGGGCAACGGATACCAGCAAGGGTTGGTCCTCTGGTTCAGCTGTAGTGCCTGTTGCTGGGGTTTGGGTAGCTGCAGTGCTTGTCATGGGGGTTGGAGTAACTGTAGTGCCTCTTGCCAGGGTTTGAGTAGACGCAGTGCCTGTCGTGGGGGTTTGAGTAGCCACCGTGTCTGTTGCCGGGGTTGATCTCCTGCTGCCCGCCGACCCCGGGACACGCCGCTCCGCCCGCCCCGACGAGGCAACGCCGTTTGCCCTCCCTCTTTTCTTGTTGCTGAGGGTTGATCTCTGGACAGTATTCCTGAATAGTTGTTTAACCCTAAACAAGGCCTGAACCACATTCAGGAGACATAGTAGCAATAGGAACATGCTTGTTTGAACATCCCAAGGATATTGAAAATTCTCAGGGAATATTGTGGACATCTTCGTGAAGAGGATAGAAGAAAAAGGACTTTCTGAAGATATGGAAGGGAAGATGAACAAGTGGGAGAAAGTGTCCCATCCTGTCTCCCCCTTAAATTCATTCTCCGAGGAGAAAAAAGTGTCATTACTAATAGTTTCTAAGAGGTGGTTCCCGAGGTACAGAGATGACGGCAGTGCTGATTACAGATACCAGATTAGACTTACGACCAATGATTTTATCACCTCATAAAACAGCAGCAAAATGATAATCTTGGCCCAGTTCCGAATAATCATAAACAGCACAAAAGGGAACACATACTGCAAGCAAGGTATTACATGACCCAACATTGAGAGCCAGCCCCACAACTTTGACAGCCAATACATCAACATTGTGACCAAGGAATATAATGAATGCTTATAACAAATTTGCCTTAACACTCTTTGGTCAGATCTATCGTTATCTCAACCCTTCGAGCCCCACGTTGGGCGCCAAAAAGGACTGTCGTGGTTTAACCTGGCAGGCAGCCAAACACCACGCAGCCGCTGGCTCACTCCCCTCGCCCCCACAGTGGGACGGGGAGAGAATCGGAAGGGTAAGAGTGAGAAAAACTCGTGGGTTGACATAAAGACAGTTTAATAGAACAGAAAAAGGAAAATAATAATAATAATAATAATGATAGAATATACAAAATGAGTGATGCACAATGCAATTGCTCACCACCCGCGCTGACCGATAACCAAGTAGTGGTCAGTACTTCCTGGATCACGCCTACCGTTCATATACTGAGCATGACGTCACATGGTATGGAATACCCCATTAGCCAGCTGGGCTGGCTGTCCTGATTATGTTCCCTCCCATCTTGTGTACCTAGCTCAGTCAGTAGGCATGGGAGCTGTCCTTGGACTAGGAGGGCACTTAGCAACAACTGAAAACATCAGTGTGTTATCAACATTCTCCTCATACTAAATCCAAAACACAGCACTAGGAAGAAACTTAACCCTATCCCAGCCTAAACCAGGACACACGACAAGCGCTATGTGCTCACCATGGTGGAAGCAACCACCGGATGGCTAGAAACATACCCTGTGCCTCATGCCACCGCCAGGAACACCATCCTGGGCCTTGAAAAGCAAGTCCTATGGAGACATGGCACTCCAGAAAGAATTGAGTCAGACAACGGGACTCATTTCCGAAACACCCTCATAGACACCTGGGCCAAAGAGCATGGCATTGAGTGGGTATATCACATCCCCTACCATGCACCAGCCTCTGGGAAAATCAAACGATACAATGGACTGCTAAAGACTACGCTGAGAGCAATGGGTGGTGGGACATTCAAGCATTGGGATACACATTTAGCAAAAGCCACCTGGTTAGTCAACACCAGGGGATCTTTCAGTCGAGCTGGCCCTGCCCAATCAAAACCCTTACGTACTGTAGAGGGGGATAAAGTCCCTGTCGTGCACATAAGAAATATGCTGGGGAAGACAGTCTGGGTTACTCCTGCCTCTGGCAAGGGAAAACCCATCCGTGGGATTGCTTTTGCTCAAGGACCTGGGTGCACTTGGTGGGTGATGCGAAAGGATGGGGAGGTCCCGTGTGTACCTCGAGGGGATTTGATTTTTGGTGAAAATAGCCAATGAACTGAATTGTTTGATGTTAATTGTTATATGATATTGTATATCATTATTTCTATGGTTGCTATCAATATTATAGCAGTGAAAATCACCCAGATTAATGAAGAATGAACTAACCCCGATGAAACCGAGCAAAGTGCAACGATGATGGAACTGGACGAGCACAGCAGTACCGAAATGAGAACTGGCTTCAGGATGCAACAGTCCAGCACCACACACCATCTCTCCTGCCCTGAAAGACTGTTATGACAGGTGGAGCCCAAAGTCATGGACTAAATGAACTCAGTGGACATTTTAAAGGGATAGTCCATAGACCAAGGGAATGATATCTGTATGTGCATATATATATATGTATATGTAAAAAGAAACATAGTGGTGATGAATTGAAATGTATCGAAAAATGTGAGACCTAAGCATAACGTAAATGGTATGGAATAAGGGGTGGATACTGTCCTGGTTTTGGCTGGGATAGGGTTAAATTTCTTCCTAGTGCTGTGTTTTGGATTTAGTATGAGGAGAATGTTGATAACACACTGATGTTTTCAGTTGTTGCTAAGTACCCTCCTAGTCCAAGGACAGCTCCCATGCCTACTGACTGAGCTAGGTACACAAGATGGGAGGGAACATAATCAGGACAGCCAGCCCAGCTGGCTAATGGGGTATTCCATACCATGTGACGTCATGCTCAGTATACGAACGGTAGGCATGATCCAGGAAGTACCGATCGCTACTTGGTTATTGGTCAGCACGGGTGGTGAGCAATTGCATTGTGCATCACTCATTTTGTATATTTTATCATTATTATTATTATTTTCCCTTTCTCTGTTCTATTAAACTGTCTTTATCTCAACCCACGAGTTTTCCTCACTCTTACCCTTCCGATTCTCTCCCCGTCCCACTGTGGGGGTGGGGGGAGTGAGTGAGTGGCTGCGTGGTATTTGGCTGCCTGCCAGATTAAACCACAACAGTATAGTATAAAGATTTGAAATGATTATGTGGTTGGCAATAATTACAGAAATAATTTAGAAGATCCCATTGCATTATTTATTTTTAAAGTCTCTGGACAGTTTTCTTTCTCAAGTCAGTAGCACAAATCACCCCTTTTGTGTCTTGGGCTAGGCTTCTTTCAGTTGCTGTTTCACAACATCAGTTTCACAATGCTGAGGCAACAGACAAACTAGTCTGCCTTGTCATTGTTATCAGTTTACATTTCCTTTTAAATATTGCTGGAAAATAAGGGAGGTGGGGGGGGTTGCTGCAGAAATACATTTTAGTATCATTACCGTTGAGTTAGATATGAGACTAACACTTATCTCTGACTATAATTGCAAGAACTCTTTATGAGGCGTAATTGATAAATCTTGATGCTACCTTCAGATGTCTCAAGCTTTTTCTCAGCAGGTACACAAGATCGCTAGGGTTTTGCCACCTTGCAGAAGGCAGACGGGATAGCTCAGGTGATGAACACAGACTTAGGTGACTAAGGCCATATCGTTAAGTTAAAACCCCAAAGAAGGGGAGCTGCTGGAAAACATAGTCTCTGGCTGTTGTAACTGGCCCACCAAGTGGCTGCATTTGTCTCATGGCTTCCCAGAGCAAAAGAAAGTGTGTTGTGCTGTGCTGCTGGTGCTGGCATCACAGGCCTGCAGTGGGGCACATCTGTTGCTATCAGTACATTTATAACAAGGACCTGCCCATCTTTGCCTGTGCCCTGCAGTGAGCTGTGCTGGCAAAAAGTAAGTTCTAAGAGATGGAGGCTCTGTTAGGAGCTAACATTGTATAAAAAACACTTTAAAGTACACCAAATAATTATTTTGTATTTTTTTCAAGTCGATTGTGATTACTATGAAATCACTGGTACATCATTACAAGGTTAGCAGAAATGTGATCCTCAAAGCACATTCATGGCAGGAAAACTTGGAAACCCCATGTGGCTTTGTGACTGAAACACTGAATTGGGCAGACACAGGTTTTTATTCCCAGCTACTTGTCCACAGTAGGCAAATCATTTCATCTCTTCCCCATCTGCAAAACAGAGTAAATGGCAGTGATCTACTATATAAAGTACTTTGAGATCTATTGATGAAAAAAATGAAATGAGAGGCTTTGCTGATATTAAATAAAAGGTCTTATCTCTGGGAATTATTCGGGGTGCTCTGAGTGTTCATACAAGAGGATTGCTCTGATTTAATATGTTCCTTCAGAAAATGATTCAGTTAAATCGTTGCAACTTCTGTAGTACAGACAAGACCAAAGAAAAAGCCTGAAGCAATAAGTACAGGGGAAAGGGAATGTATTTGCAGGTCAAACATTACAGAGCAAACTTCTCTGAAGCGAGCACTTCAGTCACAACCAGTTCTCATTGGCTTTCACCTCCTTCTGTTTTAACTTGGGATCATGCTATACAAATGAATGTAATAGCAAATGAGATCCAGCCTTTTTACCTGAAGTTCAACCACACATTATTCTGTGCTGCAATATTAACCATACTTGCAATTTTCAAGTATAAAGATCGTGCAGCCAAGGAGGACAATTAAAAAGAACTCATAGAATCATAGAATCATAGAATCATACAGGTTGGAAAAGACCTCTAAGATCATCGTGTCCAACCATCAACCCAACACCACCATGCCCACTACACCATGTCCCTAAGGGCCTCATCTACACGTCTTTTAAATACCTCCAGGGATGGTGACTCCACCACTTCCCTGGGCAGCCTGTTCCAAGGCCTGACCACTCTTTCAGTAAAGAAATTTTTCCTCATGTTCAATCTAAACCTCCCTTGGCGCAACTTGAGGCCATTTCCTCTTGTCCTATCGCTAGTTACTTGGGAGAAGAGACCAACACCCACCTCGCTACAACCTCCTTTCAGGTAGTTGTAGAGCGCGATGAGGTCTCCCCTCAGCATCCTCTTCTCCAGGCTAAACAACCCCAGTTCCCTCAGCCGCTCCTCATAAGACTTGTGCTCCAGGCCCTTCACCAGCTTCGTTGCCCTCCTCTGGACGCCCTCCAGCACCTCCATGTCCTTCTTGTAGTGAGGGGCCCAAAACAGAACACAGTATTCGAGGTGCGGCCTCACCAGTGCCGAGTACAGGGGCACGATCACCTCCCTACTCCTGCTGGCCACACTATTTCTGATACAGGCCAGGATGCCGTTGGCCTTCTTGGCCACCTGAGCACACTGCCGGCTCATGTTCAGCCGGCTGTCAACCAGTACCCCCAGGTCCTTTTCCTCTGGGCAGCTTTCCAGCCACTCTTCCCCAAGCCTGTAGCGTTGCCTGGGGTTGTTGTGGCCCAAGTGCAGGACCCGGCACTTGGCCTTGTTGAATCTCATACAGTTGGCCTCGGCCCATCGATCCAGCCTGTCCAGGTCCCTCTGCAGAGCCTTCCTACCCTCCAGCAGATCAACACTCCCACCCAACTTGGTGTCGTCTGCAAACTTACTGAGGGAGCACTCGATCCCCTCGTCCAGATCATTGATGAAGATATTGAACAGGACCGGCCCCAGTACTGAGCCCTGGGGAACACCGCTCGTGACCGGCCGCCAACTGGATTTAACTCCGTTCACCACAACTGATGAACAACTTGTGCCAGGCATGGACTTCCTAGTATATTTTAAAGTAGAGATTATTCATTTTGGCAGCAGTCCAAAGCCTGGGGGGGGACTTAGCCTGAAGGACAGATGGTGTTGCCACTGTCATCCTTCCTCATAGTTTTGTCTGGAAGAGCTTAAGAGCCTTTTCAGCAGAGCATCCTGAATCAACTAATTCTTGGCCAGCTCAATTTGCTTTTTGCTGAGCCCAGTGCAGGCAAAGAGGAGGGCGTGACCAGCGCAGCCCCTTTATTCTGCAGACTACTCTTAGTATACAATATTAATTGTATACTAACAATACAACACTCATAATACAAAATTCATAATACAATATTAATGTTTTTTTCTGACTGTAAAAAGAACAGGGACTAAATGAAGGAGAATGCAATGGCCTATATGAATTAATCTCATCCTGGATGATTTCTATTAATTTTGGGGGGAAGCACATGTGTTTGCAGCAGAGAGACTGTTGTGGTTTAAACCGGCAGGCAGCCAAACACCACACAGCCGCTCGCTCACTCCTCGCCCCCACAGTGGGATGAGGGAGAGAATCGGAAAAAAAAAAGTAAAATTCATGGATTGAGATAAAGACAGTTTAATAGAACAGAAAAGGAAGGGTTAATAATAATAATAATGGTAGAATATACAAAGCGAGTGATGCACAATGCAATTGCTCACCACCCGCGCTGACCGATAACCAAGTAGCGATCGCTACTTCCTGGAACAGGCCTCCCATTCATATACTGAGCACGACTTCACAAGATATGGAATACCCCATTGGCCAGCTGGGCCAGCTGTCCCAGCTATGCTCCCTCCCAGCCTCTTGTGCACCTGGCAGAGCATGAGAAGCTGAAAAGTCCTTGACTAGCAGGGTACTTAGCAACAACTGAAAACATCAGTGTGTTATCAACATTCTCCTCATACTAAATCGAAAACACAGCACTAGGAAGAAAATTAACTCTATCCCAGCCAAAACCAGGACAGTATCCACCCCTTATTCTATACCATCTACGTCATGCCTAGGTCTCACATTTTCCAGTACATTCCAATTAATCACCACCACCTTTCCTGTCTTTTGATATATACACACAGATATGATTCCCTTAGTCTATGGACTATCCCTCTAAAAAGTCCATTGAGTTCATTTAGTCCATGACTTTGGGCTCCATCTGTCATAACAGTCTTTCAGGGCAGGAGAGATGGTGTGTGGTGTTAGACTGTTGCATCCTGAAGCCAGTTTTGATTTCACTATCACTGCGCTTGTCTGGTTCTATAATCGTTGCACTTTGCGCGGTTTCATCGGAGTTCATTCTTCATTAATCTGGGTGATTCTTACTGCTATACAATTGATAGCAACCATAGAAATAATGATATAAAATATAATATAGCAACTAACATCATAAAATTCAGTTCATTGGCTATTTTCACCCAAAATCAAATCCCCCTGAGGTACACACCGGACTTACCCATCCTTTCACATTACCCACCAAGTGCACCCAGGTCCTTGAGCAAAAGCAATCCCACGGATGGGTTTTCCCTTGCCAGAGGCAGGAGTAACCCAGACTGTCTTCCCCAGCATATTTCTTATGTGCACGACAGGGACTTTATCCCCCTCTACAGTACGTAAGGGTTTTGATTGGGCAGGGCCAGCTCGATTGAAAGATCCCCTGGTGTTGAATAACCAGGAGGCATTTGCTAAATGTGTATCCCAATGCTTGAATGTCCCACCACCCATTGCTCTCAGCGTAGTCTTTAGCAGTCCATGGTATCGTTCAATTTTCCCGGAGGCTGGTGCATGGTAGGGATGTGATAGACCCACTCAATGCCATGCTCTTTGGCCCAGGTGTCTATGAGGGTGTTTCGGAAATGAGTCCCATTGTGTGACTCAATTCTTTCTGAGGTGCCATGTCGCCACAGGACTTGCTTTTCAAGGCCCAGGATGGTGTTCCGGGCGGTGGTATGGGGCACAGGGTATGTTTCCAGCCATCCGGTGGTTGCTTCCACCATGGTGAGCAAACAGTGCTAGCCTTGTCGGGTTAGTGGGAGTGTGATATAATCAATCTGCCAGGCCTCCCCATATTTATATTTCAGCCATCGTCCTCCATACCAAAGAGGCTTTACTCGCTTGGCTTGCTTGATTGCAGCGCACGTTTCGCATTCATGGATAACCTGTGCAATAGCGTCCATGGTCAAGTCTACCCCTCGATCACGAGCCCATCTATATGTTGCATCTCTTCCTTGATGGCCTGAGGCGTCATGGGCCCACCAAGCTATAAACAGTTCACCCTTCTGTTGCCAGTCCAGATCCACCTGAGCCACTTCAATCTTAGCAGCCTGGTCCACCTGCTGGTTGTTTTGATGTTCTTCAGTGGCCTGACTCTTGGGTACGTGAGCATCTACGTGACGTACTTTTACAACCAGGTTCTCTACCCAGGCAGCAATATCTTGCCACAATGCGGCAGCCCAGATGGGTTTACCTCTGCGCTGCCAGTTGTTCTGCTTCCACTGCTGCAACCACCCCCACAGGGCATTTGCCACCATCCAGGAGTCAGTATAAAAATAAAGTACTGGCCATTTTTCTCGTTCAGCAAAATCCAAAGCCAGCTGGATGGCTTTCACCTCTGCAAACTGGCTCGATTCACCTTCTCCTTCAGCAGTTTCTGCGACTTGTCATATAGGACTCCATACAGCAGCTTTCCACCTCCGATGCTTTCCCACAAGGCGACAGGACCCATCAGTGAACAGGGCATATTGCTTCTCATTTTCTGGTAGTTTGTTATACAGTGGGGCCTCTTCAGCACGCGTCACCTCCTCTTCTGGGGTTATTCCAAAATCTTTGCCTTCTGGCCAGTCCCTGATCACTTCCAAGATTCCTGGGCAACTGGGGTTTCCTATTCGGGCCGGTTGTGTGATCAGTAGCGACCCACTTACTCCACGTAGCATCGGTTGCATGATGTGTAGAGGGGACCCTCCCTTTGAACATCCAGCCCAGCACCGGCAGTCGGGGTGCCAGGAGGAGCTGTGCTTCAGTACCAACCACTTCCGAAGCAGCTCAAATCCCTTCATATGCTGCCAATATCTCCTTCTCAGTTGGAGTGTAGCGGGCCTCGGATCCTCTGTATCCCCGACTCCAGAACCCTAAGGGTCGACCTCGAGTCTCCCCTGGTGCTTTCTGCCAGAGGCTCCAGGTAGGGCCATTCTCCCTGGCTGTGGTGTAGAGCACATTCTTCACATCTTGTCCTGCCCGGACTGGTCCAAGGGCTACTGCCTGAACTATCTCCCGTTTAATTTGTTCAAAGGCTTGTTGTTGCTCAGGGCCATATTTGAAGTCATTCTTCTTCCTGGTCACTTGATAGAGAGGACTTACAATCAGGCTGTAATCTGGAATATGAATTCTCCAAAAGCCCACAATGCCTAATAAAGCTTGTGTTTCCTTTTTGCTAGTTGGTGGGGACATGGCTGTTATTTTGTTGATCACATCCATTGGGATCTGACGACGTCCATCTTGCCATTTTATTCCTAAAAACTGGATCTCCTGTGCAGGTCCCTTGACCTTACTTGGTTTTATGGCAAAACCGGCCTTCAGAAGGATTTGGACTATTCTCTCCCCTTTCTCAAAAACTTCTTCCGCTGTGCTGCCCCATACAATGACATCAGCAATGTTTTGCAGGTGTTCCGGAGCCTCACCCTGTTCCAGTGTGGTGTGGATCAGTCCATGGCAAATGGTAGGGCTGTGTTTCCACCCCTGGGGCAGTCGGTTCCAGGTGTACTGGACGCCCCTCCAAGTGAAAGCAAACTGTGGCCTGCACTCCGCCGTCAAAGTGGCAGCGTGACTTCGTTCAGGCCACGGTAGTCTACTGTTAGTCTCCACTCTCCATTGGACTTTCGCACTGGCCATATGGGACTGTTAAAGGGTGAGCGAGTCTTGCTGATCACTCCTTGGCTCTCCAGTCAACGAATCAGCTCATGGATAGGGATCAGGGAATCTCGATTGGTGCGGTATTGCCACCGGTGCACCCTTGTGGTAGCGATCGGCACATGTTGTTCTTCAAACCTCAGCGTCCCCACAACAGAAGGGTCCTCCAAGAGACTGGGCAAGGTGGACAGCTGTTTAGTTTCCTCCATCTCCAGGGCAGCTATACCAAAAGCCCACCGGTACCCTTTTGGGTCCTTGAAATACCCTCTCCTGAGGTAGTCTATGCCAAGGATGCACGGAGCCTCTGGGCCAGTCACAATGGGGTGCTTCTGCCACTCATTCCCGGTTAGGCTCACTTCGGCCTCCAATACAGTTAACTCTTGGGATCCCCCTGTCACTCCAGAAATACAAATGGGTTCTGCCCCTTTATAGCTTGATGGCATCAGGGTACACTGTGCACCGGTGTCTGCTACAGCCTTATACTCCTGTGGATCTGATTTGCCAGGTCATCGAATCCACACAGTCCAGTAAACCTGGTTGTCCCTTTCCTCCACCTGGCTGGAGGCGAGGCCCCTCTAGTCCTGGTCATAGTATCTGTTTCTCACTTCTTGCAAACGCGAGTTAAGAATTCCTTCGTTAGAATCCAAAGTAAGATCAGCCCTTCTACTCTGTCTGGGATACTGTTCACTGGAAACTGGACCATCGTGAGACAGGTTTTTCCTGAAAACTGGAGTAGCAGTTTTCCTGGGAGAACCCCCTTGTTTGATTGTTTTTCCTTGCAACTCACGTACTCGTGCCTCTAGGGTGAAGGTAGGTTTTCCATCCCACTGCCTCATGTCCTCTCCGTGGTCACGCAGGTAAAACCACAGGGTGCCCCGTGGTGTGTACTTTCTATATCCTCTCTCTTGAGCAGAAGAACGCTGACCCTTAATGGCTGAGATACTGGTCCATACAGGTGGATAATAGGACCTATCGTCTTTGAGTTGCTGGACCTCCCGGGACAGTTTCTCCACAGCCGAGACAAGGGAGGAGGAGTCAGTTTCTTCGTATTCCCGGAGTCTGTTAACCACGTCATCTACCGTTGGTGCTTCTTCCTCTTTGCAGCACAGTACTTCCAATGAACTGGCATATGATGCTGGTGCGCTCCGTACCAACTTCCACCACATGGGTCGCGTGCACTGGACTTCATCTGGATCTTTGGATACTTCCTCGTTGTCCAGGTCACAATAAACCACCTCCAGCACGCCTAATTCTCTCAGGTACTGGATACCTCTCTCCATAGTGGTCCATTTGCCTAGGCGATATATAACATCTTCCTTGAAGGGATACCTTTCCTTCACGCCTGACAGCAGTCGCCTCCAGAGGCTGAGGGCCTGTGTCCCTTTTCCAATTGCTTTGTCAATGCCCCCTTCCCTGGAAAGGTATCCCAGCTGTTTGGCTTCCCTACCCTCTAATTCCAGGCTACTGGCCCCATTATCCCAGCATCGGAGCAGCCAGGTAACAATGTGCTCGCCTGGACGATGGCTGAAATAATTTTGCATATCTCGCAGCTCACTCAGGGATAGGGATCGAGTGGTTTCCGTCTCGTTTATGAGTTCTTCCTCTTCCTCCTCCCCTCCTCGTGATGGCCCTGCTTTTCCATCATCCCTTTCAAGACGAGCTGACTTTCGCTTCCAAGATTTCTTCTTATGTACAGGGGCGACTGATACCAGCAAGGGTTGGTCCTCTGGTTCATCTGTAGTACCTGTTGCAGGGGTTGGAGTAGCCGCAGTGCCCATCGCGGGGGTTGGAGTAGCCACAGTGCCTGTCGCAGAGATTGGAGTAGCCGCAGTGCCTGTCGCGGGGGTTGGAGTAGCCGCAACACCCGTCTTGGGGGTTGGAGTATCCGCAGTGCGTGTCATGGGGGTTGGAGTAGCCACAGCGCCCGTCGTTTTGTCATCAGATCCAGAGACCTTCTTTTCCCCTTGGGGTTTCTGAATAGTGTTGAGCAGGCCTTGGTAGCCATGGGCCAGGCCCCAGCACATTGCAGTAATCTGGGTCTCTCTGGAATTGCCAGGGTGACAGCATACGTTTTCCAAATATTTTACTAGTTTTTCAGGATTCTGCACTTGTTCAGGGGTGAAGCTCCAAAACATTGGAGGTGACCACTGTCCTAGGCACTTGCCCATACTATCCCACACACCCTGCCACTCATAACTATCCAGCCTCGGGGCAGATCTCTGGGTGGTATTCTTAAATAGTTGTTTAACCTTAAACAAGGCCTGAAACACATTCAGGAGACATAGCAATAGGAACATGCTGGTTTGAACATCCCAAGGATATTCAAAATCCTCAAGAGCTGTTGTAATCAGCCTGGAGGAGAAGGGGAAGGTGAAGGAAGCTGTCTCCCCTGTAAATTGGCTCTCCGAGGAGAAGAGGTAAAAAGTGTAATTATTAAGAGTTTCCTAGAGATAGCTCCTGAAGCACAGGGATGACAGCAGTGCTGAATACAGTCTCCTGACCAATAATTTTACCATACCATAAGCCAGTGTTACACAGTGTAGCAAAGCGATGACCTTAATCCATTTCCCAGAGATGACCAACCCCCACATAAATACTGATAATCAGAGTATATACAGCCAGTAAGGTGCTACATAACACAACTCCAAGAACAGATCCAACAACTCTGAGAGCAAATAAACCAACATTGTGACCAGCGACTACTAGACTGATATAATGAATGCTTATAACAAATTTGTTTTAACCTGCTCGGGTCAGATGTGTCGTTATATCAACCCTTCATGCCCCACGTTGGGCGCCAAAAAGGACAGTTGTGGTTTAACCCAGCAGGCAGCCAAACACCACGCAGCCACTCGCTCACTCCTCCCCCCTACAGTGGCTTAGTCAAGATTGCAGTCCTAAAGAGAAGTGGACAGATTTTGTCTCTTCTCTGTAATTTCAAAGCCTCCATATATCCTCTTCTAGACCAATGAGTGCCAAAATACTCAGTAAATCATATGGTAAGCTTGGGCTTACTAGCAAAATTTTCATTCGTACTTTCCCATCTTCTGCAGCAAGACTAGAATGCAAGACATCAGTGGAATTTAGACGTATGACCTTCTAAATATTCACAATGAATCCGCTTTGAAAGCATCATACACTTCAATCTCAGGACAGCTTTTGTTGTCTTTGGTGTGGTACAATTACTAAAATAAGATGGTTGGAATGCCTTTCCATGTACCAACACAGACTACAAACACCCACAGGCAGTTCTGTAACATGCATCTGACAACAGATCTACTTTTGGTTATGGTTTTAAACAAATTAATTTGCAGGCTTATAAAGCTAGTCTAGGTCTCATATATGAATATTGTTCCAAATAGTAGCTATTTATCTCATGCTTTGTTGGGGGCAGGGGAAATAGAAATGTTTTCTTTTTATAGCTACAACTTTGGCTTTCATGGCATCATCAAAATGCATTGGAATTTAGCTTCTCTTCTTTCAGTACTTTAAAAAAAGAGGGAAGGAGGAAGGAGACAGGAGTTTATGTTACATACCTTTCTAATATGCTATCACAAGTAATAGTTTTAGAATGAAAAATAAGAACAAAAGATAATTTTAAGGGGAAAAAAATTACGTACAAAGAATTTTGCATTTATTGACTGATTAACACACATGTTCACATGAGTTAGGGAAATACTCCCGATTTATTTCAGACATAAATAAGTTGTTTTATACCACTCATATTAGGGGAAATGCTAGGTTTAAAAAATAGGATTTTGGTCTTCCTGCAGGCATTTACAATTGGCCACATTCCTCCTTCATAATTTTCTGAAGTGATACTTTTCTGATGCTTTTCAGCTTCCTTCAAATTTTGGATAATTTAGAATGGTGAAAAGATGAGCTGTGATGTTCTTTGATATCTAGACTCTCATATAGTAGTGTATATACTACCCCAAATCTTTCAAAATCTGAAAGAGAAGCTTCTGGTGGACATAGAAGCGCTCTATAGAAGTATATATCTGACCATTGTGTTGAGACTGAAGATTCCCAAAAGCAAAGTTGAGTTTTAAAAATTTGAGGGGATTTTCAGAAATGTGGAAAAGAACAGGGACTCTACCAGTCAGGGAGAGAAGAGGGCTATCTACTGATTAATGATGCAGTGAATGGCAATCATCTACTCTATTAAAATCTAATTGGCAAGATAAAATAATAAAGGATTAACCTGAACTATGAAGCTGTTTTAATATATGAAGAGAAAAGTACCTTTTCTTAGGGTTTAAGGAGTTTAATGTCTGCCTGTAACTTAACTGACATGGAGAGCTGGGCTTTCCTCATACTTAAAATAAAATGTTGCTGCAATTATGTGTAAGTGCTTTCACTGAACTAAAACCAAATAAATCTGAGTTCTCTGCAAAAAAGGAGAAGGAATATATGTTGTCACAATCCATAGTAAACATGGGGAGTTAGAATATGCAAAGGAATTTGGGAATAACTCAGAAAGTTTTGGTTTTAGGAACTTAAAAATAAGAGGAGGTGCTATTTTCTTTATTTAGCTTCTTCACCCCACATTTTATTTTTACATTTAGTATCTGTCCATACTTAAAATATACATGGGTATGATCCACAGGGTGCAAGAAGTTATTAGAAAGGGGCCTGCAGTAGTTCTTACTGTAGACTGAAAGGTATGTTACTGCCCTAAGAAGGATCCTTTGTTCTGGTTAAACAGAGCAAACAAATAGCTATAATCTCAAGACTTCTGTGCCTAATATGTAAATATGTCAATACACATTCTTATCTTGGATAGAAATTAAAAGGAAGATTGTTCTTTTCAACATAAAGCAGACAGTTCATACAGCTTTATGATTAAGATGTTAGAGACTACCTAAAGAAGTTAATATAATGAAATTGGTGTTAACATTTGTAAATAAAATCATCTCCAAATCTTGTGTCTAGAGGACAGGAAACTAAGAGCAGCAGTTCAGTGGTGTTCATTTTTTAATGAAATTAAAGAGAAAATAGTGACATGTATTTTTGAAGTGATCTGACTTGCACTGTTAGTACTATGCACAATAAACTCAATTAAGGCACCGTCCTTGAAAAGCAGTTACACAACTCACAGGAAGTGGTTTGCGTGGTCAATACCTTCAACAGTAAGTGGTCATTTATGCTCTTGAGACTTGCAAGCCTTTGTTCAAAATCTGAAAAGTTTTGGCTTAAACCACAAAGAATGAGGAAGATAGGCAATCTGTCAAAATAAATTATGCATCCTACCTTGACAAGCATTAAATTAATGCCTTCCCCCAAATCCACACAAACATTATCTGTCAAGGTCATTCTTTGCTTCTTAAGGCCTTTCACAGAGAAAACACGTAGAGCATGTGAAGTCAGCTCAGTTTTATACCCTGGCAATGTTTTTAGGTTACAGCAGCAGGATGAAATGAAATCATCAAAATTAAAATTGCAAAATATAACCCCAATCTATTAGAGAAGCAGCATATATATGTTATACATATATTTATAGGATATACATGTATTTATATTACATGGAAATTAACTTTGCAGATGTCAAAGATGATCAACTAATATAACATCTATTTTCTGTGATTTCAGTATCCAAGAGAAGGAAGGTAAGTATGCAGAAAGCAGAGGATTTATTTACTGATGATTTATTGATAGGGAAGATTCATTAATCTCTATAAACTTCATAAAACAGTAAATGAACTGGGTGTAGCAAAGGAAGCTATGATATAGAGTAGCAAGAGCCCTATGAATGATAAATAAACCCCAGGAGTAGCAACCAAGTTCAAGAAGTAGGTTTATACTATGGAATAGATAGAGTATTTTTTGAAATATCTTTTTATCAATAAATCAGATCTCAGGACAGGTAAGAAATTCGTTTTGCAAAGATATAATTTATTTCATTGTGTTTCTTTTGGAGCCAGCTGCTCATGCAATATAAAGGTAAGACATGGTTTTAATACCAACCAAATAGTAAGACTGAAAAGTTACTTTCCTCAGAATTCTCTGGTGCAATTTTGCTTCTTCCAGAAACTGCCTGGGAAAAGTTTTTCATAGAATCATAGAATCATAGAATCATAGAATCATTAAGGTTGGAAAAAACCTTTAAGATCATCAATTCCAACCGTAAACCTAACACTGCCAAGTCCACCACTAAACCACTTCCCTGGGCAGCCTGTTCCAAAGCTTGACAACCCTTTCGGTGAAGAAATTTTTCCTAATGTCCAGTCTAAACCTCCCCTGGTGCAACTTGAGGCCATTTCCTCTCGTCCTATCACTAGTTACTTGGCAGAAGAGACCAACACCTACCTCGCTACAACCTCCTTTCAGGTAGTTGCAGAGCACGATGAGGTCTCCCCTCAGCCTCCTCTTCTCCAGGCTAAACAGTCCCAGTTCCCTCAGCCATTTCTCATAAGACTTGTGCTCCAGACCCTTCACCAGCTTCGTTGCCCTTCTCTGGACACGCTCCAGCACCTCCATGTCCTTCTTGTAGTGAGGGGCCCAAAACAGAACACAGTATTCGAGGTGCGGCCTCACCAGTGCCAAGTACAGGGGCACAATCACCTCCCTAGTCCTGCTGGCCACACTATTTCTGATACAGGCCAGGATGCCATTGGCCTTCTTGGCCACCTGAGCACACTGCCGGCTCATGTTCAGCCGGCTGTCAACCAGCACCCCCAGGTCCTTTTCCTCTGGGCAGCTTTCCAGCCACTCTTCCCCAAGCCTGTAGCGTTGCATGGGGTTGTTGTGGCCCAAGTGCAGGACCCGGCACTTGGCCTTGTTGAACCTCATACAGTTGGCCTCGGCCCGTCAATCCAGCCTGTCCAGGTCCCTCTGCACAGCCTTCCTACCCTTGAGCAGATCAACACTCCCGCCCAACTTGGTGTTGTCTGCAAACTTACTGAGGGTGCACTCGATCCCCTCATCCAGATCATTGATAAAGATATTGAACAGGACCAGCCCCAAAACTGAACCCTGGGGAACACCGCTCGTGACCGGCCGCCAACTGGATTTAGCTCCGTTCACCACAACTCTTTGGGCCCGGCCATCCAGCCAGTTTTTTACCCAGCAAAGAGTACGCCTGTCCAAGCCATGAGCAGCCAGTTTCTCCAGGAGAATGCTGTGGGAAACGGTGTCAAAGGCTTTACTAAAGTCCAGGTAAACAACATCCACAGCCTTTCCCTCATCCACTAAGCAGGTCACCTTGTCATAGAAGGAGATCAGGTTAGTCAAGCAGGACCTGCCTTTCATAAACCCATGCTGAGTGCGCCCGATCACCTGCTTGTCCTGTACATGCCACGTGATGGCAGTCAAGATGATCTGCTCTGTAACCTTCCCTGGCACCGAGGTCAGACTGACAGGCCTGTAGTTCCCCGGATCCTCCTTCCGGCCCTTCTTGTAGATGGGCGTCACATTGGCAAGCCTCCAGTCCACTGGGACCTCCCTGGTTAGCCAGGACTGCTGATAAAGGATTGAAAGTGGCTTGGTGAGCACTTCAGCCAGCTCCCTCAGTACCCTTGGGTGGATCCCATCCGGTCCCATAGACTTGTGAGCGTCTAAGTGGTGTAGCAGGTCACTAACCATTTCCCCTTGGATTATGGGGGCTTCATTCTGCTCCCCGGCCCTGTCTTCCAGCTCAGGGCACTGGGTACCCGGAGAACAACTGGTCTTACTATTAAAGACTGAGGCAATGAAGGCATTTAGTACCTCAGCCTTTTCCCCAGCCTTTGTCACTATGTTTCCCCCGCATCCAATAAAGGATGGAGATTCTCCTTAGCCCTCCTTTTGTTGCTAATGTATTTATAGAAACACTTTTTATTGTCTTTTACTGCAGTAGCCAGATTAAGTTCTAGTTAGGCTTTGGCCCTTCTAATTTTCTCCCTGCATAACCTCACAACATCCTTGTAGTCCTCCTGAGTTGCCTGTCCCTTCTTCCAAAGGTCATAAACTCTCTTCTTTTTTTTTCCTGAGTTCCAGCCAAAGCTCTCTGTTCAGCCAGGCCAGTCTTCTTCCCTGCTGGCTCGTCTTTTGGCACATGGGGACGGCCTTTTCCTGCACCTTTAAGATTTCCTTCTTGAAGAATGTCCAGCCTTCCTGGACTCCTTTGCCCTTCAGGACTGCCTCCCAAGGGACTCCGTCAACCGGTCTCCTAAACAGGCCAAAGTCTGCCCTCCAGAAGTCCAAGGTAGCAGTTCTGCTGACCCTCCCTCCTTACTTCTCCAAGAATCGAAAACTCTATCACTTTGTGATCACTATGCCCAAGACAGCCTCCAACCATCACATCACCCACAAGTCCTTCTCTGTTCACAAACAACAGGTCCAGCGGGGCACCTTCCCTAGTTGGCTCACTCACCAGCTGTGCCAGGAAGTTATCTTCCACACACTCCAGGAACCTCCTAGACTGTTTCCTCTCCGCTGTATTGTATTTCCGGCAGACATCTGGTAAGTTGAAGTCCCCCATGAGAACAAGGGCTAGTGATCGTGAGACTTCTCCCAGCTGCTTATAGAATATTTCATCTGCCTCTTCATCCTGGTTGGGTGGTCTATAACAGACTCCCACCATGATATCTGCCTTGTTGGCCTTCCCCCTGATTCTTACCCATAAACACTCAACCTTATCGTCACCATCATTAAGCTCTAGACAATCAAAACACTCCCTAACATAGAGGGCTACTCCACCGCCTCTCCTTCCTTGCCTATCCCTTCTGAAGAGTTTATAGCCATCCATTGCAGCACTCCAGTTGTGCAAGTCATCCCACCATGTTTTCATTTTTATGACTCCTGGGCTCTTATTACATGTACTTATGCATGCACAAAAGATAAAACTGTTGAAGCAATACAATATTGAAAACATTTTGTCTCAGGATAGGCAAATGCCTACTACTCATGTCCAGTTCATCTGGCTTTGGAGGATGTTTAGTTTAGATGGTAGCTTGGGACACTGTGATTAAATGGCTTTGGAAACACCATTCTCGTGGACTGTCACTGGCACACAAGCAATAAAGTAGTGTTGGACCTACTATAATTGCTGGAGGGAATAACTTATATTTAAGAGCTTAGGAAAAATATGATGTGGACTTTTCTAAAAAGGTGGGTATAATAAAGATCTGGCTGTTTGGACATAAAAGATCCCATAACTATTTTTAAGATCTGTGGACTCCTTGCTATCATTACAGCAAAAAGCTATTTGATTTGATTCTGCCATGGTGCCAGAAAACTGACAGTCTTGGCATAAAGGGATCACATGATGAACTAGGCACTAATGTCGCTGCTCAGTTTTCTTATTCTCTCTGACAGCTGTAAGGGCCTTGGCAGAGTGTGCCTGCTGGATTTAAGAGGAACAGCACTGCCACCACTGCTAGCCATCATGAATGAAACCATGATGAAACCATACAGACAGTATTACTAGAGGGGCAGGGTGGGACGAACAGAAATAAAAAGGAGGGAGAGAATGTGTCAGGCAGGATGCCATTACTGCACCCAGGAATGATTATTCAGATATGCACTGGCTCTGGAGAAAGCAAGAAGGGTACTCTTTGGAGGGTGTTCTTGCCAGTTCCTTGCTCATCTGGTGATTATTTAGGGAGGCAGTTATCCAGAGGTAGCTGTCAAACTCTGTCCCTCTTGTCTGCTCCTCTTCTACAGGATCCTCATACAGCTTGTGTGGTATGCGCTGAATATATCCATCACATGAGACTGTTGGTTCACAGCCCACAGCCATGCTGAGACACACCAACAAGACTTGGCCTTGTTTTTGTGTTTGGTGATGGTTGGATGTTTATGCTGTTGTCATGTTACTGTCCTCTAGTAACTGCAGTTTATTGTTGGCACTGCATGATTCTGCTGCTGGCAGAAGGAGGATGACAGAGCAGCAGGCAGAGGAAAAGAATAACTGCGGGGTCCTCTTCAGTGGGAGTGAGGAAGTGGTCCTTCTTCCATCCTGACCCTTCACGCTCCCTTTCAGTACGTTGCTATATTGTCCTTAGAGACAAAAATAAGAGTGAAACTCTTGCATCTGTTCCCTTGTAATTTGGAAATCTATAGCTTCCAGTGGAGAAAAGCTTCCACAGTTTATTAACAGCTGCGCTTATTCCCCGTGCCTTTGTCTCACAGAACAGAAGGAATAATAAGTGCCTGTGCTGAAAGAGACGTAACAACCAGTGGTAGAGCAGTAAAGGAAAACTAAGCTATTGCTAGTCTCCTGAGTCTGAAATGGTACAGTTGCTTTCTCCTGGAGAGGGAACTGATAGTGGTGCTTACAATAGACATAACTGCTGATCTGAGTGAGAGCTATGTTGTCAATTTAGTAGTCTGGAAGAATATAAGAAAAAGAGCTGACGGCTGCAATAATTTTGGTAGCTGTTCCCAAGTGATGTACGAGAAGAGGCTTAACAGGTCTTGCTCACTTCATTACTGTACTTCTTTTGAGCAAGGGATCACCTAGAAACTCAATAATATTAAATCCCTCAGCCTTTTGTCAGGCCTGAGGTAGGTAAATATATTTGTTACCCTGTTACAGTTGGGAAAAATTGAGCCACGAAAGGATAGTGACTTATTCGAGGTCAGAAAAATCCTCTGTAGCACAGCCAGAAAGAATATCCAAATTAGACATCAAATTATTGATATTTTAAAAACTATCTGAGGTCACAAATTGAACTGATTTTAGTAGTTAATGCAAGATGTACAAACTAGTGACAAAAAAAGTCAAGGCAGCAGATAGACTTCTGCTGTACAAGGACTGCAATCTAGCTTGCTGATTTCTCCGATCCTTGCCTGTCTTTCATACTTAAATTGCAAACTCTTTGGGAACAGATCGCCTTTTTACTTTGGGCCATATGGTGGACAGACCAAAAGGTTTCCCAGTTCATGAATAGATGCTACAGGAAGAAAATCGATAACTGTGATTAATATGACTAGACGGTACAGGGCTGTTAGAAGAAACATCAATATTAGTTCTTAAAAAGAAAGAGAGAACTGTGATTAAGTACTTTATCAGGAAAAGGAGGCTTTACGTACAGCTCTTTTCTTATATAATGTGTCTGACAGCTAGGTCAAGACGTAATCTTAAGTTTTGTGGATCCAAAATACATTTTTTAACAGGAGTTCAGTTCTGTGTGAACTGAAGTGTGAGGGAAGAAATCTTTAAACACATTTTCCATGGAAATCAGTGCTGAAATTAATAGGTAAACCAGTAAGAAAAATTGTTGGAGAAAGTTAGCCAGACTAGGCTGCGGTGGGAAAATTCTGAGTCATGCTGACAAGGAAGAAAAGAAAGTTATGCTGACCTTGCTCTGTGCAGATAAGCAACTTTGAGAAAGTACAGTATAAGAAAAACAGGATGGAACCCGGACCACATAGCAGTAACCGAAAGTAGGAGGAATATGATAATGTAATTTTTAGAGCTAAGCCAATGATTGTGAGACAAGTATGCATAAGGTAGAACTTAGTGTATAAATATGTGTAGGGTTTTACAATAAAGTTGAAGCTGGCCTTATCACTCACATTGAGTCGACTGCCTGCCTTCCCTCACTCGTCGCAAGTGGCGCCCGAACAGGGACCCCCCATCCCTGTTTTCCACCGGACAGCGAGATCGGAGAAGCACTGGTAGCAGCGACCAGGGAGCAGAAGATCAGTAGACGCTGTCGCGGCGTGCCTGATCCGTGCTTGAACCCAGGACGATTAAAAGGGGTTCGCCGTCCGATAGAAGGCTACCCGTGGGAAAAGGCTGCAAACGACCGGATAATTAAGAGGGTCAAGAGAAGCGCGCAATGGAAGTAGAGGTAGCCTTCGATATTTTAAAATGCTTTTTAGAAGAGCGGGGAGTAAGCCAATTAAAAGACCTGGCTGGTTTAATTGCGTTAGGGAAAGCGAAAGGGTTTTTTAAAGACCCTGAAAGTATGTTTGAAGTAGACGAGTGGCGTTTTTATGGAGATTGTTTGTGGGATCTAGTAATCGATGATGATAAATCAGCAAAAAAATTAATGAAATCTTGGAGAGATGTTATTAATTGTATAAAAAGATATAAAACTGAAAGGCGAATAGCTACAGCCGCCTCAGATCGGCTTGAGCAGTCCGATCCTGCCGCTGGACGTCTCACAGCAGGGGGTGACTACTTTTCACCTCCGCCTTCGGGAATTCCTGTTCCCGTCGTTCGCCGACCCTCTCGTCCCCCTCCTGATCCACCGACAGAAAGGGCTTGTCCCTCCGCACCGCCGGGGGAAAGGGAGGGGGAGGGGGAGGGTCCAAGTGAAAATGAGAGGGTAGACGGTAGCGGACAGGAGACTGCTCAAGCTGAAAGTCTTCTAAAGGCCCCACCCCCTCCACCCCTCACCCCCCCCACCCCCCCACCCCCCCTCCTGTCCCAAGCTTATCAACAGCCGCGTTTAGTGCGGGTTGGTTGGGACAAAATAGCACGAGAAGCTGTTGAGCAAAAAGATTTTGATTTATTAGATCAAATTAGCCCTCAAGCCTTCCTGGTAATCTACCAGGTAGATAACGCGGGGGCTATGACTGGGGTGCATCAGGCCCTAGATTGGAAAATATTAAATCAATTGCGAAACACAGTTAATGTGCAAGGCAAATGCTAAACTATATCTGGGGTAGCGGAATGCTATGTCCAGAAGATATTAAGAACATAATGAGGCTTATTTTGAAGCAATCACAACAATTACTTTGGCAAGCTCACTGGCAAAGACTTTGTGAAATATCTGTGCACTCGCCCCGAGCCCCAAATGATCGTTTAGCTGGAGTAACTGTAGAACAACTAATGGGTATAGGTCCTTTTGCCTCTGTAGAAATGCAGATGCAAACTGGCCCAGACGTGTTGTTAGAATCTATGAAATTAGCACAAGAAGCCTTGCAGAAAGTTAAAACTACACCAGCTCCTCCCTCATATATGTCAATTAAACAAGGAAGAGAGGAGCCTTTTGCATCTTTTGTAGATAGAGTCACAGACGCTATTGACCACGCAGATATGGCAGATTTTATGAAAGGACCTTTGCTGAGACAGTGTGTATTAGAGACTTGTAATACTTATACAAAGGGCATCCTTGTCACCTTACCCTTAGACGCCACCATAGAAGTCATGTTAGAGCGAATGAGTAGAGTTCCTGTAGGAGCTCAAGCCATGTTAGTTGAAACAATCAGAGAACTAGGGGAAAAATTAGTCAAGGCGCAGGGACAGGCGTTTGCAGCTCTTGCCCCACTGAAGCCTCCGGATGCCCACCAAAGTAAGACGACTGGCCGACGAGAGTATAAGTGCTTCCGATGTGGCTACCCAGGACATCTGCGTCGACAATGTCGGGAGCTGCCAGAACTGTCAAATGAATAATCATAATACTACGGTCTGCCGGCGTTCGGGAAACGGGAAACCGAGCGCCAAGAGCCGCAGCGCGCCGACACCAATCGCGGCTCCGGTCACCTTCAGGCCAACGGCAGCCCCCAACCAAACGACAGTGCAGAGATACCAGACGCCATTGCCCAGCTTCGACCAGCAACCCAACTTCGACCAGCAACCAGGGGGAGCCTCGGACTGGATCTGGCAACAGCAGTAGATGTCACGTTAATTGACGACCGGCCGCGAAAAATTGCTACAGGAATTAAAGGGCCCATAGTTATCAATGGACAATCTCATGGAGCGTTGTTGTTGGGGCGATCATCCAGTGGTCTCCAAGGACTTTTTATATTACCAGGACTTATCGATTGTGATTCAAAAACTCAGTACCCACATCGTTGACCGAGCAGTGGATCGTATTGACCCTGACTTACCTGTGGACTTAACCGTTTTGCACGGCCCCACACATTTTATTGGTGCACTCACGCAGTGCAAAAAGAAAAAGGGGGAGACTGTGAGACTATTAGAATGGATATTTACCGGAATGCAACCAAAGACTACAATTCAAGATAACGACACGTTTGATTGGAATGTGCTAGATTGAATTTATAGCTGTTACTGCTGTTTAGCTATTAATTCGCAGGCTCTTGTGCTTGCCATGGGGCTTGCTTGCCTTAATGTGTATTAGAGTCTTGTGCTCGTTAGTGGCTGCTTTTTTGCTCTCGCTGCTTGCTGTACTGCTGCACTGCTGATCGTCTTACTGTGCTGTGCCTGGGAACGTTCTGATAACAGCAATGGGGATGCGCCTGGGCCGGCAGATGGCCAGGGCATCGCTGCTGCTTCTGTGCTGCTGTGCTGGACAGGCTGGAACTGCAGCGTGAACTCGAATCGAAGGGACTGTGACCTGTGGCTGAGTCCATGCGGGACAGGACGCCCCAAGGCGTCTGTGACTGTGGATAAGCCCATGCCCAAGCAGCAGGAACCACCTGAACCAACGGAGGACAAACTTTACAAGAAGCAGCGCAAGTGCAGCAGTGACCCGACCTGAGCCGGCTTTGGTGCCCAGTAACTCCACGCAACGCACCACCTCTGCTGACCTGAGTGACCACCATAACAGATGGAGCCCAAAGTCATGGACTAAATGAACGCAGTGGACATTTTGTGTACATTTATGGATATTTTATGGACATTTTACAGGGGATTGTGCGGGCCTGTCCTACGTGTAGCCACCATGGGCCTGGTCTCGGAATCGGCGTGAATCCCAGGGGACTCGAGGCCAGAGAATTGTGGCAAGTGGATGTGACTCACGTTGCTGACTTTGGCAGACTGAGATATATACATGTTACGATTGACACCTATAGCAAATTTATATGGGCCACGGCACAAACAGGAGAACGAGCACTCCACGTAATGCGACATTTGACTAGTTGTTTTGCAGTTATGGGAGTGCCACAAACGATAAAAACTGACAATGGCCCTGCATACACAAGCGCCAAAGTGAAACGTTTTTTCCAAACATGGGGAGTGCGACATACTACTGGTATTCCGCACTCACCCACGGGACAAGCTATCATTGAAAGGGCGCATCAAACGCTGAAACAATATTTGCAAAAATTTAGGGAAATCTCAGATGTACAAGAAAGACTTGTTAAGACTCTTTTTGTGCTAAATCATTTATGTATTTTTGCAGATCAGAAAGAGCCACCAGCATGGGTGCATGGTTATCCTAAAGAAAATAAGGATGACAAGCCAGTTTTCGTTATGTATAGAGATCCAGCAACCGGACTGTGGAAAGGTCCAGCAGAAGTGAAGTATATGGGTAGAGGTTATATGTGTGTACTTACTCCCACAGGGCCGAAGTGGATTCCAAGCCGCTGGACCAAAGCTGCTGTTGCTGATGATGATCAATGCAGCTCTGTCTGTACTGATCTCAGCGATGCCGTTGCCCAGCCGTGCGAACTTATGGGTGGTGTGGGCGAATAAAACTGGGATGACAGATTTTTGCCTGAGTTCAGCTACGGCAGCTGAGCCCTTTAAAACATGTCTGATAGGCTTTCCTGAAATTATTGCCAAAGATTTTGATAATTGGACGTCTGTAACAGTTAATTGTATAAATGTTACTGTAGCAAATTGCTCGGTACGACTAATAAGAGCCCTAAATCACACTCTCCCTTGGGACCCCCAAGAAATTGACCTTTTGGGGTCAGAAAAAATTGGAAATGCAACTGATAATGTTACTACTCAGACATGTTTTGTGTTTGGCAGCTTTAGCCGCTTTGCCGCACAGGCCCAGACCTTTCAGTCATTGATCGGCATAAGCAGCCGCACTGATGATAACAACCCTTTTGTTAATACCACCGGTTGGACTGTTGTTTCACCTTTTATGAAAGGATTCGAAATAGGCCAATATTGTGGGAATTATAACGCTTCCAAAACATTCAGTGCCTATGGACAGAGTATGAAGGGAACCAATAACTCTTTGTGGAACAATGATACGGCCAAAGCTCTTCCCCCCGGATATTTTTTGATCTGTGGGGATCGAGCATGGCCTGGCATTCCAAAGAACGCCTTTGGAGGGCCTTGTTATGTAGGTAAATTAATTCTGCTCACAGTTAGCCGACAAAGTTGGCTTAATATAACTACAATAGTGACAAATCGACACAAAAGGTCTATACATCAATTGCAGGCAGATTGTAACGACAATATAGAATTATGGTCAACCACAGCCAATGAATTTGCTTCCCTAGTGCCTAACATAGGCACTGCGCAAGCGCTGGCTTGGTATTCTATTAACAATTATAGTTATAGTAAAAATAGCATATCACTGTATTTTAAATAATGTTGTAAAAATGAACCACAATGTATTGGTGGTCCAAAAAGAAAAAGGGGGAAATGTTGGAGAAAGTTAGCCAGACTAGGCCGCGGTGGGAAAATTCTGAGTCATGCTGACAAGGGAGAAAAGAAAGTTATGCTGACCTTGCTCTGTGCAGATAAGCAACTTTGAGAAAGTACAGTATAAGGAAAACAGGATGGAACCCGGACCACGTAGCAGTAACCGAAAGTAGGAGGAATATGATAATGTAATTTTTAGAGCTAAGCCAATGATTGTGAGACAAGTATGCATAAGGTAGAACTTAGTGTATAAATATGTGTAGGGTTTTACAATAAAGTTGAAGCTGGCCTTATCACTCACATTGAGTCGACTGCCTGCCTTCCCTCGCTCGTCGCAAAAAATACTTAAATAACAGTAAGACTAGACATTCCCGGTGTCTGAAGTAAACCCAGAGACTTCCCTGTAACAGATTCTGGTTTTACCTGGCTTTCTCTCTCCTGAAAAGTGATATAGGATCCTGATTATCTGAGGTGGAATTGCTTCTAAAAGGCACACCTGTTATGCTACAAAATAAGAACTGAGCATCAGCAAGATGGCAAAGCATTTCTATAGGCAACAGAGATGCAAGCAGATTCTCAGCAGGTTCTGGGAAACAAGAATGAAAAGGACCTCAGACTCTATGTCCTCATTTAGTTGCTTGACTTCTCCATTACACAGAGGAGTAAACAGGAAAGGATTATGGCTTAGGAGCAGGTTTGCTTTCCCTTTCTCACAATGGAAAGAATAAATGAAAGATCAAGGTGGGGATAAGTCTTTCTACACAGAAGAACAAGGCAGGGAGAATCTAGTTTGTATACAGTATTAAAGCACTTTTTGCATGTTTAGTCAAGACCAGAAGCTATGGACTGTGTGTGCTGGTTTTGGCTGGGATAGAGTTAATTTTCTTCACAGTAGCTAGTATGGGGCTATGTTTTGGATTTGTGCTGAAAACAGTGTGGATAATATAGAGATGTTTTCGTTATTGCTGAGCAGTGCTTACACAGAGTCAAGGCCTTTTCTGCTTCTCACACCACCCCACCAGCGAGTAGGCTGGGGGTGCACAAGAAGTTGGGAGGGGATACAGCTGGGACAGCTGACCCCAACTGACCAAAGGGATATTCCATACCATATGACGTCATGCTTGGCAATATAAAGCTGGGGGAAGAAGAAGGAAGGGGGGACGTTTGGAGTGATGGCGTTTGTCTTCCCAAGTAACCGTTACGCGTGATGGAGCCCTGCTTTCCTGGAGATGGCTGAACACCTGCCTGCCGATGGGAAGTAGTGAATGAATTCCTTGTTTCGCTTTGCTTGTGCGCGCGGCTTTTGCTTTCCCTATTAAACTGTCTTTATCTCAACCCATGAGTTTTCTCGCTTTTCCGATTCTCTCCCCCATCCCACCGGGGGGAGTGAGCGAGCAGCTGTGTGGTGCTTAGTTGCCAGCTGGGGTTAAACCACGACACTGTGTTATCTCTCATATTTATTCTGTTTGTGGATGATGATGCCTATGTTATATATTCAGAGGCATAGCAGATTCCTCTCTCTAGCGTGTTGAAAATTGTTGGTTATTCATGACACTGTTACAGGTTTTGTGCAACAAGGAAACTCCTTGGCTTGCAAAAACTTAGTATGTTCCCAAACAGAACTTTCTTTGTGTACAACAGTTGATGTTCCAAATGTTGCACGATGCTAATTTGAGGTCAAAGGCTTCTGTTTCATAACAAACCCTGGGTGCCACTACTTATGACTTAGGGGAAACAGGCTCACTGAAAACTGCTAAGTCTCATGTTACCCTCCAGAGCTGTATTTTAAATTGGCCCATTGGAACTCAGCAGTTTGATAGACTGAGAAAGAATATGTGCAAGAGAGAACTCAGTATCTTTCTGAGTTTTTCAGTAAGTTTTATGTTTTTTACAATTAGGTCAACTCATATTGATTAAGTGCAAAAGGATTTTTAAGAGCAGATCACAAGAAAACACAGACGTCAGTCAGCATGTTCAATTAATGATTTCAGAATGTAGTACTTCTAGTAGAGCCTCTACTATACAGTGTCTCTGTATTGTTCATAAGTCTATGTTGCATACAGGCATTACATCACCTAGTGTTCTGGAGCGAGGCATGGCAGGTGTTTTCTCATTTGCCACTGTGCTCCCCTGGTCAAGGCAGAGTGGAGAAACATCCATTTGAAACAATAGGTTGAATATAAGGATCATAGGCAAAATGTAATTTATTAGTTGGATTTCAGCCAATAATCAGGGGATAAACAGCCCTTATAAGGCATGCCATGTATTCTTTAATGACTAAATAGTGAGGTTTTTCCACTTTCCATCATATCCAAAAAGTAACTCAAAACATTGATAGTGCTGGCCTTACTCAAACGGCAAAGTCGTGCCTTAACAGGGATGGTGACAGCACTTGTCCGCGCTTAATTATTTCTTACACTGGTGCCTCCTGCTGTCCCTGGATTTCATGTTTTGCCCTGTTCTTAGCTGCTTTCCAGAAACCATTTCACCTCAGCACACATGCACATTCCTCAGCACCCCATTGCCACTCTGACATTTTGCCTTGAATTTCCCAAGTTTCCCTCTCCTTTAAGCCTTGTTGGAGCCTTGGCACTCTGGGAGAGGTTTCCCCTAGGACTCTGTCAGACTGAAAGGATGTGTATGCACTCTCATTTCCTAGATTTAGTTTTATTAGAGGTTTGCTCTTTTTCTTCTCTGTATCCCTTTCTAACCGATTGCTATTCAAAGCTGTATTCCTTCTCCATGTGACAAGTGTTTAGTAAATTCCTAAAGTTGGGTTTTTTTCTGTTCAGAATACTTTAAAAGCATAGGGTTTTTTTCTGTGAATGGGATTTTATGGCAGAGAGGAATATTTGAAAAGGTATAATTGTGCAGTTTGGTTTTGGTTTTGTTTTTTTTTTCTATTGAAGACTAGAGGATCCTGTGTACATGCAGGTTACACTGCCAACAACTGGTAATAATTTGAGTTCATTTCAACCATCTGCTTCAGAATTTGCATGCAGCTAATCTCATCCCGCTTCTACAAAGCACATACTTTTCTCTGTTCTTCCCTGCATTTAGTAACATCCTTACTTTGACAATAAGGCTTGGTTTAGGAATCTTCCAGAAAACTGTCCCTAATTTACTATATAGTTGAGGCTTTAAATAAGAGAAGAGTCAAATACTGCATTTATGAAATTCAGAATTAATTTATCTTTAAATGTACATCCCTGAGTTGTACATTACAAGAGGATATTTAGATGACCTGCTTATCCCAAAGGTACCCTACTTACAAGATGACAGTGAATGCAACTGACTTTCTCACAGCATCCTTCACTGAAAAACCTTCATAAGGGTAGTTAGAACATGGCATCTTAACAGACCATTTAAGTGATTCACTTAGTGTGACCTTGAGGCCATGTGCATACTGATACTATTCTGCAATTACATGGAGTACCATTTGAAACACTCTCCTCGAGCTTTTGCTCTTGCAAGTCTAGAGGAAAAGAACTCTTCTAATCTGCTTGTCACATCCTTCAGCAAAGACTCTACATTTAGGTTAGCATCTGATCACATATGTAAGACAAGAAAGAATCTGCTTGTTAGGAGGTACTTCTCATCCAACTAGCACTTCAGATCAAAGCAATGATCCCAGCAAAGTGACCATACTAAAAATCATTGTCAAGATGTTTAGATAATGTTACACTTGGGGGATACACGTCAAATTCTGAGAAATAAGCTTAAGATATTCAGCTAAAGAAAAGTGCTTTGAACTGTGTGACTTCTACTGTATCCAAAATCACATCAACCTGAAAACAACCTGGTATGCATAGCGACATTCAGTTTTTCTTTCCTTGTCTCAGATTAAATCAGCATTCAAATAGGTTGTTTAACGGCAGCAAAACAGCACCTCTCTGACAACAATGTACGCCCTTTGTTCTTGCAAAACTTTAAGTCCCTTCTCCACAGCTCAGAGGTTGAAAGCAAAACCACCCAATTGTGGTCGAGTGGAAATCTAGACCAAGAGTAAATTTTACTTGTCCCTCCTCAAGGTTCTGGTCATGTGATGTCTCCTGCCTTTCTTCTCTCTCCCAGTCTCTTGGGAAACAGCCGCAGCGGTAGGTATATGTGGCAGGCTATAATCTAAACTAGATGTGCGTACATACGCACACATGGAAACGGGTGTACTCCGACAAGACATTAACACTTCTAAGTAGTTACAGACATGGAAAAGTATCAGAGGACGGGTGAAGCGGCACCAGTCAAGTGAGGGCAACTCAGAGAAGGACGCGTGAAGGCTGCAAGCAAGGATGTGCATTGAATTTCGTACTAATCCCAGAGACGAATGAGCAGGTAAGCTTGGGCACAGTAGCGATTTCCCGGTGGCTCGCTGCAGCATAGGAAGGCACCGCAGGCATTTTGCTCCTTCCTCGCCTCTCGGCTGGCTCCCAGGGAGGACATTGCCTGGGAAAGTTTTGGGAGTGCTAGGGAGAGGGAGCACACGGACAGGGTGTTGCGAGCTGGGGCGCGGCGCCACCAGGAGCCGGCCCGAGTTTCGGGAAGGGCTTCCCCGCACTGCACCACAGCGCCGGCTCCTCACAGGGCGGCGGCTGGCCCACGCCATGGCCCCACGCCTCGAGGCCGCCGGAGCACCCGCCGCTCTCCTGCACATGGGAAGGGCCACGTGGGGGCGGGGACACCCTCCCCATCCAGCACCTCCGCCAGCTCCCGGGCGCGGCGCGGGGCGGCCAGACCCTGCCCCTGACGAGCGAGCGCGACACCAACACCTGCGCGGGGGCAGGCGGGGCAGGGCGCTGTTGCGGACCGCGGCACCTACAGGCGGTCGCCCCGCCCCGCCTGCTGCCACCAATCCGCGCCCGCCTCCCGCCCCCTCCCTACGCCGTTTCCGTAGCGGGTCGGAGTGCTAGCTTCCTCTGAGCCTTGGGAACACTATGTGATCTGCTAGAGAAAATGGCGGCAGCGGGGAATCGCACTTCGTCGTCAGGATTATCCTCGGGTAGCAGTTCGGAGGCGGCTGCCGCCGCCACCGGGAGCCTGAAGGGCGGCGCGGGCGCGGGAAGTGTCACCGGGAGTGGTGGGGGGCTCCTGCGGGAGGCGGGCGGCGGCGGCGGCTGCCGGGAGCAGCGCTCTGACTGGAGACGGAAGCAGGTGCGCAAAGTGCGGAGTGTAGAACTGGACCGGCTGCCTGAGGCGCCCCTCTTCCTCGCCGCCGCCGCCTCCTCGTCCTCTTCGCTGGAGCCTTCCGAGACGCTGCTACTCCACTACCTGCCCGGGCCGCGCTCCAGCCCCGCCAGCCCGGCTGCCTCCTCCAGCTGCTGCGCCGAGTTCCTGGAGCCGCTGCCGGCGGGGAGCCTGGCGGGGACCGACCCCGCCGCGGAGCGGAGGATGGAGCCGTCTCCCCCCGCGAGGTGAGGGGGGGGCAGTGGAGGCGGCGGGGCTGGGGCTCGGGCGCCCCATTCTCACGCCCCCGCGGGCGCCCGGCTGCCGCCTGGCCGGGAGCGGATGCGGGGGTGGCGGGAGCTGCCCGCGGAGTGCAGGGCTGGGGCGCGGCGGGTAGCCCTTATCCGCCGCCTTCCCCTGGGGCGTGGAGGCACCTGGTGCATGCTTGAGGGAGGGGTGGCCGCCGGGCTGCCCCGCAGGCCGCACGCAGCTGTCAGCGGTGCGGGGCTGCGCGGGGCCCAGTAGCCGGCGCCGGAGGAGTGAGTCGGAGCTGCGCGGGAGCCGAGCCGTGGGGGGGGGGTGTGTGTGTGTGTGTGTTTGTGTTTAACTTCTGTCGGAGTCCCAAAAGGCTTTTAAGTTTGAGTTTGTGGTGGTGGCGGGGACCGGGGTCGGATGTGTCAGCCTTTGGATCTCGGTGCGAGTGGAGCCCGTTAACTTTTCTGCAGCTCTGTCGCCTCGGTGCCAGAGCAGGGCGTGAGGGTGCGGCATGGTTCAAGCGGCAGCTGTGTTTCTGCTTCGGGTGCTCACCGAGTACTTGACTGCTTTCTGCACTTTTCTAGCAGTTTGCTGCACAAAATTGAATAACTTTAAATTTTTTTTTTTTTAAAAAAAAAAGGACTTCTCTGAAGTCTAATTCTAACTTGCAGCATCGTGGTATTGCAGAACTGATTTCTTTGATTCTTAGTAAAGGGGGGGAAAGGAAGGCTTTCAAACATAAATGTGTCTTCTCTTTTTCAGAGAGAAAGTAATTTTGTAGTGGTTCAGTCTAGGTGATACATTTGAATGGTTTAATTTAGTGCCCTTGTGTTTGTAGTCCTTGTTTGCCTTCCATGTGTTTTATTTGATAAGTTCAGTTTCTTGAGGTTTTATAGAACTGCCCATACTATGCCTATTTGATATATGTAGAAGTATTCAGGGTGAAAGTGAACATGTCCATGGTGAAGCAGTTTAAGTACTTCAGAGCACATTTCAGCTTTAATATGCACTTGCTAGGTCTAACTGGTATGTGTGTGGGAAGGCACTGCAGTAGTGATGGTGTAATTTTGATGTGAAGTTGATAATTTCATATGGATTTCTTGTAAGGTTTTATATGATATGGACTGTGTAGTTTAAGGACTTAGTATTAACATCAAAAGACCTATCTTAGTGCTGCCTTACAGTTTGTCTGGCTAATTATTTAAACCTCATAAGAAGTCTAGTTCCAGTTTGAACAGATGGCTTGTGTATTCTTTTTAGTTGTGTCTTATGGCAGTTAAACCTCAAGGATATTTTTTTAAAGGTTGACTTATCTTGGGACTACCATAATAAAAACTGGATTCTAGACCAATGTCCTGTTTATATGAATTTTCAGCAATTCTGATGGATTTTGGTCTATTTCTAGGGCAATGTAAAAATACTTGATATGGTATGGTCCTAACATATAAGAAATGCCTCTGTACTTAAAGAAGGGTTAGTGGGAAATCTTAAGTGTTTCAGGAGGGGGGGAAAAAATCATGTATGAATTTTAGCAAGTATTTTGGGCTTTTTTTATGACTCTTAGCACCATCTTTGTCTCTTGAGTCGGGAATTTATAATGTACTGTATCTCATAATACAACTGTAGCCAGTTTCATGGCTTTCAAGGAAAATAAAGAATCAGTGTCGGAACAAGTTTAAAACAACTCAGAGTCTCCTGGTGATAGTAAGTGGGAGTTAAGCTTGATATTAGAGGTTCAGGAAGGTCAATATATGTCACATTGATGCTGAAACATTGAGTCCATCCTTGCTAGTCAGTCCCGCAGCAGCAATGACAGAGCAGCTGTGGATTTTTTTCCTTTCATGTGGACAGTTTTGCTTACTTTTAAGTGCCTGCATTTGGACAAGTCAGTGTTTTTAGTGTGTGTATGAGTTAAAACCCTTCTCCCCAAATGCTCTTTCATGTATGACTAGGAATGTTAACAAATCATAGAAAATGCTAAATGCCAAGTGCTTTTCTCTTTAGCATTTCAGTGAGTTAGTCTACTTTTCAACTGTATTCACGATAAATTTAAATACATGGCAGCATTAATAGTGATTTTTTTCTTCAGAAATATCCTATAAATGCTCATGTAGAGTATCTCAGTAATTCTGTATGTTGTGTTACCAGTAAATAGATGTTAGACAAAGTACTACTTTGTCAAGCCATATCAAGAATTTAAAACATCTCTCTGCCCTTATTTTAATATTAACTTGCTGTAGCCAGAGGAGGGAGATTAATTTGTACGAGTAGCAGTTAGCGTATTACACATTAAATTTGTGCATGCGGCTGTTGCCCAGACATTTAAGAGGCGAACTGAAGGGCATAATCAAAATAATATGTTATGTGGAGGTTTTCTATTCTGTTTTTAAATACAGTATTTGTACTTTCCTGTAAGGATATACTGTTGGTTAAAAGATACTGTGCTTGCTCCAAAGTCCTCCTATCAGTCTCTGGTATTACAGTCACTTTCTTTTTAAATAGATTTTCTGTTTATGCTGGAAGACCTGCATGAGCCTCAGAATGAAGCTGAGAAGGAAAACTGACTCTGCTGTTAAGTCCTAAATGTAAATATTACCTTTTTTCTTTAATCTCTCAAGCATTCTGCTTGTCAGGGCAGTAGAACAAATATTTTCACTAAAAGCTGTGAAGGTTATAAGCTATCTTTTTATATCACTGTAAGAGGAAGAGGGAGTTGTTTTACTAGGAAATACAGCTTCAAGATAAAGCGCTTCAGACCTTTTATCCCATGTCTATACTGACAGTATATTGATTTGGTTTATAGAAAAAGATCCTAACAGTGAGTTCAGTGATAACTGTAGTATGATTTCTTGTAACTTGAGTTATAACTTCCAATTTGGGGCAAATCCATGTAGGCAAAATGCACCTCCTTCTCTGCGACCTTAAGGATGTTCTCTTAAAATGTTCAAACCATTTAAGTGATGTTTATTTGTGTCTGAAATTGGTGTGACTTATTACATCCTCGAGTACAGGATTAGTTATGCTGCCATAACCCTGTTCTTATAAAAATTAAAAGCGGGAAATGCTGCGATTAGTCTCCTCTGCATATGTTGCGAATGAGTGGTTTAGAGGCAGCTTAAAGAATCACTGTCAAAGGTATTAGCAGAAAGTGATTTTAATAGTAACTTACAAAAGCGCGACTTAACATAGTTCAATGGCAAGGTTCACTCTATCACTTACTACATGGATGAAGTATACAAAGTAAAATCGTTATAATTGAGCTAAAAGGATTTGTACAGAGATCGAGGACGAAAAGGGTAAGGGAGACCCTCCTGTTGAGTCACGAGGTTCAGAGTAGACCTGGCTGGATCCACTCCTAGTCCCAGACTTGGTCAACGGTTTATGTCTAAGGGATTATATGTGTTTAGCAGCAGTCTAAGGTTCATTAACAGTTTTAAGGTGGATCACGAGATTTTTAGCAGCACTTAATCATTAACTAATTTAACATTTACAAAGTAAATTAGTAGAGTCTACTACAATCATGACAGTGACTTAATTACAGATTATGCTTACTATTAGTTCACACACACACAGACAGAAATATATATTAATGTACAAAAGGTATACCTGTTAAAAATTCCCCTTGAGTCCAGTGAAGAAATATTCATGTCAAATATCTCGGCATTTCTCAACAGGCGAGGGTTGAGCCTTGAGGAGTGAAGGGTTTCAGCCCAGGTCCCGTCGTCAGCTTTAGGCGACGGTCCTCCAAATATCGCAGACTTGAGAGTTCACAAGCTCCGAGAGGCGTCCCACTCAGAGGGAGATGCTGGGTGCAGCCCACTGTGGTCCAGGAGAGCTCAAAGGGCCTCACTTAGGACCACCATTTATAGGTTCTCAAGATGGTTGGCTTTAGTCATCCGTAAATTTCCATCCTGGCCACAGTCCCAGGTGGTAATTGCTAAAAAATTCTCAAGGTTTCAGTGTTGTTCCACTTGAGCTATGACTCAGACAAAGGTATTGGGGGATGACACCTGGGCCAGGCAGTAGGATTACGTTCCCAGCCTCAGCTATGCAGAGTTTCTGATATGGTCAAGGAGCGCTCAACTGCCAGACTCGGTACACCGATGCCAGGGTTTCATGAGAATTTCTGAGATCAACAGGTGGCCCAGGAGAAGGGGGGGTGAATGCACCACCACAACATACAGTAACCATGTACTGTGTGACTTGAGTGAAAACTAAGTGTTTGAATTTGAAAATGCATATGCTAGCTATGGCAGACTTGTCAGTTCAGCTGCAAGATAACCTTTGTAGATATTTATGCTGTATTTTCCGCAATTGCTGTTTGCATTGATGCCTGCTAGAGATACCAAAGACACACTGTAAAACTGAAGTTTTGACTATATGTACAAGTGTACTATTAAAAGCTTGTCAGTTTTAGCTCTGCTTATCAATTTGTAGTACCTTTGGTGACTTTCAAAGGAGGGCATGAATGTATTAACAGAGCACTGGACTGGGCAGTGGAGTGGGAACAGAGGGAGAGCAAGTACAGTGAAAGCATAGCGTGGCCAAGGTTTGGCGTGCTCTTTTTTTACTGAAATGATAATGTTCTCAGTTCATGTTGTCAGAATGTAGCTAAGGTAAAAAATATAGCTTATTTACCTTGGCTAAGAATAGCTAAGGTAAAATAAAATTTTAAAAATTTTTAAAAATGTTTTAACCAAGTCCGTAATGCTGGATATCTTTCACTGCTTAAATAAGCCACCAAATTTTCTGCTTCCAGTTCAAGCTGAATACTACTGTGAGAGAAGTTTCACCTCCTACCTCTTCTGTGCTCTGTGGCTTGAGAGTGTTTTTGGAAGAGGGTCACCCTCTACCGTGTCTGATTTTTATCACTATTAGTTATTGCAAGTGGTAGGGTTCTGCTTAAATGGTTTGATCTGGTATGGCAGTTTCTTTGTTCCTATGCAAAGTAAATAGATTGTAACTAACTAATCTGGAGCTTTCTGTCTCATTGGATTTAGTGATACTAAAGATTCAGTCTTCACTGTCACTCAGTGGAGTCTAGGTACTGCTCGGTGTGATACCTGTGTGTAGACGTGTGCAATTGTGCCTTACCCAAAGCTCAAACGTGTAGAGTACAAGATACTTTTGAAGATCAGTTTTTCCTTCTGTATGATGGATTTGAACTTCATGAGATCTTTTACTGTGCTAATGCATTTGTTATTGTTTGAAGTTGGAGTAAAGGTAATGGTGCAGCTGTGCAAAAGTTTATCCCAGTGTAGGAGAGGATGAGGTGGGAGTGGAAACAAGTGGCTGGGGGTGGAGTGACTGGGAATGCTTTTGCTGGCTTCCAGTATTGATGAAACTTGGCTTAAGCTTGTATAAAATAGAAATTATATGTTGCCACATAGCTGTTCTTTAAACAAACTTGTAAAGCTAGTTTTTCGCAGCAGTGATGATAAGAGAATGGATCTGGTTTGAGTTCTGGAGTTTCTAATGCTAATCTCTGTGTTCTTGGCGGATTCTCTGTGAAGACCCAAGGGTTGTCTTATTTTACTTTTTATCTGCTCTGCTCTCACTTAAAACTCTAGAATTACAGTTCATTCTTTTGCTCGAGGCAAAGTGGACAGAAAGCTTTTAAGAGGGCTTCATTACTTGTCTCTAGGTGACTGGGAGAACGTGGTTAAGTGGAAAGTTGCTTTCTGTTGCTTCCCTCCCTTTTTATCTTTACCCGGAGGCTGAGCCTGTTGCCTGTAGGACACTTCTGATTTCCTGTCTCACCACCCTGCAGAACTGGAGAATCCTGCTTGGTAGTGAATAGTCTTGATTATTTTTTCCTATAAGATAGCTTTGTGGGTTTGGGGTGTGTGTGTTTTGGGGTTTTTATGGGTTTTTTGCTTGGTTTTTTGGAAGATCAGTTTTGTTGGATCTTGACTGAAAAAAGTCCTAAAAAAAAAAAAACCCCAGCAGCTCTATTTACTTGATACTTAAGAATAATTTGAAATTAGGAATTGTTTACCTTCTGCCTGGAAACTGATGAAATACTTTTCAAATTGTCTTAATAAAAGCTGATGTAGCCATCACACCCTCTTAATTTTGCTCAGAAATGTCCAATTATTTGATAGTGCTCAGCATCTGATGACTAAGGATTTGAAGGTGTTTGTAAAAAGTGGGCTTTTTTCCTTTTTCTTTAAACTTAAAAATTGTCATTGAATATTCTGGTTTCTCTGCTATGAGATGAAACTGGAATTCAAGTCAGTCTACCCTTGTTTCACAATGTCTCAGTGTATTTCTTTTGTATCCCTGAAGTGTAAACTATTCTCATAATTCATGGAAATCTTGCATAATACTGTTTGTTCTCATCTTTCTTGTCCTAATATTCTAACTTGTAGTGGAATGGCTACTAACATACCTATTACACCAGGTGATTTCAATTCTTCCCTAGTATTTCTCATCAATAGATTTCACAGTATTTATTGTTGACACGCTGCTGTTGATACTGCACCTCCTTGTAACTTACCCAGGGTTACTGTGGAAGGTGGGAGTAGAGTGCTGGAGAAATGGGTTCTGTCTGCTAGACCACACTGACATCTGACCACATTTGACACTTCATTTTCTGAGCTCTTTTCCATCCTCCTCTTGAGCATCCTGTCATCTTGCTTTTGAGCAAACTGAAATGAGTCTTTGCTCAGCTGTCAGCGATGATGACCAGGTCCTTTTGTGAGCTAGTAGTTAACCCTCAAAGGTATGCAACTAATACTCCTCATTTTGACCCATGGATATGCATTTCATTTCACTGGTTATTTCTGTCAAATACCCTCTTACACTCTGAGGATTTTTTTTTTTATGACCATCATGCTTGTATCTTCAGAATTGTTCCTTTCAGATGCTGAAGGGCTTGGTGTTGAAGGAAAAAAATCTAATTTGTGATAATACCAATATGAGAAACAGGTTTATTTTTTAAACAAATCAGTATTACCTCCCATTCTACTACCAATAAATGCCTGCAAAATTTTATTTTGGTAATCCTTTGTATTCTTTAAAAGGGAAGCATCAAAGCTTAGTGGATAGTAGGGTCTCCCAATTACCTTCAGGTAATATTTACCTGTTCTGTATCTGAAGAGGCATACAAAATTCAAATATCTGAAATGTGTGGTGAAACTTGCAGTGACCTCCAGTTTGCAGTTCATGTAGAGTTTATTGACCTTGTCAGATTAATGCACTCTAGCAGGCAAATGTTTGTCTATTGTCATGGTTAAGACAATATTCTAATTGTTTTGATTTATGACAGTACTCTAACTTCTGGTTGCTGAATATGTACTTTGAAAATTCATGTGTAGTCAGTGACAGTTTTCTCAGTTTATCAATATTTTACACTTTTTAAACTTTTTTCATGTTTTTAGACTGCAGTTGCCAGGTATGATACTAATATTACTTTTTTTTCCTCTTGTTGCAAGTTGTAACTTTACCACCACATATGTAATCAGTACCTTAAATGTTCCCATAAAATACATCTGAAACTCTTGGTTTTTTCACTGAAGTAAATATCTCTACAGATGCCTAGCCCATGACTAAAGACTTGTTTGCTTGATGTAAGAAAATATTGCAGTTGTGATTAGCATGGAAGCTCACTGAAACAGTGCTAATGTGTTCTTAAAAATTTGGAAAGGATCCATATTGCTTATTAATTTTGTTGGATTATTTATATAAAACATAGGTGATGGTTCCTATAGCTGTGAAATGCATTGTCAAGAAGTTCAAACTTGAAATGGAAATGTGAACAGCTGGTTTTTAAACAGTGGGGCTGGACGGAGTTTCTCTTAAAACTATATTAATATGCATAAGTTTATTTTAAAAAAGTTATTTCAATAATGTCTGCATATAGTTCTGGAAAACGAGCTCTTCTGTAAATATAGAACAGACATGAATTTGTTGTCTTTTAACTGTAAGTTCTCCTTTTATTTGTAATTAACAATTCAATACAGTAGGTTTCCTGTGCTCTGCAGGCACATCGGATGCCCCAGCCAGTAGGAAGCACAGGGGCACTTGGGTTTCTATTAGGTTTTCAGTCATAAGTGTGGAAACTAGTTCTTCCATACTGCCAAGCAAACACAGCCACGCTCTTCGCTGCCTGCCCTGCAGTTGTGGCTGCTGGCTTCTGGCAAGGTCACTGTAACAAGCAGAACTAGCTTTCTCTTTGAACCTCTAAGGTTAGGGCCAGGATCTCCTGCACTGGTACCTTCTGCTCCACACAGGCTTGTTCACACCTTCTTCAAACATCTTCCTAAAAATAACTGAGAGTTTCAGTTTCTTCCCCTGACAAGAATTTGCTCTGAGTTGCAACTGCATGTTTCTTATCCTTCCCAGAGGCTCTTGGGAGGAAGAGCAGGGGTACATCCAGAAGAGGTCTTGAAGACATGCAGATTGTTCTCTGTATTTGTTTTAAGCAGGTGTTACAGGAAGAGGGAGGAGAAGGAGCTTCCCCACCCCATCCCCTGCCTTGTGTACAAGAAGGCATGAAAAGAAACTCCTTAAGCCATGCAGATCTCTAGCAGAGAGCAATGCAGATAGTCTTCAGGGTTGTCATTTTAGGAGTGCATTGTGCCAAACTAATATAGAAAAGATTGAATGACTGATCTATTTGGTTTCTCTCACTGTGAAGATTGATATGTAGACTGACACTCAAACTACCTTTTTCTTGTGGGAAGAAGGCAGATAATCCCCATCAGGGAACTGAGTAATAAAATATTTTGGGTTAAACTAAGTTGTCTTCCATCTGCGTGAAGTAGGAAGGTGCTTTCATGTAAGGATGTGTTAAGTATTGTAAACTGACATACGCTGATACCCTCAGCAAGCTGAGTGAGGAGAAATATTAATGACTGGCAAAATAGTTGGTTTAGGTGATGATACAGGGCAATCTAGAATTGTTACAGTGGTGTAATGCCTGGCCATTGCTTTTGGCTTCTGCTGTGGGTCAGCATGCCTCCATTCAAAATGGTTACCGTTCTCGCCCATTTTGGCTTTATTGTTGGTAGTGAAGGATTCAATTCTTAAAAAGAAAGCTTTTTCCTTGTGTAGGTACTTCAAAGGCAGATGGGCCCAAGTGACTCCCTTGGGAAAACATGGGGTTAGAAAGCAACAGATCAGTAGAATAAATATGAACTGTTTCCTTGTATCTGGGATGCACATTTCAGCCCAAAAGAATTTCTCAGGCCAAGCTTTTTTCTATCCAAGATAAAAGAGAAGTCAGGGCTTGCAGACTGCAGTCTTAAACTCTTCTACAATGGAAGCTGGACTTGCCTTTCTGAAGAAAAAAAAAAACTGCTGGAAGGCTTTGAGCTGAAAGTTGCCCTATGAGATGTCCATGAGAGAGGTCTTGATGACATCTCATTCAAATGTTTGCTGTCTGTACCAAATGTGTCAGTAGCTTTCCTTGGCTGTTGCTCTTGGGATATTCTATATAATGTAAGTTTACTAATAACATCATAAACCTTTATGAAAACTGGCATTTCTCAGAAAGGTACTGTCTTTAATATCACTAGAGAAAACGGGGGAAAGATTTGGTTAAACTAATGAAACTGTTTAATGTTCATCTTTCTAAACTCATTTGGAGTATACTTGGTCTTGAAATTGTTATTTATATTGAAAATTTTGAAGTATAGATTAGCTCTTTAGAAAGTTATGCTTACATATGGTAAGGAGGAACAGTGCTACTGTATCTTCAGTTTTGTCTTTTAAGCATGTGGTTAAGTTCCAGCATGTTCAGGTACAATGGTAAACCAACTTGTCCTGGTAAATATGCTGAAGCATATAATTCCCCTTAGTACCTCAGCAGAAAATTAGTATGCTCTACTGTTTACTTGTTCTGACCTGCTCTGAGCTGCATGTTTGTGGCAGTATTTTACAGTTCTGCCACTAGTGAGAATGCCCAGTGAAGCCAAGTGGGGAAGGACAATGGCTTTGGTATTTTGAAATCAGCTATGTATGAATTACATTCCTATATTTTTAAAATTGACTGCAAATGGGAATAGAGGTCCCATGCCAGGGCGGGACACTTGTAGACCCTGGGAATCAAGACTGCAAGGGAGAGCGCAGCCAGAACTTTTAGGCTTTTGGCTTCCTTTCAGCCCACAGGGTGGACTGCTGAAGAGCTAGCAAGGGGAACTAGTAGGAAATCTGCCAGCTTCTACTGTGTAGACAAAGTTCCATAGGAGCTTCATCAAAATGGGTCTCTGACTTTTTCTGAATTGACAATTAAAAAAAAAAAAATTTTTTTCTAGGCAGCAGCTTAGCCGTATGCATAAGTAGTTCCATTGTCTTTAACAACACTCACATATGCATAAATATTTGAGACCTAAATAACAATAAATAGCTGGGACCTAAACAAAAATACAGGTTTTAATCTTGTGAGTGAGCCTCTAGTAAAACCCTTATGCAATGGTGGAGCCTTAAAGGCTTTATTGGTATTCTTTTGAGCAAGTGTTCACTACTTGTGTATATCCAATTTGTGGTATTGGTACCTTAGGCTGAGATGAAGCAAGGTTTATCACTGAGTAGGTGAAACTTCTCTGATCTGGGTTTCATTCAAAACCTGAATCCCAATTAGGAGGAAAATCAGGACCTGAATTACCACTATGCCCACCTTGGAGTTACATGTGACTGTTTCAGGGTTCTGACTGAAGCTTCTCTGCTCATCGTCTCTGTCAAGCTACTGGCAGCAGGGTGATGCTAGCATGAAGCCTGTTGTGCTCGCAATGACTAGGTAAGTGCTGTGCACCTTGTTGCTCTCAGCTACGTAAAAACCTGGTATGGGGCTCATAAGATTAGTGAGGCAGACCATCTGTGATGCTTCAGGCAGGAGGTGCCTATAGAGCTTGGGGAAAAGAAAGATGCAAGATCTGGTAGTGTAGCATGTGTTACAAACTGCAAGACCTACTGGGTCTAACAGAATCTCCACATATAAATATGTGTTTAAATTTACGTATATTTAGCACTCTTGGGTTGCTTCTGCCTAGGCCATGCCGATAGTATTTTGATACGTGCCGATTTGTGAAATATCTAAAAAGAGCGAGTTTGTCACGATTAACACCCTGATTCAAAAGATATAACAGTGAAAGTTGTCAAAAGTAAGAATATGATTGTTGTTCTATTTTTTTATTATTCTTTAATAAGCCTAGGACCTTTTTAACTATAAATAGCTATACTTAAGGAGCCATAAGATTTTGGGGAAAAAAAAAAACAAACACCACTGTTTGCTTGTTCTGGCTTATTGGGAAATAATTCAGCTCTGTTCCAATTAATGCTTGTAAGGGAAAAACTACTGAACAAATTAACCTTCTCCCGTTACCATTGGTACAAAATGTACACAAAGTTTCTCTGATCTTGGAGCCAAAAGGTCTGTACAGCTCCCTGATTTGCACAACTGGTGAGTAGGTAAACTGGCTTGTAACAAAGCCAAAAATAGATGAAGGACTGATTTATGCAATTGCTGCATTTTCAGATCTGTGAAACATTGTCATCTGTGCAAAAGAGCTCTACTGGTTATACTAGTTGGGACCAGCTGTGCTCTGTCTCACCTCTGTGGGGAGAACACAGCTTGTGTTATGGGAGCTGGTACCTTAAGGAGGACAGGCTCTTTTTTTTTGCCATTAAGTATTTTCAGTAAAACTTTAGGGGAGAAGACAGTTGCCTCCGGATTTCAAAACACTTTATTATGCAGCAAATGTGATGACAAATAAATTTATGATTTGGTGGAGGCACAGAGCAGGCCTATGGATTTTGCCCTAAAGAAATTTTTAAAACATTTTTCTTGAAACCACAAAAAAATAGTGGGTAAGCATAAATGCAGTTGTTTTTCATTGTAGTTATGATAATTGGCCAAGGTTTTTGGCATTTGTCAGTAACAGACTATCCAATCTTTCAGGTTTCTTTACAATCGGTTTCAGAAAATAAAAAAAGACTACATAGCACTTGCTCTTTTTTTCCCCTGTGAGCTTGCTTTAGAGAACCAACATCTCACTTTCTCTCCTGAAGGTCCAATGTCTGCTTCATTGCATTTCTGAACCTTATTGTGGTAAGGTCTGCATTTTGATACATAAAAGGAAATGGGAAATGACACAATGTGGGTCTAGCACTGTTACTACCTTTCCATGTTCAAATAAATGGCATGTTTTTATAACTGGGAGGGGAAAAAGCTGGCTCTCATGAGGGAAGTGGTTAATGTAGCTAGTTCTTAACATGTCCACTTTTGATAAGGATTTGTTGGGTTACTGTATACTTACTTGCAGTCACGAAAATAATCTATAATTACATGAGTTGAAAAGTTTAACTCTTTAAGTTTAACTACATTAGCCCTTCAGAAGCTGTGAATGGGCAGTCAGAAATAGAGAATTGTGCTATTCCATAGCCATACAATACCTTGCTTCTAACTTTGTGTAGATGTGTGGCTGGCTGGCTAATGCTTAACCCAGACATATTAAGCAAGTAGATGGGAAGGCTGTCTTGTCAAAGTGTTGACTTTTCCTATCTGCAGTGGTCAGAGATGCTGTTTGGGTCCTATATCTGAATATTCGCATATTACATGTTGTTAGAAATATGACTGAAGCTGACTGCAAGCACCTTTAGTTTTCCAGGAAAGAATTATGTGAAAGTGTGTTCTTTACTTGTCCTGTACAGTCTGGACTAAAGTCAGCCTTGTTCCGATCCCATTTCAGAGGTGTGTCTTCCTTCTGATGTCTGCATGGATTTGGGGCTCAGTCACCCTAGTCACAGATTCTGCATCCTATTGCCTGTAAGTTTAAACACTCAAAAGTCTATGGGACCAGATGAGATCCACCCAAGGGTTCTGAGGGAGCTGGCGGAGGAGCTTGCCAAACCACTCTCCATCACTTACCAGCAGTCCTGGTTAACAGGGGAGGTCCTGGATGACTGGTGGCTTGCCAATGTGACGCCCATTTACAAGAAGGGCCGGAAGGAGGATCTGGGGAACTACAGGCCCGTCAGACTGACCTTGGTGCCGTGCCGGGGAAGATTATGGAGCGGTTCGTTTTGAGGGTCCTCACGAGCCAGGTCTGGGACAACCAGGGGATCAGGCCCAGCCAGCACGGGTTCATGGAAGGCAGGTCCTGCTTGACCAACCTGATCTCCTTCTATGACCAGGTGACCCGCCTAGTGGATGAGGGAAAGGCTGTGGATGTGGTCTACCTGGACTTCAGTAAGGCCTTTGACACTGTCTCCCACAGCATTCTCCTAGAGAAGCTGGCGGCTCACGGCCTAGACAGGTGCACTCTTTGCTGGGTAAAAAACTGGCTGGACGGCTGAGCCCAGAGAGTTGTGGTCAACGAAGTTAAATCCAGTTGGTGGCTGGTCATGAGCGGTGTTCCCCAGGGCTCAGTACTGGGGCCGGTCTTGTTCAATATCTTTATCAATGATCTAGACGAGGGGATCGAGTGCTCCCTCAGTAAGTTTGCAGGCGACACCAAGTTGGGCGGGAGTGTTGATCTGCTCGAGGGTAGGAAGGCTCTGCAGAGGGACCTGGACAGGCTGGATCGATGGGCCGAGGCCAACTGTATGAGATTCAACAAAGCCAAGTGCCGGGTCCTGCACTTGGGCCACAACAACCCCATGCAACGCTACAGGCTTGGGGAAGAGTGGCTGGAAAGCTGCCCAGAGGAAAAGGACCTGGGGGTGCTGGTTGACAGCCAGCTGAACATGAGCCGGCAGTGTGCCCAGGTGGCCAAGAAGGCCAACGGCATCCTGGCCTGTATCAGAAATAGTGTGGCCAGCAGGAGCAGGGAGGTGATCGTGCCCCTGTACTCGGCACTGGTGAGGCCGCACCTATTGTGTTCCTATTGCTATGTCTCCTGAATGTGTTTCAGGCCTTGTTTAAGGTTAAACAACTATTTAAGAATACCACCCAGAGATCTGCCCTGAGGCTGGATTAGTTATGAGTGGCAGGGTGTGTGGGATAATATGGGCAAGTGCCTAGGACAGTGGGCACCTCCAATGTTTTGGAGCTTCACCCCTGAACAAGTGCAGAATCCTGAAAAACTAGTAAAATATTTGGAGAAAGCATGCTGTCACCCTGGCAATTCCAGAGAGATCCAGATAACTGCAACGTGCTGGGGACTGGCCCATGCCTACCGAGCCCTGTTCAACACTATTCAGAACCCTCAAGGGGGAGAGAAGGTCTCCGGATCTGATGACAAAATGACGGGCACTGTGGCTACTCCAACCCCCGCGACGGGCACTGCGGCTGAACCAGAGGACCAACCCTTGCTAGTATCTGTTGCCCCTGTACAGAAGAAGAAATCTTGTAAGCGGAAGTCAGGTCATTTAGAAAGGGATGATGGAAAAGCAGGGCCATCACGAGGAGGGGAGGAGGAAGAGGAAGAACTCATAAACGAGACGGAAACCACCCAATCCCTATCCCTGAGTGAGTTGTGAGATATGCGGAAAGATTTCAGCTGTCGTCCAGGAGAGCATATTGTTACCTGGCTGCTCCAATGCTGGGAAAATGGGGCCAGTAGCCTGGAATTAGAGGGGAAGGAAGCCAGACAGCTGGGATCCCTTTCCAGGGAAGGGGGCATTGACAAAGCCATTGGACAAGGGACACAGGCCCTCAGCCTCTGGAGGCGACTGCTGTCAGGCGTGAAGGAAAGGTATCCCTTCAAGGAAGATGTTATATATCGCCCAGGCAAATGGACCACTATGGAGAGAGGTATCCAGTACCTGAGAGAACTAGGCATGCTGGAGGTAGTTTATAGTGACCTGGACAACGACCAAATGCCCAAAGATCCAGATGACGTACAGTGCACGCGACCCATGTGGCAGAAGTTGGTACGGAGTGCACCAGCGTCACATGCCAGTTTGTTGGCAGTACTGTCCTGGAAAGAGGAAGAAGCACCAACGGTGGATGTCGTGGTTAGCAGACTCCGGGAATACGAAGAAACTGTCTCCTCCTCCCGTGTCTTGGCTGTGGAGAAGCGGTCCCGGAAGGTCCAGCAACTCAAAGAGGGTATGTCCTATTCTCCAGCTGTACGGACCACTATCTCAGCCATTAGGAGTCAGTGTTTTTCTGCTCAAGAGAGAGGATATAGAAAGTACACACCACGGGGCACCCTATGGTTTTACCTGCGAGACCGCGGAGAGGACATGAGGCAGTGGGATGGAAAACCTACCTTGACCCTAGAGGCACGGGTATGAGAATTGCAAGGAAAAACAATCACGCAATGGGGTTGTCCCAGGAAAAATGCTGCTCCAGTTTTCAGGAAAAACCTGTCTCATGACGGTCCAGTTTTCAGTGAACAGTTCCCCAGACAGAGTAGAAGGGCTGATCTTACTTTGGATTGTAATGAAGAAATTCTGGAGTCGCATTTACAATAAGTGAGAAACAGATATTCTGACCAGAAATAGAGGGGCCCTGCCTCCAGCCAGGTGCAGGAAAGGGACAACCGGATTTACTGGACTGTGTGGATTCGATGGCCTAGCCCATCAGAGCCACAGGAGTATAAGGCTCTAGTAGACACCGGTGCACAGTGTACCCTGATGCCATCAAGCTATGAAGGGGCAGAACCCATTTGTATTTCTGGAGTGACAGGGGGATCCCAAGACTTAACTGTATTGGAGGCCGAAGTGAGCATAACCGGGAATGAGTGGCAGAAGCACCCCATTGTGACTGGCCCAGAGGCTCCGTGCATCCTTGGTATAGACTACCTCAGGAGAGGGTATTTCAAGGACCCAAAAGGGTACCGGTGGGCTTTTGGTATAGCTGCCCTGGAGACGGAGGAAATTAAAGAGCTGTCCCCTTTGCCTGGTCTCTCGGAGGACCCTTCTGTTGTGGGGTTGCTGAGGGTTGAAGAACAGCAGGTACCAATTGCTACCACAACAGTGCACCAGCGGCAATATCGCACCAACTGAGACTCCCTGATCCCCATCCATGAGCTGATTCATTGACTGGAGAGCCAAGGAGCGATCAGCAAGACTCGCTCACCCTTTAACAGTCCCATATGGCCAGTGCGAAAGTCCAATGGAGAGTGGAGACTAAAAGTAGACTATTGTGGCCTGAACGAAGTCACGCCGCCACTGAGTGCTGCCGTGCCAGACATGCTAGAACTCCAATACGAACCAGAGTCAAAGGCAGCCAAGTGGTACGCCACCACTGATATCGCTAATGCATTCTTCTCAATCCCTTTGGCGGCGGAGTGCAGGCCACAGTTTGCTTTCACTTGGAGGGGCGTCCAGTACACCTGGAACCGACTGCCCCAGGGGTGGAAACACAGCCCTACCATTTGCCATGGACTGATCCACACCACACTGGAACAGGGTGAGGCTCCCGAACACCTGCAATACCTTGTTGACATCATTGTGTGGGGCAGCACAGCAGAAGAAGTTTTTGGGAAAGGGGAGAGAATAGTCCAAATCCTTCTGAAGGCTGGTTTTGCCATAAAATAAAGTAAGGTCAAGGGACCTGCACAGGAGATCCAGTTTTTAGGAATAAAATGGCAAGATGGACGTCGTTAGATCCCAATGGATGTGATCAACAAAATAACAGCCATGTCCCCACCAACTAGCAAGAAGGAAACACAAGCCTTTGTAGGCGTTGTGGGCTTTTGGAGAATGCATATTCCAGATTACAGCCTGATTGTAAGCCCCCTCTATTAAGGGACCCGGAAGAAGAATGACTTCAAATGGGGCCCTGAGCAACAACAAGCCTTTGACCAAATTAAACAGGAGATAGTCCATGCAGTAGCCCTTGGGCCAGTCCGGGCAGGACAAGATGTGAAGAATGTGCTCTACACCACAGCCGGGGAGAATGGCCCTACCTGGAGCCTCTGGCAGAAAGCACCAGGGGAGACTCGAGGTCGACCCCTGGGGTTCTGGAGTCGGGGATACAGAGGATGCGAGGCCCACTATACTCCAACTGAGAAGGAGATCTTGGCAGCATATGCAGGGGTTCGAGCTGCTTTGGAAGTGGTTGGTACTGAAGCACAGCTCCTCCTGGCACCCCGACTGCCGGTGCTGGGCTGGATGTTCAAAGGGAGGGTCCCCTCTACACATCATGCAACCAACACTACGTGGAGTAAGTCGTTCGCACTGATCACACAATGGGCCCGAATAGGAAACCCCAGTCACCCAGGAATCTTGGAGGTGATCACGAACTGGCCAGAAGGCAAAGATTTTGGCATATCCCCAGAGGAGGAGGTGACGCGTGCTGAAGAGGCCCCACTGTGTAATAAACTGCCAGAAAATGAGAAGCAATATGCCCTGTTCGCTGATGGGTCCTGTCCTCTTGTGGGAAAGCATCGGAGGTGGAAAGCTGCTGTATGGAGTCCTGTACGCCAGGTCGCAGAAACTTTGGCTTTGGACATTGCTGAACGAGAAAAATGGCCAGTCCTTTATCTCTAGACTGACTCCTGGATGGTGGCAAATACCCTGTGGGGGTGGTTGCAGCAGTGGAAGCAGAACAACTGGCAGCGCAGAGGTAAACCCATCTGGGCTGCTGCATTGTGGCAAGATATTGCTGCCTGGGTAGAGAACCTGGTTGTAAAAGTATGTCACATAGATGCTCACGTTCCCAAGAGTCGGGCCACTGAAGAACATCAAAACAACCAGCAGGTGGACCACGCTGCTAGGATTGAAGTGGCTCAGTTGGATCTGGACTGGCAACAGTAGGGTGAATTATTTATAGCTTGGTGGGCCCATGACACCTCAGGCCACCAAGGGAGTGATGCAACATATAGATGGGCTCGTGATCGAGGGGTGGACTTAACCGTGGACACTATTGCACAGGGTATCCACGAATGTGAAACGTGCGCTGCAATCAAACAAGCCAAGCGAGTAAAGCCTCTTTGGTATGGAGGACGATGGTTGAAATATAAATATGGGGAGGCCTGGCAGATTGATTACATCACACTCCCACAAACCCGACACGGCAAGCGCTATGTGCTCACCATGGTGGAAGCAACCACCGGATGGTTAGAAACATACCCTGTGCCCCATGCCCCTGTCCGGAACACCATCCTGGGCCTTGCAAAGCAAGTCCTATGGCGACATGGCACCCCAGAAAGAATTGAGTCAGACAACGGGACTCACTTCCGAAACACCCTCATAGACACCTGGGCCAAAGAGCATGGCATTGAGTGGGTCTATCACATCCCCTCCCATGCACCAGCCTCTGGGAAAATCGAACAATACAATGGACTGCTAAAGACTACACTGAGGGCAATGGGTGGTGGGACATTCAAGCTTTGGGACACACATTTAGCAAAAGCCACCTGGTTAGTCAACACCAGGGGATCTGTCACTCTAGCTGGCCCTGCCCAATCCAAACCCTTACGTACTGTAGAGGGGGATAAAGTCCCTGTCGTGCACATAAGAAATATGCTGGGGAAGACAGTCTGGGTTACTCCTGCCTCTGGCAAGGGAAAACCCATTCGTGGGATTGCTTTTGCTCAAGGACCTGGGTGCACTTGGTGGGTGATGAGAAAGGATGGGTAAGTCTGGTGTGTACCTCAAGGGGATTTGATTTTGGGTGAAAATAGCCAATGAACTGAATTTTGATGTCAAGTGTTACATGATATTGTATATCATTATTTCTATGGTTGCTATCAATGGTATAGCAGTGAAAATCACCCAGATTAATGAAGAATGAACTAACTCCGATGAAACCGAGCAAAGTGCAACAATGATAGTACTGGATGAGCGCAGCAATACTGAAATGAGAACTGTCTTCAGGATGCAGCAATCCAACACCACATATCATCTCTCCTGCCCTGAAAGACTGTTATGACATATGGAGCCTAAAGTCATGGACTAAATGAACTCAGTGGACATTTTAGAGGGATAGGCCATGGACTGAGGGAATGATATCTGTGTGTGCATATATACATATGTGTATATATAAAAGGAAAGATAGTGGTGATTAATTGAAATGTATTAAAAAAAAATGTGAGACCTAAGCATAACGTAAATGGTATGGAATAAGGGGTGAATACTGTCCCGGTTTCGGCTGGGATAGGGTTAAATTTCTTCCTAGTGCTGTGTTTTGGATTTAGTATGAGGAGAATGTTGATAACACACTAATGTTTTCAGTTGTTGCTAAGTGCCCTCCTAGTCCAAGGACAGCTCCCATGCCTACTGACTGAGCTAGGTACACAAGGTGGGAGGGAACATAATCAGGACAGCCAGCCCAGGTGGCTAATGGGGTATTCCATACCATGTGACGTCATGCTCAGTATATGAATGGTAGGCGTGATCCAGGAAGTAGCGATTGCTACTTGGTTATCGGTCAGCGCGGGTGGTGAGCAATTGCTTTGTGCATCACTCATTTTGTATATTCTATCATTATTATTTTCCCTTTTCTGTTTTATTAAACTGTCTTTATCTCAACCCATGAGTTTTTCTCACTCTTACCCTTCTGATTCTCTCCCCATCCCACTGGGGGGGATTGAGTGAGCAGCTGTGTGGTATTTGGCTGCCTGCCAGGTTAAACCATGATAACCTAGTATATGGTTAACCTATTGAGAAAAGTATTTCCATAAACAGTCCACTAGTAAGACACAAGGCCCTGACTTGTTTCATACACTGACTTTTTCTACTTATAGTTCCAGCAGTGTTTCCTGGAAACTAGTTTTTAATTCTGTTCTCTTATATGTGTGATGTAGTTTCATAGTGATTTGAAAAGCACTTTATGCACCTGTTAAAAGAAGTGAGACTGCTTTGTCAGCTACAAGTTTTTCTCCCATTTTTTGAGAGGCTGTTACTGTGATAGAAGTCTTTATGATAAGAAGGAAAATGAGTCTAAGTCATCTTTAGTGATCACAAATGTTTGCTTAATGTTTGAATATTTGATTAACTTAAGAACTTATCTGTGTTAAAGTAAATGCTTTTTTTATCTTTTTTTTTAGCACTTATCTGAAGGTCTTTCAGAATAGTATGCTTTTCATTGACCTTAAAATCTGCATATTTCACATGTGTTTCAGTGACAGTAGTTAAACTTTTAAGACATTCTGATCACATATTGATTTGACATAAGGTTCCTCTTGTAATCTCTTAATATGTGGCAATGCCATTAAACTAAAGCACCTTCCAGAGTTGTAAGAGGTGTGGATTTTTTCCACTTTTTTAATTCTTTCAAAGTAGAACTTGTATTCTGTAGCAAAGTAGGGAAAATGAAGTTGGATTATGAATTTGTAATAATCAGACAAATTATAGAAGAGACTTCTTAAGAAGTCATGTTAACACAAGTTGCTTCTAATTCTAAGGTTGAAAGTCCATTCAGAAGAGTCATAACACAGCAGGGTGGTCAGAAATGGGACTATAAACCAGTACACCTGCCAAGCTGGTCAGACTGCTTGGCAATCACCTGTTTAATTTGTTGCTTCTTTATCCTTTCTTATATTCAAGCTGATGAGTAAAAGCTTTCTTAGTGGCACCTCAGGGAATGACTTCAGATTCAGTTGTTTATTTCCTTTGGGTGAAAGATTTCCTCTGTAACAAGGGGTGTTATTTCCCCTTTCTTAAGCTGGTTCAGTGAAACCTTACACTTTTATTTCCCCTTTTTTTTTTTTGATTACTCTCTCATTACTACAGTAGGTATTACCACTTCAAGTCAGTCCTAGCTTGTAGAGAGTAAGGAATGTGACTAAATGAGATCATCAGTAGTATCTATTTTATGTGTGTTTGTGTGTGCTTGCATATATATACACTTATCTATATTATATAAATGTATACACAGTCCCTTAAGAAAGGTAATATAAGATGTAATGGTAGAGATTAAACATCTGCATAACATCTCATAGGCTTTAACATTGTTTCAGCAGATAATCAACTCTTCATGTTACAAATTTGGATTTTCTGACTTTGAACTTAAAATTTTAAGTAACTGTTTGAACCCTCACTGTAAAGTTATGCATTGGATGTTGTGGATAGTTTTATAATTCTTAAAATATTTTAACGAAATGCAAAGTTGTCTTATATTCCATCAAAACCAAACTAGCTGATAGTAATTAACACAGCTAAAGAGGCAAGATTTCTGAATGGAGAGAGCTCATAAAAGGTTTTGCCATAATTGTCACTATTGCCAATGGTGGGTACCTCTTTCCCAGGCCATGTGCCTTTTTGAAGTATAATGAATACTACTGGTCATATACAGATCAGTTTGGCTACTTCTTGCCTGGAGTGTTTTGTGGGAGTTCTTCAGAAACCAGTAACGTAACAGAACATAAAATGCTCACATGAAGAGGTAAAAACTAACATTTCATATAAGAAATTATTTGAGTGGTCAAAAATTACTGTAACGAAACTCTTACCCTCAGAAGACTCTTTCCTGTCCTTTCCCATCCCCTACACAAATATTTTATAATATCTTTAGTAGTGTCTTAATTGGATGCATCATTAGCTGAAGGCAGTAGAAGGCTTTCTTTTCAGGTGAGGTTGTATTGAACAAGAATATTTTGGGAAGTCGCAACAGCTCTAGTTGTACCTTAAGGAGAATGAGAATGCTGTGACAGTCTGGGCTGCCACTTATGTGAGCATACAAACTACAGTAGTTATCATGTGTTGCCTGGCTTTCTCAAAGGTGTGTGCCAAGTGCTGCTTGTTTTCGTAAGAGATACTTAGCTTCTCCTAGCTTTGTAAGAAGGTGGGAGGGAAATGCAGGTTGAGAGTCTTCCATAAGCAGTTTGATCATACATTAAATTCTCAATTTAATTCAGTAGGGCAGATACTGATTAAAAGGTAGGCTAGATTATTGTGCATTTTGATTCTGCTTCATTCTTGTATGTAATCATCTAAAAAACGTCAGAAAGTGAAGACAATTGACAATTGGCTGTTTTGTGGCTATAGCCTGTTTTTTTGCTAGGCTTTTGTCTCTCAGTTTAAATTAGCAGATCTAGTTTAATATGATTTGAATTACAGGAATAATCAGCCTTAATTTTCTTTTCTAAGTTCCAGTTCACTATATTACTGTAGCTTTGCTACATTACAATCTAGTTGAGTATAATGTTTGAATATTGGCAGCTACAACACATTTCTCATCTTTGTTTTGTTTTCTTTCAGTATTGTTGCACTGAAGTTAAATTCAGGTTTTAGTTGATATTTGTTAGAGGAAATTTAGCAGATAACCACTTCAGCAGTCGTCTTCTGTATTGTTGAAAACTATATGCAAAAAGTGTGTGGGGCGGGTGGGTGTGGAATTTTTTCCTGTGTGTTTCTTATCTTTAAATGTGTTGCTTTAAAAAAAAAAAAAACACACACCCCCCAAAACATCTTGCTTTAGGTAAATCCTGATTTTTATATGGATTCTATTTTTAAATCCTCAAATAGATTGTGAAAGTGTGGATAACACGCAACTTATTGAAATATTTCACTTATGACTATTTCTGCATAAAACACATATGAAACTTTTGGAGGAAAGCTTATAAAGCAGATCTGACAATTTGATCTTTCCAAATGAGAATGCATGTTCTTGAAGATAATTAGCTCTTTATTTTCATTTCACTTAATTTTGAGTAAGACAGTTATGGCTGCTTGCAAATAAACAGTCAGCTTAAAAATTGTAGATTAGTCTAATAAGTCTAGTACAAAGACTGAGCAACTAATAACTTGCTTCAGAAGGAAGAAAAAAATAGTCACAAAGATAGACTCTTTTGAGTTGTGCAAGATTAGATTTTTACAATGTGAAGATACTTTAGCCTAATTGAGTGTACAGAGAATTACAGAAATTAGTTGGAACAGAAATAAGTCATGCTTCATCAAATCCAAAAACCAAAAAGGATTGGGTGAGTTGGGCCTCACCTGTGCCTTAAGTGCATGCTGGTATTTGAATAGGAGGATCACAAACTATACCAAAACTTCTAGTGAGCCAAACACTTAAACTGATCAATAAAACATATACGTTGACTTAAGGGGGGAGAGAGTCGAAGGTAGTGAAAGTAACTTCTTTTAACAGAAACTTGTTGTTTACGTAATGGAGAAGAGGAGTTGTGTTGTCTTCTCAACAAGTAGCAACTGATGAAAATGTTTTGTGCTCATGTTATACCTTAATAAGTGTAACTCCTATGAGTTCATGTTTCTTGTTCAATTTTTTTTCATATCCACTTGAATTCTCATTCATTGTAGGCTCATTGTCCCAGTGGTTAGGCTTTTTTCAAAGTAACTGTCACATCCCTTATTCAGTGTTTTATTTTTTTTAAGATGGGAGTTTTAAAATATTCTTATCATTCTGGAAGAGAACAATAGAAGATGTACCTGTATCTGAATGTTCATGCAAAATAAATCACTGGAGTTAATAAAATTTCTTTTAAATTGCAATTAATAGTTTTGAATTTCTCTTGTTGGTATTTGATTTATATGTTTTGTGAAAACAAATGAATCTTCTGTTTGTGGGTGGTGTGGGGGGTTTTTCTTTTTTTCCTGTGCCCTCTTTAATTAGATGTGCTTATGCAGAAGACCAAGATTGGATTTTAAATACAGCTGAAAGACAATTAGTTACTTAAACACTTTCCAAATTTAGGCTTCACATTTAACAGCTTTTGGAGGCTTGATGCTTTAAAAAATCAAATTGTTTCTATGGATACCAGGACAGTATCCACCCCTTATGCTATACCATCTATGTAATGCCCAGGTCTCACAGTTTCCAATACATTCCAATTAATCATCACCACTTATCCTGCCTGTTGATACACACACACAAACACACAGAGAGAGAGAGAGATTATTCCCTTAGTCCAGGGGCCATCCCTCTAAAACGTCCACTGAGTTCATTTAGTCCATGACTTTGGGCTCCATCTGTCATAACAGTCTTTCAGGGCAGGATAGATGGTGTGTGGTGTTGGGCTGTTCAATCCTGAAGCCAGTTCTCATTTCAGTATTGCTGCCCTCGTCCGGTTCTATCATCGTTGCACTTTGCTCGGTTTCATCGGAGTTCATTCTTCATTAGGACTTGCTTTTCAAGGCCCAGGATGGTATTCCGGGCAGTGGCATGGGATATGTTTCCAGCCATCTGGTGGTTACTTCGACCACGGTGAGCACAGAGCGCTTGCCGTGCCGGGTTTGTGGGAGTGTGATATAATCAATCTGCCAGGCCTCCCCATATTTATATTTCAACCATCGTTCTCCATACTAAAGAGGCTTTACTCGCTTGGCTTGCTTGATTGCAGCGCACGTTTCACATCCATGGATAACCTGTGCAATAGTGTCCACGGTCAAGTCCACCCCTCGATCACGAGCCCATCTATATGTTGCATCTCTCCCTTGGTGGCCTGAGGTGTCATGGGCCCACCAAGCTATAAACAGTTCACCCTTAAGTTGCCAGTCCAGATCCACCTGAGCCACTTCAATCTTAGCAGCCTGGTCCACCTGCTGGTTGTTTTGGTGTTCTTCAGTGGCCCGACTCTTGGGTACGTGAGCATCTACATGATGTACTTTTACAGCCAGGTTCTCTACTCGGGCAGCAATATCTTGCCACAATGCAGCAGCCCAGATGGGTTTCCCTCTGCGCTGCCAGTTGTTCTGCTTCCACTGCTGCAACCACCCCCACAGGGCATTTGCCACCATCCATGAGTCAGTCTAGAGATAAAGGACTGGCCTTTTTTCTCGTTCAGCAATGTCCAAGGCCAGCTGGATGGCTTTCACCTCTGCAAACTGGCTCGACTCACCTTCTCCTTCAGCAGTTTCTGCAACTTGGCGTACAGGACTCCATACAGCAGCTTTCCACCTCCGATGCTTTCCCACAAGGCGACAGGACCCATCAGTGAACAGGGCATAGTGCTTCTCGTTTTCTGGTAGTTTATTATACAGTGGGGCCTCTTCAGCACGCATCACCTCCTCCTCTGGGGATATTCCAAAATCTTTGCCTTCTGGCCAGTTCGTGATCACTTCCAAGATTCCTGACCACATTCTTTACATCTTGTCCTGCCCGCACTGGCCCAAGGGCTACTGCATGAACTATCTCCCGTTTAATTTGTTCAAAGGCCTGTTGTTGCTCAGGGCCCCATTTGAAATTGTTCTTTTTCCAAGTCACGTGATAGAGGGGGCATACAATTTGACTGTAATTTGGAATATGCATTCTCCAAAAGCCCACAACGCCTACAAAGGCTTGTGTTTCCTTCTTGCTAACTGGTGGGGACATGGCTGTTATTTTGTTGAACACATCCGTTGGGATCTGACGACGTCCATCTTGCCATTTTATTCCTAAAAACTGGATTTCCTGTGCAGGTCGCTTGACCTTACTTGGTTTTATGGCAAAACCGGCCTTCAGAAGGATTTGGACTATTCTCTCCCCTTTCTCAAAAACTTCTTCTGCTGTGTTGCCCCATACAATGATGTCATCAATGGATTGCAGGTGTTCTGGAGCCTCACCCTGTTCCAGTGCAGTGTGGATCAGTCCATGGCAAATGGTAGGGCTGTGTTTCCACCCCTGGGGCAGTCGGTTCCAGGTGTACTGGACGCCCCTCCAAGTGAAAGCAAACTGTGGCCTGCACTCTGCCGCCAAAGGGATTGAGAAGAACGCATTAGCGTTATCAATTGTGGCATACCACTTGGCTGCCTTTGACTCTGGTTCGTATTGGAGTTCCAGCATGTCCGGCACGGCAGCACTCAGTGGCGGCGTGACTTCGTTCAGGCCACGGTAGTTTACAGTTAGTCTCCGCTCTCCATTGGACTTTCGCACTGGCCATATGGGACTGTTAAAGGGTGAGCGAGTCTTGCTGATCACTCCTTGGCACTCCAGTCGATGAATCAGCTTATGGATGGGAAGCAGGGAGTCTCGGTTGGTGCGGTATTGTCGCCGGTGCACTGTTGTGGTAGCGATTGGTACCTGTTGTTCTTTGACGTTCAACAACCCCACAACAGAAGGGTCCTCCGAGAGACCAGGAAAGGTGGACAGCTGTTTAGTTTCCTCCGTCTCCAGGGCAGCTATACCAAAAGCCCACCGGTACCCTTTTGGGTCCTTGAAATACCCTCTCCTGAGGTAGTCTATGTCAAGGATGCACGGAGCCTCTGGGCCAGTCACAATGGGGTGCTTCTGCCACTCATTCCTGGTCAGGCTCACTTCGGCCTCCAATACAGTTAAGTCTTGGGATCCCCCTGTCACTCCAGAAATACGAATGGGTTCTGCCCCTTTATAGCTTGATGGCATCAGGGTACACTGTGCACCGGTGTCTACGAGAGCCTTATACTCCTGTGGGTCTAATGTGCCAGGCCATCGAATCCACACAGTCCAGTAAACCCGGTTGTCCCTTTCCTCCACCTGGCCGGAGGCGGGGCCCCTCTAGTCCTGGTCATCATATTCGCTACTCACTTCTTGTAAGTATGAATTAGAAGTCCCTTTATTAACGTTGGAAGTGGAATCAGCCCTTCTACTCTGTCTGGGGAACTGCTCACTGGAGACTGGAGCAGCAGTTTTCCTGGGAGAACCCCCTTTTGTGGTTGTTTTTCCTTGCAACTCACGTACCCATGCCTGTAGGGCTGAGGTAGGTTTTCCATCCCACTTCCTCATGTCCTCTCTGTGGTCACGCAGGTAAAACCACAGGGTGCCCCGGGGCATGTTCCCATGATATCTCCTCTCTTGAGCAGAGGGATGCTTGCTCCTAATGGCTGAGACACTGGCCCGTGCAGGTGGAGAATAGGACATATCCTCTTTGAGTTGCTGGACCTCCTGAGACAGTTTCTCCACAGCAGAGACACAGGCCCTTAGGGAGGAAGAGAGACTTTCTTCATATTGCCAGAGTTGGCCAGCCAATTCTTCGACCGTTTGTTCCTCTCTGTCTTTCCAGGTCATTATTGCCAATGAGTTTGCATGTGATGCTGGTGCACTCCGTACAAACTTCCACCACATGGGTCGCGTGCATTTGACTTTATCTGGGTCTTTGGATAACTGCTTGTTGTTCAGGTCATCATAAATCACCTCCAGCACGGCTAATTCTCTCAGGTACTGGATACCTCTCTCCATGGTGGTCCACTTGCCTGGGTGACATATAACATCTTCCTTGAAGGGATACCTTTCCTTTACGCCTGACAGGAGTCGCCTCCAGAGGCTGAGGACTTGTGCCCCTTGTCCAATTGCTTTGTCAATGCCCCCTTCCCTAGCAAGGGATCCCAGCTGCTTGGCTTCCCTACCCTCTGATTCCAGGCTACTGGCCCCGTTATCCCAGCATCGGAGCAGCCAGGTGACAATGTGCTCGCCTGGACGACGGCTGAAGTCTTTTCGCATATCTCGCAGCTCACCCAGGGATAGGGATCGGGTGGTTACCATCTCATTTATGGGTTCTGCCTCCTCCTCCTCCTGTTCTCGTGATGGCCCTGGTTCATTTTCTTCCCTTACTAAACGAGCTGATTCTCTTGTGCATTTTCTTTTTTGTATAGGAGCGACTGATCATAGAATCATAGAATCATAGAATCATACAGGTTGGAAAAGACCTCTAAGATCATCGTGTCCAACCGTCAACCCAACACACCATGTCCACTAAACCATGTCCCTAAGGGCCTCTCTACACGTCTTTTAAATACTTCCAGGGATGGTGACTCCACCACTTCCCTGGGCAGCCTGTTCCAAGGCCTGGGCATGGGTTGGTTCTCTGTCGCAGGGGGCGGAGTAGCTGCTGTGCCTGCCGTGGGGTGTGGGGGAGCTGCAGGGCCTGTTGTTTTGTCCTCTGATGCAGAGACCTTTTCTTCCCCTTGGGGGTTCTGAGTGGTGTTAAACAGGTCTTGGTAGGCGTGGGCCAGGCCCCAGCACATTGTAGTGATTTGCGTCTCCCTAGAATGGCCAGGGTGACAGCATACTTTTTCCAAATATTTTACTAATTTTTCAGGATTCTGCACTTGTTCAGGGGTGATGTTCCAGAACACTGGGGGTGTCCACCGTCCTAGGTATTTGCCAATACCATCCCACTCGCCCTGCCACTCATAACTATCCAGCCTTGGGGCAGATCTCTGGATGACATTCTTAAATTGCTTACTAACCTTGGATAAAACCACAACAATATTCCCAAGGAATACCAATAGATGTATCTGAACTACCCAGGGATGTTCAAGGTACTGACAAGTTATCTTAACGAAGGAGACGACATCTTAGAGGAAGGTAGCGAGGGTGCCATTCTCTTATTTCCACCATAAAAAACCTCTCGGAGGAAAAGGTATAATTGCTAATGGTCTCCATGAGGTGGTACCCGAAATACAGTAACGGCTTCTTTACAAATCCCAAATACCAAGTAACCCCCAATGCCAGCGTTTTAGTAACAAATCTCCCAGGCAAAACATCATTAATCACTGCAGAGCACAGCAGACTAAAAAACCCAACTCCAATCTTTAACAGGTACAGTAAGAACAAAAGCATGGTGCAGAACAAATCAGTATGTTAACAGATATAAATTCCTTAATATGCTCTAGTTAATCTGTTGTTATATCAACCCTTCGCTGCCCCACGTTGGGTACCAAAAAGGACTGTTGTGGTTTAACCCCAGCCAGCAAATAAACCCCATGCAGCTGCTCGCTCACCCCCCTCCTCCGGTGGGATGGGGGGAGAATCAGGAGGGCACAAGTAGGAAAGCTCCCGGGTTGAGATAAAAACAGTTTAATAATTGAAATAAAACTAAGTAGAACAGTAATAATAACAATGAGAACAACAACAATAACAGAATATACAAAGCAGGTGATGCACAATGCAGCTGCTCACCGACCGCTTGTCACGAACGGGGGGCGAGCCCCCCCCACACACCTGGTTTTTATACTGAGCATGATGTCACATGGTATAGAATACCCCATTGGCCAGCTGGGTCCACCACCCCGGCTGTGCTCCCCCCCCACCCCAGCTTGCCCTGCATGTGGCAGGGCATGGGAGGCCGAAAAGAGAAACCAGAAGTCTCCCTGGTGCAAGCACCACCCAGCAACAACCAAAGTATCAATGGGCCATCAACGCTCCTCTCCTACCAAACCCAAAACACAGCACACCCCCCAAGCTTCTGGGAAGAAAGTTAACCCTGTCCCAGCCGGAACCAGGACATTCACCTTATCCAGAAATATAATGCCCTCTTTTTTTCTGAAGCTGGCAATGGGAACAAACTTACTGAAGACTATGTTTATCAGCCAGTTTGCTCGAAGTGATGTGGTTTATTCTGGCTTTTTTTAGGATTGATTGCATAACATAAGATGTTATTTGCATTATTAATTTGAATTTGGAAGTGGTTAAGAATCTTCCAAGAATAATACCAAAGTTTTACTTTTCTCAAATTACATAAATTGCTTGAAATTCTTTTTGTTAAATGTTTTTGAAGAGAGACTAGCTGGCTTTTATTCACCAATTTGAAAACCAATAAGGTTTTTTAAGGTCATCACTTTAACAGACCAGAATTTGTTATTGCGTTAAGAAATTATGAGATGGTTTTGAACAGAAATACAAAATTCAGTCAGCACTAGTTCAACCTTCCCTTAGACTACTGAAATAAAATGAACTGGAAAAGCTCCTGAAAGCTAAGACATACTTGAAAGCACAGATTCACTTGGTGCCTTTCTTATTTTAGGACATCATGGTGTTCAAAACTACTGGAGAATCTTCATGAGAAACCAGTAATAAATTGAAGTAAAAACTTCCTGCAGGAACATATGCATTATTTTCAGAAATTCCTGTTAAAACTGCAGGACAAAGAGTATCTCAGTTGGTGAATTTAGTGTTGCGAAGTGGCTGAGGAACTCGCTTCTAGCTTAGTCCCAAAGTGAAATGGCAAAACTTGCAAATGATCAGACTTTCTGACTTTTTGCAAGAGAAAATAGTTTCTCAGCCAGCCTCAAAACTTGTAGTTTGTGTTGGTAGGGATTTGTTTCTGACAGTGGGATGCGGAGAGGAAGAGAGACAGGTCTTGGCTTTACTGAAACTCTGGAGCTGGTTCAGCATTGTCATTTATGGCCTATTCTTCTGGGTTTACCTTTGTTGTACATGTGTTTCAAGTATTTTTCCATTCATTGTTCTTCACAGCAGTAAACAGTAGGGTAAAAGGTAAGGAAAAAAATATTTCTGTAATTAGGATCTGTACTAGATTTTTTGGGAGGAGGGTTTCTGTTTTTAGCTTTTTTCGCAAAAGCACAGACCCTCAAGGAATGCTAAATTAAATAATGCCGTTCCTGAAAGACAAAGGATAATTAAATCTTATTTTCTGAATATAAGCAAAATTAACTGAAAATTTCCCTGAAATAAATGAGGCCACTAGGTGCAAAAATATATAGATGGGTTTCAAACATAAGATGTAAAAATAAAGCATATATTCTTCCTTAATTGCACCCATGTCTAGGTCTAATACTGTAATTTAAAAACCCTTAAATTCATAAAATATTTTTGAATAGTGTCTACTACCAAGCAAGGTCCTACAAAGCACTTAGTTTCATTAATTTTTTTTTTCATTAATTTTCATCAATGCCCCATGCATTACGACTGCCTCTGCTAAGAAAAAAAGGAGGGTAATTGTCGTAGGTGATTCCCTTCTGAGGGGGACGGAGGGCCCAATATGCCGGCCAGACCCATCCCACAGGGAAGTCTGCTGCCTCCCTGGGGCCCGGGTTAAGGACATTACTAGGAAACTCCCTACTCTCGTACAGCCCTCCAATTACTACCCGCTATTGGTTATACAGGCTGGCAGTGAGGAGGTTGCAGAGAGAAGTCCCGAAGCGATCAAAAGGGACTTCAGGGCACTGGGGCGATTGGTGGAAGGATCGGGAGCAAAGGTAGTGTTTTCCTCAATCCCTTCAGTGGCAGGGAAGAATACTGAAGGGAACAGGAAAATTCATCGGATCAACACGTGGCTTAGGGGCTGGTGCCATCAGCGGAATTTTGGCTTCTTTGACCACGGGGAGGTTTACACGGCACCGGGCCTGCTGGCGACGGACAGAGTTCAGCTGTCTCACAGGGGGAAAAGGATTCTTGCGTATGAGTTGGCAGGGCTCATCGAGAGGGCTTTAAACTAGGTTTGAAGGGGGAAGGGGATAAAACCAGGCTCACTAGAGAAGAGCCTAGGGGCGGCACGCCAATGTCAGGGGAGAAATCGGTAGCCCAGCTCAAGTGGCTCTATACCAATGCACGCAGCATGGGCGGCAAACAGGAGGAGCTGGAAGCCATTGTGCAGCGGGGTAGCTATGACTTAGTCACCATCACGGAAACATGGTGGGATGAGTCTCACGATTGGAGTGCTGCAATGGATGGCTATAAGCTCTTCAGAAGTGACAGGCGAGGAAGGAGAGGCGGTGGGGTAGCCCTGTATGTTAGGGAGTACTTTGACTGTCTAGAGCTAGTGATGATGAGGTCGAGTGCTTGTGGGTAAGGATGAGGGGGAAGGCCAACAAGGCAGATATCCTGCTGGGAGTCTGTTATAGACCACCCAACCGGGATGAGGAGGCAGACGAAATATTCTACCAGAGGCTGGCAGAAGTCTCACAGTCGCTAGCCCTTGTTCTCGTGGGGGACTTCAACTTTCCGGATGTCTGCTGGAAATACCACACGGCAGAGAGGAAACAGTCGAGGAGGTTCCTGGAGTGTGTGGAAGATAACTTCCTGATGCAGCTGGTAAGCAAGCCCACTAGGGGAGGTGCCTCGCTTGACCTGCTGTTCACAAACAGAGAAGGACTGGTGGGAGATGTGGTGGTCGGAGGCCGGCTTGGGCTTAGCGACTATGAAATGATAGAATTCTCGATACTTGGTGAAGTAAGGAGGGGGGCCAGCAAAACCATGGACTTCCGGAGGGTGGACTTTGGCCTGCTCAGGACACTGGTCGAGAGGGTCCCTTGGGAGACAGTCCTGAAGGGCAAAGGGGTCCAGGAAGGCTGGACGTTCTTCAAGAAGGAAGTCTTAAAGGTGCAGGAGCAGGCTGTCCCCATGTGCTGTAAGAAGAACGGGTGGAGAAGACGACCAGCCTGGCTGAACGAGGAGTTCTGGCTGGGACTCAGGAAAAAAAGGAGAGTTTACCACCTTTGGAAGAAGGGGCAGGCAACTCAAGAAGAGTACAGGGATCTCGTTAGGTCGTGCAGAGAGGAAATTAGAAAGGCAAAAGCCCAGCTAGAACTCAACCTGGCCACTGTCGTGAGAGACAACAAAAAAATGTTTTTACAAGTATATTAATGACAAAAGGAGAGCCAAGGAGAATCTCCATCCTTTATTGGATGCGGGGGGGGAACGTTGCCACCAAAGATGAGGATAAGGCTGAGGTACTTAATGCCTTCTTTGCCTCAGTCTTTAATAGTCAGACCAGTTATCCTCAGGGTACTCAGCCCCCTGAGCTGGAAGACAGGGACGGTGAGCAGGATAAACCCCCCATAATCCAAGAGGAAGCAGTTAACGACCTGCTACACCACCTGGATGCTCACAAGACTATGGGGCCAGATGGGATCCACCCGAGGGTACTGAGGGAGCTGGCGGAGGAGCTTGCCAAGCCACTCTCCATCATTTACCAGCAGTCCTGGTCAACAGGGGAGGTCCTGGATGACTGGAGGCTTGCCAATGTGATGCCCATCTACAAGAAGGGCCAGAAGGAGGATCCGGGGAACTACAGGCCTGTCAGCCTGACCTTGGTGCCGGGGAAGATTATGGAGCGGTTCGTTTTGAGGGTCCTCACGAGCCATGTCCGGGACAACCAGGGGATCAGGCCCAGCCAGCACGGGTTCATGGAAGGCAGGTCCTGCTTGACCAACCTGATCTCCTTCTATGACCAGGTGACCCGCCTAGTGAATGAGGGAAAGGCTGTGGATGTGGTCTACCTGGACTTCAGGAAAGCCTTTGACACTGTCTCCCACAGCATTCTCCTAGAGAAGCTGGCGGCTCACGGCTTAGACAGGTACACTCTTTGCTGGGTAAAAAACTGGCTGGACGGCTGAGCCCAGAGAGTTGTGGTGAACGGAGTTAAATCCAGTTGGCGGCCGGTCATGAGCGGTGTTCCCTAGGGCTCAGTACTGGGGCCGGTCCTGTTCAATATCTTTATCAACGATCTGGACGAGGGGATCGAGTGCTCCCTCAGTAAGTTTGCAGACGACACCAAGCTGGGTGGGAGTGTTGATCTGCTGGAGGGTAGGAAGGCTCTGCAGAGGGACCTGGACAGGCTGGATCGATGGGCCGAGGCCAACTGTATGAGGTTCAACAAGGCCAAGTGCCGGGTCCTGCACTTGGGCCACAACAACCCCATGCAACGCTACAGGCTTGGGGAAGAGTGGCTGGAAAGCTGCCCAGAGGAAAAGGACCTGGGGGTGCTGGTTGACAGCCGGCTGAACATGAGCCGGCAGTGTGCCCAGGTGGCCAAGAAGGCCAACGGCATCCTGGCCTGTATCACAAATAGTGTGGCCAGCAGGAGTAGGGAGGTGATCGTGCCCCTGTACTCGGCACTGGTGAGGCCGCACTTCGAATACTGTGTTCTGTTTTGGGCCCCTCACTACAAGAAGGACATGGAGGTGCTGGAGCGTGTCCAGAGAAGGGCAACGAAGCTGGTGAAGGGCCTGGAGCACAAGTCTTATGAGGAGCGGCTGAGGGAACTGGGGTTGTTTAGCCTGGAGAAGAGGAGGCTGAGGGGAGACCTCATTGCACTCTACAACTACCTGAAAGGAGGTTGTAGCGAGGTGGGTGTTGGTCTCTTCTGCCAAGTAACTAGCGATAGGACAAGAGGAAATGGTCTCAAGTTGTGCCAGGGGAGGTTTAGATTGGACATTAGGAGAAATTTCTTTACTGAAAGAGTGGTCAGGCCTTGGAACAGGCTGCCCAGGGAAGTGGTGGAGTCACCATCCCTGGAGGTATTTAAAAGACGTGTAGATGAGGCGCTTAGGGACATGGTGTAGTGGGCATGGTGGTGTTGGGTTGACGGTTGGACTCGATGATCTTAGAGGTCTTTTCCAACCTTAATGATTCTATGATTCTATGATTTTCTGGGTTATTTTTCTTAAGCTTTTAAAATCAGAAATTGTGGAATTATGGAGTTTGTTTTCATTGCAGATGCAGAAATCTTAAGCTGCACATTGGTATGAAATTTTCCTATCAGATAGCCATTTACATTACACTTTATACCTGAGTTAGAAAGGTGTCCTAGATATACTGGCATAAAAACACACAGGATTTGCTATGAAGTGAGAAATCTGGAAGCTGCTTTTAAAGAGTAATGGTTTAAAAAAGTGGGAAATAAATATGGCTTATAATTTAAACCTATTCCACAGAGTCAGCCTAGCATTTCCTGTTTTTTTAATCTTTGAGAAGAATATTGTTACAATTATGATAGTATGGCATAATTGCCTGTATCGGGAATTACTTCACAAAAATGCCTAAATAGTCTTGAACTATCCTTGTAATGGCTGATTTTCAGCACTTCCTGGAAAAACGGTGCTTCAGTCTCCTGTCTCAATTTATTTCATTGCCTATTAATAAGCAAGGAGTTTACCAGCAAACTTGGGCACATACCTCTGGCACAAGTGACAGTTATGAGATATTTCAATAATCTGAATATGATTTCTTTTAACCTAATGTAATGTTAGCTAGAAAGTTTGGGAGTACTTTCATGGAATAAAGTGCAAGAAAAGAATATATAGGTTGGATTGGGGGGGAAGGGTGTCAGGCCAGGTGCTGGACTGATTTCTTTTATTTTTCTCTGATATTGTTTCAAGACTTTTTTGTTTGCATCTTTTTCCAGATTGTGTCAATTGTTTGGTTGCTTAGATAGAATTGCTTGATTTGTGGGGCTGCCATTAATACTAGTGTAGCTCTAATGTCTTTTGATCTCATTGCAAGTTAACAGTATTTTTTACACTAGAAGCCTTGCTTTTAATGATGAAATCAAATTGTGAAGCACTGAAGGGGTATACAGTGGAATATCATCTTGTTTGCTTTTAATTGTACTAATTGGTGAATATACAAAACTAGAAAAAGATTCAAACAAAGATAACTGTTCCTCCCCCCCACCCCACCACTACCCCAGACACTAGTGGCACTTGTACATTGTGTTAAATTAGACATAGAAAGTTTTGCTTGTTGTTTTCATACATTTTAATTCTACTGCCCTTCATAAGGGAGAAAAAACTACAGATATTTTGATTGAGTAAACTAAAATAAAACCTCCAGATAACTAACTTGCTTCACATGTTGATCATAATTTTTGTTGGCAACACTTTCATGCATGGGCTAGATTTCATGCTGTGCTTTCTTCTCAGTAAGAATGTTGCTTTTAAATTAATGCTGTTACATAGATGTGAACACCTCTCTTTGCTTATTGGGTCCTGGATTGAGGAGAGAGTATGGTATGCTGTCCTATGGATAAAGTATATCCATATCCCATGGATATGTAAGTAGTTTACTCTGTAATGCCTTATGAAACTGGAGCTGGTAAGTTGCAGATGGAACAGCCAGCTGCTACTTACATAGTAACATCTCCCAAATTAGCTAATGTCATCTTTACTGTACCACTTTCAACTAGATGTATTATATGTGAATGACACAAGATTTTTTTTTTGTTGTAAAGAGGATAATTTTATAAGAAAATTTATGAGTTGCACTTTGTGAACTGTAAAATAACTTTCCCTAAGAAAAAAAAGGCAGATCTGAGTTTGTTGCTCTTAGATGAACTTTTGAAACTACTGCTGTAAAAGTCTTCTGAGATAAATTGCACGCAACGAGTGCCTTGTACTTTTTTAGCTTACCTCATGCAGCTGAATCTTTAGCTGATGGTGAGTTTGCTGTGGACTTGATGCAAAGTGACCAAATGCTTACTGCAAAGAATGGTCCCAGCGAATGTATTCTGCAGTGCAAGGAAACAAAGTACTGATCTCCAGCTAGACGCTTCCTGTTGTGTTCTTAGTGGCTCTGTTGTAGTACATTGTTTATTACTTGAGTCATCTAAGGAGAAGCTGGAATGCTACAGATCATAGTATAGTAAAATTCAGTTCTGTGCTGATCATATCTATTAAATTTAACTATTATGTACTTTAAGTCAACTGTGTACTGTGCTATGCATAACAATTCAGTGCAAAAGTAATGTAAGACTGTTTGTCATGCACACGTTTCCCTTTTTATAATTGTTTTAACAAACAGCTGTATTTCTACATTGTCCAAACCAACCATTTTGGTTTTTTGAATGTAACAATCCGTAGAAAAGGAATTGCTTCATAAAACGTGCTCAGACATTAGGACAGCACTTGAAAATAACTTCTGTTTTCCAGATTTCTGCCTCCCATGAACTGAGTTTCACAGATTTTGCACACTACGCAGGAAAGAGAAGGATTTTTTTTCTTAGCCAGATAAGAGAAACTGAATGCATGCAGCTGACCTCTGCAAAATGGTTTTTCATTCCCCACTTCTGCAAGGGAAGGAGTCCTTGTGAAGCCTTCTTTAACTTCCATTAGTAACTATCTTTGTCTTCATGCAGTCTGTGTTATGGCATATACAACTTTCATATGTGTATTGAAATTTCTCTTTTTTGTATTTATGTTTCGGATAAAGCATGAGAATGCATCTTTCTTGACCAATGTCTAGTCCTGTTCTGTTTAGGCCTTGGGAAGAGATTGCCTTTTTGTTGTTGATGCCTTCAGGAGTTTGGGGTTGGTTTTTTTTGGTTTTGTTTATCTTTAATTTTGCTGTCAGCTTTCCTTTATAGCTGAGGTACCATTTTCAGTGTGCTAATGAAACACTCTCAACATCTAGGTACAGTAATCTGTTCCTGTCTGTCTGTTAAATGTTGAAAAAGTGATTTAGTCATTTTGATAGTTTTGCAAAGCAGGAAGTTACAGACTTCTCATGCTTTGTCAGAAACTTCAATGCCTAGAGCAGGAAGAACTGCTGAGATCCCTAAGAACGTGTTCCAAGATACAAACACACAGTATTTCTGTTTTAGCCTCACTGTTTGAGGAACTGGTTTAAGTGAAGTGGCTTAAACACAGAACACTTTTTCTTTTTTTTTTTTTTATAGTTTGTAATAGTTGATAATCATCATCTGATTTGTTTAGGTATGACTTACAAGTCATTTTTTTTTAACAAGCCATGGTGCAATCAGACCTTATTTGTAAGAATTCATTGCTAGTATAGTTACACCAGAGAAAGCCTTCATGAAATTAAACTTGTCTTCCTTCCTCTGCTCTTCTGGGCTGTATGTATGTGATAACACTGACAGATCTGTTTGAATGTCTATTTGCATGGACAGATTCTTTGCAAGTTTTAACATAGTTATACAGTTAACCATAGTTATACAGTTTCTCCTTCTTCCCTCCCCAAAAGGTGAAGTAGTTAATTTGGAATTTTCCATCTGCCAGTTTGAGTGAAACATATTCATTGAATACATAAAATATTTTATGGCAATACTGGATGTCCTAACCTTAAGTGGTATTTCTCTGCCTCATCCACCTCCCCCACCTGAAGGGGGGGAGGGGGAAGTTTTAAGGAAAACTAAGGTAGTAGATTACATATATTTCTAGGAAATGCTATCTGTATAACTCATGGTAATATATATTGGAGTCTGTAGCTCTCTGCATTGGGAGAATTATTTGGGTTTTCTAGTTTAAATGCAGTTGTATATAATGGTATTTCTGGTGTAAGATTGTCTGAACACTGAAATAGTGGGATTTCTTATATCAGTCTTCCTGTGTATTAATGCCGATAGTGTGACATGTAATCAAGGACATGCAATGTCTTCTACCTAGAACAGTGGAAGACCTTAAGATAAATGTATTCATAGCAAAAATAAGGAAAGCAAAGCCTGTACTTTGTGGACCAATTAGTTCTCAATACTCAAGAGGGTACCTGAGTACCCTCCTACTTTCTGACTTATCTATAGGAGCAGAGTTGATGATTACTACTTTTTTTTTAATTGCCTCAGGGTTTTAAAAGAAAGGGGGGGAGCACAAGGTGTGTGTCTTTATGGGGATTCTCTTTTAAGTTACTGTATTCCCAGGCCTTCAATTTTTGTTTTCTATCTGTGGGTTTTGTTCCCTGACCTTCATTTGTACACAAAGGTGGCATATAAACTGGAATAAACAATGTGCATTTACCTCTAACATACCTTTCTGTTTTACCATTAATTTCAGCTAACCATCATCTTTGCTTTTTTTTTTTTTCCTAGTATTGTGGTATGCTAAGTAAACTATCTCTTCTCTTCCTGAGGTCAGCTCAACTTCTTTTAAACATCTCGGGTCACTTCATGTGACATGCCTTTGGTTTTTCAGAGTGCAGTCTACATACAAACCAGAAGGTGAAAGTTTACAGCAGAACAAAAATCGATCGGGCAAATTCACAAAATCCTCCTCTGATTCCTCCCTGAAGCTGTGCATTGCTAGTGAATGTGGGGAAGAATTTGGGGAAGGAGTTGCTCAGAGGTTGTTCCTGTAGTTTTACCACAGCATCCACAGGTAGTTGCTGTTTGACATAGGATACTGGGCTAGGTGAACTTTTGGTTTGATCTTATAAAGATGCTCTCATGGGAGATCCTGTGGAGTCACAGACTCTGCAGCTGGGAGCCTTATGAATGCACAGCAGCTACAGTTGCCTGTAAGCTTTATTCTTATGTTTTCCTTCAACTTATGCTACTATGCTTCTTTCTGTCCTGAAAACATAGAATTTTCTTCCTACCATAAATAGGAAACAAAAGAAGTAGTTACGCTTTGGGAGTAACCTCTTGAACAGAAAAATAAAGTAGTATTAATTGCTTTCAGAGTGTGAAGTCTTCTAATACATCTAATCTCATGGCTGCAGGTCATAACCCTGCTATCTTGCTCAGTAGATTCAGATTAAGGTTAAAGGAAACCAAACTTCAGATTTTTGGAGCTGTAATTCCTACTTCTGCAGCTTCATTTTAATAATAATTTCTTCATCCTATAGAACCATTGTCCTGGTTTCGGCTGGGATAGGGTTAAATTTCTTCCTAGTGCTGTGTTTTGGATTTAGTATGAGGAGAATGTTGATAACACACTGATGTTTTCAGTTGTTGCTAAGTGCCCTCCTAGTCCAAGGACAGCTCCCGTGCCTACTGACTGAGCTAGGTACACAAGATGGGAGGGAACATAATCAGGACAGCCAGCCCAGCTGGCTAATGGGGTATTCCATACCATGTGACGTCATGCTCAGTATATGAAGGGTAGGTGTGATCCAGGAAGTACCGATTGCTACTTGGTTATCGGTCAGCGCGGGTGGTGAGCAATTGCATTGTGCATCACTCATTTTGTATATTCTATCATTATTATTACTATTTTCCCTTTCCTGTTCTATTAAACTGTCTTTATCTCAACCCACGAGTTTTTCTCACTCTTACCCTTCCGATTCTCTCCCCGTCCCACTGGGGGGGCGGGGGGAGTGAGTGAGCGGCTGCGTAGTGTTTGGCTGCCTGTCAGGTTAAACCACAACAGTCCTTTTTGGCGCCCAACGTGGGGCTCGAAGGGTTGAGATAACGATAGATCTGACCAAAGAGTGTTAAGGCAAATTTGTTATAAGCATTCATTATATTCCTTGGTCACAATGTTGATGTATTGGCTGTCAAAGATGTGGGGCTGGCTCTCAATGTTGGGTCATGTAATACCTTGCTTGCAGTATGTGTTCCCTTTTGTGCTGTTTATGATTATTCGGAACTGGGCCAAGATTATCATTTTGCTGCTGTTTTATGAGGTGATAAAATCATTGGTCGTAAGTCTAATCTGGTATCTGTAATCAGCACTGCCGTCATCTCTGTACCTCGGGAACCACCTCTTAGAAACTATTAGTAATTGCACTTTTTTCTCCTCGGAGAATGAATGTAAGGGGGAGACAGGATGGGACACTTTCTCCCACTTGTTCACCTTCCCTTCCATATCGTCAGAAACTCCTTTTTCTTCTGTCCTCTTCATGAAGATGTCCACAATATTCCCTGAGAATTTTGAATATCCTTGGGATGTCCAAACAAGCATGTTCATATTGCTACTATGTCTCCTGAATGTGGTTCAGGCCTTGTTTAGGGTTAAACAACTATTCAGGAATACTGTCCAGAGATCAAGCCTCAGCAACAAGAAAAGAGGGAGGGCAAATGGCGGTGCCTCGTCGGGGCAGGCGGAGCGGCGGGTCCCAGGGGCGGCGGGCAGCGGAAGATCAACCCCGGCAACAGACACGGTGGCTGCTCAAACCCCCACGACAGGCACTGCGGCTACTTCAACCCCCACGACAACCCCTGTGGCCACTCAAACCCCGGCAACAGTCACTACAGTTACTCCAACCCCCATGACAAGCACTGCAGCTACCCAAACCCCAGCAACAGGTACTACAGCTGAACCAGAGGACCAACCCTTGCAGGTATCCGTCGCCCCTGTACAGAAGAGGAAATCTTGGAAGTGGAGGTCAGGTCGTTTAGAAAGGGATGATGGAAAAGCAGAGCCATCACGAGGAGGGGAAGAGGAAGAGGAAGAACTCATAAACGAGACGGAAACCACCCAATCCCTATCCCTGAGTGAGTTGCGAGATATGCGGAAAGATTTCAGCCGTCGTCCAGGCGAGCATATTGTTACCTGGCTGCTCCGATGCTGGGACAATGGGGCCAGTAGCCTGGAATTAGAGGGGAAGGAAGCCAGACAGCTGGGATCCCTTGCTAGGGAAGGGGGCGTTGACAAAGCACTTGGATAAGGGACACAGGCCCTCAGCCTCTGGAGGCGACTGCTGTCAGGCGTGAAGGAAAGGTATCCCTTCAAGGAAGATGTTATATATCGCCCAGGCAAATGGACCGCTATGGAGAGAGGTATCCAGTACCTGAGAGAATTAGGCGTGCTGGAGGTGGCTTATAGTGACCTGGACAATGAGCAAACGCCCAAAGATCCAGATGAAGTCCAGTGCACGTGACCCATGTGGCGGAAATTAGTATGGAGCGTACCAGCGTCATATGCCAGTTCGTTGGCAGTACTCTGCTGGAAAGAGGAAGAAGCACCAACGGTGGATGATGTTGTTGGCAGACTCCGGGAATACAAAGAAACTGTCTCCTCCTCCCTTGTCTCGGCTGTGGAGAAACTGTCCCGGGAGGTCCAGCAATTCAAAGACGATATGTCCTATTCTCCACCTGTACAGAACAGTATCTCAGCCATTAGGAGTCAGTGTTCTTCTGCTCAAGAGAGAGGATACAGAAAGTACACACCACGGGGCACCCTGTGGTTTTACCTGTGTGACCACGGAGAGGACATGAGGCAGTGGGATGGAAAACCTACCTTCATCCTAGAAGCACGGGTGCAAGAGTTGAAAGGAAAGACAATCCTGGCGACTGCTGTCAGGCATGAAGGAAAGGTATCCCTTCAAGGAAGATGTTATATATCGCCCACGCAAATGGACCACTATGGAGAGAGGTATCCAGTACCTGAGAGAATTAGGCACAAGGGGGTTCTCCCAGGAAAAATGCTGCTCCAGTTTTCAGGAAAAACCTGTCTCACGACGGTCCAGTTTCCAATGAACAGTTCCCCAGACAGAGTAGAAGGGCTGATCTTACTTTGGATTGTAACAGAGAAATTCTTGACTCATTTTTGCAAGAAGTGAGAAATGGATACTATGACCAGAACTAGAGGGGCCCTGCCTCCAGCTAGGTGGAGGAAAGGGACAACCGGGTTTACTGGACTGTGTGGATTCGATGGCCTGGCCCATCAGATCCACAGGAGTATAAGGCTCTAGTAGACACCGGTGCACAGTGTACCCTGATGCCATCAAGCTATGAAGGGGCAGAACCCATTTGTATTTCTGGAGTGACAGGGGGATCCCAAGAGTTAACTGTATTGGAGGCCGAAGTGAGCCTAACCGGGAATGAGTGGCAGAAGCACCCCATTGTGACTGGCCCAGAGGCTCCGTGCATCCTTGACATAGACTACCTCAGGAGAGGGTATTTCAAGGACCCAAAAGGGTACCGGTGGGCTTTTGGTATAGCTGCCCTGGAGACGGAGGAAACTAAACAGCTGTCCACCTTTCCTGGTCTCTCAGAGGATCCTTCTGTTGTGGGGTTGTTGAAGTTCAAAGAACAGCAGGTACCAATCGCTACCACAACAGTGCACCGGCGACAATATCGCACCAACCGAGACTCCCTGCTTCCCATCCATGAGCTGATTCGTCGACTGGAGAGCCAAGGAGTGATCAGCAAGACTCGCTCACCCTTTAACAGTCCCATATGGCCAGTGCGAAAGTCCAATGGAGAGTGGAGACTAACAGTAGACTACCGTGGCCTGAACGAAGTCACGCCGCCACTGAGTGCTGCCGTGCCGGACATGCTGGAACTTCAATACGAACTGGAATCAAAGGCAGCCAAGTGGTACGCCACAACTGATATCGCTAATGCGTTCTTCTCAATCCCTTTGGCAGCAGAGTGCAGGCCACAGTTTGCTTTCACTTGGAGGGGCGTCCAGTACACCTGGAACCGACTGCCCCAGGGGTGGAAACACAGCCCTACCATTTGCCATGGACTGATCCACACCGCACTGGAACAGGGTGAGGCTCCAGAACACCTGCAATCCATTGATGACATCATCGTGTGGGGCAACACAGCAGAAGAATTTTTTGGGAAAGGGGAGAGAATAGTCCAAATCCTTCTGAAGGCCGGTTTTGCCATAAAAAAAAGTAAGGTCAAGGGACCTGCACAGGAGATCCAGTTTTTAGGAATAAAATGGCAAGATGGACGTCGTCAGATCCCAACGGATGTGATCAACAAAATAACAGCCATGTCCCCACCAACTAGCAAAAAGGAAACACAAGCTTTCTTAGGCGTGGTGGGCTTTTGGAGAATGCATATTCCAGATTACAGCCTGATTGTAAGCCCTCTGTATCACGTGACTTGGAAGAAGAACGATTTCAAATGGGGCCCTGAGCAACAACAAGCCTTTGAACAAATTAAACGGGAGATGGTTCATGCAGTAACCCTTGGGCCAGTCCGGGCAGGACAAGATGTAAAGAATGTGCTCTACACCACAGCCGGGGAGAATGACCCTACCTGGAGCCTCTGGCAGAAAGCACCAGGGGAGACTCGAGGTCGACCCCTGGGGTTCTGGAGTCGGGGATTCAGAGGATCCGAGGCCCACTACACTCCAACTGATTAGGAGATCTTGGCAGCATCTGAAGGGGTTCGAGATGCTTCGGAAGTGGTTGGTACTGAAGCACAGCCCCTCCTGGCACCCCGACTGCCGGTGCTGGGCTGGATGTTCAAAGGGAGGGTCCCCTCTACACATCATGTAACCCATGCTACGTGGAGTAAGTGGGTCGCCCTGATCACACAACGGGCCCGAATAGGAAACCCCAGTCGCCCAGGAATCTTGGAAGTGATCACGAACTGGCCAGAAGGCAAAGATTTTGGAATATCCCCAGAGGAGGAGGTGATGCGTGCTGAAGAGGCCCCACTGTATAATAAACTACCAGAAAATGAGAAGCAATATGCCCTGTTCACTGATGGGTCCTGTCCTCTTGTGGGAAAGCATCAGAGGTGGAAAGCTGCTGTATGGAGTCCTATACGCCAAGTTGCAGAAACTGCTGAAGGAGAAGGTGAGTCAAGCCAGTTTGCAGAGGTGAAAGCCATCCAGCTGGCCTTGGACATTGCTGAACGAGAAAAGTGGCCAGTCCTTTATCTCTATACTGACTCATGGATGGTGGCAAATGCCCTGTGGGGGTGGTTGCAGCAGTGGAAGCAGAACAACTGGCAGCGCATAGGTAAACCCATCTGTGCTGCTGCACTGTGGCAAGATATTGTTGCCCGGGTAGAGAACCTGGCTGTAAAATTATGTCATGTAGGTGCTTATGTACCCAAGAGTCGGGCCGCTGAAGAACACCAAAACAACCAGCAGGTGGACCAGGCTGCTAAGATTGAAGTGGCTCAGGTGGATCTGGACTGGCAACATAAGGGTGAATTATTTATAGCTTGGTGGGCCCATGACGCCTCAGGCCATCAAGGAAGAGATGCAACATATAGATGGGCTTGTGATCGAGGGGTGGACTTAACCGTGGACACTATTGCACAGGTTATCCATGAATGTGAAACGTGCGCTGCAATCAAACAAGCCAAGCGAGTAAAGCCTCTTTGGTATGGAGGACGATGGTTGAAATATAAATATGGGGAGGCCTGGCAGATTGATTATTTCACACTCTCACAAACCCGCCAAGGCAAGTGCTATGTGCTCACCATGGTGGAAGCAACCACAGGATGGCTGGAAACATACCCTGTGCCCCATGCCCCTGTCCGGAACACCATCCTGGGCCTTGCAAAGCAAGTCCTATGGCGACATGGCACTCCAGAAAGAATTGAGTCAGACAACGGGACTCATTTCCGAAACACCCTCATAGACACCTGGGCCAAAGAGCATGGCATTGAGTGGGTCTATCACATCCCCTACCATGCACCAGCCTCTGGGAAAATGGAACGATACAATGGACTGCTAAAGACAACACTGAGGGCAATGGGTGGTGGGACATTCAAGCATTGGGATACACATTTAGCAAAAGCCACCTGGTTATTCAACACCAGGGGATCTGTCACTCGAGCTGGCCCTGCCCAATCAAGACTCTTACGTACTGTAGATGGAGATAAAGTCCCCGTCGTGCATTTGAGAAATATGCTGGGGAAGACAGTCTGGGTTACTCCTGCTTCTTGCAAGGGAAAACCCATCCGTGGGATTGCTTTTTCTCAGGGACCTGGGTGCACTTGGTGGGTGATGCGAAAGGATGGGGAAGTCCGGTGTGTACCTCAGGGGGATTTGATTTTGGGTGAAAATAGCCAATGAACTGAATTTTATGATGTCAACTGTTGCATGATATTGTATATCATTATTTCTATGGTTGCTATCAATGGTATAGCAGTAAAAATCACCCAGATTAATGAAGAATGAACTAACTCTGATGACAGAACCGGACAAGCGCAGCAATACTGAAATGAGAACTGTCTTCAGGATGCAACAGCCCAACACCACACACCATCTCTCCTGCCCTGAAGGACTGTTATGACAGATGGAGCCCAAAGTCATGGACTAAATGAACTCAGTGGACATTTTAGAGGGATAGTCCATGGAGTAAGGGAATGATATCTCTGTGTGCATATATATATATGTATATATATAAAGAAAGATAGTGGTGATTAATTGAAATGTATCAAAAAATGTGAGACCTAAGCACAACCTGGAGCGGTTGGTTTTGAGGGCGCTCACGAGCCATGTCCGGGACAACCAGGGGATCAGGCCCAGCCAGCACGGGTTCATGGAAGGCAGGTCCTGCTTGACTAACCTGATCTCCTTCTATGACCAGGTGACCCGCCTAGTGGATGAGGGAAAGGCAGTGGATGTGGTCTACTTGGACTTCAGTAAGGCCTTTGACACTGTCTCCCACAGCATTCTCCTAGAGAAGCTGGCGGCTCACGGCCTAGGCAGGTACACTCTTCGCTGGGTAAAAAACTGGCTGGACGGCCGAGCCCAGAGAGTTGTGGTGAACGGAGTTAAATCCAGTTGGCGGCCGGTCACGAGCGGTGTTCCCCAGGGCTCAGTACTGGGGCCGGTCCTGTTCAATATCTTCATCAATGATCTGGACGAGGGGATCGAGTGCTCCCTCAGTAAGTTTGCAGACGACACCAAGTTGGGCGGGAGTGTTGATCTGCTTGAGGGTAGGAAGGCTCTGCAGAGGGACCTGGACAGGCTGGATCGATGGGCCGAGGCCAACTGTATGAGGTTCAACAAGGCTAAGTGCCGGGTCCTGCACTTGGGCCACAACAACCCCAGGCAACGCTACAGGCTTGGGGAAGAGTGGCTGGAAAGCTGCCCAGAGGAAAAGGACCTGGGGGTACTGGTTGACAGCCGGCTGAACATGAGCCGGCAGTGTGCTCAGGTGGCCAAGAAGGCCAACAGCATCCTGGCCTGTATCAGAAATAGTGTGGCCAGCAGGAGCAGGGAGGTGATCATGCCCCTGTACTCGGCACTGGTGAGGCCGCACCTCGAATACTGTGTTCAGTTTTGGGCCCCTCACTACAAGAAGGACATGGAGGTGCTGGAGGGCGTCCAGAGGAGGGCAACGAAGCTGGTGAAGGGCCTGGAGCACAAGTCTTATGAGGAGCGGCTGAGGGAACTGGGACTGTTTAGCCTGGAGAAGAGGAGGCTGAGGGGAGACCTCATCGCGCTCTACAACTACCTGAAAGGAGGTTGTAGCGAGGTGGGTGTTGGTCTCTTCTCCCAAGTAACTAGTGATAGGACGAGAGGAAATGGCCTCAAGTTGCACCAGGGGAGGTTTAGACTGGACATTAGGAGAAATTTCTTTACTGAAAGAGTGGTCAGGCCTTGGAACAGGCTGCCCAGGGAAGTGGTGGAGTCACCATCCCTGGAGGTATTTAAAAGACGTGTAGATGAGGCCCTTAGGGACATGGTGTAGTGGGCATGGTGGTGTTGGGTTGACGGTTGGACACGATGATCTTAGAGGTCTTTTCCAACCTGTATGATTCTATGATTCAAATTTTATGGACTCTTTGCTGTTTGATTTTGGTTTTTTTTAAATACACAGTGTACTTTTTTCATGCTTAAAAGCATCTTAATCCATAAAACTTTTAAGTGTTTATGACTGAGATTTAAATCCATAACCAAAGTGAAAAACTTGAATTACCCACAGCAACAGTAACTTGGCTTTTCCGTAATGGATACAGAATGGCAGATATGGCAGTGGTAAGAGATGAAATTTGGATGCCTTGCTTTAATGGGTTTCCATTCAAATGAATACTCTGAAAAATTGTTTTGACTTTTTTCTTTTTTTATTCCTCATATAAATTTTTTGAAAGCTGCTTAGTAAAGAAACAAAAACCTTGCAATGTTTACTCTTTGTCCCATGGAATAGATTTTCAGTAATATCTCTGAACTTCCAGTTTTACAAATGTTATATATGACCTTCAGTTTGATAGCATTCTCTGGGATTCAATTCAGCTTCTTTTAAAAACTACGTTATAATGTTAAAATAACTTAATATCTCTGTCATATACTGCTAGTAGATTGGAAGCTTTTAGAACTTCATTGCAGCGTGCTGTGAGCTGATTTATGTTGCAAAAAATCACAGTACTCCTGACTTTTCTGGTTTATGATCCAGTTCAACTCTGGCCTATGGAGTAGACTTTACGTGTCCAATTTCCCTTTTGTTGTATGAGTACATCCTTTAGTTGGAATATTAAAAATAAAGTCAACATTTCTATTTAATTGATTTTTGTGTTTTCTAATGAGCTAACTAGGGAAAATGTTGCATCTTGTGTCTAACTACACATGACAGGTTTTATAAAACAAATTACACAGGGATTTTTCTTAATAGCCTAATACTAATTTTTTTAATAAATTGAAATTTATGAAGTTTAATTTTAAAATTGCCATCAGGAAGTTGTTATTTTTGACTGAACTGTGTAGAAAACAAAGTTTTCAATTGAGGCTTCAGTTTGAAATCTGCTGCTTTCACATAGTAATTATCTCTGTGCCAGCAATATATCATCTCTAACTGCGCCCCTTCCCTGAAAAGGGGAACAGAGCAGTCTTCATGAGTCTAAATGCCTGTCATGCTGCTGTAACTGCATTTTGTCATTAATACTTGAACTAAATTCAATTTAAGGAAGGCATTTTACAGTATGTATTGGGTTTGTGTGGCAAGGTTTTGGTAGCGGGGGCGGGCTACAGGGGTGGCTTCTGTGAGAAGCTGCTAAAAGCTTCCCCTATGTCTGACAGAGCCAATGCCAGCCGCCTCCATGATGGACCTGCCACTGGCCAAAGCTGAGCCAGTCAGCGATGATGGTAGTGCCTCTGTGATAACACATTCAAGAAGGGGTAAAAAACTGCTGCGCAACAGCAGCCAGAAGAGAGGAGTGAGAAGATGTGAGAGAAACAGCCCTGCAGACACCAAGGTCAGTGAAGAAGGAGGGGGAGGAGGTGCTCCAGGTGCCGGAGCAGAGATTCCCCTGCAGCCCGTGGTGAAGACCATGGTGAAGCAGGCTGTCCCCCTGCAGCCCATGGAGGTCCACAGTGGAGCAGTTATCCACTCTGTAGCCCATGGAGGACCCCACATTGGAGCAGGTGGATGTGCCCCAAAGGAGGCTGTGACCCCGTGGAGAGCCCGCGCTGGAGCAGGCTCCTGGCAGGACCTGTGACCCCTGTGGAGAGAGGAGCCCAGGCTGGAGCAGGTTTTCTGGCAGGACTTGTGACCCTGTGGGGGACCCAAGCTGGAGCAGTCTGTTCCTGAAGGACTGCACCCCATGGAATGGACATGTGGGAAGGACCCTTGCTGGAGCAGTTAGTGAAGAACTGCAGCCTGTGGGAAGGACCCACGTTGGAGAAGTTTGTGGAGGACTGTCTCCCGTGGGCGGGACCCCACGCTGGAGCAGGGGAAGAGTGTGAGGAGGAAGGAGCGGCAGAGACAATGTGTGATGAACTGACCGCAACCCCCATTCCTTGTCCCCCTGCACCGCTCGGGGGGAGGAGGTAGAGAATTCGGGAGTGAAGTTGAGCCCAGGAAGAAGGGAAGGGTGGGGGGAAGGTGTTTTTAGATTTGGTTTTATTTCTCATTACCCTTCTCATTACCCTACTCTGATTTGATTGGCAATAAATTAAATTAATTTCCCCGAGTTGAGTCTGTTTTGCCTGTGATGGTAATTGGTGAGTGATCTCTCCCTGTCCTTATCTCGACCCATGAGCCTTTTGTCTTATTTTTCTCTCTCCTGTCCATCTGAGGAGGGGGGAGTGATAGAGCGGCTTGGTGGGCACCTGGCATCTAGCCAAGGTCAACCCACCACACAGTAGCATGGACTCCTTGTCTAACTGTGTGTTTGCACATTCTACCCAATGCTGAATTTTGTGTTACATTGGTTGCATTGACAGCGTTAGGTGCTAAATTGAAAACTGGTCTGCTCTAGGAGCAGGTCATACAGACAAGGGTTGCAATTTTGTATCCCTCTAGAGCAGGTAAGTTTAGCTGTAAGCAAGACAATATTTTCCTATCTTTTGTCATGGTATAGCTAGGTTTTACAGTGTTGATTATGAATTAATTGTATTTAGACTATCTGAAATCCAACATTGTTGGGGTGGAGTGCTAAAGCTTAATATGTAGGCAGATACAGGTAATGGGTAAAACACATCTGTGCATTAAAGCAATATTAATGTTAAAGTTTCCTTGTAGGGAGTGATACATGCGATAAGATTGCAGCAGCATCTGAAGTTCTACTGTCTTGCTTGTGGAACTTGACAGAGCTATGGAAATACTGTCCTGTACATAAGGTTTTGTGTAGCAGACTCTCTGTTTAATGTGTGGATTTTTAAAATGTTTAATGTATTGGTGGCAACAAAATTTAAGATTAAGTACGTTCACTTTATGATCCCTTCATAAATGAGACACTCATACAGGGACTGACACAGTTTACATGCTTTCCCCATATAGCTTTAACTTGCCCTGCAAGATCTTTCTTCCAAAAAAAAAAAAATTCCAAGGACAGTGCTAGTATGTGTGAAACTAAAAATAAAAGCTCTGATACGTCTTCACTTTACAAAAATAAAAGCATGCAAGGATAATTAGAATAAAATCTCTGCTATTCAGGACCCAGGTTTCCCTTGAGCTGTTTTAAATAAAATGCAAAAATGTTTTTAATTCCACTGCTGTCTGAATCATGTTTACTAATTCCTGATAATGATTGTTCTTGTTCATCAGGTTGATATTTGACTCAACTGTTTTTGTGTTCTAGAACAGGTGCCCCTGAAACAGGGGCCTACACGTTTCTCCAGGGTTTATAGCCTAGTTTTAAGGAATTTGTGAAACATAACTAAGAAAAGCAAGGCTTTTCTGTACAAAGGCATACTTTTACAATGAAAAATAAGGTCTGCAAATCAAGAAGTTTGAAAATTGTGCTGTAAATTTGTGGTTGGGAGGAAAGCCTTCTAAAGAAAACTTTAATTCCTTGCAATTTTAATTTCAATATGGCCTTACTTTTCACGTGTAACAGTGAAATGTCATCCTCCAGATGGATGATAGGTTTCTCTGTCAATACAGTTTTCTCAATCACGTATCATGAGAAGTTTGGGAAAACTGTGGAACTTCTTTGCATATATGTGCAACCAAGTGACTGCTCAACTGATCCAAAATGTTTTTAATGTTTTTAGTTTTAATTTTGGCACACGGGATAAAGTTTACCTTTATGTATACCTTAATTTTTGTTAGTAAAGTTACTGTTAAAAGCATTAGTACATTCTGGCTTTCTGGTCTCATGGAAGCAGTACATTGCTTTCACTTCACTGTAAAGCTTAGGTAAGCATTAATGCTTCATTTTAGCCTGACCATATGTTTGGTACCAGGTTTTTTAATTGTTTCCTTCTGCAGGGGACAGGGATGAGGCAAGGAAACATTGTCATTGCTGTACATGAGTACTTCGGCATTGTGAACTAAACGTAGGAGCATCTCTGCATTCTTCCTTAAATTAGGAATACTTGTGAAAGGGCCTTGCTAAGATTTCTTAATACAAAGTTACTGATAGTGTCATAATTCCAGAGAACTGCTCCATTAAATTTCAGACTTAATCTGTAGAGCGGGAACACAATTGCAGACAGAAGATGGTTGTTTGAGAATTGCGTTGATGAGCTTAAATGAGTAGTCCACAAAATCCTAGTGTGTAGTATTGCAAAACAAACACAATCTTGTCTTTTGGGCTACGCAATTTAAAAATCTGAAAGCACACTTATGTATTCACGTTTCTTCTTTGAGGCTGTGGACTTCACTGAGTACCGCTATTTCAGCTGAAGCAATGTTTGAGGATACTGCACAAATGGTTAATAACCACTTCCTATCTACACCTTTGAGTCCTTTAGCATGGCTGGACTGCATGGCAGTTCTTAAAACCAAATTTTCCCTGATGATTGCTGGTTCGTAGCTTGGAGTCTTTCTCGCAGTTCTGCTTTGACTAGCTTAATTGAAAAGCTTGAGTGGCCCCAGGCTTATTCTATCAGCTACCTGAACGATGGTCTGAGTAGTTGTAGGTTGTATATGACTGAAGAAAAATTAATATCACTGGTCTTAAATGGTAACTGGTATCTTAAGTGATCAACAACATATAGGAAATCAGAACCTATTAGCTTGAATGCTGACAGTCAGTTTCTGACAAAGTCAGTCCTAATTTTGCAATATATTCTTTCAACATGAAAAAAATTTCTCAATTCAGTGTGAAGCTTGGAGGGTATGTTCACAGAAGTAAACTGTTGAACTGTATGCGTAAAGCCTGGGACATAATAAATCCACTGAATAGCTGACAATATTGACAATATTTCAAAATGAGGGGGAAAAAAAAGATTCTGGAAAGAAGACTTGTATTGTAAATATGTGAACAATGAATTGAGAAACAGACTTTGTGTTTTAATGCCATATCAGAAGTCTGGGGTTTGCTCCTCTTGTGTTTCTGTAGAAGTTTATATTGTTTGCATATTGTTTGCCTATGGACTCTGGTAGGCAAAATCTTGTAGAGTTAGACTGCAGCAGCAGCTTAAAAAGTCACTGTCCACATATGTGTATTCTAGTGCCAGGAGCTGTCATCAACTGTGGCAGAGTGGATGCAAAGGAAAGCATGTTTGCTCGGGTTGTCCCAGTTTGTCCCAGTTTAAATATACTACCTTTACCTGCCAGTTAAAATTGATTTGGTATCATTACTTGTCCAAAACCAAATAGTTTTTCTTTTGAAGTAACATGGCAGTATCATATATAATGGCAAATGCTGTGAGGAGAGAAGGTAGTTGTAATGAAAAGCTGAAAAAGACAATTTTAAGGGAAGTATTACTGCATTTCAAGTGAAAGCCAAAGAAAAGTAACTAGATAGCAGCAAAATGGAAAACAATAATGCTAGAGACAGTATATATAGTAACTGCTTGCCCTGAGCATGTTTTCCAGCACTAACGAATAGAATCTCCTCTGACTGAAAACATGAGGTTTCATTCTAAGGTGGAGTATTGCTGTGCAAAATTTTTAAAATATGGGGTCACTTACAAAATAGTTGAAAATAGTCTAATATGTTCTATATAAGAAGTTTAAATGGGCAGATAGTTTAAGAGAAGGATCTGACAATTGTGCACTTGTAAAATACTAAATACTTGTAAAATACTAAATTCCATCTCTGATGTTTGCCAGTATGAAATATTTAAAACAAGTAGCAAATAAAGCCAAACTTGAATTTTTAAGTGCATTATTGTAATTCTGTTTCTTAAGTTCTCTTTTTTAAGGGAATCTAATGAGAGAGAGAAGATCATTGTCATTGAAAACGTCTCCTCTGCCTGAAGTGTGTATATATCTCTATTCTAGTGCTCCTGATAATTATCTTGCAGATATACTTGGCATGCATCTCACTGAAAATGCCTTTGGTGTTTATCTTATAACCAGTGCTGTTGAATAAATTTCTCTCGATTAAGCAAGTAAATGCTTTTTTTGTAGTCATACTTATTTGTAGCTTCAGCAGTATAAGACTATTTCCTCTTCTAAGGCAGACTGGTCATTTCTTTTGTGTGCTTGTGGGTTAGGATAAATGAAAAAGCTTTCTTACAAGTTACTTTAATGTGATACCTATCCATGGCAATAAAAAAAAACTACTCAAGTGCTGCTGTTGATATTTTTGAAATATCTGAGGTTTCTGAGGTTTTTGTCAGTTTCAGTTGATTGACTTTTTTCCAATTTTATAGTTTTTGAACTCCCTTGTATGTCCACAAAACTTGTCTTCCATGGTTGCCTGTGCTTATTAATGTTTATAAATTTCATGTTTTTAACACCTTTTTTCTCCTTCTCTGATGATTTTGGATCAATAAAAAGATTACATTGGTAAATTCAGCTACTCTGATTTTGTTTAACAATAGTATATGAAAGTTTGAATTACTGTTGTAACTTCATCCCAGCCAAAACCCATACAGTTACTTTGGGGAGGAGATCTCATAATGGAGTTATGAACTAGAATTACTCTATTGTTCAGTTGTGCTGCTGATTAGAAAGCACAATGAAAGATTAACTCTCCAGTTCTCTCCTCTCTTTCTCTTCAAAGAGGTTTTTAGCAGCAGTAAGAAATTGATCACAGTTCTGCCAAACATAGATGCAGTTGGGATGATTTAGAGTTCAGTGCTTATTTTAAAATATTACTAATTTATTTTCAATATATTTTCAATATATTTTGTGTCCTCAAAGTCCCACATGAGGTTAGAAACAGATTTGTTCTAACTACCCTATAAGTACATATACCAGAATGTTTGGATAATGCAATAGTGGGTGAATATCAGTATAGATTTGGGGTTGTTCCCCAACGTGGTTTATTTTGTCTTGTTGGTCATATCTAAGGAAGTACAGAAAGATTAAAAGATACAGAATTGCTTTCAGTGTTCAGAGTAGCGTGGTGGTGTAACCAGTACAGTGATGATATTTTACAAGTTCTTACAAAACAATTGCTTACACAATCTTGATGGAAGGAATAGTTTTCTTGTAGCTGACAAGCATGAGAATCCTAAAAATTGCTATCTTTGAATCAAAAATTGTTGTTAATTTCAAAAAGAAATGCAAGAAATGAGAAGTAGCTAAAGCTTTTTCTGGTAGACTGCTGAAAGGCAGAAGTGAAGGCATCACCCCCTACTCCCCCATAGCATTTACTTGATTTGAATTCAAAATGTTATCTTACTTTTTGCAGCACATCTAGGTTTGTTTTGTTTTTTTTGTTGTTGTTGTTTTTCACATTACTTTCCCTGTAATGGTTACTGAAGCCATTGGCCTAAGAGAACTCAGGAGTGTGGTCAAAGTGGGATGCAGGAGCTAGCATGTAGAGCACGTGGTTTCAGTAAGCTTGATGGCCCACAAAACCTGCTGAAGGTTGGCAGTAGTCCACTGGAAGTCAGTGTCCTAACCAAAAATCTGAAGGTGATGTCAAATACTGCTACTCTTTCATGAATCTGGAGTTTAGTAGGACCACATACATTTCGCTAGATAAAAATAAATAAGTTTTGCTTGCTTCATTTATTAAGATTGTTTCACAGCTAGGAGAAAAATGATATCCAGCTGACCCAATAGCTCTTACTTCTTCCATCCTCCCTCAAATACTGTATCAGTGTTTAATACTGCTTCTAGTTGCTCTTGCACAGTATGTCTTGATGGAATTAGACTTCCTTTTCCAAAAAGCATATTTTGCATAAGTATAAGTATCTATCTACATAGTTTCATGCTCATGCATCTGTCTAGATATATGTAATGTTATTTTTATCTTTTATGGTGGGGTGCCCATGGTTTGTGAAACTGTTTCTCCCAGGTGCTTGCTTACAGGAGAATATATTGTGCCTAGGAGCCTGGGAGGGAATGACTATACTGAAACTTGAATGTAAAGCCTTTCTGATCAGATTCTGTTTATGTGGAACGTTGTGTCCTTCCTCAAATCACTGGTGACAAGCTGGAGCTCTTGAAAAGTGATGCTTCTCTAGTGTTATGCTTTCACACTACTATGTGAATGTGTCTGCGATTTTTCTGTCAATTTTTAAGCAAATACTGAAGATGTCTCTTTTCCTTTATCCAGGCCAATATGAAAGGGATGTGAGCTCATTGCATTTTTACTGACAGTATGTGATTTTTAATTAGTATCAAGATTTATATTTCTAAAGTAGTATGTTACTACAAATTAAAAGCTTAAGTACATTGTTATAAGTGGGATATGAATGCAGCAAAGTCTTTAAATAAAATCTCAGTCAGGAATACGCTGAGGATGATAAGAAAAAATGGTATATTTTTGTTAAGGAGTAATCCGTATACTTGCTGTCCTGTAATCAGCTTCCTTGCTTTATCACAGACCTATTTGGTTATTATAGAAATTTTTTTAATTGCTTTTTAACTACTTTTTTTTTTAAGTTACTTCACTAAATACTCCCCTCCTCATCATATAAGATTTTCTTTTTAATGACATTACTGCAGTTCTTGGAGTAATGCCCAGTAGTATGTCACACCGGGATGGGGGCAGGACATGCTTTTTCTCTTCAGTTGCCCTAATGTGAACTGGGCATAATGGATTCTGTTCTCTGGGATACTGAAGTTTGTCATACAGTAATAAACTTACTGAATCTTTGTGTAAGCTGTATTATTACACTTCAGATATATTAGTCCAAATACATAGAGTTATGAAAAGAATTAAGCTGCACAACTATTAGTGGCTTTGGGCCTCCATGTATCAATATAAATTATCTACTTCCTGTAATTTCTAGAAATTTTGCTCAATAATGGAATAAACTTTTAGTTTTATAGAGATAAAATACCAGACTCCCTCTGCAAACCTTTTAGTATGAAAGTAAAGAGTTTAAGAGATCATGTAATGAACTGCTATTTTTAAATCTTGAAAATACTACAGTATGTGTATACCTTGATGCATCTGAGTTGGTACTGGGAGACTAAATAACAGCAGGAAGGATTAGAGAGACCTAGGAGCTTTTGTACTATTTGCTTCAGATGTCTGATAACTTTCTTAGGAAGCATACAGAAAAGAAAAGCCCATTTCATTAGCTTTGTGGCAAGCATCTGTTGCAAATAGAGGCCGATATTTCTTGGCTTGTTTTGTAGGAGGACTCCTTTTCAGTGGCTGCTGAATAGTACCACAATCTCAAAGTATGACTAGGTGGCTTCAGAGCAAGCAATCCAACCAATTTTCTTACATATTTCAAGTAGGTGGATTTGACTTCATAGGAGCTAGAAAATCCAGGCAGGTAATTTACCTCTAACTTTAGACATCCATCTTTGAAGATCTGTGTCTTCATCACTGAGGGGATGATCCTTCTTGACCAGGGCCTGTGAGGTTCCACTGAAGGTGATGGCTCAGTCTGTGGAGTTAGTGCTTCAGTTGTGAATGTTGTCCTGTTAGCAGTGAAATGTTCTCTTTGACAAATACGCTTGATTGTCATGGTCTTTGAGACCAAATGACTTTATAGGGAGAGAAGACAAGGGATGTATCAAACTGAGTAAATAACAATTACTACTAAGCTCAGTAGCTTTGGGTTTAGAGCCAAATAACAGAAAGGTTTTTCTTCCATGTTTTCACATTCTAAATAGTTTTGTTACCCTTTTATAGAAAAATGCTGGAAGAAATAGGATATGCTTTAGCTTTTAAAACTACTTTGTAAAGATGCAGTGGCTGTCGCCTGATGGTGGTTTCCAGCAGGGGAGCTTGCACTGCAGCCTGGGATCCCTGGGGCAGTGGAGGTTCCACAGAAACCTGCTGGGTGTTACGTTTGTTTCATTACACCTGGGCACCACTTATGCTTTTTCTGTAGTTTTGTAACATGTAATTGTATTTATAGTTTATAAGTATGTTTCAAAATATATGTAGAAGATACAAATTTATTTGAGGTAAATTGAAAGGTGTTTCTAATGCAAAATGCTTGTTAGTGATTCATCTAAATGACATAAAGTGGTAGTTTTTAATGTGAGTGAAAGAAAGGCAAACAGTGGGTGCAGAGTACCACTCAATATGTACTCCTTGTGAGCTTCAGTGGGAAGTGTATTGGCCAAATGAAGAGAATCTATGTTGTTCTCAAGGGAAGATGATGAAGAGCTATTGGAGAAGCTGAGGCAGCTAGAAAAAAAGAAATGAGACTTATTGTTTTCCCTTTTGTATTTGTCAGCTACGCTAACAGAAGAATAGAACTTAATTTCACACTTATAACATTTGGCTAAAATCCCTGTAACTATTTTAGGAAGCTAGATTCATTAGTCTCTATGAAGTAGTGTGTTCAGTGCTGTCTTTAAGTGGCAGTTGCTGCCATTTAGTACCAGGTTGAGAAAGTTCCCTATTAAGTTTTTAATTTTAATGAAATGTGCCATACCTGATCTTTTGCTTTGTTAGGATGGACACAAATGGTTAGATGCCAGCAGTAGTGGATCAGGAAGAGAAGGAATGGGAGACTGGCAGGAGGACAGACCATGCCTTGCCCATCTTGATCTGATTTTTTTTTACTGATCTTAATGTTATTAAAAATACTTAATGGCAAAAGAAAAACTGTGAGCACTACTGGAACTGTTAGTGGCAAGAAGTTATCTAAAAAACTAAAAGCTGACCTTCTCAATTCAGGGAATGGCTAACTCTTGTCCCCGCTCCCCATGCTGAGCACTGCTCCTAGCATGCCTCCAGGCCAGCTAACTAGCCCAGCATTCTCGGGACCTGTTGAGGGTTGGGTTGCAGGTAGCTAGGTGCCCATATTCTTAATTCTTCCTTAAAGTCCCCAAAATGAGCTCTGTACATCCCATCTAAGATCGCCCCCACTATTGATTGTCACCATATATGGCATTTGTACTGAGCAGACTATATAATTTCTCCCATATTCGTTCCTTCTCATTCAGTGCTTTTTCCATCAAATCCTGGGCTCTTCTTACAACCTATTGTTGTTAAATGCATTGATTTTTCTGATAGAGCTGCTGTGTGACCACTTTAGTTCATGAATGTTTTCTGTGGTCACCCATGGTTTGATCACTGTTGGTATGCAAGTTACCTTTGCTAACTTGCTTCAGACAAATGTTAAAAAAAAAAAATACTCAGTAGCTAATAACTCTTTTCCTCCCTACGATTGAGTATTTGTGGATATGGCAGACAGAGCTTTCCTTTTCTTGGTGAATTGACTCTCCTATTTCAGAACTTGCCTTTTTCCTGTTTTCCTACTGCTAAGAAAATCTGGTCCAGTGTGGCTATTGGATAAAGCTGTTTGCCCAAATAAGATGGCAGAGAAGCAAAGACATCTAACTGTTTCTAAACATTGAGAAGCACAGGAAAATGGATTTGGAGCTACTATTCAGCTTTCATATACTGTTACATGCCCTCTAAGAAAAAAGACTTGCAGAGAATTAGTATTAATTGCTTGTGTATTTCACAATAGTTTGCTAAATAACATGTGTATTGCACACCTTGTGTTAAAATATTGAATCATTGATCCATAGAGAACCAGTTCTTAATAATCTAACTGTTCAATTACTGTTTGCAAGTCTTCAAAATTAAGACACAGAAACAAAGGACAAAGTTTTGCCTTCTGTATTGCACAAGATGTTGCATTAGACTGTTTCCATGCAGTACATTGATTCTAGTGTGTTTAGTTTTATAGTTCATGAAGCAAATAATTCAAAGTGAACAATGCAATTATTAATGTGCAGAACCACTAAGCTTATTCATTAAAAAACGGTAGTCATCACACTATTGAGCTTGCTTAGTACTTTAGAATTACAATTTGGATCCATTTCTTCAGAATTTCTTGACTAATAATATGGGAGCTGATGTCTGATGGTTTAAAACTAATAATAAAAAGAATTTAAAAGATTTTTAATGCTGCCTTTTTTGGGGGGGAGTTTAAAAGTTAAATTTTATCTGGAAAAAAGACTTGTATCCTTTTTGCTTGGTAGCATGACTTGAAGGAAAACATAAGAAAAAGGCAAAAAATACTGTCAGACACTGAAAAACAAATATGAAGAGTCTAGAAGATTTTCCTGATTCTGTTGAACTATCTGCTAAACCACATTCTTAAGCAGCAGTACATGATCCCCTTCCATCTTCTTGATGTTAGCTGTCTTTAAAAATAAGCAAGCTTGATTAGGCCAACTCTCAGAATAAAATTTTGTTTAAAAAAAAAAAAAAGTACCGAGACCACTGTTGCTGATTGGCTCAGCTTTGGCCAGCAGCGGGTCCATCATGGAGCCAGCTGGCATTGGCTCTATCAGACATAGGGGAAGCTTTTAGCAGCTTCTCACAGAAGCCACCCCTGTAGCTCCCCCCGCTACCAAAACCTTTTTGCTTGATTCATGAAAAGCTGAAACATTTAAGAGCAAAATCCTTGCTTCCTGATAAAGCAGAAGGGTGGGATGTTGAGAAATGTCAGGCTCCCTGGTCCAAGTTAGCACGTTCTCTGAGATTTATTTTTGGCCTGTTCCTTAGCTGTGTTATTGGTGTTCAAATAAAGTACCACATGGCAGTCACTTAAGCACATGGTTACCTTGACTCAGGAATAGCTTTTGCTGTATGAAGATCAGGATCAGAGCAGGATCAAGTCCTCAGTGGAGTATACTCTGGGGTGTGTGTGTGTTTTGGTTGGGTTTTTTTTGTTTTGTTTTTTTTGTGCTGAGGTACAGTGATATGGGGACTGGCAACCCAGCTGTTGTCATGTAGGCAAACTTCAGCTTGACTAGAATAGATGAGGGGTTTTGCTTTAGATTAAAAAATAAACAAAACCTGTAGGTTTAGGCTACAAAATGAGGATGTCCTGCAGTATGCAGGAAACTTTGTACATTCACAGGAAAAATATTTTTTCCACAGATCCAACAGTATAAGAATATTTAGTAAATGACAATTTTAGCCAAGCTTGAGTTAAAATAGGAAGGCTTTTTGAACACTTCAGAAACTGTGTTCTATAAAAATACGCACAATAATTAAATTCTGCAAAAAGATAACTGGTTTACTGAGAAAAAGCTTTCAGACTCGGTTGGTCTTTCCCACCTGTGTGGAGGAAAAGCACAAGAGTTCTTTGTGCAGGCAAGAGTAGATCAGTTTAGCTGTCACATGAGAGGAATAGTTGCTTCTGCTTTTTAGAGAACAAGTACAGATTGTGAAGCCTCCACTGTCATATTGCATTGTTCGTGAATTCAAGTCCAAGGGCCTCTAAAAGACTTTTTTTATATCAGTTGGGAAGTTAATCATGGTTATATGAACAAATGAAATACTGTGTCATTCTTTCACTGCTGGGATAGTGTTTTCTGTCTTGTATACAAAGTATTCATGCAACTGAAATGGTTCATGCCATGGATTAACTAATATAAAAACCAGAGTAACTATATTTTTAACTTGCATCTATATTATTTTGGAGCTGTACTGTTCTTATGCAGATGAAGATTTTTGTCTTTGAACTGATTTTTTTTGACTGAGGAAAAAATGTAAAATCAGCCCTCTTTAGACAATGGGTTCCCCCCCCCCCCCCATTTTAAGCTTTTAGGCACATTCTCCATTTGGACTCTACCTGCTGCTGTAATATCTTTGTTTTTCATGAAGAATTGCTAGGTTTTGTCTCTTTCTAGAAAGCAATAGTATGAAATTCAGTGTTGGGTCAAAAATAACTTGTCACTTGTATTAGTTTTGAAGTTAAGCAAGCATTAATGCTTAACCTCTGAAAAAACATTCATTCTTAGGTGGGTTGGTTTTCTATTTATAAACATTTAAGTTTTTAATTGCTAGACACAATTCTGAGTGTCTAAATTTGGTTATTAACAGTAGGTTTAGATGTTGCTTGAAAGAAAATGAATTTTGTCTATGATATCAGTCTGCTTATTACATTTCAGCACTGAACAGGAAGATTTATTTCCTGTCTCAGAATACTTTGTTTCCTTTGTGTCTACAATGAGAGGAAAAAAAATAACATGACTACTCCTTCTGACCAGTGAAAACTTCTCATTTTCTTAAGTAGGGATTTGTGATAAATGAACTTTAGTAATACATTGCTGATAGGCATTGTAATTTTGACATCTTATTGCAGTGCATCTTGTAGGGAATATGTTGTAGGTCATCATACAGTACATAAATGTAGTTTTAACTGCATAGCTAAATGTTTCAGAAGTTGAAGACCGCTTGCATGAAAGCAGCGGATGTAAATATGCAACTGCTTCTCATCGTAACTAAATTATTATATAGCCTTATCTTCCACTTTAAGTTGTGATTTTATTTTTTTTAAACAAAATTTTATTCTGAGAGTTGGCCTAATCAAGCTTGCTTATTTTTAAAGACGTCTAACTTCAAGAAGATGGAAGGGGATCATGTACTGCTGCTTAAGAATGTGGTTTAGCAGATAGTTCAACAGAATCAGGAAATCTTCCAGACTGTTCATATTTGTTTTTCAGTGTCTGACAGTATTTTTTGCTGCTTTGTAGTTGCCAGCAATCACAGGCAACTACTTTGCTGCAGGTCAAAAAAGCACAAGCCCAGATGGATACTTTCATTTTACAGATATGAACTTGCTGTGAGTTTTGCTATAATTATAGCTGACTTGAAGTGCTTTTGAGTCATCAGTCACTCAGAAAGCAATTCTCAAGGACACTAGCCTTACTTTCATTATTTCTGTGTCTAGTTTAAACATACTGTGTATTAGTTTACAAGTCCTCTTTTTTTGAGGAAGAATTCATGTATAGGAAGAGGCACTACATACATAGTTTCATGCTTGTGCATCCTATGAAGATGGAAACTTTTCACCATTACTTTATATTCATTTTGTAAATTGTTTTAAAATAGAGATTGCAAGCTTTGAATTGCCAATACATGCATGAACCATCACAAGACTTCTGAAACTTTTGGCGAATGACATGACATACAGGGCAACTTTTGTATTGGTTTAATATTTGCCAAGACATTCCTCTTTACTGGGTGTCCAATGTTACAAGCAATACACGCATTTTAAAGAAATACCCCTCAAAACAGGTATGCTGCGAACTGCAGAATAGCAAATTAGTTGTAACTCTTGAAAGGCTTGCTGCAGTCAGTTGGAAGTAATGTTTTAGTAGCTGCATTGTAAGGAGAGGGAGAACAGGATGGCACAAAGCTTAAGAATGCTATAGTATTATACCTTAACTAAAAATAATTGTATCTATGACTATAATTTTTTTTTTTTTTGCTGTAGTCGTGACATGGAAAATAGAGAAACCCTCAGGGGGTTGCAGAAGATGGATGACCGCCCAGAAGAGCGTATGATCAGGGAGAAACTCAAGGCAACGTGCATGCCAGCCTGGAAGCATGAATGGCTAGAAAGAAGAAGCAGGAGAGGCCCTGTGGTAAGTGACACGGAAATAAGCGCAATATCTGTGACAACTATTACAAATAAAAATCCCTTAAATTTCTTTCTTTTAGAAACCTCTTTATCGTTGACAATTTGCAGACTCTTAATTGTGATCCTCTCGTTCATTTTTTTAATGAGCTGTTTAACAGGAAACTGACTGACTTTCTGAAGTGTACACATTTATTAAGCTTTATTTAAAAAAAAAAAAGCATATTGCTGTGCTGCTGATTGTGTAGTATAAAATCCTGCTGTGGCAACACTGCCCTCTAATGTCAACAGCAAAAGTAGCTCTTGTTCATTAGATAAAAACTTACATTTGAGTGTAAAACTGCACTGTAGTGCTTTGTACTCCCTTCATTCTTTAGGGTTTCTTGACTTCGCATTTCCTTAGTTTGAAAATGTTAAAGTTTTCTATATGTTTAATGTGGGTGGATTTTTTTTGCTAGATGAATATTGTTGTGGTTTAACACAGTGGGATGGGGGAGAGAATCGGGGGAAAAAAGGTAAAACTCGTGGGTTGAGATAAAGACAGGACAGAAAAGAAAGGGAAAATAATAATGATAAAAGAACATACAAAACAAGTGATGCACAATGCAATTGCTCACCACCCGCTGACCGATGCTTAGCCAGTTCCTGAGCAGCGGCTGTGCCCCCCCCCATTTTGTATAAATGGCTCAGAAGTAATTTTAAGAAACTTCAGACAGATCAAACTGAAAACTTATTAAACACAGTTACGATTCTAACACTAGCATATTCAGTATAATGCTGATTAATTAATAGCAATTAGTTACATATAAATGTAGTTGCATTGGTCAATGTGACTCCTGTGTAACACTTGATGGGAGTGCTAATTTAAAGCTAAGATCATCTGATGCAGTAAACAAGTGTTTACAAGTGTTTGGGGGCAGCTTTTCTAGAACAGAAGTAAGGGTTATGTTGGTAACTTTCTGTCATAAGAACATTGAAAACACTTAAAAGTGCACCAAAAAAGCGATACCTCGAATAACACAAAACAGCTCTTAATTGAAAAAAATTTTTAAATGCATCTTGGTTATTGCATAGCTTGAAATTATGGTTCCCTGCTCAGCCCACTTCCCTTGAGGCTTCTGGGTTTTTAATACAACTTTTGATGCTCCAGATTCTCAATTACTACCATTCTACATTTAAACTTTTTCAAGCACTAGCAACTGATAACTAACTTGTCCATAGGCACATGAATTTGCATTCTGACCTTCCAGGAAAGAAAAAAAAAAAGCATTACAGTAATCAGTAGGAAGAAAAAAAAGCCTGCATTGCTTTTTATTCTTTTCCTTTATCCTGTACATTTTCATAATCAGATAGCAATATATTTTAAAACAACAACAGCAAAGCTTTCTGAAAAGTTCAGGTTTGCGAGAAGTATACATTCAATATGGTGACTTCTTAAAGTAAAACAAGCAGTGCTTGGATCAAGGCTGTAAATGCAGGTCTATCTGTCCTTTCTTGGGCAGTGCCTAACTGCTAGGCTACAACCTCCTCATTGTCCTCTACTCCCTGTAGCCTGCTGAAACCGAAATGCATTTCTGGATAGTGGAACAGCTTCAGCTGGATGAGTTAAATGCTTCAGTTTAAAATAGCATTTGACCTTGTGGATGCAGTCCAAATCATCAGGTAGAAAGGCACTGAGGCTGGACGTCTCTTCCTCCTCATACCCTGAGCAGGGAAAGCCCCTTCCTTTTTTTTTTTTTTTTTTTCCCCCCTAAATCAAAAAGACCTCTGCAACTTTCTAGGAGAGGTCTGCTCCGTTAATCTGAAGTGTTACTTTAGAGCTTCCCTCTGGCTTTGAGTCAAGCCTCTAAGACATAGAGAAATGTAGAACTAAAACTGACTCTGCCTGCTGTGACTGCTTTTAACTCGATTCCATGGGGCCTTATTCTTCTCATGCATAATGTAGGTCTGAGGGGCAGGCAGCTGAAAGTTGTCTTGAAATATTCTATATCTCAGTGTCAAAATTCGGTGTTTATGCAACAAAGCACTATTAGAAGTGTATGTGCTCACTCTTCTTGAGCACATGTGTCTATTCAGGTAGTGCAGCACTGTGCACAGTGATTAGCTCAGTTACCAGATGCAGTGTAGCTGTTTTACTTGTACTGCAGGCAGAAAAGCTGGCTGTAGTTCTTATAGGGCACAGCACACCTTGAATTTTGCTGTATTGCCTCCAGGTTTAAAGTAATTTTACTTTGCAGCAAGCATTCATATTGTGCTGTAGAAATAGCAATCCTAGTATTTATCAATTGATATTTACTGTATGTAACAGATGGATCCAAGGTTATAGCTCTTAAATAAACAGACAATGCCTGTAGAAAAAAAAAAAAAATTCTTTTGGCTCCTACTATCCAAATGGGAGAATTGCTGTCCTCTGAGATACCATGAATGACAATTACAGAAGCATTTTGAGAATCAAATCAGCTGCTGCCACAACTCTAACGTAAGTGGCACAAATGGGCAGGAAAAAAGATTCTTGCTTTTGTGTTGTGTATAGATTAACAAGATAGCCCCTATTAGATGTTAATATTAGAACCTGGGGAATATGCAAACTTTGGATGTCTAAATAATGGCTTAATTATTATAATGCTAGCAAAACAAGTTTTGATGAATTTGTTTTGCTTTAATGTAAAATGATCAATTCATAATTCTAACACATTTTAATTCCTGCAAGGTGGTGAAACCTATCCCTGGGAAAGGAGATGGATCGGAAATGAACAAACTCTCTCTAGAGCCTCGGGCTGAAGGACAAAGCACTGCTGCTTCACCTACACAGAAAGGAAGACGTAGTCCTCCTCCTAGTAGCTGCTCTTCATCATCCTCTAGGACAGTTAAATCTGAATCACCGGGTATTAGAAGAAAAAGGGTATCTCCAGTGCCTGTAAGTTGCAAGCTGTGATGTAATTTTTAATTTGGCTATATTCTGCAATCTTTTGCTTAGAGAGGCAATTGGTATCTAATCCTTCCTGGGTAGGCAAGATACTGATATAAAGAGGTTATGACAGGGTATCACTTGAGTGAGATATGCAGAGCATATCTCATGTTACATTTCTCTTATGTGTGGAATTTTGCTCTCTGCTCTTAGGTGCGTGTTCTTCTTAATTCAGTCCTGCTTTCAATTTTTCATAATTTATTTCCTACAAATAAATATAGGTACTCAGTTGTGAAGACATGTATGTTCTCTTAGCTTGATTTGCATGAAGAGGTGCCAGGAGTTTTTTTTTGTTTTGGGTGTGTCCTGTCACCACCACCACCCCCCCATAGTTTTGTATGTCAGTTCTCCAGGCAGGTGTATATTCCCTTGGGGATAGGATTGTTGACTGGATTAAGATTCCTGCAGAAAAGTGTTACTGGTATGCTATTTGTGATCCTCTGTTCAAGAACTGATTGTTATGTACAGATTAGGGAAGTTTTAGGTATGTGCATTGTTAGAAGACTAAAATCTCTAAAATCTCATTTGAGAAGATCTGGAATGTAATGTTTTGAGCAATAGTATGTAACAGGTTTGTTATAAAAATGCTCATCCACAGTTAAGCTTCCATTGACTTGCCTACAACTTCACAGTGCAATTAGAGTAAGAATAAGATCTAATTGCTTTTATTGTCCCATTGCTCTCTAAACAAGGTTTCCAAAATCAATTAAAATATGTACTGCCATTCCTCTGAACTAGGGACAAATATCACAAATTACAGTGCTGTAGCACAGCTCCTTTCCTCTTAACAAAAGAAATTGAAATGTAAACCCCCCCCCAATGCCCCCCCACCCCCCAATTTCACCTTTGATCTGTTTTTACTCAATTGTTGTCGTGGTTTAACCCCAGCCAGCAAAAAAATAAACGCCACGCAGCCGCTCGATCACCCCCCCCCGGTGGGATGGGGGAGAGAATCGGGAGGGCACAAGTAGGAAAGCTCCCGGGTTGAGATAAAAACAATTTAATAATTGAAATAAAACTAAGTAGAACAGTAATAATAACAGTGAGAACAACAACAATAACAGAATACACAAAGCAGGCAATGCACAACAGAACCGATCACCGACCGCCGACCGCGTGTCACGAACGGGGGGCGAGCCCCCCCACACACCTGGTTTTTATACTGAGCATGATGTCACATGGTATAGAATACCCCATTGGCCAGCTAGGTCCACCACCCCGGCTGTGCTCCCCCCTCCCGGTGCAAGCATCACCCAGCAACAGCCAAAGCATCAATGGGCCATCAACGCTCCTTTCACACCGAACCCAAAACACAGCACACCCCCCTGGCGACTGGGAAGAAAGTTAACCCTGTCCCAGCTGGAACCAGGACAATATCCACCCCTTATTCTATACCATCTACATCATGCCCAGGTCTCACATTTTCCCATACATTCCAATTAGTCACCGCTCCTTTTCCCTGCCTTTTGATATATACGCACACAGAGATATCATTCCCTTAGTCCATGGGCCATCCCTCTAAAACGTCCGTTGAGTTCATTTAGTCCATGACTTCGGGTTCCACCTGTCGTAACAGTCTTGCAGGGCAGGAGAGATGGTGTGTGGTGTCGGGCTCTTGCATGCGGAGGCCAGTTCTGGGCGCTCGTCTGGTTCTATCATCGTTGCACCTTGCTCAGTTTCATCGGCGTTCATCCTAAATTAATCTGGGTGATTCTTACTGTAATACTGTTAATATGGCATATGGTAACCATAAAAGTGATGACATACAGTACTATGTAATAACTAACATCGTACAATTCAGTTCATTGGCTATTTTCACCCAAAATTAAATCCCCCTGAGGTACACACCGGACTTCCCCATCCTTTCTCATCACCCACCAAGTGCACCCAGGTCCCTGAGCAAAAGCAATCCCACGGATGGGTTTTCCCTTGCCAGAGGCAGGAGCAACCCAGACTGTCTTCCCCAGCATATTTCTCATATGCACGACAGGGACTTTATCCCCCTCTACAGCACGTAAGGGTTTGGATTGGGCAGGGCCAGCTCGAGTGACAGATCCCCTAGTGTTCACTAACCAGGTGGCCTTTGCTAAATGTGTGTCCCAATGCTTGAATGTCCCACCACCCATTGCCCTCAGTGTTGTCTTTAACAGCCCGTTGTATCGTTCAATTTTTCCGGAGGCTGGTGCATGGTAGGGGATGTGATAGACCCACTCAATGCCGTGCTCTTTGGCCCAGGTGTCTATGAGGGTGTTTCGGAAGTGAGTCCCGTTGTCTGACTCAATTCTTTCTGGGGTGCCATGTCGCCACAGGATTTGCTTTTCAAGGCCCAGGATGGTGTTCCGGGCGGTGGCATGGGGCACAGGATATGTTTCCAGCCATCCTGTGGTTACTTCCACCATGGTGAGCACATAGCGCTTGCCCTGTCGGGTTTGTGGGAGCGTGATATAATCAATCTGCCAAGCCTCCCCATATTTATACTTCAACCATCGTCCTCCATACCAAAGAGGCTTTACTCGTTTGGCTTGCTTGATTGCAGCGCATGTTTCACATTCGTGGATAACCTGTGCAATAGTGTCCATGGTTAAGTCCACCCCTCGATCACGAGCCCATCTATATGTTGCATCTCTCCCTTGGTGGCCTGAAGTGTCATGGGCCCACCGAGCTATAAATAATTCACCTTTATGTTGCCAGTCCAGATCTACCTGAGCTACTTCGATCTTGGCAGCCTGATCCACCTGCTGGTTGTTTTGGTGCTCTTCACTGGCCCGACTCTTGGGTACATGAGCATCTACATGTCGTACTTTTACAGTCAGGTTCTCTACCTGGGCAGCAATATCTTGCCACAATGCGGCAGCCCAGATGGGTTTACCTTTGCGCTGCCAGTTGTTCTGCTTCCACTGCTGCAACCACCCCCACAGGGCATTTGCCACCATCCATGAGTCAGTATAGAGATAAAGCACTGGCCATTTTTCTCGTTCGGCAATGCCCAAGGCCAGCTGGATGGCTTTCACCTCTGCAAACTGACTCGATTCACCTTCTCCTTCAGCAGTTTCTGCAACTTGGCGTATGGGACTCCATACCGCAGCCTTCCATCTCCGATGTTTTCCCACAAGGCGACAGGACCCATCCGTGAACAGGGCATATTGCTTCTCGTTTTCTGGTAGTTTGTTATATGGTGGGGCCTCTTCAGCACGCATCACCTCCTCTTCTGGGGATATTCCAAAATCTTTGCCTTCTGGCCAGTTCGTGATCACCTCCAAGATTCCTGGGCGACTGGGGTTTCCTATTCGGGCCCGTTGTGTGATCAGTGCGACCCACTTACTCCACGTAGCATCGGTTGCATGATGTGTAGAGGGGACGCTCCCTTTGAACATCCAGCCCAGCACCGGCAGTCGGGGTGCCAGGAGGAGCTGTGCTTCAGTGCCAACCACTTCCGAAGCAGCTTGAACCCCTTCATATGCTGCCAATATCTCCTTCTCAGTTGGAGTGTAGCGGGCCTCGGATCCTCTGTATCCCCGACTCCAGAACCCTAAGGGTCGACCTCGAGTCTCCCCTGGTGCTTTCTGCCAGAGGCTCCAGGTAGGGCCATTCTCCCCGGCTGCGGTGTAGAGCACATTCTTCACATCTTGTCCTGCCCGGACTGGCCCAAGGGCTACTGCCTGAACTATCTCCTGTTTAATTTGCTCAAATGCTTGTCGTTGCTCAGGGCCCCATCTGAAGTCGTTCTTCTTCCTGGTCACGTGATAGAGAGGGCTTACGATCTGACTGTAATTTGGAATATGCATTCTCCAAAAGCCCACAACGCCTAAGAAAGCTTGCGTTTCCTTTTTGTTAGTTGGTGGAGACATGGCTGTTATTTTATTGATCACATCTGTTGGGATCTGACGACGTCCATCTTGCCATTTTATTCCTAAAAACTGGATCTCCTGTGCAGGTCCCTTGACCTTACTTCGTTTTATTGCAAAGCCGGCCTTCAGAAGGATTTGGACTATTCTCTCCCCTTTCTTGAAAACTTCCTCTGCTGTGTTGCCCCACACGATGATGTCATCAATGTATTGCAGGTGTTCTGGAGCCTCACCCTGTTCCAGTGTGGTGTGGATCAGTCCATGGCAAATGGTAGGGCTGTGTTTCCACCCCTGGGGCAGTCGGTTCCAGGTGTACTGGACACCCCTCCAAGTGAAAGCAAACTGTGGCCTGCACTCTGCCGCCAAAGGGATGGAGAAGAAGGCATTAGCGATATCAATGGTGGCGTACCACTTGGCTGCCTTCGACTCCAGTTCGTATTGAAGTTCCAGCATGTCCGGCACGGCAGCACTCAGTGGCGGCGTGACTTCGTTCAGGCCACGGTAGTCTACTGTTAGCCTCCACTCTCCATTGGACTTTCGCACTGGCCATATGGGACTGTTAAAGGGTGAGCGAGTCTTGCTGATCACTCCTTGGCTCTCCAGTCGACGAATCAGCACATGGATGGGGATCAAGGAGTCTCGGTTGGTGCGGTATTGCCGCCGGTGCACTGTTGTGGTAGCGGTCGGCACCTGTTGTTCTTGGACCTTTAACAACCCCACAACAGAAGGATCCTCTGAAAGACCGGGCAAGGTGGACAGCTGTTTAATTTCCTCCGTCTCCAGGGCAGCTATACCAAAAGCCCACCGGTACCCTTTTGGGTCCTTGAAATACCCTCTCCTGAGGTAGTCTATGCCAAGGATGCACGGAGCTTCTGGGCCAGTCACAATGGGGTGCTTCTGCCACTCATTCCCGGTTAGGCTCACTTCCGCCTCCAACACAGTTAACTCTTGGGATCCCCCTGTCACTCCAGAAATACAAATGGGTTCTGCCCCTTTATAGCCTGATGGCATCAGGGTGCACTGCGCACCGGTGTCTACGAGAGCCTTATATTCTTGTGGATCTGATGTGCCAGGCCATCGAATCCACACAGTCCAGTAAACCCGGTTGTCCCTTTCCTCCACCTGGCTGGAGGCAGGGCCCCTCTAGTCCTGGTCATCATATTCGCTATCTACTTCTTGTAAGTATGAGTCAGAAGTCCCTTTGTTAAGGTCGGAAGTGGAATCAGCCCTTCTACTCTGTCTGGGGAACTCACTGGAGACTGGAGCAGCAGTTTTCCTGGAAGAACCCCCTTTTGTGGTTGTTTTCCCTTGCAACTCATGTACCCGTGCCTGTAGGACTGAGGTAGGTTTTCCATCCCACTTCCTCATGTCCTCTCCGTGGTCACGCAGGTAAAACCACAGGGTGCCCCGGGGTGTGTACCCACGATGTCTCCTCTCTTGAGCAGAGGGACGTTTGCTCCTAATGGCTGAGACGCTGGCCCGTGCAGGGGGGGAGCAGGACATATCCTCTTTGATTTGCTGGACCTCCTGAGACAGTTTCTCCACAGCAGAGACACAGGCCCGTAGGGAGGAAGAGAGACTTTCTTCATATTGCCGGAGTTGGCCAGCCAGTTCATCCACTGTTTGTTCCTCTCCATCTCTCCAGGTCATTACTGCCAACGAGTTTGCATGTGACGCTGGTGCGCTCCGTACAAACTTCCGCCACATGGGTCGGGTGCATTTGACCTCATCTGGGTCTTTGGATAACTGCTCGTTGTTCAGGTCATCATAAATCACTTCCAGCACGGCTAATTCTCTCAGGTACTGGATACCTCTCTCCATGGTGGTCCACTTGCCTGGGTGGCATATAACATCTTCCTTGAAGGGATACCTTTCCTTCACACCTGACAGGAGTCGCCTCCAGAGGCTGAGGACTTGTGCACCTTGTCCAATTGCTTTGTCAATGCCCCCTTCCCTAGAAAGGGATCCCAGCTGCTTGGCTTCCCTACCCTCTAATTCCAGGCTACTGGCCCCGTTATCCCAGCATCGGAGCAGCCAGGTGACAATGTGCTCCCCTGGACGACGGCTGAAGTCTTTTCGCATATCTCGCAGCTCACCCAGAGATAGGGATCGGGTGGTCACCATCTCATTTACGGGTTCTGCCTCCTCCTCCTCCTGTTCTCGTGATGGCCCTGGTTCATCTTCATCCCTTACTAGACGAGCTGATTTTCTTGTGCATTTTCTTTTTTGTATAGGGGCGACTGATACCGGTGTGGGTTGGTTCTCTGTTGTAGGGGGCGGAGTAGCTGCTGTGCCTGCCCTGGGGGGTGAGGGAGCTGCTGTGCTTGCCGTGGGGGGTGGGGTAGCCGCAGGGCCTGTTGCTTTGTCATCAGCTGCAGAGACGTTTCCTTCCCCTTGGGGGTTCTGAGTGGTGTTAAACAGGGCTCGGTAGGCGTGGGCCAGGCCCCAGCACACTGTAGTGATTTGCGTCTCCCTGGAATGGCCAGGGTGACAGCATACTTCTTCCAAATATTCTACTAATTTTTCAGGGTTCTTCACTTGTTCAGGGGTAAAGTTCCAGAACACTGGGGGTGCCCATCGCCCTAGGCATTTGCCCATGCTATCCCACTCGCCCTGCCACTCATAACTATCCAACCTTGGGGCAGATCTCTGGATGACATTCTTAAATTGCTTACTAACCTTGGAGAAAACCGCAACAATATTCCCAAGGAGTACCAAGAGATATATCTTAACTACCCAGGGATGTTCAAGGTACTGGCAAGTTATTTTAACAAAGGAGATGAAGGTAGTGAGGGTGCCATTCTCTATTTCCTCCATAAAAAATCTCTCGGAGGAAAAGGTATAATTGCTAATGGTCTCCATGAGGTGGTACCCGAAATGCAGAAACGGCTTCATTACGAATCCCAAATACCAAATAACCCCCAATGCCAGTGTTTTAGTAACAAATCTCCCAGGCAAAACATCATTAATCACGGCAGAGCACAACAGACTACAAAACCCAACTCCAATTTTTAACAGGTACAGTAAAAACAAGAGCATGGTGCAGAACAAACGAATATGTTACCAGATATAAATTCCTTAATATGTTCTAAATAATCTGTCGTTATCTCAACCCTTCGTGCCCCACGTTGGGCGCCAAAAAGGACTGTCGTGGTTTAACCCCAGCCAGCAAAAAAATAAACGCCACGCAGCCGCTCGATCACCCCCCCCCGGTGGGATGGGGGAGAGAATCGGGAGGGCACAAGTAGGAAAGCTCCCGGGTTGAGATAAAAACAATTTAATAATTGAAATAAAACTAAGTAGAACAGTAATAATAACAGTGAGAACAACAACAATAACAGAATACACAAAGCAGGCAATGCACAACAGAACCGATCACCGACCGCCGACCGCGTGTCACGAACGGGGGGCGAGCCCCCCCACACACCTGGTTTTTATACTGAGCATGATGTCACATGGTATAGAATACCCCATTGGCCAGCTAGGTCCACCACCCCGGCTGTGCTCCCCCCTCCCGGTGCAAGCATCACCCAGCAACAGCCAAAGCATCAATGGGCCATCAACGCTCCTTTCACACCGAACCCAAAACACAGCACACCCCCCAGGCGACTGGGAAGAAAGTTAACCCTGTCCCAGCTGGAACCAGGACAATTGTTTTTCTTTGTATCCTTCTTCCTTTTCTTTCTAAACCCTTTGGAATTTCTTAAACTTTTATTCTTCATTGACCATATATTCCCTTCTGTAAACTGTAGTCATAGGATTTCTTCATTTATGAAATATATGGGCTACAGAAATTTTGGCTACAACTCTCTTCTGCCCTTGAGTTCTGCGCATGGAACAAAATTAATCATTTTAAATTCATATAGTCTAAGCAGGTTATAGTTTCTTCAGGTTTTGGGGACTCTCTTATTCTATGTCATTTTGGGAAAAAAATACATAGTTAAACTTACTATTGTCCTGGAAATGCTCGTGATGGAACTGCTTATGTAGTTTCAGAGTGGACGAATAACACCACCTCGACGAGCCCCATCTCCAGATGGCTCCTCTCCATACAGCCCTGAGGAAACAAATCGTCGTGTCAACAAAGTTATGCGAGCCAGGCTGTACCTGCTGCAGCAGATAGGACCCAACTCTTTCTTAATTGGAGGAGACAGCCCTGATAATAAATACAGAGTGTTTATTGGACCTCAGGTAGAGAACGTTTTTGTGTTGTCTGTAGCTTTTATTAATTTATAGTTAATCTTGGAAAACTGTACAAAACCAAATTAGATCAAGTTAGTTGCCAACCCTTGCTAACAGTTCTATAAAGTAATGTTTAAAAGATGTAATCTGTGCTCATGTAAAATAATGATCAGCTTGGTTTTTTTTTTTTTCAAATATGTAGCAAGTATTAGTTTTTTCTAGAGTTTCTTTAAAAAAAAAAAGACTGGGAAGTAATTACTAATGTGCTGTATATTTCTCATTCCTAGAAGTGGCTCCTAATTATATATCTTAAGTATTTTTGGCTATAATTTGGCCACTTCATTTTCCTAGTTTCTCACTCTGAAACACTATATTTCCTCTATTCATGGGATATATAAATGACAAGCACATGACACAATTCCTTTAATAGTGTGGTAATTTCATTAATACCCATAGTAAGGTTCTTTTCAGAGACTTGCATAGTACTGCTGTGATGCTGTGTTGGGGAACGTTTAGATTTTTGAGTAAACAGAAGCATCTCATTTAAGTTTGATTGCTGTCATGTTATGGGTATGTGATGATTATATGCATAACTTCCTTCTAGTATGAAGCGTAGCAATAGCTTCAGCTGATTTAAAAAAAATAAAAAAGGGGAAAAAAGTCAAGAGAAAACTGGTGTTATAATTGTCTGCTTTTCCATACATATTCCTGAATAATGTTTTGGGGATTCACATTTTCTGTAAGGCCATGCAAGAAGATATTTATGTCTATATATGAAATATTTTGCATTAACTACTATTTTTATTTTTTTAAAAAGCGTGGGGGGGGGACTAGTATATGTCTCAATGATGCACTTAATGATCTATGTAATTATCAATTCAGTAGAGCCCTAGCATATACTTTTCTTTGCAGACTTGTAGCTGTGGCCGCGGGACGTTTTGTATTCATCTGCTGTTTGTTATGTTGCGGGTTTTCCAGCTTGAACCCTCAGACCTGATGCTCTGGAGAAAGACACTGAAGAACTTTGAGGTAATAGATTTCTAATAAATCTAATGGCAGATCTAAAATACACTCCGGGTAAAAGTCTTTAGGGCATTATCTTAAATGCTAGGAACTGCTGTATTTCAAAGCAACAAGAATATATGTTTTTAATTATATCTTTAATTTGGGTTCAAGAGCTCTGCAAGTAGAAAAAAAAATAATCTGCAAATAAAAGAATTAGTAGAGAGCTGTAGTTTAGTGAGTGATTCAAATCTTGGATTTTCTACTCAAATTTGTATATCTGTCTCACCGATTAGCTGAAAGGTAAACCGAATAAGGATCTTCAGAAGTAATTGTGTGTATACTTAAAGCTATTATTTTTAATAAGCAAATAGGTTTTTGTAAAGTTTTTTGTGATCTATTTATTAGTAAGACTTCTGAAATTCCTGCTACTGCTAATGCATTATTGTGAAGGTGAATAGATCTTTCTTAGCAGTAGTTAAGCTTCAGTAAAACTACCTTTAAATACAAGCTATTCATAGCATAAATATGACTGTTGCTATTTTTTTTTCTGATGTTAGGTTGAGAGTTTGTTCCAGAAATATCACAGTAGGCGTAGCTCAAGGATCAAAGCTCCATCTCGTAACACCATCCAGAAGTTTGTCTCACGCATGTCAAATTCTCATACATTGTCATCATCTAGTACTTCTACATCTAGTTCAGAAAACAGGTTAGTATTTTTCTAAAGGAATTAAAAGCTTTATTCTGTAATTTTTTCTAATTTTCGAGGTTTAGAATCACCTACATTCTTTTTGTTCAAAGCTGCTTTCATTCCAAGCCACATTAAGTCTCTGTATTTGCAAACAATCAAGAGTCAAGCATACATTGGTCACAGTCATACCAAGTGGGCATAATTGCTTTATACCTTCTGTTTGAAAAATGTTAAGTAGAGTTGTGAAAAGAATTTTTTTGACTCTGTGAACTTGGGAAACAAACTCTAGAAATGTAAGTGATCATCTGCAAGACTGAAGCATAGTTAACTTTGGAAACATGTTTATTTGTGTGCATTTGTTCAAATACAGCACTTGTGCAAATGCTGACAAATGAAGAAACAGGATTTATTTGGCAAGCCAGTTCCTTTAATTATATACCTTGCATAGGAAGATAGCTTTTGTTTTTTTTTTTCATAGGAATGGCTTCATTGGACTGTGAACTTTGCTACATTAGTTCTCATTTTTGACAGGATGAAAGATTCTTTCAGTTGTTTGCCAGTACACCTGATGATTAGTTCCCAGCATTACTGGTTCAATGAGATAAGTTGTCATTCTGTGTGAGTCTAATCTTGCATGATATAAGTATTGGAGAGCACTGAGCATCAGATTCATTTGAGATAAGTTTACTCAGTTCTGATAATTACTGTGACTTGCAGTTATTTTTGGTTTATTACTAATTCTTCAAAAATAAGTTTTAAATTAATACTTGTGTTTCTATACATGCCATGGAACTGAATTTTTCACTGTAAGCTTACTTTTGTGGATTTTTCAAGGACAAAGAAAATTAGTGTCAACCATTTGCAGGAAAATAGAAGTGAATATATATGTATAGAAACAATGTATATACAAATTATTTTTATTTTAGAAATATACTGTTGCTGAACAAATACAGGGTTCCTACAAACTTTTAGACACGCACCAACTATAACTTAATTTTTTTTCTATGAATAGTAAGAGTTTTGCACATTTAAATAATATTATAGAAGATTAAATCTGTGTTTTTCATTACATGTTGTTTAAGTTTAGAATAATTTTTCTGGCGAAATCTCTGGTTATATCCATTTAAAAATTAAGGTGGGGGTAAATAAAATGGAAGCAACATGTAAAACAGGGAAAATGGTGGGTTTTTAAAATCCACATGTGATATGTAGATATATTAGTTTTCATATGAATCTATTACATCTGTTTCTCAGTGGCAGAAAATTCTTGAGTGGCTGTTATCTTCTGTTAATTTTGAGTTTTACATGTGTTCATCAAATAGTATTTACAGTTTTCTGTGATGAGCTAAAGACTATCTTGTGACTCAATACTCTGAAAGGAGTGTGGGGAAAAAAATGTATGTAGCTTTCAAAATCTAAAAATTTCTTAGTTTTTCAAAACCAAAGGATAAGTAAAAAAGCAAAGATTGGTTTGTTTAAAGAAGCCGGGGGGGGGGGGGAAGTGCCCAAGGCTGGGCCTTTCAATCTCTAATTGGTATCTGACCTAGTTTGAAAAGATGTCACGCATTTTGTGACATTTCCTTTCATTTCAACAAAGTGTTGTCTGTACTCAGTGCTTCTAAAAATTTGGTTGCTCACTTATTCAGATCAAGGTTTACAAGAATGATTCATGAATAGAATATAGTTATTCGGAAGTGACTGTTCCAAATTGGAAGTTAATCTTTTTCACTGTTAAAGCCTGTTCTGAATTCTGATATGCCGTTTTTATGATCACAAATATTTATTTTTATAGTATGAAGGATGAAGAAGAACAGATGTGCCCCATTTGTTTGTTAGGCATGCTGGATGAAGAGAGCCTAACTGTGTGTGAAGATGGCTGCAGGAACAAATTACACCACCACTGCATGTCAATATGTACGTTGTCATCTTTGTCTTGTTAAGTTCTGGTGACTCTAAATATGCAAAAGTATTATAACTTAGTGTGTTTGTTTGTAGGGTTTTTTGTTTTTTTTTTAAAGCTCTTAAGTGATGACTGTAGCTCTTTGAGAGTTTGGTGTCATTCAGGTACTATTGATATGCCTTATTTATCAGTCATCAAATTACAACTTGATTTGTGAATGCTTTGAGAAAGAAGTTAACTGCAGGGCTAGAGGTTTGAGCCTCTTACCCGAGTGAGAAGATCATGTCCAATTAGAGCAAGGTTAGGAACAGACTTTTACCTATCTGTGACTTGTCATTAGAATGCATGAAAGTCATCTACTAGGATTATATAGTGAATTATGGAGTATGTTTTTATATACTGCATTAAATGAAGTATATAAATAGTTTGCTTTAACAAATAAAATTCCATCTCCCATGTTTTAATACTTTTTCAAAAGTATTGATTATGTTTGAGGCACAAAGAACTGCATTTCAATTCATAACTTTTAATATTAATTATAGTGCTAAGCTGAAGTGTTTCTGCATGCAAAAATGTTTAAATGCACATATTTATTAGGCCTCTGCACATGGCTCAGTTCAGAAGTGTTTATCCTGAAACTGACGTTCTTCAGTAAAACTTAAAAATAATAATGCCATCTTCTGGTTTTATGCACTATAAAACTGAAATACATATCCTGTTGCTGTGTTCCAGGGGCAGAAGAATGCAGAAGAAACAGAGAGCCACTTATATGTCCTCTTTGTAGATCTAAATGGAGATCTCATGATTTCTATAGGTAAGGATTCAGTCTGAGTATAACAAACTATCTGTTTCTGGATCCTTAGTTGATGTTCCTAAATATGCTAAAGTATTTACTTCGGTAAATGTTTCATTTGTTAATCCATGTTATTTGTTGTTAATCTGTAGTCATGAATTGCCAAGCCCTGTGGATTCTTCTTCTGTTCTCCGTGTGGTTCATCAACAAATTCAGCAGCAATCTACAGTTGGATCACAGAGAAGAACCCAAGATAGCAATTTTAACCTTACTCATTATGGGGTCCAGCAGATCCCTTCTGCCTATAAAGATTTAGCTGAGCCATGGATTCAGGTAATTTTACTTTGTAAAAGAAGCTTCAAATTTAAAAACTAATTTTTTTTTTTTTAACTGTTTTGCTAGATTTGTCAAATCAACAATTCAAAAATTTATTCTGAATCCCATCGGCTTTATGGCTGATTATTATTGGAAAGAATTATATTTAACTTGCATCAGAAGAAAAGGTTTTCCAGTCTTGTTTTCACTGGGGTTTTCAGTTTTGGACTTCATCTCAGGCCTCGTATTAAAGGTCCATGTAATAAAATGTAGTATTCTTAATTCTAGTTTTGGTTGTGCAAGTGTCACATAAATACAAAGTTGGCACTTACTGTTACCCAAGTTGGGTTGCAGGAGCCGAATGACCTAAATAACCTCTAGAGTCTAGAGGTGGGTTCAACTGAGCAGGGATCACATACTTAAAAGAAGAGTGGGAGAACTTGTATTGCCTATATGTCTGCTGTAAATTTTGTCTGGTATAGCCAGACCTTGGTTTCAGGGTTGTTTATATCAATGTCTAGAAACGAACTCCATACTGAATAATTAAAATTCAGAGTGAATGAAACCATCCATACAGTCATTCCCCCACTTCTCTTAGCAGAGTTTTTGGAGAACTGATGACTTATCATTTATGATGTTTCATTTCTATCACAGAATCTTTTTTAAGACACTACCTTCTGGCACATTTTTGCTGTCAGGCTTCTTAAGGAGATCTTTCACCAGAAACATTTCTTTGCTCTTTTTGATTGCTCTTCTTAAGTAGTTAAGTTGCAGTATTATTCAATTTGACTCCTGTAATGTTGCTTTTTCCTTGGCAGGTATTTGGAATGGAGTTAGTTGGCTGCTTGTTTTCTCGAAACTGGAATATACGAGAGATGGCACTTAGACGTCTTTCCCATGATGTTAGTGGTGCTTTATTACTGGCTAATGGTGAAAGCACTGGAAATTCTGGAAGTAGCAATGGAAACAATACAAGTGCTGGAGCTTTGGGAGCAGTTAGTGGGTCATTTCAGACCAGTATCTCAGGAGATGTGGTGGTAGAATCCTGCTGCAGTGTGCTGTCCATGGTCTGTGCTGACCCTGTCTACAAAGTGTACGTTGCTGCTTTAGTAAGTAGCTGTTTACTCGTATTCTAGTAATTTCCAAGTGACTTCATTTTTGAAAGGGGGGAGATATACGAAGTCAGGAAACCTAATAATTGTTGTTGAGCACCACTGATGACTTGACTTTTAACCATCATCTGAAAACGAGTTGAACAACATCCTCAGCAAGAGTGAAATGGCATGACTCCACTGGTCAAATATAAGGAAATGCTTGCTACAGTGCTAAGTATTAATAGTACTTGTATGACCACATTCTTTCCAATCTCAAAGAATACATGACTAATTCTAACAGTGAATATATAGTAAGCTGTTTATCCTTTGAACATTTCACTGATATTTTGAATGCAATTTATATAGAACTATTTACAACTCTTAAAAAAATAAAATAAATTTGTGTAGCTAATTTGATTTCATATGTATTGTTTTTTCCTTTCTCTTAGAAAACCTTAAGAGCCATGCTGGTATATACTCCTTGTCATACTCTAGCAGAGAGGACTAAACTACAGCGACTTCTCGAGCCAGTTGTAGAGACAATATTAGTTAAATGTGCAGATGCCAACAGGTATGGTGTCGTCTCATGAACTTCAAATTCATTTTGGATTGTTACTGAAATGTCTTGAAGCTTCATTTGTTGCTATTTTATATGGAACTAGGAGACCATTTATAGGTGGTGGTGAAATAAAGTATGGATCATACGTATAAATGTTTTTGTTAAAGTCTAGTTGCTACCAACCAACTTCTATCTTGAAATATGTAGGTTTTGAAGGCACCTGATTATATTTTTCCAGCACTTACGGATCTTAAATGATGCTTTGCTTGCATAAGGCCTTTTTTCCCCTTAAAATAAAGGAAGATATGTTGGGTGCAGTTGTCAACCATCCCTTCCATCTCAGTTGATATTGCTTTGGTCTAATTCTCATGACTCCCCTTTAAACAGTCAGCAAGTACCCTTCAGCAAGTACCAATCATCAAATTTTGTATCTTTAATATATATGTATGTTTCCTACTTCAACAAAAGCTGTTGTACATCTATGTCATTGTCCTGGTTTTGGCTGGGATAGGTTTAATTTTGAGTGAGCAGTTGTGTGGTGTTTAGTTGCTGGCTAGGGTTAAACCACTACAGTCATGAAGTGTTAACATAACACTACTACTTTTTACTTCATAGTGTAATGTTAGGAGATGGCTATTCTGAGTGAATGCATTTGGCAGTTCTGGCTTGAGTAGGCCTTGTCTTCCTCTCCCAAGCTACCCTGTCTGCTCTGCCAGACCAACCATTTCTTCAGCTGTACTGTAAACTAGATGCAGAAGTCCACTAGATTGATGATTTTTTTTTTTTTAAGTTTTTTGTCTTTCAGTTTAGTTCCTAAGCAGCATTGCTTCTGAAACTGCAACTAGAGATGCACTGGCAATAGTTTGGCAATAGAAAAATCTAAAATTAAAGGTATAAGTGAAATAGAACTGTTCCTTGTGGTGCTGGATTTCTGGATTTGGCCTGTTTGTGCAAGAGGATGAGATCCTAATGTGCAGTTGAATTAATGTCTTTATTTAAAGAGATTATTGCCTGAAAGTCTCAAAGAATTTGAAAAATGGGGAAGCTGATTTCTATTTGGGTTTTTTATTTATTAGTGATAGACATTATGTTTCTGGAAGTGTCCTTGTAAAAAATGTCACAACTATTGGTAGCTTACAGATAGAGGATTATAAAAGTGTATTGGAATAAAGTGATGTGAAATAATTTTCCAAGCACAATTCCAAGCTAATGATTATTGAAATGTAATGATTAAAATGTTTTTCTTGAAAGCATCTGCTAAAAGTTGTTTGCGTTTTTTGTTTTAATTTCTTATAGTCGAACAAGTCAACTTTCAGTCTCAACACTATTGGAGATGTGTAAAGGCCAAGCGGGAGAGCTGGCAGTTGGGAGAGAAATACTTAAATCTGGTAATAATAGCTCTTCATATATAATTGAATTATAATTACAAGCAAATATACTGAAGTGTTTTAAATTTAATACAGGATTTATCCTGTATTTGCCAGTGTGGCAAAGAGAACAGTGTTGCTCTCAGCAGTTTGGGGGGGAGGGTGGTGTTAATTTGGGTGCACATTGTGTATTTCTGTATGTTATAGTTCTGATCTTTATTTAGATCAGAATTTAGATTGTGAACATATCTAATCCTTATTTTATCAACTTTTTTTATAGGGTCTATTGGTATTGGTGATGTTGATTATGTCTTAAACTGTATTCTCGGAACCCAAACCGAGTCTAGCAACTGGCAAGCGCTACTGGGGCGACTTTGTCTAATAGACAGACTTCTGTTGGAATTTCCTGGTGAATTTTATCCCCACATTGTCTGTGGAGGTGTTTTACAGGCTGATACTGTAGTAGACAGGTACTTACTTACACTATGTGACACTTAATCTTTGTAGTTGAATGTGTTGTTGGTGATTTCTTCAAAAATTGGTTGTTTTAATTCCTGTAAACAAATAGTATATATTTATATGCAAAAGTGCACCTACTTTACAAAGTAAATGGTTGCCTTTTTTTTAACTTCTGACCTGTGAAACAATTCTGAAGCACCAGTGCAGCAATAAGTCTCCTTTCTACTGCAGAACTGACAGCTAAATAGATTATCTTGAAATGGCTTTCTTGGCGCTAGTTAAGAGCATATCAGTTTATAAGACACTTTTTTTTTTTTTCTTCTTCCTTTTTTAACTTTCAGGTATAAGAAACTTCTCTCCCTCTTAAATTTCGCCTTGCAGTCAATTGACAATTCCCACTCAATGGTTGGAAAACTATCACGGAGAGTATTTTTGAGTGCAGCAAGAATGGTGGCAAGAGTGCCCCATGTTTTTGTAAAGCTGTTAGAAATGTTGAGTGTGACAAGCTCAACTCATTACACAAGGATGCGTCGACGTCTGATGGCAATAGCAGATGAAATGGAAATTGCAGATGCCATCCAGCTAGGCATGGAAGAAATGCACTCTGGGGAATGTCGACATGAAGACTTTTTGCAGCTACCTGTACCAGATAACTCTCCAGAAGCTACTGAAAGTAATACTCCTAACAATACTGTCCAGTTATCAAGGAAAAGTGAGAAAAGTTTAAGTGATAAAAAACCGAGTGCCAGTCCAGAGGACACTTCTGAGACACTGGCTGGCCTTGCTGTGGGACTTCCTGTTTCATCAGTAACCACTGAGCAACCAAAGCCAGCCATTCAAACAAAAGGAAAACCCCCCAGTCAGTGTTTGAACTCCTCTCCCTCATCCAGGCATTCTCAGTCGCTATTCCCAATGTTTCTGTCTCCTTCAAACCCATCTGTACTAGCTGGCACTGTAACAGATGTCTCTAAACTCAGACCTCAGGGATTCGTTCCCTGCAAAATCCCCTCACCTTCTCCTCGAACACAGCGGAAACTTTCTCTCCAGTTTCAGAGAAACTGTTTTGAAAATAAAGAACCAGAGAAACTTTCTCCAGTTTTTACCCAAGCCAGGCCATTGCCATCCAGTCACATACACAGGTCAAAGCCATCACGACCCACCCCAAGTGATGTGAACAAGCAGGGAGAAACCTCAAAAAACAGTATGACACTTGACCTGAATGATATTTTGCAGTGTGATGGCAATAGCAGTAGCAGTGTGGTTATACCAAGTGAAGAGAGAGTGTTCACACCAGTAGATGAGAAATGTCAATTGGATGTTAATGCAGAGCTCAATTCCAGTATTGAGGACCTGCTCGAGGCCTCCATGCCAACAAGTGATGGCACAGTTACATTCAAGTCTGAAGTTGCAGTTCTTTCTCCTGAGCGGGCAGAAAATGATGATACTTACAAAGATGATGTAAATCATAATCAAAAATGCAAGGAAAAGATGGAAGCTGAAGAAGAGGAAGCTTTAGCTATTGCTATGGCAATGTCAGCATCTCAAGATGCCCTGCCAATAATTCCCCAACTACAGGTTGAAAATGGTGAAGATATCATAATCATTCAGCAGGATGTAAGTATCCATATGGTAATTTAGCATAAGTTTCAACTGAGGTTCACTGAATTTATAAAGCAGTGCTGTTGTATTTCCAAAGTTATATAAAACACAAAGGGACTCAATACCCTCTCCTAGAAGTTGGAGTATAAACAGTCTACCAGTTGAGGGTGCTAACAGAATCCTTCTATGGTTATTAACAAGTTTAGAGGCAGTATTTGGAAGAGACATCATGTCATATACCAACCTTTAAAATGGCAAAGAAGAAAGTGTAAAAGTGGGGAAACAGGAAATGAGAACAAAGTTTTTAAGCAAGAGTAGAACTGTACTGGGTCTTGATGCTGATTTACTTTGAAGGCAATTGTACAAAACCAAATTGGTTTCTGAAAGAAAAGACAGAGTAGGAAGAGATCTTGCTGTCAGCACATCTTGAGAGAGAAGATGTGAGATACTTTAGAAATCAGAAAAAAGATGTTTGTTTGCAAATAGACAAAAGCATAAGAAATAGGAATAGAGAAAGAAAGGAGTATTTTATAAAAGTTCACAAAATGGTTGAGTGTATTGACTTGAGAGTAAGACAGGTGCTGGAAGCTTGTGAGGCTGCATGCCTAGGAAAGGTAGCAGACTTGGTGGAGTTACTGGAAAGAGGAATGAAATGTTGGGTTTTGTGATCCTTTGCATGAGGTAACAACATGTGAAGCATAAAATGACAGAAATAAATTAAGAGAAAACATGATTTTTGTTTGTGTTTACTATAGGTGCTGACTAAAACCTTGACTAGACATGAGATCAGGAATAGCAAAAAGTCTTGCTCCTATTTGTGTCCTTATATCTTGCCTTTCACCTTCAGGTAGTAACATAGAGGAGGCTCTCTGTTCTTACATACAGTAGGAATATGTGGATTAAGGAATACACTGGTGTTCTGGTCTCAACTGAAACATGTATAACATGCAGTACAAATAACTGTAAGGGAGAGGAGAGGCATATAAACTTGGATATTTCATAACCTTCCAGAATGTCTACATTTTAGATGCATGTTAGTAAACATGGGATTGATTTGGAATTTAATTTGCAGACACCAGAAACTCTGCCTGGACATACCAAAGCAAAACACCATTACAGAGAAGATGCAGAATGGCTTAAAGGTCAGCAAATTGGTCTTGGAGCTTTCTCTTCCTGTTACCAAGCTCAAGATGTAGAAACAGGGACATTAATGGCTGTAAAGCAGGTAAATACTTCACTTTCTTGAATATATTGTGCTTGTTCTTCAATATTTATTTGAAATATTAAATATAAAAGCTCTCTACTTTCACAGATGACTTCTGTTCCCTACTTCCTCTTCTCCCTGTCGTGTGTACTCACATGATACATAATACAAAGTCTTTATGTGTGTGGAATTAACATAATGTTTTCAGTTTCTTTCACTCTTCCTTAAAAGGAAAAAAAATGTACTTTTTTTATATGCCCCTTTTCTTTCATAGTTTTTCAAATGCATTTTTGTTTTTATCAAGTTCACAAATCAGTGACAGAGATAGGAATGGAGTCCAGGTCTCTTGATTCCAAATTGATGCTTTATTTGAAAGATAGCTATTAAAAGTAATTTCCCCTTGTCAAGATTTTTTTCCTAAAACAGTTTAAGCGGAGGAAATGTAGTTTAATGCTCACTTCCTCTGATCCAACAGCCAACTTTGAGGCAAGTATTTTTAATATTTAAATTATTAGATACAAAAATGTGACTGAGAAAAGAGGCCCAAATGCACATGCTTCGCTCAAGATTTTGGAAGGTTCTAGAAGTGAGTAAATCTTCCACACTTAAGGTGCCCTAGGTCTAAATCAGTGATACCAACATAGAGGGAATCTTAGTCCTGACGTTTTCTTATTAATTCTAGAATGAATTTATATCTATGGAATTGAGCAGTTTCAAAACATTTAATCAGGGAAAAGAATATCTGTCATCAGGTATTTCTCCTTTGAAACTCTCTTGCTTGTGAAAGAGTAGGACTGTCCATGTGGTCCTTGAGGCTCCTCCTGGAGAGATGATGATGATTCTGAGGCCCAGGGGAAATTCTCTGCAGCATACTATTATTTCAGATTTAGTATGGATCGGAGCTGGGGTTGGCTCCAGTTTCATTGCTGGACTTCTGATCGGCTTTTTTTTCTTGCCCATTGACTTTCTGGGATAAGAGGTTTAGTTATGAAACAGGTAGTATGGTTAAACTGGTAAAAAGTCTTACAAATAACATCACTGTCAGAATCCTGTTTCAGGCCTTATCTTTCTTCCTTTTCTTCAACATCTGAAAAGAAAAAAAAAATTCCTAGTTTAAGCAGAGGAGAGTGAAGAGGGAAGTTTCCCCATGCCACACTTGGAGAGATTTTTTTTTTTTTTGTTGGTATTTCTCCAGAAGATCACTCTTAATTTTCTATGACTGTCTCGCATGGAGATATACGGTCTCAGCTGAAGGGACTTGAGATAAAAGAATACTTGCTATTTCCAGATGATGAAAAGGGAGAGAAAACTATCCATTCTTGTTACTGTACTGAAGGGGGATGGTTACAGGACTGGTAATTATGTAAGGTAAATCTGCATACCATATTTCAAAACAGGTGACCTATGTCAGGAACACATCATCTGAGCAAGAAGAGGTAGTTGAAGCACTGAGAGAAGAAATAAGGATGATGAGTCATCTGAACCATCCTAACATCATTCGAATGTTGGGTGCTACGTGTGAGAAGAGTAACTATAACCTCTTTATTGAATGGATGGCAGGTAAACAACTGCATGCCAAAGAAAATGAAAGTATCAGTTGAGTCTTGAACTATGTAGTTTCATACTGCAAAATATTCCATGCATTGCTTCAGTTTGCAAACTTTTTTATTTTTTTTTATTATTTTATTTTATTTTATTTATTTATTTATTTATTTATTTATTTATTTTATTATATTATTTTTTTTTATTGCTGTTGGTAACCAGTATAAAGGTTTACTTACAGAACAGTTTAAGCGGTATTCTTACTAGCATCCTTTTTTGAATTGGAATTTTCCATACCTAATCTGTCATACAAATAAAGTAATTGGAAGCCCTGAACAAAAATTCTACTACTACTACCTCAATTTCTGAATTTAAATGAGGAGTTATGTATTGGGTTTGCGTGGCAAGGTTTTGGTAGCAGGGTGACTACAGGGGTGGCTTCTGTGAGAAGCTGCTAGAAGCTTCCCCCATGTCCGATAGAGCCAGTGCCAGCTGGCTCCAAGACGGACCTGCCACTGGCCAAAGCTGAGCCAATCGGCGATGGTGGTAGTGCCTCTGTGATAACATATTTAAGAAGGGGAAAAAACTGCTATAGGACAGCAGCTGGGAGAGAGGAGTGAGAGAAACAACTCTGCAGACACCAAGGTCAGAGAAGAAGGAGGGGGAGGACGTTCTCCAGGCTGGGGCGACTGGTGGGAGGATCGGGAGCACAGGTAGTGTTTTCCTCGATCTCTTTAGTGGCGGGGAGGAATACTTAAGGGAACAGGAAAACTCATCGGATCAACACGTGGCTTAGGGGCTGGTGCCATCAGCGGAATTTTGGCTTCTTTGACCACGGGGAGGTTTACATGGCACCGGGCCTGCTGGCGACGGACGGAGTTCAGCTGTCTCACAGGGGGAAAAGGATTCTTCGTATGAGTTGGCGGGGCTCATCGAGAGGGCTTTAAACTAGGTTTGAAGGGGGAAGGGGATAAAACCAGGCTCTCTAGAGAAGAGCCTAGGGACCGCACGCCAATGTCGGGGGAGAAATCGGCAGCCCAGCTCAAGTGCCTCTATACCAATGCACGCAGCATGGGCGGCAAACAGGAGGAGCTGGAAGCCATTGTGCAGCGGGGTAGCCATGACTTAGTCACCATCACGGAAACATGGTGGGATGAGTCTCACGATTGGAGTGCTGCAATGGATGGCTATAAGCTCTTCAGAAGTGACAGGCGAGGAAGGAGAGGCGGTGGGGTAGCCCTGTATGTCAGGGAGTGCTTTGACTGTCTAGAGCTCAATGGTAGTGATGACGAGGTCGAGTGCTTGTGGGTAAGGATGAGGGGGAAGGCCAACAAGGCAGATATCCTGCTGGGAGTCTGTTATAGACCACCTAGCCAGGATGAGGAGGCAGACGAAATATTCTACCAGAGGCTGGCAGAAGTCTCACAGTCGCTAGCCCTTGTTCTCATGGGGGACTTCAACTTTCCGGACGTCTGCTGGAAATACAACACGGCAGAGAGGAAACAGTCGTGGAGGTTCCTGGAGTGTGTGGAGGATAACTTCCTGACGCAGCTGGTAAGCGAGCCCACTAGGGGAGGTGCCTCGCTTGACCTGCTGTTCACAAACAGAGAAGGACTGGTGGGACATGTGGTGGTCGGAGGCCGGCTTGGGCTTAGCGACCATGAAATGGTAGAATTCTCGATACTTGGTGAAGTAAGGAGGGGGGCCAGCAAAACCGCTACCATGGACTTCCGGAGGGTGGACTTTGGCCTGCTCAGGACACTGGTCGAGAGGGTCCCTTGGGAGACAGTCCTGAAGGGCAAAGGGGTCCAGGAAGGCTGGACGTTCTTCAAGAAGGAAGTCTTAAAGGCGAAGGAGCGGGCTGTCCCCATGTGCCGCAAGAAAAACAGGCGGGGAAGACGACCGGCCTGGCTGAACAAGGAGTTCTGGCTGGGACTCAGGAAAAAAAGGAGAGTTTATCACTTGTGGAAGAAGGGGCAGGCAACTCAAGAAGAGTACAGGGATCTCGTTAGGTCGTGCAGAGAGGAAATTAGAAAGGCAAAAGCCCGGCTAGAACTCAACCTGGCCACTGTCGTGAGAGACAACAAAAAATGCTTTTACAAGTATATTAATGACAAAAGGAGAGCCAAGGAGAATCTCCATCCTCTATTGGATGCGGGGGGGAACGTCGCCACCAAGGATGAGGATAAGGCTGAGGTACTCAACGCCTTCTTTGCCTCAGTCTTTAGTAGTCAGAGCGGTTATCCTCAGGGTACTCAGCCCCCTGAGCTGGAAGACAGGGACGGCGAGCAGGATAAACCCCCCATAATCCAAGAGGAAGAAGTTAATGACCTGCTACGCCACCTGGACGTTCACAAGTCTATGGGGCCGGATGGGATCCACCCGAGGGTACTGAGGGAGCTGGCGGAGGAGCTTGTCAAGCCGCTCTCCATCATTTACCAGCAGTCCTGGTTAACGGGGGAGGTCCCAGACGACTGGAGGCTTGCCAATGTGACGCCCATCTATAAGAAGGGCCAGAAGGAGGATCCGGGGAACTACAGGCCGGTCAGCCTGACCTCGGTGCCGGGGAAGATCATGGAGCGGTTCGTTTTGAGGGCGCTCACGAGCCATGTCCGGGACAACCAGGGGATCAGGCCCAGCCAGCACGGGTTCATGGAAGGCAGGTCCTGCTTGACCAACCTGATCTCCTTCTATGACCAGGTGACTCGCCTAGTGGATGAGGGAAAGGCTGTGGATGTGGTCTACCTGGACTTCAATAAGGCCTTTGACACTGTCTCCCACAGCATTCTCCTAGAGAAGCTGGCGGCTCACGGCCTAGACATGTACACTCTTCGCTGGGTAAAAAACTGGCTGGACGGCTGAGCCCAGAGAGTTGTGGTGAACGGAGTTAAATCCAGTTGGCGGCCGGTCACGAGCGGTGTTCCCCAGGGCTCAGTACTGGGGCCGGTCCTGTTCAATATCTTTATCAACGATCTGGATGAGGGGATCGAGTGCTCCCTCAGTAAGTTTGCAGATGACACCAAGTTGGGCGGGAGTGTTGATCTGCTTGAGGGTAGGAAGGCTCTGCAGAGGGACCTGGACAGGCTGGATCGATGGGCCGAGGCCAACTGTATGAGGTTCAACAAGGCCAAATGCTGGGTCCTGCACTTGGGCCACAACAACCCCATGCAACGCTACAGGCTTGGGGAACAGTGGCTGGAAAGCTGCCCAGAGGAAAAGGACCTGGGGGTGCTGGTTGACAGCCGGCTGAACATGAGCTGGCAGTGTGCTCAGGTGGCCAAGAAGGCCAACGGCATCCTGGCCTGTATCAGAAATAGTGTGGCCAGCAGGACTAGGGAGGTGATCGTGCCCCTGTACTCGGCACTGGTGAGGCCGCACCTCGAATGCTGTGTTCCGTTTTGGGCCCCTCACTACAAGAAGGACATGGAGGTGCTGGAGTGTGTCCAGAGGAGGGCAACGAAGCTGGTGAAGGGCCTGGAGCACAAGTCTTATGAGGAGCGGCTGAGGGAACTGGGACTGTTTAGCCTGGAGAAGAGGAGGCTGAGGGGAGACCTCATCGCGCTCTACAACTACCTGAAAGGAGGTTGTAGCGAGGTGGGTGTTGGTCTCTTCTCCCAAGTAACAAGCGACGGGACAAGAGGAAATGGCCTCAAGTTGCGCCAAGGGAGGTTTAGACTGGACATTAGGAGAAATTTCTTTACTGAAAGAGTGGTCAGGCCTTGGAACAGGCTGCCCAGGGAAGTGGTGGAGTCACCATCCCTGGAAGTATTTAAAAGATGTGTAGATGAGGCCCTTAGGGACATGGTGTAGTGGGCATGGTGGTGTTGGGTTGACGGTTGGACACGATGATCTTAGAGGTCTTTTCCAACCTTAATGATTCTATGATTCTATGAAATAGTGAAATCTCTTCATTATTGTACAGAGCCAGTACAAGAAAGTTTATATCCTTTTTTTAAGAAGGAGCTTTATTAATTTTATGAATGGGATTATATGTTGTTGCAGTCCTGTTACCAAGACTAGATTTGGTGTTTTATATATCCTTGTTTCGTAAAAAAGAAAACATTACACCGTAACTTACGTTCTTTGGCAGAAACCACTTAGCAATACCAAAGTGCTAACAAGCAAAGCCCAAGTATGTGTTATTACAAGCAATAGTGCAGAAAATATTTTCTCAAAACTAAAGGTGTTTAACTCTTAAGTATAATTTTTCTGAAATAGTATTATTTAGATAATGAAATGTCAGGAATTGTCTTTACCTCATTCAAGCCTAAATTATATTAGAATACTTTGAGAAGCACAATGGAAATCCAAAACTTTGAGGATCTAGATACCACTTCTGGAAAACAGAGGAAGATACTGCTTTTCCTTGCTTGTATACTTGCTTCTATATATTGGTACTTAGATGATAACAAAAGTAAATTAAGATCCTTAGAGGGAACACTTACTGGAGGCTGCACGTATCTATTGCCCCAAAGAAAGCTAGTGTTCTACTACTTGAAAACCTTAGTGCAAAATGTAGATATAAATATATGTAGTTTTTTATCAGCAACAGTACTTTGTACGCTAAGGGATTTGTACGTTCTTTTAAGGACAGATGAAAATATTAGGAAGCATAAAGACATGTCTTTGTAATGTGTACAGTTCCAGGTAAAAAGTAATTAAGTAACCAAGTGTATTACTTTTTGCCTATGGAACTTTTAATGGTTGGGGGGTGTGTGTGTAATCTAGTTGTAAATTACAAATATCAATACCAAGTTCCAATTTTAGGAGGCAGTGCTGCATTCTACTAATATGAAATATAAGTGTTGATAAATTGTATTTTTTTTATCTTCTAGGGGGTTCAGTTGCTCATTTGTTAAGTAAATATGGAGCCTTCAAAGAATCTGTTATTATTAATTACACAGATCAACTGTTACGTGGCCTTTCTTACCTCCATGAGAATCAGATAATCCACAGAGATGTTAAAGGTGAGAATTATTTAGAATGTCTTTTAGAAAGGAATATTCCAAAAGCAGCACCTATTTTTGGCTTGAGACCTATTGCTTCTCTTGGATACTATCTCAAGAGTGTTATTTCTATTGGGTTTTTCTGATCATACTTAAGAACCTTTAATTACTGAAATTAATCAGAACATTCATAGTATGCTTGGGGATACTTGCTACCTGTGGCAATGGTTTAGAAAAAAATCGTTTTCTGAATTTGTTCAAATAAAATATGAAGTTGCCATATAGCTTTAAAGATTGTTAGTTAAATTAATGTAAATACCCTGAAATGATATTAAAATCTGTGAATAAGCCAAAATAAAGAGGTCAGGTTTCTAATGTATAGGAATACTATGATGGATTTTCTTCCTTCATCCTAATTGAACATAAACATAGTTGTACTGTTTGACGAACAAAATGTGAACTTTATTGGGAAATACCAGTCTTAGTAAACTTCTCCCTGTAATGTCACTATAGCTGTCCATAAACTGGAGAGATATCCAGATAAGTAGCAACATAGCAATGGCAAATATTTGCCTTTTAATATTTCTCCTTAAAATAGGAAAACTTTCAATTGCTCTGTAATTCTCTTCAAGACTACTCAAAGTTGCTTAAGGATGAAATAAGTTTAAATTTCACAGGGAGCTGCAGGCAATGAAAAACTCCACAATTTTAGGTCACCACTTTCTTTCATGATTCCATCTCCAGGTATTGTTCCAGAATCCTGTTTGCCCTACTTTGAAAGTTTGATTGCTTCTCTAAATCTCTCGGACAGCCTCAAGCTGTGTGCAGTATCATTCAGGCATAACAGAAAAGTGATGTTATTAGACTTTGTCCTTGATTTTTAGATCTCCTTGATATTGTGGATGGGGACCATCAACCTATTTATAGCTTTGAAACAGAGGGAGGAAGAGTGTCTGTTCATCCTTTTGCCTTTAATAAAAAGCCAACTAGCAGTATTTTTATTATGCTGTTGACAGGTGCCAATTTGCTAATTGACAGCACAGGTCATAGATTAAGAATTGCTGATTTTGGAGCTGCAGCCAGGTTGGCATCAAAAGGAACTGGTGCTGGGGAGTTTCAGGGACAGTTGTTGGGAACTATTGCATTTATGGCACCAGAGGTAAGAAACCAGTTTTGGAAGTTACTTCAAAAAGTTTTGTACTCTTTAAGCTAATTCATACAGCCAAATAACAGAAAATTGCTGTAAATGCTTCAAATGTGTTTTAAATGTACTTGTTCTAAAAAATAGGAATGATTCCAACATGGCGATAATGACATTTCTTTCTTGCTGTCAAAGTTGTTCTAAGTAGTCTGTTACAAGATACATAATAAGTATTGTTATTAAAGCTCAAATGACCATTTGGTCAAAAGCTAACTATTGCAAGATACTTTGCCCCTTGATCAGGCATTTTATTTACTAGCTCTCTACAGCTGTATAAATCTTATGACATTTACATCACTGATCACTCTCTCAACCTGAAATGTTAATCAGAATGCACTTGATTGATGATTTTTTTTTTAATCTAAATTACTTAGAGTTAAGAGACTTTGAAGTGGATAATCTGAGCTTTGATCTGTCCAGGTTCTGAGAGGTCAGCAATATGGTAGGAGCTGTGATGTGTGGAGCGTTGGCTGTGTTGTTATAGAAATGGCTTGTGCTAAACCTCCCTGGAATGCAGAGAAACACTCCAATCATCTTGCTCTGATATTTAAGGTGAGGTACTTTGTTGCTACAAAAGACACTGACTAATTTCATATACAGCAATGTGAATTTTAGAAAAGTATACAAGTAGTAGGGCTTGTTGCAATGGCTCTTCTTTATATTGGAGCTGTTAGTACAAAATCAATATTGATACCAACATAATCATACTTGCTTGTTTTTTTAAAAAAAAAGGCTACCAACACAATAATATGCAGAAAAAGCTCTGTTCTAAGATATAAATACATAATGTAACAGGCTAAAAAAAATATTTGGGAATAGAGTTGATCTTTACTCTAGGCAGAAGATTGGTATTTGAACTTTCTTTACAATCCTGTAAAATACAGGAGCAAAAGAAGTTTTTCTACCATAAAACATTTATGTGTGTATTCATATTTCATAGTGGGGAATGTCCTTTGGTAAAAACCTGATGTTCCATGTTCAGATTTTGCTGAAAGATATTTACCATTATGCTATGCTATATATTAATATTATCCCTCCCTCTTCTAGGTCATCTATTTTGGCATTCATGTTTCTTACTAAAATCAATTAGGTATATTTAATTCTAAAAATCTAGTTGAACTGTAGGCATGAATGAAGAAAATACTGCCACAAGTGAAGAAAGTGATTAGCATCTTCACTAGCATGAGTGAAGAAAGTGTTTCCACAAAACAGAACTAGCACAGTGGTATTCAAATGTTCTAATTAAGTACAAATCACTTATCATAAGAGATGTAATTGTCTTGGTTCTGTGTCTGTGTGGATCTGGTGGTGCCACCCTAGTGTTCTCAGTCTTGCTTAATTTGATCTAGAGAAGATCAAAATTAATTTGGTTGGGAGTGATCTGCTTCTATCTGAGAAAGATTGCCCTTTTGGGTGGTAGCAGAAATACAGTAAGACAATGCAAGAGAGCATACCCAGCTTAATATAATGTAACATCTCTCAGCTTAATATATCTCAATGTTTGCTTACACTATGTCAGTTAACAGTGATGGCAAGTATTAGACTAAAGAATACCCGTAAGTGTGGCATAAGAGCTTTTCTTATGGCCTGCTTAGCAGATGGTTACTGCAGAATCTTGCTGTAAGAAGAAAATTTAGAGGAAAAGTGCAAGGAGAGAGGCAGACTGTGAAAAGCAATAGAGCATATGTTATTGGGGAAAGAAGCATAAAGGGAACTTAAGACGCATTTTATAAAATGGAAGCAGTAATGTAATCTTCAAACTGCAGTAGGAAATATGCTAAGTGGATAAAAGCTCATAATATAACTAGTCAGCTGAAAATTATTAGCTTGTTGAAGGGTTTTGGGGTAGGAGAGGGGGCTTAAGAATCACTGACTTCTAAAAAAGTTATTTTCCCTTTGTTCAGATTGCTAGTGCAACTACTGCTCCATCAGTCCCTTCACATCTGTCTCCTGGTTTGAGAGACGTGACTCTTCGGTGTTTAGAACTTCAACCTCAGGACAGACCCCCATCAAGGGAGCTGCTGAAACACCCAGTCTTCCGTACTACATGGTAGCTACTTATGTGTAAGGCTGATATACTGAAGATGATGCTACTGAATATACGATAACTGTCTTGCAGTGCAGTTAAGCACAGCAGCTTGTATTATTCTGCTGGCCTTAATGATAGATAACATCAAGGACATAAGGCCAGTGGAGGACCCTACCTAAGTATGTGATTGACAAATAGAGATCTTTACCTAAGCTCAGTATGCAACATTTCACAACTTGTGCAGAGACTTGTAAACCGTGCCTTTTCAAACATCTGGCTTTATGTGAACACAAAAGCATTTTTCCTTAAATCTGCATGATTTAGCAGATAAGTGATTTTTATTTTATTTGGAGCACTTTTTCAGCAATATTAGCAGCTGAGGGGCTCAGGATCTATTTTAATATAGCAATCACTGTTCCATTTCACATCATGTAGATGTAAGCAGAGGGTTCTGCAATTAGTTGGTTTTCAGCACTGGTTAAAAGGAAGTTCTGTGTCTATCTCTCTTAATTATACAAAGTCCTCTGAGTAACAAATCCAAACATTGATGGATACTTTAAAAAAACATTTTGCCTTCCTTAAAGTAAGAGCAGGCAGTTGTGGTTCACTGTGCATTTACTGCTGGTCATGTAACTTCTTTTGAAATTAAAGTTTGTTTTCATTGTATTTTTAAATTTCAGGGAAAGGTGATCTTTTAAAATAGTCTTTAGAAAAAGATGCAAACTGTGTCATGGAACATCTTGCTGACACAAGAGTTTTAAAAAACAGATTTGCTGGAAATCTGGAATAAAATAAAATGCCACCTTCAAGTCAGTGTTTCAGCCTCTGATAGTATAGGTTATTAAAAAAAATATTTTGCATAAAATAACTTAAATCTGAATCGTGCTAAAAGTTGAGCGTTCTTTTCATATAGCAGTTCCTTCTGGCAAATCGTGTAGAGAAGTTTCATGTCAAAGGCCCCAAACCCAGCTCCCATTAAAGTTTATGGGAGACTTTGTCCTGTACTTCAGTGGGAGCAGGTGCCACCTATGAGCAAATCTCATTCTTTGTGTAACAAAACTGAGGTCACATTCTCCACTGATAACAAGTTTTACTTGCTGTTTTCCTTCTGCTGTACATCATCTATTTACTGTAGCCATTAGTGATAATTTAATTTGAAAATGTTAAAAATATTACCATAAGAAAGGTATTTATTTTAACAAGAAACAAACTTGGACTTGAAAAACAAGGTTAAGTAAAATGTGAAGTAAAGCTTCACCTGTAGTGCAAAACTTGTGTTTTTAGCAGGTGTGTTTTTAAAATTATTTTAAAAGTAGGTTTTTAGATTCTGATGCATGTAATGCTGAAGGAAAATGGCAGCTTTTCTTTTGCCTTTTTAAGAGGGGGGATCTTTTTAAATCAAATACTCGTGTTTAATCAATTTTGGGAAAAAAAAGTACTGTTTATGTTTTAACTCTTCAGAAGCCAGTTGAATTGTTGGACTGAAATAGAATTGGTTATTTTCAAAGACTCAGGACAAACTAAATAAGCTATAGTACATTAAAAATGTACAATACAAATTGGAAGTAAAACATCTTAAAGATAAGTTTACAGGGATGATAGTGCTCACACTAATAAAAAGCAGTGTCATTAGTTGTGAATGTGTTTCTTTTTGGAAATTTTACATTCCTTTGTTTTGAAAGATTGGCAGACTTTGAAGAGTTAAAAAGATAATACCGAAATGTGAAGTTTGGTAGTTCTAACTGTTTTGTACTTTTTTTGACCACTTTAGAATTTCTCATTCTAATAAGATAGTTTCCAGGTCTGTCTTATGTGCAAGCTTTAAAGGATGCCCTCTTGCCAATTCATGTACTGGAAGATCAGTTGTCAGATTAATACTGTTTATGGCAGAAATGTAAACTGTATAAACTGATGAACCTCAGCTAATCAGTATTACTTTGTAGATCACCATGCCTACCACATTTCAAACTCAAACTGCCTCTAGGTGTCCAAATGTATTTGTTTGAGTTTGTTTGTGTTTCCCTCAGCTTGATGGTAATTGTGGTGTTTTTAAAATGCAGATGTGATGCAATATTCTTATTTTCTTTGGATCAAAGCTGGACTGAAAATTGTATTGTGTAATGATTTTTTGTGTTCTTAATGTTATTTGGTACTTAAGTTGTAAATAATGTCTACTGCTGTTTATTCCAGTTTCTACTACCTCAGGTGTCCTATAGAGTTTCTTCTGCCAAAGTTCACTTTCACAATGAAATTATATTTACTATGTGACAGATTCTTAAGACTTCCAGGGCTTAAGGGCTAACTTCTATTAGCACTTTACTGTGCAAGCAAATTTTACAGAAATCTCTGGGTTAAGAAATTTGGCTTCATTGTATCATTTGTTATTTTAAATATATCAAGATATTTTAATTAAGTTTTTACCCCATTGAACCAATTTTATATAGTATAATTTGTACCTATTTTGGTGTTTTTTCTTTATAGTAAATAAAAGTTTTTGAAAAAATTTTGTCCTTTGCTTATTTTAATGTAAATATGTTCAATTTAACAATGTGAATAAAATATTTCTGGTACACTTCACTGTTTATACACAATTTCATATGCATCACTTGATATAGTAAGACTTTGTTTCTAATATTAAATGACATGAATATTGGCTGATACATGTATCTGTCCTGGTTTCAGCTGGGATAGAGTTAAATTTCTTCCTAGTGCTGTGTTTTGGATTTAGTATGAGAAGAATGTTGATAACACACTGATGTTTCTAGTTGTTGCTAAGTACCCTGCTAGTCAAGGACTTTTCAGCTTCCCGTGCACAAGAGGCTGGGAGGGAGCACAGCCAGGACAGCTGGCCCAGCTGGCCAACGGGGTATTCCATACCATGTGATGTCATGCTCAGTATATGAATGGTAGGCATGTTCCAGGAAGTAGCGATTGCTACTTGGTTATCGGTCAGCGCAGGTGGTGAGCAATTGCATTGTGCATCACTCATTTTGTATATTTTATCATCATCATCATCATCATTATTATTATTTTCCCTTTTCTGTTCTATTAAACTGTCTTTATCTCAACCCACAAGTTTTTCTCACTCTTACCCTTCCGATTCTCTCCCCGTCCCACTGGGGGAGGGGGATGGGAGTGAGCGAGCGGCTGTGTGGGGTTTGGCTGCCTGCCAGGTTAAACCACGACAGTATCTTAGGTATATCAATGAAGGATGCTTAGATAAAGGGCAGCAACAAACACTAAATATTTTTTAATTGATAATAAAGGTAGGAACTGCTCTGTATCTATGAACCTCATTTTGTTTATGCCCTTAGATCTAACATTAAATTTTGCATTACAGAAATGTAACTATTAATTGCCAAGTCAAGTGAGTTGATTTGGTTAGATAAGTTCTGGAGCCATTGAGGTGTATCTTGGAAGTTAATCTGCTATTTTATGGTTTTCAGTGAAATGATTCTGTTGCTTCTGATTAGCAAACATAAATCTTTCCTTATTCAGGCAATCTGAATACGTATTGCAAAACTAGGGCTTGTTTCAGTTGCTTGTCTTTCTCCTGATTTTTTTTTTATATTTTTAAAATTAATTGATTTTTGGATAGTTGAAAATTAAGTTCAAGTGTTCTATAGCCTCTTTTGTGACTATTAAATTCTACATTTTGAAGGATCAGTCTATATTCTCCATTACTTATGTGATTTTTCTGTAAATAGAGATGAACATATCAATTCACCAGCAAAACTTGGCAGCAGCAATATTCACTTAAATTCCAATATCTGATTTTTAAAATCAGAAAAATGTATTAACTGAAATGTCAAGGAGAACATATGGTGAGGATTAAAAGATAAATTGAGTGTAAGGTATTTTTCCTTAATTTGATTTACTATAAAACTCCTGAATTTTACAGTACTGTGTGGTAGTTATAATGTTTCAGTCTCCTTTTTAGGAACAAGGGATGGCAGAGATCACCTGTCTCCAGCAGTTGGCAGTAAATGTCAAAGACACCTACTTATGGAACCAAATGTCTTCATTTGCAAAGGGCATATTCAGTTCTTCCACAGGCAAATAGTAAGTTATGCCCATTTTGGTTTCTCTGGTGGGAATAATATTATGTTGAGTTCTATGTGACCATCATAGGTTTGAAGTCTGACAGTGTTTCATCTTTGCAAGTTCTCATTGAAAGGCAATGATTGCTTTCAGAGCATGTTGGAATGTCATGAGGATCATGTATTTCCTCTTCTTCATCTGGGTGGGTAAACTCATGCATGGTTGTTCTGTCCTGACTGTGCCCACCTCCTGAGACACTATTTCCCTTACTAACTTTTCTCTCATTGCTTAGTGTTCCTTGCTGAGCTGAATCATGAATGTGTGATAGTCTTGCTTTTAAGAGCTACTATATATATATACACACACACACACTGTGGCAAACATGCATGTTGTTTTCTTGTTAAGGCACACAGCTGCTGAAATTCAGAATTTCAGTTGCGAATGGCTACCTTTCTTCCATGTCATTACCAAGAAAGTCCAGAAGATGGAAGGAAAGCACTTTGAGCCAGCCAAAGGCTGAGGCTTGCCCTGATGTACTGTGCCATTTCCTTTTATTTCCCTCAGTTATTTCAGTTTGCAGTATATCATTGCTCAGTTCCTGTTCTTGGAAAAATGTGCAAGACCAACAATAGAATTAAAGTGAATATGGAATAAATCAAGAGGCAATTTATAAATATTTGCAAGGCTCTGAGATGGGAAGTGAATTCTCCTCCTTGTTTCATTGCTTTTGGTGGGTCTGGCTCAAAATCCCAAACTCTCGGCAAGAATTCAGATCCAGACTTAAGAGTTAAGCCTTGACAGTAACTTGAGGCTTGCTTTCTCTATTCACTCAAAAACCAATTCCCAAACACTAGCTGCTTATGATTATTTTTTTAAGCTGGTTTCCTAAGAAAGATATATGTTATGTTCTGTCTTGTTTTCCCAATAACTTTTTACTTCATTGGCAGATTTTAACTAAAATTGCAGATCAGGAGCAGCATTTAAGATACAAGTTTTATGAAAGTAGGTGCCTAAGCAGAGAAGGGAGACTGAGACAGAACAGTGACCAAGGAGATCATAAGATTACTCTTATCTTGATATCTCTTAACAGGTTCTAAACTTATGATGTGTAAAGAATAATTTGGGGGCCTTTGTCAGAATAAAGTACCTTGCTCATAAGAACACTAAGTAAGGCTTGGGTGGGTCATAGCATGTAGTCCAGGTTGTGTTAGCACTCTAGTCAAGGTTTATGAACAATGTTGTATCACTTTTTTTAATCTCATTCTATGAAGTTGATTGATAAATGTTTTTATCACCCTCCCCAAATGTTACTCCATTTGCATATGGGCTGATATATGTAAACTTACACCTAGGTACCAACACATAATGTAGTTAGTTAATTTTTGAAGATCAATTGCTGAATGATTGTTTTCTTTGCTAGATTTTTTGGTTCATTTTACAGACAATTGATGGTAGAATGTGGCACCAAAAGAATTTTTGCCCCCACCCCACACACGCTTGAGTCCTAAATGCTCATGATCTGTAAATATATTCCTTTTGTTAGGTTTTTTGTAAATCATGCAGACTGCTTCACATCAGTAAGTGGGCTTATACGTTTCAAGCTGCAGTTGCTTATGATGCTACAAAGTATAACTCATGTCTCCTTGTCACCAGGGCCAAAAACTATTCAAAAGTGGACAGAAATGTTAACAGGTTTCAGCTCTGGGCTATTGATCTACTCCTATGAAGTGGATTATCTGAGGTGCTAACAGTCTTCAGTGTCAGTAGATGCAGGCACAGTATAATTTTGGAAAGGTGAGCTGATGATAGTGTTTGGATTGCCCCTGAATGTAGAATTGTCAAGGAGGTGGGGTTCAACTGCTGCTTCTAGCTCTTTTTTTTTTTTTTTTAAACTCGTTTTGGTATCAGATCTTGCCTTTTTTTGATTGTTTAATAAAACACAGAAGGTGCATGTAACATCTTTTAGATAAATATGTGTATGTATTTACATATATAAATATGCACCCATGGGATACAAGTTTTCTTTTCCAGTGCCTGCAACTCTCCCTTTTTTGGTGCAAATATATCATGACTTTATATGTAGCATCCTATGGTTAACTAGCTCTTCATGTGCTGTCAGCTGTTGAAGAACAGAGTCCCAGCTGCACTTGAATCCAGTTTCATCGATGAACAACTCCATCTTGGCATTAAAGTTTCTCATGGTCCTTGTGAGCTGCCTTCTCTCCTTCAGCTTGGAGCCCTGCGGGCTGCTCGCCCTGCACGCCCCACCGGCCAATGGCAGCTCCGCACGCAAATACGGCCGCGCGTCCGGAGCAGGGATTAGCTGGGCCGGCTGCGCGGGCGCGACTCGAGAGAGAGCGTTGCCCAGGACGGCTGTGAGGGAGCGGGTGCAGCTTGCCCGGCGCCATGCTGCGCGCCCTGCGGCGGCGCTGGGGCGCCTACACGTACCGTTTCGTGCCCTAGCTGGACCTCAACCTCCGCCGCAAGCGCAGGTGAGGCGGAGGGGCAGGCCCTAGACAGGCGGCAGCTCCCCCAAGCAGCGGCGAGGCCGCTTAGGGGGAAGTCCGCCCCGCCGCCCTTTCTGCTCTCCAGTGGGGTGAGGTGGTGGCCGAGCCGGCGCCGCCTGGTGGGTTCCCGCAGGGTTTTCCGGCCGTTTTCCGGCCTTGAGTAGCTGCTGGAGGTGGGGGAGAGCTCCCCTCTGCGGGCGAGGGGCTACCGTGGCTGACCCCACTTCCCCACCGTTCTCGGGAATGATCGGGGGCACCGCAGGAGCTAACTCGGGTTTTTCACTGGGACGTGGCTGCTTTGTAAAAGTGGTTCAGCCTTCTGTGTCACTTCGCTGGCGTAAAACTCGAATACTTGGATTCTTTAGAACGGTATTTAACATGAAAATCAGAGCTGGAAGTAGCCAGATAGAAATTTATTTTTTTTCTCCCCCTCCCCCCCCCCGATAAGATGGCTGCCATCTTCTCAAAAGTAAAAGTAGTGCTTGAATTTAAATGAGTAGGACATCGTTGTAACATAAATTAAAATGTCCCTAGTCAGCATAATATTTGTCCTCTCCTCATTTAAAGTGTAATGAGCTTATATTTGATTATCAAAATTGATTTAAAAATATATATATTTAATTTTCGGTATGTTTGTCTCTAAGAGCTCAGTGGGGTTTAACCTACTTGTGTTGCTGTAAATACATCAGATGATGGTTTTATAATAGGACCGGTATGAAAGAATATTCTTTACAGTTTGGGTTTGTTTAAAACAATAGTGTAGATAACTTGCTGCTGTAAAATGACTCTCCTGAATTTTATTTAGGAAAAATGTAATCTTAAGACTTTTTTTTTTTTTTTAACAGGACCCTCTGATATGTTCCCAAGACAAAATTATCTCTGATGAAGATGTCCTTGAAACACTACTGAAAATATTTAAAGCTCTGTTCATAAATTATTTCAGTAGACAAATGCATATCTTGGCCTTCCTTCCAGAAATTAAATGTAAATATCTGGGATTACTGACTGTTGAGCAGAAATGATCAAAAGTAAATTCATGTAACTATCAGAGTGTGCTGGTTTTGGCTGGGATAGAGTTAATTTTCTTCATAGTAGCTTGTATGGGGCTATGTTTTGGATTTGTGCTGAAAATAGTGTTGATAACACACTGATGTTTTAGTTATTGCTGAGCAGCGCTTACACAGCGTCAAGGCCTTTTCTGCTCCTCAGACTGCCCTGCCAGTGAGTGGGCTGGGGGTGCACAAGGAGTTGGGAGGGGACACAGCTGGGACAGCTGACCCCAACTGACCAAAGGGATATTCCATACCATATGATGTCATGCTCAGCAATAAAAAGTTGGGGGAAGAAGGAGGAAGTGGGGGACGTTCGGAGTGATGGCGTTTGTCTTCCCAAGTAACCGTTACGCGTGATGGAGCCCTGCTTTCCTGGAGATGGCTGAACACCTGCCTGCCGATGGGAAGGAGTGAATGAATTCCTTGTTTTGCTTTGCTTGCGTGCACGGCTTTTGCTTTCCCTATTAAACTGTCTTTATCTTAACCCACGAGTTTTCTCACTTTTACCTTTCTGATTCTCTCCCCCATCCCACCCGGGGGGGGGGAGTGAATGAGCGGCTGTGTGGTGCTTAGTTTCTGGCTGGGGTTAAACCACGACACGGAGTCAATGTGTGTTTAGTCCAGAGGAAGTTCTGTTTAATACACTAGGGTTCAGTATTACTCGAGACCGAAGTTCCCTGGTGTCTGCTGGAACTGGAGTCTTTGGTAACAAAGGTTTTGTACTGAAAGGGATGGTTGTATCTACATATCCTTGTAATGAAATGTTCTTATCTCTAGTTAAGTTAGATGTGATTTCTAACCATCTAATTATAGAATACAAAAACTCTACACTAATTTTTTTTTTGTCTACGGGTTCTATTTCTGTCATTCCTTAACAAATTCACAGATTAGATGAATGAGAATATTTCTGTATAAACTGACTAGAGTTATATTGGAAATAAGGAAAGCAATATTTGGGGGGAGGGGGGTAATTTTGTTTCTTAAAAAAAACAAAAAAAATTTCCATACTCAATGTCTGATTTCTCAGCTGCTAGAAAAGTTGTTCCAGATTCTTTAAACACAAATGCATGGGAGCAATTTCAAGCAGGTGAGCAATCCTTTGGGGTTTCTGTTTTGGATAAGGATCTGAAAAATGGTGTTTTGAGGTCTCCACACAGATCAGCAGACAAGATTATGAATGTTACTAAAGTATAAAAATACAAACTGGAGAATGAAAAGGTCAGGTTGGACGGGGCTCTGAGCAACCTGATCTAGTTGAAGATGTCCCTGCCCATGGCAGGGAGGTTGGACTAGATGACCTTTAAAGGTCCCTTCCAATCTAATAATAAAAAAAGAATATACAAAGCAAGTGATGAACGATGCAATTGCTCACCACCTGCTGACCGATGCCCAGCCAGTCCCCGAGCAGCAGTCACTGCCCCCTGGCCAACTCCCCCCAGCTTATATACTGAGCATGACATCATATGGTATGGAATACCCCATTGCCCAGTTTGGGTCAGCTGTACTGGCTATGCTCCCTCCCAGCCTCTTGTGCACCTCCTCGCTGGCAGAGCATGGGAAGCTGAAAAGTCCTTGACTTTATAAGCACTACCTAGCAACAACTAAAAACATCAGTGTGTTATCAACATTCTTATCCTAAATCCAAAACACAGCACTATACTAGCTACTAGGAAGAAAATTAACTCTATCCCAGCCGAAACCAGGACACAGAATTACAAATCTTTTTAAGAAATGCAAGCAAATATAGTTCCAAGAAATGTGAAGGAAGAACAGAGAAGTGCTGATTTTCCAAACATGCTTTAATGGAAGAGACTTCGACTAAGAAAAGGGTTTATTACTGCTACTACTATTTTATTTTACTTTATTTCAGTTCTTATCTTATTAAACAGTTCTTATCTCAACCCATGAGTCTACTCACTTTCTCACATCTTCCGATTCTCTCCCCCATCCCACTGGAGGTGTTGGGGGGAGTGAGTGAGCAGCTGTGTGGTGTTTAGTTGCTGTCTAGGGTTAAACCACAACAGTCCCTTTTGGCATCCAACATGGGGCCCGAAGGGTTTGAGATAATAACAGATTAACCAGAGTGTATTAGAAGGAATTTGTGTCTGTTAACAGTTGCTGGTCACTATATTGATTCATCTGTTCTCGATATTAGTTTATCTGATCTGTGCCATGTTGGTTTTTTTTGCTGTACCTGTTAAAGATTGGTGTTGGTTTTTGCAGTTTGCTGTGCTCTGCAGTGATTAGTGATGTTTTGCCTGGGAGATTTGTTACTAAAACACTGGTCTTGAGTGTAATCTGGTATTTGGGTTTTGTACTGAAACTGTTACTGTACTTTGGGTACCACCTCATGGAGACCATTAGGAATTATACCTCTTCCTCTGAGAGGTTTTTTATGGAGGAAAATACAGGATGGCACCTTCACTGCCGCCTTCTATGACGTTTTCTCCTTTATTATAATAACTTTTCAGTATCTTCAACATCTATGACATTTTCTTCTTCATTACAATAACTTTTTAGTATCTTGAACATCCTTGGATAGATAAGATACTTCTATTGGTATTTCTTGGGAATATTGTTTTGGTTTTGTCCAAGGATAATAAGCAATTTAAGAATGTCATCCAGAGATCTGCCCCAAGGCTGGATAGTTATGAGTGGCAGGGTGAGTGGGATAGCATAGGGAAGTACCTAGGATGGTGGGCACCCCCAGTGTTTTGGAACTTCACCCCTGAACAAGTGCAGGATCCTGAAATTTAGTAGAATATTTGGAAGAAGTATGCTGTCACCCTGGCAATTCAGGGGAGACACAAATCACTGCAATGTGCTGGGGCCTGGCCCATGCCTACCGAGCCCTGTTTAACACTATTCAGAACCCTCAAGGGAAAGAGAAGGTCTCCAGATCTGATGACAAAACGACAGGCACTGTGGCTACTCTGACCCACGCAACAGAGAACCAACTCATGCTGGTATCAGTCACCCCTCTACAGAAGAAGAAATACACAAGAAAATCACTTAATTTAGTAAAGGATGAAGATGAACCAGGGCCATCATGACAACAGGAGGAGGAAGGGGCAAAACCTGTAAATGAGATGGTAACCACTCGATCCCTGTCCCTGAATGAGCTGAGAGATATGTGAAAAGATTTCAGTCCTTGTCCAGGTGAGCACATTGTGACCTGGCTGCTCCGATGCTGGGATAACAGGGCCAGTAGCCTGGAATTCGAGGGTAGGGAAACCAAGCAGCTGGGATCCCTTTCTAGGGAAGGGGGCACAAGCCCTCAGCCTCTGGAGGCAACTGCTGTCAGGTGTGAAGAAAAGGTATCCCTTCAAGGAAGATGTTATATGCCACCCAGGCAAGTGGACCACCATGGAGAGAGGTATCCAGTATCCGAGGAAATTAGGCATGCTGGAGGTGATTTATAGTGACCTGGACAACGACCAAATGCTCAAAGATCCAGATGAAGTCCAGTGCACGCGACCCATGTGGCAGAAGTTTGTACGGAGTGCACCAGCATCACATGCAAACTCATTGGCAATAATGACCTGGAAAGACAGAGAGGAACAAACGGTGGATGAATTCGCTGGCCAACTCTGGCAATATGAAGAAAGTCTCTCTTCCTCCCTACGGGCCTGTGTCTCTGCTCTGGAGAAACTGCCAGACATGATAGCCGAGAAACTGTCCCGGGAGTTCCAGCAACTCAAAGAGGATATCTCCTACTACCCACCTGTACGGACCAGTATCTCAGCCATTAGGAGTAAGCGTCCCTCTACTCAAGAGAGAAGATATAGAGGGTACACACCCCGGGGCACCCTGTGGTTGACAACCGGGTTTACTGGACTGTGTGGATTCGATCGGCCGGTCACGAGCGGTGTTCCCCAGGGCTCAGTACTGGGGCCGGTCCTGTTCAATATCTTTATCAACGATCTGGACGAGGGGATCGAGTGCTCCCTCAGTAAGTTTGCAGATGACACCAAGTTGGGTGGGAGTGTTGATCTGCTCGAGGGTAGGAAAGCTCTGCAGAGGAACCTGGACAGGCTGGATCGATGGGCCGAGGCCAACTGTATGAGGTTCAACAAGGCCAAGTGCCGGGTCCTGCACTTGGGCCACAACAACCCCAGGCAACGCTACAGGCTTGGGGAAGAGTGGCTGGAAAGCTGCCCAGAGGAAAAGGACCTGGGGGTGCTGGTTGACAGCCAGCTGAACGTGAGCTGGCAGTGTGCTCAGGTGGCCAAGAAGGCCAATGGCATCCTGGCCTGTATCAGAAATAGTGTGGCCAGCAGGACTAGGGAGGTGATCGTGCCCCTGTACTCGGCACTGGTGAGGCCGCACCTCGAATACTGTGTTCTGTTTTGGGCCCCTCACTACAAGAAGGACATGGAGGTGCTGGAGCGTGTCCAGAGGAGGGCAAAGAAGCTGGTGAAGGGCCTCGAGCACAAGCCTTATGAGGAGCGGCTGAGGGAACTGGGACTGTTTAGCCTGGAGAAGAGGAGGCTGAGGGGAGACCTCATCGCGCTCTACAACTACCTGAAAGGAGGTTGTAGCGAGGTGGGTGTTGGTCTCTTCTCCCAAGTAACTAGCAATAGGACGAGAGGAAATGGCCTCAAGTTGCGCCAAGGGAGGTTTAGACTGGACATTAGGAGAAATTTCTTTACTGAAAGAGTGGTCAGGCCTTGGAACAGGCTGCCCAGGGAAGTGGTGGAGTCACCATCCCTGGAGGTATTTAAAAGACGTGTAGATGAGGCCCTTAGGGACATGGTTTAGTGGACATGGTGTGTTGGGTTGACGGTTGGACACGATGATCTTAGAGGTCTTTTCCAACCTGTATGATTCTATGATTCTATGATTCTATGATGGCCTGGCACATCAGACCCACAGGAGTATAAGGCTCTCGTAGACACCGGTGCACAGTGTACCCTGATGCCATCAAGCTATGAAGGGGCAGAACCCATTTGTATTTCTGGAGTGACAGGGGGATCCCAAGAGTTAACTGTATTGGAGGCCGAAGTGAGCCTAACCAGGAATGAGTGGCAGAAGCACCCCATTGTGACTGGCCCAGAGGCTCCCTGCATCCTTGGCATAGACTACCTCAGGAGAGGGTATTTCAAGGACCCAAAAGGGTCCCGGTGGGCTTTTGGTATAGCTGCCCTGGAGACGGAGGAAATTAAACAGCTGTCCACCTTGCCTGGTCTCTCGGAGGACCCTTCTGTTGTGGGGTTGCAGATGGTTGAAGAAAAACAGGTGCCGATCGCTACCACAACGGTGCACCGGCGGCAATACCGCACCAACCGAGACTCCCTGCTTCCCATCCATAAGCTGATTCGTCGACTGGAGAGCCAAGGAGTGATCAGCAAGACTCGCTCACCCTTTAACAGTCCCATATGGCCAGTGCGAAAGTCCAATGGAGAGTGGAGATTAACATTAGACCATGGTGGCCTGAACAAAGTCACGCTACCACTGAGTGCTGCCGTGCCAGATATGCTAGGACTCCAATATGAACTGGAATCAAAGGCAGCCAAGTGGTACGCCACAATTGATATCGCTAATGCGTTCTTCTCAATCCCTTTGGCGGCAGAGTGCAGGCCACAGTTTGCTTTCACTTGGAGGGGCGTCCAGTACACCTGGAACCGACTGCCCCAGGGGTGGAAACACAGCCCTACCATTTGCCATGGACTGATCCACACCGCACTGGAACAGGGTGAGGCTCCAGAACACCTGCAATACATTGATGACATCATCGTATGGGGCAACACAGCAGAAGAATTTTTTGGGAAAGGGGAGAGAATAGTCCAAATCCTTCTGAAGGCCGGTTTTGCCATAAAAAAAAGTAAGGTCAAGGGACCTGCACAGGAGATCCAGTTTTTAGGAATAAAATGGCAAGATGGACGTCGTCAGATCCCAACAGATGTGATCAACAAAATAACAGCCATGTCCCCACCAACTAGCAAAAAGGAAACACGAGCTTTCTTAGGCGTGGTGGGCTTTTGGAGAATGCATATTCCAGATTACAGCCTGATCGTAAGCCCTCTCTATCAAGTGACCAGGAAGAAAAACAATTTCAAATGAGGCCCTGAGCAATGACAAGCCTTTGAACAAATGAAACAGGAGATAGTTCATGCAGTAGCCCTTGGGCCAGTCCGGGCAGGACAAGATGTAAAGAATGTGCTCTACACTGCAGCCGGGGAGAATGGCCCTACCTGGAGCCTCTGGCAGAAAGCACCAGGGGAGACTCGAGGTCGACCCCTGGGGTTCTGGAGTCGGGGATACAGAGGATCCGAGGCCCGCTACACTCCAACTGAGAAGGAGATATTGGCAGCATATGAAGGGATTTGAGCTGCTTCGGAAGTGGTTGGTACTGAAGCACAGCTCCTCCTGGCACCCCAACTGCCGGTGCTGGGCTGGATGTTCAAAGGGAGGGTCCCCTCTACACATCATGCAACCGATGCTACGTGGAGTAAGTGGGTCGCACTGATCACACAACAGGCCCGAATAGGAAACCCCAGTCGCCCAGGAATCTTGGAAGTGATCACGAACTGGCCAGAAGGCAAAGATTTTGGAATATCCCCAGAGGAGGAGGTGATGCGTGCTGAAGAGGCCCCACTGTATAATAAACTACCAGAAAATGAGAAGCACTATGCCCTGTTCACTGATGGGTCCTGTCGTCTTGTGGGAAAACATTGGAGGTGGAAAGCTGCTGTATGGAGCTGCTGAAGGAGAAGGTGAATCGAGTCAGTTTGCAGAGGTGAAAGCCATCCAGCTGGCTTTGGACATTGCTGAACGAGGAAAATGGCCAGTCCTTTATCTCTATACTGACTCCTGGATGGTGGCAAATGCCCTGTGGGGGTGGTTGCAGCAATGGAAGCAGAACAACTGGCAGCGCAGAGGTAAACCCATCTGGGCTGCTGCACTGTAGCAAGATATTACCGTCCAAGTAGAGAACCTGGTTGTAAAATTACGTCACGTGGATGCTCACGTACCCAAGAGTCGGGCCACTGAAAAACACCAAAACAACCAGCAGGTGGACCAGGCTGCTAAAACTGAAGTGGCTCAGTGTTGTGGTATAACCCCAGCCAGCAAATAAACCCCACGCAGCCGCTCGCTCACACCCCACCTCTGGTGGGATGGGGGAGAGAATTGGGAGGGCACAAGTAGGAAAACTCCTGGGTTGAGATAAGAACAGTTTAATGATTGAAATAAAACAAAGTAGAACAGTAATAATGAGAACAACAAGAATAGCAGAATATACAAAGCAGGCAATGCACAGTGCAACTGCTCACCGACCGCCGACCGCATGTCACGAAAGGGGGCAAGCTCCCCCGACACCCCTGGTTTTTATACTGAGCATGATGTCACATGGTATAGAATACCCCATTGGCCAGCTGGATCAACCACCCCGGCTGTGCTTCCCCCAACACAGGTTCCCCTGCACATGGCAGGGCATGGGAGGCCGAAAAGAGAAACCACATTCTCCCCGGTGCAAGCACCGCCCAGCAACAGCCAAAGCGTCAATGGGCCATCAACGCTCCTCTCCTACCAAACCCAAAACACAGCACACCCCCCAAGCTACTGGGAAGAAAGTTAACTCTGTCCCAGCTGGAACCAAAACAGTATCCACCCCTTATTCTATACCATCTACATCATGCCCAGGTCTCACATTTTTCGAATACATTCCAATTAGTCACCACTACATTTCCTGCCTTTTTATATATACACACACAGAGATATCATTCCTTGAGTCCATGGGCCATCCCTCTAAAATGTCCACTGAGTTCATTTAGTCCATGACTTTGGGTTCCATCTGTCATAACAGTCTTTCAGGGCAGGAGAGATGGTGTGTGGTGTTAGACTGTTGCATGCTGAGGCCAGTTTGGTTCCATTATCACTGCGCTCGTCCGGTTCTATCATCGTTGCATTTGCTCGGTTTCATCGGAGTTCATTCTTCATTAATCTGGGCGATTCTTACTATAATACTGTTAATATGGCATATAGTAACCATAGAAGTGATGACATACAGCATTATATAGTAAGTAACATCATCCAATTCAGTTCATCGGCTATTTTCACCCAAAATTAAATCCCCTTGAGGTACACACCGGACTTCCCCATCCTTTCGCATTACCCACCAAGTGCACCCAGGTCCTTGAGCAAAAGCAATCCCAGGAATTGGTTTTCCCTTGCCCAAGGCAGGAGTAACCCTGACTGTCTTCCCCAGCATATTTCTTATGTGCACGACAGGGACTTTATCCCCCTCCACAGTACGTAAGAGTTTTGACTGGGCAGGGCCAGCTCGATTGGCAGATCCCCTAGTGTTGACTAACCAGGTGGCCTTTGCTAAATGTGTATCCCAATGCTTGAATGTCCCACCACCCATTGCTCTCAGCGTAGTCTTTAGCAGTCCATTGTAACGTTTGATTTTCCCAGAGGCTGGTGCATGGTAGGGGATGTGATAGACCCACTCAATGCCATGCTCTTTGGCCCAGGTGTCTATGAGGGTGTTTCGGAAGTGAGTCCCGTTGTCTGACTCAATTCTTTCTGGGGTGCAATGTCGCCATAGGACTTGCTTTTCAAGGCCCAGGATGGTGTTCCGGGCAGTGGCATGGGGCACAGGGTATATTTCCGGCTTCCACCATGGTGAGCACATAGCCCTTGCCTTGGTGGGTTAGTGGGAGTGTGATATAATCAATCTCCCAGGCCTCCCCATATTTCTATTTCAACCACCGTCCTCCATACCAGAGAGGCTTTACTCGCTTGACTTTTGCAGCACGTTTCACATTCACGGATAACCTGTGCAATAGTGTCCATGGTCAAGTCCACCCCTCGATCACGAGCCCATCTATATGTTGCATCTCTTCCTTGATGGCCTGAGGTGTCATGGGCCCACCAAGCTAAAAATAATTCACCCTTATGTTGCCAGTCCAGATCCACCTGAGCCACTTCAATCTTAGCAGCCTGGTCCACCTGCTGGTTGTTTTGGTGTTCTTCAGTGGCCCGACTCTTGGGTACGTGAGCATCTACATGACGTACTTTTACAACCAGGTTCTCTACTCGGGCAGCAATATCTTGCCACAATGCAGCAGCCCAGATAGGTTTGCCTCTGTGCTGCCAGTTGTTCTACTTCCACTGCTGCAACCACACCCACAGGGCATTTGCCACCATCCAGGAGTCAGTATAGAGATAAAGTACTGGCCATTTTTCTCGTTCAGCAATGTCCAAGGCCAGCTGGATGGCTTTCACCTCTGCAAACTGGCTTGATTCACCTTCTCCTTCAGCTCTTTCTGCAACTTGTCGTATAGGACTCCATACAGCAGCTTTCCACCTCCGATGCTTTCCCACAAGGCGACAGGACCCATCAGTGAACAGGGCATAGTGCTTCTCATTTTCTGGTAGTTTATTATACAGTGGGGCCTCTTCAGCACGCATCACCTCCTCCTCTGGGGATATTCCAAAATCTTTGCCTTCTGGCCAGTTCGTGATCACCTCCAAGATTCCTGGGCGACTGGGGTTTCCTATTCGGGCCCGTTGTGTGATCAGTGCGACCCACTTACTCCACGTAGCATCGGTTGCATGATGTGTAGAGGGGACCCTCCCTTTGAACATCCAGCCCAGCACCGGCAGTCGGGGTGCCAGGAGGAGCTGTGCTTCAGTACCAACCACTTCCGAAGCAGCTCGAACCCCTTCATATGCTGCCAATATCTCCTTCTCAGTTGGAGTGTAGCGGGCCTCGGATCCTCTGTATCCCCGACTCCAGAACCACAGGGGTCGACCTCGAGTCTCCCCTGGTGCTTTCTGCCAGAGGCTCCAGGTAGGGCCATTCTCCCCAGCTGCGGTGTAGAGCACATTTCTGACATCTTGTCCTGCCCGGACTGGCCCAAGGGCTACTGCCTGAACTATCTCCCGTTTAATTTGTTCAAAGGCTTGTCGTTGCTCAGGGCCCCATTTGAAGTTGTTCTTCTTCCTGGTCACGTGATAGAGAGGGCTTACGTTTTGACTGTAATCTGGAATATGCATTCTCCAAAAGCCCACCACGCCTAAGAAAGCTTGTGTTTCCTTTTTGCTAGTTGGTGGGGACATGGCTGTTATTTTGTTGATCACATCCATTGGGATCTGACGACGTCCATCTTGCCATTTTATTCCTAAAAACTGGATCTCCTGTGCAGGTCCCTTGACCTTACTTTGTTTTATGGCAAAACCGGCCTTCAGAAGGATTTGGACTATTCTCTCCCCTTTCTCAAAAACTTCTTCTGCTGTGTTGCCCCATACGATGATGTCATCAGTGTATTGCAGGTGTTCTGGAGCCTCACCCTGTTCCAGTGCGGTGTGGATCAGTCCATGGCAAATGGTAGGGCTGTGTTTCCACCCCTGGGGCAGTCGGTTCCAGGTGTACTGGACGCCCCTCCAAGTGAAAGCAAACTGTGGCCTGCACTCTGCCGCCAAAGGGATTGAGAAGAACGCATTAGCAATGTCAATGGTGGCGTACCACTTGGCTGCCTTTGACTCCAGTTCATATTGCAGTTCTAGCATGTCCGGCACGGCAGCACTCAGTGGCGGCGTGACTTCGTTCAGGCCACGGTAGTCTACTGTTAGTCTCCACTCTCCATTGGACTTTCGCACTGGCCATATGGGACTGTTAAAGGGTGAGCGAGTCTTGCTGATCACTCCTTGGCTCTCCAGTCGACGAATCAGCTTATGGATGGGAATCAGGGAGTCTCGGCCAGTGCACTGTTGTGGTAGCGATTGGTACCCGTTGTTCTTTGAACTTCAACAACCCCACAACAGAAGGGTCCTCCGAGAGACCGGGCAAGGTGGACAGCTGTTTAATTTCCTCCGTCTCCAGGGCAGCTATACCAAAAGCCCACTGGGACCCTTTTGGGTCCTTGAAATACCCTCTCCTGAGGTAGTCTATGCCAAGGATGCACGGAGCCTCTGGGCCAGTCACAATGGGGTGCTTCTGCCACTCATTCCTGGTTAGGCTCACTTCGGCCTCCAATACAGTTAACACTTGGGATCCCCCTGTCACTCCAGAAATACAAATGGGTTCTGCCCCTTTATAGCTTGATGGCATCAGGGTACACTGTGCACCGGTGTCTACTAGAGCCTTATACTCCTGTGGGTCTGATGTGCAAGGCCATCGAATCCACACAGTCCAGTAAACCCGGTTGTCCCTTTCCTCCACCTGGCTGGAAGCAGGGTCCCTCTAGTCCTGCTCATCTTATTCACCACCCACTTACTGTAAGTATGAATCAGAAGTCCCTTTATTAAGGTCAGAAGTGGAATCAGCCCTTCTTCTCTGTCTGGGGAACTGCTCACTGGAGACTGGAGCAGCAGTTTTCCTGGAAGAACCCCCTTTTGTGGTTGTTTTTCCTTGCAACTCACGTACCTGTGCCTGTAGGGTTGAGGTAGATTTTCCATCCCACTTCCTCATGTCCTCTCTGTGGTCACGCAGGTAAAACCACAGGGTGCCCCGGGGTGTGTACCCACGATGCCTCCTCTCTTGAGCAGAGGGACACTTACTCCTAATGGCTGAGACACTGGCCCGTGCAGGTGGGGAGTAGGACATATCCTCTTTGAGTTGCTGGACCTCCTGAGACAGTTTCTCCACAGCAGAGACACAGGCCCATAGGGAGGAAGAGAGACTTTCTTCATATTGCCGGAGTTGGCCAGCCAGTTCATCCACTGTTTGTTCCTCTCCATCTCTCCAGGTCATTATTGCCAATGAGTTTGCATGTGATGCTGGTGCGCTCCGTACAAACTTCCGCCAAATGGGTCGGGTGCATTTGACTTCATCTGGGTCTTTGGGTAACTGCTCGTTGTTCAGGTCATTATAAATCACCTCTAGCACGGCTAATTCCCTCAAGTACTGGATACCTCTCTCCATGGTGGTCCACTTGCCTGGGTGGCATATAACATCTTCCTTGAAGGGATACCTTTCCTTCACACCTGACAGGAGTCGCCTCCAGAGGCTGAGGACTTGTGCCCCTTGTCCAATTGCTTTGTCAATGCCCCCTTCCCTAGAAAGGGATCCCAGCTGCTTGGCTTCCCTACCCTCTGATTCCAGGCTACTGGCCCCGTTATCCCAGCATCGGAGCAGCCAGGTGACAATGTGCTCCCCTGGACGACGGCTGAAGTCTTTTCGCATATCTCGCATCTCATTCAGGGATAGGGATCGGGTGGTTACCATCTCATTTATGGGTTCTGCCTCTTCCTCCTCCTGTTCTCATGATGGCCCTGGTTCGTTTTCATCCCTTACTAAACGAGCTGATTCTCTTGTGCATTTTCTTTTTTGTATAGGGGCGACTCATACCGGCATGGGTTGGTTCTCTGTCGCAGAGTAGCTACCGTGCCTGCCGTGGGGGGTGGGGTAGCCACAGGGCCTGTTGCTTTCTCATCAGCTGCAGAGACCTTTTCTTCCCCTTGGGGGTTCTGAGTGGTGTTAAACAGGGCTCGGTAGGCATGGGCCAGGCCCCAGCACATTGTAGTGATTTGCGTCTCCCTAGAATGGCCAGGGTGACAGCATACTTCTTCCAAATATTCTACTAATTTTTCAGGGTTCTGCACTTGTTCAGGGGTGAAGTTCCAGAACACTGGGGGTGCCCACCGTCCTAGGCATTTGCCCATGCTATCCCACTCGCCCTGCCACTCATAACTATCCAGCCTTGGGGCAGATCTCTGGATGACATTCTTAAATTGCTTACTAACCTTGGACAAAACTGCAACAATATTCCCAAGGAGTACCAATAGATGTATCTTAACTACCCAGGGATGTTCAAGGTACTGACAAGTTATTTTAACGAAGGTGGCGACATCATAGAGGAAGGTAGTGAGAGTGCCATCCTGTATTTCCTCCATAAAAAACCTCTTGGAGGAAGAGGTATAATTGCTAATGGTCTCCATGAGGTGGTACCCGAAATACAGAAACGGCTTCATTACGAATCCCAAATACCAAACAACCCCCAATGCCAGTGTTTTAGTAACAAATCTCCCAGGCAAAACATCACTAATCACTGCAGAGCACAGCAGACTACAAAACCCAACTCCAATCTTTAACAGGTACAGCAAAAACAAGTGCATGGTGCAGATCAGATAAATTAATATCGAGAACAGATATAAATTCCTTAATATGCTCTAGTTAATCTGTTGTTATCACAACCCTTCGCTGCCCCATATTGGGCACCAAAAAGGACTGTCGTGGTTTAACCCCAGCCAGCAAATAAACCCCACGCAGCCGCTCGCTCACCCCCCTCCTCTGGTAGGATGGGGGAGAGAATCGGGAGGGCACAAGTAGGAAAACTCCCGGGTTGTGATAAAAACAGTTTAATAATTGAAATAAAACGAGGTAGTACAGTAATAATAACAATGAGAACAACAACAATAACAGAATACACAAAGCAGGCAATGCACAATGCAACTGCTCACCGACCGCCGACCGTGTGTCACGAACAGGGGTGAGCCCCCCCACACCCCTATTTTTTATACTGAGCATGATGTCTCATGGTATAGAATACCCCATTGGCCAGCTGGATCAACCACCCCGGCTTTGCTTCCCCCACCCCACAGATTCCCCTGCACGTGGCAGGGCATGGGAGGCCGAAAAGAGAAACCAGAAGTCTCCCTGGTGCAAGCACCACCCAGCAAAAAACAAAGCATCAGTGGGCCATCAATGCTCTTCTCCTACCAAACCCAATACACAGCACACCCCCCAAGCTACTGGGAAGAATGTTAACTCTGTCGCAGCCGGAACCAGGACACTCAGGTGGATCTGGACTGGCAACATAAAGGTGAATTATTTATAGCTCAGTGGGCCCATGACACTTCAGGCCATCAAGGAAGAGATGCAACATATAGATGGGCTCGTGATCGAGGGGTGGACTTGACCACGGACACTATTGCACAGGTTATCCATGAATGTGAAACATGCACTGCAATCAAGCAAGCCAAGCGAGTAAAGCCTCTTTGGTATGGAGGACGATGGTTGAAATATAAATATGGGGAGGCCTGGCAGATTGATTATATCACACTCCCACAAACCCGCCACGGCAAGCGCTACGTGCTCACCATGGTAGAAGCAACCACCAGATGGCTAGAATCATATCCCATGTCCTATGCCACTGCCCGGAACACCATCCTGGGCCTTGAAAAAGAAGTCCTATGGCGACATGGCACCCCAGAAAGAATTGAGTCAGACAACGGGACTCATTTCTGAAACACCCTCATAGACACCTGGGCCAAAGAGCATGGCATTGAGTGGGTATATCACATCCCCTACCATGCACCAGCCTCTGGGAAAATGGAACGATACAATGGACTGCTAAAGACAACACTGAGAGCAATGGGTGGTGGGACATTCAAGCATTGGGATACACATTTAGCAAAAGCCACTTGGTTAGTCAACACCAGGGGATCTGTCAGTCGAGCTGGCCCTGCCCAGTCAAAACTCTTACGTACTGTAGAGGGGGATAAAGTCTCTGTCGTGCATATGAGAAATATGCTGGGGAAGACAGTCTGGGTTACTCCTGCCTCTGGCAAGGGAAAACCCATCCGTGGGATTGCTTTTGCTCAAGGACCTGGGTGCACTTGGTGGGTGATGCGAAAGGATGGGGCAGTCCGGTGTGTACCTCATGGGGATTTGATTTTGGGTGAAAATAGCCAATGAACTGGATTGTATGATGTTAATTGCTATATAATACTGTATGTCATCACTTCTGTGGTTGCTACATGCCATATCAATGGTATTGCAGTAAGAATCACCCAGATTAATGAAGAATGAACTCTGATGAAACCGAGGAAAGTGCAGCGGTGATGGAACCAGAACTGGCCTCCGCATGCAACAGTCTAACACCACACATCATCTCTCCTGCCCTGAAAGACTGTTCTGATAGATGGAACCCGAAGTCATGGACTAAATGAACTCAGTGGACATTTTAGAGGGATGGCCCATAGACTAAGGGGATGATATCTGTGTGTATATATCAAAAGACAAGAAAGGTGGTGGTGATTAATTGGAATATATTGGAAAATGTGAGACCTGGTCATGATGTAGATGGTATAGAATAAGGGGTGGATACTGTCGTGGTTTCAGCTGCGATAGAGTTACATTTCTTCCTAGTGCTGTGTTTTGGATTTAGTATGAGAAGAATGTTGATAACACACTGATGTTTTAGGTGTTGGTAAGTAGTGTTTACATAGTCAAGGACTTTTCAGCTTCCCATACCCTGCCAGGTGCACAAGAAGCTGGGAGGGACCATAGCCAGGACAGCTTACCCAACTGGCCAGCGGGGTATTCCATACTATATGATGTCATTCTCAGTATATAAATAGGGGGCGTGGTCCAGGCAGTAGCGATCGCTGCTTGTGTATTGGTTGTCGGGTGGTGAGCAATCGCATTGTGCATCACTCATTTTTTATATTCTACCATCATTATTATTATTATTATTATTATTATTATTATTATTATTATTTTCCCTTCCTTTTCTTTTCTATTAAACTGTCTTTATCTCAATCCACGATTTTTTTTTTTTTTTTCCGATTCTCTCCCCCTGTCGTGGTTTAACCTGGCAGGCAGCCAAATACCACGCAGCCGCTCACTCACTCCCCCCACCCCCCGCAGGACGGGGAGAGAATCGGAAGGGTAAGAGTGAGAAAAACTCGTGGGTTGAGATAAAGACAGTTTAATAGGGAAAGCAAAAGCCGCGCACGCAAGCAAAGCAAAACAAGGAATTCATTCACCACTTCCCATCGGCAGGCAGGTGTTCAGCCATCGCCAGGAAAGCAGGGCTCCATCACGCGTAACGGTTACTTGGGAAGACACACGCCATCACTCCGAACGCCCCCCACTCCTTCTTCTTCACCCAGCCTTATATGCTGAGCATGACGTCATATGGTATGGAATAGCCTATTGGCCAGCTGGGCCAGCCGCCCTGGCCACACTCCCTCCCAGCCCCCTGCACATCTGGCAGGGCATGGGAAGATGAAAAGTCCTTGACTAGCATAAACAATACCTAGCAACAAACAAAACATCAGTGTGTTATCAACATTATTCTCATACTACATCCAAAACACAGCACTATACCAGTTAATAGGAAGAAAATCAACTCCATCCCAGCCAAAACCAGGACACCCCCGTCCCACTTTTGGGGACGGGAGTGAGCGAGTGGCTGTGTGGTGTTTGGCTGCCTGCCGGGTTAAACCAGAACACTACCATACCTAGCCTCTAAGTGGCTCTTGGAGCCTGCATTACACTAAAGATATCCTGCCTTAAGTAGCATCCAGAAAGGTTGCTGGAGTAGCAAACCAGGTATTGACTGGCACAAAGCTCTGTCCCGTGAAACTGTTACTTCCAGGTCCAATGTCCATGTAAAGAAAGTTCCCTTCTTCCTGCTGGACAGATGGTGATTTTCTCCCTGTTTGTATTTATGACACATCTTGCCACCATGAAGATTTTTTTCAAGATTTTTTTTTTAACTGTACAAGCAAATGTATGTTAGCAATGTTTAGCAATGCTCTAAGTTATCCCTGGCACTATGCAAATTGTGCCCCTTCATATACATGTTGATAATCAGGTCACCCTGTTTAATGCAATAAGGATGAATTAAAGCTCCTATAGTTGGCTGTGTATCTCTTGTGTAAATTAAAAATAGGACTTCAGAGGAGTGTAGTAGCTCCTGACAGAGGCATGGTTTTCAGGCTTGATGAAGCATCTGGTCCTTTTGCAGCAATACATTGAATATTTTTACACATTTTAAACCCTATCTAAGAATGTCTCAGTATCAGAGAGACTTGGGTTTTTTTTCTTATTTCTAGAAAAAGCAGCCAACGTGTGTTATCAAGAGTTTGATGTGCTGGGATATTTTTCAGTAGAAGTGAAACAGTATCTACCAAACATCGTCTACAACTGCAACATAGAGAGGTTAGTAGTGAATCAAAGAGCTCATTGATTTGTATGATACAAAGCATGCTGTATGTGTGAAAAAGACAAACATGGTTGAAGAAGAATATTACTCCATATGAAGATGAGTTACAAAAAAGTGTGTACCTGTGTAGAAGATTTATCTTTTTGAATAGACCGATTTTAAGTGATTTACAAGACTATTTCTTTTTGTTCCTTTTTCCATATTTTCGCAAATGAGATTAGCATAGCTCTGAAGATGCGGTTTTACAAGCAGTGGTTACACTACAGTGTAGTAGTTTTGTAGTAGTAGTAGTTTTGTTTGGAAATGTGGGAAAAGTGACAATTAGATGAATATTTACAAGGAGCTGTCTGCAAGTGAGTGTCCTGTACCGGTATGTAGTCAAGAATAACTTTGAAGCTTTGATAAAGTAAGTTGTAATGTTGGTCCTGAATTTAACACACCAAAGTAATTGTACTTCTGGTCCAGTTGCTACCTTCAGGGACCAAATTAATCCTCTTCATTTAGAGGATGTATAAGGATTTTAGAGCAGATCATCTAGACTCGTAATGTAATTCTGGAGCTATTTTAAAACTCTGAAATTTGGTTAGAGAGAGTTATGGTGCATATTGGAAAAACGGCTTTTCTGATTAACCTTAGACTTTGTTGAGGCAAGGTTAAAGATGCACTTGTAAACTGCAGATAAATAAATAAATGCTAATAAAAGAAGAGGTAAGACTGAACTTTCAGGAAGCCTGGATGCTGTACACCTGAGGTGTGTAGTGCTTGTCATTCTGAGACATCAAGCAAGGAGAACTTTTTTCTAATTACTACACTGTTGTTAACTGAATTAATAGATTCAAGACTGAAGAAATCTGTGTCATTAAAATACTTATTGTGTGTGTACTTCAAGCTTCATGAGCATTTTTACACAGTGGAGGGCTGTAGCTTTACCATTTAGAAAGCAAGCTGCAGGCTTGTATTTCCCTGAAAATACTCCACATTTGATGCAGAGGTAAAGGTTTAACTGTTTACATCATTAGGTTCTCAGCTATCTACTGTTGTTGATATTATCGTTTATTGGTGTTCAGCTGTCCATACAATATCTCATAAAATGAAAACATAAGTTCTGGACATGTTATTTAATCTTCTAGTTTGCACAGTTGTCTATAATTGTGGCTCAGTTTTAATATTTTGCCATTTCACTTCTCACACTTACAATGGACACAATTTGTAAAAATTACTTCCTTCTCGTGAAGTATTCCTCAGATGATCCTCAGTAGTTTACAGTAATTACTAGTTCTTGCTCTGGTTTTCTTGGAGTTGGTTCCATTCTCTTTGGTATCTGCTTCCTTTTAGAAAGTATTTCAATGAAGCCAGTTGTCCAAATCTCTTATGAAGCCCTTTGGACAGTGCTAATATGCACTTCTGATGTGCCTGCATGATGCGCTGTCATCAAGAGGCCAACTTCAGCCACTTGCTTTAGCTATGCCTGTCTTGGGGTAGCAGGAAAGATGCTATGATATCTTGAGGCCCTGTCCAACCCTAGTTTTAGTGGTTCAGTGGAGGTTTCCTGGCATGTGGCAACTTGCGTAGCCTTTATTCTCAAAGAGAGAGAGAACTTCATGTTGCAGCGTAGCTGGAGGAAATAATGCCAAGTGTGCTGTGTATTTTTTTTTTATGAGTTACTTGCATAAACAGGGCCAGCCATTCCCATGTTAATTCTTGCTGCTGTCTGCAAACTGCCTTCAGAAAGTAAACAAAAAACAGCTTATCAGTCTTTGGGTCTGGCTAAACAGCTTTCTTGGGAAAGAAAAATCAGCCCAGTATTTTACTGCAAAAGTCCAAGCAAGCTTCCCAATGAATTTGTGGTTGGCATAAGCTCATGAGAAAGGAGGAGCCGGGAAATGGCGTGCTCTAACAAATCTGGTAGTGATTGCCACAGCCAAGGTGCCTTGCTTAGCTGCAGAAGCATCTAGTCTCCTTTTCAGAATTCAAAGCTTTTTGGTGTCTGTGTTATTTGGTCTCCTTCCAAGCCTGAACCTTGTCTTTCATATTCATCTGGAAGTTCTTCTCAGATTTAAGATTTAAACAGCAGAGCTATGAGACAGTGGCATGTGGCTCAGCATGGGTTGTACAAGCTTTATGAAGATGCTGGGGACAACTTCTAGTGGCAGTCCTTGTTGTGTCTTCACTGTGGTAACAGATCAGAGCAGGTGGTGATCTCCAGTCTACTGAAGAGGATGCTCCTCCTCCATCACTCTGAGGATCCCTTCTCTCCTGAGCTGGGCCTTTTCCCCAGCTCTCTCTGGGAGGAGGTTATTGGGCATCTCTTCATCTCTGAAGAGGAGGCTGGTTGTCAGGGTGCCTGCAGTGTTGCTTAGCTCAGCAGGTCAGGGTTTATGGGTAGGTGGGGAATACTAGTCTCAGCATGCCAGAAAAGGCAGGTGCTGTTCATGCTTCTCCAGGCTGAGATGCTGTCATGCAAGGGCATAGATTACTTCAGCTGTCTCATTATACACTTGTTAATAATTATTAAATGACCAGATTTGAAAGTATATTCCTGTCTGACAACTGTGGAAATTAGGTTTACAACTCATTTATTGAGAATGATTTGCTTTACTGCACTTGCTGCCTCTTGTTAATCAAGCTACTGAAGTTAGTGAAGGGAGCAGCAGTATGACTGTCCTGCACCAAAAGGTTTACTTGGAACAGGTGAGACTGAGGACTGCTTGGTTGGCTTGCTGAGAACAACGAGGCACGGGGTGCACCATGTCTGGAAAGGCACCCCAGTTCCCAGAAGAGCTCACCCCCTGTCATGGAGGGGCAGAGCAGCCAAGAAGCTTGCATAAGGTTATGTGTTTGCAATTTCTGTAACTCCCTTTGCAGCCTGCTTAGGTGCAGGGATAAAATGTTGGCAAAGTGAGGAGAACGGGGATCAGCATGCAAATTAAGAGAAGCAGTTTAGTTAAACGCTGACATGCTGACATCGGTCGAATTGCTGACAGAAAGGATGGTCGTTTAAAGCAAGGCAGAGCAGTACCTCTCAGTGTCTGAGGACAGTACGTCAGGGAGTTGGGAAGATGAGGAGATACCACTGGGAGAGCCAGAGCAGAGAAGTACAGGTCAGCCCAGTACTAGGACTATTTAATCAGGGCTGCAGAATAGTAGTGGGATTTTTGCTTGCTGATGCACAACCACGAGTATGATTTAGAGTAGCTGGACAGCTTTCCTGGCTAGTGCACTTGTGTTTGAAATCCCTGTCTGCATGGGAGTCCACCATGAAGGACTGGGCTGGGAGGCGATTGGTGGCAGCTCAGAGGTGGCCACCTTCCCTCAGGGATTTGTTCTCGGAGCCGTTTTATCTGTCACCACTGCGTGTGGCCGCGGAGAGTGTGATCAGGGCAAACGTCTCCCTGCTGCGGCACTTCAGATTTGGAAGGACTGAGAATGAGTTTGTCAGGCACTGAAAAAATAATCTGTTAAACTACTGAAGGGTATATATGTGTGTGTGTGTATACATGAATATATATATATATGTATATTCATATATATACACAGGTATGTTTCTATATAAATATACATATATCTAACTGGGACTTGTGTAGCAGCTACCATTCCCCAGGCAACTCCCATGGCACTCTGATAGGGGGGGGGGGGAAGGTGTGAGTGTGTGTAAATGCTGCTGCTCATCCTTCCCTCCTCCCTTGTTCTCAAAGCCATCATTCCTTCCTGGCCACTGCTCATAAGACCCTACTGTGAGCTGATCTGACTTGCTAAACATGGTAACAACAAAAAAACCCCTAGGCTTTCTCACTTGTTTTGTTTTCTGCTATTGCAGTGAGTTGAAACAGCTCATAGAGGGGTCACCTATAGTTGGTGGCTGTGAGTTGCTAATTTGACTCACTGGATCTTGTGAAGCCATGCTTTAAGATGCTTTCTTTTTGCATATAAAGGTGATGCTGTACTTACCTGACAGCTCCCTGTTGCCTATCAGGCAGCTCTGCTCCCTGGCTGCATATTCCTTCCCCTGTGCTAGTTCTGGAGCTCACCTGATGACACAGATAGCAGAATCAATAACTGCACCAAAAGGAAGTGATGTTCTTCTGCCAAGTTAATGAATTGAGTTAAATCTGGTTGCGTAGCAGGCAGATGTGTGCCAGCACTAAGGCACAAAGGAGAGGGTGGGGAGAAGCAGCCACACTGCAGGGCAGGAAGAGGCCCATAAATTCAGCATAGCACAAAAGCAGCAGGAGAGCATGTTTTTGATGAGGCATCCTGGCCTCCTCCCATATTGCAAGGCCAAGATTTGCTAGAAGCTGTAAATTGCTTTTCCCTGCAGCGAGGGAAGAAAAATCCAAGAACGAGTGAAAAGTGTTTTAGCAAACTGGTCGCTGGGGTTTATGTTTCTAGTCTTTGCCACCTTGCATTTTGTAGACCTTTTATGCACCAAATAGCCAAGCACCATAAAGATTTCAGGGGCTGCTTATCTTTTTAGTGGCAGAAGTGGATGTGTCCTGAGATTACTTTGATGGAAATATAAGTAGCTAAAGTAACTACTGAGTTGAGGGGGAGGGAGAGAAGTTTACATTGTATATACATATACTCAATATACTAAAACCATTTTTATGACTCCAGCATTGTATAGCTAACAGTTAATTGCATCAAAACAAGAAAGGACTAGATGGGGTTGGTCATTATGATTTGTTTTGTCTAACAACATTGATCTTTATGCTAAACAACTGGAAAAAGGGGGGTGCAGCTTGTCACCAAAGGTTTTTGGATAGGTATTTCGTTTTGCAACTTGTATCAACCATCATTGAAAATGCTTATCTTGCACCTCTTCATCTTAGCTCCTGGCGAAAGGGAAGCAAAGCTCATTTAAATTACTTGGCAAATTACTGCTTTTGCTTTTCAGATTTATATCAGCTTGCACTCCTATCTAATTAAAAAAAAAAAAAAAATCCTTTATTTCCCTGAAGTGTTATTGTGCCAGCCATTGCAAAAACAAGCATGCTAAGCCTAGGAAACCACAGCACTAAATAATTCTGGCCTTTGACAGAAGTGTAAGATCTTAGAAATAATACAGTGCTTTTCAGGGTCCAAGATTAGTGTTCATTTTCTTGAGGAAAAGGGAAAAAAACCCCAAACAAACAAACAAACAAGCAAGCATTTCAAATAGTCTAATTTAACCTGACATGGATTTAAGGTTTTGGGCAGGTTTTCCTACACAAGAGAACAGGAATGTATTCCCCACAGCTTACCATGTAGTTTGAATTCTGGGTTATACTGCTGTGATCTGTTATTCTGGAGCTCTGTTTAAGTCCTACCTAAGTTTTTGCTATGCTTAAGCCATAATGTTTGTATATCTCTGCATGTTACTTTTTCACTCTTCCCTTTCATACAATCATAGAATCGTTTAGGTTGGAAAAGACCTTTAAGATCAACACGTCCAACCATACACCTAACATCGCCAAGTCCACCACTAAACCATGTCCCTAAGCACCTCATCTACACGTCTTTTAAATACTTCCAGGGATGGTGACTCAACCACTTCCCTGGGCAGCCTGTTCCAAGGCTTGACAACCCTTTTGGTGAAGAAATTTTTCCTAATGTCCAATCTAAACCTCCCTTGGCACAACTTGAGGCCATTTCCTCTCGTCCTATCGCTAGTTACTTGGCAGAAGAGACCAACACCCACCTCGCTACAACCTCCTTTCAGGTAGTTGTAGAGCGCGATGAGGTCTCCCCTCAGCCTCCTCTTCTCCAGGCTAAACAACCCCAGTTCCCTCAGCCGCTCCTCATAAGACTTGTGCTCCAGGCCCTTCACCAGCTTCGTTGCCCTCCTCTGGACACGCTCCAGCACCTCCATGTCCTTCTTGTAGTGAGGGGCCCAAAATGGAACACAGTATTCGAGGTGCGGCCTCACCAGTGCCGAGTACAGGAGCACGATCACCTCCCTGCTCCTGCTGGCCACACTATTTCTGATACAGGCCAGGATGCCATTGGCCTTCTTGGCCACCTGGGCACACTGCCGGCTCATGTTCAGGCAGCTGTTGACCAGCACCCCCAGGTCCTTTTCCTCTGGGCAGCTTTCCAGCCACTCTTCCCCAAGCCTGTAGCGTTGCATGGGGTTGTTGTGGCCCAAGTGCAGGACCCAGCATTTGGCCTTGTTGAACCTCAGACAATTGGCCTCGGCCCATCGATCCAGCCTGTCCAGGTCCCTCTGCAGAGCCTTCCTACCCTCGAGCAGATCAACACTCCCGCCCAACTTGGTGTCATCTGCAAACTTACTGAGGGAGCACTCGATCCCCTCGTCCAGATCATTGATGAAGATATTGAACAGGACCAGCCCCAATACTGAGCCCTGGGGAACACCGCTCGTGACCGGCCGCCAACTGGATTTAACTTCGTTGACCACAACTCTCTGGGCCCGGCCATCCAGCCAGTTTTTTACCCAGCAAAGAGTACACCCATTCAAGCCATGAGCAGCCAGTTTCTCCAGGAGAATGCTGTGTGAAAGAGTGTCAAAGGCTTTCCTGAAGTCCAGGTAAACAACATCCACAGCCTTTCCCTCATCCACTAGGCGGGTCACCTGGTCATAGAAGGAGATCAGGTTGGTCAAGCAGGACTTGCCTTCCATGAACCCGTGCTGGCTGGGCCTGATCCCCTGGTTGTCCTGCACATGGCTTGTGAGCGCCCTCAAAACGAACTGCTCCATAACCTTCCCCGGCACCGAGGTCAGGCTGACAGGCCTGTAGTTCCCCGGATCCTCCTTCCGGCCCTTCTTGTAGATGGGCATCACATTTGCTACCCTGTAGTCCACTGGGCCCTCCCTGGTTAACCGGGACTGCTGATAAAGGATTGAAAGTGGCTTGGTGAGCACTTCAGCCAGCTCCCTCAGTACCCTTGGGTACTTGTGAGCGTCCAGGTGGTGTAGCAGGTCGCTAACCATTTCCCCTTGGGTTATGGGGGATTCATTCTGCTCCCCGGCCCTGTCTTCCAGCTCAGGGGACTGGGTACCCAGAGAACAACTGGTCTTACTATTAAAGACTGAGGCAACGAAGGCATTTAGTACCTCAGCCTTTTCCTCAGCCTTTGTCACTGTTTCCCCCACATCCAATAAAGGATGGAGATTCTCCTTAGCCCTCCTTTTGTTGCTAATGTATTTATAGAAACATTTTTTATTGTCTTTTACTGCAGTAGCCAGATTAAGTTCTAGTTGGGCTTTGGCCCTTCTAATTTTCTCCCTGCATAACCTCACGACATCCTTGTACTCCTCCTGAGTTGCCTGCCCCTTCTTCCAAAGGTCATAAACTCTTCTTTTTTTTTTCCTGAGTTCCAGCCAAAGCTCTCTGTTCAGCCAGGCCAGTCTTCTTCCCTGCTGGCTCGTCTTTCGGCACATGGGGACGGCCTTTTCCTGCACCTTTAAGATTTCCTTCTTGAAGAATGTCCAGCCTTCCTGGACTCCTTTGCCCTTCAGGACTGCCTCCCAAGGGACTCTGTCAACCAGTCTCCTAAACAGGCCAAAGTCTGCCCTCCGGAAGTCCAAGGTAGCAGTTCTGCTGACCCTCCCTCCTTACTTCTCTAAGAACTGAAAAAACTATCACTTTGTGATCACTATGCCCAAGACAGCCTCCAACCATCACATCACCCACAAGTCCTTCTCTGTTCACAAACAACGGGTCCAGCGGGGCACCTTCCCTAGTTGGCTCACTCACCAGCTGTGCCAGGAAGTTATCTTCCACACACTCCAGGAACCTCCTAGACTGTTTCCTCTCCGCTGTATTGTATTTCCGGCAGACATCTGGTAAGTTGAAGTCCCCCACGAGAACAAGGGCTAGCGATCGTGAGACTTCTCCCAGCTGCTTATAGAATATTTGATCTGTAACATTAGGTAGAGTGGTAGTGTGCACTTCAGCAGTACCCAGAGTATCTTAAAATGTGTGCAGAGTTATTGCTAAATAATTCTGAAAAGGAAGTAGCAAACATAATGCAGATGCATGAAAAGCTTTACAAGTAAAGAAAGGTTTCCAGACATTTATTTCTGGAATTGTACACCAGGTATTAAAGTACAACAAATGCAAAATAATGCTAAAAAAAAACAACCAGTCAGTGTTTATGTACAAGTATTAAAACCAATGCAGCAATAGCGACTTCCTCTTGTACATCTGATATTAAAAACATGTTCCGATTGTCACTAAATGTTGTTGTTATGCACAGGGTACTTACTTTGAACTGAGAATAACTGGAATCTCTGTTTTGTTAAGAGGACTATAACCATACCTACTGTATTTTACAATTGATAGTATTTTCCTTCTTCCAATGAAAAATAGGAATAAAAAAATAGTAACCTTGTCATTATTTTATAAATTACTGTATTTTGTTTCCCCAGCTGTAGACAACGTGCTTGTGGTGCTGGGCAAATAGTGTCCCTGTTGGTCAGTTTATCCATTAGTTTACATTCAGAGTTGAAATATTCACCTAAAGCCTTTGGTTAAATTAAGTAGTATCAGTATGTTCTACTGGATCTGAAGTTTTCATACATTTTTGACCCTCTGTTTTAAAAATTAAAAACAGGAAACAATTGCACAATTCATTGACCTAATCATACACAATTTAGTATCCTTCAAGTAAATTCAGCAGTTTGGTCATGACAAGAAGAAAACTAAAGATTTAAAAACCTAGCATGAGAAGATGACATATGAGTAACCAAAGTAAAAGTATTGCTATAATCACAGCACCAAGTTACACTTCTAAATTAATCAGCTATCCTCTTCAGATTCCCTGTACATAAAAAGGACACATTTACCAACACTGCAATTGCCCATTATGGATTTTTGGTTTGTTTGTATGAAGAAGTAGTATGGCAGAGGACAAAGAATTCATCATAGTTTGTTATAAGAATTGTGCTTCACCATCAAAGAAACAAGGCAATATAATTTCTTCATATGGTTGCAATTCAGTTATCTTCATGCTGACTTTCAAAACGCAATTCTTTTAATAAACAGTAACAAGTTCTCCATTTTAAATGTTTAAACTGAGAGAAAAATAATTAAGTCCAGCTTCTAAAAGAAAAATTCAATAAATAGCTATTTTACATGGATAAAGTCATAGTGGTACAAATTTCTGAATGTCACATCAAGCATGCACAAAAATGTTACTGTACACAGAAGTAGTCAGAAAATATTGAAATAGATATCTAAAAAGATATGAAGAATTTACATATTTACAAAATCTTGCAAATTATTGCCTCATTTTAACAAGGAATTAAAAGTAAACGACACCAGCTAGCTAGCCAACAGGCTAAATAAGATCAGCATTTAAAAAAAAAAATCTATTAGACTAGCTGGAATTCATTTTTCTCTCATCATTTTCTGAATTTTGGTCAAAAGTCTTTATTAAATAACTAAAGTGTCCATTCAACTTGCTGACAACCCAAACCTTAGACAAGTCTCTGTCTACATTAAGAGCCCAGCAATGCATAGATAAATTGAATATATTACTGCATCAGCTAATGAGAATGGGCACATTCATTTAAGTGCAACTGGTATAAGCATTCAGTCATCTTTGTATAATGATTTTTTTTTTATACAGACCAGCCACTCACTGTAAACCCATAAACTTGAATGTATAACAATGAAGGATTATGGCCAGTATTTTACAAAATTACATAAAATGTGTTGATTCATAAACAAAAGAAACAAGGTACACAGTTCAGCACAAAACACAGCAACAAGAAGCTGACAACTTGGCTAAAAATGTCAGAGTACAACACAGGGCCAAGGCTACCCATTATTTACTGTGTACTTACTAATTACATATTTCAGTTGTATAAGTTAAGAAGCGATTACAAAATTATCTTTGCTCTTGTCCACTGTGCTAAACTAATTTGTTTTAATATGGTAAATGTGCTATTGCATAAACGCTTCAAAGCAATCTTCATTACAATGCTGTAAAGAAAACTCCATACGCTGCATCCAAAACTCAGGATGTCAATGCAGTTCACAGTATGCATAATAAATACCCTCTTCCCTTTCAAACATTAAAGTCACTACTTTCTAATTCCTCAGCATAACCTTGAAGCAACTATTACAAATATCAACAACACAAGCTTAATCACTTCAATAATGAAAACAAGTTAGTGGCAATTAAATTTGTAATACGAACAGTGCAAAGAAAAAGTATGGAGGGAAAGGGGTAATCCTACCAAAGTAATGTTCTCCTGCAAGAATTAGAACAAACATTTGCAAGACAAACTTCGTGGATGGCTAAATTGCACTCAATGTTCAAAATAAAAATTTACTGAAGTTAAATAGTTGCTTTTATGGGAAACATTTTTACTCATCCTTTCTTATTTGACCAAGGTTGTGAAGTGCCATTTTTGAGCCAGTGACTTGCCAAAACAAATAAATGCAATCCACACTGAAGAAAAACTTTCAAATACATACTTCAAGGTTCTACTACTTCTATATAAACTAGATAGTCCCTCAAACCTGTAACACTTTGAACTGCAGTGCTCCAAACAATTTAAGATGTCTTCCAAAATGTAGACTGTTTGTTTAGTGGTAAATCCTAAGCTGTGCAGACTGTAGCTTTATACATCAGCTGCCTTAGGAAAGTTAAGTTATACAGGTGCATTAATCTTCAAAGTCGTGGACAAAACCCATCCAAATACAATAGTCTAAAATGCATCTGTTTAAGCCAGTAAGTTTAAAGTACACAGATACCTCTGGCAGCATAATTACTTCTGTGTAAGGTAGCCATGGCCTATAATTTTGCAACAGTATCCAAGTGTAGGTCTTTGTACTTTACTCATATTAAGTCCCTTGTGCTAGCTTCCACTAAGATGAACTTGCTGTTTTTTAAACTGAAGTGCTCTAGTTTAGTATCACATGAGAGAAGGTTCCATTTAAAAAACATCCTTGTATGTTTGTGCAGTTTAACTTAAAGAAACCCATCCCTGCCTTTATAAGAAAAAAAAAAAATGCTACATTGAGCAGGGATCAGGATCAGTACCTGTAAACATTGTTATTACACTGCATCTGTTACGGCAAAAGTAACTTAAACTAAAAAGCCACTCCAATCAGTTCAGAACTTCTGTGCTGGTTTTGAAATGGTGGCCTCTGTCTACAGGCTTTAAAAAAAAAAAATTGAAGCAGAGCTTAAAGCTGCACCACAGAGTTCTCTTAGTCCCAAACTCTGCCGAACATTTCCACATTTATGGACTGAAAAAAGAAATTACTCTTGATAAATCAAGATATAGTTCTATACATAAAAAGACATCACTGATGTCATAAAGTTCAAACTTCCAGTGAAAGACTAAGCAAACCTGATAGCTCCCATCAAGTTTACTACTACTGCATAAAGTACCCACTGTTTGTTTAGTTTTCCACAGTCATTCTGAGTGAAGGGCAGTATGTTGGTGAAGAGCATGGGTGTTGATAAAACCATTTGTCTCATTTGCAGATAGACTGCTGAAGTCAGCCACTGAAACAGCCATTTTGGCACTGGTAATATGGTGTGTGTGGTTCTCAAAGTCCACACCAAGATTATTTACAGAGACATCATTCATGAAAGATTCTGGAACAGCAATTCCCATTTTCAATCTCTTCGCAGGTCTTTCTGTCTCCTCACTGCACATGTTCATTGGGTTTAGCTCTGAATGATAAAAGCCAGTCTCAAATAAATTAAAACAATCACTTTCACCATTGCTAGGCAAGTTAAGCAATTCTTCTGTTCCAACAGGCACATGATTAACTGGTGCTCGGGGTAAGCTGTCCATAGGAGGAAAGGCATCATCCAGGCAGTTCACATCTGAAGTGTGGCAGACTGTAGCTACACTGTTTGTCAATGCTGGAAAAAAAAGATGAACACAAAATGTAAATGAAACAGTTGTTTATATAGTTACAACAAGGGTGGTGGTGGTTGTTTTTTTTTTTTTTGGTTGGGTTTTTTTTTGTTTGGTTCCCCCCCCCCTTGATTTACCTGTCAACTCATTGGCAGTGATAGAGTTCAGAATGCTTAGCTGTTGATCAGGAATGGTTTCTGTTCGAGTATTAGATGTTAAGGCTGAAGAATGTACTGCTCCACCAAGGGCTTCTGCTTCATCTACCAAACGATCCATGTAGTCCCTTAAAGAATATGGCATTCATAATGGGTTATTTAACAGGAAAACAAGGCCTAAAAATGATGATGGATTTAATTTCAGTTGCCATAGCCACTGCAGCATTACACTGCAATGACAGGAAGAAAAAAAAAAAATCTTCTACATTTACGATTTGCAACATAAAACATATTCCAAGAACGTTTTACTTACGTAACTCCTGGATGATGGTTATATCTCTTCTTTCCAAATCTTGTTTGCTGAGCAAAGTAATCATAACGTTCTGACTTTTTCCACATGTAATAGAAAGCCACACACTCAGCAACTGTTCTGGTTCTTACCTAAAAGAAGGCAAGAAGAATTGACAAGATTAATGCAAAGAATTATGTTTTGTCATCTCCCCAGTCCCCATATTCCTGCAATATTGTTAGTTTTACTGTTCTAGTATCTGGAACAAACCAATTAAATCAGGAGACTTGAAAGAGATCTACAGTTTCAAATTTCTTTACCGAGAGGGTAGTCAAACACTGGAACAGGCTTCCTAGAGAGGTGGTCGATGCCCCAAGCCTGTCAGTGTTTAAGAGGCATTTGGACAATGCCCTTACTAACATGCTGTAACTTTTGGTCAGCCCTGAAGTGGTCAAGCAGTTGGACTAGATGATCACTGTAGGTCCCTTCCAACTGAAATAGTCTATTCTATTCTAAATAAGTATTACATCTGTTCTATTCTACGCATTATTGTTGTTTGTTTGTTTTTTTTTTTTAAACTAGATTGAAACTGTATCTACATCTGAAGCATTTCATTTCATAACCTATATAACAATTTTTTAAACTACAATACAGACTCTCTCTTAAGATAGAAAAAGCTGAGCAAATCAATGACCCAAGAGAAGTGAAGCAGAAAAGACTTTGGGTACTTAGACAAATCCTGGTCCATAGTGAGATAGATCAACTCACATGCTTTGTTGCATGTTGGAAAAAATATTTTTAAATTATTTCTTTGTATCTCTGGTGAATTACTGTTTATTGGTAAGGTCCATTTAAAATTTGAACCACCCAAATATTTATTATAGGACAGGTTAAGCCAAGTGTAGAGTAGGACTAGCTGACTGTTGTTGAACAGCAACCACAACCCTATAAAGTTTACCTGAAATACAACAAAAACACCAGTCTCCTAAAGAAAAAACTTGTCATGGTTTAACCCCAGCCAGCAACTAAGCATCACACACAGCCGCTCTCTCACTCCCCCCCCAGCGGGAGGGGGGAGGAAGAATCGGAAGGGTAAAAGTGAGAAAACTCGTGGGTTGAGATAAAGACAGTTTAATAATAATAATAATGGGGGGGGGGAATAAAACCCAAGAAAAACAAGCGATGCAAAAGAAAACAATTGCTCACCACCAACCTACCGATGCCCAGCCAGTCCCCAAGCAACGGCAGCCCCTGCCAACCTTCATCCCCCAGTTTTATTGCTGAGCATGATGTCATATGGTATGGAATATCCCTTTGGTCAGTTGGGGTCAGCTGTCCCAGCTGTGTCCCCTCCCAACTTCTTGTGCACCCCCAGCCTACTCGCTGGCAGGGCAGTCTGAGGAGCAGAAAAGGCCTTGACACTGTGTAAGCACTGCTCAGCAGTACCTAAAACATCCCTGTATTATCAACACTGTTTCCAGCACAAATCCAAAACACAGCCCCATACAAGCTACTATGAAGAAATTTAACTCTATCCCAGCCAAAACCAGTACAAAACCTCCAGGTGGTATCAAAACATACAGGAGATGTACAGAAAGTTTGGAAACATCCATATTGTCAACTGTACCAAATGATACGTATATCTGATCAAAAAAAAAAAAAAAAAATCCAATTCCTATTCTTCAAGAACAGAGGAGTCGATCGGAAGCAATCCAGATCAAGATTAGAACTCCTTCATTGGCCAGAAACCAGAGTACTGATGGATGACTACACTTTCTGAAAACACAAAGAACTAAGCCTGTTTCTGTAGAATTACACCTTCCTGGTGACAAAAATAATTAAAGATGCATTTTCCCCTCCCACAGCCATGGTATGGAAATACTATACTTCTAGGAGAGGCAGACATTTAAACTAAATTATAATATAAATGCATAAATGGAAGTAATGTCAACATAAATCGATTTCAGAGATAATATATCGACTCATCTTGCAACGCCTAGCTTTTCCAATGACATCAGAGGTAAAATAAGCACAAAAATGCCAAGCTGGTTTTAATATGTTGGTTCTTATTTCACTCTTCTGCATGGCTTCTGAAAAATGCATTGCTTTTACAAGTTTTCAGCATCATATCATCTACCAATTCTTCCATTTAACTGTAAAATACTAACCTTATTTTTCTGTATAAGATGAAAGTCTTTTCCATAAATCAGAAGTGCATGTTCAAAGCTTCTGCATTCTTCTTCTGTCCATGCTGTCATCTCTTCTAGACAATTGCAAAAGTAGCATGGTAAACTTATTTTCACTCACTAACCTTTTACAGAGAATAAAATATTTGTGTTGCTAATGCATGAATATACAAACGCACTCTAAAAAACCCAATAGTTCAGTTATTTAGACCCACGTTCTTTCCTCTACTGTACAGATATCCTACCTGAAATCTAACATCCTTGTTTATAAAGACTCTTTTTATGAGTCTGATTTCTGAAATCTTTTATCCTGGAGGGCAAAGGACATGCAAAAGACTTGATTTATTATTTCTGAAGAAGTTTGTCATCAAAAAACCAAGATTTGATAACATGACTGAGATATCAGTGAGATTGTTTTTCTGAATATTTCTTCTTGCATCAGATACAAAGAACAGTGGCTGTTAGAAAAAAAGAGTGAAGAAACACTCTTTTTGTTTTTTTTAAGATAAAACTGAATTTTAGTTTTACAAATTAAACAAAACAAAAAAAATCACTAAAAAAGAATAAGAGTTTTAAAACAAAGTAGCTCAAACTATTTGAGTAGGTCAGTTTTATCTCAACTATTGTTGCTTCCCTATCTTGATTATGGATTTATGTCTATATATAATAAAAGAGGGATATTTCAGGCATCTACATTCATAATGGTGATCTGTTCAGCTGTCATTTAAAGCCAATGGGAGGAAAAAAAAAGAAAACCGAATAAAAAACAACCAACAAACCCATTTCAAAACATTTCTGGAAGCAGACACTGGAACCAAGACCTTTCTGCTCCCAGATGAAAATGATAATCATTCTACTACAAGGCCATTTTCTTTCTTTCTGTCATGGTTTAACCCCAGCCAGCAAAAATAAACCCCACGCAGCCGCTCAATCACGCCACCCTCCGGTGGGATGGGGGAGAGAATCGGGAGGGCACAAGTAGGAAAGCCCCCGGGTTGAGATAAAAACAGTTTAATAATTGAAATAAAACAAAGTAGAACAGTAATAATAACAATGAGAACAACAACAATAACAGAATACACAAAGCAGGCAATGCACAACGCAACCGCTCACCGACCGCGTGTCACGAACGGGGGGGCGAGCCCCCCCCCCACACCTGGTTTTTATACTGAGCATGATGTCACATGGTATAGAATACCCCATTGGCCAGCTGGGTCCACCACCCCGGCTGTGCTCCCCCTCCCCGGTAAAAGCATCACCCAGCAACAGCCAAAGCATCAATGGGCCATCAACGCTCCTCTCATACCAAACCCAAAACACAGCACACCCCCCAAGCTACTGGGAAGAAAGTTAACCCTGTCCCAGCCGGAACCAGGACAATATCCACCCCTTATTCTATACCATCTACATCATGCCCAGGTCTCACATTTTCCCATACATTCCAATTAGTCACCACTACTTTTCCTGCCTTTTGATATATACACACACAGAGATATCATTCCCTTAGTCCATGGGCCATCCCTCTAAAACGTCCACTGAGTTCATTTAGTCCATGACTTCGGGTTCCACCTGTCATAACAGTCTTGCAGGGCAGGAGAGATGGTGTGTGGTGTTGGACTCTTGCATGCGGAGGCCAGTTCTGGGCGTTTGTCCGGTTCTATCATCATTGCTGTCGTGGTTTAACCCCAGCCAGCAAAAATAAACGCCACGCAGCCGCTCGATCACCCCCCCCCCGGTGCGATGGGGGAGAGAATCGGGAGGGCACAAGTAGGAAAGCTCCCGGGTTGAGATAAAAACAGTTTAATAATTGAAATAAAACACAGTAGAACAGTAATAACAACAATGAGAACAACAACAATAACAGAATACACAAAACACGCAATGCACAACGCAACCGTTCACCGACCGCGTGTCACGAACGGGGGGGCGAGCCCCCCCACACACCTGGTTTTTATACTGAGCATGATGTCACATGGTATAGAATACCCCATTGGCCAGCTGGGTCCACCACCCCGGCTGTGCTCCCCCCTCCCGGTGCAAGCATCACCCAGCAAGAGCCAAAGCATCAACGGGCCATCAACGCTCCTTTCACACCAAACCCAAAACACAGCACACCCCCCAAGCTACTAGGAAGAAAGTTACCCCTGTCCCAGCTGGAACCAGGACAATTGCACCTTGCTCAGTTTCATCGGAGTTCATCCTACATTAATCTGGGTGTTTCTTACTGTAATACTGTTAATATGGCATATGGTAACCATAGAAGTGATGACATACAGTACTATGTAATAACTAACATCGTACAATTCAGTTCATTGGCTATTTTCACCCAAAATCAAATCCCCTTGAGGTACACACCGGACTTCCCCATCCTTTCGCATCACCCACCAAGTGCACCCAGGTCCCTGAGAAAAAGCAATCCCACGGATGGGTTTTCCCTTGCCAGAGGCAGGAGTAACCCAGACTGTCTTCCCCAGCATATTTCTCATATGCACGACAGGGACTTTATCCCCCTCTACAGTACGTAAGGGTTTGATTTGGGCAGGGCCAGCTCGATTAACAGATCCCTTGGTATTGACTAACCAGGTGGCTTTTGCTAAATGTGTATCCCAATGCTTGAATGTCCCACCACCCATTGGTCTCAGCGTAGTCTTTAGCAGCCCGTTGTATCGTTCGATTTTCCCGGAGGCTGGTGCATGGGAGGGGATGTGATAGACCCGCTCAATGCCGTGCTCTTTGGCCCAGGTGTCTATGAGGGTGTTTCGGAAATGAGTCCCGTTGCCTGGGTCAATTCTTTCTGGGGTGCCATGTCGCCATAGGACTTGCTTTGCAAGGCCCAGGATGGTGTTCCGGGCAGTGGCATGGGGCACAGGGTATGTTTCCAGCCATCCTGTGGTTACTTCCACCATTGTGAGCACATAGCACTTGCCTTGGCGGGTTTGTGGGAGTGTGATACAATCAATCTGCCAGGCCTCCCCATATTTCTATTTCAACCATCGTCCTCCATACCAAAGAGGCTTTACTCGCTTGGCTTGCTTGATTGCAGCGCATGTTTCACATTCATGGATAACCAGTGCAATAGTGTCCGTGGTCAAGTCCACCCCTTGATCACGAGCCCATCTATATGTTGCATCTCTTCCTTGATGGCCTGAGGCATCATGGGCCCACCAAGCTATAAATAATTCACCCTCATGTTGCCAGTCCAGATCTACCTGAGCCACTTCGATCTTGGCAGCCTGATCCACCTGCTGGTTGTTTTGGTGTTCTTCAGTGGCCCGACTCTTGGGTACGCGAGCATCTACGTGACGTACTTTTACAACCAGGTTCTCTACCCAGGCAGCAATATCTTGCCACAATGCAGCAGCCCAGATGGGTTTACCTCTGCGCTGCCAGTTGTTCTGCTTCCACTGCTGCAACCACCCCCCACAGGGCATTTGCCACCATCCATGAGTCAGTCTAGAGATAAAGTACTGGCCATTTTTCTCATTCAGCAATGTCCAAGGCCAGCTGGATGGCTTTCACCTCTGCAAACAGACTCGATTCACCTTCTCCTTCAGCAGTTTCTGCAACTTGGCGTATAGGACTCCATACCGCAGATTTCCATGTCTGATGCTTTCCCACAAGCCGACAGGACCCATCAGTGAACAGGGCATAGTGCTTCTCATTTTCTGGTAGTTTGTTATACAGTGGGGCCTCTTCAGCACGCGTCACCTCCTCCTCTGGGTATATTCCACAATCTTTGCCTTCTGGCCAGTTCGTGATCACCTCCAAGATTCCTGGGCGACTGGGGTTTCCTATTCGGGCCCGTTGTGTGATCAGTGCGACCCACTTACTCCACGTAGTATCGGTTGCATGATGTGTAGAGGGGACCCTCCCTTTGAACATCCAGCCCAGCACCGGCAGTCGGGGTGCCAGGAGGAGCTGTGCTTCAGTACCAACCACTTCCGAAGCAGCTCGAACCCCTTCATATGCTGCCAATATCTCCTCCTCAGTTGGAGTGTAGCGGGCCTCAGATCCTCTGTATCCCCGACTCCAGAACCCTAAGGGTCGACCTCGAGTCTCCCCTGGTGCTTTCTGCCAGAGGCTCCAGGTAGGGCCATTCTCCCCGGCTGCGGTGTAGAGCACATTTCTGACATCTTGTCCTGCCCGGACTGGCCCAAGGGCTACTGCCTGAACTATCTCCTGTTTAATTTGTTCAAAGGCTTGTCGTTGCTCAGGGCCCCATTTGAAGTTGTTCTTCTTCCTGGTCACTTGACAGAGAGGGCTTACAATCTTACTGTAGTTTGGAATATGCATTCTCCAAAAGCCCACAACGCCTAAGAAAGCTTGTGGTTCCTTTTTGCTAGTTGGTGGGGACATGGCTGTTATGTTATTGATCACGTCCGTTGGGATCTGATGACGTCCATATTGCCATTTTATTCCTAAAAACTGGATCTCCTGTGCAGGTCCCTTGACCTTACTTTGTTTTATGGCAAAACCAGCCTTCAGAAGGATTTGGACTATTCTCTCCCCTTTCTCAAAAACTTCTTCTGCTGTGCTGCCCCATACAATGATGTCAACAAGGTATTGCAGGTGTTCGGGAGCCTCACCCTGTTCCAGTGCGGTGTGGATCAGTCCATGGCAAATGGTAGGGCTGTGTTTCCACCCCTGGGGCAGTCGGTTCCAGGTGTACTGGACGCCCCTCCAAGTGAAAGCAAACTGTGGCCTGCACTCTGCCGCCAAAGGGATTGAGAAGAAGGCATTAGCGATATCAATTGTGGTGTACCACTTGGCTGCCTTTGAGTCCAGTTCGTATTGAAGTTCTAGCATGTCCGGCACGGCAGCACTCAGTGGCGGCGTGACTTGGTTCAGGCCACGGTAGTCTACAGTTAGTCTCCGCTCTCCATTAGACTTTCGCACTGGCCATATGGGACTGTTAAAGGGTGAGCGAGTCTTGCTGATCACTCCTTGGCTCTCCAGTCGACGAATCAGCTCATGGATGGGGATCAGAGAGTCTCGGTTGGTGCGGTATTGCTGCCGGTGCACTGTTGTGGTAGCGATTGGTACCTGTTGTTCTTCAACCCTCAGCAACCCCACAATAGAAGGGTCCTCTGAGAGACCAGGCAAGGTGGACAGCTGTTTAATTTCCTCCATCTCCAGGGCAGCTATACCAAAAGCCCACCGGTACCCTTTTGGGTCCTTGAAATACCCTCTCCTGAGGTAGTCTATGCCAAGGATGCACGGAGCCTCTGGGCCAGTCACAATGGGGTGCTTCTGCCACTCATTCCCGGTCAGGCTCACTTCGGCCTCCAACACAGTTAACTCTTGGGATCCCCCTGTCACTCCAGAAATACAAATGGGTTCTGCCCCTTTATAGCTTGATGGCATCAGGGTACACTGCGCACCAGTGTCTGTGAGAGCCTTATACTCCTGTGGGTCTGATGTGCCAGGCCATCGAAACCACACAGTCCAGTAAACCCGGTTGTGCCTTTCCTCTAGCTGGCTGGAGGCAGGGCCCCTCTAGTCCTGGTCATCATATTCACTATCCACTTCTTGTAAGTATGAATCAGAAGTCCCTTTATTGAGGTCAGAAGTGGAATCAGCCCTTCTACTCTGTCTGGGGAACTGCTCACTGGGGACTGGAGCAGCAGTGTTCTTGGAAGAAGCCCCTTTTGTGGTTGTTTTTCCTTGCAACTCATGTACCCGTGCCTGTAGGGCTGAGGTGGATTTTCCATCCCATTGCCTCATGTCTTCTCCGTGGTCACGCAGGTAAAACCACAGGGTGCCCCGGGGTGTGTACCCACGATGCCTCCTCTCTTGAGCAGAGGGACGCTTACTCCTAATGGCTGAGACACTGGCCCGTGCAGGTGGGGAGCAGGACAGATCCTCTTTGAGTTGCTGGACCTCCCAAGACAGTTTCTCCACAGCAGAGACACAGGCCCGTAGGGAGGAAGAGAGACTTACTTCATATTGCCAGAGTTGGCCAGCCAGTTCATCCACTGTTTGTTCCTCTCCATCTCTCCAGGTCATTATTGCCAATGAGTTTGCATGTGATGCTGGTGCGCTCCGTACAAACTTCCGCCACATGGGTCGGGTGCATTTGACTTCATCTGGGTCTTTGGATAACTGCTCATTGTTCAGGTCATCATAAATCACTTCCAGCACAGCCAATTCCCTCAGGTACTGGATACCTCTCTCCATGGTGGTCCACTTGCCTGGGTGACAGATAACATCTTCCTTGAAGGGATACCTTTCCTTCACACCTGACAGCAGTCGCCTCCAGAGGCTGAGGACCTGTGTCCCTTTTCCAATCGCTTTGTCAATGCCCCCTTCCCTAGAAAGGGATCCCAGCTGCTTGGCTTCCCTACCCTCTAATTCCAGGCTACTGGCCCCATTATCCCAGCATTGGAGCAGCCAGGTGACAATGTGCTCGCCTGGTTGACAACTGATATCATTTCGCATATCTCGCAGCTCATTCAGGGATAGGGATCGGGTGGTTACCACCTCATTTTCGGGTTCTGCCTCCTCCTGTTCTCATGATGGCCCTGGTTCATCTTCATCCCTTACTAAACGAGCTGATTTTCTTGTGCATTTTCTTTTTTTATAGGGGCAGAGTAGCTGCCGTGCCTGCCCTGGTGGGTGACGGAGCCGCTGTGCTTGCTGTGGGGGGTGGAGTAGCCACAGGGCCTGTTGCTTTGTCATCAGCTGCAGAGACCTTTTCTTCCCCTTGGGGGTTCTGAGTGGTGTTAAACAGGGCTCAGTAGGCATGGGCCAGGCCCCAGCACATTGTAGTGATTTGTGTCTCCCTAGAATGGCCAGGGTGACAGCATACTTCTTCCAAATATTCTACTAATTTTTCAGGGTTCTGCACTTGTTCAGGGGTGAAGTTCCAGAACACTGGGGGTGCCCACCGTCCTAGGCATTTGCCCATGCTATCCCACTCGCCCTGCCACTCATAACTATCCAGCCTTGGGGCAGATCTCTGGATGACATTCTTAAATTGCTTACTAACCTTGGATAAAACCAAAACAATATTCCCAAGGAGTACCAATAGATGTATCTTAACTACCCAGGGATGTTCAAGGTACTGGCAAGTTATTTTAACAAAGGAGACGACATCATAGAGGAAGGTAGCGAGGGTGCCATTCTCTATTTCCTCCATAAAAAAATCTCTCGGAGGAAAAGGTATAATTGCTAATGGTCTCCATGAGGTGGTACCCGAAATGCAGAAACGGTTTCATTACGAATCCCAAATACCAAATAACCCCCAATGCCAGCATTTTAGTAACAAATCTCCCAGGCAAAACATCATTAATCACTGCAGAGCACAGCAGACTACAAAACCCAACTCTAGTCTTTAACAGGTACAGCAAAAACAGGAGCATGGTGCAGAATAAATTAATATGTTACCAGATATAAGTTCCTTAATATGTTCTAATTAATCTGTTGTTATCTCAACCCTTCGTGCCCCATGTTGGGCGCCAATGAGGACTGTCATGGTTTAACTTCAGCCAGCAAAAATAAACCCCACGCAGCCGCTCTATCACCCCCCACCTCCAGTGGGATGGGGGAGAGAATCGGGAGGGCACAAGTAGGAAAGCTCCCGGGTTGAGATAAAAACAGTTTAATAATTGAAATAAAACTAAGTAGAACAGTAATAACAACAATGAGAACAACAACAATAACAGAATACACAAAGCAGGTGATGCACAATGCAACTGCTCACCGACCGCGTGTCACGAACGGGGGGGGGGGGGGGTGGGGGGGCCGAGCTCCCCCCACACCTGGTTTTTATACTGAGCATGATGTCACATGGTATAGAATACCCCATTGGCCAGCTGGGTCCACCACCCTGGCTGTGCTCCCCCCTCCCGGTGCAAGCATCACCCAGCAACAGCCAAAGGGTCAATGGGCCATCAATGCTCCTTTCACACTAAACCCAAAACACAGCACACCCCCCAAGCTACTGGGAAGAAAGTTAACCCTGTCCCAGCTGGAACCAGGACACTTTCTCACCCCATTAATTCCATTAATTTTTCACTCCTTACTACAGAGTTCTCAAGCGTCAAAGAGAAGAGAAGATCCCCATGTAAAGTCTCACTATTAAGAAATTATCTTGGGAGATGGGGATTTTTAACTCTCATCTTGAGAATAGCAGTGAACTTCAGTGGGTAGAGTAGATCATAGCACAATGGTTACTCTAAGAGACAGGCACTAACAGTATTACCATCCCATCTGATTTGGGGCAGGGGAGGGGGTGGGGGGAGTGAGTACTAGTCCTTAGGACAGAATTTGGGGCTCTGACCCACAAATGGGCAGAGGTATTTTTCAACCCCAAAACAAGAATCCAAATCCTAGAGAGAGGTGTGGGGTTTAGGATACAGCCCTGCAACTGATACTTCCTTATTGTTTAGCTCTACACAATCTCTTCTTATACAAGAGCTTTCTGAAGCACTGCTCTCATATTCCTTATTGTTCCCTTCAGCTTTACCTTAGACACTTAGCTTTCACAGCACCTAACTTGTAAACACTCAAATTCCCTTTGGATCCAGTTCTGAGTAGGGAATATCTGCCAGAATACCAATTTATACCAGGGCTCATAGTCCATTTCTGCTTTATGCAACACATGTTAAAATACAGGACAAAGAACCATCTTTGCTAAATGATAAACTCTGATTTTTATTTAAGCGAGTAATAAAGTTAAGGACAAACAAGATGGAAGCTCGTTTTCCACTGTAAACTCGAGCAATTCTCCCCACACTCTACCAAAGACCTATAGAACTATACGGTAGAACCAGTTTAGGGTTGACATAGCACAATGTTCACACAGTGATGAAGAGAGTGAGGCTCACTTACATAGCCAGCTATGTTCTCCTGATTCTGGTATAAATGTCATCAGATTATAATTGATCATGGTCTCAAAAAGGTACTGTAATGTGGGTGATAACTGCCTTATGGGAGCAAAGTCACAACTCCCCCCATCCTTCTCCTCAGTCTGTGCTGTTCTTAAAACAGCAATGGAGGGAAGAAAAGGCGTAAAAGCTGATCCTGCAACCTTTATACAAGTTGCAAACTTCTCTAGCAGAAATTTCCACCTGGCCAACAGTCAGATTATACCTAATCTGTGCTAAAGACATCATGGAAAGGGATGTGCTCATCAATCTGAATCTTACTCAAGCTTTTTCTACACAGCTTTTTTTTTTTTTTTTTAAATTCTTCCCCCCCCCCCCAAACACACATTTCTTAAAAAGCAGGTACTCTCTCTTACCCTGAGATGCCTTTCCATTTGAGCAGTATCTCTCAATTGCTTCTTTAACATTATGGCTACTTTTGAGAAGTTCATATAGTGCCTATAAAATAGAAGTAGTCTTTAGAAAGAGTCAAAGTTTGCAAATATCCAATCTAAACTTCTGAAACTAGCCTTTCAGCGAGCATATCTAATGTAAAAAAGGATTTATCTTTATACAGGATGAAAATTTTAAAATAACAACCAAAATCATCCAAAAGTTGAGGCAAGGTTTAATTAAGCAAATGTAAAACATTATATGCAATTATTGGAAAAGCTGGATTTGTCAACAGCATGGCAATCAGAAACATCACAGATCACAACACTGCCAATATTCAAATATTCGTAATTTTAAGCACGTGCTTAAAATTACAAATAAGATCCTGACCCCAATAACATCTAATTAAAAAAAAAAAAGTTGAATATTGCTGCCTTTATAATACAAGGCAGAGAAAGAGAACACACATTAATTACAAAGCAATGTGTCACAAATGGAACAGGATATAAAACATACTTGTTCATTGTCCCGTATATGTAGTCCTTCAGGAATTCTGTCAATCATGTTTTCATTTCCTGTTCTTAAGGAGGTTTCAAAAAGGTATTCTTTAACTTTACTTTCTGAGATCACATCAGGTTTCCAAAGTAAATGGTCTTCATTTTCATAGGCTGTTAAATCAGAAATCCATTAATGCCAGGTGTGACATTTTTAAGGCTATAACATAAAAAGCTATTTCACAAAGACAAAGAACAGGAATACAGAAGTAATCAAATCAAGCACCACCATGCCACTTTTAAATTGCAGCTCACTTTTTCCTCAGAAGCCTCAGTTAAGAGACAGACTCTGCAGTGTGGTATGGCGAAGAGATTCAGGTTCCATGAGGATGAGATAAGGGACTGAACTCTTGAGACAGAGTCTTTACAGAGGAGCAGCTTGTTGACAGCTAGATGATTCAAGTCAAATTATGCATATGTATTCATCATCTTGATATAAACAAACTAGCAAAACCACTCAGTTTTATTCAGCTGTTTTCAACAAATAAGCTATAGTTTACAGTAAGAGAGTGCAGGATATTACTTTAATATTTCAAATATTACATGTTTTTAAAAAAAAAAAAGAGGCAGCAGCTAACTGGTCATTTTCAACTAAAATTTGCCAAAACTTACTTAACAGAATGGAAATCTAGGTCTCAATGTGGTAATTTCTTTTTCTGTTCACTAACAACCGAATGCTGTTAACAACTTGTATGTTCCATATTTTACAAGCAATCAGGATGTATAATCCTCCTTCATAGTATACTGAAATCATGTATGCACCTCTTAAGTAGCTTATTTGAAAGACAATATATTGGAAATATTCAAGAGTTGGCCTGAACCTTTGTCTGTGCACACATTTAAATTCTAGATTAAACTATAAATCCTTTACTCTGATCAATACATGTGATTAACATTACACATAACGCTTCATGTACTCTCTTGGCAATACAAAATTAGTTATTAAATTCAAACACACACAAGCATAATGGCAGTTACAGTAGAAGAGATGAAGAAGATTCTCAAATCTCTCATAAAACTGCAGGAAAGAATATTAAGCTAAGGTGAGGAATAAAATTACATCTCCTTTGAAAGTTCTGTTATGGCTTAAGAACATGGAAAGCTTTCAAACAGACATGTTACAAGTGTAAGGTTTATAGAAGAGCAGAACTGCCTTCTAGCACAATTCCAGTAGCTGGGACTACATAGCAGAAATAAGCCCCATTTGCCATCACAAGCTCTTCAGGGAGTACACAAGAGGCTTTCACAGAATCCTCCACCCATACAGCCAGGTCCAACCTCTCTGAGCACTGCTGACGCTCAGCTTCAACCTCCATTATCAACCAAGACAACCCAGCACTTCTTGCTGGAGTCCATGCCTGATATTCTCAAGAGGAGCTCCTCAGGCTCTCCCATCTGGGAGCTACCTCTTTGCTCTCGGCCATGCCAGCAGACAATACTCTCACTGGTTCTCTCTAGCACCAGCTCATTCCAGAGAAAGTTGTCAGATTAATGCCTTCCTGATCATCCTCTGGTTATTGGCCCTTCTCTAGTTCTCAGCCAAGGAGAAGTCAAGATGTGTAAATAGTAAAAGGACTATCCAGATAAATCCGGTTCTCGCTCCTCCATTTCTTACAACTGGTAAGCATCATTCTTGAATCTTAGAAAATAGGAAACTTCCCTGGGTCTCTTAAGCAACACAAGAGATGTTCACTTGCTAATGCTTCCAGCTCCATCCATACTAAACATTCTTCTTCTCTATTGCAAAGGATCGTTCTTCAAAAAGCAGTTGGCAATGGTAAAAAGACTTTATATACTTCACTAGAATGATATTCCCATGAAATGTTACAGTTTGAACACAAGTAACTTACAGAAGAAAAAACAGAATGCCCTTCATTTATTAACATATCCCCCAAACTGTTCCTTAATTTCACAGCTGTTCCACCCATGAGCAAATTTCTTTCAATATTTGCTTTTTGAATTCCACAGCTATATGTGCTATACTTTTCTCATAGTGAAGGTTTCTAAAGATACCAAATAAAACTCTACTTAATAAGTTATTTTTTCTACTCTAGCACAATTGCAGTTTTTAACCTAAATTTACACAGAAATAACATCATACTTAAAACATCATATTTTTTAGAAGACAAGGTGTATCAGGACCTACATCTTCTACTCATGTTATGGAAATTTAAAATAGTTTATTGCTTTGTTTTTCATATCCATTTTATAACCCACACTATTGTGCTTGCCAAAAAACAAGCAAAGAAAAACACTGTTTTGAAGATCTTCAATGTAAACTAAGTTACATGCTCATAGCCCAGTTATGATACTCTGATGGAAATATTTCCTTCTTGACCCACAGTTTGTTGCCTCCTAATATTACTAGGTACTTCAGAATTAACACTGTAATCCGCCCTCCTATGCCTTCTTGAGAATCTCCTCTCAAAGTTGTAGAATCACATTTCTGAGATATAATTATGTGGTCGTGTTACTTCAGTTGACATGGGTTTTTTTTGTTTGTTTTATTTTTTAAGGTCTCTGAGACTTTAACTAAGCCATTGAATTTATCTTATAAATTTAAATATCATTTTTTCCATCGACTGCTATGTATAAACATAAGATAAAAAGTAAAACAGTCAGAAGAACTTACCCTTTTCATTATCACTGTATCTGCCAAGGCAAGGTGGAATTTCAGCCTGATACTGTGAACCAACCATTATTTCCTGAAGATGTAACAAAAATCACAAGAGAAAGGTATTAGCTTAATATTTTGTGTATGGAAGCATTACAAATTCCATTAACATGGCATTTTGCAGAGAATTCCAGAATTAAGGTACTATTTTAGATATGTACTATAAATCTTAATGCATTTTTCTTAATAGTAAAGTTTTTCTTAATTTTTTTTAAAGATATAGTTATTACCTTTCTCAAATCTTCAGATGAATTACCATTGTCTGCCTCTACGTCTCCACCATCTGATTCCTTATCTCCATCACACGTAGTGTTTGCTTCAGACACAAAGAAGTTTGGTTTTAGCTAGGAAGAATTTTCGGTTCAAACACAGAACTACAAGATATCCTTTACTTTTGAAAGGAGCTCCTGCTTTTATTCTGGGAGACACTCATCATGAGTCTGTTGATCTACATTTCTATCAAACTAGCATGAAGTCAGAAACCATTGGTACTTGTATATTGCAGAACTGAAACATTTATCATCACTGCAACTGAGACAATCTACTATATTTCTAACAGTCAAAAGGAAATGAGATCATTTTTCTTCATCAATTTTCTTCAATAAAGGCTTATACCTTATAGAAAAGGTATGAGAAAAACAGAAAACTTCCAGGGCTATGACTTAGCCCCAGGTTAATCACAAAGAAAGTAAAGTTGAAGGCAAGTCTTTATTACCTACTAAAGCCTTTCATCAGACGTTTTAATGGGCATTCAAAACATTCCTTTAAACAAGGCTGCCTCAGCATGGAGTGAAGATATAGTAGATATACACAAAACAGAATAAGCAAAAGACAGCAAAAGACTGCTTATTCCTCTTTAATCTTTTTTTTTCTTAGGAAGAAATACAGCGGAGCACTCCAAGTAATTAAAATACAGTACTCCACAGAATAACTCATATTTTAGAATCTTGAACACTGTGGTACTGGGTTCTGAAGTAATTCTATTTTTTATTTTATCCCCGGCAGAATGGAATCTACAGTTCTGATAAGATTAAAGCTATTTTGTATTCTCAATTTTCAGTAACAACATGCTCATAAATAGGGTTGCAATTTTAGCTTCATCACAACTAAATAGAATCATCAACATCAGAGACAATATCCAAGACTATATGGACTGAGGCTCCTCTTCTGTAGTCATTACTACAATCACCAGTCTATCTCCTTTTGCTGTTAGAAGCAGCAGGCAAGAAGCTAACATAAATGCATGAAACAACGATATGCCTGGATAATAATATGCAATAGTTTTTTCCAATTAATCCAAATTTAATAAAATAGCCTATGTGTCAGACATGTTTATCTTAAAATTGAATGTTATCTTAGAGAAATGGACAGGGATCAGAAAAAAAGATGAAACTGTCAACAGCACAGAAAACTGACATTTCCCTCCCTGAAATAATGGATATTCGATTTTAAAATGCCCAACCAAAAGTTCTAATAGAGAACGAGTAACATTCTGATAGAAAACCACGATAGCTGAAAGCAAAGATGACTGTTTCTTAATCCTGAGTAAGATGAGGGGCTAATAATTTTTTCCATAAAGCTGCCACACTTTCAGTGTCATATTCATTAACAGTTCACAAGCAATGTTTAAGTGCCAGCAAGGTTGGGGTTTGCTTAACTAAAAAATTATATTTTTAAGGTTTTTGTATCTCTCTCAATACAAATGTCTTACATTACACAATCAGCAGCATGCAAAGGGCTACAATTGCTGATGACTGAGACAGCACATCCCCTTTATCATCCCCCTTCTCTAGAGGGATGAAATCCCCCAGAAATAGCTCAAGATACTTGCCAAATTAAAACTGATAAAAATCCTCCACATTGCCTATTGCAGTTCATTTGTTCACTGGTGTACTAGAGTTGGAGCAATGAGGAATATCTCGTCCAGGTTGGATAACTGAACCACTGGTTCTCAGATCTTTCCCATAATAGCTCCATGGGTAGTAAAATTTTGGTGGTCATGGGTTCATAGGCCCCATCCCATATAAAACCACTTTGGCTCATGAAGTCCTATGGAAAACTGTTGAATGTGTGAAGGGAAATAATCAAAGAAACCACGTCCCAGTTCATATCCACAGGCTGAATGGAAGAGTCACTAGCTTAAAAGCAGCAGAAAAAATTTTAGTAGAGAAATACTAATTTAAAAGAATGGGTTACATATTCATGTCATTCAGTAACATACTGAAAATCACAAAGTGTTCCTCAACACATTAACTATTAATTATGAAAAGTTACTGTATTTATAGAAAAATTAATTGTACTTGTGCTTTGAGCACAGTACTAAATATAGGTCTTTTAGGTAATCAATAATACTAACCAAAGACAACATTCATGTACAACATCCTGCAAAGCACTGTTTCTCAATTCCCGGTAAAGTCAGCACTACTCTGCAATTTTGATATTTTAAGCTAAGAAGCTATATATAATGCTAAGACTTTTTGAGTGCTATTATAAAATTAAGTTTCCTACATCTTAATGGCCGAGGAAAGAAGTCGGTAGCCTCATGTGAAGTAACTGATGGTGTCAAGTCATCAGCAGAGGACTGTGTTTCTTCATCATCACCCGACAAGAGGTCTTTAGCTATTTCCTCCTGTATCGTTAAAATAAAAAACATAAAACCTCAGACTGACTATTAAGTATAGACTAGTGAGCATTTAGATTCAGCAAATTGTAAGTCCCATTAATTTAAATGAATTATTTAACCATAAGTAATTTTAGCAGACCGTCCTCTCTTAATTAAAAAGCTAGTTCACTCCTCCTAAATCAGAACAAATATAACCATTCATTTCAGAGTTGAACACAGGAGTTCATTTCCCCCTTGTCTTCTATTAAAATAAATGCACAAGTAGTAACCTCTGCAAGCATCAAATCTCAGATGTTCCTCTAACTGCTTCCAATTAAAAACGCCAGTGGAAATCTTTAGAATTCTGTCATTCTTTGCATCACAGATATACTAAAGCCTTAACAGGCTGTTACCCCTTAAACTCGGGGGGGGGGGGGGGGGGGGGGGGGAACAAAACAGCCAGGCACTTTTGTAGACTTTTGCTGAGAAGAGTTACAGATAATAGACAACCCATTATCTTCCCAAATCACACAAAAAAATTGATGTTTCTGTAGGCTAAAAAAAAGAAAAAAGGAAGGAAGAAAGAAAAAAAAAGCACACTTCCTCCACTAGCAGACATGTTTGAACCCCTCTGTATAGAGATTAGGGAGGAAAAGAACTGTATTAGACAACAAGCCGACTACATTTCTGTAGCCCCAACACAATCGTGACTCCTAATGAGAATCAGATGTGCAGAGCCATCATTATACCCTACTTTCTGTGTTTATCATTTCATCATACTTACAGAAAGTAAAAAAAAAAAGACATACTTACTACCTACAGATTTTATAATACAAACTACTAGCTGCACATGCCTTATAGCCAAAAATCAGATTAAAGACTCAGAATTCAAAGTTAGCCTGCAAATCACAAAACTGAAGTTTCGTGGTTTTATATTCAACAATGCAACACATATAGTCATTGCACATAAAACAATCTCTCTCTCACCCCCACCCCCCCCCCCCCCCCCAAAGTTGAGACCTTTCCAAATTATATGCATTTGAAATGAACATTCCAAAGCATTCAGGAGTGCATTTTCAAGATATCCACAAAGGTTTGATACATGACATGTATGTCGGAAGCCAGAATTATTATTTCTGGACATTGCATACATTAAAATAAAATACAGATCTTTTCAGAAAAATCCCACTTCTATTTAAAAAAAAAAAAAAGGAAATCTATTTAAAGTTCTCTGGATATGTTTTAGAAAAACTGTTAACTTATTCATTTCTCATTTGTAGTAATATAGTGCCACTAAAGTTGCTATGCATGTGTAAGTGTGATAATTATAATTAGATTCAGATCCTCAATATCCTTGAAAAAGAATGAATTCAGAGTAGAATCACAGAATCATTTAGGTTGGAAAAGACCTTTAAGATCATCAAGTCCAACCGTAAACCTAACACTGCCAAGTTCACCACTAGTACAGTAACTCTTAATTGTATATTGAAATTGACAAAGATATGTATTCTGTAACATCAAGAGATAGTGAAATATAATTTAAGGTCGCCTGGATTTCTGCTTTTACACTGTAACACAAGGGAAAATAGTTCTGACTTACTTTATCTAAAGTCATATCTGGAAGTTCATCTGCAAGTTCACTTGGAGAGCTATCCGCACTGGAACTAGCCATAACTGGAATCGCAGGTTCATAGCCATAGAATGCCAGTAAATCTTCCAATGGCATGTTTCCTTCCTAATACAAAAAGATTTACAAACATTTCGACATATTGCCAAATACTTGTAAACAGTTCGGGCCTAAAAGGATAAGACATATTTTGAAAAAACAAAAGTAAAAAACAAACAAGAAAAACTGAATTGAAAGCAGGAATCTTGATTAAAGACCTAAAATATTTTCAGGCACAGGATTGAAATAAATCATAACCATGTCTCTTGGCATATAATGAAAGTCCCATCAAGCTATTCAAGAACACCGTTTACTGGATGAAACTAAAGAGTAATTATTAAAAACTTGCTCCTTATCTGATTCATACTGTAGAACATGATTTGCCCATATTTCTTCAAGACAGAAGATATACTAGAAACACTAACAATCCCCCTACAAGAAAGAAATGCAGAAAAACTTGAAGACTTTAGACCTATATAATTACAGCTGCAAGTGTGCAAAACACCACAAAAGTAAATCAATATAGCAACTTTTTATCCCTCCTTTCCATCTCCCACACAATATATTTTATAATGACTGTTGAGAAGGTGTCGTGGCTTAACCCTGGCTGGCAACTAAGCACCACGCAGATGCTCGCGCACTCCCCCCGCAGTAGGATGGAAGGGAGAACCGGAGGGGTAAAAGTGAGAAAGAAACTCATGGGCTGAGATAAAGACAGTTCAAAAATTAAAAAGAAATAATAATTTTAAAAAATTGTAAGGAAAAGAGGGAGAAAAAAAAAAGAAAAAAAGAGAGGAAAATAAAAGCCAAGAAAGACAAGCAATGCAAATGAAAACAATTGCTCACCACCAACGAACCGATGCCCAGCCAGTCCCTGAGCAGTGCCCCCCCAACCTCCCCCCCAGCTTTTATTGCTGAGCATGACATCATATAGTATGGAATATCCCTTTGGTCAGTTGGGGTCAGCTGTCCCAGCTGTGTCCCCTCCCAACTTCTTGCCCACCCCCAGCCTACTTGCTGGCAGGACAGTCTGAGGAGCAGAAAAGGCCTTGACGCTGTGTAAGCACTGCTCAGCAATAACTAAAACATCAGTGTGTTATCAACACTATTTTCAGCACAAATCCAAAACATAGGCCCATACTAGCTACCGTGAAAAAAATTAACTCTATCCCAGCCAAAACCAGCACATTCTCCACCCCTTATTCCATACCATTTACGTCATGCTCAGGTCCCACTCTATCGTAATACATGCTCATTAACCACCCCTTCCCCCCGTAAAATGTCTGTAAAATGTCCATAAATATCTATAAAATGTTCATTGAGTTCATTTGGTTTATGATTTGGGGCTCCATCTGTTATAGTATTCACTCAGGACAGGAGAGGTTGTGTGTTGCGTGGAGTTACTGGGCACCAAAACCAGCTCAAGTTGGGTCACTGCTGCACTTGCACTGCTTCTTGTGAGATTCGCCCTTCATTGGTTCAGGTGGTTTCTGCTGCAGTACTTCCTATAACATGCAACTCAAATCCCGGGTTATAACAATTTAAAGGTATACCCGTTACATTCTCCACCCCTGGTCCCTTTGGACTAGGCCATAAACTTAACATTGCAATGAATTCCTCCTCTTGCCTCTAGCCTGGCTAGCAGCGAGAGGTTCCTGCTATGATACCTTTGACATATGGCGGCCACAGCAGTGGTGACATACAGCATCATGTAACACTGCCATCATACAACTCAAATCATGGATTATTTTCACCCAGGATTAAATCACCTTGAGGTACACATTGGACTCCCCCATCCTTCTGCATTACCCACCAAGTGCACCCAGGCCCTTGAGCAAAAACAATCCCACAAATAGGTTTGCCCTTTCCTGAGGAAGGGATAACCCAGACTGTTTCTCCCAGCCAGTTCCTTATATGTACTACAAGGACCTTATCTCCTTCCACAGTGCACAGGGGTTTTGATTGGGCGGGGCCAGGTCAACTGGCAGATCATCTAGTGTTAAATAGCCAAGTGGCTTCTGCTAAATGTGTATCCCAATCCTTGAATATCCCACCACCCATTTCTCTCAGTGTAGCTTTTAACAGTCCATTGTATCATTCAGTTTTCCCGGAGGCTGGTGCATGGTAGGGGATGTGATAGACCCAGTCAATGCCATGCTCCTTGACCCAGGTATCTATGAGGTTGTTTCAGAAATGAATCCCCTTGTCTGACTCAATTCTTTCAGGGGTGCGGTGTTACCATAAAACTTGCTTTCCAAGGCCTAAGATAGAATTGCGGGCAGCGATATGGGTCACAGGATATGTTTCCAGCCATCCAGTAGTCGCTTCCACCATTGTAAGCACATGGTACTTGGCCTGGCAGGTTTGCAGTAGTGCGATATAATCAATCTGCCAGGCCTCCCCATATTTATATTTCAACCATCGTTCTCCATACCAGAGAGGCTTTACTCGCTTGGCTTGCTTGATTGCAGCGCATGTTTCACATTCATGGATAACCTGTGCAATAGCGCCATGGTCAAGTCCACCCCTCGAACACGAGCCCATCTATATGTTGCATCTCTTCCTTGATGGCCTGAGGTGTCATGGGCCCACCAAGCTATAAATAGCTAACCCTTACCCTTATGTTGCCAGTCCAGATCCACCTGAGCCACTTCGATCTTAGCAGCCTGGTCCACCTGCTGGTTGTTTTGATGTTCTTCAGCGGCCTGACTCTTGGGTACATGAGCATCTACATGATGTACTTTTACAGTCAGGTTCTCTACCCGGGCAGCAATATCTTGCCACAATGCGGCAGCCCAGATGGGTTTACCTCTGCGCTGCCAGTTGTTCTGCTTCCACTGCTGCAACCACCCCCACAGGGCATTTGCCACCATCCAGGAGTCAGTGTAGAGATAAAGTACTGGCCATTTTTCTCGTTCAGCAATATCCAATTCCAGCTGGATGGCTTTAACCTCTGCAAACTGGCTCGACTCACCTTCTCCTTCAGCAGTTTCTGTGACTTGGCGTATAGGACTCCATACAGCAGCCTTCCACCACTTCAGAATTCCTGGGCGACTGGGGTTTCCCATTCGAGCCCGTTGTGTGATCAGTGCGACCCACTTACTCCACGTAGTATCGGTTGCATGATGTGTAGAGGGGACCCTCCCTTTGAACATCCAGCCCAGCACCGGCAGTTGGGGTGCCAGGAGGAGCTGTGCTTCAGTACCAACCACTTCCGAAGCAGCTCAAATCCCTTCATATGCTGCCAATATCTCCTTCTCAGTTGGAGTGTAGTGGGCCTCGGATCCTCTGTATCCCCGACTCCAGAACCCTAAGGGTCGACCTCGAGTCTCCCCTGGTGCTTTCTGCCAGAGGCTCCAGGTAGGGCCATTCTCCCCGGCTGCGGTGTAGAGCACATTCTTTACATCTTGTCCTGCCCGGACTGGCCCAAGGGCTACTGCATGAACTATCTCCTGTTTAATTTGTTCAAAGGCTTGCTGCTGCTCAGGGCCCCATTCAAAGTTGTTCTTCCTTCAGGTCCCTCGATAGAGAGGGCTTACGATGAGACTATAACCTGGAATACGCATTCTCCAAAAACCCACAACACCTAAGAAAGCTTGTGTTTCCTTTTTGCTAGTTGGTGGGGACATGGCTGTTATTTTGTTGATCACATCCATTGGGATCTGACGACGTCCATCTTGCCGTTTTATTCCTAAAAACTGGATCTCCTGTGCAGGTCCCTTGACCTTACTTTGTTTTATGGCAAAACCAGCTTTCAAAAGAATCTGGATTATTCTTCTCCCCTTCTCAAACATTTCCTCCACTGTGCTGCCCCATACAATGATGTCATCAATGTATTGCAGGTGTTCTGGAGCCTCACCCTGTTCCAGTGTGGTGTGGATCAGTCCATGGCAAATAGTAGGGCTGTGTTTCCACCCCGGGGCAGTCGATTCCAGGTGTACTGGACGCCCCTCCACATGAAAGCAAACTGTGGCCTGCACTCTGACACCAAAGGGATTGAGAAGAGCGCATTGGCGATATCAATTGTTGCATGCCATTTGGTGGCCTTTGACTCCAAGTTCATATTGGAGTTCTAGCATGTCCGGTATGGCAGCACTCAGCGGCGGCATGACTTTGTTGAGGCCTCGACAGTCCATTGTTAGCCTCCACCCTCTGTTAGATTTTTGCACTGGCCATATGGGACTGTTAAAGGATGAAGGAGTCTTACTGATCACTGCTTGACTCTCCAGTCAACAAATCAGCTTATGGATGGGAACCAGGGAGTCTCGGTTGGTGCGATATTGCTGCTGCTGCACTGCCATGGTAGCAATTGGCACCTGCTGTTCCTTAACCCTCAGCAACCCCACCACAGAAGGGTCCTTTGAGAGACCGGGCAAGCTAGACAGCCCACCGGTACCCTTTTGGGTCCTTGAAATACCCTCTCCTGAGGTAGTCTATGCCAAGGATACATGGAGCCTCCGGATCAGTTACAATAGGATGTTTTTGCCACTCATTCCCAGTTAGGCTTACCTCAGCCTCCAACAGAGACAGTTCTTGGGATCCTCCTGTCACTCCAGAAATACAGATGGATTCTGCCCCTTTGTAATCTGATGGTATTAGAGTACACTGTGCACCAGTGTCCACTAGAGCTTTATACTCCCATTGGGCTGATGTGCCAGGCCATTGAACCCACACGGTCCAGTAAACCCGGTTGTCCCTTTCTTCCACGTGGACAAAGGCAGGGCCCCTCTATTCCTGGTCAGAGTCCTCATTACTTGTTTTTTGTAACTGCAAACCAGAAGTCCCTTCATCAGGGTCAAAAGTACGATCAGGCCTTCTACTCTGCCCAACAGACACTGGAGCAGTAATTTTCCTGGATGGATGCTTTTTGGCTGTTGTTTTTCCTTGCAGTTCCTGTACCCGAGCTTCTAGTCTCCAGGTAGGTTCACCATCCCACTTCCTCATGTCCTCCCACTGGTCACGCAGACAGAACCACAGGATTGCACGTGGTGTGCACTACCGGTACCCTCTCCCTTGAACAGAAAAAGGCTGACTCTTAATAGCTGAGACCTTGGTTGGTGTGGGTGAGGAAAACCTATCCTGCTTGGATTGCTGGGACAATTTTTGGGTCAGTTTCTCCACAGCCAAGACACAGGCCCGTAGGGAAGAAGTGAGATTATCTTCGTATTCTCGGAGTTGTCTGCCCAATCCATCCATAGTTGGTGCCTCCGTGTCTGTGTCTGTCCAGCTCATTATCGCCAGGGTGTTGCCGTATGATGTCGGTGCATTTCGTATAAACTTTCGCCACATGTACCGCGTGCACTGGATTTCATCCGGGTCTTTGGATACCTGGTTGTCATCCAGGTTGTTATAGATCACCTCCACCACCAATGGACCACCAATGCTTTGGGAATTTGCAAGTTCTTCCTTGAGGGGATACCTGTCCTTCACACTCGACAGGAGTCGCTGCCAAAGACTGAGGACGGTTGCCCCTTTTCCAATCCCTTTGTCAATGGCCTTATCCCTAGCAAGGGATCCCAGCTGCCAGGCTTCCTTACCCTCTAATTCCTGACTATTGGCCCCAATATCCCAGCATCGGAGCAACCAGCTGAGAATTTGCTCGCCTGGTTGACGGCTAAAATCTTTTTGCATATCTCGCAGCTCACTTAGGTATAGGGATCGGGTGGTTTCTGACTCATTTATGATTTCAGTCCCTTCCTCCTCCTGTTCTTGTGACTGCTCTGCTGCAGAACAGGCTGCCTCTTCTGATTCTTTCTCCTGCTCCCTCTTAGGAGAAGCTTCTTCATCCCTTACTGAACGAGTTGAGTTCCGCTTCCATTGTTTCTTTTTAGTTATAGGGGCGACTGATATAGTTGAAGGCTGGGTCTCTGGTTTAGCCATAGTGCCTGTTGGTATGTTTTCAGATCCAGAGACCCTCTCTTCTCCTTGAGGGTGCTGAATAGTATTGATCAGTGTTTGGTAGGTGCTGGCCAGGGCCCAGCACAGTGCGATAAGTTGTGCCTCTTGGAATAGCCAGGGCATCTTTTCTCCCCCCCCCCGCCCCAAACATTCTATCACTTCATCAGGATTCCGCACTTGTTCGGGAGTGAAGTTCCAGACCATCAGAGGTGAGAAGTTCTTTAGATACCTGCCCATATTCTTCCACATGCCTTGCCACCCATAACCACACTGCCACAGGGCCTGGGTCATATTCCTAAATAGCTTGTTAACCTTAGAAAAAGCCAAAACAATATTCCTAAGAAATACCAATAGAAGCATTTTGACTACCCAAGGATGTTCAAGATACTGAAGAGTTATTGTAACAAGGGAGAAAACATCACAGAAGAAGGTGGTGGTGAAGGTGCCATTCTGTATTTCCTCCACAAAAAATCTTTCAGAGGAAAAAGTATAATTGTTAATTATCTCCATGCGATGGTACCCAAAGTACAGCAATGGCTTCATTACAGAGCCCAAATACCAGATTAAGCTCAAGGCCAGTGTTTTAATAACAAATCTCCCAGGCAAAACATCACTAATCACTACAGAGCACAGCAAACTGCAAAAGCCAACACCAATCTTTAACATGTACAGCAAAAAAAAGGAGCATGGCACAGATCAGATAAACTAATATCGAGAACAGATGAATCAATATCGTGACCCGCATCTGTTAACAGATATAAATCACTTCTAATACGCTCTGGTTAATCTGTTATTATCTCAAACCCTTTGTGCCCCACGTTAGGCACCAAAAAGGACTGTCGTGACTTAACCCTGGCTGGCAACTAAACACCACACAGCCACTCACTCACTTCCCTCCCCCTGGTGGGATGGGGGTAGAGAATCAGAAGGGTAAAAGTGAAAAAGAAACTTGTGGGTTGAGATAAAAACAGTTTAATAATTTAAAAGAAATAATAATTTTAAAAAATTGTAAGGAAAAGAGGAAAAAAAAAAAGAAAAAAAGAGAGAGGAAGTAAAACGCAAGAAAGACAAGCGATGCAAATGAAAACAATCGCTCACTACCAAGCAACCGATGCCCAGCCAGTCCCCAAGCAGCAGGCAGTGTGAGGAGCAGAAAAGGCCTTGACGCTGTGGAAGCACTGTTCAGCAGTAACTAAAACATCAGTGTGTTATCAACACTGTTTTCAGCACAAATCCAAAACATAGCCTCATACAAGCTACTATGAAGAAATTTAACTCTATCCCAGCCAAAACCAGTACAGAAGGTAATAGGAGAAAGACAGCTAATGATACAGAAGCAAAAATCAAGAGAAAGGCTTGGTTTATAACTTGTTTTTTCCAACAGCTTTTGATCAAATGATTTTACTAAATATCATCATACTTGCATCCTAACACAATTAATAAAACAACAAACCATGGAGATTTTTTTTTAGTTACCTGATTCAAGTCATCAAAGAATTAGAAATATTTTCCAATATTTATACCTTTAAAAGTTATATTACCTTTAAAAATTTCTTGTTGAATTCATACACTGATTAAATTACTTGTTTTCTCTAGTCACCTAAGGTCTTAGTCCTGCAAAGACCTTTCACAATGGGAAACGTAAACTCATGTCCAAGTCTTTCCAGGATCGGGACATAAAGTAATAAAGTGTTTAAGATGAGCGGCTCTCGGTTCTTTTTCCTTCTATTACAGAAGCAATAAGGTCATTTTGTGGAGTAACAACTCCATTTTAACCACCAGACTTGGCAAGCTGCTTCGGCATTATAATTGCAAGTTCATAATCAGCAAAAATGTAATTGTAAAGGTAGCAGGACAAAAAAATAAAAATAATAATAAAAAAAAATCAGGAGTATAAACACTGTCAACTCTACATTTAGAAAATTTGTTTTTACATGGACTACAAAAACACAGCCTCATATTTAATGCTAAAAATTACACTTTCCTGGAACTCTGTTGACCAAAATCTGCAGTTATGCTGAGTGGTGTAAGTGGGTCACTGAATGGTAATGCAAGCAGCATCAGTTTGTGGATGTTCAGCATTCAGCAGGCGTTTAAAATGGGTGATGCACTGCCACAGATGAACAAGAGGTGTAAATAGGAAAAACATGTAATTAAAGAGTGTAAAAAGGAATAGGAAAAGCCAAGGAGCACGCTGGTCATTTTGTACACCCACCAAATGCTAATCTGATGAAACTGAGACATAGAACTACAATTTATGTAGCAAATGAATGTGATCCATCATGTCTAAAACAGGACTGTGTTTCCAGATTGGAAAAACAAAATCTGACCAACAGAATGAAACACAGCTAGTTGTCACTTAATAGTATGCAAAATGTACCATTTCAACTTATTTCCAACTTATAAAACTTAGAAGTGATGTGATATTAGATGATAGGACTCTAAAACCTGCTTCACTAATTTCTCTTCCAAAGTGAAAAGACTATTAAATGAAAAAGAAGAATCTGAACTTAACATAACACTAATATCTTTGAGAAGCTAAGTTCAGCCTTTTTGTGAGGATGCACTGCTATATCCTAACCAAACCCAATTTTCTTTTTTTTTTTTTTTTTTTAAACAAACTGCAAAGGCATTTTGCAGGGAACTGCATAGGCATTTTGCAGGGAACTGCATAGGCATTTTGCAGGGAACTGCATAGGCATTTTGCAGGGAACTGCATTATACAATACAAACTAAAGAACAGGTTGAGTGTTCTTTTCACTAAAAAAGGTACAATATATATGGACATTTAAGAGAGAGCAAGTCACTCTTACCTTTTCTAAATCTTCAATTTCAGAGCTGAAATTTTTGTTTTCTTCTGTCATTTCCTCTTCTTCTTCAAGAGTTCGCTCATCATCATAATCATGTACCAGCATTTCAACAGAAGGGTCAAAGTCATGATCCTCAGATGATAAAGAGCCAACTATAAAAAAAACCCTAATTTGAGTAATTTTTTTTTTTCTATACCAACATATGGAATTACATCACAGAAAAAAAATATAAGGTTGCATGAATTTTTACATCCAGGATCAGAACTCTCAATGGAATAACTGGAACAAATTCCTAACTACCTGACAAATTCAGCTATTTTAGCTGGCCTTCCCTTTTCATACTTGTAAGTAATGGGTGCAGTTTTCTCTCTTGCGGTATAGAGTACTTGGGAGAAGTATCTAAATTACTGAAACAAAGTTTCAGAAAGTACAATCCCAAATTAACATTTTACTGAATAAAAGATTGTTCAAAACACCTTTGAAATCATCATTAAGGTATAAAGTCCACACGTCACAAGATTTCAGATGCTGCAAGACACTGATTTATAGACTGATTCTATTTATATGGTAACTAGCATAGTTTTTCACTGTTAAACAGCTAACTTAAATTGCGAATCAGCTTCCTACTAACAGAAAAATAAGCAGCGAGACTCGCTTCAGATTAGTTTAGCCTCACAGATGAGATCTTTTATTAAAACTAATTTAATTCTTAGCACTCTATCTAAAAAGGAAGAACAAACATAGCAGAGTTTCAAGAAATATAGAGGAAAATATACCAGAAATAACAAAACGCTTCTAATGGATCACATTAATTAACAAGTCATTGTGACAGCTCTGTGGTCCAACAGACACTTTTTCATTACTCAAGAGGATACTCATAAGTCATCAAAAAAGTACTTATTATTTTAAGTGCATTTTGTCAACTGTTAGAAAGGTTATCGTTAGATTCAACAAGTTTTAAAGATGCAAATATTCTGCACTGCAAAGTCAGTGTTCTACAATGAAAATTACTGAAATATAGGGTGGTTTTGTTCTTTAATGTTCACTTTCTTAAGGCTTTCAGGATGGAGAAAAGAAACAGATTAGGATATTTCTCTTTCACTTCTGGTTTCCCCTTCTAGTTCTTACATACTAGTGCTCTGTTGCAATTCTTGGCTTACAAGCAGCAAAGAAAAGGGTTATTAAGAATTATTTCCACATAAGAACTTCTAAAGAAGTTTTGAAGGAAACACCTACAAATTTTCAATGCTTTTCTTCAAAAAAATAAAGCAGTATCTCTCTGAACTGCTTCTAGCCTTCAAGGAGACAGTTGTATATACTAACACTTCTGAGTCTTAAAGCATCTAATTAATTTTTCAGCACTTATGCTAAGCGTTCATTCCTTATATGCAGGTAATTAAATTAGACTTTGTCCGTTTAGCTCGCTTAAGACAATACTGTGAAAGTTCATAACACCATACCGTAGGGAAACATTCAGGCCAAAAATGCTTTTTATTCACATGCTATTCATATTATGGTCTCATAGAACTCTCAGTATAGTTGATAATACTACTCCAATTATGACATTACATGCTGAATTTTTCTACTGTTGGCCATCACATCCTGATCCTATGGCTTTTAAAGAACTGTCAACTGCCTTAATATAATATATATTTATATATACATATGCTCAAGATTACTGCTTCTAATCGCTGTTCTAATTCATTTTATGTTTGAGTAACTCAAGTGGAAGTTCTATTCCACTCAGACTTTAGATAAAAAAGTCCCACTTCTTTAGTAGCTCTGAACACTCAATAGCTCATTTAAAATATTTAAAACCATATTCAAATAATACGAGCTCAATAAATTTAATAAGAGTAGTTAAAAAAAATTAAAAACAGCCAATGCTGAAAGCAGTTACACAGAAGCAAATGCATTCCCCAAATATTTCTTCATGAGTAGCCCTGTTGATGTTAAATATGCTTGCTTGTGTAAAGTATTCCAAAGAACCTTAACAGCAGTTAAAGCCTTAACAATTACATATCATTATGATTTTAAACATTTTCTGATATTATCAAGTCAAAAATTTACACGGGCCTGCAGTTATCAGCAACAAGAGAAGCAGTCTCTCTCCAGGCTACATGGCTTTACTGAGATGCTAACTTAAAAGCACTACAAAACTTTGTTTTCATTTTGGGTTCCAAGCAGCCAATTACTAACTGCGACCAGAGTTAAGGGAAGAACTCCACAGCGCGTATCTCCTTCTCTTAAAAATCAAGCAGGCAGTTAGTTATGTGAACATGAAGCGTTAGAAAAGCTACGAGGCAACAGAGGGTAACTTTGGGAAGGAGCAGGAAGGAGAGAGCGGCGTGCGGGCAGCAGGCTAGGTGCTGGGGCAGGAGGTGGGCGAGGACGAACCTGGGCTCGAACTCCCAAAGGAAGCCTGCGGGGAAAGGAGAGAGAGAGGTGAGACGCGGGCTCCCTCCAGCCCAGCAGCAGGTAGGGGGTCTCCATTTCACGCCCCCACCCCCGGAGATGCCCCCTTCCCCCGCCGCTCCCCGCCGGCCTCGCCCCCAGCCCCCGCCCTGCTCGCCCCTCCATCCCGTTCACCCTCTCCCATCCCTCCTTCCCTCGCTCGCTCCCCGCCTGCCGCTCTCCTTTCCTCCTCCCCTGGCAGAAGCCCTCCAGGAGCCGCGCCCGGCCCGGCACTCCCGCTCCCTCCGGCCCCGGCGGGACATGACAGGGGCAGGCAGCAGCAGAGGGAGCCAGACCAGCCGCCTCTTCCCCGCTCCCAGCCCAGGGCTCGCTCCTCCTCCCTCCCGCCAGGCGTTTCTCCATCGCCCGCGCTGCGGCGGCGGCACCGCCGCCGGTCCGTCCCGCGCCCCCCGGAGCCCGGTGCGGCGGCCGCGCCCCCCTCCGCGCCCGGCCGCGGCTTGTCGGCCGCCCGCGGGCTGCGAACCCAGCACCCGCGCTGCGCGGCACCCGCCGTGCGGCCTAGTCGCGCAGGCTCCCACTGCCCCGGCGCTGCCGGCCGTCTCGCTGGCCACCCCGCGCCGCCGCGCCGCCTCGCCGCCCCGGAAGCGCCTTACGGGGATGGCGAGGCGGGCGCAGGGGGCCTGCCGGCGGCAGGGCCCCGCGGGGAGCCGGCCGAACCCCGACGCCCCAGCCCGCTTTCCTCGCTCACCTCCGCCATATTGGGACGATCGGGCTGAGCAACAGCGCTGCGCCGAGTGCCCGGATGGGGCCGCTAAGCCAATGGCAGCCACCGAGCTCCAGCCGGAGCCGGCCAGGGAGGGAGCGGAGGGGCCAGCAGGACCGGGCTGGGGCGGAGGAGGCAGTGTCGGGACCCCGCCTCCAGCGGCGCCACGGACTCCTGCCCCAGCTGGCGAGGGTGATCTGCCCGCCCCGGCCCTGCCCCGCCCGGAGAGGGCGCTCAGCGCCCGCTGCGGAGCCCAGGCCTGAGGGGCGCGGCCCCAGCCGCCGCCCTCTCCCCGCCCCGCCGCCCGCCCGGGGAAGCCTCGGCCAGCAGAGGCTGCCCGTCCCGGGGCGAGGCGAGTGGGAGTCGCTGGGGCCCTCGCTGTGCTGCCTCAGGGGCCTGAGGCCGGCTGGAGCCCAGGTAACTCGGACACCCTCCGGCTTGGGCGCCACACCGCGCCCGTCTGGATCAGCTTGTCTGTGACTGCCGCGACTTGCAGTCCTGTCCCGGGAATACTATGAGGAAACGTTACCCCACGACCGAATGGTACCCGGTTGCGTGACCTGCTCTTCACTCCGTATTGAGCCCCTTCCTAGGTGCTGGTGTGGAGGAGGGCTAGCAGTTATGCTAACACCTTACATCTTAAGTGTCTAAAAGCAGGAAACAAAATGTCAAAGCCTTCAAACCTTGCTGTTGTTGATTGCCTGCTGTGGGTTAAACAGAGAAAGTGAAATTTACTTTGCAGTGGATATTGTATCTAAAAGTTGAGGTGTTTTATGTACAAAGTAATATCTATTCTATTTTTTCAGTGGTATTTTTTGTCCCAGTACACAGGAAGTGGGAATCTGGCCGTTTTCAGCTTGATCCCAGGCTACAAAGACTCATGCTTTTAACTTTGGAATTACATGTTTCTGCTTCTGGCCAAAATAGCATCTGCCATACTTGCTATATCGAATATTGATCTGCTGGAGGGGTGGTGTGCGTCACAGTGACACTCAGTTGCAATAGTGCCCCAGACTGTGTCCCATCCTGAGAATTCAGGAGGCTAAAGGCTGTATCCTGAAGTGAACAGTTTCTTTGGATGCGTCCTAAATTGGGTTTGCAGACAGTGCAGAGATCCCGAGCTAGTTTAGGTACTTAAGTAATGGAGCTCTATGCTGTTTCATTTATTCTGCTGGGACCTGTTGCTCTGAGAAACAGAGTAAATTAACTTGTGTCACATGCTGCACTGCTGAGTCTAGTCTACTTCCAATATATAAACTGTTCGCGTACCTCCAAACTACACAGCAGCCTAAGATGTAGACATACCTGCTCTTGATGTACCTGGGGGTAAGATGTTCACAACATAAAAATCCCAAGACTTTGCAGAAACACATTTTTTAGGAAAATTGTCACAGTCACAAGCAGCTCCAGCAGTACCTCATCCTCTGATCCCTGATCCGTCTTTGCCTTTTTCCAAAGTTATATACACAGATTAGGGAGTTATCAGGTAAAAATGATCAGCGACAGACAGGCTATGTCAGAGCACACTGCATGTACTCAAAAATTAAGGAAGTTTTAATACTTTCCACCTTTGACTGATCTGGAATGCCATTATAACCCACTAATGCTCCTTAGCATTTTTCAGTTTTGTTCCCTCCAGGTAGAGCAAACCCAGTTCCTATCCCAGTTCCCTTGAAGCCTCAGCTCTGGTAAGGCAAAATAGCTTCCCAAGAACACAGAATGTGTAACACATACACAGACCTGTTCATCTAATTGACATAATAGCACAAAAAGTGCAGCAGGAAGAATCTCCAATTCAGGGAAGTACATATTTGCTACTATACGCATTTTCTCAATAGGAATTCTCCACGATTTCGATGCAATTAGCTATTTCCTAACTTCTGAAGTAGATTACTTCACAGTCTTTCAACTGTTTAACGTGATTAAGTTTTTCAATTGTGTGCAATTTTACAGATAAATCTTCTGCTGTTAATTTGCCACTTAAAAACTTATCAGATTTAGATCAAAAGGAAGTTTTTTGATTATAATTCAGACCACTGTGATAAAATAATATGAAGTCATAGCTCTACCACAGCAGGTCATTAGGTGTGTTCCAGAGCTGTCATATAAGTTGCAGCAAGGATTCTGGAAAAACTACAGTGTTCAGAGATGTAGTGAACAGGGGGCTGCAAGACAGGGGGGGAAAAAAAGTAAACCTTACCTGGTTCTAAAGCGTATTAGTGATAAAAACGAGCATTTTCTTTTCTTGTCTTTTCCTGAGATTCAGTTTTGCATTTGGAAATTGCAGCTATGCAGAAAAACTTACAAATATTTGCAGACTCCAATACCTACAAAAAAAAGGTTGGTGAAGAACTGGATCCTGAAGATTTGAAAAGGACTGCTATGATCCCGTATCTGAGTTGGGGCTGGATTTTGATAGCAATATCTATAGTGCAATTATGTTCTAGGCTGTTACAACATGTTTTACCTCCCAGTGGTTTTCACTGAGTACAGATCAAGATAAAGAGTGAGGATGGTGAAGTTACTGCGGTAAGCTTGTCTGAAGGGGATGGAAAGGAACAAGGATGTGATTGTACCACCTCTTTCTCAATTAGCATTTTTCTCCAGAAACAGGGGTGAGAGCATGATGTGCTCTTAAAGTGTAGCTTGGAAACCAAACTACCTCATGCTTTTCTGGAGTCTGGTATGGCGCTGCATCATCAGGAGCTTCCACTGGAGCCCAGTGCTTTCACGGGTATGCTTCTGCTCTCTGCCTCGCTTCCCTGAGCAGAAAGGCAACGTGAGATTGCTCTTTCCATTTTACAGGGACTCTGAATTAGAGATGGCTGAACAAAATATGCATATGCATATATACAGTGAGTCAATTAGCTACATCAATGCAAATGCAGTTTTCCATAGCTGCTGGGCATACAAGAATGTATGGAGTTCTATATTTCAAGGTGTCTTTTCTCTTGAATTGGAATCAAGAAGATGGGACAAAAATCTGCCTAAACTGTTCCTTCTGAAGTAATGGAGGAAGATACATTTTGTGTCCATATTTTGAATATATTTTATCATCCAAGTTAATCTCAGATCAAAAAAAGGAAAAAATTTATTTTGAAACAATCAAAAAAAGGAAAGAACTAAAATTAATTAAAAGAGAATGTCGTGGTTTAACCCCAGCCAGCAAAAATAAACGCCACGCAGCCGCTCGATCACCCCCCCCACTCCGGTGGGATGGGGGAGAGAATCGGGAGGGCACAAGTAGGAAAGCTCCCGGGTTGAGATAAAAACAGTTTAATAATTGAAATAAAACTAAGTAGAACAGTAATAATAACAATGAGAACAACAACAATAACAGAAGACACAAAGCAGGCAATGCACAACACAACCGCTCACCGACCGCCGACCGCGTGTCACGAACGGGGGGCGAGCCCCCCCCACACACCTGGTTTTTATACTGAGCATGATGTCACATGGTATAGAATACCCCATTGGCCAGCTGGGTCCACCACCCCGGCTGTGCTCCCCCCTCCCGGTGCAAGCATCACCCAGCAAGAGCCAAAGCATCAACGGGCCATCAACGCTCCTTTCACACCAAACCCAAAACACAGCACACCCCCCAAGCTACTAGGAAGAAAGTTACCCCTGTCCCAGCTGGAACCAGGACAATTGCACCTTGCTCAGTTTCATCGGAGTTCATCCTACATTAATCTGGGTGTTTCTTACTGTAATACTGTTAATATGGCATATGGTAACCATAAAAGTGATGACATACAGTACTATGTAATAACTAACATCGTACAATTCAGTTCATTGGCTATTTTCACCCAAAATCAAATCCCCTTGAGGTACACACCGGACTTCCCCATCCTTTCTCATCACCCACCAAGTGCACCCAGGTCCCTGAGCAAAAGCAATCCCACGGATGGGTTTTCCCTTGCCAGAAGCAGGAGTAACCCAGACCGTCTTCCCCAGCATATTTCTCATATGCACGACAGGGACTTTATCCCCCTCTACAGTACGTAAGGGTTTGGATTGGGCAGGGCCAGCTTGAGTGACAGATCCCCTAGTGTTGACTAACCAGGTGGCCTTTGCTAAATGTGTGTCCCAATGCTTGAATGTCCCACCGTCCATTGCCCTCAGTGTTGTCTTTAACAGGCCGTTGTATCGTTCAATTTTTCCGGAGGCTGGTGCATGGTAGGGGATGTGATAGACCCACTCAATGCCATGCTCTTTGGCCCAGGTGTCTATGAGGGTGTTTCGGAAGTGAGTCCAGTTGTCTGACTCAATTCTTTCTGGGGTGCCATGTCGCCATAGGACTTGTTTTTCAAGGCCCAGAATGGTGTTCCGGGCGGTGGCATGGGGCACAGGGTATGTTTCCAGCCATCCTGTGGTTACTTCTACCATTGTGAGCACATAGCGCTTGCCCTGTCGGGTTTGTGGGAGTGTGATATAATCAATCTGCCAGGCCTCCCCATATTTATACTTCAACCATCGTCCTCCATACCAAAGAGGCTTTACTCGCTTGGCTTGCTTGATTGCAGCGCATGTTTCACATTCGTGGATAACCTGTGCAATAGTGTCCATGGTTAAGTCCACCCCTCGATCACGAGCCCATCTATATGTTGCATCACTCCCTTGGTGGCCTGAAGTGTCATGGGCCCACCGAGCTATAAATAATTCACCTTTATGTTGCCAGTCCAGATCTACCTGAGCTACTTCGATCTTGGCAGCCTGATCCACCTGCTGGTTGTTTTGGTGCTCTTCAGTGGCCCGACTCTTGGGTACGTGAGCATCTACGTGACGTACTTTTACAGTCAGGTTCTCTACCCGGGCAGCAATATCTTGCCACAATGCGGCAGCCCAGATGGGTTTACCTCTGCGCTGCCAGTTGTTATGCTTCCACTGCTGCAACCACCCCCACAGGGCATTTGCCACCATCCATGAGTCAGTATAGAGATAAAGTACTGGCCATTTTTCTCGTTCAGCAATGTCCAAGGCCAGCTGGATGGCTTTCACCTCTGCAAACTGACTCGATTCACCTTTTCCTTCAGCAGTTTCTGCAACTTGGCGTATAGGACTCCATACCGCAGCCTTCCATCTCCGATGTTTTCCCACAAGGCGACAGGACCCATCAGTGAACAGGGCATATTGCTTCTCGTTTTCTGGTAGTTTGTTATATGGTGGGGCCTCTTCAGCACGTGTCACCTCCTCCTCTGGGGATATTCCAAAATCTTTGCCTTCTGGCCAGTTCGTGATCACCTCCAAGATTCCTGGGCGACTGGGGTTTCCTATTCGGGCCCATTGTGTGATCAGTGCGACCCACTTACTCCACGTAGCATCAGTTGCATGATGTGTAGAGGGGACGCTCCCTTTGAACATCCAGCCCATCACCGGCAGTCGGGGTGCCAGGAGGAGCTGTGCTTCAGTGCCAACCACTTCCGAAGCAGCTTGAACCCCTTCATATGCTGCCAATATCTCCTTCTCAGTTGGAGTGTAGCGGGCCTCGGATCCTCTGTATCCCCGACTCCAGAACCCCAGGGGTCGACCTCGAGTCTCCCCTGGTGCTTTCTGCCAGAGGCTCCAGGTAGGACCATTCTCCCCGGCTGCGGTGTAGAGCACATTCTTCACATCTTGTCCTGCCCGGACTGGCCCAAGGGTTACTGCCTGAACTATCTCCCATTTAATTTGTTCAAAGGCTTGTCGTTGCTCAGGGCCCCATCTGAAGTCGTTCTTCTTCCTGGTCACGTGATAGAGAGGGCTTACGATCTGACTGTAGTTTGGAATATGCATTCTCCAAAAGCCCACAACGCCTAAGAAAGCTTGCGTTTCCTTTTTGTTAGTTGGTGGAGACATGGCTGTTATATTATTGATCACATCTGTTGGGATCTGACGACGTCCATCTTGCCATTTTATTCCTAAAAACTGGATCTCCTGTGCAGGTCCCTTGACCTTACTTGGTTTTATTGCAAAACCGGCCTCCAGAAGGATTTGGACTATTCTCTCCCCTTTCTTGAAAACTTCCTCTGCTGTGTTGCCCCATACGATGATGTCATCAATGTATTGCAGGTGTTCTGGAGCCTCACCCTGTTCCAGTGCAGTGTGGATCAGTCCATGGCAAATGGTAGGGCTGTGTTTCCACCCCTGGGGCAGTCGGTTCCAGGTGTACTGGACGCCCCTCCAAGTGAAAGCAAACTGTGGCCTGCACTCTGCCGCCAAAGGGATTGAGAAGAACGCATTGGCGATATCAGTTGTGGCGTACCACTTGGCTGCCTTTGACTCCAGTTCGTATTGAAGTTCTAGCATGTCCGGCACGGCAGCACTCAGTGGTGGCGTCTGTGAAAGACTGAATTATAGAACTTTTGTCTCAAAGACTGCTTATCTGGGCGAGGGTTCCTTTGGCTGCTGAATATGATAAGATCAGCTGCAAGGTGTGAAAGATCTGGGCGAGGGTTCCTTTGGCTGCTGAATATGATAAGATCAGCTGCAAGGCGTGAAAGATCTGGGCGAGGATTCCTTTGGCTGCTGAATATGGTAAGAATGGCTGCAAGGCCACAGAGATCTCCGGCTAGTAAGGTGTGAAAGATCTCCGGCTGGCACGTGCTTGGACAGTCAAGACTCAGGAATGCGGAGACATGTCGTTGCCATGGAAACTGCAGCCCTCGAACGAGAATAAAAGGGACTGCCAAGAGGACCCCAGTGCGATTGCCGACCCCGCCGAAACACCGCGGACCCCGGAGCGACCGCCCACCGCCGGAACACCGAGAGACTTGGACCCCCGGGACGCCACGGATCCATGGTGGGGACTATTCTTGCAAATCTATCCTGAATACCTGCTTGACTTCTGTCTTTTTACTCTATTCTATCCTATCGCTACTAATTTTCTACTTTTGATATTAAAAGTTGCTGTTTTGGGTATACGGCATTTGATCTCGTTTTGTGTCTTAATCTCGCTCTTGGGATCATATCGAAACCTCCCCCGACTTCGGATCGGGACATTCCCGACATCGGATCGGGACATTAAATTGGCGTCACGGACAGGATCCCTTGAGACGAGAGTGCCGTACTATTTCCCAAATACGTGAGACCTCTCAGGAAAGTAAGGGGTGTGGGTCTGTGTTTGCTGTGTTTGAAATTTACGTGCTGCCTTCCTGAGACGACCGCTTCCCCGCTTTGTCTGTGTTTAAAACTTACGTGCTGTTTTGTTTTCTAAATACGTGAGACCTCTCGGGAGAGTGAAGGGGTGCAGGGCTGTGTTTGTAACTTACGTGCTGCCTTCCTGAGAAGACTGCTTCCCCGCTTTGTTTTGCAAATACGTGAAACCTCTCAGGAGAGTGAAGGGGGGCGGGTTTGTGTTTGAAACTTGCGCGCTGCCTTCCTGAGATGACCGCTTCCCCGCTTTGTATAAAGATGAGTGATACTAAAACTGTCCCTTCGGGGAGAGAAGTTTTGTTTGAGTTTTTGGAGAAACATAATGCACGACCCTCTGTACCCGGAATGGATTGGGCTCAGGGAAATTGGTATAATTTGCAGAGTGTGGTTGATCGGACGAGTGCTTTGCAAAAGGATGCGAGAGTGAGATCTGGAAGAGGAAAAGCGATTGTTTGTGCTGTTCTTGGTGCCAGTTTAGCCGCTGCTGTAGAGGCGAGAGAACGTTGTCGCGTTGAGGAATCCCTAATTGTTGAATCCCTCCAAAACCTCGTTCGGTCCCTTCAGGGGCAAGTGGCGGAATTAAAGGAACAGCTTGAAGGAGAGAGAGACCAGGTGAAATATCTGCAGATTGCTCTTAAGGAGCAACTCCTTGCGGGCACTGCCCATGAGGAAATACCCCCAAGATCGGAAACTGGTTATCCTTTTAACGACTTGCAGGCAGCAAGAGAAAAAGTAGAGAAATTGGAACCGCTCTCGCTGCGACCCTTGGTTAAGACCGAGTATATTTATGATGATGAGGAGGATCAGTTCCCCCAGGTTACAACCAAGGAGGTCCCCTATACTGCCACTGAATTGGCGAAGCTAAAAAAGGATTTTGGCCGAACCCCTAGGGAGTCGGAGACGGAGTATGTGTGGAGAGTGTCGTTATCTGGGGGGGATCAGATTTTGTTAAGTGAAAAGGAGGCGGAGGGGTATTGGGGACCGGGAGTATTTTTAACTACCGTGATTACCGCGCCCCTTGGTCTTTAACCCAGCGGGCAGCCTATTGGGCGGGGGGATTGAACCCCTTGGAGAGGGGGGATCCCCTTGCAATCACGGGGACTGTTGATCAGTTGGTGGAAAGTGTGCATAAGGCAGCTTGCTTGCAGATGATGTATGATCGGAAGTTGGAGCCTAGGCAGGAGTCCCCGATGATGATGCCTGTAGATCCTGAGCGAATGACTCCCCTTATAAGGGGACTTCCCGATTCCTTAAAGCCGATTGGTATACAGTTACAGGGGAAAATACAAGCAATACCTCAGGGCGAAAGAGTTGCAGCTGCTTTAGAAGGACTTACACCCGATCGGCACCGCCGGTCCCCGGATAGGAAGATGTGGACTTGGGGGGAGGTCGCCCAAGAATTGATCAATTACGGGCGCAAGTATGGCCCTGTAAACCTTCCGGCCACTAAAACAGACTCTAGAGGCCTGAGGCGAACTGAAGTAAAAATGGTTCCACGCCCTGAGGGCGATGGAAAAACACCCCTCGCTAAACCACCTGGAGGGAGGGACATCCCAAATAAGCGCAGCAGTCTGTGGGCAAAGGGGTGGCAAAAGGGGATCCCACGTGACTTAATGGATGGATTACCGACTGACAAGTTAGAAAAACTGGTGTCTGAATGGCCCGATAAATCGGCAGATAAAGACACGGGTTCTAAAAATACCACCCCGAGTGCACCCTCTTTAATTGACTTATCAGAAACAAATGTCCCCCGATATTCGGCGGGAAACTAGATGCTTCGTCCTCTGATGGTGAGCGGGGGGGCGAAGGCTGGATGTACATCAGACAGCTCACCGAAAACGGCCAGGGTGATTTACTAATCACAGGTGTTGTGGGGCCAAAACAAGTCCCGGTCACATTTTTGGTAGATACTGGGGCTCAAATTTCAGCTATTAAAACAAAAGATGCTACTAGCTGTGGGGTTAAATTTTCTAAACAGAAACTGTTTGTAACAGATGCATTTGGCAATGTTCAACCACAGGCGTTAGCAATGGTCAGCCTACGATTGCCGGGAGAAGATATTGCTACCACGGTAACAATGGTTGTGGGAGATTTTCCACTCAACCTCCTGGGACTTGATGTCCTGAAAGGGAGGACCTGGATTGATAATAAAGGGAGACAGTGGTCGTTTGGCTCTCCAACAATAGACATTCGACTGCTACAAGCTGCGCCGCCACTTCCCCCTTCGAAGCTTACGAATGTTAAGCCTTACCCGATACCCTTAGGGGCCAGAGAGGGAATAACACCTGTGTTAGAGGACTTAAAGGGACAGGGCATCGTGGTTCTGACCCACTCCCCTTTTAACTCCCCAGTGTGGCCAGTACGAAAACCCAATGGCAAGTGGAGACTAACTGTGGATTATCGTAGACTTAATGCAAACACCGGTCCATTGACAGCCGCAGTACCGAATATTGCTGAGCTTATAGCTACAATCCAGGAACGAGCCCACCCGATCATGGCGACGGTGGATGTTAAGGACATGTTTTTCATGGTCCCCCTACAATCTGAGGACCAAGACCGTTTTGCTTTTACTTGGGAAGGTCAGCAATTCACTTTCACCCGACTCCCGCAGGGATACAAGCATTCCCCAACATTAGCCCACCATGCATTGGCGCGGGAGCTGGAAAGAATCCAGGTAGAGAAGGAGGTCAGTGTTTACCAATATATTGATGATATTCTTGTGGGAGGGGATAAGGTAGAAAGGGTTCAGACAACCCAAGATAATATAATTTCCCATCTGGAAAGTTTGGAACTGAAGATTCCGCCTGAGAAAACACAAACACCCTCGAGTGAAGTAAAGTTTTTAGGGATCTGGTGGAAGGGAGGAATGACATGTATCCCACCTGACACCCTCTCCTCGCTAGATCAGATTAAGATGCCAGAGTCAAAAGGACTTACAGCATGTGCTGGGGCTGCTTGTGTTTTGGAGAAAACACATTCCTGATTTTTCAATTATTGCAAGACCCCTGCATGACTTATTGCGAAAAGGGATGCAGTGGGAATGGACTGAGCCTCATGAAGAGGCATTGCAGTTGTTGGTGTTTGAAGCAACTGCCCATCAAGCTCTGGGTCCTATTCACCCTACAGACCCAGTCCATATCGAATGGGGATTTGCCAAAACTGGGCTATAGATACATTTGTGGCAAAAGGGCCCCAAAGGACCCACTCGACCTATTGGATTCTATTCTCACAGTTTTAAAGATGCTGAAAAAAGATATACAGCTTGGGAAAAGGGTTTGTTTGTGGTCAGTTTAGCCTTGAGAGAGGCTGAACGAACTATCCGACAACAACCAATAGTGCTCAGAGGCCCATTTAAAGTAATTAAAACAGTTTTGGCAGGAACTCCACCCCCTGACGGGGTGGCCCAGAGAGCTTCTGTTCGAAAATGGTATGCCCAGATAGAACATTACTGCGACATCTTCACGGTATCTGAGGGAGCCACAAAGATGTTAACCATTCAGGAGGAGATGGGCCCAGATAGGGAAACGAGTGAATTCCCTCCCGTAATACAAGTGGCCCCTCCATTTTCCGGGCAGTTACAGAATGTTTGGTTTACTGATGCTTCTTCCAAGCGGGAAGGAAAAACCTGGAAATATCGAGCCGTGGCACTCCGTGTAGACATTAATGAACAAATAATTACTGAAGGGGAAGGTAGTGCTCAAGTAGGGGAACTAATTGCAGTATGGAGTGTTTTTCAACATCAGGCCCAATCTGCTTCTCCTGCCTATATTTATACTGATTCCTATGCTGTATTTAAAGGCTGTACTGAATGGCTTCCGTTTTGGGAACAGAACGAGTGGGAAGTCAATAGGATACCTGTGTGGCAGAAGGAGAAATGGCTAGACATTCTAACTATTGCTAGGCAAGGAAAATTTGCAGTGGGCTGGGTGGCTTCCCACCAACAGGATGATACTCCTGCAAGCCAGTGGAATGGCAAAGCTGATGAACTAGCCCGATTGGCTCCCCTGCAGAACACCCAAATAACTGAAGATTGGGAACGGTTGCTAGAGTGGCTACATGTAAAAAGGAAACACTCAGGGGCTAAGGACCTCTATTGCGAGGCCCAAGCCCGAGGTTGGCCAGTTACCAGGGAAGAATGTAAGACTTGTGTGTCCACTTGCGAACAATGTCATACCCGCTTAGAAAGACATCCCCTGGAGGATGACCCCCTCCACTTGAGGGAGGGGAAAGGCCTGTGGGAAGCCTGGCAGGTGGACTACATCGGCCCTTTCCAGAAATCAGAAGGTAAGCATTATGTGTTGGTTGGAGTAGAGATAGTGTCAGGGCTAGTCCAGACCAAAGCATTTGCTAGAGCAACGGGGGAAAACACGGTAAAAGCTCTGAAGGAGTGGTTTGGTACCTTCCCCAAACCACAATCAATTCAATTGGATAATGGTTCCCACTTTATTGCCAGAGTAGTCCAAGACTGGGCAACTCGGGAGGGAATTTCATGGGTATATCATACTCCGTATTACCCACAGGCAAATGGGATTGGGGAAAGAACAAATGGCTTGCTGAAGCGCTGCCTTAAACCACACAAGCCAGGCTGGGCCGAACGGCTGTGGGACGCAGTGACTAGTGTCAACAGTCGTTGGGGCATAAATGGGTGCCCGAAAATTACTGCATTTTGTCCGAAGGCCCCAACCATTATACCAGCCCCATACGGCCCTGATCATCTTAAAAATCCATCACATTTTCCCGGCCAACCAGTTTTGGTCGAACTCCCTACTGTGGGAGCCGTACCCCTGGTACTGGAAACCCCAGTAAATAAGCACGCCTGGAAGGCAAAAGATGCTCGTGGGAAAGAACACAAGATTAACACGAGGTGGATTGTTCCATCTTTCTAATAACAATCTGTCCGGTTCCTTAAAACGAACCGAGTCTGCTTTCTTTTCTTTTTCAGGTGGAGACTCTGAAGCCAACCAGAAGAAATAACTGAAGCCGAGGATCATCTGAATGGTTTTGTTATATCATTGAAAATAATGTTTTGGTTAATTATTTTTACTGTGTTTGGTGTTTGGGGAGGCTTCTGTGCCCCCCTTTTCGACGTGTCATGGCAAAATGAATTTATTGTTTTAGGTCAACAAGTAGCTGATACCTTTAACCTTACCAATTGTTGGGTATGTGGAGGACCCTTGGGTTTAGAAAGTTGGCCCTGGACTTCCATCCCCCTTTCTCCTAAATGGTTAGTGAGTAATTACAGTGAGATCAAAAATGATTCCTATTGGAGCGAGGATACGCGACCTTGGACGATACAATACCCGACCCGAGGTGAATATTGTCTAAATCAAACACAGGAGGGTGGTGTTTTTGTAGGAAATAGCAAATGTAATTGGACCTATACATATGGAAACCATTGCTTCATTGAGGGCTGTAAGACAACGCTTAACTACAATAATGAGCCTTTTGTACCTCGCGAGCTGGGATGGGCCTGGGTGAATGAGACCGGACACCGGAAAATATTTCCTTCCTATTGGTCTCCGATCAATCGCATAAAAAATATTACCGGTGTTGCTGAAAAATGTTCCTGGCGTAATGATACCGGTGCTTGGTCCTGTTCCATTTACAAGATACCTGGCAACAACGTACCCATACTGTTAAACCATCCACTCGGAGCAGACAATACCACATATTTCCAATTACCATGAACCCCCACAGGTCTGTTTGAAAATGGTGCCTGGGCAATGAAAGGTCATTATTGGATCTGTGGACAACATGCATACAAGCAATTGCCCAAAAATTGGACTGGGGTGTGTTATGTGGGGCTAATTCGCCCCTTGTTCTTTTTGCTCCCAGAGGATGAAGGTGACAGTTTGGGTGTTAAGGTATATGATGATCTCAATCGATATCGGCAGTCCATTGATACCTCTATAACAGGTGGAAGTGGTCAAACCTGGGGTAAAGATGAGTGGACCCCTCAGCGTATAATCCAGCATTATGGACCTGCCACCTGGAACCCCAACGAGTGGATTAGCGGTGCTCGAGAACCTATCTATAATTTAAACCGCATCATCCGGCTACAAGCTGTCCTAGAAATTATTACTAATGAGACGGCCCGTGCCCTGGATCTATTAGCAGACCAGGCTACGCAAATGCGAACAGCAATATTCCAACACCGCATGGTTCTCGATTACCTGCTAGCCGAAGAAGGGGGTGTCTGGTAAACTGAATGATTCCAACTGTTGCTTAAAAATTGACAGCGGTAAAATTGTTAAACAAATTACCGCAGGAATACGAAAATTGGCCCATGTTCCTGTCCAGACATGGAAAGGCTGGGATGTTGACTTGTTTTCCTGGCTCCCAGGCGGCCCATGGGTTAAGCGAGTCTTATTTTATTTGTTATGTAGTTTTGCCATGTTATTGTTCTTGCCATGTGTTATTCCATGTTTTATACAGTTAATTCAATGTGTTGTAACCAATATGCAATTTGTAACCACCATTTCACCTGATGGTGTTAAACAAATACGCGCTGTGCATCGAACCATGCCGTCAGTAGTGCGGATTGTATGAATTGCTCTTTTCTAGCCTTTTCTACATAACTATCTTTCTCAAAACCGCCATGGGTCCTGAAGCAATATTTGAGCCACAGGGTGGTGTGAAAGACTGAATTATAGAACTTTTGTCTCAAAGACTGCTTATCTGGGCGAGGGTTCCTTTGGCTGCTGAATATGATAAGATCAGCTGCAAGGTGTGAAAGATCTGGGCGAGGGTTCCTTTGGCTGCTGAATATGATAAGATCAGCTGCAAGGCGTGAAAGATCTGGGTGAGGATTCCTTTGGTTGCTGAATATGATAAGAATGGCTGCAAGGCCACAGAGATCTCCGGCTAGTAAGGTGTGAAAGATCTCCGGCTGGCACGTGCTTGGACAGTCAAGACTCAGGAATGCGGAGACATGTCGTTGCCATGGAAACTGCAGCCCTCGAACGAGAATAAAAGGGACTGCCAAGAGGACCCCAGTGCGATTGCCGACCCCGCCGAAACACCGCGGACCCCGGAGCGACCGCCCACCGCCGGAACACCGAGAGACTTGGACCCCCGGGACGCCACGGATCCATGGTGGGGACTATTCTTGCAAATCTATCCTGAATACCTGCTTGACTTCTGTCTTTTTACTCTATTCTATCCTATCGCTACTAATTTTCTACTTTTGATATTAAAAGTTGCTGTTTTGGGTATACGGCATTTGATCTCGTTTTGTGTCTTAATCTCGCTCTTGGGATCATATCGAAACCTCCCCCGACTTCGGATCGGGACATTCCCGACATTGGATCGGGACAGCGTCACTTCGTTCAGGCCACAGTAGTCTACTGTTAGCCTCCACTCTCCATTGGACTTGCGCACTGGCCATATGGGACTGTTAAAGGGTGAGCAAGTCTTACTGATCACTCCTTGGCTCTCCAGTCAACGAATCAGCTCATGGATGGGGATCAGGGAGTCTCGGTTGGTGCGGTATTGCTGCCGGTGCACTGTTGTGGTAGCAATTGGTACCTGTTGTTCTTGGACCTTCAACAACCCCACAACAGAAGGATCCTCTGAGAGACCAGGCAAGGTGGACAGCTGTTTAATTTCCTCCGTCTCCAGGGCAGCTATACCAAAAGCCCACTGGTACCCTTTTGGGTCCTTAAAATACCCTCTCCTGAGGTAGTCTATGCCAAGGATGCACGGAGCCTCTGGGCCAGTCACAATGGGGTGCTTCTGCCACTCATTCCCGGTTAGACTTACTTCGGCCTCCAACACAGTTAACTCTTGGGATCCCCCCAAGCTACTGGGAAGAAAGTTAACCCTGTCCCAGCTGGAACCAGGACAGAGAAGAATCTAGTTTTTTAAAAAACCCACAAAACCAATAATGCAATGAAGCTGAACAGTTATAGATGAGGAGTTGTAAGATAAAGAGTGCAGAAGCTCTAGAAGAAAATTTCTTGAGATCTGTAGCATTTTTTCTCCTTTACCCTTAAAGAATGATAAAATTAAGTATTAAGTCTTTTACATTCTGCACTCTTAGGTATACGCTATCATGGATACATCCAACAGATGTATGGTGTTCAGAGAATACCATAACCATGTTTGAAGTCTTGGTCTTGTATCTGGGTGGCATAAATGTTGTGATACTTCTTCACTTCAGTCCACACTCCTCCAGCAAACCCGTTGCCCAAAGCCCTAGATTAATGGCCTCAAATAGCCCTTTTCTGTAGGCATAATAACAAAAAGTAAAGCCTGTTTGTTCAGGAAATGGAGCTGGTCTTAGACCCTTAGGCTGTATCTCTACTAGTAAATTAAATATGCTCAGGGATGTTTCCTAGACATTAAAACCACCAAAAAGCACAGAACTGCGCACATCTCTGCTAGCAAAACCTCTGCTTCCTTCAGAGACCACCTGTTGCAGATGGACTGTTGAACACAGTAACTCCTGAAGGGTACTGAAGAGGCAGGCTGGTGGGAGCAGGGCACAAAGCATGTGGGGACCATCCCAATAGTTTGATGTTACGGATGACCATGTGCCAGCACTATTTAATTTACTGGAAAAGCAGAAAGTATGTTGTAAAAATACAAGTCACCATCTCCCACAAATCTATAATCTTTGAGCTTCGAGATGGGAAGAAGGAAGGAACCCCATCTGTGTATTACTGACATCACTTACTACTGCTAATCACGTTGCTTGTTCAGATACCATGGTTTTGAGGATCGTATTTGCAGTAAAGAATAGACATGCAAAGTAAGTTTTTAAATGCCCTAGTTTTATCTATCTCCCTGTGCTTTAATTTTCATGAGTCCAAGTAACACAGCTTTCTGCAGTACCAACTGGACTTCTGTATAATGTAAGAAAGTTAGACTTTTTAAATAGTCTTGCTTGCTTACCTCTCATGCTAAATTTTCAAAGGGAATAGTTTCCCTTGCCTCCTTCCCAAGACTTTTAGTATTCTGCTATTTTTATAAAAAAAAGAAGTTTCATTTTGCCCTAAAGAACATAGAGAAAAAGTTTTAACTGATTTATTTTTCATAGTAATAATAATTTTAATTTTAGTAATAGGCAAAGCAGCTTATTTTTTGTGAAGCTTACCAACAGCCAGCAGATTTACAGCAAGGGGATGTTTTACCCAGACTTACAGACAGATACAGCACATGCATGTAATGACATCACTGGTAATTACATAAGAGATAGTATAATGTGTGCGTAACAAATATTTTAATTTAGGGGAATTTGTAGAGTTTCTTTTATGAAATTAAACAATTTCATTTGTATATAATCATAAATAGTTGTAAACAAAAAGGTAGTTATTGTAGTAGGAACTTAGGCAGCCTGACTCTCCTGGCCAATTCACTCCCTCAGTTCCCCTCTACCAGGAGGAGGAGTTTTTTAGTGAGCACTTCCTTCCAAATCATCCTTAATTGGAATCACTGGTTTTGTTTGGTTTTATTTGTCATTCAGTTTGAAGTGCCAAGGGGTTTCTAGCTAGCCAGTATCTTGGTCAGTTTGCCCTTTAGCCTCTTTTACGTGTTGCTTGCACAGCCCCTGTATTGAGTTTCTCCCTCTTTCTAGACTCCAGTGTCTTCCCCATCTTTTCTGTAACGTGTCTTCTCACTTGTCCAGATGGCACCTTCCTGCCTGTTCCTTAGCAGGGACTCACCCCCACGAAGCTCCTGCCCACGGGAGCTCCCTCGAGCATTTTACAGAGGCAGTCTAAGGAAGGCTTGTTATCAGGGACCCACCTCAGGCTGCACCCTACAGCCCTCCTGGTTTTACCACTGGAGGGATGGGATAATCCTGGTACGAAGGGGATGAGCCCCATGCTCCCTTGAGGGCCCAGCTTTCCCCAGGAAAGGCTTCTTGCTTAGAGAAAGCGGCTTTCTGATTGTCGTGGTCAGCATGACATCTCTGCACACTGAAATGTGACTTCACTTGCAATATAACTGAAAACAACTGTTAGCCAGCTATGCATAGAAAAACAGATGACCCAGTACCTCCTCTGTATGCCTTACTGTTGGGCAAGAAGGAGTGTAGGAGTTTTTTAATGAAAGGGTATGTGTGTGATTAAATTGTAAACAATTAAGAGCATGATGAGAAACAATTTCTCCTAAGTATAGTATTACACCTCGCTAATTTTCATTTTATAGCATCGGCAGATGTGTCACATTGTATGAAGGAAAAAACATTGTGCTTTTCAGTGTCTCTTAGAATATTTTAAACACATACATAATAGCCATCATAATTTGAAAAATATTTGCAGGAAATTCGCTTTTACTTAGTAAAGTAATGTGTACTTGTACTTGTGTTTTGAGAGTGTTTTGCCTATTTTATAATAATTAGCAAGTTTATAAAAAGTATCATCATTATCTTCCAAAAAGTTCACAAAGAAATAAGCATTTATATTCTGCAGATGTGGAAACTAAGGCACAGAAAAGTTAAAAAACTCAGCCAAAGTCTAAGGCAGGATTTCCGGCAGAAGTGAAAAACAAAACAAGACAATGCTGATTTGAAGCTATTATATCATCTTCGTAGACTGAAGTTTGTATTTCAGGGATTTCAAATTCTGAGTTATTTTCCACTTATTTACAAATACCAGGAGTTTCTAATAGCAACATGCAAAAATGCCACTATGTAAGAGTATAAGTATCACTTATGTTGGGTGGGTGTCCAGTAGGAAGGAACCATATCTCTAAGTTCCCAATTCTGAATGAATAAAAGAGGGCCTCTGAAATTTGTTCAGAGGGATCTGGAAAAGAGCATAACATAGCTCCAGGAAGACAAGTCTGAGAAAATATTTCATTTGCACTTGACCCTATTCACAGCCTTTCATACCATTAATTTCTTTGGGGTTTTTTTTGGCAAAGTTTCAGATGACAGAACCATGCAACAGATAGGAGAAACCTCTGCTGCCCATTTTTGTCCATGAAGGGAAAAACAGAGAAAGAGGAGCAGCTGAGAAAGAGGTAGATTTCACTCTCTCTAACTTTTTGCATTTAACCTCCTTAGAATACTAGAGCTTCGCTGGGGCGTTTCAGCCTGGTTTAAACACAGATGGAACTTTCTGCTAGTCAGAAAGCTGTTTTTAGTCTTTCTTGAAAATTCTTGTAGGTGAATCTAATTTTGGTCATATGTGATACAATTTTTTCTCTCTAAGGCTGATTGGTAATAAAGGTAAGGAACTGCAAAAGCCGAGCCTACTGTATCAACCTTGACAGTAGTTCTTTTTGGAGATCATGTCACAAAACTCAGATGATCTTTGAACTGTGAGTTATATCCCATAGTGTTTAGTATATATGACAATATCTAGGCTTCTCGTGGTTCTAGCAAACAGATCTAAAAAGTGGTATAGGTTTGTAGGTTTTTTTTGGGGGGGGTAGGGAGAGATTATTCTATTAATTAGATCAGTTAATATAGCTGGGAAGACACTGACAGACTTTTCTACATGCAATTCCTTCATCAGGTCTGTCTGTGTAGAGAAACAACACATATGTTGGGCCAGTTTCCTAAAGTAAGCCTCTGTAGTAACTACACATACTTTTAAGAAACATGGTAGTTTGTACATTATGGGCAAAACTTGCAGAAAATCCTTCAAAAAATGGGTTTGTTCACTTTACTTGGATGTGAAAAGTTTCTAAATGAATCTAGTCGTTAAAAAAATGGGGGAAATAAAATGTCAAGTTGGTGTCAATACAGATTTTTTAAAGAAAAAGGGATAACGCAAATAGATTTGGCTGTGAAATGAACCTGCATTAAAATATGAGATCTGCTCATATTTAAGTATGTGCAAGATCCTATCATCATGCTGGTCATCTGGTCTCCTTATTTCAAAATTAACAAGCTCTAAGTTCACAAGTTAGGTGCATTTTAGGGAAAATACAGGAATTTAATTTTATAGAGAAAAGGGTAGGGTAAAGATAAGTAGCTTATGAAAAAATAGTGATTTAGTATTGTATATTCAGTTCATAATTCCTTCAACTTGTTCCTTTTCATCTAAATTGTTCCTTGTGATTAACAGTTATTATTTTGAGCTCTTTATGAAATTTAGAACAGTGGGTATTCACTTGCTGTTATTTTACTTTCCTGGATGGAACAGGGCAGAAGTTGAGTATATTTAGGATTTACTTGCTTATTATTTTAGAGAAGGTGTATAGCATGACTTTATCCTTCAACAGAATAAATGTCATGTAGACAACATTCATTTGGGACATATTTGAAGAACAGTTGCACCCTTTTAACATCAGTTCATTAGCTGGATAACTTACATGAAAGGAATACTGCTTAATGGAGATAAACCATTAAAATAGTTTCATATAACCCTTGGTTTAATACCACCTAATGTTTCTGAAACACCTTCTTAGAGATGGATGCTTTTACTGTTAAAGGGGAAAAAGCTACTAGTCAGGCTATTTTCAGTTACAACATGGGTGAAAAACTTGAAATGGAGAAGCTGTTCTTTTAAAAGCTTGATTCTTAATAGTCTTTTTACCTTCCAATTAGTATTAACAAAAGAATGGCCTCTGAGTTCTTATCCTGGCTTTTCACTAGTGTCACCAAGATATTGATTCTTTCAGATAGAAAGAGTCATTATCTTGAGAGAGATAAAATGATCAATTAATTTCAATAATATAGGTCAAATTTATACTTATATATCATTCAAAATTAATACCTAGGTATTGCTTCAAAATATGAACTATTACCTACAGCTTTATTGAAGTTTTTGCCCAGAATGCTGCTCCCATCAAAGTCAATGGTAATTTTAATATTACAGTTCTTCAGAAAAGAATGAGTCAACAAGCACTTATGTTTTAATTTTCAGAGCTGTTTAGCACTTGTCAATTGTATTAAAGTACACTGGACACTGAGATGCTCAGAACTCTTGAAAAATAAAATAATTAGAGGTTATACATCCTATGATGCAAATTATAATGGTCATTTCTTTAATACAGTCAAATCCCATTGTCTTATTTGTGTAGGCAGACACACTGAAATCCTGAAGCAATTGAAAAAGTCATCTTACCTTCCTTTCCTGGAAGGGATAATAGATATAAATAGACAAGCACAGATACTTTATACTAGAGTTCATTGTGTTACTGCAAATGATAATGACTAGATGTTGCTATGTACTTTTGTATAATGCTTACATTCTTTTAATTTTGTTACTTAAAATGTTTCATATTGTGAACATGCAGCTGAAAGATATTTAAAACTTTGCAACAAGGACTGTTTATTTGAACTGTGTTTGGGATCTGATTGTACAAATACTTCTCTGTTGAGAAGAACATACATTAGAATTGGGTTTTTATTATTAATATTAGGTGGCCATTTTCTTTCTAGTTTTTAAATATTGGGCTCACTGCATCTGAAGCTTTCTGGATCAAATCTGTATTAATCAGATTTTAAACCTGTTATATGAAAATTTTGATTTTTGTCCTTCTGCCTGATTCTTTGGTTCAGATTGATTGTATATTTGGCACACTGGGTTTTTAGTACAAGGTTAAGTATTTTGTACATCTTCATGAAGCGGCACAAAAATGTGTAATAGTAAAGAATTAAATATGTTTCCATATTTTTCTTTAATATTTGCTCAATTAATGATCTGAGTGTATAATATACTCGCATAAATATCTTGTATTCTTCTCCTAGAACAAATGAGTGTCAAAAACATTTCAAGTGCCTGCCAAAATACATTTTTAACTTTTGGTCTCATACTTCATCCTGTCATCCAAGTTTGTGCAGTAAATAATTTAATTTTAAATTCATTATACATTTTTCATATTAAAATGAGTTCTAAGACTTGTATTTAAATATTGATGGTTAGTATTGTGGAGAAGAATTCTGGAATCGGGAGTTTCGGCCAAGATAAGATAGGACTTTGGCAATGCTACAAAATCATAAACAAAAAAGGGGGACATGTGGAGAAGAATTAAGAGGTGGCCTAATGAGCACCAGCTGATTCAAGAGCCAAAACAGGTGAAGGGAATTGTGAGCAGACATGTGATCGTTGCCAGAAGGAAGATGAATTAGGTAAGAGAGAGAGGGGCAATGGAGACAGAGATGATAAAGGCTGTGTATGTATCTATCAGCTACCACAATTGGTGTCTGAACAGGGACAGAAAGAAGAAAACCTGAAGAAAGAAGGCCTTGAAGAAAGGAAATAGAAATATCTGGTGGTGAGCCCTGCTGAACTGCAAAAGCCATTGAAAAGAAACAGGAAAAAAGCCGTTGAAAGGAAATGGGATAAAAGCTGTTGAAAAGAAACAGGATAGTGATGTCGCATAATTGTTTCTGCAGGACAGAGGTGAGCAGCTGTGGGGAAGTTATATGAACTTTATACATTAGTCATGGGGCAGTCGGCATCTCAGTCACGGAAGTTTCAACTTGAAATATCTCAACATATTTTGAAGAAACAAGGTTTTAAGGTCGCTCCAATACAATTAGTGAGACTCCTTGTGTAGGTCTGAGAACATTGTCCTTGGTTTCCTTCTGAGGGAACCATAGGATGTTATGATTTAGCCCTATGGCAAAAGGTGGGAGAAAAACTGCAGAGGAGGAAATCTTTGCAATTAGAAGTTCCAGAAGGAATATCGATTACCTGGTGAGTTGTTGTCCTAGTTTCGGCAGGGATAGGGTTAAATTTCTTCCTAGTGCTGTGTTTTGGATTTAGTATGAGGAGAATGTTGATAACACACTGATGTTTTCAGTTGTTGCTAAGTGCCCTCCTAGTCCAAGGACAGCTCCCATGCCTACTGACTGAGCTAGGTACACAAGATGGGAGGGAACATAATCAGGACAGCCAGCCCAGCTGGCCAATGGGGTATTCCATACCATGTGACGTCATGCTCAGTATATGAACGGTAGGCGTGATCCAGGAAGTACCGATCGCTACTTGGTTATCGGTCAGCGCGGGTGGTGAGCAATTGCATTGTGCATCACTCATTTTGTATATTCTATCATTATTTATTATCATTATTCTCCCTTTTCTGTTCTATTAAACTGTCTTTATCTCAACCCACGAGTTTTTCTCACTCTTACCCTTCCGATTCTCTCCCCGTCCCGCTGGGGGGGCGGGGGGGAGTGAGTGAGCGGCTGCGTGGTATTTGGTTGCCTGCCAGGTTAAACCACAACAGTCCTTTTTGGCGCCCAACGTGGGGCTCGAAGGGTTGAGATAACGATAGATCTGACCAAAGTGTGTTAAGGCAAAATTGTTATAAGCGTTCATTATATTGATTGGTCACAATGTTGATGTATTGGCTGTCAAAGTTGTGGGGCTGGCTCTCAATGTTGGGTCATGTAATACCTTGCTTGCAGTATGTGTTCCCTTTTGTGCTGTTTATCATTATTCGGAACTGGGCCAAGATTATCATTTTGCTGCTGTTTTATGAGGTGATAAAATCGTTGGTCGTAAGTCTAATCTGGTATCTGTATTTGGCACTGCCGTCATTTCTGTACCTTGGGAACCACCTCTTAGAAATTATTGGTAATTGCACTTGCTTCTCCTCGGAGAATGAATTTAAGGGGGAGACGGGATGGGACACTCTCTCCCACTTGTTCATCTTCCCTTCCATATCGTCAGAAACTCCTTTTTCTTCTATCCTCTTCATGAGGACATCCACAATATTCCCTGAGAATTTTGAATATCCTTGGGATGTCCAAACAAGCATGTTCATATTGCTACTATGTCTCCTGAATGTGGTTCAGGCCTTGTTTAGGGTTAAACAACTATTCAGGAATACTGTCCAGAGATCAACCCTCAGGAACAAGAAAAGAGGGAGGGCAAGCAGCGGTGCCTCATCGGGGTGGGCGGAGCGGCGAGTCTCGGGGGCGGGTACAGACACGGTGGCTACTCAAAACCCCACGACAGGCACTGCGGCTACTCCAACCCCCATGACAACCCCTGTGGCTACTCAAACCCCGGCAACAGTCACCGTAGCTTCTCCAACCCCTGCGACAAGCACTGCAGCCACTCAAGCTCCGGCAACAGGCACTACAGCTGAACCAGAGGACCAACCCTTGCTGGTATCTGTTGCCCCTGTACAGAAGAGGAAATCTTGGAAGCGGAGATCAGGTCGTTAAGAAAGGGATGATGAAAGAGCAGGGCCATCACGAGGAGGGGAGGAGGAAGAGGAAGAACTCATAAACGAGACGGAAACCACCCGATCCCTATCCCTGAGTGAGCTGCGAGATATGCGGAAAGATTTCAGCCGTCGTCCAGGCGAGCATATTGTTACCTGGCTGCTCCGATGCTGGGATAATGGGGCCAGTAGCCTGGAATTAGAGGGGAAGGAGGCCAAACACCTGGGATCCCTTGCTAGGGAAGCGGGTATTGACAAAGCAATTGGATAAGGGACACAGGTCCTCAGCCTCTGGAGGCGACTGCTGTCAGGCGTGAAGGAAAGGTATCCCTTCAAAGATGTTATATATCGCCCAAGCAAATGGACCACTATGGAGAGAAGTATCCAGTACCTGAGAGAACTAGGCGTGCTGGAGGTGGTTTATAGTGACCTGGATGACGCCCGAACACCCAAAGATCCAGATGAAGTCCAGTGCACCCGACCCATGTGGAGGAAGTTGGTACGGAGCGCACCAGCATCGTATGCCAGTTCGTTGGCAGTACTGTCCTGGGCAGAGGAAGAAGCACCAACGGTGGATGAGGTGGTTGGCAGACTTCGGGATTTCGAAGAAACTATCTCCTCCTCCCTTGTCTCGGCTGTAGAGAAACTGTCCCGGGAGGTCCAGCAACTCAAAGAGGATAGGTCCTATTCTCCACCTGTACGGACCAGTATCTCAGCCATTAGGAGTCAGCGTTTTTCTCCTCAAGAGAGAGGATATAGAAAGTACACACCACGGGGCACCCTGTGGTTTTACCTGCGTGACCACGGAGAGGACATGAGGCAGTGGGATGGAAAACCTACCTTGACCCTAGAGGCACGTGTACGTGAGTTGCAAGGAAAAACAATCACACAAGGGGGTTCTCTCAGGAAAAATGCTGCTCCAGTTTTCAGGAAAACCCTGTCTCATGGCGGTCCAGTTTCCAGTGAACAGTTCCCCAGACAGAGTAGAAGGGCTGATCTTACTTTGGACTGTAATGAAGGAATTCTTGACTCACGTTTGCAAGAAGTGAGAAGCGGATACTATGACCAGAACTAGAGGGGCCCTGCCTCCGGCCAGGTGGAGGAAAGGGACAACCGGGTTTACTGGACTGTGTGGATTCGATGGCCTGGCACATCAGACCCACAGGAGTAGAAGGCTCTCGTAGACACTGGTGCACAGTGTACCCTGATGCCATCAAGCTATAAAGGGGCAGAACCCATTTGTATTTCTGGAGTGACAGGGGGATCCCAAGAGTTAACTGTGTTGGAGGCCGAAGTGAGCCTAACCGGGAACGAGTGGCAGAAGCACCCCATTGTGACTGGCCCAGAGGCTCCCTGCATCCTTGGCATAGACTACCTCAGGAGAGGGTATTTCAAGGACCCAAAAGGGTACCGGTGGGCTTTTGGTATAGCTGCCTTGGAGACGGAGGAAATTAAACAGCTGTCCACCTTGCCCGGTCTCTGAGGACCCTTCTGTTGTGGGGTTGCTGAGGGTTGAAGAACAACAAGTACCAATCGCTACCACAACAGTGCATCAGCGACAATACCGCACCAACCGAGATTCCTTGATCCCCATCCATGAGCTGATTCGTCGACTGGAGAGCCAAGGAGTGATCAGCAAGACTCGCTCACCCTTTAACAGTCCCATATGGCCAGTGCGAAAGTCTAATGGAGAGTGGAGACTAACAGTAGACTACCGTGGCCTGAACGAAGTCACGCCGCCACTGAGTGCTGCCGTGCCAGACATGCTAGAACTTCAATACGAACTGGAGTCAAAGGCAGCCAAGTGGTACGCCACCGTTGACATTGCTAATGCGTTCTTCTCAATCCCTTTGGCAGCAGAGTGCAGGCCACAGTTTGCTTTCACTTGGAGGGGCGTCCAGTACACCTGGAACCGACTGCCCCAGGGGTGGAAACACAGCCCTACCATTTGCCATGGACTGATCCAGACTGCACTGGAACAGGGTGAGGCTCCAGAACACCTGCAATACATTGATGACATCATCGTATGGGGCAACACAGCAGAAGAAGTTTTTGAGAAAGGGAAGAGAATAGTCCAAATCCTTCTGAAGGCTGGTTTTGCCATAAAACAAAGTAAGGTCAAGGGACCTGCACAGGAGATCCAGTTTTGGAGAATGCATATTCCAAATTACAGTCAGATCGTAAGCCCTCTCTATCAAGTGACCAGGAAGAAGAACGACTTCAGATGGGGCCCTGAGCAACGACAAGCCTTTGAACAAATTAAAAAGGAGATAGTCCATGCAGTAGCCCTTGGGCCAGTCCGGGCAGGACAAGATGTGAAGAATGTGCTCTACACCGCAGCCGGGGAGAATGGCCCTACCTGGAGCCTCTGGCAGAAAGCACCAGGGGAGACTCGAAGTCGACCCTTAGGGTTCTGGAGTCGGGGATATAGAGGATCTGAGGCTCGCTACGCTCCAACTGAGAAGGAGATATTGGCAGCATATGAAGGGGTTCGAGCTGCTTCGGAAGTGGTTGGCACTGAAGCACAACTCCTCCTGGCACCCCGACTGCCGGTGCTGGGCTGGATGTTCAAAGGGAGGGTCCCCTCTACACATCATGCAACCGATGCTACGTGGAGTAAGTGGGTCGCACTGATCACACAACGGGCCCGAATAGGAAACCCCAGTCGCCCAGGAATCTTGGAGGTGATCACGAACTGGCCAGAAGGCAAAGATTTTGGAATATCCCCAGAGGAGGAGGTGACGCGTGCTGAAGAGGCCCCACTGTATAATAAACTGCCAGAAAGCGAGAAGCACTATGCCCTGTTCACTGATGGGTCCTGTCGCCTTGTGGGAAAGCATCAGAGGTGGAAAGCTGCTGTATGGAGTCCTATACGCCAAGTTGCAGAAACTGCTGAAGGAAAAGGTGAATCGAGTCAGTTTGCAGAGATGAAAGCCATCCAGCTGGCCTTGGACATTGCTGAACGAGAAAAATGGCCAGGACTTTATCTCTATATGGACTCATGGATGGTGGCAAATGCCCTGTGGGGGTGGTTGCAGCAGTGGAAGCAGAACAACTGGCAGCGCAGAGGGAAACCCATCTGGGCTGCTGCATTGTGGCAAGATATTGCTGCCCGAGTAGAGAACCTGGTTGTAAAAGTATGTCACATAGATGCTCACGTACCCAAGAGTCAGGCCGCTGAAGAACACCAAAACAACCAGCAGGTGGACCAGGCTGCTAAGATTGAAGTGGCTCAGGTGGATCTGGACTGGCAACATAAGGGTGAATTATGTATAGCTTGGTGGGCCCATGATGCCTCAGGCCATCAAGGAAGAGATGCAACATATAGATGGGCTCGTGATCGAGGGGTGGACTTGACCATGGACGATATTGCACAGGTTATCCATGAATGTGAAACGTGCGCTGCAATCAAGCAAGCCAAGCGAGTAAAGTCTCTTTGGTATGGGGGACGATGGTTGAAATACAAATATGGGGAGGCTTGGCAGATTGATTATATCACACTCCCACAAACCCGGCACGGCAAGCGCTATGTGCTCACCATGGTGGAAGCAACCACCGGATGGCTAGAAACATACCCTGTGCCTCATGCCACTGCCCGGAACACCATCCTGGGCCTTGAAAAGCAAGTCCTATGGCGACATGGCACTCCAGAAAGAATTGAGTCAGACAACGGGACTCATTTCCGAAACACCCTCATAGACGCCTGGGCCAAAGAGCACGGCATTGAGTGGGTCTATCACATCCCCTACCATGCACCAGCCTCCGGGAAAATTGAACGATACAACGGGCTGCTAAAGACAACACTGAGGGCAATGGGTGGTGGGACATTCAAGCATTGGGATACACATTTAGCAAAAGCCACCTGGTTAGTCAACACTAGGGGATCTGTCACTCGAGCTGGCCCTGCCCAATCAAGACTTTTACGTACTGTAGATGGAGATAAAGTCCCTGTTGTGCACATAAGAAATATGCTGGGGAAGACAGTCTGGGTTACTCCTGCTTCTTGCAAGGGAAAACCCATCCATGGGATTGCTTTTGCTCAAGGACCTGGGTGCACTTGGTGGGTGATGCGAAAGGATGGGCAAGTCCGGTGTGTACCTCAAGGGGATTTGATTTTGGGTGAAAATAGCCAATGAACTGAATTTTATGATGTCAATTGTTATATGATATTGTATATCATTATTTCTATGGTTGCTATCAATGGTATAGTAGTGAAAATCACCCAGATTAACAAAGAATGAACTAACTCTGATGAAACCGAGCAAAGTGCAACAATGATAGAACTGGACGAGCGCAGCAGTACCGGAGGGAGAACTGGCTTCAGGATGCAACAGCCCAACACCACACACCATTTTTCTGGCCCTGAAAGACTGTTATGACAGATGGAGCCCAAAGTTGTGGACTAAAAGAACTCAATGGACATTTATATATATTTATGTATATATATGTATGTATATGTATTATATGTATATATGTATGTATATGTATTATATGTATATATATAAAAAAGATAGTGGTGATTAATTGAAAGGTATCGAAAAATGTGAGACCTAAGCATAACGTAAATGGTATGGAATAAGGGGTGGATAGTGTCCTAGTTTCGGCAGGGATAGGGTTAAATTTCGTCCTAGTGCTGTGTTTTGGATTTAGTATGAGGAGAATGTTGATAACACACTGATGTTTTCAGTTGTTGTTAAGTGCCCTCCTAGTCCAAGGACAGCTCCCGTGCCTACTGACTGAGCTAGGTACACAAGATGGGAGGGAACATAATCAGGACAGCCAGCCCAGCTGGCCAATGGGGTATTCCATACCATGTGACGTCATGCTCAGTATATGAACGGTAGGCGTGATCCAGGAAGTACCGATTGCTACTTGGTTATCGGTCAGCGTGGGTGGTGAGCAATTGCATTGTGCATCACTCATTTTGTATATTCTATCATTATTTATTATCATTATTCTCCCTTTTCTGTTCTATTAAACTGTCTTTATCTCAACCCACGAGTTTTTCTCACTCTTACCCTTCCGATTCTCTCCCCGTCCCACTGGGGGGGCGGGGGGAGTGAGTGAGTGGCTGCGTGGTATTTGGCTGCCTTCCAGGTTAAACCATGACAGTTGTGTATACGGCTCCGCAGAAGTTGTGTCCTGCAGAGCAGGTGTTGCAAAATGTGACTGATTCAGCAATACTGGAGGGAGAATCAAAAGATAGGAAAGATTTGTTTGAACTTGCACCAACGGCAGATGAAATTTTACAGCAACAGAGACTAAAGACACTTTTTCAGTCTTCCATTGTGAAACCAGCACCATTTATCTCATAGTCTGTAGTATGATCTACATCAAACTGAACCTTAAATTACATATAGTATTCAGAATACTAAATTTGGATGAAAGTGCTAAATGAGTTTTTCTTCTCTTCATCAAACTACCCAGAGGTATGTCAGTCATTCAAAACCAATAATTCTTAGCTTTGTTCTTAAATATCAACTGTTGTCTAAATTCTGTGTGAGTTACCCTTTGCTTGTATCATGGTTCACTGAAAGGACTTTTAAAAACATGTGTGAGCATCTGTGGCAAAAATCTTGGCCTACTTTTCCAAGTTTGCTTAACAAAAGAGAACTGTTCGTATGGAGATATCTTTTTTTTTTTCCCTTTTCTATATTAATTTCCAATTTAAATGTCATCATAACCTCCTATAGTAGTTTTCCACACCAGACATATTCTGCTCAGCCTACCTACTTTCAGAAGCTGTTTCTGTTAAATTTAGATCGCTTTAATGCTCTCACCCTCTTCTATGCTCTACATACTTCTGAAGATCCAAGTACAGTTTGGGTTCAGAAGACCAAATAACATGGTTTACAACAAAATTTGCTATAAATATTGCTTCATAAATTTACCAGTCTGGATATCTTCTGTCTTTTCTCTTGTTCTTCATGACAGATGATGACTATGTTAATGCTAGGATTTCTTCATCAGTAAAGGAAGACGTATGGTTTCATCAGCGTAGTTTAATTATTCCCCACACAAGCAAAACAACCTGTATTAGTAGAAGCATTGTTTTGCTGGTATAAACTCTGTGTATATCAGGAGAACCAGCTGGTATAGTTATGCTGTGCATGGCAGGAACCTCTTCACAAATCAAATTCATAGGCCAGCAGGCTTAAAAATTAATTCCTTTAAACTAATCTTCACACACTAAGAATGGTCCTGTTGACTTTGCTGGAACTGCTTGAATGCTTGTGACATGTAAACTAAAGTGTGCTAAAAGAGGAGAGCTCTTGATTTGAATTCAGTGTCCGGTTTGCCACTGATCTCGGTAAGGTAAGGACATCACCTCACCTGTTTGCAGGGTCAAAGCCTTGCTTTTCATGAAGTGAAAATGGCATTATACCTTCTTTTATGAAACAATTAAAGAGATACACATCAAACCCATTTCCCATTACTAATTTCCCCGATGACTACCACAGCTTTTCCTGTGGTTACTAATATTGATGTGGTTATTGTTACAGGAAGGAAATAGAAGGATCATATATGAGGCAACACAAACAGAAACCTATTAGGAGGAATGATATGGATGAATTTATAATCTCCTGCTATTTATTGTGTCTCGCTTGATACCCACAATATATCATCATACTGGGTGCTATTGAAAGACATTTAAAGAACAAAGCAATCATCAGGCACAGTCAACATGGGTTCACAAAGGAAAAGTCCTGTTTAACTAATTCGATATCCTTCTACAATAAGGTCACCCACCTAGTGGATGAAGGGAAGGTGGTGGATGTGGTTTTTCTGGATTTTAGTAAGGCTTTTGATACTGTCCCTCACAGCATCCTTCTGGACAAGTTGTCCAACTGTGAGATGAGCCGGTACATGGTGCGCTGAGTGAAGAACTGGCTGAGCAGCAGGGCTCAAAGGGTTGTAGTGAATGGGGCTGCATCTGGCTGGCAACCAGTCACCAGCGGTGTTCCTCAGGGTTCAATCCTAAGGCCAGTTCTGTTCAATATTTTTATCAATGATCTGGATGCAGGAGTTGAATGCACCATTAGCAAGTTTGCTAATGACACTTGTTGTGGTTTAATCTGGCAGGCAGCCAAATACCATGCAGCTGCTCACTCACTCCCCTTGCCTGGCCCCCCACCCCCACCCCCCCCCCCCCGGTGGGATGGGGAGAGAATTGGAAGGGTAAGGGTGAGAAAAACTCGTGGGTTGAGATAAAGACAGTTTAATAGAACAGAAAAAAAGGGAAAATAACAATGATAATGATAGAATATACAAAATGAGTGATGCACAATGCAATTGCTCACCACCCGCGCTGACCGATAACCAAGTAGCGATTGCTACTTCCTGGATCATGCCTACCGTTCATATACTGAGCATGACATCACATGGTATGGAATACCCCATTGGCCAGCTGGGCTGGCTGTCCTGATTATGTTCCCTCCCATCTTGTGTACCTAGTTCAGTCAGTAGGCATGGGAGCTGTCCTTGGACTAGGAGGGCACTTAGCAACAACTGAAAACATCAGTGTGTTATCAACATTCTCCTCATACTAAATCCAAAACACAGCACTAGGAAGAAAATTAACCCTATCCCAGCCGAAACCAGGACAGTATCCACCCCTTTTTCTATACCATCTACGTCATGCCTAGGTCTCACATTTTTCGATACATTTCAATTCATCACCACTATGTTTCTTTTTATATATACATATATATATATATATGCACACACAGATATCATTCTCTTACTCTATGGGCCATCCCTCTAAAATGTCCACTGAGATCATTTAGTCCATGACTTTGGGCTCCATCTGTCATAACAGTCTTTCAGGGCCAGAGAGATGGTGTGTGGTGTTGGGCTGTTGCATCCTGAAGCCAGTTCTCATTTCAGTACTGCTGCGCTCGTCCAGTACTATCATTGTTGCACTTTGCTCGGTTTCATCGGAGTTAGTTCATTCTTCATTAATCTGAGTGATTTTCACTACTATACCATTGATAGCAACCATGGAAATAATGATATACAATATCATATAACAACTGACATCATAAAATTCAGTTCATTGGCTATTTTCACCCAAAATCAAATCCCATGAGGTACACACCGGACTTCCCCATCCTTTTGCATTACCCACCAAGTGCGCCCAGGTCCCTGAGCAAAAGCAATCCCGCAGATGGGTTTTCCCTTCCCAGAGGCAGGAGTAACCCAGACTGTCTTCCCCAGCATATTTCTTATGTGCACAACAGGGACTTTATCTCCATCTACAGTACATAAGAGTTTGGATTGGGCAGGGCCAGCTCGAGTGACAGATCCCCTAGTGTTGACTAACCAGGTGGCTTTTGCTAAATGTGTATCCCAATGCTTGAATGTCCCACCACCCATTGCTCTCAGCGTAGTCTTGAGCAGTCCCTTGTATCGTTCAATTATTCCGGAGGCTGGTGCATGGTAGGGGATGTGATAGACCCACTCAATGCCATGCTCTTTGGCCCAGGTGTCTATGAGGGTGTTTCGGAAATGAGTCCCGTTGTCTGACTCAATTCTTTCTGGGGTGCCATGTCGCCATAGGACTTGCTTTGCAAGGCCCAGGATGGTGTTCCGGGCGGTGGCATGGGGCACAGGGTATGTTTCTAACGATCCGGTGGTTGCTTCCACCATGGTGAGCACATGGCGCTTGCCTTGGTGGGTTTGTGGGAGCGTGATATAATCAATCTGCCAGGCCTCCCCATATTTATATTTCAGCCATCGTCCCCCATACCAAAGAGGCTTTACTCACTTGGCTTGCTTGATTGCAGCGCATGTTTCACATTCATGGATAACCTGTGCAATAGCGTCCATGGTCAAGTCCACCCCTCGATCACGAGCCCATCTATATGTTGCATCTCTTCCTTGATGGCCTGAGGCATCATGGGCCCACCAAGCTATAAATAATTCACCCTTATGTTGCCAGTCCAGATCCACCTGAGCCACTTCAATCTTAGCAGCCTGGTCCACCTGCTGGTTGTTTTGATGTTCTTCAGTGGCCCGACTCTTGGGTACGCGAGCATCTGCGTGACGTACTTTTACAATGAGGTTCTCTACCCGGGCAGCAATATCTTGCCACAGTGCGGCAGCCCAGATGGGTTTCCCTCTGCGCTGCCAGTTGTTCTACTTCCACTGCTGCAACCACCCCCACAGGGCATTTGCCACCATCCATGAGTCAGTATAGAGATAAAGGACTGGCCATTTTTCTCGTTCAGCAATGTCCAAGGCCAGCTGGATGGCTTTCATCTCTGCAAACTGACTCGATTCACCTTCTTCTTCAGCAGTTTCTGCAACTTGGTGTACAGGACTCCATACAGCAGCTTTCCATCTCCGATGTTTTCCCACAAGGCAACAGGACCCATCAGTGAACAGGGCATATTGCTTCTCATTTTCTGGCAGTTTGTTATACAGTGGGGCCTCTTCAGCACGCGTCACCTCCTCCTCTGGGGATATTCCAAAATCTTTGCCTTCTGGCCAGTTCGTGATCACCTCCAAGATTCCTGGGCGACTGGGGTTTCCTATTCGGGCCCGTTGTGTGATCAGGGCGACCCACTTACTCCACATAGCATCGGTTGCATGATGTGTAGAGGGGACCCTCCCTTTGAACATCCAGCCCAGCACCGGCAGTCGGGGAGCCAGGAGGAGCTGTGCTTCAGTACCAACCACTTCCGAAGCATCTCGAATCCCTTCATATGCTGCCAATATCTCCTTCTCAGTTGGAGTGTAGCGGGCCTCAGATCCTCTGTATCCCCGACTCCAGAACCCCAGGGGTCGACCTCGAGTCTCCCCTGGTGCTTTCTGCCAGAGGCTCCAGGTAGGGCCATTCTCCCCGGCTGCAGTGTAGAGCACATTCTTCACATCTTGTCCTGCCCGGACTGGCCCAAAGGCTACTGCCTGAACTATCTCCCGTTTAATTTGTTCAAAGGCTTGTTGTTGCTCAGGGCCCCATTTGAAATCGTTCTTCTTCCGGGTCACGTGATAGAGAGGGCTTACAATCAGGCTGTAATCTGGAATATGCATTCTCCAAAAGCCCACAACGCCTAAGAAAGCTTGTGTTTCCTTTTTGCTAGTTGGTGGGGACATGGCTGTTATTTTGTTGATCACATCCATTGGGATCTGGCGACGTCCATCTTGCCATTTTATTCCTAAAAACTGGATCTCCTGTGCAGGTCCCTTGACCTTACTTTGTTTTATGGCAAAACCGGCCTTCAGAAGGATTTGGACTATTCTCTCCCCTTTCTCAAAAACTTCTTCTGCTGTGTTGCCCCATACGATGATGTCATCAATGTATTGCAGGTGTTCTGGAGCCTCACCCTGTTCCAGTGCAGTCTGGATCAGTCCATGGCAAATGGTAGGGCTGTGTTTCCACCCCTGGGGCAGTCGGTTCCAGGTGTACTGGACGCCCCTCCAAGTGAAAGCAAACTGTGGCCTGTACTCTGCCGCCAAAGGGATTGAGAAGAACGCATTGGCGATATCAGTGGTGGCGTACCACTTGGCTGCCTTTGACTCCAGTTCGTATTGCAGTTCTAGCATGTCCGGCACGGCAGCACTCAGTGGCGGCGTGACTTCGTTCAGGCCACGGTAGTCTACTGTTAGTCTCCACTCTCCATTGGACTTTCGCACTGGCCATATGGGACTGTTGAAGGGTGAGCAAGTCTTACTGATCACTCCTTGCCTCTCCAGTCGACGAATCAGCTTATGGATGGGGATCAGAGAGTCTCGGTGGGTGCAATATTGTCGCTGGTGCACTGTTGTGGTAGCGATTGGTACCTGTTCTTGGACCTTCAGCAACCTCATAACAGAAGGGTCCTCCGAGAGACCAGGCAAGGTGGACAGCTGTTTAATTTCCTCCATCTCCAAGGCAGCTATACCAAAAGCCCACTGGTACCCTTTTGGGTCCTTGAAATACCCTCTCCTGAGGTAGTCTATGCCAAGGATGCACGGAGCTTCTGGGCCAGTCACAATGGGGTGCTTCTGCCACTCATTCCCGCTTAGGCTCACTTCGGCCTCCAATACAGTTAACTCTTGGGATCCCCCTGTCACTCCAGAAATACAAATGGGTTCTGCCCCTTTATAGCTTGATGGCATTAGGGTGCACTGTGCACCAGAGAGCCTTATACTCCTGTGGGTCTGATGTGCCAGGCCATCGAATCCACACAGTCCAGTAAACCCAGTTGTCCCTTTCCTCCACCTGGCCGGAGGCAGGGCCCCTCTAGTCCTGGTCATAGTATCTGTTTCTCACTTCTTGCAAACGCGAGTCCAGAATTCCTTCATTACAATCCAAAGTAAGATCAGCCCTTCTACTCTGTCTGGGGAACTGTTCACTGGAAACTGGACCGTCGTGAGACAGGTTTTTCCTGAAAACTGGAGCAGCATTTTTTCTTGGGAGAACCCCCTTGTGTGATTGTTTTTCCTTGCAACTCACGTACACGTGCCTCTAGGGTCAAGGTAGGTTTTCCATCCCACTGCCTCATGTCCTCTCCGTGGTCATGCAGGTAAAACCACAGAGTGCCCCATGGTGTGTACGTTTTATATCCTTTCTCTTGAGCAGTAGGACGCTGACTTCTAATAGCTGAGATACTGGTACATACAGGTGGAGAATAGGACATATCCTCTTTGAGTTGCTGGACCTCCCGGGACAGTTTCTCCACAACCGAGACAAGGGAGGAGGAGACAGTTTCTTCGTATTCCCGGAGATTGCTAACCATGTCATCCACCGTTGGTGCTTCTTTCTCTTTCCGGGACAGTACTGCCAACGAACTGGCATATGATGCTGGTGCGCTCCGTACTAATTTCCGCCACATGGGTCGCGTGCACTGGACTTCATCTGGATCTTTGGGCGCTTGCTCATTTTCCAGGTCACTATAAGCCATCTCCAGCACGCCTAATTCTCTCAGGTACTGGATACCTCTCTCCATGGTGGTCCATTTGCCTAGGCGATATATAACATCTTCCTTGAAGGGATATCTTTCCTTCATGCCTGACAGCAGTCACCTCCAGAGGCTGAGGGCCTGTGTCCCTTATCCAATTGCTTTGTCAATGCCCCCTTCCCTGGAAAGGGATCCCAGCTGTTTGGCCTCCTTCCCCTCTAATTCCAGGCTACTGGCCCCATTATCCCAGCATCGGAGCAGCCAGGTAACAATATGCTCGCCTGGACGACGGCTGAAATCTTTCTGCATATCTCGCAGCTCACTCAGGGATAGGGATCGGGTGGTTTCCGTCTCGTTTATGAGTTCTTCCTCTTCCTCCTCCCCTCCTCGTGATGGCCCTGGTTTTCCATCATCATCCCTTTCTAAACGGCCTGACTTCCGCTTCAAATATTTCCTCTTCTGTACAGGGGCGACGGATACCAGCAAGGGTTGGTCCTCTGGTTCAGCTGTAGTGCCTGTTGCCGGAGTTTGAGTGGCTGCAGTGCCTTTCGCACGGGTTTGAGAAGCTACGGTGACTGTTGCCAGGGTTTGAGTAGCCACAGGGGTTGTCGTGGGGGTTGAAGTAGCCGCAGTGCCTGTCGTGGGGTTTTGAGTAGCCACCGTGTCTGTAGCCGCCCCCGAGACTTGCCGCTCCGCCCGCCCCGATGAGGCACCGCCTTTTCCCCTCCCTCTTTTCTTGTTCCTGAGGGTTGATCTCTGGACAGTATTCCTGAATAGTTGTTTAACCCTAAACAAGGCCTGAACCACATTCAGGAGACATAGCATTAGGAACATGCTTGTTTGAACATCCCAAGGATATTCAAAATTCTCAGGGAATATTGTGGATGTCCTCATGAAGAGGATAGAAGAAAAAGGAGTTTTTGACGATATGGAAGGGAAGATGAACAAGTGGGAGAAAGTGTCCCATCCTGTCTCCCCCTTACATTCATTCTCCGAGGAGAAAAAAGTGCAATTACTAATAATTTCTAAGAGGTGGTTCCCGAGGTACAGAGATGACGGCAGTGCCGAGTGCAGATACCAGATTAGACTTACAACCAATGATTTTATCACCTCATAAAATGGCAGCAAAATGATAATCTTGGCCCAGTTCCGAAAAATGATAAACAGCATAAAAGGGAACATATACTGCAAGCAAGGTATTACATGACCCAGCATTGAGAGCCAGCCCCACAACTTTGACAGCCAATACATCAACATTGTGACCAATCAATATAATGAATGCTTATAACAATTTTGCCTTAACACACTTTGGTCAGATCTATCGTTATCTCAACCCTTCGAGCCCCATGTTGGGCGCCAAAAGGGACTGTTGTGGTTTAACCTGGCAGGCAGCCAAATACCACGCAGCCGCTCGGTCACTCCCCCCGCCCCCCCCCTCCAGTGGGACGGGGAGAGAATCGGAAGGGTAAGAGTGAGAAAAACTCGTGGGTTGAGATAAAGACAGTTTAATAGAACAGAAAAGGGAAAATAATAATGATAATAATAAATAATGATAGAATATACAAAATGAGTGATGCACAATGCAATTGCTCACCACCCGCGCTGACCGATAACCAAGTAGCGATCGCTACTTCCTGGATCACGCCTACCATTCATATACAGAGCATGACGTCACATGGTATGGAATACCCCATTGGCCAGCTGGGCTGGCTGTCCTGATTATGTTCCCTCCCATCTTGTGTACCTAGCTCAGTCAGTAGGCATGGGAGCTGTCCTTGGACTAGGAGGGCACTTAGCAACAACTGAAAACATCAGTGTGTTATCAACATTCTCCTCATACTAAATCCAAAACACAGCACTAGGAAGAAATTTAACCCTATCCCAGCCGAAACCAGGACAGTACTAAACTGGGAGGTGTTGTTGACTCTCTCAAGGGACAAGATACCTTGCAGAGGCATCTAGATAGATTGGAACATTGGGCAATAGTCAGTGGCATGAAATTTAACAAGTCCAAATGCCGGATTCTGCACCTGGGATGGAGTAACGCCATGCATATTTATAAATTGGTATTGGAGTGGCTGGAGAGCAGCTCTGCAGAAAGGGATCTGGGGGTGCTGGTTGACAGCAGGCTCAGTAGGAGTCAGCAGTGTGCCCTGGCAGCCAAGAGGGCAAACCGCATCCTGGGGTGCATCAAACACAGTATAACCAGCCAGTCAAGAGAGGTGATTATCCCTCTGTATTTAGTATTGGTGTGGCCTCAACCTTGAGTGTTGTGTGCAGTTCTGGGCCCCACAATTTAAAAAGGATGTGAAGGTCCTTGAATGCATCCAGCGGAGGGCAACAAAGCTGGTGAAAGGGCTGGAAGGCATGTCCTATGAGGAGCAGCTAAGGACTCTGGGTTTGTCTAGTTTGGAGAAAAGGAGGCTGAGGGGCGACCTCATTGCTCTCTGCAGCTTCCTGAGGAGGGGAAGTGGAGAGGCAGGTGCTGATCTCTTCTCCCTGGTGTCCAGTGATAGGACGCGTGGGAATGGTTCAAAGCTGTGCCAGGGGAGGTTCAGACTTGACATTAGGAAGCATTTCTTTACCGAGAGGGTGGTCAAGCACTGGAACAGGCTTCCTAGAGAGGTGGTCGATGCCCCATGCCTGTCAGTGTTTAAGAGGCATTTGGACAATGCCCTTAATAATATGCTTTAACTTTTGGTCAGCCCTGGAGTGGTCAGGCATTTGGACTGGATGATCATTGTAGGTCCCTTCCAACCAAACTATTCTATATAATGTATTGCAAAGACAGAAGATGCTCAGAATAGTTGTGTAGAGTGGAAGCTTTAGCCATAACTCCCTTGAATTGAAAGATCATTTCAGATCATTAATATAGCCTTAAGTGTGTGTTGTCAGAGTGGCCTGGAGATGCTTTATTGACTCTACACGCCTAGTTTTCATGTTGCTTTTGGGTTCATCTCTTATCTTATTTTCCTAAATATTGTTACCCATCATATTTTAGGATTGTATATGTCGCTTTGGGACTTGTATATGATCCCTTTGGTCAGAGCTTTCTTGGTATTACATGTGTTTGAAGCGCTCGCATAGTGATTCCTGGAGTCCTGAGATGTTTTTGGTGATTTTTCCTGGTTGAACAAACCTGTTAGCTTCTAGCTACTACTGCAACGTATGTTTGATATGAGTTAAATTCATCAGTGTGTAGGTTATAAATTACTATTTTGAAAAAGATTTTAATAAAGAAACTTGAGAGTGTGGACAGTTTTGGTACTATGGTCCTAGTGACCATAGACACATCAGACTTGGCTCCATGGCTGGCACCATGGTTCACAGTCAGGCCAGGTGGCAGAGCACTGCCCTGCCTTTCCTGTTTGTGGTTTCAGGCTTGGCAACAGACTGTGAAAATAACTGAGTGGCACGGGGTATGCTCCATCACCCTACCTGGAAAGCCTCACTTTTGCAGCACAGGTCAAAGTAAATAAAAGGCCAAACAATTTCAAGGATGAGGTAGAGAAAGGAAATTGCAACACAGTCAAGATTGTGATAGGCACCTAAAAAAAAGCCGTTGTTGTTAGAAATGGGAATTGGGGTTGACTAATCAGAATTGAGCTGAAGGCAAATGAGACTATAGCACTTTCCAACGTTTTATCAGTTTTTTAAAGATCAAACTCTCATGTATTTTTCTACTTTCTAATTTTCTCAGTTATTAATTTTTGTTTTCTAGTAATTTTATCAAATGATGAAAATGGGTTATTTTAAGAGCATATATACATCTGCAAAATACATTAAACAATACTACTATTTGTTAAGACTGAGACTTTTTTGTAAAAAATTAGCGCATAATTTCAGTTCGTACAATAATTTAAATCTCAGAGGAAACTGCCAATGGAAGAAAATACAGAATCAAATGCAGGCTCTAAAAACATTTGCCAGTACCCTTTTTAATGATATTTAAACATAATTTTGTATATTTTATTTTTCACATAATTAACTGCAAAATAATTTGACTTGCAATGGAAATGAGATTTCAAAATTGCAAAATGTTAATTCAGACATTTAGTTACCAGGCTGCAAAAATCCATCATGTTTCTTTCAAAAAGGCACACGTTGAATGACTGCACATACGTTAAACATGTTTCCACTCTTAAGTTTGTAAGTTGAAGCTATTTTTATCAATTCAATGAAGATACTTCTTTTTTTTGCTTGTTTAAATGGTGGTTATAGACTCTTTTACTCGCTTCAGGCCCTGCTGGCACCGTGATTTAATTCTGTTGCATTTGTGAGCTCTGCTCAGCGTCGCTGAGATGCAGATGACCTTCGGTCTCTGCTCTGCCTGCAGCTGCAGGCCCGCTGTACCCCCACCGCCCACGCGCCTCGCTTACGGGAGCGGTGGGGCTCTCCCTGCCACCGACCAGGTTGCTCTCGAGTCCGGTGGGACCGGGGTCGCGCTCATCGGCCGTTCACGCCCGCGGTCGGCGGCCCGCAGGGAGGCCGGCACCTGGCCGTACGCCGCGCACGGACCTTCCAGCGGCCAGCTAGGGCCTCGCGGCGCCCGCCCAGGCTGATTCGTACGACCGCGCCCTGGGCCCACGTCTCGGTTTCGGTGACCCGTTTCGGCGCTACAGCGCTCAGCCCAGGCTGCAGTGGCTCGTACCGCCAGCCGGGGCTGCTGTTGCCTCCTGAGTACCCGCCTTCTCCTCAGGCCGCTCTCCCGAGCAGCTGTTAGTGCCGGTAAGAATGACGCTGTAGAGCTGTGCCGCCGCACGGTTAATTACGGCGGCGCTGGGGACTCCCGCGGGCGGGGCAGGGCGGGGCGCGCGCTGGGGATTCCCCCGCCACCTCGCGCGGAACGTTCCGGATTGTTCCCGTGACGTCACGGCAGGGGGGCTCCCGCCAGCAGAGCGGGGTCACACCCTCGGTGGCGGCCGGGAAGCTCCGCCCCGGACGCCCGCGGGGTCGTGTGGTCGATCTTGCGAGGCTTGGGCGCGCAGAGGATTGCGGCTCGGAGCGGCGCCATTTTGGGAGTGAGGCGAACGGGGTGTGTGTGTGTGTGCGCGTGTGTGTGCGCGTGTGTGTGCGCGCGCGCGCGCGTGCGCGCGTGTGTGTGTGTGTGTGCGCTCTCGCGTCCGGGGCTCCCACGGTTCTTGGGGGGCGGGAGGGGGCAGCTCCCGCTAGGAGTGGCCTGGTGGTGGCGGGCCGGAGGCGCGGAGGGGCTTCCCCCGCCGCGGGGCGAGGCCCGCCCTCGGGGAGGGCGAGGGGAGCTGCCCCCAGCGCGGCGGCTGCTGCGCGGGGGTGGCGCGGCCGGTGAGTGCCTGAGCACGTGCCGCGGCCCCCCTGGAAGTCAGGGCGAGCGCCCAGCGCGGGCCGGCGGAGCCTTTCCCGGGGCCCGCCGCGGCGCCGCAACAAAAGGCCCGGCTGGGGCCGGGGAGCTGGGGGCCTGTCCTCGCACTTCATAGGCAGGCAACTCCGAAGTGGTGAGGCTTCCCCTAGGGCCGCGCTGGGGGGTTCCCCAGGCGTCTCCCGCTGCTCCCCTGGGCTTGTTCTGTGCTTAAGCTCGGTGTCCCTGGCCCAGGTCAGCGCCTTCCTCCCCAATAAAATGAGAAATGCCTCTTTCCGATTTTTTTTTATTTTCGGAAATCAGAGACAGGAAAACGTTTTCACTGATAGGCTGCGTTCTCCGATAAATATGCCTGCTGCTTTCTCCAGGATGTGAGCGAATGTTTAACTGAGGCTTCTGTAGTCGGGTTTGGCTGCCTGATTGCACGTATGTTTGCTTTTTAAGATTCAGATTTATGTACTTGTCTAACGCCAATTCAGATTTCAAAAGGGAAAACTGATTGTTCTGGTTCTTTTTCCCGTAGGCAATTTGGGTTGCAAAGAGAGTCTGGATATTTGGAGCCTTTTGCTTCAGCTGGTAGGGAGGAAAAAAGGGGGAAACCGTCCTGCACCGGTTGCTTCTTGTGAAAGGAGAGAAATATCGGACACTGATCTGGGATTATTTGTCCAAGTGCTTCCTCCTGAAAAGGCTTCCGAAATGATCATTAGGCATCTGAGAAGTGAATTGGAAGTTTGAAGTCATGAGCTTTTTCTTTTTAGCAGTGCAGAGCACCTCACCCTTGGACGCTGTTGTCCATGTGGCATGGATACACGGCTAAATTTATCAAGTTCTGAATACTTCGGCTGCCAAGATAAAGTGCTGTTTTGCTTTTAGTTACTTTTTTCTTCCAAGCAACGTTCTGTCTGAGTCATAGGCATAACCAGTTTTGTTAACTGGCTCCAGGATAAATGCAGCCTGAGTCACTGTGTAGACGTCGCTGAAAAGTTTCATGGCAGATATTTTTACCCTTATTTTATTTTTTAGATTTTCTGATATAGCCCTCTGTCATTTTGCAGTGAGACCTATTTTCTAAATGAAGTGTCTAATATAAATTTGTTTATGATTTTTTCTTTTATTTAATATTTTTGTTGAAAAATGTTGTTGCCAATAAGCAGTGTGGTGGTATCCAGATAGCTGCTGTTTACAAATGTCTCTGTTACCCGAAGCTAGGAAATGTTCCTCAGTTCAGATGTGAAATTTGGATTTTTGGCTTCACAGTTTGTGGTGTAAAAAGTGTATTTATTTCACCTGTAGCTGATGCTTCTTATAGTGAAATGTACATGGAATAGACAAGAGAAGAAGCTGTCAGAGGAAAAAAAAAAGAGCTCCTTAAGGCAGAGACTTGGCAAATTTTGGAAATAGCCTTGCAGAATCTGTAAGCAAGAAGGATGGGTAGCCGATTTCTGTGAGGTCAAATCTATGTCAAACAGCTACGAATGTAGTATTGCTAAGAACTCTGGATATTATCTCAAGGAAAACAAACTGGAAAATATAAGTCACGCAGTACTAACACCTTGTGCAGTCCTCTTGAATTAGGTAAGTGTTGTAGTGTTCATAAATCAATTTACACTTGAATAAACGTTTTATCAGTAGAATGGTTAAACCAGTAACATTTACTGCCTAGAGGATGTTGGTTTTTTTTTTGAGAATGTTGAAATGAGCTTGCAGAATCTAATTTTTACTTGCAATTTTTAATAATTAATGGAATATTTTTAAGAATTTGAAGAATACATGTACTACTACATTTGTGAGTATGAGTGTGATTTTTCTGGGAGATTAAAAAATGTGTACATCTAGACTGAATCTGTAGGTAACTTATCCTTCATGTTAATATTGTAATCTCAACAATGAGCTGTTATACTTATTGAACAAGTCTGCTGGATGGCTTGCGCATCTCAGTCTTTCCATTTGCATTAGACATTTTTGCAGCATGAAGGTACTGATAATGTAGCATTGGTGTTTTTTTTTTATTTCCTTCCACTGTTCTTTGTCACTTATGGAAGCCAGATATTTATTACCAAAATTAATTTACTGCCAATGCAAACTGGCTTTTTAATGTGTTGATATTTTAAGGTTGGGTTCAGAGTAATTTCCTATTCTGTAATGGGAATGAATGAGTCTGATTGGTTTGAAAGTATACTATAACAAACCCCCCCTACCTTTTTGGAAGGATTCAAAACAAAATATAGTGGTGAACTAACCAATTGTACGTGTTATTGTTAGATGTATTGCTGCCCCCTTCCCCCTGTAGTGGTTAAATGTTTCTGAAGATAGATATAGTTTAAATGTTGAAATTAATATATTTACAATATATTTTTTTGTAGGTTTGCTTTCAGCTGAATTACTACTGCCTCAGAAAATTAAGATGGATAGAACAACTTAATTCAAAAGTCAGTGGTAATTTTACCAAGTTCTCTCCCCCCTACCCCACCTTGATTATTCATAAATTTTTAAATAATTAAAGCATTATTGGGTAGACTGTAAACCGAGTGTCTGGTAAAGGTGACACATTTACCTTAGTTGTGACCTTTTCCAAAATTTTTCAGAGCTTCTGCAATACTGAAGTATTAGTAATAGTGAGCTAATGAAAAAAATGTTTTTTTCTAAGGACACTGCAAAGATGTTTGGGAAGATGGCTTGTGTTAAAGCCTTGTAGAAAAGTAATTTTAAGCATGTGAAACTGTGTCTAAAGATTACTACAGTGTTTTTTGTTTCCCCCCCCCAACTTGTTATTTTGACCATAAATGAAAGACTTGCACCTAAATAAGTATTTTAAATTCTTAGGCTCACTGAAGTAGTTCTGTTCTGTGTGTTGTCTTGTCAGTATCTAAAAGTTGATCTAGCTTCAGTATTTTGCTTTCTTTGAATGGCTTTGCTGTTTTGTTATTTTAACTTCTATTTCAACATAGTAATACAAGTACTTGCTTCTTAAATCATAGGAAAAGTGATGTCTGTCTTTTTTCAAGCTATTAACTTTCAGTGCTATGAGACACTTTTACCTCTTGACAAGAGGTTCTCACTGAAATCAAGGAACTGCATTCCCTCCACTTACTATTTTGGGTGACATCTTTATCTGGATTCTTTCTCTTCTGGATGTTTCTTTTTTTCTTTTCACCGTGTTTGCACTTGGGAAGTGCAGTTGTTCTTATTTGTATGCATATGTATTTGACACAGATTCAGGCATGTTTTACAGCTGTGCCCTTGTACTGTAAGCAAAATTCATACTTGGGTGAGGACCATTGAGGAGAAAATGCCTAGCATGCTGGTCCACTTGAATTCTTTCTTTAGGTTTTTATTTGTATAATGCTGACAGTCTGTTAAGTGGTTTGCAGACAACTATGAAGATAAGGTTCTTGCTCTGGAGAGCTTATACTTTAAGCCTTGATGTAAACATAGCTTTTGTACTGGAATAACTGTCAGCAGCTTGGCTCTTTTACTGATGCGTTTATTCTGGTAGAATCCTAAAATGGGTACATTCGTATTGAGAAATTGTCTTGAATGGTGTAAGCTGCTCTGCTGTGTGAAAAAACTGCTGGTGGAAGCTTTTAAGACTAAGCAGAGTTTAAACTTGCAGCAAAGCTTAAGTGGAATTAAATCTGTAAAACGATATAGGGAAATTGTGTAGATATTTAACTTTGTTAGTACTTCACAAGCTAATGTACTTTAAGCTCTTTTTTTTTCTCCATTCTAGCGAGATTCTTCTGTTTAAAATGTATGGATAAAACAGTTTGACAGTGATAGTTCATCAATAACTTCTGGGGAAGTTGCTCTTAGTTCTTTATTTTTTAGTACTGGGAGTAAATTCTGTCCTGCAAGGAGAACTACTTGCAGACCTTATTATAAACGAACTTGAATGAGACTTGGCATGCTTTTTTTTTTTTTTTTTTGTTACTGTGTGGTTTTGAGTAGTAGTATTACACAGTGACTGATGATAATGCCCTATGTGGTGCTGTCAACTCTTCCACAATCATCTCCTTTCATATTTTGGGTAAACATAGTCTGGGAAACAGCTGAAATTATATAGAATTGTTTTTCTGCTTCATATGCTCAGGATATTTTAAAACTGCCACCTTTTTCAACTGCTTTTTCTTCAGATCCTTGTGAAGACTCTAAAGCGCAAAAGCATTCCCGGTGATTTTGTTACATAATGTATGCTGAACTGGGTGGTGATGTTAGTGTACTAACACTTCAGCTTTTGGACTTTGAACCTTGCAGAGGACAAGAGATTAGTGTTTATCCAGCTTTCTGCTAAATGGTACTGCAAGTGTAGGATTTCAAGCAGAAGGAACCTGGTTGTAGTTTACCTTCAAATATGAAGTTATTCTGTGTTACAAAATAGTTAGCTTTTTTAATTTACATTTTGGTACAGTGCAAGAAGGAAAAACTTTTTTGGATAAAAGTGATGATCAAGGTATTCTAAGCTCTCTTGTTAACTTTGGCTCTTTCTAAAACATTTCCTAAAAGATGTTTTGATTTTTGTGACAATAATATTTGATTCACAGAAGTGATGTAAACCCTGTTGCTTGTGAACCATATCTATATACAGACAGGGGGCCATACGATAAGGAACAGTGGTTGGGATTTTTAGAACACTAGTGTCCCACCAAGTCTGCTGACGTTCTAGATCCTTATGCAAAACAAAGATAGTGAGTGCGCTTTAGTTGATTCATCCTCACATAAGGAACTTGAGCCCTAAGTAGAAATGAAGGTGGGTTTTTCTTAGGTGTTTTTGTTTGTTTTTGCTAAGTCACTGTAAAGCTAGGTTTTAGGGCTGTGTCTGTACTAGAGAATATGTTGTTTTTCTATGGTTAAAAAATTGACTGTTACAGTTTGATTCCATACACTTCTCATACCCTGGCATGTCATAAGACTTTTGGAGGTGTTCAAATTTGACAGAGGACTTTGTCCCATCCTCAGTGTTCTGCAGGAAGCCTTAGCGCTCATACTTTTTTTTTTTTTTAAAAAGATGAGGCAAGAAGGTAAATTAAAAAAATGAATGGATATTTTCTTTTATTCTTCCTCATTGTCCACTGTTAGAATACTCATCAGAACAGTTCTGTATTGGATGGTGGGGACAGTGAGACTAAAACTAGAGATTTTACTTGCTCTGCAGTAGCACAGTTGAGAAAGAAGAGGCTTCAGCTGAATTGTTCGGAACTTTTTAATGTCTGTTGAACCAGTGGGAGAGAAGACCTTTAAAGGTTCAACTCCCTTTCCTTTTATTGGAGGTGTGAGTCTCTGACAATAAATTTTAGAGAACCAAAGAACTTGAGAGAATTACTATATCCAAACTTAACCTTGTTTGTAAATTATCATATGTCTGTAAACCCTCTTCTACATTGGAATGTAGTGGGGGGGATGACGCGCACATTTTCCTTTCAAAGTGTTAAAAGGTTGGTTGTAAAGATTGAAGCTTATTCTTTTGTTGTGGCTGTGCATTTACATAGAGAGAAAATAAGGGAAATAAATAATCTTTAGTTCAAGTAGTTGTCACGCTTTTGCAGCAATTTGTGATCAGTAGAAATGTTTCCATTTTTAAAAACTCTGTAAAGCTTGTGTTAGGGTTTGAATATTCTTTTCTCTTTTATTAACATACAAATTTTGGATAGCAAAAGAACAACTTGAAATTAGCTTGTTTTGCTTTGTTCAAACTAAATGAATGACAGAGTAAGGAAGATCTCTAATAAGCTGTGTTTTTGAAGGGGAATAAAAATTGAGATGTATAGGGTTTAAACAAAAGTATTGTTTAAAGCTTACACTTACCAACTTAACTTCAAATTAGCACTACTCTTGACTAGAGATAACAGGGAAGGATATTTTATCACAAGAAATTTTCAGTTTAAAAGAAAATGTGTTTTTTTGTGGCAGAAGGAAAAAACTTTTGGAGTAGGTTATTGTAATGGCCTGCTTGGTTGAGAAAAATCCTGAACATTTCTGTTTATGAAGAAGAGAGACTGTGTAGTCTGATGGTTAGGATTTGAGCATATAGTTTCTTTGCCTAATTCAGAGCAAAACTTTGTAGTTCTATGGCTGATGCTAAATAGGTGAAGTAAACCTTTGAAGCTGGCCCAAGATGGGAGAACTGAAGGGTCAATTTATTCTGTAGCTCCGTTATTCCAGAGTTGCTCTGTTTTAGTGAGAACTTTGCCTGCTGATGATGCTTCTTCAGGAAAAAAAAATATTGACCTTGGCAAATAGCTTTCTCTTTTTGTTGTCGTGAAATGCAGTACAGTTGGTATTTGGCTTATCTCTGATAGTGAACATTCAGTTTTAATTCCCTCATAGAAAATTGTGTGCCTCCCTTCCCTTCTTGTAGATGGCTGCTCTTTTCTAAGATGTCATACAGACTTGCTTATTGGGCCCCTCTGAAATTCATATACGCTTGGTTTGTCTTCCTGACTTAATAAGGATGTGATACACTTGCTGTAGCTCATTACCAAGGAAGCAAAGCAGCAGCAGTAGCAACAGACTTGAGACACTGAGTAATATATAACCTTTTATTTTTCCACTGTCATAACAACACTATATTATATTTTAATTCTGATGGCTTACAACCTTCTTTTACCCCGTTTATAAATTTTATACTAAAAAATATGATGACAAGGTGAGGGTGGATTATCAAACAAGTGTGTAGCTAAGGGGTGGAGTTAAGGTTCCACATGCAGTTTGTGGTGTGCTGTACTTATGCTAATAATAATCTGTGAGGCATTAGGTAAAAGATCATAGGGTATGTGCCACTTAGATATGCATACATGTTAATTTTAGATTTTCTGAAAACTATGTATGTGCATATATCCATGTGCTTTTAACATTTATTCTGTTCATGGATTTCTCTATGTAAATCAACAGACTGAAGTTCTAAACTGGTCTTCAGAGAGCATCAAGAAATTTGAATTTGTATCTCCTTTCTAACTTTGGGAATTCATGTCTTGAAGCTTCCTTAATTTTTTTTTCTGTTAATAACTTTACTACTCCACTCACAAGCTTCAAGTAATCCTACCTTTTTGGGTTTATATTGCCTTTTATTTTAATCTTCTTCTAACAATCTCTGAAATACCTAGTGTCACAGAAACTGCTTCCTGTAAAATAATTTAGGCTATTCACAGAGTGTGAGAAGTATAGAAGCTGATAATGCAGAACTATTTTTCCTTGTCTCTAGTTTCTGGTGAGATGGGTTCAGCTGACAGGGATATTTTTTTTTTCCTAATTTTTAGCATTATTTTAATATTTGTTAGACAAATTACTGTAGGTAGTTCAGACAAATAGTGTTATCAAATGTATCTTGCCAACAATAATGAAATCTGTCTTAAATATTGAAGACAGCTTTCTGGGCTAGGGGAATATTTTTATTTTGTATGCTGAAGAGACCTTCCTGAAGTTGGATCTGTTCAATACCAATGGGACTGTCTTTCCTCTGCCAGCTAAATACTGGTTAGACAAGTTAAACAACATGCCCTTAAAATTGGGTGGGGATGGTCTCTGATCTCATGTCCTTGTCATCTTAAAGTTCTGCTGTGCTTTTTTTCTCCACCCTCGGTGGAAGAGGATCAGGTTAGGGAACACTTAAATAAGAGATACATAAGTCCATGGGGCCTGACAGGATGCACCCATGAGTGCAGAGGGAGCTGGCTGATGTCATTGCAAGGCCATTCTTGATTATCTTTGGGAGGTCATGGTGATTGGGAGAGGCTCTTGAGTACTAGAAGAGAGCAAATGTCAATCCTGTCATCAAGAAGGGTAAGAAGGAGGTTCCAGGGAACTACAGGTTGGTCAGCCTCACTTCAGTCCATGGGAAGGTGGTAATCCTGGAAACCATTTCCAAACACATGAAGGACAAGAAGGTGAGTGGGAGCAGTCAGCATGGCTTTATGAAGGGGATATCATGCTTAACCAAGCTAGTAGCCCTCTACAATGAGGTGACCTAGTTTGGTAGATGAAGGGAGCAATGGATGTTGTTTATCTTGACTTCAGTAAGGCTTTTGACACTGTCTTCCATGACATTCTCATAGAGAAGCTGACAAGTATGTGTTAGAGAAGTGAACAATGAGGTGTATCAAAAACTGGCTGAATGGCCAGGCCCAGCCCATCAGGGTTGTGATCAGTGGCACAAAGGCCATTTGAAGGAAGTCATTAGTGTTGTACCCCCAGGGTTCAATACCGGAGCCAGTACTGTTTGACATCTTCATTAATGACCTGGACGATGGGGCAGAGTTTACCCTTGGCAAGTTTGCAGATAATACAAAATGGGGAGGAGTGGCTGATACACTAGATGTTTGTGCTGCCATTCAGAGGAACCTGGACGGGCTAGAGAATTGGACAGAAGATCCTCATGAAGTTCAGCAAAGGGGAAAATGCAAAGTCCTCCATCTGGGGAGTAGTAGCCGCATATGCCATTACATGCTGGGGGCTGACCAGCTGGTAAGCAGCTCTGCAGAGAAGGACCTGGGGGTCCTGTTGGACAACAAGCTGACCATGAGCCAGCAATGCATCCTCACAACAAAGGTGGCCAACGGCACCCTGGGCTACATTAGGAAGAGTGTTGCCAGCAGGTCGAGGGGAGTTCATCCTTCTCTACTTAGCACTGGTGAAGCCACACGTTGAGTGCTGTGTCCAGTTATAGGCTCCCTGGTACAAGAAAGATACGGACTTAGTGGAGTGAGTCCAGCAAAGGGCCACAAAGTTGATTAAGGGACTGGAGCATCTTTCCTATGGGGAGAGGCTGATATTCTTTTTGATCTTCTAAGGAAGTACGAGTTGATTCTCAGTCTTTCAGAACACTCTAAGGATGTTATATTTTAATTTTTCAGAATATACTTTCCAGATTTAGAATTAGTAAGCCATCAAAATCATATTTTTCTCATGTAAAATTATGTGAAGGTGAAAATGATGAGGGAGACTTTGTATTTGTTAATGCTGTTGATAGGACTACAGACTGTTGAGACAAGAGTAGACAGTATGCCTTCAAAAGGATGTTACAAGGTAGCAATGTTTCATTACAAGATGATGCTTAAAGTTCATAACCCTGTCTGTGATAAATTGAAGAGTTGTGTTGTTGAGACATTCCTCCTATAATCTGTAATGGGTGTGGATGTGGGAAAATAAAAGGTAGGATTACATGTTTTTACGCTTGATTCTTATGAGTCACAAAATTGTTATAGTGTTTATAGTTAAATATATTAAAAATGTGATACTAAATGCATTTCCTCTACTTAGAGCTACTTAAACCATTGAAAACAAAAATGAAAATAGTCTCAAAAAATCACAGCAGTTAAATGTGAGTGCATATTACCTTATATGCCACAGTCTTTTCAGGAATCTGTACTTTAATAATCAGGCTCATTTTTTCTTATTTGACCTTGTTACCGTAAGTCGGCAAAATAAGAACTCTCTAAGACTCGTTTTTGGAGTTTTAGAAAGCAGGCATTCTTTAATGCGGTGCCGGGGGCACAGGGGATCGCTCCACCTAGTGTGCGCCCCAAATCACTCAACCATAGAAGTTATATACAATTAGAATATACATATTCATTACACTTCTGAGAAATAATCTAAATATTAATGTTATTTCCCGGAATTCATTAACATATGCAAAAGTCTTTGACGCATGCGCCCTTGTGTTCATTGGTGGTCTTTCAGGGTCCTCTGGTGGTCGTCGATAGTCTTCCTCACAGTGTCCTTTAGTTGAACTCAGCCTTTATGCATGCTCAGTTTTAACCCTTGACTTAATTAGCACAATTCTCATTAGCACGAACTAGCTTAGGCTGGCACAACCCCCTTATCTATTCTACTCAAGATACAAGGTTAGCTTCCTCATCTATTTTATGCAGAATACGAAGTTTCAAGGCCTTTTTATCTACTGAATGTCCGGCCTATCTATTCATAAAGCATTCCTAACCTATCTGCATCATTTCAACCAAAGAATCATCTCTCTTCACTGTTCCTTTGTAATTGGTATCAACCTGTTTATAGAAAACAAAACATGGAACTGAAATTCAGAATGCTTCGACTACAACTGCTTCCTCTGCTCTCTTGTCCCTGAAATATCCCAGATCATTCCCCCCCGGGCTCTCACATCCAATTATGCAGCCAGTGCAGAGATTCCCTTGAGAGGAATTCTCATGAGAGTCACTTTTCCAACTCCCGAAGAGTATTACACCCTTCCAGAAATGCTGTTTGGCTATTTTTAGTGTTGTGTGAGTAGACAAATAGAGAGAGAGGATTTCTGACACTAGACAGATCTGATGAATGGAAGTGAAGCTAGAAGAAATTCTGGATAAAGGGTCATCTTTATAATGGAGCAGGAGTGATCACTTAAATTAATTTGTGTGTAACCAGTTTGTTCCAGACCTCAGTATCCTTTGTTTTCTTGATGATATGTTTAAGGCCAGGTTGGAGACATTTGTAAAGGAAATTACTATTGTTCCACTGTGTTAGCAGGAGCAGTGCAGGAGACACTATATGAATTTCTAGTATATGAAGGAAGTCAGGTTAGATCATAAAGGTTCCAGTGTTTGAGTTGGAGACTTGGGCTTTTTGTTTGTTTGTTTTGTTTTAAAGCTTTGTCAGTTCTAATTGTTTCCAGCATTTTATAGATGCCTGGCATGGAAACAAAAAAGTCTAGGTCTGTCTACTTGCCTTATCTTTTTGCTCCATGGCTTTTGCCAGCACAACTGCTTCCTGGTTTAGCACTGCAGCTAAGTGAGTTAATAAATGCACCCAATTCTGTCTGTAGTGACTCTACAGTTACCCTGTCTGTAATGAGTCTGGTATGTGCCTGTACTGTATTCCCATTTTTTTATGTGCTACGCAGAGATATGAGCTGGACTAATGGATGTTTGCTAGGATTCTGCAGTATGCTTAGCCTATAATGCTCTTTCTCACGCTTCACTAGTGGTTAGAAACTACTGCCACATATTGTCAGTCTGCCTATTTGGTGAAATTATTCAGGAGTGGAGGAGGGTGAAATCTGTAACTGACATAGTTGTGGTGCCAGGAGTCCCTAATTTAGGACAAATGGTATGAGAATGAGTAAACATCCTATGTTTTTTTTTCCTCCTAGTAAACATAGGGGGAAAAAAGATTTTTAAAAAAATATACTTTTACTGCAAGAAACTACACAAATTTTATTAAAACGTGAGAAATTGTATTTGTTAAACTTGAGATGTATTCCATAACACTGTTTCGGATAGTTTGTTCAATTGGATCTCCTTGATCTATGTATTTTATGCCCCTGTTTTATGTGCTAACTGCATGGAGGTTTTTAGCTTGCAAACAAAACTTAAATGTTAGTCATTTTGGCTGTTGCATATTTTTTCCCAGTAATAGTGAATTAAAGGCTGCAGATAATGTGAAAATTGTAATATAAGATGAAGCTTGAAGAAGCACTTTGCTAAAGTAATCTGAAAGTAAATTAATCTGAAAGTTCATGAATACAGGGTGTTTTCTGCTTTTGTACCATGTTGAATTTTATCTGTGTTATTGCAAAAAAAAAAATATTTGATTTATGTTGGTTGTAGTGCATGGTCTTCACGTTTAAAAACTTTGGTTTTTAAACACTGCATCGATTTTTAAAGTAGCAGGGGAGAGGGGAAGAAAAACTTGCTGGGGGAATGGTATTCTCATATGGTTACCACCTAAGATGGGAAAAACTGGATTAATTATTACAATGTTATCTCTGTGTACATGTATTGTGTTACATGTTAAACTCCTTAGTTACAATTATTAGTTTCTGACTTATAAGCATAATAGGAATTGACAGGTTCAAATATTTGTGTTAAGTCTTAAAGTTGTTCCAGAATTTTGTTCTTCTGATCTTCAAAACTGTGTGTCCGGCTTAAATCTATTATGACTGGTATCTTCTTGTGATTCTTATAGTGTTTTGGTTTAAGACATCTCTTTTCTTGGTGGAATTTACTCCTTCAGATGTTTATAACCACTGTTTAAATACATCTTGGGTCCTAATTTTGTGAGGCAAAGCAAGCCAAGTAGTTTTCTTAGACTTTTCTTGTCCCTGATCACTGAAATAGTTCATTATTGCACTAAGTAAAATTTTAAATTTCTGTGCTGTTATTCTAAGTGTGATTTTACTTGTATCTTTTTCTGTGATGATTTAAAAAATGTAGTAGTGCAGGGAAAATTGACTATACTGTTTAAGATTTGATTTCTTCATTTAATTTGGTAAGCACAAGCTAAACTAATAATAGTTATTTCAGTTCCATCTTTTTTGTTGTTTTTTGCAGAGTTTTGGGAGTTGACTCTAGCTGTTTTTTCTTAGCCTTTTTGCAGAAGTCTTGACTTCTGATTCATGCAGTGGCTTTCTGCTTCCCTTTTTCTCAGCATGTTACTTCTTTTTCTAAAACAGAGGCAATATATTAAATTTTCCTGAATGCTCTTTGGATGAGACAAATAAGTTTGTTTAAAAAGTGAGTGTTTCCAGCTGCTTTAAAACTGGTGAAAAAATACTTCTTGTCACAAAAGGACCTTATTGACTCAACCATAAAAAAAAACCCCAGCCCAACCTTTTTGGATGTTGGTTAAGCATACTTGGTGCAGTGTTCTTATTTCAGCTGTTCATGTAGCTCGAAGTGGGTGACTGAGTTATATTTATGACAAATCTCTTTACTGTACATCATTTGGAACCAGCTGTTCATTATTCCTTGGCGTTCACTGCCTTATTATTGAAGATCATACTTCACAAAACTATAGACTTAAATTTTATGTAATTGAATATTGGAATAATTGTTGCATGTTACCTGAAACAAAACGCTTTACAGACTTCACTCAGATATGCCCCACAAGAAGTAAAATTTAAGAACAGTTTTTTTTTTTTCCTTTGCTGTAAACTATTCTGCTATCCACAACACAGCAAAAGATAAATTTTATCTAAATTTATGGGCTATGGAAGACTTTCTTTTCTGAAGTCACTACGCAGTCCTTGAATCAGACACCAGAGACTATTGCTGAGATTAGACTGAATATTTTGACCAGTCTGATTAAAGAAACTGAAATGCATTTGAGTGTTAATAGTATGAGGATAACAGTATTTCAGTATCTTTTTCTTGCCTTTCTAGAATTGTGCAGCTCTGCTTCAGTAATAGACAACCTGAACCAAGTTAGCTTTTATGATACTTTTGTTAGAGAATGGCAGGTATATTTTGAGTTTGTGCTACCAGGGACTGATGAATTCATCATTCAATGATGAATTTTGGGCCTGATCTTTTGTTACCAAGAGAGTTTCTGAAAGCAGTGGAATAGTGTTCAGATCTGTGGAGCTTACCTCAATAAGCTTACTTCTGATAGCTGTATTAATGCTGGGAGTACAACAGCTGTTTTATCAGTGTTAATGAACAGTGGTTGATCTGTTGTATGGTGTGTGTATGTAAGAGAAGGCTTGCTAGCAGACAAATGAGTTCTTCGTGGTCTGTCAGTATAATTAAAGCAAATTCCTGTAAATGCTTGTATGGGTGCATATTATTTAATTTCATTCTATTCAAATACTTTAAATGTTTTGGGTTTTTTTGGTTTTTTTTTAATTTATTTAAAAGTAGGACAGTCCCGTGTTTCTGAAAGGCAGAAGTGTTTTTCTAAATTGTTGCTCAATGTTACCTATTTGCCTTAGTGGCTTCTCAGCCTTTGTAAAGGCAGCTCTTGTTTGATGTCAAGCTGGAAGGATGTATCAAGCGAATTTCTAAAGAAGTCTCTTCGGTATTTTTATTAATAACTTCAATCATGAAATGGAGTGTATGCTTATTAAATTTGTAGATACTATGAATCTGAATAGAGGTTGCAAGTGCTTTGGGGGACACAGAATGCAGAAATGTCTCTGATTGCTGGGGAAAGCTTAAGAAGTAATGGACTTGAATAGCAGGAAAAAAAACTTAAGTCAGACCTTATAGAAGAAACCTTTCTAGTGATGTAAGAGTAGTTCAATACTGGGACATGTTGCAGAAGAAAGTGATAGTCTCAGTTGTTGGTCTAACTTAAGTTGGAAAGCAACGAAGAATCAATCAAACTGATGTTTGGCAACCAAGCTGATCACAAAGGGTTTAAGCATAGCAAATCCTGTCTGTGGCAGCAGAGTGGTCATGCTGACATCCCATTCTCACTTTGTGATCTATTTTCAATTTACCAAAAATATCTTCCTAAGACTGAAGAGTGTCCTAGAGCCATTGGATATTTGCTAGATCATCAAAACAGAGCTCATGCTTGTAGTGAAAATGTTTTTATATTAAAATACATTCTAGGACAAACTTGTTGGCAACATCAGAAAGGTAGCATCTATAAGAATATGTATGAAGCCTGGTAAAACATGGTATTGTCAACTTAAAGCTGGGTAGGCTGTGTACTCTAAAATGTAGTTTTAAAAAAAGATATTAATATTTGTCCTTTCCTGATCTGCTGTGTGTTTCCCAATTTAATTATGGATAAGGTATTTGTGCCTTTTAGAAGTTAGTGAGTAAATAAGGTTTAATAATGGAAATACTCGATTTTCCTGTGTCTGATTGCCAGATCAATAATATGTACAATCAGATGAGAGAAAGTATTTTCTTTACTTCAGTGGTGTGGAGATCAGTATCTTCAGTAGTTGCTTTTCCTGGTAGTCTTTAACTGTAAACCTATGAAATTGGTTCTAAAAATACATCTAAGCTTTTGTTATTGTTGTTCTTTTATCAAAATTAGCTGGAAGAATTAGGCCTAAAAGACTTTCTTTTATGGACTTACTGAAATTTACAAATATTCTGCTGCTGACTTTGCACTCTGAGTATTGTGTAGTTTTGGCCCAGGCTTCTTTCTTTGTCACTTCACTATACTGTTTTGGAGGAAAGGGATTGACTCATCTGACTCAGCAGCACTATCAAAAACCTTTTTATAGCTTTTAGTTGGAGAACTGAGAACATGGGGAAGACTTGAATCTGCTTCTAGAATAATTTTTGTGGGAAGAAATATACACCCAGTATCAGTGAGCTGTGGACAAAGTTTGGTTAAAAACACCTTTCCAATCCTTAGATACTCGGTGATCACCAAGTCTCACTTCAGCCCTTGATTTATGTGCAAAGGTAAAAGGTAGGGATGTTAGTAAGTTAAGAATAAACTTTTTTCATGGCAGTTGGATAAATAGTAGTGTTAGGAAGCTTGACTAGTTTTCTAAAAACAGTAAGGCTAATTTATTAAGAAATCACATTTAGTGCTTTTGTTGTCCCATACCTAATAGCTGATTCACCAATAACTTGGTAATAGTTTTTGGATCCTTTGTTATGTTCTTATTCGGTATAAACCTAATCTCTCCATTTGTTTTTTAGACTGTAAGTGCCTTGATCTGAAGATTTTGTTGTTGTTGCTGTGCTGATCTTCCAGTATCGATACCTGTCTTGGTCCTTCCTAAAAATTTCATAATTCTCTTGCTTGGAGATGAGAACTGTATCTGAGGGAAGGAGAAAAAAAATATTTTTCTTGCTGTAGTCTGTTCACATTTAATTTGCTATTTCTTAATTTAGCATCTCTCTTGTATTGGTTCATCTGTAAACATATACCCTTTTCTGTTTCTACACCATTGCTGAACATGATTAATCAGTAAAAGTGAACTTGGTTCCTGTTAGAAAGAGAAGCCATTTCTGTGACGGTTCTGTGACTCTAGAACTTCCTTCAATTTTTTTTTTTTTTTTAACTAGTCTGACATAATTGGATTGTTTAGAAAATTTCTCTGGAATTTCTTTTGAAGTTAATTTAGAAGAGAGTGTTGGATGACTTCAGTAGAGTAATTTATAACAAGTTATTTGGGTGACACATACTTTTAAACTTGTCTCTATTTAATGATAGTGGATTTTGTGCATCTTACCTTATAGTTTAACTCTGGTATCAGAGGTACCTAAAAACTTTAGTATGAGCTCACTGCATAAAAAAGAACCAGCAGCTCAACTAAGTAGTGCAGTTTAATGCTTACAAATCTGCTATACTTCCTTTTAGAAGTTGGAACATTCTCCTCTGTCACTGAAAGTCTGCAGTAGTCCGGTTCAGGCCTGAATACAATAATTATCAGTTATCAAGTTCAGATTCCACAGCTCTTCCTAAAACTTACTCAAATTACAGCAGTTTTAGATTAAAGTGAACTACATATGTGCTCACTGACTAACAGATCTGCACTCTGTTGTGCAGAGATGTTGAATATGCATTTATTTGGGTCTCCCTGTAAAATGCATGTGGATATTAATTATGTTTTCACTAGCTGAATTTCTAATAGTGTGTTGTCGTGGTTTAACCCCAGCCGGCAACTAAGCACCACACAGCTGCTCGCTCACTCCCCCCTGCTGGGAAGGGGGAGAGAATCGGAAGGGTAAAAGTGAGAAAACTCGTGGGTGGAGATAAAGACAGTTTAATAAGTAAAGCAAAAGCTGCGCATGCAAGCAAAACAAAACAAGGAATTCATTCACTTCTTCCCATCGGCAGGCAGGTGTTCAGCCATCTCCAGGAAAGCAGGGCTCCATCATGCGTAATGGTTACTTGGGAAGACAAAACGCCATAACTCCAAACGTCCCCCCTTCCTTCTTCGGAAGGAAGCTTTATATACTGAGCATGATGTCATATGGTATGGCATACCCCGTTGGCCAGTTTGGGTTAGCTGTCCTGTCTATGCTCCCTCCCAGCTTCTTGTGCACCTGGTAGGGCATGGAAAGCTGAAAAGTCCTTGACTAGGTGTCGTGGTTTAACCCCAGCCAGCAAAAAAAATAAACTCCACGCAGCTGCTCGATCACCCCCCCCTCCCCGGTGGGATGGGGGAGAGAATCGGGAGGGCACAAGTAGGAAAGCTCCCGGGTTGAGATAAAAACAGTTTAATAATTGAAATAAAACGAAGTAGAACAGTAATAATAACAATGAGAACAACAACAATAACAGAATACACAAAACACGCAATGCACAACGCAACTGCTCACCGACCACCGACCGCGTGTCACCAACGGGGGGCGAGCCCCCCCCCCCCACACCTGGTTTTTATACTGAGCATGATGTCACATGGTATAGAATACCCCATTGGCCAGCTGGGTCCACCACCCCGGCTGTGCTCCCCCCTCCCGGTGCAAGCATCACTCAGCAACAGCCAAAGCATCAATGGGCCATCAACGCTCCTTTCACACCGAACCCAAAACACAGCACACCCCCCAAGCTACTGGGAAGAAAGTTAACCCTGTCCCAGCCGGAACCAGGACAATATCCACCCCTTATTCTATACCATCTACATCATGCCCAGGTCTCACATTTTCCCATACATTCCAATTAGTCACCGCTCCTTTTCCCTGCCTTTTGATATATACACACACAGAGATATCATTCCCTTAGTCCATGGGCCATCCCTCTAAAACGTCCGTTGAGTTCATTTAGTCCATGACTTTGGGTTCCACCTGTCATAACAGTCTTGCAGGGCAGGAGAGATGGTGTGTGGTGTTGGGCTCTTGCATGCAGAGGCCAGTTCTGGGCGCTCGTCCGGTTCTATCATTGTTGCACCTTGCTCAGTTTCATTGGAGTTCATTCTTCATTAATCTGGGTGATTCTTACTGTAATACTGTTAATATGACATATGGTAACCATAAAAGTGATGACATACAGTACTATGTAATAACTAACATCGTACAATTCAGTTCATTGGCTATTTTCACCCAAAATCAAATCCCCTTGAGGTACACACTGGACTTCCCCATCCTTTCTCATCACCCACCAAGTGCACCCAGGTCCCTGAGCAAAAGCAATCCCACGGATGGGTTTTCCCTTCCCAGAGGCAGGAGCAACCCAGACCGTCTTCCCCAGCATATTTCTCATATGCACGACAGGGACTTTATCCCCCTCTACAGTACATAAGGGTTTGGATTGGGCAGGGCCAGCTTGAGTGACAGATCCCCTAGTGTTGACTAACCAGGTGGCCTTTGCTAAATGTGTGTCCCAATGCTTGAATGTCCCACCGCCCATTGCCCTCAGTGTTGTCTTTAGCAGCCCGTTGTATCGTTCGATTTTCCCGGAGGCTGGTGCATGGTAGGGGATGTGATAGACCCACTCAATGCCATGCTCTTTGGCCCAGGTGTCTATGAGGGCGTTTCGGAAGTGAGTCCCGTTGTCTGACTCAATTCTTTCTGGGGTGCCATGTCGCCATAGGACTTGTTTTTCAAGGCCCGGGATGGTGTTCCTGGTGGTGGCATGGGGCACAGGATATGTTTCCAGCCATCCTGTGGTTACTTCCACCATGGTGAGCACATAGCGCTTGCCTTGGTGGGTTTGTGGGAGTGTGATATAATCAATCTGCCAGGCCTCCCCATATTTATATTTCAACCGTCGTCCTCCATACCAAAGAGGCTTTACGCGCTTGGCTTGCTTGATTGCAGCGCATGTTTCACATTCGTGGATAACCTGTGCAATAGCGTCCATGGTCAAGTCCACCCCTCGATCACGAGCCCATCTATATGTTGCATCTCTCCCTTGGTGGCCTGAAGTGTCATGGGCCCACAGGGCTATAAATAATTATCGTGGTTTAACCCCAGCCGGCAAAAATAAACGCCACACAGCCGCTCGATCACCCCCACCCCGGTGGGATGGGGGAGAGAATCGGGAGGGCACAAGTAGAAAAGCCTCTGGGTTGAGATAAAAACAGTTTAATAATTGAAATAAAACGAAGTAGAACAGTAATAATAACAAAGAGAACAACAACAATAACGGAATACACAAAGCAGGCAATGCACAACACAACCGCTCACCAACCGCGTGTCACGAACGGGGGGCGAGCCCCCCCCCACACCTGGTTTCTATATTGAGCACGATGTCACATGGTATAGAATACCCCATTGGCCAGCTGGGTCCACCACCCCGGCTATGCTCCCCCCTCCCGGTGCAAGCACCACCCAGCAACAGCCAAAGCATCAATGGGCCATCAACGGTCCTTTCACACCAAACCCAAAACACAGCACACCCCCCAAGCTGCTGGGAAGAAAGTTAACCCTGTCCCAGCTGGAACCAGGACAATAATTCACCTTTATGTTGCCAGTCCAGATCCACCTGAGCCACTTCAATCTTAGCAGCCTGATCCACCTGCTGGTTGTTTTGGTGCTCTTCAGTGGCCCGACTCTTGGGTACGTCAGCATCTACGTGACGTACTTTTACAACCAGGTTCTCTACCCGGGCAGCAATATCTTGCCACAACGCGGCAGCCCAGATGGGTTTCCCTCTGCGCTGCCAGTTGTTCTGCTTCCACTGCTGCAACCACCCCCACAGGGCATTTGCCACCATCCATGAGTCAGTATAGAGATAAAGTACTGGCCATTTTTCTCGTTCAGCAATGTCCAAGGCCAGATGGATGGCTTTCACCTCTGCAAACTGGCTCGATTCACCTTCTCCTTCAGCAGTTTCTGCAACTTGGCGTATAGGACTCCATACAGCAGCCTTCCACCTCCGATGTTTTCCCACAAGGCGACAGGACCCATCAGTGAACAGGGCATATTGCTTCTCGTTTTCTGGTAGTTTGTTATATGGTGGGGCCTCTTCAGCACGCGTCACTTCCTCCTCTGGGGATATTCCAAAATCTTTGCCTTCTGGCCAGTTCGTGATCACCTCCAAGATTCCTGAGTGACTGGGGTTTCCTATTCGGGCCCATTGTGTGATCAGTGCGACCCACTTACTCCACGTAGCATCAGTTGCATGATGTGTAGAGGGGACCCTCCCTTTGAACATCCAGCCCAGCACCGGCAGTCGGGGTGCCAGTGTTGTCCGAAAAGCGGATTCGTGCCCGGCGTGCAAGTAACCAATTCCACACGCTCAGGAGAGATATTGTTTTATTCAGGCCTGGGTGCTCGGTGGACTTGCCACAAATCAAGCACACCTGGTCTAGTCACCTTTCTGTTTATATCCATGCTTCTCATACATATTTTGAATTTCCTTGTTACATATTCATTACATTTCCGAGAACTAATTATAATATTGCATCATCTTAAACACATGCGCACTAAAGCCTTTAGGGTCTTCTTGGGGGTCTCGGGTGGTCTCTGGTGGTCGGCAGGGTAGTGAACTCTTCATGAACTTACTTCCTCTTTACCTTATAGGGTCGTGATTTGTCCCTGAGCCATGCTTGGACCACGTCTGTTTATAGTTTCCATACCTAAATTAATTATCACTACTTCTAAAACACACCCCTGTTAGTTACCTAACTTCTAAGCAACAAGTCTTCATTGTTTAAAATTACAGAAGCGAGCAACATAGAATCCACAACAAACCAAACCATCCATCACCATAGTACTCTTAAATTAAAACACATACATCTTGATCTTCTCCAATCAAAACCCCACTCACTAGTTTCATCATTCTGGTTTCTTATTAACTGGTCTTTTAACCCAGTTCTGGGTGAGGGCTATACACAAGATGACAACACTTTGAAGATTAATGTTGATTAAGATTAACATTAACACCAGGAGCAGCTGTGCTTCAGTACCAACCACTTCCGAAGCAGCTTGAACCCCTTCATATGCTGCCAATATCTCCTTCTCAGTTGGAGTGTAGCGGGCCTCGGATCCTCTGTATCCCTGACTCCAGAACCCTAAGGGTCGACCTCGAGTCTCCCCTGGTGCTTTCTGCCAGAGGCTCCAGGTAGGACCATTCTCCCCGGCTGCGGTGTAGAGCACATTCTTTACATCTTGTCCTGCCCGGACTGGCCCAAGGGCTACTGCCTGAACTATCTCCTGTTTAATTTGTTCAAAGGCTTGTTGTTGCTCAGGGCCCCATTTGAAGTCGTTCTTCTTCCTGGTCACGTGATAGAGAGGGCTTACAATCAGGCTGTAATCTGGAATATGCATTCTCCAAAAACCCACAACGCCTAAGAAAGCTTGCGTTTCCTTTTTCTTAGTGGTGGGGACATGGCTGTTATTTTGTTGATCACATCCATTGGGATCTGACGACGTCCATCTTGCCATTTTATTCCTAAAAACTGGATCTCCTGTGCAGGTCCCTTGACCTTACTTCATTTTATTGCAAAGCCGGCTTTCAGAAGGAAAAACACAGCACACCCCCCAAGCTACTGGGAAGAAAGTTAACTCTGTCCCAGCTGGAACCAGGACACTAGGGTAAACGCACTACTTAAGACATTGATGTTTTAGTTGTTGCTATCAACATTCTTCTCATACTAAATCCAAAACACAGCACTATACCAGCTAGTAGGAGGAAAATTGACACTATCCCAGCTGAAACCAGGACATGTGTATATCATACTTAAGATACTTTTGAGTCATTAACAATTTTACAGTATCTAGCTGCAGAGCATGATTCACATACCCTTATAATTCAGGCAGTTTCATCCATTTCTTTCCTTTCTGTGCTATTGTTCAGCTTCAAGTAATATAGTTTGCATTATCTTGCATTCTCTTGCTTACTGAGAGATGTTTTCCCACCTGTGGAGATAGCATGGGGTAGAAAAAGTACTCTTGGGTTTTATCTTAAGCCATTACCTTCTCTTGCCCATTTTCAAACTAGAGAATTTTACTGGATTTTGACAGTATTTCTGGACATGTAAACACAGTTTCCATTAAATCTAGAGAAAATATGGGGCTTGTGGTGGTCCTGAGCATCTAGTCTTTTATTAAGGAACTTTAGTATGGCCTCTGAGATTAACTATTAGGGACTAATTTGAAAAAATCAGCTTCTTCTAGGAAGCTAATGAAATAGCTCCTGCAATCCATTCTAGATCGTACCAGAAAATATTTCAACAAGCTAATTTTGCCACAACTTTCTGATCAGACCTTACGCAAGATGCTTCATCCCATTTATAAGAGGAAATAAAGGAGTGAATGTTACAGTTGCATTTTCATGATACTTGTGATATATTTGATTAGTGTGACGCTTTGGTAATAAAAGCACAGATGTGATGCTATAAATGAGATGAGGCTAGTTAGATTCTAAAAACAGATCTGTGTGAGAAAATAATACCAGAAAACAGAAGGGAAATAATGATCAAAACACCACAAGTGTAATCCTCTTGTAAGATAAGCATCTGAAAATACTCATTTCCTGTTTTTTCCAATTACAGGGACTTGCCATGAGGTGCTGAAGCCTTGTTTCATTGATTCGGAGAGACTGGACCTAAATGGCGCAGCATGACTTTGCTCCAGCCTGGCTTAATTTTCCTACTCCGCCATCATCAACAAAGGTATGTTCTTTGCTGTTCTTTTGAACAGGCAGTCTCATTATTAGAGAAGTCTAAATGTCATAACCTCAATCATAGTAAAAATACAAATCTCTTTATGAATATGTGAAGGGTGATAACAGATGATATCTAGCAAGTCTTGCTGTCGTGATTTAAATAGTTGGACCTTGGTTGTCAAGCTTGTACCTCCGGTAGGGGTTTTTGCTTGAGCATCTGAGTTCATGGAAAGAAGTATGTGCCTGGACACATTGTCAGAGCTGTTGTTGGATTAAGATTGCCTTCATCAGGAGTTTAAAATGAATTATGGTATTTTGTGCTAGAAGAACCGAGACAGAGGCATGTGCTTAATGTTCTTGCTTCTGATTTTGCTCTATCCCCTATACATTTCACAGAAGTGTTATTCCATTATCCAAGTGATTAAAAAAAATGCTTTTGAAATAGACCTTCTGAAATGGCTCTTCAGTTGCTGGTGGGATGCTTGCTACTACTGGTAGTGTGTGGCACTTTCAAATAGTTGTGCATTCTCGCTGTGGTTGTTTCATCTAGACTACTGTTACTCACTTTATACAATGGGACAGCTTGGAAACAAGAGGTAGCAATCTCTGAATCATTAGGATTTGTAAGTATTCTAGGAAGTCTTGAATATGTCTATCTCATATAAATGTTTCTTTTTTTCTGGCCTATCCCTTCTACTCTTTCTTAATTTGTGTGAATGCAGAAGCAGAGGCAGCACTGGATGTTTCAAACTCCTGTCATCTGTTTTATTTCCCTATTTGTAGACCTGTTGTCTTCAGTATAATCTTTTGAATGCATTATAATCTTTTGAATGCTCGTCTCCCGATGAGCAGGATAAACCCCCCATAATCCCAGAGGAAGCAGTTAATGACCTGCTACGCCACCTGGACGTTCACAAGTCTATGGGGCTGGATGGGATCCACCCGAGGGTAATGAGGGAGCTGGCAGAGGAGCTTGCCGAGCTGCTCTGCATCATTTACCAGCAGTCCTGGTTAACGGGGGAGGTCCCGGATGACTGGAGGCTTGCCAATGTGACGCCCATCTACAAGAAGGGCCGGAAGGATCCGGGGAACTACAGGCCGGTCAGCCTGACCTCGGTGCCAGGGAAGATTATGTAGCGGTTTGTTTTGAGGGTGCTCACGAGCCATGTCTGGGACAACCAGGGGATCAGGCCCAGCCAACACGGGTTCATGGAAGGCAGGTCCTGCTTGACCAACCTGATCTCCTTCTATGACCAGGTGACCTGCCTAGTGGATGAGGGAAAGGCTGTGGATGTGGTCTACCTGGACTTCAGGAAAGCCTTTGACACTGTCTCCCACAGCATTCTCCTAGAGAAGCTGGCGGCTCACGGCCTAGACAGGTACACTCTTCGCTGGGTAAAAAACTGGCTGGACGGCCGGGCCCGGAGAGTTGTGGTGAACGGAGTTAAATCCAGTTGGCGGCCGGTCACGAGCGGTGTTCCCCAGGGCTCAGTACTGGGGCCGGTCCTGTTCAATATCTTTATCAACGATCTGGACGAGGGGATCGAGTGCTCCCTCAGTAAGTTTGCAGACGACACCAAGTTGGGCGGGAGTGTTGATCTGCTCGAGGGTAGGAAGGCTCTGCAGAGGGACCTGGACAGGCTGGATCGATGGGCCGAGGCCAACTGTATGAGGTTCAACAAGGCCAAGTGCCTGGTCCTGCACTTGGGCCACAACAACCCCATGCAACGCTACAGGCTTGGGGAAGAGTGGCTGGAAAGCTGCCCAGAGGAAAAGGACCTGGGGGTGCTGGTTGACAGCCGGCTGAACATGAGCCGGCAGTGTGCCCAGGTGGCCAAGAAGGCCAATGGCATCCTGGCCTGTATTAGAAATAGTGTGGCCAGCAGGACTAGGGAAGTGATCGTGCCCTTGTACTTGGTACTAGTGAGGCCGCACCTCAAATACTGTGTTCCGTTTTGGGCCCCTCACTACAAGAAGGACATGGAGGTGCTGGAGCGTGTCCAGAGAAGGGCAATGAAGCTGGTGAAGGGCCTGGAGCACAAGCCTTATGAGGAGCGGCTGAGGGAACTGGGGTTGTTTAGCCTGGAGAAGAGGAGGCTGAGGGGAGACCTCATCGCGCTCTACAACTACCTGAAAGGAGGTTGTAGCGAGGTGGGTGTTGGTCTCTTCTCCCAAGTAACTAGCGATAGGACGAGAGGAAATGGCCTCAAGTTGTGCCAAGGGAGGTTTAGATTGGACATTAGGAGAAATTTCTTTACTGAAAGAGTGGTCAGGCCTTGGAACAGGCTGCCCAGGGAAGTGGTTGAGTCACCATCCCTGGAAGTATTTAAAAGACGTGTAGATGAGGCGCTTGGGGACATGGTGTAGTGGGCATGGTGGTGTTGGGTTGACGGTTGGACTCGATGATCTTAGAGGTCTTTTCCAACCTTAATGATTCTATGATTCTATATCCGTATCTGCAGCTATGAGAGTGGCATTGCTTTGCTTTAATGTATTTATGTAAGTTTCTTGCTGTCTTTCATGTCCATGGAAAATGTTTAACCTTTATTAACTTATGGAAATAGGCTTGTGCTATTGTTAAATGCACAGTCAGCTGTCAGTATTAGTTGTGTTCCCATTGCTTTACTTTATATATGTCTACACACACACACACATACACGCATGCATTTTTTTAAGTCAGGTCATTGAATGTCCTTATTTATTATATTGCTCTATTCATCTTTCTTCTACACTGATCTAGCTAGCTTCTTTCTTTAGTATAGTCTATCAGCAACTGTCAGTTGCTCTTCTGGGAACATCAGGCCTATCTGTTCCAGGATGGTTCCTGCGATCTGTTTGTTTTCATTCTACTTAATTTCTGAGATATTAACTCTTTTGATCTGCTTTTTCCAATTTAAATACATTTTCAACCAGAAAAGTAATCAGAGCTTAGTTTAATATGGTGTCACAATTGCAAAACAATCTTTCTCTTTACCTGCATACTTAAAGTGTCAATATAGCAGGATAAAAATAAGTTCCAGCACTACCCCAGTGCTACTCGAATATATCTGGGGTGTGGGTTGTATTTGTCACCTCATTCCTGAATTGTAGGAAATTTCATTGCAAGCATATGTTGTGGATCCTGTTCTCTTCCATGAATCTTTGCCTCAAGGAGTTTAGATAGATTTTCTTTCATCTCTTCCAAAAACTCTGCAGTTGTATGCTTTCTCCATTATAGTCTTTGTGCTTCATTGTTTGAAATGCAGCTTATTTCCTTGCGTTACCTCCTCCCTCAATGATCAGCATTCTGTGATATAGAGCACATTTGGATATTAAACACTTGAAAAGTCTTTTTGGTCCTACCCAATGCGTAGTAATTCCTAGTTTATGGAATAAGGCTTATCCTGTCATTCCTCTACAAGACAGGTCTCAAATGTTGTGCCCCCCTGCTCCCTGTCCCCTCCATTTCCTAGGACAGATGTTTATTTCTGCTTCCCATATCTCAACAAAGCAGCTGAAGAGAAGAGCAGGTAAGAGGGATGGAGATGAAGAGGAAGAATGGGGTGAGGAAGGCAAGGTGTCTCATGTTTCATGCAGAATGGAGCTGGGATGAGGCTATGGTATCAACAACATTTAGACTTGAGAAGGAGAAACTGAACTCTGCCTGGTCAGTTTTTATTTCCCTGAAAGAGGCACTTTAAGGAATTGCATCTTTACGAGTTTGGTTTCCCCCTTGATCCTGGGTAGCCAAGGCTTTCCCTTACATAGGTAAAGGCTAGCATTAGAAAAACCTGATGCCAGGAAGCTGGGATTGTGAATGAGTTTTCTTAATGTGACTGATACAGATTACAGCTTGACCGAAATCCATCTCGCCTATTGCTGATGATTTCCTCTTAAGGATAAGCTTTTGTATCATTTCCCTGTCACTTATATAGCAAAGTCTACCGAGATAGCTAGGTATCCATTGCTCAGTAGCTTTAGTTCAGGTCTGGAACTAATATATTTGCATCAGTGCAGTATTGCAGTTGAGCAGGCAGAAATGGGAAAGTGTTGTGAATAGTGAAGCCATCTTGGGACATGGACGAAACTTTTCAGAAAGGGTTGCTGTAAAATGTGTATGGGGAGATTGCAGATAGATTGGTAAACTCAGTAGTTTTTGCAAGCTTACTGTTACTTCATATTAAGCAATAAGACTTCTTATACTTCAAAAATCTGTGTTGCTTGCTTTCTTGACTGGCTGAATCAAGTCAGATAATTTCTCAACTTCCAGAAATTGCCAGTAGATTTCCTGTTGATTACAAAGTTTACTGTCATCTTTGCCACAAGAGGCTTGATAGACTGATACCTCCATCATGTGGGGAAAATGCAAACTGCATGATCTTTGCACGCAATTTAGAGACTTTAGATGCATTTTATCAAGTACAACTCAAACACTATATAAAGTGCTGTCAGTTATAGTTTGTGAAAATGTGTTTGTTCTTCAAAGTTCATACAAAAAAACCCTGAAAGTTAAACTCCAAAGGCAATATTAGGAGGTTGTCATATGTAAATGAACACATGAAGCTATCTTCTAAAATTTCATCTATGATCAACAGATCTGGAGCTTTCGGAAATTTTTGGCAGCTTATTCAAAGTTTGTTTATAAGGAATTATTTTTTTACTTAAATATTGAGATTCATTATGATAATTTGTTAACTACTTAGATCTTTTGATAATTTCTTGTGGTTTTCTGTTTTTTTCTCTCTCTCCAAGTTTGTGAAGGAAATAATTCACTCTCCAGGTCTCAAATTGAGAGGGAAATCCCTTTTCATTTGACTTCTATACAGTTTGGAAATACATATCTATTGCTTACTTGAGTTTGAATTTTAAGCAGTGGATTTTGAACAGCACCTTGAGCTCTGCTGGGGCATTGTCAGTAGAACTTAGGTGTCATTTTTTTGTGTGATTGTCTCGTGGTGGTGGGGGAGAAGGAAATAATTTTCTTCAACATATTTTCCAAAGTAGTTAAACCTATTAATGTGATTTCCTTCCCCCCCCCCCCCCTTTCTACTCACTTTGACCAGTGGAGTACTTTAAATATTAATATGGCTTGTTTAGACGTTAATGGATAATAACTGTTGAAATAAACTTGGGGCTTTCATTTTCAAACATGCACCATTACTGCTATACTCCCCCCCCCCCCCCCGACTGTTACTCAATCTGGAGAGGGAGCGAGCTTCGGGCAGCAAAGTTGATACTCCCTGGAATCACTAAGCTTACTTTGCTCATATAGTACATTTCCACATAGCTGTGCATTTATGCATTTGTAGGTATTATGGCCCTGGGAAGTGTTGGATCTCTTGTACATGTGCAATACAATGGACATATATGTGCACAGTATGTGCTGGAGGGAAGGGGGCTTTGCTTCATCTGCATCAAAGGTTGGCTGTGTGGCAGGGAGGTGCTGGGTAACACAGCTCTCTGCTATCACTCATTGGGATATGTGTGGTATGTACAACAGTAAGGCTAAGCACTACTTTTGCAGAATGAAAATTTATTCTTGAATTTTTAAGGTGTAACAGTGAAAGAAATGTTATAGTGTTAAAATAGTAAAGCCAGATAGAAGTAATAGGAAAGACAGCTGCTGTAAGACATGATATTTTTTGGTTTAATCCCCTTAGGTATGAGTTCTAGTCAGGATATGTTTTAATTTCCGAGTGCTATTCTCAACATAAGGTTTTGGTTAATAAAGTACTTCCTACTGGTATATTAAAGATTTACTTCTTTAAAATTTCTACAATGCCTACTTAAAAGCTGATAATTTGAAGTATATTTGTGAATCTGTACACTTTTGACTCTAGGTTTTACTTGTATTTCATAACTAGTTGCATTTGCTTTATTAAGTTATAATGACAAGGCTAATAAACTGGGCCTTTTTTGGGTACAGCTGCCTCTGGTGGAAACAATTCCTTGTTTTCTATGCAATGCACATGTGTAGTCTCTAACCACCCAAATTAAGATCCCAGACTTCTTTCCTGCCTTCCAAACTCTGATCTCATATCCTTTGTTACCTTTTTTTATTTTTCCTCTTCTGCCACACGTCACTTGTGCTCTGTTCTGCTGCCAAACCAAAATAAACACTTGGTTTTTTTACTTTGTGTCACAAGCATGGTCCTCAGCACTGTTTCAGTGTCCTGGAGCGGAAGATATAGCTTCTGTTTCTGCTAGTGTGGGAGATGATGATGTAACTGAACATATGCATACTTGAGAACTGCTGTATTGTCTGCCATTCATAGTCCTTTTAAAAATGGATTGTATATACCATGAGTAATGTACATATTACAGTTCTGATAATTCAGTTTTGTTATTAATCAGATATCTCAGGTCTACCACTTGTGCTCCTTTACAGTCATCACTGAACTTTGAGAAACATTCTGAAAATTTTTCATGGACAGAGAATCATTATGAAGCAAATCGCAGAAGACACAACTCTTCAGATGGGTTTGATCCTAACATTGGATGGCCTAATGGAGGTATAATTTAGCTTTCATGGAACATTTTAAATACGTTTACATCGTTGCTTTGTAGCACTTTAGCTAGAAAAAAAGTCTGATGATAATAGCTGTCCTATGCCAAATGCTGTATTCTGTAGTAGAATAGAGGTAACGGAAAGACAGATCTTCTGGGAGACGATGTGATGACTAAGGGTTGGTTAAAGTAGTGTGATTCCAGGTGTATTTCTCTCTTAAGAAGAAGGTCAAGTTAATTCTCTAGCCAACAACATATAAATGAGCAGCCAGAAAAGGGGTTCGACTTCTTAATGTTGGACTACTATCCTCTTTGGCACTGTTTTGTGAGATTCTTCCCTGCTGCTTATGTGAATGAAAACTAAGTTTACTATGCTATCACATCCCAGAGGTATAGAGCTGCTTGCTTAACTCCTCTACCAATTTTGCAAAAGTAGAATGTTCTTTCAGAACTGTTAGTAATTACATTTCTTTAAAATTTAAAAATCTAAGGGCATTTTGGGAGAAAAGAGAAGAATGGTTGGCGTTCACAAGGCAGAAATGGTACAGAAAATATAAACTATCGTGGGGGATACCATGGCGGAGGTTCCCGCACTCGTACCAGCACTTTCCACTGTGGAAAAGGCCAAGGACTGCATGAAAACAATGTATCTGATAATGAAACTGGGAAAAAGGAAGACAAGGAAGTACCCAAACAGTTTGAGGCTGAGGATTTTGTAAGTTAATTGTAATTATAATAAACAAGGTTTCATTGTTTCTGCAAGTGCCATTTTGTCCATTACAAGATACTTCATGAGATTTCACCAGTTACAGATCATCATATAAGGGATCACCCTTCCCATAGGTAAGAGGGTGTTAGTCATTTGTCCACTAACTTGTTTCTCTTTTTAATATCCAGTTTTTATCATTATGTTTTTATTATTGTTACTTAAGTGTTTAAGTGAAACTATAATTGGGTTCTAAGTTTATTTCATAATATCTTACCACAGTTTACTGTGGCATGTGTATGTATTAAATTCTGTACAAGTACCTTACTAGAAATCTGAAGTACTAACAAAATGATCTTTCTGCCACTGGCCGTTTGAGGTCCCATGCTTCAACCTAAAATTGTAGGATGTAAGGGGAAGGGTGAGCTTCCTCTTTGAAGAACCATACATCACTGTTTTGCTTTCTCTGGACAGTTCATATAATGGTATTGATTGCTGCTTGAGATGTTTTGTTGGAGAAGAGAAACAAGTGAGCATTGATCTATTTGGGTCACAGGGGGAAGTGTCTAGTCTGTCTCCATTTAAAAATCTTTGACAGCAGAGGTCATACTTCCGATATTATTGTGATTCTTTATTTCATTGGTCCCACAATTCAAGACTTATTATTAATTTTTATTTTTAATAATGATAAATTTTCCTTTCAGCCATCTTTGAATCCTGAATATGAGAGAACACCAAACCAGAATAAGTCTTTAGCTGCAGGTGTGTGGGGTGAGTATTTTTGATGTTTCTAAATATAAAAATGTAGCAGAGATCTGAAGTTGTTTTATTTGAAACATAGGATTTTTTTTTTTTTAGAATATTACAAAGGTATAGATTGAAATTGAGCAAACTTGAATATTATTACAATGTAAGTATCTTTTTGATAGAGAGGTGACACTTCTATTTGGATATCAATCTGTTGGTCTATAGATGCAGCCACAACTAGGATTCTTGCCAAGAACAAGTATATGTCTTTTTGTAAAGATGTCAAGTATTTATCTCCCAAGAGGAAATGCGATGAAGGTGGGTCACCTAAACTAGTGATGTGATTGCTAGCTGAAGACTTTGTAAAAGAATGCTCCTGACTGATTAGAGCTGTTGGAAGATCTTGGAGAGAAATCTAGTAGCTGGTATAGTGCTGTGTTTTGGATTTAGGATGAGAAGAATGTTGCTAACACACTGATGTTTTTAGTTGCTGCTAAGTAGTGTTTACTTACTCAAGGACTTTTCAGCTTCCCATGCTCTGCCAGGTGCACAAGAAGCTGGGAGGGAGCATAGCCAGGACAGCTGACCCAAACTGACCAAAGGGATATTCCATACCATATGACGTCATGCTCGATATAGAAACTGGGGGAGGGGGCTGGGGAGGGGTGATCGCCGCTTGGGGACTGGCTGGGCATCAGTCGGCTGTTGGTGAGCAATTGCATTGTGCATCACTCATTTTGTATATTCTACCATTATTATTATTATTTTCCCTTCCTTTTCTGTTTTATTAAACTCTCTTTATCTCAATCCATGAATTTTACTTTTTTTTTTTTTCCAATTCTCTTCCCCCATCCCACTTGGGGGGGGGGGGGGGAGTGAGCGAGCAGCTGTGTGGTGTTTGGCTGCCTGCCGGGTTAAACCACAACAGTCGTGTTTATGAATTACTTGTAAGAAAGCCAATCCTGAGAGTGGGCCTTTAACTGAATTGTAGTCTGGGTTTGTTTTCTCGTCTCTACCTGATAAATTTGGCTACCACTTTAAAGCCCACAGAACTGTAAGTAGTGAATTGTTCACTCTAAGAAGGTTGCAGCTTTAGACTGCACAGGTTTTGAAGTAATAAACTTGCTCAAAATAAGAACCTTTTTCTTTGAGGAAATAAGTTTAATTAAACATAAAAGCTACAACTTAAACTGTTGTTAATACTGAGGTCTGAAACTTGTTGCTCATTTTAAATGGTACTTTAATTTGCTGATTCTTTTTCTCATACTTCCCCAGTATGTTCTGCATTTGTAGGTAACACTAGGTGTAGGCCAACCCCTCAATATAAATATCTAATTGCTAAGAACTTTTGCAGGAGCCTAAACAGTTGGACTGCTTTCCATTTTTGTGTATTTAGCAGCTTTCATATGAAAGTCAGGAAATATAGTTATCTTTCAATAAAAGAGTAACAATAGCTGAATCTTTTTCCTAACCAAGTTGTGGAAAACTATATAGCAACTTGAGTGTTTTACGACCTTTGCAGCACTCTGGCTGTGGCTGCTGCATGGTGTGGCTCAATTTGATCTGAAGGAGGGCAAGTTTTCCAGGCTTTCTAGGTATCGCTCTTCACAAGCAAAGGAAGGAACAGTTCTGTTAGCTACATAGATCTGTAAGCTACAGTGCAGCGGCTTGTTACAGCTTACAGCTTGGTATCTTACTTTATTACAGCTCTGCTATTGCAAGCCTTGTTTTGTAATTGAAAAACTGAAATTAAGGCTATTCTTATTCCCTATTAAAGGAAACTTAATATTCAGGACAGGAGGAATGTTACCATCCCCTTTTAATGACTGTTAAAAATGTATACTTCTGTTAGATTCCGTTTTACCTTGTGTATACGGGATGGGAGCATGCAAGTATTATGAAAAGTTTTTTCATAAAGTTTAATGAGAGCTAAGTATACAGTTATCACAAATGTTTTGTAACATCTACCTGCTAAACAAAGCTAAAATCACTTACGCTTTTAAGATAGGTTTTTTAAATGCAGGATATGGTGACTCCGCCTGTGAAGTAGAAATGCTTGCAGAGAGAGGAGATAATCTTGGAAAAGGTTGTTAATGCAGCATTGGAATGCATGTGCAAAAAAATAATTCAAGTGGTTTTTTTACTTTTTGAAAACTTTACAACTGTTTTTAATAGGTGTTCTTTCAAACTGTTAAATGTCAGTTACTGAGTATGACAACTGACTGTATGTCTCCAATTAGTGCTCTCTTGAACCTGGAAATGGTGTAAGCTTCAGATGTTCTATTATGCTCATCTTGAGGCATAGAGATAGAGAAACCAGTCATTACCATGGTCTACAGTAGTATGCATCTCTTCTCTCATGTTTATAGAGCCTCGGTGTGGAACATTTGGCTCTAAAATGAGTTGTTAATAAATATATGAGTAATTATTCTTTAGTAACCTTAAAGGGAAATATGAAAACCATAATCTTTTTTGAAGATTAGGTGACTATTAACAACTAATAGTATTTGGATTTTAGATTTGCAAACAAGAACTGTGTAGCTAGCTGCTTTGACTGAAGGATATCTTTATTTTCTGAAAGTAAAATTCCTGCATTGCCAAGTGAAATATTTTATAAAAGGTGGTTGTGGAAAATGGAACAGAACTTGTGTTTACCCAGGTTTGTACAGTGTGTTATTTGTGGAACTAATGCTGGACCAAGTTCCTGATTTATGCCTATTTGCTCTGGACCATATGGCTATCCAGTACCCTATGAACTAGGAACTTAAGAATGTATACACATGCATATATATATACACACACACACACAATATATATATACACACACACTTTTTTTTTTCCCCCAGAGTACCCTTTGAATCCTAAATCTAGATCTCCAAGAATGCTGGTCATTAAAAAGGGCAGTACAAAAGAACTGCAGATATCTGGATTCCCTGTAGTAGGAAGTCTTCATTCACAGCCAGTAAAGAATGGAACTGGCACAAGTGTTTATAAAGGATTAGTCCCTAAACCTGCTACTCCACCCGCAAAGGTGAGTCTTGGATACTGGTGGCATGAACAACATGCTGAAAAAAATAATGCTCTAATTCTGAATGCGCTTATTTCACCCCTGAGAGTACTGTTCCTAGAGTATTATGCTTTCAAATCTTGCTAAGTGCAGAACACCCTGAAAGTGAATGGAAACACTTTTTCTCATTTTTCTTTTTAAACTATACTGTATTTTAACAGAAAAATAGATACCTAGTGGAGAGCTATAGTTGGCATAAAAATACCTCCAGAATTTATCCTAATTATTGATATAGATGTGCTTAGTGTCATTCTGGTCCCTCTCCATATGCAACTTTCTATGTTCATCTTTTGATTTTGTTTCAGGAATTTTTCTGTGCTCCTGAGAGCATTTGGTGGAGCTGTTCTTAACTCTCTTAACATACTACATTTAAAAACACTACTTTCAGCTGTTAAAGACTCATATTTTGATTCTTAATACCTCCAATATGAGGGTCTTAATTGTTTGTAAATTTAACTCTATATAAAAAGTGTAAACAGTATTTGTGAGAGAGGATGAATTGCTCATAAACAGTCTCTTTTCCACAATAAAACAGGTATTTGCTCTAAATTATGGTTGTAGTTATGATTTGCTTTTGCTTAATCATTTTTCTAAATATTCCTGAAAATAATCCTATTGTAGTTAATGACTCTCTAAATTTTTGTTTAAATTTTTGTTTAGCCTACACAGTGGAAAAGCCAAGCAAAAGAAAGTAAACTTGGGAATTCATTTTCTCATGAATCTGCATATGGTATTGGCAATTTCAGTCCTTTCAAATCAACTGCCAAGGCATTTACTGTATCACAGAATTCAGTGAAAGAGGTAAAGCAATGTCTGTAGTTTTTATCAAATCTATCAAATTTTAAATTTGTTTGGTTGGATAACTGGATCAGTAAGTTTTATGCAGAACTGTATTAAATAAGTTTATTTTTGTGGGAGAGAGAAATACGGAAGGTACATCACTGGCCTTTAAGTACTGCAATATTTGCTTTGTAAGTTTGATTTGGAGTAAAAATGGTGCATTAGGAACTATAACCTGGTAGGTTTAAACTTCAAAACTGCTAATAGTGTGATACGCTTCAGAAGGTCCACTGTTTGTTAGCAGGGCTCCATAAACCTTCATCTCTGGGGTTACATGTAAGAACTATATATACTGAAATACAAATATCTTCCCTCTGCTTTTGACTGTGGATATACATGAAACTTGAAACTACAGGTGCCTGTGAGTCTGTCTTTCATTTGAAGTTTTCTAAATGAATAAACTTCTAATATTCTTTCTTTTTTCTGACACCCCCCCCCCTCCCATTAGTGTAATCGGTCAAATTCGTCATCCCCTATTGACAAAGTTGGTCAGCCTCGTTTAACAAAATTGACAAGAATGCGGACTGATAAGAAGAGTGAATTTTTGAAAGCATTGAAACAAGATAGAGTGGAAGAGGAACGTGAAGACGAGAATCATACTGGACAAGAGAAGGTAGTTTTGTTCATACCTATTGTAGATCCAGCAGTAACAGTTCTCAGACTGAACATAAACTACTTTTGTATTTGGCTGTAAACAGCTGTTAAGTCATGGTCTTGATCTCTAAATGAAGGAAAGGAATTACCTTTAGATGAATTTTAAAAATTTGCTCTAAGTACTATTTCTCCAGTGCTGCTTAGTAGTTTCTTTTTTTCTTTCTGCAGTATCTGCTCGTACATGTTAGAGACAGATGTGCCTGAGTTATTAGCAACAATAAAAAGAATAAATAAGCTTAGTACACTAACCTAATCTTTGTGGAGGGCAGTGTTTCACACCTTGGCCATTAGTTATCCTACAAAACAATTAATGGAAAAACTTGGCTCTGCTTCTCAAACCATTTCCTTTCTAATTCGAGTGTTTAGATAGCCAGAAGTTCTCTATTCTTGGTCTAGTCATAGGGGCAGTAGTTTGATTTATGCATATATAAAAAAAACTGGTTTTGCTTCCTAATTGAGAACTTGGAGGCCTATACTGTGTATAATATTATGTGTCAGTTTTCTTTCAATCTGGATCAGTTTATGCAGTGCTTAGCTGGCACCTGAGACTATTTGTGTCAGTGCTACCAGCCACCAGCAAGCCATAAGCATAGTTGTTATACATAGTCCAAGTGAAGATAAGTAATGTATTATTCAGGATGAGGCGATTAAAAGCCTATGTTTGCTGTAAATGAGTGGTTTAAAGTGTAAACAAAAAAAAGGGCACAAATTACAAATCAGCCAGACAAATGAGTGGTTTTAAGGAAGGGTTATTCAGATTTAGAGACATGAAAAAAGAAACAGTGCCAGTGTGCATTGCTCATAAAAGATTTACTTTTCTGACCCTGTTCCTATTTCGGGTAAAATAAAATTTGCTGTAATGGGACTGTACAACTTAGCTGTATGTGTCAGTTGGGAAAGGTCTGCATCTTTCCATTAGGCATTTTTATGGCTGAGCACCCTGAGATGGGTGTTGGGGGTAATGCTGTTCATGTGTGTTTAAGAAATACACAAAATTTTGTTTTAAGATTAAAAAGATCTTGGGGAAACACTGTCTTGAGCTTCAGAATTCTGAACATGAATTTGGTGGGAATTTCTGTTCCTGAAATTGTCTTGAGTTCTTAATATCTTCATGATACTTATGTCAAATGCATTTCGTTGTCCCATTTTACACAGCTGATTTTCATAAGCAGTGTATTGGGGGGAGGGGAGGTTTTTAGTAGTGAAAATTGTAATGTCCTTGGACAAGTGTATGTAACACGTAGCCTGGAGTATTTGTTGGTAAGTGCATGCATCCTCTTCCCTGCCCTTGCTGTTTCACTAACAGGTGTGAAAAGATGTTAAACAAATCATGTAACTAATAGTTGTCGTACTTCCAACATTCATTTTAATGATAATCAGTAGAAGACATGGTGTGCAACTGAGTGGATAGGGAGATAACCGCGCAACAGACTTATAACGTGATCCTGTTGATGGAATTTTAAGGCCTGCAGTAACAGATTTCACCTCTGAAATAATGAGGCAAATCATGATCAGCAGCTGAATCATGCTTGGAAGAAGCTATTTTGCCCTAATATATTAAAACTGTTTAATATTTTTATGGATTTTCTTTGATAATGAGAGATGCATTCTTCAGGCATATGATTTAACAGGTGAATATATGTTTACTGGGGTACTTGTTCTTAAGAAATTCTCGCTGAGCATTCTAAAATTTCTGGAGGCAGACAACACTGTGAGTGGGAGGGGAATGATGATGGATGGTCTTGATCGTGGACTCTGAAATATGATTTTGTACAAGTGCAGAACTGGCTGATTGAGCAATTGCCTCCTGCTATGGATAATGCTGTTATATGCCAAGTTTAGGGATTTTGTTGTCAAAAGGGTGTTAGCTAGATAATGTTCACACTCTCCTCTTTGTTTTTACAGTTGGTAAGACTTCTGAGGCTATTTGGCTCATTACTAAATAAGAATTACAAGTTGCTGAATGAGTAGAATTAAAAGAAACATCTCTGGTTTATAGGATTAAAGAGCTTTTAATATTTGAGTGAACCTGAACAGTCTGCTTTCTAAATAAACTTTCTTCCTAGTTCTTATTTCATGGCTAGTAAGTTACAGTTGCTGTAACAACAGCCTGTGAAGCTCTGTGATGTGTGCATGTGTGTAGGGGAAGCTGTTGTCTGAATTTAAAGAGCAGTATCCAACCTTTCTGAACTTGTGGCAGGTGAATTTGCTGGTTGAGGTAAGTTGGCTGTGACTTGCCCCTTAAACTAAGCAAACTTGAGAACTCTTGCTTTCAAACTTCTCCTGACACGCATGGTTCTGATAGTTAATTAGGAACCTTGTTTGTAAGTTCAACAGATAACTTATTTAAGCTGCCTTTCATACTTATAGAAATAAGAAGTTTGAATTTTAAGATATGTTTGAAACTTTGTAGAAAAAAGTTTGAGGCTGAGCATGGGAGTTGCTTTCTACATTACTTGATCAGTGGCATAACTTAAGATTTCTGTAGTATCCAGGTATTGCAAACTATAGAAGTATGAACAGAATTACCCCCGAAGTAGTATAGAGCGTCTCCATTTAAACTTAATTTAAATTAAATAGAATCACTGAATTGCAGCATTTGCAGACATTTACTTGTGAATGGAATTTACTTTTAAACTTTGTAATATATAATTATTTTTAACAGGATGATGAGTCCTTTAACTTGCATAACAGCAACAGTCCTCATCATGAGAGAGATATAAACCGAAACTTTGAAAATGAAATTCCGCAAGAGAATGGCAATGCTCCAATTATATCTCAACAGATCATTCGATCTTCAACTTTCCCTCGGGCAGATGTTCTTTCAAGCTCACTTGAGGCAGAGCATAGGTATGTACTTTATTATAATATAAAGAGTGTTCCTTCATGGTAAGTGAGCATGTCTTAAATTCTTACTAGTTCAGAAGTCAGAATCTGAAAACTGAGAACACGTAAAATGTTTAATGAGTACTGTCAAAGTCTAACTTTTATACATGTACTAATTTAACATGGAATATACTTTGTTTCTACTAGACTTGTGTACTGACATCTTAAACTTGCTTTACTAAAAATTTGATGTATTTCATTATAAAGAAATAAAGCAAACTACATAGTGACTTCATCCCTCTGATTTTGGTCTGCATGTCTAGGAAAAACAATGCATGTAATTGCTATTTGTATTAATAATACTTTAAATGCTTCATCTTATGTAAAACTCCAATGAGTTTTTCCTTGTTAAAGAAACGAATTATTTCTGTAGCTGACTAGTTGATGCTGTCAGTGATATCACAAGACAATGCACTGGAAAGGGAGAAAGTAACTTCAAAAAAGGATTGAAACAATTCTAGTATCTCATAATAGTAACTGCAGTAGCAACTGGTAGAGATTGAGAATGATACTGCTGGGAAATCACAACTCAGTCTGGAGGTGAGCTTGTCATGAGCTCTGTTAAATTCTTACTGTTTCTGGCAACTACAGAAATGTAGATAGGTTTTTTTTGTTTGTTTTAAGGTGATAGATTCTACGTATACATTGGACTAGAGAACTTTTCCTTTTGTAGTACCTGCAGAGGAAACTTTCATGACCTCTTATCCCTCATGAGTATGAAAAGTGAAATGCACCCTGCTCTGTTCCTTTTTTCCCACCATTGGCTATGGAGACAGAAATCTTTGGCTGCTAGAGGCTGCTGATGAATATTTTTGACTAGAAGATAGGAGTCAAATCTAAGTCTCCTTGGTCAATTCAAATGACTTTGAATGGCCTTCATAGGGTTTCTGGGCAAGCATCTTTCCTTGTGGTATCCCAGAGATGCTGTGTCTCCGTACTATACCAGCCCTTTGGCCGAGACCTCTGCATGCATGTAGACAGATGTGATGGTAAGCCTTTTTGTGGTAAATTGGACTTGAAGAAACCAGCTTAACTCACAGGATACTTGTGCATACCTAAAAACTGTATAGGCACATCTTGTACAAAATTTATCTTGGGCTTCCTTTCTGCTGGGGGAGTTTCCAACATGCAGTGATTATGTACTCATCCTGTTGGTGTCAAGTTTGCTAATCTGAAGCTTAATTTTTTTACGTAGTTAATAATTTTAACTATTCTAGAAGCCTAATGTTGCTTTAAAGGGACAGCGGTCCTGCTAACTTAAGATGATATTGCTTAAAAATTAATTAGCTATTGCCCTAAATTATATTTATGTTAACAGGAGCTATGTAACTTCACTTCACCATACATAATACTGTTAACATGTTAGCTTGCTTGCAGTAAAATTTTCTGACTCAAGTTACTGTTGCTAAAAATATAACTATCATTGAACTGCTTTTGGCATTGCATAATGGCGAGTCTTTTTCTGTATTTGTATACAAATGCACATATTCTCTTAAAAGAGAGAAGTTTTGGATGACTTGCATATTATTTCTGCTGCTTCCTGAGGATTTCACTGTTCCTGGCTGTCACATTGTCCAGTTTGGTTCAAACACTATAGAGGATGTAATTTCCATTTCGGTTATTGTTCTTTTAACTTTCTTAAATGATCTCAGTAGTGCTGTTCTCCCCCCGCGCAATTCCAGGCTTTTATTATGGTTTTAACAACAGTCATTGGTGTCATTGGTCACCTGCAGTGACACATCCAGTGCATGTCCATTGTGTTGGGACCTAGAATTTTTCATAGGGAGGGTTATGTTGAAGGGCATTTCTTGCTGACATCTAGCTAAATGGAATACCTGGCACATAACATCAACTGTGAGTTCATCTAACTTCCCTGTTGTAGTATATTCACTGTTCTTCATCTCTAAGTGTAAGTTTCTTGTGTCAGTTCTGGCATATACTTTAGAAAACTCTTCATTTTTTGTGAAATAGCTTTAACCTCCTGTCCTGGTTTCGGCTGAGATAGGGTTAAATTTCTTCCTAGTGCTGTGTTTTGGATTTAGTATGAGGAGAATGTTGATAACACACTGATGTTTTCAGTTGTTGCTAAGTGCCCTCCTAGTCCAAGGACAGCTCCCATGCCTACTGACTGAGCTAGGTACACAAGATGGGAGGGAACATAATCAGGACAGCCAGTCCAGCTGGCTAATGAGGTATTCCATACCATGTGACGTCATGCTCAGTATATGAATGGTAGGCGTGATCCAGGAAGTAACGATCGCTACTTGGTTATCGGTCAGCGCGGGTGGTGAGCAATTGCATTGTGCATCACTCATTTTGTATATTTTATCATTATCATTATTATTTTCCTTTTTTTTCCCTGTTCTATTAAACTGTCTTTATCTCAACCCACGAGTTTTTCTCACTCTTACCCTTCCGATTCTCTCCCCGTCCCGCTGGGGGTGGGGGGGAGTGAGTGAGCGGCTGCGTGGTATTTGGCTGCCTGCCAGGTTAAACCACGACAGTCCTTTTTTTGGCACCCAACGTGGGGCTCAGAGGGTTGAAATAACGACACATCTGACCCGAACGGGTTAAAACAAATTTGTTATAAGCATTCATTATATCAGTTTAGTACTCGCTGTTCACAATGTTGATTTATTTGCTCTCAGAGTTTTTGGATCTGTTTTTGGAGTTGTGGTATATAGCACCTTACTGGCTGTCTATACTGCTGATTATCAGTTTGTATGTGGGGTTGGTCATCTCTGGGAAATGGATTAAGGTCATTGCTTTGCTATACTGTGTGACACTGGTTTATGTTATGATAAAATTATTGGTCACGAGCCTGTACTCAGCACTGCCATCATTCCTGTTCTTTGGGAGCTATCTTTTGGAAACTATTAATAATTACACTTTTTACGTCTTCACCTCAGAGGATGAATTTAGTGGGGAGACAGGATGGGACACCTTCTCCCACTTGTTCACCTTCCCTTCCATATCTTCAGAAACTCCTTTTTCTTCTATCCTCTTCATGAAGACATCCACAATATTCCCTGAGAATTTTGAATATCCTTGGGATGCTCAAATGAGCATGTTCATATTGCTATGTCTCCTGAATGTGGTTCAGGCCTTGTTTAGAGTTAAACAACTATTCAGGAATACTGTCCAGAGATCAACCCCGGCAACAGACACGGTGACTACCCAAACCCCCACGACAGGCACTGTAGCTGCTTCAACCCGCACGACAACCACTGTGGCTACCCAAACCCTCGCGACGGGTACTACAGCTGAACCAGAGGACCAACCATCGCTGGTATCCGTCGCCCCTGTACAGAAGAAGAAATCTTTGAAGCGGAAGTCAGGTGGTTTAGAAAAGGATGATGGAAAAGCAGGGCCATCACGAGGAGGGGAGGAGGAAGAGGAAGAACTCATAAACGAGACGGAAACCACCCGATCCCTATCCCTGAATGAGTTGCGAGATATGCGGAAAGATTTCAGCCGTCGTCCAGGCGAGCATATTGTTACCTGGCTGCTCCGATGCTGGGATAATGGGGCCAGTAGCCTGGAATTAGAGGGGAAGGAAGCCAAACAGCTGGGATCCCTTGCTAGGGAAGCGGGTATTGACAAAGCAATTGGAAAAGGGACACAGGTCCTCAGCCTCTGGAGGCGACTGCTGTCAGGCGTAAAGGAAAGGTATCCCTTCAAGGAAGATGTTATATATCGCCCAGGCAAATGGACCTCTATGGAGAGAGGTATCCAGTACCTGAGAGAACTAGGCGTGCTGGAGGTGGTTTATAGTGACCTGGACGACGTCCGAAGACCCAAAGATCCAGATGACGTCCAGTGCACGCGACCCATGTGGCGGAAGTTGGTACGGAGCGCACCAGCATCGTATGCCAGTTCGTTGGCAGTACTGTCCTGTGCAGAGGAAGAAGCACCAACAGTGGATGTCTTAGTTAGCAGACTTCGGGATTTTGAAGAAACTATCTCCTCCTCCCTTGTCTCGGCTGTGGAGAAACTGTCCTGGGAGTTCCAGCAATTCAAAGAGGATATGTCCTATTCTCCACCTGTACGGACCAGTATCTCAGCCATTAGGAGTCAGCGTTTTTCTCCTCAAGAGAGAGGATATAGAAAGTACACACCACAGGGCACCCTGTGGTTTTACCTGCGTGACCACGGAGAGGACATAAGGAAGTGGGATGGAAAACCTACCTTCATCCTAGAGGCACGTGTACGTGAGTTGCAAGGAAAAACAATCACACAAGGGGGTTCTCCCAGGAAAAATGCTGCTCCAGTTTTCAGGAAAAACCTGTCTCACGACAGTCCAGTTTCCAGTGAACAGTTCCCCAGACAGAGTAGAAGGGCTGATCTTACTTTGGATTGTAATTGCGATGAAGAAATTCTTGACTCGCGTTTGCAAGAAGTGAGAGATGGATACTATGACCAGAACTAGAGGGGCCCTGCCTCCGGCCAGGTGGAGGAAAGGGACAACCGGGTTTACTGGACTGTGTGGATTCGATGGCCTGGCACATCAGACCCACAGGAGTATAAGGCTCTCGTAGACACCGGTGCACAGTGTACCCTGATGCCATCAAACTATGAAGGGGCAGAACCCATTTGTATTTCTGGAGTGACAGAGGGATCCCAAGAGTTAACTGTATTGGAGGCCGAAGTGAGCCTAAGCGGGAATGAGTGGCAGAAGCACCCCATTGTGACTGGCCCAGAGGCTCCGTGCATCCTTGGCATAGACTACCTCAGGAGAGGGTATTTCAAGGACCCAAAAGGGTCCCGGTGGGCTTTTGGTATAGCTGCCCTGGAGACGGAGGAAATTAAACAGCTGTCCACCTTGCCTGGTCTCTCAGAGGACCCTTCTATTGTGGGGTTGCTGAGGGTTGAAGAAACGCAGGTACCAATCGCTACCACAACAGTGCACCGGCAGCAATACCGCACCAACCGAGACTCCCTGCTTCCCATCCATGAGCTGATTCGTCGACTGGAGAGCCAAGGAGTGATCAGCAAGACTCGCTCACCCTTTAACAGTCCCATATGGCCAGTGCGAAAGTCTAATGGAGAGTGGAGACTAACAGTAGACTATCGTGGCCTGAACGAAGTCACGCTGCCACTGAGTGCTGCCGTGCCAGACATGCTAGAACTTCAATATGAACTGGAGTCAAAGGCAGCCAAGTGGTACGCCACAACTGATATCGCTAATGCGTTCTTCTCAATCCCTTTGGCGGCAGAGTGCAGGCCACAGTTTGCTTTCACTTGGAGGGGCATCCAGTACACCTGGAACCGACTGCCCCAGGGGTGGAAACACAGCCCTACCATTTGCCATGGACTGATCCACACTGCACTGGAACAGGGTGAGGCTCCGAAACACCTGCAATACATTGATGACATCATCGTGTGGGGCAACACAGCAGAAGAAGTTTTCGAGAAAGGGGAGAGAATAGTCCAAATCCTTCTGAAATCTGGTTTTGCCATAAAACAAAGTAAGGTCAAGGGACCTGCACAGGAGATCCAGTTTTTAGGAATAAAATGGCAAGATGGACGTCGTCAGATCCCAACAGATGTGATCAACAAAATAACAGCCATGTCCCCACCAACTAGCAGAAAGGAAACACAAGCTTTCTTAGGCGTTGTGGGCTTTTGGAGAATGCATATTCCAGATTACAGCCTGATTGTAAGCCCCCTCTATCACGTGACCAGGAAGAAGAACGACTTCAAATGGGGCCCTGAGCAACGACAAGCCTTTGAACAAATTAAACAGGAGATAGTTCATGCAGTAGCCCTTGGGCCAGTCCGGGCAGGACAAGATGTAAAGAATGTGCTCTACACCGCAGCCGGGGAGAATGGCCCTGACGTGCGGAAAACAGACTCCACAACCTAAAAGGTTATAAAGTAGGTATGTTTATTCAGCGCTGGGCAGCACGGGGGGTAGTCCCACCAAAGTCGTGCACGCCTCAACGCGGCACCTATATACAGTAAAATATTACATATTCATAGAGTTTCGTATTACGCTTATACATATGCATGACCTGTCCCCGCTTTGTATTAAAATGAGTTCCAAGAAGTCATTTACATAGTCCAAGCATGCGCAGTAAAATTAGGGTTAGGGTCTTTTCCTTCTCCGGTGGTCGTCCATAGTCTTCTTCACTGTGTCCGTTAGTTGAACTCTGGGTTTCCTTTGTCTATATATGGTCACTTAATTAACTCATCCGTTCCTCGACTCTTGGAATGTAACAAGGCATCGGGTTATCTTGTCCTTTAACACTTATCCTTTCACAGGTGTTTGTTATTAGTGATTTACATAGGACACTATCTCATCACAGCTGTTACATAGGAGGCCTAACGAGCCAGCTCAAGGTTTATCCTCTCTTATCAAGTGGGAGGATGCACTACAGTAAGGTCTCAGTCAGGAATTGTTAGTTAGTTTAGTAATTCAAGGATCCTGTTATCTACACAGCCTTTGTAACTTCTGCTTACAATATTTATTATGCATATAACAGCATCTTGTCTATCCGAGTTGCTAGCTGCAAAAGATTGCACTAGCAAGCCAGACAATGGCTCTGCTATTAACCCTTAAGTGTTAGTTCCCTCTATCAATCCCTCCTTTTCTAAAAAGTTAGTAAATTCATTTACTTTATATTAATGCCTTTTATATTATTCCATTCCTCTCCAGGTTCTTTATAAGATTTTTGCCTGCTTCAATTTGTTCTCGGAGCTGATGAGCATATATCAAATGCCTCATTTGTTTTATCATTTGCCAATTTAAAACATATAGCACTATAGATAAAACAATACTAATCAAGGACAAAATTAGGAGAAAAATAATAGGGTGACACAAGTTATTAAGGATACCTGTAGCAGTGGGTGACCATCCGAAAAGTGTATCCCACCATTTATGTTCTCCATCCTTTTTTACTCTTTTTAGAACTTCTTTTATTTTATCTACGTCATGATGAACCGTTATCAAAGTTTCCTGGCCGTTGTTTTTGATCTCCTCTAGTATCTGTATTAAACCTTGATGCTGTAATAATTTCTTCGTTAGGGTTAAGTCCATCCCAATGGATGTAGGTACCAATTCATGGATTAATGTATAATTAGATTTTAAAATCTGATGGGATATGACTGGAGCTGAATAATTAAAGTCACATCCAGTGATTTTAGTAAAATTGCAAACACAAAAATTTGAGTGATTTCTAGTGTCTCCTTCTGTGTCCCCTACAGATATAAAAGTACAAGCAGTTCTCAAACATACACAACCTTTGCCAGTGTATATTAATATGGTCTTAAGGTCAGCATTGGGGCGAACTTCAAAATGGCAAACTTTCTGGACAGTGTCAAGACAAATATCTTGTGCACTGATGGCGTTGTTCTCACAAATGAACCCTTGTTGTTCTCGCACAATGCAGGATTCTAGGTCTACTGTTTGCCATTCATTTTTCACTTTTCGGGCCCATGCCCTATGCTCAGAAGGATAGAGTAAGGTCCCGTCGTGATTTAATCCTAACGCTACAACGGGATGAATCACATATATTGAAGCATTGCGAATGGTTAACACAAAAGTTGTAACTGTGTTTGTAGTGGGATCATAGGTAAAGTTTACTAAATTCCACCAGGACTGGAGTTTCTTTTCAAAGTCATTTGCATTGTTCCAGATTATTTTCCGGATTTCAGTGGGAAAAATCCCTTCTTCGCCTTCTCTTATGATTGAAGCAGTTATTGACTGCATCCACAACTGAGCCTGGATACAGCTGAGAGCCAAAGAGATGTTACTTTGGAGCCCACCAAGTGCGTCTATAATTAATTCGTGGTCTCCTATGTTTATTCTTTCCCAATCTGGTAACACTTTTGACATTAGCCACTGATGAGTTCCCAAAGCCAATAGGGAAGATCGTAAAGGCTGTCGTAATTTTGTCAAATCGGCAGTGGAGGTAGCCAATTTATTCATTATTATCTCTGAGTCAATGCTATTCTGAACCCCCAGTCCTGTTCCTAAAACACCAGTCAGGTCTCTTGATATTTGTCTGAAAAGTTGCTGTTGTTCTTTTACGTAGCCATGTGGTCCACCCCTCGTAAGAGGTTCGTAAAAAAGGAGAACAGGCTGGTTGAATTTCTGAGACATTGTTCTGTATCTGTAATTCAACCTGTTTAAGGGACCATTCTGGGTTAAACAGCATTTGCTGCTGGCCTGTGTTTCTTATTACATACGGACCAATCTCATAGATTCTGGGTTTGAGCTTGAGTGCTGGCGTAGGTTGTGTATCTTTTTTATGGTGTGTGACACTTGTAACGGGCACCGTTGTAACAGGCCTCGCTACAGCATTTATCTTAAATTTGAATGAGAGTCCAACAGTATCATAGGCCCAGAGACAAACCACCTCAATGGTCCGTACTAATGTAAAGTTATGCCAACAATCTAATTCCCTGGAAGTACAGACCTTTCTGCTCTTATTTGTAGGAGTAACTGAGACAGTAATTTGGGATACCTTTTTATGGGTGGTCCCATTAACCATTCGGCATCCCACTTTGATCTCTTCTCCTACAGTTCTTTGAAGTTGATGGATTCCCTTTACACCTTTACTCCATTCTTCTTTTAAGTATACTTGACTTCCGTGCATAACCACGGTGGATAGATTTAAATCCTTTCGAGCAGAATATTTCCCCATGGATCCAGTATATCCGATATAAGCTTGAGACCAAGGCTGCCCAATATTATTCTGGCTAGAAGTGCTCTCCCATCCCTGAATTATAATTATGACCGTGAGAAAAATAATTTTCCTGGTTGGGCTTGCGTGACCTTCCATGAAGATTTAGGTGCCTTTTTCACCCTGGTGTGATGGATCCAGGCGCTCTGCTCCTTGGTTTTGATTGCTGTGAAGGAGGTGAGGAGTACCTGGAATGGTTCTTCCCACTGCGGCTCCAAAGTCTTTTCTGTAAGAGACTTTATATACACATAGTTTCCAGGTTGTATGTTATGTACAGGCTCATCCAAACCCCTACTTCGAGTCCCAACCACATGCTTCTCAATTTTGCTGAGTTGTTTGCTTAATGCCACCATGTAGGAGGTCATGATTTCATCCCCAGCTTGTGTGGACATCCCTTTCTGTATTCTATAGGGTCGTCCATACAAGATTTCAAAAGGGCTCAGTCCTTCTCTTGCTCTTGGCCTAGTTCGTATGTGCAAAAGAGCCAAAGGAAGAGACTGAGGCCAGGCCAGGTTAGTTTCCTGTCCCAATTTCACAATCTGCTGTTTGATTAAGTGGTTCATTTTTTCTACTTGGCCACTTGACTGAGGGCGATATGGGGTATGAAGCTGCCAATCTATGCCCAAATGGTGGCTAATTTGTTGTACTACTTTTGAGATGAAATGTGGTCCTCTGTCAGAAGATATGGTTGCTGGAACCCCAAAACGTGGTATTATTTCTTGTATTAATGTTCTAGTTACCTCCTGAGCCTTGGTTGTCCTGGTAGGGAATGCCTCTGGCCAACCTGAAAAGGTGTCAGTTAATTCCAATAAATATCGATACCCCCCCTTTTCTTGGGAGTTCTGAAAAATCAATCTGCCATTGTTGCCCAGGCCCGTTGCCTTTCCCAATTTGGCCCATTTCTGGTTTGGGGGTATTTTTGGGATTAGTCTGGAGGCAAAGATCGCACTGCTGAGTCACTTGTCTCACAGTGGTGTATAAATTTCTAGCTACGATCTCTCTAATTAGATGTTTATATAAGGCTTCTGCCCCCCAATGTCTCTTCTTATGTTCCTCCCTTATCAGAGACCATGTTAGATAGGAGGGGATGATTAGTTTCCCTTGTGGGGTGAAAGCCCACCCCTCTTTACTATATGACCCTTCTAGATCTGTGATAAGCTTCTGATCTTCTTTGGTATATTTTGGCTTACCTTCTAGGGAGATTCGCCCGTCAGTTTTTACCTTTGCTTTGGCTACCTGTTTTGCCTCTCTGTCCGCCAGCTCATTTCCTCTTTCCAATTCCGAGTTCACTTTCTTGTGCGCCTTAATGTGCATGATCGCCACTTTCTCAGGGAGTTGGACTGCCTCCAACAGTTTCAGGATCTCCTCTGCATGTTTGATGTTTTTACCCTGTGTGTTCAATAATCCTCTCTCCTTCCAGATTGCTCCGTGCGCATGTACGACTCCAAAGGCATATTTCGAGTCTGTGTAGATATTCACAGCTTTGCCTCGGGCCAATTCCAAGGCGCGGGTCAGAGCAATTATTTCTGCCTTCTGTGCAGAGGTATTCATGGGCAAAGGCCTTGACTCTATTACTTCCTGACTGGTGGTAATGGCATATCCAGCATACCTTTTACCACTTAGGACATAGCTGCTTCCATCCGTGAACCAGTTTTCCGTGTTTTCCATAGGACTGTCTCTCAGGTCCGAACGGCTCGAATATGTTGCTTCTATGGTCTCCAGACAGTCATGATGCACTGGTTCTCCTGTGTTTTCACTGAGGAAAGAGGCTGGATTGACAATGTTAGTGACTACAATCTCCACATCATCTTGTTCTACCATTATAGCCTGGTATTTCAAGAATCTTTGTGGGGAAAGCCAGTGTCCACCTTTCGCTTCTAGTACTGCAGATACTGTATGGGACACCAACACAGTCATTTTCTGGCCCAGGGTGAATTTTCGGGCTTCCTGGATGTTTAGTGCTACGGCTGCAACCGCTCGCAAGCATCCAGGCCAACCCTTTGCAGTTGCATCCAATTGTTTGGAAAAGTAGGCAACTGCTCGTCGATACGGGCCCAGATCTTGTGCTAATATCCCTAGGGCAATCCCCTGCTTCTCGTGGGAAAAAAGGAAAAACGGCTTACTCACATCCGGGAGTCCTAAGGCTGGGGCCGACATCAGGGCCTTTTTTAGCAGCTCAAAGGCCCGTATGGTCTCTTTGTTCCATTTAAGGGGTTTCTGCTCAGTGGTTGTTAGTGCGTACAGGGGTTTAACAAGCAGTCCATAGTTATAGATCCACAGTCGGCACCACCCAGTCATCCCCAGGAAAGTTCGTAACTCTTTCACTGTTTGCGGTCTCGGAGTTTGGCATATTGTCTCTTTTCGGGCCTGTCCCAAAGTCCTTTGTCCAGCACTGATTTCATAGCCCAGATAAATCACCTTGCACTGCATTACTTGGGCCTTCTTCTTGGATACCCGGTATCCCTGGAGCCCCAAAAAATTTAGCAGACTCACTGTCCAGGTCATACAAGCGTCCTTTGTCCTAGTGGCAATCAAGATATCATCCACATATTGTAGCAGTTTCCCTTCCTCAGGCGGGGCTTCCCAGGACTCAAGATCTTTTGCGAGTTGGTTACCAAATATAGTAGGGATGTTTTTGAACCCTTGTGGTAGCACCGTCCAAGTGAGCTGAGTTTTACGCCCGCTTTTAGGATTTTCCCATTCAAATGCAAATATTTTCTGGCTGGCCTTATGGAGAGGGAGGCAAAAGAAGGCATCCTTCATGTCTAAAACAGTAAACCAAGTTAGCTCAGGCGTTAATACAGTCAACAGAGTATATGGATTCGCCACTACGGGGTAGAGATCCTCAGTTATTTTATTTATAGCCCGTAGGTCCTGGACCACCCGATATGACCCGTCGGGTTTACGGACAGGTAATATGGGAGTGTTAAAGTCGGATTCACATTCCTTTAATAATCCCAGTTGTAAAAATTTTTCTATTATTGGCCGAATTCCCTCCCTGTCCTCCTTCCTCAGGGGATATTGTTTGATTCTTACCGGCTGTCGTCCGTCTTTGAGCTTGACCTCAACAGGTGAAGCATTCTTTGCTTTCCCAGGCACATCGGTGGCCCATACCCCAGGATATACCTGGTTCATGATTTCTTCGCTGATTTTTCCTTCTGTGGGAACACTAGCTAGGGATAAACTCATTATTTGGATATACTGCTGGTCATTTACCTCCAGAGTAATCTCTCCCTTTTCAAATTTGATTATTGCACCCAATTGTTCCAATAAATCTCTTCCCAGAAGTGCTTTCGGGGAGTTGGGCATGTACAGAAATCTGTGGATGCCCCATTGTTTTCCCAGTTTATATCTCAGAGGTTCACAAAAATATGCCTTTTCACTTTGGCCAGTTGCCCCTTTTACCATGATATAGTCATTTCCCAGGGGCATCAAAGCTTGGTTTAAAACCGAATACGTTGCCCCTGTGTCAACCAGAAATTCTACTTTCTTTTGCTCCTTCCCTAGCTGCATTATAACCAGTGGATCCGCTAGGGTAGATTCCCCCGGTTCCCATCAGTCTTTCTTCACATGGGCCACTATTCTTCCTTTCTGATTATTCCACTCCTTTTCCTTCCTTTTCCATTTCTCCGGACATTCATTCTTCCAATGACCAAATCTTTTGCAAAACGCACACTGATCTTTGCCTAGCCGCCTAGGTATCCTTTCTTCCTCTTCCCTAACAGCCGCTATTATTCTCCTCTGCCCTTGCCTATAACCCTCCTCTCTATTGCTAAACACTCTCCACGCTTCATCCAACAATACTTCCAAATTCCTGCTTTCTGTAGTGTGTAGCTTCTGGAGCTTGTGCCTAATGTCTCCTGTGGACTGACCCAAGAACAGAGAGACTAGTTGTTGTATTCCTACCTCTGACCCAGGATCCAGCGGTGTGTTACGGCGCATTACATCTCTCAATCGATCCAGGAATTCGGATGGGGACTCGGAGGGACCTTGCTTAACTGCATATAAAGCTGACCAGTTTATAGTTTTGGGGATAGCCCTCTCCATTCCTTTCGAAATCCACTCCCAATACCCCTGTAATTTTTCCATATGTGCAGATCTATTAACATCCCACTTTGGATCTTGGAGAGGGAAATATTCCTTAACGTCCCCTCCTATAATTTTATAATGATCATCAGCCAAACTCCCTGCTGTTTTTAAAATCAATTGCTTTTCTGTTTCAGTCATATAGTCTAATAATAACTGTATGTCCTTCCAATCAGGGTTATGTTGTTTCACAATAAACTGAAAATGTTTAGTTACACTGATCGGATCGCTCCTATAATCCTTCGCAACCCTTTTCCATTCCCCTAAATCAGTAGTGGAAAAAGGTACCTTGATTAGCATCGTCCCGCCATCGGGCGCCACCGCCTCTCGAAGAGGTGCCTGTAAGGCTACTGGGGCAGTTTTCTTTCTGGTACGGGACGATACTGGGCTGGTCGGAGGGGTAGAAGTTTCGTCCGAGTCCACATCCTGTTCCTGTGGTCGAGGGGGAGGCTTAAACAGGTCAGTTAGATCTGGTTCCGGCGCCTGGTGAATTTTATTTGCTTTCATACACCTCTGTCCAATACTGCATGCCGAGCAACACCGCTTCAGTTTACCTTTAAATTCTTTATTATTTTCTCGCTCAAGTGCGAGTACCATAGGGTCCTGTGGTGGCGCCATTCCACAGTCCCTTTGCCACTCCGGATGGTTTCGGAGGGTGAAAAACATGTCTGCATATGAAACTTCATCCCACTTCCCTTCTCTCCTTAGAAATAGCATCAATTGTAGGAGAGTATTGTAGTCTATTGATCCATTAAGTGGCCATTTAGCCTCACTTTCCAATTTATACAATGGCCACCATTGATTACAATACTTAATAAGAACCTTTCTATTTTCTGTCCCTCCGGTCCCAACAATATCTCTCCAATGAGCAAGCACACAGCCCAAGGGGCTTTTCTTCAAGACTCCCTTTTGAATGTTACCCATTTCGTATCTTCCCTTTATTGATCTTTTCTTTTAAGCTTTAATAAGATGCCGGGACTAGTTTTCCTTCCCGCACTGTCTCAGTGATTTTATCGGAGGTTTTCTTATCATAGAACCCTCTAGATGTACAATACTACTTTTTCACAAAATTCTACAATGTTTTCGTACACAAAAGACAAAGGCTCGATCCTATCATTCACTTCGTTCGTCTCCGGCCGCTCTCCTCGCGGAGATTACGGAACCGCGGATCAGAACTCCGCACTCGCTTCGCAGCTGTGCTGCGTCTCACTCATACAACACAGACACTCAGTCACACAATAAATTGCTGCAACAGATGATAATATTTATGGCCATGCCACGTACAACTCCTCAGATTATTTGTACTCCCACCCAGCAGCTGCAACCGTAAAGATGACCCAATCGCGATTGCAAGGAGGTCCGCTTACCCTTCTCCTGCTTCTTATATACCAGTCATTAGCAGGTCCGTCCTGGCTCCCAACACTGGGATACAGCAGAAACCTCGGATTCACTCGATCTACTCCCAAGATCGCTAGCGGCCGCTCTATCGGTCAGCGAATCCCCCCTATTACCGTGCAGGGTACCCTCCTACCATACAGGGACTATGCTGCACACCAGACGTCTCTGCGCAATTTACCAGCAGCCCCAGCCATGCGTACGACTTACAGGCCCCTCTCCTAAAACATACCTTTCCTTTCCGCGGACTCAGGAGGTTCTTGTCTACTCCCACAGTGAGCGGCTGGCAGCGGAGTCCCCTCCGAGGAAATGCTCGGGGCGCGCCCAGGGGCGTCCGCTCCCCAGCCGATCCGGCGGTGAAGCAGAGAGCCTCCTGGCTGGCTCGCTAAAACTGACGTGCGGAAAACAGACTCCACAACCTAAAAGGTTATAAAGTAGGTATGTTTATTCAGCGCTGGGCAGCACGGGGGGTAGTCCCACCAAAGTCGTGTGCGCCTCAACGCGGCACCTACCATAAATATATACAGTAAAATATTACATATTCATAGAGTTTCGTATTACGCCTATACATATGCATGACCTGTCCCTGCTTTGTATTAAAATGAGTTCCAAGAAGTTATTTACATAGTCCAAGCATGCGCAGTAAAATTAGGGTTAGGGTCTTTTCCTTCTCCGGTGGTCGTCCATAGTCTTCTTCACTGTGTCCGTTAGTTGAACTCTGGGTTTCCTTTGTCTATATATGGTCACTTAATTAACTCATCCGTTCCTCGACTCTTGGAATGTAACAAGGCATCGGGTTATCTTGTCCTTTAACACTTATCCTTTCACAGGTGTTTGTTATTAGTGATTTACATAGGACACTATCTCATCACAGCTGTTACATAGGAGGCCTAACGAGCCAGCTCAAGGTTTATCCTCTCTTATCAAGTGGGAGGATGCACTACAGTAAGGTCTCAGTCAGGAATTGTTAGTTAGTTTAGTAATTCAAGGATCCTGTTATCTACACAGCCTTTGTAACTTCTGCTTACAATATTTATTATGCATATAACAGCATCTTGTCTATCCGAGTTGCTAGCTGCAAAAGATTGCACTAGCAAGCCAGACAATGGCTCTGCTATTAACCCTTAAGTGTTAGTTCCCTCTATCAGCCCTACCTGGAGCCTCTGGCAGAAAGCACCAGGGGAGACTCGAGGTCGACCCTTAGGGTTCTGGAGTCGGGGATACAGAGGATCCGAGGCCCGCTACACTCCAACTGAGAAGGAGATATTGGCAGCATATGAAGGGGTTCGAGCTGCTTCGGAAGTGGTTGGTACTGAAGCACAGCTCCTCCTGGCACCCCGACTGCCGGTGCTGGGCTGGATGTTCAAAGGGAGGGTCCCCTCTACACATCATGCAACCGATGCTACGTGGAGTAAGTGGGTCGCACTGATCACACAACGGGCCCGAATAGGAAACCCCAGTCGCCCAGGAATCTTGGAGGTGATCACGAACTGGCCAGAAGGCAAAGATTTTGGAATATCCCCAGAGGAGGAGGTGACGTGTGCTGGAGAGGCCCCACCATATAACAGACTACCAGAAAACGAGAAGCAATATGCCCTGTTCACTGATGGGTCCTGTCGCCTTGTGGGAAAACATCGTAGGTGGAAAGCTGCTGTATGGAATCCTATACGCCAAGTTGCAGAAACTGCTGAAGGAGAAGGTGAATCGAGTCTGTTTGCAGAGGTGAAAGCCATCCAGCTGGCCTTGGACATTGCTGAATGAGAAAAATGGCGAGTCCTTTATCTCTATACTGACTCATGGATGGTGGCAAATGCCCTGTGGGGGTGGTTGCAGCAGTGGAAGCAGAACAACTGGCAGCGCAGAGGCAAATCCATCTGGGCTGCCGCATTGTGGCAAGATATTGCTGCCCGAGTAGAGAACCTGGTTGTAAAAGTACGTCACGTAGATGCTCACGTACCCAAGAGTCGGGCCACTGAGGAACATCAAAATAATCAGCAGGTGGACCAGGCTGCTAAGATTGAAGTGGCTCAGGTGGATCTGGACTGGCAACATAAGGGTGAATTATTTATAGCTTGGTGGGCCCATGACACCTCAGGCCATCAAGGAAGAGATGCAACATATAGATGGGCTCGTGATCAAGGGGTGGACTTAACCATGGACGCTATTGCACAGGTTATCCATGAATGTGAAACGTACGCTACAATCAAACAAGCCAAGCGAGTAAACCCTCTTTGGTATGGGGGACGATGGTTGAAATATAAATATGGGGAGGCCTGGCAGATTGATTATATCACACTCCCACAAACCCACCAAGGCAAGCGCTATGTGCTCACCATGGTGGAAGCAACCACCGGATGGCTGGAAACATACCCTGTGCCCCATGCCACCGCCAGGAACACCATCCTGGGCCTTGAAAAGCAAGTCCTATGGCGACATGGCACTCCAGAAAGAATTGAGTCAGACAACGGGACTCATTTCCGAAACACCCTCATAGATGCCTGGGCCAAAGAGCACGGCATTGAGTGGGTCTATCACATCCCCTACCATGCACCAGCCTCCGGGAAAATCGAACGATACAACGGGCTGCTAAAGACAACACTGAGGGCAATGGGTGGTGGGACATTCAAGCATTGGGATACGCATTTAGCAAAAGCCACCTGGTTAGTCAATACCAGGGGATCTGTCACTCGAGCTGGCCCTGCCCAATCAAGACTCTTATGTACTGTAGATGGAGATAAAGTCCCTGTCGTGCACATAAGAAATGTGCTGGGGAAGATGGTCTGGGTTACTCCTGCCTCTGGCAAGGGAAAACCCATCCGTGGGATTGCTTTTGCTCAAGGACCTGGGTACACTTGGTGGGTGATGCGAAAGGATGGGGAGGTCCGGTGTGTACCTCAAGGGGATTTGATTTTGGGTGAAAATAGCCAATGAACTGAATTTTGATGTCAACTGTTACATGATATTGTATATCATTATTTCTATGGTTGCTATCAATGGTATAGCAGTGAAAATCACCCAGATTAATGAAGAATGAACTAACTCCGATGAAACCGAGCAAAGTGCAACGATGATAGAACCGGACAAGTGCAGCAGTACCAAAATGAGAAGTGGCTTCAGGATGCAACAGCCCAACACCACACACCATCTCTCCTGCCCTTAAAGACTGTTATGACAGATGGAGCCCAAAGTCATGGACTAAATGAACTCAGTGGACATTTTGAAGGGATAGTCCATAGACCAAGGGAATGATATCTGTGTGTGCATATATATATATGTGTATAGATAAAAAGAAAGATAGTGGTGGTTAATTGAAATGTATTAAAAAAAATGTGAGACCTAAGCACGACGTAAATTGTATGGAATAAGGGGTGGATACTGTCCTGGTTTCGGCTGAGATAGGGTTAAATTTCTTCCTAGTGCTGTGTTTTGGATTTAGTATGAGGAGAATGTTGATAACACACTGATGTTTTCAGTTGTTGCTAAGTGCCCTCCTAGTCCAAGGACAGCTCCCGTGCCTACTGACTGAGCTAGGTACACAAGATGGGAGGGAACATAATCAGGACAGCCAGCCCAGCTGGCTAATGGGGTATTCCATACCATGTGACGTCATGCTCAGTATATGAATGGTAGGCATGATCCAGGAAGTAACGATTGCTACTTGGTTATCGGTCAGCGCGGGTGGTGAGCAATTGCATTGTGTATCACTCATTTTGTATATTTTATCATTATCATTATTATTTTCCCTTTTTTTCCCTGTTCTATTAAACTGTCTTTATCTCAACCCACGAGTTTTTCTCACTCTTACCCTTCCGATTCTCTCCCTGTCCCGCTGGGGGTGGGGGGAGTGAGTGAGTGGCTGCATGGTATTTGGCTGCCTGCCAGGTTAAACCACGACACCTCCTTTAACATTTAAGGTCAACAGGTGTGTGGTTTGCCTGAAGAAGGTGCTAATCCTTTTGGCAAAAACTTGGCAGCAAGAGAACTTAGTATCTTCATTTTTAAATGTCACAGTGTCTTCACCCTCAGATAACCTGTGTTTTCACAGCGTCTTCAAACCTAAAACCACTTTCTTCCTACTCAGGTACTGCTGTCCCACTTTTGGCACTAGCTAAAACACTTTTATTATTGCATCTTTGGACATCTCAGGCTTAGTCACGAGAGGAATCTGTCTCGTTTTTTTTCCTCCCCTCATCCCAAAACTCACTCCTAGTTGTAGTCTGTCTGTGCTGGAATATCAGCATCTGCTGTTAGGTGAGACTTAATTGCAAAGCAACCTGTCCTGGCTCTGACATTAGCATGTGCTAGAAAAAAGAAAGTGTATGAGGCCATTGCATCCTGAATCGTGCTTCTGTCACTGAGGATCAATGCAGCTTCTCCCATGTGCGTTGTCTCCATCTCCAAACTTGATGCAGAAGATACTGTGGGTCTGAGGTGAGGAACCATCTTTGATGTTGGTTCCCATGGAGGGTGTCCTGGTTTTGGCTGGGATAGAGTTAAATTTCTTCCTAGTGCTGTGTTTTGGATTTAGTATGAGGAGAATGTTGATAACACACTGATGTTTTCAGTTGTTGCTAAGTACCCTGCTAGTCAAGGACTCTTCAGAGGCTGGGAGGGAGCATAGCTGGGACAGCTGGCCCAGTTGGCCAACGGGGTATTCCATACCATATGATGTCATGCTCAGTATATAAATAAGAGGTGTGGTCCAGGAAGTAGCGATTGCTACTTGGTTATCGGTCAGCAGGTGGTGAGCATTGTGCATCACTCATTTTGTATATTCTATTATTATTCTTTTTCTGTTCTATTAAACTGTCTTTATCTCAATCCACGAATTTTACTTTTTTTTTCTCCTGATTCTTCCCCCATCCCGCTGTGTGTGGGGGGAGTGAGCGAGCGGCTGTGTGGCGTTTAGCTGCCTGCTGGGTTAAACCACAACAGTCCTTTTTGGCGCCCAACGTGGGGCACGAAGGGTTGAGATAACGACACATCGGACCCGAGTGGGTTAAAACAAATCTGTTATACGCATTCATTATATCAGTTTAGTACTCGCTGGTCACAATGTTGGTTTATTTGCTCTCAGAGCTGTTGGATCTGTTCTTGGAGTTTTGGTATGTAGCACCTTACTGGCTGTATATACTGCTGATTATCAGTATTTATGTGGGGTTTATCATCTCTGGGGAATGGATTAAGGTCATCGCTTTGCTACACTGTGTAACACTGGCTTATGGTATGATAAAACTACTGGTTGGGAGACTGTACTCAGCACTGCTGCCATCCCTGTTCTTCGGGAGCTATCTCTTGGAAACTATCAATAATTACACTTTCTACCTCTTCTCCTCGGAGAGCCAATTTATGGGGGAGACAGCTTCCTTCACCTTCCCCTTCTCCTCCAGGCTGATTACAACAGCTCTTGAGGATTTTGAATATCCTTGGGATGTTCAAACCAGTGTGTTCCTATTGCTATGTCTCCTGAATGTGGTTCAGGCCTTGTTTAAGGTTAAACAACTATTTAAGAATACCACCCAGAGATCTGCCCCGAGGCTGGATAGTTATGAGCAGCAGGGTGTGTGGGATAGTATGGGTAAGTACCTAGGACAGTAGTCACCTCCAATGTTTTGGAGCTTCACCCCTGAACAAGTGCAGAATCCTGAAAAACTAGTAAAATATTTGGAAAACGTATGCTGCCACCCTGGCAATTCCAGAGAAACATAAATCACTGCAACATCCTGGGGCCTGGCCCATGCCTACCGAGCCCTGTTTAACACTATTCAGAACCCTCAAGGGGGAGAGAAGGTCTCCAGATCAGATGTCAAAACAACAGGCACTGCTGCTACTCCAACCCCAGCAACAGGTACTACAGCCGAACCAGAGGACCAGCCCTTGCTGGTATCAGTCGACCCTATACATAAGAGGAAATCTTGGAGGCAAAAGTCAGGTCGTTTAGAAAGGGATGATGGAAAAGTAGGGCCATCACGAGGAGAGGAGGAGGAAGAGGAAGAACTCGTAAACGAGACGGAAACCAACCGATCCCTATCCCTGAGTGAGCTGCGAGATATGCGGAAAGATTTCAGCCGTCGTCCAGGCGAGCATATTGTTACCTGGCTGCTCCGATGCTGGGATAATGGGGCCAGTAGCCTGGAATTAGAGGGGAAGGAGGCCAAACAGCTGGGATCCCTTGCTAGGGAAGCGGGTATTGACAAAGCAATTGGAAAAGGGACACAGGTCCTCAGCCTCTGGAGGCGACTGCTGTCAGGCGTAAAGGAAAGGTATCCCTTCAAGGAAGATGTTATATATCGCCCAGGCAAATGGAGTACTATGGAGAGAGGTATCCAGTACCTGAGAGAACTAGGCGTGCTGGAGGTGGTTCACAGTGACCTGGACAATGACCAAACGCCCAAAGATCCAGATGACGTCCAGTGCACCCGACCCATGTGGCGGAAGTTGGTACGGAGCGCACCAGCGTCGTATGCCAATTTATTGGTAGTACTGTGCTGGAAAGAGGAAGAAGCACCAACAGTGGATGGCGCGGTTAGCCGACTCCGGGAATGCGAAGAAACTGTCTCCTCCTCCCTTGTCTCGGTTGTGGAGAAACTGTCCCAGATGGTCCAGCAATTCAAAGAGGATATGTCCTATTCTCCATCTGTATGGACCAGTATCTCAGCCATTAGGAGTCAGCGTTCTTCTGCTCAAGAGAGAGGATATAGAAGGTACACACCACGGGGCACCCTGTGGTTTTACCTGCGTGACCATGGAGAGGACATGAGGCAGTGGGATGGAAAACGTACGTTCATCCTAGAGGCACAGGTACGACAGTTGCAAGGAAAGACAATCACGCAAGGGGGTTCTCCCAGGGAAAATGCTGCTCCAGTTTTCAGGAAAAACCTGTCTCATGACGGTCCAGTTTCCAGTGAACAGTTCCCCAGACAGAGTAGAAAGGCTGATCTTACTTTGGATTGTAATGAAGGAATTCTTGACTCGCGTTTGCAAGAAGTGAGAGATGGATACTATGACCAGAACTAGAGGGGCCCTGCCTCCAGCCAGCTAGAGGAAAGGGACAACTGGGTTTACTGGACTGTGTGGATTCGATGGCCTGGCACATCAGACCCACAGGAGTATAAGGCTCTCGTAGACACCGGTGCACAGTGTACCCTGATGCCATCAAGCTATAAAGGGGCAGAACCCATTTGTATTTCTGGAGTGACAGAGGGATCCCAAGAGTTAACTGTATTGGAGGCCGAAGTGAGCCTAAGCGGGAATGAGTGGCAGAAGCACCCCATTGTGACTGGCCCAGAGGCTCCATGCATCCTTGGCATAGACTACCTCAGGAGAGGGTATTTCAAGGACCCAAAAGGGTACCAGTGGGCTTTTGGTATAGCTGCCCTGGAGACGGAGGAAATTAAACAGCTGTCTACCTTGCCTGGTCTCTCAGAGGACCCTTCTGTTGTGGGGTTGCTGAGGGTTGAAGAACAACAGGTGCCGATCGCTACCACAACAGTGCACCGGCGGCAATATCACACCAACCCAGATTCCCTGATCCCCATCCATGAGCTGATTCGTCGACTGGAGAGCCAAGGAGTGATCAGCAAGACTCGCTCACCCTTTCACAGTCCCATATGGCCAGTGCGAAAGTCCAATGGAGAGTGGAGACTAACAGTAGACTACCGTGGCCTGAACGAAGTCACGCCGCCACTGAGTGCTGCCGTTGTGGACATGCTAGAACTTCAGTATGAACTGGAGTCAAAGGCAGCCAAGTGGTACGCCACCACTGACATTGCCAATGCGTTCTTCTCAATCCCTTTGGCGGCAGAGTGCAGGCCACAGTTTGCTTTCACTTGGAGGGGCGTCCAGTACACCTGGAACCGACTGCCCCAGGGGTGGAAACACAGCCCTACCATTTGCCATGGACTGATCCAGACTGCACTGGAACAGGGTGAGGCTCCTGAACACCTTCAATACATTGATGACATCATTATATGGGGCAACTCAGCAGAAGTTGTTTTTGAGAAAGGGAAGAAAATAATTCAAATCCTTCTGAAGGCCGGTTTTGCCATAAAACAAAGTAAGGTCAAGGGACCTGCACAGGAGATCCAGTTTTTAGGAATAAAATGGCAGGATGGACGTCGACGTCAGATCCCAATGGATGTGATCAACAAAATAACAGCCATGTCCCCACCAACTAGCAAAAAGGAAACACAAGCTTTCTTTGGCGTGGTGGGCTTTTGGACAATGCATATTCCAAATTACAGTCAAATCGTAAGCCCCCTCTATCACGTGACTTGGAAAAAGAACAATTTCAAATGGGGCCCTGAGCAGCAGCAAGCCTTTGAACAAATGAAACGGGAGATAGTTCAGGCAGTAGCCCTTGGACCAGTCCGGGTAGGACAAGATGTAAAGAATGTGCTCTACACCGCAGCCAGGGAGAATGGCCCTACCTGGAGCCTCTGGCAGAAAGCACCAGGGGAGACTCGAGGTCGACCCTTAGGGTTCTGGAGTCGGGGATACAGAGGGTCCGACTCCCGTTGTACTCGAACTGAGAAGGAGATATTGGCAGCATATGAAGGGGTTCGAGCTGCTTCGGAAGTGGTTGGTACTGAAGCACAGCTCCTCCTGGCACCCCGACTGCCGGTGCTGGGCTGGATGTTCAAAGGGAGGGTCCCCTCTACACATCATGTAACCCATGCTACGTGGAGTAAGTGGGTCGCACTGATCACACAGCGGGCCCGAATAGGAAACCCCAGTCGCCCAGGAATCTTGGAAGTGATCACGAACTGGCCAGAAGGCAAAGATTTTGGAATATCCCCAGAGGAGGAGGTGACGCGTGCTGAAGAGGCCCCACTGTATAACAAACTGCCAGAAAATGAGAAGCACTATGCCCTGTTCACTGATGGGTCCTGTCGCCTTGTGGGAAAGCATCGGAGGTGGAAAGCTGCTGTATGGAGTCCTATATGCCAAGTCGCAGAAACTGCTGAAGGAGAAGGCGAATCGAGCCAGTTTGCAGAGGTGAAAGCCATCCAGCTGGCCTTGGACATTGCTGAATGAGAAAAATGGCGAGTCCTTTATCTCTACACTGACTCATGGATGGTGGCAAATGCCCTGTGGGGGTGGTTGCAGCAGTGGAAGTAGAACAACTGGCAGCGCAGAGGTAAACCCATCTGGGCTGCCGCATTGTGGCAAGATATTGCTGCCCGGGTAGAGAACCTCGTTGTAAAAGTACGTCACGCAGATGCTCACGTACCCAAGAGTCGGGCCACTGAAGAACACCAAAACAACTAGGAGGTGGACCAGGCTGCTAAGCTTGAAGTGGCTCAGGTAGATCTGGACTGGCAACATAAGGGTGAATTATTTATGGCTTGGTGGGCCCATGACACCTCAGGCCATCAAGGAAGAGATGCAACATATAGATGGGCTCATGATCGAGGGGTGGACTTAACCGTGGACGCTATTGCACAGGTTATCCATGAATGTGAAACATGCGCTGCAATCCAGCAAGCCAAGCGAGTAAAGCCTCTGGTATGGAGGACGATGGTTGAAATATAAATATGGGGAGGCCTGGCAGATTGATTATATCACACTCCCACAAACCCGCCAAGGCAAGCGCCATGTGCTCACCATGGTGGAAGCAACCACAGGATGGCTAGAAACATATCCCATGCCCCATGCCACTGCCTGGAACACCATCCTCGGCCTTGAAAAGCAAGTCCTATGGTGACATGGCACCCCAGAAAGAATTGAGTCAGACAACGGGACTCATTTCCAAAACACCCTCATAGACACCTGGGCCAAAGAGCATGGCATTGAGTGGGTCTATCACATCCCCTACCATGCACCATCCTCCAGGAAAATCGAATGATACAATGGTCTGCTAAAGACTACGCTGAGAGCAATGGGTGGTGGGACATTCAAGCATTGGGATACACATTTAGCAAAAGCCACCTGGTTAGTCAACACTAGGGGATCTGTCACTCGAGCTGGCCTTGCCCAGTTAAAACCCTTAAGTACTGTAGAGGGGTATAAAGTCCCTGTCATGCACATGAAGAATATGCTGGGGAAGACAGTCTGGGTTACTCCTGCCTCTGGCAAGGGAAAACCCATCCGTGGGGTTGCTTTTGCTCAAGGACCTGGGTGCACTTGGTGGGTAATGCGAAAGGATGGGGAAGTCCTGTGTGTACCTCAAGGGGATCTGATTTTGGGTGAAAATAGCCAATGTACTGAATTGTATGATGTTAATTGCTATATGATATTGTATGTTATCACTTCTACGGTTGCCATCAACAGTATTGCAGTAAAATGAAGATTTTTTTGAGGAATGAACTCCAATGAAACCGATCAAAGTGCAGCAATGATAGAACCGGACGAGCGCAGCTAGAATGGAATCAGAACTGTCTTCAGGATGCAACAGTCCAACACCACACACCATCTCTCCTGCCCTGAAAGACTGTTATGACAGGTGGAGCCCAAAGTCGTGGACTAAATGAACTCAATGGACATTTTAGAGGGATGGCCCATAGACTAAGGGAATCATATCTCTGTGTGTATATCAAAAGACAAGAGAGGTGGTGGTGATTATTTGGAATGTATTGGAAAATGTGAGACCTAGGCATGACGTAGATGGTATAGAGTAAGGGGTGGATACTGTCCTGATTTTGGCTGGGATAGAGTTAAATTTCTTCCTAGTGCTGTGTTTTGGATTTAGTATGAGGAGAATGTTGATAACACACTGATGTTTTCAGTTGTTGCTAAGTACCCTGCTAGTCAAGGACTTTTTAGAGGCTGGGAGGGAGCATAGGTGGGACAGCTGGCCCAGCTGGCCAACGGGGTATTCCATGCCATATGATGTCATGCTCAGTATATGAATAGGAGGCGTGGTCCAGGAAGTAGCAATTGCTCCTTGGTTATCGGTCAGCAGGTGGTGAGCAATTGCGTTGTGCATCTCTCACTTTGTATATTCTGTTTATTATTATTATTGTTATTATTATTTCTTTTTCTGTTCTATTAAACTGTCTTTATCTCAGTCCACAAATTTTACTTTTTTTTTCTCCCAATTCTTCCCCCATCCTACTGTGCGGAGCGGGGGGAGTGAGCGAGCGGCTGTGTGGTGTTTAGCTCCCTGCCGAGTTAAACCACAACAGAGGGATATCACCACCATTCCTACACTGCTGCTCCACCAGAGCAGTTATGCAAAGGAGATACATTTTTACTTTTCCACCTGACAGAGGTTTCTTGTCTTAAAATTCAGATACAGTTACTTAGATTCTGCTCTCTTCCTGCTTGATGTTTAGGAATATGATGCATATCATAGCGTAGCCAGGGTCACTTCATTGTACTCAAGTCATTTGCCTTTGATAACTTCTTACACAAATTTTTTGACGATAGAGGTCACAGCTTAATGGGCTGTAAAGTCTATAGTCCCAACACCAGATATGCTTTTAGGAGTAATCCTATGCATCAACAGCTGAACTTGCATATGATCCAAATTCTTTTCTCTTTTGCTTTCTTTATTGCTGCAGTCCTGGAGAGCAGCCATCCAATTGAAACAGAATATGAACAACTGTCAGCTGTTTTTAGGCTGGTAATAAAGATCCTGAAGTGAGATAGTATGAAATTTGACTTTTTTGTCCTTATCTTCACTGGATCGGCAGAGAGAGCAGGGTCTATTTTGTATGTGAAATCTGATGGCAGGAAATGTAATACTTGGTATGTGCAAGTGATGGTGTGAATATATGCTTGAAATTTAACAGTAATACTTTATCTGTAGAACACATTCTTAATGTTTGCAACCTTTGAAATTAAACATGTAGTGGTAAAACAGGGTCATCTGTGAAGGACCTGAGAACTTATCAACTTCTATGCTTTATATATCTTTTGTGAGGCTTTTAACCTACTTTTATGTAAGAGTTTGTTTAAAAAAATTATGGACTGATTAATCCATTTATTACAGGTGTTTACACATCTGCGTAGGCAGAGCTTGAAATGTCTCTGTGTGTGTAGCAAATTCTTTAATGTTGTCCTTTTTATTTTAAAGGTTGTTAAAGGAGATGGGTTGGCAGGAAGACAGTGAAAATGATGAAACATGTGCTCCACTAACAGAGGATGAGATGAGGGAATTCCAAGTCATTAGTGAACAGGTAACGCTAAGTTAATGTTCCATTATGAACTTGTAGGTGGCTACCCTAAATGCCTACCTTTGAGGGGGATCTCCAGTAATTTTGATGGTTAGGGATGCTGCCATTTCAGTATCCTTTTTCTTTCCCCTCTCTTGTCTCCTTGTGCTTTTGGAAGAATAGTTGCTTTAAAAAGATAGGGGACCAGTGCTTATTGTAGGTAAGGCCTATTTTCAAAATATCAAGGGAAGGGTAGGGGAGTGGTTCTGAGTAGTTGCAGCATTGCTGGTAGTAGAATTGCACAGGCTTTCCAACTCCTCAGCTTAGCCTGAGGAAAGGGAATTTTCTTTCAAGGTTTTTATGTAGCTTCTTTGGCTTTCCAAAATCTGAATTTTCTCTGTTGGAAACTGAGGGACATTTAATTCACTAGTAATGCAGTCTGAAAAGGCAATCTAGACTTGAATATTTTTTTTTTTTTTTTTTAATTAGGAGTGTTTTATATACCTGATGGGGTCAGTGGGGGAGGGGCTGGAAGGGAGAATCTTGCATAATGTTAAATCTGAACATTTGATATTTCCATAAGTCTAGTCATGCAGGTGCTAATTAGAGCATTTGGAATATTAACCTCATAAATGCTTGGCTTATTGCCCAGCTTCTGCACTATGTGTGGAAATGCAGTAATTCCTTTCTTGTAGAATAAGTTGTTTCCTTCTCTCCATTGTCTTTGACTTTCCAACTGCATCAGGTAGACAGACTGGGATACCTATTCCTCCCTGCTGCTTCTCTTCCTGGGCCCCTTCCTCACTGCAGACCCTGCCCTTCTTAGCACAGGTGTTTGCAGCAGACTGTGGAAAAAGGGACTGCATCACAGGAGAGACCATGTGGGAGGGATCACTGGGGCAAGATGTCTGAGGAAGTGGGTGAGAAGAGGGTAAGCTCTTGTTCACTGCAGGAGCTTAGTTTAGCACAGTTGGTGATTCTTGGATGCAGGTGGCTGGCCCAGAAGTGAAGGCTCTCAGGTGAATTTTCCTTTGTGTGTATATATAAAATAGGTCATGCAGTGGATCTAATGTAGTCCATAGATGATGTAGAGAATGCTGAAATGCAACAGATAGTTGTGTTTAGCTTTTTCTTTGTCTGAATACATCTTGTTTTCTCATTTCAGTTACAAAAAAATGGCCTTCGGAAAAATGGCATTTTGAAAAATGGCCTCATCTGTGATTTTAAATTTAGCCCCTGGAAAAACAGCACTTTCAAACCTGCTCTGGAGAATGAGGATTCTGAGACGAGCAGTAGTGATACATCAGATGATGATGATGTGTGAAGATTTCTGTAACATCTGTAGAAGCTTGTTTTGATCTCATGAAAATTTGGGGATGTATTGTCCAAAAAAAATTTCTAATTTATGTAGTAACATACCCCATTAGAGGAAGAATGATGGGACTTCTCTCTGAAGAAAGCAAGGAATGTTGTGTTGAACATTACTATAATTTCTTTGCAAACAAATGTTGTAGAATGAGGACTTGGGTTGACCCAGCATTGACTTTCTTCATCACTGCAGCATTTCTGACTAGCAATGTGACAATGTAACAAATCAGACTTTCTCATTTAATAATAAAAACAAAAAGAATTGTGTAATGTCTTGCAAAGCTTCTGTCTTAATATATCCAAGTCTATTAGGGAAAAAAGGGCAGCTTGACACAGTGTTTTGCTTGCCAAGTCATTTCTTTCTTACAATGGAAATCCTTGAGTCCACTTTGTACGCAAAAAGGGCAATGTAGCATGTTGGCTAAAATGAGCAAAGTGCACTAAAACTCTTTTCCTTAATTGAGCTGTTGTACTGTTCTGCTTCTTCCACACATAACTGTTCTTTAGCCATTTGTAGTGTAGTCATCGTTATTAACGGCAAAAAAACTTGATGTTTCGGTTCCAAATTTCTAGAACTAACCTTTAAATTGAAAGCTTTATGTGGGGTATTGCAAGACCCAGTATTCTCACAGTGAACACATTTCTTGTGGGAAAATAAGCACTTTGATTTTACTATTCACGTGCAGAAAAAATAATTACACTGACTGGATTTGTCCATTACATGGAAAATAAACTGATTTACAGAGTATTGTCTCAGTGCATAGCGTCAAGGGTATTGTTTTAAAATCTAGTAAGTTTTGTTTGCATTTATATTAAATGTACTCTGGCAGTAGTGACTGCATTTCAGAACGAGTTAAAATATTTTTATCACCAGATCTTGCTTTTATAGCAGCAGAAGTATATCTATGCAATAAGCACCTGTTTTGCTTACTTTGTGTCAAACACATTTAAAAACTAATATTATATTATTTATAGTTTTATTTGGTTCATTTTAGTTCTTTAAATATTTTCCATAGGGTTGTACAAATTATGTAGCATTAATTCATAAGCACAACTGTTCTTGGTGATGTCACATACATTTATAACATAGCTTATATATAGACATTCCTCCTTCAAAATATTTTTGAATTGCACTACTTCTTATAGTAAGTAATTTGCAATTTAAAACTCTAAAGCAAAAATATTTATAAAGCTGAGATTTTTGTCCATGTTTAACTTCTTTAGGAAGACAATTTTTTTTATAAGGTAGCATCTAACAATTTTGGGCCAAAGGTGGTGTGTGGGGTTTTTTGTGGGTTTGGTTTGGTTTTGTTTTGTTTTGTTTTTTTGGGGTGGGGTGGGTTGGTGTTTGTGTGTTTTGTTTTGTGGGGGGTTTTTTTATTATTATTATTTTTTGTTTGGTTGGTTTGGTTTTTTGTGGGTTTTTTTTTTAGTTTAAACAGGTTTCTATTCAAGGGGTCAGTTTTTTTTCTTGGAACAGGCATGCAAATGTTGGTGTAGTTAATTTTGGCACAATGTATTGAAATATGCCATTTTTTTGTCTAAATTTAAGAGGATAAAAATCTTTCTTTTTTAAAGAGAAAACTGCTGTATGAAGTATTTCCTACTTGTATACCTTACCTTTCTCTTTCCCCTCTCCTGCAGTTTTTTTTACGAACTTTGACACCTTGGTGTAGTTTATTCTCTTTTTGGTTGTCATATCCTATCAACAGGATCTTCTGCCTATCATAGTTACTTAGTGGTATGTGAATACACTATTTTTACTACTAAGTGAAAACTATTTTTGCCTTGGTATTTCTCAAAGCGGGACATAGACAATTTTTTTTTTCTCTGTCTTTAGTGACAAGTGTCACCTCTGTAACTAACCCTTTGGGAAGATACTATATAGAAGAATTGTGTTATACTAAGCGTATAGACTTGGGAAATTTACAGGTTGTAATTGAGAAAATTTTCTTTAGAGAAAGTAGAAATAATAGTTATACTTGGTACTTCTGTTTCTCTAGTTTACATCCTGAAACTGGTAACAGAAGCACAGGTCACAATGAGTTGTGAGCGAAGGAAGTAACAGGACTTGAGTAGTGGTTTTGCTTCGTAGAACGAAACACCTTTACAGCCTTTGTAACTTGTTTTCTATGAGTGTGACTTCTTGTGGCTATTTCCCTTGTATCTGCTGTGTTGTCCATTCTGTCTCTATACACCCAGCATAATTACTCTGTACTTGTACTACACCATGTTTGTGTTTCTGAAGTCTGTTGTGTTTGATACGGTGATTTGATGATGTGCAGATGCATAACCTTAACCAACTGATACTTGTGGATTCAGTTCTAGTCCTATACAGTGGTCTATTCTGACCCTTCATGCTAGTTCAGAAACTGGCGTCAAAGGTCTGCATAGCCCTTAGCTTAAATGGTTATCTGCCTGCTCTGTTACTTCAGTTTGCCCCTCACCGCAGTAAGAGATGGAAGTGGGGAAGCTGTGATGTTTTCACTGAGGAATTGATTGCCTTATGTTTATATTTACTTAATGGCAAAGCTGAGTAATGCATTGGTCCTCTTTTCTGCCACCTTAATAAGAAACACTTTCTTTAGTCACTCACTGAGGAATTCTTTGTGGTTGAGTTTTTTATTTTCCTAGGAAGTGTCACTTGAAACAAAGTTTGTTTTTCATATTTTACTTCCATAAAATGTATGAAAGCATTCTTTTGCGCTGTCCCCCTCCCTTTTGTTCAGTGCTTGAGGACGTAAAGCAGAATGAAATCTGATTTTCTATTATGTAACAATGCAACTTTTTGCATCTTTGACTTTGTTCCTTTCCCAGGGCAATTTTAGTGGTTTATCAGCCTTTCTCTTCTGTCGTACCTGAACCATGATCTATTCCCAGGATACATCCTCTCTTGTTTTTCTGCTTGAGCATATTAAACACCAGCAAGGAAGTCTACCTTAAAGGCTTAAGAAGTTGTTGGACTAAGCTTGCCTATTCCTTTAGTAGGTTCTAGCAAGCTTTGGATATTAAAGAATGTCTGCTGGAGATAGTTTCAGTGCTGGGCCCCAGAGAGCTTGACTTTAGTGACAGTAGTCACTGATTGCTGCATGCAGACATGGCACTGCTGTATGATTTGCAGTAATCGCTGCCACTTCTCTTCTTAATCCTGTCTCTATTGGCAGAGAACTGCATCTTAGTTTCCCCTTCCCATCCTTTTTTAAAAGGGAAGATGACTGATTAATCACTCACTGATTTTCTGATCTACTGGTGATGAGGGATATGCCCTCTGTGTATGCTGATGGTATGGAAGGTACCTTTGTTTATGGTAAGGATCTGGGGCTCCTTTGCCTCATCTAGAATGACTAGAGGCCTTCCTCACTGACTTGTACAGGGCCTTTTTCTCTCTCAACTGGTAAGAGAAGCTAGATATCTTTCCTGAAAAGAGTGTTAATTACAGTAAAGTTGTCCATTGATGCATATTGGACCCAATCAAGATTCTGAAGAAGATTTTTGCTGCTTGTAATCCCAGTCTTTGAGAAATGTTATCAAGTATGAAGGAAATTGCTTTTTGTTCTCCTATGCGATTGCCTCTGGAGGGGGGGAAAATAAAATCTGTTTTATTTATGATGGGGACCTCAACTTTAGTGTTTCTTCTTTAAAGAATGCCTGTTCTTCAGTAAATACATTTAAACTGCTGGCTGCTAGAAACTGGAAGGAGAGCTTCGTCAAGTATGTCTTTGTTTTTCCCTGTTTTCTATTTGCTGCTAGGCAGTGGTTGAGACAGTTTACTCTGCTGCATGGAACTTTTGGTCTGATTAAGGATTATTGCTGTTGTGCACCAAGAATTATTGGCTCATTAGAATGATAAATGTGCCGACTAGCTGGTCAGCTTTCCTCGTGCTGTTATTCATAGTCATTAGTGAGCTTTATTGCAAAATGAATGAGGTTTGTTTCATTCCCTGGATCTTGCTCTTCAGCCTTCCCTAGAGGTAGCTGGCAATGCATTTGCTAGACCGGCACTGGCAGTGATTTGTGAGGCAGTCTGGCTGTGTGAAGCATAGGTGTGTATTGAAAACTTTCTTCTGTCTCAGGAGGTTTGTGCTTCCTCAGAGATTTGAAAGCAACTTCTAGGGTCTATCTCTGTGTGTTGCCATCTAGGAAAGACCTTCAGACAGACTAAAGAAAAATTCATACCTTTGACCAGTTGGTCAATAGAGTGTACTGTTACTAAATTCAGTGCCTACCAAAGCCTGCTTCCCTTGCGTTCTCTTGTGCAAATCTGATCATCTGATGGAGATGCGAGATCTTACAGGGTCTATAGTGGCATGCGTTTCTTAAATTCCTACAAAGATACCTGAGAGTATGCTTGCTATTTAGGCTTCATTCTGTATACATCTTCTTTGGACATCCTCTTAGTATGTAGCTATTTATTCCCTTGGCAATAGCATGATTCCTATAGAGGAATGACGTTCCATACTTGCAGGGCAAATGCTCATTTACTTTCCTATCCTATCCAGGTCAAAGATACAGCCTTGAAGTGGAAGAGAATATTTTTGGCAACTGGTATGACTGCTGATTTCCAGAGAAGCATCTCCACATCAGGCTGATGGAGCTTGGGTCAATATGAGAGAACTTGAGTTCCCCTTAGGAGGTGTGGGGAGGTACCTGGTTCAGGTGGTACTAAGCAAGGCACTACAGAGGTTTCGCCTTGGGAAGCAAAGGAGTGCAAACTCCTTCCATTCTGCCAGGAAGCAGTCAGACTTGAGAACTGATGCAACAAATTCCAAATGCTTGAAAGATGAACTTGGAGCAGCCTGGTGGCCTGAGCTATTGCATTTTGGTAGGCTACCAGGCTGGCTGCGTGCTGTCCTGAATTATCATCTTCTAAGTCTACAGATTCTGAAACAGGCCTCTTTGCATCAGGTACCAAAAGACAGCTCTTGACCTGTATGCTCACAGTTGGGTCAAGGGAGGTGATGTAGCTTTTTCCTCCAATTTGTTACTCAGTATAGCCAATAGCAGGAAATGATGTGCAACTTTCATCCTGCTTATTCTAGTATGGTGGCTTTGGTACAGTGGCTTCCTTTCAATTCTTATTCCTTCTTCTGTGTGATAGCTTGGTGTCTGGGAGCTCTGTGCTATCCTAATCTTTGCATCTTCCATCTCACATTGCTTCCTGTTGCAAGACTGCTGAAGTGGAACCATCTTTAGCAAGTTATGGAGCATCCTGTCTGAGCTTCTGTGTCTGCATTCTTGCAATCTCCAGCTTTATTTACACCTTCACCAAATGCTACGCTACTGGAGTAACCTTTAGAGCCAAACTCTCACATGATAGAGCAGTCCTGCAATTGCTGTTTGTGTGAAGGACTCTGCATTGTTCCTCTAGCTGTGGCTATACGGTATTTCTTCTTGAAGTTACCCAGAAAAAATACACACACATAAAATCACTCAAAGAAAAGAGTTTCTTATGAGCAGGTTCTTTAAGAAGTGTTATCTACATGCATGTTCATCTTCTGTCTTCCTTCTGTTCTTCAGCGTCTGCAGTTAGCTGTTGATTTAGGATTCTGCATTTAGGGAAACAATTGGAAAGGTGTAAGTTGTAGTCTTGCCCTATGTACAGATGAAAAATGATCTAGCTTTGAGTCATCTGGCATACATGTGCACAAACGTGTGTGCACACAATCTGAATGTAATAGAAGGGAACATTGTAGAATTGTTAGCAATAACTTATTTTCTACACTTGCTATTTGTACCTGTTGGTGTTATTGGTGGTTATTGTCATGAGTATCGTGTTTTTTCCTACCCGGGATATACAGGACTTAAATTATATCCAGGCTGAAGGGCCTCTTCATCAATTACCAGGTTTGCTTATTTTCCTGTAACATTGCTTTAGGTAACAAGAGATACTGTTTGAATGGATAATGTTTGAAATGAGCTGGTCTGTAAGGAATTGACGTGTACTGTAAGCAGCCTACTGAATCAAGCTGCTGTTTATGCTAAGCTATAAACACTTCATTACCAAAAGCTGGGAAATAGTTTGTCTACATTGGAAAGTTATTTCAAAAAGAAACTTGAGTATCAATGTAAAGTATGCAGATATTTTACTAAGTCTTCACATGAGCATTTATCTGCTCTCAGTCTTTTGTTGTTGTCCCCCTCCAAAGTGTGTGTGCACAAATAATCTTTGTACAGAATAAAAACATTTTCTTAGTTCAGGTGAATGAATTAGTGTGGTGGGTTGACCTTGGCTGGCTACCAGGTGCCCACTCCCCCTCCTCAGCAGGACAGGAGGGAGAAAATAAGATGAAAAACTTGTGGGTCGAGATAAAGGCAGTTTAATAAAGAAAAAGCAAAGGCCGCATGCGGAAGCAAAGAAGAAAAAAAAAATTATTCTCTACTTCCCAGCAGCAGGTGATATCCAGCCACTTCCTGGGAAGAAGGGCTTCAGTATGCGTAGCAGTTGCTTCGGAAGACATGCCTTACTAACGAATGTCCCTCCCTCCCTCCTCCTTCTTTCTCTTAGCTTTTATTGCTGAGCAGATGTCATATGGTATGGAATATCCCTTTGGTCAGTTTGGGTCAGCTGTGGGAGCCAAAACACTGGTGTGTTATCAACACCTTTCTAGCTACAAATACAAAGCACAGCACTATGAGGGCTGCTGTGGGGAAAGTTAACTCCGTCCCAGCCAGACCCACTACACTCTACACCCCTTTTTCCATACCATTTGCCTCGTGCTCAGGTCCCACATAATTTGATCATAGAATCATAGAATATCTCAAGTTGGAAGGGACCCATAAGGATCATTGAGTCCAACTCCTTGCTCCTCGCAGGACTACCTAAAACTAAACCATATGACTAAGAGCACCGTCCAGACAGTCCTTGAACTCTGACAGGCTTGGTGCCGTGACCACTTCCCTGGGGAGCCTGTTCCAGTGACTGACCACCCTCTCAGTGAAGAACCTTTTCCTAATGTCCCATCTGAACTTCCCCTGATGCAGCTTCATTCCGTTTCCTTGTGTCCTGTCACTGGTTGACAGAGAGAGGAGATCAGCACCTCCCCCTCCACTGCCCCCCTTGAGGAAGCTGTAGACTGCGATGAGGTCACCCCTCAGCCTTCTCTTCTCCAAGCTGAACAAACCAAGTGACCTCAGCTGCTCCTCATAAGTCTTGCTCTCGAGACCTTTCACCATCTTGGTCTCCCTCCTCTGGACACACTCTAATAGTTTGATGCCCTTCTTATATTGAGGCGCCCAAAACTGCACACAGTACTTGAGATGGGGCCGCACCAGTGCAGTGTAGAGTGGGACAATCACCTCCCTCGACCAGCTAGCTATGCTGTGCTTGATGCACCCCAGGACACGGTTGGCTCTTTTGGCTGCCAGGGCACACTGTTGACTCATATTCAACTTGCCATCAACCCAAACCCCCAGATCTCTTTCCAGGGGGCTGCTCTCCAGCCTCTCGTCCCCCAGTTTGTATGTATAATCAGGATTGCCCTGTCCCAGGTGGAGAATCTGGCACTTGCTCTTGTTAAATGTCATACGGTTGGTGATTGCCCAGCTCTCTAGTCTATCCAGATCTCTCTGTAAGGCCTCTCTACCCTCGAGGGAGTCCACAGCTCCTCCTAGTTTAGTATCGTTGGCAAACTTTCTTAATGTACATTTGATTCCTGCGTGCGGGTCATTTCTAAAAACATTAAAGAGCACTGGCCCTACAACTGAGCCCTGGGGAACCCCACTGGTGACTGGCTGCCAGCCTGATGTAACCCCATTTACTTATAACTCTTTGAGCCTGACCCATCAGCCAATTGCTCACCCAACATATTATGGAGGACTTGTCTAGCTGTGTGCTGGACATTTTGTCCAGAAGGATATTGTGAGAGTATCAAAAGCTTTGCTATAAACCAAAAAAACCTACATCTGTCTTCCCTTGGTTGACTAGATGGGTGACCTTGTCATAAAAGGAAATTAAGTTAGTTAAGCAGGACTTCCCCCTCGTGAACCCATGCTGGCTATGACCAATGACCAATGACTGCATTGTCTCTCAAGTGTTTTTCAATAACTCCCAGAATAACCTTCTCCATAATTTTACCAGGCGCTGAAGTGAGACTGACAGGCCTGTAATTACCAGGGTCTTCCTTCTTACCCTTCTTGAAAATTGGGACAACATTTGCTAGCTTCCAGTCGACTGGGACCTCTCCAGATTCCCAAGGCGGTTGAAAAATAATGGAGAGAGGTCCTGCGATGACATCGGCCAGCTCTTTCAGTACCCTGGGATGAATCCCGTTGGGCCCCATAGACTTACGTGCATCCAGCTGAAGCAGCAAGTCTTGAACAAGTTCAGGGTCGGCTGGGAGTTTATCATCCCCCCAGTCATGGTCTTCCAACACAGGGGTCCCAGGGCCCATCATCGGTGTTAAAGACAGGCGAAGAAGGCATTAAACGTCTCTGCTTTGTCTATGTCCCTATTTGTGAGGTGACCGACCTCATCAAGTAATGGACCAATGTTATCTCTGATCCTTCTTTTGCTGTTAATGTATTTTGAAAAGCCCTTTTTGTTGTCCTTCACAGTGCTGGCCAGCTTGAACTCTAATTGAACTTTGTCTGCACTAATTTTTTCCCTACAGAGGCAAACAGCATCTCTGTAGTCCTCCCGTGTTGCCGGTCCTTGCTTCCAATGTCCATATGCTTTCCTTTTCCGCCTAAGTTCTAGGAGGAGATCCCTGCTCAGCCAAGCCGGCCTCCTGCCCTGCTTGCTTGACTTCGACACTTTGGAATTGCCTGCCTCTGCACTCTTAAGAGATGGCTCTTAAAAAGTGACCAGCATTCATGGAACCCAATACCTTCAAAAGTAGATTCCCAGGGGACCTTACTGACTAGTTCCTTCAGCAGCTCAAAGTCTGCTCTCCCCATATCCAGGGTCCAAGTTTTGCTGGCAGTTTTTCTCCTATCGCCAATGATTTGAAACTCAACTACTTCGTGGTCACTGTGACCAAGACAGCCACCAATCACCACTTTGCCCACGAGTCCCTCTATATTTACAAACAACAAATCTAGGAGGGCACCTTTCCTAGTTGGCTCCCTTAGTACCTGCACCAAGAAGTTATCTTCAACATGCTTCAGAAATTTCCTGGACCTGTTTGTGTCTGCTGTATGATATTCCCAGTTGATGTCTGGGAAGTTAAAATCACCCATAAGGACAAGGGCAGCTGATCTAGAGATATCCCTTAATTCCTTATAGAATAATTCATCGGTGTCGTCGTCCTGGCTGGGTGGTCAATAGTAGACTCCCACAACAACGTCCGCTTTATTTGCTTTCCCCTTCATCCTTACCCGGAGGCTCTCAACCGTGTCATCGTCAACTGCACGTGCCATACAATCCAACCCCTCCCTTACATACAGCGACACACCCCTGCCTCACCTGCTCTGCCTATCCCTCCTGAAGAACCGTCCATCACGGCACCCCAGTCATAGGACTCATCCCACCAGGTTTCGCTTATGCCAATGATGATGTAGCTCTGGGACTGGGCCAAAGCTTCTAACTCCTCTTGTTTATTCCTCATGCTGCGTGCATTAGTACAGGGACATTTCAAATGTGCTCTAGTGTACTCAGCACATCGTGGAGCAGACTGAAGGACCTTGCTAGCACACCGTCCCTCAAACATTGGCATGCCGTCCCATGGCTTATCACTAGTGAGCCTGGTTTTATCCCTTTCCCCCTTCAAATCTAGTTTAAAGCTCTTTCAATGAGCCCTGCTAACTCTTGCGCAAAGATCCTTTTCCCCCTTTGAGAAAGGGGTACCCCATCTGTCGCTAGCAGGCCTGGTGTCATGTAGACTGACCTGTGATCAAAAAAAACCAAAATTCTGCCAGTGACACCAGTCACGGAGCCAGGTATTGATACATTTATACATCTTCTAACCATCCCATTGTATCTAATTCTCATTACTGAAATCCCTTCTTACCAACACTTACAACTTATACTACATACTTAAACCATCTTTATACCCAACATACAGATTTATACTTTCTCATTAACTACTATCCCCCTGTCCCTTAACAGATGATAGATATTATTCTCCCATTCCATGGGTTTCTGCCACTCTCCCAAAATGTTCATAAGAACAGGCTATGACTTGGGCCCCATCTGTCAAGATGGATGCTCAGGACAGGAGAAGCAGCATGTTCAACTGTTGGGCGCCAACACCAGCTTGGTTTGGGTCATCGTTGCACTTGTCCGGCTCCTTGCGAAGCTCACTCTTTCTTTGTCGGTTCAGGTTGTTCCTGCTACATTACTTCCTACAAGATACAACTCACATCACAGGTTATATTTCCCCCAAGGTTAAATCTCCTTGAGGCACACACCGGGTCTCCCCATCCTTCCACATTACCCACCAAGTACACCCAGGTCCTTGAGCAAAGACAATCCCACGAATGGATTTGCCTTTTCCCAAGGGAGGAGCAATCCACACCGCTTTCCCCAGCCACTTCCCTATGTGCACTACTGTCGCGGATGGAGTGAGAGAGAGAGAGATGCACTTCACTCATAAGAGAGAAGCAGCAATATGTTTATTGATGTAAGACAGTGAGTTGACAAAGTTCAATGGTAAATGCAACAGTGGTTCAACAAGATTTGATGGCAAGGTACACTTGATTATTTACTGCATGGAGGACAGGGTCAGACAAAACTGTCAGGGAGACCCTCCTGTTGAGTCATGAGGTTCAGAAAGGACCCCCTTGCTTTCTAAACTCCTTCCCAGAGAGGAGTCTAGGTGCGGCTGGATCCAATCCTAGTCCCAGACTTGGTCAACGGTTTATGAAACAGAAACATGGTGGGATGAGTCTCACGACTGGAGTGCTGCAATGGATGACTATAAGCTCTTCAGAAGGGACAGGCGAGGAAGGAGAGGCGGTGGGGTAGCCCTGTATGTTAGGGAGTGCTTCGAATGTCTAGAGCTCAATGGTAGTGATGACGAGGTCGAGTGCTTGTGGGTAAGGATGAGGGGGAAGGCCAACAAGGCAGATATCCTGCTGGGAGTCTGTTATAGACCACCTAACCAGGATGAGGAGGCAGATGAAATATTCTACCAGAGGCTCGCAGAAGTCTCACACTCGCTAGCCCTTGTTCTCGTGGGGGACTTCAACTTTCCGGACGTCTGCTGGAAATACCACACGGCAGAGAGGAAACAGTCGTGGAGGTTCCTGGAGTGTGTGGAAGATAACTTCCTGACACAGCTGGTAAGCGAGCCTACTAGGGGGAGGTGCCTCGCTTGACCTGCTGTTCACAAACAGAGAAGGACTGGTGGGAGATGTGGTGGTCGGAGGCCGGCTTGGGCTTAGCGACCATGAAATGATAGAATTCTCGATTCTTGGTGAAGTAAGGAAGGGGGCCAGCAAAACCGCTACCATGGACTTCCGGAGGGCGGACTTTGGCCTGCTCAGGACACTGGTCGAGAGGGTCCCTTGGGAGACAGTCCTGAAGGGCAAAGGGGTCCAGGAAGGCTGGACGTTCTTCAAGAAGGAAGTCTTAAAGGTGCAGGAGCGGGCTGTCCCCATGTGCCTTAAGAAGAACGGGCGGGGAAGACGACCAGCCTGGCTGAACGGGGAGCTCTGGCTGGGACTCAGGAAAAAAAGGAGAGTTTATCACCTTTGGAAGAAGGGGCAGGCAAGTCAAGAAGAGTACAGGGATCTCGTTAGGTCGTGCAGAGAGGAAATTAGAAAGGCAAAAGCCCGGCTAGAACTCAACCTGGCCACTGTCGTGAGAGACAACAAAAAATGCTTTTATAAGTATGTTAATGACAAAAGGAGAGCCAAGGAGAATCTCCATCCTTTATTGGATGTGGGGAGGAACATTGCCACCAAAGATGAGGATAAGGCTGAGGTACTTAATGCCTTCTTTGCCTCAGTCTTTAATAGTCAGACCAGTTATCCTCAGGGTACTCAGCCCCCTGAACTGGAAGACAGGGACGGCAAGCAGGATAAACCCCCCATAATCCAAGAGGAAGCAGTTAATGACCTGCTACGCCACCTGGACGTTCACAAGTCTATGGGGCCGGATGGGATCCACCCGAGGGTACTGAGGGAGCTGGCGGAGGAGCTTGCCAAGCCACTCTCCATCATTTACCAGCAGTCCTGGTCAACAGGGGAGGTCCTGGTCGACTGGAGGCTTGCCAATGTGACGCCCATCTACAAGAAGGGCCGGAAGGATCCGGGGAACTACAGGCCTGTCAGCCTGACCTCGGTGCCAGGGAAGATTATGTAGCGGTTTGTTTTGAGGGTGCTCACGAGCCATGTCTGGGACAACCAGGGGATCAGGCCCAGCCAGCACGGGTTCATGGAAGGCAGGTCCTGCTTGACCAACCTGATCTCCTTCTATGACCAGGTGACCCGCCTAGTGGATGAGGGAAAGGCTGTGGATGTGGTCTACCTGGACTTCAGGAAAGCCTTTGACACTGTCTCCCACAGCATTCTCCTAGAGAAGCTGGCGGCTCACGGCCTAGACAGGTGCACTCTTTGCTGGGTAAAAAAACTGGCTGGACAGTCAAGCCGAGAGAGTTGTGGTGAACGGAGTTAAATCCAGTTGGCGGCCGGTCACAAGTGGTGTTCCCCATGGCTCAGTTTTGGGGCCGGTCCTGTTCAATATCTTTATCAACGATCTGGACGAAGGGATTGAGTGCTCCCTCAGTAAGTTTGCAGATGACACCAAGTTGGGCGGGAGTGTTGATCTGCTCGAGGGTAGGAAGGCTCTGCAGAGGGACCTGGACAGGCTGGATCGATGGGCCAAGGCCAACTGTATGAGGTTCAACAAGGCCAAGTGCCGGGTCCTGCACTTGGGCCACAACAACCCCATGCAATGCTACAGGCTTGGGGAAGAGTGGCTAGAAAGCTGCCCAGAGGAAAAGGACCTGGGGGTGCTGGTTGACAGCCGGCTGAACATGAGCCGGCAGTGTGCCCAGGTGGCCAAGAAGGCCAACGGCATCCTGGCCTGTATCAGAAATAGTGTGGCCAGCAGGAGCAGGGAGGTGATCGTGCCTCTGTACTCGGCACTGGTGAGGCCGCACCTCGAATACTGTGTTCTGTTTTGGGCCACTCACTACAAGAAGGACATGGAGGTGCTGGAGCGTGTCCAGAGAAGGGCAACGAAGCTGGTGAAGGGCCTGGAGCACAAGTCTTATGAGGAGCGGCTGAGGGAACTGGGACTGTTTAGTCTGGAGAAGAGGAGGCTGAGGGGAGACCTCATCACGCTCTACAACTACCTGAAAGGAGGTTGTAGCGAGGTGGGTGTTGGTCTCTTCTGCCAAGTAACTAGTGATAGGACGAGAGGAAATGGCCTCAAGTTGCGCCAGGGGAGGTTTAGATTGGACATTAGGTAAAATTCCTTTACCGAAAGAGTGGTCAGGCCTTGGAACAGGCTGCCCAGGGAAGTGGTGGAGTCACCATCCCTGGAAGTATTTAAAAGACGTGTAGATGAGGCACTTAGGGACATGGTGTAGTGGGCATGGTGGTGTTGGGTTGATGGTTGGATTCGATGATCTTAGAGGTATTTTCCATCCTTAATGATTCTATGATTCTATGTCTAAAGGGTTATATATGCGCAATCAATCCTTTATATCACTTAGCCAAGATTTCCAAGTTTAGCATGCTATGAGTCACTTACTGAGGATCTGTTGCAGCAAGGAATCTCTCAACCTCGAGGAGTAGCCCTGAGAGGCGTCCCTACTCAGGGGGAGATCCTGGCATGCAGCCCGCTGCCGTGCAGGAGAGCTCAAAGGGCTCTTGGGCTGCCCACTATTTATGGGGGTAAGATGACTGACTTATAGTCGTATTTACATACCGACTGTAGACATTAGTTTCTTCCAAATTTGGCTTGAGTCGGACATTGACCAGCACTGTGGTTAGGTGGACGCATTGCCTATTGTGGTGTTATCTGTCTTCCCTGAATCCACTTTGAGCTGGATGCATCCATCACGACCAGACATATCCATCATGGTTGCCACAGGTGGTTATCGCTTGAGCAGGGTTATGGGAAAAGGTCAGGTCGGGGGCAGGGGGAGCACACAGTCGCACTCCACCCTGTGAATTCATCTTATTCTCACAGAGTGGTGGTACGGTCACCTCTTGCCTCTGTGCCATAAATAGTATATTGATAATGTATGCGCTTACAGATCCACAGCAAGTAGATAGTGAAGCATCGCTGTATGCTATGTATTAGTTTGTATGTTTTGGTTGGTTGGAGTTGGGTTATTTGTTTTATCATGTACCAAACCTTTATATACAGTATAATTATAAGCAATAGACACATTAATGTTAGAGTTAGTAAAATCACAACTGGGTGAAGCATAAGATTAAACACTCCTGTTGCTATTGGTGACCATCCAAGAAGAGTTTCCCACCAATGGTGTTCTCCATCCTTCTATACTCTTTCCAAGACACGGTGTCTCTCTTCTGTATCATGATGAATGGTGTTTAGAGTTTTGTGTCCATTGTTTCGGACGCGTTCTAGCAGTTGACACAGGTCATCGTGTTGTAGTAGTTTCTTCACCAATGTAAGATTCATTCTGATGGGAGTAGGCAATAAATCTTGACTTAATGTATAATTAGATTCTAATAATTAATAAGATGTAACAGGAGCTGAATAATTAAAGTCGCATCCCATAATTTTAGTGAAGTTAACAAACACAAATATTTGAGTGGTTGCTTGTATCTACAGTAATGTTATCTACGAATATAAAATCACAAAGGGTTCTCATACAAACACATCCTTTTCCAATATATACAAGTACAGTTTCAGGGACTTAATCGGGATGTATTTCAAAGTGACAAACATTTTGTTCAGTGTCAAGACATATGTCTTGGGCTTTGATGGTGTTACTCTCACAAATAAATCCTTGTTGTTGCCGTACAATGCATGCATTAACATCAACAGTTTGTAATTCGTTTCCATTTTGTTGGGCCCACACTCTATGTTCTAATGGATAGAGTATGGTTCCATTGCGATTTAATCCTAACGCAATAATTGGGTATATGGTATGTACTGAAGCATTGCGTATGTGTCCTGGTTCCGGCTGGGACAGGGTTAACTTTCTTCCCAGTACCTTGGGGGGTGTGCTGTGTTTTGGGTTTGGTATGAGAGGAGCGTTGATGGCCCATTGATGCTTTGGTTGTTGCTGGGTGGTGCTTGCACCAGGGACTTCTTGTTTCTCTTTTCGGCCTCCCATGCCCTGCCAAGTGCAGGGGAAGCTGTGGGGGGTGGGGAGCATAGCCGGGGTGGTTGACCCAGCTGGCCAATGGGGTATTCTATACTATATGACGTCATGCTCAGTATAAAAAACAGGGGTGGTGGGGGGTCTCGCCCCCATTCGTGACGTAGTCAGCGGTTGGTGAGCAGTTGCATTACCTGCTTTGTTTATTCTGCTATTGTTGTTGTTCTCATTGTTATTATTACTGTTCTACTTCGTTTTATTCCAATTATTAAACTGTTTTTATCTCAACCCGCGAGTTTTCCTACTTGTGCCCTCCCGATTCTCTCCCCCAGAGGTGGGGGGTGAGCGAGCAGCTGCCTGGGGTTTATTTGCTGGCTGGGGTTAAACTACGACAGTATGGTTAAGACAAAAGCTGTTGTCTTGTTATTGATGGGGTCATAAGTGAAATTGACTAAATACCACCAGGATTGGAATTCTTTCTCAAATTTAGTTGCATTATCCCAAATTACCTTTCAAATTTCAGTGGGTAAGGTGCCCTCTTTGTTGTCCGAAAAGCGGATTCGAGCCCGGCGTGCAAGTAACCAATTCCACACGCTCAGGAGAGATATTGTTTTATTCAGGCCTGGGTGCTCGGTGGACTTGCCACAAATCAAGCACACACGGTCTAATCACCTTTCTGCTTATATCCATGCTTCTCATGCATATTTTAAGTTTCTCTTTTACATATTCATTGAATTTCTGAGAACTAATTATAATATTACATCATCCTAGACACATGCGCACTAAAGTCTTTGGGGTCTTCTTGAGGGTCTCGAGTGGTCTCCGGTGGTCGGCAGGGTAGTGAACTCTTCGTGAACCTGTTCCTTTCTTCCCTTATAAGGTCGAGGTTTGTCTCCGAGCCACGTCTGGATCACGTTCATTTATGGTTCTTGATTTTAAGGTTAATCTTTACTAGGGTCTAACAATACTACACACCTGCAAACACAATACCTAATTTTTTAAGCATCAAATCTTCATTGTTTTAAAATTACAGAAACGAACAGAACAGTATGCAATGTTTGAAATTACAAAACGAACAAACTATACCTACTACATCATCTTCACCTTCCCTTATAATTGCTGCTACCATAGATTGCATCCACAGTTGAGCTTGGATACAACTGAGAGCTAGAGAAATTTTTTTTTGGGCTGCACCAAGTGCATGCACAATCATTTGATGGTCCCTTTCATTAATTCTTTCCCACTGAGGCAGTATATCAGATGAGAGCCATTGGTTAGTTCCCAATGCTAATAGAGAAGACTGCAATGGGTGTAAGCAGCATTGTTAGGGTTTGAGGTAGTAACATGAACACAGCACTTCCGTTTGTCATCCTGCGGGGTGCTGTAAGAGAAAAACAGAGACTTGTTTCAGTGGGGAGAGTCCAAACAGGTTACCCCGTTAAAAAGAAGGAAAAACCATCGTGCAGTAATTCTATATTTTGTATCACTGCTATCAGTAGCTTCCCAGGCAAGTGGGCCACGAGGTTTAGTTAAAGTCATAGGCACAGTATTGATGGATGGTAGATTGACCATCACAGGTTGTCCTGGCTGTAATGTTGTCAGATATTCTCTTTTCCCAGTAGGTGGAATGCTAAACTCATTTTTTTCAAAGAATGCTCACTTACAGGGCTTCCAGTAGGCCCATATGGATTATTTAATTGATGGAGTACTTTGGTAAGTCTAGTATCCCATTGAGCCTCATGTGGTTTGAGATTCCTTTTCAATAAGCCATTAGCTCTTTCTACCATTCCATTTGATTGAGGGTAGTATGGGGTGTGGAATACCCATTTAATTCCCTCTTGTCTTGCCCAATCTTGCACTTCTTTACATGAAAAATGTGAGCCATTATCACTTTGGATAACATCAGGAGTAGGTAGATTTGAGAACCAAGACAATAGCCCTCGCACTGTTTTTCGCCCATCGGCTTTCCGACACTTAGTCACCATAAGGAAGCCTGAGACTACTTCCACTCCTGTGAGGATGTATCGATATCCCGCAAAGGATTCGAATGGTCCGATATAATCAATTTGCCATGTAGACCAAAAAGTTTTCCCTTCATTGATATGTAGAGGTGGTGCTTTAGCAGGATGATCTGCTCGTAATTTCAATCTACACTGAGGACATTCTGTAAGAATAGTTTCACAAGTTTTTCTGTTTATAGGCCAGCCTTTACTCTGTGCAGCAAAGTAAAGTTCTTCTTTACCTGTGTGGCCTAGGTTTTGATGTAACCATTCTCCCAATCGATACCACTCAGGATTTAAGGTGATTTTCCTAATTTTTGTTAGCTCATCTACCTTTTGATTCCACTTTGTGGCTGGTTGATTATCCTTAGCATGAGCTTTTACCCATCCCATCTTGAAAGGTGTTTTCCTGGCTATATCTAGTAATAATTGCCAATCTTTGTTTCTCCAAACTGGGGATCTATTTACTTCCCAGTTCAAGGTTTCCCATTGACAGAGCCACTGTGTGGCACCAGCCCACACAGCATAATGTTGTCCGAAAAGCGGATTCGTGCCCGGCGTGCAAGTAACCAATTCCACACGCTCAGGAGAGATATTGTTTTATTCAGGCCTGGGTGCTCGGTGGACTTGCCACAAATCAAGCACACACGGTCTAATCACCTTTCTGTTTATATCCATGCTTCTCATACATATTTTAAGTTTCCTTGTTACATATTCATTGAATTTCTGAGAACTAATTATAATATTGCATCATCTTAAACACATGCGCACTAAAGCCTTTAGAGTCTTCTTGGGGGTCTCGGGTGGTCTCTGGTGGTTGGCAGGGCAGTGAACTCTTCATGAACTTACTTCCTCTTTACCTTATAGGGTCGCAATTTGTCCCTGAGCCATGCTTGGACCACGTCTGTTTATAGTTTCCATAGCTAAAATTAATTATCACTACTTTTAAAACACACACCTGTTAGTTACCTAACTTCTAAGCAACAAGTCTTCATTGTTTAAAATTACAGAAGCGAGCAATATAGAATCCACAACAAACTAAACTATCTATCACCATAGTGTTCTTAAATTAAAACATATACATCTTGATCTCCTCCAATCAAACACCCACTCACTAGTTTCATCATTCTGGTTTCTTATTAACTGGTCTTTTAACCCAGTTCTGCATGAGGGCTATACACGGGATGATAACACTTTGAAGATTAATGTTGATTAAGATTAACATTAACAATAAGAGTCTACATATATGATTTTTGCTCCATTCTGTGATGCCAAAACAACTGCTCTTATTTCTCCTACTTGTGCACTGCCTTCACCTTCCTCTATTACTTTTTTGCCGGTGGTAATATCTAACGCAACGGCCTTATATTGCCATTTACCATTTACCCTTTTTGCTGAATCATCTGTAAACCAAATGTTTTCTGTTGGTGTACCCTCAGTGAGGGGCGGTGCATCCAGAATGGGTGAAGGTTTAAAAGGTTGTTGTAACGCTAAAGGGTCTGTGTTTATGGGCATCTGTGTCGTGGTTTAACCTGGCAGGCAGCCAAATACCACGCAGCCGCTCACTCACTCCCCCCACCCCCAGCGGGACGGGGAGAGAATCGGAAGGGTAAGAGTGAGAAAAACTCGTGGGTTGAGATAAAGACAGTTTAATAGAACAGGGAAAAAAAGGGATAATAATAATGATAATGATAAAATATACAAAATGAGTGATGCACAATGCAATTGCTCACCACCCGCGCTGACCGATAACCAAGTAGCAATCGCTACTTCCTGGATCACGCCTACCATTCATATACTGAGCATGACATCACATGGTATGGAATACCCCATTAGCCAGCTGGGCTGGCTGTCCTGATTATGTTCCCTCCCACCTTGTGTACCTAGCTCAGTCAGTAGGCACGGGAGCTGTCCTTGGACTAGGAGGGCACTTAGCAACAACTGAAAACATCAGTGTGTCATCAACATTCTCCTCATACTAAATCCAAAACACAGCACTAGGAAGAAATTTAACCCTATCCCAGCCGAAACCAGGACAGTATCCACCCCTTATTCCATACCATTTACGTCGTGCTTAGGTCTCACATCTTTTTTTAATACATTTCAATTAACCACCACTATCTTTCTTTATATATACACACATATATATATATGCACGCACAGATATCATTCCCTCAGTCTATGGATTATCCCTCTAAAATGTCCACTGAGTTCATTTAGTCCATGACTTTGGGCTCCATCTGTTATAACAGTCTTTCAGGGCCGAAGAGATGGTGTGCGGTGTTGGGCTGTTGCATCCTGAAGCCAGTTCTCATTTCGGTACTGCTGCGCTCGTCCAGTTCTATCATCGTTGCACTTTGCTCGGTTTCATCGGAGTTAGTTCATTCTTCACTAATCTGGGTGATTTTCACTGCTATACCACTGCTATATCATAGAAATAATGATATACAATATCATGTAACAGTTGACATCAAAATTCAGTTCATTGGCTATTTTCACCCAAAATCAAATCCCCTTGAGGTACACACCGGACCTCCCCATCCTTTCGCATCACCCACCAAGTGCACCCAGGTCCTTGAGCAAAAGCAATCCCACGGATGGGTTTTCCCTTGCCAGAGGCAGGAGTAACACAGACTCTCTTCCCCAGCATATTCTTTATGTGCACGACAGGGACTTTATCTCCATCTACAGTACGTAAGAGTCTTGACTGGGCAGGGCCAGCTCGATTGGCAGATCCCCTGGTATTGTCTAACCAGGTGGCCTTTGCTAAATGTGTGTCCCAATGTTTGAATGTCCCACCACCCATTGCTCTCAGCGTAGTCTTTAGCAGCCTGTTGTATCGTTCCATTTTCCCAGAGGCTGGTGCATGGTAGGGGATGTGATAGACCCACTCAATGCCATGATCTTTGGCCCAGGTGTCTATGAGAGTGTTTCGGAAGTGAGTCCCGTTGTCTGACTCAATTCTTTCTGGGGTGCCATGTCACCACAGGACTTGCTTTTCAAGGCCCAGGATGGTGTTCCTGGCGGTGGCATGGGGCACAGGGTATGTTTCCAGCCATCCGGTGGTTGCTTCCACCATGGTGAGCACATAGCGCTTACCGTGTCGGGTTTGTGGGAGTGTGATATAATCAATCTGCCAGGCCTCCCCATATTTATATTTCAACCATCGTTCTCCATACCAAAGAGGCTTTAGTCGCTTGGCTTGTTTGATTGCAGCGCACGTTTCACATTCGTGGATAACCTGTGCAATAGTGTCCATGGTTAAGTCCACCCCTCGATCACGAGCCCATCTATATGTTGCATCTCTTCCTTGATGGCCTGACGCGTCATGGGCCCACCAAGCTATAAATAATTCACCCTTATGTTGCCAGTCCAGATCCACCTGGGCCACTTCAATCTTAGCAGCCTGGTCCACCTGCTGGTTGTTTTGGTGTTCTTCAGTGGCCCAACTCTTGGGCACGTGAGCATCTACGTGACCTACTTTTACAGTCAGGTTCTCTACCCAGGCAGCAATATCTTGCCACAATGCGGCAGCCCAGATGGGTTTACCTCTGCGCTGCCAGTTGTTCTGCTTCCACTGCTGCAACCACCCCCACAGGGCATTTGCCACCATCCATGAGTCAGTATAGAGATAAAGTACTGGCCATTTTTCTCGTTCAGCAATGTCCAAGGCCAGCTGGATGGCTTTCACCTCTGCAAACTGACTCGATTCACCTTCTCCTTCAGCAGTTTCTGCAACTTGGCGTATAGGACTCCATACAGCAGCTTTCCATCTCCAATGCTTTCCCACAAGGCGACAGGACCCATCAGTGAACAGGGCATATTGCTTCTCATTTTCTGGTAGTTTATTATACAGTGGGGCTTCTTCAGCACGTGTCACCTCCTCCTCTGTGGATATGCCAAAATCTTTGCCTTCTGGCCAGTTCATGATCACCTCCAAGATTCCTGGGCGACTGGGGTTTCCTATTCGGGCCCGTTGTGTGATCAGTGCGACCCACTTACTCCACGTAGTATCGGTTGCATGATGTGTAGAGGGGACGCTCCCTTTGAACATCCAGCCCAGCACCGGCAGTCGGGGAGCCAGGAGGAGCTGTGCTTCAGTACCAACCACTTCCGAAGCAGCTTGAATCCCTTCATATGCTGCCAATATCTCCTTCTCAGTTGGAGTGTAGCGGGCCTCGGATCCTCTGTATCCCCGACTCCAGAACCCTAAGGGTCGACTTCGTGTCTCCCCTGGTGCTTTCTGCCAGAGGCTCCAGGTAGGGCCATTCTCCCCGGCTGCGGTGTAGAGCACATTCTTTACATCTTGTCCTGCCCGGACTGGCCCAAGGGCTACTGCATGAACTATCTCCTGTTTAATTTGTTCAAAGGCTTGTCATTGCTCAGGGCCCCATTTGAAGTCGTTCTTCTTCCTGGTCACTTGATAGAGAGGGCTTACGATCTGACTGTAATTTGGAATATGCATTCTCCAAAAACCCACAATGCCTAAGAAAGCTTGTGTTTCCTTTTTGCTAGTTGGTGGGGACATGGCTGTTATTTTGTTGATCACATCTGTTGGGATCTGACGACGTCCATCTTGCCATTTTATTCCTAAAAACTGGATCTCCTGTGCAGGTCCCTTGACCTTACTTTGTTTTATGGCAAAACCGGCCTTCAGAAGGATTTGGACAATTCTCTCCCCTATCTCAAAAACTTCTTCTGCTGTGTTGCCCCATACAATGATGTCATCAATGTACTGCAGGTGTTCTGGAGCCTCACCCTGTTCCAGTGCAGTCTGGATCAGTCCATGGCAAATGGTAGGGCTGTGTTTCCACCCCTGGGGCAGTCGGTTCCAGGTGTACTGGACGCCCCTCCAAGTGAAAGCAAACTGTGGCCTGCACTCTGCCGCCAAAGGGATGGAGAAGAAGGCATTAGCAATGTCAATGGTGGCGTACCACTTGGCTGCCTTTGACTCCAGTTCGTATTGAAGTTCTAGCATGTCCGGCACGGCAGCACTCAGTGGCGGCGTGACTTCGTTCAGGCCACGATAGTCTACTGTTATTCTCCACTCTCCATTAGACTTTCGCACTGGCCATATGGGACTGTTAAAGGGTGACTGAGTCTTGCTGATCACTCCTTGGCTCTCCAGTCGACGAATCAGTTCATGGATGGGGATCAGAGAGTCTCGGTTGGTGCGGTATTGCCGCCGGTGCACCGTTGTGGTAGCGATTGGTACTTGTTCTTCAACCCTCAGCAACCCCACAACAGAAGGGTCCTCCGAAAGACCTGGCAAGGTGGACAGCTGTTTAATTTCCTCCGTCTCCAGGGCAGCTATACCAAAAGCCCACCGGTACCCTTTTGGGTCCTTGCAACTCACGTACACGTGCCTCTAGGATGAAGGTAGGTTTTCCATCCCACTGCCTCATGTCCTCTCCATGGTCACGCAGGTAAAACCACAGGGTGCCCCGTGGTGTGTACTTTCTATATCCTCTCTCTTGAGGAGAAAAACACTGACTCCTAATGGCTGAGATACTCGTCCGTACAGGTGGAGAATAGGACATATCCTCTTTGAGTTGCTGGACCTCCCGGGACAGTTTCTCCACAGCCGAGACAAGGGAGGAGGAGATAGTTTCTTCAAAATCCCGAAGTCTGCTAACCACCTCATCCACCGTTGGTGCTTCTTCCTCTGCCCAGGATAGTACTGCCAACGAACTGGCATACGATGCTGGTGCGCTCCGTACCAACTTCCGCCACATGGGTCGGGTGCACTGGACGTCATCTGGATCTTTGGGTGTTCGGGCGTCGTCCAGGTCACTATAAACCACCTCCAGCACGCCTAGTTCTCTCAGGTACTGGATACCTCTCTCCATAGTGGTCCATTTGCCTGGGCGATATATAACATCTTCCTTGAAGGGATACCTTTCCTTTACGCCTGACAGCAGTCGCCTCCAGAGGCTGAGGACCTGTGTCCCTTTTCCAATTGCTTTGTCAATACCCGCTCCCCTAGCAAGGTATCCCAGCTGTTTGGCCTCCTTCCCCTCTAATTCCAGGCTACTGGCCCCATTATCCCAGCATCGGAGCAGCCAGATAACAATATGCTCGCCTGGACGACGGCCGAAATTTTTCCGCATATCTCGCAACTCATTCAGGGATAGGGATCGGGTGGTTTCCGTCTCATTTATGAGTTCTTCCTCTTCCTCCTCCCCTCCTCGTGATGGCCCTGCTTTTCCATCATCCTTTTCTACACGACCTGACTTCCGCTTCAAAGATTTCTTCTTCTGTACAGGGGCGACGGATACCAGCGACGGTTGGTCCTCTGGTTCAGCTGTAGTACCCGTCGCGAGGGTTTGGGTAGCTGCAGTGCCTGTTGCGGGGGTTGGAGTAACTGTAGTGACTGTTGCCGGGGTCTGAGTAGCCATAGTGGTTGTCGTGGGAGTTGAAGTAGCCACGGTGCCTGTCGCAGGGGTTTGAGTAGCCACAGTGGGTGTCATGCGGGTTGAAGTAGCTACAGTGCCTGTCGTGGGGGTTTGAGTAGTCACTGTATCTGTTGCTGGGGTTGATCTCTGGACAGTATTCCTGAATAGTTGTTTAACGCTAAACAAGGCCTGAACCACATTCATGAGACATAGCAATATGAACATGCTTGTTTGAACATCCCAAGGATATTCAAAATTCTCAGGGAATATTGTGGACGTCTTCATGAAGAGGATAGAAGAAAAAGGAGTTTCTGAAGATATGGAAGGGAAGGTGAACAAGTGGGAGAAGGTGTCCCATCCTGTCTCCCCCCCTAAATTCATCCTCCGAGGTGAAGACGTAAAAAGTGTAATTATTAATAGTTTCCAAAAGATAGCTCCCAAAGAACAGGAATGATGGCAGTGCTGAGTACAGGCTCGTGACCAATAATTTTATCATAACATAAAGCCAGGTCACACAGTATAGCAAAGCAATGACCTTAATCCATTTCCCAGAGATGACCAACCCCACAGAAAAACTGATAATCAGCAGTATAGACAGCCAGTAAGGTGCTACATACCAAAACTGCAAGAACAGATCCAAAAACTCTGAGAGCAAATAAATCAACATTGTGAACAGCGAGTACTAAACTGATATAATGAATGCTTATAACAAATTTGTTTTAACCCGTTCGGGTCAGATGTGTCGTTATCTCAACCCTTCGAGCCCCACGTTGGGCGCCAAAAAGGACTGTCGTGGTTTAACCTGGCAGGCAGCCAAATACCACGCAGCCGCTCACTCACTCCCCCCACCCCCAGCGGGACGGGGAGAGAATCGGAAGGGTAAGAGTGAGAAAAACTCGTGGGTTGAGATAAAGACAGTTTAATAGAACAGGGAAAAAAAGGGAAAATAATAATGATAATGATAAAATATACAAAATGAGTGATGCACAATGCAATTGCTCACCACCCGCGCTGACCAATAACCAAGTAGCAATCCGTACTTCCTGGATCACACCTACCCTTCATATACTGAGCATGACGTCACATGGTATGGAATACCCCATTAGCCAGCTGGGCTGGCTGTCCTGATTATGTTCCTTTCTTTCCTTATAGGGTCGCAATTTGTCCCTGAGCCATGCTTGGACCACGTTTGTTTATAGTTTCCAAGGTTATTCTTCACTAGAGTCTAACAATGCTTCCAGGATACACAATTTAGACTAGTTACAATTCTACACACCTGCAAACACAACACCTGTTAGTTACCTAACTTCTAAGCAACAAGTCTTCATTGTTTAGAGTTACAGAAGCGAGCAGTATGGAATAGTAGATACTGAACCTACTGCATCACTGTGAGTCACTTACCGAGGATCTGTTGTGGCAAGGAATCTCTCAACCTCGAGGAGTAACCCTGAGAGGCGTCCCTACTCAGGGGGAGATCCTGGCATGCAGCCCGCTGCCATGCAGGAGAGCTCAAAGGGCTCTTGGGCTGCCCACTATTTATGGGGGTAAGATGATTGACCCATTGATCTCCTTGTCCACTGTTTCTTTTTCACTAATGGGGCAATTACTGTAGTTGTTGTTTGGGTCCCTATGATGCAGTAGGTACAGTCTGTTACAGTACCTCTTATTCCATACTGCTCGTTTCTTTAATTCTAAACAATGAAGACTTGTTGCTTAGGAGTTAGGTAACTAGCAGGTATTGTGTTTGCAGGTGTGTAGTATTGTTAGACCCTAGTAATGATTAACCTTGAAATTAAGAACCATAAATGATCGTGGTCCAGACATGGCTTGGAGACAAACCTCGACCTTAGAAGGAAAGAAAGGAACGGGTTCACGAAGAGTTCACTACCCTACCGATCACCAGAGACCACTTGAGACCCTCAAGAAGACCCCAAAGACTTTAGTGCGCATGTGTCTAGGATAATGTAATATTATAATTAGTTCTCAGAAATGTAATGAATATGTAAAAGAGAATCTTAAAATATGTATGAGAAGCATGGATATAAACAGAAAGTTGATTAGACCAGGTGTGCTTGATTTGTGGCAAGTCCACCGAGCACCCAGGCCTGAATAAAACAATATCTCTCCTGAGCGTGTGGAATTGGTTACTTGCACGCCGGGCACGAATCTGCTTTTCGGACAACATTCCCACAACACAATCCACAAATCCACTTTGAGCTGGATGCATCCATCACAACCAGACACATCCATCATGGTTGCCACAGGTGGTTATCGCTTGAGCAGAGTTAAGAGAAAAAGTCAGATCGGGAGCAGGGGGAGCACACCGTCACAACTACAGGGCCCTTATCTCCTCCCACAGTATGTAGGGGTTTTGTTTGGGCAGGACCAGGACGGTTAGCAGATCCTCTGGTGTTAACCAGCCAAGTGGCTTCTGCTAAATTTATATCCCAGTGCTTCCATGCCCCATCATCCAATGCTCTCAACATAGTCTTTAACAGTCCATTATATCTCTCTCAATCTTTCCAGAGGCTTGTGGGTGATAGGGGATGTGATGCACCCACTCAATGTCGTGTCTCTTGGCCCAGGAGTTTATGAGATTATTTCGGAAATGAGTCCCATTGTCTGACTCAATTCTTTCTGGGGTACCATGTCGCCACAAAATTTGCCTTTCAAGGCCCAAGATGGTGTTTCGGGCAGTGGCATGGTTTACAGGGTATGTTTCTAGCCAAACGGCAGTTGCTTCCACTGCTCCCAGTCCAGGTCCACCTGAGATACTTCAATTTTGACAGCCTTGTCTACCTGTTCATTGTTTCGATGTTCTTCAGTGGCGCGGCTTTTGGGCACGTGAGCATCTACATGACTGTCCTGGTTTCGGCTGGGATAGGGTTAAATTTCTTCCTAGTGCTGTGTTTTGGATTTAGTATGAGGAGAATGTTGATAACACACTGATGTTTTCAGTTGTTGCTAAGTGCCCTCCTAGTCCAAGGACAGCTCCCGTGCCTACTGACTGAGCTAGGTACACAAGATGGGAGGGAACATAATCAGGACAGCCAGCCCAGCTGGCCAATGGGGTATTCCATACCATGTGACGTCATGCTCAGTATATGAATGGTAGGCGTGATCCAGGAAGTACCGATTGCTACTTGGTTATCGGTCAGCGCGGGTGGTGAGCAATTGCATTGTGCATCACTCATTTTGTATATTCTATCATTATTATTATTATTATTTTCCCTTTTCTGTTCTATTAAACTGTCTTTATCTCAACCCACGAGTTTTTCTCACTCTTACCCTTCCGATTCTCTCCCCGTCCCACTGGGGGGGTGGGGGTTGTGAATGAGCGGCTGCGTGGAAAATTTGGGGGAGATCCTTTGAGAAAGGAGAAATTAATTGAGTATTGTACTAAATGGTGGCCAATGTATAAATTAGAAGATGAGGTAAAATGGCCAGAATTGGGAACTTTGCAATATAGTACTATCTTGCAACTTATGTTATTTTGTGGACAACCAGGGTAAATGGGATGAGGTCCCTTATGTGGACTTGTTCTTTACCTTGAGAAATGATCATGAAATTCGGAAGAAATGTAAACTTTTAGACTCAGATTCTAATGTGATGATGATGATGATGGAGGACAAGGAACCAAAAACGCATTGTTGTTCTGCTTGTAGTATAGGAAAACAGTGTTTAAAACTAGGAGAAGAGGAAGAAGATGTACAGATGTTGATGGCACCGAGTAAAAATGAAAGTTTTGAAACTGAAGCAAGGGGAAGTAATACATTTAGTCCAATAGCTGGCAGAACTAGGACCCAACAGGGGTCTGTCTTATTAGCACCCCTTCATCAGGCTGTGGACCTAAGGGGGGAACCAGTGTTTGTGAAAATACCTTTTACTACTTCTGATTTGATTAATTGGAAAGAATTGGTAAGATCATATAGAGAAAATCCTGCAAAGGTGCATAGATCTTTTAAGACAATTATTAACAATCATAATCCAGATTGGCAAGATATTCAAATTTTTTTAAATAATTTGTTAACTCCTGAAGAAAAGAGGGTGGTATTGGAAAAAGCTAATATGGAAAACGAAAGAATAAATGCAAGAGAAGGTCCTGCTCATTTTATGCCGACACAGGACCCAAATTGGAATCCTAATAGTAATGATGGGAAATTAATGATAAAACAGTATCAACAATTGATTTTATATGGGGTGAAAAATGGAATATCCCGTCCAAAGAATTTAGCAAAATTAACCCAGATAATTCAAGGGAAAACAGAAGACCCATCCACCTTCTATGAACGCTTATGTGAGGCAGCCAGAAAATGGACGGATTTAGAGCCTGAAAGTGATGAGAACAGGGCAATATTCACTACTTTGTTTGTTGGTTAAGCAGCCCCTGATATTCGAAAGAAATTGCAGAAAGTGGATGGCATTACAGGGATGACTATATCGCAGTTGATTGAGATTGCTTATAAAGTATATAATAATAGAGAAGAAGAAGAAAAGAAAAACCAGGAGAAAGGAAAAATAAAAGATAGGAAGCAGAAAGCTGCTATTCTGGCAGCTGCTTTTGTGAATGCTCAAGGATGTGCTGAAGGTAGGGGAAGAAGATATTTGAAAGGAAGAGGCAGAGGCTATTTAAGGAGCAAAGGTAGAAGACGTGGAAATATATTTAAACAGTCTACTCTGTTAGGGATCAATCAATGTGCTGCATACAAACAAGGACACTAGAAAAATGAGTGTCCAGAGAATAAGAAAGTTGCTGTGATTCGGCCACAGCAAATTCCACCTGAAGCTGATCTACTTATGATGGGAGAGGATTCTGAATGATGGGGACTGGGGGCAGAAAATTATATTCTCCCAGCTGAGCCCCTGGTTCCAGTAAAGCTGGGAAATAAAGCAGTTGATTTTTTAGTGGACACTGGAGCAAAATATTCTGTTATAAATACATGTAAAGGACCAATGAGTAAATTTAATGTACCTAATGTTGGGGTCACGGGAAAGAAAGAGATAAGGCCTTTTTTGAAACCTTTAAAATGTAAAATTGGAGGAAAAACATTGATGCATGAATTTTTATATATACCGGAATGCACCATGCCTCTCTTAGGATGAGATTTATTGAATAAATTGGGAGCACAAATTAACTTTAAAAAAAAGGAAAAATCCAAGTTCATTTTCCTGAAGCTAATGCCTGGCAAGCCCAAGTTTATTTATTACAGACAAACACAGAAGAATCTGAAGAAATACCAGAATAAATTAAAGACGCAGTTTACCCTTTTGTTTGGGCAACAGAAAAACCAGGAAGAGCAAAGAATGTGGAACCGGTAAAAGTTGAATTGAAAACAGGAGTTCAACCGGTAAGAAAGAAACAATATCCTATTAGTATAGAAGCCAGAAAAGGTTTGGAACGATAATAAATAATTTTCTCAAATATGGACTTTTAAGAGAATGTACTCTATCCTTCCAGTGAAAAAGCAATTAGTGGTAGACATTCATCCAGTCCATATATGCTGCTAACAACTATCAGTGAATCAAATGCACATTTCTCAGTTTTAGATTTGAAAGATGCTCTCTTCTGTATACCTCTGGAAGAAAACAGTCAAAAGATTTTTGCCTTTGAAGGGGAAGATCTGTCGACCGGGAGGAGAACTCAGCTCTGCTGGACTGTGCTGCCACGAGGGTTTAAAAATAGCCCAACCATCTTTGGAGCAGCCCTGACCAAGGAATTGGAACAGTGGTCCGGTAAGGAAGATCAAATCACCCTCCTTCAGTATGTTGATGACATCCTATTGGGAGCAGATACTATTGAGATCTGCAAAGAAAAGACTGTTAGCCTCCTAAATTTTTTGGGAATGGCTGGGTACAGGGTGTCAGAGAAGAAAGCACAAATTGCAAAACAAACTGTAATTTATATGGGATTTGAGATTTCCCAAGGACAATGAAGATTGGGAAATAATAGAAAAAAAAGCCATTTGCAAGATGGCACCCCCTCAATCTACAATATCAAGTTCTGTTAGTGGAACAAGATGACATCATTTTGAATTATCGAACAGGTATATGCCAGCAGGCCAGACCTGAGAGATGTCCCTCTCCAGACGCCGGATGAAGAATTATTTACTAATGGAAGCAGCTTTTCTGTGAAAGGAGCAAGGAGGGCTGGCTATGCCGTGGTAACTTTAACCGAAGATCAAGAAGTAAAAGCATTACCTCCAAATACATCCACCCAGAAGGCAAAAATAACAGCTTTGACAAGAGCTTTGTTGTTCATACCCATGGAGCGATATGGAAAGAGCGAAGACTTTTGTCTGCCAGTGGCTCACCTATAAAGTATGGAACAGAGATTTTAAATTTATTGGACTATTACAGTGCAAAAAAAATGATCTAGGATGATGGATTACTTCACATGGACAATGTATAGTAACTCCCGAAATCATGAAGAAATTGATGGTCACAAGCCATGCTGAGACATATATGGGAGTAGAAGCAATGGTCGAGTCAGTAAAACGATATGCAATGGGGACTAAAATATTATTAATTCCTAAAAGCGTGAGTAATAAATGTGAGATTTGTCTTAAAAATAATCCGAAAATACAAATCCGACCCCCTCCTGGAGAGGTAAGGAAAAGCATAACTCCCAGTGAGTATTAGCAAATAGATTTTTCAAAATTACCAAAGTGCAATCAATACCGATATTTATTGGTATTGGTAGATACCTTCTCTGAATGGCCAAAAGCTTTCCCGTGTTGAACCAACAAAGCAAAAGAGGTAACAAAATACTTCTTAAAGGAAATTATTCCAAGATTTGGCATCCCTTTAGGGATGTCCTCGGACAGAGGTCCACATTTTGTGGCAGAGGTTATTAAGAATGTGAGTAAGACACTAAGAAGATCACAGTTTAGTAGACAAGTAGAGAGAATGAACCAAACATTAAAAAGACAAATTTCTAAAACATGTCAGGAAGCTCAGTTGAAATGGACTGAAGCTTTACCACTTGCCTTGTTAAGAATTAGGGTAACCCCGAGAGCTAGAGAAAAAATAAGTCCATTTGAAATTCTGTATGGCAAACCTTATGATGTCAATCTAACAGGAAGGTTTGAACAAATGCACATAATAGGAGAAAAAAAGTGTTAACTGAATATCTCTTGTCTTTGAGTAAAATGGCGAGTTCTTTACACAAATATGTTCTTTTGAGGACACTTTTACCCCTTGAATTTCTGGTACATTCATTCAGTCCAGGAGACCAAGTCTACCTGCGAACATGGAAGGACGACCCCTTTGGAGAAAAGTTGAAAGGACCCTTCCAAGTGTTATTAACAACAAACACTGCTGTAAAATTAGAAGAAATAGACTCTTGGATTCATTACATCAGAATAAAGAAAATACCTCCTAGACCGTGGACATCTACACCTAAGGAACCATTGAAATTAACTTTAAAGCGTACTTGATGAGTCACCGGAGATGTTGCTGAATTATTTGTGATATTTAAAATATTTATTGTTAGAAGGGAAACCAAATTAATTAGGAAATTGTGGGTTTAGGAGTAGAAAATGTGGAGCCTGTTGATATTAATTATGACGATCAGTAAAGCTGAATCCCAATTTCTATTGCCAAAATGGGATAGAAATCGAAATATCTGGGAACTTTTAGCCCGAGAAGTAACCAACATGTCTTCTTTTTGTATTGCAGAACCTAAGTGATAATTCACAGTTAGTTGAGAAGAAAATTCAACAATTAAAGGACTTAACATCTGGATTTAAAGAACGAGAAAGATAAGATCTTTCTTGGTTATTTTCATGGCTTCCAAATTTAAATTAGCTCAAACAGTTATTTTTACTTGCAATACTGGTCGTCACCCTAGCTATAATTACTTGTTGTATGATTCAACGTATGTCTTTTTGTAGACCAAATGCTTATAAGTGAATAATGTGAGACTCATGATGCTCAACATCATAAGTCTCAAAGGGGGGAATTGATGCATAGGTACAGTCTGTTACAGTACCTCTTATTCCATACTGCTCGCTTCTTTAATTCTAAACAATGAAGACTTGTTGCTTAGGAGTCAGGTAACTAGCAGGTATTGTGTTTGCAGGTGTGTAGCATTGTTAGACCCTAGTAATGATTAACCTTGAAATTAAGAACCATAAATGATCGTGGTCCAGACATAGCTCGGAGACAAACCTCGACCTTAGAAGGAAAGAAAGGAACGGGTTCACGAAGAGTTCACTACCCTACTGACCACCAGAGACCACTCGAGACCCTCAAGAAGACCCCAAAGACTTTAGTGCGCATGTGTCTAGGATAATGTAATATTATAATTAGTTCTCGGAAATGTAATGAATATGTAAAAGAGAAACTTAAAATATGCATGAGAAGCATGGATATAAGCAGAAAGGTGATTAGACCAGGTGTGCTTGATTTGTGGCAAGTCCACTGAGCACCCAGGCCTGAATAAAACAATATCTCTCCTGAGCGTGTGGAATTGGTTACTTGCACGCCGGGCACGAATCCACTTTTCGGACAACACCTATCTCAACCATGGTGTCCTCAAATGCAGTTTTGCTCCCTGTCTCAACTATCACGTCCTCAGACATAGTTTGGGTCCCTATCTCAACTATCATGTTTTTAGATGTAGTTTGCACCCCGGTCTCAGTCATGGCATTCTCAGAGGTGGTTTGGGTCCCTGCCTCAACCACAGTCCTCTGATAGTACTGAACTGTGGCTCGGTAGGCACAGGCCAAGCCCCAGTACAGTGCTAGAAGCTGCTGGTTTTCATTGGGGTAGGCAAGGCACCCTTCTATCAGGTGGCGTGTCAGTTTACCAGGGTTACTTGCCTGTTCAGGTGTAAAGTCCCAGGCTATGGGAGGTGATAACTGCCCTAGGCACCTGCCCAAATCCTTCCACACACCCTGCCACCCAGGGACCGGCCGCCTCGGGGCACATTTCAGTATCTCCTCACCCAAAAGGTGGCTTCTCTTACACCAGGATGACACCAGATTCCACAAACCCGACAATATGCCAACAGTGATAATTAGTAGTATTAAACAGCTCACGTAAGGGTGAACAAGGACCTCGGGAGCCTGCATAATAAAACCACCCACATCAATCCCGGATGTGAAAAAATAGGTGTATTCCCTCACCCTCTCCACAAGATAGCTCCCCCAGCACAGTAAGGCCATCAATGCCAGGGCAAAGCACGTAGCCATTGGTTGTATTAACATGTTCCAAATCTCAGCAAAATAAAGAGACAAGCAGTGCAGCCAACAAACTCACACAGAAGCTTGCCACTTAATAACTATTATAGCTATAGCATGCTTAATACAAAACTGCCATTGTCTCGTGCCCCACATTGGGTGCCAAAAAAGGGCTGTGGTGGATTGACCTTGGCTGGCTGCCAGGTGCCCACCAAGCCACTCTATCACTCCCCTCCTCAGCAGGACAGGGAGGGGAGAAAATAAGATGGAAAAAAACTCGTGGGTCAAGATAAAGGCAGTTTAATAAAGAAAAAGCAAAGGCCGTGCGTGGAAGCAAAGGAAAACAAAAGATTTATTCTTGACTTCCCATCAGCAGGTGATGTCCAGCCACTTCCTGTAAAGTAGGGCTTCAGTATGCGAAGCGGTTGCTCCAGAAGACAAATGTCGTAATAATGAATCCCCCCCCCCCTTTCTCTTAGCTTTTATTGCTGAGCAGCCGTCATATGGTATGGAATATCCCTTTGGTCAGTTTGGGTCAGCTGTCCTGGCTATGTCCCCTCCCAAGCTCTTGCCCACCCCCAGCCTACTGGCCTTTGGGTGTGGGGGTGGGGATGTTGGAGAGGCAGCCTTGATGCTGTGGGAGCACTGCTCAGCAGTAGCCAAAACACTGGTGTGTTATCAACACCTTTCTAGTTACAAATACAAAGCACAGCACTATGAGGGCTGCTATGGGGAAAGTTAACTCCATCCCAGCCAGACCCAATACAATTAGTTGTTCTGAAAATGCAATGTGGAAATATGTTAATGTTCCAGTTAAACTATAAATTAGTATAATTTCATTTTTAGTCTTTTGTTTGATGAAACTGCTGAAAAATGAACACATTGTTGCAGGCGGAACTGGTGATACTGACTGTGGTTATGGTTACCTGATGCTTCCACTGCAAGGATCTGCTTTTAGTCACTTAACTGCCAAATACTTAACTTTGTGAGACCAATTTTCCCTGGCTGACTAGGTCACTGGGGATGTAGCTGTAGGGTGGCAGAGCCCAGCAGACAGGCTGAAGGCAGCTGAAACTGGAGAGAACTCAATGGCAAAAGAGGGAAAATAAATGTTAGTGGCAAGAATAAATGGGAGCAAACAGGAGGAGGCACAAGCTCATAATTTTGAAAATAAAGGTCTGTGATATGTTTCCATCCAGATCATGTAGCTGAAAGCAAGAGTCTTGTCTTCTGATGCCAGTAAAGTGTTCCTCCCTGTGTTTTAGTGGCTAGTCTCGTGTTAGAAGATTACAGACAACTTTTGCTGCACGTGATGATCTCAAATTATGCCGTTGCATTGTAAGAAAGTAAAAATCTTAGATGGTTCATGTAGAGGTTTGGTGTGGTTCTCTTATTTCTTGTCTGTATTTTTTACATGTTTTTGCTTTATGTTAAGAGAACATAAAGCTGGTCAGGACGTGCCAGGTTTAACAATAAGCAAGCAAGATGTTGATTTTGGTGGATGTTTCTGAAAACTTTTATCTTAATCTTGGTAACTTATTTCCTTGGAGAAAATGGACCATACTGTGGGCTAACCACAAGGATATGAAGGTAAGTTAATGTTGGTGAAGGGCTCAGTACAAGAGTACCAGAGGCACACTTATGAGGAGGGGAGTAGTTCTGTATTTTGTGCACTGTGTGGATAATGTGTTAAGTAGGTAAAAACAAAATACTGAGTAAGGCAGATGTTCTGTCAGGTGAATGGTATGTGCTCATGCAATTAAAGGCTAATGAGTAACACATGCCTGCAAGGGCTTGAAGGTTGCACAAGCTTGTGTTTCCTGGCCTTCCGTCAGGTTCTGTATTTCTCATCTCGCTTGACCTTAATTTTCTTTGAATACCTTTCTCTTATTGCTTAACAAGGATGGTCCTGATGTTAGAATAGTTTCCTGTTGTATGAAGGGGAAAAATAACATCAAAAAATGGATTAGAAAAAAAGAGATGGAGCTTCTGTAAAATTTTTAGGAGCAAGCACAGTCTTGTGGGTGAAGATGAGGGCATCCTCCAAGTAAACTGGGGTGTAGAAGTGCCCTTACCTAACAGGTGCATCATTGCTAGAGTTGGGCAGGAGGGGGGAAAGGCCAGAGCTCTCCAAGGAGGTGAGGCTGATACTTGACTGAAACGAAATAGAAAGAAGTATGTGCAGCCTGGCTTAACTCATGCATTGGTCAAAACTGGGCAGCTACAGTGTAGGTTAAATCTGTATTTTTCTTCAGCAATTTTTTTTTGTCTGTTTAGCTGCTGTTAGACTTCTGAAAGGCAGATGGTCTCACCTTTGAATTTTTGGCAGATCTTGTGGTACAGAAGCAGCAAGTCAGTAGCAAAAGAACAGGCCCAGAAGCTGCCCCACTTGGGCTCAGAAAGCAGGACATAGACCAAGACACCTTTATCCACCAGGACTCACTCACTGGCTGGCTTCTTCCCTTGGATACCTGATGACAGGTAGTGATTACAGCTGGAGCTGACTTCAAGGAGCGAGGGTAGAGAGGTAAGGCTGGAGCAGAAACTGCTTTAATAGAGAGTGAAAAATAATTTCTAAAGAAATAGCAAGAACAAACAGTGAAGAGGACTATAAAGAGGCACAGCTTGTGGGGCTGGGTGGTGGAAGAGCTCAGTGTTTAGCAGAAACAGCTGAGGAAAATGAAGGATGGACAATTTGGCTCTGCTGAATATAGGGGCTTTGGCAGTGCTACAGCTGCTGATCAGGAGCTGTTTGTTACCTCCCAGGTGGGCCTGAGCTGCCTGGTGGGGCTGGGGGAACAAATCAGTTTCTGGGGGAGAGCCATGAGGGTTGCTGGCAAGGAGAGTATCAGGTTTTGGTGCTGCACTGGCTGTACAGCAGTATGTGCTGGCTGTGTGGGTAGGGGGCTCAGCAGGGTTTGGGTGGGGAAGAAATGTGCCTGGGGGAGGAAAAGCTGCAAGGAGGAGGACAGATGGAAAGCAGTGGCTTACAGCTCTGGGCTGAGCTGGAGGGCTTTGTGGCACAGCTGTACCTGGTGTGGGCAGCGAAGACCTGCAAACCTGGCTCTGGCACTGTGCTGCCTGCAAGCTGGTAAATACAGGATCAGAGTTGCTGTCCAAGTGCTTTAATGGTGTTTAAAGCCCTGTCAAAGAGCAAGTGTAGAAACAAGCAGAGGAAATGGGGGTGAAATAGTTCTGGCGGAGCAGTGAGTTGCTGGGCAGTGTCTCAAGGAGGTGTGTGGACAGGGAGCATGTGGGAAGGCAGCATGCCTAGAGCTGAGCAGAGGAGCCCAGTTCTGCAACTGTTTCAGTGTAAATTGTTTAAGAAAAAAATAGTAAACCCTCCATCTCTGTTATGTGAGGCAACTGTGTTAGGATTTGCCAAACCAGGACATACTGACTTCGTTACCCAGTAAGTAGAAAGCCTCAGCGAAGAAGAAAGTTTTTTTTTTTTATTATCTTTGAAACAGCAGTAATCTTGGCAGAGCTGTGGGGTGACAAGGGACAAATAGTGTTGCTGACTTTATTGGGGGTGAGGGAGAGGGACTGGTGTGGAGGGGTGGATGGTGAGTGGGGTGAGCCCTTGCTGCACAGGGAGCACTGCATGGGGAGCGTGAGTGGACTGAGGAAGGGTATTTCATAATGTCTACTCACATTAGGGGTGCCTGGCAGCAGAAATATGCTGACTGCTGTCATCGTCACGTATCGATGTATGTGGAGTTAATGGTTATGCTTATGGCTGATTTTCCTGGTCATTAATGGCATGGGGAATAGTGGCTTGGCTTGGAGTGCAGGGAGGGGTCTCTGGGCCTTGCTGTGTGGGCATCCAGTTGTCCTCTCTGCTCTTGAGGAAGTTCTCGTTCCCAGGAACTTCTTCAGCATGAGCCTGGTCCTCCTGCAAAGCTCTTCTGTGACTGGCACCTGGATGGTATTATCCCCGCCCCCCCATCCTGCAAGAAAGCTTGACCATGCAGGGACAGTCAGGTCATTTTATCTTTGGCTTACTTTGGCAAAGTTCTAGGGTAACATCAGTCCTTGACCAGGCCAGGGCTGTGCTGGTGGCCTTTCCCTTCCAGCTGCTTGACCAGGGCCTCTGCATGGTGGTCCCTCAAAGGTGCTTTCTGTACTTTTAGCTCTATGCAAAGTGATGGAAGTCTGGGCTTTGGGGGGAGCTCTAGTGACTCCAGGGAGAAAAGACCCTTGTGTGGTCAGAGAGAACAGAGGTGAGCTGCTGATGCTCGTTTCTGAAGTATCTGATCCCCAAGAGGAAGAAGCTGCTCAATGTTGTGTAGCCCAGACCTCAGAGCAGTTGGCACCAAGGACCTAAAAGACCAGTGTGATAGGAAGAAAAGTGAATGGCTCCATGCGGTGCAGAAGCAGTATTGTTCAGCCAAGAGAACAAGCTTCCCAATCAATGGTCTTGTTTCTGTTTTCTTACTTCTAAATAGTATCTTCTGACCGTTTCACTCTTCACTTCCTATTCCTAATTATTAACTTGTTATCTTGTGTCTCTCTCCATCTTTCACAATCTGTGGGTTCTGATAATTGCCTCTGGCTATTGCAGATCTTCACTGTATAATGTCTCTAAGGTATAACCTACTCTGCCCATTTATCTCCAGGTTTTTTCACTGGGGCTATTCTCATCCACCCAGCTCTCAAGTCAGCAGCAGCATCTCTGGCCTCAGCACGGTGCTGCCCCACTTGTCTCAGGGTGATGCTGCACAGGTTGTTCTCCCATCTTTGATCCTCTCTGGCTCCTTCCATGTATCTCCTGCCACTGATTATGTTGAACGTGCTTTTGAGCCCCCTGTACCATAGACACTACCACCCAATGTGTCACTTTTCACTTGACTTCAAGAGGATGGCATCTGCCTTTGGCCAGTGATGCTGGATTGTGTCATCCATGTGGTCAGTTTTGAAAAGGGCATCCTTTTACTTTCTTCCATGCTGTCTCTGGAGGTCAGTGAAATTTCATCATTCTCTTCCTTCCTAGAGATGGTGTCTGACAACCCCCCTGCAACCTTCCAAAATGAAATGAAGTAAAATGTGGAGCCTTGACAAGTCAGGCTGCTCTGGTCTCTGCCTGGCTCTCAGACTGTATTGCACGTGAATGCCCTCTGCTCCCCCATTGGTCTTTCTCTCGTAAGCAGTTTTTCCTAGTGTCTGTACGTTGTCTGGTATATTAAGGTTCTGGCCCTGGACCTACAGCTTCTAACAAGTACAGTAACACAAATAATGGATGCTGAGGCTGATAAGAACAATATTGCAACAGTTGAAATTTCTTCCTGAAAATTTCAAAACAATAGGATGTCATATATTGTCTACTCTAGTGCTGCTGAGGGCACTAGCATCCTGTTAGCTCGTATCTAGGTATGTATTAACTGGGTCATATCAATGTCCCTTGAGCAGAAGTTTCTAGATCATAGAATAGTTTGGGTTGGAAGGGACCTTTAAAGGTCATCTAGTCCAACCCCCCTGCAATGAGCAGGGACATCTTCAACTAGATCAGGTTGCTCAGAGCCCCGTCCAACCTGACCTTGAATGTTTCCAGGGATGGGGCATCTACCACCTCTCTGGGCAACCTGTTCCAGTGTGTCACCACTCTCATTGTAAAAAATTTCTTCCTTACATCTAGTCTAAATCTACCCTCTTTTAGTTTAAAACCATTCCCCCTTGTCCTGTCGCAACAGGTCCTGCTAAAAAGTTTGTCCCCATCTTTCTTATAAGCCCCCTTTAAGTACTGAAAGGCTGCAATAAGGTCTCCCCGAAGCCTTCTCTTCTCCAGGCTGAACAACCCCAACTCTCTCAGCCTTTCTTCATAGGAGAGGCGTTCCAGCCCTCTGATCATTTTTGTGGCCCTCCTCTGGGCCTGCTCCAGCAGGTCCATGTCTTTCTTGTGCTGGGGACTCCAGAGCTGGATGCAGTACTCCAGGTGGGGTCTCACCAGAGCAGAGTAGAGGGGCAGAATCACCTCCCTCGACCTGCTGGCCACGCTTCTTTTGATGCAGCCCAGGATACGGTTAGCTTTCTGGGCTGCGAGCGCACATTGCTGACTCATGTCCAGCTTTTCATCCACCAGTATCCCCAAGTCCTTCTCGGCAGGGCTGCTCTCAATCCCTTCATCCCCCAGCCTGTATTGATACTGGGGGTTGCCCCGATCCAGGTGCAGGACCTTGCACTTGGCCTTGTTGAACCTCATGAGGATCACACGGGCCCACTTCTCGAGCTTGTCCAGGTCCCTCTGGATGGCATCCCATCCCTCAGGCGTGTCGACCGCACCACTCAGCTTGGTGTCGTCTGCAAACCTGCTGAGGGTGCACTCGATCCCACGGTCTATGTCATTGATGAAGATATTAAACAGTACTGGTCCCAATATGGCCCGCTGCGGGACACCACTCATCACTGATCTCCATTTGGACATTGAGTCATTGACCACTACCCTCTGGATGCGTCCATCCAACCAATTCCTCACCCACCGGACAGTCCACCCATCAAATCCATACCTCTCCAGCTTAGAGAGAAGGATATTGTGGGGGACCGTGTCAAAGGCCTTACAGAGGTCCAGATAGATGACATCTGTAGCCCTTCCCATGTCTACTGATGTAGTCACTCCATCGTAGAAGGCCACTAGGTTGGTCAGGCAGGACTTGCCCTTGGTGAAGCCGTGCTGGCTGTCTCGAATCACCTCCCTGTCCTCCATGTGCCTTAGCGTAGCTTCCAGGAGGATCTGTTCCATGATCTTCCCAGGCACAGAGGTGAGGCTGACTGGCCTGTAGTTCCCCGGGTCTTCCTTTTTTCCCTTTTCCAGTCAGCGGGAACTTCACCGGACTGCCATGACTTCTCAAAGACGATGGATAGTGGCTTAGCAGCTTCATCCGCCAGTTCCCTCAGGACCCGCGGATGGATCTCATCGGGTCCCATGGACTTGTGCACCTTCAGGTTCCTTAGATGGTCTTGAACCTGGTCTTCTCCTACAGTGGGCGGCTCTTCATTCTCCCAGTCCCTGCCTTTGCTTTCTGCAGCTTGGGCGGTGAGGCTCGAGCACTTGCCGGTGAAGACCGAGGCAAAAAAGTAATTGAGTACCTCCGCCTTCTCCATATCCCGGGTAACCAGGTGTCCTGTTTCGTTCCAGAGAGGCCCCACATTTTCCCTAGTCTTCCTTTTATCCCCGACGTACCTATAGAAGCTTTTCTTGTTGCCCTTGACGTCCCTGGCCAGATTTAACTCTATCAGGGCTTTAGCTTTCCTAACCTGATCCCTGGCTGCTCGGACAGTTTCTCTGTATTCCTCCCAGGCTACCTGTCCTTGCTTCCACCCTCTGTAGGCTTCCTTTCTGTGTTTGAGTGTGTCCAGGAGCTCCTTGTTCATCCATGCAGGCCTCCTGGTGTTTTTGCCCGATTTCCTCTTTGTTGGGATGCATCGCTCCTGAGCTTGGAGGAGGTGATCCTTGAATATTAACCAGCTTTCTGGGGCCCCTCTTCCCTCCAGGGCTTTGTCCCATGGCACTCTACCAAGCAGCTCCCTGAAGAGGCCAAAGTCTGCTCTCCTGAAGTCCAGGGTAGTGAGCTTGCTGCGTGCCCTCCTCGGTGCCCTAAGGATCTTGAACTCCACCATTTCATGGTCACTGCAGCCAAGGCTGCCCTTGAGCTTCACATTCCCCACCAGCCCCTCCTTGTTGGTGAGAACAAGGTAGTTGTGCCTGTGGGCTCCAGGAACCAGAAGAGGGTGCTGGAGATCTTTGCTCTCTCTAATCTCTGCTCCTGCTCTACTCACAGATTTTGTGTAACTGTTATTATTTTGGTTAATATTTTTGTGGTTTTGTTTTTCTAAACTAGTGTAAGTATTCTAGTTTTTGATACTTTACTGTGCCAGCCCCTAAATGCAGAGACAATTGTACTGTTCATAGAACTGCTCTGCTTTGGTAAAATTTGTAACTATACTTGTGAAACCACTGATAGAACTGCCTATTGCAGGTTGGAGTTTGGCTAGAGATGTTCTTAAGCAGAACAGCCTGCATGTATAGATATACTGTAAATCAAGGAGGGAAACACAGTCTGTTATATTTTTAGCTACACAAATTCTGTGCATACACAAACATTTGTTTAAAGAGAAGCTGGGAACAAAATCAGTTGCATTCTCTGTTCTGCCATGATTCTTCCCTGGAGTAAATCTCCTATTTGAAGATTGCTGGTTGCATTCATGTGCTGCAGTGATGCTGTCTCAAACTCTTTTGATCAAAACTTGGCCTCTTTTCAGAGAGGCCTTGGTATTTACCAGTGTTCACAATAGGACAGGCATATCTTTGTTTTTTTTAAAAAAAAAAAGTTAAAATGGACAACAGAAAAAGGCTTATTCTGATTTATTCAGCATAAAAAGCTGACAGTAGGGGACAGCAAAGAAATAGTTGAGATGTGCTCTCATTTACGTAGTTGCAGCTAGAGCGCTTCTTGTTGCAGTTGGGATGAGATGGCTTTTTACAGTAAACCTCTGCAACTTGCAGCTCACTTAAAGAAGTTTTCCACTGGATTTTTATAAGATGTGTTGTTTTTTTTTTTTCCTCTCTCCTGTACTGCAGTTCTGATGCTAACATGTGCTTGTTGGAAGTGAGCCATTGGTAGTTATAACAAGTTTTTGCAGCTTTTGGACAAAACCTTCAGATCTGGGTGGCTAGCATGAAGCACCTTTATTTTGATGTGTAATTGCCTCATTTTTCATAGATGGAGAGCAACCCCATTCCTGTTCATCAGTAGGAGTAACAGATAGTTACTATTGTTGAAAACAGGACTTCACGACTGGGTTTTAGACTTATAATTAAAAAGCAGTTTTGTTTTAACTATCCAGACCTAAGTGAGATAGGGAATAAGTTGTATTAAAATGCTAGCCTGTCTCTGGGATGTGAGATGATACTCTACCTCTCTTGCTCAGGGAGGACAGCACTTCTCACTAGTTTCTTCTGTTATGCTAATTGGGTAAAAGATGCTGCAGGTGTTTGAGTCCTGGGTAAAATGCCCTCACGTTCCCAGGTCACATGTATGTTTGCAGTTGTGGATGCATCCTCCTGCTGTAGGGAATGGAGATGTGTGGGGCTAGAAAACTGCTTAAAGATTTTTATAAATAAAAATCAAAGGCTACGTGTGTAATGGAGGTTGTGCACTTACACAGTACAAAGCTTTTTTTTTAATGGTAAGACTTTGGGGATTCATGGAACCTGCTAGCTGGATTTTATCCTGGGATCAGTTCAACTGAAATAAAGCTGCCTGCTGCTGTCTCAAACTCCATGGAAACAGCAGGAGTTGCCCATCCAAGAGGGGAGAAATAAATCCACAGGTCTCATTCTTGTTACTTCTATAGTGGAGGAATTATTCCCCCATCTGCCCACCCCTCAATTTCAGTTAAGGTGATACTCAGAGTTTTTGCTATACCTCTCATACAAAACCTTCATTTTGTTCACCATTTAAATCAGGGCCTAGATTTCTCACTCCTTTGGGGAAAAAAAAAACCAAACCAAAAAACAACCCACCTACCCAACCACAAAACCAACCAAACAAAAAAACACCAAGCAAAAAACCCTCCAAAACACAACAAATAAACAAATACACCTGCAAACAGTTATTTAAAAGAAGCCCTTTGCCCTCATCTTCCACCACTTCAATTGCTTTTTTTACCCTATAAGAAGAGCTTGGGTGTTTCTCTTCTGCCCTTTGCTTCAGCAGCAATATCATACAGCGTTTCAAATTTAAGAATTTCTTCTTATTATGCCAGAGGTAGAGCAGATCATATCTTTCACACGATGATTAAAGCGTCTTTTCTAGGAAAGAACGCTATGTAGCCTATCTCGCTCAACAGGTAAAAACAATATAAAGAGCAGGCCAAAATGTGAGGGATCGGGTTGCTAAGGCAGTAGGTGTTTGAGTGAAGACACTAGGTGTACTCACCACTGTTTTCTAGAGGAACTGGACAACAGAGCAAGGTGAAATATGGGAGAACTGAACAACTGTTGTGGTTTAACCCTAGCCAGCAACTAAACACCACATAGCCGCTCGCTCACTCCCCCCACCTCCGGTGGGATGGGGGAGAGAACTGGAAGAGTAAAAGTGAGAAAACTCGCGGGTTGAGATAAAAACAGTTTAATAACTGAAATAAAATAAAGTAAAATAGTAGTAATAATAATAAAAGAATATACAAAGCAAGTGATGTACAATGCAATTGCTCACCACCTGCTGACTGATGCCCAGCCCGTCCCCAAGCAGCGGTCATGCCCCCTGGCCAACTCTCCCCAGCTTATATACTGAGCATGACGTCATAAGGCATGGAATACCCCGTTGGCCAGTTGGGTTAGCTGTCCTGGCTATGCTCCTTTCCAGCTTCTTGTGCACCTGGCAGAGCATGGGAAGCTAAAAAGTCCTTGAGTAACGTAAGCACTACTTAGCAACAACTAAAACATCAGTGTGTTATCAATATTATTCTCATTCTAAATCCAAAACACAGCACTAGGAAGAAATTTAACCCTATCCCAGCCAAAACCAGGACAGTATCCACCCCCTATTCTGTACCATATACGTCATGCCCAGGTCTCACATTTTCCAATACATTCCAATTAATCACCACCACCTTTCCTGTCTTTTGATATTGTCCTGATTTTGGCTGCGATAGAGTGAATTTTCTTCCTAGTGCTGTGTTTTGGATTTAGTATAAGAATGTTGATAACACACTGATGTTTTTAGTTGTTGGTAAGTAGTGATTATGATAGTCAAGGACTTTTCAGCTTTCCATGCTCTGCCAGGTGCACAAGAAGCTGGGAGGGAGCATAGCCAGGACAGCTGACCCAAACTGGCCAATGGGGTATTCCATACCATATGATGTCATGCTCAGCATATAAATAGGGGGCGTGGCCCAGGATGTAGCGATCGCTACTTGGTTATGGGTTGGCGGGTGGTGAGCAATTGCATTGTGCATCACTCATTTTGTATATTCTAACATCATTATTATTATTATTATTATCCCTTCCTTTTCTGTTCTATTAAACTGTCTTCATCTCAATCCACGAATTTTACTTTTTTTTTATTCCCCGATGCTCTCCCCCATCCCACTAGGGACAAGGGGAGTGAGCGAGCGGCTGTGTGGTGTTTGGCTGCCTGCCGGGTTAAACCACAACAGATATATACACACAGATATCATTCCCTTAGTCTATGGGCCATCCCTCTAAAATGTCCATTGAGTTCATTTAGTCCATGACTATGGGCTCCATCTGTCATAACAGTCCTTCAGGGCAGGAGAGATGGTGTGTGGTGTTAGACTGTTGCATGCTGAGGCCAGTTCTGGTTCCATTATCGCTGTGCTCGTCCGGTTCTATCATCGTTGCACTTTGCTCAGTTTCATCGGAGTTCAATCTTCATTAATCTGGGTGATTCTTACTGTGTTACCATCGATATGACATATAGCAAACATAGAAGTGATGACATAGAGTATTATATAGCAATTAATATAATAAAATTCAGTTCATTGGCTATTTTCACCCAGAATCAAATCAGATCCCCTTGAGGTACACACCGGACTTCCCCATCCTTTCGCATTACCCACCAAGTGCACCCAGGTCCTTGAGGAAAAGCAATCCCACGGATGGGTTTTCCCTTGCCTGAGGCAGGAGTAACCCAGACTGTCTTCCCCAGCATATTTCTTATGTGCACGACAGGGACTTTATCTCCATCTACAGTACGTAAAAGTTTAGATTGGGCAGGGCCAGCTCGATTGAAAGATCCCCTGGTGTTGACTAACCAGGTGGCTTTTGCTAAATGTGTGTCCCAATGCTTGAATGTCCCACCACCCATTGCCCTCAGTGTAGTCTTTAGCAGCCCGTTGTATCGTTCCATTTTCCCAGAGGCTGGTGCATGGTAGGGGATGTGATAGACCCACTCAATGCCATGATCTTTGGCCCAGGTGTCTATGAGGGTGTTTCGGAAGTGAGTCCCGTTGTCTGACTCAAGCCTTTCTGGGGTGCCATGTCGCCATAGGACTTGCTTTGCAAGGCCCAGGATGGTGTTCCGGGCAGTGGCATGGGGCACAGGGTATGTTTCTAGCCATCCTGTGGTTGCTTCCACCATGGTGAGCACATGGCGCTTGCCTTGGCGGGTTTGTGGGAGTGTGATATAATCAATCTGCCAGGCCTCCCCATATTTCTATTTCAACCATCGTCCTCCATACCAAAGAGGCTTTACTCGCTTGGCTTGCTTGATTGCAGCGCATGTTTCACATTCATGGATAACCTGTGCAATAGAGTCCATGGTTAAGTCCATTCCCTCGATCACGAGCCCATCTATATGTTGCATCTCTTCCTTGATGGCCTGAGGTTTCATGGGCCCACCAAGCTATAAATAATTCACCCTTCTGTTGCCAGTCCAGATCTACCTGAGCTACTTCAATCTTAGCAGCCTGGTCCACCTGCTGGTTGTTTTGGTGCTCTTCAGTGGCCTGACTCTTGGGTACGTGAGCATCTGCGTGACGTACTTTTACAGTCAGGTTCTCTACTCGGGCAGCAATATCTTGCCACAATGCAGCAGCCCAGATGGGTTTACCTCTGCACACTGGCTCGATTCACCTTCTCCTTCAGCAGTTTCTGCAACTTGTCATATAGGACTCCATACAGCAGCTTTCCACCTCCGATGCTTTCCCACAAGGCGACAGGACCCATCAGTGAACAGGGCATATTGCTTCTCATTTTCTGGTAGTTTGTTATACAGTGGGGCTTCTTCAGCACGTGTCACCTCCTCCTCTGGGGATATGCCAAAATCTTTGCCTTCTGGCCAGTTCGTGATCACTTCCAAGATTCCTGGGCGACTGGGGTTTCCTATTCGGGCCCGTTGTGTGATCAGTGCGACCCACTTACTCCACGTAGCATGGGTTGCATGATGTGTAGAGGGGACGCTCCCTTTGAACATCCAGCCCAGCACCGGCAGTCGGGGTGCCAGGAGGAGCTGTGCTTCAGTGCCAACCACTTCCGAAGCAGCTCGAACCCCTTCATATGCTGCCAATATCTCCTTCTCAGTTCGAGTACAATGGGAGTCGGACCCTCTGTATCCCTGACTCCAGAACCCTAAGGGTCGACCTCGAGTCTCCCCTGGTGCTTTCTGCCAGAGGCTCCAGGTAGGGCCATTCTCCCTGGCTGCGGTGTAGAGCACATTCTTCACATCTTGTCCTGCCTGGACTGGCCCAAGGGCTACTGCCTGAACTATCTCCCGTTTAATTTGTTCAAAGGCTTGTCGTTGCTCACGGCCCCATTTGAAGTCGTTCTTCGTCCGAGTCACTTGATAGAGAGGGCTTACAATCAGGCTGTAATCTGGAATATGCATTCTCCAAAAGCCCACCACGCCTAAGAAAGCTTGTGTTTCCTTTTTGCTAGTTGGTGGGGACATGGCTGTTATGTTGTTGATCACATCCGAATTAGCTCATGGATAGGGATCAGGGAATCTCGATTGGTGCGATATTGTCGCCGATGCACTGTTGTGGTAGCAATTGGTACGTGTTGTTCTTCAACCCTCAACAACCACACAGCAGAAGGGTCCTCCGAGAGACCAGGCAAGGTGGACAGCTGTTTAATTTCCTCCGTCTCCAGGGCAGCTATACCAAAAGCCCACTGGTACCCTTTTGGGTCCTTGAAATACCCTCTCCTGAGGTAGTCTATGCCAAGGATGCACGGAGCCTCTGGGCCAGTCACAATGGGGTGCTTCTGCCACTCATTCCCCCTTAGGCTCACTTCGGCCTCCAATACAGTTAACTCTTGGGATCCCCCTGTCACTCCAGAAATACAAATGGGTTCTGCCCCTTTATAGCTTGATGGCATCAGGGTACACTGTGCACCAGTGTCTACGAGAGCCTTATACTCCTGTGGGTCTGATGTGCCAGGCCATCGAATCCACACAGTCCAGTAAACCCGGTTGTCCCTTTCCTCCACCTGGCCGGAGGCGAGGCCCCTCTAGTTCTGGTCATAGTATCCGCTTCTCACTTCTTGCAAACGTGAGTCAAGAATTCCTTCATTACAGTCCAAAGTAAGATCAGCCCTTCTACTCTGTCTGGGGAACTGTTCACTGGAAACTGGACCATCATGAGACAGGTTTTTCCTGAAAACTGGAGCAGTATTTTTCCTGGGAGAACCCCCTTGTGTGATTGTTTTTCCTTGCAACTCACGTACCCGTGCCTCTAGGGTCGAGGTAGGTTTTCCATCCCACTGCCTCATGTCCTCTCCGTGGTCACGCAGGTAAACCCACAGGGTGCCCTGTGGTGTGTACTTTCTATATCCTCTCTCTTGAGGAGAAAAACACTGACTCCTAATGGCTGAGATACTGGTCCGTACAGGTGGGGAATAGGACCTATCGTCTTTGAGTTGCTGGACCTCTCGGGACAGTTTCTCCACAGCCGAGACAAGGGAGGAGGAGATAGTTTCTTTGAAATCCCGAAGTCTGCTAACTAAGACATCCACCGTTGGTGCTTCTTCCTCTTTCCAGCACAGTACTGCCAATGAACTGGCATACGATGCTGGTGCGCTCCGTACCAACTTCCGCCACATGGGTCGGGTGCACTGGACGTCATCTGGATCTTTGGGCGTTTGGGTGTCGTCCAGGTCACTATAAACCACCTCCAGCACACCTAATTCTCTCAGGTACTGGATACCTCTCTCCATAGTGGTCCATTTGCCTGGGCGATATATAACATCTTCCTTGAAGGGATACCTTTCCTTTACGCCTGACAGCAGTCGCCTCCAGAGGCTGAGGACCTGTGTCCCTTTTCCAATTGCTTTGTCAATGCCCCCTTCCCTAGCAAGGGATCCCAGCTGTTTGGATTCCTTCCCCTCTAATTCCAGGCTACTGGCCCCATTATCCCAGCATCGGAGCAGCCAGGTAACAATATGCTCGCCTGGGCGACGGCTGAAATCTTTCCGCATATCTCGCAGCTCACTCAGGGATAGGGATTGGGTGGTTTCCGTCTCTTTTATGAGTTCTTCCTCTTCCTCCTCCTCTCCTCGTGATGTCCCTGCTCTTTCATCATCCCTTTCTAAACGACCTTATCTCCGCTTCCAAGATTTCCTCTTCTGTACAGGGGCAACGGATACCAGCAAGGGTTGGTCCTCTGGTTCAGCTGTAGTGCCTGTTGCTGGGGTTTGGGTAGCTGCAGTGCTTGTCATGGGGGTTGGAGTAACTGTAGTGCCTGTTGCCGGAGCTTGAGTGGCTGCAGTGCCTGTTGCAGGGGTTGGAGAAGCTTCGGTGACTGTTGCCGGGGTTTGAGTAGCCACAGGGGTTGCCGTGGGGGTTGGAGTAGCCGCAGTGCCTGTCGTGGGGTTTTGAGTAGGTACCGTGTCTGTTGCTGGGGTTGATCTCCCGCTGCTCACCGCCTCTGAGGCTCGCCGCTCCGCCCTCCCCGACGAGGCACTGCCGTTTGCCCTCCCTCTTTTCTTGTTCCTGAGGGTTGATCTCTGGACAGTATTCCTGAATAGTTGTTTAACCCTAAACAAGGCCTGAACCACATTCAGGAGACATAGCATTAGGAACATGCTTGTTTGAACATCCCAAGGATATTCAAAATTCTCAGGGAATATTGTGGACATCTTTGTGAAGAGGATAGAAGAAAAAGGAGTTTCTGACGATATGGAAGGGAAGATGAACAAGTGGGAGAAAGTGTCCCATCCTGTCTCCCCCTTAAATTCATTCTCCGAGGAGAAAAAAGTGCAATTACTAATAATGTCTAAGAGGTGGTTCCCGAGGTACAGAGATGATGGCAGTGCCAAGTACAGATACCAGATTAGAATTACGACCAATGATCTTATCACCTCATAAAACAGCAGCAAAATGATAATCTTGGCCCAGTTCCGAATAATGATAAACAGCACAAAAGGGAACACATACTGCAAGCAAGGTATTACATGACCCAACATTGAGAGCCAGCCTCACAACTTTGACAGCCAATACATCAACATTGTGACCAATCAATATAATGAACGCTTATAACAATTTTGCCTTAACACACTTTGGTCAGATCTATCGTTATCTCAACCCTTCGAGCCCCACGTTGGGCGCCAAAAAGGACTGTCGTGGTTTATCCTGGCAGGCAGCCAAATACCACGCAGCCGCTCACTCACTCCCCCCCGCCCCCCCAGTGGGACGGGGAGAGAATCGGAAGGGTAAGAGTGAGAAAAACTCGTGGGTTGAGATAAAGACAGTTTAATAGAACAGAAAGGGAAAATAATGATAATAAATAATGATAGAATATACAAAATGAGTGATGCACAATGCAATTGCTCACCACCCGCGCTGACCAATAACCAAGTAGCAATCGGTACTTCCTGGATCACGCCTACCATTCATATATTGAGCATGACGTCACATGGTATGGAATACCTCGTTGGCCAGCTGGGCCAACTGTTCTGACTATGCTCCCTCCCAGCCTACGCTTGGTAGCATAGAAGCTGTCCTTGACAGGGCACTTAGCAACAACTGAAAACATCAGTGTGTTATCAACATTCTTCTCATACTAAATCCAAAATACAGCACTAGGAAGAAATTTAACCCTATCCCAGCCGAAATCGGGACAGCGAATCAATGGTGCAACGCTAAGGTAAAAGAGATATTGTTCTGGGGTATAAAATTGTGCATGCATTTGGTAAGGAATTGTGGCCAAAGGTAAAAAGGTATATTCATATGCGTTTGACAGTGACGACTGGAGTATATGAAATTGTGGCGCCAAAGGTAAAAAGGGTATATTCATATATGTTTGACAGTGACAACTGGAGTATATGAAATCATGGTTTAGAACGTTCTTTTTGGGCAAAAATATGGGAACTCAATAGTCTAAAGTAACACCTTGCTCTCCCCTTGGATGCATCATAAAACATTGGGGAAAATTTGGGGGAGATCCTTTGAGAAAGGAGAAATTAATTGAGTATTGTACTAAATGGTGGCCAATGTATAAATTAGAAGATGAGGTAAAATGGCCAGAATTGGAAACTTTGCAATATAATACTATCTTGCAACTTATGTTATTTTGTGGACAACCAGGGTAAATGGGATGAGGTCCCTTATGTGGACTTGTTCTTTACCTTGAGAAATGATCATGAAATTTAGAAGAAATGTAAACTTTTAGACTCAGATTCTAATGTGATGATGATGATGATGGAGGACAAGGAACCAAAAACGCATTGTTGTTCTGCTTGTAGTATAGGAAAACAGTGTTTAAAACTAGGAGAAGAGGAAGAAGATGTACAGATGTTGATGGCACCGAGTAAAAATGAAAGTTTTGAAACTGAAGCAAGGGGAAGTAATACTTTTAGTCCAATAGCTGGCAGAACTAGGACCCAACAGGGGTCTGTCTTATTAGCACCCCTTCATCAGGCTGTGGACCTAAGGGGGGAACCAGTGTTTGTGAAAATACCTTTTACTACTTCTGATTTGATTAATTGGAAAGAATTGGTAGGATCATATAGAGAAAATCCTGAAAAGGTGTATAGATCTTTTAAGACAATTATCAAAAATCATAATCCAGATTGGCAAGATATTCAAATTTTTTAAATAATTTGTTAACTCCTGGAGAAAAAAGAGTGGTATTGGAAAAAAACTAATACGGAAAATGAAAAAAAAAAAAAAAAAAGGAAACAGAAAGCTGCAATTCTTGCGGCTGCCTTTGTGAATGACCAAGGATCTGCTGGAAGTAGGGGCAGAGGATATTTGAGAGGTAAAAGCAAAAAGTACTTAAGGAGTAGAGGTAGAAGATGTGGAAATATATTTAAACAGTCTACTCTGTTAGGGATCAATCAATGTGCTGCATATAACAAACAAGGACACTAGAAAAATGAGTGTCCAGAGAATAAGAAAGTTGCTGTGATTCGGCCACAGCAAATTCCACCTGAAGCTGATCTACTTATGATGGGAGAGGATTCTGAATGATGGGGACTGGGGGCAGAAAATTATATTCTCCCAGCTGAGCCCCTGGTTCCAGTAAAGCTGGGAAATAAAAGAGTTGATTTTTTAGTGGACACTGGAGCAAAATATTCTGTTATAAATACATGTAAAGGACCAATGAGTAAATTTAATGTATCTGTTGTTGGGGTCACGGGAAAGAAAGAGATAAGGCCTTTTTTGAAACCTTTAAAATGTAAAAGTGAGGAAAAACATTGATGCATGAATTTTTATATATACCGGAATGCACCATGCCTCTCTTAGGATGAGATTTATTGAATAAATTGGGAGCACAAATTAACTTTAAAAAAAAGGAAAAATCCAAGTTCATTTTCCTGAAGCTAATGCCTGGCAAGCCCAAGTTTATTTATTACAGACAAACACAGAAGAATCTGAAGAAATACCAGAAGAAATTAAAGACGCAGTTTACCCTTTTGTTTGGGCAACAGAAAAACCAGGAAGAGCAAAGAATGTGGAACCGGTAAAAGTTGAATTGAAAACAGGATTTCAACCGGTAAGAAAGAAACAATATCCTATTAGTATAGAAGCCAGAAAAGGTTTGGAACGATAATAAATAATTTTCTCAAATATGGACTTTTAAGAGAATGTACTCTATCCTTCCAGTGAAAAAGCAATTAGTGGTAGACATTCATCCAGTCCATATATGCTGCTAACAACTATCAGTGAATCAAATGCACATTTCTCAGTTTTAGATTTGAAAGATGCTCTCTTCTGTATACCTCTGGAAGAAAACAGTCAAAAGATTTTTGCCTTTGAAGGGGAAGATCTGTCGACCGGGAGGAGAACTCAGCTCTGCTGGACTGTGCTGCCACGAGGGTTTAAAAATAGCCCAACCATCTTTGGAGCAGCCCTGACCAAGGAATTGGAACAGTGGTCCGGTAAGGAAGATCAAATCACCCTCCTTCAGTATGTTGATGACATCCTATTGGGAGCAGATACTATTGAGATCTGCAAAGAAAAGACTGTTAGCCTCCTAAATTTTTTGGGAATGGCTGGGTACAGGGTGTCAGAGAAGAAAGCACAAATTGCAAAACAAACTGTAATTTATATGGGGTTTGAGATTTCCCAAGGACAATGAAGATTGGGAAATAATAGAAAAAAAAGCCATTTGCAAGATGGCACCCCCTCAATCTACAATATCAAGTTCTGTTAGTGGAACAAGATGACATCATTTTGAATAAGAGCTTTAAATCCTGCTTCTTTAATGCCAAGTGAAAAAGAGAGTGATCCTAATCATGATTGTTTACAAGTTATCAAACAGGTATATGCCAGCAGGCCAGACCTGAAAGATGTCCCTCTCCAGACTCCGGATGAAGAATTATTTACTGATGGAAGCAGCTTTGCTGTGAAAGGAGCAAAGAGGGCTGGCTATGTCGTGATAAGTTTAACTGAAGATCAAGAAGTAAAAGCATTACCTCCAAATACATCCACCCAGAAGGCAAAGATAACAGCTTTGACAAGAGCTTTAGATCTGGCTAAAGGTAAAAGAGTTAATATTTATACAAACTCTAAATATGCTTTTGGAGTTGTTCATGCCCATGGAGCGATATGGAAAGAGCGAAGACTTTTGTCTGCCAGTGGCTCACCTATAAAGTATGGAACAGAGATTTTAAATTTATTGGACTATTACAGTGCAAAAAGAATGATCTAGGATGATGGATTACTTCACATGGACAATGTATAGTAACTCCCGAAATCATGAAAAAACTGATGGTCACAACCCATACTGAGACACATATGGGAGCAGAACCAATGGTCGAGTCGGTAAAATGATATGTGATAGGGACTAAAATATTATTGATTGCTAAAAGTGTGAGTAATAAATGTGAGATTTGTCTTAAGAACAATCCGAAAATACAAATCCGACCCTCTCCTGGAGAGGTAAGGAAAAGCATAACTCCTGGTGAGTATTGGCAGAATTACCAAGGTGCAATCAATACCGATATTTATTGGTATTGGTAGATACCTTCTCTGGATGGCCAAAAGCTTTCCCGTGTTGAACCAACAAAGCAAAAGAGGTAACAAAATACTTCTTAAAGGAAATTATTCCAAGATTTGGCGTCCCTTTAGGGATGTCCTCAGACAGAGGTCCACATTTTGTGGCAGAGGTTATTAAGAATATGAGTAAGACACTAAGAAGATCACAATTTAGTAGACAAGTAGAGAGAATGAACCAAACATTAAAAAGACAAATTTCTAAAACATGTCAGGAAGCTCAGTTGAAATGGACTGAAGCTTTACCACTTGCCTTGTTAAGAATTAGGGTGACCCCGAGAGCTAGAAAAAAAAATAAGTCCATTTGAAATTCTGTATGGCAAACCTTATGATGTCAATCTAACAGGAAGGTTTGAACAAATGCACATAATAGGAGAAAAAAAGTGTTAACTGAATATCTCTTGTCTTTGAGTAAAATAGTGAGTTCTTTACACAAATATGTTCTTTTGAGCACACTTTTACCCCTTGAATTTCTGGTATGTTCATTCAGTCCAGGAGACCAAGTCTACCTGCGAACGTGGAAGGACGACCCCTTTGGAGAAAAGTGGAAAGGACCCTTCCAAGTGTTATTAACAACAAACACTGCTGTAAAATTAGAAGAAATAAACTCTTGGATTCATTACATCAGAATAAAGAAAATACCTCCTAGACCGTGGACATCTACACCTAAGGAACCATTGAAATTAACTTTAAAGCGTACTTGATGAGTCACCGGAGATGTTGCTGAATTATTTGTGATATTTAAAATATTTATTGTTAGAAAGGAAACCAAATTAATTAGGAAATTGTGGGTTTAGGAGTAGAAAATGTGGAGCATGTTGATATTAATTATGACGATCAGTAAAGCTGAATCCCAATTTCTATTGCCAAAATGGGATAGAAATCGAAATATCTGGGAACTTTTAGCCTGAGAAGTAACCAACATGTCTTCTTTTTGTATTGCAGAACCTAAGTGATAATTAAGAAAATTCAACAATTAAAAGACTTAGCATCTGGATTTAAGGAACAAGAAGGATAAGATCTTTCTTGGTTGTTTTCGTGGCTTCCAAATTTAAATTGGCTCAGACAATTGTTCTTATTTGCGATACTGATTGTCATCTTAGTTATAATTACTTGTTGTATGATTCAATGTATGTCTTTTTGTAGACCACATGCTTATAAGTAAATGGTGCGAGACTCATGATGCTTAACATCATAAGTCTCAAAGGGGGGAATTGATGTAGTAGGTATAGTTTGTTCGTTTTGTAATTTCGAACATTGCATACTGTTCTGTTCGTTTCTTTAATTTTAAAACAATGAAGATTTGATGCTTAAAAAATTAGGTATTGTGTTTGCAGGTGTGTAGTATTGTTAGACTCTAGTAAAGATTAACCTTAAAATCAAGAACCATAAATGAACGTGATCCAGACGTGGCTCGGAGACAAACCTCGACCTTATAAGGGAAGAAAGGAACAGGTTCACGGAGAGTTCACTACCCTGCCGACCACCGGAGACCACTCGAGACCCTCAAGAAGACCCCAAAGACTTTAGTGCGCGTGTGTCTAGGATGATGTAATATTATAATTAGTTCTCGGAAATTCAATGAATATGTAAAAGAGAAACTTAAAATATGCATGAGAAGCGTGGATATAAGCAGAAAGGTGATTAGACCAGGTGTGCTTGATTTGTGGCAAGTCCACCGAGCACCCAGGCCTGAATAAAACAATATCTCTCCTGAGCGTGTGGAATTGGTTACTTGCACGCCGGGCACGAATCCGCTTTTCGGACAACACTTTTTTGTAGCATTTTATGAATTGTTGCTGTAAAAGTGTCTTGGAGTGCCCTGAGGAGAAACTGGCATCAGAAGTCCCTCAACAAATCTGAAGATTTCCAGTTCTAGTAAAAAGAAAAATAAGGGGTAAATCTACTCACTGTGTTTCTTTGAAACCATCTTTTTTCCTCCAGGTAAGCTATGGAAAGCATCTCCTCTCATCTTTGAGAATTTCCCCTAGTTCTCAACATCCCACCTATTTTACCCCAAAAGACAGAGCTGTGTACTTTGCTAGTAGAGTCCAGCTCTTCTTTCAACCCAAGAAAAAGGGTCTACTAGAGTAAGTCTAATTTAAAGATTTTGGAGCACCATACAATTGCCCCTGCTTAGTGAATTTCTCATTTTCCCAAAAAAAGGCTAATAAATATGATGAAAGCAAAGAAAAACTGTAAGTTTTGCCCCACTCCATCTTCCTCATTTTGCAGCCCTGTACAATTCAGGCAGCATTTTTTTTGTCCCCTGGTATTTCAGAGAGGCCAGCACCCACAATTTCGAAGGACTTCAGACATGTCCTTCGAAGTCCTTTCGAAGGACTTCAGACTCTAACCATATGTGGGAAACAAACTCTTAGTTCAGTTCTGTCTTCTTTTATGGACAAAGGCAGCGACCTCCAAAAAGCCTGAAACTGTGAATGTGTCATCATCTGAACATATAATTAGATGTATCTGTCATGTATTTACTTTATTAACATAAGTATTTTCTTATATGACTAGCTCTGGTCAAGTGAACCTAGTTTCTTCTTGCTAAAGATAAAGGGGAAAGGCACTCTCAGGAGAAAGTTTTCTTTCTAAATTGACCGCTAAAAAAACTCCAAAATACCTGCCTGAGATAATTTTCCTGAGTCTCCAGCCCATGCTGTTGATAGGAGCATTAAAAGAGGGCAGCGACCCCCGGAGGCCCCACAGGAGAACCGATTTCCTTGAGCTTGGTGTACAATGCGAAAACAGGAAACAACACCGGTCTCAGCAAACAGGTCAACGAGTCTAAATGCATCAGACGAACCAGGGTAGCAGCGTGGGCAATTTGTAGCACCTCTGAAAAGAGCACAGCAAGATGCAAAGAGACCATGACCTGCCCAAGGGCACGCGAGAAACAATGGGATGAGCCGGAAGTGACACCAGGTCCCCGTCTGGCACATTAATCAGGAGGTCACCTCCCCTTTCGGGCAGGCCAGCCAGCGCTGCACAGCGGGCACTCTGCCCATGCTGCCGCATCCCCCTGCCGTAAACCCCAGGGCAGGTCCAGCCCACGGTGCAGAGCCTGGTGCCGCGCCTCATGGCTACAGACAGCCCCGGCACATACAGGCAGCACCTAGCAGAGTTACTGTCTCACATCAGGCAGCAGGGCTGGAGCACTGAGCTGGTGCAGGGCCAGAGAGACCTTCCTCATAGCGTCCCCCAGACGCGCCAGGAGTCATCCCCTCATGCTGCACTGCCACCCGCTCTGCTCTCCTTCTCCAGGAGCTGTGCAGCCAATGCCATCACCCCGCTCAGCACTCAGCTGTCTGTATGCAGGCTCTTGGAGCCACCTAACTACTACTCCACCGAGCCCAAAGCAGCCTCCAAATGTACAGCTTAGCTGGACAAAGCAGTTTTCTAGGATTCTTATAAATAATATCATCTTATTTACAATATTGGGACTATCCCTGGTGCCAGGGCAGATAGAGTAGCTGAGCAACCATTGATGCTGGGAGCAGATCAAACCCGCTAAAGAGCAGTGCTGCAAGACTGCAGTTTCTAACCAGAGAACCAAGACCAGGACCACCACGTGTGTCTCAGAAAGGCATTTCCTTGTGTCCACAGCACCAACTTGCCTGTCACCACTTCATTCACAGGTGGACACAGACATGGACAATCATCCCTCAGATGGGAGGGATCCCAGCCACAAGCAGTGACCAGCCCAGCCCAGCCTGCTGAGCAAGCTGTCCTTGGGCTGTCCTAGAAGAGGTTGCAGATATCCCCCATGAAAGGCAGAGAGCAGGAGGAGCCCTGGAGAGGGGAGAGGGAGAGAGATTAAGAGAAATAATTAGTGAATGCAGGGATAATGAGTAGTCCTAGACTGTTCCATTCTCCTCATTGCATTAGTTATATCTATGTGGGACATTACAATGCAAAGAAAAGACAATTTTCTGGTTAACATCCAATATAGTTAACATTCAAGAAGATATGGTATTTCCCAGAGTGCATTTGGCTTCAGCAATGAGCAAAAGACATGGAATTACATTTCCAAGATAAAGTTCATTTTTCTTGTTTCCTCACTTTTTATTGCCTCCTCAGGTAGGAAAGTGCAAATTTACCACCAAGCAAGGAAGAAACAAGACTACCACTAACGAAACACACAAACCATTTATTCTAGCTTTAAAATTTTATTCATGGATGATAATTTGATTATCCTCTTTCATATTCTTTGATCACCATTCATTATCCTTATCTTTGGCCAATCAAGTCAGCATAAGATGTTTAAGAGATATAGGGGTAAAGAACCCTCCACAGCCATGCTTGTTCTGCTTGTCTCTGGGAAGAAAAAGCAGAGAAGTCAGAAAAAGAAAAATTCCCCAGACTTTGGTCCTTGTTCCATGCCTTTTGCAGAAAGCTCATCTTGCCTTGGCTGGCGGTAGTTTGCAGTCACCTGTCATCATCTATCGCTTAGTGAATCATTTTATCTACATTCCTCCTGTTTTATTTTCCCTTCTGAAAGGGGGTTCTTGTAGGTTTTTCATACAGCAGTAACTCTAGCTGAACAGTTCACTTATCTTATAAAAAAAACCTCTGTAAGTAAAATCTGAAACCTCTTGTATCTCTCAAGCATGCTAAGTCTTGAACGGCCAGGAAGATATCATCATTCACACCAACATAAACATTCATACTGCTACCACTGTCATCTTGCAGTCCTTGGCGTGAACTACAATTATCTTGACTTTGCACCTGAGGAGCTGAAACCCCAAAGTCCCAGTGGGACCACCTTTCTCAAATAATAGACTAATAAACGTCATCAGACTGCGTTGCAGTGTTAGTTATCTGAAATAAGAAGCAAACAAGCCTACTCACTGTTCAAACATCTTTTTAATTAAAATTCCTTTGTGAAATTTACCACAGCTATAAACCAGAATAGTAATTATTAGTGTGGCATAGACAGTTAGGACTTGGATCATAATTAAAATAAATACTGCTTATTAATAAATAAATTGTCAACTAGCCAGGTCTTTGATGCAATAACAGCTTAATTTTGACCGTTTGTTTCTTGTTTAAAACAAAGAATCTGAACTTAATATAACATGAGTAAGAATGCAAAGAAAAAGGGTTGCTACTGTGTTTTCCCCTTTCCCTGAGACTGAAGAAAAATAATGAAAACTGAAATAGATAGTAATTTTTCTGCCTTTCTCTCTCTCTCTCCTCTTCAAGGCAAATGAATTACCTCTAGCAATAGTCATCATGTGGCTCTGGGTTTTTTTGTATGATGATACCAGGCTGTGTTTACTTCAGGTGCATTCACCAGAAGCTCCTTCACAAAGACTCATCCGAAAAAGAAAAGGGATGTGGAAATGTTATGTATTTTGAAAGAAGTGAAATCTTCCAAAGAAGAAAAATTACTTGCCTTACTTAAAGTGGAAGCAACTGCATGTGGGAATGACATGGTTCCTCCTCTGCAATAACCTCAGAGCAAGGTTTCCTTAGCAAGGAACCCTTCCCCGATTTCCTCGTCAACCTTTATGCATCTGTCCATGCTTTCTAGCTAACTCCCCCTTATGAGATGCAGTGGTGGCTGTGAGTTGCATCCTAGGCTTCTCTGCCCACTCGTTCTGCACAGCTCTGGAATCAGGGCTGTGGAGGAAAGGCAGATATTTCATATTGCCTGGTGCTACACAACCTGAATGCTAACCCTTCTTTAAATTCAGTGACATTGGCAGTGCCTCTGTGACTGTGGTAAGCCCTAAACAGGGAGCTGACAAACACAAAAGGCTTGAGCCAAACCATGGTTTTCCATTCAAACAACTCACACTGGTGACATGGGATGACTCAAGAGAAGGCAGCTTGAGTTTAGGAGAAAAGTCTGGAAGTACATACGCAAATGGACACAAAAACTAATCACAGAATCATAGAATAGTTTGGGTTGGAAGGGACCTTTAAAGGTCATCTAGTCCAACCCCCCTGCAACGAGCAGGGACATCTTCAACTAGATCAGGTTGCTCAGAGCCCCGTCCAACCTGACCTTGAATGTTTCCAGGGATGGGGCATCTACCACCTCTCTGGGCAACCTGTGCCAGTGTTTCACCACCCTCATTGTAAAATATTTCTTCCTTATATCTAGTCTGAATCTACCCTCTTTTAGTTTAAAACCATTCCCCCTTGTCCTGTCGCAACAGGTCCTGCTAAAAAGTTTGTCCCCATCTTTCTTATAAGCCCCCTTTAAGTACTGAAAGGCTGCAATAAGGTCTCCCCGAAGCCTTCTCTTCTCCAGGCTGAACAACCCCAACTCTCTCAGCCTTTCTTCATAGGAGAGGCGTTCCATCCCCCTGATCATTTTTGCGGCCCTCCTCTGGACCCGCTCCAGCAGGTCCATGTCTGTCTTGTGCTGAGGACTCCAGAGCTGGATGCAGTACTCCAGGTGGGGTCTCACCAGAGCAGAGTAGAGGGGCAGAATCACCTCCCTTGACCTGCTGGCCACGCTTCTTTTGATGCAGCCCAGGATACGGTTGGCCTTCTGGGCTGCGAGCGCACATTGCCGGCTCATGTCCAGCTTTTCGTCCACCAGTATCCCCAAGTCCTTCTCGGCAGGGCTGCTCTCAATCCCTTCATCCCCCAGCCTGTATTGATACTGGGGGTTGCCCCGATCCAGGTGCAGGACCTTGCACTTGGCCTTGTTGAACCTCATGAGGATCACACGGGCCCACTTCTCGAGCTTGTCCAGGTCCCTCTGGATGGCATCCCGTCCCTCAGGCGTGTCGACCGCACCACTCAGCTTGGTGTCGTCTGCAAACCTGCTGAGGGTGCACTCGATCCCACGGTCTATGTCACTGATGAAGATATTAAACAGTACTGGTCCCAATACGGACCCCTGCGGGACACCACTCGTCACCGATCTCCATTTGGACATTGAGTCATTGACCACTACCCTCTGGATGCGACTATCCAACCAATTCCTCACCCACCGGACAGTCCACCCATCAAATCCATACCTCTCCAGTTTAGAGAGAAGGATGTTTTGGGGGACCATGACAAAGGCCTTACCAGAGGTCCAGATAGACAACATCTGTAGCCCTTCCCATGCCCACTGATATAGTCACTTCATCACAGAAAGCCACTAGGTTGGTCAGGCAGGACTTGCCCTTGGTGAAGCCGTGCTGGCTGTCTCGAATCACCTCCCTGTCCTCCATGTGCCTTAGCATAGAGTCGTGGTTTAACCCAGCAGGCAGCCAAACACCACACAGCCGCTTGCTCATTCCCCCCCACACAGTGGGACGGGGAGAGAATTGGAAGGGTAAGAGTGAGAAAACTCGTGGGTTGAGATAAAGACAGTTTAATAGAACAGAAAAGGAAGGGAAAATAATAATAACAATAACAATGATAATAACAATAATAATAATGATAGAATAAACAATATGAGTGATGCACAATGCAATTGCTCACCAGCCGCCCAGCAATGCCCAAAAACAGTGAACGCTACTTCCTGGACATGCCTGCCATTCATATACTGAGCATGACGTCTCATGGTATGGAATACACCATTGGCCAGCTGGGCCAGTTATCCCGGTTATGCTCCCTCCCAGCCTCTTGTGCACTTGGCAGAGCATGGGAAGCTGAAAAGTCCTTGACTAGCAGGATACATAGCAACAACTAAAAACATCAGAGTGTTATCAACATTCTTCTCATACTAAATCCAAAACACAGCACTAGGAAGAAATTTAACTCTATCCCAGTTGAAACCAGGACAGTATCCACCCCTTATTCTATACCATTTACATCATGCCTAGGTCTCTCATTTTCCAATACATTCCAAATAATCACCACCACATGTCTTGTCTTTTGATATATACACACACAGATATCATTCCCTTAGTCTATGGGCCATACTTCTAAAATGTCCACTGAGTTCATTTAGTCCATGACTTTGGGCTCCATCTGTCATAACACTCCTTCAGCGCAGGACAGATGGTGTGTGGTGTTGGATTTTTGCATGCTGAAGCCAGTTCTGGTTCCATTATTGCTGCGCTCATCTGGTTCTATCATCGTTGCACTTTGCCTGCTTTCATCGGAGTTCCTTCTTCATTAATCTGGGTGCTTCTTACTGCAATACCATTAATAGCAACCATAGAAGTGATGACATACAGTATTACATAGCAATTAACATAATACATTTCAGTTCACTGGCTATTTTCACCCAAAATCAAATCCCCTTGAGGTACACACCGGACTTGCTCATCCTTTCGCATCACCCACCAAGTGCACCCGGGTCCTTGAGGAAAAGCAATCCCACGGATGGGTTTTCCCTTGCCAGAGGCAGGAGTAACCCAGACTGTCTTCCCCAGCATATTTCTCATATGCATGACAGGGACTTTATCCCCATTTACAGTACGTAAGAGTTTTGATTGGGCAGGGCCAGCTCGGTTGGCAGATCCCCTGGTGTTGACTAACCAGGTGGCTTTTGCTAAATGTGCATCCCAATGCTTGAATGTCCCACCACCCATTGCTCTCAGTGTAGTCTTTAGCAGCCCGTTGTATCGTTCGATTTTCCCGGAGGCTGGTGCATGATAGAGGATGTGATATACCCACTCAATGCCATGCTCTTGGCCCAGGTGTCTATGAGGGTGTTTCGGAAATGAGTCCCGTTGTCTGACTCAATTATTTCTGGGGTGCCGTGTCGCCATAGGACTTGCTTTTCAAGGCCCAGGATGGTGTTCTGGGCAGTGGCATGGGGCACAGGATATGTTTCCAGCCATCCGGTGGTTGCTTCCACCATGGTGAGCACATAGCGCTTGCCTTGGTGGGTTTGTGGGAGTGTGATATAATCAATCTGCCAGGCCTCCCCATATTTCTATTTCAACCATCGTCCTCCATACCAAAGAGGCTTTACTCGCTTGGCTTGCTTGATTGCAGCGCATGTTTCACATTCATGGATAACCTGTGCAATAGCGTCCATGGTCAAGTCCACCCCTCGATCACGAGCCCATCTGTATGTTGCGTCTCTTCCTTGACGGCCTGAGGTGTCATGGGCCCACCAAGCTATAAACAGTTCACCCTTATGTTGCCAGTCCAGATCCACCTGAGCCACTTCAATCTTAGCAGCCTGGTCCACCTGCTGGTTGTTTTGGTGTTCTTCAGTGGCCTGACTCTTGGGTACGTGAGCATATACGTGACGTACTTTTACAGCCAGGTTCTCTACCCGGGCAGCAATATCTTGCCACAATGCAGCAGCCCAGATGGGTTTACCTCTGTGCTGCCAGTTGTTCTGCTTCCACTGCTGCAACCACCCCCACAGGGCATTTGCCACCATCCAGGAGTCAGTATAAAAATAAAGTACTGGCCATTTTTCTCGTTCAGCAAAATCCAAAGCCAGCTGGATGGCTTTCATCTCTGCTAACTGGCTCAATTCACCTTCTCCTTCAGCAGTTTCTGCAACTTGTCGTATAGGACTCCATACAGCAGCTTTCCACCTCCGATGTTTTCCCACAACGCGACAGGACCCATCAGTGAACAGGGCATATTGCTTCTCATTTTCTGGTAATTTGTTTTACAGTGGGGCCTCTTCAGCACGCGTCACCTCCTCCTCTGGGGATATTCCAAAATCTTTGCCTTCTGGCCAGTTCGTGATCACCTCCAAGATTCCTGGGCGACTGGGGTTCCCTATTCGGGCCTGTTGTGTGATCAGTGAGACCCACTTACTCCACGTAGCATCGGTTGCATGATGTGTAGAGGGGACCCTCCCTTTGAACATCCAGCCCAGCACCGGCAGTCGGGGTGCCAGGAGGAGCTGTGCTTCAGCACTAACCACTTCCGAAACAGCTCAAATCCCTTCATATGCTGCCAATATCTCCTTCTCAGTTCGAGTACAACGGGAGTCGGACCCTCTGTATCCCCGACTCCAGAACCCTAAGGGTCGACCTCGAGTCTCCCCTGGTGCTTTCTGCCAGAGGCTCCAGGTAGGGCCATTCTCCCCAGCTGCGGTGTAGAGCACATTCTTTACATCTTGTCCTGCCCGGACTGGCCCAAGGGCTACTGCATGAACTATCTCCTGTTTAATTTGTTCAAAGGCTTGTCGCTGCTCAGGGCCCCATTTGAAATTGTTCTTCTTCCTGGTCAATTGATAGAGGGGGCTTACAATCAGGCTGTAATCTGGAATATGCATTCTCCAAAAGCCCACAACGCCTAAGAAAGCTTGTTTTTCATTTTTGCTAGTTGGTGGGGACATGGCTGTTATTTTGTTGATCACATCCATTGGGATCTGACGACGTCCATCTTGCCATTTTATTCCTAAAAACAGGATCTCCTGTGCAGGTCCCTTGACCTTACTTTGTTTTATGGCAAAACCAGCCTTCAGAAGGATTTGGACTATTCTCTCCCCTTTCTCAAAAACTTCTTCTGCTGTGTTTCCCCACACGATGATGTCATCAATGTACTGCAGATGTTCCGGAGCCTCACCCTGTTCCAGTGTGGTGTGGATCAGTCCATGGCAAATGGTAGGGCTGTGTTTCCACCCCTGGGGCAGTCGGTTCCAGGTGTACTGGACGCCCCTCCAAGTGAAAGCAAACTGTGGCCTGCACTCTGCCGCCAAAGGGATTGAGAAGAATGCATTAACGATATCAATGGTGACGTACCACTTGGCTGGCTTTGACTCCAGTTCATATTGAAGTTCTAGCATGTCTGGCACGGCAGCACTCAGTGGCAGCGTGACTTCGTTCAGGCCACGATAGTCTACTGTTAGTCTCCACTCTCCATTGGACTTTCGCACTGGCCATATGGGACTGTTAAAGGGTGAGCGAGTCTTGCTGATCACTCCTTGGCTCTCCAGTCGACGAATCAGCTTATGGATGGGAAGCAGGGAGTCTCAGTTGGTGCGATCTTGCCGCCGGTGCACTGTTGTGGTAGCGATTGGTACCTGTTGTTCTTCAACCCTCAGCAACCCCACAACAGAAGGGTCCTCCGAGAGACCGGGCAAGGTGGACAGCTGTTTAATTTCCTCCATCTCCAGGGCAGCTATACCAAAAGCCCACTGGTACCCTTTTGGGTCCTTGAAATACCCTCTCCTGAGGTAGTCTATGCCAAGGATGCACGGAGCCTCTGGGCCAGTCACAATGGGGTGCTTCTGCCACTCATTCCCGCTTAGGCTCACTTCGGCCTCCAATATAGTTAACTCTTGGGATCCCCCTGTCACTCCAGAAATACAAATGGGTTCTGCCCCTTTATAGTTTGATTGCATCAGGGTACACTGTGCACCGGTGTCTACGAGAGCCTCATACTCCTGTGGGTCTGATGTGCCAGGCCATCGAATCCACGCAGTCCAGTAAACCCAGTTGTCCCTTGCCTCCGCCTGGCTGGAGGCAGGGCCCCTCTAGTTCTGGTCATAGTATCCGCTTCTCACTTCTTGCAAACGTGAGTCAAGAATTCCTTCATTACAGTCCAAAGTAAGATCAGCCCTTCTACTCTGTCTGGGGAACTGTTCATTGGAAACTGGACCGCCATGAGACAGGGTTTTCCTGAAAACTGGAGCAGCATTTTTCCTGAGAGAACCCCCTTGTGTGATTGTTTTTCCTTGCAACTCACGTACACGTGCCTCTAGGGTCAAGGTAGGTTTTCCATCCCACTGCCTCATGTCCTCCCCGTGGTCACGCAGGTAAAACCACAGGGTGCCCCGTGGTGTGTACTTTCTATATCCTCTCTCTTGAGGAGAAAAACGCTGACTCCTAATGGCTGAGATACTGGTCCATACAGGTGGAGAATAGGACATATCCTCTTTGAGTTGCTGGACCTCCCGGGACAGCTTCTCCACAGCCGAGACAAGTGAGGAGGAGAGAGTTTCTTTGAAATCCCGAAGTCTGTTAACCACCTCATCCACCGTTGGTGCTTCTTCCTCTTTCCAGCACAGTACTGCCAACGAACTGGCATACGATGCTGGTGCGCTCCGTACCAACTTCCGCCACATGGGTCGGGTGCACTGGACGTCATCTGGATCTTTGGGCGTTTGGGTGTCGTCCAGGTCACTATAAACCACCTCCAGCACGCCTAGTTCTCTCAGGTACTGGATACCTCTCTCCATAGTGGTCCATTTGCCTAGGCGATATATAACATCTTCCTTGAAGGGATACCTTTCCTTTACGCCTGACAGCAGTCGCCTCCAGAGGCTGAGGGCCTGTGTCCCTTTTCCAATTGCTTTGTCAATGCCCCCTTCCCTGGAAAGGGATCCCAGCTGTTTGGCCTCCTTCCCCTCTAATTCCAGGCTACTGGCCCCATTATCCCAGCATCGGAGCAGCCAGGTAACAATATGCTCGCCTGGGCGACGGCTGAAATCTTTCCGCATATCTCGCAGCTCACTCAGGGATAGGGATTGGGTGGTTTCCGTCTCTTTTATGAGTTCTTCCTCTTCCTCCTCCTCTCCTCGTGATGTTCCTGCTCTTTCATCATCCCTTTCTAAACGACCTTATCTCCGCTTCCAAGATTTCCTCTTCTGTACAGGGGCAACGGATACCAGCAAGGGTTGGTCCTCTGTTTCAGCTGTAGTGCCTGTTGCTGGGGTTTGGGTAGCTGCAGTGCTTGTCATGGGGGTTGGAGTAACTGTAGTGCCTGTCGCCGGAGCTTGAGTGGCTGCAGTGCCTGTCGCAGGGGTTGGAGAAGCTACGGTGACTGTTGCCGGGGTTTGAGTAGCCACAGGGGTTGTCATGGGGGTTGGAGTAGCCGCAGTGCCTGTCGTGGGGTTTTGAGTAGCCACCGTGTCTGTAGCCGCCCCTGAGACTCGCCGCTCCGCCCGCCCCGATGAGGCACCGCTGCTTGCCCTCCCTCTTTTCTTGTTCCTGAGGGTTGATCTCTGGACAGTATTCCTGAATAGTTGTTTAACCCTAAACAAGGCCTGAACCACATTCAGGAGACATAGCAATATGAACATGCTTGTTTGAACATCCCAAGGATATTCAAAATTCTCAGGGAATATTGTGGACATCTTTGTGAAGAGGATAGAAGAAAAAGGAGTTTCTGACGATATGGAAGGGAAGATGAACAAGTGGGAGAGAGTGTCCCATCCCGTCTCCCCGTTAAATTCATTCTCCGAGGAGAAGCAAGTGCAATTACCAATAATTTCTAAGAGGTGGTTCCCAAGGTACAGAAATGACGGCAGTGCCAAATACAGATACCAGATTAGACTTACGACCAACGATTTTATCACCTCATAAAACAGCAACAAAATGATAATCTTGGCCCAGTTCCGAATAATGATAAATAGCACAAACGGGAACATATACTGCAAGCAAGGTATTACATGACCCAACATTGAGAGCCAGCCCCACAACTTTGACAGCCAATACATCAACATTGTGACCAATCAATATAATGAACGCTTATAACAATTTTGCCTTAACACACTTTGGTCAGATCTATCGTTATCTCAACCCTTCGAGCCCCACGTTGGGCGCCAAAAAGGACTGTCGTGGTTTAACCTGGCAGGCAGCCAAATACCACGCAGCCGCTCACTCACTCCCCCCGCCCCCCCAGTGGGACGGGGAGAGAATCGGAAGGGTAGGAGTGAGAAAAACTCGTGGGTTGAGATAAAGACAGTTTAATAGAACAGAAAAGGGAGAATAATGATAATAAATAATGATAGAATATATAAAATGAGTGATGCACAATGCAATTGCTCACCACCCGCGCTGACCGATAACCAAGTAGCGATCGGTACTTCCTGGATCACGCGTACCGTTCACATACTGAGCATGACGTCACATGGTATGGAATACCCCATTGGCCAGCTGGGCTGGCTGTCCTGATTATGTTCCCTCCCATCTTGTGTACCTAGCTCAGTCAGTAGGCACGGGAGCTGTCCTTGGACTAGGAGGGCACTTAGCAACAACTGAAAACATCAGTGTGTTATCAACATTCTCCTCATACTAAATCCAAAACACAGCACTAGGAAGAAATTTAACCCTATCCCAGCCGAAACTAGGACACCATCGCAAGGGTTTGGGTAGCTGCAGTGCCCGTCGTGGGTGTTGCAGTAGCTGCATTGCCCGTCTCGGGGGTTGGAGCAGCCACAGTGTCTTTCCCGGGGGTTGGAGTGGCCGCAGTGCCTGTCATTTTGTCATCAGATCCGGAGACCTTCTCTCCCCCTTGAGGGTTCTGAATAGTGTTGAACAGGGCTCGGTAGGCATGGGCCAGGCCCCAGCACGTTGCAGTAATCTGGGTCTCTCTGGAATTGCCAGGGTGACAGCATACGTTTTCCAAATATTTTAGTAGTTTTTCAGGAGTCTGCACTTGTTCAGGGGTGAAGTTCCAAAACATTGGAGGTGACCACTGTCCTAGGCACTTGCCAATACTATCCCACACACCCTGCCACTCATAACTATCCAGCCTCGGGGCAGATCTCTGGGTGGTATTCTTAAATAGTTGTTTAACCCTAAACAAGGCCTGAACCACATTCAGGAGACATAGCAATATGAACACGCTTGTTTGAACATCTCAAGGATATTCAAAATCCTCAAGAGCTGTTGTAATCAGCCGGGAGGAGAAGGGGAAGGTGAAGGAAGCTGTCTCCCCCATAAATTGGCTCTCCCAGGAGAATAGGTAAGAAGTGTAATTATTAATAGTTTCCGAGAAATAGCTCCTGAAGCACAGGAATGACAGCAGTGCTGAGTACAGTCTCCTGACCAATGCTTTTACCATACCATAAGCCAGTGTTACACAGTGTAGCAAAGCGATGACCTTAATCCATCTCCCATAGATGACAATCCCCACAGAAATACCGACAAACAGCCGTAAATACAGCCAGTAAGGTGCTACATACCAAAACTTCAAGTACAGATCCGACAACTCTGAGAGCAAATAAACCAACATTGTGACCAGCGACTACTAAACTGATATAATGAATGCTTATAACAATGTGTTTTAACCTGTTCGGGTCAGATGTGTCATTATGTCAACCCTTAGTGCCCTATGTTGGGCGCCAAAAAGGACTGTTGTGGTTTAACCCGGCAGGCAGCCAAATACCACACAGCCGCTCGCTCACTCCCCCTCTCACAGTGGGACAGGGAGAGAATCGGAAGGGTAAGAGTGAGAAAAGTCATGGGTTGAGATAAAGACAGTTTAATAGAACAGAAAAGGAAAGGAAAATAATAATAATAATAATAATAATAATAATGATGATGATGATGATGATGATGATGATGATAGAATATACAAAATGAGTGATGCACAATGCAATTGCTCACCAGCCACCCAGCAATGCCCAAAAAACAGTGAACACTACTTCCTGGACACGCCTGCCATTCATATACTGAGCATGACGTCACATGGTATGGAAAACCCCATTGGCCAGCTGGGCCAGTTGTCCCGGCTATGCTCCCTCCCAGCCTCTCTTGTACTTGGCAGAGCATGGGAAGCTGAAAAGTCCTTGACTATAGGATACTTAGCAACAACTAAAACATCAGTGTGTTATCAACATTCTTCTCATACTAAATCCAAAACACAGCACTAGGAAGAAATTTAACTCTATCCCAGCTGAAACCGGGACACATAGCTTCCAGGAGGATCTGTTCCATGATCTTCCCAGGCACAGAGGTGAGACTGACTGGCCTGTAGTTCCCCAGGTCTTCCTTTTTCCCCTTTTTAAAAATGGGGGTTATGTTTCCCCTTTTCCAGTCAGTGGGAACTTCACCGGACTGCCACGACTTCTCCAAGACGATGGATAGTAGCTTAGGAACTTCATCCACCAGTTCCCTCAGGACCTGCAGATGGATCTTATCAGGTCCCATGGACTTGTGCACCTTCAGGTTCCTTAGATGGTCTCGAACCTGGTCTTCTCCTACAGTGGGCGGCTCTTCATTCTCCCAGTCCCTGCCTTTGCCTTCTGCGGCTTGGGCGGTGAGGCTCGAGCACTTGCCGGTGAAGACCGAAGCAAAGAAGTCATTGAGTACCTCCGCCTTCTCCGTATCCCGGGTAACCAGGTGTCCCGTTTCGTTCCAGAGAGGCCCCACATTTTCCCTAGTCTTCCTTTTATCCCTGACGTACCTATAGAAGCTTTTCTTGTTGCCCTTGACGTCCCTGGCCAGATTTAACTCTATCAGGGCTTTAGCTTTCCTAACCTGATCCCTGGCTGCTCGGAAAATTTCTCTGTGTTCCTCCCAGGCTACCTGTCCTTGCTTCCACCCTCTGTAGGCTTCCTTTCTGTGTTTGAGTGTGTCCAGGAGCTCCTTGTTCATCCATGCAGGCCTCCTGGTGTTTTTGCCCGATTTCTTCTTTGTTGGGATGCATCGCTCCTGAGCTTGGAGGAGGTGATGCTTGAATATTAGCCAGCTTTCTGGGGCCCCTCTTCCCTCCAGGGCTTTGTCCCATGGCACTCTACCAAGCAGCTCCCTGAAGAGGCCAAAGTCCGCTCTCCTGAAGTCCAGGGTAGTGAGCTTGCTGTGCACCCTCCTAGGTGCCCTAAGGATCTTGAGCTCCACCATTGTCCTGGTTCCGGCTGGGACAGAGTTATCTTTCTTCCTAGTAGCTTAGGGTGTGCGCCATGTTTTGGGTTTGGTAGGAAAGGAGCGTTGATGGCCCATTGATGCTATGGTTGTTGCTGGGTGGTGCTTGCACCGGGGAGACTTTTGGTTTCTCTTTTCAGCCTCCCATGCCCTGCCACATGCAGGGGAAGCTGTGTGGTGGGGGGAGCACAGCCGGGGTGGTTGACCCAGCTGGCCAATGGGGTATTCTATACCATGTGACATCATGCTCAGTATAAAAACCAGGGGTGGGGGGGGTTCGCCCCCCATTCATGACACGCGGTCGGCGGTCAGTGAGCAGTTGCATTGTGCATCACCTGCTTTGTATATTCTATTATTGTTGTTGTTGTTGTTCTCGTTATTATTACTGTTCTACTTCGTTTTATTTCAATTATTAAACTGTTCTTATCTCAACCCGGGAGTTTTCTTGCTTGTGCCCTCCCGATTCTCTCCCCCATCCCACCGGAGGTGGGGGGTGAGCGAGCGGCTGCGTGGGGTTTATTTGCTGGCTGGGGTTAAACCACTACAACCATCATGTGAAAAGCTAGTTTATTAATTTAGGATGCCCATACTTTTTACATAAGGAAACAGCATCCAAAGTTGGACTGCTAGGATGCAAACAAATATTTCACTCTGTCAGGCAATGAAAAAAAAAGAGGATCATTTAAACAACTATGAAGACTTGTCAAAGTAGGCTTGGCAATGTTTGTATATATCAGCTTCAGCAAGATATTTACTTGCCAACCACAAAGTTGACTAGTGACTTCTTACTGTTACTTTACTGCTGCTTTTGTTCCCTATTCCCTAACATTAAGAAAAGAAAACAAATAAGGCTAAGATGACAAGCATAGTGAGAAAATTCAATGAATTTTCAGCAAACATTACAGACAATTCTTTGGGCCCAACATAATTTACCCTCAAAACAGCTTAATCACCCATTCCTGATAACAACGTTTTTCATGACTATATGGGACTACATGAAAGGGGAGTCATATTCATATGAAGGAGGCAGTTCTAGTGCTTCCACGATTTGCAATTAGATTAAATGAAAATCTCATCTCCTTTTAGCTTTAACCCATCAATAGCATATGTATTTTAAATGTTGAGTTTATTTCAGCACATGGGCCTCTCTTCCTAAAACATTTAGCTAAAAAGAGTTACTGATGCAGCATAAAAGGAGAGCACAAGGTTACCTTAAGTGGGAACCTGTATTGAGATTCCATGTGCTGCTTAACAGCGAGAAGATGCTAGTGAAGCTTCTTCCCTCACAACCTTCTTAACTCTAATAGAAGGACTAGGATTGACTGAGCAAATACAATATTACTGACAGAGTACAATTTAACCAACAGCAAAAGGCAATAACTTTATTTTGCTCTATTATTCTGCATATGTCTATGAATGACTGCCTAAAGTGGTTCAAAAATCAACCTCACACTGTCGCGAATGAGTGGTTTAGAGGCCGCTCAAAGAATCACCGTTGACAGTATTAGCAGAAAGTGATTTAAATAGAAATTTATAAAAGCGCAACTTAGCAGAGTTCGATGGCAAGGTTCACTCTATCACTTACTACACGGATGAAGCATACAAAGGAAAAGAGCATGGGAAACTGAGAAGTCCTTGGCTAGTGTAAACACTACTTAGCAACAACTAAAACATCAGTGTGTTATCAACATTATTCTCATACTAAATTCAAAACACAGCACTATACCAGCTATTAGCAAGAAAATTACCTCTATCCCAGCCGAAGCCAGGGTATTGTGTTAGAATTGAGTTGGGATGATTTATACAAAGGCCGAGAACGAAAAGGTTAAGGGAGACCCTCCCGTTGAGTCACGAGGTTCAGAGAAGACCCGGCTGGATCTAATCTTAGTCTCAGACTTGGGCAATGGTTTATGTCTGATACAAAAAGGGTAAGGAGACCCTCCCGTTGAGTCACAAGGTTCAGAGTAGACCCGGCTAGATCCACTCCTAGTCCCAGACTTGGTCAACGGTATATGTCTAAGGGATTATATGTGTTTAGCAGCAGTCTAAGGTTCATTTACAATCTCAAGATAGATCATAAGATTTTAGCAGACTATATTTGCTAGCAGGTACTTTCATCAACACACACACACACGCACACGGATGCAAAGATGGATAAATATACAAAGATATACCTGTTAAAAATCCCCCTCGAGTTCAGTGAAATACTCACGTAAAACGTCTTGGCATTTCTCAACGGGCGAAGGGTTGATCCTCGAGGAGTATTGCAGCCCAGGTCCCATGCCAGCCAGTGACGGTCCTCCGAATATCGGAAACTCGAGAGTTTGCAAACTCTGAGGAGTGTTTCACTCAGAGGGAGATGCTGGGCGCAACCCGCTGCGGTCCAGGAGAGCTCAAAGGGTCTCACTTAGGACCACCATTTATAGGTGCGTAAGATGACTGACTTTAGTCATCTGTAAATTTCCATCCTGGCCACAGCCCAAGGCAGTAGTGACTAAAATTCTGAAGGTTTTGGTGTTGCTACAACTGAGCTACAACTCAGATAAGATGGCGCCTGGGACAGGCAGTGGGAGTACGTTCCCAGCCTCAGCCATGCAGAGTTTCTGATATGGTCAAGGAGCGCTCAACCGTCAGACTCAGTACACCAAGGCCGAGGTTTCATGGGAATTTCTGAGATCAACAAGCGGCCCAGGAGAAGGGGGGGGATGCACCACCACACACACATAAAAACAGGCAACAGATGGCATCAGATGGAGATGGCAGAGGAAAGCACATTAAAGAAACAAATGACTCTGGCAAATATTAAAAAAAAAGGTAATTTTTATGTCCACGTATATATTTTTAGTTATCTAATTAGTAGTATCATGTGTTCTCATTTAGGAAAACTACCTTGAATTTCAAACAAGCTTGAATTTCTTGCCCTAAATTTTACTGGTAGAGTTATTCCACACTAATAAAAAGAGGTCCTTCTGCTGCAATGTTTTACAGGCCACGCAAACAGTCTGCTTTATTCATTACATCCTATTTCCATATTCATGTGCTCTGAACAGAAATCTGGACTGCATTCTCAGTCAGCTCCCTCATGGCTGTGACCATTTCTCTGTCCCTGGCTCCCCTCCTCCTGCTCCGTCCCATGGAAAGCGCAGCACAGTGCGCAGCACAGTGCACAGCACAGAGCGCAGCACAGAGTAGAGATGTTCACTCTTCCATTTATGTTAGACATCAAGAAAATAAAGCAGGGAGGGTTGGTGGTTCCTTTCTCAGGAGAGGAGAAGTGCCCTTAGCATAGGGAGCATTGATGTAACCACGTTTCTGCTGACTGCCTCCTATTTGTGGAGTGATGTGTCCTATTTACCACAAAAGTTTGTATTACTTGAGTAATGCTTCCATAGTTTGCCACACAAATATCTTTAAGCATGTTGCTTTTACTCAGAAATGATGATTGTTTTACCAATTCACTTAGCTTGAAAATGCAGGAATGAATTCATCTGGGTGCAGAAATGCTTTTATAGGCATGGTCTTTGACACCTACAACAACCAGATTTTGTGTTTACTTTTTCTTCCTTTCTATGTACTAGAAATTTGGTGTTGGGCAACTGTATCATAAGTAATAATTCTAAAAATTGGGAAAAAAACTGCTATGCAAGAAAGGAGAAACAGACGTCTTAGAATATCTGGATTATTGCTTTTAATTATTTGGCTATGGCATTTAATTTACAATGAATGGGATGAGCAATGTGAAGTTCAAATCCGAAGACACAAAAGCATTACAGCCAATTTTTTAAACTGAGGGATCAGTCTCTTCTTACTAGAAACACATGTCCAACAAACGTCAATGCAGTTTATAATTTAAGAGTGCTTTTGTACTTGCTGGGATACCGTGTTCCCTCTTATTAGCTTTCTCAAGTAACGCTTGCTTGCCTGAGAAAGGCATCATCCTTTTCCATCCTGGTAAATCACAGTCAGGCATTAGATATTTGTACCTACAGTACCCTCTCAAAAAAAACCAATGTCATATACCCAGGGCATGAAAATGTTAGTAACAAGATACATTTTGTTATAACAGTGTCCCCTTGTGTCCTGGTTCCAGCTGGGACAGAGTTAACTTTCTTCCCAGTAGCTTGGGGGGTGTGCTGTGTTTTGGGTTTGGTGTGAAAGGAGCGTTGATGGCCCATTGATGCTTTGGCTGTTGCTGGGTGATGCTTGCACCGGGAGGGGGGAGCACAGCCGGGGTGGTGGACCCAGCTGGCCAATGGGGTATTCTATACCATGTGACATCATGCTCAGTATAAAAACCAGGTGTGTGGGGGGGCTCGCCCCCCGTTCGTGACACGCGGTCGGCGGTCGGTGAGCGGTTGCGTTGTGCATTGCGTGTTTTGTGTATTCTGTTATTGTTGTTGTTCTCATTGTTATTATTACTGTTCTACTTAGTTTTATTTCAATTATTAAACTGTTTTTATCTCAACCCACGAGTTTTCCTACTTGTGCCCTCCCGATTCTCTCCCCCATCCCACCGCAATTGGGAGGGTGAGCGAGCGGCTGTGTGGGGTTTATTTGCTGGCTGGGGTTAAACCACGACAACTACATGCTCTAAATCTATGTAGATTTTTTTAAAAAAAAAAAAAATCTATCCGTCCAGAACAGGACAAATAACCAATCTCATCCATTGCACCCTTGTCTCACGCATACATGGAAACACACAAAAATGTAATGCTTCTTTTTTGTCCGAGTGAGCGTTTCACCAAATGCCCCTAGGTCGAATTAAGCAAACAGGCACAAAACCCAAGTGGTTTCCAGTTCCAGAGTCAGGTGTACTGTGAGGTTGGGTTTACTGGTACACATGAGAGAGAGATGAAGACAAGATAACAAAACCAGGCCAAAGGCAGCTCTGTAGTTTCCTGGATTGCATACTTATTACCTGTGTGACTTAAACCCCTCTTATAAGAAGTCTCAGTATTTGCATGAGGAAGCTCATGGTATATTCATGGAATTGCTTCCTTGCTCCCCCGTCTATTGATACCAGTAATTTGCCTCTTATCCTACGCATAGGATCCGAGTGTGGTTTTGGGTGCTGACTTCTTGTGTCGTGCTTACAGAGCACGGTGGGGTGCTGCTCTGTTAGGATCACACAGAGCGATAGCTCTGATCTGTCACCTGGCACACGGTTTGCCAGCCGTGGATGTTTGCATACCTGGCCAGGGTTTGGCAGGGTTCAGATCAGGCCACGCTGGGGAGGTGTTGGCCGAGTGCTGGTAAGGAAGAGTAATGCACCCATGCCTGATGGAGAACAATCCTTGCCATCCCATGTGAACACAGATGGGTTCCTTTGGGTTTGGCAACCCTATTTAACTTTGCGCTGGAGCAGAGCGGACGAGTGCTCAGACTGTCACAACTGAGTCTCAGCCGGGCAGCAACTAACAGCTGAGAGGCAGTTTAAGAAATGGCCTGTTACCATCTTTCATCTCTAGCTACTGGAGTTTCTGCGTAGCTCATTATTCGTAATATAGACGGGAAGGAACATACAAAGGATCGGATTTGCTCAGGAGAACACGCTCTTGGAAACCGAATGCATCAGGAACAACAACTGAGGGTTAGGAGATGCAACTGGATGCCTGATTCTTCCATGAATGTAGACCTGCAATGTCAATCTATCCTGTGAACATTTTGTTTCTTCCTACCTCACACCGTGGACTATTGTGAGACGGGGGGTATTAACTCAGAACCACTCTCATGCTACATGGCTCATGTACCTTCCAGACTGGAGCTGGTTCTTGTCTCACCAGCTCAGAGCCCACAGGCTACAGCCAGGAGCCTTCCCAAACATGGCCGGTTTTGCACTATGTTTTATTTAAGGTAGCTACAGGGAGTCATCCTACACCTATTAGTCTCTAATACAGTCTCATCACAACAGTGCTCTAGTTGAAAGGATTTTGTACAAGCCCTCTCACTTGGGTGAATTTTGCTTCTTGTTATGAAATGGAACTAACACCAAACAAAGCACCAAGACTATCTCTTGAAGTCACGCAATATATAGGATTTCAGGTAAGAGGTACCCTTTAAGTAATCCTCCACCTTTTTTTTAACAACGTCTTTGCATTATTCGCAGCTGATATTGTTCAAATGTAGAAAACATTTTTATGCTAACTTTTCGAGAAGAATAAATAGTATGGAATATACAAATAGATATCAAGGTTTACTTGCCACATCAATGTACTCGCCCCTCAGTAATGTTACTGTGGGTTGCTCCTAAGCAATCCCGGTTTGACAGAGTGCCAATAAATTGATATTTACAAGGAAACAATTTTACAGCTAAATCAATATTTCCTTTGAAAATGCTCAAATGCAGCTTATATTTAACAATTTCCAGTATGCACTGTAACACCATACTGTAATCACCTTTTGTAAACACTGCTTTTATTCATGGTTTTTAACCAGTGAATATTTTATATTGTTAAATGTACGTCAGTAATGAATTAATATGCTTTAGCTTTGATAATTTAGGTCTCTTATGAACTTCTATAGCATAGCAAAGCATTAAAGACAATTCATTTAATTTGAAACGTAAGACCTCTATTTAATCAATGATAACCCATCATCACTTATTTTCTTTTCTGAACACTAAATTGTAATGAATCCTGCCATTCATGCAAAATTAGAAACCAAAGGTAGACTTAAAATAATGAAAATAACATCACATACTGGAAAGTAATTAGGTTCCACTAACAAAAGACAAGTACATCATTAGATTGGGGTATATTCTCTGATGAACTTAATACGGATACAAAATACACAGACATTATTCAAGTAAAAGATTAGCTATTAACCTTTCATTATTACTAGGTATCTTATCAAGAAACAAAGCATTTGTCATATTTCAATCTGCTTAAATATATACTTTTAAGTCTCTATAAAAATCATCCCTAGTTTGAAAAACATCTTAAAAATGAAACAAAACCGATATGCTCTAAATAGATCTGGCATCTTCTTCATCTTTGGCTTGCATTTTTATTAGTAAAAAAAAAACCTGGGGAAATTTGGCTACTTTTTGCCCATTTACACATTTACATACAATGTTTGAAGCAGCTGGAAAAGCTCTGAGCAGCGCATGAAACACTGGAGAGTCCTTGGTGGACCCAGAAAGACAGCAATCTATCCGTTTACGTGGGGGCTCACACACATGCACAAGCCCATTTTTGCCATGAGAAGGACAAAAACGTTAAAAAGGCTCACAGTCTGCAACAAATGAAACACTTCCTCCAGTTCTCCAAAGCCCCTGATTAACAGTTGATTCTACCAACTCTTTATCAAAGAGATAACGATGCTAAATAAAACTGGCTATGGGCTCCATCCACAGTCTGATGAAGTCAATTTAAAGACTCTCATTAGCTCCAGCAGATCATGTTCTAGTTGAATTCAAACCAACTGTTCAAATGCTCTAGTACCACCACCTTCCAGCCCCCAATGCCATACTCTTGCTCAAGCTCCAAACCAGAGAACAAAACTGAAAGGGTGTAACAAGTGTAGTTCATCTCTATGTGACTGTATAGTTAACTAGGGAGTTTATGTCTTATCTAAGGCAAATTCCATAAAAAAATAGCTAGGATGTAACATTTGATAACTACAGTGAATATCAAAGTTAACTTTCATACTCACTTCTCAAGACTGATATGCCTATTCTATTAATTACTGCTTAATTTAATGCTACATGTGTAAAAAGCATATTCCTAGCTTTTAAAAAAACCAAACATGCTGCTGATTTTTAAGACTGTTTTCTCAGCACGCATTAGGTGACGCAAATTCCCAATATTGCCCAGTCCGCTGTAAGCACAACACATGCTTTTGCTGACTAGAACAAACATTTGCCTTGTCTGTTGTTCAGCATACTGTTGTATTAATCACCTCATATTAAAATAACAGTATAAATACATAAAGTCCCAGGTCTTAATTAGAAAAATTTCCAAAAGCAAAATAACTATGAAGCAAAGCTGAGCTATTTGTCTGAGTCTGCAAACAGACTCCTTGAAGTCCCCTGGCAATCAAAAGGTACAAGTCAAAATGGATCTTATCACTTCCAATGCTGCTACCTACAAGCCTGTGAGCAAGGCACCCAGCAGACACAGAGCGGGTTGGTGTGATTCTCGCCATTTAACAAAGCTATGTGCATCAGCAAAGGCAAGAGACCATCACCGGGCAGGATGCGGGGTGAAAAGACAGATTGGGGAACAGAGAGATTTGTGTAGAGCATGTTATTTCACAACAGCCAAGACACTGTGGAAGGAACCAAAAAAGAAAACAAAAACAAACCCTAGGTGACTCCTCCTTCAAGAGCAATTAAGGTGCAGTTTCATACTCAGACACACTATTCAAATGACAGGGTGTAAGCAAGATCTAAGACCAACACCTGTCCTCTCATTCTCCACTTAGGTCTGTCAGGCAACTTCAGTTTTCTACAACCAGGACATTTTTCAAGCTCTGATAATAATTGCAAGAACAAAACAAAACCCTCTATGTACATCAGCATGCTTTTATTTATACCACATCTATAAAATCTAAAAGATGCATGAGCACAGGAATAATATCTACCTGGAAAGAAAAAAAATCACAACATAGTTATAAAATTCTTTTTCTTCCTGCAGTTCTACTTTATCCCAACAGCACAGTTTTATTTTTTATTGTTATATCATTCCTATAACCAATCTATCTTTCACACAGCTGAAACTGTGAAACATAAAGATCAGACTACAGATGTACATTCCTGACCACCAAAGAAAAAAAAACGTTACTTAAGTTTTAGCCCCCAAATGCTAAGACTTGTTTCTGCAGAAGTTTTCTAGTACACTTTATCTTCTTGTATTTAAAATTTAGTCATTCCATTTTAAAAATCAAGTTCTGTAAGCAGGGATGTACTGAAAGCTGTGCTAGAAATGCCAAGCACTGACTATGTATCAACCAACTGCATCATCTTCACAGGGATGAGCTTTATTTAAGAGTTCTCCTATAATAAAGCCTCTGAAACCTTTTCAGCAACAACCAAAAAGAGCTGCAGCAAATCCCTTCCAGCTAGAAAATGTACATATTTCTTTTTACTGATGCTAAGAAAAGAGGAAAAAGCAACTAATTACCAAATCATGAAATGCAATCTTACCTGGGTCCAGTATTCAGACATACAAAACTTTGGCCATGCTTCATAGTACAAGAAAAACAGAGTCATTTTACTGAGAAATCTGAGCTCTGGGCTTTAAAGTTTATGCATCCGAAGAAATATTCTATGATTTGTCAATAATTCATCACATTAATATTTCTCAGGAGTAAACGTGCTTATAAAGTTTCCATTGCAAGTGAAAAATAATTTCATTTAAAGACACCCTTACATACTTAATTTCAGATTTTGTTTTTTGTAAGCTGTCTTCTTGCAAGTAGTGTGTTTCAGAAAACCTCTGACGCGCACATACAGAATAGCTTTGTAAATCCAACAAGATACTTTCTGGCTTCTTGTTGAGCCACGCTAGCCTGCATTTACTCCAAAGTGGCACCCTCATCTCTGCTTGTTGCTATGGCCACACCATACGTCAGGCTTGCACTTTTTTTCCAGACCTGTTTGTTTATGACAGGCTTAGGTACTTCCTATTATGGTGCCTGCATCAGCACAGCATGCATTCGTAGCAGCGGCGCGAGCCAGCAGCCGCCACCGAGGTGATCAGCATGCAGCAGAGGATGGAGATGCTGAGGAATTCGAGCATGCTCCCTGCAACACTGCACACTAGGGCTGCTTCAAGAAACGTTACACGGCATACAAATAACACGTCCAGATTTGGCTGACAAAGTCCTTTTAACAATAGTTTTCTGTGGCAGCAAAAACTGAACACGGGTGAGCTAAGGCTAAGAAGGGAGAATCTCAGGGAACCACATGTTTAGAAAGCAAAATAAATAGTGCATTTTGCAAGGTCTCAAATACCTGTCTGTCCCCCTGGTTCTGAGATGTTGCTATTGAGCATCAAAGAGGCAAGCATTTTAATTCACATAACAAGAGCACATTAACTTTCAAATGTAATTCTAGTATTTTATAGCTTGTTTCATTCATTTCAGCTACTAAACTGAAAACATTTTGTTTGTTTCACATGTACTTGGAGGGGAGGTCCCTTTGTGCATGGGGAAAACATGGCCAAAACCAAAGGTATGGTAACTCACACTACCCATGCATCACTTGTAATGTATCAGGGCTTACCCACCATACAGTAGGAAATAAAGTCACCAATGCCACATTTGTGGCAATAAAGCTTACCAACAATAGCCAAAGATTCATGATACTGAGGACATACTCAAGAACATCAACCACCTGCAAACCCAGCAGTAGCAAAGCTTAGAGCCCAGTCATCATCCTTCAAAATCATTTACAGAAAAACAAAACGTTTTTTTCTCAAAAAAAAAAGTTATCAAATCTTTAAAAAAAAATTAAAAATTCAAATGTTCCTTGTAGTTGTCATTACTTATTACAGCCCCAATAAAGTTTGGCAAATTTCAAGCACAGAAAATACGTTATCTGCTCAGAAGATTGCATGCATAAAGAAAAGTCTATTTTCTAGCCTGTCTTGCCCATTTTTCATTAAAACATGCTTAAAGATGCTCAAGTCCACAACATCTACTCAGCAGCCTACTTTTCAGTTGTTTCTGCTCTTCAAACTCTTTCTTGCTCTATTAATGAAACAGCACTATCTTGGTATTTCTTTTCTTCTTACACTAACCCCTATTGTGCCTTCTTTTTACCATTCTTTCCTGCTGGAGTTGCACTACTTTTCCAGTGTCCCAAGGATGAAGTTTGTAGAAACGCTGCTAAAGAGCACAGCCAAAATGTCACCTTGGGCATTTATCCTTTCTTTGTTCAGATCAGCTCTGAAAACTAATAACTGCTTCCTTGTGTCAGCGAGTACACATGAATCATATCCTCACTTTGCAAAAATTACTCTTCATTTAGACCACCCTTTGAAGCTCCAATGGGTGGCTGATGTATTATGAAAATCATTGTTTCTACATATAAGAAACCTTCAGGGTGAGGTACCTTTCAGTTTACATTTTACAGCGTGTCATATACACCAATACCTTGAGAAAGAGTAAGAAAAATATATTTGGCACCTTCATTTCTAGTCCCTGCAGTTAAAATAACTTTTTCAGTACAAACTGGTGCAGTGCTGCCTTCCTGAATCTATTGACTGGTATCAGTATACAACAAGATAAGGGTATTTCATGATAAAATTCCACCTAATCACTCCATGGTCCTCCTCTTAAAATTTGATTTATGGTAATTAAAATATCAGTGTTGTTAGTCATTTTGCTCTTGACCATTAGAAAAGACATCTCCGTTACAACTGTTCATTCTGAATCGCAAAAATCAGTTTACAAAAACATTAGTATCTCAGCTGGTAGTGCGAGGTTGTCTGTAATTCTGGGTAAAATTATTGCATTAAGGCTGTACAGTCAACCTTGGCCACAACAAGATCAAATAGTCTGGCTTAAATATGTTAACGCCTGCTTGAACAGGTCCTTTTCAATCATGTAAACTAATTCAGTTAAAAACTACACATCATTATATCTATCAAACATCTATCAAACAATACTCCTGGCCTTATGTATCTGGGGAATATGACCAATAGAACAGAATGGTTATGAGGTTGCAGTTAACTGTATACATTTCCTGTAAGATCCAGCTGTTTATTCCAGAATAAAATGAATGCTGGCTTTGTTTCGATTTCTTCATATGACTTTGAAAAACCTGCTTGTAAATTTCTTCAAAAAGACAAACTTCAGGCAAAAAGAAAATGCCACTGGTTAGTATAGGGTGCTTATGAATACAGGCAGGCAAAAGCTACCATTAACACACGTTAAATTAGTGAAGAATGGTGGAGGAGCTTGAAAACCAGCCTGGACTTAAAGTAACTGCTGCCTCAACATTTTGCTAACATCTAGTGTTGATGAGAGTAGATTGCATTCTGATGTTCAGAAAACCTGCTAATGAGTGATCTTTCTAGCTGAAAAACTAACTTACATGTGAATGTATGCAGTGGGGAGCGCAGGAAAGTCCTGCCACGGAGCTGTGCATGCAGACACTAGCTGGACAGCACGGCTGAACACGTGAAAGCGGCAGCAAGATGTTCTGAAGTATATTTCCAGCCAGTCAACGACTTGGACCGCCACAAACACATCTTAACCGCTCCGCCTCAGTTCCCCAACCTGTGAAACAGAAATACTTCTGATCAAGTGATGTGAATGTCATGGCATATCATTGTAGCATAGCATAGGCAATTTTTTTTAAAACATAACTCGCAGTACAAGTAGATGAAAAAAGGACCTTAAAGATCTGTGTTGTTTCACAGATGAAAAGCTAACTCAGATATTGATGTTATATATTTTATATTCTGGGCTGTTTTAAATATATCCATAAGCTACTTCCATACTTTTTGTACAAATTAGAAACTATCCTCGACCAGGAAAGATGAGCTATTACTATGCAAAACTACATATGTATATTAATTGCAAGTCTGATATTTCTTATTGTTGTGGTTTAACCCCAGCCAGCAACTAAGCACCACATAGCCGCTTGCTCACTCCCCCCCGGTGGGATGGGGGAGAGAATCGGAAGGGCAAAAGCGAGAGAACTCGTGGGTTGAGATAAAGACAGTTTAACAGGTAAAGCAAAAGCCGTGCACGCAAGCAAAGCAAAACAAGGAATTCATTCACTACTTCCCATTGGCAGGCAGGTGTTCAGCCATCTCCAGAAAAGCAGGGCTCCATCACGCGTAACGGTTACTTGGGAAGACAAAACGCCATCACTCCGAACGTCCCCCCTTCCTTCTTCTTCCCCCAGCTTTATATACTGAGCATGATGTCACATGGTATGGAATACCCCGTTGGCCAGTTGGGTTAGCTATCCTGGCTATGCTCCCTCCCAGCTTCTTGTGCACCTGGCAGAGCATGGGAAGCTGAAAAGTCCTTGACATGGTATAAGCACTACTTAGCAACAACTAAAACATCAGTGTGTTATCAACATTCTTCTCATACTAAATCCAAAACACAGCACTATACCAGCTACTAGGAAGAAAATTAACTCTATCCCAGCTGAAACCAGGACACTTATCTATAATAAAAGATCCAAATCAATCAAATTTAACTGGAGGGTCTGCTTCCAGTTTAACTTTCCTTTGTCCTTTTGCTTTCCCTCCCCAAATAAAGTCAACAGCAAAAATGCATAAATAAGCCAGCAACTTTTCCCCTAGCAATTACGAGCGCAGGGTTTAGTTAAACATTGTCTTGCTGAGCAATCTCATACAAGTATTCAGTCAGCTCAATTTCATTAGCTGATAATATATTAGTGGCTTACAACTTAATTAATAGAAGTAGTAAGCTGTTTAAATTTTATTTGTAGATAATCTTGTAAACAGGCCCTGCACATCAGCTTGATTCAGTGTTGCTCTGCTGCTTGTGATTTACAGCAGACACTATTGCCTGTGCAGCTCCATTTCAACACCTGGAGTGAGCAACCAGAGCCAACAGGCAGAACTTCCACTAGCACAGCAGTGTCTCCCTTGGCTGGAGATTCAGATAAAGCAGCAGTCCCCATCACAGCACGGCTCTGCCACCAGGCATATAACCAGGCAGCCACAGGGAAGCTGCAGCTGAACTGCTCAGAGGTGAAACCCAGCTCAACAGGCGGGTGCTGGCCACCGCGCTGCTCACACGGTTTCAAGGCAGGATGAGTAGCATCACTTTCCATCATGCCTTAGCTTGCCTACATTCAGTTTTGCAGCTACGCAGGGGACTGGCTGCAAGTTAACTAGAACTGGGATCAATTTCTATTGAGATATGCTCTATTAAAAAAAAAAAAATCAGAACAGGACATATCCATCTGTAATACACTTAATTCTATGGTAAGTCTCCTAAACATGGAAAGTTTTGGCAGATGATATCAAACCCCTTACTAATATAACTGAGAGAGAACAGTTTCTTAGCGCAGTTTCTTTACGAGGCAGAGGCTGAAGTGACATTTCAGTGAACACCACATTCATTGTACCAAAACTTTATACAATAGCAGAAGCTGCCTTTTATTGGAAACACAAAATTTTTAAAAAAAGAAAAAAAAAAAGAAAAAAGAAAAGAAAAGAAAAGAATGGCCAATTCTTCTCTCCGAAATGCTTCATATCTTACAGTCTAACCTTGATTATAGCAGCACGCTACTATGAATACAATGCAGGAGTTCTTGGCTCTAAATATTATGACAAGGAGCCACAAGTAGCTAGATACTTATGCCTTTCAGTAGCCATGAATTCCACCTTTATTATTAAGCAAAGAGTTATGAAGTACTCATGTCCATGAAGCCTTTTCCAAGTAAAACCTTTGAAACATTCAGTGTTTTTTGTAAATGCCATAAAAAGGCACAGTGATGTTTGTATTTTAACTTTAAATAATTCAACTGCTGGAAAATACTTCATAATTTTCAAATCCTCTATTATGGTGGTTGAAAGTAAAGTTATTTTCCCACATCAAGTCCTAGTTATTTACTCCATAACATTTTGTCTATATTATTCTGTGCCATTATGCTAAAAGGAAAGAATCTTTCATACTGTGGCATTTCCTATAATTAAAGAGGCTACAAAAAGGGCTGGTTGTGTGCTGGTATGGACCATTTGCTTATATTTATGGAAAAAATTATCAATTTATTAGTGACTGGAAAGCTATGCAATCCTAGAAGAAGCTAAAAAGCTGAAAAGATTTAAATCATAGCGACCCTCAGAGATGCATCATTCCTCATATGTAGCTCTTACATTCAGGACTTTTTAAGAAGCAGAGAATATGAAATGCAGAAATCAATTAGTTTTTTCTAAAATTTAAAGTACAGACTGAATCTGTAAGATTAAGGGTTCCTGACTTGTTTTGGAGCCTTGAAATGCTACTGTGTTCTTTGTATTTACCATTATGGGTCAAATCTAGGCTCCTTTCAGCTGGCGCAGAACAGGATAGTCTGTGTGGTGTACTTCAGTTTGAGAAGAGCCCTGACAAACAGCAGAAAGGGCTCACCCCACCATCTAATTAGGAGGTTTCCAAATCACAAATGCCTGCTCGTCATGGCCCAGGGAGGCGAACGTTTGCCATTGTGTACCCGCACAAGGAGAAGGGGCTGCTCAGAACTCAGACCTTGAGCCTCACCCACCACATTTGCTTCTTTCTCAGCAACAGACCTACACCTCTATCACGCCACCAAAGCCCCCACTTACTACCCCTGCAGAACAACGGGGCATTTCATGATTTTTCTCATTTGACACCAACCTGACAGCCCCTATGGAAGCAGCACACAGTTGCACAGAAGAGATTCAGCCACTACCGAACTGGCGCCGCTACTCCATCCACTCGTTTCTGAGAGGATGGAAGTGTTCATAAATGATAAGGAGGGGTTGGTGCAAGCCATCTGCACGAGAGCAAGTTTCACCCATTATCTCACTGCAACATGTCCTTGCGCAATACAGCCAACAAAGTGCTATATATATACACCTTGCTATATATACACACCTCACTCATCACTGCAGTTACCCAAGGGCAAGTCTGCTGTTCTCCAGAAACACGAGTAGTCTTACATGGGAGCAAGTAAGGTTGTGCACAAGGAACAGCACTCCAGCCCAGAGGTCCTAAAATTCTTTTGGGCTGGCTTCAGCTCATGAAAAGGAATGTGCCTGGGAAGGAAGCCCTTCCTTACCCCCACAGTCCTCTCTTCCTTTTCTCTTGTTATGAAGTACAACAAAACTGGGGATCCAGCACATATATGCATTAATTCAAATTCAGGCTCCCCGGCTCACCACTTCATCAGTATCCCTTCACTCTGTCACTGTACAAATTTAAATCCTTAATGAATAAAAAGTTTCCTGATGCTGCACTCAAGCTTTTTCTTGCGAACAGCTGCCCCTTACTTAATTGTAATCTCCATCAGAAGCAGCACTCTAAAGAGCTAACCAAATCCTCGGATTTTCCTAGAAAGATCTGGGAACATAAGTGCAATGGCATTGCCAGACATTATATAAGAGGACTGTCACACAACAAACCCCATCAAGTTTTCCATCTGTATATCCACGCTCTTTAAATCTGAGAAGCAAAACAGAGATGCTGCTTGGTTTGCAACAATTTAGTCATGATAACAACAAATTTCTTTTCTATTGTTGTTTCCAGCGCATATTTTTCATGTGCAATAGCTGAAACCCAAGAGAATGACTGATGTTTAAATCCTCTTAAATGGATATGACAACATTATCCTTTCCCTTCATTAGAAACAGGTCACTAATCGGTGACTATGACAGAAGAGGATACAATTTTACCCTGGCTGAGCTTCCACATTTGGAAAAAGTAGCACAAAATATTATGCTCCTACATATGAAATGTAATTTCTGAAGACAAGCTCCTAACTGTGTGACGAACCTGTCACCAAAGTTGGCAGCAACAATTCAAAAAAGACAATGCTAAAAACTAGTCTGGTAATAAAAGACTGAGCCAGTGGCATGAGCCATTTTTATTAGTTCTAGACTCAGCCTATCTAGGCTCCTACAAAGTTACCAACCGCTACAGCACTTCAGCTTTTCCACAGAATAAGACAAAGATAAAACAGATGAATGGACTAAGTCCGGAGTCGGAGCCTGTCATGAGTTCCATATATTCTGGGCATGTAAGGAGCAACGGGGAAACCCAGAGAGCTGCTGTCAGCCTGCGGGAACAAGATGCTGCTTCTCCATCCAGTGGCCGGTGCCTGTGAAGAATTGCCAAGAGGCAGGTGCCTTCTGGCCCTGCTCCTCTCACCCCAGCGAGGGTCACGCAGGAATGCGGGCAGCCGGGGCTCTCCCCTGCCCCTGGGAAAACCCAGCAGCAGTAAAACACCACTTCTATTTAAAACATGTTAGGGAATTTATACATAGTCCATTATTTGAACTAAGTAATTGGTTTAGCCTCACTCTTTCCCCAGATATTACATTAGTCAGCTCCCCATTGCCTGTGTGAGCCTTTTAACGCTGTAGAGGAAAATACTTTTTAGCAGCAGGAAAATGCGATTATAAAACAGCTCAAATTGGCAGGGGACTTCAGAAGGGAATGTAAAGGAAAAGTAACTGAGCAGATTTCAAGTTATCTTTGTTTCGTTCAAGTGTAATTTTAATTTACATTAAATGTTTACAGGTAGGAAATAATATATTTTTTTAAATAAAGTATCATTAGGATTATTGTCTGAGCATAAGTAATGGGTGACAAGTACAGGAACATAAACATAAACCAAGATCCCACTAACATTTGCACTGAGTGTTACATTAGTGTAGTCTTTGGAAGTTAGACGGTAGATAACTGATGCTTTGGGCATCTTCACAGCACTCAAAAATCCCAGAAGGGTTTCTGAATTAATAACTAGCACTGTAACTAGTAACTGTCTGTAAATAGAATTCTGCCTTAATCTGTGAGCATTTGCAAATACTGGTACACAAGTTGGACAACTATAAGATAGTTTATACTTAAAAAGTAGTTTCATAGTTAACATGGTCAAACTAAATCATAGAATCATAGAATCATTTAGGTTGGAAAAGACCCTTAAGATCATCGAGTCTAACCATTGACCTAACACTACCAAGTCCACCACTAAACCATGTCCCTAAGCACCACGTCTACGTGTCTTTTAAATACTTCCACTTCCCTGGGCAGCCTGTTCCAAGGCTTGACAACCCTCTCAGTGAAGACATTTTCCCTAATATCCAATCTAAACCTCCCCTGGCACAACTTGAGGCCGTTTCCTCTCATCCTATCACTTGTTACCTGGGAAAAGAGACCAACACCCACCTCGCTACAACCTCCTTCCAGGTAGTTGTAGAGAGCGATAAGGTCTCCCCTCAGCCTCCTCTTCTCCAGACTAAACAACCCCAGTTCCCTCAGCCACTCCTCATAAGACTTGTGCTCCAGACCCTTCACCAGCTTTGTTGCCCTTCTTTAGACACACTCCAGCACCTCAATATCTTTCTTGCAGTGAGAGGCCCAAAATGGAACACAGTATTTGAGGTGTGGTCTCACCAGTGCCGAGTACAGGGGGACAATCACTTCCCTAGTCCTGCTGGCCACACTATTTCTGATACAGGCCAGGATGCTATTGGCCTTCTTGGCCACCTGGGCACACTGCTGGCTCACGTTCAGCCGGCCGTCGACCAACACCCCCAGGTCCTTTTCTGCCAGGCAGCTTTCCAGTCACTCTTCCCCAAGCCTGTAGCGTTGCATGGGGTTGTTGTGGCCCAAGTGCAGGACCCGGCACTTGGCCTTGTTGAACCTCATACAGTTGGCCTTGGCCCATCGATCCAGCCTGTCCAGGTCCCTCTGCAGAGCCTTCCTACCCTCGAGCAGATCAACACTCCCACCCAACTTGGTGTCGCCTGCAAACTTACTGAGGGAGCACTCGATCCCCTCATCCAGATCATTGATAAAGATATTAAACAGAACTGGCCCCAATACTGAGCCCTGGGGAACACCACTTGTGACCAGCCGCCAACTGGATTTAACTCCATTGTCGTGGTTTAACCTGGCAGGCAGCCAAATACCACGCAGCCGCTCACTCACTCCCCCCGCACCCCTCAGCGGGACGGGGAGAGAATCGGAAGGGTAAAAGTGAGGAAAAACTCATGGGTTGAGATAAAGACAGTTTAATAGAACAGAAAAGGGAAAATAATAATGATAATGATAAAATATACAAAATGAGTGATGCACAATGCAATTGCTCACCACCCGCGCTGACCAATAACCAAGTAGCGATTGGTACTTCCTGGATCACGCCTACCATTCATATACTGAGCATGACATCACATGGTATGGAATACCCCATTAGCCAGCTGGACTGGCTGTCCTGATTATGTTCCCTCCCATCTTGTGTACCTAGCTCAGTCAGTAGGCATGGGAGCTGTCCTTGGACTAGGAGGGCACTTAGCAACAACTGAAAACATCAGTGTGTTATCAACATTCTCCTCATACTAAATCCAAAACACAGCACTAGGAAGAAATTTAACCCTATCCCAGCCGAAACCAGGACATCCATTCACCACAGCTCTTTGGGCCCAACCATCCAGCCAGTTTTTTACCCAGCGAAGAGTACGCCCGTCCAAGCCACGAGCAGCCGGTTTCTCCAGGAGAATGCTGTGGGAGACAGTGTCAAAGGCTTTACTAAAGTCCAGGTAAACAACATCCACAGCCTTTCCCTCATCCACTAAGCGGGTCACCTTGTCATAGAAGGGATCAGGTTAGTCAAGCAGAACCTGCCTTTCATAAACCCATGCTGACTGGGCCTGATCACCTGGTTGTCCTGCACATGCCACATGATGGCACTCAAGATCATCTGCTCCATAACCTTCCCTGGCACAGAGGTCAGACTGACAGGCCTGTAGTTCCCCAGATCCTCCTTCCAGCCCTTCTTGTAGATGGGCGTCACAGTTGCTACCCTCCAGTCGTCTGGGACCTCCCTGGTTAGCCAGGACTGCTGATAAAGGATTGAAAGTGGCTTGGTGAGCACTTCAGCCAGCTCCCTCAGTACCCTTGGGTGGATCCCATCCGGCCCCATAGACTTGTGAGCGTCTAAGTGGTGTAGCAGGTCGCTAACCATTTCCCCTTGGATTATGGGGGCTTCATTCTGCTCCCCGGCCTTGTCTTCCAGCTCAGGGGACTGGGTACCCGGAGAACAACTGGTCTTACTGTTAAAGACTGAGACAAAGAAGGCATTGAGTACCTCAGCCTTTTCCCCAGCCTTTGTCACTATGTTTCCCCCCACATCCAATAAAGGATGGAGATTCTCCTTAGCCCTCCTTTTGTTGCTAATGTATTTATAGAAACACTTTTTATTGTCTTTTACTGCAGTAGCCAGATTAAGTTCTAGTTGGGCTTTGGCCCTTCTAATTTTCTCCCTGCATAACCTCACAACATCCTTGTAGTCCTCCTGAGTTGCCTGCCCCTTCTTCCAAAGGTCATAAGCTCTCTTTTTTTCCCTGAGTTCCAGCCAAAGCTCTCTGTTCAGCCAGGCCGGTCTTCCCCGCCGGCTCGTCTTTTGGCACATAGGAACGGCCTTTTCCTGCGCCTTTAAGATTTCTTTCTTGAAGAATGTCCAGCTTTCCTGGACTCCTTTGCCCTTCAGGACTGCCTCCCAAGAGACTCTGTCAACCAGCCTCCTAAACCGGCCAAAGTCTGCCCTCTGGAAGTCCAAGGTAGCAGTTCTGCTGACCCTCCCTCCTTACTTCTCCGAGAATCAAAAACTATAATTTCATGATCGCTGTGCCCAAGACGGCCTCCAACCATCACATCACCCACAAGTGAAGCTTTGATTCCTGGAAAACAGACATTCACGTAAGTTTATAGTGGGAAAGAAATCCCCAGTGACCTTTTCCACACTCTTGTTCATTACCAGTTATCAGCAAATCCTGCAAAAACGCCGTCATCTGCAGTAAACTTAAAACTGAAACAGAAGCAACATGAATTGAAACTTTTCCATGTCTAAATTCAGACACTCAGACACACAAAAGCAACACACTAGAGATGTTTGCAAAATCACGATTACAGAAGTGAAAAAGACACTTTTGCATATCAGTTTCATCATAAGTATTCCTCCACGTTTGACTAATCTACAGTTAGTGCTGTCTAGCAGAAAGTGGTTTCTTCATCTTTATTATTGGCATTCTTCATTTATTTATTGTTTGTAACAGAATAACTCTAAGTCCAGATTCAGAATCAGGGACTTAGGCTAGGTACTGCAAAACCACATCTTCTTCCAGAGAATTTAAAATCTATGAATTTTTGCTTTTATCTTGTTTGGTAGAGAAATAAGAGGGGGTTATTCATTAAAAAAAAGAGCAAATGATTAAAAAAAATAGAGAACCATCACTCTGCAACCCAGAAATTTTAAAAAGATCATTTGCTTGTACAAGTGTATCAAAGTGTATCTGTGTCTGAAGTTAGAAATCAAAGTCAGCAAGCTAGTACCCACATAAAAACTATGGTTTTCAACACATATATTACTCTCAGTTCAGTTTAGCAGAAAGTGATATGGGTTAGCATCTCTGGAAATCAGAACAGTTAAATAGAGGCATCTAATTATGCCTTGGGATCCTATCTTTGGTGACCCAAATTGGTAAATTATTTCCTAAAATGAATTTCTTTCTGTTCAAATAAGCATCACACAGAAAAACACAATAGAGCCACAGTCCACTGATGTTAGCCAATATTAACAGCACTGTATTGGGTCTGGCTGGGATGGAGTTAACTTTCCCCATGGCAGCCCTCATAGTGCTGTGCTTTGTATTAGTGGCTAGAAAGGTGTTGATAACACACCAGTGTTTTGGCTACTGCTGAGCAGTGCTCCCACAGCATCAAGGCTGTCTCTCCAACATTCCCCTCCCTCACCCCCAAAGGCCAGTAGGCTGGGGGTGGGCAAGAGCTTGGGAGGGGACATAGCCAGGACAGCTGACCCAAACTGACCAAAGGGATATTCCATACCATATGACGGCTGCTCAGCAATAAAAGCTAAGTGAAAGGCGGAGAAGGGGGGGCATTCGTTATTAAGGCATTTGTCTTCTGGAGCAACTGAAGTCCTACTTCCCAGGAAGTGCCTGGACATCACCTGGTGATGGGAAGTCGAGAGTAAATCTTTTGTTTTCTTTTGCTTCTGCGCATGGCTTTTGCTTTTGCTTTATTAAACTGCCTTTATCTTGACCCACAAGTTCTTTTTCATCTTATTTTCTCCCCTCCCTGTCCTGCTGAGGAGGGGGAGTGATAGAATGGCTTGGTGGGCACCTGGCATCCAGCCAAGGTCAACCCACCACAGTCCTTTTTGGTGCCCAACGTGGGGCACGAGACAATGGCAGTTTTGTATTAAGCATGCTATAGCTATAGTAGTTATTAAGTGGCAAGCTTCTGTGCAGGTCACGGAGTTTGCTGGCTGCACTGCTTATCTCTTTATTTTGCTGAGCTTGGGAACATGTTAATAATACAACCAATGGCTACGTGCTTTGCCCTGGCATTGATGGCCTTACTGTGCTGGGGGAGCTATCTTGTGGAGAGGATACATCTCCCTCTTCCTACCCGGGAGTGATGTGGGTGGTTTTATTATGCAGGCTCCCGAGGTCCTTGTTCACCCTTACGTGAGCTGTTTAATACTACTAATTAACACAGTTGGCATATTGTCGGGTTTGTGGAATCTGGTGTCATCCTGGTGTAAGAGGAGACAACTTTTGGGTGAGGCGATACTGAAATGTGCCCCGAGGCGGCCGGTCCCTGGGTGGCAGGGTGTGTGGAAGGATTTGGGCAGGTGCCTAGGGCGGTTATCACCTCCCATAGCCTGGGACTTTACACCAGAACAGGCAAGTAACCCTGGTAAACTGACACGCCACCTGATAAAAGGGTGCTTTGCCTACCCCAATGAAAACCAGCAGCTTCTAGCACTGTACTGGGGCTTGGCCTGTGCCTACCGAGCCACAGTTCAGTACTATCAGAGGACTGTGGTTAAGGCAGGGACCCAAACCACCTCTGAGAATGCCATGACTGAGACCGGGGTGCAAACTACATCTGAGGACATGATAGTAGAGATAGGGACCCAAACTGCATCTGAGGACACCATGGCTGAGACAGGGACCCAAACAATAACAACTACAGTAATTGCCCCAGTAGTGAAAAAGAAACAGTGGACAAGGAGGTCAACGGGTCCATATCATTGATTAGTAAGGGAGGAGGAAGAAGAGGAAGGGTTTGATCAAGAAGCCGGTCGTTCAGCAAAGAAATTGGAGGAAGGAGTGAGAGAAATCAGACAGGAAGTAGAAACTACCCAGTCCCTGACCTCAAAAGAACTTCGAGACATGCGGAAAGATTACAGCTGCCAGCCAGGTGAGCGGATTGCTGCCTGGCTGCTCCGATGCTGGGATAATGGGGCCGAGAGTCAGCAATTGGAAGGTAAGGAAGCCCAACAGCTGGGATCCTGTCGTGGTTTAACCCCAGCCAGCAAAAATAAACGCCACGCAGCCGCTCGATCACCCCCCCCCCCGGTGGGATGGGGGAGAGAATTGGGAGGGCACAAGTAGGAAAGCTCCCGGGTTGAGATAAAAACAGTTTAATAATTGAAATAAAACTAAGTAGAACAGGAATAATAACAGTGAGAACAACAACAATAACAGAATACACAAAGCAGGCAATGCACAACAGAACCGCTCACCGACCGCCGACCGCGTGTCACGAACGGGGGGCGAGCCCCCCCACACACCTGGTTTTTATACTGAGCATGATGTCACATGGTATAGAATACCCCATTGGCCAGCTGGGTCCACCACCCCGGCTGTGCTCCCCCCTCCCGGTGCAAGCATCACCCAGCAACAGCCAAAGCATCAATGGGCCATCAACGCTCCTTTCACACCGAACCCAAAACACAGCACACCCCCCAGGCTACTGGGAAGAAAGTTAACCCTGTCCCAGCTGGAACCAGGACAATATCCACCCCTTATTCTATACCATCTACATCATGCCCAGGTCTCACATTTTCCCATACATTCCAATTAGTCACCGCTCCTTTTCCCTGCCTTTTGATATATACGCACACAGAGATATCATTCCCTTAGTCCATGGGCCATCCCTCTAAAACGTCCGTTGAGTTCATTTAGTCCATGACTTCGGGTTCCACCTGTCGTAACAGTCTTGCAGGGCAGGAGAGATGGTGTGTGGTGTCGGGCTCTTGCATGCGGAGGCCAGTTCTGGGCGCTCGTCTGGTTCTATCATTGTTGCACCTTGCTCAGTTTCATCGGCGTTCATCCTAAATTAATCTGGGTGATTCTTACTGTAATACTGTTAATATGGCATATGGTAACCATAAAAGTGATGACATACAGTACTATGTAATAACTAACATCGTACAATTCAGTTCATTGGCTATTTTCACCCAAAATTAAATCCCCCTGAGGTACACACCGGACTTCCCCATCCTTTCTCATCACCCACCAAGTGCACCCAGGTCCCTGAGCAAAAGCAATCCCACGGATGGGTTTTCCCTTGCCAGAGGCAGGAGCAACCCAGACTGTCTTCCCCAGCATATTTCTCATATGCACGACAGGGACTTTATCCCCCTCTACAGCACGTAAGGGTTTGGATTGGGCAGGGCCAGCTCGAGTGACAGATCCCCTAGTGTTCACTAACCAGGTGGCCTTTGCTAAATGTGTATCCCAATGCTTGAATGTCCCACCACCCATTGCCCTCAGTGTTGTCTTTAGCAGCCCGTTGTATCGTTCGATTTTCCCGGAGGCTGGTGCATGGTAGGGGATGTGATAGACCCACTCAATGCCGTGCTCTTTGGCCCAGGTGTCTATGAGGGCGTTTCGGAAGTGAGTCCCGTTGTCTGACTCAATTCTTTCTGGGGTGCCATGTCGCCACAGGACTTGCTTTTCAAGGCCCAGGATGGTGTTCCGGGCGGTGGCATGGGGCACAGGATATGTTTCCAGCCATCCTGTGGTTACTTCCACCATGGTGAGCACATAGCGCTTGCCCTGTCGGGTTTGTGGGAGCGTGATATAATCAATCTGCCAAGCCTCCCCATATTTATACTTCAACCATCGTCCTCCATACCAAAGAGGCTTTACTCGTTTGGCTTGCTTGATTGCAGCGCATGTTTCACATTCGTGGATAACCTGTGCAATAGTGTCCATGGTTAAGTCCACCCCTCGATCACGAGCCCATCTATATGTTGCATCTCTCCCTTGGTGGCCTGAAGTGTCATGGGCCCACCGAGCTATAAATAATTCACCTTTATGTTGCCAGTCCAGATCTACCTGAGCTACTTCGATCTTGGCAGCCTGATCCACCTGCTGGTTGTTTTGGTGCTCTTCACTGGCCCGACTCTTGGGTACGTGAGCATCTACGTGTCGTACTTTTACAGTCAGGTTCTCTACCTGGGCAGCAATATCTTGCCACAACGCGGCAGCCCAGATGGGTTTACCTCTGCGCTGCCAGTTGTTCTGCTTCCACTGCTGCAACCACCCCCACAGGGCATTTGCCACCATCCATGAGTCAGTATAGAGATAAAGCACTGGCCATTTTTCTCGTTCGGCAATGCCCAAGGCCAGCTGGATGGCTTTCACCTCTGCAAACTGGCTCGATTCACCTTCTCCTTCAGCAGTTTCTGCAACTTGGCGTATAGGACTCCATACAGCAGCCTTCCATCTCCGATGTTTTCCCACAAGGCGACAGGACCCATCCGTGAACAGGGCATATTGCTTCTCGTTTTCTGGTAGTTTGTTATATGGTGGGGCCTCTTCAGCACGCATCACCTCCTCCTCTGGGGATATTCCAAAATCTTTGCCTTCTGGCCAGTTCGTGATCACCTCCAAGATTCCTGGGCGACTGGGGTTTCCTATTCGGGCCCGTTGTGTGATCAGCGCGACCCACTTACTCCACGTAGCATCAGTTGCATGATGTGTAGAGGGGACGCTCCCTTTGAACATCCAGCCCAGCACCGGCAGTCGGGGTGCCAGGAGGAGCTGTGCTTCAGTGCCAACCACTTCCGAAGCAGCTTGAACCCCTTCATATGCTGCCAATATCTCCTTCTCAGTTGGAGTGTAGCGGGCCTCGGATCCTCTGTATCCCCGACTCCAGAACCCTAAGGGTCGACCTCGAGTCTCCCCTGGTGCTTTCTGCCAGAGGCTCCAGGTAGGACCATTCTCCCCGGCTGCGGTGTAGAGCACATTCTTCACATCTTGTCCTGCCCGGACTGGCCCAAGGGCTACTGCCTGAACTATCTCCTGTTTAATTTGCTCAAATGCTTGTCGTTGCTCAGGGCCCCATCTGAAGTCGTTCTTCTTCCTGGTCACGTGATAGAGAGGGCTTACGATCTGACTGTAATTTGGAATATGCATTCTCCAAAAGCCTACAACGCCTAAGAAAGCTTGCGTTTCCTTTTTGTTAGTTGGTGGAGACATGGCTGTTATTTTATTGATCACATCTGTTGGGATCTGACGACGTCCATCTTGCCATTTTATTCCTAAAAACTGGATCTCCTGTGCAGGTCCCTTGACCTTACTTCGTTTTATTGCAAAGCCGGCCTTCAGAAGGATTTGGACTATTCTCTCCCCTTTCTTGAAAACTTCCTCTGCTGTGTTGCCCCACACGATGATGTCATCAATGTATTGCAGGTGTTCTGGAGCCTCACCCTGTTCCAGTGTGGTGTGGATCAGTCCATGGCAAATGGTAGGGCTGTGTTTCCACCCCTGGGGCAGTCGGTTCCAGGTGTACTGGACACCCCTCCAAGTGAAAGCAAACTGTGGCCTGCACTCTGCCGCCAAAGGGATGGAGAAGAATGCATTAGCGATATCAATGGTGGCGTACCACTTGGCTGCCTTTGACTCCAGTTCGTATTGAAGTTCTAGCATGTCCGGCACGGCAGCACTCAGTGGTGGCGTCACTTCGTTCAGGCCACGATAGTCTACTGTTAGCCTCCACTCTCCATTGGACTTTCGCACTGGCCATATGGGACTGTTAAAGGGTGAGCGAGTCTTGCTGATCACTCCTTGGCTCTCCAGTCGACGAATCAGCTCATGGATGGGGATCAAGGAGTCTCGGTTGGTGCGGTATTGCCGCCGGTGCACTGTTGTGGTAGCGATCGGCACCTGTTGTTCTTGGACCCTTAACAACCCCACAACAGAAGGATCCTCTGAAAGACCGGGCAAGGTGGACAGCTGTTTAATTTCCTCCGTCTCCAGGGCAGCTATACCAAAAGCCCACCGGTACCCTTTTGGGTCCTTGAAATACCCTCTCCTGAGGTAGTCTATGCCAAGGATGCACGGAGCTTCTGGGCCAGTCACGATGGGGTGCTTCTGCCACTCCTTCCCGGTTAGGCTCACTTCCGCCTCCAACACAGTTAACTCTTGGGATCCCCCTGTCACTCCAGAAATACAAATGGGTTCTGCCCCTTTATAGCCTGATGGCATCAGGGTACACTGCGCACCGGTGTCTACGAGAGCCTTATATTCTTGTGGATCTGATGTGCCAGGCCATCGAATCCACACAGTCCAGTAAACCCGGTTGTCCCTTTCCTCCACCTGGCTGGAGGCAGGGCCCCTCTAGTCCTGGTCATCGTATTCGCTATCTACTTCTTGTAAGTATGAGTCAGAAGTCCCTTTGTTAAGGTCGGAAGTGGAATCAGCCCTTCTACTCTGTCTGGGGAACTCGCTGGAGACCGGAGCAGCGGTTTTCCTGGAAGAACCCGCTTTTGTGGTTGTTTTCCCTTGCAACTCATGTACCCGTGCCTGTAGGACTGAGGTAGGTTTTCCATCCCACTTCCTCATGTCCTCTCCGTGGTCACGCAGGTAAAACCACAGGGTGCCCCGGGGTGTGTACCCACGATGTCTCCTCTCTTGAGCAGAGGGACGTTTGCTCCTAATGGCTGAGACACTGGCCCGTGCAGGGGGGAAGCAGGACATATCCTCTTTGATTTGCTGGACCTCCTGAGACAGTTTCTCCACAGCAGAGACACAGGCCCGTAGGGAGGAAGAGAGACTTTCTTCATATTGCCGGAGTTGGCCAGCCAGTTCATCCACTGTTTGTTCCTCTCCATCTCTCCAGGTCATTACTGCCAATGAGTTTGCATGTGACGCTGGTGCGCTCCGTACAAACTTCCGCCACATGGGTCGGGTGCATTTGACCTCATCTGGGTCTTTGGATAACTGCTCGTTGTTCAGGTCATCATAAATCACTTCCAGCACGGCTAATTCTCTCAGGTACTGGATACCTCTCTCCATGGTGGTCCACTTGCCTGGGTGGCATATAACATCTTCCTTGAAGGGATACCTTTCCTTCACACCTGACAGGAGTCGCCTCCAGAGGCTGAGGACTTGTGCCCCTTGTCCAATTGCTTTGTCAATGCCCCCTTCCCTAGAAAGGGATCCCAGCTGCTTGGCTTCCCTACCCTCTAATTCCAGGCTACTGGCCCCGTTATCCCAGCATCGGAGCAGCCAGGTGACAATGTGCTCCCCTGGACGACGGCTGAAGTCTTTTCGCATATCTCGCAGCTCACCCAGGGATAGGGATCGGGTGGTCACCATCTCATTTACGGGTTCTGCCTCCTCCTCCTCCTGTTCTCGTGATGGCCCTGGTTCATCTTCATCCCTTACTAGACGAGCTGATTTTCTTGTGCATTTTCTTTTTTGTATAGGGGCGACTGATACCGGTGTGGGTTGGTTCTCTGTCGCAGGGGGCGGAGTAGCTGCTGTGCTTGCCCTGGGGGGTGAGGGAGCCGCTGTGCTTGCCGTGGGGGGTGGGGTAGCCGCAGGGCCTGTTGCTTTGTCATCAGCTGCAGAGACGTTTCCTTCCCCTTGGGGGTTCTGAGTGGTGTTAAACAGGGCTCGGTAGGCGTGGGCCAGGCCCCAGCACATTGTGGTGATTTGCGTCTCCCTGGAATGGCCAGGGTGACAGCATACTTCTTCCAAATATTCTACTAATTTTTCAGGGTTCTTCACTTGTTCAGGGGTAAAGTTCCAGAACACTGGGGGTGCCCATCGCCCTAGGCATTTGCCCATGCTATCCCACTCGCCCTGCCACTCATAGCTATCCAACCTTGGGGCAGATCTCTGGATGACATTCTTAAATTGCTTACTAACCTTGGATAAAACCGCAACAATATTCCCAAGGAGTACCAAGAGATGTATCTTAACTACCCAGGGATGTTCAAGGTACTGGCAAGTTATTTTAACAAAGGAGATGAAGGTAGTGAGGGTGCCATTCTCCATTTCCTCCATAAAAAATCTCTCGGAGGAAAAGGTATAATTGCTAATGGTCTCCATGAGGTGGTACCCGAAATGCAGAAACGGCTTCATTACGAATCCCAAATACCAAATAACCCCCAATGCCAGCGTTTTAGTAACAAATCTCCCAGGCAAAACATCATTAATCACGGCAGAGCACAACAGACTACAAAACCCAACTCCAATTTTTAACAGGTACAGTAAAAACAAGAGCATGGTGCAGAACAAACGAATATGTCACCAGATATAAATTCCTTAATATGTTCTAAATAATCTGTCGTTATCTCAACCCTTCGTGCCCCACGTTGGGCGCCAAAAAGGACTGTCGTGGTTTAACCCCAGCCAGCAAAAATAAACGCCACGCAGCCGCTCGATCACCCCCCCCCCGGTGGGATGGGGGAGAGAATTGGGAGGGCACAAGTAGGAAAGCTCCCGGGTTGAGATAAAAACAGTTTAATAATTGAAATAAAACTAAGTAGAACAGGAATAATAACAGTGAGAACAACAACAATAACAGAATACACAAAGCAGGCAATGCACAACAGAACCGCTCACCGACCGCCGACCGCGTGTCACGAACGGGGGGCGAGCCCCCCCACACACCTGGTTTTTATACTGAGCATGATGTCACATGGTATAGAATACCCCATTGGCCAGCTGGGTCCACCACCCCGGCTGTGCTCCCCCCTCCCGGTGCAAGCATCACCCAGCAACAGCCAAAGCATCAATGGGCCATCAACGCTCCTTTCACACCGAACCCAAAACACAGCACACCCCCCAGGCTACTGGGAAGAAAGTTAACCCTGTCCCAGCTGGAACCAGGACAGATCCCTTGCTAGAAACTGGGGAATTGACAGAGGAATTGGAAAAGAGGCAGCAATTTGCAGTCTCTGGAGACGGCTCCTCTCAAGTGTGAGGGCAAGATATCCGTTCAAGGAAGATCTTGTGAACTCCCCAGGAAAGTGGACTACCGCAGATGAAGGCATCCAGTACCTGAGAGAATTAGCAGTGCTGGAAGTCATCTACAGTGATCTAGACAACGACGAGGTCTCCAAAGATCCAGAGGACATCCTGTGCATACAGGCCATGTGGAGGAAGGTGATTCAAAGTGCCCCAGCGTCATATTCTAACAGCTTGGCAACAATGTATTGCCCGGATATGGATACACCAACTGTGGAGAGAGCGTCTTCTTGGCTCCAAAACTTTGAAGAAAATCTCTGTCCCTCCTCATCCCCACGGGCCAGCACCTCAGCTGTCAGGGGCACCCCAAGAAGTCAGTCCCCTCCTGCCCCGCTCAGATTTTGCAGGACTTACTCTTGGGATAGAGAACTGGGTACTCTTGAATATTCTTGCTGTACTGAAGTCTATGTCCTTAGCCTTGAGCAAAGTTTCTCTGCTTCAGTTTCTCTATAAACTAAAATAGCATCATTTACCTATATGCCTTAGAGAGATGTCACAAACAGTTTGCAGTTATATTACAATAGGATGCTGTATAAATGCTGGATACGTTTTAATAATCAGGAATAAAATGATTCTTTAGTACAACCTGTTACACACCTAAAATTAAAATCCTCCCACACTGAATTTTCTTACATTATTATATGGGCTCGCTGATTTATATTCAAGATTGTTCACATTATGGTTAATGGCACTGATTTACTTATTTTTTTATTTCTTAAAAAAAAAAAAAAACAACAACAAAACCCCACTGAAAGATGTCACAGAGATTTCTATACAAGGGGGACAGATTTCTCAAAAAAAAGGGGGGAAAAGTTTACCTTAAGAAATTAGTATGACCTGCAAAACTGAACAGCGGATATTCCTTCCCAATATAGTAATCCCAGACTCTTTCTAAATACTGCAATACGAAAAAGTAGCAATAAAGTGCTTTAGACACATACATCCATATTTGATAGGTCAAGCAGACTGAGGCAATACATTACTGCAATATAAAATTCCAGTTTTGATGTAAAGCTCGGCATCATTCTTACTGACCTTCAGATTAACTATGACTAGGCTTACTGTGTACCCTGCATCGATCCCTTGTCTGCACGTTCTTATGCTGGAAACAACAAGATGACAAACTTTTTCTGAATCGCGTTTTCCTTTTCATTTGAATAAACAAGTGTGAAGAATGTTTATCCTGTAATCTATGGCAAACAATTCTTTAACTAGTTCAAATATAAACAAAACATAGTATCAGATGTAGCACCTTTGTATTTAGAGATGTAAAGCAGTTGTCATGTTTTATTTTAAAAACAGATACTCTTTTAGTAAAAATTTGAATATGCTTGGCAAAACTTAAGACACATTGATTCACAATTAGTTTTATCTTATTCTAAAAACAGCTTGCCCTCATTGTTCATAAAATATACCACATATCCTATCTGGTTTATGGAGATAATAAATGAATACTTGAAGAATGTCCAGGATCCTGTAAAACAGTGGCTATATAGACATCACAAATCAGGGAACTGATAGGTGTTCAAACTTGTTAGCGAGGAAAGATCAGGCCCTATGCGTTGGTCTGATCTTACTCCCTTTGAAAACAATGTCACTGGATTCAAATAGTGCTAAAACAGACTCCGAAACTCTTGACTTTGTAACTTGCCGGTATGTACGCAATATGCCCTGAATAATTAGATCTTTCAACTGGCAATAAAAACTGAAAACACAGTTCTGAGAATAGGACAATGCCAGGCAGATAACTCTTAAAACGGAGATTTAATTGCTGCTAAGAGTCTCCAAAGACAAGAAAAGCACAAGGGATATTATATTATGGGACTAAACTGCACAAGAGTGCGAACACCTCACATCTTACATGCAGGCTGAGTTGAACATGGACTTAAAAACAGTCAATAAGAAACAGTAGATATTTGATAAGGGCAATCAAAGCAAGACAGCAGAACTTTAAAAAGGCATAAGCTGAGTCAAAAAACACTACTTTTTTTTTTACTTTAAAAAAATCCTAATTGCAACTAAAATGGTAAAAAGGTGCTAAAATATAGATCATCAGCTGCTTTCGCAGACATAAGTGTGGCAAACCCAGCCCATTTATTTGATTTAATTAAAACCTTCTTCTTCTCTCTCATTGTCCATGTAGCTCCCCAAATACTCAGAATATCTGTTGATGACAAATATAAAAATAAATTCTGAAGCAAGACAGCAGGCTTATTAATTTGGCTTTAAAAATTAACTCCAAAAACGTAACTACATATTGTTTGTAAATCAAAATCATGAAAGAAAGCATACTTATGAATGGAGCATGCGGAAACTCTTGAAACTGCAAAAAAACACACACACACACACACATAGTTTTCAGTCACAGCAGAGACCAGCACATAGTCCCCAGCTAATACACATCCTCAAGTTCCAGGAAGGGAAGGAAGGGCGCACTTTGTCTCAGAAACACACCTCTGGATCTAGGTGTCTATCATGACTATTGCGATGGCACCTCGGTTCTGAGCACATTCCTTCATAACAAATCGTGTTATGAGAGCTATTAGCATTTCTATTTACAAATAAAATTCAGTCTGCAGCACCCATGGAATCAAGAACTACCTTTATCACCTTTTTCATACTACTGCTTTCTACACCATTTTCTAGGAAAGAGCCCTAGTTCAGAATGGGATGCTTATGAAAAGAAAGAGCACCTGAAGGGATTATCGCCAGCAGTCAAAAACAATCTCTTTTTGGTTTTAAATTGAGACACATAGGGAAACAGCGTAACTTTCCAAAACCGAACGCCTGCATCGCTTTCACAACTTGTCCTGAAATTTAAGAAAACTGAATTTGTATAAACCACAAACAAAAGCCTTTCGTGCACCCAAACGAGCATGAGACTCTTACTTTCCGCGGCAAGTTTCTCAGCCCGGGGCTGTTTCATCCAGCGGATCCCCTTCTACCGACACCGAGGTGCGTGCCCGGGGAAGCCCAGCCCCCGCCGCAAGCGCGACTTTCCTCCGGAGCTCTCCCTCCCCGACGATGCCCTCCTCAAGCCAAAGTAAGCAGCGGCGGGGCCGGCTGCAACTGAGGCGACACAATTTCCCTCCTTCACCGAGGCTGAAGCGCCCCCCGCCCCACACTAGGTGGGAAGAGCCGGAGCGGCAGTGGGGCCGGAGCCGCGGAGGGGAGGCGGCGGCCGCGGGCTCCTACCTTGTTCGAGGCCATTTCGCTGACGGAGTGCCTGGTCTGCAGGGTCTCCAGCTGGTCCAGGCACCAGTCCAGCTCCTCCAGGGTCTCGCTAGCCAGTTTTTGGTAGGCCTCCTCTGCGAAGAGACAGGGAAAGGCGTACTCAGTTCGCAAGAGTTTCACAGGGCTAACGGCAAGCTCCAGCGGGTCCATCCTCCGGTGCCCACACATGAGTGCTGCTCCCTCATATTGCCAGCCCGGGCACCGGGCGGCGCGGCTCTTTCCCTCCGCGGGGCTGCGCTCCCCCTCGGAGCCACCGGGGCGGCGAGCGGCGGCACTGGCGGGTGGGGAGAAACTTTCCGCCGCCCGTCCTGCCACGCCGGGCGGGCTCCCCGCCTGCCTTCCCCGCCTCGCCCCGGGGCCGCGGCCGTCCGAAGCGCCGCCCCCTCACGAGTAGCGCCGAGCTCCGCGGGCACGCAGCGGCCCCGCGGCGGAGCGAGGGCAGGTCGGGCCTACCGGCGGCGGGGAGGCGCACGCAGGGATGAATCAGCGCGGCCGCCGGCTGCGACCACCGCGCTTCCTGTTTTCGCAGCTCCGCCGGCGGTACGGCTGCTGGCGGGGACCCGCCACCACCCCCCTCCGGTGGTTTCACACACACCCCCACCCCGCCAGGAGCCCCGCAAAACCCGCCGCGGAGCCGGCCCCGCCGCGGCCGCCTGCCCGCGGGCACCCCTCGGCCACACTGAGCGGTCGTCCCCGCTGTCCTCGCTGCTCTCCGGTTTTGCAGCTCGCGGCGTGGAAACAATAATATTTTCTTACCTAACCCACAGGGGTGTCATGAGAATTAATTGGTTCATATTTATAAAGTGTGGGGAAGATGTAAAAATCTGTGTAAGTGCTCGGGATAATGATGCCTAGCCAAAGTGCCAGCTGTTAAAGGAGCGTTCAAATACTGCAGTAATGTTTGCTCTAACCCAAAAGCCTCTGTGTGTGTACAAAGTATCACACGTTGGCTGTAAGCAAAAAAAAAGGCTGGTGAAAGTTTTGGAACTGGACCCAGTAACACAATATGAGAAATGGACCCCAATGACGGTATGGAAAGTCATGGTTTAATCAAAATTGCTATATGTCACATTGGAGCTAACTGTCTTAAAACTTGCAGAAGTTTCACTCACAGAGGGAAAGGCATTCCCTTCTTCAGTAACTCTCCAACAGCAGATCTGTCGGTATGCAAATAATTTCAGAAAAATAATCCCATGTTTAGGGTGCAAGTCTCACCTACAAAGCCTGGCTTTTTTTTTGTCTGATGTAGATCAGAAGGGGAAAATGCTTCTCCACACTGAACTCAGAGCTGAGTGTGTTTTAGCCAAGGCACGCTGTCTTGCAAGCTGTGTATCTGAAACATCAAATTTTGAAACTCCCAGCATGCATACTTCTGGATCAGCTACATGCAAACGTAACTCCAAGGTAGAGAAATGTTTGTTCAGTGGGCTTGTTATTCCCATCTAAAACATCTCCCTCAACTTGTTTCACATCAAATTAACCTGATTTTCAAAATGTCAGACAAGCAAAAAATCAGGCAAAAAATTAACTAAAACTCCTTTTTAAATAAAACACTCCAGCATGGACTAGTGCCAAATAGCTCAGTGCATTACTGTTCAACATCTAGGATATTAGATTCGTATCTTTTTACATTTCAGAGCACATGCTCAAGAACTTTGAGTTCCTTCAAAGCTGTTAAACTTTGCATACTTGTGGCTATTGCAAAAACACTCCACAATTTTGAATAATGTCCATTCACTTTTGGAAAAAGGCAATGCGAGAACATGAAGTTGGGATTGAGAGTAATTGGCAGAACTGTTTAAAGAAAATTTTGCAGTGCTTGCCCGCATCATGATTAACCTGCCACTTCAGCGAACACAACACTAACCGATACTCAACAAAAAACATCCCCATTGAATTGTAAACACTGTATTTCAGATGTGTCATACTTACTATAAATGCTATCTGATCCAAAAAAATTCCCCCGGCAAATAAAGTCAGGATTTTCCAGACTGTTTATCCATCAAAAGAGAATCTATGATGTTCTGCAAGACAGCAGACATCACAGCTCACTAGTTCTTGAATGTGACTAGTATACTGACCTCATAGTGTAGATTTCATCAAGATCAGTACTGGAAATAGAAACAACTTTGTTTATAATATATTTGTAAGTGTACTGTGTTAAATGCTTTTGATGAAGCAGAGATGCAGTTAACGTATGCACGGTTATCTGATGACCTTACACAATGATTTCATTGAGGATAAAATGCATAATGAAGTGAGGTAAAATGAATCTGTATGACGCTATTTTGTTGCTAGCCTGTGACCTGCCCTTCAGCATTTCTTGAAAATCAGATATTGGGAAACTCATGTTTTTCTTCACAAGTAAACATCATCCCTTCTAATATTTAAGAGAGTAAGTGTGGAGAAGAATTGTGGAGTTGGGAGTTTCGGCCAAGATAAGACAGGAATTCGGCCTGTGCGCTGAGAACTAGCAGACGCGCACATACGCCTGAGATAAGACCTGAACACCTGGCTTAGTTGTCTCCTCTGTAAGGAAACTGAAAACATCAAGAGAATTACGTAACTGGTTAACCGTGAGAATAAGTGGATCTGAGAGCAGATGTGTGGATCTTTGCCAAAAGGAAGAGAGACTGTTTTTCTTAGTTAATAAGGGATACGAATTGGGTGATGATTGGGGGAGACAGCGGGACCTCCCCGTTATGGTAAAGGATATATTCTCCTGTATTGTAACAATAAATGATTCTGTGCATGCTTATGTGAGAGTCCATGCAATCATACACCACAAGTAAGAGGGTAAGGTTTTTCTGAGAAGTATGAAAACAACAAAATAAACTTGAGGGATACAATATTTAGGTAAAAGTAATAAAATGCTCAGTTTGTTATTTATTTTAAAACTTAATTTTCTTGTTATCCATGTAGCAACAATATATATTACCAACAGTAGCAATAATATATATTACCAACAGTACTTTACATTTAGGAATCTTTATCTACTATCCACCTTACCAGTATATCACAATGCACATTAAAAAATAATATCCATCACTCACAAGGAAGTCCCATCACCCTTAGGAGGCTGTTTCTCACAAACTCCTGTTCCTGACTCCCACACTTAAAGAGTCTGTGGCTCCCATGGGGACCTTGACTGACCACTCTGACTAAGGAAACTTCTGATGGCCAACACTAGGCTAAAGACTTGCTGGACTCAGCACCTCCTGCCAGTTCTCAGATCGCAGAGCTGTCAGGCCAGCCCTGATAGCTTAAATGGAACTAAAAGGGTTTCTAAAATGGTACCCATCAAACAAGCACCCCCGTTTTGTTCCCACAGTTCTGAAGGGCAGAACAACCATAGGAAAGCTTTTCTAAACAGTACTGAAGCTCTAAATATGACCCACACTTTTGTCGTTACACAATGTGGTGGAAAATGTTGTCGAGGTGTCCTGGTTTCGGCTGGGATAGGGTTAAATTTCTTCCTAGTGCTGTGTTTTGGATTTAGTATGAGGAGAATGTTGATAACACACTGATGTTTTCAGTTGTTGCTAAGTGCCCTCCTAGTCCAAGGACAGCTCCCATGCCTACTGACTGAGCTAGGTACACAAGGTGGGAGGGAACATAATCGGGACAGCCAGCCCAGCTGGCTAATGGGGTATTCCATACCATGTGACGTCATGCTCAGTATATGAAGGGTAGGCGTGATCCAGGAAGTACCGATCGCTACTTGGTTATCGGTCAGCGCGGGTGGTGAGCAATTGCATTGTGCATCACTCATTTTGTATATTTTATCATTATCATTATTATTTTCCCTTTCTCTGTTCTATTAAACTGTCTTTACCTCAACCCACGAGTTTTTCTCACTCTTACCCTTCCGATTCTCTCCCCGTCCCGCTGGGGGTGGGGGGAGTGAGTGAGCGGCTGCGTGGTATTTGGCTGCCTGCCAGGTTAAACCACGACAGTCCTTTTTGGCGCCCAACGTGGGGCTCGAAGGGTTGAGATAACGACACATCTGACCCGAACGGGTTAAAACAAATTTGTTATAAGCATTCATTATATCAGTTTAGTACTCGATGTTCACAATGTTGATTTATTTGCTCTCAGAGTTTTTGGATCTGGTTTTGGAGTTGTGGTATATAGCACCTTACTGGCTGTCTATACTGCTGATTATCAGTTTTTCTGTGGGGTTGGTCATTTCTGGGAAATGGATTAAGGTCATTGCTTTGCTATACTGTGTGACCTGGCTTTATGTTATGATAAAATTATTGGTCACGAGCCTGTACTCAGCACTGCCATCATTCCTGTTCTTCGGGAGCTATCTTTTGGAAACTATTAATAATTACACTTTTTACGTCTTCACCTCAGAGGATGAATTTAGTGGGGAGACAGGATGGGACACTTTCTCCCACTTGTTCACCTTCCCTTCCATATCTTCAGAAACTCCTTTTTCTTCTATCCTCTTCATGAAGACGTCCACAATATTCCCTGAGAATTTTGAATATCCTTGGGATGTTCAAACAAGCATGTTCATATTGCTATGTCTCCTGAATGTGGTTCAGGCCTTGTTTAGCGTTAAACAACTATTCAGGAATACTGTCCAGAGATCAACCCCAGCAACAGATACGGTGACTACTCAAACCTCCACGACAGGCACTGTAGCTACTTCAACCAGCACAACACCCACTATGGCTACTCAAACCCCTGCGACAGGCACTGTGGCTACTTCAACCCCCACAACAACCACTATGGCTACTCAGACCCCGGCAACAGTCACTACAGTTACTCCAACCCCCGCAACAGGCACTGCAGCTACTCAAACTCCGCCAACAGTCACTGCAGTTACTCCAACCAGTGCGACAAGCACTGCAGCCACTCAAACCCCGGCAACAGTCACTACAAGTACTCCAACCCCCGCGACAGGCACTGCAGCTACCCAAACCCTCGCGACGGGTACTACAGCTGAACCAGAGGACCAACCGTCGCTGGTATCCGTCACCCCTGTACAGAAGAAGAAATCTTTGAAGCGGAAGTCAGGTCGTTTAGAAAAGGATGATGGAAAAGCAGGGCCATCACGAGGAGGGGAGGAGGAAGAGGAAGAACTCATAAACGAGACGGAAACCACCCAATCCCTATCCCTGAATGAGCTGCGAGATATGCGGAAAGATTTCAGCCATCGTCCAGGCGAGCATATTGTTACCTGGCTGCTCCGATGCTGGGATAATGGGGCCAGTAGCCTGGAATTAGAGGGGAAGGAAGCCAAACAGCTGGGATCCCTTGCTAGGGAAGCGGGTATTGACAAAGCAATTGGAAAAGGGACACAGGTCCTCAGCCTCTGGAGGCGACTGCTGTCAGGCGTGAAGGAAAGGTATCCCTTCAAGGAAGATGTTATATATCGCCCAGGCAAATGGACCGCTATGGAGAGAGGTATCCAGTACCTGAGAGAACTAGGCATGCTGGAGGTGGTTTATAGTGACCTGGACGATGTCCGAACACCCAAAGATCCAGATGAAGTCCAGTGCACGTGACCCATGTGGCGGAAGTTGCTACGGAGCGCACCAGCGTCGTATGCCAGCTCATTGACAGTACTGTCCTGTGCAGAGGAAGAAGCACCAACGGTGGATGTCTTAGTTAGCAGACTTCGGGATTTTGAAGAAACTATCTCCTCCTCCCTTGTCTGGGCTGTGGAGAAACTGTCCCGGAAGGTCCAGCAACTCAAAGAGTGTATGTCCTATTCCCCACCTGTACGGACCAGTATCTCAGCCATTAGGAGTCAGCGTTTTTCTCCTCAAGAGAGAGGATATAGAAAGTACACACCACGGGGCACCCTGTGGTTTTACCTGCATGACCACAGAGAGGACATGAGGCAGTGGGATGGAAAACCTACCTTCATCCTAGAGGCACGTGTACGTAAGTTGCAAGGAAAAACAATCACACAAGGGGGTTCTCCCAGGAAAAATGCTGCTCCAGTTGTCAGGAAAAACCTGTTTCATGAAGGTCCAGTTTCCAGTGAACAGTTCCCCAGACAGAGTAGAAGGGCTGATCTTACTTTGGATTGTAATTGCAATGAAGAAATTCTTAACTCACGTTTGCAAGAAGTGAGATATGGATACTATGACCAGAACTAGAGGGGCCCTGCCTCCAGCCAGGTGGAGGAAAGGGACAACCGGGTTTACTGGACTGTGTGGATTCGATGGCCTGGCACATCAGACCCACAGGAGTATAAGGCTCTCGTAGACACCGGTGCACAGTGTACCCTGATGCAATCAAACTATAAAGGGGCAGAACCCATTTGTATTTCTGGAGTGACAGGGGGATCCCAAGAGTTAACTGTATTGGAGGCCGAAGTGAGCCTAACCGGGAACGAGTGGCAGAAGCACCCCATTGTGACTGGCCCAGAGGCTCCGTGCATCCTTGCATAGACTAACTCAGGAGAGGGTATTTCAAAGACCCAAAAGGGTACCAGTGGGCTTTTGGTATAGCTGCCCTGGAGACGGAGGAAATTAAACAGCTGTCCACCTTGCCCGGTCTCTCGGAGGACCCTTCTGTTGTGGGGTTGCTGAGGGTTGAAGAACAACAGGTACCAATCGCTACCACAACAGTGCACCGGCGGCAATACCGCACCAACCGAGACTCCCTGATCCCCATCCATGAGCTGATTCGTCGACTGGAGAGGCAAGGAGTGATCAGCAAGACTCATTCACCCTTTAACAGTCCCATATGGCCAGTGCGAAAGTCCAATGGAGAGCGGAGACTAACAGTAGACTACCGTGGCCTGAACGAAGTCACATCGCCACTGAGTGCTGCCGTGCCAGACATGCTAGAACTTCAATATGAACTGGAGTCAAAGGCAGCCAAGTGGTACGCCACCATTGATATCGCTAATGCGTTCTTCTCAATCCCTTTGGCGGCAGAGTGCAGGCCACAGTTTGCTTTCACTTGGAGGGGCGTCCAGTACACCTGGAACCAACTACCCCAGGGGTGGAAACACAGCCCTACCATTTGCCATGGACTGATCCACACCACACTGGAACAGGGTGAGGCTCCGGAACACCTGCAGTACATTGATGACATCATCGTGTGGGGCAACACAGCAGAAGAAGTTTTTGAGAAAGGGAAGAAAATAATTCAAATCCTTCTGAAGGCCGGTTTTGCCATAAAACAAAGTAAGGTCAAGGGACCTGCACAGGAGATCCAGTTTTTAGGAATAAAATGGCAAGATAGACGTCGTCAGATCCCAATGGATGTGATCAACAGAATAACAGCCATGTCCCCACCAACTAGCAAAAAGGAAACACAAGCTTTCTTAGGCGTGGTGGGTTTTTGGAGAATGCATATTCCAAATTACAATCAGATTGTAAGCCCTCTCTATCACGTGACCAGGAAGAAGAACGACTTCAAATGGGGCCCTGAGCAACGACAAGCCTTTGAACAAATTAAACAGGAGATAGTTCAGGCAGTAGCCCTTGGGCCAGTCCAGGCAGGACAAGATGTAAAGAAGGTGCTCTACACCGCAGACGGGGAGAATGGCCCTACCTGGAGCCTCTGGCAGAAAGCACCAGGGGAGACTCGAGGTCGACCCTTAGGGTTCTGGAGTCGGGGATATAGAGGATCCGAGGCCCACTACACTCCAACTGAGAAGGAGATATTGGCAGCATATGAAGGGGTTCAAGCTGCTTCGGAAGTGGTTGGTACTGAAGCACAGCTCCTCCTGGCACCCCGACTGCCGGTGCTGGGCTGGATGTTCAAGGGAAGGGTCCCCTCTACACATCATGCAACCGATGCTATGTGGAGTAAGTGGGTCGCACTGATCACACAGCGGGCCCGAATAGGAAACCCCAGTCGCCCAGGAATCTTGGAGGTGATCACGAACTGGCCAGAAGGCAAAGATTTTGGAATATCCCCAGAGGAGGAGGTGACGCGTGCTGAAGAGGCCCCACTGTATAATAAACTGCCAGAAAATGAGAAGAAATATGCCCTGTTCACTGATGGGTCCTGTCGCCTTGTGGGAAAACATCGGAGGTGGAAGGCTGCTGTATGGAGTCCTATACGCCAAGTTGCAGAAACTGCTGAAGGAGAAGGTGAATCGAGTCAGTTTGCAGAGATGAAAGCCATCCAGCTGGCCTTGGACATTGCTGAACGAGAAAAATGGCCAGGACTTTATCTCTATACTGACTCATGGATGGTGGCAAATGCCCTGTGGGGGTGGTTGCAGCAGTGGAAGCAGAACAACTGGCAGCGCAGAGGGAAACCCATCTGGGCTGCCGCATTGTGGCTAGATATTGCTGCCCGAGTAGAGAACCAGGTTGTAAAAGTACGTCACATAGATGCTCACGTACCCAAGTGTCGGGCCACTGAGGAACATCAAAATAACCAGCAGGTGGACCAGGCTGCTAAGATTGAAGTGGCCCAGGTGGATCTGGACTGGCAACATAAAGGTGAATTATTTATCGCTCGGTGGGCCCATGACGCGTCAGGCCATCAAGGAAGAGATGCAACATATAGATGGGCTCGTGATCGAGGGGTGGACTTAACCATGGACGCTATTGCACAGGTTATCCATGAATGTGAAACACGTGCTGCAATCAAGCAAGCCAAGCGAGTAAAGCCTCTTTGGTATGGAGGACGATGGTTGAAATATAAATATGGGGAGGCCTGGCAGATTGATTATATCACATTCCCACAAACCCGACACGGCAAGCGCTATGTGCTCACCATGGTGGAAGCAACCACCGGATGGCTGGAAACATATCCTGTGCCCCATGCCACTGCCCGGAACACCATCCTGGGCCTTGAAAAGCAAGTCCTGTGGCGACATGGCACCCCAGAAAGAATTGAGTCAGACAACGGGACTCACTTCCGAAACACCCTCATAGACACCTGGGCCAAAGAGCATGGCATTGAGTGGGTCTATCACATCCCCTACCATGCACCAGCCTCTGGGAAAATCGAATGATACAATGGACTGCTGAAGACTACGGTGAGAGCAATGGGTGGTGGGACATTCAAGCATTGGGATACACATTTAGCAAGAGCCACCTGGTTAGTCAATACCAGGAGATCTGCCAATCGAGCTGGCCCTGCCCAGTCAAGACTCTTACGTACTGTAGATGGAGATAAAGGCCCTGTCGTGCATATGAGAAATATGCTGGGGAAGACAGTCTGGGTTACTCCTGCCTCTGGCAAGGGAAAACCCATTCGTGGGATTGCTTTTGCTCAAGGACCTGGGTGCACTTGGTGGGTGATGCGAAAGGATGGGGAGGTCCGGTGTGTACCTCAAGGGGATTTGATTTTGGGTGAAAATAGCCAATGAACTGAATTTTATGATGTCAATTGTTATATGATATTGTATATCATTATTTCTATGGTTGCTATCAATGGTATAGCAGTGAAAATCACCCAGATTAATGATGAATAAACTAACTCCGATGAAACCGAGCGAAGTGCAATGATGATAGAACTGGACGAGCGCAGCAGTACCGGAGGGAGAACTGGCTTCAGGATGCAACAGCCCAACACCACACACCATCTCTCCGGCCCTGAAAGACTGTTATGACAGATGGAGCCCAAAGTCATGGACTAAATGAACTCAGTGGACATTTTAGAGGGATAGTCCATAGACCAAGGAAATGATATCTGTGCGTGCATATATATATATGTGCGTATATTTAAAGAAAGATAGTGGTGGTTAATTGAAATGTATTAAAAAAAGATGTGAGACCTAAGCACGACGTAAATGGTATGGAATAAGGGGTGGATACTGTCCTGGTTTCGGCTGGGATAGGGTTAAATTTCTTCCTAGTGCTGTATTTTGGATTTAGTATGAGGAGAATGTTGATAACACACTGATGTTTTCAGTTGTTGCTGTCCTGGTTCCAGCTGGGACAGGGTTAACTTTCTTCCCAGTAGCTTGGGGGGTGTGCTGTGTTTTGGGTTTGGTAGGAGAGGAGCGTTGATGGCCCATTGATGCTTTGGCTGTTGCTGGGTGATGCTTGCACCGGGAGGGGGGGAGCACAGCCGGGGTGGTGGACCCAGCTGGCCAATGTGACATCATTTCACCATGTGACATCATGCTCAGTATAAAAACCAGGTGTGTGGGGGGACTCGCCCCCCGTTCATGACACGCGGTCGGTGGTCGGTGAGCGGTTGCGTTGTGCATTGCGTGTTTTGTGTATTCTGTTATTGTTGTTGTTCTCATTGTTATTATTACTGTTCTACTTAGTTTTATTTCAATTATTAAACTGTTTTTATCTCAACCCGGGAGCTTTCCTACTTGTGCCCTCCCGATTCTCTCCCCCATCCCACCGGAGTGGGGGTGTGAGTGAGCCGCTGCGTGGGGTTTATTTGCTGGCTGGGATTAACCACGACACCTTGGTATCACTGGTGTTGTGGTTTAACCTGGCAGGCAGCCAAACACCACACAGCTGCTTGTTCACTCCCCCATCCCTAGTGGGATGAGGGAGAGAATCGGAAAAAAAAAATAAAATTCATGGATTGAGATAAAGACAGTATAATAGAACAAAAAAGGAAGGGAAAATAATAATAATAATAATAATAATAATAATAATAATAATAATAATAATGGTAGAACATACAAAATGAGTGATGCACAATGCAATTGCTCACCACCTGTCGACCTCTGCCCAAACAGTCCCCGAGCAGCAATCGCTCCTTCCCGGACCACGCGTCCTAGTTTACATACTGAGCATGACATCACATGGTATGGAATACCCCATTGGCCAGTTTGGGTCAGCTGTCCTGGCTATGCTCCCTCCCAGCTTCTTGTGCACCTGGCAGAGCATGGGAAGCTGAAAAGTCCTTGACTAGCAGGATACATAGCAACAACTGAAAACATCAGTGTGTTATCAACATTCTTCCCATACTAAATCTAAAACACAGCACTAGGAAGAAATTTAACCCTATCCCAGCTGAAACCAGGACAGTATCCACCCCTTATTTTATACCATCTAAGTCATGACCAGGTCTCACATTTTTTGATACATTTCAATTCATCACCACTATCTTTCTTTTTATATATACATATATATATATGCACAAACAGATATCATTCCCTTAGTCTATGGACTATCCCTTTAAAATGTCCGCTGAGTTCATTTAGTCCACGACTTTGGGCTCCATCTGTCATAACAGTCTTTAAGGGCAGGAGAGATGGTGTGTGGTGTTGGGCTGTTGCATCCTGAAGCCAGTTCTCATTTCGGTACTGCTGCGCTCGTCCAGTTCTATCATCGTTGCACTTTGCTCGGTTTCATCTGAGTTAGTTTATTCATCATTAATCTGGGTGATTTTCACTGCTATACCATTGATAGCAACCATAGAAATAATGATATACAATATCATATAACAATTGACATCATAAAATTCAGTTCATTGGCTATTTTCACCCAAAATCAAATCCCCTTGAGGTACACACGGGACCTCCCCATCCTTTCGCATTACCCACCAAGTGCACCCAGGTCCTTGAGCAAAAGCAATCCCACGGATGGGTTTTCCCTTGCCAGAGGCAGGAGTAACCCAGACTGTCTTCCCCAGCATATTTCTTATGTGCACGACAGGGACTTTATCCCCCTCTACAGTACGTAAGGGTTTTGATTGGGCAGGGCCAGCTCGAGTGACAGATCCCCTGGTGTTGACTAACCAGGTAGCTTTTGCTAAATGTGTATCCCAATGCTTGAATGTCCCACCACCCATTGCTTCCAGGGTAGTCTTTAGCAGCCCGTTGTATCGTTCCATTTTCCCGGAGGCTGGTGCATGGGAGGGGATGTGATATACCCACTCAATGCCATGCTCTTTGGCCCAGGTGTCTATGAGGGTGTTTTGGAAATGAGTCCCGTTGTCTGACTCAATTCTTTCTGGGGTGCCATGTCGCCATAGGACTTTCTTTTCAAGGCCCAGGATGGTGTTCCGGGCAGTGGCATGGGGCACAGGGTATGTTTCTAGCCATCCGGTTGTTGCTTCCACCATGGTGAGCACATAGCGCTTGCCTTGGCGGGTTTGTGGGAGTGTGATATAAACAATCTGCCAAGCCTCCCCATATTTATATTTCAACCATCGTCCCCCATACCAAAGAGGGTTTACTCGCTTGGCTTGTTTGATTGCAGCGCATGTTTCACATTCATGGATAACCTGTGAAATAGCGTCCACCCCTCGATCACGAGCCCATCTGTATGTTGTGTATCTTCCTTGATGGCCTGAGGTGTCATGAGCCCACCGAACTCTAAACAGTTCACCCTTATGTTGCCAGTCCAGATCCACCTGAGCCACTTCAATCTTAGCAGCCTGTTGTTCTGCTGCCACTGCTGCAACCACCCCCACAGGGCATTTGCCACCATCCAGGAGTCAGTATAAAAATAAAGTACTGGCCATTTTTCTCGTTCAGCAATGTCCAAGGCCAGCTGGATGGCTTTCACCTCTGCACACTGGCTCGATTCACCTTCTCCTTCAGCAGTTTCTGCGACTTGGCTTATAGGACTCCATACAGCAGCTTTCCACCTCCGATGCTTTCCCACAAGGCGACAGGACCCATCAGTGAACAGGGCATATTGCTTCTCATTTTCTGGCAGTTTATTATACAGTGGGGCCTCTGAAGCACGCGTCACCTCCTCCTCTGGGGATATTCCTAAATCTTTGCCTTCTGGCCAGTTCGTGATCACTTCCAAGATTCCTGGGCGACTGGGGTTTCCTATTCGGGCCCATTGTGTGATCAGTGCGACCCACTTACTCCACGTAGCATCGGTTGCATGATGTGTAGAGGGGACCCTTCCCTTGAACATCCAGCCCAGCACCGGCAGTCGAGGTGCCAGGAGGAGCTGTGCTTCAGCACTAATCACTTCCGAAACAGCTTGAATCCCTTCATATGCTGCCAATATCTCCTTCTCAGTTCGAGTACAATGGGAGTCGGACCCTCTGTATCCCTGACTCCAGAACCCTAAGTGTCGACCTCGAGTCTCCCCTGGTGCTTTCTGCCAGAGGCTCCAGGTAGGGCCATTCTCCCCGGCTGCGGAGTAGAGCACATTCCTTACATCTTGTCCTGCCCGGACTGGCCCAAGGGCTACTGCATGAACTATCTCCCGTTTAATTTGTTCAAAGGCTTGTCGTTGCTCAGGGCCCCTTTTGAAGTCGTTCTTCTTCCGGGTCACTTGATAGAGGGGGCTTACAATCAGGCTGTAATCTGGAATATGCATTCTCCAAAAGCCCACAACGCCTAAGAAAGCTTGTGTTTCCTTTTTGCTAGTTGGTGGGGACATGGCTGTTATTTTGTTGATCACATCCATTGGGATCTGACGACGTCCATCTTGCCATTTTATTTCTAAAAACTGGATCTCCTGTGCAGGTCCCTTGACCTTACTTTGTTTTATGGCAAAGCCGGCCTTCAGAAGGATTTGGACTATTCTCTCCCCTTTCTCGAAAACTTCTTCTGCTGTGTTGCCCCATACGATGATGTCATCAATGTATTGCAGGTGTTCCGGAGCCTCACCCTGTTCCAGCGCGGTGTGGATCAGTCCATGGCAAATGGTAGGGCTGTGTTTCCACCCCTGGGGCAGTCGGTTCCAGGTGTACTGGACGCCCCTCCAAGTGAAAGCAAACTGTGGCCTGCACTCTGCTGCCAAAGGGATTGAGAAGAACGCATTGGCGATATCAGTTTGGCGTACCACTTGGCTGCCTTTGACTCCAGTTCGTATTGCAGTCCTAGCATATCCGGCATGGCAGCACTCAGTGGCGGCGTGACTTCGTTCAGGCCACGGTAGTCTACTGTTAGTCTCCACTCTCCATTGGACTTTTGCACTGGCCATATGGGACTGTTAAAGGGTGAGCGAGTCTTGCTGATCACTCCTTGGCTCTCCTGTCGATGAATCAGCTTATGGATGGGAAGCAGGGAGTCTTGGTTGATTTGATATTGCCGCTGGTGCACTGTTGTGGTAGCGATCGGCACCTGTTGTTCTTCAACCCTCAGCAACCCCACAATAGAAGGGTCCTCCGAGAGACTGGGCAAGGTAGACAGCTGTTTAATTTCCTCCGTCTCCAAGTGTCGTGGTTTAAACGCAGCTGGCCACTGAGCACCACGCAGCCGCTCCCTCATTCCCCCCGGGTGGGATGGGGGAGAGAATCAGAAAGGTAAAAGTGAGAAAACTCCTGGCTGGAGATAAAGACAGTTTAATAGGGAAAGCAAATGCCGCGAACGCAAGCAAAGCAAAACAAGGAATTCATTCACCACTTCCCATCGGCAGGCAGGTGTTCAGCCATCTCCAGGAAAGCAGGGCTCCATCACGCGTAACGGTTACTTGGGAAGACAAACGTCATCACTCCAAACGTCCCCCCTCCTTCTTCTTCACCCAGCCTTATACGCTGAGCATGATGTCATATGGTATGGAATAGCCCATTGGCCAGTTGGGCCAGCCGTCCTGGCTATGCTCCCTCCCAGCCCGCTGCACATCTGGCAGGGCATGGGAAGATGAAAAGTCCTTACTAGCTTAAACATTACCTATCAACAACCAAAACATCAGTGTGTCATCAACATTATTCTCACGCTACATCCAAAACACAGCATTTTACCAGTTAATAGGAAGAAAATCAACTCCATCCCAGCCAAAACCAGGACACCAAGGCAGCTATACCAAAAGCCCACCGGTACCCTTTTGTGTCCTTGAAATACCCTCTCCTGAGGTAGTCTATGCCAAGGATGCACGGAGCCTCTGGGCCAGTCACAATGGGGTGCTTCTGCCACTCATTCCCAGTTAGGCTCACTTTGGCCTCCAATACAGTTAACTCTTGGGATCCCCCTGTCACTCCAGAAATACAAATGGGTTCTGCCCCTTCATAGCTTGATGGCATCAGGGTACACTGTGCACCGGTGTCTACGAGAGACTTATACTCCTGTGGGTCTGATGTGCCAGGCCATCGAATCCACACAGTCCAGTAAACCCGGTTGTCCCTTTCCTCCGCCTGGCTGGAGGCAGGGCCCCTCTAGTTCTGGTCATAGTATCCACTTCTCACTTCTTGCAAACGTGAGTCAAGAATTCCTTCATTACAATCCAAAGTAAGATCACCCCTTCTACTCTGTCTGGGGAACTGTTCACTGGAAACTGGACCATCGTGAGACAGGTTTTTCCTGAAAACTGGAGCATCATTCTTCCTGGGAGAACCCCCTTGTGTCATTGTTTTTCCTTGCAACTCACGTACCCGTGCCTCTAGGATGAAGGTAGGTTTTCCATCCCACTGCCTCATGTCCTCTCCGTGGTCACGCAGGTAACACCACAGGGTGCCCCGTGGTGTGTACTTTCTATATCCTCTCTCTTGAGCAGAAGAACGCTGACTTCTAATGGCTGAGATACTGGTCCATACAGGTGGAGAATAGGACATATCCTCTTTGAATTGCTGGACCATCTGGGACAGTTTCTCCACAGCCGAGACAAGGGAGGAGGAGATAGTTTCTTTGAAATCCCGAAATCTGCTAACTAAGACATCCACCGTTGGTGCTTCTTCCTCTGCCCAGGACAGTACTGCCAACGAACTGGCATACGACACTGGTGCGCTCCGTACCAACTTCCGCCACATGGGTCGCGTGCACTGGACATCATCTGGATCTTTGGGCGTTTGGTCATTGTCCAGGTCACTATAAACCACCTCCAGCACGCCTAGTTCTCTCAGGTACTGGATACCTCTCTCCATAGTGGTCCATTTGCCTAGGCGATATATAACATCTTCCTTGAAGGGATACCTTTCCTTCACGCCTGACAGCAGTCGCCTCCAGAGGCTGAGGGCCTGTGTCCCTTTTCCAATCGCTTTGTCAATGCCCCCTTCCCTAGCAAGGGATCCCAGCTGTTTGGCCTCCTTCCCCTCTAATTCCAGGCTACTGGCCCCATTATCCCAGCATCGGAGCAGCCAGGTAACAATATGCTCGCCTGGACGACGGCCGAAATCTTTCCGCATATCTCGCAACTCACTCAGGGATAGGGATCGGATGGTTTCCGTCTCTTTTATGAGTTCTTCCTCTTCCTCCTCCCCTCCTCGTGATGGCCCTGCTTTTCCATCATCCCTTTCTAAACGACCTGAATTCCGCTTACAAGATTTCCTCTTCTGTACAGGGGAACGGATACCAGCAAGGGTTGGTCCTCTGGTTCAGCTGTAGTGACTGTTGCCGGGGTTTGAGTGGCTGCAGTGCCTGTCGCGGGGGTTGGAGTACCCGCTGAGTCTGTTGCCGGAGTTTGAGTAGCCACAGTGCCTGTCGCCGGGGTTTGAGTAGTCACAGGGGTTGTCGTGGGGGTTGAAGTAGCCGCAGTACCTGTCGTGGGGGTTTGAGTAGTCACCGTGTCTGTTACTGGGGTTGATCTCTGGACAGTATTCCTGAATAGTTGTTTAACCCTAAACAAGACCTGGACCACATTCAGGAGACATAGCGTAAGGAACATGCTTGTTTGGACATCCCAAGGATATTCAAAATTCTCAGGGAATATTGTGGATGTCCTCATGAAGAGGATAGAAGAAAAAGGAGTTTCTGAAGATATGGAAGGGAAGCTGAACAAGTGGGAGAAAGTGTCCCACTCTGTCTCCCCCTTAAATTCATTCTCTGAGGAGAAAAGAGTGTAATTACTAATAGTTTCTAAGAGGTGGTTCCCAAGGTACAGAGATGACGGCAGTGCTTAGTACAGATACCAGATTCGACTTACGACCAATGTTTTTGTCACCTCATAAAACAGCAGCAAAATGATAACCTTGGCCCAGTTCCGAATAATGATAAACAGCACAAAAGGGAACATATACTGCAAGGAAGGTATTACATGACCCAACATTGAGAGCCAGCCCCACAACTTTGACAGCCAATACATCAACATTGTGACCAATCAATATAATGAATGCTTATAACCAATTTTGCCTTAACACGCTTTGGTCAGATCTATCGTTATCTCAACCCTTCGAGCCCCACGTTGGGTGCCAAAAAGGACTGTTGTGGTTTAATCTGACAGGTAGCCAAATACCACGCAGCCGCTCGGTCACTCCCCCCGCGCCCCCAGTGGGACGGGGAGAGAATCGGAAGGGTAAGATTGAGTAAAACTCGTGGGTTGAGATAAAGACAGTTTAATAGAACAGAAAAGGGAAAATAATAATAATAATGATAGAATATACAAAATGAGTGATGCACAATGCAATTACTCACCACTCGCGTTGACCGATAACCAAGTAGCAATCGCTACTTCCTGGATCACGCCTACCATTCATATACTGAGCATGACGTCACATGGTATGGAATACCTCGTTGGCCAGCTGGGCCAACTGTTCTGACTATGCTCCCTCCCAGCCTACGCTTGGTAGCATAGAAGCTGTCCTTGACAGGGCACTTAGCAACAACTGAAAACATCAGTGTGTTATCAACATTCTCCTCATACTAAATCCAAAACACAGCACTAGGAAGAAATTTAACCCTATCCCAGCCAAAACCAGGACACTGACATAGCTATAGCTTTGCCTCTGTGAGACCATTAACCCAGAAAAGCAGGTCTTGAACACAAGTGATGTTTTATGGCCTGTGCCGACATACCAGTTCCAATTTTTTGTAAGTTGTAGCCAAAAATCTCATTTTGACTCAGATAATCGCACACTGCTTGCTCGCGGGCAGCACTGAAGAATGAGACCTCTCCCTCAAAGTGGTGCAGTGTGACAACAGCTCCTTGTGCATCCGCATTTATCAAGCAAATGTACAGACGACACCAAGTTGGGCGGGAGTGTTGATCTGCTCGAGGGTAGGAAGGCTGGACAGGCTGGATCAATGGGCCGAGGCCAACTGTATGAGATTCAACAAGGCCAAGTGCCGGGTCCTGCCACAACAACCCCAGGCAACGCTACAGGCTTGGGGAAGAGTGGCTGGAAAGCTGCACAGAGGAAAAGGACCTGGGGGTACTGGTTGACAGCCGGCTGAACATGAGCCGGCAGTGTGCTCAGGTGGCCAAGAAGGCCAATAGCATCCTGGCCTGTATCAGAAATAGTGTGGCCAGCAGGAGCAGGGAGGTGATCGTGCCCCTGTACTCGGCACTGGTGAGGTCGCACCTCGAATATTGTGTTCAGTTTTGGGCCCCTCACTACAAGAAGGACATGGAGGTGCTGGAGCGTGTCCAGAGGAGGGCAACGAAGCTGGTGAAGGGCCTGGAGCACAAGCCTTATGAGGAGCGGCTGAGGGAACTGGGGTTGTTTAGCCTGGAGAAGAGGAGGCTGAGGGGAGACCTCATCGCGCTCTACAACTACCTGAAAGGAGGTTGTAGCGAGGTGGGTGTTGGTCTCTTCTGCCAAGTAACTAGCGATAGGACAAGAGGAAATGGCCTCAAGTTGCGCCAAGGGAGGTTTAGATTAAACATTAGGAAAAATTTCTTTACTGAAAGAGTGGTCAGGCCTTGGAACAGGCTGCCCAGGGAAGTGGTGGAGTCACCATCCCTGGAGGTATTTAAAAGACGTGTAGATGAGGCGCTTGGGGACATGGTGTAGTGGGCATGGTGGTGTTGGGTTGACGGTTGGACACGATGATCTTAGAGGTCTTTTCCAACCTGTATGATTCTATGATTCTATGATCTAACAAGCAGGAAGGACGTTGTTCTTTAACATTCATATCTTCGAAGAATCAGAGAATCATAGAATGTCTCAAGTTGGAAGGGACCCATAAGGATCATCGAGTCCATCTCCCTGCTCCTTGCAGGACTACCTAAAACTAAACCATATGACTAAGAGCACCGTCCAGACAGTCCTTGAACTCTGACAGGCTTGGTGCCATGACCACTTCCCTGGGGAGCCTGTCCCAGTGACCAACCACCCTCTCAGGGAAGAACCTTTTCCTAATGTCTAATCTTAACTTCCCCTAATGCAGCTTCATTCTGTTTCCTCCTGTCCTGTCACTGGTTGACAGAGAGAGGAGATCAGCACCTCCCCCTCCACTGCCCCCCTTGAGGAAGCTGTAGACTGCGATGAGGTCACCCCTCAGCCTTCTCTTCTCTAAGCTGAACAAACCAAGTGACCTCAGCTGCTCCTCATAAGTCTTGCTCTCGAGACCTTTCATCATCTTGGTTGCCGTCCTCTGGACACACTCTAATAGTTTGATGCCCTTCTTATATTGAGGTGCCCAAAACTGCACACAGTACTCGAGGTGCAGTGTAGAGTGGGACAATCACCTCCCTCGACCAGCTAGCTATGCTGTGCTTGATGCACCCCAGGACACGGTTGGCTCTTTTGGCTGCCAGGGCACACTGTTGACTCATATTCAACTTGCCATCAACCCAAACCCCCAGATCTCTTTCCAGGGGGCTGCTCTCCAGCCTCTCGTCCTCCAGTTTGTACATATAACCAGGATTGCCCCGTCCCAGGTGGAGAATCTGGCACTTGCTCTTGTTAAATGTCATATGGTTGGTGATTGCCCAGCTCTCTAGTCTATCCAGATCTCTCTGTAGGGCCTCTCTACCCTCGAGGGAGTCCACAGCTCCTCCTAGTTTAGTATCGTTGGCAAACTTTCTTAATGTACATTTGATTCCTGCGTGCGGGTCATTTCTAAAAACATTAAAGAGCACTGGCCCTACAACTGAGCCCTGGGGAACCCCACTGGTGACTGGCTGCCAGCCTGATGTAAACCCATTTACTTATAACTCTTTGAGCCCGACCCATCAGCCAATTGCTCACCCAACGTATTATGGACTTGTTTAGCTGTATGCATTAGAGGGCAGTGTATGATTCTTGGGGCAATTTTAGCCTTACTAAGCTGAAGAAAAATTTTCAGGGCTTTGTTCCAATTTCAATCCTAAATCTGCAAAAAACCTTACTCAGAACAGCCACCAGAGTCAAGTCCCACTGCTATGAGAATTTATTCCCCAAAATAATGATGTTCCTTTGAAGCCAGAGCTGGGAGCTTGTAAATCCCAGCACAGCAATCACACTGCTCCAAAAGGCTTCCAGACTGCTGGTGCTCTGCTAATAGACACACCCAGGGGTGCATACCTGCCCCAGAGGCTGTCCTGGGTGCCTGCCCCATTGTAGTGAAGGGTAAGTAAAGACTGGTAGGACTGAGCAACTTCCCCCAACCTTTCCCCTTTTTTAATCTCTTTATATCTAAAAAAACTAATCACATATAGGACAGGCATTTATAGTTAAGAAAAATAAAAAACTGCTGGGTTTATTCTACACTTTCAAAGCAGTGTACATAACATTTTCTAGACATGAAAGTTTAATAATTTCTTAATTCAAGCCAGCTGACTGCTGGAAATATGATTGTTTATAGAGAATTAACAACACATGATAATTTGCTTCTTCCAAAGTTCATTACTTTGAACATGGAGATGAACCGGATGTTTTCTGGTCATTCAGAAAATTAAAAGCTTTAAAGGATTTTTAAAAACAGGATGATTTAAAGCAAGACAAATGGCACCCATTTTAAGTTTACTGGGTTCAATCCTACCCTCCCACATAAAAAATGGCTCCCTTTCCCTTGATCTGAAACAGAATTGTGGCTCATGACAGCAAATACAAATACGAAAAATATGAATGTGCTACTGACTCCAGGGGAAGGAGTGTCTGATAGTTTATCGGATTTCCTGTGGCGGCTCTTTGATCAGAAAAAGAATAATTAAGTGATTTAAAAAAATCTGTCATCAAGTGAATGGTACTGTTATGATATATTGTAATAAAATACAAATTTAAAAGGGCTGGATAATAGTAAGAACTGAAAACAGAAATACAGGAAAATAATATGCAGTTTTCTACAATGTGGGAGCGAAGAACAGTACTAAGCAAAAATGAGTCTGAGCTGTGATATCTGAACCTGACTACCATCTTTCCCAAAGTCTGGGTGTGTTATATCTTTGGGGGTGGTCTGTATTTACCACCTTGTGTTAAAGCTGATTCTAGTATTATATTTCCTTTCTCTTTTGTTTGACAGATGAATAGGCTGACTCTTCACCAACAGAAGACAAGAGAGGAAACTGTGTGAGTACTTTCTGGATAGAAAATGTGTTTATTCCTTTCTTAACAGAGAGAAACTTCCATCCCTCAGCAATCACCTCTTGTATGTACCATTTTCGATACCACCCACCCATACGATATCTGCAACACCCCCCACCCCGCCCCGAGTTTACTACTCTTGTGGTAGGGGCAGGGAAAAAGCTGCTATCAGACAGATCCAAACCACCCCCAGCCCAGGTTACCACTGTGCAATAGCTTGAAATTATGCTCTGATTGCCAGCTGGAGCACAGTGTGCACATCCCACCCCTCAGCCCCTGCAATAACTTCTCATGGTGGGGCAGGGAAGACAGCTTGAGGCCAATATGCTCTTAAGCCACTTCAACAGCAGATGCCCACATGCAGGCCACAGGGTATTTTCTGAACCCCCTTAGGGGTTTGCTTTTGGTGGGCCAAGAGTGGAAATCGGATGTGTAACTTCCAAAACCCATGTTAACTATCTTTTCCAATCCCATTTGATGCCTGGCTTCAACGCAGCACTCTTACCTCCTTGTACACTGTCGTGGTTTAACCTGGCAGGCAGCCGAAAACCACGCAGCCGTTAGCTCACTCCACCCCCTCCCCGGGAGACTTTATCTCCATCTACAGTATGTAAGAGTTTTGACTGGGCAGGGCCACCTCGACTGAAAGATCCCCTGGTGTTGACTAACCAGGTGGCTTTTGCTAAATGTGTATCCCAATGCTTGAATGTCCCACCACCCATTGCCCTCAGTGTTGTCTTTAGCAGTCCCTTGTATCGTTCCATTTTCCCAGACGCTGGTGCATGGTAGGGGATGTGATAGACCCACTCAATGGCCCAGGTGTCTATGAGGGTGTTTCGGAAATGAGTCCCGTTGTCTGACTCAATTCTTTCTGGGGTGCCATGTCGCCATAGGACTTCCTTTTCAAGGCCCAGGAAGGTGTTCTGGGCGGTGGCATGGGGCACAGGATATGATTCCAACCATCCGGTGGCTCTTTCCACCATGGTGAGCACATAGCACTTGCCATGGCGGGTTTGTGGGAGTGTGATATAATCAATCTGCCAGGCCTCCCCATATTTATATTTCAACCATCATCCTACATACCAAAGAGGCTTTACTCGCTTGGCTTGCTTGATTGCAGTGCATGTTTCACATTCATGGATAACCTGTGCAATAGCGTCCATGGTCAAGTCCATTCCCTCGATCATGAGCCCATCTATATGTTGCATCTCTCCCTTGATGGCCTGAGGTGTCATGAGCCCACCGAGCTCTAAACAGTTCACCCTTATGTTGCCAGTCCAGATCCACCTGAGCCACTTCAATCTTAGCAGCCTGGTCCACCTGCTGGTTGTTTTGATGTTCTTCAGTGGCCCGACTCTTGGGTACGTGAGCATCTGCGTGACGTACTTTTACAACCAGCTTCTCTACTCGGGAAGCAATATCTTGCCACAACACGGCGACCCAGATGGGTTTATCTCTGCGCTGCCAGTTGTTCTGCTTCCACTGTTGCAACCACCCCCACAGGGCATTTGCCACCATCCATGAGTCAGTATAGAGATAAAGGACTGGCCATTTTTCTCGTTCAGCAATGTCCAAGGCCAGCTGGATGGCTTTCACCTCTGCACACTGGCTCGATTCACCTTCTCCTTCAGCAGTTTCTGCGACTTGGCTTATAGGACTCCATACAGCAGCCTTCCACCTCCGATGCTTTCCCACAAGGCGACAGGACCCATCAGTGAACAGGGCATATTGCTTCTCATTTTCTGGTAGTTTATTATACAGTGGGGCCTCTGAAGCATGCGTCACCTCCTCCTCTGGGGATATTCCAAAATATTTGCCTTCTGGCCATTCCCTGACCAATTCCAAGATTCCTGGGCGACTGGGGTTTCCTATTCGGGCCCGTTGTGTGATCAGTGCGACCCACTTACTCCACGTAGCTTCGGTTGCATGATGTGTAGAGGGGACGCTCCCTTTGAACATCCAGCCCAGCACCGGCAGTCGGGGTGCCAGGAGGAGCTGTGCTTCAGTACCAACCACTTCCGAAGCAGCTCGAATCCCTTCATATGCTGCCAATATCTCCTTCTCAGTTGGAGTGTAGCGGGCCTCGGATCCTCTGTATCCCCGACTCCAGAACCCTAAGGGTCGACCTCGAGTCTCCCCTGGTGCTTTCTGCCAGAGGCTCCAGGTAGGACCATTCTCCCCGGCTGCGGTGTAGAGCACATTCTTTACATATTGTCCTGCCCGGACTGGCCCAAGGGCTACTGCCTGAACTATCTCCCGTTTAATTTGTTCAAAGGCTTGTTGTTGCTCAGGGCCCCATTTGAAATCGTTCTTCTTCCGGGTCACTTGATAGAGGGGGCTTACAATCAGGCTGTAATCTGGACATGGCTGTTATTTTCTTGTTCACATCCATTGGGATCTGATGACGTCCATCTTGCCATTTTATTCCTAAAAACTGGATCTCCTGTGCAGGTCCCTTGACCTTACTTTGCTTTATGGCAAAACCGGCCTTCAGAAGGATTTGAATTATTTTCTTCCCTGTCTCAAAATCTTCTTCTGCTGTGTTTCCCCATACAATGATGTCATCAATGTATTGCATGTGTTCCGGAGCCTCACGCTGTTCCAGTGCAGTGTGGATCAGTCCATGGCAAATGGTAGGGCTGTGTTTCCACCCCTGGGGCAGTCGCTTCCAGGTGTACTGGACGCCCCTCCAAGTGAAAGCAAACTGTGGCCTGCACTCTGCCGCCAAAGGGATTGAGAAGAACACATTAGTGATATCAGTTGTGGCGTACCACTTGGCTGCCTTTGATTCCAGTTCGTATTGGAGTTCTAGCATGTCCACAACGGCAGCACTCAGTGGCGGCGTGATTTCGTTCATGCCATGGTAGTCTACTGTTAGTCTCCACTCTCCATTGGACATTCGCACTGACCAAATGGGACTGTTAAAGGGTGAGCGAGTCTTGCTGATCACTCCTTGGCACCGTTGTGGTAGCGATTGGTACCTGCTGTTCTTCAACCCTCAGCAACCCCACAACAGAAGGGTCCTCTGAGAGACCGGGCAAGGTAGACAGCTGTTTAATTTCCTCCATCTCCAAGGCAGCTATACCAAAAGCCCACCGGTACCCTTTTGGGTCCTTGAAATACCCTCTCCTGAGGTAGTCTATGCCAAGGATGCACGGAGCCTCTGGGCCAGTCACAATGGGGTGCTTCTGCCACTCATTCCCAGTTAGGCTCACTTCGGCCTCCAATACAGTTAACTCTTGGGATCCCCCTGTCACTCCAGAAATGCAGATGGGTTCCGCCCCTTTATAGCTTGATGGCATCAGGGTACACTGTGCACCGGTGTCTACAAGTGTCTTATACTCCTGTGGGTCTGATGTGCCAGGCCATCGAATCCACACAGTCCACTAAACCCGGTTGTCCCTTTCCTCCACCTGGCCGGAGGCAGGGCCCCTCTAGTTCTGGTCATAGTATCCATCTCTCACTTCTTGCAAATGCGAGTCAAGAATTTCTTCATCTCAATTACAATCCAAAGTAAGATCAGCCCTTCTACTCTGTCTGGGGAACTGTTCACTGGAAACTGGACCGTCGTGAGACAGGTTTTTCCCGAAAACTGGAGCAGTATTTTTCCTGGGAGAACCCCCTTGTGTGTTTGTTTTTCCTTGCAACTTACGTACACGTGCCTCTAGGGTCAAGGTAGGTTTTCCATCCCACTGCCTCATGTCCTCTCCGTGGTCACGCAGGTAAAACCACAGGGTGCCCCGTGGTGTGTCCTTTCTATATCCTTTCTCTTGAGCAGTAGGACGCTGACTCCTGATGGCTGAGATACTGGTCCATACAGGTGGAGAATAGGACATACCCTCTTTGTGTTGCTGGACCTTCTGGGACAGTTTCTCCACAGCCAAGACAAGGGAGGAGGATACAGTTTCTTTGTATTCCCAGAGTCTGCTAACAACACCATCCACCGTTGGTGCTTCTTCCTCTTTCCAGCACAGTACTGCCAACGAACTGGCATATGATGCTGGTGCGCTCCGTACCAACTTCCGCCACATGGGTCGGGTGCACTGGACTTCATCTGGATCTTTGGTCGTTGTCCAGGTCACTATAAACCACCTCCAGCACACCTAGTTCTCTCAGGTACTGGATACCTCTCTCCATGGTGGTCCATTTGCCTGGGCGATATATAACATCTTCCTTGAAGGGATACCTTTCCTTCATGCCTGACAGCAGTCGCCTCCAGAGGCTGAGGGCCTGTGTCCCTTTTCCAATCGCTTTGTCAATGCCCCCTTCCCTAGCAAGGGATCCCAGCTGTTTGGCTTCCTTCCCCTCTAATTCCAGGCTACTGGCCCCATTATCCCAGCATCGGAGCAGCCAGGTAACAATATGCTCACCTGGACGACGGCTGAAATCTTTCCGCATATCTCGCAACTCACTCAGGGATAGGGATCAGGTGGTTTCCGTCTCGTTTATGAGTTCTTCCTCTTCCTCCTGCCCTCCTCGTGATGGCCCTGCTTTTCCATCATCCCTTTCTAAACGACTTGACTTCCGCTTCCAATATTTCCTCTTCTGTACAGGGGCGACGGATACCAGCAAGGGTTGGTCTTCTTGTTCAGCTGTAGTGCCTGTTGCTGGGGTTTGGGTAGCTGCAGTGCCTGTCGTGGGGGTTGGAGTAACTGCAGTGACTGTTGTCGGGGTTTGAGTAGCCACGGTGTCTGTTGCTGGGGTTGGAGTATTTACAGTGCCTGTCGCAGGGGTTTGAGGAGGCATAGCAATATGGACATGCTTGTTTGAACATCCCAAGGATATTCAAAATTCTCAGGGAATATTGTGGATGTCCTCATGAAGAGGATAGAAGAAAAAGGAGTTTCTGAAGATATGGAAGGGAAGATGAACAAGCGGGAGAAAGTGTCCCATCCTGTCTCCCCCCTAAATTCATTCTGCAAGGAGAAAAACGTGTAATTACTAATAGTTTCTAAGAGGTGGTTCCCGAGGTACAGAGATGACGACAGTGCTGAGTACAGATACCAGATTCGACTTATGACCAATGTTTTTGTCACCTCGTAAAACAGCAGCAAAATGATAACCTTGGCCCTGTTCCGAATAGCGATAAACAGCACAAAAGGGAACACATACTGCAAGGAAGGTATTACATGACCCAACATTGAGAGCCAGCCCCACAACTTTGACAGCCAATACATCAACATTGTGACCAATCAATATAATGAATGCTTATAACCAATTTTGCCTTAACACGCTTTGGTCAGATCTATCGTTATCTCAACCCTTCGAGCCCCACGTTGGGTGCCAAAAAGGACTGTTGTGGTTTAACCTCTTACTTTTCCAAAATGAGACTCTTTTTTCTCAGCGCTATAAATTATAAGCGCGAGACATAGAAAATTGCATATAGTTAACTGTTATTGCAAAGACAAAACCCTTTTCCATTTAAAGGAAAAGTTAATCAATTGAATTCATTAAGGATATAACAGCATTAAGAAAATTATCTTTTTCAAAAATCTCATGGAAACCGTGGTATTTAAAATACAACAGTGGAAGAAAAAAAAGATAGCAAAGACTGAAGAGACATGAAAAAGGCTATCAGACTTCTCCAGCATTGTATGCGTTCTCATATGAAGGCATCTTTTAATAACCACTTTCTATTTTTGGCTTGCATGCGCAAAGCTTAAAAACATTTTATGATTGCGTGGATTACTTTTTAATAGAATGTTTACCAATCTGTAACTGTAAGACTGATAAGTTTATTTCTAAAGACAGCATGTCTGGGTACACTGGATTCCACACTGAGGTCTCCTGTACTTATTAGATCACTACGCGATAATGTCATTTTCTTCATATCTGCATTCAGTGGACAAAATTTTGTCCTCATTTATACTTTGAGTTAAGTAAATCTTCTAAGATTTAAGCTCACAGTTATGTCATTTCCAGCATCACTTTGCTAAAATATGTATGCTACAGGTCTTCTAAGTCCTATATCTTCAATTTACTAAAAACACACTGTCTTTCTGACCAGAAGAATACGTGTTTTTAAATTCCAAAACTACATTTTTCAAAAGATGTTTGGGGAAAGTATAAATAACTCTCTTTTTCCCTAACATTTATTCACAAAAGTTTTATAGCAATGTGTTTATTCAAAATGTATTACTGTGATTTAATAGTATTTTGCAATAAAAAATTAATCCAGCATGAATTTACTTAATCTTTCCAGTTTGAAAATATTCTGTTATAATGAAGAATGTGTAGGCATTTTAATGAAAAAAATTTGTTGCAACTTTAGCTGTCTCCTCAAAGTCCATGTGAACTGACTGCTATTTTGCAGTAAGTAATCATCTGTTGGGCCCTAATTCGTTGTCCTATTCTCTACTTAGAAATAAGGTTGTGTCCTGGTTTCGGCTGGGATGGAGTTGATTTTCTTCCTATTAACTGGTATAGTGCTGTGTTTTGGATGTAGTGTGAGAATAATGTTAATAACACACTGATGTTTTAGTTGTTGCTAAGTAATGTTTACTCTAGTCAAGGACTTTTCATTTTCCTGTGCCCTGCCAGGTGCACAGGGGGCTGGGAGGGAGCGTGGCCGGGATGGCTGGCCCAGCTGGCCAATGGGCTATTCCATACCATATGACGTCATGCTCAGCATATAAGGCTGGGCGAAGAAGAAGGAGGGGGGGCGTTCAGAGTGATGGCGTTTGTCTTCCCAAGTAACCGTTACGCGTGATGGAGCCCTGCTTTCCTGGAGATGGCTGAACACCTGCCTGCCGATGGGAAGTAGTGAATGAATTCCTTGTTTTGCTTTGCTTGCGTTCGCGGCTTTTGCTTTCCCTATTAAACTGTCTTTATCTCAAGCCAGGAGTTTTCTCACTTTTACCCTTCTGATTCTCTCCCCCATCCCACCCGGGGGGAGTGAGGGAGCGGCTGCGTGGTGCTCAGTGGCCGGCTGGGGTTAAACCACGACAGGTTTGTTATTTCAGATAAATATCCAGGTTTGCTTCAGTACTTACCAGCCATCTCTAACCACGTTCAATGGTAGTTTTATCATAAAGCATTAGTAAGGATAGATTTACACTACATAGTTATCATGCACAACTGGCACCGAGGCACTGGAGGTTCCCCAGATGCCAACACAGGGAAGGCTGTGTCTTCTGTTCCTGGAGAAATCTGTGTGTTGGAGGACACACCACCTGACATAATTTTTATTGAGATAGTCAAAGTCTGATTTTCTTTTAGCCAATTGTGAGAAAGCCAGTCCGTTCCCTGGAGGGGATTCGGGGAAGAACATTAGAGGATAAAGCAGTTAATATTACCCTCACCCCCCAAGGACAGCAGGCATATTCCAGTCTGGGCATAGCCCAGGCTTTGGCTTCACTCTGTTACTTCTGACTAAGAAAACTGCATATTTGCTTCATACACAGTCTATACATGGAGACTTTAATCAAAACTACCATGTAGATAGAGCAACTGTTGGAAAATATTTGTACCTATGAAATAAGAGCTTTTGTTCAAAGCAGACTACTTCCATTTTTTGCAGATTAAAGTATCTATCTCAAAGTCTATCACAAACCTTCTTGACCCTTTGCTTCCCACAGATTATGAAATATTATAGGACTTATTGAGCACATACAACTAATCTGCTTTGGAAAGATGTGGGGGAAAGACCCTGGGAATTATGAGAGACGTCTATATAAAAGTCCTGATCCAATATCGGGGGAGGTTTCGATGTGATCCCAAGAGCGAGATTAAGACACAAACGAGGTCAAATGCCGTATGTCTTAAACAACTTTTATTATCAAAAGTAAAAGTTAGTAGCGATACTGTATGTCCTAAATAAATTCTATTATCAAAAGTAAAAGTTAGTAGCGATAGGATAGATTAGAATAAAGATAGAAATCAAGCAAGCATTCGGGATAGAGTTGCAAGAATAGTCACCACCATGGATCCGCGACATCTCGGAGTCCAAGTCTTTTGGTGCTTCGGTAGTGAGAGGTCGCTCCGGGGTCCGCGGTGGGCGATCTCTCTGGGGTCGGCGGTGGTTGATCGCCACAGGGGTCGTCTTGTCAGTCCCCTTTATTCCTGTTCGAGGGCTGCAGTTTCCATAGCAACGTTGCCACATTCCTAGACAACACAGAGTCTTGCTCAGAGCGCATCCCCTGCAAACCAGAGGCCTCAGTGGCCTTGCAGCTGTTCTTATCTTTGAGGCAGATGTTTTATAGTTCTTAGGTAAGCAGACAAATGTTTTATAGTTCAGTTTCTCCCACTTTGCAGTGGCTCTTCTTAGATAAGCAATCCTTGAGACAAATGCCAGGACTCACTGACAAATGTTTCAGTTCCTTACAATGTCTAGCCCATTTGGTTCCTAAAACATTTAGGATAGATTATGAATAATATTTCCTGGTAGTCAGTTGAAATACATCAGCCATCATTCTGATTTCTTGAAATAGAAAACAGATGAAAGCTCCCTGGTACAAAATTGTTTATGAAATCAATTTATCTGAAAACTACATATCTTGTTAAGCAAAAGCATAAAGAAGAAAATTTGGTACAGTCCTAATTATGATCAATCAAATGGAGCTGTCTTTTGCCCTTTGCTGTAGTCTAAATACTGAAGCGATGAATAATCATAGCTGCGGAACACTCTCTACATTATCATATCTATATTATCTATCTATTATCATATCTATAGATACTATGTAAATAGAAAAAAATGCATTTCAGTTATTACTTTCCATGTATTATGAGAGACAATTGGATGCAATGTAGAAATGTAATGTACATGGAAGGTACTCCTCTCCTCTATAGAAAGCACAAGATAAGAGGTACTCTGCCTGCTCAAGTCAGTGTGTGTTTGTTTTTCAAAGGTACATAAAAGAGCAGAATCACTTGCACTTCAAGTCATGCTGAACCGAACAACACACAGTAATCAGGCTGTATGGGTGAGAGCTATGTAGCAACTCTGTGTTGGGTGACATTCATTTTGCCTACAGTAATCTAAAACGTAGGTGTCCAGTCTAATGGGGTTACCTAGCTTTCCTCCACAGTTAGTGAAGAGGGTATCACTGGAAACCAGGCAGAAGAGATCAGCACCTGCCTCTCCACTTCCTCTCCTCAGGAAGCTGCAGAGAGCAATGAGGTCACCCCTCAGCCTCCTTTTCTCCAAACTAGACAAACCCGGAGTCCTTAGCCGCTCCTCATAGGACATGCCTTCCAGCCCTTTCACCAGCTTTGTTGACCTCCTCTGGATGCATTCAAGGACCTTCACATCCTTTTTAAATTGTGGGGCCCTGTGTAGGGTTTGCATGGCAAGGTTTTGGTAGCAGGGGGGCTACAGGGGTGGCTTCTGTGAGAAGATGCCAGAAGCTTCCCCTATGTCCAATAGAGCCAATGCCAGCCAGCTCCAAGACGGACCCGCTGCTGGCCAAAGCTGAGCCAATCAGCGATGGTGGTAGTGCCTCTGTGATAACATATTTAAGAAGGGGAAAAAAACTGCTGTGCAACAGCAGCCAGAAGAGAGGAGTGAGAAGATGTGAGAGAAACAACTCTGCAGACACCAAGGGCAGTGAAGAAGGAGGGGGAGGAGGCGCTCCAGGCACCGGAGCAGACATTCCCCTGCAGCCTGTGGTGAAGACCATGGTGAAGCAGGCTGTCCCCCTGCAGCCCATGGAGGTCCATGGTGGAGCAGATATCCACCTGCAGCACGTGGAGGACCCCACATTGGAGCAGGTGGATGTGCCCCAAAGGAGGCTGTGACCCCATGGAGAGACTGCGCTGGAGCAAGCTCCTGGCAGGACCTGTGACCCCATGGAGAGAGGAGCCCAGGTTGGAGCAGGATTTCTGGCAGGACTTGTGACCTCGTGGGGGACCCACACTGGAGCAGTCTGTTCCTGAAGGACTGCACCCCGTGGAAAGGACCCACGCTGGAGAAGTTCGTGGAGGACTGTCTCCCATGGGAGGGACCCCATGCTGGAGCAGGGGAAGGGTGTGAGGAGGAAGGAGCAGCAGAGATGATGTGTGTTGAACTGACAGCAACCCCCATTCCCCGTCCCCCTGCATGGCTCGGGGGGAGGAGGTAGAGAAATCGGGAGTGAAGTTGAGCCTGGGAAGAAGGGAGGGGTGGGGGAAGGTGTTTTAAGATTTGGCTTTATTTCTCATTATCCTACTCTGACTTTCGATTGGTAATAAACTAAAATAATTTCCCCAAGTTGAGTCTGTTTTGCCCATGACGGTAAAATTGCTGAGCGATCTCCCTGTCTTTATCTCAACCCACAAGCCCTTCGTTATATCTTCTCTCCCCCTGTCCATCTGAGGAGAGGGAGTGATAGAGCAGCTTGGTGTCCTGGGTTGACCTTGGCTTGCCGCCAGGTGCCCACCAAGCTGCTCTATCACTCCCCTCCTCAGCAGGACAGGGAGGGGAGAAAATAAGATGGAAAAGAACTCATGGGTCAAGATAAAGGCAGTTTAATAAAGCAAAAGCAAAGGCCACGCGTGGAAGCAAAGGAAAACAAAAGTTTTATTCTCGACTTCCCATCAGCAGGTGATGTCCAGCCACTTCCCGGGAAGTAGGGCTTCAGTATGCGTAGCGGTTGTTCCGGAAGACAAATGCCATAATAACAAATGCCCCCTCTCCTCCTCCTTTCTCCTAGCTTTTATTGCTGAGCAGATGTCAAATGGTATGGAATATCCCTTTGGTCAGTTTGGGTCAGCTGTCCTGGCTATGTCCCCTCCCAAGATCTTGCCCACCCCCAGCCTACTGGCCTTTGGAGGGAGGGGTTTGGAGAGACAGCCTTGATGCTGTGGGAGCACTGCTCAGCAGTAGCCAAAACACTGGTGTGTTATCAACACCTTTCCAGCTCCCAATACAAAGCACAGCACTATGAGGGCTGCTATGGGGAAAGTTAGCTCCATCTCAGCCAGACCCAATACAATCTCCACCCCTTATTCCATACCATTTGCATCATGCTCAGGTCCCACATAATTTAATACATATATATCTCTTCTAACCATCCCATTGTATCTAATTCTCATTACTGAAATCCCTGCTTACCAACACTTACAACTTATACTACATACTTAAACCATCTTTATATCCAACATACAGATTTATACATTCTCATTAACTACTATCCCCTGTGCTTTAACAGATAGATAGATATTATTCTCCCATTCCATGGGCTTCCCCCACTCCTCCAGATGTTCATAAGAACAGGCTATGACTTAGGCCCCATCTGTCAAGATGGATGCTCAGGACAGGAGAAGCAGTATGTTCGATTGTTGGGCACCAACACTAGCTTGGTTTGGGTCATCGTTGCACTCGCCCAGTTCCTTGTGAAGCTCGCTCTTTGTCGGTTCAGGTCGTTCCTGCTACATTACTTCCTACAAGATACAACTCACATCACAGATTATTTTTCCCCCAAGGTTAAATCTCCTTGAGGCACAAACCAGGTCTCCCCATCCTTCCACATTACCCACCAAGTACACCCAGGTCCTTGAGCAAAGACAATCCCACGAATGGGTTTGCCTTTTCCCAAGGGAGGAGCAATCCATACCGCTTTCCCCAGCCACTTCCCTATGTGCACTACGGGGACCTTATCTCCTCCCACAGTATGTAGGGGTTTTGTTTGCACAGGACCAGGACGGTTAGCAGATCCTCTGGTGTTAACCAGCCAAGTGGCTTCTGCTAAATTTATATCCCAGTGCTTCCATGCCCCATCGTCCAATGCTCTCAACATAGTCTTTAACAGTCCATTATAACAGTCCAGTCTCTCAATCTTTCCAGAGGCTTGTGGGTGATAGGGGATGTGATGCACCCACTCAATGTCGTGTTTCTTGGCCCAGGAGTTTATGAGATTATTTCGGAAATGAGTCCCATTGTCTGACTCAATTCTTTCTGGGGTACCATGTCACCACAAAATTTGCCTTTCAAGGCCTAAGATGGTGTTTCGGGCAGTGGCATGGTTTACAGGGTATGTTTCTAGCCAACCGGCAGTTGCTTCCACTGCTCCCAGTCCAGGTCCACCTGAGATACTTCAATTTTGACAGCCTTGTCTACCTGTTCATTGTTTCGATGTTCTTCAGTGGCGCGGCTTTTGGGCACGTGAGCATCTACATGACATACCTTTAGAGCGATGTTTTCTATTCGGGCAGCGATGTCCTGCCACAACACAGCAGCCCAGATGGGTTTACCCTTGTGCTGCCAATTGGTCTTCTTCCACTGCTGTAGCCACCCCCATAGGGCATTAGCCACCATCCAGGAATCAGTATAGAGATAGAGTACTGGCCACTTTTCTCATTCAGCAATCTCTAGGGCTAGTTAGATAGCTTTCACTTCTGCAAACTGACTTGACTCACCTTCTCCTTCAGTGGCTTTAACGACTTGTCATGTGGGACTCCACACAGCAGCTTTCCACTTCCGATGGTTTCCTACAACATGACAGGATCCATCAGTAAACAGAGCATAATGCCTCTCATCTTCTGATAACTCATTACATGGTGGTGCTTCTTGGGCACGAGCCACCTCCTCAGGCGATGCTCCAAGATCTCTGCTTTCTGGCCAGTCCATGATCTCTTCCAGGATTCCTGGGTGGTTGGGTTTCCCCAGTCGAGCTCATTGCATGATCAACGCTACCCACTTACTCCGTGTAGCACTGGTTGCGTGATGTGTAGAGGGGATGTTTCCTTTGAACATCCAGTGTAGCACGGGCAATCGCGGTGCCAAGAGGAGATATGCTTCTGTACCAACAACTTCTGAAGTGGCTCGAACACCCTCGTACGCTGCTAGTATCTCTTTTTCAGTTGGGGTGTAGTGGGCTTCCGATCCTCGATACCCCCGGCTCCAAAACCCTAATGGTTGACCTCAGGTTTCTCCTGATGTTTTCTGCCAGAGGCTCCAGATGAGACCATGCTCCCTGTCTGCAGTGTAGAGTACATTTTGCACAGCTGGTCCTATCTGGACAGGCCCAAGAGCTACTGCACGAGCTATCTCCTGTTTGATCTGCTCAAAGGCTTGTTGTTGCTCAAGGCCCCACTCAAAATAGTTCTTCTTTTGGGTTACTCGATAGAGAGGGCTCACAAGCTGACTATGACATGGAATATGCATTCTCCAGAATCCCACAAGGCCTAGGAAAGCTTGTGTTTCCTTCTTGTTAGCTGGTGGAGACATAGTTGCTATCTTGTTGATCACATCCATAGGGACATGACAGCATCCATCCTGCCATTTTATTCCCAAGAACTGAATCTCCTGTGCAGGTCCCTTGACCTTGCTTCTTTTTATGGCAAAACCAGCTTTCAGAAGAATCTGAATCACTCTTTTTCCCTTCTCAAACACTTCTTCTGCCTTGTTGCCCCACATGATGATGTCATCAATGTATTGCAGGTGTTCCGGAGCCTCACCCTTTTCCAGTGCAGTTTAGATTAGTCCATGGCAAATGGTAGGGCTGTGCTTCCACCCCTGGGGCAGTCGATTCCAGGTGTACTGGACGCCCCTCCACATGAAAGCAAACTGTGGCCTGCATTCGGCTGCCAAAGGAATTGAAAAAAATGCATTGGCAATGTCAGTTGTAGCATACCATTTGGCTGCCTTTGACTCCAATTCGTATTGAAGTTCTAGCATGTCTGGTACAGCAGCACTCAGTGGTGGCGTGACTTCATTCAGGCCATGATAGTCTACTGTTAACCTCCACCCTCCGTCAGAGTTTTGCACTGGCCATATGGGACTGTTAAAGGGTGAGCAAGTCTTGCTGATCACTCTTTGGCTCTCCAGTTGATGAATCAGCTCATGGATGGGAGCCAAGGAATCATAGAATCATAGAATATCTCAAGTTGGAAGGGACCCATAAGGATCATTGAGTCCAACTCCCTGCTCCTCGCAGGACTACCTAAAACTAAACCATATGACTAAGAGCATCGTCCAGACGGTCCTTGAACTCTGACAGGCTTGGTGCCGTGACCACTTCCCTGGGGAGCCTGTTCCAGTGACCAACCACCCTCTCAGTGAAGAATCTTTTCCTAATGTCTAATCTGAACTTCCCCTAATGCAGCTTCATTCCATTCCTCGTGTCCTATCGCTGATCACCAGAAAGAGGAGATCAGCACCTCCCCCTCCACTGCCCCCCTTGAGGAAGCTGTAGACTGCGATGAGGTCACCCCTCAGCCTTCTCTTCTCCAAGCTGAACAAACCAAGTGACCTCAGCTGCTCCTCATAAGTCTTGCTCTCGAGACCTTTCACCATCTTGGTCTCCCTCCTCTGGACACACTCTAACAGGGATCCTCGGTTCTTGCAATATTGCTGGCGATGCATCATCCTGGCAGCAATCGGCACCTGCTGTTCTTCAACTCGCAGCAATCCTACAACGAAGGGATCTTCCGAGAGGCCAGGCAGGGTAGATAACTGTTTGATCTTCTCTGTGTTCATGGTGGCTACACCAAAAGCCCATCGGTACCCTTTTGGGTCCTTGAAGTACCCTCTCCTGAGGTAGTCTATGCCAAGGATGCACGGAGCCTCTGGGCCAGTCACAATGGGGTGCTTCTGCCACTCATTCCCGCTTAGGCTCACTTCGGCCTCCAATACAGTTAAGTCTTGGGATCCCCCTGTCACTCCAGAAATACAAATGGGTTCTGCCCCTTTATAGCTTGATGGCATCAGGGTACACTGTGCACCAGTGTCTACTAGAGCCTTATACTCCTGTGGGTCTGATGTGCCAGGCCATTGAATTCACACAGTCCAGTATACCCAGTCATCCCTTTCCTCCTCCTGGCCAAAGGCAGGGACCCTCAGGTCGGGGGCAGGGGGAGCACACCATCACAATGCACAGGACGTAATCTGGATCTTTGGAGACCTCGTCGTTGTCTAGATCACTGTAGATGACTTCCAGCACTGCTAATTCTCTCAGGTACTGGATGCCTTCATCTGCGGTAGTCCACTTTCCTCGGTAGTTCGCAAGATCTTCCTTGAACGGATATCTTGCCCTCACACTTGAGAGGAGCCATCTCCAGAGACTGCAAATTGCTGCCTCTTTTCCAATTCCTCTGTCAATTCCCCAGTTTCTAGCAAGGGATCCCAGCTGTTGGGCTTCCTTACCTTCCAATTGCTGACTGTTGCCCCCGTTATCCCAGCATCGGAGCAGCCAGGCAGCAATCCGCTCACCTGGCTGGCGGCTGTAATCTTTCCGCATGTCTCGAAGTTCTGACGAGGTCAAGGACCAGGTAGTTTCTGCTTCCTGTCTGATTTCTCTCACTCCTTCCTCCAATTTCTTTGCTGAATGACTGACTTCTTAATCAAACCCTTCCTCTTCTTCCTCCTCCCTTACTAATCGATGATATGGACCCGTTGATCTCCTTGTCCACTGTTTCTTTTTCACTACTGGGGCAATTACTGTAGTTGTTGTTGTTTGGGTCCCTATCTCAGCCATGGTGTCCTCAGATGCAGTTTGGGTCCCTATCTCAGCCATGGTGTCCTCAGATGCAGTTTGGGTCCCTATCTCAGTCAAGGTATTCTCAGAGGTGGTTTGGGTCCCTGCCTTAACCACAGTCCTCTGATAGTACTGAACTGTGGCTCGGTAGGCACAGGCCAAGCCCCAGTATGGTGCTAGAAGCTGCTGGTTTTCATTGGGGTAGGCAAGGCACCCTTCTATCAGGTGGCGTGTCAGTTTACCAGGGTTACTTGCCTGTTCTGGTGTAAAGTCCCAGGCTATGGGAGGTGATAACTGCCCTAGGCACCTGCCCAAATCCTTCCACACACCCTGCCACCCAGGGACCGGCCGCCTCGGGGCACATTTCAGTATCGCCTCACCCAAAAGTTGTCTCCTCTTACACCAGGATGACACCAGATTCCACAAACCCGACAATATGCCAACAGTGATAATTAGTAGTATTAAACAGCTCACGTAAGGGTGAACAAGGACCTCGGGAGCCTGCATAATAAAACCACCCACATCAATCCCGGATGTGAAAAAATAGGTGTATTCCCTCACCCTCTCCACAAGATAGCTCCCCCAGCACAGTAAGGCCATCAATGCCAGGGCAAAGCACGTAGCCATTGGTTGTATTAACATGTTCCAAATCTCAGCAAAATAAAGAGACAAGCAGTGCAGCCAACAAACTCACACAGAAGCTTGCCACTTAATAACTATTATAGCTATAGCATGCTTAATACAAAACTGCCATTGTCTTGTGCCCCACATTGGGTGCCAAAAAAGGGCTGTGGTGGATTGACCTTGGCTGGCCGCCAGGTGCCCACCACCAAATACAAAGCACAGCACTATGAGGGCTGCTATGGGGAAAATTAACTCCATCCCAGCCAGACCCAATACAGGCCCAGAACTGCACACAGTACTCAAGGTGAGGCCACACCAATGCTAAATACAGCGGGATAATCACCTCTTTTGACTGGCTGGTTATACTGTGTTTGATGCACCCCAGAATGCGATTTGCTTCATTTGCTTTAAGAAGAACTAATTAACTTATAGAATTGTCTTTATTTGTGCGCTGGCAACAAAGGGAACCTAAGATGATCTGCATAGGCTAAAAACCTAACTTTCAGTTGATTCCTGCTTCTTGTGCCTTCATCTCTGCAATTCCCTTGCTACTTGGCTTCCTCCCAAATCATGGGGCACACACATCCTTCTGTCATACTTAAAGCCTACCAGGCATCAGTTTATGCTTTGTCAGTACATTCATGCATGCTGTGCACAGGACGTGTGATATATAAAGATCTCCCAGTTCTAATATCTGCACAGAATGGCTTTCAGAGGCTTTGGACCCTGTGCCACTCCTGCAGCAACAGAGAGACTCCCATTGGCTTCATTTGTTGGAGAACTAGCCCAGATTAGAAGGAAAGCCTGAGAGTTATCCTACCCCCTAATGAAGGGGAATATCTGGCCTATAAAAGTATGCATTGCATTTTTATAACTATTTTATCAAATTTACTTTAAAGTATTAGGATTATAAGGATATTTCAAAAAACTTATTTACCTGCCCATCACAATCCTTCTAAGTGTATTACCTTACGTTCCAGTGATTGGAGGAGTACATATGATTTAGGGAAGGTTGAAAGTTTGAAAAACATCAAAGTGATAGAATCCTTTTCTTTTGCAGAGAAACACTATTGATTCTGTAAGGGGGAAAAAACACAAAATATACAGTAGTATATATCCCAATATTCTATCAGCTTCTATTCCTCTTCTCAGAAGATGTCATATATGACTATTAGCACACTGTGTGCTTAATTACCTTACTAACCCTCCTTTAGAAAAGCATACATGCTTATGCAATTCAGTCCTTACGCTTCCCATTTCAGCTTTCCCAGACAGACTGCTCTGGCTGAAGTCCTCCATACTGGATGTCTGTTTCAGACAATCTTTTTGGAATTTTTCAGCAAAAACAGTTAAATGTATTTGAGAAGGAAGTCAGAAGAAAAGAAATCACTTAAAATCTGTGAATCCTTCTTAGAACATACCTAGGATCAGAGCCAAATATCAGACAGGGACAAGGAAGAGAGGATCAACCTTAATAATTTAAAATTTCTTTGCAATTCCCATAAAAGTTTGCCCAAACTAGGGTAGCTTACACATCAGGGGCTTGCTGCATATGCTTTGGCTGCTCAATGCTCCAGCTGGTGCCCAGGTTGCACACATGCCCTGGGAGCAGCTGAGCCTTTCTGCAGCCTTCAACAACAGAGGTTTGCCTGGACTGGCCCGCAAATCAGGCTCTCAAGCATACAGGGACAGGTGGAGGTAGGCACTAAGCGCCACACATGGGAGTCACCACTGGTCCATGACCATGTTGCTGATCCTCACATGGCCTGGAAGAAGCAGGGTTTGGACCAGCTGGTAGGAGAGGTAAGAGCCCCATCAGATGAGAGGCAGGAGACCTGACCAGGACAGGTACTCTGCCCTGATTCGCCAGGACTCTTCCCTGGCTTGCTTGCTAGGCACTTCCTAGAAAAGGAACTTCATCTGCTCTTCAGCTTCAATGAGGCTTCAGAGCAGCTTGGCTCTAAGTACTGGAGAAGGCAGAGGGCCTGGGCCAGAAGCAGGATACATCTTGTAATTAGAGATGATGTTGTAATGCACGTGCTAAATAAGGCTGCTCAAAACACCATCATTTTGTCATTCCTTACATTACGAATACTTAACCTTGCAACCCTAATATCTCCTTTTTACATAGTTTTTGTGTCAGTACACTATTATATAAAAATAAAACAGAAAATCAGTCATTCCATGAATATTTAAGCAGTAACGGCTGAAGTCAATGGCATTCCCTAGAGAATTGATGATGGGGTAAGAGAGTCGGTGGCCCAAGGAGAAGCTGAGAACCTATTAGCAAAGCATTAATTACCTGAGAAATGCCATGGGACGAGGTTATAATTTCTCTAGCAGGGATGCCAGTGAACTTCAACTTTGGGCGTTTGGTTATAATCTGTAAAGCACGAATAGAGGAGAACGGGTCCTGCTCTTAAGCTACAAGAGTACAGAGGCCTTCACTACTAAGCAAAAGCAGCAGAAGGGATTAGACCTTCTTGTTTGAAAATTAGCATGGCATTCAGATCACCCCTGAGCAAAACTGAACATCCCCACTGAAGCAGCAGTTTGAAAAGTTTTTCTCTGGCTGGCTTAATTTGGTATAATCCCCTGAATCTATTAAATTAATACCAGCTGTCAGACATTTTTCACTGTGTTCTGTTTTCTACTTGCTCTTTTTATGCCTGAGTCTAAACATTGTACCAGCTAGGGTATTGGTTACGTCAAATATTTTTGCTTTGTACCTTAAATTAGTCTGAGGTAAAAGATGTCAAATCAATATCTTGTTTGATGTCATGGAGTTGATTTGTATAATCCAATGGGGAAAATAAAAGTCCTTTTTTTTCAAGTTAGTGATGGAGAGCAATTAACCCAAATTCTTGGACTGTCTTAATGACTCATTATTGTAATAGTAATAAATGCAACATATGTGCTAGATCTAGAAGGAAATATAATATTTTATACAGTGCTCAAATTGATCCCATCTGGACCAATATGCCGCAACAACACTTCCTAGAATGTCAGGACTAGAAATTTATTCATACACACACACATACACACAGAAGACGGGTGAAAGGGTACGCAATCCCCGAGAAGCTTTGCAAATGTGGTCTTTGGGGGTGAAGCCTGGATGCTGCTGACATCAATGGGAACTTTACCTTTGCAGTTTGGTGGGGTCCAGGTAACACTCAAGACAGCTGGAGGTCATGCACGCCAGAGGAGATATGTAACACCCCCTTCCCCATGCTCTTACATGGGCATAAAGCCCAATTTACTTTCTCACTAAAACAAAGCACCACACATAGCCAAGTAGATCTTATATTCTGTGGATAAAAACAACAATAATATATCTTAAGCCTTGAATAAGAGGAAGTATAGCAATCTTATCCGAGTCCCTGGCAGTCCTTATCTCAGAGACCACCACACAATGTTATGATGCCTTTGTAGCACTGGGACGAGGGCTTTCTGCAGCAGGCACCAACAACAGTACTTTGCTTGTGTACCACTGGAAGGAAGGGTTGCAACCTTCCCTGGCTCGTATCACTGCGGAAAATATAGTGCTGTTCAAAATGAAAGCTTCTCATGAGCCCCCACGCTCACAGCGGGCAGCATGCCGAGTCCCCAGACCTGGTTATGTTTTATCCAAGCAATGGAAAGAGCACTCCCATAGCAACCTTATGTTCTCTCCATTTGTTACAAAACAGCAGAAATTGCAGGCAGCTTCAGTGATGAGTTGTTTTCTGCTACTGCAACACCAGTTAAGTCTTTCAATTAAGAGCACACAGACTTTCCTGCAAGTTTGATCATACCCAGATGAAAAAACAAGAAGAAATTTTAGCTTACATCCTGTAAGACCTATGTAAACGGTCTACATAAGACCTATGCATGTTGTTTTAGAGGGAAGTGCAAAACCATGCATTTTCTGTGTAATTTCACCATCCACCAGAGCTACTCATAAAGTTACACTCAAGGGAAATATTTACATACTCCAAAGGCTGAGTAAGCGTATTACTCAAGGCTGAACTTCAACAAATTAGCCTGAGGCATGACCAAATACTGAACTCTACAAAACTATTAATGGACCAAGTTAATACATATTAAAGTAGTTTACTGGACAGGAGTCAGCACACACCCAAACATGCATTTGCATGTACAAAATAATGAGTTATGTATCAATAATTTCAGTTAGTCAAAGAAGCTGGTGAGAAAGAGAAAAGAAGACTGAAAAGAAAGCAATGTCTTAGGAGTAAAGCAGCACAGTGATGATGTTTAAACTTCTGAGAATTAAGATGAGTGTGACTTTGTAATAGAAATTAAACAATTGGCTACATAAATCAGAATGGCTCTAATACCACAAGGATGGATAGATAGGGCCTAAAACTAATTGAAATCAGAAGTAAAATACTGATTAAGGAAAATGCTAACACAGGAGGCAAAGGGAAGATGGGAGTAAGGGTATGAAAATGAAAATTACCTCATGTCATGGTTTAACCTCAGCCAGCAAATAAACCCCACGCAGCTGCTCGCTCACACCCCCACTCCAGTGGGATGGGGGAGGGAATCAGGAGGGCACAAGTAGGAAAACTCCCACGTTGAGATAAAAACAGTTTAATAATTGAAATAAAACAAAGTAGAACAGTAATAATAACAATGAGAACAACAACAATAGCAAAATATACAAAGCAAGCAATGCACAATGCAACTGCTCACCGACGGCTAACCGCGTGTCATGAACGGGGGGTAAGCCCCCCCACACCCCTGGTTTTTATACTGAGCATGATGTCACATGGTATAGAATACCCCATTGGCCAGCTGGGTCAACCACCCCAGCCTATGCTCCCCGCCGCAACAGCTTCCCCTGCACTTGGCAGGGCATGGGAGACTCAAAAAAAAAGTCCATGGTGCAAGCACCACCCAGCAACAACCAAAGCATAAATGGGCCATCAACGTTCCTCTCCTACCAAACCCAAAAAAAAGCACACCCCCCAAGCTACTGGGAAGAAAGTTAACCCTGTCCCAGCTGGAACCAGGACAGTATCCACCCCTTATTCTATACCATCTACATCATGCCCAGGTCTCACATTTTCCAATACATTCCAATTAGTCATCACCACTTTTCCTGCCTTTTGATATATACACACACAGAGATATCATTCCCTAAGTCCATGGGCCATCCCTCTAAAATGTCCGTTGAGTTCATTTAGTCCATGACTTTGGGCTCCATATGTCATAAGAGTCTTTCAGGGCAGGAGAGATGGTGTGTGGTGTTGGATTGTTGCATGCTGAGGCCAGTTCTGGTTCCATTATTGCTGTGCTTCTCCGGTTCTATCATCATTGCACTTTGCCTGGTTTCATCAGAGTTCCTTCTTCATTAATCTGGGTGATTCTTCCTGCAATACCATTGATATGACATATAGCAACCATAGAAGTGATGACATGCAGTATTATATAGCAATTAACATCATACAATTCAGTTCATTGGCTATTTTCACCCAAAATCAAATCCCCCTGAGGTACACACCGGACTTACCCATCCTTTCGCATCACCCACCAAGTGCACCCAGGTCCTTGAGCAAAAGCAATCCCACGAATGGGTTTCCCTTGCCAGAGGCAGGAGTAACCCAGACTGTCTTCCCCAGCATATTTCTTATGTGCACGACAGGGACTTTGTCTCCATCTACAGTACTTAAGGGTTTTGATTGGGCAGGGCCATCATGAGTGACAGATCCCCTGGTGTTGACTAACCAGGTGGCTTTTCCTAAATGTGTATCCCAATGCTTGAATGTCCCACCACCCATTGCCCTCAGTGTTGTCTTTAGCAGTCCATTTTATCATTCCATTTTCCCGGAGGCTGGTGCATGGTAGGGGATGTGATAGACCCACTCAATGCCATGCTCTTTGGCCCAGGTGTCTATGAGGGTGTTTTGGAAATGAGTCCCGTTGTCTGACTCAATTCTTTCTGGAGTGCCATGTCACCATAGGACTTGCTTTTCAAGGCCCAGGATGGTGTTCCTGGCGGTGGCATCGTCCTCCGTACCAAAGAGGCTTTACTCACTTGGCTTGCTTGATTGCAGCGCACGTTTCACATTCACGGATAACCTGTGCAATAGCGTCCATGGTCAAGTCCACCCCTCGATCACGAGCCCATCTGTATGTTGCATCTCTTCCTTGATGGCCTGAGGCGTCATGGGCCCACCAAGCTATAAACAGTTCACCCTTATGTTGCCAGTCCAGATCCACCTGAGCCACTTCAATCTTAGCAGCCTGGTCCACCTGCTGGTTGTTTTGATGTTCTTCAGTGGCCCGACTCTTGGGTACGTGAGCATCTACGTGACGTACTTTTACAGCCAGGTTCTCTACCCGGGCAGCAATATCTTGCCACAATGCAGCGGCCCAGATGGGTTTGCCTCTGCGCTGCCAGTTGTTCTGCTTCCACTGCTGCAACCACCCCCACAGGGCATTTGCCACCATCCATGAGTCAGTATAGAGATAGAGCACTGGCCATTTTTCTCGTTCGGCAATGTCCAAGGCCAGCTGGATGGCTTTCAGCTCTGCAAACTGGCTTGATTCACCTTCTCCTTCAGCAGTTTCTGCAACTTCGAGTATAGGACTCCATACAGCAGCTTTCCACCTCCGATGCTTTCCCACAAGGCGACAGGACCCATCAGTGAACAGGGCATAGTGCTTCTCATTTTCTGGTAGTTTATTATACAGTGGGGCCTCTGAAGCACGCGTCACCTCCTCCTCCTCTGGGGATATTCCAAAATCTTTGCCTTCTGGCCAGTTTGTGATCACTTCCAAGATTCCTGGGTGACTGGGGTTTCCTATTCGGGCTCGTTGTGTGATCAGTGAGACCCACTTACTCCACGTAGCATCGGTTGCATGATGTGTAGAGGGGACCCTCCCTTTGAACATCCAGCCCAGCACCGGCAGTCGGGGTGCCAGGAGGAGCTGTGCTTCGGTACCAACCACTTACGAAGCAGCTTGAGCCCCTTCATATGCTGCCAATATCTCCTTCTCAGTTGTAGTATAATGGGAGTCGGACCCTCTGTATCCCCGACTCCAGAACCCTAAGGGTCGACTTCGAGTCTCCCCTGGTGCTTTCTGCCAGAGGCTCCAGGTAGGGCCATTCTCCCCGGCTGCGGTGTAGAGCACATTCTTCACATCTTGTCCTGCCCGGACTGGCCCAAGGGCTACTGCCTGAACTATCTCCTGTTTAATTTGTTCAAAGGCTTGTTGTTGCTCAGGGCCCCATTTCAAATTGTTCTTCTTCCTGGTCACGTGATAGAGAGGGCTTACGATCTGACTGTAGTTTGGAATATGAATTCTCCAAAAGCCCACAACGCCTAAGAAGTCTTGTGTTTCCTTTTTGCTAGTCGGTGGGGACATGGCTGTTATTTTGTTGATCACATCCATTGGGATCTGACGACGTCCATCTTGCCATTTTATTCCTAAAAACTGGATCTCCTGTGCAGGTCCCTTGACCTTACTTTGTTTTATGGCAAAACCGGCCTTCAGAAGGATTTGGACTATTCTCTCCCCTTTCTCAAAAACTTCTTCTGCTGTGCTGCCCCATACAATGATGTCAACAAGGTATTGCAGGTGTTCTGGAGCCTCACCCTGTTCCAGTGCAGTGTGGATCAGTCCATGGCAAATGGTAGGGCTGTGTTTCCACCCCTGGGGCAGTCGGTTCCAGGTGTACTGGACGCCCCTCCAAGTGAAAGCAAACTGTGGCCTGCACTCTGCCACCAAAGGGATTGAGAAGAACGCATTGGCGATATCAGTTGTGGCGTACCACTTGGCTGCCTTTGACTCCAGTTCGTATTGGAGTTCTAGCATGTCCGGCACAGCAGCACGCAGTGGCGGCGTGACTTCGTTCAGGCCACGGTAGTCTACTGTTAGTCTCCACTCTCCATTGGACTTTCGCACTGGCCATATGGGACTGTTAAAGGCTGAGCGAGTCTTGCTGATCACTCCTTGGCTCTCCAGTCAACGAATCAGCTCATGGATGGGAAGCAGGGAGTCTCGGTTGGTGCGATATTGCCGCCAGTGCACCGTTGTGGTAGCAATCGGCATCTGTTGTTCTTCGACCCTCAGCAACCCCACAACAGAAGGGTCCTTCGAGAGACCGGGCAAGGTGGACAGCTGTTTAATTTCCTCCGTCTCCAGGGCAGCTATACCAAAAGCCCACCGGTACCCTTTTGGGTCCTTGAAATACCCTCTCCTGAGGTAGTCTATGCCAAGGATGCACGGAGCCTCTGGGCCAGTCACAATGGGGTGCTTCTGCCACTCATTCCCAGTTAGGCTCACTTTGGCCTCCAATACAGTTAACTCTTGGGATCCCCCTGTCACTCCAGAAATACAAATGGGTTCTGCCCCTTTATAGCTTGATGGCATCAGGGTACACTGTGCACCGGTGTCTACGAGTGTCTTATACTCCTGTGGGTCTGATGTGCAAGGCCATCAAATCCCCACTGTCCGGTAAACCCGGTTGTTCCTTTCTTCCACCTGGCCGGAGGCACGGCCCCTCTAGTTCTGGTCATCGTATTCGCTATGCACTTCTTGTAAGTATGAGTCAGAAGTCCCTTTATTAAGGTTGGAAATGGAATCAGCCCTTCTACTCTCTCTGGGGAACTGCTCACTGGAGACTGGAGCAGCAATTTTCCTGGGAGAACCCCCTTGTGTGGTTGTTTTTCCTTGCAACTCACATACCCGTGCCTCTAGGGTCGAGCTAGATTTTCCATCCCACTTCCTCATGTCCTCTCTGTTGTCACGCAGATAAAACCACAGGGTGCCCCGGGCCGTGTTCCCACGATATCTCGTCTCTTGAGCAGAGGGACGCTTACTCCTTGTGGCTGAGATACTGGTCCGTACAGGTGGGGAGCAGGACATATCCTCTTTGACTTGCTGGACCTCCCGGGACAGTTTCTCCACAGCAGAGACACAGGCCCATAGGGAGGAGCAGAGACTTTCTTCGTATTGCCGGAGTTGGCCAGCCAATTCTTCCACCGTTTGTTCCTCTCCTTCTCTCCAGGTCATTATTACCAATGAGTTTGCATGTGACGCTGGTGCGCTCCGTACAAACTTCCGCCACATGGGTCGGGTGCACTTGACTTCATCTGGGTCTTTGGGTAACTGCTCGTTGTTCAGGTCATCATAAACCACCTCTAGCACGGCTAATTCCGTCAGGTACTGGATACCTCTCTCCATGGTGGTCCACTTGCCTGGGTGGCATATAACATCTTCCTTGAAGGGATACCTTTCCTTCACACCTGACAGCAGTCGCCTCCAGAGGCTGAGGACCTGTGTCCCTTTTCCAATCGCTTTGTCAATGCCCCCTTCCCTAGAAAGGGATCCCAGCTGCTTGGCTTCCCTACCCTCTAATTCCAGGCTACTGGCCCCATTATCCCAGCATCGGAGCAGCCAGGTGGCAATGTGCTCGCCTGGACGATGACTCAAGTCTTTTCGCATATCTCGCAGCTCATTCAGGGATAGGGATCGGGTGGTTACCATCTCATTTATGGCTTCTGCCTCCTCCTCCTCCTGTTCTCATGATGGCCCTGGTTCATTTTCATCCCTTACTAGATGAGCTAATTTTCTTGTGTATTTCTTCTTCTGTATAGGGGCGACTGATACTGGCACGGGTTGGTTCTCTGTCGCAGGGGGCGGAGTAGACGCCGTGCCTGCCGTGGCGGGTGGGGTAGCCGTAGTGCCTGCCATGGGGGTTGGGGTAGCCACACGGCCTGTTGTTTTGTCCTCTTATGCAGAGACCTTTTCTTCCCCTTGGGGGTTCTGAGTCGTGTTAAACAGGGCTCGGTAGGCATGGGCCAGGCCCCAGCACATTGTAGTGATTTCTGTCTCCCTAGAATGGCCAGGGTGACAGCATACTTTTTCCAAATATTCTATTAATTTTTCAGGATTCTGCACTTGTTCAGGGGTGAAGTTCCAGAACACTGGGGGTGCCCACCGTCCTAGGCATTTGCCCATGCTATCCCACTCACCCTGCCACTCATAACTATCCAGCCTTGGGGCAGATCTCTGGATGGCATTCTTAAGTTGCTTATTAACCTTGGACAAAACCGAAACAATATTCCCAAGGAGTACCAATAGATGTATCTTAACTACCCAGGGATGTTCAGGGTACTGACAAGTTATTTTAATGAAGGAGACGACATCATAGAGGAAGGTAGTGAGGGTGCCATCCTGTATTTCCTCCATAAAAAGCCTCTCAGAGGAAGAGGTATAATTGCTAATGGTCTCCATGAGGTGGTACCCGAAATATAGTAACGGTTTCATTACAAATACCAAATACCAAATAACCCCCAATGCCAGCGTTTTAGTAACAAACCTCCCAGGCAAAACATCATTAATCACTGCAGAGCACAGCAGACTACAAAACCCAACTCCAATCTTTAACAGGTACAGTAAAAACAAGAGCATGGTGCAGAACAAATTAATATGTTACCAGATATAAATTCCTTAATATGCTCTAGTTAATCTGTTGTTATCTCAACCCTTTGTGCCCCACATGGGGCGCCAAAAAGGACTGTTGTGGTTTAACCCCAGCCAGCAAATAAACTCCATGCAGCCGCTCACTCACCCCCCCCACTCCGGTGGGATGGGGGAGAGAATCAGGAGGGCACAAATAGGAAAACTCCCGGGTTGAGATAAAAACAGTTTAATAATTGAAATAAAACAAAGTAGAACAGTAATAATAACAATGATAACAACAACAATAGCAGGGAACGCACAATGCAACTGCTCACCAACCGTTGACCGCGTGTCACGAACGGGGGCGAGCCCCCCCACACCCCTGGTTTTTATACTGAGCATGTTGTCACATGGTATAGAATACCCCATTGGCCAGCTGGGTCAACCACCCCGGCCTATGCTCCCCCACACACAGCTTCCCCTGCACTTGGCAGGGCATGGGAGGCTGAAAAAAAAAAAAGTTCCTGGTGCAAGCACCACCCAGCAACAACCAAAGCATCAATGGGCCATCAACGCTTCTCTCATACCAAACCCAAAACACAGGACAACCCCCAAGCTACTGGGAAGAAAGTTAACTCTGTCCCAGCTGGAACCAGGACACCTCAAATAAAGTGGAAGCAAAACTGAAAGGTTTTGTGTGTTCTTGATTAAAGCAACCAGACAAACTGCATCTCAAAACTTCTAAGGCTCTCCTCTATGAAATCTCAGTTTTGGTAGCAAATATTTTCCATAAACTTCTCTAATAGGTGGAGGCACAATAGGAGTGGATAATAGGAAATTAATGTCCATATTCAAAGAATAAGGAGATGAAGTGAACTAGACAAGACAACCTATGTTAGCCAAACCTCAATGACATTTAAGGTTTTAGAGCAAATTAGGAAAGGCAGCCTAATGAAAGTGAGTGAAATAGAAACTGGAGGAGAACATAACATAAGTGTATCAAAGGCAAAGCCAGGCCAACCTATTATTTTTCCTTAGGAAGAAAAGCAAGCTTCTTAAAAAGCAAGCAAAGGAAACAAACTTTGATAAACACCAGATAGCATCTTGTGGAAGATTACTTGCTCAATTGGAGAAGGGATTATTGCAAGAACTGTTAAGAAGGCATGCAAGCAGCTACAGGAGAGCTGACAGTAATCTGTGCTGTAAGGAGAACTGTCACTCTGGAGGGACAGTCCCCTCACTTTTGTCTTGGGGCATCCGTGTTATTTCATATTCTCATTAATGGCCTTGAGATAAAGGATATAGGAGTCCATTGGTTAAATCTATCAATACAAACCTGAGGAGTAGGAAGACAAAAGTAGCAGAATATTCTTCAAGAAGCAGGAGGTTTCAGAGCCTGATTAACCAAAGCACTGAGCCTCCCACAAAAAAACTAAGCCCTCCAGGTCAGTGTTTCCTTGGCCTCACAGTGATAGACACACCTTCCTCTTTTGTGAAGCAGGAAAATATCCCAAAGGGTGATCCCATTCTCCTTGACAAGGAGGATTAGGAAACCAGTGTTGTTGCTGGCTTTGCAGAAACATAGGTGCATATGGAGACTTTTGGAGTGGGACCATGCCTCGTAACCTGACCTTGAGCAACTCGAATGATGGAAACAGTCAAATCAGAGTATCAAATTCAGTAGCTCAAAGCATAAGGCAGTGCGCTATGGTGCTGGGAGCCAAACAGCTGGAATCAAGAAGGATGGGGGTACACTAGCCAAACATGGGAAGAGAGGGGTAGACTTGGAAAGTGTCAGCACAGTTTTGTAAAGGCAAGTCCTCCTCTGCAAACCTCTGAGTTCTCTGGACAGATCAGCAAGCATGTAGATGAGGATGTCTGGTTGACAGATAATCTCTCTGGATTTCTAAAACTTTCAGCAAGGTCATCCACCAAGGACTTCTAAGGAAACTCAGCAGCCATAACATCAGAGACAAACAGTCAGGTTATGCCATGGAGGGAGGTGACAAGCAGCGTTCTGCAAGGGTCTGCACTGGGACTTATGCTGTTCAACAAATTCAAAGTGATCTGGAAAAGGCAATGTGGTGACAAAGTTTGCTGATGCTTATTTATTCAGGGTAGTTGAAAAAGCCAATCTTCAACAATTTCAGGAGGAACTTATGAGACTGAATGACTGGATAATAACACACAGATAAAATTCAGGGAAGATAAACAAAGTCAGCCCCACAGGAAAAAAAAAAATCCTAATTTCAGATGTCAGATGATGGTTTCCAAGCTGACCAATACCACTCAAGAGCAAAATTTTGAGGTTATGATAAATAGTTCCCTAAATACATGAGCTTAGTTCTCAGTAGCAGTCAAAAGAGCAAACTGAATATTAAGAATTATTGGAAAAGGAATAGAGAATAAAACCAAGAACATCATTATACCCCTGTACAAATCCAGGGTTTATCCACAAATGGAATACTGTGTGCAGTTCCACTACTCTCATCTTCAACAGGACATAATAGAATTGGGAAGGGTTCAGAGAAGGGACAACAAAGATGCTCAAAGGTGTGGATTGTTTCCCACTAAGAAACAATAAAGTTAAGGCTCCTCAGTCTGAAAAAAAGAGACAAGCGAGGAAGGAAATGATAGAGGTCCACAAAATCATGAGTGGCCATGAAAAAGTGAGCAGGCATCAATTATTCACTGCATCTTCCAATTCAAGAATTAGAGGGTGTCAAATAAAACTAGTAGGAACTATGTCCAAAACAAAGTAAGTTGGTTCTTCCTGTGATGGGAGGTAGACTGCAAGAAGCCTTTGTCAAGGATATTGTATCTATCACAAGTTTATATGGTTTCAAGGGGAAAATGGATATGTTCATAGAGAAGAAATTCACTCATGGTTATTAAACATATAGAAATGCCATTTCAAAGTCCCTGGGCTGAAAACGGTGGAAAAGAGAAAGTATTAAGGTAAAGTATCCCATCTGCTTGTCCTATACCCATTTCTGGTCACATATTTAACTAGCAAGAGACACACCGTGATCAGAAAGATGTTTCTCCTGGCTATCCCTTGTTCCCCAGTGTCCTGGTTTTGGCTGGGATAGAGTTAAATTTCTTCCTAGTGCTGTGTTTTGGATTTAGTATGAGAAGAATGTTGATAACACACTGATGTTTTCAGTTGTTGCTAAGTATCTTGTAAGGACAACTACCCTCCAGGAAGCTACCAAGCTAGACTGGCAGAAGGGAACACAGCCAGGACAGCTAGCCCAGCTGGCCAACAGGGTATTCCATACCATGTGACGTCATGCTCAGTATATGAATGGTAGGCGTGATCCAGGAAGTAGCGATCGCTACTTGGTTATCGGTCAGCGCGGGTGGTGAGCAATTCAATTGTGCATCACTCATTTTGTATATTTTATTATTTATTATTATTATTTTCTCTTTTCTGTCCTATTAAACTACCTTTATCTCAACCCACGAGTTTTTTCCTCACTCTCACCCTTCCGAGTCTCTCCCCGTTCCACTGGTGGGGTGGGGGGAATGAGCGAGCGGCTGCATGGTATTTGGCTGCCTGCCAGGTTAAACCACGACAGTCCTTTTTGGCGCCCAACGTGGGGCACGAAGGGTTGAGATAACGATAGATCTGACCAAAGCGTGCTAAGGCAAAATTGTTATGAGCATTCATTATATTGATTGGTCACAATGTTGATTTATTGGCTTTCAAAGTTGTGGGGCTGGATCTCAGTGTTGCAATATGTAATACCTTGCTTGCAGTATATGTTCCCGGTTGTGCTGTTTATCGCTATTCAGAACTGGGCCAAGTTTATCATTTTGCTGCTGTTTTATGAGGTGATAAAATTGTTGGTTGTAAGTCTAATCTGGAATCTGTACTCAGCACCTCTTAGAAATTATTAGTAATTACACTTTTTTCTCTTCGGAGAATGAATCTAAGGGGGAGACAGGATGGGACACTTTCCCCCACTTTTTCATCTTCCCTTCCATATCTTCAGAAAGTCCTTTTTCTTCTGTCCTCTTCATGAATACGTCCACAATATTCCCTGAGAGTTTTGAATATCCTTGGGATGTTCAAACAAGCATGTTCATATTGCTATGTCTCCTGAATGTGGTTCAGGTCTTCTTTAGGGTTAAACAACTATTCAGGAATACTGTCCAGAGATCATCCCCGGCAACAAACACGGTGGCTACTGAAACCCCCACGACAGGCACTGTAGCTACTTCAACCACCACGACAACCACTGTGGCTACTCAAACCCCCAAGATAATCACTGTGGCTACTCCAACCCCCGCGACAGGCACTGCAGCTACCCAAACCCCAGCAACAGGTACTACACCTGAACCAGAGGACCAACCCTGGCTGGTATCTGTCGCCCCTGTACAAAAGAAGAAATCTTTGAAGCGGAAGTCAGGTCGTTTAGAAAAGGATGATGGAAAAGCAGGGCCATCACGAGGAGGGGAGGAGGAAGAGGAAGAACTCATAAACGAGACGGAAACCACCCGATCCCTATCCCTGAGTGAGCTGCGAGATATGCGGAAAGATTTCAGCCGACGTCCAGGTGAGCATATTGTTACCTGGCTGCTCCGATGCTGGGATAATGGGGCCAGTAGCCTGGAATCAGAGGGGAAGGAAGCCAAACAGCTGGGATCCCTTTCTAGGGAAGGGGGCATTGACAAAGCAATTGGAAAAGGGACACAGGTCCTCAGCCTCTGGAGGCGACTGCTGTCAGGCATGAAGGAAAGGTATCCCTTCAAGGAAGATGTTAGGCAAATGGACCATTTGCCTAGGCAAATGGACCACTATGGAGAGAGGTATCCAGTACCTGAGAGAACTAGGCATGCTGGAGGTGGTTTATAGTGACCTGGACAACGACCAAAGATCCAGATGAAGCCCAGTGCACCCGACCCATGTGGCGGAAGTTGGTACGGAGCGCACCAGCATCATATGCCAGTTCGTTGGCAGTACTGTGCTGGAAAGAGGAAGAAGCACCAACGGTGGATGGTGTTGTTAGCAGACTCTGGGAATACAAAGAAACTGTATCCTCCTCCCTTGTCTTGTCTGTGGAGAAACTGTCCCAGAAGGTCCAGCAACACAAAGAGGATAGGTCCTATTCTCCACCTGTATGGACCAGTATCTCAGCCATCAGGAGTCAGCGTCCTACTGCTCAAGAGAAAGGATATAGAAAGGACACACCACGGGGCACCCTGTGGTTTTACCTGCGTGACCACGGAGAGGACATGAGGCAGTGGGATGGAAAACCTACCTTGACCCTAGAGGCACGTGTACGTAAGTTGCAAGGAAAAACAATCACACAAGGGGGTTCTCCCAGGAAAAATACTGCTCCAGTTTTCAGGAAAAACCTGACTCACAACGGTCCAGTTTCCAGTGAACAGTTCCCCAGACAGAGTAGAAGGGCTGATCTTACTTTGGATTGTAATTGAGATGAAGAAATTCTTGACTCGCATTTGCAAGAAGTGAGAGATGGATACTATGACCAGAACTAGAGGGGCCCTGCCTCTGGCCAGGTGGAGGAAAAGGACAACCGGGTTTAGTGGACTGTGTGGATTCGATGGCCTGGCACATCAGACCCACAGGAGTATAAGACACTTGTAGACACCGGTGCACAGTGTACCCTGATGCCATCAATCTATAAAGGGGCGGAACCCATCTGCATTTCTGGAGTGACAGGGGGATCCCAAGAGTTAACTGTATTGGAGGCCGAAGTGAGCCTAACCGGGAATGAGTGGCAGAAGCACCCCATTGTGACTGGCCCAGAGGCTCCGTGCATCCTTGGCATAGACTACCTCAGGAGAGGGTATTTCAAGGACCCAAAAGGGTACCGGTGGGCTTTTGGTATAGCTGCCTTGGAGATGGAGGAAATTAAACAGCTGTCTACCTTGCCCGGTCTCTCGGAGGACCCTTCTATTGTGGGGTTGCTGAGGGTTGAAGAAAAACAGATGCCGATTGCTACCACAACAGTGCACTGGCGGCAATATCGCACCAACTGAGATTCCCTGCTTCCCATCCATAAGCTGATTCGTCGACTGGAGAGCCAAGGAGTGATCAGCAAGACTCACTCACCCTTTCACAGTCCCATTTGGTCAGTGCGAAAGTCCAATGGAGAGTGGAGACTAAAAGTAGACTATCGTGGCCTGAACGAAGTCACGCCACCACTGAGTGCTGCCGTGCCGGACATGCTAGAACTCCAATACAAACTGGAGTCAAAGGCAACCAAGTGGTACGCCACAACTGATATCGCCAATGCGTTCTTCTCAATCCCTTTGGCGGCAGAGTGTAGGCCACAGTTTACTTTCACTTGGAGGGGCATCCAGTACACCTGGAACCGACTGCCCCAGGGGTGGAAACATATCCTTACCATTTCCCATGGACTGATCCACACTGCACTGGAACAGGGTGAGGCTCCGGAACACATGCAATACATTGATGACATCATTGTATGGGGAAACACAGCGGAAGAACATTTTGAGACAGGGAAGAAAATAATTCAAATCCTTCTGAAGGCCGGTTTTGCCATAAAGCAAAGTAAGGTCAAGGGACCTGCACAGGAGATCCAGTTTTTAGGAATAAAATGGCAAGATGGACGTCGTCAGATCCCAATGGATGTGATAAACAAAATAACAGCCATGTCCCCACCAACTAGCAAAAAGGAAAAACAAGCTTTCTTAGGTGTTGAGGGCTTTTGGAGAATGCATATTCCAAACTACAGTCAGATCTTAAGCCCCCTCTATCAAGTTACCCAGAAGAAGAAAAATTTCAAATGGGGCCCTGAGCAACGACAAGCCTTTGAACAAATTAAATGGGAGATAGTTCATGCAGTAGCCCTTGGGCCAGTCCGGGCAGGACAAGATGTAAAGAATGTGCTCTACACCGCAGCCGGGGAGAATGGCCCTACCTGGAGCCTCTGGCAGAAAGCACCAGGGGAGACTCGAGGTCGACCCTTAGGGTTCTGGAGTAGGGGATACAGAGGATCCGAGGCCCGCTACACTCCAACTGAGAAGGAGATATTGGCAGCATATGAAGGGATTTGAGCTGCTTCGGAAGTGGTTGGTACTGAAGCACAGCTCCTCCTGGCACCCCGACTGCCGGTGCTGGGCTGGATGTTCAAAGGGAGGGTCCCCTCTACACATCATGCAACCAATGCTACGTGGAGTAAGTGGGTCGCGCTGATCACACAACGGGCCCGAATAGGAAACCCCAGTCGCCCAGGAATCTTGGAAGTGATCACGAACTGGCCAGAAGGCAAAGATTTTGGAATAACCCCAGAGGAGGAGGTGATGCGTGCTGAAGAGGCCCCACTCTATAACAAACTACCAGAAAACGAGAAGCACTATGCCCTGTTCACTGATGGGTCCTGTCGCCTTGTGGGAAAGCATCGGAGGTGGAAGACTGCTGTATGGAGTCCTATACGACAAGTCGCAGAACCTGCTGAAGGAGAAGGTGAGTTGAGCCAGTTTGCAGAGGTGAAAGCCATCCAGCTGGCCTTGGATATTGCTGAACGAGATGGTGGCAAATGCCGTGTGGGGGTGGTTGCAGCAATGGAAGCAGAACAACTGGCAGCGCAGAGGCAAACCCATCTGGGCTGCTGCATTGCGGCAAGATATTGCTGCCTGGGTAGAGAACCTGGCTGTAAAAGTACGTCACATAGATTCTCATGTACCCAAGAGTCAGGCCACTGAAGAACATCAAAACAACCAGCAGGTGGACCAGGGTGCTAAGATTGAAGTGGCTCAGGTGGATCTGGACTGGCAACATAAGCGTGAATTATTTATAGCTCGGTGGGCCCATGATGCCTCAGGCCATCAAGGAAGAGATGCAACATATAGATGGGCTCGTGATCGAGGGTTGGACGTGACCATGGACACTATTGCACAGGTTATCCGTGAATGTGAAACATGCGCTGCCATCATCAAGCCAAGCGAGTAAAGCCTCTTCGGTATGGGGGACGATGGTTGAAATATAAATATGGGGAGGCTTGGCAGATTGATTATATCACACACCCACAAACCCACCAAGGCAAGGGCTATGTGCTCACCATGGTGGAAGCAACCACCAGATGGCTAGAAACATATCCTGTGCCCCATGCCACCACCAGGAACACCATCCTGGGCCTTGAAAAGCAAGGCCTGTGGCGACATGGCACCCCAGAAAGAATTGAGTCAGACAACGGGACTCATTTCCGAAACACCCTCATAGACACCTGGGCCAAAGAGCATGGCATTGAGTGGGTCTATCACATCCCCTACAATGCACCAGCCTCTGGGAAAATCGAATGATACAACGGACTGCTAAAGACAACACTGAGGGCAGTGGGTGGTGGGACATTCAAGCAGTGGGATACACATTTAGCAAAAGCCACCTGGTTAGTCCACACCAGGGGATCTTTCAATTGAGCTGGCCCTGCCCAATCAAGACTCTTATGTACTGTAGATGGAGATAAAGTCCCTGTCGTGCACATAAGAAATATGCTGGGGAAGACAGTCTGGGTTACTCCTGCCTCTGGCAAGGGAAAACCCATTCGTGGGATTGCTTTTGCTCAAGGACCTGGGTGCACTTGGTGGGTAATGCGAAATGATGGGGAAATCCGGTGTGTACCTCAAGGGGATTTGATTTTGGGTGAAAATAGCCAATGTACTAAATTGTATGATGTTAATTGTTATATGATATTGTATATCATTATTTCTACGGTTGCTATCAATGGTATAGCAGTAAAAATCACCCATATTAATGAAAAATGAACTAACTCTGATGAAACCGAGCAAAGTGCAACGATGATAGAACTGGACGAGCGCAGCAGTATCGGAAAGAGAACTGGCTTCAGGATGCAACAGCCCAAAACAACACACCTTCTGTCCTGCCCTGAAAGACTGTTATGACAGATGGAGCCCGAAGTCATGGACTAAATGAACTCAATGGACATTTTAGAGGGATGGCCTATGGACTAAGGGAATTATATCTCTTTGTGTGTGTATATATATATACATATATAAAGACAAGAAAGGTGGTGGTGATTAATTGGAATGTACTGGAAAATGTGAGAGCTAGGCATGACGTAGATGGTATAGAATAAGGGGTTGATACTGTCCTGGTTTTGGCTGGGATAGGGTTAAATTTCTTCCTAGTGCTGTGTTTTGGATTTAGTATGAGAAGTATGTTGATAACACACTGATGTTTTAGTTGTTGCTAAGTACCCTGTCCTTTCAAGGACATTCAGTTTAAAAAAAAAAAAAAACAAAGGAAAAGAAGTGTTGGGAGGGAGCATAGCCGGGACAGCTGGCCCAGCTGGCCAACGGGGTATTCCATACCATGTGACGTCATGCTCAGTATATGAATGGTAGGCGTGATCCAGGAAGTAGCAATCGCTACTTGGTTATCGGTCAGCGCGGGTGGTGAGCAATTGCATTGTGCATCACTCATTTTGTATATTCTATCATTATCATTATTATTTTCCCTTTTCTCTTCTATTAAACTGTCTTTATCTCAACCCACAAGTTTTTCTCACTCTTACCCTTCCAATTGTCTCCCCGTCTGTCGTGAATGAGTGTTTTAGAGGCCGCTTAAAGAATCACCGTCAAAGAAATTAGCAGAAAGTGATTTTAATAGAGATTTATAAAGGTGCAACCTAATAGAATTCGATGGCAAGGTTCACACTATTACTTATTACACGGATGAAACATACAAAGGAAAATCATCTAAGGGTCTATATTTCAGGGACAGTCTAGGTTTCATTCACAATTTAGCAACACTTAATTATCAACTAATCATTTATAAACTTTAGTAACACCTAATGTTAACTAATTCAATATTTGCAAAGTGAGTTAGTAAGTCTACTACAATCACAACTTAATTACAGAGAAACATATATATATATAAAAAAATATACAGAAGGTATACCTGTTAAAAATTCCCCTCGATTTCAGTGAAGAAATATTCACGTCAAATGTCTAGGCATTCCCTCTCAACGGGCAAAGGGTTGAGCTTGGAAAGGGACTCACCCAGGACCCAGTGGTCCTCCGAATATCGCAGGCCTGAAAGATCGCAAGCTCTGAGAGGCGTCCCACTCAGAGGGAGATGCTGGGTGCAGCCTGCTGCGGTCCAGGAGAGATCAAAGGGCCTCACTTAGGACCACCGTTTATAGGTTCGCTGTGGCGAATAAGGACACGGACTCCGTCTGAGAGGGCACGAAGACGAAGACGAAAATCCCTTTATTATACAGCACAAGCGCCTTTTTATACCTCACATTATGCCACGTATGCACTTCAAAGAATTCCCTAGTACATCCCCTAAGCAAAGGTCATCTCGACACTCTTCCGCTAATTTCCTTATCTTTGTCACGCCCTCAGAACCGTGAACTGCCACCTCTTATCTCCCTTTTTCCCACGGCTTCTTTCACTTTCCATCTTCCCATGGCTTCTTGTTTACCAACGCTATGATACTGCTTGTACTCTCAGGCATTGATTCCTCCACATCTCCCCCTTTTTCTTTTATAACAAACACTGAGCTAACTGACTTTTCTATTATTCGTTTCACACATTGCAATAAACATAGTACACACACAAGAATACATACAAATACAATCAAACGTATAATTCCCAGTTCAATCAAACTCAGTACCCATTTTGCCAAGCCCCAATAATTCTATCTCTTGTGGCTCTACGCTCAGGGGCGGACGGTACACCAAACATCCGTCCCAATTGTCAGTCACATTACGGCCGCCACTACAAAGTGTTGCATGCGGCTCCGTGAGACCTAAGGTCCAATTGTTCCACGGGAGTCCCACTAAGCAGGTGGAAAAAAGGATCTCCAGGTGACAAGAGCAAAAGGCAAATGGTCTCCTGGCCTGTCTGATTCGCAAGGGCGATCCAGATGTTCTCTTTGGGCTGCGGTGGGGCCCAAAACGCGCTTACGCCTGCGACAACGGTGAAAAAGACTGCTTGACGAACCGCGCTGGTACCCATCTTGGTCCTCGATCTGTGGAGACACAAGCATACCCTCGACCCCAGGTTATCAATGAAAACAGGCCTTCCCACTCATGAGATTCCAGGTTTCTCACCTTTACCCACGCCTTGTCCCTTATGATTGCCTCATGACCTTCAACAGAATCAAAATGTCTGCAAATCGGGGGTCCACCTTCCTCAGCCCACCGATGGAGAAAATTAAGAACATAAACAGCTTTTGCCAATCTTTCCTGTGGGGTCAAATCCCCTACTCCCCCTTTTTGTTTTGTTAACATGTCTTTGAGCGAACGGTGCGCGCGCTCAACAACGGCTTGCCCTGTGGGACTGTGTGGAATTCCCGTGATATGAGTGATTCCCCATGTTTGCAGGAAGGTCCATGTGGCTTGGGCAACGTACCCGGGGCCATTATCTGTTTTTATTTTGCTCGGTACTCCGAGAATGGCAAAAGCAAGAAGAAAATGTTTTCGGACATCCCGGGACTTTTCCCCAGTGTGGGCTGTGGCTGCAATTGCTCCCGAAAATGAATCCACTGAGACGTGGACACATTTGAGTCGACCAAAGTCGGGAAGATGTGTAACATCAGTCTGCCAAAGTTCGAGCGCCTGCAAGCCACGAGGGTTGACTCCCCCCGGCTGTGGAGGGCCCGCACACTGGCACTCAGGGCATGCAGTGACAATTTGGCATGCTTGCGTTAAGTGGTAAATGAAACATTCTAGCCAAGGCCTTAGCGTTCTGATGATAAAAGTCATGTGAATGCCTCGCTTGCTCAAATTTCCCCGGGACAACAACAGCCCCTGCAAGCGAATCAGCCAACCGGTTTCCCTCAACCAGGGGCCCCGGCAATGCAGTATGAGATCTGATATGTAATATAAAAAAAGAGTGGATCCGTCGATGAATGCATTCTCTGAGGGTTTTAAACAGAGCAAAAAGCTGGGCATTATTTACATCTTTCAAATAAGCAAACTCCATGCGGGACACTACCCCTGCAACATATGCAGAATCAGTCACGATGTTGACGGGGCATTGCCATTTTTCAAACACTCGTACCACTGCCGCCAACTCCACGATTTGTGGTGAACCATCTTGTTTCCGGATATCAGATTGCCATTGATCGTGGTCGTCCTTCCAGACAAGGACAGACTTACCCGTGGGCCCGGACCCATCCGTGAAGACCGTTAGAGCGTCCAAAGGGGTCACGCTACATTTCGGCAATTGCTGCAGTGGTAGCGGGGACTGCAGCCATTTATGACTGGGAGGGTGAATAGAAATCGCTCCTGTAAAACCTTCCATAGCCATTTGAAAAGGTACAGACATTTGCATCAACCAAGTTAGCATAGGCATCACAACAGGAATGTAAATGGTATGCGGCTCTTTTCCGCACAGCGCTATCAACCGTTGCCTCCCTCTCATGACCAGGGATGCAAACATTTCTGCTCTAGTGGTGATGGTTTTTCCAAATTGATGGGGAAGAAACACCCATTCTATGACCAACAACTGTTCGCCGCTGGGTGTTGGCTTCCATTGAAACAACAAACCATATGGTTGGAAGTCAGTGTTCACTATTGCTAACTGAAAAGGAAGCTCTGGATCACAGCGCTGTGCTTGCCGAGCCGATATCATTGTAGCAATCCGCTGCAACGCTTGCTGAGCCTCGGGGGTTAACGTTCGTCGAGACCCCAACGCAGGATCACCTTTTAGCAAATTAAACAGAGGTCTCAACAGCTCGTTGTTGATTCCCAACAGAGACCTTACCCAATTGATGGTGCCCAATAATTTCTGCAAATCAGTCAGGGTGTGGACCTGACTACTGATCTTGAGCCCTTGCGGTATCACAGTTTGCTCAGTAATGCGCCACCCTAGATATTTCCAGGGAGTGGTCTGCTGCACCTTTTCTGGGGCAACTATCAAGCCGTTACGCTGGAGGCTCATTACGACAACCTCCATGGCCCCTCGTATCATGGCCTCAGAGGGGGTTGCTACAAGGATATCATCCATATAATGATAAATTACGACTTCAGGCAATTGGGCGCGGGCTGGACTAAGGGCCCGAGCCACGAACCATTGACATATGGTGGGACTATTTTTCATGCCTTGCGGGAGCACTGTCCAATGGTACCGTTGACTCGGCTGGGCTACATTGGTCGCGGGTACAGTAAAAGCAAACCGCGGCGCGTCATCTGGGTGTAGCGGAATGGTAAAAAAACAGTCCTTAAGGTCTATTATAGTGATGTGCCAGTTCATAGGTATCATGGTTGGTGAAGGGAGGCCTGGCTGTAGAGCTCCCATGTCCTCTATAGCCTCATTTATACGTCTTAGATCGTGAAGGAGCCTCCACTTTCCTGATTTCTTGTGGATGACAAAAACTGGTGAGTTCCATGGGCTCGTGGATGGCACAATGTGCCCAGCGCGCAGCTGCTCAGCAACTAGGTCCTGCAAGTGATGCAGCTTATCCGTGGGGAGGGGCCACTGATCCACCCATATAGGCTTTTCACAGGACCATTGCAACTTCAGGGTGTGCTGCCGATCAGTAGCCCCTAGGATAAATTTGTCCCCAGCATGATTCCCCATTGTGACAGTCTCGTCCCCACAGCGTGAGAGGGGTCGGAAGAACGAACGGTCAGACATTGGCCCGCCGACCCTCCGGTCCCTCGATTTGAATTAATTGAACACTCTGCAGTGGTGCTGTTTGCCCTCCGATACCTGTAAGGGCAATCAGGACCTGTTTCGTCGGCCATTGAGCTGGCCAGTGTGACTGCGCAATGACTGTCACGTCAGCTCCGGTATCAATAAGGCCGCTGATGTGCACAGACTGCTGAGGGCCACCGCCTGACAGGCAGCAAGTCAGTTGCGGTCGCCCCGCAGCGACAGGCTGCGCCCACCACAGTTGTGGCGTGCCAGTGGAACCAAAACCTCCACTCCCCTGTTCCTGAGGCTCCTCCGCAGGAGGGGCAGCTCGAAAGTAGACGAGCTGTGCTATTCGCGCTCCTGCCGGCACGTAACAGGGCGGAGTAGGCGTCCACAACATGATTTTAATTTCTCCCATATAGTCTGCATCGATAAGCCCAGGGAGAACGAACAAGCCCTGTAACACGGCGGATGAACGTCCCAGTACGAGTGCGCTGTAACAGCCACCTAGCGGCCCCCACACTCCGGTGGGCACCGCTTGAACAGCCGTAGGAGTCAGGTTCACTGGGTGGGAGGGGGCCAAGTCCACGCCGGCACTTCCCCATGTTCGGGCGGATAATTTGGAGGCACGGATGCCAGCGGGGGGCTGGGGGCACTTTGCATCATCGCATGGGGGGCTGCTTGTATCATCGCGCGGCCCCTCCCCGCGCTCCTGCAACCGTCTCCCTGGATAGGCTGACCGTCTTTATCATACCGCGACCGGCATTGATTCGCAACGTGCCGGCCCTTCCTACATTTTGGACACATTCCCAGTTGTGAGTCAGCCAGTTCCCGCCTCCGCCTGCCTGCCTGCGGGCACTGTCTCTTAAAGTGACCGGGACGGCCACAGGTGAAGCACGTCTGTTGGCTAAGCTTAATGTTTGCAAAAGCAGCAGCCATCGCCACAGCCTGGTGCTCCGTGGTCCCCACACGGTTGCATTCCTCTATCATTTCAACTACCGTAGGGTTTTTTAACGGACGGAGCACCTTCTGGCAATCCGCGTTAGCATTTTCAATTGCCAATTTTTGTAATAATATTTTCCGCGCTTCCTCATTCTCTACTTGTTTGTCCAAAGCATCTTTTAATGTCTCGATAAATTTCATATACGGTTCCTGTGGTCCCTGCCTAATATTAGTAAACGAGCGTTGGGGCTTCCCTACATCGGGGACCTTCATAAATGCTAGGTAGGCAAGATTCTTTGAATCATTTAGGGCTTCCATCGGGAGTTGTGCCTGGACATGGGCAGTGGCATATCGACCCTCTCCTACCAATGCGTCAACTCCCAATAATCTCACTGGATCTGCTGCGGGACGCTCCAAATATTCCAGGGCTTTTGCCTCACAGAGTCGCCGCCACTCCCCATTCCAGAGCATAAACTGAGCAGAGGAGAGCAACAATTGTGCCGGTGTTTTGCAATCTAGCGGACATAACGTATAACTCCTCATGACCGACCCTAGCATGTTCGCAGAGTAGGGGACACTGAGGCCAAATTCAATCACTCCCCTTCTCAACTCCTTCACTACTTGGAAACTCAGACCCTCCCACCGGGGCCTTTGATGAGCTTCATAAATCACCGGGAACGCCCGGACCTCACGGAGCTTAACCGCGAGGTCAGAGTCCCCTTCTTTCTCTGCCTCCCTTTGAATCCCCTTCCACACATCATGCAGATGCGGGGGATATAAGTCCGGCTCTTTCTCTGGGTCGACCGGTCCCGGATCGAAGGGATTGGGATCATCACTGTCGCTACCCTGCTCCCCGCAGGCAGCCACCGCTCCAGCCTCAGTGGCTGGGGGCGCAGAAGGCTCTTTGGCCACAGATGCGCTCCCTCCTGAGTTTTCACCTCTCAGCTTGTCTTTAGCACTGACATGCTTTTTTAGGGTCTCATTCAGAGTCCTCCAAGGCGCTAGCAGTCCTGCAGCCACCGAGTCCGAACGAGTGGCAGCATCCCAAAGCTGGGTGCCTGCTTCATTCCAAATTTTTGGATCATAAATGTTAGTAGAATCGACTCCCTTAACGGTGGTTGTCACCCACTTCAGGAGTCGTCTCAAGTCCCCATTATCCATGGTTACTTGATATTTTTTCAGGATCAATTCCATGGTCCTGCAAACAGTTTTTTCCTCCTTTGTCATGTTTAAACCCATGACTACCGCCCCCCGCTGCTCACCTCTGTTCTGCAGAGACGATTCGATGTCGCTATCCTGTTTCCTTTCAACAGCTTTTCTCCCGTTTCCTTTCAACGGCTTTCTTCCTGTCTCTTTTCGACGGCTTTTTTCCTGTTTCTTTTCAACAGCTTCTATCCCGTTTCCTTCCAACGGCTTTTTTCCTGTTTCTTTTCAACAGCTTTGGCAGTTCAGCGGGGCTCGCCACCGGATCGGCAATTGCCGACTTTATGGCCCTTCAGACAGAATGTCCCGGTCCCTGTTCGGGCGCCATTTGTGGCGAATAAGGACACGGACTCCGTCTGAGAGGGCACGAAGACGAAGACGAAAATCCCTTTATTATACAGCACAAGCGCCTTTTTATACCTCACATTATGCCACGTATGCACTTCAAAGAATTCCCTAGTACATCCCCTAAGCAAAGGTCATCTCGACACTCTTCCGCTAATTTCCTTATCTTTGTCACGCCCTCAGAACCGTTAACTGCCACCTCTTATCTCCCTTTTTCCCACAGCTTCTTTCACTTTCCATCTTCCCATGGCTTCTTGTTTACCAACGCTATGATACTGCTTGTACTCTCAGGCATTGATTCCTCCACAGTTCGCAAGATGGTTGGCTTTAGTTATCCGTAAATTTCCGTCCTGGCCACAGTCCCAGGTGGTAATTACTAAAGAATTCTCAAGGTTTCGGTGTTGTTCTACTGGACACCTGGGCCAGGCAGTAGGAGTATGTTCCCAGCCTCAGCTATGCAGAGTTTCTGATACAGTCAAGGAGTGCTCAACTGCCAGACTTCAATACACCAAGGTCGAGGTTTCATGGAAATTTCTGAGATCAACAAGCGGCCCAGGGAAGAAAGGGGGGGTATGAATGCACCACCACACCGTCCCACTGTGTGCGGGGGGAGTGAGCGAGCGGCTGCGTGGTGTTTGGCTGCCTGCCAGGTGAAACCACGACAGTTGGTCACTCAGGTCAGGAGAGGTGGTGTGTTGCGTGGAGTTATTGGGCACCAAAGCTGGCTCAGGTCGGGTCACTGCTGCACTTGCACTGCTTATTGTAAGGCTTGTCCTCCATTGGTTCAGGTGGTTCCTGCTATGGTAATTCCTATAACATGCAACTCAAATCATGGGTTACAACAATTTAAAGGTATATCCATTACAATCTCCACCCCTGGTCCCTTTGTGTGGAGAAGAATTGTGGAGTTGGGAGTTTCGGCCAAGATAAGACAGGAATTCGGCCTGTGCGCTGAGAACTAGCAGACGCGCACATACGCCTGAGATAAGACCTGAACACCTGGCTTAGTTGTCTCCTCTGTAAGGAAACTGAAAAACATCAAGAGAATTATGTAACTGGTTAACTGTGAGAATAAGTGGATCTGAGAGCAGTTGTGTGGATCTTTGCCAAAAGGAAGAGAGACTGTTTTTCTTAGTTAATAAGGGATATGAATTGGGTGATGATTGGGGGAGACAGCGGGACCTCCCCGTTATGGTAAAGGATATATTCTCCTGTATTGTAACAATAAAGGATTCTGCACATGCTTATGTGAGAGTCCGTGCAATCATACACCACAAATGGTGCCCAATGTGGGGCACGATTGAAAAAAAAAAAACGACGACCTGAAGAAAGAAGGTCTTGAAGAAAGGAAATAGAAATATCCAGTGGTGTACCCCTGTTGAGCCGGACGGAGGATAAACAGAGGATCAACATATCGAGTTCGATTCATCACCGGTCGCAGGACGATTCAGGTGAGCAGCCGCGGGGAAGTTATACGAACTTTATACATCAGTCATGGGGCGGTCGGCATCTCAGTCACAGAAGCTTCGACTTGAAATATTTCAACGTATTTTAAAGGAACAAGGTTTTAAGGTCGCTCCAATACAATTGGTGAGACTCCTTGCGTGGGTCCGGGATCACCGCCCTTGGTTCCCTTCTGTAGGAACGGCTGGGTGTTATGATTTAAAGCAATGGCAAAAAGTGGGTGAGGAATTACAGACTAAACAGATTTTGCAACTAGAAGTTCCAGAGGGAATATTGATTACCTGGCGAGTTGTGTATACGGCTCTGCAAAAGTTACGCCCTGCCGAACAGGTGTTGCAAAATGTGACTGATCCAGCAATACCGGTGGGAGAATCAAAAGATGGGGAAGATTCGTTTGAACTGTTGGCTCCTGATGAAACTGTAATGCCTCAGGCGGAGCCCCCGCCTCTGAAGGATGATTCGGAGCCAGACGATCCCTTTGACACGGGCTCGATAGAACCCGAACGAGAGCCTGATTTATACCCTCCACTCTCGTCAGTTAAAGCAATGGCTGCATCCGCGCCAACGGCAGATGAAATTTTACAGCGACAGAGACAAAAGACACTTTCTCGGTTGTCCGTCATGAAACCACCACCATTTGCGCCTTCCCCCCCCGAGGAGATCCACTGCGGGGATCCACGCACCCCCCCACATATCAGCCTTTAGGTACGGTAGCGCCAAGGCTGTCCTTTGATGAGTGTCGTACGGAGGCATTAAAAAAGGGGGATATAACGCTTCTCCAGGCAATGCCTGTAATTTATCGACCTGGCAGAGCGCCAGAGTATGCTCATTTACCATATGAGGTGATTAAGGAGGTGCGCAAATCGATAAAGGAGTACGGGTTACGGGCTTCATTTACTATAAACTTATTGCAAGCAATAGGGGAATCTTATACGATGACTCCTTTAGATTGGAAGTCTGTATTACGCCTTGTTTTGTCAGCGGTGCAGTATTCTGTGTGGTTTTTTGAGTATTGTGAACTTGTTATTGCAAAGGTAATGGACAATTTGGACAATTTGCAACTACCCTATGGGCGAGATGAAATGTTAGGTGAAGGGAATTGGGCGTCACCTGCTGCACAAGCCACCTTAACCCGTGAACTGCTTACACAGGCGGCTGATTTGGCTATGAAAGCATTAAGGCGAGTGCCAGATTCTGGCAAGCTGGAATCATCATTTGCGCAAGAACCCTATGTGCAATTTTTAGATCGATTACAAACTGCTATACAACGTCAGATAGAGTCTCCTGAAGCCGCCGAGTTGTTGCTTTTTCAGCTTGCAATTGAGAATGCTAATTCTGATTGTAGAAAAGCTATAGATCCCGTTCGGAATCGGGCAAAGACTTTAACTGATTTGATCAGAGCTTGTCAAAATGTGGGGTCAGAACAGTTTAAAGCGGAGATATTAGCAGCGGCGTTGGCTCAACAACTAACGGTGGCTCGAGCGGCGACTAAGTGTTTTGTATGTGGCCAGGAAGGTCATATTAAAAAAGATTGCCCCAGAGCAAGACGAGGAACAAAGGGCCAAATTAAAGGTCCCGCTCAGCTGTGTCCTCGTTGTCAGAAGGGATATCACTGGGGTAACCAATGTCGATCCAAATTTGATAAGGATGGTAACCTGCTCCCAGGACTGATGCAGGGAAACGGGAGGAGGGGCGCGAGGTCCGGTGCCCCGAGAACCTTCAACAGGACCCCGATTTCAGGGCCGGTGGCGCAAGCCTCAACCTGGGCGGGGAATTCGCACGAAGTAAATGTCAACAATTGCCAACCGTCCATGCCCTTAAGCCAGCTACATTCGGAAGCGCCGGGTTGGATCTGGCCACCAGCCAATCAACAGTAATACGAGATCAATCTGTTAACATAATCTCCACTGGAGTGTATGGTCCTTTACCAGCAGGGTTTTGTGCCTTATTGATAGGACGTTCCTCAACCTCCAAGGCAGGACTTTTTGTTCTTCCTGGGGTGATTGATACTGATTATACTGGGGAAATTAAAATTATGGCTTGGACTCCTACTCCTCCGTGTACTATTCCCGCGGGGGAGCGCATTGCTCAGCTAATTTTGTTGCCTAATGTTCAAAGGGAGAAGGGAGATCCTATATTAGGCCAGCAGAGGGGGTCAGCAGGATTTGGAAGCACAGGTTTGCCTCAAGTATTCTGGACTCAAAAGATAACTATGGGTCAGCCTATGTTGATGTGTAAAGTAAATGGCCGTGCATTTACTGGACTGGTGGATACAGGGGCGGATGTCTCGATAATTCAGAGATCTGAATGGCCCTCTGATTGGCCATTAGTACAAGTTTTTGCTGCCGTTACCGGAGTTGGTGGTACCCAAATACCATGGCAGAGCTTGCATTCTTTACTGGTGGAAGGCCCGGAAAATAAACAAGCCATACTAAAACCCTATGTTCTATGTGTCCCATGTACCCTATGGGGACGTGATCTGTTGCAACAATGGAATGTAGCACTTAAGACACATTTTTAATGAAGGCCACTGAAGTACAGCCACGCCTGAAACTGACTTGGCTTACAGACAAGCCAGTGTGGGTTGATCAGTGGCCTTTGAAGGGTGAGCGGCTAGAAAAAGCTTGGGAATTAGTACAGGAGCAATTACAATTAGGACACATAGTGCCATCCACCAGTCCTTGGAACATGCCTATTTTTGTCATACCTAAAAAATCAGGGAAATGGAGATTGTTACAGGATTTGCGAGCTATTAATGCCGTTATGGTATCCATGGGGGCCTTACAGCCCGGGACGCCAAATCCTACCATGATCCCTGATGATTGGCATTTAAAAGTTATTGATCTCAAAGACTGCTTTTTTACAATTTATTTACACCCAGAGGATTGTATTTGGTTTGCTTTTTCTGTTCCTACAATTAACAATGATCGACCTATGCAACGGTTCCATTGGGTTGTTTTACCTCAAGGCATGAAGAATAGTCCTACCATTTGTCAAATAGTGGTGGGAGAGGCACTTTTGTCAATTCGTCAACGGTATAAAAATATTGTATTGTATCATTATATGGATGATATCTTGTTGGCAGCTGAGACAGAATCATATCTCTCTCAAATTTTTGAGTGTTTGTCCACAGAATTACATCGATATGGATTTCAGATAGCAGCAGAGAAGGTACAGTCAGTTTCTCCTTGGAAATACCTAGGCTGGAAACTCTTCGAGTCGCATGTGTGTCCACAAGCCTTGCGGCTTGCTACTACTGTAAGTACTCTGAATGATCTACAGAAGTTGTTGGGCACAATCAATTGGGTGCAACCTCTATTGGGAATTACCACTCATGAACTGTCACCCTTGTTCTCGTTGCTGAAAGGGGATCCTGATTTGGCATCCCCCAGATCTCTTTCGGAACCAGGCCAAGAAGCATTGCAACAGGTAATGGATAAAATTAATGATACCTTCGCACATCGAATCCGGCTATCGTTGCCAGTTCGATTGTTCCTTATTTACCACTCTTTTCAGCCATTTGCCTTACTGGGACAATGGGATGCTAGGGTACAAAGTGAAAAGGATGCCTTACGCATTCTGGAATGGCTGTTTTTACCTCACTCATTTAGTAAGACATTGACCACTGCAATTGAAATGATCTCTCGTTTGATATCACAAGGTCGACTACGATGTCAACAATTGACAGGTCGAGATCCAGATGTTATGCATTTGCCTTTCACAGGAGATGAATTTTGGACATTATTACAAAACAGCCTGAGTTTTCAGATTGCAATGGCGGATTACGTTAATTCCATAGAACACAACTTACCACGCCATCGACTTTTGAATTCCTTACAGTCTCTACCACTACAGCCACGCATACTATTAAGTTCTGTGCCTATTCCACAGGCGCAAACTGTTTTCATTGATGGATCTGGAAAAACAGGTAAAGCTGTAGTGGTGTGGAAGACGCCGGGAGGACGGAAAACGTCTGAACACCAAGTGGAGGAAGCAGATCAGGCCTCCTGGTCTTCGGATGTTACTTCTCTACCTGGATCTACGCAGGTAGTTGAATTAGCAGCTGCTGTTCGCGCTTTTGAATTGTTTTCTCAAATACCACTTAATATAGTGGCAGACTCAGCTTATGTCACAGGCATAGTACAGCGCATAGAGACTGCATTTATTCGGGAAGTAGATAATAAGCAACTATTTTCTTTGCTAATACAGTTAGCACAGCTGCTGCGTGTTAGACGATTTCCATATTTTATTATGCATATCCGATCTCATACTAATTTACCAGGACCGCTCATTTCCGGTAATGCTGCTGCGGATGCACTCACTCTGATGGCAGTCCTACCTCGCCGTTTGGAACAAGCAAAATTATCCCATGAATTTTTTCATCAGAATGCTCGCTCCTTACGGAAGCAGTTTTCTCTTACAGCTGAACAGGCCCAGGACATCGTTTGTGCTTGCCCGGATTGTCAGCGGCTCACGCCAATGCCAGTAGTATCTGCTGTGAATCCCAGGGGACTGACTTCCAATGAACTATGGCAGATGGATGTTACTCATGTTTCCTCCTTTGGTCGTTTGCGCTTTGTTCATGTGTCTGTTGATACCTTTTCTGGGTTTTTGGTCGCAACAGCTCATACGGGTGAACGTGCTCATGATGTTATCAAACATCTTCTTCGATGCTTTGCAGTATTGGGGGTCCCCCGTAAACTCAAAACAGATAATGGACCTGCCTATGTCTCTAAACGGTTGTTATTATTCCTACAGGCATGGGGCGTGTATCATGTTACAGGTATTCCGCATTCCCCCACAGGTCAAGCAATTGTGGAACGTGCTCACTCTTCCTTAAAGCTGATTCTTGAAAAACAAAAAAGGGGGAATCCGCTGGGAACTACGCCTCAGGAGATGTTAGATAAAGCCACATATGTATTCAATTTTTTAAATTTGTCAGGGACAAAGCAGCAATATCATTCAGCTGCTGACCGGCATTTTTGAACAGGAGAGGTTACTGAAGTGTATCCGAAGGTATTTTATAAACACTTAGAATCTGGTCTATGGAAAGGTCCGGTTCCCTTGCTTACCTGGGGACGGGGATACGCTTGTGTTTCTCTTCCTACAGGCCCATATTGGGTCCCTGCGAAGAATGTCAAGCCAGCGCAAGTGTTGGCAGATGGCCCAGAAAAAGGACCCGAGGAAAAACAACAAGAGGATGCTGCTCCTACGACAGTTCGGTAATGCAATCAGGTCAACATTAATAATATGGTCTATAGTGCTGTTTTCTGTTCAGTCTTGTCCCACGATAATGCTATGGGGAATTGGCACTACCATGATGTTTCAGCCTGTGGAAGCTCACGTTTATTGGGCACATGTGGTGGACCCTCCTTTTTTCCGACCTTTGACATGGTGGGACGCGTCATTACCCATTAGCAATAGTGATACTTTATGGTCAGGTGGCATTTGGGTTCCCCCATCTCTAGATAGGAAAAATGATACACATTATGCTAATGACACAATGTTTGTTTCTGATTTTCCTCCATTACGTCTTACCGTAGATAATAAGTCAGAGTATTGTGTGATTGTTGAAACACAGCAACACTTAGTAGCAGTGTCACATGGAAAACGGGCGAACCTTACTATGGTCACCATTCCTGGGTTGGCATCAAAAAATACTATTGATAATGATATGTTAATTGGTGACTTTGTTCCTGATTTTCTGCAATGCATTTTGCACAAACTCTCATCGATCACACAATTTGGCTGGAAGCCACGCTTGGAAGAACGGCCTCGAGAACAAAATTTAACCGTTGGTCGTATTATAGATTGGGGCCCTTATGGGTCATTTTGGGATCCATCTTTGAATCAATATCTGTTTTGCCTTTTCAGAAAGCCAATCATTCAATAGTCTGGCTCAATGGTGGGTCCGCAGGACCCATCCTACAGATGGAGTATAATGGTTCATTTTCTCCTCCACAACCGAATGTGTGGCATTTAGCTTTGCCCTTTTTTACGAGGCAACTATCTCAAGTATGGATTGTCAACAAAACACAAGCTAATCTGTGTATAATACATGAAATTAATGTGACAGTATGTACTACTCATCCTTATCTTTTTGCTATGACTTCGCGTGTAAACATTACTCGATGTAATCACTCCTTTTGTATTCAGCTTTATTCTCCTTCTTTTAGAAGTTGTATATCTAAACATGATTTTAATGAAACTGCTTATATTTTTCCCCTTCGACGTCGGGCAGAACTATGGATACCAGTTAATTTAACCAGACAGTGGGAAGGGGAGGATGGTTTGGGTAGATTTGTTAGAATTCTAGTAGAAGATATAGATAAGTCTAAGAAAAGAGCAAAACGATTCTTAGGTTGGTTAATTTTTGCAATTATTTCTGCTGTTATTATTTTAGCAAGTGCCACTGCAGCTATCGCTTCCTTGACACAATCTGTAAACACTGCGCATGAGGTAAGTGAGGCATTAACCAATGTTACTAAAGAATTCCAAATTCAAGAGAAAGTTGATGAGGAGGTATTATCTCGGCTACAAGCCCTAGAGGCTACTGTGATGTGGTTGGGGGATCGGCAGGAAGTGTTAAAAACGAGAATTAGTCTGCCGTGTGATTGGGAACACGTACACAAATCTTTATGTGTAACCCCCTTACCATGGAATTCATCACAACATGATTGGACTTTTATTAAGCGACATTTGATGGGAGCATTCGATTTGTCATTGCAGCGAAATATTCAATCTTTACACGATCAGCTGCAGGATCAGATTCACAGATTACAGGAATTGACTAGCCAAAGTGTGTTTGACAGGTTACAGCAAGACTTGTCTTGGATAAATCCAAAAAATTGGTTTAATGGCCTCAATCTACGCATGTAGGTGTTTATTGGTATAGGGGCAGGAATGTTTATTTTGTTCCTAGTGTTCCTGCAGGTCCTTCGGTCTGCGATCCGCAACGTGCGCAAAATAGAAGCTCGCGTCATGGTGACCCTACTTACCAATGGGGTGGTGATAAACAAAAAAGGGGGAGATGTGGAGAAGAATTGTGGATTTGGGAGTTTCAGCCAAGATAAGACAGGAATTCGGCCTGTGCGCTGAGAACTAGCAGACGCGCACATAAGCCTGAGATAAGACCTGAACACCTGGCTTAGTTGTCTCCTCTGTAAGGAAACTGAAAAACATCAAGAGAATTATGTAACTGGTTAACCGTGAGAATAAGTGGATCTGAGAGCAGTTGTGTGGATCTTTGCCAAAAGGAAGAGAGACTGTTTTTCTTAGTTAATAAGGGATATGAATTGGGTGATGATTGGGGGAGACAGCGGGACCTCCCCATTATGGTAAAGGATATATTCTCCTGTATTGTAACAATAAAGGATCCTGCGCATGCTTATGTGAGAGTCCGTGCAATCATACACCACACCTTTGGGCCAGGTTATAGGGTTTAACATTGCGATGAACTCCTCCCCTTGCCCCTGCTCTGGCTTGGATGTATCCACAGACTGCAGTCCCTTAGGGGTGTACCTGTTCCAAGTGGAGCCTTATCTATGAGCCACGGTCTCTCCAGTGGTATACCTGCTGCGGCATTGTGGTGGTGCATTTCCCCCCCACTTCCTCTGGGCTACAATTCGATCTCAGGAACTTCTGTTAAGCTTTACCCATTGTGTACGAGTTGGGCAGTTGAGCGTCCCTTGACCGTACCAGGCACTCTTCCATGGCTAAGGTGGGGAGCAACACCGATCGTACCAGGGACACTAGCTACATGATCAAGGTAGGGAACAAGAACAAGAGATAATTCATCATCAGGGGAGATGCCTCGCTTGACCTGCTGTTCACGAACAGAGAAGGGCTGGTGGGAGATGTGGTGGTCGGAGGCCGGCTTGGGCTTAGCGACCATGAAATGGTAGAATTTTCGATACTTGGTGAAGTGAGGGGGGGGCCAGCAAAACCGCTACCATGGACTTCCGGCGGGCGGACTTTGGCCTGCTCAGGACACTGGTCGAGAGGGTCCCTTGGGAGACAGTCCTGAAGGGCAAAGGGGTCCAGGAAGGTTGGACGTTCTTCAAGAAGGAAGTCTTAAAGGCGCAGGAGCGGGCTGTCCCCATGTGCCGCAAGAAGAACGGGCGGGGAAGGCGACCGGCCTGGCTGAACGGGGAGCTCTGGCTGGGACTCAGGGAAAAAAGGAGAGTTTATCACTTGTGGAGGAAGGGTCAGGCAACTCAGGAAGAGTACAGGGATCTCGTTAGGTCGTGCAGAGAGGAAATTAGAAAGGCAAAAGCCCGGCTAGAACTCAACCTGGCCACTGTCGTGAGAGACAACAAAAAATGCTTTTATAAGTATGTTAATGACAAAAGGAGAGCCAAGGAGAATCTCCATCCTCTATTGGATGCGGGGGGGAACGTTGCCACCAAGGACGAGGAAAAGGCTGAGGTACTCAACGCCTTCTTTGCCTCAGTCTTTAGTAGTCAGAGTGGTTATCCTCAGGGTACTCAGCCCCCTGAGCTGGAAGACATGGACGACGAGCAGGATAAACCCCCCATAATTCAAGAGGATGAAGTTAATGACCTGCTATGCCACCTGGACGTTCACAAGTCTATGGGGCCAGATGGGATCCACCCGAGGGTACTGAGGGAGCTGGCAGAGGAGCTTGCCGAGCCACTCTCCATCATTTACCAGCAGTCCTGGTTAACTGGGGAGGTCCCGGACGACTGGAGGCTCGCCAATGTGACTCCCATCTACAAGAAGGGCCGGAGGGAGGATCCAGGGAACTACAGACCGGTCAGCCTGACCTCGGTGCCGGGGAAGATCATGGAGTGGTTGGTTTTGAGGGTGCTCACGAGCCATGTCCGGGACAACCAGGGGATCAGGCCCAGCCAGCACGGGTTCATGGAAGGCAGGTCCTGCTTGACCAACCTGATCTCCTTCTATGACCAGGTGACCCGCCTAGTGGATGAGGGAAAGGCAGTGGATGTGGTCTACTTGGACTTCAGTAAGGCCTTTGACACTGTCTCCCACAGCATTCTCCTAGAGAAGCTGGCGGCTCACGGCCTAGACAGGTACATTCTTCGCTGGGTAAAAAACTGTCTGGATGGCCGTGCCCAGAGAGTTGTGGTGAACGGAGTTAAATCCAGTTGGCGGCCGGTCACGAGCGGTGTTCCCCAGGGCTCAGTACTGGGGCCGGTCCTGTTCAATATCTTTATCAACGATCTGGACGAGGGGATCGAGTGCTCCCTCAGTAAGTTTGCAGACGACACCAAGTTGGGCGGGAGTGTTGATCTGCTCGAGGGTAGGAAGGCTCTGCAGAGAGACCTGGACAGGCTGGATCGATGGGCCGAGGCCAACTGTATGAGGTTCAACAAGGCCAAGTGCCGGGTCCTGCACTTTGGCCACAACAACCCCAGGCAACGCTACAGGCTTGGGGAAGAGTGGCTGGAAAGCTACCCAGAGGAAAAGGACCTGGGGGTGCTGATTGACAGCCGGCTGAACATGAGCCGGCAGTGTGCTCAGGTGGCCAAGAAGGCCAACGGCATCCTGGCCTGTATCAGAAATAGTGTGGCCAGCAGGAGTAGGGAGGTGATCGTGCCCCTGTACTCGGCACTGGTGAGGCCGCACCTCGAATACTGTGTTCCATTTTGGGCCCCTCACTACAAGAAGGACATTGAGGTGCTGGAGCGTGTCCAGAGGAGGGCAATGAAGCTGGTGAAGGGCCTGGAGCACAAGCCTTATGAGGAGCAGCTGAGGGAACTGGGGTTGTTTAGTCTGGAGAAGAGGAGGCTGAGGGGAGACCTCATCGCGCTCTACAACTACCTGAAAGGAGGTTGTAGCGAGGTGGGTGTTGGTCTCTTCTGCCAAGTAACTAGCGATAGGACGAGAGGAAATGGCCTCAAGTTGCACCAAGGGAGGTTTAGATTGAACATTAGGAGAAATTTCTTTACTGAAAGAGTGGTCAGGCCTTGGAACAGGCTGCCCAGGGAAGTGGTGGAGTCACCATCCCTGGAAGTATTTAAAAGACGTGTAGATGAGGCCCTTAGGGACATGGTGTAGTGGGCATGGTGATGTTGGGTTGACGGTTGGACACGATGATCTTAGAGGTCGTTTCCAACCTGTATGATTCTATGATTCTTCGATTATTCACAGGAAATAAATTTATGATAATATTTTCCTGAAGACAATTCATTATTCTGGGCTTATTAAAAATCAATAGTCATCAGTCTGACTGCACTGCTATGCTGCCTCCTATATACTAATCAAATCCTTTAGATGCATTCAGACAGAATAATTAGACACTCCAGCATGCACAAGTGCCTTGTTATAGCTTTCTTCTGTGCCTTACAGTTCCCAGGGTGCAATAGTCTCGTTTCTAGCCACATCTATCAGTCAGACGAACTTCCAGAGCGCAGTATTGTTTCCCCTGCAACAATTATAGTCTTATCTAGGGCATCTTGGTTAAAAACAGACAGCTTTAAAAAAGCACATTCTTATAAAAACAGAGCTTTTGTCTCCTTAAGATTAAAAAAAAAAAAACTGCGTCCTAATCAAATATGAAATAATCTCATATAAACTTCACCTTTCAGGGAAATTAGAGTTTGAGTGTTTTGTTCTTGTGGAGGTATTGCATGGGGAAGAACAGCTGATTATACCACAGACATCTGATACTCTTAACATAAAATGCTCTGTATACTAAACAAAACCTGGCAGCTTCACTTTCTCTAGTAGGAGTAAACAGGTTTCCCTCCTGGTCATCTGCTTGCCTGGATTCAGCCACACAAACAGGACATTAAAAAGTACAGTGCAGTTTTTTATCTTGATTTCTTAAATATTTAACAAACATTGGCCAGTCTACTTATAAGCTTCCGCAGCGGTGTGTCAAGGCCGAATTATTTAAACAGAAATTTAATAGATTGAAGCAACTTTATATTCCATCAGTAACCCCAAATTGCAGTATCCATAGAATGACAACACACTGAAGATTAGAAGGATGAGCTAAGGCTTAATTTGCTCACCATATGTATGGTAGCAAATTATTAATAATACTTGTAGTCTCCATCCTTATAATAGCTGCACAGAGATATCATTACATCCAGATTGCTTTTTTCTTTCTCTTTATATATACTGCCAACAGTGTAATGGAATAAATTACCAGCTATGGATTCTTCAAATGCCCACAACTTTCAATCATTCCTCCTGCTTAAAAATATTCATTTCCTTTTTTTTTTTTAATCCTGAAAAGTCCTAAATAGGTACCTATGTACAACTGTAAGAAAATTATTCCACTTCTCACATTCTTTAAGTAGAATTCTATATTGATTTTAACATGATCATGTTTGAAAGAGTGCTGAAAAACATTTTTCCTAAGCATTTAGAAAAATCTAGTGTTTATTATAATTTTGACCTACTACTCTCTTACCAGCAAGACACATCCCTGATTAATGCCTAAATCTAGTTAACTCTGAGGGTGTTTTTCTTCAGTTCTAGTCACTGCTAACCTTGTAAACATTGTGCTAACAGTGCTGGCTGATTCACTTCTCCCTTCTCTCTTCCATCACAACCTTTGCTCCATCATACATAATGGTTACTTGGGAAGACAAACGCCATCACTCCCTTCCTTCTTCTTCCCCCAGCCTTATATACTGAGCATGACGTCATATGGTATGGAATACCCCGTTGGCCAGCTGGGCCAGCTGTCCCAGCTATGCTCCCTCCCAGCCTCTGAAGAGTCCTTGACTAGCAGGGTACTTAGCGACAACTAAAAACATCAGTGTGTTATCAACATTCTTCTCATTCTAAATCCAAAACACAGCACTGTACCAGCTACTGGAAAGAAAATTAACTCTATCCCAGCCGAAACCAGGACAGTATTCACCCCTTATTCCATACCATTTACGTCATGCTCAGATACCACACTATCTAATATATTCTCATTACCCACCACCCTCCTTCCCATCCTTTGATATAATACACAGATATCATTCCCTTAGTCTATGGACCACCCCTGTGAAATGTCTGTAAAATATCCATAAATGCCCACAAAATGTCCATTGAGTTCATTCAGTCCATGACTTAGGGTTCCATCTGTTATGGTGGTCACTCAGGTCAGCAGAGGTGGTGTGTTCCATGGAGTTATTGGGCACCAAAGCTGGCTCAGGTCAGGTCACTGCTGCACTTGCACTGCTTCTTGTAAAGCTTGTCCTCCATTGGTTCAGGTGGTTCCTGCTATGGTAATTCCTATAACATGCAACTCAAATCATGGGTTACAACAATTTAAAGGTATTTCCATTACAATCTCCACCCCTGGTCCCTTTGGGCCAGACCATAGGGTTTAACATTGCAATGAACTCCTCCCCTTGCCCTGCTCCGGCTTGGACTTATCTACAGACTGCAGTCCCTTAGGGTTGTACCTGTTCCAAGTGGAGCCTTATCTATGAGCCAGTCTCTCCAGGGGTATACCTGCTGCGGCATAGACTTATCCACAGCCACAGTCGCTTCGAGGTGCACCGGCTCCAGCGTGGCCTTACCCACAGCCACAGTCCCTTCAGAAGTAAACCTGCTCCAACATGGCCTTACGCATGGCTGCAATCCCTCCAGGGGTGTACCTCCCCTGTCATGGGCTTATCCACGGCCACACGCTTTGAGGTGCTCCAGCATGGCCTCATGTACAGCCACTGATGCTTCCAGGTGTACCTGCTCCAGCATGACCTCATGCACAGCCACTGATGCTTCAAGGTGTACCTGCTGCAGTGTGGACTTATCCTTGGGCCACAATCCCTTCAGAGGTATACCTGCTGCGGCACAGACATAACCACGGCCACAGATGCTTCGAGATGTACCTGCTCGGGCATGGGTTTATCCACGGCCACAGACGCCTCGGGTGTCCTGCTCCCGTGTGGACTCATCGACAGGTCACAGTCCCTTCGACTCGAGTTCACACAGGAGTTCCAGCCTGTCCAGTACAGCAGCACAGAAACAGCAGCGATGCCCTGGCCATCTGCCAGCCCAGGCGCATGGCCATTGCTGTTATCAAAATGTTCCCAGGCACAGCAGAATCAGATGATCAGCAGCACAGCAGTACAGCAAGCAGGGAAAGCAAAAAACAGCCACTAACGAGCACTGGACTCTAATATACAGGAAGGCAAGCAAGCCCCATGGCAAGCACAGGAGCCTGCCAATTAATAGCTAAACAGCAATAACAGCTATAAATTCGATCTAGCACATGCCAATCAAACCTGTCGTTATCTCGAACCCTTCGAGCCTCACGTTGGGCACCAAAAAGAACTGTCGTGGTTTAACCCGGCAGGCAGCCAAACACCACACAGCCGCTCACTCACTCCCCCTCCGGTGGGATGGGGGAGAGAATCAGAAGGGTAAAAGTGAGAAAACTCCTGGGTTGAGATAAAGACAGTTTAATAAGTAAAGCAAAAGCCGCGCGCACAACCAAATCAAAACAAGGAATTCATTCACTCCTTCCCATTGACAGGCAGGTGTTCAGCCATCTCCAGGAAAGCAGGGCTCCATAACGCGTAAAGGTTACTTGGGAAGACAAATGCCATAGCTCCGAACGTCCCCCTTCCTTCTTCTTCCCCCAGACTTATATACTGAGCATGACGTCATATGGTATGGAATAGCCCTTTGGCCAGCTGAGCCAGCTGTCCCAGCTATGCTCCCTCCCAGCCTCTGAAGAGTCCTTGACTAGCAGGGTACTTAGCAACAACTAAAAACATCAGTGTGTTATCAACATTCTTCTCATACTAAATCCAAAACACAGCACTATACCAGCTACTGGAAAGAAAATTAACTCTATCCCAGGCGAAACCAGGACACACACACACCACTTCGCAGACGATCCTGATGCAGCAACAATTTGCTGAGAGGAAAAACATGCTACGAATTAAAGGGATGTGTAGTTTTCTCCGTCTGGGTAAAAAGCAGTCAAAGTAAACATCCTTTATAGGCACGTGAACTGAGTAGGCAAAACTGTTCCCTCCAATAATACACCAAAGAGAGGAAAAGAAACTACAAGAGCTGGAGATTTTAAAATAAGAGTGTGAAACAGAAGAACTGACTTCTTGCAGCCCTTCAACTTTCTTATCTGCAAGAGAGTGGAGGTAATCCTATCCCAGCAAAATCCCCACTAAGCATTTGCGTCCTATCTTTCCTGTTGGACTTTTCCCCTGTAATCTCACTTTAAATTTATCCTTCATCGCCACTGTAAATATATTGGCTTATGAGATTTCCGTACTAAAAATCTACCTGAGACAGTGCCCATTCAGAGTTCTGGGTACCCTTGACACACATCCATGAATACAGCAGAAGTTTACAAATATGAAATCGAAAGAAAGCATCACTCCTCCTCCACCTTCACACTTCACATGTACGTATGAAATGAAATTGTCAGAGGCAGCTGCATTTCAGTGGCAAAGGAAATAAGTCACAAGTTGTAAACTGCAGCTTTGGAGTTAGCTCAGCTCTAAGAAACTGAGAAAAGCAACAGAGAGGAGACATGGGTTTGTGTTTGAATATTCTCCTGATTTCAGCTGGGATAGAGTTAAATTTCTTCCTAGTGCTGTGTTTTGGATTTAGTATGAGAAGAATGTTGATAACACACTGATGTTTTCAGTTGTTGCTAAGTACCCTGCTAGTCAAGGACAGCTTCCATGCTCTACCAAGCGCACGAGAGGCTGGGAGGGAGCATAGCCGGGACAGCTGGCCCAGCTGACCAACAGGGTATTCCATACCATGTGACATCATGCTCAGTATATGAATGGGAGGCGTGATCCAGGAAGTAGCGATCGCTACTTGGTTATCGGTCAGTGAGCAATTGCATTGTGCATCACTCTCTTTGTGTATTCTATTATTATTATTATTATTATTATTATTATTACTATTATTATTATTATTTCTTTTTCTGTTCTATTAAACTGTCTTTATCTCAATCCAGGAATTTTACTTTTTTTTCCCCTCCTGATTCTCCCCCCCCATCCCACTGTGTGTGGGGGGAGTGAGCGAGCGGCTGTGTGGTGTTTAGCTGCCTGCCCGGTTAAACCACAACAAATATGCACACAGGGCAGCCAGGCTCAAAGATCCCATTTAGCAGCTAGATATTGGAACAGACATTTCAGAAGCTGCCTGGGAAGGTTTCCCCTAAGGACACGGAGCAGTTGCGCTTGCCATTGGCCTCTAGTCTTTATCCACAGCAGAGGATCCATCCAGCACACTGACTCCCAACGCCACAGCCAGGCCACACACCACCCACATCACCCTATGACTTTAAAGCCATTGATTCCCATTTTAATATATCCCTGAAGTTTAATATAAGCAATTTGTTAAAAGCCTTATGTAGGTTATTTAGTGGCTCCCACTGTTGCAGGCAGCCTATGTGGCAGATCATGCCCATTCAAGCCCTCCTGGAGCTGCGCTACTGAGACTCTCAGAAGGAGAAAAGTTATGAAAAAGGAATTAAAAAGATCCCTGTGGATTCAATGAAACCGAAACCAGAAACATGGCTCTTACAAGAGCTGCCTCACAAACCATGTACTACTTGGACAGAGATAAGCATTACTCCAGCTTCACGTACATAGGAAGCCTTGTGTTAGTGTAGTGTTAAGTATACTGTAATGTCATTTACAGACTTGCTATCATAGTTTAACCTGGCAGGCAGCCAAATACCACGCAGCCGCTCACTCACTACCCCCACACACAGTGGGATGGGGAGAAAATCAGAAAGGTAAGAGTGAGAAAAACTCGTGGGTTGAGATAAAGACAGTTTAATAGAACAGAAAAAGGGAAAATAATAAAGATAATGATAATAATGATAATGATAAAATATACAAAATGAGTGATGCACAATGCTCAACACCCGCGCTGACCGATAACCAAGTAGCGATCGCTACTTCCTGGATCACGCCTACCATTCATAGACTGAGCATGACGTCACATGGTATGGAATACCCCACTGGACAGATGGGCCAGCTGTCCTGGCTGTGCTCCCTCCTTCCAGCCTCTGCATTTGGTAGAGCATGGAAGCTGTCCTTGACAGGGCACTTAGCAACAACTGAAAACATCAGTGTGTTATCAACATTCTTCCCATACTAAATCCAAAACACAGCACTAGGAAGAAATTTAACCCTATCCCAGCCAAAACCAGGACAGTATCCACCCCTTATTCTATACCATTTACGTCATGACCAGGTCTCACATTTTATCGATACATTCCAATTAATCACCACCACCATTCTTGACCATAGGGTTTAACATTGCGATGAACTCCTCCCCTTGCCCCTGCTCTGGCTTGGATGTATCCACAGACTGCAGTCCCTTAGGGGTGTACCTGTTCCAAGTGGAGCCTTATCTATGAGCCACAGTCTCTCCAGTGGTATACCTGCTGCGGCATTGTGGTGGTGCATTTCCCCCCCACTTCCTCTGGGCTACAATTCGATCTCAGGAACTTCTGTTAAGCTTTACCCATTGTGTACGAGTTGGGCAGTTGAGCATCCCTTGACCGTACCAGGCACTCTTGCATGGCTAAGGTGGGGAGCAACACCGATCGTACCAGGGACACTAGCTACATGATCAAGGTAGGGAACAAGAACAAGAGATAATTCATCATCTCTGACAGCCCTGAAGCATTCCCTACCTAGATCATAGCTCAAGAGGAACAATACCATTGTTACCGTGAAACAATACCATAATTACTACCCTGGACCACCTCGGATAGTAGCCAAAATGGAAATTTACTAATGACTAAAGCCAATCATCTTGCAAACCTATAAACAGTAGTCCCAAGTGAGACCCTTTGAGCTCTCCTGAACCGCAGCGGGCTGCATCCAGAATCTCCCTCTGAGTGGGACGCCTCTCAGAGTCCGCAAACTCTTGAATTTGTGATACTCGGAGGATCACCGAGATTCGGGCTGGAACACTCCTCGGGGCTCAACCCTTCGCCCATTGAGAAATGTCAAAACATTTAACGTGAGTATTTTACGAGACTCGACGGGAATTTTTAACAGGTATACCTTTATAAATTTAGCTAGCTTTAGGCCTTTATAAACTCATTTAGCTTTGGTACCATATTCATAGGCATATATATACATATTGATTGATCTAGATCTTTTTGCACATTTAACTGTACAATTACTAACAAGTATAATCTGTAGTTAAGTTGTTTTAGTATTTGTAGTAACTTGACTAACTCCTTGTGTAGCTGTCAAATTGATTAATGTTTAGGCACTGCTGAACATGCTTGCTGCTAAACACCCTTAACCCTTTAGTCATAAACCATTGCCCAGGTCTGAGACTAAGGGTAGATCCAGCCGCACCTAGGCTCCTCTCTGAGAAGGAGTTTAGAAAGCAAAGGGGTCTACTCTGAACCTCGTGACTCAACGGGAGGGTCTCCCTTACCCTTTTATCCTCAGTCTCTGTACAAATCACTCCAACACAATTCTGATACGATTTTTCCCTGTGTATACTTAATCCATGTAATGAGTAATAGAGTGAACCTTGCCATCGAATTCTGTTAAGTCACGTTTCTATAAATTTCTATTAAAATCACCCTTTGCCAATACCTTTGCCAGTGATTCTTTACGCAGCCTTAAACCACTCATTCGTGACAGGCATGGACTTATTCACAGCCGCAGTCGCTTCGAGGTGCACCGGCTCCAGCGTGGCCTTACCCACAGCCACAGTCCCTTCAGAAGTAAACCTGCTCCAACATGGCCTTACCCATGGCTGCAATCCCTCCAGGGGTGTACCTGCTCTGTCATGGGCTTATCCATGGCCACACGCTTTGAGGTGCTCCAGCATGACCTCATGCACAGCCACTGATGCTTCAAGGTGTACCTGCTGCAGCATGGACTTATCCTTGGGCCACAATCCCTTCAGAGGTATACTTGCTGCGGCACAGACATAACCACGGCCACAGATGCTTCGAGATGTACCTGCTCGGGCATGGGTTTATCCATGGCCACAGACGCCTCGGGGTGTCCTGCTCCTGCATGGACTCATTGACAGGTCACAGTCCCTTCGACTCAAGTTCACACAGGAGTTCCAGCCTGTCCAGTACAGCAGCACAGAAACAGCAGCGATGCCCTGGCCATCTGCCAGCCCAGGCGCATGGCCATTGCTGTTATCAAAATGTTCCCAGGCACAGCAGAGTCAGATGATCAGCAGCACAGCAGTACAGCAAGCAGGGAAAGCAAAAAACAGCCACTAACGAGCACTGGACTCTAATATACAGTAAGGCAAGCAAGCCCCATGGCAAGTACAGGAGCCTGCCAATTAATAGCTAAACAGCAATAACAGCTATAAATTCGATCTAGCACATGCCAATCAAACCTGTTGTTATCTCGAACCCTTCGAGCCCCACGTTGGGCGCCAAAAAGGACTGTCATGGTTTAACCCCAGCCGGCAACTAAGCACCACACAGCCGCTTCGCTCACTCCCCGCCTCCGGTGGGATGGGGGAGAGAATCAGAAGGGTAAAAGTGAGAAAACTCGTGGGTTGAGATAAAGACAGTTCAATAGGTAAAGAAAAAGCCATGCGCACAAGCAAAGCAAAATAAGAAATTCATTCACTCCTTCCCATTGGCAGGCAGGTGTTCAGCCATCTCCAGGAAAGCAGGGCTCCATCACGCATAACGGTTACTTGGGAAGACAAACGCCATCACTCCGAACGTCCCCCCTTCCTTCTTCTTCCCCCAGCTTTATATGCTGAGCATGACGTCATATGGTATGGAATAGCCCTTTGGTCAGTTGGGGTCAGCTGTCCCAGCTGTGTCCCCTCCCAACTTCTTGTGCACCCCCAGCCTACTCGCTGGCAGGGCAGTCTGAGGAGCAGAAAAGGCCTTGACGCTGTGTAAGCACTGCTCAGCAATAACAAAAACATCCCTGTGTTATCAACACTGTTTCCAGCATAAATCCAAAACATAGCCCTGTACTAGCTACTATGAAGAAAATTAACTCTATCCCAGCCAAAACCAGCACAACAAGGAACAACCTTTCCCAGCTGTTGGAGGAGTCTGACCTTACAGTCCTCATGATTTATATTACGATCAAATAAACATGGCCTCTGAGAAGGTTAGAGCTACTTACTGCTTTCCAAATACCCCCTCACATACATACTTTCAAGCCAAAGATGTCCTTAAATCAGTAACTACTTCAACAAGCCCTTGAGGAACTAGGATGTAATTATTACAGCACCAGCTCCTGATTAAGGACTTGTTTGAAAAGTGGCTCATTAATTTACATGCACATCTGATGGACTCTGGTGCAAGGGAGCTGGCAGAGTTACGCAGGGCACTGGTTCCCCTACACAGTGCTCATAGCATCAAACACATATCTATTAGAAGAATTGCCACCTGTTTGTTTTCCATCTCTTCTAGACCTTAACCCCTAAAAACTCAGATTTGTCCTTTTCTCACTGGCTTAATTAATACTAACAGTTCTGTGCAAATCTATCCAGATTGTAAAGACATTCACAAAAATAAAGTGATTCAGGAAAGTCTGACCTGTTTCCAAAGAGTGTATGACAGGAGAGAAGGCGGCTAGCCTAGCTGGGGAAATAACTTGCTGCCTGTTATCCGCTCCATTCCACTGCTACATAAAAGAGAGCCATCTTATAGAGATAATAAAAGTAACATTGTACAACTGTTAACATTATATTAAGGACTGCTGAGAAAAAATGTGAAAATAGCTAAATTCTATGAGTACATTTTAATAAGTAGAAAAATTTAATCACAATTTTACCTGCACTGTGAAAAGGAAGGTTTATAAGCTTTATAAGCCAGGGGTATGCAACTGAATTATCACAGGGAAGTTGGCCAGAGTTATGCTGGAAACTAGAAGGAAGCTAGCTAAAACTACCGCATTGCTTAAGCAAGACAAAGACCATGGGAACAGGAACAACAGGAATAATAAATACATCGAAGTAGAGAGGCCAATTTACCTGGCAATGTTCCCCAGTATCAGCTAATGGTACCAAAAACCCACGGCAAGGATGGAGCCCTGCCTGCAGAGAAGCCCAGGCGCCAGCAGAAAAGCCTCCGTCTCCAGCTCTGCTACCAACTCCGGTGCACACGTGAGTGGTCACTTTGGCTCCAGTTTCCCATGCCTGTGTACAGCTGGTGGGAAGTACCTACAACCCCACTTTGAAGACAGTACGTGCCCTGGAGCTGACTTGGTTTTGATGGAGCCTTCTATGAAAAATGGGAAAAAGTTGTGCGGGGATGTCAGCAAGGCTCATTTTCTTCACACTCTGGCACAATAGAAAAGCAGAGCTAACGTGTTTGTCCTCCCAGTTACTTTTGCACTTCCTCCATTTGTATAACATTCAATATTTCAGGTCAGACGCTGGTGCTTTCAAGCAAACAGCATAGCTTGCACACAAAATCCTTCATGTTCTTAACCCCAGGGAGTTATGCCCTGAATAAATCGTTGCAAGCTCTTTGAGGGCAATAGCCCTCCCTTCTCCCCTCTTTCAAGAGTATTTGACATTACCAGGTCTTTAGGCACTACCACCGCTCAACTACAAAGATTAGGTGTACAACACAAGCTTTTCACCTGCTGCTGATTCCAACCATTCATAAACTTTTTCCCAAACTCCAGTAGGTTTTTGTTTTGTTTTGCTTTCCTAAATATCCACTTGCTTGTTTGTCTTGGCAGAAACATTCCTGTGTTCACAGTTAAACTTTCAAGAACCTGAAGGAATCCAAGAGACATCCACCTTTTTATCCATCATCTCAAAGTGATAATGTCTGCAGCTGGTACCACTCTTCTGGACAGGGGTTACACAGTTCTTTCCAAAGATCATTTCTCCCCCCTCTCCCTTCCCTAAGGATTAATTCTCATACTCCTAACAACATCCAATATCTAGACCCCAGAGAGCAGTTTCATCTGCAAAAGGACCACCTCCAAGGTGGACAAATGCTAGGTATTCAGGCCTTTTAAAACTTTTCCTACAAACCTTTCATAAAGACAAAGAAAAGCCTGTTCCTCTGCCTTCCTATCCATTCTGCTTCCAGTTTGCTTCCCTTGCTTTGTTCTGTGTGCTTTTACGCTGGTGATAAACACTGAGGACTGATAGCAGTGAACACAGGCAGCTCTCTGCTGTCAGTGGTTATTTAGCACCTAGCAAGCACCAAAGGCTCGGCAGAGCAGCCACATTTATACAATCTGGTATTAGGGCCAAACCCTTCCCCAGCACCACTGCGGTTCTGGCAGACCAACAGCCAGAACTGACACCCTGCAATGTCCAGGGTGGCTTTGCAGGCTTCTGCGTGCAATAATAATTGGGGCATTCCAACTAATCTGCTGCTGTTAAGTCAACAGGAGTTTAAGCCTTTTGGAAAGATTTGGCTCCATTCTTCTCACGTCTTTGTGGCCAACCCCCAGCACATGCACGCACAGACATGCACGTGCTTTCACACTGTCCCTACTGCAGCAAGAAGAGGGAAAATCTCCAAGCGGCGGGATGGGTTGGCAGTTTTGAATGTCACCTCCCTTTAGCAGGGACATGGCTCTGTGGAGCAGAGCTTGGTGCCAGGGCATGATGCATTTCGGCACCCCGTAGCATGGGTCACACTTGCTGTACAACAGCATGGCACGGCATTGCAGAGCCTGTGGGGCCACGCACAGCTCCATCGCAGCCTCTTAAATCGACTGCACCCATGCCACAACAGCACGCAGCCCCAAGTGGCTGGCACCACCATAGCAAGGAGCCCATATGGCACAGTCCTGGAGATGGCCTCCCTCCAGAAGGCAGGAGCTGCAGGCAGCCCAGGGTCACATTACCTCAGCAGGCAATAGTAATCATGATGAATTGAACCCACTACCCATCCTTGGAAATATTCAAAAGCCATCTGGACATGGTCCTGAGCAACCGGCTCTAGGTGGCCCTGCTTGAGCAGGGGGGTTGGACCAGATGACCTCCAGAGGTCCCTGCCAACCTCAACTGTTCTGTGATTCTGTGAAATCTTAAGATCTGTCAGTTCCTACTGAAGACAATTGTATAACTCCAGTTCAGCTATACTGTAAAATTCAGAAAAATTACAATGTGACCAACTCCACCCAGTGCTCTTGTTGAGGACTGTAGAACCAGAATACAATAAGGGATTTAAAACTCCTAAAATGCAAATCAGCATACTTAGATGAACACTGCCAGCTGGAGTTAGGTCCAAGAAAATCATGACTTCGTATATAAAGATGGTTTTAGTAAGAGCCCAGTAGGAACGGAAATATTTTCTTGAGGAGTAGAAAAGAAAAATGGTTTAATCAAGCTGTCTCTGCATGACTGCAAATCAAATATTCTTCTGGTGCATGGGAGCTGTGCAGTTTATATAACCTATCTGTAAGAATACTAGAGAGATCCGGAAAGAAAAATGAAAATTGCTCAAATCAATATGAACATGAAAATGCTCAAAATCAATAAGACATGAAGTGACTTACTTTCATTGCTCAATAAACAGAGAAGAAAATGAAGCTTTAACACCTGCAGATAATGAGTTACAGCAATACTGGTTAAAAAAAATTGTCTTTGTCCCTACCCTTTTATTTTATTGATGTGACCAGCACTGATGGTTAGGAAACAATATAATAAATAATGTCAACATAAAGTTAAATATTACAAAAGTGTATTTGCATTCCATTTAGGAAAGATCTGATACACAAAAGCCAAGAGCTGCTGATTGCTGCTTTTGTTTCACAAATGTAAACCTGTGGACACTGTAACATCTAGAAAACCAGCAATCGTGATGAGTTCACTGAACTAAGTGTGCGCTTTAACCCCAGAATATATTAATCTGTATGTACAAACACTGTGTGAGAAGAGCTCTCTTTCTCAATTACACATTGTGGTTTTTAGACATATGGTAAATAACCTTTGGAAAGACTGCCTCTGATTTCCCTGCACAGTAAGCCAATTCACTCCTCAAACATAAATATAAATCATATACTTCAGGAAAAAGAATTGGCTTTCTTGAAAAATCCTGAAAAGTGGAACCATTTGTCACGAACTCTGTGCGTGTACTTGGCAGCAGTGACTCCAGAAGTGACTCCCAGTGACAGCCTCATGCCCAGCGATGCTTCTCATGGCTGGGGAGAGCACGGCAGAGGGACAGACAAGCCTCCTTGCTTTGCAGAGAATGGCTTGACATTTTCAAAAGTTACCACATGATTTAGTATATCCTGAAAAATGATAGTGGCCATCACTAGAAGCATCCACTGAAGAGATGTTTTTAGAAAGATCTGTAGGTATTACGTTGGCACAGGTGCCACCTGCGGGTTATTAAACGGACAGTGCAGAAAGGAGACAGCACGATTCCTCCTAATCTGCTTTTCCAGGTCCTCACTCAACTTACTCAGTCCATACCTACCACACTTGAAAATAACCTGTGAGGACCTAGGCCTCAGCAGAGAGTTTATATTTTGCTTCACCAAGACACAGTTTTAATCAGTAACAAACATACACAGCTCTAACAAGTTATGACTCTTCCGAGGTAGCCCCAGCCTGGAGGGAGGATGAGGGCATATGCTGTTTACAAGAGGCAGCACATGCTGCAGTTGGGTGCTACTCTGAACTTCCTACTATTTCTTCAAACCAGGAGCCTTCAGCAAAAGCCATGGCCCTGCCCGCTGCAGCAACCTATGTATCTTTGGATACCTGGGCCTTAGTGCCTACAACAGCTATAAACTTCTGAGCAATGTGTCCTTTAATAGGGAAGGCAGAAACAATGAAACATACCACAGAAAATGAGATGATCAAAAAGAAACTAAGAACTGAAACAGGACCTGTTCTTGGAGTTCTCATACAGTTTAAAAAATTATATATATACACATATAAATACATACACATATGCATTGGTTTTAGAGAGTTTTCTGTGGGGTTAGAATTAAAAATCAGCAACCCCACAATGTATATTTTGGATTTTTTTAATAGATTTCCATCTCCAACAGAAGGTTACAAAAGGTTTAACAAGAAAAAAAACTCAAGTCTCCACCTGAAGAAAAGTACATTTCCTACTCAAAACTCTCATCTCCAGAATGTACTGCATCCTATATCAAATCATACAGTGACATTTATGACATGGTTGTTGTCGTGGTTTCAGCTGGGATAGAGTTAATTTTCTTCCTAGTAGCTGGTATAGTGCTGTGTTTTGGATTTAGAATGAGAATAATGTTGATAACACACTGATGTTTTAGTTGTTGCTAAGTTCCCTGCTAGTCAAGGACTTTTCAGCTTCCCATGCTCTGCCAGGTGCACAAGAAGCTGGGAGGGAGCATAGCCAGGACAGCTGACCCAAACTGACCAATGGGGTATTCCATACCACATGATGTCATGCTCAGTATATAAGCTGGAGGGAGTAGGCCAGGGGGCAGTGACCGCTGCTTGGAGACTAGCTGGGCATCAGTCAGCAGGTGGTGAGCAATTGCATCGTGCATCACTTATTTTGTATATTCTATCATCATTATTATTATTATTATTATTATTACTATTTTACTTTATTTTATTTCAAGTATTAAACTGCTTTTATCTCAACCCGTGAGTTTTCTCACTTTCACTCTTCTGATTCTCTCCCCCATCCCACTGGAGGTGGGGGGAGTGAGCGAGCAGCTGTGTGGTGCTTAGTTGCCGGCCAGGGTTAAGTCACGACAGTCCTTTTTGGTGCCCAACGTGGGGCCTGAAGGGTTTGAGATAATAACAGATTAACCAGAGTGTATTAAGGAATTTATATCTGTTAACAGTTGCCAGTCACAATATTGATTCATCTGTTCTCGATATTAGTTTATCTGATCTGCACCATGCTCTTATTTTTACTGTACCGGCTAAGGATTGGTGTTGGGTTTTGCAGTCTGCTGTGCTCTGAAGTGATTAATGATGTTTTGCCTGGGAGATTTGTTATTAAAACACTGGCCTTGAGCATTATCTGGTATTTCAGATTTGTACTGAAGCCATTACTGTACTTTGGGTACCACCTCATGGAGACCATTAGCAATTATACCTCTTCCTCTGAGAGGTTTTTTATGGAGGAAATAGAGAATGGCACCCTCTCTACCTTCCTCTATGATGTCGTCTCCTTCGTTAAAATAACTTGTCAGTACCCTGAACATCCCTGGGTAGTTAAGATACATCTATTGGTATTCCTTGGGAATATTGTTTCAGTTTTGTCTAAGGTTAAAAAGCAATTTAAGAATGTCATCCAGAGATCTGCCCCAAGGCTGGATAGTTATGAGTGGCAGAGTGAGTGGGATAGCATGGGCAAATGCCTAGGACGGTGGACACTCCCAGTGTTCTGGAAATTCACCCCTGAACAAGTGCAGAACCCTGAAAAACTAGTAAAGCATTTGAAAAAATTATGCTGTCACCCAGACAACTCCAGGGAGACACAAATCACTACAACGTGCTGGGGCCTGGCCTATGCCTACTAAGGCCTGTTCAACACTATTCAGAACCCCCAAGGGGAAAAGAAGATCTCTAGATCGGACGACAAAACGATGGGCATTGCGGCTACTCCAACCCCCACGACAGGCACTGCGACTACTCCAAACCCAGCGACAGACATTGTGGCTACTCCAGCCCCTGCAACAGGCACTGCAGCTACTCCAACCCCGGCATCACACATTGCGGCTATTCCAACCACGGCAGGCAGGCACTGTGACTACTCCAACGCCCACGACAGAGAACCAACCTGTGCCGGTATCAGTCGCCCCTATACAGAAGAAGAAATGCACAAGAAAAACAACTCATTTAGTAAGGGATGAAGATGAACCAGGGCCATCACGAGAACAGGAGGAGGAGGAGGCAGAACCCGTAAATGAGATGGTAACCACCCGATCCCTATCCCTGGGTGAGCTGCGAGATATGCGAAAAGACTTGAGTCATCGTCCAGGTGAGCACATTGTCACCTGGCTGCTCCAATGCTGGGATAACAGGGCCAGTAGCCTGGAATTAGAGGGTAGGGAAGCCAAGCAGCTGGGATCCCTTTCTAGGGAAGGGGGCATTGACAAAGCAATTCGACAAGGGGCACAAGCCCTCAGCCTCTGGAGGCGACTCCTGTCAGGTGTGAAGGAAAGGTATCCCTTCAAGGAAGATGTTATATGTCACCCAGGCAAGTGGACCACCATGGAGAGAGGTATCCAGTACCTGAGGGAATTGGCCATGCTGGAGGTGATTTATGATGACCTGAACAACGAGCAGTTACCCAAAGATCCAGATGAAGTCAAGTGCACCCGACCCATGTAGCAGAAGTTTCTACGGAGCGCACCAGCATCACATACAAACTCATTGGCAATAATGAGCTGGAAAGACGGAGAAGAACAAATGGTGGATGAATTGGCTGGCCAACTCCGGCAATACGAAGAAAGTCTCTCTTCCTCCCTACGGGCCTGTGTCTCTGCTGTGGAGAAACCGTCCGAAAAACTGTCCCGGGAGTTCCAGCAACTCAAAGAGGATATGTCCTATTCTCCACCTGCACGGGTCAGTGTCTCAGCCATTAGGAGTAAGCGTCCCTCTGCTCAAGAGACGAGATATAGAGGGTACACACCCCGGGGCACCCTGTGGTTTTACCAGCGTGACCACAGAGAGGACATGAGGAAGTGGGATGGAAAATCTACCTCGACCCTAGAGGCACGGGTACGTGAGTTGCAAGGAAAAACAACCACAAAAGGGGGTTCTCCCAGGAAAAATGCTGCTCCAGTCTCCAGTGAGCATTTCCCCAGACAGAGCAGAAGGGCTGATTCCACTTCTGACCTCAATAAAGGGACTTTTGATTCGTACTTACAAGAAATGAGTAGCGAATACAATGACCAGGACTAGAGGGAACGTGCCTCCGGCCAGGTGGAGGAAAGGGAGAACCGGGTTTAGAGGACTGTGTGGATTCGATGGCCTGGCACATCAGACCCACAGGAGTATAAGGCTCTCATAGACACCGGTGCACAGTGTACCCTGATGCCATCAAGCTATAAAGGGGCAGAACCCATCTGCATTTCTGGAGTGACAGGGGGATCCCAAGAGTTAACTGTATTGGAGGCCGAAGTGAGCCTAACCGGGAATGAGTGGCAGAAGCACCCCATTGTGACTGGCCCAGAGGCTCCGTGCATCCTTGGCATAGACTACCTCAGGAGAGGGTATTTCAAGGACCCAAAAGGGTACCGGTGGGCTTTTGGTATAGCTGCCCTGGAGACGGAGGAAATTAAACAGCTGTCCACCTTGCCTGGTCTCTTGGAGGACCCTTCTGTTGTGGGGAGGCTGAAGGTTGAAGAACAGCAGGTACAATCGCTACCACAAGAGTGCACCAGCGGCAATATCGTACCAACCGAGACTCCCTGCTTCCCATCCATAAGCTGATTCGTCGACTGGAGAGCCAAGGAGTGATCAGCAAGACTCGCTCACCCTTTAACAGTCCCATATGGCCAGTGCGAAAGTCCAATGGAGAGTGGAGACTAACAGTAGACTACCGTGGCCTGAACGAGGTCATGCTGCCACTGAGTGCTGCTTTGCCGGACATGCTAGAACTTCAATATGAACTGGAGTCAAAGCCAGCCAAGTGGTACATCACCATTGATATCGCTAATGCATTCTTCTCAATCCCTTTGGCGGCAGAGTGCAGGCCACAGTTTGCTTTCACTTGGAGGGGCGTCCAGTACACCTGGAACCGACTGCCCCAGGGGTGGAAACACAGCCCTACCATTTGCCATGGACTGATCCACACCGCGCTGGAACAGGGTGAGGCTCCGGAACACCTGCAATACATTGATGACATCATCGTATGGGGCAGCATAGCAGAAGAAGTTTTTGAGAAAGGGGAGAGAATAGTCCAAATCCTTCTGAAGGCCGGTTTTGCCATAAAACAAAGTAAGGTCAAGGGACCTGCACAGGAGATCCAGTTTTTAGGAATAAAATGGCAAGATGGACGTCGTCAGATCCCAATGGATGTAATCAACAAAATAACAGCCATGTCCCCACCAACTAGCAAAAAGGAAACACAAGCCTTCGTAGGCGTTGTGGGCTTTTGGAGAATGCATATTCCAGATTACAGCCTGATTGTAAGCCCTCTCTATCAAGTGGCCAGGAAGAAGAACGACTTCAAATGGGGCCCTGAGCAACGACAAGCCTTTGAACAAATTAAACGGGAGATAGTTCAGGCAGTAGCCCTTGGGCCAGTCCGGGCAGGACAAGATATAAAGAATGTGCTCTACACCGCAGCCGGGGAGAATGGCCCTACCTGGAGCCTCTGGCAGAAAGCACCAGGGGAGACTCGAGGTCGACCCTTAGGGTTCTGGAGTCGGGGATACAGAGGATCCGAGGCCCGCTACACTCCAACTGAGAAGGAGATATTGGCAGCATATGAAGGGATTCGACCTGCTTAGAAGTGTTTGGTACTGAAGCACAGCTCCTCCTGGCTCCCCGACTGCCGGTGCTGGGCTGGATGTTCAAAGGGAGCGTCCCCTCTATACATCATGCAACAGATGCTACATGGAGTAAGTGGGTCGCACTGATCACACAACGGGCCCGAATAGGAAACCCCAGTCGCCCAGGAATCTTGGAAGTGATCATGAACTGGCCAGAAGGCAAAGATTTTGGAATATCCCCAGAGGAGGAGGTGACGCGTGCTGAAGAGGCCCCACTGTATAACAAATTACCAGAAAATGAGAAGCAATATGCCCTGTTCACTGTTGGGTCCTGTCACCTTGTGGGAAAGCATCGGAGGTGGAAAGCTGCTGTATGGAGTCCTATATGACAAGTTGCAGAAACTGCTGAAGGAGAAGGTGAATCGAGTCTGTTTGCAGAGGTGAAAGCCATCCAGCTGGCCTTGGACATTGCTGAACGAGAAAAATGGCCAGTACTTTATCTCTATACTGACTCCTGGATGGTGGCAAATGCCCTGTGGGGATGGTTGCAGCAGTGGAAGCAGAACAACTGGCAGCGCAGAGGCAAACCCATCCGGGCTGCTGCATTGTGGCAAGATATTGCTGCCCGAGTAGAGAACCTGGTTGTAAAAGTACGTCACGTAGATGCTCACGTACCCAAGAGTCAGGCCACTGAAGAACATCAAAACAACCAGCAGGTGGACCAGGCTGCTAAGATTGAAGTGGCTCAGGTGGATCTGGACTGGCAACATAAGGGTGAAGTATTTATGGCTTGGTGGGCCCATGACACTTCAGGCCATTAAGGAAGAGATGCAACATATAGATGGGTTCGTGATCGAGGGGTGGATTTAACCATGGACGCTATTGCACAGGTTATCCATGCATGTGAAACGTGCGCTGCAATCAAACAAGCCAAGCGAGTAAAGCCTTTTTGGTATGGGGGACGATGGTTGAAATATAAATATGGGGAGGCCTGGCAGATTGATTATATCACACTCCCACAAACCCGCCAAGGCAAGGGCTATGTGCTCACCATGGTGGAAGCAAGCACCGGATGGCCGGAAACATACCCTGTGCCCCATGCCACTGCCCGGAACACCATCCTGGGCCTTGAAAAGGAAGTCCTATGGCGACACGGCACCCCGGAAAGAATTGAGTCAGACAACGGGACTCATTTCTGAAACACCCTCATAGACACCTGGGCCAAAGAGCATGGCATTGAGTGGGTCTATCACATCCCCACCACGCACCAGCCTCTGGGAAAATGGAATGATACAATGGACTGCTAAAGACTACACTGAGGGCAATGGGTGGTGGGACATTCAAGCATTGGGACACACATTTAGCAAAAGCCACCTGGATAGTCAACACCAGGGGTTCTGCCAATCGAGCTGGCCCTGCCCAATCAAGACACTTACGTACTGTAGATGGAGATAAAGTCCCTGTCGTGCATATGAGAAATATTCTGGGGAAGACAGTCTGGGTTACTCCTGCCTCTGGCAAGGGAAAACCCATCTGTGGGATTGCTTTTGCTCAAGGACCTGGGTGCACTTGGTGGGTAATGCAAAAGGATAGGGAAGTCCGGTGTGTACCTCAAGGGGATTTGATTTGGGGTAAAAATAGGCAATGAACTGAATTTTGATGTCAACTGTTACATGATATTGTATATCATTATTTCTATGGTTGCTATCAATGGTATAGCAGTGAAAATCACCCAGATTAATGATGAATAAACTAACTCCGATGAAACCGAGCAAAGTGCAACGATGATAGAACTGGACGAGCGCAGCAGTATCGGAAAGAGAACTGGCTTCAGGATGCAACAGTCCAACACCACACACCATCTCTCCTGCCCTGAAGGACTGTTATGACAGATGGAGCCCAAAGTCGAGGACTAAATGAACTCAGTGGACATTTTAGAGGGATAGTCCATAGACCAAGGAAATGATATCTGTGCGTGCATATATATATATGTGTATATATAAAAAGAAAGATAGTGGTGGTTAACTGAAATGTATTAAAAAAAAAAAAAAGTGAGACCTAAGCACGACGTAAATGGTATAGAATAAGGGGTGGATACTGTCCTGGTTTTGGCTGGGATAGGGTTAAATTTCTTCCTAGTGCTGTGTTTTGGATTTAGTATGAGGAGAATGTTGATAACACACTGATGTTTTCAGTTGTTGCTAAGTGCCCTCCTAGTCCAAGGACAGCTCCCATGCCTACTGACTGAGCTAGGTACACAAGGTGGGAGGGAACATAATCAGGACAGCCAGCCCAGCTGGCTAATGGGGTATTCCATACCATGTGACGTCATGCTCAGTATATGAATGGTAGGCGTGATCCAGGAAGTACCGATCGCTACTTGGTTATCTGTCAGTGCGGGTGGTGAGCAATTGCATTGTGCATCACTCATTTTGTATATTTTATCATTATCATTATTATTTTCCCTTTTTCTGTTCTATTAAACTGTCTTTATCTCAACCCACGAGTTTTTCTCACTCTTACCCTTCCGATTCTCTCCCCGTCCCACTGGGGGTGGGGAGTGAGTGAGCGGCTGCGTGGTATTTGGCTGCCTGCCAGGTTAAACCACGACAGTCCTTTTTGGCGCCCAACATGGGGCTCAAAGGGTTGAGATAACGATAGATCTGACCAAAGCATGTTAAGGCAAAATTGGTTATAAGCATTCATTATATTGATTGGTACAATGTTGATTTATTGGCTCTCGAAGTTGTGGGGCTGGCTCTCAATGCTGGGTTATGTAATACCTTGCTTGCAGTATATGTTCCCTTTTGTGCTGTTTATCATTATTCGGAACTGGGCCAAGATTATCATTTTGCTGCTGTTTTATGAGGTGATAAAATCATTGGTCGTAAGTCTAATCTGGTATCTGTAATCAGCACTGCTGTCACCACTGTACCTCGGGAACCACCTCTTAGAAACTATTAGTAATTACACTTTTTTCTCCTCGGAGAATGAATGTAAGGGGGAGACAGGATGGGACACTTTCTCCCACTTGTTCATCTTCCCTTCCATATCGTCAGAAAGTCCTTTTTCTTCTATCTTCTTCACGAAGCTGTCCACAATATTCCCTGAGAATTTTGAATATCCTTGGGATGTTCAAACAAGCATGTTCCTGTTGCTACTATGTCTCCTGAATGTTGTTCAGGCCTTGTTTAGGGTTAAAGAACTATTCAGGAATACTGTCCAGAGATCAACCCCGGCAACAGACACGATGGCTACTCAAACCCCGCGACAGGCACTGTAGTTACTCCAACCCCCGCAACAGGGACTGTGGCTATTCAAAGCCCGGCGACAGGCACCGCAGGCAATCCAACCCCCATCACAGGCACTGCAGCCACTCAAACCCCGGCAACAGTCACTGCAGTTACTCCAACCCCCACGACAAGCACTGCAGCTACCCAAACCCCAGCAACAGGCACTACAGCTGAACCAGAGGACCAACCCTTGCTGGTATCCGTTGCCCCTGTACAGAAGAGGAAATTTTGAAGCGGAAGTCAGGTCATGTAGAAAGGGATGATGGAAAAGCAGGGACATCACGAGGAGGGGAGGAGGAAGAGGAAGAACTCATAAATGAGACAGAAACCACCCGATCCCTATCCCTGAGTGAGTTGCGAGATATGGGGAAAGATTTCAGCCGACGTCCAGGCGAGCCTATTGTTACCTGGCTGCTCCGATGCTGGGATAATGGGGCCAGTAGCCTGGAATTAGAGGGGAAGGAAGCCAAACAGCTGGGATCCCTTGCTAGGGAAGGAGGCATTGACAAAGCAATTGGAAAAGGGACACAGGCCCTCAGCCTCTGGAGGCGACTGCTGTCAGGCGTGAAGGAAAGGTATCCCTTCAAGGAAGATGTTATATATCGTCCTAGCAAATGGACCACCATGGAGAGAGGTATCCAGTACCTGAGAGAACTAGGCATGCTGGAGGTGGTTTATAGTGACCTGGACAACGAGAAAACGCCCAAAGATCCAGATGAAGCCCAGTGCACGCGACCCATGTGGCAGAAGTGGGTACGGAGCGCACCAGTGTCGTATGCCAGTTCGTTGGCAGTACTGTGCTGGAAAGAGGAAGAAGCACCAACGGTAGATGACGTGGTTAGCAGACTCCGGGAATGCGAAGAAACTGTCTCCTCCTCCCTTGTCTTGGCTGTGGAGAAACTGTCCCGGGAGGTCCAGCAACTCAAAGACGATAGGTCCTATTCTCCACCTGTATGGACCAGTATCTCAGCCATCAGGAGTCAGCGTTCTTCTGCTCAAGAGAGAGGATATAGAAGGTACACACCACGGGGCACCCTGTGGTTTTACCTGCGTGACCACGGAGAGGACATGAGGCAGTGGGATGGAAAACCTACCTTGACCCTAGAGGCACGGGTACGGGAGTTGCAAGGAAAAACAATGACACAAGGGGGTTCTCCCAGGAAAAATGCTGCTCCAGTTTCCAGGAAAAACCTGTCTCACGACGGTCCAGTTTCCAGTGAACAGTTCCCCAGACAGAGTAGAAGGGCTGATCTTACTTTGGATTGTAATGAAGGAATTCTTGACTCACGTTTGCAAGAAGTGAGAAACAGATACTATGACCAGAAATAGAGGGGCCCTGCCTCCGGCCAGGTGCAGGAAAGGCACAACTGGGTTTACTGGACTGTGTGGATTCGATGGCCAGGCACATCAGACCCACAGGAGTATAAGGCTCTCGTAGACACTGGTGCACAGTGTACCCTGATGCCATCAAGCTATAAAGGGGCAGAACCCATTTGTATTTCTGGAGTGACAGGGGGATCCCAAGAGTTAACTGTGTTGGAGGCCGAAGTGAGCCTAAGGGGGAATGAGTGGCAGAAGCACCCCATTGTGACTGGCCCAGAGGCTCCGTGCATCCTTGGCATAGACTACCTCAGGAGAGGGTATTTCAAGGACCCAAAAGGGTACCGGTGGGCTTTTGGTAGAGCTGCCCTGGAGGTGGAGGAAAGTAAACAGCTGTCCACCTTGCCCGGTCTCTCGGAGGACCCTTCTGTTGTGGGGTTGCTGAGGGTTGAAGAACAACAGGTACCAATCGCTACCACAACAGTGCACTGGCGACAATATCGCACCAACCGAGACTTCCTGCTTCCCATCCATGAGCTGATTCGTCGACTGGATAGCCAATGGAGAGTGGAGTCTAACAGTAGACTATCATGGCCTGAAGGAAGTCATGCCACCACTGAGTGCTGCCGTGCCAGACATGCTGGAACTTCAATACGAACTGGAGTCAAAGGCAGCCAAGTGGTACACGACAACTGATATCGCCAATGCGTTCTTCTCAATCGCTTTGGCGGCAGAGTGCAGGCCACAGTTTGCTTTCACTTGGAGGGGCGTCCAGTACACCTGGAACCGACTGCCCCAGGGGTGGAAACACAGCCCTACCATTTGCCACGGACTGATCCACACCGCACTGGAACAGGGTGAGGCTCCAGAACACCTGCAATAAATTGATGACATCATCGTGTGGGGCAACACAGCAGAAGAATTTTTTGAGAAAGGGGAGGGAATAGTCCAAATCCTTCTGAAGGCCGGTTTTGCCATAAAACAAAGTAAGGTCAAGGGACCTGCACAGGAGATCCAGTTTTTAGGAATAAAATGGCAAGATGGACGTCATCAGATCCCAATGGATGTTATCAACAAAATAACAGCCATGTCCCCACCAGTTAGCAAGAAGGAAACACAAGCTTTCTTAGGCGTTGTGGGCTTTTGGAGAATGCATATTCCAGATTACAGCCTGATTGTAAGCCCCCTCTATCAAGTGACTCGGAAGAAGAACGACTTCAAACGGGGCCCTGAGCAACGACAAGCCTTTGAACAAATTAAACGGGAGATAGTTCAGGCAGTAGCCCTTGGGCCAGTCTGGGCTGTTCTACTCCGCAGCCGGGGAGAATGGCCCTACCTGGAGCCTCTGGCAGAAAGCACCAGGGGAGACTCGAGGTCGACCCTTAGGGTTCTGGAGTCGGGGATACAGAGGGTCCGACTCCCATTATACTACAACTGAGAAGGAGATATTGGCAGCATATGAAGGGGCTCAAGCTGCTTCGTAAGTGGTTGGTACTGAAGCACAGCTCCTCCTGGCACCCCGACTGCCGGTGCTGGGCTGGATGTTCAAAGGGAGGGTCCCCTCTACACATCATGCAACCGATGCTACGTGGAGTAAGTGGGTCTCACTGATCACACAACGGGCCCGAATAGGAAAGCCCAGTTGCCCAGGAATCTTGGAATTGGTCAGGGAATGGCCAGAAGGCAAAGATTTTGTAATATCCCCAGAGGAGGAGGAGGTGACGCGTGCTGAAGAGGCCCCACTGTATAATAAACTACCAGAAAACGAGAAGCAATATGCCCTGTTCACTGATGGGTCCTGTCGCCTTGTGGGAAAGCATCGGAGGTGGAAAGCTGCGGTACGGAGTCCTATACGCCAAGTTGCAGAAACTGCTGAAGGAGAAGGTGAATCGAGTCTGTTTGCAGAGGTGAAAGCCATCCAGCTGGCCTTGGACATTGCCGAACGAGAAAAATGGCCAGTACTTTATCTCTATACTGACTCCTGGATGGTGGCAAATGCCCTGTGGGGATGGTTGCAGCAGTGGAAGCAGAACAACTGGCAGCGCAGAGGCAAACCCATCCGGGCTGCTGCATTGTGGCAAGATATTGCTGCCCGAGTAGAGAACCTGGTTGTAAAAGTACGTCACGTAGATGCTCACGTACCCAAGAGTCAGGCCACTGAAGAACATCAAAACAACCAGCAGGTGGACCAGGCTGCTAAGATTGAAGTGGCTCAGGTGGATCTGGACTGGCAACATAAGGGTGAATTATTTATGGCTTGGTGGGCCCATGACACTTCAGGCCATCAAGGAAGAGATGCAACATATAGATGGGCAAGTGATCAAGGGGTGGACTTGTCCATGGACTCTGTTGCACAGGTTATCCATGAATGTGAAACGTGCGCTGCAATCAAGCAAGCCAAGCAAGTAAAGCCTCTCTGGTATGGAGGACGATGGTTGAAATATAAATATGGGGGGGCCTGGCAGATTGATTATATCACACTCCCACAAACCCAACAAGGCAAGTGCTATGTGCTCACCATGGTGGAAGCAACCACCGGATGGCTAGAAACATACCCTGTGCCCCGTGCCACAGCCAGGAATACCATCCTGGGCCTTGAAAAGCAAGTCCTATGGCGACACGGCACCCCGGAAAGAATTGAGTCAGACAACGGGACTCATTTCTGAAACACCCTCATAGACACCTGGGCCAAAGAGCATGGCATTGAGTGGGTATATCACATCCCCTACCATGCACCAGCCTCCGGGAAAATCGAAGGATACAATGGACTGCTCAAGACTACGCTGAGAGCAATGGGTGGTGGGACATTCAAGCATTGGGATACACATTTAGCAAAAGCCACCTGGTTAGTCAATACTAGGGCATCTGTTCATCGAGAACATCACCCTGCCCAATCAAAACTCTTATGTACTGTAAATGGGGATAAAGTCCCTGTCGTGCATATGAGAAATATGCTGGGGAAGACAGTCTGGGTTACTCCTGCCTCTGGCAAGGGAAAACCCATCCGTGGGATTGCTTTTGCTCAAGGCCCTGGGTGCACTTGGTGGGTAATGCGAAATGATGGGTAAGTCCGGTGTGTACCTCAAGGGGTTTTGATTTTCAGTGAATATAGCCAATGAACTGAATTGTATGATGTTAGTTGTTATATGATGTTGTATATCATTATTTCTATGGTTGCTATCAATGGTATAGCAGTGAAAATCACCCAGATTAATGAAGAATGAACTAACTCCGATGAAACCGAGCAAAGTGCAACGATGATAGAACTGGACTAGCGCAGCAATACTGGAATCAGAACTGGCTTCAGGATGCAACAGTCTAACACCACACACCATCTGTCCTGCCCTGAAAGACTGTTATGACAGATGGAGCCCAAAGTCTTGGACTAGATGAACTCAATGGGCATTTTAGAAGTATGGCCCATAGACTAAAGGAATGATATCTCTGTGTGTGTGTATATATATATATATAAAAAGTCAAGAATGGTGGTGGTGATTAATTGGAATGTATCGATAAAATGTGAGACCTGGTCATGACGTAAATGGTATAGAATAAGGGGTGGATACTGTCCTGGTTTTGGCTGGGATAGGGTTAAATTTCTTCCTAGTGCTGTGTTTTGGATTTAGTATGGGAAGAATGTTGATAACACACTGATGTTTTCAGTTGTTGCTAAGTGCCCTGTCAAGGACAGCTTCCATGCTCTACCAAATGCAGAGGCTGGAAGGAGGGAGCACAGCCAGGACAGCTGGCCCATCTGTCCAGTGGGGTATTCCATACCATGTGACGTCATGCTCAGTCTATGAATGGTAGGCGTGATCCAGGAAGTAGCGATCGCTACTTGGTTATCGGTCAGCGCGGGTGTTGAGCATTGTGCATCACTCATTTTGTATATTTTATCATTATCATTATTATCATTATCTTTATTATTTTCCCTTTTTCTGTTCTATTAAACTGTCTTTATCTCAACCCACGAGTTTTTCTCACTCTTACCTTTCTGATTTTCTCCCCATCCCACTGTGTGTGGGGGTAGTGAGTGAGCGGCTGCGTGGTATTTGGCTGCCTGCCAGGTTAAACTATGATAGCAAGTCTGTAAATGACATTACAGTATACTTAACACTACACTAACACAAGGCTTCCTATGTACGTGAAGCTGGAGTAATGCTTATCTCTGTCCAAGTAGTACATGGTTTGTGAGGCAGCTCTTGTAAGAGCCATGTTTCTGGTTTCGGTTTCATTGAATCCACAGGGATCTTTTTAATTCCTTTTTCATAACTTTTCTCCTTCTGAGAGTCTCAGTAGCGCAGCTCCAGGAGGGCTTGAATGGGCATGATCTGCCACATAGGCTGCCTGCAACAGTGGGAGCCACTAAATAACCTACATAAGGCTTTTAACAAATTGCTTATATTAAACTTCAGGGATATATTAAAATAGGAATCAATGGCTTTAAAGTCATAGGGTGATGTGGGTGGTGTGTGGCCTGGCTGTGGCGTTGGGAGTCAGTGTGCTGGATGGATCCTCTGCTGTGGATAAAGACTAGAGGCCAATGGCAAGCGCAACTGCTCCGTGTCCTTAGGGGAAACCTTCCCAGGCAGCTTCTGAAATGTCTGTTCCAATATCTAGCTGCTAAATGGGATCTTTGAGCCTGGCTGCCCTGTGTGCATATTTGTTGTGGTTTAACCGGGCAGGCAGCTAAACACCACACAGCCGCTCGCTCACTCCCCCCACACACAGTGGGATGGGGGGGGAGAATCAGGAGGGGAAAAAAAAGTAAAATTCCTGGATTGAGATAAAGACAGTTTAATAGAACAGAAAAAGAAATAATAATAATAATAGTAATAATAATAATAATAATAATAATAATAATAGAATACACAAAGAGAGTGATGCACAATGCAATTGCTCACTGACCGATAACCAAGTAGCGATCGCTACTTCCTGGATCACGCCTCCCATTCATATACTGAGCATGATGTCACATGGTATGGAATACCCTGTTGGTCAGCTGGGCCAGCTGTCCCGGCTATGCTCCCTCCCAGCCTCTCGTGCACTTGGTAGAGCATGGAAGCTGTCCTTGACTAGCAGGGTACTTAGCAACAACTGAAAACATCAGTGTGTTATCAACATTCTTCTCATACTAAATCCAAAACACAGCACTAGGAAGAAATTTAACTCTATCCCAGCTGAAATCAGGAGAATATTCAAACACAAACCCATGTCTCCTCTCTGTTGCTTTTCTCAGTTTCTTAGAGCTGAGCTAACTCCAAAGCTGCAGTTTACAACTTGTGACTTATTTCCTTTGCCACTGAAATGCAGCTGCCTCTGACAATTTCATTTCATACGTACATGTGAAGTGTGAAGGTGGAGGAGGAGTGATGCTTTCTTTCGATTTCATATTTGTAAACTTCTGCTGTATTCATGGATGTGTGTCAAGGGTACCCAGAACTCTGAATGGGCACTGTCTCAGGTAGATTTTTAGTACGGAAATCTCATAAGCCAATATATTTACAGTGGCGATGAAGGATAAATTTAAAGTGAGATTACAGGGGAAAAGTCCAACAGGAAAGATAGGACGCAAATGCTTAGTGGGGATTTTGCTGGGATAGGATTACCTCCACTCTCTTGCAGATAAGAAAGTTGAAGGGCTGCAAGAAGTCAGTTCTTCTGTTTCACACTCTTATTTTAAAATCTCCAGCTCTTGTAGTTTCTTTTCCTCTCTTTGGTGTATTATTGGAGGGAACAGTTTTGCCTACTCAGTTCACGTGCCTATAAAGGATGTTTACTTTGACTGCTTTTTACCCAGACGGAGAAAACTACACATCCCTTTAATTCGTAGCATGTTTTTCCTCTCAGCAAATTGTTGCTGCATCAGGATCGTCTGCGAAGTGGTGTGTGTGTGTCCTGGTTTCGCCTGGGATAGAGTTAATTTTCTTTCCAGTAGCTGGTATAGTGCTGTGTTTTGGATTTAGTATGAGAAGAATGTTGATAACACACTGATGTTTTTAGTTGTTGCTAAGTACCCTGCTAGTCAAGGACTCTTCAGAGGCTGGGAGGGAGCATAGCTGGGACAGCTGGCTCAGCTGGCCAAAGGGCTATTCCATACCATATGACGTCATGCTCAGTATATAAGTCTGGGGGAAGAAGAAGGAAGGGGGACGTTCGGAGCTATGGCATTTGTCTTCCCAAGTAACCTTTACGCGTTATGGAGCCCTGCTTTCCTGGAGATGGCTGAACACCTGCCTGTCAATGGGAAGGAGTGAATGAATTCCTTGTTTTGATTTGGTTGTGCGCGCGGCTTTTGCTTTACTTATTAAACTGTCTTTATCTCAACCCAGGAGTTTTCTCACTTTTACCCTTCTGATTCTCTCCCCCATCCCACCGGAGGGGGAGTGAGTGAGCGGCTGTGTGGTGTTTGGCTGCCTGCCGGGTTAAACCACGACAGTTCTTTTTGGTGCCCAACGTGAGGCTCGAAGGGTTCGAGATAACGACAGGTTTGATTGGCATGTGCTAGATCGAATTTATAGCTGTTATTGCTGTTTAGCTATTAATTGGCAGGCTCCTGTGCTTGCCATGGGGCTTGCTTGCCTTCCTGTATATTAGAGTCCAGTGCTCGTTAGTGGCTGTTTTTTGCTTTCCCTGCTTGCTGTACTGCTGTGCTGCTGATCATCTGATTCTGCTGTGCCTGGGAACATTTTGATAACAGCAATGGCCATGCGCCTGGGCTGGCAGATGGCCAGGGCATCGCTGCTGTTTCTGTGCTGCTGTACTGGACAGGCTGGAACTCCTGTGTGAACTCGAGTCGAAGGGACTGTGACCTGTCGATGAGTCCACACGGGAGCAGGACACCCGAGGCGTCTGTGGCCGTGGATAAACCCATGCCCGAGCAGGTACATCTCGAAGCATCTGTGGCCGTGGTTATGTCTGTGCCGCAGCAGGTATACCTCTGAAGGGATTGTGGCCCAAGGATAAGTCCACACTGCAGCAGGTACACCTTGAAGCATCAGTGGCTGTGCATGAGGTCATGCTGGAGCAGGTACACCTGGAAGCATCAGTGGCTGTACATGAGGCCATGCTGGAGCACCTCAAAGCGTGTGGCCGTGGATAAGCCCATGACAGGGGAGGTACACCCCTGGAGGGATTGCAGCCATGCGTAAGGCCATGTTGGAGCAGGTTTACTTCTGAAGGGACTGTGGCTGTGGGTAAGGCCACGCTGGAGCCGGTGCACCTCGAAGCGACTGTGGCTGTGGATAAGTCTATGCCGCAGCAGGTATACCCCTGGAGAGACTGGCTCATAGATAAGGCTCCACTTGGAACAGGTACAACCCTAAGGGACTGCAGTCTGTAGATAAGTCCAAGCCGGAGCAGGGCAAGGGGAGGAGTTCATTGCAATGTTAAACCCTATGGTCTGGCCCAAAGGGACCAGGGGTGGAGATTGTAATGGAAATACCTTTAAATTGTTGTAACCCATGATTTGAGTTGCATGTTATAGGAATTACCATAGCAGGAACCACCTGAACCAATGGAGGACAAGCTTTACAAGAAGCAGTGCAAGTGCAGCAGTGACCTGACCTGAGCCAGCTTTGGTGCCCAATAACTCCATGGAACACACCACCTCTGCTGACCTGAGTGACCACCATAACAGATGGAACCCTAAGTCATGGACTGAATGAACTCAATGGACATTTTGTGGGCATTTATGGATATTTTACAGACATTTCACAGGGGTGGTCCATAGACTAAGGGAATGATATCTGTGTATTATATCAAAGGATGGGAAGGAGGGTGGTGGGTAATGAGAATATATTAGATAGTGTGGTATCTGAGCATGACGTAAATGGTATGGAATAAGGGGTGAATACTGTCCTGGTTTCGGCTGGGATAGAGTTAATTTTCTTTCCAGTAGCTGGTACAGTGCTGTGTTTTGGATTTAGAATGAGAAGAATGTTGATAACACACTGATGTTTTTAGTTGTCGCTAAGTACCCTGCTAGTCAAGGACTCTTCAGAGGCTGGGAGGGAGCATAGCTGGGACAGCTGGCCCAGCTGGCCAACGGGGTATTCCATACCATATGACGTCATGCTCAGTATATAAGGCTGGGGGAAGAAGAAGGAAGGGAGTGATGGCGTTTGTCTTCCCAAGTAACCATTATGTATGATGGAGCAAAGGTTGTGATGGAAGAGAGAAGGGAGAAGTGAATCAGCCAGCACTGTTAGCACAATGTTTACAAGGTTAGCAGTGACTAGAACTGAAGAAAAACACCCTCAGAGTTAACTAGATTTAGGCATTAATCAGGGATGTGTCTTGCTGGTAAGAGAGTAGTAGGTCAAAATTATAATAAACACTAGATTTTTCTAAATGCTTAGGAAAAATGTTTTTCAGCACTCTTTCAAACATGATCATGTTAAAATCAATATAGAATTCTACTTAAAGAATGTGAGAAGTGGAATAATTTTCTTACAGTTGTACATAGGTACCTATTTAGGACTTTTCAGGATTAAAAAAAAAAAAGGAAATGAATATTTTTAAGCAGGAGGAATGATTGAAAGTTGTGGGCATTTGAAGAATCCATAGCTGGTAATTTATTCCATTACACTGTTGGCAGTATATATAAAGAGAAAGAAAAAAGCAATCTGGATGTAATGATATCTCTGTGCAGCTATTATAAGGATGGAGACTACAAGTATTATTAATAATTTGCTACCATACATATGGTGAGCAAATTAAGCCTTAGCTCATCCTTCTAATCTTCAGTGTGTTGTCATTCTATGGATACTGCAATTTGGGGTTACTGATGGAATATAAAGTTGCTTCAATCTATTAAATTTCTGTTTAAATAATTCGGCCTTGACACACCGCTGCGGAAGCTTATAAGTAGACTGGCCAATGTTTGTTAAATATTTAAGAAATCAAGATAAAAAACTGCACTGTACTTTTTAATGTCCTGTTTGTGTGGCTGAATCCAGGCAAGCAGATGACCAGGAGGGAAACCTGTTTACTCCTACTAGAGAAAGTGAAGCTGCCAGGTTTTGTTTAGTATACAGAGCATTTTATGTTAAGAGTATCAGATGTCTGTGGTATAATCAGCTGTTCTTCCCCATGCAATACCTCCACAAGAACAAAACACTCAAACTCTAATTTCCCTGAAAGGTGAAGTTTATATGAGATTATTTCATATTTGATTAGGACGCAGTTTTTTTTTTTTTAATCTTAAGGAGACAAAAGCTCTGTTTTTATAAGAATGTGCTTTTTTAAAGCTGTCTGTTTTTAACCAAGATGCCCTAGATAAGACTATAATTGTTGCAGGGGAAACAATACTGCGCTCTGGAAGTTCGTCTGACTGATAGATGTGGCTAGAAACGAGACTATTGCACCCTGGGAACTGTAAGGCACAGAAGAAAGCTATAACAAGGCACTTGTGCATGCTGGAGTGTCTAATTATTCTGTCTGAATGCATCTAAAGGATTTGATTAGTATATAGGAGGCAGCATAGCAGTGCAGTCAGACTGATGACTATTGATTTTTAATAAGCCCAGAATAATGAATTGTCTTCAGGAAAATATTATCATAAATTTATTTCCTGTGAATAATCGAAGAATCATAGAATCATACAGGTTGGAAACGACCTCTAAGATCATCGTGTCCAACCGTCAACCCAACATCACCATGCCCACTACACCATGTCCCTAAGGGCCTCATCTACACGTCTTTTAAATACTTCCAGGGATGGTGACTCCACCACTTCCCTGGGCAGCCTGTTCCAAGGCCTGACCACTCTTTCAGTAAAGAAATTTCTCCTAATGTTCAATCTAAACCTCCCTTGGTGCAACTTGAGGCCATTTCCTCTTGTCCTATCGCTAGTTACTTGGCAGAAGAGACCAACACCCACCTCGCTACAACCTCCTTTCAGGTAGTTGTAGAGCGCGATGAGGTCTCCCCTCAGCCTCCTCTTCTCCAGACTAAACAGTCCCAGTTCCCTCAGCTGCTCCTCATAAGGCTTGTGCTCCAGGCCCTTCACCAGCTTCGTTGCCCTCCTCTGGACACGCTCCAGCACCTCAATGTCCTTCTTGTAGTGAGGGGCCCAAAATGGAACACAGTATTCGAGGTGCGGCCTCACCAGTGCCGAGTACAGGGGCACGATCACCTCCCTAGTCCTGCTGGCCACACTATTTCTGATACAGGCCAGGATGCCGTTGGCCTTCTTGGCCACCTGAGCACACTGCCGGCTCATGTTCAGCCGGCTGTCAATCAGCACCCCCAGGTCCTTTTCCTCTGGGTAGCTTTCCAGCCACTCTTCCCCAAGCCTGTAGCGTTGCCTGGGGTTGTTGTGGCCAAAGTGCAGGACCCGGCACTTGGCCTTGTTGAACCTCATACAATTGGCCTCGGCCCATCGATCCAGCCTGTCCAGGTCTCTCTGCAGAGCCTTCCTACCCTCGAGCAGATCAACACTCCCACCCAGCTTGGTGTCGTCTGCAAACTTACTGAGGGTGCACTCGATCCCCTCGTCCAGATCGTTGATAAAGATATTGAACAGGACCGGCCCCAGTACTGAGCCCTGGGGAACACCGCTCGTGACCGGCCGCCAACTGGATTTAACTCCGTTCACCACAACTCTCTGGGCACGGCCGTCCAGCCAGTTTTTTACCCAGCGAAGAATGTACCTGTCTAGGCCGTGAGCCGCCAGCTTCTCTAGGAGAATGCTGTGGGAGACAGTGTCAAAGGCCTTACTGAAGTCCAAGTAGACCACATCCACTGCCTTTCCCTCATCCACTAGGCGGGTCACCTGGTCATAGAAGGAGATCAGGTTGGTCAAGCAGGACCTGCCTTCCATGAACCCGTGCTGGCTGGGCCTGATCCCCTGGTTGTCCCGGACATGGCTCGTGAGCACCCTCAAAACCAACCGCTCCATGATCTTCCCCGGCACCGAGGTCAGGCTGACCGGTCTGTAGTTCCCCGGATCCTCCCTCCGGCCCTTCTTGTAGATGGGAGTCACATTGGCGAGCCTCCAGTCGTCCGGGACCTCCCCAGTTAACCAGGACTGCTGGTAAATGATGGAGAGCGGCTCGGCAAGCTCCTCTGCCAGCTCCCTCAGTACCCTCGGGTGGATCCCATCTGGCCCCATAGACTTGTGAACGTCCAGGTGGCATAGCAGGTCATTAACTTCATCCTCTTGAATTATGGGGGGTTTATCCTGCTCGTCGTCCATGTCTTCCAGCTCAGGGGGCTGAGTACCCTGAGGATAACCACTCTGACTACTAAAGACTGAGGCAAAGAAGGCGTTGAGTACCTCAGCCTTTTCCTCGTCCTTGGTGGCAACGTTCCCCCCCGCATCCAATAGAGGATGGAGATTCTCCTTGGCTCTCCTTTTGTCATTAACATACTTATAAAAGCATTTTTTGTTGTCTCTCACGACAGTGGCCAGGTTGAGTTCTAGCCGGGCTTTTGCCTTTCTAATTTCCTCTCTGCACGACCTAACGAGATCCCTGTACTCTTCCTGAGTTGCCTGACCCTTCCTCCACAAGTGATAAACTCTCCTTTTTTCCCTGAGTCCCAGCCAGAGCTCCCCGTTCAGCCAGGCCGGTCGCCTTCCCCGCCCGTTCTTCTTGCGGCACATGGGGACAGCCCGCTCCTGCGCCTTTAAGACTTCCTTCTTGAAGAACGTCCAGCCTTCCTGGACCCCTTTGCCCTTCAGGACTGTCTCCCAAGGGACCCTCTCGACCAGTGTCCTGAGCAGGCCAAAGTCCGCCCGCCGGAAGTCCATGGTAGCGGTTTTGCTGGCCCCCCTCTTTACTTCACCAAGTATCGAAAATTCTACCATTTCATGGTCGCTAAGCCCAAGCCGGCCTCCGACCACCACATCTCCCACCAGTCCTTCTCTGTTCGTGAACAGCAGGTCAAGCGAGGCATCTCCCCTGGTGGGCTCGCTTACCAGCTGCGTCAGGAAGTTATCCTCCACACACTCCAGGAACCTCCTCGACTGTTTCCTCTCTGCCGTGTGGTATTTCCAGCAGACGTCCGGAAAGTTGAAGTCCCCCACGAGAACACGGGCTAGCGACTGGGAGACTCCTGCCAGCCTCTGGTAGAATATTTCATCTGCCTCCTCGTCCTGGCTAGGTGGTCTATAACAGACTCCCAGCAGGATATCTGCCTTGTTGGCCTTCCCCCTCATCCTTACCCACAAGCACTTGACCTCGTCATCACTACCATCGAGCTCTAGACAGTCGAAGCATTCCCTAACATACAGGGCTACTCCACCGCCTCTCCTTCCTCGCCTGTCCCTTCTGAAGAGCTTATAGCCATCCATTGCAGCACTCCAATCGTGCGACTCATCCCACCATGTTTCCGTGATGGCGACTAAGTTATAGCTACCCCGCTGCACAATGGCTTCCAGCTCCTCCTGTTTGCCGCCCATGCTGCGTGCATTGGTATAGATGCACTTGAGCTGGGCTGCTGATTTCTCCCCCGACAATGGCGTGCGGTCCCTAGGCTCTTCTCTAGTGAGCCTGGTTTTATCCCCGTCCCCCTTCGAATCTAGTTTAAAGCCCTCTCGATGAGCCCGGCCAACTCACACGCGAGAATTAAGGAATTAAGACAGTGTGACCCTGGGGATTTCATATTAACTTGTTTTAATTCCCTCAAGCCAAATTCCCTTCTGACTGTTGCTATTTTATGGCTTCTTTTTTTCTTTTTTTTTTTTTTAAGTTTCTTTGCTGTCATTATCAAGACTACTCAATATTTTTATAGACACTGCTCAATTAGCCTTTTTTATGTCAGTTGTGCCTATGGAGCTGCTGGCTTCGCTACTGCGGATGAAAAGGTGTGTGTTCATGTCTTATGAAGAGTAAAATGCTGCTCTTCTCAGGAAAGTGCCTCCTCCACTCCCAGGGAGCAAGAGTCTGGTTTTGTTTCTGTGCTGGTTCAGCCTCATCCCAAGGGCCTGTGGCTGCCAGGGGAGAGGAGGAGGAGGAGGAGCTGGTCTGCATTGACTCTTAACGCCCACAGCACATGGGAAATGGTAGTCCCTTGGGACTGTTGCAGTTTGGGTGTCATGGGTGTCATGGAGCACTGGCTCCCTTGAAGGCAGTGAGAGTTTTGTCCCTGAAATCCAGTTTCTGGTAGGAATGCTGCCACTCTCTGCCAGAGATGCTCGGGGAAGGTTCCAGCACTCGTCAGATCAGCTCTCAACAGCAACAAGACAAGGCTGTGTAAAGACACTTGCACTAAAATAAAAATTAAGTCCACAGTAGGAGTCTGAAATTTTTCAGGAACAAAATCCCTGGCCATTTGAAGGTGAGAGCAATAGCCACAAGGAAAAATCTTTGGGAAGATGAAATATCTTGAGATTGTTCAGGGTTTACTGAAGGGGTGGGGAACATAAATCTTCATTCAAACACCAAGAGAAAAAGAAAATAGATAATCTGGTTTCTATGTTTGCAGAGGATACAGTAAGAAGTAATGGGCTTAACTGGCAACAGGGACTCCTGCACTGGGGTGGAGATGCTGTGGGACAAAATGCCTGGGGATGTGGTGGAGGTTTTTAGGAACTGGTTGGACAAGCGCCTGCCGGGAGTGTCATCAACATCCTGCCCTGGGCAAGCAGAAAGATGAGATGACCTCTTGCAATTCCTCCCAGCCAAAGAGATGAGATGACCTCTTGCAATCCCTCTCAGACCGTCATTTTGTCATCCTAGGATGGGTGCACGCAGGATGGGAGGGAACGCCGTGTGTTGTTTTGGTGGGGAGTACAGGAGTGACTCAGGCTCCTTCCTCCGGCTGGGTCGGGTGCTACATCACCCCATGCAGGATCTGGCCATCCCATCCTGCAGCTATAAGTCCCCTCAGAGGCTTCCTTAAAGTCTATGGGACCTCCTGAGCTCCCTGCTGTGGGGGAAATGCAGCACGAGGAACATCCTTCACACTGCTGGCTTTGAGACTGTAAGGGTAGAAATCCTGCAAATACAGGATGTCCAGCAGCAACAGGGAGGGAAGGAAGCTATAGGGGGAAGAAGCAACTTGTAACTATTGTGCCCCATTTGCTGCTGTTTTGAGCACGTCTGTTAAACAGGACTGGTGAAAAAGCTGTGCTGGTGAATAGGCTCTCAGCAGCGATGGGGCTGGGAAGATGCATGTGCTTTCTTACTGCTCTGCAGAGACTTAGTCCAGCTCCTCCATGTCTGTGTATGTGGTTTTGTTATTGTGATCCCTATGAAGGTACAGGAAGGAACGTCCTTTTAAAAATATTTATATTTTCAGGCAAGTAAACTGAAGTTATCTGTGTGCAAAAAAGACGGCTTGCCACTCCATGTGCTTGTTCTAAAATTTTGCTTTTTGCTATTGTTTGGCATTCATGGACTGTTATGCCAAAGTGTGACTCCTTCAAGGAAACAACTCACAGCCACCCTCACAGTAGAAAACTGCTCCTCTGAGCTATTCAGAGGCTGATATTTAGATAAACTTGTGAAACACAGGATCAATTTGTAAAATAATTCACTGAGATAATCCCCATGAAAGACACTGACTACCAAGTCATTTTTCATGGCTGTCTTGATGCACCTGTTTTAGTTTGTTAAGTGCTTGTTAACCTGAAAATATTTTTTTTAGCTGATATTTATGACAGGAAGGAAGTCTGTGTAGTGTTACTCTGGCTGTGGCTGCTCTCTAGACCTACCCAGCTCCTGCTGACAGTAATAGCAGGGTGGCCACTGCCTCTATAAATGCAGAAAGTTTTAGTTCTTGTAAGCCCCATTTTTTTTCCTATTCTCTTTTCTTCAGCAAATAGTCACAAAACAACCCAACTGAAAAAACGAGGTAATAATTTCTCAGGAGGCTTCCTGCCAGCTTGGCCAGCCAGGTAGCTGTATGTCATCTCTGGCTTTTAGCATTGCTTCTCTCTCTTTTACTTGCTTTCCTAGGCAGTAATTTGACATAATGTGACCTCTTAAAAGAGCCACAGCCTGTAAAAACTTATCCCTTAGGGAGTAGAGTTCTACCTTCCCTCCTGCTCCTCCCAAGGGCTCCAGATGTCTGTGTGTGTCAGTGTGAAGTTGAATATTGACTAATATAAATTTTCTTGTTAAAGGATGGCATTATTAGTAGTTGGCATGCTCACTTTTAATCCAAACAAGCAAAACGTAAGCAACAGCCACAGGAAAATTTGGTTTATTTTCTTGCGGTGGATTTGTAAAATCACCAACTCTGGGTGAGCATAGGGGATTTTTGTGGTCTGCATATGGGAATGCATGATCGTGCTCCTCTGGACTCACCGAATTGCCATCAGGGTTTTACCAACAGGTACAGTCAATAGCGAAGGTCTCCTGACAGCCATTGCCTGCTTGCTTCTAGAGATAGATGGTTTCTTAAGGCTGAGATACAGCATGTGAGAACAGGGATGGGTTGGGCCACTCACATCCTGTAGGGAATATACTGCATTTCCAGAGCTATCTAATGAGAGCCAGTTTAAATAGAATTTGCACAATATATACTAATTAACTGCACTAGAAAACTAAGTTATGACAAAGACCCATTTACCTCTGCCAGCCTGAGCAGCAGGAGGTGCCCGAGGAGTTTCTCCTTGGCACCATGCTGCTGCTGCGTGATCCTCGCAGCCCTGAGCTTGCGATGAATGCACAGGGCTGTTTCTCTGCGTGCGACTCGGCTCTCTGTTTTCAGCCAGGCCTCTGCCCATCGGGACTGCCTGATCATGCTCTTGGATTTGTTTCATTGCTTCCAGGCTTTCTTTACTTTCCCCTATTTCTCTTGGCAGCACACACAGATGCATGCAATTGTGTTTCAACCCACTCTAAAAACCTTGTATTTGCAGCTGGTTCCCAGAAAAAGACCTAAATCTTTAGTTTGGTTTGAGGGCTTTTTTTTTCTTAGGAGTCTTTTCTTGCTCAAGTCTCAAGTGGTCAGGGATTTGGGCAGTGGGTTCTCTTGTTTAAACTATCCTGTTGCACAATGGAGCTTATTCTCCCTAAATGGATGGAGGAAGGGTGACTAGGAGGCCCCTCAGCTCTTGCAAGGTCTTTTGGTTCTCATGGGTGGAAGAGGGCTTGTTTTTTACTTGCCAGCAAAACTGAGATTTTATGTGGAAACAGTTTTCCTTTGGAAAACTTTGCTGTGACAAGAACTTTGATCCTGCTTCATGGAAAAAATAATCTCAGGAAAACCTTCTAAGTTAGGAACATTAATTCCTTTTTATAGGTTGAGACTACTAACTTTTATACTGATGACTTCACAAAAATTGTGCAGCAATTAATTTTTCTAAGCCACCAGAGACTCTGAAAGGTCTCTTGAAAACTGTGTAATGATTTAGATGAAAAGTCTGTTTTGTGTCATCCAGCAGGAAGTATGCTTATCAATGCGGTTGTTAAACTGCTAATTTTCTAGGGAGTGCTCAATGTACAAGTTGATGATCTTGATCCATAAAAGCAGACTCTTAGACATGACTCATAAACCTGTCTGTGATTCTAATGTGCTCTTCAGTTTTGAATAAACGAGTTGTCCAATGAGTTAAATAGGCCCAGTTGTGCTTTTATCTACATCCAATGTATGATGTTAACCCTATGATAGGTAGTTACATTGCACATGGTGGACAACAGCTCAGTCCTTCAGTAGCTGGAGTAAATGTTATAGGAGCAGATCCTAATTACAAAGACTATATTTGTTAATATGAATACATATCTTCCACTTTTTTAGTTCTTTGGTTTTCTGGGAAAATTACCACCATGTCAAAAATAATTTCCCCCATGAGCATGTAGTGTGTTGATTAACAGGTTTAATGACTTTCAGTGTTTTTATAGCCTTCTAAAGTCTTATCTGTCTTCCTGGCTTTTGTGCTTTTTCTAGTCATGTAGACAATCCTGAAAGGAAGACAAAACCAAGGGCTTTTGAGACACTGAAGTGAGACAGCTGATTAGTCCTAAGGACGCTTCAAAGTAGATAAGCAGACTAGGTCAGATATGTAGTAAGGACAAAGATAAATAATTTAAAAGGATCGTTCATTCAGGGGTACAAAGCATTTGACTGGAAGATTTATGAAACTTTAAAAAAAGTATGCTCAGAAACATTTGGATTAATAAATAACATGGCTGAAACTTACCTGGATGTCTTCAGTTTATAGGTTGCTCTTGAAAAATTGAGAGTTCACTGAGCTATGAAGTTTTGAAAAGAGTTTTTTTTATCTTCTGCCATCCCTTTCCTTTCTGCATGTAGGATTTTATTTTCATTTTGAATAACCTAACCAATATTTTTGTTTTCAGATTAATGAACTGCAAAGAATGAGAGATGATGATGATGTTTTCCACAGTGTACACATACTTTTCAGCAGCTGATCTGTGCTTGTCCACATCAATAATATAGTGAGTTTGTGTTTTTTTTTCCTCCAGTTTCCACATCTCCAGTTGTTCACCCACTGTGGTTAGGTTGCAACCACATTTTTCAAATGTTATTGCTGATATTTTGTGTCCCCTCCCTGCCTTAATGGCAGTGAGTGCAGAAAGTGCCAAGCATCTTTCTCTACAAATCTGGCTCTTCTGAGTGTATCAAGCAGTAAGATGGGCAATGTCTTATCTCACGAGTCACCTTTCAAAACGCACATCAGCAGGATTTTGCTTAAGGACTTTCCATTGAATTTAAGGAGCAAGTAGCAGGTAGAATTTCACCCCATCCGCTGAGGTAGATACTCTACATAATATAAGATTTTTGCAATTCTTTAAAAATCAAGTCTTGAATAGAAACTAGATAATTTAATTTTTAAAAGGCATTTTAATTTGCCAAATGTGATTCCCTCCCTTCCATTCCCCCGTCAGCTCCCAATAACCTAGGTAGATGGATTTTTCTTACTACAAGCTGATCTTACCTCTTGTGCCCCCTGCAAAGGTCCTAAAAACAGACAGCAGATAAATGCATTAAAAACCAGAAATTACTCAACTATCTGAAATTGGAAGGAAAACACGTGTGCCACCAGTGACCTTTATTTGCTGTCTACCAAGACGAATTGTGTATTTTTTTCCTCCTTTGACAATAAACACAATGTGAGTCATTAAATCTTCCATTGCAGACAGAATTGTGTTTTGTGCAAAGATACCTGCCATGGACAAGCTTTAACATATGTGTCTTTTAAGGGAATAATGACCTACACTAAGAACTGTGTCTTTGAAAGGACAACACTCCCACCTGTTCATAACTCACTGCACTTCCTTCAATGATGTTAGATCTGTCCTGTCTATTTGAAAAAGATAGTATCTATCTCTGAGAAAGGTATTAGCTGTGCTTAATCACCACCTGTATGTTTTTTGATGAGGATTGCTTGGCACATACCATTAACCAAGGCAAATTTATGTTACTGCTGCAGCATCAGCATCAAATGGGCAACATTTGCCTGATGAACTGTACATGTCCACATGTGCACGTCCGCATCTGAGCTGGTCACTCTGCATTCCCATTATCATCAGCGGAGGAAAACAAGTGCTCAAAGGGTATGATGATTCCCTAAAGTCAATGTCTAAGAGAGTATTTTTTTTTTCATTTGCTGTAAAAGCAGTCAAGCATGACTAGTGCTTTAGGTGTCTAAAATATGGGGAAATGAATCCTGTTCTGAGTGTCACTATTACCCAGTATAATTACACTGGGAATAATGTTTTTTTTCCACAGACTGCAGTTCACTGAAATACTTATGCAGTTTGATATCAGCATTGCTATCACTCTACTATGAGAAAACCTTTTCATAGCTAAGGTTGCAGCCAAAATACAGTTATATACATGATGTTCTTCCCTGTGTGAGTCAGATTACTGGATATTGTGTGTAACCTGAGTGAGAACTGACTCTAGGCATAGATGAAGGAGGCAGTTAAAGGCAGCCGTGCTGGCTGCATCACTGAGCCATGGTCGTGCACCCTGATTTGTGCAAGCCAGAGAAAAGTGTAGGGGAGTGTCGTGGTTTAACTCCAGCCAGCACCTAAACCCCACGCAGCCGCTCGCTCACCCCTCCCATTCTGGTGGGATGGGGGAGAGAATCGGGAGGGCACTCGCAGGTTGAGATAAAAACAGTTTAATAATTGAAATAAAACGAAGTAGAACAGTAATAATAACAATGATAACAACGACAATAGCAGAATATACAAAGCAGGCAATGCACAATGCAACTGCTCACCGACCGCCGACCGCGTGTCATGAATGGGGGGCTAGCCCCCCCACACACCTGGTTTTTATACTGAGCATGATGTCACATGGTATAGAATACCCCATTGGCCAGCTGGGTCCACCACCCCGGCTGTGATCCCCCCTCCCGGTGCAAGCATCACCCAGCAACAGCCAAAGCATCAATGGGCCATCAACGCTCCTTTCACACCGAACCCAAAACACAGCACACCCCCCAAGCTACTGGGAAGAAAGTTAACTCTGTCCCAGCCGGAACCAGGACAGGGAGCAGGCATGGTTCTGCAGATGGGGCAATGCAGGCCCTCCAGCCCCTTCTCCCCAGGGTTTCCTTCCCACCCCGTTGCTCCTGTCCCCTACCCTACTCCCGTAGCTGGAGAAGCCAAGTTCTTGCCTCATCACTGGGGTGGCAAAACTGAGTTTTGCTGACAGCAAGCACCTGAGTAAGTTCTCTGAGAGATGAAAAAGCTTTTAAACTATTTCCTTCCTCGTGCTATTTCTTAATATTTTTCTGTTTGCCAGTATATATGTACTAACTTGCAAAGCCTGGGATGAAGTCATTTCTCTGGTAAATCTAGGGCAGCTTTTTTGTTGCTGTTCCTTTAAGGGATTCTGTTGCTCTGATTTACTTTATAAAGAGCATAGTTGAATGATAACATACATAACTGTTTTCATATAACTATCTGGACATATTTCAAATGCTTGCAAATGCTCTTCAGTACCTTTTCAGCAGATAGGAATTGTAGGATGTTAGAAAGCAGGCCAAGCAGTTGACTTAAAAGCTTCCTCCTTTGCTCTGCAAAAGAATCAAAGCTTCTGTAAGCTGGCAAGGCCTTCTGCTGATAAAAGTGAGGCCATTCAAGCCTAGAAAGGGAGGAATGGCACTTGATTTACAGCACTGTTTCTCTACCTGAGCTTGGGTTTTTATTCATTTGTTTTTTGAAGTCGAAGGAACTCCTAGCCTTAAAGAAGTCCAAGGACTCTCTTTATATAGTGTTGCCCTCATGTGTTTTCTCTGACAGCTAAACAAGAATTATGTTACCAATTTTTAATTATTTCTTAAACTTAGTCCCACTCATTTTATTTTCTTGCCTGTGTATGTGCATTTCTGAGGGAGATTTGTTGGAGGACTCCTTGCTGTCTTGCAAACAAACCTGGTGTAGACCAGGGATTACTGCTAGAGAGACGCTGGCATGGATGATCATGCACTGGACTTTTTGTAGCAGTCCAGGATGAATGAATCTCAATCAGTCGGTGGGTTGCAATGTATTTACACAGTGTATCTGCACTTACCAGTGTGCCTGTGAATAACTTTGGGGTGAGAAGAGGGAAGACAGCTAGATTTATGGAATAAATTGCTCATTGTGTTTTTCCTCCACTTCCCAGCCCAGAAACAGCAGGCAAATTAAATTTGCATAAAACTCCCCGCCCCCCCCCTTTCTTTCCTCTATGATAGCTTGGATTCTCTTTTATGTTCTTTCTTCAGCTTGTAATTTCATTCATATGTGGTCAGAAATATTTTATAGCTCACTAGAGGGAGGGAATTAATTGTGCATTGTGTTGGGAAGAGGGAAGGGGAGAAAAGGATGAGGAAGAAAGAGGTATTGAAATCTCACCTGTACAAGAAGCTCCAGCTTTCTAAGCTGCTATAGTGGAGACATAAGGAGAAACAGATTGTTGTTGCTTTTTGCCATCTGCTCAGTATGCCACAGATGATAGCTTTTATCAGCAGGGAGCTATTATCACCAGTTAAAAACCGTGCTCTCTTTAAATACTCTAAAAAAAAGTGTAACAACAGAAAGATCATTTTCAGCACTTAAATACATCTGTATATTTTTCTCCTACTAGGCTGAATTTTTGTGCTTACAGAAGAGGCTCTATCCCATATCACACTCTGGGTTGTCTGTCCATGCCTGTGAGGGATGGTGAGACCTTCCCAGCAGAGCCCAGCCAGCCCAGCCAGCTCAACCAGCCTGGACAGTGCTTCTGCTGCTCTGTGCCAACGCTGCTCATCTTGAGAAGTGTCTGCACTGGCCTGTAGTGTTGCCACTATATAATTCTGTAGGACTTTGTTTTTATAGCACTCCACCATTCTCTAATTTATGAAGTGAGCTGTGCTGAGATCACCGTGCAGGCACATTTCTGATCCATCCTGTTCTGGAGCTGAAGTTACCAAAAGTGAAAGGCCAAGATTTATGCAACTGAAATGTGCATAAATCTGTTCCCTATTCCCTATTCTTATCTCAGCAGCTGCAGCAGTAACACCAGCTGTGATGCATCTCTCCACAGGTACTTCTGTGCCATTTCCCAAGAAATCTCCTCTCAACTCCCACCTGCCACAGCAATGCCTGTTCATAGTTTTCAGCTCCTTCTCAGTAGGTCTGCCTCTGCTTAAACACTAGGCTTTCCTGAATTTCACCCTCCTCCTCACGGGACAGGTAGGAAGGCAAAGTTTTCTTTTTAATGTAAAAACTGAGAAAAGCATACCTGCATTAAGAAAAAACATAACCAAGAATTATGGTTTGTGTGTGCAAGAGGCAGAAGAGCAGCAGATGATCATGTGAACTGTTATTATTATGCTTGTTCTTTTGTTCTGATAATTATGGGGATAAACAGCCAAAAATAGTTCTGGCACAAGTTGTTGTGTTAGGTCTATAGCTGTTCAATGGAGGCTCTAAAAATCCCTCAGCAAATTTAATGGGCCCAGAATTTTATACAGTGGAAGAGACTGTTCAAGCCTTCAGCCTTATGGCTGTGATGGATACAGGTCGGGAGGTCTGTGCATAGCTGACCTAATGAATCGGTTGCAAAGAGTTGCCCCACAGTCCTCACCTTGGCACGTGGCACATGCGATGCTTCTATCCTGAGCAGTACACGTGTGACCCTTCCCAACAGAAACCCAAGGAGTACCAAACATGCAAAGGTCCAGAAATAAAAGCAATGATGTGGTCTAGAAGACTGGCCCAAACTACCCTTAACTCCATCCCCTGCAATCTCACCGACTGTGGGTCAGTAGAAGACCAGATGTTAACCCACAGCACGTGGCCACTGCTACTGATTTAGAGTAATATTACTCCCTATGCTCATTTGGTTACTTGTTTGTTTTGTTTAAAGTATTGTCTTGGATTTTTCTTCAAGGTCATTCAAATATCTGTCGTCATCTGGCTTTGTATTTGAGTTTTATTTATGCTCTGATTAAAAATGGCTATTGAATTGGTCATTTAAAACTGATGATGAACACCATCAGGGTTTTGTTCATCCAAAATTTGTACAGGAAAGCCTGTCCTTCAAAGTCGCATGGACGTACATTGTAAGAGCTCATACAAGTACGTGGTACAGCAGTGCAAGCCTCCACATCCTGACCTGTGGGTGCTTTGGTAAAGCCCAACGACTGTGGCCTGTTTTTTGGCAGCTCTGTGCCTTGGGCCAGATGGTGGGTATGAAGGCCCACGCTGCTGGTCCACAGTGCTGTGGCGGATGAATGCAGTTCCTCTTCAGAAGCACTGTCAGCTAGACAGTTGAGATGACAGCCTGTGGAGCTGCTTTCTACATAATTTAAGCTGTGATCCTTAACCTTTCCAGTTTTCAGCCTCTTTTCCAGTCCCACGTGCCCTTCTTTCCAGCACCTCAGGGGTTAGTTGCTTTCCTTGTGCTTTCTTCTTAGACTTTCTTGTACCTTTCCCTAATTGCATTTTCTCCCAAGCATCTTACTGACTGCAGTAACTGTGAGAACATAAGGCAGCTGCTTGACCAAGCAGGCACTTGTTTACATTAATCTGTATATAGTTATTCCTCATTAGGTGGTTAATGACCTTACACATACATAGGACCTGAATTTGCAAAGACACTCCTTTAGGTTCTGATCTTGCTACTTTGCAACTCCTGGATGAAACCTACTGAAAAAGACCTCCATACCAGCGAGAGGCAGCGTCTTTTGATTCCTTCAGGAGAGACTTGAAGAGAATGTTAATTTTCCAAATTAATTTTTAAATCAGTTTTTTACTTCCCTCACTTACTGTGTTAAAGTTTTCCTTTGAATATCAGAATGCTTGCAAGCTTATATGGAAATGATTTCCCAGTGGTAGCTCTGCCTACAGATCATAGTCTGAAGCTTCAGTAGTTCTTCCCTTAATGTGACACAAACAGATTTAGTGTTATGGGAGCGTTGAGACACGTCCAGAGAGTTCAGGATCAGAAGGTGGAAAATTGTGGTGGTGCATTCCCCACCCCCTTCCTGGGCCACTCCATGATCTCAGAAACTCCCGTTAAACCTTGGCCTTGGTGTAAAGAGTCAGACAGTGAAGCGTCCCTTGACCGTATCAGGAACTCTTGCATAGCTGAGGTTGGGGAACATACTGACTGTACCAGAAACTTCTGCTGCCTGGCCCAGGTGGGGGATGAGAGTGGAGATAATTTGTCATCCCCTGATACCCTTATCTGATTCATAGCTCAGGTGGAACGATACCATTGTTACTGAAACCTTGAGAATTTTCACGGATGACTAAAGCCAATCATCTTGTGACCCTATAAATGGCGGTCCTAAGTGAGGCCCTTTGAGCTCTCCTGGACCGCAGCGGGCTGCGCCCAGTATCTCCCTCTGAGTGGGACGCCTCTCAGAGTTCGTGAACTCTCGAGTTTGTGATATTCAGAGGACCATCACTGACGACGGGACCTGGGCTGAAACACTCCTCAAGGCTCAACCCCTCGCCCATTGAGAAATGCCGAGACATTTGACGTGAATATTTCACTGGACTCGAGGGGAATTTTTAACAGGTATACCTTTGTATATTTATCTATCTTTGTGTCTCTGTGTGTGTGTGTGTGTGAGCTGATAGTAAGATGATTAACTGCTACTAAACTCTTATGACCTATCTTAAAACTGTGAATGAACCTTAAACTGCTGTTGAACACATATAATCCCTTAGACATAAACCGTTGACCAAGTCTGGGACTAGTAGTGGATCCAGCCGCACCTAGACTCCATCAGGAGTTTAGAAAGCAAGGCGGTCTACTATAAATCTCGTGACTCAACCGGAGGATTTCCTTATTCCTTATATTTCTCCCATTAGATATAAACCGTTGACCAAGTCTGGGACTAGGAGTGGATACAGCCACATCTAGACTCCATCAGGAGTTTAGAAAGCAAGGGGGTCTACTCTGAACCTCATGACTCAATGGGAGGGTCTCCTTACCCTTTTTGTATTGGACATAAACCATTGACCAAGTCTGAGACTGAGACTGGATACAGACGCACCTAAGCTCCATCAGGAGTTTAGAAAGCAATGGGGTCTTCTCTGAACCTCGTGACTCAATGGGAGGGTCTCCCTTACCCTTTTTCATCCTCAGTCTCTGTATAAATCATTCTAGCTCAATTTTAACTCGATGTCATGGTTTAATCTGGCAGGCAGCGAAACCCCACGCAGCTGCTCGCTCCCTCCCCGCCCCCAGTGGGACGGGGAGAGAATCGGAAGGGTGAGAGTAAGAAAAACTCGTGGGCTGAGATAAAGATAGTTTAATAGAACAGAAGAGGGAAAATAATAATAATAATGATAGAATATACAAAATGAGTGATGCACAATGCAATTGCTCACCACCCGCGCTGACAGATAACCAAGTAGCGATTGCTACTTCCTGGATCAGCCTACCATTCATATACTGAGCATGACGTCACATGGTATGGAATACCCCATTGGCCAGCTGGGCTGGCTGTCCTGATTATGTTCCCTCCCATCTTGTGTACCTAGCTCAGTCAGTAGGCATGGAAGCTGTCCTTGGACTAGGAGGGCACTTAGCAACAACTGAAAACATCAGTGTGTTATCAACATTCATCTCATACTAAATCCAAAACACAGCACTAGGAAGAAATTTAACCCTATCCCAGCCAAAACCAGGACAGTATCCACCCCTTATTCTATACCATTTACGTCATGCCTAGCTCTCACATTTTTTTTTCAATACATTCCAATTAATCACCACCACCTTTCTTGTCTTTATATATGTATATATATATACACACACAAAGAGATATAATTCCCTTAGTCTATGGGCCATCCCTCTAAAATGTCCATTGAGTTCATTTAGTCCATGACTTTGGGCTCCATCTGTCATAACAGTCTTTAAGGGCAGGAGAGATGGTGTGTGGTGTTGGACTGTTGCATCCTGAAGCCAGTTCTGGTTCCAGTATTGCTGCGCTCGTCTGGTTCTATTATCATTGCACTTTGCTCGGTTTCATTGGAGTTAGTTCATTTTTCATTAATATGGGTGATTTTTACTGCTATACCATTGATAGCAACCGTAGAAATAATGATATACAATATCATATAACAATTAACATCATACAATTCAGTTCATTGGCTATTTTCACCAAAAATCAAATCCCCTTGAGGTACACACCGGATTTCCCCATCATTTCGCATTACCCACCAAGTGCACCCAGGTCCTTGAGCAAAAGCAATCCCACGGATGGGTTTTCCCTTGCCAGAGGCAGGAGTAACCCAGACTGTCTTCCCCAGCATATTTCTTATGTGCACGACAGGGACTTTATCTCCATCTACAGTACGTAAGGGTTTTGATCGGGCAGGGCCAGCTCCATTGACAGATCCCCTGGTGTTGACTAACCAGGTGGCTTTTGCTAAATGTGTATCCCAATGCTTGAATGTCCCACCACCCATTGCTCTCAGTGCAGTCCCTTGTATCGTTCCATTTTCCCAGAGGCTGGTGCATGGTAGGGGATGTGATATACCCACTCAATGCCATGCTCTTTGGCCCAGGTGTCTATGAGGGTGTTTCAGAAATGAGTCCCGTTGTCTGACTCAATTCTTTCTGGGGTGCCATGTCTCCATAGGACTTGCTTTTCAAGGCCCAGGATGGTGTTCCTGGTGGTGGCATGGGGCACAGGATATGTTTCTAGCCATCTGGTGGTTGCTTCCACCATGGTGAGCACATGGCGCTTGCCTTGTCGGGTTAGTGGGAGTGTGATATAATCAATCTGCGAAGCCTCCCCATATTTCTATTTCAACCATCGTCCTCCATACCAGAGAGGCCTTACTCGCTTGGCTTGCTTGATTGCAGCGCATGTTTCACATTCATGGATAACCTGTGCAATAGTGTCCATGGTCAAGTCCACCCCTCGATCACGATCCCATCTGTATGTTGCATCTCTTCCTTGATGGCCTTAGGTGTCATGGGCCCACCGAGCTATAAATAATTCACCCTTATGTTGCCAGTCCAGATCCACCTGAGCCACTTCAGTCTTAGCAGCCTGGTCCACCTGCTGGTTGTTTTGATGTTCTTCAGTGGCCTGACTCTTGGGTACGTGAGCATCTACGTGACGTACGTTTACAACCAGGTTCTCTACCCGGGCAGCAATATCTTGCCACAACGCGGCAGCCCAGATGGGTTTGCCTCTGCGCTGCCAGTTGTTCTGCTTCCACTGCTGCAACCACCCCCACAGGGCATTTGCCACCATCCAGGAGTCAGTATAGAGATAAAGTCCTGGCCATTTTTCTCGTTCAGCAATGTCCAAGGCCAGCTGGATGGCTTTCACCTCTGCAAACTGGCTCGATTCACCTTCTCCTTCAGCAGGTTCTGCAACTTGTCATATAGGACTCCATACAGCAGCTTTCCACCTGCGATGCTTTCCCACAAGGCGACAGGACCCATCAGTGAACAGGGCATATTGCTTCTCATTTTCTGGTAGTTTGTTATACAGTGGGGCCTCTTCAGCACGCGTCACCTCCTCCTCTGGGGTTATTCCAAAATCTTTGCCTTCTGTCCAGTTCGTTATCACTTCCAAGATTCCTGGGCGACTGGGGTTTCGTATTCGGGCCCGTTGTGTGATCAGTGCGACCCACTTACTCCACATAGCATGGGTTGCATGATGTGTAGAGGGGACCCTCCTTTTGAACATCCAGCCCAGCACCGGCAGTCGGGGTGCCAGGAGGAGCTGTGCTTCAGTACCAACCACTTCCAAAGCAGCTCAAATCCCTTCATATGCTGCCAATATCTCCTTCTCAGTTGGAGTGTAGCGGGCCTCAGATCCTCTGTATCCCCGACTCCAGAACCCCAGGGGTCGACCTCGAGTTTCCCCTGGCGCTTTCTGCCCGAGGCTCCAGGTAGGGCCATTCTCCCCGGCTGCGGTGTAGAGCACATTCTTTACATCTTGTCCTGCCCGGACTGGCCCAAGGGCTACTGCCTGAACTATCTCCCGTTTAATTTGTTAAAAGGCTTGTTGTTGCTCAGGGCCCCATTTGAAGTCGTTCTTCTTCCTGGCCACTTGATAGAGAGGGCTTACAATCAGGCTGTAATCTGGAATATGCATTCTCCAAAAGCCCACAACGCCTACAAAGGCTTGTGTTTCCTTCTTGCTAACTGGTGGGGACATGGCTGTTATTTTGTTGATCACATCCATTGGGATCTGATGACGTCCATCTTGCCATTTTATTCCTAAAAACTGGATCTCCTGTGCAGGTCCCTTGACCTTACTTGGTTTTATGGCAAAACCTGCCTTCAGAAGGATTTTCTTACCTTTCTCAAAAACTTCTTCTGCTGTGTTGCCCCATACGATGATGTCATCAATGTATTGCAGGTGTTCTGGAGCCTCACCCTGTTCCAGTGCAGTGTGGATCAGTCCATGGCAAATGGTAGGGCTGTGTTTCCACCCCTGGGGCAGTCGGTTCCAGGTGTACTGGACGCCCCTCCAAGTGAAAGCAAACCGTGGCCTGCACTCTGCCGCCAAAGGGATTGAGAAGAACGCATTAGCGATATCATTTGTGGCGTACCACTTGGCTGCCTTTGACTCCAGTTCGTATTGCAGTTCTAGCATGTCCGGCACAGCAGCACTCAGTGGCGGCGTGACTTCGTTCAGGCCACGGTAGTCTACTGTTAGTCTCCACTCTCCATTGGACTTTCGCACTGGCCATATGGGACTGTTAAAGGGTGAGCGAGTCTTGCTGATGACTCCTTGGCTCTCCAGTCAATGAATCAGCTTATAGATGGGAATCAGGGAATTTTGGTTGGTGCGATATTGCCGCCGGTGCACCATTGTGGTAGCGATCGGTACCTGCTGTTCTTCAACCCTCAGCAACCTTTCCTGGTTTCGGCTGGGATAGAGTTAAATTTCCTCCTAGTGCTGTGTTTTGGGTTTAGTATGAGAAGAATGTTGGTAACACACTGATGTTTTTAGTTGTTGCTAAGTACCCTCCTAGTCAAGGACACTCAGCTCCCATTCTCTCTGACCAAGCTAGGTGCACAAGATGGGAGGGAACATAATCAGGACAGCTAGCCCAGTTGGCCAACGGTGTATTCCATACCATGGCTTCTCGCCAGAGCAGCCCGGTGTTCCAGGGAGTTCTGCCCTGGCAGGGAACCAAGGCAGCCAAAAGGTGAAGGATCACCCTGGAAAGCAGGGAGGACATCATACACATGTTACTAGGTGCAACTCGCTTTTGGGTGACACTGCCCCTTCTCAGGATTTAGGTGCTATAAACTATCCCTGTGATAGAAAGAGTGTTGTTCTTCAACCCTGCTGGTCTGGGAGACAGCACTGTGTGCCAGGGCAGTGCAAGCAAGGTTGGTGAAAGTTCAGAGATTAGTTAATTATGGGGATTTATTTATGAACTGACAACCTTTCACAGGATAGACATGCAAGTGCTGTGGTCATGATTCTGCTGCTCCAGCTTGTGTGATACTGCTTGTCCCAGAATGGTCCTTTGAGAAGCCACCATGCAGTGTTACATGTATACATACATGATATACTGTCCCTGCTTAAGCTGCCCAGTTAAACATGTTTGAATTCCCAGTTAGACTATTCCAGCCCTACTGAAAAACCATCATCCTGGTTTATTGCAGAAAACAAAACACCTTGGAGAACAGCAGTACTGCAGTAAAACTACCTCAAACTCCTCTGTAAGGCCTTTATTCCACTTTTACCATTAACAGCAGAATGATGGCAAAAATATATGGGGGGAAAAGGGAAGAGAGGAACAGAGTATATGAGGGGAAAATGCTCTCACATGGCTTTTTAAATGTATAGAAAATATTTCTGTAGTTACATTCTCTTGCCATCTCTTCTCTGAGTTGTCTGGCAGGCTGTGGAAACAAAAAAATCCAATTTTTAGGCAAGATGCCCAAGTACGTACAGGGATGCACTGTGTTGTTAGGGCAGTGAGGGGGAAGGATCATTGCTGATGTGAGCATTGCATAAAGTAGTTTTCTGAGCAGGGTACTGTTGGCAGGGTGGGACTCAGTGTCAGGAAAGCTTCCGTCTGTTTTCTGCTTGCCCTGAGGGAATTATCTTGGTACAAGTGGTACAAGTGAGACCAATAAAAAGCCTGTCCAACCGCTAATTGGATAATATTCCTTTAAATTCTCTTTTTATTATAACTGAGGAAGTTTCCCTTTCCTAAGTGGTGAATACCAAAGGTATTTTCTATTTGCAGTCACAAAGCTTTTCTTTTCTTTGTGTAGCCTCTTGTAAAAGATTGTTCTAAGACTGCTTCATGCAAAATTAAGAAGCGGCATTAAGCAAATGAGTTTGCACAAATCAGAAAAATTATAGTCCACAGCTCCTTACTGGCTGGTGCATTTTTATGGAAAAAACTTTAATTTATCTCTTCCCCTTCCAGTTCTTTTATTTCTGTGCTATTCGACTCTCTGTGTAAGATTTTAACTCTGGCAACAGAGCACTTTCCATGGACAGACCTTCATGATTACAGAGTATTGTGGTGACCAGTTGTCGTGGTTTAACCTGGCAGGCAGCCAAATACCACGCAGCCGCTCACTCACTCCCCCCGCCCCCCCAGTGGGACGGGGAGAGAATCGGAAGGGTAAGAGTGAGAAAAACTCGTGGGTTGAGATAAAGACAGTTTAATAGAACAGAAAAGGGAGAATAATGATAATAAATAATGATAGAATATACAAAATGAGTGATGTACAATGCAATTGCTCACCACCCGCGCTGACCGATAACCAAGTAGCGATCGGCACTTCCTGGATCACGCCTACCCTTCATATACTGAGCATGACGTCACATGGTATGGAATACCCCATTGGCCAGCTGGGCTGGCTGTCCTGATTATGTTCCCTCCCATCTTGTGTACCTAGCTCAGTCAGTAGGCACGGGAGCTGTCCTTGGACTAGGAGGGCACTTAGCAACAACTGAAAACATCAGTGTGTTATCAACATTCTTCTCATACTAAATCCAAAACACAGCACTAGGAAGAAATTTAACCCTATCCCAGCCGAAACCAGGACACCAGTGAAGAACATTAGTGTGAATAGGTGCTATTTTATCTGGAGAGAAGTCTTCCTTTCCTCTAGAAGATCTTTCCAGCAAAAGGCGGGGCTTCAGTGGGCTTAATATTAATTTCTATCATGGAGAAGAATCAGCAGCAGTGCCTCCAGGGACAGATGTTTTCCAACAGCATCATCAGTGGGCTGGGTAAAGGAATGAACAGTGAAGTCTCCATGTCTACAGATGATATTAAACTCTTGCAGGTAATCAAATGTGCTGATGAACTGGGACTCCAAATGAACCTTGCAAAACTGAGTGAGCAAGCAAAAAGGTAGTAGATGAGTCTCAAAGTAGATAAATATAAGGCCATACACCTAGGGAAAAACAATCTTAACCATGCCTACATGCTGCTGAACTTGGAAAGAGATCTTGGAGTCACTGTTGCTCTCTGCAATTATCTTTCAATACACAGCAATTATCTTTCAATACACAGCAGCAGCAGCAGCTAAAAAACCCAACAAAATAATGGTCAGCATTAGAAGGGTGATGAGAACAAGGAAAAAGGCATCATTTTACTTGGTGTGTGCACATCTTAAATGCTGTGTGCAATTCTGGTCTCCATACCACAAGAAGGACTTAGAAGAAGGAGGCAATCAAGATCAATATCTTGGGCTGGATGCACCCACGGTCTGACCTCTTCAGTTCGTACCCAGCTGTTTGGCTGGTCTGTGTCCAGTTCAAGACAACAACTGCAGCCAGCACTTGCAAAAGGGCAATAAGGGATAGAGAATTAGGACCTCATGCAGCTGGCAAACACAAACTGGCTCCAAACTAGCTTTCCCCTTTGAAAGAAACTGGTTGCCTCTTAGTGCTGCCAGAGCACTGCCAGTGCTTAGCTTGGGCACCAGGCTGGGGAGGGAAGAGATGCCTGACCAGTGCAATGGCTGGACTTCTTATGAATACCTAAATTAAAAGGCAGATAGTTGAGCTAGGCTACTTTAAACTTATCCTTGTGTGCAAGGAAGATGAACTGAGTTTAAATAGGTCCTAGGTTTACTAAATGAAGGTAAATGAAATCTAAAACATTGTCTCCTCTCCTCACAGGAAAAAAAGGGATCACAAGGATTAGGCTACTACATATTGTATTCATATATTAGTTTTTATTAGAAATCTTCAAAGTTTTCCTTTTCTAAACAAAAACATACCTTTCTTTAAACACAAAATATTTGCTTTTATTGCTAAGTTACATTTGATGCTTTCATTTGTTAATGGAAATGTTTATGTTTTCAAGAAAATTATTCTTTGCTCTTATAAGAGTCTGTGTTTTGTGTTGGAAGTTCTAAGGAAAGGCTTTGGCAGAAGTTTTTGTTGTTGACTGTTGAGGTCATGCTCTTGTCTGAAGTGGTTGTTTCCCTCTGACATGCCAAAGCTGAGGACATCTGCCACAGGGACAGAGCTGCTATGTCATCTGGAAGCCTCAAGGGGAGCACCCACAGCAACTCTTCCCCTCTTGCCTGCCTTCAGGCTTGGGGCTGAGAGATGACGTGCTGAAAGAACTCCATGTGTGCATGTGCACCCCTCCCCCCCAAAAAAAACCCTTAAATGCAGTACTTTAATGAAGTAGTCTTCAAGTGGCAGCTTTCAACCAAATGCTGTTCTGTAAATTAAATGAAATGAGGAAAAATTAAAAACAAAGTAAAACAAAACAAGCCCCCACAAAAATGCCCCAGAAAACTAGGTGACTGCTCTGCTTATTCTGTAATCCACTGTTACTGCCTAGGTGGTCCAAGAGCTCATCAGTGAAGAAAGAGGCACTAGACTTGATTTTAACATGCCACTTTTGGGGAATGACTAAGCGGGAAAAGCAAAGAGTTGTTCCATCTCTGGCTGTCAGTAGGCCATAGTGTGGCCTGAAAAAGTTTTCCTATCAAAAACTGGATTGAATGGACACACTCAGTTTGACTCACAGCAGTGATTTGTCAAGAGAACTTTTTTCTTTTTTTTTTTTTTATTTTTTTGTATTAACCTTATTGCAACTCATTGTTATATCATCTCCATCTCCTGTAAAGAGCTGACTAAAGTTAGAAGATGTTGCAGAGGTTTGCAAGTGATTGACTTCAGCTTCCAGTTGAGACAGCCTCGTCTTTTGGCATGGACAGGAGTGCTAACTTTACCTCTAATTACAAACTGTACCTCCAATTTAAAAGGTGCAGGCTGATAGGAGATTTCAGCAAAACTGCCTGTTAAAAAAAAATAGTCTCTTGATTCTTTGTGTAACTTTTTTTCTCTTTAATTATGGCGAGACTGAAATATGTTCCCTTCCAGTTTCTACATTTGCACCTCCCTCTAAGAACTTCTGCAGCACCTCTCCTGCTGTATCACCTCTCCTGCTGTAGCAGCCCCTGTAACATCACATCAGCTGCTGCCTGTCACTTCAACAAGCCCTAGACCCTGCAACCTTGACAGGAGTGTGTTTGCTGGAGTAGAAAATCTCGCAGATTCTTCCAGCATTATCTCCTTTCTTTCTGTTTTTAAACTTATTTGATCAGAATTGCTTTTTGTTTTCTCATGATGCTTCAGAACAAGAGCTGGCTGGGTGGTACAACCTGTGTCTACTTAGGCATCCATCTGTACATCCTTGCTTCCCACTGATTTGTTGCTTCTTGTCTTCTCTCCAAGCCCACCAACGTCTTGAATGAGGCCAATGTCCCTATTGCTGCTGAAACAATGGCAAAGAAAACAGGAGCAACAGAAAGGAAAAGCTACAGTGGAGCCAGTGGACCTGTGTATGACCTAATTTAATTTTTGATTTAATGTGGCCAATATGACAGTGATTTCATGGCTTTCATCCTGGCATGCTCTGTTGGTGCCTGTAGCGGTTTTATTTGTTTTGAACTTGTTCCTTGGTGTAGCTCCTGACTGCAACCGCTATGGAAGTGAGCACAAGCTCCTCCTTCACGGGCTCATTAGCACTCAGTAGTGGTCTCAGGAACCCAAAACACATACAGCCATGTATAAAGTGCCAAGCTCTTCCTCTTTATTTTTTTTAAACCCAGCTAATGATCTTTTTAGCCTAATTATGTTTAAACATAAAAGTGGCTCCTTGTCAATCAAAAGTGCCCTGATTTACCCATCTTAATCATTATTAAGGAAAATTAGCATAATTTTACTTTATTAAAATAGAGCCTGCTAATGCTGCTATCACTTAAGGCTGTACGTATAACTGGGAGAGGTACAGCTCCATCGACACAGGCACAGTTTGCTGTTTCCCAGGTTCAAGGCCATGGAGTCACTGGCCAACATCACCAGATTCCCAGTAATGCAGGAAGGATGCTGCTGGCACAGCGATACCAAGAGTCGCAGAGCAAATGCTCTGTTCTTCTGTTGGCACAGACCTCTGGAGGGGTTGTGGTCACTCTCTTCCCTACACGGAGCTTTGCCAGACTCATGTGCTCAAGTGTTGACATGCTAAGACAAAGCTTTGCTCCCTTGAACAGAGGCCACTGGCAGCTGAGGGTCATTTCAAGCTCCTTTCCTCTTCTGCCTTTGCAGACAGAGCTCTTCATAATCTTTGACACTGAGCACCCTTTGGTCTCACCAGCTCTGATGGTGGGATGTAGAAGACAGAATTGAAACAATCTTGGACAAAGAACAATAAGAATTTGCACAAACATGGAGCTGTTGCATTTTCAGGATCAATGTACTGTTACTGATGTGAAAACCTTGGATGCTATATGTCTCCTAGATAGCACTCTCCTTTAAACAATCATCTGTGTGGTTGGATCATGTTTTTGGCTCTCCGGATGAATATTCATTGAGAAGGTCATTCTTGGGTAGTCAAAATGTATAAATCTGGTTCCTAAAAGCATAGGGAATTTTTTGCTTGTTTTGGCACAGCAGAGCCAAAAATGAGGTGTGTGTCAGAAATGTTTCTGGAGAGCAATTATTTAATTTTTGAAACTGTCCTTAAAGCATTGAATGGCACCAAGAGGGGCTCTCTGGGCCACTGTTTAAGATGAAAATTGCTCTGTGTGCACCATGTCCATGAACATGTATTTTTAGCCTGTACTGAACCTTACAACTTTGGCAAAAACTTATCTCTGAAGAGGAGTGGCTTTATCAGTAGGTAGATAAAGAGCAGATACACACTTAGAAATACAGTAACTTTGGAGGTGGTGTGGGTACAGAGAAGAGTAGTATTGCCCCGATTCTCCCTTAGACCCTACCAAAAACACGACTGGGAGGGCCGAAACTCTTTAGATCTGGTGTGGAAAGTGCTCCAGTGACTGCTGTGTGGGTAATCTTTAGACAGAAGCCGTGAAGACCAGATGATGAGGCAAGAATACCAAAACTGAGTTTTGCATTCTGCACAGAAAAACAAATATTTGTCTTTTGTTGTTCTTGGAGGAGAGAAGCAATGTCAATTTTCAACTGAAAGGAAAACTCACTTTTTAACACTCTGGATAAAGAATTGTGAACTCTATTAACTTTTGGAAAATAAATTCTGTCCTTTGAGTGTCATGACACACTGTAATTTTCCTGAGGCACACTGATTTAAATCATCGTTATTAGTGGATTTTCTTTTTTTTTTCTGGTATCACTTACCACAGTGACAGATATTACAGAAAATTGTAAAACACATAGGATAACCTTAACTTTGGCAGACACATTTGTGGAGTTTCTTGAAAAATCAATTTTTTTTTTAAAGTATCTGACCTTTAATCAGACTGTATTCACAACTTAGATAGTAAGAAGTAGAGTAGCAAGAATTGGCTGCCATTACATCACGAGGACACTTCACATTCATAGCGTTGCTGGTGTTTGCAGCAACCTGCTCTACCTTGTTCTCCACAGCTCATTCTAAGACTATCTATCTGGTACATTACATCATCAAATTCACTTCCCTTTTATTAAAGAATAAAACCAGATATATATGCATGGTTTGTAACGACATAATGAGCATGCCTTGCTTTTGGATTTTGGCTGTCTAATTCTCACGTAGTCTGAGAAAACAACCAGTCATTAAAAGTTTTGAAAACAAACTCAATCCACCCTAGCAACTATGTCTTGTCTCCTTCCTTGATTATGCACCCTATCAATTTTTTTCTCTGCAAATAAAAACATACACGACAATTCTACAGTCACTCCCTGCTATTCTCTCTGACTGTGAGTCCCTGAGTAAACAAGATTTCTCATGGATGGTGTGGTGCGTTGACCCTGGCTGGACGCCAGGTACCCACCAAAGCCGCTCTATCACTCCCCTCCTCAGCTGGACAGGGGAGAGAAAATATAACAAAAGCCTCATGGGTCGAGATAAGGACAGGGAGAGATCACTCACCAATTACCGTCATGGGCAAAACAGACTCGACTTGGGGAAAATTAATTTAATTTACTACCAAGCAAATCAGAGTAGGGTAATGAGAAAATAAAAACAAATCTTAAAACACCTTCCCCCCACCCCTCCCTTCTTCCCGGGCTCAACTTCACTCCTGATTTTCCCTACCTCCTCCCCCCGAGCGGCGCAGGCTGACAGGGAATGGGGGTTGTGGTCAGTTCATCACACGTTGTCTCTGCCGCTCCTTCCTCCTCAGGGGGAGGACTCCTCACACTCTTCCCCTGCTCCAGCATGGGGTCCCTCCTACGGGAGACAGTCCTCCACAAACTTCCATTATAAAATGGAAATTTACTAATGACTAAAGCCAATCATCTTGTGTCGTGGTTTAACCTGGCAGGCAGCCAAATACCACGCAGCCGCTCACTCACTCCCCCCACCCCCAGCGGGACGGGGAGAGAATCGGAAGGGTAAGAGTGAGAAAAACTCGTGGGCTGAGATAAAGACAGTTTAATAGAACAGGGAAAAAGAAGGGAAAATAATAATGAAAATGATAATGATAAAATATACAAAATGAGTGATGCACAATGCAATTGCTCACCACCCGCGCTGACCGATAACCAAGTAGCGATCGGAACTTCCTGGATCACGCCTACCCTTCATATACTGAGCATGACGTCACATGGTATGGAATACCCCATTGGCCAGCTGGGCTGGCTGTCCTGATTATGTTCCCTCCCATCTTGTGTACCTAGCTCAGTCAGTAGGCACGGGAGCTGTCCTTGGACTAGGAGGGCACTTAGCAACAACTGAAAACATCAGTGTGTTATCAACATTCTTCTCATACTAAATCCAAAACACAGCACTAGGAAGAAATTTAACCCTATCCCAGCCGAAACCAGGACAGTATCCACCCCTTATTCCATACCATTTACGTCGTGCTTAGGTCTCACATCTTTTTTAATACATTTCAATTAACCACCACTATCTTTCTTTATATATACACACATATATATATATGCACGCACAGATATCATTCCCTCGATCTACGGACTATCCCTCTAAAATGTCCACTGAGTTCATTTAGTCCATGACTTTGGGCTCCATCTGTTATAACAGTCTTTCAGGGCCGAAGAAATGGTGTGCGGTGTTGGGCCGTTGCATCCTGAAGCCAGTTCTCATTTCGGTACTGCTGCGCTCGTCCAGTTCTATCATCGTTGCACTTCGCTCGGTTTCATTGGAGTTAGTTCATTCTTCACTAATCTGGGTGATTTTCACTGCTATACCACTGCTATATCATAGAAATAATGACATACAATATCATGTAACAGTTGACATCAAAATTCAGTTCATTGGCTATTTTCACCCAAAATCAAATCCCCTTGAGGTACACACCGGACCTCCCCATCCTTTCGCATCACCCACCAAGTGTACCCAGGTCCTTGAGCAAAAGCAATCCCACGGATGGGTTTTCCCTTGCCAGAGGCAGGAGTAACCCAGACTGTCTTCCCCAGCATATTTCTCATATGCACGACAGGGACTTTATCTCCATCTACAGTACGTAAGAGTCTTGATTGGGCAGGGCCAGCTCGATTGGCAGATCCCCTGGTATTGACTAACCAGGTGGCCTTTGCTAAATGTGTGTCCCAATGTTTGAATGTCCCACCACCCATTGCTCTCAGCGTAGTTTTTAGCAGTCCATTGTATCGTTCGATTTTCCCAGAGGCTGGTGCATGGTAGGGGATGTGATAGACCCACTCAATGCCATGCTCTTTGGCCCAGGTGTCTATGAGGGCGTTTCGGAAGTGAGTCCCGTTGTCTGACTCAATTCTTTCTGGGGTGCCATGTCGCCACAGGACTTGCTTTTCAAGGCCCAGGATGGTGTTCCGGGCAGTGGCATGGGGCACAGGGTATGTTTCTAGCCAGCCGGTGGTTGCTTCCACCATGGTGAGCACATAGCGCTTACCGTGTCGGGTTTGTGGGAGTGTGATATAATCAATCTGCCAGGCCTCCCCATATTTATATTTCAACCATCGTCCCCCATACCAAAGAGGCTTTACTCGCTTGGCTTGTTTGATTGCAGCGCACGTTTCACACTCATGGATAACCTGTGCAATAGCGTCCATGGTTAAGTCCACCCCTCGATCACGAGCCCATCTATATGTTGCATCTCTTCCTTGATGGCCTGAGGCGTCATGGGCCCACCGAGCTATAAATAGTTCACCCTTATGTTGCCAGTCCAAATCCACCTGAGCCACTTCAATCTTAGCAGCCTGGTCCACCTGCTCGTTATTTTGATGTTCCTCAGTAGCCCGACTCTTGGGTACGTGAGCATCTACATGACGTACTTTTACAGTCAGGTTCTCTACCCGGGCAGCAATATCTTGCCACAACGCGGCAGCCCAGATGGGTTTACCTCTGCGCTGCCAGTTGTTCTGCTTCCACTGCTGCAACCACTCCCACAGGGCATTTGCCACCATCCATGAGTCAGTATAGAGATAAAGTACTGGCCATTTTTCTCGTTTGGCAATGTCCAAGGCCAGCTGGATGGCTTTCACCTCTGCAAACTGGCTCGATTCACCTTCTCCTTCAGCAGTTTCTGCAACTTGGCGTATAGGACTCCATACAGCAGCTTTCCATCTCCGATGTTTTCCCACAAGGCGACAGGACCCATCAGTGAACAGGGCATATTGCTTCTCGTTTTCTGGTAGTTTATTATACAGTGGGGCTTCTTCAGCACGTATCACCTCCTCCTCTGGGGATATTCCAAAATCTTTGCCTTCTGGCCAGTTCGTGATCACCTCCAAGATTCCTGGGCGACTGGGGTTTCCTATTCGGGCCCGTTGTGTGATCAGCGCGACCCACTTACTCCACGTAGCATCGGTTGCATGATGTGTAGAGGGGACCCTCCCTTTGAACATCCAGCCCAGCACCGGCAGTCGGGGTGCCAGGAGGAGCTGTGCTTCAGTACCAACCACTTCCGAAGCAGCTCGAACCCCTTCATATGCTGCCAATATCTCCTTCTCAGTTGGAGTGTAGCGGGCCTCGGATCCTCTGTATCCCCGACTCCAGAACCCTAAGGGTCGACCTCGAGTCTCCCCTGGTGCTTTCTGCCAGAGGCTCCAGGTAGGACCATTCTCCCCGGCTGCGGTGTAGAGCACATTCTTCACATCTTGTCCTGCCCGGACTGGCCCAAGGGCTACTGCATGAACTATCTCCTGTTTAATTTGTTCAAAGGCTTGTCGTTGCTCAGGGCCCCATTTGAAGTCGTTCTTCTTCCTGGTCACTTGATAGAGAGGGCTTACGATCTGACTGTAATTTGGAATATGCATTCTCCAAAAACCCACAACGCCTAAGAAAGCTTGCGTTTCCTTTTTGTTAGTTGGTGGGGACATGGCTGTTATTTTATTGATCACATCTGTTGGGATCTGACGACGTCCATCTTGCCATTTTATTCCTAAAAACTGGATCTCCTGTGCAGGTCCCTTGACCTTACTTTGTTTTATGGCAAAACCAGATTTCAGAAGGATTTGAATTATTTTCTTCCCTTTCTCAAAAACTTCTTCTGCTGTGTTGCCCCATACGATGATGTCGTCAATGTACTGCAGGTGTTCTGGAGCCTCACCCTGTTCCAGTGCGGTGTGGATCAGTCCATGGGAAATGGTAGGGCTGTGTTTCCACCCCTGGGGCAGTCGGTTCCAGGAGTACTGGACGCCCCTCCAAGTGAAAGCAAACTGTGGCCTGCACTCTGCCGCCAAAGGGATGGAGAAGAAGGCATTAGCAATGTCAATGGTGGCGTACCACTTGGCTGCCTTTGACTCCAGTTCGTATTGAAGTTCTAGCATGTCCGGCACGGCAGCACTCAGCGGTGGCGTGACTTCGTTCAGGCCACGGTAGTCTACTGTTAGCCTCCACTCTCCATTAGACTTTCGCACTGGCCATATGGGACTGTTGAAGGGTGAGCGAGTCTTGCTGATCACTCCTTGGCTCTCCAGTCGACGAATCAGCTCATGGATGGGGATCAGAGAGTCTCGGTTGGTGCGGTATTGCCGCCGGTGCACTGTTGTGGTAGCGATTGGTACCTGTTGTTCTTCAACCCTCAGCAACCCCACAACAGAAGGATCCTGTGAGAGACCAGGCAAGGTGGACAGCTGTTTAATTTCCTCCGTCTCCAGGGCAGCTACACCAAAAGCCCACCGGTACCCTTTTGGGTCCTTGAAATACCCTCTCCTGAGATAGTCTATGCCAAGGATGCACGGAGCCTCTGGGCCAGTCACAATGGGGTGCTTCTGCCACTCATTCCCGGTCAGGCTCACTTCGGCCTCCAATACAGTTAACTCTTGGGATCCCCCTGTCACTCCAGAAATACAAATGGGTTCTGCCCCTTTATGGTTTGATGGCATCAGGGTGCACTGTGCACCGGTGTCTACTAGAGCCTTATACTCCTGTGGGTCTGATGTGCCAGGCCATCGAATCCACACAGTCCAGTAAACCCGGTTGTCCCTTTCCTCCACCTGGCTGGAGGCAGGGCCCCTCTAGTTCTGGTCATAGTATCCATCTCTCACTTCTTGCAAACGTGAGTCAAGAATTTCTTCATTGCAATTACAATCCAAAGTAAGATCAGCCCTTCTACTCTGCCTGGGGAACTGTTCACTGGAAACTGGACCGTCGTGAGACAGGTTTTTCCTGACAACTGGAGCAGCATTTTTCCTGGGAGAACCCCCTTGTGTGATTGTTTTTCCTTGCAACTCACGTACACGTGCCTCTAGGACGAAGGTAGGTTTTCCATCCCACTGCCTCATGTCCTCTCCATGGTCACGCAGGTAAAACCACAGGGTGCCCCGTGGTGTGTACTTTCTATATCCTCTCTCTTGAGGAGAAAAACGCTGACTCCTAATGGCTGAGATACTGGTCCGTACAGGTGGAGAATAAGACATATCCTCTTTGAGTTGCTGGACCTCCCGGGACAGTTTCTCCACAGCCGAGACAAGGGAGGAGGAGATAGTTTCTTCAAAATCCCGAAGTCTGCTAACCACCTCATCCACCGTTGGTGCTTCTTCCTCTTTCCAGCACAGTACTGCCAACGAACTGGCATACGATGCTGGTGCACTCCGTACCAACTTCCGCCACATGGGTCGGGTGCACTGGACGTCATCTGGATCTTTGGGTGTTCGGGGGTCATCCAGGTCACTATAAACCACCTCCAGCACGCCTAGTTCTCTCAGGTACTGGATACCTCTCTCCATAGTGGTCCATTTGCCTAGGCGATATATAACATCTTCCTTGAAGGGATACCTTTCCTTCACGCCTGACAGCAGTCGCCTCCAGAGGCTGAGGACCTGTGTCCCTTTTCCAATTGCTTTGTCAATACCTGCTTCCCTAGCAAGGGATCCCAGCTGTTTGGCCTCCTTCCCCTCTAATTCCAAGCTACTGGCCCCATTATCCCAGCATCGGAGCAGCCAGGTAACAATATGCTCGCCTGGACGACGGCCGAAATCTTTCCGCATATCTCGCAACTCATTCAGGGATAAGGATCGGGTGGTTTCCGTCTCGTTTATGAGTTCTTCCTCTTCCTCCTCCCCTCCTCGTGATGGCCCTGGTTTTCCATCATCCTTTTCTACACGACCTGACTTCCGCTTCAAAGATTTCTTCTTCTGTACAGGGGCGATGGATACCAGCGACGGTTGGTCCTCTGGTTCAGCTGTAGTACCCGTCGCAAGGGTTTGGGTAGCTGCAGTGCCTGTCGCGGGGGTTGGAGTATTTGTAGTGACTGTTGCCGGGGTTTGAGTGGCTGCAGTGCCTGTTGCGGGGGTTGGAGTAACTGTAGTGACTGTTGCTGGGGTCTGAGTAGCCATAGTGGTTGTTGTGGGGGTTGAAGTAGCCACGGTGCCTGTCACAGGGATTTGAGTAGCCACAGTGGTTGTCGTGCGGGTTGAAGGAGCTACAGTGCCTGTCGTGGGGGTTTGAGTAGTCACTGTATCTGTTGCTGGGGTTGATCTCTGGACAGTATTCCTGAAGAGTTGTTTAACTCTAAACAAGGCCTGAACCACATTCAGAAGACATAGCAATATGATCATGCTTGTTTGAACATCCCAAGGATATTCAAAATTCTCAGGGAATATTGTGGACGTCTTCATGAAGAGGATAGAAGAAAAAGGAGTTTCTGAAGATATGGAGGGGAAGGTGAACAAGTGGGAGAAAGTGTCCCATCTTGTCTCCCCCCTAAATTCATCCTCTGAGGTGAAGACGTAAGAAGTGTAATTATTAATAGTTTCCAAAAGATAGCTCCCAAAGAACAGGAATGATGGCAGTGCTGAGTACAGGCTCGTGACCAATAATTTTATCATAACATAAAGCCAGGTCACACAGTATAGCAAAGCAATGACCTTAATCCATTTCCCAGAGATGACCAACCCCACATAAAAACTGATAATCAGCAGTATAGACAGCCAGTAAGGTGCTACATACCACAACTGCAAGAACAGATCCAAAAACTCCGAGAGCAAATAAATCAACATTGTGAACATCGAGTACTAAACTGATATAATGAATGCTTATAACAAATTTGTTTTAACCCGTTCGGGTCAGATGTGTCGTTATCTCAACCCTTCGAGCCCCACGTTGGGCGCCAAAAAAGACTGTCGTGGTTTAACCTGGCAGGCAGCCAAATACCACGCAGCCGCTCACTCACTCCCCCCACCCCCAGCGGGACGGGGAGAGAATCGGAAGGGTAAGAGTGAGAAAAACTCGTGGGCTGAGATAAAGACAGTTTAATAGAACAGGGAAAAAGAAGGGAAAATAATAATGAAAATGATAATGATAAAATATACAAAATGAGTGATGCACAATGCAATTGCTCACCACCCGCGCTGACCGATAACCAAGTAGCGATCGGAACTTCCTGGATCACGCCTACCCTTCATATACTGAGCATGACGTCACATGGTATGGAATACCCCATTAGCCAGCTGGGCTGGCTGTCCTGATTATGTTCCCTCCCATCTTGTGTACCTAGCTCAGTCAGTAGGCACGGGAGCTGTCCTTGGACTAGGAGGGCACTTAGCAACAACTGAAAACATCAGTGTGTTATCAACATTCTTCTCATACTAAATCCAAAACACAGCACTAGGAAGAAATTTAACCCTATCCCAGCCGAAACCAGGACATCTTGCAAACCTATAAACAGCGGTACCAAGCGAGACCCTTTGAGCTCTCCTGGACCGCAGCGAGCTGCATCCAGAATCTCCCTCTGAGTGGGACGCTTCTCAGAGTCCGCAAACTCGAATTTGCGATACTCGGAGGATCACCGAGATTTTGGGCTGAGACACTCCTCGGGGCTCAACTCTTTGCCCGTTGGGAAATGCAAAAGCATTTAATGTGAGTATTTCACGGGACTCAAGGGGAATTTTTAACAGGTATACCTTTATAAATTAACTTGTGAACGTCCAGGTGGCGTAGCAGGTCGTTAACTGCTTCCTCTTGGATTATGGGGGGTTTATCCTGCTCACTGTCCCTGTCTTCCAGCTCAGGGGGCTGAATACCCTGAGGATAACTGGTTCTTCTCACAGAAGCCACCCCCGTAGCCCCTCCGCTACCAAAACCTTGCCACACAAACCCAATACAGCCACACATTTTCCTTGAGAGTCTTTTAACCCCTTCATCCATTGAAGTAAATAAAATTTCCATTTCAGGCTTATGTCTTTGCTCTGATAGATAGCATCCCTGGTTATTTGCCTTCCTTGCAGTCAATGCAAGCAAGTAGTTCATTCTGGCACGCTGACCGCATACCCTTTACCAGATAAATTGCTCTTTCATAAAGGATTTTTAACTGCTTAGAACTTTGTCCAGCAAAAGCCATAGTAAATTGGAAGGAAATCTTATTCCTCATATGTGATGCCAACATTATGCAACTATTAGAAGAAGGACATTGATATTTTACTTGACCTTACGGACTCCTGGCAACTTCTGACTCTGAAGCATGACAAAAAGCTCCAAAGTATTCTCAGATGTTGGTATAAAACCAGTATAATTCTATGTACAGCTGATTCTTCACAGAGGCTATGAGGGAGCATATGGCGTCATGCCCATCAAAACCTTTTTGCAAACCTATAGTGTATTCTCTGGTGCAGGAATTAAGATTGCTCTAACACTGCACTACTGTCCTATGTCCAAAATGTCTTCCAGAAATGTTGGGACCAAAGCAAACACTCTTCCCCTCATGCTGCCTGCAATTATTTCTTTACCCAAAAGCACAGGAGAAAGGGGACCTTCAATTCATTATTTACATGGGCTCTGCTGTATAAGCATAGCCATCAAACTGAGACTTTTTTCATTACTCCCCCCTCCTCCTTTTTTTAAGACGCTTGTCTAACATTATTTTCTGACAAGTTTGAAAAACTATGAATTTTAAGTACAACTAAGCACCATGTTCACAGCAGGTTCTAAGGACACATATTGCCAATGACATTATAAGAGAGAACAGCACTTTTGCCATGTGCAAGCACAGAACACCATGTAACCTCAGCCAAAGGTAGCTGCTGATAGTAGCCAAAAGACCTCATTTGCCCTTTGTTGCCTCTGTTTCCAATGTTCATTTCTAGCAGTAACTGAATTTTGAGTCGGTTACTCAATGCCTGTGAAAGAATAAATCATTGAATATGTTCATATGTCATAACAAAAATATCCTTGTAGTCTGAAATTGTCCACATGTGGTCATAAACTGAGTTATACTTCACATGGAGCAGGAACAGCACAACAAAAGAAAATCTATGTTTATCAAAAAAATCTTAAACCCACTCTACCCAGACCAAAACATTATTTTTCAAGCAGAGATTTACATGAAATGCTTTAGAACCAGAACATAGAAACCCAGCCTTGAAGAACATTTTCCAGTTGCAGGTTAAGTTCAGAACTAGAGGAGTGGTTACAAGAATTAAGGTCCTCTAAGAGAATGGACATTTCTGCTACAGCTGTCCAGCCGACTGGCTTACAGACAGCTCTCTGGGAAATACCAGATCTCCCCACAAATGAGGAGAAAAATAATTGTAGTTTTCCTTGAGACATTTGATTAAGCAAGTTTTCAGGCCACAAAGCTAGTGTAAATTGCCTTGGCATGGAAATGGAGGGTGGCAGCTTGCACTATTTGGCAACGTGGGTTGAGTAGTGTATTGCTAGGTACCAGGTACAGAGACCTGCCCAGATCTGAGAGATCTGTCTGCCCTCATATAGGCTACCCAGGAGAAATGGAGCTAGGAATTCCTGTTTTAATGTTTTTAATGGGGAAAAGAAAATCAGGTGAGGTGGGGTTTTTTTTTGCAAAACTGATTTTTTTCCATGGAACTTCCCTATTTTTCAGAGCTGCATTTTTTGGGAGGAGTGGGGAGGGATTACTTCCAGAGAAAAATTCCCTGCTTTGCTAATAAATTATATCCAAGTAATGTGTGATCCCACCACAGATGTATCAGCTTTAGAAAAGAATGTGTGAGGATATCATGTTGTTCAGCTATTTTAAGACTTCCAGTATTACAAAGCCATCCTACTTATAAAAAAGCATGTGCAGACACAACCTCATTTTTTGCAACGGAGCCCACATCTAAAGAGAAAGCTGAATCAAAGAGCGCAAATATAAAACCAACCTGCATCATTTCAAATAGATTCTACACTAAAGACCTAATCTTATTTGTACCACTGTGAGTACACTGAAATCAGTCAAATTATACAGATATAAAATGAGGAGATGGAGAACCGGACCATAGAAATCCTTGTCCCTCACAATATATTATGTTCTTTTGCTTAAATACTATACTCTTCTGGTAGGCAATACACAAACAGAGCTAATTTTATGTGGGAGTGGCTGCTATTATATTCTCTGATATATAACAATCAGAGACTAACATAGCAGCTCAGCTGACAGGCAGAACAGGTTTCAGTATGCTATTCCAGACCTTTCTGCCACAAAATTGTGAAACGAAGGAAAAACATGAAGAAACCAAGTTCTCCTGTCGTGCGATTTCAGTTCTCAATCCTGACATAAAACATGATCTCTCCATTCACTTTTGGAACTTTTGCCAAAAGCCTGCAGATCTTATGGTCCTTCTGAGCGTGTGCAAGAATCCACTTACCAAATGTTTTCTGCAGGATAGGGCTTTAGATTTTACCCAGAAGGATAATCTTTAATGTGTGTGCCCATCCTTGCTGAATATAGCTCACACAGAGCAACACAGAGATTAGCAATGCATCAAGTTAGACTATAGTCTTGAGCAATTCCTGATTACAGAATACTTCTAAGATTCGGTACAGCTTATTTTGCTACACATTGTTGCCCAAAGCTCCCAGTCATTTGGGCATAAAACCCTTTATCCATAAAGTGTGGGTTCAAAGCATGTTCCCATGGGCATGTTGGCCTGGGACAATGGAAGTGATGCATTCTGAGCAGTGACCTGACTGCTGATTTTTCATCATGAAGACGGCCAAGCCCATGCACCTGTCCTTGGGTTTGGATTGGGGATGTTTACAACATAAACTGTGGCAGATGCGAGCCAGCTCTGACCATGCTCCAAGCCTGAAAAGGGTAATGTAACCATGTTATCATTGCACCAAGCTCAAGGTAATATACCCTGCCATTGCATTTTGTCTCTCTCAGCAGGTTTAATTAGCTTGGCCTCAAGTGCTGTACTGATGTGGTCTGTACTTGGCTTCCTCTGGTACCAGTGGACATAAGCATCCCACGCTTCCCAGGCCCTGCCTGTGCTGGTCCTCTTATGGCCCCACTTCACACCCACCCTCTGCATTTCCCAGCCAGTCAGGTAACACCAGCTCGGCATTCACCCTACAACACCGTGTAGCCTCTTCACAATTTATTCTAGCTCTACTAGGCAGCTTACCAGGCCGCCTGGCAAAGCAGCTGGGGGAAGGCAGTTCCTGGGCTAATGTGGACACACAGCAAATGGAGAGCATTGCTGGTGACTGCCTTCCTCCTGCTGGCTCTGAGGCATCGGATGAGGTCTTTGTCTCCCCGCTGATCCCGGGGCCCATGGCCTGCCCTTGGGCAGCCAGTGCAATGGAGACAGGAACCAGGACACAGCCTCAGCACACAGAGCAACCTCTGAAGCATGGCAGCAATGAATGAATGCACAAGGAGGAAGCTTTCCACTGGCAAGAGGGAAGGGAAAATTCCCCAAGGCAGTGTCATCTCTGCTTACTCTTCAACATAAGGCAGCAAATAACAGGCTCAAGTCTTTTCCATTCCAGGACTTATTTTACTTGCCTTCATTGCAATTTGGTTAACAATCAATTGCAGATTAACTTTTTATGTGGATTGAAAGAATGGGAATTTCAGGCCTGTACCTACATGAACTTTATATAGTCAAATATTTATTCGTAGTAAGGTAGCACACATGTTCACAGAGCCTGCTGTCCACAACTCATTTCAGCCTTACTCAAGGGGAAACTAAGATGCAATTGCATAGAATTGTGCTATCCATGTTTTTCCTTCCAGTTTCTAGATTTATAAAACAGAAGACCAGGAAACCACACTCAAGGATCTAGGCTGCTCATTTATAAAACACTAACCATAAAATTTCATTCAATTACCCTGTATTGAACGCAACAACATGCATCTGACTAAAGCATAACATTTTCTAGCTGAAGCTTACCTCCTATAAAAATGAACAGTATTGTTTTAAAGGAATGAAATTTTCCACTCTCACCTTCTTCATTTATTCTATTGCTATTTGCTTTCCATGACAAAAGCATGCAATATACATGCAAATGAAAATTACTTGAAGATACTTACAAAATTTAAATAAATCACTTCTCAGCCCTCTTTTGCTAAGTTAAGTAGACTGAGTTATTTTAAATTGTTCACTGACAGGCTGTTCCTCCAGCCCTGCAATGGCTTTTGTAGCCATTATCATCACCATCTTCAAATTTGTTCTGAGTTTTAGGTGGACTTTGGACATGCATACCATATTGCAGCATTGGTCCCCCTTCTCCCTTCCCTCCTTGTCTTCATTGCTCTTCTGACGACAGCATCAGCCTCCCTTACCACAAGGCTGCAGTGGGAGGGCATGGCAAGACTCACTGCTTTGGATTTCCTATTCAAGGGACAGCCTTCATTGCCTGATTCTGAACAGACAAGTTTGTATTTGACTGTATTAGCAAACTGTGTGTAAATAGGCCTCCTTTACTGAGACATCCTGATTCCTCCCTCCAGCTCCTATGTCCTCATCATTGATTAAAACTCTGCCAATCTTCATAACATAAAATCACTGCTAATTACAATATGAGAATATTTGCATCTAGATCATTGATGAAAACACAGAATAGTGTAAGGCTTTGCAATAATCTAGGGCATGGAACATGCTAGAAATACATCCGTTTGGTGGGGCTTCCCTTTTGGTCCAACTTTTAATCCACGTAGTACTTGCTTTACTGATATCATAGTGTGCTACTTTTAAATTAGGATATTATGCAGTACTAATACTGACATTATATTTTTATGCATTTTAATGAAACAGAGTCAAATTAGGTTTTCTTGACATGATTCATTTCTTCCAAAATCATGGTGACTGCCATTAAATATGTTCCCTATCCTTTAATCTCTTTATCATTGAACCTCCATATTTTCTTTTTCCTTGCAAGGGATGACAAGACAATAGACTTATAAGTTACACTGGACATTACACTTGACTTTTCCAAATTTTAGTACTCTTTCAGACTTCCAGCATATACTAGCTCCACAATTACTAAGAGATGACTTCTTCATAACTATAAAGAACATTTTACACCAGTCAAGTAAAGACCAGCCAAGCCAGGATTTTCAGAAGTCTTGGCCTAATTTATCTAGAACGGCCTATTTAGAACAACAGAAAAAGAAATAGTTTCCTAACACACGTTCTTCAGACATCCTCGCTGCCAATAAATTGTAAGGCACTTTTCTACCTCTTTATGACCTGAATACATCATCCTGATTCTTTCCAAACAGAACAAAAATACCAAAACCTCAAAACACAAGAGAAAAGGAAAAATCATGTGTGATTTTAATATATTCTTCACAGATGCTGACTCTTCAGCCACTTGTAAATTGAGGGAAGCAATAAAGAAAAAAACCACCATCGCATCAATAAGTTAGGAATTTAAGTTATGATTCTCTTTTTATTGAAATACAAAGCAACTACACTGAGGTTAATGGAGCTGTGAAAATATAAAGTGAATGCAAACAAGTTCACAAAAATTAGACCCTAAGTTTAGATTTGCCATGCGTACTCCTTTTATTATTCTCTCTTTGCCCAAAAATCCAAGCAAGAAAGGGGTTTTGTTTGCTCAAAACTTGTGCAAATTGAACTTTGGACTTAGCACATAGTTCATTGGAAAATTATTTCTCCCACATGGAAGTAGGAATAGTTTCTTTTCTAAAGCTACAAACTGAAACCCACTAGCAAGTTGGGATGCAATTAGGATTTATGGTTGGCATCAGCATTGGCCCAAATCAAGTCTCTTCAAGGGAAGAGAGTCTCTTTGAGGACAATATTTAGATTCATTGTGTGTTCATTGTGTTACCAGCCACAAAAGCAGGTTTAAGTTCAATGGATCAGATTAAGCAAGGATTTTACTACAGCTATCCAGGTACATCACCTGCTACTAGAACCACAGACATATTACATCCAAAATGTATTAAGAGATGCATGGCACAAACCAGAAAGAATTATAGAAGATGACACTAATTCGTGTTGCAAGTGTGTTTATTAGATATACGGAGTGAGACTTACTACCTTTTAGACCATAATCACTTGCACTATTTCTGCAAAATCTTCAACAAGAGTCCTGGAACTGATGCATTTCTGTGAGATACACTTTCTATGCAAAACAGCTATATTTAGTACGATGCACAATGCCAGCCAAATTTTTACACGGAGATGATTCAATAAGCCAGATAGATAGGGATCTGAACACACCTTACACAGATGCAATTACTTCATGAGACAAGAGCAGATTCATTTTAAAACTCACCCTACCTGTACTATCTCAGTAGACCAAACTTCATACAGGCCACTCCTCCACCAATCCCCAAAAAAAACAGTTTCGCACGCTTTAATGCTCCCATTCCCTGCACAGAGGGTGCGTGCAACCTCTGCAGGCCGTTCCTGTGCAGGCAAGGGCCGGTCTCCCAGGGCAGCCTGTGCTCTGCCCGCATGTGGCTGCAGCAGACAAGCCACACCTGAGCAGCCCTTTTTTTCATCTGGAAAACCCTAGCGGCACAGGCTGTGCAAGCCTTTGGCATCCAGAGCACAAACAAAGAAGTTTGCATCCAAGGAGCTTCCCTGCCACCAGTAGCTCTGCAGAGGCCTTTTACCCAGATCAGTATTTCCATATCAATAGCTCCAGCTACAGCCATAGACACATGGAAGCCCCATATTGGCACCTCTGATCACTATATAAACCATCATGTATGTTAGGGAGTGTTTCGATTGTCTAGAGATCAACGATTGCGATGATAAGGTCGAGTGCTTGTGGGTAAGGATGAGGGGGAAGGCCAACAAGGCAGATATCCTGCTGGGAGTCTGTTATAGACCACCCAACCAGGATGAAGAGGCGGATGAAGCATTCTACAAGAGGCTGGCAGAAGTCTCACAGTCGCTAGCCCTTGTTCTCATGGGGGACTTCAACTTTCCGGATGTCTGCTGGAAATAAAACATGGCAGAGAGGAAACAGTCGAGGAGGTTCCTGGAGTGTGTGGAGGATAACTTCCTGGCACAGCTGGTAAGCGAGCCTACTAGGGGACGTGCCTCACTCGACCTGCTATTTACAAACAGAGAAGGACGGGTGGGAGATGTGGTGGTCGGAGGCCAGCTTGGGCTTAGCAACCATGAAATGGTAGAATTCTCGATTCTTGGTGAAGTAAGGAGGGGGGTCAGCAAAACCGCTACCATGGATTCTGGAGGGCGGACTTTGGCCTGCTCAGGACACTGGTCGAGAGAGTCCCTTGGGAGACAGTCCTGAAGGGCAAAGGGGTCCAGGAAGGCTGGACGTTCTTCAAGAAGGAAGTCTTAAAGGCGCAGGAGCGGGCTGTCCCCATGTGCCATAAGAAGAACGGGCGGGGAAGACGACCAGCCTGGCTGAATGGGGAGCTCTTGCTGGGACTCAGGAAAAAAAGGAGAGTTTAACACTTGTGGAAGAAGGGGCAGGCAACTCAAGAAGAGTACAGGGTTCTTGTTAGGTCACGCAGAGAGAAAATTAGAAAGGCAAAAGCCCAGCTAGAACGCAATCTAGCCACTGTTGTAAGAGACAACAAAAAATCTTTTTACAAATATATTAATGACAAAAAGAGAGCCAAGGAGAATCTCCATCCTTTATTGGATGCGGGGGGGAACATTGCCACCGAGGACAAGGATAAGGCTGAGGTACTTAATGCCTTCTTTGCCTCAGTCTTTAATAGTCAGAGCAGATATCCTCAGGGTATTCAGCCCCCTGAGCTGGAAGACAGGGACGGCGAGCAGGATAAACCCCCCATAATCCCAGAGGAAGCAGTTAACAACCTGCTATGCCACCTGGATGCTCACAAGTCTATGGGGCCGGATGGGATCCACCTGAGGGTACTGAGGGAGCTGGCGGAGGAGCTTGCCAAGCCACTCTCCATCATTTACCAGCAGTCCTGGTTAACAGGGGAGGTCCCGGACGACTGGAGGCTTGCCAATGTGACGCCCATCTACAAGAAGGGCCGGAAGGAGGATCCGGGGAACTACAGGCCGGTCAGCCTGACCTCGGTGTCGGGGAAGATCATGGAGCGGTTCGTTTTGAGGGCGCTCACGAGCCATGTCCGGGACAACCAGGGGATCAGGCCCAGCCAACATGGGTTCATGGAAGGCAGGTCCTGCTTGACCAACCTGATCTCCTTCTATGATCAGGTGACCCACCTAGTGGATGAGGGAAAGGCTGTGGATGTGGTCTACTTGGACTTCAGTAAGGCCTTTGACACTGTCTCCCACGGCATTCTCCTAGAGAAGCTGGCGGCTCACAGCCTAGACAGGTACACTCTTTGCTGGGTAAAAAACTGGCTGGATGGCCAGGCTCAGAGAGTTGTGGTGAATGGAGTTAAATCCAGTTGGCGGCCGGTCACAAGTGGTGTTCCCCAGGGCTCAGTTTTGGGGCTGGTCTTGTTCAATATCTTTATTAATGATCTGGATGAGGGGATTGAGTGCTCCCTCAGTAAGTTTGCAGACGACACCAAGCTGGGTGGGAGTGTTGATCTGCTCGAGGGTAGGAAGGCTCTGCAGAGGGACCTGGACAGGCTGGATCGATGGGCCGAGGCCAACTGTATGAGGTTCAACAAGGCCAAGTGCCGGGTCCTGCACTTGGGCCACAACAACCCCATGCAACGCTACAGGCTTGGGGAAGAGTGGCTGGAAAGCTGCCCAGAGGAAAAGGACCTGGGGGTGCTGATTGACAGCCAGCTGAACATGAGCCGGCAGTATGCCCAGGTGGCCAAGAAGGCCAACGGCATCCTGGCCTGTATCAGAAATAGTGTGGCCAGCAGGAGTAGGGAAATGATCGTGCCCCTGTACTCGGCACTGGTGAGGCCGCACTTCGAATCCTGTGTTCCGTTTTGGGCCCCTCACTACAAGAAGGACATTGAGGTGCTGGAGCGTATCCAGAGAAGGGCAATGAAGCTGGTGAAGGGCCTGGAGCACAAGTCTTATGAGGAATGGCTGAGGGAACTGGGGTTGTTTAGCCTGGAGAAGAGGAGGCTGAGGGGAGACCTCTTCGTGCTCTACAACTACCTGGAAGGAGGTTGTAGCGAGGTGGGTGTTGGTCTCTTCTCCCAAGTAACTAGCAATAGGACGAGAGGAAATGGCCTCAAGTTGCGCCAAGGGAGGTTTAGATTGGACATTAGGAGAAATTTCTTTACTGAAAGAGTGGTCAGGCCTTGGAACAGGCTGCCCAGGGAAGTGGTGGAGTCACCATCCCTGGAAGTATTTAAAAGACGTGTAGATGAGGCCCTTAGGGACATGGTTTAGCGGGCATGGTGGTGTTGGGTTGATGGTTGGACTTGATGATCTTAGAGGTCTTTTCCAACCTTAATGATTCTATGATTCTATGTTTCTATCATCTGTAATCACAGCTCAAAACTGTTGCAGCCGCATGGTGCAAGTTTCTGAATTGGTGCAAACTCACTCTTGCCAATGCAAATTTGTTCCGAAACTTCTGGAGGGATAACTTTGCCCCCCAAACACCTTGCTAGGTCAGGTATAACCTCTGTTCCCACACCAGCAAACAGCCAGTACAGACTGCGTTACGCACACTTGCTAATGCAACAGCAATACAGTTGTGTGCTTACTCCTGTTTCAGAGCCCATCTGGCTGCCAGGCGCTCAGAAACGCACAGGTTAGTATAAACAAATATTGAACTACTGGCACTCCCCAAGCTGCTGTAAAACCACAACCTTCTTCCTTACTATGGGTCCATGACTTCTAAAACAGATGTTTCACCTGATTTCTCTCATTCCTCTGCTGACATAAACAACAAAGTTTCCATGAGAGTGAAAGACAGCAAGATTTTTTCCATTTAATGGCAGCCTTTGCACACCATATGGTCTAACAGTCGTGTATAACATCTCAATCTACAGCATCATTTGAAAATATGGCAGATGTGAAATTTACTGCAATTCTTCCAGCAGGTCTGCATGGCTAGATTAATTCTACATTCGTTTTCACTGATATTTCAACAGTTTTGAAAAATCATAACTTCATAGTTTTAGGTGTGAAAAAACTTGTGAATGGGGAAAAAGAAAGCAGGGGTGCTTTAAAAAGTGAAAAATTACTCACAGATAACTTCTCTCATTCCCCCCCCCCAGGAAAAAATAGGAAAAGAAAAATAAATGGAAAGTTATTTCCCCTTCCCTCACCCCTACCTCTCACTTTCCACACACACTTTATCTTCCTTCTCTCTACATTGCCTTCCAGATTAAAATAGTCTTGAAATGTTTTCCTTCTCACTTTTAGGTCATTTTTGTTTAGTAGGGGAGAAGAAAAAAATTTAAAAGGCAATGAAAGCCATTCTCAGAATCCAAAAAATTTTGCAAATTAAAACTCTTTTAGACAAGGCATTTTTCTTCAGAATTTCTAGAGAGGCACAGAGTAGTCTTTCAAAAAAAAACAGAAAATAAGGGGTTTTTTTACTCTCACTCAACTAGGCCTATTCCTTCAACAACTCAGCAAAAAATGCTCTGCAAGTTACAGAGCGAGGCTTCGTTTAAATAAATAGGACTTTGGGGGACACCGGACAGGAAAGTTCCTCTAAGGTAGAATTACCATAGGCAATTAACCATAAAAAACAATACCTAGGTTATAAAGACAAAAAATATTTTACCAGTGACTTGCATTGGACAAGACTTAAGTGCTGAAAAAAAGCCCCTTCCATTAATGAAGAAGCTATTTCAATAGTTAAAACAATCTGGCAAAGATGTCTGGGATGTCTCATGTGCTGTGACCCTTCCTGCAGACGTCTCAGCTGCCGCAAAAGCTCACTGCTCTGCCACCCGCTACCGCACTGCTCAGGCAGAGCACACGGCAGCCTTAGTGAACTGCAGAGGTTTCAGTGCCTTTGTAACCAGGGTATACATTCTCTGCAGGCACTTTCATCACTGTTTCTCTGGAAAATTGCTTTTCCAGCTGCAGTGATATTGAACTAATAATTTCAATTAGAAACTCTAACAACTTCTCCACTTCTCTCCCTTGTCCTCCACTTCCTTACAATCCACCTGTTTTGGGTTTGCGTGGCAAGGTTTTGGTAGCAGGGGGGCTACAGGGGTGGCTTCTGTGAGAAGATGCCAGAAGCTTCTCCCATGTCCGACAGAGCCAGTTCCAGCCGGCTCCAAGACGGACCCACCGCTGGCCAAAGCTGAGCCAATCAGCGACAGTGGTAGCGCCTCTGTGATAACATATTTAAGAAGAGGGAAAAAATGCTGCACAACAGCAGCCGGGAGAGAGGAATGAGAATATGTGAGAGAAACAACCCTGCAGACACCAAGGTCAGTGAAGAAGGAGGGGGAGGAGGTGCTCCAGGTGCCGGAGCAGAGATTCCCCTGCAGCCTGTGATGAAGACCATGGTGAGGCAGGCTGTCCCCCTGCAGCCCATGGAGGTCCACGGTGGAGCAGATATCCACCTGCAGCCCGTGGAGGACCCCACGCCGGAGCAGGTGGATGTGCCCCGAAGGAGGCTGCGACCCCATGGAGAGCCCACGCTGGAGCAGGCTCCTGGCAGGACCTGTGAACTCATGGAGAGAGGATCCCACGCTGGAGCAGGTTTTCTGCAGGACTTGTGACTGCACCCCATGGAAAGGACCCACGCTGGAGCAGTTCGTGAAGAACTGCAGCCTGTGGGAAGGACCCACGTTGGAGAAGTTCGTGGAGGACTGTCTCCCATGGGAGGGACCCCACGCTGGAGCAGGGGAAGAGTGTGAGGAGTCCTCCCCCTGAGGAGGAAGGAGCGGCAGAGACAACGTGTGATGAACTGACCACAACCCCCATTCCCTGTCAGCCTGCGCCGCTCGGGGGGAGGAGGTAGGGAAAATCGGGAGTGAAGTTGAGCCCGGGAAGAAGGGAGGGGTGGGGGGAAGGTGTTTTAAGATTTGGTTTTTATTTCTCATTACCCTACTCTGATTTGATTGGTAATAAATTAAATTAATTTTCCCCAAGTCGAGTCTGTTTTGCCCATGACGGTAATTGGTGAGTGATCTCTCCCTGTCCTTATCTCGACCCACGAGCCTTTTGTTATATTTTCTCTCCCCTGTCCAGCTGAGGAGGGGAGTGATAGAGTGGCTTTGGTGGGCACCTGGCGTCCAGCCAGGGTCAACCCACCACAGTGGCGTAAAATTGAGAGACACTTTACTGCTAAGAGTCAGTATAGGTTTTGGGAAACAGTACAGAGAATGTAGAAACTGAAAAGAGCATGATTTATTTTTATCTGAGGGTCTGATGGGCAGAGTTTCAAATGAGGTTTCCTTCTCCTTGGAATTTTATGGGATGTTTAAAGAGGAATTGAAGACCGATGTGCTCAAAAGCTTGGGTCTGTCTGTGATCAAGTAATAGCTGGGCCAAAGGAATGGCTTTTTCTAGAAGTGTATTTGAAGGTGAACAGAAAAGGCTTCTGAGAAGTCGTTAGCATCCCAAGTACCACAAACCTGGCATGGAGGATTGTAGCAGGCTTTGTTTATCTTTGATGCAGCCAAAGGAAACATGCCTTACAGACTATTCCTGAGTACTTTGCATGTAAAATAAAACATAAACAGGAATATTAACAGTATTAGGACTGGGTTATAGCATTCATTCATCCTTAGCATTTATTTTGTGCTTCAGCAGCAATAACAAAGGAATAAAAATTCCTTTTGTGCTCTCTGCTTGCTGAAGTGCAGGAGCTTGCTGGGTTACTTCCTCTTTGAGGAGCAACTGAGGGCACAAAGTTCTGCTGTGACCTATTCTCACTACTTTGTTTTCCAAGAAACAGTATTTGCTTGCAGTATTTGCTGCAAAGAGTATTTGCCAGAAAGTTGAAAACACACTTATTTTTCAAAGACCAAATTATTATCTTAAATGCTAATAAAACCACTGTCTTACTCTATTTAGTGGTGCGAGGTGGTGACATCACTATGACATCATTTTTAACACAATATCATCCTGGTTCTCGTGTACTGCGCTCTGTCTTTAATCTAGATATGCTGCTTGGATCTGTTTTGCTTTGATTGTCTACAGCATATTCCTCTATGAGTGAATTAGAAATACACCAATAAAGTCTTAATGAAAATTTGATTTATAAATTCTTACTTTGCTCTCAGAATATACAGGAAATGACAGATGCAGTTTATATCAGTTCTGAGTTTGTGAAAGGCTCCTTAAGGAGATGAACTAGTTCATTTATGAGATGAGTAAGCTGATGGAGCAGGGCAGCGCTTAAGACAAAACCTAGCATCCCCTTAACTCTTTAAATAAAGCCCAAAGACTGCAGAGTATCCCCCTCCTTCCCTTCCTTCTCCCACCTTCCCCAAGGCTTTAACTGTGCTCACTGCAGTCTGTTTTTTCTCTTGTAAAGGTGGAGGCTACCTACTTCATCCCTTAGATATAACATTTCCCAGCATGCACTAGCACCCCAGAAGTGTGCAAGACAGCAACACTAGGGATAGGGAGGCTGCAAGCCCTGTGGGGGAGGGATGCGGCAGCTACTTCCAGCTCCAGCCTTCTCCCCCAGCACATGCCTGGCTTAGGTGTCAAGAGCTGCAGAGACACAGGATTTGTCTGTTGCTACGGCTGCTTGCCCCAACCTCGAACCGGTGCACCTGCATGCCCTTTCAAGCTGGCCCTTGGTGGCAGTGCTCCCCTGCCACCCGCCCTGCACTCACAAAGCAGAATTGGCCTCTGCATTTTCAGCACAACAAATGTTACCCCAGTGAGTTTTCAAAGCCCTTTGCCAGATGGTTGATGCAGATAGCAGAGCTATTTTGGCAACCACTGGAGGCAGGGAAGATGCAGCTGGGTGGTTTCCAGGGCTTGCGAGCCTCCTGGCCTTGGGAAGGGTGTGAACTCTGGCTGCTGTTTCCTCTATCACGGTGAGTTATTGCAAAGGTTTGAAATCAGTGTCATAACAAATGTTTAGGCTTGGGAAAAAGTTTTGAGGTCATACCTGAAAGGAGAGATAATGCCCTTTTCCTAAGACTGTCTCTTTCCCACAGGTGCCTATAGATAACTATGTGATGCTGAAGCTGATAAGATAATTAAGCTGCTAAAGGCAGGCAGCATTTGAGAATAAATCTGGCAGCTGCTCTGTGAAGTGGCTTTGGTTGAAAGCTGTGTCCCAGTGGGGTGAGCTGTACAAACCTTGCCACAGAGCCAACTAAAAACACCTTTTGGCAGAGAAGAGTTTCAGACTGATTCACAGGATCACAAGTAGGTTGTGGCCTGAGAATTGCTTTATTAAGCAAAGCTGTCAAAGCAGGAGCTTGCTTGTTAGGAAAATCAATTGCCCCACAGGCAGGTGGCTGGAGAGCCCAGCAAGTTTGCTGGCAGCTGTCCACTGGGATTTCTTTGCAATCCCTAGCCCTAATCAGAACATCTGGTCTTTCATAAATAGGTGTTTTCCATTGGGAAAATGTTCTCCCAGAAGTTCTGAGTTATTTATCCATTGTTTAACTAAAATAATTGCTTCTAATAAGGGATAGCCAAAACCCCAGAGCTGAGTCAGCATTCCTTCAGGAGCAGCAAATAACTCAGTGTTAATTCTTTAAATACTCTCCACTGCTAATTGGTGCTTCCCACCTGAAATACTTAGTCTGATTGAGAAGAAAAAAACACATCATTTTCTGAGCATTCACATAATCTAATAGAAGATGATAGTAACTCTGGGTATTTTCAGGAGTTGCTATTTAAAATTCAGTCCTGTTATAGGCCAGATTTCGCAGTGTTGTCTTTTAAGAAGTCTAGCAGCCAGATGGGAGCTGAATGTGTTGAACTGGGACATAACTGCCTAATATGACTACTTAACCAGCAGTGTAGCTCTGTCTCAAGGTTTGTTTAGATGTTGTCTTTAGGCTGATGATGAGAGTTTATGATTCAATATATAAGCATGCCTAAATCTCAGTCAAACGATCTTCTTCAGACTGTGGTAGATTCCACTCATGCACTGCCTTACAACTACTTTTCCAGGAGGCATTTTAGTTTGTGGATTAACTCTGATTTTAAATCTGATCTGTAATTAAAATTAAACATTTATTCTTATTTTGTTGAACTGAAAACAGGAAAAAAAATTGTTACCTTAGGACTTTTTTTTTTTACATTTTTTGAATTATTCAGTGTTATGTTCAGAAACATTTCTAAACAAAGTTATTTTTTAAATGAAAAGTCAAAACATTTCTTAATATTCCTCTTCCCTTCTCTCTAGGCTTTTTCAGCTGAAACTAATCAATAAATCATATGCCTGTCTGCAAATATTTATAGTTGTACAAAATCTGCATTTTTGCCTAAAAAATAATTCAACTGAAAAATCTTATCCTGTGCTGTATGAGGTAATTCTATTTCTTTAATTTATTGAAAGAAATCAGCACCCCAGTGTAAACACAGAACAGGCTGTGGGACATTAATCTGTGTACTTTTGTAGAAGAAACTATTTTGCTGCTAGTCAAAGATAATTTTTCAGAGCTATATGGCTCTGATAAAACTAGAATTATATACCCTTGACTCTTATTGGTTCAAAGTATAATTAAATAGAAATGAGTGGGTGCATAAAGCGTATTGATGGAATTAGGAATTCCAAACAAGGTTTTGAAGAACATAAATGTCCAGAGACACTGCCTGAGAGAGCTGCATGGGACACACATGAATCACAGCAGGAGCAGGGTAGAAAAATCAGCTTCCATCAGACAAGAGCAGCCTATTACACCAAGAGGAAAAAATGGTGCTGTTGAAACTTGACTTGTTCTATATACCATGGAGCCTCCTAGGATCACAGAGTAAAAATGAAGGTGTTTCTGGAAACTGGAAAGATGAGAGGCAAAATGTGACCTTTGGTTGTCCCTTTAGGAGAATGGGGGAAAAGCTGGCTCCCGGTGCCTTTGGTGACCGAAAAGAGCATTACCCTTGTGCAGGTTCCACAAAACAGTGATTGCTGCATTGATGGGAGGTTCTTAACAGAAAGTTTGTTTATTTTTTTAAATGGTAGGACTAAACAGAACTAGGAAAGCAGAGGAGCATTTTTAAAGGTTTCAGTATGGTTCAAATAGTTTCAAGACAGTGGGATTTTCTGAAGTGGCAAACTTGGATTAAACACATTGCATGGAAATTTTGCCCTATTCTGAAATCTCTGTCTAAAGGCTCAGCTTTGGTGAGTGGTTCCAGGGCAGAAAACCTGGACCTGGTCTGGACCTAGTGTTGTGGCATCAGGGTTGGGAGTAGCGGTGGTGGTTTTCCCAGGGTTGAGGTGATGGGGCTCTTTTGCAGAGCTGTTTTAATGGGGTTATCTCTAATCCCCATCATTTCACCCATCTGATCTGTCAGGCAGCCCTTTACTCATGAGGGGCAGGAATGGACAGCTCAATGGGAATGTGTGAGCTGGCTGTGCTGCTGATGGGAAAATGCAGGAGGAGCAGTGGTCTGGGGTGCGGCAGAGAGGGAGCATGGGAACCTCAAGAGGGGCCGCTGGGCAGGGAAGGAGCAAACGGCGAGGGGGGCACTGCAGGATATGGCTAGCCTGGGTGGGGAGTGGTGGGTTTGTTGCCAGTGGAAAACTCTGGGACTGTGCTCCTTTTCTGCTTGTTTTCAGGCAGACCAACTTGCTTTGTCCTCTCACATTGAAAGAGAGACGTAGGAAGGAAGAGCTTTCTCATGATAAGAGCAGGAGCCTACACTGCACGTTCCCCCCATGGATCAAAACAGGAAATGTTTGCTGGCAGCATCCCCTTCTCCAGCCGCATCACTGCTCTCCCCTGCCCGATGCTTCGAAGGTGTGTTCTCACTTGACCTCCTCCCTCCAGGTTGTCACAAGGTTAACACAAACTTGTTATCTCTTCATTTTTGTGGTTGCAAGAGGATTTACACACAGACTGAAGAACTGTTTCATGGATAGAGAGGAGGGAGTTAGTATAAAGAATAATCCTGCCTGGCTTTAATTTTTCTTCATTTGGCTCCTCAGTCACTTTTCCTTTTTCTGAGTGGGATGGTGAGGTCAGTATCCAAATTTACTCTTGAGCTTGGTTTGACCAGCCCAGTTTGAACCCTTAGTATTTTTCCTCTCCAAAACTACTCATGGTTTGATCTATCAATGCCCGTGTGATTACAGGAAGAACCATACTCTGGATAGGGCCGCAGGAGCACTGAACAGGGGGATCACCTGACCCCTGATCTTTAATCCTGAATGTCCCTCTGGTTTCCCAGCCCACCCTGTGGTTCACTCAGCCTGTCCTTATTTCCAGTTTGGATGCAAGAATACTGCGTGTCAAAAGCCTTGCGAAAGTCAAGGTATACTTTACTATTGCTAACCTTGACATTTGTTCTTTTATACATTTTTTACTTTTTAAAACACCTAAATATTAAAAAAACCAAGCAAAACTTATTTGAAAAAAAAAAACCAAACCCCCAAAGTAAAGGCTATATCAAACTTTGATAGCTTTCCTGCAAGATATTTTTAAGTACTCTTGCTTGTAATTCTCACAGGCTCCTATTAAAAGTGTGAGACAATAACATCTCTCCGTGGTGGCTACTTTTGTATCTGCAATACCTAGAGTTACTAAGCAAGGGATAAAATTATTATTGTTGTTATCAGAGTACAGCCTAGAGACAACCAGGAGAGGTGTGGCCCCAGAAGAAAATGCAGAATTACTGAGACTTGTTGTTGTTTGTTGGTGATGTTCAGCTGCAGAATGAAAGACAAAATGTGAAAATGCTATTTTTAACAAAAAATAAAGTAGGCATAATAAAAACAAATCAAGACAAACCAACAAAAAGCTCAGTATTGATTGTAGAGTGTTATGAGCAAGCTTTTGCTTAACAAACTACCAGATGTTGTATAAACATTACATTAAACTTCAAATAACTGGAAGGGCAAATTGTTCAGGAGGGTTTGAGGTAGGGAGCCCGGAGATGATGATAAAAAAGACCTTCAATCACTTTGTACTTCTGTGCCAACTTCTGTCACACCAGCTTTTCTCGGATCATTTCTAGCCATAGCCGGAGCTTTTGGAAGTAAGAAATATTCCTCGTACCACCATCCCTGGGACAGCTTAGGCTTCAGCTCAGCAAAGAACATGCCTGACTTGAAGCCTGCATTTCTGATCTGCGAGGCACGTGAGTGCTGTCTGGGAAGTGCCTCAGCCCTGAGGTTGCCTTAGCCCTGTTATCAGCAGCGCAAGTCTTGGCTGTGCTGAGGGGAAAATCCCACGTTTCTGTTTAGATTGTGGCTAGAGAAAACTGTGAGCAAAGCAAACCTTCCCCTGCGTGAGGCGTGAAGGAGCTGTGGGGAGACCTCCCCTTCTTCTTGCCGTCAGTCCCTGTGCAACCAGCCAGCCTGCAGCTTCAGGGTAACAGTGCTGCGCTATCAAAACATGAATGACTACTTGTCATTTATCGTGCAGACATATTTTTAAGCCTCAGCCGCAATCTGGGTTTTAATCTACTTTGTTTGTGCTCTCACACACAGGTGACAGAGGCCCTCTCAAAGCAAAAAGAAACACTCATTGCTTCAGTCTCTTCCAGTGAGCAGTTATATTTTGGCTTTGATTCCTTTTCCTTTATTAAGTCACTCTTGCTTTTGCATTGTTTTTAGTTTACATTGTATGTTGGTGTACAATCTTCTCCAGAGACATCCCTCCATCCCTCCTTCTCTCTCTCTCCCCCTTCTAGACTGTGCTGTCAATATAAAGCCGTATAAATTGACTCTTCAGTCAAATACATCTTCCCAGCTTTTGGTAAAGGAGTGGATGATCTGAGGAATTTTTTTTTTGAGCGTTACAAATATGGCAAAGCTATTTTTTGTAGTGTGTTCAGCATGCTATTTCCACACGTGATCACACAGATTTTCTGCTTCATCATGCAACTGAATAACAACATTTTAAGTACCTAAAATGAAAACAGAGGGCATTTCTGGAAGGTTGAAATAGGATCATATCAACTGTAACAGGTCAGTGTTGGTTTGCTTGAAGAGGGAAACATTTGAGCAGTGATTAGTGCTATTCTTAGCACTAGCTCTTACCGAAGCTCACAGTCAGGTAGAGCTGGGTAAGTGCCAGGAGCAAGTTCCAGCAGATAAAACAGAAATCAGTGGACATTGTTAATGTTTCCAGCAGCACTGCTGTTTTCTTTACTTCATGGCAAAAGAAACAGGGCTGAGTGGCAGCTTTTGTTAAACTATTTCCTGACAGTGTGCAGGATAAGCTTATTTGGAAACAAACATATTTTTCTAATCCCTGGCTAAGAAAACTTAACATCTAGAATAGAATAGAATAGTTCAGTTGGAAGGGACCTACAACGATCATCTAGTCCAAATGCCTGACCACTTCAGGGCTGACCGAAAGCTAAAGCATGTTAGTAAGGGCATTGTCCAAATGCCTCTTAAACACTGACAGGCTTGGGGCATCGACCACCTCTCTAGGAAGCCTGTTCCAGTGCTTGACCACCCTCTCGGTAAAGAAATGCTTCCTAATGTCAAGTCTGAATCTCCCCTGATGCAGCTTTGAACCATTCTCACGCATCCTGTCACAGGATACCAGGGAGAAGAGATCAGCACCTGCCTCTCCACTTCCCCTCCTCAGGAAGCTATAGAGACCAATGAATCATAGAATCATAGAATGGTTTGGGTTGGAAGGGACCTTAAAGATCATCTAGTTCCAACCCCCCTGCCATGGCAAGGGACATCTTCCACTAGACCAGGTTGCTCAAAGCCCCATCCAACCTGGCCTTGAACACTTCCAGGGATGGGGCATCCACAACTTCTCTGGGCAACCTCTTCCAGTGCCTCACCACCCTCATAGAGAAGAATTTCTTCCTAATATCTAATCTAAATCTACCCTCTTTCAGTTTAAAGCCATTACCCATTGTCCTATCACTACATGCCCTTGTAAAAAGTCCCTCTTCAGCTTTCTTGTAGGCCCCCTTCAGGTACTGGAAAGCTGCTCTAAGGTCTCCCCGGAGCCTTCTCTTCTCCAGGCTAAACAACCCCAACTCTCTCAGCATGTCTTCATAGGAGAGGTGCTCCAGCCCTCTGATCATCTTCGTGGCCCTCCTCTGGACTTGCTCCAACAGGTCCATGTCCTTCTTATGTTGGGGACACCAGAGCTGAATGCAGTACTCCAGGTGGGGTCTCACCAGAGCAGAGTAGAGGGGCAGAATCACCTCCTTCGACCTGCTGGCCACGCTTCTTTTGATGCAGCCCAGGATACGGTTGGCCTTCTGGGCTGCAAGCGCACAGTGCTGGGTCATGTTGAGCTTCTCATCAACCAACACCCCAAGTCCTTCTTCTCAGGGCTGCTCTCAATCAATTCTCCACCCAGCCTGTATTTGTGCTTGGGATTGCCCCAACCCATGTGCACCCTTGCACTTGGCCTTGTTGAACTTCATGAAGTTCACACAGGCCCACCTCTCAAGCCTGTCCAGGTCCCTCTGGATGGCATCCCTTCCCTCCAGTGTCTCGACCGCACCACACAGCTTGGTGTTGTTGGCAAACTTGCTGAGGGTGCGCTCAATGAGGTCGCCCTTCAGCCTCCTTTTCTCCAAACTAGACAAACCCAGAGTCCTTAGCCTTTCCTCACAGGACATTCCTTCCATCCCTTTCACCAGCTTTGTTGCCCTCCTCTGGATGCATTCAAGTACCTTAACATCCTTTTTAAATTGTGGGGCCCAGAACTGTACACAATACTCAAGGTGAGGACGCACCAATGCTGAATACAGCGGGATAATCATCTCTCTTGACCGGCTGGTTATGCTCTGTATGATGCACCCCAGGATGCGGTTTGCCCTCTTGGCTGCCAGGGCACACTGCTGACTCATATCGAGCCTACTGTCAATCTATCCCTACACATGACATGATTTCTCCAGCAGGCTTTCCTACACGTATTGCAGTATTTAAGATCTGGTGTTACTGAGTTATCACGTAATATGTGCTGGTAGCTGTGTGCTCCAATTTCAGCCAGGACACTCCAAGAATTTGAGGTTTTGTGGGTGTCCTAGTTTCGGCTGGGATAGGGTTAAATTTCTTCCTAGTGCTGTGTTTTGGATTTAGTACCAGGAGAATGTTGATAACACACTGATGTTTTCAGTTGTTGCTAAGTGCCCTCCTAGTCCAAGGACAGCTCCCATGCCTACTGACTGAGCTAGGTACACAAGATGGGAGGGAACATAATCAGGACAGCCAGCCCAGCTGGCTAATGGGGTATTCCATACCATGTGACATCATGCTCAGTATATGAACGGTACGCGTGATCCAGGAAGTACCGATCGCTACTTGGTTATCGGTCAGCGCGGGTGGTGAGCAATTGCATTGTGTATCACTCATTTTGTATATTGAGACAAGGGATTAAGGAATTTTAGTAGTTGAATGATTAATAGTAGTTAGAAGATTGAATCAGTAGGTAGGGGCTTGATACTTTGTTCCTCACAAGGCCGGCTCAGCCTGATAAGGCCGACTTAGCTATGGTGTAAATTAACTGAGGAGCCTCACAAGGACAGCTCCTGATAAAGACTAAAAACTTGACTCAAGAAGCCAGCTAAAACTGACCCTGCAGTATGGACAAAAGTAAGAAGACAACTGAGCCTGCGCAAGAACAAAAGGTTACTAGCGGTGACGAAGAGGAACTATCAGCCTTCATCCCCACGACCCCCGATGACCACCACTAGGAGGCAATGCGCAAGCGCAGATGGGAGGGGTCTATGGAAATGACTTCTTAGAACTCATTTTAATACAAAGCAGGGACAGGTCATGCATATGTATAGGCGTATTACAAAACTCTATGAATATGTAATATTTTACTGTATATATTTATGGTGAGTGCCGCACTGGCGCGCGCACGATTTTGGTGGGATACTCCCCCGTGCCGCCCAGCGCTGAATAAACATACCTACTTTACAATCTCATAGATTGTGGAGTCCGGTTTCCGCAAGTCAATATTCTATCATTATTATTATTATTATTTTCCCTCTTCTGTTCTATTAAACTATCTTTATCTCAACCCACGAGTTTTTCTCACTCTTACCCTTCCGATTCTCTCCCCGTCCCACTGGGGGGGCGAGGGGAGTGAGCGAGCGGCTGCGTGGTATTTGGCTGCCTGCCAGGTTAAACCACGACAGTCCTTTTTGGCGCCTGAACAGGGGCTCGAAGGGTTGAGATAACGATAGATCTGACCAAAGTGTGTTAAGGCAAAATTGTTATAAGCATCCATTATATTGATTGGTCACAATGTTGATGTATTGGCTGTCAAAGTTGTGGGGCTGGCTCTCAATGTTGGGTCATGTAATGCCTTGCTTGCAGTATATGTTCCCTCTTGTGCTGATTATCGTTATTCGGAACTGGGCCAAGATTATCATTTTGCTGCTGTTTTATGAGGTGATAAAATCATTGGTCGTAAGTCTAATCTGGTATCTGCACTCGGCACTGCCGTCATTTCTGTACCTCGGGAACCACCTCTTAGAAACTATTAGTAATTGCACTTTTTTCTCCTCGGAGAATGAATGTAAGGGGGAGACAGGATGGGACACTTTCTCCCACTTGTTCATCTTACCTTCCATATTGTCAGAAACTCCTTTTTCTTCTATCCTCTTCACAAAGATGTCCACAATATTCCCTGAGAATTTTGAATATCCTTGGGATGTTCAAACAAGCATGTTCATATTGCTACTATGTCTCCTGAATGTTGTTCAGGCCTTGTTTAGGGTTAAAGAACTATTCAGGAATACTGTCCAGAGATCAACCCTCAGGAACAAGAAAAGAGGGAGGGCAAGCGGCAGTGCCTCATCGGGGTGGGCGGAGCGGCGAGTCTCGGGGGCGGCTACAGACATGGTGGCTACTCAAAACCCCACGACAGGCACTGCAGCTACTCCAACCCCCATGACAACCCCTGTGGCTACTCAAACCCCAGCAACAGTCATCGTAGCTTCTCCAAACCCTGCGACAGGCACTGCAGCCACTCAAACTCCGGCAACAGTCACTACAGTTACTCCAACCCCCATGACAAGCACTGCAGCTACCCAAACGCCAGCAACAGGCACTACAGCTGAACCAGAGGACCAACCCTTGCCAGTATCCGTTGCCCCTGTACAGAAGAGGAAATCTTGGAAGCGGAGGTCAGGTCGTTTAGCAAGGGATTGTGGAAGAGCAGGGCCATCACGAGGAGAGGAGGAGGAAGAGGAAGAACTCATAAACGAGACGGAAACCACCCGAACCCTATCCCTGAGTGAGCTGCGAGATATGCGGAAAGATTTCAGCCGACGTCCAGGCGAGCCTATTGTTACCTGGCTACTCCGATGCTGGGATAATGGGGCCAGTAGCCTGGAATTAGAGGGGAAAGAAGCCAAACAGCTGGGATCCCTTGCAACGGAAGGAGGCATTGACAAAGCAATTGGAAAAGGGACACAGGCCCTCAGCCTCTGGAGGCGACTGCTGTCAGGCGTGAAGGAAAGGTATCCCTTCAAGGAAGATGTTATATATCGCCTAGGCAAATGGACCACTATGGAGAGAGGTATCCAGTACCTGAGAGAACTAGGCATGCTGGAGGTGGTTTATAGTGACCTGGACAACGACCAAACACCCAAAGAACCAGATGAAGTCCAGTGCACGCGACCCATGTGGCGGAAATTACTACGGAGCGCACCAGCGTCATATGCCAATTCGTTGGCAGTACTGTGCTGGAAAGAGGAAGAAGCACCAAGGGTAGATGAGTTGGTATAGCAATCTCTGGGAATATGAAGAAACTGTATCCTCCTCCCTTGTCTCAGCTGTGGAGAAACTGTCCCGGGAGGTCCAGCAACTCAAAGACGATAGGTCCTATTCTCCACCTGTATGGACCAGTATCTCAGCCATTAGGAGTCAGTGTTCTTCTGCTCAAGAGAGAGGATATAGAAAGGACACACCACGGGGCACCCTGTGGTTTTACGTGCGTGACCACGGAGAGGACATGAGGCAGTGGGATGGAAAACCTACCTTGACCCTAGAGGCACGGGTACGGGAGTTGCAAGGAAAAACAATCAAACAAGGGGGTTCTCCCAGGAAAAATGCTGCTCCAGTTTCCAGGAAAAACCTGTCTCACGACGGTCCAGTTTCCAGTGAACAGTTCCCCAGACAGAGTAGAAGGGCTGATCTTACTTTGGATTGTAATGAAGGAATTCTTGACTCATGTTTGCAAGAAGTGAGAAACAGATATTATGACCAGGACTAGAGGGGCCCTGCCTCCAGCCAGGTGGAGGAAAGGGACAACTGGGTTTACTGGACTGTGTGGATTCGATGGCCTGGCACATCAGACCCACAGGAGTATAAGGCTCTCGTAGACACCGGTGCACAGTGTACCCTGATGCCATCAAACTATAAAGGGGCAGAACCCATTTGTATTTCTGGAGTGACAGGGGGATCCCAAGAGTTAACTGTATTGGAGGCCGAAGTGAGCCTAACCGGGAATGAGTGGCAGAAGCACCCCATTGTGACTGGCCCAGAGGCTCCGTGCATCCTTGGCATAGACTACCTCAGGAGAGGGTATTTCAAGGACCCAAAAGGGTACCGGTGGGCTTTTGGTAGAGCTGCCCTGGAGACGGAGGAAATTAAACAGCTGTCCACCTTGCCCGGTCTCTCAGAGGACCCTTCTGTTGTGGGGTTGCTGAGGGTTGAAGAACAGCAGGTACCAATCGCTACCACAACAGTGCACCGGCGGCAATATCGCACCAACCGAGATTCTCTCATCCCCATCCATGAGCTGATTCGTCGACTGGAGAGCCAAGGAGTGATCAGCAAGACTCGCTCAGCCTTTAACAGTCCCATATGGCCAGTGCGAAAGTCCAATGGAGAGTGGAGACTAACAGTAGACTACCGAGGCCTGAAAGAAGCCACGCCGCGACTGAGTGCTGCCGTGCCGGACATGCTAGAACTTCAATACGAACTGGAGTCAAAGGCAGCCAAGTGGTACGCCACCATTGATATCGCTAATGCGTTCTTCTCAATCCCTTTGGCGGCAGAGTGTAGGCCACAGTTTGCTTTCACTTGGAGGGGCGTCCAGTACACCTGGAACCGACTGCCCCAGGGGTGGAAACACAGTCTTACCATTTGCCATGGACTAATCCACACCGCACTGGAACAGGGTGAGGCTCCAGAACATCTGCAGTACATTGATGACATCATCGTGTGGGGCAACACAGCAGAAGAAGTTTTCGAGAAAGGGGAGAGAATAATTCAAATTCTTCTGAAGGCTGGTTTTGCCATAAAACAAAGTAAGGTCAAGGGACCTGCACAGGAGATCCAGTTTTTAGGAATAAAATGGCAAGATGGACGTCGTCAGATCCCAATGGATGTGATCAACAAAATAACAGCCATGTCCCCACCAACTAGTAAAAAGGAAACACAAGCTTTCTTAGGCATTGTGGGCTTTTGGAGAATGCATATTCCAGATTACAGCCTGATTGTAAGCCCCCTCTATCAAGTGACCAGGAAGAAGAACGATTTCAAATGGGGCCCTGAGCAACAACAAGCCTTTGAACAAATTAAACAGGAGATAGTTCAGGCAGTAGCCCTTGGGCCAGTCCGGGCAGGACAAGATGTGAAGAATGTGCTCTACACCGCAGCCGGGGAGAATGGTCCTACCTGGAGCCTCTGGCAAAAAGCACCAGGGGAGACTCGAGGTCGACCCTTAGGGTTCTGGAGTCGGGGATACAGAGGATCCGAGGCCCACTACACTCCAACTGAGAAGGAGATATTGGCAGCATATGAAGGGATTTGAGCTGCTTCCGAAGTGGTTGGTACTGAAGCACAGCTCCTCCTGGCACCCCGACTGCCGGTGCTGGGCTGGATGTTCAAAGGGAGGGTCCCCTCTACACATCATGCAACCCATGCTACGTGGAGTAAGTGGGTCTCACTGATCACACAACGAGCCCGAATAGGGAACCCCAGTCGCCCAGGAATCTTGGAAGTGATAACGAACTGGCCAGAAGGCAAAGATTTTGGACTATCCCCAGAGGAGGAGGTGACGTGTGCTGAAGAGGCCCCACTGTATAACAAACTACCAGAAAATGAGAAGCAATATGCCCTGTTCACGGATGGGTCCTGTCGCCTTGTGGGAAAACATCGGAGGTTGGAAAGCTGCTGTATGGAGTCCTATATGACAAGTTGCAGAACCTGCTGAAGGAGAAGGTGAATCGAGCCAGTTTGCAGAGGTGAAAGCCATCCATCTGGCCTTGGACATTGCTGAACGAGAAAAATGGCCAGTCCTTTATCTCTATACTGACTCATGGATGGTGGCACCCTGTGGCGGTGGTTGCAGCAGTGGAAGCAGAACAACTGGCAGCACAGAGGTAAACCCATCTGGGCTGCTGCATTGTGGCAAGATATTGCTGCCCAGGTAGAGAACCTGGTTGTAAAAGTACGTCACGTACATGCTCACGTACCCAAGAGTCAGGCCACTGAAGAACATCAAAACAACCAGCAGGTGGACCAGGCTGCTAAGATTGAAGTGGCTCAGGTGGATCTGGACTGGCAACATAAGGGTGAATTATTTATAGCTTGGTGGGCCCATGACGCGTCAGGCCATCAAGGAAGAGATGCAACATACAGATGGGCTCGTGATCGAGGGGTGGACTTAACCATGGACGCTATTGCACAGGTTATCCATGAATGTGAAACATGCACTGCAATCAAACAAGCTAAGCGAGTAAAGCCTCTTTGGTATGGAGGACGATGGTTGAAATACAAATATGGGGAGACCTGGCAGATTGATTATATCACACTCCCACAAACCCGCCACGGCAAGCGCTATGTGCTCACCATGGTGGAAGCAACCACCGGATGGCTAGAAACATATCCTGTGCCCCATGCCACTGCCCGGAACACCATCCTGGGCCTTGAAAAGGAAGTCCTATGGCGACATGGCACCCCAGAAAGAATTGAGTCAGACAACGGGACTCATTTCCGAAACACCCTCATAGACACCTGGGCCAAAGAGCATGGCATTGAGTGGGTATATCACATGCACCAGCCTCTGGGAAAATGGAACGATACAATGGACTGCTCAAGACTACGCTGAGAGCAATGGGTGGTGGGACATTCAAGCATTGGGACACACATTTAGCAAAAGCCACCTGGTTAGTCAACACTAGGGGATCTGTTAATCGAGCTGGCCCTGCCCAATCCAGACTCTTACGTCCTGTAGATGGAGATAAAGTCCCTGTCGTGCACATAAGAAATATGCTGGGGAAGACAGTCTGGGTTACTCCTGCCTCTGGCAAGGGAAAACCCATCCGTGGGATTGCTTTTGCTCAAGGACCCGGGTGCACTTGGTGGGTAATGCGAAAGGATGGGGAAGTCCGGTGTGTACCTCAAGGGGATTTGATTTTGGGTGAAAATAGCCAATGAACTGAATTGTATGATGTCAATTGTTATATGATATTGTATATCATTATTTCTATGGTTGCTATCAATGGTATAGCAGTGAAAATCACCCAGATTAATGAAGAACGGACTAACTCCGATGAAATCGAGCAGAGTGCAAAGATGATAGAACTGGACGAGCGCAGCAGTACCGGAAAGAGAACTGGCTTCAGGACGCAACAGCCCAACACCACACACCATCTGTCCTGCCCTGAAAGACTGTTATGACATATGGAGCCCAAAGTCGTGGACTAAATGAACTCAGTGGACATTTTAAAGGGATAGTCCATAGACTAAGGGAATGATATCTGTGTGTGCATATATATATATATGTATATATAAAAAGAAAGATAGTGGTGATTAATTGAAATGTATCGAAAAATGTGAGACCTAAGCATATCGTAAATGGTATGGAATAAGGGGTGGATACTGTCCTAGTTTCGGCTGGGATAGGGTTAAATTTCTTCCTAGTGCTGTGTTTTGGATTTAGTATGAGGAGAATGTTGATAACACACTGATGTTTTCAGTTGTTGCTAAGTGCCCTCCTAGTCCAAGGACAGCTCCCATGCCTACTGACTGAGCTAGGTACACAAGATGGGAGGGAACATAATCAGGACAGCCAGCCCAGCTGGCTAATGGGGTATTCCATACCATGTGACATCATGCTCAGTATATGAACGGTACGCGTGATCCAGGAAGTACCAATCGCTACTTGGTTATCGGTCAGCGCGGGTGGTGAGCAATTGCATTGTGTATCACTCATTTTGTATATTCTATCATTATTTATTATTATTTTCCCTCTTCTATTCTATTAAACTGTCTTTATCTCAACCCACGAGTTTTTCTCACTCCTACCCTTCTGATTCTCTCCCCGTCCCACTGGGGGGGCGGGGGGAGTGAGCGAGTGGCTGCGTGGTATTTGGCTGCCTGTCAGATTAAACCACGACAGTGGGATGCCTGTGTGTGTATGTAAATGTCATTCTCTAAACCTAATCAACTCTTCCCTCTTCTCTAGCCATAAATGTTATTTGAGGCAGCTGTAGTGCAGAGAGGGACCATTTCATGAGCTGTAAGAACTCTGTATATATTCCATGTATAAACCCAGAGCCTCTCTTCAGCATAGAATAGAACCATAGAATCATTTAGGTTGGAAAAGACCCTTAAGATCATCGAGTCCAACCATTAACCTAACACTACCAAGTCCACCACTAAACCATGTCCCTAAGCGCCACGTCTACACGTCTTTTAAATACTTCCAGGGATGGTGACTCAACCACTTCCCTGGGCAGCCTGTTCCAAGGCCTGACCACTCTTTCAGTAAAGAAATTTCTCCTAATGTCCAATCTAAACCTCCCCTGGTGCAACTTGAGGCCATTTCCTCTCGTCCTATCGCTAGTTACTTGGGAGAAGAGACCAACACCCACCTCGCTACAACCTCCTTCCAGGTAGTTGTAGAGCGCGAAGAGGTCTCCCCTCAGCCTCCTCTTCTCCAGTCTAGACAGTCCCAGTTCCCTCAGCTGCTCCTCATAAGACTTGTGCTCCAGACCCTTCACCAGCTTCGTTGCCCTTCTCTGGACACGCTCCAGCACCTCAATGTCCTTCTTGTAGTGAGGGGCCCAAAACGGAACACAGTATTCGAGGTGCGGCCTCACCAGTGCCGAGTACAGGGGCACGATCACCTCCCTACTCCTGCTGGCCACACTATTTCTGATACAGGCCAGGATGCCATTGGCCTTCTTGGCCACCTGAGCACACTGCCGGCTCATGTTCAGCCGGCTGTCAACCAGCACCCCCAGGTCCTTTTCCTCCGGGCAGCTTTCCAGCCACTCTTCCCCAAGCCTGTAGCGTTGCCTGGGGTTGTTGTGGCCGAAGTGCAGGACCCAGCACTTGGCCTTGTTGAACCTCAGACAATTGGCCTCGGCCCATCGATCCAGCCTGTCCAGGTCTCTCTGCAGAGCCTTCCTACCCTCAAGCAGATCAACACTTCCGGCCAATTTGGTGTCACCTGCAAACTTACTGAGGGTGCACTCAATCCCCTCATCCAGATCATTGATAAAGATATTAAACAGAACTGGCCCCAAAACTGAGCCCTGGGGAACACCGCTTGTGACCGGCCGCCAACTGGATTTAGCTCCGTTCACCACAACTCTCTGGGCTCGGCCATCCAGCCAGTTTTTTACCCAGCGAAGAGTACGCCCGTCCAAGCCATGAGCAGCCGGTTTCTCCAGGAGAATGCTGTGGGAAATGGTGTCAAAGGCTTTACTAAAGTCCAGGTAAACAACATCCACAGCCTTTCCCTCATCTACTAAGCAGGTCACCTTGTCATAGAAGGAGATCAGGTTAGTCAAGCAGGACCTGCCTTTCATAAACCCATGCTGGCTGGGCCTGATCACCTGGTTGTCCTGTACATGCTGTTTGATGGCAGTCAAGATGATCTGTTCCGTAACCTTCCCTGGCACCGAGGTCAGACTGACAGGCCTGTAGTTCCCCAGATCCTCCTTCCGGCCCTTCTTGTAGATGGGCATCACATGTGCTACCCTCCAATCAATTGGGACCTCCCCTGTTAACCAGGACTGCTGATAAAGGATTGAAAGTGGCTTGGTGAGCACTTCAGCCAGCTCCCTCAGTACCCTTGGGTGGATCCCATCCGGCCCCATAGACTTGTGAGCGTCTAAGTGGTGTAGCAGGTCGCTAACCATTTCCCCTTGGATTATGGGGGCTTCATTCTGCTCCCCGGCCTTGTCTTCCAGCTCAGGGGACTGGGTACCCTGAGAACAACTGGTCTTACTATTAAAGACTGAGGCAATGAAGGCATTTAGTACCTCAGCCTTTTCCCCAGCCTTTGTCACTATGTTTCCCCCCACATCCAATAAAGGATGGAGATTCTCCTTAGCCCTCCTTTTGTTGCTAATGTATTTATAGAAACACTTTTTATTGTCTTTTACTGCAGTAGCCAGATTAAGTTCTAGTTGGGCTTTGGCCCTTCTAATTTTCTCCCTGCATAACCTCATGACATCTTTGTACTCCTCCTGAGTTGCCTGCCCCTTCTTCCAAAGATCATAAACTCTCTTTTTTTCCTGAGTTCCAGCCAAAGCTCTCTGTTCAGCCAGGCCAGTCTTCTTCCCTGCCGGCTTGTCTTTCGGCACATAGGGACAGCCTTTTCCTGCGCCTTTAAGATTTCGTTCTTGAAGAATGCATACTCAGGGTTTTTTAAGTCCTGCATCCCCAAAGTGCTTGGGGGCTTTCTATCATTGGAAGTGAATCATGGTTAAACTCAGGCACGTGCATCGGGTTTCTGCCAAGCAGCTCTATGTTGCACGGCCAAGCCAGTGGTGCTGCACACATATGGGTCGGTCTTTCATGTCCGACTACGGGCTTCTTCATGCCTTTTTGTTCCCTCTGCATGCAATGGCTATTCCCCCAACAACTAGAAGCCCAAACTGTCAAATGTTCTGAAAACCCTTATATTTCTTTGAAAACATGGGAAAATCTGTGTCCTGTCATGGACAATGTAGAATTTGAGCATAAACTATAAAAAACCCCACACTGGCAATTGCATCAGCAGCTGATGACTCTTCCCAAGCAGGAGCCTGCAGCTCAGAGCCCCATTCCTCAAGGTGGGGATATATCTTGCATTATAGCTACTCGTGGGGCCAGGGAATGGGAACAAAAATGAGACAAGTGAGCATATGATGTGTGCAGGGTTTCTTTGTTCTTGAATTTCTTTTTCTGAAAAAATAAATATACAGGGTGAGACTGTATGCATTTCCATTTAAGACAAGAAGCACAAAGCTTGCTGGCCAGTGTGAATGTGTGTGAGAGAGGGAATCAGCATAGCTTTTGCCTGCCTCGGTAGTGAGCCATTTTATGATTTTTTGACATATGTTAGGTGTACCTAGAGACTTGTGTTAAGGCAGCTCATCTGAAGCTACCTGTGGCCTGTGGTGCTCTCTGTAGCTCAGGGCCTTTGCTGTCCCCCCTGCTTAATAGAGGACACCCCCTTTCTCAGTTGTTCCTGAAGGAGATCTTCACAGCCTTCTCACAGTGACCATGCCCTTTCCTCTGCTGTAAAGGAGCTAAAACTTGTGTGAGTAGTTCATTGCTCATCTCTGCACATAGCTGTGCTGGGTAATGTGCTTGGCAGGTCCTCCCGTCCTGGGTTTTGCCCACTGATTTTTTGTCCACTGTGTTTGATGGACTCTGCGCTGTATTTCTCACTCCCAAAATCAAGTGCCGATTTTGCGAGTGCAATACAAAGGTGGCATTTCCGCGGCTTGACTCTCTCTGCACAAATAGCTCTTTCCCCGAGAAGGGTGGACGGGACCCGCCGCAGCGGCGTTGGCAGCGTGTCCTGGCCGTGAGCCATGGGCTGTGGGCTGAGACACAGCACGAGGGCAGACGTGAGCCTCTAGAGGTCACTGAAACACCAGGGCTGGTGGCAAGAGGGACAGGACTGCTCGGGGCAGGGTTTATACAGCAAGCTGTGCGTAAATAACAACAAAGAGCAGAGCAGATTTTTGTGCTTGAGATCTGCTGCAAAGACGTGAATGAAATGAGAGGTAATGGCTTGTCCAGAGAAGACGTCTAAAGCCTGTGGAGGCACTGTACTGCTCTGTGGCTGATAACTTAGGCTGCGGACAAACCTAGTGCTATGGGATGGAGGTTTAATTCATCCAGTAGCACAAAACTATCATGGAAAGTGCTGCAGCCATAGGGCCTGGGCATGGGGCTGATGTCCTGAGGAGCGGACAGGGGCAGGGGGAGCCTCCTAACCACAGTGACCTGTGGGTACCATCACAAAGGCTGCCAGGTTTGCTGTGTAGCCATTTCCCCAACCTTGCCTGCCATGCAGTGATGCACAGTGCTGTTGCTACACATAAGCGACCTCTGGATTCCCCAAATCACAAATGAGTCAGAAGAGGGAACGATTAATTAATTTGTATAGCGCCTTCTTACACTGCCCTATAAGAAACCACAAAGGGCTGGGAGAAACCAATAATCTGCTGACTTCAGCCCACATTTGCACTGTGTGTGTGAAACCACCCCATATTGGTATTAATAGAGAAAAATGAGGAAGAGTGTAGTCAGGCAGGGCGCTCTGCCCAGGGGTGGAGGGGGAGCCGTGGTAAGGGTGAGTTTGGGCTGGGTAGGACCTGGGGTCCCTAATGCCTGCCATGGGGTGACCACGCACCTAGCTCGGGCACCTGGAACGTGCTGCAATAACTGCAGGTCTCCTTGGAAAAGAAAAACTGTTGGGGTTACAGGGATGTCAGCCAAGGCAGGCCTAGTAGTAATGCACAAGGATTATTCCCTTTGTCATTTATCACTGTAATGTTTAAGCGAATTTTATCTTCTAATGTGTTTCCCCTTGAAGTCACAAAGTTGGACAACAAACTAAAGCTCCGTAGTTCACAACTGCGAACATGTAAATGTTATTGAAAAGCCAGGATGTGGTGGGGGACTGTCCATCTCCGATGACCTGGGCGTAGCCGCCTGCCTTTCTCAGCATTGTTCCTCCTGCACTATGAGCTCGGGAGAGAGGAAAACTCCCACCCTGAACATTCCCACTGCCCATTCTCGCCCGTGTGCCAGGAGCCCCCCACCAGCCCCTCCTTCCTCACCCACCCTATGCACAAGGCTAGTTGCCTTCAGTCAGAAAATCTGCTGGGCTTTGCACAAACGTCTCCTAATGTAAATATTAGAGTGCTATGGAAACCCTCTCTGTTGGTGCCGGTTCTTCTAAACTGTGCTTTCAAAGTGCTGACTGTGTTGATTCTTATCATAAGTCAGTCTCAGCAATTAACTTTCTTTTGATCACTTGGGTGTGTGCTTTTTTTTTCTTTTTAAATACACTTTTAATAGTAGATGAATGTAGTGACCAAATACACAACCATAAGATTTTTGATTTAAAGGAAATGATAGTTAATTTCTTTGTAAAATGACCAGACATTATGATGCTTCTCTATACAGAAGTATAGTTTTAAATTACAATTTTATAGATGAGAATAGTAATGAGGAATATTACTTTAAAATAGGTAATTTATGTGTGTGTAGAAACATGTGAAAATTGGCATACAGATTTTGAGTACAATATGTTATTTAAAGTCCAAAGTAGTTTAGCATGCTGTTTCACATAAACAGCTATATGAGTGATTGATGGAGGGTTTTTTGCACATATAGGTACAGTACCTGGGTGCTGGTGCCCCTGAATGTGTAGCTAATTAGGTCTGGGCCAGTCCTGCACCTTGTTTTTAAGGGCTTGTGCTCCTGACAGCCCCATGCCCGCATCAGTCTCTGCTATTCAGTACCAATGAAAACAGAAAAGTTTTTCACCCATTAGCAGACAGATGCTCAATGGGACTCACTCCCTGAGCTTGTGTGTCCTGCACTTTTCTTTGTACCTCTTGACAGCATTGCATGTCTCTGAGTGTTGCTGTACCACCCCAGAAGCATTGTGGTCCATGCAGTATTAGATCCATCCTGAGTGAAATATAAAGGAACTGGGGTTGTAAACAAAATTTGAGCTTGTTTTAGTGTGAAGTTTAGTGCTTGCTATTAACGATTTGCATGTTACAAACTCTCCACAGACTACAATTGCTCACAGTAGTTGGGAACATCTGTAGTCTGTTTTGTTGAGCAACATTACATTTCTGGGGTTAGCCCTCGCAAGTCACAAGACATGATACATTTTTGCTGCAACCACAAATATTCCAAACAAATCCCTCTCATTTTAGGGAGTTAGATCACAACCTTCTTGCAGCATATGTGCAGGCTGCATTTTTAACATAGCATGTGACAGAAGTGTTGCTGTAAACTTTTTGATGAATACGTGACCAGAATGCTCAGCTTTTCATGCTTTCAGTGGTAGTGCAAGGATAGCACTGCATTTGCTGGTACCTACTACAGTTGGAGCTCTTGGATACGTTTTCCTGGCGATGTTTTTGATATGTAAATTAGGGGTTTTTATTTGATGAAGACCAGACATAATTATAGAATCACAGAATCATTTAGGTTGGAAAAGACCTCTAAGATCATCGAGTCCAACCATCAACTCAACACAGCCATGCCCACTAAACCATGTCCCTAAGTGCTACATCTACACGTCTTTTAAATACTTCCAGGGATGGTGACTCCACCACTTCCCTGGGCAGCCTGTTCCAAGGCCTGACCACTCTTTCAGTAAAGAAATTTCTCCTAATGTCCAGCCTAAACCTCCCCTGGCGCAACTTGAGGCCATTTCCTCTCGTCCTATCGCTAGTTACTTGGCAGAAGAGACCAACACCCACCTCGCTACAACCTCCTTTCAGGTAGTCGTAGAGCGCGATGAGGTCTCCCCTCAGCCTCCTCTTCTCCAGTCTAGACAGTCCCAGTTCCCTCAGCCGCTCCTCATAAGACTTGTGCTCCAGACCCTTCACCAGCTTCGTTGCCCTTCTCTGGACACACTCCAGCACCTCAATGTCCTTCTTGTAGTGAGGGGCCCAAAACTGAACACAGTATTCGAGGTGCAGCCTCACCAGTGCCGAGTACAGGAGCACGATCACCTCCCTACTCCTGCTGGCCACACTATTTCTGATACAGGCCAGGATGCCGTTGGCCTTCTTGGCCACCTGGGCACACTGCCGGCTCATGTTCAGCTGGCTGTCAACCAGCACCCCCAGGTCCTTTTCCTCTGGGCAGCTTTCCAGCCACTCTTCCCCAAGCCTGTAGCATTGCATGGGGTTGTTGTGGCCCAAGTGCAGGACCCGGCACTTCGCCTTGTTGAACCTCAGACAATTGGCCTCGGCCCATCGATCCAGCCTGTCCAGGTCTCTCTGCAGAGCCTTCCTACCCTCAAGCATATCAACACTTCCGGCCAATTTGGTGTCACCTGCAAACTTACTGAGGGTGCACTCAATCCCCTCATCCAGATCATTGATAAAGATATTAAACAGAACTGGCCCCAAAACTGAGCCCTGGGGAACACCGCTTGTGACCGGCCGCCAACTGGATTTAGCTCCATTCACCACAACTCTCTGGGCTCAGCCATCCAGCCAGTTTTTTACCCAGCGAAGAGTACGCCCGTCCAAGCCATGAGCAGCCGGTTTCTCCAGGAGAATGCTGTGGGAAATGGTGTCAAAGGCTTTACTAAAGTCCAGGTAAACAACATCCACAGCCTTTCCCTCATCTACTAAGCAGGTCACCTTGTCATAGAAGGAGATCAGGTTAGTCAAGCAGGACCTGCCTTTCATAAACCCATGCTGGCTGGGCCTGATCACCTGGTTGTCCTGTACATGCTGTTTGATGGCAGTCAAGATGATCTGTTCCGTAACCTTCCCTGGCACCGAGGTCAGACTGACAGGCCTGTAGTTCCCCAGATCCTCCTTCCGGCCCTTCTTGTAGATGGGCATCACATGTGCTACCCTCCAATCAATTGGGACCTCCCCTGTTAACCAGGACTGCTGATAAAGGATTGAAAGTGGCTTGGTGAGCACTTCAGCCAGCTCCCTCAGTACCCTTGGGTGGATCCCATCCGGCCCCATAGACTTGTGAGCGTCTAAGTGGTGTAGCAGGTCGCTAACCATTTCCCCTTGGATTATGGGGGCTTCATTCTGCTCCCCGGCCTTGTCTTCCAGCTCAGGGGACTGGGTACCCTGAGAACAACTGGTCTTACTATTAAAGACTGAGGCAATGAAGGCATTTAGTACCTCAGCCTTTTCCCCAGCCTTTGTCACTATGTTTCCCCCCACATCCAATAAAGGATGGAGATTCTCCTTAGCCCTCCTTTTGTTGCTAATGTATTTATAGAAACACTTTTTATTGTCTTTTACTGCAGTAGCCAGATTAAGTTCTAGTTGGGCTTTGGCCCTTCTAATTTTCTCCCTGCATAACCTCATGACATCTTTGTACTCCTCCTGAGTTGCCTGCCCCTTCTTCCAAAGGTCATAAGCTCTTTTTTTTTTCCTGAGTTCCAGCCAAAGCTCTCTGTTCAGCCAGGCCGGTCTTCCCCACTCGCTCATCTTTTGGCACACAGGGACGGCCTTTTCCTGCACCTTTAAGATTTCCTTCTTGAAGAATGTCCAGCCTTCCTGGACTCCTTTGCCCTTCAGGACTGCCTCCCAAGGGACTCTGTCAACCAGTCTCCTAAACAGGCCAAAGTCTGCCCTCTGGAAGTCCAAGGTAGCAGTTCTGCTGACCCTCCCTCCTTACTTCTCTGAGTATCGAAAACTCTATCATTTTGTGATCGCTGTGCCCAAGACAGCCTCCAACCATCACATCACCCACAAGTCCTTCTCTGTTCGTAAACAAGAGGTCCAGCGGGGCGCCTTCCCTAGTTGGCTCACTCACCAGCTGTGCCAGGAAGTTATCTTCCACACATTCCAGGAACCTCCTAGACTGTTTCCTCTCCGCTGTATTGTATTTCCGGCAGACATCTGGTAAGTTGAAGTCTCCCACGAGATCAAGGGCTAGCGATCGTGAGACTGCCTCTTCATCCTGGTTGGGTGGTCTATAACAGACTCCCACCATGATATCTGCCTTGTTGGCCTTCCCCCTGATTCTTACCCATAAACACTCAACCCTATCGTCACCATCATCAAGCTCTAGACAGTCAAAACACCCCCTAACATAGAGGGCTACCCCACCACCTCTCCTTCCTTGCCTGTCCCTTCTGAAGAGTTTATAGCCATCCATTGCAGCACTCCAGTTGTGCGAGTCATCCCACCATGTTTCTGTGATTGCAACTATATCATAGTTTTCCTGCTGCACAATGGCTTCCAGCTCCTCCCGTTTGTTGCTCATGCTGCGTGTATTGGTGTAGATGCACTTCAGTTGGGCTATTGATCCCACCACCTTTTTGGGGGGAGAAACCCTAATTCCTACGTGACCATTCTCAGGCTCTTCCGTGGTTTCTAACACATCCATAACCCTTGTGTCTTTGCTGCCGCATGGATCTCCATCCCCTACCTCCACTGAGATGGCAGACCAAAGGACCTCGCTAGCACACCGTCCCTCAAACATTGGCATGCCACCCTCAGGCTTATCTCTAGTGAGCCTGGTTTTATCCCTTTCCCCCTTCAAATCTAGTTTAAAGCTCTTTCAATGAGCCCTGCTAACTCTTGTGCAAAGATCCTTTTCCCCCTTTGAGACAGGCGTACCCCATCTGTTGCCAGCAGGCCTGGTGTCGTGTAGACCGACCCATGATCAAAAAACCCAAAATTCTGCCGACGACACCAGTCTCGGAGCCAGGTATTGATCTGCTGGCTCTTCCTGTTTCTTTACTTGATCGTGGCAATTCACAAGTGTTTTCTTACACCATGGTAAATGCAATGTAACTTAAGAACAGAAGAACTTACGTATGAATCAATTGAAGGTCCAGCCAGCCCAGTGTCCTGTTGCACGCAGTGGACTGCAATGAGTGCTTAAAGAGGAGGATGAGGAACAGGGGACTTAGCAAGAGATTATCTTCACCTCCAGCAATTGATGGTTTAAGAATTTCCTGTGCTAAAGTTTGCATCTGGACCATTGTGTCTAATGGCCACCAGTGGGTTTATCCTCCACAAATCCCCTTTTTTTAAAATTTCTTTTATGCTGTGGCCTCCACAACTTCCTGTGGTAATGAATTCCACACTTCAATTAAGAAGTTATGTGGAAAAAGCATTTCCTTTTGTTTAAGCCTGATAATTTCTTTGGGTGCCTCCTTATTTTTGCATTGTGAGAAGACATGAAAAATCATTCTCTACAAACCTTTTTCATGGCATTTATCACTTTGTAATCTTCTACTGTATTCTCTTTGTGGTTTGTTTTTATAGTATTTGATTTTCATTTACCTCTTTAAGTTTGCCAAGTATTCCCCTTGAAGAAATCTAAGACTAACTTGATTTAAACAGAATGAAAAACTAGAAAGGTCAAATGAAAAAATGAATTCATTTAGTCTCTCCTTTTACAGAAGCTCTTCCAGAACCTACTATCATCCTGGACTCCTCTGTTTGTACCTTTTTAGGTTTTACATGTACCATGAGGTGGGTTGGTGTCGTGGTTTAACCCGGCAGGTAGCCAAACACCACGCAGCCGCTCGCTCACTCCCCCCCTCACAGTGGGATGGGGAGAGAATCAGAAGGGTAAGAGTGAGAAAAACTCATGGGTTGAGATAAAGACAGTTTAATAGAACAGAAAAGGAAGGGAAAATAATAATAATAATAATAATAATAATAGTAATTATACAAAATGAGTGATGCACAATGCAATTGCTCAACACCTGCGCTGACCGATAACCAAGTAGCAATCGGTACTTCCTGGATCACGCCTACCATTCGTATACTGAGCATGACGTCACATGGTATGGAATACCCCGTTGGCCAGCTGGGTCAGCTGTCCCAGCTATGCTCCCTCCTAGTCTCTTTCAGAGCATGGAAGCTGACTAGCAGGGCACTTAGCAACAACTGAAAACATCAGTGTGTTATCAACATTCTTCTCATACTAAATCCAAAACACAGCATTAGGAAGAAATTTAACTCTATCCCAGCCAAAACCAGGACAGTTGGTATGAACTACCTGCAGTCCAGAAAATAAATCTGCGTCATAGCTCTGTACAAGTGTAATTACATTATCCTCTTTGACCTATATCGCTTTCATAAAATGTCTAATATTTTATTTGTTTTGTTTGATAATTGTTGAGCTTTGGTGTTTTTAGTGTACTAGCTTTCCTACATGCTTTTGGCTAACAGTCTGTCATTATGCATATCTACTTAAGGTTATTTTTTCACCTTCATATATTATTTTGCACTCACTAGAATTTCATCTGCTACTTTCTTCAGGTCACTGTGCTGTTCTCTGCTGTGATGTTCTTCAGCACATCTCCACAGGCAGTTTTAGGCTGGATAAGCCTATTCCAAATCAGTTTTATTATTTTGATCAATTCAGGCCAGAAAGGGTGTAAACCGGCTTCCTAACTGGCATGCTGAGTGTATGTGGGCAGTGGTAACAAGTATAATTTAAACCATCACTCTTTACCTTGTTGATACAGAATATTCCTCCAGATGTAGATTTACAGTGAAGACTGTAATGTCTGTACTTGAATAGAGCAATCATCTGAAACTTGTCTGCACTGTTCAACTGGGTCTTAATACCAGCTACTGCTTGAGTGAGACAGAGAAGCAATCTGAATGCAACTTTCCCATTTCTGAACAACCTGAGTGCAGACAGGGAATGCCTCTCTTGGAATGGCAAAAATCTTGCAATCCTGAACCATTTCAGTGGAGAGGACGAGCATCCAGCTCTGACTTTGAGAAGCTGAAGGTTTGATGGGGAGAAGGATGTTCCTACTCATCCTTCTCCTGAATTTTGCAAACCTTCTTAATGTTTTTCACACCCCACCACTCCATTTTGTTTCTGAGTAATGGAATTAAAGGCCACTGTACCTGAGTTTAGCCCATCATCCCTTGCTGCTCTTTTGGGTTATTATTCATAACACAACCTGTTTTATTCTGCAGGCAGTGCATCCAAACAGTGCCTTTCCATGCCACTGTCTGTCCAGAACAGAGGGTTAAGGCCTGCCGTTGCAGGAAGATCTCCAATGAAAAAATCAAAGGTAGAAACATGGTCTTTTAATGATCACCTGAACCCCAAACACCTTCAGTTTATATTGCTATACAAATATGTGTATATACTGTACAAAAGCATATGGTCTCTTAAAAAGAAAATTGTCTTATGATCTGTGTATTAGCTCCCCCAGCGTAGAGGGTGCACACTTTTGCTGTTCCTAAAACTGTTTTTGTAGCCACCCTTCATGTGAAGAGGGTTGTTTTCCATAGCTGGGTTAGACTGTGCATCAGGAGAAGTTGATGTATGTGCATATGGCCAGCCAAATAGGAGGACTTGCAATATAGCATGACGACTCTGGCTTTTTTATTTTCTTGTTTACAGGTAGCTTTTACAACCCATCATTATGTTTGTGGTTGACTATTGGGAATATGGGTTTTAATTTACTTCCCTTTATACATGTGGATGAGAGGGTATGGCAGGCACAAACTTTTCTGTAAAACATTACCATATCCAGGAGTGGGAAGAAGAAGTAGTTCTGTCAATATTAATGCACCTACCTTTCCTCTCCAGAGGCTTGCATGCCTAATACATCGTTAAATCCAGTAAGAGAGAAGCACCGACTTCTCTCTTTTTGAGACCAGCATATAAGAGAAGCGATTCCAAACTGCCTGTCATGCTGAGACAGCATGTGCAGTTAGAAGTTACTATATTTCAGCATTAAAAGCAATATAGAAAGTACAGCAGCAATATAGAAAGTACAGCAGTCTGACTGAAGATGTATTTCAAGATCTTTTTCCCTTCTAGTGAATACTATTTACTTTGGTTTAGTTGAGCAGATTTTTAAAGTTCATTATATTTAATTACCCTCAGTTTAACTCTTGTACTAACATTGCTTTCAGATAAAAAAAAAAGAAGAAAATTTCTCTTTTTTATCATGACAGATGATAAATGAGTTCACTTATGTATAAAAATGGAGGATCAAAATCCTTCAGATAATTTTTTTTCTATTCTCATGCATATGTTAAATACTGAGAACACAAAGGTCTACAAGCTAAAGATAAAATCAGACAAGTAGTGTACTGAAAAATTCAGGGCACAGCTCTTTTTAAGTGAATGATTAAAATTATTTAGTGAGAGCATGACAGCATTATTGTGACTAATGTAGATTGGCTGTATTGGTGGACATAATTGAAAAAGGAGATTTTTGCAGAAGAGATTTTAATGAAGACAGAGTGGTAGACATTGCATGACTTTCAGCTAGGCAGGTTTTCTAGCTGGCCTGCCTGGTACGTGCATAATTTGCTTCCAGTTACTACCTGCTAGAGAAACCTGGCGTTCGTTCCTCCTATGATGTTAAGTGTATCAGCGCTCCTGGAAATACCAGTTGCTAGCAATAATAAGACAAAATAGAGCCAAAGAGCTTAATGTGTTAATTGTTTGCAAAATGTTCCTGGTGCCAATTTCCTTACTTTCTCCTTGAGTTGGGGCTTTTTGTTAAATTCATGGAAATTCTCCTTGCTATTTAAAAAAAATGTAGGTACTTTATCTGAACTGAAACTCCTCTGTGGTTGCAGGGTGTAGGTGGCAGAACACTGAAATGCCTTTCAACTAATCTCCCCAGAATTGTGTTTACTGGATAACGCAATAGACACAGTTTTGGAATTACACTTCCAGCACAGCTGTCATGTGGGAAACAAAACCAAGAAAGATTTCTGACTAGAAATATATTTATGGGAATGGCCTAGAGATAGCCCACTGGTGCTGCTATTGTCTGAGGTCTTCTTTTTGGTAGCAACTTAAGTGTTGTCTTGCTGTTCTACTGGAAACACTGCTCATTTGGTTGCTTGCCAGCTGCCTTGATCTTTTTTAAAAATCTTTATGCCGATATGCTCTGTCAGCTATAAAACTGTTGGCATTGACTTAGTTAATGCTTATGAGTTTTTTTTCTGATTGGCTCATTCTGTTTTGGTTAAAGGTGACCTACTTGGGTGGTAGCTGCCATGTGTGAGAAGTGTGGACAGTAACTTATGCAGAGGCTCGTGGTGCACAGTACTGACCAGGCATGGCCTAAAATAACCCTGAGCTGGACTGCTCAGCAAGGAGTGGTCACTAAGTAAATGCACAAGAGGAAGATATTCCCCTTCAATGCTTCAACAAGTCCTGCCAAGAGAGATGGGCATACGAAGAATTTCCAAGTCATAGAATCATAGAATCATAGAATATTTTGGGTTGGAAGGGACCTTTAAAGGTCATCTATTCCAACCTCCCTGCTGTGGGCAGGGATATCTTCAACTAGATCAGGTTGCTCAGAGCCCCGTCCAACCTGACCTTGAATGTTTCCAGGGATGGGGCATCTACCGCCTCTCTGGGCAACCTGTTCCAGTGTTTCACCACCCTCATCGTAAAATATTTCTTCCTTATAGCTAGTCTGAATCTACCCTCTTTTAGTTTAAAACCATTCTCCCTTGTCCTGTCGCAACAGGTCCTGCTAAAAAGTCTGTCCCCATCTTTCTTATAAGCCCCCTTTAAGTACTGAAAGGCTGCAATAAGGTCTCCCCGAAGCCTTCTCCTCTCCAGGCTGAATAACCCCATCTCTCTCAGCCTTTCTTCATAGGAGAGGTGTTCCATCCCCCTGATCATTTTCATGGCCCTCCTCTGGACCCACTCCAACAGGTCCATGTCTTTCTTGTGCTGAGGACCCCAGAGCTGGATGCAGTACTCCAGGTGGGGTCTCACCAGAGCAGAGTAGAGGGGCAGAATCACCTCCCTCGACCTGCTGGCCACGCTTCTTTTGATGCAGCCCAGGATACGGTTGGCCTTCTGGGCTGCGAGCGCACATTGCCGGCTCATGTCCAGCTTTTTGTCCACCATTATCCCCAAGTCCTTCTCGGCAGGGCTGCTCTCAATCCCTTCATCCCCCAGCCTGTATTGATACTGGGGGTTGCCCCGATCCAGGTGCAGGACCTTGCACTTGGCCTTGTTGAACCTCATGAAGTTCACACGGGCCCACTTCTCGAGCTTGTCCAGGTCCCTCTGGATGGCATCCCGTCCCTCAGGCGTGTCAATTGTCAAGTCCTGACAAAACCTCTCCGTGGAGGTAACGTTTGAGATATTCAGCTTCATTTGTGCACTTGCCATTTTGGCCTTTCAACTTCATTTACAGCCCTGCAATTCGGTCCTTTTGAATTTCCAGTTTAGTATGTATTTTGCTGTCTGACAGAAATTATAGTGGTTCCTAGTTGGTGCATTTGAGGAAAAAGTGTGGGGGGGATGGAAATTAATCAATATTTTCATGCAGCAAATGTTTCTTTTGAACTCAGCACTATAAATGAAAGTGATAACAAACTACCTAAGCCTATCAATAAATCAGCTTCTCTTCTATGAAGATTTTTCCCTTTGAAATTGTTTAACAAATAGTGTAGTCTCATCTTATGTGATAAAGAGAAGATAATGTTTATGCCAAAAACTTCACAAGGTCTCCTCCCTGAGTATTGATGAATAGATAAATGAGCTGAAGTACCTTTAGAAAACAGATTTTACATGAAATGTGGGACACCTCCCCCCCCCCCTTATTTAGAAGTTGGAATCCTGTTTTATATTCCAAGGTGAAATATGTGTTGGTATTTTACATTAACCTTATTATACTGAGTTTATTGGTCTAATGATCAAGGATGTTTTTGCAAGAGAGCTGTAGAGCTCTAACCAAAAGTCATGATCTTTTTCAACCCCAAGTTACTGGGCCAAAGAATGCTCTTTCTTTTACACTTCTGTGAGAGGGTAAAAGTCTATAATCTGGACCATGCAGAAATTCGATGTGATCAGAAAACATCTTATGGCCAAAAACTTCTGAAAACTGTGGTGGGGTAGGTTAATAGAGAAAACTGTCTGAAACAAGGATCAAATGACAGTTTTACCTGAAGAGATGTCCCCAGACACCTGAAGAGGTCCCTAAGCTACCTAATAACTCAGTCTGGCAACCGTTGTATGTGGGAGGCAAGGCAGCCCCTGGTCTTTGCAATATAATTTTAAATTAAATGAGTTTTTCAATGTAAGAATCTTTTATCTTGAACACAACTCATCTTGCATTTAACAGCATCCAAAAAGATATTTTCTTCTTTCACTAAAGGAGGCTGAACCCAAAAGAGATGGGGCTTTGAGTACATCTGTATGCTCTGAGAACCATACCGATAAGAACTGGATTCATGTTTTCAATGTAGGTGTTTCACATAGAGACTGATTTTTTAATTCCAAATCTCTTTCCTTCAAAAGAGAAAAAGGCAAAACAAAAATCTAATCCTGCCTCTTGGGCTCAAAGCTGTTTGATTAGCTCTTGTTTATTTTTTAGGCTCAATATGAGTCAGCAGTGTGCCCTGGCAGCCAAGAGGGCAAACCGCATCCTGGGGTGCATCATACACAGCATAACCAGCTGGTCAAAAGAGATGATTATCCCGCTGTATTCAGCATTGGTGCGTCCTCACCTTGAGTATTGTGTACAGTTCTGGGCCCCACAATTTAAAAAGGATGTGAAGGTCCTTGAATGCATCCAGAGGAGGGCAACAAAGATGGTGAAAGGGCTGGAAGGCATGTCCTATGAGGAGCAGCTAAGGACTCTGGGTTTGTCTAGTTTGGAGAAAAGGAGGCTGAGGGGTGACCTCATTGGTCTCTACAGCTTCCTGAGGAGGGGAAGTGGAGAGGGAGGTGCTGATCTCTTCTCCCTGGTATCCAGTGACAGGATGCATGGGAATGGTTCAAAGCTGCGTCAGGGGAGGTTCAGACTTGACATTAGGATGCATTTCTTTACCGAGAGGGTGGTCAAACACTGGAACAGATGCCCCACGCCTGTCAGTGTTTAAGAGGCATTTGGACAATGTCCTTACTAACATGCTTTAACTTTTGGTCAGCCCTGAAGTGGTCAGGCAGTTGGACTGGACTAGATGATCATTGTAGGTCCCTTCCAACTGAAATATAATATTCTCTTCTCTTCTCTTCTCTTCTCTTCTCTTCTCTTCTCTTCTCTTCTCTTCTCTTCTCTTCAGAAAAAGTAGTTCTCAATCCATTTCTGTCTACTGTGCCTTAGCAAAGGTCTATAGAAGAGTCTTCAGAATATTTTCCACCATTACTGTCAGTAAAGTTCCTGTGCAATCACCAATGAGTCTTGCTATAGACTGTGCTTAAAGGCTCATCAGCATCCAAATCTTCTCTTGCATTGTAGGGTAAGGTTTGGTATGAGTTGCTGAGTAGCATCCCTTTGAGAGTTATGCTGATGAAAAACAACTGGGCTCACTTATGAGCTGTCTTTCCAAGAGGAATTACTTTTCACATACTCTATTTTATAGCCTGTCCTCTTTGCTGGAGTACAGAGGGATGAAGCTCAGCAATCATTACCCTTCCAGTGCAGTATGTAAGCTCTTGGTACGTAGGATCTGTAATATACCACCTAGCTTTCTGGAGCAAAAATTGAAAGCTCTGTGATTCATCAGCCAAAAGTGCAGACAGTCTCCCTTCCCTCAAGGAATAAGAGTATGTGTGTATGCATGTTGGGGGGAAAGGGAAGGAGGGCAGAGAGCGAGCACTAAACTTTTGGAGCCATACTGGTTCCTGACCTACTGCTGAAGCTGCCTCTTACTGGTATTAAACTTGAGCTTTGTAGTGAAGATTACAGCAGATGTTTGACTGATGGATCGTTTATCTTCATTTCTCCATCCTTCTGACCATTTTAGATTTGCACTTGGAGTCTGTGTCCTCATGACACAGGCTGGATCGATGGGCCGAGGCCAATTGTATGAGGTTCAACAAGGCCAAGTGCCGGGTCCTGCACTTCGGCCACAACAACCCCAGGCAACGCTACAGGCTTGGGGAAGAGTGGCTGGAAAGCTGCCCGGAGGAAAAGGACCTGGGGGTGCTGGTTGACAGCCGGCTGAACATGAGCCGGCAGTGTGCTCAGGTGGCCAAGAAGGCCAACGGCATCCCGGCCTGTATCACAAATAGTGTGGCCAGCAGGACTAGGGAGGTGATCGTGCCCCTGTACTCGGCACTGGTGAGGCCGCACCTCGAATACTGTGTTCCGTTTTGGGCCCCTCACTACAAGAAGGACATGGAGGTGCTGGAGCGTGTCCAGAGAAGGGCAACGAAGCTGGTGAAGGGCCTGGAGCACAAGTCTTATGAGGAGCGGCTGAGGGAACTGGGACTGTCTAGACTGGAGAAGAGGAGGCTGAGGGGAGACCTCATCGCGCTCTACAACTACCTGAAAGGAGGTTGTAGCGAGGTGGGTGTTGGTCTCTTCTGCCAAGTAACTAGCGATAGGACGAGAGGAAATGGCCTCAAGTTGCACCAAGGGAGGTTTAGATTGAACATTAGGAGAAATTTCTTTACTGAAAGAGTGGTCAGGCCTTGGAACAGGCTGCCCAGGGAAGTGGTGGAGTCACCATCCCTGGAGGTATTTAAAAGACGTGTAGATGAGGCCCTTAGGGACATGGTGTAGTGGGCATGGTGTGTTGGGTTGACGGTTGGACACGATGATCTTAGAGGTCTTTTCCAACCTGTATGATTCTATGATTCTGTGACTATCAGTCAAGTATTTCCCATCCCATGCTTTTGTGAACAGCCATTGCCACCACTTCCTGAATAGAGCACTACCCTGTTGTCTGGAGTGACTGTTTTTGTGAGAGTTCAATATTTCAGACCTGCGTGACTGCAAAGTGGCTACTCTAGGTTTTGTTTTGACAATGAAATTACTAACTTAGCAGATCCCAGGGGAGAAAAGGCATGGGTGGTTTTGGCACTGATGAAGCGAGGGTGGGTACACTCAGGGCTCAGTACTTAGGGATTTCCTTGAGTACATTGAAGCATCCTGCAACCTCTTGTGCATGCAGAATTTAACAAGTCTGCTAACTCCATGTGAGAAACCACTTTTGTATTTAGCAAATAAATAGCTCTTGGGAAAGAACAGAACCTGATACCAATTTGAGTGGGATTTGGTCTCTTTTTGTGTTGTGTTTCAGTTCTCTCTTATGTTGCATAAGGGACGCTAGTCAACTGGGTTGTATTAAGTAGCATCATTATTTCAAAACAGGCTGGGGGTGCTTTGCTGCAGAAGGAAGAACCAACATAGTTCTGAGATCAGTGCATGACTCTACATCCTTTCATTGGTGTAAAAGTCATTTGTTTCCAGTTTTAGTTGAAGTAGAGGACTCTCACAGCTGGGAAACTTTATGGTGAACTTGGTGCTCTTCTGTGGTTAGAATGGCTGGAAAGGATATTTCAAACAAAGCTTCAGAATCAGGGAAACTTCACAGCCACTCTTGGATTTGGGGAAGAAGAAAGCCAGGTGGGAATGAGGAGAGGTTCTTATGGAAGCTTGATAGGATACTTAAAATCAAACGTGTAGAACCCTATGTTGTTTTATTCCTTCCTATAAAGAATAGTTACTATGATGTTGAAATGCTTCATTTGTGGGCTGTGGAATATAAACCGTAGCCTGAAATGTTTTGAATGTTTTAAATCTTGGTAGAATCTCAGATTCAGTACTCGCCCTGTTAGAAAGGTTTGGTAAATGATTTGTGCCCTGGATACAGATCCTAGGATTTGGAGCAGATTATCTCCCAGGTACAGTAGGTGGAAAAGAAAAGGGATATAATAATGAAGACAGACAACATTCAAATGCAACCCTAAACTTCTGAATGTGATAAAGATTGTTTTGACCCATAGTAATATTAAGATCAGGAACTGGCTGAGGCCATAAACAAATTTTAATTAGTGTGATCTCCTGCAGGATTTGAACTTGAGTTTCTAACATCAGTAAACATGAGCTCTATCACTAACTGTTGGATTTTTCCCCCTTACTGAAAACCTGGAGAACAATTTGAATATCCGCATTATATACAAGACTGTAGTTGGGTCTACACACATTTGGCAGGCATAAATGAAAGCCAGAGTTATGAAATTATGTATTTATATTTACTGAATGTGTTTGTCATATGTCACCCTTTAGATCATGTCATTCCAGTATTAAGAAAACCATATTCAGTAGTCATAAACATTTATTTTTTAGGCAACAGAGCAAGCTGTGCAGTAACGGCCATACTACTTGTGTATTTGCAGTGACTAAGTAGTGTGTCAGTTTCTTTCTCACACAAAAACATCCTTTTTATTATTATCTCCACTTTTCTTTACAATATGCCTAGCATAATTGTTATGTTTCTAGCTGAAAGAAAAGGGGGAACTAGAACCACACAATTGTCTTTCCATGTGCAATGCTCCTTTTTGCCCCTGGTTGCTGCATGGTATTTTTGAAGAGATGCAGAAATGTTAACAAAAATATCCATAGGCCAAAAGTGTCACTGGAAAGACCACATTTTGTAATGGTTTAGATCTTGCAGGGTCTAATTTAAATAATAAGTAGATCAGAACTGTTTGTGATAATGACTATGTTTATGATTCAAAGCATCTAGGGAAAGATGGATAATCAAAAAAGTGGAATAATTTGTTGAGTTTTCTTTGAGTTGGTGGAAGAGTGAGTTTCCCTACTAACGACTACAGAAACTGGAGGGAATATTGGCCTTCTTGTATTCAATAGGACTATGGTTTAAATGGGGCCAAGGTTTCACAAGTTTCCACTGCTTCTGTGATGCCAGGTACTCATTCACATTAAGGCCAGTCTACCCCATTCTGAGGGTGAAATGACTCTAATGTGAGAGTAAGTGATATTTACTCCCATTTTTAAGGCAATTTTTTTAAACTAGAGCACCATAAGCCATTCTTTAAGTAAATAGGCATCAGGCCCTGGGAATTGAAGCATATTAAAACAAAAACAATAACAACAGTCCTAGTGGTTTGGCCTGTGCTCAAGAGCAAATGTGTGGGAAAATGAAATAATCTTCAGGCTGACTGAAGATGATCTGATGGAGAATAATGGCTAGGTAACTCAGTGATTAAATTCTTTATAAATCATATATCTTCCCACAAATGAGTTGCTGGAAGTCCATGACATGGGCATATCCGTCAGTTCTCCTGGAAATGGTTGTGACATGGTGTCCAAACTTGGCACTTCTTGGTACGGCATTTTGTCTAGCTTTTTAAGGGTATATTCAGGTTTCCAAATTCATGGGCACAGCCCTGTCATCAGAGATTGGCACTATAAAATGGCAGCAGGCAAGGCAAAGAGGCGTGTTCTGCTTTGACCATTGCACAGGTTTTGTGGCTGCAGTTTTAGAATCCATTCTAACCCCCCCTGAGATGGCTGGTCACCATTCATTTTCTCCTTGTGTCATGAACATCAAGCAATTAAAAAAAAAGCCTACAGGACTGGAAATGTTCAAACATTGCATAAAAGTTAAAGAAGCACCTTATTTGTTTAAGAATGAGAGATGCTTAATATAAATTACTTTCCAGTATCAAAATGGTCCTGATGGACTACTGGACCTCATGATCCCTAATTCAGCAAATAACAAACAAAAAGAAAATTATGTTTTGAGACAAATGCTTGTTTGACTCTGATTAAGCAGAATTTTTTTCCTTATGAGTGAAATACTATAAATGCTTTATTTATGTTGAATTATTATATTCTCATGTAGGTTTATAGGCATACTACAAAGGATTTTCAGTGCATTCCTTTCTAAGGTGAATGAGTCAGTTTTAAGAAATTTTTCATGAGTCACAGAAATACATGCATTGTGTTACGTACAAGTCACTACAAAATCTGATCAAACATTTTTAAAGTTTAAAAATTTCTTAAGCAGGAATATTGCAAATATATGACCACGATTGTGCATTTCATGGCCTTCTGCCTTCTGGTTATTTACAGATCTTGTTACTGCCGAAGAATAAGGAAGATGTAGATAAAGAATTTATAATCTATATTTCTCAAATTTATGACTAAGAAAATAACGGAGTTTTTCATTTCAGCTAGTTAGGAACGGGCTGCTATTGTACGACACTGAACATGTTACTTTGCATGTTCTGGTATGTTGTCTGTTTTAACCACCTCACCTCTCTCTGAAATGTCAGCCAAAACAAACTCCATTATTTCACTTCCAATAGACTCTAATACTCTTTCATTTTTAGGGATTTATTACCGCTGTTAAGTTTAAGAATTCAGCATCCTTTTTAGATATAAGCCAAAAGCATTAAATAACCCCAGAGAATATTGTATTATCTTTTGAGTCCTCACTTCTTAAGACAATGTCGTTGAAATGATTGTAGCAGCCAGACTTGGAACTGACAAAAGGAAGGGCTGATTTCTGTAGAAATTACATCCCAACATCCTAATTAAGACCTTCCTTTCTGATATCCAGTGGTATGTGGGGCAGCTTCCTTTCTCCCCTTTCCCTTGTCAAAGAGGAATGCAAAGGTTTTGTGTGATCTTCCCAACATCAGAATGAAAGGAAGTAACATACCAAACAGATGATGGCATAAGTGCTGCTGAATCTAATTCCACCTCCACCCCTGTGGGTCACCACTCAGCAACATTTCAAAAGGCTAAAGTCAATAGTAATAACAAAAATCCCATTCAAGATCTCAGTATTAGAAGTGGAGATAGAAGGAGAGCTATTTAAAAACTGAATTTATTCATATGCTGCATGTTTTATTTTACTGGGTAAGCTGTGCTCGGGCACTTTGCAAATTCAAAAGGTAAGGACCAAGAATGCGCTGGGAAGTGCTGACTGCAACTCATCTTTATAGATCTGGGTAAACCTGTTCAGCATGAATAATAGTGCTTATTCTCCAGACAGGCTTTATTCTGAACTCAGTAGAGTGTGAGCATCCCCATTCCTGATGATACTTTCTTTGAGGGAGATGATGGAAGTTGAGAGGTTTATATCTTTTATTAACCTTCCCCCTGCAATTCTCTCACATTTCTTGTATCTGATGCTGCATTCATTTATGTGTGAAAAATTTACAGCTATCCAGCAAATACTACTTTTTGACACCACCTTCCTGGAAAGGAGTGATTACTCAAACGGCACTCCTGATACATTCATGGAGGTAGGGATGTGGAGGGAGAGATAATACTGGCTACCTTTCTGGGCAGAGCTACTTCTGCATAGTTTTGTTGCTTTTTGGCTGCACTTCATCCTAAGAACTTCAGCCTGCCTTCAAGTTCCCTTGGCTTCAGGAATGGCAAGGGGATTAAGCTCAGGCTTAAATGCATTGCATGGGCATCGTCTAAATGAGCATCTGTGTACTTGTAGAAGGAGGAGTGCGGGGCCGTCCACCTGGTGGACCCATTCCATGTAGTGGTGGTAACCGCTGAGCCAAGGAGCCTGCTGAAATAACTGTCCATGTGGCGTAGCCTGTCTTTAATGGAATTATTCTTGCCGTAACAGACAAACCCCAAACGCATGCATGACAGAATAAATACACAGGCCAGAAAGGCTGCCTACTCAAACATCTCAGAGTCGAAGTTTAGTCCTGTGCAATAGCAGGGGAGATGTAAGCTGTGGTGAAAATAAAGACACCAAAAAGTTTTTAGATCTCCATTAACTACCTCCTGAGGGGAGGAGGCCTATCTAGATTCAGGCCAATTGCTCCAAATGATGAGCCAGCCATGCTGTGCAGCTAACCACCCCACAACCGTGCACACGTGTTAGCACTGAGTGCCCATTCACATCTGTTACCTTTTCTGTATGCTTTGGTACAGTCTTTAATTTCATGGTAATTTGTTTCTCTGTTTGTTTCTGAATGTGTATTTTAGGAACCTGTATACCAAATTTCAGAACAAAAATTTGTTTTTCACAATGTTACCCAATAAAATCACAACAGTAGCCATGCATTTTATGAATGCTCAATAGTTTTTTGAAGAAGAAAATTAGCCTTGCACTCTTGTGCAACCTGACTATAATGATGATGCACTGTGCATGAATTATGAAAGAAAATGATTTGGCAAGGAATTAAAAAAATGTAAAGATGAAAAGTACATTAAAAGTATCCTTTCTAATCTTGTGAAGATATATAAAGCTAGAAATATTAAGATGATTACATTGCTTTGGGTTACTATAATTTGAAAATAATTTAATCTCCATTTAAGATATCTGCATATTTTTGTATGACAAGCTTCGATAGCAAAGTCAGTGATAATGAGAATTTGATGCTTTACTTATGGACACTTTTGCTCATAGCTCAGTGATGCTGCTGCGAGATATCTTGTGATAATTTGTCTGAGAAGGAATTACCCTATAACATTTAATCATTGCTTCTTTGATGTGTGGTGTGGTTAACACACTTAACATACCTGATTCAAATAACTTAGCCTTAATACAGAACTATCTCATCCTTTAAGTCATATTGATTTTTGCAATAGCAAAAAGAGATTGCACTCCATAATGCAAATATGTAGAACATGCAGATTTATACCTGTCCACAGATATGCTGAAATTCTCTAGAGATTCGGAACAAATACTGATATCTACAACCAAGAAATATGAATTAGAATAAGCATTTCACAAACTTGCTGGAAGGAATATAAAGAATAAGACAACATGCCATGAAGGTACAATACATGGTACAAGGCCAGCTGTAAGAAATGCACTGTGTAATTCCTATGAAGTGAAATTCCATATCCAAATAACATGATTTTAGAATCTATTTTACAGCATCATTCAACAGCTAAGATGATAACAACAACCATAAAATGGAAGGGAGGCAAATGAGGTCACAGGAGTGCAGAAAACACAATGACACTGGAAAATCTCAAGTATTCCTACAGAAGAGAAGAAGGAATTACTGAGTTACTGCTGAGCAGTACACACAACCCATTTCAAGATGCAAGTAAGGCGGCATTAAGGTTACATGCTTTTTTTTAAATTAGAGGGAGAACAAAGTCAGAGTTTGTTTAGCCATAGATAACCAGGGTCAAAAGGAACACTCAGGAGAAACAGTGTCATTACAGAAAAGCCAGATTAATTGTTTCTACTGGTATTGACCATGGAGAAGGGCTCTTGCCCCAGAGTCCTTCACTACAGGAAGAGAGAATCGGGAGAACTGTCAATTTAGAAGTAAATTAAAAAAAATAAAAGTTTTAGAAGACATTGATAAAATGAATAGTAAAAAAATTGCCAGGATCAAATGATATTAATGCAAGAATTATAAAAGGACTCTGATATAAATATTTATATCACTTAAACATAGTTCAATAGGCACAGAAGATGAATAGCATGGTGCTAGTCTTTAAAAAAAAAGCATAGAGAAATATCCTTGAAGACACAGGCTTCTGTACCCTGCAAATTTATAACAACTGTAACAAAATAGTAGAACTGAACATTAACCATAATAAAATAGTAGAACCAAACATTTACCATAGATACATATGACTTCCTTTTGGAGCAGGAAGGGTGATTTTTGCAGGTCATGCCTCACAAGCCTACTAGAATTCTTTGAGGGAGCTGAAATTTTGTCCATATGTAGATCCAAAGTATGAATCTGAATGTAAAAAAGGCTTTGACAAGGTTCTTTATTGAAGAATAATGAACTCAAGTTCTCACAGGAAACTGTGATAAGCAACTGCTTATCACATAAACTTATATCACATAAACTGCTTTCTGTGGATAAGCAACTGATTAACAGATAAGAAATAAATAGTAACAATAAAGAGTCATCTTTCACAGTAAGGAGATTGACAGCAAGAACGAAGGTCCACCTCAAGCTTCTCTAGTACTGACATGTGCTGACCAGCTTGTTGTTAAATGATATGGTATGGGGATAAGCTGTGAATTGGCAAAGGTTGCAGATTGCACACAGTTATTGGGACAGCCCAACATGTTGAATATGATCCAGGTTCTTGTGCTCAGAGGAGCTGACTCACCAGCTGCTGCTAATATCCAGTTTGTACTTAATATGTTCAAAATATAAGGGTGTAAAATTACTCACATTGCTACTTCATTAATTTACATATTAAATGTTCCTCATCCTATTGCTGTGAGTGAACAAATACAGAAAATGACAAATAACAGAGAAGAGATGGTGAAACTTTTCTCCTCTATTACTCTATCTAAAATCACGCAGACACAGGAACAAGAAGGTATTGCTATTACAGATATTTTAAGAGAATTATTACAGATATTAACAGATATTTTAAGAGAAGAGTATGGTATTTGCCAATAGCATAGATTTTTGTTGTTGGTAAATTTGAAATATTTGCATTTGAAATCACTGAAAAGGTCATTTTGGAGTTGGGAAGGAAGTGCAACTTTCCTCAAAGCAATATTTGTTTGCATTTGCCCAGTTGTCGTGGGGGTTGGAATAGCTGTAGTGACTGTTGCCGGGGTTTGAGTAGCCACAGTGACTGTCGCAGGGGTTAGAGAAGCTACAGTGACTGTTGCCGGGGTTTGAGTAGCCACAGGGGTTGTCGTGGGGGTTGAAGTAGCCGCAGTGCCTGTCGTGGGGGTTTGAGCAGCCACCGTGTCTGTTGCCGGGGTTGATCTCCCGCTGCCCACCGCCCCCGGGACCCATCGCTCCACCCACCCCGACGAGGCACCGCCATTTGCCCTCCCTCTTTTCTTGTTCCTGAGGGTTGATCTCTGGACAGTATTCCTGAATAGTTGTTTAACCCTAAACAAGGCCTGAACCACATTCAGGAGACATAGCAATATGAACATGCTTGTTTGAACATCCCAAGGATATTCAAAATTCTCAGGGAATATTGTGGACATCTTCATGAAGAGGATAGAAGAAAAAGGAGTTTCTGACAATATGGAAGGTAAGATGAACAAGTGGGAGAAAGTGTCCCATCCTGTCTCCCCCTTAAATTCATTCTCTGAGGAGAAAAGAGTGCAATTACTAATAGTTTCTAAGAGGTGGTTCCCGAGGTACAGAGGTGACGGCAGTGCCGAGTGCAGATACCAGATTAGATTTACGACCAATGATTTTATCACCTCATAAAACAGCAGCAAAATGATAATCTTGGCCCAGTTCCGAATAATGATAAACAGCACAAAAGTGAACATATACTGCAAGCAAGGTATTACATAACCCAACATTGAGAGCCAGCCTCACAACTTTGACAGCCAATACATCAACATTGTGACCAAGCAATATAATGAATGCTTATAACAATTTTACCTTAACACGCTTTGGTCAGATCTATCGTTATCTCAACCCTTCGAGCCCCACGTTGGGCGCCAAAAAAGACTGTCGTGGTTTAATCTGGCAGGCAACCAAATACCACGCAGCCGCTCACTCACTCCCCCCGCCCCCCCAGTGGGACGGGGAGAGAATCGGAAGGGTAAGAGTGAGAAAAACTCGTGGGTTGAGATAAAGGCCGTTTAATAGAACAGAAAAGGGAAAATAATAATAATAATGATAGAATATACAAAATGAGTGATGCACAATGCAATTGCTCACCACCCGCGCTGACCGATAACCAAGTAGCGATTGCTACTTCCTGGATCACGCCTCCTATTCATATACTGAGCATGACGTCACATGGTATGGAATACCCCGTTGGACAGCTGGGCTAGCTGTCCCGGCTATGCTCCCTCCCATCTTGTGCACCTAGCTCAGTCGGGAGGGCATGGGAGCTGTCCTTGATTAGGAGGGTACTTAGCAACAACTGAAAACATCAGTGTGTTATTAACATTCTTCTCATACTAAATCCAAAACACAGCACTAGGAAGAAATTTAACTCTATCCCATCCGAAATCAGGACACCAGTAAATCCAGTCCTTATAGACCTAGATGTCGTAAAATTAAAAGTTGCGGTAATGCCATGTCACAATGCCATGCTAGAAAATCTCTTGCTTAGTCATTGTCCTCCGGGAAAGTCACAAACCTAGAAAAGCCTGGTTTTTCATATCCTCTAAATGGAAGGAACCTCCCTTGTATTTCCTCGCATACCCACTCAGTAGTGTCTAGTTACTTGCATGGCATCTTTAGATCAAAATATCTAATGATTTAGCTCTATAGCATAAGGGACCAAGAAAAGCACGAGACATGTCCAGAGTTAGCCATGCTTTGCAGTAAGTGAAAGGTGTCTCAGTAAGGGGGCAACTTCATTGGATTCGTCATTGCTGTGTACTCTTCACCACCATTTACAGTAGGATAAAGAGAGCTGTGAGTTTGCCTAGAGTTTCCCCTTCAGATGTGGGGACCTTCAAACTGTGCACTGGGCTAAATAACTTTGCAAGGTTCAGAGGCTGTGCAGAATTAGACCCAAAGTGTATGGAGGAAGAATACTATATATGTACATATTTATTTATACACTCTCTCTGGACAGCAGAAAGCCATGGGCAGAGGGAACTGTTGATATCACCAAGTTGCCTGCAGAGTGACCAGGGCCCCCTGATGGCTCTCAGTCTGAAAAGTGGCCAGGGATTTGCTGTTGCTGGCTAGAATAAGGAATGGCCTTGTTCAGGAGAGAAAAATCTCCTTCATACATTCCTTCTGAGGGAGGTGAGATGGTGATTTCCAAGATTAAGTCCCTGTGGTAGAGGCAGATGACTGACTCATGTCTACCTGCTTGAGAAGAGGTGAGTTTGGTTCTTTCAGATTCACTCTCTTTCTATGATTACAGTTTTCTGCCCGTGCTGGGTCACCAAGTGCAGGGCAGCAGCTAAGGACATTTGTGCATGAGGGACTCGTGGTACTTCAGCTTCTCTCCAGGTCCCTGCCATCGTATATAAGGCTAAAGAAGTGGAGAGAAACCATGCCCTTGTGCTAGGATTGCACCAGCTACCAGCACCCCCGCAGGAGCGAGTGGGCTAGAAGAGAAGCTCATGTACCCTTAGACCATTATGAATTCTGCAGGTGGACCTTGGGTTGTTTTTTTTTTATAAGGGTTCGTATGATTTTATATTTTTAGAGCCCAGGTTGGGTTGAGTAAGGGCTGTCATTTCATAAGACTTCTAAGCATTTTTGCATAGTTTCCACCAACTGCACTGAAAGCCACTACTATTCATAATTCTAGCATGTACAACTTACATACTATAGAAGGAGATAAAATTGTCATCTGTTTGCTATGAGAAACCTAGGCAAAGACCCTCAATGACCAGAAAATGCCTAAGTTTTCAGTGTGACCTGAAGAAAGAGGCTTATGTCTTGATCTCCAAACCACAGCTCCTGGCTCTCATGACATGGCTTTCATGTTAATTGTCTCCTCAAGGTTATTTCTCAGGCTCTTGGCACTTCTGTTGGCTTTCTTGTCTTGTTACTCAAGCCTGGCATTGTCTTTTGGTTATTCCTGCTATTCATCGTCCTACTGATTATCTTGACCTCTCCACTCTGTTTCTCATCCTCCCTCACAGAGTCAGCATTACTACCTTCCCAAGCTTTTCTCTTGGAAGCTCTGACAATTTTTTTCATCTCCCAAGGCACATCTATTAATTCCCCTAGCTATTTCCTTATCTCTACCAAGTTTCTCATCTGTTCATTTCCCCAGAGCTTAGCAGTGTTACAGCACACCTCTTAGTTATTCCAGGACATTTCTTACTCCTCACCATACCTCTGCTTCATTTACCTTGCCATACTTTCCATCTGCCCAGAGGTGCTTCCTCAGAAAATCTATTTTTCAAAATTTTTCATCTCTCACGATCCACTTCTTCCCTCTCCCAGCCAGTGTGGGTAGAGTGGAACTGCTATGAGAAACCCTGCTTTGCCAATTCCACTCAATCAGGGCAACTGATGTTGCAACTGGAGATGGACTCCACAGGTGCTTATAAGGCCTGCCATGTTCAGACTGTCCATTCTCCCAACCTTAAGGGACTGTAGATGGGCAAGCAAAAAGTCCCAAATATTGGCATGTGAACATCAGTAGGTCAGGAAATAGGACAGAGTTTCTGGCTATAGTTGTGCACAGAGACTTTTAAAAATGAAACAAAAATGTATGAAGGTAGATGAAATCATGCTTGCAACAGCAACAAAAGAAATCTCTAGCAAGGTTTCACCATCGTTGCACTGCTGTCCTGGTTTTGACTGGGATAGAGTTAAATTTCTTCCTAGTGCTGTGTTTTGGATTTAGTATGAGAAGAATGTTGATAACACACTGATGTTTTCAGCTGTTGCTAAGTACCCTGCTAGTCAAGGCCTTTTCAGCTTCCCATGCTCTGCCAAGTGCACAAGAGGCTGGGAGGGAGCATAGCCGGGACAGCTGGCCCAGCTGGCCAACGGGGTATTCCATACCACGTGACGTCATGCTCAGTATATGAATGGCAGGCGTGTTCCAGGAAATAGCGATCGCTACTTGGTTATTGGTGAGCGCGGGTGGTGAGCATTGTGCATCACTCATTTTGTATATTCTATCATCATCATCATCATCATCATTATTATTATTATTATTATTATTATTTTCCCTTCCTTTTCTGTTCCATTAAACTGTCTTTATCTCAACCCACGAGTTTTTCTCACTCTTACCCTTCCGATTCTCTCCCCGTCCCACTGTGTGTGGGGGGAGTGAGCGAGCGGCTGTGTGGTGTTTGGCTGCCTGCTGGGTTAAACCACGACAACTGCTAACTGTATTAATTCTCCCAGACAGCCTGTCCCAAAATACACAAAGAGACGTGTCTGCCTGTGTCCAGGCATGCACTTTCATTTATGATTTTACCAGTGTCCTTTGACAGCTCCAGAGAGTGAGGCGACTCTGCTGAGCCCAGTTCCTCTGGGAGCTGCAGGTTCATGTGGTCTCTGCACCCTCTCCAGACCTGCTGGTGGTGTTGCCTCTTCCGTCTCCAGAGCTGTTACCCTTTCACCAGCCACACTAGCATTCAGTAGCACCAGGATCAGTTATTCTGCAGAAAACCAGCTTGTGGACTGTAAGCCTGAGCAGTTCAAGGGCCTCCCTAGGCTGGTAGGCATCACTGCAAGTCAACAACATGCAAGTGCGAAGAGTCCAACTTCAGTCTTTGCCTGGGGCCTCCATTGTTCAGAAGAGGGTATGTACCAATCTACTTCTTCTTGCTGCACTGTGAGACCAAAAGTCTCCTTACTTGGATCCTTTTCTATTCTGCATAGCAATTCTATGCTCAGGAATTGTTTCTTATTACCTAATATAGTCTGTATTGAAGATAAAAGGTATATGCCATGAACAAAGCCTGTTAGTTTTAGCTAGCCTCTTTTCAGACGAGTTAAAGGATTTTCTGCATCATATATTTTTGCTGTAGCATGCACTGAGTCCTACTCATCGAAGTTTACCATGTTCAGATAACCTGCTCTTGGAATTTATGTGGGTTTTAATTTGCAGCAGCACATCAATGGCATTTGTGCAGATGAATCCCTCTGCTACAATGAAAGAATTTATCATCATATTCAATGAATGAAATTGTCCTGAGTCAAGTTCTGCTAATCAGAAACTATAAACAACCCAGCTCTGATGAGCAATACTAAGTGGGGGGAATGCAGGTAATCAAAAGAATATGGCTTTGCAATTGAAGCTCCTGAAAGTACATAAGTGCTTCTGTGCAGCATACTCCTGGTCTGCATAAAAATAAATAAATAAAAATGAGAGTATTTTATTTTTATCATGTAGGAGTTGCAAAGCACAGTGACTAAGTGGTATGATTAACAAATTTTATTCTTGGAGTCAAAAATAACATGCAGTCATGCAGCAATAAGAAAAACATTTGAAATCAACCTTTCCTTGGTAATCTCCTATACATTGTCATTTCTTGCTTTGGGCCATATCAGAAATCTCTTACTAAATGAACCTTTTCTGGAAGAGCAAGCTTTCTATCTGAATAGAGATCTCAACCTCCTAAATTAGAGGCAGAGCAATAAACTTCCACTTGGAGGCTTTGCTCCACCTTCTCTCTGATAATAAGAGACTAACCAAAGCCATCTCTGAGAAAAAAGCAGAAATGAAACCAGATGGCAGGAGACTTCTCCCATACATAGTGGTAATGTTAGCACTGCTTTTACTGATTAGTGTTAGCTGCAACTTTGTGCTGTGATTTGTAATTCTGTTTCTTTGGCAATGCTAATTGGACCAGCAAAGAAAGCAGATCAGAGCAAAGGTCTGCAATCCAATGCTGCATCTAAATTCTGATGGAGGAGCAGTAAGAGGTACAGAAGACCTGTTTGTCTGTGCCTCAGTTAAACATAGTTGTTAGGGATGTGACAGGGTAACACCAACATGGTCTGCATACAGAAAAAAACTAGCCTTATAGTTTGGACAGCTGAAAGTATAATTTTACAAGAGAACTGCTTTTGCCTTCTTGTACTCCTGGGCCCTGTTTTGGAGTTAATAATATTATTGCAACTTTTTCTTAATGAGTAGCTCAGCATCTCCTGGAGTCTTAGGAAGAGCCCTCTGAGCACATGAACTATTTGGTGCATTGTTTCTCATGAAGTATGCTTTTGCTTTTTTTCTGTGTTGAAGGGCTTTGAGATCTCAACCTGGTAAATTCTGCAATTCTTTTTTAAAGAAACAATGTTTTGAAAATTAATAATTCAACAAACTGAAAAGCAGGGCTGCCAGGATTGCTTGGCTATTGCTGTTGTGTTGTGCAGGCGGACTCACATGAACTGCAAGTTAGCTGCCTTGAACATGGTTTGCAGATTGGCTGCAGTGGTGCAGGACTCATTTGTGGCTGAAAGACCTCCCCAGGAGCCCAGGTTGTGGTGGTGCATTCATACCCCCCCTTTCTTCCCTGGGCCGCTTGTTGATCTCAGAAATTTCCATGAAACCGCGGCCTTGGTGTATTGAAGTCTGGCAGTTGAGCACTCCTTGACTGTATCAGAAACTCTGCATAGCTGAGGCTGGGAACATACTCCTACTGCCTGGCCCAGGTGTCCAGTAGAACACCACCGAAACCTAGAGAATTTTTTAGTAATTACCACCTGGGACTGTGGCCAGGACGGAAATTTACGGATGACTAAAGCCAACCATCTTGCGAACCTATAAACGGTGGTCCTAAGTGAGGCCCTTTGAGCTCTCCTGGACCGCAGCGGGCTGCACCCAGCATCTCCCTCTGAGTGGGACGCCTCTCAGAGCTTGCAATCTTTCAGGCCTACGATATTCGGAGGACCGCTGGGTCCTGGGTGAGAGTCCCTTTCGAAGCTCAACCCTTCGCCCGTTGAGAGGGAATGCCTAGACATTCGACGTGAATATTTCTTCACTGAAATCGAGGGGAATTTTTAACAGGTACCTTCTGTATATTTTTATATATATATATGTTTCTCTGTGTGTGTGAACTAATAGTAAGCATAATCTGTAATTAAGTTGAGATTGTAGTAGATTTACTAACTCACTTTGCAAATATTGAATTAGTTAATGATTAGGTGTTACTAAAGTTTGTTAATGATTAGTTGATAATTAAGTGTTGCTAAATTGTGAATGAAACCTAGACTGTCCCTGAAATATAAACCCTTAGATGATTTTCCTTTATATGTTTCATCCGTGTAATAAGTAATAGTGTGAACCTTGCCATCGAATTCTATTAGGTCGCACCTTTATAAATCTCTATTAAAATCACTTTCTGCTAATTTCTGTGACGGTGATTCTTTAAGCGGCCTCTAAACCACTCACTCGCGACAAATTGGCGTAGTCGGCAGGATGGCAAGTAGTATCACTGATTACTTACAAAAACATGGAATAAATCCAAGTCTTAAATTCTCAGAAGAATGGGCTCGTAATAATTGGCATGATTGGGAAGCTGTGGAAAAACAACTAGAAGTAGCTAGGGGCCGTGTAGAAGATGGAAAAGGAAAAGGAATTCTTTGCAAAATGTTAGGCACCTGTTTGGAAGCTGCTTATCAATACAGAAAGAATAACAATAGAAGGGAGCAGGACCTGAAAGAAGAAATAGAAGGCAGAACGGAAGCTGAATTAATACTGTCCTTGAAAATCGAGCAGCTGCAAAAACAGTTACAGGAAGAAAAGGAGAAATCACAAAAGTTGGAAGAAAAGATCGAGATGATGCTTATGCGGGCTCCCAATCCCCCTGACATTGTACAGATTAGGAAATTAATTGTATCCCCTGAGGAATGGGATGGTGATATTTGCGGTGATCCTGATGACTATGATGAGGGAAATGATGACCCCTTGTTCCCCTTAGATTCCTCTGAATATGAGGCTAGAACCATCATTAAAGCAAAATATATTTTAATTCCAGTTGGTCCTCGACAACAATTGGTAAAATTTTTAATAGATACGGGAGCACAAATTTCAATATTAACACAGCAAGATGCCAAGAAGCTGGGTGTACGACCTGGACGGCAAAGAGTTAAAATCACTGGAGTGAACGGAGCAAGTGTTATGTGCCAAACTGCAAAAGTTAATTTATGGCTCCCGGGTGAGAAACGTGTATCATCTACTTGCTTTGCAATTAAAGATCACAATGAAAATATTTTAGGTTTCAATGTTTTGAACAGTCGAACCTGGCGTCTGCCGGACAGCAGTGTGTGGTCCTTCAGTTCAAATGTCGACCCTAAGCCTGATAAAAATCGGGAAATGATAGTGCGCGTACTCCGTGCAGCTCCTGCACTCCCTGATTCAAAAATCACTAACATCCCACAGTATCTGATTTCTGCTGCGGCACGAGCTGGAATCTCTGAAGTAATAGCAGATCTGGAAAAGCGGCATATTATTTCCAGAACCCACTCCCCATATAATTCACTGGTTTGGCCAGTGTGAAAACCAGACAGGAGGTGGCGATTAACAATTGATTATCGGCACTTAAATGCCAACACAGCTCCGCTAACAGCTGCCGTACCTAATATTGCAACTTTAACAGCCACATTACAAGCAGCCGCACACCCATGGGTGGCAGCATTAGATGTAAGGGATATGTTCTTTATGGTCCCTTTACAGGAAAAAGATAAAGAGAAATTTGCTTTTACTTGGGATGGCATACAATACACCTTTAACAGACTCCCACAGGGGTATAAACATTCACCCACAATCGCTCATGCCGCGCTTGCTGAGCTTTTACAAACAGTCTCACTTCCCCAGAATGTGAAACTGTACCAATATATAGATGATATTCTAATCGGAGGAGATTCCTCTGAAGAGGTGGGGGAAGCAGCAACGGCAGTGTGGCAAGTGTTACATAACGCAGAAATTGAAATTCCCCCTGAGAAATGTCAGGGACCAAGTAAAGAGGTAAAATTTTGGGGTACTTGGTGGATTGCAGGTAGTGCAACAATTCCACCAGACACCCTAAGTAGAATAGAACAATTGCAGATGCCCCAATCTAGAAAAGAATTACAACAGCTTATGGGTACTTTAGGATATTGGAGAAAACATGTACCTGGATTTTCTATCATTGCTCGCCCACTATATTCACTTTTTCGAAAAGGAAAATCATGGGAATGGAATTCAGAACATGAAGAGGCAGTCAAAACTCTAATTCAGGAATTAAAAGCATATCAATCATTGGGACCAGTACACCCCCACGACCCTATTATAGCAGAATGGGTTTTTGCTGAACACGGTACTTACTGTAATCTATTCCAAGCTGGCCCAGATGGACCAAAAAGACCTTTGATGTTCAGTTCGACTGCACTTAAAGAGACAGAACAGAGATATTCCGAGTGGGAAAAGGGACTTTTGTCCTTAGTCCGAGCAGTAAAACAAACTGAGAAAATACACCAGGAACAACCTGTACAAACCAGAGGTCCATTTAATTTATTAGAAGCAGTTCTGAAGGGGACTGCACCCCCAGAAGGAATTGCCCAAAAGCCTACAATTAGGAAATGGTATGCTTATTTGACAGGAATTGCAGAAGAAATGAGATTAACTGAAGGACACACTAAACTCTCTAAATTACAGATGCCTATAAATGCAGACCCATTAGCATTACAACAACCTTTTAAACCCTCACCTATTTTAAATGCACCTCCCTTTACCGAGGGAACACCATCAGAAGATATTTGGTTTACTGATGCCTCAGCAAGGAGAATAGATGGCAGATGGCAATACAAGGCTGCTGCATTAAACATCAACACTGGCAAACAAATCATAGAAGAAGGTGAAGGTAGTGCACAAGTAGGAGAATTAAGGGCAATTGTTCTAGCAGCACAAAATGGAGCAAAAGTTATCTATGTCGACTCCTATGCCGTGTGGGCAGGTGCCACGCAGTGGCTTTGTCAGTGGGAAGTCCTGAACTGGGAAGTAAATAGATCTCCAGTTTGGAGATCTCAAGATTGGCAACTATTACTTAAAATAGTCAGAAACACTCCATTCAAGATGGGATGGGTGAAAGCTCATGCCAAAAATAATGAACCAGCCACAAACTGGAATCAAAAGGTAGATGAATTGGCAAAAATTAGAAAAATAAAAATAGGAAATTCCTTAAATTCTGAGTGGTATCGATTGGGAGAATGGCTACATCAAAAATTAGGTCATACAGGTAAAGAAGCACTTTATTTTGCTGCACAAAGTAGGGGTTGGCCCCTAGACAGGAAAACCTGTGAAATTATTCTTACAGAATGTCCTCAATATAGATTAAAATTACAGACGAATCACCCTGCTAAAGCACCACCCTTACATATCAGTCAGGGAAAGACTCTGGTCCACATGGCAAATTGATTACATTGGGCCCCTAAAATCTTCTGCAGGATATCGATATATCCTCACAGGGGTAGAAGTAGTCTCCGGCTTGCTTATGGCAACTAAATGCCAAAAAGCTGATGGGAAAAACACAGTACGAGGACTATCTTCTTGGTTCTCTAGTCTACCTACTCCTGATGCTATCCAAAGTGATAATGGCTCACATTTCACAAATGGGGAAGTGCAAGAATGGGCAAAACAGAAAGAAATTCAATGGGTATTCCATACCCCCTTACTACCCCCAATCAAATGGGATGATAGAACGAGCTAATGGCTTATTAAAAAAGAGCCTTAAGCTACATGAAGTCCGGTGGGATACACGACTTTCCGAAGTACTCCATCAATTAAATAATCGATACGGACCCACTGGAAGCCCTGTGAGCCGAGCATTCTTTGTAAAAGGTGGGCCTAATATTCCCCCTACTGATGAAAGAAAACGTCTGCTAACATTACAGCCAGGACAACCCGTTATGGTAAATTTACCACAAATTGGAACTGTGCCTATGACTTTAACTAAACCCCATGGCCCACTGGCTTGGGAAGCTACTGATAGCAGTGGTGCAAAACATAGAATCAGCACTAGATGGATTTTTCCTTCTTTCTAAAAGGGGTAACCCGTTCGGCCTTCCCCATCAAAACGTCTTCTTTCTTTTTTATTTTTAACAGGAGAAGATGAACCTATACCGATGGCAACAACAACAGCAGCAGCAGCATGTCCCCAACCCAATTTTATTTTTCCTTTTAGTCGAGATAAGTATAATCCTTTTAGTTCAGACACAAGATCCTTGGGACCATGCACTACTAAATTACACTGGAAATATGGGAACCCTACCAACAGATAAGACAAACCTGAACCTTGCTATTTTAGTTATACATGGGAATGAGGCATATCCAAAAGATGAATGGAGATGGGAGACACTACACCAGAAAGAAATTAAGATATCTCACAATAACAATAACATTCATCAAATTTTATCACTTCAAGCCACACCAGGGGAAGAAATAAAAATAGGGTGCCGTGTAATCAATGGATCTACCCACAAAAAATCCACTAAAATTAAAATATACTACACCAATTTCTTTAAACCTAAAACCAATGAGAAGTCTTGCTATAAGACACCAGAACCAGATTGTTGGTACAAATTCACTTTTACACAACCTGTAGTCACATTTTGCTTCTGGAGTAATAGTGGTGTAGAACTGTTGTTTGATTTTATGATTAGCAAGCACAAAATTTGGAATTTGTGTACGACGGGGTGGCCGTGGGTTTTATGCATACATACTTTTTAATGTACCTATGCCTGATCTAAATTTATCTGCAACAGCACTACACAATAACATCACCTTTCGTAGGCAGGAATGGATTATTAAAGACGAAAATGAAAACCAACAAATTCCATCCTTAAAGGGAACTAAAGGAGACACCATTACGATAGGATGCCGAATTGAAAATCATACTAAATGTATGACAGCAACCTTACACATTGTTGTAAGCAACATTGAAGGAAAAGACGACATACATACCTGTCCTTTTAAACAGGAATGCTGGTATACTTTTACTATATCCCATTCAGTACTCGTAAGGTGTCTTTGGACAAACCCTAACTCTCATTCCAGCTTAGGTTTTCAATTCAGGATTGATACCGCACAACCATATTCACCAACTCAGCCTCCTATCAAACTGTCTCCTCTCATTTATAACATTGGTCCCTATATAATCAAGAACATAGGACAACAGCAAGTGCTATTTAATCCATCGTGGTCTCTAAAACGAGTGGAGCTATCAATGCAAGTTGATATCTCTACAATTAAACCTGCTTGCTCACCATTCCTGAATACATCTTTTACAGGATGGTTAGCGTGGCTGCATGGACGAACCCTCACCTCTCCAAAACGATCAAGGAGAGATGTGACTGGCATCCTGGGAATGGGACTAGGAATATTGAACAGCTCCCCAGGAGCCCAGGTTGTGGTGGTGCATTCATACCCCCCCTTTCTTCCCTGGGCCGCTTGTTGATCTCAGAAATTTCCATGAAACCTCGGCCTTGGTGTATTGAAGTCTGGCAGTTGAGCACTCCTTGACTGTATCAGACTCTGCATAGCTGAGGCTGGGAACATACTCCTACTGCCTGGCCCAGGTGTCCAGTAGAACACCACCGAAACCTAGAGAATTTTTTAGTAATTACCACCTGGGACTGTGGCCAGGATGGAAATTTACGGATGACTAAAGCCAACCATCTTGCGAACCTATAAACGGTGGTCCTAAGTGAGGCCCTTTGAGCTCTCCTGGATGGCAGCGGGCTGCACCCAGCATCTCCCTCTGAGTGGGACGCCTCTCAGAGCTTGCGATCTTTCAGGCCTACGATATTCGGAGGACCGCTGGGTCCTGGGTGAGAGTCCCTTTCGAAGCTCAACCCTTCGCCCGTTGAGAGGGAATGCCTAGACATTCGACGTGAATATTTCTTCACTGAAATCGAGGGGAATTTTTAACAGGTACCTTCTGTATATTTTTATATATATATATGTTTCTCTGTGTGTGTGAACTAATAGTAAGCATAATCTGTAATTAAGTTGTGATTGTAGTAGATTTACTAACTCACTTTGCAAATATTGAATTAGTTAATGATTAGGTGTTACTAAAGTTTGTTAATGATTAGTTGATAATTAAGTGTTGCTAAATTGTGAATGAAACCTAGACTGTCCCTGAAATATAAACCCTTAGATGATTTTCCTTTATATGTTTCATCCGTGTAATAAGTAATAGTGTGAACCTTGCCATCGAATTCTATTAGGTCGCACCTTTATAAATCTCTATTAAAATCACTTTCTGCTAATTTCTGTGACGGTGATTCTTTAAGCGGCCTCTAAACCACTCACTCGTGACACAGGTAAAGAGGTGGTTGGTGCCCAATATTAAAACTACCCCTAATGTGGGTTTGCCGTATAGAAACATCAGTGTTGACACATAACCTGAGGGGTGTAGGATGGGCTGGTAAATGCAGTTTGACAATGCAATGTGCTCTTGCGTAGGTGGTAAAGAATATGTTCAGCCCTCAAAAATAGCCATGCAGCCCTTGGAAAGACAATGGGAATTTACACATGTAAGTGAGAGAGCAGTTGAGCTGAAGTACTGGAGTGTGACATCTGCTTTGAGTTTTTCCTCTGCTTGATCTTCCATTAAAATTTGTCAGGAGTGTGCACAGCTGGGATGTGAAAGGGGAGATGAGCAAATCCTATCTTCCTGATGGAGGTGTGAGTGAGGCATGCGCCCATGTTGGGCTGTGTGGTGGATGGGTCTTCAGCTGAGGACTCCCACAGTTATTGCCCAGCACTGCTCCTTCTCTATGTTTTCTACACCTGTTTTAACTACCTAGACAACAGGTATGGCATTGTCTTGCAAATGTGTGAGTTCCCAGCACAGGGCAACAGGAATCTGGGCAGGAGTAAAACACACTGTTCTCTCTAAAGCATTGCCTGAGAAGTGAAAAGGGATTGCCCATCTGTAGAAAAATCCCTAGGACTTGCAACGTGCAAGTACTCAGGCTCCAAGCTTATGCGTCCTTGTGTGCAACAACAGTAGCCTCCTGGCCATTTTTTATTTTTGCTGCATATATGTGAGGAAAAACTCAATACCTTTTGGATATTGTGGTTTACGCCAGCATTATTCATGTCTTTTCCCAGGCCTTTACAAGCTGGGAAAGTCACCTTTTGTTCAACCAATACTGGGTGTATCCCACTTCAGCTATTGTCAGGGAGCCAGCATTTCATCACTCAGCACATTGCAGTCACATAATGGAGGCAGGAACTCAGCTGAAATAAAGCAATGCTGAGAGCTTGTCAGAAATGTAAATGATATCGCACCTATTGTCAGCGACGTATCCTTCATTGTTCTTACTTTTGTTTCCCAGCCAAAAAAATGCTGGGGAGCCTGCATGATGACACAATTCTAAGTGCCTACTTACTGTAACATGCTCCATCAGGAACGGCTAACTGATCTCATGCTGCAAGTAGCATACGTGTGTGGCAAGGAAAACTGAGTACTGAAACCTGCAACTGTAAAGCTGCAGCTGCACAGTTTCCACTGGCTATGTCAGCATTGTGGGGAAGGCTGAAAATGCACAGTTTACAACAGTCCGGGGGGGAAGGTGGTTCCTCCTGACCTGTGCTGAAAGCAAAGCTAGAAGGGTCTCACCAGCTTTGGTCCAGAAGAGGAAGGGTTGCTCTTCACAGGAAGGAGAAAGAACAGGAAATTAGATGAGAGTCAAGCAAAGAAAAACTCTAGCCCCAGTAAGTTCACAAGGGATTTCTGGGTACAGTTTGTTTAGCTGTCCTTAAAGAAAGGAAACCTGAAAAGAAGGTGGTTTTTAGAAACTGAGAGTAAATATGCAGGCATATTGACATATATGTTATTGAGAGAGACGTGAGATGCCATTTTCTGCAAGTGTGTTACTCTCAGGCACCTTACTGTGAGTATTTTGCTCCATTTCAATAGTGTGATACAAGCATTTCCTATGATGCTTATAACCCAGGCCTTCAGGGCTTGCTCACGAGGACAGGGCTTGCTTGTGTGTATGAATTTGGCTGAACCTGACCGCAGAAGAGGGTCTAACTCAGAATTTTCCTCTGAGTCTCCCTCCACTTTGGGATCCTTGGAGGCAGGGGGACGAAATGCAAGGTCTTGCATTCACATCAGGCTAGTATCGATCTTCTTGATCTCTTCCCTTTCCTTTTCCCATAGAGCCACAATAAAATATAGCAACTATTTCATGGTAGATCTTCCATGCCATTCATCTTAAGCCTGAATAGCACAGACACAATTCAGATGTGTACTTTCCTTATTCACAAAACCTCACTGCAGGTTACTTTGTGATATCACAAAATTAAATTTTTTATTTAAAGCACATTCTTCTACTTATTTCTGGAACTGTGCCCTGTAATGGGTCCCTTGTCTGTAATTTGCATTTTAAACCTGTCATCAGAGAACTGCTTAGCAATACCTGTTGCAGGTATCTTTCTGCCTCCATCTCATCTGCCTTTAATCCACTGAGTGAGTGTGGTGGGTTGACTTGGCTGGCCACCAGGTGCCCATCAAGCCACTCTATCACTCCCCCTCCTCAACTGGACAGGGAAAGAAAATATAATGAAAGGCTCATGGGTCGAGATAAGGACAGGGAGATCACTCACCAATTACCGTCACGGGCAAAACAGACTCAACTTGGGGAAATTAATTTAATTTATTGCCAATCAAAAATCAGAGTAGGGTAATGAGAAATAAAACCAAATCTTAAAACACCTTCCCCCCACCCCTCCCTTCTTCCCAGGCTCAACTTCACTCCCGACTTCACTTCCTCCTCCCCCTGAGCAGCGCAGGGGGACAGGGAATGGGGGTTGCGGTCAGTTCATTAAGTGTTGTCTCTGCTGCTCCTTCCTCTTCACACTCTTCCCCTGCTCCAGCGTGAGGTCCCACCCATAGGAGACAGTTCTTCACGAACTTCTCCAACGTGGGTCCTTTCCACGGGGTGCAGTCCTTCAGGAACAGACTGTGCCAGCGTGGGTCCCCCACGGGGTCACAAGTGCTGCCAGGAACCTGCTCCAGCACGGGCTATCCATGAGGTCACAGCCTTCTTTGGGCACATCCACCTGATCCAGCGTGGGGTCCTCCACAGGCTGCAGGTAGATATCTGCTCCACCGTGGACCTCCATGGGCTGCAGGGGGACAGCCTGCTTCACCATGGTCTTCACCACAGGCTGCAGGGGAATCTTTGCTCCAGCGCCTGGAGCACCTCCTCCCCCTCCTTCTTCACTGACCTTGGTGTCTGCAGGGCTGTTTCTCTCACATATTCTCACTCCTCTCTTCTGGCTGCTGTTGCACAGCACTTTTTTCCCCTTCTTAAATATGTTATCACAGAGGTGCTACCACCGTCACTGATTGGCTCAGCTTTGGCCAGTGGTGGGTCTGTCTTGGAGCTGGCTGGCACTGGCTCTATTGGACATGGGGGAAGCTTCTGTCATCTTCTCACAGAAGCCACCCCTGCAGCCCCCCCTGCTACCAAAACCTTGCCACGTAAACCCAATACAGTGGGTTGTTTTGGGTCTGGCTGAGATGGAGTTAATTTTCCCCATAGCAGCCCTCATAGTGCTGTGCTTTGTATTTGTAGCTAGAAAGGTTTTGATAATACACCAGTGTTTTGGCTACTGCTGAGCAGTGCTCCCACAGCATCAAGGCTGCCTCTCCAACCCTCCCTCACCCCCAAAGGCCAGTAGGCTGGGGGTGGGCAAGATCTTGGGAGGGGACATAGCCAGGACAGCTGACCCAAACTGACCAAAGGGATATTCCATACCATATGACATCTGCTCAGCAATAAAAGCTAAGAGAAAGGAGGAGGAGGGGGGGCATTCATTATTACGACGTTTGTCTTCCGGAACAACCGCTATGCGTACTGAAGCCCTACTTCGCGGGAAATGGCTGGACATCGCCTGCTGATGGGAAGTAGACAATAAATCTTTTGTTTTCCTTTGCTTCCACGCACGGCCTTTGCTTTTTCTTTATTAAACTGCCTTTATCTTGACCCACAAGTTATTTTCCATCTTATTTTCTCCCCCCCATCCTTCTGAGGGGAGTGATAGAGTGGCTTGGTGGGCAACTGGTGGCCAGCCAAGGTCAGCCCACCACATGGGTGTTTGCTTTTGATTGTAAGAAATTTACCAGATTTATTTCATTTCCAAATACCTGGAAGGTGCCTTCCAGTCATTTGACCATTTTACCCATCCTGCCCAAAATTCTGCAATGTTCCCAGTGATGACAGGATTTTTGGAGCATTTCTTGACCTGTTAGGACTGCGTAAGAAATTTTACAAGGGGATTTCCCTTTTATTTGTGTGGATTAAATTGCCAGGTTGGGAAACTATAATCTCAAGAAAATGGGAAAGTTTATTTCAGTGTTTGGGCTAAGAAATAAATCTCCAGTCCCTCGAGGAACTGGTAATTAAGTCAAATTGCTTAAGGCTTTGCAAAACCCAACTTTTTCCACATTAAAAAAAAAATCACAATTTTATTGGTTAGGTGAACATTATTTATGTGATTAGAACTTTTGGTATATGATGGATGGAAGAAAGGAGGAAAATGACCACAGCAAACACAGAAGCACATAGTAGCACTAAACACTTTTAGTTAAACATGTCTGGGTTTGGATTCACATCCTTGGACTACCCGAACACATAGTCCTCTTAATTCTGGTCAAAATGATCCTATTTATCTAAACTGAATGGAAATGTATGCTATTAATTGAACACAGATGGAGTTTTGTTTTATGATCTAGAGTAAAAAGGGAAAGAAAAAAGTAATTTAATTACTTTGAAAATTATCTTAAATATTTTTCTCCTGTTTTACACAAACGGCAAACGTCACTACTGTGTTCTTTCATGAAATTTAACACACACACACACACCCCCCCATGATCATGGGTGCTGTGGAGCTGTAGGTTAGGCAGTGCTGAGACTTCCTGTTCAACTCTCAGCTGACTTTTTACAACATTGAAGAGCTTGCTTTGTGCCACAGTTAGATCAAATGTGAGAAAAGCTGCATTGTGTCAACTGCATCTGCCAACGGTTAGGTTTATGATTCAACTACTGAACATGCTTGTATTTAAAAACAAACAGCTTACAAAGAGAAGCAGGGAAGAGTATATTAAAAATGTATTTACTGTGAACATACCCTTCAGCCTCCTGTTGAAGCGTGCATGTTGGGATTTGTTCATCTCCAGTTCCTGTGCTAAGTTTTCTTCAAACTGGCAGACTAGAGTTTTCTTTTCATGCCATTGGGCCTGGATCCCATGCAGAAACATGATTATGTTAAAAATCTGATCAGTAAAGCAAAACTCCATTTGAACTTGAAAGAACAAAAATGTGGGTATCTGACTGCAGCTCGAGGCACAGATTTGTCAGGGGGCTCTTTGAACCCTGGCACAACATGAGATATGTAAGGAATCGCACAGACTCATGAGTTTTGGACTTTTGTACTTCATCCATTGACATTGGAATAATTTACAAGCCAGAATTAGAGTTCACCCCCCACTTTGGGGTGAGCACCGCTGTGCCGTGCATGGCACCCGCCTGGCGCAGGGCTCCTCTCTCCTCCCCTCGTGGCACCCGCCTCTCCTCCCTCCTGGCCCAAGGGCCTGTGTCCCCTACTGCCAAAGGGCCCTGCCCTCGCTGCTGTCCAGAGGGAGCATCCCCTCTCCTTTCTTTCCCCGCAAACAGCCCACCCCTTGTAACTTTGCTGTAGGAGCCAGGCTTGCCCTTCCCGGCTCTCAGCTTTCCTCTGTGCTGCAGCCTCCGTATCCTCCCACATGCCTTCCACGTCTTCCTCTTTCTTTCTGCTTTTCAGCATTTAAAGGGAATGCTGCCATGTGCATTTAAAAGGAGAATCTGCTCATGCCAGCATGGCAGAGAGCATTGTTAAACTGGCTCGCCCTCACTGTTGGTATTTTGGGATGAAGGCCAGCGTGAGGGACAGCAGACAGAGAGGAGCAGTCCCTGTGCTTGCACCGGGGGAGCAGGACATGTGCAGCGGGTTTTGGAGTCAGCTCTGCTGAGCAGATTGCAGTGCTCCTTCCATGAAGAGGCGCTGATTGGTGAGAACAGCCGTTGAAAAATTATGCAAAGACTTAGAGCGGAGTTTTCGCAAATAAAATTGCTGGCAAGATGATGTGATTTGCACTGGCCCTGAACTGCAATATAGGTCTGACTCACATTTTCCCTTGAAAATAATCAACCTAATGAATTCTGCAGTGGTGCTTACCTTATTATAAAAATGACAGAGCAAAACCCAAATGAATACCATCCTCTGTTCCACTGTTTCTATACCTGTGGTGCAAAGAACATCAAAAGGTAGTCCATAGAGTGCTTGCCAAAAGTATAAATAAAACACCACACTCAGGCTTTGAATTTTAATTTATTTCAACTTATTTTATTGCCTTCATTTCATTTGTTTGCTTGTATATGAGGGAGAGAGAGCAAAAACTGTGAGCGTGATATTAGAATATATCTATACATTTTTTTCTCTTTCCTTTTTCACATAAGAAATGAATAAAATGAGGGCAAATAAACTTAATAAAATTCAAAGTTAACCCTAATTTCTACTAGCAGCAGCATACACAGCTCTTCCTTTATACCCATGGATTTTTTCCTCAGAAAAATTAGGCTATCTTAAGAGTTAAGTAAAGCTGATAAACATTGTTTAAATCATTGCAAAGGGTGGGTAAAGAGATTTCCTCTGGGATACCAGCAGAAACTCTTTAAAAGTTCAAGGGAAGAAGCTTCCACAGCTTTCCTGGTGAGACAGTCCTGCAGCTCATTAGCACTCATTGAGTCTTTCCTGCTCTTTAGGCCCACCTGTCCTGGTTTTGGCTGGGATAGAGTTAATTTTCTTCCTAGTAGCTGGTATAGTGCTGTGTTTTGGATTTAGGATGAGAAGAATGTTGATAACACACTGATGTTTTCAGTTGTTGCTAAGTAGTGCTTACGCTACTCAAGGACTTTTCAGCTTCCCATGCTCTGCCAGGTACACAAGAAGTTGGGAGGGAGCATAGCCAGGATAGCTAACCCAACTGGCCAATGGGGTATTCCATACCATATGACGTCATGCTCAGTATATAAACTGGGGGGTTGGCTGGGGAGCAGCGATTGCTGCTTGGGGACTGGCTGGGCATTGGTTGGTGGGTGGTGAGCAACTGCATTGTGCATCACTCATTTTGTATATTCTATCATCATCATCATTATTATTATTATCCCTTCTTTTTCTGTTCTATTAAACTGTCTTTATCTCAGTCCACGAATTTTACTTTTTTTTCCCCGATGCTCTCCCCCATCCCACTGGGGGAGGGGAGAGTGAGCAAGCGGCTGTGTGGTGTTTGGCTGCCTGCCGGGTTAAACCACAACACCACCCTTCCTTTATTTTCTTATAGTGAGATATTAATTTGCAATAATAAAGTATAACAGGAACTGGTCGTGTTTGCAACAAGTCAAAACCCTATGTAATTTTGCATACTGCTACTAATGTTTTCTGCTATAATATCCAATAATTCTTGCTGACTAAATTACATTTTTGTCCTGCTCCATATGGCAGTGCTTTCTTAGGGAAATGAAGTTGCTTTACTTGGTTTGAAATAGGAGTAAAACCTAACAGAAACTTTTCCTTGAACCTTTCTTCTCTAAGCCTACTTGCATGTATAGTAATTCTGTATAAAGGTCACTTCCAATTTTCTTCACCCTGAAGGCTCCCCAATAAAACCTCAGAAGATGTCCTGACAAGCTCTGCCTGACATCTTTGCCTCCAGTTTCAAAGCAATGATGACACCATCGTGTTTGCCTCCCTAGGAATCTGGCAAAAGCATGAGCGTGCACAAAGAGAATCTTCACTCATTAAAACATATAGAGATGTCATACAGAGGAGTCTTTTCCCCTTATCTCCAGATAAGATTTTAAAGAACAGAAAGGGGGAAAAGAGAAGACCTTTAATGCACTGTCTTTTATATTAATGATTTTCATAGGACTTTCATCATAGCCATCTCAAGTTTCTTAAGATCTTACGGACTGTTTAATCACACATGCATGTACTATCACCTGTTAACTGCATGAAACTTGGAGGCTGAATGTGTAACGCAGGCATACAAAGTTTGTGAGTTGCAATGCTGTGAAGTGCAGTACTACGGTAACCTGGATGACACAGGTCACGAAATTCTGGCACTGCTGTCAGGGAGTGAAAGTCATCTGACTTCAGTGGAAACACGCTGACCTGTTTCCCAAGCGAGTTTGGCCTGGAGCTGGGTTTCTCTGCTGAGTGCACAAACCAGTTTACACCACGCGAACTGTCCTGCAGGAGCAGACGGGTCCCCGCCACGCTGCCTCCTCTGGACCCCTGCGCCCGTGTCCCTGCCACTGCTCTCACTCGCCAGGGCCTGGCTTCTGGGGAGTAAAATACACGTCCCACAATTGTTTTTTCATATTCTGTTTAGCTCCTTTTTTTTTTTTCAACAAAACACCTCATTACATCAGATTAGTGAAAGGAAACTGTTGCAGCAAACATGCACAGCCTCTATCATAACAGGACAGCCCTCCCATCTCACTCTCCATTGTACCTCTCTCCCTTGTCTCTCTCCATTGCCTCTCTTATATCTTCCTTCCGGCAACGATCACATGTCTGCTCACAATTCCCTTCACCTGTTTCTGTTCTTGAATCAGATGGTACTCATTAGGCCACCTCTTAATTCTTCTCCACATCTCCCCCTTCTTTGTTTATGATTTTGTAGCATTGCCAAAGTCCTATCCGAAACTCCCGATTCCAGAATTCTTCTCCACAGAAACAATTTGCCAGTTGGCCAGTTTTTAGCATACACTGAATGCAGTCTTGAATAGTTCCCATAATATTAATGTATGGTGTCTTTGTCCTCAGGGCATTTGCTATTGCCAGATGTTTCTCCCTCCTCCTGCTGTGCAAAGCTCAAAATTGCAACATAAGCTGCAAAACACATTCCTCTGTTTCTTAATCCTGCACCCACATTTTCACCTGATGTTAATCAGCATAGCTGAAATCAGTCTAGGGCAGATAGTCAGCTCTTCTGTCCAGGTCTCCGGCTGCAGGGAGTGCCTGAGGCTGTCCCTTGTACAGGAGGGCAGCAGAGACGACGCCTGTGTGCACTGCGACCAGGTGGATGATCTGCTCAGCCTGGTGGCAGAGCTGAAGGAGGAAGTGGAGAGGTTAAGGAGCATCAGGGAGTGTGAGAGGGAGATAGATTGGTGGAGCCACACCCTACCATCCCTGAGGCAAGGGCAGCACATGGAGGCTCCACAAGAAGCGGAGGAACCCCTGCCCTCTTGCCACCAGGCAGAAGGAGGGGACCCAGGCGACAGGGGGGAATGGACACAGGTCCCTGCTCGGGGTGCCAGGAGAACCCCCGCCCGGCCTCCCTCACCTCAACCTTCCCAGTTGCCCTTACACAACAGATACGGGGCCCTGGATCTTGAGGGCCAGGCAAACGAGGACGCAGATGAAGGCCCATCCAGAGGGTTGCCCGAGGCGAGGCAGTCAGCCCCACGCATTACGACTGCCTCTGCTAAGAAAAAAAGGAGGGTAATTGTCGTAGGTGATTCCCTTCTGAGGGGGACCGAGGGCCCAATTTGCCGGCCAGACCCATCCCACAGGGAAGTCTGCTGCCTCCCTGGGGCCCGGGTGAAGGACATTACTAGGAAGCTCCCTAGTCTCGTGCAGGCCTCCGATTACTACCCGCTACTGGTTATACAGGCTGGCAGTGAGGAGGTTGCAGAGAGAAGTCCCGAAGGGATCAAAAGGGACTTCAGGGCGCTGGGGCGACTGGTGGAAGGATCGGGAGCACAGGTAGTGTTTACCTCGATCCCTGAAGTGGCGGGGAGGAATACTGAAGGGAACAGGAAAACTCATCGGATCAACACGTGGCTTAGGGGCTGGTGCCATCAGCGGAATTTTGGCTTCTTTGACCACAGGGAGGTTTACACGGCACCGGGCCTGCTGGCGACGGACAGAGTTCAGCTGTCTCACAGGGGGAAAAGGATTCTTGCGTATGAGTTGGCGGGGCTCATCGAGAGGGCTTTAAACTAGGTTCGAAGGGGGACGGGGATAAAACCAGGCTCACTAGAGAAGAGCCTAGGGACCGCACGCCAATGTCGGGGGAGAAATCGGCAGCCCAGCTCAAGTGCATCTATACCAATGCACGCAGCATGGGCGGCAAACAGGAGGAGCTGGAAGCCATTGTGCAGCGGGGTAGCTATGACTTAGTCGCCATCACGGAAACATGGTGGGATGAGTCGCACGATTGGAGTGCTGCAATGGATGGCTATAAGCTCTTCAGAAGGGACAGGCGAGGAAGGAGGGGCAGTGGGGTAGCCCTGTGTCCTGGTTCCAGTTGGGACAGGGTTAACTTTCTTCCCAGTAGCTTGGGGGGTGTGCTGTGTTTTGGGTTCGGTGTGAAAGGAGCGTTGATGGCCCGTTGATGCTTTGGCTGTTGCTGGGTGATGCTTGCACCGGGAGGGGGGAGCACAGCCGGGGTGGTGGACCCAGCTGGCCAATGGGGTATTCTATACCATGGGACATCATGCTCAGTATAAAAACCAGGTGTGTGGGGGGTCTCGCCCCCCCTTAGTGACACGCGGTCGGCGGTCGGTGAGCGGTTGTGTTGTGCATTGCCTGTTTTGTGTATTCTGTTATTGTTGTTGTTCTCATTGTTATTATTACTGTTCTACTTAGTTTTATTTCAATTATTAAACTGTTTTTATCTCAACCTGAGAGCTTTCCTACTTGTGCCCTCCCGATCCTCTCCCCCATCCCACCGGAGTGGGGGGGTGATCGAGCGGCTGCGTGGAGTTTATTTTTGCTGGCTGGGGTTAAACCACGACACCCTGTATGTCAGGGAGTGCTTCGACTGTCTAGAGCTCAATGGTAGTGATGATGAGGTCGAGTGCTTGTGGGTAAGGATGAGGGGGAAGGCCAACAAGGCAGATATCCTGCTGGGAGTCTGTTATAGACCACCCAACCAGGACGAGGAGGCAGAGGAAACATTCTACCAGAGGCTAGCAGAAGTCTCACAGTCGCTAGCCCTTGTTCTCATGGGGGACTTCAACTTTCCGGACGTCTGCTGGAAATACCACATGGCAGAGAGGAAACAGTCGAGGAGGTTCCTGGAGTGTGTGGAAGATAACTTCCTGACGCAGCTGGTAAGCGAGCCCACTAGGGGAGGTGCCTCGCTTGACCTGCTGTTCACAAATAGAGAAGGACTGGTGGGAGATGTGGTGGTCGGAGGCCGGCTTGGGCTTAGCGACCATGAAATGATAGAATTCTCGATTCTTGGTGAAGTAAGGAAGGGGGCCAGCAAAACCGCTACCATGGACTTCCGGCGGGCGGACTTTGGCCTGCTCAGGACACTGGTCGAGAGGGTCCCTTGGGAGACAGTCCTGAGGGGCAAAGGGGTCCAGGAAGGCTGGACGTTCTTCAAGAAGGAAGTCTTAAAGGCGCAGGAGCGGGCTGTCCCCATGTGCCTTAAGAAGAACGGGCGGGGAAGACGACCGGCCTGGCTGAACGGGGAGCTCTGGCTTGGACTCAGGAAAAAAAGGAGAGTTTATCACCTTTGGAAGAAGAGGCAGGCAACTCAAGAAGAGTACAGGGATCTCGTTAGGTCGTGCAGAGAGGAAATTAGAAAGGCAAAAGCCCGGCTAGAACTCAACCTGGCCACTGTCGTGAGAGACAACAAAAAATGCTTTTACAAGTTTCTTAATGAGAAAAGGAGAGCCAAGGAGAATCTCCATCCTCTATTGGATGCGGGGGGGAACGTCGCCACCAAGGATGAGGATAAGGCTGAGGTACTCAATGCCTTCTTTGCCTCAGTCTTTAATAGTCAGAGCGGTTATCCTCAGGGTACTCAGCCCCCTGAGCTGGAAGACAGGGACGGCGAGCAGGATAAACCCCCCATAATCCAAGAGGAAGAAGTTAATGACCTGCTATGCCACCTGGACATTCACAAGTCTATGGGGCCAGAAGGGATCCACCCAAGGGTACTGAGGGAGCTGGCGGAGGAGCTTGCCAAGCCACTCTCCATCATTTACCAGCAGTCCTGGTTAACAGGGGAGGTCCCGGACAACTGGAGGCTGGCCAATGTGACTCCCATCTACAAGAAGGGCCGGAAGGAGGATCCGGGGAACTACAGGCCTGTCAGCCTGACCTCGGTGCCAGGGAAGATTATGTAGCGGTTTGTTTTGAGGGCGCTCACGAGCCATGTCTGGGACAACCAGGGGATCAGGCCCAGCCAACACGGGTTCATGGAAGGCAGGTCCTGCTTGACCAACCTGATCTCCTTCTATGACCAGGTGACCCGCCTAGTGGATGAGGGAAAGGCTGTGGATGTGGTCTACTTGGACTTCAGTAAGGCCTTTGACACTGTCTCCCACAGCATTCTCCTAGAGAAGCTGGCGGCTCACGGCCTAGACAGGTACACTCTTTGCTGGGTAAAAAACTGGCTGGACGGCCGAGCCCAGAGAGTTGTGGTGAATGGAGTTAAATCCAGTTGGCGGCCGGTCACGAGCGGTGTTCCCCATGGCTCAGTTTTGGGGCTGGTCCTGTTCAATATCTTTATCAATGATCTGGATGAAGGGATTGAGTGCTCCCTCAGTAAGTTTGCAGACGACACCAAGCTGGGCGGGAGTGTTGATCTGCTGGAGGGTAGGAAGGCTCTGCAGAGGGGCCTGGACAGGCTGGATCGATGGGCCGAGGCCAACTGTATGAGGTTCAACAAGGCCAAGTGCCGGGTCCTGCACTTGGGCCACAACAACCCCAGGCAACGCTACAGGCTTGGGGAAGAGTGGCTGGAAAGCTGCCCAGAGGAAAAGGACCTGGGGGTGCTGGTTGACAGCCGGCTGAACATGAGCCGGCAGTGTGCCCAGGTGGCCAAGAAGGCCAACGGCATCCCGGCCTGTATCACAAATAGTGTGGCCAGCAGGAGCAGGGAGGTGATCGTGCCCCTGTACTCGGCACTGGTGAGGCCGCACCTCGAATACTGTGTTCCGTTTTGGGCCCCTCACTACAAGAAGGACATGGAGGTGCTGGAGTGTGTCCAGAGAAGGGCAACGAAGCTGGTGAAGGGCCTGGAGCACAAGTCTTATGAGGAGCGGCTGAGGGAACTGGGACTGTTTAGCCTGGAGAAGAGGAGGCTGAGGGGAGACCTCATCGCGCTCTACAACTACCTGAAAGGAGGTTGTAGCGAGGTGGGTGTTGGTCTCTTCTCCCAAGTAACTAGCGATAGGACAAGAGGAAATGGCCTCAAGTTGCGCCAAGGGAGGTTTAGGCTGGACATTAGGAGAAATTTCTTTACTGAAAGAGTGGTCAGGCCTTGGAACAGGCTGCCCAGGGAAGTGGTGGAGTCACCATCCCTGGAAGTATTTAAAAGACGTGTAGATGAGGCGCTTAGGGACATGGTGTAGTGGGCATGGTGTGTTGGGTTGATGGCTGTACTCGATGATCTTAGAGGTCTTTTCCAACCTTAATAATTCGATGATTCTATGATTCTATACTCCGCCATGCACCTGGGTTGCTCCTTAAGCCCTTGCAACAGGATAGATTTCTGTGTAACCCTCCCTTCTCCTTCTTCTCCACAAGTATGCAAAGCAGCACTTGTGTCTTCAGAGTCAGGGATTTAGCAGATGGGGCAAATCTGCTTAACAGCAAAGACAAATAGCAGATAATGTAATGCAGGTGAGGGTGGAAATAATGCATTTACTATTGTAAAAGGACAAAATTAAAGCTGTATGCTTCCATATTCTTCAGTTCCTGAGTCTGCCACTGCTGAAGTGAAGTGGATTTCATACACTGAAGATACCTGAACAGCAGGCAGTGAACATCTGAGGTGGTGGGCACACTTGGTCTTTGGGACCACAGATGGTCTTTGGGGAGCTGTGCCCACGGAAGGGGTCACCACTCCTGGTGGCTCATCACTGCTCTTCTCCCCCGTGTTGCTACACAGTTCATGTGCTGCTCCCTTACCTCCCACAGTGACCAGCAAAATCAGGTGGGGCAGTTTGAGCGGCAGACATTACTGCCAGGCCCATTTTTCCCTCATATGAGCCTCTCTACCAGCAGAAGATTGGAGGTAGCAACCCCGGGCTGGGTGCTGGTGAGCCTCTGGAGGCAATCACATCTCCCACCGGTACACCAAGATCTGGCAGTGTGAGTGATGGCCCTAAACATCTTCTTAACTGGCTTTTTTTTAAGAGCGGTGCTCTGCAAAGATTACAGTACTGAGAAAGGTAAGTCAGTGGGAGCCTGTGGTTTAAGGTCAATGGGTTGCTTCATATGCCTCCTGTGGCTGAGGGCAGACACATTTCAGTGCTTTTATTTTTTTGAACATCAGATGAACACTGAATTTTCAGATTTTCTGATGTTTTTATCTTTGAGAAACCATAAGCCTATTAAAGATATGCTTTCTCCTGCTCTGTAAGCAGTTGCTAGCTATTTCAGTCCAGGAGAAAAAAATAATTCCTTTGAGAAAAGTAATGATAACTGCTTCTCAATGTCTGGTTTTCTTAAAAGGAGGGATCTAAAGGCAAGTCATAACTGTGGTCCCCTTATCATCTGAAAAAAAGTACTTGCTTTCTTAATCCAGGTGCTTGGTAATAGCAAACAATACTTTGCTATTTCTTTTTTCCCTTTTGAAGGGTATTGACAGTTTTCTGTTGCTAAATAAAAAGAGGGTTTTTAGTTAAGCAGACTGACAAATGAGGTATTGTACCAATCTATACTCATAATCAAAATGAACGGTGCAAAACAGATCTTAGCAGCTCTTGTAATAGCTATAAGTGCTGCATTTTGCAAAGGAGTGATTTTGTTGGTACAATAACACTTCATTGTATCTTGAACAAAGCCTGTAAGGTCATACTAGGACAGATAAAATAACACTTTATCTCTTCATAGAGGGTATCCAGGGCCAACAGAACATCTATATAACTGAGTAATTTCTGAAGTTTCTTAAGACTCAAGGAAACTTTGGCCAAGTCTCTTTCCTGAAGGGAATCTTGGCGTAAAATGTTAATTTGCAAGTTGTATTGTAAATACATAGGTAGCTAAAGGTGTTAAATTATTTCATGGAGTCTTGATGATTTTACAGTGACCTTTTATTTGAAGTAATGTGAATATTGGAAAAACACTGCTACAAAATCTAGCCAGAATTTTAATGAATTTGTCTGATCTGTGCTCGCATCTCTTTCACATTCATTTAGAAGGAATGTCAGGACCTCTGACCATATTGTGTAAGTCTTCACTGAAGCAGTAGTAAGTCATATCCTTCCAAGTCCAGGAGGGATGAAGTATAACCCATGGCTGGCTGTGAGAAGTCCCTGCTGGGGCTGATGCTGCCAAGCATCCTCCTCCCCAGGAGGATGCAGATAGCCAAGGTGATGGGAGGCAGCGCACCCTCAGCACATTTAGGGATGGCATCCAGCTGGGGGGGGGCTGTGGGACACTGGAGAGCAGGGCTCTGCAGGGGTGCCTGGACATGCAGAGGAAGGGGGGCAGCAGGTCCTCTGGAGCTCAGCAAGTGTGAGCGAGGTGCCCTATAGCGGGGCAGCACCAGGGATGGCTGCCGGAGGGGCTCCCGGTGGCCAGCATCGGTGGTGCTTGCAGTGGGCAGCGCTGGCTGGGCTGCATGGGCCAGAGCAGGGCATGAGTGGCTGGGTGTCAGCTTGAAGCTAGCCTTACTTTGAGGCCTGTTTTGGGCCAGATGGACCAAATGACCTTTTGAGGTCACTTCTAACCTAAATGACTCAGTTATTCTATTCATGAGGTAATAATAGTTATTCATTAAATAAATAAATGCGGTTCCTCCGCTTTGAATTTTTTGCTTACCCCTCTGACTGGAAAACAAAACCCAAAAACATGATTTAAGAGACCAACCACCATGTAGCAACAGTATACAACTCTTGAATTCCAGTTACTTCTGGAAAGTTGATGTAATACGATAAAAAATAATTTAGTCCTGTGTTTGAATAACAATGAGGAAAGTATGTCCTCTTGGAAGATATTTAGGGAGGGAGAAATTGTTCATTGTGAATTATTTGCTTGATTCTATTTAATATTTCATACTCATGTGCAATTTGGGATCACAGGGAGCATGGAAACTAATACTTTCATCCAAGACCAATTTCTGTTACTGGCAAAAGCCTGTGTGACTGAAAGAAATTCTGCATGATGAAGGCACTTGGGAAAAAAATGTTGGTAGAGTGATGAAGTCTTTCTTGTACACCCTTGTTGCACTATGCAATCCCATTAACTCCAGTGAGATAGCATGAGTAAAACACCCAGTACTAGATTACTTTGACTTGCATAAGAACCATACCATACATTAGAGAATGAAGAGGTCAAGAAAAGGAATATTCCACTCCCCAAACTCTGTTCTTTGCTGCATAATTGACTACAGGTGTAATAGGAAATTATTTTTTTACCTTTCTCAGGCTATTTTAATGAAACACTTTAGTTATATTGGTATAACTATGTGCATGTGCACTCTTTTTTATCATAAAAGCGTATTTATGTGAATTTCAGTAATGCTGGGTCCTTTTTTTTCATCCACAATTAAATCAACATTAACCTCTTCTGTTCTAAAACAATAATACTGGCTCAGAGTGAATATTTAGTGAACTAAAATCTGTTTTGATTTTCAGTTTCAATGTATGTGAAATCTGGCCCAGGATCAGACAAGGGGTGGAACATGCTGTGGTCCCAATAGTAAGAGGCAAATTCTTCTGTGCGTCCCCAGAGGTGGTGGGTTGTGCCGATTTTGGTTGAGGAGTTCTTTAGACCTACCAGATGCTCTGAACCCCACTCTTCTTTGTACAGTTTAAATTTTTGTCCATGTTGAGATGAAGCATGATATGCTAATTTAATTATCTTCAGCAAGCAGTTATTTCCCAGGTGAATGTATATGACTGATAGCTGTAAATCAGAGTGTAATTGTTTCTTATTAATCAGAAAGTTTTGGTAAATAACCTGACTTGCCAAAAAGAAAATCAAGTTCAGAGCCATGTGTAGTTTGGGGTTTGCTTCCTTTCCTCCTGATGTGCCCAAATTGGCCTGTTCAGCATGCCAGCAACACAGGGCTGGCTCTCTGTGTTGCTGTGATGTCTACCTGGACCTGCAAGTAGGACATCTGCCTGCAGATGCTGCCAGAGCGACTCCCAAACGGGACTGTTACTCTTAGCCACAGTCTTTTGGTGAGTTTGTCTACACTGGTTATGCTTTTGTTCGTGTGTTGCTTCTAAGCAATTTAGCCATTAAGAAAATTACTGACAAGCTAATGATAATTTATACAGTTGCATAATGTTTCTCATGTGCATAATGTAATTCACTGATTTTTTTTTTTTCTTATAATTTTACCTTTTCCAACTAGGGAAATAATTGTATATCAACTGAGACAAACAATTGTCGTGGTTTAACCCAGCCAGCAAATAAACCCCACGCAGCCGCTTGCTCACACCCCCACTCCGGTGGGATGGGGAAAAGAATCGGGAGGGCACAAGTAGGAAAACTCCTGGGTTGAGATAAAAACAGTTTAATAATTGAAATAAAACGAAGTAGAACAGTAATAATAACAATGAGAACAACAACAATAACAGAATATACAAAGCAGGCGATGCACAATGCAACTGTTCGCTGACAGCCAACCGCGTGTCACGAACGGGGGGGTGAGCCCCCCCCCACCTGGTTTTTATACTGAGCATGATGTCACATGGTATAGAAAACCCCATTGGCCAGCTGGGTCAACCACCCCGGCTATGGTCTGCCCCCACCCCAGCTTGCCCTGCACGTGGCAGGGCATGGGAGGCGGAAAAGAGAAACCAAAAGTCTCCCCGGTGCAAGCACCACCCAGCAACAACCAAAGCATCAATGGGCCATCAACGCTCCTCTCCTACCAAACCCAAAACACAGGACACCCCCCAAGCTACTCAGAAGAAAGTTAACTCTGTCCCAGCTGGAACCAGGACAACAATGTAGAGCCACTGATCACAAGTTACTGCATTTTGAACAAGCCCAGAAATTCTTGGCTTTGTTTCAAATAAATATTGACCGTTTCTTGCCAGAAGAAAGATGACAATGGGTGTTCCTTCTTCCCAACCGCACCTCAGCTCTGACTTCCACAAAGGCTTTACCCTGCCCAAGAAGACGGTTCTCCAACAGTTCGTTTTTATTTGCAGAGCAGATTGTTTAGCAAAAAGTTTCTGCTGTCTGTCCTCATTCGCTGGGTGAGGGGGAAGTGCTTTTTTTCTCTCAGACAGATGGTATCTTGAAGATCAGGGGTGAACTTGTGTTCTGCTGATTTTCCACTAGAGACCTCCATCAGCCCAAATAACTAGTTGTTTGATAGTTATGATTACTGGGCATTACTCAAACAGCTGAGGAGGATATGGCCTTGCCAGTTGGCCTCAGGGAAAGGCAGAGTCCCAGGTTAAAGGAAAATGTTTCTGTGAACGTGTTTTTTTTTTTTCTCAGAGAAATTGAGGTTTATCCAAGTAGGTGTGTTGTGAGAACCTGAAGAGGAAGGAATTTTTATGCCTTGAAGCAATGGCACAGAGATGGCAAGAATGATATAATCTAAAGTATGTCTACAGTTTTCATAATGCACTGACGTGGTTTAACCTGGCAGGCAGCCAAATACCACGCAGCCGCTCGCTCACTCCTCCCCTCACAGTGGGGCGGGGAGAGAATCGGAAAGGGTAGGAGTGAGAAAAACTCATGGGTTGAGATAAAGACAGTTTAATAGAACAGAAAAGGGAAAATAATAATGATAATGATAGAATATACAAAATGAATGATGCACAATGCAATTGCTCACCACCCACGCTGACCGATAACCAAGTAGCGATCGCTACTTCCTGGAACACGCCTACCATTCATATACTGAGCATGACATCACATGGTATGGAATACCCCATTGGCCAGCTGGGCTGGCTGTCCTGATTATGTTCCCTCCCATCCTCTGCGTGGTGGTATGAGAGCTGTCCTTGGCACGATACTTAGCAACAACTGAAAACATCAGTGTGTTATCAACATTCTTCTCATACTAAATCCAAAACACAGCACTAGGAAGAAATTTTAACTCTATCCCAGCCGAAACCAGGACACGCACCCATGGAGAACTTGAAAGATGGTTTCTTCCTCCTGAAAAGACCAGCCTATGTACATCCAGCCATCTTGCATTGATGAGCAGACCTGCAAACATGTTCAATTCCTGTAAACTGAAGAATCTGGAAATAAGATTCCTGGTTTACAAGAATTGCAGAAATAACAAGGGGAGGGCGGCTTCCAGCAGCCAAGGTCAGAGCAGGAGGAGCCTGGACTTCTTGGATTGTTTTGCTGGACATCTTGTTTGATTTGAGGGCCAAAGCACTGCTTCCTCTGATGAAATAAAACAGCTAAACCTGCAAGGGCTGCCAGGACTCAGTAAGAATTCTGGTTTTGGTGTTTACAAGTGATTTATCCCTTGAGCTTAAATTCTTGGTTTCTTGGGTACACACTCTGAACAGTTAGAATAGCTTTGTGCCTTTATTTTGGTGTGAATCTCTTCCGCTATATTATCAACATCAACACTTCCTGTGATTGAAATTATGTTTGCGACATTCTCAACAAAACTAACATTACCTTTAAAACACATTCTGCAGTGTGATAATGAAACAAACCAGCAGTTATCTTTTACAATCCTTAATTCTCTTGAGTGAAAATAGCTAGGAAGTTGAAAGGACCTGAAAGGACCTGTCATGGTTAAACCACGACAACTAAAAAATCTATGAAGTTGTTAATGAAATGAAGAAGTCTCCAAAAAACTCTCTAAGACTCAATTTAGAGTTTTAGGAAGCAGGTATTCTTTATTGCAGCACTGGACGCACAGGGGATCGCTCCACCTAGTGTGCGTGCCAAATCACTTAACCATAGAAGTTATATACAGTTAGAGTATACATATTCATTACATTTCCCGGAATTCATTAACATATGCAAAAGTCTCAGTCTTCACACATACTTAGTTCTAGCTCCTGGTTTAAGTAGCGTAATTCTCACTAGCACCACCCTCTTATCTCAAGATACAAGGTTGGCCTCCTTATCTAGAATACTAAGTTTCAAGGCCTTTTTATCTACTATGTGTCAGGTTGGCCTATTCACAAGGTGTTCCTAACCATCTGCATCATTTCAACCAAAGAACTGTAAATCTCTTCATTGTTCCTTCGTACTTGACGTTAATCCCTATCAATCCCTCCTTTTCTTTTGAGGGTATATAGTTAAAGCTATATCCTTCAATAAATTAAGCTCCTTTGAGGCTATAAAAGGAGAACTTCACTGTAGTTCCTCTTATATTAGTCTCACCCTCTCAGAACTTTGGTTTCCAATTATAGAACAACATTTCCAAAAACACTGTATTATTACATATATGCAAACAAAAACCAATATAACAATCATGAGAATACCTAACAACTTTTTCACCCATTGACTAAGGTCGGGAATCCATGAAGTTAACCATTTGAATGTTTCCCCAAGTCCACATGAAGTGTCATCTTTCCGTGTTTCATGGAGCAATTTTGTCTGTTTCCAAATTTCTTCTAAATCAGTAGAAATTCTACCACTTTGATCTACGTATACGCAACAGCTTGTGTTTAGCATTGTGCATACTCCTCCTTGAGAGGTTAACATCATGTCCAAAGCCATTCTATTCTGAAGGGTTATTTCTGCCAATTCAGACACTTCTTCCTGCAAGGCCTTTATAGCGTCATAGGTTTCATTCCCAAATTTCTCAACCATAGCAGATATATTTACTACAGCTTTCTCTAGTTCACCAACTCCTAAGCATGGGATAAACCATCGTGCAAAAGAATGGAACCCGGTGGGTCTATCTACTAATGGGTTATTTCCAGCTCTCTTACTTCTTCAAACATTAAGTTCTTAGCCACATTTTAGATTCTAATTTCTCAATCATAGTAATGATGTGTGGTACTACTGCTCCCAAAGCACATATCCCTGACCAATTTGGTGGCAAGACCTTAAGGGCCTTGTTTCCACAAATCCAATACCAACCTCTTCCTTCGGGTACCGGCCATTCAAAAGATTCAACAAGTCTTAAGCCCCCAATATTTATAGTCTTATTACAATTAGAATAATTTCCAACAAAATCAGTCTTTGTTAGGCATCTGATTTTGTCCATTCCTCTGGGGGGGCTACACCATTGTACACAGGTACAATATTTTTGTTCTGGAGTTGGGGTCTCAATTATCCATTCCTGTTCTTTCATTTCCCTACTTATGTTAAAAGAGGTGTTTACCCACAGAGTGTTCCAAGATATACTAGCTGGTATAGGGATTCCAATTAAGGGGACTCCCTTCTTTGAATGCTCCGGAAAATGAGTACAGGCCCAACAATCTGACTTATTAGCGATCTGGACTGTTCTTTGTAACAAGTCTATATGTAGGTTTCCTTTCCATGGATTCCCTGACCCCTCATGGAATAGTTCTATCCAAAAGCAACAATGGAATATCAAGTCTCTTAGTGTTTTCATTCCTTATTCAAAAGCTAATATCAGTGTATAATACGTCAAAGTCCCAAGTGTAATTTACTGCATTCGAGAGAGTTTCAACTTTAATGGTCCTGTCCTCTCAGAAGTCCATTCTCCAGGTGGAGCTTTCTTCACACAAGTATGGTGTACCCAGGGTGCCTGCTCCTTGATCTTGATTGCAGTAAAGGTCGTCAGCAACACCTGGAACGGTCCCTTCCACTTTTCTTCCAATGGTTGACCTGCAAAAACTTTGACATAAACCCAATCCCCTGGCTTAAAAGGGTGAACCGGTTGGTCTAGGCCCCTAGCTCTGGTTCCTAAGACAACTTTTTCTATTTGGCTCAATTGTTTTCCTAGAGCGATCATATACTGTTGCAAATATCCTTCTCCTAACTGATTCAAATCTTCTCCTCTATATTGCAATTGGTATGGCCTTCCAAACAGAATTTCAAAAGGACTTATGCTTTCCTTAGTTCTCGGTTTTGTTCTGATCCTAAGCAACGCAAGTGGAAGCGCTTGATACCAATATAGATTAGTTTCTTGACAAATTTTGGCTAGTTGTTGTTTTATCAAATGATTCATCTTCTCAACCTGCCCACTTGCTTGGGGTCGATGTGGTGTATGTAACTGCCACTCGATCCCTAGCATTTTGCTAAGTTGTTGAACTATTTGTGCGCAAAAGTGAGTACCTCTATCTGATGATATTACTGCTGGTATTCCAAATCGAGGTATAATTTCATTCAGCAATACTCGGATGACTTCTCGAGCTTTATTTGTTCTGCAAGGGAAAGCTTCTGGCCAACCTGAGAATGTGTCTGTTAACACTAACAAGTACCGATACCCCCCTCTTCTTGGGAGTTCGGAAAAGTCTATTTGCCATTGTTGCCCTGGGATGTTACCCTTTCCAATTGTCCCTACCTGTACCCTATTGGTTGTGTTAGGGTTATTTTTCAAACAAATTTCACACTGCTGCGTCACTTGTTTCACCACAGTATACAAATTACGACCTGCTATTCTTTTGTTTAGATCCTTGTACAAAGCACCTGCTCCCCAATGAGTTTTGCTGTGCTCATCTAAAATTAGTTTCCACAATATTCTGGAGGGTATTATAATACGTTCATCTGGTGTATATACCCATCCGTCGTCTTTTTCTTTCCCTCCTAAATCGTCAATCAAATTCCTATCTTCCTTTGAATATCTTTCAGAGCCTAAATTTAATTTTAATACTTGAAATTTCCCATCTGGAATCAAAGCCAATGCCTCAACTTCCGTCTTTTCTGCGGCTTGCCTGGCCTCATGATCTGCCAATTTATTTCCAGTTTCCTGTTCAGTGTTACCTTTTTGGTGTCCTCTGCAATGCATAATAGCCACTTTCTCTGGCAATTTTACAGCTTCTAGGAGTTGTAAGATTTCTTTTGCATGTTTTATGTTTTCCTTGGGCTGTAAGCAATCCTCGTTCTTTCCAAATGGGTCCGTGGGCATGTACCACTCCAAAGGCATATTTAGAATCAGTCCATATATTAATTTTCTTCCCTTTTGATAATTCTAGGGCTTGAGTCAAAGCAATTATTTCGGCCTTCTGTGCAGATGTCCCAACAGGTAAAGATTTAGCCTCTATTACCTTATGGGTGGTAGTTACAGCATATCCAGCTTTACGTTCTCCTTGCTTCACAAAGCTGCTCCCATCTGTGAACCATGAGTCCTCAGCGTCCTCCAGTGGTTCTTCTTTCAGGTCTGGGCGACTTGAATAGACAGCTTCCATTGTCTCTAAACAGTCATGCACCACAGGTTCTGAGGTATCTCCACTGAGGAAAGATGCTGGGTTTACAATATTAGTAGTCTGTATATTAACATCATCCTGTTCTACCAAAATAGCTTGGTACTTCAAAAATCTGGAAGGAGAAAGCCAGTGACTCCCCTTTTGTTCTAATACTGCTGAAACTGTATGGGAGACCAATACCGTTATTTTCTGACCCATAGTAAACTTGCGGGCTTCCTGAATGTTGAGGACGACCGCTGCCACTGCTCGCAGGCATCCGGGCCATCCTTTACTCACTTCATCTAGTTGTTTGGAGAAGTAGGCAACTGCTCTCTTGTAGGGTCCTAATCGTTGAGCAAGCACTCCAAGCGCTATGCCCTGTCTCTCATGAGAAAACAGCCAAAAGGGTTTTGAAATATCTGGGAGGCCTAAAGCTGGGGCTTTCATAAGTTCCATTTTTAACTGTTGAAACGCTCTCTTTGCTTCCCCCGTCCAAACTAGTTTTAATGGATTTTCTTTCAGTAGTTCATACAGTGGTTTCACCAAAAGTCCATAATTATATATCCATAATCTGCACCAACCTGTCATTCCAAGAAAGGTTCAGAGTTATTTTACCATCCTGGGTTCTGGTGTGCGGCAAATAGCTTCTTTTCGTTCTGCTCTGAGTTCTCTTTGTCCTCCTGAGATTTCAAATCCGAGATATGTCACTTGTGATTGTACCAGCTGAGCTTTCTGTTGAGAGACTCGATATCCGCGTAATCCCAAAAAGTTAAGCAAAATTACAGTCCGTTGCACACATTCTTTTTCTGTTTCTGTAGCAATTAAAAGATCATCTACATATTGTAATAGAGTGCAATCTCTCATGCTAATTGATTACCAAAGATAGTAGGACTATTCTCGAATCCTTGGGGTAACACTGTCCAGGTTAATTGGGTCTTTCTCCCTGTATCGGGATTTTCCCACTCAAATGCAAATAATTTTTGGCTCTCTTTTGCCAAAGCCAGACAGAAAAAGGCATCCTTTAAATCCAGTATGGTAAACCATATCTGACTATTCTTTAATTTAGTTAGCAATGTATAAATCTTCTACAATTTTGTTTATTGCTCTCAAATCTTGAACCAATCTGTAACTTTTGCCATCCGGCTTTTTCACAGGTAAAATAGGAGTATTATACTTTGACTCACATTCCACAAGTAGTCCGAATTGCAAGAAATTATCAATTATTTCTTTTATTCCCTTTCGATCTTCTAGCCTCAATGGATACTGTTTAATTCTAACTGGGCCAGCCCCTGGCTTTAATTCTATCTTTATTGGTGCTGCATTTTTGGCTTTTCCAGGTATCCCGGAGGCCCACACCCCTGGATATACCTGATCTAAAATTTCTTGGGGTATTTGTTTTGTTTTTTCAGCTTGTATTAGAGCCAGGCTTAAGACTTCGATTAATTGTTCATTTTTAATTTTAAATTCCATTCTATCCCTTTTGAATGTTATTTCTGCTCCCAATTGTTCTAATAAATCTCGCCCCAACAGGGATTTTGGAGAATTTGGCATATACAAAAACTTATGTATCCCTATTTGTTTTCCTAACTTGTATTTAAGCGGCTGTAAAAAGAAAGCTTTCTCTTGTTGGCCAGTAGCTCCTATTAAAGTCACAAAATCCTCATCCACAGGTATTAATTCTTGGTTTAATACAGAGTAAGAGGCACCCGTGTCTACCAAAAATTCAACCTCTTTACTGTGCTTTCCTAGCTTCATTTTAACCAGTGGATCCGCTAGGATAGATTCCCCAGGTCCCCATCAATCCCCCTTAACGTGGGCCTGTATCCTCCCTTTCTCTTTCCGTCTCTCTGGACACTCATTTTTCCAATGCCCCTTCTGTCTACACCATGCACATTGGTCCTTTCCCAAAGGCCTCCTAGGTCCCATACTTCTAAATTCTTTACGTTCTTGTAACGCTGCTACCAACGTCCGCTTGTCTTTCCTTCGGTCCTCCTCCTCCCTATTACTAAACACTCTCCATGCTTCATCTAGTAAAACCTCCAAATTTCTACTTTCTGCTGGCCTTAATTTCTGCAACTTCCTCCGGATATCACTTGCTGACTGCCCAATGAATAAAGATACTAACTGCTGGATTCCTATCTCCGATCCCGGATCTAAAGGAGTGTGCCGCCTCATAGTGTCTTGCAATTTATCCAGAAATTCTGAAGGGGTTTCCTTGGGACCCTGCCGAATGGCATATAGGGCTGACCAGTTGATTGTTTTTGGAATAGCCTGCTCCATTCCCCTTATAATCCAATCCCTGTAAGAATTCAATAACTGAAGGTGGGCCCCTTTATTCGGATTCCAATGCGGATCTTGTAAGGGAAAGTGTTCTTTTATATCTTCCCCAGTACTCTTGAGCTGATCACTAGCCAGATCTTGGGCGGTTTTTAAGATTAACTGTTTCTCAGTTTCTGTCACCTGGTCCAATAATAATTGGATATCACCCTAATCAGGATTGTGCTGTTTTATTAAAAACTGGAAATGTTTAGTCATCCCCACAGAGTCACTTCGGTAACTCTTTGCCACGTTTTTCCATGTTTCAAGATCAAGTGAGGAAAAGGGAACCTTTATTAAAACAGGCTCTCCTTCTGGTCCCACTGCTTCCCTCAGTGGTGCCTGCACCACTACTCGCTCTTTGCTTCGAGTGCGAGAGGATACTGGGCTATCTGGGGGGTTTCCCAAGTCAGAGTCCTCATTTTCCCTTTGTTGTATTCCTGCAGGCGGCTTATAATGTTCTGGCAGATCTCCCACTCCGGAATCTCTTATTTTTCCTAACTTTACACATCTCTGCCCTATGCTGCACGCTGAATAACACCTCTTCAACTTTCCTTTTCTTTCTTTCTCATTTTCATTTTCTAAAGCCAATACCAGGGGATCTTGCGGGGCCAGATTAATACCACACTCTTTTTGCCATTCTGGGTGGTTCCTTAAAGTGAAAAACATATCAGCATAAACAACCTCATTCCATTTTCCTTCCCTTCTTAGAAACAACATTAATTGTAACAAAGTCCCCATGTGTCGAAAGAAGAACGGGCGGGGAAGGCGACCGGCCTGGCTGAACGGGGAGCTCTGGCTGGGACTCAGGGAAAAAAGGAGAGTTTATCACTTGTGGAGGAAGGGTCAGGCAACTCAGAAAGAGTACAGGGATCGCGTTAGGTCGTGCAGAGAGGAAATTAGAAAGGCAAAAGCCCGGCTAGAACTCAACCTGGCCACTGTCATGAGAGACAACAAAAAATGCTTTTATAAGTATGTTAATGACAAAAGGAGAGCCAAGGAGAATCTCCATCCTCTATTGGATGCGGGGGGGAACGTTGCCACCAAGGACGAGGAAAAGGCTGAGGTACTCAACGCCTTCTTTGCCTCAGTCTTTAGTAGTCAGAGTGGTTATCCTCAGGGTACTCAGCCCCCTGAGCTGGAAGACATGGACGACGAGCAGGATAAACCCCCCATAATCCAAGAGGAAGAAGTTCATGACCTGCTATGCCACCTGGACGTTCACAAGTCTATGGGGCCGGATGGGATCCACCCAAGGGTACTGAGGGAGCTGGCGGAGGAGCTTGCCGAGCCGCTCTCCATCATTTACCAGCAGTCCTGGTTAACTGGGGAGGTCCCGGACGACTGGAGGCTCGCCAATGTGACTCCCATCTACAAGAAGGGCCGGAGGGAGGATCCGGGGAACTACAGACCGGTCAGCCTGACCTCGGTGCTGGGGAAGATCATGGAGCGGTTCATTTTGAGGGCGCTCACGAGCCATGTCCGGGACAACCAGGGGATCAGGCCCAGCCAACACGGGTTCATGGAAGGCAGGTCCTGCTTGACCAACCTGATCTCCTTCTATGACCAGGTGACCCGCCTAGTGGATGAGGGAAAGGCAGTGGATGTGGTCTACTTGGACTTCAGTAAGGCCTTTGACACTGTCTCCCACAGCATTCTCCTAGAGAAGCTGGCAGCTCACGGCCTAGACAGGTCCACTCTTCGCTGGGTAAAAAACTGGCTGGACGGCCGAGCCCAGAGAGTTGTGGTGAACGGAGTTAAATCCAGTTGGCGGCCGGTCACGAGCGGTGTTCCCCAGGGCTCAGTACTGGGGCCGGTCCTGTTCAATATCTTCATCAATGATCTGGACGAGGGGATCGAGTGCTCCCTCAGTAAGTTTGCAGACGACACCAAGTTGGGCGGGAGTGTTGATCTGCTCGAGGGTAGGAAGGCTCTGCAGAGGGGCCTGGACAGGCTGGATTGATGGGCCGAGGCCAACTGTATGAGATTCAACAAGGCCAAGTGCCGGGTCCTGCACTTCGGCCACAACAACCCCAGGCAACGCTACAGGCTTGGGGAAGAGTGGCTGGAAAGCTGCCCAGAGGAAAAGGACCTGGGGGTGCTGGTTGACAGCCGGCTGAACATGAGCCGGCAGTGTGCTCAGGTGGCCAAGAAGGCCAACGGCATCCTGGCCTGTATCAGAAATAGTGTGGCCAGCAGGAGCAGGGAGGTGATCGTGCCCCTGTACTCGGCACTGGTGAGGCCGCACCTCGAATACTGTGTTCAGTTTTGGGCCCCTCACTACAAGAAGGACATGGAGGTGCTGGAGCGTGTCCAGAGGAGGGCAACGAAGCTGGTGAAGGGCCTGGAGCACAAGTCTTATGAGGAGCGGCTGAGGGAACTGGGACTGTTTAGCCTGGAGAAGAGGAGGCTGAGGGGAGACCTCATCGCGCTCTACAACTACCTGAAAGGAGGTTGTAGCGAGGTGGGTGTTGGTCTCTTCTCCCAAGTAACTAGCGATAGGACAAGAGGAAATGGCCTCAAGTTGCGCCAAGGGAGGTTTAGATTGAACATTAGGAGAAATTTCTTTACTGAAAGAGTGGTCAGGCCTTGGAACAGGCTGCCCAGGGAAGTGGTGGAGTCACCATCCCTGGAGGTATTTAAAAGACGTGTAGATGAGGCCCTTAGGGACATGGTGTAGTGGGCATGGTGGTGTTGGGTTGACGGTTGGACACGATGATCTTAGAGGTCTTTTCCAACCTGTATGATTCTATGATTCTTTCTATGAAAGTGTTATAATTCAAGGTCCCATTAAAGGGCCATTTTTCTTCATCCTCTAGCTTATATAAGGGCCACCACTGGTTACAATACTTTATCAAAGTTTTCCTATTCATGCTCCCACCTGGGGGTCCTCCTATATCCTTCCAATGTGCCAAAATACAACCTAAGGGGCTTTATTTCACAATGCCTCCACTCTGTCGACCCCCCATCTTGCTTGCTTACAAAAAGTGTAGTTGAAATTTGATTAAAAATCACTAAAATTTCTCCACCCCCAACACCCAAAGCAGTAGACTGACTTGCTTCGCGAGTCTATCTTAATCACCTTTTCGCGCCTCAAACACCAGGTTACTATAATAGGCCAGCAACTATTACATTTATTGCATAGAGAAGGGGAAGCCTTTTCACTCTTAACTAAACCAAATTTGACATGTAGGACAAATTATTTCATTCCCATCGTTTACAGTTATCCTCTGATTACACCAAATATACTCCAATATAAATATAGGGGTACAACTATTTTCAGTATGTAGAGGACATCTTTCTCAGAAACTCATACATATGTAATTTCATCCGCTTCGTTCGTCTCCGGCCGCTCTCCTCGCGGAGAACACGGAACCGTGGATCAGAACTCCGCACTTGCTTCGCAGCTGTGCTGCGTCTCACACGTACAATGCAGACACTCAGTCACACAAACGGGCCCGTTACGCTTCTCACTCACACCACAAACTGTACCAATTAGAATAATAATCAAGCTCACATATAGCATAAATCATTAACCGTAAACCGTTTGCCACAAGTCCACACAAATCAGTTTAAACCATAATACACAGTACCGGATTTTACAACAGATGACTATAATTATGGCAATGCCACATACAACTCCTATCACTACAGTTAGGAGACCCCAAGGCACTTGAGGATACCACCTTATGGGGACTCAAACCCCAAACCCCAACTTTTCCAGGGGGGAGCTCCAATGCTCTTTACCTCGCGTAGGACATCTCCTCACGACTTACAGGTATCCCCTTACTCAATTACAACATAAGAATACCTTTATCAAATAGATAGTCCTTTGTCTGCTCCTGCGGTGATCCGGATGAGGCGAGGAGTCCCTCCGGAGAAGTCTCCGGGGGTACCCAACGGAGTCCTTTTTCTCAGCGGGTCCTGCAGGCAAGCAGAGGAAGTCCCATCTGGGTCGCCAATGTGAAACGGAGAAGTCTCCAAAAAACTCTCTAAGACTCAATTTAGAGTTTTAGGAAGCAGGTATTCTTTATTGCAGCACTGGACGCACAGGGGATCGCTCCACCTAGTGTGCGTGCCAAATCACTTAACCATAGAAGTTATATACAGTTAGAGTATACATATTCATTACATTTCCTGGAATTCATTAACATATGCAAAAGTCTCAGTCTTCACACATACTTAGTTCTAGCTCCTGGCTTAAGTAGCGTAATTCTCACTAGCACCACCCTCTTATCTCAAGATACAAGGTTGGCCTCCTTATCTAGAATACTAAGTTTCAAGGCCTTTTTATCTACTATGTGTCAGGTTGGCCTATTCACAAGGTGTTCCTAACCATCTGCATCATTTCAACCAAAGAACTGTAAATCTCTTGATTGTTCCTTCGTATTTGACGTTAATCCCTATCATTAACGCATCATTGCTATAATAGTTTGTGTCTCATAATCCTATTCTTGCAATTGTGTTTGCTCCTTGCTTGAAACCATTATTTATCTGTTCTCCTAGGAGACTAAAATATAGTTAAATCAGGAAAATATAGCTAAAACAACTGATTTTGTTCAATATATTTCTGGAAATTATACACTCCACTTGCTGCAGGTAGACTTTATTGTGAAATGAAAATTTGGGCTATTTTGTACTTGGATTTCAGTTTCATACAACTCTTTCAAATAATGTGCAGTACTATTCTGGAAAAAAGGCTGCATTTATTTTCTTTACATTGTTGTGGTACAGTGTTGTCTTGGTTTCGGCTGGGATAGAGTTAAAATTTCTTCCTAGTGCTGTGTTTTGGATTTAGTATGAGAAGAATGTTGATAACACACTGATGTTTTCAGTTGTTGCTAAGTATCTTGTCAAAGACAACTACCCTCCAGGAAGCTACCAAGCTACTACCCTCCCAAGACTGGGAGGAGGGAACACAGCCAGGACAGCTAGCCCAGCTGGCCAACGGGGTATTCCATACCATGTGACGTCATGCTCAGTATATGAATGGGAGGCGTGATCCAGGAAGTACCGATCGCTACTTGGTTATCGGTCAGCGCGGGTGGTGAGCAATTGCATTGTGCATCACTCATTTTATATATATTATTTATTATTATTATTATTATTTTCTCTTTTCTGTTCTATTAAACTATCTTTATCTCAACCCACGAGTTTTTTTTTTTCCTCACTCTCACCCTTCTGATTCTCTCCCCGCCCCGCTGGGGGTGGGGGGAGTGAGCGAGCGGCTGCGTGGTATTTGACTGCCTGCCAGGTTAAACCACGACAGTTCTTTTTGGTGCCCAACGTGGGGCATGAAGGGTTGAGATAACGATAGATCTGACCAAAGTGTGTTAAGGCAAAATTGTTATAAGCATTCATTATATTGATTGGTCACAATGTTGATGTATTGGCTCTCAAAGCTGTGGGGCTGGCTCTCAATGTCGCAATACGTAATACCTTGCTTGCAGTATATGTTCCCAGTTGTGCTGTTTATTGCTATTCAGAACTGGGCCAAGATTATCATTTTGCTGCTGTTTTATGAGGTGATAAAATCATTGGTTGTAAGTCTAATCTGGTACCTGTACTCAGTACTGCCGTCACCTCTGTACCTCGGGAACTACCTCTTAGAAACTATTAGTAATTGCACTTTTTTCTCCTCGGAGAATGAATTTAAGGGGGAGACAGGATGGGACACTTTCCCCCACTTGTTCATCTTCCCTTCCATAACTTCAGAAAGTCCTTTTTCTTCTATCCTCTTCACGAAGATGTCCACAATATTCCCTGAGAATTTTGAATATCCTTGGGTTGTTCAAACAAGCATGATCATGTTGCTATGTCTCCTGAATGTGGTTCAGGTCTTGTTTAGGGTTAAACAACTATTTGTGGTGAATAAGGGCACGGACTCCGTCTGAGAGGGCACGAAGACGAAAACGAAAAATCCTTTATTATACAGCACAAGCGCATTTTTATACCTCACATTATGCCACGTATGCACTTCAAAGAATTCCCTAGTACATCCCCTAAGCAAAGGTCATCTCGACACTCTTCCGCTAATTTCCTTATCTTTGTCACGCCCTCAGAACCGTGAACTGCCACCTCTTATCTCCCTTTTTCCCACAGCTTCTTTCACTTCCCATCTTCCCATGGCTTCTTGTTTACCAATGCTATGATACTGCTTGTACTCTCAGGCATTGATTCCTCCACATCTCCCCCTTTTTCTTTTACAACAAACACTAAGCTAACTGACTTTTCTATTATTCGTTTCACACATTGCAATAAACATAGTACACACACAAGAATACATACAAATACAATCAAACGTATAATTCCCAGTTCAATCAAACTCATTATCCATTTTGCCAAGCCCTAATAATTCTATCTCTTGTGGCTCTACACTCGGGGTGGACGGTACACCAAACATCCGTCCTAATTATCCGTCACATTGCGGCCGCCACTACAAAGTGTTGCATGCGGCTCCGTGAGACCTAGGGTCCAATTGTCCCACGGGAGCCCCACTAAGCAGGTGGAAAAAGGATCTCCAGGTGACGAGAGGGAAAGGCAAATCAACCGTTGCCTCCCTCTCATGACCAGGGATGCAAACATTTCTGCTCTAGTGGTGATGGTTTTTCCAAATTGATGGGGAAGAAACACCCATTCTATGACCAACAACTGTTCGCCGCTGGGTGTTGGCTTCCATTGAAACAACAAACCATATGGTTGGAAGTCAGTGTTCACTATTGCTAACTGAAAAGGAAGCTCTGGATCACAGCGCTGTGCTTGCCGAGCCGATATCATTGTAGCAATCCGCTGCAACGCTTGCTGAGCCTCGGGGGTTAACGTTCGTCGAGACCCCAACGCAGGATCACCTTTTAGCAAATTAAACAGAGGTCTCAACAGCTCGTTGTTGATTCCCAACAGAGGCCTTACCCAATTGATGGTGCCCAATAATTTCTGCAAATCAGTCAGGGTGTGGACCTGACTACTGATCTTGAGCCCTTGCGGTATCACAGTTTGCTCAGTAATGCGCCACCCTAGATATTTCCAGGGAGTGGTCTGCTGCACCTTTTCTGGGGCAACTATCAAGCTGTTACGCTGGAGGCTCGTTACGACAACCTCCATGGCCCCTCGTATCATGGCCTCAGAGGGGGTTGCTACAAGGATATCATCCATATAATGATAAATTACGACTTCAGGCAATTGGGCGCGGGCTGGACTAAGGGCCCGAGCCACGAACCATTGACATATGGTGGGACTATTTTTCATGCCTTGCGGGAGCACCGTCCAATGGTACCGTTGACTCGGCTGGGCTACATTGGTCGCGGGTACAGTAAAAGCAAACCGCGGCGCGTCATCTGGGTGTAGCGGAATGGTAAAAAAACAGTCCTTAAGGTCTATTATAGTGATGTGCCAGTTCATAGGTATCATGGTTGGTGAAGGGAGACCTGGCTGTAGAGCTCCCATGTCCTCTATAGCCTCATTTATACGTCTTAGATCGTGAAGGAGCCTCCACTTTCCTGATTTCTTCTGGATGACAAAAACTGGTGAGTTCCATGGGCTCGTGGATGGCACAATGTGCCCAGCGCGCAGCTGCTCAGCAACTAGGTCCTGCAAGTGATGCAGCTTATCTGTGGGGATGGGCCACTGATCCACCCATATAGGCTTTTCACAGGACCATTGCAACTTCAGGGTGTGCTGCCGATCAGTAGCCCCTAGGATAAATTTGTCCCCAGCATGATTCCCCATTGTGACAAACAGTCTCGTCCCCACAGCGTGAGAGGAACCGGAAGAACGAACGGTCGGACATTGGCACTTCCCCGTGTCCGGGAGGATAATTCGGAGGCACGGATGCCAGCGGGGGGCTGGGGGCAGTTTGCATCATCGCATGGGGGGCTACTTGTATCATCGCGCGGCCCCTCCCCGCGCTCCTGCAACCGTTTCCCTGAATAGACTGACCGTCTTTATCATACCGCGACCGGCATTGATTCGCAAAGTGCCGGCCCTTCCTACATTTTGGAAACGTTCCCAGTTGTGAGTCAGCCGGTTCCCGCCTCCGCCTGCCTGCCTGCGGGCACTGTCTCTTAAAGTGACCGGGACGGCCACAGGTGAAGCACGTCTGTTGGCTAAGCTTAATGTTTGCAAAAGCAGCAGCCATCGCCACAGCCTGGTGCTCCGTGGTCCCCACACGGTTGCATTCCTCTATCTTTTCAACTACCGTAGGGTTTTTTAACAGACAGAGCACCTTCTGGCAATCCGCGTTAGCGTTTTCAATTGCCAATTTTTGTAATAATATTTTCCGCGCTTCCTCATTCTCTACTTGTTTGTCCAAAGCATCTTTTAATGTCTTGATAAATTTCATATACGGTTCCTGCGGTCCCTGCCTAATATTAGTTAAACAAGCGTTGGGGCTTCCCTACGTCGGGGACCTTCATAAATGCTAGGTAGGCAAGATTCTTTGAATCATTTAGGGCTTCCATTGGGAGTAGTACCTGGGCATGGGCAGTGGCATATCGACCCTCTCCTACCAATGCATCAACTCCCAATAATCTCAGTGGATCTGCCGTGGGACGCTCCAAATATTCCAGGGCTTTGGCCTCACAGAGTCGCCGCCACTCCCCATTCCAGAGCATAAACGGAGCAGAGGAGAGCAACAATTGTGCCGGTGTTTTACAATCGTGCGGACATAACGTATAACTCCTCATGACTGACCCTAGCATGTTCGCAGAGTAGGGGGCATTAAGGCCAAATTCAATCACTCCCCTTCTCAACTCCTTCACTACTTGGAAACTCAGACCCTCCCACCGGGGCCTTTGATGAGCTTCGTAAATCACCGGGAACTCCCGGACCTCACGGAGCTTAACTGCGAGGTCAGAGTCCCCTTCTTTCTCTGCCTCCCTTTGAATCCCCTTCCACACATCATGCAGATGCGGGAGATATAAGTCCGGCTCTTTCTCTGGGTCGACCGGTCCCGGATCAAACGGGTTGGGATCATCACTGCCACTACCCTGCTCCCCCCAGGCAGACACCGCTCCGGCCTCAGTGGCCGGTATAGCTGCCTTGGAGATGGAGGAAATTAAACAGCTGTCTACCTTGCCCGGTCTCTCGGAGGACCCTTCTGTTGTGGGGACGCTGAGGGTTGAAGAACAACAGGTACCAATCGCTACCACAACGGTGCACCGGCGGCAATATCGCACCAACCGAGACTCCCTGCTTCCCATCCATGAGCTGATTCGTCGACTGGAGATCCAAGGAGTGATCAGCAAGACTCGCTCACCCTTTAACAGTCCCATATGGCCAGTGCGAAAGTCCAATGGAGAGTGGAGACTAACAGTAGACTACCGTGGCCTGAACGAAGTCACGCCGCCACTGAGTGCTGCCATGCCGGACATGCTAGAACTCCAATATGAACTGGAGTCAAAGGCAGCCAAGTGGTACGCCACAAATGATATCGCTAATGTGTTCTTCTCCATCCCTTTGGCGGCAGAGTGCAGGCCACAGTTTGCTTTCACTTGGAGGGGCGTCCAGTACACCTGGAACTGACTGCCCCAGGGGTGGAAACACAGCCCTACCATTTGCCATGGACTGATCCAGACTGCACTGGAACAGGGTGAGGCTCCAGAACACCTGCAATACATTGATGACATCATTGTGTGGGGCAACACAGCAGAAGAAGTTTTTGAGAAAGGGGAGAGAATTGTCCAAATCCTTCTGAAGGCCGGTTTTGCTATAAAACAAAGTAAGGTCAAGGGACCTGCACAGGAGATCCAGTTTTTAGGAATAAAATGGCAAGATGGACGTCGTCAGATCCCAATGGATGTGATCAACAAAATAACAGCCATGTCCCCACCAACTAGCAAAAGGGAAACACAAGCTTTCTTAGGCGTTGTGGGTTTTTGGAGAATCCATATTCCAGATTACAGTCAGATCGTAAGCCCTCTCTATCAAGTGACCAGGAAGAAGAATGACTTCAAATGGGGCCCTGAGCAACAACAAGCCTTTGAAGAAATTAAACAGGAGATAGTTCATGCAGTAGCCCTTGGGCCAGTCCGGGCAGGACAAGATGTAAAGCATGTGCTCTACACCGCAGCCGGGGAGAATGGCCCTACCTGGAGCCTCTGGCAGAAAGCACCAGGGGAGACTCGAGGTCGACCCTTAGGGTTCTGGAGTCGGGGATACAGAGGATCCGAGGCCTGCTACACTCCAACTGAGAAGGAGATATTGGCAGCATATGAAGGGATTTGAGGTGATTCGGAAGTGGTTGGTACTGAAGCACAGCCCCTCCTGGCACCCCGACTGCCGGTGCTGGGCTGGATGTTCAAAGGGAGGGTCCCCTCTACACATCATGCAACCGATGCTACGTGGAGTAAGTGGGTCTCACTGATCACACAACGGGCCCGAATAGGAAACCCCAGTCGCCCAGGAATCTTGGAAGTGATCACGAACTGGCCAGAAGGCAAAGATTTTGGAATATCCCCAGAGGAGGAGGTGACACGTGCTGAAGAGGCCCCACTGTATAACAAATTACCAGAAAATGAGAAGCAATATGCCCTGTTCACTGATGGGTCCTGTCGCCTTGTGGGAAAGCATCGCAGGTGGAAAGCTGCTGTATGGAGTCCTATACGCCAAGTCGCAGAAACTGCTGAAGGAGAAGGTGAATCGAGCCAGTTTGCAGAGGTGAAAGCCATCCAGCTGGCCTTGGACATTGCTGAAAGAGAAAAATGGCCAGTACTTTATCTTTGTACTGACTCATGGATGGTGGCAAATGCCCTGTGGGGGTGGTTGCAGCAATGGAAGCAGAACAACTGGCAGCGCAGAGGTAAACCCATCTGGGCTGCCGCATTGTGGCAAGATATTGCTGCCCGAGTATAGAACCTGCTTGTAAGAGTACGTCACGTAGATGCTCACGTACCCAAGAGTCAGGGGGCCCAAGGGGGGAGCCAGTATTTGTGAAAGTACCATTTACAACTTCTGATTCAATGAATTGGAAAGAGTTAGCAGGATCATATAGAGAGAATCCTGAAAAGGTGTATAGATCTTTTTGAATAATTATTGAAAATCATAATTTAGATTGGCAAGATATTCAAATTCTTTTGAATAATTTGTTTACTTCTGAAGAAAAGAGGGTAATATTAGAAAAAGCAAATATGGAAAATGAGAGAATAAATGCAAGAGAAGGTCCTGCTCATTTTATGCCAACTCAAGACCCAAATTGGAATCCTAATAGTAATGATGGAAAATTGATGATTAAACAGTATCAACAATTAATTTTGTATGGAGTAAAGAATGAAATATCCCACCCAAAGAATTTGGCGAAATTGACTCAAATAATTCAAGGAAAAACAGAGGACCCATCTGCCTTTTATGAACGATTATGTGAGGCAGCTAGGAAATGGACAGCCTTAGATCCTGAGAGTGATGAGAATAGAGCAATATTTACTACTTTGTTTGTAGGGCAAGCTGCTCCAGATATTCGAAAGAAATTGCAGAAAGTGGATGGGATTACAGGAATGACTATACCACAGTTAATTGAAATTGCTTATAAGGTGTATAATAATAAGGAAGAGGAGGAAAAGAAAAATCAGGAAAAAGAAAAAATAAAAGACAGGAAACAAAAAGCTGCTATTCTAGCAGCTGCTTTTGTAAATGCCCAAAGATCAGCTGGAGGAAGAGGTAGAAGATATTTGAGAGGTAGAGGTAGAGGGTATTTGAGAGGAAAAGGTAGAGGAGGTAGAGATATGTTTAAACAATATACCCCATCAGGATTTAATCAATGTGCTGTATGTAAGAAACAGGGACACTGGAAGAGTGAATGTCCAGAGAACAAAGAAGCAGTTGTGACTCAGTCACAGCAGATACCACCTGAAGCTGACTTACTTATGATGGGAGGAAATTCTGAATAATGGGGACCGGTGGTAGAAAATGATATTTTCCCAGCTGAGCCCCTGGTTGCAGTAAAGCTGGGAGATGAAATAGAAATTTTTTAGTAGATACTGGAGCAAAATATTTTGTTATAGAAACATGTAAAGGAACAATGAGTAAATTTAATGTATCTATTGTTGAGGTTACGGGAAAGAAAGAGGTAAGGCCTTTTTTGAAACCTTTAAAATGTAAATTGGAGGAAAAACATTGATGCATGAATTTTTATATATACCGGAGTGCACCATGCCTCTCTTAAGACGGGATTTATTGAATAAATTGGGAGCACAAATGAACTTTAAAAAAGGAAGAATCCAAGTTCATTTTCCTGAAGCTAATGCCCGGCAAGCCCAAGTTTATTTATTACATACTGTCCCGGTTTCGCCTGGGATAGGGTTAAATTTCTTCCTAGTGCTGTGTTTTGGATTTAGTATGAGGAGAATGTTGATAACACACTGATGTTTTCAGTTGTTGCTAAGTGCCCTCCTAGTCCAAGGACAGCTCCCGTGCCTACTGACTGAGCTAGGTACACAAGATGGGAGGGAACATAATCAGGACAGCCAGCCCAGCTGGCTAATGGGGTATTCCATACCATGTGATGTCATGCTCAGTATATGAACGGTAGGCGTGTTCCAGGAAGTACCGATCGCTACTTGGTTATCGGTCAGCGCGGGTGGTGAGCAATTGCATTGTGCATCACTCATTTTGTATATTCTATCATTATTTATTATCATTATTCTCCCTTTTCTGTTCTATTAAACTGTCTTTATCTCAACCCACGAGTTTTTCTCACTCTTACACTTCCGATTCTCTCCCCGTCCCACTGGGGGGGTGGGGGGGAGTGAGTGAGCGGCTGCGTGGTATTTGGCTGCCTGCCAGGTTAAACCACGACACAGACAAACACAGATGAATCTGAAGAAATTCCAGAAGGGATTAAAGATGCAGTTTACCCTTTTTCTTGGGCAATAGAGAAACCAGGAAGAGTGAAAAATGTGGAACCGGTAAAAGTTGAATTGAAAACAGGAGTTCGACCGGTAAGAAAGAAACAATATCTTATTAGTATAGAAGCCAGAAAAGGTTTGGAACCAATAATAAATAATTTTCTTAAATATGGACTTTTAAAAGAATGTCAATCTGATTATAATACTCCTATCCTTCCAGTGAAAAAAAAAAAAAAGCCACATAACCAAGGATATAGGCTGGTTCAAGATCTAAGAGCAATAAACCAGTGAGTGGTGGACATTCATCCAGTAGTCCCTAATCCATATATGCTGCTAACAACTATCAATGAATCAAATGCATATTTCTCTGTTATAGATTTGAAAGATGCTTTCTTTTGTATACCTCTGGAAGAAAACAGTCAAAAGATTTTTGCTTTTGAATGGGAAGATCCGTCGACTGGGAGGAAGACTCAGCTCTGCTGGACCGTGCTGCCACAAGGGTTTAAAAATAGCCCAACCATCTTTGGAGCAGCCCTGAATAAGGAACTAGAACAGTGGTCCGGTAAGGAAGATCAAATCACCCTCCTTCAATATGTTGATGACATCCTATTGGGAGCAGATACTATTGAGATCTGAAAGAAAAGACTGTTAGCCTCCTAAACTTTTTGGGAATGGCCGGGTATAGGATGTTAGAGAAGAAAGCACAAATTGCAAAACAAACTGTAATTTATTTGGGGTTTGAGATTTCCCAAGGACAGCAAAGATTGGGAAATGGTAGAAAAGAAGCCATTTGCAGGATGGCACCCCCTCAATCCAAAAGAGAGTTGAGAGGATTTCTAGGAATGGCTGGATGGTGTCGCCTTTGGATTCCAAATTATGGTTTGATGGCAAAACCATTGTATGAGGCAACCAAAGGCCCTGGAGAAAATCCTGCCTCTTTAATGCCAAGCGAAAAAAAGAGTGATCTTAACCATGATTGTTTATAAGTCATTGAACAGGTATATGCCAGCAGGCCAGACCTGAAAGATGTCCCTCTCCAAACTCCGGATGAAGAATTATTTACTGATGGAAGCAGCTTTGTTGTAAAAAGAAAAAAAAAGGGCTGGCTATGTCGTGGTAACTTTAACTGAAGATCGAGAAATAAAAGCATTACCTCCAAATACATCCACACAGAAGGCAGAAATTATAACCCTGACAAAAGCCTTAAATTTGGCTAAAAGTAAAAGAGTCAACATCTATACAGATTCTAAATATGCTTTTGGAGTTGTGCATGCTCATGGAGCAATATGGAAGGAACGAGGACTTTTGTCTGCCAGTGGTACCCTTATAAAATATGAAACAAAGATTTTAAATTTTTTAGAAGCAGTACAGAAACCTAAAAACGTTGCAGTGATTCATTCTAAGGCTCATCAAAAAAGGGACTCAAAAGTACTACAAGGAAATCAGAAAGCAAATGAGGCTGCTAAATGTGTAGCATTAAATACTATGATTTATGTTTTAATTCCATCAAAAGAAATTCAGGTGGAATCCCCAAATTATAGTGAGAAAGAAAATAAATTAGCTATGCTATTACATTGTAAGAAGAACGATCAAGGATGGTGGATAACTTCACATGGACAATGTATAGTAACCCCTGAAATTATGAAGAAATTAATGGTCAAAACCCATGCTGAAACACATATGGGAGCAGAGGCAATGGTGGAATCAGTAAAACGATATGCGACAGGAACTAAAATGTTATTGATTGCTAAAAGTGTGAGTAATAAATGTGAGATTTGTCTTAGGAACAATCCGAAAATACAAATCCGACCCCCTCCTGGAGAGGTAAAGAAAAGCATAATTCCTGGTGAATATTGGCAAATAGATTTTTCAGAGTTACTGCAATGTAACCAATACCGATATCTATTAGTATTGGTAGATACATTCTCTGGATGGCCGGAAGCTTTCCCGTGTCGAACCAACAAGGCAAAAGAGTTTGTGAAACATTTGTTGAAAGAAATAATTTCAAGGTTTGGAGTCCCTTTAGGAATGTCCTCTGATAGAGGCCCACATTTTGTAGCGGAGGTTATTAAAAATGTGAAGAACCAAATATTAAAGAAACAAATTCCTAAAATATATCCAGAAGCTCAGTGGAAATAGATTGAAGCTTTACCATTTGCCTTGTTAAGAATTAGGGTGACCCCGAGAGCTAGAGAAAAAGTAAATTTATTTGACATTTTGTATGGTAAACCTTATGATCCTTAATCTAACAGGAAGATCTAAACAAATGCATGTAATAGGAGAAAAATGTTACACCAGAATAAAAAAAAAATATATCCTAAACTGTGGACACCTATATCTAAGGGACCATTGAAATTAACTTTAAGGCGTACTTGATGAGTTATCAGAGATGTTGTTAAATTATTTGTGATTTTTAAAATATTTATTGTTAGGAAAAAAAAACAAAACAAAACACCAAATTAATTAAGAAATTGTAGTTTTAGGAGTAGAAAATATAAAGCCTGTTGATATTAATTATGACGATCAGTAAAGCTGAATCTTAATTTCTATTGCCAAAATAAGATAAAAATTCCAAATTTAAATTGGCATAGACAATTGTTCTTATTTGCAATACTGATCGTCACCTTAGTTATAATTACTTGTTGTATGATTTAATGTATGTCTTTTTGTAGACCAAATGCTTATAAGTAAATGATGTGAGACTCATGATGCTCAACATCATAAGTCTCAAAGGGAGGAATTGATGTAGTAGGTACAGTATCTGCTATTCCATACTGCTTGCTTCTGTAATTCTACTGTTCGCTTCTGTAATTCTAAACAATGAAGACTTGTTGCTTAGAAGTTAGGTAACTAGCAGGTGTTGTGTTTGCAGGTGTGTAGAATTGTAACTAGTCTAAATTGTGTATCCTGGAAGCATCGTTAGGCTCTAGTGAAGAATAACCTTTGAAACTATAAACAAACGTGGTCCAAGCATGGCTCAGGGACAAATTGCGACCCTATAAGGTAAAGAAGAAATAAGTTCATGAAGAGTTCACTACCCTGCCGACCACCAGAGACCACCCGAGACCCTCAAGAAAACCCTAAAGGCTTTAGTGTGTATGTGTTTAAGATGATGTAATATTATAATTAGTTCTCGGAAATGTAATGAATATGTAAAAGAGAAATTTAAAATATGTATGAGAAGCATGGATATAAACAGAAAGGTGACTAGACCAGGTGTGCTTGATTTGTGGCAAGTCCACCAAGCACCCAGGCCTGAATAAAACAATATCTCTCCTGAGCGTGTGGAATTGGTTACTTGCACGCCGGGCACGAATCCGCTTTTCGGACAACAACATGGCACCCCAGAAAGAATTGAGTCAGACAATGGGACTCATTTCCGAAACACCCTCATAGACACCTGGGCCAAAGAGCATGGCATTGAGTGGGTATATCACATTCCCTACCATGCACCAGCCTCTGGGAAAATCGAACGATACAATGGACTGCTAAAGACTGCGCTGAGAGCAATGGGTGGTGGGACATTCAAGCATTGGGACACACATTTAGCAAAAGCCACCTGGTTAGTCAACACTAGGGCATCTTTCAATCGAGCTGGCCCTGCCCAATCAAAACCCTTAAGTACTGTAGATGGAGATAAAGTCCCTGTCATGCACATAAAGAATATGCTGGGGAAGACAGTCTGGGTTACTCCTGCCTCTGGCAAGGGAAAACCCATCCGTGGGATTGCTTTTGCTCAAGGACCTGGGTGCACTTGGTGGGTGATGCGAAATGATGGGGAAGTCCGGTGTGTACCTCAAGGGGATTTGATTTTGGGTGAAAATAGCCAATGAACCGAATTGTATGATGTTAATTATTATATGATATTGTATATCATCATTATCTCTATGGTTGCTGTAGCAGCAAAATCACCCGGATTAATGAAGAATGAACTAACTCCAATGAAACCGAGCAAAGTGCAACGACGGTAGAACCGGACGAGCGCAGCAATACTGGAAATGAGAACTGGCTTCAGAATGCAACAGCCCAACACCACACATCATCTGTCCTGCCCTGAAAGACTGTTATGACAGATGGAGCCCAAAGTCATGGACTAAATGAACTCAGTGGACATTTTAGCGGGATGCCCATAGACTAAGGGAATGATATCTGTGTATATATCAATATAAAGACGAGAAAGGTGATGGTGATTAATAAGAATGTATTAGAAATTGTGAAATCTAAGCATGACATAAATGGTATAGAATAAGGGGTGGATACTGTCTTGGTTTCGGCTGGGATAGAGTTAAAATTTCTTCCTAGTGCTGTGTTTTGGATTTAGTATTGTTGTCCGAAAAGCGGATTCGTGCCCAGCGTGCAAGTAACCAATTCCACACGCTCAGGAGAGATATTGTTTTATTCAGGCCTGGGTGCTTGGTGGACTTGCCACAAATCAAGCACACCTGGTCTAATCACCTTTCTGCTTATATCTATGCTTCTCATACATATTTTAAGATTCTCTTTTACATATTCATTAAATTTCCAAGAACTCATTATAATATTACATCATCCTAGACACATGCGCACTAAAGTCTTTAGGGTCTTCTTGAGGGTCTCAAGTGGTCTCTGGTGGTCGGCAGGGTAGTGAACTCTCCGTGAACCTGTTCTTTTCTTCCCTTATAAGGTCGAGGTTTGTCTCCGAGCCACGTCTGGATCACGTTCATTTATGGTTCTTGATTTTAAGGTTAATCTTTACTAGAGTCTAACAATACTACACACCTGCAAACACAATACCTAATTTTTTAAGCATCAAATCTTCATTGTTTTAAATTTACAGAAACGAACAGAACAGTATGCAATGTTCGAAATTACAAAACAAACAAACTATACCTACTGCATCAGTATGAGAAGAATGTTGAGAACACACTGATGTTTTCAGTTGTTGCTAAGTATCTTGTCAAAGACAACTACCCTCCAGGAAGCTACCAAGCTACTACCCTCCCAAGACTGGGAGGAGGGAACACAGCCAGGACAGCTAGCCCAGCTGGCCAACGGGGTTTTCCATACCATGTGACGTCATGCTCAGTATATGAATGGTAGGCGTGATCCAGGAAGTAGCGATCGCTACTTGGTTATCAGTCAGCGCGGGTGGTGAGCAATTGCATTGTGCATCACTCATTTTATAAATATATTTATTATTATTATTATTATTTTCTCTTTTCTGTTCTATTAAACTATCTTTATCTCAACCCACGAGTTTTTTTTTCCTCACTCTCACCCTTCTGATTCTCTCCCCGCCCCGCTGGGGGTGGGGGGAGTGAGCGAGTGGCTGCGTGGTATTTGGCTGCCTGCCAGGTTAAACCATGACAAGTGTTAACTATATGCTTTATGCTGAGTAGGGCGTAAGGATGAAGACGGTCGTTGTTTTTACATTTATGCATGGCTGTTTTTCAATTGTGCTTGCTGGGACTGATTCCATGCTTACATTTAAATATGCGTTTCAGTGAAGAAAAGGCATGATACAGCTGTTTGTGTCTTCCACATCCTTTAAAAATCTTTCATGGCTTATCAATCAATAATGATTTGCTTAATGTATTACTGAACCTACCAGATAAAGATCACTCTTAGAAGGTGGTGAATTGGAAAAATGTTTCTTGCTTATTGCAACAAGCAAAATTATTATGATGTATTTGAAAGCACAGCACTGAGTATAGGGGAAGGCTCTGTCAAGCAACTTTAAACATCTGGATGATGATTAGATACTTTAGCCAGATGTGCTAGGGTTGTATCTAAGTGAAAAGGCAACTGGTAAAAAACCCTCTAAAAATACATTTGTTGTTTCACGGAATACTATAATACTATATGCTTTATTCTCAGAAGTGTTCATGATCTCAGATTGTGAATGCTCAGCAAATGTGAGAAACAAGGCTGTTTTGGTTGAAATTCAAGTTTTTCACCATGTTTTGCTTAAAAGAGAGGGTGGGTTCTTAACCTCTACAATGTCTTTTCTGAGGGAATTTGTATACTTGTTTCAATATCATTTGTTAGCTTTCGTCTGGCTGAGAGGTTTCAAAAGCAATCTTGCTTAAAAGACCTATAAGTGGCCTGGGAACCAGGAAATAATTTGGTAAAATCCTTGTCAAGGATTTTATGGCTGCTCTTGACAGTAATTAAAACTTATCTTGAGGCTATTTTAACTAAGGGGTTTGAACACAGAGAATTCAGGAAGTCTGTGTGCATTTCAGGTAATAAACAGGTACTTCCAATGGTTAGGATTGAGACACATGGTCTAGCAATGCCCAGCTATCACTTATCAAGTCCTTGAGTGCTACATTTCCTGACTCCCTGAGGCCCCTGAGGTTCAAGTTGTCTTTCAAGAGTGTTTGCAAGGGACAGATCATGCATCAGTTTGCCTTATACTGATTTTTGTGGGAGTTGAAGGTAATCAGTATGTGGCAATGAGACCTTTATCACCTCTGTGAGGCTGTTGATTGCAAACAGTGCAACATTCCTTTGTCTTTGGAACCATCACAGGCTTTGGAAGAGACTGAGACATCAGCAGAACAACAACAAAGATAAGCAGTCGGTGTAAACTTTAAATTGCAAATGAAATTAATCTGGCAGTCTACATCTAGTCCTTGGGAGACATGAATATTAAAACCCATTAATCCTGGCAGAAGTCCTGCTGTACTAAAAGAAAGTCCTACTAACAATAAAACAGGAGTGATACCAAGAACATGGCTGACAAAAGCCCTTGAAGGTATCAGCTCTTCCTAAAATGCTAACTTTGGGGACCTACCAAAATAAGTATGCGTGCATATGATGTGAGTAGACCTGGCTCAGATACAACTCTTATGAAATAAACACCACCGGGAAGTAGACAAAGGAGACTCACACACACCTGAAATTCTTTCTTCATCTTATTTTTATGCTGTTTTGTGTGGGAGCCTCAGAAATTTCATAACTACGTGGGATTTTGCATAAGGCATGTGCCGATAGCATGGCTCTGTTTGGTTTGGTCAGTTAAGCTGCACACTTAATATTGCTTGCAATTTCGCTCTCTTACGTGCTCATAGCAGTAACAGAAAGCATTTACTTCAAGTTATTTTGAAATCTGCAGCTGAGATTGCACTCAGTGATACTGCCCATATGATAATAATAGGAAAAGGGATGTTTACTGTAGAATATCAACCCCCTTCATCTTGGCCCAAAAGTTGCACAGGGTGCCAGCGCTGCCACCAGTTCACACAGTAGGGCAGGAAGTCCTGCCTGCTCAGGCAGGTGGGCAGAAAGCCAGTGAAGTAGCCTTTGTTTTGGTGAGAGAGGTTGACCTGGAAAAATTGCTTAAGCATGCTGCATGTAAAATAGATTTTGTTTTTCTTAGAACCTGTGAATGTGATGCAGTAGGTACAGTATCTACTATTCCATACTGTTCGCTTTTGTAATTCTACTGCTCGCTTCTGTAATTTTAAACAATGAAGACTTGTTGCTTACAAGTTAGGTAACTAGCAGGTGTTGTGTTTGCAGGTGTGTAGAATTGTAACTAGTCTAAATCGTGTATCCTGGAAGCATTGTTAGATTCTAGTGAAGAGTAACCTTGGAAAAGAGAACCATAAACAAATGTGGTCCAGACGTGGCTCAGGGACAAATTGCGACCCTATAAGGAAAGGAAAAAATAAGTTCATGAAGAGTTCACTACCCTGCCGACCACCAGAGACCACCCGAGACCCTCAAGGAGACCCTAAAGGCTTTAGTGCGCATGTGTTTAGGATGAGGTAATATTATAATTAGTTCTCGGAAACTAAATGAATAAGTAAAAGAGAAATTTAAAATATGTATGAGAAGCATGGATATAAACAGAAAGGTGACTAGACCAGGTGTGCTTGATTTGTGGCAAGTCCACCGAGTACCCAGGCCTGAATAAAACAATATCTCTCCTGACGTGTGGAATTGGTTACTTGCATGCCGGGCATGAATCCGCTTTTCGGACAACAGTTTTTGGCGACTCAGATGGGATTGCTGTGAAGCCTTGCCCGGATCGACTTGCCGGCTCTCGGTGGGGAGACCCTGCTCTCTGGACTCCAGCGCGCACCGACCTTTTGATTGGGGACTCCGTGAGTATTCTCCCCGACCAGAGCAGGTGAGGGACTCAACGGTGCAACGCTGAGGTAAATGAGATATTGTTCTGGGGTATAAAATTGTGCATGCATTTGGTAAGGAATTGTGGCCACAGGTAAAGAGGTATATTCATATGCGTTTGACAGTGACGACTGGAGTATATGAAGTTGTGGTTAAGAACGTTCTTTTTAGGTAAAGGTATGGGAGCTCCACCATCAAAAGTAACACCTTGTTCCCCCTTAGGATGCATCATTAAACATTGGGGAAAATTTGGGGGTGATCCTTTGAGAAAGGATAAATTAATTGAATATTGTACTAGATGGTGGCCAATGTATAAATTAGAACATGAGGAAAAATGGCCAGAATTAGGAACCTTGCAATATAATACTATTTTACAATTAATGTTATTTTGTAAAAGAGAAGGAAAATAGGATGAGGTACCTTATGTAGATTTTTTTTTTTTTCTTTGAGAAATGATCATGAAATTCGGGAAAAATGTAAACTTTTAGATTCAGATTTTAATGTAATGATGATGATGATGGAAAATAAGGAACCAAAAGCGCATTGTTGTTCTGCTTGTAGCATAGGAAAATGATGTTTAAAACTAGGAGAAGAAGAGGAGGATACACAAATGTTAGTACCACCAAATAAAAATGAAACTTCTGAAACCGAAGCAAGAGGAAGCAATACTTTTAGTCCGATAGCTGGCAGGACTAGAACCCAGCAAGGGTCTGTATTGTTAGCACCCCTTCGCCAGGCAGTGGGCCCAAGGGGGGAGCCAGTATTTGTGAAAGTACCATTTACAACTTCTGATTTAATGAATTGGAAAGAGTTAGCAGGATCATATAGAGAGAATCCTGAAAAGGTGTATAGATCTTTTTGAACAATTATTGAAAATCATAATCCAGATTGGCAAAATATTCAAATTCTTTTGAATAATTTGTTTACGCCTGAAGAAAAGAGGGTAATATTAGAAAAAGCAAATATGGAAAATGAGAGAATAAATGCAAGAGAAGGTCCTGCTCATTTTATGCCAACTCAAGACCCAAATTGGAATCCTAATAGTAATGATGGAAAATTGATGATTAAACAATATCAACAATTAATTTTGTATGGAGTAAAGAATGGAATATCCTGCCCAAAGAATTTGGCGAAATTGACTCAAATAATTCAAGGAAAAACAGAGGACCCATCCACCTTTTACGAACGATTATGTGAGGCAGCTAGGAAATGGACAGCCTTAGATCCTGAGAGTGATGAGAATAGAGCAATATTTACTACTTTGTTTGTAGGGCAAGCTGCTCCAGATATTCGAAAGAAATTGCAGAAAGTGGATGGGATTACAGGAATGACTATACCACAGTTAATTGAAATTGCTTATAAGGTGTATAATAATAAGGAAGAGGAGGAAAAGAAAAATCAGGAAAAAGAAAAAATAAAAGACAGGAAACAAAAAGCTGCTATTCTAGCAGCTGCTTTTGTAAATGCCCAAGGATCAGCTGGAGGAAGAGGTAGAAGATATTTGAGAGGTAGAGGTAGAGGATATTTGAGAGGAAAAGGTAGAGGATCAATGTGCTGTATGTAAGAAACAGGGACACTGGAAGAGTGAGTGTGCAAAAAACAAAGAAGCAGTTGTGACTCAGTCACAGCAGATACCACCTGAAGCTGATTTACTTATGATGGGAGAGGATTCTGAATTATGGGGACTGGGGGCAGAAAATTATATTCTCCCAGCTGAGCCCCTGGTTCCAGTAAAGCTGGGAAATAAAGCAGTTGATTTTTTAGTGGACACTGGAGCCAAATATTCTGTTATAAACACATGTAAAGGACCAATGAGTAAATTTAATGTATCTATTGTTGGGGTCACGGGAAAGAAAGAGGTAAGTCCTTTTTTGAAACCTTTAAAATGTAAAATTGGAGGAAAAACATTGATGCATGAATTTTTATATATACCGGAATGCACCATGCCTCTCTTAGGACGGGTTTTATTGAATAAATTGGGAGCACAAATTAATTTTAAAAAAGGAAAAATCCAAGCTCATTTTCCTGAAGCTAATGCCTGGCAAGCCCAAGTTTATTTATTACAGACAAACACAGAAGAATCTGAAGAAATACCAGAAGAGATTAAAGATGCAGTTTACCCTTTTGTTTGGGCAACAGAGAAACCAGGAAGAGCGAAAAATGTGGAACCGGTAAAAGTTGAATTGAAAACAGGAGTTCGACCGGTAAGAAAGAAACAATATCCTATTAGTATAGAAGCCAGAAAAGGTTTGGAACCAATAATAAATAATTTTCTTAAATATGGACTTTTAAGAGAATGTCAATCTGATTACTCCTATCCTTCCAGTGAAAAAGCCACATAACCAAGGATATAGGCTGGTTCAAGATTTAAGAGCAATAAGTCAATTAGTGGTGGACATTCATCCAGTAGTCCCTAATCCATATACGCTGCTAACAACTATCAATGAATCAAATGCATATTTCTCTGTTATAGATTTGAAAGATGCTTTCTTTTGTATACCTCTGGAAGAAAACAGTCAAAAGATTTTTGCCTTTGAAGGGGAAGATCCGTCGACTGGGAGGAGGACTCAGCTCTGCTCGACCGTGCTGCCACAAGGGTTTAAAAATAGCCCAACCATCTTTGGAGCAGCCCTGAATAAGGAACTGGAACAGTGGTCCGGTAAGGAAGATCAAATCACCCTCCTTCAGTATGTTGATGACATCCTATTGGGAGCAGATACTATTGAGATCTGCAAAGAAAAGACTGTTAGCCTCCTAAACTTTTTTGGAATGGCCGGGTATAGGATGTCAGAGAAGAAAGCAGAAATTGCAAAACAAACTGTAATTTATTTGGGGTTTGAGATTTCCCAAGGACAGCAAAGATTGGGAAATGGTAGAAGAACGGCCGTTTGCAAGATGGCACCCCCTCAATCTACAATATCAAGTTCTGTTAGTGGAACAAGATGACATCATTTTGAAAGTAAGTGCAATTTTAAATCCTGCTTCTTTAATGCCAAGTGAAAAAGAAAGTGATCCTAATCATGATTGTTTACAAGTTATCAAACAGGTATATGCCAGCAGGCCAGACCTGAAAGATGTCCCTCTCCAGACTCCGGATGAAGAATTATTTACTGATGGAAGCAGCTTTGTCGTGAAAGGAGAAAGGAGGGCTGGCTATGCCATGGTAACTTTAACCGAAGATCAAGAAGTAAAAGCATTACCTCCAAATACATCCGCCCAGAAGGCAAAGATAATAGCTTTGACAAGAGCTTTAGATCTGGCTAAAAGTAAAGGAGTTAATATTTATACAGACTCTAAATATGCTTTTGCAGTTGTTCATGCCCATGGAGCGATATGGAAAGAGCGAGAACTTTTGTCTGCCAGTGGCTCACCTATAAAATATGGAACAGAGATTTTAAATTTATTGGAAGCAGTACAAAAAAAAAAAACCCACAACAACAACCCAAAGAAGTTTCTGTGAATCAAAAGAAATTCAAATAGAATCCCCAAATTATAACGAAAAAGAAAATAAGTTGGCTGAGCTATTACAGTGCAAAGGAATGATCAAGGATGATGGATTACTTCACATGGACAATGTATAGTAAGTCCTGAAATCATGAAGAAATTGATGGTCACAACCCATGCTGAGACACATATGGGAGCAGAAGCAATGGTCAAGTCGGTAAAAAGATATGCAATAGGGACTAAAATGTTATTGATTGCTAAAAGCGTGAGTAATAAATGTGAGATTTGTCTCAGGAACAATCCGAAAATACAAATCCGACCCGCTGCTGGAGAGGTAAGGAAAGGCATAACTCCCGGTGACTATTGGCAAATAGATTTTTCAGAATTACCAAGGTGCAATAAATACCTTCTCTGGATGGCCAGAAGCTTTCCCATGTCGAACCAACAAGGCAAAAGAGGTAACAAAACACTTATTAAAAGAAATTATTTCAAGATTTGGAGTCCCTTTAGAGATGTCCTCTGATAGAGGCCCACATTTTGTAGCGGAGGTTATTAAGAATGTGAGTAAGACACTAAGAAGATCACAATTTAGTAGACAAGTAGAGAGAATGAACCAAATATTAAAGAGACAAATTTCTAAAATATGTCAGGAAGCTCAGTTGAAATGGATTGAAACTTTACCACTTGCCTTGTTAAGAATTAGGGTAACCCCAAGAGCTAAAGAAAAAGTAAGTCCATTTGAAATTCTGTATGGTAAACCTTATAATGTCAATCTAACAGGAAGGTTTAAACAAATGCACATAATAGGAGAAAAAGTGTTAACTGAATATCTCTTGTCTTTGAGTAAAATGGCGAGTTCTTTACACAAATATGTTCTTTTGAGGACACTTTTACCCCTTGAATTTCTGGTACGTTCATTCAGTCCAGGAGACCAAGTCTACCTGCGAACGTGGAAGGACGACCCCTTTGGAGAAAAGTGAAGAGGACCCTTCCAAGTGTTATTAACAACAAACACTGCTGTAAAATTAGAAGGAGTAGACTCTTGGATTCATTACATCAGAATAAAGAAAATACCTTCTAGACCGTGGACATCTACACCTAAGGAACCATTGAAATTAAATTTAAGGCGTACTTGATGGGTCACCAGAGATGTTGCTGAATTATTTGTGATATTTAAAATATTTATTGTTAGAAGGGAAACCAAATTAATTAGGAAATTGTGGGTTTAGGAGTAGAAAATGTGGAGCCTGTTGATATTAATCATGACGATCAGTAAAGCTGAATCCCAATTTCTATTGCCAAAATGGGATAGAAATTGAAATATCTGAGAATTTTAGCCCGAGAAGTAACCAACGTCTTCTTTTTGTATTGCAGAACCTAAGTGATAATTCACAGTTAGTTGAGAAGAAAATTCAACAATTAAAGGACTTAGAATCTGGATTTAAGGAACGAGAAGGATAAGATCTTTCTTGGTTATTGTCGTGGCTTCCAAATTAAATTGGCTCAGACAGTTGTTCTTATTTGCAATACCGATCATCATCTTAGTTATAATTACTTATTGTATGATTCAATGTATGTCTTTTTGTAGACCAAATGCTTATAAGTGAATGATGTGAGACTCATGATGCTCAACCTCATAAGTCTCAAAGGGGGGAATTGATGCAGTAGGTACAGTCTGTTACAGCACCTCTTATTCCATACTGCTCGCTTCTTTAATTCTAAACAATGAAGACTTGTTGCTTAGGAGTTAGGTAACTAGCAGGTATTGTGTTTGCAGGTGTGTAGCATTGTTAGACCCTAGTAATTATTAACCTTGAAATTAAGAACCATAAATGAACGTGGTCCAGACATGGCTTGGAGACAAATCTCGACCTTATAAGGAAAGAAAGGAACGGGTTCACGAAGAGTTTACTACCCTGCTGACCACCAGAGACCACCAGGGACCCTCAAGGAGACCCTAAAGACTTTAGTGCGCATGTGTCTCGGATTATGTAATATTATAATTAGTTCTTGGAAATTTAATGAATATGTAAAAGAGAATCTTAAAACATGTATGAGAAGCATGGATATAAACAGAAAGGTGATTAGACCAGGCGTGCTTGATTTGTGGCAAGTCCACCGAGCACCCAGGCCTGAATAAAACAATATCTCTCCTGAGCGTGTGGAATTGGTTACTTGCACGCCGGGCACGAATCCGCTTTTCGCACAACAAGTTCAGCCATGAAAGTGTCTCTTCTCCAACTCCTGTGCCTTCATGAAGTGGGTCCGGACTTGGCAGTCTGCATCCATGCTGGCTTTGGGTCCAGGGACTCCTCCTGCCTGATAGGGAGTAACATCATAAGTCTCAAAGGGGGAATTGATGTAGTGGATATAGTTTGTTAAGATTTGTTGTTTAAAAGTTATGTAACTAACAGGTGTTGTGTTTGTAGTTATGTAGATAAATTGTGTATCTTGGAAGCATCGTTAGGCTCCAGTGAGCAGTAACCACGGAAAAGGAACAACCTTATAAGGAAGGAAAGGAACAGTGAAGAGACATGAGATTCTTTGGTTGAAATTATGTAGATGGGTTAGGAACGCTTTATGAATAGATAGGCCGGACATTCAGTAGATAAAAGAGCCTTGAAACTTGGTACTCTACGTAAATTAGATAGAGAAGCTAACCTTGTAGGGTTGATAGGGAAGGTATACTGGAATAAGCTAGCTGGACAGACTGGATCGATGGGCTGAGGCCAACTGTATGAGGTTCAACAAGGCCAAGTGCCGGGTCCTGCACTTGGGCCACAACAACCCCAGGCAACACTACAGGCTTGGGGAAGAGTGGCTGGAAAGCTGCCCAGAGGAAAAGGACCTGGGGGTGCTGGTTGACAGCCGGCTGAACATGAGCCGGCAGTGTGCTCAGGTGGCCAAGAAGGCCAATGGCATCCTGGCCTGTATCAGAAATAGTGTGGCCAGCAGGAGTAGGGAGGTGATCGTGCCCCTGTACTCGGCACTGGTGAGGCTGCACCTCGAATCCTGTGTTCCGTTTTGGGCCCCTCACTACAAGAAGGACATGGAGGTGCTGGAGCGTGTCCAGAGAAGGGCAACGAAGCTGGTGAAGGGCCTGGAGCACAAGTCTTATGAGGAGCGGCTGAGGGAACTGGGACTGTTTAGCCTGGAGAAGAGGAGGCTGAGGGGAGACCTCATCGCGCTCTACAACTACCTGAAAGGAGGTTGTTGTGAGGTGGGTGTTGGTCTCTTCTGCCAAGTAACTAGCGATAGGACGAGAGGAAATGGCCTCAAGTTGCGCCAAGGGAGGTTTAGATTGGACATTAGGAGAAATTTCTTTACTGAAAGAGTGATCAGGCCTTGGAACAGGCTGCCCAGGGAAGTGGTGGAGTCACCATCCCTGGAAGTATTCAAAAGACGTGTAGATGAGGCGCTTAGGGACATGGTGTAATGGGCATGGTGGTGTTGGGTTGACGGTTGGACTCGATGATCTTAGAGGTCTTTTCCAACCTTAATGATTCTATGATTCTATGATTCTAAGTGAAAAACATGTAAACCAAGCCAAGGGAAAGACGGGGCATGCATAAAGACTGAGTTCAACCAGAGGGCACTGTGATGAAGACTATCGACGACCACCAGAGGACCCCGAAAGACCACCGAAGAGCACAAGGGCGCATGCGTCAGAGATTTTTGCATATGTTAATGAATTCCAGGAAATAACATGAATATTTAGATTATTTCTCGGAAATGTAATGAATATGTATACTCCAATTGCATTTAACCCCTATGGTTACGTGATTTGGCACGCACACTAGGTGGAGCGATCCCCTGTGCATCCAGCGCTGCAATAAAGAATACCTGCTTCCTAAAACTCTAAACTGAGTCTTAGAGAGTTTGTCAGAGACTTCTTCGTTTCATGCCCTTCCTACCACTGTGCAAAGGGGAATCTTCTGCCCCAAGAGCAGACCTAATCACAGCAATATGTCTCAGGCTGCTGGTGCATCTCAACACACTGCTCACCTCTGTGCGTTCATAGCAGCATGAAAATAATGGCTGCTCATGACTACGTGACCCAAGTGACTGTATCCACAGAGGCTGTGGAATATCTTTTTGCTTGTACAATACGTGCAAAAGATGGAAAGGAAGAAATTTTGGTATATCTGGATGGTTTAATGTATGTTCCTATAGGTAAGCACACAACAAAATAGGTAGTGTGGGAGAAATAGTACAGTCTACAGATTGCATAATTTTGTAGGTGTGGGGTGACCAATAATAGCTTTCTATAACTTTTGCACAAGCAACCAGACCATCCCAGGCCAGGTGGGATGCCTGACTGGTGTCTGAGGGCCTCAGAATATAAATAAAGGAACTTACCAGACTCACAGAAATGAGTTGCTAGTTTTGTCACCAAACTGCTCAACATTGGTTGATAACGTGTTTTGATCCTGGAAGATCAGCTGTCAAGGTAATTATGGAGGAGGTATGTAATAAAAACTGTTGTAGTTAGTAACGAGTATCAGGCTGTGCTGGAAATAAGAGCTGGCTTCAGACTCCGCTGTTCCCAGAGCATCTGGGTTACCAAAGCCGTTGATGGTGTCCATATGCCTGCAGTCCTCCTGAAGTAGCCTGCTGTTGCAGGTGAATTATTAAGAGAAGTCATCGTTGTGGGGTTAACTAAAAGGATTTTATTGATGATTAAATTATGATCAAATGATAATTAATCAATGGTTGAATGAAAATTAAATGGTAATCAAATGGTGATTAAACAATAATTGAATGGTAGCTAAACAGTGACTTGACAATGATTTGACAATGATTTAAATGATGATTTAAACAATAATTTAGATGGTGATTAGACGGCAGTCAAACATTCTACTACTTACTACACTTCTAATAATTAAGCTATAGCTGGATATATAAATGTCACTAGCATACAATATACTTTTAAGCCTAATGTAAAATATCACCTACCTTAGATATCAGATGCCGGGTAAGGGGTCTCTCAACCTCGAGGAGTAACCTTGAGAGGCATCCCTGCTCAAGGGGGAGATCACCGCCGTGCAGCCTGCTGCCGTACAGGAGAGCTCAATGGGCTTGGGGGGGGCTACAGATATTTATAGTGTAAAGTGATTGACTCATCGTCAATGTGTATGTGCAGGTGTGCAGCTGTAGCAGTTGTAGTTTTGTCTAGTCCCAGCTCAGGCTGGTACTGTTAGCTCCTGATAAGATATGGCCTAGACTCCTTAGTTCCTGAGAAGATATGGCCTAGCACAGTTCTCAAGGTTTGCACAGCAAGGCTGATTTCAATCAGGCCTACTTGTTGGTGATGCCTGAACCAAAGTACTGTTCACTCACTCAGAGTGGGTGCAGCTGTCACACCTGCCAAAATGTTTTCATGCAGGAGGTGGTCAGTCCCAAAGGCAGACTGATGTGGAGCAGCACCCCACAGGAGTGAATGAGGCACTGATCTGCCTGGACAAGACAGAACTTTATTCTCACCTGATAATTTGATTGCCAAAGGATTTACATGCCTTTTGTCATTTGGGGACTCTGTCCTCTCTTCCTGCTGCTTCTGAAGCCAAAGCCAGGCAAGCAGGCAGTTTCACTTGCAGCAGTTGCAGTGTGGCTGATGGCAGGGTGTGTCCTGCAGATCAAAGGATGGGGGAGATGCAGCTGTGGTCTTGTGCGGTGGAACCTGGACACTGACTCTCACAAACAGACATCACCCCCGAAGCAATCTGGCTGAAGTTTAAGGGAAGGCAGGGAAATTACCGATCTGTATGTGGTCCCAGTTATTCCACCTGTGGCAATTCCCATGATGTTTGCCTGCCAGTTCCTGTGGTGAGCTGTGGATTGGGAGAAACCTTAAAATGTTTTGCCTCAACTTGTTACAGGTCTTGGAATTGCCTGTTGCTAATGCTGTCTGATGTATTTTGCTCCTGATGAGTTTTATAGATTGTGCTAGGTGAAGTTTTGATGTTTCTTCTGAATTAAGTATTGATTTATATATAACTTTCTCTACTTCCTAGCTTGAGTTGGTAGATGGTCTTGATGATTTCTTTTACAAATATTTCAATAAAATCCTTCTATGTGGTGGCATTTCCACTTCATTCCAGTTGGGTAGACAGTCATAAGGCTTTTATCCAGCACAGAACATTATAAAATTGCAAACCTCTACAATGTAAAACTTAACAAGCTCGTGGTCAGAGCTGCCAAGTGCTAACAATAAGTGGGGGTTTTGTTTTTTTTTTTTAAAAATTCAGAATGGTGTGGGAGCAAATATCAGTGTGCACATGAAAACTAGCTTTATTTTTAAAAGGGTCTTTGGTTTTTAGTTGCAGTTTGAAAGACAGGATATCAGGCAGTACTAGTGACAGAGATCTGCAGCTTGTATTCTCCCTCCTAGTCTCCTTTTTTCTTCCTCTGCCCATGCAGACAGCAGCATGTGGGAGGAGAAGAATTTGCCTGGACCCTTCCAGCTCATGAGCTGTTCACAGCCCATCACTTCTGCTTCTTGCTCTGTCTGCAGGTTGCAGTCGCTCCCGGGGCAAATAGAAAAGGAGGAAAGTGGAGGTCCTGGACCTTTGGCTAAATATTTGGAGAGAGAATTGCAAGAGAAAAGCATATGCAATTTTATGCTGAACACTGTGCAGTGGTGTGAGCATGTTGTAAGTCTGGAGCCATCCGTGAGGAAAACGTGGAATAAATATAAAACAGCCATAAGGCAGGAAAGTGTACTGCCTTGCCAGGAGATATGAGACCAAAAAAAATGCATCTTTAATCCAAGTGGGAGTTACCAATGAGATCAAATAACCCTTACATGCTCTTGATTCTCGTAAGGCTGTCATTTGGCTAATACATGAATGGCTTTGAAAGGGACTAATTAGAGTCTGAATCGAAACATTTTAGCATTTGAAAATTTCCATTTATTTCTTTGCTTTTTGTTCTAACAAAGAATTTTGTCAATTTCTATCTACCTGGGGAATATCCTTTCCACCATGTCACATCCTTTACAGTAAAAATTAGATTCTGTATTTTTTCCTGTTCTCTTCACAAAAAATGGACTTGGTTTCGCTAGCAGTATATTTGGAGTAAGAGACAAGTTTCCTTACCTCAAAGGGAAATTTGAATCTTGGAATAGAATACACTTGAAAGTTTCATATTTCTCCAATTATTTTTTTTTTCCATCAGCTTAATTATTTGTACAAAAAAGTTTTATAGACCACATCATATTATTCCGGCCTTTTTCAGCATGCCTTTTGCTCCACTGCCTTAATGGGCATACCTTAAGGTTTTCTTCTCATGCCTTCTTTTTTTAGAGTGCTTAAAGCTATACAGCCTCCTCCCTCCATGTTTCTTACTAAATGTGGAAAGCACTGCTCTGGTGGAAAGCCACAGCAAGATATTTTGGCATCTGGAGCAGAATGTGGAGATGAACCGTCCCCCTCACTCTACTCCACCCCTGAAACCTCCACATTTATCCATCCTCAGAAGGACTCTGTTGAATACAAATCCACATTAGGAATCACACATGCCTGGCCTCTTGTGGAAATGTATATAAAAAAATGAAATTCTGGTTTTCATCAAACCATGGGTCACATTTGATGATGCCCAAAGACATTCTTTGCTAGTGTGGTGGTGCATTCATATCCCCCCTTTCTTCCCTGGGCCACTTGTTGATCTGGGCCGCTTGTTGATCTCAGAAATTTCCATGAAACCGCGGCCTTGGTGTATTGAAGTCTGGCAGTTGAGCACTCCTTGACTGTATCAGAAACTCTGCATAGCTGAGGCTGGGAACATCCTCCTACTGTCTGGCCCGGGTGTCCAGTAGAACAACACCGAAACCTTGAGAATTCTTTAGTAATTACCACCTGGGACTGTGGCCAGGATGGAAATTTACAGATGACTAAAACCAACCATCTTGTGAACCTATAAATGGTGGTCCTAAGTGAGGCCCTTTGAGCTCTCCTGGACCGCAGCGGGCTGCACCCAGCATCTCCCTCTGAGTGGGACGCCTCTCAGAGCTTGCGATCTTTCAGGCCTACGATATTCGGAGGATCACTGGGTCCTGGGTGAGTCCCTTTTGAAGCTCAACCGTTCGCCCGTTGAGAGGGAATGCCTAGACATTCGACGTGAATATTTCTTCACTGAAATTGAGGGGAATTTTTAACAGGTACCTTCTGTATATTTTTATATATATATATGTTTCTCTGTGTGTGTGAACTAATAGTAAGCATAATCTGTAATTAAGTTGTGATTGTAGTAGACTTACTAACCTACTTTGCAAATATTGAATAGTTAATGATTAGGCGTTACTAAAGTTTGTTAATGATTAGTTGATAATTAAGTGTTGCTAAATTGTGAATGAAACCTAGACTGTCCCTGAAATATAAACCCTTAGATGATTTTCCTTATATGTTTCACCCATGTAATAAGTAATAGAGTGAACCTTGCCATCGAATTCTATTAGGTCGCACCTTTATAAATCTCTATTAAAATCACTTTCTGCTAATTTCTTTGACGGTGATTCTTTAAGCGGCCTCTAAACCACTCACTCGCGACAAATTGGCGTAGTCGGCAGGATGGCAAGTAGTATCACTGATTACTTACAAAAACATGGAATAAATCCAAGTCTTAAATTCTCAGAAGAATGGGCTCGTAATAATTGGCATGATTGGGAAGCTGTGGAAAAACAACTAGAAGTAGCTAGGGGCCGTGTAGAAGATGGAAAAGGAAAAGGAATTCTTTGCAAAATGTTAGGCACCTGTTTGGAAGCTGCTTATCAATACAGAAAGAATAACAATAGAAGGGAGCAGGACCTGAAAGAAGAAATAGAAGGCAGAACGGAAGCTGAATTAATACTGTCCTTGAAAATCGAGCAGCTGCAAAAACAGTTACAGGAAGAAAAGGAGAAATCACAAAAGTTGGAAGAAAAGATCGAGATGATGCTTATGCGGGCTCCCAATCCCCCTGACATTGTACAGATTAGGAAATTAATTGTATCCCCTGAGGAATGGGATGGTGATATTTGCGGTGATCCTGATGACTATGATGAGGGAAATGATGACCCCTTATTCCCCTTAGATTCCTCTGAATATGAGGCTAGAACCATCATTAAAGCAAAATATATTTTAATTCCAGTTGGTCCTCGACAACAATTGGTAAAATTTTTAATAGATACGGGAGCACAAATTTCAATATTAACACAGCAAGATGCCGAGAAGCTGGGTGTACGACCCGAATGGCAAAGAGTTAAAATCACTGGAGTGAACGGAACAAGTCTTATGTGCCAAACTGCAAAAGTTAATTTATGGCTCCCGGGTGAGAAACGTGTATCATCTACTTGCTTTGCAATTAAAGATCACAATGAAAATATTTTAGGTTTCAATGTTTTGAACAGTCGAACCTGGCGTCTGCCGGACGGCAGCGTGTGGTCCTTCAGTTCAAATGTCGACCCTAACCCTGATAAAAATCGGGAAATGATAGTGCTCGTACTCCGTGCAGCTCCTGTACTCCCTGATTCAAAAATCACTAACGTTCCGCACTATCCGATTTCTGCTGCGGCACGAGCTGGAATCTCTGAAGTGACAGCAGATCTGGAAAAGCGGCATATTATTTCCAGAACCCACTCCCCATATAATTCACCAGTTTGGCCAGTGTGAAAACCAGACGGGAGGTGGTGATTAACAATTGATTATCAGCGCTTAAATGCCAACACAGCTCCACTAACGGCTGCCGTACCTAATATTGCAACTTTAACAGCCACATTACAAGCAGCCGCACACCCATGGATGGCAGCATTAGATGTAAAGGATATGTTCTTTATGGTCCCTTTACAGGAAAAAGATAAAGAGAAGTTTGCTTTTACTTGGGATGGCATACAATACACCTTTAACAGACTCCCACAGGGGTATAAACATTCACCCACAATCGCTCATGCCGCGCTTGCTGAGCTTTTACAAACAGTCTCACTTCCCCAGAATGTGAAACTGTACCAATATATAGATGATATTCTAATCGGAGGAGATTCCTCTGAAGAGGTGGGGGAAGCAGCAACGGCAGTGTGGCAAGTGTTACATAACGCAGAAATTGAAATTCCCCCTGAGAAATGTCAGGGACCAAGTAAAGAGGTAAAATTTTGGGGTACTTGGTGGATTGCAGGTAGTGCAACAATTCCACCAGACACCCTAAGTAAAAAAGAACAATTGCAGATGCCCCAATCTAGAAAAGCATTACAACAGCTTATGGGTACTTTAGAATCATAGAATCATAGAATTATCATAGAATCATAGAATCATTAAGGTTGGAAAAGACCTCTAAGATCATCGTGTCCAACCGTCAACCCAACACACCATGTCCACTAAACCATGTCCCTAAGGGCCTCATCTACACGTCTTTTAAATACTTCCAGGGATGGTGACTCCACCACTTCCCTGGGCAGCCTGTTCCAAGGCCTGACCACTCTTTCAGTAAAGAAATTTCTCCTAATATCCAATCTAAACCTCCCTTGGCGCAACTTGAGACCATTTCCTCTTGTCCTATCGCTAGTTACTTGGCAGAAGAGACCAACACCCACCTCGCTACAACCTCCTTTCAGGTAGTTGTAGAGCGCGATGAGGTCTCCCCTCAGCCTCCTCTTCTCCAGGCTAAACAACCCCAGTTCCCTCAGCCGCTCCTCATAAGACTTGTGCTCCAGGCCCTTCACCAGCTTCGTTGCCCTTCTCTGGACACGCTCCAGCACCTCCATGTCCTTCTTGTAGTGAGGGGCCCAAAACGGAACACAGGATTCGAGGTGCGGCCTCACCAGTGCCGAGTACAGGGGCACGATCACCTCCCTGCTCCTGCTGGCCACACTATTTCTAATACAGGCCAGGATGCCGTTGGCCTTCTTGGCCACCTGAGCACACTGCCGGCTCATGTTCAGCCGGCTGTCAACCAGCACCCCCAGGTCCTTTTCCTCCGGGCAGCTTTCCAGCCACTGTTCCCCAAGCCTGTAGCGTTGCATGGGGTTGTTGTGGACCAAGTGCAGGACCCAGCACTTGGCCTTGTTAAACCTCATACAGTTGGCCTCGGCCCATCGATCCAGCCTGTCCAGGTCCCTCTGCAGAGCCTTCCTACCCTCCAGCAGATCAACACTCCCGCCCAACTTGGTGTCGCTTGCAAACTTACTGAGGGAGCACTCGATCCCCTCGTCTAGATCATTGATAAAGATATTGAACAAGACCGGCCCCAAAACTGAGCCATGGGGAACACCGCTCGTGACCGGCCGCCAACTGGATTTAACTCCGTTGACCACAACTCTCTGGGCTCGGCCGTCCAGCCAGTTTTTTACCCAGCGAAGAGTGTACCTGTCTAGGCTGTGAGCCGCCAGCTTCTCTAGGAGAATGCTGTGGGAGACAGTGTCAAAGGCTTTACTGAAGTCCAGGTAGGATATTGGAGAAAACATGTACCTGGATTTTCTATCATTGCTCGCCCACTATATTCACTTTTACGAAAAGGAAAATCATGGGAATGGAATTCAGAACATGAAGAGGCAGTCAAAACTCTAATTCAGGAATTAAAAGCATATCAATCATTGGGACCAGTACACCCCCACGACCCTATTATAGCAGAATGGGTTTTTGCTGAACACGGTACTTACTGTAACCTGTTCCAAGCTGGCCCAGATGGACCAAAAAGACCTTTGATGTTCAGTTCGACTGCACTTAAAGAGACAGAACAGAGATATTCCAAGTGGGAAAAGGGACTTTTGTCCTTAGTCCGAGCAGTAAAACAAACTGAGAAAATACACCAGGAACAACCTGTACAAACCAGAGGTCCATTTAATTTATTAGAAGCAGTTCTGAAGGGGACTGCACCCCCAGAAGGAATTGCCCAAAAGCCTACAATTAGGAAATGGTATGCTTATTTGACAGGAATTGCAGAAGAAATGAGATTAACTGAAGGACACACTAAACTCTCTAAATTACAGATGCCTATAAATGCAGACCCATTAGCATTACAACAACCTTTTAAACCCTCACCTATTTTAAATGCACCTCCCTTTACCGAGGGAACACCATCAGAAGATATTTGGTTTACCGATGCCTCAGCAAGGAGAATAGATGGCAGATGGCAATACAAGGCTGCTGCATTAAACATCAACACTGGCAAACAAATCATAGAAGAAGGTGAAGGTAGTGCACAAGTAGGAGAATTAAGGGCAATTGTTCTAGCAGCACAAAATGGAGCAAAAGTTATCTATGTCGACTCCTATGCCGTGTGGGCAGGTGCCACGCAGTGGCTTTGTCAGTGGGAAGTCCTGAACTGGGAAGTAAATAGATCTCCAGTTTGGAGATCTCAAGATTGGCAACTATTACTTAAAATAGCCAGAAACACTCCATTCAAGATGGGATGGGTGAAAGCTCATGCCAAAAATAATGAACCAGCCACAAACTGGAATCAAAAGGTAGATGAATTGGCAAAAATTAGAAAAATAAAAATAGGAAATTCCTTAAATTCTGAGTGGTATCGATTGGGAGAATGGCTACATCAAAAATTAGGTCATACAGGTAAAGAAGCACTTTATTTTGCTGCACAAAGTAGGGGTTGGCCCCTAGACAGGAAAACCTGTGAAATTATTCTTACAGAATGTCCTCAATATAGATTAAAATTACAAACGAATCACCCTGCTAAAGCACCACCCTTACATATCAGTCAGGGAAAGACTCTGTGGTCCACATGGCAAATTGATTACATTGGGCCCCTAAAATCTTCTGCAGGATATCGATATATCCTCACAGGGGTAGAAGTAGTCTCCGGCTTGCTTATGGCAACTAAATGCCAAAAAGCTGATGGGAAAAACACAGTACGAGGACTATCTTCTTGGTTCTCTAGTCTACCTACTCCTGATGCTATCCAAAGTGATAATGGCTCACATTTCACAAATGGGGAAGTGCAAGAATGGGCAAAACAGAAAGAAATTCAATGGGTATTCCACTCCCCCTACTACCCCCAATCAAATGGGATGATAGAACGAGCTAATGGCTTATTAAAAAAGAGCCTTAAGCTACATGAAGTCCGGTGGGATACACGACTTTCCGAAGTACTCCATCAATTAAATAATCGATACGGACCCACTGGAAGCCCTGTGAGCTGAGCATTCTTTGTAAAAGCTAAATCTAATACCCCCCCTACTGATGAAAGAAAATGTCCGCTAACATTACAGCCAGGACAACCTGTTATGGTAAATTTACCACAAATTGGAACTGTGCCTATGACTTTAACTAAACCCCGTGGCCCACTGGCTTGGGAAGCTACTGATAGCAGTGGTGCAAAACATAGAATCAGCACTAGATGGATTTTTCCTTCTTTCTAAAAGGGGTAACCCGTTCGGCCTTCCCCATCAAAACGTCTTCTTTCTTTTTTTTTAACAGGAGAACATGAACCTATACCGATGGCAACAACAGCAGCAGCAGCATCTCCCCAACCCAATTTTATTTTTCCTTTTAGTCGAGATAAGTATAATCCTTTTAGTTCAGACACAAGATCCCTGAGACCATGCACTACTAAATTACACTGGAAATATGGGAACCCTACCAACAGAAAAGACAAACCTGAACCTTGCTATTTTAGTTATACATGGGAACGAGACATATTCAAAAGATGAATGGAGATGGGAGGCACTACACCAGAAAGAAATTAAGATATCTCACAATAATAATAACATTCATCAAATTTTATCACTTCAAGCCACACCAGGGGAAGAAATAAAAATAGGGTGCCGTGCAATCAATGGATGTACCCACAAAAAATCCACTAAAATTAAAATATACTACACCAATTTCTCTAAACCTAAAACCAATGAGAAATCTTGCTATAAAACACTAGAACCAGATTGTTGGTACAATTTCACTTTTACACAACCTGTAGTCACATTTTGCTTCTGGAGTAATAGTGGTGTAGAACTGTTGTTTGATTTTATGATTAGTGAACGAAAATTTGGAATTTGTGTACAACAGGGTGGCCGTGGGTTGATGCATACATACTTTTGAACATACCTACATCTGATCTAAATTTATCTGCAATAGTACTACACAATAACATCACCTTTCATAGGCAGGAATGGATTATTAAAGACGAAAATGAAAACCAACAAATTCCATCCTTAAAGGCAATCAAAGGAGACACCATTTCGATAGGATGCCGAATTGAAAATCATACTAAATGTATGACAGCAACCTTACACGTTTTTGTAAACAACATTGAAGGAAAATACAACATACATACTTGTCCTTTTAAACCAGAATGTTGGTATACTTTTACTATATCCCGTTCAGTACTCGTAAGGTGTCTTTGGACAAACCCTAACTCTCATTCCAGCTTAGGTTTTCAATTCAGGATTGATACCGCACAACCATATTCACCAACTCAGCCTCCTATCAAACTGTCTCCTCTCATTTAAAACATTGATCCCTATATAATCAAGAACATAGGACAACAGCAAGTGCTATTTAATCCATCGTGATCACTAAAACGAGTGGAGCTATCAATGCAAGTTGATATCTCTACAATTAAACCTGCTTGCTCACCATTCCTGAATACATCTTTTACAGGATGGTTAGCGTGGCTGCATGGACAAACCCTCACCTCTCCAAAACGATCAAGGAGAGATGTGACTGGCATCCTGGGAGCGGGACTAGGAATATTGAACAGCATGGATGCTGAAGTTTTAGCAAACAAAATAAATTCGGCAACAAGTGATTTACATAAATTAGAACACCCATTATGATCTTCTTTGACAGCATTAGGAACGAGCCAGTGGCTTTTGGCTAATATATTGTCTACATGGGAAAGAATTAATGAAAAGGACCACCAACTAATCACAAATGCATTTGGCACAATTCAAAATAATATTTCTCTAGCTCTTAACTGCATCCAGGCTCAATTATGGATACAATCTACCGTGGCAGCTATTATAAGGGAAGGTGATGAGGGCACCTTACCCACTGAAATCCAAAAGGTAGTTTGGGATAGTGCAACTAAATTTGAAAAAGAATTTCAATCTTGGTGGCATCTAGTCAATTTTACTTATGACTCCACTGACAGCAAAGTCACAGCTTTTGTTTTGACAATACGCAGTGCTTCAGTATATATCATATACCCAATCATTGCGCTGGGATTAAATCACAATGGAACGGTACTCTACCCGTTAGAACATAGAGTATGGGCCCAAAAAAAAAAAAGGGAATAAATGGCAAACTATTGATGTTGATGCATGTGTTGTGCGAGAACAACAGGGATTTATTTGTGAAAGCAATACCATCAAAGCTCAAGACATTTGTCTTGACACTGAACAAAATGTTTGTAATTTTGAAATACATCCTGATGAAACCCCTGAAACTGTACTTATATATATTGGAAATGGATGTGTTTGCATGAGAACTCTTTGTGATTCTATATTTACAGATAACGTAATTGTGGAAACATCTAACCACTCAAATATCTGTGTGTGTAATTTTACTAAGATTATGGGATGCAACTTCAACTATTCAGCTCCTGTTACAACCCATCAGTTGCTACAATCAAGCTATACATCTTATCAAGATCTACTACCTACCCCCATTGGAATGAATCTTACATTAGTACGAAAACTGTTACAACATGATGACCTGAATCAATTGCTAAACCAGATTTGAAACAATGGACAAAGAACTCTGATTACGGTCCATCATGACGCAGAGAAGATACATCATGTCCTAGAAAAGGTGAAGAAGGATGGAGAACATCACTGGTGGGATGTTTTATTTGGATGGTCACCAACAGTAACAGGAACTTTGAATTGGGTTTTACATCCCATGACAATTTTACTAATTTCTATTGTGCTATGCTTATTGTTGAACATTATTCTATGTGTTAAAGTGTGGAAAATAACTAAACAAATGGCACTAATACCAAAACCTCCTCGCATATATAACCTTGCTTAATTGTACTTAATAAAACCTTAATAGTTAAGTATATTAATAATTAAGTATACCAACCAAAAATTTCCCTCAAATTAAAATTGGAATATGGCATTGATCTCTTTATAGGCACAGAGGCAAGAGGCGACCACACCGCCACTCTGTGATCAAGATGGATTGACTTTAGTCACGGGGTGGATTCTGGTGGTGCATTCATACCCCCCTTTCTTCCCTGGGCCTCTTGTTGATCTGGGCCTCTTGTTGATCTCAGAAATTTCCATGAAACCGCGGTCTTGGTGTATTGAAGTCTGGCAGTTGAGCACTCCTTGACTGTATCAGAAACTCTGCATAGCTGAGGCTGGGAACATCCTCCTACTGCCTGGCCCGGGTGTCCAGTAGAACAACACCGAAACCTTGAGAATTCTTTAGCAATTACCACCTGGGACTGTGGCCAGGATGGAAATTTACAGATGACTAAAGCCAACCATCTTGCGAACCTATAAACGGTGGTCCTAAGTGAGGCCCTTTGAGCTCTCCTGGACCGCAGCGGGCTGCACCCAGCATCTCCCTCTGAGTGGGACGCCTCTCAGAGCTTGCGATCTTTCAGGCCTACGATATTCGGAGGATCACTGGGTCCTGGGTGAGTCCCTTTTGAAGCTCAACCGTTCGCCCGTTGAGAGGGTATGCCTAGACATTCAACGTGAATATTTCTTCACTGAAATTGAGGGGAATTTTTAACAGGTATACCTTCTGTATATTTTTTTATATATATATATGTTTCTCTGTGTGTGTGAACTAATAGTAAGCATAATCTGTAATTAAGTTGTGATTGTAGTAGACTTACTAACCTACTTTGCAAATATTGAATAGTTAATGATTAGGCGTTACTAAAGTTTGTTAATGATTAGTTGATAATTAAGTGTTGCTAAATTGTGAATGAAACCTAGACTGTCCCTGAAATATAAACCCTTAGATGATTTTCCTTATATGTTTCACCCATGTAATAAGTAATAGAGTGAACCTTGCCATCGAATTCTATTAGGTCGCACCTTTATAAATCTCTATTAAAATCACTTTCTGCTAATTTCTTTGACGGTGATTCTTTAAGCGGCCTCTAAACCACTCACTTGCGACAGCTAGCCCTGGACACCCTGCAGCACCCAAAATTCTGGCACAATGCTGGGAATATGACACATCCCATTGATTTCAGTAAGTGTGGATGGGTGCTTTATATAAAAATCCTTGGATCAATATTTAATCAACAGTAGCTTTGAGAATCTGATTCCAGTTAGGCTATCTTTAGATGTTTCTTTACAGTCACAAAGGGGATTAGAAATACCTATTCATATTTTGATGTGGAAAAGTATAAGTAGAATAAAGTGGATTTAAGCTGGCATGAAGACAGAAAATAGAACAAGAACAAAAGATCTATCGCAGGCAGCAGAAAGAAGAGGCCTGAGGGAAAATCCAAGAGGATGTCATAAGCTTCTTTAAACAACTGAAAAACAGGCTATTAGGAGAAATGGTACATGAAATGCCTGGCAATGCTGCAGTGAGGTTCATGTCTCTTTGTTCCTTGGTTTAACAGTAATAGAGCAGGAGAGGACAGCAAAGCTTCACCACAGATCTTACGGAGGTTTGTCTCCTCTCTGTTCTTGTGTGGCAGCGATGACGGACGGTGCCAACAGATGGGTCAGTGGGAGGTCCTGCCTGTACCAGCAGCACCCAGCACCCACGTCTGTTTTGGCACTTCCCAGTGGTGCCTGCCTTATGCGGATGTGTGTGCAGGTCTACAGGTGACACGCTGGGCAGTTCAGCCTTGCCCCAAAAGAGGGGAGCTGAGAGTGGGCTGCTACCTGAGCAATTGCTGAAGCCCTCTCACATCTCCTCCTCCAGTTCTTGGCCCATCAGATGATTAGATGTGTCTGTCTTGTAGGTTACCCACAACAGGTCTTACAGCAAGGAGACTGCACATGTGATGTGTCCCATAAGTTGTGTTTCTTGTGCTACAGATTGTAACATAATATAAGGTTATAAAATTAAAATGAAAACCAGTCTATATTTTTCTTTCTTATCATCTGGAAAAGGTCCTCAAAATAGTGTAATTTTTAACAGGCTTCTTATTGCTTCATAGTACAATTTCTTTAGTGTTGTGATCCTGCCATACATGCTTGCTGTGTTTTATTATTGTGCACTAAGAGTCCAGCACTTTTAAAAAGCCATCTAGGAAAGTCTGAAATTCTAAAAACTTCTCATTTTCAACTTGCTAAGTGCGATTGCATGTGTGGTGGAGAAACTGGCTGACCTGCTGTTATCTGAATACACTCTATACATGTGGCTCTGCACATTGGGTCTATGCTGGTGGTGTAGGACTGATTATTTAGAAGGAAACCGAGTGTGTATTTCTGCCTTCAGCACTTTGTATACAGAAAGAGCTTGCTGTTTTATTCACACTGACAGTTCATTGGAGCCTCTTGATGAACCCAGCAAACTCTATTAGGGGCATGTTTGAAGGAAAAAACTTTCATAGACACATTCAGCCCTTATTTTCACTTTCTACAAGTTCTCTGAGGTATACATATAGTATATGAGTATGAAACATAAATTAGACTTCAGTTTGATAAAGTAATGAGGAAACTTCAAAGTTTGAAGAGTACACTTCAGTTCAGACAAGTGCTGAAAAATCCAAAGGTTTGCTTAGATCTTCTCTGAACAGGCCTGGAGTTGAATGGGAAATGCAAAAGAATCTACTTTCTTTTCCTCCTGAGATTTTATACATGCTCTCTTCTCAGCTGCTCTGGGAACAGGAAGTGCTGAAGCACTCAGAAAAGAAAATCAACTTTAAAGTATTGAATCTGACTTTTTCAAACCTCAGGAAAGGTTATTGGCTTTCAAGTGATCATTTGAATCTGTTTATCTGACCCTAATAAATATGCTGCACAACTGTCTTTGTGATATTTCTGGAAGACCTTCTCCTCTTTTCAAGAAGATGACATCAAAGTGGAGAAATGATAGCTTTTATGGATGCTAAGGAGGGTTTGCTTTACTTGTATTATTTGCTATTCTTTGCCTTTTGGTGGTATCACTGTAGCAGAGTCTCAGGGCTCTGGCCAGGCGACTCAGTGCCCCGCTGAGGGAACCCACAGCCCAGGATCCCCAGCCCTGGGCCTGAGCTATGTTGTAGGTGTGCCTGCTCCCAGCCCTGGTCCCTGCTGCTCCCAAACTGTTGTTGGCATCCCCTTGACTGGTAGCAGACCTGCCTTATTGCCTTGCCCTTGCCCTTGCCCTCAGCTCCCAGCTCACCTTCCCTGGTGGAGCAGCCAAGGAAGTCTGTGGACCTTTCATGAGTACGTTGAGCTCTGCTGCTAACCTTGCTGCTATATGTTTTCTCAGTTGGGGTGAACTTTAAGGACCAGCAAAGACAACAAATATCGTTAAGCTCTTTCCGCCTTTCAATGGGAAACATCTTGCACTATCTTTTAGCAAATCAATCTCAGTGCAGTCCCTGGTTTGCTTGCCATGTGGGTCTTTGTAATTTAAATCTGTAGCTGCTTTTTTGTTCTTTTTTTTTTTTCATTTTAATTTTTTTTGCTTGTGGGCACTTGTTGAATCCTTGAACAGAGACTAAGATGGAAAAAGTAAAAGCATTTTTTCACAAAATGCAAACTCAGCTGAGAAACTGATTAGTTTGGTATGAGGTAATTCACTGTTCCCTGGATGTAATGATGCAGTGTAGCATTAACAGTTTTAAATAGTGAAATTATTACCTCTTCGGGTATCATCAGTCAGCATAATGTTGTTAGGAAGGCTATTTCTTGTAGTTGGTCTGTTTTCAGTCTCATAACTTCATCTTCTTCCATGGATGCGTGAAACCCTCGCATTAGGGGATTGATTAGTAAGGCCCAGCTCTTCTGTAAATTCCATTTCTTTATACACGTTTACGTTTGTGCTTGCACAATTCAAATATTCATGAACATTATAATTATAAACATGTAACATATATATGTTATTATACAAACATATAATTCACTTCTACCTTACTTTCTAGTGAGTTCATCAGTGCTAGGCGATGAAGTCAAGCCATGAGGAAGACCCTGATTTTGTAAAACCTCTTTTCCTATGTTTTAATGATGCCAAGAACTTGAGAAAATATGACAAATTCAAACACAAGAAACTCATATGGAGAACCTTAGGCTATGAAGCTCTAAGTTGCACTGGGATCTTTTTACTGAGGTGATATGAAAAAAAGCCAATTTAATTAGCTTTCTAACATCATGCTATGGCTTCTTTGTGGGTTGCTGTTCTAAAAGTAAATTGGATTTACTTCACCCCTGCTGAAATACCTTACCCCTTTTTTACTCCATATTTCATAGACCATTGGAAAATAAGAGTGGAAGGAGTCTGAGAGTCCATCCTCTGCCCCTCACAGGGTCCGTTATATCTCCTGAGAGGCATCTTTCCAACTTGGTCTTAAAGATCCTGCTTGCTTTCTGCCAGAGACCCTAATCACTGTAGGCCTTTTGCGTTGCATCCGTGCTTAGGTGCTTGACACTCCTGCTGCCGAGTGTCTCATTTGAAAGTCACTGATAGCTTTAGGCTCAATCCTTTCCATTCACTAATGAGCAGGTTGTAGATGGGAATAGCAACAATCCCCACAGTATTGGACAGATGCAGTGATAAGATTCAAGAGGGAAAGGCTCTGGAACATTTCTTACAGAATCATTTCTGGATCACAGAGACATCTTTTGTATCTTTTCCGTGTTTTTATCTATCAATGTAATAACTGTTATCTCTTTGGAAGAGAGCATAATAAAATACTGCTTTCCTGGCATATTCAGCAATATTTTACTCACTCTTTCCTGAATTTTAAGTCTGCAGAAGATGTCTGCATGACTTTGTTTTTTCCTTATTTTGTTACATAATCTGTTTTTTTCTTTACAGGTGATGTTTTGTTAGATTTTTTTTAAAAGCCTCATCACGAATGCTAGTGATGAATCTTCTCTTCCCTTTCAGTAACTTTGTGTGTGTCCATAAAACAAGTGTTCCAGGGACGAGAGTTTTCCTACTGGCTTCCCATGATGTACAATGGACCATAAACACTGTCACTGAGCATTTCATTTCACTTCTGTGAAGGGATAGCAGATTCTGTACCAAATTGTGCTGTCTGAATTCAGGGAAGTTTAAAGCAGATGAATCCAGCCCTTTGCAACCCAAATAGAAGCAAGTGAATATTGAGACCTAGAGCTTTATTAAGGCTGCAACATCTTGTTTTTATAAGGCAGTTCAGCTTGTGCATATACAAAAATGCAATAGATTAGCCCACAGTCAAAAATGTAGTGTCTGTTTTAACAGTGGACATATGTACACATTTTCCAGTCCATGCTTTAGGAAAACTGGGCTCCCAAACTCACCCGGTTCTCATGTTCCTCTGTAACACTCTTAGTGGCATTGAGTATTAATAGTGGGAAGGGATATATATGATAGGTCTGTAGAGGTAGGAGATCTGAGTAATAGTATGACCTAGTTGAATCATCAGTGTTGTGGGTTGACCTTGGCTGGCCACCAGGTGGCCACCAAGCCGCTCTATCACTCCCCCTCCTCAACTGGACAGGGAAAGAAAATATAACAAAAGGCTCATGGGTCGAGATAAGGACAGGGAGATCACTCAGCAATTACCATCACGGGCAAAACAGACTCGACTTGGGGAAATTAATTTAATGTATTGCCAATCAAAAGTCAGAGTAGGGTAATGACAAATAAGAACAAATCTTAAAACACCTTGCCCCCACCCCTCCCTTCTTCCCGGGCTCAACTTCACTCCCAAATTCTCTACCTCCTCCCCCTGAGCGGCGCAGGGGGATGGGGAATGGGGGTTGCGGTCAGTTCATCACACATTGTCTCTGCCACTCCTTTCTCCTCAGGGGGAGGACTCCTCACACTCTTCCCCTGCTCCAGCGTGGGGTCCCTCCCATGGGAGACAGTCCTCCACGAACTTCTCCAACGTGAGTCCTTCCCATGGACTGCAGTTCTTCATGAACTGCTCCAGCATGGGTCCTTTCCATGGGGTGCAGTCCTTCAGGAACAGATTGCTCCAGCATAGGTCCCCCCACGGGGTCACAAGTCCTGCTAGCAAACCTGCTCCAGTGTGGGATCCTCTCTCCATGAGTTCACAGGTCCTGCCAGGAGCCTGCTCCAGTGCAGGCTCTCCACGGGGTCACAGCCTCCTTCAGGCACATCCACCTGCTCCGGCGTGGGGTCCTCCACAGGCTGCAGGGTGGATATCATCTGCTCCACCGTGGACCTCCATGGGCTGCAGGGGGACAGCCTGCCTCACCATGGTCTTCACCACAGGCTGCAGGGGAATCTCTGCTCCGGCGCCTGGAGCACCTCCTCCCCCTCCTTCTTCACTGACCTTAGTGTCTGCAGGGTTGTTTCTCTCATATATTCTCACTCCTCTCTCCTGGCTGCTGCTGTGCAGCAGTTTTTACCCTTTCTTAAATATGTTATCACAGAGGCGCTACCACTGTTGCTGATTGACTCAGCTTTGGCCAGCGGCGGCTCTGTCTTGGAGCCGGCTGGCACTGGCTCTATTGGACATGGGGGAAGCTTCTGGCATCTTCTCACAGAAGCCACCCCTGTAGCCCTCCTGCTACCAAAACCTTGCCACGCAAACCCAATACATTCACCCTGTATATAATTCCGTATGCTCCCTTTTATTCAGAGTTATTCTTTTCAACTTTATTCAACTGTGTTGTTTTTAAGAATTCTCTTGATGAAAATAGTAGCTCATCTGGTTAAGAAAGAAGGGTGGCTGTGATCTTAAAAAGTCAAATCAGATCCAAGTAATTTGCAATTTGAGGTTACTAGAGCTGATACTGCTCTGTAGAATCATTGAATGCGACCCAGGAGATTTAAAGCTTTTTAGCTGATGGGGACCTTGACAAAAAATTTGTGTGAACATATGCATACATAGGGCATTGGAGGTTTGAAGTGAAAAATGTAATACAAAACAAGGAAATTATTCATTATCATGATAATTTTTTATTATCCATATTAATTATTAATCACCAATACAATGTTAACAACATGAGAATATTCAGCTGTGATATTTTGTAAAATGGAAAAGTACCTTTACGTGCCCATCTCTGTGAGCTTAAAGATAGTCACAGACATCCCCTCTGTGGGCTTCTGCTTGTGCAAAGGCACAAGTAGTCTGTGAATGTGCTGGTTTTGGCTGGGATAGAGTTAATTTTTTTCATAGTACCTAGTATGGGGCTATGTTTTGGATTTGTGCTGAAAACAGTGTTGATAACACAGGGATGTTTTCGTTATTGCTGAACAGTGCTTACACAGAGCCAAGGCCTTTTCTGCTTCTCACACCAGCGAGTAGGCTGGGGGTGCACAAGAAGTTGGGAGGGGACACAGGTAGGACAACTGACCCCAACTGACCAAAGGGATATTCCATACCATATAGAATCATAGAATCATACAGGTTGGAAAAGACCTCTAAGATCATCGTGTCCAACCGTCAACCCAACACACCATGCCCACTACACCATGTCCCTAAGCGCCTCATCTACACGTATTTTAAATACCTCCAGGGATGGTGACTCCACCACTTCCCTGGGCAGCCTGTTCCAAGGCCTGACCACTCTTTCAGTAAAGAAATTTCTCCTAATGTCCAGCCTAAACCTCCCTTGGTGCAACTTGAGGCCATTTCCTCTTGTCCTATCGCTAGTTACTTGGCAGAAGAGACCAACACCCACCTCGCTACAACCTCCTTTCAGGTAGTTGTAGAGCACGATGAGGTCTCCCCTCAGTCTCCTCTTCTCCAGGCTAAACAGTCCCTGTTCCCTCAGCCGCTCCTCATAAGGCTTGTGCTCCAGGCCCTTCACCAGCTTCATTGCCCTCCTCTGGACACACTCCAGCACCTCCATGTCCTTCTTGTAGTGAGGGGCCCAAAACGGAACACAGTATTCGAGGTGCGGCCTCACCAGTGCCGAGTACAGGGGCACGATCACCTCCCTGCTCCTGCTGGCCACACTATTTCTGATACAGGCCGGGATGCCGTTGGCCTTCTTGGCCACCTGGGCACACTGCCGGCTCATGTTCAGCCGGCTGTCAATCAGCACCCCCAGGTCCTTTTCCTCTGGGCAGCTTTCCAGACACTCTTCCCCAAGCCTGTAGCGTTGCCTGGGGTTGTTGTGGCCCAAGTGCAGGACCCGGCACTTGGCCTTGTTGAACCTCATACAGTTGGCCTCGGCCCATCGATCCAGCCTGTCCAGGTCCCTCTGCAGAGCCTTCCTACCCTCGAGCAGATCAACACTCCCGCCCAACTTGGTGTCGTCTGCAAACTTACTGAGGGAGCACTCCATCCCCTCATCCAGATCATCGATAAAGATATTGAACAAGACCGGCCCCAATACTGAGCCCTGGGGAACACCGCTCGTGACCAGCCGCCAACTGGATTTAACTCCGTTCACCACAACTCTCTGGGCACGGCCGTCCAGCCAGTTTTTTACCCAGCGAAGAGTGGACCTGTCTAGGCCGTGAGCCGCCAGCTTCTCTAGGAGAATGCTGTGGGAGACAGTGTCAAAGGCCTTACTGAAGTCCAGGTAGACCACATCCACTGCCTTTCCCTCATCCACTAGGCGGGTCACCTGGTCATAGAAGGAGATCAGGTTGGTCAAGCAGGACCTGCCTTCCATGAACCCGTGCTGGCTGGGCCTGATCCCCTGGTTGTCCCGGACATGGCTCGTGAGCACCCTCAAAACCAACCGCTCCATGATCTTCCCCAGCACCGAGGTCAGGCTGACCGGTCTGTAGTTCCCTGGATCCTCCCTCCAGCCCTTCTTGTAGATGGGAGTCACATTGGCGAGCCTCCAGTCGTCCGGGACCTCCCCAGTTAACCAGGACTGCTGGTAAATGATGGAGAGCGGCTCGGCAAGCTCCTCCGCCAGCTCCCTCAGTACCCTTGGGTGGATCCCATCCGGCCCCATAGACTTGTGAACGTCCAGGTGGCATAGCAGGTCATTAACTTCATCCTCTTGAATTATGGGGGGTTTATCCTGCTCGTCGTCCTTGTCTTCCAGCTCAGGGGGCTGAGTACCCTGAGGATAACCACTCTGACTATTAAAGACTGAGGCAAAGAAGGCGTTGAGTACCTCAGCCTTTTCCTCGTCCTTGGTGGCAACGTTCCCCCCCGCATCCAATAGAGGATGGAGATTCTCCTTGGCTCTCCTTTTGTCATTAACATACTTATAAAAGCATTTTTTGTTGTCTCTCACGACAGTGGCCAGGTTGAGTTCTAGCCGGGCTTTTGCCTTTCTAATTTCCTCTCTGCACGACCTAACGAGATCCCTGTACTCTTCCTGAGTTGCCTGACCCTTCCTCCACAAGTGATAAACTCTCCTTTTTTCCCTGAGTCCCAGCCAGAGCTCCCCGTTCAGCCAGGCCGGTCGCCTTCCCCGCCCGTTCTTCTTGCGGCACATGGGGACAGCCCGCTCCTGCGCCTTTAAGACTTCCTTCTTGAAGAACGTCCAGCCTTCCTGGACCCCTTTGCCCTTCAGGACTGTCTCCCAAGGGACCCTCTCGACCAGTGTCCTGAGCAGGCCAAAGTCCGCCCGCCGGAAGTCCATGGTAGCGGTTTTGCTGGCCCCCCTCTTTACTTCACCAAGTATCGAAAATTCTACCATTTCATGGTCGCTAAGCCCAAGCCGGCCTCCGACCACCACATCTCCCACCAGTCCTTCTCTGTTCGTGAACAGCAGGTCAAGCGAGGCATCTCCCCTAGTGGGCTCGCTTACCAGCTGTGCCAGGAAGTTATCTTCCACACACTCCAGGAACCTCCTCGACTGTTTCCTCTCTGCCGTGTGGTATTTCCAGCAGACATCCGGAAAGTTGAAGTCCCCCACGAGAACAAGGGCTAGCGACTGGGAGACTTCTGCCAGCCTCTGGTAGAATATTTCATCTGCCTCCTCGTCCTGGCTAGGTGGTCTATAACAGACTCCCAGCAGGATATCTGCCTTGTTGGCCTTCCCCCTCATCCTTACCCACAAGCATTCGACCTCGTCATCACTACCATCGAGCTCTAGACAGTCGAAGCATTCCCTAACATACAGGGCTACTCCACCGCCTCTCCTTCCTCGCCTGTCCCTTCTGAAGAGCTTATAGCCATCCATTGCAGCACTCCAATCGTGCGACTCATCCCACCATGTTTCCGTGATGGCGACTAAGTCATAGCTACCCCGCTGCACAATGGCTTCCAGCTCCTCCTGTTTGCTGCCCATGCTGCGTGCATTGGTATAGATGCACTTGAGCTGGGCTGCCGATTTCTCCCCCGACAATGGCGTGCGGTCCCTAGGCTCTTCTCTAGAGAGCCTGGTTTTATCCCCTTCCCACTTCGAATCTAGTTTAAAGCCCTCTCGATGAGCCCAGCCAACTCACACGCGAGAATCCTTTTCCCCCTGTGAGACAGCTGAACTCCGTCCGTCGCCAGCAGGCCCGGTGCCGTGTAAACCTCCCCGTGGTCAAAGAAGCCAAAATTCTGCCGATGGCACCAGCCCCTGAGCCACGTGTTGATCCGATGAGTTTTCCTGTTCCTTTCGGTGTTCCTCCCTGCCACTAAAGGGATCGAGGAAAACACTACTTGTGCTCCCGATCCTCCCACCAGTCGCCCCAGCGCCCTGAAGTCCCTTTTGATCCCTTCGGGACTTCTCTCTGCAACCTCCTCACTGCCAGCCTGTATAACCAGTAGCGGGTAGTAATCGGAGGCCTGCACGAGACTAGGGAGCTTCCTAGTAATGTCCTTCACCTGGGCCCCAGGGAGGCAGCAGACTTCCCTGTGGGATGGGTCCGGCCGACAAATTGGGCCCTCGGTCCCCCTCAGAAGGGAATCACCAATGACAATTACCCTCCTTTTTTTCTTAGCGGAGGCAGTCGTAATTTGTGGGGCTGGCTGCCTCGCCTCGGGCAACCCCCTGGATGGGCCTTCATCTTCGTCCTCGTTCGTCTGGCCCTCAAGTTCCAGAGCCCCATATCTGTTGTGTAGGGGCAGCTGGGAAGGTTGAGGTGAGGGAGGCCGGCTGGGGGTTCGCCTGGCACCCCGAGCAGGGACCTGTGTCCATTCCCCTCCATCGCCTGGGTCTCCTCCTTCTGCCTGGTGGCAAGAGGGCAGGGGTTCTTCCGCTTCTTGCGGAGCCTCCGTGTGCTGCCCTTGCCTCAAGGATGGCAGGGTGCGGCTCCACCAATCTATCTCCCTCTCGCACTCCCTGATGCTCCTTAGCCTCTCCACTTCCTCTTTCAGCTCTGCCACCAGGCTGAGCAGATCATCCACCTGGTCGCAGCGCACACAGGCATTGTCTCTGCTGCCCTCCTGTACAAGGGACAGCCTCAGGCACTCCCTGCAGCCGGAGGCCTGGACAGATGTGTGTTTGTGTAGGGGCTCCGTCTGGGTCGCCACGTTTCTCCTGGCGATGGCTTTCGGCCAAGTGGAAACCATGGCCAAGTCCTCTTCTGGGAGGGCGACGACCACGAGCTGAGCTAGCCTCTGGAGCCTGGGGGGGGCTGCACTCTGCTCGCACGCCCTGCCCTGTGCCAACTGCCGCGCAAACTGCCGCGCCACGCCCTGTTTGCCCGCCCTGTTCGCCGTGCTCCGGGTCGCTCGCGCTCCCTGGGGGCTGCTCTTGTACCTGAGGGGGTTTGGCCGCCGTCCCTCCTGTCCCCGCCCACGCTGAGTCAGAGCTGCCGCTCGTCAGGAGCTCGCTCCTCCGGCTCGGGGGAGGGGGGCTGGGGCACCCTCTCGCTCCCTGCGCTTTTGCCTTTGCGGTTTTTGCCGCGGTTTCGCCGCTTCAGGAAGGGTCCCCCGCTCCGGAGCCCTTCGCCTCGGTGGCTTCGAATGAAATGGCGGGTGCCCTGGGTTTTAAACTGCCGCTGTCCCTCCTGGCCATATGATGTCATGCTCAGCATATAAAGCAGGTGGGAAGAAGAAGGAATGGGGGGACGTTCAGAGTTATGGTGTTCGTCTTCCCAAGTAACGGTTACGTGTGATGGAGCCCTGCTTTCCTGGAAATGGCTGAATACCTGCCTGCCGATGGGAAGTAGTGAATGAATTCCTTGTTTTTCTTTGCTTGTGCGCGTGGCTTTTGCTTTACCTATTAAACTGTCTTTATCTCAACCCACGAGTTTTCTCACTTTTCCGATTCTGTCCCCCATCCCACCGGGGGGGAGTGAGCGAGCGGCTGTGTGGTGCTTAGTTGCCAGCTGGGGTTAAACCACGACAGTAACACATTTAATAATCAGTTTTAAAAAGGATCTAGGGGATCACGTTTCATTTTGGTGTTTTCATTGATCATCCACAAGCTTGCAGTGGTGGGTATGTAACAACATGGCTGAGTGTAAGAAGGGCAAAGACAGGATACAGTTACAAGGTCCTTTACAAGAGTATGGTTATTTTTTCCCCAAGATTTAACAATTATAAGTAGACTTATCTTATTAGTATTATTTTGATAATGAATAATCTATACTGTCCTTGTTTTGTGCAATATTGTTCTCAAGCCTCTGTTGTGTCGTGCTGCCACTTCATGTCACTGTTAGGACAGAAAAACAAAAAAAAACACTTAAAGAAGTTGTAAAATTCTGGTGGAGACAAACTCCCACCATACCTAAGGTAAGAGCCTCTGATTTGACCTCAAGGTAAAGTCCAAATTCTGGTCATGTCTTGTTAAGTACAAATTCTGGTCACATTCCTAAAAGTCTGAACCCAGATGTAATCTGCTGAAATCAATAGAAACACTTCAGCTTAAAATTGGTATAAATGCTCATGTTTAAAATTAATATCTGTTATGTTTTATATTCCATTCATTTCACATTTTTGCTTTGAGGAAAAATGAATCCCTTTCCTTTTCTTCCTGTTAATGAATTTATTTTAATAATAAGAAAGGTAATGAAGCTCTTCTATTTTCTGCAGAATAATTAAAGATTCATTGGGGATAGGGAAGCATTGTGGAGCCCATTGGCTAGGAGATTCACAAAGAAAATTAAAAAACAGAGTTTGAAACTCTAGTCCAATTAATATTTATATATTTTATGACAAAAGGAACAATTCCCACTTGAGAAAGCCCTATTTTAGACTATTCATTAGTTTTGCAGAGCTGTCAAGTCCCTGCAGGTATCTAAGGTTTGGACCTGAAGTCTCTTCCCCTCAGATGAGTAAATTCACTTTGGATTAAATAGTGTAGGTAACTGGACTGCAGTAGATGCATCCTTTTGAGTTGTTTTACGAGGCCAAGTCCCGAATGGCTTTGTAACATGGGGGCAGCAAAATTGTATTGGATGTGCCAGTGCTTTGAGCCCCCTCCTGCAGGGACCTGTGGAGGCACCCCTCTGCCCTGCACTCCCCCGGTTTTGCAGGATGCTGCTGTTTGCTCAGTGATGCTGAGCAGTGCCCCAGGGAAAGCCCCTGGACCTGTCCTCAGGGTGCTTTGATGCCAGGATTAATGACAGTGAAGTCTGGAGCAGCTTTGGTGAACTGGCTCCCGGGTAAAGGCCTCCCTTCAGTTTTAGAACTGGTCTCGCTTCCCACCCTGGTCTCTGCAGATATCCTTCTGCCAAACACAACACATAGCTGGACAGGGAAAGCAGAAATGCCCATTCTGTCACCTTCTTCCTCATCTCTAAGAGACTTACAGAAATATATAGGGAAGTAAAGGGCTGCTTTGAATATCATTTAAATAAACTCTTTGATTTTCTGTCCTTGCACTCACCTGTATGGAACCACAAAGGAGAATCTCTGAATTGAGTTATAAACACCTCTTCAGAGTTCCTTCATTCATGTGGTTACCAGGATGCCAGCAGCCCCCTCAGAGATGAGTTGCGAGCTTCAAAGTCTATAATAACTGTTTTTAAATGCAGGTATATAATGCTACATGAATCTGAAAGACTGCATTGCGTATTACTTTATTAATTTCAGAGTAAATTTGCTTACCTTGTGAGTAGAAGGAATTTTTTTTCCCTATCTGCTAGTGCTGAAAATCAAGGATCTGAAATTGAAATGGATGTTTTTTCTAATAAAGGTCAGTACTTTGCAGTCAGTACTTGCGTAGACAATTAACTCTCCTTAGTGTAACATGATACATGAAACAGATGATAGTCCACTCTCCTGGAAAGTTTTTGGCTTTTCTGGAGAAAATGTTTATTTTATTCATAAAGCAGACAGATGAAATACATGTAAGAAATGTGTTGGCAGAGCTGCAGTGTTACTATTTTTAAATAACCACTTTCAGTGAATCAGATTTTTATATTCCAGAGAATGCATGGATGTATGTACAGATTAGAATGACAAATAAATATATTTAAAACAGGCATTTAAGTCTTACAAGTTTTCCTCTGTCTAAGATATTAAGGACTTAGTAGACCTGGGAATACAGCTTGAAACACCTTTTCAGCTCATGCTTTCACATCTATGTAGAACTTTATAGCTCTGAGTCAACTCAAAAGTTCCTATTCTCCACACAGTGAATAGATGTATGTGAGACTAACCTCTGCTACACCATCTTGGATGGCTAAATCTGATGTTGTTACATCAGTTTTACACCAGATCAAAATCTGGCCCTTGGCATTTTAAAAAAAAACATTTTCATATTTATACAGGCTAAAAAAAAGTCTTTATAGCATGAGTCACAGTCTGTGACTTGATAATGACAAAATATAAAAAAGATGGCGGAAAACTTTTTATCAGGGCCTGTTGCGACAGGACAAGGGGGAATTTTTTTAAACTAAAAGAGGGTAGATTTAGACTAGATATAAGGAAGAAATTTTTTACAATGAGGGTGGTGAAACACTGGAACAGGTTGCCCAGAGAGGCAGTAGACGCCCCATCCCTGGAAACATTCAAGGTCAGGTTGGACGGGGCTCTGAGCAACCTGATCTAGTGGAAGATGTCCCTGCCCACGGCAGGGAGGTTGGACTAGATGACCTTTAAAGGTCCCTTCCAACCCAAAATATTCTATGATTCTATGATTCTATCTGGTAATTTAACTGCCCTGAAACATGTAGCGGCAACGCTACAGGCTTGGGGAAGAGTGGCTGGAAAGCTGCCCAGAGGAAAAGGACCTGGGGGTGCTGGTTGACAGCCGGCTGAACATGAGCCGGCAGTGTGCCCGGGTGGCCAAGAAGGCCAACGGCATCCTGGCCTGTATCAGAAATAGTGTGGCCAGCAGGAGTAGGGAGGTGATCGTGCCCCTGTACTCGGCACTGGTGAGGCTGCACCTCGAATACTGTGTTCCGTTTTGGGCCCCTCACTACAAGAAGGACATGGAGGTGCTGGAGCGTGTCCAGAGAAGGGCAACGAAGCTGGTGAAGGGCCTGGAGCACAAGTCTTATAGGGAGCGGCTGAGGGAACTGGGACTGTTTAGCCTGGAGAAGAGGAGGCTGAGGGGAGACCTCATCGCGCTCTACGACTACCTGAAAGGAGGTTGTAGCAAGGTGGGTGTTGGTCTCTTCTGCCAAGTAACTAGCGATAGGACGAGAGGAAATGGCCTCAAGTTGCGCCAAGGGAGGTTTAGATTGGATATTAGGAGAAATTTCTTTACTGAAAGAGTGGTCAGGCCTTGGAACAGGCTGCCCAGGGAAGTGGTGGAGTCACCATCCCTGGAAGTATTTAAAAGACGTGTAGATGAGGCGCTTAGGGACATGGTGTAGTGGGCATGGTGGTGTTGGGTTGATGGTTGGACTCGATGACCTCAGAGGTCTTTTCCAACCTTAATGATTCTATGATTCTATGATTCTATGATTTGCGATCTTTATTGTGTGTTTTCTCATGGTTTAAAGAGCTGCTGTGATTAACGATATCTGAGCCTTGCTCACTATTATTTGAGAACATTATGTGCAAAATTGTCAGAATCTACAGGCTAAACTAATTTATAGAGTAAAAGTAATCTTGGACTTTTGCTGCTGCAAATGAACATTTTATTAACAATGTTCATTACCTTTAGACTTCAGTTAGTAACAAGACACATTGTCATTTTTAAATTTCATGTTGGCGGTGTAACTCCCGTGTACGGTGGGTGCTGGTAACAAGTCAACACTTGCTGGTTGTTACCATACAGCAGGATCTTAGATAACGCAGATATTTCCTGTTCCCATTGTGTGGGAACTTCCCATGAATGTTGGCTTTTAATGCCAATCATTCCGACCACTTTTCAATCTGGTATTTGAGATGCCAGTTATAGGTTGGGTCCTGCTGAAGGTTCCCTGGTTCTATTTCTGGCTTTTCCATTGACTCAGGGACAAGGAAGTTAGTTTATTTTTTTCTGCCTTTCATTATCTCTAACTTTTAAATAGATTTAGTAGTTAAAACCAGTCAGTAACTTTTTACTAAAAATATAATTTGTCTGGAAATACTGATCTTGCATACAAAAAAAATTCACAAGTGTGAATCATTTTTTGTTTGCCAAAACTTTTACCAGAAAAAGAAGCCACTTCTCCAAAACAGAATTTTTCATCAGAGAACTAAGTCTTGCAGTTAGGGTACTCCTTTGTGCTTTAATATTCAATTACTTATACAAGCAGTAAATGCTCCAAAAGAAGAGACACAGAAAGCATAAACTTCCATGTAGGTTTAATGCCACTCTGTGCATGGGTTTGAGAGCACTATTTTGTATCTCTCTGTGTGTATATGAGTGTGAGATAATTTGAAAGCTCTCAGTTGCACCAAAACCAAAAAGAGGAAATACAAGAAATGTGAAGTTTCACAAGGTGAAAGGACCATTTGCTTCCACCTACCTTAAATATTTATTTTGAGAGGTAATTAGTGAATGATTTTTCTGATGGTGTTTGAAGTGCCAGGGGCCTGGTTACCACATGTACTATTACAGTAATACTAGTACAGTAAGCTACAGTTTTTGGTGTTAAGATATTAATTATGATTTCAGAAATAGTAATAGCATCTTTTGTCACTGTGCTTTCCTGCTCATGGGTGCAGCCTGAAGCAGGAATTGTTCCCCCATACACATAATTGAGAAATAGGACTGTGGATTTAAAAGTTGGTGCCTAGTGGGAAGCCAAACACCTTGCAAGGCAAATGAGAATTAGATTTCTGGTCGTCAAAAATCTACTTGGTTTCTTGTGTCACTTATGTCGTCAATAATACTTTACTGAATTTCTCAGTCAGTGTGTCATGGTTTAACCCCAACTGGCAACTAAGCACCATGCAGCCACTCACTCACTCCCCCCCCGATGGGATGGGGGAGAGAATTGGAAGGGTAAAAGTGAGAAACTCGTGGGTTGAGATAAAAACACTTTAATAGTTAAAAAGAAATAATAATAATTTTTTTAAAAAGTAAGGAAAAGAGGAAAAAAATAACAAAGAGAGAGGAAAATAAAACCCAAGACAGACAAGTGATGCAAATGAAAACAATTGCTCACCACCAATCAACTGATGCCCAGCCAGTCCCCGAGCAGCGGCCCCCTGCCAACCTCCCCCCCAGTTTTATTGCTGAGCATGACGTCATATTGTATGGAATATCCCTTTGGTAGATGAGTGTGGACTCCGTAGGCCCCCTGATGCAAGAGGCACAGGCTCAGCACAGGCAGTTAGGTTATGTAGTAGCAATGCATTAAAAAAAGGACAATTTGGTGATGGCTTGGAACAGGGTTTTTAATCTCCTCTCAAACTTTTATTACTGTAAGGAAAACAAAACATATAGCTTTAACTTGCTGTTTCCTAAAACGCGTAATAAAATTGTGGGTACTTACCCAAAAAACAATGCCAATGTTTTCTTTGGTTTATTCTCGCAACAAGGGTGGATAATCGGTTCTCTGAATGGGAGCTGCTAACTTCAGCCTCAGGTACCACAGCAGAAAAGAAAACTGTAGGTAATTCACTGACGTGAACAAGGCAGTTGGTCTGCTAATGACATTTAACCAAGCTCACTGGAGAAATAAGCCAGTAAATTACCTCTACTCTCTTTTGCAGTGCTGCTGTATTTGCTCCAGCCACTGCTTAGCCTAGGTTATGTGCAAGAAATGGGCTCTCATTTTTCTCAGAACACTGGACGTGAACATCACTATAGCAGTTCCCACTCTGTTTGATATTAGTATTGTATAATGTCATCTTTATTCTTTTACACGTGTATAATACAATGGCATTCAGTGAGGCTATAAGAGGGAGTCTAGCAAACTCATCTTTTACATTTGCTGCTCTCTTCAAAATTATAATGGCAGAAGAAGTAGGAAAAGGACATCTGAATGCTGACAGCCCAATATCACTTATTATAAAATTCCTTGTATTTTTCCAAAAGTGTATTAATTTCCTACACTTTATGTAGATCATGTGAACTATACATGACCTTTCAGCATACTGCAAGTGCAGTACACTGTGGAAAAATACTAACTCTCTCTAGCTCATTAGCACAGGTAGCTAGAAGCCCATTCAGTCTTCAGTGTGACATTTTGTTAATGATGTCAGAAGTGTTTTAAATTTTAAGTTGTATATTTTTCCCTAGTACATTTTTAAAAGTATCCTTTATTTTCTAACAAAGTACAGCAACTGAAACTGGAAATAATGGTTAGCAGCTCTGGAAAATAACTTGTCAAAATGTCCTTGACACAATTCTTAGGTGTCTTAAAGTTATGATTACAAAGATATTTTCAAGAACACAGAGCTCATGCAGATAAATGTGAAGTACAGATGGTTTTGTTTTAGATATTGTTTTTCTATTCAGATCTTCAGTACTGACTTGCTTGAAAAAGGTATCTGTCCCTCTGTTTTCTAGCCCTAGGGTTAGACTAGCTCTTGAGAGACACACAGTAGAAACCACAAGTACAAGAGATTCCCCTGCAGCCCGTGGTGAAGACCATGGTGAGGCAGGCTGTCCCCCTGCAGCCCATGGAGGTTAATGGCGGAGCAGATATCCACCCGCAGACCATGGAGGACCCCACGCTGGAGCAGGTGGATGCACCAGAAGGAGGCTGTGACCCTGTGGGAAGCCCATGCTGGATCAGGCTCCTGGCAGGACCTGTGACCCTGTGGGCGACCCACGATGGAGCAGTTCGTGAAGAACTGCAGCCCGTGGGAAGGACTCATGTTGGAGAAGTTCATGGAGAACTGTCTCTGCTGGAGCAGAGAAAGAGAGTGAGGAGTCCTCCCCCTGAGGAGGAAGGAGCAGCAGAGACAATGTGTGATGAACTGACCGTAACCCCCATTCCCCGTCCCCCTGCTCCGCTCGGCAGGTAGAGAAAATCATGAGCAAAGTTGAGCCTGGGAAGAAGGGAGGGGTGGGGGGAAGGTGTTTTAAGATTTGGTTTTATTTCTCATTACCCCACTCTGATTTGATTGTTAATAAATTAAATTAATTTTCCTGAGTCGAGTCTGTTTTGCCCGTGACAGTAATTGATGAGTGATCTCCCTGTCCTTATCTCGACCCACGAGCCTTTTGTTGTTTTTTTCTCTCCCCTGTCCAGCTGAGGAGGGGGAGTGATAGAGTGGCTTGGTGGGCACCTGGCATCCAGCCAGGGTCAACCCACCACACAAGGGCACATTAATGCCTTTAAAGAATATGGTGTTGTCAGCAAATGTTTAGTAATTACAGTTGTTAGACCAGTTATGTACATAAGGCAATATTCTTTTCAGAAGTATTGACTATTGGAAATACACATCCTACTTGTGTGGTGGTGCATTCCTCCCCCCTCTTTTCCTCTGGGTTACGATATGATCTCAGAACCTTCTGTTAAGCTTTAGCCATTGTGTATGAGTTGGGCGGTTAAGCATCCCTTGGCCGTACCAAACGCTCTCGCATGGCTGAGGTGGGGAACAACACTGATCGTACCAGGGACGCTAGCTACATGATCAAAGTAGGGAACAGAAACAAGAGATAATTCGTCATCTCTGACGGCTCTGAAGCATTCCCTACCTGGATCATAGCTCAAGTGGAACAATACCATTGTTACCGTGAAATAATACCATAATTACTACCCTGGACCATCTCGGATAGTAGCCAAAAATGGAAATTTACTGATGACTAAAGCCAATCATCTTGCAAACCTATAAACAGCGGTACCAAGCGAGACCCTTTGAGCTCTCCTGGACCGCAGCGGGCTGCATCCAGAATCTCCCTCTGAGTGGGACGCCTCTCAGAGTCCGCAAACTCGAATTTGCGATACTCAGAGGATCACCGGGATTTGGGCTGAAACACTCCTCGGGGCTCAACCCTTCGACCGTTGAGAAATGCCAAAGCATTTAACGTGAGTATTTCACGGGACTCGAGGGGAATTTTTAACAGGTATACCTTTATAAATTAGCTAGCTTTAGGCCTTTTTTTAGCTATGGTACCATATTCATATGCATATATATACATATTGATTGATCTAGATCTTTTTGCACACTTATCTGTACAGTTACTAACAAGTATAATCTGTAGTTAAGTTGTTTTAGTATTTGTGGTATCTTAACTAATTCTTTGTATAGCTGCCAAATTGATTAATGCTTAAGTATTGTTGGACTCTAAGTTGCTGCTAAACACCCTTAACCCTTTAGTCATAAACTGTTGCCCAGGTCTGAGACTAAGGGTAGATCCAGCCGCACCTAGGCTCCTTTTTGAGAAGGAGTTTAGAAAACAAAGGGGTCTACTCTGAACCTCGTGACCCAATGGGAGGGCCTTCCTATCCCCTTTTGTATTACACACAGACCGTTGTCCAAGTCTGAGACTAAGACTGGGTCCAGTCGGATCTTTTCTGAACCTCGTGACTCAACGGGAGGGTCCCCCCCCTTACCCTTTTATCCTCAATCTCTGTACAAATCATTCCAACACAATTCTGATATGATTTTCCCCTGTGTATACTTAATCCATGTAATAAATAATAGAGTGAACCTTGCCATCGAATTCTGTTAAGTCACGTTTCTATAAATTTCTATTAAAATCACCCTTTGCCAATACCTTTGCCAGTGATTCTTTATGCGGCCTTAAAACCACTCATTCGTGACAACTTGCTAACAGAATAATACATCTGTGAAACCGAGAAGGTGAAAGTGTAAGAGAAACTTAAAATCTCTGTAAAAAATATGACCCACTAGCCTGCTGAACAGTTTTACTATTAGTGCAATGGCAGCTTCTGCTATTTCATAAATGTGTCAGTCTGCTGGTAAGAGCCTTTGTTAGTGCCTCTTATCAATTATTTACCAAATCTGCAGACTTCTGAAACATCAGTTCCCTAAACTGATGGGAACTTCTGGACTGGTGTTCATAACATGGAACAGAAAGGGAAGGCAGTTTAAAAAAGAAAACTAAAAGAAGTCTAAAAACAAAGAGGCACCAAGCAAGGGAAAACATACATTTTACAAACATCTAGGTTATAGGCGCATGCTTGTTTTTCGGGTGAAGTACAAAATTATCAAAGGCAGAATAGGCTTGTCTCATATTCAGACTTTACTCATGCTAGGTCTTCCATTTCCAAGACGAGGTAGATAAATTTGTGTAGTCATTAAAATTTGATGCTTTTTTGTTTTCTATATAAGGTATCTTTTACATGTCTAATGGCTCCTTCTGTGTAACTTCATATTAGTAAGCTGTGATTTATGTAATATTACTGTCCTGGTTTCAGCTGGGATAGGGTTAAATTTCTTCCTAGTGCTGCGTTTTGGATTTAGTATGAGGAGAATGTTGATAACACACTGATGTTTTCCGTTGTTGCTAAGTGCCCTCCTAGTCCAAGGACAGCTCCCATGCCTACTGACTGAGCTAGGTACACAAGATGGGAGGGAACATAATCAGGACAGCCAGCCCAGCTGGCTAATGGGGTATTCCATACCATGTGACGTCATGCTCAGTATATGAACAGTAGATGTGATCCAGGAAGTACCGATCGCTACTTGGTTATCGGTCAGGGATCCCAGTAGCCTGGAATTAGAGGGGAAGGAAGCCAGACAGCTGACTGCTCGCCTGGACGACGGCTGAAATCTTTCCGCATATCTCACAACTCACTCAGGGATAGGGATCGGGTGGTTTCCGTCTCGTTTATGAGTTCTTCCTCTTCCTCCTCCTCTCCTCGTGATGGCCCTGCTCTTCCATCATCCCTTTCTAAACGACCTGACCTCCGCTTCCAAGATTTCCTCTTCTGTACAGGGGCAATGGATACCAGCAAGGGTTGGTCCTCTGGTTCAGCTGTAGTGCCTGTTGCTGGGGTTTGGGTAGCTGCAGTGCTTGTCATGGGGGTTGGAGTAACTGTAGTGACTGTTGCCGGAGTTTGAGTGACTGCAGTGCCTGTCGCAGGGGTTGGAGAAGCTTCGGTGACTGTTGCCGGGGTTTGAGTAGCCACAGGGTTTGTCGTGGGGCTTGAAGTAGCCGCAGTGCCTGTCGTGGGGTTTTGAGCAGCCACCGTGTCTGTTGTCGGGGTTGATCTCCCGCTGCCTGCCGCCCCCGGGACCCGCCGCTCTGCCCACCCCAACGAGGCACCGCCGTTTGCCCTCCCTCTTTTCTTGTTCCTGAGGGTTGATCTCTGGACAGTATTCCTGAATAGTTTAACCCTAAACAAGGCCTGAACCACATTCAGGAGACATAGTAGCAATAGGAACATGCTTGTTTGAACATCCCAAGGATATTCAAAATTCTCAGGGAATATTGTGGACATCTTCATGAAGAGGATAGAAGAAAAAGGAGTTTCTGAAGATATGGAAGGGAAGGTGAACAAGTGGGAGAAAGTGTCCCATCCTGTCTCCCCCTTACATTCATTCTCCGAGGAGAAAAAAGTGCAATTACTAATAGTTTCTAAGAGGTGGTTCCCGAGGTACAGAGATGACGGCAGTGCCGAGTACAGATACCAGATTAGACTTACAACCAATGATTTTATCACCTCATAAAACAGCAGCAAAATTATAATCTTGGCCCAGTTCCGAATAACGATAATCAGCACAAAAGGGAACACATACTGCAAGCAAGGTATTACATGACCCAACATTGAGAGCCAGCCCCACAACTTTGACAGCCAATACATCAACATTGTGACCAATCAATATAATGAATGCTTATAACAATTTTGCCTTAACACGCTTTGGTCAGATCTATCGTTATCTCAACCCTTCGAGCCCCACGTTGGGCGCCAAAAAGGACTGTCGTGGTTTAACCTGGCAGGCAGCCAAATACCACGCAGCCGCTCACTCACTCCCCCTGCCCCCCCAGTGGGATGGGGAGAGAATCGGAAGGTTAAGAGTGAGAAACACTCATGGGTTGAGATAAAGACAGTTTAATAGAACAGAAAAGGGAAAATAATAATGATAGAATATACAAAATGAGTGATGCACAATGCAATTGCTCACCACCCGCACTGACCGATAACCAAGTAGCGATCGCTACTTCCTGGATCACGCGTACCGTTCATATACTGAGCATGACGTCACATGGTATGGAATACCCCATTAGCCAGCTGGGCTGGCTGTCCTGATTATGTTCCCTCCCACCTTGTGTACCTAGCTCAGTCAGTAGGCACGGGAGCTGTCCTTGGACTAGGAGGGCACTTAGCAACAACTGAAAACATCAGTGTGTTATCAACATTCTCCTCATACTAAATCCAAAACACAGCACTAGGAAGAAATTTAACCCTATCCCAGCTGAAACCAGGACAATTACCCTTAACCATTTTGCTTTGTTTTTCTTAAGTCAAAGTTAGTATAGTGTATACATATCTGTAAGAACAAAGTAATTATTAATGTCAGGCAAAGAAGACTTGAAACAGGTTTCCAGCTTCAAAAACCATCTCATGCTAGTTTGTATAGGAAGTTAGTCTTACCCTGGGACTTAGGCAATTTTTAAACTCAGTTTTGCAAAATTTAAAGGATGCATTAATTGCACTTTTGTACATTTATTTCTGCCTGTGCTCAGTTATTGTGCTTCAGTCCTAAATATTATGGCATTCTGTTAGCTATTCCTCAGATTATATTCTGCCTGTTAGATTTTTGCTTTTCTAACTCTGAAGAAAGATACTACGGGCTCAGGAGCTGACACTAACCCCAAGTGTTGTGCTGAAGGCAACTTTGAGGAAAAAAAACCCCACACACAGAGGATTAACTTGTAGTACAAAAAGTTCGGATAAGTAGTTTTTGCACAGTAACACAAAGGCATGTGGATAAAGGAGAGCTACCATGTGTAATGACCATTGTATTTAAATGGAGATGTGTCTGATAATACACAAAATGCTGAAATGCCTCTCTGCCCTTAAGTGGGATGGTTATGACAGGTTTTTAACAGTTTCTGTAAATTATATTAAAAAAATCCTATTTGTAACAGAGACATGGCCAGAACATTTCCAGAGAAATGCAGTGGTATTGAAAACACTATTCTGTGCAAGCTGAAATGTTTTTTGGAAGCAAGCTCATTTTGGTGCATTTTTGGATTAGGGAGTCCTGAGCTCTGCAGCTGGAGGTTTGCGTGGGAATGTACCAATGCTTATTCGTGAAAGAAGTGATCTCCCTGGGTTGAATGTTGGTTCTCTTTAATGATGAGCTATTCTAGTTTTTTTGAGGGAGACGCTTTTAAACTAGGTCCTACACAGGATTTTGTCAAAAGCAAAGTTAATGAGCTATTAATCTGCATTTCATCAAGTAAATTACTTATTTTAAAAAATATTTATAGTGAACTGTTACCTATGACAATCATTGGTAAGAGCTGGTATAATTAAAAAATATAAATCCAGATGCTGCAAAGACTCCTCCCCCCTCTTCTTTGGTGTTTTACTGTAGCTTTATTTTTAAATCACTCTGAATTTATTGCATAACCATACAATGAGGCATTAAAGCTCTGTTTTGCTCTGTCCATCTCATTTTAATTTTTACTTGTGTTAGTTTCTAAAATGTTAAGGAAGTATTTAAATAGAGGTGGGACTCAGATGGAGTATTGAGATCTACATCTGAATTCTTAACATACTATCATTAAGAAGAGCATCATGACATCTTGGCATTTGGTGAGGAAATTAAAAAAGAAAAACCTCTCACTCACTGATATGAAATGAAACTGTTAAATCTCCTCTCATGCAACCAACTGCACCAACAAGTGAAAAGGTGTTAATAAGGAAGAGTATTGAGCAGAGTGACTTTTCTAGCTGAGAAAAACAGGATGTATTTATGCATCATTTCCAAATGTAGTTCTAGAGAAAGAGTAGGTAGCAAAAGGACCATATGTTCAAAAAAAGAGCTGTGAGATCCTACATGGCTGTCGTGGTTTAACCTGGCAGGCAGCCAAATACCACGCAGCTGCTCACTCACTCCCCCCGACACAGTGGGACGGGGAGAGAACCGGAAGGGTAAGAGTGAGAAAAACTCGTGGGTTGAGATAAAGACAGTTTAATAGAACAGAAAAGGGAAAATAATAATGATAATGATAGAATATACAAAATGAGTGATGCACAATGCAATTGCTCACCACCCACGCTGACCGATAACCAAGTAGCGATCGCTACTTCCTGGATCACGCCTACCCTTCATATACTGAGCATGACGTCACATGGTATGGAATACCTTGTTGGCCAGCTGGGCTAGCTGTCCCGATGATGCTCCCTCCCATCCTCTGCATGGTGGTATGAGAGCTGTCCTTGGCAGGATACTTAGCAACAAGTGAAACAACATTCTCCTCATACTAAATCCAAAACACAGCACTAGGAAGAAATTTAACTCTATCCCAGCCAAAACCAGGACAATGGCATAACGACAAGTGTGGGAAGGCATATTTATTATAAAAAAAGTGTGAGTATATATTCACGGTGAAGAGTGTATTGGAACGGTTTTAAAGGTTATAACAATACTCCCTAGGCTATTTGTCTTGATTTCTCTCTGTAGCTGTTTCCCTTTGAAACACAAGGTGTCATTTGTCTCATTGGACTTTCTGACTGTATTGGACCTGAGTTCAAGAGAGAGTCACTGGTAGGTCACTGACAACATAGGTAAACCTGCTGGAAAAGAGAGGGGTTCTGTTGGCAGTACTTCTGAGTAAAAGTTAGACGTTAATTCACATTCCTTCATGTTTCTTTCCATGGGGGAATAATATGAAATGATATGTGGACTTGCCTTTTGAAACTGCTAAAAACAGCTCACAAAAGAGACAAACTCCTTTGGCCCTTTACAGGTCCTTACTGAGCTGCTGACAATTCATGATACATCAAGCACTAAGGACCACATCTGGCTCTTTTGTACTAATACTGTTTCTGCCAGCTGTAAAACTGGCTTTTAATTAGCCAGTTAAACATAAAAGACTGAAAATGCAGCAAGAGATGAAGTTGGTGTATGTGAGGCTACAGAATAATAATTTCTGTTCTAATTATACATAATGGCTCAGTTAAAGTTCAGCCTTTCCTTGCAAGTCTTCCTTTCAGAAGACTGACTTCTGAAAATGTTCCCAATACTGTTTTCTTCCTGTTGTTCCTTCACTTCATGAAATGTTTCTTCTGAAATATAAGAACCTTTCTGAAGATATGCTTCATGTTCAGCCTTAACCATCAGAACAAGAGAGGGATGCAAAGTTCATACTATTTGCCTTATTAAAACTCTTTCAAGAAACTGGAACTTCTTCCAAATATTCAGATTTTTACATGGGTATTTATAAATATCCTTTGATTATGGAGGTGAGTCTGAGGCTATGAAAAGTAAACTTTCTGTCCTAGATAAAGTGTTCATTATAAGAAGCAGAAAGGCTTCCTATCATGTCCAGCAAGTTTTGATTCTAGACTCCTGTTTCCCTCTAAGGCCAGTCTGATAACGGGAGCATGCTTATCATTTGTCAGGTAATATCAGATAATACTACCAGTCTTTTCTTTCATCTACTTGGCAAAACATGTTCATGAAGTTTGTAGAGATGTTTTAGTAAAATAAGGTGCTGTTTGTCAAAAAATCATTGTAACAAACGAACATTGGATAAATCGACATTTTTCAGCTGCTATTGTACTTGACACATTAGGTTTTATTATTAGTTTTCAATCCAAATTGTGGATTGAGGAACACATAGGGAGCTTTAATATTTTAGCAGTGTTACCAACTCTTTAATGGAAGTTCTGTGAGGATACATTTTGTTGACGGCCTGGAGAGCAAAAGGCAATTGTGTTTAGTCTATTCCTTGTACTGAATGTTCTTCTTGTAATACCATTACATTTTCTACCCTGTTGCAGCTCTTCCAGCTTCTGTACCCAAGGTACCAAAGCAAAAAAGAACACAGTGAAAAGAGCCAGTAAAGACTTTCTGATGCTCAGGTGACAAATATACGATGACAGAATTTGGTTTTAAGCCAACCTCATATAACATTGCAATGCTTAACCTTTCCCTCTAAGATATGGGCAGGCTCTTCTGAAGTGCTAACAGAAGATAATCTTGTAGGTGAGTTGCTTAATATGATGCATTTGGAACAATCAGTCAGAGTAGTTTTTGATGGAGAACTAAGACTTTTCATGTATAATCTGTAATGAAGTGTCTTTTTTTTGAAATTTCAAATTTTTTTAAGTGAAAAGAGAACATCTCCAAATGGAAATACTATAGTTGGATATGCTTCAGTGGTGACTCACCAGAGCTACTGTTCAGTTACATCATGTCCTTGTTCTCTCACATGCACTGGATTCCCCATCGGGGCTTCAGCTTCCATAGTGCAGCAGAAGCTGGAAGGCTCCTCCACATTCCTAGGTATTACTCATAGGAAAGCTTATGAGTCATCATAAGAAATGGAGTCTAAGTAGGAACATGAAGCTTCTGTACTCATATGAAACATCCAAGAGTTCTTCTGAATAAAAATATTTTTATTTTAGCTGGAGTGTTTCATCTTTTGAGTCATCATTGAAAAGTTTAGGATTTCAAGAGACACAAAAGAATATTGCTCATGCAAATGTAACCACTTCTTTTCTTTTTATTTTTAAGTCTGCTTATATCACAGCAGCTCACTGTGGTCTAAGCTGGTAGCTCTGTGCAAAAGGCAGCTATGGACATACTGCTGACTTGCCATTGCCGTGTGTGGTATGTCTACTTGTTTTTACTGCTCTGCTCTTCACCACTGAATAGGACACAAGAGTGCTTTCATCCTGACCAGTTTCGTGAACACACAGCTATTACTGTACAACTCTTTACATTCTATTGTGACCCCCTGTAAAAGTGTGAGGGCTACAGAGGATACAAAGTCTCTGTATGAAAGTATGGGGACCTTCTGCAAAATAGACTGAATAAGTAATTTAGCTGTAGCTAGGGCACCTTTTATTTATATATTAATGAGAACGTTTTAAAGTAAGAAATATCAGGGAAAATGTTAATGATGGAGGCAACTGATTCATAAGAGATTCTCTGGATAACTGCTGGTGCTAAAGATGGGATTCATCTGACCCATTTTAGAAGTTTACTTTGATGGGATGAATTGTGCCCTACAAGTGCTTCTTTCTCTACACTGAGCATAAAAGGAATCTAGTGTGACTATTTCAGATGTAAGCCTCTGTATTAAACAATAAATGAGTCTAGGATGGGTGAAAGTAAAAGGAAAGAGAAGAAAAATGGGAAAAGGGATAGAGCAAAAGGTGAGAGAATGCTGAAATTCACTCTTAAGACCCTTAAGAGGTCATGAGGCTCAGCTGAGATGGGAATGCATGGTAAAACAGAGTAGATGATTGAAATTTCATGAGTATAACAGACCATAGTGCAAATTAGAAAAAATGTCTATTTTTTTTCTTTGGAAAAATGTCAGATGTGCTTTTCATTGAGCCATGTGTATTTCAATGAAACATTTGTATAGAGTTTTGAATGGTTTGCCTAACGTAGAAGTATGCTCACGTCTGTGTGTAATCCATGGAGAATGAGGCTCCTTCAAAGGAAGGTTCAGGGTAGAAACCTAATATAAATCTATGAATTTCCTTCCTGAGGGGCCTGTTTTCACCCCTGACTATAGAGGAAGACTAGCAGGGTGAGTAAGCTGCCCAGGAACAGGTGTCTGTCTCCACTAGGAACAACTCTACTTCAGGATGAACAGGTGGCAGAGGAGCATCTCTGGGCTGGGTCTGCAACATCACTAATTACTGTCTCACTATGGATCTGCTCCACTGGGAGAGTCCAACGTGGTTGCCCGGGGGCTGATGGCTCAGTCTCTGCTTCTGTGGCAGCTGGTTTGAAGCAAGGACTTAAAGTCAGGTTTTGCTATCCTGTGTGACTACTGTTGCTAGAACACAGGGTCCTACTCTGACCCTCCAGTATTTAATTCTCTAGATGAATTGGAAAAGTTCTCAGAAGGAAAGTCTGCATGATTATTTGGTGGGCATGTGTCCCCCTTACAAAGTCAGACCCCCTCATTGGTTTGATGTGAAACAGGAATTTGAAACTGTCAAACACATCCTAGCAGATTGCCTAGCCACCATTCAATCACACTTGCTTTTAAAATCTTCAGAAAACCTTGATTTGGTTCAAAATAAACCAGGACAATGTTGGAAATTGCAAATAGTACCATCAGATGTGAAAAGTATTTCTTACCTAGCATCTCTCAGTTGATTTTTTTTTTCAAACAGTTTGTCGTTCATGCATAGGAAACTACCTGTCACTGATAAAATCCATAACTAAATAATGGTATAGCTTAATTAGTGGCATAAGTATAAGCAAATAACTGAAAATAATGTCATTATTGCAGAGTGCTCTTGATTGTGTATTTTACCCTGCAAACAGACTTCTAGTAGCATTCAGTGGATCTGGGCTGAAAGCTGATTTTCTTCCCTTGCAGCATGTGCAATAACATTGTAACACTTTGATCTTGCAGTACTTTACTAAAGTAGCAGGATTTGGACCCCAATGTTTTGAAAATCCTAAGTATTTAGGCTCTTAGCTTCCTACTGAAATGGAATTCAACTGATTTAAATGAGCATACACATTGTACTGGATACGGGACCAGTGATTTTGGAGAATAGATACATCAAAAAAAATCAGTAAGACTTGTATTTTTAGGTCATTTAAGAGACACTGAAAAAATCACCAAATGATTAGTGAATTTTGTTATTAAGGTTGCAAAAGAGCCCCTAATATTCAGCTTATAACATTCACTTTTTGGGTATTAAATGTTCCATTCCTGATTTCTGTTCAGAAATTAAGTAGATCAGAAAGCAAAAGCAAAGTCTCTCAACCTAGAAAATGTTGACTTGTTTTAAACTGTATTGTTTGATACAGCTGGTGTCATCACTGTTTGCTTATATCTGCTTCAGCATATTCTTGCTGAGTATGAGCACTCAAGGTGATGTTCGTGCTGGTTGAACTGCTTCCCTATGTTTTACCCAGGCTGCAGTCCCACAGTAAGATAGTTTGGCGGCAAAGGGATCGCTCCCCATCAGTTGGGCTGGCAACATTTATTTGGATCCATGCTGCCAACTGAATGAGACAAAAAAATGATAAAATAATACTCCTTCCCAAAAAATACAGAAAAGGGGCAGAGGGGGAGAAGGAGGAATAAATTTTTAACTTGGATCACTTCAGCAGCCTGGTTTATTGCACAGCCCTATATCAGCCAGGCTGGCTTAATGCAGAAGCAGAGAATTGCACTGGGACAGGAGAAAGCAGATCTGGGGAAACACAGCTTTCATGATGCCAGCATATTATGAAATTACAACTTTGTTTTTCTTGATCAGACTTGAAATTGGAAATTCAAAGGGACATACTGTCTGAATATATCGTAAATGCAGTGCTTTCCTTCCTAATCTGTAGCAAGTAGCCTAAGCCTCTGCTGGACTCAAAGGGATGTCACTGTGACAGGTCCAAGGAGAAGATGGGCTCCCTGGCCCTTCCAGTCCTGTATTTCTCAGCCTTGGTGTTACTGTTTCTTGCTCTTTGTGGAGGGCCAACGTGGCTGTGTTCCCCCAAGGGACTGTCTCTTGGGGACCTTGTGATCAGACATCTGTGGAGGCTTGCTGCAACCTCTTTGCAACAAAATGCTATTAAATCAACAGGAAAAACATGGTCAGAGAAGCTAAAGAAAGAAGGCCTGTACACATGAATCTTGCCTAAATAGAGGATCCTGGCATCATTTTCTCAGTTTCTCTCTGTATCACTGATGCTCATCTTGATTACATTGCCTGTCAGCTGTCCAGGCCAGGTCTTCTCTCCCAGAGCATCGCATTTACCTTGGGTTAAGCTAACAAGGGGGCATTTCTAGTTAATAGTTTCCATACTGTTATCTACAACCCTGTGTTACTGCTCGCTGAGGACAGCTTCTCTTTACTGTTGTTTCCCTTGATCCTCCCATGGCTCTTAATGACTTGCTACCATACAATACACTAAACTGAGGCATGTGCAATATTCATGGAAGTACTGCAGAGGTCCCCGGTGTTCAGTACTTGCCACCAATAATTGCTGTACTGAATCTACTCACTGTTTCTAGGAAAATACATTTCAATTTGTCTTATGAGCACTTTAATTTAATGGCTGCTGTGGACCACAGGGTATGAATAAGGTGTGTGCATGTATAAATCAAGAGCGATTCAGCTAAAGGAAGTGGTGCTGGTGTAAGACCAGCAAAATGAGGCCCACTATAGCAAACAAATTTACTGATCTATGTCTCAAATAAAATGGGGTATTGACAAATGTCTTAGTAACTGACAGGTATAAATCTTGTGAGGTGCACAGCTGTAGTACTCTGGAGTCCCTGTATCTTTGCAGGTGAATTTGACCATTTTGTTGTAGATATTGAAAAAAAATTTAATAGCAAAATTCCAAGTCAAACAAACAAAAAACAAACAAAAGGGACAATCCTCCAAATACTAAGTCACTTTTAGATTAAATAACATTGTAATCAAAGTATGGATTTTAATATATAAAATGGTATAGACACAACAACAAGACACAAACTACCACACCAGCAAACCATAAATAGACTTAATGTATTATTGTAGCAAATGATCAGTATGAGACCTGATGGTCATACTTTTATATACTAAATTAAAAAAACAATTGTTCTGGAAGGGTTGAAATGATTTTAAAATACGGGTCAATCTAGTGAGAGTTTTGGATGAAGTATTTTTTTTAAAAAATAGAACAACACATTTCAGCCTTTTTCTTTAGAAAAAGAGGTTCTTTCATTTTAATTTTTTCATATTAATTTGGATTTATTTTCCCATCATCACCACAACTCTCCCAACATTTTTGGTCTGTTTTTTTATTTTCCCCCCATGATTTCCTGCTCTTTACCCTCCTCAACCAGTCTGAGCAATGAAATTTTAAACAAAAATTATTTTCCTAGATATAGCCAGTACCTGATGTTTCTGAGAAGGGGAATCCATATTTAGCCTCACCAACTGCATAAGGAGTTTAGAAACTGAGTGCAGTATATCAGTAATGTGGCTGACTTGGAAACCTGAATTAGGGCCCCAGTGTTCCTAGATATTCACAGTCAGGCTTATGGCCTGTGAGACATCTCTATTTTAACAACTTCTCAACTGACTTTCAAAATAGACACAAAAGTAGCTGGATATATTAGGTTACCTTTCTGCCCTTGCTATCACTACCTTCTCTTATTTCTTTTTTTTTCTTTTTTTTATGAGGGCGTGAAGCCTGTCAGAACTGAAATGCAGTTGGCAATTACTGAATCAAGTCAATCTACCATATCAGGGTGGAAGACAGATCCACCTGGTAAGGCACCTCACCTCTGTTCTGTGTGACTGATGTAAATTCATTCTAGTTGCATTCACTTCCATTCATCTTGCACAATTTCACCTGGAGTAGAACAAAGCAGGGTATTTCCTGTAATGTCACCTTTTTCTGTGAAGCATGTTGGGTGCAAATGAAGCTATACATGGTCATATATCCATCGCACAGCTTCTGCAGCGTCAATTTAGCTTCCTTAAGGGAGAGATAAAAAGAGCAGCATGGAGGATTCACAGGGCATGACAATGTACAAGTAAGATAAAGGCTTGCCTAGAGCAGCAGAGTTAACTGGCCTCTGTGAGGGTTATTTTTCCAAGAGTTCACCTTTTTGGCATTTACTTCTCACAGTTCTCACTGAAAACTGAATTAACATTATTCTTGAAAATTGCCTCATTTCAAGTTACTGGCTTTCTTGCTTACTTTAGTACCTACAAGCACATGCACAACAATGAATACATCTTCTACATTTAATTACTTTCTAACAGTAAAGATCAAAAAGAGGTTTTAGAGATAGCATTTGGTTTCCAGTAAGAAAGAAAAATAATGAAAGAGCTTTACCTCCACAATTTATTCTTTTCTGAGTTCCTTACCACTGTTTCTTCCCAGACTAAACCGAACCATTGTCTTTTTAGTCAGATGTTGAGCACTAGAGAGCCACTTTTTTGACTAAGACATAGATTTTTATTTTATCAAGTCTGAATTTATTCATTTTCTGGGGTTTGTTTTAACTAACTGCAATTTTGCTAAGTTTTACCTAAGAAACGCCCCTTTGTTTTGTCTCTTAATAGGTTACCGTGCGAAGAGCTGCAGTCTTCATTAGAAATGGATTCTGAGCAGAGTCTAGAAATAAATGAGTAATGGAAACTAGGAGGAAGCAGGATGTAACTACAGACCATGAATTTCCATGAGTGAATGCACGGATGGAGGGATTTGTTTTTTCTAATCAATAACACAAGTTTCCTGTTACTCCTCCTTTAGGCCATTTATTTTTCTCAGAGATTTGGAAGAGCGTTACTAAAAACTGCAGACCCTGGCTTCACAGTTCAACATAACCCAAACGCCCATAACCAAACCAGTTGGTGTACAGGCACAGGACCCTTGTAATCAGAATGAAAAACTAGTAAGGTGAGAAAACAAAGGGATGAAGAAGATAGAGATCATCACAACTCAAAGTAGTTGCTTGAACACTTTCCTCTTCACTCCCTCTCTTCTCTATGCAAAAGACAATCACTGCCAAAAGGATGTGATTCTTCAGACACCGTACAAGAGATGTAAGGTCTCAGAGTATTAGATTTTTTTTCTGCCAGTATATTTAATGGAATGTTTTTAAATGATAACAAAAAAGTGTGTGTGCAATTATAATTTGATTTGATAATTCAAATCATGTTTCAGTTTTATTTGTTACAGCAAGGAGAAGAAAGGAAGCTGCAATGGGAACTAAAGCAGCTAAATTCTCAAAGTATAATGGGTAGCAAGCAAAGGAGAAAGAGAAGGGACACTAGAGTAGTTTGCCTGCAGATGAGTTCAGCAAGTAGAAGAGATGCTCTCTGAAGGGGCCAGAAACAAACACAGAAAAGGTAACGTAGCTTGAACTGAGCCTTCAGCATTTGAACAGGTGCTCAAAGAATAAAAATGAGTTCAAACAAAAACTCTGAATTAGAAGTTCACCTTGAAGTGTAAATCTTGGAGTCCAGAATTTCACCTATACTAAATAAAACATGACAAATGTCATGAAACTTCAAACACAGCACAACCTTTCACAAAGGTTGTTGAAACTAATGTTAACATTTGAAAGGAAAATAAAATAATAGGCCTCTTATTAATGAACTGGATGATTACCAGTAATAGAATTTGTTTGATTTGTTTGGCAGTATCAGCAACATTGTATGATCGTTAACTACATAAATTAGGTAACAACTATACAACAGTGTTCTTGATTTCATAGTACAATCATGAGTGACCTCTTTTATCAGCATCCCATGGTGACTTAAAGATTTTTCATCAATCTGTCCTTTATTATGCAGAGTACAGCTGCCTTTCTAGATTAATTTTTAGCTTTTATAAAATTAAATATCTGATTTGGAATTTATTTGTATGAAGTCCCTCAATACTGTGGCAGTCCAGGGACAAAGGCAAATTACAAACTCTGCTTTTGATAAATAACTGAAATCCTATTTCACCTTCATTGTACTTAACTGGTACAAAAATAAGTTTATTAAAGAAGAGCATAGGTAGAATCTGATTTTTACAGTACAGGAGAAGGTAGGGGTCCCCATCTCAACTTGGCTCAGCTGTGCCTGAATAATGTTGCATGTATAGAATCATAGAATCGTTAAGGTTGGAAAAGACCTCTAAGATCATCGAGTCCAACTGTCAACCCAACACCACCATGCCCACTAAACCATGTCCCTAAGCGCCTCATCTACACGTCTTTTAAATACTTCCAGGGATGGTGACTCAACCACTTCCCTGGGCATCCTGTTCCAAGGCTTGACCATGTGCATAAGATACCACTACTCTTTGGAAAGGTTGTGTGCTTGCTGGGCACAGGAGATTGGATTAAAGATTGGCCTGTTTAAACTGCATTTCCATGATTTTGAGGGTGCAGAAGGCCTTTAAAATGTTGCCTGTCCCAGCATGGAAACACCTCCACCAATGCTCCTGGCATGTGTGCGTCATAGGGTGAGATGGAGCTCTGCAGGGCAACAGCTCAGGAGGGAGCCTGCGAAGTGTAGGCTGGAGATCAGCTTAGGTTTATTTAGCCTGTAACCCTCTCCCTCTTCCTAACACATATAACATGGCACTTTTACTTTAGATACGTGTAAACTTGTGCTTTGCTCAGTGCTGTGGTAGAGGTTGAATGAGGGTGAAGACAGTAAACTATGGCTGTGGGCTGATTTGATGGAAGCAGGAGTAGTCCGGGGCATGTATGGGCATTTTGGAAGGACTGCTAACCTCTTAATCCATGCAATTTGCACAGCCAGTGTATGGAGGGACAGGGCAGGGGCATGTGCTACTAGTTCATGCTGCAAGCCTCTGGGAAGGCTTTTCCAATGTGCAGAAGCAGCTCTCTCCAGAGGAGATTCAGTCTCGCAGTGGTTCAGTGCCACAGCCCAGGCTCATCTCAGGGCTTGAGGAAAGCTTGTACAAAGGAGATGAAAATGTGAAAAGAGAATGAAGGGATAAAAATAAAAATTATCAGAGAGAAGAGAGGAGGGATGAAGAGGTGAAAAGTGTCAGTATAAAAATGAGGAAACTTCCAGGGACAGGGACTCCAGCTTAAATTTTTGTCATGTTTAAGTCAGTAAAAAGCCAAAACAAAACAAACTTCCACTCACCAAAGTGGAGTCAAATTTTGGCCCAAAGTGAAGAATCATCCTTACAATGGCAGAAAAAACAGAATTAAAGTACTGTTATGCTGCTGTCTCTGTGGATGAGAAGATGATAAACCTCTATTCTGTCCCACTTCTGTTTTCTGTTCCAGGCCATGTCCTCTGTTCATACACAACAGCAGCTGCCCTTTGATCCCTGCAATGACAAATCAAGATAAAATGACAAGTAGAGTTGTCAGTTAATAAAACAGATTTTAATTTTAATCCCATTAAATGTAACTTCATTCAATAATTCATAATCAGAAAAGGTTATTTGGGAACTTATGATAGGACATAACTTATGATAGGACATAGTTTTGGGAACTTATGATAGCACATACTCCCAGTCTCTGAATTTATCAGCTGGCTTAGAGAATCTTGTAATTTTTCCAAGATTTTAAATTGTATATTGAATAACTTCTGTAAATAGTCATAAGCAATTTGCAGCAAGTAATTAATACTGAAAATCTGAACCTTGCTTGGAAATAACTACATTTTTTTCTGTTCACTGGATGGATCAGGACAGAATATAGGCTGAAAAACATCTAAAACATCTTAGTGCATCTAAAATCAACATTCTCCTGCAAATGGTCTCTAGTGTTCACTTAAACCACTACCTTTTGCAAATATTTCTGCCAGTTAATTGACTCAGTAGTATATTTATAGAAAGCAAATATGGCTGAATTCATTTTTTTATTTGGGGTAAATATCCACAGGCATTCTGAAACAGGCACCTAATGCCAATTGCATTGCAACTTTCCTTACAGAAAAAAAATCCGAGAGAGTATGACCAGGTGTGAAAGTTATTTTCTCACATTGCAGAAATTCAAGGAATTAATAGTGTGGACGAGACTTTTTTCTAATGAATTTACATTCTGTCAGCTCATTTGAAATAATTGCATATGACTGGCCCAATTATTGTGCAGGAACATGCTCTGCCATTGCCTGATATTATACTTGGCACAGATTGAGCACATACCACAGCACATATTTTTTATTACTTAAGAATCTGAGAAGTGCCTAAAAAAAATGAAGGAGGAGTATATTTATTCCTACATTTTCAAGTGTTTGACAGCTTTCCAAAGTCTTATGCTCAGAAAGCAATCCTGCAAAGCCTTATTTGGTATGTCTTATTAGCACTGTCTGTTTGAGAGATTCCTTTAAAATATAGCTCAGATTTTATATGCAGGAGACACCATTGTGTGGTCTAATTTCCTGTCCAGGATTTTCTTGAGCAAATTATTACTCTGCCCACTAAAGCATGTTTTAGAAAAATGTGCTGCAATAAGTTACAAATGTATAGGATCACTGCTGCTTTCCAAAGCTGCTTTAATGCACTATTTAACAGGTCATTTAAGCCAAACATACTTATTTTTCTTTCAGCATAGCCCAAACTGACCAGGATGCTGAGCAGCTGTTTTGGATGACCATAGAGCTATGAGCCCCATCATAGGCACATGCACACTCCCTTATTCAGCCCACACAGTCAGGACTCCCTTTTTTGCTGCTAAGGTACAGGCTCTCTCTATTTTAAGTGCTTTCTAGGTTGATGTTGTCTTACCACTGTTTGGGCATGTTGAGTGGATGATTTTTATTCAGAGCAGATCTATGATGTGAGGGGGAGGGACAGGCTAGAAGGGGATTATGAAGAGCAACTACCTCGAGGAGGAGAAGACAAAGCAAGCACAATAACTGAAGTTCAGGAGGAAGGGAAACAGTGCAAAGAAACACATTTTCTTTGTTATTAATCTAATCTGGATCTTTAATATTTTTATGCAAAAATCAAGGTAGGCAGTAGAAATCAAACTGGTTTCTCTACTTTTCAGAACATTTTAATACAATTTCCACTTTCAGTAACCTCAAGAGGATTGGAAGAATTTTTATTCAAAATCCAGGGTATGTCAGCAACCCTTGTTCTCCTTTACCGATTCTCCTCTCAGAGGAGAGAGCGTACTTTTCTACAGTCATGCTAAGCTCTCATAATGGCTATAGTAGTTAGAGAAACCAGCAAATCTAAAATCTTACATGCAGAGTCTCCAGGTGTTAAGGCCAATACTTTATTGTTCTTTAAGCAGGGCAGTCCTTGAACCTCATGCTACAGATCAAAGACAGGTATAGCCCATAGAAAACATACCATAGCAAACTTGGTATCAGTTTTCTTGAGGGAAAAAGCTTAAGTTTTGTACTGTATTTTGCCATTTATGCTTATTAATGGCCTGCAATATTTGATGTATACTTGTTGCACCAACAAATCCACATTGCTGTTGTATCCTATAATAACACTGTGTAGGTTTACATTGGTATATCTTGACCAAAGCAAACTATATTAGCTGATTTAAATGGGCATGCACTTTATCAGTACCTGTTTTATGCCTGGTTTGTCCTCCTCGTTTTCTACATGGTTCTTGAAGTTATAAATCCTTTTAAAATCAAGGGTTGGCATAATTTCATATCAGTAAAAATGAATAAAGAAATAGCTATTCTCTTTCATCATAATCTTTGGTTTTTATTTTGTTTAGTTTATGTTCATTCAGCTCTGGAATAAGCACAAAAACTATCTTACATTTCATGAAACAATTGTTAAAAATATAACCCTTTTTCTTAGATTTTAAAGTCTGAAAATAGACTCCCTTTCCTGAAGCATCCAGAAAGTCACTTGCAGAAATCATTCTGTCAAAAACTTGTAAATCAATATATATAAGCAAAAATTCTGGCTTGAATGAAATAGCATGTTTCAACAGAAACATTTTGCTGAAAATATTCTGACTAGCTCTTCATATTACCTCTATAAAAATAGCACAGTGCTACTAGAAATCCATTTAATTAAATTAATAAACATAGTATGTGAAACCTGCAAGCAAAGTGAAACCTGACACTGCTGGGAAATATTTTCTGAACCATTGGGTAATGAAGAAGTTCCCTTCTGACTGTTTTAGGGATCATTTATATTACTGTTAATGATATTAGACAGGCATACTTACATCTTTAGGCAACGTGATCCATGCTGTGTGTTTCTGTTGCTTGCTTGTTCTTTAAGGGCTACAATCTGCAATATCAACAGCAATGTATATTTTGAGAGCTGATGTTCCTTAAGCCCCAAAACCTAGAGTCAAAGTTACATAAAAAATGAAAGCTACAAATTTTTCACCAAAAAGGAAATTTGGTGGTCTCCAATTTGGAAGAGAAAGACAAAACTGAAATATACCCAAACTATTCTAAAGACAATCTCCTCACCCCCACTCCTCCAATTTTCAAAGCATCATGCATCTCTGAGGAAATGGGGCAGTTTCAGGTGAGGGGCTCTTATTCTCAACTTGCATTGGTATCTGCAATGAATCTTAAACTTCAAACTTTTTTCCCCACAAGAGCAACCTTGGGGGGGTCTCCTTGCAACCCAGAAACAACTCATCACCCATAGAAATGTTTTAGAGCACGCTTGGGGTTTTTTGGACAGGAACTTGAGGCAAATCATCACTTGTGTTTCAACAACTTGGGCTTACACTCTCGGAAGTCTATGGCAAAGAGGTCCTCCAAAAAGCTTCTGAACAAACACCCCTTTACAGAGCTTTTGCAGGATTTGTATACCCTCTTGGTATGATACAGTGAAAAAGGAAATTTGATCCTAGCCTAGCTGCGAGGTGGTATAATTTAGTTCAGAGCTTATACTTCTTTAAAATGTAGTAATTTGCAGAATTCATGCATGAGGCAGTCATGGGTTACATTGCCAGGGTCTTTTTATGCTAGTTTTACTTAGCATAGATCTGCTTCCATTCTGCAATCACTTCCTTAATATGAAGGTGTGCACTTCACCTCCCCCTGCCAAGACATCACAGAGTACATTATCCTTTTTCCTTTTGAAAAAAAAACTTTTTTGCTCCCAGTTAAATTGAACTGTAATTAGCAATATGTTTCATGCATTCGGTGGTGTTCAGGGCACCCTATACCCTGAGATATTCAGAATTTTGCAGAAATGTATTCTTTAGCTTAAGGAGAAAAAAACATCCTGGTACTTGACAAAAAAAAGAAAGAAGAAACAAGACGTGAAATGTCACACTGCCTAAAATAAATCAGAAGTCTCCTAAAAAGGGCAGACTTAATAAAGATAGAAGGATTAACATATTTTTTCTTAAATGAAAAATATGATTTTTCTATATATTTAAAATCTTACTTAGAAATTCATCAATACTCCACTGTTCTTGAAATTTCATTCAATAATCGCAGAGGAGATCTGCAGGATACAGAGGGGTCACATATGGAGAATTAGAAAAGCTGAGGCTGAATGGTTGCAGGATTCTTTTAAAATAAAGCCCAACTCTGGAGCTCAGATAATGGTCATGGGTAGCAGCCTGTGTTGTTCACTAATGAGGCCAAAGGTATAGAGTTCTGGTTGGGCAGACAAAACATAACTATGTATTTATAAATGCTTTACTGGGCAGAGACACCAGCAGCACAAGAAGTAGAGAAGGAAATAAAAAATGACATAGTGCAGACATTATAGATTAAACCAGGCACAAATCAAGCAAAGGTTAGTTTTTTGCTATCCAGGTTGTAAACCTGATTAATCAATTCACAGTAATGTTTGAGCTGCCTTAATTCATACTTGGTAAAAGTACTAGAAAGCCTACAATTACAGCTGGAAAAGGGAAAAGTTTCAGAAAATAAAAATGCTGCTTTGCAACAGCAAGGCCTAAGTTAAAGAATCTGAAAAAGAAAAAATGTGGAAGCTATGGGGGGAATAACCACTGGCTTGTTGCACCTGGGCTTTGGTACCTTTCGCTCCTTCCCTTCATTTCTTTGGAGCTAATCACAGATTCCATTTCTAGCAAAGCCAGTTTTAAATACTTGTTTTGCTGTAATGTCCCTTGTAAAAGAAAACCTAATCATTACAGTAAAAAGTAAAACAAACAGCAAAAAAAATACCCTAATATTTGCATTATCAAAATCATGGCTATGGCTCCCCAAGACTTTCTGTTCAGAACTTGCTGAACATCTGACTCCAGTGTTGATGGGTCCCTGTGGGCTCAGGGGACAGCAGAGCCTACAATGGGAAGAGAAAAAGGGCAGTCCAGCAGTCTTATTTTCTTTATCCTTTGGCAAATCAGTATTCAGTGGGGTTCAGATTGGGAGTCCTTAGAGTAAAGAGAAAACACAAAGAAACTGAGCAGAGAGAGGACCATCAAGGTAGAGGAAAGTCAAAATGAATTTTAGACAAAAAGCACAGTCAAGCACTAGGAGAGACTAGTTAGAAGATAAGATCAAGAAGAAAGGCAATTTTGTTTCATGCATTTCCTTTTTTTACTGCTGAAATGGTAGGAGGAAAATGAACAAGTGATTTATTTTAAAAATAAATGGGAAAAACGATGGAGATTGATAGGCTGAGTCAGAGATCTCTGGGAATAAAAAGGGTGAAGAAGTGAAAGAAAGAGGACAACATGCAAGAAATTACTTTTCTAGTGGCAAAATAGTTTGCCTGTATGCTCAACTGCTTGTTACAATTTTAGGAGTATTCTGCATCTCTGGATGCATCGTGGGGGATGTCGTGGTTTAACCTGGCAGGCAGCCAAATACCACGCAGCCGCTCACTCACTCCCCCGCCGCCCCAGTGGGACGGGGAGAGAATCAGAAAGGTAAGAGTGAGAAAAACTGGTGGGCTGAGAAAAAGAAGGATTTGAATTATTCTCTCCCCTTTCTCAAAAACTTCTTCTGCTGTGTTGCCCCACACAATGATGTCATCAATGTACTGCAGGTGTTCTGGAGCCTCACCCTGTTCCAGTGCAGTCTGGATCAGTCCATGGCAAATGGTAGGGCTGTGTTTCCACCCCTGGGGCAGTCGGTTCCAGGTGTACTGGACGCCCCTCCAAGTGAAAGCAAACTGTGGCCTGCACTCTGCTGCCAAAGGGATTGAGAAGAACGCATTGGCGATATCAATTGTGGTGTACCGCTTGGCTGCCTTTGACTCCAGTTTGTATTGGAGTTCTAGCATGTCCGGCACGGCAGCACTCAGTGGCGGCGTGACTTCGTTCAGGCCACGGTAGTCTACTGTTAGTCTCCACTCTCCATTGGACTTTCGCACTGGCCATATGGGACTGTTAAAGGGTGAGCGAGATTTGCTGATCACTCCTTGGCTCTCCAGTTGACGAATCAGCTCATGGATGGGAAGCAGGGAGTCTCAGTTGGTGCGATATTGTCGCCGGTGCACTGTTGGGGTAGCGATTGGTACCTGCTGTTCTTCAACCTTCAGCAACCCCACAATAGAAGGGTCCTCCGAGAGACCAGGCAAGGTGGACAGCTGTTTAATTTCATCTGTCTCCAGGGCAGCTATACCAAAAGCCCACTGGTACCCTTTTGGGTCCCTGAAATACCCTCTCCTGAGGTAGTCTATGCCAAGGATGCACGGAGCCTCTGGGCCAGTCACAATGGGGTGCTTCTGCCACTCATTCCCGGTCAGGCTCACTTCAGCCTCCAATACAGTTAACTCTTGGGATCCCCCTGTCACTCCAGAAATACAAATGGGTTCTGCCCCTTTATAGTTTGATGGCATCAGGGTACACTGTGCACCAGTGTCTACGAGAGCCTTATACTCCTGTGGGTCTGATGTGCCAGGCCATCGAATCCACACAGTCCAGTAAACCCGGTTGTCCCTTTCCTCCACCTGGCTGGAGGCAGGGCCCCTCTAGTCCTGGTCATAGTATCCGTTTCTCACTTCTTGCAAATTTGAGTCAAGAATTCCTTCGTTACAATCCAAAGTAAGATCAGCCCTTCTACTCTGTCTGGGGAACTGTTCACTGGAAACTGGACCGTCGTGAGACAGGTTTTTCCTGAAAACTGGAGCAGCATTTTTCCTGGGAGAACCCCCTTGTGTCATTGTTTTTCCTTGCAACTCACGTACACGTGCCTCTAGGGTCAAGGTAGGTTTTCCATCCCACTGCCTCATGTCCTCTCCGTGGTCTCGCAGGTAAAACCACAGGGTGCCCCGTGGTGTGTCCTTTCTATATCCTCTCTCTTGAGCAGAAGAACACTGACTCCTAATGGCTGAGATACTGGTCCATACAGGTGGAGAATAGGACATACCCTCTTTGAGTTGCTGGACCTCCCGGGACAGTTTCTCCACAGCTGAGACAAGGGAGGAGGAGACAGTTTCTTCGTATTCCCGGAGATTGCTAACCATGTCATCTACCCTTGGTGCTTCTTTCCAGCACAGTACTGCCAACAAACTGGCATATGACGCTGGTGCGCTCCATAGTAATTTCCGTCACATGGGTCGCGTGCACTGGACTTCATCTGGTTCTTTGGGTGTTTGGTCATCGTCCAGGTCACTATAAACTACCTCCAGCACGCCTAGTCCTCTCAGGTACTGGATACCTCTCTCCACAGTGGTCCATTTGCCTGGGCGATATATAACATCTTCCTTGAAGGGATACCTTTCCTTCACGCCTGACAGCAGTCGCCTCCAGAGGCTGAGGGCCTGTGTCCCTTTTCCAATTGCTTTGTCAATGCCCCCTTCCCTAGAAAGGGATCCCAGCTGTTTGGCTTCCTTCCCCTCTAATTCCAGGCTACTGGCCCCATTATCCCAGCATCGGAGCAGCCAGGTGACAATATGCTCGCCTGGACGACGGCTGAAATCTTTCCGCATATCTCGCAGCTCACTCAGGGATAGGGATTGGGTGGTTTCCGTCTCGTTTATGAGTTCTTCCTCTTCCTCCTGCCCTCCTCGTGATGGCCCTGCTTTTCCATCATCCCTTTCTAAACGACCTGACTTCCGCTTCCAAGATTTCCTCTTCTGTACAGGGGCAACGGATACCAGCAAGGGTTGGTCCTCTGGTTCAGCTGTAGTGCCTGTTGCTGGCGTTTGTGTAGCTGCAGTGCTTGTCATGGGGGTTGGAGTAACTGTAGTGACTTTTGCTGGAGTTTGAGTGGCTGCAGTGCCTGTCGCAGGGGTTGGAGAAGCTACGGTGACTGTTGCCAGGGTTTGAGTAGCCACAGGGGTTGTCGTGGGGTTTGAAGTAGCCGCAGTGCCTGTCGTGGGGTTTTGAGTAGCCACCGTGTCTGTTGCTGGGGTTGATCTCTGGACAGTATTCCTGAATAGTTGTTTAACCCTAAACAAGGCCTGAACAACATTCAGGAGACATAGCAATATGAACATGCTTGTTTGAACATCCCAAGGATATTCAAAATTCTCAGGGAATATTGTGGTCATCTTTGTGAAGAGGATAGAAGAAAAAGGACTTTCTGACGATATGGAAGGGAAGATGAACAAGTGGGAGAAAGTGTCCCATCCTGTCTCCCCCTTACATTCATTCTCCGAGGAGAAAATGTGCAATTACTAATAATTTCTAAGAGGTGGTTCCCGACGTACAGAAATGACAGCAGTGCCGAGTACAGGTACTAGATTAGACTTACGACCAATGATTTTATCACCTCATAAAACAGCAGCAAAATTATAAACTTGGCCCAGTTCCGACTAATGATAAACAGCACAAAATGGAACACGTACTGCAAGCAAGGTATTACATGACCCAACATTGAGAGCCAGCCCCACAACTTTGAGAGCCAATACATCAACATTGTGACCAATCAATATAATGAATGCTTATAACAATTTTGCCTTAACACGCTTTGGTCAGATCTATCGTTATCTCAACCCTTCGAGCCCCATGTTGGGCGTCAAAAAGCACTGTCGTGGTTTAACCTGGCAGGCAGCCAAATACCACGCAGCCGCTCACTCACTCCCCCCGCCACCCCAGTGGGACGGGGAGAGAATCAGAAGGGTAAGAGTGAGAAAAACTCGTGGGTTGAGATAAAGACAGTTTAATAGAACAGAAAAGGGAAAATAATGATAATAAATAATGATAGAATATACAAAATGAGTGATGCACAATGCAATTGCTCACCACCCGCGCTGACCGATAACCAAGTAGCGATCGCTACTTCCTGGATCACGCCTACCCTTCATATACTGAGCATGATGTCACATGGTATGTAATACCCCATTAGCCAGCTGGGCTGGCTGTCCTGATTATGTTCCCTCCCATCTTGTGTACCTAGCTCAGTCAGTAGGCATGGGAGCTGTCCTTGGACTAGGAGGGCACTTAGCAACAACTGAAAACATCAGTGTGTTATCAACATTCTTCTCATACTAAATCCAAAACACAGCACTAGGAAGAAATTTAACCCTATCCCAGCCGAAACCAGGACAGGGGAGTTGAAGGAAACCTTTTCTGTGCACAGAAGGTATTTTGCATTAATAGACCAACTATTCTGTTTATTGAACAGAAAGCTTTTGGAAGAAAGTGGGAGTAGAAAGAAGAATTGGGCTAAAAATAATAAAAAGGCACATTGAAATTTCAGATCTTTGCAGGACCATACTGCATATGCAGATATAAATAGATGCAACAATATGGTCCATGTTCCCAGAATGACCTGTGAGGAGCTGAGTATATCAGACCTAACTTAAAATAAAAATTGTTGGCAAATACACCAAATGAACAGAATGATAATGTTTTAGTGGAACAAAACAAACACTGCAATGTCAAATATTAGCAGCCTATTCTGTATAGTAAACTAAAACCACTACTGTTCATTCTATAAAACTAACCAATATGTTCTTCATGTCAATACATAGTATAAAAATTATCCCAAACTAAATAACATTTTCTAAGGGAAAATTTTGCTCACAAACCTGGGAGAGTGAACATAAACAAAAAATGAACAGCAGAAACCTTGCACTACTTTCAGGCTGTTCATTCTGCTGTAGCATCTTTATGCACCCAGTCATAGAATCTCAGAATCACAGAATGGTTGAGGCTGGAAGGGACCTCTGGAGGTCATGTGGTCCAGCCCCCCTGCTCAAGCAGAGCCACCTAGAGCTGGTTGCCCGGGACCATGTCCAGACAGCTTTCGAAGGTCTCCAAGGATGGAGACTCCACAACCTCCCTGGGCAACCTGTGCCAGTGCTCCATCACCCTCATAGTAAAAAAGTGTTTCCTGATGTTCAGATGGACCCTCCTGTATTTCAGTTTGTGCCCATTGCCTCTTGTTCTGTCACTGGGCACCACTGGAAAGAGACTGGCTCCGTCTTCTTTACACTGGTCCTGCCCCCCTCCCCCCCCCCCCCGAGTTGTTTTAATCTTTGTTCACTTTGATTTTTTAGCTTGTTTGCCCTGAAATTGTTTTTTGAAGAGCCAGTTTTTGCTAGATGCTTTTTGCATCATGGTCAATATGCTCTGCATGGCTATGGTCTTTCTAACCTAATATCTTCTAAATGTTCTGTGGATGCAATTTTGCTGTTGCTTAATTTTGACCACTTACTGGTACTGAATGCTGAGCACACTTTATTTTAATAAAACACATTCTCATCAAGGAAACAAAAGTTCTCTCCAAGTGAATTCTGCAGTTTTCTTTCTGTTGCGTGATGATCAGAAGTGAATCACTGAGTGGGGAGGAGGAGAAGGGAGAGGAGTTGAAAGTAATCAGACTTTAGTCTAATCTTGTCTAAATTAGTCTAATCAAATTCTGATTAGACTTGCAGCTAAAATAGAAAATTACCATACCAAAATCTTTGTTGTTTTTAGAAATAAACATTGCAGCACTGGAGTCCGTCATTAACATTACTGTGGATTGCTTCAATGCACAGTGTATTTAACTGTGGTGTTAAATAAGAAAATGTGCAAAATATGGAGTAACAGAGCTTAACATGAATAGATGTTATATCCACAGAGAAGCATGCTAGCATTTGGTATAGGCACTATTTCTCTGATCTCAAGCATGACCCTTCCAAAACTGTTCAAGTTACTGGTGTTAGTTTATTAAAAAAAGGAATTGGATTTGGTGACCTGAGAGGCCCTTTCATTTTTGTTCAAAACTGTACCTATTGGGATAGCTTCCTGCTCCCAAGTCTCCCTCCAACTGTAAGGAGGGCTCATCCTCTTCTCTGTTGACTGTCATTTAGTACTTTAGTCTTTCCTAGTAAATCACTCCTAGCTATTTTTCCTTCTTGAAATTCTTTCCATTTGTCTCTCAAATAATTAAGTATCCAGGCATCTCAATAGAGGATGCTTATTTTAAGGATTACATGACAAGATTCATAAATCCAGAGTGTAGACAGTGAGCAGAAAGGGTGTGCCTTCCAAAAATAGACAAGTGCTCTTCCTTCCTATTTTACAGCAGTAGGCCATAAATAACTGTTTAGATCAAAGGCAACTGAATAAGCTATTGGCAAACTCCAGCACCTCTGAAATACTCTGGAACACAGGAGTCCTAGTAAAAAATCTTAAATAAGCCTGTGAGCAACAGGACAGAGATTGGCAAAGTTGCATTATCTAGACAGGCAGAAAACTGAGAAACACACTATTCAAATTTTGATTTATCCAAAGAAAACTAGTGTGTTTTAGACTAGAGACATCAATGTGAGAATAATAACTATTGATCAATTCATTAGTAATTGATGCTGCAGGGAGAAAACACTTCTGGAACCTTCATCAACTAAATCCTGTGTCAAGCCATAACATTTGAAAAGTCATCCAGTGCTAATTTCAAGGATGGTAGTTTGACAGTTTATTTTAATTTATTGATTACACTCACATTTAAAAATTGGCATTAAGCCTTAATATGTCTAACTACATTTTCCACCGTTAGATCCCAATAGGTCTTTTCCTTTTAAAGAGTTTCTTTTCCTCCTGCTAAATACTTATAGCTTGTGATGAGTTCACCTCAACTTTTTCATCCATTTGTTTAAAAAAGGTTTCTTTAATCTTTTCCTTGAATGCATCTCTCAGTACTTGTTTGTAGCTCCTTGTTATTCAATGGGTAAGAGAGACAAGCACCTGTATTTTTGAAGGACTGTGAAAGGTCTTGCTAGATAAAGGAGTGAAAAGACAGAGAAGGAATCTGTGTCTTTCAGGTACTTCAGAATGAAGAATTGATAGCTAGAGGTTAAAAATAATAAATCAAGAGATACCTCCAGCCTTGGGTAAGCAAGAGCAGTGTATTGCAGCAGTTGCCAGATTTTGTTACCTCCATGTGAGCTATACGCTAGAAAGAAAAGAGCCCAGGCACAGCAGTTTGGACAAGCGCTGGCCAAGAAAAAACATTATTCTATTTACAAGAATATGGGAAAGAAAAAGGGTCATAAGCTAGTCTGAAAGTAAAATCGGACACATACATTTGTTGTAGACATTAGAAAAACTTCAGATAGGTAATATTTGCACCAGTCCTCAGACAGGCAATGCAGAAAGAAAAAAAAATACTCAACTTCTTGAAAAGTGACGTGGTCCTCATTAGCCAGAAGTCAGGAAATCTGCACTGGTCAGGGTTGTCAGCTGTAGTGGAAAACTGAGGAGGCTGTAAAGAGTATTTTCCTGGCTTATTCTTTGTTTTCAATATTAATTTGGAATCAGATGGGGAAAAAATCAACAGTGCTAGTGATGGTTCAAAACAGGGCAGGCAAGGCCCAACTGTTGTTACAAATCAAATCAGTAAGTTTTTAGTTCTTCCTATCAGGTACCTGTGATGACCTATTAGTTGCCTACAAGTTCCCTGCATGCATCAGTAAAGCTAAAACTCACATTGTCAAAATGCAGCTGTGTTGCATGCCAAGGGGAGATAAGGCAGAGACTGAACTTCGAACTTGGATTTGGGGATGTGAGGTATTTTTATCCCTGTATTTGCCATTGATTTCTTTTGTAACGCCTGCAACTTCATCCTCAAACTTTTTGGAAAACTCCACCTAACACATAAAATTAATCAGCTCACAGGGGGATTTCAATAAACATCTAAAATGCGTGTCCATAGGCCTATTGGTGTTCTCAAGCTGGGATCAGACATGCTCTTGCTGTGACCCTGAATGCAGTGACAATGGTATGCCCTGCTGCTTTACAGCTGAGCAGGGAACCAGATACAGACTGCAATGAAAAGTTGTGTCCAGATTGTCAATGTTATATTTTTTCCAGAGAGAGGCACGCTGTTTTACCTGAGAGGAAAAAGGCAGAACACCCCCCCTCCCTCCACAAATAATCAATAGCCCAAGGGTTAGCGCATCCGTGCAACATGTAGAAGATTCAAACGTATCTCCTACATAGATTAATGAGTTTATTGATGGGTCTCTTCTGCTGGAACTGTTTTGTTATGTGGAAATATGTAAGCATTATTTGGCTAGAGAGAAGGAGGCTTTGGGTAGGGGAGGTGGAGGTTGAAGATCCTGCTGTGATGAATATTTGTGCATAATGGAGTTTGTCCAAGGAGAGTTTGAGAGTGGCTCACCACTGACCAGCCAACAGATTAACAGACTCAGGTGCCACAGGGATCTGAACCTGAGTTTTTCACTCCTAAACAAATTTACTGCCCTTCATACTAGTTAGAGTGGGACATCTTTATACGCCTAAGAATTTAATCAGGTGGGATGTTAACCAACAGCTCATGCAGCCTGACACTTGACTTACCGTGGCAGACTGTTAGTAGTGTATTAGTACATCAGATTTCTAGACATCAATCAAACCCCATCAATAGGCAACTAAATATATATTGTGCATGCGATATCCAATTGCTCTGTCAGTGAAGGGCGTTGGAAGCACTGAGGACTTGTATGTGTCCAATTGGTCTACAAAGAGGTATGTTGGTCATATCATTTACAAACTTTTTCTTTGGCAGGTCTCCAAGGGACACCTCTCATGAAACAGAGAATTGATACCCCCCAAAACCCTTCAGCATTCTCAGATTTTTTTCTCATCCTTGCATAACCAGAGAAGAGACCCATGTTATATGGATCTTCACATAAAATAAATAAGGCAGTAGGAAGATGACTTGGCATGCCCAAAGCACATGTAATATTGGTCCTGGAACTGAATGACAATTCTATATAAGCTGAAATTCATCCAGCACTTTGCTCAAAATAAAAATCAGGTTTGGAATTGGCAAAAAAATTCAAATTGGATTTCTTTCAAACTTGGATGGTATCAACAATGCATAAAATCAAACGTCACCTCAGGAACAGTATAAGCAAAAAGAGGGAATATAAATTAGAGAAAAAAGGAAACATATGGAAGTTAAACTTAGGGTACAGGAAGAGTCCCCTCATGTGTTTTTCCATTATTGCTGTAACAAATCAGAATATGAGGAAATGCACATACTGAATAACAAACATGACAGTCTTTAATTCCTAGCAGTTCAACTTTAGCCTGCTGAAACTTTTCAGCAGAGGGTAAAATAAATTAGATCTTTGCTGCCTGATCATTACATTCAATTTAATTTTTATGTCTACCCGGCCTACAGGCCATCTCCTCAGAGTGCATCCAGAAATGGGGACCAGAGCACTGAAAGTTTCATTTCCTCCATATCCCTGAAGAGCCCTAACTTAGCATCTAGAAGTCTTCAGAGAAATTCAAAGCAACTTCTCCACCTGGACAGGGCAGGGGCAGAGACTGCTGCATTTACAGAGCATATATCCTTGCAGCTGCCTCCAGGCTGGGACTGCATAGAGCGAGGTTTCCAGACCCAACTTGTGTAGTCCTCAAGTCTTAAAATGGAGATTTTCAGGATTTTGCGGTCAGCATGGTAAAGAAAATCTACCTAGATTGGACCTTAGCATACAGGTGTCTGGTGACAGGACCTAGGACGTAGCATATCAGAGCCCAAATGGCAGCCTAGTCACCTATGAGGCTGGCGCTGAGCCTTTGGCTGTGAGACCATACCCGCGGGGGGACTCTTGAGAGCAGCAAACCCTCATCATCCCCATGTGGCTCTGGGAAACTGCTGCCACTTACCCAGTTCCACTCAGCTGCTGTGGAACCTAGGATATATGTCTATGGAGGGTCTGTGACAGTATATTAAAAAAAAAAAAAAAGAGAGAGAGAGACATGGAAAAGGTTGAGGTAGTTTCTTAGTTTTTTTTTTTTGGAAGGGGAAGGTTGGGGGGGGGGAGGGAAGGTAGGAAGCCTGTGAATCACATCCTCCGCTGCAGTCATATGCAGTTAAAAATGCTGGATACCTTGCCCTTGTTAATCTCTAACTGGGACTGAAAAGTAGGGGAAGGTGTAGTTGTGTTAGGATGGAAATTTTAGCCTTTTTATTTGAACGTACTGTTAAATACTCATCTAAGGAACTCCATCCTGTAAGAGGCAGAAAATATTGGCTCTAATCCAGCAGGTCACTTGAGCACACTTATTTTTGCTAAGTCAATGGTGCCATTGGTTCTGATGTGATCCCAGAACTTAACATGAAGTATATGTCCCAGGGCTTCATGGGGTTGGGACCCAAATTTTCAGCATCTTACTTTTGCTGTCTTACCATGCCAGGTAAAGCCCCTTCCGAACACTTTATTTTTGAAAAGAAAGAGGAAACAAATCTCAATTATATTAATTATGTGAGTTTCCTTATATATGCAGGCTGTGTGCCAAATCTTCTCAAGGATTTTATCATTAAAACCTTTATAACAATAATTAGAAGATTTTCCAGTATAGAAAAATTTAGATAAGGGAAATCAAAGTAAGCTGAGCTCTCAAAGTCTAAAATAATTATCATCTAATTAGAGCTTGTTCCATTTTTAAATTACCATAATATAATAAGATGTGCTGGTTTTGAGCATACTATCAACTTCAGAAAATATTACAAAGTGTAACTCCCAAGAAGAAAAAAAAAATAAAATTGATGAGCACAAAAAAAAAAAATCAGAAACTAGTATTATGAGTATTCAGAGGAAGAATAATAGATTTTGAGATTCAAGAATACATCTAGTTTTCCCTTAAGTAATAGAAATGAATATATGATTGGCAAGTCTTGTGATACATTAGTAAACACTGTACGACTTACTATTTGATCAAATTGGCATTCAATATAGAAAAAAAAGCAATTCTATTTCTGCTTCATGGTAGACAGTTTGCATAATTTATGAAAGTATTATTAGTTTTACAGTACCAAAAAAAAGTTGTTTTATCAGTTGTATGGCTGACCATCTGCCTACTTTTAGTTCGAGGATTAAATGTTTATCATCAACAGTTTTTTAAGCGTTGCAACACACTAATTTTTATTCTGTGCTTTAATTATGATGTTTGCTTGATATGTTTTCCAACACATATAGAAGGGTTAAATCAAAAGTATATTAAATACTTTATTCACCAACAGTACAAACAAGGTTTGACAGTTTTTAATTTTCTAGGTGGTACCAACTAAACCTTGGGAACTCCTACTTCATTCTCTTGCTCTGTAAGAAGAGAAGCCTAGTCAGAATATTTATCTAAATGGAAAAAGCTTCTTGTTCCAGTTCAAATGTTGAATCCCTCCACTTCCTCTTCTTATGACATTCAGTTGATAAGTTAATCAACCTCTTAGTTGATTAACTAAGAATCCTTATTTGCTCTTCATTTTCTCCCCTTTTTCCTTCTCAGCAGCTGTGGCTTCTCTATCATTTAGCCACAACAGATAGGTTGTCTTTTACCTTGAGATCACTGCATCCCCCACCTGCAACACTGGCTACCTTTTCAACATATCAGCTCTCTCCTGTGTGAAGAGGGAGAGAGATGTGGAGATGAAAATTCTGCCACATTACTCTAAAAGAAATTTTTAAAAAATGGTAAAGCCTGACATGAGCTTTCCCCTTCTCATTCCCCATCACTGTGGCCTTCTACTCCATGTGAACCCGTAGTACTAACTACTCTAATTTCACATTTCTCAGTAAGCCTTACCTTGCTTTTTTCATGTCCCTAATACACGGAAGAATCTCCTTGGGGGGGGGAAGCATATTTATTTTATGCTTCCTCCTTAAATACCCCTTTGACAAAATGCACAGTAAGAATCTTGATAAACCCCTGATTGTTGGAGAAAGTTAGCCAGACTAGGCCGCGGTGGGAAAATTCTGAGTCATGCTGACAAGGGAGAAAAGAAAGTCATGCTGACCTTGCTCTGTGCAGATAAGCAACTTTGAGAAAGTACAGTATAAGAAAAACAGGATGGAACCCGGACCACGTAGCAGTAACCGAAAGTAGGAGGAATATGATAATGTAATTTTTAGAGCTAAGCCAATGATTGTGAGACAAGTATGCATAAGGTAGAACTTAGTGTATAAATATGTGTAGGGTTTTACAATAAAGTTGAAGCTGGCCTTATCACTCACATTGAGTCGACTGCCTGCCTTCCCTCGCTCGTCGCAAGTGGCGCCCGAACAGGGACCCCCCATCCCTGTTTTTCACCGGACAGCGAGATCGGAGAAGCACTGGTAGCAGCGACCAGGGAGCAGAAGATCGGCGGACGCTGTCGCGGCGCGCCTGATCCGTGCTCGAACCCAGGACGATTAAAAGGGGTTCGCCGTCCGATAGAAGGCTACCCGTGGGAAAAGGCTGCAAACGACCGGATAATTAAGAGGGTCAACATAGCGCGCAATGGAAGTAGAGGTAGCCTTCGATATTTTAAAACGCTTTTTAGAAGAGCGGGGAGTAAGCCAATTAAAAAACCTGGCTGGGTTAATTGAGTTAGGGAAAGCGAAAGGGTTTTTTAAAGACCCTGAAAGTATGTTTGAAGTAGACGAGTGGCATTCTTATGGAGATTGTTTGTGGGAGCTAGTAATTGATGATGATAAATCAGCAAGAAAATTAATGAAATCCTGGAGAGATGTTATTAATTGCATAAAAAGATATAAAACTGAAAGGCAAATAGCTACAGCTGCCTCCGATCGGCTTGAGCAGTCCGATCCTGCCGCTGGACGTCTCACAGCAGGGGGTGACTACTTTTCACCTCCGCCTTCGGGAATTCCTGTTCCCGTCGTTCGCCGACCCTCTCGTCCCCCTCCTGATCCGCCGACAGAAAGGGCTTGTCCCTCCGCACCGCCGGGGGAAAGGGAGGGGGAGAGGGAAGGTCCAAGTGAAAATGAGAGGGTAGACAGTAGCGGACAGGAGACTGCTCAAGCTGAAAGTCTTCTAAAGGCCCCACCCCCCACCCCTCACCCCCCCCACCCCCCCACCCCCACCCCCCTCACCCCCCCCACCCCCGTCCCCCGTCCCAAGCTCATCAACAGCCGCGTTTAGTGCGGGTTAGTTGGGACAAAAATAGCACGAGAAGCTGTTGAACAAAAAGATTTTGATTTATTAGATCAAATTAGCCCCCAAGCCTTCCCAGTAATCTACCAGGTAGATAACGCGGGGGCTATGACTGGGGTGCATGAGGCCCTAGATTTGAAAATATTAAATCAATTGCGAAACACAGTTAATGAGTCGGGAGTGCATAGCGAGCCTGCAAGGCAAATGCTAAACTATATCTGGGGTAGCGGGATGCTATGTCCAGACGATATTAAGAACATAATGAGGCTTATTTTGAAGCAATCACAACAATTACTTTGGCAAGCTCACTGGCAAAGACTTTGTGAAATATCTGCGCACTCGCCCCGAGCCCCAAATGATCGTTTAGCTGGAGTATCTGTAGAACAACTAATGGGTATAGGTCCTTTTGCCTCTGTAGAAATGCAGATGCAAACTGGCCCAGACGTGTTGTTAGAATCTATGAAATTAGCATGAGAAGCCTTGCAGAAAGTTAAAACTACACCAGCTCCTCCCTCATATATGTCAATTAAACAAGGAAGAGAGGAGCCTTTTGCATCTTTTGTAGATAGAGTCACAGACGCTATTGACCACGCAGATATGGCAGATTTTATGAAAGGACCTTTGCTGAGACAGTGTGTATTAGAGAATTGTAATACTTATACGAAGGGCATCCTTGTCACCTTACCCTTAGATGCCACCATAGAAGTCATGTTAGAGCGAATGAGTAGAGTTCCTGTAGGAGCTCAAGCCATGTTAGTTGAAACAATCAGAGATCTAGGGGAAAAATTAGTCAAGGCGCAGGGACAGGCGTTTGCAGCTCTTGCCCCACTGAAGCCTCCGGATGCCCACCAAAGTAAGACGACTGGCCGACGAGAGTATAAGTGCTTCCGATGTGGCTACCCAGGACATCTGCGTCGACACTGTCGGGAGCCACAAGTGTGGTGCCAGAACTGTCAAATGAATAATCATAATACTACGGTCTGCTGGCGTTCGGGAAACGGGAAACCGAGCGCCAAGAGCCGCAGCGCGCCGACACCAATCGCGGCTCCGGTCACCTTCAGGCCAACGGCAGCCCCCAACCAAACGACAGTGCAGAGATACCAGACGCCATTGCCCAGCTTCGACCAGCAACCCAACTTCGACCAGCAACCAGGGGGAGCCTCGGACTGGATCTGGCAACAGCAGTAGATGTCACGCTAATTGACGACCGGCCGTGAAAAATTGCTACAGGAATTAAAGGGCCCATAGTTATCAATGGACAATCTCATGGAGCGTTGTTGTTGGGGCGATCATCCAGTGGTCTCCAAGGACTTTTTATATTACCAGGACTTATCGATTGTGATTCAAAAACTCAGTACCCACATCGTTGACCGAGCAGTGGATCGTATTGACCCTGACTTACCTGTGGACTTAACCGTTTTGCACGGCCCCACACATTTTATTGGTGCACTCACGCAGTGCAAAAAGAAAAAGGGGGAGACTGTGAGAGTATTAGAATGGATATTTACCGGAATGCAACCAAAGACTACAATTCAAGATAACGACACGTTTGATTGGAATGTGCTAGATTGAATTTATAGCTGTTACTGCTGTTTAGCTATTAATTCGCAGGCTCTTGTGCTTGCCATGGGGCTTGCTTGCCTTAATGTGTATTAGAGTCTTGTGCTCGTTAGTGGCTGTTTTTTTGCTCTCGCTGCTTGCTGTACTGCTGCACTGCTTATCGTCTTACTGTGCTGTGCCTGGGAACATTCTGATAACAGCAATGGGGATGCGCCTGGGCCGGCAGATGGCCAGGGCATCGCTGCTGCTTCTGTGCTGCTGTGCTGGACAGGCTGGAACTGCAGCGTGAACTCGAATCGAAGGGACTGTGACCTGTGGCTGAGTCCATGCGGGACAGGACACCCCGAGGCGTCTGTGACTGTGGATAAGCCCATGCCCAAGCAGCAGGAACCACCTGAGCCAACGGAAGACAAACTTTACAAGAAGCAGCGCAAGTGCAGCAGTGACCCGACCTGAGCCGGCTTTGGTGCCCAGTAACTCCACGCAACGCACCACCTCTGCTGACCTGAGTGACCACCATAACAGATGGAGCCCAAAGTCATGGACTAAATGAACGCAGTGGACATTTTGTGTACATTTATGGATATTTTATGGACATTTTACAGGGGTGGTCCATAGACTAAGGGAATGATATCTGTGTATTATATCAAAAGATGGGAAGGGGGATGATGGGTAATGAGAATGTATTGGATAGTGTGGGACCTGAGTATGATGTAAATGGTATGGAATAAGGGGTGGATACTGTCCTGGTTTTGGCTGGGATGGAGTTGATTTTCTTCCTATTAACTGGTATAGTGCTGTGTTTTTGGACGTAGTGTGAGAATAATGTTGATGACACACTGATGTTTTGGTTGTTGCTAGGTATTGTTTACGCTAGTCAAGGACTTTTCATCTTCCCATGCCCTGCCAGATGTGCAGGGGGCTGGGAGGGAGCATGGCCTGGCATTCCAAAGAACGCCTTTGGAGGGCCTTGTTATGTAGGTAAATTAACTCTGCTCACAGTTAGCCGACAAAGTTGGCTCAATATAACTACAGTAGCGACAAATCGACACAAAAGGTCTATACATCAATTGCAAGCAGATTGTAACGACAATATAGAATTATGGTCAACCACAGCCAATGTATTTGCTTCCCTAGTGCCTAACATAGGCACTGCGCAAGCGCTGGCTTGGTATTTTATTAACAATTATAGTTATAGTAAAAATAGCATATCACTGTATTTTAAATAATGTTGTAAAAATGAACCACAATGTATTGGTGGTCCAAAAAGAAAAAGGGGGAATTGTTGGAGAAAGTTAGCCAGACTAGGCCGCGGTGGGAAAATTCTGAGTCATGCTGACAAGGGAGAAAAGAAAGTCATGCTGACCTTGCTCTGTGCAGATAAGCAACTTTGAGAAAGTACAGTATAAGAAAAACAGGATGGAACCCGGACCACGTAGCAGTAACCGAAAGTAGGAGGAATATGATAATGTAATTTTTAGAGCTAAGCCAATGATTGTGAGACAAGTATGCATAAGGTAGAACTTAGTGTATAAATATGTGTAGGGTTTTACAATAAAGTTGAAGCTGGCCTTATCACTCACATTGAGTCAACTGCTTGCCTTCCCTCGCTCGTCGCACCTGATATCCTGAACACTGCCTCTTCTGCTGACCAGCATCATCTCACCATCTCCTCCCTTGCCTGGACCCGGCTGCTGCCTCTTACATTGGTCCTTCTCAAGTGGGTGTCATGAACCCCCATTGCATGAACTGAACTGAGGCTGTGAACCCTCAGCTACCAATGGAAACGGGAGCTGGCTGCAAAAAGAAATTCAGGAGCCACTGGTGTTAAATTGTAAATTTTGTGGACATGTTATCTTCTGTGTACATTATCATACAGAGTGGTATCTGTGGCTATTTGCCACCTTCGTTTAACTTCAGTGCCTTTTTTAAAATGAGTGGTTGTAATCACTAATGAGAATAATTTTATAGCTGTTGTGAATAAGCAGTCATAAGTCTAAGGTATCTAGGCCAGAAACGACAAAACTTTTTGGGGTCAAGTACCAAATGAATTCTAAAACTCACTGTGGATCTGTGTTGATGCCAAGTTTGGGACCTGTGCCAACGCTTTACCACTGCCAGGCATTTCCTCAGCAGAAGCAGAGCTGGTCAACTGCCTGGACAGTTCAATGGACCATGACCAGGAACACGTACACAGCACCACGTAGTCCTAGTTGCACAAGGAAGGGTAGGACATCCCTTTGATAAATTGTGTCCAAAGAGATTGGGAGGCTATATAATATCCCTTATCTAACCAACCACTAGCAGAGGAGGTGCAATCAAAGGAAATGGCTCACGGCTTGGATGTATCACTACATCCTGACAAGGAAACTGGGAGCAAACCAGAACGGCTCTTGATCTGCTGTGAGGGAGAAAGCAGCCCTTTGTTAGTGGCTGGTCACCTCAGTTTCCTGAGGCTGTGATGATGGCTGCTCTCCAACCATGCACTAAGCATAGGTTGAACATGCAGAGGAAATGGGGGTCCACAGGGAGCAATTCTGCAGAAATTTCATATGCCTTTTCTCATATGTTCAAGCAAATGTGGTAAATATCTATCTGGATAGTATTGATATCAGAAAATCTCTGAAATGTCTATTGAACCTTTGTCCTAGTTTCGGCAGGGATAGGGTTAAATTTCTTCCTAGTGCTGTGTTTTGGATTTAGTATGAGGAGAATGTTGATAACACACCGATGTTTTCAGTTGTTGCTAAGTGCCCTCCTAGTCCAAGGACAGCTCCCGTGCCTACTGACTGAGCTAGGTACACAAGATGGGAGGGAACATAATCAGGACAGCCAGCCCAGCTAGCCAATGGGGTATTCCATACCATGTGACGTCATGCTCAGTATATGAACGGTAGGCGTGATCCAGGAAGTACCGATCGCTACTTGGTTATAGGTCAGCGCGGGTGGTGAGCAATTGCATTGTGTATCACTCATTTTGTATATTCTATCATTATTTATTATCATTATTCTCCCTTTTCTGTTCTATTAAACTGTCTTTATCTCAACCCACGAGTTTTTCTCACTCCTACCCTTCCGATTCTCTCCCCGTCCCACTGGGGTGGCGGGGGGAGTGAGTGAGCGGCTGCGTGGTATTTGGCTGCCTGCCAGGTTAAACCACGACAGTCCTTTTTGGCGCCCAACGTGGGGCTCGAAGGGTTGAGATAACGATAGATCTGATCAAAGCGTGTTAAGGCAAAATTGTTATAAGCATCCATTATATTGATTGGTCACAATGTTGATGTATTGGCTGTCAAAGTTGTGGGGCTGGCTCTCAATGTTGGGTCATGTAATACCTTGCTTGCAGTATGTGTTCCCTTTTGTGCTATTTATCATTATTCGGAACTGGGCCAAGATTATCATTTTGTTGCTGTTTTATGAGGTGATAAAATCATTGGTCGTAAGTCTAATCTGGTATCTGCACTCGGCACTGCCGCCATTTCTATACCTCGGGAACCACCTCTTAGAAATTATTGGTAATTGCACTTGTTCCTCCTCGGAGAATGAATTTAAGGGGGAGACAGGATGGGACACTCTCTCCCACTTGTTCATCTTCCCTTCCATATCTTCAGAAACTCCTTTTTCTTCTATCCTCTTCACAAAGATGACCACAATATTCCCTGAGAATTTTGAATATCCTTGGGATGTTCAAACAAGCATGTTCATATTGCTATGTCTCCTGAATGTGGTTCAGGCCTTGTTTAGGGTTAAACAACTATTCAGGAATACTGTCCAGAGATTAACCCTCAGGAACAAGAAAAGAGGGAGGGCAAGCAGCAGTGCCTCATCGGGGAGGGCGGAGCGGCGAGTCTCGGGGGCGGCTACAGACACGGTGGCTACTCAAAACCCCACGACAGGCACTGCAGCTACTCCAACCCCCATGACAACCCCTGTGGCTACTCAAACCCCGGCAACAGTCACCGTAGCTTCTCCAACCCCTGCGACAAGCACTGCAGCCACTCAAGCTCCGGCAACAGGCACTACAATTACTCCAACCCCCATGACAAGCACTGCAGCTACCCAAACCCCAGCAACAGGCACTACAGCTGAACCAGAGGACCAACCCTTGCTGGTATCCGTTGCCCCTGTACAGAAGAGGAAATCTTGGAAGCGGAGATCAGGTCGTTTAGAAAGGGATGATGAAAGAGCAGGGACATCACGAGGAGGGGAGGAGGAAGAGGAAGAACTCATAAACGAGACGGAAACCACCCGATCCCTATCCCTGAGTGAGCTGCGAGATATGCGGAAAGATTTCAGCCGTCGTCCAGGTGAGCATATTGTTACCTGGCTGCTCCGATGCTGGGATAATGGGGCCAGTAGCTTGGAATTAGAGGGGAAGGAGGCCAAACAGCTGGGATCCCTTGCTAGGGAAGCGGGTATTGACAAAGCAATCGGAAAAGGGACACAGGTCCTCAGCCTCTGGAGGCGACTGCTGTCAGGTGTGAAGGAAAGGTATCCCTTCAAGGAAGATGTTATATATCGCCTAGGCAAATGGACCACTATGGAGAGAGGTATCCAGTACCTGAGAGAACTAGGCGTGCTGGAGGTGGTTTATAGTGACCTGGACGACACCCGAACACCCAAAGATCCAGATGACGTCCAGTGCACCCAACCCATGTGGCGGAAGTTGGTACGGAGCGCACCAGCATCATATGCCAGTTCGTTGGCAGTACTGTGCTGGAAAGAGGAAGAAGCACCAACGGTGGATGAGGTGGTTAACAGACTTCGGGATTTCGAAGAAACTATCTCCTCCTCCCTTGTCTCGGCTGTAGAGAAACTATCCCGAGAGGTCCAGCAACTCAAAGACGATAGGTCCTATTCTCCACCTGTACGGACCAGTATCTCAGCCATTAGGAGTCAGCGTTTTTCTCCTCAAGAGAGAGGATATCGAAAGTACACACCACGGGGCACCCTGTGGTTTTACCTGCGTGACCACGGAGAGGACATGAGGCAGTGGGATGGAAAACCTACCTTGACCCTAGAGGCACGTGTACGTGAGTTGCAAGGAAAAACAATGACACAAGGGGGTTCTCTCAGGAAAAATGCTGCTCCAGTTGTCAGGAAAAACCTGTCTCACGACGGCCCAGTTTCCAGTGAACAGTTCCCCAGACAGAGTAGAAGGGCTGATCTTACTTTGGACTGTAATGAAGGAATTCTTGACTCACGTTTGCAAGAAGTGAGAAGCGGATACTATGACCAGAACTAGAGGGGCCCTGCCTCCGGCCAGGTGGAGGAAAGGGACAACCGGGTTTACTGGACTGTGTGGATTCGATGGCCTGGCACATCAGAGCCACAGGATTATAAGGCTCTCGTAGACACTGGTGCACGGTGCACCCTAATGCCATCAAACTATAAAGGGGCAGAACCCATTTGTATTTCTGGAGTGACAGGGGGATCCCAAGAGTTAACTGTATTGGAGGCTGAAGTGAGCCTAACCGGGAACGAGTGGCAGAAGCACCCCATTGTGACTGGCCCAGAGGCTCCATGCATCCTTGGCATAGACTACCTCAGGAGAGGGTATTTTAAGGACCCAAAAGGGTACCGGTGGGCTTTTGGTATAGCTGCCCTGGAGACGGAGGAAATTAAACAGCTGTCCACCTTGCCCGGTCTCTCAGAGGACCCTTCTGTTGTGGGGTTGTTGAGGGTTGAAGAACAACAAGTACCAATCGCTACCACAACAGTGCACCGGCGACAATACCGCACCAACCGAGACTCTCTGATCCCCATCCATGAGCTGATTCGTCGACTGGAGAGCCAAGGAGTGATCAGCAAGACTCGCTCACCCTTCAACAGTCCCATATGGCCAGTGTGAAAGTCCAATGGAGAGTGGAGACTAACAGTAGACTACCATGGCATGAACGAAGTGACGCCGCCACTGAGTGCTGCCGTGCCGGACATGCTAGAACTTCAATACGAACTGGAGTCAAAGTCAGCCAAGTGGTACGCCACAATTGACATTGCTAATGCCTTCTTCTCCATCCCTTTGGCAGCAGAGTGCAGGCCACAGTTTGCTTTCACTTGGAGGGGCGTCCAGTACACCTGGAACCGACTGCCCCAGGGGTGGAAACACAGCCCTACCATTTGCCATGGACTAATTCACACCACACTGGAACAGGGTGAGGCTCCAGAACACCTGCAATACATTGATGATATCATTGTGTGGGGCAACACAGCAGAAGAAGTTTTTGAGAAAGGGGAGAGAATAATTCAAATCCTTCTGAAAGCCGGTTTTGCCATAAAACAAAGTAAGGTCAAGGGACCTGCACAGGAGATCCAGTTTTTAGGAATAAAATGGCAAGACGGACGTCGTCAGATTCCAATGGATGTGATCAACAAAATAACAGCCATGTCCCCACCAACTAGCAAAAGGGAAACACAAGCTTTCTTAGGTGTTGTGGGTTTTTGGAGAATGCATATTCCAAATTACAGTCAGATCGTAAGCCCTCTCTATCAAGTGACCAGGAAGAAGAACGACTTCAGATGGGGCCCTGAGCAACAACAAGCCTTTGAACAAATTAAACAGGAGATAGTTCATGCAGTAGCCCTTGGGCCAGTCCGGGCAGGACAAGATGTGAAGAACGTGCTCTACACCGCAGCCGGGGAGAATGGTCCTACCTGGAGCCTCTGGCAGAAAGCACCAGGGGAGACTCGAGGTCGACCCTTAGGGTTCTGGAGTCGGGGATACAGAGGATCCGAGGCCCGCTACACTCCAACTGAGAAGGAGATATTGGCAGCATATGAAGGGGTTCGAGCTGCTTCCGAAGTGGTTGGTACTGAAGCACAGCTCCTCCTGGCACCCCGACTGCCGGTGCTGGGCTGGATGTTCAAAGGGAGGGTCCCCTCTACACATCATGCAACTGATGCTACGTGGAGTAAGTGGGTCGCACTGATCACACAACGGGCCCGAATAGGAAACCCCAGTCGCCCAGGAATCTTGGAGGTGATCACGAACTGGCCAGAAGGCAAAGATTTTGGAATATCCCCAGAGGAGGAGGTGACACGTGCTGAAGAAGCCCCACTGTATAATAAACTACCAGAAAACGAGAAGCAATATGCCCTGTTCACTGATGGGTCCTGTCGCCTTGTGGGAAAGCATCGGAGGTGGAAAGCTGCTGTATGGAGTCCTATACGCCAAGTTGCAGAAACTGCTGAAGGAGAAGGTGAATCGAGCCAGTTTGCAGAGGTGAAAGCCATCCAGCTGGCCTTGGACATTGCTGAACGAGAAAAATGGCCCGTCCTTTATCTCTATACTGACTCATGGATGGTGGCAAATGCCCTGTGGGTGTGGTTGCAGCAGTGGAAGCAGAACAACTGGCAGCGCAGAAGCAAACCCATCTGGGCTGCCGCGTTGTGGCAAGATATTGCTGCCCGGGTAGAGAACCTGGTTGTAAAAGTACGTCACGTAGATGCTCACGTACCCAAGAGTCGGGCCACTGAAGAACACCAAAACAACCAGCAGGTGGACCAGGCTGCTAAGATTGAAGTGGCCCAGGTGGATTTGGACTGGCAACATAAGGGTGAATTATTTATAGCTCGGTGGGCCCATGATGCCTCAGGCCATCAAGGAAGAGATGCAACATATAGATGGGCTCGTGATCGAGGGGTGGACTTAACCATGGACGCTATTGCACAGGTTATCCATGAATGTGAAACGTGCGCTGCAATCAAACAAGCCAAGCGAGTAAAGCCTCTTTGGTATGGAGGACGATGGTTGAAATACAAATATGGGGAGGCCTGGCAGATTGATTATATCACACTCCCACGAACCCGGCACGGCAAACGCTATGTGCTCACCATGGTGGAAGCAACCACCGGCTGGCTAGAAACATACCCTGTGCCCCATGCCACTGCCCGGAACACCATCCTGGGCCTTGAAAAGCAAGTCCTATGGCGACATGGCACCCCAGAAAGAATTGAGTCAGACAATGGGACTCACTTCCGAAACACCCTCATAGACACCTGGGCCAAAGAGCACGGCATTGAGTGGATCTATCACATCCCCTACCACGCACCAGCCTCCGGGAAAATCGAACGATACAACGGGCTGCTAAAGACAACACTGAGGGCAATGGGTGGTGGGACATTCAAGCATTGGGATACACATTTAGCAAAAGCCACCTGGTTAGTCAACACTAGGGGGTCTGTTAATCGAGCTGGCCCTGCCCAATCAAGACTCTTACGTACTGTAGATGGAGATAAAGTCCCTGTCGTGCACATAAGAAATATGCTGGGGAAGACAGTCTGGGTTACTCCTGCCTCTGGCAAGGGAAAACCCATCCGTGGGATTGCTTTTGCTCAAGGACCTGGGTACACTTGGTGGGTGATGCGAAAGGATGGGGAAGTCCGGTGTGTACCTCAAGGGGATTTGATTTTGGGTGAAAATAGCCAATGAATTGAATTTTATGATGTCAATTGTTATATGATATTGTATATCATTATTTCTATGGTTGCTATCAATGGTGTAGCAGTGAAAATCACCCAGATTAATGAAGAATGAACTAACTCTAATGAAACCGAGCAAAGTGCAACGATGATAGAACTGGACGAGTGCAGCAGTACCGAAATGAGAACTGGCTTCAGGATGCAACAGCCCAACACCACACACCATACTTCTGGCCCTGAAAGACTGTTATGGCAGATGGAGCCCAAAGTTGTGGACTAAAAGAACTCAATGGACATTTATATATATTTATGTATATATATGTATGTATATGTATTATATGTATATATGTATGTATATGTATTATATATGTATATATATAAAAAAGATAGTGGTGATTAATTGAAAGGTATCGGAAAAATGTGAGACCTAAGCATAACGTAAATGGTATGGAATAAGGGGTGGATATTGTCCTAGTTTCGGCAGGGATAGGGTTAAATTTCTTCCTAGTGCTGTGTTTTGGATTTAGTATGAGGAGAATGTTGATAACACACCGATGTTTTCAGTTGTTGCTAAGTGCCCTCCTAGTCCAAGGACAGCTCCCGTGCCTACTGACTGAGCTAGGTACACAAGATGGGAGGGAACATAATCAGGACAGCCAGCCCAGCTAGCCAATGGGGTATTCCATACCATGTGACGTCATGCTCAGTATATGAACAGTAGGCGTGATCCAGGAAGTACCGATCGCTACTTGGTTATCGGTCAGCGCGGGTGGTGAGCAATTGCATTGTGTATCACTCATTTTGTATATTCTATCATTATTTATTATCATTATTCTCCCTTTTCTGTTCTATTAAACTGTCTTTATCTCAACCCACGAGTTTTTCTCACTCCTACCCTTCTGATTCTCTCCCCGTCCCACTGGGGGGGCGGGGGGAGTGAGTGAGCGGCTGCGTGGTATTTGGCTGCCTGCCAGGTTAATCCACGACAACCTTTCACCCATTGCTGGGAGATATTTTTATCAAATGCTCTTTAATTTTGCAACAAAGGGAGAGCAGAGCTAAAATCATTCTACACTGATGTAAACAAACATAGATCTTGCTGGATAAAAAGAATACATTTTGAAGTCACTTCAGTATCTTTAATTGCTATGTATTTATCAATTTATGTGGCCAAAATTCTGTTCTGTTTGTGGCATAATTAACCTAAATTGTGTTATAATGTGATATTAAACCAGACAATGTTTACAAAGCTGTAGCCATTACTTCCAATTTTCACATTACATCTAAGCAGGCTGTTCTAAATGAAATTCAGTTCCTCCCCCGACTTTTTGTTATGTTCTTATTCAAATGTGATATGTCTTGTCTACCTACGGTGTTAATTTCAGTCATAAAATTGGTTGAATCAAATACTTAAAACTGCCATAACTACATGAAAATCTGCTAAAACAAAACTTTCCTAATTAAGTAACTGCTACCTTGATATTTTTATGAACATCGAAAATTAATACAAGCTTCCTTTGCACAAGGACCATATAAGTAAGAGGAGTTTGACTGCTTTATATCAATAAACTAATTCGACTAGATTTGAAACTGAATAATCCAGATTTTATACTGAAAATCATTGTTACCACCAACAAATACAAATTCCAGACAGATTCAAACCTTCCTTTACTTGCACTTAGTGAAAGTTATATGCAGGCAAGGCACACTATATAGAGATGTATAATTATAAACATCATTTTTTGGTCTACATCTTCAAAATAACACAGGTGCAAGAGTTTAGATCTACAGTCACTGGCAAACATGGTCTGGAGACCGTGTTGCAACCTCCCTCTGCTTCTCTTCCTTCACATATTTTGTTTAACGTGCTCTTTGCAGAAGGAGCAGTGAGTTTCATTTATTATGCAGGTTGGTTACAGGGCATGTATTATTTTAAGTCAATACCTGGATGAGTAGGATTGGCAAAACTCAGAAGACCATGAATGTCCTGGTCTCATTTATTTCCGAGAACCCTTGTTTGCTGTGCATCTTCCACATAGATACCTGCTGTCAGTGAGATAATTGGCTGGCTGAGATTTGTCATCCATCTGAAAGCATGATTTTGCTAAGTACCTCTCTTACCTGCTCATGCCATGGGAAAGGAGTGTGGTGATCCAGTCTCCTGAGATGGTGAAGCTATTGCTTGCCTCATGAACAGCAGAAGGAACAGAAGTGCACTGAACTCATCACAGAGGAATCCCATATTTCCTTTTCTTGCTTCATCCACTTTCTCCTGCATTAGGAACTGGCACCTTTTTGAAGGGACTCCATCAAAGAAACCACTGCAACCTTTCTGATAATTAGAACAAGTGGAGAATTAGAATCATAGAATCATTAAGGTTGGAAAAGACCTCTAAGATCATCGAGTCCAACCATCAACTCAACACCACCATGCCCACTACACCATGTCCCTAAGGGCCTCATCTACACGTCTTTTAAATACTTCCAGGGATGGTGACTCCACCACTTCCCTGGGCAGCCTGTTCCAAGGCCTGACCACTCTTCCAGTAAAGAAATTTCTCCTAATGTCCAATCTAAACCTACCTTGGCGCAACTTGAGGCCATTTCCTCTCGTCCTATCGCTTGTTTACTTGGCAGAAGAGACCAACACCCACCTCGCTACAACCTCCTTCCAGGTAGTTGTAGAGAGCGATAAGGTCTCCCCTCAGCCTCCTTTTCTCCAGACTAAACAGTCCCAGTTCCCTCAGCCACTCCTCATAAGACTTGTGTTCCAGACCCTTCACCAGCTTCGTTGCCCTTCTCTGGACATGCTCCAGCACCTCCATGTCCTTCTTGTAGTGAGGGGCCCAAAACGGAACACAGTATTCGAGGTGCGGCCTCACCAGTGCCGAGTACAGGAGCACGATCGCTTCCCTAGTCCTGCTGGCCACACTATTTCTGATACAGGCCAGGATGCCGTTGGCCTTCTTGGCCACCTGGGCACACTGCCGGCTCATGTTCAGCCGGCTGTCAACCAGCACCCCCAGGTCCTTTTCCTCTGGGCAGCTTTCCAGCCACTGTTCCCCAAGCCTGTAACGTTGCATGGGGTTGTTGTGGACCAAGTGCAGGACCCGGCACTTGGCCTTGTTAAGCCTCATACAATTGGCCTCAGCCCATCGATCCAGCCTATCCAGGTCCCTCTGCAGAGCCTTCCTACCCTCGAGCAGATCAACACTCCCGCCCAACTTGGTGTCGCCTGCAAACTTACTGAGGGAGCACTCGATCCCCTCGTCCAGATCATTGATAAAGATATTGAACAAGACCGGCCCCAAAACTGAGCCCTGGGGAACACCGCTTGTGACCGGCCGCCAACTGGATTTAACTCCATTCACCACAACTCTCTGGGCTCGGCCGTCCAGCCAGTTTTTTACCCAGCAAAGAGTGTACCTGTCTAAGCTGTGAGCCACCAGCTTCTCTAGGAGAATGCTGTGGGAGACAGTGTGAAAGGCTTTACTGAAGTCCAGGTAGACCACATCCACAGCCTTTCCCTCATCCACGAGGCGGGTCACCTGGTCATAGAAGGAGATCAGGTTGGTCAAGCAGGACCTGCCTTCCATGAACCCGTGCTGGCTGGGCCTGATCCCCTGGTTGTCCTGCACATGGCTTGTGAGCGCCCTCAAGACGAACCGCTCCGTAATCTTCCCCGGCATGGCACCGAGGTCAGGCTGACCGGCCTGTAGTTCCCCGGATCCTCCTTCCGGCCCTTCTTGTAGATGGGCGTCACATTGGCAAGCCTCCAGTCGTCCGGGACCTCCCCTGTTATCCAGGACTGCTGATACATGATGGAGAGTGGCTTGGCAAGCTCCTCCGCCAGCTCCCTCAGTACCCTCGGGTGGATCCCATCCGGCCCCATAGACTTGTGAGCGTCCAGGTGGCGTAGCAGGTCATTACCTTCTTCCTCTTGGATTATGGGGGGTTTATCCTGCTCGCTGTCTCTGTCTTCCAGCTCAGGGGGCTGAATACCCTGAGGATAACTGGTCTGACTATTAAAGACTGAGGCAAAGAAGGCATTAAGTACCTCAGCCTTATCCTTCAACTCAACTGCTCCCTGCTCCTAGCACCCCTCAATGGAGAGTGTAGATCAACTCCTGATGAAAAAGTATTCCCTTTGCTGCTCTCCAAGCAGTTGCTATTGAAGGGTTAAGGTGGCTGTAGGAGTTGAAAACCTTCGGAAATGGGAGCTTTGTGAAATACATAAAAGCTCATTAAAAGAGAAAAGGGAAAGTTAAGAAAGCATTAAAACTTGAAGTCATGAGATGCCACACGGAAGTGGTTTGCTCAGTCCTCACATTGTCCCCTTGTGTACACACATCATGAGATAAGACATAGTCCAGGATTCAAATAAATACTATACCTCCTTTGTAGCTTCCCCCGGTTCTCAAGATTTAAGGGCTGCTTTCATCTCTTACAGGAAGTTTTTGAAGCCCACAAGTGCTTTATCTGCTCAAACATCTCCTTTTAAGGCTAACAGGAGGGATGGAGAAGAGCTACTGTTAGAAATAATCAAAAGCAGGCAGCACACTCAGACAGATGCTGGACACACAGCCCACATTGCTGGTAGAATGTCCCGCTGAGGCAAAAAACAGAAATAAAAGCTGTCCTGTAAAGTAATACAAGATGATGCTTGTGTTGTGGTTTAACATGGCAGTCAGCCAAATACCACGCAGCCACTCACTCACTCCCCCCACCCCCAGTGGGACGGGGAGAGAATCGGAAGGGTAAGAGTGAGAAAAACTCATGGGTTGAGATAAAGACAGTTTAATAGAACAGGGAAAAAAAAGGGAAAATAATAATGATAATGATGAAATATACAAAATGAGTGATGCACAATGCAATTGCTCACCACCCGCGCTGACCGATAACCAAGTAGCGATCGGTACTTCCTGGATCACGCCTACCCTTCATATACTGAGCATGACGTCACATGGTATGGAATACCCCATTAGCCAGCTGGGCTGGCTGTCCTGATTATGTTCCCTCCCATCTTGTGTACCTAGCTCAGTCAGTAGGCACGGGAGCTGTCCTTGGACTAGGAGGGCACTTAGCAACAACTGAAAACATCAGTGTGTTATCAACATTCTCCTCATACTAAATCCAAAACACAGCACTAGGAAGAAATTTAACCCTATCCCAGACGAAACCAGGACAGTATCCACCCCTTATTCCATACCATTTACGTCGTGCTTAGGACTCACATCTTTTTTTAATACATTTCAATTAACCACCACTATCTTTCTTTATATATACACACATATATATATATGCACGCACAGATATCATTCCCTCGGTCTATGGACTATCCCTCTAAAATGTCCACTGAGTTCATTTAGTACATGACTTTGGGCTCCATCTGTTATAACAGTCTTTCAGGGCCGAAGAGATGGTGTGCGGTGCTGGGCCGTTGCATCCTGAAGCCAGTTCTCATTTCGGTACTGCTGCGCTCGTTCAGTTCTATCATCGTTGCACTTCGCTCGGTTTCATCGGAGTTAGTTCATTATTCACTAATCTGGGTGATTTTCACTGCTATACCACTGCTATATCATACAAATAATGATATACAATATCATGCAACAGTTGACATCAAAATTCAGTTCATTGGCTATTTTCACCCAAAATCAAATCCCCTTGAGGTACACACCGGACTTCCCCATCCTTTCGCATCACCCACCAAGTGCACCCAGGTCCTTGAGCAAAAGCAATCCCACGGATGGGTTTTCCCGTGCCAGAGGCAGGAGTAACCCAGACTGTCTTCCCCAGCATATTTCTCATATGCACGACAGGGACTTTATCTCCATCTACAGTACGTAAGGGTTATGATTGGGCAGGGCCAGCTCGATTGGCAGATCCCCTGGTATTGACTAACCAGGTGGCCTTTGCTAAATGTGTGTCTCAATGCTTGAATGTCCCACCACCCATTGCTCTCAGCGTAGTCTTTAGCAGTCCATTGTATCGTTCGATTTTCCCGGAGGCTGGTGCGTGGTAGGGGATGTGATAGACCCACTCAATGCCATGCTCTTTGGCCCAGGTGTCTATGAGGGTGTTTCGGAAGTGAGTCCCGTTGTCTGACTCAATTCTTTCTGGGGTGCCATGTCGCCACAGGACTTGCTTTTCAAGGCCCAGGATGGTGTTCCGGGCAGTGGCATGGGGCACAGGGTATGTTTCCAGCCATCCGGTGGTTGCTTCCACCATGGTGAGCACGTAGCGCTTGCCTTGGCGGGTTTGTGGGAGTGTGATATAATCAATCTGCCAGGCCTCCCCATATTTATATTTCAACCATCGTCCTCCATACCAAAGAGGCTTTACTCGCTTGGCTTGTTTGATTGCAGCGCACGTTTCACATTCATGGATAACCTGTGCAATAGCGTCCATGGTTAAGTCCACCCCTCGATCACGAGCCCATCTATATGTTGCATCTCTTCCTTGATGGCCTGACGCGTCATGGGCCCACCGAGCTATAAATAATTCACCCTTATGTTGCCAGTCCAGATCCACCTGGGCCACTTCAATCTTAGCAGCCTGGTCCACCTGCTGGTTATTTTGATGTTCCTCAGTGTGCTGCCTCTTGGGTACGTGAGCATCTACATGACGTACTTTTACAGTCAGGTTCTCTACCCGGGCAGCAATATCTTGCCACAATGTGGCAGCCCAGATGGGTTTACCTCTGCGCCTCCAGTTGTTCTGCTTCCACTGCTGCAACCACCCCCACAGGGCATTTGCCACCATCCATGAGTCAGTATAGAGATAAAGGACTGGCCATTTTTCTCTTTCAGCAATGTCCAAGGCCAGCTGGATGGCTTTCATCTCTGCAAACTGGCTCGATTCACCTTCTCCTTCAGCAGTTTCTGCAACTTGGCGTATAGGACTCCATACAGCAGCTTTCCATCTCCGATGTTTTCCCACAAGGCGACAGGACCCATCAGTGAACAGGGCATATTGCTTCTCATTTTCTGGTAGTTTATTATACAGTGGGGCTTCTTCAGCATGTGTCACCTCCTCCTCTGGGGATATGCCAAAATCTTTGCCTTCTGGCCAGTTCGTGATCACCTCCAAGATTCCAGAACCGACAGATTCCATTCCCCGACTCCAGAACCCTAAGGGTCGACCTCGAGTCTCCCCTGGTGCTTTCTGCCAGAGGCTCCAGGTAGGGCCATTCTCCCCAGCTGCGGTGTAGAGCACATTCTTCACATCTTGTCCTGCCCGGACTGGCCCAAGGGCTACTGCCTGAACTATCTCCTGTTTAATTTGTTCAAAGGCTTGTTGTTGCTCAGGGCCCCATTTGAAGTCGTTCTTCTTCCTGGTCACTTGATAGAGAGGGCTTACGATCTGACTGTAATTTGGAATATGCATTCTCCAAAAGCCCACAATATCATTCTCCAAAAGCCCACAACGCCTAAGAAAGCTTGTGTTTCCTTTTTGCTAGTTGGTTTCCTTTTTGCTAGTTGGTGGGGACATGGCTGTTATTTTGTTGATCACATCCATTGGGATCTGACGACGTCCATCTTGCCATTTTATTCCTAAAAACTGGATCTCCTGTGCAGGTCCCTTGACCTTACTTTGTTTTATGGCAAAGCCGGCCTTCAGAAGGATTTGAATTATTTTCTTCCCTTTCTCAAAAACTTCTTCTGCTGTGTTGCCCCATACGATGATGTCATCAATGTACTGCAGGTGTTCTGGAGCCTCACCCTCTTCCAGTGCGGTGTGGATTAGTCCATGGCAAATGGTAGGGCTGTGTTTCCACCTCTGGGGCAGTCGGTTCCAGGTGTACTGGACGCCCCTCCAAGTGAAAGCAAACTGTGGCCTGCACTCTGCCGCCAAAGGGATGGAGAAGAAGGCATTAGCAATGTCAATTGTGGCATACCACTTGGCTGCCTTCGACTCCAGTTCGTATTGAAGTTCTAGCATGTCCGGCATGGCAGCACTCAGTGGCGGCATGACTTCGTTCAGGCCACGGTAGTCTACTGTTAGTCTCCACTCTCCATTGGACTTTCACACTGGCCATATGGGACTGTTAAAGGGTGAGCGAGTCTTGCTGATCACTCCTTGGCTCTCCAGTCGACGAATCAGCTCATGGATGGGGATCAGGGAATCTCGGTTGGTGCGGTATTGCCGCCGGTGCACTGTTGTGGTAGCGATTGGTACTTGTTGTTCTTCAACCCTCAGCAACCCCACAACAGAAGGGTCCTCCGAGAGACCAGGCAAGGTGGACAGCTGTTTAATTTCCTCCGTCTCCAAGGCAGCTATACCAAAAGCCCACCGGTACCCTTTTGGGTCCTTGAAATACCCTCTCCTGAGGTAGTCTATGCCAAGGATGCACGGAGCCTCTGGGCCAGTCACAATGGGGTGCTTCTGCCACTCATTCCCGGTCAGGCTCACTTCGGCCTCCAATACAGTTAACTCTTGGGATCCCCCTGTCACTCCAGAAATACAAATGGGTTCTGCCCCTTTATAGCTTCATGGCATCAGGGTACACTGTGCACCGGTGTCTACTACAGCCTTATACTCCTGTGGGTCTGATGTGCCAGACCATCGAATCCACACAGTCCAGTAAACCCGGTTGTCCCTTTCCTCCACCTGGCTGGAGGCAGGGCCCCTCTAGTTCTGGTCATAGTATCCATCTCTCACTTCTTGCAAACGTGAGTCAAGAATTTCTTCATTGCAATTACAATCCAAAGTAAGATCAGCCCTTCTACTGTGTCTGGGGAACTGTTCACTGGAAACTGGACCGTCGTGAGACAGGTTTTTCCTGACAACTGGAGCAGCATTTTTCCTGGGAGAACCCCCTTTTGTGGTTGTTTTTCCTTGCAACTTACGTACACGTGCCTCTAGGATGAAGGTAGGTTTTCCATCCCACTGCCTCATGTCCTCTCCGTGGTCATGCAGGTAAAACCACAGGGTGCCCCGTGGTGTGTACTTTCTATATCGTCGCTCTTGAGGAGAAAAACGCTGACTCCTAATGGCTGAGATATTGGTCTGTACAGGTGGAGAATAGGACCTTTCGTCTTTGAGTTGCTGGACCTCCCGGGACAGTTTCTCCACAGCCGAGACAAGAGAGGAGGAGATAGTTTCTTCAAAATCCCGAAGTCTGTTAACCACCTTATCCACCGTTGGTGCTTCTTCCTCTTTCCAGCACAGTACTGCCAACGAACTGGCATACAATGCTGGTGCGCTCCGTACCAACTTCCGCCACATGGGTCGGGTGCACTGGACGTCATCTGGATCTTTGGGTGTTCGGGCGTCGTCCAGGTCACTATAAACCACCTCCAGCATGCCTAGTTCTCTCAGGTACTGGATACCTCTCTCCATAGTGGTCCATTTGCCTAGGCGATATATAACATCTTCCTTGAAGGGATACCTTTCCTTTACGCCTGACAGCAGTCGCCTCCAGAGGCTGAGGACCTGTGTCCCTTTTCCGATTGCTTTGTCAATACCCGCTTCCCTAGCAAGGGATCCCAGCTGTTTGGCCTCCTTCCCCTCTAATTCCAGGCTACTGGCCCCATTATCCCAGCATCGGAGCAGCCAGGTAACAATATGCTCGCCTGGATGACGGCTGAAATCTTTCCCCATATCTCGCAACTCACCCAGGGATAGGGATCGGGTGGTTTCCATCTCATTTATGAGTTCTTCCTCTTCCTCCTCCCCTCCTCGTGATGGCCCTGCTTTTCCATCATCCTTTTCTACACGACCTGACTTCCGCTTCCAAGATTTCTTCTTCTGTACAGGGGCGACGGATACCAGCGACGGTTGGTCCTCTGGTTCAGCTGTAGTACCCGTCGCGAGGGTTTGGGTAGCTGCAGTGCCTGTGGCGGGGGTTGGAGTATTTGTAGTGACTGTAGCCGGGGTTTGAGTGGCTGCAGTGCCTGTCGCACTGGTTGGAGTAACTGCAGTGACTGTTGGCGGAGTTTGAGTAGCTGCAGTGCCTGTTGCGGGGGTTGGAGTAACTGTAGTGATTGTTGCCGGGGTCTGAGTAGCCATAGTGGTTGTTGTGGGGGTTGAAGTAGCCACGGTGGTTGTCGTGCGGGTTGAAGTAGCTACAGTGCCTGTCATGGGGGTTTGAGTAGTCACCGTGTCTGTTGCCGGGGTTGATCTCTGGACAGTATTCCTGAATAGTTGTTTAACTCTAAACAAGGCCTGAACCACATTCAGGAGACATAGCAATATGATCATGCTTGTTTGAACATCCCAAGGATATTGAAAATTCTCAGGGAATATTGTGGACGTCTTCATGAAGAGGATAGAAGAAAAAGGAGTTTCTGAAGATATGTAGGGGAAGGTGAACAAGTGGGAGAAAGTGTCCCATCCTGTCTCCCCACTAAATTCATCCTCTGAGGTGAAGACGTAAGAAGTGTAATTATTAATAGTTTCCAAAAGATAGCTCCTGAAGAACAGGAATGATGGCAGTGCTGAGTACAGGCTCGTGACCAATAATTTTATCATGACATAAACCACTGTCACACAGTATAGCAAAGCAATGACCTTAATCCATTTCCCAGAGATGACCAACCCCACATAAAAACTGATAATCAGCAGTATAGACAGCCAGTAAGGTGCTACATACCAAAACTGCAAGAACAGATCTAAAAACTCTGAGAGCAAATAAATCAACATTGTGAACATCGAGTACTAAACTGATATAATGAATGCTTATAACAAATTTGTTTTAACCCGTTCGGGTCAGATGTGTCGTTATCTCAACCCTTCGTGCCCCACGTTGGGCGCCAAAAAGGACTGTCGTGGTTTAACCTGGCAGGCAGCCAAATACCACGCAGCCGCTCACTCACTCCCCCCGCCCCCCCAGTGGGACGGGGAGAGAATCGGAAGGGTAAGAGTGAGAAAAACTCGTGGGTTGAGATAAAGACAGTTTAATAGAACAGGGAAAAAAAAGGGAAAATAATAATGATAATGATAAAATATACAAAATGAGTGATGCACAATGCAATTGCTCACCACCCGCACTGATCGATAACCAAGTAGCGATCGGTACTTCCTGGATCACGCCTACCCTTCATATACTGAGCATGACGTCACATGGTATGGAATACCCCATTAGCCAGCTGGGCTGGCTGTCCTGATTATGTTCCCTCCCATCTTGTGTACCTAGCTCAGTCAGTAGGCACGGGAGCTGTCCTTGGACTAGGAGGGCACTTAGCAACAACTGAAAACATCAGTGTGTTATCAACATTCTCCTCATACTAAATCCAAAACACAGCACTAGGAAGAAATTTAACCCTATCCCAGACGAAACCAGGACAGCTTGCCAAGCAGCTTCTGCCACTTAAGAGTGGTAAGCCATAAAGCAGGCACTGTTTAGTAGAGGATGGTTCTACTTCATCCTTAGCTAGTAGAAACTGGGATAAATCCATTGACTTCAAAAGAACTAAATCCATTTGCAATGGCTTAAAATTTGGTTTATTGTTATTTTCTCTTTTGTCTGTTCAAAAATCATTTTGGCTGAAGTAAACAAGTTGATTTTTAGCAAAATTACCATAAGAGAACAATGGAAACATGATTAATGTCTTTATAAAACTGCTTTGAAAAGTCCATTTCTCATGGAGGTCACGTTTAAGATTTTTCAGAGCTTTGCCTTCTAATTTCATTAAAGTAGTGTTACAATGCAGCATCAGCTGTGACTCAGTGAAAAGATGAGGTGTCTTTTTTAATATGGTATTTAGACATTTGAATTCATTTTTCAGAAAACAAGGCCCCCCTCTTAAAAATTAAAATTGCAATTTGGTAGGTTTTGTTTTGTTCCAACCTAACAGGAAAACTGAAAAGAAAAAAGAAAAAAAAAAAAAAGAAAGATTGGCCTTCAATGGAAACTAGAAGCCTAAAGACTTACTTCCATGTTACCAGGTGTTATTATCCTGACTGGAAAATTTAGGATTCTAGTGTGGGAAATGTTGCAGATGATAATTAGAATCAATTCTGTATTTTACAATATTCAGTCTTAGTGCAAGTTGCCAGAAAATCATCACTGGGCAGATACTTATCTTCTGGCATGTTTCAGGACCTCAGAAGCACAGCAAGCTCACTACCCTGGACTTCAGGAGAGCAGACTTTGGCCTCTTCAGGGAGCTGCTTGGTAGAGTGCCATGGGACAAAGCCCTGGAGGGAAGAGGGGCCCCAGAAAGCTGGCTAATATTCAAGCATCACCTCCTCCAAGCTCAGGAGCAATGCATCCCAACAAAGAGGAAGTCAGGCAAAAACACCAGGAGGCCTGCATGGATGAACAAGGAGCTCCTGGACACACTCAAACACAGAAAGGAAGCCTACAGAGGGTGGAAGCAAGGACAGGTAGCCTGGGAGGAACACAGAGAAATTGTCCGAGCAGCCAGGGATCAGGTTAGGAAAGATAAAGCCCTGATAGATTTAAATCTGGCCAGGGACGTCAAGGGCAACAAGAAAAGCTTCTATAGGTACGTCGGGGATAAAAGGAAGACTAGGGAAAATGTGGGGCCTCTCTGGAACGAAACGGGACACCTGGTTACCCAGGATACGGAGAAGGCTGAGGTACTCAATGATGTTTTTGCCTCAGTCTTCACTGGCAAGTACTTGAGCCTCATGGCCCAAGCTGCAGAAGGCAAAGGCAAAGGCAGGGACTGGGAGAATGAAGAGCCACCCACTGTAGGAGAAGACCAGGTTCGAGACCATCTAAGTGTGGAGGGATTTTTATTAAATAACGGTCATCCTATGAACATTCCAAGCACTGAGGATTTGTTAGTAATAGTATAAGGCTGCTAAAGAGCAATTGTAGTTTTAGAGTCTCTGAAGTGATAGTAGAGTAGGAAAAACAGGCTGAGGAATGTAAATATCAGTAGATTATGTAACGGAATGCAGGCGCAGGAAGCGTTCGCGTGGACACCTGCTTTTGACCAATCTGTGTATGTTAAGATTCGTGTGCTTGCTGACTGTAAACCAATAGAGGATTCGTAGGTGCGTGTGTTACTGTGGCTAGCTTATAAAAAGTAGCACAATATCTTGAAATAAAGGAGAATGACCATACCCACATTGGGACTCCTCATTACTCCGGGAACGCGCTCCTATTCCGACCCATGGTCACTCCAACATCTGGTAGCAGAGGATGCGGAAACGTGCTGGGCTCATAACCCAGAGGTCTGGTAGCAGAGACTACAATTCTTCGAGACTGCGGTAAGCGCAGCGAGAGAAGGGGAGTGGGAAACCAGCGACTGGGAGTTGTACTATTCTATTGCTCAAACAGATAGAATAGATATCCGTGCAGAGTGGCCAACTGCCTCCCAGAGGGTGCGCTGCTATTATGGAGAATGAGGCAGCAGCTGCGTTGCTCGTAGGACTACTCTCTAAGAGAGGGATCGAGACAACGGTGAAACAGCTTATCAAGCTAATTAAGTTAGGACAACGTTTGGGACATTTTAAAGACACTCACACGTTGTTTTCTGTGCTTGAATGGCGGGAGCTGGGAGAACTAATGTGGCAGAAGCTTACTGGAGGTGATAAAAAATTTGAGAAGGACATTAAGTCTGTGTCAGACTTGTGGGGAGACGTACTAGACACTTTAAAAGCTATGAAAGCTGAACGGGAGGTGGCGTGTGCGGCTGTTCAGATGCTGGCTCCGGACCCCATGCCGGAACAGTCTAAGAGCATGGAATCCAAGGCGGGACCTTTCGCGCGATTTTTTGGGCTGCCTGCTGTGAAGGGTATGACGGGGTCCACCTGTAAGACTGTTGCCGAATTGCGCAATAGAGTTGAGCGGGACTTAAAAACGCCCGACAGTCTATGTTCGCCATCTTGCCCGACAATATCATCTGCGCCACAGCAGCCGGAAGTTGCCGGAGCTAAAGCGGAGCAGCAGTGTGAGGCGAAAGCGGAAGAGCAACCGCTGGGCATGAAGGGGGAGGAGTGGCCAGCTCCACCCACCCCCCCGATTCCAGGCGGGGAAACGTGCCGCCCTCCTCCCACCGCCCCTCCTCTCTACCCCCCCTTGCCACTCTCCGATGATTCCTCCGGTGCTGCCACACCGCCATCTAGCGGAAAAGAGAAAAATTCAACAGACAGTATTAATCAGCTGTTAAAAGAGGTTGTGCAACAACTAAAGGACTTGACTACACAGACTCAGCAAAAAGGAGAACCTTGGTCAACCGCCGGTTCGAGAGACAACTTGCCACCCTGTTTCTCCGGACCTACCGCGGCTACCCATCCTGGCCGATGGAGTGGAGTTGTTCGGGATGCTATTTTGGATGGACAGTGGGGAGTTGTATCCAACATTGGCCCCATGGCTTTTCCGGTGGTACAGCAAAACGGTCAAGGAAAATGGGAACCGCATGATTGGAAGATTCTACAACAAGCCAAAAATACTATATCGCAGTATGGTGTTAAATCGGAAGCCTCGCGACAAATTGTTATTTGGATTTTTTCTGCTGATTTGATGTGTCCCCATGATTGTCAAAGTCTGATGAGACTTCTGTTGACACCTACGCAGTTTTTGTTATGGGGATCGTCATGGTCTCAGAGGGCAGTGAATGCTGCTGCCCAACATCAGCAGCCAGGGGATCCATTATATGGGGTCACAGCAGAAATGCTCATTGGTGGGGGACGTTATGCGGATATAAATGTCCAACTAACTTTTCCTGTCAATATGTTACAGTTATCTTCTAAGCTTGCTTTAGATGCGTTTCTTTCCTTACCAGGATCGGAAGGCCCTTCTTTCAGCTCGGTGACGCAAGGTGCAACTGAGAAGTATAGCAACTTTATTGATAGGCTTTGGGATGCAGTAATGAACCACCCAGATTTGGGAGAGAACAATAAACAACAAATGTTTAGAATTTTGGCCTTTGATAACGCAAATAACACTACCGGGGCCATTCTAGCCAGTCTGCCCAAAGGGGCAGGAGTGGAAGAAATGCTTTCTCGGGTGGAAAGAGCAGGAGTTCAACAACAAAATGAGTCGATGGCAGCTGTGCTGCAAAGTGCTGTCAAAGAAGTAGTACAACCATTGGCAGCTGTTGTTAGGCGAAAACACTCTCCAGGAATAGTTCAGCCCTTTAAAGGCATCTGCTATCGTTGCGGGGAACAGGGGCATAGCAAGCGAAATTGTCGTGCTCCCGTATGGTGTGATAGGTGTCAAAAAAATACCCATGCTACTAAGGCCTGTTCGGGAAACTTCAAATTGAGCGCGAGGAGAGGCCGCGTGCAGAAACAAATGCCCCCTCAGAACAGCAGCAGCAATCAGGGTTTTTACTAAAACACTCGGCTGCCACCAAAGGAAGTTTGGGAGTCGACCTGGAAACAACAATAGATTTCACTTTAACCAATACAGAAGTGTGCAAAATCCCTAGCAATGCAGTAGGGCCTTTAGTAGCTGATAGTAATAGGATAGGTGGAATCCTTTTAGGTCGATCTTCTGCAGGAATAAAAGGATTGATCGTAATTCCTGGAGTCATTGATGCAGACTATACTGGTCAAATTCATATTATGGCCTATACAATTAGTCCTCCTCTCTTCATCCCAAAGGGCAGTCGGATAGCCCAGATATTAGCTTTTAAAAATCCTTTAAATCGATCAAACCAAGATTGGGAAGAACGTGGGTGTAAAGGATTTGGTTCTACTGGACCTGCTGTATGTTTCACTACAAAATTAGACCATCGCCCACTCGAAACTGTGACTTTGACTCAGGATAACCTTTCAATAAGAATCAATGCAATGTTAGACACTGGTGCCGACATAACTATTATAAATCGAGCAAATTGGCTGTTGCAGTGGGAAATAGAAACCCCAAAGGCATTAATTGCAGGAGTGGGAGGGAACTCAGCCCCATATATAAGTAGTAAACCGGTTCAAGTGAGTTTCCCAGAAGGCCAGAGGGCAACACTGAAGGTCCATGTTTTGTCACTCCCTGGAAATTTGGAAGCATTAATTGGACGTGATGTTCTCAGTCAGATCGGGGCAATGCTGACTACAAAGCATTTTTAGTCATGGGCACTGGGGAGCAATCGTCCAACCCACCGTTAACATGGATCTCCAATGACCCTGTTTGGGTTGACCAGTGGCCCATGACTAAAGAGCGATTGCAAATAACTAAACAACTGGTATCCGAACAACTTATAGAGGGACATATCAAACCATCTGTCAGTCCATGGAATACTCCTATTTTTGTCATCCCTAAGAAAAGTGGGAAGTGGCGTTTACTACATGATTTGCGGAAAATAAATGACCAAATGTTGCCTATGGGAGCCTTACAACCTGGAATGCCATCACCTAATATGTTACCTGAAAATTGGCACATACTTATAGTTGATTTAAAGGACTGCTTTTTCACAATCCCACTGCACCCTCAGGACACTCAGAGATTTGCCTTTTCCATACCCTCGATAAATAAAGCAGCACCAGCAGAGCGGTATGAGTGGGTGGTACTTCCACAAGGGATGAAAAACTCTCCTACATTGTGTCAATTATATGTCGCCTGGGCACTGCAACCAATAAGAGAAAAATGGCCTGAAACTATCATCTATCATTATATGGATGATATTTTGTGTTGTCAACAAGTTCCTTTTGAAGTGCATCATATACAACAATTAACAACCATGCTAGCAGACAAGGGACTTGTAATTGCACCAGAAAAGATCCAGAGGTCTCCACCTTGGAAATACCTAGGGTGGATCATTGAACAGGCAAAAATTCGTCCTCAAAAAATAGCACTAAAAACTCCTCTTAAAACATTGGCTGATGTGCAAACGGTCTTAGGCGACATCCAATGGGTTCGCAATTGCGCTGGCATTACCAATGCAGACATTAAACCACTAATTGAATTACTGCGTGGCACTCAGCCTGCAGCTGAAATTCATATGACGGACAAACATCATGTAGCCTTACAGCACATTATAAACAAACTTACTATAGCCTGGACTGCAAGAAGAATCCTTGAACTGCCACTTTCTTTGCTTATCTGTAACACCGAAGAATCACCTTTTGCCGTTATATGTCAATGGCAAAACAAGAAGGGGGAGATGAAGGGACAACAGGGAATGAACTCTGTGATTGCCATTGACAACAAGAGTAATGATAACTCGCCAAATTCTTCCCTTTTTCAAATTTTGGAATGGGTTTTCTTACGGGTACAACCACGTTTCAGTATACAAACTCGTCCTGAAGCCGTAGGGGAATTAATCCGAAAAGGGAGAACGCGAATTATAGAGCTGACAGGACAGGAACCAGCAGACATCAGTATTCCTGTTAACGCTGTAGATTTAGAATGGTGGATATGTCACATGCTGGCCATTCAAGAATCTCTGTTAGGATTTAGTGGAAAGGTGCATTCTCAGCAACCTCAAGGGAAATTGTGGCAGATTCTAAAACGAAATCAGTGGCTAGAAAAACCTAAAGTGATTGTTAGCCCGATACTCGAGGGGTTGACGGTATATACAGATGCGGGAAAACGTTCTAGACAAGCTGCATGCGTACGGTGGGAAACAGATCAATGGTGCAAAAAGATTTTGCAAGGGCAAGCTGGAGATACCTTACAGACTTTAGAATTAATGGCGGTGGTATGGGCATTAGGGAACTGGCCTGATCATCCTTTGAATGTGGTGACTGATTCTCTATATGTAGCTGGGCTTATACCAAGAATTCAAGACGTGCTGATTAGGGAAACAAATAATCCTCAGCTAGGGAAATTATTTATTCAATTAAGATCGACCATCTCCCAGCGAGTGGCTCCGTGTTGTGTTATTCATATCCGTAGCCATCAATGGGAGTTGGGTTTAGGACAAGGCAATCAGATAGCGGACAATCTTGTCAGTCCAGCGTGTCATGTACCACCTGTAGATAAATTTTTACAAGCTAGGCAGGGTCATGAAATATTTCATCAAAACTCAAAGGGTTTAAGAAGGCAATATGGGTTATCAGAAAACGAAGCTCGCTCTATCATACAGGCCTGTCCCAAGTGTGGAAATCATGGACCTGGAATAGGGCTGGGCGTTAATCCAAAAGGTCTCAAGGCTTTAGAGCTCTGGCAGACTGACGTCACTCACATTGCTGAATTTGGGCAGCTCAAATATGTACATGTCACTATAGATACCTTTTCTAAAGTAATATGGGCCACGGCTTTATCGGGTGAGAAGGCTCATCATGTGTGTAAGCACCTCCTTGCTTGCTTCGCGGTGTTGGGTGTGCCAGAACAACTGAAAACAGACAATGGCCCTGCTTACACCAGTCAGAAGTTGAGAACCTTTCTGATGAGATGGGGGGTCAAGCATATTACTGGCATCCCACACTCACCGACGGGGCAGAGCCTTGTAGAACGCACGCATCAGGTATTGAAGGACTATCTAGCAAAGCAAAAGGAGGAAGAAAAGGACCCGCAGATGAGACTGCATAAAGTCCTATTTACCCTAAATTATTTGTGTCTGATGGGAGACAGAGAAGAGCCATCGATTATAATACATCACCAAAACCTTAAGTTTAACTCTCATACAACGCTTCCGAAACTAAAAGTAATGTATCGAGATCCAATCACTGGCATGTGGCTGGGCCCAGTTTCGGTAATATTTAATGGGAGGGGATACATGTGTGTTTCCACAGATAAGGGACCAATATGGGTGCCTAGCCGAGCGGTGAAGCCTGCACTCTCACAAGAAGAGGTTACCTGGGCAAACAAAACAGATCAATCTGCGTTTTGTTTTGTCTCTTGCTACGGCAACTGAGCCTTTCAGAACCTGTTTGGTGTGCCTGGTTTCTGGGTAGAAGAGTTTATGTGTTGCATGAACCTATCCGATCATGGTGAGTCTACACATAAACAATTACAATGGTTAAAAAAACATGTAAGCATGATACCACAAAATCATGGCATTTTAGATGAATGGCTCATGAATATTTTTAGAGAGTTGCTGCAATGGCTGATAGCTCTGATAAAAGAAGGTTTGCGTATATTGATTATCATCTTAATATTGTGCGTATGCTTTTGTATTGCTTTTAGTTGTATAAAAAAGGCTGTATCGAAAGTAGTAAATCAGGCTTGGATTGTTCAAAAACAAAAAGGGGGAATTTGTGGAGGGATTTTTATTAAATAACGGTCATCCTATGAACATTCCAAGCACTGAGGATTTGTTAGTAATAGTATAAGGCTGCTAAAGAGCAATTGTAGTTTTAGAGTCTCTGAAGTGATAGTAGAGTAGGAAAAACAGGCTGAGGAATGTAAATATCGGTAGATTATGTAACGGAATGCAGGCGCAGGAAGCGTTCGCGTGGACACCTGCTTTTGACCAATCTGTGTATGTTAAGATTCGTGTGCTTGCTGACTGTAAACCAATAGAGGATTCGTAGGTGCGCGTGTTACTGTGGCTAGCTTATAAAAAGTAGCACAATATCTTGAAATAAAGGAGAATGACCATACCCACATTGGGACTCCTCATTACTCCGGGAACGCGCTCCTATTCCGACCCATGGTCACTCCAACATCTAAGGAACCTGAAGGTGCACAAGTCCATGGGACCCGATGAGATCCATTTGCGGGTCCTGAGGGAACTGGCGGATGAAGCTGCTAAGCCACTATCCATCATCTTTGAGAAGTCGTGGCAGTCCGGTGAAGTTCCCACTGACTGGAAAAGGGGAAACATAACCCCCATTTTTAAAAAGGGAAATAAGGAAGACCCAGGGAACTACAGGCCAGTCAGCCTCACCTCTGTGCCTGGGAAGATCATGGAACAGATCCTCCTGGAAGCTACGCTAAGGCACATGGAGGACAGGGAGGTGATTCGAGACAGCCAGCACGGCTTCACCATGGGCAAGTCCTGCCTGACCAACCTAATGGCCTTCTATGATGGAGTGACTACATCAGTGGACATGGGAAGGGCTACAGATGTCATCTATCTGGACCTCTGTAAGGCCTTTAACACAGTCCCCCACAATATCCTTCTCTCTAAACTGGAGAGGTATGGATTTGATGGGTGGACTGTCCGGTGGGTGAGGAATTGGTTGGATAGTCGCATCCAGAGGGTAGTGCTCAATGGCTCAATGTCCAGATGGAGATCGGTGACGAGTGGTGTCCCGCAAGGGTCCGTATTGGGACCGGTACTGTTTAATATCTTCATCAGTGACATAGACAGTGGGATTGAGCGCACCCTCAGCAAGTTTGCAGATGACACCAAGCTGAGTGGTGCGATCGACACGCCTGAGGGACAGGATGCCATCCAGAGGGACCTGGACAAGCTCGAGAAATGGGCCCGTGTGAACCTCATGAAGTTCAACAAGGCCAAGTGCAGGGTCCTGCACCTGGGTCGGGGCAACCACCGGTATCAATACAGGCTGGGGGATGAAGGGATTGAGAGCAGCCCTGCCGAGAAGGACTTGGGGATACTGGTGGACAAAAAGCTGGTCATGAGCCGGCAATGTGCGCTCGCAGCCCAGAAGGCCAACCGTATCCTGGGCTGCATCAAAAGAAGCGTGGCCAGCAGGTCAAGGGAGGTGATTCTGCCCCTCTACTCTGCTCTGGTGAGACCCCACCTGGAGTACTGCATCCAGCTCTGGAGCCCTCAGCGCAGGAAAGACATGGACCTGTTGGAGTGGGTCCAGAGGAAGGCCACAAAAATGATCAGGGGGATGGAACACCTCTCCTATGAAGAAAGGCTGAGAGAGCTGGGGTTATTCAGCCTGGAGAAGAGAAGGCTTCAGGGAGACCTTATTGTGGCTGTGGTGGTGCATTCATACCCCCCCTTTCTTCTCCGGGCCGCTTGTTGATCTCAGAAACAGAACAGAAATTTCCATGAAACCTCGGCCTTGGTGTATTGAAGTCTGGCAGTTGAGCGCTCCTTGACTGTATCAGAAACTCTGCATAGCTGAGGCTGGGAACATACTCCTACTGCCTGGCCCGGGTGTCCAGTAGAACAACACCGAAACCTTGAGAATTTTTTAGCAATTACCACCTGGGACTGTGGCCAGGATGGAAATTTACAGATGACTAAAGCCAACCATCTTGTGAACCTATAAACGGTGGTCCTAAGTGAGGCCCTTTGAGCTCTCCTGGACCGCAGCGGGCTGCACCCAGCATCTCCCTCTGAGTGGGAGGCCTCTCAGAGCTTGCGATCTTTCAGGCCTACGATATTCGGAGGACCACTGGGTCCTGGGTGAGTCCCTTTCGAAGCTCAAACATTTTGCCCGTTGAGAGGGAATGCCTAGACATTTGACGTGAATATTTCTTCACTGAAATCGAGGGGAATTTTTAACAGGTACCTTCTGTATATTTTTATATATATATATGTTTCTCTGTGTGTGTGAACTGATAGTAAGCATAATCTGTAATTAAGTTGTGATTGTAGTAGACTTACTAACTCACTTTGCAAATATTGAATAGTTAATGATTAAGCGTTACTAAAGTTTGTTAATGATTAGTTGATAATTAAGTGTTGCTAAATTGTGAATGAAACCTAGACTGTCCCTGAAATATAAACCCTTAGATGATTTTCCTTATATGTTTCACCCATGTAATAAGTAATAGAGTGAACCTTGCCATCGAATCCTATTAGGTCGCACCTTTATAAATCTCTATTAAAATCACTTTCTGCTAATTTCTTTGACGGTGATTCTTTAAGCGGCCTCTAAACCACTCACTCGCGACAAATTGGCGTAGTCGGCAGGATGGCAAGTAGTATCACTGATTACTTACAAAAACATGGAATAAATCCAAGTCTTAAATTCTCAGAAGAATGGGCTCGTAATAATTGGCATGATTGGGAAGCTGTGGAAAAACAACTAGAAGTAGCTAGGGGCCGTGTAGAAGATGGAAAAGGAAAAGGAATTCTTTGCAAAATGTTAGGCACCTGTTTGGAAGCTGCTTATCAATACAGAAAGAATAACAATAGAAGGGAGCAGGACCTGAAAGAAGAAATAGAAGGCAGAACGGAAGCTGAATTAATACTGTCCTTGAAAATCGAGCAGCTGCAAAAACAGTTACAGGAAGAAAAGGAGAAATCACAAAAGTTGGAAGAAAAGATCGAGATGATGCTTATGCGGGCTCCCAATCCCCCTGACATTGTACAGATTAGGAAATTAATTGTATCCCCTGAGGAATGGGATGGTGATATTTGCGGTGATCCTGATGACTATGATGAGGGAAATGATGACCCCTTGTTCCCCTTAGATTCCTCTGAATATGAGGCTAGACCCATCATTAAAGCAAAATATATTTTAATTCCAGTTGGTCCTCGACAACAATTGGTAAAATTTTTAATAGATACAGGAGCACAAATTTCAATATTAACACAACAAGATGCCAAGAAGCTGGGTATATGACCTGGATGGCAAAGAGTTAAAATCACTGGAGTGAACGGAGCAAGTGTTATGTGCCAAGCTGCAAAAGTTAATTTATGGCTTCCAGGTGAGAAGCCTATATCACCCACTCACTTTGCAATTAAAGATCACAATGAAAATATTTTAGGTTTCAATGTTTTGAACAGTCGAACCTGGCGTCTGCCGGACAGCAGCGTGTGGTCCTTCAGTTCAAATGTCGACCCTAAGCCTGATAAAAATCGGGAAATGATAGTGCTCGTACTCCGTGCAGCTCCTGCACTCCCTGATTCAAAAAACACTAACGTCCCGCAGTATCTGATTTCTTCTGCGGCACGAGCTGGAATCTCTGAAGTAATAGCAGATCTGGAAAAGCGGCATATTATTTCCAGAACCCACTCCCCATATAATTCACTGGTTTGGCCAGTGTGAAAACCAGACAGGAGGTGGCGATTAACAATTGATTATCGGCACTTAAATGCCAACACAGCTCCGCTAACAGCTGCCGTACCTAATATTGCAACTTTAACAGCCACATTACAAGCAGCCGCACACCCATGGGTGGCAGCATTAGATGTAAGGGATATGTTCTTTATGGTCCCTTTACAGGAAAAAGATAAAGAGAAATTTGCTTTTACTTGGGATGGCATACAATACACCTTTAACAGACTCCCACAGGGGTATAAACATTCACCCACAATCGCTCATGCTGCACTTGCTGAGCTTTTACAGTCTCACTTCCCCAGAATGTGAAACTGTACCAATATATAGATGATATTCTAATCGGAGGAGATTCCTCTGAAGAGGTAGGGGAAGCAGCAACAGCAGTGTGGCAAGTGTTACATAACGCAGAAATTGAAATTCCCCCTGAGAAATGTCAGGGACCAAGTAAAGAGGTAAAATTTTGGGGTACTTGGTGGATTGCAGGTAGTGCAACAATTCCACCAGACACCCTAAGTAAAATAGAACAATTGCAGATGCCCCAATCTAGAAAAGCATTACAACAGCTTATGGGTACTTTAGAATCATAGAATCATAGAATTATCATAGAATCATAGAATCATTAAGGTTGGAAAAGACCTCTAAGATCATCGTGTCCAACCGTCAACCCAACACACCATGTCCACTAAACCATGTCCCTAAGGGCCTCATCTACACGTCTTTTAAATACTTCCAGGGATGGTGACTCAACCACTTCCCTGGGCAGCCTGTTCCAAGGCCTGACCACTCTTTCAGTAAAGAAATTTCTCCTAATATCCAATCTAAACCTCCCTTGGCGCAACTTGAGACCATTTCCTCTCGTCCTATCGCTAGTTACTTGGCAGAAGAGACCAACACCCACCTCGCTACAACCTCCTTTCAGGTAGTTGTAGAGCGCGATGAGGTCTCCCCTCAGCCTCCTCTTCTCCAGGCTAAACAGTCCCAGTTCCCTCAGCCACTCCTCATAAGACTTGTGCTCCAGGCCCTTCACCAGCTTCATTGCCCTTCTCTGGACACGCTCCAGCACCTCCATGTCCTTCTTGTAGTGAGGGGCCCAAAACGGAACACAGGATTCGAGGTGCGGCCTCACCAGTGCCGAGTACAGGGGCACGATCACCTCCCTGCTCCTGCTGGCCACACTATTTCTAATACAGGCCAGGATGCCGTTGGCCTTCTTGGCCACCTGAGCACACTGCCGGCTCATGTTCAGCCGGCTGTCAACCAGCACCCCCAGGTCCTTTTCCTCTGGGCAGCTTTCCAGCCACTGTTCCCCAAGCCTGTAGCGTTGCATGGGGTTGTTGTGGACCAAGTGCAGGACCCAGCACTTGGCCTTGTTAAACCTCATACAGTTGGCCTCGGCCCATCGATCCAGCCTGTCCAGGTTGCTCTGCAGAGCCTTCCTACCCTCCAGCAGATCAACACTCCTGCCCAACTTGGTGTCGCTTGCAAACTTACTGAGGGAGCACTCGATCCCCTCGTCTAGATCATTGATAAAGATATTGAACAAGACTGGCCCCAAAACTGAGCCATGGGGAACACCGCTCGTGACCGGCCGCCAACTGGATTTAACTCCGTTGACCACAACTCTCTGGGCTCGGCCGTCCAGCCAGTTTTTTACCCAGCGAAGAGTGTACCTGTCTAGGCTGTGAGCCGCCAGCTTCTCTAGGAGAATGCTGTGGGAGACAGTGTCAAAGGCTTTACTGAAGTCCAGGTAGGATATTGGAGAAAACATGTACCTGGATTTTCTATCATTGCTCGCCCACTATATTCACTTTTACGAAAAGGAAAATCATGGGAATGGAATTCAGAACATGAAGAGGCAGTCAAAACTCTAATTCAGGAATTAAAAGCATATCAATCATTGGGACCAGTACACCCCCACGACCCTATTATAGCAGAATGGGTTTTTGCTGAACACGGTACTTACTGTAACCTGTTCCAAGCTGGCCCAGATGGACCAAAAAGACCTTTGATGTTCAGTTCGACTGCACTTAAAGAGACAGAACAGAGATATTCCGAGTGGGAAAAGGGACTTTTGTCCTTAGTCCGAGCAGTAAAACAAACTGAGAAAATACACCAGGAACAACCTGTACAAACCAGAGGTCCATTTAATTTATTAGAAGCAGTTCTGAAGGGGACTGCTCCCCCAGAAGGAATTGCCCAAAAGCCTACAATTAGGAAATGGTATGCTTATTTGACAGGAATTGCAGAAGAAATGAGATTAACTGAAGGACACACTAAACTCTCTAAATTACAGATGCCTATAAATGCAGACCCATTAGCATTACAACAACCTTTTAAACCCTCACCTATTTTAAATGCACCTCCCTTTACCGAGGGAACACCATCAGAAGATATTTGGTTTACTGATGCCTCAGCAAGGAGAATAGATGGCAGATGGCAATACAAGGCTGCTGCATTAAACATCAACACTGGCAAACAAATCATAGAAGAAGGTGAAGGTAGTGCACAAGTAGGAGAATTAAGGGCAATTGTTCTAGCAGCACAAAATGGAGCAAAAGTTATCTATGTCGACTCCTATGCCGTGTGGGCAGGTGCCACGCAGTGGCTTTGTCAGTGGGAAGTCCTGAACTGGGAAGTAAATAGATCTCCAGTTTGGAGATCTCAAGATTGGCAACTATTACTTAAAATAGCCAGAGACACTCCATTCAAGATGGGATGGGTGAAAGCTCATGCCAAAAATAATGAACCAGCCACAAACTGGAATCAAAAGGTAGATGAATTGGCAAAAATTAGAAAAATAAAAATAGGAAATTCCTTAAATTCTGAGTGGTATCGATTGGGAGAATGGCTACATCAAAAATTAGGTCATACAGGTAAAGAAGCACTTTATTTTGCTGCACAAAGTAGGGGTTGGCCCCTAGACAGGAAAACCTGTGAAATTATTCTTACAGAATGTCCTCAATATAGATTAAAATTACAAACGAATCACCCTGCTAAAGCACCACCCTTACATATCAGTCAGGGAAAGACTCTGTGGTCCACATGGCAAATTGATTACATTGGGCCCCTAAAATCTTCTGCAGGATATCGATATATCCTCACAGGGGTAGAAGTAGTCTCCGGCTTGCTTATGGCAACTAAATGCCAAAAAGCTGATGGGAAAAACACAGTACGAGGACTATCTTCTTGGTTCTCTAGTCTACCTACTCCTGATGCTATCCAAAGTGATAATGGCTCACATTTCACAAATGGGGAAGTGCAAGAATGGGCAAAACAGAAAGAAATTCAATGGGTATTCCACTCCCCCTACTACCCCCAATCAAATGGGATGATAGAACGAGCTAATGGCTTATTAAAAAAGAGCCTTAAGCTACATGAAGTCCGGTGGGATACACGACTTTCCGAAGTACTCCATCAATTAAATAATCGATACGGACCCACTGGAAGCCCTGTGAGCTGAGCATTCTTTGTAAAAGCTAAATCTAATACCCCCCCTACTGATGAAAGAAAATGTCCGCTAACATTACAGCCAGGACAACCTGTTATGGTAAATTTACCACAAATTGGAACTGTGCCTATGACTTTAACTAAACCCCGTGGCCCACTGGCTTGGGAAGCTACTGATAGCAGTGGTGCAAAACATAGAATCAGCACTAGATGGATTTTTCCTTCTTTCTAAAAGGGGTAACCCGTTCGGCCTTCCCCATCAAAACGTCTTCTTTCTTTTTTTTTAACAGGAGAACATGAACCTATACCGATGGCAACAACAGCAGCAGCAGCATCTCCCCAACCCAATTTTATTTTTCCTTTTAGTCGAGATAAGTATAATCCTTTTAGTTCAGACACAAGATCCCTGAGACCATGCACTACTAAATTACACTGGAAATATGGGAACCCTACCAACAGAAAAGACAAACCTGAACCTTGCTATTTTAGTTATACATGGGAACGAGACATATTCAAAAGATGAATGGAGATGGGAGGCACTACACCAGAAAGAAATTAAGATATCTCACAATAATAATAACATTCATCAAATTTTATCACTTCAAGCCACACCAGGGGAAGAAATAAAAATAGGGTGCCGTGCAATCAATGGATGTACCCACAAAAAATCCACTAAAATTAAAATATACTACACCAATTTCTCTAAACCTAAAACCAATGAGAAATCTTGCTATAAAACACTAGAACCAGATTGTTGGTACAATTTCACTTTTACACAACCTGTAGTCACATTTTGCTTCTGGAGTAATAGTGGTGTAGAACTGTTGTTTGATTTTATGATTAGTGAACGAAAATTTGGAATTTGTGTACAACAGGGTGGCCGTGGGTTGATGCATACATACTTTTGAACATACCTACATCTGATCTAAATTTATCTGCAATAGTACTACACAATAACATCACCTTTCATAGGCAGGAATGGATTATTAAAGACGAAAATGAAAACCAACAAATTCCATCCTTAAAGGCAATCAAAGGAGACACCATTTCGATAGGATGCCGAATTGAAAATCATACTAAATGTATGACAGCAACCTTACACGTTTTTGTAAACAACATTGAAGGAAAATACAACATACATACTTGTCCTTTTAAACCAGAATGTTGGTATACTTTTACTATATCCCGTTCAGTACTCGTAAGGTGTCTTTGGACAAACCCTAACTCTCATTCCAGCTTAGGTTTTCAATTCAGGATTGATACCGCACAACCATATTCACCAACTCAGCCTCCTATCAAACTGTCTCCTCTCATTTAAAACATTGATCCCTATATAATCAAGAACATAGGACAACAGCAAGTGCTATTTAATCCATCGTGATCACTAAAACGAGTGGAGCTATCAATGCAAGTTGATATCTCTACAATTAAACCTGCTTGCTCACCATTCCTGAATACATCTTTTACAGGATGGTTAGCGTGGCTGCATGGACAAACCCTCACCTCTCCAAAACGATCAAGGAGAGATGTAACTGGCATCCTGGGAACGGGACTAGGAATATTGAACAGCATGGATGCTGAAGTTTTAGCAAACAAAATAAATTCGGCAACAAGTGATTTACATAAATTAGAACACCCATTATGATCTTCTTTGACAGCATTAGGAACGAGCCAGTGGCTTTTGGCTAATATATTGTCTACATGGGAAAGAATTAATGAAAAGGACCACCAACTAATCACAAATGCATTTGGCACAATTCAAAATAATATTTCTCTAGCTCTTAACTGCATCCAGGCTCAATTATGGATACAATCTACCGTGGCAGCTATTATAAGGGAAGGTGATGAGGGCACCTTACCCACTGAAATCCAAAAGGTAGTTTGGGATAGTGCAACTAAATTTGAAAAAGAATTTCAATCTTGGTGGCATCTAGTCAATTTTACTTATGACTCCACTGACAGCAAAGTCACAGCTTTTGTTTTGACAATACGCAGTGCTTCAGTATATATCATATACCCAATCATTGCGCTGGGATTAAATCACAATGGAACGGTACTCTACCCGTTAGAACATAGAGTATGGGCCCAAAAAAAAAAAAGGGAATAAATGGCAAACTATTGATGTTGATGCATGTGTTGTGCGAGAACAACAGGGATTTATTTGTGAAAGCAATACCATCAAAGCTCAAGACATTTGTCTTGACACTGAACAAAATGTTTGTAATTTTGAAATACATCCTGATGAAACCCCTGAAACTGTACTTATATATATTGGAAATGGATGTGTTTGCATGAGAACTCTTTGTGATTCTATATTTACAGATAACGTAATTGTGGAAACATCTAACCACTCAAATATCTGTGTGTGTAATTTTACTAAGATTATGGGATGCAACTTCAACTATTCAGCTCCTGTTACAACCCATCAGTTGCTACAATCAAGCTATACATCTTATCAAGATCTACTACCTACCCCCACTGGAATGAATCTTACATTAGTACGAAAACTGTTACAACATGATGACCTGAATCAATTGCTAAACCAGATTTGAAACAATGGACAAAGAACTCTGATTACGGTCCATCATGACGCAGAGAAGATACATCATGTCCTAGAAAAGGTGAAGAAGGATGGAGAACATCACTGGTGGGATGTTTTATTTGGATGGTCACCAACAGTAACAGGAACTTTGAGTTGGGTTTTACATCCCATGACAATTTTACTAATTTCTATTGTGCTATGCTTATTGTTGAACATTATTCTATGTGTTAAAGTGTGGAAAATAACTAAAAAAATGGCACTAATACCAAAACCTCCTCGCATATATCTGTCCTGGTTTCGGCTAGGATAGGGTTAAATTTCTTCCTAGTGCTGTGTTTTGGATTTAGTATGAGGAGAATGTTGATAACACACTGATGTTTTCAGTTGTTGCTAAGTGCCCTCCTAGTCCAAGGACAGCTCCCATGCCTACTGACTGAGCTAGGTACACAAGATGGGAGGGAACATAATCAGGACAGCCAGCCCAGCTGGCTAATGGGGTATTCCATACCATGGGACGTCGTGCTCAGTATATGAATGGTAGGCGTGATCCAGGAAGTACCGATCGCTACTTGGTTATCGGTTAGCGCGGGTGGTGAGCAATTGCATTGTGCATCACTCATTTTGTATATTCTATCATTATTTATTATTATTTTCCCTTTTCTTTTCTAATAAACTGTTTTTATCTCAGCCCACAAGTTTTTCTCACTCTTACCCTTCCGATTCTCTCCCCGTCCCACTGGTGGGGCGGGGGGAGTGAGTGAGCGGCTGCGTGGTATTTGGCTGCCTGACAGATTAAACCAGGACAATAACATTGCTTAATTGTACTTAATAAAACCTTAATAGTTAAGTACATTAATAATTAAGTATACAAACCAAAAATTTCCCTCAAATTAAAATTGGAATATGGCATTGATCTCTTTATAGGCACAGAGGCAAGAGGCGACCACACCGCCACTCTGTGATCAAGATGGATTGACTTTAGTCACGGGGTGGATTCTGGTGGTGCATTCATACCCACCCTTTCTTCCCTGGGCCGCTTGTTGATCTCAGAAATTTCCATGAAACCTCGGCCTTGGTGTATTGAAGTCTGACAGTTGAGTGCTCCTTGACTGTATCAGAAACTCTGCATAGCTGAGGCTGGGAACATACTCCTACTGCCTGGCCCACGTGTCCAGTAGAACACCACCGAAACCTAGAGAATTTTTTAGTAACTACCACCTGGGATTGTGGCCAGGATGGAAATTTACGGATGACTAAAGCCAACCATCTTGCGAACCTATAAACGGTGGTCCTAAGTGAGGCCCTTTGAGCTCTCCTGGACCGCAGCGGGCTGCACCCAGCATCTCCCTCTGAGTGGGAGGCCTCTCAGAGCTTGCGATCTTTCAGGCCTACGATATTCGGAGGACCACTGGGTCCTGGGTGAGTCCCTTTCGAAGCTCAAACATTTTGCCCGTTGAGAGGGAATGCCTAGACATTCGACGTGAATATTTCTTCACTGAAATCGAGGGGAATTTTTAACAGGTATACCTTCTGTATATTTTTTTATATATATATATATGTTTCTCTGTGTGTGTGAACTAATAGTAAGCATAATCTGTAATTAAGTTGTGATTGTAGTAGACTTACTAACTCACTTTGCAAATATTGAATTAGTTAATGATTAAGCGTTACTGAAGTTTGTAAATGATTAGTTGATAATTAAGTGTTGCTAAATTGTGAATGAAACCTAGACTGTCCCTGAAATATAGACCCTTAGATGATTTTCCTTTATATGTTTCACCCGTGTAATAAGTAATAGAGTGAACCTTGCCATCGAATCCTATTAGGTCGCACCTTTATAAATCTCTATTAAAATAACTTTCTGATAATTTCTTTGATGGTGATTCTTTAAGCGGCCTCTAAACCACTCATTCGCGACAGCGGCCCATCAGTACTTAAAGGTGGCTTATAAGAAAGATGGGGACAAACTTTTCAGCAGGGCCTGTTGCGACAGGACAAGGGGGAATGGTTTTAAACTAAAAGAGGGTAGATTTAGACTAGATATAAGGAAGAAATTTTTTACAGTGAGGGTGGTGAAACACTGGAACAGGTTGCCCAGAGAGGCAGTAGATGCCCCATCCCTGGAAACATTCAATGTCAGGTTGGACGGGGCTCTGAGCAACCTGATCTAGTGGAAGATATCCCTGCCCACGGCAGTGGGGTTGGACTAGATGACCTTTAAAGGTCCCTTCCAACCCAAGTATTCTATGATTCTAAGTCATGTTTAAAAATTGGCCCAGCAAACTGGACAGAAATACAAGCTACTCCATAGTGTCCAGCCAACAAGACTCTATATTATTTTGGAAGGACCTTTTTTCGTGATGAGGAAGGCACTGAGTCATTATGCTAAATAAGCAATCACTAATGACTTTCCAACACTTGGATGAGCTTATGATTCAGGAAGTTTTTTTAAAGACAGAAATTTTTACAGATCTCTTGCAGACAACGTGCTGTGCTCTGAAGCTCTCCCCTTGAGTCTAAGGGGAGGGGCACTGCAAAGCTACTTCGTGCCCCCTGTGGAGCAATGAAAGAATCCAGATGTTCAAAATATGCACTCACAAATGAGACACTCAGCATAAAAATGACCAGGTCAGACATACTAGTTCTCATTTGTGTGCAGACAATCACTGTACGCATATTGTATTAATTCATAGATGGGATGAAAAAAGAATGAGTGTAATTTTCCATGATCACCTCTGTATCACAGAATGTTAAATTTCTCTCCCTTATCCCTGCTCAGAGCCTGATAACTTGCACTTCAGTGACATATACCTTGTATATGTTAAAATACATGCCAGAAATGCAGTCTGTGCTTGAAGATAACAAGAAATGGAGTATTTATCACTTCCCTTGAAACGTTGCTCCAGCGATTAAACATTCTCACTGTTTAAAAGATGTATTCATCGTTTAAAAATGTGCCTAACTTCAGTTTACTTGCGTTCACCTCCCAGCCACTGTTTTTTATTACACCGTTCTCCTGGCTGTGTAGGAGGTTGGTGCAGCACTGGAATGGGTTTCCCTAGAGATTTTGTGGAATTGCCATCACATCTAGACAGAGCCACAGCTGATCTGACCTGGTGTTGAAGACAACCTTGCTTTGAACTGGAGGTAGGACTAGATGATCTCCAGAGGTCCCTTCCAACCAACATGCCTGTGATTAAGAAGTATTCAGTAACCAGTAGATCATTACAAGGAAAGAACAAATGCACAGCAAATAAATTTCAGTCTCTTTCTCCTCTAACTAAAAATCTCAGCCTTACTCTGATACTTCCTCATAAAGATCTTGCCAGAAGCTCAAACTGAGACCTAGCAACCTATTTCTCAGTCATCATGGACAAATATATCCACTTAAATTCAAAACACAGAGCTTTTTCCTCCTCCCACTCCAAACCTGAAGTACTCATCGACACATTTCCCAAGAATGATGGATTCTTTTTGTGGGGTACCTTTACTTAAGACCTTTTGTATCAATCTCTCATGCAAAAAAACCACATTTCACTGCTTCAGACAGTATGTTATCCCATTGCAAAAATATATTAGCCTGTCACATTGGTCATGCCAACTCTTCCTTTGTCCCCTTTCCCAGCTTTGTCTTTTGCTTCAAACATTTCTCTTTATCTGAGCTATATGCCCTCTTGTGTTTAGTTTATAAATTCCTGTAGAATAGAATAGTTCAGTTGGAAGGGACCTACAATGATCATCTAGTCCAACTGCCTGACCACTTCAGGGCTGACCAAAAGCTAAAGCATGTTAGTAAGGGCATTGTCCAAATGCCTCTTAAACACTGACAGGCTTGGGGCATCGACCACCTCTCTAGGAAACCTGTTCCAGTGTTTGACCACCCTCTCGGTGAGAAATGCTTCCTAATGTCAAGTCTAAACCTCCCCTGATGCAGCTTTGAACCATTCCCACACATCCTGTCACTGGATACCAGGGAGAAGAGACCAGCACCTCCCTCTCCACTTCCCCTCCTCAGGAAGCTGCAGAGAGCAATGAGGTCGCCCCTCAGCCTCCTTTTCTCCAAACTAGACAAACCCAGAGTCCTTAGCCACTCCTCATAGGACATGCCTTCCAGCCCTTTCACCAGCTTTGTTGCCCTCCTCTGGACACATTCAAGGACCTTAACATCCTTCTTCAATTGTGGGGCCCATAACTGCACACAACACTCAAGATGAGGCCGCACCAACACTGAATACAGAGGGATAATCATCTCTCTTGACTGGCTGGTTATACTGTGTTTGATGCACCCCAGGATGCGGTTTGCCCTCTTGGCTGCCAGGGCACACTGCTGACTCCTATTGAGCCTGCTGTCAGCCAGCACCCCCAGATCCCTTTCTGCAGGGCTGTTCTCCAGCCACTCCTCTCCCAATTTATACTTGCACCCGGCGTTACTCTGTCCCAGGTACAGAATACACCATTTGTTCTTGTGAAATTTCATCCCATTAATCATTGTCCAATGTTCCAATCTATCTAGATCCCTCAAGAGAGTCAACAGCACCTCCCAGTTTGGTATCATCAGCAAACTTGCTAAGGGTGCATTCAACTCCTGCATCCAGATCATTGATAAAAATATTGAACAGAACTGGCCCTAAGATTGAGCCCTGAGGAACACCGCTGGTGACCGGTCACCAGCCAGATGTAGCCCCATTCACTACAACCCTTTGAGCTCTGCCCTTCAGCCAGTTCTTCACCTAGCGCACTGTGTACCTGCTCATCTCACAGTTGGACAACTTGTCCAGAAGGATGCTGTGAGGGACAGTATCAAAAGCCTTACTAAAATCCAGAAAAACCACATCCACTGTCTTCCCTTCATCCACTAGGCGGGTGAGCTTATCATAGAAAGATATCAAATTAGTTAGACAGGTTCACAAAGGGAAAGTCCTATGTTGACCGTGCCCGATGATTACATTGTAGGTAGCATCCACCTTGTTTGTCACTGGTGCTATAAGACACAGCAGGTGATTTGTGGTTCGTGCTTCTGGTATTGCTGCACAAATAATAATAAAAGGATGAAGAATGAAAAGGCTGAATTTGCGACATGAATATAGTCCTGATTGACAAGTGATTGTGGTGATGCATTCATACCCACCCTTTCTTCCCTGAGCTGCTTGTTGATCTCAGAAATTTCCATGAAACCTCGGCCTTGGTGTATTGAAGTCTGGCAGTTGAGCGCTCCTTGACTGTATCAGAAACTCTGCATAGCTGAGGCTGGGAACATACTCCTACTGCCTGGCCCGGGTGTCCAGTAGAACAACACCAAAACCTTGAGAATTTTTTAGCAATTACCACCTGGGACTGTGGCCAGGATGGAAATTTACAGATGACTAAAGCCAACCATCTTGTGAACCTATAAACGGTGGTCCTAAGTGAGGCCCTTTGAGCTCTCCTGGACCGCAGCGGGCTGCACCCAGCATCTCCCTCTGAGTGGGACGCCTCTCAGAGCTCGCGATCTTTCGGGCCTGCGATATTCGGAGGACCGCTGGGTCCTGGGCTGAGTCCCTTTCGAAGCTCAACCCTTTCGCCGGTTGAGAGGGAATGCCTAGACATTTGATGTGAATATTTCTTCACTGAAATTGAGGGGAATTTTAAACAGGTACCTTCTGTATATTTTTTTATATATATATATATGTTTCTCTGTGTGTGTGAACTAATAGTAAGCATAATCTGTAATTAAGTTGTGATTGTAGTAGACTTACTAACTCACTTTGCAAATATTGAATTAGTTAATGATTAAGCGTTACTGAAGTTTGTAAATGATTAGTTGATAATTAAGTGTTGCTAAATTGTGAATGAAACCTAGACTGCTGCCAAACACATATAGTCCCTGAAAAATAAACCCTTAGATGATTTTCCTTTATATGTTTCATCCGTGTAATAAGTAATAGAGTGAACCTTGCCATCGAATTCTGTTAGGTTGCACCTTTATAAATCTCTATTAAAATCACTTTCTGCTAATTTCTTTGACGGTGATTCTTTAAGCGGCCTCTAAACCACTCATTCACAACAGTGTTCAAGGTGTTTTTGTTTTGGAGGGAACAACTTTGACTTTCAGATTGGGAAGTGTGCTGGTTTTGGCTGGGATAGAGTTATTTTCCTTCAGAGTAGCTAGTACAGGGCTATGTTCTGGATTTGTGCTGAAAACAATGTTGATAATACAGGGATGTTTTAGGTACTGCTGAGCAGTGCTTCTACAGAGTCAAGGCCTTTTCTGTTTCTCACTCCGCCCCTGCCAGCGAGTAGGCTGGGGGTGCACAAGAAGCTGGGAGGGGACACAGCTGGGACAGCTGACCCCAACTGCCCAAAGGGATATTCCATACCATATGACATCATGCTCAGCATATAAAGCTGGGGGAAGAAGAAGGAAGGGGGGGACGTTTGGAGTGATGGCGTTTGTCTTCCCAAGTTACTCTTACGCGTGATGGAGCCCTGCTTTCCTGGAGATGGCTGAACACCTGCCCGCCGATGGGAAGTAGTGAATGAATTCCTTGTTTTGTTTTGCTTGCATGCGCGGCTTTTGCTTTCCCTATTAAACTGTCTTTATCTCAACCCAGGAGTTTTCTCACTTTTACCCTTCTGATTCTCTCCCCCATCCCACCAGGGGGGAGTGAACAAGCAGCTTGGTGGTGCTTAGCTGCCAGCTGGGGTTAAACCACGACAGGAAGTCTTTTTCATCAAATCTTTACAAAGAAATCAAGAAGAAAAGAAATGTTTCTAAAGTGACCATTATAGGTAATAAACTCATTGTATGTAGGATATTTCAGAACTAGTCAAATATTTTTATTCTGTACACAACAAAGAAACTTGCAGCTGTTGAGATTTCTAGATGTCTGTGAGAAGAACTGCAATAACTTGAATATAATCAAGTTTGACCAAAGAGCAAATGACATAATGAAAGCTTTTTCAAGAAGAACTTGGGGGACTGTGGGAAGGGGGAAAGGAGATGATGTGCAGGTGAAACCACCCTTGCGATCCTCTGGGAGCAGCACACACGGGCAGAGCGAAGCCCAGGTGGTCAAGAGCAGGAGCCTGCAGTGTGGTTGGTCACCAGTGGGTGTCCCTCCAGGCCTTGGAGTTAGAGGGGACTTGGAAACATTTCAGATCAAGTCCTGGCTCCACCAAAAAGGATGGGAATACTGTCACTACTTCAGATGCAGCACTCTAATTCTGCAACACAATGTAGAGAACTTAAATAGAAATTTAAAATATTTGAGTATCTGACATTCTATTTTGAAAAGAGTTCCCAAGTTTAAAACTGATTGGGAAACTGAGCAAGATATTGAGAAACAGAATGAAGAGGTGAGATTCAGGGGAAGGAGAAGTTGCTCTGAAGACTCATTTGGGTCAGTGATGTCGTTCTGAAGTGAAAGGAATTTTTCATTTTGAAAGTCTCAAACTAAAACCTTTAGAAAACTGCAACCTTTAGAAACCCCACGTTTAAATTATGGCAAATTTGTGTGCTTCAGAAGTTACATCAAACCCAGTTTCTAGGCATGTTGTGCAGCTTTTCATCCAGATTTATGGGAGGAAAGCAATGGAATAGCATTATTCATGGAGTTCCTTAGCAGAATCTACACTTCCTTGAGAAAAACCAGTAGACCAAGTTCAGTCTTGATTACGTATATATTCACTAAGGTATATTGAACCTATGATGGCATACTGCATCCAAAGTATTTTTCTAGTAGTTTACTGCCTTTATTAGTAACTTTCTGCTCTTTTGCTTTCCTTCTCTCAGTACAGCAGTAGGAAAAGCATTTGAATTATTCTGTCTTGTTTCCTTGGGAAACTAAGGTAATGAGAACAAGCTACCTGTCCTGCCTCTCTTTCTCTAACAACTTCAGAACACTGTAGCCAATTTTAACCAAATTTAAAATTTACTGATACTTTGTAGGAGTCTCAATGAATGATCCTAGAGATATCATGAGAACTAAATGCTGAGTAAGAGAGACACCCTATTAGGAAAGCATGCAGCATGAGCTCAGCTGTCACTAGATATCAAAGAGATTCACGGGCCAAAGCTATTGGAAGCCAGAAAGTCACAGCACAACTTGTTTAGCTGTACCTGTCTGGTACTTCTCTTGTCTGGGGAGGAAGGAAAAGAATGGGGAAGTACTGAATGGAGGAGACAAGGATCACTAATAGCAGCAGTTATCAAACCTGAATAATTTTTAAATTTGAGGTAAAGCACTAAAAATCTTTTCATTTTTCATGGCTTTGACCAAAGAGTAAACAGTGTATTTTCAGTTGTTCATGTTTATATTTGTATGACCATTACATTAATGGACCCTAGAACTGATAGCATGGTTCAAGAGAGAAAAAAAGAAAGCATTTTCTGCTATGGCAGTTCCCTTGTGCAGGTAGGAGGCAGTTTTTCATTTTACATTGAAGCAAATTGTAGCCCACATACTGTTTAATCAACAGTCATGGCAAGCTTGGGTGGGGGAAGCAATGCAATCGTGCTTCATAGTATGAATAGCATTTGATGACACATTGCATAAACAGCCAGAAATAACATGAAAAAGGATGTTTCACAGAACAGATTGCATCATGAGCTCCAGCTACCAAGCTTAGGAGGCTGCAGTTCAACCCTTATCCATCTGCCTATGTTCCCTACACAAATCATGTGGTTTTGCCCTTTCTGTTTCTTTGGAAAATATCAAGAGATCTAGAGGCAAGAAATAAGTGGAAGTCTCTTGGCACCTGCCACTCTCAGCAGCAGCACAAGTACGTGCTAGGGGCAGACGTGTGGTGGGGAGCAATGATGCCCAAGTGGTGAAATTCTGCAGGGAGACAGGCTGCTCACCTGGTCGCAGGGACCATCTCTTCAGGGGAGGAAAAGCTCAGCACCTCCTCTGTCTGCCCTACTGCATCCAACCAGCATAGAATCGTAGAATCATTAAGGTTGGAAAAGACCTCTAAGATGGTCGAGTCCAACCGTCAACCCAACACCACCATGCCCACTACACCATGTCCCTAAGCGCCTCATCTACACGTCTTTTAAATACTTCCAGGGATGGTGACTCAACCACTTCCCTGGGCAGCCTGTTCCAAGGCCTGACCACTCTTTCAGTAAAGAAATTTCTCCTAATGTCCAATCTAAACCTCCCTTGGCGCAACTTGAGGCCATTTCCTCTCGTCCTATCGCTAGTTACTTGGGAGAAGAGACCAACACCCACCTCGCTACAACCTCCTTTCAGGTAGTTGTAGAGAGCGATAAGGTCTCCCCTCAGCCTCCTCTTATCCAGACTAAACAGTTCCAGTTCCCTCAGCCACTCCTCATAAGACTTGTGCTCCAGGCCCTTCACCAGCTTCGTTGCCCTTCTCTGGACACGCTCCAGCACCTCCATGTCCTTCTTGTAGTGAGGGGCCCAAAACGGAACACAGGATTCGAGGTGCGGCCTCACCAGTGCCGAGTACAGGAGCACGATCACCTCCCTACTCCTGCTGGCCACACTATTTCTGATACAGGCCAGGATGCCGTTGGCCTTCTTGGCCACCTGGGCACACTGCCGGCTCATGTTCAGACGGCTGTCAACCAGCACCCCCAGGTCCTTTTCCTCTGGGCAGCTTTCCAGCCACTCTTCCCCAAGCCTGTAGCGTTGCCTGAGGTTGTTGTGGCCCAAGTGCAGGACCCGGCACTTGGCCTTGTTGAATCTCATACAATTGGCCTCGGCCCATCGATCCAGCCTGTCCAGGTTGCTCTGCAGAGCCTTCCTACCCTCCAGCAGATCAACACTCCCGCCCAACTTGGTGTCGCCTGCAAACTTACTGAGGGAGCACTCGATCCCCTCATCCAGATCGTTGATAAAGATATTGAACAGGACCGGCCCCAAAACTGAGCCCTGGGAAACACCGCTCGTGACCGGCCGCCAACTGGATTTAACTCCGTTCACCACAACTCTCTGGGCCCAGCCATCCAGCCAGTTTTTTACCCAGCGAAGAGTGTACATGTCTAGGCCGTGAGCCGCCAGCTTCTCTAGGAGAATGCTGTGGGAGACAGTGTCAAAGGCTTTACTAAGTCCAGGTAGACCAGTAGACTCAATTGGGTTTTCTTTTAAAAAGTTAAATGTGTTTTAGTATTTTTTTTCCTATCCTGTCTTAAAGTATGGGGTGGGGGTTCTGCATGGTTTTTGTTCCTGCTCTTTTTATGTGATTTAAATAGCATAACACAATGTTGTTTGTTGTTTTTTTTTTTTGTTAAGATTCTCCCCCCTCCCCCATCAGGTGTCACAACATTCATAAGAAATGCCCAGATGGTGGCCAGGTAGAAGTCAGTCTGGAAAGTCACCCCTAACAGACATGTAGGTCATACTTAGATTTTCATATAAAGGTAATAAAGTAAGATTCAACTGAAGAAGTGATTGTCCATAGCTGCAGGTAAGCTCATAAGATAAATGACAAACTCAGTTTGTGGCAGAGGATATTTGATAATTTTAGTTGTTCTGCATCCCAGTACCCTAGTAGTTTTAACTACTAGGGTGGTTTATTTTCCTGTTACACATTTGGAAATGGCAGTCATTTTGGCAGCTATTGACACCTGAAAATGTAATACTGAGCAAGGTAGAACATAAAACCTTCATTTTACAGTTAAACAAATAGTAATTTTGTACTGCTTACATACAGCTACTTAAGTATTTGCAGCAATCATCAATTTTAGAGAGTTTTATATGGGAGATAACTCTGGACAATACCACACCTCCTTTGGTTTAGTCATTTGAACTCAACAAGCTGAAAGTCAGCTCTGCAGAAAAGGACCTGGTAGTCCTGGTGGACATGAAGGTGAACATGAGCAAGCAGTGTGCCCTTTGGGCAAAGAAAGCCAACAGCATCCTGGGCTGCATTAAGAGCATTGCAAGTTGAGGGAGGTGATCCTTCCCCTCTACTTGGCATTGGTGAGACACCTGGAGTGCTGTGTCCAGTTCTGGGCTCACCAGTACGAGAGAGACATGGACATACTGGACTGAGTCCAGTGGAGGGCCATGAAAAAGATTAAGGGCTTGGAGCATGTGCCATACAGGGAGAAGCAGAGAGCTGAGACTGTTTAGCTTGGAGAAGAGAAGGCTCGGGGTGGGGGGAAATCTTATCGGTGTGTATTAACGCCTAGTAGGATGGGGGAGGGAGTAAAGAAGGGGGAGTGAGACTCTTCTCGGGGTACCAGTGACAGGACAGGAGGCAACGAGCACAAAGTCAAATACATGAACATCCATGTAGACAAAAGAAGGTGGCCAAACACTGGAACAGGTTACCCATGGAGGGGGTGTAGTCTCCATCCTTGGAAATACTCAAAATCTGTCTGGACACGGCCCTGAGCAACATGATCTAGTTGATCCTGCTTTGAGCAGCGGGGCTGGACTGCACAATCTCCAGAGGTCCCTTCCAATCTCAACTCTTCTGTGATGCTGTGATTCATACATCTCCTTGTATTCCCCATATGGGAATAAGAGCCTCTTTAACAAGCTCACCTGTTTCACTGAGACTTAAATTGGATAATATATTTTAAACAGGTGTTTCATCTGTATGAATTCAACTTAGTCTTGATTTAAAAGGGGAGAACTGTTTGGATTCAAACAACTGGTAAAACTTTCCTTGGAAAAGTTACTACCCAATCAACTACACTAGAAGAGTCTGATGGCCAAAGTGTGCCTTGCCTCAGTGCTGCCCGGTTGACCTGATCAGTTAAATTAAAGCACTGACTCAGGGGAACATGAGGCTGTAAAGCAAGGCTATGACTTCCCGAGACAGCTTGGAAGACATGACTCAAAAATCAGTATAGCCTGCATTTATTGATAAAGATATTAATAGGGCCCCAACTGACAAAATGAAACCTAGACTATATTTTCTATCAGTTAAATGTATCAAAAAGTTCTTTATAGGGGCATTTTGTGGAAACATGTGTGCCATAACTACTGCCATTTCTATCCTGTCGGGGTTTAACCTGGCAGACAGCCAAATACCACACAGCCGCTCACTCACTCCCCCCAACCCCAGCAGGACAGGGAGAGAATCGGAAGGGTAAGAGTGAGAAAAACTCATGGGTTGAGATAAAGACAGTTTAATAGAACAGAAAAAAAGGGAAAATAATAATGATAATGATAAAATATACAAAATGAGCGATGCACAAAGCAATTGCTCACCACCCGCACTGACCGATAACCAAGTAGCGATCGGTATTTCCTGGATCACGCCTACCCTTCATATACTGAGCATGACGTCACATGGTATGGAATACCCCATTAGCCAGCTGGGCTGGCTGTCCTGATTATGTTCCCTCCCACCTTGTGTACGTAGCTCAGTCAGTAGGCACGGGAGCTGTCCTTGGACTAGGAGGGCACTTAGCAACAACTGAAAACATCAGTGTGTTATCAACATTCTCCTCATACTAAATCCAAAACACAGCACTAGGAAGAAATTTAACCCTATCCCAGCCGAAACCAGGACAGTATCCACCACTTATTCTATACCATTTACGTTGTGCTTAGGTATCATATTTTTTTTGATACATTTCAATTAACCACCACTATCTTTCTTTTTATATATACATACATATATATATGCACACACAGCTATCATTCCCTTAGTCTATGGACTATGCCTCTAAAATGTCCACTGAGTTCATTTAGTCCATGACTTTGGGCTCCATCTGTCATAACAGTCCTTCAGGGCAGGAGAGATGGTGTTGGGCTGTTGCATCCTGAAGCCAGTTTTCATTTCAGTATTGCTGCACTCGCCCAGTTCTACCATTGTTGCACTTTGCTCGGTTTCATTAGAGTTAGTTCATTCTTCATTAATCTGGGCTATTCTTACTGCAATACCATTGATAGCAACCATAGAAATAATGATATACAATATCACATAACAATTAACATCATACAATTCAGTTCATTGGCTACTTTCACCCAAAATCAAATCCCCTTGAGGTACACATTGGACTTCCCCATCCTTTCGCATCACCCACCAAGTGCACTCAGGTCCTTGAGCAAAAGCAATCCCACGAATGGGTTTTCCCTTGCCAGAGGCAGGAGTAACCCAGACTATCTTCCCCAGCATATTTCTTATGTGCACGACAGGGACTTTATCTCCATCTACAGTACGTAAGGGTTATGATTGGGCAGGGCCAGCTTGATTGAAAGATCCCCTGGTGTTGACTAACCAGGTGGCTTTTGCTAAATGTGTATCCCAATGCTTGAATGTCCCACCACCCATTGCTCTCAGCGTAGTCTTTAGCAGCCCACTGTATCGTTTGATTTTCCCGGAGGCTGGTGCATGGTAGGGGATGTGATATACCCACTCAATGCCATGCTCCTTGGCCCAGGTGTCTATGAGGGTGTTTTGGAAATGAGTCCCGTTGTCTGACTCAATTCTTTCTGGGGTGCCATGTCGCCATAGGACTTGCTTTTCAAGGCCCAGGATGGTGTTCCAGGCGGTGGCATGGGGCACAGGGTATGTTTCCAGCCATTTGGTGGTTGCTTCCGCCATGGTGAGCACATAGCGCTTGCCTTGGTGGGTTTGTGGGAGTGTGATATAATCAATATGCCAGGCCTCCCCATATTTCTATTTCAACCATCGTCCTCCATACCAAAGAGGCTTTACTCGCTTGGCTTGCTTGATGGCAGCGCATGTTTCACATTCATGGATAACCTGTGCAATAGCGTCCATGGTCAAGTCCACCCCTCGATCACGAGCCCATCTTTATGTTGCATCTCTTCCTTGACGGCCTGAGGTGTCATGGGCCCACCAAGCTATAAATGATTCACCCTTATGTTGCCAGTCCAGATCCACCTGGGCCACTTCAATCTTAGCAGTCTGGTCCACCTGCTGGTTGTTTTGATGTTCTTCAGTGGCCTGACTCTTGGGTACATGAGCATCTACGTGATGTACTTTTACGACCAGGTTCTCTATCCAGGCAGCAATATCTTGCCACAATGTGGCAGCCCAGATGGGTTTGCCTCTGCGCTGCCAGTTGTTCTGCTTCCACTGCTGCAACCACACCCACAGGGCATTTGCCACCATCCATGAGTCAGTATAGAGATAAAGGACGGGCCATTTTTCTCGTTCGGCAATGTCCAAGGCCAGCTAGATGGCTTTCACCTCTGCACACTGGCTCGATTCACCTTCTCCTTCAGCAGTTTCTGCAACTTGGCTTATAGGACTCCATACAGCAGCCTTCCACCTCCGATGCTTTCCCACAAGGCGACAGGACCCATCCGTGAACAGGGCATATTGCTTCTCGCTTTCTGGTAGTTTGTTATACAGTGGGGCCTCTTCAGCACACGTCACCTCCTCCTCTGGGGATATTCCAAAACCGTTGCCTTCTGGCCAGTTCGTGATCACTTCCAAGATTCCTGGGCGACTGGGGTTTCCTATTCGGGCCCATTGTGTGATCAGTGCGACCCACTTACTCGACGTAGCATCGGTTGCATGATGTGTAGAGGGGACCCTCCCTTTGAGCATCCAGCCCAGCACCGGCAGTCGGGGTGCCAGGAGGAGCTGTGCTTCAGTACCAACCACTTCCAAAGCAGCTCAAATCCCTTCATATGCTGCCAATATCTCCTTCTCAGTTGGAGTGTAGCAGGCCTCGGATCCTCTATATCCCCAACTCCAAAGCCCCAGGGTTCGACCTCGAGTCTCCCCTGGTGCTTTCTGCCAGAGGCCCCAGGTAGGGCCATTCTCCACGGCTGCGGTGTAGAGCACATTCTTTACATTTTGTCCTGCCTGGACTGGCCCAAGGGCTACTGCATGAACTATCTCCCGTTTAATTTGTTCAAAGGCTTGTCTTTGCTCAGGGCCCCATTTGAAGTCGTTCTTCTTCCTGGTCACTTGATAGAGAGGGCTTACGATCTGACTGTAATTTGGAATATGCATTCTCCAAAAGCCCACAATGCCTAAGAAAGCTTGTGTTTCCTTTTTGCTAGTTGGTGGGGACATGGCTGTTATTTTGTTGATCACATCCATTGGGATCTGACGACGTCCATCTTGCCATTTTATTCCTAAAATCTGGATCTCCTGTGCAGGTCCCTTGACCTTACTTCGTTTTATGGCAAAACCGGCCTTCAGAAGGATTTGAATTATTTTATTCCCTTTCTCAAAAACTTCTTCTGCTGTGTTGCCCCACACAATGATGTCATCAATGTATTGCAGGTGTTCCGGAGCCTCACCCTGTTCCAGTGTGGTGTGGATCAGTCCATGGCAAATGGTAGGGCTGTGTTTCCACCCCTGGGGCAGTCGGTTCCAGGTGTACTGGACGCCCCTCCAAGTGAAAGCAAATTGTGGCCTGCACTCTGCCGCCAAAGGGATTGAGAAGAAGGCATTAGCAATGTCAATTGTGGCATACCACTTGTCTGCCTTTGACTCCAGTTCGTATTGGAGTTCTAGCATGTCCGGCACGGCAGCACTCAGTGGCGGCGTGACTTCGTTCAGGCCACGGTAGTCTACTGTTAGTCTCCACTCTCCATTGGACTTTCGCACTGGCCATATGGGACTGTTAAAGGCTGAGCGAGTCTTGCTGATCACTCCTTGGCTCTCCAGTCAACGAATCAGCTCATGGATGGGAATCAGGGAGTCTCGGTTGGTGCGATATCGCCACCGGTGCACTGTTGTGGTAGCGATTGGTACCTGCTGTTCTTCAACCCTCAGCAACCCCACAACAGATGGGTCCTCTGAGAGACCAGGCAAGGTAGACAGCTGTTTAATTTCCTCCATCTCCAGGGCAGCTCTACCAAAAGCCCACCGATACCCTTTTGGGTCCTTAAAATACCCTCTCTCCATAGTGGTCCATTTGCCTGGGCGATATATAACATATTCCTTGAAGGGATACCTTTCCTTCACGCCTGACAGCAGTCGCCTCCAGAGGCTGAGGGCCTGTGTCCCTTTTCCAATTGCTTTGTCAATGCCTCCTTCCCTAGCAAGGGATCCCAGCTGTTTGGCTTCCTTCCCCTCTAATTCCAGGCTACTGGCCCCATTATCCCAGCATCGGAGCAGCCAGGTAACAATGTGCTCGCCTGGACGACGGCTGAAATCTTTCTGCATATCTCGCAACTCATTCAGGGATAGGGATCAGGTGGTTTCCGTCTCGTTTATGAGTTCTTCCTCTTCCTCCTGCCCTCCTCGTGATGGCCCTGCTCTTCCATCATCCCTTTCTACATGACCTGACTTCCGCTTCCAAGATTTCTTCTTCTGTACAGGGGCGACAGATACCAGCGACAGTTGGTCCTCTGGTTCAGCTGTAGTACCCGTCGCGAGGGTTTGGGTAGCTGCAGTGCCTGTCGTGGGGGTTGGAGTAACTGTATTGACTGTTGCTGGGGTTTGAGTAGCCATAGTGTTTGTCTTGGGGGTTGAAGTAGCCACAGTGCCTGTCGCAGGGGTTTGAGTTGCCACAGTGGTTGTCGTGCGGGTTGAAGTAGCTACAGTGCCTGTCATGGGGCTTTGAGTAGTCACCGTGTCTGTTGCCGGGGTTGATCTCTGGACAGTATTCCTGAATAGTTGTTTAACCCTAAACAAGGCCTGAACCACATTCAGGAGACATAGCAATATGATCATGCTTGTTTGAACATCCCAAGGATATTCAAAATTCTCAGGGAATATTGTGGACGTCTTCATGAAGAGGATAGAAGAAAAAGGAGTTTCTGAAGATATGGAAGGGAAGGTGAACAAGTGGGAGAAAGTGTCCCATCCTGTCTTTCCGCTGAATTTATCCTCTGAGGTGAAGAGGTAAAAGGTGTAATTATTAATAGTTTCCAAAAGACAGCTCCTGAGGAAAAGGAATAATGGCAGTGCTGAATACAGGCTGCTGACCAATAATTTTATCATAACATAAACCACTGTCACACAGTATAGCAAAGCGATGACCTTAATCCATTTCCCAGAGATGACAAATCCCACATAAAAGCTGATAATCAGCAGTATAGACAGCCAGTAAGGTGCTACATACCAAAACTCCAAGAACAGATCCAACAACTCTGAGAGCAAATAAACCAACATTGTGACCAGTGAGTACTAAACTGATATAACGAATACTTATAACAAATTTGTTTTAACCCGTTCGGGTCAGATGTGTCGTTATCTCAACCCTTCGAGCCCCATGTTGGGCGCCAAAAAGGACTGTCGTGGTTTAACCTGGCAGGGAGCCAAATACCACACAGTCGCTCGCTCACTCCCCCCACACCCAGCAGGACGGGGAGAGAATCGGAAGGGTAAGAGTGAGAAAAACTCATGGGTTGAGATAAAGACAGTTTAATAGAACAGAAAAAGGGAAAATAATACTGATAATGATAGAATATACAAAATGAGTGATGCACAATGGAATTGCTCACCACCCGCACTGACCGATAACCAAGTAGCGATCGTACTTCCTGGATCATGCCTACCATTCATATACTGAGCATGACGTCACATGGTATGGAATACCCCATTAGCCAGCTGGACTGGCTGTCCTGATTATGTTCCCTCCTATCTTGTGTACTGTCCTGGTTCCGGCTGGGACAGAGTTAACTTTCTTCCCAGTAGCTTGGGGGGTGTGCTGTGTTTTAGGTTTGGTGTGAAAGGAGCATTGATGGCCCATTGATGCTTTGGCTGTTGCTGGGTGGTGCTTGCACTGGGGAGGGGGAGCATAGCCGGGGTGGTGGACCCAGCTGGCCAGTGGGGTATTCTATACCATGAGACATCATGCTCAGTATAAAAACCAGGGGTGTGGGGGGGGGCTTGTCCCCCCACCCCGTTCGTGACATGCGGTCGGCGGTCGGTGAGCAGTTGCATTGTGCATCGTCTGCTTTGTGTATTCTGTTATTGTTGTTGTCTCATTGTTATTATTACTGTTCTACTTAGTTTTATTTCAATTATTAAACTGTTTTTATCTCAACCCGGGGGCTTTCCTACTTGTGCCCTCCCGATTCTCTCCCCCATCCCACTGGATGAGTGGGGGGGTGATCGAGCGGCTGCGTGGGGTTTATTTGCTGGCTGGGGTTAAACCACGACAGTCCTTTTTGGTGCCCAACGTGGGGCAGCGAAGGGTTGAGATAACAACAGATTAACTAGAGCGTATTAAGGAATTTATATCTGTTAACATATTAATTTTTTCTGCACCATGCTCTTGTTTTTGCTCTACCTGTTAAAGATTGGAGTTGGGTTTTGTAGCCTGCTGTGCTCTGCCGTGATTAATGATGTTTTGCCTGGTAGTTTTGTTACTAAATTGCTGGCATTGGGGGTTATTTGGTATTTGGGATTTGATATGAAGCCATTACTGTATTTCGGGTACCACCTCATGGAGACTATTAGCAATTATACCTTTTCCTCTGAGAGGTTTTTTATGGAGGAAATAGACAATGGCACCCTCACTGCCTTCCTCTAAGATGTCGTCTCCTTCGTTAAAATAACTTGTCAGTACCTTGAACATCCCTGGGTAGTTCAGATACATCTATTGGTGCTCCTTGGGAATATTGTTGTGGTTTTATCCAAGGTTAGTAAGCAATTTAAGAATGTCATCCAGAGATCTGCCCCAAGGCTGGATAGTTATGAGTGGCAGGGCGAGTGGGATAGCATGGGCAAATGCCTAGGACGGTGGGCACCCCCAGTGTTCTGGAACTTCACCCCTGAACAAGTGCAGAATCCTGAAAAATTAGTAGAATATTTGGAAAAAGTATGCTGTCACCCTGGCCATTCTAGGGAGACACAAATCACTGCAATGTGCTGGGGCCTGGCACACGCCTACCAAGCCCAGTTTAACACCACTCAGAAGCCCCAAGAGGAAGAAAAGGGCTCTGCAGCTGATGACAAAGCAACAGGCCCTGTGGCTCCCCCACCCCCCAAGGCAGGCATGGCAGCTACTCCGCCCCCTGCAACAGGGAACCAACCCATGCCGGTATCAGTCGCCCCTATACAAAAAAGAAAATGCACAAGAGAATCAGCTCGTTTAGTAAGGGATGAAGATGAACCAGGGCCATCATGAGAACAGGAGGAGGAAGAGGCAGAACCCATAAATGAGATGGTAACCACCCGATCCCTATCCCTGAATGAGCTGTGAGATATGCGAAAAGACTTCAGCCGTCGTCCAGGCGAGCACATTGTCACCTGGCTGCTCCGATGCTGGGATAACAGGACCAGTAGCCTGGAATTAGAGGGTAGGGAAGCCAAGCAGCTGGGATCCCTTTCTAGGGAAGGGGGCATTGACAAAGCGATTGGACAAGGGGTACAAGTCCTCAGCCTCTGGAGGCGACTCCTGTCAGGTGTGAAGGAAAGGTATCCCTTCAAGGAAGATGTTATATACCGCCCAGGCAAGTGGACCACCATGGAGAGAGGTATCCAGTACCTGAGGGAATTGGCTGTACTGGAGATGATTTATGATGACCTGAACAACGAGCAGTTACCCAAAGACCCAGATGAAGTCAAATGCACCCGACCCATGTGGCGGAAGTTTGAACGGAGCGTACCAGCGTCACATGCAAACTCATTGGCAATAATGACCTGGAAAGATGGAGAGGAACAAACAGTTGATGAATTGGCTGGCCAACTCCGGCAATATGAAGAAAGTCTCTCTTCCTCCCTACGGGGCTGTGTCTCTGCTGTGAAGAAACTATCTCGGGAGGTCCAGCAACTCAAAGAGGATATGTCCTACTCCCCACCTGAACAGACCAGTGTCTCAGCCACTAGGAGCAAGCGTCCCTCTGCTCAAGAGAGGAGACATCGTGGGTACACACCCCGGGGCACCCTGTGGTTTTACCTGCGTGACCACGGAGAGGACATGAGGAAGTGGGATGGAAAACCTACCTCAGCCCTACAGGCACGGGTACGTGAGTTGCAAGGAAAAACAACCACAAAAGGGGGTTCTCCCAGGAAAAATGCTGCTCCAGTCCCCAGTGAGCAGTTCCCCAGGCAGAGTAGAAGGGCTGATTCCACTTCTGACCTTAATAAAGGGACTTCTGATTCATATTTACAAGAAGTGGATAGCGAATATGATGACCAGGACTAGAGGGGCCCCGCCTCCGGCCAGGTGGAGGAAAGGGACAATCGGGTTTAGAGGACTCTGTGGCTTCAATGGCCTGGCACATCAGACCCACAGGAGTATAAGGCTCTCACAGACACCGGTGCACAGTGTACCCTGATGCCATCAAGCTATAAAGGGGCAGAACCCATTTGTATTTCTGGAGTGACAGGGGGATCCCAAGAGTTAACTGTATTGGAGGCCGAAGTGAGCCTAACCGGGAATGAGTGGCAGAAGCACCCCATTGTGACTGGCCCAGAGGCTCCGTGCATCCTTGGCATAGACTACCTCAGAAGAGGGTATTTTAAGGACCCAAAAGGGTACAGGTGGGCTTTTGGTATAGCTGCCCTGGAGACGGAGGAAATTAAACAGCTGTCCATGTTGCCTGGTCTCTCGGAGTTGTGGGGTTGTTGAAGGTCAAAGAACAACAGGTACTAATTGCTACCACAACAGTGCACTGGCGGCAATATTGCACCAACCAAGACTCCCTGCTTCCCATCCATAAGCTGATTCGTCGACTGGAGAGCCAAGGAGTGATCAGCAAGACTCGCTCACCCTTTAACAGTCCCATATGGCCAGTGCGAAAGTCCAATGGAGAGTGGAGACTAACAGTAGGCTACCGTGGCCTGAATAAAATCACGCCGCCACTGAGTGCTGCCGTGCCAGACATGCTAGAACTCCAATACAAACTGGAGTCAAAGGCAGACAAGTGGTATGCCACAATTGACATTGCTAATGCCTTCTTCTCAATCCCTTTGGCGGCAGAGTGCAGGCCACAATTTGCTTTCACTTGGAGGGGCGTCCAGTACACCTGGAACCGACTGCCCCAGGGGTGGAAACACAGCCCGACCATTTGCCATGGACTGATCCACACCACACTGGAACAGGGTGAGGCTCCGGAACACCTGCAATACATTGATGACATCATCGTGTGGGGCAGCACAGCAGAAGAAGTTTTTGAGAAAGGGAATAAAATAATTCAAATCCTTCTGAAGGCCAGTTTTGCCATAAAACAAAGTAAGGTCAAGGGACCTGCACAGGAGATCCAGTTTTTAGGAATAAAATGGCAAGATGGACGTCGTCAGATCCCAATGGATGTGATCAACAAAATAACAGCCATGTCCCCACCAACTAGCAAAAAGGAAACACAAGCTTCCTTAGGCGTTGTGGGCTTTTGGAGAATGCATATTCCAGATTACAGCCTGATTGTAAGCCCTCTCTATCAAGTGACCAGGAAGAAGAACGACTTCAAATGGGGCCCTGAGCAACAACAAGCCTTTGAACAAATTAAACAGGAGATAGTTCAGGCAGTAGCCCTTGGGCCAGTCCAGGCAGGACAAAATGTAAAGAATGTGCTCTACACCGCAGCCGGGGAGAATGGCCCTACCTGGGGCCTCTGGCAGAAAGCACCAGGGGTGACTCGAGGTCGACCCCTGGGGTTCTGGAGTCGGGGATACAGAGGATCCGAGGCCAGCTACACTCCAACTGAGAAGGAATTATTGGCAGCATCTGAAGGGATTTGAGCTGCTTCGGAAGTGGTTGGTACTGAAGCACAGCTCCTCCTGGCACCCCGACTGCCGGTGCTGGGCTGGATGTTTAAAGGGAGGGTCCCCTCTACACATCATGTAACCGATGCTACGTGGAGTAAGTGGGTCGCACTGATCACACAACGGGCCCGAATAGGAAACCCCAGTCGCCCAGGAAACTTGGAAGTGATAACGAACTGGACAGAAGGCAAAGATTTTGGAATATCCCCAGAGGAGGAGGTGACACGTGCTGAAGAGGCCCCACTGTATAACAAACTACCAGAAAATGAGAAGCAATATGCCCTGTTCACGGATGGGTCCTGTTGCCTTGTGGGAAAACATCGGAGGTGGAAAGCTGCTGTACGGAGTCCTATACGCCAAGTCGCAGAAACTGCTGAAGGAGAAGGTGAATCGAGCCAGTTTGCAGAGGTGAAAGCCATCCAGCTGGCCTTGGACATTGCTGAACGAGAAAAATGGCCAGTCCTTTATCTCTATACTGACTCATGGATGGTGGCAAATGCCCTGTGGGGGTAGTTGCAGCAGTGGAAGCAGAACAACTGGCAGCGCAGAGGCAAACCCATCTGGGCTGCCGCATTGTGGCACGATATTGCTGCCCGGTAAGAGAACCTGGTTGTAAAAGTTCATCATGTAGGTGCTCACGTACCCAAGAGTCAGGCCACTGAAGAACATCAAAACAACCAGCAGGTGGACCAGGCTGCTAAGATTGAAGTGGCTCAGGTGGATCTGGACTGGCAACAGAAGGGTGAATTATTTATAGCTCAGTGGGCCCATGACACCTCAGGCCATCAAGGAAGAGATGCAGCATAAAGATGGGCTCGTGATCGAGGGGTGGACTTGACCATGGACGCTATTGCACAGGTTATCCATGAATGTGAAACATGTGCTGCCAACAAGCAAGCCAAGCCAGTAAAGCCTCTTTGGTATGGAGGACGATGGTTGAAATAGAAATATGGGGAGGCTTGGCAGATTGATTATATCACACTCCCACAAACCCACCAAGGCAAGCGCTATGTGCTCACCATGGTGGAAGTAACCACCGGATGGCTGGAAACATACCCTGTGCCCCATGCCGCTGCCCGGAACACCATCCTGGGCCTTGAAAAGCAAGTCCTGTGGCGACATGGCACCCCAGAAAGAATTGAGTCAGACAACGGGACTCATTTCCGAAACACCCTCATAGACACCTGGGCCAAAGAGCATGGCACTGAGTGGGTATATCACATCCCTGCCATGCACCAGCCTCCAGGAAAATGGAACGATACAACGGACTGCTGAAGACAAAACTGAGGGCAATGGGTGGTGGGACATTCAAGCATTGGGATACACATTTAGCAAAAGCCACCTGGTTAGTCAACACCAGGGGATCTTTCAATTGAGCTGGCCCTGCCCAAACAATACTCTTACGTACTGTAGAGGTGGATAAAGTCCCTGTCGTGCACATAAGAAATATGCTGGGGAAGACAGTCTGGGTTACTCCTGCCTCTGGCAAGGGAAAACCCATTCGTGGGATTGCTTTTCCTCAAGGACCTGGGTGCACTTGGTGGGTAATGCGAAAGGATGGGGAAGTCCTGTGTGTACCTCAAGGGGATTTGATTTTGGGTGAAAATCGCCAATGAACTGAATTGTATGATGTTAATTGCTATATAATACTCTCTGTCATCACTTCTATGGTTACTATATGCTATATTAACAGTATTATAGTAAGAATCACCCAGATTAATGTAGAATGAACTCCGATGAAACTGACCAAAGTGCAACGATGATAGAACCGGACGAGCGCCCAGACCTGGCGTCCACATGCAAGAGTCCAACACCACACACTCTCTCTCCTGCCCTGAAAGACTTTTATGACAGATGGAGCCCAAAGTCATGGACTAAATGAACTCAACGGACATTTTAGAGGGATGGCCCATAGACTAAGGGAATGATATCTCTGTGTGTGTATATATCAAAAGGCAGGAATAGTAGTGGTGACTAATTGGAATGTATGGGAAAATGTGAGACCTGGGCATGATGTAGATGGTATAGAATAAGGGGTGGATACTGTCCTGGTTCTGGCTGGGACAGAGTTAACTTTCTTCCCAGTAGCTTGGGGGGTGTGCTGTGTTTTGGGTTCAGTGTGAAAGGAGCATTGATGGCCCATTGATGCTTTGGCTGTTGCTGGGTGGTGCTTGCACCGGGGAGGGGGAGCACAGCCGGGGTGGTGGACCCAGCTGGCCAATGGGGTATTCTATACCATGTGACATCATGCTCAGTATAAAAACCAGGGATGTGGGGGGGCTTGGCCCCCCCGTTCGTGACACGCGGTCGGCGGTCGGTGAGCAATTGCATTGTGCATCATCTGCTTTGTGTATTCTGTTATTGTTGTTGTTCTCATTGTTATTATTACTGTTCTACTTTGTTTTATTTCAATTATTAAACTGTTTTTATCTCAACCCAGGAACTTTCCTACTTGTGCCCTCCTGATTCTCTCCCCCATCCCACCGGAGGAGTTGCGGGGTGAGCGAGCGGCTGTGTGGGGTTTATTTGCTGGCTGGGGTTAAACCGCGACGTGTACCTAGCTCAGTCAGTAGGCATGGGAGCTGTCCTTGGACTAGGAGGGCGCTTAGCAACAACTGAAAACATCAGTGTGTTATCAACATTCTCCTCATACTAAATCCAAAACACAGCACTAGGAAGAAATTTAACCCTATCCCAGCCGAAACCAGGACAATCCCCTGGAGTTCCTTGAGCTATCAAGTGAGGACTCCAGCCTAGTGGGCCAATTTATGTTTATTTTCTCCAGAACGTTATTGTCAGCCACCTTTCCTTCCCTGAGAACTATTTAAATTTGAATGACTCCTTTGTACTGCAGAAAATGTGTCTTTCCTCTGCTTTTATGACTTCTCCAAATAAACATGGAATGGATCCTGTAGTACTTTTTGTATTTCAGGAGCTAACACAATGAATCCTGTTTTATAGATTTTTTTTTCACATTCAGAAACTGAAAGCACAAATCAGAAGAGCCAGATTATGGGGCACATACAGTTTAATATCACATCAATTGACAAAAGTGGTTAGAGATGTCTGCTTTGGACAAGCAGTTTGATATGGAATATTTTGCACTTGCGTTGTGATGCAAATCCTGATTCTTCCCTCTCCTTCCCCCATTTTGTCTAGTAAACTAACCTAACAACATAACTTAAGCTCAGATGTTATCATGTCTATCGCCACAAACTCATCACTGTAGAGAACATCATAGCATGAGATCAGAGATTGCTGCCAGAACGGTGCAACCCCTCTTGATCAGCAGGTTTTGTGGCCATGTGTTTTCTTCTAAAACCAGGGAAATACCACAAGTGTTGTTGCTACATTTGTTCTCTTCCACACAGAAGAGGGTTAGCTTTGTTTAATACAGAATCCAGTTTCATTCACAGACTCAGTAGGAAGTACTGAAATAAAGAACAGGAGATGAACCATAACATACCTATGTCTCCTCACAGATTTGAAATGATAGCCTGGTATGCTTCCTAAAGCAAAATGCAGTTACTTAACTTTCTTGTAAGTCATCTCACAATTACCATGATCCACAGAAGGACACAGCCCCAGGTTAGCATTCAGGAAACTCTTGTCACAGGTAGCTGAAGATTCTTAAAAACTTCATTAGAAGAAGGCATAAATTAAAAAGTTGGGAAGAAATAAGTACCAAGAGAGACATTGAGCTAGAAATTCTTCCAAAAGATGATGAAAGAAATCCAACAGAACAAAGTAAACAAGGAACCTCTGATACTGACACTGCCTCCCTTCCTGGGTGATGAAAGGAACTGTAGTACACCAAGTTTCTTACAGTAACCACCAAAGAAAAAGAAAAAAGAAAACTGAAAGTTTGAGACCTGCTTCTATCAAAATACTTTGGTTATTTATTCAATATTAACTCGCTGAATAAAAGTGCATTAAGTTTTGATTTTCTTTCCCAGGCTCCCTGATTAGCCTGTCTCCCATGATTAGCCATGGCTAGTTACTCCTGTGTTGCACCAGAGCAGATCAAAAAGGTAAAGCAGCCTAGCACATCACATGGGATGTAATCCATCCAGAAAACTCTGTCCTCAAGGAATCTGCGCATCTGTGGATTTGCGGGCAGGGAACAGAAAGCTCAGGGAAGTGGTGAAGTAAAGCCCCCTTCATAGCAGCTGGCACACGTTCCCAGATCAAGTTTGCATAATGCTAGAGCTGCAGGGTACCAGTATTTAAAATGAGGCTTCTCTGAAAAATTAAACTAAGTTGATTCAGGTCAGCCAAATTATATCCTCCATCGGTCCACAGATGTGGGCTCCCAACAACAAAAGCATGCCCAAAGGCTGCTTCACCAAGACTCAGAGGTTCTCAACAGCCTGGCCAAGTCCCAAGGAGAGTCTAACTCCACACAGCTAATTCAGACACACAGCATGGCACGGCTTTAACACCATACAGAGCCTAAGCAATCTGACTCCAAGGAGCCCATACCTCTATCATGTTCATAGGTAGCTTCAATATCATTATGCAGAATGCTTTGTGCCTAATCATTTTCATTTCTGCCAGAAGACACACGCCAAGCAACGTTGAGAAAGATGTGAATGCAGCTAAACTCAATTGTGAGGAGACAGGCTAAAGAAGCTGAAGCCATCTCTGGTAATATTGTAAAATTAAATTTTAGGTTTCAGGTATTTGGACCTTTCATTCACAATTTAAGTACATCTAATATATTGCTTATTTAATAAAAAAGGTGAAGTTACGATCCTCTTAAGAGATTTTTTGAGAACTTGAATAAAATCCTTGGTCAGTACCTTATCAGTTTTAAGGTGACAATGAATAAGGGAGTTTGCAAATGCCTAACCCAGGTGTCATTCAACTGCTGGGATGGGTTTGGGTACATTTCCTAACACCTGACTAACACTGTTTCAGGAAACTTTGTGGGACACCCATTAAACACTGAGAACGAAGAATTTAGAGGAAAAAATAAACAGAAAGCTGCAAGTAGCATAGAGAAACATTGGTAGGAAAGAGGCAATAAGAAGCGGGGGGGGGGAATATAAAAAAAAATCAGGAGCTACAGTAGACTATGATAATACAAAGAACATACTCCCTTTTCCATCAGACACTGCCAAGACAAAACTGAGCAAAATGATATTTCATGATGAGAAATGTATGCATTTAATCTATTGATTTATCATTAAGAAATGATCCCCTTACCCATTTTAACTGTGCTCTATTTACATGGCACTTAAGACATTCATAATATGCTCCTCTACTTGGTATACTGTTCATCTTATGCAAGTGACAAGCAGTGTAATCAATTGCATTGGTTCCAGTGTAGACATGATTTGCTCAATAACTGATAGCTGAGATGTAATTAGGGTTGTGTTGGAATTTTCTAGAGATAAAAATTAAAGAGTTAGTTTTCTAATATAATATTTATGTATCTAATATAAATTAATGAGAGGTAATAGGCATTAATTGCCTCCTGTCCGCAGGTCTTACAAACATTAATGAAATAAGTTGTTAATTCTAGGCTAAAGATAGATGACATAACAAACATTTTGATACAAAAGACTAAAATAAGACAAGACATTCTCTGGACCTGGGAGGGGAAGGTAGTACTCAAAAGACTTTCCACATGAGAGATGCAGCATAACAAAGACTGAAGCCAAGGGACACTTTATACACTTCTGTCCAAGATCAGTGAAGCACATGCCAGACAGTTTGAGAACCTATCTGAAGCAATGAAAGACTTTCCACCAAAAAAGCTATGAATAGCACCACCTTACATTTCAATTTCCTTCACATGAAATCTGGACAATATCAGCATTCCAGATACATGCTCTATTTCCCTATTTGCCTTTAGACATCCACCTGAAGATGCTGTTCCTACCCCTCCAATGCAGTAATTTTTTTCTGATTTTGATTGATTTGTATGCTAATGACACTTAAGCCATCTATCAGACATGAATTGTACATTACCTCCCTTACTACCTGATCCTTAGCTGTGCTAGGAACAGAATAAGAATGGATTTTAGTCACTTCAACTCAGAAGAAAACCAAGATAGTAAGATCTATCAAAGTAACAAAAGCCTCCAAGCAATTGAAACCCCTGTACAATTTATGTAATTATTTTGCCAAAGGAACTAAGAGTTTTGAGATACATCTGAACATGATTGCTCTAAGCCAACATTGTTATCTCTGTTTGTACCAAGCTTTTTCCTTGGAGACCAGGCCAGAGTCATCCATCATTTACAAGACAGGCCACCAAAAATGTTTCTCATTTGGAGCACGCCGAGAGAACACTTAGCTGGTTAAGGCAGCTTCTACCCAAGACAAAGTATCAGGGATACATGCAATCATGATACACCTGCATGCTACCAACTCCCAGGCCTCTCTGCTTCTGGGTGCAGCTCCCAGATATGGGTTCTGATCAGTTATGAGAAAAAATTTGGTGACTACCAGACCCCCCAGTACAGCAGCTGACGTTCTTGCTTAGGTATTTCTGCTGGATCTTCCCAGATGCACCCTTTGGAGAGCAGAGCTGTATGTTGGGCAGAGAAAACAGTCACATTCCCAACTTAAGCCCCTAACTTTCACTTCTCTCCATGGATTTTATTAGGAGCCAAGTTTTAAAATAAAATTATCCATGTGTTTCTTGGTGGATGAAGGCCACAGAATGAACTGGAATCAGAGCCAAAGGGTTATGGTTGTTCAGTCAGCACTAATTATAAAGCACCTACAACATGTGATTGCTATTTGCAGTAACCTGCCATGCAAGAAAAACATTTTCTTGAGCTGCACATGAATGTAGCAGTGCAAGTAGGGCATTGCAAGTCATTAAGTTCTTTGCTCAGAGGCTAAAAGGGAGCCTGGAAGACATTTTTATTCTCAGATGAATCTAAAATGGGGAGTGTCTTTCTGAAACAAACTCTTCCTCCCAAAGGTCAAGTGAGGTAAGCTGAGAGACCTAATTACATGTGTTAAGGGATGCTGCGTAAACCACAAAGAAACCCCTTCCACAGCACTATACCCACAGGATTTTCATTTTTCTTGTAAGTGATTATTTCGAGGTGAAGTAGGTACAGAGAGAGTTCCAAGATGAACAGAAGAACAGCTGAAACTACTCTCTTGTACTGTATGTACAGTACACACTATGTGCCATGTAGTCTAGCACAACAGCAATCACATCCCTTTCCACAGTTCTGGGAGGATTGCACAACATGGCAGACTGGGAGCAGGGTGCTGGACACTGGTTCAGCACATCCCATCAAGGCTAGGGTTTGAAATACGGAAATTTTAACTAAATTATTTCCTCAGCTTTTTCAGCTGAACCAATTTGAGATGTGAAAGTGTACAGGCAGATTTTTTTTTTTTTTACGCCAAAGCTGTGTTTAACTTCTTGCAAAGGACTTATTTGTCATAGTCAACACATTAATACCTCAGTAAAGCAAGCAAATCATCAGGTGCATATTCTGCTCTTAAAATGATGTAAGTAGTTTGACTGGAAGAATCATACATAACTTGTATGAGGGCCAGTTATATTAATATTGGTCTCTCTAGCAGCAGCACTTTGTTCTTCTGTATAAAAGCCATAGAGTAGCTGGCAAAATCCAGCACATTTATAAGCAAGTTCCCATATACAAAGTTGAGTTGAGCTTGCCAGAAAGTGACAGTCCCACGGATTCTGAATTTCTGTAATAACAGATTCTTTTTCTTAAATGAAATATGCAGATGTATAACACAGAAATGTTCCATATTTGTTATGATACTTATTTACTATTTCCTTTTAATGTTCAATAGAAGAGCTATTTGTCTTCCATTTATTTTCTTATGTAGAACAGGATTAAAAGCAGGGATTTTAGCATTTGGGTTGAACTGCCACTTTCAGTATCCTGGAAGTAATGGAAAGACATTTAAGTCATACAAGATCACGTTATTGCTCCTGAGCTAACAGCTTGTTGACATAACTGGAACACTTCAGGCATTTGAGTAATTGTTTTAGGCTGCCTGCAGAATTGAGACTTTGTTGGTAAAGTTCTCAGTATTCGCAGTTGAGAAGAAAAATCTTAAGAGGTAAAGCCTTGTCTAGTTTGAATTTTCCAGCCCCAGCAGCAGCATTTCGGTCTAGATGCATACAACTTGCACCAGTGCAGTTCAATCTGCCTTTTCTCTACAGCAATTTTGCACCAAGAGCTGTTTTCTGCTGTCTGCCAGCTATGAAATAAATTGGTGCTCTATTTATAGGTAAACTTCCTGTGACCCATGGAAAAACACTCTTTCATTTCCCCTTACGGTTTTGCCTGTTCAAAATCCCAAGAAAGCTATTTCACTTTTCAGCTGTTAATGCCTTTTTTTAACCCATTATATAGATATGTATTAGTTAGAGATTTTTTTAAAAGTGATCACTGATATTCCTGTGTAAGATTGTACCAGTTAGTTCAGAACACCTGCTATCCTGAAAATATCCCACACATTTTTCAATAACTTGATAACTCTTCTTCATTTTTGTGAGCATATACCTTTGACTCATAAAACAGCATAGTACATTTAGCCTGTGAAGGTATACTGAAAACTGAAAAGAAATAAAACCAATAAGAAGGTAATATTTCCAAGGAAACTTCTGGGTTTTCAGATTATTTTTTAAATTAAACATGCCATTCTGTTTTCCCAGGTAATACAACCAGCTTGCCTGGCTTAAATTTTGTCTCCATCTATGTCGTGGTTTAACCTGGCAGGCAGCCAAATACCACGCAGCCGCTCGCTCACTCCCCCCGCCCCCCCAGTGGGACGGGGAGAGAATCGGAAGGGTAAGAGTGAGAAAAACTCATGGGTTGAGATAAAGACAGTTTAATAGAACAGAAAAGGGAAAATAATGATAATAAATAATGATAGAATATACAAAATGAGTGATGCACAATGCAATTGCTCACCACCCGCACTGACCGATAACCAAGTAGCGATCGGTATTTCCTGGATCACGCCTACCGTTCATATACTGAGCATGACGTCACGTGGTATGGAATACCCCGTTGGCCAGCTGGGCTGGCTGTCCTGATTATGTTCCCTCCCATCTTGTGTACCTAGCTCAGTCAGTAGGCACGGGAGCTGTCCTTGGACTAGGAGGGCACTTAGCAACAACTGAAAACATCAGTGTGTTATCAACATTCTCCTCATACTAAATCCAAAACACAGCACTAGGACGAAATTTAACCCTATCCCAGCCGAAACCAGGACAGTATCCACCCCTTATTCCATACCATTTACGTTATGCTTAGGTCTCACATTTTTCGATACATTTCAATTAATCACCACTATCTTTTATATATATATACATATATACATATAATACATATGCATACATATATATACATAAATATATACAAATGTCCATTGAGTTCTTTTAGTCCACAACTTTGGGCTCCATCTGTCATAACAGTCTTTCAGGGCCAGAAGGATGGTGTGTGGTGTTGGGCGGTTGAATCCTGAAGCCAGTTCTCATTTCGGTACTGCTGCACTTGTTCACTTCTATCATCGTTGCACTTTGCTCGGTTTCATCGGAGTTAGTTCATTCTTCATTAATCTGGGTGATTTTCACTGCTATACCATTGATAGCAACCATAGAAATAATGATATACAATATCATATAACAATTGACATCATAAAATTCAGTTCATCGGCTATTTTCACCCAAAATCAAATCCCCTTGAGGTACACACCGGACTTGCCCATCCTTTTGCATCACCCACCAAGTGCACCCGGGTCCTTGAGCAAAAGCAATCCCATGGATGGGTTTTCCCTTGCCAGAGGCAGGAGTAACCCAGACTGTCTTCCCCAGCATATTCCTTATGTGCACGACAGGGACTTTATCTCCATCTACAGTACGTAAGAGTCTTGATTGGGCAGGGCCAGCTCGATTAACAGATCCCCTGGTGTTGACTAACCAGGTGGCCTTTGCTAAATGTGTGTCCCAATGCTTGAATGTCCCACCACCCATTGCTCTCAGTGTTGTCTTTAGCAGCCTGTTGTATCGTTCCATTTTCCCGGAGGCTGGTGCATGGTAGGGGATGTGATATACCCACTCAATGCCATGATCTTTGGCCCAGGTGTCTATGAGGGTGTTTCGGAAATGAGTCCCGTTGTCTGACTCAATTCTTTCTGGGGTGCCGTGTTGCCATAGGACTTGCTTTTCAAGGCCCAGGATGGTGTTCCGGGCAGTGGCATGGGGCACAGGGTATGTTTCCAGCCATCCGGTGGTTGCTTCCACCATGGTGAGCACATAGCGCTTGCCGTGTCGGGTTTGTGGGAGTGTGATATAATCAATCTGCCAGGCCTCCCCATATTTGTATTTCAACCATCGTCCTCCATACCAAAGAGGCTTTACTCACTTGGCTTGTTTGATTGCAGCGCATGTTTCACATTCATGGATAACCTGTGCAATAGCGTCCATGGTTAAGTCCACCCCTCGATCACGAGCCCATCTATATGTTGCATCTCTTCCTTGATGGCCTGAGGTGTCATGGGCCCACCAAGCTATAAATGATTCACCCTTATGTTGCCAGTCCAGATCCACCTGGGCCACTTCAATCTTAGCAGCCTGGTCCACCTGCTGGTTGTTTTGATGTTCTTCAGTGGCCCGACTCTTGGGTACGTGAGCATCTACGTGACGTACTTTTACAACCAGGTTCTCTACCGGGGCAGCAATATCTTGCCACAACGCGGCGGCCCAGATGGGTTTACCTCTGCGCTGCCAGTTGTTCTGCTTCCACTGCTGCAACCACACCCACAGGGCATTTGCCACCATCCAGGAGTCAGTATAGAGATAAAGTACTGGCCATTTTTCTCATTCAGCAATGTCCAAGGCCAGATGGATGGCTTTCACCTCTGCACACTGGCTCGATTCACCTTCTCCTTCAGCAGTTTCTGCAACTTGGCGTATAGGACTCCATACAGCAGCTTTCCACCTCCGATGCTTTCCCACAAGGCGACAGGACCCATCCGTGAACAGGGCATATTGCTTCTCGTTTTCTGGTAGTTTATTATACAGTGGGGCTTCTTCAGCACGTGTCACCTCCTCCTCTGGGGATATTCCAAAATCTTTGCCTTCTGGCCAGTTCGTGATCACTTCCAAGATTCCTGGGCGACTGGGGTTTCCTATTCGGGCCCGTTGTGTGATCAGTGCGACCCACTTACTCCACGTAGCATCGGTTACATGATGTGTAGAGGGGACCCTCCCTTTGAACATCCAGCCCAGCACCGGCAGTCGGGGTGCCAGGAGGAGCTGTGCTTCAGTACCAACCACTTCCGAAGCAGCTCGAACCCCTTCATATGCTGCCAATATCTCCTTCTCAGTTGGAGTGTAGCGGGCCTCGGATCCTCTGTATCCCCGACTCCAGAACCCTAAGGGTCGACCTCGAGTCTCCCCTGGTGCTTTCTGCCAGAGGCTCCAGGTAGGGCCATTCTCCCCGGCTGCGGTGTAGAGCACATTCTTTACATTTTGTCCTGCCTGGACTGGCCCAAGGGCTACTGCCTGAACTATCTCCTGTTTAATTTGTTCAAAGGCTTGTTGTTGCTCAGGGCCACATTTGAAGTCGTTCTTCTTCCTGGTCACTTGATAGAGAGGGCTTACAATCAGGCTGTAATCTGGAATATGCATTCTCCAAAAGCCCACAACGCCTAAGAAAGCTTGTGTTTCCCTTTTGCTAGTTGGTGGGGACATGGCTGTTATTTTGTTGATCACATCCATTGGGATCTGACGACGTCCATCTTGCCATTTTATTCCTAAAAACTGGATCTCCTGTGCAGGTCCCTTGACCTTACTTTGTTTTATGGCAAAACCGGCCTTCAGAAGGATTTGAATTATTCTCTCCCCTTTCTCAAAAACTACTTCTGCTGTGCTGCCCCACACGATGATGTCATCAATGTATTGCAGGTGTTCCGGAGCCTCACCCTGTTCCAGTGTGGTGTGGATCAGTCCATGGCAAATGGTAGGGCTGTGTTTCCACCCCTGGGGCAGTCGGTTCCAGGTGTACTGGACGCCCCTCCAAGTGAAAGCAAACTGTGGCCTGCACTCTGCCGCCAAAGGGATTGAGAAGAAGGCATTAGCAATGTCAATTGTGGCATACCACTTGTCTGCCTTTGACTCCAGTTCGTATTGGAGTTCTAGCATGTCCGGCACGGCAGCACTCAGTGGCGGCGTGACTTCGTTCAGGCCACGGTAGTCTACTGTTAGTCTCCACTCTCCATTGGACTTTCGCCCTGGCCATATGGGACTGTTAAAGGCTGAGCGAGTCTTGCTGATCACTCCTTGGCTCTCCAGTCGACGAATCAGCTCATGGATAGGGATCAGGGAATCTCGGTTGGTGCGATATTGTTGCCGGTGCACTGTTGTGGTAGTGATTGGTACCTGTTGTTCTTCAACCCTCAACAACCCCACAACAGAAGAGTCCTCCAAGAGACCGGGCAAGGTGGACAGCTGTTTAATTGGATTGAGGCTCCAGTCTCTTCGGGGGCGTGGTGGTTGAAGTAGCTGCAGTACCTGTCGTGGGGTTTTGAGTAGCTACCGTGTCTGTTGCCGGGGTTGATCTCCCGCTGCTCACCGCCTCTGAGACTCTCCACTCCGCCCGCCCCGATGAGGCAACGCCGTTTGCCCTCCCTCTTTTCTTATTCCTGAGGGTTGATCTCTGGACAGTATTTTTGAATAGTTCTTTAACCCTAAACAAGGCCTGAACAACATTCAGGAGACATAGCAATATGAACATGCTTGTTTGAACATCCCAAGGATATTCAAAATTCTCTGGGAATATTATGGACATCTTTGTGAAGAGGATAGAAGATAAAGGAGTTTCTGAAGATATGGAAGGGAAGCTGAACAAGTGGGAGAAAGTGTCCCATCCTGTCTCCCCCTTACATTCATTCTCCGAGGAGAAAATGTGCAATTACTAATAATTTCTAAGAGGTGGTTCCCGATGTACAGAAATGACGGCAGTACCGAGTACAGATACCAGATTAGACTTACGACCAATGATTTTATCACCTCATAAAACAGCAGCAAAATGATAATCTTGGCCCAGTTCCGAATAATGATAAACAGCACAAAAGGGAACACATACTGCAAGCAAGGTATTACATGACCCAACATTGAGAGCCAGCCCCACAACTTTGACAGCCAATACATCAACATTGTGACCAATCAATATAACGAATGCTTATAACAATTTTTCCTTAACATGCTTTGGTCAGATCTATCGTTATCTCAAGCCTTCGAGCCCCACGTTGGGCGCCAAAAAGGACTGTCGTGGTTTAACCTGGCAGGCAGCCAAATACCACACAGCCGCTCACTCACTCCCCCCGCCCCCCCAGTGGGACGGGGAGAGAATCGGAAGGGTAAGAGTGAGAAAAACTCGTGGGTTGAGATAAAGACAGTTTAATAGAACAGAAAAGGGAAAATAATGATAATAAATAATGATAGAATATACAAAATGAGTGATGCACAATGCAATTGCTCACCACCCGCGCTAACCGATAACCAAGTAGCGATCGGTACTTCCTGGATCACGCCTACCATTCATATACTGAGCATGACGTCACATGGTATGGAATACCCCATTGGCCAGCTGGGCTGGCTGTCCTGATTATGTTCCCTCCCATCTTGTGTACCTAGCTCAGTCAGTAGGCATGGGAGCTGTCCTTGGACTAGGAGGGCACTTAGCAACAACTGAAAACATCAGTGTGTTATCAACATTCTCCTCATACTAAATCCAAAACACAGCACTAGGAAGAAATTTAACCCTATCCCAGCCGAAACCAGGACAGTATATCATTGTCCTTCTACTCCTAGCTTTTTTGTTTTCCCTCAGTGAGAGCCAGCAAACTTTCAATTTCAGACATCTCAAGCATATATTTTCCTCCATGTAGAAATTGGTAGTATAAAGCCCCTGGCCAAATGTTCTCATCATCCTAGCAATAATTACAACAAGCAACATGAGCTTTATGACACTCAAAGTTACAAAAGAACAAAGGACTGTGTATTTATCTTTGCCCAGACTATGTTGGTGGGGTTCACTTGCACACAGCTGTCTACATCTGAGCTACCTTTGCAATGAAGGGGGAGAGGTGGATGATCCACACTAAGGTTGCCCAACCTACTTCAGACTCATCTTAAGAGATGAGCCACAAGTCAGAAGTGTCAGTATTTCTCATTTCACCAAAAAGTAAACTAAGAAAAGTTAGTTCAGAAATAATGTTTAAAGTTAGGAGAAATTGGTCCTAGCCCAGTGACTGTCAGAAATTTGAATATTTGTATGCATTTTCCAAGACTACCGAAGCATTTTGGTAGCTGATCTGAAATGCTTTCAAGGCGGATTTTAGGGAGCACTGAGCATTCCCAACTGCTATCAGTGGTAGGTCAGATTATGAATCTGCTCAATGTTTGGCTGAGACATTGACAGAAAAGTCTTTGGGACATTTTTTGGCAAACTTCTCCAGAACCACCAAAATCTTGAATTTCCAACTTGCCTTTGGAATACTAAGAAAGTAGTAATAGTGTATGTCTTATGTTCATAACAAATACAAATTCAGGATTCAATCTCTTGAACTGTTTTGCTAAGTCAAGACAAACCTTTTATGGGGCAAACTCATCTGGAATTTGGGAGATTAGAGGAAGAATGTGTTAGCACAGACACCTATATATAAACCCCAGACCATTAAATCAGTGGCAACATACCCGACAAATTTGGGAATAACCTGGAATTCTGAATACAAATAAAATAGTGAGCCTCTTGTGCTGAAATTAGCCTTAGCACCTAGCAGACATAGAAAGATGTAACCAGTCTTCCAGGAAGAAAAGCAAAAATTCACCATCCTTCTTACCCAAATATCATGTGAATTCTAGAAAAGCAGTATCCACAGAAGTCAGTACCTTCAAGTACCATTGGAGAGAACCTAGTGACTTGTGGAAACCGGACTCCACAATCTATGAGATTGTAAAGTAGGTATGTTTATTCAGCACTGGGCAGCACGGGGGGTAGTCCCACCAAAGTCGTGCGTGCCCCAATGCGGCACTCACCATAAATATATACAGTAAAACATTACATATTCATAGAGTTTCGTAATACGCCTATACATATGCATGACCTGTCCCCGCTTTGTATTAAAATGAGTTCCAAGAAGTCATTTCCATAGACCCCTCCCATCTGCGCTTGCACATTGCCTCCTAGTGGTGGTCGTCGGGGATCGTGGGGATGAAGGTTAGTGGTTCCTCTTCGTCACCGCTAGTAACCTTTTGTTCTTGCACAGGCTCAGTTGTTCCTTGACTCTTGCTCAAACTGCAGGGTCGGTTTTAGCTGGTTCTTAAGGCAAGTTTTTAGTTCTTATCAGGAACTGTCCTTGTGAGGCGCCTCAGTTAATTTACACAACAAAGTATCAGACTAATCCTTTAACTACTATCAATCACTCTACTACCTTAACCCCTTCTCTCACTAGGACTGAAAATTGCTATCGATTCCTTAACACCCAGGATACTTCTATTAAAAATTGCTATCACATTCCCAAATTCAGAAAAACATTCTCTACTTCTACTGATTCCCCAGTCATACAAAATACTAAAATTCTGGAAAAGGGGCCATAAGGTTGATTTTTTTTTTTTTTTGCTAAGCTATTTACTTCAAAAGATATTAAAATGCCTGTAAAACTTTTCCTCTTTATCCTCTACAATAGTTTACTTGATAGATAATGCCAATAAATATTTATCAGAAGCTTATTGTAATTAAAACGTTTGCATACTGTGAAGGTCAAACAAGCCTAAAAATAGGAGGATTTGCATAAGCTGAATGGTAGATGATTCATTCCACTAACATAAGCAGACAACCTTCCCTTCCTCCCTCCTATCCCCCCAAATATCCAGACTCTTCAGATCTTTAAGTACTAACATGGGCCCATATTAGTACTGGCATATGACCTACTTTTAAGATATTGTTACCGACCTCTGCCTCCATGCAGAATGCCACCTCCACTAAATTGTGGTCTACAAAGGTTTAGACTCTGGTGGCAGTTTTAAATGCTCCCATTGCAGTCCCTCCTCCTCTTTCCCACTGCCTTTGCTTTTCACAGAACACGCCATGTATTGAATATTTCAGATACTTTTTTTTTATTTCCCCTATGCAAGGCTATTCTACTCTTCCAGTGAGCTTGGTCTTGCCCCTACTTGTCTCCACATGTCTGGCTATAAAGGGTAGTTAAATTACATCCTACTAAGTTTATTAAATCAAAATTTAATGCCAAGATTCCACTATTTCATTTGATGATTATTCTACCTACTATAGGTTTTATTGACATATTTACCTGATGTTTCTCTCCTGCCTTGTATAAATTTTTTTTTTTTTTTTTTAAGGGCTCCAAAAACTGGAAAGCTGGTTAGGGAGTCCTTAGATATCAGAATAAGGATCTTTTCTTTTTTTGTTACACACATGAGTTTTGTTGCACTACTTCATTCTGGGGAATTGTTGATACCAGAACTTGACAGAAGTTTTGTTTCCTTGGAAATAAAACTGAAACACTGATAAGTCTCATAGGGGAGGAACTCCAATATGTTTGTTTGGAATACATTGAAACACTACTATGATACTACTTCGGGGGAAAAAAAAAAAAAAAAGGTTCTTTGGCTCTAGCTCAGTTCAACCTTTCCCATAGCTGAGAGCTCAGGACACCTCCCTGGTTTTCTACAGAATTCTTTTAAAGCTTTTCTCAGAAATCTTTCAATTTTGGTAAATGTTTTATGGAAAAGATATTCTCATTAACCTACTGTTAAGTATTTTGGATGTATTTTCCCCACAATTAGACTTTGTTGGCATGTTTCCTTGCACTTTGCCTTGGTTTTGTGTGCTCTGTGAGATTACATGGGGTTTTCCTTAACTTGAAAAACAAATCTTATCTTTTTTTGATGTGAGTGACCTCACTATTTTTAGAGCATAATGCAAGATTCATCTTCTCACATGAGCCTTTCCTCAGTAACAAAGAATGACATCATGCCCCAGGGATACTTTTAGGAAAATAATCAGACCCTTAGTAACTAGATATCAAAGATTTAATCAAAGACAAGGAAATCAAGGCTGTTCTCACCCACAGTGGCTCGTGAAGGCCAGCACCCAGAGGGGCGAGGGTAACACAGCCAGCATCACTGCACCTCTCATCCATCCAGAGGTTGCAAAAAAAAAAAAAAAAAAAAATCACACCACACTTCTGCTCAGAGGTCTCCATGAATGTAAGGCGCTGGTCCTAACTTTCCTAACAAGAAAAGAGGGAGGACAAACGGCAGTGCCTCATCAGGGCGGGTGGAGCGGCGGGTCCCAGGGGCAGCAGGCAGCGGGAGATCAACCCCGGCAACAGACACAGTGGCTACTCAAACCCCCACGACAGGCACTGCGGCTACTTCAACCCCCACGACAACCCCTGTGGCTACTCATGTTGTCCGAAAAGCGGATTCGTGCCCGGCGTGCAAGTAACCAATTCCACACGCTCAGGAGAGATATTGTTTTATTCCGGCCTGGGTGCTCGGTGGACTTGCCACAAATCAAGCACCCCTGGTCTAGTCACCTTTCTGTTTATATCCATGCTTCTCATACATATTTTAAGTTTCCTTGTTACATATTCATTACATTTCCGAGAACTAATTATAATATTGCATCATCTTAAACACATGTGCACTAAAGCCTTTAGGGTCTTCTTGGGGGTCTCGGGTGGTCTCTGGTGGTCGGCAGGGCAGTGAACTCTTCATGAACTTACTTCCTCTTTACCTTATAGGGTCGCAATTTGTCCCTGAGCCATGCTTGGACCACGTCTGTTTATAGTTTCCATAGCTAAAATTAATTATCACTACTAAAACACACACCTGTTAGTTACCTAACTTCTAAGCAACAAGTCTTCATTGTTTAAAATTACAGAAGCGAGCAATATAGAATCCACAACAAACTAAACTATCTATCACCATAGTGTTCTTAAATTAAAACATATACATCTTGATCTCCTCCAATCAAACACCCACTCACTAGCTTCATCATTCTGGTTTCTTATTAACTGGTCTTTTAACCCAGTTCTGGGTGAGGGCTATACACAGGATGATAACACTTTGAAGATTAATGTTGATTAAGATTAACATTAACACTCAAACCCCCACAACAGGCACTGCGGCTACTCAAACCCCGGCAACAGGCACTACAGTTACTCCAACCCCCATGACAAGCACTGCAGCTACCCAAACCCCAGCAACAGGCACTACAGCTGAACCAGAGGACCAACCCTTGCTGGTATCCGTTGCCCCTATACAGAAGAGGAAATCTTGGAAGCGGATGTCAGGTCGTTTAGAAAGGGATGATGGAAGAGCAGGGCCATCACGAGGAGGGCAGGAGGAAGAGGAAGAACTCATAAACGAGACGGAAACCACCCGATCCCTATCCCTGAGTGAGTTGCGAGATATGCGGAAAGATTTCAGCCATCGTCCAGTCAAGCATATTGTCATCTGGCTGCTCCGATGCTGCGATAATGGGGCCAGTAGCCTGGAATTAGAGGGGAAGGAAGCCAAACAGCTGGGATCCCTTGCTAGGGAAGGGGGCATTGACAAAGCAATTGGAAAAGGGACACAGGCCCTCAGCCTATGGAGGCAACTGCTGTCAGGCGTGAAGGAAAGGTATCCCTTCAAGGAAGATGTTATATATCGCCCAGGCAAATGGACCACTATGGAGAGAGGTATCCAGTACCTGAGAGAACTAGGCGTGCTGGAGGTAGTTTATAGTGACCTGGACAACAACCAAATGCCCAAAGATCCAGATGAAGTCCAGTGCATGCAACCCATGTGGCAGAAGTTAGTACGGAGCGCACCAGCGTCGCATGCCAGTTTGTTGGCAGTACTGTCCTGGAAAGAGGAAGAAGCACCAATGGTAGATGACGTGGTTAGCAATCTCCGGGAATACGAAGAAACTGTCTCCTCCTCCCTTGTCTGGGCTGTGGAGAAACTGTCCCAGGACATCCAGGAACTCAAAGACAATAGGTCCTATTCTCCACCTATATGGACCAGTATCTCAGCCATTAGGAGTCAGCGTTCTTCTGCTCAAGAGAGAGGATATAGAAGGTACACACCACAGGGCACCCTGTGGTTTTACCTGCGAGACCACGGAGAGGACATGAGGAAGTGGGATGGAAAACCTACCTTGACCCTAGAGGCACGGGTACGTGAGCAGCAAGGAAAAACAATCACACAAGGGGGTTCTCCCAGGAAAAATGCTGCTCCAGTTTTCAGGAAAAACCTGTCTCATGACGGTCCAGTTTCCAGTGAACAGTTCCCCAGACAGAGTAGAAGGGCTGATCTTACTTTGGATTGTAATGAATGAATTCCTGACTCGCATTTACAAGAAGTGAGAAACAGATACTATGACCAGGACTAGAGGGGCCCTGCCTCCAGCCAGGTGGAGGAAAGGGACAACTGGGTTTACTGGACTGTGTGGATTCGATGGCCTGGCATATCAGACCCACAGGAGTATGAGGCTCTCGTAGACACCGGTGCACAGTGTACCCTGATGCCATCAAGCTATAAAGGGGCAGAACCCATTTGTATTTCTGGAGTGACAGGGGGATCCCAAGAGTTAACTGTATTGGAGGCCGAAGTGAGCCTAACCGGGAACGAGTGACAGAAGCACCCCATTGTGACTGGCCCAGAGGCTCCGTGCATCCTTGGCATAGACTACCTCAGGAGAGGGTATTTCAAGGACCCAAAAGGGTACCGGTGGGCTTTTGGTATAGCTGCCCTGGAGACGGAGGAAATTAAACAGCTGTCCACCTTGCCTGGGCTCTCAGAGGACCCTTCTGTTGTGGGGTTGCTGAGGGTTGAAGAACAGCAGGTACCAATCGCTACCACAACAGTGCACCGGCGGCAATATCGCACCAACCGAGACTCCCTGCTTCCCATCCATGAGCTGATTCGTCAACTGGAGAGCCAAGGAGTGATCAGCAAGACTCGCTCACCCTTTAACAGTCCCATATGGCCAGTGTGAAAGTCCAATGGAGAGTGGAGACTAACAGTAGGCTACCGTGGCCTGAATAAAATCACGCCGCCACTGAGTGCTGCCGTGCCAGACATGCTAGAACTCCAATACAAACTGGAGTCAAAGGCAGACAAGTGGTACGCCACAATTGACATTGCTAATGCCTTCTTCTCAATCCCTTTGGCGGCAGAGTGCAGGCCACAGTTTGCTTTCACTTGGAGGGGCGTCCAGTACACCTGGAACCGACTGCCCCAGGGGTGGAAACACAGCCCTACCATTTGCCATGGACTAATCCAAACTACAGTGGAACAAGGTGAGGCTCCAGAACACCTGCAATACATTGATGACATCATCGTATGGGGCAGCACAGCAGAAGAAGTTTTCGAGAAAGGGGAGAGAATAGTCCAAATCCTTCTGAAGGCCGGTCTTGCCATAAAACAAAGTAAGGTCAAGGGACCTGCACAGGAGATCCTGTTTTTAGGAATAAAATGGCAAGATGGACGTCGTCAGATCCCAATGGATGTGATCAACAAAATAACAGCCATGTCCCCACCAACTAGCAAAAAGGAAACACAAGCTTTCTTAGGCGTTATGGGCTTTTGGAGAATGACTCATCTGGTTCCCACATGAGTCAAGTGACTTACCTACTTAACTTCAAATATGCAAAAATACACACAGCAAAAGCCTTTTCTCAGTAAGCAAAAGAGCTCATAAGCTATCATTTCTGAACAATGGTTAGTATGCAATGGATTCTCCCACTCATGAGCTACAAATACACTGCATACCATCAAGAGCTTTGAATAACTGTCATCTAGTTCTTTCAGAAGTGTTTTTAGATTTCTGCAATATGTTCAGCTGTGAGAGTGGCACGTATCCAATGTTAACAATAGTTTCTAGGCTATGAATCACCAGAGGAAGAAAAAAAAAAATCGCAAGAATAATGTTTAGTTATAGTGGTTGGAATATATTAGAACAACCAAATGCAACACTTTCTCAGTGTTCTAGAGACTAAAGCTCTCAGTGCAAGACTCCTAAAGCCAGTGAGAATTTTACCGAAGGAAGCCCTGCTTTAAAATTCAGAGTACCTTGAGACTGCAGCATTTTTGCAAACAAACAAAAATATAGTTATGAAATCCTACTACAGCACTTGGTGAAAAGTTTCTTCCTCAGTACTGAGAGCTTTATGATTTTTGGGCAGGGGCCTACGGTCTAGATGTTGTATGGGATACTAAGGACTCTGGGTCAGATCCAATACAAATCTTTTAAGTCTGCAAGTTAAGCGTCACGCCACTTGACTAGTAGATGCCAGAGCCCTTATAAAAAGCTTTTCATGAACGAAGTGCTCATTACAGGGCTGTCTAGAGATGGCTAGATCTCACTTCAGCTTACTTCAGGCAGTCTGTAAGGTAGTGCCTCTGCTAAGTCAGGATCTGCAGCCCAGAACATTTCTCCTTCCCCTCAAAGCACAGAGAGGTCCATTCTTGTCACTGAAGAGACCTTAGTACTTGCATCCTCTTTTACATTGTATCCAAAGAGTGTTCACAAGGAAGCAGGAAAGCCAGGTTCAACTACTTCCCTTGCTTGAGGGGCTTCAAGCTTGCATCTCCATGAGTAAACACCCCAACTATTATTGGCTATTCTGCATTGGAAGGCTCTCCGCTCCATCCTATTTAAGCTGTTGTGCTGCACAGAAAAAGGATTAAAGATTCATTTGACCAGAAGGAGAAAACAAGTGGTAGCCTGATCTGATAGCCAGATAATCATCACACTTAACAGAGGGGAAGAGTCCTTACTCCTAAGAACACTTTAGGCATTTTATCGACCAACCTTTGAACAAACTACAGGAACATGCAGAACAGCCTATACCCTGGTACCTAGGGCAGGATGACAGTTGTGGGTTTGAACTCCCTCCAGCAGAGGATAGAACTGAACATGGAAGCATTGCAATGGCCTCAAAATGTCACCCAATATTCAGAATTTCCCACCTCCTTCAAATTCCACAGCCAGAACACTGTGCTATTAATATCACTCCATAAGCAAACATTTCCAGCAAGTTAGACCTCTCATGTTTATTTCTGCAACAGGTCTCGTTTCTTTAGTAATATTGCAACCTCACCAGTTGTTGTAATAAACTATGACAGTCCGTTGTGGAAAAGGACAGCAAGAGCTAAGCACCAACATGTAACCACACAAACTACCAAGAATTATAGATCCCCTTAAATTACTTTTCTTTTTTTGAAATAAACATAGTCTCTGACTAGAGTTTTAATAGTTGTTTTGAGAGCTCCCCTTGCCCCACAGAACATGTACCACTCCAAACTCTAATCTTACCACTTTCTCCTGTTTCTCAGCATTCATGGAACAGCTGCTGTTGGAGAGGACAGCAGGAATGGAAGCACCAACATCACCTATAGTCCTAACTAAAGTCCTAATCCTGTATTCAACAGTGTATAAGGTGAATATTGCTCTTTGATACTTTAGGGTGAATATTTGCAAGAACAGGCAGGGCCTAAGTCTGCAAGCTGTATCATTTCTTAACCAAAATCCAGAGAAGTCAAACCTACTGGCCTTATTCTCCCATCTCTAGGCTCTAAGAAGTATTTAAGCAAGTTTTTAAATAACTAAAAATCACTTCAGAGAAACAAAATTACCACTAAAATTCATGACTAGAGCTTGGGGGGGGGGGAGGGGGGGGGAGAAACCAGAACATTCAAATGGTTTATCTGCTCATATACAGATTCACACACACACACACACTCTTCTTTAAGGTCAAACCTTGGACTGGGAGTCCTGTTCCAGAGCATTAGCAGAGACTGCCTGCTGCACAAATACTGAAGAGTCCAGTCCCACCAAATCTGGACAGCAGCCCAAATTCCTCTGAAACCCTGACAGGCAGCTAGCCCAGCAAGGGAACACAAAACTATCTGCCTCACTACCTGGCATGTTAGAACTCCAGTGGTCCTCATCCAGGAGACTCAGCAGATCTAACTAACAGAGCTGCAAACATAAGTGCTGGAACTGCTGACTGCAGGGTCAGCAATACACTGGGGATGCTCCAGATTCAGTGGCTCTTGGCAGTCCAGATCCCCCATAACCTGCTTGATGGGCTCAGAGATGGATACTCTGACAGAAACCCAAAAAGGATTCCTGCAGACTCCAGAGAAACACCATCTCTGCTGACATTTCCAATTTCACAGACTCAGCAAGTGTGAATGAGATCAAATTTATTCTCTGACCAGCTTTAAATTATTACTACAAGACTATGACATCAAATCTTTTGCATCACTTCTGCTGCTTAGCACTACTGATTTTGTCTCTGTTGCAGTAAACAGAATTGGCAATATCCAAAGAAATAAATTGGACTAGCTCACACCATATATTTTTATTTTGTTGAGCCACAGCCCATACTCTAGGGAAGACCCAGCTCAAAATTATTTTATAGGCCAGTAAGTCAGTTCCTTCTTATGCTTTTATTTTTGAGTACTTGTAGGTTTCAAGCTCACTGCCCTAGTCACTGAAGTCCTCTGGTTTTATGCAGGGAAAAATACAGGATATATAACAAACACAACTGCTTTCCCTAGCCGTTTCAGTGAGCTTAGAGGGCTGTAGCTTGTTGACTTTATATGAGAGCAAATCAGAGGAGGAGCATCCCCTTCCACAGCAGCCCTCTCACTTTCCAAGTTGTTTTTAGTTCCACAGTAAAACAAGTGCTGTCCCTTTTGGTTATATGAAAATGGAAAGGTACAGATTTTGATCATTTTTTCAGTACATTTGAGAGGCAAGAGAAAGGTGGCATTTTTCACTGGAGTCAAGTGGTGCAAGTAAGGGGAAAAAGCCACTAGGCTCTTTGACCCAGAGTCACTATGTCAGCACTGTACAGCAGTTAAGTGCACACAAAGTGTGTGGAGTTATGGCATTTTTTTTGGCATGAGGGCTCTTGGGCTCAGAGCAGGTTGCTTGATCTAGCACAGCAAGGAGAGGAATTCTTACATTCAGGACTGGTTGTGTTCTCATGGCATAAAGACTGTCTTATTAAAAAAATAAAGTTGAAGCCTCCCACCTAACCAGTAGGTCTCCTTAAGATGTTTTAGCTTCAACAAAGCAGCATATTTTAATGAAGTCATTTAGTCAAAGTATTCTCTCTAGTTTAAGTTTTCATGCCTGCTGACACATTAAGAATACAAGTACAGTCAGTACCTGTGTTATAAGACTAGTTCTTGCAGTATAAAAGCCTTCCCACTGAAGACAGAACTGATATCACAATTAACTTATTTGACATAAGCTATAGTGACGCAGGAGGTGACATCTTAAAAACCCAACCTTACAACAGACTCCTTTTTAGGATATTTGGCTTTCAGCAGGTTTTAGATATAAAGTGCTCCTGTAAAACCACTTACTTTGCTTCCTTATTCTTCAGGAAAACACAAAGGAAGCTGGCTAGAGCCTGCAGTTTACACTATTGGCTTTCCCACTGCATATGCAAAACCAAACCTGTGGTGCAATTTTTCCTACGCTCCTTTGAATATGTGCCTTCTACTTAACCACATAAGCAAAGTCCAAATTGCTAGGATTATGGAGAATGAAATAATTTGTAGGAAGTAGTATAGCATTAATCACAGCATTTCCCCCTTTGAAAGAGATATAACCAAAACTTTTTTCTTATAACCCCCCCAAAATAACATGCTCAGTATCTACTTCCCCCAAAAAGAGGAAGAGAACATACAGCACAATTGCTGAGAAAGCCATGATATAAAAAACCCATAAGAACAAGTAAAAACTCTGAATACTCAATAAGCAACAAAAAACTCATCCACACTTCTTGGTTTCAGCACCTCTGTTATACTTTAAAGTGAGGAACACACCTCTTACCTGCAGATATCCCCTACTTTAGTCACTTAGATGCACTACTAGGAGCAGGACTGGGGACAGGTCCCAGCTGAAGGATACCAGGGCTCCTCCACCACACACTCCCTTTTGCAAGCAGCAGCAGTTCCCTCTGTGCACAAATTGACAAAACACAGAACAGCCCAGTCAATTACCTATCAGATTAACCCACTATCTGCTAACATGTAAGAGTCTTTGGAGTCATGCACCCTCTACCCCTTAGCAGTAAATAGCTAACAATGGAGGAAGAAATTAGGTGTGTGACCCAAGCTGTAATATAAATGGGCTGTCCTGGATTGCCCACAGGTGTGGGGTGGGAAAAGCTACATAAAGGAAAGGCTCTCCCTTAAAGGTGATCCTAAATGAAAGTGTTGTGAGTCCTTCTGCTATTGGAAATGAGGCTGCCTTTGGGGTAAGACACAAAGAGAATATACTGATGGCTAAGTGGTGTTTAAAAAGCCTGAGAGACTTTCTGAGAGGAATATATTCAGCCAGCATCCTAATAAAATTCTATTTTGGGAATATACATCATGTGTACAGAAACATATACAGCTTCATCTGGAAGAGGCTGGTATTTTTTCCTCCTTTCCCTTTCTAGCAGAGGTAATGGCCATGTGGTTGATTTGTTACACCTCCTCTCCTACTGATTTTTACCTAGTCTCACTCTCCCTTTACTGGCATGTTATTTACCTTTTTTTCAGCCAGTTGGGTCCTGACATTCCCAATTTGACCTTACGTTATCTATCCAGTGAACCACTTATGGCCTGTCATATTTCATACCCTTGGGGTTTTTTGCATTTCATTGCATATGCATGTTATAGGCAGATATTTTTTCCTCTACTTGTGCTCTGACCAAAAAAGTAAAAAATAATAATAATAAAAAAAAGTCAACCCACTCTGCAAGTTCATATGAGCATGTCAGAAAACCCGAGTTTCTAAAATTAGACTCTTAGTAAAATTTATAAACTTGGGCTCAGGGCTGTACTAAGGCAGATACATAGCTTCTCCCCCTCCCCAGTATGAGTAGAGCAGAGTGAGCTTGCATCAATAAATCTTGCGCTTGTATTTGCCCATAAGGTAGTTTGCACATAGCTATTGAAACATGGACTGCTCACGGAGATCTCCCTTGAAGCAGAGACCCCATCAGTACTATGTAATAGTTGCCTTTCTTGCCTTACACGCATCCTAGAATAAACTCTGTCTTCCCACTCCCCCCACCAGTAGCATAAAATCATTGACTTCTGCTGTGTTTGTAATCACTGCAGTCCCAGATCCTTTTGTGTGGTATTTCTGCCTACCTGAGTATTTGTCTTCTGCAGCCATTTATTAGCTGCTTCTTTCTACTGAGAGTATTTTGTTATTGTCTCACAAAATTTCATACTATGAGGTTTTGGAAAGACTTTCCATTTTTGTCAAGACCATTTTGAATCCAGATCCTATCCTCCAGAGTGCTTACAAACCTCACCTTTGTTTTCGTCATCCCAGATATTATGACTATATTCTATCTTCCTTGACTCATTAGGTTATGGAGTTCAGTGACCCTTGATCACTAGGAACTGCTATTCAAAACAAACAAAAGGGAATAAAATATTGCTCGCAAAGTCTAGATGCATTTTTAATCAGTTGAAACCTCTGTAAATTGTGTACGATTGCAATCATACATTTTTACTTGTGTTTAATTTGTCTTGTGTTCTTAAAATACAATTAGGAAGGAAAAATACAGATTGCTTTATATGTGGTGTGAGGTTAAAGAGCTGCGCAAATCTGCAAGGAAAAGCTGTTTTTCATTTCCTGACTACACCTGCTAATTATACTACAGATATTTCATAGCTTGTGCATTGTGCTTTTATATGGCTCATTTTTTCATATCTCTGCCTTGAGTTTCCCTGATAGCCAAGTGTCCTCACATCTATTGACTTCTCTAAAAATCATTTCCTCACCATCTTCCAAGAGTAGTTCCCTAAAAAATATTAAAAAAAAACCCTGTCCTGGATTCGGCTGGGATAGAGTTAATTTTCTTCCTACTGCTGTGTTTTGGATTTAGTATGAGAAGAATGTTGATAACACACTGATATGTTTAGTTGTTGCTAAGTACCCTGCTAGTCAAGGACTTCTCAGCTTCCCATGCTCTGCCAGGTGCACAAGAAGCTGGGAGGGAGCATAGCCAGGACAGCTGACCCAACTGGCCAACGGGGTATTCCATACCATGTGACATCATGCTCAGTATGTAAATAGGGGGCGTGGTCCAGGAAGTAGGGATCATTTCTTAGCTATCAGTCAGCGGGTGGTGAGCAATTGCATTGTGCATCACTCATTTTGTATATTCTATCATTTTTATTATTGTTATTATTATTATTTTCCCTTCCTTTTCTGTTCTATTAAACTGTCTTTATCTCAACCCACGAATTTTACTTTTATTTTTTTTGATTCTCTCCCCCATCCCACTGTGTGTGGCGGGAGTGAGCGAGCGGCTGTGTGGTGTTTGGCTGCCTGCTGGGTTAAACCACAACAGTCCTTTTTGGCGCCCAACGTGGGGCACAAAGGGTTGAGATAAGAACAGATCTGAACACAGCGTGTTAAGGCAAATTTGTTATAAGCATTCATTATATTGTTTTAATAGTCGCTGGTCACAATGTTGATTTATTGGCTCTCAAAGTTGTGGGGCTGGCTCTCAATGTTGGGTTATGTAATACCTTACTTGCAGTATATGTTCCCTGTTGTGCTGTTCATCACTGCTCGGAGCTGGGTCAAGGTTATCATGTTGCTGCACTGTGTAACACTGTTTTATGATATGATAAAATCATTGGTCGTGAGTCTAATCTGGTATCTCTACTCAGCATTGCCGTCATCTCTGTACCTCGGGAGCCACCTCTCAGAAACTATTAATAATTACACTCTTTACCTTTTCTCCTCAGAGAACCAATTTATGGGGGAGACAAGGGGGGACACTTTCCCCCACTCCTTCACCTTCCCTTTCATATCTCCAGAAACTCCTTTTTCTTCTATCCTCTTCATGAAGATGTCCACAATATTCCCTGAGAATTTTGAATATCCTTGGGATGTTCAAACAACCATGTTCCTATTGCTATGTCTCCTGAATGTGGTTCAGGACTTCTTAAGGGTTAAACAACTACTCAGGAATACCGTCCAGAGATCAACCCCAGGAACAGGCACTGTGGCTACTCCAACTCCTGTGACAGGCACCGTGGCTACTCAAACCCCCGCGACAGGCACTGCAGCTGAACCAGAGAAGCAACCTGTGTCGGTATCAGTCGCCCCTATAAAGAAGAAATACACAAGAAAATCAGCTCGTTTAGTAAGGGATGAAAATGAACCAGGGCCATCACGACAACAGGAGGAGGAAGAGGCAGAACCCGTAAATGAGATGGTAACCACTCAATCCCTATCCCTGAATGAGCTGTGAGATATGCGAAAAGATTTCAGTCGTCGTCCAGGCGAGCACATTGTCACCTGGCTGCTCCGATGCTGGGATAATGGGGCCAGTAGCCTGGAATTAGAGGGGAAGGAAGCCAAGCAGCTGGGATCCCTTTCTAGGGAAGGGGGCATTGACAAAGTGATTGGACAAGGGGCACAAGTCCTCAGCCTCTGGAGGCGACTGCTGTCAGGCGTGAAGAAAAGGTATCCCTTCAAGGAAGATGTTATATGCCACCCAGGCAAGTGGACTACCATGGAGAGAGGTATCCAGTACCTGAGGGAATTAGCCATGCTGGAAGTGATTTATGATGACCTGAACAACGAGCAGTTATCCAAAGATCCAGATGAAGTCAAGTGCACCCAACCCATGTGGCGGAAGTTGGTACGGAGTGCACCAGCATCTTATGCAAACTCATTGGCAATAATGACCTGGAGAGATGAAAAGGTAAAAACGGTGGATGAATTGGCTGGCCAATTCTGGCAATATGAAGAAAGTCTCTCTTCCTCCCTACGGGCCTGCTTCTCTGCTCTGGAGAAAATGTCTCGAGAGGTCCAGCAACTCAAAGAAGATATGTCCTACTCCCCACCTGTATGGACCAGTATCTCATCCATTAGGAGTAAGCATCCCTCTGCTCAAGAGAGGAGATATCGTGGGTACACACCCCGGGGCACCCTGTGGTTTTACCTGTGTGACCATGGAGAGGACATGAGGAAGTAGGATAGAAAACCTACCTCAACCCTAGAGGCACGGGTACGTGAGTTGCAAGGAAAAAAAATCACACAAGGGGGTTCTCCCAGGAAAAATGCTGCTCCATTCTCCAGTGAGCAGTTCCCCAGACAGAGTAGAAGGGCTGACATTACTTCCGATATTAATAAAGGGACTTCTGATTCGCATCTACAAGAAGTGAGTAACGAGTACTATGACCGGAACTAGAGGGGCCCTGCCTCCGGCCAGGTGGAGGAAAGGGACAACCGGGTTTACTGGACTGTGTGGATTTGATGGCCTGGCACATCAGACCCACAGGAGTATAAGGCTCTAGTAGACACCGGTGCACAGTGTACCCTGATGCCATCAAGCTATGAAGGGGCAGAACCCATTTGTATTTCTGGAGTGACAGGGGGATCCCAAGAGTTAACTGTATTGGAGGCCAAAGTGAGCCTAACCGGGAATGAGTGGCAGAAGCACCCCATTGTGACTGGCCCAGAGGCTCCGTGCATCCTTGACATAGACTACCTCAGGAGAGGGTATTTTAAGGACCCAAAAGGGTACCGGTGGGCTTTTGGTATAGCTGCCCTGGAGACGGAGGAAATTAAACAGCTGTCCACCTTGCCCGGTCTCTCAGAGGACCCTTCTGTTGTGGGGTTGTTGAAGGTCAAATAACAACAGGTACCAATCGCTACCATAACAGTGCACCGGCGGCAATATTGCTGCTAAGCGATACATCACGTAGATGCTCACGTACCCAAGAGTCAGGCCGCTGAAGAACATCAAAACAACCAGCAGGCGGACCAGGCTGCTAAGATTGAAGTGGCTCAGGTGGATCTGGACTGGCAACATAAGGGTGAATCATTTATAGCATGGTGGGCCCATGACACCTCAGGCCATCAAGGAAGAGATGCAACATATAGATGGGCTTGTGATTGAGGGGTGGACTTGACCACTGATGCCATTGCACAGGTTATCCATGAATGTAGAACGTGCACCTACTGGATGGTTGGAAACATACCCTGTGCCCCATGCCACTGCCCGGAATACTATCTCCGGCCTTGAAAAGCAAGTCCTGTGGCAACATGACACCCCAGAAAGAATTGAGTCAGACAACGGGACTCATTTCCGAAACACCCTCATAGACACCTGGGCCAAAGAGCATGGCATTGAGTGGGTATATCACATCCCCTATCATGCACCAGCCTCTGGGAAAACTGAATGATACAATGGACTGTTAAAAGCTACACTGAGAGAAATGGGTGGTGGGACATTCAAGCATTGGGATACGCATTTAGCAGAAGCCACTTGGCTATTTAACGCTAGATGATCTGCCAGTCGACCTGGCCCCGCCCAATAAAAACCCCTGTGCACTGTGGAAGGAGATAAGGTCCCTGTAGTACATATAAGGAACTGGCTGGGAAAGACAGTCTGGGTTATTCCTTCCTCAGGAAAGGGCAAACCTATTCGTGGGATTGTTTTTGCTCAAGGGCCTGGGTGCGCTTGGTGGGTAATGCAGAAGGATGGGGGAGTCCAATGTGTACCTCAAGGTGATTTAATCCTGGGTGAAAACAATCCATGATTTGAGTTGTATGATGGCAGTGTTACATGATGCTGTATGTCACCACTGCTGCGGCCGCCATATGTCAAAGGTATCATAGCAGGAACCTCTCGCTGCTAGCCAGGCTAGAGGCAAGAGGAGGAATTCATTGCAATGTTAAACTTATGGTCTAGTCCAAAGAGATCAGGGGTGGGGAATGCAATGGATATACCTTTAAATTGTTATAAACCATGATTTGAGTTGCATGTTATAGGAATTACTCTAGCAGGAACCACCTGAACCAATGGAGGACAAGCCTTACAAGAAGCAGTGCAAGTGCAGCAGTGAACCGAACTGAGCTGGCTTTGGTGCCCAGTAACTCCATGCAACACATCACCTCTCTGACCTGAGTGACCACCATAACAGATGGAGCCCAAAGTCATAGACCAAATGAACTCAATGAATATTTCATGGACATTTCACAAACATTTTACAGGGGGGAATGGGTGGTTAATGAGGATGTATTGCGATAGGGTGGGACCTGAACGTGACAAATGGTATGGAATAAGGGGTGGAGAATGTGCTGGTTTTGGCTGGGATAGAGTTAAATTTCTTCATAGTAGCTTGTATAGGGCTATGTTTTGGATTTGTGATGAAAATAGTGTTGATAACACTGATGTTTTTGTTATTGCTGAGCAGTGCTTACACAGAGTCAAGGCCTTTTCTACTCCTCACACTGCCCCGCCAGCGAGTAGGTTGGAGGTGCACAAGAAGCTGGGAGGGGACACAGCTGGGACAGCTGACCCCAACTGACCAAACGGATATTCCATACCATATGACATCATGCTCAGCAAAAAAAGCTGGGGGAAGAAGGAGGAAGGGGGGGACGTTTGGAGTGATGGCATTTGTCTTCCCAAGTAACTGTTACGCGTGATGGAGCCCTGCTTTCCTGGAGATAGCTGAACACCTGCCTGCCAATGGGAAGTAGTGAATGAATTCCTTGCTTTGCTTTGCTTGCGTGCGCGGCTTTTGCTTTCCCTATTAAACGGTCTTTATCTCAACCCACGAGTTTCTCACTTTTACTCTTCCGATTCTCTCCCCCATCCCACTGGAGGGGGAGTGAGCGAGCAGCCGTGTGGTGCTTAGTTGCCAGCCGGGGTTAAACCACGACACATAGGCTACAGAAAGAGCTTTGGATAGATAGGTCTCTTCACCCATACAATCTCTAATTTTGGACTGAATGGGTCTAAGACAATGTCCTTGTTTCTTGAAGATTAAAATTCTACTATGTGATAAGGTGAAATTAATTATAACCTCATTAGGTTATTTCTACCACTTCAGAATAAACTACAACAATCTTCACCTGTATGCAGTGTAGGCAATAACTGAATACAGACAGAAATACTGTGCAAAAGAAGCTGTAAGCAGCCCTGAGGAGATTATCTCGTATTCTCCAGCAAAAGTGAGGTTCATGTCTCTCTGTATCGTATAAGTCAGCTTTCCCCAGGTAATAGTGCTTATTGGTCACCTATACCATGTTATCATGGTCACAGGACTGGGAAGGTTTTTTTTTGGTTTTCTTGTGGTTTAACGCGGCAGGCAGCAAAACACCACAAAGCCGCTCGCTCACTCCCGACGCCCCACATTGGGATGGGGGAGATAATAGGAAAAAAGAAAAGTAAAATTCGTGGACTGAGATAAAGACAGTTTAATAGAACAGAAAAGGAAGGGATAATAATAATATTAATAATAATGATGATAGAATATAGAAAATGAGTGATACACAAAGCAATTGCTCACCACCCGAGGACCAATACCAAGCAGCGATCGCTACTTCCTGGACCACGCCTCCTGTTTACATACTGAGCATGATGTCATATGGTATGGAATACCCCATTGGCCAGTTGGGTCAGCTGTCCTGGCTATGCTCCCTCACAGCTTCTTGTGCACCTGGCAGAGCATGGGAAGCTGGAAAGTCCTTGACTAAATAAACACTAACTAGCAACAACTAAAACATCAGTGTGTTATCAACATTCTTCTCATACTAAATCCAAAACACAGCACTATACCAGCTGCTAGGAAGAAAATTAACTCTAACCCAGCTGAAACCAGGACAGTATCCACCCCTTATTCTATACCATCTACGTCATGCCCAGGTCTCACATTTTCCAATATATTCCAATTAATCACCACCACTTCTCTTGTCTTTTGATATATACACACAGATATCATTCTCTTAGTCTATGGGCCATCCCTCTAAAATGTCCATTGAGTTCATTTAGTCCATGACTTTGGGCTCCATCTGTCAGAACAGTCTTTCAGGGCAGGACAGATGGTGTACGATGTTGGACTGTTGCATCCTGAAGCCAGTTCTGGTTCCATTATCGCTGTGCTTCTCCGGTTCTATCATCACTGCACTTTCCTCGGTTTCATCAGAGTTCATTCTTCATTAATCTGGGTGATTCTTACTGCAATACCGTTGATATGACATATAGCAACCATAGAAGTGATGACATGCAGTATTATATAGCAATTAACATCATACAATTCAGTTCATTGGCTATTTTCACCCAAAATCAAATCCCCTTGAGGTACACACTGGACTTCCCCATCCTTTCGCATTACCCACCAAGTGCACCCAGGGCCTTGAGCAAAAGCAATCCCACGGATGGGTTTTCCCTTGCCAGAGGCAGGAGTAACCCAGACCGTCTTCCCCAGCATATTTCTTATGTGCACGACAGGGACTTTATCCCCCTCTACAGTACTTAAGGGTTTTGATTGGGCAGGGCCAGCTCAATTGAAAGAACCCCTGGTGTTGACTAACCAGGTGGCTTTTGCTAAATGTGTATCCCAATGCTTGAATGTCCCACCACCCATCGCCCTCCGTGTTGTCTTTAGCAGTCCGTTGTATCATTCCATTTTCCCAGAGGCTGGTGCATTATAGGGGATGTGATATACCCACTCAATGCCATGCTCTTTGGCCCAGGTGTCTATGAGGGTGTTTCGGAAATGAGTCCCGTTGTCTGACTCAATTCTTTCTGGGGTGCCATGTCGCCATAGGACTTGCTTTTCAAGGCCCAGGATGGTGTTCCTGGCAGTGGCATGGGGCACAGGGTATGTTTCTGGCCATCCTGTGGTTGCTTCCACCATGGTGAGCACATAGTGCTTGCCTTGGTGGGTTAGTGGGAGTGTGATATAATCAATCTGCCAGGCCTCCCCATATTTCTATTTCAACCATCGTCCTCCATACCAAAGAGGCTTTACTCACTTGGCTTGTTTGATCGCAGCGCATGTTTCACATTCATGGATAACCTGTGCAATAGCGTCCATGGTTAAGTCCACCCCTCGATCACGAGCCCATCTGTATGTTGCATCTCTTCCTTGATGGCCTGAGGCGTCATGGGCCCACCAAGCTATAAATGATTCACCCTTATGTTGCCAGTCCAGATCCACCTGAGCCACTTCAAACTTAGCAGCCTGGTCCACCTGCTGGTTGTTTTGATGTTCTTCAGTGGCCCGACTCTTGGGTACGTGAGCATCTACATGACGTACTTTTACAGCCAGGTTCTCTACCCGGGCAGCAATATCTTGCCACAACGCGGCGGCCCAGATGGGTTTGCCTCTGCGCTGCCAGTTGTTCTGCTTCCACTGCTGCAACCACCCCCACAGGGCATTTGCCACCATCCAGGAGTCAGTCTAGAGATAAAGGACTCGCCATTTTTATCTTTCGGCAATGTCCAAGGCCAGCTGGATGGCTTTCTCCTCTGCAAACTGGCTCGATTCACCTTCTCCTTCAGCAGTTTCTGCGACTTGGCGTATAGGACTCCATACAGCAGCTTTCCACCTCCAATGCTTTCCCACAAGGTGACAGGACCCATCAGTGAACAGGGCATATTGCTTCTCATTTTCTGGCAGTTTGTTATACAGTGGGGCCTCTTCAGCACGTGTCACCTCCTCCTCTGGGGATATTCCAAAATCTTTGCCTTCTGGCCAGTTCGTGATCACTTCCAATATTCCTGGGCGACTGGGGTTTCCTATTCGGGCCCATTGTGTGATCAGTGCGACCCACTTACTCCACGTAGCATCGGTTGCACGATGTGTAGAGGGGACCCTCCCTTTGAACATCCAGCCCAGCACAGGTAGTCAGGGTGCCAGGAGGAGCTGTGCTTCAGTACCAACCACTTCCAAAGCAGCTCAAATCCCTTCATATGCTGCCAATATCTCCTTCTCAGTTGGAGTGTAGCTGGCCTCGGATCCTCTATATCCCCGACTCCAGAACCCCAGGGGTTAACCTCAAGACTCTCCAGGCACGTTCTGCCAGAGGCTCCAGATGGGGCCATTATCCCTGGCTGCAGTGTAAAGCATCTTGTCCTGTCCAGACGGGCCCAAGGGCTACTGCATGAACTATCTCCCGTTTAATTTGTTCAAAGGCTTGCTGCTGCTCAGGGCCCCATTCAAAGTTGTTCTTCTTCCTGGTCATGTGATAGAGAGGGCTTACAATCAGGCTGTAATCTGGAATATGCATTCTCCAAAAGCCCACAACGCCTAAGAAAGCTTGTGTTTCCCTTTTGCTAGTTGGTGGGGACATGGCTGTTATTTTGTTGATCACATCCATTGGGATCTGACGACGTCCATCTTGCCATTTTAGTCCTAAAAACTGGATCTCCTGTGCAGGTCCCTTGACCTTACTTTGTTTTATGGCAAAACCAGCTTTCAAAACAATCTGGATTATTCTTCTCCTCTTCTCAAACACTTCCTCTGCTGTGCTGCCCCATACGATGATGTCATCAATGTTTTGCAGCTGTTCTGGAGCTTCACCTTGTTCCACTGTAGTTTGGATTAGTCCATGGCAAATGGTAGGGCTGTGTTTCCACCCCTGGTGCAGTCGGTTCCGGGTGTACTGGACGCCCCTCCAAGTGAAAGCAAACTGTGACCTGCACTCTGCTGCCAAAGGGATGGAGAAAAATGCGTTAGCGATATCACTTGTCGCATACCATTCATTTGGCTGCCTTTGCCTCTAGTTCATATTGGAGTTTTTGCATATCTTGTATGGCAGTGCTCAGCGCTGGCGTGACTTCGTTCAGGCCTTGATAGTCCACTGTCAGCCTCCACTCTCCGTTAGGTTTTTGCACTGGCCATATGGGACTATTAAAGGGTGAGCGAGTCTTGCTGATCACTCCTGGATCTCCAGTCGACAAATCAGCTTATGGATGGGAACCAGGGAGTCTCAATTGGTGCGATATTGTCACCAGTGCACTTTTACAGTAGCGATCGGCACCTGCTGTTCTTCAACCCTCAGCAACCCCACAACAGAAGGGTCCTCCGAGAGACCAGGCAAGCTAGACAGCTGTTTAATCTTCTCCATAATCAAGGCAGCTATACCAAAAGCCCACCAGTACCCTTTTGGGTCCTTGAAATACCCTCTCCTGAGGTAGTCTATGCCAAGGATGCATGGAGCCTCTGGGCCAGTCACAATGGGGTGCTTCTGCCACTCATTCCCACTTAGGCTCACTTTGGCCTCCAATACAGTTAACTCTTGGGATCCCCCTGTCACTCCAGAAATACAGATGGATTCTGCCCCTTCGTAATCTGATGGTATTAGAGTACACTGTGCACCAGTGTCCACTACGGCTTTATACTCCCATGGGGCTGATGTACCAGGCCATCGAATCCACACAGTCCAGTAAACCTGGTTGTCCCTTTCCTCCACGTGGACAAAGGCAGGGCCCCTCTATTCCTGGTTGGAGACTTCATTACTTGATTTCTGTAACTACAAACCAGAAGTCCCTCCATCAGGGTCAAAAGTGCGATCAGCCCTTCTACTCTGCCCAACATACACTGGAGCAGTAATTTTCCTGGATGGATGTGTGGCGATTAAGGGCACAGGCTCCGTCTGAGAGGGAACGAAGACAAAGACGAAATCCTTTATTATACAGCACAAGCGCCTTTTTATACCTCACATTATGCCACATATGCACTTTAAAGAATTTCCTAGTAGATCCCTTAAGCACAGGTCATCTCGACACTCTTCCGCTAATTTCTTTATCTTTTGTCACGCCCTCAGAGCCGCGAGCTGTCACGTCTTACCTCCCCTTTTTTCCCCCCATGGCTTCTTTCACTTTCCATCTTCCCATGGCTTCTTGTTTACCAACGCTATGATACTGCTTGTACTCTCAAACATTGATTCCTCCACATCTCCCCCTTTTTCTTTTACAACAAACACTAAGCTAACTGACTTTTCTATTATTCATTTCACACATTGCAATAAACATAGTACACACACAAGAATACATACAAATACAATCAAACATATAATTCCCAGTTCAATCAAACTCATTACCCATTTTACCAAGCCCAAATAATTCTCTCTTATGGCTCTACACTCAGGGGCAGACGGTACACCAAACATCCGCCCCAATTGTCAGTCACATTGCGGCCGCCACTACAAAGTGTTGCATGCGTCTCCGTGAGACCTAGGGTCCAATTGTCCCACGGGAGTCCCACTAAGCAGGTGGAAAAAGGATTTCCAGGCGACGAGAGCAAAAGGCAAATGGTCTCCTGGCCTGTCTGATTCGCAAGGGCGATCCAGATGTTCTCTTTGGGCTGCGGTGGGGCCCAAAACGCGCTTACGCCTGCGACAACGGTGAAAAAGACTGCTTGACGAACCGCGCTGGTACCCATCTTGGTCCTCGATCTGTGGAGACACAAGCATACCCTCGACCCCAGGTTATCAATGAAAACAGGCCTTCCCACTCATGAGATTCCAGGTTTCTCACCTTTACCCACGCCTTGTCCCTTATGATTGCCTCATGACCTTCAACAGAATCAAAATGTCTGCAAATCGGGGGTCCACCTTCCTCAGCCCACCGATGGAGAAAATTAAGAACATAAACAGCTTTTGCCAATCTTTCCTGTGGGGTCAAATCCCCTACTCCCCCTTTTTGTTTTGTTAACATGTCTTTGAGCGAACGGTGCGCGCGCTCAACAACGGCTTGCCCTGTGGGACTGTGTGGAATTCCCGTGATATGAGTGATTCCCCATGTTTGCAGGAAGGTCCATGTGGCTTGGGCAACGTACCCGGGGCCATTATCTGTTTTTATTTTGCTCGGTACTCCGAGAATGGCAAAAGCAAGAAGAAAATGTTTTCGGACATCCCGGGACTTTTCCCCAGTGTGGGCTGTGGCTGCAATTGCTCCCGAAAATGAATCCACTGAGACGTGGACACATTTGAGTCGACCAAAGTCGGGAAGATGTGTAACATCAGTCTGCCAAAGTTCGAGCGCCTGCAAGCCACGAGGGTTGACTCCCCCCGGCTGTGGAGGGCCCGCACACTGGCACTCAGGGCATGCAGTGACAATTTGGCATGCTTGCATAAGTGGTAAATGAAACATTCTAGCCAAGGCCTTAGCGTTCTGATGATAAAAGTCATGTGAATGCCTCGCTTGCTCAAATTTCCCCGGGACAACAACAGCCCCTGCAAGCGAATCAGCCAACCGGTTTCCCTCAACCAGGTGCCCCGGCAATGCAGTATGAGATCTGATATGTAATATAAAAAAAGAGTGGATCCGTCGATGAATGCATTCTCTGAGGGTTTTAAACAGAGCAAAAAGCTGGGCATTATTTACATCTTTGAAATGAGCAAACTCCATGCAGGACACTACCCCTGCAACATATGCAGAATCAGTCACGATGTTGACGGGGCATTGCCATTTTTCAAACACTCGTACCACTGCCGCCAACTCCACGATTTGTGGTGAACCATCTTGTTTCCGGATATCAGATTGCCATTGATCGTGGTCGTCCTTCCAGACAAGGACAGACTTACCCGTGGGCCCGGACCCATCCGTGAAGACCGTTAGAGCGTCCAAAGGGGTCACGCTACATTTCGGCAATTGCTGCAGTGGTAGCGGGGACTGCAGCCATTTATGACTGGGAGGGTGAATAGAAATCGCTCCTGTAAAACCTTCCATAGCCATTTGAAAAGGTACAGACATTTGCATCAACCAAGTTAGCATAGGCATCACAACAGGAATGTAAATGGTATGCGGCTCTTTTCCGCACAGCGCTATCAACCGTTGCCTCCCTCTCATGACCAGGGATGCAAACATTTCTGCTCTAGTGGTGATGGTTTTTCCAAATTGATGGGGAAGAAACACCCATTCTATGACCAACAACTGTTCGCCGCTGGGTGTTGGCTTCCATTGAAACAACAAACCATATGGTTGGAAGTCAGTGTTCACTATTGCTAACTGAAAAGGAAGCTCTGGATCACAGCGCTGTGCTTGCCGAGCCGATATCATTGTAGCAATCCGCTGCAACGCTTGCTGAGCCTCGGGGGTTAACGTTCGTCAAGACCCCAACGCAGGATCACCTTTTAGCAAATTAAACAGAGGTCTCAACAGCTCATTGTTGATTCCCAACAGAGACCTTACCCAATTGATGGTGCCCAATAATTTCTGCAAATCAGTCAGGGTGTGGACCTTGTAGTGTATGATTGCACAGACCCTCACATATACATGCACAGAATCCTTTATTGTTACAATACTAGAGCCTTTATCATAACAGGGCAGCCCTACCATCTCTCTCTCCATTGCCACTCTCACCCAATCCGTCTCCCTTATATCTTCCTTCCAGCAACGATCACATGTCTGCTCACAATTCCCTTCACCTGTTTCAGCTCTTGAATCAGCTGGCACTCATTAGGCCACCTCTTAATTCTTCTCCACATCTCCCCCTTTTTTGTTTATGATTTTGTAGCATTCTCAATTGCAAGCTGAAAAAGGCAACAACTCAGTAGCTTCAGAAGACTCTATTTAACATTGTATAGCAGTTAGTAATCGATAACCAAATCGGCCACCTGTGTAAGCACTTCACAAGGCAAGGCAGCTCATGGAGCACTTGACACCCAATTCCCTTCACCTAACATTTCATCTTGCCCATGGGGTAGTTGCAAATTGTCCATTGCATTCACAAGAACAAGTTCATATTCACAAGAACAAGTTCACAATACTCAGAAAACCACACAGAATACTGCATCACTGACAAAACAAGGCATAATATAGACTTCCAATCTAAAGGAGTCATCATATATGATTCCCCTATTGCTTGCAATAAGTTTATAGTAAATGAAACCTGTAACCCATATTCTTTTATTGATTTGCATACCTCCTTAATCACCTCCTATGGTAAATGAGCATACTCTGGCACTCTGTCAGGTCAATAAATTACAGGCATTGCCTGGAGAAGCATTACATTCCCCCTTTTTTTTTCTTGCATTTTCCTGTTTTCTTTTGGATTATTCTTCATGAAGTTTAACTCACATCTGATTTATCCATTCCCCCAGATGCCAAAGCAGATTTTAAAGTTGTTTTTTTTTTTTTTGATTATCAGAGTTGGCCAGAATACTTTCCACAAAAAAGAAACAGAAAGTTTAGTAGCATTCAGAAAATTAAATGGAATCATCTTCAAAACAACTGTTTTTCAACAATGTGTAAACTTACAAATATTAATCTTGACAAACTTAACACTTCTAATACAAAGACTTATTTCCTTTTTAGCCAGACAAATATTAATCTTAACTTACTAAACCTACCTTCTTTTTATCATATAACTTTACAGCCTGCAGAAATTACTTACGCTACAACACAAAAATCAATTCTACATAACAAAACAGCATACAAACTTAACACTCCTAATACAATGTTTAGCTTACTAAACCTATTTTCTTTTATACAAACTTACAAATATTAATCTCAACTTACTAAACCTATTTTCTTTTATACATTTTATAAAAACTCAACACTTCTAATACAAAGATACAAACTTTACACTTCTAATACAAAAACCTTTCCTGTTTTCCATCACACAGTTCTCTTTCCTCTAGAGCATCAGACTCTCTAACCAAAAAACAACAACAACATCAAGGAAGATCAAGTGTTAGATTTAGGATCACTCTACATCACTGAAACAGAACACAAAAGAATAGAGACACATCTCATCACAGCTGAGGGGGGAAACCGTTTCCTGTATGAGAGGCTCTTTTAGCTTTTTAGAACAGAAGAAATGATGTAGTCCAATATGGGGGGGGGGGGGGGCGGGCAGGCTGCAAATCCCCACAGCAGATTTTCTTGGGGGGGAACAAATGGTGCTGGTTTCACAATGGAAGACCAAAAAAGTGTCTTTAGGCTCTGTCACTGTAAAATTTCATCTGCTATTGGTGCAAGTTCAAACAAATCTTTCCTATCTTTTGATTCTCCCTCTAGTATTGCTGAATCAGTCACATTTTGCAACACCTGTCTGCAGGATACAGCTTCTACAGAGCTGTATACACAATTCACTAGGTCACAATATTCCCTCTGGAACTTCTAATTACAAAGTTTTCCTCCTCTGCAGTTCTGTTTCCCACCTTTTGCCGTAGGGCTAAATCATAACACCCTATGGTTTCCTCAGAAAGAAGCTTCTGTGACTGAGATGCTGACTGCCCTATGACTAACATATAAAGTTCATATAACTTCTGCACAGCTGCTCACCTCTGTCCTGCAGAGACAATTATGCAACATCGCTATCCCGTTTCCTTTCAACAGCTTTTGCAGTTCAGCAGGGCTCACCACGAGATATTTCTATTTCCTTTCTTCAGGTTTTCTTCTTTCTGTCCCTGTTCAGGCACCAATTGTGGTGTATGATTGCACAGACCCTCACATATACATGCACAAAATCCTTTATTGTTACAATACTGGAGCCTTTATCATAACACAGCAGCCCTACTATCTCTCTCCATTACCTGTCTCACCCCATTCGTCTCCCTTATATCTTCCTTCTGGCAACGATCACATGTCTGCTCACAATTCCCTTCACCTGTTTTGGCTCTTGAATCAGCTGGTGCTCATTAGGCCACCTCTTAATTCTTCTCCACAGACCTGACTACTGATCTTGAGCCCTTGCGGTATCACAGTTTGCTCAGTAATGCGCCACCCTAGATATTTCCAGGGAGCGGTCTGCTGCACCTTTTCTGGGGCAACTATCAAGCCGTTACGCTGGAGGCTCGTTACGACAACCTCCATGGCCCCTCGTATCATGGCCTCAGAGGGGGTTGCTACAAGGATATCATCCATATAATGATAAATTACGACTTCAGGCAATTGGGCGCGGGCTGGACTAAGGGCCCGAGCCACGAACCATTGACATATGGTGGGACTATTCTTCATGCCTTGCGGGAGCACCGTCCAATGGTACCGTTGACTCGGCTGGGCTACATTGGTCGCGGGTACAGTAAAAGCAAACCGCGGCGCGTCATCTGGGTGTAGCGGAATGGTAAAAAAACAGTCCTTAAGGTCTATTATAGTGATGTGCCAGTTCATAGGTATCATGGTTGGTGAAGGGAGACCTGGCTGTAGAGCTCCCATGTCCTCTATAGCCTCATTTATACGTCTTAGATCGTGAAGGAGCCTCCACTTTCCTGATTTCTTCTGGATGACAAAAACTGGTGAGTTCCATGGGCTCGTGGATGGCACAATGTGCCCAGCGCGCAGCTGCTCAGCAACTAGGTCCTGCAAGTGATGCAGCTTATCCGTGGGGAGGGGCCACTGATCCACCCATATAGGCTTTTCACAGGACCATTGCAACTTCAGGGTGTGCTGCCGATCAGTAGCCCCTAGGATAAATTTGTCCCCAGCACGATTCCCCATTGTGACAAACAGTCTCGTCCCCACAGCGTGAGAGGGGCCGGAAGAACGAACGGTCAGACATTGGCCCGCTGACCCTCCGGTCCCTCGATTTGAATTAATTGAACACTCTGCAGTGGTGCTGTTTGCCCTCCGATACTTGTAAGGGCAATCGGGACCTGTTTCGTCGGCCATTGAGCTGGCCAGTGTGACTGCGCAATGACTGTCACGTCAGCTCCGGTATCAGTAAGGCCGCTGATGCGCACAGACTGCTGAGGGCCACCGCCTGACAGGCAGCAAGTCAGTTGCGGTCGCCCCGCAGCGACAGGCTGCGCCCACCACAGTTGTGGCGTGCCGGTGGAACCAAAACCTTCACCCCCCAGTTCCTGAGGCTCCGCCGCAGGAGGGGCAGCTCGAAAGTAGACGAGCTGTGCTATTCGCGCTCCTGCCGGCACGTAACAGGGCGGAGTAGGCGTCCACAACATGATTTTAATTTCTCCCGTATAGTCTGCATCGATAACCCCAGGGAGAACGAACAAGCCCTGTAACGTGGCGGATGAACGTCCCAGTAAGAGTGCGCTGTAACCGCCACCTAGCGGCCCCCACACTCCGATGGGCACCGCTTGAACAGCCGTAGGAGTCAGGTTCACTGGGTGGGAGGGGGCCAAGTCCACGCCGGCACTTCCCCGTGTCCAGGAGGATAATTCGGAGGCACGGATGCCAGCGGGGGGCTGGGGGCAGTTTGCATCATCGCATGGGGGGTTGCTTGTGTCATCGCGCGGCCCCTCCCCGTGCTCCTGCAACCGTTTCCCTGAATAGACTGACCGTCTTTATCATACCGCGACCGGCATTGATTCGCAAAGTGCCGGCCCTTCCTACATTTTGGACACATTCCCAGTTGTGAGTCAGCCGGTTCCCGCCTCCGCCTGCCTGCCTGCGGGCACTGTCTCTTAAAGTGACCGGGACGGCCACAGGTGAAGCACGTCTGTTGGCTAAGCTTAATGTTTGCAAAAGCAGCAGCCATCGCCACAGCCTGGTGCTCCGTGGTCCCCACACGGTTGCATTCCTCTATCATTTCAACTACCGTAGGGTTTTTTAACAGACGGAGCACCTTCTGGCAATCCGCGTTAGCGTTTTCAATTGCCAATTTTTGTAATAATATTTGCTGCGCTTCCTCATTCTCTACTTGTTTGTCCAAAGCATCTTTTAATGTCTCGATAAATTTCATATACAGTTCCTGCGCTCCCTGCCTAAAATTAGTAAACGAGCGCTGGGGCTTCCCTACATCGGGGACCTTCATAAATGCTAGGTAGGCAAGATTCTTTGAATCATTTAGGGCTTCCATTGGGAGTAGTACCTGGGCAGAGGCAGCGGCGTATCGACCCTCTCCTACCAGTGCATCAACTCCCAATAATCTCAGTGGATCTGCCACGGGCCGCCCCAAATAGTCCAGGGCTTTTGCCTCACAGAGTCGCCGCCACTCCCCATTCCAGAGCATAAACTGAGCAGAGGAGAGCAACAATTGTGCCGGTGTTTTACAATCGTGCGGACATAACGTATAACTCCTCATGACTGACCCTAGCATGTTTGCAGAGTAGGGGGCACCGAGGCCAAATTCAATCACTCCCCTTCTCAACTCCTTCACTACTTGGAAACTCAGACCCTCCCACCGGGGCCTTTGATGAGCTTCGTAAATCACCGGGAACGCCCAGACCTCACGGAGCTTAACCGCGAGGTCAGAGTCCCCTTCTTTCTCTGCCTCCCTTTGAATCCCCTTCCACACATCATGCGGATCCGGGGGATATAAGTCCGGCTCTTTCTCTGGGTCGACCGGCCCCAGATCGAACGGGTTGGGATCATCACTGTCGCTACCCTGCTCCCCCCAGGCAGCCACCACTCCAGCCTCAGTGGCTGGGGGCGCAGAAGGCTCTTTGGCCACAGATGCGCTCCCTCCTGAGTTTTCACCTCTCAGCTTGTCTTTAGCACTGACATGTTTTTTTAGGGTCTCATTCAGAGTCCTCCAGGGCGCTAGCAGCCCCGCAGCCACCGAGTCCGAACGAGTGGCAGCATCCCAAAGCTGGGTGCCTGCTTCATTCCAAATTTTTAGGTCATAAATGTTAGTAGAATCGACTCCCTTAACGGTGGTTGCCACCCACTTCAGGAGTCGTCTCAAGTCCCCATGATCCATGGTTACTTGATATTTCTTCAGGATCAATTCCATGGTCCTGCAAACAGTATTTTCCTCCTTTGTCATGTTTGAACCCATGACTACCGCCCCCCGCTGCTCACCTCTGTTCTGCAGAGACAATTACGCGACGTCGCTATCCTGTTTCCTTTCAACAGCTTTTATCCCGTTTCCTTTCAACGGCTTTGCAGTTCAGCGGGGCTTGCCACCGGATCGGCAATTGCCGACTTTATGGCCCTTCAGACAGAGTGTCCCTGTTCGGGCGCTATTTGTGGCGATTTAAGGGCACGGACTCCGTCTGAGAGGGAACGAAGACAAAGACGAAATCCTTTATTATACAGCACAAGCGCCTTTTATACCTCACATTATGCCACGTATGCACTTCAAAGAATTCCCTAGTACATCCCCTAAGCAAAGGTCATCTCGACACTCTTCCGCTAATTTCTTTATCTTTTGTCACGCCCTCAGAACCGCAAGCTGTCACGTTTACCTCCCTTTTTTCCCACGGCTTCTTTCACTTCCCATCTTCCCACGGCTTCTTGTTTACCAACGCTATGATACTGCTTGTACTCTCAGACATTGATTCCTCCACAGGATGCTTTTTGGCTGTTGTTTTTCCTTGCAGTTCCTGTACCCGAGCTTCTAGTCTCCAGGTAGGTTCACCATCCCACTTCCTCATGTCCTCCCACTGGTCACGCAGACAGAACCACAGGATTGCACGTGGTGTGTGCCACTGGTACCCTCTCCCTTGAACAGAAAAAGGCTGACTCTTAATAGCTGAGACCTTGGTTGGTGTGGGTGAGGAAAACCTATCCTGCTTGGATTGCTGGGACAATTTTTGGGTCAGTTTCTCCACAGCCAAGACACAGGCCCGTAGGGAAGAAGTGAGATTATCTTCGTATTCTCGGAGTTGTCTGGCCAGTTCATCTATAGTTGGTGCCTCCGTGTCTGTCCAGCTCATTATCGCCAGGGTGTTGCCGTATGATGTCGGTGCATTTCGTATAAACTTTCGCCACATGTACCGCGTGCACTGGATTTCATCCGGGTCTTTGGATACCTGGTTGTCATCCAGGTTGTTATAGACCACCTCCGCCACAGCTAAATCCCTCAGATACTGGATACCTCCCTCAATGATGTTCCATTTGTTTTGGGAATTTGCAAGTTCTTCCTTGAGGGGATACCTGTCCTTCACACTTGACAGGAGTCGCCTCCAGAGGCTGAGGACTCCTGCCCTTTTTCCAATCCTTTTGTCAATGGCCTTATCCCTAGCAAGGGATCCCAGCTGCCAGGCTTCCTTACCCTCTAATTCCTGACTGCTGGCCCCAATATCCCAGCATCGGAGCAACCAGCTGAGAATTTGCTCGCCTGGTTGACGGCTAAAATCTTTTCGCATATCTCGCAGCTCACTTAGGTATAGGGATCGGGTGGTTTCTGACTCATTTATGATTTCAGTCTCTTCCTCCTCCTGTTCTTGTGACTGCTCTGCTGCAGAACAGGCTGCCTCTTCTGATTCTTTCTCCTGCTCCCTTTTAGGAGAAGCTTCTTCATCCCTTACTGAATGAGTTGAGTTCCGCTTCCATTGTTTCTTTTTAGTTATAGGGGCAACTGATATAGTTGAAGGCTGGGTCTCTGGTTTAGCCATAGTGTCTGTTGGTATGTTTTCAGATCCAGAGACCCTCTCTTCTCCTTGAGGGTGCTGAATAGTATTGATCAGTGTTTGGTAGGTACAGGCCGGGACCCAGCACAGTGCGATAAGTTGTGCCTCTTTGGAATAGTCAGGGCATCTTTTTTTTCAAACACTCTGTCACTTTATCAGGATTCCGCGCTTGTTAACCCTTGATAACCCTTTCGGTGAAGAAATTTTTCCTAATGTCCAATCTAAACCTCCCTTGGCGCAACTTGAGGATGTTTCCTCTCGTCCTATCACTTGTTACTTGGGAAAAGAGACTGACACCCACCTCGCTACGACCTCCTTTCAGGTAGCTGTAGAGAGCAATAATGTCTCCCCTCAGCCTCCTTTTCTCCAGACTAAACAACCCCAGTTCCCTCAGCCGCTCCTCATAAGACTTGTGCTCCAGGCCCTTCACCAGCTTCGTTGCCCTTCTCTGGACACGCTCCAGCACCTCAATATCTTCCCTGTAGTGAGGGGCCCAAAACGGAACACAGTATTCGAGGTGCAGTCTCACCAGTGCCGAGTACAGGGGCACGATCACCTCCCTACTCCTGCTGGCCACACTATTTCTGATACAGTCCAGGATGCCGTTGGCCTTCTTGGCCACCCGGGCACACTGCCGGCTCATGTTCAGCTGGCTGTCAACCAGCACCCCCAGGTCCTTTTCCTCTGGGCAGCTTTCCAGCCACTCTTCCCCAAGCCTGTAGCGTTGCATGGGGTTGTTGTGGCCGAAGTGCAGGACCCGGCACTTGGCCTTGTTGAACCTCATACAGTTGGCCTCGGCCCATCGATCCAGCCTGTCCAGGTCCCTCTGCAGAGCCTTCCTACCCTCAAGCATATCAACACTCTGTCGTGGTTTAACCCGGTAGGCAGCCAAACACCACACAGCCACTCGCTCACTCCTTGCCCCCACAGTGGGACAGGGAGAGAATCGGAAGGGTAAGAGTGAGAAAACTCGCGGGTTGAGATAAAGACAGTTTAATAGAACAGAAAAGGAAGGGAAAATAATAATAATAATAATATTAATAATAATAATAATGATGATAGAATATACAAAATGAGTGTACTCGCCGAGCAATGCCCAAAAAAACAGCGATCGCTACTTCCTGGACACGCCTACCATTCATATACTGAGCATGACATCACATGGTATGGAATACCCCTCTGGCCAGCTGGGCCAGCTGTCCCAGCTATGCTCTCTCCCAGCCTCTTGTGCACGGGAAGCTGAAAAGTCCTTGACTAGCAGGGTACTTAGCAACAATTAAAAACATCAGTATGTTATCAACATTCTTCTCATACTAAATCCAAAACACAGCACTAGGAAGGAATTTAACTCTATCCCAGCTGAAACCAGGACACACTCTCCCAGCTGAAACCAGGACACACTCTCACCCAACTTGGTGTCGCCTGCAAACTTACTGAGGGAGCACTCAATCCCCTCGTCCAGATCATTGATAAAGATTTTAAACAGAACTGGCCCCAGTACTGAGCCCTGGGGAACACTGCTCGTGACCGGCCGCCAACTGGATTTAGCTCCGTTCACCACAACTCTTTGGGCCCAGCCATCCAGCCAGTTTTTTACCCAGCGAAGAGTACACCCGTCCAAGCCATGAGCAGCCAGTTTCTGCAGGAGAATGCTGTGGGAAACGGTGTCAAAGGCTTTACTAAAGTCCAGGTAAACAACATCCACAGCCTTTTCCTCATCCACTAGGCGGGTCACCCGGTCATAGAAGGAGATCAGGTTAGTCAAGCAGGACCTGCCTTTCATAAACCCATGCTAACTGGGCCTGATCACTTGGTTGTCCTGTATGTGCCACGTGATGGCAGTCAAGATGATCTGCTCTGTAACCTTCCCTGGCACCGAGGTCAGACTGACAGGCCTGTAGTTCCCTGGATCCTCCTTCTGGCCCTTCTTGTAGATGGGCATCACAGTTGCTACCCTCCAATCAATTGGGACCTCCCCTGTTAACCAGGACTGCTGATAAAGGATTGAAAGTGGCTTGGTGAGCACTTCAGCCAGCTCCCTCAGTACCCTTGGGTGGATCCCATCCGGCCCCATAGACTTGTGTGTGTCTAAGTGGTGTAGCAGGTCGCTAACCATTTCCCCTCGGATTATGGGGGCTTCATTCTGCTCCCCGGCCTTGTCTTCCAGCTCAGGGGACTGGGTACCCTGAGAACAACTGGTCTTACTATTAAAGACTGAGGCAAAGAAGGCATTGAGTACCTCAGCCTTTTCCCCAGCCTTTGTCACTATGTTTCCCCCCACATCCAATAAAGGATGGAGATTCTCCTTAGCCCTCCTTTTGTTGCTAATGTATTTATAGAAACACTTTTTATTGTCTTTTACTGCAGTAGCCAGATTAAGTTCTAGTTGGGCTTTGGCCCTTCTAATTTTCTCCCTGCATAACCTCACGACATCTTTGTAGTCGTCCTGAGTTGCCTGCCCCTTCTTCCAAAGGTCATAAGCTCTTTTTTTTTTCCTGAGTTCCAGCCAAAGCTCTCTGTTCAGCCAGGCCGGTCTTCCCCACTCGCTCATCTTTTGGCACACAGGGACGGCCTTTTCCTGCGCCTTTAAGATTTCCTTCTTGAAGAATGTCCAGCCTTCCTGGACTCCTTTGCTCTTCAGGACTGCCTCCCAAGGGACTCTGTCAACCAGTCTCCTAAACAGGCCAAAGTCTGCCCTCCGTAAGTCCAAGGTAGCAGTTCTGCTGACCCTCCCTCCTTACTTCTCTGAGTATCGAAAACTCTATCATTTTGTGATCGCTGTGCCCAAGACAGCCTCCAACCGTCAGAACATCCACAAGTCCTTCTCTGTTCGTAAACAAGAGGTCCAGCGGGGCACCTTCCCTAGTTGGCTCACTCACCAGCTGTGCCAGGAAGTTATCTTCCACACATTCCAGGAACCTCCTAGACTGTTTCCTCTCCGCTGTATTGTATTTCCGGCAGACATCTGGTAAGTTGAAGTCTCCCACGAGAACAAGGGCTAGCGATCGTGAGACTTCTCCCAGCTGCTTATAGAATATTTCATCTGCCTCTTCATCCCGGTTGGGTGGTTTGTAACAGACTCCCACCATGATATCTGCCTTGTTGGCCTTCCCCCTGATTCTTACCCATAAACACTCATCCCTATCGTCACCATCATCAAGCTCTAGACAGTCAAAACACCCCCTAACATAGAGGGCTACCCCACCACCTCTCCTTCCTTGCCTGTCCCTTCTGAAGAGTTTATAGCCATCCATTGCAGCACTCCAGTTGTGCGAGTCATCCCACCATGTTTCTGTGATTGCAACTATATCATAGTTTTCCTGCTGCACAATGGCTTCCAGCTCCTCCCGTTTGTTGCTCATGCTGCGTGTATTGGTGTAGATGCACTTCAGTTGGGCTATTGATCCCACCACCTTTTTTTGGGGTGAAACCCTAATTCCTACGTGACCATTCTCAGGCTCTTCCGTGGTTTCTAACACATCCATAACCCTTGCGTCTTTGCTGCCGCATGGATCTCCATCCCCTACCTCCACTGAGATGGCAGACCAAAGGACCTCACTAGCACACCGTCCCTCAAACATTGGCATGCCACCCTCAGGCTTATCTCTAGTGAGCCTGGTTTTATCCCTTTCCCCCTTCAAATCTAGTTTAAAGCTCTTTCAATGAGCCCTGCTAACTCTTGTGCAAAGATCCTTTTCCCCCTTTGAGACAGGCGTACCCCATCTGTTGCCAGCAGGCCTGGTGTCGTGTAGACCGACCCATGATCAAAAAACCCAAAATTCTGCCGATGACACCAGTCTCGGAGCCAGGTATTGATCTGCTGGCTCTTCCTCTTTCTTCCCTCATCATTCCCTGCAACTGGAAGGATAGAGGAGAAGACTACTTGTGCTCCTGATCCCTTAACCAGTCGTCCCAAGGCCCTGAAGTGTCTCTTGATTGCCCTTGGACTTCTTATTCCAACTTCATCGCTGCCTACATGAAAAATCAATAATGAATAATAATCCGAGGGCCATACCAGGGTAGGAAGCTTTCTCTTCACATCTTTACCCTGGGCCCCAGGGAGGCAGCAGACTTCCCTAAGGAGTGGGTCTGGTCTGCATATTGGGCCTTCTGTTTCCCTCAGTCTCCTATGACAATGACCCGTCTTTTTTTCTTTATGGAAGCAGTTTTGACACAGGGTGTAGGCCGACTTAATCTTGGCAACATCTTAGAAGAACCATCGTCCTCATCATTGTTCAGTTCCACTTGCAGAGCCTCATACCTATATCCCTTCGGTCAGCTGTCCCAGCTGTGTCCTCTCCCAACTTTTTGTGCACTTCCAACCTGCTTGCTGGAGGGGCAGTGTGAGGAGCAGAAAAGGCCTTGACACTGTGTAAGCACTGCTCAGTAGTAACTAAAACATCAGTGTGTTATCAACACTATTTTCAGCACAGATCTAAAACATAGCCCCATACAAGCTACTATGAAGAAAATTAACTCTATCCCAGTCAAAACCAGTACACCATGGAAAGTGCCTTTTACTTATTTTTCTGTCTGTAAACAGCATAGGGCTGACAGAATCCTAAGAAATATATTTCTCCTAGGTACCTAATGTTAAGTAGACTGAATCTGTATCTACATCTTCAACATTTCTGTGATGGTCAAGTCAATGTAATGGTAAATTTGCCCTTGATGCTATGATTAACAATTTGTAATCAATGTGTTCATTATTGAATAACTAAGAGGATGTAAGTCCTAATTTTTTATAGGAGCGATCAGGAAGAAGGCACTAAAACTCTACATGATTCCTCATTACTCAGGTATATTCTAGATGAGCCTATGTGGCTTGTCTAATCACCACTGTGACTACTTCCCATGTGGTAGAGGTCTGGAAAACATGATGATAACAGCCTAATTTTGAATTATCTAGTCATTGCATGAAAATTCTCAACTGAGTTTTATTAAACTCGGGCTAATCAAATGACCTTGACAGAAGTTTTTCAGCCCCTGGACATTTGAAACACTGACAGCTGATAAAATATCAGTGAGAGATCCACTGTCAAGACACTGATCTGTGGCAAGAGCAGCTTTTAGTGTTTTCCTCAGAAGATGTAACACCTATGACAGAAGGGAAAAAAAGTCAGAAAAAGTTGTAGGGAAAGAAACAGACAGGAGGTCAGTATCTTATGTGCATTAAACACAGTATACCAGGCAGTCAAAAGAGGTGATTATCCCACTGTATTTAGTATTGGTGTGGCCTCACCTTGAGTGTTGTGTGCATTTGAAGAAGGATGTGAAGGTCCTTGAATGTGTCCAGAGGAGGGCAACAAAGCTGGTGAAAGGGCTGGAAGGCATGTCCTATGAGGAGCAGCTAAGGACTCTGGGTTTGTCTAGTTTGAAGAAAAGGAGTCTGAGGGGCGACCTCATTGGTCTCTGCAGCTTCCTGAGGAGGGGAAGAGGAGAGGGAGGTGCTGATCTCTTCTGCCTGGTATCCAGTGACAGGACGCGTGGGAATGGTTCAAAGCTGCGCCAGGGGAGGTTCAGACTTGACATTAGGAAGCATTTCTTTACCGAGAGGGTGGTCAAGCACTGGAACAGGCTTCCTAGAGAGGTGGTCGATGCCCCAAGCCTGTCAGTGTTTAAGAGGCATTTGGACAGTGCCCTTACTAACATGCTGTAACTTTTGGTCAGGCAGTTGGACTAGATGATCGTTGTAGGTCCCTTCGAACTGAACTATTCTGTTCTATTCTATTCTATTCTGGACCACTCAGATTTCTAATAGTATGTGTGGAAGGGAGGTAGCTTTGTTATTCTAAGGACTTTTCCTCTTCTTAATCCTCAAGCCTACTTCAACTGAAAATCAGACCAGTTCTGTGATTGCAGTGATGATGTATACATATACACACAGCTTCACTGTATTTCTATTCTCTCCCTAACCGGGGTGTATTGGATTGTATTCTGTTTTCTCCTCTGCTGAAAAGGTGCACAGTAAACTCCTGGGTACAGTGACACTTGAGTCAAAGAGTTTAAGTCCAACTATAGCTGCTTAAAAATCCAGATTAGTATTTGCCAATTGTGAATAGGACTTCATTCATGCTTAACTGCATGCAGTCAAGGTGGGGGGGGTTTCCTACTTGAAGTTGGACAGGATGTTATCTTTCTTCAAAGAAGAGTGAAAAAAGAATATTTGTTGAAAACTGGGAAAACCTAGAAAAATGTTTGACAATAGAACTACTTAGAAAAGATGACTGTTTTACACAATCATGCTGGTTTTGGCTGGGATAGAGTTAATTTTCTTCATAGTAGCTTGTATAGGGCTATGTTTTGGATTTGTGCTGAAAACAGTGTTGATAATACAGGGATGTTTTTGTTATTGCTGAGCAGTGCTTACACAGTGTCAAGGCCTTTTCTGCTTCTCACACCACCCCACCAGCGAGTAGGCTGGGGGTGCACAAGAAGTTGGGAGGGGACACAGCTGGGACAGCTGACCCCAACTGACCAAAGGGATATCCCATGCTATATGACGCCATGCTCAGCAATAAAAGCTGGGGGAAGAAGAAGGAAGGGGGGGACGTTCGGAGTGATGGCGTTTTGTCTTCCCAAGTAACTATTATGCGTGATGGAGCCCTGCTTTCCTGGAGATGGCTGAACACCTGCCTGCCGATGGGAAGTAGTGAATGAATTCCTTGTTTTGCTTTGCTTGCGTGCGTGGCTTCTTTCCCTATTAAACTGTCTTTATCTCAACCCGTGAGTTTTCTCACTTTTACCCTTCCGATTCTCTCCCCCATCCCACTGGAGGGGGAGTGAGCGAGCGGCTGTGTGGTGCTTAGTTGCTGGCTGGGGTTAGACCACGACAACAATGGACTTCGTAAAAGGGAAGGTTTTAGAGACTTAGAATCAGAGAATCTAAGTTCCAACCCCACTGCCATGGGCAGGGATACCTTCCACTAGACCAGGTTGCTCAAAGCCCCATCCAACCTGGCCTTGAACACTTCCAGGGAGGGGGCATCCACAACTTCTCTGGGCAACCTGTTCCAGTGTCTCACCACCCTCACAGTAAAGAATTTCTTCCGAATAAATAATCTAAATCTATCGTCTTTCAGTTTAAAACCATTACCCTTCATCCTATCACTACACTCCTGTACCCCCTTTAAGTACTGGAAGGCTGCTATAAGGTCTCCCCAGAGCCTTCTCTTCTCCAGGCTAAACAACCCCAACTGTCTCAGCCTGTCCTCATAGGGGAGGTGCTCCAGCCCCCTGATCATCTTTGTGGCCCTCTTCTGGACCGGCTCGAGCAGGTCCATGTCTTTCTTATGCTGGGGGCCCCAGACTTGAACACAGTACTCCAGGTGGGGTCTCAGCAGAGCAGAGTAGAGGGGCAGAATCACCTCCCTCGACCTGCTGACCACACTTCTTTTGATGCAGCCCAGGATACGGTTGGCCTTCTGAGCTGTGAGCGCACATTGCTGGCTCATATTCAGTTTTTCATCCACCAATACCCCCGAGTCCTTCTCCTCAGGGATGCTCTCAATCTACTCATCACCCAGCCTGTATTTGTGCTTGGGATTGCCCCAACCCAGGTGCAGGGCCTTGCACTTGGCCTTGCTGAACTTCATGAGGTTCTCACAGGCCCATGTTAGCTTCTGGCCATGTTAAATTCCTCCCCCACTTCCTCGGGCAGAAGTCCAAAATCAACAGGAAAGGTAAATTAGTTGTAAGTGACTATCAAAATAGACTGAAATCTGTGACCTTTCTGAACTCTGTAAGTACCTCTTTACCTTTTAAACTGGAGTTTGGAGTCACAAGCTGTTGTGGTTTAACCAGGCAGGCAGCCAAACATCACACACCACCGCTCACTCCCTGCCACCACCAAGTGGGATGGGTGAGAGAATCGAAAAAAGAAAAGGAAAATTCGTGGATTGAGATAAAGACAGTTTAATAGAACAGAAAAGGAAGGGGAAATAATAATAATAACAATAACAATAACAATAACAATAATAATAATAATAATGGTAGAATATACAAAGTGAGTGATGCACAACGCAGTTGCTCACTACCTGCCGACCGATACCAAAAAACGATCGCGACTTCCTGGACCACGCCTCTTATTTATATACTGAGCATGACATCATATGGTAAGGATGTCCTAGTTTTGGCTGGGATAGGGTAAAATTTCTTCTTAGTGCTGTGTTTTGGATTTAGTATGAGGAGAATGTTGATAACACACTGATGTTTTCAGTTGTTGCTAAGTGCCCTCCTAGTCCAAGGACAGCTCCCATGCCTACTGACTGAGCTAGGTACACAAGATGGGAGGGAACATAATCAGGACAGCCAGCCCAGCTGGATAATGGGGTATTCCATACCATGTGACGTCATGCTCAGTATATGAATGGTAGGCGTGATCCAGGAAGTACCGATTGCTACTTGGTTATCGGTCAGCGCGGGTGGTGAGCAATTGCATTGTGCATCACTCATTTTGTATATTCTATTATTATTATTATTATTATTATTATTTTCCCTTTTCTGTTCTATTAAACTGTCTTTATCTCAACCCACGAGTTTTTCCCACTCCTACCCTTCTGATTCTCTCCCCGTCCCACTGGGGGGCGGGGGGAGTGAGCGAGCGGCTGCGTGGTATTTGGCTGCCTGCCAGATTCAACCACGACAGTCCTTTTTTGGCGCCCAACGTGGGGCTCAAAGGGTTGAGATAATGATAGATCTGACCAAAGTGTGTTAATCCAAAATTGTTATAAGCATTCATTATATTGATTGGTCACAATGTTGATGTATTGGCTGTCAAAGTTGTGGGGCTGGCTCTCAATGTTGGGTCATGTAATACCTTGCTTGCAGTATGTGTTCCCTTTTGTGCTGTTTATCATTATTCGGAACTGGGCCAAGATTATCATTTTGCTGATGTTTTATGAGGTGATAAAATCATTGGTCGTAAGTCTAATCTGGTATCTGCACTCGGCACTGCCGCCATTTCTGTACATCGGGAACCACCTCTTAGAAATTATTGGTAATTGCACTTTTTTCTCCTCGGAGAATGAATGTAAGGGGAAGACAGGATGGGACACTCTCTCCCACTTGTTCATCTTCCCTTCCATATCTTCAGAAACTCCTTTTTCTTCTATCCTCTTCACGAAGATGTCCACAATATTCCCTGAGAATTTTGAATATCCTTGGGATGTCCAAACAAGCATGTTCATATTGCTACTATGTCTCCTGAATGTGGTTCAGGCCTTGTTTAGGGTTAAACAACTATTCAGGAATACTGTCCAGAGATCAACCCTCAGGAACAAGAAAAGAGGGAGGGCAAACGGCGGTGCCTCATCGGGGCGGGCGGAGCAGCGAGTCTCAGGGGCGGCTACAGACACGGTGGCTACTCAAAACCCCACGACAGGCACTGCGGCTACTTCAACCCCCACGACAACCCCTGTGGCTACTCAAACCCCGGCAACAGTCACCGTAGCTTCTCCAACCCCTGCGACAGGCACTGCAGCCACTCAAACTCCGGCGACAGGCACTACAGTTACTCCAACCCCCATGACAAGCACTGCAGCTACCCAAACCCCAGCAACAGGCACTACAGCTGACCTAGAGAACCAACCCTTGCTGGTATCCGTTGCCCCTGTACAGAAGAGGAAATCTTGGAAGCGGAGATCAGGTCGTTTAGAAAGGGATGATGGAAGAGCAGGGCCATCACGAGGAGGGCAGGAGGAAGAGGAAGAACTCATAAACGAGACGGAAACCACCCAATCCCTATCCCTCAGTGAACTGCGAGATATGCGGAAAGATTTCAGCCGTCGTCCAGGCGAGCATATTGTTACCTGGCTGCTCCGATGCTGGGATAATGGGGCCAGTAGCCTGGAATTAGAGGGGAAAGAAGCCAAACAGCTGGGATCCCTTGCTAGGGAAGGAGGCATTGACAAAGCAATTGGAAAAGGGACACAGGCCCTCAGCCTCTGGAGGCGACTGCTGTCAGGCGTGAAGGAAAGGTATCCCTTCAAGGAAGATGTTATATATCGCTTAGGCAAATGGACCACTGTGGAGAGAGGTATCCAGTACCTGAGAGAACTAGGCGTGCTGGAGGTAGTTTATAGTGACCTGGACGATGACCAAACACCCAAAGATCCAGATGAAGTCCAGTGCATGCAACCCATGTGGCGGAAATTAGTACAGAGCGCACCAGCGTCATATGCCAGTTTGTTGGCAGTACTGTGCTGGAAAGAGGAAGAAGCACCAAGGGTAAATGAGATGGTTAGCAACCTCCGGGAATACGAAGAAAGTGTCTCCTCCTCCCTTGTCTGGGCTGTGGAGAAACTGTCCCGGGAGGTCCAGCAACTCAAAGACGAAAGATCCTATTCTCCACCTGTATGGACCAGTATCTCAGCCATTAGGAGTCAGCGTTCTTCTGCCCAAGAGAGAGGATATAGAAAGTACACACCACGGGGCACCCTGTGGTTTTACCTGCGAGACCACGGAGAGGACATGAGGCAGTGGGATGGAAAACCTACCTTCCTCCTAGAGGCACGGGTACGTGAGCTGGAAGGAAAAACAATGAAAAAAGAGGGTTCTCCCAGGAAAAATGCTGCTCCAGTTTTCAGGAAAAACCTGTCTCACGACGGTCCAGTTTCCAGTGAACAGTTCCCCAGAGAGAGTAGAAGGGCTGATCTTACTTTGGATTGTAATGAAGGAATTCTTGACTCAAATTTGCAAGAAGTGAGAAACAGATATTACGACCCGGACTAGAGGGGCCCTGCCTCCAGCCAGGTGGAGGAAAGGGACAACCGGGTTTACTGGACTGTGTGGATTCGATAGCCTGGCACATCAGACCCACAGGAGTATGAGGCTCTCGTAGACACCGGTGCACAGTGTACCCTGATGCCATCAAACTATAAAGGGGCAGAACCCATTTGTATTTCTGGAGTGACAGGGGGATCCCAAGAGTTAACTGTATTGGAGGCCGAAGTGAGCCTAACCGGGAATGAGTGGCAGAAGCACCCCATTGTGACTGGCCCAGAGGCTCCGTGCATCCTTGGCATAGACTACCTCAGAAGAGGGTATTTCAAGGACCCAAAAGGGTACCGGTGGGCTTTTGGTATAGCTGCCTTGATTATGGAGAAGATTAAACAGCTGTCTAGCTTGCCTGGTCTCTCGGAGGACCCTTCTGTTGTGGGGTTGCTGAGGGTTGAAGAACAGCAGGTACCAATCGCTACCACAACAGTGCACTGGCGGCAATACCGCACCAACCGAGACTCCCTGATCCCTATCCATGAGCTGATTCGTCGACAGGAGAGCCAAGGAGTGATCAGCAAGACTCGCTCACCCTTTAACAGTCCCATATGGCCAGTGCGAAAGTCCAATGGAGAGTGGAGACTAACAGTAGGCTACCGTGGCCTGAATGAAGTCACACCGCCACTGAGTGCTGCCATGCCGGACATGCTAGAACTCCAATACAAACTGGAGTCAAAGGCAGCCAAGTGGTACGCCACAAATGATATCGCTAATGCGTTCTTCTCAATCCCTTTCGCAGCAGAATGCAGGCCACAGTTTGCTATCACTTGGAGGGGCGTCCAGTACACCTGGAACTGACTGCCCCAGGGGTGGAAACGCAGCCCTACCATTTGCCATGGACTGATCCAGACTGCACTGGAACAGGGTGAGGCTCCGGAACACCTGCAATACATTGATGACATCATTGTATGGGGCAGCACAGCAGAAGAAGTTTTTGAGAAAGGGGAGAGAATAATTCAAATTCTTCTGAAGGCTGGTTTTGCCATAAAACAAAGTAAGGTCAAGGGACCTGCACAGGAGATCCAGTTTTTATGAAGAAAATGGCAAGATGGACGTCGTCAGATCCCAATGGATGTGATCAACAAAATAACAGCCATGTCCCCACCAACTAGCAAAAAGGAAACACAAGCTTTCTTAGGCGTTGTGGGTTTTTGGAGGATGCATATTCCAGATTACAGCCTGATCGTAAGCCCTCTCTATCAAGTGACTCGGAAGAAGAACGACTTCAAATGGGGCCCTGAGCAACAACAAGCCTTTGAACAAATTAAACGGGAGATAGTTCAGGCAGTAGCCCTTGGGCCAGTCCAGGCAGGACAAGATGTAAAGAAGGTGCTCTACACTGCAGCTGGGGAGAATGGCCCTACCTGGAGCCTCTGGCAGAAAGCACCAGGGGAGACTCGAGGTCGAACCTTAGGGTTCTGGAGTCGGGGATACAGAGGATCCGAGGCCCGCTACACTCCAACTGAGAAGGAGATATTGGCAGCATCTGAAGGGATTTGAGCTGCTTTGGAAGTGGTTGGTACTGAAGCACAGCTCCTCCTGGCGCCCCGACTGCCGGTGCTGGGCTGGATGTTCAAAGGGAGGGTCCCCTCTACACATCATGCAACCCATGCTACGTGGAGTAAGTGGGTCGCACTGATCACACAACGGGCCCGAATAGGAAACCCCAGTCGCCCAGGAATCTTGGAGGTGATCACGAACTGGCCAGAAGGCAAAGATTTTGGAATATCCCCAGAGGAGGAGGTGACACGTGCTGAAGAGGCCCCACTGTATAACAAACTGCCAGAAAATGAGAAGCAATATGCCCTGTTCACTGATGGGTCCTGTCCTCTTGTGGGAAAGCATTGGAGGTGGAAAGCTGCTGTATGGAGTCCTATAAGCCAAGTCGCAGAAACTGCTGAAGGAGAAGGTGAATCGAGCCAGTTTGCAGAGATGAAAGCCATCCAGCTGGCCTTGGACATTGCCGAAAGATAAAAATGGCGAGTCCTTTATCTCTAGACTGACTCATGGATGGTGGCAAATGCCCTGTGGGGGTGGTTGCAGCAGTGGAAGCAGAACAACTGGCAGCGCAGAGGCAAACCCATCTGGGCCGCCGCGTTGTGGCAAGATATTGCTGCCCGGGTAGACAACCTGGCTGTAAAAGTACGTCACGTAGATGCTCACGTACCCAAGAGTCGGGCCACTGAAGAACATCAAAACAACCAGCAGGTGGACCAGGCTGCTAAGATTGAAGTGGCTCAGGTGGATCTGGACTGGCAACATAAGGGTGAATTATTTATAGCCTCGGGCCATCAAGGAAGAGACGCAACATACAGATGGGCTCATGATCGAGGGGTGGACTTAACCATGGACGCTATTGCACAGGTTATCCATGAATGTGAAACATGCACTGCAATCAAACAAGCCAAGCGAGTAAGGCCTGTTTGGTATGGAGGACAATGGTTGAAATAGAAATAAGGGGAGGCCTGGCAGATTGATTATATCACACTCCCACAAACTCGCCACGGCAAGCGCTATGTGCTCACCATGGTGGAAGCAACCACCGGATGGCTAGAAACATACCCTGTGCCCCATGCCACCACCCGGAACACCATCCTGGGCCTTGAAAAGCATGTCCTATGGCGACATGGCACCCCAGAAAGAATTGAGTCAGACAACGGGACTCATTTCCGAAACACCCTCATAGACACCTGGGCCAAAGATCATGGCATTGAGTGGGTATATCACATCCCCTACCATGCACCAGCCTCTGGGAAAATGGAACGATACAATGGACTGCTAAAGACTGCACTGAGAGCAATGGGTGGTGGGACATTCAAGCATTGGGATACACATTTAGCAAAAGCCACCTGGTTAGTCAACACCAGGGGATCTGTTAATCGAGCGGGCCCTGCCCATTCAAGACACTTACGTACTGTAGATGGAGATAAAGTCCCTGTCGTGCACATAAGAAATATGCTGGGGAAGACAGTCTGGGTTACTCCTGCCTCTGGCAAGGGAAAACCCATCCGTGGGATTGCTTTTGCTCAAGGACCTGGGTGCACTTGGTGGGTGGTGCGAAAGGATGGGCAGGTCCGGTGTGTACCTCAAGGGGATTTGATTTTGGGTGAAAATAGCCAATGAACTGAATTTTATGATGTCAATTGTTATATGATATTGTATATCATTATTTCTATGGTTGCTATCAATGTTATAGCAGTGAAAATCACCCATATTAATGAAGAATGAACTAACTCCAATGAAACCGCGCAAAGTGCAACGATGATAGAACTGTACGAGTGCAGCAGTACCGAAATGAGAACTGGCTTCAGGATGCAACAGTCCAACACCACACACCATCTCTCCGGCCCTGAAAGACTGTTATGACAGATGGAGCCCAATGTCATGGACTAAATGAACTCAATGGACATTTTAGAGAGATGTCCCATAGACTAAGGGAATGATATCTGTGTGTATATATCACAAGACAGGGTTATGATTAATTGGAATGTATTGGAAAATGTGCGACCTGTGCATGACGTAGATGGTATAGAAAAAGGGGTGGATACTGTCCTCGTTTCGGCTGGGATAGAGATAAATTTCTTCCTAATGGCGTGTTTTGGATTTAGTATGAGAATAATGTTTATAACACAATGATGTTTTAGTTGTTGCAAAGTAGTGCTTATAGCACGTCAAGGACTTTTCAGCTTCCCATGTAGGGAACTTTTCAGCTTCCCATGTAGGTGCACTACAAGCTGGGAGGGAGCATAGCCAGGACAGCTAACCCAACTGGCCAACGGGGTATTCCATTGTCCAAGTTTCGACTGGGATAGGGTTAAATTTCTTCTTAGTGCTGTGTTTTGGATTTAGTATGAGGACAATGTTGATAACACACTGTCGTGGTTTAACCTGGCAGGCAGACAAATACCACGCAGCCGCTCAGTCACTCCCCCCACCCCCAGCGGGACGGGGAGAGAATCGGAAGGGTAAGAGTGAGAAAAACTCGTGGGTTGAGATAAAGACAGTTTAATAAAACAGAAAAGGGAGAATAATGATAATAAATAATGATAGAATATACAAAATGAGTGATGCACAATGCAATTGCTCACCACCTGCGCTGACCAATAACCAAGTAGCGATCGGCACTTCCTGGATCACGCCTACCCTTCATATACTGAGCATGACGTCACATGGTATGGAATACCCCATTAGCCAGCTGGGCTGGCTGTCCTGATTATGTTCCCTCCCATCTTGTGTACCTAGCTCAGTCAGTAGGCATGGGAGCTGTCCTTGGACTAGGAGGGCACTTAGCAACAACTGAAAACATCAGTGTGTTATCAACATTCTCCTCATACTAACACACACTGATGTTTTCACGAATGGGTTTTCCCTTTCCAGAGGCAGGAGTAACCCAGACTCTCTTCCCCAGCATATTCTTCATGTGCACGACAGGGACTTTATCCCCCTCTACAGTACGTAAGGGTTTGGATTGGGCAGGGCCAGCTCGATTGAAAGATCTCCTGGTGTTGACTAACCAGGTGGCTTTTGCTAAATGTGTATCCCAATGCTTGAATGTCCCACCACCCATTGCTCTTAGCGTAGTCTTTAGCATCATTCGATTTTCCCGGAGGCTGGTGCATGATAGGGGATGTGATATACCCACTCAGTGCCATGCTCTTTGGCCCAGGTGTCTATGAGGGTGTTTCAGATCTGAGTCCCGTTGTCTGACTCAGTTCTTTCTTGGGTGCCATGTCACCATAGGACTTGCTTTTCAAGGCCCAGGATGGTGTTCCGGGCTGTTGCATGGGGCACGGGATATGTTTCCAGCCATCCAGTGGTTGCTTACACCATGGTGAGCACATAGCACTTGCCTTGGTGGGTTTGTGGGAGTGTGATATAATCAATCTGCCAGGCCTCCCCATATTTATATTTCAACCATCATCCTCCATACCAGAAAGGCCTTACTCGCTTGGCTTGCTTGATTGCAGCGCATGTTCCACATTCATGGATAACCTGTGCAATAGCGTCCATGGTCAAGTCCACCCCTCGATCATGAGCCCATCTGTATGTTGCGTCTCTTCCTTGATGGCCCGAGGAGTCATGCGCCCACCAAACTATAAATAATTCACCCTTATGTTGCCAGTCCAGATCCACCTGAGCCACTTCAAACTTAGCAGCCTGGTCCACCTGCTGGTTGTTTTGATGTTCTTCAGTGGCCCGACTCTTGGGTACGTGAGCATCTACGTGACGTACTTTTACAGCCAGGTTGTCTACCCGGGCAGCAATATCTTGCCACAACGCAGCAGCCCTGATGGGTTTGCCTCTGCGCTGCCAGTTGTTCTGCTTCCACTGCTGCAACCACCCCCACAGGGCATTTGCCACCATCCATGAGTCAGTATAAAGATGAAGTACTGGCCATTTTTCTCGTTCAGCAATGTCCAAGGCCAGATGGATGGCTTTCTCCTCTGCACACTGGCTCGATTCACCTTCTCCTTCAGCAGTTTCTGCGAGTTGTTTTATAGGACTCCATACAGCAGCTTTCCACCTCCCAGGCTTTCCCACAGGACCCATCAGTGAACAGGGCATATTGCTTCTCGTTTTCTGGTAGTTTGTTATACAGTGGGGCCTCTTCAGCACGCGTCACCTCCTCCTCTGGGGATATTCCAAAATCTTTGCCTTCTGGCCAGTTCGTGATCACTTCCAAGATTCCTGGGCAACTGGGGTTTCCTATTCGGCCCCATTGTGTGATCAGTGGCGACCCACTTACTCCATGTAGCATTGGTTGCATGATGTGTAGAGGGGACGCTCCCTTTGAACATCCAGCCCAGCACCGGCAGTCGGGGCGCCAGGAGGAGCTGTGCTTCAGTACCAACCACTTCCAAAGCAGCTCAAATCCCTTCAGATGCTGCCAATATCTCCTTCTCAGCTGGAGTGTAGCGGGCCTCGGATCCTCTGTATCCCCGACTCCAGAACCCTAAGGGTCGACCTCGAGTCTCCCCTGGTGCTTTCTGCCAGAGGCTCCAGGTAGGGCCATTCTCCCCGGCTGTGGTGTAGAGCACCTTCTTTACATCTTGTCCTGCCTGGACTGGCCCAAGGGCTACTGCCTGAACTATCTCCCGTTTAATTTGTTCAAAGGCTTGTTGTTGCTCAGGGCCCCATTTGAAGTCGTTCTTCTTCCGAGTCACTTGATAGAGAGGGCTTACGATCTGACTGTAATTTGGAATATGCATTCTCCAAAAACCCACAACGCCTAAGAAAGCTTGTGTTTCCTTTTTGCTAGTTGGTGGGGACATGGCTGTTATTTTGTTGATCACATCCATTGGGATCTGATGACGTCCATCTTGCCATTTTATTCCTAAAAACTGGATCTCCTGTGCAGGTCCCTTGACCTTACTTTGTTTTATGGGAAAGCCGGCCTTCAGAAGGATTTGGACTATTCTCTCCCCTTTCTCAAAAACTTCTTCTGCTGTGTTGCCCCATACAATGATGTCATCAATGTATTGCAGGTGTTCTGGAGCCTCACCCTGTTCCAGTGCGGTGTGGATCAGTCCATGGCAAATGGTAAGACTGTGTTTCCACCCCTGGGGCAGTCGGTTCCAGGTGTACTGGACGCCCCTCCAAGTGAAAGCAAATGGTGGCCTGCACTCTGCCGCCAAAGGGATTGAGAAGAACGCATTAGCGATATCATTTGTGGCGTACCACTTGGCTGCCTTTGACTACAGTTTATATTGAAGTTTTAGAATGTCCGGCACGGCAGCACTCGGTGGCGGCGTGACTTCGTTCAGGCCACGGTAGTCTACTGTTAGTCTCCACTCTCCATTGGACTTTTGCACTGGCCATATCGGACTGTTAAAGGGTGAGCGAGTCTTGCTGATCACTCCTTGGCTCTCCAGTTGACGAATCAGCTTATGGATGGGAAGCAGGGAGTCTCGGTTGGGGCGATATTGCCGCCGGTGCACTGTTGTGGTAGCGATTGGTACCTGCTGTTCTTCAACCCTCAGCAACCCCACAACAGAAGGGTCCTTTGAGAGACCGGGCAAGGTAGACAGCTGTTTAATTTCCTCCGTCTCCAAGGCAGCTATACCAAAAGCCCACTTGGACTCTTTTGGGTCCTTGAAATACCCTCTCCTGAGGTAGTCTATGCCAAGGATGCACGGAACCTCTGGGCCAGTCACAATGGGGTGCTTCTGCCACTCATTCCCGGTTAGGCTCACTTCGGCCTCCAATACAGTTAACTCTTGGGATCCCCCTGTCACTCCAGAAATACAAATGGGTTCTGCCCCTTTATAGCTTGATGGCATCAGGGTACACTGTGCACCGGTGTCTACAAGAGCCTTATACTCCTGTGGGTCTGATGTGCCAGGCCATCGAATCCACACAGTCCAGTAAACCCGGTTGTCCCTTTCCTCCACCTGGCTGGAGGCAGGGCCCCTCTAGTTCTGGTCATAGTACTCGTTACTCACTTCTTGTAGATGCGAATCAGAAGTCCCTTTATTAAGATCGGAAGTAAAGTCAGCCCTTATACTCGGGGGAACTGCTCACTGGAGACTGGAGCAGCATTTTTCCTGGGAGAACCCCCTTGTGTGATTTTTTTCCTTGCAACTCACGTACCCGTGCCTGTAGGGCTGAGGTAGGTTTTCCATCCCACTTCCTCATGTCCTCTCTGTGGTCACGCAGGTAAAACCACAGGGTGCCCCGGGGTGTGTACCCATGATATCTCCTCTCTTGAGCAGAGGGACGTTTACTCCTAATGGCTGAGACACTGGCCCGTGCAGGTGGGGAGTAGGACATATCCTCTTTGAGTTGCTGGAACTTCCGAGACAGTTTTTCGGACAGTTTCTCCGGAGCAGAGACGCAGGCCCGTAGGGAGGAAGATAGACTTCTGTGTGTTTTCAACATTCTTCTCATACTAAATCCAAAACACAGCACTGGGAAGAAATTTAATTCTATCCCAGCCGAAACCAGGACACAAGCATCACCAGCATTTTACAGTTGACGCTTAGCCCTTGATAAGTTTGCAGGTACTTTGTACCAAATCCCTGTTCACGCTGATTCGAGTGAACACTGTAAGATATTTTAAATGTTTATGTTTACACTGTCTACTGAAAGCTCTTCAAGCTTAATGCTTGAGACTTTTTTGTTTATTGTATTTTGTCCACTTTCACAGATCTGAATTAACATTATCTCCTTTATTTAAAACATGCTGACTCTGCTAGCATTCAAGAGGAATAATTGAGGGGCTGCTTCCTTCTGCTTTTTTTTTGTTTAGAAGCATGCAAAATTATTGTGGCTATGGAAATGTTTTGTTTAAAGAGTAGAAAAAGATGGCCAAATACAATAAAATACAATGCATTCAGGTTTCCTTATACTTCCTGTGAGCCCGATACTGGCTGTGGATGCTGGACTGCAGACCAGCTATTCGTGTGAAATCCCATTAAACTAACATCTGCTTGTGTGACATGGTCTCTGCAGATGCATTACTAAAGTACTACAGCTAGCTATAATCTCTTGAAACACAGCAAATCCACCTAATACTTTTATACGTTAATGACCATAAAGAAATAGATCTTCATAAAAAAGGCTATTTTTGTACCTCTGCTTCCTCTTAACTGCAGCCTGAAATTAGTAAAATTTCAACCACTTGTCAAATAAAGTGCTTGTTGTGGCCAATTCTGCAACTAAAACATTTTATTTGTCTTTTAGAAAAGTTCCCAGATGTTTGAACCCCACCCTGAACTCCCAAAACAAATAAAAAATCCTGGCTCTTTATAGTCAGTTGAAATAATACATTTTGACAAATTCACCTTTTTATATGTTTTACGTTTTATCTTATAAAAAGCAAAGTAGTAGCTTCAAAACACAACCAAAATAGAAACCTTCCTGAAATTTGAAATGGCAGTTGTTGACATTATAGTCTGTCTTCCTGAAACAAAACTGTCACACTTTGAAAAAGGTTTACATTAAATCAGTAGTGGGTTTTTTGTTTGTTTTTTATCAGAAAGCTATTGAAAAGATATTTCTCAGTTGTAATTTAGGGTCATAGAAAATGTGTGGTAGCTGAGGTAACAGTTACTCCACAGTCATGGGGGACTTCGTGGGATGAGGACAAGCAGAAAGTGCCTCCTGTTTCTTAGGGCAGCGTACAGCCTAAGCTGTGTGCTAAGGATATAATGGATATATAAAATAATGAATGTTTATAATGGATATACAAGGATATAATACCCACACAAACCCCTGTTTCCTTTAGGAATACACAATGGCCAATTCCCTGTGCACATATTTGACAAAAATCTTTATTATGTTTAGCTCTGCACAGGTACACTCCACAAAAAAAAAAAAAAAATCATCATCTATTACCAAGTTTTCTTTCTCATACTTTTTTTAAGTGTGGATGGAGATGTGGATTTCTCAGGGACTCCATCCAAACTGCTGTCATCTACTGTCATTGAAACACCATGCACTGGAACCCAACAGTTTCTTGACAGCCCCCTATCACACCTCGTGAAATTGGGATCTCAGCAATGTGGGAAGAAACATAAATAATTTAATGCAAACTACAGCTTCCACATTCAGTGAGGATTTATTGTTTTGGGCCTGAATGAGGATCTTGCCTGCTGAGAGTGGCCAAGTGATGCCTGCCAGATCTACATCTGTGGTTCCATGGCACTGGGAAGTCTCTCAGTTATTTAAGCAGAGTTAAATTTTGGGGAAGGAAGCATTTATCCTGCTGTGCATTGATTGGCCCAGATTCACGAGTTTTGGTCTCCAAGTGGACACACTCTTCAGTATAATTTAAAATAGAGAACAAGATCACATTTAAAATTAGCTTAGTCCCAAGAGCACAGGTCGCTCTGCGTGCTGCTTTGAAGCGTGATGTGCTCTGGCTTTGAGTCTTTAGGGTTTTGGACATCTAATAAGGCAAAGACTCAAGTGAAACTTTTCCAGTGGCAGTCACAACATCTGCCTATTCCCATTGAATTCTTTGGAGTGCAGGATTAAATACAGTCTCTGTGATACCTTTCTCTCTCCACTGGTATTACAGTTTCCCTCCACTATCCAGTATCTTATTTTCTGAAAACTAGCAGTCTGGAAGCTTGGAGATCTCCTACCTCTCTCGCTAAGGAATGGCACCAAAAGTTTTAGAGGGGGGAGACAGACTCTTTCCCTTGCACTCAGTTGCATGTCTCATTTTCATCAAGCTAAAAGGAAAGAAAAACAATTTAGCATATTCTTCTATTATATGGTATTGAATACTTTATCTATTATCTGCCAGCAAGTAGTTGCATAAGTAATATTCATTTAGCGATAATGAGATTCCTTGTAATTTGCTTTTTGGTTCTACTTACTAAGAATTACCCCTAGTGAGCAGCAACTTGTTTCCATTAAATGTGTTTAATTTTAATATGCTTACAGGGATTAACAGCTCAGCAATTGCTGACAATGGGGTACTATAACAGACAGGGTTAAATCATGCAAAATGAAAATACTAATCAAATACTTTGATGCATAGAGCTATATTTCAGAAAATGTATCCTTCATCCAGCAAAATTTGACCAGTTCAGAAACATTATCGGTCATCATCCCTATGATTTTCCAGGACTTCTTGATTTGAAATCACATCTAATTGTATAATGCCATAAAGCACATGAACAATTGCCAAGGTCACTTCAGATAGCCTTATTGCTTTTTTTATTCAAGGAGATAGCCCTTCAATAGTGAGAAATATGATATCCAGGAATTCCAGCTTGCCCTCATGTAATCTCCTTCACAGAGTACAAAAAAGAACAATTGTGTGAAGCACAATGACCTCAGATGCTTGAAAGCTCTCAAGATATTTATGAATGTGGAGTGGAGAGACTAAGCAGGATGAGGAAACCTTGACCAGAAAGAGCTCGTTTTAGTTGTGAATTATTTTTGTATGAGGAAGCTTTATAAGAAAACAAAAAGTACGAGTACTGTGATAGTCAAGTCAAAGACAGGCACACTCATTTTTGCGTTAGTTCTGAGAGAGCATCATACCTCTTCAGAGATTAGCGAGAGCAGATGTGACATTCAGTGTATCTGTCCTTGAGAATATTCATGCATGTTACTGTAAGGAGTCCTTGTACACCTATATCAGTGGAGATCTAAACTAATAAAGAGATTTCTCCTAGCATTTATTGTAATTAAAACAGATATTACCTTGATTTGTGTACTGGCAGCTCTGTTTATCCAAGGAAAAATAACAATGTATTATTTCTTGTTGGTAAGTAACTTGCCTATGTATGTGGCTTACTGTCAAGCAAGAGATTGCATACCAGTTTATCCATGGCAAATAAGCTGTGATGTGTCCATTCCCCAGATAATAGGTGCTAATATGTCTGTGATTGTGTGTATGCATGCATGTCTGGATAGCAATCTTTTCCACAGACTGACAATATTTAAAGGAGAATTTGTGGACTGGAGCAAAAGAATTGTCTGTGCTACACACATTTGCCACTCAACTGCTGTCAGATCAAAAAAAAAAGTAAGCAAAGAAAAAGCACGATTTGCAGTTGTAGCTATACTTCTGTGATTTATGGCATCTGCAGTCAAGTGTGTTATCATCATTGTTCTATGCTATAAAAAGCAACCTCTCACATACCCTCCACCCTGAAAATGACCACCTTTAGGAGTTTTAAATCACAAAAAGCATGATTTTATTCAGACTATCAGGAAGCAGGAATCACCGGGAAATTTTGAACTGGAAAGAGATGGATGCAGTGAAGGCCAGAAAATATTATGGGAATGTTATACCCAGAAGCAAATGTCAGAGAGATTAGGAAGGGAAATAATAGATGTTGGGAATGTCAGTCCAGAGAAGGGCAAAGTTGGATGCGTCCCTGTTCTCTACATTAACAAGGAGTTTTCAAGGAGAGTATACTGAGAAAGTAAGGTTGATCCTGTATGCAAGAACTGTGTATAATTAAAAACAGGAAAATACTAAATTCTGAAGTTACATCTCCATGCAGGATTTTGTTGATTATATAAACTAGGGCCATTGTGATTTATGATGTCACAGGGACCTAAGACAGTGCAAAAGTCCTTGAAACTATGCCTGCTTATAATACGCAATACTTCAATACTTTAAAAATTGTTTTGGAAGTACTTTAGAATACATTTCAAGCTTTTGGATGGGGTGTTGTTGATTTTTTACTTCAAAGAATGCAAAATGAACTTTCCTGATGCTTTCCTTGCTTTTATGAATAGAAGTCATTTTATGTCTAAAATAAATAACTCTGATTTTTGTATAACTCGGAAGTCATTGACAGACTTCTTACATGAAGTCATTCACTTTGTGCCTTATAATACCACTCCAAGCATGCAGTTATCATCTTCTCTTGTTACTGCTATTGCACATGGAGCCCTCCCTGAAGCACCATAGCTAAGTTAAGAAAGGGAAGGGATATTTCAGGACCTAGAAAATGAAAACATGGGTACAGAATGACAACAAACTCCACTAGAGGCTCTAGAATAGCACCTGCTAATCACAATTGCTACATTTCCAGTAATGCCTAGTTAAGAGTCAGTCTTAACTTAATTTAGGAGCTATGGCCATAAAGTCTTACAGTTCCACTATGTGCATCTTCGTTATGACCCTACAGTGATCTGGTAACTGGATACGATACTAAATAATAACTTTCAAATACAACTTTCAGTTCTCAACAGACAACTGTTCTTTTAAAGTTGTATCTTATTTTCAGACTATTTCTGGATTCTGTTTTTCTCATATGCCATCCCAAAATAAGTAGTATATTTTGGTATATGGTGACTCCACCTAAGTCTCACAAGACAGATGTGTTTTCTCTTTAAATTCTGACTTTACTGAGGTATCAAGGACACACACTGTACAAAGATTTAAAAATTGGGAATGTGAAGTCATATCCCTCATATCTGAGAAATGAGAAATGACCTCTAAGGTGATACTAAGTATCATGGATACAACATGAATAGGTAAAACAAATGCTACTGGCACCTTTATCCTTATGTATCTGTGTCAATTGCCGAAACAAAAAAATTGCAATGATATGAAATATATTCAAGTGCTGCTCCTAGACATTTACTAGTTCAATGTCTGTCTAATGCTGAGCTGCCAAAGACAGACACACATGAAGATGCTGAAGTAACTTGTACTCCAGATGAGCTTAGTTTAAGCTGTTTACTTTCCAGAGTTTAATACACATGTTAGGGAGCAAGTCCTGACCTCCTCACTTGGAAATAAGACATTATAATGTTATCATTAAAAAATATAAACCACCATTGTCCTCTTTTCTCCTTACCATTAAAAATATAAACCACCATTTTCTTCTTTACTCCTTTGAAATTGTATGATATTTTTCACACAGCTCTATAATATTTTAGTCAATACAGTTGGTAAAACTTTTAAATACTTGACAAGTTATTTTTTTAAACAAGATTAGTGTTCTATGCATTTTCACTCTGTACTGCAAAACTGCCTCTGTTTTGCATCCTTGGAAGTCTGTGTTTTATGAATTCACAAAGAAATATGCAGATAATCAGGTTAGGACATGAGGAGATGGGAAAGAAGGTTAAAGAACAAATAATCTCCTTGCACATCACTTTTGCATTTTGAGGTAATATGGTCTCCATGACCACAGGATTTCAGTACATTGCACTTTTTAATGTTTCTACTCATTGGCATAGGAAATCACTTTTTTGCCACTTTACTTTCCATGGGTGGATATATAGAGATCTGCAAATGTAACTAAGTCCCTCAGTTTTGTTGTAAATCTTAAACACCTTTGAGAACTTAGCAGTTCATGGTACATCACAGATATGAACCCAGATCTCTTAGGTAGCAAGCTAGTACCCTACTGAGGGGGCTATGCTTCTTTATTCCATAAAATGGCAACAGGTAAGTAAAACAGCTCAGAAGTTTTTCTCCAGCCTGAGAGCAAGAGACATGGCCCAGCTTATGATAATAAAATTAAATTCTCTTTCCTTAAAACAGCAGCTGTGTCCACACTGCTCAGTGGGAACCATCTCTGCTCCTTGCTAACACTTGAACTATGCCTGGGTGTTTGTGAGGACGCTAGCTGGTGTGGGCCAAAACTGTGCTATGGTGCATGCTAACAACTAAACAATGATTACAGGACGCTACTTGGGCCCATGCCCTGGCTGTATTTAATATGCTAGTGTAGATATAGCCAATTACACCAGTTACAAGCCTTCTAAGACATCAGTATTTGAGTAAGACTGGGAACTTCCCCACATGGGGGTAGATTTATCCGCTTTGGTCTCTGTGTGTAGCACCACACCCAGACTATTTTCTGTTAAACTCTGTACAATGGCTGTCGTGTCTGTGTGCAGTGAACATTAATAGCAAGGCACCTTTTATCTCCTCCCTCTTGCCCCTCAACACACGTAAACACACTCTAACTCAGTCCTCAGGAAAAAAAAACAATTCTGTGAAACAAGCCAATTCAAAGTAATACAATGAATCTGCCAAAATAACCTGTAAGAATGACAAGGAGGAAATGATTTCACTTTTTGCTTTATCCAGGGGGTGCTCTTGCATAACCTGTTCACCGTGCACAACAGCTCAGTTCCAGTCTCATGTAAGGCATATTTGAAAGCAATGCTGGGAACACAATTTAAGGTAGAGGTTGTACAAAACCCCATGTTTTCCAGGAATCAAGAAGAACTTTTCTTTCTCTGTGCTGAAGTGTTCTAAAGTGCTTATGAAAGGCACACAGGAGGGCGATCTACGGATGACTGCGAGCCTGAAGCTGATAGCTGTGTATTCAGAACTAAGAGCTCATAAGGAGCTAAAATGTATTGGTTATGAACACATATTACAACTTAGTGACTTAGATCCTATGAACCCTTGCTTGACTTTTCTGAATATTGCCTATTTTTTATGACTGCATTTGATTCAAACATTGCTTACATGAATTGACTAGGCTGGCCAGCTGGATCCAGTACCCCTATTAAAAATTGAATTTATTAGGTGAGACTAATCATAGGGTTGGCATTCTCTCCAAATGTTTCCGTTATGCTGCAGGAAATGCAGTATCCATTTGGCATCCACACTGAGAAATGAGGATTATCATCAACCTTGCTGAGAATGTGGTTTTAAGGATTTTGAAATAGCCACAAAAATCATGAATGCAAAGACACATGCATGTAGGAATTTATGAAAATGCACATTTTAAACAAGCTACTTTAGCCCTCAGAGGCATGTTCGAACACAATGATGTCCCCTGCGCTCTGAGCTCCAGCTGGCAGACGGCAGCACGCTGGCCCAGCTGGCTCACCAGGAGGTACAGTGCAGCAGGCTGACACAGAGCTCTCAGTACTGCTACGCTAGAACAGTCTCTGCCACTCTTATGTCTAGCCACTAAACCATAATCCCATTTTCTTTCCTAATCTCCCTAATCCTTCCAATCTCCTGCAGGAAAGTCAGTTCAGTAAGACCTGAAGGTTTTTCCACTGAGATTTTGGGAATGAAGGAACAAAGGAGCAGGGATGCTAATGTTACCCACCTCATAAAACTGCAAAGAGATGGGAATAAAATGAGCCATCCCCTTGTGACCTCTTGTCACTCCAGGGAGAGTTCTAGGAAAGCAAATGGCTTTTAATCATTTTGAAAACTACACCTTTTTCTAAGTCTTGGTTGTAAGCCATTTGCTAACCTCTTCATTCAGTCTCATAAAATGAAGTTTATTCCTTTATATGCTATAAGGTCCTGCTGTCTTTAACGGAAAATTTTTATTATTTCCTTTAATTCCTTAAAAATTATATTAGGGCAATGGGCAACAACAAATTGCTTTAGCTTCTTTTGGAAGTTCCTTCATTGATTTCTGAGATGATAAACTGTTTGTAATATAGCTATTACCTGTTTGTAATATACACTCATTAAATCAAAGATTACTCATGACAAAATCCAAATTTGAGCACGGTATCCAGCTCTCTCTCAGAATATCATAATTATTCTCCTTTGGGGGCAATACTCTGACACATTAGCATAAATTCAAAGGAATTCATAAAAAGCATAAATCAAACCATGTCTTTTCTGCTTCCATTGCTTGTCTGTATTCACTGCAACCCAGCAGGTGAATTAAATATTTTAGAGATGTTTAGAGATGTCTTAGAGACTCCTGGATCAGGAAAAAAGAAAAGTCGATATGAACCATTGTCCAAGGTGAAACAGAATGATACCTTTTCAGGGTTCTGAAATAGTTCAGTACATTTGTATGGAATTATTACCTTCCATTTTTGGAACTCTACTTTTTCTCGTCAGGACCAGAAGATGAACTGATAAAATGTAGTAAGATAGCCTACTTTCTGTACTGTTAGCACAAACAAAAGGAGAAAATAAAAGGAAAATCTGAAAAATTACATTCCTGCATGATCTCCAGGTTCATGTTTCTGGCCCAGAGTGGCCATCGGTCTAATGTATTCCATTAATGTAATAGCTGGGTGAAAGCCCAAACGATCTAGATATAGTTTTAGATAAGCACCGATCCAAAATGACCTTTCAGGACACTCTCGAAATTCACCTTTGGGGTCCTGGAATAAAGATTCATCTTTATGTCAGGTTCCCTTATATTTATTAATTGGCAATGTTTTCAAAGTGAATGAAGTTTTGATTTGGTGTGGGATGGCACTGGGACATGACATGCGAGAAGCCGAATGTTTTCAGCTCCCATTATCTTTAAAAGGAACAATATGATTCTCAGCTCTGTCTGCAAATGCTGAAAGATGTGTTTAATGTATTCAGGATCAAAAGGTTAAAATTACCATGTTCCTGTATTGTTGATTAAAAAAAAAATCTTTAAACCCTACAGTCCCTACAGAATACTGATGGATGCGCACTTCTGTGACGCTTTTTGTAAATATTAGTTAGGCAGAATATTTTGCAACTATTCCTTTGAAATTTTGTGTTCAGTTCAAAAGTATTGCTATTGCTCTCACTTCTTTTATGAATGTTTTTATACATAGCTTTTTGCATTATGTTGACTACCTATCCAATTCCTGAACAGAAGAAAATGGTGGGTTAAGTAAGAGATACTAATCAGATTTGCATATGATCTGCAGAATAAGAATTATTCTCTGAAGAAACTTGAGAATAATTTCAAACAAGTTTAAGAAATATATTCAAGCTTAAAAAAAAAACCCACTGATTTAGAATAAAGTAAAAAAGTAAATTGAAAACAAAACTGCTGTGCCATGAAATACAGCAAGTTAATGACAAAAGGAGGATTCTAATAATGACTGTCCTTACCAATCATATTAATTGCTTTTATATTAATTTTATGAAAAATGCCACAGTAAACATATGACTAATGGGAAAGCAATTTGGTTTGGTTTTAGGGGAGGGATGGGAGGAAGCTATGTTTGTTTTTTAGTGTTAGCTACTTCAGTAAAAAGAGATTTTGCATTAGAAAGCTGACTTTCAGAAAGCCCGAGAAATGTAATTCAATCTGCATTGGAAGTTTTCTTGTATAACTTATCCTTGTTTTCCTTACGTGCACAATTTGAACTTTTAACCATTAAACAGATTAATTTATGACTTAAGCTAGTATATAGAACTGCAAAATTATCTATCATATTAATGCCTTTGTATTAAGTTTTGCTATCTTAAACAGATTTCATTATCTCCTCATCGTCCATGAGGTATGTTTGTAATGAATGCAAACTGAGAGGGCTTGTGTCTAAGAAAACAGACTCCCCTGAAAGAGTACATAAAGTGTGTGTGGCCTCCTTGACTGTAGTTAATTGCTGTTCATTACTTTGGCAGTGGGTTTCTTTATTGTTAGCTTTTTGGGAAGCTTTTATCAATAATGTTTTCTCTATTTGCCTTGGAATAGGAATGCATCTAGGAATAAGTCTTCCCATGCTCTTTCTAAGCCAATTTTGGTCAGCCTAATAGTGAAATGATTCAAAGAATTATCTCTACCATCAGGGCTGATGTAAAAAGCAGTGCTAGGCTCCAACCCCCTTCTTTCCTGCACAGCTCTTTTTTGTTGTAATTTGTCTTTTATTTGAGCTATGGTCTAGGCTATAACCTGCTCATGCAGATACTGTAGTCTCACAAGATGCAACTACTACATTGCTATGAATGAGACTTTATTGAAAGGCTTGGAGTTCTGTTTAGGAAAATATTAGCAAAATTTTTTTGCTAAGGGATTTGCTGTTCAAAATTCAAATTCTTGCATCTTAAAGCAATTTCTGGTATACTTTCACTTGCTAATTGACCAAATTTCCATGAGAGTGCACTCCCTGCTCTCCAGCAACACACCACCTATCGAGAGGGGCCCCAGATGTCCTGCATGACTCTGGCCCTGATCCCAGAGCAGGCTGGGCCCTGAGTACAGGGCTGCAGCCTACTGGGCCAGCTGCATCAGCCAGCAACTTCTTCCCCTTTTCCCATGATTTTAAATGTCGACACAAAATTTTCCAGAGAGAATTTTAAAATTCTTGGTTTTCTCTTCAAATCACCAAAATCCCCTGCAAACTGGACCTTCCTGCCCAGTTTTGGGCTGAAGGGGTCTGCTGCTTCTGGCTTCATCAAGGCACAGCCCATTTCAGAGTGGGAATGCAGGGAGAAGGCTCAGCCTGGACACAGGGCTGCTGCCCTTCTGACCATGTTCTCACTGTGGTGGTAAGGAGTCCCTTTCACTCACACTCAGTCAACCTTGCCTGTGTTTTTGCACAGTGGTGCAGCGATATCAGGTAGGGAGGCTTCTAGCCTGGTGGCTAAGGTACTCCCAGGCCTGAGAAATGGAGATTTGACCTCCTTTAAGGCAATTTAAACCAGATCTACCACTTCCCAGGCAACTTTCTACACTAATCACTGGACTGCTTTAAGAAAAGTAAGGCATACCTTGACCATCAAAAACAGCTGAAACATTATTTTACTTGAAAAAGTAGTCCTTTTAGTGTGTAACATTCTCAAAGCACCTCTGCTCAGCTGGGTCACTTCAAAAATTAGGTAAGGAATACTTATGGAGATATTCATACTGTCTAATTTTGGCCTTTGGTTTTAAGTGTTTTGAACTAACTTTCACCAGCACCAATTTCTCTCCATTGACTACAAGAGGAACTTCAGCATGCAGCTTTGATCCCCTGAATTATACCTTTATTAGGTACTTAAAATAGAGAGTATGACTAACCCCTCTGGAGTCCCACTTCAGGCAGCTGGTACATTGGTCAGACTGGGGTCATTAAGAATTTGCACAGAAACAGAACTGTGAGGAGTGCCTGAAAAAGTCTCAGGCCGGTGGATATCAGTGCCTTTAGGGCTTGTTTTGAGGGGATCTGAGCATGGAGCAAACAAGCCGGAAGAGATTGGGATGAAAGTCTGACCATAGCTAGGAAATGATATAGTGTTCCTACTTGATAAAGATTTCCCACCATAAACAGAATCCCATTCATCTCATCTGCTATCCTCTCACAAGTGCCAGAAATTTCAGCAAAAGACAATGTCCTGCTTCCAGTTGGGACAGAGTTAACTTTCTTCCCAGTAGCTTGGGGGGTGTGCTGTGTTTTGGGTTTGGTATGAGAGGAGCGTTGATGGCCCATTGATGCTTTGGTTGTTGCTGGGTGGTGCTTGCACCAGGGAGACTTTTGGTTTCTCTTTTCAGCCTCCCATGCCCTGCCATGTGCAGGGCAAGCTGGGGCGGGAGCACAGCTGGGGTGGTTGACCCAGCTGGCCAATGGGGTATTCTATACCATGAGACATCACGCTCAGTATAAAAACGAGGGGTGTGGGGGGGCTCGCCCCCAGTTCATGACACGCGGATGGCGGTCGGTGAGCAGTTGCATTGTGCACCACCTGCTTTGTATATTCTGTTATTGTTGTTGTTCTCATTATTATTATTAATGTTCTACCTCGTTTTATTTCAATTTTTAAACTGTTCTTATCTCAACCCGGGAGTTTTCCTACTTGTGCCCTCCCGATTCTCTCCCCCATCCCACCGGAGGTGGGGTGTGAGTGAGCAGCTGTGTGGGGTTTGTTTGCTAGCTGGGGTTAAACCACGACAGTCCTTTTTGGCGCCCAACGTGGGGCAGCGAAGGGTTGAGATAACAACAGATTAACTAGAGCGTATTAAGGAATTTATATCTGTTAACATATTAATTTTTTCTGCACCATGCTCTTGTTTTTGCTCTACCTGTTAAAGATTGGTGTTGGGTTTTGTAGTCTGCTGTGCTCTGCAGTGATTAGTGATGTTTTGCCTGGGAGATTTGTTACTAAAATGCGGGCATTGGGGGTTATTTGGTATTTGGGATTTGTAATGAAGCCGTTACTGTATTTCGGGTACCACCTCATGGAGACCATTAGCAATTATACCTTTTCCTCTGAGAGATTTTTTATGGAGGAAATAGAGAATGGCACCCTCACTACCTTCCTCTGTGATGTCGTCTCCTTCGTTAAGATAACTTGTCAGTACCTTGAACATCCCTGGGTAGTTCAGATACATCTATTGGTGCTCCTTGGGAATATAGTTTTGGTTTTATCCAAGGTTAGTAAGCAATTTAAGAATGTCATCCAGAGATCTGCCCCAAGGCTGGATAGTTATGAGTGGCAGGGTGAGTGGGATAGCTTGGGCAAATGCCTAGGACGGTGGGCACCCCCAGTGTTCTGGAACTTCACCCCTGAACAAGTGCAGAATCCTGAAAAATTAGTAGAATATTTGGAAAAAGTATGCTGTCACCCTGGCCATTCTAGGGAGACAATGTGCTGGGGCCTGGCACACGCCTACCAAGCCCAGTTTAACACCACTCAGAAGCCCCAAGGGGAAGAAAAGGGCTCTGCAGCTGATGACAAAGCAACAGGCCCTGTGGCTCCCCCACCCCCCAAGGCAGGCATGGCAGCTACTCCGCCCCCTGCAACAGGGAACCAACCCATGCCGGTATCAGTCGCCCCTATACAAAAAAGAAAATGCACAAGAGAACAGCTCGTTTAGTAAGGGATGAAGATGAACCAGGGCCATCATGAGAACAGGAGGAGGAAGAGGCAGAACCCGTAAATGAGATGGTAACCACTCGATCCCTATCCCCGAGGGAGCTGCGAGATATGCCAAAAGACTTCAGTCATCGTCCAGGGGAGCACGTTGTCACCTGGCTGCTCCGATGCTGGGATAACGGGGCCAGTAGCCTGGAATTAGAGCGTAGGGAAGCCAAGCAGCTGGGATCCCTTTCTAGGGAAGGGGGCATTGACAAAGCGATTGCACAAGGGGCACAAGCCCTCAGCCTCTGGAGGCAACTCCTGTCAGGTGTGAAGGAAAGGTATCCCTTCAAGGAAGATGTTATCTGTCACCCAGGCAAGTGGACCACCATGGAGAGAGGTATCCAGTACCTCAGGGAATTAGCCATGCTGGAAGTGATTTATGATGACGTGAACAACGAGCATTACCCAAAGATCCAGAAGAAGTCAAATGTATCTGACCCATGTGGCGGAAGTTTGTACGGAGCGTACCAGCGTCACATGAAAACTCATTGGCAATAATGACCTGGAAAGACGGAGAGGAACAAACGATGGATGAATTGGCTGGCCAATTCTGGCAATATGAAGTAAGTCTCTCTTCCTCCCTACAGGCCTGTGTCTCTGCTGTGGAGAAACTATCTCGGGAGGTCCAGCAACTCAAAGAGGATATGTCCTACTCCCCACCTGCACGGGCCAGTGTCTCAGCCACTAGGAGTAAGCATCCCTCTGCTCAACAGAGGAGATATCGTGGGTACACACCCCGGGGCACCCTGTGGTATTACCTGCGTGACCACGGAGAGGATATGAGGCACTGGGATGGAAAACCTACCTCAGCCCTACAGGCACGGGTACATGAGTTGCAAGGGAAAACAACCACAAAAGGGGGTTCTCCAGTCTCCAGTGAGCAGTTCCCCAGAGAGAGTAGAAGGGCTGATTACACTTCTGACCTTAATAAAGCGACTTCTGATTCATACTTACAAGAAGTGGATAGCGAATATGATGACCAAGACTAGAGGGGCCCTGCCTCCAGCCAGGTGGAGGAAAGGGACAACCGGGTTTAGAGGACTGTGTGGATTCGATGGCCTGGCACATCAGACCCACAGGAGTAGAAGGCTCTCATAGACACCGGTGCACAGTGTACCCTGATGCCATCAAGCTATGAAGGGGCAGAACCCATTTGTATTTCTGGAGTGACAGGGGGATCCCAAGAGTTAACTGTATTGGAGGCCGAAGTGAGCCTAACCGGGAATGAGTGGCAGAAGCACCCCATTGTGACTGGCCCACAGGCTCCGTGCATCCTTGGCATAGACTACCTCAGGAGAGGGTATTTCAAGGACCCAAAAGAGTCCAAGTGGGCTTTTGGTATAGCTGCCCTGGAGACGGAGGAAATTAAACAGCTGTCAACCTTGCCTGGTCTCTCAGAGGACCCTTCTGTTGTGGGGTTGCTGAGGGTTGAAGAATAACAGGTACCAATCACTACCACAACAGTGCACCGGCGGCAATACCGCACCAACCGAGACTCCCTGCTTCCCATCCATAAGCTGATTCATCGACTGGAGAGCCAAGGAGTGATCAGCAAAACTCGCTCACCCTTTAACAGTCCGATATGGCCAGTGCGAAAGTCTAACGGAGAGTAGAGACTAACAGTAGACCACCGTGGAATGAACGAAGTCACGCCACCACTGAGTGCTGCCGTGCCGGACATGCTAGAACATCAATATGAACTGGAGTCAAAGGCAGCCAAGTGGTACGCCACAAATGATATCGCTAATGCGTTCTTCTCGATCCCTTTGGCGGCAGAGTGCAGGCCACCATTTGCTTTCACTTGGAGGGGCGTCCAGTACACCTGGAACCGACTGCCCCAGGGGTGGAAACACAGCCCTACCATTTGCCATGGACTGATCCACACCGCACTGGAACAGGGTGAGGCTCCAGAACACCTGCAATACATTGATGACATCATCATGTGGGGCAACACAGCAGAAGAAGTTTTTGAGAAAGGGGAGAGAATAGTCCAAATCCTTCTGAAGGCCGGTCTTGCCATAAAACAAAGTAAGGTCAAGGGACCTGCACAGGAGATCCAGTTTTTAGGAATAAAATGGCAAGATGGACGTCGTCAGATCCCAATGGATGTGATCAACAAAATAACAGCCATGTCCCCACCAACTAGCAAAAAGGAAACATAAGCTTTCTCAGGCGTTGTGGGTTTTTGGAGAATGCATATTCCAGATTACAGTCAGATCGTAAGCCCTCTCTATCTCGTGACCAGGAAGAAGAACAATTTCAAATGGGGCCCTGAGCAACAACAAGCCTTTGAACAAATGAAACGGGAGATAGTTCATGCAGTAGCCCTTGGGCCAGTCCGGGCAGGACAAGATGTAAAGAATGTGCTCTACACCGCAGCTGGGGAGAATGGCCCTACCTGGAGCTACTATGAAGAAAATTAACTCTATCCCAGTCAAAACCAGTACACCATGGAAAGTGCCTTTTACTTATTTTTCTGTCTGTAAACAGCATAGGGCTGACAGAATCCTAAGAAATATATTTCTCCTAGGTACCTAATGTTAAGTAGACTGAATCTGTATCTACATCTTCAACATTTCTGTGATGGTCAAGTCAATGTAATGGTAAATTTGCCCTTGATGCTATGATTAACAATTTGTAATCAATGTGTTCATTATTGAATAACTAAGAGGATGTAAGTCCTAATTTTTTATAGGAGCGATCAGGAAGAAGGCACTAAAACTCTACATGATTCCTCATTACTCAGGTATATTCTAGATGAGCCTATGTGGCTTGTCTAATCACCACTGTGACTACTTCCCATGTGGTAGAGGTCTGGAAAACATGATGATAACAGCCTAATTTTGAATTATCTAGTCATTGCATGAAAATTCTCAACTGAGTTTTATTAAACTCGGGCTAATCAAATGACCTTGACAGAAGTTTTTCAGCCCCTGGACATTTGAAACACTGACAGCTGATAAAATATCAGTGAGAGATCCACTGTCAAGACACTGATCTGTGGCAAGAGCAGCTTTTAGTGTTTTCCTCAGAAGATGTAACACCTATGACAGAAGGGAAAAAAAGTCAGAAAAAGTTGTAGGGAAAGAAACAGACAGGAGGTCAGTATCTTATGTGCATTAAACACAGTATACCAGGCAGTCAAAAGAGGTGATTATCCCACTGTATTTAGTATTGGTGTGGCCTCACCTTGAGTGTTGTGTGCATTTGAAGAAGGATGTGAAGGTCCTTGAATGTGTCCAGAGGAGGGCAACAAAGCTGGTGAAAGGGCTGGAAGGCATGTCCTATGAGGAGCAGCTAAGGACTCTGGGTTTGTCTAGTTTGAAGAAAAGGAGTCTGAGGGGCGACCTCATTGGTCTCTGCAGCTTCCTGAGGAGGGGAAGAGGAGAGGGAGGTGCTGATCTCTTCTGCCTGGTATCCAGTGACAGGACGCGTGGGAATGGTTCAAAGCTGCGCCAGGGGAGGTTCAGACTTGACATTAGGAAGCATTTCTTTACCGAGAGGGTGGTCAAGCACTGGAACAGGCTTCCTAGAGAGGTGGTCGATGCCCCAAGCCTGTCAGTGTTTAAGAGGCATTTGGACAGTGCCCTTACTAACATGCTGTAACTTTTGGTCAGGCAGTTGGACTAGATGATCGTTGTAGGTCCCTTCGAACTGAACTATTCTGTTCTATTCTATTCTATTCTGGACCACTCAGATTTCTAATAGTATGTGTGGAAGGGAGGTAGCTTTGTTATTCTAAGGACTTTTCCTCTTCTTAATCCTCAAGCCTACTTCAACTGAAAATCAGACCAGTTCTGTGATTGCAGTGATGATGTATACATATACACACAGCTTCACTGTATTTCTATTCTCTCCCTAACCGGGGTGTATTGGATTGTATTCTGTTTTCTCCTCTGCTGAAAAGGTGCACAGTAAACTCCTGGGTACAGTGACACTTGAGTCAAAGAGTTTAAGTCCAACTATAGCTGCTTAAAAATCCAGATTAGTATTTGCCAATTGTGAATAGGACTTCATTCATGCTTAACTGCATGCAGTCAAGGTGGGGGGGGTTTCCTACTTGAAGTTGGACAGGATGTTATCTTTCTTCAAAGAAGAGTGAAAAAAGAATATTTGTTGAAAACTGGGAAAACCTAGAAAAATGTTTGACAATAGAACTACTTAGAAAAGATGACTGTTTTACACAATCATGCTGGTTTTGGCTGGGATAGAGTTAATTTTCTTCATAGTAGCTTGTATAGGGCTATGTTTTGGATTTGTGCTGAAAACAGTGTTGATAATACAGGGATGTTTTTGTTATTGCTGAGCAGTGCTTACACAGTGTCAAGGCCTTTTCTGCTTCTCACACCACCCCACCAGCGAGTAGGCTGGGGGTGCACAAGAAGTTGGGAGGGGACACAGCTGGGACAGCTGACCCCAACTGACCAAAGGGATATCCCATGCTATATGACGCCATGCTCAGCAATAAAAGCTGGGGGAAGAAGAAGGAAGGGGGGGACGTTCGGAGTGATGGCGTTTTGTCTTCCCAAGTAACTATTATGCGTGATGGAGCCCTGCTTTCCTGGAGATGGCTGAACACCTGCCTGCCGATGGGAAGTAGTGAATGAATTCCTTGTTTTGCTTTGCTTGCGTGCGTGGCTTCTTTCCCTATTAAACTGTCTTTATCTCAACCCGTGAGTTTTCTCACTTTTACCCTTCCGATTCTCTCCCCCATCCCACTGGAGGGGGAGTGAGCGAGCGGCTGTGTGGTGCTTAGTTGCTGGCTGGGGTTAGACCACGACAACAATGGACTTCGTAAAAGGGAAGGTTTTAGAGACTTAGAATCAGAGAATCTAAGTTCCAACCCCACTGCCATGGGCAGGGATACCTTCCACTAGACCAGGTTGCTCAAAGCCCCATCCAACCTGGCCTTGAACACTTCCAGGGAGGGGGCATCCACAACTTCTCTGGGCAACCTGTTCCAGTGTCTCACCACCCTCACAGTAAAGAATTTCTTCCGAATAAATAATCTAAATCTATCGTCTTTCAGTTTAAAACCATTACCCTTCATCCTATCACTACACTCCTGTACCCCCTTTAAGTACTGGAAGGCTGCTATAAGGTCTCCCCAGAGCCTTCTCTTCTCCAGGCTAAACAACCCCAACTGTCTCAGCCTGTCCTCATAGGGGAGGTGCTCCAGCCCCCTGATCATCTTTGTGGCCCTCTTCTGGACCGGCTCGAGCAGGTCCATGTCTTTCTTATGCTGGGGGCCCCAGACTTGAACACAGTACTCCAGGTGGGGTCTCAGCAGAGCAGAGTAGAGGGGCAGAATCACCTCCCTCGACCTGCTGACCACACTTCTTTTGATGCAGCCCAGGATACGGTTGGCCTTCTGAGCTGTGAGCGCACATTGCTGGCTCATATTCAGTTTTTCATCCACCAATACCCCCGAGTCCTTCTCCTCAGGGATGCTCTCAATCTACTCATCACCCAGCCTGTATTTGTGCTTGGGATTGCCCCAACCCAGGTGCAGGGCCTTGCACTTGGCCTTGCTGAACTTCATGAGGTTCTCACAGGCCCATGTTAGCTTCTGGCCATGTTAAATTCCTCCCCCACTTCCTCGGGCAGAAGTCCAAAATCAACAGGAAAGGTAAATTAGTTGTAAGTGACTATCAAAATAGACTGAAATCTGTGACCTTTCTGAACTCTGTAAGTACCTCTTTACCTTTTAAACTGGAGTTTGGAGTCACAAGCTGTTGTGGTTTAACCAGGCAGGCAGCCAAACATCACACACCACCGCTCACTCCCTGCCACCACCAAGTGGGATGGGTGAGAGAATCGAAAAAAGAAAAGGAAAATTCGTGGATTGAGATAAAGACAGTTTAATAGAACAGAAAAGGAAGGGGAAATAATAATAATAACAATAACAATAACAATAACAATAATAATAATAATAATGGTAGAATATACAAAGTGAGTGATGCACAACGCAGTTGCTCACTACCTGCCGACCGATACCAAAAAACGATCGCGACTTCCTGGACCACGCCTCTTATTTATATACTGAGCATGACATCATATGGTAAGGATGTCCTAGTTTTGGCTGGGATAGGGTAAAATTTCTTCTTAGTGCTGTGTTTTGGATTTAGTATGAGGAGAATGTTGATAACACACTGATGTTTTCAGTTGTTGCTAAGTGCCCTCCTAGTCCAAGGACAGCTCCCATGCCTACTGACTGAGCTAGGTACACAAGATGGGAGGGAACATAATCAGGACAGCCAGCCCAGCTGGATAATGGGGTATTCCATACCATGTGACGTCATGCTCAGTATATGAATGGTAGGCGTGATCCAGGAAGTACCGATTGCTACTTGGTTATCGGTCAGCGCGGGTGGTGAGCAATTGCATTGTGCATCACTCATTTTGTATATTCTATTATTATTATTATTATTATTATTATTTTCCCTTTTCTGTTCTATTAAACTGTCTTTATCTCAACCCACGAGTTTTTCCCACTCCTACCCTTCTGATTCTCTCCCCGTCCCACTGGGGGGCGGGGGGAGTGAGCGAGCGGCTGCGTGGTATTTGGCTGCCTGCCAGATTCAACCACGACAGTCCTTTTTTGGCGCCCAACGTGGGGCTCAAAGGGTTGAGATAATGATAGATCTGACCAAAGTGTGTTAATCCAAAATTGTTATAAGCATTCATTATATTGATTGGTCACAATGTTGATGTATTGGCTGTCAAAGTTGTGGGGCTGGCTCTCAATGTTGGGTCATGTAATACCTTGCTTGCAGTATGTGTTCCCTTTTGTGCTGTTTATCATTATTCGGAACTGGGCCAAGATTATCATTTTGCTGATGTTTTATGAGGTGATAAAATCATTGGTCGTAAGTCTAATCTGGTATCTGCACTCGGCACTGCCGCCATTTCTGTACATCGGGAACCACCTCTTAGAAATTATTGGTAATTGCACTTTTTTCTCCTCGGAGAATGAATGTAAGGGGAAGACAGGATGGGACACTCTCTCCCACTTGTTCATCTTCCCTTCCATATCTTCAGAAACTCCTTTTTCTTCTATCCTCTTCACGAAGATGTCCACAATATTCCCTGAGAATTTTGAATATCCTTGGGATGTCCAAACAAGCATGTTCATATTGCTACTATGTCTCCTGAATGTGGTTCAGGCCTTGTTTAGGGTTAAACAACTATTCAGGAATACTGTCCAGAGATCAACCCTCAGGAACAAGAAAAGAGGGAGGGCAAACGGCGGTGCCTCATCGGGGCGGGCGGAGCAGCGAGTCTCAGGGGCGGCTACAGACACGGTGGCTACTCAAAACCCCACGACAGGCACTGCGGCTACTTCAACCCCCACGACAACCCCTGTGGCTACTCAAACCCCGGCAACAGTCACCGTAGCTTCTCCAACCCCTGCGACAGGCACTGCAGCCACTCAAACTCCGGCGACAGGCACTACAGTTACTCCAACCCCCATGACAAGCACTGCAGCTACCCAAACCCCAGCAACAGGCACTACAGCTGACCTAGAGAACCAACCCTTGCTGGTATCCGTTGCCCCTGTACAGAAGAGGAAATCTTGGAAGCGGAGATCAGGTCGTTTAGAAAGGGATGATGGAAGAGCAGGGCCATCACGAGGAGGGCAGGAGGAAGAGGAAGAACTCATAAACGAGACGGAAACCACCCAATCCCTATCCCTCAGTGAACTGCGAGATATGCGGAAAGATTTCAGCCGTCGTCCAGGCGAGCATATTGTTACCTGGCTGCTCCGATGCTGGGATAATGGGGCCAGTAGCCTGGAATTAGAGGGGAAAGAAGCCAAACAGCTGGGATCCCTTGCTAGGGAAGGAGGCATTGACAAAGCAATTGGAAAAGGGACACAGGCCCTCAGCCTCTGGAGGCGACTGCTGTCAGGCGTGAAGGAAAGGTATCCCTTCAAGGAAGATGTTATATATCGCTTAGGCAAATGGACCACTGTGGAGAGAGGTATCCAGTACCTGAGAGAACTAGGCGTGCTGGAGGTAGTTTATAGTGACCTGGACGATGACCAAACACCCAAAGATCCAGATGAAGTCCAGTGCATGCAACCCATGTGGCGGAAATTAGTACAGAGCGCACCAGCGTCATATGCCAGTTTGTTGGCAGTACTGTGCTGGAAAGAGGAAGAAGCACCAAGGGTAAATGAGATGGTTAGCAACCTCCGGGAATACGAAGAAAGTGTCTCCTCCTCCCTTGTCTGGGCTGTGGAGAAACTGTCCCGGGAGGTCCAGCAACTCAAAGACGAAAGATCCTATTCTCCACCTGTATGGACCAGTATCTCAGCCATTAGGAGTCAGCGTTCTTCTGCCCAAGAGAGAGGATATAGAAAGTACACACCACGGGGCACCCTGTGGTTTTACCTGCGAGACCACGGAGAGGACATGAGGCAGTGGGATGGAAAACCTACCTTCCTCCTAGAGGCACGGGTACGTGAGCTGGAAGGAAAAACAATGAAAAAAGAGGGTTCTCCCAGGAAAAATGCTGCTCCAGTTTTCAGGAAAAACCTGTCTCACGACGGTCCAGTTTCCAGTGAACAGTTCCCCAGAGAGAGTAGAAGGGCTGATCTTACTTTGGATTGTAATGAAGGAATTCTTGACTCAAATTTGCAAGAAGTGAGAAACAGATATTACGACCCGGACTAGAGGGGCCCTGCCTCCAGCCAGGTGGAGGAAAGGGACAACCGGGTTTACTGGACTGTGTGGATTCGATAGCCTGGCACATCAGACCCACAGGAGTATGAGGCTCTCGTAGACACCGGTGCACAGTGTACCCTGATGCCATCAAACTATAAAGGGGCAGAACCCATTTGTATTTCTGGAGTGACAGGGGGATCCCAAGAGTTAACTGTATTGGAGGCCGAAGTGAGCCTAACCGGGAATGAGTGGCAGAAGCACCCCATTGTGACTGGCCCAGAGGCTCCGTGCATCCTTGGCATAGACTACCTCAGAAGAGGGTATTTCAAGGACCCAAAAGGGTACCGGTGGGCTTTTGGTATAGCTGCCTTGATTATGGAGAAGATTAAACAGCTGTCTAGCTTGCCTGGTCTCTCGGAGGACCCTTCTGTTGTGGGGTTGCTGAGGGTTGAAGAACAGCAGGTACCAATCGCTACCACAACAGTGCACTGGCGGCAATACCGCACCAACCGAGACTCCCTGATCCCTATCCATGAGCTGATTCGTCGACAGGAGAGCCAAGGAGTGATCAGCAAGACTCGCTCACCCTTTAACAGTCCCATATGGCCAGTGCGAAAGTCCAATGGAGAGTGGAGACTAACAGTAGGCTACCGTGGCCTGAATGAAGTCACACCGCCACTGAGTGCTGCCATGCCGGACATGCTAGAACTCCAATACAAACTGGAGTCAAAGGCAGCCAAGTGGTACGCCACAAATGATATCGCTAATGCGTTCTTCTCAATCCCTTTCGCAGCAGAATGCAGGCCACAGTTTGCTATCACTTGGAGGGGCGTCCAGTACACCTGGAACTGACTGCCCCAGGGGTGGAAACGCAGCCCTACCATTTGCCATGGACTGATCCAGACTGCACTGGAACAGGGTGAGGCTCCGGAACACCTGCAATACATTGATGACATCATTGTATGGGGCAGCACAGCAGAAGAAGTTTTTGAGAAAGGGGAGAGAATAATTCAAATTCTTCTGAAGGCTGGTTTTGCCATAAAACAAAGTAAGGTCAAGGGACCTGCACAGGAGATCCAGTTTTTATGAAGAAAATGGCAAGATGGACGTCGTCAGATCCCAATGGATGTGATCAACAAAATAACAGCCATGTCCCCACCAACTAGCAAAAAGGAAACACAAGCTTTCTTAGGCGTTGTGGGTTTTTGGAGGATGCATATTCCAGATTACAGCCTGATCGTAAGCCCTCTCTATCAAGTGACTCGGAAGAAGAACGACTTCAAATGGGGCCCTGAGCAACAACAAGCCTTTGAACAAATTAAACGGGAGATAGTTCAGGCAGTAGCCCTTGGGCCAGTCCAGGCAGGACAAGATGTAAAGAATGTGCTCTACACTGCAGCTGGGGAGAATGGCCCTACCTGGAGCCTCTGGCAGAAAGCACCAGGGGAGACTCGAGGTCGAACCTTAGGGTTCTGGAGTCGGGGATACAGAGGATCCGAGGCCCGCTACACTCCAACTGAGAAGGAGATATTGGCAGCATCTGAAGGGATTTGAGCTGCTTTGGAAGTGGTTGGTACTGAAGCACAGCTCCTCCTGGCGCCCCGACTGCCGGTGCTGGGCTGGATGTTCAAAGGGAGGGTCCCCTCTACACATCATGCAACCCATGCTACGTGGAGTAAGTGGGTCGCACTGATCACACAACGGGCCCGAATAGGAAACCCCAGTCGCCCAGGAATCTTGGAGGTGATCACGAACTGGCCAGAAGGCAAAGATTTTGGAATATCCCCAGAGGAGGAGGTGACACGTGCTGAAGAGGCCCCACTGTATAACAAACTGCCAGAAAATGAGAAGCAATATGCCCTGTTCACTGATGGGTCCTGTCCTCTTGTGGGAAAGCATTGGAGGTGGAAAGCTGCTGTATGGAGTCCTATAAGCCAAGTCGCAGAAACTGCTGAAGGAGAAGGTGAATCGAGCCAGTTTGCAGAGATGAAAGCCATCCAGCTGGCCTTGGACATTGCCGAAAGATAAAAATGGCGAGTCCTTTATCTCTAGACTGACTCATGGATGGTGGCAAATGCCCTGTGGGGGTGGTTGCAGCAGTGGAAGCAGAACAACTGGCAGCGCAGAGGCAAACCCATCTGGGCCGCCGCGTTGTGGCAAGATATTGCTGCCCGGGTAGACAACCTGGCTGTAAAAGTACGTCACGTAGATGCTCACGTACCCAAGAGTCGGGCCACTGAAGAACATCAAAACAACCAGCAGGTGGACCAGGCTGCTAAGATTGAAGTGGCTCAGGTGGATCTGGACTGGCAACATAAGGGTGAATTATTTATAGCCTCGGGCCATCAAGGAAGAGACGCAACATACAGATGGGCTCATGATCGAGGGGTGGACTTAACCATGGACGCTATTGCACAGGTTATCCATGAATGTGAAACATGCACTGCAATCAAACAAGCCAAGCGAGTAAGGCCTGTTTGGTATGGAGGACAATGGTTGAAATAGAAATAAGGGGAGGCCTGGCAGATTGATTATATCACACTCCCACAAACTCGCCACGGCAAGCGCTATGTGCTCACCATGGTGGAAGCAACCACCGGATGGCTAGAAACATACCCTGTGCCCCATGCCACCACCCGGAACACCATCCTGGGCCTTGAAAAGCATGTCCTATGGCGACATGGCACCCCAGAAAGAATTGAGTCAGACAACGGGACTCATTTCCGAAACACCCTCATAGACACCTGGGCCAAAGATCATGGCATTGAGTGGGTATATCACATCCCCTACCATGCACCAGCCTCTGGGAAAATGGAACGATACAATGGACTGCTAAAGACTGCACTGAGAGCAATGGGTGGTGGGACATTCAAGCATTGGGATACACATTTAGCAAAAGCCACCTGGTTAGTCAACACCAGGGGATCTGTTAATCGAGCGGGCCCTGCCCATTCAAGACACTTACGTACTGTAGATGGAGATAAAGTCCCTGTCGTGCACATAAGAAATATGCTGGGGAAGACAGTCTGGGTTACTCCTGCCTCTGGCAAGGGAAAACCCATCCGTGGGATTGCTTTTGCTCAAGGACCTGGGTGCACTTGGTGGGTGGTGCGAAAGGATGGGCAGGTCCGGTGTGTACCTCAAGGGGATTTGATTTTGGGTGAAAATAGCCAATGAACTGAATTTTATGATGTCAATTGTTATATGATATTGTATATCATTATTTCTATGGTTGCTATCAATGTTATAGCAGTGAAAATCACCCATATTAATGAAGAATGAACTAACTCCAATGAAACCGCGCAAAGTGCAACGATGATAGAACTGTACGAGTGCAGCAGTACCGAAATGAGAACTGGCTTCAGGATGCAACAGTCCAACACCACACACCATCTCTCCGGCCCTGAAAGACTGTTATGACAGATGGAGCCCAATGTCATGGACTAAATGAACTCAATGGACATTTTAGAGAGATGTCCCATAGACTAAGGGAATGATATCTGTGTGTATATATCACAAGACAGGGTTATGATTAATTGGAATGTATTGGAAAATGTGCGACCTGTGCATGACGTAGATGGTATAGAAAAAGGGGTGGATACTGTCCTCGTTTCGGCTGGGATAGAGATAAATTTCTTCCTAATGGCGTGTTTTGGATTTAGTATGAGAATAATGTTTATAACACAATGATGTTTTAGTTGTTGCAAAGTAGTGCTTATAGCACGTCAAGGACTTTTCAGCTTCCCATGTAGGGAACTTTTCAGCTTCCCATGTAGGTGCACTACAAGCTGGGAGGGAGCATAGCCAGGACAGCTAACCCAACTGGCCAACGGGGTATTCCATTGTCCAAGTTTCGACTGGGATAGGGTTAAATTTCTTCTTAGTGCTGTGTTTTGGATTTAGTATGAGGACAATGTTGATAACACACTGTCGTGGTTTAACCTGGCAGGCAGACAAATACCACGCAGCCGCTCAGTCACTCCCCCCACCCCCAGCGGGACGGGGAGAGAATCGGAAGGGTAAGAGTGAGAAAAACTCGTGGGTTGAGATAAAGACAGTTTAATAAAACAGAAAAGGGAGAATAATGATAATAAATAATGATAGAATATACAAAATGAGTGATGCACAATGCAATTGCTCACCACCTGCGCTGACCAATAACCAAGTAGCGATCGGCACTTCCTGGATCACGCCTACCCTTCATATACTGAGCATGACGTCACATGGTATGGAATACCCCATTAGCCAGCTGGGCTGGCTGTCCTGATTATGTTCCCTCCCATCTTGTGTACCTAGCTCAGTCAGTAGGCATGGGAGCTGTCCTTGGACTAGGAGGGCACTTAGCAACAACTGAAAACATCAGTGTGTTATCAACATTCTCCTCATACTAACACACACTGATGTTTTCACGAATGGGTTTTCCCTTTCCAGAGGCAGGAGTAACCCAGACTCTCTTCCCCAGCATATTCTTCATGTGCACGACAGGGACTTTATCCCCCTCTACAGTACGTAAGGGTTTGGATTGGGCAGGGCCAGCTCGATTGAAAGATCTCCTGGTGTTGACTAACCAGGTGGCTTTTGCTAAATGTGTATCCCAATGCTTGAATGTCCCACCACCCATTGCTCTTAGCGTAGTCTTTAGCATCATTCGATTTTCCCGGAGGCTGGTGCATGATAGGGGATGTGATATACCCACTCAGTGCCATGCTCTTTGGCCCAGGTGTCTATGAGGGTGTTTCAGATCTGAGTCCCGTTGTCTGACTCAGTTCTTTCTTGGGTGCCATGTCACCATAGGACTTGCTTTTCAAGGCCCAGGATGGTGTTCCGGGCTGTTGCATGGGGCACGGGATATGTTTCCAGCCATCCAGTGGTTGCTTACACCATGGTGAGCACATAGCACTTGCCTTGGTGGGTTTGTGGGAGTGTGATATAATCAATCTGCCAGGCCTCCCCATATTTATATTTCAACCATCATCCTCCATACCAGAAAGGCCTTACTCGCTTGGCTTGCTTGATTGCAGCGCATGTTCCACATTCATGGATAACCTGTGCAATAGCGTCCATGGTTAAGTCCACCCCTCGATCATGAGCCCATCTGTATGTTGCGTCTCTTCCTTGATGGCCCGAGGAGTCATGCGCCCACCAAACTATAAATAATTCACCCTTATGTTGCCAGTCCAGATCCACCTGAGCCACTTCAAACTTAGCAGCCTGGTCCACCTGCTGGTTGTTTTGATGTTCTTCAGTGGCCCGACTCTTGGGTACGTGAGCATCTACGTGACGTACTTTTACAGCCAGGTTGTCTACCCGGGCAGCAATATCTTGCCACAACGCAGCAGCCCTGATGGGTTTGCCTCTGCGCTGCCAGTTGTTCTGCTTCCACTGCTGCAACCACCCCCACAGGGCATTTGCCACCATCCATGAGTCAGTATAAAGATGAAGTACTGGCCATTTTTCTCGTTCAGCAATGTCCAAGGCCAGATGGATGGCTTTCTCCTCTGCACACTGGCTCGATTCACCTTCTCCTTCAGCAGTTTCTGCGAGTTGTTTTATAGGACTCCATACAGCAGCTTTCCACCTCCCAGGCTTTCCCACAGGACCCATCAGTGAACAGGGCATATTGCTTCTCGTTTTCTGGTAGTTTGTTATACAGTGGGGCCTCTTCAGCACGCGTCACCTCCTCCTCTGGGGATATTCCAAAATCTTTGCCTTCTGGCCAGTTCGTGATCACTTCCAAGATTCCTGGGCAACTGGGGTTTCCTATTCGGCCCCATTGTGTGATCAGTGGCGACCCACTTACTCCATGTAGCATTGGTTGCATGATGTGTAGAGGGGACGCTCCCTTTGAACATCCAGCCCAGCACCGGCAGTCGGGGCGCCAGGAGGAGCTGTGCTTCAGTACCAACCACTTCCAAAGCAGCTCAAATCCCTTCAGATGCTGCCAATATCTCCTTCTCAGCTGGAGTGTAGCGGGCCTCGGATCCTCTGTATCCCCGACTCCAGAACCCTAAGGGTCGACCTCGAGTCTCCCCTGGTGCTTTCTGCCAGAGGCTCCAGGTAGGGCCATTCTCCCCGGCTGTGGTGTAGAGCACCTTCTTTACATCTTGTCCTGCCTGGACTGGCCCAAGGGCTACTGCCTGAACTATCTCCCGTTTAATTTGTTCAAAGGCTTGTTGTTGCTCAGGGCCCCATTTGAAGTCGTTCTTCTTCCGAGTCACTTGATAGAGAGGGCTTACGATCTGACTGTAATTTGGAATATGCATTCTCCAAAAACCCACAACGCCTAAGAAAGCTTGTGTTTCCTTTTTGCTAGTTGGTGGGGACATGGCTGTTATTTTGTTGATCACATCCATTGGGATCTGATGACGTCCATCTTGCCATTTTATTCCTAAAAACTGGATCTCCTGTGCAGGTCCCTTGACCTTACTTTGTTTTATGGGAAAGCCGGCCTTCAGAAGGATTTGGACTATTCTCTCCCCTTTCTCAAAAACTTCTTCTGCTGTGTTGCCCCATACAATGATGTCATCAATGTATTGCAGGTGTTCTGGAGCCTCACCCTGTTCCAGTGCGGTGTGGATCAGTCCATGGCAAATGGTAAGACTGTGTTTCCACCCCTGGGGCAGTCGGTTCCAGGTGTACTGGACGCCCCTCCAAGTGAAAGCAAATGGTGGCCTGCACTCTGCCGCCAAAGGGATTGAGAAGAACGCATTAGCGATATCATTTGTGGCGTACCACTTGGCTGCCTTTGACTACAGTTTATATTGAAGTTTTAGAATGTCCGGCACGGCAGCACTCGGTGGCGGCGTGACTTCGTTCAGGCCACGGTAGTCTACTGTTAGTCTCCACTCTCCATTGGACTTTTGCACTGGCCATATCGGACTGTTAAAGGGTGAGCGAGTCTTGCTGATCACTCCTTGGCTCTCCAGTTGACGAATCAGCTTATGGATGGGAAGCAGGGAGTCTCGGTTGGGGCGATATTGCCGCCGGTGCACTGTTGTGGTAGCGATTGGTACCTGCTGTTCTTCAACCCTCAGCAACCCCACAACAGAAGGGTCCTTTGAGAGACCGGGCAAGGTAGACAGCTGTTTAATTTCCTCCGTCTCCAAGGCAGCTATACCAAAAGCCCACTTGGACTCTTTTGGGTCCTTGAAATACCCTCTCCTGAGGTAGTCTATGCCAAGGATGCACGGAACCTCTGGGCCAGTCACAATGGGGTGCTTCTGCCACTCATTCCCGGTTAGGCTCACTTCGGCCTCCAATACAGTTAACTCTTGGGATCCCCCTGTCACTCCAGAAATACAAATGGGTTCTGCCCCTTTATAGCTTGATGGCATCAGGGTACACTGTGCACCGGTGTCTACAAGAGCCTTATACTCCTGTGGGTCTGATGTGCCAGGCCATCGAATCCACACAGTCCAGTAAACCCGGTTGTCCCTTTCCTCCACCTGGCTGGAGGCAGGGCCCCTCTAGTTCTGGTCATAGTACTCGTTACTCACTTCTTGTAGATGCGAATCAGAAGTCCCTTTATTAAGATCGGAAGTAAAGTCAGCCCTTATACTCGGGGGAACTGCTCACTGGAGACTGGAGCAGCATTTTTCCTGGGAGAACCCCCTTGTGTGATTTTTTTCCTTGCAACTCACGTACCCGTGCCTGTAGGGCTGAGGTAGGTTTTCCATCCCACTTCCTCATGTCCTCTCTGTGGTCACGCAGGTAAAACCACAGGGTGCCCCGGGGTGTGTACCCATGATATCTCCTCTCTTGAGCAGAGGGACGTTTACTCCTAATGGCTGAGACACTGGCCCGTGCAGGTGGGGAGTAGGACATATCCTCTTTGAGTTGCTGGAACTTCCGAGACAGTTTTTCGGACAGTTTCTCCGGAGCAGAGACGCAGGCCCGTAGGGAGGAAGATAGACTTCTGTGTGTTTTCAACATTCTTCTCATACTAAATCCAAAACACAGCACTGGGAAGAAATTTAATTCTATCCCAGCCGAAACCAGGACACAAGCATCACCAGCATTTTACAGTTGACGCTTAGCCCTTGATAAGTTTGCAGGTACTTTGTACCAAATCCCTGTTCACGCTGATTCGAGTGAACACTGTAAGATATTTTAAATGTTTATGTTTACACTGTCTACTGAAAGCTCTTCAAGCTTAATGCTTGAGACTTTTTTGTTTATTGTATTTTGTCCACTTTCACAGATCTGAATTAACATTATCTCCTTTATTTAAAACATGCTGACTCTGCTAGCATTCAAGAGGAATAATTGAGGGGCTGCTTCCTTCTGCTTTTTTTTTGTTTAGAAGCATGCAAAATTATTGTGGCTATGGAAATGTTTTGTTTAAAGAGTAGAAAAAGATGGCCAAATACAATAAAATACAATGCATTCAGGTTTCCTTATACTTCCTGTGAGCCCGATACTGGCTGTGGATGCTGGACTGCAGACCAGCTATTCGTGTGAAATCCCATTAAACTAACATCTGCTTGTGTGACATGGTCTCTGCAGATGCATTACTAAAGTACTACAGCTAGCTATAATCTCTTGAAACACAGCAAATCCACCTAATACTTTTATACGTTAATGACCATAAAGAAATAGATCTTCATAAAAAAGGCTATTTTTGTACCTCTGCTTCCTCTTAACTGCAGCCTGAAATTAGTAAAATTTCAACCACTTGTCAAATAAAGTGCTTGTTGTGGCCAATTCTGCAACTAAAACATTTTATTTGTCTTTTAGAAAAGTTCCCAGATGTTTGAACCCCACCCTGAACTCCCAAAACAAATAAAAAATCCTGGCTCTTTATAGTCAGTTGAAATAATACATTTTGACAAATTCACCTTTTTATATGTTTTACGTTTTATCTTATAAAAAGCAAAGTAGTAGCTTCAAAACACAACCAAAATAGAAACCTTCCTGAAATTTGAAATGGCAGTTGTTGACATTATAGTCTGTCTTCCTGAAACAAAACTGTCACACTTTGAAAAAGGTTTACATTAAATCAGTAGTGGGTTTTTTGTTTGTTTTTTATCAGAAAGCTATTGAAAAGATATTTCTCAGTTGTAATTTAGGGTCATAGAAAATGTGTGGTAGCTGAGGTAACAGTTACTCCACAGTCATGGGGGACTTCGTGGGATGAGGACAAGCAGAAAGTGCCTCCTGTTTCTTAGGGCAGCGTACAGCCTAAGCTGTGTGCTAAGGATATAATGGATATATAAAATAATGAATGTTTATAATGGATATACAAGGATATAATACCCACACAAACCCCTGTTTCCTTTAGGAATACACAATGGCCAATTCCCTGTGCACATATTTGACAAAAATCTTTATTATGTTTAGCTCTGCACAGGTACACTCCACAAAAAAAAAAAAAAAATCATCATCTATTACCAAGTTTTCTTTCTCATACTTTTTTTAAGTGTGGATGGAGATGTGGATTTCTCAGGGACTCCATCCAAACTGCTGTCATCTACTGTCATTGAAACACCATGCACTGGAACCCAACAGTTTCTTGACAGCCCCCTATCACACCTCGTGAAATTGGGATCTCAGCAATGTGGGAAGAAACATAAATAATTTAATGCAAACTACAGCTTCCACATTCAGTGAGGATTTATTGTTTTGGGCCTGAATGAGGATCTTGCCTGCTGAGAGTGGCCAAGTGATGCCTGCCAGATCTACATCTGTGGTTCCATGGCACTGGGAAGTCTCTCAGTTATTTAAGCAGAGTTAAATTTTGGGGAAGGAAGCATTTATCCTGCTGTGCATTGATTGGCCCAGATTCACGAGTTTTGGTCTCCAAGTGGACACACTCTTCAGTATAATTTAAAATAGAGAACAAGATCACATTTAAAATTAGCTTAGTCCCAAGAGCACAGGTCGCTCTGCGTGCTGCTTTGAAGCGTGATGTGCTCTGGCTTTGAGTCTTTAGGGTTTTGGACATCTAATAAGGCAAAGACTCAAGTGAAACTTTTCCAGTGGCAGTCACAACATCTGCCTATTCCCATTGAATTCTTTGGAGTGCAGGATTAAATACAGTCTCTGTGATACCTTTCTCTCTCCACTGGTATTACAGTTTCCCTCCACTATCCAGTATCTTATTTTCTGAAAACTAGCAGTCTGGAAGCTTGGAGATCTCCTACCTCTCTCGCTAAGGAATGGCACCAAAAGTTTTAGAGGGGGGAGACAGACTCTTTCCCTTGCACTCAGTTGCATGTCTCATTTTCATCAAGCTAAAAGGAAAGAAAAACAATTTAGCATATTCTTCTATTATATGGTATTGAATACTTTATCTATTATCTGCCAGCAAGTAGTTGCATAAGTAATATTCATTTAGCGATAATGAGATTCCTTGTAATTTGCTTTTTGGTTCTACTTACTAAGAATTACCCCTAGTGAGCAGCAACTTGTTTCCATTAAATGTGTTTAATTTTAATATGCTTACAGGGATTAACAGCTCAGCAATTGCTGACAATGGGGTACTATAACAGACAGGGTTAAATCATGCAAAATGAAAATACTAATCAAATACTTTGATGCATAGAGCTATATTTCAGAAAATGTATCCTTCATCCAGCAAAATTTGACCAGTTCAGAAACATTATCGGTCATCATCCCTATGATTTTCCAGGACTTCTTGATTTGAAATCACATCTAATTGTATAATGCCATAAAGCACATGAACAATTGCCAAGGTCACTTCAGATAGCCTTATTGCTTTTTTTATTCAAGGAGATAGCCCTTCAATAGTGAGAAATATGATATCCAGGAATTCCAGCTTGCCCTCATGTAATCTCCTTCACAGAGTACAAAAAAGAACAATTGTGTGAAGCACAATGACCTCAGATGCTTGAAAGCTCTCAAGATATTTATGAATGTGGAGTGGAGAGACTAAGCAGGATGAGGAAACCTTGACCAGAAAGAGCTCGTTTTAGTTGTGAATTATTTTTGTATGAGGAAGCTTTATAAGAAAACAAAAAGTACGAGTACTGTGATAGTCAAGTCAAAGACAGGCACACTCATTTTTGCGTTAGTTCTGAGAGAGCATCATACCTCTTCAGAGATTAGCGAGAGCAGATGTGACATTCAGTGTATCTGTCCTTGAGAATATTCATGCATGTTACTGTAAGGAGTCCTTGTACACCTATATCAGTGGAGATCTAAACTAATAAAGAGATTTCTCCTAGCATTTATTGTAATTAAAACAGATATTACCTTGATTTGTGTACTGGCAGCTCTGTTTATCCAAGGAAAAATAACAATGTATTATTTCTTGTTGGTAAGTAACTTGCCTATGTATGTGGCTTACTGTCAAGCAAGAGATTGCATACCAGTTTATCCATGGCAAATAAGCTGTGATGTGTCCATTCCCCAGATAATAGGTGCTAATATGTCTGTGATTGTGTGTATGCATGCATGTCTGGATAGCAATCTTTTCCACAGACTGACAATATTTAAAGGAGAATTTGTGGACTGGAGCAAAAGAATTGTCTGTGCTACACACATTTGCCACTCAACTGCTGTCAGATCAAAAAAAAAAGTAAGCAAAGAAAAAGCACGATTTGCAGTTGTAGCTATACTTCTGTGATTTATGGCATCTGCAGTCAAGTGTGTTATCATCATTGTTCTATGCTATAAAAAGCAACCTCTCACATACCCTCCACCCTGAAAATGACCACCTTTAGGAGTTTTAAATCACAAAAAGCATGATTTTATTCAGACTATCAGGAAGCAGGAATCACCGGGAAATTTTGAACTGGAAAGAGATGGATGCAGTGAAGGCCAGAAAATATTATGGGAATGTTATACCCAGAAGCAAATGTCAGAGAGATTAGGAAGGGAAATAATAGATGTTGGGAATGTCAGTCCAGAGAAGGGCAAAGTTGGATGCGTCCCTGTTCTCTACATTAACAAGGAGTTTTCAAGGAGAGTATACTGAGAAAGTAAGGTTGATCCTGTATGCAAGAACTGTGTATAATTAAAAACAGGAAAATACTAAATTCTGAAGTTACATCTCCATGCAGGATTTTGTTGATTATATAAACTAGGGCCATTGTGATTTATGATGTCACAGGGACCTAAGACAGTGCAAAAGTCCTTGAAACTATGCCTGCTTATAATACGCAATACTTCAATACTTTAAAAATTGTTTTGGAAGTACTTTAGAATACATTTCAAGCTTTTGGATGGGGTGTTGTTGATTTTTTACTTCAAAGAATGCAAAATGAACTTTCCTGATGCTTTCCTTGCTTTTATGAATAGAAGTCATTTTATGTCTAAAATAAATAACTCTGATTTTTGTATAACTCGAAAGTCATTGACAGACTTCTTACATGAAGTCATTCACTTTGTGCCTTATAATACCACTCCAAGCATGCAGTTATCATCTTCTCTTGTTACTGCTATTGCACATGGAGCCCTCCCTGAAGCACCATAGCTAAGTTAAGAAAGGGAAGGGATATTTCAGGACCTAGAAAATGAAAACATGGGTACAGAATGACAACAAACTCCACTAGAGGCTCTAGAATAGCACCTGCTAATCACAATTGCTACATTTCCAGTAATGCCTAGTTAAGAGTCAGTCTTAACTTAATTTAGGAGCTATGGCCATAAAGTCTTACAGTTCCACTATGTGCATCTTCGTTATGACCCTACAGTGATCTGGTAACTGGATACGATACTAAATAATAACTTTCAAATACAACTTTCAGTTCTCAACAGACAACTGTTCTTTTAAAGTTGTATCTTATTTTCAGACTATTTCTGGATTCTGTTTTTCTCATATGCCATCCCAAAATAAGTAGTATATTTTGGTATATGGTGACTCCACCTAAGTCTCACAAGACAGATGTGTTTTCTCTTTAAATTCTGACTTTACTGAGGTATCAAGGACACACACTGTACAAAGATTTAAAAATTGGGAATGTGAAGTCATATCCCTCATATCTGAGAAATGAGAAATGACCTCTAAGGTGATACTAAGTATCATGGATACAACATGAATAGGTAAAACAAATGCTACTGGCACCTTTATCCTTATGTATCTGTGTCAATTGCCGAAACAAAAAAATTGCAATGATATGAAATATATTCAAGTACTGCTCCTAGACATTTACTAGTTCAATGTCTGTCTAATGCTGAGCTGCCAAAGACAGACACACATGAAGATGCTGAAGTAACTTGTACTCCAGATGAGCTTAGTTTAAGCTGTTTACTTTCCAGAGTTTAATACACATGTTAGGGAGCAAGTCCTGACCTCCTCACTTGGAAATAAGACATTATAATGTTATCATTAAAAAATATAAACCACCATTGTCCTCTTTTCTCCTTACCATTAAAAATATAAACCACCATTTTCTTCTTTACTCCTTTGAAATTGTATGATATTTTTCACACAGCTCTATAATATTTTAGTCAATACAGTTGGTAAAACTTTTAAATACTTGACAAGTTATTTTTTTAAACAAGATTAGTGTTCTATGCATTTTCACTCTGTACTGCAAAACTGCCTCTGTTTTGCATCCTTGGAAGTCTGTGTTTTATGAATTCACAAAGAAATATGCAGATAATCAGGTTAGGACATGAGGAGATGGGAAAGAAGGTTAAAGAACAAATAATCTCCTTGCACATCACTTTTGCATTTTGAGGTAATATGGTCTCCATGACCACAGGATTTCAGTACATTGCACTTTTTAATGTTTCTACTCATTGGCATAGGAAATCACTTTTTTGCCACTTTACTTTCCATGGGTGGATATATAGAGATCTGCAAATGTAACTAAGTCCCTCAGTTTTGTTGTAAATCTTAAACACCTTTGAGAACTTAGCAGTTCATGGTACATCACAGATATGAACCCAGATCTCTTAGGTAGCAAGCTAGTACCCTACTGAGGGGGCTATGCTTCTTTATTCCATAAAATGGCAACAGGTAAGTAAAACAGCTCAGAAGTTTTTCTCCAGCCTGAGAGCAAGAGACATGGCCCAGCTTATGATAATAAAATTAAATTCTCTTTCCTTAAAACAGCAGCTGTGTCCACACTGCTCAGTGGGAACCATCTCTGCTCCTTGCTAACACTTGAACTATGCCTGGGTGTTTGTGAGGACGCTAGCTGGTGTGGGCCAAAACTGTGCTATGGTGCATGCTAACAACTAAACAATGATTACAGGACGCTACTTGGGCCCATGCCCTGGCTGTATTTAATATGCTAGTGTAGATATAGCCAATTACACCAGTTACAAGCCTTCTAAGACATCAGTATTTGAGTAAGACTGGGAACTTCCCCACATGGGGGTAGATTTATCCGCTTTGGTCTCTGTGTGTAGCACCACACCCAGACTATTTTCTGTTAAACTCTGTACAATGGCTGTCGTGTCTGTGTGCAGTGAACATTAATAGCAAGGCACCTTTTATCTCCTCCCTCTTGCCCCTCAACACACGTAAACACACTCTAACTCAGTCCTCAGGAAAAAAAAACAATTCTGTGAAACAAGCCAATTCAAAGTAATACAATGAATCTGCCAAAATAACCTGTAAGAATGACAAGGAGGAAATGATTTCACTTTTTGCTTTATCCAGGGGGTGCTCTTGCATAACCTGTTCACCGTGCACAACAGCTCAGTTCCAGTCTCATGTAAGGCATATTTGAAAGCAATGCTGGGAACACAATTTAAGGTAGAGGTTGTACAAAACCCCATGTTTTCCAGGAATCAAGAAGAACTTTTCTTTCTCTGTGCTGAAGTGTTCTAAAGTGCTTATGAAAGGCACACAGGAGGGCGATCTACGGATGACTGCGAGCCTGAAGCTGATAGCTGTGTATTCAGAACTAAGAGCTCATAAGGAGCTAAAATGTATTGGTTATGAACACATATTACAACTTAGTGACTTAGATCCTATGAACCCTTGCTTGACTTTTCTGAATATTGCCTATTTTTTATGACTGCATTTGATTCAAACATTGCTTACATGAATTGACTAGGCTGGCCAGCTGGATCCAGTACCCCTATTAAAAATTGAATTTATTAGGTGAGACTAATCATAGGGTTGGCATTCTCTCCAAATGTTTCCGTTATGCTGCAGGAAATGCAGTATCCATTTGGCATCCACACTGAGAAATGAGGATTATCATCAACCTTGCTGAGAATGTGGTTTTAAGGATTTTGAAATAGCCACAAAAATCATGAATGCAAAGACACATGCATGTAGGAATTTATGAAAATGCACATTTTAAACAAGCTACTTTAGCCCTCAGAGGCATGTTCGAACACAATGATGTCCCCTGCGCTCTGAGCTCCAGCTGGCAGACGGCAGCACGCTGGCCCAGCTGGCTCACCAGGAGGTACAGTGCAGCAGGCTGACACAGAGCTCTCAGTACTGCTACGCTAGAACAGTCTCTGCCACTCTTATGTCTAGCCACTAAACCATAATCCCATTTTCTTTCCTAATCTCCCTAATCCTTCCAATCTCCTGCAGGAAAGTCAGTTCAGTAAGACCTGAAGGTTTTTCCACTGAGATTTTGGGAATGAAGGAACAAAGGAGCAGGGATGCTAATGTTACCCACCTCATAAAACTGCAAAGAGATGGGAATAAAATGAGCCATCCCCTTGTGACCTCTTGTCACTCCAGGGAGAGTTCTAGGAAAGCAAATGGCTTTTAATCATTTTGAAAACTACACCTTTTTCTAAGTCTTGGTTGTAAGCCATTTGCTAACCTCTTCATTCAGTCTCATAAAATGAAGTTTATTCCTTTATATGCTATAAGGTCCTGCTGTCTTTAACGGAAAATTTTTATTATTTCCTTTAATTCCTTAAAAATTATATTAGGGCAATGGGCAACAACAAATTGCTTTAGCTTCTTTTGGAAGTTCCTTCATTGATTTCTGAGATGATAAACTGTTTGTAATATAGCTATTACCTGTTTGTAATATACACTCATTAAATCAAAGATTACTCATGACAAAATCCAAATTTGAGCACGGTATCCAGCTCTCTCTCAGAATATCATAATTATTCTCCTTTGGGGGCAATACTCTGACACATTAGCATAAATTCAAAGGAATTCATAAAAAGCATAAATCAAACCATGTCTTTTCTGCTTCCATTGCTTGTCTGTATTCACTGCAACCCAGCAGGTGAATTAAATATTTTAGAGATGTTTAGAGATGTCTTAGAGACTCCTGGATCAGGAAAAAAGAAAAGTCGATATGAACCATTGTCCAAGGTGAAACAGAATGATACCTTTTCAGGGTTCTGAAATAGTTCAGTACATTTGTATGGAATTATTACCTTCCATTTTTGGAACTCTACTTTTTCTCGTCAGGACCAGAAGATGAACTGATAAAATGTAGTAAGATAGCCTACTTTCTGTACTGTTAGCACAAACAAAAGGAGAAAATAAAAGGAAAATCTGAAAAATTACATTCCTGCATGATCTCCAGGTTCATGTTTCTGGCCCAGAGTGGCCATCGGTCTAATGTATTCCATTAATGTAATAGCTGGGTGAAAGCCCAAACGATCTAGATATAGTTTTAGATAAGCACCGATCCAAAATGACCTTTCAGGACACTCTCGAAATTCACCTTTGGGGTCCTGGAATAAAGATTCATCTTTATGTCAGGTTCCCTTATATTTATTAATTGGCAATGTTTTCAAAGTGAATGAAGTTTTGATTTGGTGTGGGATGGCACTGGGACATGACATGCGAGAAGCCGAATGTTTTCAGCTCCCATTATCTTTAAAAGGAACAATATGATTCTCAGCTCTGTCTGCAAATGCTGAAAGATGTGTTTAATGTATTCAGGATCAAAAGGTTAAAATTACCATGTTCCTGTATTGTTGATTAAAAAAAAAATCTTTAAACCCTACAGTCCCTACAGAATACTGATGGATGCGCACTTCTGTGACGCTTTTTGTAAATATTAGTTAGGCAGAATATTTTGCAACTATTCCTTTGAAATTTTGTGTTCAGTTCAAAAGTATTGCTATTGCTCTCACTTCTTTTATGAATGTTTTTATACATAGCTTTTTGCATTATGTTGACTACCTATCCAATTCCTGAACAGAAGAAAATGGTGGGTTAAGTAAGAGATACTAATCAGATTTGCATATGATCTGCAGAATAAGAATTATTCTCTGAAGAAACTTGAGAATAATTTCAAACAAGTTTAAGAAATATATTCAAGCTTAAAAAAAAAACCCACTGATTTAGAATAAAGTAAAAAAGTAAATTGAAAACAAAACTGCTGTGCCATGAAATACAGCAAGTTAATGACAAAAGGAGGATTCTAATAATGACTGTCCTTACCAATCATATTAATTGCTTTTATATTAATTTTATGAAAAATGCCACAGTAAACATATGACTAATGGGAAAGCAATTTGGTTTGGTTTTAGGGGAGGGATGGGAGGAAGCTATGTTTGTTTTTTAGTGTTAGCTACTTCAGTAAAAAGAGATTTTGCATTAGAAAGCTGACTTTCAGAAAGCCCGAGAAATGTAATTCAATCTGCATTGGAAGTTTTCTTGTATAACTTATCCTTGTTTTCCTTACGTGCACAATTTGAACTTTTAACCATTAAACAGATTAATTTATGACTTAAGCTAGTATATAGAACTGCAAAATTATCTATCATATTAATGCCTTTGTATTAAGTTTTGCTATCTTAAACAGATTTCATTATCTCCTCATCGTCCATGAGGTATGTTTGTAATGAATGCAAACTGAGAGGGCTTGTGTCTAAGAAAACAGACTCCCCTGAAAGAGTACATAAAGTGTGTGTGGCCTCCTTGACTGTAGTTAATTGCTGTTCATTACTTTGGCAGTGGGTTTCTTTATTGTTAGCTTTTTGGGAAGCTTTTATCAATAATGTTTTCTCTATTTGCCTTGGAATAGGAATGCATCTAGGAATAAGTCTTCCCATGCTCTTTCTAAGCCAATTTTGGTCAGCCTAATAGTGAAATGATTCAAAGAATTATCTCTACCATCAGGGCTGATGTAAAAAGCAGTGCTAGGCTCCAACCCCCTTCTTTCCTGCACAGCTCTTTTTTGTTGTAATTTGTCTTTTATTTGAGCTATGGTCTAGGCTATAACCTGCTCATGCAGATACTGTAGTCTCACAAGATGCAACTACTACATTGCTATGAATGAGACTTTATTGAAAGGCTTGGAGTTCTGTTTAGGAAAATATTAGCAAAATTTTTTTGCTAAGGGATTTGCTGTTCAAAATTCAAATTCTTGCATCTTAAAGCAATTTCTGGTATACTTTCACTTGCTAATTGACCAAATTTCCATGAGAGTGCACTCCCTGCTCTCCAGCAACACACCACCTATCGAGAGGGGCCCCAGATGTCCTGCATGACTCTGGCCCTGATCCCAGAGCAGGCTGGGCCCTGAGTACAGGGCTGCAGCCTACTGGGCCAGCTGCATCAGCCAGCAACTTCTTCCCCTTTTCCCATGATTTTAAATGTCGACACAAAATTTTCCAGAGAGAATTTTAAAATTCTTGGTTTTCTCTTCAAATCACCAAAATCCCCTGCAAACTGGACCTTCCTGCCCAGTTTTGGGCTGAAGGGGTCTGCTGCTTCTGGCTTCATCAAGGCACAGCCCATTTCAGAGTGGGAATGCAGGGAGAAGGCTCAGCCTGGACACAGGGCTGCTGCCCTTCTGACCATGTTCTCACTGTGGTGGTAAGGAGTCCCTTTCACTCACACTCAGTCAACCTTGCCTGTGTTTTTGCACAGTGGTGCAGCGATATCAGGTAGGGAGGCTTCTAGCCTGGTGGCTAAGGTACTCCCAGGCCTGAGAAATGGAGATTTGACCTCCTTTAAGGCAATTTAAACCAGATCTACCACTTCCCAGGCAACTTTCTACACTAATCACTGGACTGCTTTAAGAAAAGTAAGGCATACCTTGACCATCAAAAACAGCTGAAACATTATTTTACTTGAAAAAGTAGTCCTTTTAGTGTGTAACATTCTCAAAGCACCTCTGCTCAGCTGGGTCACTTCAAAAATTAGGTAAGGAATACTTATGGAGATATTCATACTGTCTAATTTTGGCCTTTGGTTTTAAGTGTTTTGAACTAACTTTCACCAGCACCAATTTCTCTCCATTGACTACAAGAGGAACTTCAGCATGCAGCTTTGATCCCCTGAATTATACCTTTATTAGGTACTTAAAATAGAGAGTATGACTAACCCCTCTGGAGTCCCACTTCAGGCAGCTGGTACATTGGTCAGACTGGGGTCATTAAGAATTTGCACAGAAACAGAACTGTGAGGAGTGCCTGAAAAAGTCTCAGGCCGGTGGATATCAGTGCCTTTAGGGCTTGTTTTGAGGGGATCTGAGCATGGAGCAAACAAGCCGGAAGAGATTGGGATGAAAGTCTGACCATAGCTAGGAAATGATATAGTGTTCCTACTTGATAAAGATTTCCCACCATAAACAGAATCCCATTCATCTCATCTGCTATCCTCTCACAAGTGCCAGAAATTTCAGCAAAAGACAATGTCCTGCTTCCAGTTGGGACAGAGTTAACTTTCTTCCCAGTAGCTTGGGGGGTGTGCTGTGTTTTGGGTTTGGTATGAGAGGAGCGTTGATGGCCCATTGATGCTTTGGTTGTTGCTGGGTGGTGCTTGCACCAGGGAGACTTTTGGTTTCTCTTTTCAGCCTCCCATGCCCTGCCATGTGCAGGGCAAGCTGGGGCGGGAGCACAGCTGGGGTGGTTGACCCAGCTGGCCAATGGGGTATTCTATACCATGAGACATCACGCTCAGTATAAAAACGAGGGGTGTGGGGGGGCTCGCCCCCAGTTCATGACACGCGGATGGCGGTCGGTGAGCAGTTGCATTGTGCACCACCTGCTTTGTATATTCTGTTATTGTTGTTGTTCTCATTATTATTATTAATGTTCTACCTCGTTTTATTTCAATTTTTAAACTGTTCTTATCTCAACCCGGGAGTTTTCCTACTTGTGCCCTCCCGATTCTCTCCCCCATCCCACCGGAGGTGGGGTGTGAGTGAGCAGCTGTGTGGGGTTTGTTTGCTAGCTGGGGTTAAACCACGACAGTCCTTTTTGGCGCCCAACGTGGGGCAGCGAAGGGTTGAGATAACAACAGATTAACTAGAGCGTATTAAGGAATTTATATCTGTTAACATATTAATTTTTTCTGCACCATGCTCTTGTTTTTGCTCTACCTGTTAAAGATTGGTGTTGGGTTTTGTAGTCTGCTGTGCTCTGCAGTGATTAGTGATGTTTTGCCTGGGAGATTTGTTACTAAAATGCGGGCATTGGGGGTTATTTGGTATTTGGGATTTGTAATGAAGCCGTTACTGTATTTCGGGTACCACCTCATGGAGACCATTAGCAATTATACCTTTTCCTCTGAGAGATTTTTTATGGAGGAAATAGAGAATGGCACCCTCACTACCTTCCTCTGTGATGTCGTCTCCTTCGTTAAGATAACTTGTCAGTACCTTGAACATCCCTGGGTAGTTCAGATACATCTATTGGTGCTCCTTGGGAATATAGTTTTGGTTTTATCCAAGGTTAGTAAGCAATTTAAGAATGTCATCCAGAGATCTGCCCCAAGGCTGGATAGTTATGAGTGGCAGGGTGAGTGGGATAGCTTGGGCAAATGCCTAGGACGGTGGGCACCCCCAGTGTTCTGGAACTTCACCCCTGAACAAGTGCAGAATCCTGAAAAATTAGTAGAATATTTGGAAAAAGTATGCTGTCACCCTGGCCATTCTAGGGAGACAATGTGCTGGGGCCTGGCACACGCCTACCAAGCCCAGTTTAACACCACTCAGAAGCCCCAAGGGGAAGAAAAGGGCTCTGCAGCTGATGACAAAGCAACAGGCCCTGTGGCTCCCCCACCCCCCAAGGCAGGCATGGCAGCTACTCCGCCCCCTGCAACAGGGAACCAACCCATGCCGGTATCAGTCGCCCCTATACAAAAAAGAAAATGCACAAGAGAACAGCTCGTTTAGTAAGGGATGAAGATGAACCAGGGCCATCATGAGAACAGGAGGAGGAAGAGGCAGAACCCGTAAATGAGATGGTAACCACTCGATCCCTATCCCCGAGGGAGCTGCGAGATATGCCAAAAGACTTCAGTCATCGTCCAGGGGAGCACGTTGTCACCTGGCTGCTCCGATGCTGGGATAACGGGGCCAGTAGCCTGGAATTAGAGCGTAGGGAAGCCAAGCAGCTGGGATCCCTTTCTAGGGAAGGGGGCATTGACAAAGCGATTGCACAAGGGGCACAAGCCCTCAGCCTCTGGAGGCAACTCCTGTCAGGTGTGAAGGAAAGGTATCCCTTCAAGGAAGATGTTATCTGTCACCCAGGCAAGTGGACCACCATGGAGAGAGGTATCCAGTACCTCAGGGAATTAGCCATGCTGGAAGTGATTTATGATGACGTGAACAACGAGCATTACCCAAAGATCCAGAAGAAGTCAAATGTATCTGACCCATGTGGCGGAAGTTTGTACGGAGCGTACCAGCGTCACATGAAAACTCATTGGCAATAATGACCTGGAAAGACGGAGAGGAACAAACGATGGATGAATTGGCTGGCCAATTCTGGCAATATGAAGTAAGTCTCTCTTCCTCCCTACAGGCCTGTGTCTCTGCTGTGGAGAAACTATCTCGGGAGGTCCAGCAACTCAAAGAGGATATGTCCTACTCCCCACCTGCACGGGCCAGTGTCTCAGCCACTAGGAGTAAGCATCCCTCTGCTCAACAGAGGAGATATCGTGGGTACACACCCCGGGGCACCCTGTGGTATTACCTGCGTGACCACGGAGAGGATATGAGGCACTGGGATGGAAAACCTACCTCAGCCCTACAGGCACGGGTACATGAGTTGCAAGGGAAAACAACCACAAAAGGGGGTTCTCCAGTCTCCAGTGAGCAGTTCCCCAGAGAGAGTAGAAGGGCTGATTACACTTCTGACCTTAATAAAGCGACTTCTGATTCATACTTACAAGAAGTGGATAGCGAATATGATGACCAAGACTAGAGGGGCCCTGCCTCCAGCCAGGTGGAGGAAAGGGACAACCGGGTTTAGAGGACTGTGTGGATTCGATGGCCTGGCACATCAGACCCACAGGAGTAGAAGGCTCTCATAGACACCGGTGCACAGTGTACCCTGATGCCATCAAGCTATGAAGGGGCAGAACCCATTTGTATTTCTGGAGTGACAGGGGGATCCCAAGAGTTAACTGTATTGGAGGCCGAAGTGAGCCTAACCGGGAATGAGTGGCAGAAGCACCCCATTGTGACTGGCCCACAGGCTCCGTGCATCCTTGGCATAGACTACCTCAGGAGAGGGTATTTCAAGGACCCAAAAGAGTCCAAGTGGGCTTTTGGTATAGCTGCCCTGGAGACGGAGGAAATTAAACAGCTGTCAACCTTGCCTGGTCTCTCAGAGGACCCTTCTGTTGTGGGGTTGCTGAGGGTTGAAGAATAACAGGTACCAATCACTACCACAACAGTGCACCGGCGGCAATACCGCACCAACCGAGACTCCCTGCTTCCCATCCATAAGCTGATTCATCGACTGGAGAGCCAAGGAGTGATCAGCAAAACTCGCTCACCCTTTAACAGTCCGATATGGCCAGTGCGAAAGTCTAACGGAGAGTAGAGACTAACAGTAGACCACCGTGGAATGAACGAAGTCACGCCGCCACTGAGTGCTGCCGTGCCGGACATGCTAGAACATCAATATGAACTGGAGTCAAAGGCAGCCAAGTGGTACGCCACAAATGATATCGCTAATGCGTTCTTCTCGATCCCTTTGGCGGCAGAGTGCAGGCCACCATTTGCTTTCACTTGGAGGGGCGTCCAGTACACCTGGAACCGACTGCCCCAGGGGTGGAAACACAGCCCTACCATTTGCCATGGACTGATCCACACCGCACTGGAACAGGGTGAGGCTCCAGAACACCTGCAATACATTGATGACATCATCATGTGGGGCAACACAGCAGAAGAAGTTTTTGAGAAAGGGGAGAGAATAGTCCAAATCCTTCTGAAGGCCGGTCTTGCCATAAAACAAAGTAAGGTCAAGGGACCTGCACAGGAGATCCAGTTTTTAGGAATAAAATGGCAAGATGGACGTCGTCAGATCCCAATGGATGTGATCAACAAAATAACAGCCATGTCCCCACCAACTAGCAAAAAGGAAACATAAGCTTTCTCAGGCGTTGTGGGTTTTTGGAGAATGCATATTCCAGATTACAGTCAGATCGTAAGCCCTCTCTATCTCGTGACCAGGAAGAAGAACAATTTCAAATGGGGCCCTGAGCAACAACAAGCCTTTGAACAAATGAAACGGGAGATAGTTCATGCAGTAGCCCTTGGGCCAGTCCGGGCAGGACAAGATGTAAAGAATGTGCTCTACACCGCAGCTGGGGAGAATGGCCCTACCTGGAGCTACTATGAAGAAAATTAACTCTATCCCAGTCAAAACCAGTACACCATGGAAAGTGCCTTTTACTTATTTTTCTGTCTGTAAACAGCATAGGGCTGACAGAATCCTAAGAAATATATTTCTCCTAGGTACCTAATGTTAAGTAGACTGAATCTGTATCTACATCTTCAACATTTCTGTGATGGTCAAGTCAATGTAATGGTAAATTTGCCCTTGATGCTATGATTAACAATTTGTAATCAATGTGTTCATTATTGAATAACTAAGAGGATGTAAGTCCTAATTTTTTATAGGAGCGATCAGGAAGAAGGCACTAAAACTCTACATGATTCCTCATTACTCAGGTATATTCTAGATGAGCCTATGTGGCTTGTCTAATCACCACTGTGACTACTTCCCATGTGGTAGAGGTCTGGAAAACATGATGATAACAGCCTAATTTTGAATTATCTAGTCATTGCATGAAAATTCTCAACTGAGTTTTATTAAACTCGGGCTAATCAAATGACCTTGACAGAAGTTTTTCAGCCCCTGGACATTTGAAACACTGACAGCTGATAAAATATCAGTGAGAGATCCACTGTCAAGACACTGATCTGTGGCAAGAGCAGCTTTTAGTGTTTTCCTCAGAAGATGTAACACCTATGACAGAAGGGAAAAAAAGTCAGAAAAAGTTGTAGGGAAAGAAACAGACAGGAGGTCAGTATCTTATGTGCATTAAACACAGTATACCAGGCAGTCAAAAGAGGTGATTATCCCACTGTATTTAGTATTGGTGTGGCCTCACCTTGAGTGTTGTGTGCATTTGAAGAAGGATGTGAAGGTCCTTGAATGTGTCCAGAGGAGGGCAACAAAGCTGGTGAAAGGGCTGGAAGGCATGTCCTATGAGGAGCAGCTAAGGACTCTGGGTTTGTCTAGTTTGAAGAAAAGGAGTCTGAGGGGCGACCTCATTGGTCTCTGCAGCTTCCTGAGGAGGGGAAGAGGAGAGGGAGGTGCTGATCTCTTCTGCCTGGTATCCAGTGACAGGACGCGTGGGAATGGTTCAAAGCTGCGCCAGGGGAGGTTCAGACTTGACATTAGGAAGCATTTCTTTACCGAGAGGGTGGTCAAGCACTGGAACAGGCTTCCTAGAGAGGTGGTCGATGCCCCAAGCCTGTCAGTGTTTAAGAGGCATTTGGACAGTGCCCTTACTAACATGCTGTAACTTTTGGTCAGGCAGTTGGACTAGATGATCGTTGTAGGTCCCTTCGAACTGAACTATTCTGTTCTATTCTATTCTATTCTGGACCACTCAGATTTCTAATAGTATGTGTGGAAGGGAGGTAGCTTTGTTATTCTAAGGACTTTTCCTCTTCTTAATCCTCAAGCCTACTTCAACTGAAAATCAGACCAGTTCTGTGATTGCAGTGATGATGTATACATATACACACAGCTTCACTGTATTTCTATTCTCTCCCTAACCGGGGTGTATTGGATTGTATTCTGTTTTCTCCTCTGCTGAAAAGGTGCACAGTAAACTCCTGGGTACAGTGACACTTGAGTCAAAGAGTTTAAGTCCAACTATAGCTGCTTAAAAATCCAGATTAGTATTTGCCAATTGTGAATAGGACTTCATTCATGCTTAACTGCATGCAGTCAAGGTGGGGGGGGTTTCCTACTTGAAGTTGGACAGGATGTTATCTTTCTTCAAAGAAGAGTGAAAAAAGAATATTTGTTGAAAACTGGGAAAACCTAGAAAAATGTTTGACAATAGAACTACTTAGAAAAGATGACTGTTTTACACAATCATGCTGGTTTTGGCTGGGATAGAGTTAATTTTCTTCATAGTAGCTTGTATAGGGCTATGTTTTGGATTTGTGCTGAAAACAGTGTTGATAATACAGGGATGTTTTTGTTATTGCTGAGCAGTGCTTACACAGTGTCAAGGCCTTTTCTGCTTCTCACACCACCCCACCAGCGAGTAGGCTGGGGGTGCACAAGAAGTTGGGAGGGGACACAGCTGGGACAGCTGACCCCAACTGACCAAAGGGATATCCCATGCTATATGACGCCATGCTCAGCAATAAAAGCTGGGGGAAGAAGAAGGAAGGGGGGGACGTTCGGAGTGATGGCGTTTTGTCTTCCCAAGTAACTATTATGCGTGATGGAGCCCTGCTTTCCTGGAGATGGCTGAACACCTGCCTGCCGATGGGAAGTAGTGAATGAATTCCTTGTTTTGCTTTGCTTGCGTGCGTGGCTTCTTTCCCTATTAAACTGTCTTTATCTCAACCCGTGAGTTTTCTCACTTTTACCCTTCCGATTCTCTCCCCCATCCCACTGGAGGGGGAGTGAGCGAGCGGCTGTGTGGTGCTTAGTTGCTGGCTGGGGTTAGACCACGACAACAATGGACTTCGTAAAAGGGAAGGTTTTAGAGACTTAGAATCAGAGAATCTAAGTTCCAACCCCACTGCCATGGGCAGGGATACCTTCCACTAGACCAGGTTGCTCAAAGCCCCATCCAACCTGGCCTTGAACACTTCCAGGGAGGGGGCATCCACAACTTCTCTGGGCAACCTGTTCCAGTGTCTCACCACCCTCACAGTAAAGAATTTCTTCCGAATAAATAATCTAAATCTATCGTCTTTCAGTTTAAAACCATTACCCTTCATCCTATCACTACACTCCTGTACCCCCTTTAAGTACTGGAAGGCTGCTATAAGGTCTCCCCAGAGCCTTCTCTTCTCCAGGCTAAACAACCCCAACTGTCTCAGCCTGTCCTCATAGGGGAGGTGCTCCAGCCCCCTGATCATCTTTGTGGCCCTCTTCTGGACCGGCTCGAGCAGGTCCATGTCTTTCTTATGCTGGGGGCCCCAGACTTGAACACAGTACTCCAGGTGGGGTCTCAGCAGAGCAGAGTAGAGGGGCAGAATCACCTCCCTCGACCTGCTGACCACACTTCTTTTGATGCAGCCCAGGATACGGTTGGCCTTCTGAGCTGTGAGCGCACATTGCTGGCTCATATTCAGTTTTTCATCCACCAATACCCCCGAGTCCTTCTCCTCAGGGATGCTCTCAATCTACTCATCACCCAGCCTGTATTTGTGCTTGGGATTGCCCCAACCCAGGTGCAGGGCCTTGCACTTGGCCTTGCTGAACTTCATGAGGTTCTCACAGGCCCATGTTAGCTTCTGGCCATGTTAAATTCCTCCCCCACTTCCTCGGGCAGAAGTCCAAAATCAACAGGAAAGGTAAATTAGTTGTAAGTGACTATCAAAATAGACTGAAATCTGTGACCTTTCTGAACTCTGTAAGTACCTCTTTACCTTTTAAACTGGAGTTTGGAGTCACAAGCTGTTGTGGTTTAACCAGGCAGGCAGCCAAACATCACACACCACCGCTCACTCCCTGCCACCACCAAGTGGGATGGGTGAGAGAATCGAAAAAAGAAAAGGAAAATTCGTGGATTGAGATAAAGACAGTTTAATAGAACAGAAAAGGAAGGGGAAATAATAATAATAACAATAACAATAACAATAACAATAACAATAATAATAATAATAATGGTAGAATATACAAAGTGAGTGATGCACAACGCAGTTGCTCACTACCTGCCGACCGATACCAAAAAACGATCGCGACTTCCTGGACCACGCCTCTTATTTATATACTGAGCATGACATCATATGGTAAGGATGTCCTAGTTTTGGCTGGGATAGGGTAAAATTTCTTCTTAGTGCTGTGTTTTGGATTTAGTATGAGGAGAATGTTGATAACACACTGATGTTTTCAGTTGTTGCTAAGTGCCCTCCTAGTCCAAGGACAGCTCCCATGCCTACTGACTGAGCTAGGTACACAAGATGGGAGGGAACATAATCAGGACAGCCAGCCCAGCTGGATAATGGGGTATTCCATACCATGTGACGTCATGCTCAGTATATGAATGGTAGGCGTGATCCAGGAAGTACCGATTGCTACTTGGTTATCGGTCAGCGCGGGTGGTGAGCAATTGCATTGTGCATCACTCATTTTGTATATTCTATTATTATTATTATTATTATTATTATTTTCCCTTTTCTGTTCTATTAAACTGTCTTTATCTCAACCCACGAGTTTTTCCCACTCCTACCCTTCTGATTCTCTCCCCGTCCCACTGGGGGGCGGGGGGAGTGAGCGAGCGGCTGCGTGGTATTTGGCTGCCTGCCAGATTCAACCACGACAGTCCTTTTTTGGCGCCCAACGTGGGGCTCAAAGGGTTGAGATAATGATAGATCTGACCAAAGTGTGTTAATCCAAAATTGTTATAAGCATTCATTATATTGATTGGTCACAATGTTGATGTATTGGCTGTCAAAGTTGTGGGGCTGGCTCTCAATGTTGGGTCATGTAATACCTTGCTTGCAGTATGTGTTCCCTTTTGTGCTGTTTATCATTATTCGGAACTGGGCCAAGATTATCATTTTGCTGATGTTTTATGAGGTGATAAAATCATTGGTCGTAAGTCTAATCTGGTATCTGCACTCGGCACTGCCGCCATTTCTGTACATCGGGAACCACCTCTTAGAAATTATTGGTAATTGCACTTTTTTCTCCTCGGAGAATGAATGTAAGGGGAAGACAGGATGGGACACTCTCTCCCACTTGTTCATCTTCCCTTCCATATCTTCAGAAACTCCTTTTTCTTCTATCCTCTTCACGAAGATGTCCACAATATTCCCTGAGAATTTTGAATATCCTTGGGATGTCCAAACAAGCATGTTCATATTGCTACTATGTCTCCTGAATGTGGTTCAGGCCTTGTTTAGGGTTAAACAACTATTCAGGAATACTGTCCAGAGATCAACCCTCAGGAACAAGAAAAGAGGGAGGGCAAACGGCGGTGCCTCATCGGGGCGGGCGGAGCGGCGAGTCTCAGGGGCGGCTACAGACACGGTGGCTACTCAAAACCCCACGACAGGCACTGCGGCTACTTCAACCCCCACGACAACCCCTGTGGCTACTCAAACCCCGGCAACAGTCACCGTAGCTTCTCCAACCCCTGCGACAGGCACTGCAGCCACTCAAACTCCGGCGACAGGCACTACAGTTACTCCAACCCCCATGACAAGCACTGCAGCTACCCAAACCCCAGCAACAGGCACTACAGCTGACCTAGAGAACCAACCCTTGCTGGTATCCGTTGCCCCTGTACAGAAGAGGAAATCTTGGAAGCGGAGATCAGGTCGTTTAGAAAGGGATGATGGAAGAGCAGGGCCATCACGAGGAGGGCAGGAGGAAGAGGAAGAACTCATAAATGAGACGGAAACGACCCAATCCCTATCCCTCAGTGAACTGCGAGATATGCGGAAAGATTTCAGCCGTCGTCCAGGCGAGCATATTGTTACCTGGCTGCTCCGATGCTGGGATAATGGGGCCAGTAGCCTGGAATTAGAGGGGAAAGAAGCCAAACAGCTGGGATCCCTTGCTAGGGAAGGAGGCATTGACAAAGCAATTGGAAAAGGGACACAGGCCCTCAGCCTCTGGAGGCGACTGCTGTCAGGCGTGAAGGAAAGGTATCCCTTCAAGGAAGATGTTATATATCGCTTAGGCAAATGGACCACTGTGGAGAGAGGTATCCAGTACCTGAGAGAACTAGGCGTGCTGGAGGTAGTTTATAGTGACCTGGACGATGACCAAACACCCAAAGATCCAGATGAAGTCCAGTGCATGCAACCCATGTGGCGGAAATTAGTACGGAGCGCACCAGCGTCATATGCCAGTTTGTTGGCAGTACTGTGCTGGAAAGAGGAAGAAGCACCAAGGGTAAATGAGATGGTTAGCAACCTCCGGGAATACGAAGAAAGTGTCTCCTCCTCCCTTGTCTGGGCTGTGGAGAAACTGTCCCGGGAGGTCCAGCAACTCAAAGACGAAAGATCCTATTCTCCACCTGTATGGACCAGTATCTCAGCCATTAGGAGTCAGCGTTCTTCTGCCCAAGAGAGAGGATATAGAAAGTACACACCACGGGGCACCCTGTGGTTTTACCTGCGAGACCACGGAGAGGACATGAGGCAGTGGGATGGAAAACCTACCTTCATCCTAGAGGCACGGGTACGTGAGCTGGAAGGAAAAACAATGAAAAAAGAGGGTTCTCCCAGGAAAAATGCTGCTCCAGTTTTCAGGAAAAACCTGTCTCACGACGGTCCAGTTTCCAGTGAACAGTTCCCCAGAGAGAGTAGAAGGGCTGATCTTACTTTGGATTGTAATGAAGGAATTCTTGACTCAAATTTGCAAGAAGTGAGAAACAGATATTACGACCCGGACTAGAGGGGCCCTGCCTCCAGCCAGGTGGAGGAAAGGGACAACCGGGTTTACTGGACTGTGTGGATTCGATAGCCTGGCACATCAGACCCACAGGAGTATGAGGCTCTCGTAGACACCGGTGCACAGTGTACCCTGATGCCATCAAACTATAAAGGGGCAGAACCCATTTGTATTTCTGGAGTGACAGGGGGATCCCAAGAGTTAACTGTATTGGAGGCCGAAGTGAGCCTAACCGGGAATGAGTGGCAGAAGCACCCCATTGTGACTGGCCCAGAGGCTCCGTGCATCCTTGGCATAGACTACCTCAGAAGAGGGTATTTCAAGGAACCAAAAGGGTACCGGTGGGCTTTTGGTATAGCTGCCTTGATTATGGAGAAGATTAAACAGCTGTCTAGCTTGCCTGGTCTCTCGGAGGACCCTTCTGTTGTGGGGTTGCTGAGGGTTGAAGAACAGCAGGTACCAATCGCTACCACAACAGTGCACTGGCGGCAATACCGCACCAACCGAGACTCCCTGATCCCTATCCATGAGCTGATTCGTCGACAGGAGAGCCAAGGAGTGATCAGCAAGACTCGCTCACCCTTTAACAGTCCCATATGGCCAGTGCGAAAGTCCAATGGAGAGTGGAGACTAACAGTAGGCTACCGTGGCCTGAATGAAGTCACACCGCCACTGAGTGCTGCCATGCCGGACATGCTAGAACTCCAATACAAACTGGAGTCAAAGGCAGCCAAGTGGTACGCCACAAATGATATCGCTAATGCGTTCTTCTCAATCCCTTTCGCAGCAGAATGCAGGCCACAGTTTGCTATCACTTGGAGGGGCGTCCAGTACACCTGGAACTGACTGCCCCAGGGGTGGAAACGCAGCCCTACCATTTGCCATGGACTGATCCACACCGCACTGGAACAGGGTGAGGCTCCGGAACACCTGCAATACATTGATGACATCATTGTATGGGGCAGCACAGCAGAAGAAGTTTTTGAGAAAGGGGAGAGAATAATTCAAATTCTTCTGAAGGCCGGTTTTGCCCTAAAACAAAGTAAGGTCAAGGGACCTGCACAGGAGATCCAGTTTTTATGAAGAAAATGGCAAGATGGACGTCGTCAGATCCCAATGGATGTGATCAACAAAATAACAGCCATGTCCCCACCAACTAGCAAAAAGGAAACACAAGCTTTCTTAGGCGTTGTGGGTTTTTGGAGGATGCATATTCCAGATTACAGCCTGATCGTAAGCCCTCTCTATCAAGTGACTCGGAAGAAGAACGACTTCAAATGGGGCCCTGAGCAACAACAAGCCTTTGAACAAATTAAACGGGAGATAGTTCAGGCAGTAGCCCTTGGGCCAGTCCGGGCAGGACAAGATGTAAAGAATGTGCTCTACACTGCAGCTGGGGAGAATGGCCCTACCTGGAGCCTCTGGCAGAAAGCACCAGGGGAGACTCGAGGTCGAACCTTAGGGTTCTGGAGTCGGGGATACAGAGGGTCCGACTCCCGTTGTACTCGAACTGAGAAGGAGATATTGGCAGCATATGAAGGGATTTGAGCTGCTTTGGAAGTGGTTGGTACTGAAGCACAGCTCCTCCTGGCACCCCGACTGCCGGTGCTGGGCTGGATGTTCAAAGGGAGGGTCCCCTCTACACATCATGCAACCCATGCTACGTGGAGTAAGTGGGTCGCACTGATCACACAACGGGCCCGAATAGGAAACCCCAGTCGCCCAGGAATCTTGGAAGTGATCACGAACTGGCCAGAAGGCAAAGATTTTGGAATATCCCCAGAGGAGGAGGTGACACGTGCTGAAGAGGCCCCACTGTATAACAAACTGCCAGAAAATGAGAAGCAATATGCCCTGTTCACTGATGGGTCCTGTCCTCTTGTGGGAAAGCATTGGAGGTGGAAAGCTGCTGTATGGAGTCCTATACGCCAAGTCGCAGAAACTGCTGAAGGAGAAGGTGAATTGAGCCAGTTTGCAGAGATGAAAGCCATCCAGCTGGCCTTGGACATTGCCGAAAGAGAAAAATGGCGAGTCCTTTATCTCTAGACTGACTCATGGATGGTGGCAAATGCCCTGTGGGGGTGGTTGCAGCAGTGGAAGCAGAACAACTGGCAGCGCAGAGGCAAACCCATCTGGGCCGCCGCGTTGTGGCAAGATATTGCTGCCCGGGTAGACAACCTGGCTGTAAAAGTACGTCACGTAGATGCTCACGTACCCAAGAGTCGGGCCACTGAAGAACATCAAAACAACCAGCAGGTGGACCAGGCTGCTAAGATTGAAGTGGCTCAGGTGGATCTGGACTGGCAACATAAGGGTGAATTATTTATAGCTTGGTGGGCCCATGACACCTCAGGCCATCAAGGAAGAGATGCAACATACAGATGGGCTCGTGATCGAGGGGTGGACTTGACCATGGACGCTATTGCACAGGTTATCCATGAATGTGAAACATGCGCTGCAATCAAGCAAGCCAAGCGAGTAAAGCCTCTTTGGTATGGAGGACGATGGTTGAAATATAAATATGGGGAGGCCTGGCAGATTGATTATATCACACTCCCACAAACCCACCAAGGCAAGCGCTATGTGCTCACCATGGTGGAAGTAACCACCGGATGGCTGGAATCATATCCCATGCCCCATGCCACCACCCGGAACACCACCCTGGGCCTTGAAAAGCATGTCCTATGGCGACATGGCACCCCAGAAAGAATTGAGTCAGACAACGGGACTCATTTCCGAAACACCCTCATAGACACCTGGGCCAAAGATCATGGCATTGAGTGGGTATATCACATCCCCTATCATGCACCAGCCTCTGGGAAAATGGAACGATACAACGGGCTGCTAAAGACTACACTGAGGGCAATGGTGTCCTGGTTTCAGCTGGGATAGAGTTAAATTTCTTCCTAGTGCTGTGTTTTGGATTTAGTATGAGCAAAATGTTCATAACACACTGATGTTTTCAGTTGTTGCTAAGTACCCTGCTAGCCAAGGATATTCAGCTCAAGAAAAAAAAAAACAAAATAAAACAAGCGCTGGGAGGGAGCACAGCTAGGACAGCTAGCCCAGGTGGCCCACGGGGTATTCCATTCCATGTGACATCATGCTCAGTATATGAACAGTAGGCATGATCCAGGAAGGGTCGATCGCTACTTGGTTATCGGTCAGCGCGGGTGGTGAGCAATTGCATTGTGCATCACTCATTTTGTATATTCTATCATTATCATTATTATTTTCCCTTTTCTGTTCTATTAAACTGTCTTTATCTCAACCCACGAGTTTTTCTCACTCTTACCCTTCCGATTCTCTCCCCGTCCCACTGGGGGTCGGGGGTGTGAGCGAGCGGCTGCATGGTATTTTGCTGCCTGCCAGGTTAAACCATGACAGTCCTTTCTGGTGCCCAACATGGGGCTTGAAGGGTTGAGAAAACGACACATCTGACCTGAACAGGTTAAACCAAATTTGTTATAAACATTCATTATATCAGTTTAATACTCGCTGTTCACAATGTTGGTTTATTTGCTCTCAGAGTTGTTGGATCTTTTCTTGGAGTTTTGGTATGTAGCACCTTACTGGCTGTCTATACTGCTGATTATCAGTTTTTATGTGGGTTTGGTCATCTCTGGGAAATGGATTAAGGTCATTGCTTTGCTATACTGTGTGACAGTGGTTTATGTTATGACAAAATTATTGGTCAGTAGCCTGTACTCAGCACTGCCATCATTCCTGTTCTTCAGGAGCTATCTTTTGGAAACTATTAATAATTACACTTTTTACCTCTTCACCTCGGAGGATGAATTTAAGGGGGAGACAGGATGGGACACTTTCTCCCACTTCTTCAGCTTCCCTTCCATATATTCAGAAACTCCTTTTTCTTCTATCCTCTTCATGAAGACGTCCACAATATTCCCTGAGAAATTTGAATATCCTTGGGATGTTCAAACAAGCATGATCATATTGCTATGTCTCCTGAATGTGGTTCAGGTCTTGTTTAAGGTTAAACAGCTATTCAGGAATACTGTCCAGAGATCAACCCTGGCGACAGATACGGTGACTACTCAAACCCCTGTAACAGGCACTGTAGCTACTTCAACCCACGCGACAACCACTATTGCTACTCAAACCCCGGCAACAGTCACTACAGTTACTCCAACCCCTACGACAGGCATTGCAGCTACCCAAACCCTCGCAACGGGTACTACAGCTGAACCAGAGGACCAACCCTTGCTGGTATCTCTCGCCCCTGTACAGAAGAAGAAATCTTTGAAGCGGAAGTCAGCTCGTTTAGAAAGGGATGATGGAAAAGCAGGGCCATCACGAGGAGGGGAGGAGAAGAGGAAGAACTCATAAATGAGATGGAAACCACCCGATCCCTATCCCTGCATGAGCTGCGAGACATGCGGAGATATTTCAGTCGTCGTCCAGGCGAGCACATTGTCACCTGGCTGCTCCGATGCTGGGATAACGGGGCCAGTAGCCTGGAATTAGAGGGGAAGGAAGCCAAACAGCTGGGATCCCTTGCTAGGGAAGGGGGCATTGACAAAGCAATTGGAAAAGGGACACAGGTCCTCAGCCTCTGGAGGCGACTGCTGTCAGGCGTGAAGGAAAGGTATCCCTTCAAGGAAGATATTATCTGTCACCGAGGCAAGTGGACGACCATGGAGAGAGGTATTCAATACCTGAGACAATTAGGCGTGCTGGCGGTGGTTTATAGTGACCTGGACAATGACCAAACGCCCAAAGATCCAGATGAAGTCCAGTGCACGTGACCCATGTGGCGGAAGTTGGTACGGAGCGCAACAGCATTGTATGCCAGTTCGTTGGCAGTACTGTGCTGGAAAGAGGAAGAAGCACCAACGGTGGTGGGACATTCAAGCATTGGGACACACATTTAGCAAAAGCCACCTGGTTAGTCAACACCAGGGGATCTGTCACTCATGATGGCCCTGCCCAATCCAAACCCTTACGTACTGTAGAGGGGGATAAAGTCCCTGTCGTGCACATAAGGAATATGCTGGGGAAGACAGTCTGGGTTACTTCTGCTTCTGGCAAGGGAAAACCCATTCGTGGGATTGTTTTTGCTGAAGGACCTGGGTGCACTTGGTGGGTAATGCGAAAGGATGGGGCAGTCCAGTGTGTACCTCAAGGGGATTTGATTTTGGGTGAAAATAGCCAATGAAGTGGATTGTATGATGTTAATTACTATATAATACTGTATGTCATCACTTCTATGGTTACTATATGCCATATTAACAGTATTACAGTAAGAAACACCCAGATTAATGTAGAATGAACTCCGATGAAACTCAGCAAAGTGCAACGATGATTGAACCGGATGAACGCCCAGAACTGGCTTCAGGATGCAACAGTCCAATACCACACACCATCTCTCCTGCCCTGAAAGACTGTTATGACAGATGGAGCCGAAATTCATGGACTAAATTAACTCAACGGACATTTTAGAGGGATGGCCCATAGACTAAGGGAATGATATCTCTGTGTGTGTGTATATATATAAAAAGGCAGGAAAAGTGGTGATGACTAATTGGAATGTATTGGAAAATATGAGACCTGGGCATGATGTAGATGTTATAGAATAAGGGGTAGATACTGTCCTGGTTCTGGCTGGGACAGAGTTAACTTTCTTCCCAGTAGCTTGGGGGGTGTGCTGTGTTTTGGGTTTGGTAGGAGAGGAGCGTTGATGGCCCATTGATGCTTTGGTTGTTGCTGGGTGGTGCTTGCACCGGGGAGTTTTTGTTTCTCTTTTCGGCCTCCCATGCCCCACCACGTGCTGGGGAAGCTGTGGTGGTGGGGAGAGCATAGCCGGGGTGGTTGACCCAGCTGGCCAATGGGGTATTCTATACCATGTGACATCATGCTCAGTATAAAATCCAGGGGTGTGGGGGGCTCACCCCCCCATTCATGACACGCGGTCGGCAGTCAGTGAGCAGTTACATTGTGCATTGCCTGCTTTGTATATTCTGCTATTGTTGTTGTTCTCATTGTTATTATTACTGTTCTACCTCATTTTATTTCAATCATTAAACTGTTCTTATCTCAACCCAGGAGCTTTCCTACTTGTGCCCTCCCGATTCTCTCCCCCATCCCACCGGAGGTGGGGTGTGATCGAGCGGCTGTGTGGGGTTTATTTGCTGGCTGGGGTTAAACCATGACAGACAAACAAAAAAATGGGCCAACAATACATTAGAATTCTGCTGCCTATCTTTTTGCTATGTAGAAACTGAAATGGGGTGACAGCTAGACTCTGACTCCACATAGAACTTTGCATCTGACAAACTGTTTCAGGTAGAAGAATTTCAGACACTACAAAATAGGCAGCTGTGTAAAAGGTTTGAGGAATGCTTCTACCTTTGTATAGGTGCCTGCTTCAACATGTCTGAACACCCTCCAACTAAAAGAGCACTGCTCTTGTCCTATCTGCTCTGATGCTTTCATCCTATGCTGATAGTATCTTATCATGTAGATTGTTGCAGGCACTAGACACTGTGCTTAGTCAAGATGATAAAAACAGGGAGTTTTAGGATGGATCTGGAAAGCACATGCATGGCAAAGCATGGCGAAGCATATGTTCTTGCAAAATATCAGGATTAACCACAAGCAATTTTAATGTATAAGAATATACTGGACCACACAGAGAAGCCCCTTCTCCGTATGTGTAGAATTGAAACTGAAATGAGTGGGAAGCCTGTCTGAGTAAAGCAAGTGACCCAGATTGAACTACTTGTTAGCTATCAGGCCATCAGTCCCTAAAGTATTCCAAACATTTGCTGAATGCAACAGGAAGTTCTGGTCCAAGGCAGTAACCCTGGAAACAAAGAAGTGTGCAAAATGCACTTATCCTATTCCTAAAATATTAGTGCATGCCTCTGTGATTTAACTGCACAGTTTTAAAGACCTATTCACCATCCACCACGAGGTAAAATATCTGTATTGATTACAACTTGGCAGTAAGTGCTGTTGTTACTGTTGCCATGGTTCCCTTCCCACTACATAGCATCATGCCATTTACACTCTTAATTAAATACATTTCTCCAAATGAGTTCTGATTACAAGGATAAGACAAAGGTTGATGCATTAAACTGGTCCAGGGTGATTACTTACATTCTCTACATCATCAGCATTAGTGCTTTCAGTGTCAGTCTGGTAAAACCTGTAAAAATTAATGAAAGATTCTCTTAAGAGGAAAAAAAAATTTTTATATTCATCTTTTTTTCATCTGTTTCAGGGCTATCAGCAACCTTTACAGTTCCTTTCTTCCTTTATAAGTATTTAAATAAGGACCTTTCTTTCTGTTTTCAGGCATCATTATTACTAGGTTATCTGAATTATTCTTATATCTTGATAAATGTACTCTAAATAAAATTAACTCTATCCCAGCCGAAACCAGGACAAAAGTCCTCAGTAAAAACTAGTCTGTTTACTAAACTTCTTAAATTACAGAGCCTATTCTGAAGACATAAAGAAAATGACAGAAGGAAACCCTGAAACACCTAAGAGAATAAAACAGATTTCAGGCTGTATAACTATAAAAAGATCAGTAGCTGTAATAATGCTTCAAATTGAGGAATTCAAGCACTGTTTAAAAAGGTTTGACACTGCCTGCTTATTCACCTGTCTTAGATCTGGGTGACATGTTTCAGACAAAAAATTTCTGGAAAAAAATCTGGAAAAATTACAGACAGTTGGTGAGATCAGGTGGAGTTGGGAAAAGGTTATTTACCCAGTTCTTCATCAGCAGTAGAGCTGCATTGCCAAGGTCTAGAATACAGTTTAGGTTTAAAGATGCCTACTGATATTACCTCATTTAAGCATCAGTTTTGAGAACAGACAGTTCTCAAAAGCCAAAGATCATATCATTTTTCTAGTGGAGAAAAAGCCCTGGTGTTCAGTTACAGAGAACTAACAACTGGAGCCAGAGTCAGAATACTTTAAACTAAATGTATCTTCATCTAAACATACTGTTTCACTAGAGTGAAATTTGTTTTGAAGAGACATATCAGTTGCAAGAAAAGTTTTCACAGGAAGGTTTAAGAGGTCATGATTCCTCTAGGCATTTCCAACCTAGAAGTGAGAGAGAACCAGATTGAAAACTTGACATGTGCTAGCCAAGGACAGGTGTTTTGAGGCAATTCCATTAGTAAAATATATTTGAAGGATTTAATTTTTTGTTCCAGAACTGAAATTTCAGAAAAAGTCATGAAACAGAATTGGGGTCTACCAGCCTGTTCTACTAATACTTATTAATGTTTGGATTACATATCAACTAGGGGCCAAACAAGACCAGAGCCTTACATTGCAGTGCCCACAGAGCGTATGGCAGAAAGATGCAGGCTAGGCAAAGGACAGGAAGGTCAAACAGCAGCCCTGTGGCCTAGCTTATGGTCCTGATTTCCCTCCTCACTAAACCATACTGCCTCTCATAGCCCTGGCAGTGATCTCAGGGAAAGACAAGGTGGAAGAATGAGGTATCTGTGTTTGTCAAATAGAAAACACATTAGTATGGAGATACTATGTTTGAACTTCAATATTAGTCACAACGAACAATGGGGACAAAGCCAAACTTTGACCTAATAATAACTGCTGAATACCATCTGGAAGGCAGAGTCTGAGTGCACTGCCGCTTACCTTTTCATCTCCAATCTTCTTCAGTAGGCTCCACTGTAATTAAAGCAGAAGATTCATAGCACAATAAAACCCATGAGCTGATGAATTTGTAAAGACTATAGGCAGCTATAAATTTTCTTTTTTTTCTTCCAGTGACTGTAGGAGGTTGACATTGTCCAACTGGGGGACCAAACCTATGTATCTCTCAGGCCTGATTTACAGCTGAAACTGGGTGCTCCTAGGAAAGGTTGGCAGAATCACTCTTGGGATGTAGGTGATCAAATTAACACAGTGTGATATGAATTGCACTTCTCAGCTTAGAGTTCATTCTCTCTAAGCAAATAGCTTAATTTCAGGTCAAGTGTCCTTCAGTAAGATGACATATAATATAAAAGAATCTTATAGGCTTTCATAATGATGATAAGAAGACAAGAAGTGATCATATTCCAGGGCTATTCTTCCATGAGTAGAAAGGATAACAGAGAACAAAGAGGAGAAGTGGCTAATAAAATAAATATAACAGTGAAATTATACAGGGAGCTAATGTTTTCTACAGGCTATTTGCAATAATGATAAAATGTACTATGTGAAATTGAAATGTGTCGAGGAATTAATGAAGACCAAAAGCAAAGATATCTGACAAGTAATGTGATGTACAGATTCTTTCAGTATGTGCCATGAAGATGAAATTGCTTGACTGGAGTGAAATATCTATGGCAGTATGAAGACTAGACCATAAACAGTTACACCCAACATACCTTAAAAATGTAAGCTTAGCTGTCATGGGAGGGAAAGCCACTGAAATGAGACAGACACAGATGGAGAAGCCAGAGCATCCCTCAAGAATATAGGATACACGGTGATCCAGAGATGACAGAGTCTGCTGAAACACACTGCTATAAGGGTGCTGTGAAACCTCATAAAGTGCCAATAGCAGCATTAATCTGCTTGATCTGGCACCTTCTTTGTGTTTTTTTTGTGACAACTGAGACCAAGAGAAATACTTTTGTTCACAGCATTTAGGTGTGACAGGACTTGACATGCTCCTTCTACCACCAGCCCAGCAGAACTCAAGAAGGTTGTTTTTCATTGTATATTGCAAAACACAGCTACCACCTCAGGTGAGTGAGAGAAATTGCAGTGTATGAAAAGAGCTCTGTTAGTATGTCTTTAAATTGTGATAGTGCTTAGAAGCATTAATCAATAATCTAGGTCCAACTGCAATGAGAGCTATGTTCATTTTATTAACAGATTATTTATAAGTTTAGGCCTGAATCTTGGCATCACTTTTGCATGTGCACAGCTCTCCTGTAAAAGAAAACTTCACAAGTCACTAGTACTATTGTCTTGGATTCGGCTGGGATAGAGTTAAAATTTCTTCCTAGTGCTGTGTTTTGGATTTAGTATGAGAAGAATGTTGATAACACACTGATGTTTTCAGTTGTTGCTAAGTATCTTGTCAAGGACAACTACCCTCCAGGAAGCTACCAAGCTACTACCCTCCCAAGACTGGGAGGAGGGAACACAGCCAGGACAGCTAGCCCAGCTGGTCAATGGGGTATTCCATACCATGTGACGTCATGCTCAGTATATGAATGGTAGGCGTGATCCAGGAAGTACCGATCGCTACTTAGTTATCGGTCAGCGCGGGTGGTGAGCAATTGCATTGTGCATCACTCATTTTATAAATATTATTTATTATTATTATTATTATTTTCTCTTTTCTGTTCTATTAAACTATCTTTATCTCAACCCACGAGTTTTTTCCTCACTCTCACCCTTCCGATTCTCTCCCCGCCCCGCTGAGGGAGTGGGGGGAGTGAGCGAGCAGCTGCATGGTATTTGGTTGCCTGCCAGGTTAAACCACGACAGTCCTTTTTGGCGCTCAACGTGGGGCATGAAGGGTTGAGATAACGATAGATCTGACCAAAGCATGTTAAGGCAAAATCGGTTATAAGCATTCATTATATTGATTGATCACAATGTTGATTTATTGGCTTTCAAAGTTGTGGGGCTGGATCTCAATGTTGCAATATGTAATACCTTGCTTCCAGTATATGTTCCCGGTTGTGCTGTTTATTCCTATTCAGAACTGGGCCAAGATTATCATTTTGCTGCTGTTTTATGAGGTGATAGAATCGTTGGTTGTAAGTCTAATCTGCTACCTGTACTCAGTACTGCCGTCACCTCTGTACCTTGGGAACCACCTCTTAGAAACTATTAGTAATTACACATTTTTCCCCTCGGAGAATGAATCTAAGGGGGAGACAGGACGGGACACTTTCCCCCACTTGTTCATCTTCCCTTCCATATCGTCAGAAAGTCCTTTTTCTTCTATCCTCTTCATAAATACGTCCACAATATTCCCTGAGAAATTTGAATATCCTTGGGTTGTTCAAACAAGCATGATCATATAGCTATGTCTCCTGAATGTGGTTCAGGACTTGTTTAGGGTTAAACAACTATTTAGGAATATTGTCCAGAGATCAACCCCAGCAACAGACACAGTGGCTACTCAAACCCCCACGAAAGGCACTGCAGGTACTTCAACCCCCACGACAACCACTGTGGCTACTTCAACCCCCATGACAGGCACTGTGGCTACTCAAACCCCGGCAACAGACACTGCTGGTACTCCAACCCCCGTCACAGGCACTGCAGCCACTCAAACCCCAGCAACAGTCATTACAGTTATTCCAACCCCTACAACAGGCACTGCAGCTACCCAAACCCCAGCAACAGGTAGTACAGCTGAACCAGAGGACCAACCCTTGCTGGTATCTGTCGCCCCTGTACAGAAGAAGAAATCTTTGAAGCGGAAGTCAGCTCGTTTAGAAAGCGATGACAGAAGAGCAGGGCCATCACAAGGAGGGGAGGAGGAAGAGGAAGAACTCATAAATGAGACGGAAACCACCCGATCCCTATCCCTGCATGAGTTGCGAGATATGCGGAGAGATTTCAGCCGTCATCCAGGCGAGCATATTGTTACCTGGCTGCTCCGATGCTGGGATAATGGGGCCAGTAGCCTGGAATTAGAGGGGAAGGAAGCCAAACAGCTGGGATCCCTTGCTAGGGTAGGAGGCATTGACAAAGCAATTGGAAAAGGGACACAGGCCCTCAGCCTCTGGAGGCGACTGCTGTCAGGCGTGAAGGAAAGGTATCCCTTCAAGGAAGATGTTATATATCGCCTAGGCAAATGGACCACTATGGAGAGAGGTATCCAGTACCTGAGAGAATTAGGTGTGCTGGAGGTGGTTTATAGTGACCTGGACAACGACCAAATGCCCAAAGATGCAGATGAAGTCCAGTACACGCGACCCATGTGGCGGAAGTTGGTACGGAGCGCACCAGCGTCATATGCCAGTTCGTTGGCAACATTGTCCTGGAAAGACGAAGAAGAATGGTGGATGACGTAGTTAGCAGACTCCGGGAATACGAAGAAACTGTCTCCTCCTCCCTTGTCTGGGCTGTGGAGAAACAGTCCCGGGAGGTCCAGCAATTCAAAGAGGATATGTCCTATTCTCCACCTGTATGGACCAGTATCTCAGCCATTAGGAGTCAGCGTCCTACTGCTCAAGAGAGAGGATATAGAAAGTACACACCACGGGGCACCCTGTGGTTTTACCTGCGTGACCACGGAGAGGACATGAGGCAGTGGCATGGAAAACCTACTTTGACCCTAGAGGCATGGAGACGTGAGCTGCAAGGAAAAACAATCACACAAGGGGGTTCTCCCAGGAAAAAAGCTGCTCCAGTTTTCAGGAAAAATCTGTCTCATGACGGTCCAGTTTCCAGTGAACAGTTCCCCAGACAGAGTAGAAGGGCTGATCTTACTTTGGATTGTAATGAAGAAATTCTGGACTCGCGTTTGCAAGAAGTGAGAAACGGATACTGTGACCAGAACTAGAGGGGCCCTGCCTCCGGCCAGGTGGAGGAAAGGGACAACCGGGTTTACTGGACTGTGTGGATTCGATGGCCTCGCACATCAGACCCACAGGAGCATGAGGCTCTCGTAGACACCGGTGCACAGTGTACCCTGATGCCATCAGGCTATAAAGGGGCAGAACCCATTTGTATTTCTGGAGTGACAGGGGGATCCCAAGAGTTAACTGTATTGGAGGCCGAAGTGAGCCTAACCGGGAATGAGTGGCAGAAGCACCCCATTGTGACTGGCCCACAGGCTCCGTGCATCCTTGGCATAGACTACCTCAGGAGAGGGTATTTCAAGGACCCAAAAGGGTACCGGTGGGCTTTTGGTATAGCTGCCCTGGAGACGGAGGAAATTAAACAGCTGTCCACCTTGCCTGGGCTCTCAGAGGACCCTTCTGTTGTGGGGTTGCTGAGGGTTGAAGAACAACAGGTACCAATCACTACCACAACAGTGCACTGGCGGCAATACCGCACCAACCGAGATTCCCTGATCCCTATCCATGAGCTGATTCATCGACTGGAGAGCCAAGGAGTGATCAGCAAGACTCGCTCACCCTTTAACAGTCCCATATGGCCAGTGCGAAAGTCCAATGGAGAGTGGAGACTAACAGTAGGCTACCGTGGCCTGAACAAAGTCACGCCACCACTGAGTGCTGCCGTGCTGCATATGCTAGAACTCCAATACGAACTGGAGTCAAAGGCAGCCAAGTGGTACGCCACAATTGATATCGCTAATGCATTCTTCTCGATCCCTTTGGCGGCAGAGTGCAGGCCACAGTTTGCTTTCACTTGGAGGGGCGTCCAGTACACCTGGAACCGACTGCCCCAGGGGTGGAAACACAGCCCTACCATTTGCCATGGACTGATCCACACCACACTGGAACAGGGTGAGGCTCCGGAACACCTGCAATACATTGATGACATCAATGTATGGGGCAACACAGCAAAAGAAGTTTTCGAGAAAGGGAAGAAAATTATTCAAATCCTTCCGAAGGCCGGTTTTGCCCTAAAACAAAGTAAGGTCAAGGGACCTGCACAGGAGATCCAGTTTTTAGGAATAAAATAGCAAGATGGATGTCGTCAGACCCCAATGGATGTGATCAACAAAATAACAGCCATGTCCCCACCAACTAGCAAAAAGGAAACACAAGCTTTCTTAGGAGTGGTGGGCTTTTGGAGAATGCATATTCCAGATTACAGCCTGATTGTAAGCCCTCTCTATCACGTGACCAGGAAGAAGAATGACTTCAAATGGGGCCCTGAGCAACAACAAGCCTTTGAACAAATTAAACGGGAAATAATTCAGGCAGTAGCCCTTGGGTCCGTCCGGGCAGGACAAGATGTGAAGAATGTGCTCTACACCGCAGCCGGGGAGAATGGCCCTACCTGGAGCCTCTGGCAGAAAGCACCAGGGGAGACTCGAGGTCGACCCTTAGGGTTCTGGAGTCGCGGATACAGAGGATCCGAGGCCCGCTACACTCCAACTGAGAAGGAGATATTGGCAGCATATGAAGGTATATGAGCTGCTTTGGAAGTGGTTGGTACTGAAGCACAGCTCCTCCTGGCACCCCGACTGCCGGTGCTGGGCTGGATATTCAAAGGGAGGGTCCCCTCCACACATCATGCAACCGATGCTACGTGGAGTAAGTGGGTCGCCACTGATCACACAACGGGCCCGAATAGGAAACCCCAGTCGCCCAGGAATCTTGGAAGTGATCACGCACTGGCAAGAAGGCAAAGATTTTGGAATATCCCCAGAGGAGGAGGTGATGCGTGCTGAAGAGGCCCCACTGTATAACAAACTACCAGAAAACGAGAAGCAATATGCCCTGTTCACTGATGGGTCCTGTCGCCTTGTGGGAAAGCATCGGAGGTGGAAAGCCGCTGTATGGAGTCCTATACGCCAGGTCGCAGAAACTGCTGAAGGAGAAGGTGAATCGAGCCACGTTGCAGAGGTGAAAGCCATCCAGCTGGCCTTGGACATTGCTGAATGAGAAAAATAGCCAGTACTTTATCTCTATACTGAGTCATGGATAGTGGCAAATGCCCTGTGGGGGTGGTTGCAGCAGTGGAAGCAGAACAACTGGCAGCGCAGAGGGAAACCCATCAGGGCTGCCGTATTGTGGCAAGATATTGCTGCCCAGGTAGAGAACCTGTTTGTAAAAGTACATCACGTAGATGCTCATGTACCCAAGATTCAGGCCACTGAAGAACATCAAAACAATCAGCAGGTGGACCAGGCTGCTAAGATTGAAGTGGCTCAGGTGGATCTGGACTGGCAATATAAGGGTGAATCATTTATAGCTTGGTGGGCCCATGACGCCTCAGGCCATCAAGGAAGAGATGCAACATACAGATGGGCTCGTGATCGAGGGGTGGACTTAACCATGGACGCTATTGTACAGGTTATCCATGAATGTGAAACATGCGCTGCAATCAAGCAAGCCAAGCGAGTAAAGCCTCTCTGGTATGGAGGACGATGGTTGAAATAGAAATATGGGGAGGCTTGGCAGATTGATTATATCACACTCCCACTAACCCGCCAAGGCAAGCACTATGTGCTCACCATGGTGGAAGCAACCACTGGATGGCTGGAAACATATCCCGTGCCCCATGCCACCGCCAGGATCACCATCCTGGGCCTTGAAAAGCAAGTCCTATGGCGACATGGCACCCCAGAAAGAATTGAGTCAGACAACGGGACTCATTTCCAAAACACCCTCATAGACACCTGGGCCAAAGATCATGGCATTGAGTGGGTATATCACATCCCCTATCATGCACCAGCCTCCGGGAAAATGGAATGATAAAATGGACTGCTAAAGACAACACTGAGGGCAATGGGTGGTGGGACATTCAAGCATTGGGACACACATTTAGCAAAAGCCACCTGGTTAGTCAACACCAGGGGATCTGTCACTCGAGCTGGCCCTGCCCAATCCAAACCCTTACGTACTGTAGAGGGGGATAAAGTCCCTGTCGTGCACATGGAGAATATGCTGGGGAAGACAGTCTGGGTTACTCCTGCCTCTGGCAAGGGAAAACCCATCCGTGGGATTGTTTTTGCTCAAGGACCTGGGTGCACTTGGTGGGTAATGCGAAAGGATGGGGAAGTCCGGTGTGTACCTCAAGGGGATTTGATTTTGGGTGAAAATAGCCAATGAACCGAATTGTATGATGTTAATTATTATATGATATTGTATATCATCATTATCTCTATGGTTGCTATAGCAGCAAAATCACCCGGATTAATGAAGAATGAACTAACTCTAATGAAACCGAGCCAAGTGCAATGACGGTAGAACCGGATGAGCACAGCAATACTGGAAATCAGAACTGGCTTCAGGATGCAACAGCCCAACACCACACACCATCTCTCCTGCCCTGAAAGACTGTTATGATAGATGGAGCCCAAAGTCATGGACTAAATTAACTCAATGGACATTTTAGAGGGATGGCCCATAGACTAAGGGAATGATATCTGTGTATATATAAATATAAAGACGAGAAAGGTGATGGTGATTAGTTAGAATGTATTAGAAATTGTGAAATCTAAGCATGACATAAATGGTATGGAATAAGGGGTGGATACTGACCTGGTTTTGGCTGGGATAGGGTTAAATTTCTTCCTAGTGCTGTGGTTTGGATTTACTATGAGGAGAATGTTGATAACACACTGATGTTTTCAGTTGTTGCTAAGTGCCCTCCTAGTCCAAGGACAGCTCCCATGCCTACTGACTGAGCTAGGTACACAAGATGGGAGGGAACATAATCAGGACAGCCAGCCCAGCTGGCTAATGGGGTATTCCATACCATGTGACGTCATGCTCAGTATATGAATTGTAGGCGTGATCCAGGAAGTACCGATCGCTACTTGGTTATCTGTCAGTGCGGGTGGTGAGCAATTGCATTGTGCATCACTCATTTTGTATATATTATTTATTATTATTATTATTATTTTCTCTTTTCTGTTCTATTAAACTATCTTTATCTCAACCCACAAGTTTTTTTCCTCACTCTCACCCTTCCGATTCTCTCCCAGCCCTGCTGGGGGTGGGGGGAGTGAGTGAGCGGCTGCGTGGTATTTGGCTGCCTGCCAGGTTAAACCACGACAACTATTCACAATAAAAGTTAAGTGGATATTAAAGAATTAACAGGACTAGGACATTGGCATACTCTTTTTGTGTAATGGCAAATGACAATAGCTCTGACAAGGTTCTGTAAAATGCCTGGAGGAAATTTTCTAAAACAAAGATAACACAGACATCGAAAGCCTAAGTCAACCCTAGTTTTTTTCAACACCTCTAATTTTACAAATACCTCAAAAGGTAATACCTCTCACTCTCAGATACCCCTCACTTTTCTAGCACATATAACTGTTTGGGAAAATGGAGTCACAGAAGCCTTTACTGGGGAAAACTGCTGTGAGCATATGTTCACACAGAAATAGCCTGTGAGAGATATGGCCATAGTGGCTTATTATTTTTTCTATTAGGGCATAGGTATGTGCTTTAAAAGGCAATCTTGTACCGCCCCTATTTGGAAGTCCAGTTGTGGGGTAGCTCTCCACTGTCTTCGTACCATACAACCACTGCTTTGGCCTTCAGGTGCATGACATAGGTCTCACTGAAGGGAGTCCTACTATTTAAGATCCTTTCCTGATCCTGTAACATCAGTTCTGCTGCTACTCCAGTTTCATCCCACGAAATCAGTCTCTGAATTATAGGCTCCAAATAAAATGAGGAAAGGCTGAGAGAGTTGGGGTTATTCAGCCTGGAGAGGAGAAGGTTCTGGAGAGACCTTATTGCGGCCTTTCAATACTTAAAGGGGGCTTATAAGAAAGATGGGGACAAACTTTTTAGCAGGGCCTGTTGCGACAGGACAAGGGGGAATGGTTTTAAACTAAAAGAGGGTAGATTTAGACTAGATATAAGGAAGAAATTTTTTACAATGAGAGTGGTGAAACACTGGAACAGGTTGCCCAGAGAGGCGGTAGATGCCCCATCCCTGGAAACATTCAAGGTCCGGTTGGACGGGGCTCTGAGCAACCTGATCTAGTTGAAGATATCCCTGCCCACGGTAGGGGGGTTGGACTAGATGACCTTTAAAGGTCCCTTCCAACCCAAACAATTCTATGATTCTATGACTGAAAATGGTTCAACAATGTACTTTGGGTCTTCTTGTTGCTCCTGAATTCCTTATCCAACCAAAGCGTCCCATATTTTACACTAGAGCCACCTTGTTGCTCCCTACAATCTTTACTTCTCACAACCATTCTATTTTTTGTCCATAACAATCTTCTCAAACCAGAGTCAATACAAAAACCTAATGATACAGTAAAAGACTAAACAGAATATAATTAGAATGTATGTAAATTAAGATTGTCAGAACTAACTAGTCTCCCTCTATACTGCAGGAGGAGGAGAAAACTTCTTCTTGGAAAGTTCATAGCTCTAAGTTTATATTAACATAGAAAGAAAGAAAATAGCCTAGAAAACAAAATGACAAGGGACAGTTAAACATCTGTGATTAGCATAACAGATTTTTTCACTGAGAGGGGTGTTCCAGCTAGTCACCATCTGTTTATAAACTATATGTAGTTAATATATAAAAACCAATAACTCTTTTTAAAATGAAAAAAAAAAACACTTTAAAAAGTGAAAAGAAAACTGTAAGAAAATAAAAACGCACTTAAACATTCTAAGAAGAATCTCTTACTTGGCAAACAAACCAAAACAAAGTCCCCTCCAGCAAACAGTCATGCAGCAGTCACAAAATTCATTGCCACTTACAAAGTGCTACAGGGCAGTTTCCATTCTGCACTGGCCTGTAACAAGGCAAAATACGTTAAAGATCCAGGGGTGCTGAGCTATTGCAGTAGTGAGGCCACAATGATGGAGCAGGGGTGGAGAACTAGAGCAACTCTGCACCTGCCTATGAGTGAACAAGCCACTCTGACGCTCTTACAAAGGTAGGTCCCTTTTTACCAGACTCTCAGTTGGGAGAAAATGCAGATATGGACTTGGGAGGAAGTGGAATAAAGCGAGGGGCATTACTGAGGAGAATGGCACTATAAAACAATGGAAACAATGAGGAAAAAACACTATTAGAAAACTTTATTACACAATAAGTGAAAGTCACAGAAAATTTATCTGAGAAGACAAAGATTAAATAGAAGTTAAAATGACCATTTTACCTTGCACAGTTACATTAAAGGGTACAGTAGTATGATAAAGGGTACAGTAGTATGAAATGTCCCAATGAAAGCTGAAATTTCAGATGGCCTAGGCATTCCTAATGCACAATAGATTAAAGAAAATGAGTACAAATTCCAGAATAACACTGGACTTTCAAATTACATCAGCATGCTCCATATGGAATTTTTTTTGTAAATCTACCACATGAAAGCTCACCTTTCTGAAAATCTAGAGTTAGAAATGAGCACTGAGCACCTGAAAATATTTCTATGATATTGTCTTTTTTTTAAAAAAACCCCACCTTGATTCTTCAGGTTAAAGTTTTTTCAAGTGTGAAACAGAGAAAAAGAGATGGATCTGAAAAGATCTGGGTTTTTTTCAGGCACAAAATAGAGGAAATTATCATAATGGAAAAAGCTAACAGCTCTTTCACTGAAGCCATGCCACAGGGCTTTCCTATAAACAATTGTGGTGGGTTGACCCTGGCTGGACGCCAGGTGCCCACCAAACCACTCTATCACTCCTCCTCCTCAGCTGGACAGGGGAGAAAAATATGATGAAAGGCTCATGGGTCGAGATAAGGACAGGGAGATCACTCAGCAACTACCATCATGGGCAAAACAGACTTGACTTGGGGAAATTAATTTAATTTATTACCAATCAAACCAGAGTAGGATAATGAGAAATAAAACCAAATCTTAAAACACCTTCCCCCCACCCCTCCCTTCTTCCCGGGCTCAACTTCACTCCCGATTCCTCTACCTCCTCCCCCTGAGCAGCACAGGGGGACGGGGAATGGGGGTTGCGGTCAGTGCATCATATGTTATCTCTGCCGCTCCTTCCTCCTCACACTCTTCCCCTGCTCCAGCATTGGGTCCCTCCCACGGGAGACAGTTCTCCACGAACTTCTCCAACATGAGTCCTTCCCACGGGCAGCAGTTCTTCACGAACTGCTCCAGCATGGGTCCCTTCCACAGGGTACAGTCCTTCAGGAACAGACTGCTCCAGCGTGGGTCCCCTACGGGGTCACAAGTCCTGCCAGCAAACCTGCTCTGGTGTGGGCTCCTCTCTCCACGGGTCCACAGGTCCTGCCAGGAGCCTGCTCCAGTGCAGGCTCTCCATGGGGTCACAGCCTCCTTTGGGCGCATCCACCTGCTCCACTGTGGACCTCCGTGGGCCGCAGGGGGACAGCCTGCTTCACCATGGGCTGCAGGGGAATGTCTGCTCTGGCGCCTGGAGCACCTCCTCCCCCTCCTTCTTCTCTGACCTTGCTGTCTGCAGAGTTGTTTCTCTCATATCTTCTCACTCCTCTCTCCTGGCTGCTATTGCACAGCAGTTTTTTTCCCCTTCTTAAATATGTTATCACAGAGGCGCTACCACTGTCACTGATTGGCTCAGCCTTGGCCAGCAGCGGGTCCATCTTGGAGATGGCTGGCATTGGCTCTATCGGACATGGGGGAAGCTTTTAGCATCTTCTCACAGAAGCCACCCCTGTAGCCCCCCCTGCTATCAAAACCTTGCCACGCAAACCCAATACAACAATACATCAGAAAATTTGGTAAATTACAGAATAACTTTGATATTAGTTCAACTAAATTAAAAGCTTGTGCTAGAGTGGTTTGACTGTCTTCAAATTACAGGGTTCATCCAAACTGAATCTGTGAGATGATAGGTTTTGTTTAAACCTGAAATCCTAAACATATATTTTACAGGAGGAGTAAACCAAAAAGTTTTAGCAGCTCTCAGATGACATGGTAATCAAGAACAGATGTCTACAGAAATTCAAGCAAGAGGAATACTCTTGTAAATTATCAGTGGGTAAAATTCTTGAAATATTTAGGCAGTGCCCAATATTGCTAATAGCCCATTGCAATCTTCATGTTCCATGTTAGCCTTATAAAGGCCTACTTGGTACATTCATTCACTCTACTGCTACTTCAGCTCAATGTACTAGGACCACAAATATTTCTTATATTATTTTTGAGCTACTCCACCCAGGATGTGGTAAATTGAGATATGTATGAGTACAAAAGACAACATATATTGGGCAAGAATAACAGCTCTGCTTCTCTTACAAATGAAGCTGAATGTCAAGCTGAGAAGTGACACTGAGCATGTTTACCCATTTTGGAATTGCTGTGCAGCTTCTGTGATCTCCAAAGAAAGCACAGCCTCAGCAGTGATCCTGTCACATCATCACATGCAAGCACAACGCCACAATTATAAAACCCAGGGCATTTTAGCGATAGGGGCTTGGGACTTGGGAAGTGTCTGGATAAAGCTGAATGTTTGTAACCATATCCTATCATAACCTCTAATTAAGGGTGCTGGAGGGACCTTCCATGACTCTGTAAACACCAAGACTATAATTGCATGCATGTGTCGTGGTTTAACCCCAGCCAGCAAAAATAAACTCCACGCAGCCGCTCGATCACCCCCCCACTCCGGTGGGATGGGGGAGAGAATCGGGAGGGCACAAGTAGGAAAGCCCCCGGGTTGAGATAAAAACAGTTTAATAATTGAAATAAAACGAAGTAGAACAGTAATAATAGCAATGAGAACAACAACAATAACAGAATACACAAAGCAGGCGATGCACAATGCAACTGCTCGCCGACCGCGTGTCACGACCGGGGGCGAGCCCCCCCACACACCTGGTTTTTATACTGAGCAGATGTCACATGGTATAGAATACCCCATTGGCCAGCTGGGTCCACCACCCCGGCTGTGCTCCCCCTCCCCGGTGCAAGCACCACCCAGCAACAGCCAAAGCATCAATGGGCCATCAACGCTCCTTTCACACCAAACCGAAAACACAGCAGACCCCCCAAGCTACTGGGAAGAAAGTTAACCCTGTCCCAGCCGGAACCAGGACAGCATGTCATCACTTGGAAAGGTTTTCAATCAGTGGGATTTTTTTGAGACTTAATCCCCTAAACCTTTTTTACCTCATATGTAGAAACTTGTTTGCACTTCAGAAACAAACCCTTCAAAAAGATGCACATTTTTGTGTGTACAGCAAATTTGAATCATCTGACTTTTCTTATAGCTCCTGGGCAGCACTGAGCACAGGCCTTTGGGATGATATACAATCATAGGGATGAAAGGCTCCCTTCATTTCCCGTTTTAAGATTCCCTCAGGGGAACACACATCTGAAAATTGAAAGAAAATAATGTCAGCACTTTGACTTCTGTGCTTCACTAGAAGAGAATATGCATAGCAGCTTGATCCAACATCAAAGATGAGTTACAAGAGCCATTACTCACTGTCACATTCCTGATGAATATGAAGAACTGCATTGAAAACAAAGGAAGGTGCAGCTGTGTTACCGCAGTAATACAATCTCCTCTGCTTTGCCTGCCAAAACTCTCACCTCTGTTTGCCAGCCAGGTGACTGGAGACCTAATTATTTCCCTGTATGTGAAATGTTTCTCTGTGCATGGGGTCATTGCACCCATCGCCACATGGCCTCAACCACAGAAACTCCTTCAGATGATACAGTAAACATATATTTAGAGACTTCTCTCAACTTCAGTTCTGGACAGAGTACAGAAGTGAATATGGGTAAATGTGTTTTAAAGATGTCTTTAAGATGCCCTTTGGCTCTGTCCTGGTTTCGGCTGGGATAGAGTTAAATTTCTTCCTACTAGCTGGAATAGTGCCGTGTTTTGGATTTAGTATGAGAAGAATGTTGATAACACACTGATGTTTTCAGTTGTGGCTAAGTACCCTGCTAGTCAAGGACTTCTCAGCTTCCCATGCTCTGCCAGGTGCACAAGATGCTGGGAGGGAGCATAGCCAGGACAGCTAACCCAACTGACCAATGGGGTATTCTATACCATGTGACATCATGCTCAGTATATAAACTAGGAGGCATGGTCCAGGAAGGAGCGATCGCTGCTTGGGGATGGTGTTGTGGTTTAACCCGGCAGGCAGCCAAACACCACACAGCCACTTGCTCACTCCCACCACACACAGTGGGATGGGGGAGAGAATCGGAAAAAAAAAAATATTCACAGACTGAGATTAAGACAGTTTAATAGAACAGAAAAGGAAAGGAAAATAATAATAATAATAATAATAATAATAATAATAATAATAATAATAATAATAGAATAAACGAGTGATGCACAATGCAATTGCTCACCACCTGACGAGCAATGCCCAAACAGCGATTGCTACTTCCTGGACCACGCCTCTTATTTATATACTGAGCATGACGTCATATGGTATGGAATACCCCGTTGGCCAGTTGGGTCAGCTGTCCTGGCTATGCTCCCTCCCAGCTTCTTGTGCACCTGGCAGAGCATGGGAAGCTGAGAAGTCCTTGACTAGCAGGGTACTTAGCAACAACTAAAAACATCAGTGTGTTATCAACCTTCTTCTCATACTAAATCCAAAACACAGCACTAGGCAGAAATTTAACTCTATCCCAGACGAAACCAGGACAGATGGGCTGGGCATTGATTGTCGGGTGGTGAGCAATTGCATTGTGCATCACTCATTTTGTATATTCTACCATTATTATTATTATTATTATTATTATCCCTTCCTTTTCTGTTCTATTAAACTGTCTTTATCTCAACCCACGAATTTTACTTTTTTTCTTTTCCCGATTCTCTCCCCCATCCCACTGGGGGCGGGGGGAGAGAGCAAGCAGCTGTATGGTATTTGGCTACCTGCCGGGTTAAATCACAACAGTCCTTTTTGGCGTCCAACGTGGGGCACAAAGGGATGAGATAACGATAGATATGACCAAAGCGTGTTAAGGCAAAATTGGTTATAAGCATTCATTACATTGGTTTAATAATCGCTGGTCACAATGTTGATTTATTGGCTCTCAAAGTTGTGGGGCTGGCTCTCAATGTTGGGTTATGTAATACCTTACTTGCAGTATATGTTCCCTGTTGTGCTGTTCATCACTGCTGGGAGCTGGGTCAAGGTTAACATGTTGCTGCACTGTGTAACATTGTTTTATGGTATGATAAAATCTTTGGTCGTGAGTCTAATCTGGTATCTCTACTCAGCATTGCCGTCATCTCTGTACCTCGGGAGCCACCTCTCAGAAACTATTAATAATTACACTCTTTACCTTTTCTCCTCAGAGAACCAATTTATGGGGGAGACAAGGGGGGACACTTTCCCCCACTCCTTCACCTTCCCTTTCATATCTCCAGAAACTCCTTTTTCTTCTATCCTCTTCATGAAGATGTCCACAATATTCCCTGAGAATTTTGAATATCCTTGGGATGTTCAAACAAGCATGTTCCTATTGCTATGTCTCCTGAATGTGGTTCAGGTCTTCTTAAGGGTTAAACAACTACTCAGGAATACCGTCCAGACATCAACCCCAGCAACAGACACTGTGGCTACTTCAACCCGCACGACAAGCACTGTGGCTACTCAAACGCTGGCGACAGGCACTCTAGCTACTCCAACCCGTGCGACAGGCACTGTGGCTACTCAACCCCAGCAAAAGGCACTGCAGTTACTCCAACCCCCTCGACAGGCACCGTGGCTACTCAAACCCTGGCGACAGTCACTGCGGCTGAACCAGAGAACCAACCCGTGCTGGTATCAGTCGCCCCTATACACAAGAAGAAATACACAAGAAAATCAGATCGATTAGTAGGGGATGAAGATGAACCAGGGCCATCACGAGAACAGGAGGAGGAAGAGGCAGAACCCATAAATGAGATGGTAACCACCCGATCCCTATCCCTGAGTGAGTTGCGAGATATGCGAAAAGATTTCAGTCCTCGTCAGGCGAGCACATTGTCACCTGGCTGCTCCGATGCTGGGATAACGGGGCCAGTAGCCTGGAATTAGAGGGTAGGGAAGCCAAGCAGCTGGGATCCCTTTCTAGGGAAGGGGGCATTGACAAAGCCATTGGACAAGGGCCACAAGCCCTCAGCCTCTGGAGGCGACTCCTGTCAGGCAGGAAAGAAAGGTATCCCTTCAAGGAAGATGTTATATGTCACCCAGGCAAGTGGACCACCATGGAGAAAGGTATTCAATACGTCAGGGAAATAGCCGTGCTGGAAGTGATTTATGATGACCTGAACAACGAGCAGTTATCCAAAGATCCAGATGAAGTCAAATGCACCCAACCCATGTGGCGGAAGATGTACGGAGCGCACCAGCGTCACGTGCAAACTCATTGGCAATAATGACCTGGAAAGATGGAGAGGAACAAACGGTGGATGAATTGGCTGGCCAATTCTGGCAATACGAAGAAAGTCTCTCTTCCTCCCTATGGGCCTGCTCTGGAGAAACTGTCCCAAAAAATGTCCCGGGAGTTCCAGCAACTCAAAGAAGATATGTCGTAATCCCCACCTGTACGGACCAGTATCTCAGCCATTAGGAGTAAGCGTCCCTCTGCTCAAGAGAGAAGATATAGATGGTACACACCACGGGGCACCCTGCGGTTTTACTTGCGTGACCACGAGACGACATGAGGCAGTGGGATGGAAAAACTACCTTGACCCTAGAGGCATGGAGACGTAAGCTGCAAGGAAAAAAAATCACACAAGGGGCTTCTCCCAGGAAAACTGCTGCTCCATTCTCCAGTGAGCAGTTCCCCAGACAGAGTAGAAGGGCTGACTTTGCTTCCGATCTTAATGAAGGAATTCATGGCTCGTATTTACAAGAAGTAATGAATACTATAGCCACAGTTTGCTTTGACTTGGAGGGGCATCCAGTACACCTGGAACCGACTGCCCCAGGATCGAAACACAGCCCTACCATTTGCCATGGACTGATACACACTGCACTGGAACAGGGTGAGGCTCCAGAACACCTGCAATACATTGATGACATCATCATGTGGGGCAGCACAGCAGAAGAAGTTTTTGAGAAAGGGGAGAGAATAGTCCAAATCCTTCTGAAGGCCGGTTTTGCCATAAAACAAAGGAAGATCAAGGGACCTGCACAGGAGATCCAGTTTTTAGGAATAAAATGGCAAGATGGACGTCGTCAGATCCCAATGGATGTGATCAACAAAATAACAGCCATGTCCCCACCAACTAGCAAAAAGGAAACACAAGCTTTCTTAGGCGTTGTGGGCTTTTGGAGAATGCATATTCCAGATTACAGCCTGATTGTAAGCCCCCTCTATCAGGTGAATCGGAAGAAGAACAATTTCAAATGGGGCCCTGAGCAACAACAAGCCTTTGAACAAATTAAGCGGGAGATAGTTCATGCAGTAGCCCATCCGGGCAGGACAAGTTGTAAAGAATGTGCTCTACACCGCATCTGGGGAGAATGGCCCTACCTGGAGCCTCTGGCAGAAAGCACCAGGGGAGACTCGAGGTCGACCCTTAGGGTTCTGGAGTCGGGGATACAGAGGATCCGAGGCCCGCTACACTCCAGCTGAGAAGGAGATATTGGCAGCATATGAAGGGATTCGAGCTGCTTTGGAAGTGGTTGGTACTGAAGCACAGCTCCTCCTGGCACCCCGACTGCCGGTGCTGGGCTGGATGTTCAAAGGGAGGGTCCCCTCTACACATCATGCAACCGATGCTACGTGGAGTAAGTGGGTCGCCCTGATCACACAATGGGCCCAAATAGGAGACCCCAGTTGCCCAGGAATCTTGGAAGTGATCACGAACTGGCCAGAAGGCAAAGATTTTGGAATATCCCCAGAGGAGGAGGTGACGCGTGCTGAAGAGGCCCCACTGTATAACAAACTACCAGAAAACGAGAAGCACTATGCCCTGTTCACTGATGGGTCCTGTCGCCTTGTGGGAAAGCATCGGAGGTGGAAAGCTGCTGTATGGAGTCCTATACGCCAAGTTGCAGAAACTGCTGAAGGAGAAGGTGAATCGAGCCAGTTAGCAGAGGTGAAAGCCATCCATCTGGCCTTGGACATTGCCGAACGAGAAAAATGGCCAGTACTTTATCTCTATACTGACTCATGGATGGTGGCAAATGCCCTGTGGGGGTGGTTGCAGCAATGGAAGCAGAACAACTGGCAGCGCAGAGGTAAACCCATCTGGGCCGCCGCATTGTGGCAAGATATTGCTGCCCGGGTAGAGAACCTGGTTGTAAAAGTTCGTCACGTAGATGCTGACGTACCCAAGAGTTAGGCCAGTGAAGAGCACCAAAACAACCAGCAGGTGGACCAGGCTGCTAAGATTGAAGTGGCTCAGGTGGATCTGGACTGGCAACAGAAGGGTGAATTATTTATAGCTTGGTGGGCCCATGACACCTCAGGCCATCAAGGAAGAGATGCAACATACAGATGGGGTCGTGATCGAGGGGTGGACTTGACCATGGACGCTATTGCACAGGTTATCCATGAATGTGGAACATGCGCTGCAATCAAGCAAGCCAAGCGAGTAAAGCCTCTGTGGTTTGGAGGACGATGGTTGAAATACAAATATGGGGAGGCCTGGCAGATTGATTATATCACACTCCCACAAACCCGCCAAGGCAAGCGCTACGTGCTCACCATGGTGGAAGCAACCACTGGGTGGTTGGAAAAATATCCTGTGCCCCATGCCACCTCCCAGAACACCTTCCTGGGCCTTGAAAAGCAAGTCTTATGGTGACTTGGCACCCCAGAAAGAATTGAGTCAGACAACGGGACTCATTTCCGAAACACCCTCATAGACACCTGGGCCAAAGATCATGGCATTGAGTGGGTATATCACATCCCCTACCATGCACCAGCCTCCGGGAAAATTGAACAGTAGAAGGGACTGCTAAAGACTGCACTGAGAGCAATGGGTGGTGGGACATTCAAGCATTGGGACACACATTTAGCAAAAGCCACCTGGTTAGTCAACACCAGGGGATCTGTCACTCATGATGGCCCTGCCCAATCCAAACCCTTACGTACTGTAGATGGAGATAAAGTCCCTGTCGTGCATTTGAGAAATATGCTGGGGAAGACAGTCTGGGTTACTCCTGCCTCTGGCAAGGGAAAACCCATCCGTGGGATTGCTTTTGCTCAAGGACCTGGGTGCACTTGGTGGGTAATGCGAAAGGATGGGGAAGTGCAATGTGCACCTCAAGGGGATTTGATTTTGGGTGAAAATAGCCAATGAACTGAATTGTATTATGTTAATTGCTATATAATACTGCATGTCATCACTTCTATGGTTGCTATATGTCATATCAACGGTATTGCAGTAAAAGTCACACAGATTAATGAAGAAGGAACTCTGATGAAACCGAGGAAAGTGCAACGATGATAGAACCGGAGAAGCACAGCGATAATGGAACCAGAACTGGCTTCAGGATGCAACAGTCCAACACCACACACCATCTCTCCTGCCCTGAAAGACTGTTATGACAGATGGAGCCCAAAGTCATGGACTAAATGAACTCAGTGGATGTTTTAGAGGGATAGTCCATAGACTAAGGGAATGATATCTGTGTGTGTATATCAGAAGACAAGAGAAGTGGTGGCGATTAATTGGAATGTATTGGAAAATGTGAGACCTGGGCATGATGTAGATGGTATAGAATAAGGGGTGGATACTGTCCTTACTGTCCTGGTTTCGGCTGGGATAGAGTTAATTTTCTTCCTAGTAGCTGGTATAGTGCTGTGTTTTGGATTTAGTATGAGAAGAATGTTGATAACACACTGATGTTTTAGGTGTTGCTAAGTAATGTTTACGCTAGTCAAGGACTTCCGAAGTGCACAAGAAGCTGGGAGGGAGCATCACCAGGACAGCTGGCCCATCTGGCCAACGGGGTATTCCATACCATATGATGTCATGCTCAGTATATAAACCAGGAGGCGTGGTCTGGGAAGGAGCTGTTGGGGGACGGGCTGGGCATTGGTCGGCGGGTGGTGAGCAATTGCATTGTGCATTACTCACTTTGTATATTCTATTATTATTATTATTATTATTATTATTATTATTATTATTATTTTCCCTTCCTTTTCTTTTCTATTAAACTGTCTTTATCTCAATGCACGAATTTTACTTTTTTTTTTTCCCCGATTCTCTCCCCCATCCCACTGGGGGCGGGGGGAGTGAGCGAGCGGCTGTGTGGTGTTTAGCTGCCTGCCAGGTTAATCCACAACATGCTCAATTTCCCTATCTTAGAAATACTCTGAACAGCACCGTGTGTTGGCTGATTATGAAAACATCACGGATGGCCTCACCTCCCCACTGCCTCTTTTTCCCTTGCCCCCCAAATGTAGAATTGTCGTGGTTCCATCTGGGACAGAGTTAACTTTGTTCCCAGTAGCTTGGGGGGTGTGCTGTGTTTTGGGTTTGGTAGGAGAGGAGCGTTGATGGCCCATTGATGCTTTGGTTGTTGCTGGGTGGTGCTTGCACCGGGGAGACTTTTGGTTTCTCTTTTCGGCCTCCCATGCCCTGCCACATGCAGGGGAAGCTGTGTGTCGGGCGGAGCACAGCCAGGGTGGTTGACCCAGCTGGCCAATGGGGTATTCTATACCATGTGACATCATGCTCAGTATAAAAACCAGGGGTGTGGGGGGGCTCGCCCCCTTTCGTGACACGCGGTTGGTGGTCGGTGAGCAGTTGCATTGTGCATCGCCTGCTTTGTGTATTCTGTTATTGTTGTTGTTCTCATTGTTATTATTACTGTTCTACTTCATTTTATTTCAATTATTAAACTGTTCTTATCTCAACCCGGGAGTTTTCCTACTTGTGCCCTCCCGATTCTCTCCCCTATCCCACCAGAGGTGGTGGGTGAGTGAGCAGCTGCGTGGGGTTTATTTGCTGGGTGGGGTTAAACCACTACAAAAATGAAAGGGATGAGGTATTTGTCTTGTAGCTTTGGTGCCTGAGAATGCCTTAATCTGTGTTGTTCCTGCTTTTGCCATTTCATTTACATTATGTATAACTGCTCTAACTCAACTGAGGATTTTGCCATTTATCTTCATGCTGCTACAAAGCAAAGTAAAGCAAAACAAATTCTTCACAATGAGCAGGGTTAAGCACTGGAACAAGTTGCTCAGAGAGGCTGTGGATCTGCATCTTTAGAGATTTTACAGGCTAAGGCCCTGGGGAACCCAAGCTGACTTTGCAGTTAGCCCAGCTCTGAACAGTGGGCTGCATTAAGTGCCACCCAGATGTCCCCTCCAAGCTAGATTTTGCTATGATTCTGATTTGTAATGCAGCATTTGCCAGTTGAAGTGTGTAAATCTGGTTCCCGCTGTGCGGTATTTGTTTTTAACGTAAGGTACTCTTCACATGATATTCGCTGTGACCTCAGTACTTACCTGCTGCTTCAGTACTATCCCAAATAACTATCATCAGAGTGAGACAACATTTTAATGGGTCCAATATATTTCTGAAACTGAAAGGAACCCAACTGTACAGTGACAACTATAGCAAGTAAAGTTGTCATCAAAACTCACTTTTGTAGAATTTTGCAAAGGTCATTTAATCCTAAGGAAGTTCAAGAAAATAGCTGGCAACCATAGCCTGCAAAGACTGAACTCTTGCTGTCTGAAGGAGTGTGAAGTTCTCCGTGGAAAGTGAAACTTTCAAACTTCGGAATGCTGTTACATTTACGAAGAGGGGAAAATAACATAGCACATTTCCCTATAACAGCTTAGATCCATTTTTGTGCATAGTGAGAACAAAATTTTTGTGACGCTAAGTGCGATTGTCTGAGAAGGGTGTATTTTTTCCACAAGCAGCAGTTATCAGTGCAGCTATGTTTAACGGAAGCCAGAACCCATAGGAAACAGTGTGAAAACAACCTTTCCTGAAGAGTTGAACATTATTATTTTTTATTCCTTGAATTCTGGTAGCTATCAAAATATTTTCACTTACAGAAAGACAGTTCTTGGTCTGCAAAGTTTACAGCCTGAGAAAAATCATGCTCAAAGTACAGGAGAGGGGACTAAAGACTACAGTCACCTTCTTGCATTTTAATGGTAAACTTTCACCATTAAAGTATTACTAAATGAATGAAGTAATTGACAGCATCTATTTAGAGTCACAGTAGCAACATCTGTATTCTTCTGGACAACGGTACTGGGTCCATACCTGCATAAACTCACCTAAATAAGTCTAAACTTGCATCATGCTCATCCTTTTTTGGATGCAGACCCACCCTTAGGTTATCCTCGGTAGAAGATATTCCTCGGCAGTTTGCTGCCTTTGGCTAAGTTTTCTAGTATAGCACCTTGCAGCAGCATCACATAGCTGACTCTGAGATCCCTCTTGGCTAAGCCTGATATTTCTCCCAGACAATCTGGGAATACAAGGCAACTGAGTTTGTTGCTAGATCTTTAGTTCTAGTGCTCATCGGGGCAACCCTAAGTGTTGGGGTTATACAATGTACTGATACATTGACAAAATCATTTTGATGTTGACCTAATAGCTGCAGGTAAAATACGGTCTGTGGCCAACTTCTATTGCATATGAAATTCCCGTTGCTTTCCCTAGAGTCCAAATGCTTTAGATTAGATTAAATTCAGCTTCTCTGAATTTCTGGGCAGCAGTTTTCTTTTTCAACAAACTAGCTAGATCTCTAGAAGCCAATTTCATAACCTTATGAAAATATTTAGCCAAATGACATTGAGTCCTTGGATTCTTAAAACGTGTGCCATTTTAAAAAGCATTTGGACAGAGTGAGTACTGTACTACTCAAGAATTCCCAGCAATGAAAGTGTGTTTCAGCTTTTGGTTTGCCTTGTTCCACATAATTGCTTATAGTGAGCTTCTTCCTGCAACTATATTGACATATTCTTTTTGAGGAAGGTTTCTCAGTGTCATATCAGTGGTACCCACAGCTTAGGACTAGACCCTTCCTAGTGCATTTGATATAAAAAGCTAATAAAGGATTTTCATATAGCCACTTGGTAAAACACCACATAGCTCTGTGAAAATGAAGGGACTAATACAATTGCTGTTCTGCTTTGCCCTAGCGAGATGGGGGAAGATCTACCAAAATATGGGGAAGCAGGAGGGAGAAGGAAGAAAGGTCATTAGCAATGCTTCCCCCATTAGTTCCTGTCTCCTCTTGTCAGTCGTGACAATGGCCTGTGCACGCCTATCAAGTATGATAACAAAGACTGTGAATGATTCCAGGGCTGCAGCAGGGGAGCAGGAAATGGGAGCAAATAAGGTCTAAGACTTGTTTCTATGGCTGTGGCACGCTGCCTGTGGGACCCCACTGTCTGTGGCATTGTGCCTATGCAGCTGCCTGATACCTCTCTGCTGGGGACAGTGTAGTGATGCTGGGCATGCCTCAGCACCGCCACAGGATCCATGTGGAAAGGAGGATCATTTCCCCATCCCAGGTCACATGAGGGCTGTGTCCAACTCTACCTGAGGTTCTTGACCTCAGCTGAAAGCAGCTGTGTAGAGTGCAGACCTAGTCTAATCAAAACAACCAGGAAAGTTCCCACTTGCTTAAATTGTAACAGGCTCCATTTATAGTAAAGTTGTAATTGTACCTAGGCTTCTCTGCAATATGGAGGAGTGTCCTGTGGATATCACTAAGCCCACCTGCCAAGCTTCTTCATAACAGATGATGTCTCTGATGTTGGAACTTTTGCTCTACAAGTGTCATTCTGTAATAAAATCTCATTTTCTAACTCCACATGCTGAATGGCTCTCAAATCTATTTTTTACTTACATTGGATTTACTATCATTTTCATTTCACTCACTTTTATCTTGCTGGAGCACTCAAAAGTTAATGTGACTCTGAAGCTTTTTAAATGGTCATTAGGCACCTTTTCCAGTGAATCAGATATGAACATACAGCGATAAAACTGCCTTTGGAGAAGTGAAATTCTGAATGACCCCAGATGCATGTTTCAGCAATATTTGTTTTCAGCTGAATGAAAGCAGTGGTTACTTTCTCTAATGCAATGATTTCCAGCTGTGAATTTGACACACAGAAAAAAAGCTGAGGTATCCTTAGACTTATTAATGCTGCTTTCAAAAGAACTACCTAGGTAAAGAGCTTTTATGAGGGTATGGTATGTATACTGAAAGTGTTTGTATTGTAATTGGACTATTTGTGCAGTGCTGATAGGTCATTTCCCTTGGAAACTTAATACATTAAAAAATATATGATACAAATAATAGTAGTAAAACATGCTCTTCAGCAATTAGTAGCTGCAAAAGATGGATTGGCTACACCGAAGATAAAGAAAACTTTGACAGACATCACTGAGATCAGAATTTCACTGAGACTTTTTTTTGCATCCTAAGTCAACTGCAAGCATTACTCACAATGACACAATCATGAGGGTCATATCTTAACTAGTCCAATTGCACTTTAAGTTTAACTGGACTATAGGTTGCCACGTAGTACTCCAGTGCACAGATTACACTTACATCAGAAGGCTCTAGCTGAGCTAGGTGGGATGGTGGAAGCAGCCTACCCAAAGTAGCTTGAAACCAATTTATCCTGCTGAGAATATTACGTGGAGCTAGCTTGGGCATGTCTGCGCACCACTGCAATGTGCAGGGTGGACACAAGAAAGGGGCATCTCCTGGGGGTTGGCACAGTCTCACTGTGGCTGTGATTCAACCTTACAGTTTCTCCTGTGGCAAAACTATTTTAAGAGGTTTCTGTCCTCCTCCTTTCACTTTCATCCAACTTCCTCTGTGAAAGGATATGGATTAAATTAAGCCCTTCAAAGAGCATTTTTCTTTTTAATTTCTTTTTTTGAAATTAATAATTTTATTGATTGAATTGGTTCCATGATTAGTCTTGTCATTCTGAAGAATGGAATCAATAGCAGCTTGATAGTGGGAAAAAGTAATTCAGGAAAGGGAGGGGTGGGAGTCTTAACCAAGCTGTATGTCTGGAGGAAATGTCCATGGAGTGATATCTCAGATGCATGCATTGTTCATATGGAACAGTTTGAAGAACAGGGATCATTAAAGCAGCCTCTGGATCTGCTTGTGAATAATGTCTCAATGCAGAACACAGAAAAATTGTTCTTCTCACTGGAAATGTGTGAGTTTTGATCTAGTTTTAAAGTGAATTATTTGCTTGAGGAAATTGTATGATTGAACTACATTTGAAATACCTCCTTTGTTTCCTTTATTGCCTATTGTCACATTAGGTAAATATGAATAAGTGATGAGGTAAGTTCATTTGCAGAAAGAATTAATATTAGAAGTGGGACTGTTTACAGGGAGAGTTAATACTGGAAGTTCTTAAAATATTTTTAAAAGTCTATGGGAATGTCGTGGTTTAATCTGGCAGGCAGCCAAATACCACGCAGCCGCTCACTCAGTCCCCTGCCCCCCCAGTGGGACGGGGAGAGAATCAGAAGGGTAAGAGTGAGAAAAACTCGTGGGTTGAGATAAAGACAGTTTAATAGAACAGAAAAGGGAAAATAATAATAATAATAAATAATGATAGAATATACAAAATGAGTGATGCACAATGCAATTGCTCACCACCCGTGCTGACCGATAACCAAGTAGCAATCGGTACTTCCTGGATCACGCCTACCATTCATATACTGAGCATGACGTCACATGGTATGGAATACCCCATTAGCCAGCTGGGCTGGCTGTCCTGATTATGTTCCCTCCCATCTTGTGTACCTAGCTCAGTCAGTAGGCATGGGAGCTGTCCTTGGACTAGGAGGGCACTTAGCAACAACTGAAAACATCAGTGTGTTATCAACATTCTTCTCATACTAAATCCAAAACACAGCACCAGGAAGAAATTTAACCCTATCCCAGCCGAAACCAGGACACCACCTGGTCCACCCCTTCAATTATGAGGCATTTCTTTTAATAACTTCATAATTGTGCCTTGATTTCACTGAAAGACTGGGGAAAAGCTTAGTAAATGAATGCTTTTGGTTTAGCTTTGTGTGTCATTCCTCTGACTAGTTCAGCCCCTGTGCTGTCAGTTTTTCACACATCCATTGTGAGTAGGGTTGCATTTTTTGCATGCTCCAGATAGGATTGGTTTTAGAAATCCTTATGGCTATAATGCTAATCAATGATGTTGTTAGTTGACCTACTGAAGAGATTTCCTTTGCAGTACCCAATTAACAATACCAAGATAAAGAAGAACTGTACAATACTGCTGTTGCAAGCAATCCAAAGAAGATAATGTTTCTTCTCATTATTATTTGCTATCTCTAAGGCAAATAACAAGCAGTCAGAATCATGTATTTCTGCAGTATTTAAAATCCTCAGAGAGAAAATAGATTCTAAAAAGGAAATCCACTCCTTTCCCAATTGTAACAAGGCATAGATCGGATTTATAGAGCTGACTTGTGTTTTGAACACCTAGGATGGAATTTGTCTTGTTGGGCCAAGTTCCAATTGCTTTCTGGTCCTCTCTTCCTCTGACAGTTCTTCCTTTACTGACAGTTCACATGCCATAATGCTTTGAGATAGAAAAAAAAACAAAAACAAAAAAACACTGAAGAGAGGAAAATTGTACTTTGTGAGATCTGTGACTTCACTGATACCCAAGAGAAATTCTCTCTTTATGCCTTTATTTATATATTTCTGTTTTAAATAAAAAATTACACTGAACAAAAGACATTGGTGCCGTTATTAATAACACAGCTGAATCTCAGCTCCATTTAAAGAATTCAGTGAGAATTCAGTCAAGCAGGCGGTCATTTATGGAAACACCCTGTGGTCAGCACACTGACAGCTCTCTCTAAAAAACTCCGGCCAGAAGCTGGTTCTCAATGTATTGGTCTTTTGTAATCCTAGCCCATGTTAAAGATGTAGGGGCAGCATTAGAACACTGATGTGACTCATGTTTTTAGTATAGCTTATCCCTGTATAACCAACATCAGAGACTAAACCTTGACAGATTCCTAGGGCAGCACAAAGCACTACATGTCTAACTTCTTCCAAGTTAGACACTTCCATTTTTATAGGTATGATCTGTACCTGATGTTTCAGCAGTGCTTAGGATTACCTGGCACTTTTTTACAGAATACTTTATTTTAAAACTTATAGCTTTATTAAATTTTATCCACTTGATCTGAAATTTTCAGTCCTAAAGATATGAATTAGTCCAGCAGTATGAGGAACATTTCACTCAAAACAGTTTACTCTCTGAGAACAAAGACAGAGAAAAGGTATTGTCTTCCCCATGTTAGAAAATTCTGGAAATTTTGGAAATTTCTAATATCTTCTATTTAAAATCTGGCAAATTTGTAGCATTTATACCAAGGATATGTCTTGTGCTGTTATGGTGAAAATGTCCTAGACATTATTTCTGCATACAGCCCAGCCCAGAACTGTCTGAGACACTCCACCAAGTTGTAACTGTGGGATGCTACGGGCGGTAGATGATACTGATCCAGGAACCAGAATCAGAAACAGGGACACTATATGGCCAGTGTTTCCTTTGACCTCATTGTTGGGTGCAGGCACTGAGAAGGAGGTGGAAGGCCCTGGACTCGTATGAAGAAAATACAAGAAGCAGATGTGGGAGAAGGATGCAGACTGCACAGGGAGAGGGAAGTGCCTGTTGTCGTGAATCTGTAACAGAGATCCAGGGAAGAGCTAGGGAGAGACTGAGACTGGACAGGGAGCACAGAAAAGGAGAGTGGGCCTGGAACTGAAGCATATGTGAAACATGGTTCTAATAAACCAATGAAATGAAAGGCTTACGAGGGAGGCAGACAAGTCAAATGAAACTGAGACTTCCCAAGCCAAGTGATATGGACTTGCTCCACGCTGCTGAAGAGGAGACTGGAACAGACTGGATGTGAAAAATGTTATGAGGACAAGTGGCCTGGAGACTGGACTGCAACACATGCTGTTCTTCTAATATAGCTCATTGTGCATTTGTGAGGGTATGATATAACCAGTACATTATCATACAGAGTTCAAATCTGTGTTCAAATTTCAAAGCACAGAGAACATGGAAAGAAAGAGTGCATGGAATTTCCAGCATTGCTGGAATGCAACTACTGAATTCGGGTAAGAAATCCTTCATCTCTCTGAGACTAGGACTTGCATTCATTTATTAAATGTAATTAAATAAACCCTAGATTCTGGAAGGAAGAACAAAAAATAAAAACATAACTCAGCCCTTTGTTATCAGTGTAAAATGACAGTTATGTTTCCATAGCAATAGAAACTGGTGAATGAGCTACTCACACTGCATGCTAATTAACACATCCAACTCTTTGACATGACTTTAGGTTGCTATAGCAACCATTTTTATACTAGCGTATCAGGTTATCAAAATTAATTACAAATGGTATCAAAGGAGTTGTAGTTATTTTGATTCCATTAATCTCATCATATTTTTATATATTTGCTCATTGAGAGCTTGTAAGTGTAGAGAAGGCAAACCTGTGAACAAGATCCTGACCCTAGCATCACAGGCATAAACCCAGAGTAACACTCCAGGCTGCAGGAGGTGCACTCTGGAATGACATGGGTGCTGCTGGCAGGGCAGTCACAGTCCTTTGTGCTCCCTCAGGAGCATCATCAGCTGGAAGAGCTGGTGCTATGCATCTCAATGAATTTGCACAATTATGTGTAAATAGGTTATAATGTACAGGGAAACCTGAGGGATCATATGTTCAGTTATGATTTTATCTCAGAATGTAGATCTTTAGGAAGTACAGTGATCTAAAGGAACAGCAGTGTAAATGAGATCCTTTGCTACATGAACAAAGAGTTGTCATACAGTATGCATTTGACTGAAGATAAGTATCTTAATATGGTTTTCTGGGGGAGAGGAAATTGAAGGATCAAATTGTTTTCCTTTCCTTTTTTTTTTTTTTTGGCACATATACTCTTTCCTGTTAACCATGCTCTTGTATAAATAGGACTACTTCATAGCAATGTCAAACCTCCAGTAAACCCTTCTAATCTCGCTGGTGCAGCAGGACTGTTGCTTTGTGTTGTGTTCTGTGCAGCTGCAACCAATAGAGGCAGGCTGAGGTTCCACTTTTGAGCTTGGCAGATTACTTCACAACCTAAATCACTTCTGCAAAACTCCACCAGCTTCCTCTGAATGAGACTTTCCTAGACTAATTTAAGAGACAAAGGTGCTATTTGTTCATCAAAATTGGCACTTGTTTTCTCCCAAATCTGAGGGATTCAGTAGGTCAACCAGGTTTACAATGATTCCTTTGTTCAGTTTTTTTTAGCTTCATGGAAGTTTCTTTAGCCTTTTAACAGACTCACAGAATCACAGAATGGTGGAGGCTAGAAGGGACCTCTGGAGGTCATCTTGTCCAACTCCCCCTGCTTAAGCAGGGTCACCTAGAGCAGGTTGCCCAGGACCATGTCCAGACAGCTTTTGAAGGTCTCCAAGGCTGGAGACTCCACAACCTCTCTGGGCAACCTGTTCCAGTGCTTGGTCACCCTCGCAGTAAAAAAGTGTTTCTACATTCTTCTCTGAGGAACAATCCATCAAGTTTCCCAGCAAGAACAGAAGGTTATATATATATACGCAATAGCATACACTTCCAAAGATGGAGCTCATTTACACAGCAACTTTTTAGCCATAAAGCAAATGCCGATTCCCACTAACCAAATGCCCAATATATCTTTAACCCCTTAAAGCCAACTTGCAAAGCCTTTGTAAATGGTCTGCAAAAGGACTCCTTAATTATGTCAGAACCATGACAGAACTGGCTAGTCATTAGGACACTACCCACAATGTCTTGACCAGCTGTGTCCCTACCAGTATGAGTGTGCAAGTACTCAAGAGGCAGTAGTCAATCAGAGCCCGGAGAGCTCTGCAGCTGGATGTTCTGGATCCTCCAGCCCTTCTTATAATTCTGCCTAGTAGTAAGTCACTGGAGATGTCCCATCTCTATGGATTTGTTTGGACTTTTTGCTTTCCAAGGCAGCAAAAGGCACTTGACCAGACATACAGCCCAAAAGTGCATGTATTAAACAAAGGGAGGTGAAGTGGTTCTTCCCAGAAAAAAGCTCTGAACTCCTTGTTCTAGCATGGTCACAGATGGTAAAGGCTTACATGGATTCAGAAAGTGAGTGGTCAAAATCACTGAAGATTAAATACTGACAACTTTTAAATGAAAAGCTATTCCCATACTGCTAAATAAAACAGGGCCAGAGTAGTGAGGCCAGTCAACTCCAGTCAGGTTTGTTCAAGCTGCATAGTACTTGGTCCCAGGTTTCTTTGGTGCTTTCTGTGGTCCCAAAACATTGTAATAAGTTTTGTGTTGGGCGTGGGGGGGGGTGTGTGGGTAGCTGTAAGTGAATAATGTCCAAATAGAGGTGCAGCTCACCTGGTGGTGTTTTTGCTGCATGAAACTAAGGGGTTTTAATGCATACCCAGCAGTGCAGTATTGAGGGCATCTATGTGTGCTGGACTAATGGTAGAGGAAAAGCTGCAGAAAACTGAAGTCGGACCTGATGCAGTCTTGTTCATTCTGCCAGTGAGAATGTTCCTTGGCACAAAATAGTCCCTGAACAGTGCCTGAGCCAAAACCATGCCTCAGGGCATGCTCACAGTTAAGCAACACAGACACTTAACAGTCCACTGCTCAAGCTTGCTCCCCAGCCCAACTCAAAATGGCAGTCCTAGTGCTGTAAGGTTGCCATATGAGAGAATAATCTTGGGAAGCATCAATGTCTTCTGGTCCCATTCCTATAATCTTTCCAAAAGATTTACTATTGGCAGGATTATTAGCTAGATGGACTGTGGTCTGGCTGAATACAGCCATTCTCAGTTTGTTAAGTTGCCCCGCATATAGGAATCCTGATAGAAAGCCTTGTTCTGACACTGAATGAAAGAACTGACTCTAACTGCGCAGCAGCAATTTCCTCCTTTCTAGGATCACACTCGTTGTACTGTTCCAAACAAATCTGGCAGCTGGTTGAGCTCTTTTGTTCCTGCCCATATCTTTTCTTTGGTTGAATTTCTAGGGCATTCCCACATGGCAGGAAAAGCCTTTGTAGAGCACAGCATCAACATTAACTAAGTATAATTCATAACTACTCATGGTCACAGCCTACTATGCATCTAAAAAGTGAGCGTTCTACAGAGGGCATATTGTATTTCTGTACTTTCCTGAGATGTATGAAAAAATGTCATGTACTTCCAGCCATGACCTTAACACACATGCTTTTTAACTAATGCTGTTTTAATGTTTGACCCTTGTGGTCCGTCTTCCCTGGAGGCCTGAATCCTTACCAAGTTGAATGCTGCAGCTAAGTGTCTTGAGCAGGCTTTGTGCTGTGCTGGTTCAGTCTGCTTATAGTAGCCAGCCTGTTATCTGTAAACAGTGCAGAAGGTAATTATGTCCTGTTACCAAATAGACATTCCTCTTTTCTCCTGAGCAGCTGTCCTGGTTTTGGCTGGGATAGAGTTAATTTTCTTCCTACTAGCTGGTATAGTGCTGTGTTTTGGATTTAGTATGAGAAGAATGTTGATAACACACTGATGTTTTAGGTGTTGCTAAGTAATGTTTACGCTAATCAAGGACTTTTCAGCTTCCCATGCTCTGCCAGGTGCACAAGAAGCTGGGAGGGAGCATAGACAGGACACCTGACCCAAGTGACCAATGGGGTATTCCATACCATATGACGTCATGCTCAGCATATAAGGCTGGGTGAAGAAGAAGAAGGGGGGACGTTCAGAGTGATGGCGTTTGTCTTCCCAAGTAACCATTACGCGTGATGGAGCCCTGCTTTCCTGGAGGTGGCTGAACACCTGCCTGCCAATGGGAAGTAGTGAATGAATTCCTTGTTTTGCTTTGCTTGCGCACGCAGCTTTTGCTTTCCCTATTAAACTGTCTTTACCTCAACCCACGAGTTTTCTCACTTTTCCTCTTCTGATTCTCTCCCCCATCCCACTGGAGGGGGAGTGAGCAAGCGGCTGTGTGGTGCTTAGATGCAGGCTGGGGTTAAACCACGACAGCAGCCCTCTTGGGAAACAGGCACAGAAGAGGATGGAGGGGGAGAGGGAGGTGAACCCTCCAGATTACTGTATCTGACTCTACCAATATCTCTCCATAGCTGTGATTCTCTAGATACTTTCAATGAAATTCTTCCTTGGGTTATCTTGTTGACATGCCAGATGCCTGGAAAATGCAGTTGTTTCACCATGACAACAAGGATACAAACATTCAGTTAATGTTTGTAAAGCTCAGGTACATCTATATAGGAAAGTGCCGTAGAGAGGTGTAGCCTGGTGCAGATTTCTGCCTAGGATGCAAGATATACAATATGGGCTACTTTACCTTGTCTTCCAGGGCTCTATACCCTACAGATACATTGTAAGTGGCTAGTGCACTGGTAAGAGAGATGCCTTCTCAGAATGCCGTTAAGAAAAGGTCAGAAAAGGGATAGGACTATATGGGAGAGATATTAAAAGCAACAACCAAAAAGCAGCACAAACAAAAAACCAACAACCTTGAGTGTACACACTGTGGGGTTTTTTTCAGTGGGTATACATGACTTTACTGGAGTGCTTGGAATCATTACTACCTTATAATCATAGAATCATAGAATCATTAAGGTTCGAAAAGACCTCTAAGATCATCGAGTCCAACCGTCAACCCAACACACCATGCCCACTACACCATGTCCCTAAGGGCCTCATCTACACGTCTTTTAAATACTTCCAGGGATGGTGACTCAACCACTTCCCTGGGCAGCCTGTTCCAAGGCCTGACCACTCTTTCAGTAAAGAAATTTCTCCTAATGTCCAATCTAAACCTCCCTTGGCGCAACTTGAGGCCATTTCCTCACGTCCTATCGCTTGTTTACTTGGCAGAAGAGACCAACACCCACCTCACAACAACCTCCTTTCAGGTAGTTGTAGAGAGCGATGAGGTCTCCCCTCAGCCTCCTCTTCTCCAGGCTAAACAACCCCAGTTCCCTCAGCCACTCCTCATAAGACTTGTGCTCCAGACCCTTCACCAGCTTCGTTGCCCTCCTCTGGACACGCTCCAGCACCTCAATGTCCTTCTTGTAGTGAGGGGCCCAAAATGGAACACAGGATTCGAGGTGCAGCCTCACCAGTGCCGAGTACAGGGGCACGATCATTTCCCTACTCCTGCTGGCCACACTATTTCTAATACAGGCCAGGATGCTATTGGCCTTCTTGGCCACCTGGGCACACTGCCGGCTCATGTTCAGCCGGCTGTCAACCAGCACCCCCAGGTCCTTTTCCTCTGGGCAGCTTTCCAGCCACTCTTCCCCAAGCCTGTAGCGTTGCATGGGGTTGTTGTGGCCGAAGTGCAGGACCCGGCACTTGGCCTTGTTGAACCTCATACAATTGGCCTCAGCCCATTGATCCAGCCTGTCCAGGTCCCTCTGCAGAGCCTTCCTACCCTCGAGCAGATCAACACTCCCGCCCAGCTTAGTGTCGTCTGCAAACTTACTGAGGGAGCACTCAATCCCTTCATCCAGATCATTGATAAAGATATTGAACAAGACCAGCCCCAAAACTGAGCCCTGGGGAACACCGCTCGTGACCGGCCGCCAACTGGATTTAACTCCGTTCACCACAACTCTCTGGGCTCGGCTGTCCAGCCAGTTTTTTACCCAGCGAAGAGTGTACCTGTCTAGGCCGTGAGCCGCCAGCTTCTCTAGGAGAATACTGTGGGAGACAGTGTCAAAGGCTTTACTGAAGTCCAGGTAAACAACATCCACTGCCTTTCCCTCATCCACTAGGCGGGTCACCTGGTCATAGAAGGAGATCAGGTTGGTCAAGCAGGACCTGCCTTCCATGAACCCGTGCTGGCTGGGCCTGATCCCCTGCTTGTCCCCCACATGGCTCGTGAGCGCCCTCAAAACCAACTGCTCCATGATCTTCCCCGGCACCGAGGTCAGGCTGACCGGCCTGTAGTTCCCCGGATCCTCCTTCCGGCCCTTCTTGTAGATGGGCGTCACATTGGCAAGCCTCCAGTCGTCCGGGACCTCCCCAGTTAACCAGGACTGCTGGTAAATGATGGAGAGTGGCTTGGCAAGCTCCTCCACCAGGTCCCTCAGTACCCTCGGGTGGATCCCATCCGGCCCCATAGACTTGTGAGCATCCAGGTGGCGTAGCAGGTTGTTAACTGCTTCCTCTGAGGTAAAGGCGGCATTAAGTACCTCAGCCTTTTCCTCATCCTCAGTGGCAATGTTCCCCCCCCCCGCATCCAATAAAGGATGGAGATTCTCCTTGGCTCTCTTTTTGTCATTAATATACTTGTAAAAACATTTTTTGTTTTCTCTTACAACAGTGGCCAGGTTGCGTTCTAGCTGGGCTTTTGCCTTTCTAATTTCCACTGTGCACGACCTAACGAGATCCCTGTACTCTTCTTGAGTTGCCTGCCCCTTCTTCCACAAGTGATAAACTCTCCTTTTTTTCCTGAGTCCCAACCAGAGCTCCCCGTTCAGCCAGGCCGGTCCTCTTCCCCACCAGGTCTTCTTACGGCACATGGGGACAGCCTGCTCCTGCGCCTTTGAGATTTCCTTGTTGAATAACGTCCAGCCTTCCTGGACCCCTTTGCCCTTCAGGACTGTCTCCCAAGGGACCCTCTCGACCAGTGTCCTGAGCAGGCCAAAGTCCACCCTCCGGAAGTCCATGGTAGCGGTTTTGCTGGCCCCCTCCTTACTTCACCAAGGATTGAGAATTCTAACATTTCATGGAGCCCAAGACAGCCTCCGACCACCACATCTCCCACCAGTCCTTCTCTGTGAACAGCAGGTCAAGCGAGGCACCTCCCCTGGTGGGCTCGCTTACCAGCTGTGCCAGGAAGTTATCTTCCACACACTCCAGGAACCTCCTCGACTGTTTCCTCTCTGCCGTGTGGTATTTCCAGCAGACGTCCGGAAAGTTGAAGTCCCCCACGAGAACAAGGGCTAGCGACTGGGAGACTTCTACCAGCCTCTTGTAGAATGCTTCATCTGCCTCTTCATCCTGGCTAGGTGGTCTATAACAGACTCCCAGCAGGATATCTGCCTTGTTGGCCTTCCCCCTCATCCTTACCCACCTCATCATCACAATCATTGATCTCTAGACAATCAAAGCACTCCCTAACATACAGGGCTACCCCACCGCCTCTCCTTCCTCGCCTGTCCCTTCTAAAGAGCTTGTAGCCATCCATTGCAGCACTCCAGTCATGAGAGTCAGCCCACCATGTTTCCGTGATGGCGACTAAGTCATAGCTATCCTGCTGCACAATGGCTTCCAGCTCCTCCTGTTTTCCACCCATGCTGCGTGCATTGGTGTAGATGCACTTGAGCTGGGCTACCGATTTCTCCCCCGACATTGGCGTGCTGCCCCTAGGCTCTTCTCTAGTGAGCCTGGTTTTATCGCCTTCCCCCTTCAAACCTAGTTTAAAGCCCTCTCGATGAGCCCCGCCAACTCATATGTGAGAATCCTTTTCCCCCTGTGAGACAGCTGAACTCCGTCTGTCACCAGCAGGCCCGGTGCTGTGTAAACCTCCCTGTGGTCAAAGAAGCCAAGATTCCCCCGATGGCACCAGCCCCTGAGCCACGTGTTGATCAGGTGTGTTTTCCTGTTCCTTTCAGTATTCTTCCCTGCCACTGAAGGGATTGAGGAAAACACTACCTGTGCTCCTGATCCAATCGCCCCAGTGCCCTGAAGTCCCTTTTGATCGCTTCGGGACTTCTCTCTGCAACGTCCTCACTGCCAGCCTGTATAACCAATAGCGGGTAGTAATCAGAGGGCCGTACCAGACCAGGGAGCTTCCTAGTAATGTCCTTCACCCGGGCCCCAGGGAGGCAGCAGACTTCCCTATGGGATTCGTCTGGTCGGCATGTTGGGCCCTCTGTCCCCCTCAGAAGGGAATCGCCTATGACAATTACCCTCCTTTTTTTCTTAGCAGAGGCAGTCGTAATGCGTGGGGCTGACTGACTCGCCCTAGGCAACCCCCTGGATGGACCTTCATCTATATTCTCATTTGCCTGGCTCTCAAGTTCCAGGGTCCCATATCTGTTGTGTAAGGGCAACTGGGAAGGTGAGGGAGGCCAGGTGGGGATTCGCCTGGCGCCCCGAGCAGGGACCTGTGTCCATTCCCCCCTGTCTCCTAGGTCCCCTCCTTCTGCCTGGTGGCAAGAGGGCAGAGGATCCTCTGCTTCTTGTGGAGCCTCCATCTGCTGCCTTTGCCTCAGGGATGGTAAGGTGCGGCTCCACCAATCTATCTCCCTCTCACACTCCCTGATGCTCCTTAACCTCTCCACTTCCTCTTTCAGCTCTGCCACCAGGCTGAGCAGATCATCCACCTGGTCACACCACACACAGGCATTGTCTCTGCTGCCCTCCAGTACAAGTGACAGGCTCAGGCACTCCCTGCAGCCAGAGACCTGGACAGATGTATGTTTGCGTGGGGGCTCCATCTGGGTCGCCACATTCCTTCTGGCGATGGCTTTTGGCCGACTGGAAACCATGGCTAGGTCCTCTTCTGGGAGGGCGATGACCACTAGTTGAGTTAGCCTCTAGAGCCTGGAGTGGGGCTGCATCCTGCCCGCTCGCCTTCCCCGCACGCCTGCCTGCGCAAACTGGCGCGCCACGTTCTGTTTGCCCACCCGCGCTGACCGATAACCAAGTAGCGATCGCTACTTCCTGGAACACACCTACCATTCATATACTGAGCATGACGTCACATGGTATGGAATATCCCGTTGGCCAGCTGGGCTAGCTGTCCTGGCTGTGCTCCCTCCCAATGCTTGTTTGTTTTTTTTTTAAGCTGAATGTCCTTGACTAGCAGGGTACTTAGCAACAACTGAAAACATCAGTGTGTATCCTGGTTTCTGCTGGGATAGGGTTAAATTTCTTCCTAGTGCTGTGTTGATAACACACTGATGTTTTCAGTTGTTGCTAAGTGCCCTCCTAGTCCAAGGACAGCTCCCATGCCTACTGACTGAGCTAGGTACACAAGATGGGAGGGAACATAATCAGGACAGCAATTGCATTGTGCATCACTCATTTTGTATATTCTATCATTATTATTATTATTTTCTCTTTTCTGTTCTATTAAACTGTCTTTATCTCAGCCCACGAGTTTTTCTCACTCTCACCCTTCCGATTCTCTCCCTGTCCCACTGTGTGTGGGGGGAGTGAGCGAGCGGCTGCGTGGTATTTGGCTGCCTGCCAGGTTAAACCACAACAGTGTGTTATCAACATTCTTCTCATACTAAATCCAAAACACAGCACTAGAAAGAAATTTAACTCTATCCCAGCTGAAACCAGGACACCCATTTTGTTTTATAACAGTAATTGCAAATTAATTATTAAAAAAATAAACCTCCTCAACAGTCTGTAGAGGTACCATGCTAGTGTGGCCGAGTGGTTTTTTTTTTAATGTGCTCTATAAGAACAGAGATGGTACTGTGAGCAAGCTGCTGGTATAGCACTGAGAATTACTCCAGGAGATTAACACTGTGTCCCTCTAGAAAGCGAGGTACAGAGGGCCTCCATATTTCCTAAAGTTACTGTTATGTGCCAATTATTATCAGATGGTTACTATAGATAAAGATATCATATACTTACTATAGATGGGGATAACTGATGGCATATTCACTAGCATGTACATAAGGGACAAATCAGATATATTCCCTGTTGCTGAAACCCAGCCTTTAGGGCACAGCCTCTTTACTTTTGGGATTCCAGAGGTTTCTTTACAGAAGTGCAAGTCCTACATGTACTGAAATGCACAGCCTTCCTGCATGCTCGCAGACAGCAGCTTACTTCTCACTGACAAAATATACTGCATGGGAATTTATCTTCAATCACAATAATAAGCAGCTCCATAACACAAACCCCAGATATCGGTTTTCACACTTGAGTTGGGTTGGGATGTACCCCATGGAGTCAGCCAGGCTGGAGCTGCCAGGGCTGGTGCGGCTGTGTGGTGCTTAATTGCCAGCTGGGGTTAAACCACGACACCTCCCCACAAGGAGAGGCAACAGCAAGGCTGGCCACACAGCTTCATCTATCCTTCTACAGCTGATGCCACAGCTGGAGCAAATCATCTGCTCAATGCTCTGATGTATTTGCAGCCTGGTGCAGTGTATAAGCCTCTTGCCAATCAGATAAAAAAAAAACCAAAACATTAACAGCAATAGGTCAGCTCTTCCTTGTTCTAGTTGATGAACTACAAACCCTAGGTTTGGTGACCAAACTCCTAAGAACTGAAGAACTTGATTCAGGATTTAGTTACAGTAGTTTGCTTTAGACAGCTTATATCAGTATACCCACCTCTTATCAACATACAGGAACTTCTGTAGGGTTAATTCCTATTCATCTTCAGCGTATACCTGTACTATGTAAGACACCGCTGCTCTGTTTTCTACTAGAATCCTTTTTTATGTTTGCTGGAAAAGAGAGAAGAGGTTCTGTTACAGAAAGTCACAAATGTAATGTAGAGCCCTGAAGTAGACTGAATAACCAAATGACATGGTTAACATAAAATAATAGGGTATGAAGAGAATCTCATGAAGTGAGAAGTGAAAGCAGGACAGTACTAGTAATGCAGCTTCAACAGAGACGTATGCCAAGGGTAGCTAGTAAAACTACATGGGAACAGTGAATTGTGACTTCTGAAATATTAGAGCAAAGATCTGGTTAATGAAATCCATTGAACTTCTAAAATTCCATTCTTATGACATTCTTATTCTTTTGTAGTGGATGTCAGAGGAGCTATTATTACTACACAGAAAACTGTGGTTATACTCACTTGGTACTTTCTATCTAAGGATATCAAAGTGCTTTTCAAAATGAACAAAGCCTCCCAAATAAATACTCTATGTCAATATCATCATTCAAGTATTGTATGGGGAAAGGGAAACATGATGGTATTGGATATCTTCCCTAAGGTGACACGAGGCTTGTAGCAAGACAAAATTGGAAGCGATATTTTCTGATTTGCTAACATAATTATTACCCTCAAATAATTCATCTCTCACTTTAGCTGAATGTTGAATATTGTGCTTTTAAATGTTTGGTTAGCATCAGGATTAGGTGAGCTGTGAAAAACAACAATGTTGTTTTATGTAAAGACTATCAGTTATAATAGTAGATATTCAGATAAAATCAGAAATATCTTTAAATACATATTTTTATCATATTATTCCCTTTTTCTGAGGGACAAAGAGCTGTTCAGTGACCATCAACCCTGCACTGTTATTGCCTTATATTAGACAGACCATGGGCATTGTACATCCTGCACTTTGGCACTGAAGAAGGATGACTCACTTTCATTCCAACTATGAAAAAATGAATCTTTGCCATAGAATTTTACAAACTACCTCTAATAATTAAAACCATAAATGTGTGCTTGTTGCTGCTTCAGCCAATAAGGTGTTTCTGCCTTTCAAAGAGATCTAGGAACTTTTATATGCTTGATTAATAAAGATTCAGGCACAGCAGCTGCAAAGTGTTTAATCCTTGAAGGGTTTTTGCTTCAGAAGGAAACAATAAGAGCAGGTTCATTTGTGTTTAAAGATATTGACTAGAACAATTCAGATGTTTAACTGCAACACTGTCTGGGTGGGGAAAGAAAATAGTCAGGAGAAGGTAAACCTCATAAAGAGTTCCTGGAAAATAGGTTCTGCTTATGGAACATGGTCTTAGAAGAACAGATACTCAGGACACTGGACTATGAGATTGTGGTGGGTTGACCTCGGTTGACTGCCAGACGCCCACCCAGCTGCTCTCTCACTCCCCCTCCTCAACAGGACAGGGGCAGAAAATAAGATGAAAAAGCTCATGGGTCAAGATAAAGACAGGGAGATCACATACCAATTACCATCACAGGCAAAAGAGACTTGACTTGGTGAAAATTAATTTATTGTCAACTAAAGTAGATTTGGATGGTGAGAAACAAAGACAACATCAAAATCAAAGACCAAACCTCCCCCACCCCCCCTTTTTCCCAGGCTCAACTTCACTCCTTCACTCCCGACTCCTTTACCTCGCCACTGCCGAGTGGCACAGGGGGATGGGGAATGGGGGCTGTGGTCAGTCCATAACAGCTCCTCTCTGCCACTCCTTCCTCTTCACACTTCTCCCCTGCTCCAAAGGGTCCTCTCCACATGCTGCAGTCCTTCAGGATAAACCTACTCCAACATGGGTCCCCCAGGGGCTGCAGTTCCTTCAGGGCATATCCACCTGCTCCAGCGTGGGGTCCTCCATGGCTGCAGTGTGGCATGGGGTCCTCTCCATGGGCCACAGGGAAATAACTCCTCTGGCGCCCGGAGCACCTCCTCCCCCTCCTCCTCTGACATTGGTGTTTACACTGTAGTTTCTCACACTTTTTTTTTCCCCTCACTCCTCTCTGCTCCCTGGCATTTTTGCTCTTTCTGAAATATGCTTTCTCTGAGGCACCACCAGGTTGACTGAGGGGCTCAGCTGTGCCCTGTGGTGGGTTCGTTGGAGCCAGATGGAACCAGCCAGAACTGGCTGTGTCCAGCACGGGGCAACCCCAGCCTCTCCTCACCCCTGCAGCCTGCTGCTATCAAAACATTGCCACCTGCACCCAATGCGGAGATATTAAACAGGCACCAGCAATACTGACTTGGTAAATACCGAAGGAAGGCTTGAAAGTCAGTGAAACCCAAGGTAAGAATGGGGCGTGTGGGGGAAACCCTGGTCACATGATCAAACAAAATGGAGGCTGCGTGAGGAGAGCATGAAGGCAGCGACTGATGTTTCCTAGCTCAGGCAGAGGCCCACAGCTGCCACTTGGCAGGGCCATTGGGGCTACCCAGCTACTCTTTCTATTTGAAGGCACAGGGAAGATTTAGCATGGCTGAGGTCGGGTTACTCAGTAGGCTGCCTGATCCGGCTGACAGACGGTCTGCTTCCGAAAGTGACAGGGGATCTATGTCCTGACTACGTAGGCTCCTGTTCGGCTGCCTGGGGTTACAGTACCCACGCAGGAGGAGGCAAACACAGGTTCCTGTCCCTTCACCCTCTGGGGTGGCGTGAACCAACATCTCTGCTGCATTATGTGGGAGGTATTCCAGGGCTGGACTTTATCATGCACTACTGCTTTAGCTGTTCCACATGTGAAATATTCATGAGGACAAAAAGAAGGCTTGAGAAGGACCCTATAGCCTCATCAGGGCACTAATGCAGGCAATGGGAGACAGAACTTCTGGTTCTTTCTCTGATGAACAGTTAATACAAAGATAGTACTTAAATATTCCCAGAGCATGTACCAAAGCCTAGACTTCCCTCCTCCCAGCTAAGAGCCCTAACTGTGAGGTTGTGGAGGCAGGGCGGCGCTGGCTCCTCTACCTGTGGTTTCTGAGAGGCCCAGTTCAGTGTCTTTGGTCTCAGCATGCCTGCCCACAGACCTGGCCTTGCAGTGGCAAGTGGGGAGAAAGTTCACCCTGGGGGAGGGTATGGAAGCGTGCTGCTCACAGCTGATCCCAGACTTGCCAGGTACCCATGTACACAGGGCCACTCCATGAGCCCAGTGGAATTTAGCACCTGGAAACATTGGTGCATAGCACTTTGGACCTCCGGGATTCAGTGTCAGTCTTGTAAAGGCTTTGATGATCTCCATCTTTGAAGGCTTAGAGATCTGAACTGGCAAACGTGTGTTTAAATTTCTTTCTGGATCTAGCCTTAGCTGAGTTACACAGGAGACATACTGAGCAAGTGCACTGGAAGATAAGATGGACTGGTGACTGCTGTACACAGGGACCCAGTCAGGGTTTCTGGAAGGAAGAGCATTTACAGAGTGGAGTGCCTACTTTGGCCAAAGACAGGTTTATTTATGATATAGAAAGATAGATAGATCATGTAGGTGTACTATTTATATATGGTCTCAGTGAAGGATTCTCATTAATGACATCTTTTCTTTTTCCGCCTTAACACAGAAACCTGCATATGTAATTCTCAAGATAAAAAGCACTTTTTTTCCCCTCACTTGTTAAAAAGCAGATTTTACGTGTTTTTGTGTCCACATTCTGGACATTTTACATGCTTTACATGTACTAATATCATTGGAATATAGCACACACAAACAGAAAGGCTATGTCCTGCTAAAAATTTTATCTTTGAAGTAAAACAGAGAACTTTTAAGCTTTCATCTCCTATTAAAATGATAACATAAGAAATTATGTTAAAATAATGTTGTATGTTTTGAGAAAAAAACATCAAAAATACTTTGAAAATATACACCATTTGTTTGCATCCAAGTGTTTTTTTTTTCATTTGTAGAAGGCAGAAGCCCAAAGTCTCAGTTTTGGATATAGGCAGTATAATTAATAGACTGGATAGAGCAGAGGGTGCATCGGTGTTCTTTGCTAATACAACTGAACATAAACATGCAGTATTAAACTGTATGTGCATTCATTTATATAATCCAATTAATGTTTTTTGTCATCTATGTCTGCATCTTGAAATATACTGTAGACCGCTTAATAGAGGCACAAATAAAGCGGGAACTGAGTTTTTGAAGTAGTTTATTGTTGATCAATGCAATGACCTTACTTAAGCAGATAAATATTGTGCCAGTAATATGACTTTCAGCTGCTGCTACACCCATTTCATCTTTTATGATTTCAGGTAGATCTATGCTAGAGCAACTAGCTCTGAACTCTGCATTAGAATCAGAAGATTTTGTTGCAAGAGTCCTGAGATTAATGTATATAAAAATCCCAACTCGCTTTGATAGAACAGATATATCTCAATGGAAATAATTCTGATCCACTTTTATTTCCTGTCTTTGGAACTGGAGAAGTTGGGAATATTTTCAAACTGATGGAATATGTCCATGTCCTGGTTCCGGCTGGGATAGAGTTAATTTTCTTCCTAGTAGCTGGTATAGTGCTGTGTTTTGGATTTAGTATGAGAAGAGTGTTGATAACACACTGATGTTTTAGTTGTTGCTAAGCAGTGCTTATACTAAGTCAAGGACTTTTCAACTTCCCATACTCTGCAAGTGAGGAGGTGCACAAGAAGCTGGGAGGGAGCATAGCCAGGACAGCTGACCCAAACTGGCCAAAGGGGTATTCCATACCATATGACATCATGTTCAGTATATAAAATGGGGGGAGTTGGCCGGGGGCAGTGATCGCTGCTTAGGGACAGCCTGGGTTTCGGTTGGCGGGTGGTGAGCGGTTGCATCACTTGTTTTTCCTGGGTTCTGTTCCTCTCTCTCTCTCTTTTGTTGTTTTCCTTTTCATTACAATATTATTATTATTATTATTATTATTAATAATAATAATTTTATTTCAATTATTAAACTGTTCTTATCTCAACCCACGAGTTTTCTTACTTTTGCTCTTCCAATTCTCTCCCCCATCCTACTGAAGAGGGAGGGTGAGCGAGCAGCTGTGTGGTGCTTGGTTGCTGACTGGGGTTAAACCATGACAGTCCAAAAAAGTGATAGCCAGTCAGTCATGTTTTTAAGTTAATGACTACAAACTTAGAACAAAATTAATTTCCCTGAACTTTTATAGGGAGACAAGAGGTATTATGACAGACAATGTGTTCCTAAATTCCCCATGTGTAATTGGATGCAATTAAAAATGAGATGACTTTATATTAAAAAGCAGACATAAGATCTTGCTAACTGCAGAGGAAGAAGTTTCAATGTTCCACAGAGTAATGAAACTGGAATTAGTAACTGATATATTAAAGATATCTAGAGAAGTCATTCAATATGGGATAAAATTGCTAGTGACCAGTCAGAATAGGTTTTCGGCAAAAAGTAAAATGAGTGAAGCCATATGAAAGGTTGAAGTGCAAACATCTTGAGCAATATTTCATTAAGAAAAATCCAGAAGTCCTGTTCTTTTCAAACTATACCTACTAAACAAACATCAGTTGTTTACAGCTCATTGGAATTAAAGGGCACTTATGATTACTGAGAACGGAAGCTTGTCTTCACCTCTTCAGCTCTTCAGTTGTCATCTGCTTCACCTGGCAAAAGGAAGGAGGTGGTTTGGCCTGAGAATTAAAAAAAGCCAATTTTCTGTTTCCTTTAGGCTATTCAGATACTACGAACAACATGAATTTCCTGGAACAGCAGTCAAGTTTTTCACAGAATGCTTTCTGAGTATCCCAGTTCCCCTCAGGTAAGACAAAGTTTAACAATAGTTTGGTTGTAGCCAGCAACTGTAACAGAGCACAAGCCTGAGATGACTGATGGGTTGCCAACCAATGCCAGACTGAATCAGGATATCCTCCTGACATACAAGAGCACAGTATTAGTTAGCCTGACTTAGGTCCAAACTCAGCTCATCAGTGCTCTGGCACATTGCTGCGCTGATGACTCACAGCTCTATACTGCACTGGATGCTACAGTGAAGGCATGCAGCACCTTTACACAGTGTCACTGGACCGGGGTCTCCAAAGGATTTTCCTAAACCTTCTTGGTTAGGAAAGCTGGCTGAAAAGAAGGGTTCTTGCTGCTCTTGCTGCTGCTCCCAGGCCTAGGCTGGATGTAAGGTACATAAATTAATCTGGGACCAGACACTAGAACCAGGAACTCTCCCTGCAGTCAGGTGCCCTAATCACACGTTTTCTCTCTTATGCCAATCCATTTTATGATCTATTAATATATTTGCATGATGAACACAAACTCAAGAAAATCACTGGTGGGAAACTCTCCTTGGACAAGAGAACTACATGTGGATGGAAAAATGGAAAAGATAGCAAAGATCAGCACCCACAATGCAATCTTTTATGAGAGTGACCCATTCTTGTCCATGCATTTATCAAATAATAACTACTGGATTTCAGCAACTGCAATCTCTCATTAGCAAGCAAAGCATTGCTGCATAGCAGTGAGGCAGATCCAGGTCTCTGGGACTCTTTTTCAGAGTATTTTATTCTGTCCAATCACTTATTTCCGCATAATTTTCCTGTTTGCTCCCAAGTGTTCTTTCTTCACAGCTTCCGTAGTCTGGATTCTTTACACGGAGATTTTTTTTTCTGATGTCAAACATAAAATTGTTCCACATCCTGGATAAGTCAGTATTGCAATGGAAGACTCTGAGGTTGGCCTAGCAAATTAAAATATTTTTTCTGAGCAATTAACCGGCTTTTTTTTTAGTTTCTTATGGAGACATCCCTCTTCTTCCTTGAAGCTGAAATTCTCCATCTCACCAAGTGTGACCACTTGTTGTGTCTTTTGTTCCTATTCTTGCTTTGTATTATTAACCTACCAAGTGTAAGTTTTCTTACATATATAAGACAAATATGAAGGAACATACATCAGCTGTGGCAGCATCCAGAATCCAGCAACAGAAACAAATTCCAAGATATCTTTCAGGGGTAAGATTCCTTTTGCTGCCCCTGTAGCCACGCCATATTGTCCATCTGAAAAATCACACAGTGCATTTGATACTAAGAGGGGGTTTCTCTCCCACTGCTTGGAGCTGCTGATCTTTCCTCTTGCTCTGGAATATGCAGCACTGCAACATCATTTAAAACTGCAGCAGTCCAACTCATAACACCATTCTTACCTAGACAACAAATAACTGATCTCCTATCCATCCCTGCCCCTACAAAATCTTTTTACATATTTGGCTGATCATTTCTTCCTGTAAACAGGCAGAAGTTTTAGTGCCAGAATGAAAAAGCAAAGGGAATAATGTTTATTAAGATAAGAATAGTTTATCTTCTCATACAGCTACGTCAACCAGGAAGAAAGTGCATGAAAACAAAGATACTTACCATATATGGTATAGGTGAGACAGCATTTGGTTCACCAGCACCTAGAGTGGGGAACAGGGAAGACCTGGCTGATGACATGGACATAAACATAGATATTCAAAGAGGACCATTATAGCATCGGCATCATCCTAATTCTGAGTAAATATATCAGAAAAAGATATGCTAGGGCTAGTTATGGTCGCTAAGGCTGATAAGAAGCTATCTAATGTTTGAACTTCTTTTCGCTTTAACTCAGCAGCTGACATGCTTTTTTAGCATCAGCAAACTTTAATAAAGCTGAGGGGAAAATACTATTTGATGCACGCACAAATATTACGTATAAATATAAGTATAAATATAAGGCAACTGCCTTAGTGCTCCAGGAGTTGCCCCTTTATTAACTTTGTTTCTACTGGCCAAATATCCTAATTCATATGGTGCCTTTTACAACTTTGTGATAGTGATCACAATCATGAATCTGGCAGTATCCTGAATTAGTAATCCATGAATTCTCCAAAGCAATCCAAAAGCCTTGTATAGCGTTTTGCAATGAGGGGACTGAATGGGAATGCACCTTATTAATCGCACTTACCAGCTTGGAAAGGTCATCTATGCAAATTCCATTATTTTCCATGGAAGAGAACATAGCTTTCATTGCCTCCAAATAGTTATGACCCCACCACCAGCATGAGGCTTGCCAACCCCAAAATAGTTGCCACAAGCTGTGGGGTTGCTCACTTCTACCAACAGTGGAATAACATCTTGGTACTAGGTGTCACATCCATGTGCTCTCATCTGCTCTGCTGTCCAGACAGTGGAGTAAGATCCTCATGTAGTGCCATTAATATTTCACAAAAATATAATATTCACAAAATACTCATAATAATATTTCACATTAATATTTTGCATATCCCATTGTCCTGGTTTCGGCTGGGATGGAGTTGATTTTCTTCCTATTAACTGGTATAGTGCTGTGTTTTGGATGTAGTATGAGAATAATGTTGATAACACACTGATGTTTCAGTTGTTGCTAAGTAGTGCTTAGGTAGTCAAGGACTTTTCATCTTCCCATGCCCTGCCAGGTGCGCGGGGGGCTGGGAGGGAGCGTGGCCGGGACGGCTGGCCCAGCTGGCAAATGGACTATTCCATACCATATGACGTCATGCTCAGCATATAAGGCTGGGCGAAGAAGAAGAAGGGGGGACGTTCGGAGTGATGGCGTTTGTCTTCCCAAGTAACCGTTATGCGTGATGGAGCCCTGCTTTCCTGGAGATGGCTGAACACCTGCCTGCCGATGGGAAGTAGTGAATGAATTCCTTGTTTTGCTTTGCTCGCGCGTGGCTTTTGCTTTACCTATTAAACTGTCTTTATCTCAACCCATGAGTTTTCTCACTTTTACCCTTCTGATTATCTTCCCCATCCCATTGTGGGGGAGTGAGCGAGCGGCTGTCTGGTGCTCAGTGGCTGGCTGGGGTTAAACCACGACACCCATCCATTATTAAAGTGTACTAGGTGAGTTGGTGCTCACTCTGTGGTTCAATACAGTGGGTTTCCAGAAGTGTGTGCTAGTGTGTCTCACCTAGCAACCATAGTCCGTGAAAGGCCTCTTCCATCCCCATTCATTCGTTGAGGCTGCATTGCTCCTGACTGGGAAATGTTGTCTCCATTTTCCCTGGACTCAGAGCACCATTTAAAGCAAAATTCTTCCAACAAGTCCTGGCAGCAGCTTATGCAGAGTCATGAAAAAGAAATTCCGCTTTCATAAAGAGCAGTAGCTCTTGACCACAGTCGGGGCAAGTAAATGCACATGAGCTTACCTACTGCCAGGAAATTAATTCTGCAAGGCCACTAATCCACAACAGAACTTTCCCCACAAGCCTGGCAGAAGGAAAGCATGGAGTGACATGGTGAGTTGTGGCATTGTGGAGGGCAGATACCCAGCCAGCCATAGTGTGCCAGTGAAGACCCAGAGCATGGCAGCTGAGGACTGTCACAGGCAATGTACAGCGGCAGAGCAGAGCACCACACAACTACTTCCCCAATGGTTAGTATAGCCTCTAAGCAAAGCCTAAGACTAAAGACTAAAACAACACATTTAAGAGGAGCTTGGCTTGGAGCTTTAGCTTGTACGCTAATCCTAAACTCACTATGTCTGTAAAAGGGCTTTTGGAAATGGCATCCTGAGCTCATCTTTGCTACATTTCTGCATTGCACCTACACAGGGTCCCTGATCCATCCCTATGGGTAACACTATTACTAATATCTACAATCCTGGCCAATCTTGGATGTTGCTGAGAGTGGAAACCCATGTGGAGAAAAAAAGTGTAATCTCTGGCACTGGCAAATATCAGGGATCTCTGTGCATTGCCCATGTAGTCTAATCTGTTGAGGAAACTGTTCGTTGTGTGGATTACTGTTGCTAGGGTTAAAGCCTGGGCAAAGCTAGTAATTTCAGCTCTATTGGACTGGGGCTACAGATATCAGATTTCATGGTTTGTCTCAAGTTAAAAAATAAAAGGCTGTTTGCTGCATACACAATCATTAAAACCAGTCTTTAGTAGAGAATAAACAGGAAGGGATACATCCTGCCCTGAGCTATGGATTATGAGCTTGGCTTCCATACAGGAAAACTGAGTGAAATTACGTGGCCAGTGATATGCAGAAGGCCGTGGTAGCCTTTAAATCAGTTGACCTGTGGGTAAGGCCTCAGTTTATATAAGCCTCAGGTTGAGGAAAACAAGGTACAGTGATAAAAAAATGGTGTCTCATTAGTACAGTGGGCTCCAGAACCAGCACTAGCATCTTGACCAGCGTTGTTACTCAAGTTTTGCACCTGATTTATTCAGCATAAGACTGTAGTTCTAACCTCTCTTAAGATATATGAAAAATATCAACAGGGAAATATCAGCCTTGACTTTAAAAGATGCTATTTTGACTTCTTTTCAAGGACAGCTAGATGGAGGAGATTTAAGTTCAAAGAAACAGTAACCTGTTCTGCTTTGCTCAACCAACCTTTAGTGATTCTGACTGCAGAAAACGTGCCTCCAGTTTGACTTATTCTTTTCCTCTCTGATACAGTCTCAGTTTGTCATTAAGGAATGTTACTAAGGCAGCTCTTGAGAAAGTATGCTGTTTTTTCCCCCAATTATAGTGGGAAGTATAATTACAGGATAAGCTGCAATGAAATTATGCCGACATGTTCAGCTCAAGTCACATATCAGAGAACAAATTAACTACAAAGAAAAGCTAAACCTTTACCTGTTCTGCATTCTTGAACTATGTATTTGAATTGGATACTTCTGTTTCTGCACAGAGAGTAAGAGAGAAACACCTTTTATCCTCCCAAAATGTACAGATGTTTCTTCCTCTAGGCTTCCAGTCAGTGGAAAATAATTGTACTGCTAATCTCTCTTGCTATGAAGAATTTATGAAGAAAGGATTTGATTGACATAATCAGATTTCTCATTCAAAATGATGGGGATTTTTATATTGTCATGGGCAAAATCCCCACATTCGTATCCACTCAAATTGGGCATGGATTAGGGTTTGTTAAAAAAATATTTGTTAGAAAAGATAGCACTAAGAGTTTCTTAGTCTGAAAGGGAAAGTAAGTTATGAAAAAGGGTACAATTTCAAATTTTGAGAACTTTTAATTTCACTGGAAATATATTTGTGATCCTTTCTCTTTATTAAAATCTAAAAATGAAAGACTTCAAAATGGCTACACAACCCATGTGGGCTGAAGAAAATATATATTGTGACTGTGAACAACTCCCTGGTTTACCATGAATGTAACAGTTGTGGTTTAACCCCAGCCAGCAGCTGAACACCACACAGCCACTCGCTCACTCCCCCCACACCCACTGGGATGGGGGAGAGAATTGGAAAAAAAAGTAAAATTTGTGGATTGAGATTAAGACAGTTTAATAGAACAGAAAAGGAAGGGAATAATAATAATAATAATAATAATAATAATAATAATAATAATAATAATAATAATAATGGTAGAATATACAAAGTGAGTGATGCACAATGCAATTGCTCACCACCCGCACTGACCGATAACCAAGTAGCGATAGCTACTTCCTGGAACACGCCTACCATTCATATACTGAGCCTGACGTCACATGGTATGGAATACCCCATTAGCCAGCTGGGCTGGCTGTCCTGATTATGTTCCCTCCCATCTTGTGTACCTAGCTCAGTCAGTAGGCACGGGAGCTGTCCTTGGACTAGGAGGGTACTTAGCAACAACATCAGTGTGTTATCAACATTCTCCTCTTACTAAATCCAAAACACAGCACTATACGAGCTACTAGGAAGAAATTTAACTCTATCCCAGCCGAAACCAGGACAGTATCCACCCCTTATTCTATACCATTTACGTCATGCCCAGGTCTCACATTTTCCAATACATCCCAATTAATCACCACCACTTTTCCTGTCTTGTGATATGTATACGCACAGATATCATTCCCTTAGTCTATGGGCCATCCCTCTAAAATGTCCATTGAGTTCATTTAGTCCACGACTTTGGGCTCCATCTGTCAGAACAGTCTTTCAGGGCAGGAGAGATGGTGTGTGGTGTTGGACTGTTGCATCCTGAAGCCAGTTCTTGTTCCATTATCTCTGCGCTTGTCCGGTTCTATCATCGTTGCACTTTCCTCGGTTTCATCAGAGTTCATTCTTCATTAATCTGGGTGATTCTTACTGCAATACCGTTGATGTGACATATAGCAACCATAGAAGTGATGACATGCAGTATTATATAGCAATTAACATCATACAATTCAGTTCATTGGCTGCTTTCACCCAAAATCAAATCCCCTTGAGGTACACACCGGACTTCCCCATCCTTTTGCATTACCCACCAAGTGCACCCAGGTCCTTGAGCAAAAGCAATCCCACGGATGGGTTTTCCCTTGCCAGAGGCAGGAGTAACCCAGACTGTCTTCCCCAGCATATTCTTCATGTGCACGACAGGGACTTTATCCCCCTCTACAGTACGTAAGGGTTTGGATTGGGCAGGGCCATCATGAGTGACAGATCCCCTGGTGTTGACTAACCAGGTGGCTTTTGCTAAATGTGTATCCCAATGCTTGAATGTCCCACCACCCATTGCTCTCAGTGCAGTCTTTAGCAGTCCCTTGTATTGTTCAATTTTCCCGGAGGCTGGTGCATGGTAGGGGATGTGATATACCCACTCAATGCCATGATCTTTGGCCCAGGTGTCTATGAGGGTGTTTCGGAAATGAGTCCCGTTGTCTGACTCAATTCTTTCTGGGGTGCCATGTCGCCATAGGACTTGCTTTGCAAGGCCCAGGATGGTGTTCCGGGCGGTGGCGTGGGGCACAGGGTATGTTTCCAGCCATCCAGTGGTTGCTTCCACCATGGTGAGCACATAGCGCTTGCCGTGGCGGGTTTGTGGGAAAATGATATAATCAATTTGCCAAGCCTCCCCATATTTATATTTCAACCATCGTCCCCCATACCAAAGAGGCTTTACTCGCTTGGCTTGCTTGATTGCAGCGCATGTTTCACATTCATGGATAACCTGTGCAATAGTGTCCATGGTCAAGTCCACCCCTCGATCACGAGCCCATCTATATGTTGCATCTCTTCCTTGATGGCCTGAGGCGTCATGGGCCCACTGAGCTATAAACAGTTCACCCTTATATTGCCAGTCCAGATCCACCTGAGCCTGTCCTGGTTTTGGCTGGGATAGAGTTAAATTTCTTCCTAGTGCTGTGTTTTGGATTTAGTACGAGGAGAATGTTGAAAACACACTGATGTTTTCAGTTGTTGCTAAATACCCTGTTAGTCAAGGACATTTAGCTCAAGAAAAAAACCAAAACAAAACGAGTGTTGGGAGGGAGCACAGCCAGGACAGCTAGCCCAGCTGGCCAACGGGGTATTCCATACCATGTGACGTCATGCTCAGTATATGAATGGTAGGCGTGATCCAGGAAGGGTCGATTGCTACTTGGTTATCGGTCACCACGGGTGGTGAGCAATTGCATTGTGCATCACTCATTTTGTATATTCTGTCATTATCATTATTATTTTCCCTTTTCTATTCTACTAAACTGTCTTTATCTCAACCCATGAGTTTTCCTCACTCTTACCCTTCCGATTCTCTCCCCGTCCCACTGGGGGTGGGGGGACTGAGTGAGCAGCTGCGTGGTATTTGGCTGCCTGCCAGGTTAAACCATGACAGTCATTTTTGGCGCCCAACATGGGGCTCGAAGGGTTGAGATAACGATAGATCTGACGCAAACAGGTTAAAACAAATTGGTTATAAGCATTCATTATATCAGTTTAGTAGTCGCTGGTCACAATGTTGGTTTATTTGCTCTCAGAGTTGTTGGATCTGTTCTGGGAGTTTTGGTCTGTAGCACCTTACTGGCTGTCTATACTGCTGATTATCAGTATTTATGTGGGGTTTGTCATCTCTGGGAAATGGATTAAGGTCATCACTTTGCTATACTGTGTGACAGTGGTTTATGTCATGATAAAATTATTGGTCACGAGCCTGTACTCAGCACTGCTGTCATTCCTGTTCTTCGAGAGCTATCTTTTGGAAACTATTAATAATTACACTTTTTACCCCTTCTCCTCGGAGAGCCAATTTACAAGGGAGACAGATTCCTTCACCTTCCCCTTCTCTTCCAGGCTGATTACAACAGCTCTTGAGGATTTTGAATATCCTTGGGATGTTCAAACCAGCATGTTCATATTGCTATGTCTCCTGAATGTGTTTCAGGCCTTGTTTAAGGTTAAACAACTATTTAAGAACATCCCCCAGAGATCTGCCCCAAGACTGGATAGTTATGAGTGGCAGGGTGTGTGGGATAGTATGGGCAAGTACCTAGGACAGTAGTCACCTCCAATATTTTGGAGCTTCACCCCTGAACAAGTGCAGAATCCTGAAAAACTAGTAAAATATTTGAAAAATGTATGCTGTCACCCTGGCAATTCCAGAGAGACCCAGATTACTGCAAAGTGCTGGGGCCTGGCCCATGCCTACCGAGCCCTGTTTAACACTATTCAGAACCCTCAAGGGGGAGAGAAGGTCTCTGCATTTGATGACAGGCACTGCAGCTACTCCATCCCCCGCGATGGGCACTGCGGCAACTCCAACCCCCGCGACGGGCGTTGCGGCTACTCCAACCCCTGTGACGAGCACTGTGGCTACTCCAAACCCCGCAACGAGCACTGTGGCTACTCCAGCCCCCGCGATGGGTACTACACCTGAACCAGAGGACCAACCCTTGCCAGTATCCGTAGCCACTGTACAGAAGAAGTAATCTTATAAGCGGAAGTCAAGTTGTTTAGAAAGGGATGATGGAAGAGCAGGGCCATCACAAGGAGGGGAGGAGGAAGAGGAAGAACTCATAATTGAGACAGAAACCACCCGATCCCTATCCCTAAATGAGTTGCAAGATATGCAGAAAGAAGTCAGCCATCGTCCAGGCGAGCATATTGTTACCTGGCTGCTCCAATGCTGGGATAATGGGGCCAGTAGCCAAGAATTAGAGGGGAAGGAAGCCAAACAGCTGGGATCCCATTCCAGGGAAGGGGGCATTGACAAAGCAATTGGAAAAGGGACACAGGCCCTCAGCCTATGGAGGCAACTGCTGTCAGGCGTGAAGGAAAGGTATCCCTTCAAGGAAGATGTTATATATCAACTAGGCAAATGGACCACTGTGGAGAGAGGTATCCAGTACCTGAGAGAATTAGGCGTGCTGGAGGTGGTTTATAGTGACCTGGACGATGACCAAACGCCCAAAGATCCAGATGAAGTCCAGTGCACGCGACCCATGTGGCGGAAGTTGGTACGGAGCGCACCAGCGTCGTATGCCAATTTATTGGTAGTACTGTGCTGGAAAGAGGAAGAAGCACCAACAGTGGATGGCGCAGTTAGCAGACTCCGGGAATGCGAAGAAACTGTCTCCTCCTCCCTTGTCTCAGCTGTGGAGAAACTGTCCCGGAAGGTCCAGCATTGAGGGGGGTAACAATGAGGCCAAAAGAGCCACTCATCTACACTACTAAAAAAAGTGCTCTACAACGCAGCCGGGGAGAATGGCCCTACCTGGAGCCTCTGGCAGAAAGCACCAGGGGAGACTCGAGGTCGACCCTTAGGGTTTTGGAGTCAGGGATACAGAGGATCTGAGGCCCGCTACACTCCAACTGAGAAGGAGATATTGGCAGCATATGAAGGGATTTGAGCTGCTTTGGAAGTGGTTGGTACTGAAGCACAGCTCCTCCTGGCACCCCGACTGCCGGTGCTGGGCTGGATGTTCAAAGGGAGGGTCCCCTCTACACATCATGCAACCCATGCTACGTGGAGTAAGTGGGTCGCACTGATCACACAACGGGCCCAAATAGGAAACCCCAGTCGCCCAGGAATATTGGAAGTGATCACGAACTGACCAGAAGGCAAAGATTTTGGAATATCCCCAGAGGAGGAGGTGACGCGTGCTGAAGAGGCCCCACTGTATAACAAACTGCCAGAAAATGAGAAGCAATATGCCCTGTTCACTGATGGGTCCTGTCACCTTGTGGGAAAGCATCGGAGGTGGAAAGCTGCTGTATGGAGTCCTATACGACAAGTCACAGAAACTACTGAAGGAGAAGGTGAATCGAGCCAGTTTGCAGAGGTGAAAGCCATCCAGCTGCCTTTAAACATTGCTGAACGAGAAAAGCGGCCAGTACTTTATCTCTATACTGACTCATGGATGGTGGCAAATGCCCTGTGGGGGTGGTTGCAGCAGTGGAAGCAGAACAACTGGCAGCACAGAGGTAAACCCATCTGGGCTGCTGCATTGTGGCAAGATATTGCTGCCCGGGTAGAGAACCTGACTGTAAAAGTACGTCACACAGATGTTCCCGTACCCAAGAGTTAGGCCATGGAAGAACATCAAAAACACCAGCAGCTGGACCAGGCTGTGTCATGGTTTAATCTGGCAGGCAGCCAAATACCACGCAGCCATTCAATCACTCCCCCCACCCCCAGCGGGACGGGGAGAGAATTGGAAGGGTAAGCGTGAGAAAAACTCATGGGTTGAGATACAGACAGTTTAATAGAACAGAAAAGGGAAAATAATGATGATAATGATAGCATATACAAGGGATACACAATGCAATTGCTCACCACCCGCGCTGACCGATAACGAAGTAGCGATCGGTACTTCCTGGAACACGCCTACCATTCATATACTGAGCCTGACGTCACATGGTATGGAATAACCCATTAGCCAGCTGGGCTGGCTGTCCTGATTATGTTCCCTCCCATCTCGCGTACCTAGCTCAGTCAGTAGGCATGGGAGCTGTCCTTGGACTAGGAGGGCACTTAGCAACAACTGAAAACATCGGTGTGTTATCAACATTCTCCTCATAGTAAATCCAAACCACAGCACTAGGAAGAAATTTAACCCTATCCCAGCCGAAACCAGGACAGTACCATTTACAACTTCTGATTTAATGAATTGGAAAGAGTTAGCAGGATCATATAGAGAGAATCCTGAAAAGGTGTATAGATCTTTTCGAACAATTATTGAAAACCATAATCTAGATTGGCAAGATATTCAAATTCTTTTGAATAATTTGTTTACTCCTGAAGAAAAGAGGGTAGTATTAGAAAAAGCAAATATAGAAAATGAGAGAATAAATGCAAGAGAAGGTCCTGCTCATTTTATGGCAACTCAAGACCCAAATTGTAATCCTAATAGTAATGATGAAAAATTGATGATTAAACAGTATCAACAATTAATTTTGTATGGACTAAATAATGGAATATCCCGCCCAAAGAATTTGGCGAAATTGACTCAAATAATTCAGGGAAAAACAGAGGACCCATCCACCTTTTACGAACGATTATGTGAGGCAGCTAGGAAATGGACAGACTTAGATCCTGAGAGTGATGAGAATAGAGCAATATTTACTACTTTGTTTGTAGGGCAAGCTGCTCCAGATATTCGAAAGAAATTGCAGAAAGTGGATGGGATTACAGGAATGACTATATCACAGTTAATTGAAATTGCTTATAAGGTGTATAACAATAGGGAAGAGGAGGAAAAGAAAAATCAGGAAAAAGACAAAATAAAAGACAGGAAACAAAAAGCTGCTATTCTAGCAGCTGCTTTTGTAAATGCCCAAGGATCAGCTGGAGGAAGAGGTAGAAGATATTTGAGAAGTAGAGGTAGAGGGTGTTTGAGAGGAAAAGGTAGAGGAGGTAGAGATATGTTTAAACAATATACCCCATTAGGATTTAATCAATGTGCTGTATGTAAGAAACAGGGACACTGGAAGAGTGAGTGTCCAGAGAACAAAGAAGCAGTCGTGACTCAGTCACAGCAGATACCACCTGAAGCTGATTTACTTATGATGGGAGGAGATTCTGAATGATGGGGACCGGGGGTAGAAAATGATATTTTCCCAGCTGAGCCCCTGGTTCCAGTAAAGCTGGGAGATGAAGTAGTCGATTTTTTTAGTAGATACTGGAGCGAAATATTCTGTTATAAATACATGTAAAGGACCAATGAGTAAATTTAATGTATCTATTGTTGGGGTCACGGGAAAGAAGGAGATAAGGCCTGTTTTGAAACCTTTAAAATGTAAAATTGGAGGAAAAACATTGATGCATGAATTTTTATATATACCGGAATGCACCATGCCTCTCTTAGGACGGGATTTATTGAATAAATTGGGAGCACAAATCAACTTTAAAAAAGGAAGAATCCAAGTTTATTTTCCTGAAGCTAATGCCTGGCAAGCCCAAGTTTATTTATTACAGACAAACACAGAAGAATCTGAAGAAATTCCAGAAGAGATTAAAGATGCAGTTTACCCTTTTGTTTGGGCAACAGAGAAACCAGGAAGAGCGAAAAATGTGGAACCGGTAAAAGTTGAATTGAAAACAGGAGTTCAACCGGTAAGAAAGAAACAATATCCTATTAGTATAGAAGCCAGAAAAGGTTTGGAACCAATAATAAATAATTTTCTTAAATATGGACTTTTAAGAGAATGTCAATCTGATTATAATACTCCTATCCTTCCAGTGAAAAAGCCACATAACCAAGGATATAGGCTGGTTCAAGATCTAAGAGCAATAAACCAGTTAGTGGTGGACATTCATCCAGTAGTCCCTAATCCATATACGCTGCTAACAACTATCAATGAATCAAATGCATATTTCTCTGTTATAGATTTGAAAGATGCTTTCTTTTGTATACCTCTGGAAGAAAACAGCCAAAAGATTTTTGCTTTTGAATGGGAAGATCCGTCGACTGGGAGGAGGACTCAGCTCTGCTCGACCGTGCTGCCACAAGGGTTTAAAAATAGCCCAACCATCTTTGGAGCAGCTCTGAATAAGGAACTGGAACAGTGGTCCGGTAAGGAAGATCAAATCACCCTCCTTCAGTATGTTGATGACATCCTATTGGGAGCAGATACTACTGAGATCTGCAAAGAAAAGACTGTTAGCCTCCTAAACTTTTTGGGAATGGCCGGGTACAGGGTGTCAGAGAAGAAAGCACAAATTGCAAAACAAACTGTAATTTATTTGGGGTTTGAGATTTCCCAAGGACAGCGAAGATTGGGAAATGGTAGAAAAGAAGCCCATTTGCAGGATGGCACCCCCTCAATCCAAAAGAGAGTTGAGAGGATTTCTAGGAATGGCTGGATGGTGTCGCCTTTGGATTCCAAATTATGGTTTGATGGCAAAACCATTGTATGAGGCAACCAAAGGCCCTGAAGAAAATCCTGCCTCTTTAATGCCAAGTGAAAAAGAGAGTGATCTTAACCATGCAAGTCATTGAACAGGTATATGCCAGCAGGCCAGACCTGAAAGATGTCCCTCTCCAAACTCCGGATGAAGAATTATTTACTGATGGAAGCAGCTTTGTTGTAAAAGGAGAAAAGAGGGCTGGCTATGCCGTGGTAACTTTAACTGAAGATCGAGCAATAAAAGCATTACCTCCAAATACATCCGCCCAGAAGGCAGAAATTATAACCCTGACAAAAGCCTTAAATTTGGCTAAAGGTAAAAGAGTCAACATCTATACAGATTCTAAATATGCTTTTGGAGTTGTGCATGCTCATGGAGCAATATGGAAGGAGCGAGGACTTTTGTCTGTCAGTGGTACCCCTATAAAATATGAAACAGAGATTTTAAATTTGTTGGAAGCAGTACAGAAACCTAAAGAAGTTGCAGTGATTCATTCTAAGGCTCATCAAAAAAGGGACTCAAAAGTACTACAAGGAAATCAGAAAGCAGATGAGGCTGCTAAATGTGTAGCATTAAATACTATGATTTATGTTTTAATTCCATCAAAAGAAATTCAGGTGGAATCCCCAAATTATAATGAGAAAGAAAATAAATTAGCTATGTTATTACATTGTAAGAAGAATGATCAAGGATGGTGGATAACTTCACATGGACAATGTATAGTAACCCCTGAAATTATGAAGAAATTAATGGTCAAAACCCATGCTGAAACACATATGGGAGCAGAGGCAATGGTGGAATCAGTAAAACGATATGTGATAGGAACTAAAATGTTATTGATTGCTAAAAGTGTGAGTAATAAATGTGAGATTTGTCTTAGGAACAATCCGAAAATACAAATCCGACCCCCTCCTGGAGAGGTAAAGAGAGGCATAACTCCCGGTGAGTATTGGCAAACAGATTTTTCAGAGTTACTGCAATGTAACCAATACCGATATCTATTGGTATTGGTAGATACCTTCTCTGGAAGGCCGGAAGCTTTCCCGTGTCGATCCAACAAGGCAAAAGAGGTTGTGAAACATTTGTTGAAAGAAATAATTCCAAGGTTTGGAGTCCCTTTAAGAATATCCTCAGATAGAGGTCCACATTTTGTAGCAGAGGTTGTTAAAAACATGAGTAAGACATTAGGGATTAAGTGGGATCTCCATACCTCTTGGAGACCTCAATCTAGTGGGCAGGTGGAAAGGATGAATCAAACATTGAGAAGACAAATTTCTAAAATATGTCAGGAAGCTCAATTGAAGTGGATTGAAACCTTACCACTTGCCTTGTTGAGAATTAGGGTGACCCCTAGAACTAAAGAAAAAGTGAGTCCATTTGAAATTTTATATGGAAAACCTTATAGTATTAATTTGACAGGAAGATCTAAACAAATGCATGTAATAGGAGAAAAATGTTACACCAGAATAAAAAAAAAACAAATATATATCCTAAACTGTGGGCATCTATACCTAAGGGACCATTGAAATTAACTTTAAGGCGTACTTGATGAGTTATCAGAGATGTTGTTAAATTATTTGTGATATTTAAAATATTTGTTAGAAAAGAAATCAAATTAATTAAGAAATTGTAGGTTTAGGAGTAGAAAATATAAAGCCTGTTGATATTAATTATGATAATCAGTAAAGCTGAATCCCAATTTCTATTGCCAAAAATAAGATAGAAATTCCAAATTTAAATTAGTTTAGACAATAGTTCTAATTTGCAATACTGATCGTCATCTTAGTTATAATTATTTGTTGTATGATTTAATATATGTCTTTTTGTAAACCAAATGCTTATAAGTAAATGATGTGAGACTCATGATGCTCAATATCATAAGTCTCAAAGGGGGGAATTGATGTAGTAGTATCTACTATTCCATACTGCTTGCTTCTGTAGTTCTACTGTTCGCTTCTGTAATTCTAAACAATGAAGACTTGTTGCTTAGAAGTTAGGTAACTAGCAGGTGTTGTGTTTGCAGGTGTGTAGAATTGTAACTAGTCTAAATTGTGTATCCTGGAAGCATCGTTAGACTCTAGTGAAGAATAACCTTGGAAACTATAAACAAACGTGGTCCAAGCATGGCTAAGGAAAAAATTGCGACCCTATAAGGTAAAGAGGAAATAAGTTCATGAAGAGTTCACTACCCTGCCAACCACCAGAGACCACCCGAGACCCTCAAGAAGACCCCAAAGACTTTAGTGTGCATGTGTCTAGGATGATGTAATATTATAATTAGTTCTTGGAAATTTAATGAATATGTAAAAGAGAAATTTAAAATATGTATGAGAAGCATGGATATAAACAGAAAGGTGATTAGACCAGGTGTGCTTGATTTGTGGCAAGTCCACCGAGCACCCAGGCCTGAATAAAACAATATCTCTCCTGAGCGTGTGGAATTGGTTACTTGCACGTCGGGCACAAATTCGCTTTTCGGACAACAGTTCTGCTTCCACTGCTGCAACCACCCCCACAGGGCATTTGCCACCATCCATGAGTCAGTACAAAGATAAAGTCCTGGCCATTTTTCTCGTTCAGCAATGTCCAAGGCCAGATGGATGGCTTTCACCTCTGCAAACTGGCTCGATTCACCTTCTCCTTCAGCAGTTTCTGCAACTTGGCATATAGGACTCCATACAGCAGCTTTCCACCTCCGATGTTTTCCCACAAGGCGACAGGACCCATCAGTGAACAGGGCATATTGCTTCTCATTTTCTGGTAGTTTATTATACAGTGGGGCCTCTTCAGCACGCGTCACCTCCTCCTCTGGGGATATTCCAAAATCTTTGCCTTCTGGCCAGTTCGTGATCACTTCCAAGATTCCTGGGCGACTGGGGTTTCCTATTCGGGCCCGTTGTGTGATCAGTGCGACCCACTTACTCCATGTAGCATTGGTTGCATGATGTGTAGAGGGGACCCTCCCTTTGAACATCCAGCCCAGCACCGGCAGTCGGGGTGCCAGGAGGAGCTGTGCTTCAGTACCAACCACTTCCGAAGCAGCTCGAATCCCTTCATATGCTGCCAATATCTCCTTCTCAGTTGGAGTGTAGTGGGCCTCGGATCCTCTGTATCCCCGACTCCAGAACCCTAAGGGTCGACCTCGAGTCTCCCCTGGTGCTTTCTGCCAGAGGCTCCAGGTAGGGCCATTCTCCCCGGCTGCGGTGTAGAGCACATTCTTTACATTTTGTCCTGCCTGGACTGGCCCAAGGGCTACTGCCTGAACTATCTCCTGTTTAATTTGTTCAAAGGCTTGTTGTTGCTCAGGGCCCCATTTGAAGTTGTTCTTCTTCCTGGTCACGTGATAGAGAGGCCTTACAATCAGGCTGTAATCTGGAATATGCATCCTCCAAAAGCCCACAACGCCTAAGAAAGCTTGTGTTTCCTTTTTGCTAGTTGGTGGGGACATGGCTGTTATTTTGTTGATCACATCCATTGGGGTCTGACGACATCCATCTTGCCATTTTATTCCTAAAAACTGGATCTCCTGTGCAGGTCCCTTGACCTTACTTTGTTTTATGGCAAAACCGGCCTTCGGAAGGATTTGAATAATTTTCTTCCCTTTCTCGAAAACTTCTTTTGCTGTGTTGCCCCATACATTGATGTCATCAATGTATTGCAGGTGTTCCGGAGCCTCACCCTGTTCCAGTGTGGTGTGGATCAGTCCATGGCAAATGGTAGGGCTGTGTTTCCACCCCTGGGGCAGTCGGTTCCAGGTGTACTGGACGCCCCTCCAAGTGAAAGCAAACTGTGGCCTGCACTCTGCCGCCAAAGGGATCGAGAAGAACGCATTAGCGATATCATTTGTGGCGTACCACTTGGCTGCCTTTGACTCCAGTTCATATTGGAGTTCTAGCATGTCCGGCACGGCAGCACTCAGTGGCAAGGTAGACAGCTGTTTAATTTCCTCCATCTCCAAGGCAGCTATACCAAAAGCCCACCGGTACCCTTTTGGTTCCTTGAAATACCCTCTCCTGAGGTAGTCTATGCCAAGGATGCACGGAGCCTCTGGGCCAGTCACAATGGGGTGCTTCGGCCACTCATTCCCGGTTAGGCTCACTTCGGCCTCCAATACAGTTAACTCTTGGGATCCCCCTGTCACTCCAGAAATACAAATGGGTTCTGCCCCTTTATAGCTTGATGGCATCAGGGTACACTGTGCACCGGTGTCTACTACAGCCTTATACTCCTGTGGCTCTGATGTGCCTGGCCATCCAATCCACACAGTCCAGTAAACCCGGTTGTCCTTTTCCTCCACCTGGCCAGAGGCAGGGCCCCTTTAGTTCTGGTCATAGTATCCATCTCTCACTTCTTGCAAACGCGAGTCAAGAATTTCTTCATCACAATTATAATCCAAAGTAAGATCAGCCCTTCTACTCTGTCTGGGGAACTGTTCAGTGGAAACTGTACTGTCATAAGTCAGGTTTTTCCTGAAAACTGGAGCAGCATTCTTCCTGTGAGAAGCCCCTTGTGTGATTGTTTTTCCTTGCAGCTCACGCCTCCATGCCTCTAGGGTCAAGGTAGGTCTTGCATCCCACTGCCTCATGTCCTCTCTGTGGCCACGCAGGTAAAACCATAGCATGCCCCGTGGTGTGTACTTTCTGTATCCTCTCTCTTGAGCAGAAAAACGTTGACTCCTAATGGCTGAGATACTGGTCCATACAGGTGGAGAATAGGACATACCCTCTTTGAATTGCTGGACCTTCCGGGACAGTTTCTCCACAGCTGAGACAAGGGAGGAGGAGACAGTTTCTTCGCATTCCCGGAGTCTGCTAACTGCGCCATCCACTGTTGGTGCTTCTTCCTCTTTCCAGCACAGTACTACCAATAAATTGGCATACGACGCTGGTGCGCTCCGTACCAACTTCCGCCACATGGGTCGCGTGCACTGGACTTCATCTGGATCTTTGGGCGTTTGGTCATCGTCCAGGTCACTATAAACCACCTCCAGCACGCCTAATTCTCTCAGGTACTGGATACCTCTCTCCACAGTGGTCCATTTGCCTAGTTGATATATAACATCTTCCTTGAAGGGATACCTTTCCTTCACGCCTGACAGCAGTTGCCTCCATAGGCTGAGGGCCTGTGTCCCTTTTCCAATTGCTTTGTCAATGCCCCCTTCCCTGGAATGGGATCCCAGCTGTTTGGCTTCCTTCCCCTCTAATTCTTGGCTACTGGCCCCATTATCCCAGCATTGGAGCAGCCAGGTAACAATATGCTCGCCTGGACGATGGCTGACTTCTTTCTGCATATCTTGCAACTCATTTAGGGATAGGGATCGGGTGGTTTCTGTCTCAATTATGAGTTCTTCCTCTTCCTCCTCCCCTCCTTGTGATGGCCCTGCTCTTCCATCATCCCTTTCTAAACAACTTGACTTCCGCTTATAAGATTACTTCTTCTGTACAGTGGCTACGGATACTGGCAAGGGTTGGTCCTCTGGTTCAGGTGTAGTACCCATCGCGGGGGCTGGAGTAGCCACAGTGCTCGTTGCGGGGTTTGGAGTAGCCACAGTGCTCGTCACAGGGGTTGGAGTAGCCGCAACGCCCGTCGCGGGGGTTGGAGTTGCCGCAGTGCCCATCGCGGGGGATGGAGTAGCTGCAGTGCCTGTCATCAAATGCAGAGACCTTCTCTCCCCCTTGAGGGTTCTGAATAGTGTTAAACAGGGCTCGGTAGGCATGGGCCAGGCCCCAGCACTTTGCAGTAATCTGGGTCTCTCTGGAATTGCCAGGGTGACAGCATACATTTTTCAAATATTTTACTAGTTTTTCAGGATTCTGCACTTGTTCAGGGGTGAAGCTCCAAAATATTGGAGGTGACTACTGTCCTAGGTACTTGCCCATACTATCCCACACACCCTGCCACTCATAACTATCCAGTCTTGGGGCAGATCTCTGGGGGATGTTCTTAAATAGTTGTTTAACCTTAAACAAGGCCTGAAACACATTCAGGAGACATAGCAATATGAACATGCTGGTTTGAACATCCCAAGGATATTCAAAATCCTCAAGAGCTGTTGTAATCAGCCTGGAAGAGAAGGGGAAGGTGAAGGAATCTGTCTCCCTTGTAAATTGGCTCTCCGAGGAGAAGGGGTAAAAAGTGTAATTATTAATAGTTTCCAAAAGATAGCTCTCGAAGAACAGGAATGACAGCAGTGCTGAGTACAGGCTCGTGACCAATAATTTTATCATGACATAAACCACTGTCACACAGTATAGCAAAGTGATGACCTTAATCCATTTCCCAGAGATGACAAACCCCACATAAATACTGATAATCAGCAGTATAGACAGCCAGTAAGGTGCTACAGACCAAAACTCCCAGAACAGATCCAACAACTCTGAGAGCAAATAAACCAACATTGTGACCAGCGACTACTAAACTGATATAATGAATGCTTATAACCAATTTGTTTTAACCTGTTTGCGTCAGATCTATCGTTATCTCAACCCTTCGAGCCCCATGTTGGGCGCCAAAAATGACTGTCATGGTTTAACCTGGCAGGCAGCCAAATACCACGCAGCTGCTCACTCAGTCCCCCCACCCCCAGTGGGACGGGGAGAGAATCGGAAGGGTAAGAGTGAGGAAAACTCATGGGTTGAGATAAAGACAGTTTAGTAGAATAGAAAAGGGAAAATAATAATGATAATGACAGAATATACAAAATGAGTGATGCACAATGCAATTGCTCACCACCCGTGGTGACCGATAACCAAGTAGCAATCGACCCTTCCTGGATCACGCCTACCATTCATATACTGAGCATGACGTCACATGGTATGGAATACCCCGTTGGCCAGCTGGGCTAGCTGTCCTGGCTGTGCTCCCTCCCAACACTCGTTTTGTTTTGGTTTTTTTCTTGAGCTAAATGTCCTTGACTAACAGGGTATTTAGCAACAACTGAAAACATCAGTGTGTTTTCAACATTCTCCTCGTACTAAATCCAAAACACAGCACTAGGAAGAAATTTAACTCTATCCCAGCCAAAACCAGGACAGGCTCAGGTGGATCTGGACTGGCAATATAAGGGTGAACTGTTTATAGCTCAGTGGGCCCATGACGCCTCAGGCCATCAAGGAAGAGATGCAACATATAGATGGGCTCGTGATCGAGGGGTGGACTTGACCATGGACACTATTGCACAGGTTATCCATGAATGTGAAACATGCGCTGCAATCAAGCAAGCCAAGCGAGTAAAGCCTCTTTGGTATGGGGGACGATGGTTGAAATATAAATATGGGGAGGCTTGGCAAATTGATTATATCATTTTCCCACAAACCCGCCACGGCAAGCGCTATGTGCTCACCATGGTGGAAGCAACCACTGGATGGCTGGAAACATACCCTGTGCCCCACGCCACCGCCCGGAACACCATCCTGGGCCTTGCAAAGCAAGTCCTATGGCGACATGGCACCCCAGAAAGAATTGAGTCAGACAACGGGACTCATTTCCGAAACACCCTCATAGACACCTGGGCCAAAGATCATGGCATTGAGTGGGTATATCACATCCCCTACCATGCACCAGCCTCCGGGAAAATTGAACAATACAAGGGACTGCTAAAGACTGCACTGAGAGCAATGGGTGGTGGGACATTCAAGCATTGGGATACACATTTAGCAAAAGCCACCTGGTTAGTCAACACCAGGGGATCTGTCACTCATGATGGCCCTGCCCAATCCAAACCCTTACGTACTGTAGAGGGGGATAAAGTCCCTGTCGTGCACATGAAGAATATGCTGGGGAAGACAGTCTGGGTTACTCCTGCCTCTGGCAAGGGAAAACCCATCCGTGGGATTGCTTTTGCTCAAGGACCTGGGTGCACTTGGTGGGTAATGCAAAAGGATGGGGAAGTCCGGTGTGTACCTCAAGGGGATTTGATTTTGGGTGAAAGCAGCCAATGAACTGAATTGTATGATGTTAATTGCTATATAATACTGCATGTCATCACTTCTATGGTTGCTATATGTCACATCAACGGTATTGCAGTAAGAATCACCCAGATTAATGAAGAATGAACTCTGATGAAACCGAGGAAAGTGCAACGATGATAGAACCGGACAAGCGCAGAGATAATGGAACAAGAACTGGCTTCAGGATGCAACAGTCCAACACCACACACCATCTCTCCTGCCCTGAAAGACTGTTCTGACAGATGGAGCCCAAAGTCGTGGACTAAATGAACTCAATGGACATTTTAGAGGGATGGCCCATAGACTAAGGGAATGATATCTGTGCGTATACATATCACAAGACAGGAAAAGTGGTGGTGATTAATTGGGATGTATTGGAAAATGTGAGACCTGGGCATGACGTAAATGGTATAGAATAAGGGGTGGATACTGTCCTGGTTTCGGCTGGGATAGAGTTAAATTTCTTCCTAGTAGCTCGTATAGTGCTGTGTTTTGGATTTAGTAAGAGGAGAATGTTGATAACACACTGATGTTGTTGCTAAGTACCCTCCTAGTCCAAGGACAGCTCCCGTGCCTACTGACTGAGCTAGGTACACAAGATGGGAGGGAACATAATCAGGACAGCCAGCCCAGCTGGCTAATGGGGTATTCCATACCATGTGACGTCAGGCTCAGTATATGAATGGTAGGCGTGTTCCAGGAAGTAGCTATCGCTACTTGGTTATCGGTCAGTGCGGGTGGTGAGCAATTGCATTGTGCATCACTCACTTTGTATATTCTACCATTATTATTATTATTATTATTATTATTATTATTATTATTATTATTATTATTATTTTCCCTTCCTTTTCTGTTCTATTAAACTGTCTTAATCTCAATCCACAAATTTTACTTTTTTTTCCAATTCTCTCCCCCATCCCAGTGGGTGTGGGGGGAGTGAGCGAGTGGCTGTGTGGTGTTCAGCTGCTGGCTGGGGTTAAACCACAACTGTTACATTCATGGTAAACCAGGGAGTTGTTCACAGTCACAATATATATTTTCTTCAGCCCACATGGGTTGTGTAGCCATTTTGAAGTCTTTCATTTTTAGATTTTAATAAAGAGAAAGGATCACAAATATATTTCCAGTGAAATTAAAAGTTCTCAAAATTTGAAATTGTACCCTTTTTCATAACTTACTTTCCCTTTCAGACTAAGAAACTCTTAGTGCTATCTTTTCTAACAAATATTTTTTTAACAAACCCTAATCCATGCCCAATTTGAGTGGATACGAATGTGGGGATTTTGCCCATGACAATATAAAAATCCCCATCATTTTGAATGAGAAATCTGATTATGTCAATCAAATCCTTTCTTCATAAATTCTTCATAGCAAGAGAGATTAGCAGTACAATTATTTTCCACTGACTGGAAGCCTAGAGGAAGAAACATCTGTACATTTTGGGAGGATAAAAGGTGTTTCTCTCTTACTCTCTGTGCAGAAACAGAAGTATCCAATTCAAATACATAGTTCAAGAATGCAGAACAGGTAAAGGTTTAGCTTTTCTTTGTAGTTAATTTGTTCTCTGATATGTGACTTGAGCTGAACATGTCGGCATAATTTCATTGCAGCTTATCCTGTAATTATACTTCCCACTATAATTGGGGGAAAAAACAGCATACTTTCTCAAGAGCTGCCTTAGTAACATTCCTTAATGACAAACTGAGACTGTATCAGAGAGGAAAAGAATAAGTCAAACTGGAGGCACGTTTTCTGCAGTCAGAATCACTAAAGGTTGGTTGAGCAAAGCAGAACAGGTTACTGTTTCTTTGAACTTAAATCTCCTCCATCTAGCTGTCCTTGAAAAGAAGTCAAAATAGCATCTTTTAAAGTCAAGGCTGATATTTCCCTGTTGATATTTTTCATATATCTTAAGAGAGGTTAGAACTACAGTCTTATGCTGAATAAATCAGGTGCAAAACTTGAGTAACAACGCTGGTCAAGATGCTAGTGCTGGTTCTGGAGCCCACTGTACTAATGAGACACCATTTTTTTATCACTGTACCTTGTTTTCCTCAACCTGAGGCTTATATAAACTGAGGCCTTACCCACAGGTCAACTGATTTAAAGGCTACCACGGCCTTCTGCATATCACTGGCCACGTAATTTCACTCAGTTTTCCTGTATGGAAGCCAAGCTCATAATCCATAGCTCAGGGCAGGATGTATCCCTTCCTGTTTATTCTCTACTAAAGACTGGTTTTAATGATTGTGTATGCAGCAAACAGCCTTTTATTTTTTAACTTGAGACAAACCATGAAATCTGATATCTGTAGCCCCAGTCCAATAGAGCTGAAATTACTAGCTTTGCCCAGGCTTTAACCCTAGCAACAGTAATCCACACAACGAACAGTTTCCTCAACAGATTAGACTACATGGGCAATGCACAGAGATCCCTGATATTTGCCAGTGCCAGAGATTACACTTTTTTTCTCCACATGGGTTTCCACTCTCAGCAACATCCAAGATTGGCCAGGATTGTAGATATTAGTAATAGTGTTACCCATAGGGATGGATCAGGGACCCTGTGTAGGTGCAATGCAGAAATGTAGCAAAGATGAGCTCAGGATGCCATTTCCAAAAGCCCTTTTACAGACATAGTGAGTTTAGGATTAGCGTACAAGCTAAAGCTCCAAGCCAAGCTCCTCTTAAATGTGTTGTTTTAGTCTTTAGTCTTAGGCTTTGCTTAGAGGCTATACTAACCATTGGGGAAGTAGTTGTGTGGTGCTCTGCTCTGCCGCTGTACATTGCCTGTGACAGTCCTCAGCTGCCATGCTCTGGGTCTTCACTGGCACACTATGGCTGGCTGGGTATCTGCCCTCCACAATGCCACAACTCACCATGTCACTCCATGCTTTCCTTCTGCCAGGCTTGTGGGGAAAGTTCTGTTGTGGATTAGTGGCCTTGCAGAATTAATTTCCTGGCAGTAGGTAAGCTCATGTGCATTTACTTGCCCCGACTGTGGTCAAGAGCTACTGCTCTTTATGAAAGCGGAATTTCTTTTTCATGACTCTGCATAAGCTGCTGCCAGGACTTGTTGGAAGAATTTTGCTTTAAATGGTGCTCTGAGTCCAGGGAAAATGGAGACAACATTTCCCAGTCAGGAGCAATGCAGCCTCAACGAATGAATGGGGATGGAAGAGGCCTTTCACGGACTATGGTTGCTAGGTGAGACACACTAGCACACACTTCTGGAAACCCACTGTATTGAACCACAGAGTGAGCACCAACTCACCTAGTACACTTTAATAATGGATGGGTGTCGTGGTTTAACCCCAGCCAGCCACTGAGCACCAGACAGCCGCTCGCTCACTCCCCCACAATGGGATGGGGAAGATAATCAGAAGGGTAAAAGTGAGAAAACTCATGGGTTGAGATAAAGACAGTTTAATAGGTAAAGCAAAAGCCACGCGCGAGCAAAGCAAAACAAGGAATTCATTCACTACTTCCCATCGGCAGGCAGGTGTTCAGCCATCTCCAGGAAAGCAGGGCTCCATCACGCATAACGGTTACTTGGGAAGACAAACGCCATCACTCCGAACGTCCCCCCTTCTTCTTCTTCGCCCAGCCTTATATGCTGAGCATGACGTCATATGGTATGGAATAGTCCATTTGCCAGCTGGGCCAGCCGTCCCGGCCACGCTCCCTCCCAGCCCCCCGCGCACCTGGCAGGGCATGGGAAGATGAAAAGTCCTTGACTACCTAAGCACTACTTAGCAACAACTGAAACATCAGTGTGTTATCAACATTATTCTCATACTACATCCAAAACACAGCACTATACCAGTTAATAGGAAGAAAATCAACTCCATCCCAGCCGAAACCAGGACAATGGGATATGCAAAATATTAATGTGAAATATTATTATGAGTATTTTGTGAATATTATATTTTTGTGAAATATTAATGGCACTACATGAGGATCTTACTCCACTGTCTGGACAGCAGAGCAGATGAGAGCACATGGATGTGACACCTAGTACCAAGATGTTATTCCACTGTTGGTAGAAGTGAGCAACCCCACAGCTTGTGGCAACTATTTTGGGGTTGGCAAGCCTCATGCTGGTGGTGGGGTCATAACTATTTGGAGGCAATGAAAGCTATGTTCTCTTCCATGGAAAATAATGGAATTTGCATAGATGACCTTTCCAAGCTGGTAAGTGCGATTAATAAGGTGCATTCCCATTCAGTCCCCTCATTGCAAAACGCTATACAAGGCTTTTGGATTGCTTTGGAGAATTCATGGATTACTAATTCAGGATACTGCCAGATTCATGATTGTGATCACTATCACAAAGTTGTAAAAGGCACCATATGAATTAGGATATTTGGCCAGTAGAAACAAAGTTAATAAAGGGGCAACTCCTGGAGCACTAAGGCAGTTGCCTTATATTTATACTTATATTTATACGTAATATTTGTGCGTGCATCAAATAGTATTTTCCCCTCAGCTTTATTAAAGTTTGCTGATGCTAAAAAAGCATGTCAGCTGCTGAGTTAAAGCGAAAAGAAGTTCAAACATTAGATAGCTTCTTATCAGCCTTAGCGACCATAACTAGCCCTAGCATATCTTTTTCTGATATATTTACTCAGAATTAGGATGATGCCGATGCTATAATGGTCCTCTTTGAATATCTATGTTTATGTCCATGTCATCAGCCAGGTCTTCCCTGTTCCCCACTCTAGGTGCTGGTGAACCAAATGCTGTCTCACCTATACCATATATGGTAAGTATCTTTGTTTTCATGCACTTTCTTCCTGGTTGACGTAGCTGTATGAGAAGATAAACTATTCTTATCTTAATAAACATTATTCCCTTTGCTTTTTCATTCTGGCACTAAAACTTCTGCCTGTTTACAGGAAGAAATGATCAGCCAAATATGTAAAAAGATTTTGTAGGGGCAGGGATGGATAGGAGATCAGTTATTTGTTGTCTAGGTAAGAATGGTGTTATGAGTTGGACTGCTGCAGTTTTAAATGATGTTGCAGTGCTGCATATTCCAGAGCAAGAGGAAAGATCAGCAGCTCCAAGCAGTGGGAGAGAAACCCCCTCTTAGTATCAAATGCACTGTGTGATTTTTCAGATGGACAATATGGCGTGGCTACAGGGGCAGCAAAAGGAATCTTACCCCTGAAAGATATCTTGGAATTTGTTTCTGTTGCTGGATTCTGGATGCTGCCACAGCTGATGTATGTTCCTTCATATTTGTCTTATATATGTAAGAAAACTTACACTTGGTAGGTTAATAATACAAAGCAAGAATAGGAACAAAAGACACAACAAGTGGTCACACTTGGTGAGATGGAGAATTTCAGCTTCAAGGAAGAAGAGGGATGTCTCCATAAGAAACTAAAAAAAAAGCCGGTTAATTGCTCAGAAAAAATATTTTAATTTGCTAGGCCAACCTCAGAGTCTTCCATTGCAATACTGACTTATCCAGGATGTGGAACAATTTTATGTTTGACATCAGAAAAAAAAATCTCCGTGTAAAGAATCCAGACTACGGAAGCTGTGAAGAAAGAACACTTGGGAGCAAACAGGAAAATTATGCGGAAATAAGTGATTGGACAGAATAAAATACTCTGAAAAAGAGTCCCAGAGACCTGGATCTGCCTCACTGCTATGCAGCAATGCTTTGCTTGCTAATGAGAGATTGCAGTTGCTGAAATCCAGTAGTTATTATTTGATAAATGCATGGACAAGAATGGGTCACTCTCATAAAAGATTGCATTGTGGGTGCTGATCTTTGCTATCTTTTCCATTTTTCCATCCACATGTAGTTCTCTTGTCCAAGGAGAGTTTCCCACCAGTGATTTTCTTGAGTTTGTGTTCATCATGCAAATATATTAATAGATCATAAAATGGATTGGCATAAGAGAGAAAACGTGTGATTAGGGCACCTGACTGCAGGGAGAGTTCCTGGTTCTAGTGTCTGGTCCCAGATTAATTTATGTACCTTACATCCAGCCTAGGCCTGGGAGCAGCAGCAAGAGCAGCAAGAACCCTTCTTTTCAGCCAGCTTTCCTAACCAAGAAGGTTTAGGAAAATCCTTTGGAGACCCCGGTCCAGTGACACTGTGTAAAGGTGCTGCATGCCTTCACTGTAGCATCCAGTGCAGTATAGAGCTGTGAGTCATCAGCGCAGCAATGTGCCAGAGCACTGATGAGCTGAGTTTGGACCTAAGTCAGGCTAACTAATACTGTGCTCTTGTATGTCAGGAGGATATCCTGATTCAGTCTGGCATTGGTTGGCAACCCATCAGTCATCTCAGGCTTGTGCTCTGTTACAGTTGCTGGCTACAACCAAACTATTGTTAAACTTTGTCTTACCTGAGGGGAACTGGGATACTCAGAAAGCATTCTGTGAAAAACTTGACTGCTGTTCCAGGAAATTCATGTTGTTCGTAGTATCTGAATAGCCTAAAGGAAACAGAAAATTGGCTTTTTTTAATTCTCAGGCCAAACCACCTCCTTCCTTTTGCCAGGTGAAGCAGATGACAACTGAAGAGCTGAAGAGGTGAAGACAAGCTTCCGTTCTCAGTAATCATAAGTGCCCTTTAATTCCAATGAGCTGTAAACAACTGATGTTTGTTTAGTAGGTATAGTTTGAAAAGAACAGGACTTCTGGATTTTTCTTAATGAAATATTGCTCAAGATGTTTGCACTTCAACCTTTCATATGGCTTCACTCATTTTACTTTTTGCCGAAAACCTATTCTGACTGGTCACTAGCAATTTTATCCCATATTGAATGACTTCTCTAGATATCTTTAATATATCAGTTACTAATTCCAGTTTCATTACTCTGTGGAACATTGAAACTTCTTCCTCTGCAGTTAGCAAGATCTTATGTCTGCTTTTTAATATAAAGTCATCTCATTTTTAATTGCATCCAATTACACATGGGGAATTTAGGAACACATTGTCTGTCATAATACCTCTTGTCTCCCTATAAAAGTTCAGGGAAATTAATTTTGTTCTAAGTTTGTAGTCATTAACTTAAAAACATGACTGACTGGCTATCACTTTTTTGGACTGTCATGGTTTAACCCCAGTCAGCAACCAAGCACCACACAGCTGCTCGCTCACCCTCCCTCTTCAGTAGGATGGGGGAGAGAATTGGAAGAGCAAAAGTAAGAAAACTCGTGGGTTGAGATAAGAACAGTTTAATAATTGAAATAAAATTATTATTATTAATAATAATAATAATAATAATAATATTGTAATGAAAAGGAAAACAACAAAAGAGAGAGAGAGAGGAACAGAACCCAGGAAAAACAAGTGATGCAACCGCTCACCACCCGCCAACCGAAACCCAGGCTGTCCCTAAGCAGCGATCACTGCCCCCGGCCAACTCCCCCCATTTTATATACTGAACATGATGTCATATGGTATGGAATACCCCTTTGGCCAGTTTGGGTCAGCTGTCCTGGCTATGCTCCCTCCCAGCTTCTTGTGCACCTCCTCACTTGCAGAGTATGGGAAGTTGAAAAGTCCTTGACTTAGTATAAGCACTGCTTAGCAACAACTAAAACATCAGTGTGTTATCAACACTCTTCTCATACTAAATCCAAAACACAGCACTATACCAGCTACTAGGAAGAAAATTAACTCTATCCCAGCCGGAACCAGGACATGGACATATTCCATCAGTTTGAAAATATTCCCAACTTCTCCAGTTCCAAAGACAGGAAATAAAAGTGGATCAGAATTATTTCCATTGAGATATATCTGTTCTATCAAAGCGAGTTGGGATTTTTATATACATTAATCTCAGGACTCTTGCAACAAAATCTTCTGATTCTAATGCAGAGTTCAGAGCTAGTTGCTCTAGCATAGATCTACCTGAAATCATAAAAGATGAAATGGGTGTAGCAGCAGCTGAAAGTCATATTACTGGCACAATATTTATCTGCTTAAGTAAGGTCATTGCATTGATCAACAATAAACTACTTCAAAAACTCAGTTCCCGCTTTATTTGTGCCTCTATTAAGCGGTCTACAGTATATTTCAAGATGCAGACATAGATGACAAAAAACATTAATTGGATTATATAAATGAATGCACATACAGTTTAATACTGCATGTTTATGTTCAGTTGTATTAGCAAAGAACACCGATGCACCCTCTGCTCTATCCAGTCTATTAATTATACTGCCTATATCCAAAACTGAGACTTTGGGCTTCTGCCTTCTACAAATGAAAAAAAAAACACTTGGATGCAAACAAATGGTGTATATTTTCAAAGTATTTTTGATGTTTTTTTCTCAAAACATACAACATTATTTTAACATAATTTCTTATGTTATCATTTTAATAGGAGATGAAAGCTTAAAAGTTCTCTGTTTTACTTCAAAGATAAAATTTTTAGCAGGACATAGCCTTTCTGTTTGTGTGTGCTATATTCCAATGATATTAGTACATGTAAAGCATGTAAAATGTCCAGAATGTGGACACAAAAACACGTAAAATCTGCTTTTTAACAAGTGAGGGGAAAAAAAGTGCTTTTTATCTTGAGAATTACATATGCAGGTTTCTGTGTTAAGGCGGAAAAAGAAAAGATGTCATTAATGAGAATCCTTCACTGAGACCATATATAAATAGTACACCTACATGATCTATCTATCTTTCTATATCATAAATAAACCTGTCTTTGGCCAAAGTAGGCACTCCACTCTGTAAATGCTCTTCCTTCCAGAAACCCTGACTGGGTCCCTGTGTACAGCAGTCACCAGTCCATCTTATCTTCCAGTGCACTTGCTCAGTATGTCTCCTGTGTAACTCAGCTAAGGCTAGATCCAGAAAGAAATTTAAACACACGTTTGCCAGTTCAGATCTCTAAGCCTTCAAAGATGGAGATCATCAAAGCCTTTACAAGACTGACACTGAATCCCGGAGGTCCAAAGTGCTATGCACCAATGTTTCCAGGTGCTAAATTCCACTGGGCTCATGGAGTGGCCCTGTGTACATGGGTACCTGGCAAGTCTGGGATCAGCTGTGAGCAGCACGCTTCCATACCCTCCCCCAGGGTGAACTTTCTCCCCACTTGCCACTGCAAGGCCAGGTCTGTGGGCAGGCATGCTGAGACCAAAGACACTGAACTGGGCCTCTCAGAAACCACAGGTAGAGGAGCCAGCGCCGCCCTGCCTCCACAACCTCACAGTTAGGGCTCTTAGCTGGGAGGAGGGAAGTCTAGGCTTTGGTACATGCTCTGGGAATATTTAAGTACTATCTTTGTATTAACTGTTCATCAGAGAAAGAACCAGAAGTTCTGTCTCCCATTGCCTGCATTAGTGCCCTGATGAGGCTATAGGGTCCTTCTCAAGCCTTCTTTTTGTCCTCATGAATATTTCACATGTGGAACAGCTAAAGCAGTAGTGCATGATAAAGTCCAGCCCTGGAATACCTCCCACATAATGCAGCAGAGATGTTGGTTCACGCCACCCCAGAGGGTGAAGGGACAGGAACCTGTGTTTGCCTCCTCCTGCGTGGGTACTGTAACCCCAGGCAGCCGAACAGGAGCCTACGTAGTCAGGACATAGATCCCCTGTCACTTTCGGAAGCAGACCGTCTGTCAGCCGGATCAGGCAGCCTACTGAGTAACCCGACCTCAGCCATGCTAAATCTTCCCTGTGCCTTCAAATAGAAAGAGTAGCTGGGTAGCCCCAATGGCCCTGCCAAGTGGCAGCTGTGGGCCTCTGCCTGAGCTAGGAAACATCAGTCGCTGCCTTCATGCTCTCCTCACGCAGCCTCCATTTTGTTTGATCATGTGACCAGGGTTTCCCCCACACGCCCCATTCTTACCTTGGGTTTCACTGACTTTCAAGCCTTCCTTCGGTATTTACCAAGTCAGTATTGCTGGTGCCTGTTTAATATCTCCGCATTGGGTGCAGGTGGCAATGTTTTGATAGCAGCAGGCTGCAGGGGTGAGGAGAGGCTGGGGTTGCCCCGTGCTGGACACAGCCAGTTCTGGCTGGTTCCATCTGGCTCCAACGAACCCACCACAGGGCACAGCTGAGCCCCTCAGTCAACCTGGTGGTGCCTCAGAGAAAGCATATTTCAGAAAGAGCAAAAATGCCAGGGAGCAGAGAGGAGTGAGGGGAAAAAAAAAGTGTGAGAAACTACAGTGTAAACACCAATGTCAGAGGAGGAGGGGGAGGAGGTGCTCCGGGCGCCAGAGGAGTTATTTCCCTGTGGCCCATGGAGAGGACCCCATGCCACACTGCAGCCATGGAGGACCCCACGCTGGAGCAGGTGGATATGCCCTGAAGGAACTGCAGCCCCTGGGGGACCCATGTTGGAGTAGGTTTATCCTGAAGGACTGCAGCATGTGGAGAGGACCCTTTGGAGCAGGGGAGAAGTGTGAAGAGGAAGGAGTGGCAGAGAGGAGCTGTTATGGACTGACCACAGCCCCCATTCCCCATCCCCCTGTGCCACTCGGCAGTGGCGAGGTAAAGGAGTCGGGAGTGAAGGAGTGAAGTTGAGCCTGGGAAAAAGGGGGGGTGGGGGAGGTTTGGTCTTTGATTTTGATGTTGTCTTTGTTTCTCACCATCCAAATCTACTTTAGTTGACAATAAATTAATTTTCACCAAGTCAAGTCTCTTTTGCCTGTGATGGTAATTGGTATGTGATCTCCCTGTCTTTATCTTGACCCATGAGCTTTTTCATCTTATTTTCTGCCCCTGTCCTGTTGAGGAGGGGGAGTGAGAGAGCAGCTGGGTGGGCGTCTGGCAGTCAACCGAGGTCAACCCACCACAATCTCATAGTCCAGTGTCCTGAGTATCTGTTCTTCTAAGACCATGTTCCATAAGCAGAACCTATTTTCCAGGAACTCTTTATGAGGTTTACCTTCTCCTGACTATTTTCTTTCCCCACCCAGACAGTGTTGCAGTTAAACATCTGAATTGTTCTAGTCAATATCTTTAAACACAAATGAACCTGCTCTTATTGTTTCCTTCTGAAGCAAAAACCCTTCAAGGATTAAACACTTTGCAGCTGCTGTGCCTGAATCTTTATTAATCAAGCATATAAAAGTTCCTAGATCTCTTTGAAAGGCAGAAACACCTTATTGGCTGAAGCAGCAACAAGCACACATTTATGGTTTTAATTATTAGAGGTAGTTTGTAAAATTCTATGGCAAAGATTCATTTTTTCATAGTTGGAATGAAAGTGAGTCATCCTTCTTCAGTGCCAAAGTGCAGGATGTACAATGCCCATGGTCTGTCTAATATAAGGCAATAACAGTGCAGGGTTGATGGTCACTGAACAGCTCTTTGTCCCTCAGAAAAAGGGAATAATATGATAAAAATATGTATTTAAAGATATTTCTGATTTTATCTGAATATCTACTATTATAACTGATAGTCTTTACATAAAACAACATTGTTGTTTTTCACAGCTCACCTAATCCTGATGCTAACCAAACATTTAAAAGCACAATATTCAACATTCAGCTAAAGTGAGAGATGAATTATTTGAGGGTAATAATTATGTTAGCAAATCAGAAAATATCGCTTCCAATTTTGTCTTGCTACAAGCCTCGTGTCACCTTAGGGAAGATATCCAATACCATCATGTTTCCCTTTCCCCATACAATACTTGAATGATGATATTGACATAGAGTATTTATTTGGGAGGCTTTGTTCATTTTGAAAAGCACTTTGATATCCTTAGATAGAAAGTACCAAGTGAGTATAACCACAGTTTTCTGTGTAGTAATAATAGCTCCTCTGACATCCACTACAAAAGAATAAGAATGTCATAAGAATGGAATTTTAGAAGTTCAATGGATTTCATTAACCAGATCTTTGCTCTAATATTTCAGAAGTCACAATTCACTGTTCCCATGTAGTTTTACTAGCTACCCTTGGCATACGTCTCTGTTGAAGCTGCATTACTAGTACTGTCCTGCTTTCACTTCTCACTTCATGAGATTCTCTTCATACCCTATTATTTTATGTTAACCATGTCATTTGGTTATTCAGTCTACTTCAGGGCTCTACATTACATTTGTGACTTTCTGTAACAGAACCTCTTCTCTCTTTTCCAGCAAACATAAAAAAGGATTCTAGTAGAAAACAGAGCAGCGGTGTCTTACATAGTACAGGTATACGCTGAAGATGAATAGGAATTAACCCTACAGAAGTTCCTGTATGTTGATAAGAGGTGGGTATACTGATATAAGCTGTCTAAAGCAAACTACTGTAACTAAATCCTGAATCAAGTTCTTCAGTTCTTAGGAGTTTGGTCACCAAACCTAGGGTTTGTAGTTCATCAACTAGAACAAGGAAGAGCTGACCTATTGCTGTTAATGTTTTGGTTTTTTTTTTATCTGATTGGCAAGAGGCTTATACACTGCACCAGGCTGCAAATACATCAGAGCATTGAGCAGATGATTTGCTCCAGCTGTGGCATCAGCTGTAGAAGGATAGATGAAGCTGTGTGGCCAGCCTTGCTGTTGCCTCTCCTTGTGGGGAGGTGTCGTGGTTTAACCCCAGCTGGCAATTAAGCACCACACAGCCGCACCAGCCCTGGCAGCTCCAGCCTGGCTGACTCCATGGGGTACATCCCAACCCAACTCAAGTGTGAAAACCGATATCTGGGGTTTGTGTTATGGAGCTGCTTATTATTGTGATTGAAGATAAATTCCCATGCAGTATATTTTGTCAGTGAGAAGTAAGCTGCTGTCTGCGAGCATGCAGGAAGGCTGTGCATTTCAGTACATGTAGGACTTGCACTTCTGTAAAGAAACCTCTGGAATCCCAAAAGTAAAGAGGCTGTGCCCTAAAGGCTGGGTTTCAGCAACAGGGAATATATCTGATTTGTCCCTTATGTACATGCTAGTGAATATGCCATCAGTTATCCCCATCTATAGTAAGTATATGATATCTTTATCTATAGTAACCATCTGATAATAATTGGCACATAACAGTAACTTTAGGAAATATGGAGGCCCTCTGTACCTCGCTTTCTAGAGGGACACAGTGTTAATCTCCTGGAGTAATTCTCAGTGCTATACCAGCAGCTTGCTCACAGTACCATCTCTGTTCTTATAGAGCACATTAAAAAAAAAACCACTCGGCCACACTAGCATGGTACCTCTACAGACTGTTGAGGAGGTTTATTTTTTTAATAATTAATTTGCAATTACTGTTATAAAACAAAATGGGTGTCCTGGTTTCAGCTGGGATAGAGTTAAATTTCTTTCTAGTGCTGTGTTTTGGATTTAGTATGAGAAGAATGTTGATAACACACTGTTGTGGTTTAACCTGGCAGGCAGCCAAATACCACGCAGCCGCTCGCTCACTCCCCCCACACACAGTGGGACAGGGAGAGAATCGGAAGGGTGAGAGTGAGAAAAACTCGTGGGCTGAGATAAAGACAGTTTAATAGAACAGAAAAGAGAAAATAATAATAATAATGATAGAATATACAAAATGAGTGATGCACAATGCAATTGCTGTCCTGATTATGTTCCCTCCCATCTTGTGTACCTAGCTCAGTCAGTAGGCATGGGAGCTGTCCTTGGACTAGGAGGGCACTTAGCAACAACTGAAAACATCAGTGTGTTATCAACACAGCACTAGGAAGAAATTTAACCCTATCCCAGCAGAAACCAGGATACACACTGATGTTTTCAGTTGTTGCTAAGTACCCTGCTAGTCAAGGACATTCAGCTTAAAAAAAAAACAAACAAGCATTGGGAGGGAGCACAGCCAGGACAGCTAGCCCAGCTGGCCAACGGGATATTCCATACCATGTGACGTCATGCTCAGTATATGAATGGTAGGTGTGTTCCAGGAAGTAGCGATCGCTACTTGGTTATCGGTCAGCGCGGGTGGGCAAACAGAACGTGGCGCGCCAGTTTGCGCAGGCAGGCGTGCGGGGAAGGCGAGCGGGCAGGATGCAGCCCCACTCCAGGCTCTAGAGGCTAACTCAACTAGTGGTCATCGCCCTCCCAGAAGAGGACCTAGCCATGGTTTCCAGTCGGCCAAAAGCCATCGCCAGAAGGAATGTGGCGACCCAGATGGAGCCCCCACGCAAACATACATCTGTCCAGGTCTCTGGCTGCAGGGAGTGCCTGAGCCTGTCACTTGTACTGGAGGGCAGCAGAGACAATGCCTGTGTGTGGTGTGACCAGGTGGATGATCTGCTCAGCCTGGTGGCAGAGCTGAAAGAGGAAGTGGAGAGGTTAAGGAGCATCAGGGAGTGTGAGAGGGAGATAGATTGGTGGAGCCGCACCTTACCATCCCTGAGGCAAAGGCAGCAGATGGAGGCTCCACAAGAAGCAGAGGATCCTCTGCCCTCTTGCCACCAGGCAGAAGGAGGGGACCTAGGAGACAGGGGGGAATGGACACAGGTCCCTGCTCGGGGCGCCAGGCGAATCCCCACCTGGCCTCCCTCACCTTCCCAGTTGCCCTTACACAACAGATATGGGACCCTGGAACTTGAGAGCCAGGCAAATGAGAATATAGATGAAGGTCCATCCAGGGGGTTGCCTAGGGCGAGTCAGTCAGCCCCACGCATTACGACTGCCTCTGCTAAGAAAAAAAGGAGGGTAATTGTCATAGGCGATTCCCTTCTGAGGGGGACAGAGGGCCCAACATGCCGACCAGACGAATCCCATAGGGAAGTCTGCTGCCTCCCTGGGGCCCGGGTGAAGGACATTACTAGGAAGCTCCCTGGTCTGGTACGGCCCTCTGATTACTACCCGCTATTGGTTATACAGGCTGGCAGTGAGGACGTTGCAGAGAGAAGTCCCGAAGCGATCAAAAGGGACTTCAGGGCACTGGGGCGATTGGATCAGGAGCACAGGTAGTGTTTTCCTCAATCCCTTCAGTGGCAGGGAAGAATACTGAAAGGAACAGGAAAACACACCTGATCAACACGTGGCTCAGGGGCTGGTGCCATCGGGGGAATCTTGGCTTCTTTGACCACAGGGAGGTTTACACAGCACCGGGCCTGCTGGTGACAGACGGAGTTCAGCTGTCTCACAGGGGGAAAAGGATTCTCACATATGAGTTGGCGGGGCTCATCGAGAGGGCTTTAAACTAGGTTTGAAGGGGGAAGGCGATAAAACCAGGCTCACTAGAGAAGAGCCTAGGGGCAGCACGCCAATGTCGGGGGAGAAATCGGTAGCCCAGCTCAAGTGCATCTACACCAATGCACGCAGCATGGGTGGAAAACAGGAGGAGCTGGAAGCCATTGTGCAGCAGGATAGCTATGACTTAGTCGCCATCACGGAAACATGGTGGGCTGACTCTCATGACTGGAGTGCTGCAATGGATGGCTACAAGCTCTTTAGAAGGGACAGGCGAGGAAGGAGAGGCGGTGGGGTAGCCCTGTATGTTAGGGAGTGCTTTGATTGTCTAGAGATCAATGATTGTGATGATGAGGTGGGTAAGGATGAGGGGGAAGGCCAACAAGGCAGATATCCTGCTGGGAGTCTGTTATAGACCACCTAGCCAGGATGAAGAGGCAGATGAAGCATTCTACAAGAGGCTGGTAGAAGTCTCCCAGTCGCTAGCCCTTGTTCTCGTGGGGGACTTCAACTTTCCGGACGTCTGCTGGAAATACCACACGGCAGAGAGGAAACAGTCGAGGAGGTTCCTGGAGTGTGTGGAAGATAACTTCCTGGCACAGCTGGTAAGCGAGCCCACCAGGGGAGGTGCCTCGCTTGACCTGCTGTTCACAGAGAAGGACTGGTGGGAGATGTGGTGGTCGGAGGCTGTCTTGGGCTCCATGAAATGTTAGAATTCTCAATCCTTGGTGAAGTAAGGAGGGGGCCAGCAAAACCGCTACCATGGACTTCCGGAGGGTGGACTTTGGCCTGCTCAGGACACTGGTCGAGAGGGTCCCTTGGGAGACAGTCCTGAAGGGCAAAGGGGTCCAGGAAGGCTGGACGTTATTCAACAAGGAAATCTCAAAGGCGCAGGAGCAGGCTGTCCCCATGTGCCGTAAGAAGACCTGGTGGGGAAGAGGACCGGCCTGGCTGAACGGGGAGCTCTGGTTGGGACTCAGGAAAAAAAGGAGAGTTTATCACTTGTGGAAGAAGGGGCAGGCAACTCAAGAAGAGTACAGGGATCTCGTTAGGTCGTGCACAGTGGAAATTAGAAAGGCAAAAGCCCAGCTAGAACGCAACCTGGCCACTGTTGTAAGAGAAAACAAAAAATGTTTTTACAAGTATATTAATGACAAAAAGAGAGCCAAGGAGAATCTCCATCCTTTATTGGATGCGGGGGGGGGGAACATTGCCACTGAGGATGAGGAAAAGGCTGAGGTACTTAATGCCGCCTTTACCTCAGAGGAAGCAGTTAACAACCTGCTACGCCACCTGGATGCTCACAAGTCTATGGGGCCGGATGGGATCCACCTGAGGGTACTGAGGGACCTGGTGGAGGAGCTTGCCAAGCCACTCTCCATCATTTACCAGCAGTCCTGGTTAACTGGGGAGGTCCCGGACGACTGGAGGCTTGCCAATGTGACGCCCATCTACAAGAAGGGCCGGAAGGAGGATCCGGGGAACTACAGGCCGGTCAGCCTGACCTCGGTGCCGGGGAAGATTATGTAGCGGTTCGTCTTGAGGCTGCTCACGAGCCATGTGGGGAACAACCAGAGGATCAGGCCCAGCCAGCACGGGTTCATGGAAGGCAGGTCCTGCTTGACCAACCTGATCTCCTTCTATGACCAGGTGACCCGCCTCGTGGATGAGGGAAAGGCTGTGGATGTGGTCTACCTGGACTTAAGTAAAGCCTTTGACACTGTCTCCCACAGCATTCTCCTAGAGAAGCTAGCGGCTCACGGCCTAGACGGGTACACTCTTCGCTGGGTAAAAAACTGGCTGGACGGCCGAGCCCAGAGAGTTGTGGTCAACGGAGTTAAATCCAGTTGGCGGCCGGTCACGAGCGGTGTTCCCCAGGGCTCAGTACTGGGGCCGGTCCTGTTCAATATCTTTATCAATGATCTGGATGAGGGGATCGAGTGCTCCCTCAGTAAGTTTGCAGACGACACCAAGTTGGGCGGGAGTGTTGATCTGCTTGAGGGTAGGAAGGCTCTGCAGAGGGACCTGGACAGGCTGGATCGATGGGCTGAGGCCAATTGTATGAGATTCATCAAGGCTAAGTGCCGGGTCCTGCACTTGGGCCACAACAACCCCATGCAACGCTACAGGCTTGGGGAAGAGTGGCTGGAAAGCTGCCTGGCAGAAAATGACCTGGGGTTGCTGATTGACAGCCGGCTGAACATGAGCTGGCAGTGTGCCCAGGTGGCCAAGAAGGCCAACGGCATCCTGGCCTGTATCAGAAATAGTGTGGCCAGTGAGGGCGAGGAGCACAGCCGGGGTGGTTGACCCAGCTGGCCAATGGGGTATTATATACCATGTGACATCACGCTCAGTATAAAAACCAGGGGTGTGGGGGGGCTCGCCCCCCGTTTGTGACACGCGGTCGGCGGTTGGTGAGCAGTTGCATTGTGCACCACCTGCTTGGTATATTCTGTTATTGTTGTTGTTCTCATTGTTATTATTACTGTTCTACTTAGTTTTATTTCAATTATTAAACTGTTTTTATCTCAACCTGGGAACTTTCCTACTTGTGCCCTCCCGATTCTCTCCCCCATCCCACTGGAGGAGTGGGGGGGCGATCGAGCGTCTGTGTGGGGTTTATTTGATGGCTGGGGTTAAACCACGACAGTCCTTTTTGGCGCCCAACGTGGGGCAGCGAAGGGTTAAGATAACAACAGATTAACTAGAGCGTATTAAGGAATTTATATCTGTTAACATATTAATTTGTTCTGCACCATGCTCTTGTTTTTACTGTACCTGTTAAAAATTGGAGTTGGGTTTTGTAGTCTGCTGTGCTCTGCAGTGATTAATGATGTTTTGCCTGGGAGATTTGTTACTAAAATGCGGGCATTGGGGGTTATTTGGTATTTGGGATTTGTAATGAAGCCGTTTCTGTATTTCGGGTACCACCTCATGGAGACCATTAGCAAGTATACCTTTTCCTCTGAGAGATTTTTTATGGAGGAAATAGAGAATGGCACCCTCACTACCTTCCTCTATGATGTCGTCTCCTTCGTTAAGATAACTTGTCAGTACCTTGAACATCCCTGGGTAGTTCAGATACATCTATTGGTGCTCCTTGGGAATATAGTTTTGGTTTTATCCAAGGTTAGTAAGCAATTTTAGAATGTCATCCAGAGATCTGCCCCAAGGCTGGATAGTTATGAGTGGCAGGGCGAGTGGGATAGCATGGGCAAATGCCTAGGGCGGTGGGCACCCCCAGTGTTCTGGAACTTCACCCCTGAACAAGTGCAGAATCCTGAAAAATTAGTAGAATATTTGGAAAAAGTATGCTGTCATCCTGGCCATTCTAGGGAGACACAAATCACTGCAATGTGCTGGGGCCTGGCACACGCCTACCAAGCCCTGTTTAACACCACTCAGAAGCCCCAAGGGGAAGAAAAGGTCTCTGCAGCTGATGACAAAGCAACAGGCCCTGTGGCTCCCCCACCCCCCAAGTCAGGCATGGCAGCTACTCCGCCCCCTGCAACAGGGAACCAACCCATGCTGGTATCAGTTGCCCCTATACAAAAAAGAAAATGCACAAGAGAATCAGCTCGTCTAGTAAGGGATGAAGATGAACCAGGGCCATCATGAGAACAGGAGGAGGAGGAGGCAGAAGCCATAAATGAGATGGTAACCACCCGATCCCTATCCCTGAATGAGATGCGAGATATGCGAAAAGACTTCAGTCATCGTCCAGGCGAGCACATTGTCACCTGGCTGCTCCTGTGCTGGGATAACAGGGCCAGTAGCCTGGAATTAGAGGGTAGAGAAGCCAAGCAGCTGGGATCCCTTTCTAGGGAAGGGGGCATTGACAAAGCAATTGGACAAGGGGCACAAGTCCTCAGCCTCTGGAGGCGACTCCTGTCAGGCGTGAAGGAAAGGTATCCCTTCAAGGAAGATGTTATCTGTCACCCAGGCAAGTGGACCACCATGGAGAGAGGTATCCAGTACCTGAGGGAATTGGCTGTGCTGGAGGTGATTTATGATGACCTGAACAACGAGCAGTTATCCAAAGACCCAGATGAATTCAAATATACCCGACCCATGTGGCGGAAGTGTGTACGGAGCGCACCAGCGTCACATGAAAACTCATTGGCAGTAATGACCTGGAAAGACGGAGAGGAACAAACGGTGGATGAACTGGCTGGCCAACTCCGGCAATATGAAGAAAGTCTCTCTTCCTCCCTACGGGCCTGTGTCTCTGCTGTGGAGAAACTGTCTTGGGAGGTGCAGCAGCTCAAAGAGGATATGTCCTACTCCCCACCTGCACGGGCCAGTGTCTCAGCCATTAGGAGTAAGAGTCCCTCTGCTCAAGAGAGGAGACATTGTGGGTACACACCCCGGGGCACCCTGTGGTTTTACCTGCGTGACCACGGGGAGGACATGAGGCAGTGGGATGGAAAACCTACCTCAGCCCTACAGACACGGGTACATGAGTTGCAAGGAAAAACAACCACAAAAGGGGGTTCTCCCAGGAAAACTGCTGCTCCAGTCTCCAGTGAGCAGTTCCCCAGACAGAGTAGAAGGGCTGTTTCCACTTCCAACGTTAATAAAGGGACTTCTGATTCATACTTACAAGAAGGGGATAGCGAATATGATGACCAGAACTAGAGGGCCCCTGCCTCCGGCCAGGTGGAGGAAAGGGACAACCAGGTTTACTGGACTGTGTGGATTCGATGGCCTGGCACATCAGACCCACAGGAGTATAAGGCTCTCGTAGACACCGGTGCACAGTGTACCCTGATGCCATCAGGCTATAAAGGGGCAGAACCCATTTGTATTTCTGGAGTGACAGGGGGATCCCAAGAGTTAACTGTATTGGAGGCCGAAGTGAGCCTAACCGGGAATGAGTGGCAGAAGCACCCCATTGTGACTGGCCCAGAGGCTCCGTGCATCCTTGGCATAGACTACCTCAGGAGAGGGTATTTCAAGGACCCAAAAGGGTACCGGTGGGCTTTTGGTATAGCTGCCCTGGAGACGGAGGAAATTAAACAGCTGTCCACCTTGCCTGGGCTCTCAGAGGACCCTTCTGTTGTGGGGTTGATGAAGGTCAAAGAACAACAGGTACCGACTGCTACCACAACAGTGCACTGGCGGCAATACCGCCCCAAACGAGACTCCCTGATCCCCATCCATGAGCTGATTCGTCGACTGGAGAGCCAAGGAGTGATCAGCAAGACTCGCTCACCCTTTAACAGTCCCATATGGCCAGAGTGGAGACTAACAGTAGACTACCGTGGCCTGAACGAAGTCACGCCACCACTGAGTGCTGCCGTGCTGCATATGCTAGAACTTCAATACGAACTGGAGTCAAAGGCAGCCAAGTGGTATGCCACAAATGATATCGCTACTGCGTTCTTCTCCATCCCTTTGGCGGCAGAGTGCAGGCCACAGTTTGCTTTCACTTGGAGGGGCGTCCAGTACACCTGGAACCGACTGCCCCAGGGGTGGAAACACAGCCCTACCATTTGCCATGGACTGATCCAGACTGCACTGGAACAGGGTGAGGCTCCAGAAGACCTGCAAGACATTGATGTCATCATCGTATGGGGCAACACAGCAGAAGAAGTTTTGAGAAAGGGGAGAGAATAGTCCAAATCCTTCTGAAGGCCGGTCTTGCCATAAAACAAAGTAAGGTCAAGGGACCTGCACAGGAGATCCAGTTTTTAGGAATAAAATGGCAAGATGGACGTCGTCAGATCCCAATGGATGTGATCAACAAAATAACAGCCATGTCCCCACCAACTAGCAAAAAGGAAACACAAGCTTTCTCAGGCGTTGTGGGTTTTTGGAGAATGCATATTCCAGATTACAGCCTGATCGTAAGCCCTCTCTATCAAGTGACCCGGAAGAAGAACAATTTCAAATGTGGCCCTGAGCAACAACAAGCCTTTGAATATATGAAACGGGAGATAGTTCAGGCAGTAGCCCTTGGGCCAGTCCAGGCAGGACAAGATGTAAAGAATGTGCTCTACACCGCATCTGGGGAGAATGGCCCTACCTGGAGCCTCTGGCAGAAAGCACCAGGGGAGACTCGAGGTCGACCCTTAGGGTTCTGGAGTCGGGGATACAGAGGATCCGAGGCCCGCTACACTCCAACTGAGAAGGAGATATTGGCAGCATATGAAGGGATTCGAGCTGCTTTGGAAGTGGTTGGTACTGAAGCACAGCTCCTCCTGGCGCCCCGACTGCCGGTGCTGGGCTGGATGTTCAAAGGGAGGGTCCCCTCTACACATCATGCAACCGATGCTACGTGGAGTAAGTGGGTCGCACTGATCACACAACGGGCCCAAATAGGAGACCCCAGTCGCCCAGGAATCTTGGAAGTGATCACGAACTGGCCAGAAGGCAAAGATTTCGGAATATCCCCAGAGGAGGAGGTGACGCGTGCTGAAGAGGCCCCACTGTATAATAAACTACCAGAAAATGAGAAGCAATATGCCCTGTTCACTGATGGGTCCTGTCGCCTTGTGGGAAAGCATCGGAGGTGGAAAGCTGCTGTATGGAGTCCTATACGCCAAGTTGTAGAAACTGCTGAAGGAGAAGGTGAATCGAGCCAGTTTGCAGAGGTGAAAGCCATCCAGCTGGCCTTGGACATTGCTGAACGAGAAAAATGGCCAGTACTTTATCTCTATACTGACTCATGGATGGTGGCAAATGCTCTGTGGGGGTGGTTGCAGCAGTAGAAGCAGAACAACTGGCAGCGCAGAGGTAAACCCATCTGGGCTGCCACACTGTGGCAAGATATTGCTGCCCGGGTAGAGAACCTGGTTGTAAAAGTTTGTCATGTAGATGCTCATGTACCCAAGAGTCGGGACACTGAAGAACACCAAAACAACCAGCAGGTGGACCAGGCTGCTAAGATTGAAGTGGCTCAGGTGGATCTGGACTGGCAACATAAGTGTGAATCATTTATAGCTTGGTGGGCCCATGACACCTCAGGCCATCAAGGAAGAGATGCAACATATAGATGGGCTCGTGATCGAGGGGTGGACTTAACCATGGACGCTATTGCACAGGTTATCCATGAATGTGAAACATGCGCTGCAATCAAACAAGCCAAGCGAGTAAAGCCTCGTTGGTATGGAGGATGATGGTTGAAATATAAATATGGGGAGGCCTGGCAGATTGATTATATCACACTCCCACAAACCCGCCAAGGCAAGCGCTACGTGCTCACCGTGGTGGAAGCAACCACCGGATGGCTGGAAACATACCCCGTGCCCCATGCCACTGCCCGGAACACCATCCTGGGCCTTGAAAAGCAAGTCCTATGGCGACATGGCACCCCAGAAAGAATTGAGTCAGACAACGGGACTCATTTCTGAAACACCCTCATAGACACCTGGGCCAAAGATCATGGCATTGAGTGGGTCTATCACATCCCCTACCATGCACCAGCCTCTGGGAAAATCGAACGATACAATGGACTGCTAAAGACTGCGCTGAGGGCAATGGGTGGTGGGACATTCAAGCATTGGGATACACATTTAGCAAAGGCCACCTGGTTAGTTAACACTAGGGGATCTGTCACTCGAGCTGGCCCTGCCCAATCCAGACTCTTACGTACTGTAGAGGGGGATAAAGTCCCTGTCGTGCACATAAGAAATATGCTGGGGAAGACAGTCTGGGTTACTGCTGCCTCTGGCAAGGGAAAACCCATCCGTGGGATTGCTTTTGCTCAAGGACCTGGGTGCACTTGGTGGGTGATGCGAAAGGATGGGGAAGTCCAATGTGTACCTCAAGGGGATTTAATTTTGGGTGAAAATAGCCAAAGAACTGGATTGTATGATGTTAATTACTATATAATACTGTATGTCATCACTTCTATGGTTACTATATGCCATATTAACAGTATTACAGTAAGAAACACCCAGATTAATGTAGAATGAACTCCGACGAAACCGAGCAAAGTGCAACGATGATAGAACCGGACGAGCGCCCAGAACTGGCCTCAGCATGCAGTAGTCCAATACCACACACCATCTCTCCTGCCCTGAAAGACTGTTATGACAGATGGAGCCCAAAGTCATGGACTAAATGAACTCAACAGACATTTTAGAGGGATGGCCCATGGACTTAGGGAATGATATCTCTGTGCGTGTATATATCAAAAAGCAGGAAAAGTGAAGATGACTTGTTGGAATGTATGGGAAAATGTGAGACATGGGCATGATGTAGATGGTATAGAATAAGGGGTGGATATTTTCCTGGTTCCGGCTGGGACAGAGTTATCTTTCTTCCTAGTAGCTTGGGGGGTGTGCTGTGTTTTGGGTTTGGTGTGAAAGGAGCGTTGATGGCCCGTTGATGCTTTGGCTGTTGCTGGGTGGTGCTTGCACCGGGGAGGGGGAGCACAGCTGGGGTGGTGGACCCAGCTGGCCAATGGGGTATTCTATACCATGTGACATCATGCTCAGTATAAAAACCAGGTGGGGGGGCGGCTCGCCCCCGTTCGTGACACGCGGTCGGCGGTCGGTGAGCAGTTGCGTTGTGCATTGCCTGTTTTGTGTATTCTGTTATTGTTGTTGTTCTCATTGTTATTATTACTGTTCTACTTTGTTTTATTTCAATTATTAAACTGTTTTTATCTCAACCCGGTGGCTTTCCTACTTGTGCCCTCCCGATTCTCTCCCCCATCCCACCGGAGTGGGGGGGTGAGCGAGCGGCTGCGTGGGGTTTATTTGTTGGCTGGGATTAAACCACGACAAGTAGGGAGGTGATCATGCCCCTGTACTCTGCACTGGTGAGGCCGCACCTCGAATACTGTGTTCAGTTTTGGGCCCCTCACTACAAAAAGGACATTGAGGTGCTGGAGCGTGTCTGGAGAAGGGCAACAAAGCTGCTGAAGGGTCTGGAGCACGTGTCTTATGAGGAGCGGCTGAGGGAACTGGGGTTGTTTAGCCTGGAGAAGAGGAGGCTGAGGGGAGACCTCATCGCGCTCTACAACTACCTGAAAGGAGGTTGTAGCGAGGTGGGTGTTGGTCTCTTCTGCCAAGTAACTAGCGATAGGACGAGAGGAAATGGCCTCAAGTTGCGCCAAGGGAGCTTTAGATTGGACATTAGGAAAAATTTCTTTACTGAAAGAGTGGTCAAGCCTTGGAACAGTCTGCCCAGGGAAGTGGTTGAGTCACCATCCCTGGAAGTATTTAAAAGACGTGTAGATGAGGTGCTTAGGGACATGGTTTAGTGGGCATGGTGGTGTTGGGTTGACGGTTCGACGCGATGATCTTAGAGGTCTTTTCCAACCTTAATGATTCTATTCTATTCTGTTCTATTCTATTTTAAAGTTGGTTGAACTGTAAACTCAGTGAAACTAAGGAGAGAGGGGAGAGAAGCATGCTCACACCCTTTTCTACTCTATCACATGACAGGATATGGAATGACCTCCTGGATTTTAGGACTGAGTCTGAGGGAATAAAAATTACATATCTACTTTTAAGCATAAATCTTAGGCTTAACCCAAAATTAAATTCCATAAAGCTATAAAATCGATATGGATGCAAAACAGCATACTCAAACTTATTACGTTAAGATAATTTATTTAGGTTGACTTCTTTCCTTTAGTGTTCCTTCTATATAAAATCTGCTGATTTTATATTCCTTATAAGCCCAGAGGTGTCGTCTTAATGGACATATTGTTTCATTAAGGAATGTAGATTTGTTTTTTCTCATTTTAATATGCAAGCTTGTCCATCAAGCATATTTTTATTATGCAGGGTGCAGAATATTTGACTTACAGGCATTTCAATAACTTATGTGTGATAATAAATTTTTGTTTAGTTACAAAATGTAATAACCACTGTCAGTGTAAGAACCTGACACTTCACACTGGATATCATACTGCTTCTAAATGAAGATTTATTATTACGTGTAATTAAGAAAGCAAATAAAAACACAGTCTTTCTTTTTCTGATGTATGCTACAGTAGGCTTGAAAGTCTTAAGTTTCCCAAGGACAAATGTTGGTGCAAAAGATCAAAAACACCACTGCTAACTACAGGATTATGTATTATTTATTGGATGTTTTTTGCTCACTGACACTCACTCCGCAGTGATTATGAGTACCTTGATATTTTACAGACAATGCAGTACAATTTGCTTTATTGAACTGAATAAGATTGACGGGGGCATGACTCTTCCACCTGTACATAAATCAATGAATTTAAAGACTTTTAAAATCTTGTAAGAAGGCCAGAGTTTTTCATGCTAAGCTCCCATTTTGCAGGTGAATGACCATGGACAGTATAGTATGACAGAGTGTATTGGGTTTATGTGGCAAGGTTTTGGTAGCGAGGGGGGCTGCAGGGGTGGCTTCCGTGAGAAGATGACAGAAGCTTCCCCCATGTCTGACAAAGCCAGTTCCAGCTGGCTCCAAGACAGACCCACCGCTGGCCAAAGCTGAGCCAATCAGCGACGGTGGTAGCACCTCTGTGACAACATATTTAAGAAGGGGAAAAAAATGCTGCGCAACAGCAGCCGGGAGAGAGGAGTGAGAATATGTGAGAGAAACAACTCTGCAGGCCCCAAGGTCAGAGAAGAAGGAGGGGGAGGAGGTGCTCCAGGCCCCGGAGCAGAGATTCCCCTGCAGCCCGTGGTGAAGACCATGGTGAGTCAGGCTGTCCCCCTGCAGCCCATGGAGGTCCACGGTGGAGCAGATATCCACCTGCAGCCCATGGAGGACCCCACATTGGAGCAGGTGGATGTGCCCCGAAGGAGGCTATCACCCTGTGGAGATCCCGCACTGGAGCAGGCTCCTTGCAGGACCTGTGACCCCATGGAGAGAGGAGCCCATGCTGGAGCAGGTTTTCTGGCAGGACCTGTGACCCCGTGGGGGACCCATGCTGGAGCAATCTGTTCCTGAAGGAGTGCAGCCCGTGGAAAGGACCCACATTGGAGCAGTTTGTGAAGAACTGCAGCCCATGGGAAGGACCCATGTTGGAGAAGTTTGTGGAGGACTGTCTCTTGTGGGAGGGACCCCATGCTGGAGCAGGGGAAGAGTGTGAGGAAGAAGGAGCGGCAGAGACAACGTGTGATGAACTGACCGCAACCCCCATTCCCTGTCCCCCTGTGCTGCTCGGGGGGAGGAGGTAGAGAAAATTGGGAGTGAAGTTGAGCCTGGAAAGAAGGGAGGGGTGGGGGGAAGGTGTTTTAAGATTTGGTTTGTATTTTCTCATTACCCTACTCTGATTTGATTGGTAATAAATTAAATTAATTTTCCCCGAGTCAAGTCTGTTTTGCCCGTGACAGTAATTGGTGAGTGATCTTTCCCCATCCTTATCTCGACCCATGAGCCTTTTGTCATATTTTCTCTCCCCTGTCCAGCTGAGGAGCTGGAGTGATAGAGTGGCTTGGTGGGCACCTGGCAGCTAGCCAAGGTCAACCCACCACACAGAGTAACTCATGTTGGAAGAGACCTCTGGAGGCCACCAGGTGCAATATCCTGCTCAAAGCACGGCCAGGTAGCAGGTTGCTCAGGGCTGTGTGGAGCCGGGTTTTGATTGTCTTCAAGCAGGGAGACTCCACACACTCTCTCCTCTTCCATATACTGTCAGAGTACATATTTTTTCCTCACATCTAGTTGGAGTTTCCTTCTTTCTATCTTGTGCTTGTTGTGTCTCATCCTATCCTGGTGCACCTCTGAGAAAAGTCTGACTCCATCTCCTCTGCACCCTCTCTTTCAGTAGCTACAGGTAGCAATGCGGTGTCCCCTTAACCTTCTCTTCTTAATGCTGAATAAACACAGTTCCCTCAGCCTTATTGCATATGTCATGTTTTCCAGTCTTGGCCCACAGCTGGACTTGCTCCTGTATGTCATTGTCATTTTTATACTGGGGAGCCCAAAACTTGATATCCAGAATTGCGGATCTCTGGTGCAGAGAGAGTTAAATAAAAATCTGAATTTCAATAGCAGTTTAAAAATCTGTTAGGTCATGCAGAGAGGAAATTAGAAAGGCAAAAGCCCAGCTAGAACTCAACCTGGCCACTGTCGTGAGAGACAACAAAAAAGGCTTTTACAAGTATATTAATGACAAAAGGAGAGCCAAGGAGAATCTCCATCCTCTATTGGATGCGGGGGGGGAACGTTGCCACCAAGGATGAGGATAAGGCTGAGGTACTTAACGCCTTCTTTGCCTCAGTCTTTAATAGTCAGAGCAGTTATCCTCAGGGTACTCAGCCTCCTGAGCTGGAAGACAAGGACTGCGAGCAGGATAAACCCCCCATAATCCAAGAGGAAGAAGTTAACGACCTGCTACGCCACCTGGACGTTCAAAAGTCTATGGGGCCGGATGGGATCCACCCGAGGGTACTGAGGGAGCTGGCGGAGGAGCTTGCCGAGCCGCTCTCCATCATTTACCAGCAGTCCTGGTTAACGGGGGAAGTCCCGGACGACTGGAGGCTTGCCAATGTGACGCCCATCTACAAGAAGGGCCGGAAGGAGGATCCGGGGAACTACAGGCCGGTCAGCCTGACCTCGGTGCCGGGGAAGATCATGGAGCGGTTTGTTTTGAGGGCGCTCACGAGCCATGTGGGGGACAAGCAGGGGATCAGGCCCAGCCAGCACGGGTTCATGGAAGGCAGGTCCTGCTTGACCAACCTGATCTCCTTGTATGACCAGGTGACCCGCCTCGTGGATGAGGGAAAGGCTGTGGATGTGGTCTACCTGGACTTCAGTAAAGCCTTTGACACTGTCTCCCACAGCATTCTCCTAGAGAAGCTGGCGGCTCACGGCCTAGACGGGTACACTCTTCGCTGGGTAAAAAACTGGCTGGACGGCCGAGCCCAGAGAGTTGTGGTCAACGGAGTTAAATCCAGTTGGCGGCCGGTCACGAGTGGTGTTCCCCAGGGCTCAGTTTTGGGGCCAGTCCTGTTCAATATCTTTATCAATGATCTGGATGAAGGGATCGAGTGCTCCCTCAGTAAGTTTGCAGATGACACCAAGCTGGGTGGGAGTGTTGATCTGCTGGAGGGTAGGAAGGCTCTGCAGAGGGACCTGGACAGGCTGGATCGATGGGCCGAGGCCAACTGTATGAGGTTCAACAAGGCGAAGTGCCGGGTCCTGCACTTGGGCCACAAGAATCCCAGGCAACGCTACAGGCTTGGGGAAGAGTGGCTGGAAAGCTTCACAGAGGAAAAGGACCTGGGGGTGCTGATTGACAGCCGTCTGAACATGAGCCGGCAGTGTGCCCAGGTGGCCAAGAAGGCCAACGGCATCCTGGCCTGTATCAGAAATAGTGTGGCCAGCAGGAGTAGGGAAATGATCGTGCCCCTGTACTCGGCACTGGTGCTGGAGCTTTTCCAGAGGAGGGCAACAAAGCTGGTGAAGGCCCTGGAGCACAAGTCTTATGAGGAGTGGCTGAGGGAACTGGGGTTGTTTAGCCTGGAGAAGAGGAGGCTGAGGGGAGACCTCATCGCGCTCTACGACTACCTGAAAGGAGGTTGTAGCGAGGTGGGTGTTGGTCTCTTCTGCCAAGTAAACAAGCGATAGGACGAGAGGAAATGGCCTCAAGTTGCGCCAAGGGAGGTTTAGATTGGACATTAGGAGAAAATTCTTTACTGAAAGAGTGGTCAGGCCTTGGAACAGGCTGCCCAGGGAAGTGGTTGAGTCACCGACCCTGGAAGTATTTAAAAGACGTGTAGATGAGGCGCTTAGGGACATGGTGTAGTGGGCATGGTGTGTTGGGTTGACGGTTGGACACGATGATCTTAGAGGTCTTTTCCAACCTTAATGATTCTATGATTCTATGATTCTATGATTCTATATTGAAATATATTGAAAATGATTTTGTCTAGCACTAAAAGAAATATTTTTTGAAACTCAGTGTGTGGGATGAAAAAGCTATTTTTATATTAATCTGTCACACACTTAGGCTTTTGGACATTAAACTTAGGAAAGCATCTTCTAAATTTTAAAAATACAGAAACATTGAGACACTAAGATCACCTAGCTCGCATAAGTTAAGCTAAAGTAGCTGGAAATTCCTATGCCATTCCTAAAGTAAAATTTTCTTTTTGCACTCAATGAGCAGAAAGCCAATTAATCCTAAAGGTATTTATCGTGGTTTAACCCCAGCTGTCCACTGAGCACCACGCAGCCGCTCACTCACTCCCCCACAATGGGATGGGGGAGAGAATCAGAACGGTAAAAGTGAGAAAACTCATGGGCTGAGATAAAGACAGTTTAATAGGGAAAGCAAAAGCCACGCACGCAAGCAAAGCAAAACGAGGAATTAATTCACTACTTCCCATTGGCAGGCAGGTGTTCAGCCATCTCCAGGAAAGCAGGGCTCCATCACGCGTAATGGTTACTTGGGAAGACAAATGCCATCACTCCGAACGTCCCCCATCCTTCTTCTTCGCCCAGCCTTATATGCTGAGCATGACGTCATATGGTATGGAATAGCCCATTGGCCAGCTGGGCCAGCTGTCCCGGCCACGCTCCCTCCCAGACCCCCACGCACCTGGCAGGGCACAGGAAGATGAAAAGTCCTTGACTAGAGTAAACATTACTTAGCAACATCTAAAACATCAGTGTGTTATCAACATTATTCTCATACTACATCCAAAACACAGCACTATACCAATTAATAGGAAGAAAATCAACTCCATCCCAGCCAAAACCAGGAAGCAAGCCACTTCCATCTTTGTAGCACAAAACTGTCTGAAATTTAAAATAAATTAAGAAAGGGAAAATGGCAAAGTGTCCCTTTGATGTTATTTGATGTTACTCAGTAGACATTCAGAAATATATTTTGATTGACTTATTTTCCTTGTATTTTCCTCACCTCTGGTTTCAGTATCATTGTTCTGTGGTAATCCACTAGTTCTAATCATTTAAACATGACCTGTACTAAGTCACTCGTTAAAAGGTAAAGTTGTCGTAAAATTTTGCATTAACAGATATCCTGTGTTTCCCACAAAATATGCAAACTCAGCTGTGGAAAGGGGATGCAATGAAATTTAGTGAAAGGGATGCCCCATACTGCAAAACAGACCTGTACCAAAAACCATGTGGGATCAGGCTTTCTCAGGAAATCTCTGCTACTAACTTACAAGCCAGAAAAATACCAGGGTGAATGTATACAGAGAAGAGTTATTTGCATGCCAGCACTGGGTTATAGTGAAGCCTGCAAAAAACAGAGCAAACTACTTGAGACTTTTAAAAAAAAAAAATCTGCTGAAATCTCAGAGGAAGTGTTTATTGACTGTTGTTTGTTTGAACAGATTCAATATCCCCACCTTCAAGCCAGAGACCTTTTTTCTGAAGAGGCAGATACCTATTGCCAGCCCAGTTGTGGCGACCTTACTCTTCATGTTTGGGGAAAGAAATATTAATGCTTTCAAAGAGTTTTCTATTGAATATTTTATGGAATAGAATAGAATGGAATAGAATAGAATAGAATAGAATAGAAGAGAACAGAACAGAACAGAATAGTTCAGCTGGAAGAGACCTACAATGATCATCTAGTCCAACTGCCTGACCACTTCAGGGCTGACCAAAAGCTAAAGCATGTTAGTAAGGGCATTGTCCAAATGCCTCTTAAACACTGACAGGCTTGGGGCATCGACCACCTCTCTAGGAAGCCTGTTCCAGTGCTTGACCACCCACTCGGTAAAGAAATGCTTCCTAATGTCAAGTCTGAACCTCCCCTGGCGCAGCTTTGAACCATTCCCACGCGTCCTGTCACTGGATACCAGGCAGAAGAGATCAGCACCTCCCTCTCCACTTCCCCTCCTCAGGAAGCTGCAGAGACCAATGAGGTCGCCCCTCAGCCTCCTTTTCTCCAAACTAGACAAACCCAGAGTCCTTAGCCGCTCCTCATAGGACATGCCTTCCAGCCCTTTCACCAGCTTTGTTGCCCTCCTCTGGATGCATTCAAGTACCTTAACATCCTTCTTCAATTGTGGGGCCCAGAACTGCACACAGTACTCAAGGTGAGGCCGCACCAACACTGAATACAGAGGGATAATCACCTCTCTTGACTGGCTGGTTATGCTGTGTTTGATGCACCCCAGGATGTGGTTTGCCCTCTTGGCTGCCAGGGCACACTGCTGACTCCTATTGAGCCTGCTGTCAGCCAGCACCCCCAGATCCCTTTCTGCAGGGCTGCTCTCCAGCCACTCCTCTCCCAGTTTATAACTGTGCCTGGCATTACTCCGTCCCAGGTGCAGAATCCGGCATTTGGACTTGTTAAATTTCATGCCATTAATCGTTGCCCAATACTCCAGTCTTTCTAGATCCCTCTGCAAGGCCTCTTGTCCCTTGAGAGAGTCAACAGCACCTCCCAGTTTGGTATCATCAGCAAACTTGCTAAGGGTGCATTCAACTCCTGCATCCAGATCATTGATAAAAATATTGAACAGAACTGGCCCTAAGATTGAGCCCTGAGGAACACCGCTGGTGACCGGTCGCCAGCCAGATGTAGCCCCATTCACTACAACCCTTTGAGCTCTGCCCTTCAGCCAGTTCTTCACCCAGCACACCGTGTACCTGCTCATCTCACAGTTGGACAACTTGTTCAGAAGGATGCTGTGAGGGACAGTATCAAAAGCCTTACTAAAATCCAGAAAAACCACATCCACTGTCTTCCCTTCATCCACTAGGCGGGTGACCTTATCATAGAAAGATATCAGATTAGTTAAACAGGACTTTCCCTTTGTGAACCCATGTTGACTGTGCCTGAGGATTGCATTGTCCTTGAAATGCCTTTCAATAGCACCCAGTATAATCTTCTCCATAATTTGTCCAGGTACTGAGGTTAGACTAACAGGTCTGTAGTTTCCTGGGTCTTCCTTCACGCCCTTCTTGTAAATTGGAATAGCATTGGCTAGCTTCCAGACAGCGGGGACCTCCCCAGACTCCCAAGACCTTTGGTAGATGATCGAGAGGGGTCCTGCCATAACATCCGCTAGCTCCTTCAGTACTCTGGGATGAATCCCATCAGGCCCCATGGACTTGTGAACATTCAGCTGATACAGCTGGTCCCTTACAATTTCAGTGTCCACAAATGGAGAGTCACTGTTCCCACACTCGTGGCCCTCCAACTCAGGGGACCGGGCAGCCCAAGGTCTATCAGTATTCTTAAAGACTGAGGCAAAAAAAGCATTGAATGCCTCCGCTTTTTCTTTATCCCTATTTGTCAGGTGACCATCTTCAACAAGTATCGGTCCAATGTTTTCTTTAGACATCCTCTTGGTAATAAACATACTTTAAAAAGCCCTTCTTGTTGTCTGAAGCAACACTGGCCAGTTTCAACTCTAAGTGAGCTTTGGCCTTTCATGTCTTCTCCCTGCATATACGAACCACGGCTCTGTAGTCTTCCTGCGAAGCCTGACCTTGCTTCCAGAGATCAATGCAATTTCTTTTTTCTCTTGAGCTCCATGAGGAGTTCCCTGTTCAGCTGAGCTGGTCTTCTGCCCTGCTTGCTTGCCTTGTGACACAATGGATTGCCTGCTCCTGTGCTTCTAAAAGGTACTTCTTAAAAACTGACCAGCACTCGTGGACTCCTAAGCCCTCAAAAGCAGATTCCCAGGGGACACTGCTAAGTAGCCCCCTGAATAGCTTAAAGTTTGCTCTCTTGAAATCCAGGGTAGCAACTCTGCTGTCCTTTTTTCTCATTACACTGAAAATTTTAAACTCAACCATTTCCTGATCACTGTGGCCAAGACAGCCACCTACCATCACATCTCCCACGAGTCCTTCTCTATTCACAAATAGCAAGTCTAGGAGGGCATCTTTCCTAGTTGGCTCACTGAATGCTTGTGACAAGAAGTTATATCCTATAAACTTCAAGAATTTCACAGCAGTATGATATTCCCAGTTGATGTCTGGGAAGTTGAAATCTCCCATAAGGACAAGGGCTACCGAGCCAGAGATTTCTCCTAATTGCCTGTAGAATAACTCATCAGTGCTTACATCCTGGCTGGGTGATTGGTAGTAGACACCCACTACAACATCTGCTTTGTTTTCCATCCCCCTAATCCTCACCCAGAGGCTCTCAACCACATCATCCCTAACTGTAAGGGCTGTACAATCAAACATCTCCCTTACATATAGCATGACACCTCCACCTCGCCTGCCCTGCCTATCCCTCCTGAACAGCCTGTAGCCCTCCATCCCAGCACTGCAATCGTGGGACTCATTCCACCAAGTCTCACTAATATCAATGATATCATAGTTCTGGGAACTAACCAACGCTTCCAGTTCATCCTGTTTGTTTCTCATACTGCGTGCATTGGTGTACAAGCATTTCAGATACGCTCCTGAGCCCTCCGTGCTCCCAGGAGCAGTGTCAATGTTCCCACTAGCATTGCCACCCTCAGGTGATGCCACGCCAACCCTTGGCTTACCTACTGCAATTCCTGTTGGTATCCCCTTCCCCCTAAATTTTAAAGGTTTAGGAAGAGTGCCACTAATGCAGAAGTGATTTGGCTTTTTTCTTTTTTTTTTTTAATGTTTTAGAAGATCAGCAAAGGCTTTCATTTTTCTTTCCATGAGCCCCTGCAACTCACTACACCAAAGACGTATGATCAGTAGGAAAAGAATAAAAGCCTCCACTAGTTAAACTTTATACCAAAAACCAGTTTTTGTTTCCTTTCTGAAAAGGAAATCAGAAAAAAACCCTGCTGAGCTTTGTACAACTTGATGGATATATTACCTTCAAAGGGAAGATAAAAGATTACTGATAACAGATAGCAAACAGCTGCATCTGTACATTGCTGGGATTTTAGATGTGACCATAAGGTTTAAGTCCACTCAGATTTGCTGCAATTGTTGAAGGACTAAACTCAATAGCATGTTGCCAAATATATCTCTTTTAATGATAGTAGTAGAAGATATATAATTTATCTGCCATTCTTACTCCCTTTTTCATGTAACAATACATCAAATATTTCATATTTTATGAGTTGCATTTCCTAAAACAGTGATAGGTATTTATAGGATTTAAGTAGGAATCCACTACCTAAATTTTGTATGCTTTAGAAATCGTGGCCTAGAACATCTCTTGGCTTGCTGGTGGTCTGCACTTAATCTACATCAATAAAATGCTTATGTGATTTGCATAGGTCCATTGCTGTCTGGGAGAGGAAAGGTAATTGCAGTACTTTGAATGGAAACATGGGCAAGTAGTTCTCCAGAGGGATATTATCCAGTTCGAGCCCTGCAACGAAGACAAGAGAAATATCCCTTCCTTTCTTCCATTTTTGAGCTAAGGCAACAAACATAGTTAAGTATAGAAACATCATGAAAAACGCCACCTAATTCTCATTTACCATTTGTTTCAATTTCCATATTCCTTTCAGTTTGTTATCTTTCAGTCTTTCCCTTTATTCTTGCTTTCTAGTGCAATGTTCTCATCTTCTGTCTTTAGATTCTTCTTCCTCCCATTTTCATGCTTTCTTACATGCTGTCCCTTTTTTGTCCTTCTCTTTTGTCATGCTTCATTTCCATACCTTGCTTCTTGTTGCATGGCTTGAGAGTTTCTCCTTAATTTTCAGCTGTGCTCCATAATCAACAGCAATCCATTTCCTTGGACTCTTTTCCTTACCTTTGTCCCAAGCCTCAGTATGGTTTGCCTTTTTGCAGTTCCCCTAGTGTAATTTGTACACAGAGCAATCATATTATCTCAGAGCTTCCTTTTCTGTTACCCCTTAGGGTACGTAGGAAGGCTCCAAGCACATCATAGAAAGGATGTGCTTTCACATGAGCTTGTGCGATCTCAAACCTATAAATCTGGCAGCAGTTCTAAACTCAACTTAATTTTTTCTGGAGATCAAGCTGACTTTTGGCATTATGGGCTTCAGGCCACTTTTAGCGTCAGTTCTATCTATTACACAGGGCTTAGTTGCTTCTTTCAGCTGATACAGCCACCGGTGTAGGTAAAAGGAGGCAGTCAGTTGTACAGATTGACAGCCAAATATGAAGAAAACCACTGCCAAGAATAAATCGTTATGAGCATTATCTGCAGTAGACATTAAGATCATGGAGAAGCAATAATAACTCATTACGAGAAATTTGGGCAAGTCATGGCAATGACTACTGGTCCAGTGTGGCTGCATTTGAAAGCCTAGAGACAGAGGATTCATGCTTTCCTGTACAACGAGGAACGCTTTGCATAGCTGCAAGTAGACTCAAAGCTGCAAATTCCAGAGCTCTGTTTGGATGGAATTTCCCTGATGGTTCAGATTGCAGAAAAGTGGTCCAGGTGTGCTACTAGACAGCAGGTTTCAGGAGGGCAACGAATGGCTCAAAGAGGCAATACCAAAGACCTTGGTAATTTTCAAAAGTGACATTTGACCCTACGCAGAGGGCAAGTATGAGTCCTGCATATCTCTAACATCCCTTGTAAATTTTGAGGTACTTAATTGGGTCTTCTGCTTTCTGTAGCGTTCTGAATTTTAGTCAGCATGAATATGGTTCAAAAAGATACCAAGAAAGTCCTTATAACGATATCCCCAACCCTCCATTTATTGCTTTACAAACATAGCCAATATTATCCTAGCACTGTGTACTGGTTTTGGCTGGGATAGAGTTAAATTTCTTCACAGTAGCTGGTATGGGGCTATGTTTTGGATTTGTGTGGAAAACAGTGTTGATAATACAGGCATGTTTTAGTTACTGCTGAGCAGTGCTTACACAGAGTCAAGGCCTTTTCTGCTTCTCACACCACCCCACCAGTGAGTAGGCTGGGGGTGCACAAGAAGTTGGGAGGGGACACAGCCGGGACAGCTGACCCCAACTGACCAAAGGGATATTCCATACCATATGATGTCATGCTCAGCAATAAAAGCTGGGCGGAAGAAGGAAGGGGGGACGTTCAGAGCTATGGCGTTTGTCTTCCCAAGTAACCGTGACGCGTGATGGAGCCCTGCTTTCCTGGAGATGGCTCTAAACACCTGCCTGCCAATGGGCAGTAGTGGATTAATTCCTTATTTTGCTTTGCTTGCGCATGCAGCTTTTTCTTTACCTATTAAACTGTCTTTATCTCAACCCATGAGTTTTCTCACTTTTACCCTTCCGATTCTCTCCCCCATCCAACTGGGGGGGAGTGAGTGGCTGTGTCACCGAAATCGGGAAGGAACCTCGTAACACCAATGTAGTGTTAAAAGGCAGGCATTCTTTATTAGCAGCGCTGGGGACACGGGGGATCGCTCCACCACAGCGTGTCCGATTTGTTGCACCTTTTACCATAAATTTATACAACAAAATCATAAATATACATAGCATTACATCATTTACTAATACATATGCATGGCTAGTCTTCGCTTCGCATTAAAATGAGCTCTCCTCCCATTTGCGCCTGCGCACTGTTGCTTGGTGGTGGTCGTCAGGGGTCTTGGAGATGAAGGCCAGTGACTCCTCTTCGTCACCGTTGGCTGACCTCTTCACTCTGCGCAGACTCAGTGGCTCTTTGGCTTCTATCCGATCTAGGTGATTTGCTTCAACTGGTTTCTTCTAAGCATCAGTTGCTCCTCACAATAGTACATCAAACCACCTCTTAATTTTAACGATGATTTAGTATACTATTGTAGAAAGCAACCGGCAATTTCTTTGTGTCCTTAAGTTTATCTGTACATCAAGATCTGTACTATTACCATATCAGGACACTCTGAATCTATGATAATCATCTTTTCAACATCTACTCCTAGCAACTAGTGATTTCTTTTGATCATTAGTTTGATTGGATTTTAACCCAATCATGGTCTAGGGCTATACAGAGGATTTCATAGCATAGCGGCACTGCTTGGTAACTGTGTGATAACATTTCCCCCCTTTGGAAGTCTTGAAATTTTATTTAGTTTCAATACTTCCACAATATTAACTATTTACAAAGGCAGGATTCGTGTTTGCTAGATTGTAATTGTCACCACTATTTCCTACTAGTGCGAGAGTGATCTTTCGATCAACGGCAGCTTTCCTTGTGAACTCTCTTTTCAAACAATAATAGATAAGCAATATCACTAGGGAAATAATTAACAAACACAATACAGTACTAATTAAAGATTTTACCCAGGAACTTAGGTTCCATCCCAGTCCACTAAAGATTTTGTCAAACCAATTTTCTTGCATGTCTGTTTGAATTTCTTGAGTGTTCTTTTCTATTTGTCCTAACAAATCCAAATCATGTTCTACATCTTGTGTAACATTTGGGATATGTATGCAACAATGATCAATTCTATCTTTCAAATATCCACAAACTCCATGTTCTTTTAACAGAAGCATATCTAGAGCCATTCTATTTTGCAAAGTCATTTTTGAGGTGGCTTGGAGTTGTAAATTTAATTGTTTAAACCCTTTTCTTGTCACATTAGCTAATTTTTCTACTTGCCCTGTTAATTTATATAACCAAGCCCTATTCCTATACGTTGATAGGGGAGCTAACAAGGACTCTAAGGCCCAGCCAATTTTCACTCCTACTGAGGGTTCATTCCACCTTTCTTCCTCAACTTGTGACCTCTTTGCACGAACCAATCTTAAATTTTCAAGAGCACCTTTAAAAGGAGCCTTTTTCCAAATTGGGCATAATGTTGGCATTCCTAAAGTAATTTGCCTCACCTTTTTATCCATGGATAAATGGGTGGTCCAGGTTCCATCACTCATTGCCCAAACTAAATGTCCTGGACTTTGAATAGTGGATTTCTTGCAACTAAAAACTGCATCTCTTTCAAGCTTATATGGATCATTGAGAATCAAATCATTTTTAAGACCTCTACACCAACACCCATATTTCAATGCAGCTGCCAAAGGGGGAATATTTTGAATTGTTTTGTCTATTGTACTACAATTATATATTTTTTTACAACTCCACCAAGATACTATATTTTCCTTTTCTCGGGAAGCGGCTTCTTTATCATTAATAACTGATAGAGCTTGAAAAACTGTTCCATCCCAAGTAAAACACCAAGATATATTAGAGATATATTGAAATTGAGACAGAATTGTCATTGACCATACGGAATCCCATACAACTTTTCCTTGAGCGGTCTGGTTGGTTTGTCTACAATCCCATTCCATATCTATTTGGCTAACATTTTTCTTAAAATGTTTTGCATAGGTACAATAACCTCCTTTTTGTAAACGATCAGGGTCAAATAGCCAGGAGGACTGTTCATTTCTTCCTTTAGTTTTACAGTCTTCCTGACTCTGTACCCATTCTCTTACAGGTTTCCAAGTTGGTTGTTCTTTCCATTTTTGTTTTGGACGTTGCTCACAATGAAGCTCATCTTTATTCAAATTTGTCGTTAAAATTCCCCATGGAATCGACTCACCTACTGCTCTCGGAATTGGGAGGCATGCCGTTATTTGGGTGACATTTTGCAATTTAGCAAACTCCTTTATCAATCCTATCATTAGATTTTCTTCCGGAGTCCTTTTGGGAATGTGTATCAATTGCTCTGATGAATCTTCAATTTCTGTTTTGTTCATTTGATTTCCTTCTTCTCCAAATAAAGTTCCCACCAATATTAATTGCCAGATTAACATACATTTTCTTACAATCAGACACATTTTAGAGTCAATTTTGCAGTTTCTGGATCCCTATTAATAATTTTCCACGACGGGGCCTTCTTTACTCGAGTGTAATGTATCCACGGCTCCACTCCTTCTACTTTGATTGCAGTGTAAGTTGTTAACAGTACCTGGAAGGGTCCCTTCCACTTCTCCTGCAGTGGTTCAGAGTTCCAGGTTCTTACATATACAAGATCACCTGGCTGATACTGATGTACAGGCGTATCCAAGGCAAGTGATCTAGTCAATACCACATATCTTCGGAGTGCTCCAAGGACTTTCCCTAAAGAAATCAAATATCTTTTCAAATCGGTTTCCCCAGTTACCTTCATATCCCCTGGGATTAAAGGAATTTGGTATGCCTTACCATACAAAATTTCATATGGACTTACACCGTCTTTTGATCTTGGTTGAATTCTAATTCTTAAAAGAGCCAACGGTAAAGCCTGTGGCCACCTCAAAGATGTTTCCTGGCAAATTTTACTTATCTGTCTTTTCAATGTTTGATTCATTCTCTCTATTTTTCCACTTGACTGCGGTCTCCAGGGGGTATGTAGGTCCCACTTGATGCCTAAAATTTTGCTAATTTGCTGGACCATTTCTGCCACGAAATGCGGTCCCCTATCAGAAGACATTCCTATCGGTACTCCAAATCTAGGTATTATTTCTTTCAATAATATTTTGACTACCTCTTTGGCTTTGTTGGTGCGGCAAGGAAAGGCCTCCGGCCATCCAGAAAATGTGTCAATCAACACTAACAAATATCTACACCCATTTTGCCTGGGTAACTCAGAAAAATCAATTTGCCAATAATCTCCAGGAGAATTTCCTTGCTTTATTACTCCTAACGGTGGCTTCTTTTGGTTCAAAGGATTATTCTTATGACAAATTAGACACTTAGCTACTATCGATTTAACTATTCCTGTCATTCCCACGCAAACTGCAAATGTTTTCAAATTAGATATCATTGCATCTATTCCCCAATGTGTCTGCTCATGCTTTTCTCTTGCAAGTTCTATCATAACCTGCGGGGTCACTATTACTTGTTTTTCCGGTGTTACTCACCATCCTTCGGCATTTTGGGATGCCTTTAATTGCTCTGCCAATTGGTTATCCAATTTACTATATTTTGGTTTTGAATCAGGGAGTTTTATGTGTTTCACTGGTACTAGTGCAAGGATGCCTTGTTTTGCTGCCTCTTTCGCAGCTTTATCTGCCAATCGATTACCTATGTTTACTACTGTTTGACCAAATTGGTGGGCTTTGCAATGCATTACTGCTACTTCTTTCGGTTTCTGTATGTCTTCTAGAAGTTGGAGAATTTCTTCCTTGTATTTTATAGATGTTCCTTGAGCTGATAACAATCCTCTCTCTTTCCAAATAGCTCCATGAGCATGGATCACACCAAACGCATATTTAGAATCAGTCCAAATGTTTACCCTTTTTCCCTCGGCAATTTGCAGAGCTCGCCTTAATGCAACCAGTTCTGCTTTCTGTGCTGAGGTATTTGTAGGCAACATCCTTGATTCCAGTACCTCGGTGGTGGTGACAACAGCATACCCGGCCATTCGCTTTCCTTCCTGGACAAAGCTGCTTCCATCAGTAAACAGTTCCAAGTCAGGATGTTCCAGTGGTTCATCTCTCAAATCCAATCTACTGGAATAGACTTGTTCAATGGTTAGCAAACAATCATGTTCTAAACTTCCTGCTGGATTCTCTGCTGTTAGAAATATTGCTGGATTGACAATTGGTGTGGTTTTCAATTCCACATCATCTTGTTCCAATAGGACAACCTGGTATTTTAGCATTCTGCTAGGGGACAACCAATGACCCCCCTTTTGCTCTAGAACAGTTATCACCATGTGTGGGGCATATACCACCATCTTCTGTCCCATAGTCAACTTTCGAGCCTCTTGGATCAACAACACTGTTGCTGCTACAGCGCGCAAACATCCCGGCCATCCTTTACTCACATTATCAAGTTGTTTGGAGAAATATCCAACCGGTCTTTTCCAGGATCCCAGTCTTTGTGTCAGCACTCCCAGAGCCAGATGTTGTCTCTCGTGCACAAACAGCTCGAACGGCTTAGTCACATCAGGTAGTCCTAAAGCAGGAGCCATCATCAATGCTTTCTTTAGTTCTTTAAATGACTTTCGGCATTCAGGTGTCCAGGTCAAATACCGATCTTTGGATTCTTTCAAAGCCTCGTATAGTGGCTTTACATATAGTCCATAGTCCACAATCCAAAGTCGGCACCATCCAACCATTCCCAAAAAGGCTCTCAATTCCTTTGGGCTATTGGGTTCAGGGGTCTGACAAATTGCTTCCTTTCTTTCATTCCCCAATTGTCTTTGTCCCTGGGATATTTCAAAACCCAGGTAAATCACAGTTTCTTTTCCTATTTGGGCCTTAGTCTTAGAGACTCTATATCCACCTTGGCCCAGGAAGTTCAATAAACTAATAGTACTCTCGAGGCACTCCTTTTTGTTTTCTGCCGCTATCAAGATGTCATCCACATACTGTAACAATGTGCCTTTCCCTTGATTCTGTCTCTTCCATATTTCCAATTCTTTTGCCAATTGGTTTCCAAATATTGTAGGGCTATTTTTAAACCCTTGTGGAAGTACAGTCCATGTCAATTGTGTCTTCCGTCCTGTGGTAGGGCTTTCCCATTCAAAAGCAAATATGCTTTGGCTTTTTGCATCCAGGGGTATGCAAAAGAAGGCATCCTTTAAATCCAGTACCGTAAACCATTTATGTTCCTCCTTTAGAGAGGTCAATAAAGTATATGGGTTAGCTACAACTGGATGCATATCTTGCACTATTTGATTTATAGCTCTCAGATCTTGGACTAATCGATATTCTTTTCCTCCAGATTTCTTTACTGGCAATATGGGAGTGTTATATTCTGATTCACATTCTACCAAGAGCCCATATTCTAAAAATTTTGTAATCAATTCTTCTAATCCTTTCCGAGCCTCCCACTTAATGGGGTATTGTTTTTGTCTTACCGGCTTGGCTCCAGGTTTCAGGTTTACTTTTACCGGTTCTGCCAACTTAGATCGTCCTGGTTTTCCACTCGCCCAAACCAATGGAATTACTGCATTTTCCACTTCTTCTGGAATTTGTTCTTCCTTGGGGAAATCCTGCAACATAAACGCCTTTGCCTCTATAATTTTTGATTCCGGTACTAACAATTTAATTTCCCCATCTCTAAAAGTTATCTGTGCATTTAACTTACTCAACAAATCTCGCCCTAATAAGGGCAATGGGCATTCTGGCATATATAAAAACTGATGAGTTACCCACCGCTTTCCCAATTTAAACTTTAATGGTTCTAAAAAGGGTCGGTTCTCTCTTTGCCCTGTCGCACCAACAACATTAACTGATTTACTACTAAGTCCCCCCTTACACATATTTAGTACTGAATAGGTAGCTCCTGTATCTACTAAAAATTCTATTTCTTCATCCCCTAGCCTTAACATTACCAGAGGTTCAGCTAGGGTTGATTCCTCCGGTCCCCTTCATAAATCTTCGTCCAAGGTCATCAATTTAACTGCTTGAAGAGTTGGATCTAACTCTCTAATTTTGGGGCATTCTCTCTTCCAGTGTCCATACTCCTTGCACGCGGCACATTGATCTTCCGCCAATCGGAGGTTTACCCTTTCTCTATCTCCAACATTCATTCCACGTCCTCTTCCTCTACCTCTACCCCTCCTATTATTTCCAGCTAGAACAGCCAGCAGTTTTCCATCCCTTCGTGCATCCCTTCGTGCTTGTCTTAATTCTTTCTCTTTTTCTCTATTATTATACACAGTCCATGCAATTTCAAGCATTTTACCCAAATTCCTAGATTCAGAACCTTCCAATTTCTGAAGTTTCTTCCTAATGTCTGGGGCCGACTGGCCCATAAATATAGAGGCCAATTGCGCTTCTTCATCTGGTTTATCTAAATCTAAATTAGTATATTTTCTAGCAGTCACCTTCAGTCTTTCCATGAAGGCTGAGGGAGACTCATTTGGTTCTTGTCTTACATCATATAATTTTGACCAATTCATTGCCTTGGGCATTGCATGTCTCACACCGTATAAAATCCACCTCTGATATCTATTTAACATTTCTCTGGGCCCTGATTGGTTAGGGTCCCATTCAGGATTCACGGATGGAAAATTCTGTTCCACTGTTCCCTGTAAACCCCCGCTAGCATGTGCCCCTTCTACCTGCTTCCTAGCAGCATTTAATACCATCCCTTTATCAGTATCATCAAGCAAAGTATCCAATATCACTTGTAAGTCACTCCAATCTGGATCCTGGGTTCTAATTATTGTTTCGATCACTTTAGCCACTCTTTCAGGATCCTCTCGATAAGTACCCGCAAGCTCTTTCCATGATCTCAATTCAGTGATAGAAAATGGAACTTTAACCAAAACCGGTCCTTCATTTCCTACTGCTTCTCGAAGAGGAGCTTGGAGGGAAGTAAGTCTTACTTCTCCTTGTTTTCCCCGTGTTCTTCCCGAAATTGGGCTGAATCCCCCTATCCCTCCTTCTACTGGAGGAACAGGGAGTTCATCATCTTCTAAATCCTGATCTTCCCCTCCCCTCCTTCGGCGGGGAGCGATCATTAATTCAATGTCTTCTCCCTCAGTTCCATTTTCTATCCTTTTCTTTTTACCACTTTTGTTTGATCCCTTCTTACTTTCCTCATCACTCAATACCATCATAGAATGATATGATCGCATTCCACATCGTTTCTGCCACTCCGGATGGTTTCGCAATGCGAAAAACAAATCAACATATGCCATTTCATCCCATTTACCTTCCCTCTTACAAAATAACATCAGTTGTAGGATGGTATTATATTGCAATGTTCCATTCTCTGGCCATTTTTCCCCATCTTCCAATTTATACATGGGCCACCAATTATTACAATATTCAATTAGCTGTTTCCGAGTCAAAGGATCACCCCCCAAATCTTTCCAATGCTTCAAAATACATCCCAAGGGTGTTCTTTGTGGGACCGGTTCCTTGCTCGGAAAAGTACCCATCCTCCAAGGACTAGTTGAGTGTGATTGTGCACTATCACCAGTCACTAGTCAGAGGGACCCCAACCCCTGGTGGAGCTCCCTCTCCGGGGACTTTAACCCCGCGGGGACTCTAACCCCCTCCTTTACCCGGGTCTCTAACCCAACCCTGCGAAGCTTTCACCGCGACTTATGGGCAGGCGTTATTACTAGGTACCTCTCAGCCCAACTCTGCGTAGCTTTCGCCGCGCCTTACGAGCAGACCGCGGGGACTCTACCCCTTTCCTTTTTAGAAAAGAATGCCTTTTTACCTGTTCCAGGGGACTTGCTTTGAATTCTTCGGTCCGGGGATCAGAGGTTCTCCCCGAGAATCCCTCGGTGCCGGCTGGAGGTCCTGTGATCCCACGGATCCGTCGAGATTCACAAGCGGGGTCCCATCTGGGTCGCCAAAACTGTCACCGAAATCGGGAAGGAACCTCGTAACACCAATGTAGTGTTAAAAGGCAGGCATTCTTTATTAGCAGCGCTGGGGACACGGGGGATCGCTCCACCACAGCGTGTCCGATTTGTTGCACCTTTTACCATAAATTTATACAACAAAATCATAAATATACATAGCATTACATCATTTACTAATACATATGCATGGCTAGTCTTCGCTTCGCATTAAAATGAGCTCTCCTCCCATTTGCGCCTGCGCACTGTTGCTTGGTGGTGGTCGTCAGGGGTCTTGGAGATGAAGGCCAGTGACTCCTCTTCGTCACCGTTGGCTGACCTCTTCACTCTGCGCAGACTCAGTGGCTCTTTGGCTTCTATCCGATCTAGGTGATTTGCTTCAACTGGTTTCTTCTAAGCATCAGTTGCTCCTCACAATAGTACATCAAACCACCTCTTAATTTTAACGATGATTTAGTATACTATTGTAGAAAGCAACCGGCAATTTCTTTGTGTCCTTAAGTTTATCTGTACATCAAGATCTGTACTATTACCATATCAGGACACTCTGAATCTATGATAATCATCTTTTCAACATCTACTCCTAGCAACTAGTGATTTCTTTTGATCATTAGTTTGATTGGATTTTAACCCAATCATGGTCTAGGGCTATACAGAGGATTTCATAGCATAGCGGCACTGCTTGGTAACTGTGTGATAACAGCTGTGTGGTGCTTAGTTGCCAGCTGTGATTAAACCACAACACACTGATATTTGACTGTCCCATTTAGGAGAGTGGTCTTTGAAGTGCCACCTAAACTGTGGCCAAAGGTAAACACAAACGAGAGAGATTACTCTGCATGTTGAATAAAATTTGCATTTGATAATTTTGCTGCCATTTCCTGTTGTGTGCATTATACTTTATACTAAAGCTGCAGTGATGTAGTGCCCCGTTTACACAGTGTGCTTCAGAGTATGGACTCCTGCCTTCAGTACTATGATTTCAGCGGTGCATTCAACCTAAACTCATTGGGTGAGAAGGCAGCCTAATTCAGACTATCGTGACTCTCTTTGGACAGTGAATCTGTGATTTTGAATTTTTTTTTAGAACTTTTCCTTGAATGTAATGGTTACTCCAGTTCTTCTTTCCCCTTTTATTTATTTTTTTGCCAGTTACATGGAAAAATATTTCAATCATCTCCTAAATTTTCCACCATTTTTTTTTCTTGACTTTGAGTTCTCTGGTCACTATTCTCTCTGGCACTTCTTTACTAACTGCTTTTATGGCTATGGACTTGGGATAAATTAAATTTGACCTGGTCATACGGGTTATTTCATGATGTTGATAAAACATTTGATAAGCTTCTAGAGACAAATCCAGGGAAAGATGTGGAAGCCTGCAAGTCAGGCAATGTGGCATACAGCTTTTAGCCATTTGATCCCCAGACTGGAGCTCTAAAACCAGAGTTAGACACTTAGGTTCCTGATAAAATTATGAGAAGAGTTAGGCATTTAAGAATCATCTCAGAAATTCATGCTGAATGAGGAGATGATAAATAGGAGACGCTGAACACAGACGTGCCCCTGACCTCCCACCGCCCCTGTGGAGCTTAAGCACTTGGCTCAGATCTCTTCAGTGTATTTGATTTCCTTTTCTTTGTGGTGAGAAGACACAGCAGTGGTGTTCCCTTTTTCATACAGCTGACTTGTTCTTGAAGGGCCCTACAACAAAACCAGCATATGCTGACCCCTGGGACAACACCCCTCATCTTGTTACAGCATATGTGTCTCCTACAGTCCACCTCTATTGTCAGACCTAGGCCTTTTGAAGAAAGGAATGCAAGGTTCATGGAACCAAGGCAGGAGAATTAAAGGAGCATCAATCAGCAGCATAGTCATTAGTGCACTCATTTAATAGCTGGAGTCCTGGATTTTAGTCTTGACTTCCCTTGCTGCTTATACATTTAATGTTAAAGTGAAACTTGGAAATTAAAAGATACCATATCCCTTTCTGGCCCTGTTTCAGCAAATGGTGTGGTAGGTAATCTCCCCCACTTCTATATACAGTCTGTCTGTATTGTAAAGAGGCTCTTATCTTGATCAGTGGAAGAGATGGGTCTGAATCCCCTCAGGTCAAGGAATTGTTTCCTGGATGAATACATTAACCCCTATTCTGTTCTGTAAAGGCTGTAGGCTACTCTACCTCCTCCTGGTGTTCTGGTGCATTTTATACAGAAAGCAGCTAAAGCTATCATTTATGAAGAGTCTGAAAGTCTAGAATTCATCTGGCTTAATATGAACAGTAGATATCAAAGTATGAACTAATTGTCTAAGATCCCTTTACAGTCAATGGAGAGAATTAGGAATTTACAGGGCTTTGTGGACACTAAGGCAGGCAATAAGGCTGATGAACTACATCCTGCAAGTGCTTCATTGGCCACAAATGAAGCTGAGGGTGAATATCTCAGCTGCAGACAACTAAATTGTAGAGCCTATGGCTAGATGAGATAAATCCCATCCAGAGGATCAAGCATGCCTGCTGGATTATGCCCCTGGAGAAGCAAAATTACAGGCCTTTCTGGATTGCTGTAGACCAAAAGTGAAGTACCTAAAAAGCTCTAGGTGGTTGCTGAAGTCAGGAAAATAAGCAGCAGCTGAATCTCATTTTTTAACTGAAACATCTTGAAACAAAGAAGTTCCTGACAAACTCTCTAAGACTCAATTTGGAGTTTTAGAAAGAAGGTATTTTTATTGCAACGTCGGACGCACAGGGGATCGCTCCACCTAGTGTGCGTATGTCCTAGTTTCGGCTGGGATAGGGTTAAATTTCTTCCTAGTGCTGTGTTTTGGATTTAGTATGAGGAGAATGTTGATAACACACTGATGTTTTCAGTTGTTGCTAAGTGCCCTCCTAGTCCAAGGACAGCTCCCATGCCTACTGACTGAGCTAGGTACACAAGATGGGAGGGAACATAATCAGGACAGCCAGCCCAGCTGGCTAATGGGGTATTCCATACCATGTGACGTCATGCTCAGTATATGAAGGGTAGGCGTGATCCAGGAAGTACCGATCGCTACTTGGTTATCGGTCAGTGCGGGTGGTGAGCAATTGCATTGTGCATCACTCATTTTGTAGATATTACCATTATCATTATTATTATTTTCCCTTTTCTGTTCTATTAAACTGTCTTTATCTCAACCCATGAGTTTTTCTCACTCTTACCCTTCTGATTCTCACCCCGTCCCACTGGGGGGGCGGGGGGAGTGAGTGAGCGGCTGCATGGTATTTGGCTGCCTGCCAGGTTAAACGATGACAGTCCTTTTTGGCGCCCAACGTGGGGCTCAAAGGGTTGAGATAACGATAGATCTGACCAAAGCGTGTTAAGGCAAAATTGTTATAAGCATTCATTATATTGATTGGTCACAATGTTGATGTATTGGCTGTCAAAGTTGTGGGGCTGGCTCTCAATGTTGGGTCATGTAATACCTTGCTTGCAGTATGTGTTCCCTTTTGTGCTGTTTATCATTATTCGGAACTGGGCCAAGATTATCATTTTGCTGCTGTTTTATGAGGTGATAAAATCATTGGTCGTAAGTCTAATCTGGTATCTGCACTCGGCACTGCCATCATTTCTGTACCTCGGGAACCACCTCTTAGAAATTATTGGTAATTGCACTTTTTGCTCCTCAGAAAATGAATGTAAGGGGGAGACAGGATGGGACACTTTCTCCCACTTGTTCAGCTTCCCTTCCATATCTTCAGAAACTCCTTTTTCTTCTATCCTCTTCACAAAGATGTCCACAATATTCCCTGAGAATTTTGAATATCCTTGGGATGTTTAAACAAGCGTGTTCCTATTGCTACTATGTCTCCTGAATGTGGTTCAGGCCTTGTTTAGGGTTAAACAACTATTCAGGAATACTGTCCAGAGATCAACCCTCAGGAACAAGAAAAGAGGGAGGGCAAACGGAGGTGCCTTGTCGGGGCAGGCGGAGCGGTGGGTCCCGGGGGCGGCGGGCAGCGGGAGATCAACTCCTGCAACAGACACAGTGGCTACTCAAACCCCCACAACAGGCACTGCGGCTACTCCAACCCCCACGACAACCCCTGTGGCTACTCAAACCCCGGCAACAGTCACCGTAGCTTCTCCAACCCCTGCGACAGGCACTGCAGCTACCCAAACCCCAGCAACAGGCACTACAGCTGAACCAGAGGACCAACCCTTGCTGGTATCTGTTGCCCCTCTACAGAAGAGGAAATCATGGAAGCGGAGGTCAGGACATTTAGAAAGGGATGATGGAAGAGCAGGGCCATCACGAGGAGAGGAGGAGGAAGAACTCATAAATGAGACGGAAACCATCCGATCCCTATCCCTGAGTGAGCTGCGAGATATGCGGAAAGATTTCAGCCGTCGTCCAGGCGAGCATATTTTTACCTGGCTGCTCCAATGCTGGGGTAATGGGGCCAGTAGCCTGGAATTAGAGGGGAAGGAAGCCAAACAGCTGGGATCCCTTGCTAGGGTAGGAGGCATTGACAAAGCAATTGGAAAAGGGACACAGGTCCTCAGCCTCTGGAGGTGACTGCTGTCAGGCGTGAAGGAAAGGTATCCCTTCAAGGAAGATGTTATATATCGCCCAGGCAAATGGACCACTGTGGAGATAGGTATCCAGTACCTGAGAGAATTAGGCATGCTGGAGGTGGTTTATAGTGACCTGGACAATGACCAAATGCCCAAAGATCCAGATGAAGTCCAGTGCATGCAACCCATGTGGCGGAAATTAGTACGGAGCGCACCAGCGTCATATGCCAGTTTGTTGGCAGTACTGTGCTGGAAAGAGGAAGAAGCACCAACGGTGGATGACATAGTTAGCAATCTCTGGGAATATGAAGAAAGTTTCTCCTCCTCCCTTGTCTGGGCTGTGGAGAAACTGTCCCGGGAGGTCCAGCAACTAAAAGACGATAGGTCCTATTCTCCACCTGTATGGTCCAGTATCTGAACCATTAAGAGTCAGCGTTCTTCTGCTCAAGAGAGAGGATATAGAAAGTACACACCACAGGGCACCCTGTGGTTTTACCTGCGAGACCACGGAGAGGACATGAGGCAGTGAGATGGAAAACCTACCTTGACCCTAGAGGCACGTGTACGTGAGTTGCAAGGAAAAACAATCAGACAAGGGGGTTCTCCCAGTAAAAAAGCTGCTCCAGGTGTCAGGAAAAACCTGTCTCACGACGGTCCTGTTTCCAGTGAACAGTTCGCCAGACAGAGTAGAAGGGCTGATCTTACTTTGGATTGTAACGAAGGAATTCTTGACTCATGTTTGCAAGAAGTGAGAAACGGATACTATGACCAGAACTAGAGGGGCCCTGCCTCTGGCCAGGTGGAGGAAAGGGACAACCAGGTTTACTGGACTGTGTGGATTCGATGGCCTGGCACATCAGACCCACAGGAGTATAAGGCTCTCGTAGACACCGGTGCACAGTGTACCCTGATGCCATCAAGCTATAAAGGGGCAGAACCCATTTGTATTTCTGGAGTGACAGGGGGATCCCAAGAGTTAACTGTATTGGAGGCCGAAGTGAGCCTAACCGGGAATGAGTGGCAGAAGCACCCCATTGTGACTGGCCCAGAGGCTCCGTGCATCCTTGGCATAGACTACCTCAGGAGAGGGTATTTCAAGGACCCAAAAGGGTACCGGTGGGCTTTTGGTATAGCTGCCCTGGAGACGGAGGAAATTAAACAGCTGTCCACCTTGCCTGGGCTCTCAGAGGACCCTTCTGTTGTGGGGTTGCTGAGGGTTGAAGAACAGCAGGTACCAATCGCTACCACAGCGGTGCACTGGCGGCAATACCGCACCAACCGAGATTCCCTGATCCCTATCCATGAGCTGATTCATCGACTGGAGAGCCAAGGAGTGATCAGCAAGACTCGCTCACCCTTCAACAGTCCCATATGGCCAGTGCAAAAGTCCAATGGAGAGTGGAGACTAACAGTAGACCACCGTGGCCTGAACGAAGTCACGCCGCCACTGAGTGCTGCCGTGCTGGACATGCTAGAACTCCAATACAAACTGGAGTCAAAGGCAGCCAAGTGGTACGCCACAAATGATATCGCTAATGCGTTCTTCTCAATCCCTTTGGCGGCAGAGTGCAGGCCACAGTTTGCTTTCACTTGGAGGGGCGTCCAGTACACCTGGAACCGACTGCCCCAGGGGTGGAAACACAGCCCTACCATTTGCCATGGACTGATCCAGACTGCACTGGAACAGGGTGAGGCTCCAGAACACCTGCAATACATTGATGACATCATCGTATGGGGCAGCATAGCAGAAGAAGTTTTTGAGAAAGGGGAGAGGATAATTCCAATCCTTCTGAAGGCCGGTTTTGCCATAAAACAAAGTAAGGTCAAGGGACCTGCACAGGAGATCCAGATTTTAGGAATAAAATGGCAAGATGGACGTCATCAGATCCCAATGAATGTGATCAACAAAATAACAGCCATGTCCCCACCAACTAGCAAAAAGGAAACACAAGCTTTCTTAGGCGTTGTGGGCTTTTGGAGAATGCATATTCCAGATTACAGCCTGATTGTAAGCCCCCTCTATCAGGTGAATCGGAAGAAGAACAATTTCAAATGGGGCCCTGAGCAACAACAAGCCTTTGAACAAATGAAACGGGAGACAGTTCATGCAGTAGCCCTTGGGCCAGTCCAGGCAGGACAAGATGTAAAGAATGTGCTCTACAATGCAGCCGGGGAGAATGGCCCTACCTGGAGCCTCTGGCAGAAAGCACCAGGGGAGACTCGAGGTCGACCCTTAGGGTTTTGGAGTTGGGGATGCAGAGGATTCGAGGCCCACTACACTCCAACTGAGAAGGAGATATTGGCAGCATATGAAGGGATTCGAGCTGCTTCGGAAGTGGTTGGTGCTGAAGCATAGCTCCACCTGGCACCCCGACTGCCGGTGTTGGGCTGGATGTTCAAAGGGAGGGTCCCCTCTACACATCATGCAACCGATGCTACATGGAGTAAGTGGGTCGCACTGATCACACAATGGGCCCGAATAGGAAACCCCAGTCGCCCAGGAATATTGGAGGTGATCACGAACTGGCCAGAAGGCAAAGATTTTGGAATATCCCCAGAGGAGGAGGTGACACGTGCTGAAGAGGCCCCACTGTATAACAAACTGCCAGAAAATGAGAAGCAATATGCCCTGTTCACTGATGGGTCCTGTCACCTTGTGGGAAAGCATCGGAGGTGGAAAGCTGCTGTATGGAGTCCTATATGCCAAGTTGCAGAAACTGCTGAAGGAGAAGGTGAATCGAGTCAGTTTGCAGAGGTGAAAGGCATCCAGCTGGCCTTGGATATTGCTGAATGAGAAAAATGGCCAGTACTTTATCTCTATACTGACTCATGGATGGTGGCAAATGCCCTGTGGGGGTGGTTGCAGCAGTGGAAGCAGAACAACTGGCAGCGCAGAGGTAAACCCATCTGGGCCGCCGCGTTGTGGCAAGATATTGCTGCCCGGGTAGAGAACCTGGTTGTAAAAGTACGTCACGTAGATGCTCATGTACCCAAGAGTCAGGCCACTGAAGAACATCAAAACAACCAGCAGGTGGACCAGGCTGCTAAGATTGAAGTGGCTCAGGTGGATCTGGACTGGCAACATAAGGGTGAATTATTTATAGCTTGGTGGGCCCATGACGCCTCAGGCCATCAAGGAAGAGATGCAACATATAGATGGGCTCATGATCGAGGGGTGGACTTAACCATGGACGCTATTGCACAGGTTATCCATGAATGTGAAACATGCGCTGCAATCAAACAAGCCAAGCGAGTAAAGCCTCTTTGGTATGGAGGACGATGGTTGAAATACAAATATGGGGAGACCTGGCAGATTGATTATATCACACTCCCACAAACCCACCAAGGCAAGCGCTATGTGCTCACCATAGTGGAAACAACCACCGGATGGCTAGAAACATACCCTGTGCCCCATGCCACTGCCTGAAACACCCTCATAGACACCTGGGCCAAAGAGCATGGCATTGAGTGGGTCTATCACATCCCCTACCATGCACCAGCTTCTGGGAAAATCAAACGATGCAATGGACTGCTAATGACTATGCTGAGAGCAATGGGTAGTGGGACATTCAAGCATTGGGATACACATTTAGCAAAGGCCACCTGGTTAGTTAACACCAGGGGATCTGTCACTTGAGCTGGCCCTGCCCAATCCAAACCCTTACGTACTGTAGATGGAGATAAAGTCCCTGTCGTGCACATAAGAAATATGCTGGGGAAGACAGTCTGGGTTACTCCTGCCTCTGGCAATGGAAAACCCATCCGTGGGATTGCTTTTGCTCAAGGACCTGGGTGCACTTGGTGGGTGATGCGAAAGGATGGGCAGGTCCAATGTGTACCTCAAGGGGATTTGATTTTGGGTGAAAATAGCCAATATGAACTGAATTGTATGATGTCAATTGTTATATGATATTGTATATCATTATTTCTATGGTTGCTCTCAATGGTATAGCAGTGAAAATCACCCAGATTAATGAAGAATGAACTAACTCCGATGCCACCGAGCAAAGTGCAACGATGATAGAACTGGACGAGCGCAGCAGTACCAAAATGAGAACTGGCTTCAGGATGCAAGAGTCCAACACCACACACCATCTCTCCTGCCCTGAAAGACTGTTATGACAGATGGAACCCTAAGTCATGGACTAAATGAACTCAGTGGACATTTTAGAGGGATAGCCCATAGACTAAGGGGATAATATCTGTGTGTGCATATATATATATGTATATATAAAAAGAAAGATAGTGGTGGTTAATTGAAATGTATTAAAAAAAATGTGAGACCTAAGCACGACTTAAGTGGTATAGAATAAGGGGTGCATACTGTCCTGGTTTTGGCTAGGATAGGGTTAAATTTCTTCCTAGTGCTGTGTTTTGGATTTAGGATGAGAAGAATGTTGATAATACACTGATGTTTTCAGTTGTTGCTAAGTACCCTGATAGTCAAGGACTTTTCAGCTTCCCATGCTCTACCAGGTGCACAAGAAGCTGGGAGGGAGCGTAGCCAGGACACCTGACCCAACTGGCCAACAGGGTATTCCATACCATATGACGTGATGCTCAGCATATAAAGCTGGGGGAAGAAGAAGGAAGCGGGGGACGTTCGGAGTGATGGCGTTTATCTTCCCAAGTAACCATTACGCATGATGGAGCCCTGCTTTCCTGGCGATGGCTGAACAACTGCCTGCCGATGGGAAGTAGTGAATGAATTCCTTCTTTTGCTTTGCTTGCGCGCGTGGCTTTTGCTTTACCTATTAAACTGTCTTTATCTCAACCCACTGATGCAGTAGGTACAATATCTACTATTCCATACTGCTCGCTTCTGTAATTCTAAACCATGAAGACTTGTTTCTTAGAAGTTAGGTAACTAGCAGGTGTTGTGTTTGCAGGTGTGTAGAATTGTAATTAGTTTAAATTGTGTATCCTGGAAGTATTTTTAGACTCTAGTGAAGAGTAACCTTGGAAACGAGAACCATAAACAAACATGGTCCAGATGTGGCTCAGAGACAAACCTGGACCTTATAAGGAAAGAAAGGAACGGGTTCATGAAGAGTTCACTACCCTGCCGACCACCAGAGACCACCCGAGGCCCTCAAGGAGACCCTAAAGGCTTTAGTGCGCATGTGTCTAGGATGATGTAATATTATAATTAGTTCTCGGAAATGTAATGAATATGTAAAAGAGAAATTTAAAATATGTATGAGAAGCATGGATATAAACAGAAAGGTGATTAGACCAGGTGTGCTTGATTTGTGGCAAGTCCACCAAGAACCCAGGCCTGAATAAATCAATATCTCTCCTGAGCGTGTGAATTAGTTACTTGCACGCCGGGCACGAATCCGCTTTTCGGACAACACAACGAGTTTTCTCACTTTTACCCTTCCAATTCTCTCCCCCATCCCACCAGGGGGGAGTGAGTGAGCGACTGTGTGGTGCTTAGTTGCTGGCTGGGGTTAAACCATGACAATAGCTTAACGGATAAAGGATGAATTCCATGATCTACAGGTGTAGATGAACAGATGTGTATAACAGATCTACACGTCTTTTAAATACTTCCAGGGATGGTGACTCCACCACTTCCCTGGGCAGACTGTTCCAAGGCCTGACCACTCTTTCAGTAAAGAACTTTCTCCTAATGTCCAATCTAAACCTCCCTTGGCGTAACTTGAGGCCATTTCCTCTCGTCCTATCGCTTGTTTACTTGGCAGAAGAGACCAACACCCACCTCGCTACAACCTCCTTTCAGGTAGTTGTAGAGCGCGATGAGGTCTCCCCTCAGCCTCCTCTTCTCCAGACTAAACAGTCCCAGTTCCCTCAGCCACTCCTCATAAGACTTGTGCTCCAGGCCCTTCACCAGCTTCGTTGCCCTCCTCTGGACACGCTCCAGCACCTCCATGTCCTTCTTGTAGTGAGGGGCCCAAAACGGAACACAGTATTCGAGGTGCGGCCTCACCAGTGCCGAGTACAGGGGCACGATCATTTCCCTACTCCTGCTGGCCACACTATTTCTGATACAGGCCAGGATGCCGTTGGCCTTCTTGGCCACCTGGGCACACTGCTGGCTCATGTTCAGACGGCTGTCAATCAGCACCCCCAGGTCCTTTTCCTCTGTGAAGCTTTCCAGCCACTCTTCCCCAAGCCTGTAGCGTTGCCTGGGATTCTTGTGGCCCAAGTGCAGGACCCGGCACTTGGCCTTGTTGAACCTCATACAGTTGGCCTCAGCCCATTGATCCAGCCTGTCCAGGTCCCTCTGCAGAGCCTTCCTACCCTTCAGCAGATCATCACTCCCACCCAACTTGGTGTCTTCTGCAAACTTACTGAGGGAGCACTCGATCCCCTCATCCAGATCGTTGATAAAGATATTGAACAGCACCAGCCCCAAAACTGAGCCCTGGGGAACACCGCTCGTGTTATACTCACAGCATATAGAGTCATAGAATCATAGAATAGTTTGGATTGGAAGGGACCTTTAAAGGTCATCTAGTCCAACCCCCCTGCAATGAGTAGGAACATCTTCAACTAGATCAGGTTGCTCAGAGCCCCGTCCAACCTGACCTGGAATGTTTCCAGGGATGGGGCATCTACCACCTCTCTGGGCAACCTGTTCCAGTGTTTCACCACCCTCATCGTAAAATATTTCTTCCTTATAGCTAGTCTGAATCTACCCTCTTTTAGTTTAAAACCATTCCCCCTTGTCCTGTCGCAACAGGCCCTGCTAAAAAGTCTGTCCCCATCTTTCTTATAAGCCCCCTTTAAGTACTGATAGGCCACAATAAGGTCTCCCTGAAGCCTTCTCTTCTCCAGGCTGAACAACCCCAACTCTCTCAGCCTTTCTTCATAGGAGAGGTGTTCCATCCCCCTGATCATTTTTGTGGCCCTCCTCTGGACCCGCTCCAACAGGTCCATGTCTTTCTTACGCTGGGGACCTCAGAGCTGGACGCAGTACTCCAGGTGGGGTCTCACCAGAGCAGAGTAGAGGGGCAGAATCACCTCCCTTGACCTGCTGGCCACGCTTCTTTTGATGCAGCCCAGGATACGTTTAGCTTTCTGGGCTGCGAGCGCACATTGCCGGCTCATGTCCAGCTTTTCATCCACCAGTACCCCCAAGTCCTTCTCAGCAGGGCTGCTCTCAATCCCTTCATCCCCCAGCCTGTATTGATACCGGTGGTTGCCCCGACCCAGGTGCAGGACCTTGCACTTGGCCTTGTTGAACCTCATGAAGTTCACACGGGCCCACTTCTCGAGCTTGTCCAGGTCCCTCTGGATGGCATCCTGTCCCTCAGGCGTGTCAACCGCACCACTCAGCTTGGTGTCGTCTGCGACATATGAAAACTGGTTTTTTTTTTGGCATAGTCTGATGCATGTCAATTCTTTTAAAGATTCTTAAAGAAAAAAAAAAGCTTGACATTATCCTTACTAAATTAATAAAGACCAGCATTTCCAAGAAGTGCAAGGGAGTGTGGACTTCAATCTTTCTGAAACTGGACAAGCAGCTCTTGGATTCTTTTGATAATCCAATCCCAAACAGCTAAATCAGCAGGCACTTACAAGTGGTTATAGTGTTTTTTACTTGGAGTAGTCCATATCACTTAAAGGCAGATTTATTCGCTGGAATCATGACTGATGGCCTAACCATTTAAAAATTTAAAACTAAATAAAAAGGTGAGATAAAATTCAGTTTAAAAGGAATGAATTAGTGTCCTGGTTTCGGCTGGGATAGGGTTAAATTTCTTCCTAGTGCTGTGTTTTGGATTTAGTATGAGGAGAATGTTGATAACACACTGATGTTTTCAGTTGTTGCTAAGTGCCCTCCTAGTCCAAGGACAGCTCCCATGCCTACTGACTGAGCTAGGTACACAAGGTGGGAGGGAACATAATCAGGACAGCCAGCCCAGCTGGCTAATGGGGTATTCCATACCATGTGACGTCATGCTCAGTATATGAAGGGTAGGCGTGATCCAGGAAGTACCGATCGCTACTTGGTTATCGGTCAGCGCGGGTGGTGAGCAATTGCATTGTGCATCACTCATTTTGTATATTTTATCATTATCATTATTATTTTCCCTTTTTTTCCCTGTTCTATTAAACTGTCTTTATCTCAACCCACGAGTTTTTCTCACTCTTACCCTTCCGATTCTCTCCCTGTCCCGCTGGGGGTGGGGGGAGTGAGTGAGCGGCTGCGTGGTATTTGGCTGCCTGCCAGGTTAAACCACGACAATTAGCCTCTCTGGTCTTCTCGTCAATGTTATTAATTAATCCTTATATTTGATCAGAATTAATGCACTGTATATACTTTTTGGAAGAGAAAGACAAACATGTATCCGATAATTCAGTTTGTAACTAAAAGTAATTGGTCATTCTTCTGTTCGCTGAAGTGTTTCTCACATCATGATGCTATTTGAGGACTGGAGCTTGATGTTGGGGAAGAAAGAAAATGAAGGGCAGGAGAGGCAGATGGATTTTTTCTGTCTGTATAAATTCTCAGAAAACCGGTATCTGCATGCAGTTGGATGTGAAAACACAGAAATTTTCCCCAGTTTTGTTATTAAGTCAAACCCCGAGCTCAGGTTGTTAAATATTTGTAACCCCTGTGAGTGCATTCTGAGCCCATGCTAGAGGAAAGCAGCTGACAGAGTTTCATGTGGGATTCGACTGTGTGTTGCTCTGTGTGCTCCCTGATCTCTGTGTCTTCCAAGGTGTGCGCTGATACTGCTGGTATGGGGGATTATAAAGAAATAATCTCCTTCTCTTTCTCTGAACTCCAGCAGATTGTATACACAGGGCTCACTAATCTGTTTGCACGTGTTCCCCCATGTGCTTTGAAGTACTATTCCAGTGATAATAACAAAGGAAATAGGTATTGTGTTCCCATTTCAGAATGGTGGTTTTTTACTAGCACTGGTGCAGAAAAAGTACAGAATTCTTCAGATTCAAAAGGAAATCAAATGTAAGACTTCACATTTTTTTTCCTTTTTAATGGGATGATTTGTTTTCTTATGGGTACCTTGGAGAGTGTGTCATTGGAGAGAGTGTGAAAAAATGACAGCATTAAATATGCCAGATGCTCACAGAAATTCAATAGAAATTTTTTTCTTTTGCTTTGTTATCTGATACCTGGCATTCATCTCTGAAGGTTAATGAGTAGGTTAGTTCATACACATATTCCACCTTTTGTAAGGAATGTTTGCTTTAGATAAGAACAGATTATCCAATTAGATTACATTTCTTTTATCCACGAAAGAAAAGTAAAATTATAATATGAGCTCAATAAAATCTGATGTGGCCAAGACAACTTCCCATAAACACTTATTTTTAAGTTTTACTTATCTGGTTCCTAAGAATGTGAGCTGGACTGAAAACAGTAGAAAAATTTGGTTTTGCCTTTTACAGTAATAAAGACACCAGACATGAGGTATCATTTCAATTTATCTTTTCCCCTTTTAATTAAAAACATCCTGCTATTGGAGATAAGTGGCATCTCATCAGAAGGAATTTATGGATAGAAGTGAGACTGTTCCCTGTAACTGAGTCAGAAGTGATAAAGGATTTACTGTAAAGTATTATATATATGTAATACTCTTAGCTTCAGTGCTTTAAATATGTGCAAGCTTTATATCCTTTGAAGATACCTTTGATTTAAAAATAATTTAATTTAAAATACATTTTCATACTTTTGCTACCAATATTGCTTTAGAACTTTATTTTCTAAAGAAAGTGTAAGAAACTTGCTTACTTTTCACCATGCTTGCTATTTGTTTCCTTTTTGCATTTTGTCCAGTTTGGAGCATGTAGACTGTCTCTGGAACTGCTTGTGCAAGTCAGTGAGAAAAGGGTTGCAAAAGCTGAATCTGAGCCACTTTTATGTTCCCATAGTCTATTGCCATAGACTGTTATAGTACTGAGATCTTCGACACACATCAGTGTTCTTAGTAGAACAATTTAAGCTGTCTACCCAAAGCCCCAAGATATTCTCGCTGTCCTTCCACCTCCAGAAGATCTTCTAGATGCTTCATCTTCCTTGGTCAAGGCCACTCTCCATGTGGGTCTCTACAAGATCTGTAGAGGTTCTGCCATGGCTAACAGATCCACATCGCTAGATGATTCCCATATACAAGAAATCCATGGAAGATGGCTATAGATCAGGTTTTCTGTGTCTTTGGTTAGATAGTAGCTAGACTTGAGATAGATAAGTTTTCATTCACTCATGGAGCAAATCTCAAACCCAAAAGTGGCCCACACACAGAGATGGGACTTGTGGGCTTCTCTTCCATTGTCACAGCCACCTAATGTCCTTCTGCAAACTGCACTCACTGCTTACAGGGCAGAATAACATCAGGTAGATATTCAGGTATTTGTTAACTGCCTCTAATACAGTTTAGCAGCTGGCAACAAGAGGGCTTGAGGCTGTGCCATTCAGCACTGAATACAAAGGGGATGAAACAGGTGATGATATGATTAGAGGCAGTGGTGTCATGCTTACAAATCCATGTGATATTAACAAGATTGAAATTATTAGGAGATAACATTACCATGCTACCTTGGTCTATACTGCCCCGTGTAGTGCAGGCCAGCCCTGCCCGAGCACTCCAGGACAGCTGTGCCTCCGCTTTTCCCCTTTCCATAAGGTGTGATAGGAGAAGGTAGGGCACAGCTTGCCAACCTCAGCAGTGATGGGCAAAGGGGTGAAGGCTCACTCTTCTCTCTTTCTGAGCTGCAACATGCCTCCCTTGTACCAGGACAGATGAGGTACCGTACTCATGGTCCTGTGCTCTACAGGTACCTAATAAAAAAGTGGCCAGAGTTGGACAGATGAATCCCACTGATGTAACCTAAGTCATGCATTACAGTTCTCCCTCTGTATTTGGACTCACAGAGGATGTCACTCTGTACAGCCCTGAGGTGCAGAACCTGGGCTTTTTGGCTCAGATTGTAGGAATATTGTTTTGAAGTCCCAGTGTCAGCAAAGAAGTTTTTATAAGATGTGTACAATGTTTGTGTTTACATTCGTAAACATCACAGAAAGAGTATTCAAATACAACTACTTTAAAAATACATTTCTGAACATATTACTAGGGAGGTCAGGAGTTAAAGCCAAATATAAATTTGAAGCCTACACTGCCTGAGTCATTTTATTAATCTTCATTAACTGTGCAAGTATCAGAAACATTTCTATTAGTTGAGCTAAAACCTCTAAAAGGTCACAAGTAATTTTAGGTCACAGTTGTATCTAAGTGAGAAACAATTTTTATATGAGGCTTTTCTTCCCTACCCCTCCCCTTTGACAGATGAGTACAAGTAACTCTGATCAGCAATATCTATCCCCTGATCCACAAGCACTGGAGTGCAGCATAGTCTTTCTTATGACACAGCAGGGAGTTCAGACTTGAAGCAAAGTAAGCTGTAAATTTTCAGGCAGTTTCCCTTTTTATTGCACAGCTAGCATAGCCAGAGAAGCTCAGAAGCCAGCAGGATGTTAGCTTGGCTTGACTAAATTACAGGGAAAGAGAAAAATTTGGCCAAGTGAATTTGCTTACAGTGTAAACCAGTGCAAAATTTGTCTCAGTGGTTGCCTCTATACTAGTAAACTAATTGTAGTCATGCCATAGGCCTGACACAGACATGTAATCATCCATACTGTGACCATGGTCCCTGGCATGGTTTAGATTTGGGTCAGCTAGCATATTTGCAGGCAAAGCCTAGTCTGGTATTCAGGATGGACCAGGACCCATTCCCAATATGCAGTTTGGATAAGCTACCCTACAAAGAGGGGATTTGGGGAGTTTAACTGCATGAAAGTGATATTTTGCTGTTGCAGCTGGGACTCAAGGAATGAAAACAGTCTCTGGACTTTTTTGTTTTAGAAGTAAGCAATTTGTCTGTTTTACTTCCCAGTAGGAGAGGGAGAGAAACAGAAGTTCCCCTTGTGTCTTGAATGGCAGTGTCTCCAGAGGGAAATCCTCCAAACTCCACCCTGACTGTCTCTCCATAACACTTCAAGCCACGCTTTTCCTAGGCAAATGGAGGTTTTCTACCTTTGAATGGCAAATCATCTTCTTCGAGCCATACTGCATGTTCTGGTGCTCTATGGGAAATGGGCAAGGGTGCCATCTGGGTGTGTAGCCAGGATCCTATTGATACAAGGGCATGACGAGTCCCAGCCCAATCAATTAGAGAAATTACTGTCACAGCTAAACCAAGTAAAACAAAGCTGCAGGCAGATCAAGAAAAGTTCAGACTGAGCAAGCCTGACAAGCCTCAGTCCTGAGGCTTTACAAATTCAGTAAAAAGTTTATGGCCTGTTACTTGCAGTGGCGATACTGTGTTACAGGGGTAGATGGGTATGATCCCGCGTTTGCATTGTATGCAAGAGTGTTGATAGCCTATATATCAAAGCACTAATCTTTTCTCTGACATATTCGGATGCCTGTATACATCAGTACAAATTGGGAATGTTATCTGAAGTATGGCATTTGCAATTGTGATGACCTGCAGGATGGGCAGGAGTGGAAGCACATTTTGTTACCATGCCAGTGGAATGACACAGGTGATATTGATGTAGTAGGTATAGTTTGTTCGTTTTGTAATTTCGAACATTGTATACTGTTCTCTTCATTTCTGTAATTTTAAAACAATGAAGATGTGATGCTTAAAAAATTAGGTATTGTGTTTGCAGGTGTGTAGTATTGTTAGACTCTAGTAAAGATTAACCTTAAAATCAAGAACCATAAATGAACACGATCCAGACGTGGCTCGGAGACAAACCTCGACCTTATAAGGGAAGAAAGGAACAGGTTCACGAAGAGTTCACTACCCTGCCGACCACCAGAGACCACCCGAGACCCTCAAGAAGACCCCAAAGACTTTAGTGTGCATGTGTCTAGGATGATGTAATATTATAATTAGTTCTTGGAAATTTAATGAATATGTAAAAGAGAATCTTAAAACATGTATGAGAAGCATGGATATAAACAGAAAGGTGATTAGACCAGGTGTGCTTGATTTGTGGCAAGTCCACTGAGCACCCAGGCCTGAATAAAACAATATCTCTCCTGAGCGTGTGGAATTGGTTACTTGCATGCTGGGCACGAATCCGCTTTTCGGACAACAGTTTTTGGCGACCCAGATGGGACTGCTGTGAAGCCTTGCCCGGATCGACTTGCCGGCTCTCAGTGGGGAGACCCTGCTCTCCGGACTCCAGCGTGCACCGACCTTTTGATCGGGGACTCCGTGAGTATTCTCCCCGACCAGAGCAGGTGAGTGACTCAACGGTGCAACGCTAAGGTAAATGAGATATTGTTCTGGAGTATAAAATTGCGCATGCATTTGGTAAGGAATTGTGGCCAAAGGTAAAAAGGTATATTCATATGCGTTTGACAGTGACGACTGGAGTATATGAAATTGTGGCCAAAGGTAAAAAAGGTATATTCATATGTGTTTGACAGTGACGACTGGAGTATATGAAATTGTGGCGCCAAAGGTAAAAGGTACATTCATATACGTTTGACAGTGACGACTGGAGTATATGAAGTTGTGGTTAAGAACGTTCTTTTGGGGTAAAAATATGGGAATTCAACAGTCTAAAGTAACTCCTTGCTCTCCCCTTGGATGCATCATAAAACATTGGGGAAAATTTGGGGGAGATCCTTTGAGAAAGGAGAAATTAATTGAGTATTGTACTAGATGGTGGCCAATGTATAAATTGGAAGATGAGGAAAAATGGCCAGAATTGGGAACTCTACAGTATAATACTATCTTGCAACTGATGTTATTTTGTAGACGACAGGGTAAATGGGATGAGGTCCCTTATGTGGACTTGTTTTTTAGCTTGAAAAATGATCATGAGATTCAGAAGAAATGTAAACTTTTAGACTCAGATTCTAATGTAATGATGATGATGATGGAGGACAAGGAACCAAAAGCGCATTGTTGTTCTGCTTGTAGTATAGGAAAACGGTGTTTAAAACTAGGAGAAGAGGAAGAAGATATACAGATGTTGGTGGCACCGAGTAAAAATGAAAGTTCTGAAATTGGAGCAAGGGGAAGTAATACATTTAGTCCAATAGCTGGCAGAACTAGGACCCAGCAGGGGTCTGTTTTACTAGCACCCCTTCGTCAGGCTGTGGGCCCAAGGGGGGAACCCGTATTTGTGAAAGTAACTTTTACAACTTCTGACTTAATGAATTGGAAAGAACTAGCAGGGTCATATAGAGAAAATCCTGAAAAGATGTATAGATCCTTTAGGACAATTATTGAAAATCATAATCCAGATTGGCAAGATATTCAAATTCTTTTAAATAATTTGCTTACTCCTGAAGAAAAGAGGGTAGTATTGGAAAAAGCTAATATGGAAAATGAAAGAATAAATGCAAGAGAAGGTCCTGCTCATTTTATACCGACACAGGACCCAAATTGGAATCCTAATAGTAATGATGGGAAATTAATGATAAAACAGTATCAACAACTGATTTTATATGGAGTAAAAAATGGAATATCCCGTCCAAAGAATTTGGCAAAATTAACCCAGATAATTCAAGGGAAAACAGAAGACCCATCCACCTTCTATGAACGCTTATGTGAGGCAGCCAGAAAATGGACGGATTTAGAGCCTGAAAGTGATGAGAACAGGGCAATATTCACTACTTTGTTTGTTGGACAAGCAGCCCCTGATATTCGAAAGAAATTGCAGAAAGTGGATGGCATTACAGGGATGACTATATCACAGTTGACTGAGATTGCCTATAAAGTATATAATAATAGAGAAGAAGAAGAAAAGAAAAACCAGGAGAAAGAAAAAATAAAAGATAGGAAGCAGAAAGCTGCTATTCTGGCAGCTGCTTTTGTGAATGCTCAAGGATGTGCTGAAGGTAGGTGTCCTGGTTCCAGCTGGGACAGGGTTAACTTTCTTCCCAGTAGCTTGGGGGGGGTGTGCTGTGTTTTGGGTTCGGTGTGAAAGGAGCGTTGATGGCCCATTGATGCTTTGGCTGTTGCTGGGTGATGCTTGCACCGGGAGGGGGGAGCACAGCCGGGGTGGTGGACCCAGCTGGCCAATGGGGTATTCTATACCATGTGACATCATGCTCAGTATAAAAACCAGGTGTGTGGGGGGGCTCGCCCCCCGTTCGTGACACGCGGTCGGCGGTCGGTGGGCGGTTGTGTTGTGCATTGCCCGTTTTGTGTATTCTGTTATTGTTGTTGTTCTCATTGTTATTATTACTGTTCTACTTAGTTTTATTTCAATTATTAAACTGTTTTTATCTCAACCCGGGAGCTTTCCTACTTGTGCCCTCCCGATTCTCTCCCCCATCCCACCGGAGTGGGGGGGTGATCGAGCGGCTGCATGGCGTTTATTTTTGCTGGCTGGGGTTAAACCACGACAGTCCTTTTGGCGCCCAACATGGGGCACGAAGGGTTGAGATAACGACAGATTATTTAGAGCATATTAAGGAATTTATATCTGGTAACATATTCGTTTGTTCTGCACCATGCTCTTGTTTTTACTGTACCTGTTAAAAATTGGAGTTGGGTTTTGTAGTCTGTTGTGCTCTGCCGTGATTAATGATGTTTTGCCTGGGAGATTTGTTACTAAAACGCTGGCATTGGGGGTTATTTGGTATTTGGGATTCGTAATGAAGCCGTTTCTGCATTTCGGGTACCACCTCATGGAGACCATTAGCAATTATACCTTTTCCTCCGAGAGATTTTTTATGGAGGAAATAGAGAATGGCACCCTCACTACCTTCATCTCCTTTGTTAAAATAACTTGCCAGTACCTTGAACATCCCTGGGTAGTTCAGATACATCTCTTGGTACTCCTTGGGAATATTGTTGTGGTTTTATCCAAGATTAGTAAGCAATTTAAGAATGTCATCCAGAGATCTGCCCCAAGGCTGGATAGTTATGAGTGGCAGGGCGAGTGGGATAGCATGGGCAAATGCCTAGGGCGATGGGCACCCCCAGTGTTCTGGAACTTTACCCCTGAACAAGTAAAGAACCCTGAAAAATTAGTAGAATATTTGGAAAAAGTATGCTGTCACCCTGGCCATTCTAGGGAGACACAAATCACTACAATGTGCTGGGGCCTGGCCCACGCCTACCGAGCCCTATTTAACACCACTCAGAACCCCCAAGGGGAAGGAAACGTCTCTGCAGCTGATGACAAAGCAACAGGCCCTGCGGCTACCCCACCCCCCACGGCAAGCACAGCGGCTCCCTCATCCCCCAGGGCAGGCACAGCAGCTACTCCGCCCCCTGCGATAGAGAACCAACCCATGCCGGTATCAGTCGCCCCTATACAAAAAAGAAAATGCACAAGAAAATCAGCTCGTCTAGTAAGGGATGAAGATGAACCAGGGCCATCACGAGAACAGGAGGAGGAGGAGGCAGAACCCGTAAATGAGATGGTAACCACCCGATCCCTATCTCTGGGTGAGCTGCAAGATATGCGAAAAGACTTCAGCCGTCGTCCAGGCGAGCACATTGTCACCTGGCTGCTCCGATGCTGGGATAACGGGGCCAGTAGCCTGGAATTAGAGGGTAGAGAAGCCAAGCAGCTGGGATCCCTTTCTAGGGAAGGGGGCATTGACAAAGCAATTGGACAAGGGGCACAAGTCCTCAGCCTCTGGAGGCGACTCCTGTCAGGTGTGAAGGAAAGGTATCCCTTCAAGGAAGATGTTATATGCCACCCAGGCAAGTGGACGACCATGGAGAGAGGTATCCAGTACCTGAGAGAATTAGCCGTGCTGGAAGTGATTTATGATGACCTGAACAACGAGCAGTTATCCAAAGACCCAGATGAGGTCAAATGCACCCGACCCATGTGGCGGAAGTTTGTACGGAGCACACCAGCGTCACATGCAAACTCATTGGCAATAATGACCTGGAGAGATGGAGAGGAACAAACAGTGGATGAACTGGCTGGCCAACTCCGGCAATATGAAGAAAGTCTCTCTTCCTCCCTACGAGCCTGTGTCTCTGCTGTGGAGAAACTGTCTCAGGAGGTCCAGCAACTCAAAGAGGATATGTCCTGCTCCCCCCCTGCACGGGCCAGTGTCTCAGCCATTAGGAGCAAACGTCCCTCTGCTCAAGAGAGGAGACATCGTGGGTACACACCCCGGGGCACCCTGTGGTTTTACCTGCGTGACCACGGAGAGGACATGAGGAAGTAGGATAGAAAACCTACCTCAGTCCTACAGGCACGGGTACATGAGTTGCAAGGGAAAACAACCACAAAAGGGGGTTCTTCCAGGAAAACCGCTGCTCCAGTCTCCAGTGAGTTCCCCAGACAGAGTAGAAGGGCTGATTCCACTTCCGACCTTAACAAAGGGACTTCTGACTCATACTTACAAGAAGTAGATAGCGAATATGATGACCAGGACTAGAGGGGCCCTGCCTCCAGCCAGGTGGAGGAAAGGGACAACCGGGTTTACTGGACTGTGTGGATTCGATGGCCTGGCACATCAGATCCACAAGAATATAAGGCTCTCGTAGACACCGGTGCACAGTGTACCCTGATGCCATCAGGCTATAAAGGGGCAGAACCCATTTGTATTTCTGGAGTGACAGGGGGATCCCAAGAGTTAACTGTGTTGGAGGCGGAAGTGAGCCTAACCGGGAATGAGTGGCAGAAGCACCCCATTGTGACTGGCCCAGAAGCTCCGTGCATCCTTGGCATAGACTACCTCAGGTGAGGGTATTTCAAGGACCCAAAAGGGTACCGGTGGGCTTTTGGTATAGCTGCCCTGGAGACGGAGGAAATTAAACAGCTGTTCACCTTGCCCAGTCTCTCAGAGGATCCTTCTGTTGTGGGGTTGTTGAAGGTCCAAGAACAACAGGTGGTGATCGCTACCACAACAGTGCACCAGCGGCAATACCGCACCAACCGAGACTCCTTGATCCCCATCCATGAGCTGATTCGTCGACTTGAGAGCCAAGGAGTGATCAGCAAGACTCGCTCACCCTTTAACAGTCCCATATGGCCAGGGCGAAAGTCTAATGGAGAGTGGAGGCTAACAGTAGACTACCGTGGCCTGAACGAAGTGACGCCACCACTGAGTGCTGCTGTGCCGGACATGCTGGAACTTCAATACGAACTGGAGTCAAAGGCAGCCAAGTGGTACGCCACCATTGATATTGCTAATGCATTCTTCTCAATCCCTTTGGCGGCAGAGTGCAGGCCACAGTTTGCTTTCACTTGGAGGGGCGTCCAGTACACCTGGAACCGACTGCCCCAGGGGTGGAAACACAGCCCTACCATTTGCCATGGACTGATCCAGACTGCACTGGAACAGGGTGAGGCTCCGGAACACCTGCAATACATTGATGACATCATCGTGTGGGGCAACACAGCAGAGGAAGTTTTCAAGAAAGGGGAGAGAATAGTCCAAATCCTTCTGAAGGCCGGCTTTGCAATAAAACAAAGTAAGGTCAAGGGACCTGCACAGGAGATCCAGTTTTTAGGAATAAAATGGCAAGATGGATGTCGTCAGACCCCAACGGATGTGATCAATAAAATAACAGCCATGTCTCCACCAACTAACAAAAAGGAAACGCAAGCTTTCTTAGGCGTTGTGGGCTTTTGGAGAATGCATATTCCAAATTACAGTCAGATCGTAAGCCCTCTCTACCACGTGACCAGGAAGAAGAACGACTTCAGATGGGGCCCTGAGCAACGACAAGCATTTGAGCAAATTAAACAGGAGATAGTTCAGGCAGTAGCCCTTGGGCCAGTCCGGGCAGGACAAGATGTGAAGAATGTGCTCTACACCGCAGCCGGGGAGAATGGTCCTACCTGGAGCCTCTGGCAGAAAGCACCAGGGGAGACTCGAGGTCGACCCTTAGTGTTCTGGAGTCGGGGATACAGAGGATCCGAGGCCCGCTACACTCCAACTGAGAAGGAGATATTGGCAGCATATGAAGGGGTTCAAGCTGCTTCGGAAGTGGTTGGTACTGAAGCACAGCTCCTCCTGGCACCCCGACTGCCGGTGCTGGGCTGGATGTTCAAAAGGAGCGTCCCCTCTACACATCACGCAACTGATGCTACGTGGAGTAAGTGGGTCGCGCTGATCACACAACGGGCCCAAATAGGAAACCCCAGTCGCCCAGGAATCTTGGAGGTGATCACGAACTGGCCAGAAGGCAAAGATTTTGGAATATCCCCAGAGGAGGAGGTGACGCGTGCTGAAGAGGCCCCACCATATAACAAACTACCAGAAAACGAGAAGCAATATGCCCTGTTCACTGATGGGTCCTGTCGCCTTGTGGGAAAACATCGGAAATGGAAGGCTGCGGTATGGAGTCCTATACGCCAAGTTGCAGAAACTGCTGAAGGAGAAGGTGAATCGAGCCAGTTTGCAGAGGTGAAAGCCATCCAGCTGGCCTTGGGCATTGCCGAACGAGAAAAATGGCCAGTACTTTATCTCTATACTGACTCATGGATGGTGGCAAATGCCCTGTGGGGGTGGTTGCAGCAGTGGAAGCAGAACAACTGGCAGCGCAGAGGTAAACCCATCTGGGCTGCCGCATTGTGGCAAGATATTGCTGCCCGGGTAGAGAACCTCGTTGTAAAAGTACGTCACGTAGATGCTCACGTACCCAAGAGTCGGGCCAGTGAAGAGCACCAAAACAACCAGCAGGTGGATCAGGCTGCCAAGATCGAAGTAGCTCAGGTAGATCTGGACTGGCAACATAAAGGTGAATTATTTATAGCTCAGTGGGCCCATGACACTTCAGGCCACCAAGGGAGAGATGCAACATATAGATGGGCTCGTGATCGAGGGGTGGACTTAACCATGGACACTATTGCACAAGTTATCCACGAATGTGAAACATGCGCTGCAATCAAGCAAGCCAAGCGAGTAAAGCCTCTTTGGTATGGAGGACGATGGTTGAAGTATAAATATGGGGAGGCCTGGCAGATTGATTATATCACGCTCCCACAAACCCGACAGGGCAAGCGCTATGTGCTCACCATGGTGGAAGTAACCACCGGATGGCTGGAAACATATCCTGTGCCCCATGCCACCGCCCGGAACACCATCCTGGGCCTTGAAAAGCAAGTCCTGTGGAGACATGGCACCCCAGAAAGAATTGAGTCAGACAACGGGACTCACTTCCGAAATGCTCTCATAGACACCTGGGCCAAAGAGCACGGCATTGAGTGGGTCTATCACATCCCCTACCATGCACCAGCCTCCGGAAAAATTGAACGATACAACGGGCTGTTAAAGACAACACTGAGGGCAATGGGTGGTGGGACATTCAAGCATTGGGACACACATTTAGCAAAGGCCACCTGGTTAGTCAACACTAGGGGATCTATCACTCGAGCTGGCCCTGCCCAATCCAAACCCTTACGTACTGTAGAGGGGGATAAAGTCCCTGTCGTGCATATGAGAAATATGCTGGGGAAGACGGTCTGGGTTGCTCCTGCTTCTGGCAAGGGAAAACCCATTCGTGGGATTGCTTTTGCTCAGGGACCTGGGTGCACTTGGTGGGTGATGAGAAAGGATGGGGAAGTCCGGTGTGTACCTCAGGGGGATTTAATTTTTGGTGAAAATAGCCAATGAACTGAATTGTACGATGTTAGTTATTACATAGTACTGTATGTCATCACTTTTATGGTTACCATATGCCATATTAACAGTATTACAGTAAGAATCACCCAGATTAATTTAGGATGAACGCCGATGAAACTGAGCAAGGTGCAACAATGATAGAACCAGACGAGCGCCCAGAACTGGCCTCCGCATGCAAGAGCCCGACACCACACACCATCTCTCCTGCCCTGCAAGACTGTTATGACAGGTGGAACCCGAAGTCATGGACTACATGAACTCAACGGACGTTTTAGAGGGATGGCCCATGGACTAAGGGAATGATATCTCTGTGTGTGTATATATATAAAGGCAGGAAAAAGGAGCGGTGACTAAGTGGAATGTATGGGAAAATGTGGGACCTGGGCATGATGTAGATGGTATAGAATAAGGGGTGGATATTGTCCTGGTTCCAGCTGGGACAGGGTTAACTTTCTTCCCAGTAGCTTGGGGGGGGTGTGCTGTGTTTTGGGTTCGGTGTGAAAGGAGCGTTGATGGCCCATTGATGCTTTGGCTGTTGCTGGGTGATGCTTGCACCGGGAGGGGGGAGCACAGCCGGGGTGGTGGACCCAGCTGGCCAATGGGGTATTCTATACCATGTGACATCATGCTCAGTATAAAAACCAGGTGTGTGGGGGGGCTCGCCCCCCGTTCGTGACACGCGGTCGGCGGTCGGTGAGCGGTTGTGTTGTGCATTGCCCGTTTTGTGTATTCTGTTATTGTTGTTGTTCTCATTGTTATTATTACTGTTCTACTTAGTTTTATTTCAATTATTAAACTGTTTTTATCTCAACCCGGGAGCTTTCCTACTTGTGCCCTCCCGATTCTCTCCCCCATCCCACCGGAGTGGGGGGGTGATCGAGCGGCTGCGTGGGGTTTATTTTTGCTGGCTGGGGTTAAACCACGACAGTAGGGGAAGAAGATATTTGAAAGGCAGAGGCAGAGGGTATTTAAGGGGCAAAGGTAGAGGATGTAGAAATATATCTAGACAGTCTGCTCCAGTAGGGATCAATCAATGTGCTGCCTGTAAGAAACAAGGACACTGGAAAAACGAGTGTCCAGAAAATAGAAAAGTTAGTCAGCCACGACAGATTCCACCTGAAGCTGATCTGCTTATGATGGGAGAGGAATCTGAATGATGGGGACCGGGGGTAAAAGAAGATATTTTCCCAGCCGAGCCCCTGGTTCCAGTAAAGCTGGGAGATGAAGTAGTCAATTTTTTAGTGGACACTGGAGCAAAATATTCTGTTATAAATACATGTAAAGGACCAATGAGTAAATTTAATGTATCTATTGTTGGGGTCACGGGAAAGAAGGAGATAAGGCCTGTTTTGAAACCTTTAAAATGTATAATTGGAGGAAAAACATTGATGCATGAATTTTTATATATACCGGAATGCACCATGCCTCTCTTAGGACGGGATTTATTGAATAAATTGGGAGCACAAATTACCTTTAAAAAAGGAAAAATCCAAGTTTATTTTCCTGAAGCTAATGCCTGGCAAGCCCAAGTTTATTTATTACAGACAAACACAGATGAATCTGAAGAAATTCCAGAAGAGATTAAAGATGCAGTTTACCCTTTTGTCTGGGCAACGGAGAAACCAGGAAAAGCGAAAAATGTGGAACCGGTAAAAGTTGAATTGAAAACAGGAGTTTGACCGGTAAGAAAGAAACAATATCCTATTAGTATAGAAGCCAGAAAGGGTTTGGAACCAATAATAAATAACTTTCTTAAATATGGACTTTTAAGAGAATGTCAATCTGATTACAATACTCCTATCCTTCCAGTGAAAAAGCCACATAACCAAGGATATAGGCTAGTTCAAGATTTAAGAGCAATAAATCAGTTAGTGGTGGACATTCATCCAATAGTCCCTAATCCATATACTCTGCTAACAACTATCAATGAATCAAATGCATATTTCTCAGTTATAGATCTGAAAGATGCTTTCTTTTGTATACCTCTGGAAGAAAACAGTCAAAAGATTTTTGCCTTTGAATGGGAAGATCCGTCGACTGGGAGGAGGACTCAGCTCTGCTGGACTGTGCTGCCACAAGGGTTTAAAAATAGTCCAACCATCTTTGGAGCAGCCCTGAATAAGGAACTGGAACAGTGGTCCGGTAAGGAAGATCAAATCACCCTCCTTCAGTATGTTGATGACATCCTATTGGGAGCAGATACTACTGAGATCTGCAAAGAAAAGACTGTTAGCCTCCTAAATTTTTTGGGAATGGCTGGCTACAGGGTGTCAGAGAAGAAAGCACAAATTGCAAAACAAACTGTAATTTATTTGGGGTTTGAGATTTCCCAAGGACAGCGAAGATTGGGAAATGATAGAAAAGAAGCCATTTGCAGGATGGCACCCCCTCAATCCCAAAGAGAGTTGAGAGGATTTCTAGGAATGGCTGGATGGTGTCGCCTTTGGATTCCAAATTATGGTTTGATGGCAAAACCATTGTATGAGGCAACCAAAGGCCCTGAAGAATTGTTAGAATGGACTCCAGAGTGCCGAAAACGTTTTGATGACATTAAACGGACTTTAATGAAAGCTCCAGCCTTAGGACTCCCAAATCTGACCAAACCCTTTGAGCTATTTGTTCATGAGAAGAGACATGTAGCTATGGGGGTTTTAACTCAACTTTTGGGAGACTGGAAAAGACCAGTGGCTTACTTTTCTAAACAATTAGATAAAGTAAGCTCAGGATGGCCTAGCTGCTTGCGGGCAGTTGCAGCAACGGTTCTTATCATTCAATAAGCTAGAAAATTGACATTGGGACAGAAAATAACGGTTCACATCCCACATGCGGTACTTGCAGTACTGGAACAAAAAGGACATCATTGGCTTACCCCTAGTCGCTTGTTACAATATCAAGCTCTGTTAGTGGAACAAGATGATATCGCCTTGAAAGTAAGTGCAATTTTAAACCCTGCTTCTTTAATGCCAACTGAAAAAGAAAGTGGTCCTAATCATGATGGTTTACAAGTTATCGAACAGGTATATGCCAGCAGGCCAGACCTGAAAGATGTTCCTCTCCAAACTCCGGATGAAGAGTTATTTACTGATGGAAGCAGCTTTGTTGTGAAAGGAGAAAGGAAGGCTGGCTATGCCGTGGTAACTTTAACTGAAGATCGAGAAGTAAAAGCATTACCTCCAAATACATCCGCCCAGAAGGCAGAGATCATAGCTTTGACAAGAGCTTTAAATCTGGCTAAAGGTAAAAGAGTTAATATTTATACAGATTCTAAATATGCTTTTGCAGTTGTTCATGCCCATGGAGCGATATGGAAAGAGCGAGGACTTTTGTCTGCCAGTGGTTCACCTATAAAGTATGGAGCAGAGATTTTAAATTTATTAGAAGCTGTACAGAAGCCTAAAGAAGTTGCAGTAATTCATTGTAAAGCGCATCAAAAGGGGAATTCAAAAACAATACAAGGAAATCGAAAGGCAGATGAAGCTGCCAAGTGTGTAGCGCTAAGTACCACAATCTATGTTTTAATTCCATCAAAAGAAATTCATCTAGAATCCCCAAATTATAATGAAAAAGAGAATAAGTTGGCTGAACTATTACAATGCAAAAAGAATGATCAAGGATGGTGGATAACTTCACATGGACAATGTATAGTAACCCCCGAAATTATGAAAAAACTGATGGTCAAAACCCATACTGAGACACATATGGGAGCAGAAGCAATGGTTGAATCGGTAAAAAGATATGCAATAGGGACTAAAATGTTATTGATTGCTAAGAGTGTGAGTAATAAATGTGAGATTTGTCTTAGGAATAATCCGAAAATACAAATCCGACCCCCTCCTGGAGAGGTAAGGAGAGGCATAACTCCCGGTGAGTATTGGCAAATAGATTTTTCAGAATTACCAAGGTACAATCAATACCGATATTTATTGGTATTGGTAGATACCTTCTCTGGATGGCCAGAAGCTTTCCCGTGTCGAACCAACAAGGCAAAAGAGGTAACAAAACACTTATTAAAGGAAATTATTCTAAGATTTGGAGTCCCTTTAGGGATGTCCTTGGACAGAGGTCCACATTTTGTGGCGGAGGTTATTAAGAATATGAGTAAGACACTAGGAATCAAGTGGGATTTGCATGCCCCTTGGAGGCCACAATCTAGTGGACAAGTAGAAAGAATGAACCAAACATTAAAGAGACAGATTTCTAAGATATGTCAGGAAGCTCAGTTGAAATGGATCGAAGCTTTACCACTTGCCTTGTTAAGAATTAGGGTGACCCCGAGAGCTAGAGAAAAAATAAGTCCATTCGAAATTTTGTATGGTAAACCTTACAATGTTAATCTAACAGGAAAATCTGAACAAATGCATGTGATAGGGGAAAAAGTATTAACTGAGTATCTCTTGTCTTTGAGTAAAGTGCTGAGTTCTTTACACAAGTATGTTCTTTTGAAGACACCTTTACCTCTTGAATTTCCAGTACATTCATTCAGTCCAGGAGATCAAGTTTACCTGCGAACGTGGAAGGACGACCCCCTTGGAGAAAAGTGGAAGGGACCCTTTCAAGTGTTATTGACAACAAACACTGCTGTAAAATTAGAAGGAATAGATTCTTGGATTCACTACACTAGAATAAAGAAGATACCTCCTAGATTGTGGACATCTATGCCTAAAGGACCATTGAAGTTAACTTTAAGGTGTACTTGATGAATCACCAAGAAATACTACTGAACTATTTGTAATAGTTAAATTTTTACTGTTAGAAGAGGAATCAAATTATTTAAAAATTGAGGTTTAGAAGTAAAAATGTGGAGTTTGTTGATATTAGTTATGACGATCAGTAAAGCTGAATCCCAATTTTTATTGCCAAAATGGGATAGAAATCGAAATATCTGGGAGCTTTTAGCCCGAGAAGTAACCAACATGTCTTCTTTTTGTATTGCAGCAGAGAATTCAGTAGGAGGAATGTACAGTTCTTGCCTTGTGGGAATACCAACTCCTCTAGAATTGATAAGGAACTACACGATGTTTCAGAGCTTTGACATCAAGTTAACTTACCATAGTATTTATAGTCTGGGAAAAACAACTAGATCCAAGGAGAGAGGGATGTTAAGAGTTAAGGTACGAGGAACACTCCCAGTTGGACATTGTGTTAAGTTTGTAAATTGTACTTCTAAATGTGAAAATTTAACACGTTTGCAACCCCCTTTGAGGTGTAACTCTACTCATCTTCTGAGTTATGCCTGGGCCCATACTAAATTACCTCTTGGATGGTTTTTATTATGCGGGCGAATAGCATATTCTTATATCCCAGCAAATGTAACAGGAGGTCCATGTTCAATTGGGAGGATGGCTCCGTTGCTGATAAATAAAAAGGACTTAGAACATAGTGAACAAGCTAAAAGGAGTGTACACCAAGTATAAGAAGATTGTGACTCGCAAGTCACTTTATATAGTTCAAGTGAAATGTCAGCTGCAGCTATCCTAGCGCCTGGAGTTGGAGTAGCCATGAATTATCACACCATAAGGAGAATTACTTGTGCTTTAGTTAAAGATATAAATTATACTTCTCAGGCACTTTCAGCTATTGGCATGGAAATGACACAAATAAGAGAAGCTACTCTTGAGGACAGGGCTGCAATTGATTATTTACTTTTAAGACATAATCATGGTTGTGAAGAGTTTAAAGGTATGTGTTGTTTTAATTTAAGTGATAATTCACAGTTAGTTGAGGAAAAAATTCAACAACTGAAGAATTTAGCATCTGGATTTAAGGAATGAGAAGGGTTAGACCTTTCTTGGTTATTTTCGTGGCTTCCAAATTTGAATTGGCTCAGGCAATTGTTTTTATTTGCGATACTGATCGTCATTTTAGTTATAATTACTTGTTGTATGATTCGATGTATGTCTTTTTGTAGACCAAATGTTTATAAGTAAATGGTGTGAGACTCATGATGCTTAACATCATAAGTCTCAAAGGGGGGAATTGATGTAGTAGGTATAGTTTGTTCGTTTTGTAATTTCGAACATTGTATACTGTTCTCTTCATTTCTGTAATTTTAAAACAATGAAGATGTGATGCTTAAAAAATTAGGTATTGTGTTTGCAGGTGTGTAGTATTGTTAGACTCTAGTAAAGATTAACCTTAAAATCAAGAACCATAAATGAACATGATCCAGACGTGGCTCGGAGACAAACCTCGACCTTATAAGGGAAGAAAGGAACAGGTTCACGAAGAATTCACTACCCTGCCGACCACCGGAGACCACCCGAGACCCTCAAGAAGACCCCAAAGACTTTAGTGCGCATGTGTCTAGGATGATGTAATATTATAATTAGTTCTTGGAAATTTAATGAATATGTAAAAGAGAATCTTAAAATATGTATGAGAAGCATGGATATAAACAGAAAGGTGATTAGACCAGGTGTGCTTGATTTGTGGCAAGTCCACTGAGCACCCAGGCCTGAATAAAACAATATCTCTCCTGAGCGTGTGGAATTGGTTACTTGCACGCCGAGCACGAATCCGCTTTTCGGACAACAATATCACATTATAATGTAACTACTTTTTTTGGGGGGAAAGGGTAGAGGTGGCATTACTTGAACAGTTAAAATTAGGTTTCTTAATATTTTCTGAAATAGTTGTTGTTACTGATCTAATGGTCAAATAAATGCTAGGAAAATATAACAAAATCTTAATCTGTTAAAAAAAATAAATGTCTCCCTTGGAAGTCATGGCAAAAAGTGGTGTCTGGACATTGCTTTCTCTTTGGTTTCTGTCTATTCATCTCTTTACAACTATGGATATCAACTGGAAGCTAAATAAGGGTCTCACACCCATGATTGCCTGAAAGATTGTACATGATACAAGACAGAGATAGGAACAGCCAGTATTTCTCAGCCTCAGGGGTTCTAGGGCCTTTAGGAAAGAAGAATATAGTAAAATATTCTTGTAATGCAATAGGAAACATTTTCTGAGCACTAAGACTGAGAAGGGATTTCTGGTGGTACCTAAATAAGTTTAATTTAGAAATCCTGGTCTAAGAGAGAATGGTTGTGAATCCCATTACACAGCTAAAGCATTCATCCTGACAGAAAGGTCTAAAAAGCCTAAAGAGGCTACTGCCTTTCTTGCTTCATTTTCTGACCAGTGAAACATCTACGATGAATGGCTGACACAAAGAAGGTGAGGGCATCCCTGGAGACTGAAAACCAAATAACACCTGGGACAAATGTCCAGAGTCTGATCTCATCTTTGTCTGTTGGACATGCAATTTGATTGCAAAATACAGTGCAATTTGAAGCTTCTGTTCAAGAGAGAATTGGAATTGGAATAACAAAGGTGTGGTAGAATAGGAATTAGCTGCATTGTTTGAGTAATGTTGAGTAATTTGCACAGTGCCTTCCTAGGCTGTGCCTCACTCAGCCAAGTCCTTGGTACAGCGTTTCTCCCATGATCTGCAACTTCATTTACTAAGAAACAGCAATGCACATAAATAAGAAAATGTCGCACCAGAACTATAGCAGTTTGGTTGCATTGGTATGACCTCAAAAATCAAAAGCCATCTGAAAAAGTTTCTAAACTGTTTTTTTGTGAATCTGCAAGTTACTAATTGCAAAAATAGCTGCCTGAGAACAATTAGGTAGAAAATACAAAACATATCTCTTAGATGAATTCATTGTTCTATTTGTAAACATCCATTGGGGTATCGCATCCTGGAATAGCCACTCAGTTTTACTATATATGGAGGTTAAGGTTTGCTAGTTCCCATGCTCTGGTAGGCCATAGTTGCTTTGCGTGCTGATAGGGATTAACATCAAATAGGAAGGAACAATGAAGAGATTTACAGTTCTTTGGTTGAAATGATGCAGATGGTTAGGAACACCTTGTGAATAGGCCGACCTGACACATAGTAGATAAAAAGGCCTTGAAACTCAGTATTCCAGATAAGGAGGCCAACCTTGTATCTTGAGATAAGAGGGTGGTGCTAGTGAGAATTGCGCTACTTAAGCCAGGAGCTAAAACTAAGCATGCGTGAAGACTGAGACTTTTGCATATGTTAATGAATTCCGGGAAATGTAATGAATATGTATACTCTAACTGTATATAACTTCTATGGTTAAGTGATTTGGCACGCACACTAGGTGGAGCGATCCCCTGTGCGTCCGGCCCAATAAAGAATACCTGCTTTCTAAAACTCCAAATTGAGTCTTAGAGAGTTTGTCAGGAACTTCTCCGTTTCAGATTGGCGACCCAGATGGGACCTCCTCTGCTTACCTGCGGGACCCGCTGAGAAAAAGGACTCCGTTGGGTACCCCCGGAGACTTCTCCGGAGGGACTCCTTGCCTCATCCGGATCACTGCAGGACTATCTATTTGATAAAGGTATTCTTTAACTCTTTAACTTTTGGGATTGGCCAATTTGGGCTCTCCATAAGACGTAGGCAGAGGGTCCTACGCAGGACGGCGTATACCGAGGCGCTAGCACCTTAGTGGTATACATTGGTTTTGGTTTTGGTTTTGATTTTGGTTTTGGTGCACCTCAGTGGTATACGTATACATTGGTTTTGGTTCTGATTTTCGTTTTGGTTTTGATTCTGAATAAGTTTGGAAGTATATGGAATCATCTGTATACTGTTGCTTGTTATGATTTTGGTACTCTAAATGAGTTTTGGGGTATACTGCCGTATACTATTGTTCATAATGATTTGTTGTTATTGTTATTGTGATAAGAGAATTTTGTTATTCTTTGTGTAAGAATTTTGTGTATATCGTAATGGGCGGTAAGCAGAGTGGAGGTATCTTGAAGAAGAGTCCCCATTTGGTTCGGGGTTAGAGTCCCCATTTGGTTCGGGGTTAAGAGTCCCCATTTGGTAAAATCTGAATAAGCCCGTGGTAACTATTGTAAATATTTGTCTGTTTGCTGAGAGTGACACAGGGATTCGAGTCCCCTTCGATTGTTTTGTGTAAAGGTATTGTCATAGTGATTGAATATTTGTGTTGTTGTTATGCGAAAAGTTTGTTTGTGTGATTTCCCGTGTGTAAAATGGGATGAAGTAATGTATGCAGATATGTTTTTCACTTTGCGAAACCATCCGGAATGGCAGGAGTGTGGTATAAATTTAGCACCTCAAGACCCTTTAGTACTGGCATTAGAAAAGGAACGAAAGAAGGATCAGGGAAAGTTGAAACGCTGTTGTTGAGCATGTAGCATTGGGCAGAGATGTTTGGGAACAAAGGAACAAGATAAAGAGGAAGAAATGGAAATGTTGATAACGCCCCGGGCTAGGTTGCTAGAAAGGGGGGCAGAGGGGGATGTTGACGCATCTCCGGATAAGAGCGATTCAGAAACTGTTGAGAAAAAGGAAGGCGGAGGTTTTAGCCCTGTGGCAGGGAGGACTCGGAACAAAGGCGGCAAGAATGCATTACCCATTCAGGCTCCTTTACGGGAGGCTGTGGGACCGGAAGGTCCGGTAGTAGTTAAAGTCCCCTTTTCAATCACAGATTTGAACAATTGGAGACAAGCAGTGGGCAATTATCGAGATAACCCTGAAAAGACAGCCCGAGCTTTTGAAATGTTAATAAAAACTCAAGATCCAGATTGGAGTGACTTAGATGCTGTGATGGTGTTTGATGTTTGATGGTGTTTGACTCCACAGACATGGATATGATAAAATGAGCTATAAGAAATCACGTACAGGGGTCCTACAAGGGGCAGTAGAAGATCACTTTCCCGAATATTCCTGCCAATAGGGCCAGGTTAGAGCAATATCGAAAATTAATATTGTACGGTATTAGAGCTGCTATTCTGAAAGCTATAAATTGGTCTAAGTTATATGAGATAAAACAAGATCGGAAAGAAAACACCACCGATTTTTTTAATAGATTAAAAGAGGCAGCTAGTAAATATACAACTTTAAATGTGGAATCTGATGAAGGGCAACGACAGTTAGTTCCTATGTTTATGGTACAATCCTCTGATGACATTAGAAAGAAATTGCAAAAGTTACAGGATGAGGATGCCCAAAACTTGGGAAAAATGTTGAATGTAGCATGGACGGTATCTCGAAACAGAGAACAAACCAAAGGTGAATACCCAGTTAGTAGCAGTTCTTGAAGGAGGAAATCGGAGAAATGGGAGACCTTTTAGAGTGAATGGCAGAGGAAAAGCTATGAAAGATCAAAGAGATTTTCGATCACCTTTACGGTAAGATCAGTGTGCCTTTTGTAAAAAACAGGGACATTGGAAAAATGAGTGCCCAAAGTTGCAAAGAATTAAGGCCTCCACCATTGTGGAGGTCGAGTGATGGGGACCTGGGGAATCTATCCTGGCAGATCCACTGGTTAAAATGAAGCTAGGAAAGCAGAGCAAAGAAGTCGAATTTTTGGTAGACACGGGTGCCTCTTACTCTGTATTAAACCAAGAATTAATACCTGTGGATGAGGATTTTGTGACTGTGATAGGAGCTACTGGCCAACAAGACAAAGCTTTGTTTTTACAGCCGCTAAAATACAAGTTAGGAAAACAAATAGGGATACATAAGTTTTTGTATATGCCAAATTCTCCAAAATCCCTGTTGGGGCGAGATTTATTAGAACAATTAGGAGCAGAAATAACATTCAAAAAGGATAAAATGGAATTTAAAATTAAAAATGAACAATTAATCGAAGTCTTAAGCCTGGCTCTAATACAAGCTGAAAAAGCAAAACAAATACCCCAAGAAATTTTAGATCAGGTATATCCAGGGGTGTGGGCCTCTGGGATACCTGGAAAAGCCAAAAATGCAGCACCAATAAAGACAGAATTAAAGCCAGGGGCTGGCCCAGTTAGAATTAAACGGTACCCTTTGAAGTTAGAAGATCGAAAGGGAATAAAAGAAATAATTGATAATTTCTTGCAATTTGGACTACTTGTGGAATGTGAATCAGAGTATAACACTCCTATCTTACCTGTGAAAAAGCCGGATGGCAAAAGTTACAGATTGGTTCAAGATTTGAGAGCAATAAACAAAATTGTAGAAGACTTGCACCCTGTGGTAGCGAATCCTTATACATTGCTAACTAAATTAAAGAATAGTCAGATATGGTTTACCATACTGGATCTAAAGGACGTCTTCTTCTGTCTGACCCTGGCAAAAGAAAGCCAAAAATTATTTTCATTTGAGTGGGAAAATCCCGATACAGGGAGAAAGACCCAATTAACCTGGACAGTGTTACCCCAAGGATTCAAGAACAGTCCTACTATCTTTGGTAATCAATTAGCATGAGAGACTGAAACTTGGAATCCCCCATCACAAGACGGCACTCTGTTACAATATGTAGATGACCTTTTAATTGCTACAGAAACAGAAGAAGAATGTGTGCAACGGACTGTAAGTTTGCTTAACTTTTTGGGATTACGCGGATATCGAGTCTCTCAACAGAAAGCTCAGCTGGTACAATCACAAGTGACATAACTCGGATTTGAAATCTCAGGAGGACAAAGAGAACTCAGAGCGGAACGAAAAGAAGCTATTTGCCACACACCAGAACCCAGGATGGTAAAATAACTCAGAACCTTTCTTGGAATGACAGGTTGGTGCAGATTATGGATATATAATTATGGACTTTTGGTGAAACCACTGTATGAACTACTGAAAGAAAATCCATTAAAACTAGTTTGGATGGGGGAAGCAAAGAGAGCATTTCAACAGTTAAAAATGGAACTTATGAAAGCCCCAGATTTAGGCCTCCCGGATATTTCAAAACCCTTTTGGTTGTTTTCTCATGAGAGACAGGGCATAGCACTGGGAGTGCTTGCTCAACGATTAGGACCCTACAAGAGAGCGGTTGCCTACTTCTCCAAACAATTAGATGAAGTGAGTAAAGGATGGCCCGGATGCCTGCGAGCAGTGGCAGCGGTCGTCCTCAACATTCAGGAAGCCCGCAAGTTTACTATGGGTCAGAAAATAACGGTATTGGTCTCCCATACAGTTTCAGCAGTATTAGAACAAAAGGGGAGTCACTGGCTTTCTCCTTCCAGATTTTTGAAGTACCAAGCTATTTTGGTAGAACAGGATGATGTTAATATACAGACTACTAATATTGTAAACCCAGCATCTTTCCTCAGTGGAGATACTTCAGAACCTGTGATACATGACTGTTTAGAAACCATGGAAGCTGTCTCTTCCAGTCAACCGGATCTGAAAGAAGAACCACTAGAGGACGCTGAGGACTCATGGTTCACAGACGGGAGCAGCTTTGTGAAGCAAGGAGAATGTAAGGCTGGATATGCTGTAACTACCACCCATAAGGTAATAGAAGCTAAATCTTTACCTGTTGGGACATCTGCACAGAAGGCCGAAATAATTGCTTTGACTCGGGCCCTAGAATTATCAAAAGGGAAGAAAATTAATATATGGACTGATCCTAAATATGCCTTTGGAGTGGTGCATGCCCACGGACCCATTTGGAAAGAACGAGGATTGCTTACAGCCCAAGGAAAACAGATAAAACATGCAAAAGAAATTTTACAACTCTTAGAAGCTGTAAAATTGCCAGAGAAAGTGGCTATTATGCATTGCAGAGGACACCAAAAAGGTAATACTGAACAGGAAATTGGAAATAAATTGGCAGACTATGAGGCCAGACAAGCCGCAGAAAGGATGGAAGTTGAGGCATTGGCCTTGATTCCAGACAGTAAATTTCAAGTATTAAAATTAAATTTAGGCTCTGAAAGATATTCAAAGGAAGATAGGAATTTGATTGACAATTTAGGAGGGAAAGAAAAAGACGACGGATGGGTATATACACCAGGTGGATGTATTGTAATACCCTCCAGAATATTGTGGAAACTAATTTCGGATGAGCACAGCAAAACTCATTGGGGAGCAGATGCTTTGTACAAGGATCTAAACAAAAGAATAGTAGGTCACAATTTGTATACTGTGGTGAAACAAGTAACGCAGCAGTGTGAAATTTGTTTGAAAAACAATCCTAATACAACCAATAGGGTACAGGTAGGGACAATTGGAAAGGGTAACATCCCAGGGCAACAATGGCAAATAGACTTTTCCGAACTCCCAAGAAAAGGGGGGTATCGGTATTTGTTAGTGTTAACAGACACATTCTCAGGTTGGCCAGAGGCCTTCCCTTGCAGAACAAACAAAGCTCGAGAAGTCATCCGAGTATTGCTGAATGAAATCATACCTCGATTTGGAATACCAGCAGTAATATCATCAGATAGAGGTACTCACTTTTGCGCACAAATAGTTCAACAACTTAGCAAAATGCTAGGGATTGAGTGGCAGTTACATACACCACATCGACCCCAAGCAAGTGGGCAGGCTGAGAAGATGAATCATTTGATAAAACAACAACTAGCCAAAATTTGTCAAGAAACTAATCTATATTGGTATCAAGCGCTTCCACTTGCGTTGCTTAGGATCAGAACAAAACCGAGAACTAAGGAAAGCATAAGTCCTTTTGAAATTCTGTTTGGAAGGCCATAGCAATTGCAATATAGAGAAGATTTGAATCAGTTAGGAGAAGGATATTTGCAACAGTATATGATCGCTCTAGGAAAACAATTGAGCCAAATAGAAAAAGTTGTCTTAGGAACCAGAGCTAGGGGCCTAGACCAACCGGTTCACCCTTTTAAGCCAGGGGATTGGGTTTATGTCAAAGTTTTTGCAGGTCAACCGTTGGAAGAAAAGTGGAAGGGACCGTTCCAGGTGTTGCTGACAACCTTTACTGCAATCAAGATCAAGGAGCAGACACCCTGGGTACACCATACTTGTGTGAAGAAAGCTCCACCTGGAGAATGGACTTCTGAGAGGACAGGACAATTAAAGTTGAAACTCTCTCGAATGCAGTAAATTACACTTGGGACTTTGACGTATTATACACTGATATTAGCTTTTGAATAAGGAATGAAAACACTAAGAGACTTGATATTCCATTGTTGCTTTTGGATAGAACTATTCCATGAGGGGTCAGGGAATCCATGGAAAGGAAACCTACATATAGACTTGTTACAAAGAACAGTCCAGATCGCTAATAAGTCAGATTGTTGGGCCTGTACTCATTTTCCGGAGCATTCAAAGAAGGGAGTCCCCTTAATTGGAATCCCTATACCAGCTAGTATATCTTGGAACACTCTGTGGGTAAACACCTCTTTTAACATAAGTAGGGAAATGAAAGAACAGGAATGGATAATTGAGACCCCAACTCCAGAACAAAAATATTGTACATGTGTACAACGGTGTAGCCCCCCCAGAGGAATGGACAAAATCAGGTGCCTAAGAAAGACTGACTTTGTTGGAAATTATTCTGATTGCAATAAGACTATAAATATCGGAGGTTTAAGACCTTTTGAATCTTTTGAATGGCCGGTACCTGAAGGAAGAGGTTGGTATTGGATTTGTGGAAACAAGGCCCTTAAGGTCTTGCCACCAAATTGGTCAGGGGTATGTGCTTTGGGAGCAGTAGTACCACACATTACTGTGGTTGAGAAATTAGAGTCTAAAATGTGGCTAAGAACTTATCTTCGAAGAAGTAAGAGAGCTGGAAATAACCCATTAGTAGATAGACCCACCGGGTTCCATTCTTTTGCACGATGGTTTATCCCATGCTTAGGAGTTGGTGAACTAGAGAAAGCTGTAGTAAATATATCTGCTATGGTTGAGAAATTTGGGAATGAAACCTATGACGCTATAAAGGCCTTGCAGGAAGAAGTGTCTGAATTGGCAGAAATAACCCTTCAGAATAGAATGGCTTTGGACATGATGTTAACCTCTCAAGGAGGAGTATGCACAATGCTAAACACAAGCTGTTGCGTATACGTAGATCAAAGTGGTAGAATTTCTACTGATTTAGAAGAAATTTGGAAACAGACAAAATTGCTCCATGAAACACGGAAAGATGACACTTCATGTGGACTTGGGGAAACATTCAAATGGTTAACTTCATGGATTCCCGACCTTAGTCAATGGGTGAGAAAGTTATTAGGCATTTTAATGATTGCTATATTGGTTTTTGTTTGCATATATGTAATAATACAGTGTTTTTGGAAATGTTGTTCTATAATTGGAAACCAAAGTTCTGAGAGGGTGAGACTAATATAAGAGGAACTACAGTGAAGTTCTCCTTTTATAGCCTCAAAGGAGCTTAATTTATTGAAGGATATAGCTTTAACTATATACCCTCAAAAGAAAAGGAGGGATTGATAGGGATTAACATCAAATAGGAAGGAACAATGAAGAGATTTACAGTTCTTTGGTTGAAATGATGCAGATGGTTAGGAACACCTTGTGAATAGGCCGACCTGACACATAGTAGATAAAAAGGCCTTGAAACTCAGTATTCCAGATAAGGAGGCCAACCTTGTATCTTGAGATAAGAGGGTGGTGCTAGTGAGAATTGCGCTACTTAAGCCAGGAGCTAAAACTAAGCATGCGTGAAGACTGAGACTTTTGCATATGTTAATGAATTCCAGGAAATGTAATGAATACGTATACTCTAACTGTATATAACTTCTATGGTTAAGTGATTTGGCACGCACACTAGGTGGAGCGATCCCCTGTGAGTCCAGCGCTGCAATAAAGAATACCTGCTTTCTAAAACTCCAAATTGAGTCTTAGAGAGTTTGTCAGGAACTTCTCCATTTCAGTGCACATACAAGAAACACACCTTCCTCTGTATTCAGGTATGTAAATAATAAACATACAGCCAGAGTCATGAAATTATTTTTCTCATGTTATTAATTAGAGCCATTAACCATGAATTTTCTGCAATGTAATCAGAAATGAAAACAATTAGTAAGCAGATGACCATAATTTGCATTCAGGTAGGTATTCCAAAACTACTGAATTAAGAGTCTTGCTCCTCACACAATTATTTTCCTTTAAAATATTTGCACAAAAACAGCTTTAAGGGGAGAAAACATTTATATTATGTAGGCTTGTCCTTTCTTCTCCTGTTGTCTTCTCTACTCCTCAGCACCTCTCTTTCTCCAAGTCACCAGTAGAGCATTTAGAAAAATACAGACCTGTAAGTCTCCTATCTCCTACTTCTGTCCTATTATTCTGAAGAGGCTGACTCTACCAAGAAGGTAATAACATTCTCTATGCCCACCACAGGTGTTGGGACATTTAGATTCTTTAAAATAAATGCTCAGACCTAATACTGTTAAGCCTTAATTCAGTCCGTCCAGACAATTAGGCAGTTTTACAATTTCAGAGTCAAGAGAACCATGCTGGCAGGGCCTGGCAGATGACAAAGGAAAGAGAGAGAAAGGCTGCTATTTAAAAAAAAAAAGTTTTTTAATTCTATACATGTAGTCATATGTATGTATCTATATTATTTTTTATATATATATAAATCTTTTATTTTATATATATGCTGTGAAAGGCTGCTCTTAGAAAAGGAAGGTAATTGTAACATGCAAATTCACAAACTAACAACAGTTGGAAATTCAGATGGAGAAACTTTCCTTGTCTTGGATGTTGTCCTGATATTTACAGACCGATTCTTAGACTTTTATTTTCCTGGCTTTGGTCAGCTTGTATTGTGTCAGAAGAGTCATTCCTTTGTTTAAACATCCTCACAAAGAATGTTGTGAAATCTATAATGGGCATATATACCTTAGTTAAATATTTAATATCTGCATGTGTATTTGAGTGATGGATGCAGTGGCTTGTACTCAGGACAGGGCCAAATTTTACCCAGAGCATTTCCACACACACTAAAACATACACTTCCAGTGCTTTAATTAATATTACTTTTGCAGATCAGAATTATTTTAATTCCTTAGGTAAGGATGCTTGAAAAACAATTTTAAAAAATCCTTTCTCTATTTTCTTAACAAGTAGTACAAATTCAGAAAGAATCTACACAGAATTAAGATAAAAATCCCTAAAAGCTGAGGAATGATCAGACTGTCTAAAATATCTCACTTAAGCCTTCATTTGATGCTTTAATCTAGAAAAACCTTATTGTTCTTTCTGTAGGGCCTGTTCTTACATAATTACTGGTTAGCTTAAAAAACTCAAACTCCAAGCCCTCCTTTTGAGCTACGACAACCAAGAAACACTTTCTCTAATTCATTTCTCCTTTACATTCCTCTCATCTCTTACATACTTGCTACAATATCTTCAGACTACAACTTTGGATGACATTTTAATTGTAATTGCCCACTAAATTAAAGCATTCTTAAAAAGAAAATTCAAGGGGAATTTCATGCAAATGAGGTTCAGTTTCATGGATCAACATCAGAGCTGCTATAATAAACTATGCTGGTTGACAGGTAAAAAGCAGCATCTCCATTGTAGTGAGTTTTATACCCACTGATGCATATATAGAACGAAAAGCTGTTGAATGATGAACACCAAAAATTATCATTTGGCTTCTGAATTTGCAGCATACATAAGTCATTCACTGCATCATGGTGCTCAGGCAATGGAGGTGTCTTTAAAGTCTCACAGCCTTGCAGCCTCCACTCCCTAATGAATATGAAGTTTACCTTGATGTTCCATTTGGACACCTTTACAGAATTTATCAGTTCCTATAAGAAATACTATTTTTAAAATGTCCTGGAATCCAGCAGTTTGTTTATAGCCCCAGACTCACTGCAGTGTTTCCTGATGGGATTGTCCACTGTGTGCTTTTAACATCTGTTCATCATTTCTTAACCCTTTATACTCTGTTATGGAATAGACCATTTATAGCAAATCTTAGTAGACTGATTTCAAAGTTACAATGACTTCAGGTGACATTAAAAAAACCTGTGCCAGTTTAAGATCAATCAGTGACTCAGAAGGAAGACCCTCTCTTTCCTTTTAATTGAAGACTAGGATGTGTTGGAGCCCTGGAACAAAAGCAAACTGAGGGATTTACCTAACAAATTGCTGTCCCAATAAACATTTCAGCATTTTCAAAATGGCTTAAGGTTTTGTTCACAGACTGCAGACAGAGCACACATTTATGCAGAAACCAAGTGAGAGATATCTCACCAAGACATACCTTAATTTGGTCCCAGGTTCCTTTAAAATCATACACATACCATTAATAAGAAGTAAAAGAAAATTGTGAAGCTTGTAATGCAAGTCTTAGTATTGAAAAGCCATTTTTGTATTTTAATTATTATTATTATACAAAAGTATAAGTACTCTAGTATTTGATACAGAGGTGAGGGTCGAGAAGTTAGCACTGAAGTTTCTCCATAGGTATGGCTAAAGGCAGGGACATTATTAAGGAAATTTTGAAGCAGCATTGCCCCACTCCTTTGAAAATACCTTGTCGTGGTTTAACCTGGCAGGCAGCCAAACACCACGCAGCTGCTCGCTCACTCCCCCCGCCCCCACAGTGGGACGGGGAGAGAAACGGAAGGGTAAGAGTGGGAAAAACTCATGGGTTGAGATAAAGACAGTTTAACAGAACAGAAAAGGGAAAATAATAATGATAATGATAGCATATACAAAATGAGTGATGCACAATGCAATTGCTCACCACCCGCGCTGAACAATAACCAAGTAGCGATCGCTACGTCCTGGATCACGCCTACAGTTCATATACTGAGCATGACGTCACATGGTATGGAACACCCCATTGGCCAGCTGGGCTAGCTGTCCTGGCTGTCTTCCCTCCCAACGCTTGTTTTGTTTTGTTTTGTTTTGTTTTGTATTTTTTCTTGAGCTGAATGTCCTTGATTAGCAGAGTACTTAGCAAAAACTGAAAACATCAGTGTGTCATCAACATTCTTATATTAAATCCAAAACACAGCACTAGGAAGAAATTTAACCCTATCCCAGCCAAAACCAGGACACTATCCAACCCTTATTCTATACCATTTACGTCATGCCTAAGTGTCACATTTTCCGATACATTCCAATTAATCATGACCACCTTTCTTGTCTATATACATATATATATACACACACACAGAGATATCATTCCCTTAGTCTATGGGCCATCCCTCCAAAATGTCCACTGAGTTCATTTAGTCCACGACTTTGGGCTCCATCTGTCATAACAGTCTTTCAGGGCCAGAAAGATGGTGTGTGGTGTTGGACTGTTGCTTCCTGAAGCCAGTTCTCATTCCATTATTGCTGCGCTTGTCCGGTTCTATCATCATTGCGCTTTGCTCGGTTTCATCGGAGTTAGTTCATTCTTCATTAATCTGGGTGATTTCAACTGCTATACAATTGATAGCAACCATAGAAATAATGATATACTATATCATATAACATTTAACACCATACAATTCAGTTCATTGGCTATTTTCACCCAAAATCAAATCCCCTTGAGGTACACACCGGACTTCCCCATCCTTTCGCATTACCCACCAAGTGCACCCAGGTCCTTGAGCAAAAGCAATCCCACGGATGGGTTTTCCCTTGCCAGAGGCAGGAGTAACCCAGACTGTCTTCCCCAGCATATTTCTTATGTGCACGACAGGGACTTTATCCCCCTCTACAGTACGTAAGGGTTTGGATTGGGCAGGGCCAGCTCGATTAACAGATCCCCTGGTGTTGACTATTCAGGTGGCTTTGGCTAAATGTGTATCCCAATGCTTGAATGTCCCACCACCCATTGCCCTCAGTGCAGTCTTTAGCAGTCCATTTTATCGTTCGATTTTCCCGGAGGCTGGTGCATGGTAGGGGATGTGATAGACCCACTCAATGCCATGCTCTTTGGCCCAGGTGTCTATGAGGGTGTTTCGGAAATGAGTCCCGTTGCCTGGGTCAATTCTTTCTGGGGTGCCATGTCGCCATAGGACTTGCTTTTCAAGGCCCAGGATGGTGTTCCGGGAGGTGGCATTGGGCACAGGATATGTTTCCGGCCATCTGGTGGTTGCTTCCACCATGGTGAGCACATAGTGCTTGCCTTGGTGGGTTTGTGGAAGTGTGATATAATCAATCTGCCAGGCCTCCCCATATTTATATTTCAACCATCGTCCTCCATACCAGAGAGGCTTTACTCGTTTGGCTTGCTTGATTGCAGCGCATGTTTCACATTCATGGATAACTTGTGCAATAGCGTCCATGGTCAATTCCACCCCTCGATCACGAGCCCATCTATATGTTGCATCTCTTCCTTGATGGCCTGAGGTGTCATGGGCCCACCAAGCTATAAATAATTCACCCTTATGTTGCCAGTCCAGATCCACCTGAGCCACTTCAATCTTAGCAGCCTGGTCCACCTGCTGGTTGTTTTGATGTTCTTCAGTGGCCCGACTCTTGGGTACGTGAGCATCTACGTGACATACTTTTACAGTCAGGTTCTCTACTCGGGCAGCGATATCTTGCCACAATGCGGCAGCCCAGAAGGGTTTCCCTCTGCACTGCCAGTTGTTCTGCTTCCACTGCTGCAACCACCCCCACAGGGCATTTGCCACCATCCATGAGTCAGTATAGAGATAAAGTACTGGCCATTTTTCTCGTTCAGCAATGTCCAAGGCCAGATGGATGGCTTTCACCTCTGCAAACTGGCTCGATTCACCTTCTCCTTCAGCAGTTTCTGCGACTTGGCTATAGGACTCCATACAGCAGCTTTCCACCTCCGATGCTTCCCCACAAGGCGACAGGACCCATCCGTGAACAGGGCATATTGCTTCTCATTTTCTGGCAGTTTGTTATACAGTGGGGCCTCTTCAGCATGTGTCACCTCCTCCTCCTCTGGGGATATTCCGAAATCTTTGCCTTCTGGCCAGTTCGTGATCACTTCCAAGATTCCTGGGCGACTGGGGTTTCCTATTCGGGCCCATTGTGTGATCAGTGCGACCCACTTACTCCACGTAGCATCGGTTGCATGATGTGTAGAGGGGACCCTCCCTTTGAACATCCAGCCCAGCACCGGCAGTCGGGGTGCCAGGAGGAGCTGTGCTTCAGTGCCAACCACTTCCAAAGCAGCTCGAACCCCTTCATATGCTGCCAATATCTCCTTCTCAGTTGGAGTGTAGTGGGCCTCGGATCCTCTGTATCCCCGACTCCAGAACCCTAAGGGTCGACCTCGAGTCTCCCCTGGTGCTTTCTGCCAGAGGCTCCAGGTAGGGCCATTCTCCCCGGCTGCGGTGTAGAGCACATTCTTTACATCTTGTCCTGCCCGGACTGGCCCAAGGGCTACTGCCTAAACTATCTCCCGTTTAATTTGTTCAAAGGCTTGTTGTTGCTCAGGGCCCCATTTGAAATTGTTCTTCTTCAGGGTCACTTGATAGAGAGGGCTTACAATCAGGCTGTAATCTGGAATATGCATTCTCCAAAAGCCCACAACGCCTAAGAAAGCTTGTGTTTCCTTTTTGCTAGTTGGTGGGGACATGGCTGTTATTTTGTTGATCACATCCATTGGGATCTGATGACTTCCATCTTGCCATTTTATTCCTAAAACCGGATCTCTTGTGCAGGTCCCTTGACCTTACTTTGTTTTATGGTAAAACCGGCCTTCAGAAGGATTTGGACTATTCTCTCCCCTTTCTCAAAAACTTCTTCTGCTGTGCTGCCCCATACAATGATGTCATCAATGTATTGCAGGTGTTCTGGAGCCTCACCCTGTTCCAGTGCGGTGTGGATCAGTCCATGGCAAATGGTAGGGCTGCGTTTCCACCCCTGGGGCAGTCGGTTCCAGGTGTACTGGACGCCCCTCCAAGTGAAAGCAAACTGTGGCCTGCACTCTGCCGCCAAAGGGATGGAGAAGAACGCATTAGCGATATCATTTGTGGCATACCACTTGGCTGCCTTTGACTCCAGTTCATACTGAAGTTCTAACATGTCCGGCACGGCAGCACTCAGTGGCGGCGTGACTTCGTTCAGGCCACAGCAGTCTACTGTTAGTCTCCACTCTCCATTGGACTTTCGCACTGGCCATATGGGACTGTTAAAGGGTGAGCGAGTCTTGCTGATCACTCCTTGGATCTCCAGTTGACGAATCAGCTCATGGATGGGAAGCAGGGAGTCTCGGTTGGTGCGATATTGCCATCAGTGCACTGTTGTGGTAGCAACTGGTACCTGCTGTTCTTTGACCTTCAACAACCCCACAACAGAAGGATCCTCCGTAGACCAGGCAAGGTGGACAGCTGTTTAATTTCCTCCGTCTCCAGGGCAGCTCTACCAAACGCCCATCAGTACCCTTTTGGGTCCTTGAAATACCCTCTCCTGAGGTAGTCTATGCCAAGGATGCACGGAGCCTCTGGGCCAGTCACAATGGGGTGCTTCTGCCACTCATTCCCGGTTAGGCTCACTTCAGCCTCCAATACAGTTAACTCTTGGGATCCCCCTGTCACTCCAGAAATACAAATGGGTTCTGCCCCTTCATAGCTTGATGGCATCAGGGTACACTGTGCACTGGTGTCTACTAGAGCCTTATACTCCTGTGGGTCTGATGTGCCAGGCCATCGAATCCACACAGTCCTCTAAACCCGGTTGTCCCTTTCCTCCACGTGGCTGGAGGCAGGGCCCCTCTAGTCCTGGTCATCATATTCGCTATCCACTTCTTGTAAGTATGAGTCAGAAGTACCTTTATTAACGTTGGAAGTGGAAACAGCACTTCTACTTTGTCTGGGGAACTGCTCACTGGAGACTGGAGCAGCATTTTTCCTGGAAGAACCCCCTTTTGTGGTTGTTTTTCCTTGCAACTTCCATCCCACTTCCTCATGTCCTCTCTGTGGTCACGCAGGTAAAACCACAGGGTGCCCCAGGGTGTGTATCCACGATGTCTCCTCTCTTGAGCAGAGGGACGCTTACTCCTAATGGCTGAGACACTGGCCCGTGCAGGTGGAGAATAGGACATATCCTCTTTGAGTTGGTGCACCTCCCGAGACAGTTTCTCCACAGCAGAGACACAGGCCCGTAGGGAGGAAGAGAGACTTTCTTCATATTGCTGGAGTTGGCCAGCCAATTCATCCACCCTTTGTTCCTCTCCATCTTTCCAGGTCATTATTGCCAATGAGTTTGCATGTGACGCTGGTGCGCTCCGTACACACTTCCGCCACATGGGTCGGGTGCATTTGACTTCATCTGGGTCTTTGGATAACTGCTCGTTGTTCAGGTCATCATAAATCACCTCCAGCACGCCTAATTCTCTCAGGTACTGGATACCTCTCTCCATGGTGGTCCACTTGCCTGGGTGACAGATAACATCTTCCTTGAAGGGATACCTTTCCTTCACGCCTGACAGGAGTCGCCTCCAGAGGCTGAGGACTTGTGCCCCTTGTCCAGTCGCTTTGTCAATGCCCCCTTCCCTAGAAAGGGATCGCAGCTGCTTGGCTTCCCTACCCTCTAATTACAGGCTACTGGCCCTGTTATCCCAGCACAGGAGCAGCCAGGTGACAATGTGCTCGCCTGCAGGACAACTGAAGTCTTTCCGCATATCTCGCAGCTCACCCAGGGATAGGGATCGGGTGGTTACCACCGCATTTATGGCTTCTGCCTCCTCCTCCTCCTGTTCTCATGATGGCCCTGGTTCATTTTCATCCCTTACTAAACGAGCTGATTCTCTTGTGCATTATCTTTTTTGTATAGGGATGACTGATACCTGCATGGGTTGGTTCCCTTTTGCAGGGGGCGGAGTAGCTGCCATGCCTGCCTTGGGGGGTGGGGTAGCCGCAGGGCCTGTTGTTTTGTCATCAGCTGCAGAGACCTTTTCTTCCCCTTGGGGCTTCTGAGTGGTGTTAAACAGGGCTCGGTAGGCGTGGGCCAGGCCCCAGCACATTGTAGTGATTTGTGTCTCCCTAGAATGGCCAGGGTGACAGCATACTTTTTCCAAATATTCTATTAATTTTTCAGGATTCTGCACTTGTTCAGGGGTGAAGTTCCAGAACACTGGGGGTGCCCACCGTCCTAGGCATTTGCCCAAGCTATCCCACTCACCCTGCCACTCATAACTATCCAGCCTTGGGGCAGATCTCTGGATGACATTCTTAAATTGCTTACTAACCTTGGATAAAACCAAAACAATATTCCCAAGGAGCACCAATAGATGTATCTGAACTACCCAGGGATGTTCAAGGTACTGACAAGTTATCTTAACGAAGGAGACGACATCATAGAGGAAGGTAGTGAGGGTGCCATTCTCTATTTCCTCCATAAAAAATCTCTCAGAGGAAAAGGTATAATTGCTAATGGTCTCCATGAGGTGGTACCCGAAATGCAGAAACGGCTTCATTACGAATCCCAAATACCAAATAACCCCCAATGCCAGCGTTTTAGTAACAAATCTCCCAGGCAAAACATCACTAATCACTGCAGAGCACAGCAGACTACAAAACCCAACTCCAATCTTTAACAGGTACAGCATGGTGCAGAACAAATTAATATGTTAACAGATATAAATTCCTTAATACGCTCTAGTCAATCTGTTGTTATCTCAACCCTTCGCTGCCCCACGTTTGGTGCAAAAAAGGACTGTCGTGGTTTAACCCCAGCCAGCAAACAAGCCCCACACAGCCGCTCACTCACCCCCCCACTACGGTGGGATGTGGGGAGAGAATCGGGAGGGCACAAGTAGGAAAACTCCCGGGTTGAGATAAAAACAGTTTAATAATTGAAATAAAACAAAGTAGAACAGTAATAATAACGATGAGAACAACAACAATAACAGAATACACAAAGCAGGCGATGCACAATGCAACTGCTCACTGACCGCCGACCGCGTGTCACGAACGGGGGCGAGCCCCCCCCCCCCCCCCCGTTTTTTTATACTGAGCATGATGTCACATGGTATAGAATACCCCATTGGCCAGCTGGGTCCACCACCCCAGGTGTGCTCCCCTCCCCGCCCCAGCTTGCCCTGCACGTGGCAGGGCATGGGAGGCCAAAAAGACAAACCAAGTCTTCCCGGTGCAAGCACCACCCAGCAAGAACCAAAGCATCAATGGGCCATCAACGCTCCTCTCATACCAAACCCAAAACACAGGACACCCCCCAAGCTACTGGGAAGAAATTTAACTCTGTCCCATCCGGAACCAGGACACCCACGCTGGAGCAGTTCATGAAGAACTGCTGCCTGTGGGAAGGGTGCACGTTGGAGAAGTTCGTGGAGGACTGTCTCCTGTGGGAGGGACCCCCCTCCGCTGGAGCATGGGAAGAGTGTGAGGAGGAAGGAGCGGCAGAAACAACATATGATGAACTGACCGCAACCTCCATTCCCCGTCCCCCTCTACCGCTCGGGGGGGAGGACGTAGAGGAATCGGAAGTGAAGTTGAGCCTGGGAAGAAGGGAGGGGTGGGGGGAAGGTGTTTTAAGATTTGTTTTTCTTTCTCATTATCCTACTCTAATTTGATTGGTAATAAATTAAATTAATTTCCCCAAGTCGAGTCTGTTTTCCCCATGACCGTAATTGGTGAGTGATCTTTCCCTGTCCTTATCTCAACCCATGAGCCTTTTGTCGTTTTTATCTCCCCCTGTCCAGCTGAGGAGGGGGAGTGATAGAGTGGCTTGGTGGGCACCTGGCGTCCAGCCAGGGTCAACCCACCACAGTGTGATTCATTTTCTTCCTCCAAACATTAATCTCTGAAACCTTAACTGTGTCTTTAATATAGACTAAAAGATCACGCAAGCTAAATGATCATGTCAGCTACGTAGCTAAAGCTGTGGTTTTTCTTCCAAACTACTTGACCATGGTGGCTGTTCTCTTCAACTTTGAGGGAAATGCTTTTATGAGAAAGCGTTAGAGTTTAAACAACTTTGCTTTATAGATGATTCTCACAATAGCAGAGTTCGATTAGTACATCCAACACAGGAACCTGAAAAAAGCTAGAGCAAAAACATCATACAGAAGGTATTCAGAGGGCTCAGATGGATATCTCAGAAAAATTTATACTTTCATCTCTTTAGTGCCTCCAGGAAAGAGCTGGTAGCTGATTGCTGATCTAGATCTAATATTTTCCAGACCTACAACAGTATAGGTACCAATCCTTACTCCGAGTCATTTCATGCAACTAAATAAACACAGGCATTTCCAGAAATGGGCACACATGCATCATCCTCATTGTGCTCTATTCTTTAACCAAGTTTTGCTACCACAATAATCCAACACAGAAGCACAAAGACAGCAAGTTTCCATCATCAGTGTGCTTCAGGCTTCCTTACAGAATTGAAATTTAAAGTCTTCTCAGCAAAACTCTCCTTTCCTTGCTTCTTTTGATTTTTATTTTTAAGAAACAACAAGAAACAAAGCATTTTTTTCATTCAAAGTACAGTGCTCCCTGCCTTAGTTTTCAGATGATATTTTCAGCTGGGCCACTGTTCCCTGTGCTTCAGTACACCTCAGTGAATCTTCATAGCACTAACACAGAAATTGGAACTGTGTGCCAGGTCTAACACTTTACACAAAGTGTACAGCAAAATGAAGAACAACTATTCTGTTTCTGGATGACTTCAGATATTAGGAAAATATAGTTTCTTATCTCAGTGTCTTTGCAGCCTGGATATCTCTAATGTGAACGAAAAAGTAACAGAGCACAATTAGGTGGGCTTTAATAGAAAAAGCTTTTGTGGTTCACCCACAGAAAGCACAGAGGGGGCAGTGGTGATTAGAAAATTGCAGCAGAATAGAAGAGGATTTTTTGTTGCTTCAAGTGGTCCATGCATGTCACCAGAATTCTCAAGAATTTATAGAATAAACGTTCAAAAATTTAAATTAAATGTATTCTTTCTTACATTCTCTTTTTTTCTTTCTTTCTTTTTTTGTTTCTTTCTCTCTCTCACTTTTAAAGATAATCAGTGTTTGCTTTCTAAAGCACAGACTTAGCAAAAGCACAGTGAACAAAAGCAATGTCAAAAAGTGAGTGAGACTATTCTCATTCTTAAAGTCAGGGCTGTATTTAAGAATTTGGAAAAATTGGAGTGTAAGTTTATTCAGCATTTTCTTAGCATAAACATTCTATAAATATGACATTTTAGTATGTATTTTGAAATATAATGTTCTCTCTCTCATGTACATATATGAAGGATATAGTATATTCAAAATTAAAACCATTAATTGGAATATTAAAAATGAAAAGAAAAATTAGGATAATCAAATTGCCCACTAAGAGTTAGTCTTTTACGTAACATGAAAAGGGCTATTCCAGCCAATATATGGTCATTCAGCTGACATCTACATCAGCCCCAAGCTGTGACATACAAAGCTGGACTACCTTCATATCACAGAACAACATGGATAATGCAATAATCAGAATTTTAACTGATGAATAAGTTAAATGAAGCATGACAATAAGACTATATGAAAGAAAGTCATCACTTGAATAAATAATTGCAAAGAGCAGGAAGAATGCTGAAAATTAGAGAGTACAACAGTAAAATGGGAATGACATCACACACTGCAGGGGGGGGAAGAGAAATGCACAAAATGCACAAACTAGATCTGGGGATGTCTTGTGTATGCATTCTGCTCTTCAGGATGTGAAAGCATACTGTGGGAAGGGGGAAGGTACACTGAGACCTGATAGAAAATTGCAAATTGTTGACAACTGCTGACAGCTCTGCACAAGAACAGAAAAGCCTTCATTATTTTGTCCCTCTTAGTGAGATTATGGAGGATTAGGCTAAACAAAGAAAACACTCCTTCCTGGAAAAATTTTGTGTAATTCTTTTTTACATGTGGGACAACCTAGCTACAGGTCTTGCTAAGAACTCACTGAGCTAAACCCACCCTCACAACTTTAGAAACATACTACAAACACTAACAAAATAGTTCTGCTCCAAGGCAGAACTTGCTTCATTGACTTGAAGTGATTATCTGTCAGGGCTTCATTGAAGTCAATGGGGTTGTATGAAAGACAAATGAGAAAAGATACTGAATGTAAGTCTTGGAAGGAGGGATTAATTTTAAAATATAGTTTTGCTTTGATACTTTGATAGCTATTGATACCTGCAGGCGATGGGATGGAATTTGGTTTGGTTTGACTGGAGTTTTTTTCTATCCCAGGGGGTACCTCCAAGAACCGAGCACGGGTGCCCAAGAACAGCATGGCTGTCAGACACCTGTTCTCACCAAGCAGTGTCCGGGTCCATTGCATAGAGGGAGTCAGCAGAAGAACCCTGACCTGAACATCTTGGTTTTCTTTTCCTAGCAGCTACCTTGAAAACCAGGTGGTTTTTTTCCTGGTAATGTCCATGGCTTTAGCCCATACATGTGCTATCCCTCACCTTCCAATGAGCCCATTTCCCTGCGGGACTACAAATGAGATTAAGTAACCTGGCCTGGCTAGTTAAGGCACACAGATACCACATATTCCTTCAGTTCTGGGTACAACTAAAAAAACCCAAAACCCAACCCAAACCAAAGACTTTAAATAAATATACATGCAGAAATGTCTTTGTATAGGCCTGAAACAGAAGGTATGAAGTCAACATTGCTCAGAAATCACATTGAATGTGAGCAAGGTGCTACCCCAAGCAGCTGCAGAACGCAAGGCAGACTCTACCACCACCTTTCACTGCTGAGTCAGGAGCCAGTTCCAGCTGAGCAACTAGAAGTGCTCATTACATCTTAGCTGGGGAAGCAGACAGTGAGATACCCGACACAGCGTTAACTAACTCCAAATAAGTGGGACAAGATTAAATCATCAGGCCCTTCTGTAAATGTCTTATCCTTGTAGCAGATTAGTCTTTGTTTGAATTCACCAGTGAATATAAATTAGACCTTTACTAGAAAACAACAGACCGAATTATATAATGGAAATACCCAAATAAAACCAGCATTGTTGTGGCAGCTTTATATGATTCATGCTCTGCACCTCTCTGAATGGCTAAATTATAATCATAAATCCTAAAAATATAGCTAATTTAATAATATAATCATAAATCCTAAACTGTGTTATCAGAATAGAAAATTAGGTTTCCTGTGCTATCGCTCATTGTCAAGACACCAGATTCTTTTGGGAAATAAGGAAGATGGGACAGGAGGGGAAGATAAATGCCTGTTATTAAATTAAAAGATAACCCAAAATGTCATACCTAACCCTCATTTCTGCCCGGTTATTCATAACACCTTAATTTCTCTCTAGAGCCTCACATAGGCAACAGCTGACCTAGAAACCTTTCCATCAGAAATGTGATTAAGCTTGTTTAAGAAGGAATTGGCTTTAACCTCTGTCTTTTCTTTGCCAGATCCAAATTGCTCAAACTTCTCTTCTGCCAGGCCCAAGAAGTCCCCTGCTCTCCTCAGCCAATCACTTCAATTGCCCTTAATCCCAGTCTTCACCTCTGTGGACATAGCTCTTCCCGCAAGAAAGACTACACCTAGCTGCCACCTAGCCCTGGAGATACAGAAAGTCCTTAAACACTGTACTTTTTAACTGTAAAGCTCTTTAGCTGCCTAAAGCTCTGCTTCTGGCTCTGTTCAGAAATGTTTCAGCCTTGATGGTTTGGGGCAGTTCAGCAACTAATTAAAACTTAAGCTTTACTAAGATTCACAAGCTAGCTGTTCTACTTGTCTTGCCTCCAGGCTTCACCTAGAAGGTGTCTTCTTAGCATGTGCAAGAGACAGAGTTCTACACAAATCATGGTCTTGTTTCTCTTCTATCTAGTATCTTAATGGGTAGAGCACTCACCTATGGCAATTAGGATTCAATTCCTTTCTAACTTCCTAAAAGAGACTGCCTTAGCTGCTAGGCAGTAAGGTACTCTGGAATGAGGGCATTCACATTTCTTCCTGGAGTAGTTGTCAATTTTGTATGGAAAAATGACAGCAGAGGCAGAGAAAGAGTAAGTGCGAGCATGACACTGGAAGCTTAATGACAGAAAAGACTGAGGCCCAGAGTCTTTTTCACTGAAGAACTTCCTGTTTTATGCTAAATATGCAGTAGAACAGGAACTAGAACCCATCATTATTGACCATGATGGTTTGAAAAAGAAACATGATTCCTTTACTATTGCTTAATCTTTTTGAAAGATGAGAATTGGTGGTCATACTTCAGAAACATACTTGCAGTCGCGAATACTGAACAGACGGAACCGGTCCCTTGCACGCCAGCTGGAATTCCAAAGTCCCAGCATTTGGTCTATGAGACTCATCCTTCTCCTCAGCCTTTCACCTACAGGTAAACAGGGTGGCTTCCCTGTTGGAGGGCTGCCTTTTGCAGACCCAACTCCTGAGCACCTAAGGCCATATCAGTAGCTTTCAGACAGATACACCCATGTTGTCATCAGCTCTGTTAACATAGTACTGTTGAGGAATACCTTACAGAGACACCATGATGATTATGTGCACGCGGGATCAGCTAACTTTGGTGCAGCATCACGCGAATCCTGTGATATTGCTTCTAGACCCTAGCCAGCAAGGCTGTGCCACTTACCAGGTCAGGAAATTGTTGCACTGCATTTCATTGCACCCCAGGTAGACATGTCCTAACTTGCTCTATATGTTTCATAATAAGCCAAAGAATCTCACGTGGACTTTGTAAATTCCATTAAATACTTGGCAGGAAGGTGATGTAAAAAACTAGATACCGATTGACACGCAGCAATAGATGAAACTTGGATGTCTGGAAGGATTATGACCCTCCCCTCAGCACCTATCATGCCTCATTCCTGACAGGGGCAATGAGCAGGACATAATTCTACATGCAATGCCATGATTCTCTGTGTTTACATAAACACTGTAACTGTGGTGTTTCATGTGAAATGAAATTCTAAATTTGCCAAGTTTTTAACTGTGCTTGTTTGCACACTTAAATGTCCATCTCTAGTAGGAGGGCATTAGCCTCTGGGACAGGTAGTGGCCAGGTAGGGCGGTAACTACTTTAGCTGTCCCATGTAGCTGGCTGCTACATGTAACCCAAAACTTCCAATGGTGAGTGCCTACTTTGTCCTGGTAAGTCCAGCCCTTAGATATCGACCCAGCTAATGAATGACTTTTTAAAGCTGAACTCAGATACTAGAGAGCTAGGGGGAGGGCTGGAAAGCAGAATGATGAGTAAAACCTCAAAGGTTTGATAAGACGTAGGGTTTATCTGGAAGGATTTTCTGCATTTTTTTTCCTAATTACCATGCTGTTGGTCTGCTTACAGATGATAAGGCAGTAAACACTGCCAAGAGCCTTACGCGATCCCAATGGAATTCAGATTGCAACTGGTAAAACAAACCATTCATAATCACACTATACGTTGTAGTGTTGTACATACAGATGTCATTTTCTGACATAAAATACAGTGGAAAAGAGTCAAAATGTTATTATTTGAAGTAAACTGATCATCTCGCATTGTACCTTCTGTGAAATAAGGTTTAATCAGCACTTTTTTGGCTAGACTAACACTTGTAAGTGCAAACAAGAAGGTATATATACAGAACACATCTCAGCTGTGCAACCACTGGTTGTAGGAGGGAGGCAGCACAAATTTCAGCAGCTCTGTTTAGAAGCTTTGGTGACAGTTATGTAATAAGTTTGGAAAAGTTGCCTTTAAAAACATCCTAGACTGCGAACTACTGTTTGGACTAATTCTAAAGCAATTACACAAGCTAATTATTAATTTTTCTTATTAGCTTATTTCATGGGCTTTGATTTTTGCTTTATTAATTAAAAACACTTCACTCCATATTTGTTTCAGGAAGAAATAGATTACATTTTCAACAATGATGACAGGTCACACAACTGTTTTCAGAAAATTGTAAATGACCATTTACAGCTGAAAACCAGTTCTTATTTAGCCCTGTCCTGGTTTCGGCTGGGATAGAGTTAATTTTCTTCCTAGTAGCTGGTATAGTGCTGTGTTTTGGATTTAGTATGAGAAGAATGTTGATAACACACTGATGTTTTAGTTGTTGCTAAGTAGTGCTTAGGTAGTCAAGGACTTTTCAGCTTCCCATGCTTGGCCAGGTACACAAGAAGCTGGGAGGGAGCATAGCCAGGACAGCTAACCCAACTGGCCAACGGGGTATTCCATACCATATGACATCATGCTCAGTACATAAACTAGGAGGCGTGGTCCAGGAAGTAGCAATCACTGCTCAGGGACTGGCTGGGCATCGGTTGGCGGGTGGTCAGCAATTGCACTGTGCATCACTCATTTTGTATATTCTATCATCATCATTATTATTATTATTTTCCCTTTTCTGTTCTATTAAACTGTCTTTATCTCAATCCACAGATTTTACTTTTTTTTTTTTCTATTCTCTCCCATCCCACTGGGGGCGAGGAGAGTGAGCGAGTGGCTGCATGGTGTTTGGCTGCATGACGGGTTAAACCACAACAGTCCTTTTTGGCACCCAATGTGGGGCTTGAAGGGTTGAGATAACGGCAGATCTGACCAAAGCGTGTTAAGGCAAAATTTGTTATAAGCATTCATTATATTGTTTTAATAGTCGCTGGTCACAATGTTGATTTATTGGCTCTCAAAGTTGTGGGGCTGGCTGTCAATGTTGTGTTATATAATACCTTACTTGCAGTATATGTTCCCTGTTGTGCTGTTCATCACTGCTCGGAGCTGGGTCAAGGTTATCATGTTGCTGCACTGTGTAACACTGTTTTATGATATGATAAAATCATTGGTCGTGAGTCTAATCTGGTATCTCTACTCAGCATTGCCGTCATCTCTGTACCTCGGGAGCCACCTCTCGGAAACTATTAATAATTACACTCTTTACCTTTTCTCCTCGGAGAACCAATTTATGGGGGAGACAGGGGGGAACACTTTCCCCCACTCCTTCATCTTCCCTTTCATATCTCCAGAAACTCCTTTTTCTTCTAAACTCTTTGTGAAGCCCTCCACAACAGTTCCTGAGAATTTTGAATATCCTTGGGATGTTCAAACCAGCATGTTCCTATTGCTATGTCTCCTGAATGTGGTCAGGTCTTGTTTAGGGTTAAACAACTATTTAGGAATACCATCCAGAGATCAACCCCGGCGACAGGCACTGCAGTTACTCCAACTGCTGCGACAGGCACTGCAGCTACTCAAACCCCTGTGACAGGCACTGTGGCTACTACAACTCCTGCGAAAGGCACCGCAGGTACTCCAACCCCCGCGACAAGCACTGCAGCTGAACCAGAGAACCAACCCGTGCCGGTATCAGTCGCCCCTATAGACAAGAAGAAATACACAAGAAAATCAGCTCGTTCAGTAAGGGATGAAAACGAACCAGGGCCATCACGACAACAGGAGGAGGAAGAGGCAGAAGCCATAAATGAGATGGTAACCACCCGATCCCTATCCCTGAATGAGCCGCGAGATATGCGAAAAGATTTCAGTCCTCATCCAGGCGAGCAAATTATCACCTGGCTTCTCCGATGCTGGCATAACAGGGCCAGTAGCCTGGAATTAGAGGGGAAAGAAGCCAAGCAGCTGGGATCCCTTTCTAGGGAAGGGGACATTGACAAAGCGATTGGACAAGGGGCACAAGCCCTCAGCCTCTGGAGGCGACTGCTGTCAGGCGTGAAGGAAAGGTATCCCTTCAAGGAAGATGTTATATGTCACCCAGGCAAGTGGACCACCATGGAGAGAGGTATCCAGCACCTGAGGGAATTAGGCATGCTAGAGGTGATTTATGATGACCTGAAAAATGAGCAATTACCCAAAGATCCAGATGAAGTGCAGTGCACCCGACCCATGTGGCAGAAGGTTGTACGGAGCGCACCAGCGTCACATGCAAACTCATTGGCAGTAACGACCTGGAAAGACGGAGAGGAACAAACAGTGGATGAATTGGCTGGCCAACTCTGGCAATACGAAGAAAGTCTCTCTTCCTCCCTACGGGCTGTTGGAGAAAGTTAGCCAGACTAGGCCGCGGTGGGAAAATTCTGAGTCATGCTGACAAGGGAGAAAAGAAAGTTATGCTGACCTTGCTCTGTGCAGATAAGCAACTTTGAGAAAGTACAGTATAAGGAAAACAGGATGGAACCCGGACCACGTAGCAGTAACCGAAAGTAGGAGGAATATGATAATGTAATTTTTAGAGCTAAGCCAATGATTGTGAGACAAGTATGCATAAGGTAGAACTTAGTGTATAAATATGTGTAGGGTTTTACAATAAAGTTGAAGCTGGCCTTATCACTCACATTGAGTCGACTGCCTGCCTTCCCTCGCTCGTCGCAAGTGGCGCCCGAACAGGGACCCCCCATCCCTGTTTTCCACCGGACAGCGAGATCGGAGAAGCACTGGTAGCAGCGACCAGGGAGCAGAAGATCAGTAGACGCTGTCGTGGCGTGCCTGATCCGTGCTTGAACCCAGGATGATTAAAAAGGGTTCGCCGTCCGATAGAAGGCTACCCGTGGGAAAAGGCTGCAAACGACCGGATAATTAAGAGGGTCAAGAGAAGCGCGCAATGGAAGTAGAGGTAGCCTTCGATATTTTAAAATGCTTTTTAGAAGAGCGGGGAGTAAGCCAATTAAAAGACCTGGCTGGTTTAATTGCGTTAGGGAAAGCGAAAGGGTTTTTTAAAGACCCTGAAAGTATGTTTGAAGTAGACGAGTGGCGTTCTTATGGAGATTGTTTGTGGGATCTAGTAATTGATGATGATAAATCAGCAAGAAAATTAATGAAATTTTGGAGAGATGTTATTAATTGTATAAAAAGATATAAAACTGAAAGGCGAATAGCTACAGCCGCCTCCGATCGGCTTGAGCAGTCCGATCCTGCCGCTGGGCGTCTCACAGCAGGGGGTGACTACTTTTCACCTCCGCCTTCGGGAATTCCTGTTCCCGTTGTTTGCCGACCCTCTCGTCCCCCTCCTGATCCGCCGACAGAAAGGGCTTGTCCCTCCGCACCGCCGGGGGAAAGGGAGGGGGAGGGTCCAAGTGAAAATGAGAGGATAGACGGTAGCGGACAGGAGACTGCTCAAGCTGAAAGTCTTCTAAAGGCCTCACCCCCCCCCCCCCCCACCCCCACCCCCCCCACCCCCCCACCCCCCCCCACCCCCCCCCAGTCCCAAGCTCATCAACAGCCGCGTTTAGTGCGGGTTAGTTGGGACAAAATAGCACGAGAAGCTGTTGAACAAAAAGATTTTGATTTATTAGATCAAATTAGCCCTCAAGCCTTCCCGGTAATCTACCAGGTAGATAACGCGGGGGCTATGACTGGGGTGCATCAGGCCCTAGATTGGAAAATATTAAATCAATTGCGAAACACAGTTAATGAGTCGGGAGTGCATAGCGAGCCTGCAAGGCAAATGCTAAACTATATCTGGGGTAGCGGAATGCTATGTCCAGAAGATATTAAGAACATAATGAGGCTTATTTTGAAGCAATCACAACAACTACTTTGGCAAGCTTACTGGCAAAGACTTTGTGAAATATCTGCGCGCTCGCCCCGAGCCCCAAATGATCGTTTAGCTGGAGTAACTGTAGAACAACTAATGGGTATAGGTCCTTTTGCCTCTGTAGAAATGCAGATGCAAACTGGTCCAGACGTGTTGTTAGAATCTATGAAATTAGCACGAGAAGCCTTGCAGAAAGTTAAAACTACACCAGCTCCTCCCTCATATATGTCAAGTAAACAAGGAAGAGAGGAGCCTTTTGCATCTTTTGTAGATAGAGTCACAGACGCTATTGACCACGCAGATATGGCAGATTTTATGAAAGGACCTTTGCTGAGACAGTGTGTATTAGAGAATTGTAATACTTATACGAAGGGCATCCTTGTCACCTTACCCTTAGACGCCACCATAGAAGTCATGTTAGAGCGAATGAGTAGAGTTCCTGTAGGAGCTCAAGCCATGTTAGTTGAAACAATCAGAGAACTAGGGGAAAAATTAGTCAAGGCGCAGGGACAGGTGTTTGCAGCTCTTGCCCCACTGAAGCCTCCGGATGCCCACCAAAGTAAGACGACTGGCCGACGAGAGTATAAGTGCTTCCAATGTGGCTACCCAGGACATCTGCGTCGACACTGTCGGGAGCCACAAGTGTGGTGCCAGAACTGTCAAACGAATAATCATAATACTACGGTCTGCCGGCGTTCGGGAAACGGGAAACCGAGCGCCAAGAGCCGCAGCGCGCCGACACCAATCGCGGCTCCGGTCACCTTCAGGCCAACGGCAGCCCCCAACCAAACGACAGTGCAGAGATACCAGACGCCAGCAACCCAACTTTGACCAGCAACCAGGGGGAGCCTCGGACTGGATCTGGCAACAGCAGTAGATGTCACGCTAATTGACGACCGGCCGTGGAAAATTGCTACAGGAATTAAAGGGCCCATAGTTATCAATGGACAATCTCATGGAGCGTTGTTGTTGGGGCGATCATCCAGTGGTCTCCAAGGACTTTTTATATTACGAGGACTTATCGATTGTGATTCAAAAACTCAGTACCCACATCGTTGACCGAGCAGTGGATCGTAATGACCCTGACTTACCTGTGGACTTAACCGTTTTGCACGGCCCCACACATTTTATTGGTGCACTCACGCAGTGCAAAAAGAAAAAGGGGGAGACTGTGAGAGTATTAGAATGGATATTTACCGGAATGCAACCAAAGACTACAATTCAAGATAACGACACGTTTGATTGGAATGTGCTAGATTGAATTTATAGCTGTTACTGCTGTTTAGCTATTAATTCGCAGGCTCTTTTGCTTGCCATGGGACTTGCTTGCCTTAATGTGTATTAGAGTCTTGTGCTCGTTAGTGGCTGCTTTTTTGCTCTTGCTGCTTGCTGTACTGCTGCACTGCTTATCGTCTTACTGTGCTGTGCCTGGGAACATTCTGATAACAGCAATGGGGATGCGCCTGGGCTGGCAGATGGCCAGGGCATCGCTGCTGCTTCTGTGCTGCTGTGCTGGACAGGCTGGAACTGCAGCGTGAACTCGAATCAAAGGGACTGTGACCTGTGGCTGAGTCCATGCGGGACAGGACGCCCCGAGGCGTCTGTGACTGTGGATAAGCCCATGCCCAAGCAGCAGGAACCACCTGAACCAACGGAGGACAAACTTTACAAGAAGCAGCGCAAGTGCAGCAGTGACCCGACCTGAGCCAACTTTGGTGCCCAGTAACTCCACGCAACGCACCACCTCTGCTGACCTGAGTGACCACCATAACAGATGGAGCCCAAAGTCATGGACTAAATGAACGCAGTGGACATTTTGTGTACATTTATGGATATTTTATGGACATTTTACAGGGGATTGTGCGGGCCTGTCCTCCGTGTAGCCACCATGGGCCTGGTCTCGGAATTGGCGTGAATCCCAGGGGACTCGAGGCCAGAGAATTGTGGCAAGTGGATGTGACTCACGTTGCTGACTTTGGCAGACTGAGATATATACATGTTATGATTGACACCTATAGCAAATTTATATGGGCCACGGCACAAACAGGAGAACGAGCACTCCACGTAATGCGACATTTGACTAGTTGTTTTGCAGTTATGGGAGTGCCACAAACGATAAAAACTGACAATGGCCCTGCATACATAAGCGCCAAAGTGAAACGTTTTTTCCAAACATGGGGAGTGCGACATACTGCTGGTATTCCGCACTCACCCACGGGACAAGCTATCATTGAAAGGGCGCATCAAACGCTGAAACAATATTTGCAAAAATTTAGGGAAATCTCAGATGTACAAGAAAGACTTGTTAAGACTCTTTTTGTGCTAAATCATTTACGTATTTTTGCAGATCAGAAAGAGCCACCAGCATGGGTGCATGGTTATCCTAAAGAAAATAAGGATGACAAGCCAGTTTTCGTTATGTATAGAGATCCAGCAACCGGACTGTGGAAAGGTCCAGCAGAAGTGAAGTATATGGGTAGAGGTTATATGTGTGTACTTACTCCCACAGGGCCGAAGTGGATTCCAAGCCGCTGGACCAAAGCTGCTGTTGCTGATGATGATCAATGCAGCTCTGTCTGTACTGATCCCAGCGATGCCGTTGCCCAGCCGTGCGAACTTATGGGTGGCGTGGGCAAATAAAACTGGGATGACAGATTTTTGCCTGAGTTCAGCTACGGCAACTGAGCCCTTTAAAACATGTCTGATAGGCTTTCCTGAAATTATTGCCAGAGATTTTGATAATTGGACGTCTGTAACAGTTAATTGTATAAATGTTACTGTAGCAAATTGCTCGGTACAACTAATAAGAGCCCTAAATCATACTCTCCCTTGGGACCCCCAAGAAATTGACCTTTTGGGGTCAGAAAAAATTGGAAATGCAACTGATAACGTTACTACTCAGACATGTTTTGTGTTTGGCAGCTTTAGCCGCTTTGCCGCACAGGCCCAGACCTTTCAGTCATTGATCGGCATACGCAGCTGCACTGATAACAACCCTTTTGTTAATACCACCGGTTGGACTGTTGTTTCACCTTTTACAATATAGAATTATGATCAACCACAGCCAATGTATTTGCTTCCCTAGTGCCTAACATAAGCACTGCGCACGCGCTGGCTTGGTATTTTATTAACAATTATAGTTATAGTAAAAATAGCATATCACTGTATTTTAAATAATGTTGTAAAAATGAACCACAATGTATTGGTGGTCCAAAAAGAAAAAGGGGGAAATGTTGGAGAAAGTTAGCCAGACTAGGCCGCGGTGGGAAAATTCTGAGTCATGCTGACAAGGGAGAAAAGAAAGTTATGCTGACCTTGCTCTGTGCAGATAAGCAACTTTGAGAAAGTACAGTATAAGGAAAACAGGATGGAACCCGGACCACGTAGCAGTAACCGAAAGTAGGAGGAATATGATAATGTAATTTTTAGAGCTAAGCCAATGATTGTGAGACAAGTATGCATAAGGTAGAACTTAGTGTATAAATATGTGTAGGGTTTTACAATAAAGTTGAAGCTGGCCTTATCACTCACATTGAGTCGACTGCCTGCCTTCCCTCGCTCGTCGCAACGGGCCTGCATCTCGGCTGTGGAGAAACTAGCTCGAATCCCTTCATATGCTGCCAATATCTCCTTCTCAGTTGGAGTATAGCGGGCCTCAGATCCTCTGTATCCCCGACTCCAGAACCCTAGGGGTCGACCTCGAGTCTCCCCTGGTGCTTTCTGCCAGAGGCTCCAGGTGGGGCTGTTATCCCTGGCTGAGGTGTAAAGTACGTTTTTCACATCTTGTCCTGCCCGGACTGGCCCAAGGGCTACTGCATGAACTATCTCCCGTTTAATTTGCAGGTGTACTGGACGCCCCTCCAAGTGAAAGCAAACTGTGGCCTGCACTTTGCCACCAAAGGGATTGAGAAAAATGCGTTAGCGATATCAATTGTGGCGTACCACTTGGCTGCCTTTGACTCCAGTTCATATTGGTGTTCTAACATGTCTGGTACGGCAGCACTCAGCGGCGGCATGACTTCGTTGAGGCCTCGATAGTCCTCTGTCAGCCTCCACTCTCCGTTAGATTTTTGCACTGGCCATATGGGACTGTTAAAGGATGAAGGAGTCTTACTGATCACTCCTTGACTCTCCAGTCGCCGGATCAGCTTATGGATAGGAACCAGGGAGTCTCAATTAGTGCGATATTGTCGCCGGTGCACTGTCATGGTAGCAATCGGCACCGCCATCAAACCCACACAGACCAGTAAACCCGGTTGTCCCTTTCCTCCGCCTGGCCGAAGGCAGGGCCCCTCTATTCCTGGTCAGAGTCCTCATTACTTGTTTTTTGTAAATGCAAACCAGAAGTCCCTTCATCAGGGTCAAAAGTACGATCAGGCCTTCTACTCTGCCCAACAGACACTGGAGCAGTAATTTTCATGGATGGATGCTTTTTGGCTGTTGTTTTTCCTTGCAGTTCCTGTACCCGAGCTTCTAGTCTCCAGGTAGGTTCACCATCCCACTTCCTCATGTCCTCCCACTGGTCACGCAGACAGAACCACAGGATTGCACGTGGTGTGTTCCACCGGTACCCTCTCCCTTGAACAGAAAAAGGCTGACTCTTAATAGCTGAGACCTTGGTTGGTGTGGGTGAGGAAAACCTATCCTGCTTGGATTGCTGGGACAATTTTGGGGTCAGTTTCTCCACAGCCAAGACACAGGCCCGTAGGGAAGAAGTGAGATTATCTTCGTATTCTCGGAGTTGTCTGGCCAATCCATCCATAGTTGGTGCCTCCGTGTCTGTGTCTGTCCAGCTCATTATCGCCAGGGTGTTGCCGTATGATGTCGGTGCATTTCGTATAAACTTTCGCCACATGTACCGCGTGCACTGGATTTCATCCGGGTCTTTGGATACCTGGTTGTCATCCAGGTTGTTATAGACCACCTCCGCCACAGCTAAATCCCTCAGATACTGGATACCTCCCTCAATGATGTTCCATTTGTTTTGGGAATTTGCAAGTTCTTCCTTGAGGGGATACCTGTCCTTCACACTTGACAGGAGTCGCCTCCAGAGGCTGAGGACTCCTGCCCTTTTTCCAATCCTTTTGTCAATGGCCTTATCCCTAGCAAGGGATCCCAGCTGCCAGGCTTCCTTACCCTCTAATTCCTGACTGCTGGCCCCAATATCCCAGCATCGGAGCAACCAGCTGAGAATTTGCTCGCCTGGTTGACGGCTAAAATCCTTTCGCATATCTCGCAGCTCACTTAGGTATAGGGATCGGGTGGTTTCTGACTCATTTATGATTTCAGTCTCTTCCTCCTCCTGTTCTTGTGACTGCTCTGCTGCAGAACAGGCTGCCTCTTCTGATTCTTTCTCCTGCTCCCTCTTAGGAGAAGCTTCTTCATCCCTTACTGAACGAGTTGAGTTCCGCTTCCATTGTTTCTTTTTAGTTATAGGGGCGACTGATATAGTTGAAGGCTGGGTCTCTGGTTTAGCCATAGTGTCTGTTGGTATGTTTTCAGATCCAGAGACCCTCTCTTCTCCTTGAGGGTGCTGAATAGTATTGATCAGTGTTTGGTAGGTACAGGCCGGGACCCAGCACAGTGCGATAAGTTGTGCCTCTTTGGAATAGCCAGGGCATCTTTTTTTCAAACATTCTATCACTTCATCAGGATTCCGCACTTGTTCGGGAGTAAAGTTCCAGACCATCGGAGGTGAGAAGTTCTCTAGATACCTGCCCATATTCTTCCACATGCCTTGCCACCCATAACCACACTGCCACAGGGCCTGGGTCATATTCCTAAATAGCTTGTTAACCTTAGAAAAAGCCAAAACAATATTCCTAAGAAATACCAATAGAAGCATTTTGACTACCCAAGGATGTTCAAGATACTGAAGAGTTATTGTAACAAGGGAGAAAACATCACAGAAGAAGGTGGTGGTGAAGGTGCCATTCTGTATTTCCTCCACAAAAAATCTTTCAGAGGAAAAAGTATAATTGTTAATTATCTCCATGCGATGGTACCCAAAGTACAGCAATGGCTTCATTACAGAGCCCAAATACCAGATTAAGCTCAAGGCCAGTGTTTTAATAACAAATCTCCCAGGCAAAACATCACTAATCACTACAGAGCACAGCAAACTGCAAAAGCCAAAACCAATCTTTAACATGTACAGCAAAAAAAGGAGCATGGCACAGATCAGATAAACTAATATCGAGAACAGATGAATCAATATTGTGACCAGCAACTGTTAACAGATATAAATCCCTTCTAATACGCTCTGATCAAATCTGTTATTATCTCAAACCCTTTGTGCCCCACGTTGGGCACCAAAAAGGACTGTTGTGGTTTAACCCCGGCTGGCAACTAAGCACCACACAGCCGCTTGCTCACTCCCCCCTGGTGGGATGGGGGAGAGAATCAGAAGGGTAAAAGTGAGAAAGAAACTCGTGGGTTGAGATAAAGACAGATTAATAATTAAAAAGAAATAGTAATAGTTTTAAAAAATTGTAAGGAAAACAGAAAAAAAAAATAAAAAAAAAGAGAGAGGAAAATAAAACCCAAGAAAGACAAGCAATGCAAATGAAAACAATTGCTCACCACCAACCGACTGATGCCCAGCCAGTCACTGAGCAGTGGCCCCCCACCAACCTCCCCCCAAGTTTTATTGCTGAGCATGATGTCATATGGTATGGAATATCCCTTTGGTCAGTTGGGGTCAGCCATCCCAGCTGTGTCCCCTCCCAACTTTTTGTGCACCTCCAACCTACTCGCTGGTGGGGCAGTGTGAGGAGTAGAAAAGGCCTTGACTCTGTGTAAGCACTGCTCAGCAATAACAAAAACATCACTGTGTTATCAACACTATTTTCAGCATAAATCCAAAACATAGCCCTATACAAGCTACTATGAAGAAATTTAACTCTATCCCAGCCAAAACCAGTACATTAGGACGTAATGTGCCAGTTATTCAGAGAGTATAAATGGCAATGTTCATCTGAGTGTATTCTGAAAGTTACAGGTTATGGATGCCACAGAAATGATGTGGCCATCTAGCAGCAGAATGAAATTTTAAAAAATGCTCTCGTTTTACATTTTGGCCATGGAAGATTGACAGCTTTGCAATGATCACTGAAAGAGAGTGCCTTTTCCAAACATATCCAGGTCAAATATCTATACATACTCACAAGAAGGTCAAGTACAGCAGCTTTCTGAATGGCTTGTGTGCTTCTTTCTAATGCAATGATGGAAATAGTAACAGGTCTTCAGATAGGGAGGAGGGTGAATGAAGGGGGATTCAAAAAGACCAAGGGACAGTACAGCCCCCCAAGCTGCTAACAGGAACAGTGCAATAGACGTGATGGGGATCATGCGATGTGATGACTTGCAGGTTGGCTAAGCAGTCATTTCCCCACCCACCATTCCCCAACCCATACTGCAATTGCATCCACTCCTGATCATATTCCCCACCCTTCTGTAACAGGAATTAAAAATGCCATAGTATTTGAAAAGGTCTACGCCTACTTCTACCAGAGGTTTCTAAAATGTTTCCTTCCCCTTCCTGTAAGCAGTCAGTAAATTTGGGCTGGGTTTTTGGATCAATTTTTTTAAGTTTTTTCGTTGGTGTTTTTCCTAGACAGCACCAACTGTTTATGATATATATATATATGCATATCAAACACACACACACATATATATATGTTTTAGTCTTTGCATAATATTTAGAGGCTAAAAGCAATCATGAAATGCTTAGCTGTACCTTTTTTATTGATGCAGCCTTCCTGTTCCTATGACTAGTTTCCTCTAAGGAAAATGTGACATGTTGGTTGATTTCCCATTTTCTGTTCAGAGAGGAAGTATACAGGTCAACCAACATTTGGCTTTCCTGCTAATCTTTAGTCACTGAAGAACACCTGCAGCCTAACTGTTAGCTTGTTCTGCTGCCCAAGGTCTGTAACTATCAAAATGCATTGTTCAACAAGGGAAAAAGTTGACATTACACCACCTGGGAATAAAATAATTTCTAATTTATATGTAGTGGTATAAAAGAGACAAACAGTGCAGAATCATTCAAAATAAAGATAAGTAGCCATTTAGAATCATGTACAGAAAGCCTACTTCTTCTTCCTAACCCAGGAAGATGGAAGATGTGAAAAAATTAAAGGACTCTACATTCTGCTTTTATTACAGTCGCAGCAACGGTAACACTACTGCTGCAACCTGCAAGAGAAAAGCAGGAGGGAACAAAACCTCCCACTTCATATTTCACCACTAGGTTGTGTAGTGTTGCACATGTTAAAATGACATATCTAATTAGCTTTCTGATATAATGGGATTGCTTTTGTATGATCAAATTGCAAATAAATACAGGGAACAGACCCAGGTACCTAGGAATTCCTGGAACACCTCCACAAATGTTTCCATGCCATGGAGGAAGAAACATTCTCCTTTCAAGCTTTCTGGCAGACGTAGGGCAGTGGAGATACCTGTAATATAAAACAGTACATGCTTGATATTATGCATTTCACAGCAGCTGACCACATTCCAAAACAGGAATGTGCCTGGACCACACATTCACATTACTTCATCTCAATTTCATACATGTTAAGGTCACGTTTATTTCTCATGCCTTATCAACATCATAACATCCAACATCAGCCACTGATTGGTTTTCTGTCATACCTTACAAACTACAGACAAGCAACCTCCATGGATTTTTTTCTTCTTGGCCTTCACATCTCATGCTATGAATTTGTTGTCCGAAAAGCGGATTCGTGCCCGGCGTGCAAGTAACCAATTCCACATGCTCAGGAGAGATATTGTTTTATTCAGGCCTGGGTGCTCGGTGGACTTGCCACAAATCAAGCACACCTGGTCTAATCACCTTTCTGTTTATATCCATGCTTCTCATACATATTTTAAGATTCTCTTTTACATATTCATTACATTTCCGAGAACTAATTATAATATTACATCATCCTAGACACATGCGCACTAAAGTCTTTGGGGTCTTCTTGAGGGTCTCGGGTGGTCTCTGGTGGTCGGTAGGGTAGTGAACTCTTCGTGAACCCGTTCCTTTCTTTCCTTCTAAGGTCGAGGTTTGTCTCCGAGCCATGTCTGGACCACGTTCATTTATGGTTCTTAATTTCAAGGTTAATCATTACTAGGGTCTAACAATACTACACACCTGCAAACACAATACCTGTTAGTTACCTAACTCCTAAGCAACAAGTCTTCATTGTTTAGAATTAAAGAAGCGAGCAGTATGGAATAAGAGGTACTGTAACAGACTGTACCTACTGCATCAGAGGGAGATTGTCAGAGCTAGGAGTGAGAATTAATCACACAACTTCCACTGACTCAGTACACAGCCCCTTTGTACTCTACATCTTTTTCTGACTTGGTAGAGCTGTTGCAAAGGGGACATTTCACTAGTGACAGCTGTTGTTTTACATTTTCCTTTAGCTGGCAGGTTAAAACAAAAAAAGCAAAGCCTCAAGGAAACAATGAGCAGTAGGGAGTGCAGGCAAACAGGCAGAAAGAAGCATCCTCAAGATATCTCGCAAGGAAAGGGAGAGCAAATCTGCCAGCCTTTCCAGAGAAACCTGTAGTCTCTAATGTTCTTTTTGTACACTTAGTTAGTTCAAATGATGCTCAGTTTACACTGAATGTAATCTTTATTTTTTATTTTAATATATTCCTTATATAGCCATAACCATGATCTTTTATTTGTGTAGACATATACGGTCATTTGCCCATTTCACTGAAATGCAACAGACTATTTACTCTGTAATATGTAACTTCCCCAAGTTTTGTGAGTTATGATATTAAGCTGCAGAAGACTGATCTTTAAATCCATAATATCAAATATTTGTTCAGTAATTGCATTGCCGAAGGTTTTATTTGGTCTACAATAACCTGCAAAGCTGCAGAGACCACACTGTTAAAAAGGACAGTGTTTCCTAACGGGTGACCCTTTTACCCTAACTTTTCTGCAATATATACAGGATCAGTCATGGTTTGTCCAAATTATAGTGATTTTGCAGTTCTACTGACTCTGACAGAGGATACTTCAGGGTTTTCACAAGGGTAAATAACAGCCAAGTCATGCTGCTTCAAGTGAAGGGTAAGAACTACTCACCGTTACAGTTAGGTAGGTTTTGGTATCCTGACAGCTCATTTTGCACCAGCTATGGTGCATTACACTGCACGTTGCAGGTCTATCTAAATCTGTAGTGTGCATCTACAAATTTGAATTGTCCAAGCTTGAGTTAGGTAAATGTGGGCAAGTTTTCAAGAGGGGAACAGTACTACATCTGTACTTGCCAGATTTCAAATCCTACACTCTGATGTGTTTTAGAGCTTTTATTTTAAAAGTTTCCTGAAATGAAATAACACCCCAGTATAGGTTTTTTTTTTCCCTTAGCCTCATTCCTGTAGAAGACTAAACCTTTCTTGCTTATTTCCTCCCTTCTCCCACAAAATTAGAAAGGAAATAATCGTTCCAAAGTGGTTATCCAGCATGAAAAAATTCTGCAAAGTAAGTATGAAGTTAAAGATATGTAAGCTGTGCACACCACCTAAAACTGAGAAATAAAGTCCAACTGAAACGGACTCCAAGTAAATGCATTCTGCATTACTTGGTGTACTGTGCTTTTATGTCTGTCCACTCTTGGCTAATAAATAAGCCTTACAGTATCCCCCATATGCCATTCTGAGATTATTTGTGGTACTTGCATTTGTATCAGTCACATACTGTGAATATTACCTCTTTAAAAAGGTAATCAGCATCCTCTTGACTTTCTTAGAAAGATGACAACTTTCTTGCTTTTCCTAAACTAAGCATGTTGCTAGAGCAAAGGCAGAACACTTACTGTGTTTTAGAACTGACGTTTGGTTCATATCTATGGTAATGAGGATTTGTCAGTTCTAGTTCCTCGCATTAAATCTATTAGTATTCCTTATCCCTTGGACAGGCTTGCTCTTAATTTATCAAGCCCATGACTTTTTGCTTCAGTAAACGCCAATGCAGAAAACCTGGCAAGGTGCTACCCAGGGGCTTTAATTTATATGTTGCTAAGGAAACTGATCATACATAAAAAAGGAAACAAACATTTTAAATGATCCACCACTCCAATTTAAGCCCCTCAGCAATTTTTACAGATTTCATGTATTTTTATTCTGAAGGGACTAAAACAAGGACCCTGTCCTGGTTTCGGCTGGGATGGAGTTGATTTTCTTCCTATTAACTGGTATAGTGCTGTGTTTTGAATTTAGTATGAGAATAATGTTGATAACACACTGATGTTTTAGTTGTTGCTAAGTAATGTTTACGCTACTCAAGGACTTTTCAGCTTCCCATGCTCTGCCGGGTGTGCGGGGGGCTGGGAGGGAGTGTGGCCGGGACGGCTGGCCCAGCTGGCCAACGGGGTATTCCGTACCATATGACGTCATGCTCAGCATATAAGGCTGGGGGAAGAAGAAGGAAGGGAGGGATGTTCGGAGTGATGGCGTTTGTCTTCCCAAGTAACCGTTACGCGTGATGGAGCCCTGCTTTCCTGGAGATGGCTGAACACCTGCCTGCCAATGGGAAGTAGTGAATGAAGTCCTTGTTTTGCTTTGCTTGCGTGCGCAGCTTTTGCTTTCCCTGTTAAACTGTTCTTATCTCAACCCACGATTTTTCTCACTTTTACCCTTCCGATTCTCTCCCCCATCCCACTGGAGGGGGAGTGAGCGAGCGGCTGTGTGGTGCTTAGTTGTCGGCTGCGGTTAAACCACGACAGTCCCACACTTGGCTAAAATATTCTGTATCCTTCAAGTGACTTTCCAGTAAAAGAGTTTTAACTGCACAACACAGAAATGTGCACTATACTTTTCAGTATCTATCACCCTGTAGCCATTATCACATGCTCTCATCTGTTGCAGCCGACTGTGAGGAGGAAATTAAGATGCTCCACACAACAGCTTCATGGTAGCAAAGAAATCTGGTGGAAGTAAACACTCTCTTCTTTGGAACGGCTGGCACAAGACTGCATTGCCAATGCCATCATCTTCACACAGTACCTTTGTAAGGGACAAGTTTAAATAAGCCCTAATACTTTTGAAACACTATTCCACTTGCACAACAAGTAACTTGCTTTCCATTTTGCACACTGCTCTGCCAGATTTCACAAAAGTTATTGCAGTGTAATGCACTAGATGCTGAAGGAGAGAGATCCTCAATAAAGCTGGGAAAAAAAATCAGGAATTTCCTATGGAGATTTTCAACTACATTGTTACAAGACAATGGGCTTTTTGTTTTTTCAGAAGCTGAAATATCTCTGAATTAAAAAAAAAAATTGGGTTGCCAAAGTATCCAGAGCATCCCTTAATATCATGAGGTAGTCTCTGATGAAAAAAATATGAGTTCACCCTTTTCTGTCTTAAATAATTCTTTCTCAAATGCAAGAGTGGCAGGAATCAGAGGGAGCATGCACAGGAGGCAGGGAAAACAGGAGATGAAGTGATGATAGATAGATAACAAAACAGCTCCTACCCTCAGATGGGCAATGACATGTCAAATTCAGGTCCAGTGATCACATTTCCAATTTTTGCAAATACTTGGGGGGAAAAATAAAGGAGAACATGCTTTTTTGTGGGAGGCCTAGGACTTTTCTCCATGTAGCAAAAAATTCAAGCTAAGCAAGAGTATGATATACGTATTCAAGAATAAGGCTGTCCGTGTATGAGAGTTATGCATGAGGAAGCCATCCTTGAAGACCCCTGCATGTAGATAGACCTTTGAAGAGCTCAGTCCATTTCCTTCTTCACAGTGTCCTCAGCTGACTTTTTACAATGTCTGCCTTTATGAAAGAATAATTGTGGCTGCAAAAGGACCTTTTCATTTTATTAATGTAGCTGAGATACATCTATGTGGTGTAACCAGCACCAGTGAACAGAAGCTAAAGACAGGAAAAATTAAATAAGAAATACAGCACAAGTTTACAGCAAGGGTGACTGTCCCTTCATATAGATTAATCAAAAGGAGGAGATAGACAAGTTGCAGCAAGGTAAATTCTGATTAGACATATGGAAAAATTTCTCCCTAGGGAGGGTGGTCAAACACTAGAGCAGGCTGTCCTGAAAGTTTGTGGGATCTCCATTCCTGGCAATTTTTAAAACTCAAGGCCTCTGTCACCTGTTCTAACTTTGAAGCTGCCCCTGCTTTGAGCAGCAGGTTGGACGGGATGAGCTCTAAAGGTCCATTCCAACCTAAGCTATTCCAAAATGCTGTGATGGTCTCACTGCCTTTCATATCTTCATATCAAAAGTGTATGCAGTTCTAGAAGTGTTACATTAACCAAATGAAAATAACACTTGAACGTAAACTATGGCATGTGAAATAAATACAGTACATGTGACAGGAGGACAGAGCAGGTGATTCAGAGTTCCCTTTTGGTCATTAGAAATATATATAAATATGTATATACATACAAACTTACTGACTGAACCAACAAAATAGAATGCAAAAACCCTATCAGTTTATTTTTCCCTCCAACCTGAACATCAACATCACAGAAATATGTTTGCTGTGATTTGCATGACACACTGCAGCATTTATGGCATCCCTTCCAGTGCCAGCAAAGCTGAAGATATTGTAGTACAATATTGTATTTCATAGCTACAGTCAGACCCAATTTGCCTTCCTATATACTTCAAATAAAAGAATGAACCAGACATGAAGCAGGTAGGGACAACTTTTGGTATCTGGATTTTTGAAACATTAGTTTCCATGGTGACAGATACTCTTTTTTTTAACATGGTTGCACATATTAGACTTCAAGAATCTGAAAAGAAAGAAAAATACAGTAATGGGAAAGGAAAAGCATAAAGATTTTTTTTAATATATATTAAGAATGTGAATCTAGTTTGGAAAAGGAATGTTTTTTAAAAAATAAAAGAAACTCCTTGCTCAGTGGAGCCATTCCTGGAGAAATTCCAGTTTAAGAGAAAAGAAGAATACAGGTAGAGGCAGAAAACCTTTTAAATTCCTGGATTAAGAACTGCCCCCTTGGAAGTTTAGAAGTGCACTATTCCCCCCTGCACCAAACTTTTATGAGAATTCCTAAAGGCACATTAAACTGCTTTTCCATCTCTCACATCCCAGAGTTGTTTTTAACAGTGTGAAAGCACTAGGATTCCTCACCCTCTTACCAAAGAATAGGAGGGAACTTGCAAGCAAGACAGATTTCATCATTGCAATGAAGGCCTGGATGCAATCTATTTATGCAGATCCTGCTAATTCTCTCTGCTACATCTTGTGTGCCACCCTCTGAAGCAGGTAATAAAACTGTGTACCAGCACATCCAGAAATACAGTCCTGTGTTGGATTGCATGAGTGATAGCTAACTGGAAGACCTTACACTTTTTAAAAGCTAAAGGAGCACAGTAAAAGAAGTTCTGCTCTGAGCCAAAACATTGCAAATTTTGAAAGAGACTTTACAGCAAGATAAAGGCTTCCAAAACAGTTTGAGAAAATCTCAAAGATTTTGTATTAGTTCCAGTGTTACTTAATAAATTACAATTTTTTCACAAATGCAGCATTCATGAAACTATAGCTTTGTTCCCTCTCTGGCTGCAGGCCCAACTCCACACCAAATAGCACAGCAGAAGGGAGGAGATGCTCTCCAAGCTGGGGGCATGCAGTATACTGCTGGTGTTGCCTTCAGCTCTACACTTCCCAGAGCCTTTGCCAGGGACATTGCCGAGTCACACCATCCTGGTCCAGGGCCATGGCCCCCTGCCACATCTCCTCCATTAAGACGCTGACAGCTGACACAAGGTTGGTGTGGTCTGGTTACTGTCTTCACTGAATTTAATGCATTTTAACATAAAATCCTGACAGATTGCCCTCAATGATAGCAAAGGAAGCTTCATCTGCAGCATCTGGCTTCCAGGCTCTGGATGAGAAAGAGGAAACAGACTGTGTTTCTTAACACAGGATAAGGATAACCAATTGTAAACCAGCAAATACATTTTTGTTGTCTTTAACAGATGCAGAGGTAAATCGTATTGTCTACTACTGTTATCACTGTGAATTTGCTGAAGGGAAAGAATGCTCCACCCTGGCACAGAAAAGAGCCTCCTGCCTGCTAATTCTGACATTTTGCTGTTCCTCGCTAAGTATTCTGCTTGTGCAACCCCACCAAGTTTCCCATACGTCACTCTAGCAGCCTGTTTCCTGGTCTCTTTGGCCTCTGCAGGAACTTGGAAAACCTTTTCTCCATGTGGATGCTTATGTATGTCGTGGTTTAACCTGGCAGGCAGCCAAATACCACGTAGCCGCTCGCACGTTCCGCCCCCACACAGTGGGAGGGGGCGAGAATCGGAAGGGTAAGAGTGAGAAAAACTTGAGGGTTGAGATAAAGACAGTTTAACAGAACAGAAAAGGGAAAATTAATAATAATAATAATAATAACAACAACAACAACAATAATAATAATAACAATGAAAGAATATACAAAATGAGTGAAGCACAATGCAATTGCTCACCACCCGCGCTGACCGATACCCAAGTAGTGATTGCTACTTCCTGGAACACACCTACCATTCATATACTGAGCATGACGTCACATGGTATGGAATACCCCGTTGGCCAGCTGGGCTAGCTGTCCCAGCTATGCTCCCTCCCAACGCTTGTTTTATTTTGTTTTGTGTTTTTTTTTTTTTTTGTTTCTTTTTATTTTTAAGCTGAAAGTCCTTGACTAGGAGGGTACTTAGCAAAAACTGAAAACATCAGTGTGTTATCAACATTCTTCTCATACTAAATCCAAAACACAGCACTAGGAAGAAATTTAACTCTATCCCAGTCGAAACCAGGACAGTATACACCACTTATTCTATACCATCTACGTCATGCTTACGTTTCACAGTTTCTAATACATTCCAATTAATCACCACCACGTTTCTTGTCTTTGTATATAAATTTATATATACACACAGATATCATTCCCTTAGTCTATGGGCCATCCCTCTAAAATATCCACTGAGTTCATTTAGTCCACGACTTTGGGCTCCATCTGTCATAACAGTCTTTCAGGGCAGGAGAGATGGTGTGTGGTGTTGGATTGTTGCATCCTGAAGACAGTTCTGATTCCATTATTGCTGCACTCATCTGGTTCTATCATCGTTGCACTTTCCTCGGTTTCACTGGAGTTCATTCTTCATTTATATGGGTGATTTTTACTGCTATACCATTGAGAGCAACCATAGAAATAATGATATACAATATCATATAACAATTGACATCATACAATTCAGTTCATTGGCTATTTTCACCCAAAATCAAATCCCCTTGAGGTACACATCGGACTTGCCCATCCTTTCGCATCACCCACCAAGTGCACCCAGGTCCTTGAGCAAAAGCAATCCCACAGATGGGTTTTCCCTTGCCAGAAGCAGCAGTAACCCAGACTGTCTTCCCCAGCATATTCTTCATGTGCACGACAGGGACTTTATCCCCATCTACAGTACGTAAGAGTTTTGATTGGGCAGGGCCAGCTCGAGTGAAAGATCCCCTGGTGTTGACTAACCAGGTGGCTTTTGCTAAATGTGTATCCCAATGCTTGAATGTCCCACCACCCATTGCCCTCAGCGTAGTCTTTAGCAGTCCATTGTATTGTTCTTTCCCCAGAGGCCGGTGCATGATAGGGGATGTGATAGACCCACTCAATGCCATGATCTTTGGCCCAGGTGTCTATGAGGGTGTTTCGGAAATGAGTCCCGTTGTCTGACTCAATTCTTTCTGGGGTGCCATGTCGCCATAGGACTTGCTTTTCAAGGCCCAGGATGGTGTTCCGGGTGGTGGCATGGGGCACAGGGTATGTTACCAGCCATCTGGTGTTTGCTTCCACCATGGTGAGCACATAGCACTTCCCTTGGTGGGTTTGTGGGAGCGTGATATAATCAATCTGCCAGGCCTCCCCATATTTATCTTTCAACCATCGTCCTCCATACCAAAGAGGCTTTACTCGCTTGGCTTGCTTGATTGCAGCGCATGTTTCACATTCATGGATAACCTGTGCAATAGCGTCCATGGTCAAGTCCACCCCTCAATCACGAGCCCATCTATATGTTGCTTCTCTTCCTTGATGTCCTGAGGCGTCATGGGCCCACCAAGCTATAAATAATTCACCCTTATGTTGCCAGTCCAGATCCACCTGAGCCACTTCAATCTTAGCAGCCTGGTCCACCTGCTGGTTGTTTTGATGTTCTTCAGTGGCCCGACTCTTGGGTACATGAGCATCTACGTGATGTACTTTTACAACCAGGTTCTCTACCTGGGCAGCAATATCTTGCCACAGTGCGGCAGCCCAGATGGGTTTTTCCTCTGTGCTGCCAGTTGTTCTGCTTCCATTGCTGCAACCACCCCCACAGGGCATTTGCCACCATCCATGAGTCAGTATAGAGATAAAGTACTGGCCATTTTTCTCATTCAGCAATATCCAAGGCCAGCTGGATGGCTTTCACCTCTGCAAACTGGCTCGATTTACCTTCTCCTTCAGCAGTTTCTGCAACTTGGCATATAGGACTCCATACAGCAGCTTTCCACCTCCGATGCTTTCCCACAAGGCGACAGGACCCATCAGTGAACAGGGCATATTGCTTCTCATTTTCTGGTAGTTTGTTATACAGTGGGGCCTCTTCAGCATGCGTCACCTCCTCCTCTGGGGATATTCCGAAATCTTTGCCTTCTGGCCAGTTCGTGATCACTTCCAAGATTCCTGGGCGACTGGGGTTTCCTATTCGGGCCCGTTGTGTGATCAGTGCGACCCACTTACTCCACGTAGCATCGGTTGCATGATGTGTAGAGGGGACCCTCCCTTTGAACATCCAGCCCAGCACCGGCAGTCGGGGTGCCAGGAGGAGCTGTGCTTCAGTACCAACCACTTCCAAAGCAGCTTGAACCCCTTCATATGCTGCCAATATCTCCTTCTCAGTTGGGGTGCACCGGGCCTTGGATCCTCTGTATCCCTGACTCCAGAACCCTAAGGGTTGACCTCGAGTCTCCCCTGGTGCTTTCTGCCAGAGGCTCCAGGTAGGGCCATTCTCCCCGGCTGCGGTGTAGAGCACATTCTTTACATCTTGTCCTGCCTGGACTGGCCCAAGGGCTACTGCCTGAACTATCTCCTGTTTAATTTGTTCAAAGGCTTGTTGTTGCTCAGGGACCCATTTGACATATTGTTCTTCTTCCGGGTCACTTGATAGAGAGGGCTTACAATCAGGCTGTAATCTGGAATATGCATTCTCCAAAAGCGCACAACGCCTAAGAAAGCTTGTGTTTCCTTTTTGCTAGTTGGTGGGGACATGGCTGTTATTTTGTTGATCACATCCATTGGGATCTGACGACGTCCATCTTACCATTTTCTTCATAAAAACTGGATCTCCTGTGCAGGTCCCTTGACCTTACTTTGTTTTATGGCAAAACCGGCCTTCAGAAGGATTTGGACTATTCTCTCCCCTTTCTCAAAAACTTCTTCTGCTGTGCTGCCCCATACAATGATGTCATCAATGTATTGCAGGTGTTCTGGAGCCTCACCCTGTTCCAGTGCGGTGTGGATCAGTCCATGGCAAATGGTAGGGCTGTGTTTCCACCCCTGGGGCAGTCGGTTCCAGGTGTACTGGACGCCCCTCCAAGTGAAAGCAAACTGTGGCCTGCACTCTGCCGCCAAAGGGATTGAGAAGAACGCATTAGCGATATCAATTGTGGTGTACCACTTGGCTGCCTTTGACTCCAGTTCATATTGGAGTTCTAGCATGTCCGGCATGGCAGCACTCAGTGGCGGCGTGACTTTGTTCAGGCCACGGTAGCCTACTGTTAGTCTCCACTCTCCATTGGACTTTCGCACTGGCCAAATGGGACTCTTAAAGGGTGAGCGAGTCTTGCTGATCACTCCTTGGCTCTCCACTCGACAAATCAGCTTATGGATGGGAATCAGGGAGTCTCGGTTGGTGCGGTATTGCCTCCCATGCACTGTTGTGGTAGCGATTGGTACTTGTTGTTCTTCAACCCTCAGCAACCCCACAACAGAAGGGTCCTTGACTAGCAGGGTACTTAGCAACAACTGAAAACATCAGTGTGTTATCAACATTCTTCTCATACTAAATCCAAAACACAGCACTAGGAAGAAATTTAACTCTATCCCAGCCGAAACCAGGACAATGTGTCATAACAAGTTGTCCCTCCTATCCATCCGCCCACCCACCCATTTAATAAACGTGCAGAAGTGACCTAGGATTTCCTCCACAGGGAATGGACATCAAATAAATTGAATCTGGCGGCAATCTCTACATTTCAGTGACCTACATGCTTTCCCCTACAACCACAATGTGACAACCCTCTCACACACACTGCTGGTTGTCCAGCATAAAAATAGCTCACAAATATCATCTTCCCCAGTCACTATACCTTGACCACATGGTTCTTGATCATATGGATACAATTGCTACTCATCACACCAATGCTAGGGAGTCCCAAATATCTGAGACATTCTCTCTTTCCCTCCAGTCTCTAAAAAGCATCCCAGTGTATAGACTGGGATGGGCAGACACAGACAAATTGCCCTTCCCTCATCTCTCCCCTAGGCTCCAGAGTTCACATCTAAAGCGTAATGCCTTGATTTCAGTGGATATTTAGCTTGAGAAGTGGGTGAACATTCATCCTTATGCAGAAAAGAGGTTGCCTAACATGGGATTCATCTGACTATCTTAAGTTGTCCACATCTGAGTTACTTATTCTACTAACAGGTGTTTATAATCAGTGGAGAAAGCAGGCAATCCTAGCACATTGGTGATCTCATCCCAAATTAGAGACAAGGGGTATTATATTCTTAAAGTACAAACTTCTCTCCATTGGCTATAAAAAGTCAGGATAACCTGCCCTGATATAGATGTCTACAGTGCAGATAGGTATGACTCCAGTGTCTCATGCACTTCAGAGAAATGGCTAAACAAATACTAAACAAATGGTTAAACAAACAAAGAGCCAGGATACACCAGTTCAGTGCATATGACTCTTGATTCCACTCTTAAAGTTGATGGTAGCCACTGGAATGGTGCATTAATAGTAATACAACACTTCACCCACTGCCAGGGAAGAGTGGCTGGTCTCCCTCATCAAACAAAGCTTTTGAGGAAGATGATTCAGTCACTGAGAAGTTGATCAAAACCCATATGGATTAACGCAATACTGGCCTGTATTAGATGGACCTTTCAGATCTGTTGCCGCTATGAAGAAGGGTCACAAACAGGCCATTGTTTGGCCTGTATTCCAAAGACTGCAATTTCAGCATAGCTCTGCATGTTGGAAGTTGTATTCTGTGACATTTGCAGTTTTGCAAAAACTGCTTCTTTGTTTTCTGCGTTTTATGTAATTATAAACCTATCTTTGTTGCTCATATGTCTAAATTTGGTACTGCAGAAAGTTACTTTATAATCTGAAACTCTACTTGTTACTTTATGATCTGTACTTGAAAAGTGGAAATGAAGATAAAGAATCAAGATCCAGATATTAAAATCTTAACTGACTACTATCCAAAGTGGTTCTGAATGGTGAATGTATCACACCCCTCCTAGAAAGAGTTTTGTGGCTCAGAGAAGGAAACTATGGAAAATGGGTCCTCACATAGTTCTATAACTAGTCTTTTTCAGACTTGAAGATAAAGCAATGCTATTTAATCATCTAGGAACAAACTGCTTAATAAAATGTTCTACACAGAAAACACAGGATGCAAAGAAAAAAAAACAGGTAGGAGATTCATTAATCTATAAACAAAAGATCTATAATTTGTATAAAGCATTCACGGTACTGAATACATTCTGCACTAAAATATTTAGTTCCCTGGGCTAGAATAGGGAGCAGCAGGATGTGTGAGGAAAGGGAAATTCCGGGGTAAAGGGTGAGTGAAGGCAGAAGACTCAGAAGAGTGAGAGGCACAGTGTGAAAGGGGAATAACAAGAATTAGAGATGGAAAGGGTCAAAAATATAAAAAAAAATTATTCAACAGCTAAGCTAAATCAGTCCTGTCACCAATGAAGAGGAACTGTTAGGACAACAAACGAATATATTAACCCTGGTAAAATAATTTGCTGTCAATTACTGTTCAAGCTCAAATGACAAATTGTTCAAATATACATAGTTTCAAGCACGTTTCAAGCACATTTCAAGCCAGAGAGAAAGAGTATAGAGGATACTCTGTATGTATTGAGCACTACTGCCCTGCAATGGTCCAATCTGATCTGATTAAGCTGTTTCCTTGGGGAAGAGAGGGGAACAGGTGGGAATTCGCTCTTCCAGAAAACACACACTAGCGGCTTCTGGAATCGAGAAGGAAATGTTACTCTAGCAGACTTTTTAGTAATTGAGCACTGCACTGTAGACATTAGCCTAAATCTGCCTGCTCAGGGCTAGCTTCACATCAGTCCAGGATTCCCTACATAGAGCTGCCTAGTGAGCAAAACATTATGGAGAGTCTCAAGGGGACCAGCACATACCCTTGCTTCAATTCTTAAAATATCCAGCCTCCTGCTACATATGTCTTAACACTCTTGGCTATTTCAGCAAGTAGAAGGGATCCTTGGGGGAGAGCCATAGGAGAAAGGTATCTCTCAGAAGACTGATCATTATTGTCCTGTTGTTAAGGCTCCAGAAGATTATGTTAGAAAGGGCAAGACAGTGAATGGACCATTTAAGTTGTGTTGGTAGTCACTTTTAGGGAAACATGCTAAGACCATATGATAGGCTTGAAAGAAATTCTCCACTGGGAGGAGGAGGAGGAAGAAGGTAGAGATAGCTAAGAAACAGGGAAAATAAGTAAGTGGCTTGCTTCTCCTGCCATTTGACACCATGGAGTAAGTGGATTTAATTCTATTCAAGCTACTTCAGCCCCTTCCCTTTCCAAACAGTCATAGATTTAACATTGTTTTTTATTACTCTGCTTTTTGGTGGTATTTTTTAGAGTTTGGAAAACCATGTCAGAATTCAAGTTTCAGTTACTTCAGTTATTTTTTTCAGCATGTTATAATCCCAGGCTCTTAGCATAAATAGTTCCTGTTTTAATCAGAGGCAGTAGACAGGATATCTCTTTGGACTCCAGCCTTGCTTTCCACTTGGATATACCAGAGCTCAGATTTAGTCACCTTCCTAGTGTGCTATGAGACTTCACTTTTCCCCCCGCCCTTGCACCAAGAACAACATGCTGGTTAGGAGGCCAAGGGCATCACTGAAGTCTGTGACATGTTTCTGAGATGTCTGAAAGAGAAAAGGCTCCATACTCAAGTTGTAGATGTACCATCAGACACAGCTTTTTTTTCCTGGGAGGAAGGCTCTCTATCTCACTTCCACCACTTTGATTACAATACCAACAAATGCTTAATTAAATGCAATGTTTTGTCCCTGTGGTGCTCTCTAAGATGGAAACATTCACATATTAAACCGAAGAATAGTAACATGGCTGCTGGGATGACATTTTGTTGGAATTACATTGCCAAGTCCTGTTTTTCATGGCGCAACATGTCAGCGTGCCATATACTTGGCACAAAACTAGCTCTTTATAGAGCTTTTTTTTTTTTTCCTTTTCTTAAACAAGAACAATGTTTGGAAAAAAGAGCCAAAATAAATGTAAGTCTCTTTGCTGGCAGCTGTGCAAGTTTTTAGATGCAGGTTTTCAGTTGATTTCTGCCAGGAACATCTGCCTTGAACTCACTTTAGTCTTACTAAGGTTGTCACCCTTCTGAAAGGAATTCCTGTTTCCCTTCCTTTCACACACATATGCACTGTTTATCAGGGCATCTAGAGGAACACACAGATCTGTGTGAATAAAAAAAAAGATAAAGAAGGCCTGTCACTCATCATATCCCTCAGATTCAACAGAAAGGAAATTCATTTTAGTGAGCATTGAAACCAAGCAGTAGCAACTCTGCAGCTGGTTTCAGGGGTCTGATGTCAACAACACTAAACACATTTTTATCTCATTTGAGATTTATTGAAAAAGCAGAGTGCTTGATAAACAGTGGCTGACAAAAACCAAAACAGATTAGCTCAGCAAGTAAAGTGGGATTAGAGAACTGTGCCATACATACTTTGGAACTTATCAAACAAATCCATTTATTATAAAATATTAGCTAGTTGAAACATATTTTCTGTTAAGGGCTATCCATAGAATTAGATTTATTTTCCTTTGTATAAGAATTGTAAGCTTAATTATTGAGAAAAATGCCATTTTTTGAGATTTGTTGCATTTAAAGCTGTTAGAATTAAAAGCAGTTTTCATCAATGATTATTCATCCCCTCAGCTAACAAACCAACCTTCTCTCAGAGTGACAATGTTCAAAAAAGAAAAAACAAAAGCTATTCTTTGAAGCTTTCAGAGATGACATAGTCAAAGATTAGTTATAAAATACTTGTGCTTGCTTTGTAATAGGCAGTGTGATCCAATTGCTTTTTATATTCTCTACATGGGATCTTCTGGTTTTCTTTAGCTCCACACTACTCTTTCTTATCTTCTATAGGAAATCCAGATGGTTAAGATTTAGGACAGCCCATGCTTGGTGACTAATGCATTAATGCAGAGGATGTTACATTGCCTGAAGAATAGGCAACAAGTAAACAATTAAAAGATTGTTTACACTGTCTGTAAAAAAAGAGAAACTTCTGAAAATGCCTTTCACAGCATCCAAATCCCACCCTCCCATTCACAATGTTCTGTAACTTCCTGAGGATCTTTCAATACTTTTCAGCATTTCTTAACCGTAAAGTGCTTCAGGGCTACAAAATACATGAAAAAATGTCTCTCATGCCCATTAACGCAGAGGGATTTTCATAAAAACATGCAGTACTAGATAGCTCATCTAAATGTGGGTACGGCCAGTGGTCAAACTCAGCCCAGACATTGGGCAGTATGTGGTACCACCCAGTAGCTCTGTAGGAGCCCTTATACGTGGAGATGAATTTGTTTGCTGTACCATCTCCAGTCAAGGGACCTGGAATCAAGGCAGAAATGCAGATATGCACAAGATTGACAGGAATTGAAAGATTTGTGAATTGTGTGAGCTAAATCCTCCCACGGGAGGGAGTGGGAGGAGGAGGGGGGAGAAACTTGCTTCCTCTAAAGGATCAAAGCAGAAAAGCAAACCCAAAGTCATGAACTAAATGCAGTTTATCATCTTAGGCTACATCTGTGTTAATAAATTAAACTGTGCTGAAGAATGTTTCTGAGCACCGTGATATTGTTAAAACAGTCTGTGGCGTGGCTTTGGCTTAAATGAAATAACATTCTCTGAAATACGACCATATGGGCTGGATGGTTTTTGCATCTGCAGTGTATATGTTCAAGAGAAAAATCCATCCATACAAAGGTGATTAAGATCTCAGGGAGAAATCTCTTGAGGTAGATAAAGAATGGCAGAGGAATAAGGATTACAGGTATCATACCTACGTATAAATATGGTTACAATAAAGATATGTTTATATACTTTTCAAAGTAAAAATATAATACCAGGAATTACAGATTAAGTCAGTTTGCAAATTTATGCTCCACTAGATGGTATAAAGCTGGTTAACATCTGCAATAAACAGTGCTGTAAATTGACTAAAAGATTGATGCTGTGTTGGAAACAGTGGGGATTAGCAGAAATTATAAAGAAGAAAAATTATGGCAATTAATATGCCATCTGATGTCTTCCCCTCTGGGAAATTAACATTAAAATACTTTCACATGATTCTTCAGAAATTATATTCCTTTGCAATTAGCTTTTATGTGATACCCACTTTAAGGCAGTATACACTTCATGCTGTCTGGAGGCTTTTTCCTTCAATTACTAGCCCCTGCGCAGGAGGAAGATGTCAGCAGTCAGTCAGGACTTCTGCAGAGAGCAACAATATTCCCAAGAAACAATAGCCACCACTCTGCCCTATAGTGACTTACTGGGAAAACTCTGCTCTTGATTTACAAGTATGGACTAGTAAAAATTAGTTAAGTGTACTTGTTACCTGGAAAATTAACAAAAACAGAAGCATTGTTTCCTGTCATTGACACAGCTAAGACCCCAAACCCATGACTATGAACTACAGTGATCCCAAGCATAAATGAGTAACCAAGCAGCTTTTGAAAGGCAGAGGAGAAGCGTATTTATGGATGGATTGCATGCTATGATACTAGATAACGCTATCATACAAATAGCAAACATTCTCTAACTGCTACCTCATGAGATGAGTTTTACTGCTGAGGATACAGGCAGGCGGCCTAGAGGCTCTACAAGCATGACAGTGCATACTCTCACATCCGACAGTGCACACAAGGTAACTACTCTCCTTGTTTTACCATTACAAGACAAAAAAAGGAGAGGCCATATTCTTGCAAACAGTATTTTGGATGACAGAAAAGGTTCGTGAACATGGCTTGTCCCCATTTACCTCCACACAGTGCTCGCCCGTTTACCTTTAAGAGCTCACTGACTCAAAGGTCCAAATTCTTCAGTGTAACTGTACCTGCTTTGCAAAACAAAGCAGTCTTCATCTGGTTTATTGAGCTTCATAAGAATTTTCCTTATGTAAGGCAAAACTCAGGTAATCCACAGTCATGAAAGCAATGCCTATACTGTTGGAACTTTGAGGGAAGGAGAGCATCTGAGGCAAACGGGATATAGTTAAAGCATCCCCAGCTCTTAGAGATATCTGATTTTTTGCAACTCTCTTTAGGCTGCTCTAAAGAGTGCTAGAGTCTTGGACTTGCACAGGTTAGATGAAGAAGTCAAGGGTATGACAGTGAGTTGCTGCCACCCTTTTACCAAAGCGCAGCTCGGTTGTGGCGCAGAAGGGTTAAGCTCTAACTGTCAAACGCGCACCACCCGGATCATTACAGCAGGCTTTCCACTCATAACTAGCTTAAGCAAATACTTTTTCACTTCCAAAAGTTTCTACTAGATTTGAGCAGCAACTAAAGAACAATACTGCAGAGTTAATATAGAAATAAAAATCCCATGTGCTCTGCTGCTGGTGGACCTTTTGCATTCATAGAATCATTAAGGTTGGAAAAGACCTCTAAGATCATCGTGTCCAACCGTCAACCCAACACCACCATGCCCACTACACCATGTCCCTAAGTGCCTCATCTACACGTCTTTTAAATACTTCCAGGGATGGTGACTCAACCACTTCCCTGGGCAGCCTGTTCCAAGGCCTGACCACTCTTTCAATGAAGACATTTCTTCTAATGTCCAATCTAAACGTCCCTTGGCACAACTTGAGGCCATTTCCTCTCGTCCTATCGCTAGTTACTTGGCAGAAGAGACCAACACCCACCTCGCTACAACCTCCTTTACAGGTAGTTGTTGCGGCATACATGCACAGCCTTTATCATACCAGAGCAGCCCTCCCAACTCTCTCTCCATTGCACCTCTCTCTCCTCTGTCTCTCTCCATTGCCTCTCTTATATCTTCCCTCCGGCAACGATCACATGTCTGCTCACAATTCCCTTCACCTGTTTCTGTTCTTGAATCAGCTGGTACTCATTAGACCACCTCTTAATTCTTCTCCACATCTCCCCCTTCTTTGTTTATGATTTTGTAGCATTGCCAAAGTCCTATCCGAAACTCCCGATTCCAGAATTCTTCTCCACAGTTGTAGAGCGCGATGAGGTCTCCCCTCAGCCTCCTCTTCTCCAGACTAAACAACCCCAGTTCCCTCAGCCACTCCTCATAAGACTTGTGCTCCAGACCCTTCACCAGCTTCATTGCCCTTCTCTGGACATGCTCCAGCACCTCCATGTCCTTCTTGTAGTGAGGGGCCCAAAACGGAACACAGTATTCAAGGTGCGGCCTCACCAGTGCCGAGTACAGGGGCACGATCACCTCCCTACTCCTGCTGGCCACACTATTTCTGATACAGGCCAGGATGCCATTGGCCTTCTTGGCCACCTGGGCACACTGCTGGCTCATGTTCAGCCGGCTGTCAACCAGCACCCCCAGGTCCTTTTCCTCTGGGCTGCTTTCCAGCCACTCTTCCCCAAGCCTGTAGCGTTGCATGGGGTTGTTGTGGCCCAAGTGTAGTACCTGGCACTTGGCCTTGTTGAACCTCATACAGTTGGCCTCGGCCCATCGATCCAGCCTGTCCAGGTCCCTCTGCAGAGCCTTCCTACCCTCGAGCAGATCAACACTCCCGCCCAACTTGGTGTCGCCTGCAAACTTACTGAGGGAGCACTCGATCCCCTCATCCAGATCATTGATAAAGATATTGAACAGGACCGGCCCCAGTACTGAGCCCTGGGGAACACCGCTCGTGACTGGCCGCCAACTGGATTTAACTCCGTTGACCACAACTCTCTGGGCTCGGCCGTCCAGCCAGTGTTTTACCCAGCAAAGAATGTACCTGTCTAAGCCGTGAGCCGCCAGCTTCTCTAGGAGAATGCCGTGAGAGACAGTGTCAAAGGCTGTCATGACTATGTCATTAGTCATAGTCCTGGTTTTGGCTGGGATAGAGTTAAATTTCTTCCTAGTGCTGTGTTTTCGACTTAGTATGAGAAGAATGTTGATAACAATTTGATGTTTTTAGTTGTTGATAAGTACACTGCTAGTCAAGACTTTTTAGCTTCCCATACTCTGCCAGGTGCACAAGAAGCTGTGAGGGAGCATAACCAGGACAGCTAACCCAACTGGCCAACGGGGTATTCCTTACCATGTGACATCATGCTCAGTATATGAATGGTAGGTGTGATCCAGGAAATAGCGATCGCTACTTGGTTATCAGTCAGCGGGTGGTGAGCAATTGCATCGTGCATCACTCATTTTGTATATTCTATCATCATCATTATTATTATTATTATTATCCCTTCTTTTTCTGTTTAATTAAACTGTCTTTATCTCAATCCACGAACTTTACTTTTTTTTTTTTCTATTCTCTCCCCCATACCACGGTGTGTGGGGGGAGTGAGCGAGCGACTGTTTGGTGTTTGACTGCCTACCAGGTTAAACCACAACAGTCCTTTTTGGTGCCCAACGTGGGGCTCGAAGGGTTGAGATAATGACAGATCTGACCAAAGCGTGTTAAGGCAAAATTTGTTATAAGCATTCTTATATTGTTTTAATAGTCGCTGGTCACAATGTTGATTTATTGGCTTTCAAAGTTGTGGGGCTGGCTCTCAGTGTTGGGTTGTGTAATACCTTACCTGCAGTATATGTTCCCTCTTGTGCTGTTTATCACTGCTTGAACAGGGTCAAAGTTGCTGCACTGTGTAACACTGTTTTATGATATGATAAAATCATTGGTCGTGAGTCTAATCTGGTATCTCTACTCAGCATTGCCATCATCTCTGTACCTTGGGAACCACCTCTTATACACTATTAATAATTACACTCTTTTCTCCTCGGAGAACGAATTAATGGGGGGAGACAGGAGGGAACAATTTCCCCCACTCCTTCATTTTCCCTTTCATATCTCCAGAAACTCCTTTTTCTTCTGTCCTCTTCATGAAGACATCCACAATATTCCCTGAGAAATTTGAATATCCTTGGGAAGTTCAAACAAGCATGTTTCTAATGCTATGTCTCCTGAATGTGGCTCAAGTCTCGTTAAGGGTTAAACAACTATTTAGGAATACCATCCAGAGATCAACCCCGGTGACAACCACTGTGGCTACTCCAAACCCTGCGACAGGCACTGTAGCTACTCCAACCCCGGCGACAGTCACAGCGGGTACTCCAACCCCCCTCGAAAGGCACTCCAGCTACTCAAACCCTGGCAGTCAAACAGTCACTGTAGCCGAACCAGAGAACCAACCTGTGCCAGTATCAGTCGCCCCTATATACAAGAAGAAATACACAAGAGAAGTAGGGGATGAAGATGAACCAGGGCCATCACGACAACAGGAGGAGGAAGAGGCAGAAGCCATAAATGAGATGGTAACCACCCGATCCCTATCCCTGAGTGAGTTGCGAGATATGCGAAAAGATTTCAGTCCTCGTCCAGGTGAGCACATTGTCACCTGGCTGCTCCGATGCTGGGATAACGGGGCCAGTAGCCTGGAATCAGAGGGTAGGGAAGCCAAGCAGCTGGGATCCCTTTCTAGGGAAGGGGGCATTGACAAAGTGATTGGACAAGGGGCACAAGTCCTCAGCCTCTGGAGGCGACTCCTGTCAGGCATGAAGAAAAGGTATCCCTTCAAGGAAGATGTTATATGTCACCCAGGCAAGTGGACCACCATGGAGAGAGGTATCCAGTACCTGAGAGAATTAGGCGTGCTAGAGGTGATTTATGATGACCTGAACAACGAGCAGTTATCCAAAGACCCAGATGAAGTCAAATGCACCCGACCCATGTGGCAGAAGTTTGTACGGATCGCACCATCGTCCTATGCAAACTCATTGGCAGTAATGACCTGGAAAGAAGGAGAGGAATAAATGGTGGATGAATTCCCTGACCAACTCAGGCAATATGAGGAAAGTGTCTCTTCCTCCCTACAGGCCTGCGTCTCGACTGTGGAGAAACTGTCCAAAAAAATGTCCCGGAAGTTCCAGCAACTCAAAGAAGATATGTACTACCCCACACCTGCATGGGCCAGTGTCTCAGCCATTAGGAGTAAGCGTCCCTCTGCTCAAGAGAGAGGATATCGTGGACACACACTCTGGGGCACGCTGTGGTTTTACCTGCATGACCATAGAGAGGACATGAGGAAGTGGGATGGAAAACCTACCTCAGCCCTACAGGCACGGGTACGTGAGTTGCAAGGAAAAACAACCGCAAAAGGGGGTTCTTCCAGGAAAACTGCTGCTCCAGTCTCCAGTGAGCAGTTCCCCAGACAGAGCAGAAGGGCTGACTTTACTTCCGATCTTAATAAAGGGACTTCTGATTCACATCTACAAGAAGTGAGTAACGAGTACTATGACCGGAACTAGAGGCGCCCTGCCCTCGGCCAGGTGGAGGAAAGGGACAACTGGGTTTACTGGACTGTGTGGATTCGATGGCCTGGCACATCAGACCCACAGGAGTATAAGGCTCTCGTAGACACCGGTGCACAGTTGTCGTGGTTTAATCTGGTAGGCAGCCAAATACCATGCAGCTGCTCACTCACTCCCCCCGCCACCCCAGTGGGACGGGGAGAGAATCGGAAGGGTAAGAGTGAGAAAAACTCGTGGCTTGAGATAAAGACAGTTTAACAGAACAGAAAAGGGAAAATAATGATAATAAATAATGATAGAATATACAAAATGAGTGATGCACAATGCAATTGCTCACCACCCGCGCTGACCAATAACCAAGTAGCGATCGCTACTTCCTGGATCACGCCTACCGTTCATATACTGAGCATGACGTCACATGGTATGGAATACCCCATTAGCCAGCTGGGCTGGCTGTCCTGATTATGTTCCCTCCCATCTTGTGTACCTAGCTCAGTCAGTAGGCACGGGAGCTGTCCTTGGACTAGGAGGGTACTTAGCAACAACTGAAAACATCAGTGTGTTATCAACATTCTCCTCATACTGAATCCAAAACACAGCACTAGGAAGAAATTTAACCCTATCCCAGCCGAAACCGGGACAGTATGCACCCCTTATTCCATACCATTTATGTTATGCTTAGGTCTCACATTTTATCGATACATTTCAATTAATCACCACTATCTTTTTATATATATAAATATATACATACATATATACATATAATACATATGCATACATATATATACATAAAAATATAAAAATTTCCATTGAGTTTATTTAGTCCACGACTTTGGGCTCCATCTGTCATAACAGTCTTTCAGGGCCAGAAAGATGGTGTGCGGTGTTGGGCTGTTGCATCCTGAAGCCAGTTCTCATTTTGGTACTGCTGCACTCGTTCAGTTCTATCATCGTTGCACTTTGCTCGGTTTCATCAGAATTAGTTCATTCTTCGTTAATCTGGGTGATTTTCACTGCTATACCACTGATAGCAACCATAGAAATAATGATATACAATATCATATAACAATTGACATCATAAAATTCAGTTCATTGGCTATTTTCACCCAAAATCAAATCCCCTTGAGGTACACACCGGACCTGCCCATCCTTTCACATCACCCACCAAGTGCACCCAGGTCCTTGAGCAAAAGCAATCCCATGCATGGGTTTTCCCTTGCCAGAGGCAGGAGTAACCCAGACTGTCTTCCCCAGCATATTTCTTATGTGCACGACAGGGACTTTATCTCCATCTACAGTACGTAAGAGTCTTGACTGGGCAGGGCCAGCTCGGTTGGCAGATCCCCTGGTGTTGACTAACCAGGTGGCTTTTGCTAAATGTGTATCCCAATGCTTGAATGTCCCACCACCCATTGCTCTCAGCGTAGTCTTTAGCAGCCCATTGTATCATTCGATTTTCCTGGAGGCTGGTGCATGGTAGGGGATGTGATAAACCCACTCAATGCCATGCTCTTTGGCCCAGGTGTCTATGAGGGTGTTTCGGAAATGAGTCCCGTTGTCTGACTCAATTCTTTCTGGGGTGCCATGTCGCCATAGGACTTGCTTTTCAAGGCCCAGCATGGTGTTCCTGGTTTTGGCATGGGGCACAGGGTATGTTTCCAGCCATCCGGTGGTTGCTTCCACCATGGTGAGCACATAGCGCTTACCGTGGTGGGTTTGTGGGAGTGTGATATAATCAATCTGCCAAGCCTCCCCATATTTGTATTTCAACCATCATCCTCCATACCAAAGAGGCTTTACTCGCTTGGCTTGTTTGATTGCAGCGCATGTTTCACATTCATGGATAACCTGTGCAATAGCGTCCATGGTTAAGTCCACCCCTCGATCATGAGCCCATCTATATGTTGCATCTCTTCCTTGATGGCCTGAGGCGTCATGGGCCCACCAAGCTATAAATAATTCACCCTTATGTTGCCAGTCCAGATCCACCTGAGCCACTTCAATCTTAGCAGCCTGGTCCACCTGCTGGTTGTTTTGATGTTCTTCAGTGGCCCGACTCTTGGGTACGTGAGCATCTACATGACGTACTTTTACAATCAGGTTCTCTTACCGGGCAGCAATATCTTGCCACAATGCGGCAGCCCAGATGGGTTTACCTCTGCGCTGCCAGTTGTTCTGCTTCCACTGCTGCAACCACCCCCACAGGGCATTTGCCACCATCCATGAGTCAGTATAGAGATAAAGTACTGGCCATTTTTCTCGTTCGGCAATGTACAAGGCCAGCTGGATGGCTTTCACCTCTGCAAACTGGCTCGATTCACCTTGTCCTTCAGCAGTTTCTGCAACTTGTCGTATAGGACTCCATACAGCAGCTTTCCACCTCCGATGCTTTCCCACAAGGCGACAGGACCCATCAGTGAACAGGGCATATTGCTTCTCGCTTTCTGGTAGTTTGTTATACAGTGGCGCCTCTTCAGCACGCGTCACCTCCTCCTCTGGGGATATTCCAAAATCTTTGCCTTCTGGCCAGTTCGTGATCACTTCCAAGATTCCTGGGCGACTGGGGTTTCCTATTTGGGCCCGTTGTGTGATCAGTGCGACCCACTTACTCCACGTAGCATTGGTTGCATGATGTGTAGAGGGGACCCTCCCTTTGAACATCCAGCCCAGCACCGGCAGTCGGGGTGCCAGGAGGAGCTGTGCTTCAGTACCAACCACTTCCAAAGCAGCTCGAACCCCTTCATATGCTGCCAATATCTCCTTCTCAGTTGGAGTGTAGCGGACCTCAGATCCTCTATATCCCCGACTCCAGAACCCTAAGGGTCGACCTCGAGTCTCCCCTGGTGCTTTCTGCCAGAGGCCCCAGGTAGGGCCATTCTCCCCGGCTGCGGTGTAGAGCACATTCTTCACATCTTGTCCTGCCCGGACTGGCCCAAGGGCTACTGCATGAACTATCTCCTGTTTAATTTGTTCAAAGGCTTGTTGTTGCTCAGGGCCCCATTTGAAGTCGTTCTTCTTCCTGGCCACTTGATAGAGGGGGCTTACAATCAGGCTGTAATCTGGAATATGCATTCTCCAAAAGCGCACAACGCCTAAGAAAGCTTGTGTTTCCCTTTTGCTAGTTGGTGGGGACATGGCTGTTATTTTGTTGATCACATCCATTGGGATCTGACGACATCCATCTTACCATTTTATTCCTAAAAACTGGATCTCCTGTGCAGGTGCCTTGACCTTACTTTGTTTTATGGCAAAACCGGCCTTCAGAAGGATTTGGACTATTCTCTCCCCTTTCTCAAAAACTTCTTCTGCTGTGTTGCCCCACACAATGATGTCATCAATGTATTGCAGGTGTTCTGGAGCCTCACCCTGTTCCAGTGCAGTCTGGATCAGTCCATGGCAAATGGTAGGGCTGTGTTTCCACCCCTGGGGCAGTTGGTTCCAGATGTACTGGACGCCCCTCCAAGTGATAGCAAACTGTGGCCTGCACTCTGCTGCCAAAGGGATTGAGAAGAAGGCATTAGCGATATCAATTGTGGCGTACCACTTGGCTGCCTTTGACTCCAGTTCATATTGAAGTTCTAGCATGTCCGGCACAGCAGCACTCAGTGGCGGCGTGACTTCGTTCAGGCCACGGTAGTCTACTGTTAGTCTCCACTCTCCATTGGACTTTCGCACTGGCCATATGGGACTGTGAAAGGGTGAGCGAGTCTTGCTGATCACTCCTTGGCACTCCAATCGACGAATCAGCTTATGGATAGGGATCAGGGAATCTCGGTTGGTGCGGTATTGCCGCCGGTGCACTGTTGCGGTAGCGATTGGTACCTGCTGTTCTTCAACCCTCAACAACCCCACAACAGAAGGGTCCTCTGAGAGACCGGGCAAGGTGGACAGCTGTTTAATTTCCTCCATCTCCAGGGCAGCTATACCAAAAGCCCACCGGTACCCTTTTGGGTCCTTGAAATACCCTCTCCTGAGGTAGTCTATGCCAAGGATGCACGGAGCCTCTGGGCCAGTCACAATGGGGTGCTTCTGCCACTCATTCCCAGTTAGGCTCACTTCGGCCTCCAATACAGTTAACTCTTGGGATCCCCCTGTCACTCCAGAAATACAAATGGGTTCTGCCCCTTTATAGTTTGATGGCATCAGGGTACACTGTGCACCGGTGTCTACGAGAGCCTTATACTCCTGTGGGTCTGATGTGCCAGGCCATCGAATCCACACAGTCCAGTAAACCCGGTTGTCCCTTGCCTCCACCTGGCCGGAGGCAGGGCCCCTCTAGTTCTGGTCATAGTATCCATGTCTCACTTCTTGCAAACGTGAGTCAAGAATTTCTTCATCGCAATTACAATGCAAAGTAAGATCAGCCCTTCTACTCTGTCTGGGGAACTGTTCACTGGAAACTGGACCGTCGTGAGACAGGTTTTTCCTGAAAACTGGAGCAGCATTTTTCCTGGGAGAACCCCCTTGTGTCATTGTTTTTCCTTGCAACTCACGTACACGTGCCTCTAGGGACAAGGTAGGTTTTCCATCCCACTGCCTCATGTCCTCTCCGTGGTCACGCAGGTAAAACCATAGCATGCCCCGTGGTGTGTACTTTCTATATCCTCTCTCTGGAGCAGAAGAACACTGACTCCTAAGGGCTGAGATACTGGTCCGTACAGGTGGAGAATAGGACATACCCTCTTCGAGTTGCTGGACCTCCCGGGACAGTTTCTCCACAGCCCAGACAAGGGAGGAGGAGATAGTTTCTTCGTAATCCCAAAGTCTGCTAACTAAGACATCCACCGTTGGTGCTTCTTCCTCTGCCCAGGGCAGTACTGCCAATGAACTGGCATACGACACTGGTGCGCTCCGTACCAACTTCCGCCACATGGGTCGCGTGCACTGGACATCATCTGGATCTTTGGGCGCTTACTCGTTGTCCAGGTCACTATAAACCACCTCCAGCACACCTAGTTCTCTCAGGTACTGGATACCTCTCTCCATAGTGGTCCATTTGCCTAGGCGATATATAACATCTTCCTTGAAGGGATACCTTTCCTTCACGCCTGACAGCAGTCGCCTCCAGAGGCTGAGGACCTGTGTCCCTTTTCCAATTGCTTTGTCAATGCCCCCTTCCCTGGCAAGGGATCCCAGCTGTTTGGCTTCCTTCCCCTCTAATTCCAGGCTACTGCCCCATTATCCCAGCATCGGAGCAGCCAGGTAACAATATGCTCGCCTGGACGACGGCTGAAATCTTTCCGCATATCTCGCAGCTCACTCAGGGATAGGGATCGGGTGGTTTCCGTCTCGTTTATGAGTTCTTCCTCTTCCTCCTCCTCTCCTCGTGATGCCCCTGCTCTTTCATCATCCCTTTCTAAACGACCTGACTTCCGCTTCCAAGATTTCCTCTTCTGTACAGGGGCAACGGATACCAGCAACGGTTGGTCCTCTGGTTCAGCTGTAGTGCCTGTTGCTGGGGTTTGGGTAGCTGCAGTGCTTGTCATGGGGGTTGGAGTAACTGTAGTGCCTGTCGCCGGAGTTTGAGTGGCTGCAGTGCCTGTTGCAGGGGTTGGAGAAGCTACGGTGACTATTGCCGAGGTTTGAGTAGCCACAGGGGTTGTCGTGGGGGTTGAAGTAGCCGCAGTGCCTGTCGTCGGGTTTTGAGTAGCCACCGTGTCTGTAGCCGCCCCCGAGACTCGCCGATGAGTCTCCGCCCGCCCCGATGAGGCACCGCCGTTTGCCCTCCCTCTTTTCTTGTTCCTGAGGTTTGATCTCTGGACAGTATTCCTGAATAGTTGTTTAACCCTAAACAAGGCCTGAACCACATTCAGGAGACATAGTAGCAATATGAACATGCTTGTTTGGACATCCCAAGGATATTCAAAATTCTCAGGGAATATTGTGGACATCTTCGTGAAGAGGATAGAAGAAAAAGGAGTTTCTGAAGATATGGAAGGGAAGATGAACAAGTGGGAGAGAGTGTCCCATCCTGTCTCCCCCTTAAATTCATTCTCCGAGGAGAAAAAAGTGCAATTACCAATAATTTCTAAGAGGTGGTTCCCAAGGTACAGAAATGACGGCAGTGCCAACTACGGATACCAGATTAGACTTGAGACCAATGATTTTATCACCTCATGAAACAGCAGCAAAATGATAATCTTGGCCCAGTTCCGAATAATGATAAACAGCACAAAAGGGAACACATACTGCAAGCAAGGTATTACATGACCCAACATTGAGAGCCAGCCTCACAACTTTGACAGCCAATACATCAACATTGTGACCAATCAATATAATGAACGCTTATAACAATTTTGACTTAACACACTTTGGTCAGATCTATCGTTATCTCAACCCTTCGAGCCCCACGTTGGGCGCCAAAAAGGACTGTCGTGGTTTAACCTGGCAGGCAGCCAAATACCACGCAGCCGCTCACTCACTCCCCCCGCCCCCCCAGTGGGACGGGGAGAGAATCGGAAGGGTAAGAGTGAGAAAAACTCGTGGGTTGAGATAAAGACAGTTTAATAGAACAGAAAAGGGAAAACAATGATAATAAATAATGATAGAATATACAAAATGAGTGATGCACAATGCAATTGCTCACCACCCGCGCTGACCGATAACCCAGTAGCGATCGCTACTTCCTGGATCACGCCTACCGTTCATATACTGAGCATGACGTCACATGGTATGGAATACCCCATTAGCCAGCTGGGCTGGCTGTCCTGATTATGTTCCCTCCCATCTTGTGTACCTAGCTCAGTCAGTAGGCACGGGAGCTGTCCTTGGACTAGGAGGGCACTTAGCAACAACTGAAAACATCAGTGTGTTATCAACATTCTCCTCATACTAAATCCAAAACACAGCACTAGGAAGAAATTTAACCCTATCCCAGCCGAAACCGGGTCAACAGTGTACCCTGATGCCATCAAGCTATCAGGGACTGCGAGAGGGAGATAGATTGGTGGAGCCGCACCCTACCATCCCTGAGGCAAGGACAGCAGATGGAGGCTCCACAAGAAGCAGAGGATCCCCTGCCCTCTTGCCACCAGGCAGAAGGAGCGGACCCAGGTGATGGGGGGAATGGACACAGGTCCCTGCTCGGGGTGCCAGATGAACCCCCGCCCGGCCTCCCTCACCTCAACCTTCCCAGTTGCCCTTACAGAACAGATACGGGACTCTGGAACTTGACGGCCAGACAAACGAGGACGCAGATGAAGGCCCATCCAGGGGGTTGCCCAGGGCGAGTCAGTCAGCCCCACGCATTACGACTGTCTCTGCTAAGAAAGTCTGCTGCCTCCCTGGGGCCCGCGTTAAGGACATTGCTAGGAAGCTCCCTAGTCTCGTGCAGGCCACCGATTACTACCCGCTATAGGTTATACAGGCTGGCAGTGAGGAGGTTGCAGAGAGAAGTCCCGAAGGGATCAAAAGGGACTTCAGGGAACTGGGGCGACTGGTGGAAGGATTGGGAGCACAGGTAGTGTTTTGCTCGATCCATTTAGTGGCGGGGAGGAATACTGAAGGGAACAGGATTCTTGCGTATGAATTGGCGGGGCTCATCGAGAGGGCTTTAAACTAGGTTCGAAGTGGGAAGGGGATAAAACCAGGCTCACTAGAGAAGAGCCTAGGGACTGCACGCCAATGTCGGGGGAGAAATCGGCAGCCCAGCTCAAGTGCATCTACACCAATGCACGCAGCATGGGCGGCAAACAGGAGGAGCTGGAAGCCATGGTGCAGCGGGGTAGCTATGACTTAGTCGCCATCACGGAAACATGGTGGGATGAGTCGCACGATTGGAGTGCTGCAATGGATGGCTATAAGCTCTTTAGAAGGGACAGGCGAGGAAGGAGAGGCGGTGGAGTAGCCCTGTATGTTAGGGAATGCTTCGACTGTCTAGAGCTCAATGGTAGTGATGACGAGGTCGAGTGCTTGTGGGTAAGGATGAGGGGGAAGGCCAACAAGGCAGATATCCTGCTGGGAGTCTGTTATAGACCACCTAGCCAGGATGAGGAGGGAGACGAAATATTCTACCAGAGGCTAGCAGAAGTCTCACAGTCGCTAGCCCTTGTTCTCGTGGGGGACTTCAACTTTCCGGACGTCTGCTGGAAATACCACACGGCAGAGAGGAAACAGTCGAGGAGGTTCCTGGAGTGTGTGGAAGATAACTTCCTGACACAGCTGGTAAGTGAGCCCACTAGGGGAAGTGCCTCGCTTGACCTGCTGTTCACAAACAGAGAAGGACTGGTGGGAGATGTGGTGGTCGGAGGCCGGCTTGGGCTTAGCGACCATGAAATGATAGAATACTTGATACTTCGCGAAGTAAGGAGGGGGCCAGTAAAACCGCTACCATGGACTTCCGGAGGGCGGACTTTGGCCTGCTCAAGACACTGGTCGAGAGGGTCCCTTGGGAGACAGTCCTGGAGGGCAAAGGGGTCCAGGAAGGCTGGACGTTCTTCAGGAAGGAAGTCTTAAAGGTGCAGGAGCGGGCTGTCCCCATGTGCTGCAAGAAGAATGGGCGGGGAAGACGACTGGCCTGGCTGAATGGGGAGCTCTGGCTGGGACTCAGGAAAAAAAGGAGAGTTTACCACCTTTGGAAGAAGGGGCAGTGTCCTGGTTTCGGCTGGGATAGGGTTAAATTTCTTCCTAGTGCTGTGTTTTGGATTTAGTATGAGGAGAATGTTGATAACACACTGATGTTTTCACTTGTTGCTAAGTGCCCTCCTAGTCCAAGGACAGCTCCCACACCTCCTGACTGAGCTAGGTACAAAAGATGGGAGGGAACATAATCAGGACAGCCAGCCCAGCTGGCTAATGGGGTATTCCATACCATGTGACGTCATGCTCAGTATATGAATGGTAGGCGTGATCCAGGAAGTAGCAATCACTACTTGGTTATCGGTCAGTGCGGGTGGTGAGCAATTGCATTGTGCATCACTCATTTTGTATATTTTATCATTATCATTATTATTTTCCCTTTTTTTCTGTTCTATTAAACTGTCTTTATCTCAAGCCACGAGTTTTTCTCACTCTTACCCTTCCGATTCTCTCCCCGTCCCGCTGGGGGTGGGGGGAGTGAGGGAGTGGCTGCATGGTATTTGGCTGCCTGCCAGGTTAAACCACGACAGTCCTTTTTGGCGCCCAACGTGGGGCTCAAAGGGTTGAGATAACGACACATCTGACGCAAACGGGTTAAAACAAATTTGTTATAAGCATTCATTATATCAGTTTAGTACTCGCTGTTCACAATGTTGGTTTCTTTGCTCTCAGAGTTTTTGGATCTGTTTTTGGAGTTGTGGTATATAGCACCTTACTGGCTGTCTATACTGCTGACTATCAGTTTTTCTGTGGGGTTGGTCATCTCTGGGAAATGGATTAAGGTCATTGCTTTGCTATACTGTGTGACCTGGCTTTATGTAATGAAAAAATTATTGGTCATTAGCCTGTATTCAGCACTGCCATCATTCCTGTTCTTCGGGAGCTGTCTTTTGGAAATTCTTAATAATTACACTTCTTACGTCTTCACCTCAGAGGATGAATTTAGGGGGGAGACAGGATGGGACACTTTCTCCCACTTCTTCAGCTTCCCTTCCATATATTCAGAAACTCCTTTTTCTTCTATCCTCTTCATGAAGACGTCCACAATATTCCCTGAGAATTTTGAATATCCTTGGGATGTTCAAACAAGCATGATCATATTGCTATGTCTCCTGAATGTGGTTCAGGCCTTGTTTAGGGTTAAACAACTATTCAGGAATACTGTCCAGAGATCAACCCCGGCAACAGACACGGTGACTACTCAAACCCCCATGACAGGCACTGTAGCTACTTCAACCCGCACAACAACCCCTGTGGATACTCAAACCCCTGCGACAGGCACTGTGGCTACTTCAACCTCCACGACAACCACTATGACTACTCAGACCCCGGCAACAGTCACTACAGTTACTCCAAACCCCGCAACAGGCACTGCAGCTACTCAAACTCCGCTAACAGTCACTGCAGTTACTCCAACCAGTGCAACAAGCACTGAAGCCACTCAAACCACGGCAACAGTCACTACAATTACTCCAACCCCCATGACAGGCACTGCAGCTACCCAAACCCTCGCGACAGGTACTACAGCTGAACCAGAGGACCAACCGTCGCTGGTATCCGTCGCCCCTGTACAGAAGAAGAAATCTTTGAAGCCGAAGACAGGTCGTTTAGAAAGGGATGATGGAAAAGCAGGGCCATCACGAGGAGGGGAGGAGGAAGAGGAACAACTCATAAATGAGACGGAAACCACCCGATCCCTATCCCTGAGTGAGCTGCGATATATGCGGAAAGATTTCAGCCGTCGTCCAGGCGAGCATATTGTTACCTGGCTGCTCCGATGCTGGGATAATGGGGCAGTAGACTGGAATTAGAGGGGAAGGAAGCCAAACAGCTGGGATCCCTTGCCAGGGAAGGGGGCATTGACAAAGCAATTGGAAAAGGGACACAGGTCCTCAGCCTCTGGAGGCGACTGCTGTCAGGCGTGAAGGAAAGGTATCCCTTCAAGGAAGATGTTATATATCGCCTAGGCAAATGGACCACTATGGAGAGAGGTATCCAGTACCTGAGAGAACTAGGTGTGCTGGAGGTGGTTTATAGTGACCTGGACAACAAGCAAGCGCCCAAAGATCCAGATGACGTCCAGTGCACGCGACCCATGTGGCGGAAGTTGGTACGGAGTGCACCAGTGTCGTATGCCAGTTCGTTGGCAGTACTGTCCTGTGCAGAGGAAGAAGCACCAACGGTGGATGTCTTAGTTAGCAGACTTCAGGATTTCAAAGAAACTGTCTCCTCCTCCCTTGTCTGGGCTGTGGAGAAACTGTCCCGGGAGGTCCAGCAACTCAAAGATTATAGGTCCTATTCTCCACCTGTACGGACCAGTATCTCAGCCCTTAGGAGTCAGTGTTCTTCTGCTCCAGAGAGAGGATATAGAAAGTACACACCACGGGGCACCCTGTGGTTTTACCTGCGTGACCACGGAGAGGACATGAGGCAGTGGGATGGAAAACCTACCTTGTCCCTAGAGGCACGTGTACGTGAGTTGCAAGGAAAAACAATCACACAAGGGGGTTCTCCCAGGAAAAATGCTGCTCTAGTTTTCAGGAAAAACCTGTCTCACGACGGTCCAGTTTCCAGTGAACAGTTCCCCAGACAGAGTAGAAGGGCTGATCTTACTTTGCATTGTAATTGCGATGAAGAAATTCTTGACTCACGTTTGCAAGAAGTGAGAGATGGATACTATGACCAGAACTAGAGGGGCCCTGCCTCCGGCCAGGTGGAGGCAAGGGACAACCGGGTTTACTGGACTGTGTGGATTCGATGGCCTGGCACATCAGACCCACAGGAGTATAAGGCTCTCGTAGACACCGGTGCACAGTGTACCCTGATGCCATCAAACTATAAAGGGGCAGAACCCATTTGTATTTCTGGAGTGACAGGGGGATCCCAAGAGTTAACTGTATTGGAGGCCGAAGTGAGACTAACTGGGAATGAGCGGCAGAAGCACCCCATTGTGACTGGCCCAGAGGCTCCGTGCATCCTTGGCATAGACTACCTCAGGAGAGGGTATTTCAAGGACCCAAAAGGGTAATGGTAGGCTTTTGGTATAGCTGCCTTGGAGACGGAGGAAATTAAACAGCTGTCCACCTTTCCGGTCTCTCGGAGGACCCTTCTGTTTTGGGGTTGCTGAGGGTTGAGGAACAAAAGGCGCTGAATGCTACCACAACAGTGCACTGGTGGCAATATCGCACCAAGCGAGACTCCCTGCTTCCCATCCATAAGCTGATTCGTCGACTGGAGAGCCAAGGAGTGATCAGCAAGACTCACTCACCCTTTAACAGTCCCATATGGCCAGTGCGAAAGTCCAATGGAGAGTGGAGACTAACAGTAGGCTACCGTGGCCTTAACGAAGTCACGCCGCCACTGAGTGCTGCCGAGTCAGGCATGCTAGAACGTCAATATGAACCGGAGTCAAAGGCAGCCAAGTGGTACGCCACAACTGATATCGCCAATGCGTTCTTCTCAATCCCTTTGGTGGCAGAGTGCAGGCCACAGTTTGCTTTCACTTGGAGGGGCGTCCAGTACACCTGGAACCGACTGCCCCAGGGGTGGAAACACAGCCCTACCATTTGCCATGGACTGATCCACACTGCACTGGAACAGGGTGAGGCTCCAGAACACCTGCAATACATTGATGACATCATTGTGTGGGGCAACACAGCAGAAGGAGTTTTTGAGAAAGGGGAGAGAATAGTCCAAATCCTTCTGAAATCTGGTTTTGCCATAAAACAAAGTAAGGTCAAGGGACCTGCACAGGAGATCCAGTTTTTAGGAATAAAATGGCAAGATGGACGTCGTCAGATCCCAGTGGATGTGATCAACAAAATAACAGCCATGTCCCCACCAACTAGCAAAAGGGAAACACAAGCTTTCTTAGGCGTTGTGGGCTTTTGGAGAATGCGTATTCCAATTTACAGTCAGATCGTAAGCCCTCTCTATCACGTGACCAGGAAGAAGAACGACTTCAAATGGGTCCCTGAGCAACAACAAGCCTTTGAACAAATTAAACAGGAGGTAGTTCAGGCAGTAGCCCTTGGGCCAGTCCGGGCAGGACAAGATGTGAAGAATGTGCTCTACACTGCAACCGGGGAGAATGGCCCTACCTGGAGCCTCTGGCAGAAAGCACCAGGGGAGACTCGAGGTCGACCCTTAGGGTTCTGGAGTCGGGGATACAGAGGATCCAAGGCCCGCTACACTCCAACTGAGAAGGAGATATTGGCAGCATATGAAGGGATTCGAGCTGCTTTGGAAGTGGTTGGCACTGAAGCACAGCTCCTCCTGGCACCCCGACTGCCGGTGCTGGGCTGGATGTTCAAAGGGAGGGTCCCCTCTACACATCATGCAACCGATGCTACGTGGAGTAGGTGGGTCACGCTGATCCCACAACGGGCTCGAACAGGAAACCCCAGTCGCCCAGGAATCTTGGAAGTGATCACGAACTGGCCAGAAGGCAAAGATTTTGGAATATCCCCAGAGGAGGAGGAGGTGACGAGTGCTGAAGAAGCCCCACTGTATAATAAACTACCAGAAAGCGAGAAGCAATATGCCCTGTTCACGGATGGGTCCTGTCGCCTTGTGGGAAAGCATCGGAGGTGGAAAGCTGCGGTATGGAGTCCTATATGCCAAGTTGCAGAAAAGGCTGAAGGAGAAGGTGAGTCGAGCCAGTTTGCAGAGGTGAAAGCCATCCAGCTGGCCTTGGACATTGCTGAACAAGAAAAATGGCCAGTACTTTATCTCTATACTGACTCATGGATGGTGGCAAATGCCCTGTGGGGGTGGTTGCAGCAGTGGAAGCAGAACAACTGGCAGCGCAGAGGCAAACCCATCTGGGCTGCCGCGTTGTGGCAAGATATTGCTGCCCGGGTAGAGAACCTGGTTGTAAAAGTACGTCACGTAGATGCTCACGTACCCAAGAGTCCGGCCACTGAAGAACATCAAAACAACCAGCAGGTGGACCAGGCTGCTAAGATTGAAGTGGCTCAGGTGGATCTGGACTGGCAACATAAGGGTGAATTATTTATAGCTTGGTGGGCCCATGACACCTCAGGCCATTAAGGAAGAGATGCAACATATAGATGGGCTTGTGATCGAGGGGTGGACTTGACCATGGACTCTATTGCACAGGTTATCCATGAATGTGAAACATGTGCTGCAATCAAGCAAGCCAAGCGAGTGAAGCCTCTGTGGTATGGAGGACGATGGTTGAAATATAAATATGGGGAGGCCTGGCAGATTGATTATATCACACTCCCACAAACACGCCACGGCAAGTGCTATGTGCTCACCATGGTGGAAGCAACCACCAGATGGCTGGTAACATACCCTGTGCCCCATGCCACCACCCCGAACACTATCCTGGGCCTTGAAAAGCAACTCCTATGGCGACATGGCACCCCAGAAAGAATTGAGTCAGACAACGGGACTCATTTCCGAAACACCCTCATAGACACCTGGGCCAAAGAGCATGGCATTGAGTGGGTCTATCACATCCCCTACCATGCACCAGCCTCTGGGAAAATGGAACGATACAACGGACTGCTAAAGACTACACTGAGGGCAATGGGTGGTGGGACATTCAAGCATTGGGATACACATTCAGCAAAAGCCACCTGGATAGTCAACACCAGGGGATCTGTCAATCGAGCTGGCCCTGCCCAATCCAAACCCTTATGTACTGTAGAGGGGGATAAAGTCCCTGTCGTGCACATAAGAAATATGCTGGGGAAGACAGTCTGGGTTACTCCTGCCTCTGGGAAGGGAAAACCCATCCGTGGGATTGCTTTTGCTCAAGGACCTGGGTGCACTTGGTGGGTAATGCGAAAGGATGGGGAGGTCCGGTGTGTACCTCAAGGGGATCTGATTTTTGTTGAGAATAGCCAATGAATTGAATTGTATGATGTTAATTGCTATATAATACTGCATGTCATCACTTCTATGGTTGCTATATGTCATATCAACGGTATTGCAGTAAGAATCACCCAGATTAATGAAGAATGAACTCTGATGAAACCGAGCAAAGTGCAGCGATAATGGAACCAGAACTGGCTTCAGGATGCATCAGTCCAACACCACACACCATCTCTCCTGCCCTGAAAGACTGTTATGACAGATGGAGCCCAAAGTCATGGACTAAATGAACTCAATGGACATTTTAGAGGGATGGCCCATAGACTAAGAGAATGATATCTGTGTGGATATATCAAAAGACAAGAGAAGTGGTTGTGATTAATTGGAATGTATTGGAAAATGTGAGACCTAGGCATGACCCAGATGGTATAGAATAAGGGGTGGATACTGTCCTGGTTTTGGCTGGGGTAGGGTTAAATTTCTTCCTAGTGCTGTGTTTTGGATTTAGGATGAGAAGAATGTTGATAACACACTGATGTTTTCAGTTGTTGTTTAGTACCCTGCTAGTCAAGGACATTCAGCTTCCCATGCTCTGCCAGGTGCACAAGAGGCTGGGAGGCAGCATAGCTGGGACAGCTGGCCCAGCTGGTCAGTGGGGTATTCCATACCATGTGTTACTGTTTGAAACTTCTCCTATCCTGAAAATTATAATCTTGTATTGGAAGGCAGAAGTTATTTAACACTGAAGATAAATGGTCTTCCACCACATTGAGCTGCAACTGAAGTGAAGGACTAGTCAACAGTGGACTCTCCCTCTAGGATTCAATAACAAGGTAGCTGAAGTCCCTCAGGTCTGCAATGCTGTTATTATTATTTTCCTTTCTATCCCATCTTCTCTAATGGACAAGCAATGTGGGGTGATTATGCACTCTTCTGCAGTAGTACACCTGGCTTTTATGACTATTGATAATAATGTCAGTGCCACAAAGAATAGAGCTTCTTTATTTAGCTACAACTTTGGCCATCTTTTCTTTGTGGTAGCCTCAAAGCATTTTCTACTACTACAGAAATAAAAGTGCTTGTCGCTCCAGAAGCAGCAGGAGAGCAAGGTGAAAGGGTAAAGGAGCACATATGCACTAAGCTGCCACGCTCCGTGCTCAGAAACCTCCAGGACTGACGGGGCCCTCTCCGGCCCACCCACCTCCGCCCTCCCATTCCTTGAGACATTTGTGCATAAACAAGCCTGACTTTTTAATCCTTCAAAGTATGACTGTATCCTTCAGTGAAGGATATTTTCACCATCTTACATTAGACATCAGACTTAAGTGCTTCAGCTGATATTCAGGGATGTCTACATAGATAATGAAAGGCATCAATGAATCACTCATGGGAAGAGTTGACGTCTGACCTCTCTCCCTTCACCAGCCATTCGGGGAGTTCAAAGCTATCTGCCTAAATTCAGGCTGCCTGAGTGCCTTTAAGTGAGACATTGTCACTTTTATTATTGAAATCCAAGACATTAACACAATGTTCATATGGAGGGACTCTTCAAGATAAAACCAAATTCATTTCATGTCCCCAAGAAAAACTCACTTAGACAAAATAGAATCAAGATTCAAACTAGTCCCCAAACAATTACAAATAACCCAAACCAAACTCCACCCCACCCCCCCAACTATGAAAAAGAGAAAAGTACTACCAAAAAAAGAGAGAAAAGTATCGCAGTATGTGCTAGCTTCGTGGCCTACTATTTATTTTCCTTTAACAGTTTCTCCAACGTTGGGAAGTACAGTGCAATCCCATGTCACAGATGGGGATTTAATATAAAAATGCTAAGAGTCAGAACATGTACAGTATTCAGATCCATATACTCAAATTTAAGTGTTGGCTTAGTGTTAGGGTGCTAGAGTTCTAAATGCTTTAGAGGGATTATGCTTAGATAGGTCTCCTTCAGGTCAGATCAGAAGCCTGTGTCATTGGAATGGATCTTCCAAGTCCAACACTAGATCACTTCTCGGGACTACTGGGGAAGTTGTCTTCTAAGGCTGTTTTGAACAGTTGAATGTGTTTTTTGCCAGATGATAACATGTAAACCCTCTTAGTAAAACTTCTATTACAACAATGGACAGATTTTCAGACATAGGTTGTGTGCCCGAATATTTAAATAGGAAAAAGTGTTTAAAACAAGACACAGGATTAATCTCTATTTGTTTTCTGCAAGAGTCTGTTTAAGTTTTTAAGCTCTTGCTCTTTCTACAGAGAGAAAATGAAGTTGATAAGAACCTTGCAAGGGTCAGGCGCACAGATATTCATCCAGGCTTTTCTATTTCAAATACACACGGGCTGAAAAGATAATCTTTTAGTTCCTGCTTTTGCAAGCTTTCTGCTACTCACCATGATAGTTCCCATGACATTTCCATAAGCAAGCCCCTCATCGTTTGCAAAAAGCTTTCATTGGCTTCTTGCAAACTGGAGGAAATGAGCAATGGGTATACCACAGCCTGTGGGAATCTTCGGATCAAAACCTCCAATAATCATAGCCATTAACATCTTTCAATATAATGATATTTAATAACAATATAATTGGGAGATCATATGAATTGATAGGTCTTTGGGGGAAAATAATGGACAAAAAAAAAAAAAAAGAACCCATGATAAGTACTCAAAATCTAAATAGGCAATACTCAGAAGTTGTAGTGGTAAGGAGCCAGCAGGGGTAGACACATATACAGAAAGAGACAGCCATTAAAATAAACACATATATATTTAAATTAAAATAGCATTATGATTCTGTTGTTCCAAAGCAGAGACAAAGTCAAGCAGATACTTTTTTGCTTCCCAATAGCCTGTATAGACTGTCTGCTCAGATTTACTTTCCAGCAGACTGAAAATAAAACTGATGTGAATATTCCAGGTGGGTAGCAAGGGGTCATTTTTTCTGTCTTTCAGGCAAAATATTGTGTTTTCCAAATACTTAAAAGTTCTTCCTTGGATATTTATGTGTTTTGCAAAAATGGCATTTTGCAACAGAATATCATGGGAAATTTCCATCACAGCCTGTTGTACACAGGAGCTCAGAAAGCATTCAAAATAAAATAGCTCAAAACTGTGCCCAGGCAGCAGTGGCATGGGCAGTGTATGAAGCTACTCCACTCTGCTCCTGCTGAGTCAGTGCCTGCTGACTGCTTCCAAGAGCCTCTCTGCCCTCAAACTCACCTGAAAGGGAAAAAAGTTACAGCTCTGCTGCCATACCAAAAAAAAGGGGAGAGCATCACCCTGCCCACCTCTGGCTCCAGTGGTAAACAGGGATGGGAAGAAGAGTTAACTTGTCCAATTCTTGTTCCCCTCTTCCCTTTCCAGAATGGCCAAAAGTGCTGAGTTGTAATCTATTTCACATTAGCAAATCAGGCCTCCTAACTCAATACCCAAATACTTTATTTGCTTCCGATCAAAAACAAGATCTTTGGTGATCATAAGCTGTTCTATGAAAGTATCTGCTCAATGCGCTGTCAAAAGAGAAAATCAAGGTTCAAGAATTACTAGGAAAGGGATAGAATAATGTGCCACATTATAAATCCATTATGTGCCAAAAACTTGACAGGAAAGCAGTTCTGGTCCTGTAAAATTGGAAAAAAGCAGAGAAGAGCAACAAGGCCAACTAGAAAAGCTCTAACAGCTTCAGATGGGGAATGGTTAGGGACACTAGATTCTTTAGCCTAGTAAAGAGATGGTGGGTGTGGGAAGGGATGTCAACGGGAGGATATAATAGAAATCTATAAAATTATGAGTAGAAGGGAGAAGGTGAATAGAGCATGACTATTCCTTACCTTCTCCTGTACAAAACACATGTGAACATGAGGTGGTAGACTCAAAACAAACAAAAGAGATTCTTCTTCAGTAACACAGTTAAGCAATGGAGAGTCTCTAGGCATAGGACCTTGTAGGTACCAGACACTTCCATGGGTTTAGAAAGCATTTGGGTAAGTTCAAAGAAGAAAAATGATGCCTGGTAGCCTTCACTCACGTGAATGATGCTCCTGTTGGCTAAGGGAATCCTTGGCCACAAATTGCTTGAGCCTAGAAGACTGTCCTAGATAAAGACTATCATGGAGTTTCCCTGTTGTTATATATTGCTTGGCACCAGCTAGCGGCCACTTGCAGAGACAAGTTAGGAGAATAGATGGACCTTCATATACGACCTATCGAACTATTCATATGTTCAACATTCATTTTTCTTCCAGACTGGTACAAAAGAATAGCTGGTGCTGAAAAGCAACAGAAAAGAGAAAAAAGCTATTCTGGTACATGGGTACCTTCCCTCTAATCTTTCAGCGCTGGCACTATGACTACAGCCTGATTAGACACCTATAAAATGTACTGGGATGCATTCCAAATCTTCCTAGGGAAGAAACTAGGGAAACCTCTAGTTCACTGATTTGTACCATCATACTCACAAGCTCCATATAAGTAAATACTTATCAGATACATTTCTGTTGGTATTCAGCAACTGGGCCTGAAGCCTCTTAAAGTCCAACTGTTCCTCTGGGAACAACCATGAACAAAATACAATGGAAGGCGTCTCCAAAAGGGAAATGGTTGTCCAGAAAGTCCTGTACCATCTTTCACCTTGCAATGTTTTCAGCACATTACTTAACAACAAACAATCCAGAAAGCGAACTTTGTTCTGTATCATCACATTGGAGCTTTCCCATCTGCAGTCAAAGCAAGCACTAGGATCACAAAGACTGACTGTGTATTGATTTTGCAAGAGACTGCACATCACTTCAGAGAGCACCAATGACAGCGTTGGCTATTGTCGTGGTTTAACCTGGCAGACAGCCAAATACCACGCAGCCGCTCACTCACTCCCCCCGCCCCCCCAGTGGGACGGGGAGAGAATCGGAAGGGTAAGAGTGAGAAAAACTCGTAGGTTGAGATAAAGACAGTTTAATAGGTAAAGCAAAAGCCGCGCGCGCAAGCAAAGCAAAACAAGGAATTCATTCACTACTTCCTGTTGGCAGGCAGGTGTTCAGCCATCTCCAGAAAAGCAGGGCTCCATCACGCATCATGGTTACTTGGGAAGACAAACGCCATCACTCCGAATGTCTCCCTTCCTTCTTCTTCCCCCAGCTTTATATGCTGAGCATGACGTCATATGGTATGGAATACCCCATTGGCCAGTTGGGTTAGCTGTCCTGGCTATGCTCCCTCCCAGCTTCTTGTGCACCTGGCCAAGCATGGGAAGCTGAAAAGTCCTTGACTAGGATAAACACTACTTTGCAACAACTAAAACATCAGTGTGTTATCAACATTCTTCTCATACTAAATCCAAAACATAGCACTATACCAGCTACTAGGAAGAAAATTAACTCTATCCCAGCCGAAACCAAGACACAAGTAGAACATCTGTGTTTAGATAACATAGGCCTATGATAGACTTAGAGACACCCTATCAGACATGCTTGAGATTCCTGCCCTGCTGTGGGAAAGATCAAAGCACCGTGGTAAACTCCACCTGCGCAAATCCCTGATAAACAGGCAAAACCAGCAGGTTTTGCGATCCTCTAGCATGGACCGAGCTCCGCATTGCCTGCGTCCCCGCTTGTGTGCCTCTGCCCAGGTGCTGCTTTGGGGATCCCCCAGTTGGCGAGGTAACAAAAATAAATTTACTCTTTGCATTTCATCCGTGGGTTTGTGGTTGTTCCGTCGTCATGCCTGTGCCAGCTCACACAGCTTTCTAAGGATGCCAGATTTGGTGTGAGAAGATAGCACGGCTGAGTTTATAGGGCAAGGCTATGCCTGACTAGGGGAGGCAGCGGTAAATCCTCTGTGCTGACAGTCGCCTGTCTGCCCTCCCAATGGAGCATGCACTCTGTCATATGCTCCAATTCAATAGCAGATTTACTGTCTTCAAGTTCCATTTGGTAAAGGAATATAAAACAATTTTGCTGCTTTGAAATTGAAATGTTTATGAACTGACAGTCTGCCCTTAGTTGATTGCAGCACAGTTCAGTGCAGGGGTGACACTTTGAAAGGGGTGCCAAAGAGCTCAAAGTAGCCCTGCTGAAAGGCTAATACATTCTCAGAGGCAGCTGGCAGACAATATATATTAGCAGAAAACTTAATGAATACTTTAGCCTATACAATCACAAAGGAGAAATGGAGAGATGGAATAATAGACACATTTTCTGGTGAAGAAAATGGAGCACAACTGAAGCAATTCATTTAGGGTGGTTTTGGAGTCCTCTGCTGTTTTTTTGCCTCACTAAAAGGGACTTGGTCTTGGGTAGTAAAGCTGTCTCTAGGCTCATGGTATTTTGAAAACTGGTGCTGAGATTTTGTTGAATCTTTGCTTGAGATTCACTCAATTAATGCAAGGCATGAGGGGGGAAGAAGTAGGAAGCAGCCAGCCTCGAAGATGGGACAGAAGCTGACCTAGAGTTCCTAAGCTGTGACATACTCAGGCTTGACTTCGGTGCTGGACAGTGTAACCAGGAGCTGGGGTTTATGAGGGGCATAGTGCAGGAAATGAGAGATAAACTTTACCCACAGTTAACTCAAGTCAGGGAAATTATCAAGACAGCTAAATAATCTGTAACCTGACCAAGCACCGAGGGATATCTGAGAACATCAAATGTTATGAGGCATGTTTAGCTTCCTAAAACGGTTATGTTATCCCTGTGCTGCTCTGATGCCTATTCTGTACAGCTGGGGTAAGCAGACACACAGTAAGCAAGTATGAGCAAAAATTAAAATCTATTACCTAAATTACCTGTATCATTGTGAAAGAAACTGGTTTTGCAGTCAAAAATAATGAGAATTTTGCTTTTATTTCTGATGCTTAGACTGCTGAGCTGTGCTTTTCCTTTATTGCAATAATAAAAAGAATTTTACTTTTGTCATGGACTGCCATCCAGGTTCAAATAGGCTCTGTGCAAATACAGAGCAGAAAGACAGATACAGCCCCAGACCAGGAACGGTATGTGTTTGTGTCTCATCCAGTGAAATACCTGTAATTCATGTCAACAAGGATAGTTTATTGGGACAAAAGAACACACACGATCCCAGCATGGCTGAGTTAAGTGGGATTCTTTTAATGACTATGATAATTACCACAGCCTGAAACACTTAATGTTTTTCAGTTGTAGGCAAATAAGTGTGGGGAAGAAAATTGCTTTCCTCTATCAGCTATGTAATAAAAAGTGTCATTACAAAAACTTAAATATCTAAAGGGCTCTATGGGCTCCATTATTATTTTTCTCAGAGGGGTATAAGTGACTCAGCAATTCGCTTGTGAAAGAAAAAAAGCAGTTATGTTAAAGTGACCTGTTTATCTCAGACACTCGGTATCTAACTTGTAAGCATCTGGAGATGAGTTGGTTAATCAGAAATGATCAGAAGCATAGAAAACCTTCAGCTGAAAGGTGAATGAGGTTTTATTTCCAACTTTGTTGGAAAGTGAGGTGTGTTGATAGCTGTCCTGGTTTCATCTGGGATAGAGTTAATTTTCTTCCTAGTAGTTGCTATAGTGCTATGTTTTGGATTTAGTATGAGAAGAATGTTGATAACACACTGATGTTTTCAGTTGTTGCGAAGTAGTGTTTATTCTAGTCAAGGACTTTTCAGCTTCCCATGCTTGGCCAGGTGCACAAGAAGCTGGGAGGGAGGATAGCCAGGACAGCTAACCCAACTGGCCAATGGGGTATTCCATACCATATGACGTCATGCTCAGTATGTAAACAGGGGGAGTTGGTTGTGGGGCAGCAATTGCTGCTCAGGGACTGGCTGGGCATCAGTCGGCGGGTGGTGAGCAATTGCAATGTGCATCACTTACTTTGTATATTCTATCATCGTTATTATATTATTATTATTTTTATCCCTTCCTTTTCTGTTGTATTAAACTGTCTTTATCTCAGTCCACGAATTTTACTTTTTTTTTCCCAATTCTCTCCCCCATCCCACTTGGTGGGGGGGAGTGAGCGAGCAGCTGTGTGGTGTTTGGCTGCCTGACAGGTTAAACCACAACAGTCCTTTTTGGCGCCCAACGTGGGGCACGAAGGGTTGAGATAACGACACATCTAGACCCCAGCAGGTTAAAACAAATCTGTTATAAGCATTCATTATATAAGTTTAGTAGTCGTGGGTCACAATGTTGGTTTACTTGCTCTCAGAGTTGTTGCATTTGTTCTCGGAGTTGTGTTATGTAACACCTTATTTGCCGTATATACAGTTTATCAGTATTTATGTGCTGTTTATCACCTCTGGGAGGTGGATTAAGGTTATCGCTTTGCTATCCTGCGTAACACTGGCTTATGGTATGAAAAACTTACTGGTCATGAGATTGTACTCAGCACTGCTATCGTCCCTGTGCTTCAGGAGCTATCTCTCGGAAACTATTAATAATTACACTTTTTACCTCTTCTCCTCGGAGAGCCAATTTACGGGGGAGACAGCTTCCTTCACCTTCCCCTTCTCCTCCAGGCTGATTACAACAGCACTCGAGAATTTTGGATATCCTTGGGATGTTAAAGCCAGCATGCTCCTATTGCTATATCTGAATGTGTTTCAGATCTTCTGTAGGGTTAAACAACTATTTAAAAAAATCACCCAGAGATCTGCCCCGAGGCTGGATGGTCATGGGTGGCATGGCATGTGGGAGAATACGAGCAGGTACTTGGACAACTCACCCCCGATGGTCTGGAACTTTAATCCTGAACAACTACAGGATCCTGATGAAGTGACAGAATGCTTGAAAAAAAAAATGCTGTAGTTATTCCAAAGAGACACAACTTAAGGCACTGTGCTGAGCCCTGGCTAGCATCTACCAAACACTGCTCAGTATTATACAGCACCCTCAGGGAGAAGAGAAGGAAAACCAAACAACAGCCACAGCGTCTACTCCAACCCTGGCGACAGGCACTGCGGCTACTCCAACCCCCGCGACAGGCACTGCGGCTACTCCAACCCCGGCAGCAGGCACTGCGGCTATTTCAGTCCCTGCAACAGGTACTACAGCTGAACCAGAGGACCAACCCTTCCTGGTATCAGTCGCCCCTGTACAGAAGAAGAAATCTTGGGGGCGAAAGTCAGCTCGTTTAGAAAGGGACGATAAAAAAGCAGGGCCGTCACGAGGAGAGGAGGAGGAAGAGGAAGAACTCATAAACGAGACAGAAACCACCCAATCCCTATCCCTGAGTGAGCTGCGAGATATGTGGAAAGATTTCAGCCGTCGTCCAGGCGAGCATATTGTTACCTGGCTGCTCCGATGCTGGGATAATGGGGCCAGTAGCCTGGAATCAGAGGGTAAGGAAGCCAAACAGCTGGGATCCCTTGCTAGGGAAGGGGGCATTGACAAAGCAATTGGAAAAGGGACACAGGCCCTCAGCCTCTGGAGGCGACTGCTGTCAGGCGTGAAGGAAAGGTATCCCTTCAAGGAAGATGTTATATATCGCCCAGGCAAGTGGACCACTATGGAGAGAGGTATCCAGTACCTGAGAGAACTAGGCGTGCTGGAGGTGGTTTATAGTGACCTGAACAACGAGCAACTATCCAAAGATCCAGATGAAGTCCAGTGCACGCAACCCATGTGGCGGAAGTTTTTAAGGAGCGCACCAACATCATATGCCAATTCGTTGGCAATACTGACCTTGAAAGATGGAGACGCATCAACGGTGAATGAAGCAGTTGGTAAACTCTGGCAATACGAAGAAAGTCTCTCTTCCTCCCTTGTCTCGGCTGTGCAGAAACTGTCCCGGGAGGTCCAGCAACTCAGAGGTCCTACTCTCCACCTGTATGGACCAGTATCTCAGCCATTAGGAGTCAGTGTTCTTCTGCTAAAGAGAGAGGATATAGAAAGTACACACCACAGGGCACCCTGTGGTTTTACCTGCATGACCACGGAGAGCACATGAGGCAGTGGGATGGAAAACCTACCTTGACCCTAGAGGCACGGGTACGTGAGTTGCAAGGAAAGACAATGACACAAGGGGGTTCTCCCAAGAAAAATGCTGCTCCAGTTTTCAGGAAAAGCCTGTCTCACGAGAGTCCAGTTTCCAGTGAACAGTTCCCCAGACAGAGTAGAAGGGCTGATCTTACTTTGGATTGTAATGAAGAAATTCTGGACTAGCGTTTGCAAGAAGTGAGAAACGGATACTATGACCAGAACTAGAGGGGCCCTGCCTCCAGCCAGGTGGAGGAAAGGGACAACCGGGTTTACTGGACTGTGTGGATTCGATGGCCTGGCACATCAGACCCAGAGGAGTAGAAGGCTCTCGTAGACACCGGTGCACAGTGTACCCTGATGCCATCAAGCTATGAAGGGGCAGAACCCATTTGTATTCCTGGAGTGACAGGGGGATCCCAAGAGTTAACTGTATTGGAGGCCGAAGTGAGCCTAACTGGGAATGAGTGGCAGAAGCACCCCATTGTGACTGGCCCAGAGGCTCCGTGCATCCTTGGCATAGACTACCTCAGGAGAGGGTATTTCAAGGACCCAAAAGGGTACCAGTGGGCTTTTGGTATAGCTGCCCTGGAGATGGAGGAAATTAAACAGCTGTCTACCTTGCCCTGTCTTTTGGAGGACCCTTCTGTTGTGGGGTTGCTGAGAGTCGAAGAACAACAGGTGGTGATCGCTACCACAACGCTGCACTGGCAGCAATATCGCACCAACCGAGACTCCCTGATTCCCATCCATAAGCTGATTCATCGACTGGAGAGCCAAGGAGTGATCAGCAAGACTCGCTCACCCTTTACCAGTCCCATTTGGTCAGTTCGAAAGTCCAATGGAGAGTGGAGACTAACAGTAGGCTACCATGGCCTGAACGAAGTTACGCCACTACTGAGTGCTGCCATGCCGGACATGCTAGAACTCCAATACGAACTGGAGTCAAAGAAAGCCAAGTGGTACGCCACAATTGATATCGCTAATGCGTTCTTGTCCTGGTTTCGGCTGGGATAGGGTTAAATTTCTTCCTAGTGCTGTGTTTTGGATTTAGTACGAGAAGAATGTTGATAACACACTGATGTTTTCAGTTGTTGCTAAGTGCCCTCCTAGTCCAAGGACAGCTCCCGTGCCTACTGACTGAGCTAGGTACACGAGATGGGAGGGAACATAATCAGGACAGCCAGCCCAGCTGGCCAATGGGGTATTCCATACCATGTGACGTCATGCTCAGTATATGAAGGGTAGGCGTGATCCAGGAAGTACCGATCGCTACTTGGTTATCGGTCAGCGCGGGTGGTGAGCAATTGCATTGTGCATCACTCATTTTGTATATTCTATCATTATTTATTATCATTATTTTCCCTTTTCTGTTCTATTAAACTGTCTTTATCTCAACCCACGAGTTTTTCTCACTCTTACCCTTCCGATTCTCTCCCCGTCCCGCTGGGGGGGCGGGGGGAGTGAGCGAGCGGCTGCATGGTATTTGGCTGCCTGCCAGGTTAAACCACGACAGTCCTTTTTGGCGCCCAACGTGGGGCACGAACCCACGACCCTGAGATTAAGAGTCTCATGCTCTACCGACTGAGCTAGCCGGGCAGCAGAGTGCAGGCCACAGTTTGCTTTCACTTGGAGGGGCGTCCAGTACACCTGGAACCGACTGCCCCAGGGGTGGAAACACAGCCCTACCATTTGCCATGGACTGATCCAGACTGCACTGGAACAGGGTGAGGCTCCAGAACACCTGCAATACATTGATGACATCATTGTGTGGGGCAACACAGAAGAAGAAGTTTTTGAGAAAGGGGAGAGAATAGTCCAAATCCTTCTGAAGGCCGGTTTTGCCATAAAACAAAGCAAGGTGAAGGGACCCGCACAGGAGTTTTTAGGAATAAGCACAGCTCCTCCTGGCACCCCGACTGCCGGTGCTGGGCTGGATGTTCAAAGGGAGGGTCCCCTCTACACATCATGCAACCGATGCTATGTTGAGTAAGTGGGTCGCACTGATCACACAACGGGCCCGAATAGGAAACCCAAGTCACCCAGGAATCCTGGAAGTGATCATGGACTGGCCAGCAGGTAAATATTTCAGAATATCCCCAGAGGACGAGGTGATGTGTGCTGAAGAGGCCCCACTGTATAATAAACTACCAGAAAATGAGAAACAATATGCCCTGTTCACTGACGGATCGTGTCGCCTTGTGGGAAAGCATTGGAGATGGAAAGCTGCTGTAGGAACTGCTGAAGGAGAAGGTGAATCGTGCCAGTTTGCAGAGGTGAAAGCCATCCAGCTGGCTTTAGACATTGCTAACGGAGAAAAGTGTCCAATGCTTTATCTCTATACTGACTCATGGATGGTGGCAAATGCCCTGTGGGGGTGGTTGCAGCAATGGAAGCAGAACAACTGGCAGCGCAGAGGAAAAACCCATCTGGGCTGCCGCACTGTGGCAAGATATTGCTGCCCAGGTAGAGAACCTGGTTGTAAAAGTACGTCATGTAGATGCTCACGTACCCAAGAGTCGGGCCACTGAAGAACATCAAAACAACCAGCAGGTGGACCAGGCTGCTAAGATTGAAGTGGCTCAGGTGGATCTGGACTGGCAACATAAGTGTGAATTATTTATAGCTTGGTGGGCCCATGACGCCTCAGGCCATCAAGGAAGAGAAGCAACATATAGATGGGCCCGTGATCGAGGGGTGGACTTGACCATGGACGCTATTGCACAGGTTATCCATGAATGTGAAACATGCGCTGCAATCAAGCAAGCCAAGTGAGTAAAGCCTCTCTGGTATGGAGGACGATGGTTGAAATATAAATATGGGGAGGCCTGGCAGATTGATTATATCACACTCCCACAAACCCGCCACGGCAAGCGCTATGTGCTCACCATGGTGGAAACAACCACAGGATGGTTAGAAACATATCCTGTGCCCCATGCCAAAACCAGGAACACCATCCTGGGCCTTGAAAAGCAAGTCCTATGGCGACATGGCACCCCAGAAAGAATTGAGTCAGACAACGGGACTCACTTCCGAAACACCCTCATAGGCACCTGGGCCAAAGAGCATGGCATTGAGTGGGTCTATCACATCCCCTATCATTCACCAGCCTCTGGGAAAATGGAACGATACAATGGACTGCTAAAGACTGCGCTGAGAGCAATGGGTGGTGGGACATTCAAGCATTGGGATACACATTTAGCAAAAGCCACCTGGTTAGTCAACACCAGGGGATCTTTCAATCGAGCTGGCCCTGCCCAATCAAAACCCTTAAGTACTGTAGATGGAGATAAAGTCCCTGTCGTGCACATAAGAAATATGCTGGGGAAGACAGTCTGGGTTACTCCTTCCTCTGGCAAGGGAAAACCCATTCGTGGGATTGCTTTTGCTCAAGGACCTGGGTGCACTTGGTGGGTGATGCGAAAGGATGGGGAATTCCGGTGTGTACCTCAGGGGATTTGATTTTGGGTGAAAATAGCCAATGAACTGAACTGTATGATGTTAATTGTTTTATGATATTGTATATCATCACTTCTATGGTTGCTATATGTCATATCAACGGTATTGCAGTAAAAATCACCCAGATTAATGTAGAATGAACTCCGATGAAACCTAGCAAAGTGTAGCAGTGATGGAACCAGAACTGGCTTCAGGATGCAACAGTCCAGCACCACACACCATCTCTCCTGCCCTGAAAGACTGTTATGACAGATGGAGCCCAAAGTCATGGACTAAATGAACTCAGTGGACATTTTAGAGGGATGGCCCATAGACTAAGGGAATGGTATCTGTGTGTGTATATATCAAAAGGCAGGAAAAGTCGTGGTGACTAATTGGAATGTACTGGAAAATGTGAGACCTGGGCATGACGTAGATGGTATAGAATAAGGGGTGGATACTGTCCTGGTTTCGGCTGGGATAGAGTTAAATTTCTTCCTAGTGCTGTGTTTTGGATTTAGTATGAGAAGAATGTTGATAGCACACTGATGTTTTAGTTGTTGCTAAGTAATGTTTACCCTGTTCAAGGACTTTCCAGCTTCCCATGCTCTGCCAGGTGCACGAGAAGCTGGGAAGGAGCATAGGCAGGATAGCTGACCCAAACTGACCAAAGGGATATTCCGTACCATATGACGTTATGCTCGGTATATAAACTGGGGGAGTTCGTTGTGGGGCAGCTATCGCTGCTCGGGTACTGGCTGGGCATCGGTCGGCAGGTGGTGAGCAATCGCATTGTGCATCATTCACTTTGTATATTCTACCATTATTATTTTTAATATTTTTATCCCTTCCTTTTCTGTTCTCTTAAACTGTCTTTATCTCAATCCACGAATTTTACTTTTTTTTTCAGATTCTCTCCCCCATCCCACTGAGGCGGGGGGAGTTTGTGAGCAGCTGTGTGGTGTTTGGCTGCCTTCTGGGTTAAACCACAACAACTTGTCAAACACAGAAGGCTAAACAACAATTAGTATGATATATGTTTCTTTTGACACCCCAGCTGCAAGACACTTGATCGTGTTTACAATTGTCCTTGCAAATCTTCCTTTATTTTCCCACAAAAGCCAAAGCCAGCTCCACAGTCTGCTTTGTTCCTATATCAGCTACCAAGCACCTTTGAATGAAAGACACTTTGCATGCAAGTCAATCCAACACATTTAAAATCCAGACCCTCTCAGTTGCAGTCTGCACAGGCAGACTGTCTTGTGTCTTGCAACACCGGTGACTACATGCAGACCCAAGCACACAACTTTCATTACACAGAATCAAGGCCTCAGTGGACACTGTATAGAGACAGAGGAGTAGCAGAAGATGGGTAAGGAGATGTAGAAGGTAAAACAATGAGGTTCCAGATTCATTAAATTCAAATTGTGAGAAGTTTATGCTGGGATTTTTCCGAGATGTTAAGTGAGATGGATATCTGAATCCAGTTAAAATTCAGTGCAACTAGAAATCTAACTCACATAGGCTGTTTATAAGATTCCAGGATCCACAGGCTTGTTTTTGCCAACAGTATCTTCCTCCATGTCTTTTTTCACTGGTGGCAAGATTTTGGTAACAGAGGGGGCTACAGGGGTGGCTTCTGTGAGAAGATGCCAGTAGCCTCCCCCATGTCCGACAGAGCCAGTGCCAGCTGTCTCCAAGGTGGACCCACCACTGACCAAGGCTGAGTCAATCAGCGACAGTGGTAGCACCTCTGTGATAACATATTTTTAAGAAGGGGGAAAAAACTGCTGCCCAACAGCAGCTGGAGGAGAGCAGTGAGAATATGTGAGAGAAAAAACTCTGCAGACACCAAGGTCAGTGAAGAAGGAGGGGGAGGAGGTGCTCCAGGCACCAGAGCAGAGATTCCCCTTCAGCCCGTGGTGAAGACCATGGTGAAGCAAGTTGTCCCCCTGCAGCCCATGGAGGTCCACAGTGGAGCAGATATCCACCCTGCAGCCCATGGAGGACCCCATGCCGGAGCAGGTGGATGTGCCCGAAGGAGGCTGCGACCCCGTGGAGAGCCCGCACTGGAGCAGGCTCCTGGCAGGACCTGTGACCCCATGGAGAGAGGATACCACGTTGGAGCAGGTCTTCTGGCAGGACTTTTGGCCTGTGGGGGACCCATGCTGGAGCAGTCCGTTCCTGAAGGACTGCACCCCGTGGAAGGGACCCATGCTGGAGCAGTTTGTGAAGAACTGCAGCCCATGGGAAGGACCCATGTTGGAGAAGTTCGTGGAGGACTGTCTCCCGTGGGAGGGACCCCACGCTGGGAGCAGGGGAAGAGTGTGAGGAGGAAGCAGCGGCAGAGACAACGTGTGATGAACTGACCACAACCCCCATTCCCTGTCCCCCTGTGCCTCTCGGGGGGAGGAGGTAGAGAAATTGGGAGTGAATTTGAGCCCGGGAAGAAGGGAGGGGTTGCGGGGGGAAGGTGATTTTAAGATTTGTTTTCATTTCTCAGTACCCTACTCTGTTTAATTGGCAATAAACTAAATTAATTTCCCCAAGTCAAGCCTGTTTTGCCCATGACGGTGGTTGCTGATTGATCTCCCTGTCCTTACATCGACCCATGAGCCTTTCGTTATATTTTCTCTCCCCTGTCCAGTTGAGGAGGGGGAATGATAGAGAGGCTTGGTGGGCACCTGGCATCCAGCCAAGGTTTACCACCAGAACTGGTATTTGAATACCCATAATCTCAGGCTCATCCTTCTCCTCCAGTGTAAGGAGACTGCCCCAAAAACTAAAACACACGGTAGACTACCTTATGCAGGGTTAGGAATGCTAGTTAGCTTCATTACTGCAGAAATCTTATCTGTTCAATGGTATAGAATAAGAGATTTTTGTTGGGTGAAGGAGCAAGGAACCCAGCAGACAAGCTGGAGACCATAAAGTGGTAACTTTCACAGTGATGGCACCCATTTGAGCCTGCCTATAAGCCAAGTGGATCTTTAGATGCAAAGGCAAACTGTCCTCTTCTACCAGGGAAAAAGAAACTCTGTCTCTGTGTTTGCAGTAGAAGAAACATGGAAGAAACAAGAAAACAGAGTGGTAGGTGAACAACCACACCAGCTCATCTCTTAAAGGAGTCCAAGAAAGAGGAAGCACACCCGCTCATTTTGACCTTACATTCTACCCTTTATTAGTTTCTAGGGTTTTAATGGGTTTAGTCACAGACTTATTTAGAATCATAGAATCATTTAGGTTGGAAAAGACCCTTAAGATCATCAAGTCCAACTGTTAACCTAAAACTACCAAGTCCACCACTAAACCATGTCCCTAAGCACCACATCTACACATCTTTTAAATACCTCCAGGGATGGTGACTCAACCACTTCCCTGGGCAGCCTGTTCCAATGCTTGACAACCCTCTCAGTGAAGACATTTTTCCTAATATCCAATCTAAACCTCCCCTGGCGTAACTTGAGGCCATTTCCTCTCCTCCTATCACTTGTTACTTGGGAGAAGAGACCAACACCCACCTCGCTACAACCTCCTTCCAGGTAGTTGTAGAGAGCAATAAGGTCTCCCCTCAGCCTCCTTTTCTCCAGGCTAAACAACCCCAGTGCCGAGTACAGGGAACAATCACTTCCCTAGTCCTGCTGGCCACACTATTTCTGATACAGGCCAGGATGCCGTTGGCCTTCTTGGCCACCTGAGCACACTGCCAGCTCATGTTCAGCCGGCTGTCAACCAGCACCCCCAGGTCCTTCTCTGCCAGGCAGCTTTCCAGCCACTCTTCCCCAAGCCTGTAGCGTTGCATGGGGTTGTTGTGATCCAAGTGCAGGACCCGGCACTTAGCCTTGTTGAACCTCATACAATTGGCCTCAGCCCATCGATCCAGCCTGTCCAGATCCCTCTGCAGAGCCTTCCTACCCTCGAGCAGATCAACACTCCCGCCCAACTTGGTGTCGCCTGCAAACTTACTGAGGGAGCACTCGATCCCCTCATCCAGATCATTGATAAAGATATTGAACAAGACTGGCCCCAATACTGAGCCTTGGGGTACACCACTTGTGACCGGCCGCCAACTGGATTTAACTCCATTCACAACAACTCTTTGGGACCAGACATCTAGCCAGTTTTTTAGGTCGCCTATTCAGCCTTCCCAAATTGATGCTAAAAGAGAAAGAGCTAAAAAGCACACGTTGTTGTTACTGCATAGTCTTTGTGTGGTAGGTTGACCCTGGCTGGACGCCAGGTGCCCACCAAGCCGCTCTATCACTCCCCCTCCTCAACTGGACAGGGGAGAGAAAAAAACGACAAAAGGCTCACGGGTCGAGATAAGGACAGGGAAAGATCACTCACCAATTACCGTCATGGGCAAAACAAACTCAACTTGGGGAAATTAATTTAATTTATTACCAATCAAATCAGAGTAGGGTAATGAGAAAATACAAACCAAATCTTAAAACACCTTCCCCTCACCCCTCCCTTCTTCCCAGGCTCAACTTCACTCCCAATTTTCTCTACCTCCTCCCCCCGAGCGGCGCAGGGGGACGGGGAATGGGGGTTGCGGTCAGTTCATCACACGTTGTCTCTGCTGCTCCTTCCTCCTCACACTCTTCCCCTGCTCCAGCGTGGGGTCCCTCCCACAGGAGGCAGTCCTCCACGAACTTCTCCAATGTGGGTCCTTCCCACGGGGTGCAGTCCTTCAGGAACAGACTGCGCCAGTGTGGGTCCCCCATGGGGTCACAAGACCTGCCAGGGACCTGCTCCACTGTGGGCTCTCCACGGGGTCACAGCCTCCTTCGGGCACATCCACCTGCTCCCGTGTGAGGTCCTCCACAGGCTGCAGGTGGATGTCTGCTCCACCTCCATGGGCTGCAGGGGGACAGCCTGCCTCACCATGGTCTTCACCACGGGCTGCAGGGGAATCTCTGCTCTGGTGCCTGGAGCGCCTCCTCCCCCTCCTTCTTCACTGACCTTGGTGTCTGCAGAGTTGTTTCTCTCACATATTCTCACTCCTCTCCTCCGACTCCTGTTGCGCAGCAGTTTTTTTCCCCTTCTTAAATATGTTATCACAGAGGTGCTACCACTGTCGCTGATTGACTCAGCCTTGGCCAGCAGCAGGTCCGTTTTGGAGCTGACTGGCATTGTCTCTATTGGACATGGGGGAAGCTTCTGGCATCTTCTCACAGAAGCCACCCCTGTAGCCCCCCTGCTACCAAAATCTTGCCATGCAAACCCAATACAGTTTGTATTTCACAAATCTGAGTTTTTTTCCTACCAATTCTTAATCCTGTTCTTGCTTCAATCACAGAATATTCTTGCTTTCAGTTTCTTTTGCGCTGGCTATATTTAGACCAAGGGTTTGAATCTGTCAGCTCCTGCTCTAGTCCTCTATTTGGGCTACTTCACAATTTTCCTCTCTAGAAAGCATTTACAGTATGTCCGAAGCACTATATAAGCATACATTAATTAATCCTTATAGCTTTCCTTTGCATTAAGCAATTTGTGTACCTCATGCTGTTTAGTAACCTGAGGCAGATCTATGGTAGAAACAGTTCATCTGATTTAGCCTCCTTGATTAAACTGCAACACACTATCCCTTGCAGAAAGCAAAGCTTTATCCACCATTCCCTGTATTTGTCTAATTTCTAATCCCTAAGAGACTTCATCAGAAAAGTGCCCCCAGCAAGTTCTGCTCACTGCCCCTGCTGGTGTCTCTTCCAGGGCCCATATCATCCAGGTTAGCAACACACCACACAGTCTGCCTTCTGGGTATTTCTCCAAGCCTTCCTCACTTTTGTTCCTTTACCTCCATTCCACTCAGGTCATCACACATCCTTGTAGGAACTACTGCAGCTATTCTGCAGGCATTTGTTAAAGCACAAATCACTTATGTGTAAACTCAGCTTGCAGCTAACTCCTTGTAGCCTGCTACTGTTCATATTGCTTCAAACGTAATGGCCTTTAAATTCATCTCCAAATTCTTGTTTGTGCCACTGTTGTTGAGGGTGTACTTGTTTCCACCTAAATTCAGTTTTTGTTCTTTGAATTACATCATCTTCATTCTCTTAATTATCAGGACCCACTCTCACCACGTTCTGCTGTCCTTGGTAATATGTATCCCAAATCAGCTACAGTTTAATGGAATGCTGTTGTTATTGTGGAGGCACTGGTGTCCCACTGCAATGCCCATGATTGTTTTCTGCCATTGCTTTGTGTGAATACTTATCAGCAGGACCAGAGAGGTCCTGGTTCATCATTCCCTCTTTGTTCACTTCTAACCACTGTGTGGGTTTATGAAAGTATCTGTTACTGTAAGGTAATGAATCTTTCCTGTCACCTCTCCCTTGGCTAGCTTTACTCAACCTGATCATTGCTTTCTCTTGGATCACGGTCTTACTTGGTACTGAATCATTTGAATGCTCCCTGAACGTAGCCCATTGCCCAAAGGCACTTTGAGAGACCACTCAATACATCCTCAGTCATATCATGATAATGATATGAAACCTATACTACCTCTGACCAGTATACGTAAACACTTACAGAGGTGGAGATTCCCCAAACAGTCTATCTTGTACTGTCATCATTACACTTTTCCTACTATTTAAACCAAATCTTCCATCCTAAGGAATCATTTCTGAAGATGAAAGCATTTGAAAAAGTTCTGAGAGGTAGGATTTATTGGCTTGAGCACAGTCCTATGCTAACACATCTTTTTAACTTCCATAAAAAATCTTTGTATTTCCGTCCTTTATCTATAGAGTGTGGACTTTAGTTATCTTGTCTGTCTAGCTATATTCTTCAGGGCAAGTTTTTCTCCTTAGTATATTCACATAGTTCATCCAAAGAGGGAAATGTGGATGAGGATTATATGAACTCCTCACTTCTGTATGTACCAGTGCAGAACAGTCAGTTGAAAATACAAGTCATTAAATGAAAATTTCCACTCTTGATCATTTTTCTTCTCCCCTATGGTTACTCTTTCATCACAACATTAGCATATCAGTAGTCAGACAACAGGAACATTTTAGAGACCACCTTTTTAATCTCCTTTTAACTGCTATATCCAACAGCAAAATCTGAATTTGCAAAATAGTTCAGAAAAAAACCTAATATCATCATACTGTAAAAGATGTTCTTAAATTGCTTAGCTGTAAGTGAAGTTCTGCTGCTATATACAAAAGATATCCCTGTTTTCAGGTGTTACAAGTGCATTAGACTGAAATTTGATATACAAATTATTAACCTCAAAGAAAGTTTTCAGATCAGAAGTCTGGGGCTCCAATTACTTGCTTTACCAAAGCAATACTTAAAGGGAATTAGATGGTGAAATATACGTATGTTTGAACTTTATTGTTAGAACTAGATTTTTCAGTGCAAGCAGTACACTTGGAAGTGTGTCTAGTGCCTTCCATCAATCTAGATTTTCACGATTTTAAAATATAATCCAAACCTATTAAGTCACTTTCAGTCAGCCCTGTGAAAGCTGCATAGGGGTAGACAGTACCATATTCTTTTCTTTGAAATGCAGATATTGAGATTAGAAAATTTGCTGCTACTCCTGTTCAAGAGTGACAATCCAGCTGTGTCCACCTCAATTTCCTTACAGAACATGTTTGTTTGCTTTACAGATAAAGGAGATCAAAGCTCTACCTAAGGATTGTGTTTGCACACCTTAAATAGCTCTCATTCCAGGGTCACAGCATACAAGTAAAACTTTATGGGCCAATTAGAAAAACAGAGTGAAATGTCATTTGACCTCAGCTGCCTCTGGGAAAGAGATATCAGCAAATTAGAGAGCTTACAACAGGGCCACACAAGAAATAAGGGAACCTCACAGGAAGTACCAAGATAAGAATTTCTCCAGGATGCTGCTTAAAAAATTCATCTTGAAATTGAATAAAAGTGTTTAAAAATCTATTGGTTATTTTTCTTACAATTTTTTTCCAGTTTTTTCACCTATAAATAATAACTAGAAAAGCATTCATGCTCATTTTCTCAGGCAGACATTCCTGCTCCTTTGCACTTCCAAGAGCATGGTAGCTATGGTATCAGTACACAGTTTTATTAGTTTGCTGGGGGATTCCACAAATATTTGTCCCCAAGTAAAAATATATTCAAGGTGACTCAGCTGTGATTTTCCACAGTGACTATTGAATTTACATTCAAATTTGGAAGCTTGTGTAAATAGTTAATGAGCCCAGAATCTGAGGAGGAATAGAGGGGGATAGGTTGCATATTTGCCTGAGACCAAACACTGTGCATCTCAAACGTTGTCCTAACCACACAGCCAGTACGAGTTGGGCCAGTGGTACTGGTAGCATATATCTGTCCAAGTAGACAAACACTTTACTGCATTTCCATAGTGTAGAACTGTCGTGGTTTAACCCCAGCCAGCAAAAAATAAACTCCACGCAGCTGCTCGATCACCCCCCCCCCAGTGGGATAAGGGAGAGAATCGGGAGGGCACAAGTAGGAAAGCTCCCGGGTTGAGATAAAAACAGTTTAATAATTGAAATAAAACTAAGTAGAACAGTAATAATAACAATGAGAACAACAACAATAACAGAATACACAAAACATGCAATGCACAACGCAACCGCTCACCAACTGCCGACCGCGTGTCACGAACGGGGGGACGAGCCCCCCCACACACCTGGTTTTTATACTGAGCATGATGTCACATGGTATAGAATACCCCATTGGCCAGCTGGGTCCACCACGCCGGCTGTGCTCCCCCTCCCCGGTGCAAGCATCACCCAGCAACAGCCAAAGCATCAATGGGACATCAACGCTCCTTTCACACCGAACCCAAAACACAGCACACCCCCCAAGCTACTGGGAAGAAAGTTAACCCTGTCCCAGCTGGAACCAGGACAATATCCACTCCTTATTCTATACCATCTACATCATGCCCAGGTGTCACATTTTCCCATACATTCCAATTAGTCACCGCTCCTTTTTCCTGCCTTTTGATATATACACACACAGAGATATCATTCCCTTAGTCCATGGGCCATCCCTCGAAAACGTCCGTTGAGTTCATTTAGTCCATGACTTCGGGTTCCACCTGTCATAACAGTCTTGCAGGGCAGGAGAGATGGTGTGTGGTGTTGGACTCTTGCATGCGGAGGCCAGTTCTGGGCGCTCGTCCGGTTCTATCATTGTTGCACCTTGCTCAGTTTCATCGGAGTTCATCCTACATTAATCTGGGTGATTCTTACTGTAATACTGTTAATATGGCATATGGTAACCATAAAAGTGATGACATATAGTACTATGTAATAACTAACATCGTACAATTCAGTTCATTGGCTATTTTCACCCAAAATCAAATCCCCCTGAGGTACACACCGGAATTCCCCATCCTTTCTCATCACCCACCAAGTGCACCCAGGTCCCTGAGCAAAAGCAATCCCACGGATGGGTTTTCCCTTCCCAGAGGCAGGAGCAACCCAGACCGTCTTCCCCAGCATATTTCTCATATGCACGACAGGGACTTTATCCCCCTCTACAGTACGTAAGGGTTTGGATTGGGCAGGGCCAGCTCAAGTGACAGATCCCCTAGTGTTGACTAACCAGGTGGCCTTTGCTAAATGTGTGTCCCAATGCTTGAATGTCCCACCACCCATTGCCCTCAGTGTTGTCTTTAACAGCCCATTGTATCGTTCAATCTTTCCGGAGGCTGGTGCATGATAGGGGATGTGATAGACCCACTCAATGCCGTGCTCTTTGGCCCAGGTGTCTATGAGGGTGTTTCGGAAATGAGTCCCGTTGTCTGACTCAATTCTTTCTGGGGTGCCATGTCGCCATAGGACTTGCTTTTCAAGGCCCAGGATGGTGTTCCGGGTGGTGGCATGGGGCACAGGGTATGTTTCCAGCCATCCTGCGGTTACTTCTACCATGGTGAGCACATAGTGCTTGCCTTGTTGGGTTCGTGGGAGCGTGATATAATCAATCTGCCAAGCCTCTCCATATTTGTATTTCAACCATCGTCCTCCATACCAAAGAGGCTTTACTCGCTTGGCTTGCTTGATTGCAGCGCATGTTTCACATTCGTGGATAACTTGTGCAATAGTGTCCATGGTCAAGTCCACCCCTCGATCACGAACCCATCCATATGTTGCATCTCTCCCTTGGTGGCCTGAAGCATCATGGGCCCACCGAGCTATAAATAATTCACCTTTATGTTGCCAGTCCAGATCTACCTGAGCTACTTCGATCTTGGCAGCCTGGTCCACCTCCTGGTTGTTTTGATGTTCTTCAGTGGCCTGACTCATGGGTATGTGAGCATCTACGTGACGTACTTTTACAACCAGGTTCTCTACCCAGGCAGCAATATCTTGCCACAACGCGGCAGCCCAGATGGGTTTGCCTCTGCGCTGCCAGTTGTTCTGCTTCCACTGCTGCAACCACCCCCACAGGGCATTTGCCACCATCCATGAGTCAGTATAGAGATAAAGTACTGGCCATTTTTCTCGTTCAGCAATGTCCAAGGCCAACTGGATGGCTTTCACCTCTGCAAACTGGCTCGATTCACCTTCTCCTTCAGCAGTTTCTGCAACTTGGCGTATAGGACTCCATACCGCAGCCTTCCATCTCCGATGTTTTCCCACAAGGCGACAGGACCCATCAGTGAACCGGGCATATTGCTTCTCGTTTTCTGGTAGTTTGTTATAGAGTGGGGCTTCTTCAGCACACGTCACCTCCTCCTCTGGGGATATTCCAAAATCTTTGCCTTCTGTCCAGTTCGTGATCACCTCCAAGATTCCTGGGCGACTGGGGTTTCCTATTTGGGCCCGTTGTGTGATCAGCGCGACCCACTTACTCCACGTAGCATCAGTTGCATGATGTGTAGAGGGGACCCTCCCTTTGAACATCCAGCCCAGCACCGGCAGTCGGGGTGCCAGGAGGAGCTGTGCTTCAGTACCAACCACTTCCGAAGCAGCTTGAACCCCTTCATATACTGCCAATATCTCCTTCTCAGTTGGAGTATAGCGGGCCTCGGATCCTCTGTATCCCCGACTCCAGAACCCTAAGGGTCGACCTCGAGTATCCCCTGGTGCTTTCTGCCAGAGGCTCCAGGTAGGACCATTCTTCCCGGCTGCGGTGTAGAGCACATTCTTCACATCTTGTCCTGCCCGGACTGGCCCAAGGGCTACTGCCTGAACTATCTCCTGTTTAATGTGTTCAAATGCTTGTCGTTGCTCAGGGACCCATTTGAAGTCGTTCTTCTTCCTGGTCACGTGGTAGAGAGGGCTTACGATCTGACTGTAATTTGGAATATGCATTCTCCAAAAACCCACAACGCCTAAGAAAGCTTGCGTTTCCTTTTTATTAGTTGGTGGACACATGGCTGTTATTTTATTGATCACATCCATTGGGATCTGACGACGTCCATCTTGCCATTTTATTCCTAAGAACTGGATCTCCTGTGCAGGTCCCTTGACCTTACTTCATTTTATTGCAAAGCCGGCCTTCAGAAGGATTTGGACTATTCTCTCCCCTTTCTCAAAAACTTCTTCTGCTGTGCTGCCCCACACGATGATGTCATCAATGTATTGCAGGTGTTCTGGAGCCTCACCCTGTTCCAGTGCGGTGTGGATCAGTCCATGGCAAATGGTAGGGCTGTGTTTCCACCCCTGGGGCAGTCGGTTCCAGGTGTACTGGACACCCCTCCAAGTAAAAGCAAACTTTGGCCTGCACTCTGCCGCCAAAGGGATGGAGAAGAATGCATTAGCGATATCATTGGTGGCGTACCACTTGGTTGCCTTTGACTCCAGTTCGTATTGAAGTTCCAGCATGTCCGGCACGGCAGCACTCAGTGGCGGCGTGACTTTGTACAGGCTACGGTAGTCTACTGTTAGTCTCCACTCTCCATTGGACTTTCGCACTGGCCATATGGGACTGTTGAAGGGTGAGCGAGTCTTGCTGATCACTCCTTGGCTCTCCAGTCGACGAATCAGCTCATGGATGGGGATCAGGGAGTCTCGGTTGGTGCGGTATTGCCGCCGATGCACTGTTGTGGTAGCGATCGACACCTGTTGTTCTTGGACCCTTAACAACCCCACAACAGAAGGGTCCTCTGAGAGACCGGGCAAGGTGGACAGCTGTTTAATTTCCTCCGTCTCCAGGGCAGCTATACCAAAAGCCCACCGGTACCCTTTTGGGTCCTTAAAATACCCTCTCCTGAGGTAGTCTATGCCAAGGATGCACGGAGCCTCTGGGCCAGTCACAATGGGGTGCTTCTTCCACTCATTCCCGGTTAGGCTCACTTCGGCCTCCAATACAGTTAACTCTTGGGATCCCCCTGTCCCTGCAGAAATACAAATGGGTTCTGCCCCTTTATAGCCTGATGGCATCAGGGTACACTGTGCACCGGTGTCTACGAGAGCCTTATACTCCTGTGGCTCTGATGTGCGAGGCCATCGAATCCACACAGTCCTCTAAACCCGGTTGTCCCTTTCCTCCACCTGGCCGGAGGCGGGGCCCCTCTAGTCCTGGTCATCATATTCGCTATCCACTTCTTGTAAGTATGAGTCAGAAGCCCCTTTGTTAAGGTCGGAAGTGGAATCAGCCCTTCTACTCTGCCTGGGGAACTCACTGGAGACTGGAGCAGCAGTTTTCCTGGAAGAACCCCCTTTTGTGGTTGTTTTTCCTTGCAACTCATGTACCCGTGCCTGTAGGACTGAGGTAGGTTTTCCATCCGACTTCCTCATGTCCTCCCCGTGGTCACGCAGGTAAAACCACAGGGTGCCCCGGGGTGTGTACCCACGATGTCTCCTCTCTTGAGCAGAGGGACGCTTACTCCTAATGGCTGAGACACTGGCCCGTGCAGGTGGGGAGCAGGACATATCCTCTTTGAGTTGCTGGACCTCCTGAGACAGTTTCGCCACAGCAGAGACACAGGCCTGTAGGGAGGAAGAGAGACTTTCTTCATATTGCCGGAGTTGGCCAGCCAGTTCATCCACTGTTTGTTCCTCTCCATCTCTCCAGGTCATTATTGCCAATGAGTTTGCATGTGACGCTGGTACGCTCTGTACACACTTCCGCCACATGGGTCGGGTGCATTTGACTTCATCTGGGTCTTTGGATAACTGCTCGTTGTTCAGGTCATCATAAATCACTTCCAGCACAGCTAATTCTCTCAGGTACTGGATACCTCTCTCCATGGTCGTCCACTTGCCTGGGTGGCATATAACATCTTCCTTGAAGGGGTACCTTTCCTTCACGCCTGACAGGAGTCGCCTCCAGAGGCTGAGGACTTGTGCCCCTTGTCCAATTGCTTTGTCAATGCCCCCTTCCCTAGAAAGGGATCCCAGCTGCTTGGCTTCCCTACCCTCTGATTCCAGGCTACTGGCCCCGTTATCCCAGCACAGGAGCAGCCAGGTGACAATGTGCTCGCCTGGACGATGGCTGAAGTCTTTCCGCATATCTCGCAGCTCACCCAGAGATAGGGATCGGGTGGTTACCATCTCCTTTACGGGTTCTGCCTCCTCCTCCTCCTGTTCTTGTGATGGCCCTGGTTCATCTTCATCTCTTACTAGACGAGCTGATTTTCTTGTGCATTTTCTTTTTTGTATAGGGGCGACTGATACCGGCAGGGGTTGGTTCTCTGTCGCAGGGGGCGGAGTAGCTGCCGTGCCTGCCCTGGGGGGTGAGGGAGCCGCTGTGCTTGCCGTGGGGGGTGGAGTAGCCACAGGGCCTGTTGCTTTGTCATCAGCTGCAGAGACGTTTCCTTCCCCTTGGGGGTTCTGAGTGGTGTTAAATAGGGCTCGGTAGGCGTGTGCCAGGCCCCAGCACATTGTAGTGATTTGTGTCTCCCTAGAATGGCCAGGGTGACAGCATACTTTTTCCAAATATTCTACTAATTTTTCAGGGTTCTGCACTTGTTCAGGAGTGAAGTTCCAGAACACTGGGGGTGCCCATCGCCCTAGGCATTTGCCCATGCTATCCCACTCGCCCTGCCACTCATAACTATCCAGCCTTGGGGCAGATCTCTGGATGACATTCTTAAATTGCTTACTAATCTTGGATAAAACCGCAACAGTATTCCCAAGGAGTACCAATAGATGTATCTTAACTACCCAGGGATGTTCAAGGTACTGGCAAGTTATTTTAACAAAGGAGATGAAGGTAGCGAGGGTGCCATTCTCTATTTCCTCCATAAAAAATCTCTCGGAGGAAAAGGTATAATTGCTAATGGTCTCCATGAGGTGGTACCCGAAATGCAGAAACGGCTTCATTACGAATCCCAAATACCAAATAACCCCCAATGCCAGCGTTTTAGTAACAAATCTCCCAGGCAAAACATCATTAATCACGGCAGAGCACAGCAGACTACAAAACCCAACTCCAATTTTTAACAGGTACAGTAAAAACAAGAGCATGGTGCAGAACAAATAAATATGTTACCAGATATAAATTCCTTAATATGCTCTAAATAATCTGTCGTTATCTCAACCCTTCGTGCCCCACATTGGGCGCCAAAAAGGACTGTCGTGGTTTAACCCCAGCCAGCAAAAATAAACCCCACGCAGCCGCTCGCTCACCCCCCCCACTCCGGTGGGATGGGGGAGAGAATCGGGAGGGCACAAGTAGGAAAGCTCCTGGGTTGAGATAAAAACAGTTTAATAATTGAAATAAAACGAAGTAGAACAGTAATAATAACAATGAGAACAACAACAATAAAAGAATACACAAAACACGCAATGCACAACGCAACCGCTCACCGACCGCCAACCGCCTGTCACGAACGTGGGTGTCCTAGTTTCGGCTGGGATAGGGTTAAATTTCTTCCTAGTGCTGTGTTTTGGATTTAGTACCAGGAGAATGTTGATAACACAGAGATGTTTTCAGTTGTTGCTAAGTGCCCTCCTAGTCCAAGGACAGCTCCCGTGCCTACTGACTGAGCTAGGTACACAAGATGGGAGGGAACATAATCAGGACAGCCAGCCCAGCTGGCCAATGGGGTATTCCATACCATGTGACGTCATGCTCAGTATATGAACGGTAGGCGTGATCCAGGAAGTAGCGATCGCTACTTGGTTATCGGTCAGCGCGGGTGGTGAGCAATTGCATTGTACATCACTCATTTTGTATATTCTATCATTATTTATTATCATTATTCTCCCTTTTCTGTTCTATTAAACTGTCTTTATCTCAACCCACGAGTTTTTCTCACTCTTACCCTTCCGATTCTCTCCCCGTCCCACTGGGGGGCGGGGGGAGTAAGTGAGCGGCTGCGTGGTATTTGGCTGCCTGCCAGGTTAAACCACGACAGTCCTTTTTGGCGCCCAACGTGGGGCTCGAAGGGTTGAGATAACGATAGATCTGACCAAAGTGTGTTAAGGCAAAATTGTTATAAGCATCCATTATATTGATTGGTCACAATGTTGATGTATTGGCTGTCAAAGTTGTGGGGCTGGCTCTCAATGTTGGGTCATGTAATACCTTGCTTGCAGTATATGTTCCCGTTTGTGCTGTTTATCATTATTCGGAACTTGGCCAAGATTATCATTTTGTTGCTGTTTTATGAGGTGATAAAATCGTTGGTCGTAAGTCTAATCTGGTATCTGTATTCGGCACTGCCGTCATTTCTGTACCTTGGGAACCACCTCTTAGAAATTATTGGTAATTGCACTTCCTTCTCCTCGGAGAATGAATTTAAGGGGGAGACGGGATGGGACACTCTCTCCCACTTGTTCATCTTCCCTTCCATATCTTCAGAAACTCCTTTTTCTTCTATCCTCTTCACGAAGATGTCCACAATATTCCCTGAGAATTTTGAATATCCTTGGGATGTTCAAACAAGCATGTTCATATTGCTATGTCTCCTGAATGTGGTTCAGGCCTTGTTTAGGGTTAAACAACTATTCAGGAATACTGTCCAGAGATCAACCCTCAGGAACAAGAAAAGAGGGAGGGCAAGCAGCGGTGCCTCATCGGGGCGGGCGGAGCGGCGAGTCTCGGGGGCGGCTACAGACACGGTGGCTACTCAAAACCCCACGACAGGCACTGCGGCTACTTCAACCCCCATGACAACCCCTGTGGCTACTCAAACCTCGGCAATAGTCACCGTAGCTTCTCCAACCCCTGCGACAAGCACTGCAGCCACTCAAGCTCCGGCAACAGGCACTACAATTACTCCAACCCCCATGACAAGCACTGCAGCTACCCAAACCCCAGCAACAGGCACTACAGCTGAACCAGAGGACCAACCGTTGCTGGTATCCGTTGCCCCTGTACAGAAGAGGAAATCTTGGAAGCGGAGATCAGGTCGTTTAGAAAGGGATGATGAAAGAGCAGGGGCATCACGAGGAGAGGAGGAGGAAGAGGAAGAACTCATAAACGAGACGGAAACCACCCGATCCCTATCCCTGAGTGAGCTGCGAGATATGCGGAAAGATTTCAGCCGTCGTCCAGGCGAGCATATTGTTACCTGGCTGCTCCGATGCTGGGATAATGGGGCCAGTAGCCTGGAATTAGAGGGGAAGGAGGCCAAACAGCTGGGATCCCTTGCTAGGGAAGCGGGTATTGACAAAGCAATTGGATAAGGGACACAGGTCCTCAGCCTCTGGAGGCGACTGCTGTCAGGCGTAAAGGAAAGGTATCCCTTCAAGGAAGATGTTATATATCGCCTAGGCAAATGGACCACTATGGAGAGAGGTATCCAGTACCTGAGAGAACTAGGCGTGCTGGAGGTGGTTTATAGTGACCTGGACGATGGCCGAACACCCAAAGATCCAGATGATGTCCAGTGCACCCGACCCATGTGGCGGAAGTTGGTACGGAGCGCACCAGCATCGTATGCCAGTTCGTTGGCAGTACTGTGCTGGAAAGAGGAAGAAGCACCAACGGTGGATGAGGTGGTTAACAGACTTCGGGATTTCGAAGAAACTATCTCCTCCTCCCTTGTCTCGGCTGTAGAGAAACTATCCCGGGAGGTCCAGCAACTCAAAGACGATAGGTCCTATTCTCCACCTGTACGGACCAGTATCTCAGCCATTAGGAGTCAGCGTTTTTCTCCTCAAGAGAGAGGATATAGAAAGTACACACCACGGGGCACCCTGTGGTTTTACCTGCGTGACCACGGAGAGGACATGAGGAAGTGGGATGGAAAACCTACCTTGACCCTAGAGGCACGTGTACGTGAGTTGCAAGGAAAAACAAACACACAAGGGGGTTCTCTCAGGAAAAATGCTGCTCCAGTTTTCAGGAAAAACCTGTCTCACGACGGTCCAGTTTCCAGTGAACAGTTCCCCAGACAGAGTAGAAGGGCTGATCTTACTTTGCATTGTAATTGCGATGAAGAAATTCTTGACTCACATTTGCAAGAAGTGAGAGATGGATACTATGACCAGAACTAGAGGGGCCCTGCCTCCGGCCAGGTGGAGGCAAGGGACAACCGGGTTTACTGGACTGTGTGGATTTGATGGCCTGGCACATCAGAGCCACAGGAGTATAAGGCTCTCGTAGACACCGGTGCACGGTGCACCCTAATGCCATCAAACTATAAAGGGGCAGAACCCATTTGTATTTCTGGAGTGACAGGGGGATCCCAAGAGTTAACTGTATTGGAGGCCAAAGTGAGCCTAACCGGGAACGAGTGGCAGAAGCACCCCATTGTAACTGGCCCAGAGGCTCCGTGCATCCTTGGCATAGACTACCTCAGGAGAGGGTATTTCAAGGACCCAAAATGGTACCGGTGGGCTTTTGGTATAGCTGCCCTGGAGACGGAGGAAATTAAACAGCTGTCCACCTTGCCCGGTCTCTCAGAGGACCCTTCTGTTGTGGGCTTGCTGAGGGTTGAAGAACAACAAGTACCAATCGCTACCACAACAGTGCATTGGCGACAATACCGCACCAACCGAGATTCCCTGATCCCTATCCATGAGCTGATTCGTCGATTGGAGTGCCAAGGAGTGATCAGCAAGACTCGCTCACCCTTCAACAGTCCCATATGGCCAGTGCGAAAGTCTAATGGAGAGTGGAGACTAACAGTAGACTACCGTGGCCTGAACAAAGTCACGCCGCCACTGAGTGCTGCTGTGCCGGACATGCTAGAACTTCAATACGAACTGGAGTCAAAGGCAGCCAAGTGGTACGCCACAACTGACATTGCTAATGCCTTCTTCTCCATCCCTTTGGCAGCAGAGTGCAGGCCACAGTTTGCTTTCACTTGGAGGGGCGTCCAGTACACCTGGAACCGACTGCCCCAGGGGTGGAAACACAGCCCTACCATTTGCCATGGACTAATTCACACCGCACTGGAACAGGGTGAGGCTCCAGAACACCTGCAATACATTGATGACATCATCGTGTGGGGCAACACAGCAGAAGAAGTTTTTGAGAAAGGGTAGAGAATAATTCAAATCCTTCTGAAAGCTGGTTTTGCCATAAAACAAAGTAAGGTCAAGGCACCTGCACAGGAGATCCAGTTTTTAGGAATAAAATGGCAAGATGGACGTCGTCAGATCCCAATGGATGTGATCAACAAAATAACAGCCATGTCCCCACCAACTAGCAAAAGGGAAACACAAGCTTTCTTAGGCGTTGTGGGCTTTTGGAGAATGCATATTCCAGATTACAGCCTGATTGTAAGCCCTCTCTATCACGTGACCAGGAAGAAGAACGACTTCAGATGGGGCCCTGAGCAACAACAAGCCTTTGAACAAATTAAACAGGAGATAGTCCATGCAGTAGCCCTTGGGCCAGTCCGGGCAGGACAAGATGTGAAGAATGTGCTCTACACCGCAGCCGGGGAGAATGGTCCTACCTGGAGCCTCTGGCAGAAAGCACCAGGGGAGACTCGAGGTCAACCCTTAGGGTTCTGGAGTCGGGGATATAGAGGATCTGAGGTCCGCTACACTCCAACTGAGAAGGAGATATTGGCAGCATATGAAGGGGTTCAAGCTGCTTCGGAAGTGGTTGGTACTGAAGCACAGCTCCTCCTGGCACCCCGACTGCCGGTGCTGGGCTGGATGTTCAAAGGGAGGGTCCCCTCTACACATCATGCAACCGATGCTACGTGGAGTAAGTGGGTCGCACTGATCACACAACGGGCCCGAATAGGAAACCCCAGTCGCCCAGGAATCTTGGAGGTGATCACGAACTGGCCAGAAGGCAAAGATTTTGGAATATCCCCAGAGGAGGAGGTGACACGTGCTGAAGAGGCCCCACTGTAAAACAAACTACCAGAAAATGAGAAGCAATATGCCCTGTTCACTGATGGGGCCTGTTGCCTTGTGGGAAAGCATCGGAGGTGGAAAGCTGCTGTATGGAGTCCTATACGCCAAGTTGCAGAAACTGCTGAAGGAGAAGGTGAATCGAGCCAGTTTGCAGAGGTAAAAGCCATCCAGCTGGCCTTGGACATTGCTGAACGAGAAAAATGGCCAGTACTCTATCTCTATACTGACTCATGGATGGTGGCAAATGCCCTGTGGGGGTGGTTGCAGCAGTGGAAGCAGAACAACTGGCAGCGCAGAGGTAAACCCATCTGGGCTGCCGCATTGTGGCAAGATATTGCTGCCCGGGTAGAGAACCTGGTTGTAAAAGTACGTCACGTAGATGCTCACGTACCCAAGAGTCCGGCCACTGAAGAACATCAAAACAACCAGCAGGTGGACCAGGCTGCTAAGATTGAAGTGGCTCAGGTGGATCTGGACTGGCAACATAAGGGTGAATTATTTATAGCTTGGTGGGCCCATGACGCTTCAGGCCATCAAGGAAGAGATGCAACATACAGATGGGCTCGTGATCGAGGGGTGGACTTAACCATGGACGCTATTGCACAGGTTATCCATGAATGTGAAACGTGCGCTGCAATCAAGCAAGCCAAGCGAGTAAAGCCTCTTTGGTATGGGGGACGATGGTTGAAATATAAATATGGGGAGGCCTGGCAGATTGATTATATCACACTCCCACAAACCCGACAAGGCAAGCGCTATGTGCTCACCATGGTGGAAGCAACCACCGGCTGGCTAGAAACATACCCTGTGCCTCATGCCACTGCCCGGAACACCATCCTGGGCCTTGAAAAGCAAGTCCTATGGCGACATGGCACCCCAGAAAGAATTGAGTCAGACAACGGGACTCATTTCCGAAACACCCTCATAGACACATGGGCCAAAGAGCACGGCATTGAGTGGGTATACCACATCCCCTACCACGCACTAGCCTCCGGGAAAATCGAACGATACAACGGGCTGCTAAAGACAACACTGAGGGCAATGGGTGGTGGGACATTCAAGCATTGGGATACACATTTAGCAAAAGCCACCTGGTTAGTCAACACTAGGGGGTCTGTTAATCGAGCTGGCCCTGCCCAATCAAGACTCTTACATACTGTAGATGGAGATAAAGTTCCTGTCGTGCACATAAGAAATATGCTGGGGAAGACAGTCTGGGTTACTCCTTCCTCTGGGAAGGGAAAACCCATCCGTGGGATTGCTTTTGCTCAAGGACCTGGGTGCACTTGGTGGGTGATGCGAAAGGATGGGCAGGTCCGGTGTGTACCTCAAGGGGATTTGATTTTGGGTGAAAATAGCCAATGAACTGAATTTTATGATGTCAATTGTTATATGATATTGTATATCATTATTTCTATGGTTGCTATCAATGGTATAGCAGTGAAAATCACCCAGATTAATGAAGAATGAACTAACTCCGATGAAACCGAGCAAAGTGCAACGATGTTAGAACTGGACGAGTGCAGCAGTACCGAAATGAGAACTGGCTTCAGGATGCAACAGCCCAACACCGCACACCATCTTTCTGGCCCTGAAAGACTGTTATGACAGATGGAGCCCAAAGTCGTGGACTAAATAAACTCAATGGAAATTTTTATATTTTTATGTATATATATGTATGCATATGTATTATATGTATATATGTATGTATATATTTATATATATAAAAAGATAGTGGTGATTAATTGAAATGTATCGATAAAATGTGAGACCTAAGCATAACATAAATGGTATGGAATAAGGGGTGGATACTGTCCTAGTTTCAGCTGGGATAGGGTTAAATTTCTTCCTAGTGCTGTGTTTTGGATTTAGTACCAGGAGAATGTTGATAACACAGAGATGTTTTCAGTTGTTGCTAAGTGCCCTCCTAGTCCAAGGACAGCTCCCATGCCTACTGACTGAGCTAGGTACACAAGATGGGAGGGAACATAATCAGGACAGCCAGCCCAGCTGGCCAATGGGGTATTCCATACCATGTGACGTCATGCTCAGTATATGAACAGTAGGCGTGATCCAGGAAGTGCCGATCGCTACTTGGTTATCGGTCAGCGCGGGTGGTGAGCAATTGCATTGTGCATCACTCATTTTGTATATTCTATCATTATTTATTATCATTATTCTCCCTTTTCTGTTCTATTAAACTGTCTTTATCTCAACCCACGAGTTTTTCTCACTCTTACCCTTCCGATTCTCTCCCCGTCCCACTGGGGGGGCGGGGGGAGTGAGTGAGCGGCTGCGTGGTATTTGGCTGCCTGCCAGGTTAAACCACGACAGTGGGGGATGAGCGCCCCCCCACACCTGGTTTTTATACTGAGCATGATGTCACATGGTATAGAATACCCCATTGGCCAGCTGGGTCCACCACCCCGGCTGTGCTCCCCCCTCCCGGTGCAAGCATCACCCAGCAACAGCCAAAGCGTCAACGGTCCATTTCACACCGAACCCAAAACACAGCACACCCCCCAAGCTACTGGGAAGAAAGTTAACCCTGTCCCAGCCAGAACCAGGACAAGAACTTACATAACTAATTACAGAGCAGGCAAGATGCGGTGCTTATTCCAGCAATGTGTCATTCATCTTGACTTTAAAACAGGGTTGAAAATAACTTTCAGAGAAATTAGTTTTGCATTCTAGACCCACATATTGTGCTCATTTTAACTTGCACAATATTTACTTCTAATGTATTTGCATAGCATGTTTTTAGTTAACACTCTGCTGCTGAGCAGAGTTGTAGCCAAAAAAACCCCAGTGACCTCACTTCCAGGCATGCGGAAGAAAACTACTAGCTAGCCCTGACTATTCACCTTGAACAGGACCAGACAGCAAAATATCCGACCATGGGGATGTAAATATCTATAACAAGCTGTGGTGCGTTGACCTTGGCTAGCCGCCAGGTGCCCACCAAGCCGCTCTATCACTCCCCCTCCTCAACTGAACAGAGGGAGAGAAAATATGACGAAAGGCTCATCGGTCGAGATAAGGACAGGGAGATCACTCGGCAATTACCATCACAGGCAAAACAGACTTGACTTGGGGAAATTAATTTAGTTTATCGCCAATTAAACAGAGTAGGGTAGTGACAAAATAAGAACAAAACTAAAAACACCTTCCCCTCACCCCTCCCTTCTTTCCAGGCTCAACTTCAGTCCCAATTTTCTCTACCTCCTCCCCCCGAGAGGCACAGGGGGACGGGGAATGGGGGTTGCGGTCAGTTCATCACACATTGTCTCTGCCACTCCTTCCTCCTCACACTCTTCCCCTGCTCCATTGTGGGGTCCCACCCACGGGAGACAATCCTTCACAAACTTCTCCAACGTGAGTCCTTCCCATGGGCTGCAGTTCTTCATGAACTGCTCCAGCATGAGTCCCTTCCACAGGGTGCAGTCCTTCAGGAACAGACTGCTCCAGAATGGGTCCCTCACGGGGCCACAAGTCCTGCCAGAAGACCTGCTCCAGCATGGGCTTCTCTCCACGGGGTCACAGGTCCTGCCAGGAGCCTGCTCCAGTGCGGGCTCTCCACGGGGTCGCAGCCTCCTTCGGGCACATCCACCTGCTCTGGCATGGGGTCCTCCATGGGCTGCAGGGGAACAACCTGCTTCACCATGGTCTTCACCATGGGCTGCAGGGGAATCTCTGCTCTGGTGCCTGGAGCACCTCCTCCCCCTCCTTCTTCACTGACCTTGGTGTCTGCAGAGTTGTTTCTCTCACATATTCTCACTCCTCTCCTCCGACTCCTGTTGCGCAGCATTTTTTTTTCCCTTCTTAAATATGTTATCACAGAGGCGCTACCACTGTTGCTGATCAACTCAGCATTGGCAGCGGCAGGTCCATCTTGGAGCCGGCTGGCATTGGCTGTATCAGACATAGGGAAGCTTCTGGCATCTTCTCACAGAAGCCACCCCTGTAGCCCCCCTCTGCTACCAAAACCTTGCTACGTGAACCCAATACACAAGCATTCCAGTCTTTCAGTATTTTGGAGCCAATCTCTGGATATGGAAATACAAACACAATGTGAGGAACTCCCATCACATGTTCTACCTGTCATTGCTCAAAAGAGCGGTGCAATACCTTAGCCAAGACTGGCTGTTTAACGAAGTGCACAGGATGCGGCTTCTATACCCCATTATCATGAGAGCAGTTTCCTATACCAGGAGCACATCTGCTCACAGAATATAATGTCCATACCTTAATGATAATGTGTGCATGCAAGATGCACATCTCACACTCATTCAGTAGCCCTAGACAAATGGTATGCATTCAGTGGGGCTGCGAGAAGCAGTTAAGGCTGTAGCTGAGTATAGCAGCCCTGAGGATCTCAGTGGCACACGCTGAAAAAGCCAAGTGGCCTTTCCCTGCTATTTCCTCAGTACACTCACCCAGCTGTGTTCTATCCTCAGTAAGGAAAGGTGGAAGATTAAAGAAGAAAAACATTAAAAGAATGAGAAGAAACAGGTAGAAGAATGAGCTCATTCTGTAAGCAATCTCCAGATATCACAGAGTTTGTTTGTGTGGGGAGTGGAAGATTAATAAGCACTGAGTTGTTTTTACTTTATTTCTAGTTTGGGTATTTTTTGGTGAATCCATTCTCTAAAGAAAAAAAAAGTGAGTCTGAAGACAGAAAACAGCTAAAACCTGACAAACTTGTAAAAGTGTGTTCAGTCTCCTGCCTCCTGATTGCAGAAGCCAGAACTTGAGAAAATAGCACTTGTTTTCTTGCGAGACTTGTGTTAAAGATGCAGAAAAAATGAGGTAATGTGAGATTCTTGGTGGGGGGGGAAGAACAGCAGGACTCACTGGTAAATAAGACTTTTTTACAGCTAGAAACGGCTAGCAGGGTGTCCTGGTTTCAGCTGGGATAGAGTTAAATTTCTTCCTAGTGCTGTGTTTTGGATTTAGTATGAGAAGAATGTTGATAACACACTAATTTTTTTAGTTGTTGCTAAGTACCCTGCTAGTCAAGGACTCTTCAGAGGCTGGGAGGGAGCATAGCCAGGACAGCTGGCCCAGCTGGCCAGCGGGGTATTCCATACCACATGACGTCATGCTCAGTATATAAATAAGAGGCGTGATCCAGGAAGTAGCAATCGCTACTTGGTTATCGGTCAGCAGGTGGTGAGCAATTGCATTGTGCATCACTGACTTTGTATATTCTATTATTATTATTATTATTGTTATTGTTATTGTTATTTCTTTTTCTGTTCTATTAAACTGTCTTTATCTCAGTCCATGAATTTTACTTTTTTTTTTCCCAATTCTCCCCCCCATCCCACTGTGGGGCGGAAGTGAGTGAGTGGCTGTGTGGTGTTTAGCTGCCTGCCAGGTTAAACCACAACACAGGGGAACCAATGCAAAGATAATGAACATTAACTCAAAGCTGCACTATGTTCCTCCCATGCATGTAGCCCTCCGTTGGTCAGCTGCACCTCCCATCAGTTCCCTTACCCCTCAAGCTTTGTTACAGATGCTGGCTCCTGTGCAGAAGGGTTAGAATCAGACACTCCACTCCCCCATTGTTGCTTTTCAGGAGGAGTCTGTAATGGAAATTTCATCTCACATTCACACCTTTCCTCAGCAGTACGTCTGCACGCTGTTTTCAAAATGCTAACTCCAAGGAGTCAGAGAATGTAGTTGCGATATCAACATCATTGATAATTGTGTGCAAAACTGCAGACTGAGCCCACAGGAGCTCTCAGTCATTTTGTGCCAAGGCCTTGCTTTGCTTGCTGGCATTCCATGGCACAAGGAAGTAGATCTGCAGACCAAACTTGAAAATAACACGACTTTATAAATAGAGAGCATCTAACTCCTCCAGGGGAATCCTTGAGCTGGAACCAGCCTCTCAGCTTAATCTTTACAGCCTGCATTCCTGAATGAAAAAAAATCCAACAAAAACCAACAAAAAACCAGAAAACTGAAAGAGGAACTAAAGAACCTGAAATAGTTCAGGGAAGGAAGACAGAATATACTGTTCCTTAGCAGAGAGCAAAGCCAGACAGGCAGGATTTCTCCATTATATACAGGCGTCAGGATGAAAAGTTTTGATGTGGTACGTTGCTGACATGATCTCAGGGCACGAACTGCAACAAGATTTGGTGGCCAGCAATTGCTGACCCAGTGGTTGCTGTGATTTTCCTGTGAAAGATTAAAGAAGTTTGAGTCGCTGTGAAGAAGTGTGCCTGGCACAAGGCACTAATCACCCTTGGTGCAGAATCACTGATCTTGATAAACTGGTCTCAGTATCTGCACTAGCTCTCTCCACAGCATGTCTGGACTGTCTTCTCCGACTGAAAGATAGCGTCATGCACCTTTTCAGGGATTCCTCTTACAAAGAGATGAACTCAGGTGGAAGACTGAGCCCATGGGGCTTTGCACTGGTAGGAGTGCCATGGGTATTTCATTTTCGTAACTGGAATTGCAGAAGTCTGCAATAATCCCATTAGGATGGCCTGTCTCCATGGCACATGCCAGTCAAGCACACATACATAGCCTCTCAGTTTGAACAGTGCTCAGAATGGAATAACATAGCCTACAGTGGCTTTTGTAAAAGTAAATATGGAAACTGATATAACCCACTCGTCAATGAGTGCAGGACCTCTTCTGTGCTGGCCATGTCTCAAATCTGTGCTTAAAAAGCTGTCTTTAATCTTTAAGAGTAATTTGTTTTTTTAGTGTAGAAGTTCCCAGTTTGGTCACCTGTGTGAGACAAAGTGGTGGCCACAACACAGAGGGCTCTAATTCTGTCTGTAGAAGATGTGGCTTTGGCAATCTAAGATGTTGCCAACTTTAGAATCATAGAATGGTTTGGGTTGGAAGGGACCTTTAAAGGTCATCTAGTCCAACCCCCCTGCAATGAGCAGGGACATCTTCCACTAGATCAGGTTGCTCAGAGCCCCGTCCAACCTGACCTTGAATGTTGCCAGGGATGGGGCATCTACCACCTCTCTGGGCAACCTGTGCCAGTGTTTCACCACTCTCGTAAAAAATTTCTTCCTTACATCTAGTCTAAATCTACCCTCTTTTAGTTTAAAACCATTCCCCCTTGTCCTGTCGCAACAGGCCCTGCTAAAAAGTCTGTCCCCATCTTTCTTATAAGCCCCCTTTAAGTACTGATAGGCCGCAATAAGGTCTCCCCGAAGCCTTCTCTTCTCCAGGCTGAACAACCCCAACTCTCTCAGCCTTTCTTCATAGGAGAGGCGTTCCATCCCCCTGATCATTTTCATGGCCCTTCTCTGGACCTGCTCCAACAGGTCCATGTCTGTCTTGTGCTGAGGGCTCCAGAGCTGGACGCAGTACTCCAGGTGGGGTCTCACCAGAGCAGAGTAGAGGGGCAGAATCACCTCCCTCGACCTGCTGGCCACGCTTCTTTTGATGCAGCCCAGGATACGGTTGGCCTTCTGGGCTGCGAGCGCACATTGCTGGCTCATGTCCAGCTTTTCGTCCACCAGTATCCCCAAGTCCTTGTCCTCAGGGCTGCTCTCAATCCCTTCATCCCCCAGCCCGTATTGATACTGGGGGTTGCCCCGATCCAGGTGCAGGACCTTGCACTTGACCTTGTTGAACCTCATGAGGTTCACACGGGCCCACTTCTCGAGCTTGTCCAGGTCCCTCTGGATGGTATCCCGTCCCTCAGGCGTGTCGACCGCACCACTCAGCTTGGTGTCGTCTGCAAACTTGCTGAGGGTGCACTCGATCCCACTGTCTATGTCACTGATGAAGATATTAAACAGTATTGGTCCCGGTATGGACCCCTGCAGGACACCACTTAGCAGCTTAGTTCAGTCATTGCAGCAGTCCCATGCAGCAGGAGGTGTATATAGGCCTCAGCTATCACGTGTTACAGTCTCACACTTAATTTATATGGTCATTAACTTCATCTTAGAGTAATACACCAGAATGAACTAAGACTGAGAAAATGACACAACATCAGTTCTGCTAATGTACTTATGAAGACAGCAACATCCATAAGAAATATAGTTTGGATACCTAAGGCCAGTGATTGCTTAAGTTACCCCAGCATGCACCCCTAGATATCATAAACCTGATGCTACTTGGGATGGAAAGGAAGAATGCCTTAAACCAAAGGTGATCATAGTTCTAAAGCCAGGACAACTTCATGAAGATATTTTGGAGTTAACAGTCATACAACAGACAAAAGTGATATCCCCAAAATATTAAAATTAGTTTCCAATTCAACAGCAACATGCATGTTTCTTGAGCAGATTTTTCTCCACTAAATAGTCTGAATAAGATTTTCATAAAACAGTGATCAGGCATCATTAACTTTCACTTTGAGCATATGAACAGCTTCAGTGATATTTATAATTATTTTATTTCTTTTCAGGCCAGTCGCTTTGTGAACTAGAAGCAAACAACTCTTAACAAAATGTGTTTGTGTACCAAACGACTTGAACATATGTATTGTTATAAAGTGAAAATCTTGATTAGCAAATGAAACAACCCAAAAAACAAATCGAAGTGGTGTACAGGATGAACAAAGTGTGAGGTCACCAAATATGAGATGCACATTCATGTGCATCAGTGAATACATAAATAAAATTTGATTTGCTACAGGATCATCAGTAGAAGCAGTACACGTCATGAATTTTCTCAGAGTCACAGTAAAGCAAGTTTTTAGAAGTCTTAACAAAATGGATGCCAGTTTTAACAGTATATACCAATGCACATTAACTTCAAAACATACAGTTTGATATTTGGAGTTATCATGTAATCGTGAAATTTAAGAATCTCTTACAGGACTGATCCTATGCTCCTTTTTCAAAGGATGATTTTTCACTAATGTATTTGTTTAATGATAATGCAAAGAGTAAACAATAAATTTGTGATACAAAGCTCTGAAGAAACAGAGCAAGTAAGCTACCTATATGAGTTTATATTCACCCACAACTTTACTAGAGTAGTTTTTGTCTCTTCAAAATAAGATTAGAAAAAACAAGAAAAGAAGTTTGTTTTGAGATTGATGTATTTTATCACAGGTGAGTCCTCCGGTATCCAGCAAAGCCTGAAGCCTCTCCTTTTCTAAAAAGAGGGTGTACAGGGGATAGAGGGGACAGTGAAAATAGTCTCCAGCTTAATCTAAATGCCTATTAATGCAACTTCCATGCATTTAGTGTCTTTGTGACCTTAACCTCTGACTGAAGTTTGTCAACACAATCAAAACTTATTTGCATAGACAAAAGCTGTGATTACATTTTCCTCAAAAATCAGATTAGAAAATAACCCATTGCTATTGGAAAAAGAAAACTGATCTGCTCTGGAAAACAATGTCTCAAATAGATGTCATGTAGAGAGGAGAGAATTGTAAGGCCCACTTTCTCATTTAATAAGCAAGAGCATGAAAATATTAATAGTAAAGTTTCCTTTCAGTTTTCCATTTCCTTCTGCATATATCTGATGCCATGAAACCATTCACAAAGGTCCTTCCTCTTTTCCCCTTATTCTTTTGGTGCCAGGTCTTCATGCTCTTATACTAAAGCAATCAACATTTTTTTCAGTCTGGATGCTACCTCTCCCCCTCTGTGTAGGCCCAGGAAAAGATTAGGTAAGCATATACGGAAAATCTATGAGACAGAAACAATAGTGCATCATCACCAATCCAGTGAAATCCAAAGGTCTTGTTCACCCACTTTCACCCATGCAGTTTCAATACCTGGCAATTTGAAAGCAAGTGCTAGAGCTAAGCAAGCTGCAGTAGGCAAATGCATTTTTTGCTCCCTTTACCCAGCAGAAGTTTTCATTATGAATCTATGACAGCACTACTCAGAAAATAATCTTCTTACCAGCTTCTACTTAAAATTAAATTCCGCTATGCTAAATAGCCTCATATGTCTAATCAGTACAGATCTGCAGTATGTTTCCTGGCTATTCTCTATTTACTATAGGAGGAAACAATTCAGAGCTTGTCTGGGCATTTCATCCACAGAACTGCAAAATATTTCTGATAAGTTTCAGAATATTCCTAAAACAAGACTTAAAGCATGCCAGTGCAGGAGCAGTGTCTACGGCTCTGGGTGCTCTTTATTAAAATTCCTCCATGAAAGCACAGGTAAGGGCATTTCCTTCCTCCTAAAGGAGCTGGTGCTTTGATGAATATTGCTATATCATCCATGTCAACAACAGCTCATCCTGAAGGATCAGGTGAAGAGGAATTTTTTTACTTTAATTTTTACTTTACATCTAATGCCAGGTTCTTTTAAACATATGGAATGAAACTACCTACAGCCTCCCAGCAAACTTATCCTTCCCTTTTCTCTGGTTTATCTAAAACACTAGATCAAATGCTGATGGGGAATGTGCTAGTTCATTTCAACATGCCCATTTTAAAGGAAAAATCCGCAGTTGCTGAGGATCCTGTTATGACTTTCTGTTCTTGTCAAAGGCGATGGGAGGTCTGACCAAAAAGCATAGGATTTGGCTCTAGATTGGTACTGTTACTGTCATCAGGCTGCCTGTTTGGGTCCTGCGTGATAGACCTGTGTGATCTGAATAATACGTGACAGTTCAGCATTATGATCCTTCTGCCAAACCCAGTGGGCTGGGTGGGGAGTACAGCTTTCGCCAAACATGCTTATGTGTAGAAGCCCAGCATTACAGGTGCTGCTGCTTCAGCATTGTTCGTAGCTTTAGTTGCACATGAAAGTTAGAGGGGAATGAAGAGAGCCACTCCCCAGGCTCTGCGGGGAAGCTCCTGAGAACTTCTTAGTCAGCAGTCCTGGACTCCTTTGCCCTTCAGGACTGCCGCCCAAGGAACTCTGTCAACTAGTCTCCTAAACAGGCCAAAGTCTGCCCTCCGGAAGTCCAAGGTAGCAGTTCTGCTGACCCTCCCTCCTTACTTCTCCGAGAATCGAAAACTATCATTTCATGATCGCTGTGCCCAAGATGGCCTCCAACCATCACATCACCCACAAGTCCTTCTCTGTTCGCAAACAACAGGTCCAACGGGGCGCCTTCCCTAGTTGGCTCACTCACCAGCTGTGCCAGGAAGTTATCTTCCACACACTCCAGGAACCTCCTAGACTGTTTCCTCTCCGCTGTGTTGTATTTCCAGCAGACATCTGGTAAGTTGAAGTCTCCCACGAGAACAAGGGCTAGCGATCGTGAGACTGCCTCTTCATCCTGGTTGGGTGGTCTATAACAGACTCCCACCATGATATCTGCCTTGTTGGCCTTCCCCCTGATTCTTACCCATAAACACTCATCCCTATCGTCACCATCATCAAGCTCTAGACAGTCAAAACACCCCCTAACATAGAGGGCTACCCCACCGCCTCTCCTTCCTTGCCTGTCCCTTCTGAAGAGTTTATAGCCATCCATTGCAGCACTCCAGTTGTGCGAGTCATCCCACCATGTTTCTGTGATTGCAACTATATCATAGTTTTCCTGCTGCACAATGGCTTCCAGCTCCTCCCGTTTGTTGCTCATGCTGCGTGTATTGGTGTAGATGCACTTCAGTTGGGCTATTGATCCCACCACCTTTTTTGGGGGAGAAACCCTAATTCCTACGTGACCATTCTCAGGCTCTTCCGTGGTTTCTAACACATCCATAACCCTTGTGTCTTTGCTGCCGCATGGATCTCCATCCCCTACCTCCACTGAGATAGCAGACCAAAGGACCTCGCTAGCACACCGTCCCTCAAACATTGGCATGCCACCCTCAGGCTTATCTCTAGTGAGCCTGGTTTTATCCCTTTCCCCCTTCAAATCTAGTTTAAAGCTCTTTCAATGAGCCCTGCTAACTCTTGTGCAAAGATCCTTTTCCCCCTTTGAGACAGGCGTACCCCATCTGTTGCCAGCAGGCCTGGTGTCGTGTAGACCGACCCATGATCAAAAAACCCAAAATTCTGCCGATGACACCAGTCTCGGAGCCAGGTATTGATCTGCTGGCTCTTCCTCTTTCTTCCCTCATCATTCCCTGCAACTGGAAGGATAGAGGAGAAGACTACTTGTGCTCCTGATCCCTTAACCAGTCGTCCCAAGGCCCTGAAGTGTCTCTTGATTGCCCTTGGACTTCTTATTCCAACTTCATCGCTGCCTACATGAAAAATCAATAATGAATAATAATCCGAGGGCCGTACCAGGGTAGGAAGCTTTCTCTTCACATCTTTACCCTGGGCCCCAGGGAGGCAGCAGACTTCCCTAAGGAGTGGGTCTGGTCTGCATATTGGGCCTTCTGTTTCCCTCAGTCTCCTATGACAATGACCCGTCTTTTTTTCTTTATGGAAGCGGTTTTGACGCAGGGCGTAGGCCGACTTAACCTTGGTGACACCTCCAACCTAGAAGAACCATCGTCCTCATCATTGTTCAGTTCCACTTGCAGAGCCTCTTACCTAATATACAAGGGCACCTGGGAAGGTGAACAGGAATTTGCTTAATATTATTTAGGTATAAATAGTTTATGTATGTAAATCATGTTTTGCCATGATTTTAGAGTATGAAATCAAACTGTTTTTTCCTATCTAGTAACTGCTATAGATCAGCTTTGTCCTGGACTAATGTAGTTTGTTGGCCAGCCTATCTGAGGTAGATTCAATTTTTAAGTCCTCTTTGAGAATTGCAATATCTACTAAAGATTGCTGGTTTTATTGCCGTACAGTGGAAATATTCATTCATAGATCAAAATAAATGTTAAGACTAATGTGACATTTGAAGGTGTTACTCTATGTTAAATATTAAATGGTGTTTCAAATCCTAGTGGCTGACTGGATTTAAGACTTTCTTCTTGAAGGTCATACATGATGTGACATACATAGATGAAAATGCTACAACCAAGGTAAAGGCTGGTCTATACACTATTTGTCTTTGTTTAACTAAAAGTAGTTTTAGAATAGATTCAGATAAGCTGGTACAGATTTCTGCTTGGGTACTCTTTTTCACAGTTAGATTGTGTTGATTCCACCTGATTAGAAATGTGTTGAAATAAGAAAACCTAATTCAAAACAGCTATAAATCCACACAAGGAAAACTATGAAGTTGATATTGTTAAAGAAAGAGTTTTCCATGTATAGAAATGTAGAGTGGAGCATACTGACCTTTTGTAGCCAATTTGTACAAGCATGAAGGCAAAGCACTGAGAACCAGGCTGACTATGCAAAACATTGTTTCCCTGCTCCTGTGAAATGATTGTTTCATGTCTGTGTATTTACACTGGCATGTAAAGCACATGTCTTAAAGTTAACAGTTGGCTTTTTTGAGATCTCCAGTTCTGAGGTCAGGCTATTTCTCAGTAGTAGTACAGCACATATACATTGGATATACAAATGCATGCCAGCAATTTTGCACAGCTGGCTTGTACAATATCTTCAATTTGTTATGAAGTGTTTGGGAGGTAGGCAGGTTGTGACCTGTCAGCAATTCAAGTGTGAAGTTTGTCTTTCTGGACAAAGGGTCTATTTCATGGTTAACTGCAATTCCAGGAATATCCTTCCAGGTCTATCTTCTATGGCCAAAAAGCCAACTTCTGCATTATCATAACTATTCACATTTAGTAGTCAGTAGGGCTGCCTGGGAAGTAGACAAGGGCAGAGTTTCATAGAAATCCCAAAATGGATGTTCACTTTATCATAACAATATTAAAATGCAATGTTGTCTTGCTAATATGGTACTCTAACATCAATCTACCTTGCAGGGTAGATTAGGCAGTGGTAATAAAATAAAGGAGAAAGATTCATTTCAAAGTCTCAGGCTCAGGAGATCCAGTCTTTTCTACTTTGACTTTACTGATAGGAGATATCTATATCAATAACTTCTCACAAATCCTGTAAGATTTAAGTGTATAGATAAATTAAATGCTCTGATGTCAAACAATCATTCTTTCTAATTGTCAAGACTTGTGTACTCCCTAAAATAACCAGAAAACCAGCTTATTATAATGCCATAAAATAAGAATATTACACTACACTTTAATTTGGAAAACTTCAGTAAGCAGAAGACTTAAACGTCAAGGCAATTCAAGTACTTAAATGCTATATATTTTTTTGCTATAGGAAGGAAAAAGAGTGAGTCATCCAAGCTGATATTATTTTCCACCATAGACAAGTTTATACTTCAGTGTGAGCAGGTCTCTAATCGAAAGTGTCGAAAGAAAACATTCTCTGTTACAATCTATTGCTAATCCACCTAATGGATCCTATGCAAAAAAACAGATGTTGGAAGAAAAGCGTTTTTATGCATTTAGGTTGATATCCTGCATCCTACTTCATGAAGGTAGAACTCAGTAGAAAACTACATTTAATTAGTAACACTAAAGGAGCTTACACAAAGAGGCTTTCTAGAGTTAAACGCTATAAATGGTAGTTGCTAAATGGACTCAAATTTGAAAGTCCTCTGAGCATAGGAGTTTAACTGGTTCTAAATGGGGTGATCAGTCACGTCAGATGGAAGGCAGGCAAGGAAGTTATTTTTCACTCTATAGCTCATAGATGTGAGGAAGAAGCAGGCCCTTAGAGAATTTAACATTGCAAATTTATGAGTGCAGTTGAACTGGTTTTGAATATAATTGTAAAGGGAGATAGGACTAAAACATTTACCATCATTTACCACAGATACTATGTAGTTCTATATATGCATCTCCATTACAGTTTAGTGAATGTGAATAGTGAATGCAAAGCTGAGCATCAGCTGAGTGTGTCTATACTTGCACTAAAGAACATTTAACTACTTTTCTACTTCAGCTGTTGATGATATCCTGGAGGATACACAATAGGAGATTTAATACACGTAGACAAGTTTTTGCAAATCATGTTTTCATTATCACACTCCATAATGCAAAAGTTAACACTTTTGCTTTGAATTATTTGTCTCCTATTCATTTCTTTTCCCTGTGCAGTAATACGGCAGTTTATCCCTATTCTTGTCCTTGAAATACTGCATGCTTCGTAGACTTTCTGCTTGGGAACAGAAACCTTAAAACTAAGTACAAAACAAGATGAACACTTTTTTCCACATAATTTCCCTGTGTTTGGAGTTCTTAGTTCCTCCCTCACCTTTGAGAGAGGTAACACAAGCTAAGAGGAACCACAGGCACCAGGAAAACAAATTTATCTTGTGCAAACAAAGCTTTCATTTTGTCATCCCCATGTGCAGTGTATCTTGCTTTACTAGTTTTCAGTTACAATTAATGTTAATACCTACTTTTATTGTTTTTCTCATTCCTTTAAGGACACATTGCAGAGAAGAAAGACAAGTTCATTTCAGTATTCATTTCTGTGCTGATAGGAGTCAGCTGGACTCTGTATCATTTGTGCAGAATCCCTTGGAAAGGGAAGTTACAGGACAGAACCACAAATCTCCTACCCTTGGGTACATTTGGCTTAATGCAGTCCTCTTCACCAGTGGTAAGAAATCAGGAAGACCTGAGTGCAGTTCTGGCTTGCTGGCATTTTAGCAGCCTAAACTAGTACAACCCAATCAGATTTTACTGCTTATGAGACTTGTCTAACTCCCCATAATACAATTGGCATATTCCTTCCAAATGTAAATTTTTGAGAAGTATTGAGAGCTTTTGTGCCCGGCAATGTATTGTTAAGGTCACTCTGCCCTCAAATCCATCAGGGTTGCTGCTGTTAAGTTCACTGCCACCTCCACTAAGCTCTCATACCTGAGGGAGAACAGAAAATAGTGGTCTTGGGTGGATGCCTAAATGTCAACAAAAGTATTTTTCATGCGGTTTTCTTCTTCAATGCTAGCACTCTTGATTAAATAACTTTCTGGTAACATCAAATCACAGGTACAGGCACAAATGTAGCAAGTGTACATTATTGCCCAGGTGACTAGAAATAAGCAAAAGCTAAAAAAAGTTAGCCAAAAGTAGCTAAAAATAAAAAATGAGAACTGAAATAAGTGAGCAGCAAAGGATATTTCAATGATAAAGGCAAGACAAGGCATGGTAAAATCATTTGGACAATTTATTTCAATACTAAACGTCATGGTTTAACCTGGCAGGCAGCCAAATACCACGCAGCTGCTCGCTCACTCCCCCTGCCCCCCAGTTGGATGGGGAGAGAATCGGAAGGGCAAGAGTGAGAAAAACTCGTGGGTTGAGATAAAGACAGTTTAACAGAACAGAAAAGGGAAAATAATAATGATAATGATAGAATATACAAAATGAGTGATGCACAACGCAATTGCTCACCACCCGCGCTGACCGATAACCAAGTAGCGATCGCCACTTCCTAGATCGCGCCTACCATTCATATACTGAGCATGACGTCACATGGTATGGAATACCCCGTTGGCAACCTGGGCTAGCTGTCCTGGCTGTGCTCCCTCCTCCCAATCTAGCTTGGTAGCAGAGGATAGTTGTCCTTGACAGGGTACTTAGCAACAACTGAAAACATCAGTGTGTTATCAACATTCTTCTCATATTAAATCCAAAACACAGCACTAGGAAGAAATTTAACTCTATTCTAGCCAAAACCAGGACAGTATCCACCCCTTATTCTATATCATCTACGTCATGCTTAGGTTTCACAATTTCTAATACATTCTAATTAATCACCATCACATTTCTTGTCTTTATATTTATATATACGCACAGATATCATTCCCTTAGTCTATGGGCCATCCCTCTAAAACGTCCACTGAGTTCATTTAGTCCATGACTTTGGGCTCCATCTGTCATAACAGTCCTTCAGGGCAGGAGAGATGGTGTGTGGTGTTGGATTGTTGCATCCTGAAGCCAGGTCTGATTTCCAGTATTGCTGCGCTCGTCCGGTTCTATCATCGTTGCACTTTGCTCAGTTTCATCTGAGTTAGTTCATTCTTCATTAATCTGGGTAATTTACTGCTATAGCAACCATAGAAATAATGATGATATACAATATCATATAATAATTAACATCATACAATTCAGTTCACTGGCTATTTTCACCCAAAATCAAATCCCCTTGAGGTACACACCGGACTTCCCCATCCTTTTGCATTACCCACCAAGTGCACCCAGGTCCTTGAGCAAAAGCAATCCCACGAATGGGTTTTCCCTTGCCAGAGGCAGGAGTAACCCAGACCGTCTTCCCCAGCATATTCTTCATGTGCACGACAGGGACTTTATCCCCCTCTACAGTACGTAAGAGTTTTGATTGGGCAGGGCCATCATGAGTGACAGATCCCCTGGTGTTGACTAACCAGGTGGCTTTTGCTAAATGTGTATCCCAATGCTTGAATGTCCCACCACCCATTGCTCTCAGTGCAGTCTTTAGCAGTCCCTTGTATCGTTCGATTTTCCCAGAGGCTGGTGCATGGGAGGGGATGTGATAGACCCACTCAATGCCATGATCTTTGGCCCAGGTGCCTATGAGGGTGTTTCGGAAATGAGTCCCGTTGTCTGACTCAATTCTTTCTGGGGTGCCATGTCGCCATAGGACTTGCTTTTCAAGGCCCAGGATGGTGTTCCAGGCGGTGGCATGGGGCACAGGATATGTTTCTAGCCACCCGGTGGTTGCTTCCACCATGGTGAGCACATAGCGCTTGCCTTGGTGGGTTCGTGGGAGCGTGATATAATCAATCTGCCAGGCCTCCCCATATTTGTATTTCAACCATCGTCCTCCATACCAGAGAGGCTTTACTCGCTTGGCTTGCTTGATTGCAGCGCATGTCTCACATTCATGGATAACCTGTGCAATAGCGTCCATGGTCAAGTCCACCCCTCGATCACGAGCCCATCTATATGTTGCATCTCTCCCTTGGTGGCCTGAAGCGTCATGGGCCCACCAAGCTATAAATAATTCACACTTATGTTGCCAGTCCAGATCCACCTGAGCCACTTCAATCTTAGCAGCCTGGTCCACCTGCTGGTTGTTTTGATGTTCTTCAGCGGCCTGACTCTTGGGTACGTGAGCATCTACGTGATGTACTTTTACAATCAGGTTCTCTACCCAGGCAGCGATATCTTGCCACAATGCGGCAGCCCAGATGGGTTTACCTCTGCGCTGCCAGTTGTTCTGCTTCCACTGCTGCAACCACCCCCACAGGGCATTTGCCACCATCCATGAGTCAGTATAGAGATAAAGTCCTGGCCATTTTTCTCATTCAGCAATGTCCAAGGCCAGCTGGATGGCTTTCACCTCTGCAAACTGGCTCGACTCACCTTCTCCTTCAGCAGTTTCTGCGACTTGGCTATAGGACTCCATACAGCAGCCTTCCACCTCCGATGCTTTCCCACAAGAGGACAAGACCTATCAGTGAACAGGGCATATTGCTTCTCATTTTCTGGTAGTTTGTTATAGAGTGGGGCCTCTTCAGCACGTGTCACCTCCTCCTCCTCTGGGGATATTCCAAAATCTTTGCCTTCTGGCCAGTTCGTGATCACCTCCAAGATTCCTGGGCGACTGGGGTTTCCTATTTGGGCCCGTTGTGTGATCAGTGCGACCCACTTACTCCACGTAGTATCGGTTGCATGATGTGTAGAGGGGACCCTCCCTTTGAACATCCAGCCCAGCACCGGCAGTCGGGGTGCCAGGAGGAGCTGTGCTTCAGTACCAACCACTTCCGAAGCAGCTTGAACCCCTTCATATGCTGCCAATATCTCCTTCTCAGTTGGAGTGTAGCGGGCCTCGGATCCTCTGTATCCCCGACTCCAGAACCCTAAGGGTCGACCTCGAGTCTCCCCTGGTGCTTTCTGCCAGAGGCTCCAGGTAGGACCATTCTCCCTGGCTGCGGTGTAGAGCACATTCTTCACATCTTGTCCTGCCCGGACTGGCCCAAGGGCTACTGCATGAACTATCTCCTGTTTAATTTGTTCAAAGGCTTGTTGTTGCTCAGGGCCACATTTAAAATTGTTCTTCTTCAGGGTCACTTGATAGAGAGGGCTTACAATCAGGCTGTAATCTGGAATATGCATTCTCCAAAAGCCCACAACGCCTAAGAAAGCTTGTGTTTCCTTTTTGCTAGTTGGTGGGGACATGGCTGTTATTTTGTTGATCACATCCATTGGGATCTGACGACGTCCATCTTGCCATTTTATTCCTAAAAACTGGATCTCCTGTGCAGGTCCCTTGACCTTACTTTGTTTTATGGCAAAACTGGCCTTCAGAAGGATTTGGACTATTCTCTCCCCTTTCTCAAAAACTTCTTCTGCTGTGCTGCCCCACACAATGATGTCATCAATGTATTGCAGGTGTTCTGGAGCCTCACCCTGTTCCAGTGTGGTGTGGATCAGTCCATGGCAAATGGTAGGGCTGTATTTCCACCCCTGGGGCAGTCGGTACCAGGTGTACTGGACGCCCCTCCAAGTGAAAGCAAACTGTGGCCTGCACTCTGCCGCCAAAGGGACCAAAAAGAATGCATTAGTGATAGCAGTTGTGGCGTACCACTTGGCTGCCTTTGACTCCAGTTCATATTGGAGTTCTAGCATGTCCAGCACAGCAGCACTCAGTGATGGTGTGACTTCGTTCAGGCCACGATAGTCTACTGTTAGTCTCTGTGGAGAAGAATTAAGAGGTGGCCTAATGAGTACCAGCTGATTCAAGAACAGAAACAGGTGAAGGGAATTGTGAGCAGACATGTGATCGTTGCCAGAAGGAAGATATAAGAGAGGCAATGAAGAGAGACAAGGGAGAGAGGTGCAATGGAGAGAGATGGGAGGGTTGCCCTGTTATGATAAAGGCTGTGCATGTATGCCCCAACAAGTCTCCACTCTCCATTGGACTTTTGCACTGGCCATATGGGACTGTTGAAGGGTGAGCGAGTCTTGCTGATCACTCCTTGGCTCTCCAGTCGACGAATCAGCTCATGGATGGGGATCAGGGAATCTCGGTTGGTGCAGTATTGTCGCCGGTGCACTGTTGTGGTAGTGATTGGTACGTGTTGTTCTTCAACCCTCAACAACCCCAGAACAGAAGGGTCCTCTGAGAGACCAGGGAAGGCGGACAGCTGTTTAATTTCCTCCGTCTCCAAGGCAGCTATACCAAAAGCCCACCGATACCCTTTTGGGTCCTTGAAATACCCTCTCCTGAGGTAGTCTATGCCAAGGATGCACGGAGCCTCTGGGCCAGTCACGATGGGGTGCTTCTGCCACTCATTCCCAGTTAGGCTCACTTCGGCCTCCAATACAGTTAACTCTTGGGATCCCCCTGTCACTCCAGAAATACAAATGGGTTCTGCCCCTTTATAGCTTGATGGCATCAGGGTACACTGTGCACTGGTGTCTACTAGAGCCTTATACTCCTGTGGGTCTGATGTGCCAGGCCATCGAATCCACACAGTCCAGTAAACCTGGTTGTCCCTTTCCTGCGCCTGGCCACAGAACCTCTAGTTCTTGTCATAGTATCCATTTCTCACTTCTTGCAAACGCAAGTCAAGAATTTCTTCATTACAATCCAAAGTAAGATCAGCCCTTCTACTCTGTCTGGGGAACTGTTCACTGGAAACTGGACTGTCGTGAGACAGGTTTTTCCTGAAAACTGGAGCAGCATTTTTCCTGGGAGAACCCCCTTGTGTGACTGTTTTTCCTTGTAACTCATGTCCCCATGCCTCTAGGGTGAAGGTAGGTTTTCCATCCCATTGACTCATGTCCTCTCCGTGGTCACGCAGGTAAAACCACAGGGTGCCCCATGGTGTGTACCTTCTATATCCTCTCTCTTGAGCAGAAGAACACTGACTCCTAATGGCTGAGATACTGGTCCATACAGGTGGAGAATAGGACCTATCCTCTTTGAGTTGCTGTGCCTCCCAGGACAGTTTCTCCACAGCCCAGACAAGGGAGGAGGAGACAGTTTCTTCGTATTCCCGGAGATTGCTAACCACGTCATCCACCATTGGTGCTTCTTCCTCTTTCCAGCACAGTACTGCCAACGAACTGGCATACGACGCTGGTGCACTCTGTACCAACTTCCTCCACATGGGTCGCATGCACTTGACTTCATCTGGATCTTTGGGTACTTGCTCTTTGTCCAGGTCAGTATAAACCACCTCCAGCACGCCTAATTCTCTCAGGTACTGGATACCTCTCTCCATAGTGGTCCATTTGCCTAGGCGATATATAACATCTTCCTTGAAGGGATACCTTTCCTTCACACCTGACAGCAGTCACCTCCAGAGGCTGAGGACTTGTGCCCCTTGTCCAATGGCTTTGTCAATGCCCCCTTCCCTGGAAAGGGATCCCAGCTGTTTGGCTTCCTTCCCCTCTAATTCCAGGCTACTGGCCCCATTTTCCCAGCATCGGAGCAGCCAGGTAACAATATGCTTGCCTGGACGACGGCTGAAATCTCTCCGCATATGTTGCAACTCATTCAGGGATAGGGATCGGGTGGTTTCCGTCTCATTTATGAGTTCTTCTTCTTCCTCCTGCCCTCCTCGTGATGGCCCTGCTTTTCCATCATCCCTTTCTAAACGACTTGACTTTCGCTTACAAGATTTCTTCTTCTGTACAGGGGTGACGGATACCAGCGACGGTTGGTCCTCTGGTTCAGCTGTAGTACCCGACGCGGGGGTTGGAGTAGCCGCAGTGCTTGTCACAGGGGTTGGAGTAGCCGCAGTGCCCGTCGCGGGTATTGGAGTAGCCGCAGTGCCCATCGTTTTGTCTTCAGATCCGGAGACCTTCTCTCCCCCTTGAGGGTTCTGAATAGTGTTAAACAGGGCTCGGTAGGCATGGGCCAGGCCCCAGCACATTGCAGTAATCTGGGTCTCTCTGGAATTGCCAGGGTGACAGCATACATTTTTCAAATATTTTCGTAGTTTTTCAGGATTCTGCACTTGTTCAGGGGTGAAGCTCCAAAACATTGGAGGTGACCACTGTCCTAGGCACTTGCCCATACTATCCCACACACCCTGCCACTCATAACTATCCAGCCTCGGGGCAGATCTCTGGGTGGTATTCTTAAACAGTTGTTTAACCTTAAACAAGGCCTGAAACACATTCAGGAGACATAGCAATATGAACATGCTGGTTTGAACATCCCAAGGATATTAAAAATCCTCAAGAGCTGTTGTAATCAGCCTGGAGGAGAAAGGGAAGGTGAAGGAAGCCGTCTCCCCCGTAGATTGGCTCTCTGAGGAGAAGGGGTAAAAAGTGTAATTATTAATAGTTTCCAAAAGATAGCTCCTGAAGAACAGGAATGACGGCAGTGCTGAGTACAGTCTCCTGATCAATAATTTTATCATAACATAAGCCAGTGTCACACAGTATAGCAAAGCGATGACCTTAATCCATTTCCCAGAGATGACCAACCCCACAGAAAAACTGATAATCAGCAGTATAGACAGCCAGTAAGCTGCTATATACCACAACTCCCAGAACAGATCCAACAACTCTGAGAGCAAATAAACCAACATTGTGACCAGCGACTACTAAACTGATGTAATGAATGCTTATAACAAATTTGTTTTAACCTGTTTGGGTCAGATGTGTCGTTATCTCAACCCTTCGAGCCCCACGTTGGGTGCCAAAAATGACTGTCATGGTTTAACCTGACAGGCAGCCAAATACCACGCAGCCGCTCGCTCACTCCCCCCGCCCCCCAGTGGGACGGGGAGAGAATTGGAAGGGTAACAGTGCGCAAAACTCGTAGGTTGAGATAAAGACAGTTTAATAGAACAGAAAAGGGAAAATAATAATGATAATGATAGAATATACAAAATGAGTGATGCACAACGCAATTGCTCACCACCCGCGCTGACCAATAACCAAGTAGTGATTGCTACTTCCTGGATCACGCCTACCATTCATATACTGAGCATGATGTCACATGGTATGGAATACCCCATTGGCCAGCTGGGCTAGCTGTCCTGGCTGTGCTCCCTCCTCCCAATCTAGCTTGGCAGCAGAGGATAGTTGTCCTTGACAAGGTTCTTAGCAACAACTAAAAACATCAGTGTGTTATCAACATTCTTCTCATACTAAATCCAAAACACAGCAGTAGGAAGAAATTTAACTCTATCCCAGCCGAAACCAGGACAACAACAAAAGGTAATATGACACTATTTCAAAGTGTAATGAACACAAAGGCTAGTACCCTCCTCTCTTTGGCATTATGTGGCACAGCAAAACTCTTATGAAGACTTTTGAAAGTAATATTAAAAAGAGCAGGCAGATATGCATCATTGCTGCTTATCAAACAAGTAGATGGTTATAAAAAGTAATACTAAAAAAAGATACTAAAGGAAAAATATTTCTACCAGAAAAAGAAGACCACAAAGAAAGCTTGAAACTTTTTGATTTTAAAGTAGAAGGGCATTCTGAGGTGAAAGAAAATTCATCAAGACAGCAGTGAAATATGGACAATACTCAAGAAATGGAAGGGAATGCCCTTCAGTATGCCCTATGGCTAAAGTGTAGTTCATAGTGATTTATAATTCTTTTATGCTGCCTTTAACTGTAGTTCTTAAAGGAAAAGTCTTGAGTGTAGTCTTCGAGGTTATGACATCCGTAGGAGACTGATTAGTGAGCCTTTTTGCTGTTCTGTATGACAATCCAGAAATATGTCAATTGCAATAAGATCTCAGGAGAAAACTCTGAGAGTTTTTCCTTTTGAGGAACACCATCATTAGGATGGAACAACATGCACTTTTTCAGTTCACAAATTAAAACAAAAGCCATGTTATTTTTATGTTTACTTTAAAATTAAATGATTACCAGCTGCTAGCAAATGTGTTTGAGGAGCAAATCTTGTGTACTCAGGAAACTCATATCAGCCCAAGAGTCAGTCCCTATGTGTGACAGTTGTCTGAAACATGCAAATCATTCCAAATTCCAATGTATGGACATATCATACCGTGTAGAATCTGGCATTCAATATTTCTCAGAGCTGGATATGCTATTCCACTGAGGTTTCAAAAATAACGTATTTTGAGACATTCAGTTTAACCTGTGGCAGCTGTAGTCTTTGCACCCACACTTTTCAGGTTTTCCTGCTTTTTTTAGTTTGTCTATAGCATTTTGAACTGCCGGGGCTTACCAACCCCAGGTGTAGGAATCCAGATCTTTATTTCCTCAATGGTCCTAAATGCCAAAGGGTATCTGAGTCAATCTTCTTCAATACAAGGTTAAAATAAGTACTGGATGGGATAAAAAGGTTAATTTCCATACTGCTAAATGACTTGAGTCTTTCTTATTCAGATTAAAAAATGAAGACATTAGGTATTTAAGCAGCATTTTCCCTCACTCTGGAGGGAAGGCTCACCTGCAATTATTCTCCAGTGCTGGAGAAAGGAGCAAATTGTGGAGTCTACACCATTTTCCTGAAATGTTCATAGAATAAGGTGCATCTTGAAGGAATGAGGTAATAAAACAGTCATTTTGAAATCTTGGTTGCTCCCAACTGGCACGTTCTTCTTTTCTGCCTTTCTTACTATATTATTTCTCAATGCACTCAGTACAGAAACCCAGCAGTTGCAGACAGAGACAATTGTGTCTTTGGTCTGCGAGCTGGCCCAAACTGTAACCCTCCCATCCATCACTAATTCTGCGATCATTACTTCCAGCAAATTAGAGTTCTAAATTTGGTCTGAAGACTGAAAGGCAAGCTTAATGGCCCTACAGAATATTATCACACATGATATTCTTGCAATAATGTCAGACCACATCTCAGCCTTTGATATCTCCTTCTGGTAGAAGTCCTTACAAGACTATACAACATAGCACAGTAAAGTCCCTTTGTGGAATGAGTACTTTACAAAGCTGGCACAGACTAAACGTTTCCATTTTTTGTCTGAACTTGCCTTAGAACGAATAATTTCTAAGTCATGCAGTAATTAGTCAGGGCATGTGGGTGCAGATGTGTTTCTGCAGCTCTGAATGCTGCATTTTGTTGTGAGCTCTTCTGTATTTCAGTTCACTCTCACCCTAACCTGAAATTCTTATGTTTGGTTGTAAGAAGCCTGAAAAGATTTATTTATTTTTTATTTTAACACAGCATTTAAAGGTCAATATAATAGAACATCTCAATCATGCATTTTAATATGGAAATCTAAAGACTAAAGACAACAAGGAATTTGGCCTTTAGTTCTTTAAGACTTCTTAGAGGAGTTTCTTTAATAATTAACTTATTAAAAACAAATCTGTGCATATAAAGTATCTTTTGTTATTGAAGGACATCTAATACACAGGAACATATTTAATATCCTATTGAAATGGGGGGGCGGGGAAGAAAAAAAAGGCAAGAGAAGAAAGCATGCATTAAGGTTCAGCCATAAATCAGAGACAGAGTATAGATAACTCCTGACTATTTAATAAAGTGCCACACACAGGAGCCTTTCTTCAGAGAGTTCTCTGTTTCTGAGCCCTACTCACACATGATTGAGTGTATTTCTTGAGTTAGCACAGGCCTGTACATATCAGCCTCCATCAGAGCAACAAACTAATGACATGAGGTAAAGATTCTGTAAGTAGAAAGGCCTGGATCAGTAGGCAACATGAACTATCCCTGTTTGCAAGCGATACGCTGCTGCTATGGATTGCTTTCCTCTTTTATGTATTTGCACATGAAATGGTTCAGCTAACCATGGCTGAGCTAACCAGAAAGACATGGAAGGGGCAAAAGACAAGAGAGGTAACAGCACAAAATTAGAATGCAATGGGTAAGCGAAGTGAGGTCAACCAGCAAGGGGAATCTCAGTGAGGCTGACATTGAGGGGAGCGAAGGAGGCAGCCAAGCAGTGAAGGGAAGAGAATGCCCCAGGACAGAGCTCTATAAGAAACATTGCTAACTTCTACTCCAAAAGAATAACCTAATGCTGAATCTACTCCTTCGTGGCATGAGGAAGAGGGTAATACTTTCATGCAGCCACAGAAATCACAGATTGAGTGAAAAATTTAGGCTGGCAGGGATCTCTGGAGATCATCTAGTCTAAATGCCTGCTCCAAGCAGGAGTAATTTCAGGGTCAAATGATGCTCTAATGTCTTATCACCCTCATGATGAAGAATTATTTTCCCTTTATATCCAGCAGGAATTTCCTTGTTGTAAATTGTGACTATTGCCTCCTGCTCTTTTGCTGTGCAACTCTGAGAAGAACCTGACTGCCTTCCTTCTAACCTCCCTTTAGGTTGTGGAAGACTGCTACTGGATGCTCTTTCTCTTCTCCAGGCTAAACAACCTCAGTTCCTCCAGCCTCCTCCTGCATCGTATGTCACAGCCTCTTAACCATCCTGCTGGTCCTCTGAAAGACCCTCTTCAGTTTGTCTGCATGTGCTGTACCAGGGGCCCAGTATTTCAGACACAGATTTATGCGTGCATATTAGAGGGAAATCATCTTTTCCACCAACCCGTTGGCTACACTCTTGCTTATGCAGCCCAGTACATGGTTAGCCTTCATTGCTGACCCATATTCGGCTTGTGTACCAGGACCCCCAGCTCTCTTCCACAGAGCTGCTACCCAGACAGTCAGTCGCTGACCAGTACAGTCACGTGCAGTTATTCCACCCAGATGCAGGACTTTGCATTTGTTTCTGTTGAACTTTCTGAGGTTCCTGTCACCCCATTTCTCCAGCCTATGTTCCCCTAAATAGCAGCCCTGCCCTCCCATGTATCGATTGCTCCCCCAATTTTGGTATCATCTGCAAACTCACAGAGGGTTCACTCCGTCCCATTATCCAGATCCATTATCTCTTGCTGATGAAGATGTTAAACAGTATTGGCTCCAGCATTGCCTTCTGAGGAACACCACTTGCAACTGGCTGCTAGTTAGAAAGAAGAGAGTGGGGAAAATAACTATACCTCATAGTACTGGAATCTTATTCTTGCTGAATTTAATCTTTTTCCATCACTTTCCAAAGCCTTCATATCTACTATGCATCTTTTTTTCTTTTAGTGTTCCTGCTCCTTCAAGGCTTTGTTTTAGCTTCCACATTATATTGGATATCTAAAAGACCTCCATCACCTGACAACAGCAGGTCCCATTCACTGACTTGAGTGGTTGTTGTCAGAGGGAGTCACACTCTGTTACCCAACACAGGAAGAATGAATTGCACTAATATTACCTGGTTATGCTAAACTGAAGGCATTACACTGAAAACCAGCATAGAGCTGAGATAATGCTTTCTGAAGTACTGATGGGGTTGAAAAGTTTTCATATGAGAACTTCATATTAAGCACTGATGTCAGAAGCTGTATTTTCTTCCAAAACAAGGCAGAGAGAGGTATTCTTCAGCATTATGTCAGCTGAGAAAATTTGATTAAAAGGAGTTATGTGTAGGGAGACCATGAACAGCGAGGAAATATATGGTTAAAAGTTTTGATTCAGTTCACAACTTCTTGCATCTATTTCAAGAATTGTTGTTAAAAACATGAGTGGTGTAGTGTACTGATGGGACAGGAACTTTCAGAATTTCCAAGATCCCTGTTATTTCTGATTATACATAACTTGGATCTGCACAACTTCCTTTGCTTTTTCAAGGAATAGTTTAGTTTGCCATAAAAAGGGGCGAGTGGGGGGGGAGCACGGGAAAGAGAAGAAAGTTGTTATTCTGTTCCCTGAACTGAATTAGTAGAGCAAAGTCATCTATTGAAGTTTTCACTATGACATTCTAACACTTGAATCAGGAATTTATGTTTGCCAATACCAGAATCAAAAATGTAATTCTCCTCTACTGAACCAAATCCTTTTGATTTGAATTTCAAAATAGTTTTTGCAGTTTTCCAAAACTTAAAATGAATCCACTACAAAAAATGAGACAGAAGGATAAAAACAATTCTAACATCTAGCTAGACCAGAAAACCACGTAACATTTTCTCCCAGTGATAATGACTTGTGAAACTAAGGTTCAAACCCTTATAACAATCCATCACTTTATTAAAATATTTTAGGAAAGGTCTTTTGGCAGGTAAGAGCTAGAATGATGCAGGGGCCTCAATTATCCATGAAGTTTTGAGAAAGCAGATCTAGTTGGAATGATAAACTGAGTAGTTTTATGGCCAAAACAAATAACTGTGATTCTCTCCTGTGGCTCATTTAAGTTTTGATTATGTTGCCACCAGTCCCATATGTTATTTTCATTAGTGACTCAGCAAAAAGGACAGTCTTCATGACCCCTGACTCTGCCTCTTACGTGAGTATATCTGGAGCATCCTTGGTGTATTACACAACTGTCCAGAATGCTAAGCGCAAAAACAGCCCCCATATTTTAGAGCAAGGAAGGAGACCAGGGAGAAGAGGAGAAGGAAGATACAGGACCATGATTCAGGTCCCATCAACCTTTCTGGCTGTGCTATAAAATGTAGCAGGCAGCATGCAGCTTTTTTAAGGCATTAAAGTAACTCAAATTTAATAGCATATATAGTCTTCTTCATTGAAAGGAGCTTTGCCATCTGACAGCAGTTTAACTCTTTATAGCTCATTCAGTTTCTTCATTCTTCATGGTGTCCTCTCAAATCACTTCCTAGACAAGGTGGGGTGACTTGGGTCTGAAGACACATGCACTGGGAGACCCACTACAGCCTGAGACTCCATGCTTCCTTGCTTATAAGACAGTCTCAGGTCTTCCTACACAAAATGTTCCCCTCTGATCCTAGCAGCACTACAAGGCCAGTAGGCCAGTTCTGAGCTGAACAGTATCAGTGAAGCCACCCGACAGAAATTCCTTTGGATTTCACATTTCTGCTGGTGTGAGTGACCCAGCGACGACTCTGCTTCTGGGTTCCTGATAGCCCCTGCAGCCCTTCCCCTTCTTGGATGTGACAGGGCTGTCCGCATCTGTAGCCCTAACACACTAGACAACTGGGAATAGAAGCAAAGTTCACGCTCTTTGCCCTAACAATGAAAGCCAGACCTTTTGGAAGATGTTTCAGCTGCAGAAGTCATCTCTTTACAAGCTACCTATCACAATCTTTATTTTACAGGTTAGAAAACTGAGTTATCAAAAGTTGCATTTACTTATCCAAGGCTCACCACTCAGCTGATTCAGCTTTCTCTGAAGAGAAAATATTAAAATTCAGCTCCCACACAAGGTATGAAATGCATGTAAAATGCGGGGATCATTCCTGTGAGGCTTAAAAGATGTCCATAAGATTTAGCACACAGAGAACATGATGAAATAAATTTCTGTAGGATTGAGAGATGTAAAATAGCTGTATAAATTAACAAATTTTTAGTCACATATGCCACCCAGGACATGACACGTAGTATTACATAAGCTCTATATGTAGTGCAGTACATAGCCAAGAAGAGGTGTCTCTCTCAGAAACAGCTTTAACATCACTCTGGTAATGAGCTGTCTTCATAGGACTTAATAAATAAATAAATATTTCTTCCCCTTGAGAATGGGGAAGACTCAAAATGTTGTTAGCAATACCATAAAAGAAAACTAGGACCACTGGCATGAAAGTCTAAAGCTTTCCACGGGATCAGTCAAATTACCCAGATAAAGGGTAGGAGATACTTCTACTAAAGAATAACACAGAAGACAGAACTGGAAAGCATGGCACACGCCTCAAGCATGGGAAGGCGCCCCGCTGGACCTGTTGATTGCACACAGAGAAGGACATGTGGGTGATGTGATGGTTGGAGGCTGTCTTGGTCACAGCGATCACAAAATGATAGAGTTTTCGATACTCAGAGAAGTAAGGAGGGAGGGTCAGCAGAACTGCTACCTTGGACTTATGGAGGGCAGACTTTGGCCTGTTTAGGAGACTGGTTGACAGAGTCCCTTGGGAGGCAGTCCTGAAGGGCAAAGGAGTCCAGGAAGACTGGACATTCTTCAAGAAGGAAATCTTAAAGGCGCAGGAAAAGGCCGTCCCTGTGTGCCAAAAGACGAGCCAAGAGGGAAGACGACCAGCCTGGCTGAACAGAGAGCTTTGGCTGGAACTCAGGGAAAAAAAGAGAGCTTATGACCTTTGGAAGAAGGGGCAGGCAACTCAGGATGACTATAAAGATGTCGTGAGGCTATGCAGGGAGAAAATTAGAAGGGCCAAAGCCCAACTAGAACTTAATCTGGCTACTGCAGTAAAAGACAATAAAAAGTGTTTCTATAAATACATTAGCAACAAAAGGAGGGCTAAGGAGAATCTCCATCCTTTATTGGATGTGGGGGGAAACATAGTGACAAAGGCTGGGGAAAAGGCTGAGGTACTCAATACCTTCTTTGTCTCAGTCTTTAATAGTAAGACCAGTTGTTCTCAGGGTACCCAGCCCCCTGAGCTGGAAGACAGGGACAGGGAGCAGAATATAGCCCCCATAATCCGAGGGGAAATGGTTAGCGACCTGCTACACCACTTAGACACACACAAGTCTATGGGGCCGGATGGGATCCACCCAAGGGTACTGAGGGAGCTGGCTGAAGTGCTCACCAAGCCACTTTCAATCCTTTATCAGCAGTCCTGGCTAACCAGGGAGGGCCCAGTGGCCTGGAGGCTTGCCAATGTGACGCCCATCTACAAGAAGGGCCGGAAGGAGGATCCGGGGAACTACAGGCCTGTCAGTCTGACCTCAGTGCCAGGGAAGGTTATGGAATAGATCATCTTGAGTGCCATCACGTGGCACGTACAGGACAAGCAGGTGATCAGGTGCACTCAGCATGGGTTTATGAAAGGCAGGTCCTCCTTGACTAACCTGATCTCCTTCTATGACAAGGTGACCCACTTAGTGGATGAGGGAAAGGCTGTGGATGTTGTTTACCTGGACTTTAGTAAAGCCTTTGACACCATTTCTCACAGCATTCTCCTGGAGAAACTGGATGCTAATGGCTTGGACAGGTGTACTCTTCGCTGGGTAAAAAACTGGCTGGATGGCTGGTCCCAAAGAGTTGTAGTGAACAGAGTTAAATCCAGTTGGCGGCCGGTCACGAGCGGTGTTCCCCAGGGCTCAGTACTGGGGCCAGTTCTGTTTAATATCTTTATCAACGATCTGGATGAGGGGATTGAGTGCTCCCTCAGTGAGTTTGCAGGCGACACCAAGCTGGGCGGGAGTGTTGATCTGCTCGAGGGTAGGAAGGCTCTGCAGAGAGACCTGGACAGGCTGGATCAATGGGCCAAGGCCAATTGTATGAGGTTCAACAAGGCCGGGTCCTTCACTTGGGCCACAACAACCCCATGCAACGCTACAGGCTTGGGGAAGAGTGGCTGGAAAGCTGCCCAGAGGAAAAGGACCTGGGGATGTTGGTCGACAGCCAGCTGAACATGAGCCAGCAGTGTGCTCAGGTGGCCAAGAAGGCCAACGGCATCCTGGCCTGTATCAGAAATAGTGTGGCCAGCAGGACTAGGGAAGTGATTGTCCCCCTGTACTCGGCACTGGTGAGACTGCACCTCAAATACTGTGTTCCGTTTTGGGCCCCTCACTACAAGAAAGATATTGAGGTGCTGGAGCGTGTCCAGAGAAGGGCAACGAAGCTGGTGAAGGGTCTAGAGAACAAGTCTTATCGGGAGTGGCTGAGGGAACTGGGGTTGTTTAGCCTGGAGAAAAGGAGGCTGAGGGGAGACCTTATTGCTCTCTACAACTACCTGGAAGGAGGTTGTAGTGAGGTGGGTGTCAGTCTCTTTTCCCAGGTAACAAGTGATAGGATGAGAGGAAACGGCCTCAGGTTGCACCAGGGGAGGTTTAGACTGGACATTAGGAAAAATGTCTTCACTGAGAGGTTTGTCAAGCCTTGGAACAGGCTGCCCAGGGAAGTGGTTGAGTCACCATCCCTGGAGGTATTTAAAAGATGTGTAGATGTGGTGCTTAGGGACATGGTTTAGTGGTGGACTTGTCAGTGTTAGGTTTACGGTTGGACTCGAAGATCTTAAGGGTCTTTTCCAACCTCAAATGATTCTATGATTCTACTATTCTAAGCTCCAGCTCAAATATTAGTTTATCTGCTCAAGGAGCCTGAAGGTGATGCAATGAAGCCTAGGCACCAAGAGAGGGAGGGGAGGGGAGGGGAGGGGAGGGAGGGAGGGAGGGAGGGAGGAAGGAAGGAAGGAAGGAAGGAAGGAAGGAAGGAAGGAAGGAAGGAAGGAAGGAAGGAAGGAGAAAGAAAAGAAAGAAAGATTTTAGTGGATATTTATGTTATTGACACAAATTTAGAGTGATCAAATACTGCTTAATAATTTGCTCCAGACAGTCAGTATTTGCGTGCTACATTTTCCTGAACTGGAGGACTTAAGTTGGGGGCGGTCTGTTGTGTAGAGCTGTAGCACTGCATGGTGTGCTGTCTGGACCATATAACAGGGGAGAGGCAGCAGTACCCTGAAGTACCACTTCCCCCCCAGCACAAACCTCTCCATATTAGCACTATGCTGCTTTCAACTCCTTAAATTATACCAAATAGTAAATCTCTACACAGAGACATGTGTTGTGGTTTAACCCAGCAGGCAGCCAAACACCACACACCCGCTCGCTCACTCTCCCCTCCCGCAATGGGATAGGGGAGACAATCGGGGAAAAAAAAGTAAAATTTGTGGATTGAGATAAAGACAGTTTAACAGAACAGAAAAGGAAGGGAAAATAATAATGATAATAATAATGATGACAGAATACACTAAATGAGTGATGCACAATGCAATTGCTCACTACGCGCCGACCGACGCCCAGCCAGTCCCGGAGCAGCGATCGCTACTTCCCGGACCGTGCCTCCTAGTTTATATACTGAGCATGACATCATAAGGTATGGAATACCCCGCTGGCCAGTTGGGTTAGCTATCCTGGCTATGCTCCCTCCCAGCTTCTTGTGCACCTGGCAAAGCATGGGAAGCTGAAAAGTTCTTGACTACCAGGGTACTTAGGAACAAGTAAAACATCAGTGTGTTATCAAAATTCTTCTCATACTAAATCCAAAACACAGCACTAGGAAGAAATTTAACTCTATCCCAGTCAAAACCAGGACAGTATCCTCCCCTTATTCTATACTGTCTACGTCACGCCCAGGTCTGACATTTTCCAATACATTCCAATAAATCACCACCACTTTTCCTGCCTTTTGATATATATAAACAGAGACATCATTCCCTTAGTCTATGGGCCATCCCACTAAAACGTCCACTGAGTTCATTTAGTCCATGACTTTGGGCTCCATCTGTCATAACAGTCTTTCACGGCAGGAGAGATGGTGTGTGGTGTTGGATTGTTGCATCCTGAAGCCAGTTCTGGTTCCATTACAGCTGCGCTTGTCCGGTTCTATCATAGTTGCACTTTGCTCGGTTTCATCAGCGTTCATTCTTTATTAATCTGGGTGATTTTTACTGCAATACAGTTGATATGACTGTCCTGGTTTCGGCTGGGATAGGGTTAAATTTTTCCTAGTGCTGTGTTTTGGATTTAGTATGAGGAGAATGTTGATAACACACTGATGTTTTCAGTTGTTGCTAAGTGCCCTCCTAGTCCAAGGACAGCTCCCGTGCCTACTGACTGAGCTAGGTACACAAGATGGGAGGGAACATAATCAGGACAGCCAGCCCAGCTGGCCAACAGGGTATTCCATACCATGTGACGTCATGCTCAGTATATGAAGGGTAGGCGTGATCCAGGAAGTACCGATCGCTACTTGGTTATCGGTCAGCGCGGGTGGTGAGCAATTGCATTGTGCATCACTCATTTTGTATATTTTATCATTATCATTATTATTTTCCCTTTTTCTGTTCTATTAAACTGTCTTTATCTCAACCCACGAGTTTTTCTCACTCTTACCCTTCCGATTCTCTCCCCATCCCAATGAGGGGGGTGGGAGGAGTGAGTGAGCGGCTGCATGGTATTTGGCTGCCTGCCAGGTTAAACCACGACAATGACATATAGTAACCATAGAAGCGGTGACATGAGTATTATATAGCAATTAACATCTTACAATTCAGTCCATGGGCTATTTTCACCCAAAATTAAATCCCCTTGAGGTACACATTGGACTTCCCCATCCTTTCGCGTTACCAACCAAGTGCACCCAGAGCCCCGAGCAAAATCAATCCCACGAATGGGTTTTCCCTTGCCAGAGGCAGGAGTAACCCAGACTGTCATCCCCAGCATATTTCTTATGTGCACGACAGGGACTTTATCCCCATCTACAGTATGTAAAAGTTTTGATTGGGCAGGGCCAGCTTGATTGAAAGATCCCCTGGTGTTGACTAACCAGGTGGCTTTTGCTAAATGTGTATCCCAATGCTTGAATGTCCCACCACCCATTGCTCTCAGTGCAGTCTTTAGCAGTCCATTGTATCGTTCCATTTTCTTGGAGGCTGGTGCATGATAGGGGATGTGATATACCCACTCAATGCCATGCTCTTTGGCCCAGGTGTCTATGAGAGTGTTTCGGAAATGAGTCCCGTTGCCTGGGTCAATTCTTTCTGGGGTGCCATGTCGCCATAAGACTTGCTTTTCAAGGCCCAGGATAGTGTTCCGGGCAAGTGGCATGGTGTCGTGGTTTAACCTGGCAGGCAGCCAAATACCACGCAGCCGCTCGCTCACTCTACCCACACATAGTGGGACGGGGAGAGAATCGGAAGGGTAAGAGTGAGAAAAACTCGTGGGTTGAGATAGAGACAGTTTAATAGAACAGAAAAAGGGAAAATAATAATGATAATGACAGAATATACAAAATGAGTCATGCACAGTGCAATTGCTCACCACCTGCGCTGACCAATAATCAAGTAGTGATCGCTACTTCCTGGATCTCGCCTACCATTCATATACTGAGCATGACGTCACATGATATGGAATACCCCGTTGGCCAGCTGGGCCAGCTATCCTGGCTGTGCTCCCTCCTCCCAGCCTATGCATTTGGTAGAGCATGGAAGCTGTCCTTGACAGGGCACTTAGCAACAACTGAAAACATCAATGTGTTATCAACATTCTTCTCATACTAAATCCAAAACACAGAACTAGGAAGAAATATAACTCTATCCCAGACAAAACCAGGACACATGTGGCTCAGGATATGTTTCCAGCCATCCTGTGGTTGCTTCCACCATGGTGAGCACATAGCACTTGCCTTGGCAGGTTTGTGGGAGTGTGATATAATCAATCTGCCAGGCCTCCCCATATTTATCTTTCAACCATCGTCCCCCATACCAAAGAGGCTTTACTCGCTTGGCTTGTTTGATTGTAGCACACGTTTCACATTCGTGGATAACCTGTGCAATAGCGTCCATGGTCAAGTCCACCCCTCGATCACGAGCCCATCTATATGTTGCATCTCTTCCTTGATGGCCTGAGGCGTCATGGGCCCACAGGGCTATAAATAATTCACCCTTATGTTGCCAGTCCAAATCCACCTGAGCCACTTCAATCTTAGCAGCCTGGTCCACCTGCTGGTTGTTTTGATGTTCTTCAGTGGCCTGACTCTTGGGTACGTGAGCATCTACATGACGTACTTTTACAGTCAGGTTCTCTACCCGGGCAGCAATATCTTGCCACAATGCGGCAGACCAGATGGGTTTCCCTCTGCGCTGCCAGTTGTTCTGCTTCCACTGCTGCAACCACCCCCACAGGGCATTTGCCGCCATCCATGAGTCAGTATAGAGATAAAGTCCTGGCCATTTTTCTCGTTCAGCAATGTCCAAGGCCAGCTGGATGGCTTTCACCTCTGCAAACTGGCTCGATTTACCTTCTCCTTCAGCAGTTTCTGCGACTTGTCGTATAGGACTCCATACAGCAGCTTTCCACCTCCGATGCTTTCCCACAAGGCGACAGGACCCATCAGTGAACAGGGCATATTGCTTCTCGTTTTCTGGCAGTTTGTTATACAGTGGGGCCTCTTCAGCACGCGTCACCTCCTCCTCTGGGGATATTCCGAAATCTTTGCCTTCTGGCCAGTTCGTGATCACTTCCAAGATTCCTGGGCGACTGGGGTTTCCTATTCGGGCCCGTTGTGTGATCAGTGCGACCCACTTACTCCACGTAGCTTCGGTTGCATGATGTGTAGAGGGGACCCTCCCTTTGAACATCCAGCCCAGCACCGGCAGTCGGGGTGCCAGGAGGAGCTGTGCTTCAGTACCAACCACTTCCGAAGCAGCTTGAACCCCTTCATATGCTGCCAATATCTCCTTCTCAGTTGGAGTGTAGCGGGCCTCGGATCCTCTGTATCCCCGACTCCAGAACCCCAGGGGTCGACCTTGAGTCTCCCCTGGTGCTTTCTGCCAGAGGCTCCAGGTAGGGCCATTCTCCCCGGCTGCGGTGTAGAGCACATTCTTTACATCTTGTCCTGCCCGGACTGGCCCAAGGGCTACTGCCTGAACTATCTCCCATTTAATTTCTTGAAAGGCTTGTTGTTGCTCAGGGCCCCATTTGAAATTGTTCTTCTTCCGGGTCACTTGATAGAGAGGGGTAGGACATATCCTCTTTGAATCATTGGAACTCCCAGGACAGTTTCTCGGCTAGCTTGTCTGGCAGTTTCTCCAGAGCAGAGACGCAGGCCCATAGGGAGGAGGAGAGACTTTCTTCGTATTGCCGGAGTTGGCCGGCCAATTCATTCACCGTTTGTTCCTCTCCGTCTTTCCAGGTCATTATTGCCAATGAGTTAGCATACGAAGATGGTATGCTCTGTACAAACTTCCGCCACATGGGTCGCGTGCACTGGACGTCATCTGGATCTTTGGGCGCTTGCTCGTTGTCCAGGTGTCGTGGTTTAACCTGGCAGCAGCCAAATACCATGCAGCCGCTCGCTCACCCCCCCCGCCGGGTGGGATGGGGGAGAGAATCAGAAGGGTAAAAGTGAGAAAAACTCGCGGCTTGAGATAAAGACAGTTTAATAGGGAAAGCAAAAGCCGCGCACGCAAGCAAAGCAAAACAAGGAATTCATTCACCACTTCCCATTGGCAGGCAGGTGTTCAGCCATCGCCAGGAAAGCAGGGCTCCATCACGCGTAACGGTTATTTGGGAAGACAAACGCCATCACTCCGAACGCCCCCCTCCTTCTTCTTCACCCAGCCTTATATGCTGAGCATGACATCATATGGTATGGAATAGCCCATTGGCCAGCTGGGCCAGCCGTCCCAGCCATGCTCCCTCCCAGCCCCCTGCACACCTGGCAGGGCATGGGAAGATGAAAAGTCCTTGACTAGCGTAAACAATACCTAGCAACAACCAAAACATCAGTGTGTTATCAACATTATTCTCACACTAAATCCAAAACACAGCACTAGGAAGAAATTTAACCCTATCCCAGCCGAAACTAGGACACCAGGTCACTATAAACCACCTCCAGCACGCCTAATTCTCTCAGGTACTGGATACCTCTCTCCATAGTGGTCCATTTGCCTAGGCAATATATAACATCTTCCTTGAAGGGATACCTTTCCTTCACACCTGACAGGAGTTGCCTCCAGAGGTCGAGGGCCTGTGTCCCTTTTCCAATCGCTTTGTCAATGCCCCCTTCCCTAGAAAGGGATCCCGGCTGTTTGGCTTCCTTCCCCTCTAATTCCAGGCTACTGGCCCTGTTATCCCAGCATCGGAGCAGCCAGGTGGCAATGTGCTTGCCTGGACGACAGCTGAAATCTTTTCGCATTATCTCGCAGCTCACTCAGGGATAGGGATCGGGTGGTTACCATCTCATTTATGGCTTCTGCCTCTTTCTCCTCCTGTTGTCGTGATGGCCCTGGTTCATCTTCATCCCTTACTAAACGAGCTGATTTTCTTGTGTATTTCTTCTTGTGTATAGGGGCGACTGATACCAGCACAGGTTGGTTCTCTGGTTCAGCCGCAGTGACTATTGCTGGGGTTTGAGTAGCTGCAGTGCCTGTCAAGGGGGTTGGAGTAGCCACAGTGCCTGTCACCATGGTTTGAGTACGCACAGAGCTTGTTGTGTGGGTTGGAGTAGCCACAGTGGTTGTCGCCGGGGTTGATCTCTGGATGGTATTCCTAAATAGTTGTTTAACCCTAAACAATACCTGAACCACATTCAGGAGATATAGCAATAGCAACATGGTTGTTTGAACATCCCAAGGATATTCAAAATTCTCAGAAACTGTTGTGGAGGGCTTCATGAAGAGGATGCAAGAAAAAGGAGTTTCTGGAGATATGAAAGGGAAGATGAATCATAGAATCAATGAATCATAGAATCATTGAGGTTGGAAAAGACCTCTGAGATCATCGAGTCCAACTGTCAACGCAACACCACCATACCCACTAAACCATGTCGCTAAGCGCCTCATCTACACGTCTTTTAAATACTTCCAGGGATGGTGAATCAACCACTTCCCTGGGCAGCCTGTTCCAAGGCCTGACCACTCTTTCAGTAAAGAAATTTCTCCTAATGTCCAATCTAAACTTCCCTTGGCGCAACCTGAGGCCGTTTCCTCTCATCCTATCACTTGTTACCTGGGAAAAGAGACTGACACCTACCTCACAACAACCTCCTTCCAGGTAGTTGTAGAGAGCAATAAGGTCTCCCCTCAGCCTCCTCTTATCCAGGCTAAACAGTCCCAGTTCCCTCAGCCACTCCTCATAAGACTTGTTCTCTAGACCCTTCACCAGCTTCGTTGCCCTTCTCTGGACACGCTCCAGCACCTCAATATCTTTCTTGTAGTGAGGGGCCCAAAACGGAACACAGTATTCGAGGTGCAGTCTCACCAGTGCCAAGTACAGGGGGACAATCACTTCCCTAGTCCTGCTGGCCACACTATTTCTGATACAGGCCAGGATGCCGTTGGCCTTCTTGGCCACCTGGGCACACTGCTGGCTCATGTTCAGCTGGCTGTCAACCAGCACCCCCAGGTCCTTTTCCTCTGGGCAGCTTTCCAGCCACTCTTCCCCAAGCCTGTAGCGTTGCATGGGGTTGTTGTGGCCCAAGTGCAGGACCCGGCCTTGTTGAACCTCATACAGTTGGCCTCGGCCCATCGATCCAGCCTGTCCAGGTCCCTCTGCAGAGCCTTCCTACCTTCAAGCCCAACTTGGTGTCGCCTGCAAACTTACTGAGGGAGCACTCGATCCCCTCATCCAGATCGTTGATAAAGATATTGAACAGGACCGGCCCCAAAACTGAGCCCGGGGGAACACCACTCGTGACGAGCTGCCAACTGGATTTAACTCCGTTGACCACAACTCTCTGGGCTCGGCCGTCCAGCCATTTTTTTTACCCAGTGAAGAGTACACCTGTCTAGGCCATGAGCCGCCAGCTTCTCTAGGAGAATGCTGTGGGAGACAGTGTCAAAGGCTTTACTGAAGTCCAGGTAGACCACATCCACAGCCTTTCCCTCATCCACGAGGCGGGTCACCTGGTCATAGAAGGAGATCAGGTTGGTCAAGCAGGACCTGCCTTCCATGAACCCGTGCTGGCTGGGCCTGATCCCCTGGTTGTCCTGCACATGGCTCGTGAGCACCCTCAAGACGAACCGCTCCATAATCTTCCCCAGTACTGAGGTCAGGCTGACCGGCCTGTAGTTCTCTGGATCCTCCTTCCGGCCTTTCTTGTAGATGGGCGTCACATTGGCAAGCCTCCAGTCGTCCGGGACCTCCCCTGTTAACCAGGACTGCTGGTAAATGATGGAGAGTGGCTTGGCAAGCTCCTCCGCCAGCTCCCTCAGTACTCTTGGGTGGATCCCATCTGGCCCCATAGACTTGTGAGCATCCAGGTGGCGTAGCAGATCATTAACTACTTCCTCTGGGATTATGGGGGTTTTATCCTGCTCGCCGTCCCTGTCTTCCTGCTCAGGGGGTGAATACCCTGAGGATAACTGCTCTGACTATTAAAGACTGAGGCAAAGAAGGCATTAAGTACCTCAGCCTTATCCTCGTCTTTGGTGGCAATGTTCCTCCCCACATCCATTAAAGGATGGAGATTCTCCTTGGCTCTCTTTTTGTCATTAATATACTTGTAAAAGCCTTTTTTGTTGTCTCTCACGACAGTGGCCAGGTTGAGTTCTAGCTGGGCTTTTGCCTTTCTAATTTCCACTCTGCACGACCTAACGAGATCCCTGTACTCTTCTTGAGTTGCCTGCCCCTTCTTCCACAAGTGATAAACTCTCCTTTTTTTCCTGAGTCCCAGCCAGAACTCCCTGTTCAGCCAGGCCGGTCGTCTTCCCCGCCCGTTCTTCTTACGGCACATGGGGACAGCCCGCTCCTGCACCTTTAAGACTTCCTTCTTGAAGCACGTCCAGCCTTCCTGGACCCCTTTGCCCTTCAGGACTGTCTCCCAAGGGACCCTCTCAACCAGTGTCCTGAGCAGGCCAAAGTCCGCCCTCCAGAAGCCCATGGTAGTGGTTTTGCTGGCCCCCCTCCTTACTTCACCAAGTATCGAGAATTCTATCATTTCATGGTCGCTAAGCCCAATACGGCCTCAGACCACCACATCTAGTGGATGTGGTCTACCTGGACTTCAGTAAAGCCTTTGACACTGTCTCCCACGGCATTCTCCTAGAGAAGCTGGCGGCTCACAGCTTAGACAGGTACACTCTTCGCTGGGTATAAAACTGGCTGGACGGCCGAGCTGAGAGAGTTGTGGTGAATGGAGTTAAATCCAGTTGGCGGCCGGTCACGAGCGGTGTTCCCCAGGGCTTAGTTTTGGGGCTGGTCATGTCCAATATCTTTATCAACGATCTGGATGAGGGGATCGAGTGCTCCCTCAGTAAGTTTGCAGACGACACCAAGCTGGGCGGGAGTGTTGATCTGCTGGAGGGTAGGAAGGCTCTGCAGAGAGACCCGGACAGGCTGGATCGATGGGCCGAGGCCAACTGTATGAGGTTCAACAAGGCCAAGTGCCGGGTCCTGCACTTGGGCCACAACAACCCCATGCAACGCTACAGGCTTGGGGAAGAGTGGCTGGAAAGCTGCCCAGAGGAAAAGGACCTGGGGGTGCTGATTGACAGCCGGCTGAACATGAGCCAGCAGTGTGCCCAGGTGGCCAAGAAGGCCAATGGCATCCTGGCCTGTATCAGAAATAGTGTGGCCAGCAGGAGTAGGGAGGTGATCGTGCCCCTGTACTTGGCACTGGTGAGGCCGCACCTAGAATACTGTGTTCCGTTTTGGGCCCCTCACTACAAGAAGGACATGGAGGGGCCGGAGCGTATCCAGAGAAGGGCAACGAAGCTGGTGAAGGGCCTGGAGCACAAGTCTTATGAGGAGTGGCTGAGGGAACTGGGACTGTTTAGTCTGGATAAGAGGAGGCTGAGGGGAGACCTCATCGCGCTCTACAACTACCTGAAAGGAGGTTGTTGTGAGGTGGGTGTTGGTCTCTTCTCCCAAGTAACTAGCAATAGGATGAGAGGAAATGGCCTCAAGTTGCGCCAGGGGAGCTTTAGATTGGACATTAGGAGAAATTTCTTTACTGAAAGAGTGGTCAGGCCTTGGAACAGGCTGCCCAGGGAAGTGGTTGAGTCACCATCCCTGCAAGTATTTAAAAGACGTGTAGATTAGGCAGTTAGGGACATCGTGTAGTGGGCATGGTGTGTTGGGTTGACGGTTGGACTCGATGATCTTAGAGGTCTTTTCCAACCTTAATGATTCTATGATTCTGTGATTCTATGATCTCCCACCAGTCCTTCTCTGTTTGTGAACAGGAGGTCAAGCGAGGCACCTCCCCTGGTAGGCTCGCTTACCAGCTGCGTCAGGAAGTTATCTTCCACACACTCCAGGAACCTCCTCGACTGTTTCCTCTCTGCCGTGTGGTATTTCCAGCAGACGTCCGGAAAGTTGAAGTCCCCCACGAGAACAAGGGCTAGCGACTGGGAGACTTCTGCCAGCCTCTGGTAGAATATTTCGTCTGCCTCCTCGTCCTGGCTAGGTGGTCTATAACAGACTCCCAGCAGGATATCTGCCTTGTTGGCCTTCCCCCTCATCCTTACCCACAAGCACTCGACCTTATCATCACAATCGTTGAGCTCTAGACAATCAAAGCACTCCCTAACATACAGGGCTACCCCACCGCCTCTCCTTCCTCGCCTGTCCCTTCTGAAGAGCTTATAGCCATCCATTGCAGCACTCCAATCGTGAGACTCATCCCACCATGTTTCCGTGATGGCGACCAAGTCATAGCTACCCTGCTGCACAATGGCTTCCAGCTCCTCCTGTTTGCCGCCCATGCTGCGTGCATTGGTGTAAATGCACTTGAGCTGGGCTGCTGATTTCTCCCCTGACATTGGCGTGCGGTCCCTAGGCTCTTCTCTAGTGAGCCTGGTTTTATCCCCTTCCCCCTTCGAACCTAGTTTAAAGCCCTCTCGATGAGCCCCGCCAACTCATACGCGAGAATCCTTTTCCCCCTGTGAGACAGCTGAACTCCGTCTGTCACCAGCAGGCCCGGTGCCATGTAAACCTCCCCATGGTCAAAGAAGCCAAGGTTTCACCGATGGCACCAGCCCCTGAGGCACGTGTTGATCCGATGAGTTTTCCTGTTCCCTTCAGTATTCTTCTCTGCCACTGAAGGGATTGAGGAAAACACTACCTGTGCTCCTGATCCTCCCACCAGTCGCCCCAGTGCCCTGAAGTCCCTTTTGATCGCTTCTGGACTTCTCTCTGCAACCTCCTCACTGCCAGCCTGTATAACCAATAGTGGACAGTAATTGGAGGCCTGTACCAGACCAGGGAGTTTCCTAGTCATGTCCTTAACCGGGGCCCCAGGGAGGCAGCAGACTTCCCTATGGGATTCGTCTGGCCGGCATATTGGGCCCTCCGTCCCCCTCAGAAGGGAATCACCTACGACAATTACCCTCCTTTTTTTCTTAGCAGAGGCAGTCGTAATGCGTGGGGCTGACTGACTCGCCCTGGGCAACCCCCTGGATGGGCCTTTATCTATATCCTCATTTGTCTGGCCCTCAAGTTCCAGGGCCCCATATCTGTTGTGTAAGGGCAACTGGGAAGGTTGAGGTGAGGGAGGCCGGGCGGGGATTCGCCTGGCACCCCGAGCAGGGACCTGTGTCCATTCCCCCCTGTCTCCTAGGTCCCCTCCTTCTGCCTGGTGGCAAGAGGGCAGGGGATCCTCTGCTTCTTGTGGAGCCTCCATCTGCTGCCCTTGCCTCAGGGATGGTAGGGTGCGGCTCCACCAATCTATCTCCCTCTCACACTCCCTGATACTCCTTAACCTCTCCACTTCCTCCTTCAGCTCTGCCACCAGGCTGAGCAGATCATCCACCTGGTCACACCACACATAGGCATTGTCTCTGCTGCCCTCCAGTACAAGTGACAGGCTCAGGCACTCCCTGCAGCCAGAGACCTGGACAGATGTATGTTTGCGTGGGGGCTCCGTCTGGGTCGCCACATTCCTTCTGATGATGGCTTTCGGCCGAGTGGAAACCATGGCTAGGTCCTCTTCTGGGAGGGCGATGACCACTAGTTGAGTTAGCCTCTAGAGCCTGGAGTGGGGCTGCACCCTGCCCGCTCGCCTTCCCCGCACGCCCTGCCTGCGCAAACTGCTGCGCCACGCCCCTCTGACGCGCCACGCCCTTCTGACGCGCCACGCCCTGTTTGCCCGCCCTTGTCGCCGCGCTCTGGGTCGCTCGCGCTCCCTGGGGGCTGCTCTTGTATCTGAGGGGGTTTGGCTGCCGCCCCTCCTGTCCTCGCCCACGCTGAGTCAGAGCTGCCGCTCGTCAGGAGCTCCCTCCTCCGGCTCGGGGGAGGGGGGTGGCTGGGGCACCCTCTCTCCCCCTGCGCTTTTGCCTTCGCGGTTTTTGCCGCGGTTTTGCTGCTTTAGGAAGGGTCCCCCGGCGTGATCCTCCGCTCCGGAGCCCTTCGCCTCGGTGGCTTGGAAGGAGTGGGGGAAATTGTCCCCCCTTGTGTCCCCCATAAATTGGTTCTCCGAGGAGAAAAGGTAAAGAGTGTAATTATTAATAGTTTCCGAGATGTGGCTCCTGAGGTACAGAGATGATCGCAATGCTGAGTACAGATACCAGATTAGACTCATGACCAATGATTTTATCATATCATAAAACAGTGTTACACAGTGCAGCAAAATGATAACCTTGACCCAGCTCCGAGCAGTGATGAACAGCACAACAGGGAACATATACTGCAAGCAAGGTATTACATAACCCAACATTGAGAGCCAGCCCCACAACTTTGAGAGCCAATAAATCAACATTGTGACCAGCAACTATTAAACCAATATAACGAATGCTTATAGCAAATTTGCCTTAATGCACTTTGGTCAGATGTGTCGTTATCTCAACCCTTCGAGCCCCATATTGGGCGCCAAAAAGGACTGTTGTGGTTTAACCCGTCAGGCAGCCAAATACCACACAGCCGCTCGCTCACTCCCCCCCCCCCGCCCCAGTGGGATGGGGGAGAGAATCGAAAAAAAAAGTAAAATTCGTGGATTGAGATAAAGACAGTTTAATATAACAGAAAAAGAAGGGATAATAATAATAATAATAATAATGATGATGATAGAATATACAAAATGAGTGATGCACAGTGCAATTGCTTACCACCCGCCGACCGATGCCCAGCCAGTCCCTGAGCAGCGATTGCTACTTCCCGGACCATACCTCCTATTTTATATACTGACCATGACATCATATGGTATGGAATACCCCGTTGGCCAGTTGGGTTAGCTGTCCTGGCTATGCTCCCTCCCAGCTTCTTGTGCACCTGGCAGAGCATGGGAAGCTGAAAAGTCCTTGACTAATAAGCACTACTTAGCAACAACTAAAACATCAGTGTGTTATCAACATTCTTCTCATACTAAATCCAAAACACAGCACTAGGAAGAAAATTAACTCTATCCCAGCCGAAACCAGGACAACATGTCATCAGTTCAGGATGTTATATGATGTACATATTATCCAGCTTCATTCTTCTGTGTATGTTTGGTAATTTTTGTTTCTAAATGAAGTTCTGTAGGAGCTAGATGGGAATTGGGATTATTTAACAAGGCTGCTATAGAAGTGAAGATAACCTAACCGTTGAAGTGCAGTGCCATTTATTTTCCTTTATGTTTCTTGTGAAGGAAGCATGAATATTAATAGATCTTTTTAAAAATTTCTTCACGTGCACCTTCTTGTTAAACAGCCTCCCTCTTAGCCACTTTTGGGTTAAGGGGTATTCAGGGGTCCCTTAGTATCTGCTGTAACAGTTTGGGGCCTGCTCTGAGCTACACTCAATTTCTCATGGATAGTGAAGAGAGGAGAGCCACCAGACCCATTCGCAGTACATGCCCTCTGCCCACAGCTGAAGTTTTAGCAGTAAAGAGCAGTTCTGGCAGCTCTAGACATAACCTTTTCCCTAAGGAATGTTCCTGGAGACAGTTTTCTTCACTTTAATGCCCACAGAGCAGAGCAGAAAAGCCATTCCACAGTTCTCTTCTCACACATCAGTGTGGGAAAGCCAGCTCTTTACTTAACCATTCCCTCTGACACATAAGCACACACACTTCTACATAATATACATATATAATGTTAATGAACTGTTTAATCTAAAATACATTGAGTCTTGTCCTCTGTTTAGCCCTGGGGACTAACATATGACAAACCTGGCCTGACCTTTTTTCAAAACCCAGTTTCTTATTTGCTAAGCCAAGTGGAGAAGGTTTATGTTACTTTGGAAGAACTCCATGATTATGTGAGGAGCAGCTCTGACAGCATCCTATCCCTTATTTGGTCACCCATTTTTGGCTACCCCTTTGAAAAACGTGGAACAGGATTAATTTCCCCAACTATAAATGTCTACACTGTAGCCACCTACATCAGAACTAGTCATCTGGACTCCCTGTGCAGTGGGTGGAAAGTAACAGGCACTTGTAAAATCCAATAAATGTTGCTTATTTTGGACATCTCTCTTAGAATGAGATGAATCACTCTCTGCATGCATTTATTTTTCTTCATTTGCTAGAAGAGCTCAGAGATCTCAAAGACAACTACACTGTAGATTTCGAAAGATGAGCTGAATCCCACCCATCCATTATTATGACACAGTCCTTTATAAACAGAATGTATTGCTATCTTTTTTATTTCATACTGGTGTGATGTTTTTAAGTGCTTCTGAAGTTTATTAATTTGTAAATGGTTTTTGACAATGTGTTTAAATGTAGTTAACATACTGAAATGTTGTGCAAACTGTGTGAGGAAACTATTGCTCCCTTCTCTGCTTTAAAGAATTGTAATCCTTCAGCTAGGCAAGTATAGCTGAAGCAATATAACCAGCTCAGGATATATGCAATTATCTCAATATAAAGAGCTCATGTCTTTTATTCTAGACCAAGAAGGAAAACAATAATCATATATAGAAATAAGGCATTTTTCCTTTATTTCCTTTATACAAGGAAAACTGTAGTCATCCTATGGACTTTACTGGCATAACTATGTATATTAAAACCACCAAACTCTGGTGGTGTTACATGTTTGTGTAGCTCAGGCCTTAGGAGAAACACATTTTCACAGTGCCCTTGTACATTTCATACCTCTGAGCTTGTCCTAAGCATGCTGCTTTAGTGCTGAATCTGCAGACATGGGCAGTGTAGTCATCTTCCCTAACTTTTGGTGTCAACAATGTAGATACTGATCTCCAAGCTAGCAGACTTCCTTTATAGTCAATGGAGTGGGATGCCTTTTTGGCATTTTAAGGGCACAATTCGTCTGACCTATTTTAGACACTTACTTTAAGAAGAGGTGAATTAGAAATGCCTGTTTCTCTTCATTGACTGTAGTCTCCCAAAGACTAACAGAGATGTACATTTCTCTCTCATATATGTCTGCTTTTCAGCAAATGAATCCCACCTCGCAGTTTTCCATGGTCTTTGTCTTTCTGGCCATGTCGCTGTTAGTCAAACAGGACTACGGTGGAAGTACTCACACAGGCATACCCATATAATTATTTTAGGAGCACAGCTCCTGGCATGATTTTGGCTCATGCCAAACAGCAGTCTCCCAAAGAGAGGAGGATCAAGGACCATTCTCGAAAGGCAGTTTGAATGCAGCAACCTTATTTTGCAGCATAAGAGATTTTAGACATATGGACTTGAGCCATGATACGCTCTGCAGCTTTGAGACTAGAGAACTCTCCCTTTGGGTACTTAGACAACATGATCACTATGGTATCTGGCCACAGGTTGGAGAGCTGATTCCAGCCAAGTACAATAGTTAATCTCTACCCCACCAAAGATGAAAGTTACTGTATGTCAGTGTGCTCAATGCACTCAGAAACTTTTACAATGTGGACAATATATCCTGTGTCAAGTTTTTAGTTTATGGCATTCATAAATGCCTTTTATGAAGCATGAAGAAATCCATTATCAGATTTTAAGTGAGCATGTTTCAAAAATGTCATTATGTCTGTGACTAACCAAACACCTATGATTAGTCCTTTTATTGCTGACATTTCTAAGAGAAAATGGAAATGTTCTGTGTGGTAACCATCTAGCTGGCTCTCTAATTGCAGTCTGAGAAGACCTGCACAAACATGTATTGACTGTCATCCATTCTTACAAAGTATAAAAGCTCAGTCAACCTTCTAGTCACATTTCTCACATGTAGAATTGTAGAGGGCTCGCCACAGAGAAAGCCCTGCCCCACACCTGCAGACTTCGTACCTTGACAACTAGACTCAGACCTACAGACTTCCTGGCAAATAGCCCCAATATGTGTGCCCATCTTTGCTGGTGCAAGTGCTGGGATCTCCAATAGATGAGTTTTCAAATGTGAGGATTCAGACTCTGAGTATATCTAGAAATTACATTTGTTGAGGTGAAATATCAAATATTAGAAAATACATGACTGTGCACTTAGGAAATTGAAATAAAGTAGAGCTGTCCACACTCTAGTTTTGCTAGTACTACTGGGGTTGATAATTCTTCCATGCTTACTGGCCAGCCAGCACAGGCAGTTGAAAATTTTGGTAATTGTGAGAACTCATTACAGAAAACAAGTCAGCCAGCCAAGTTCTGCTCACTTAGTATTGGTGTAACTCTGGAGTATATCTGCCTTAGTATTAACTTGGAATGGAAATTAAAAATTAAATATAGCTTAGTGCAGCAGAATTTGCTATTTAATCTCTTTTTCCCAAAGCTGTTAGTGACATTACTGTAAACTTCACATAGATGTTAAGTTCCTGAGACAGAAAGTTCTTTTACTGTGTAGGATGCCTACCCCAATGGGACTCGGACCTCCATCCTTTAGGCTGTAGCATTATACGGGACTTTGAAAGAAAACCCAAAAGCTGTCATACATTGCACAAATGTCAGTTAATTTACTTAGCAATCCCATCTATGCTCCAAATTCTGTAACAGCTCCAGAGATGCTACTTTTATCTCCCTGATAAATAAGATTTTTATTCCTTTTTCCTGCTGGGAAGCAGAAGTCATTTTCTTACTACAAAATTTGGAGCAATTTTCCAATAGAAGGTACAATCCAAAAACCTTAAATAATGTCAAGACAGAGATCTATTTCTTAGGTGATAAAAAAAGAAAGGACTCAATATCCAATATGTGTTCAAATGTGCTCTTATTCCTAAATGTCCTTGTTTTGAGAAGGTTAAAATAGGACCCATCCAACCAGCTCTGAAGTGCTGTTGTTTTGATAGCAGTTATCATAAATTATGTCATGATAAAAGGAAGCTACGCTTAATAGCTTAGTCTAAAATAGTCACAGCAAGATTCTACTAGGCTGCTTTGTGGCTTAACCAGAAGCTTGTAAGACATGAACAAAGTGAAAAAGGACAGGGGAGATCAGAGGCAAATACTCTTCTTCCATCATTCTGCCAGGTCTACTTTATCACTCTATGGATTATGTCAGAGAGGAGCAAATGCTGTTCCCCACTGAAATCAAAGGTGATGCTTTCAATTATTACAATAAAAGCTGGAGCAAGATTTTAATGAGATTTCTTGTTATGATCATTTTCTTAGGTTTTATTTGCTTTGTTGCTTTTTCAGTCTAGGCATTTTAAGGCAGAACTGAAAACAGATCACAGTTAAGGGAAAATGTGTGTGCTTAGGTCTCTATTTAAAAATATTTTTTGTTAAGAATCAATGTGGTTCAGTGCATTAGCACACTGAGCTAAAGGTCAAAGGAGACAAGTTTTATTGCTTATTCTGCCATTAAGTTGCCTTGAAGTCTAAAGTACTTTCTATTTTAACATGCTGTCTACCCAACATGCTGTGGCCTCCAATCTCAATGCCTTCTAGTGATGCAAACGGATAAGCTTTAAAGAAAATATCATTCAAACAAGTAGGTTTAGAAACTATCCACTTTCATTGAGTCCTCCTTCTGTTCACTGACTAAACTTTACATATATAAAAATAAAGCAAATTGGCATTAAGTTCTCTTGGGCCTGGCTCTAAAACAAAATAACTTTCATATAAATGCAAGTCCACCAGGACAGGACACAAAGTATGTGTTCTAGGCTAACTGCACTAATTCAATGCATCCTGTCCCTATCTCCTCAGCTCTAAACATTAGCACATTGCTAAATACAGAGTGATCTTGGGAAATGAGAGGTTTTCACAGTTAAATCTATCATTGCAAAACATTCCAAGTTTTTTTTTCCCTCTAGAAAGTTCAAAATATAGGCATCTTTAAATAGAGATTTTTCACAGGGTGCATCAGAAAATGTTCATAGCAAAAAGTTTAACCTGTCTAATAATTTTCAAGGAAAAGGCTGTTAAGCTACATTTAAAAAATGGAGGGGAAAAAAAGCAATTTTGTCTGTAAAAACTGCTTTAACATGTGAAGCAGCTTTAGGTACAAGGTATTATAAACATGTGCTTCTTGTATCAGCCTCTCTTCTGTGGTGTATGATTGCACAGACCCTCACATATACATGCACAGAATCCTTTATTGTTACAATACCGGAGCCTTTATCATAACAGGGCAGTCCCACAGTCTCTCTCTCTCCATTGCTTCACCCTCCTGTTGCTCTCCATTGCCTCTCTTAAATCTTCCTTCCGGCAACGATCACGTCTGCTCACAATTCCCTTCACCTGTTTTGGCTCTTGAATCAGCTGGTACTCATTGGCTCTTGAATCAGCTGATACTCATTGCTCTTGAATCAGCTGATACTCATTAGGCCACACCTCAGGGTAACCACAAGCAGCATTCCTAACTGAGAGCTTTTACATTTTGATGTTTACAGTTTCCTTACAGAAGGGACAACTAAGCCAGGTGTTCAGGTCTTTTCTCAGGCATATGTACGCACCTGCTAGTTCTCAGCACACAGGCCAAAGTCCTATCTGATCTTGACTGAAACTCCCGATTCCACAATTCTTCTCCACATCTCCCCCTTTTTTGTTTATTCTCAATTGCAAGCTGAAAAAGCAACAACTCAGCAGCTTCAGGAGACTCTATTTGACATTGTCTAGTAGTTTGTAATCCATCCAAGAATCACACATGGGGCTCTTGCGTCCCTTGCCAGATCATAGCGAATTATGATACTTGCTTGCCAAAATCCGACACTCATCTTAACACTTTCATAACCAAATCAGCCACCTGTGTAAGCACTTCACAAGGCAAGGCAGCTTGTGCAGCAGGTGACATCCAATTCCCTTCACCTAACAGTTCATAGGGTAGTTGCAAATTGTCCATTACCTTCACAAGAACAAGTTCACAATACTCAGAAAACCACACAGAATACTGCATCACTGACAAAACAAGGCATAATATAGACTTCCAATCTAAAGGAGTCATCATATATGATTCCCCTATTGCTTGCAATAAGTTTTTAGTAAATGAAACCTGTAACCCATACTCCTTTATCAATTTGCATACCTCCTTAATCACCTCATATAGTAAATGACACTCTGGCACTCTGCCAGGTCAATAAATTACAGGCATTGCCTGGAGAAGCATTACATTCCCCCTTTTTTTTTTTTTTACTTATTTTTTGCATTTTCCTGTTTTATTTCGGATTATTCTTCATGAGGTTTAACTCATATCTGATTTATCCATCCCCCCAGATGACAAAGCAGATTTGAAAGTTTTTGGTTTTTTTTTTTTTTTTTGATCAGAGTTGACCAGAATACTTTCCACAAAAAAGAAACAGAAAGTTTGGTAGCATTCAGAAAATTAAAGGGAATCATCTTCAAAACAACAGTTTTTCAACAATGTGTAAACTTACAAATATTAATCTTAATTTAACACTTGTAATACAAAGACAAACTTAACACTTCTAATACAAAGACCTATTTCCATTTTAACCAGACAAATATTAATCTTAACTTACTAAACCTATCTTCTTTTATCATATAACGTTACAGTCTACAGAAATTATTTACACTACAATACAAAGATCAATTCTACATGACAAAACAGCATACAAACTTAACACTTCTAATACAAGGCTTAACTTACTAAACCTATTTTCTTTTATACAAACTTACAAATATTAATCTCAACTTACTAAACCTATTTTCTTTTATAGATTTTATACAAACTTAATACTTCTAATATAGAGATACAAACTTAACACTTCTAATACAAAGACCTTTCCTGTTCTCCATCACACAGTTCGCTTTCCTCTAGAACATCAGACTTTAACCAAAAAATAACAACAATGTCAAGGACGATCAAGTGTTAGATTTAGGATCACTCTACATCACTGAAACAGATACAAAAAAATACAGACACATCTCATCGCAACTGAGGGGGAAGTGGTTTCCTGTATGCAGGGCTCTTTTAGCTTTTTAGAACAGAAGCAATGGTGTAGTCATTCTTTTTTTTTTACCATACCCAAAGGCTGATAAGGGGGGGAGGGGGGGCTGCAAATCCCTGCAGCAGATTTTCTTGGTGGGGGGGAACGAATGGTGCTGGTTTCACAATGGAAGACCGAAAAAGTGTCTTTAGTCTCTGTCGCTGTAAGATTTCATCTGCTGTTGGCGCAAGTTCAAACAAATCTTTCCTATCTTTTGATTCTCCCTCCAGTATTGCTGAATCAGTCACATTTTGCAACACCTGCTCTGCAGGACGCAACTTCTGCAGAGCCATATACACAACTCGCCAGGTAATCAATATTCCTTCTGGAACTTCCAACTGCAAAGTTTTCCTCATCTGCAGTTCTTCTCCCACCTTTTACCATAGGGCTAAATCATAACACCCTATGGTTCCCTCAGAAAGAAACCAAGGACAATGTTCTCGGCAAGTTGAAGCTTCTGTGACTGAGGTGCCAACTGCCCCATGACTAATGTATAAAGTTCATATAACTTCCCTGTGGCTGCTCACCTGAATCGTCCTGCAACCAGTGATGAATCGAGCTCGATATGTTGATCCTCTGTTTATCCTCCGTCCAGCTCAACAGGGGTACACCACCGGATATTTCTATTTCCTTTCTTCAAGACCTTCTTTCTTTAGGCTTTCCTCTTTCAGTCCCTGTTCGGGCGCCATTTGTGGTGTATGATTACACAGACCCTCACATATACATGCACAGAATCCTTTATTGTTACAATACCGGAGCCTTTATCATAACAAGGCAGTCCCACAGTCTCTCTCTCCATTGCTTCACCCTCCTGTTGCTCTCCATTGCCTCTCTTAAATCTTCCTTCCGGCAACGATCACATGTCTGCTCACAATTCCCTTCACCTGTTTTGGCTCTTGAATCAGCTGGTACTCATTGGCTCTTGAATCAGCTGGTACTCATTAGGCCACACCTCAGGGTAACCACAAGCAGCATTCCTAACTGAGAGCTTTTACATTTTGATGTTTACAGTTTCCTTACAGAAGGGACAACTAAGCCAGGTGTTCAGGTCTTTTCTCAGGCATATGTACGCACCTGCTAGTTCTCAGTGCACAGGCCAAAGTCCTATCCGATCTTGACTGAAACTCCCGATTCCACAATTCTTCTCCACACTCTTCTAACTTTTTTAATGCAAATTTGCCCCACGATGCAATTGTGCTGGTGGTCTCTCCTGGTCTACACAAGTCTACTGGCAGGACAGTCCACTCCTTGGTATAAATTACTCTCATTTCTTGAATGAAAAGCTTTGATGGGAAAAGGACATTTTCTTTAATGATGATATCTATGCCTGTATGAGAGTTTCTGCTGTGTCAGTTAGGATATCAGATTTAAATGCAGACCAAACCAAAGATTGTGCCAGCTTTTCCATTAAAAAAATTATCTCAAATTACTCATTGCTTCCTGAAATTGTTTGGCTATAATTGCCCTGAGCTAGTTTTTGCCCAGAGCTGTCATCCTGCTTCAGGATTTCAGCAAAAAGACTATCTCTGAATGTGCTTTAAATCTGAGAAAGCTGAAGAAAAAAATACTTTCCATACAATAATACATTTTCATTTCTGGTCAAGAAACTTTGAGAAAAATAAATATTCTGGAAAAAAAAATCCTCAATGTGGAAAAATGTCTTGAAAAATGTTTTTGGAAAAACTGATGGTGATGTTACTGGGTTATGCAGAGTTCAAAATTGTATTTTGGGAATTATTCTGGTTTCATCACTTTCTTACCCAAGCAGGACTGTGTGTGCATGTGCAGTTAAATTAGCTGATGGAAATATCTCCAAGGAAAGCATTAAATGGAATCATAATTAGGGAGAAAAAAAGTCAATGGTTGCTGCCCATATTCTTTGTTCTTGAAAAGTATTCAGGGTGAGAATTGCATTAACTTGTATTCTGAAGGCTGTAAATCATCAAAGGGTGAAATTATGGTGTAATTCTCATGAACATATTTTAATGACCCTTCTTTTTTTGCCAGATACTGTACTGCACATGTATTATCACAAGATAGTTCTTAACATATAAGACACATGACTCTCTATTCAGGCTCTCATTCAACACATCTGCATCTTTGATGAATTCATGAGCTTCCTAGTTGAAAGTCTACCAGATGACTGTTACAAAAAAGGCCTAGTATAGTTTAAAGGGGAGCAAATAAGTCAGAGAATCTAAGTCAGAATTGTATGACCTATATACAGTGTCCTGCTGTAAATGTTTCTGCAATTCCCCTCCTACTGAAAATGTCACTCGTTCAGCTGTTCCTCGCCACAGATCAGAGTTTCACAAAAGCTTTAAAGGAAACGGGATGAGGAGCCTAACACCACCCCCCATCCCCAGTCCCCCACAATTAAATATCTTGGAACAGAAGAATAAGTCTCCAAAGGCTGGAATGCTATCTTGAAGCTATAACAACAGTGCAAATCCTATTGCCCTCAAAGGAATAAAGTCAGAAACCAAGATCCTACGGGTTCAACCTGCATAAACTTGCCTCCAGCCCTGCATACATTTATGTTCTATGGGAAAATCCTTCTGAGCATGGACAGGTGATTATGTGTCTTGGAATACCAGACACAGGCCTGGAAGTTAAATTTCTAAGTCAACATCCTTCCGTCCCCACTCCCTCAATTAGAAACAGTTGCTCCACATGCCTTTTTTTCTGGAGCCCAGCATGTTCTCTGTCCCCATGTCATAACCCAAAATCCTGGAAGTGTTTCCATTATGAGAGCTCAGGGAGAAAATAGAAGACAGAGACTCCTTGTAGGAACAAATCCCAGTCATTTAACCCAAAACACAGCATGTGATCTTGACACGTGAGTTTGGCACCCTGCAATGTGGGTGCGTCCTTATCTCATATGGAGGTTATGGCCTTGCATTTAATTTTGTTTTTTTGATTTGGTCACTCCTCCTTATTAATTCCTGTACAATGGGGGTCACTATTCCTTTCAAGCGAGGTCATAGGTTCTAACAGAAATAAAATCACAAAGCATACGATTTGCACCTGGAATCAGACCCATGAAATTCAGGGTGTAGATGAAAGATTTGGCAGAAAATATGTAGAGACTGCTGCCAGAACTATCCCAAATAAAAAATGACAGGAACTACCCAGTTTCTGGTATCCCAGTTTCAATCCTCAGGCTTGACAAGCAGAAGTACACTATAGAATAACTAATACCAGGCTGTGAATATTTTCAGAGATCAGTGAGAGATCTGTTTAGAGATTCTTTATGCATGAAGATCTATTTTTAAAGTTACCTCACCCTAGCTTCAGTCACTGCAGTTTTAACTATGAAGCACACTAAGCTAGCTTATGAAGATATTTATAGATTCCCACGTAAAACCAGTGCTGCAAGTTTGCTAAAGAGATTTTTCATTTTTTTGCTTCTGATACACCCAATATGTTAGTAGCAACTAGTCTGGGATCACTTCAAATACACATGCAGATATTCCATGCTAAGAAACTCCTTGTAAGTGGAGGGATCTGTCTTCCTATTTCAGTATTAATTGAAAAATGTTAGGCGTGTCCCATAGAATATGAATTACAAAGAGAATTTGGCCAGATTAATCCTTTGTCTCATAACACACTCAAGCATACACAGACGTCTCAGGCTTGCACACCCTGGTCTGGTTTATTGTGGTAATCAAGCACTAGACCTGTCTACATAATTTTTTTTATTTTTTTTTTTTTTAACTGAAGTGGTTTAACAACAAGCACTATCAAACTTTGCAACATCATAATGCCATGCAGGTGAATGTAAGAAAGCTCAGACAGTTTCTTGAGGCTCTCTTGGACTTGAAAAGACAAAAGATATGAAATAAAGTTAAACGTCCATGTGCATAGCTGACTGGCTAATTTTTTGTTTGGAAAACAGCTGCAGTAGAATTTACAAATGGAAATAAAGATAATTAAATTCCCTAGGCACTCTAAGAGAGATCTGACCAATTTCTCAGGGATTATTTCCAACTCTATCAAAATGTATGGAACAGCTACAAATGCAACACGGTAGTTTTCTAAATACATTGTGTGCCCATATAAGGTTAAAATGTATCCAACTCATTTCAATTATTATTTAGCAATACTTAATGTTGAAAGGATAGATCAAGAATTCTTTTTCAGTGTTAATGCCACAGCTGGGATCCTAATGCTGATGAAAGGGTCAGTCAGACTATAATATTTGAGGGGCATTACCAACCACGTTTTTCTTTGATAGGTACATCATTATTCTGGCTTTTTTCCCCTCCTATGCTGGCTTGTTTACTACACCTGCTCCCTCTGATTATAGCCTAAGCTCTGCCGCTGCCCTAGGCAGGGAGCAGCTAAAGCAGTCTGTGAGAGGAGGAGAGCTCTCATTGCTCACCGAGGTGCACTGGCTGTTCAGCATGTCTCAGTGAAGCACCAGAGAAGCAGCTCTTCCAGAGCCGTTTGAAGAACAGGGACAACTGAAATCCTCGGGGCATAGGTCATTATTATATGGACACAGGCTTCATAATACCAGGGAGATACTGCTTGTGGCGGATCTCTTTGTTGTGGTTTAAACCTAGCCAGCAACTAAACACCATACAGCCGCTCGCTCACTCCCCCCACCTCCAGTGGAATTGGGAAGAGAATTGGAAGAGTAAAAGTGAGAAAACACAGGGGTTGAGATAAAGACAGTTTAATAATTGAAATAAAGTAAAACAGTAGTAATAATAACAATAATAATAATAATAGAATAAACAAAGCAAGTGATGTACAATGCAATTGCTCACCACCTGCACAGCCAGTCCCCGAGCAGCGATCGCTGCACCCCGGCCAACTCTCCCCAGCTTATATACTGAGCATGATGTCATATGGTATGGAATACCCCATTGGCCAGTTTGGGTCAGCTGTCCTGGCTATGCTCCCTCCCAGATTCTTGTGTACCTTCTCACTGGCAGAGCATGGGAAGCTGAAAAGTCCTTCACTAGGAGGGTACTTAGTAACAACTAAAACATCAGTGTGTTATCAACATTCTCCTCATACTAAATCCAAAACACAGCACTATACCAGCTACTAGGAAGAAAATTAACTCTATCCCAGCTGAAACCAGGACAGTATCCACCCCTTATTCTATACCATCTACGTCATGCCCAGGTCTCACATTTTCCAATACATTCCAATTAATCACAACCACTTCTCTTGTCTTTTGATATATATACATACAGATATCATTCCCTTAGTCTATGGGCCATCCCTCTAAAATGTCCGTTGAGTTCATTTAGTCCATGACTTTGGGCTCCATCTGTCATAACAGTCTTTCAGGGCAGGACAGATGGTGTGTGGTGTTGGATTGTTGCATCCTGAAGCCAGTTCTGATTCCATTATCGCTGTGCTTGTTCGGTTCTATCACCGTTGCACTTTGCTCAGTTTCATCAGAGTTCATTCTTCATTAATCTCGGTGATTTTTACTGCAATACTGTTGACAGCAACCATAGAGGTGATGATATACAATATCATATAACAATTAACATCATACAATTCAGTTCATTGGCTATTTTCACCCAAAATCAAATCCCCTTGAGGTACACACCGGACTTCCCCATTCTTTCGCATTACCCACCAAGTGCACCCAGGCCCTTGAGCAAAAGCAATCCCACGAATGGGTTTTCCTTTGCCTGAGGCAGGAGTAACCCAAACTGTCTTCTCCAGTATATTTTTTATATGCACGACAGGGACTTTATCCCCCTCTACAGTACGCAGAAGTTTTGATTGGGCAGGGCCAGCTCGATTGAAAGTTCCCCTGGTGTTGACTAACCAGGTGGCTTTTGCTAAATGTGTATCCCAATGCTTGAATGTCCCACCACCCATTGCTCTCAGTGCAGTCTTTAGCAGTCCCTTGTAACGTTTGATTTTCCCAGAGGCTGGTGCATGGTAGGGGATATGATATACCCACTCAATGCCATGATCTTTGGCCCAGGCGTCTATGAGGGTGTTTTGGAAATGAGTCCCGTTGTCTGACTCAATTCTTTCTGGGGTGCCATGTTGCCATAGGACTTGCTTTTCAAGGCCCAAGATAGTGTTCCGGGAGGTGGCATGGGGCAATGGATATGTTTCCAGCCATCCAGTGGTTGCTTCCACCATGGTGAGCACATAGCACTTGCCTTGTCTGGTTTGTGGGAGTGTGATATAATCAATCTGCCAGGCCTCCCCATATTTATATTTCAACCATCGTCCTCCATACCAGAGAGGCTTTACTCGCTTGGCTTGTTTGATTGCAGCGCATGTTTCACATTCATGGATAACCTGTGCAATAGCGTCCATGGTCAAGTCCACCCCTCGATCACGAGCCCATCTGTATGTTGCATCTCTTCCTTGATGGCCTGAGGCATCATGGGCCCACCAAGCTATAAATGATTCACCCTTATGTTGCCAGTCCAGATCCACCTGAGCCACTTCAATCTTAGCAGCCTGATCGAAATCCAAAACACAGCACTATACCAGCTACTAGGAAGAAAATTAACTCTATCCCAGCCGAAAGCAGGACATCTATGCATAACTGCAACACCCAAAAAAGCACTATGTTAAAGATATGCATTTGAACTGAGCATTCAATATACAGGATGATACAGACAACTTTAATTAAAAATATAATATAAGAACAGCTGTCCTGGGTGAGAAAAAAGTCTGTCTAGCCTCGTATCCTGTTTCCTGCAGTGACCCAGAGTGGATGCGTACCAAAACCAATAAGAACATGGTAAAAGAACTGTGACACTTAACACAATATACTTCCCAATTCCAGTTTAAGGACCTCCGGATTCAGAGGTGTTGGTCCTCGTGATGAATAGCTCCTGATGGACTTTTTTTCTGTTTTCTATAATTGGCTTCCGAAAGCATGGAATCCTTCAACATTCTCAGCATCTTCCAGCACCATGCTCCACAGATTAACTACATGTTGTCTGGACAAGTATCTCCTTTTCTTGTTTTGAAAGTGCCATCTGACAATTTCCTCTTTGCCTTCTCCTTGACAGTCATGATTTTATAAACATCCATATATCTTTCCTTAAATGTCTTGTTCCCAGGTTGAACACTACTAGGCGGTATATATATGTAATTCTTTACTTACCTTTCCTGCTGTTCTCTGTATTCTTTATATTTCTATACCATTTTTTGGGGGTGTGGGGGTAACTGAAAGTATATGGAGTATTCAAGGAATGTGTGTATCATGGATTTCTACAGGACATTTTCTGTGTTGTTCATTATTTCTTTTCTAAACATTAAAATCATAGGATCATAGAATCATTAAGGTTCGAAAAGACCCTTAAGATCATCGAGTCCAACTGTAAATCTAACACTGACAAGTCCACCACTAAACCATGTCCCTAAGCACCACATCTACACATCTTTTAAATACCTCCAGGGATGGTGACTCAACCACTTCCCTGGGCAGCCTGTTCCAAGGCTTGACAACCCTCTCAGTGAAGACATTTTTCCTAATATCCAATCTAAACCTCCCCTGGTGCAACCTGAGGCCGTTTCCTCTTGTCCTATCACTTGTTACCTGGGAAAAGAGACTGACACCCACCTCACTACAACCTCCTTCCAGGTAGTTGTAGAGAGCAATAAGGTCTCCCCTCAGCCTCCTTTTCTCCAGACTAAACAACCCCAGTTCCCTCAGCCACTCCTCATAGGACGTGTTCTCTAGACCCTTCACCAGCTTCGTTGCTCTTCTTTGGACACGCTCCAGCACCTCAGTATCATTCTTTTAGTGAGGGGCCCAAAAGTGAACACAGTATTTGAGGTGCAGTCTCACCAGTGCCAAGTACAGAGGGACAATCACTTCCCTAGTCCTGCTGGCCACACTATTTCTGATACAGGCCAGGATGCCATTGGCCTTCTTGGCCACCTGGGCACACTGCTGGCTCATATTCAGCTGGCTGTCAACCAACACCCCAGGTCCTTTTCTGCCAGGCAGCTTTCCAGCCACTCGATCCAGCCTGTCCAGATCCCTCTGCAGAGCCTTCCTACCCTCGAGCAGATCAACACTCCCGCCCAACTTGGTGTCGCCTGCAAACTTACTGAGGGAGCACTCGATCCCCTCATCCAGATCATTGATAAAGATATTAAACAGAACTGGCCCCAATACTGAGCCCTGGGGAACACCACTTGTGACCGGCCGCCAACTGGATTTAATTCCATTCACCGCAACTCTTTGGGCCCAGCCATCCAGCCAGTTTTTTACCCAGCGAAGAGTACACCTGTCCAAGCCATGAGCAGCCAGTTTCTCTGGGAGAATGCTGTGAGAAATGGTGTCAAAGGCTTTACTAAAGTCCAGGTAAACAACATCCACAGCCTTTCCCTCATCCACTAAGTGGGTCACCTTGTCATAGAAGGAGATCAGGTTAGTCAAGGAGGACCTGCCTTTCATAAACCCGTGCTGGCTGGGCCTGATCACCTGCTTGTCCTGTACATGCCGTGTGATGGCACTCAAGATGATCCGTTCCATAACCTTCCCTGGCACCGGTGTCAGGCTGACAGGCCTGTAGTTCCCCCATCCTCCTTCCAGCCCTTCTTGTATATGGGTGTCACATTTGCTAGCCTCCAGTCAACTGGGACCTCCCCGGTTAGCCAGGACTGCTGATATATTATTGAAAATATCCTATTTAGGTTTTTTGTTTGCTTTTGGTTGCTACTGAACACTGAGTTGAAGTTCTCAGTGAACTGTCCACAGTGGCCTCAAAATCATTTTTTCCAAGTGATATTAGCTAACTCAAAGATTTTTTTTATATACAGCTTGTCAAGACTGTTTTCCGCAGCACATTTCATTCCATTTATCAGCATTTAGTTTCATTTGCCATTTTATAGTCCAGTCCCTGATTGTGGAACTTTCCTGCAACTCTTTGGATCACCACACATCATCATGTTCACCCTGTTCCCAAATTATTCTTGACTATGTTTAACAGCGCAGGATTCATCATAGCTTTTTATGGACTCCACTGAGAAGCTCCTTCCACTCAGAAAACTCACAGTTTATTTCTATCTTTTAATTCCTGACTTGAATATATCATAGGTCCTCAAGAAGATCTCATTCCATAACAGTATGGTTTCCTTAAAAGCTTTTGGAGAGGAACTATGCCAAAAGCATTTTGAAAATCCAAATAAATTTTATCATTTTTTGCCATCCAATGCATGTCATAAATGATTTCTTCAAAGAATTCTGATAAAATTATGAGGTATGATTTTCTGTACAAAACAAGTGTTGGTTATTGGCCACGATATCATAGTTGTTATATATATGTTAATTTCATTCTTTAGTGTGATTTCTATCAGTTTTATTAATATGTAGTTCCTTGGATCACCCCCGAAATTATTTTAAAATTGATGACGTGTTAGCCATCTTCCAATCCTCTGGTACCAGAGCATTCAGTGTAATGCTTATTTATATATCACAGTTAGGTGTTCAGCAATTTCATATCTGAATTCTTTTAGAACTCTAGAGAGAATACCATCTGCTTTTAGCAATTAGTGTTCATTATAGTGATTTATTTTAGAACCTCTTCAACTGCCCCTTTATTTGAGACAGTCCCTCAGTGTAATCCGGAATGCTAATTAAGCTGATTCATTAAAATATATTATAATATAGCTGAAAGTAAAATCCCTTACAGTTCTTAAGAACAATGGATGCAGATCACATACATAGAATGAGTGACTGCATCTTGGAAAGTTACTCATGAAAAGGATGTAGGGATCCTGGTGGGAAAGCAATCAAACCTCAGCTTGAAAGCCAATGACATGGCAAATAATTGGCAAATTAGCTACTACTATCCTTTGACAAAAAAAGTGAGAAAGCAGGAGCTAAGGAAGAAAGCAGGAGCTCCTAAGTAGGAGCTAAATTGAAAGTAGGAGCTACACAATTTTACTTGTACATAGACCATTGGTAAAACACTACCAGAGCACGTCAGTGTTGTTGGCTGTATTTTTGAATTATTGGAAAAAGTACAGAAAAGGGTCAGAAAAATCATTTGAAGACTGGAAAAGACACCATCCCCTCACAAAGGAAGCAATTAGTGTCCTGGTTTTGGCTGGGATAGAGTTAAATTTCATCCTAATGCTGTGTTTTGGATTTAGTATGAGGAGAATGTTGACAACACACTGATGTTTTCAGTTGTTGCTAAGTATCCTGCTAGTCAAGGACCTTTCAGCTTCCATGCTCTACCAAGCGCACAAGAGCCTGGGAGGGAGCATAGCCGGGACAGCTGGTCCAGCTGGCCAAAGGGGTATTCCATACCATGTGACGTCATGCTCAGTATATAAATAAGACGCGTGGCCCAGGAAATAGCGATCGCTACTCAGTTATCAGTCAGCAGGTGGTGAGCAATTGCATTGTGCATCACTTATTTTGTATATTCTATCATTGTCATCATTATTATTATTATTATTATTATACCTTCTTTTTCTGTTCGATTAAACTGTCTTTATCACAATCCACGAATTTACATTTTTTTTCCCAATTCTCTCCCCCATCCCACTGCAGGGTGGGGGGGGGTGGCGGGAGTGAGCAAGCGGCTGCGTGGTGTTTGGCTACCTGCCAGGTTAAACCACGACAGTCCTTTTTGGCACCCAACATGGGGCACGAAGGGTTGAGATAACGACACATCTAAACCGAACAGGTTAAAACAAATCTGTTATAAGCATTCATTATATCAGTATAGTAGTCGCTGGTCACAATGTTGGTTTATTTGCTCTCAGAGTTGTTGGATCTGTTCTGGGAGTTGTGGTGTGTAGCACTTTGATGGCTGTCTATACTGCTGATTATCAGTATTTATGTGGGGTTTATCATCTCTGGGAAATGGATTAAGGTCATCGCTTTGCTACACTGTGTAACACTGGCTTATGTTATGATAAAATTATTGGTCAGGAGACTGTACTCAGCACTGCTGTCATCCCTGTGCTTCAGGAGCTCTCTCTTAGAAACTATTAATAATTACACTTTTTACCCCTTCTCCTCGGAGAGCCAATTTACAGGGGAGACAGCTTCCTTCACCTTCCCCTTCTCCTCCAGGCTGATTACAACAGCTCTTGAGGATTTTTAATATCCTTGGGATGTTCAAACCAGCATGTTCATATTGCTATGTCTCCTGAATGTGTTTCAGGCCTTGTTTAAGGTTAAACAACTATTTAAGAATACCACCCAGAGATCTGCCCCGAGGCTGGATAGTTATGAGTGGCAGGGTGTGTGGGATAGTATGGGCAAGTGCCTAGGACAGTGGTCACCTCCAATGTTTTGGAGCTTCACCCCTGAACAAGTGCAGAATCCTGAAAAACTAGTAAAATATTTGGAGAAAGCATGCTGTCACCCTGGCAATTCCAGAGAGACCCAGATTACTGCAATGTGCTGGGGCCTGGCCCATGCCTACTGAGCCCTGTTCAACACTATTCAGAACCCTCAAGGGGGAGAGAAGGTCTCCGGATCTGATGACAAAATGACAGGCACTGCGGCTATTCTAAGCCCTGGAAGAGACACTGTGGCTACTCTAACCGCCGTGATGGGAACTGCGGATACTCCAACCCCTGCAACAAGTACTACAGCTGAACCAGAGGACCAACCCTTCCTGGTATCAGTCGATGCTATACATAAGAAGAAATCTTGGAAGCAAAAGTCAGCTCGTTTAGAAAGGGATGATGGAAAAGCAGGGCCATCACGAGGAGGGGAGGAGGAAGAGGAAGAACTCATTAATGAGACTGAAACCACCCGATCCCTATCCCTGAGTGAGTTGCAAGATATGCGGAAGGATTTCAGCCGTCGTCCAGGCGAGCATATTGTTACCTGGCTGCTCTGATGCTGGGATAATGGGGCCAGTAGCCTGGAATTAGAGGGGAAGGAGGCCAAACAGCTGGGATCCCTTGCTAGGGAAGGGGACATTGACAAAGCAATTGGATAAGGGACACAGGCCCTCAGCCTCTGGAGGCGACTGCTGTCAGGCGTGAAGGAAAGGTATCCCTTCAAGGAAGATGTTATATATCGCCCAGGCAAATGGACCACTATGGAGAGAGGTATCCAGTACCTGAGGGAATTAGGCGTGCTGGAGGTGGTTTATAGTGACCTGGACGATGGCCGATCACCCAAAGATCCAGATGATGTCCAGTGCACCCGACCCATGTGGCGGAAGTTGGTACGGAGCGCACCAGCATCGTATGCCAGTTCGTTGGCAGTACTGTGCTGGAAAGAGGAAGAAGCACCAATGGTGGATGACGTGGTTAAAAGACTTCGGGATTTCGAAGAAACTATCTCCTCCTCCCTTGTCTCGGCTGTAGAGAAACTATCCCGGGAGGTCCAGCAACTCAAAGACGATAGGTCCTATTCTCCACCTGTACGGACCAGTAACTCAGCCATTAGGAGTCAGCGTTTTTCTCCTCAAGAGAGAGGATATCGAAAGTACACACCACGGGGCACCCTGTGGTTTTACCTGCGTGACCACGGAGAGGACATGAGGCAGTGGGATGGAAAACCTACCTTGACTCTAGAGGCACGTGTACGTGAGTTGCAAGGAAAAACAATCACACAAGGGGGTTCTCTCAGGAAAAATGCTGCTCCAGTTTTCAGGAAAACCCTGTCTCACGACGGTCCAGTTTCCAGTGAACAGTTCCCCAGACAGAGTAGAAGGGCTGATCTTACTTTGGACTGCAATGAAGAAATTCTTGACTCGCATTTACAAGAAGTGAGAAACGGATACTATGACCAGAACTAGAGGGGCCCTGCCTCCAGCCAGGTGGAGGCAAGGGACAACCGGGTTTACTGGACTGTGTGGATTCGATGGCCTGGCACATCAGACCCACAGGAGTATAAGGCTCTCGTAGACACCGGTGCACAGTGTACCCTGATGCCATCAAGCTATAAAGGGGCAGAACCCATCTGTATTTCTGGAGTGACAGGGGGATCCCAAGAGTTAACTCTATTGGAGGCCAAAGTGAGCCTAACCGGGAATGAGTGGCAGAAGCACACCATTGTGACTGGCCCAGAGGCTCCATGCATCCTTGGCATAGACTACCTCAGGAGAGGGTATTTCAAGGACCCAAAAGGGTACCGGTGGGCTTTTGGTATAGCTGCCCTGGAGACGGAGGAAATTAAACAGCTGTCCACCTTCCCTGGTCTCTCAGAGGACCCTTCTGTTGTGGGGTTGCTGAGGGTTGAAGAACAGCAGGTACCAATCGCTACCACAACAGTGCACCGGCGGCAAGATCGCACCAACTGAGACTCCCTGGTTCCCATCCATAAGCTGATTCATCGACTGGAGAGCCAAGGAGTGATCAGCAAGACTCGCTCACCCTTCAACAGTCCCATTTGGTCAGTGCAAAAGTCCAATGGAGAGTGGAGACTAACAGTAGACTACCGTAGCCTGAATGAAGTCACGCCACCACTGAGTGCTGCCATGCCGGACATGCTAGAACTTCAATATGAACTGGAGTCAAAGGCAGCCAAGTGATATGCCACAAATGATATCGCTAATGCGTTCTTCTCCATCCCTTTGGCGGCAGAGTGCAGGCCACAGTTTGCTTTCACTTGGAGGGGCGTCCAGTACACCTGGAACCGACTGCCCCAGGGGTGGAAACACAGCCCTACCATTTGCCATGGACTGATCCACACCACACTGGAACAGGGTGAGGCTCCAGAACTCCTGCAATACATTGATGACATCATCATGTGGGGCAACACAGCAGAAGAAGATTTTGAGACAGGGAAGAGAATAGTCCAAATCCTTCTGAAGGCCGTCTTTGCCATAAAACAAAGTAAGGTCAAGGGACCTGCACAGGAGATCCAGTTTTTAGGAATAAAATGGCAAGACGGACGTCGTCCGATCCCAATGGATGTGATCAACAAAATAACAGCCATGTCCCCACCAACTAGCAAAAAGGAAACACAAGCTTTCTTAGGCGTTTTGGGCTTTTGGAGAATGCATATTCCAGATTACAGCCTGATTGTAAGCCCTCTCTATAAAGTGACCCGGAAGAAGAACAATGTCAAATGGGGCCCTGAGCAACAATAAGCCTTTGAACAAATTAAACACAGCTCCTCCTGGCACCCCGACTGCCGGTGCTGGGCTGGATGTTCAAAGGGAGGGTCCCCTCTACACATCATGCAACCGATGCTACGTGGAGTAAGTGGGTCGCCCTGATCACACAACGGGCCCGAATAGGAAACCCCAGTCGCCCAGGAATCTTGGAAGTGATCACGAACTGGCCAGAAGGCAAAGATTTTGGCATATCCCCGGAGGAGGAGGTGACGCGTGCTGAAGAGGCCCCACTGTATAACAAACTACCAGAAAAGGAGAAGCAATATGCCCTGTTCACTGATGGGTCCTGTCACCTTGTGGGAATGCATTGGAGGTGGAAAGCTGCTGTATGGAGTCCTATACGCCAAGTTGCAGAAACTGCTGAAGGAGAAGGTGAGTCAAGCCAGTTTGCAGAGGTGAAAGCCATCCAGCTGGCCTTGGACATTGCTGAACGAGAAAAATGGCCAGTACTTCATCTTTATACTGACTCGTGGATGGTGGCAAATGCCCTGTGGGGGTGGTTGCAGCAGTGGAAGCAGAACAACTGGCAGCGCAGAGGTAAACCCATCTGGGCTGCCGCATTGTGGCAAGATATTGCTGCCCAGGTAGAGAACCTGGCTGTAAAAGTACGTCACGTAGATGCTCACGTACCCAAGAGTCGGGCCACTCTAGAACATCAAAACAACCAGCAGGTAGATCAGGCTGCTAGGATTGAAGTGGCTCAGGTGGATCTGGACTGGCAACAGAATGGTGAATTATTTATAGCTCGGTGGGCCCATGACACCTCAGGCCATCAGGGAAGAGATGCAACATACAGATGGGCTCGTGATCGAGGGGTGGACTTGACCATGGACGCTATTGCACAGGTTATCCATGAATGTGAAACATGCGCTGCAATCAAGCAAGCCAAGCGAGTAAAGCCTCTTTGGTATGGAGGACGATGGTTGAAATACAAATATGGGGAGGCCTGGCAGATTGATTATATCACACTCCCACAAACCCGACAAGGCAAGCGCAATGTGCTCACCGTGGTGGAAGCAACCACCGGATGGCTGGAAACATATGCATTGCCCCATGCCACCACCCGGAACACCATCCTGGGCCTTGAAAAGCAAGTCCTATGGCGACATGGCACCCCAGAAAGAATTGAGTCAGACAACGGGACTCATTTCCGAAACACCCTCATAGACACCTGGGCCAAAGAGCATGGCATTGAGTGGGTATATCACATCCCCTATCATGCACCAGCCTCCAAGAAAATGGAACGATACAATGGACTGCTAAATACTACGCTGAGAGCAATGGGTGGTGGGACATTCAAGCATTGGGATACACATTTAGCAAAAGCCACCTGGTTAGTCAACACCAGGGGATCTGTCACTCATGATGGCCCTGCCCAATCAAAACCCTTACATACTGTAGATGGGGATAAAGTCCCTGTCATGCATATAAGAAATATGCTGGGGAAGACAGTCTGGGTTACTCCTGCCTCTGGCAAGGGAAAATCCATTCGTGGGATTGCTTTTGCTCAAGGACCTGGGTGCACTTGGTGGGTAATGCAAAAGGATGGGTAAGTCCTGTGTGTACCTCAAGGGGATTTGATTTTGGGTGAAAATAGCCCATGAACTGAATTGTATGATGTTAATTGTTATATAATAATGTATATCATCATTTCTATGGTAGCTATCAATGGTATTGCAGTAAAAATCACGCAGATTAATGAAGAATGGTCTCCAGTGAAACTGAGCAACGTGCAGCGATGATAGGGCCGGACGAGCGCAGTGATAATGAACCAGAACTGGCTTCAGGATGCAACAATCCAACACCACACACCATCTCTCCTGCCCTGAAAGACTGTTATGACAGATGGAGCCCAAAGTCATGGACTAAATGAACTCAGTGAACATTTTAGAGGGATGGCCCATAGACTAAGGGAATGATATCTGTGTGTATATATCAAAAGAGAAGAAAGGTTGTGGTGATTAATTGGAATGTATTGGAAAATGTGAGACCTAGGCATGACGTAGATGGTATAGAATAAGGGGTGCATACTGTCCTGGTTTCAGCTGGGATAGAGTTAAATTTCTTCCTAGTGCTGTGTTTTGGATTTAGTATGAGAAGAATGTTGATAACACACTGATATTTTTAGTTGTTGCTAAGTACCCTCCTAGTGAAGGACCTTTCAGCTTCCCATGCTCTGCCAAGTGCACAAGAATCTGAGAGGGAGCATAGCCAGCACAGCTGGTCCAGCTGCCCAACGGGGTATTCCATACCATGTGACGTCATGCTCAGTATATAAATAAGAGGCGTGGTCCAGGAAGTAGCGATCGTTACTTGGTTATCAGTGAGCAAGTCGTGAGCAATTGCATTGTGCATCACTTATTTTGTGTATTCTATTCTTATTCTTATTCTTCTTCTTCTTCTTCTTATTATTATTATTATTATTATTATCCCTTCTTTTTCTGTTCTATTAAACTGTCTTTATCTCAACCCACGAATTTACTTTTTTTTCCCGATTCTCCCCTCATCCCACTGCAGGTCAGGGGGTATGGCAGGAGTGAGCAGCGGCTGTGTGGTGTTTGGCTGCCTGCCGGGTTGAACCACAGCATTAGTCATTGGAATACAGGCCCAAGGGTAGTTAAGTATTCATTGCTGTTTCATGTCTTCAGAACAAGTTAGAAAGCCTTTTTGGTATATATGCTTTGCCAAACATATTAAAAGCAACTAATATCTCCCTTCCCAAATTTCTGTCTGTAAGGGACAAATTTTTTATATGGGACTTATGAACTTACAGTTTCTTCAGCATGTTTGAAAATTATATCCTTTCTTCCCCATAACTCCTAGGTCCATAGCCTGAAAAAAAGTGGAAACAATATGGATGCATGTGAATGTCAGAAATTCTTCAAATATGTAAATAAATACCTAAATAATAACTCAGCTGACATTGTGGGAAAGCACAGAGATTACCCTGAATTGCTGCTGACAACCTGATACTGTGAGATCGCATCCCTTTCTTTGGTAGAGATGCATTTCTTTTCAGATCATTTGTCTTTCATATACTATTGAACGTAAGATGTGTTGTAGTGATTGACTGACTGATTGAAACAAGGAGAGAAAGAAACAATCATTAAAAATTTAAGCCCTGTTCTGGATCATCTTTGAGGAAGTAATCTTGAGTAGGCCATGCTGCCATTGAAGCATCCATACCATCACGTATCTGTTGTGACAAACACTTATTTTGACTGTTCGAATTATGTAACTGGAAAACATTTTTTTCTCAGAAAGATGAACGGAACCAAAACCAATTAAATAGCTATAGGTCTTCAGGTTTGATTGTACAGTTATACAAAACACTCTTTGCAGAATAAGAAAAGAAAGCTCATTCAGCACTTACAGTGGAAGAAGTCCTGTTGATAACTCATGTTTAGGTTGTAACTCTTGCCAAAAAAAGCTATTTTTGCTTACACATGAGGTCTTACACAATGAATGAATAACTTAGAATTTTACAGCAAAATGTGAAACTATAAACCTCATAAATAATTGTGATCTACATTTCGCCCCAATATGAGCAGAAAATCATGACTCATGACTGTGATTACCGTCAGGCTAATCTGCATGACTTTTCCAAGTTGCAGCTGACTGGAAACAAGAGTAACAGTCCCAATCATGTGGATTTGAAGGCCAAAATTTCCCAACGTTTAAGGCATCTAAATACAAATTTAAGAATCAGGTCTGGGGTGAAGGTTTGGCTCTCAAATTGTTAAATGGAGACCTGGATCTGTTCAGTGCTAATCATTCTGCTAAATCAGAACCTGTCCTCACTTGTTTTGTAACTTTAGATGCTGTATTCCCCAGCCCACTCTTTGTCAAAGTTCGCAATTAACTGTCTACCAAACAGCAACACGGTGTGAGAGATCTGCTGGCAAGGTATCAGTGCAACACATCAGTAATACATCATTCTACTTCATTCATTGATGAAACACAGTAGGGAGCTGAACACCAGCCAGCAAAACAGTCCTGGCTGTGCTTCCTGCCTCCCACATGATTGAGACAGATAGACTTCAGTGATGAATGGACAGACAGAAGAGGGACAGGCTAACAGTTTTAGGACATGTTCTCCCACAGCACTGCTGGGACAGAGAGCAAGCTAACAAAGCCAAATGGGAGAGAAATCTCTCTCCACCACACCTCTGACCAAGTTCACTGGGAAAATGGACCAAGTCCACTCACCTTGCACATGGACCATCAAACAATCCCAAACAGTCCCTAAAGCCTGCACCCTGCAAGTTACTTCATTAGCAGTGAGACGCCCTTGGGAGACATGAATTTAACGGGGACCTCAAGCTAGTGTGGTGCCTCACACGGTGCATGGCCACACGTGGCTCTCTGAATGGCTATGGTTACTCATGTTCTTTCCCTCTGCTCTTTCCTCCCTCCTCCTTTGTCAGCATCTTTGACAAAGAGAGTTGTGTTGCAGGATGGGTCGCTCAGTAATCGGAGACAAGCCTCTGGCAGAGGCCAGCTTCATGCCAAGTCCCCAAGCCCTGCTCAGCATGGGTAACTTCACAGCACATCACGTTGATCCAGCTGGCTTATACAGAACAATTCCCAAAAGCTGTTATTGTCCAGGAAGGATGCAGACTAACAGCCTTATTGGTTAGTGTCTTACCATTTTGTTAACAAACATGTTCTTAAGCAGCAGAGAGTCTGCCACTCCAAGCTTTACCCATGAGATTACTTGTACATGCCATGGCTGTAGGATTGGCGTGTCCTTTCACCACTTTTTTTACCTCCATGATATCTGAGAAATTGTGTGCTATTGACAGCAAGGCTTCCAGTTATCTTCGTCAAAGTAGTGTACTTTGACAGGACAGGACCTGTGAGATGTACCTGCGTCAGAGCATGATGCAGTGCCAGGTTTGTGCACCTAGAGTTTCATTTGTGCTTCCTGCAAAGTATGTTGAGCACTGTAAGTTTAGAATCTCATATTTACAAGTTTATGACAGAAAACTTTTCAGAAGACACTTTACCATTTTAAACAGCAGCAAGACAGTGAAACTGACAGTTTTGGCATCTCTGACAGGTTGAATTTTTGTCATGGAGGATTTGGGGTCTTCATTTTTTTTCCTCAACAGAATTATCTCAGTCTGGTTTGAAAATCTCTCAATAAAACTCCCATATCAGTATTAGCAGTGTGAACAGCATGAGGAACCCACAAACCAAACAAAAGGCCAACAATTGCACAAAGATAGGGTGGAAAATGTCTTTGCAAAACAGTATATATGCTGGTGGAGCCAGAGATTCACTTTAAAGGAAATGGGGGAGAAATACAGAAAAGAAATCTAGTCATATCCAGATAGCAATAATTTATTCTTGTAAAATTCACCCTTAAGGGTGAAGTTAAGGGCCTAATAAATATCCCTGGGTTTGTGACAAGGTCACAGTGGTCATGGTGCTGTTACAGCTCACTGATCAATTGGTCTCCCAGACCTCCCAGACACCCTGCGGTTTCAAGGGTCCTTGGAACTGGAGAGTCTGTCCAAGTTCAGGGCATGTCAGCACTCTTCAAACAGCTCTTCAGCAACAGTTTATTCCTAAGTAATGACTGATTTTAACCACAAGCATACATAGACTCCTATTCATAACACTGAGAGGTATCTTAAAAATATGCTCAGCTGATATACAAAATCTGCCCTTTTACTCAAAAAACATCCCAAATTTTACTTTGGTGGAAAACAAAGTTTGGGGTGCATGATAAAAATATTTATTGCAATAATCTCTTTGATCTAGTGATCTGATATTTATATGGTTGTTTGACATTTTACAATTGGTTAGAATACAACAGTACTCAGTGAGATTGTTAACTAACTAACCTAATTATTTATCAGCAAAGGACAGCAGAGCCAAACAGCAGGTCAGTGGGAGAACCGGAGCTTCCAACAATGATAAAAATCAATTGTTCAGTCCCTCAAGAAAGTAATTAAAATAAAAAGAGTAAACAATTGCAATGATCTAATAACATGGTTTCTTCATACAAACGTGTTTTAAAAGTATCAGTTTATATTTTTTCAGAAAGCTTGAAATATGAAATTTCCGACCCACCTGTGTCCAATGTCCCTAAATTTCCTCAGAAATCTTGCTGTATGTTCTACAGTAAGGCAATTATTTCCTTGCCACCTTTTTTTGCAGACTGGCAATTACATGACAGCTCTAGAAAAGCTATAAAATGTTAAGATTTTATTGAAGCAAATGTGGAAAAGAATAACAAAATCAGGCCAGTGGTTTCTTTTTAATTCTTTTCTTTTTACTGATCCCAGATTTTTTAATAGCATGCCATCTAGGGGTCCATGAGTTCTGGTCAGTTTTTAAGAAGTACCTTTTAAAAGCACAGGAGCAGGCACTTCCACTGTGTCACAAGTCAAGCAAGTGAGGCAGAAGACCAGCTTGGCTGAACAGGGAACTCCTCATGGAGCTCAAGAGGAAAAAGAAATTGTACGATCTCTGGAAGCAAGGTCAGGCTTCGCAGGAAGACTACAGAGCCGTGGTTTGTATATGCAGGGAGAAGACATGAAAGGCCAAAGCTCAACTAGAGTTGAAACTGGCCAGTGTTGTGTCAGATAACAAGAAGGGCTTTTTAAAGTATGTTTATTACCAAGAGGATGTCTAAAGAAAACATTGGACTGATAGATGTTGAAGATGGTCACCTGATTAATAGGGATGAAGAAAAAGCAGAGGCATTCAATGCTTTTTTTGCCTCAGTCTTTAAGAATACTGACAGACCTTGGGCTGCCCAGTCCCCTGAGTCAGAGGACCACGAGTGTGGGAACAGTGACTCTCCATTTGTGGACACTGAAATTGTAAGGGACCAGCTGTATCAGCCGAATGTTCACAAGTCCATGGGGCCTAATGGGATTCATCCCAGAGTACTGAAGGAGCTAGCGGATGTTACGGCAGGACCCCTCTCGATCATCTACCAAAGGTCTTGGGAGTCTGGGGAGGTCCCCGCTGTCTGGAAGCTAGCCAATGTTATTCCAATTTACAAGAAGGGCATGAGGGAAGACCCAGGAAACTACAGACCTGTTAGTCTAACCTCAGTTCCTGGAAAAATTATGGACAATGCAATCCTCAGGCACAGTCAACATGGGTTCACAAAGGGAAAGTCCTGTTTAACTAATCTGATATCTTTCTATGATAAGGTCACCCGCCTAGTGGATGAAGGGAAGACAGTGGATGTGGTTTTTCTGGATTTTAGTAAGGCTTTTGATACTGTCCCTCACAGCATCCTTCTGAACAAGTTGTCCAACTGTGAGATGAGCAGGTACACGGTGTGCTGGGTGAAGAACTGGCTGAAGGGCAGAGCTCAAAGGGTTGTAGTGAATGGAGCTACATCTGGCTGGCGACCGGTCACCAGCGGTGTTCCTCAGGGCTCAATCTTAGGGCCAGTTCTGTTCAATATTTTTATCAATGATCTGGATGCAGGAGTTGAATGCACCCTTAGCAAGTTTGCTGATGATACCAAACTGGGAGGTGCTGTTGACTCTCTCAAGGGACAAGAGGCCTTGCAGAGGGATCTAGAAAGACTGGAGTATTGGGCAACGATTAATGACATGAAATTTAACAAGTCCAAATGCCAGATTCTGCACCTGGGACGGAGTAATGCCAGGCACAGTTATAAATTGGGAGAGGAGTGGCTGGAGAGCAGCCCTGCAGAAAGGGATCTGGGGGTGCTGGTTGACAGCAGGCTCAATGTGAGTCAGCAGTGTGCCCTGGCAGCCAAGACGGCAAACCGCATCCTGGGGTGCATCAAACACAGCATAACCAGCCAGTCAAGAGAGGTGATTATCCCTCTGTATTCAGTGTTGGTGCGGCCTCACCTTGAGTACTGTGTGCAGTTCTGGGCCCCACAATTGAAGAAGGATGTTAAGGTCCTTGAACGTGTCCAGAGGAGGGCAACAAAGCTGGTGAAAGGGCTGGAAGGCATGTCCTATGAGGAGCGGCTAAGGACTCTGGGTTTGTCTAGTTTGGAGAAAAGGAGGCTGAGGGGCGACCTCATTGGTCTCTGCAGCTTCCTGAGGAGGGGAAGTGGAGAGGGAGGTGCTGATCTCTTCTGCCTGGTATCCAGTGACAGGACGCGTGGGAATGGTTCAAAGCTGCGCCAGGGGAGGTTCAGACTTGACATTACGAAGCATTTCTTTACTGAGAGGGTGGTCAAACACTGGAACAGACTTCCTAGAGAGGTGGTCGATGCCCCAAGCCTGTCAGTGTTTAAGAGGCATTTGGACAATGCCCTTAATAATATGCTTTAACTTTTGGTCAGCCCTGAAGTGGTGTCATGGTTTAACCCCAGCCAGCAAATAAACCCCACGCAGCCGCTCGCTCACCCCCTCCGCTCCGGTGGGATTGGGGAGAGAATCGGGAGGGCACAAGTAGGAAAATTCCCGGGTTGAGATAAAAACAGTTTAATAATTGAAATAAAATGAAGTAGAACAGTAATAATAACAATGAGAACAACAACAATAACAGAATATACAAAGCAGGCAATGCACAATGCAACTGCTCACCGACTGCCGACCGTGTGTCACGAACGGGGGGCGAGCCCCCCCCACCCCTGGTTTTTATACTGAGCATGATGTCACATGGTATAGAATACCCCATTGGCCAGCTGGGTCAACCACCCCAGCTGTGCTCCCCCCCCACCCCAGCTTCCCCTGCATGTGGCAGGGCATGGGAGGCCGAAAAGAGAAACCAAAAGTCTCCCCGGTGCAAGCACCACCCAGCAACAACCAAAGCATCAATGGGCCATCAACGCTCCTCTCATACCAAACCCAAAACACAGGACACTCCCCAAGCTACTGGGAAGAAAGTTAACTCTGTCCCAGCCGGAAGCAGGACAAGTGGTCAAGCAGTTGGACTAGATGATCGTTGTAGGTCTATTCCATTCCATTCCATTCCATTCTATCTAGTACCCAAGGGTACTGAGGGAGCTGGCGGAAGTGCTCACCAAGCCACTTTCAATCTTTTATCAGCAGTCTTGGCTAACCGGGGAGATGCCAGTGGACTGGAGGGTAGCAAATGTCACGCCCGTCTACAAGAAGAGCTGGAAGGAGGATGCGGGGAACTACAGGCCTGTCAGTCTGATCTCGGTGCCAGGGAAGGTTATGGAACAGATCATCTTGAGTGCCATCACGTGGCACGTACAGGACAAGCAGGTGATCAGGCGCACTCAGCATGGGTTTATGAAAGGCAGGTCCTCCTTGACTAACCTGATCTCCTTCTATGACAAGGTGACCCACTTAGTGGATGAGGGAAAGGCTGTGGATGTTGTTTACCTGGACTTTAGTAAAGCCTTTGACACCATTTCTCACAGCATTCTCACAGAGAAACTGGCTGCTCATGGCTTGGACAGGCGTACTCTTCGCTGGGTAAAAAACTGGCTGGATGGCTGGGCCCAAAGAGTTGTGGTGAACGGAGCTAAATCCAGTTGGCGGCCGGTCACAAGTGGTGTTCCCCAGGGCTCAGTACTGGGGCCAGTTCTGTTTAATATCTTTATCAATGATCTGGATGAGGGGATCGAGTGCTCCCTCAGTAAGTTTGCAGACGACACCAAGCTGGGCGGGAGTGTTGATCTGCTCGAGGGTAGGAAGGCTCTGCAGAGAGACCTGGACAGGCTGGATCGATGGGCTGAGGCCAACTGTATGAGATTCAACAAGGCCAAGTGCCGGGTCCTGCACTTCGGCCACAACAACCCCATGCAACGCTACAGGCTTGGGGAAGAGTGGCTGGAAAGCTGCCCAGAGGAAAAGGACCTGGGGGTGCTGGTTGACAGCCAGCTGAACATGAGCCGGCAGTGTGCTCAGGTGGCCAAGAAGGCCAATGGCATCCTGGCCTGTATCAGAAATAGTGTGGCCAGCAGGACTAGGGAAGTGATTGTCCCTTTGTACTCGGCACTGGTGAGGCCGCACCTCAAATACTGTGTTCCGTTTTGGGCCCCTCACTACAAGAAGGACATTGAGGTGCTGGAGCATGTCCAAAGAAGAGCAACGAAGCTGGTGAAGGGTCTAGAGAACAAGTCCTATGAGGAGTGGCTGAGGGAACTGGGATTGTTTAGCCTGGAGAAAAAGAGGCTGAGGGGAGACCTTATTGCTCTCTACAACTACCTGGAAGGAGGTTGTAGTGAGGTGGGTGTCAGTCTCTTTTCCCAGGTAACAAGTAATAGGATGAGAGGAAACGGCCTCAGGTTGCACCAGGGGAGGTTTAGATTGGATATTAGGAAAAATGTCTTCACTGAGAGGGTTGTCAAGCCTTGGAACAGGCTGCCCAGGGAAGTGGTTGAGTCACCATCCCTGGAGGTATTTAAAAGATGTGTAGATGTGGTGCTTAGGGACATGGTTTAGTGGTGGACTTGTCAGTGTTAGGTTTACGGTTGGACTCGATGATCTTAAGGGTCCTTTCCAACCTAAATGATTCTATGATTCTATGATTCTGTTCTATTCTATCTGACGTGGGATAGCCCCAGAGGTAGTCATGCAAATCACATTTTAAAAAATGATACTGAAAACGTGTATCTATAATTACAGAATTGTCACAAGAAGCTTAGAGTTCTGGTGTTTGAGCCCATACTGAGTTCACATTGTGCTTTGGACATTAAGGAGGACAGATGTTTTAGATGGGGGGGACAAACTCATTGCTGAAGCATTAACAGAATAAGCAGTTAAGCTGTTCACTGCTAAGAAGTATATGCAATTCTTTTAAAAAATAAATAAGTCTCGCTACAACAAACTGCAAGCTATTCTGGGAGAAAAGGGTACTCCCCACTCTTGCTGAAGCTCTGTTCCTGCACAGAGATTAAAGATTCATTGGGCAAGAGAGCGAGCTGACTCTCTTGTGTAGGAAGATACTGTAGCTTTCCCCTGGCAGAGGTGAGCTGTGGCTTCCTTGGGTGCCAAAAAGCATTTCTGCATTTTACCAGTCACTGTTCATCATGAAATAAGGACTGTCCCTAGAACAGGCCTGGGACCCATGACTTTCCCTCCCTGCCCTATGTACAGACTGGAACATGACACTGCATTCCTGAAACAATAGGCTTGGAGGAGCAGGCTAAGTACCTCGCTCCAGGTTATCAGGTTCTGAATCCTTTGTGGGTGGAGGGACGCCAGAGAGCACTGACAAGGTGAAAAAGCCTTGGTGATGCATGGGATTTAAGGCATACTTTTGTTGTCACAGTTCACATGGGAGTACTCCAGCGATCTTTTACAGCTCTCCCCTGAGCAGAATCTCATCCCAAGGAGTTTAGCCCTCCACATACACTGTATTGAGACTGCAGGTATGGCTTTGGATTCTCTTCTGGCATCAGGCATGAAAAGATAAATATTGTACTGCTGGAAAGTGTGGCAGCCTCAGTCTCTTTTTTAATGAATGCCTCTATCACCACAAAGCAGTAGGTTCATATAGAGATGATAGTGCCTGGATGGACAAAAAATACCTCGTTGTAATAAATATCTCTGTAACTGCGCATATCTTTACTTCTGTGAGAAATAGAAAATTTGTGAAGACTTGAATTTTGGTATCTGAATCTGCAAAAGGGTAAGTTCTTCTCAAAATGACACAGCTGCAGGCTTGCAGAATAAAATGGTTTTAGTTAAAACCAGGACAAATCTAAAGCTGCAACTACCAAGAAGAAATGAGACAGCAAAACTTTGAAGCTGCAATGCTTCAATGAACATCTGACACCGTATTAGCCACTACAGCTTTCTAACCCAAGGAACATTTTGGAATATGAGTGCATTTGCTAAGAGAGGACAGTCTCAGGGCAACAGGACCTCTTTTGCAACTCTCTTGGTTCTTTATTTAAGCATTATCCATTTGGTGGACACTCAGCTCTATATAGGTCAGTCAGTGCATGCTAAGCATTGGAATAATTAGGCTCTGAAAAGGATCATTCATATCAGAAAGGGAAACTGCCTTATTTAAATATGGTCAGAAATAATTAAGTCAAGTCAGTGATAGGGAAAAGTTCACAGCAGGAATTCATGACAATGATAGGTCATGCTTGTACAGTGAAAGCTATGACACAAAGCTTGTGTCACAGTGAGCTCAATGGAAGGTCACTGTGTATTAGTAAGCACTTGACTGTATGATTTCCTAACAGAAGGTGCAGAACATGTCTGAACACTTTTTAAAATAGTGAGAATTCCTTTTTCACATTGCAGAGCCTTGGCTCTTCCTGGAGGTGGGAGGGAACATGCAGTGCAAAGCTGTTCCGGTACTTTACAGAAATACATATCGATAGGGATGTATTTCTAATCTGTAACTACTCTCCAGCTCTGCTTTCATTAACAGTCTGTCAGGCTTCTCCTATAAATCTCTATTTTCATGCTTTATAGCTCAGCCATAAAAATTCACTGCAGTGTAACATTTGGCAAGAAGTCTCAGCCTAAGCACAGGTCTCACCTTCACATTTAAACCAAAAATTAAAACACCACCTTAAAAAAAGAGAAAGAAAAGAAAGACCGCAAATATATTAAAGTGCTGCACTGAATTCAGAAAGGAAACCCAGGATTCACACAGAAGTCGAAGTTAGATGTTGAATGTCACATCTAGCACTCAGGTATTGAAATAATTTCCTACAGCGGACCATCTTCCTGTGCAAACAGCGTCTCATTGTGTACACGTGCACTAAGGCTGAAACAGGGACAGGGTTGGGCTCTGCTTCTCCATCTCTGCCTGTGAGAATCTGGCTGATCTTTGCAGCTCGGTTTCCTCACCACTTGCTAAATGCAGGTAGATGCTGGACCACTCATTTTACTAGACCTAATAGTAAAGTAGATCTAGTAGCAGATCTTAGTAATAGACAGATCTACTATCAAGTTCACTGGTATGTTAAAGGTTTTCCCAAGCTTGGGAAAGTGTAGCAGAGAAATGGCTATAACTTGCATTGACCAATAATATTCCCCCAGAATAATCTGCCATGAAGTGTCATTTCTGGGTGCTTCTCTTGTCCATGCCTGTGCTGAAACCTGCAGGGAAAGGAAGAGGTGGTGGCTATGCCAGCACCATATCCACCAAGGACCCCACCACACGAGTCTTCCCAGATGGATAGGGTCTATTTCTTTTGCAGTGCCTGGCTGGTATGAGGGGATGGAAGAGGACAGACTTCCTTCATCTTCTTATTTATTCTAACTTCTACTGCAAACACATACACTCCAGTGTTCCTGCATGCAATACAATACAGGCGGGAAGAGCACTCTGGCGATCCTGGGGGGAGGTGTGTCTAAGTGGAAATCTCATTTTCGCTTTTCTTTCATCTCTAAAACAATCCTCCACCTCAGTATCCTTAGGCACTTCCTAATGACACATCACTAATTAAACGGAGATATCATGGCCAAAACCCATGAAAAAATGACAACATAACAACCAGGCTGGTCATACTGTCATTGTAAGGAAAAATAAAGGGCTGAGAGCAGAGTCTTTGGGGATCAGTGGTTTACTGGACATAGACTGAGCAAAATTTCTTAAGCTATAATCTATGCAACCCTTCAGGCTTTGTGCCTCAGCTTTCCTGCAGGACATGTTTGCCATATGTTTCACTCCATCACATCCATGGTTTTTCAGATAAGGCCTCCATACTTGTGCAGTGTGACCTGCAGGGTGGAACTGAGCCTACAGAGACTAAGACTCCAGTTGGTACTTGAATGAATGTTTGGAGGGAGGCAGGGAGGATTTGTTACTTAATTTACATTATGGCTTACATACTAGGTTTTTAAATAAACTAAATCTTTCAAATAGACCTCATTAATTGTAATTAAAATGTGCGTAGCGCAGCAAGATTTTAAAGAAATGTACCTAGAGCTATCCAAGTAATCTTTCACATTACAACTAAAGATTTGTACCTCTACCTCCAGTAAAAAGAGATGCTACTGACACTTAAAAATTTATTGGAGGAGCAGCTACTTTTGCTGCAAATATAGAGTGATTATGTCACAAAACTTTACATTTAAATAGGTAACACATATGTGACTACACCAGTGTCAGGGATTATAGCAGTGGCCACTATTATAATTTTTTGTTAGGGTGGTTATCTTCAGTATCAGTCCACAACACATAATGAAAGGCATCAGAGGCCTTCCTGCATCATGAGCATATTCTAAAGAATGAAAGCATAACTGTATTTTCAATGGCTGGAATTATTATTAGGTCATCCAAATGAGGAAATGATAGATGCTTCCAGAGAATGTAGCACTGCTTACTGATGCAAAAGAGGTACCTGGAAAAAATAATTCTCAGTGACCATTTAAGAGCAGGCCTTCCTTTTGATGTGTAAATGCAGCTCAAATTTGCATTAATTAGAATTATTCTTGTGGTATGAAAAAAAACTTGTCTAGGAATCTATCCCGCTATATTATTGTGTAATAATAAATAAAATAATCACAACATTTAAAGGGAGACTGTTGCCACAATTAAACCATTGGATTTTGTCTATTTATACAATTTTCAAGAATTGTTTCTCTCTTTTTTTCAGACCTCATTAACACAGGAAATACATCTGTCTGCTTATGTCTAATTTTCTGCTTGTAGCACAATTTCTGCTATGTTCAGGTACTTCTATCAGTATGTCTCTATGGCTGAATGATAAAGATGTATACTTTTTACTGCATGACTTAGGAGACACAGGACAGAAAGCTTAGCCAAAGAGGGCTTGAGAAAAAAATCTAGTGTTAAGCAACTGTACCCATCTGCTCACCATTAAGGCATGATAACTCCCCCCTGCCTCTCACTGGTGACTCCCTAGAGACCTTATAGGCTACTTTTCAATTAAAAATGACCCCAGTCTACAATGTTTCAGCCACATCCCTCTAATTGTGGGTGCTATGAGGAGGGACAACATAAAATGATTATGTGTGCTGGTTTTGGCTGGGGTAGAGTTAATTTTCTCCATAGTAGCTAGTATGGGGCTGTGTTTTGGATTTGTGCTGGAAACAGTGTTGATAATACAGGGATGTTTTAGGTACTGCTGAGCAGTGCTTACACAGAGTCAAGGCCTTTTCTGCTTCTCACACCAGCCCACCAGCGAGTAGGCTGGGGGTGCACAAGGAGTTGGGAGGGGACACAGGTGGGACAGCTGACCCTAACTGACCAAAGGGATATTCCATACCATATGATGTCATGCTCAGCATATAAAGCTGGGGGAAGAAGAAGGAAGGGGGGGACGTTCGGAGTGATGGCGTTTTGTCTTCCCAAGTAACCGTTACGCGTGATGGAGCCCTGCTTTCCTGGAGATGGCTGAACACCTGCCTGCCAATGGGAAGTAGTGAATGAATTCCTTGTTTTGCTTTGCTTGTGTGTGCGGCTTTTGCTTTCCCTGTTAAACTGTCTTTATCTCAACCCAGAGAAATCCCTGCGGTTTCATTACAGAGTCTTTGTGTGCCATCATGGAGGCATTGAAAGCCACGGTGGATTGAAAAGGAATTTTTCTTGAAAGCTTTTTCTTTTAAAGGCAAGTTACAACAGATATCCCAGGTCCTACATCCAAATTACAAGCACTGACTCCCATGCAAGCTAACCACAGTGGAATTCCTGCAGTGGCAATTGCATTCATAGCACTTAACCAAGATGTGAAATTGATACTGTAAAAAAAATTTGCTGAAGCTTTAGACTGTTGGTTATCCTTGCTTGCTAAGCATATTTTATATTTTTGTTCTCTTTTCTCCATCTGCAACTAGAAGATGAAATGCCAGACAGAGGCAAAAATGTTGCTCTTGCCGTATTTCTGATTCAGATGTAAATCATACAAAAATATCTTCAGATTCTGTTCCAAAGAACTAAATCCAGTTACAAGTTACAGTGTTTTAAGGAAGTTTCCAGCAACCTGAACATTTGAGAGCTTAGTCATTATCTGAAACCCATCCATTATTAATTAGTGCTTTCACCCCTTAGGGTGAAAGTCAGGCAAGTAGAGGTAACCTTATGCAAAGCTCACTTATATGCCACACTGGAACTGAAAATGGTGGTAACTGAAGGGTTATCCAAAGAGGTTAAATTTATCTTTGCCCCTGAACACAGAAGAACGCTTCTAAGCTAAAACACAACTGGTAACACTCCTATGGATCCACAGACTCCAATCACTTGCACAGCCTGAACAAAGTGTTTGTGATTGGTTTTAATGCACATACATAAATTTAGACAAGGATATGAATTCTATTTCCCCACAGTCCCTCATCAGATAGAGAATTACTCTGTTTTGTGCTTTTGTTGTGGAAAGAGGAGAGAGTGGGGGAAGAAGAATTTATATCAGTCATCATAATTAACTGTTCATAAATAAGCGTTATATTTCCATCTCCACATCAGTGTCAAGTGATGGGATTTAAAGACGTCAGATCCAATTAGTCCTGCACTTGGGCCACAACAACCCCAGGCAATGCTACAGGCTTGGGGAAGAGTGGCTGGAAAGCTGCCCAGAGGAAAAGGACCTGGGGGTGTTGGTCAACAGCCGGCTGAATATAAGCCAGCAGTGTGCCCAGGTGGCCAAGAAGGCCAACGGCATCCTGGCCTGTATCAGAAATAGTATGGCCAGCAGGAGCAGGGAGGTGATTGTCCCTTTGTACTCGGCACTGGTGAGGCCGCACCTCGAATCCTGTGTTCCATTTTGGGCCCCTCACTACAAGAAGGACATGGAGGTGTTGGAGTGTGTCCAGAGAAGGGCAACGAAGCTGGTGAAGGGCCTGGAGCACAAGTCTTATGAGGAGCGGCTGAGGGAACTGGGACTGTTTAGTCTGGAGAAGAGGAGGCTGAGGGGAGACCTCATCGCGCTCTACAACTACCTGAAAGGAGGTTGTAGCGAGGTGGGTGTTGGTCTCTTCTGCCAAGTAACTAGCGATAGGACGAGAGGAAATGGCCTCAAGTTGCGCCAAGGGAGGTTTAGATTGGACATTAGGAGAAATTTCTTTACTGAAAGAATGGTCAAGCCTTGGAACAGGCTGCCCAGGGAAGTGGTTGAGTCACCATCCCTGGAGGTATTTAAAAGACGTGTAGATGAGGCGCTTAGGGACATGGTGTAGTGGGTATGGTGGTGTTGGGTTGATGGTTGGACTCGATGATCTTAGAGGTCTTTTCCAACCTTAATGATTCTATGATTCTATAAAAGAGGTATTGAAAATGAAGCTTTATTCCAAAAGGCATGATATAGGGGGAAAAAATGAAAAGTAGTTTGGCAATTGCTTGAAAAAAATCCATATTTCTTTCCTGCCACATTATGTTCTGTCTGGCAACATAACATAACATATTTAGCAACATGTAGGCAATGCAACGGCAGGCCACAAAGTACCATGCTATTCTTTCAGTTATGCATATTTACTTAAATATATATACAGAGAGAGAGAGAGAGAGAAATATTTTAAAAGATACATTTGTTTAGCATTTCCCCTTTGTAGTGGTTTAACCTGGCAGGCAGCCAAACACCACACTTCTCATACTAAATCCAAAACACAGCACTAGGAAGAAATTTAACTCTATCCCAGCCGAAACCAGGACACCCTTCAAAGAAAGCAGGATAAACAACACTTTTTTTTAATCCAGTAGAGCTGATTTGCAAACTAACTGCTGCAACAAAAAAGGGTCCGGTCCCAGCCTTCTTGTTAAAACCTATTAAAGAGGCAGGTGCTAACTGGGCTGTTGAAGCTGCTGAGTGCATGACAATCAGCGAGTAACAGCATCTCCCTTTTTTTTTCTACCTTTGTTTTATTTTTCATTATGCTACTATCTCATAATCACAACTCCTAATCTTCAAAACTGACAAATGTTGCTTGAGAATTTAATCAATGAACAAGTCTATGACACTCCTGTGCCAGGCAGCTGTTCCTGTGTCTGGGTTTTAGTGTCATGGCCACATCAACAGATTTAAAGTGCTGGCAGAGTGCCAGTTTCACATTTCAGCCTTCGCTGTTATGTCTTTAGATATGGGTGGTGTAGGAGAGAAAGATGCTTTGGAAAAAAAGTAAGAGATAACATATTCATCAATGTTATATCCAAGCAAGCTATAGAGAACCTCTGTTGAGGGCCTTTCTCCTCCTGCTCAAAATGGGTCATTTTATGCGGTTGCTTTTCTAGATTTTAATATCTCAGGCTGCAATCCTGCAAACACTCATGCATGTGATTAACTCTGACTAACCACATGCTGAAGTGCTTGCAGGATGGGGGTTTTAATTTGTTGTGACAATGTCATGGGGAAGGGAGCTAAGTGGCAATATGTGAGGAGAGCTGTATAACTGAGGCCATCAAGAACAGGCTGTGTTAACCCCGTACTGGCCAAGACTTTGCTAATGACTGCTGCATCTCCCCAGACCAGTAGTTCATGTTATACTGTGTTTTGTTTCTGGAGATGCCAGAGTCACTATCAAGAAGCTCAAAGGAAAGTACAAGGAAGCACATAATTATGTAAATTTTTGTTTTGAAGAACTTTTTTCCCAATGTCTTTCTATTACCAGTTGACTTGGGGTTTACCCTTGGGAGTGTAATGGCTTTGCTCACCTGTCCAGGATGGCAGGACAGATATACATCAAGTGTTTTGCATTCCTGAGAATTGACATGCACATAGTGAAGAGTGTACCTCCTGCATTTATGCAGCACAGTGACATGGCCTCTTTCTCTGTCCATGATCCCCTGTACCAGATGCAGCTGGTCTGAAGATTAGGGTGTTTCCCTAATTGTTTGCATCTAGGACAGAGAGCAGGAGAGAATTCACAGTGCTGAGTTGTGTCCAATACTCAAAGGAGCTCTGCTTTGAGGCATTTTCTCTAGCTGCAGTTTAGTGCCAAAACAACATGTAACTTGCCACAGGACTAACCCCTACCATGTGATGACAAGAGGTACCACATGCAAAATGGAGCAGGCATACACAGATCCCAACCAGGGAAAGATGACCATACTGTCTCATGTGCTAGAAAAGACAAGACCTGGTACTTGGCTACCTGATTCAGTTTCAGTCATACTCAGTTCACAAAATAATGCTTTTCCTGAAGTTCTGCAGTCTTTTTTTTTCCTATGAGATGATGTTATTACTGTTTGGCAAAGGTTGTGCTTACTGGATACACTGCACTGCCATCTATCCCTTTTGTCTCAAGTGAAAGTTCAGAATTGCTCTCATCATCTTAAACATTGCAGGACAGAATAATTTTTCATTTTAATCACAATGTAGTAAACCTTGGCAGACAAAATAATAAGCAGAACTTGTAAGAAAATATTGAAATGTCAATAGGAAATAGAGAGAGGGTGGGCTACAAGCATTTCTTCCCAACCTGCACTAGGACAAGGGACTGTAAAGATCAGCTTGCTGTTGTAATTTAATCAGAGCAATTTAATAAGAGCAAAGAATACAACTTTTAGAAATATGAATAAAATTATTTTGTCTAATAGAAATTGGACAACATAATGCAAACTCTTATAATTTTAGCAAGTGGCTGAGCCTCTTATATAACTTCCTGCTTCACTAGACTGCGGGTGCCTGAGAAGATTCTGTCATCATAATGTATTATCAAGTGCCTTACCTCCAGTTTTCAGTTCTGTGAACAATTCACCAACAGCTAGAAATCAAAACTTCCTATGAAATGATTGATTCACTCCAGAGGTGTCCATCACAAATACATAGGTAAAGCCATAAGGGATTGCCAGGTGTCAAACTGTAAACCCTTGAGAATCAAGTGATAACTTTATTGTAGTTATAATTCTGTACGGAAGATATAGGGTTTTATAAAGCAAGTTCTATAAGCAATGGAACGGATGAAAAGTGGTTTCCCATGGGTTCCTGTAATGTGGTTAGATTCTTCCCAAGAAAGTGCAAGCTCTGACTGATGCTTTTCCTGCTTTCAAAATGTCTGTCTCTCATGTAGATTCTCAGATATCAAAAATGGGAAATGATAACACTGCAGCATTTCCGCCAGTAGGAGCACAGAAGCATCTCTCACCATATACTTGAGCCACTACTTCATGAGAGATGGAGGACTTTAATATCTCTAAGCACTCTACATCACTATTAAACAGAAGATATTGGCCAAAATATTCAAATTGTTGGTAGAAGCGTACAGGCTCTGATTACATAAGCTCCGCTTCTTTTGGAATTCAGGCTAGAAAACTATATAACGTTAAAAGCTTTGTAATTTTTCCATATGGCCAGATATTTTGAACCTACATCCGTTGATAAGAAACAGAACTTGAGGAAGAAGAAAAAGCTTCCAAGAAATATTTAAATTGCAGCTTAAGAGATTCAAAATAATTCAAGGCACCACCTCACAACCTACTGTTTTGCAATGAGCACCAAAGACATAAGCCCCCTGTGATCTAAACTAATGCATAGTATGTCTACATATGGGACTCCCAAGCATGCCAGTGCATATTTTGATAAAAAATCAAGGATACAGTTTGGCCTACAGTGTGTCTCAGCATATCTCACTGTGAAGAATGGAAAATTTGAACCTCTATCTGGTGTTTCTTATGTCTGACAGGATTGAAAAGTGTTTAAAATAGCCATGGTCCTTTCAAAGTGTTTTTCCCCCACTAGACATTCAAAAGTTGCCATCATCCAACCAGGTTACTGAGGATTTCCTTAATCTCTTATTTGGTCTATGGCAGAGAGGTCTATTTATTCACAACAGACAAAAGACGCTTTCTTCTGGCCAAATTCAATGCAGTTTGACCAGATGAAGAGCTGTTGTTCTGTTGCAGATTTTGAGTGATTAGAATGGGGCAATGTTTGTACCGGAAGCACACTTTAGCACATTCACACATAAATGCAGAGTCTGTGATGCAAACACATTTTCTGAATTTGATTTCTGAAAATCAAAATATTTTTCTGTTTCCATTCTAAAAGATTTCTGCTTCTAAAATCTTTTTCTTTTTTTTTTTTTAAAGTTTGATTGCAAAACTAGGCTACTTGTCCAAAGACAGGGAGATTCAAAGTCAGGCACCCAACAGACATGGTACATCAAGCAGTCTAGGACCAGGTTACAGGTTCTGAACAAGTTGGAACATTTACCTGATCCAACGCAGCTCAGATACCATGCGGCTGAGAAGAAGCAGAGCTGCATTAGTATAGTGCTACCTGAGCTAATTTACCTAACTCCTCCATGCCAATTAGTTAGGGTGTAGCACTGTGCTGACATAGCAATTCCACATCCAGTTCTGGAGTTAGCTCAGATACCTCTGCCTGTTGCAGAGTTGCAGGGTGTGCACCCTGCAAAATAATTTCTAGAGAATGTGATAGTATTCTGCGCTATCCTATGCTTAAGTTCTAATTCACCAAAGCTCTTAGCATATGCTTAAATACTGATATGAAATTATCTTTTTTTTTCTTTTTTTTTTTCCTGTATCACAGCCTTTTATCCCTCAAATATAGAGATGTGGAAAAGACACAGGGAGATGGAATAGACTATCACAAACCGGATTCATACTCTCCTACATGTTGCTAGCACAAATGGCTTGAATAGCCAGCAATACTTTTCTAATAATAAAGGTAAAAGAAGATGGAAAAAGATGCCATTTCACCTCTTCTTGAAGTTTATAGGGTAACCCTTTTGGCCTTTTTACACATTGTCCTTCCAAAAGGAAGCCCAGTGAATGTTTACACCACCTCTAATCAATTCACTGCCAATATTCCAGGGGGCGTAACTGGTATCAAGAAAAAAAAAAAAAAGAAAAAAAAAAGTATAAAGAAACCCTGCCATGGAACATGGAGTAGCTCTTAACTTCTGATATCAGCTTTGAGGTTTTCTCAGAGTATTGTTGCCTATTTCTTACTCCTGTCACAGTTGTTAATATACAGTCCAGTGGCTCAGAGAGTAAAACCCTTTACTGGAGGTTGGGACATGTAGTCTAAGAGAAACATGTCAAAGTGTGCTGGGAGTACTTTTAAAAGAGAAGGCAAAATGGCATTCTTTATTAAAGTGAAGTAATTATATTGTTAGGACTGGTACACATTTCTCTCTTACTCCCAGAACTAAAGCTGTTTGATGCAGACGTCATGAAGGCAGACAAAGGTTTTGCACGTAACTCCAATAGCAGTGCCAAAAACTCTAGCAGACTTATGGTTTGTATCAAAAGTCTTTTTGGGTAAGTCTTTTGAGTGGGTTTTGTGAAACATGGAAGTTTGCATCCTGAGTTTCACATACGAAAGACTTTCTCCTAAAGATGGTCAGTGTCTGAAGTTAACTGCTCCCCTGTGGAATCTTTCTCCATAGTCATACCTCCAAGGCAATTTTCTTCTTCCCTCCTGGCCTTTCTGAACATAATAATTTTAATTAGATTTTTACTAAGATGCTAGGTATGTCTCCTGTGCACAGATATGTAGACTCAAGCCAGCATTAAACATGCTAACTCAAAAGCAAATAAGGCTGCCTCTACACTGTTAACTTCTGTACACCTTGGGTCATTCCCAGCACTGAGACTTGAAATTAGCTGGCTGAAATAAGCCCATTTCTAGAATTTAAACTCCCTCACTGCCCCAAACACGATGATCACATCCCAGCTGCCTTTTGGGAATGCTCCTCAAACCATGCTAATTCCCTTGCCATGTTCAGGAATTGTTTGGCCCAGAGGTAGCTGGCTCAGGTTAAAGGTGTGCCCAAGTTTAATGATCTAACAGTATAAACAATTGAGTTTCAGTGCCCAGGAATGCTGTCTAGCACTTTTTTAATTTAACTGTATAGATGAGTCCAACAATCTACCAGTGAGAACACAGACCTCTGGACAGGTGCATTTACCCTGACTGTCTAGCAGGGTTGAGCAGTCTGAACTGAGCTCTGTTAATCAAATTGCTCTTTAAAAACACTGTAAGTTTCTGTTGTGTAGATAAGATATGCCCCTGTCTGGTTCCAAGCACTGTACACTTTGAAAGGGAATTGCAAAGACACTGTGGCATGAGTGGTCCCATGACATCCTGCAATCTCTACCCACAGCCTTCTTTAAATGTATAGTACCAACTGCTACACCCTGTTTTACCTAACAGGAAAGACATTAGAAGTCCTTCTGTAGTAGATGACGTTAAGTGTCCTTGATTCCAGATGAGATCAGGCTCTCTGCAGAGGCTTAGCCATTTATGTATTCTGCAATCATACAGGAATGACACGGTGACAGAGCAGTCCTGTGGAGATTGTTAAACACTTCAGATGATAGCTGTACTTTATTACATAGCAGTACACAGTTAACAGCGTGGGCATCTAGCTGAACTATTTAAGAGGCCTTTTTGCAAGAGTGCAATCCAACAATGTTTGTATAAATACTTCACTGATCATCCCAGAGCTTTTTTTGGCCTAAATGTTTGTAGCAAAGATGAATTATTAAGTTATGCAGTCTGTGTCCTGTCACTAATGGCCAGCACTAGACGCTGCAAGAAAGAGGTCCGAGAAACCCCGTTACAGTGAAGGAATAACTTCTCCCATGGGAAATTTCATTCTACTCTCAGGCAATTATCAATTGGCTTGCATTCTAAAGCAACAATCTTTATATCTCCCTTGAAAAACTTACCATCTTTTATGTTATTGTGGGTGATTATGTTTGTACAAGTGCTGAGTGGCTTTTGAATTCTTTCCAAGTCTTGGCCTCACTGCATCTTTTGGCAAATAGTTTCCCAGGCTGAATATCTTTTCCCTTTTTAATGTATGCTGCAATTTCAGTATCATTGGATTCTCTCCCCATGACATGTTCTTTGATTAGGAAATAGGACCACACAGTTTACTTTCACTCAACTATTCCTATCTCTACCATCTCCCTCTTATTGTTTTCTTGCCTAAGCGTTGCTGACATTTTCCAAAATCTATAAGGAAACTATTTCAATAATACATACTTGATAGGATATGTCACATACTCCCTGCAGCTCTGCATCAAGAAGATTTGAAAATAATCACCATCTGTGTGGATGTCTCTAAATTTGTAATAATTTAGAAAGTGCTTGGGGTTTTGATCCGGGGTTTTGATCCAGGGTTTTGGGTTTTTATTTTTTATATATACTGGGAAATCTTGCATTGGAGTTAAAAGAGATCTCTTGTTGAGAGGAATCTTATTTATGTTGTCTGTCCAACAATAATTGGAAGAAATAATAATAATAATGAACGGTCAACAGTAATGAAAAAAGAAATTAGCAAAGATCAGTCATGAGACAACAGAATGTGTTACCTCTGTCCACATGTGTACTTAATGCAATGCCTATCTTCATGCTCTGAATGTCAATCTGAAGTGAAAAGGAAACGAAATCCTTTTCAAACAAATTACAATTATACGCCCTGCCTGAGAACAAAAAGAAACCAGGATGCTAGCCCTGCTTTTTTCCTTTTCTTCTCTGCAGGCTTGGTGACAGCAGGCAGAGGCTGCAGGTCCTGCTTGGATATAAACCTTGAAGGATTTGCTGACACAAAGAAATAACCTCAAACAGCTCTTCCACAAGAGGTATTTTGCACTGTTCTATTCTTACAAGTGCCTCTTTGAATGGCTATTTTGGACTATTTCTCCAGGTAGAGAAGCTTCTAAATGCCAATTTATTTCCTTTCATCTATCGACCTTAAAAGTATAACAGTATAAGAATCCATGAAATGCAATCACAAATATCTGCTGTCCAGAGAGTATATTACCAGGGAACGTAGCATGATATGCTAAGATTTATCTTATGGATCTAAACCTGGTCCCTGAGGAGTCAGCTTTAGATCCCTTTCATAGCATAGCATAGCTCCTTTCTCTACAAAGAAGCATCAACAGGCCAGTTCTTAGAATAAGGCATTTATGAGGATGAGCAAGAGGATCAGAATCTGGTCTTCAGTGAACAATGTTTATAAAGAGCTGGAAAAATGTACATGGCTCCTGGGCAGGGAGCAATACCAAAAGAGAGGAGGCCTCTGGCAGGTATAGCCTCTCAAGAACATCTTGTAGTGACACCCCTATTTAGGCCCTATGGCTATAGGTATTAATCTATTCCTCTATAACTGTCTGAAGAGGCATAGCTCATACTGAAAAAAGTATGCCTCAAACAATGAAGAATGATATCTTCCAGGAGAAAATCCTATGTATTCAGAACAAAGCAGGAGAGATGATGACATGGGAAAGATAAATGCAGTGCCCTAATGTTGCTGATGAGGGGGAACAAACATTCCTTTAAATTCTGACAAGAAGAGACTTGTGTGAAAGTTTATATCAGCATAAGTGAATACAGCCATATAGAGAACTCAAAGATTTAATATATATATAATGGTTTATATTCTACCGTCAGGAACAAATCCGCATTTAAAATATCTAGAGCTCTCCTTACCAGGAGTCTCTTCAGCCTTTTTTTTTTTTTCAGAGACATGTATTTACAGATTTCAAACTTTCCACAGGTAAGAAAACTTTCTGTCATGTTTTGTTTGTGTTTTTGCAGGCAGAAAGTACAGGAAACTCCAAACCACCAGTGAAAGTTTAATGGTGACAAGTACATCAAAATGGAAGGGACAAGATGATTGCACAGAAGAAAATTGTAATTTTCTTTATTTAAAATGGTTTGGGTGATTTTTATTGTTTAAGCAGAGGTGAGGTGTTGATTTGAAAACTAAAGTAGTGGGAGGTTTAATGATACAGAGAGATTATATAATTCATCACACCAGCATGGCTGTTTTAAAATAGATATTTACGTATCTAGATTGATGGCTACAGATTTTCCACTGCTTCACCTATTTCACCGTGCAATGTTTTGGCATGCAGGATATGCATGGCTCTGAGGTCAAATAGAATCAACGTACATATATGCATAGGGATTAGTGTGCTTTCATTCCAGATTATTACATATTTCATAAAAGTTTTCTGGACTTCATAGTAATACAAAAGTCACAACACCTTCTGTCCTCCTCCATGTTGTGTGTTAGATCATTAGATCATGAAAAGCACAAAGCCAGTGTCATTTTCCTTACAGGCTTCACACACACTGTCCTATTGAAAAGGTACAAAATTCATTAAATTAAGTCCTTAACTCCAGGATTCAAGAGGGTCTTCATGAGGGTCTTTTTTCATTCTTTATAGATAAGTACTTTAAACAAATCTCATTAGACAGGCATTTGAAGGTGAAACTGAGGGATGTTCTGGAGTATGCTTAGACTACAAGCACTGCTATGACCGCAGCTCTAATAGGCACACTTAGCCTGATTAGGTACTGCCAGCAGTATGGAGCTCAAACAGACTAATCACTGGAATTGACCCAACACTCAACTGAGTCTTGCAACCCATGCTGGGCTCTGTGCTACTGATATCCACATCTGGAAGTTTACACTACTTTGAGTACATCTACAAGAGAGGCCACACCACAACAACAACAGCTTTACAGACTAATTCCCAAATTGTTAATGCTACCAACATTTTCTGTAGGCTACTAGGTACCATTATCATCAAAATTCATGTAGAAAACAAGTGCAGTGCTACAGACCACTTAGCATAGCCTACAAAACTCCTGTGAGACACAGGAACCACTGATAGAAATGCAGTCTTTGACTTTATTGATGTTACAGGTGGGTGGGAGGGGAAGAGGAATTGCACAGATGTGGAAGACTGCATGCTGCACCAAGTACTACTGAAGGAACTTTGACCTTGTCAGCCAAAGGGTGTACCTGCATCTGGATCAATGAAAACAAATTGACCATGTTAGTAACTTGTAGTATTTCTATACAAATTACTATATTTGTGTTTGCTTTCAATCATGCTTCCCTGTCTTTGTCAATAATTCATTTTAGACAGAAAGGCAGGGAAGTCCTTATCAAAGAGGTAGCAAAATGTAAAGGGTGAAATATATAAATAGAAGCATCTCTGGCCTACAGAAATCACCACAAATCAGTGATAGTTTCAGGATTCTTGATGTATTGGCCTTTAAAACTGTGAAGAGGAGAAAATGGGTCATCCTTTTCACATTGTTCTACAGAGTAAAATCTGGTGAAACAACGTGAGCTTGTAAGTTTCAGTTGATAATTTCTGCCCTTTTCACGAACTATCAAATAAGTCGGATGAGAAATGCAGTGCTAAGGGTATAAGAGAATAAGGGGAAAAATACTGAAAGATATTTTTAGACAGTTCAATACAACGAGAAAAAAGTCATGGAGTACTGTTGAACAGAAGTTAAAGAAAATGTGTCCATTCCCATAGGGTGCTTGAAATATATAGCAGAGAGACCATATGTGTATTATGAATAAATCACATATGGATTGAAGTGTTTCTTACAAAAGGAATTTTTCAAAGCTAATTGTCAAATGTCAATTTAAAAATAGAACACACAACATTAAATAAACAACTTAATTGCCCGACTCTTCATGTAGAGCAGATAATTTATACTTCAGGCATATGAAACACAGAAATTTATTACCTCAGATTTGTTATATAGCTTTAACAACAGAAAGAAGAAATCTGAAGAATAGACTAGGGACTGCTAATCCATTCTGAAATTATCTGAAATTAGAGGCCTGTGCTATTCCAGAATTTAAAAATAGAGAAATTGACCTTTTTTTTTTTTTTTTTGGCGCTTCCTGCATTCTGGGAAGTGATCAGAAGTCAGCTCGATCAGCAGTGTCATACAGAGCAGCTCCAAGGCTGCTCTTTGTGGTCTGTTCCCACAGCATCCAACAGACTGGAAGTGGCAGTACAGAACTGGAGCATAACAGCCCCCAGTCTAGATTACAGCATCTTGTGGCTACCTGCAAGATGCTTCCTTTGCTAGCAGCTGGTAGTTGACTTGGCTTAGAGTTGCCCCAGCTGTTCTACGGCTTCTATACAATAACCTTATCGGGGTTTTTCCACCGAGGCTTTGCCTACTGTTTTATGTTATAAAGAGACTGACATCCCAGTGTAGCACTAGGAAGATCAAGGATCTGATGGGTGCCAGGCCTGGTTTCATTCCAAATAAGCAGTGTCCAGACTGTGTTGTTTAAATAAAAGAGTGCATGAACTCCTGCATTAGATATTCACATTGCATTAGCCCAGAGCACAGCAATAAGATGTTCAATTACTTTTGGGGAGAACAAAAAGTGTATTAGTATATTTATCATTATACTTTAAAATAAGATTGAATACTCATTAAACATGCATAAAAGAATGTAAATGAAATTAAATCCTCACAGGCAATTTTCAAACACAGGACCTCACCACTTCAACCAAAACCTTTTCCATGGTGTTCTGTTGAGATTAAATGTACATGTAAATTGGTGTTTTCCCACTGCCTCTGAAAAAAAGCAATTACATTTTCAGAGTAGTTAGTATTTACTTCTTCTTTTGCCCCTACTACCACCTTTTCATCCCTACAAATCACGAGATGTAAGTAAGTAGGCTACATTCTTTTTCTAGTCCAGCTATGTACAGTCTTTGCTAACAGCTTCCTTCCAGTACCAGTTCCTGAAAACATCAGATATTTAATAAAATTAGTATTTTTTTTCCCTTGGTGATTTATAATCAATTCAGAATAGCATGGGTTGATTTAAAGAATCTTGTTGTTTTGTGTGTACTCATCTATGAGTGCCTGTGTTAAGGGGAACAAATTAATCGTGATATTTAAAATTATTTGTTTTAGAAGCTAAATCTGTCCTGAGACTAACACCATGTATCTACAAAATAAAACAGGCTGTTTGTCTTATTTGTCAAATCTATGTTATTATTTATTATGTATATAGCTCCATTGATAGATAGGATGCTTAAAAAACAAATACAGATGAGTTCAGTTTTCTTTTGATTTGAGCCATCACAGCAGTCTTGGAATCTTGCATAACAAGTGCACCAGGCATAGGTTCAACCCCCAACCTTCCCAAAAGCAGGAACCTTTCTTACTAAATCTCCCTCACTATGCTAAATTCACATTGAAACTCTACAGTTTATACCTAGTAAGAGTACTGTACTCTCTATATATGCTGTGTCCTTCACTAGGAGTTTGGCTGGAGAAAGACTGACTAAAATCTGAGAAATATTTCACAATTTGGACTAATGTCAGTAAAGAATATTGAAGGAGTAATCCTAGCCCTGTTCTTTAAATGTTTTCCCCATTTCTATGGCCTGAGCACTGAAATAATCATAGTATCAAGTATGACCGATAGAAAATTATGTTCCTTTCACTTAGTTTGCAGCACTTATGTCAGAACAGGGGTTGGTTTACCCTCTATAAAATAAGAAAACATAAATGGCCTCCCATTTGATAACATATAATATTCATTTAGATTGCAACTATGGCTACAGAAAGATGCAGGAGAAGACAGTGGTAAATGGGTCAGGGAAGGTGGAAAAGTACTGTATTGGTGTTGCTGCTGGAAAGAATTACTTCAGTGTGACACTTCATTATTCATGCTGATGTCAGTTTGGCACAGGGGAACTGTCAAATGTGTAAATCTGCTCTAAAAAGCCGAGGTAAAACATGAGGTGGCTTACATTTTCCTAATGAATAACTGTGCTTCAGTAGAAAACAAAAAAAAAATAATCAAGTTTTTAGGAAGAAAATAATCAATGTATTTGCAGCATTACTGTTGGAGAATGTTACTTTATACAGCATGGTAATTCCAAAAGATTCAGACTGTTAAATAACATGCATATACTGGACAGAACATCAAAACCATCTGTATCTTCACAGACAATATGATATTACAGTAGATTTGACCTTGGAAATATAGCACTTAACATCCTTGGTTTGCGAGTACAATGCTTTTTATAAAACTCACAGCAATGCTTATTAAAAGGCATTGAAATTCCTGATTTTATTATTTCTAAGTACCAAGTAAAATAAAAATTAAGCCTTGCTCTATAGCAAGAGGCTTAAAAGTCAGTAGCAAGCAGACAAATGAAATTAATATTCTGATCATACAGTGAATGTGACTGTTCATTTCAAGCTTGGATCACTAAAAAGCAAAAATGAGACGCAAATTGCTTCAAAAAGTCCAATCAGAAAAAAGGTCCAAAGAAGAAGTCTGAAGGTGACAACTCAAACAGATCAAAGTGTTAAAATACTGAGTACTGAAGTGTTTAACCCTTAGTTGTTTACCACAAGTGGGTTCCACAGTCCCGGGGTGAGCGTGAAGACAAGGCACCTCCAAAAAACTCTGTATCGCGAATGAGTGGTTTAGAGGCCGCTTAAAGAATCACCATCAAAGGTATTAGCAGAAAGAGATTTTAATAGAAATTTATAAAAGTGCGACTTAGCAGAGTTCAATGGCAAGGTTCACTCTATCACTTAGAATCATAGAATCATAGAATCATACAGGTTGGAAAAGACCTCTAAGATCATCGTGTCCAACCGTCAACCCAACACACCATGCCCACTACACCATGTCCCTAAGGGCCTCATCTACACGTCTTTTAAATACCTCCAGGGATGGTGACTCCACCACTTCCCTGGGCAGCCTTTTCCAAGGCCTGACCACTCTTTCAGTAAAGAAATTTCTCCTAATGTCCAATCTAAACCTCCCCTGGCGCAACTTGAGGCCATTTCCTCTCGTCCTATCGCTAGTTACTTGGCAGAAGAGACCAACACCCACCTCGCTACAACCTCCTTTCAGGTAGTTGTAGAGCGCGATGAGGTCTCCCCTCAGCCTCCTCTTCTCCAGACTAAACAACCCCAGTTCCCTCAGCCGCTCCTCATAAGACTTGTGCTCCAGGCCCTTCACCAGCTTCGTTGCCCTCCTCTGGACACGCTCCAGCACCTCCATGTCCTTCTTGTAGTGAGGGGCCCAAAACGGAACACAGTATTCGAGGTGCGGCCTCACCAGTGCCGAGTACAGGGGCACGATCACCTCCCTAGTCCTGCTGGCCACACTATTTCTGATACAGGCCAGGATGCCATTGGCCTTCTTGGCCACCTGGGCACACTGCCGGCTCATGTTCAGCCGGCTGTCAATCAGCACCCCCAGGTCCTTTTCCTCCGGGCAGCTTTCCAGCCACTCTTCCCCAAGCCTGTAGCGTTGCCTGGGGTTGTTGTGGCCGAAGTGCAGGACCCGGCACTTGGCCTTGTTGAACCTCATACACTTGGCCTCGGCCCATCGATCCAGCCTGTCCAGGTCCCTCTGCAGAGCCTTCCTACCCTCGAGCAGATCAACACTCCCGCCCAACTTGGTGTCATCTGCAAACTTACTGAGGGAGCACTCGATCCCCTCGTCCAGATCGTTGATAAAGATATTGAACAAGACCAGCCCCAGTACTGAGCCCTGGGGAACACCGCTCGTGACCGGCCGCCAACTGGATTTAACTCCGTTGACCACAACTCTCTGGGCTCGGCCATCCAGCCAGTTTTTTACCCAGCGAAGAGTACACCTGTCTAGGCCGTGAGCCACCAGCTTCTCTAGGAGAATGCTGTGGGAGGCAGTGTCAAAGGCTTTACTGAAGTCCAAGTAGACCACATCCACAGCCTTTCCCTCATCCACGAGGCGGGTCACCTGGTCATAGAAGGAGATCAGGTTGGTCAAGCAGGACCTGCCTTCCATGAACCCGTGCTGGCTGGGCCTGATCCCCTGCTTGTCCCAGACATGGCTCGTGAGCACCCTCAAAACGAACCGCTCCATGATCTTCCCCGGCACCGAGGTCAGGCTGACCGGCCTGTAGTTCCCCGGATCCTCCTTCCGGTCCTTCTTATAGATCGGCGTCACATTGGCGAGCCTCCAGTCGTCCGGGACCTCCCCAGTTAACCAGGACTGCTGGTAAATGATGGAGAGCGGCTCGGCAAGCTCCTCCGCCAGCTCCCTCAGTACCCTCGGGTGGATCCCATCCGGCCCCATAGACTTGTGAACGTCCAGGTGGCATAGCAGGTCATTAACTTCATCCTCTTGAATTATGGGGGGTTTATCCTGCTCGTCGTCCTTGTCTTCCAGCTCAGGGGGCTGAGTACCCTGAGGATAACCACTCTGACTATTAAAGACTGAGGCAAAGAAGGCGTTGAGTACCTCAGCCTTTTCCTCGTCCTTGGTGGCAACGTTCCCCCCCGCATCCAATAGAGGATGGAGATTCTCCTTGGCTCTCCTTTTGTCATTAACATACTTATAAAAGCATTTTTTGTTGTCTCTCACGACAGTGGCCAGGTTGAGTTCTAGCCGGGCTTTTGCCTTTCTAATTTCCTCTCTGCACGACCTAACACGATCCCTGTACTCTTCTTGAGTTGCCTGCCCCTTCTTCCACAAGTGATAAACTCTCCTTTTTTCCCTGAGTCCCAGCCAGAGCTCCCTGTTCAGCCAGGCCGGTCGTCTTCCCCGCCCGTTCTTCTTGCGGCACATGGGGACAGCCCGCTCCTGCGCCTTTAAGACTTCCTTCTTGAAGAACGTCCAGCCTTTCTGGACCCCTTTGCCCTTCAGGACTGTCTCCCAAGGGACCCTCTCGACCAGTGTCCTGAGCAGGCCAAAGTCCGCCCGCCGGAAGTCCATGGTAGTGGTTTTGCTGGCCCCCCTCCTTACTTCACCAAGTATCGAGAATTCTACCATTTCATGGTTGCTGAGCCCAAGCCGGCCTCTGACCACCACATCTCCCACCAGCCCTTCTCTGTTCGTGAACAGCAGGTCAAGCGAGGCATCTCCCCTGGTGGGCTCGCTTACCAGCTGCGTCAGGAAGTTATCCTCCACACACTCCAGGAACCTCCTCGACTGTTTCCTCTCTGCCGTGTGGTATTTCCAGCAGACGTCCGGAAAGTTGAAGTCCCCCACGAGAACAAGGGCTAGCGACTGTGAGACTTCTGCCAGCCTCTGGTAGAATATTTCATCTGCCTCCTCGTCCTGGCTAGGTGGTCTATAACAGACTCCCAGCAGGATATCTGCCTTGTTGGCCTTCCCCCTCATCCTTACCCACAAGCATTCGACCTCGTCATCACTACCATCAAGCTCTAGACAGTCGAAGCACTCCCTAACATACAGGGCTACCCCACCGCCTCTCCTTCCTCGCCTGTCCCTTCTGAAGAGCTTATAGCCATCCATTGCAGCACTCCAATCGTGAGACTCATCCCACCACGTTTCCGTGATGGCGACTAAGTCATAGCTACCCCGCTGCACAATGGCTTCCAGCTCCTCCTGTTTGCCGCCCATGCTGCGTGCATTGGTGTAGATGCACTTGAGCTGGGCTGCCGATTTCTCCCCCGACAATGGCGTGCGGTCCCTAGGCTCTTCTCTAGAGAGCCTGGTTTTATCCCCTTCCCCCTTCGAATCTAGTTTAAAGCCCTCTCGATGAGCCCGGCCAACTCACACGCGAGAATCCTTTTCCCCCTGTGAGACAGCTGAACTCCGTCCGTCGCCAGCAGGCCCGGTGCCGTGTAAACCTCCCCGTGGTCAAAGAAGCCAAAATTCTGCCGATGGCACCAGCCCCTGAGCCACGTGTTGATCCGATGAGTTTTCCTGTTCCTTTCAGTGTTCCGCCCTGCCACTAAAGGGATCGAGGAAAACACTACCTGTGCTCCCGATCCTCCCACCAGTTGCCCCAGCGCCATGAAGTCCCTTTTGATCCCTTCGGGACTTCTCTCTGCAACCTCCTCACTGCCAGCCTGTATAACCAGTAGCGGGTAGTAATCGGAGGCCTGCACGAGACTAGGGAGCTTCCTAGTAATGTCCTTCACCCGGGCCCCAGGGAGGCAGCAGACTTACTACATGGATGAAGCATACAAAGGAAAATCGAGTTAGAATTGAGCTAGAATGATTTATACAGAGACCAAGGACAAAAAAGGGTAAGGGAGACCCTCCCATTGAGTCACGAGGTTCAGAGAAGACCCCCTTGCTTCCTAAACTCCTGATGGAGCTTAGGTGCGGCTAGGTCCAATCTTAGTCTCAGACTTGGACAATGGTTTATGTCTAGTACAAAAAGGTAAGGAGACCCTCTCATTGAGTCACTGTCCTGGTTTTGGCTGGGATGGAGTTGATTTTCTTCCTATTAACTGGTATAGTGCTGTGTTTTGGATGTAGTGTGAGAATAATGTTGATGACACTCTGATGTTTTGGTTGTTGCTAGGTATTGTTTATGCTAGTCAAGGACTTTTCATCTTCCCATGCCCTGCCAGATGTGCAGGGGGCTGGGAGGGAGTGTGGCCAGGACGGCTGGCCCAGCTGGCCAATGGGCTATTCCATACCATATGACGTCATGCTCAGCATATAAGGCTGGGTGAAGAAGAAGGAGGGGGGGCGTTCGGAGTGATGGCGTGTGTCTTCCCAAGTAACCGTTACGCGTGATGGAGCCCTGCTTTCCTGGCGATGGCTGAACACCTGCCTGCCAATGGGAAGTGGTGAATGAATTCCTTGTTTTGCTTTGCTTGCGTGCGCGGCTTTTGCTTTCCCTATTAAACTGTCTTTATCTCAACCCACGAGTTTTTCTCACTCTTACCCTTCCGATTCTCTCCCCGTCCCGCTGGGGGTGGGGGGAGTGAGTGAACGGCTGCGTGGTATTTGGCTGCTGCCAGGTTAAACCATGACAGTCCTTTTTGGCGCCCAACGTGGGGCTCGAAGGGTTCGAGATAACGACAGGTTTGATTGGAATGTGCTAGATTGAATTTATAGCTGTTACTGCTGTTTAGCTATTAATTCGCAGGCTCTTGTGCTTGCCATGGGGCTTGCTTGCCTTAATGTGTATTAGAGTCTTGTGCTCGTTAGTGGCTGCTTTTTTGCTCTCGCTGCTTGCTGTACTGCTGCACTGCTTATCGTCTTACTGTGCTGTGCCTGGGAACGTTCTGATAACAGCAATGGGGATACGCCTGGGCTGGCAGACGGCCAGGGCATCGCTGCTGCTTCTGTGCTGCTGTGCTGGACAGGCTGGAACTGCAGCGTGAACTCGAATTGAAGGGACTGTGACCTGTGGCTGAGTCCATGCGGGACAGGACACCCCGAGGCGTCTGTGACTGTGGATAAGCCCATGCCCAAGCAGGTACATCTTGAAGCGTCTGTGGCCGTGATTATGTCCGTGCCGCAGCAGGTATACCTCTGAAGGGATTGTGGCCTAAGGATAAGTCCACGCTGGAGAAGGTACACCTCGAAGCATCTGTGGCTGTGGATAAGTCCATGCTGCAGCAGGTACACCTTGAAGCATCAGTGGCTGTGCATGAGGTCATGCTGGAGCACCTCAAAGCATGTGGCCGTGGATAAGCCCATGACAGGGGAGGTACACCCCTGGAGAGATTGCAGCCATGGGTAAGGCTGTGTTGGAGCAGGTTTACTTCTGAAGGGACTGTGGCTGTGGGTAAGGCCACGCTGGAGCCGGTGCACCTCGAAGCGACTGTGGCTGTGGACAAGTCTGTGCCGCAGCAGGTATACCTCTGGAGAGACTGTGGCTCATAGGTAAGGCTCCACTTGGAGCAGGTACACCCTAAGGGACTGCAGTCTGTGGATAAATCCAAGCCGGAGCAGGGGCAAGGGGAGGAGTTCATTGCAATGTTAAACCCTATGGTCTGGCCCAAAGGGACCAGGGGTGGAGATTGTAATGGAAATACCTTTAAATTGTTGTAACCCATGATTTGAGTTGCATGTTATAGGAATTACTATAGCAGGAACCACCTGAACCAACGGAGGACAAACTTTACAAGAAGCAGCGCAGGTGCAGCAGTGACCCGACCTGAGCTGGCTTTGGTGCCCAGTAACTCCATGCAACACACCACCTCTGCTGACCTGAGTGACCACCATAACAGATGGAGCCCAAAGTCATGGACTAAATGAACGCAGTGGACATTTATGGATATTTTATGGACATTTTACAGGGGTGGTCCATAGACTAAGGGAATGATATCTGTGTATTATATCAAAAGATGGGAAGGGGGATGGTGGGTAATGAGAATGTATTGGATACTGTGGGACCTGAGTATGATGTAAATGGTATGGAATAAGGGGTGGATACTGTCCTGGTTTTGGCTGGGATGGAGTTGATTTTCTTCCTATTAACTGGTATAGTGCTGTGTTTTGGATGTAGTGTGAGAATAATGTTGATGACACGCTGATGTTTTGGTTGTTGCTAGGTATTGTTTATGCTAGTCAAGGACTTTTCATCTTCCCATGCCCTGCCAGATGTGCAGGGGGCTGGGAGGGAGCGTGGCCAGGACGGCTGGCCCAGCTGGCCAATGGGCTATTCCATACCATATGACGTCATGCTCAGCATATAAGGCTGGGTGAAGAAGAAGGGGGGGGGGCGTTCGGAGTGATGGCGTGTGTCTTCCCAAGTAACCGTTACGCGTGATGGAGCCCTGCTTTCCTGGCGATGGCTGAACACCTGCCTGCCAATGGGAAGTGGTGAATGAATTCCTTGTTTTGCTTTGCTTGCGTGCGCGGCTTTTGCTTTCCCTATTAAACTGTCTTTATCTCAACCCACGAGTTTTTCTCACTCTTACCCTTCCGATTCTCTCCCCGTCCCGCTGGGGGTGGGGGGAGTGAGTGAACGGCTGCGTGGTATTTGGCTGCTGCCAGGTTAAACCACGACAGTCACAAGGTTCAGAGAAGACCCCCTTGCTTTCTAAACTTTCTCAGAGAGGAGTCTAGGTGCGGCTGGATCCACTCCTAGTGCCATACTTGGTCAACAGTTTGTGTCTAAGGGATTATATGTGTCTAGCAGCAGTCTAAGGTTCATTCACAGTTTTAAGGTGGATCACAAGATTTCAGCAGCACTTAATCATTGACTAATTTAACATTTACAAAGTAAGTTAGTAGAGTCTACTACAATCACGACAGTGGCTTAATTACAGATTCGAGATGGTAATATTTATACTATACTTGCTAGTGAGTACCTCCATCAATTCACACACACACAGACACAAATGTACAAAAGGTATACCTGTTAAAAATTCCCCTCAAGTCCAGTGAAATATTCATGTCAAATGTCTCGGCATTTCTCAACAGGCGAGGGGTTGAGCCTCGAGGAGTGTTGCAGCCCAGGTCCCGTCGTCAGCAATGGTCCTCCGAATATTGCAAATTCGAGAGGTTGCGAGCTCTGAGAGGCATCCCACTCAGAGGGAGATACTGGGCACAGCCCGCTGTGGTCCAGGAGAGCTCAAAGGGTCTCACTTAGGACCACTGTTTATAGGGTTGCAAGATGATTGGCTTTAGTCATCTGTGAAAATTCTCAAGATTTCAGTAACAATGGCGCCGTTCCACTCGAGTTACGACTCAGATAGATAAGGGTATCAGGGGATGATGAATTATCCCCACTCTCGTCCCCCACCTGGGCCAGGCAGCAGGAGTTTCTGGTACGGTCAGTACCGTTCCCCCACCTCAGCTATGCAAGAGTTCCTGGTACAGTCAAGGGATGCTTCACCGCCCAACTCATTACACAAAGGCCAAGGTTTAACGGGAGTTTCTGAGATCATGGAGCGGCCCAGAAGGGGGGGTGGAATGCACCACCACACTCTGTCAAATCAGGCACAGAAGCTTGCCAAACTCGCCAACAAGAAACATCGAGGAGAAGGACAAGTGTTAAGCTTTGTACTTCTGAAGGATTTGGACAACTTTCCCCAATCTGTAAAGAAGTGGTTCTGTTTTTCTAAAGGTTAAGAGGTCTGAAACCTCACTTCAAGGTAGTTGCCTACAGCAGCCTTTCTCCCCAAACCCTGCCAGCAGCTTCCCTTCCCGTGCCAGTAACTTAATGAGACAAGAAAGACCAGACTGTTGGTCATCAGTCCAACACCAGATATGCACCAGTTACATCTATCCCAAGTTTCTCTTCTGACTTCATCAGCTGACTTTGTACCCACTGAGGGAGGACTTTTCTCCTCTTTCTAAGAACTATTTTATCCTTCACTGGTAGAAAGGACTGTCAGGTAATAGTATGGATTGGATAAGCTGTTACTTCTATAAACTAGCAAAACCTCTTCATAATAATACTGTAGCTCAGCGGAGCGTGGTCCACCAGCATGGCCTGTGTATAATCCTCAACACCTAAGAATCCTTGAGCAGTCTATAGCTATTTGGATGACCCTATATTAAAACAAACAAACCAACCAACCAGTTTGAAAGAAAAGTGAGGGAGCATTGTGCTCCCACAGGAGACAGCCTTCTATTCAAGGCATCTCATTTATTCTGTAAGAGTTCTTCATTATTCCTCTATATGAACTTCCCTAAATTACCTATAAAGGATATGAAAAGATCACAGAAATCATCAATCTCCATCATGCAGGAAATGGCACACAATCCCAATCAAAATTGACAAACCTCAAGGAGAGAAAGGTGTCAGAATTTAACTCTTCAGTTTTACTTGGCCATAGAGTATTAGGGAATTTATTTTTTCTTTTCCAGATAACACCTACTTTCATAGATTCACACAAATAGAAGATGGATAGGACATTATATTTTTGAGAGTAGCATTGATTCTTGCTCTTTCATGGGGTAAACAAAAAAATAAATTACATTCTATTTTGTGAGAGAGAATAAAAACTGAAATAGAGAAAGTGGCTAAGTGGATTTTAGTATCATCAATTTCAATACAAAATTAATTCAGAAAATAGAGTAGAAGTGTAAGCCACAAAAAGCAAATGGGAAATATTTAACATGTAAAAAGCTAATGAGTCTTCTAGCTGAGTAGCTGCAGATAAGCAGAACAATGTGTTATAAGAAGCGTTAAATTATCTGGTAGCATAATGACAACATTCTTAGATTTTCAAAGAGAATAATGAATTTGGGTGTGTCAATTTTGTTTGTTTAATGAGGTTTCTTACAGGAACCAGAAATGCACACCCACTCCCTGAAAAAACTTATCTTCCTTTTAACCTGGATAAAAGAGGAACTGCTTACTTTGAAGAGTTCCAAAATTCAACTCTGATTTGAGTGACATCATTTTTTCTGTAATGATAGGGAGCAATATCATAAGTCTCAAATTGATGTAGTGGATATAGTTTGTTAAGATTTGTTGTTTAAAAGTTAGGTAACTAACAGGGGTTGTGTTTGTAGTTATGTAGATAAATTGTGTATCTTGAAAGCATTGTTAGGCTCCAGTAAGCAGTAACCACGGAAACGGAACAACCTTATAAGGAAGGAAAGGAACAGTGAAGAGACATGAGATTCCTTGGTTCGAATGATGTAGATGGGTTAGGAATGCTTCATGAATAGATAGGCCAGACATTCAATAGATAAAAGAGCCTTGAAACTTTGTACTTTACGTTAATTAGATAGAGAAGCTAACCTTGTAAGGTTGATAGGGAAGGTATACTGGAATAAGCTAGCTTGTTACAAGTGAAAAACATGTAAACTAAGCCAAGGGACTAACGGAGCATGCGTGAAGACTGAGTTCAACCAGAGGGCACTGTGATGAAGACTATCGACGACCACCAGAGGACCCCAAAAGACCACCAAAGAGCACAAGGGCGCATGCGTCAAAGACTTTTGTGTATGTTAATGAATTCTGGGAAATAACATGAATATTTAGATTATTTCTCGGAAATGTAATGAATATGTATACTCTAATTGCATTTAACTCCTATGGTTACGTGATTTGGCATGCACACTAGGTGGAGCAATCCCCTGTGCGTCCAGTGCTGCAATAAAGAATACCTGCTTTCTAAAACTCTAAACTGAGTCTTAGAGAGTTTTTCAGAGACTTCTTCGTTTCAGTAATTAATGAGATTTTTAGTAGTCTTATTATAATTTTATATTTTGCTGCACATAGTATTTATAAGCCACATTTAGCAGGGAAAGATTGTTTAACTTGTGATCTGCATCAGCACTGATACAGTTCTACTTCCAATACCAGCAAACCAGAGCAAAGAATAAGACTGTGTGGTAGGCAAACAAATCCAGTGTTTTCTGAGGAACTCCAGCAAGGTCAGATGAAGGGGAAGCCAAAGGCATGCGCATTCACACCAAAGGTGTGTGATCTCTTTGTAGGCAAGCTACAAAGACTAAAGAATAAACCACCAAAGTAAGAATCAGTTGAGATGGCAAGGAAAGCAGCTGATAAAGAATCACAGAAAAGGGGGGATGCCAGCCATGATTCTCAGGTTGTCCTATACAGCAACAGGATGACCTGTATTAAATTACTAGGTCTCACTTAGCATATAAAAAACAAAAACACAAGAGAAAAGGCTTTTCTCATATTTTTGCAGTAACCGGCTACTTTTCCCAGTGTTTAGTATCCCACATTTTCCTGACTGATGCACAGCAGGCTGATGCAGAATAACTATATTCCCCATACAATAAATCCAAAGAGTCAGACTTGCTGCATGCATATGGTAGCATATGCTTGTTCACGTTGACTCACACTTGAACACTCATAAATGTTTAGCAGCTCTTATATAAAAAGACAATTTCTCTCTATCTTTAAACCAGTTTTCTTAAATTGTCTTAATAAGATAACACTCCTTCAGCAGAAAAAGGAAACGGAGCCACATTCAGATAGACTAACTTCCATCTAATTTGTGCTTTAGCATTAGAAAGAGCAAAATATCCCAGGAGGCTTTGAAGAGAGAGTCAGAAGACCTAACACAGGAACCAGCACAGAAAGAAAAAAGGACTCATCTGGAATTTGCACCTGAATATGAACTTATATTATCAAACAAAACTTCTTACCAGAAATTTTGGACAACTATTGTCTATGTGAGTTCGGAAGTTCTCCACATCAGCTTTTCATCCTGGAGGGAAAGAAAAGAAAAAAAAAAGTCCCAAATTAGGAGGGCTAATAAAAGCTAGAAGAATTCATGAAACGGATCAAATACAAGCAGCTATCACAACTTTCCATAGCTCAAAAAAGACAAGTCTCATGCCCCACAAGTTCTCTCCCTCAGGAGAGCTACTGCAAGTTTCTCCTGAGGGACACAGTTCTAACCACAAGTATCATGCTCAGAAACCAGCTTTTTACAAACCAGCCTGGAATCTTTGCTCTGGAGCTCACCCACTGCATATTCAAGCTATGCTAATGGAGAAGGAGAGGGGGGGAGCACATTCTTTGAAGTGTGCTCCCAGGTGGAACGCGTGAATGGAAATTCACACTTCAGAGGACAAATACTGCTTCCCTTTCTTTTTGCAGTTCTCCTGATATCAGTGGAACTGCTAATGTGACCCAGGTGAGCATGATTTACCCATAATAAGCATCTAAGGCAATAAGGGGTGTCTATTCCATTTAAATTAGGTAATGATTTCACATTCCTTCATTTTTAGAAAGCATTCAACATAGACAAGGAAAAAGATTCCCTCTTAAAATGAGATCTGTAAGTCATATTCAGCTAAAATTATAAGACTTGTTTGCATTTTTTTTTCCTCTATTCAGAAAAGAATAAGAAGCCAAATCTGTACTGCAATTTGCTGTGGAGTACCTGAAATGCTACAAGGTTTCCCCTAAATTTAACTTAAAATGGTGTTCTGGATTTACTCACCCCTATGTAACATTAGGTAAATTCATCCTACTTGTTCTCTGTGCCCATTATAATCTTACTTTTTAAGCATTCTCGGAAGCATGAGATTTAAAGGACAAAGTCTTATGATCATTATGGTCATTCACCAGCAAACATGAGATAACTGATTCCTTCTCTCTAGCCAACTCGGAAAGCCTTTTATAAAACTTATTGAAATTACAAATATAAAAATGCTCTTTCTTTAGGCTATGAAAAAGAGAATTAATTTAATGAAATTTTTAAAACACTTTAAAATGGCAGACAATACACTGATTACATTTTCCTCCATTTTCTAGTTTAGCAGAGTCCAAATTGGTTAAAAAACCCCCAGCATTTATAAACCTCTACTATTAAACATAATTACAATTGTAATGTCCAATACTCAACCTTAGGAAATGTTAGAATAGAGGTTATTTGTACAACATAAATTGATCATGCAACTACAGGATAACCCTTTGTTTTTCTAAGACCCTGGTTTCAATAAGTCCACAGCATAAATCCCCTGTTTGAGGAAAGAATCAGGGTTAAGTAGAAAACACCATGACTGTCTACAGAATCCCTTTGTGGGTATGTTTTTTTGTTTGGGGTTGTTTGTTTTTTTTTTTCCCCCAAAAGCAAGGTCATCACTAGTTACAAGTTCCTCATCCTCCAAGTTCCTACTTGGAGACCCCAGGACCCGATTAGGAGAAATGCTGAGCACGAGGAGTAATTTATATCAGTAAGAGCTCTGAACACTTGAGAAACACTGGAGAAAGAGATCTCAAACTGATAACCAAATCCCCTCTGAGCTCTGTTTTACTTTTGTAAAATGGATGTACTAGGCGCTCCTTATCTGACAGGCTTGTTCTGCATAGAAGTGCGTTAGTATCCAGGAAGAATTTGTGAAGTGGGAAGCCCTGCAGAAGAGCCCCCAAGTACTAAACAGATTACCAAGGGGACTTTCAACACTCCAGGTATGAGTTGGGTACAGATAACATTAAAGAAGGGGAACCAGACTGTGAGTCACGGAGACAATGATGCTACAAGCTCCCATTTTGAGCAAGGCCCCTGTTTCATGCTGCTGAGTTGTTACTCTTTTCAGGTAACTATATTTCCAGTTTCCACACACCTCCCTGAAATCTGTTTGTCCCATAAACTGTCCTTCTGCTTGTCTGTTCCAAATGTTTCAGACTGAGCTCTGTATGCCAAACTTGTGATATCTGGATACAAAGGAAACATTAAGGCTCCTGCTGTGTGGTATATTTGCTGTTACTATTACTTAGGTTAGCTAATATATGTTTTTTTTCCCTCTACTTCTCCAGTTACACAGATGTTGCATGATGCAAAGTTAGCCAGTAATTAGTAAAACCAGGAGATAGGTTTACTGTTTTCTTCCTCTTAATCTTACTTTCCTCAGAAGGATGGATTGTTACAATGACTTTCTACTGTGCTTCTACATCTGAAACGATCTGAAAAAGGGAAACCTGAGGTAGAAGCAGCAATCTATTAAGAAGACACTAATTTCACTTATTATGTATCAATTAGAAAATAGAAGTTATTTACTTTGTCATTTATGCAGATTGTTACCGTAAGTCGGCAAAATAAGAACTCTCTAAGACTCGTTTTGGAGTTTTAGAAAGCAGGCATTCTTTAATGCGGCACCGGGGGCACAGGGGATCGCTCCACCTAGTGTGTGCACCAAATCACTCAGCCATAGAAGTTATATACAATTAGAGTATACATATTCATTACACTTCCAAGAAATAATCTAAATATTCATGTTATTTCCCAGAATTCATTAACATATGCAAAAGTCTTTGACGCATGCGCCCTTGTGTTCATTGGTGGTCTTTCAGGGTCCTCTGGTGGTCGTCGATAGTCTTCCTCACAGTGTCCTTTAGTTGAACTCAGTCTTTATGCATGCTCAATTTTAACCCTTGGCTTAATTAGCACAATTCTCATTAGCACGAACTAGCTTAGGCTGGCACAACCCCCTTATCTATTCTACTCAAGATACAAGGTTAGCTTCCTCATCTATTTTATGCAGAATACGAAGTTTCAAGGCCTTTTTATCTACTGAATGTCCGGCCTATCTATTCATAAAGCATTCCTAACCCATCTACATCATTTCAACCAAAGAATCATGTCTCTTCGCTGTTCCTTTGTAATTGGTATCAAGATGATGTACAATCAAATGAAAGCAGCAACCACCAAAAAGTCAGAAAATAAACCATGGTAAAATATTTGGAGATAGGAAGCTCTTTCCATTGTAAGTAGCAGTACGGAACAGGCACAGCATACAAAAGTTACAAATCCCCATCAGTGCTGAAAGCTTAGGCTCAGAAAATCAGTGGTTGGTCCTAAAAAAGCCACCCGTATCTGACACACCTCAGGCAACAACTCCCTGGTCACCCACCCCACATAGTCCCTAACCAGTCAGGAGTCCAGCTTCATGGAAACAGGGTGTTTTAGTTGCCAAGCCTGTTGTTTAGTCATTAGCCGCCTTCCCTCTGAAGACTTCCAGCAAGGATATCAATTAGTGCAAATGGCTTGTAATTAGCAGTGATGGTTTTTGTGATGTGGATACCTTCTCAGTATGAACAGGAATGAGCCACCAACTCATTTCACATGGTCCATAGGCAACCATCAGGAGGTAAAGATTTGCAGTTAATAAAGGCCCATGTGAGAATGAAACCAGTGACTCAGAGGAGTAATACATTGTTTTGCAATACTGGTTCCCAGTACTAGCACCTCTAATCTAACTGGATCATTGTTAATCTTTTGTTTTACTGAGAATGTGAACATTTTCTAAATGCTTACTTTACATTTAATTTCCTCAGAGATGCATATTGTAATAAGTGTACTGCTTCCTGACATGGCACCCTCTCCTTTATGCAGAGGGGAATTCACCCCCACTGTGTGCCTCCTGCTTTCCCCTATCCGGCTCCGCTCCCGTCTCCTCCTGCCGGCATGCTGCCTGTATCTACTGCCTCCACGTTCACACTGCTAATCCTCTGCTTGACCCACTTTGTTGTCCGAAAAGCGGATTCCTGCCCGGCGTGCAAGTAACCAATTCCACACGCTCAGGAGAGATATTGTTTTATTCAGGCCTGGGTGCTCAGTGGACTTGCCACAAATCAAGCACACCTGGTCTAATCACCTTTCTGTTTATATCCATGCTTCTCATACATATTTTAAGTTTCTCTTTTACATATTCATTACATTTCCGAGAACTAATTATAATATTACATCATCTTAAACACATGCGCACTAAAGCCTTTAGGGTCTTCTTGAGGGTCTCGGGTGGTCTCTGGTGGTCGTTAGGGTAGTGAACTCTTCATGAACTTATTTCTTCTTTACCTTATAGGGTCGCAATTTGTCCCTAAGCCATGCTTGGACCACGTTTGTTTATAGTTTCCAAGGTTATTCTTCACTAGAGCCTAACAATGCTTCCAGGATACACAATTTAGACTAGTTACAATTCTACACACCTGCAAACACAACACCTGCTAGTTACCTAACTTCTAAGCAACAAGTCTTCATTGTTTAGAATTACAGAAGCAAACAGTAAAATTACAGAAGCAAGCAGTATGGAATAGTAGATACTGTACCTACAGCATCAGTTCCCCCCTTTGAGACTTATGATGTTGAGCATCATGAGTCTCACATCATTTATTTATAAGCATTTGGTCTACAAAAAGACATACATTAAATTGTACAACAAATTATTATAACTAAGATGATGATCAATATTGCAAATAAGAACAATTGTAATTTCTATCTTATTTTGGCAATAGAAATTGGGATTCAGCTTTACTGATTGGGCCTTTATCAGAGGACATTCCTAAAGGGACTTCAAACCTTGAAATTATTTCTTTCAACAAATGTTTCACAACTTCTTTTGCCTTGTTGGTTCGACACGGGAAAGCTTTCGGCCATCCAGAGAAGGTATTTACTAATACCAATAGATATCGGTATTGGTTACATCGCGGTAACTTTGAAAAATTTATTTGCCAATATTCACCAGGAATTATGCTTTTCTTTACCTCTCCAGGAGGGGGTCAGATTTGTATTTTCGGATTGTTCCTAAGACAAATCTCACATTTATTACTCACACTTTTAGCAATCAATAACATTTTAGTTCCTGTCGCATATCGTTTTACTGATTCCACCATTGCCTCTGCTCCCATATGTGTTTCAGCATGGGTTTTGACCATTAATTTCTTCATAATTTCAGGGGTTACTATACATTGTCCATGTGAAGTTATCCACCATCCTTGATCATTTTTCTTACAATGTAATAACATAACTAATTTATTTTCTTTCTCATTATAATTTGGGGATTCCACCTGAATTTCTTTTGATGGAATTAAAACATAAATCATAGTATTTAATGCTACACGTTTAGCAGCCTCATCTGCTTTTCGATTTCCTTGTATTACTTTTGAGTCCTCTTTTTGATGAGCTTTACAATGAATCACCGCAACTTCTTTAGGCTTCTGTACTGCTTCCAACAAATTCAAAATCTCTGTTCCATATTTTATAGGGGTACCGCTAGCAGATAAAAGTCTTCGCTCCTTCCATATTGCTCCATGAGCATGCACAACTCCAAAAGCATATTTAGAATCTGTATAGATGTTGACTCTTTTACCTTTAGCCAAATTTAAGGCTTTTGTGAGGGCTATAATTTCTGCCTTCTGGGCGGATGTATTTGGAGGTAATGCTTTTATTTCTCGATCTTCAGTTAAAGTTACCATGGCATAGCCAGCCCTCCTTTCTCCTTTTACAACAAAGCTGCTTCCATCAGTAAATAATTCTTCATCCGGAGTTTGGAGAGGGACATCTTTCAGATCTGGCCTGCTGGCATATACCTGTTCAATGACTTATAAACCATCATGGTTAAGATCACTCTCTTTTTCACTTGGCATTAAAGAGGCAGGATTTTCTTCAGGGCCTTTGGTTGCCTCATACAATGGTTTTGCCATCAAACCATAATTTGGAATCCAAAGGCGACACCATCCAGCCATTCCTAGAAATCCTCTCAACTCTCTTTTGGATTGAGGGGGTGCCATCCTGCAAATGGCTTCTTTTCTACCATTTCCCAATCTTCGCTGTCCTTGGGAAATCTCAAACCCCAAATAAATTACAGTTTGTTTTGCAATTTGTGCTTTCTTCTCTGACACCCTGTACCCAGCCATTCCCAAAAAGTTTAGGAGGCTAACAGTCTTTTCTTTGCAGATCTCAGTAGTATCTGCTCCCAATAGGATGTCATCAACATACTGAAGGAGGGTGATTTGATCTTCCTTACCGGACCACTGTTCCAGTTCCTTATTCAGAGCTGCTCCAAAGATGGTTGGGCTATTTTTAAACCCTTGTGGCAGTACGGTCGAGCAGAGCTGAGTCCTCCTCCCAGTCGACGGATCTTCCCATTCAAAGGCAAAAATCTTTTGACTGTTTTCTTCCAGAGGTATACAAAAGAAAGCATCTTTCAAATCTATAACAGAGAAATATGCATTTGATTCATTGATAGTTGTTAACAGCGTATATGGATTAGGGACTATTGGATGAATGTCCACCACTAACTGGTTTATCGCTCTTAGATCTTGAACCAGCCTATATCCTTGGTTATGTGGCTTTTTCACTGGAAGGACAGGAGTATTATAATCAGATTGACATTCTCTTAAAAGTCCATATTTAAGAAAATTATTTATTATTGGTTCCAAACCTTTTCTGGCTTCTATACTAATAGGATATTGTTTCTTTCTTACCGGTCGAACTCCTGTTTTCAATTCAACTTTTACCAGTTCCACATTTTTCGGTCTTCCTGGTTTCTCTGTTGCCCAAACAAAAGGGTAAACTGCATCTTTAATCTCTTCTGGAATTTCTTCAGATTCATCTGTGTTTGTCTGTAATAAATAAACTTGGGCTTGCCAGGCATTAGCTTCAGGAAAATGAACTTGGATTCTTCCTTTTTTAAAGTTGATTTGTGCTCCCAATTTATTCAATAAATCCCGTCCTAAGAGAGGCATGGTGCATTCCGGTATATATAAAAATTCATGCATCAATGTTTTTCCTCCAATTTTACATTTTAAAGGTTTCAAAAAGGCCTTATCTCCTTCTTTCCCGTGACCCCAACAATAGATACATTAAATTTACTCATTGGTCATTTACATGTATTTATAACAGAATATTTTGCTCTAGTATCTACTAAAAAATCGACTACTTCATCTTCCAGCTTTACTGGAACCAGGGGCTCAGCTGGGAAAATATCATTTTCTACCCCCGGTCCCCATCATTCAGAATCTCCTCCCATCATAAGTAAATCAGCTTCAGGTGGTATCTGCTGTGACTGAGTCACGACTGCTTCTTTGTTCTTTGGACACTCACTTTTCCAGTGTCCTTGTTTCTTACATACAGCACATTGATTAAATTCTAATGGGGTATATTGTTTAAACATATCTCTACCTCTTCTACCTTTTCCTTTCAAATATCTTCTACCTCTTCCTCCAGCTGATCCTTGGGCATTTACAAAAGCAGCTGCTAGAATAGCAGCTTTTTGTTTCCTGTCTTTTCTTTTTTCTTTTTCCTGATTTTTCTTTTCCTCCTCTTCCCTATTATTATAATATAGTCATTCCTGTAATTTCATCCACTTTCTGCAATTTCTTTTGAATATCTGGAGCAGCTTGCCTTACAAACAAAGTAGTAAATATTGCTCTATTTTCATCACTCTCAGGATCTAAGTCTGTCCATTTCCTAGCTGCCTCACATGATCATTCATAAAAGGTGGATGGGTCCTCTGTTTTTCCTTGAATTATTTGAGTCAATATCGCCAAATTCTTTGGGCAGGGTATTCCATTCTTTACTCCATACAAAATTAATTGTTGATACTGTTTAATCATCAATTTCCCATCATTACTGTTAGGATTCCAATTTGGGTCTTGAGTTGGCATAAAATGAGCAGGACCTTCTCTTGCATTTATTCTCTAATTTTCTATATTTGCTTTTTCTAATATTACCCTCTTTTCTTCAGGAGTAAACAAATTATTCAATAATTGTTTGAAAAGGTCTATACTCCTTTTCAGAATTCTTTCTATATGATCCTGCTAATTCTTTCGAATTCATTAAATCAGAAGTTGTAAATGGTACTTTCACAAATACTGGCTCCCCCCTTGGGCCCACTGCCTGGCGAAGGGGTGCTAACAATACAGACCCTTGCTGGGTTCTAGTCCTGCCAGCTATCAGACTAAAAGTATTGTTTCCTCTTGCTTCGGTTTCAGAAGTTTCATTTTTACTTGGTGGTACTAACATTTGTGTATCCTCCTCTTCTTCTCCTAGTTTTAAACACCATTTTCTTATGCTACAAGCAGAACAAAAATGCACTTTTGGTTCCTTATTTTCCATCATCATTATCATCACATTAAAATCTAAATCTAAAAGTTTACATTTTTTCCAAATTTCATGATCATTTCTCAAAGAAAAAAAAACAAATTACATAAGGTACCTCATAACATTAATTGTAAAATAGTATTATATTGTAAGGTTCCCAATTCTGGCCATTTTTCCTCATCTTCTAATTTATACATTGGCCACCATTTAGTACAATATTCAATTAATTTATCCTTTCTCAAAGGATCTCCCCCAAATTTTCCCCAATGTTTAATGATGCATCCTAAGGGGGAACAAGGTGTTACTTTTGATGGTTGAGCTCCCATATCTTTACCAAAAAAGAACGTTCTTTACCACAACTTCATATACTCCAGTCGTCACTGTCAAACGCATATAAATATACCGGTTTACCCCTGGCGCCTACAACTTCATATACTCCAGTCGTCACTGTCAAACGCATATGAATATACCTCTTTACCTGTGGCCACAATTCCTTACCAAATGCATGCACAGTTTTATACTCCAGAACAATATCTCATTTACCTTAGCGTTGCACCGTTGAGTCGCTCACCTGCTCTGGTCGGGGAGAATACTCACGGAGTCCCCGATCAAAAGGTCGGTGCGCGCTGGAGTCCGGAGAGCAGGGTCTCCCCACCGAGAGCCGGCAAGTCGATCCGGGCAAGGCTTCACACAGCAGTCCCATCTGGGTCGCCAAAAACTGTTGTCCGAAAAGCGGATTCGTGCCCGGCGTGCAAGTAACCAATTCCACACGCTCAGGAGAGATATTGTTTTATTCAGGCCTGGGTGCTCGGTGGACTTGCCACAAATCAAGCACACCTGGTCTAATCACCTTTCTGTTTATATCCATGCTTCTCATACATATTTTAAGTTTCTCTTTTACATATTCATTACATTTCCGAGAACTAATTATAATATTACATCATCCTAGACACATGCGCACTAAAGCCCTTAGGGTCTCCTTGAGGGTCTCGGGTGGTCTCTGGTGGTCGTTAGGGTAGTGAACTCTTCATGAACTTATTTCTTCTTTACCTTATAGGGTCGCAATTTGTCCCTGAGCCATGCTTGGACCACGTTTGTTTATAGTTTCCAAGGTTATTCTTCACTAGAGCCTAACAATGCTTCCAGGATACACAATTTAGACTAGTTACAATTCTACACACCTGCAAACACAACACCTGCTAGTTACCTAACTTCTAAGCAACAAGTCTTCATTGTTTAGAATTACAGAAGCGAACAGTAAAATTACAGAAGCAAGCAGTATGGAATAGTAGATACTGTACCTACTACATCAACTTCAGTGCTGCTCTCTGCTCTCCTGGCAGCAGATGTGCAAAGGCTACTAATAAGTAAGTTCAAGTATCTTCCTTCTGTTCTCAGCTCCATTTAATGTGGAAAGGTTCTAATTTTTCTGGGATTTTGAACTTCTGCACTTGACTCATTCCCTTCTTGATTCCTTTTGCTGTCTTTTCTCTGGTCACATCACTTTCTTCCTTTGGTGTTTCACCCCTGGTTCGTGCCTGCTTTTATCACCAGCACAGCATGCCAGCTGCCTTCTCTTATCATCTCCTGTCCCCTCAGAGTACTGTCTCTAACAGCTTTCTTTGACACAAATTCATGAGATTGATGCAGTAGGTACAGTCTGTTACAGTACCTATTATTCCATACTGCTCACTTCTTTAATTCTAAAAAATGAAGACTTGTTGCTTAGGAGTTAGGTAACTAGCAGGTATTGTGTTTGCAGGTGTGTAGCATTGTTAGACCCTAGTAATGATTAACCTTGAAATTAAGAACCATAAATGAACGTGGTCCAGACATGGCTTGGAGACAAACCTCGACCTTAGAAGGAAAGAAAGGAACGGGTTCATGAAGAGTTCACTACCCTGCCGACCACCAGAGACCACTCAAGACCCTCAAGAAGACCCTAAAGACTTTAGTGCGCATGTGTCTAGGATGATGTAATATTATAATTAGTTCTCAGAAATTAAATGAATATCTAAAAGAGAAATTTAAAATATGTATGAGAAGCATGGATATAAACAGAAAGGTGACTAGACCAGGTGTGCTTGATTTGTGGCAAGTCCACCGAGCACCCAGGCCTGAATAAAACAATATCTCTCCTGAGCGTGTGGAATTGGTTACTTGTACGCCAGGCACGAATCTGCTTTTCGGACAACAGTTTTTGGCGACCCAGATGGGACTGCTGTGTGAAGCCTTGCCCGGATCGACTTGCCGGCTCTCGGTGGGGAGACCCTGCTCTCCGGACTCCAGTGCGCACCGACCTTTTGATCGGGGACTCCGTGAGTATCCTCCCCAACCAGAGCAGGTGAGCGACTCAACGGTGCAACGCTAAGGTAAATGAGATATTGTTCTGGAGTATAAAATTGTGCATGCATTTGGTAAGGAATTGTGGCCAAAGGTAAAAAGGTATATTCATATGCATTTGACAGTGACGACTGGAGTATATGAAATTGTGGCCAAAGGTAAAAAGGTACATTCATATACGTTTGACAGTGACGACTGGAGTATATGAAATCATGGTTAAGAACGTTCTTTTTGGGCAAAAATATGGGAACTCAACAGTCTAAAGTAACACCTTGCTCTCCCCTTGGATGCATCATAAAACATTGGGGAAAATTTGGGGGAGATCCTTTGAGAAAGGAGAAATTAATTGAGTATTGTACTAGATGGTGGCCAATGTATAAATTAGAAGATGAGGTAAAATGGCCAGAATTGGGAACTTTGCAATATAATACTATCTTGCAACTTATGTTATTTTGTTGACAACCAGGGTAAATGGGAGGAGGTCCCTTATGTGGACTTGTTCTTTACCTTGAGAAATGATCATGAAATTCGGAAGAAATGTAAATTTTTAGACTCAGATTCTAATGTGATGATGATGATGGAGGACAAGGAACCAAAAATGCATTGTTGTTCTGCTTGTAGTATAGGAAAACAGTGTTTAAAACTAGGAGAAGAGGAAGAAGATATACAGATGTTGGTGGCACCGAGTAAAAATGAAAGTTTTGAAACTGAAGCAAGGGGAAGTAATACATTTAGTCCAATAGCTGGCAGAACTAGGACCCAACAGGGGTCTGTCTTATTAGCACCCCTTCGTCAGGCTGTGGACCTAAGGGGGGAACCTGTGTTTGTGAAAATACCTTTTACTACTTCTGATTTGATGAATTGGAAAGAATTGGCAGGATCATATAGAGAAAATCCTGCAAAGGTGTATAGATCTTTTAAGACAATTATTAACAATCATAATCCAGATTGGCAAGATATTCAAAGTCTTTTAAATAATTTGTTAACTCCTGAAGAAAAGAGGGTCGTATTGGAAAAAAACTAATATGGAAAATGAAAGGAAAAAAAAATAGGAAACAGAAATCTGCTATTCTTGTGGCTGCTTTTGTGAATGCCCAAGGATCTGCTGGAGGTAGGGGCAGAGGATATTTGAGAGGTAAAAGCAAAGGGTACTTAAGGGGCAGAGGTAGAGGATGTGGAAATATATTTAAACAGCCTACTCTGTTAGGGATCAATCAATGTGCTGTACGTAAGAAGCAATGACACTGGAAAAATGAGTGTCCAGAGAATAAGAAAGTTGCTGTGATTTGGCCACAGCAAATTCCACCTGAAGCTGATCTACTTATGATGGGAGAGGATTCTGAAGGATGGGGACCGGGGGCAGAAAATTATATTCTCCCAGCTGAGCCCCTGGTTCCAGTAAAGCTGGGAAATAAAGCAGTTGATTTTTTAGTGGACACTGGAGCAAAATATTCTGTTATAAATACATGTAAAGGACCAATGAGTAAATTTAATGTATCTATTGTTGGGGTCACGGGAAAGAAGGAGGTAAGGCCTTTTTTGAAACCTTTAAAATGTAAAATTGGAGGAAAAACATTGATGCATGAATTGTTATATATACGGGAATGCACCATGCCTCTCTCTCATCTCAAGATGACATTTGAGCTCACTCCCCTGATCCAAACACATGAGCTCCCACTTACTCGTTCTTCCCTTTTACTGACTGATAATGGATCAACTCCTCTATGGCTTTTATTTGCTATTATTTTCTCCTCCAAAGACCACTCTTTTCTTCCCCTCCCCAGCCCCACTATGACCCTCATCTGTGTGGCAGAGGTGGCTGAAAGTGGGCCTCCCCCTGAGTCTGCTGCGAGGTCTCCCTCAGGCCTCCCCCTGGGCCTGCTGCAAGGCCTCTCCTGGGCCTGCCTTGGGCCTAAGCCTGCTGCAAGGCCTGCCCCAGGCCTGTCCCCAGCTACTCTGAGCCTGCTGTGAGGCCTGCCTCAGGCCTGCCCACCGCTGCCCCGCCAAGTACCTCATCTGGCTGTTTCCTTCCTCCCTGCCTCCTCAGGCCTCCACTTCCTCCACAACATGTTTGCTCTGGGAGAGGGTTCAAAACATGTGCCTCTGTCTCCAAGGCTCTCCCCACACACACTGGCTGCCCCAGCCAGCCCTCCCCCATGTTTCCTTCCCAAGGCTCCCTCCCGAGTCATGGCTCTCCAGCACCTTCCCTTCCTCCTAATGTTACGAGCTCCTTCACTTTTTCCAGAACCCCTCTGAAAACCTACATGTTCCCACATACCCTCTTGTGCCATGACTCACCCTCCCAAGCTAACCTTCTAATTATTTATAATTAACAATAACAAGTTGGAACTGACATGATGTGGAGATGATCAGATGAGGATGAGAAGCTCAGTGTAAATACTTAGAGAGACAGAAACAGCATCATATACTACTGAATAATCCTATAATCACTTTGCGTATGTTCCCCTTTCCATAACCCCTGTCTGACACTATCATGCCCTGTGTTCTGTTACGAGATATCTAACCTTGATTGTAAGCAGAGACCATCCACTTTCATTTCCATAGGTGCTCAGCACTAACAGAGGTCAGGGTGTCTGAAAATCAGGCCAACTTTTTTCATTTTCTACGTAAAACATTGTCCTGGTTTTGGCTGGGATAGAGTTAAATTTCTTCCTAGTGCTGTGTTTTGGTTTTAGTATGAGAAGAATGTTGATAACACACTGATGTTTTCAGTTGTTGCTAAGTACCCTGTCAAGGACAGCTCCATGCTCTACCAAACGCAGAGGCTGGGAGGAGGGAGCACAGCCAGGACAGCTGGCCCAGCTGGCCAACGGGGTATTCCATACCATGTGACATCATGCTCAGTATATGAATGATAGGCGTGATCCAGGAAGTAGCGATCGCTACTTGGTTATCAGTCAGCGCGGGTGGTGAGCAATTGCATTGTGCATCGTTCATTTTGTATATGCTATCATTATTATTTTCCCTTTTCTGTTCTATTAAACTGTCTTTATCTCAACCCACGAGTTTTTCTCACTCTTACCCTTCCGATTCTCTCCCCGTCCCGCTGGGGGTGGGGGGAGTGAGCGAGCAGCTGCGTGGTATTTGGCTGCCTGCCAGGTTAAACCACGACAAACATCATACACAACTGTTGCAGCCTGTGCTAATATATAATAAAAGGCATTTAAATTAGCTTGAGCTTGTCTCAGCTGCCTTGGATTCCCTGTACTAAAAAGTCCAGCCTTTCCTGTTCTATCCACTTATTGTACTTCTCATGCATTTATTTTTCACTGCAGCTATCCATGACTTAATATGATGGTAGGCATGGGAAGCTGGCCTTGAAGATGATAAGCAAATTGCTTTTTTTCCTTAGAAGATTAAACTCGCTTTGATGGCATAACCTTGCTTCCTTTCTTCCACTCTCATTGACTATCCTCCTCTGCCACAGGCTTACTTTATAATGCACTATACTTCCCCATTCTCTTCCCATCAGAACCAGTAGTCTTCATCCATTGGAGCCAGAACTGTTTACATCTAAGTCCACACATCTAATTTTTGCTTCTTTTACAATTCTAACCATATATGACATAAACTGCAGCAAAAGGTGACCTATAAAGGGGTGGGAGGGAGCACACACATACACACACAGATATATATATAGAGAGATATATATGTGTATGTGTGTGTGTTTTTCTGTCCAGTTTTGCTTCTTTATGGTATGTCAGGATAGAAGCACCTGAGATAATTGGGAGTTTGAAAGGGTTATTTGCTGCTTCATATTTTATCTTTGAAATAATAGCAATGTCAAGTCTTGGCAACTCTGGTTCTACAGGTACTGTCCTGAGAGACAAGAACTAGTAGTTTTCTTAGTCCTCAAAGGTAGCTGTGTTTGTGTCTGTGTCAGAGAGAAAAAGGGGAGGATCTGCAGAAACTGCTTTTCTTCCAAAAATCTGTTGACAGTTAGCACTGCAGAGGTGTCAACAGAAGCAAAAGAAAAAACCGAACAGTTTTAAGTGGTCTTTCTCAAATCCATTCCTCTCTCAAGTCCTCAGTTCCTCGTAATATAGTCACACTAATCTAGTCTTTAGGAGAGATGAAAAAGAACCAGACTTGCCAATCCCACTACAAAAGCCCTGCCTCTTTCTCTCCTCCAGGGAATGCCAATCCAAACCCATAAACCTCCTTCGAACTTTTCAATGCCTTTATTTGTAACAAATGAGAAAAAAGGCTTATTTATCACCATAAGTTATAAATTACAGAGGCTACTTTGAAGAGCAGAAAATTTCATATGTGTAGAATTTTCCTGAATTGTTTACCTTTTAATTTGATTCTAATGCTTGTGTCTGTGAAACCAGTGTTTGAAACATGAGTGGGAGCAGGTGAGGTCTTACCGGGTCTGCAGTAAGATTGAAAAGGTGACCTCAAAGCTTCTTTTATTCATCTTGTTAACAGTGTTGATGTGGTGGGTTGACCGTGGCTAGCGGCCAGGTGCCCACAAAGCCACTCTATCACTCCCCCTCCTCAACTGAACAGAGGGAGAGAAAAATGATGAAAGGCTTGTGGGTCGAGATAAGGACAGGGAGATCACTCAGCAATTACCATCACAGGCAAAACAGACTCGACTTGGGGAAATTAATTTAATTTATTGCCAATCAAAAGTCAGAGTAGGGTAATGAGAAATAAAACCAAATCTTAAAACACCTTCCCCCCACCCCTCCCTTCTTTCCAGGCTCAACTTCACTCCCAATTTTCTCTACCTCCTCCCCCCGAGCAGCACAGGGGGACAGGGAATGGGGGTAGTGGTCAGTTCATTACACGTTGTCTCTGCCGCTCCTTCCTCCTCACACTCTTCCCCTGCTCCAGCGTGGGGTCCCACCCACGGGAGACAGTCCTCCACGAACTTCTCCAACATGGGTCCTTCCCATGGGCTGCAGTTCTTCACAAACTGCTCCAGAGTGGGTCCTTTCCATGGGGTGCAGTCCTTCAGGAACAGACTGCTCCAGCATGGGTCCCCCACGGGATCACAGGTCCTGCCAGAAAACCTGCTCCAGCGTGGGCTTCTCTCCATGGGGTCACAGGTCCTGCCAGGAGCCTGCTCCAGCGTGGGCTCTCCACGGGGTCACAGCCTCCTTCAGGGCACATCCACCTGCTCTGGTGTGGGGTCCTCTGTGGGCTGCAGGGGGACAACCTGCTTCACCATGGTCTTCACCATGGGCTGCAGGGGAATCTCTGCTCTGGGGCCTGAAGCACCTCCTCCCCCTCCTTCTTCTCTGACCTTGGTGTCTGCAGAGTTGTTTCTCTCACATATTCTCACTCCTCTCTCCCAGATGCTGTTGCACAGCACTTTTTTCCCCTTCTTAAATATGTTCTCACAGAGGTGCTACCAACGTCACTGATTGGCTCAGCTTTGGCCAGTGGCAGGTCCTTCTTGAAGCCGACTGGAACTGGCTCCATCCAATGTAGGGACAGCTACTGGCATCTTCTTGCAGAAGTCACCCCTGAACACCCCCTGCTACCAAAACCTTGCCACGTAAACCCAATATATCATTTGATGTGAAATACTGTGAATTGAGTCCTTCAGAAGAATGGTCGACAGGAATGATGTACAAAATGACCAGGTTCTAAATGGGTTATTTGAATTACTGTAGCACTTTGGAGTCATCTTTGTCTAGGGAGACCTAGCTGTGCAACAGTTTATCAGCCCAAAAGATCTTACATCCAGCTAAATAATTAAAAGAGCTGGTGTTTATTCCCCAAGGTGGAATCCTGCGAAAAAAGAACAAAAAATCAGAAGGATAGAAATGAGATCTCCAGGAAGGGAAAAAGGATTAGCTGAGATCTCCAGTAATAATAGTAGTGTTGTGGTTTAGCCTGGCAGGCAGCCAAAAACCACACAGCTGCTCGGTCACTCCCCCCTCCCCAGTGGGATGGGGGAGACAATCGGGAAAAAAAAAAAAAAAAGTAAAATTTGTGGATTGAGATAAAGACAGTTTAATAGAACAGAGAAGGAAGGGAAAATAATAATAATAATAATAATAAAATATACAAAATGAGTGCTGTACAATGCACTTGCTCACCACCCGCAGACCGATGCTCAGACCAGCCCCAAAACAGCGATCCCTACTTCCTGGACCACGCCTCCTATTTATATACTGAGCATGATGTCATATGGGATGGAATACACGGCTGGCCAGTTGGGTTAGATATCCTGGCTATGCTCCCTCCCAGCTTCTTGTGCACCTGGCAGAGCATGGGAAGCTGGAAAGTCCTTGACTACCAGGGTACTTAGCAACAACTAAAAACATCAGTGTATTATCAACATTCTTCTCATACTAAATCCAAAACACAGCACTAGGACGAAATTTAACTCTATCCCAGCCAAAACCAGGACACTATCCACCCCTTATTCTATACCATCTACGTCATGCCTAGGTCTCACATTTTTACAATACATTCCAATTAATCACCACTACTTCTCTTGTCTTTTGATTTATATACACACAGATATAATTCCCTTAGTCTATGGGCCATCCCTCTAAAATATCCATTGAGTTCATTTAGTCCATGACTTTGGGCTCCATCTGTCATAACAGTCTTTCAGGGCAGGAGAGATGGTGTGTGGTGCTGGACTGTTGCATCCTGAAGCCAGCTCTGGTTCCATTATTGCTGCGCTCATCCAGTTCTATCATCGTTGCACTTTGCTCGGTTTCATCAGCATTCATTCTTCATTAATCTGGGTGATTCTTACTGCAATACCATTGATGTGACATATAGCAACCAGAAAGGTGATGACATACAGTATTATATAGCAATTAACATTATACAATTCAGTTCATGGGCTATTTTCACCCAAAATCAAATCCCCTTGAGGTACACACCGGACTTCCCCATCACCCACCAAGTGCACCCAGGTCCTTGAGCAAAAGCAATCCCACGGATGGGTTTTCCCTTGCCAGAGGCAGGAGTAACCCAGACTGTCTTCCCCAGCATATTTCTTATGTGCACGACAGGGACTTTATCTCCATCTATAGTACTTAAGGGTTATGATTGGGCAGGGCCAGCTCGATTGAAAGATCCCCTGGTGTTGACTAACCAGGTGGCTTTGGCTAAATGTGTATCCCAATGCTTGAATGTCCCACCACCCATTGCTCTCAGCGTAGTCTTTAGCAGTCCCTTGTATCGTTCCATTTTCCCAGAGGCTGGTGCATGATAGGGGATGTGATAGACCCACTCAATGCCATGATCTTTGGCCCAGGTGCCTATGAGGGTGTTTCGGAAATGAGTCCCGTTGTCTGACTCAATTCTTTCTGGGGTGCCATGTCGCCATAGGACTTGCTTTTCAAGGCCCAGGATGGTGTTCCGGGAGGTGGCATTGGGCACAGGATATGTTTCCAGCCATCCGGTGGTTGCTTCCACCATGGTGAGCACATAGCGCTTGCCTTGTCGGGTTTGTGGGAGTGTGATATAATCAATCTGCCAGGCCTCCCCATATTTATATTTCAACCATCGTCCTCCATACCAGAGAGGCTTTACTTGCTTGGCTTCCTTGATTGCAGCACATGTTTCACATTCATGGATAACCTGTGCAATAGCGTCCATGGTTAAGTCCACCCCTCGATCACGAGCCCATCTATATGTTGCATCTCTTCCTTGATGGCCTGAGGTGTCATGGGCCCACCAAGCTATAAATAATTCACCCTTATGTTGCCAGTCCAGATCCACCTGAGCCACTTCAATCTTAGCAGCCTGGTCCACCTGCTGGTTGTTTTGATGTTCTTCAGTGGCCTGACTCTTGGGTACATGAGCATCTACGTGACGTGCTTTTACAACTAGGTTCTCTACCTGGGCAGCGATATCTTGCCACAATGCGGCAGCCCAGATGGGTTTACCTCTGCGCTGCCAGTTGTTCTGCTGCTGCAACCACCCCCACAGGGCATTTGCCACCATCCATGAGTCAGTACAGAGATAAAGTACTGGCCATTTTTCTCGTTCAGCAATATCGAAGGCCAGCTGGATGGCTTTCACCTCTGCAAACTGGCTCGATTCACCTTCTCCTTCAGCAGTTTCTGTGACTTGTCGTATAGGACTCCATACAGCAGCCTTCCACCTCCGATGCTTTCCCACAAGGCAACAGGACCCATCAGTGAACAGGGCATATTGCTTCTCATTTTCTGGTAGTTTGTTATACAGTGGGGCCTCTTCAGCATGCGTCACCTCCTCCTTTGGGGATATTCCGAAATCTTTGCCTTCTGGCCAGTTCGTGATCACTTCCAAGATTCCTGGGCGACTGGGGTTTCCTATTCGGGCCCGTTGTGTGATCAGTGCGACCCACTTACTCCACGTAGCATCGGTTGCATGATGTGTGGAGGAGACCCTCCCTTTGAACATCCAGCCCAGCACCGGCAGTCGGGGTGCCAGGAGGAGCTGTGCTTCAGTACCAACCACTTCCGAAGCAGCTCGAATCCCTTCATATGCTGCCAATATCTCCTTCTCAGTTGGAGTGTAGCGGGCCTCAGATCCTCTGTATCCCCGACTCCAGAACCCTAAGGGTTGACCTCGAGTCTCCCCTGGTGCTTTCTGCCAGAGGCTCCAGGTAGGGCCATTCTCCCTGGCTGTGGTGTAGAGCACATTCCTTACATCTGTCCTGCCTGGACTGGCCCAAGGGCTACTGCCTGAACTCTCTCCCGTTTAATTTGTTCAAAGGCTTGTTGTTGCTCAGGGCCCCATTTGAAATTGTTCTTCTTCCGATTCACCTGATAGAGGGGGCTTACAATCAGGCTGTAATCTGGAATATGCATTCTCCAAAAGCCCACAACGCCTAAGAAAGCTTGTGTTTCCTTTTTGCTAGTTGGTGGGGACATGGCTGTTATTTTGTTGATCACATCCATTGGGATCTGATGACGTCCATCTTGCATTTTATTCCTAAAAACTGGATCTCCTGTGCAGGTCCCTTGATCTTCCTTTGTTTTATGGCAAAACCGGCCTTCAGAAGGATTTGGACTATTCTCTCGCCTTTCTCAAAAACTTCTTCTGCTGTGCTGCCCCATACAATGATGTCATCAATGTATTGCAGGTGTTCTGGAGCCTCACCCTGTTCCAGTGTGGTGTGGATCAGTCCATGGCAAATGGTAGGGCTGTGTTTCCACCCCTGGGGCAGTCGGTTCCAGGTGTACTGGACGCCCCTCCAAGTGAAAGCAAACTGTGGCCTGCACTCTGCCGCCAAAGGGATTGAGAAGAACGCATTAGCGATATCAGTTGTGGCGTACCACTTGGCTGCCTTTGATTCCAGTTCATATTGAAGTTGTAGCATGTCCGGCACGGCAGCACTCAGTGGCGGCGTGACTTCGTTCAGGCCACGGTAGTCTACTGTTAGTCTCCACTCTCCATTGGACTTTCGCACTGGCCATATGGGACTGTTGAAGGGTGAGCGAGTCTTGCTGATCACTCCTTGGCTCTCCAGTCGACGAATCAGCTCATGGATGGGGATGAGGGAATCTCGGTTGGTGCGATATTGCCGCCAGTGCACTGTTGTGGTAGCATTCAGCACCTGTTGTTCCTCAGCCCTCAGCAACCCCACAACAGAAGGGTCCTCCGAGAGACCGGGAAGGTGGACATCTGTTTAATTTCCTCCGTCTCCAGGGCAGCTATACCAAAAGCCCACCGGTACCCTTTTGGGTCCTTGAAATACCCTCTCCTGAGGTAGTCTATGCCAAGGATGCACGGAGCCTCTGGGCCAGTCACAATGGGGTGCTTCTGCCACTCATTCCCGGTTAGGCTCACTTCGGCCTCCAATACAGTTAACTCTTGGGATCCCCCTGTCACTCCAGAAATACAAATGGGTTCTGCCCCTTCATAGCTCGATGGCATCAGGGTACACTGTGCACCAGTGTCTACTAGAGCCTCATACTCCTGTGGGTCTGATGTGCCAGGCCATCGAATCCACACAGTCCAGTAAACCCGGTTGTCCCTTTCCTCCACCTGGCTGGAGGCAGGGCTCCTCTAGTTCTGGTCACAGTATCTGTTTCTCACTTCTTGCAAACGCGAGTCAAGAATTCATTCATTACAATGCAAAGTAAGATCAGCCCTTCTACTCTGTCTGGGGAACTGTTCACTGGAAACTGGACCGTCGTGAGACAGGTTTTTCCTGAAAACTGGAGCAGCATTTTTCTTGGGAGAACTCCCTTGTGTGATTGTTTTTCCTTGCAACTCACGTACCCGTGCCTCTAGGGTCAATGTAGGTTTTCTATCCCACTGCCTCATGTCCTTTCCGTGGTCACGCAGGTAAAACCACAGGATGCCCCAGGGTGTGTACCCACTATATCTTCTCTCTTGAGCAGAGGGACGTTTACTCCTAAATAGTTGTTTAACCCTAAACAAGACCTGAACTACATTCAGGAGACATAGCAATAGGAATTTCTTTTTCTGTTCTATTAAACTGTCTTAATCTCAATCCACGAATTTTACTTAATTTTTTTTCCTCCCAATTCTCCCCCCCATCCCACAGTGGGATGGGGGGGAGTGAGTGAGCGGCTGTGTGGTGTTTAGCTGCCTGCCAGGTTAAACCACAACAATACTCAAAGAAATTATAGCAGCTGAAGTAAAGGTTCATACTTTCTCCAGCACATAGACATTCAAACAAAGAACTGTTTTTCCATTTGAAGAAATTAAGTACTATAGCGCAAGTAATTTTTTTGTTAAAATACACACAAACTGTGTGCTTACTGGTGTCATAAACAAAAAACGAGATCTTCATTTGTAAGAGAAAAGGGCTCAACAGTGGCATGTATGCAGCAGAATGAGGTAAGTCATGGCCTCCCTGGAATAAAATCAATCATTATCCTGCAACAAAAATTTCTGAAGTAAAACTCTCTAAGACTCGATTTGGAGTTTAGAAAGCAGGCATCCTTTATTGCGACGTCGGGCAGCACTGGGGATCGCTCCGCCACAAGTGCTCCGTCAGGTCAGCAGTATACCTTCGTTCATATACAGAAAGATTATACATATTCATCAGATTCCTTAGAAAAGGCAGTCTTAAGGTAATGAGTTCCCGGAATTCATTTACATAGTCCAAGCATGCGCAGTAAAATTAGGGTTAGGGTCTTCTCACCCTCCGGTGGTCGTCCATAGTCTTCCTCACAGTGTCCTTTAGTTGAACTCAGTCTTTACGCATGCTCCGTTTAACCCTTGGCTGGATTAGCACAATTCTCATTTGTACAAACTAGCTTACTCCGGCATAAGATACAAAGCTAGTTTCCTTATCTATTCTACTCAAGATACAAAGTTTCAAGGCCTTTGAATCTACTGAATGTCTGGCCTATCTATCTACTCCCAAGGCATTCTTTTCCTATCTGCATATGTCTTTTCTGGTTAACACAGGAAGCCTGACGAGTTAGCTCAAGGTCCGTTCAGTCTTATCAGGCAAGAAAGCTTTTACGTATCACAGTAAGGTCTTAGTCAGGGATTGTCAGGGTTTTAATCCTTTTATTCCCCCCTTTTCTCTAAACTTTGTAAATTCCTTTACAAAGTTTCTAAGTTGTTGTATTTCATCACCTTAGGCAAAGCCCAAACTCTCATAGTCAGTTTCTTCAGCTTATACCACAAAAGGCAATTGACAGCTGTTAGTACAATAACAAACACCAACAATACCAAAAGCGGGTGAACTAAAACATTCAAAGTTTTTTCTGCAGAGGGCGAGTATCCTGAAAAGATATCCCACCAATGATGGGCGGTATCACATTCAATTTGGCTAGACAGTCCAACAAGTTTGTCTTTAGCTATCACTGTTTTAATGAGAGATTCAACCAGTGTTTTATTTCGTTTTTTCAAATGTTCTCGAAGTTCTTGAGATTGGTTCAATATCTCATTTAATTTCTTTAGAGATAAACTCGCATGACTTAAATTTAAGCTCTCAAAATGCCAGAACATTGCTACTTGTTCTTCTGTATATGCAAAAAAGGAATATGTTTGTCCATGCCAAGTTAAATGGGTATATTTTTAAGGCATCCTATGAATGGGGTGATTGTTAGTCACTAAGCACACATATCTAGCATTAACTTCTACAAACATTTCGAACACATTAGGAGATAGGATCGTCCATTTACAATTATTAACAGAATGTTCTAACAAGCAAGGTTCATATAATTGAGATTGTCCACACAAGGCGCCATCAAGTGTGGTTTCGCAAAGATCTAAATCATAGGTTTTATTATTAGTTCCAATATATTTCCCTCAGAATTCTGGTAACCAATATTCTAAGATCTCTTGGCTCGAAAAGAGTGTTGGTAGAATTAAAAATTTACACATTACTTCAGGGTCGGTTACATTATAGAATATCAATTTTCCTGCACACCATCTATCATAGCACTGCACAAATTGTGAATAGGCTTTTATCCAGTGTCTAGGATGGACCCATTGTCCAAATAGTTTTCTCCACATGAAGTTATTGTTACCCATTAAGTAGGACTGCACCTTATCCTTTTGTTCCAATTGCCACATAGTTTGTAGGGTGCAAACAGTCCAATCCATAAATTTTGTCAAATTTTTAAGTGATTGTATCTGGCCAATTATACTTTTATTAAAGAGAAATAAGGATTCCTTATCATATTTCAAAGTCTGTATCTGAGGATTAAAGGTGGTTGGCATCCATTCAGCCTGAATCTTGATTGTTTGAGCTACATCAAATCCTGCTGTTCCAACTTTGTTCCTTAAAGTCTCTAGATCTACTGAATTTATGAGTCCTATTCCAGTTCCTACACCTCCAAGCAAAGTGTCATACCAAGCTCGTTTTGCTCTACAGGGAGGTGTGGCTGGAAAGGAGATGTTGAAAAACAACATATGTTTTTGCCTAATTCTTGCCACATTTATGCAAGTTGATGGTAGTCTGATTAATTGGTCCTGATTCATGGTGGGTCATGGGTTTCACAATGTTAAGGAGGCTGCCACTCCAGCAGTTCTATTAACACTTCTGTTTGTACACATTAGTGTATCCCAATCACCAGTTTTCCAAGTGTGTGTCTCCTTTATAAGGGTGTTATTTCGAAGAAAGCACTTCATTTGCAGTGGAGGCCCTATCCCTTTGACTGCACAACAGACAGGTACACTCTTCGCTGGGTAAAAAACTGGCTGGACGGCCGGGCCCAGAGAGTTGTGGTCAACGGAGTTAAATCCAGTTGCAGCCAGTCACGAGCAGTGTTCCCCAGGGCTCAGTACTGGGGCCGGTCCTGTTCAATATCTTTATCAATGATCTGGACGAGGGGATCGAGTGCTCCCTCAGTAAGTTTGCAGACGACACCAAGCTGGGCGGGAGTGTTGATCTGCTCGAGGGTAGGAAGGCTCTGCAGAGGGACCTGGACAGGCTGGATCGATGGGCCGAGGCCAACTGTATGAGGTTCAACAAGGCCAAGTGCCGGGTCCTGCACTTCGGCCACAACAACCCCATGCAACGCTACAGGCTTGGGGAAGAGTGGCTGGAAAGCTGCCCAGAGGAAAAGGACCTGGGGGTGCTGGTTGACAGCCGGCTGAACGTGAGCCAGCAGTGTGCCCAGGTGGCCAAGAAGGCCAATGGCATCCTGGCCTGTATCACAAATAGTGTGGCCAGCAGGAGTAGGGAGGTGATCGTGCCCCTGTACTCGGCACTGGTGAGGCCGCACCTCGAATACTGTGTTCCGTTTTGGGCCCCTCACTACAAGAAGGACATGGAGGTGCTGGAGCGTGTCCAGAGGAGGGCAACGAAGCTGGTGAAGGGCCTGGAGCACAAGTCTTATGAGGAGTGGCTGAGGGAACTGGGACTGTTTAGCCTGGAGAAGAGGAGGCTGAGGGGAGACCTCATCGCTCTCTAGAACTACCTGGAAGGAGGTTGTAGCGAGGTGGGTGTTGGTCTCTTCTGCCAAGTAACTAGCGATAGGACGAGAGGAAATGGCCTCACGTTGCACCAAGGGAGGTTTAGATTGGACATTAGGAGAAATTTCTTTACTGAAAGAGTGGTCAGGCCTTGGAACAGGCTGCCCAGGGAAGTGGTTGAGTCACCATCCCTGGAAGTATTTAAAAGACGTGTAGATGAGGCGCTTAGGGACATGGTGTAGTGGGCATGGTGTGTTGGGTTGACAGTTGGACTCGATGATCTTAGAGGTCTTTTCCAACCTTAATGATTCTATGATTCTATGATTTTAATGTGACATTCGTTATTACAGTGACATTCATCAAATTTGAGCATAATACAAAGGTCATTCCATGCCATTCTGTCAATTTGCTGCTTCTAGTACAGGGTTGCCATAGAGAACAGTTTTCATAAAAGTAGACTAATATCTGGGTGTTGTTTCCCCAAATCCACCTAAAACCATCAGTATAGTTATTTGTTTTTCTCAAGGGCCAACTGGGAGTGAATGTACTTATCAACCCGAGGCTGAAGCATAGCAACATCAATACTTGTTTCAGATCAGTCTTACAGATGTGGGTCCTACAGGTTGAGATTTCCATGATCCACCGGGCGCTTTCTTGATTCTCGAATAGTGGATCCAAGCAGTGTGTTCCTCCAGCTTGACTGCAGTGTAGGTCGTGAGTAGGACTTGAAAAGGGCCGCTCCACTTCTCTTCGAGAGGATTACCTGAAATATTTTTAACATAAACCCAATCCCCAGGTTTAAACAAATGCACCGGCGAATCCAGACCCCATGCTCTAGTAGATATTACTAATATCGGATATTGCTGTATATTAATTTCTCCTACTTGGGTGAGATCCTGCCCTTGATATCTAGTTTGAAATGGTCTTCCATATAGAATTTCAAAAGGACTCAGTTTTTCCTTAGTTCTTGGTTTGACTCGGAGCCTTAGTAACGTGATAGAGAGGGCTTGATCCCACCTTAAATTGGTCTCCTGGCAAATCTTACTCAATTGTGTCTTTATTAAGTGATTCATCTTTTCCACTTGCCCACTCGCTTGCGGACGATAAGCTGTGTGCGATTTCCAATTGATTTCTAAAAATTTACTAACCTGTTGAACTATTTGTGACACGAAGTGTGGTCCCCTATCAGAGGAGATTACTTCTGGCACTCCAAATATGGGAATAATTTTTCTCAATAAAATTTTCGTCACCTCTCGGGCTTTATTTGTTCTGCAAGGGAAAGCTTCAGGCCACCCAGAAAAGGTGTCGGTTAGGACTAATAGATACCTATACCCCCCTTTTCTAGGAAGTTCTGAAAAGTCTATCTGCCAATTTTGACCTGGAACTTTCCCTTTATCAATACTACCAAATTTTACACGATTTTCTACTTTTGGATTATTCTTCAAGCATATTTCACATCTATCAACCATGTTTTTTACAGTTTGGAACAAATTTCTGGCTACTATTTGCTTTGTAAGAGAATTATACAAAGCTCCAGTTCCCCAATGAGTCTTGTCATGTTCTGCTTTTACCAGTTTCCACAATATTCTAAAGGGAACTATTATTCTATTATCTTTTAATTTTGCCCAACCTGATGATTCAACTTCTGCTTCTAAATCTTTAATTAACCTAAGATCCTTTTCATCATAATCAACCAAGTCTGGTAGTGGCAAAGCCTTTTCAGGAATCAAACTTAATATCTCACCTTGTTCCGCCGCTCTTTTTGCCTCATAATCTGCCAATTTGTTCCCCACTTCTTGAGCAGTGTTACCCTTTTGGTGCCCCTTGCAGCGCAGAATTGCAACCGCCGAAGGCAATTGTACCGCTTCTAAAAGTCTTAGGATCATGTCAGCATGTTTAATATGTTTCCCTTGGGCCGTCAAAAGTCCTCGTTCCTTCCAAATAGCTCCATGGGCATGAACTACACCAAAGGCATATTTTGAATCTGTCCAGATATTAACTCGCAGTCCTTTGGCAAGGTCTAATGCTCTCACTAAAGCAATTATTTCAGCTCATTGTGCGGACGTACCCTTAGGGAGTGACTTCGCTTCCACCACTTGGTCTGTGGTGGTCACAGCATACCCTGCCATCCGAGCTCCATCTTTTACAAAACTACTCCCGTCAGTATACCAAGTGTGTTCAGCTTCCTCCAGCAGCTCCTCCTTCAAGTCAGGCCTGCTTGCATACACAGTCTCAATGGTCTCTATGCAGTCATGCACAACAGTCTCCATTTCCTGCTTATCACTTAGAAAAGAAGCAGGGTTAATAACGGTAGATGTGACAATTTCTACATCATCTTGTTCCATCAGGACTGCTTGGTATTTCAGGAACCTTGATGGTGAGAGCCAATGTCCTCCTTTTTGTTCCAAAACGGAAGTTACAGCATGGGAAGTGTACACAATCATCTTTTGTCCCAAAGTGAATTTTCGGGCTTCTTGAATAATCAAAACAACAGCGGCCACTGCCCGAAGGCATCCTGGCCATCCTGTACTGACTTAATCCAATTGCTTGGAAAAGTACTCTACTGCTCGCTTATAAGGACCCAGCCTCTGGGCTAGAATTCCCAAAGGCACTCCTTGCCTATCATACGAGAACAGCCAGAAGGGCTTTGTTACATCGGGTAAACCCAATGCTGGAGCCCTCATTAGTTCCAATTTCAATTCCTTGAACGCCCTCTTAGCTCCATCAGTCCATATTAATTGCATCTGGCTATTTTTCAGCAATTCATATAGAGGTTTAACCAAAAGTCCATAATTATAGATCCATAATCGGCACCAACCTGTCATTCCCAAAAAGGTTCGAAGCTCTTTTACCGTGGTCGGTTCTGGAGTTCTGCAAATAGCTTCTTTCCGGTTATTCCCGAGCTGTCTCTGTCCCTTAGAAATCACAAATCCCAGGTATATTACTTCTCTCTTCAAGGTCTGGGCTTTCTGTAATGAGACTCGGTAACCACTTAGTCCAAGAAAATTCAATAAGCTCACAGTCCTTTCTTTACATTCTTCATCCTTTTCTGTGGCTATCAAAATATCATCCACATATTGCAAAAGAATCCCTTTTCCCAGAGGTCTTTCCCAGGCCTCTAATTCTTTAGCTAATTGGTTTCCAAAGATCGTGGGTCTGTTTTTAAATCCTTGAGGTAGCACTGTCCAGGTCAGTTGGGTTTTTCGTCCTGAATCAGGGTTTTCCCATTCAAAGGCGAATAATTTGCGACTTTCAGGGGCCAAGGTGAGACAAAGGAATGCATCTTTCAAATCTAATACTGTGAACCATTCATAGATTTCTTTTAAACTAGTCAATAAGGTGTATGGGTTTGCCACTACCGGGTGTAAATCTTCAACTATCTTATTTATTGCCTGCAGGTCTTGTACCAATCGATAAGTTTTGCCATCAGGCTTTTTGACAGGCAAAACAGGAGTGTTGTACTCTGAAGAGCATTCAATTAATAATCCGAATTTTATAAATTCTTCTATAACGCTTTTCGCTCCTCGCCTGTCTTCCAATTTCAGGGGATATTGCTTTATCCTAACGGGTCGTGCTCCCTCTTTGAGTTTAACAACAACCAATTCTGCATTTTTAGCCTTTCCAGGTATTCCTGAAGCCCATACTCCTGGGTAGACCTGGTCTTTTATTTCTTGTATAATTTCCTCTTTTCTAATTAGGGGTTCAGTAAGAGCCAAACTTAAAATTTCAATGTGGTTCTCTTTTGGTATTTTAAATTCAACTTCTCCATCTCTAAATCTTATTTCGGCATTCAACTGTTCCAATAAGTCCCTTCCTAACAGTGGTTTAGGAGCCTCAGGCAGGTAGAGGAATTTATGAATCCCTACACTTTTCCTAATTTTGAATCTTAATGGTTTCAGAAAGAACGCCTTCTCAACCTGTCCAGTTGCTCCTACAATATTAACAGTTTGCCTACCCACAGGTAATAAAGTCTGATTTAATACCGAAAATGTGGCACCCGTATCTATTAAAAATTCTACAGGTTTCTCTTCTTTCCCTAGCTGAACTTTTACCAAGGGAAGATTCCCCTGGTCCCCATCAATTATCTTTCATATCAGTAACCATCACCGACTTGCCCAATCTCGGGCAATCCTTTTTCCAATGCCCCATTTGCTTACAATAAGCACACTGATCTTTTAGGAGGGGTTGATTTCCCCTAGGTGGGGCACTTACACCACTCCCATCAGCATTGTTTCTTGATGGGTTCCTTGAGAGTACCTGGCCCCCTGTGGTGCGCAAAGCAGCTATTGTAGCATTGGCAATTGTTTTGCCCATTACTCTCTCTTTCTGATTATCTCTATTCCGATACACTTGCCAAGCAATCTCCAGCAATTTCTCTAAATCTCTCACATCTGTTCCTTGCACTTTCTGTAACTTTCTCCTGATATTATCCGCAGACTGTCCCAAAAACAGGAATATCAACTGACCCTTTCCCTCCTGAGAGGTAGGGTCTAAAGGAGTATATTTCTGCATCCCTTCTTTTAATCGGTTCAAAAAATCAGTAGGGGATTCTTTCCTATCTTGTTTAATTTCATACAATTTAGACCAATTCACTGATTTTGGGACAGCATTTCTTATTCCGTAAGCAATCCATTCCCTGTATCGCACTAATAAATTCCGGGCTCCTGTCTGGTTAGGGTCCCAACCGGGATTAGTAATCGGAACATGGTTATCCGCTGTTCCCGGCAGAGTTCCAGCCAAAACTAGAGCCTGTACCTGGGCTCTGGCCGCTCTCACAACCATCTGCTTTTCTGACTCACTAAACACTGCATCCAATATTGCATCCACATCCTCCCAATCAGGGTCCTGAGTTTTAACAATCAATTCAAATCCTTTAGCAACTTTTTTGGGATCATCCCAATAATTCCCTGCAGTAACTTGCCAACCATCTAAATCTGCTAAAGTGAAAGGCACTTTAATTCTGACGGGTCCTCCCGCTCCCATTGCCTGTCTTAGTGGAGCCTGTATGATAGGTCCCACCTTACTTCGAGTTCTGGTAATGATGGGAGAAAATCCAACATTAGTTTCTTCCCTTTCCCTTGCCCCTGGCTCCTCACCCCCAACAGCATCAGCATCTCCTTCTCTATCATCTTCTATTTCTGGTGGAGGCAAACAATCCTCTAATCTCTCATTCCGTGAATCAACCTTTAAACATCTCTGTCCAATGCTACAAGCCGAGCAACATCTTTTTAGCTTCCCGTTTTGCTTATTTTTCTCTTTTTCTATTGCCAGGACCATAGGGTCCTGGGGTGCTAAATTGATTCCACATTCTTTCTGCCATTCAGGGTGATTTCGCAGAGTGAAAAACATATCTGCATAAACCACTTCATCCCATTTTCCTTCTCGGCGCAGAAATAACATGAGTTGCAACAGTGTTGTACTTCAATGTTCCGTTAAAAGGCCATTTTTCTCCATCCTCTAGCTTATATAAAGGCCACCACTGATTACAATATTTAATTAAGGTTCTACGATCTACACTCCCTCCAGGTAATCCCCCTATATCTCTCCAATGAGCTAAAATGCAGCCCAAAGGGCTCTTTTTCAAAACTCTGCCTTGTTGGTTCCCCATTCTAAAATTTATGCAACATAAACGCAAGGACAGGGGCTGGGACACAAACACCACACACAACGATTACTAACCCCAGATACTAAATGTTGACATAGATTGGTCAATCAAAGACTTCCAAATACGTGTATACCAGACATATGCGCGTATCACACACGCATATGTGAACCAAAATCAGATACAAATGCACAGACAAATGACCGTACTTATCAAAGGGTCAATACAACCATGCAACGTAGTAATCAAATGATCAATACAAATCATACATGCAATTGTATGCCACTTGGCGGGGTTCTCACGAACCGCGACTTATGAGCAGCTTCAAATGACTGGTCTCAAAACAAAAAGAATGCCTTATTCTTACCAGAGGTCCTTGTCTGCCCCCATGAGGATCCGCCGAATCAGTGAGTCCCTCCAGAGAATTCTCTCCGGGGCCGGCCAAGGGAGTCGCCAACTCAGGGGTTCCTGCAGCCAGAGATGGTCCCATCTGGGTCGCCAACCTGAAACAAAAATTTCTGAAGTAAAACTCTCTAAGACTCGATTTGGAGTTTAGAAAGCAGGCATCCTTTATTGCGACGTCGGGCAGCACTGGGGATCGCTCCGCCACAAGTGCTCCGTCAGGTCAGCAGTATACCTTCGTTCATATACAGAAAGATTATACATATTCATCAGATTCCTTAGAAAAGGCAGTCTTAAGGTAATGAGTTCCCGGAATTCATTTACATAGTCCAAGCATGCGCAGTAAAATTAGGGTTAGGGTCTTCTCACCCTCCGGTGGTCGTCCATAGTCTTCCTCACAGTGTCCTTTAGTTGAACTCAGTCTTTACGCATGCTCCGTTTAACCCTTGGCTGGATTAGCACAATTCTCATTTGTACAAACTAGCTTACTCCGGCATAAGATACAAAGCTAGTTTCCTTATCTATTCTACTCAAGATACAAAGTTTCAAGGCCTTTGAATCTACTGAATGTCTGGCCTATCTATCTACTCCCAAGGCATTCTTTTCCTATCTGCATATGTCTTTTCTGGTTAACACAGGAAGCCTGACGAGTTAGCTCAAGGTCCGTTCAGTCTTATCAGGCAAGAAAGCTTTTACGTATCACAGTAAGGTCTTAGTCAGGGATTGTCAGGGTTTTAATCCTTTCAATCCCTTGAAGAAAGTAGACAGCTGAGTAGCTGAATTCTGCTCACTATAGCAAGTATATATTTAACTTCACTGAACTGCCTAGAGTCACATTAACGAATCCATCTGAAGAACTCAAATTAGGTCATCCTGTCTAGACTTGAGAAGTAAATAAATATTACTTAATGCACGGTATTCAATACAAGGAAAACAATCACATTTATACACACTTGCTGCAAGGTGAAGCAAACCGGTGATACCTCCTCTGTTCACTATTTTGGGCTGACATCAGTACTTTGTTTAGTCTACACTTTATTACATTGACTGCCTGTTCCTTGTATTCAGCTGCTTTCATTGAAACACTGATGGTAATCGAGTTCTGTCTTTCAGAACAGACCTGGTTCAGTTATACAAAGATTAATCCAAATAAATGATTGAACTACTTCTTGCTACTGCATCAGAACAGTTGCTTGAAGACTGCTATGTGTTTATATGGGGCCAGATGCTAGTAGACATTCCCCTCCTGCACTGTCATGAGTCCTCAGTAGTCCCATCTATTTGCATAGCATTTGCATAGCATTTGCATAGCTTAACAGACAAATGGCATTGCCTTCAGTTTAGGAAGGCAATTGCTCTAATATATGTACTCTTATTAGCAGTAGGATTGCATTAAGAGGCAACCCATCCTTATGCCGTCCCCAGCTTTAGAGAATTTATGGCATACCATAACTGGTCTTCAGTCTTAATAACATCAGTGGTTGTCTGATGTTACTAATTTGGTGGAATAAGCCCAAAGTTGATACTAAATCAGCCCTTAATCTTCTCAGCATTTTTATTTTACTTTACTGGGGTTACCATTTAACCAAGAGCAAAAAGACACATAAAATAGAGGAGCAGAGTTAAGGGGTATAGACAATTCATTCTACCATTGAGGTGTCAGGATACTTCAGTCCCTTGGTGAATAAGAGCAATGCTTCCACAGCAAATAAAAGGAGGAAGCTTATACAGCTCTAGTTATCACAACTACTTTCCACTGAAGTAAGGAGTTCATTTCAGTCAGTGTAAAAGATCAACATCAATTCTGGGATGTAATATCATGAATATCAATTCTGGGATGTAATATCATGAAAAGATCCCTACTTTTGTTTTTAGTCCCTAGGAAAATAACTGAGTGTCAAGGCCTACATCACTACTCTACAAGCTTCATCCACAGTTGCTTTAGGGTTGTTGCTATAATTAGCAGCAGCATAGTGGTGCTTGTGACTACAACTGCATAGACATGGTTTAGAGCCTGTCATTCATATCCTGACCTGTAGCAGACTTTTTTAAAATGGCATAAGGAAAGCAGACCAGCAAGATTTTTGGTAACACTAAGCAAGGCATGTTAAATTGTTTTGTAAAAAAGAGTGGAGAATGATGCTTCAGATTTCCTTTCTCTTTATTGCCGACAGATTTATATTTAAAATGCCAAGGTCCAAAAAAAAAAGCCTTGTGTAATAAATACTTCACTTTAAGCTGTAATAAATAAAAAAAAATTATTAACAAGGAATGCACTTTGCCACCCACAAGTGTGGGTATTTTTGAAAAATAAGGGGGGGGGGGGAAGTATGGCCATAGTTTACAGTTAAGCAGCCAGAAGCTGCTTATTACAGCTATTCCACAATAATGGAGCTCTCCCTTTCCAGATGCATATTCACAGTTTAACTCCATCAGAAGTGCTCTCTTACAGAGCAAGCAGTCATGTTCTGCTCAGAGTTCAAGCAAAAAATATCTTTAACATACACGAAGCAAGGAAAACTATGGTCCAAAGAACTCCTTGTCACACCATTTTAGTCCAACAGTAGGTTTAGGCTTCTGTCCAATAGATGTGTGCCCAGCACACTAGGACAGTCAAGTTTTCGTACCACCACACATCCATCATCAACATAGTAGCTGCTCTACCATCTCCGCTGGTGAACAAGAGGGTCCATTTGGTTTAACAGAGTCAGTCCCTTCAGTTACATCGCTGCAGCAGCATGTTTAGAGCATATTCCATTCTGTGTTTTAGTTCCAACGAGCATCCAGAAACCAGAAGAGTTGTCAGACGAAACATTGTGGATATCCTCTCTTCATTGATGTAGGTAAGGAGATACTCCTCACTCTGATTGCAAATGATGATTTTTGTGTGATCATGATAGAAGTTCACCTGCAAAAGAGAAGAGAGTTGCTGTTTGTATACTTTCTCCTCTCAGTTTATGGCACTTATCTAGTTTTATTGCAATAAAGTATTTTAGAAACATTTTCTCAGGTGATGCTATCAAACTTACTTGAAATGTGCCATCATTGAAGAGCATCATTAACGCTTTATCAGATTTAAGCCACTGTAAGAGGTAAAGCCTGGGCCTGCGTACATCTGTTAGGCTAGGCAGATCGCCTCCCTAGGAAAGAGAACAGATGCTACATTAAGCGCTCAGTTCACATTTAGTGCAAGGTCCATTTTTACAGCTCAAGATCCAGAAGGTGCTAAACTTACATCCATGAGGTTCTCTTCCATGTAGTGAGAGAAATACTTCAGTACAGTTACTTGGCTAACTAACTGTTCAGGAGCCTCTGTGGCTGAGAAGACAGAGCACTGGCCTAGCTCAGCATAGTAGTGGACTGTCCTGTAAGAGAAGAAAGTAAGAAGGTCAGAGATAAAAGCATCTCAAGTTTGAACCGCCTTAGTTGTCAGTTTTGTAATTATTCTTACTTTTTGTCTGGCAGAAGGCTCATATGCGCCCCATTATTGAAAAGGACACCAACAGTGTGATCTGACAGCTGGTACCCAAAGCCATACTTGTTAGAATAGTCCACCCATTTTGTAACCCACTGGAAGGATGCTGTCAGCTGTTCTTTGGGAATGCTGTCTGCTTCTGACATGTTCTCCAGACATCCTCTCAATACCCTTGCTACTGTATCAGCAACACTTCCCATGGTACTGTCTTCCAGGCCTGAAAGGAAAGGATTATTAGACTGACAAGAGCACACAGAGCAGGCTTTAATTCTAAAGCTTTCAGTTATCTAGATTGTAATTTTAAGAAGTTTAGCCTTTATGGCTTTCCAGTTTTAATTCTTCAAAAATATTGGCTGTAAAATTTAGAGCATTGAAAATAGGGGGTGGGGAGGAAAGCAGCTGTTTGTTTCAAGCTTCTAAGTCTGAGACATGAAGAAAGTAAAGGTGGGATTTAGAATTAGAGACTACATTTTGTTGCACTTACATTCACTGCTACTGCTGCAGCTTCCCAAAGTTCCTCTGACTAACATCCGAATAGAGTCTCCAACCTGCTTAGTTTCTGGTAATGCTCCCAGCTTGGCTACTGTTGTGATAAGAGGCTGGATCTCCTAGAAGAGGCATCAGTCATGTAAACATCAAACATAACACAAGTCAAGGCTTATACACAGGTTTTGCATGGCTCTCCTGCCTCTCAACAAATGATAAATTCTAGGGAAACTGGTATTAATGTTTCCAGCAAGTATAAAAAGCTGCTGTTAGACTGAGCTTTAAGAAGCATGCCAGATCTTTCCATTCTTTAGATCTTCAATTTGCATCTTACATGCTATTAATCAGTCCTCTGCTCTCCTGCCCTAGCAAGAGAACAGCTGCGTGCAGGCCTGAACACCAAATGGTAAGAGTTATATCTCAGCAATTTATTCTTTAAGAAGTCCTAGTTAATCATGAACTGAAGCCCTGTATTTGGAAAGAGCACCTGGCAGACAAGTTTCCACACAGACAACAATGGAGTCTAGGCAGATACTATAATTATTCAAAAGACAAAATTGATAGTCTCCCTACAAAGGCTACCATACCTTGGTTAAGCCTTGTTAAAGCAACTTTGCTAATCATTTAAGCTTGATTATGCTGTGTACAGCCCCAGCTCTGATAGCCAAGTCAAATATAATTTAATCATAGCTACTCCACCCAACTGTTATTGGATTCGAATCGAACTGCACTTGCATTTACCTCATCTGTTCTGTGTTTGTGGGGCTGCTGGGTTATCAATGTCTTCTTCAAATCATGCCTGAGCTTGTAGATTTCTTCATCTTCTTTAGCTAGTCTGTCTGTAATACAAGACAAATACTTAACACTGCATCTGGAAGTGCTGTTCAATTACAGAAAGCCTAACAAGTTAACTGCAGAAAGTATATTGTCTCCCTCCAGTAGCTGCTTCTAAACCTGCCATAGTCTCCCAGAACAGCAGTACCATTATACACAGATCATTAAGACTAAACTTTAGTAGACATCACATTCTAACAGATGGCCAATATAGACTGTCAGTATGCCACAAGCAGCATTTACTTATGTAAGTTGGTGTAGGTTGCAGGCTACCATCTACACTTGTTGATAGATATGTCAAAACTAAGCCAAGGAAGCCCCAAGATGTAAATACAAGTGCTGCACTGCTATCTCATATCTGTACATTACTAGCATGACATTGATGGCATAGAGATAAGTTTCAAGCATAGCTATAGTCCACTTACTGTGTGTGTCGAAGTATCTGGCTTTATCCTTTTTACCACCAAAGAGAGCAGCAGCTGCTTTTTTGAAGAAATTTTTAGCAGGGCTTGCCAAATGGAAATCAGGAACAGTGTGACAACAGCTAGCAGAAAGTCTGTCAGGTGTAAAGCCCTGTGGAAATGAGATTCAAAAAATAATTTAGACCACAGGGTGCATTTTTAGGGTGGATATTTTTTCAGCCAGAACACTAAACAATGCAAACCCGTAAGAAAAATTCATGTTGAATTATTTCATCTAAACTGGGACGGTCTTCAGGATTTTTTGACAACATGCTAGCTATTAAGTGTTTCGCAGGTGCCAAGAGAGATGAAGGCAGGCTGTATCTTGCTTCCCTTATGCATCTGTACGTTTCTTTAAGATTTGTGGTCTCAAATGGGGGTCTTCCCAACAGCATTGTATACCTGTTTAAAAGCAAAGTAAACCAATTTTATTTATTTTACACACCCACAATACTTATCTACAACTACTGAAAAGGTTTTGTCTATCTCCTAACAAGGAGAATTTCTGCACTTGGGTTAGACATATATAAAGGGTTGCAAACTGATGTAGTACTGCATCCCCTTTGAACTCTTAAAAGCCTAAGCCAGTGATAGAAATATTTCATTTCAAAGGCAGTGAAGTACTTACATTACACAGCCTAAGGCCCAGATATCAGATTCACAGCCATGCCCTTGTTTGTTGAGGACTTCTGGAGAGAGGTAATTTGGCGTGCCACATATTGTTCTGCAAATTAAAGAGGCCACAGAGCCAGTTAGTATTTCAGATAGAAAGAGGAGAGAAACTATTTTTCGTCAGCCAGGTTTTCCTCTCAAGTTCAGACAAGAGCTTAGAGACTCCTAAAGAGGAGTTGTATGAATGTTAATAGTGTAGATGTGTTTCATGGTGTTTTCATGATATAGGAACAGCAGACTCATATCTGCACTATTAGTCAGTCAGGTACCTGCCTCTGGCACTTGCTATTATTCAAATGCTCAGAAGAAAGCAGAAGTCAAAGTACAGCAGCCTATTTTCTAGAAGGGGAAAACCTGATCCTAGAAGCAATTAGCTTTTGCTATGGAACAAGATATCTCATTTCTAAATGAATCTGGTTTCATTTACTACTAGACTTTACTTTTTTTTTGATGCTCCTACCTCCTCCTGTGCTCCAGTGGTTCCAGCCTAGCTGCCAAGCCAAAGTCACCCAGTTTCAGTTCCATGTTCTCATTAATAAAGAAGTTACCTAGCAGACAGAGAAATTCTATTAGTCCTTTTCTTGCAGGGTAGGAATGCTTTTGCCACAGGTGCTGAGTCATACTTTGTTCAAAGCCAAAAGCTAGCCAGGATATTATTTTTTTTTTTTTTAAATAGGAATACTTAATGTCATCCCTTAAGCACTCCAAGTTTCCACTGTAAAGACAGACTGAGCTGATTCTATTAATTAAGCTATCGCCATACAAGTGGTAAAGTGGTACAATGCTGACAGGGCTGGAAGAGTGTATTTTGAAGTCGGCAAGGTACAGAACTTACCTAGTTTAAGATCCCTATGCAATATTTCCTGTTCATGAAGATACTTTAGCCCTGACACAATTTGCCTGAGGTAGTATCGTACTTCTGGTTCTGTCAATATCTTCCTTGCTTTTAAGATGTGAGCCATTGACTGCAGAGGAAAAACAAAGGCAGAAATGTCACTGAATATTCACACACAAGATTCACCTTAAGCAAAAGTAAATCAATGCATGGAGAAGTGACAATTAAAGAAGCCGTGAGAAATACCTTTTGCACATCACACATTTAAATTAGTTGCAGATTCTAGGTAAGTAAATACTGGATTTCTCACAGTTGATGCTCACCCTTCTACTGCAGTACTCCAGAAGAATGTAAATATTCTCTCTGTCTTCAAAATAGTGGTAAAACTGTACAACATGTCTATGATTAAGCATTCTGTGCAGTTCAATCTCTTTATCAATCTGAAGAGACAAAAGGGGGGGAAGTGTTGCTAGCCTTGTGTCCACAAGGTTGAGCAGACAGCTCTATCAGAACCATTTCAGAAAAACAGTTGGGCAATCCAGCACACAAAGAGTGTAAGGGGGGGGGGGTGAAAAAAAAAAAAAAAAAAGAGACATTCATGCACACACACCTTTTCCCTTTGATGAGGTTTTGCTACTCTGCTGTGAGGAATGATTTTTGCAGCATAAACTTTATTTGTTGTCAAATCTGTCATCTCATAACACTTGGCAAATCCACCCTAGAGAGACATGCGAGAAAAAGGCAATTATAGCAGATATGAAAGAAGTCCCACACTTAGTCATTCACGAGCTCATGTATTCGTCAAGGAGCGTAATTTCCTTTCCACAGGACAATTCAGTAAGATAGACGATGAACCTAAGACCTATCTGAAGGTTCGTGTTGCAGCTTCCCCCCCTGCATGCAACAGTCATTTTTGTAGGCTTGCTCGAGCTGAAGGCACGATTCCGCTTGTATTTAGGGGCGGAGAGGAATCGGGGGCAGGAACTAGTGCGTGTGGACCGGGGCAACGCAGGGACAAATCGGACCCCGGGTAGGTTGGGGGGCAGCAGTGCGGCAAACTCCAACATCCTCCCGGAGAAAAGCAACCCATCCCGAAGGCTGGCGCCGCAGAGGCAGCTCCCGCCGCACCCGGACCGGCGCTCCGCACCGCGGAAGCAATCCGCCGAAGAGAGCGGCCGGTCCGAGGCACCGCCACCCAGGGAGGGCACGGGACCCGCCGTGGCCGTTACCTTTCCGAGCACCTTGCCGCAGCAGTAGCGCTTCCCCGTCGTGGGGTCGGTTATAATTCGGGAGACCTCGGCGGCGGGGTGAGAGTACTGGTACGGCTGCTCCTCCGTCTTCTTCCTCCGCGACTCACCTCCGGCAGCTCTACCTAGCTCCGACTCGCAGCCCTTGACACCGCCGCCCGGCGGGTAGGCAATAGTCCGCAGCAGCTCCATCACCGCGCCTCGCTGGCCGACTCGTTCAGCCCGTCCGGCGTGGCGCTCCCAACACAGAGCAGCTGCTCGGCTCGTCCCTTATATCGTGGCGGCGGCTCCGCCCCGACGCTGCGGGACAGCCCCCACCGGGGCCCCGCTCCACCCCGGCGGCGCGGCCGCCCGCGGAGCCCTCCCGGCCCCGGGCCGCGGAGCGGCCCGCGGGGAGGTGGGCCGGACCGGGCCGCCCTGCCGAGCCGTGCGGCTGGCGCGGGACCGGAGCGACGCCGGCCGGGGCGGGGGAAGGCTCGGCGGGAGCCGCTTTGCGGGACAGGGGTAAACCCTGCTCTAGTCCCGGGGGCAGCTGGGCTGGGCGCCTTGGGGTAGCCCTGCAAAGCGCTCCAGCTGCAGCGGCTGCTCTGCCTACCACCACCCCCGGGTAGAAACTCTGCAAGGGGAACGCAAGGTCTATTTTCCTAACTTGACTGTTGCTCCTTGTGGGGCAGCAGAAGTTTCTGAGAGACGAGCACATTTCTGAAGTATTCTTTGCTTGTTGGCACACACTAGGAATACTTTTGCCCACTTTCATTGCTAGTAAAAATAAAAGTCTAGTTGATTTAATACAAATGAATCTCAGAGCATGTAACTGTATGAATGATTTCAGTGTCAATCCTTAAACATCCCTCATTTCAGATCTTAAAATAACAGCAAAATATACTTATTTTACAGTGTCAAGAGCAGTATGCATGTTTTATCAGAACCCCTCCAATAACAGCAAAAGTGCAGAACAACAATGTTTAAGTTTCCCTAAATAAGTATTGCATTATGAAGGTAGCAGTGCTCAAGTGTCAAATATATTTGATTGTGTACGCTCTACTTCTACCCATCTGCAGTTTTTTACTGGACATGCACTCCTGCATGCAGGTCTCACTTCCTACCTCTCTCTACAAAGTCTAGTCAAGTCATGTTAATATTACTAGTGATTAGCCATAGGGATGTAGGTAAAAAACAAGAAGAGGGAAAAATTGGGATACAGTCTTTACTCAGTCCTGTGCCCACTCATCCCTTAGCCTTACAAGCATTGGCTTCCCAGGCAAATACTGTTTCCCTCACCCAATTTAACTTTCTCCAAATTAGTATCTGTTATTGCAAAATAAATTACTTAATGTGAATATGATTTCTTGATACTTTGTTTTCTGTCAGTAAGTTGCTTTGGTCTGCTGTGCTGAAAGGCTTATAGGGAAAGGGGTAGCTGTAGGTACTAAGTTCAATACTCAAGTGCTCCAGAGACATCTAAAAGCTTATGTACTGGTACTTACATTTCTTACCTTCTGTGGAGAGCTACTAGATATTTTGCAATTAATATATTTCACTTTTTCCTTCTAAAGCTGTTCTCCTGGATAAAATAACATTAATGCAAAGACTTGAAACTGACTCTTTCATATCTTGCAAGAGGAAAGCCATCCTAGCCAGTGCTCTGCAATCTCCCACTTTTTCTTCCAAGTTACGTCAGCAGAGTGCTCAAGTATACCTGCAGCCTGCACAAGAAGCTCATTTGCAAGCTAGCTAAGATAGCAGCAGCTTTGTAGCCAGGTTAGTATGCAGCACTGCAGTTACCCTACCAAGAAACAGGGCAAACATAGGCCAGACTCAGGCTTCAGACATGCCTTCTGTCTCTGGCTCCAGAAAAAAAAGTAATCCCTTATCCAAAGAGTTTCATTTTCACAGAAGTATACAACTTTTTCATAAAAGCCTGATTATCGAGGGTCTGGGTCATCCCCGAGTCAGATGAGGAATGGGAATTTGACAGTCACAAGTGGCCTAATTGCAAGCTTGTGGGAAGAAGGTCTTGGCAGGAACCGCTCATTCTTACCCTGGCATCGGGAAGAGAGGTGTTCGAAGACTTAAATTTCCAGAAAGAAGTGCATTAAATCCTGGACATCCAACTCCCTGCATATTACAGAGCCTTGGCACTGTGTTCAGGGCCATAAATTTGCCAGGGCACCTGTAGGGCACAAGAAGACTTTGTTACGGTAACCTGGGATAGTTCGCTTCTTCCCATCCGAGTATGTAGAGTCCCAAGCATGTTTTATTTCATTGTCACAGTAACCCAGGATAGTTCACTTCCCCCCCCACCATCTGCACCCACCTTTGTATGGGCACCAACATGGCAGCCAGCTGCGGCTCTCGGAATTCGGACAACAGCACCTGCATTACATCAGTGAGTTTGCTAATGAGCAAAACAAGACATTGCATATGTATGATGTGTTAATCAGCACAAGTTTTATTATGCTCCCCTGCAGTGCTTTCCCTTGAGCTTCACCCCTGAGCAGGGCTCCGCTGTGTCAGGTCCCCATTTTGACTAATGTCGGTGTCCTGGGGCTCCCACCGTGGCAACGCTATGCTTTCAATAAAGCCAAAGCTTTCACTCACTGAGTGTCATGCCTCATCCCTGAGGGATTCGCACCTGCTTTTCACTCATAACAGCACCCAAGAACTTATGTGAAATCAGTATCAACACCATCTACCTGGCCTCCAGACTGTCTCACACCTGAACTTCCTTCCTACAGTGCCACAAATATGCTTTTCCATCCAGTATGCCGATCTGAGCCAATTCACTATGCTCCTATAGTCACACACATTGATAGCTCCCCAGTCGATACTGGGCTCAGGTGGCAGCCCATGCCGGTTTGGCAGGCAGAGCTGGCCTTTTACCCGGCTGGCCTCTTACCCGGCTGGCCTCATCGCTTGCTTTTTACTATCAAAACGCCTGCTCCCCTGCCTCAGGTTAGCTCTTGGTGTTTTCCACTTAGCCAGTCATGGAGTGCCCTCAGCTGCTGAAATGAAGTTATGACAGTTTGTTCAAAAAGTGTATTCTGCTTAAAGTTGGGACAAACTAACAAGCCCCATGAATAGCATCGTCACTGGAATATGTACCAACATATACAGGTGAGAAAAGATACATAGCTGTACTGGTTTTGGCTGGGATAGAGTTAATTTTCTTCATAGTAGCTTGTATGGGGCTATGTTTTGGATTTGTGATGAAAAGTTGATAACACAGGGATGTTTTCCTTATTGCTGAGCAGTGCTTACACAGCGTCAAGGCCTTTTCTGCTTCTCACACTGCCCTGCCAACGAGTAGGCTGGGGGTGCACAAGAAGTTGGGAAGGGACACAGCCGGGACAGCTGACCCCAACTGCCCAAAGGGATATTCCATACCAAATGACGTCACGCTCAGCATATAAAGCTGGGGGAAGAAGAAGGAAGGGGGGACGTTCGGAGTTATGGCGTTTGTCTTCCCAAGTAACCGTTACGCGTGATGGAGCCCTGCTTTCCTGGAGATGGCTGAACACCTGCCTGCCAATGGGAAGTAGTGAATGAAGTCCTTGTTTTGCTTTGCTTGTGTGTGCGGCTTTTGCTTTCCCTATTAAACTGTCTTTATCTCACCCCACAAGTTTTCTCACTCTTACCCTTCCAATTCTCTCCCCCGTCCCACTGGTGGGGGGGGAACGAGTGGCTGTGTGGTGCTTAGTTGCCGGCTGCAGTTAAACCATGACAGTCCTTTTTGGCGCCCACGTGGGGCTCAAGGGGTTCGAGATAACGACAGGTTTGACTGGAATGTGCTAGATCGAATTTATAGCTGTTATTGCTGTTTAGCTATTAATTGGCAGGCTCCTGTGCTTGCCATGGGACTTGCTTGCCTTCCTGTATATTAGAGTCTAGTGCTCGTCAGTGGCTACTTTTTGCTTTTGCTGCTTGCTGCACTGCTTATCATCTGACTCTGCTGTGCCTGGGAACATTTTGATAACAGCAATGGGGATGCGCCTGGGCTGGCAGATGGCCAGGACATCGCTGCTGTTTCTGTGCTGCTGTACTGGACAGGCTGGAACTCCAGTGTGAACTCAGGTTGAAGGGACTGTGACCTGTGGATGAGTCCACACGGGAGCAGGACACCACGAAGCATCTGTTGCTGTGGATGAGTCCACACCAGAGCAGGTACATCTCGAAGCATCTGTGGCCGTGGTTATGTCTGTGCCACAGCAGGTATACCTCTGAAGGGATTGTGGCCCAAGGATAAGTCCACGCTGGAGAAGGTACACCTCAAAGCATCTGTGGCTGTGGATAAGTCCATGCTGCAGCAGGTACACCCCTGAATGGACTGTGGCCAAAACAAAACTCTTCCTATTTCCTGGAGTTTAACGAGTACCTACATGGTTAGGATGCCTGGCTGACTCTGTAAGGTGTTTTCCCAGTACAAAGATCAAGTATAGGCAGATAACTGGAAATAATATAGCTCCAATCAAGTGTCAGTATCAAGTCAAGACAGAGTCAAAGAAAGACTCTGCTTTCTCTTATCCCTCACTACTCTCACACTCCTTCCCTGTGCTGCTTGGGGCAAGTAATGTCTCACACAGCTTGATTTCAGGCACTAGCCCCTGTACTCAGGAAAGTGCAGTAATGCCTTCATACACCCTACTTCTAAGAGTGAAGTCAGACCACATGTTTGCATATTGTGGTATTTTTCTCATTTTGTTTTTTTTACAGCTTGACTTGTTTTTCTTGCACATCCCAGACCAAAACAAAGATTATACTAACCTCAAAGTTAACAGTACTGCAAAGGTAAAGGCTCTAAAGCCTTTGCCTTTACTTCTAAAGGCTGATCAATTATTTTTTTTTTTTTAACTTTGCAAGTTTAATAGTTGAGGATGTGTTTACACAGACAATACTGTCAGATACATAGTTCCCTCCCAGCCTCCATTTGCCCCCCTTACAATGTACTGGGGAGAACCAAGAGTGCCAACTGTATTATCCATCCATAAGAAACAGTTTAACCTAATGACCACAAACACATGCAAATACTTCATGCAATGTCCTGTAGGAATCATGACCACTCTGCCTGCAACGTGATCACTCCTAAGTGCTCACTTAGCAAAAGAGTATATGTCCACAAGATATTTAGTGAGACATCCTGGCACCCTGGCCACCCGTTCTGCCAGCAGCAGCTTTTTCCAGCTGCTGATACTGCTTCTGCTACAGCACTGATGATTTTCAGTATGCTGTTGAAGGTGCTTGGAACTTAATGAGACCAGGATTTAAGATACCGCATGCCAGTGATATAACAGTTATGCCCAGAATTAGCCTGCCTCCCATATAAAAGACCGCTAGGCCTATTATGCAACTGCATCAATCACGCAGAAGGAACAAAGATCTGTGTGATGGTAAAGCATCATGTACAGTATTAGACACACATGGCTTCAAACCTGAAGAACATTCGGAGTAGTATTTTGTGCCCTAAAAGAACTGTCTAGATTCTTTTGCTTTTTTTGTAGCCCTTCTCAGTGCCCAAATATCTGAAACATAAAACCTCCTTGTTAAAGGAAATAATGCCAAAGGGTAGTAAAAATCCTCTAAACAGAACAAAGAGATCACTACTTCAGTCAGTTTGTTTCCCTTCCTGCTCCCCCTCCTTTCCAATTTCAGTCTTCAACTGCTGTAGGACACAGGACAGGAGATGTTTCCTAGCGATTAGGCTAAGCACTTATTTTCTTTCTATGGTAGGAAAGCAGTTTCCTGAATCCAGAGAACAGAAGTCAGTGTTACTGGTGCTCAGATAACACAGACAATGCAAGAACAGGGTTATGAGATATATGGGGTGAGAGCCCATGTCACAGGTTATCTATCTCCATGACACTCCTTTCTGTCAAGAACAACCATATGTTTTCCATGCATATGTCAGTAACCAGACATGTACAGGCCACTTCCTTTATATTATAAACATGAAGCACAAAAGAGAACAAGTATTTAGGAGACTGAAAGCATTTGTTGCCTTATTTTCTGCAATTAAGTGTGCTTGTGAAACAATAAAGCTACAAATAACTAAATGGTCTGGCAGAGAGGAATACAAGTCATTATTCCTAATCCTCAACAGTTGCATATAATGTTCAAACTCAGCAAGACAGTTATGCATGCCTAGATCAAGAGGAACTCTGAGAAGTTAGAGCTGAAGGTAGAAGAGTTGATGGTCTAAAGAAAACAGAGTTACTGGCTAATTAGACACAAGCCAGCGCTTACTTTCAGTGCTGCAGGTGCTACAGAGGCTTTTTGCTACAAAAGCAAGATGTACCAGAAGCAATACTGAAAAGAGCAGAAGTCATGATCTGCTCAGGAGGGAAAAGTGGGCTGAAAGGTGCTGTTGTCAGAGCCAAGTGAAGCAGCCACATCATCTGCGCAAGAAGGGTATCCTGCACTCTTTTTCGCATTGGGATTAGACTAAACCCAATTAACATTTCTTGCCTTTCCTAGATTTCTTCTATCCACCACTCTAATATCAAAGCCACAGGCTTAAACAAAAAAAAGTAGAAAGAGTTAGTGCCATATGTTGTTGTTCATCAGACACGACATGAGATGCATGTTCAGAGAGTGAGGAAAGCTTCTGAGAACCATTCTTTCCAATAAGCTGTTTCTGTCTTGCATACATTAGAAGTTTTTTCTAAGTGTTTCTTACCTCCATTTTGTTTTTTATATAGGTCACTACAGCTTTTCCAGGTAAGAGAATACTTACTATATTTATGTAAAATATTTAAAAGGGACTGGCACAACATTTAGTTTATTGGAGTTACACTTGTCCTGACTGCTAATCTGAAGAGTTAAAGCATGTCATTAGTAAACTCCAGGTACAAAAAAAACCCAAAACAAAACAAAACAAACCACACCAAAAACAAAACCAAAAATGGCCTCTAATGAAAGTTAAGCTATCTAGGAAATAAAGACATATAAAATCCAGTCTGCTGGACTCTTTAAAAATAGAAATGAGAGACGGTGGTGGTTAAGACAGGATGGACAAAAGCAAAGATTAACAAAAAGCATGCCCTAAATAGCTAGGTGTGAACGTGAAAATGCCCACTAGATTTTTCCAGCAACTCACTTCGATCTTTTCATTCTAACATCCTTTTCTGATTGAAGCTATTACTAGCATCAGCCACCCAGGGAAGGTAGGTAGACCAATGTGGTACTTTCCTCCTCCTGAGCTTAGCTGTGCGCTCCACCAATGGCCAGAGACCTCAAGCAGTAAATGGACATATGCTTTTTTAAATAGAGAAGCCAGTACCTTAAATAACATTCCTCATCAGTACAAATAAAAACCCAGGGTGTCCTGGTTTTGGCTGGGATAGGGTTAAATTTCTTCCTAGTGCTGTGTTTTGGATTTAGTATGAGGAGAATGTTGATAACACACTGATGTTTTCAGTTGTTGCTAAGTGCCCTCCTAGTCCAAGGACAGCTCCCATGCCTACTGACTGAGCTAGGTACACAAGATGGGAGGGAACATAATCAGGACAGCCAGCCCAGCTGGCCAACGGGGTATTCCATACCATGTGATGTCATGCTCAGTATATGAACGGTAGGTGTGATCCAGGAAGTGCCGATCGCTACTAGGTTATCGGTCAGCGCGGGTGGTGAGCAATTGCATTGTGCATCACTCACTTTGTATATTCTATCATTATTATTATTATTTTCCCTTTTCTGTTCTATTAAACTGTCTTTATCTCAACCCGCGAGTTTTTCTCACTCTTACCCTTCCGATTCTCTCCCCGTCCCACTGTGTAGGGGGGAGTGAGTGAGCGGCTGCGTGGTATTTGGCTGCCTGCCAGGTTAAACCACGACAGTTCTTTTTGGCGCCCAACGTGGGGCTCGAAGGGTTGAGATAACGATAGATCTGACCAAAGAGTGTTAAGGCAAAATTGTTATAAGCATTCATTATATTGATTGGTCACAATGTTGATGTATTGGCTGTCAAAGTTGTGGGGCTGGCTCTCAATGTTGGATCATGTAATACCTTGCTTGCAGTATATGTTCCCTTTTGTGCTGTTTATCATTATTCGGAACTGGGCCAAGATTATAATTTTGCTGCTGTTCTATGAGGGGATAAAATCATTGGTTGTAAGTCTAATCTGGTATCTGCACTCGGCACTGTCGTCATCTCTGTACCTTGGGAACCACCTCTTAGAAACTATTAGTAATTACACGTTTTTCTCCTCGGAGAATGAATGTAAGGGGGAGACAGGATGGGACACTTTCTCCCACTTGTTCAGCTTCCCTTCCATATCTTCAGAAACTCCTTTGTTTTCTGTCCTCTTCATGAAGATGTCCACAATATTCCCTGAGAATTTTGAATATCCCTGGGATGTTCAAACAACCATGTTCATATTGCTATGTCTCCTGAATGTGGTCCAGGCCTTGTTTAGGGTTAAACAACTATTCAGGAATACTGTCCAGAGATCAACCCTCAGCAACAAGAAAAGAGGGAGGGCAAATGGCGGTGCCTCGTCAGGGTGGGCGGAGCTGTGGGTCCCGGGGGCGGCGGGCGGCGGGCGGCGGGCAGCGGGAGATCAACCCCGGCAAGAGACACGGTGGCTGCTCAAACCCCCACGACAGGTACTGCGGCTACTTCAACCCCCATGACAACCCCTGTGGCTACTCAAACTCCTGCGACAGGCACTGCAGCTACCCAAACCCCAGCAACACGTACTACAGCTGAACCAGAGGACCAACCCTTGCTGGTATCCGTTGCCCCTGTACAGAAGAGGAAATCTTGGAAGCGGAGATCAGGTCGTTTAGAAAGGGATGATGGAAGAGCAGGGCCATCACGAGTAGGGGAGGACGAAGAGGAAGAACTCATAAACGAGACGGAAACCACCCGATCCCTATCCCTGAATGAGTTGCGAGATATGCGGAAAGATTTCAGCTGTCATCCATGCGAGCATATTGTCACCTGGCTGCTCCAATGCTGGGATAATGGGACCAGTAGCCTGGAATTAGAGGGGAAGGAAGCCAAGCAGCTGGGATCCCTTGCTAGGGAAAGGGGCATTGACAAAGCGATTGGACAAGGACACAGGCCCTCAGCCTCTGGAGGCGACTCCTGTCAGGTGTGAAGGAAAGGTATCCCTTCAAGGAAGATGTTATATATCGCCCAGGCAAATGGACCACTATGGAGAGAGGTATCCAGTACCTGAGAGAATTAGGCATGCTGGAGGTGGTTTATAGTGACCTGGACAACGACCAAATACCCAAAGATCCAGATGAAGTCCAGTGCACGCGACCCATGTGGCGGAAGTTGGTACGGAGCGCACCACCATCGTATGCCAGTTCATTGGCAGTACTGTGATGGAAAGAGGAAGAATCACCAACGGTGGATGAATTGGGTAGCAGACTCCGGGAATATGAAGAAACTGTCTCCTCCTCCCTTGTCTCGGCTGTGGAGAAGCTGTCCCGGGAGGTCCAGCAACTAAAAGACGATAGGTCCTATTCTCCACCTGTACGGACCAGTATCTCAGCCATTAGGAGTCAGCGTTCTTCTGCTCAAGAGAGAGGATATAAAAGGTACACACGACGGGGCACCCTGTGGTTTTACCTGCGTGACCACGGAGAGGACATGAGGCAGTGGGATGGAAAACCTACCTTGACCCTAGAGGCATGGGTATGTGAGTTGCAAGGAAAGACAATCACACAAGGGGGTTCTCCCAGGAAAATTGCTGCTCCAGTTTTCAGGAAAAACCTGTCTGACGACGGTCCAGTTTCCAGTGAACAGTTCCCCAGACAGATTAGAAGGGCTGATCTTACTTTGGATTGTAATGAAGAAATTCTTGACTTGCGTTTGCAAGTGAGAGATGGATACTATGACCAGAACTAAAGGGGCCCTGCCTCCAGCCAGGTGGAGGAAAGGGACAACCGGGTTTACTGGACTGTATGGATTCGATGGCCTGGCACATCAGACCCACAGGAGTAGAAGGCTCTCGTAGACACCGGTGCACAGTGTACCCTGATGCCATCAAGCTATGAAGGGGCAGAACCCATTTGTATTTCTGGAGTGACAGGGGGATCCCAAGAGTTAACTGTATTGGAGGCCGAAATGAGCCTAACCGGGAATGAGTAGCAGAAGCACCCCACTGTGCCTGGCCCAGAGGCTCCGTGCATCCTTGGCATAGACTACCTCAGGAGAGGGTATTTCAAGGACCCAAAAGGGTACAGGTGGGCTTTTGGTATAGCTTCCCTGGAGACGGAAGAAACTAACCAGCTGTCTACCTTGCCTGGTCTCTCGGAGGACCCTTCTGTTGTGGGGTTGCTGAGGGTTGAAGAACAGCAGGTACCAATCGCTACCGCAATACTGCACCGGCGACAATATCATAGAATCATAGAATCATTAAGGTTGGAAAAGACCTCTAAGATCATCGTGTCCAACCGTCAACCCAACACCACCATACCCACTACACCATGTCCCTAAGCGCCTCATCTACACGTCTTTTAAATACCTCCAGGGATGGTGACTCAACCACTTCCCTGGGCAGCCTGTTCCAAGGCTTGACCATTCTTTCAGTAAAGAAATTTCTCCTAGTGTCCAATCTAAACCTCCCTTGGTGCAACTTGAGGCCATTTCCTCTCGTCCTATCGCTAGTTACTTTGCAGAGGAGACCAACACCCACCTCGCTACAACCTCCTTTCAGGTAGTTGTAGAGAGCGATGAGGTCCCCCTCAGCCTCCTCTTCTCCAGAATAAACAGTCCCAGTTCCCTCAGCCACTCCTCATGAGACTTGTGCTCCAGGCCCTTCACCAGCTTCGTTGCCCTTCTCTGGACACGCTCCAGCACCTCCATGTTTTCTTGTAGTGAGGGGCCCAAAACGGAACACAGTATTCGAGGCGAGGCCTCACCAGTGCCGAGTACAGGGGCACGATCACCTCCCTACTCCTGCTGGCCACACTATTCCTAATACAGGCCAGGATACCATTGGCCTTCTTGGCCACCTGGGCACACTGCTGGCTCGTGTTCAGCTGGCTGTCAACAGGCACCCCAGGTCCTTTTCCTCTGGGCAGCTTTCCAGCCACTCTTCCCCAAGCCTGTAGCATTGCATGGGGTTGTTGTGGCCCAAGTGCAGGACCCAGCACTTGGCCTTGTTAAACCTCATACAATTGGCCTAAGCCCATCGATCGAGCCTGTCCAGGTCCCTCTGCAGAACGTTCCTATCCTCGAGCAGATATTGTACCAACCGAGACTCCCTGATTCCCATCCATAAGCTGATTCGTCGACTGGAGAGCCAAGGAGTGATCAGCAAGACTCGCTCACCCTTTAACAGTCCCATATGGCCAGTGCGAAAGTCTAATGGAGAGTGGAGACTAACAGTAGACTACCGTAGCCTGAACAAAGTCACGCTGCCACTGAGTGCTGCCGTGCCGGACATGCTAGAACTCCAATATGAACTGGAATCAAAGGCAGCCAAGTGGCACGCCACCACTGATATCGCCAATGTGTTCTTCTCAATCCCTTTGGCGGCAGAGTGCAGGCCACAGTTTGCTTTCACTTGGAGGGGTGTCCAGTACACCTGGAACCGACTGCCCCAGGGGTGGAAACACAGCCCTACCATTTGCCATGGACTGATCCACACCACACTGGAACAGGGTGAGGCTCCAGAACACCTGCAATACATTGATGACATCATCGTGTGGGTTAGCACAGCAGAAGAAGTTTTTGAGAAAGGGAAGAGAATAGTCCAAACCCTTCTGAAGGCTGGTTTTGCCATAAAACAAAGTAAGGTCAAGGGACCTGCACAGGAGATCCAGTTTTTAGGAATAAAATGGCAAGATGGACGTCGTCAGATCCCAATGGATGTGATCAACAAAATAACAGCCATGTCCCCACCAACTAGCAAAAAGGAAACACAAGCTTTCTTAGGCGTTGTGGGCTTTTGGAGAATGCATATTCCAGATTACAGCCTGATTGTAAGCCCTCTCTATCAAGTCACCCTGAAGAAGAACGATTTCACATGGGGCCCTGAGCAACGACAAGCCTTTGAGCAAATTAAATGGGACATAGTTCAGGCAGTAGCCCTTGGGCCAGTCCGGGCAGGACAAGATGTAAAGAATGTGCTCTACACCGCAGCCGGGGAGAATGGCCCTACCTGGAGCCTCTGGCAGAAAGCACCAGGGGAGACTCGAGGTCGACCCTTAGGGTTTTGGAGTTGGGGATACAGAGGATCCGAGGCCCGCTACACTCCAACTGAGAAGGAGATATTGGCAGCATATGAAGGGGTTCAAGCTACTTTGGAAGTGGTTGGTACTGAAGCACAGCTCCTCCTGGCACCCCGACTGCTGGTGCTGGGCTGGATGTTCAAAGGGAGGGTCCCCTCTACACATCATGCAACCGATGCTACGTGGAGTAAGTGGGTCGCACTGATCACACAACGGGCCCGAATAGGAAACCCCAGTCGCCCAGGAATCTTGGAAGTGATCACGAACTGGCCAGAAGGCAAAGATTTCGGAATATCCCCAGAGGAGGAGGTGACGCATGCTGAAGAGGCCCCACTGTATAACAAACTACCAGAAAACGAGAAGCAATATGCCCTGTTCACTGATGGGTCCTGTCGCCTTGTGGGGAAGCATCGGAGGTGGAAAGCTGCTGTATGGAGTCTTATACGCCAAGTCGCAGAAACTGCTGAAGGAGAAGGTGAATCGAGCCAGTTTGCAGAGGTGAAAGCCATCCAGCTGGCCTTGGACATTGCTGAACGAGAAAAATGGCCAGTACTTTATCTCTATACTGACTCATGGATGGTGGCAAATGCCCTGTGGGGGTGGTTGCAGCAGTGGAAGCAGAACAACTGGCAGCACAGAGGTAAACCCATCTGGGCCGCTGCATTGTGGCAAGATATTGCTGTCTGGCTAGAGAACCTGGCTGTAAAAGTATGTCACGTAGATGCTCACATACCCAAGAGTCAGGCCACTGAAGAACATCAAAACAACCAGCAGGTGGACCAGGCTGCTAAGATTGAAGTGGCTCAGGTGGATCTGGACTGGCAAAAGAAGGATGAACTGTTTATAGCTTGGTGGGCCCATGACACCTCAGGCCTTTAAGGAAGAGATGCAACATATAGATGGGCTCGTGATCTAGGGGTGGACTTGACCATGGACACTATTGCACAGGTTATCCATGAATGTGAAACATGCGCTGCAATCAAGCAAGCCAAGCAAGTAAAGCCTCTCTGGTATGGAGGACGATGGTTGAAATATAAATATGGGGAGGCCTGGTGGATTGGTTATATCACACTCCCACAAACCTGACAAGGCAAGGGCTATGAGCTCACCATGGTGGAAGCAACCATTGGATGGCTAGAAACATACCCTGTGCCCCATGCCGCTGCCCGGAACACCATCATGGGCCTTGAAAAGCAAGTCCTATGGCAACATAGCACCCCAGAAAGAATTGAGTCAGACAACGGGACTCATTTCCGAAACACCCTCATAGACGCCTGGGCCAAAGAGCATGGCATTGAGTGGGTCTATCACATCCCCTACCATGCACCAGCCTCTGGGAAAAATCGAACGATACAATGGACTGCTAAAGACTACGCTGAGAGCAATGGGTGGTGGGACATTCAAGCATTGGGATGCACATTTAGCAAAAGCTACCTGGTTAGTCAACACCAGGGGATCTTTCAATCGAGCTGGCCCTGCCCAATCAAAACCCTTAAGTACTGTAGAGGGGGATAAAGTCCCTGTCGTGCACATAAGAAATATGCTGGGGAAGACAGTCTGGGTTACTCCTGCCTCTGGCAAGGGAAAACCCATCCGTGGGATTGTTTTTGCTCAGGGACCTGGGTGCACTTGGTGGGTAATGCAAAAGGATGGGGAAGTCCTGTGTGTACCTCAAGGGGATTTGATTTTGGGTGAAAATAGCTAATGAACTGAATTGTATGATGTCAACTTTTATATGATATTGTATATCATAATTTCTGTGGTTGCTATCAATGGTATAGCAGTAAAAATCACCCAGATTAATGAAGAAATGCAAAGAGCAATGATTATAGAACCGGATGAGCGCAGCAATACTGAAATGAGAACTGGCTTCAGGATGCAACAGCCCAACACCATGCACCATCTCTCCGGCCCTGAAAGACTGTTATGACATATGGAGCCCAAAGTCATGGACTAAATGAACTCAATGGACATTTTAGAGTGATAGTCTATAGACTAAGGGCATGATATCTGTGTGTGCATATATATATATGTATATATATAAAGAAAGATAGTGGTGATTAATTGAAATGTATCGGAAATTGTGAGACCTAAGCATAACGTAAATGGTATAGAATAAGGGGTGGATACTGTCCTGGTTTTGGCTGGGATAGGGCTAAATTTCTTCCTAGTGCTGTGTTTTGGATTTAGTATGAGGAGAATGTTGATAACACACTGATGTTTTCAGTTGTTGCTGAGTGCCCTCCTAGTCCAAGGACAGCTCCCATGCCTACTGACTGAGCTAGGTACACAAGATGGGAGGGAACATAATCAGGACAGCCAGCCCAGCTGGCCAACGGGGTATTCCATACCATGTTACGTCATGCTCAGTATATGAACAGTAGGCGTGATCCAGGAAGTACCGATCGCTACTTGGTTATCGGTCAGCGCGGGTGGTGAGCAATTGCATTGTGCATCACTCATTTTGTATATTCTATCATTATCATTATTATTTTCCCTCTTCTGTTCTATTAAACTGTCCCACTTGGGGGGCGGGGGGAGTGAGCGAGCGGCTGCATGGAATTTGTCTGCCTGCCAGGTTAAACCACAACACAGGGGAAGGTATTTTACAAGTGCAAAGCAAAGCCAGAACTATGACCAAAAACCTGCTGGCAAAATTACTAAATCCTCTAGCCAGAGAGGTAAATATTGCCCTCCAAACATGGAGAATCTATGCGGGTGCAGTCACTGACCCTACAGACTGGCCACACGCTGGGGAGTAACAAATGTGTATGCTTCCCAGCACCATAACAGATGCTTTTCCACACACCTGCATTAATAAGAGAAAGTCAGGAGTACCAAAAGGGAAAATGAGGACTCAGTTCCACAGCTACAAACTGACCCAGGCATTTTGTCCAGCACAGGAGATATTTTGGGAAACTTCATTTCTATTGACATTTTAAGCAGGTTTGGGTTATGGATTCTCAGTCGTCCTTTGATGTTCTGTATTACTTGAAGTGGGGCAGTTGTTTTTAAGTTTTGAGAGTAGTTACTATTGGCTCAGATCAACTGCAGCAAATTTATTGTGTAACAAGTACATCACATTTTCATGTCTAAAATGCATAGTTGTAGCCCACAGCAAATGCAAAATAACACAGAAAGACAATGCTCAACTGAACTTATGACAAAGTAAACGCATGAACACAAATAGTTATTGTGGGTCTGCAATACCAAAGAGTGAGCCTTCAGAAAGGAAGTAAAATATTGCAAATACAAGTTTAGCAACAGGGTGTGATAGCTCAGTCCACAGCATGGATTTTTGGACTTCTGAGATGGGGCTGAGCTAATTTTAGCTCTCATTTCAAGTAGAGCAGGGCACTTCCTCCAGTGAAAGAGTAGCAGTGACCTTCACACCTAACTGTGAGGTTTCTCCTATCGAAGTCAGCATTTAGCTTTAAAAGTTCCTGCTTCTATTTTAGACTTCCAGGAGGGCTGGTGTGCTGAAAGGCCTGTCTTTTTTTAAATACATGAACTTGAGCAAACCAAAAATATTACCCCTCCCTGTAAACCTTGTCTGGTTTATATCTTGAGATTCTCATGGCAAAGATAGTGCCACCACAAGGTTACTGATATTTTTCTTAGTTAAGTAGCTCATCGCTGTGAGCCTTAAATGACAGATTTGAGAATCATGGAATCAGTAGACTTCTACAACAGACATGGACAGCTTTCAGTCATCTGTCAAATGGTGACAGGGACTCACGGTCAGGATTCCAAGAAAGATCCATTTGATAAATAAAACGTATGAAGGAAATCCTCAATAATCATTTGCACAAAACGTATCTATTTTTAAAAATTATAACTTCGGTTTCTTGCCCTTTGGCTCCTTGGTGGTGGTGTTTCTGGTTAGACGTTGTTGTGGTTTAACCCGGCAGGCAGCCAAACACCACACAGCCACTCGCTCACTCCCTCCGCCTCAGTGGGATGGGGATGAGAATCGGGAAAAAAAAAAAGTAAAATTTGTGGATTGAGATAAAGACAGTTTAAAAGAACAGAAAAGGAAGGGAAAATAATAATAATAAAAATAAAGATGACAGAATATACAAAGAGTGATGCACAATGCAATTACTCACCAACCGCAGACCGATGCCCAGCCCGTCCCCCGGCAGCGATTGCGACTTCCCGGACCACGCCTCCTGGTTTATATACTGAGCATGACGTCATAAGGTATGGAATACCCCGTAGGCCAGTTTGGGTCAGCTTTCCCGGCTATGCTCCCTCCCAGCTTCTTGTGCACCTAGCAGAGCATGGGAAGCTGGAAAGTCCTTGACTACCAGGGTACTTAGCAACAACTAAAAACATGTTATCAACATTCTTCTCATACTAAATCCAAAACACAGCACAATACCAGCTACTATGAAGAAAATGAACTCTATCCCAGCCGAAATGTGGGCAGTATCCACCCCTTATACTATACCATCTACGTCATGCCCAGGTCTCACATTTTCCAATGCATTCCAATTAATCACCACCACTTCTCTTGTCTTTTGATATATATACACACAGATATCATTCCCTTAGTCTATGGGCCATCTGTCCAAAATATCCATTGAGTTAATTCAGTCCATGACTTTGGGCTCCATCTGTCATAACAGTCTTTCAGGGCAGGAGAGAAGGTGAGTGGTGTTGGACTGCTGCATCCTGAAGCCAGTTCTGGTTCTATCACCGCTGCACTTGTCCGGTTCTACCATCATTGCACTTTGCTCGGTTTTCATCAGAGTTCATTCTTCATTAATCTGGGTGATTCTTACTGCAATAACATTGATATGACATATAGCAACCATAGAAATGATGATATACAATATCATATAAGAGTTAACATCATAAAATTCTGTTCATTGGCTATTTTCAGCCAAAATCAAATCCCCTTGAGGTACACATTGGACTTCCCCATACTTTCGCATTACCCACCAAGTGCACCCAGGTCCTTGAGCAAAAGCAATCCCACGAATGGGTTTTCAAGACTCAATTCTTTCTGGGGTGCCATGTTGCCACAGGACTTGCTTTTCAAGGCCCAGGATACTGTTGCATAGGGCACGGGATATGTTTACCAAAGAGGCTTTACTCGCTTCACTTGCTTGATTGCAGCACATGTTTCACATTCATGGATAACCTGTGCAATAGCGTCCATGGTCAAGTCCAACCCTCAATCACAAGCACATCTGTATGTTGCATCTCTTCCTTGGTGGCCTGAGGTGTCATGGGCCCACCAAGCTATAAACAGTTCACCCTTATGTTGCCAGTCGAGATCCACCTGAGCCACTTCAATCTTAGCAGCCTGGTCCACCTGCTGGTTGTTTTGATGTTCTTCAGTGGCCCGACTCTTGGGTACGTGAGCATCTACGTGATGTACTTTTACAACCATGTTCTCTACCCGGGCAGCAATATCTTGCCACAATCATAGAATCATAGAATCATTAAGGTTGGAAAAGACCTCTAAGATAATCGAGTCCAACCGTCAACCCAACACACCATGCCCACTACACCATGTCCCTAAGCGCCTCATCTACACGTCTTTTAAATACTTGCAGGGATGGTGACTCAACCACTTCCCTGGGCAGCCTGTTCCAAGGCCTGACCACTCTTTCAGTAAAGAAATTTCTCCTAATGTCCAATCTAAACCTCCCTTGGTGCAACTTGAGGCCATTTCCTCTCGTCCTATCGCTAGTTACTTGGCAGAAGAGACCAACACCCACCTCGCTACAACCTCCTTTCAGGTAGTTGTAGAGCGCAATGAGGTCTCCCCTCAACCTCCTCTTCTCCAGACTAAACAACCCCAGTTCCCTCAGCCACTCCTCATAAGACTTGTGCTCCAGGCCCTTCACCAGCTTCGTTGCCCTCCTCTGGACACGCTCCAGCACCTCCATGTCCTTCTTGTAGTGAGGGGCCCAAAACGGAACACAGTATTCGAGGTGCGGCCTCACCAGTGCCGAGTACAGGGGCACGATCACCTCCCTACTCCTGCTGGCCACACTATTTCTGATACAGGCCAGGATGCCATTGGCCTTCTTGGCCACCTGGGCACACTGCCGGCTCATGTTCAGCCGGCTGTCAATCAGCACCCCCAGGTCCTTTTCCTCTGGGCAGCTTTCCAGCCACTCTTCCCCAAGCCTGTAGCGTTGCATGGGGTTGTTGTGGCCCAAGTGCAGGACCCGGCACTTGGCCTTGTTGAACCTCATACACTTGGCCTCGGCCCATCAATCCAGCCTGTCCAGGTCCCTCTGCAGAGCCTTCCTACCCTCAAGCAGATCAACACTCCCGCCCAACTTGGTGTCGTCTGCAAACTTACTGAGGGAGCACTCGATCCCCTCATCCAGATCGTTGATAAAGATATTGAACAAGACCAGCCCCAGTACTGAGCCCTGGGGAACACCGCTCGTGACCGGCCACCAACTCGATTTAACTCCGTTGACCACAACTCTCTGGGCCCGGTCGTCCAGCCAGTTTTTTACCCAGCGAAGAGTGTACCTGTCTAGGCCGTGAGCCGCCAGCTTCTCTAGGAGAATGCTGTGGGAGACAGTGTCAAAGGCTTTACTTAAGTCCAAGTAGACCACATCCACAGCCTTTCCCTCATCCACTAGGTGGGTCACCTGGTCATAGAAGGAGATCAGGTTGGTCAAGCAGGACCTGCCTTCCATGAACCCGTGCTGGCTGGGCCTGATCCCCTGCTTGTCCCGGACATGGCTCGTGAGCGCCCTCAAAACCAACTGCTCCATGATCTTCCCCGGCACCGAGGTCAGGCTGACCGGCCTGTAGTTCCCCGGATCCTCCTTCCGGCCCTTCTTATAGATGGGCGTCACATTGGTGAGCCTCCAGTCGTCTCGGACCTCCCCCGTTAACCAGGACTTCTGGTAAATGATGGAGAGTGGCTCGGCAAGCTCCTCCGCCAGCTCCCTCAGTACCCTCGGGTGGATCCCATCCGGCCCCATAGACTTGTGAGCGTCCAGGTGGCATAGCATGTCATTAACTTCTTCCTCTTGGATTATGGGGGGTTTGTCCTGCTCGTCGTCCTTGTCTTCCAGCTCAGGGGGCTGAGTACCCTGAGGATAACTGCTCTGACTATTAAAGACTGAGGCAAAGAAGGCATTAAGTACCTCAGCCTTATGCTCATCCTTGGTGGCAACGTTCCCTCCTGCATCCAATAAAGGATGGAGATTCTCCTTGGCTCTCCTTTTGTCATTAATATACTTAATATACTTTGTCATTAATATACTTGTACTTTTTTGTTGTCTCTCACGACAGTGGCCAGGTTGAGTTCTAGCCGGGCTTTTGCCTTTCTAATTTTCTCTCTGCACGACCTAACGAGATCCCTGTACTCTTCTTGAGTTGCCTGCCCCTTCTTTCACAAGTGATAAACTCTCCTTTTTTTCCTGAGTCCGAGCCAGAGCTCCCCATTCAGCCAGGCCGGTCGTCATGCGGCAGCCCAGATGGGTTTACCTCTGCGCTGCCAGTTGTTCTGCTTCCACTGCTGCAACCACCCCCACAGGGCATTTGCCACCATCCATGAGTCAGTATAGAGATAAAGTACTGGCCATTTTTCTCGTTCAGCAATATCCAAGGCCAGCTGGATGGCTTTCACCTCTGCAAACTGGCTCGACTCACCTTCTCCTTCAGCAGTTTCTGCAACTTGGCGTATAGGACTCCATACAGCAGCTTTCCACCTCCGATGCTTTCCCACAAGGCGACAGGACCCATCAGTGAACAGGGCATAGTGCTTCTCCTTTTCTGGTAGTTTGTTATACAGTGGGGCCTCTTCAGCACGCGTCACCTCCTCCTCTGGGGATATTCCAAAATCTTTGCCTTCTGGCCAGTTTGTGATCACTTCCAAGATTCCTGGGGGACTGGGGTTTCCTATTCGGGCCCGTTGTGTGATCAGTGCGACCCACTTACTCCACGTAGCATCGGTTGCATGATGTGTAGAGGGGACCCTCCCTTTGAACATCCAGCCCAGCACCGGCAGTCGGGGTGCCAGGAGGAGCTGTGCTTCAGTACCAACCACTTCCGAAGCAGCTTGAACTTTTTCATATGCTGCCAATATCTCCTTCTCAGTTGGAGTGTAGCAGGCCTCGGATCCTCTGTATCCCCGACTCCAGAACCCTAAGGGTCGACCTCAAGTCTCCTCTGGTGCTTTCTGCCAGAGGCTCCAGCTAGGGCCATTCTCCCCGGCTGCGGTGTAGAGCACATTTCTGACATCTTGTCCTGCCCGCACTGGCCCAAGGGCTACTGCCTGAACTATCTCCCGTTTAATTTGTTCAAAGGCGTGTTGTTGCTCAGGGCCCCATTTGAAATCATTCTTCTTCGGGGTGACTTGATAGAGAGGGCTTACAATCAGGCTGTAATCTGGAATATGCATTCTCCAAAAGCCCACAACGCCTAAGAAAGCTTGTGTTTCCTTTTTGCTAGTTGGTGGGGACATGGCTGTTATTTTGTTGATCACATCCATTGGGATCTGACAACGCCCATCTTGCCATTTTATTCCTAAAAACTGGATCTCCTGTGCAGGTCCCTTGACCTTACTTTGTTTTATGGCAAAACCAGCCTTCAGAAGGATTTGGACTATTTTCTTCCCTTTCTCAAAAACTTCTTCTGCTGTGCTGCCCCACACGATGATGTCATCAATGTATTGCAGGTGTTCTGGAGCCTCACCCTGTTCCAGTGTGGTGTGGATCAGTCCATGGCAAATGGTAGGGCTGTGTTTCCACCCCTGGGGCAGTCGGTTCCAGGTGTACTGGATGCCCCTCCAAGTGAAAGCAAACTGTGGCCTACACTCTGCCGCCAAAGGGATTGAGAAGAACGCATTAGCGATATAATTTGTGGCATATCACTTGGCTGCCTTTGACTCCAGTTCATATTGGAGTTCTAGCATGTCCAGCACGGCAGCACTCAGTGGCGGCGTGACTTCGTTCAGGCCACCATGGTCTAATGTTAATCTCCACTCTCCATTGGACTTTCGCACTGGTCATATGGGACTGTTAAAGGGTGAGCGAGTCTTGCTGATCACTCCTTGGCTCTCCAGTCGACGAATCAGCTTATGGATGGGAACCAGGGAGTCTCGGTTGTTGCAATACTGCCTCAAGTGCACTGTTGTGGTAGCAATCTGCACCCTTTGTTCTTTGACCCTCAGCAACCCCACAACAGAAGGGTCCTCCGAGAGACCGGGCAAGGTGGACAGGTGTTTAATTTCCTCCATCTCCAGGGCAGCTATACCAAAAGCCCACCTGTACCCTTTTGGGTCCTTGAAATACCCTCTCCTGAGGTAGTCTATGCCAAGGATGCACGGAGCCTCTGGGCCAGTCACAATGGGGTGCTTCTGCCACTCGTTCCCGGTTAGGCTCACTTCGGCCTCCAATACAGTTAACTCTTGGGATCCCCCTGTCACTCCAGAAATACAAATGGGTTCTGCCCCTTCATAGCTTGATGGCATCAGGGTACACTGTGCACCGGTGTCTACGAGAGCCTTATACTCCCGTGGCTCTGATGTGCCAGGCCATCGAATCCACACAGTCCAGTAAACCCGGTTGTCCCTTTCCTCCACCTGGCCGAAGGCAGGGCCCCTCTAGTCCTGGTCATAGTATTCGTTACTCACTTCTTCTAAATACGAGTCAAGAATTCCTTCATTAAGATCAGAAGCAAAGTCAGGCCTTCTGCTCTGTCTGGGGAACTGCTCACTGGAGACTGGAGCAGCAGTTTTCCTGGTAGAACCCCCTTGTGTCATTGTTTTCCCTTGCAACTCACATACCTTTGCCTCTAGGGTCGAGGTAGGTTTTCCATCCCACTTCCTCATGTCCTCTCCGTGGTCACGCAGGTAAAACCACAGGGTGCTCCGTGGTGTTTATCCACAATATCTTCTCTCTTGAGCAGAGGGACGCTTACTCCTAATGGCTGAGATACTGGTCTGTTCAGGTGGGGAGTATGACATATCCTCTTTGAGTTGCTGGACCTCCCGGGACAGTTTTTTGGGACAGTTTCTCCACAGCAGAGACACAGGCCCGTATGGAGGAAGAGAGACTTTCTTTCTATTGCCAGATTTGGCTATCCAATTCATCCACCGTTTATTCCTCTCCTTCTTTCCAGGGCATTACTGCCAATGAGTTTTCATCTGACGCTGGTGCGCTCCGTACCAACTTCTGCCATATGGTTCGCGTGCACTGAACTTCATCTGGATCTTTGCATAACTGCTCATTGTTCAGGTCATCATAAACCACCTCCAGCATGGCTAATTCTCTCATGTACTGGATACCTCTCTCCATGGTGGTCCACTTGCCTGGGTGACAGATACCATCTTCCTTGAAGGGATACCTTTCCTTCACACCTGACAGGAGTCACCTCCAGAGTCTGAGGGTTGTGCCCCTTTTCCAATCGCTTTGTCAATGTCCCCTTCCCTAGAAAGGGATCCCAGCTGCTTGGCTTCCTTCCCCTCTAATTCCAGGCTACTGGCCCCATTATCCCAGCATCGGAGCAGCCAGGTGACCATGCGCTTGCCTGGACGACGACTGAAATCTTTTCGCATATCTCGCAGCTCACCCAGGGATAGGGATCGGGTGGTTACCATCTCATTTATGGCTTCTGCCTCTTCCTCCTCCTGTTGTCGTGATGGTCCTGGTTCATCTTCATCCCTTACTAAACGAGCTGATTTTCTTGTGTATTTCTTCTTGTCTATAGGGGCGACTGATACTGGCACAGGTTCTCTGGTTCAGCCACAGTGACTGTTGCCGGGGTTTGGGTAGCTGCAGTGCCTGTCGTGGGGGTTGGAGTACCCGCGGTGCCTGTTGCCGGGGTTTGAGTAGCTGCAGTACCTGTCACCAGGGTTGGATTAGCTGCGGTGCCTGTCGCTGGGGTTGGAGTAGCCGCAGTGCCTGTCGCCGGGGTTGATCTCTGGACGGTATGCCTAAACAGTTGTTTAACCCTAAACAAGACCTGAACCACATTCAGGAGATATAGCAATAGGAACATGCTGGTTTGAACATCCCAAGGATATTCCAAATTCTCAGGAACTGTTGTGGAGGGCTTCACAAAGAGGGTAGAAGAAAAAGGAGTTTCTGGAGATATGAAAGGGAAGGTGAAGGAGTGGGGGAAAGTGTTTCCCCCTGTCTCCCCCATAAATTCGTTCTCCGAGGCGAAAAGGTAAGGAGTGTAATTGTTAATAGTTTCCGAGAGGTGGCTCCCGAGGTACAGAGATGACGGCAATGCTGAGTAGAGATACCAGATTAGACTCACGACCAATGATTTTATCATATCATAAAACAGTGTTACACAGTGCAGCAAAATGATAACCTTGACCCAGCTCCAAGCAGTGATGAACAGCACAACAGGGAACATATACTGCAAGCAAGGTATTATATAACCCAAAATTGAGACCCAGCCCAACAACTTTGAGAGCCAATAAATCAACATTGTGACCAGCGACTATTAAACCAATATAACGAATGCTTATTACAAATTTTGCCTTAACACTCTTTGGTCAGATCTGTTGTTATCTCAACCCTTCGAGCCCCACGTTGGGCACCAAGATGGACTGTTGTGGTTTAACCCGTCATGCAGCCAAACACCACATAGCCGCTTGCTCACTCCCCGTGCCTCAGTGGGATGGGGGAGAGAATAAAAAAAAAGTAAAATTCGTGGATTGAGATAAAGACAGTTTAATAGAACAGAAAAGAAAGGGAAAATAATAATTGTAATGGTAGAATATACAAAATGAGTGATGCACAATGCAATTGCTCACCACCCGCCTACTGATGCCCAGCCAGTCCCCGAGCAGCGATTGCTGCTTCTCGGACCACGTCTCCTATTTATATAGTGAACATGACATCATATGGTATGGAATACCCCGTTGGCCATTTGGGTCAGCTGTCCTGGCTATGCTCCCTCCCAGCTTCTTGTGCACCTGGCAGAGCATGGGAAGCTGTAAAGTTCTTCACTAGAGTAAGCACTACCTAGCAACACCTAAAACATCAGTGTGTTATCAACATTCTTCTCATACTAAATCTAAACCACAGCACTATACCAGCCACTAGGAAGAAATTTAACTCTATCCCAGCCGAAACCAGGACAACGTACAGTGCTTTAGGAAACACAGCTGCTTCTATAAGAGCAATACTGATTGAGAGGGGCAGAAAGTGAGCAGCTTTAACAAGCGCAGTGATGAGAAACTCTAGTTTCCTGCCCTTTCAGCAGTCGGAGGGGCTATTCACACTTTTATGATGTGCTTTACTAAAAGCAGGAAAGAGTCACCTATGTGGAAAACCATGTGGTGAGTTTTATTTTGCAGCTACCTTAGTGTCCTTTAAAAAGATGTACCAAGATATAAAATATACATGGCCATTTGTGGTTGGAACAAGTATTTTCAAACACACTTCTGTCCCACGCAGGGCACTGCATCAAAAACCCACTTTAGAGCTATCCTGAGTTCAGTTAGACAGGTCCCCAAGCATTTCTTTGTAAAGAGAGAAACAGAACAAGTCAACTGCATAACAAGGTCTCTGACCAAGAAGTGCAGATGCCCAAGTCTCTGTACTTTAGGGACTACAGACCTCATTGGACTTGCTCCAGCTTTACAAGCACAGGTCTAATCCAGACTCAGAGAAACTGTTTTCTTACATCACTGTTCCCCATAGATTACTGCCAGATAACCAACACTTTTCATAGTGATGAACTCAATGCACAGTCTCATTACTGATGAGAACAAAGAACTGACCAAAGGGAAAAATAAAACAGACTGTATTACGTCTTTCTCTGAAGAAATTAGGGAAAGAACACCTGGAATTTGCATTAGACTGACATACATTCATTTCTGGTCAAGAAAGATACTTAGATATTAGGACTTCTTTGCTAGAACTGATGGGAAATAACTTTGGGAATAACAATTCTATCCCCTAATCTTTTTCTGCTTCCCCCATCTGTGACTGTTTTTTTTTTTTGGGGGGGGGGTGGGGGGGTGGGTTGTTGTTGTTTTTTTTTTTTCCTGCTGCTTTTAATCTATCTTATGTTCTCTTAGTCACCGTGTCCCTCTTATGATTTTTAGTTGGGTGATATCCTCTGCTTCTCTGATTTCTTAAGATAAGCCGGCCTTCCATGAAGCAGTCTCTCAGGCAGCTCTCAGACCCTTCTGCACAGCCTAAACCCTTTTCAGCAGCTGCCTGGGGCTCTCCACTTGCATTAATTAATTCCACCTGTTCACTTTGCTCTGGGACAAAGTTGAAGAGAAGCATCCTCAAGTGGAGAAAAAGTTGCACTCAGTAGCTGTCTTGGGAAAAAGCTCAAAAAACAACTTTGGAAACATCAGGAAACAGAATGTGTGGAAGCATACAGAAAATTAAGCTTATGGTGAGAGGAAGGGAGAGTAACCAAGTTGTATAGCCAGTGGAAAGAACAAAACAATGCAATAAATCTAGAGCAGAGACTGTATTAGAAGTTGTTGCTTCTCAAGAAGTTGGTGCCCAAACACTAAGCTAGATGCATTTTAAAGTTAACAAGTTTTGGGATCAAATAGTTCATGGATATGAGTTGTCTTGCCTGAAGTAATTCCTAGGTGCTTTCTCCCTCACTGCTGTCTGAGAAGGAACAGTGTATTTGACAGTTCTCCTGAGATGCTGCATCAAGCAGAATTTACTGAATTTCAAGGAGTTTATGAAGAGAAGAATATTATGGGGAGAGAGAGCGTACACACACCTCAGTAAACAGCAACAGGCTCAGGAACTGGCAAACACCTTGTTCCATGAACATTATACAGTTGCTCATTATCCAGGCATCATCCTGTGCCTCACAAAACAGCCATTTCATCAAGGGAACAAAGCAGTGCCTGTGAGGGAGTTGAGATACTCTCCAAATAACAATTATGAAGATACTCATCCACTGCATGTTCTCCCATCAGATTTGATTCATTAATGTTCTAATTAGTTGCAGGGGAGAGGGAATAATAAAAATCTATCACCTGCTTTGTAATCTTATGAGAAATTATGAGCAACTCCTTTCTCAGGGACTGCAAAAGAGATACAGATTGATATGGGAATTAAAGTTGTAAGGTGTACATCTATAGTTACATTTTGTTGTATGCATGCCTTGTGGCCAAAACCAGGGTGTTTTCCTCCCAGACTGGAGAGAAAGGTTTGCACCTGCAAAGATCTGCTGACTGATCTGCTCAGGACATCTGAGTTACATTGTACCAGGGCCAGATAGAGCATGTGCACATGCAGTGGGGCACAGCTCCCCAGACATGGAGGGTGCAAAATAATTAATCATGAAACTCATCTGGCTGTTTGGAGTTAACACAGGCTGAGTTCATTCACTGGGCAGTGGAGGGATAGAAAGGATCTTCTTGCTAGGTGCAAAATACTTTTAACATTATACAGGACCCTATTTCAAACAGTATGAAAAAGGAATAACTAATAATATATGCTCTTTCCATAACTGTGTTGAGCTCCAGACCAGCTAAACCTCTGATCCTTTCTTCAGGCATTGCTTCTTCCAGGTCCATGGCTGTGACACCCCACCCCCACCCCCACCTCCCTGCAATTGAACTAGTGTGCACTGGCGCCATTCAGACAGTTCCTGACTGCTCCATTCCCCATGCACCCAGGGCCATGGTTCAATAGGCTGCAGCCAGCAACTCCTGAGAGCCTTCTCAAAGCACACTGAAAATGCTTTAACAGAAGAAACAGCATAATCTTTTTTCTTTCCCTTTGCATTAAGAGACTCTACATGTGTTTTTTATCTAAAGACAAATAGGTAAAATTTATACCCCCACCCTTTTGGGGTATGACAGTCCCCAGAAAGTGATTCCCCACTCCCCAAGAGTGATTCCCACTGATATCTCTGCAGATTCCCTCCTAACAATTATTTCCTTTGGCAGACATAATGGCTTCAAAAAGAGCTGAACTGCCATGTCATTTAACTATTTCCCAAGAGGAGCATATGACAGTTAATCTCCAGCTCTAGGTGTATGATGCTTGGCAATGCTGCTTCCAAACAAGTCCAGTAAAAACATCCAGGTAACATTTAAAAACTCATTATTAACATTACCCTTGTGAACTCTTAACATGTAACTAAAAATCCATTACAGACTATGCCACAAAACTCCCACATTTGTATAAACTCATCCAGGCACAAGAAATTCAGCTGTGCTCAGCTCTAAAGAACATACATGTTTTCATGAAAGCCATAACTACAAACATGAGCAACTGTTCTTCTCAAGGTCATCCATGGGAGGAATGGTTTTTTTTTTCTGGCAATCAATGGACAGGATAGAGCCACTAGTAATTTTTCTAAGAACTGTCTTTCTGTAAGTTATTCCAAATAGATGTAGACACACCTGTGTCAGCCCACTCTCCCTTTCTCCATCTTATCAGGAAGTACAGGTACTTCCAGGGTGAGAATGCCAGAGGTTTCTCTTTCTCACTTTCCTTTGGGCAAGAATGCCAGAGTCCATTCTCCCTTTCTGGTGCCTGGAAATAGTAAAGGAAGGCAGGCAGCTTAAGAAAAGATTGAGTATTTTTAGCTGCCTGTTTCTGAAATAGGGCCCAATGCTTCTCCTTGTTGTGAAGCACAGACACATGAACAACTCATCAGTCCAGGACTGGAGCAAGTCCTTCTGGCTTCCTGGAAATGTGGGAACTTCCTATGGCAGCAGCCAAATCATCCACCTTCAACGCCCTGAATTCAAATCCATTTCAAGGCATGAATAAATGCCTTGAGCCCAACTTTTTGACTGCGCCTCTCTACATTTGAGTGGAACATTGTACTGAGAGGCAGAACACAGCACATTCCTGTAACAAGCACATCGCTTCCTTCTAGCTGCTTAACTGGGAGGTCTGCGAGAAGAAGATATACTTCTATCCTCAACAAGTGGCTCATGCTCATGTAATTAATAGTCCCAGTGCCCACAGGTCAGATATTTCTTTAATTTTAATGCCTCCAAACAGCTCAACTGATGTTATTCATCTCTTTACATGAATTATAGGAACCAGGACTGATGAAAATCAGAGCAATGATTTACTGTCTTTTCTTAGCCAGTAATGTTTATGTGGAACCTGAGGGAAGATTAAAGGAAGTTTTTACAATCAGCAGTGTTAAAAGTTGTAGCTTGGTATTACAGGTGCAATTTTAGCTCATAATTGACTATACTTACCTTTCTTTCCAATACACAAAGAAGTTAGAGCTAGGGCTTAGCCCTGCAACTGTTTTGAATATCTGTCTGGCTGAAAACATTCGGTGCTCAAATAGATCTCAAATGGTTTGAGCTATACCAGGAAAAAAAAAAACATGCAATATTAGAGGACCTGACACAATATTTGCATGAAATACTATATTGGCATCAAGAAGACACTGCACAGATGGAGATACATGGAGCTCAAAAAGAGGAAGAGAAGCACAAAGCAGTGACACCTACTAAATAATGTTTCCAGGTTCCACCTTGCACAGACATTAGAGAATAACTTTTGAGAGGTAAGCTACTTTTCCTGAAAGGTTTAGTTAATGAGATAGTGCTTATGAAAAAGGAACAGAGAAATGTTCCCATAAGTCTGACTAGCAAGTGCTCATACTTTACTACAAGCAAAGCAACTTACAGTTCAATTTTAAACCATATATCTGCAGGCTATTGCTTCCACCTCCTTGCAGAAAAACTCGTTAATATTAAGACATACTCAGAGCAGACAGTGTTAAGCAAGAATGGCCTGAGGCAAAGGATTCACTCACTGCAAGAATCACAAGGTTTTTTTCTGCAAATAACACACAAAATCCAAAATAAGCCCATATATGCTGGGAGATGTCTCAACAGTAATGCCACATTAAGGATAATGATTGTGTCAGAATGCGCAGCCCTGGATTGGTGATCATTTATTTATAGGCAGCCTTACCAAGGAATATGGCTACTGCTACAGTCTACATCTTGCTGTTACAAGGGGAATTTCCAACCCTTATAAACAGATATTATTTCAGAAACACATGAGCTTTCAAGGGTAATTTGCTTTAATTTAAAAATGTTCTAATACAGAGAATCTTTAAGTGAGAAAGCCTTTGAAAATGAAGCAGTTCCCAAGCAATTCTTAGCTTCCAATATAATGATCTCCTTAATGGATTTAACTTTCACAAGTGAAGATATTTCTTTTTTGTGAGACATAGCCTCCTGCAGGTAGGAGAGAGATTCCAGTCCTCTTCCCTGAGAAGTCAGTCCCTCCTGCTCCCTCTACAAACCCCAAACTTTTCTCACATTTGGAAGAAGATACACAGAAAAGCAAGTTACTACAAAGAATTACAAAAAATTACAGTTTTATTTTTTCCTAGTCTCCTCAACTTCTTAGAGCAGTGTTTTCCACACCTTCATACTCATCACTCAGACAAGTATTTTTATAAAGGTAACTATAGCTGCAATAAGTAATAGCATCTCTTCATAAGTTTTAAGAAGTTAAACATTAAAGCATTACTACAGATGGATGTTAATTTTTAATTAAAAACTTCTTATCACATCATAGAATCACAGAATAGTTTGGGTTGGAAGGGACCTTTAAAGGTCATCTAGTCCAACCCCCCTGCAATGAGCAGGGACATCTTCCACTAGATCAGGTTGCTCAGAGCCCCGTCCAACCTGACCTTGAATGTTTCCAGGGATGGGGCATCTACCACCTCTCTGGGCAACCTGTGCCAGTGTGTCACCACCCTCATTGTAAAACATTTCTTCCTTATATCTAGTCTAAATCTACCCTCTTTTAGTTTAAAACCATTCCCCCTTGTCCTGTCGCAACAGGCCCTGCTAAAAAGTTTGCCGCCATCTTTCTTATAAGCGCCCTTTAAGTACTGAAAGGATGCAATAAGGTCTCCCCGAAGCCTTCTCCTCTCCAGGCTGAATAACCCCAACCCTCTCAGCCTTTCTTCATAGGAGAAGCGTTCCATCCCTCTGATCACTTTCATGGCCCTCCTCTGGACCCGCTCCAACAGGTCCATGTCTGTCTTGTGCTGAGGGCTCCAGAGCTGGACGCAGTACTCCAGGTGGGGGTCTCACCAGAGCAGAGGGGCAGAATCACCTCCCTCGACCTGCTGGCCACGCTTCTTTTGATGCAGCCCAGGATACGGTTGGCCTTCTGGGCTGCGAGCGCACATTGCCGGCTCATGTCCAGCTTTTCGTCCACCAGTATCCCCAAGTCCTTCTTGGCAGGGCTGCTCTCAATCCCTTCATCCCCCAGCCCGTATTGATACTGGGGGTTGCCCCGACCCAGGTGCAGGACCTTGCACTTGGCCTTGTTGAACCTCATGAAGTTCACACGGGCCCACTTCTCGAGCTTGTCCAGGTCCCTCTGGATGGCATCCCGTCCCTCAGGCGTGTCGACTGCACCACTCAGCTTGGTGTCGTCTGCAAACTTGCTGAGGGTGCACTCGATCCCACTATGTCATTGATGAAGATATTAAACAGTACTGGTCCCAATACGGACCCCTGCGGGACACCACTCGTCACCGATCTCCATCTGGACATTGAGCCGTTGACCACTACCCTCTGGATGCATCCATCCAACCAATTCCTCATCCACCGGACAGTCCACCCATCAAATCCATACCTCTCCAGCTTAGAGAGAAGGATGTTGTGGGGGACCATGTCAAAGGCCTTACAGAGGTCCAGATAGACGACATCTGTAGCCCTTCCCATGTCCACTGATGTAGTCACTCCATCATAGAAGTCACTCCATCCTAGTATCTTCTAAAACCAAAGGGGAAGAAAATAGAGCAGCTATTGATCTGACAGCTAATTGATTATTCCTTTCCATTCAGGTAAGAATCCAGTAAATTATCATGTGTATGTCTGCAAAGTTACTTCTCTTAATAACAGCTCTATTAAACTCATATTGCATCTGACTTATAACATCATTGTCTGGGGATAGTAATCTAAGTGTTTGAGTTTTTCATACTTTTGAAAGAGAAACTTAGTGAAAATCAAATATTTACACTTAAATCATACACTTAGATCCCACAAGTGAGGTGGAAAAGATTAATAGCCCTATTAAGAGACAATTGGTTGTATATTTTTAAATGCATGTATTCACTTTAAAAATATAAAGCTATTGCATGCATATATTAACCATTAGTTCCAAATTGTATACATGACACCAGTTTGATTTCAGCTTATTCAGTCATCCAAGATACAGAGGTGGTTTTGTCCTGCAGTATGTAACTGTATACACTTTCTTTATATATAAAAGCATTTATTTTCCTCTTTTCCCTTTTCAGTATTTCCAAATCACAACCATACTGTTCAAGTCCCTTTAAGATGTGCCATTTTTGATAAATAGCAAATTCTCAGTAAAAGCAGGAAGAGAGATTTCTATCCTTTACTGGCACAGAAAGGCAGCCTACCTGCTAGCATCAGGCACCTGCTCCCTTGCATCACCCACAATTCAAAGCAGAGCATTAAAGACTGTCAGTGTTGACTTCAGTGTTTTCAAACATCCCTGAAATCTGCTATCATGACAGAAGTGTTAAGACATTTTGGAAATATTCAGCACTATTAAACCAGACTTACAGTAGGATATTACTGTGAAAAAAATAGCCCGCTTTAAGCAAGAGGGGAGAACAGCATTCAGCTGTTGCTACACAGCCCCTGCTCTATATGTGGGTGCAGCACGCCAGCTGGGGCTCCCCAGAGTCTGGAAAAGGATGAGCTGGAGAAAGCAGCAGAAATAGTTTTCTGGACATCTCATCTGGAGATGGATAGTGGATTTAGAGACCCCATTTCCTGACTCTCCAAGTGAAACTGGAATAGGTGGCATTGCTAAGGGGTTCCCTTTCAATGTGGGGCCCAATACAATCACAGCAGTCACACCAAACAGCCCTACACTTAATCACTTTAATTGCTTTTTTCATCCGTGTCCCCCCAGCACTTTGGAAAACATTGATTAACATACACTTGCAACATTCACGCAATATCCCTTGTTCATCAAAATACAGAACAACTTTAATATACATTATTAAACAAGAGCTATCCGAGAAAATGATCACAGCTTGACATGTGCAATCCTGTTTATTGCAGTGCATTAAAAGTGAAAATGATGTCTGGAGCATAAACATCTGCTTTTGGATCCCCAGTTCTGGTGAGCTTTTGAATCCCATGTTTTACCTCGTACAAATATTATTCAAAGCTCCAGTACTGTGATTTTTGTGCTTTGATCAAAAACACAGTAGCAAGAGTGATGCCATTTTATAAGATCTCTGCTGATCCTAGCACAAAGGACCCATTGGGAAGCCCATCTTCTCTGTGAAGCTGATCAGAGCAGCCCCCACTTGCCAGGACCTCCTGGGAACTGCTGCCCCCTTCTTTCCCTTGCTATGTACCTGATGCAGGCAGCACAGAGCCATTCCAGATGGCACACCTGTGAGGGAAGCACTATCTGCTGCATCAGTAGGATGAGGAAAAAGAAAAGTAGGGAAAACATCCATTCTGTTATAAAAAAGCTAAGGCAGAAGAGAGAGATTCTTTTTAACAGGCAATCATTTGGACAGTGACACAGGAACCTGTTGTAAGATGTGCAGCAACATGAATAGTACAGTTTGTTCCTTATCAGGCTACATTAAAAATAACATTTCCCAGCTTGTTTATTCAGCTCTTTCCTTCCTAATTTTATTTGTTATTAACTGCAATTAGAAGTGATAAAAGTCCAATAGTATAAAGAACACTTCACAGCAGCCAGCCACCGTCCTGTTAATGGCACTCACTTTAGATTGCAAGGTTGCTGGTGATGTCCAGCAGCTTGCTGTTCCACAAAAATGAAGAATAAACCAGGCTAAATCAGAATCAATGTCTTATTACTAAAGATTGCAGCTTGCCTCGTTAATGAAAAAGGGACAGAAATCCCTTTCTGATGTAATTTGCAGCAAGAAAAAGCAGTTTAGGTAAAGCTACAGAATTACAATATGTACAGCACAGCTAATCTATGTTCTCTCTGTACAGCAGTCAATGCGCTTTTAGCTACAACAACTAAATTAAATTATTTATGCTTAAAAAAATAGCTTAGGTAAGCATTAAAGATTTTAAATGCAAGTGTACCTGGTCACTTACCATAGAACATTGGTTTTAGGAGGCTGCTCAGGTAGGTGCTGTCCCTGGCCTTGCCAGGCTCTCCTATGTTTCTCTGCTGAAATATCCAGACTTGTCTTCTAAAACTATAACTTTAATTTTTAAAAAAATAATAAGCTTATTCATTTAGAGATAACCAGTCTCTTTTAACTACAGAGCAGATATAATAGCTAGCAATAACATAAACTTACTTACTAGAATGCCTCTGATACAGCAACTCTATCTATAGACTGTTAAGGGCTATTTATATGTTTGCCAATTAGCACCTTAGTAACACGTGCAGGCAAAGTAGGCATATATTTAAGGAGAGCTGCTTAGCAGGTAACTTGGAAAGTGATAGTGGTGCTTTTTTTCCTAGGTGTCTACAGGGAATCAATCATAGCAAGGTTTCTTCAGCAGTGTGCTGGTGTGTAGAGACTCAGGTAATAGATTGAGTTACATCTAAGATGAAAACTTTGAAGAAAGAATGATTGCATTATTTTTCTTAGGCAAGTGAAGCTTGGAAAAGAAAAAAAGATTTCTGGATAGATAACGTAGCTATCTAACTCCTAGTCTGACATTTTTTGAAGTGCTTTGTCTTTTACAATGTGTATGACTATTCACACCTTAGGGTTTTTCTCCTCTTTAAGTGGGAATGACTCATAATTTCTAGGCAGAAATGATGTTTGTGTGTACCCTGCATGAGAGCAAACAAAGTAAAACAAGCTTTTTATTCTTTCTGTGAATAGACTAGGCCTAATGAGGAAAGCACAGGGAGAAAGATATGTGCTGTATTAGTCACTGTTCCAAAATGGTTTTTTTTTTTTTACTATTATAGTAAAATATGAGTTAACTATTTTGATGATAATATTAAGAGAAATCAAAATATGATGGATTGTAATTAACACATTTAATGAGGACTAAGTATAAGACTTTCTAGCATCTAAATCTAAACAAGGTTGTGGAGAGAAGGAAGCAGGCTTTTTAACTACCAGCAGCACCTAGCAGGAGGGTTATATGTCTCAAAATTGGATTACCTACTGCCTTCTTCCAAAAGCCTAGCTGCCAGTAGCCAGAAACCTAGCTAGCAGTCTGGGTAGCAGGACAGCACTTGTAGCAAGCAGCACTCTCTAATCTCAAGGACGAGTCTAGAGGCTTAAAACCAGTGAATCTTACTGTGAGGGAAATACAAATCTGGCTTTGAGCTTACACTACTAGTTTTATTCTGTCATCAGTATTGCCATGCTGGCAATAGTATTGAAACAGTTTCCCCAGTATGGCTGAGAGCAAGAGGCAGTGTCACTCTTTTGCACTGTACAGCGCCGTGATGTATTATCTATGGATGATGATATCTAAACTAAGGATGATCTCTTAATGGTGTGTCGTGGCAGGGTAATAGTGAGCACAGATACAGCTGTGATTTTGCTTAGGACAGCTTTCACTCAGGTGAGTGGTCTTGGTTTGCTCACCACTTCAGATGTCTCCATGTTACAGACTTTGATTCACTGCCTTTGTACCAGCTCATTTTTTCAGGGACACAGCAGTTATATTGAGGTTTCCATTTTAACTGGAGTGCTTCCCTTCCTGCCTCTTGCTTTGTTCAGGGCTCCTTCACCCTATTGCTCCAGACTGTGATGAGAGCCCCTGGGTGTGCTTAATGTACCTTTCTTGTTAACCATTATGAAGCAGGGAAAATGTTTTTTATTTCTTGTATTTGAAGTTTGGCAGGTGTGGAAATTTTGTCAAATAATGTTATTATTCAAATGTTCTGGTTTGGTTTTAATCCTTTGGCAATTATAGTGTTCAAAATTTAAAAAAAAAGAAAAGAAAACAAAGGTATGTTACAGTCCTGAATAGAATTTAAAGTAATTGACTTTAGGACTAGACCTCATTTGTATTCTGCTTGCTAGAAGCTTCCAAGAGAAGGTTGTCTCCCAGTCTGAGATCTATGTTCATTTGTCTGGACTTCTCAGATAAGCTTGAACAGTTCTTTTTTCCTGCTCACCAGCAGGTATCATCAAAATGAGCTCCCTCCTCTTCCAAGTAGCTAGGATTAAAAACATCTGATCCAACACATATTGCCCTTTACCTGAAAATCAGATCTGAATATAAGAGATATTGGGTAGAAAATTATCTTCTCAAAAATTACTTTTCTCCCCACAAAACCTAATCTAGCCCCTGGGGTCTTCATCTTAAAACCACCCGAAATTATACTGAAGTATACCTCATACTTGATCCAAATACAGATGACAAACTAAGCAATCTTTATATAAAATTGTGCTTCCTAGAATGCCTATAGAATTAAGATTTGTTTCTTAATGTTCAGATCAGAGGTTTAGGTTTTATTTGATAGTCAGCAGAGGATATTTAGCTGAAAGGTTTTTATTTTAGACCTCCTATAAGACAGCCAAATATATAGATGACTCAATTCTGTATTTCTTTGCTGGTGACCAGCTGTTTGCAACCACTTGGGGTTGTCAGAGACAGAAAGTGAAAGGTACAGGTGAGAAGATGAATGTGACTAGGAGAGGCAAAACTCAAATCCTAAACTACAGTTTGGACTTCACAGAGGAAGAGAGTGTTAACACACCACATTTTGTTTGGCCTGTAATGGAAAAAAATGCCCAAATGAGAGCACAGATTTCCTCTTCAATGGAAATCTGCTTCCTTTCTACTTCAGTGTCCAGATTCCTCCTAAAAGTTTTTGTCCAAGGCAGACAGCAGAATATAAATATAGTAAGCTGGCAGAGTCTCCTGGTATTGCAGGAGAAACTACTTAAGAACATACATTTTTCTATCCCTGTTGCAACAGCAGATGAGAGTTTGGCTACAAAACCATTTTTAAGAAGTTAGCTATGGTGTGAATTTGCAGTGCTCTCATCACATGGTAACTGAGAGGGAGTTCATACTTCTACACGGACAATCAATTAAAGCGTGAATACTGATACTTCTAGGCTGCAAACGCTAAAGTCATTGTGGTGCATTTCCTCCCCCCCTCTCCTAGGCCACTTGTTGATCTCAGAAATTTCCATGAAACCTCGTCCTTGGTGTACTGAGTCTGGCGGTTGAGCACTCCTTGACCGTATCAGAAACTCTGCATAGCTGAGGCTGGGAACGTACTCCTACTGCCTGGCCCAGGTGTCCAGTAGAACAACACTGAAACCTTGAGAATTTGTAGTAATTACCACCTGGGACTGTGGCCAGGATGGAAATTTACGGATGACTAAAGCCAACCATCTTGTGAACCTATAAATGGTGGTCCTAAGTGAGGCCCTTTGAGCTCTCCTGGACCGCAGTGGGTTGCGCCCAGCATCTCCCTCTGAGTGGGACGCCTCTCAGAGCTCACGACCTCTCGGGTCTGCGATATTCAGAGGACCGTTGCCAACGACGGGGCCTGGGCTGAACCTCCTTCACTCCTCGAAGCTCAACCCTTTCGCCGGTTGAGAGGGAATGCCTAGACATTCGACGTGAATATTTCTTCACTGAAATTGAGGGGAATTTTTAACAGGTATACCTTCTGTATGTGTATATATATACATATTTCTGTCTGTATGTGTGGACTAATACTAAGCATAATCTATAATTAAGTCATGATTATAGTAGACTCTACTAACACTTATTTTGTAAATATTAAATTAGTTCGTGATTAAGTGCTACTAAAGTTTGTTAATGATTAGTTGATGATTAAGTGCTGCCAAACACATATAGTCCCTGAAATATAAACCCTTAGATGATTTTCCTTTGTATGTTTCATCCGTGTAATAAGTAATAGAGTGAACCTTGCCATTGAATTCTGTTAGGTTGCACTTTTATAAATCTCTATTAAAATCACTTTCTGCTAATACCTTTGATGGTGATTCTTTAAGCGGCCTCTAAACCACTCATTCATGACAGTCATGTTTTGAACTGCATATGCTGCTATATCCTGAGGAATTCATGCCTTTTATTAATTTAAAATGTACTTAATTAAAAAAACCCACCAAAGATAGTGAAGTTTCATTTCTTTTTTTCTCTTTTTTTTATTTGCAAGGGCAACACTGAATGTGACTTACCTAACTGTAGAAAGGAAGTGTGTAGCAAACCAAGAGCATGAATCTATCTCCCAAGTGCCAGGCTAGTACTTTGGCTTTATATTGCTCTTCCTCTGCATAAGGCAACTTACTTTTTTGAATCATTAATTCAATAGAAAAATTTATTCTATTCATTTATAGTGTAGTTGAGGCTAGACAAGAAAGATGTGGATGCACTCAAAATCTTTCACTGACTTTTCTGATACAAAGACTCCTTCAGGAATTGTCTCTTACTGTAAGTAGAATTACTAAAACCAGTCTCCAAATCAAGCTGTGCCTCCTACCATATACCATACAATAGTTCAGGCATGACTAGAATGTCAAGTTTCATTGTTATTGTTGTAATCTTACATCATGATGCTTGTATTGTCTCTATAAGAGTTAAGAAAGCAGCAGGTAACCTACAGCTAAATTTTTTCAGTAAGCCTAAAATGATTTAAGCATTTTGGTCGCAAGCTGGGAGAGCAACCATCGCATGCAGCATTCAAGTGTCCTCATTAGCTGGAAATCTTGTGCAGAACTGCTGCAAGCTCTCTCCTTTGCAGACCTAAGCAGCCACAGGGTGGATGACTAAATCTGCTGTTAAGGTGGGGTACAGCGCCAGGTTTGTATTCCACATGGCACAGGGGGATGCAGCAGTAAATATTTCGGACAGTTGTATGGGAATGCTAATTTTAGTATAGAGGCTGCCAGATGAAAGAGGCAGAGATTAGAGAGGCGCATTTACCCTTCAGGTCACTTGTGAAAGTGGCAAACATCTGAGGCAGCAGTTAGCAAGAGAGCACAAGGAGAAGAAAGATTTTGAAGCTGCATGTAGATTGAAAGATATATATAATCAAAGAAGGTCAGTGTCTAACAAAAGGGTGTTACTTTAAAGCAGTTGCATGGGTTTTTTTGTTGCCAGATACAATGTATGCTCCAAATAGGATTTTACAACTCGTGAATGTTTGAGGTCCTATGGATGGGAGTTTACATTTCCCCAGTGTTAAAGGGCAGTACTTGGCATTGATTTTTGCTATTCTCAGCACTTCCTCAGAAAAAGGACAATTGTACTGCTGAGGACCACTTTGGGCCAAAGGATGAAAAGGAAGTTTGTGGGTTTCTAATGGATATTTCGCCAAGAGGAGCAATTGGACATGTGCAGTGGCACAGCAGCGAGAGCACGTGGTGAAAGCATCAGCCTTTTATGCACTGATCCTTGGGGCCCCTTCCTGCTTGGCTGTGCCAGGGCTCTGTGTCATCACCTGGCCAGCCTTCTCATGTCTACATTTCATGGTTCTCCTGCAGAAACAGGTTGTGAGGGAGGTCTTGGTGCTCTTTCAGGCAGTAACTTTGTCTTCAGGATAGCAGCGGTTTGAGTAGCAGCTTGCATGTCTGACAGTGTGTTGTGGTTTAACCCAGCAGGCAGCCAAGCACCACACAGCCACTCGCTCACTCCCCCACTACAGAGTGGGATGGGGGGGAGGATTGGAAGGAAAAAAAAAAAACAAAACAAAAAATTTGTGGATTAAGATAAAGACAGTTTAATAGAACAGAAAAATAAATAATAATAATAATGGAATACACAAAGTGAGTGATGGACAATGCAATTGCTCACCACCTGCTGACCGATAACCAAGTAGCGATTGCTACTTCCTGGAACACGCCTACCATTCATATACTAAGCATGACGTCACATGGTATGGTTATTCTCAGGGTACTCAGCCCCCTGAGCTGGAAGACAAGGACGACGAGCAGGATAAACCCCCCATAATTCAAGAGGATGAAGTTAATGACATGCTATGCCACCTGGACGCTCACAAGTCTATGGGGCCGGATGGGATCCACCCGAGGGTACTGAGGGAGCTGGCGGAGGAGCTTGCCGAGCCACTCTCCATCATTTACCAGCAGTCCTGGTTAACGGGGGAAGTCCCGGACGACTGGAGGCTCGCCAATGTGACGCCCATCTATAAGAAGGGCCGGAAGGAGGATCCGGGGAACTACAGGCCGGTCAGCCTGACCTCGGTGCCGGGGAAGATCATGGAGCAGTTGGTTTTGAGGGCGCTCACGAGCCATGTCCGGGACAAGCAGGGGATCAGGCCCAGCCAGCACGGGTTCATGGAAGGCAGGTCCTGCTTGACCAACCTGATCTCCTTCTATGACCAGGTGACCCGCCTCGTGGATGAGGGAAAGGCTGTGGATGTGGTCTACTTGGACTTCAGTAAAGCCTTTGACACTGTCTCCCACAGCATTCTCCTAGAGAAGCTGGCAGCTCACAGCCTAGACAGGTACACTCTTCGCTGGGTAAAAAACTGGCTGGACGGCCGAGCCCAGAGAGTTGTGGTGAACGGAGTTAAATCCAGTTGGCGGCCAGTCACGAGCGGTGTTCCCCAGGGCTCAGTATTGGGGCCGGTCTTGTTCAATATCTTTATCAACGATCTGGACGAGGGGATCGAGTGCTCCCTCAGTAAGTTTGCAGACGACACCAAGTTGGGCGGGAGTGTTGATCTGCTCGAGGGTAGGAAGGCTCTGCAGAGGGACCTGGACAGGCTGGATCGATGGGCCGAGGCCAAGTGTATGAGGTTCAACAAGGCCAAGTGCCGGGTCCTGCACTTGGGCCACAACAACCCCATGCAACGCTACAGGCTTGGGGAAGAGTGGCTGGAAAGCTGCCCAGAGGAAAAGGACCTGGGGGTGCTGGTTGACAGCCGGCTGAACATGAGCCGGCAGTGTGCCCAGGTGGCCAAGAAGGCCAATGGCATCCTGGCCTGTATTAGGAATAGTGTGGCCAGCAGGAGTAGGGAGGTGATCGTGCCCCTGTACTCGGCACTGGTGAGGCCGCACCTCGAATCCTGTGTTCCGTTTTGGGCCCCTCACTACAAGAAGGACATGGAGGTGCTGGAGCGTGTCCAGAGGAGGGCAACGAAGCTGGTGAAGGGCCTGGAGCACAAGTCTTATGAGGAGTGGCTGAGGGAACTGGGGTTGTTTAGCCTGGAGAAGAGGAGGTTGAGGGGAGACCTCATCGCGCTCTACAACTACCTGAAAGGAGGTTGTAGCGAGGTGGGTGTTGGTCTCTTCTGCCAAGTAACTAGCGATAGGACGAGAGGAAATGGCCTCAAGTTGCGCCAAGGGAGGTTTAGATTGGACATTAGGAGAAATTTCTTTACTGAAAGAGTGGTCAGGCCTTGGAACAGGCTGCCCAGGGAAGTGGTTGAGTCACCATCCCTGGAAGTATTTAAAAGACGTGTAGATGAGGCCCTTAGGGACATGGATTAGTGGGCATGGTGTGTTGGGTTGACGGTTGGACTCGATGATCTAAGAGGTCTTTTCCAACCTTAATGATTCTATGATTCTATGATTCTATGAAGACCCCGTTGGCCAGCTGGGCCAGCTGTCCTAGCTATGCTCCCTCCCAACGCCTGGCAGTGCATGGGAGCTGAATGTTCTTCACTAGTAGGGTAATTAGCAACAACTGAAAACATCAGTGTGTTATCAACATTCTCCTCATACTAAATCCAAAACACAGCACTAGGAAGAAATTTAACTCTATCCAAACTTAAACAAGGACAGTATCCACCCTTTATTCTATACTATTTAAGTCATGCCTAAGTCTCACTTTTTTCAATACATTCCAATTAATCACCACCACATTTCTTGTCTTTTGATATATACACACACAGATATCATTCCCTTAGTCTATGGGCCATCCCTCTAAAATGTCCATTGAGTTCATTTAGTCCACGACTTTGGGGTCCATCTGTCATAACAGTCTTTCAGGGCAGGAGAGATGGTGTGTGGTGTTGGACTGTTGCATCCTGAAGCCAGTTCCGATTCCATTATCACTGTGATTGTCCGGTTCTATCATTGCTGCACTTTGCTCAGTTTCATTGGAGATAATTCTTCATTAATCTGGGTGATTTTTACTGCAATACCGTTGATAGCAACCATAGAAATGATGATATACAGTATTATATAACAATTAACATCATACAATTCAGTTCATGGGCTATTTTCACCCAAAATCAAATCCCCTTGAGGTACACATCGGACTTCCCCATCCTTTCACATTACCCACCAAGTGCACCCAGGTCCCTGAGCAAAAGCAATCCTGCGAATGGGTTTTCCTTTGCTGAGGAAGGAGTAACCCAGACTGTCTTCCCCAGCATATTTCTTATATGCAAGACAGGGACTTTATCCCCCTGTATAGTATGTAAGGGTTTTGATTTGGCAGGGCCAGCTCGATTGAAAGATCCCCTGGTGTTGACTAACCAGGTGGCTTTTGCTAAATGTGTATCCCAATGCTTGAATGTCCCACCACCCATTGCTCTCAGCGTAGTCTTTAGCGGTCCATTGTATCGTTCCATTTCCCCAGAGGCTGGTGCATGGTAGGGGATGTGATATACCCACTCAATGCCATGCTCTTTGGCCCAGGTGTCTATGAGGGTGTTTTGGAAATGAGTCCCGTTGTCTGACTCAATTCTTTCTGCGGTGCCGTGTCGCCATAGGACTTGCTTTTCAAGGCCCAGGATGGTGTTCTGGGCCGTGGCATGGGGCACAGGATATGTTTCCAGCCATCCGGTGGTTGCTTCCACCATGGTGAGCACATAGCGCTTGCCGTGGCGGGTTTGTGGGAGTGTGATATAATCAATCTGCCAGGCCTCCCCATATTTATCTTTCAACCATCGTCCTCCATACCAGAGAGGCTTTACTTGCTTGGCTTCCTTGATGGCAGCGCATATTTCACATTCATGGATAACCTGTGCAATAGCGTCCATGGTCAAGTCCACCCCTCGATCACGAGCCCATCTATATGTTGCATCTCTTCCTTGATGGCCTGAGGTGTCATGGGCCCACAGGGCTATAAACAGGTCACCCTTCTGTTGCCAGTCCAGATCCACCTGGGCCACTTCAATCTTAGCAGCCTGGTCCACCTGCTGGTTGTTTTGATGTTCTTCAGTGGCCCGACTCTTGGGTACGTGAGCATCTACGTGACGTACTTTTACAACCAGGTTCTCTTACCGGGCAGCAATATCTTGCCACAATGCGGCAGCCCAGATGGGTTTACCTCTGCGCTGCCAGTTGTTCTGCTTCCACACTGCTGCAACCACCCCCACAGGGCATTTGCCACCATCCATGAGTCAGTATAGAGATAAAGTACTGGCCATTTTGCTCGTTCAGCAATGTCCAAGGCCAGCTGGATGGCTTTCACCTCTGCTAACTGGCTCGATTCACCTTCTCCTTCAGCAGTTTCTGCAACTTGGCGTATAGGACTTCATACAGCAGCCTTCCACCTCCGATGCTTTCCCACAAGGCGACAGGACCCATCAGTGAACAGGGCATATTGCTTCTCGTTTTCTGGCAGTTTGTTATACAGTGGGGCTTCTTCAGCACGCGTCACCTTCTCCTCTGGGGATATTCCAAAATCTTTGCCTTTTGGCCAGTTCGTGATCACTTCCAAGATTCCTGGGCGACTGGGGTTTCCTATTCGGGCCCGTTGTGTGATCAGTGCGACCCACTTACTCCACGTAGCATCGGTTGCATGATGTGTAGAGGGGACCCTCCCTTTGAACATCCAGCCCAGCACCGGCAGTCAGGGTGCCAGGAGGAGCTGTGCTTCAGTACCAACCACTTCCAAAGCAGCTTGAACTTTTTCATATGCTGCCAATATCTCCTTCTCAGTTGGAGTGTAGCAGGCCTCGGATCCTCTGTATCCCCGACTCCAGAACCCTAAGGGTCGACCTCAAGTCTCCTCTGGTGCTTTCTGCCAGAGGCTCCAGGTAGGGCCATTCTCCCCGGCTGCGGTGTAGAGCACATTTCTGACATCTTGTCCTGCCCGCACTGGCCCAAGGGCTACTGCCTGAACTCTCTCCCGTTTAATTTGTTCAAAGGCGTGTTGTTGCTCAGGGCCCCATTTGAAATCATTCTTCTTCGGGGTGACTTGATAGAGAGGGCTTACAATCAGGCTGTAATCTGGAATATGCATTCTCCAAAAGCCCACAACGCCTAAGAAAGCTTGTGTTTCCTTTTTGCTAGTTGGTGGGGACATGGCTGTTATTTTGTTGATCACATCCATTGGGATCTGACAACGCCCATCTTGCCATTTTATTCCTAAAAACTGGATCTCCTGTGCAGGTCCCTTGACCTTGCTTTCTTTTATGGCAAAATCAGCCTTCAGAAGGATTTGGACTATTCTCTTCCCTTTCTCAAAAACTTCTTCTGCTGTTGTCCCAGTTTCGGCTGGGATAGGGTTAAATTTCTTCCTAGTGCTGTGTTTTGGATTTAGTATGAGGAGAATGTTGATAACACACTGATGTTTTCAGTTGTTGCTAAGTGCCCTCCTAGTCCAAGGACAACTCCCGTGCCTACCGACTGAGCTAGGTACACAAGATGGGAGGGAACATAATCAGGATAGCCTGCCCAGCTGGCCAATGTGGTATTCCATACCATGTGACGTCATGCTCAGTATATGAATGGTAGGCGTGATCCAGGAAGTACCGATTGCTACTTGGTTATCGGTCTGCGCGGGTGGTGAGCAATTGCATTGTGCATCACTCATTTTGTATATTTTATCATTATCATTATTATTTTCCCTTTTTCTGTTCTATTAAACTGTCTTTATCTCAACCCACGAGTTTTTCTCACTCTTACCCTTCCGATTCTCTCCCCGTCCCACTGGGGGGGCGGGGGGAGTGAGTGAGCGGCTGCGTGGTATTTGTCTGCCTGCCAGGTTAAACCACGACAGCTGTGCTGCCCCATACGATGATGTCATCAATGTATTGCAGGTGTTCTGGAGCCTCACCCTGTTCCAGGATCAGTCCAGGACAAATGGTGGGGCTGTTCTTCAATCCTCAGCAACCCCCAACAGAAAGGTCCTCCGAGAGACCAGGCAAGGTGGACAGCTGTTTTATTTCCTCCGTCTCCAAGGCAGCTATACCATAGCCCACCGGTACCCTTTTGGGTCCTTGAAATACCCTCTCTTGAGGTAGTCTATGCCAAGGATGCACGGAGCCTCTGGGCCAGGCACAGTGGGGTGCTTCTGCCACTCATTCCCAGTTAGGCTCACTTCGGCCTCCAATACAGTTAACTCTTGGGATCCCCCTGTCACTCCAGAAATACAAATGGGTTCTGCCCCTTTATAGCTTGATGGCATCAGGGTACACTGTGCACCGGTGTCTACTACAGCCTTATACTCCTGTGGGTCTGATGTGCCAGGCCATTGAATCCACACAGTCCAGTAAACCCGGTTGTCCCTTTCCTCCACCTGACTGGAGGCAGGGCCCCTCTAGTCCTGGTCATTGTATGCGTTTCTCACTTCTTGCAAACGCGAGTCAAGAATTTCTTCATTATAATCCAAAGCAAGATCAGCCCTTCTACTCTGTCTGGGGTACTGTTCACTGGAAACTGGAGCAGCATTTTTCCTGGGAGAACTCCCTTGTGTGATTGTTTTTCCTTGCAACTCACGTACCCATGCCTCTAGGGTCAAGGTAGGTTATCCATCCTACTGCCTCATGTCCTCTCCGTGGTCACGCAGGTAAAACCACAGGGTGCCCTGTGGAGTGTACTTTCTATATCCTCTCTCTTGAGCAGAAGAACGCTGACTCCTAATGGCTGAGATACTGGTCCGTACAGGTGGAGAATAGGACCTATCGTCTTTGAGTTGCTGGACCTCCCGGGACAGCTTCTCCACAGCCGAGACAAGGGAGGAGGAGACAGTTTCTTCGTATTCCCGGAGTCTGCTACCCAATTTATCCACCGTTGGTGCTTCTTCCTCTTTCCAGCACAGTACTGCCAATGAACTGGCATACGACGCTGGTGCGCTCCGTACCAACTTCCGCCACATGGGTCGCGTGCACTGGACTTCATCTGGATCTTTGGGCATTTGGTCATTGTCCAGGTCACTATAAACCACCTCCAGCATGCCTAATTCTCTCAGGTACTGGATACCTCTCTCCATAGTGGGCCATTTTCCTGGGCGATATATAACATCGTCCTTGAAGGGATACCTTTCCTTCACGCCTGACAGCAGTCGCCTCCAGAGGCTGAGGGCCTGTGCCCCTTGTCCAATCGCTTTGTCAATGCCCCCTTCCCTAGCAAGGGATCCCAGCTGTTTGGCTTCCTTCCCCTCTAATTCCAGGCTACTGGCACCATTATCCCAGCATCGGAGCAGCCAGGTGACAATGTGCTCGCCTGGACGTCGGCTGAAATCTTTCCGCATATCTCGCAGCTCACTCAGGGATAGGGATCGGGTGGTTTCCATCTCGTTTATGAGCTCTTCCTCTTCCTCTTCCCCTCCTCGTGATGGCCCTGCTTTTCCATCATCCCTTTCTAAACGACCTGACTTTCACTTCTAAGATTCCCTTTTATGTATAGGGGCGACTGATACCAGCAAGGGTTGGTCCTCTGGTTCAGCCGCAGTGCCTGTCGTGGGTGTTGGAGCAACTGGAGCACCTGTTGCTGTGGTTTGAGTAGCTGCAGTGCCTGTCATTTTGTCATCAGATCTGGACACCTTCTCTCCCCTTTGAGGGTTCTGAATAGTGTTTAACAGGGCTCGGTAGGCATGGGCCAGTCCCCAGCACATTGCAGTGATTTGTGTCTCTCTGGAATTGCCAGGGTGACAGCATACGTTTTCCAAATATTTTACTAGTTTTCAGGATTCTGCACTTGTTCAGGGGTGAAGCTCCAAAACGTTGGAGGTGACCACTGTCCTAGGCACTTGCCCATACTATCCCACACCCCCTGCCACTCATAACTATCCAGCCTCGGGGCAGATCTCTGGGTGGTATTCTTAAATAGTTGTTTAACCTTAAACAAGGCTTGAAACACATTCAGGAGACATAGCAATAGGAACACGCTGGTTTGAACATCCCAAGGATATTAAAAATCCTCAAGAGCTATTGTAATCAGCCTGGAGGAGAAGGGGAAGGTGAAGGATGCTGTCTCCCCCGTAGATTGGCTCTCTGAGGAGAAGAGGTAAAAAGTGTAATTATTAATAGTTTCCAAAAGATAGCTCCTGAAGCACAGGGATGACAGCAGTGCTGAGTAGAATCTCATGACCAATAAGTTTATCATACCATAAGTCAGTGTTACACAGTGTAGCAAGGTGATAACTTTAATCCATCTTCCAGAGATGACCAACCCCACATAAATACTGATAATCAGCAGTATATACAGCCGGTAAGGTGCTATATACCACAACTCCAAAACCAGATCTAACAACTCTGAGAGCAAATAAACCAACATTGTGACCAGCGACTACTAAACTGATATAATGAATGCTTATAACAAATTTGTTTTAACCCATTCGGGTCAGATGTGTCGTTATCTCAACCCTTCGAGCCCCACATTGGGCACCAAAAAGGACTGTCGTGGTTTAACCTGGCAGGCAGCCAAACACCATGCAGCCACTCGCTCATTCCCCCCTACACACAGTGGGATGGGGGGAGAATTGGGAGGTAAAAAAACCAAACCAACCAAACAAAAAAATTCGTGGATTTAGATAAAGACAGTTTAATAGAACAGAAAAAGTAAAAAAAAAAATAAAAAAAATAATGATGGAATACACAAAGTGAGTGATGCACAGTGCAATTGCTCACCACCTGCGCTGACCGATAACCAAGTAGCGATTGCTACTTCCTGGAACACGCCTACCATTCATATACTGAGCATGATGTCACATGATATGGAATATCCTGTTGGCCAGCTGGGCCAGCTGTCCCGGCTGTGCTCCCTCCCATAGCTTGGTAGAGCATGGAAGCTGAATGTCCTTGACTAGCAGGGTACTTAGCAACAACTGAAAACATCAGTGTGTTATCAACATTCTTCTCATACTAAATCCAAAACACAGCACTAGGAAGAAATTTAACTCTATCCTAGACGAAACCAGGACACAGTGTTTGATATCGTACTTCCAGTTCACCTCACAAAAAGCCACGTATAAACAATCCCCAGCTTCATACTGGATCCATACCTACATCAGGATTTGGTGTTTTGGTCCTTTCTGTGTAGATGAAATTTGTTCAAGTACAAACTTTAAACTTTGAACATCACTTCAGGCTTTTTAGGGTCAAACTGGATCAGGCAGGCCAATGTTTACTTCAAAGACAGGGTATACTAAGTATGAACGGAAGAAAAAGGGGCTTTCTCACCTAAACTTGTACATAGCAAAGCATGCTGTCTACATACAATAAACAAATCAGGGGAGAGGAGGAGGAATCAGCAAGCCAAACAGGAAACTTAGCTTTCACTATGATGCTGTTATTCTGTTGAAGTTCAGTATTATGCCAGACTTCTACAGCACATAATTTAGATCCCATATCAAGAGATGGCAAAGGGTTGTGTCCATAATGCCCTCCCTGTATGAAATAGAATGTCTCCCAAAATAAAAGACCTTTGGGTGGGATAAGTCAGTCTACCTGAATGGTCTTAACTTTCATTGTGGTTAGGTAATGAAGGCTTCATTTTTTATCTGATCAAAACACAAGATGCAGTGTACTTTAGTCATGCATTATGTTTCATTTGGCAGAATTAGTGAGCTCCTTACTTAAACCTGTATTATGTAATTAAAAAAATAGATAAATCATTAGGGAAAGATTTGGTAGAAGGTTCTGAAGCATGAACTATTTCAAAAGATAGGCTGGTTATTAAAGGGGGTTAACTGAAAAATTAAAGGGCAGAATACATGTGCTGTTGTAACATTTCCAAATGCTGTGATTCCCCCCAATGCCCCGTCTTTTGGACTTGCGACACTTAACGCTTCTCCTTAGACTGTTCAATAGCAATAGGTCTCTCAAGAGCACTGTAACCTTTCCTGTGCCTCAGCCCGCTCCCAATTCCTATTTCTAACATTCCTCAGCACCCTGGTCTTGTCAAATACCAGCCTTTCACAGGCATTTTCACAATGCCGATCAGCTTATAAAGGGAAGCTAAATCTTCTTTTGCAGTGCCTGGTGATTCAGTTGCCTCCCCAGATAATCCAGGTGTGATCATGAGTGCTGTCTCTCCTGTTAATCCCTTTTCTAATGGTGGGAATTGGCTGCTTTGCCAGTCCCTGATCTTTCCGCTAAAACACCCAGGGTGCAAAACCCAGACCTCCTTTCTGACATTATACCCTCAGAATACACTGCCTTAGCAGGCTGATCTGCAATTCTCATGAAGAATGGTTGGATTTTTTTTTCTTAAAGAACATTACTAATTGTTGTAAATATCTGTCTGAGCTTTATTTGCAAGGACAAGCTCCCTACAGGGAAAACTCAGAGCCCAAAGGAGTTAGTGGCTTTGCTGATACAAGATGGACTCCTGATGCAGAGCTCTGTGGCTTGTAATGGCTCAGTTGTTTATTCAGAAGCAGCTTCCAAGTCTCAGATTACTTTGAAGTCATTGGCAACTATGATGAAACACAATTGGAGAATATGAAATGTTCAGGTTTTTTATTTCCTTTGGGATTTTTTTTTTATTGAGATAAGCTGTGACCCAGATTCCTCATCAGATTTAGGTTTGCTTCTGTTGCCTGGGAGCTGGAATAACAATTGTAGCTGTCTAGTGCACATCATGAGCCCTTTGCCCTGATTCCAGATGTCTAAATAAATTCTGACACCTTGCAGGAGCACTTTTGCAAATAGTGGGCAGGATAAGTATGCCAGTTACGTTCTTTGGTTTTTCTCAGTATATAGAGAAGAGCCAGTGATATTAAAATGAGCTTCCAGTTAATTCACCCTGAATTGAAATTTGCATATTCCCCAGGCTTCCCTACATTTACATCTACAGATGGTACATGTTTTGTGCTGCTGAAAGACATAAATAAGATTTTTTTTTTATCTCCTCATCTTATGGAAATGTATAAAGAATATTAGACAAAATGGTGTTTGCTTTTGCTGGACAGAGATTTAAATAGAGCATTTGAAGACTGCCCAGATTGTTTTGCTTTTCTCAGCTTTTAATAAGGTGACAAAATGGCTCCGATTTAAAATTATGACAAGGACAGATCTGCTCATATTCTATATCAAATTGTGATGTATAATTTGACCTCCCTTCATCCTGGAGCACGTACTTCAGCCATGCTGCTCCAATTGTTCCTTTTGTGCGTGCATTCCTTTAGGGTAAGGGAAAACTTTAGTCAGTTTCTTCAAGCTTCAATGACCTTTACAGTGATAAAAACTCACTTTAAGCAGAGTTTTCCAAGCTCTAAGACCTTAAGCAAACAGCACTGAGGAAAACATCTAATTTCAGCAAGAGATTATAATGCTAAAGAATAAAGCAACAGAGAGAAGGGGGGGGGTCATTTAAAAAAGCAGCAGACTACCAAAAGCAAGTACAAAGTTATATTCTTTCTTCTTCATATTTCAATATAAGAACAATGAAATAAACATCTATAGCTTCATTTTCTGGTTCCCAGTAAACGTGTATAGCATGAAAATCACGGAAATGGGCATTTTAGCCTGAAGACCAGGGATTGAAAGGATGGCCCGTTACTTTCACACCATCATACTCCCTGTGGCAAGAGCAATCCTGGGTGAAAGTTGTGCTTTAGCTACTCTTCCCTTCCAGCCTCAGCTGGTGAGCCACTTGCCTGAGAAATAGAGACATCTTCCCCCCCCCCCCCGGCTTAGGTTATGGAAAGCTGTAAATCGCTCCTAAGGGTCAAATTAAGGTTGAAGGAGGCAAATAGTGCCATACGTAGTATGTATGCATTCATGGTACCATCTGTAGGGCCAATTTCAAACTTGTGCTTTATGGCAGAGCTGTAGTTAGTAACATTCAACTGGAACCAGTTGCAATTATGAAGTGAATCAACAATACCAAGACTGTTCCTTGCAGGTTACTGTCCAACCTATTCACAGACCCCTGGGACAGATATTGCTAATGCTTAACTAGCCTTTCTGTTAGAGAGTTTTCCTCGTGGTCTAAACTTTGCTGCAGTATAAGCCTATCGTTCCCGATCCCATTCCTGATGAATACAGAGAAGAATTTCTTACTTTCATTCTTTGCAGATATTTGAAGAATGTTGTATTGCCTCCCAGTTTCCTCTTTGTTAAATGAACCCAAGATTTTTAAAATTTCCTCACGCAATTTCTAGACCTCTGCCCATATATGCTGTCTGGATTCCTCTGGATACTTTCCAATTTGTCTATATATTTCTGGAAGCAGGATCATTGTGTCAGGGCTCCAACCAAAGCTTCACAAGTGCAGCATGCAATGGGAGGACTGTATGGTTATGGTGGGTTGACCCTGTCTGGATGCCAGGTGCCCACCAAAGCCGCTCTATCACTCCCCCTCCTCAATTGGACAGGAGAGAGAAAATATGATGAAAAGCTCGTGGGTCGAGATAAGGACAGGGAGAGATCACTCACCAATTACCGTCATGGGCAAAACAGACTCGACTTGGGGAAAAAAATAATTTATTACCAATCAAAACAGAGTAGGGTAATGAGAAAATACAAACCAAATGTTAAAAACACCTTCCCCCCACCCCTCCCTTCTTCCCAGGCTCAACTTCACTCCTGATTTTCTCTACCTCCTCCCCCCGAGTGGCACAGGGGGACGGGGAATGGGGGTTGCGGTCAGTTCATCACACGTTGTCTCTGCCACTCCTTCCTCCTCAGGGGGAGGACTCATAGAATCATAGAATCATTAAGGTTGGAAAAGACCTCTAAGATCATCGTGTCCAACCGTCAACCCAACACACCATGCCCACTAATCCATGTCCCTAAGCGCCTCATCTACACGTCTTTTAAATACTTCCAGAGATGGTGACTCAACCACTTCCCTGCGCAGCCTGTTGCAAGGCCTGACCGCTCTTTCAGTAAAGAAATTTTTCCTAATGTCCAATCTAAACCTCCCTTGGCGTGTCTTGAGGCCATTTCCTCTCGTCTAACCGCTAGTTACTTGGGAGAAGATACCAACACCGACCACGCTACAACCTCCTTTCAGGTAGTTCTAGAGAGCGATGAGGTCTCCCCTCAGCCTCCTCTTCTCCAGGCTAAACAGTCCCAGTTCCCTCAGCCACTCCTCATAAGACTTGTGCTCCAGGCCCTTCACCAGCTTCGTTGCCCTCCTCTGGACACGCTCCAGCACCTCCATGTCCTTCTTGTAGTGAGGGGCCCAAAACGGAACACAGTATTCGAGGTGCGGCCTCACCAGTGCCGAGTACAGGGGCACGATCACCTCCCTGCTCCTGCTGGCCACACTATTTCTGATACAGGCCAGGATGCCGTTGGCCTTCTTGGCCACCTGGGCACACTGCCGGCTCATGTTCAGCTGGCTGTCAACCAGCACCCCCAGGTCCTTTTCCTCTGGGCAGCTTTCCAGCCACTCTTCCCCAAGCCTGTAGCGTTGCCTGGGGTTGTTGTGGCCAAAGTGCAGGAGTGTCTGCAGAGTTGTTTCTCTCACATATTCTCACTGCTCTCCTCCGGCTGCTGTTGTTGCACAGCATTTTTTTTCCCCTTCTTAAATATGTTATCACAGAGGCGCTACCACCATCGCTGATTGGCTCAGCCTTAGCCAGCGGCAGGTCCGTCTTGGAGCCAGCTGGCACTGGCTCTATCGGACATTGGGGAAGCTTCTGTCATTTTCTCACAGAAGTCACCCCTGTAGCCCCCCCTGCTACCAAAACCTTGCCATGCAAACCCAATACGGTGGTATGTCTCCCCAGCCGTGCTCTGGATTTCATGTTTTAGCTGATCCCATTTTTCAAACTGTTGCTCTTTTTTGTATGGTGGTGTTAATCATTTGATGTTCTTTAGGCTCTGGATACTCTTTTGTAGAAGTGCAGCACAGACAGTTGTTCCATTTTGTAAGCCCATGCTCTTGATTGCTCCTGTTTCCATGTGTGGACATTACTGCTTTCCCTTCACTCATTCCATCCTATTTTTTCAGTTGATTCAGTCCAATTTTTTTTTTTCTGGGGAGGTAGGGCAGGGGGAGGGAAACACCTTGCACAATTTTCACAGCTGATATTTTCAATAGCTTAATTGGAAAAAAAAAATCCTCTTTCATAACTTTGTATTCTCACATTAGGGCAATAAGCCGTAAATGCTGGATGGAATTGAGGACAAGGAAGAGGCACACTGTCGGCTGTGTCTGTGGTGATGTTCCACAGACAAACATGGAGATCACATCTGGAGTTTAGATGGGATCTTTATACTGCAAAACTCCCATCCTACCAGTGAAACCACATGGCCTTCTGTATATGGTCTTTCATGAAGGGTCCCTAGCCTGTGCCTTCCCCCATGCTGTGTGAGGGCACTGCCTTAGGGGTGCAGGCTGGCTGTCCCAGGGAGCATGCTAATACTTATGCACTTGGGGTGGCCAGACCCCATGGCCATGCTCAAGCCCATGCCCTAGCCCTGTTAGGTTTGTCGCAAAGATGTAGCTGCAGATCCCTTTGGTGTTTGCTAGCTTACTTGCTATTGGGGGAACATTTAAAACAAGGTTAGCCTGAAAGAGCCTGGTGGATCAGAGATGGTTACCCTTTTCTTGTTGGGTATGGTTTCTTTGCATGCTTTTTTTCCAAACTCCCTGATAATCATGACTAAGGAGCTGCACAGCTGTAACCTGAATCCTGGTTTTGGAAGGATAAGACTAAATATTTCTTCACAGTGCAACTTTTTGTAGGTAAAAATGTGTTTTACTCTGGCTTATAAAGTCAGCTTGCTACCCTCTGCTAGCCAGGACTTACAGTGACATACAACGTGATGGCACCAGATAGCTCTCTGCTTTGTTCTTAAATCAATTTAAAGATTCAATGCCAATTCCCCTGAAAGCAGACTATTACAGCACATGCTTTTCTTTGCATTTGCAGGTGATTAAAATAGCCCAGACTGACTTGCTGTAACAGTGCACTTAGCAGCTGTCAGCCATTTAAAATCCCAGAAATAGGTAGAGGGTTAATATATCCCCCATCCTCTGCCAGTAACCATCACTCCCACTAAGATCCATGATAGTAATTTAATTTCCGTAAAGGACACTGTTAATTCAGCAGACATGCAGAGAAAAGTACAAAAAAATCTAAGCTGAAATGACAAAAGTGTCAGGACAAACGGGGCTTCCAGAGTGGAAAACCAGCATTTATTAAAATATGTATATACATATATATCCTTCATGTTTGTATTCTGAACTCTTTGAACACAAAGGTGAGTCCTAAATGTCTGGGCTCATAGATTTAGTCTTACCAAATACATTTTGGAACATTTTGATTGTGTTTTTTGGAAAGGAATTGTATTTGTGAATAAGACAATTGTACTGAAACCTTCAGGATTTTGCATCTTGGCTACCATAATACCTTATTCATCTGTGAAGTGTATGCTGTTTTTTATTAACAATTACTGTCTTCAGAAGTATTCTTTATCTTTTTAAAAAGAAAAGAGTGGGCCTGAACCAGCCTGACCAAAATATTTGATCAGAAACAGGAAATAATGTTTAAAATTATCTTGACCTTTTAACTAAAAAAACTTTTGCAATTGGGGGAACATTTAAAACAAGGTTAGCCTGAAAGAGCCTGGTGGCTCAGAGATGGTTACCCTTTTCTTGTTGGGTATGGTTTCTTTGCATGCTTTTTGGGTGCCTTGTCCAACTGCTGCCCCATAGCGGTTGCTGAGCAAGATCATCATGTGTGAGAGTCTGTGCTTATTTCCCATAGTGTCAATAATAATGGCTAGAGATGAGCTCTAATTCTACACTTTAACCTAAAAGGCATTTACATCAGACGTTGACTTTTGTATTTTGGGATGATGAATCCTATGGACTGTCTCAAAATGAAGTGAATGTTGTTGTCCCTTCATATAATACTCTCTACCCTCTGGTAATGACAGTTCACCTGCTGAAGCCTTTCTTGGGGTAAATAAACCTATGGTTTATCTGCTTGTTGTATTTTTCTAATTCCCTAATGCTTTGTGTCCCCTGTGTTATTGATTTTTTCCTATTTTCTTCCTCCCTTCCTACCACTGATCTCATATCTCAGACAATAATAAACATTTTTATCTTTTTTAGTTCAGAAAAGGTCATTTAGTCTCTCCTGTCCTAAAAATATTGATCAGATAATTTTGCCTAGTGATGTTTCATTTAGCCCTAACTAGCTTTTGCTTGAACTACTGGGTTTAGGTTATTTTAGAAAGTCAGACAGTGTTGATGCTTGTTTTCCACCACTTGGAACTTTTTGTATCTTGATATCTCTTTCAAGGCTTAATTGTTCTTTCTGTTAATCTTGTGTTATTTCCAGTTTGAGCTTTGCTGACTTCAGCTTCAAACTTCTTATATCTTGCCTTTCTCTGCTATACTGAAATAATGTGCTACCATCAGCTGTCTGTTAGCCATGTCTGCAGAGTGCGATTAAATCATCTCTTACCCTCTCTCACAAGCTAAATCAATTAGGCATGTCAGCTGTTAAAAAAAAAAAAGATTTTTTTTGAACATTTCTGAAAAGTAATGTCTTCTAACTCAGTACAGGTGAGGGATGTTAAGGATACAGGAAGACTGTAAAGGGGAGACCCATGCGTATAAAATACTTCAGGGCCTGAAATGGTGCGACTCAGTCTCCGACCTTCCATATCACTCTATCACATGTAGAATAGCATCAGAATCCTACATTTTAGTCTCCTTCTGCCACAGGCTGCTTCTTTGTTCCTTAAGACTGTATAAAAGACAGCAGGCGGAGATAAAGTGTCACCTTAAAATGCCTGATGTTACTTTGAAAGCCTGCAAAGTTAGGAGTTATTTTTAATAGTATGAGACCATCAGCCACTAGAGGACCTTCACGTCTAGGAGACCGGCTGAGCCAAGAGGCTGTAGAATATCCATTTGGTTTGATTTAGTGCACCCAGAGGGGAAATATTAAAATGATAAACCACCTAACTGAGAAGCAACATTCAGAGTGTCTGTGTCAAGCACCTCTGACAGGATTTGGTCTCTTCTCAGCTGCTGTGTTATTCAAAAAACACCATTGATATTAAAGCCTCTTATCTCAGGCACGTGTTTTTCTTTTCATTCCCTCCTCCCCAAATTCTTCATCTTATTTCCTCAGTTGTTTAAACTGAAGTATGGACGCTGATCTTTTATAATGTTTCTTGTATTAGTTCTCAAGGCACCTTATCTGGAAAGCAGAAGGGGACCCTGGGACCCAGGTGGGAGAAGCAGCAGCAGGGCACATACGCAGCACTGCTGTATGTCCCTCCCCAGTTTGAACAGACAAAGTAAATTAGGTTGGATCTGCCATAAAATGGGGACTCAGACCTGCAAATATCTACTGTGAGTGCTTAGTTAAAGCATAAGAGTCATTTGATGACCTACCAGAGTAGAAAGTAGGTAATATACTCTTGGGGAAGGGGATTCACACTGAATTACAATTATTTGTTACCCTTATGCCAGAGCTTCAATCTGAATTAAGGTTTTGTAGTGCTGGATGCTTTTCAAATAATAGCATGTCAGTGTATGATGCTGGTCTAGCTCTCAACTCTAGAGGGCAGGGCCTCAGGTGTACTGATATACTGAGAAAAGTGGCTGCCGGAAGAAAAAGGATCCCTTTGCCTTGTAAAAAGACTAGTATATTCTCCAAATCTACGTCCTGAATGCCAGGAGTGAGGCTTGGCCACCCATGCCATCGCGGCTTGCTATCTCTTTCACAACACACACAAGTGACGATGAGAAAAACCCGGCATTTCTCAGGTGTCGCCTCCTTTTTTTTTTTTTTTTTTTACTGTATATTGTCTCTATGGAAATTAATTATCACTGTTGTGGTCTTTAGTGTTGTTATAATATTCATACAGCAATTAAGATAGGATCCAAATTGGAGACTAAATGACTTTTCAAGATTGTAGTTAAGTGAGAGAGGAGTTCTTTCAAATGACTCACACCTTCCTCAGGATCAAAGTAACCCTTTGAAATGGCCCAGCAAAACTTTGAAAGGCTGGTAAAATCAGAAAAGAGTCCTTGAGCTAATCAGACCAACAATAAGAAGTGGAAGAGTTATGTGTTATTGGGAATGTCGTAACACATAAAGGATGAAGTCATTTCTCACTGTGCTAGGACCGCCACAAAAGAAAGCATCTCTGTGTGAAGGAAGGACATTAAGCTTCAGCAGGACAAGAAACACATTACTCAATAACACTATAAAAAGTTGTATTAAGTCAACAATCCTGTTTGGGGTGGACACTGAGCTGTAAATGGCATGATTAATACGGAGGGACTGTTAGAGATTACCAGCTTTAGACCTTTATAACAAACAAACAGTTCTGTGACAGAGATGTGCCCAGTTTTGTGTTTTTCTTTAGTCTTTATTCCTTCTTTACACTTTTAAAAAGAGTGTGTTTTAACCAGAGCCTTTTCTTGTACTTGGCTATTAATCTGACACCAGGTACTGACTGATTAGCAAGGAAGGCAAAATCTTTTCTACTTTTGCAGGACAGAGTGGTAGGAAGAAAATAGAAGCAGCAGAATGGACTATGACTTTCCCAGAAATGCTCACTGGCTGAACAGAAAGCAGATTGCAAGTGATGAGGCATAACTGTGGGAAAAGAAGCTGAAAAGAGGCTTGTGCTATTTTAAACTTCCTAAAGGTGCAAGAAGTGGAAACAACTCATGGTGGAGGATATGTATCGGCACTTTTATTTCACTGCAATATACATTTATGCAGTGCAGATCTTCCTTAATCTTTCTTTTCCCTTTCCTTTATTATCCTTCCCTTTACATATATGAAGTTGTGAAGGGGGAGGGAAAATGTTTGTAAAATGTTTGAGCCACTCTCCAGTTTTTCGAGGGGAGACCTCATCGCGCTCTACAACTACCTGAAGGGAGGTTGTAGCGAGGTGGGTGTTGGTCTCTTCTGCCAAGTAACTAGCGATAGGACGAGAGGAAATGGCCTCAAGTTGCGCCAAGGGAGGTTTAGGCTGGACATTAGAAGAAATTTCTTTACTGAAAGAGTGGTCAGGCATTGGAACAGGCTGCCCAGGGAAGTGGTTGAGTCACCATCCCTGGAAGTATTTAAAAGACGTGTAGATGAGGCGCTTAGGGACATGGTGTAGTGGGTATGGTGGTGTTGGGTTGACGATTGGACTCGATGATCTTAGAGGTCTTTTCCAACCTTAATGATTCTATGATTCTATGATTCTATGATTCTTCCAGATGAGCATGGCAAGGCATAGCTGGAGGGAGGGTGTAAAAGACTCAAAGGACTACCAGCATGTCTGCCTCAGCCTTGCCAGATGGCACAAAGCCTGTGGGCACTCAGTGCAGGGCGCTGTGGCACATTGGCTTTAACAATTGGATGCGGCATGACCTGCGTGTGAAACACGGTGTGAGCTGAGAAATCTTGGTGCCTGGACGGGAGCCAGCAGATCCCCAGGGAGGTCCTGGAGTTCGTACTGCAATGAAGGCAAGGGCAGCTCTGGCCTTTTTCTTTGTTTTATCTAGCTGTGACCTTCTGAGGGACATTTTCCTGGAAAATCGTCGATGTGGACTGATGAAAATTTAGGCCCCAAGGTGACAGAGTGGACTATTTCATTCTTCCTGTGTCATGATAAAACCTGTCTGTGCCTTGTCTCTGCTGGGGTTTTCCACTGCAGGCAGACATTGTGCTATGAAAGGTAGCCCGAGTTAACTGTTTCTTCAACCCTTTCCATCTAGATCTTTATAGCCCTGTCCTGAGTGTGTCTGCGTAAGTCCAGCCTAGGGAAGAATGAGCACAGCTTAACGGTGTTTGAGGTCTTGGTCAAACCTCCTTTTTCCTTTGGACTCTGCTTTTCAACCCAAGTTGAGGTGTGGGCAGAAGTAGTTCAGGTAGACCAGGCTTAGAAATAGCACCTGGTCTTTCACACACAACACCAAAGAGGCACTTCAGTGTTGGGCAGGAGAACTGGGAAAACTACAGGTCTTGCCCTGACGAGACCTCCTAGAACAGAGGTGACCAGTATTTCATGTAAGGCTTGAGCACAAAATAGTTGCCATGTGGCCATCATTGTGGACAACAGGAGAGGGCCAAGATTCATCCTCTGGGCAGATAAACCTGTATGGAGATCCAGTGTTTTCACGGACTTTAATTCTTCTGGATCAGTTTGTACAAATATATATATAGGAATGTTTACAACATCAACCTGCATAGAATGAGCACCAGAAAACATTATTAATATTGTGTCAAGCACCCCAAAATGTCTGTGCAATATAATTCAATCTCCTTGTGTGGCTGCATTTATGATAATCTTCTTAATTTCAGATTGCATGTGTTTTTTCCACTCTCTTTGCATAGGATAGACAGCACTCGGCTAATCAGCTTCCATTTAATATTGACTGCCCACATCTCAGAGTCTGCTCTGAAGACAATATTATTAATTTTCTACTTGGTTTTCAATAGTTCTTGTCAATATATTATGTGTACCTGAGAAAGTTTTTTTTGTTTTCTTTTTTTTTTTTTAAAAAAAAACCTGCTGGTAGAGTTTAGTCATTCCCATTTTGTAGTTGGTAACGCAAAAATTTAGATAAGAGAATATTAACTTCTTTTTTGTTTTGTTTTGTATGCCCAATCCCAGATCTCTTAGATGTAACTTAAAGAAAAGTAGCACTATTCAGTATGCTGAGAGTCCTGTTCTTGTGGCCTAGACAGTTTCCTCTAGATTCAGTGCTGCTGCTAAGCAGATCCTATGTTCATGAACTTAATGGATAGCCCTGTTATTAGATAACATTCAGTTTTGACAAAATCAAAGTGTCACTACAGGACACTGGATTTTTAATTACATTTTCAACAGGAAAGTGTAACATTATTTTGAGGTCTTTTCTGCCCACAGATATGGAAAATTTTAGCACCATTTCACAAAAATTAGAAGCTGCTGACAAGTGTCTTACAATGGTGGGTGTCTGGCAGTGCTGGGGTAAGCTATCAGTCCCATTTACTACAAATGCAGGACTTGCTGTGAAGCAGAGTGAGGATAGCTTCTTCTCTTCTCTCATTAATTTTTTGCCATTGAAAAAGAAAACAAAGAAAAAAAGAAATTTCAAGAGTCTGATCATAACAAATTGATTTCTCTTTTATCATAATCTTGACAGACCCTTCCTGGGTAACTCATGCTTTAGACTTGGTGCCTTTTGTGAAATCCATGTCTGTTCTGGAAGGAAGGAAAGGAAAGGCTTTTCTTTACAAGCTCCCAGTCTTTATCTCTTGAAATTGCTACAGCTGCTAAAATCGAACTTTGGTAACGCATGTTAGGCTCTTCAACTTAGGATGTCTGATCTTTAAGACATTTATTTTAAAAGCAATTTTCATTACTTTGAGCATTGGGGGAAAGCATATTAAATGTATACAAGTTAACAATTACTGAGAATGGCTTGACACACAACTGTAACAATAACATTATGCCTAATCTTTGTCAATAAAACTATCATTTGAATTGAACAGTCTTTTAAGAAACATATTTAATGAACAGCAAAAAAAAAAGTAGGACAAAGTCCCTAATGATCAACAATACCTGTTAAGTAAATGAAGTAGTGTTTGCTGTTGCCAGGATGCAAGCTGGAAAAAAAACAGCCAGTGCTTTGAAAAATTGTATGAAAGGAGTTGGTTTTAAATTCTTTTAGCTCAGATGAATATCAGAATCTTTTTAGCCTATACTTGAATTGTCTAAATGATGGTTGTATTGAACTATTTTTGTTGAGTATTTCTGAGAAAATGGTATACATAAAATTAATTTACTGCATAAGCTTCTCATAATTAAGCTCAGCTAGAGAAATTGAGAGAGGCATTTGGGGTAGCAGTCGGAGTTGCTGAATCTGATTCTCTGTTCCTTCAAAGTCTGCATCACTGGCTGCACTTGTGCAAACACCTGCAGTGGGTTACACTGGTGTAAATCATAGAATCATAGAATAGTTTGGGTTGGAAGGGACCTTTAAAGGTCATCTAGTCCAACCCCCCTGCAATGAGCAGGGACATCTTCAACTAGATCAGGTTGCTCAGAGCCCCGTCCAACCTGACCTTGAATGTTTCCAGGGATGGGGCATCTACAACCTCTCTGGGCAACCTGTTCCAGTGTGTCACCACTCTCACTGTAAAAAATTTTTTCCTTATATCTAGTCTGAAATGAGTACATACTGTGCAAAGCTGCAAAGAAATGGCAGCCTTTATTGCTGAATGAGATCGCATCAGACACAGGCACTTGGCCACTTTCAAGATGGACTTTTAGAACTTTTGGTGGGCTGGAAATACTTTTCAAAACTTGAATACTGCAAAATTGGATGACCATGATAGAAGCATAAGAGCAGCTTTCTAATTTATTGTGTGCCTTGGTTTGGACTTCTTGCTTATCTAATTTTAGAGGGCTGGGACATTAAGGATAGTAACAGGACTTTTAAGACAGGCAGGTATGTCTTTTCCAACATATTGTAAGCACAGATTTGAAACCCAAGCGCAGCCCTCGAATGAGTTGTCTAAGGGGAAAAGTCTACTTTTAAAGTAAGAAAGTGTTAACTGCAAATGTTATCAAGTAAATAAATCACACATGAAAAAGGAAGGAATGGCCTTTCCAAGTAGTATGGTGACCTGAAAGAAAACCTTTCTTCAGAAGATGCGAGAACTAATGGTTCTGTGGGGCATGCTGGGTATCTAATACATCCATATGTGTATGCTACTCTTTGATCTAATTTGTACAAATGAGTCTATTCATTTTGCCTGTCCCTCCGTCATGGATTTCCTGGATTTTCTTGCTGTTAGAAATGATTCAGAAGTTTTCCTTCATTTCACACCTTTGGAAACTGTGGCTAATTCAGCCACAGGCCTGGAAGCCTGGGAGGGTTACGAAGGGCACAAGGAGGATAGCAGAATCAAACACTCTCAGATCTGAAGCTCAGCAAGGAGAGAAGTGAACTTACATCAGAGTCTGTGGTCAGAGGAAAGTTGAGGGGAAAAAAGTAATAAATATGGAGAGCAGAGATGTGTGTGTGTAGGGGGGACCAAACTGCAAGGACAAGAATCAGTGTTTTAATTAAGAAAATAAGAGATAATCAAGGACTGAAAAAGAATAAAGATAGCATGGACTAGGCAGGATGAGCATTTTTAAAGCTATTAAATTAATTGTAAGGAGGAAACTAAGGTGAAAAAAAAACCGTTTAATAAAAGGTGTATTTAATTCTAAAGTTATTCCATATTCAGAAAACTTCCATTGCCTCCCCTGAAGGTCAGGCACACATGACGGAAGGAAGATTAGGTCTTTCAAAGTTAACAGAACTAAAAATAATAAACAGTATCAGTGTATGAAGAAGAGATACTGGATGACTGTGGTCAACCCTGAGAAATGGACTGTGGTCAGTGCAATCTGGACTTTAATAGTTATTTGATTCAGTGCCTTACAAAAACTTAACAGAAAACTTAAAAACACCTCAGAAAAGAGCAGTGTTAAATGAAAAGAAACTGGCTGCATGTCTGTAAACAAATGATGATGACAGGAGAACTGCCTGGATGAGGGTGTGTATGTGTACGTGGGTGTGTGAAAAGCACTCTCCTCCAAGAGTCTGTCATGCCAAGCTGAATTTCAGTTCTTTATTAGTGATTGATCCAGAAGATGGAGTAAGTTTTTAGCAAGTACTGTACTGGCAATACTCCCTGTGCACATTTAACTTCCAGTAAGAAATGAATAAACCCAGAACACATTTGCTAATAATTTGTGAAAAATCAATCTCCTAAATAAGGATTCAGTAGAACAGTAATTACTCACAAAGCAGAAATTAGACACCAGACTGCATGCAAGAAGAGAGATAGCAGAAAGCTACTTAGGTATCAGGTTGCTGCAAAACTAGACAGTTAAAAACAAACGAAGAAAAGAGAAAACCCAGCCAGTATAGCCTTGGCTAATATGCTAAAATATTTGCCCAGTTTTGGGTTTAATGTGGTAGTTTTTCCATACACGTGAAATTTCTGTATTGAGATTCCTTTCTTGGTTCCTTTTACCTACATCAACATAGCTATCAGAAAGGATAGCTGAGAAGCAGTGCCCATTTGGTGACAAGACATGGAAATGCACGCAAAGCTGAGAACTCTTAACTCTTAAAATTGTGTAGGATCTGAGGGCCAGATTTAATCTGATGAAAAATTATGATGATGCGAAACATCTATGAATAAGAACTTCAGGTGAAACATTAACATGCCAAAGAGATCAGAAGATGCAAGTGGCACAGATGTCCACCCCTCTAATTTCCACCTGGCTGTATAACCTGGGATGGAGGGGAGAGATTCTGCTTAGGGCCTTCCATCACTAAACTTGGGAACAACTGTTGTAAAAAGGAAAGTTAAAAAGCTGCCTGGATGTATATTTAAAATGTGATGTGGTGTCACAGTGCTAATATTAATCTTTTCATTATCTCATAATGAAGAACTCTGAATAACAATATTAGGAAATATCCTGAAGTAAATATTAGGGAATATTCTGAAGGAGAAAGTAACATGAGTACTTGAAAGTAATATATGACAAGAGGAGGGTGCAAATGGTACAAAGCTCTTGATGATCTCATTTCATTGTCACCAGAACTGAGTACTTTGAGGGTATATTTTCAACAGAAGAACATTTGTTGAGTAGCTAAAGTTGCAGTGAACAGTAGCAAATACTTTAAAACTGTTTTGGAGACATTAGACTTTGGTTTAGTAAGTGTTTAATTTGAAACAATGTAAACAAGTTGGATAAGGAGATTGAGCCAAATATAATCGGAGGCCATGGGGCGTGTTTATTTTCCTTTCTGTGCATTCAGGGATTTGTATGAAGTAGTTAACTCCTGCAAAGCCACAGAAGGAGTTAGAAATGAAGAGTTAATCCCTTGTGAAACAGATCCCTGTGGCTTGGATGTGGTCTACCTGGACTTCAGTAAAGCCTTTGACACTGTCTCCCACAGCATTCTCCTAGAGAAGCTGGCGGCTCACGGCTTAGACAGGTACACTCTTCGCTGGGTAAAAAACTGGCTGGACGGCCGAGCCCAGAGAGTTGTGGTCAACGGAGTTAAATCCAGTTGGCGGCCGGTCACGAGCGGTGTTCCCCAGGGCTCAGTTTTGGGGCTGGTCCTGTTCAATATCTTTATCAACGATCTGGATGAGGGGATCGAGTGCACCCTCAGTAAGTTTGCAGACGACACCAAGTTGGGCGGGAGTGTTGATCTGCTCGAGGGTAGGAAGGCTCTGCAGAGGGACCTGGACAGGCTGGATCGATGGGCCGAGGCCAACTGTATGAGGTTCAACAAGGCCAAGTGCCGGGTCCTGCACTTGGGCCACAACAACCCCAGGCAACGCTACAGGCTTGGGGAAGAGTGGCTGGAAAGCTGCCCAGAGGAAAAGGACCTGGGGGTGCTGGTTGACAGCCGGCTGAACGTGAGCCGGCAGTGTGCCCAGGTGGCCAAGAAGGCCAATGGCATCCTGGCCTGTATCAGAAATAGTGTGGCCAGCAGGAGCAGGGAGGTGATCGTGCCCCTGTATTCGGCACTGGTGAGGCCGCACCTCGAATACTGTGTTCCGTTTTGGGCCCCTCACTACAAGAAGGACATGGAGGTGCTGGAGCGTGTCCAGAGGAGGGCAACGAAGCTGGTGAAGGGCCTGGAGCACAAGTCTTATGAGGAGTGGCTGAGGGAACTGGGACTGTTTAGCCTGGAGAAGAGGAGGCTGAGGGGAGACCTCATCGCTCTCTAGAACTACCTGAAAGGAGGTTGTAGCGAGGTGGGTGTTGGTCTCTTCTGCCAAGTAACTAGCGATAGGACGAGAGGAAATGGCCTCAAGTTGCGCCAAGGGAGGTTTAGATTGGACATTAGGAAAAATTTCTTTACTGAAAGAGTGGTCAGGCATTGGAACGGTCTGCCCAGGGAAGTGGTTGAGTCACCATCCCTGGAAGTATTTAAAAGACGTGTAGATGAGGCCCTTAGGGCCATGGTGTAGTGGGCATGGTGGTGTTGGGTTGACAGTTGGACTCGATGATCTTAGAGGTCTTTTCCAACCTTAATGATTCTATGATTCTATGATTCAAAGGGCAAACAGCATGAGAGCAGAGATCGGTTAATTCTGTAAAATCATTCTGTAGTGCTGATTAGAAGTAAAAGAAAACAAGTCCTGAGCACATTTCTAAAGATGCTGTTCAGTAGCAAAGACATGCTGACCTCATGGAAATTGGTGGAAAAACTATTGACTTTTATGGACCTGAAATTCATTGAAGGTCTCCAACACTTCAGCTGCTTATCCGAAGTAATTCTTACACTAGTTCAAAAGCAGAATTCCACATGCTTTTTAATGCACCTTGTTAAGGGAACGATCTCTGCAACACAAAAAATTTACCAAGGGAACTGAGGCATATGAAAAGTCAAGGGACCAATTACACTAAAGGCATCTTCATAGCCACTTACATTTATGATTAAGATCCTGACAAATCTTGTCCAAAAAGTGTTTCTAGCCTGCCTACTTGGAAGAGCTTCTGCTGACCAAAGAGCAAACAAGAGTTGCATATATATATATATGTATATATAAAAAGGAAGAGAGGAAAATAATAATAATAATAATAATGATAGAATATACAAAATGAGTGATGCACAATGCAGTTGCTCACCACCCGCGCTGACCGATAACCTAGTAGTGATCGGCACTTCCTGGATCACGCCTACCGTTCATATACTGAGCATGACGTCACATGGTATGGAATACCCCATTAGCCAGCTGGGCTGGCTGTCCTGATTATGTTCCCTCCCACCTTGTGTACCTAGCTCAGTCAGTAGGCACGGGAGCTGTCCTTGGACTAGGAGGGCACTTAGCAACAACTGAAAACATCAGTGTGTTATCAACATTCTCCTCATACTAAATCCAAAACACAGCACTAGGAAGAAATTTAACCCTATCCCAGCCAAAACTAGGACAACCAGGGTTCTGGGAAAGGGCTGGCACGAAGGGAATGCGGAGGATAGACTGTGTTTTAAAGTATCCTAAAGAAACTCAGTCTTCCTGCGATCCCTCCCTGAGGCTTAAATCATCTTCAATCTCATTTTTCAAAACAATTATGTTTTATATAAAAAATATACTGATAGCACGTTCATGTTTATCACAGCGTAATGACTTGACTCTGACTCAAAATGAACACCCCTTTCATTAATCATCTATAATTATAACCTTAGCCAAAATAATTCTGAAAAGGAAACATACACTTTATTTGTGTACCCAGTAATTAAACATTGGCCTGCCTTAAAATGAAGTCAATGTAAATTATACATAGTTAATGATATTGTCTTTTTTAATTTATCAAAAATGCCAGCCAATAAATAGGAAATATCCTATGATAGCTAAATATTTATTTTGAGATATTGCTGACTTGATGCTAATATTAATCACATTTTACTAAACTAGTATAAGCATTAATTTAAGTTATCCTGAAACACAAACTTCTTTTATGCTTGCTTTCTGTGTGTGTAAGATAAGATTTTTGATGCTCTTAATAGTTTGATCTTCTTGTCTTCAAGAAGTTGAGATTGTAATGAATACACAAGATACCTATATTATTATCATATAGGAAAATTAGCTATGAATAGCTCAATGTTATGAATTGCCTTTTTTGCTTCTGATTTTAGAACGGATGCTACAATCTATGGCAGAATAAATACAGCACAGCTACTAGTATTGTATAATAGAGAGCTGCCAACTTTGACCTCTGTTATTTAAACTGATATCTGCAATACACAGATATGCAATATGAATGTAAAGTAAAACCTCCACTGTGTCTGTTCAAAATAATGTATGTATGTCTGATCTATATGCAATTCTGGTTAGCACAGAGAAAAATCTCCCACATTGAAGATGCCTTCAGAACTTAATTCTGTCTGTTCTTGGTGCTTTTATCAAGAACCAACTGAAGGTGGTTATTAGGGAGAAAAGACCTAGAGAAAATCATGGGGAAAGCTTAGAGACCATGGCTGGAGTTTAACACCATATAGATCAAAGCTGCTGGACAACAGTAGTCACTCATTCTTCCTTTGCCAACTATGCTGCACTAGTTGGATACTTATCCTTTAAAGGATACTTATCCTTTATTACTAGATGCACTCAACAAGATTATCTACACTGCCCAGAGCCTGAAATATTGCTATAGACTACATATTCAAACCCTGGAGTGCAGAGCTAGGAACTTGTGAAAGGTAGACCACTTCAGATAGATAACTAAAATCTGCAGGAGCAAAAAAAATGCATGGTGGGTAACCAGCTTTGTTCTCTTATGGAAAAGTGTTGTGAAGTAGGGAGCACTAGTGCTAGTATTTGGGTTTGAATCTGGGATGGTTTTACTTTTAATGTGTAGCACTTACAAACTATGTTCTCAACATCAGATGGTCTTTTTTTTTCCAGAAAGCATAAAAAATTCTTTTAAAGAAAAATCCTGGGGTCATGAAAAGTTTGTAAGATCTCTTCCCTCTATGAGTTCTGGCTATGTGTGTGAAGTGCTCACCAGCCTCTGGGCAGTAATGTTTCTTTCCTTTCTTGTATTACCCCCCCGCACCCATAACAAAGGCAAACACAATCGACTTCTGCATAAAGTCATTGCAGGGATGCCAGCCTCTTGAACACCATTTGGCATGGCTGACTCAAGAGCTGCTATATACACACAGCATACTGATCGATACATCTGCTTTTCCTCTGTATAATTGAAGCTCCTGCTGGCTTTTGTCTTCACTTCCTGATGCATTGCTTTTAGAAAGCAACATTATGTTTGTTACCTGCGTAAAACTGATTATTCATGCAGTGAAACTATTCCCATTTGAGAGGGACGTGCTGCAAAACTCACAAAGCACCCATGATCGAATACACATGGATGAAGGTCTCAGGCAGAAATAGGTTCAGCCTTCTCATTATTCCCAGAAGAAATGAAATCAAAAGGTTCAAAAACTACATGGGAAACAAGTTTTCTGCTTAGTTACACCCCAAGCTTTTTGAAACTAGACCTTTCAAATAAAACAGAAAATATACAGCCTCGTCTTCATGTTCCTTTAGCCAAAAAAAGGCCATCTGGGTCTAACAGACTGTAGTGGGTTGACCTTGGCTGGCCGCCAGATGCCCACCAAGCCGCTCTATCACTCCCCCTCCTCAGCAGGGCAGGGGGGGAGAAAATAAGATGGAAAAGAATTTGTGGGTCGAGATAAAGGCAGTTTAATAAAGCAAAAGCAAAGGCTGCGTGCGGAAACAGAGGAAAACATAAGATTTATTTTCTACTTCTGTCACGAATTAGTGGTTTAGAGGCCACTTAAAGAATCACCGTCACAGATATTAGCAGAAAGTGATTGTAATAGAAATTTATAAAAGCGTGACTTAACAGAGTTCGATGGCAAGGTTCACTCTATTACTTACTACATGGATGAAGTATACAAAGGAAAATCATATTAGAAATGAGTTGGAATGATTTATACAGAGACCGAGGATGGAAAAGGGTAAGGGAGACCCTCCCGTTGAGTCATGAGGTTCAGAGAAGACCCCCTTGCTTTCTAAACTCCTTCTCAGAGAGGAGTCTAGGTGCAGCTGGATCCACTCCTAGTCCCAGACTTGGTCAACGGTTTATGTCTAAGTGATTATATGTGTCTAGCAGCAGTCTAAGGTTCATTCACAGTTTTAAGATAGATCATAAGATTTCAGTAGCACTTAATCATTGACTAATTTAACATTTACAAAGTAAGTTAGTAGAGTCTAATACAATCACGACAGTGGCTTAATTACAGATTATGCTTACTATTAGTTCACACACACACAGAGAAATATATATATTAATGTACAAAAGGTATACCTGTTAAAAATTCCCCTCGAGTTCAGTGAAATATTCACGTGAAATGTCTTGGCATTTCTCAACGGGCGAAGGGTTGAGTCTCGAGGAGTGTTTCGGCCGAGGAGTGTTTCAGCTCAGGTCCTGTGGCAGTCAGTGACGGTCCTCCGAATATCGCAAACTTGAGAGTTCGCGAGCTCTGAGAGGTGTCCCACTCAGAGGGAGGTGCTGGGCGCAGCCCGCTGTGGTCTCGGAGAGCTCAAAGGGTCTCACTTAGGACCACCATTTATAGGTTCGCAAGATGGTTGGCTTTAGTCATCTGTAAATTTCCATCCTGGCCACAGTCCCAGGTGGTAGTTACTAAAAATTCTCAAGGTTTCAGTATTGTTCCACTTGAGCTATGACTCAGATAAGGGTATCAGGGGATGACACCTGGGCCAGGCAGTAGGATTACGTTCCCAGCCTCAGCTATGCAGAGTTTCTGATACGGTCAAGGGGCGCTCAACCATCTGACTCATTACAACAAGGCCAAGGTTTCACGGGAATTTCTGAGATCAACAAGTGGCCCAGGACGTGGGGGGGGAATGCACCACCACAACTTCCCATCAGCAGGCAATGTCCAGCCACTTCCTGCAAAGTAGGGCTTCAGTACGTGTAGCAGTTGCTCTGGAAGACAAACATTGTAATAATGAATGCCCACCCCCCTCCTCCTTTATCTTAGCTTTTATTGCTGAGCAGACATCATATGGTATGGAATATCCCTTTGGTCAGTTTTCGGTCAGCTGTCCTGGCTATGTCCCCTCCCAAGATCTTGCCCACCCCCAGCCTACTGGCCTTTGGGGGTGAGGGAGGGGAATGTTGGAGAGACAGCCTTGATGCTGTGGGAGCACTGCTCAGCAGTAGCCAAAACACTGGTGTGTTATCAACACCTTTCTAGTTACAAATACAAAGCACAGCACTATGAGGGCTGCCATGGGGAAAATTAACTCCATCTCAGCCAGACCCAATACACAGATGACTTCTTTCTTCAGCTCAGTTCAAAGAAAGTCTTTTCCGTGGCTACTTGCAAGCTATTAGAGCTCAGAGACCTGATGCCAAAAGATCCATGCATGAAAGATACGGTATGTCTTTCTCCACTGAATGCATTTTCTCCCTCTTTACTGATGCCTGACACTGCAGCTCTGGCCACCCTAAAAATATATGTTTGAACAGTAGAGCTCTTGTCGTAATGCTTTGCCTACATGTCCTTAACCAGAGTGTTCATTGACACTGTTGGCTGACTGAACGTGTGTCATGGTTTAACCCGGCAGGCAGCCAAACACCACGCAGCCGCTCGCTCACTCCCCCCACACACAGTGGGACAGGGAGAGAATCGGAAGGGTAAGAGTGAGAAAAACTCGTGGGTTGAGATAAAGACAGTTTAATAGAACAGAAAAGGAAGGGAAAATAATAATAATAATAATGATGATGATGATGATGATGATGATGATAGAATATACAAGATGAGTGATGCACAATGCAATTGCTCACCACTCACGCTGACCGATAACCAAGTAGCGATCGCTACTTCCTGGAACACGTCTACCATTCATATACTGAGCATGACGTCACATGGTATGGAATACCCCATTGGCCAGCTGGGCTAGCTGTCATGGCTATGCCCCCTCCCAGCCTATTGTGCACTTGGCAGAGCATGGAAGCTGAATGTCCTTGACTAGCAGGGTACTAAGCAACAACTGAAAACATCAGTGTGTTATCAACATTCTTCTCATACTAAACCCAAAACACAGCACTAGGAAGAAATTTAACTCTATCCCAGCCAAACCCAGGACAGTATCCACCCTTTATTCTATACCATCTATGTCATGCCTAGGTCTCACATATTCCAATACATTCCAATTAATCACCACAACCTTTCTTGTCTTTATATATATATATATATATATATATATATACACACACACAGAGATATCATTCCCCTAGTCTATGGGCCATCCCTCTAAAATGTTCACTGAGTTCATTTAGTCCATGACTTTGGGCTCCATCTGTCATAACAGTCTTTCAGGGCAGGAGAGGTGGTGTGTGGTGTTGGGCTGTTGCATCCTGAAGCCAGTTCTGGTTCCATTATAGCTGCACTCGTCCGGTTCTATCATCATTGCCCTTTGCTCGATTTCATCGGAGTTCATTCTTCATTAATCTGGGTGATTTTTACTGCAATACCATTGATAGCAACCATAGAAATGATGATATACAATATCATATAACAATTAACATCATACAATTCAATTCATTGGCTGTTCTCACCAAAAATCAGATCCCCTTGAGGTACACATTGGACTTCCCCATCCTTTTGCATTACCCACCAAGTGCACCCAGGCCCTTGAGCAAAATCAATCCCACGGATGGGTTTTCCCTTGCCAGAGGCAGGAGTAACCCAGACTGTCTTCCCCAGCATATTTCTTATGTGCACGACAGGGACTTTATCCCCCTCTACAGTACGTAAGAGTCTTGATTGGGCAGGGCCAGCTCGATTGAAAGATCCCCTGGTGTTGACTAACCAGGTGGCTTTTGCTAAATGTGTGTCCCAATGCTTGAATGTCCCACCACCCATTGCTCCCAGGGTAGTCTTTAGCAGCCCGTTGTATCGTTTGATTTTCCCGGAGGCTGGTGCATGGTAGGGGATGTGATATACCCACTCAATGCCATGATCTTTGGCCCAGGCGTCTATGAGGTTGTTTCAGAAATGAGTCCCGTTGTCTGACTCAATTCTTTCTGGGGTGCCATGTCGCCATAAGACTTGCTTTTCAAGGCCCAGGATAGCATTCCGGGTGCTGGCATGGGGCACGGGATATGTTTCCAGCCATCCTGTGGTTGCTTCCACCATGGTGAGCACATAGCGCTTGCCTTGTCGGGTTTGTGGGAGTGTGATATAATCAATCTGCCAGGCCTCCCCATATTTATATTTCAACCATCGTCCTCCATACCAGAGAGGCTTTACTCGCTTGGCTTGTTTGATTGCAGCGCATGTTTCACATTCATGGATAACCTGTGCAATAGCGTCCATGGTCAAGTCCACCCCTCGATCACGAGCCCATCTGTATGTTGCATCTCTTCCCTGATGGCCTGAGGTGTCATGGGCCCACCAAGCTATAAATAATTCACCCTTATGTTGCCAGTCCAGATCCACCTGAGCCACTTCAATCTTAGCAGCCTGGTCCACCTGCTGGTTGTTTTGGTGTTCTTCAGTGGCCTGACTCTTGGGTACATGAGCATCTACGTGACGTACTTTTACAAAGCTTTATGCTAACATCATACTGAGGGAAGACAGACAAGTCAGATGTAAAATGAATGAACACAACACCCCTAGAAGTCCCATTGACTGTGTGTATATCTGATAAAATCGGTAAGTTTATTTCTTTAACCAACCAGTCTTTCACTAAGAGTAGAAAAAGAATCAGCCTGCTTGGTCTGAGAGCCTAAACCCCATTGTTTATGGCTGCTGCTTCCCTTGGCTGTTCTGCAGAACTTAATACAGCTGATTTCATTACACGGCTTTTGCTGCTATGCTTTTTTAACAACTATTTTGGCAGTGCACAAATGATTTGACAGGAGGAACTGTGTGAAAATTCCTACCAGAGCAGTAGCCTCAGAACCCCTTTCTCTAGGTCGTCTGGTTGATCCAATCTGTTGTCAGTAGCGAGCCATCAATGTCATCTAATGACTGTCCAGAATTGTGACGTGACATGTGTCATGGATCTGAGAAAACTCTATTTTGTTTGCTATATTTAAGAATTTTCATGCTTGATAGAAACTAATGCATGCTTTTTTTTCCTCCTGTCAGAGCTTCCTCTTGTCTAGGACGGATCTTGTGATTAATAGTATAGAAATGCATGGACAGTAAAAGAATCGTTCTTCTGATATACAGAAAGCTTAGGATGAAGACATTATGCCATGAATAGAAAGCTTGTTGCAAAAGAATTACATAAGCAATACATTTAATCTGTAATTTAAGTGCATTTTTTAATTTGATGATGCATGCACTGCTACTAAATATCTCTACAGATATATGTACAATTCCAAGTATGGGTTTTAGTTCCATGATTTCTATAACCTTTATAAACTACCCATCATGATGAATATACACTGCTTTGGTCTTCCTTTTGAATGGTATGCAGACTCCGAGCGTAAAGCCCTTATTCAGGAAACAGCTGAGCAGATGTTTTTAAGATTTTTAAAGTTACTCTTTGAACCAAAGACTTTGCTGAAAGACTTAAAGTACTCCCACCTTCAGCTCCAGGTGGCAGCTTGTCCCTTGCCTGCAGAGGCCACTGGACATGTAGATGCATAGTGGTGTGAGTGCTCAGATTAGGTGGTGACTGGAGACAAGGGTAAGAGGCTGTTTTCTGCAGCCCCAAGACATGTATCAAAGGGAGATGCCTTCACCTGTATGAAATGCCTGTTTGATCTCTGCGGACCAGGGTGAGCTTACTGGAGACAAGACAGTGTGCTATGCAATAGAAAATGAAAAACACAATGCAAGTTTTCCCTTTTCTGTACTCCAATGAAACCATTGCTTGTAATATCTGAGGATGCAGGAAATGTGATGGCATAGCTGGTGCTGTGACCCGGTAGCCATGGCAACTACAGTGCAAAGACAGATTAACCCAGTGCTCATTTCCATCAACGGCAGAACTGTAGTGATTTACGCTGGTCCCTTATCCACAAAATGAAAAGCTGCATTTCAGTTCTGTGTTACAGTTTTAGTGGTTGCAAAGTTTAACAGGGAAGAGACCAACAGTATCTTCTATACTGAGAGACAGAAAAAAAAAATCACTGACAGGAACGGTTTACTTGTCTTTCACTGTAATGCAGACCTGTCAAGTCTCATGTGCTGAGCATCAGACTTGCTCTTTTAGCCACTGCTTTCTCATTCCGCACTGTGGCACTTCCAGTTCATGTATCAGCAGTGTGCTGTCATGCGGCCTGACGTGTGAGTCTCATCTGTTGGGATTTTAAGGACTTGCAGAATCTGGCAAAGTCACAAAATCAAGCATCTATACAGCAGTGAAGCATCTTCATCTGTTGCAAATATAACAACTTCCATGGTTTACCCCATGACAAGACTCTGTGTAGTTTGTCTTCTAGCCTGACAAGAAGTCCCAACAGATATTTTTTCAATGGGTATCTGAGATCTGTGCTTGAGACAAATCTTGTCTTGTTTCAGTGCCACATCTGCTCTCAACAGAATTTCTAGTTTCATTTCAGAACTGTATTTTGTCAATTTATGCTTGCCTTCTTGATGAAATATTGTTAAAAACTGTCATTGGAAAGAAACATCCCTGAGATCTTTAACCACCATTTTCTTGCTCTCTACATTTCCTGTTTACCTAGTCAAATATAAAAATCCCATACTTTTTTTTTTTTAAGAAAATTCTAAAGAAGGCATACTTCAACATTTACATTTTGCAGGCATAATCCAGACTTGCAAACATGACAGACTGAGTCAGGGTGAATGACCTTTATTGCTTAGTGAAAGACCCGTGACTCTCTTTTTTCTTTTCTCTGCATCCAAAGTCTAATCCCAGGATAAGTCAAATGGCATGCAGGAGTAAAAGAAACACTGTGTTCTAAAAGGTCAAGGGAAAAAAGAAAGCTATTTGTCATTAAGGAAGAGAACATGAGAGAAAACATTGTCAAGATATATAGATATTTCAAAATGGCTGGCATTTTGTACCTAGCAGGAACCTTTATTTTCTTAAATCAAAAACTGAAAGGATTTGTATTTCGGTCTAAAAATCACAAGAGAGGAACAATGATCATTAGTTAACTCTCTTTGCCTTATTTTTCTCCTTCTTAACCTAGATTTCTTCTACTTCTGAATCTTACTTATTTGTTAATGTTATAGCATGGCCTACACTTTGAAAGTTTTGAAAGCACAGAAAATATTTCATAGAATCATAGAATCATTGGAAAAGACCTCTAAGATCATCGAGTCCAACTGTCAACCCAACACCACCATGCCTGCTAAACCATGTCCCTAAGCACCACATCTACACGTCTTTTAAATTTCCTCCCAATACATGCATTGAACCTGTGAAATAAAAGTTACATTGCATTTCTATTCATTTTACTTATGTAGGCCTCTAGCAAGAAATTGAGAAACACCTTTGTTAACAATGTGTCCATCATTCCAGAATTCACTCATCCAAAACAACTCAGTTGCATACAAATCATCTGTCTCTTGATGCCATTGTTAATACAAGATTTCTTATATTTAGTATGCAGCCCTGAAAGTTATTGTTTATCTTCAATGTACTGTAAAATTAGTGTTTTGGGAAAAAAAAACACCTGTGTTACAAAGACTGAAATATGTCCTAAAATCACACTATTCTACATCTAGATAAGCCAAACTGACTCCTAGCTCTCTCACAGGCAGCATGCTCATTCTAGGTTAGCTTTTGTGATGACATATGTTATTTGAATTACTATTTGCCATCACCCAAGGAATATGAAAGTTTATCCTTTTTTCTTTAGTCCAAATTACCAAATAATAACTTCTGTGCATTTCATGATCCAGCATTTGGTATGAAAAAAAATTCACTCTTGTGTTAGCAAATGAAAAGGAAGTGGTATAATCAGAGCAGTCACTGAAAACCTGAACTGATGTTCATGACTATTCTGCAGTGTTTTCTTAGCTTAATACTACTTCTGGTTAAAAGAATTAGATATTTTACTAAACTGGTTCCCTTGTATGTTAGCACCTGGTGAAAATAGCAAGTTCATAGTAATTATGTACAAAAGAGAGCTTCAAGCACACCATGTTCCAAAAATGTTAACATATTGTAACCCAGTAATCAAAAGAAATTCCTGCCCCACGAAAACAGTGCTTTGCAGACAAGAGTATTCAGGAGTATTGTCACAGCATACCACTGGACTATGATGCTTGAGGTACAAAATGTTCCCATACCATCTTCAAAAGTCTTTGAAGAAGACAGAAAGAAAAGGACAAAGTTACTGCCAGAAGATAAATAATAAACAAAGCCTGAGGAATTAAAAAAAAATAGTATCATCTCTTCAACCAACACACAAAGCAAAATCTCAGCGTTACTTCTTGAGTTGTTATGCCTTTTAAAAATTAAACAAAGAAACAGAAAAGTATTCTTTATGCAGAGATGCTGTTTACCTTAACATTTTTAGGTTTTTTTAAAAAAAAGGGTGATCCAATACTTTAAAGAAGGACATATGACAATCTAAAAAGTAATCCTGCTTTATGTTCTATTGATAGTTCCCTGTATGGAGGTTTTAGGTGAGAGATTGCTTAGAGACTTCAATGCTAAGATAAATGCCAATATAATAAAAAGATGTGGAAGATCTTTGTCTTGGGATAAATTTGGGAACCCAACATCATTTAAGTCGTGTAATTTCTAATACAGTATCTGCAGTAAATCTACTTAAAAAATTTAATAGAATAATAAATCCAGAGTATCTGCTTTCCAATTCTATAATCAAAAGCTTCTCTGAATATTTTAATCTATTGTTTCAAATATCTATTCAGCTAAGATTTAAAATGCCATTCCTAAATGAGAACTGTTTTATGGAAAGCTATAGTTTAATATATTCATGACTGTGTAATATATTTCTAATACTTTCTTAAAAACAAAACTCCGTAAAACAACACTTTCATAGGGGGAAGAATCTCTCTATTTTTCCCTAATTGCAATTGATAACAAATATAATGTGCCCTGTTTTCAGAGGAAAATGGGTTGTTACTCATGATTTTTGGTATGTATTCACCTAAAATCAATAGCAAGAATAAATCACATGCATAAAAAAAAAATCAACTCTTAACATGCTCATGCATGCATACACACAGATGGTTTAAAATGTAAGTATTGAGGAAATTCATGATGTCTGCATGCCCACAGTGGCAGAAAGAGTAACATTCAATGTTTCATGCAGGAAAGAAAAATCAGCTGCAAATATGCATGATGGCATATATCATGTCTTTGAAAAAAACCCCACTTAATTCCTATTTTCATGTTAGAGTGAGGTAGCTTTAAATAGTTGTAAATGAAATTAAAAACCTGCAGAGCTAGAATGAAATTACTTCTGACATACACTTTTATCTGTATTCATGTCTCCTTTATACAATTTGCCTATGTCATAGCTCCTATAGGTGATTTACTTTAAGCAACACATACCGCATACGTAGAAGTGTGTAGTCCACAGGACAGACTGCTGTTTTCACACTGCCTCGGCCACTGCACCTGCCTTCTCCTTGCCCTTCCCTCTCTGCCCAGACAATGCCCAGCTCTCAAACCTCGGGCAAACATCCCCAGAGTGAGTTACCCATGCTGCTCACACCCATGGTTTGTCTTCACCCATTCAGTAGAGAACACGCCAAATCTTAAATCTGAATACAAAACTGATTATACATTTTCCTGCCAACTAGGGACCTGTATATTTGGTCCCAAGATAAGTATAGATTCTGCATTAGAGGATGGGCTTATGGAAAAAGTGCCAAGAAATATGTTTATAACATCATCTTAGACAATAAAAACCAGTGTTGGGGACACATGCATAGGTGTGCTGCTTTTTTGGTGTTTTACTGGCATTCTTTTATGGTGACCTTAATACCACCATCAAAAATGAGTGCCACCACCCAGAAGCAATGCCGCTGTTTCTGCGCAGGGCTGCTGCCATCGTACAGCAGCATGGCCTGGCACCTGCCTGCTGCCGTTTGTCAAAGGTCGGAGAAAATCAAAGTGAGGAAGGAGAAAGCAGGAACAGACAGTAGGATATGATAGAGGAGAAGTCATGGAGTGTTTAGGGACTGTTATTATACAATAAGGACATTATCAGTGGTCGCCACGCCAAAGGGCACTGAGCATCGCTCAGCCCTTTGGCCAGCTGTGGGGAAGGAGGAGGGAGGCGGGAGAGGGACCGAGGCATGGCGGACGCTGCGGGAACCCCGCGAGTGCAGGGCTGCAGCCACCGCAAACCCTCCCCTCGGGTGCCGTTCGGGCCGGCCTCTCCGCCAGCTCCCGCTGGGCTGCCGGCGCTCCGCGGCGGGGCCCGGCCGGCAGCGAGGCCCGGGCTGGCGCGAGGCCCGCAGAGGGGCGGGGCGGGGCGGGGCGGGGCGGGTGGTGCGGGCGCCCCCTGCCGGCGGGGCGGAGCGGCGCGGCGCCCCGGCGCGGGACCAGCTCGGCTGCGGGTGCAGAAATAAAGGGACGTGAAATAGCAGCGCAACACAGACGCTTCCAGGCCGACCCCGCAGGAGGCGCGGTGCAGTGGCACGGCACGGCACGGCACGGCACAGGAGGAGAGGGGTGTCTGCCCCACTCCGCGGCTCCTGCGTCGCCGAGCGACTCCTCGCAGCCCGCGTGGGAGCTACTGCCTGCCCTGCCCTGCCCTGCCCTGCCCTGCCCTGCCCTGCCCTGCCCGGGGCCCGCCGCCGCCCTCGTTCCCCCAGCCCGACGCTGCTCCTCCGCGGCTGCCGGCGCTCGGGCTGGGCCGGGCCGGTGGGGCTGCGGAGGGCAGCGCATCCGCCGAACCGGCGGCGCCCGGCTCCGCTAGCTCCGTCCCTGCTTTCCACCTCAGCGCGGGCAAACCGCGCCGCGCCCACGCCAGGGCGCCCCGTGCCGCCCGGCCTTTCCCCAGCCCCGCTGTCTCTCCGCAGCCCCGAGAGGAGTTTGCAAAGGGCCGCGCTCTCCCCACCGCCGCGCGGGCTGCACCGCCTCCGCCCGCGCCGGCCTCCGCGGCGGCAGCGGTGGCGGGCCGCTGGGCGCAGAGCATCCCGGGAGTTGTAGTCTTTCTTCCCCGCCCTGGCGGGGGGGCAGGGGCAGCGGGGACTACAGCTCCCGAGGGTGCGCGGGAGGGTGGGGCGGTGCTGGGGGAGGAGCGGGGACAGCTCCGGTGCTGATCGCGACGCGGGTTTGTCAGCAGAGCCCTGGGTGGGCGGTGGGCGGTGGCGGTGGCGGTTGGCGTGCGCGAGCGAGCGGCGAGTGGCAGCGGAGCGAGCGGCAGGCCGCGCCCGGCGATGAGGCACGAAGCGCCCATGCAGGTCGGTCCCCGGGCCGAAGCCGAGTGAGCGGCGAGGGGGGCGGCGGGAGCAACGCGGCCGAGAGCTGGGCGCCCCGGCGCCCGCGGGACGGGTCAGGAGACCCTCCGCCCTGCAGCGGCATGGCGGGGCCGCCGAGGCGGGCTCTCCCGCTGGTGGCCAGGGAGTGTGAGGGGGGAGGGGGTGAGGACGCCCCTTGCGTGAGGGGGCCCGGGGGGGTGCGTGAGGGGCTCGGGGGGTGCGTGAGGCGGCTCCGCGGTGTGTGTGAGGGGGCCTGGGTGGGTGGTCGCGTCCCTGTGAGAGGGGGACCCGGCGGGCGGTCTCCGCGGGCGTGGGGCGACCGCAGCCCGACGCGGGGCAGGGGTGCGGTGGGGCCGCCCCGTCCCCCGCGCAGCGCGGCTCCCCGGGCCGGAGGGCAGCCCGAGCGGGAGGCTGGGCAGCACGGCCCTGCGGTGGCCGCCACCCCGCCGCGATGGCCGCGGGTGGGTTTCTGGTCTCATACGGGCGAACCGAAGAGTCTTTTACAGATACTGCCCTTTGAGCGTTGGTCGCAGCTCCCCTGGGAGTGAAAGGATGTAAGTTGTTAGGTGATGAAATGTAACAAGGTCCTACCTGGATGCGCAGGAAGTTGGCACAATATCTCCACCTGTTTATTCAAGGAGCAGTTATCCATCTGCACCAGGGAAAGATGGCGCAATGCTGGAATCGGGGGTAGCAAAGAGGTGGCCCCTTTTCAGCAGTTTTTATATATGGAAAAATATAATGCCCCTTAGCACTGGAGAAAGAGATGATATACAGATACAAGTTACATTATGCACAGTTTTTAGCAGTTTCTAGGTAGTTGTTTCAAAACAGTTTATGCTGGCATACTGTACTTCAGTTATTTATTAGGACCTATTTTATAATCTCATGCAGGAGCTCTGGGGGCCCCAGACTATACACTCAAACACATGACTGTTTTTTAATAGAAGAACAGTCATGTTACCAGTGGATTGGTAACAATCAATCCCGCTTATTTTATACAATGCAAAGAGCACTTTTGCAGTCTGCTGTGATTTAAGTTATGAACTGCAGTTCTGTTAGCTAATATTTTTCAAGCTGTATATCTACTCTGGCAGTAATAGAATTTCAGCTTGAAGGAAAGATCTGCATCCTCTTCAATATGCATGTTCGAAAAGAAATCTGAAATCTTAAGTTAGGTTGATATGGAGTTGGGTTTGTTTGACTTTGGACAGAGACTGATAATCTCATAAATCTTTTGCAGAGCAATTGCTCGGATGTCACATGCTGAAACCTTTCAACCAAAGAGGTGCTCTAGAAATAAGCCCTTCTTCAGTAAGAATGTCTTTCAGTTTTCTGATGGGAGAACAGCAAAAATTAGGATGCTGTTTAAGATGCCTAGTTCTGCATGCTACATGCATGTATTGGGAATGTTTATGTGGTATTTGCCATTTATTTACACATGCTTACTGAAATACTGAAGTCATGTTTAGTATGTGTTGGCTTTGGAGAGCATTTCATTAAAACCAAGTTTTGCTAGTAAAGGATGACAAATACAGATTGGTCACTATTGTATTTGACATTTGACAGGTATTGAATTCAGTGACGTTGTTAAATAGTTGTGGAAACAAAATGGTGGTACAACATTAAAATAAAATCTAAAGAAAGGAAAGTCCAGATATAAAAAAAATATGTACTTGACACATATAAGAGAACAGCTTCTTGGGTTTTTTATATGATTCTCAGTACAAATGGAATTATTGTTAAACATAATTGAATAAAAGTCATGAGAAATCAGAGCCTTAGGATAAAAAGAGACAGCAAGGAGCTATAAAAAACCCTATAAATTCTACTTTTCAAGATTGGCGAGATGGTCAAACAATGTCTATTTTTAAGCATATCTCATCCAAAATTATAATCACAAGCATCTGGATTTTTCCAAGATGTGAAAACGCAGTCTGGCAGATGAGGTTTGATTTCCACTTGTAGTTTCTGTATGTTTTTTTTCTTTCTTCTACTTACACCATTCCCAGCATACTCAAATATTATTCTTATTAAAGATTGAAGTAAAACAATATTCTGTGTTGGGTTCTTCTTCTTAAGTGTCTTTTCTTTTTCCAACATTAGGCTAGTATGATTGGTCCTTGTTCAAATGTGGTTTAGACTGGCTGAACTAATTGCTTGATTTATCTCTTTTAGCTATCTGATTTCCTACTACATGAAACAAAAGTAGTTTCTTTACACACAACAGGTGCACGAGAAGCTGCGAGGGAGCACAGCCAGGACAGCTAACCCAAACAGGCCAAGGGGGTATTCCATGCGATATGACGTCATGCTCAGTATATAAATAGGGAGCGTGGTCCAGGAAGTAGGGATCACTGTTTAAGGGATGGACTGCGTATCGGTCATCGGGTGGTGAGCAATTGTATTGTGCATCACTCATTTTGTATATTCTACCATTACTATTATTATTATTATTTTCCCTTCCTTTTCTGTTCTATTAAACTGTCTTTATCTCAACCCACGAATTTTACTTTTTTTTTTTCCTGATTCTCTCCCCCATCCCACTGGGGGCGGGGGGAGTGAGCGAGCGGCTGTGTGGTGTTTGGCTGCCTGCTGGGTTAAACCAAAGCAGTCCTTTTTGGCGCCCAACATGGGGCACGGAGAATTGAGATAACAACAGATCTGACCAAAGCGTGTTAAGGCAAATTTGTTATAAGCATTCATTATATTGGTTTAATAGTTGCTGGTCACAATGTTGATTTATTGGCTCTCAAAGTTGTGGGGCTGGCTCTCAGTGTTGGGTTATGTAATACCTTACTTGCAGTATATGTTCCCTGTTGTGCTGTTCATCACTGCTCGGAGCTGGGTCAAGGTTATCATGTTGCTGCACTGTGTAACACTGTTTTATGATATGAAAAAATCATTGGTCGTGAGTCTAATCTGGTATTTGTACTCAGCATTGCCGTCATCTCTGTACCTCGGGAGCCACCTCTCGGAAACTATTCATAATTACACTCTCTAGCTTTTCGCCTCGGAGAACCAATTTATGGGGGAGACAAGGGGGGACAATTTCCCCCACTCCTTCACCTTCTCTTACATATCTCCAGAAACTCCTTTTTCTTCTACCCTCTTCATGAAGCCCTCCACAACAGTTCTTGAGAATTTTGAATATCCTTGGGATGTTCAAACCAGCATGTTCCTATTGCTATATCTCCTGAATGTGGTTCAGGTCTTGTTTAGGGTTAAACAACTGTTTAGGCATACCGTCCAGAGATCAACCATGGCGACAGGCACTGTGGCTACTTCAACCACCGTGACAGGCGCTGTGGCTACTCAAACCCCTGCGACAGGCACCGCGGGTACTCCAACCCTGTGACAGGCACTGCAGCTACCCAAACCCCACAGAGTCACTGCAGTTACTCCAACCCCCGCAACAGGCACTGCAGCTACTCAAACCCCAACGACAGTCATTGCGGCTGAACCAGAGAACCAACATGTGCCAGTATCAGTCGCCCCTATAAACAAGAAGAAATACACAAGAAAATCAGCTCGTTTAGTAAGGGATGAAGATGAACCAGGGCCATCACGACAACAGGAGGAGGAAGAGGCAGAAGCCATAAATGAGATGGTAACCACCCGATCCCTATCCCTGAGTGAGCTGCGAGATATGCAAAAAGATTTCAGTCGTCGTCCAGGCGAGCACATTGTCACCTGGCTGCTCCGATGCTGGGATAACGGGGCCAGTAGCCTGGAATTAGAGGGTAGGGAAACCAAGCAGCTGGGATCCCTTGCCAGGGAAGGGGGCATTGACAAAGCAATTGGACAAGGGGCACAAGCCCTCAGCCTCTGGAGGCGACTCCTGTAAGGCATGAAGGAAAGGTATCCCTTCAAGGAAGATGTTATATGTCACCCAGGCAAGTGGACCACTATGGAGAGAGGTATCCAGTACCTGAGGGAATTAGCCGTGCTGGAGGTGATTTATGATGACCTGAACAACGAGCAGTTATCCAAAGATGCAGATGAAGTCAAGTGCACATTACCCATGTGGCGGAAGTTTGTACGGAGCGCACCAGCGTCACATGCAAACTCATTGGCAGTAATGCCCTGGAAAGATGGAGAGGAACAAACGGTGGATAAATTGGATAGCCAATTCTGGCACTACGAAAAAAGTCTCTCTTCCTCCCTACGGGCCTGTGTCTCGGCTGTGGAGAAACTGTCTCGGGAGGTCCAGCAACCCAAAGAGGATATGTCCTACTCCCCACCTGTACAGACCAGTATCTCAGCCATTAGGAGTAAACGTCCCTCTGCTCAAGAGAGGAGACATCGTGGGTACACACCCCGGGGCACCCTGTGGTTTTACCTGCATGATCACGGAGAGGACATGAGGAAGTCGGATGGAAAACCTACCTCAGTCCTACAGGCACGGGTACGTGAGTTGCAAGGAAAAGCAACCACAAAAGAGGGTTCTTCCAGGAAAACTGCTGCTCCAGTCTCCAGTGAGCAGTTCCCCAGACAGAGCAGAAGGGCTGACTTGACTTCCAATCATAATAAAGGGACTTCTGATTTCCATCTACAAGCAGTGAGTAACGAGTACTATGACCGGAACTAGAGGGGCCCTGCCTCCGGCCAGGTGGAGGAAAGGGACAACTGGGTTTACTGGACTGTGTGGATTCGATGGCCTGGCACATCAGACCCACAGGAGTATAAGGCTCTCGTAGACACCGGTGCACAGTGTACCCTGATGCCATCAAGCTATAAAGGGGCAGAACCCATTTGTATTTCTGGAGTGACAGGGGGATCCCAAGAGTTAACTGTATTGGAGGCCGAAGTGAGCCTAACCGGGAACGAGTGGCAGAAGCACCCCATTGTGACTGGCCCAGAGGCTCCGTGCATCCTTGGCATAGACTACCTCAGGAGAGGGTATTTCAGGGACCCAAAAGGGTACCGGTGGGCTTTTGGTATAGCTGCCCTGGAGACGGAGGAAATTAAACAGCTGTAAGTAAGAAAACACATGGGTTGAGATAAGAACAGTTTAATAATTGAAATAAAGTAAAATATTAGTAGCAATAATAATAGTAGTAGTAGTAGTAATAATAATGATGACAATAATAATAATAATGGTAGAATATACGAAATGAGTGATGCACAAAACAATTGCTCACGACCCACAGACCGATGCCCAGGTAGTCCCTGAGCAGCGATTGCTGCCTCCCGGCCGACTCCCACCAGATTATATACTGAGCATGTCGTCATATGGTATGGAATACCCCATTGGCCAGTTTGGGTCAGCTTTCCTGGCTATGCCCCCTCCCACCTTCTTGTGTACCTTCTCACTGGCAGAGTATGGGAAGCTGAAAAGTCCTTGACTATGTAAAAACCACCTAGCAACAACTAAAAGTTTAGTGTGTTATCAACATTCTTCTCATACTAAATCCAAAACACAGCACTATACCAGCTACTAGGAAGAAAATTAACTCTAGCCCAGCCAAAACCAGGACAGTATCCACCCCTTATTCTATACCATCTACGTCATGCCCAGGTCTCACATTTTCCAATACATTCCAATTAATCACCACCACTTTTCGTGTCTCTTGATATATCCACACAGATATCATTCCCTCAGTCTATGGGCCATCCCTCTAAAACGTCCACTGAGTTCATTTAGTCCATGAATTTGGGCTCCATCTGTCATAACAGTCTTTCAGGGCAGGAGAGATGGTGTGTGGTGTTGGATTGTTGCATCCTGAAGCCAGTTCTGGTTCCTTTATCGCTGCGCTTGTCCGGTTCTATCATCATTGCCCTTTGCTCGGTTTCATCAAAGTACCTTCTTCATTAATCTGGGCGATTTTTACTGGAATACAATTGATATGACATATAGCAACCATAGAAGTGATGACATACAGTATTATATAGTAATTAACATCATACAATTCAGTTCATGGGCTATTTTCAGCCAAAATCAAATCCCCTTGAGGTACACACCGGACCTCCCCATCCTTTCGCATTACCCACCAAGCGCACCCAGGTCCTTGAGCAAAAGCAATCCCACGGATGCGTTTTCCCTTGCCAGAGGCAGGAGTAACCCAGACTGTCTTCCCCAGCATATTTTTTATGTGCACTACAGGGACTTTACCCCCTCTACAGTACGCAGAAGTTTTGATTGGGCAGGGCCAGCTCGATTGAAAGATCCCCTTGTATTGACTAACCAGGTGACCTTTGCTAAATGTGTATCCCAAAGCTTGAACATCCCACCACCATTGCTCTCAGTGCAGTCTTCAGCAGTCCATTGTATCGTTCGATTTTCCCGGAGGCTGGTGCATGATAGGGGATGTGATATACCCACTCAATGCCATGATCTTTGGCCCAGGTGTCTATGAGGGTGTTTCGGAAATGAGTCCCGTTGTCTGACTCAATTCTTTCTGGGGTGCCATGTCACCATAAGACTTGCTTTTCAAGGCCCAGGATGGTGTTCCTGGCGGTGGCATAGGGCAATGGATATGTTTCCAGCCATCCGGTGGTTGCTTCCACCATGGTGAGCACATAGCGCTTGCCTTGTCGGGTTTGTGGGAGTGTGATATAATCAATCTGCCAGGCCTCCCCATATTTATATTTCAGCCATCGTCCTCCATACCAGAGAGGCTTTACTCGCTTGGCTTGTTTGATTGCAGCGAATGTTTCACATTCATGGATAACCTGTGCAATAGTGTCCACCCCTCGATCACGAGCCCATCTATATGTTGCATCTCTCCTTGATGGCCTGAGGTGTCATGGGCCCACCAAGCTATAAATAATTCACCCTTATGTTGCCAGTCCAGATCCACCTGAGCCACTTCAATCTTAGCAGCCTGGTCCACCTGCTGGTTGTTTTGATGTTCTTCAGTGGCCCGACTCTTGGGTACATGAGCATCTACATGATGTACTTTTACAGTCAGGTTCTCTACCCGGGCAGCAATATCTTGCCACAGTGCGGCAGCCCAGATGGGTTTCCCTCTGCGCTGCCAGTTGTTCTGGTTCCGTTGCTGCAACCACCCACACAGGGCATTTGCCACCATCCATGAGTCAGTATAGAGATAAAGTACCGGCCATTTTTCTCATTCAGCAAAGTCCAAGGCCAGCTGGATGGCTTTCACCTCTGCACACTGGCTCGATTCACCTTCTCCTTCAGTAGTTTCTGTGACTTGTCGTATAGGACTCCCTACAGCAGCCTTCCACCTCCGATGCTTCAGGACATGATGTGTAGAGGGGACCCTCCCTTTGAACATCCAGCCCAGCATGGGCAGTCGGGGTGCCAGGAGGAGCTGTGCTTCAGTACCAACCACTTCCGAAGCAGCTCAAATCCCTTTAGATGCTGCCAATATCTCCTTCTCAGTTGGAGTGTAGCGGGCCTCGCATCCTCTGTATCCCCGACTCCAGAACCCTAAGGGTCGACCTTGAGTCTCCCCTGGTGCTTTCTGCCAGAGGCTCCAGGTAGGACCATTCTCCCTGGCTGCGGTGTAGAGCACATTCTTCACATCTTGTCCTGCATGGACTGGCCCAAGGGCTACTGCATGAACTATCTCCCGTTTTATGTGTTCAAAGGCTTGTTGTTGCTCAAGGCCCGATTTGAAATTGTTTTTCTTCTGAGTCACTTCATAGAGAGGGCTTACAATCAGGCTGTAATCTGGAATATGCATTCTCCAAAAGCCCACAACACCTAAGAAAGCTTGTGTTTCCTTTTTGCTAGTTGGTGGGGACATGGCTGTTATTTTGTTGATCACATCCATTGGGATCTGACGACGTCCATCTTGCCTTTTTATTCCTAAGAACTGGATCTCCTGTGCAGGTCCCTTGACCTTACTTTGTTTTATGGCAAAACGAGCCTTCAGAAGGGTTTGGACTATTCTCTCCCCTTTCTCAAAAACTTCTTCTGCTGTGTTGCCCTACATGATGATGTCATCAATGTATTGCAGGTGTTCTGGAGCCTCACCCTGTTCCAGTGTGGTGTGGATCAGTCCATGGCAAATGGTAGGGCTGTGTTTCCACCCCTGGGGCAGTCGGTTCCAGGTGTACTGGACGCCCCTCCAAGTGAAAGCAAACTGTGGCCTGCACTCTGCCGCCAAAGGGATTGAGAAGAACACATTAGCAATGTCAATTGTGGCGTACCACTTGGCTGCCTTTGACTCCAGTTCGTATTGTAGTTCTAGCATGTCTGGCACGGCGGCGCTTAGCGGCGGCATGACTTCGTTCAGGCCACGGTAGTCTACTGTTAGTCTCCACTCTCCATTGGACTTTCGCACTGGCCATATGGGACTGTTAAAGGGTGAGCGAGTCTTGCTGATCGCTCCTTGGCTCTCCAGGCGACGAATCAGCTTATGGATGGGAAGCAGGGATCTTTTGGGTCCTTGAAATACCCTCTCCTGAGGTAGTCTATGCCAAGGATGCACGGAGCCTCTGGGCCAGTCACAATGGGGTGCTTCTGACACTCATTCCCGGTCAGGCTCACTTCGGCCTCCAAAACAGTTAACTCTTGGGATCCCCCTGTCACTCCAGAAATACAAATGGGTTCTGCCCCTTCATAGCTTGACGGCATCAGGGTACACTGTGCACCGGTGTCTACGAGATCCTCATGGTCCTGTGGGTCTGATGTGCCAGGCCATCGAATCCACACAGTCCAGTAAACCTGGTTGTCCCTTTCCTCCACCTGGCCGGAGGCAGGGCCCCTCTAGTTCCGGTCATAGTACTTGTTACTCACTGCTTGTAGATGGAAATCAGAAGTCCCTTTGTAAAGATCAGAAGTAAAGTCAGCCTTTGTACTCTGTCTGGGGAATTGCTCACTGGAAACTGGAGCAGCAGTTTTTCTGGACGAACCCCCTTTTGTGGTTGCTTTTCCTTGCAACTCACGTACCTGTGCCTCTAGGGTTGAGGTAGATTTTCCATCCGACTTCCTCATGTCCTCTCCGTGGTCACACAATTAATACCAGAGGGTGCCCCAGGGTACGTACCCACGATGTCTCCTCTCTTGAGCAGAGGGACATTTACTCCTAGTGGCTGAGACACTGGCCCGTGCAGATGGGGAGTAGGACATATCCTCTTTGGGTTGCTGGACCTCCCGAGACAGTTTCTCCACAGCCGAGACACAGGCCCGTAGGGAGGAAGAGAGACTTTTTTCGTAGTGCCAGAATTGGCTATCCAATTTATCCACCGTTTGTTCCTCTCCATCTTTCCAGGTCATTATTGCCAATGAGTTTGCATGTGACGCTGGTGCGCTCCGTACAAACTTCCGCCACATGGGTCGGGTGCTTTTGACTTCATCTGGGTCTTTGGATAACTGCTCGTTGTTCAGGTCATCATAAATCACTTCCAGCATGGCTAATTCCCTCAGGTACTGGATACCTCTCTCCATGGTGGTCCACTTGCCTGGGTGGCATATAACATCTTCCTTGAAGGGCTATCTTTCCTTCACGCCTGACTGGAGTCTCCTCCAGAGGCTGAGGACTTGTGCCCCTTGTCCAATCACTTTCCCAATGCCCCCTTCCCTGGCAAGGGATCCCAGCTGCTTGGCTTCCCTACCCTCTAATTCCAGGCTACTGGCCCCATTATCCCAGCATCGGAGCAGCCAGGTGACAATGTGCTCGCCTGGACGATGACTGAAGTCTTTTTGCATATCTCGCAGCTCACTCAGGGATAGGGATCGGGTGGTTACCATCTCATTTACGGGTTCTGCCTCTTCCTCCTCCTGTTGTCGTGATGGCCCTGGTTCATTTTCATCCCTTACTAAACGAGCTGATTTTCTTGTGTTTTTCTTCTAGTGTGTAGGGGTGACTTATACTGGCGCAGGTTGGTTCTCTGGTTCAGCCACAGTGAGTGTCGTTGGGGTTTGAGTAGCTGCAGTGCCTGTTGCGGGGGTTGGAGTACCCGCGGTGCTTGTCGCGGGACTTTGAGTAGCTACAGTGTCTGTTGCCGCGGTTGATCTCTGGACAGTATGCCTAAATAGTTGTTTAACCCTAAAGAAGACCTGAACCACATTCAGGAGACAGAATCATAGAATCATAGAATCATTATGTTTGGAAAAGACCTCTAAGATCATCGAGTCCAACCGTCAACCCAACACCACCATGCCCACTACACCATGTCCCTAAGCGCCTCATCTACACGTCTTTTAAATACTTCCAGAGATGGTGACTCAACCACTTCCCTGCGCAGCCTGTTCCAAGGCCTGACCGCTCTTTCAGTAAAGAAATTTTTCCTAATGTCCATGCTAAACCTCCCTTGGCGTGTCTTGAGGCCATTTCCTCTCGTCTAACCGCTAGTTACTTGGGAGAAGATACCAACACCGACCACGCTACAACCTCCTTTCAGGTAGTTCTAGAGAGCGATGAGGTCTCCCCTCAGCCTCCTCTTCTCCAGGCTAAACAACCCCAGTTCCCTCAGCCACTCCTCATAAGACTTGTGCTCCAGACCCTTCACCAGCTTCGTTGCCCTCCTCTGGACACGCTCCAGCACCTCAATGTCCTTCTTGTAGTGAGGGGCCCAAAACGGAACACAGGATTCGAGGTGCGGCCTCACCAGTGCCGAGTACAGGGGCACGATCACCTCCCTGCTCCTGCTGGCCACACTATTTCTGATACAGGCCAGGATGCCATTGGCCTTCTTGGCCACCTGGGCACACTGCCGGCTCATGTTCAGCCAGCTGTCAACCAGCACCCCCAGGTCCTTTTCCTCTGGGCAGCTTTCCAGCCACTCTTCCCCAAGCCTGTAGTGTTGCATGGGGTTGTTGTGGCCCAAGTGCAGGACCCGGCACTTGGCCTTGTTGAACCTCATACAATTGGCATCAGCCCATCGATCCAGCCTGTCCAGGTCCCTCTGCAGAGCCTTCCTGCCCTCGAGCAGATCAACACTCCCGCCCAACTTGGTGTCGCCTGCAAACTTACTGAGGGAGCACTCGATCCCCTCATCCAGATCATTGATAAAGATATTGAACAGGACCGGCCCCAAAACTGAGCCCTGGGGAACACTGCTCGTGACCGGCCGCCAACTGGATTTAACTCCGTTGACCACAACTCTCTGGGCTCGGCCGTCCAGCCAGTTTTTTAGCCAGCGAAGAGTGTACCTGTCTAAGCTGTGAGCCACCAGCTTCTCTAGGAGAATGCTGTGGGAGACAGTGTCAAAGGCTTTACTGAAGTCCAAGTAGACCACATCCACAGCCTTTCCCTCATCCACGAGGCGGGTCACCTGGTCATAGAAGGAGATCAGGTTGGTCAAGCAGGACCTGCCTTCCATGAACCCGTGCTGGCTGGGCCTGATCCCCTGGTTGTCCCGCACATGGCTTGTGAGTGCCCTCAAGACGAACCGCTCCATGATCTTCCCCGGAACTGAGGTCAGGCTGACCGGCCTGTAGTTCCCCGGATCCTCCTTCCGGCCCTACTTGTAGATGGGCGTCACATTGGCAAGCCTCCAGTCGTCCGGGACCTCCCCTGTTAACCAGGACTGCTGGTAAATGATGGAGAGTGGCTTGGCAAGCTCCTCCGCCAGCTCCCTCAGTACCCTCGGGTGGATCCCATCCGGCCCCATAGACTTGTGAGTGTCCATGTGGCGTAGCAGGTCATTAACTGCTTCCTCTTGGATTATGGGGGGTTTATCCTGCTCGTCGTCCTTGTCTTCCAGCTCAGGGGGCTGAGTACCCTGAGGATAACTGCTCTGACTATTAAAGACTGAGGCAAAGAAGGCGTTAAGTACCTCAGCCTTATCCTCGTCCTTGGTGGCAACATTCCCCCCGGCATCCAATAGAGGATGGAGATTCTCCTTGGCTCTCTTTTTGTCATTAATATACTTGTAAAAGCATTTTTTGTTGTCTCTCACGACAGTGGCCAGGTTGCGTTCTAGCTGGGCTTTTGCCTTTCTAATTTCCTCTCTGCACGACCTAACGAGATCCCTGTACTCTTCTTGAGTTGCCTGCCCCTTCTTCCAAAGGTGGTAAACTCTCCTTTTTTTCCTGAGTCCCAGCCAGAGCTCCCCGTTCAGCCAGGCCGGTCATCTTCCCCGCCCGTTCTTCTTGCGGCACATGGGGACAGCCTGCTCCTGCGCCTTTAAGACTTCCTTCTTGAAGAACGTCCAGCCTTCCTGGACCCCTTTGCCCTTAAGGACTGTCTCCCAAGGGACCCTCTCGGCCAGTGTCCTGAGCAGGCCAAAGTCCGCCCTCCGGAAGTCCATGGTAGCGGTTTTGCTGGCCCCCCTCCTTACTTCACCAAGTATCGAGAATTCTATCATTTCATGGTCGCTAAGCCCAAGCCGGCCTCTGACCACCACATCTCCCACCAGCCCTTCTCTGTTTGTGAACAGCAGGTCAAGCGAGGCATCTCCCCTAGTAGGCTCGCTTACCAGCTGCGTCAGGAAGTTATCTTCCACACACTCCAGGAACCTCCTCTACTGTTTCCTCTCTGCCGTGTGGTATTTCCAGCAGACGTCCGGAAAGTTGAAGTCCCCCACGAGAACAAGGGCTAGCGACTGGGAGACTTCTGCGAGCCTCTGGTAGAATATTTTGTCTGCCTCCTCATCCTGGCTTGGTGGTCTATAACAGACTCCCAGCAGGATATCTGCCTTGTTGGCCTTCCCCCTCATCCTTACCCACAAGCACTCGACCTCGTCATCACTACCATTGAGGTCTAGACAGTCGAAGCACTCCCTGACATACAGGGCTACTCCACCGCCTCTCCTTCCTTGCCTGTCCCTTCTGAAGAGCTTATAGCCATCCATTGCAGCACTCCAATCGTGAGACTCATCCCACCATGTTTCCGTGATGGCGACCAAGTCATAGCTACCCCGCTGCACAATGGCTTCCAGCTCCTCCTGTTTGCCGCCCATGCTGCGTGCATTGGTATAGATGCACTTGAGCTGGGCTGCCGATTTCTCCCCCGACATTGGCGTGCCGCCCCTAGGCTCTTCTCTAGTGAGCCTGGTTTTATCCCCTTCCCCCTTCGAACCTAGTTTAAAGCCCTCTCGATGAGCCCCGCCAACTCATACGCGAGAATCCTTTTCCCCCTGTGAGACAGCTGAACTCCGTCTGTCACCAGCAGGCCCGGTGCCGTGTAAACCTCCCCATGGTCAAAGAAGCCAAGATTCCGCCGATGGCACCAGCCCCTGAGCCACGTGTTGATCCGATGAGTTTTCCTGTTCCTTTCAGTGTTCCTCCCTGCCACTGAAGGGATCGAGGAAAACACTGCCTGTGCTCCCGATCCTCCCACCAATCGCCCCAGTGCCCTGAAGTCCCTTTTGATCGCTTCGGGACTTCTCTCTGCAACCTCCTCACTGCCAGCCTGTATAACTAATAGCAGGTAGTAATCGAAGGCCTGTACCAGACTAGGGAGTTTCCTAGTCATGTCCTTAACCGGGGCCCCAGGGAGGCAGCAGACTTCCCTATGGGATGGGTCTGGCCGGCATATTGGGCCCTCTGTCCCCCTCAGAAGGGAATCGCCTATGACAATTACCCTCCTTTTTCTCTTAGCAGAGGCAGTCGTAATGCGTGGGGCTGACTGACTCGCCCTAGGCAACCCCCTGGATGGGCCTTCATCTACATCCTCGTTTGTCTGGCCCTCAAGTTCCAGAGCTCCTTATCTGTTCTGTAAGGACAACATTGAGAGCCAGCCCCACAACTTTGAGATCCAATAAATCAACGTTGTGCGGAGCGACTATTAAACCAATATAATGAATGCTTATAACAATTTTTGCCTTAACACGCTTTGGTCAGATGTGTCGTTATCTCAACCCTTCATGCCTCACGTTGGGCGCCAAAAAGGACTGTTGTGGTTTAACCTGGCAGGCAGCCAAACACCACACAGCCGCTCGCTCACTCCCCCCACACACAGTGGGATGGGGGAGAGAATCGGAAAATAAAATAAAAGTAAAATTCATGGATTGAGATAAAGACAGTTTAATAGAACAGAAAAGGAAAAGGAAGGGAAAATAATAATAATAATAATAATAATAATAATAGTAGTAGTAGTAGTAGTAGTAGTAGTAGTAATAATAATAATAGTAATAGTAATAGTAATAGTAATAGTAATAATAGTAATAATGGTAGAATATACAAAATGAGTGATTCACAATGCAATTGCTCACCACCCGCCGACCGATACCCAAGCAGCGATTGCTACTTCCTGGACCACGCCTACCATTCATATACTGAGCATGACGTCATATGGTATGGAATACCCCATTGGCCAGTTGGGTTAGCTGTCGTGGCTATGCTCCCTCCCAGCTTCTTGTGTACCTGGCCGAGCATGGGAGCTGAGAAGTCCTTGAGTAGTGTAAACACTACTTATCAATAGCTAAAAACATCAGTGTGTTATCAACATTCTTCTCATACTAAATCCAAAACACAGCACTAGGAAGAAAATTAACTCTATCCCAGCCGAAACCAGGACAGTGGGTTAGTGTATAGCCCTCACCCTTCTGCAAGGTCCTGGTTCCAGCTGTCCTCTCTGACCGCCGAAATGCATTCTGAGACGTCTAACTTAGAAAGCTTTGACGTGGGCTGCTTTTCCATAAACCTTTATGTTAGGATATACTGTCTGTTTTTCTGTCCGTAATCAGTGTGCAAATGTATTGTCCTTAGTATTGCCAAACTCCAAGAATTTAAAATTCTGCCAGGCTCCCAAAATACTTATTTTTCTTAAAAAGCACATGAGGTGAAACACTACCTAGTTCTAAGTTCTTTATTTTTGATATCTGCTTTTTGAGCTTCCCAGGCAGAATTTTGGTCAGGTTTTGAAGTTAATCTCTGCAACCCTCCTGAAAGCTAAAAGTGTACTTTTTATAAATGGAACCCGTGATCTTTGTACTCTAGAGCAAAATAAGCTTGCTATTTATCTGTGTTCAGTAATCTGTGCTTATTCAGGTGTTTTATATGGATTAGAAGCTGTATTTTAAGGACTCAATTTTGAAAACATTGGCAATTTTCACTTATGATGATGTTGCATTAACATTGCAAATTCCAAAACTATAGAAGAGACGAGAACTGGAAAAAATCAAGACCTTCTTTCAGAGGTATATACCCAACTCACTATTTAATAGTATGATAACTGAAAGCTGGTAATGGCAAAATGCTTTGAATAAGGTTATAGGCATTACAAAAGACTGCAGCATATTTACAGTAAAATAAATGTTTCAAGAAGTCTATCAGATGTAAAACAGATTATGCTTTTGTTTGGAAATATACCTCCTATATCATAACCCAGCATTCATCTCTTATTTCCTTCTTGTACATGTGAAGTATCTTTGTCTATATTTTCACCATCTATTTCTTTCATCACATTTTCTGAAAGTAGATCTTTTTTAATGATATACTCAAGAACTGTCCTGGATTTTTAGATTTTTTTTTTTTTTTGGGTACCAGTCACCAGTGATGTTTACCTTTGATACATCCTCTTTTGCAACTCGAACTATTACCATGGATACAAGAATTGTAAAAAAGACTTAAGCCTTTGTGAACTTCTTCTTGAGTTCATTCCTATCTGTTATCAAAAATTCCAATAAAATCTAAATGTTTCCAGTTTTATATGATACAAGAGACAATAAACTATTTCTTTTTATTTTAAATTACAGATGGCATCTCCTCAAGATTCCAGATATGTCCAGAAAGATACATCTGACCAGAACTTTGATTACATGTTCAAACTGCTCATTATCGGCAACAGCAGTGTTGGGAAAACCTCCTTTTTGTTCCGATATGCTGATGATTCCTTTACATCTGCATTTGTAAGCACAGTTGGGATCGATTTCAAAGTAAAAACGGTTTTCAAAAATGAAAAAAGAATTAAGCTACAGATTTGGGTAAGCCAAAAATAATAATTCTATGAACTAAGCAAGCTGTAGCAGTTTGATAGATAGCATTTAAGCTACTGTAGGTTTGCATTGAATGTCATAACCTTTATATATATACACATATGGCATAGCAATTAATTCTTTCCTGCATCATTTTTCTGTCTTGTATAATAGAGTGTAGACAGTATTTTTAAGGTATTGAAGTACAGCAGAGTATATATTCTGAATTAAATTCCATTAAGAAATAACACAGGTTGACAAATACTGGTATCTGTGCAGCAAGGTATAAACAACTGTGCAATGTATAGTCTATTGAAAGTGATACACGTTATTAAAGAGTATCTTGAAATACCAGTTAGGATCTGGTTTCTTCTCACAAAAAATATAAATTCATGTAGGAACTATGATAGTGGATGCATAACAGAAGGCATAATTTTTTGCTCTGTCAGTTATCTTTGTCATCCTGATCACCTGAAACCTCTTCCTTCTTCTGCTGAGGAAGCAAACGTGTGGAAAGAGAAAGTGTAACAGCTGTGTTGCCCAAGTGTACAAAACCCCTTGTCCCTTGCCTACACCTCAGAGATGGTAGAAAGATGCCAAATATAGGAAAGTGTGATGCCAGGGAATAGGTGTTCTTTTCTGCAAACTTTCCTCAGAAAGAAAGGATAGCCAAAACTTATTTACACAGGAGCTGCTGATGCTCACATCTCCTAATTTTTGGGTGATACTCACTTAAAGGAGGGGAGGATAGCAGAACGTTTAACAATGTGGGATCTGGAATTAAAGCTTCAGGTATTTGCCATCTTCCTTGGGTGCTTGAAGATTTTGAGCAATGTTTCCTTTGTGAGATATTTGTAACAGCCTTATTAACAAAAATTTTCTTATTTTTTGTGCATGAATACAAGTCATTTAAAAATGTATTTAATGATGGGCAGCCATTAAAACTTGGGAAACCTTGGATCAAATACAACCAGGTCATCTAACATGTTTTGAACAGCAGATAAAGTGAATATGTTTTTAATATGGCACAAAGGTGATTTTCCCAGTTTCCTAGGCTATATCTCATTCACGTCTTTTTAGGTAGGCTGCAGCCCTTGATATCTCAAATCATTTGTTGTTCTGTGCCCCCTAGGAACTGGAACACAGACTCTTTGCCTCTCAACTTCTCCACATTTTTAAGCTTAGATTCTTACTATTATCATGAGTATAACAGTGCTACATACTATGTAACTGTGTCATGTGTGTGCTTTCACTGCAATATCATGCTAGTTTCATCGTAGTACTTGAATGCTGGAGGTTACATGGTAATTCACATTGACATTACTTTTTTTTTTTTATAGTGGAGCAATAAAATTGTTCTCACATTATAGTTTTCCCATTAAAAGTTCTTAAAAAGCCTTGTCATTGCCAAATGAAATCACATTGCAACAGCTCACTATTGCTGTTTGCAATTTTTAGATGGAGTATTCTGCATTGGAGCATTGTGTTGCAGTTATGCAAGCTAGAATAAATCTGTTGACTGTTGCACCCCTGGGACCTTATATAAAATCAGTTAAGTATCTCAGAAAGCTCTTCTAGTGCACAAAATCTGAAATAGAGCACTACTAACCCATCTTGTAAGCTATATCAACAGCTGTATTGTTCTTAATATGCAGTATCTGTATATGCAACACCTGTCTATATTATACTTTATCACTATTCTTTGATTATTCAAATGTCTTTCCAAAATGAATAGCACTCCTGCAATATCCATTTCTATTTCAAACTACATTTACGAAAGACCATTTATATTATATGAAATATAAAAATGAACGAATCAGAGGGAGCGTGATTTGATGTTAATTCTGAGTAGAAACATGCATGAGCTTATAACGCTTCCTTCAAAATCACTGGCAAAGTATGTGGTGACATCATGTTCTGTGGTTTAACCCTAGCCAGCAACTAAACACCACACAGCCGCTTGCTCACCCCCACCACCTCCGGTGGGATGGGGGAGATAATCGGGGGAGTAAAAGTAAGAAAACTCGTGGGCTGAGATAAGAACAGTTTAATAATTGAAATAAAGTAAAATATTAGTAGTAATAGTAATAGTAATAGTAATAGTAATAATAATGATAACACAGCAAGTGATGCACGATGCAATTGCTCACGACCCACAGACCGATGCCCAGGTAGTCCCTGAGCAGCGATTGCTGCCTCCCGGCCGACTCCCACCAGATTATATACTGAGCATGTCGTCATATGGTATGGAATACCCCATTGGCCAGTTTGGGTCAGCTTTCCTGGCTATGCCCCCTCCCACCTTCTTGTGTACCTTCTCACTGGCAGAGTATGGGAAGCTGAAAAGTCCTTGACTATGTAAAAACCACCTAGCAACAACTAAAAGTTTAGTGTGTTATCAACATTCTTCTCATACTAAATCCAAAACACAGCACTATACCAGCTACTAGGAAGAAAATTAACTCTAGCCCAGCCAAAACCAGGACAGTATCCACCCCTTATTCTATACCATCTACGTCATGCCCAGGTCTCACATTTTCCAATACATTCCAATTAATCACCACCACTTTTCGTGTCTCTTGATATATCCACACAGATATCATTCCCTCAGTCTATGGGCCATCCCTCTAAAACGTCCACTGAGTTCATTTAGTCCATGAATTTGGGCTCCATCTGTCATAACAGTCTTTCAGGGCAGGAGAGATGGTGTGTGGTGTTGGATTGTTGCATCCTGAAGCCAGTTCTGGTTCCTTTATCGCTGCGCTTGTCCGGTTCTATCATCATTGCCCTTTGCTCGGTTTCATCAAAGTACCTTCTTCATTAATCTGGGCGATTTTTACTGGAATACAATTGATATGACATATAGCAACCATAGAAGTGATGACATACAGTATTATATAGTAATTAACATCATACAATTCAGTTCACTGGCTATTTTCAGCCAAAATCAAATCCCCTTGAGGTACACACCGGACTTCCCCATACTTTCGCATTACCCACCAAGTGCACCCAGGTCCTTGAGCAAAAGCAATCCCATGAATGGGTTTTCCCTTGCCTGAGGCAGGAGTAACCCAAATTGTCTTCCCCAGCATGTTCTTTCTGTGCACTATAGGGACCTTATCCCCCTCTAAAGTACGCAGAAGTTTTGATTGGGCAGGGCCAGCTCGATTGAAAGATCCCCTGGTGTTGACTAACCAGGTGGCCTTTGCTAAATGTGTGTCCCAAAGCTTGAACATCCCACCACCCATTCCTCTCAGCGTAGTCTTTAGCAGTCCATTGTATCGTTCGATTTTCCCAGAGGCTGGTGCATGATAGGGGATGTGATATACCCACTCAATGCCATGCTCTTTGGCCCAGGTGTCCATGAGGGTGTTTTGGAAATGAGTCCCGTTGTCTGACTCAATTCTTTCTGGGGCGCCATGTCGCCATAGGACTTGCTTTTCAAGGCCCAGGATGGTGTTCCGGGCAGTGGCATGGGGCAATGGATATGTTTCCAGCCATCCGGTGGTTGCTTCCACCATGGTGAGCACATAGCCCTTGCCTTGTCGGGTTTGTGGGAGTGTGATATAATCAATCCGCCAGGCCTCCCCATATTTGTATTTCAACCATCGTCCTCCATACCAGAGAGGCTTTACTCGCTTGGCTTGCTTGATGGCAGCGCATGTTTCACATTCATGGATAACCTGTGCAATAGCGTCCATGGTCAAGTCCACCCCTCGATCATGAGCCCATCTATATGTTGCATCTCTTCCTTGATGGCCTGAGGCGTCATGGGCCCACCAAGCTATAAATAATTCACCCTTATGTTGCCAGTCCAGATCCACCTGAGCCACTTCAATCTTAGCAGCCTGGTCCACCTGCTGGTTGTTTTGATGTTCTTCAGTGGCCTGACTCTTGGGTACGTGAGCATCTACGTGACATACTTTTACTGTCAGGTTCTCTACCCGGGCAGCAATATCTTGCCACAGTGCGGCAGCCCAGATGGGTTTCCCTCTGCGCTGCCAGTTGTTCTGCTTCCACTGCTGCAACCACCCCCACAGGGCATTTGCCGCCATCCATGAGTCAGTATAGAGATAAAGTACTGGCCATTTTTCTCATTCGGCAATGTCCAAGGCCAGCTGGATGGCTTTCACCTCTGCAAACTGGCTCGATTCACCTTCTCCTTCAGCAGTTTCTGCAACTTGTCATATAGGACTCCATACAGCAGCTTTCCACCTCCGATACTTCCCTACAAGGCGACAGGACCCATCAGTGAACAGGGCATATTGCTTCTCGTTTTCTGGTAGTTTATTATACAGTGGGGCCTCTTCATCATGCGTCACCTCCTCCTCTGGGGATATTCCAAAATCTTTGCCTTCTGGCCAGTTCGTGATCACTTCCAAGATTCCTGGGCGACTGGGGTTTCATATTCGGGCCCGTTGTGTGATCAGTGCGACCCACTTACTCCACGTAGCATCGGTTGCATGATGTGTAGAGGGGACCCTCCCTTTGAACATCCAGCCCAGCACCAGCAGTCGGGGTGCCAGGAGGAGCTGTGCTTCAGTACCAACCACTTCCGAAGCAGCTCGAATCCCTTCATATGCTGCCAATATCTCCTTCTCATTTGGAGTGTAGCAGGCCTCAGATCCCCGACTCCAGAACCCTAAGGGTCGACCTCGAGTCTCCCCTGGTGCTTTCTGCTGGAGGCTCCAGGTAGGGCCATTCTCCCCGGCTGCAGTGTAGAGCACAATCTTTACATCTTGTCCTGCCTGGACTGGCCCAAGGGCTACTGCATGAACTATCTCCTGTTTAATTTTTTCAAAGGCTTGTTGTTGCTCAGGGCCCCATTTCAAATTGTTCTTCTTCCGAGTCACTTGATAGAGAGGGCTTACAATCAGGCTGTAATCTGGAATATGCATTCTCCAAAAGCCCACAACGCCTAAGAAAGCTTGTGTTTCCCTTTTGCTAGTTGGTGGGGACATGGCTGTTATTTTGTTGATCACATCCATTGGGATCTGACGACGTCCATCTTGCCATTTTATTCCTAAAAACTGGATCTCCTGTGCAGGTCCCTTGACCTTACTTTGTTTTATGGCAAAACCGGCCTTCAGAAGGATTTGGACTATTCTCTCCCCTTTCTCAAAAACTTCTTCTGCTGTGTTGCCCCACATGATGATGTCATCAATGTATTGCAGGTGTTCTGGAGCCTCACCCTGTTCCAGTGTGGTGTGGATCAGTCCATGGCAAATGGTAGGGCTGTGTTTCCACCCCTGGGGCAGTCGGTTCCAGGTGTACTGGACGCCCCTCCAAGTGAAAGCAAACTGTGGCCTGCACTCTGCCGCCAAAGGGATGGAGAAGAAGGCATTAGCGATGTCAATGGTGGCGAACCACTTGGCTGCCTTTGACTCCAGTTCGTATTGAAGTTCCAGCATGTCCGGCACGGCAGCACTCAGTGGCGGTGTGACTTCATTCAGGCCACGGTAGTCTACTGTTAGTCTCCACTGTCCATTGGGCTTTCGCAATAGCCATATGGGACTGTTAAAGCGTGAGCGAGTCTTGCTGATCACTCCTTGGCTCTCCAGTCGACGAATCAGCTTATAGATGGGAAGCAGGGAATCTTGGTTTGTGTGATATTGCCGCCGGTGCACTGTTGTGGTAGCGATTGGTACCTGTTTTTCCTCAGCCCTCAGCAACCCCACAACAGAAGGGTCCTCCGAGAGACCAGGCAAGGTGGACAGCTGTTTAATTTCCTCCATCTCCAGGGCAGCTATACCAAAAGCCCACCGGTACCCTTTTGGGTCCCTGAAATACCCTCTCCTGAGGTAATCTATGCAAGGATGCATGGAGCCTCTGGGCCAGTCACAATGGGGTGCTTCTGCCACTCATTCCCGGTTAGGCTCACTTCGGCCTCCAATACAGTTAACTCTTGGGATCCCCCTGTCACTCCAGAAATACAAATGGGTTCTGCCCCTTTATAGCCTGATGGCATCAGGGTACACTGTGCACCGGTGTCTACGAGAGCCTTCTACTCCTGTGGGTCTGATGTGCCAGGCCATCGAATCCACACAGTCCAGTAAACCCAGTTGTCCCTTTCCTCCACCTGGCCGGAGGCAGGGCCCCTCTAGTTCCGGTCATAGTACTCGTTACTCACTGCTTGTAGATGGAAATCAAAAGTCCCTTTGTTAAGATCAGAAGTAAAGTCAGCCCTTCTGCTCTGTCTGGGGAACTGCCCACTGGAGACTGGAGCAGGATTTTTCCTGGGAGAACCCCCTTTTGTGGTTGTTTTTCCTTGCAACTCACGTACCCGTGCCTCTAGGGTCAAGGTAGATTTTCCATCCGACTTCCTCATGTCCTCTCCGTGGTCACGCAGGTAAAACCACAGGGTGCCCCGGGGTGTGTATCCACTGTATCTTCTCTCTTGAGCAGAAGAACGCTGACTCCTAATGGCTGAGATACTGGTCCATACAGGTGGGGAGTAGGACATATCCTCTTTTACTTGATGGAACTCCCGAGACAGTTTCTTGGCTATCATATCCAGCAGTTTCTCCATAGACGAGACGCAGGCCAGAGGAACAGACTTTCTTCATATTGCCAGAGTTGGCCAGCCAATTCATCCACCGTTTGTTCCTCTCCATCTTTCCAGGTCAATATTGCCAATGAGTTTTGCATACGATGCTCGTGCACTCCATACAAACTGCTGCCACATGGGTCGGGTGCATTTGACTTCATTTGGATCTTTGGATAACTGCTCATTCTTCAGGTCATCATAAATCACCTCCAGCATGGCTAATTCCCTCAGGTACTGGATACCTCTCTCCATGGTGGTCCACTTGCCTGGGTGGCATATAACATCTTCCTTGAAGGGATATCTTTCCTTCACGCCTGACAGAAGTTGCCTCCAGAGGCTGAGGTCTTGTGCCCCTTGTCCAATTGCTTTGTCAATGCCCCCTTCCCTAGAAAGGGATTCCAGCTGCTTGGCTTCCTTCCCGTCTAATTCCAGGCTACTGGCCCCGTTATCCCAGCATCGGAGCAGCCAGGTGACAATTTGCTCGCCTGGACGATGACTGAAATGTTTTTGCTTATCTCGCAGCTCACTCAGGGATAGGGATCGGGTGGTTACCATCTCATTTATGGCTTCTGCCTCTTCCTCCTCCTGTTGTCGTGATGGCCCTGGTTCATCTTCATCCCTTACTAAACGAGCTGATTTTCTTGTGTATTTCTTCTTGTGTATAGGGGCGACTGATACTGGCACAGGTTGGTTCTCTTTTGCAGGGGTTGGAGTGGGTGCAGTGCCTGTCGTTTTGTCGTCAGATCCACAGACCTTCTCTTCCCCTTGAGGGTTCTGAGTGGTGTTGAACAGGGCTCGGTAGGCATGGGCCAGGCCCCAGCACATTGTAGTGATTTGTGTCTCCCTAGAATTGCTAGGGTGACAGCATGCTTTTTCTAAAAATTTTATTAGTTTTTCAGGATCCTGCACTTGTTCAGGGCTGAATTTCCAAAACGCTGGAGGTGCCCACCGTCCCAGGCATTTGCCCATGGTATCCTACACAACCTGCCACTCATAACTATCCAGCCTTGGGGCAGATGTCTGGGTGGTGTTCTTAAATTGCTTATTAACCTTAGACAAAACCGAAACAATATTCCCAAGAAATACCAGTAGAAGTATCCTAACTACCCAAGGATGTTCAACATACTGAAGAGTTATTGTAATGAAGGAGGAAACATCATAGAAGAAGGTAGCGAAGGTGCCATCCTGTATTTCCTCCACAAAAAACCTCTCAGAGGAAGAGGTATAATTGCTAATTGTCTCCATAAGGTGGTACGCGAAGTATAGTAACGGCTTCAGTACAAAACCCAAATACCAGATATTGCTCAAGGCCAGTTTTTTAATAACAAATCTCCCAGGCAAAACATCACTAATCACTGCAGGGCACAGCAGACTGCAAAAAACAACACCAATCTTTAACATGTAAAGCAAAAACAAGAGCATGGTGCAAATCAGATAAACTAATATCGAGAACAGATGAATCAATATTGTGACCGGCAACTGTTAACAGATATAAATTCCTTAGTATGCTCTAGTTAATCTCTTATTATCTCAAACCCTTTGTGCCCCACGTTGGGTGCCAAAAAGGTCTGTCGTGGTTTAACCCTAGCCAGCAACTGAACACTACACTGCCGTTCGCGTGCTCCCCCCACCTCCAGTGGGATGGGGGAGATTATCCGGGGAGTAAAAGTAAGAAAACTCGTGGGTTGAGATAAGAACAGTTTAATAATTGAAATAAAGTAAAATATTAGTAGTAACAATAATAGTAATAGTAATAGTAATAATAAAAAAAGAATATTCAAAGCAAGTGATGCACGATGTAATTGCTCACCACCCGCTGACCGATGCCCAGCCAGTTCCCAAGCAGCAGTCACTGCCCCCTGGCCAACTCCCTCCAGCTTATATACTGAGCATGATGTCATATGGTATGGAATACCCCGTTGGCCAGTTTGGGTCAGCTGTCCTGGCTATGTTCCCTCCCACCTTCTTGTGTACCTTCTCACTGGCAGAGTATGGGAAGCTGAAAAGTCCTTGACTAGCGTAAGCACTACTTAGCAACAACTAAAACATCAGTGTGTTATCAACATTCTTCTCATACTAAAACCAAAACACAGCACTATGCCAGCTACTAGGAAGAAAATTAACTCTATCCCAGCTGAAACCAGGACACGTAATAAATGATATTCAGCATATATAAAATAAAACATTCTGAAAAATCTCACAGGTTTGAATTGTCAGAAGAAGCTGGAAATAAAGTGCAACTTTAAAATGTGTTCTGAATGATGAGAACAGAACTGAATTACTTTTCCATGTACTGCAGTGAAGAAATACATGGAATGCCGCTGTTCTGCTGTCCTTGCCTGGCAGTAATATGCATAAATGTGTAAATAGTAATGCTGTTAACATCACTAAAATTCCCTAGCTAGAGACATGGTTGATCCAACATGTTTCCAGTTACGATTTTGTACAGGTTTTTTTTCGGGTAGACATTTAAACTTTGTGTTTAATAGCCATTTCAGCATGATACTTTGTGTTCAACTTGAAGCATGTTGGAGCTTGGAGCACTGATTTCCTCAGAACAAGATTTTCATATGCTTACCAGTGAAGTGTGTCAGTTTGTTTGAAAGTCAGCATGGGCACTCGAGGAATCAGAGTCAGTATTTCTTAATAAAATTCACTGTATGATTATTACAGATGAACTAGCGAGGGTTAACAGGTTGAAGTAGGTGCTGTCTTACATACTAGGATGCCCTGCAGGTCTTTTGTTTGTTTGAGGTTTTTTCTTGCTTTGAGGCAATGGTGCCTTATTCTTAGATTCAAAGAACCTGAATTGAATTGTCTTCTTTTATTGTTCAAGTCAGGGAGGATGTGGCACTCTCTAGTACTTATCATTTTTGCTTTTTCATATGGTCAGAAAGAGCCTGCTGGGAGCACTGTAAGGTTTGCTTTTTTTTCCTTCTGAGCTAAACACCTTCTTTCCACAATATTTCTTACTGGAATTGAGAGAGGTTCAGAGTTCAAGTGCTATATTCATTAGTGATAGCACATTACCTTGTCATAGGACCACCAGCTGGCCCTGAAATTTTGTTTCACAGCAAGTTATAAATGTGACAGCCCTGGTATGGACATTACAAAGACAGCATATTAACAGGTTTTTTACCTTTTAAAGGAGAGAAATCCATAAAAAAGGCATTTTACCCAAAAAGGTACTGATTTCTCAACAGAAACTATAAGAAATTTTGGAAAGGAATTTTGTCTGTATGCAGAACATAGGTGCATAGGATAAAAGTCTATGAGAGGGCTTTAGGATGCTTTACAGTGTCAAATAATAAACAGCAATACTTTTTTCCTGCATTTGGTTTGAGCTAGTAATATTAAAGAGATGGGACTGGAAGGCCATAAGATTATTTTGGTTTCAAACTTCTAGATTTCAAATTATGTCAAATAAAAAAATACATGGCTTGTCAATACCAATGCTGACAAAAATATACTCTGAAGAAAATGATTAAAAGCTCAGAGGTGCAAATCAGAAAAGAAAATTAAGTTTAACCTTATAAATCTATCACTGTATTCACTGTATAAAGCACTACATTCAGTATACCCTGCAGCTGTGACGCCATAAAGGTTTGCATTACTTTTGTAAACACTGTCGATTATTTAATAGAAATAACAGAATGCAAGAGCTTATAGAGAAAATATGGGCAAACCTGGACAGTAGAATTTGTTAGCTAACATTTGTCAAATCATTAGAATAGGAAAAAAACAGGGTGGGGGGGAAAGTGCAGATATTGATTTCTAGAAAATAGAAGATTTACAAAGACAGGTCAACATATTTGTTTAACTGAAAGTGTATCCATGCCACATCTTTAACTCCTGTTTAAAATTTACTTGATCAGAACCCTCAGTGATTTCTAACTGATTTCAGTACAAATTTTGTTTGAGGAATCAAGCATCAAGTTTTCCCTCTCTGATCTGTTTATTATACAAAAATGTTCTAACTATAAATGTTCTATACAGCAATATTTGCATAGTTTCTATCTGATTACAGCACTTTGATGCAAATATCAAATAAGAACCCTGCACTGCCTTTTGCTGCTTAGATGGCTTTTCCCTGGGACTAGCCATAGACTTCATGGACTAGATAAAATGATCACACACAAATAAAAGATATCCTCCTAGAGAAGATGGTGTGAGAGCTGCTTGTGTCAGCATATCCTTCCTAGAATTGTGTGTGACAGTTTCATTTGATACCCAAAATGTTGCTGTCTTCACATCAACTGTTTTCTATAAATTGTCATAGGACTTAAGGACCAAGTGAGGACTAGGTTTTATAAGCTGAATGAGGAAATCCAATTTCATCATTCAATAATTAAAAATATAGTAGTAGTTGTTTAAAAAATGTCAATAAACATTAGGCACCTGATTTTTTTCTCTACAAGCTCCCTAACAGTGCTCTAGAAGTAAAAAGGGGTTCAGTTAAAATGAGAATAATTTTTTGTGTGTGTCAGAGGGGTCTGTGGGAGTACCAGTATGAATGAAAATTGCCTTGATATTGGAGTCTTTAAGGGGAATCCTACAGTAAATTGCAAGTGTGGAGGCAGTGCAATATTCCAGAAATATCCTGTAACAGTGACTATAGCATGAATGCAAGAATCACTAAATACACTGGTTCAGAAGAAAGGTAATGAAAGCTGAAGCAACAAAACAGGAGTTAAGAGTAGCATGTGGAGACAGAAGATAGTGAATGTAGCAAATGTTTCATCACAGGAATTTCAGGGTCTGATTTTGCCACATCTGACTCATTTGAGTATTTTTAATTGGTATAATAGCCCCATCAAAGTTTATTTCAGGATTCCTTTCTCAGGTGCTGGTGACAGTGTGTAGTTGCTGCTTAGAATACACAGCCTTTTTAGATGAGAATAGTAAATCTAATACTGAAAAATAAATTTCCTCATCTCAGCATGAAAATGAAATGTGTATCCAGTAATATACCAGGCAGCAAGTGATTTGAAGACAGCAATATAGAAGGCTCAAAACTGCAGGGATTTGGGATTTCTCTGGATCCATCTGTACTAGTAAATTAAACATACCGAGATTGTCCTTTGGCACTGAGTCCAGCTGGCATGGAATAGCTTTTGTCCATATGTTTAAACTCTTTTAGTCTCTGAAAGAGGATGGCCACATCTAGACTTTGTATTGGTAGCGGTCTCTGGCCTATGCTAACTCCTGAACCTTGCCCAGGAACTGTTTGGCAGAGTGCTAGCAAGCCTGGGTCAAAACCGTGCCAGAAAACATGCTGACAGTTTCACAGTGTAGACAAATTCCATAGCCTAGAAATGCTCCCTGGCACAATTTAATTTGCTGTTATAGGCATAGCTTGAAAGGGCAGCAGCTCCAGCTAGCCTTGGGTTAGGCTGACCTGTCTGTGGTGATAAGCAATGCAATGTGTTCACAAATGCTGTTCTGTCAGAAGGCTCCAAAGGAACCATTCCTGGGCAAAGATGGTTAACGAGGAATGTGGTTGTGATGGCCAGAACACAAACTCTTTCTGGACCTCCCTTGTTAGCTGAAACAAGGTGAAATGCTGGGCAGCTTTTGTCATGGTTTAAGCTGCCCTTCGATAGGTGAATGTTATCCAAGCTGTGGTTGGATATTGTTAGCCTAAAAAATTCCCCTCCCTCTCCTTTGTTTATTTCTCTCCTTTCTACACAATACACCTGGGGTTTTCAACAACAGATGCTAAAGATCTGCACAGCCAAGGGAAAGCCCATTATAGTACAGACAGAACTACTGTGTTCAGATCTCAGTCAGGGAACCGCCAGGAGTTCTTCATCCTTATATATCTTGGGAACCTTAGTTACTTCCAGAATTTGTATATATTCCTTAATTCAGGGATTCTTAGTGCTCTCTTTACTTTGCCCTGTTTATTCTGTATTCTGTTTCTTGTACCTGTTCTTTTGTTTATATGAAAGTTGCACCCATGGATCCAAGTCAGCTCAGGTTTCCATTGTTTTAGGTAAATAGTCAAGAAAAAAATGGTCGAATAGTTCACTTTTAGCCAGTCAAGTGGGAATGAACAGGTGGGAAGGGGAGATGGCTAATGTAGATATTTGTTGGGAAAAGAAAACTGCTTACCTAAAAAGCAGACAAGACAGCTTGCCTTTTCTCTAAACTTTAGTAGATGCTAGTAGTTTATATAATCTATATAATGTATACATAATGTAAATAATTTATATAGTTTAAAGTTTAAAGGCATCAGAGCAGAAGCAAATATAAGCAGAGACTGAAAAGATAATATGTGTGCTGCTATTTGAAGTTTGACTGCAATTGCTCATACAATGAGGCATGATGTGAGAGAAAGCACCAAAGAGTCTGAGTGAGAATGGGACCAAAAGTTTATGAGAGAGGGCACCATAAATGATGTAAAAATTCAGAAACAGTTACAGATACTAAATATGATGCCTTGTATTATTTCCTTGCAAATCACACTGCAAAAGCAGTAACAGATGTGACACTGCAGTCCTTTACTTGAAAAGACAAAACTGAACTCTATAAAACTTTGCGCAAGAAATGCTACCTTGGGACCTATTCTGGGTGTAAAATATAGATGCATCCCTTATAAACAATACATTTCTTGTAAAAATTCTTGATGTATTTCTTGTATAGAGCCAGGGCCCAGTCTTCAGTGCCAAAGAAGATCTTGGCAATGTAAAAGACATACTCAGTTCAGATGGACTTCAGTGCAAAGAGCACATGCCGTTCGCTTTGTGAGACTGGCTATATTGGCAGTGATGGCACTTTTTTAAAAGTGATATGCTTTTATTTAAAAAGTACCAATGGCTATTCAAATATCTATGTGACATTACAATCTTATTGTTATAAAAAGCACATGTCTTGAGGGTTTCAAACATTTGCTCTAAACCCATCTCAGAAAAAGGATGGTCCTATCACTTTAGCACCCTGGCTTTCACTGCTGAAACTGCTATTTTTCTGTGATTTTAAAATTTCCTTAATGTTTTTGTTATCACAACAGCAGTTTCTACTGATGGATTGAAAGACACATTCTTATCTTTACATCTGAGAAAGCTGATAGGATGTGTAAAGCATCAAGGCATATAAAGCCCCTTGGTTGCTTAAATGCTGAAAGAAGACATAATGTTAGTATTACTGCTTAGCTATAAACAATGTGGTTATTTTCATGTTTCTTTTCAGTTCCTTCCCCTCCTGCTGCTTCTACTTCTAGTCTGTGAATCTGTCTACTTAGGTAAATGCATACTGGGACTTCCGATTGTCTTTCAGTTGGACCATCTGGTTTCCTGTTTTCCAATTAAAGTTGTGCTGCTAAGGAATTATATGGTTCTGGGAATGGTAACCATGTACAGAGCCCTGCAGCCCCAGGCCTGTGATTTAAATCCAGGTCAGAATTGATCAATAGCTGTTTCTGTCTGATGGATGTTTCGTTGATCTATGTGAAATGAGTTCAGCAGTCTTAGACTGTTTCTAATTAACGTGTCCACTTTGCTTCTCCTAAAATTATCTGAAATTCTGACATTGCGAACACTTCTGCACATTCTTAACATGTGTTATCCTACTGATTCTTTTAGATTTAAAATTGTTTTTTTAGCCATATGCTTAATGTTATCTATGTCAAAATTCCTGAGCCACAAGTGTTAGGAGAATACTTGGAGAAGTATCATGTGTACTTTCTCTATACTCCTTCCTAGGCAACTGCTTTTGGCCACTGTCAGGATACTGGGCTAGAGAGCCCTGTGGCCTGATCCCATGTGCTTGCTCTTATGCTCATATGCACCAAAGTGTTTGCGAACTCCTGGCCTCAGATATTTTGGAGAGGAAACTTGAGGTAAATGTCAATCCTGCAACTGCAACTAGCATTAAATTCCACTATTTTTCCCAATATTCCAATGGTTTTCGGAAAGCCTTCTGTAATATTAGGTCAAAGACTTTACTCTTTTACAAAGTTCTGTGCTTTACAAAACCCTCCATTGCCTACTTTAACAATTTTGCTGTATAGCTTTGCTTGCAGCATAGAAATCAGGTCCCTGTGACCAGCTTAGTGCTATATATATCATAGCTGGACTTTAAATATTCTCTGACAAAGACTCCTGTTATCAGTAAAACGATACATCTGTATTCAAAGGCAAAGATTAATTGGAAAGAGAAGGTGGCATTTAACATAATAAAAATTCTAAATAAGGCTCATCTCACTGTTTAAGTGGAAATTTCCATGGGGATTCTTTAAGAGAAACTGAGCTAGTTTAAGACACTTTCTAGAACACTTTACTATAGTGTGTCTTAGGCAGATTTCTTCATAGGACTCCCGGGAAATGCATCCTGCCATCGTTTAGGCCAACAAATCATCATCCTGCCAGACCTAAAGTAATTGCAGCTTCCCCTAACCTGTGACCAGGCAGTCTGGTATAACATTTTTTCAGCTGCCTTTGCCTTCCACATGATGATCTGCAAGTCGCCAGCTTTTCCCAGGTAGGGAATCATATACCAGTGTAAGAACTGTCATGAACCAGCACTTACACGTGTGCAAGCATCATATAGATGCTACATAGGCTCCTTAAAAACTGGTGATGAGAAAGGGAAAGGGAAGATAGAAAAGTCTTTCATGAATACATGTGTACCTGAATAGCAAGATCTTTGATTTTGCTTGAAGTGAGGATTCAGGATGGGAAGGAAAAAGGGGATGGAACAATTTTGCTGTGATAGGGGACTGAAGCAAGAACAATAACCTCGGGCTAACGTTGAAAAACAAATAAGCTATTTTAATTGTTCAGGCTCAATAAAATCCAGAGAAATCTGTCAGTATACTTTAAACTGTGAGATGTAAGTTATACTTACTAAGCTATCATTTTAAGAAGCAAAAATACGTCTATTTCTAAAATGAAATTAATGTTGACAGCATTCCTTAAAGTGAAATCAACTGTGCTGCCAGGTCCTGTGAACCATTTTAATGGCACATTTAAGACATGTACAGCTGCAGTGAATCTACAAAGAAAAGCAAGCCCATACAGGCTCTCCACTGCATTTTAATAAGATTCATGTTGTAGATTAGAGCAGTGTTGCATTCTTGCTGTGCAGTTGTTGCTTTGAAATCGGAGGACCAGAGCCTTGGATGGGAGCCATAATGTAAATACCATGAAAAGGGGAGTGTAGAAACAGTATTTAAAGCTCACTTTTGCCTTCTGCTGCTCAGTGCAAGCTGTTTCCCTGTGCTGTGTTAGAACAGCTTGAAATCATTCTGAAATTATGCTGGGTTGAGAGGGGCACAAGTGACTGAGGGAGGATGGGGGTCACACAAAAGCAACTCATTTTTATTTAACACTACCCAATTTGCATTATATTCTGGATGTAAGCTTAAGTGCATATCTTCAGAAGCCAGAGCCATACGGGACTCTGTGTCACGTCAGGATAATGTTTGTAGTAGCTAACACATTATGGACAATGCACCCAGCTTTTACACATTAAATGATAACATCAAGCAAAACAGCATCCCTGGAGGATTTAGCTCTGTATTTACATTGTCATTTCTTGCACTGGTCAGCTCGGAAAAATCGGTTAGGATATTGGTTGCATTTTTTTCTAGTAGAGAAGCTGCTTTTTCTACTTTTATTTCTTTTCAGTGTAGTTGAAGGCTAATCTCCTTCAATATTTTCTGAATAAATATATTGTTGTTCTGTAATCATCTAGGTATTTTCTGGTTTAACCCAGATTGTTTTATTATTCACTGCCCATAAACAAATTCTTTCCACAGTTTTTAACTGTTATGACTTTATTTATTCATTAATTGCAGTTTGAGAAATACAGAGAATTCTGCCTCAATGAATTCAGTCAGCAACTCAGATGGAAGTTATCGATGGTGTAATTTAGCCAACTTGTTTACTCTAAAATTAGGATGGTACCTAGGTATAAAGAGTTCTTACTTTCCTGCCCATCAGGTTATTATTTAGGTGTATTTATAAAAAAGAAAAAGGAATTTAGGTCTGTCGCAGGAAATCAGTTGTTCAGTTCTGACAGCAAGAATGATATTTGGTAGACATTTTTGCCCCATATAGATTGGATACTATTGACTTTGGTTTATTTTATTTGGAAATAAAGCCACCTCTGCAGAAAAGAATATGAAGTAACCTCTCACAGGAGATAGAAGGAAGCTAAAAGTGTGGCTTTTTTACTCTAGAAAACAAAGGCAAGAGTAGTGCTTTGTTTTTTGACAAAGTAATTTTTTTTCAATAAATATACTTAATTTTGTTCAAACCCCACAATTCTCCACTGAGAAACAGTTTGGATGGGAAAATGTGTAGGTAGGCCTGTTATTTACATGACATCAATGTGCTGTAAGAAGATACCTGTAACAAATGAACAGGATATGCACTGATGGGCTGTATAAAAGACAGAGGCATTCATAAATTGCCTTAGAAAATGCGTGGAGTTGGGCTGACAAATGGAACATGCACTGTTCTGAATGCTCCCAATTGCTTCCTCCTCGATCATACAGTGGAAATTAATGCTTGTATTTTGAATATGGCAGTGGTCTTATGATACCTCAAGGACTCATGTATTTGTTTTGCTTCATGTCTGTGAGCCACCATCCTTCTTCCTGTTCTTATTTAGGCTAAATTCCTTTTGGAAAGTCCATCCATGCAGGTGCTAAGAATGTTTTATTCACAGCACTCTGCTTCAGACGGTTTAACGAAATGAGGGGGACAGAATAATGTCATTAGCTGGCTGCATCCCATAAGAAAGAGCTGGTGGCAGGTAGGAAGAGTCATAACAGAAGCGTGACTCAAGGGTGATCAACAGGAAATCAATTTGGTCATTGGATATGATGAGTCTCACAGACAAAGAAACTCACTAGACAGCAACTGAGTGTGAACATGTCTGTCTGCCATGTTGCAGGGAGTATAGAGTCTATCAAGGCAGAAAGGCATTAAAAAGATCATATAATGGCAAGGGGGGTTATAGTTGCTTTGGCTGGGAAATGGAAAGGCTGAGAAAACCAGTACTGTGCTAATTAGAGGGGAAGAGAGAAAAAACTGATGTGATTGAAGCATATATGAGGAGTCCTGTGAAAATGAATGTCAGACCTGAAGCAAGAGAGTAATTAACAGCCTGAAGGATAAAAAGACATTACAGAAAAGTCAGTCCAGGAGAAATGCCTCCACGATGAAGATAATAAATGCCATTATGATCGCACAGGAACAGAAGTCTTAAAAGCTAAATGGAAGAAACAATGATAGAAGATGACATTTGTATGTAACACCCTTAACTGGACATCAGCTCTGGGGATTAAACCCATATATATTTAGAGCTAAAATCATGAGCACTTCTTGCTTTATTTGAAAGGCTAAGACTGCCTACAGAAATGTCCTGTTGTAAACCAGCCATTATAAGGGCTGGTCTATATGAGAGGAATGAGCCTGTGATTTTAAAGGGATAGAAAGAAGGAAACCTGGAATCTCTTCATACATTCTGTCAGTCCCATACATGTAGATAAGCAGTAGAAGTCCTTGCTAAAGGACACTGCACATGCTAAAAGTTTACATGAATAAAGAGAAGTCTGGGCAAATTCATGGAAGAGATATTCTTTGAGAGTACTTATAGACATAGAAACTACATCTAGCTCAGGAAATCATGGAGCTGCATGTGGTTGGAAGTTAGGGGGATGTTAAAAAGAACTATCATATATGTCCACCTTGCTGTTACAATTTTCCCTAAGCATTTACTCATCAACCCTGTCACAGAGGATACCGACTAGATATACTTTTGGTCTGACCCAGCAAGACTGGTCTTATATAAATGTTTATTTACCTGTAAAACAGATCAGTTCTTTGCCTTCTTCCAGGAAAAGCTTCCCTGCTTTTTATGGATCTATATTTTCCCAGCTAGAAAAGTGGAAGAAAATTCAGTCACAGCCATTTTAATACTCAGGCCTCTGTCATGTACAAATGAGCCTTAATACTTTGAAAATAACAGGATCTGGGGAAATAGGAATTTCACCTGCCTGTCTCTTACAATAAGGTTTTCTAAGAGCTGTCATGTAGTAGTACACAAGTAATTCCAGAAGAGGTTGGAGGTAAGGCATGGCAGGACTGCAGTCTTCTTGTGTCATCATGGTGAAGAATGCAGGGTCAGGAACTGAGTAGATTCCAGGAAATCTTATGGTAATATTTGTGCTTCGATTCTCATTTTTAAAGGATTGCTAATAAGCTAAAGCTGGTATAATTATCTTGTAGTTCCTGATAGATTACATACTAGCTTTCTTTTGCTAAATTATAAAATGTCTTTAACTTGACACTGTCTCCCACAGCATTCTCCTAGAGAAGCTGGCGGCTCACGGCCTAGACAGGTACACTCTTCGCTGGGTAAAAAACTGGCTGGACGGCCGAGCCCAGAGAGTTGTGGTCAACGGAGTTAAATCCAGTTGGCGGCCGGTCACGAGCAGTGTTCCCCAGGGCTCAGTACTGGGGCCGGTCCTGTTCAATATCTTTATCAACGATCTGGATGAGGGGATCGAGTGCTCCCTCAGTAAGTTTGCAGGCGACACCAAGTTGGGCGGGAGTGTTGATCTGCTCGAGGGCAGGAAGGCTCTGCAGAGGGACCTGGACAGGCTGGATCGATGGGCCAAGGCCAATTGTATGAGGTTTAACAAGGCCAAGTGCCGGGTCCTGCACTTGGGCCACAACAACCCCATGCAACGCTACAGGCTTGGGGAAGAGTGGCTGGAAAGCTGCCCAGAGGAAAAGGACCTGGGGGTGCTGGTTGACAGCCGGCTGAACACGAGCCGGCAGTGTGCCCAGGTGGCCAAGAAGGCCAACAGCATCCTGGCCTGTATCAGAAATAGTGTGGCCAGCAGGAGTAGGGAGGTGATCGTGCCCCTGTACTCGGCACTGGTGAGGCCGCACCTCGAATACTGTGTTCCGTTTTGGGCCCCTCACTACAAGAAGGACATGGAGGTGCTGGAGCGTGTCCAGAGAAGGGCAACGAAGCTGGTGAAGGGCCTGGAGCACAAGTCTTATGAGGAGCGGCTGAGGGAACTGGGACTGTTTAGCCTGGAGAAGAGGAGGCTGAGGGGAGACCTCATCGCGCTCTACAACTACCTGAAAGGTGGGGGTCGGTCTCTTCTGCCAAGTAACTAGCGATAGGACGAGAGGAAATGGCCTCAAGTTGCGCCAAGGGAGGTTTAGATTGGACATTAGGAGAAATTTCTTTACTGAAAGAGTGGTCAGGCCTTGGAACAGGCTGCCCAGGGAAGTGGTTGAGTCACCATCCCTGGAAGTATTTAAAAGACGTGTAGATGAGGTGCTTAGGGACATGGTGTAGTGGGCATGGTAGTGTTGGGTTGACGGTTGGACTCGATGATCTTAGAGGTCTTTTCCAACCTTAATGATTCTATGATTCTATGATTCTATTTTGTCTCAGTGCAATCACTGTGCAAAGCAGAGTTTCTAGCACACAGTGTGCTACCACACAAAGGGTCTCAAACACAAAGCAATGACACAGGAGCACAGCATGGCAGCCCTCGCATAGTAGAAACAGGCAATGTTTTTCTAAACCTTTTTAAGTTTGGGGGCTTTTTTCTTTTCCCTTTTGTTTTTTTACGTGATTTACTTCCATGTAGTACAGTGAGAACATAAAGAGTACCCAGTGGGTTTACCTAATTTACAGCCCAACTCCAGATAAACTCTGCTGGGTGCAAAGGTAAATTTGTTTTTTCCTTTATGTACAGAAGTTCTTAGGAAATAGGAACATTCTGCAGGGCAGGAGAATTCACTTCCTACAGTGGTTTCTTTCTGATTATGCAGAAGGGAGCCTGTGTTAATGATTTGCCCAAATATAACTTTCAACAGACCAAAATGAGTGTCTGTCTTTCGTGAGAACTTGAGTTTTCAAGAGTAGCACTCATCTTTTATTATGGCTGTTTCTTTTGGAAGCATATAGTTAAATCCACAGGTATAGTCCAGTGACACAAGGATATCTTGTTTAGTGTGTTTATAAACATGTCCTACGTAGAATAAATTTTAAATGCTGGAAGTTTCTTTTATCTTAGCAATTTAAAACAGTGGGTAGGGCCACTCACATAAAATGTCTGTTAGTATATCTTCCATTGATTTGTCTCATTAAATATAACTCCAAAACTAAGTAATATAGAATTTTTTTTCTGACTGCCTTGTGGATTTTGTCAGTGGTGTATGAACAAGGGTTTTAAATGTGGTTGACTGTTTCATAGTTTTTTATCACATATATCTTTTAATAATAGAACAAATCCTCCTCTATGGCAAACCACTTCCAAGTCTGAAAGAATTGATGCTGAATTACTGTGATCCATCCTCTTGGTAACCCAAATTATACCTCCAGGGCTGCCAGACTTTTAGCATTTTGGAGATTAATAGGCTCTGTTTTCTGTTTCTGGAAAGGATTTTGGAGTCTGGCTTTGAATAAGCTAGGGAGGAAAGAAATAAGTTTAACAACTGTTCATGTCCTTGAAGGTCTTAATTTAACTGATTGACAGTCCTTCATCCAGAACTGAATCACCTGTGAATCTAACTTAGCAATTACCCTATCATTTGCATCTCTTGTACACAAATATAGCCAAACTCCCTAAAATGAAGTAAGGATTTAGGAAAGATTTTAGATTCATTACAGCAAGGAAACAGGTGAATTTGACAATATTATATTAAGTTAAAGATCTAACAGTTTTATCAGGTGCTGTGACTGTTGTAACTGAGTCAGCACCTACATTGTAGGAAAGTCGAGCTCTGACTATGGGGGAAAATGGGGGAGGGAGAGGTAACATAGAAGTGGAATCAGAAACTTAAGGTCTTAGCTAAGATTTAGGTATCTGCTCTAAGCTAGTAGTTTACCATGGCTCTATAACTGGTGGTCAAAAATAGTTATCTTCAGAAGGTGATTTATTCTGTGCTGAAATACCTCTCTAAAAGAAAAATTCCCCCTAAAAATGTCCTTTTTGGAAATGTCTGTTCTATTAAACTGAGAAAGAAGTAGGCCTAAAATATAGCAAAATAGATGCTTATATTTTAGATGGCTGAATCCCACCCCTAGTAGCTGGAAAACAAGGGGATACCTTTGACAAAAAGAACAGCCAGTGGATGAGAGATCACTCTTGGTTTTGTCATGGCTTTTCATAATTTTTGCAGAAATCTGTATGCTGTAAATTAATGACCACCAGAGCACTTTGGGCAGGTTATGAGTAGCACAAATGATATTAAGGAGGCAGATGCAAACCGATGAATCGGTGTTATGCATGCAGAAGCCTCCTTTAGCTGGATGTCATTGCTGAGATGACACCAGTGGTTAATAACATTAAGGCATTTTTTGTTTATTAGAACCAGGTGCCTATGTTCTCATTCTGAATTTCACTGTCTGGTGAAGAAAAGGATTTTGCAGAAGGAAACTTAAGATGAATACTAATAATTATTAGCCAGGAAAGTTTAGAGAGCAAAGACATGACTATGCCAGCTTTGTTAAATTTTTGAGAAAGGGGGTGGGAAAGAGAGTGGCCATCAAAGCAGAATTTTTAAGTAAAACAATAAAGCTTTTTCATCCCACTGTGTATGGATAGATGCCTGCATCCATTTTATGGGAAAAAGTTATCTTTGTGATTTGGTCTGATGTCTCTATGGAAACCAAATGATTGAATTTTATTGTAATCATGGGTCTATCTTGAAAAACCTTTGTGGCAGGATCCAGAATATTCTAGAAAGTCTCTATATTTTTGGTCTAGAAAATGTTGCTGATGCTATATTTTTACAAAAAGGGAGAGAACTGAGAATAGAGCTCATACAATTTGTTTTGGATTGAGGTGATATTTTCCAGTCCTTTGAACATAGCTCATAATACCTGTTGCAGGCTGATAGATTTAAGATCCTCTGTACACTGCTAATCATTTCCAGAGGTGGTGTTTGTGATGGATGCTTCCCGTAGACAAAGAGGCTGTACTTCCTTAAATTTGCTATTTTATCACGCATTTCTGGGCATGATTTTTCACAAGCAAAAACTACTTTTGTTACAGTCAGTGGCGTAGTGCCTCATAAAAAACTTGCTAAGGAGGTTGTATGGTTTCTTAAGCCTTTTTTAAATGGTCATTTTTAAAACAGCTTCTAAGAGTTGTCTTCTACAAATGGGTATGTTTTCATGTTTGGAAAAGGATCACATAGATTTTTTCCAATGGGACATGAACCAGGCAGCCAAAGGGCTTCTGGAGCAATAACCGAGATCAAGAAAGAACTTCAAAAAGGACCTGGCAAGAATTTCCTTGTTTTTTCCTGTTATCTGTGGGAGTGAGCAGGAATCTGTGCTTCATAACCATAGTTTAGGAAAAAGACATGTAATTAATTCTCACAGTGGTGAGTTCTATTCACCAATCCATTTTCTGATTTGTTTATATTTGTCAGAGAACACTCTGTAATGCCTGCTGCCATTCTTTTTACTGTTAATTATCTGGACTGTAATTCAATTTTCCCTTATATTCTTCTGCATTAAAAATCTTAAATAGTATTTTTTTTTCCTAAAAGCCAGGCATTTCCCTTGAATGCAAGCCAAGATTTTACAGCATATGTCTTAAGTAAATGAGCTGCATGTGATACTAATAATTTAGTGTTTCTCTTTTTCAGTCTGTAATAGGCCTTGGCACAAATCTGCACTTTCCTGTGCCTTTTCAAAATTATTTATAGGGCTCTTCAAAGGGGAGAGTTAGAACTCATTTTTGTGATTTAGCCTCCATGCCAGTAAGCTGCTCACTTGCATGAAAATAACATGCTTGCCTCTACCTTCCATGAGTATGTGTTCGAGAGAAACCATGTTCTTTGTCTTTGTAGTCCCTTCTGCTGTCAGGAGCTTTCAGAATAGAAATAACTTGCAAGTGAAAAATCCTAATTTTCAGTCTTAAATCTCAGTTCTGTAGCACTTATGTGAGTGATTCCTGGTCACATGAATTAGACTATTGCAAATAAAGAGGTTACTCAGGCAAATAAAGACTGAAAGACCAGGTCCATATTACCTACCCCTTAGAGGTCTGCATCTGCAATCATTCAGCTTCAAATTTTACCATCAACTTATCTCATTTGAGTCATGGCTAAATGTATTTCTACCTAGTAACAATGAATTCCTGGTGGCAGCTGCCTGTTCTCAAATCACATTCTGTACCCATGTGCCTGTAACACATGTAGTTAATTATGACAGAAGACCTGGAAATGTTGTTATAGTCCAACCACTTAGAGACCCTCATTATTACATACAGGGCTATCTGTGATCAGTTACATTGTCTACTTAGTATGATCTGTACAGTATTGAGTCTGCATAGAGAAAACTCATAAGGAAGAATTAACATTGAGAAAGCATCTACTTTCTACTCTGTGAAGGAGAAGAATGCCTAAGGATCTTCAGAAATAGGAGAAAAATTCATATTGAGATCTTATATTTCTGGGGTGTCTAATTTGTAAGTCCTGTCTACTGATGAAATATCTGAAATATTGATGTTAGATGAACATATATGTTCCTTACTTCTTGTTACTTGTCCTAAAAAGTTACTATGTTTTGTGAGGTATGTTAACACTCTTTGGGTTCTCTGCTGAGTTTTTGAGAAAGGAAGGAGGAGGAATAACATTAGCTGAGGGGTGCACTTGCAGACTGGAGAAACCTACTGCTTTTCACAGCAGACTGTCACATCTTCAGGACATGTTAGTTTTCTTTTTTGTACACATCACCTGTTCATGTAGAGTAGGGCTAGGGTGGGACCTTCTTTTCGCAGAAAAAGAGGTAGAGAAAGTCAGAATGGCAGCTTGGTAGGGTTGAATAAGAGAGCAAACCATATTTAGGAGCAGAAGTATGCTGTGGCATTTTTTTCTCTCTTAAAATATGTTCAAATATTAAAGTGTCTCCTCTCTCACTACTATTTCTTTCTATGAATGCCTCAAGTTACATTGGATAAGGAGAGGTTTTTTTCAGCACTTAGTGGATGTGAAACATAGAATCAGCAGAATTTTCCATTCTTATGACAAATATCACTGAACCTCTTGGAATATCCTTGTAGTTGCTGGGAACAGGCCTTTGGCAATAAGGTAAATAGTGGTATCTTCCCCACAATGTTGATAAAGTAACTGAGGCACAGAAGGTTCTCACAATTTGCCCAGGATTACAGAGCAAAGCTGTAATTCCTCAGCTTTCCTCTTGGTCTTTGACATTGTTTCCTCCCATTGACATTAATTTCTCAGAACATCTGTGAAGTACTCAGCATATGGCCTTTCTGTGTGATTGCTAATGAGCTTATTAAAAGCTATAGCACAAAATTACAGTTTTATGTGATTCTGGCCTTACTTTACACGGGGCTTTTAATCACCTGCAAGCACGTTATGAAATACTGTGGCTTAATAACTTTGCAGTGAGAAAAACTCCCTAATGTTACTTTAAAATAGGGAATTCAGTGGGCAGGGAGTACTTAGTTTGGTGGTGTCCTGGTTTCAGCTGGGACAGAGTTAAATTTCGTCCTAGTGCTGTGTTTTGGATTTAGTATGAGAAGAATGTTGATAACACACTGATGTTTGCAGTTGTTGCTAAGTACCCTGCTAGTCAAGGAAATTCAGCTTAAAAAAAAAAAAACAACAGCAAAAAACAAACAAACAAACAAACAAACAAAACAAAAACAAAAAACAAGCATTGGGAGGGAGCACAGCCAGGACAGCTAGTCCAGCTGGCCAACGGGGTATTCCATACAATGTGACATCATGCTGAGTATATGAATGGTAGGCGTGTTCCAGGAAGTAGCGATCGCTACTCTATGGACTAGCTCTTTCAAATGTCCATTGAGTTCATTTAGTCCACAACTTTGGGCTCCATCTGTCATAACAGTCTTTCAGGGCCACAGAGATGGTGTGTGGTGTTGGGCTGTTGCATCCTGAAGCCAGTTCTCATTTCGGTACTGCTGCGCTCGTCCAGTTCTATCATCGTTGCACTTTGCTCGGTTTCATCAGAGTTAGTTCATTCTTTGTTAATCTGGGTGATTATAACTGCTATACCATTGATAGCAACCATAGAAATAATGATATACAATATCATATAACAATTGACGTCATACAATTCAGTTCATTGGCTATTTTCACCCAAAATCAAATCCCCTTGAGGTACACACCGGACTTCCCCATCCTTTCGCATCACCCACCAAGTGCACCCAGGTCCTTGAGCAAACGCAATTCCACGGATGGGTTTTCCCTTGCCAGAGGCAGGAGTAACCCAGACTGTCTTCCCCAGCATATTTCTTATGTGCACGACAGGGACTTTATCTCCATCTACAGTACGTAAGAGTCTTGATTGGGCAGGGCCAGCTCGATTAACAGATCCCCTAGTGTTGACTAACCCGGTGGCTTTTGCTAAATGTGTGTCCCAATGCTTGAATGTCCCACCACCCATTGCTCTCAGCGCAGTCTTTAGCAGTCCGTTGTATCGTTCGATTTTCCCGGAGGCTGGTGCATGGTAGGGGATGTGATAGACCCACTCAATGCCATGCTCTTTGTCCCAGGTGTCTATGAGGGTGTTTCGGAAATGAGTCCCGTTGTCTGACTCAATTCTTTCTGGGGTGCCATGTTGCCATAGGATTTGCTTTTCAAGGCCCAGGATGGTGTTCCTGGTTTTGGCATGGGGCACAGGGTATGTTTCCAGCCATCCGGTGGTTGTTTCCACCATGGTGAGCACATAACGCTTGCCGTGGCGGGTTTGTGGGAGTGTGATATAATCAATCTGCCAGGCCTCCCCATATTTATCTTTCAACCATCGTCCTCCATACCAAAGAGGCTTTACTCGCTTGGCTTGTTTGATTGCAGTGCATGTTTCACATTCATGGATAACCTGTGCAATAGCGTCCATGGTCAAGTCCACCCCTCGATCACGAGCCCATCTATATGTTGCATCTCTTCCTTGATGGCCTGACACGTTATGGGCCCACCGAGCGATAAATAATTCATCCTTATGTTGCCAGTCCAAATCCACCTGGGCCACTTCAATCTTAGCAGCCTGGTCCGCCTGCTGGTTGTTTTGATGTTCTTCAGTGGCCCGACTCTTGGGTACACGAGCATCTACGTGACGTACTTTTACAACCAGGTTCTCTACTCGGGCAGCAATATCTTGCCACAATGCGGCAGCCCAGATGAGTTGACCTCTGCGCTGCCAGTTGTTCTGGTTCCGTTGCTGCAACCACCCCCACAGGGCATTTGCCACCATCCATGAGTCAGTATAGAGATAAAGTACTGGCCATTTTTCTCGTTCGGCAATGTCCAAGGCCAGCTGGATGGCTTTCACCTCTGCAAATTGGCTCGATTCACCTTCTCCTTCAGCAGTTTCTGCGACTTGGCGTATAAGACTCCATACAGCAGCTTTCCACCTCCGATGCTTTCCCACAAGGCGACAGGACCCATCAGTGAACAGGGCATATTGCTTCTCATTTTCTGGTAGTTTGTTATACAGTGGGGCCTCTTCAGCACACGTCACCTCCTCCTCTGGGGATATTCCACAATCTTTGCCTTCTGGCCAGTTCGTGATCACTTCCAAGATTCCTGGGCGACTGGGGTTTCCTATTCGGGCCCGTTGTGTGATCAGTGCGACCCACTTACTCCACGTAGCATGGGTTGCATGATGTGTAGAGGGGACCCTCCATTTGAACATCCAGCCCAGCACCGGCAGTCGGGGTGCCAGGAGGAGCTGTGCTTCAGTACCAACCACTTCCGAAGCAGCTCGAATCCCTTCCTATGCTGCCAATATCTCCTTCTCAGTTGGAGTGTAGCGGGCCTCGGATCCTCTGTATCCCCGACTCCAGAACCCTAAGGGTCGACCTCGAGTCTCCCCTGGCGCTTTCTGCCAGAGGCTCCAGGTAGGACCATTCTCCCCAGCTGCGGTGTAGAGCACATTCTTTATATCTTGTCCTGCCCGGACTGGCCCAAGGGCTACTGCATGAAATATCTCCCATTTAATTTGTTCAAAGGCTTGTTGTTGCTCAGGGCCCCATATGAAATCGTTCTTCTTCCGGGTCACTTGATAGAGGGGGCTTACAATCTGGTTGTATTCTGGAAAGCTTGTGTTTCCCTTTTGCTAGTTGGTGGGGACATGGCTGTTATTTTGTTGATCACATCCGTTGGAATCTGACGACGTCCATCTTGCCATTTTATTCCTAAAAACTGGATCTCCTGTGCAGGTCCCTTGACCTTACTTTGTTTTATGGCAAAACCGGCCTTCAGAAGGATTTGAATTATTCTCTCCCCTTTCTCAAAAAATTCTTCTGCTGTGTTGCCCCACGTTGGGTGCCAAAAGGACTGTCGTGGTTTAATCTGGCAGGCAGCCAAATACCACGCAGCCGCTCACTCACTCCCCCCGCCCGCCCCGTGGGACGGGGAGAGAATCGGAAGGGTAAGAGTGAGAAAAACTCGTGGGTTGAGATAAAGACAGTTTAATAGAACAGAAAAGGGAAAATAGTGATAATAAATAATGATAGAATATACAAAATGAGTGATGCACAATGCAATTGCTCACCACCCGCGCAGACCGATAACCAAGTAGCGATCGGTACTTCCTGGATCACGCGTACCGTTCATATACTGAGCATGACGTCACATGGTATGGAATACCCCATTAGCCAGCTGGGCTGGCTGTCCTGATTATGTTCCCTCCCATCTTGTGTACCTAGCTCAGTCAGTAGGCATGGGAGCTGTCCTTGGACTAGGAGGGCACTTAGCAAGAACTGAAAACATCAGTGTGTTATCAACATTCTTCTCATACTAAATCCAAAACACAGCGCTAGGAAGAAATTTAACCCTATCCCAGCCGAAACCAGGACAATTGCCCAGGCAAATGGACCACTGTGGAGAGAGGTATCCAGTACCTGAGGGAATTAGGCGTGCTGGAGGTGGTTTATAGTGACCTGGACAACGAGCAAGCGCCCAAAGATCCAGATGAAGTCCAGTGCACGCGACCCATGTGGCGGAAGTTGGTACGGAGCACACCAGCGTCATATGCCAGTTTGTTGGCAGTACTGTGCTGGAAAGAGGAAGAAGCAGCAATGGTGGATGACGTGGTTAGCAGACTCCAGGATTACGAAGAAACTGTCTCCTCCTCCCTTGTCTGGGCTGTGGAGAAACTGTCCCGGGAGGTCCAGCAACTCAAAGACGATAGGTCCTATTCCCCACCTGTACGGACCAGTATCTCAGCCATTAGGAGTCAGCGTTCTTCTGCTCAAGAGAGAGGATATAGAAAGTACACACCACGGGGCACGCTGTGGTTTTACCTGCGTGACCACGGAGAGGACATGAGGCAGTGGGATGGAAAACCTACCTTGACCCTAGAGGCACGTGTACGTGAGTTGCAAGGAAAAACAATCACACAAGGGGGTTCTCCCAGGAAAAATGCTGCTCCAGTTTTCAGGAAAAACCTGTCTCACGGGAGTCCAGTTTCTAGTGAACAGTTCCCCAGAGAGAGCAGAAAGGGTGAACTTACTTTAGATTGTAATGAAGAAATTCTTGACTCACGTTTGCAAGAAGTGAATAACGAATACTGTGACCAGGACTAGAGGGGCCCTGCCTCCAGCCAGGTGGAGGAAAGGGACAACCGGGTTTACTGGACTGTGTGGATTCGATGGCCTGGCACATCAGAGCCACAGGAGTATAAGGCTCTCGTAGACAGCAGTGCACAGTGTACCCTGATGCCATCAAGCTATAAAGGGTCAGAACCCATTTGTATTTTTGGAGTGACAGAGTGTCGTGGTTTAACCTGGCAGGCAGCCAAAGACCACGCAGCCACTCACTCACTCCCCCCACCCCACAGCGGGACAGGGAGAGAATCGGAAGGGTAAGAGTGAGAAAAACTCGTGGGTTGAGATAAAGACAGTTTAATAGAACAGAAAAGGGAAAATAATAATAATAAATAATGACAGAATATACAAAATGAGTGATGCACAATGCAATTGCTCACCACCCGCGCTGACCGATAACCAAGTAGCGATCGCTACTTCCTGGATCACGCCTACCGTTCATATACTGAGCATGACGTCACATGGTATGGAATACCCCATTGGCCAGCTGGGCTGGCTGTCCTGATTATGTTCCCTCCCATCTTGTGTACCTAGCTCAGTCAGTAGGCATGGGAGCTGTCCTTGGACTAGGAGGGCACTTAGCAACAACTGAAAACATCAGTGTGTTATCAACATTCTCCTCATACTAAATCCAAAACACAGCTCTAGGAAGAAATTTAACCCTATCCTAGCCGAAACCGGGACACAGGGGTATCCCAAGAGTTAACTGTATTGGAGGCCGAAGTGAGCCTAAGCAGGAATGAGTGGCAGAAGCACCCCATTGTGACTGGCCCAGAGACTCCGTGCATCCTTGGCATAGACTACCTCAGGAGAGGGTATTTCAAGGACCCAAAAGGGTACCGGTGGGCTTTTGGTATAGCTGCCCTGGAGACGGAGGAAATTAAACAGCTGTCCACCTTGTCCGGTCTCTTGGAGGACACTTCTGTTGTGGGGTTGCTGAGGGTTGAAGAACAACAGGTACCAATCGCTACCACAGCAGCGAACTGTTGGCAATATCGCACCAAGCGAGATTCCCTGATGCCCATCCATAAGCTGATTCATCGACTGGAGAGCCAAGGAGTGATCAGCAAGACTTGCTCACCCTTTAACAGTCCCATATGGCCAGTGCAAAAGTCCAATGGAGAGTGGAGACTAACAGTAGACTACCGTGGCCTGAATGAAGTCATGCCGCCACTGAGTGCTGCCGTGCCGGACATGCTAGAACTCCAATACAAACTGGAGTCAAAGGCAGTCAAGTGGTACGCCACAAGTGACATCGCCAATGTGTTCTTCTCAATCCCTTTGGCAGCAGAGTGCAGGCCACAGTTTGCTTTCACTTGGAGGGTTGTCCAGTACACCTGGAATCGACTGCCCCAGGGATGGAAACACAGCCCTGCCATTTGCCATGGACTGATCCACACCACACTGGAACAGGGTGAGGCTCCAGAACACCTGCAGTACATTGATGACATCATTGTATGGGGCAACACAGCAGAAGAAGTTTTTGAGAAAGGGAAGAAAATAATTCAAATCCTTCTGGAGGCCGGTTTTGCCATAAAACAAAGCAAGGTCAAGGGACCTGCACAGGAGATCCAGATTTTAGGAATAAAATGCAAGATGGACGTTGTCATATCCCAATGGATGTGATCAACAAAATAACAGCCATGTCCCCACCAACTAGCAAAGGGGAAACACAAGCTTTCTTAGGCGTGGTGGGCTTTTGGAGAATGCATATTCCAGATTACAGCCTGATTGTAAGCCCTCTCTATCAAGTGACCCGGAAGAAGAACAATTTCAAATGGGGCCCTGAGCAACAACAAGCCTTTGAACAAATTAAACGGGAGAGAGTTCAGGCAGTAGCCCTTGGGCCAGTCTGGGCAGGACAAGATGTAAAGAATGTGCTCTACACCGCAGCCGGGGAGAATGGCCCTACCTGGAGCCTCTGGCAGAAAGCACCAGGGGAGACTCGAGGTCGACCCTTAGGGTTCTGGAGTCGGGGATACAGAGGATCCGAGGCCCGCTACACTCCAACTGAGAAGGAGATATTGGCAGCATATGAAGGGATTCGAGCTGCTTTGGAAGTGGTTGGCACTGAAGCACAGCTCCTCCTGGCACCCCGACTGCCGGTGCTGGGCTGGATGTTCAAAGGGAGGGTCCCCTCTACACATCATGCAACCGATGCTACGTGGAGTAAGTGGGTCGCACTGATCACACAACGGGCCCGAAGAGGAAACCCCAGTCGCTCAGGAAGTGATCTTGGAAGTGATCACGAACTGGCCAGAAGGCAAAGATTTCGGAATATCCCCAGAGGAGGAGGTGACGCGTGCTGAAGAGGCCCCACTGTATAACAAACTACCAGAAAATGAGAAGCAATATGCCCTGTTCACTGATGGGTCCTGTTGCCTTGTGGGAAAGCATCGGAGATGGAAGGCTGCTGTATGGAGTCCTATACGACAAGTCGCAGAGACTGCTGAAGGAGAAGGTGAATCGAGCCAGTTTGCAGAGGTGAAAGCCATCCAGCTGGCCTTGGACATTGCTGAACGAGAAAAATAGCCAGTACTTTATCTCTATACTGACTCATGGATGGTGGCAAATGCCCTGTGGGGGTGGTTGCAGCAATGGAAGCAGAACAACTGGCAGCGCAGAGGTAAACCCATCTGGGCTGCCGCATTGTGGCAAGATATTGCTGCCCGGGTAGAGAACCTGGTTGTAAACGTACGTCACGTAGATGCTCACGTACGCAAGAGTCAGGCCACTGAAGAACATCAAAACAACCAGCAGGTGGACCAGGCTGCTAGGATTGAAGTGGCTCAGGTGGATCTGGACTGGCAACATAAGGGTGAATTATTTATAGCTTGGTTGGCCCATGACACCTCAGGCCTTTAAGGAAGAGATGCAACATATCGTGATCGAGGGGTGGACTTAACCATGGACGCTATTGCACAGGTTATCCATGAATGTGAAACATGCGCTGCCATCAAGCAAGCCAAGCAAGTAAAGCATCTCTGGTATGGTGGACGATGGTTGAAATATAAATATGGGGAGGCCTGGCGGATTGATTATATCACACTCCCACAAACCCGCCAAGGCAAGCGCTATGTGCTCAACCCTTACGTACTGTAGATGGAGTACACATAAAGAATATGCTGGGGAAGTCAGTCTGGGTTACTCCTGCCTCTGGCAAGGGAAAACCCATTCGTGGGATTGCTTTTGCTCAAGGCCCTGGATGCACTCGGTGCGTAATGCGAAAGGATGGGGAAGTCCTGTGTGTACCTCAAGGGGATTTGATTCTGGGTGAAAATAGCCAATGAACTGAATTGTATGATGTTAATTGTTTTATCATATTGTATATCATTATGAGGAGCGCCTGAGGGAACTGGGACTGTTTAGCTTGGAGAAGAGGAGGCTTATGGGAGACCTCATCACGCTCTACAACTACCTGAAAGGAGGTTGTAGCGAGGTGGGTGTCGGTCTCTTCTGCCAATTAACTAGCGATAGGACGAGAGGAAATGGCCTCACGTTGCACCAAGGGAGGTTTAGATTGGACACTAGGAGAATTTTCTTTACTGAAAGAGTGGTCAGGCCTTGGAACAGGCTGCCCAGGGAAGTGGTTGAGTCACCATCCCTGGAAGTATTTAAAAGACGTGTAGATGAGGCGCTTAGGGACATGGTGTAGTGGGTATGGTGGTGTTCAGTTGACGGTTGGACTCGATTATCTTAGAGGTCTTTTCCAACCTTAATGATTCTATGATTCAATGATTATTTCTGTGGTTGCTATTAATGGTATTGCAGTAAAAATCACCCAGATTAATGAAGAATGAACTCTAATGAAACTAAGCAAAGTGCAATGATGATAGAACCACACAAGCGCAGCGATAATGGAATCAGAACTGGCTTCAGCATGCAACAATCCATCACCGCACACCATCTCTCCTGCCCTGAAACAGTGTTATGACAGATGGAGCCCAAAGTCATGCACTAAATGAACTCAGTGGGCATTTTAGAGGGATGGCCCATAGACTAAGGGAATGATATCTCTGTGTGTGTGTGTGTGGAGACAGAGAGAGACAGAGACAGAGACAGAGACAAGAAAGGTGGTGGTGATTATTTGGAATGTATTGGAAAATGTGAGACCTGGGCATGACGTAGATGGTATAGAATAAGGGGTGGATACTGTCCTGGTTTCAGCTGGGATAGAATTAAATTTCTTCCTAGTGCCGTGTTTTGGATTTAGTATGAGGAGAATGTTGATAACACACTGTTTTCAGTTGTTGCTAAGTACCCTGTTAGTCAAGGACATTCAGCTTAAAAAAAAAAATAAAGCAAAACACACGCATTGGGAGGGAGCACAGCCACGACAGCTAGCCCAACTGGCCAATGGGGTATTCCATACCATGTGATGTCATGCTCAGTATATGAATGGTAGGCGTGATCCAGGAAGTAGCGATCACTACTTGGTTATCAGTCAGCGTGGGTGGTGAGCAATTGCATTGTGCATCACTCATTTTGTATATTCTATCATTATTTATTATTATTATTTTTCCTTCCTTTTCTGTTCTATTAAATTGTCTTTATCTCAACCCACGAGTTTTTCTCACTCTTACCCTTCCGATTCTCTCCCCGTCCCACTGTGTGTGGGGGGAGTGAGCGAGCAGCTGCGTGGTATTTGGCTGCCTGCCAGGTTAAACCACTACAGGTGGAGAAGTTTGTTAAGTTTTACTTAAAGTAATATTTCTCCCCTGGCTGTTGCTGCAGAGAACATGCTAGATGACAATAATAAATAAATTAAAAAAAGGTTTCTGTAGAAGTTAGGTGTACCTAATCAGTGTGTAGATCTTGTGGTAGGTCTTTGTATAGGGATAAATATCAGTCTTAATCCTAAAATGACAGCTTGATATCAGAAGAACATGGGACTATTTAATTCGTGAAGAGGCTAAATTCCCAAAGATTTCCCATAGAATGGCAAGTCTCTGAACTGTTTTCATGCTAATATAAAAAACAAATTTTCATGTCTGCCAGTACTTGAGAAAAAGGGCAACTAGGAAACTGGAAAACATTGTTCTTTCTTCAGAAAACAATACATCTGTGTGCACGTTTTCTGCTGTGTTTTCATGTGTTTCTTTCCTTTCTGCCTTTCAAGACTTCATCGTGAGTGAATCAGTTTAGTTTGGCATGTTCATTGTAAGCTGAACATGATGTTTGTTCCTCACTTTTTTTCTTCTTAAGGGTTGAACTCCACAATGGTAGGAATTAAGTGGAACTAACAGCACTAATCGTTCCCCTTGGATGAATTCTGGGAGTAGTTGATTCAGTCTTCTCCATTTTCACTAATTAACTCATTAGGTTCCTCCTCCTATCGTTGTTCTGATCTTCATTGGGTCTCTGTGTTTGCAATGATTAGATTTTTAAATAGAGAACCTAACAACACAGATAAAAGGTCACAAATGTCCATTTTAAAATGACCTCAACTTTTAAGCACAGCTTTCTTTGGTTTTATTATAAAGCCTCTCTGTCACTGGGATATGGAGTGATGGTTTGTGTGAACTGTGAATGACACAGGTACATTTTTGTGTGCGTTGTCTTCAAGGAGGCAGCAATTGGAACAAGCCTAGTGTGCAGATGCTTCAGTGGAACCAGTGCCTCAGGACATCTTTATGGATCTCTTGAGCTTGGGACAGCAATGTGCAGAGATTAGTGTGAAGCTGCTGACAGCTGGGAATGAGTTATTTATATCACCTGATGTAAACAAATGTCCCTTATGTATGGGGTAGATAAGAGACATACTGACAGTCCCTATGGCATCACAGATCCCTTTTAAACTTTCAGGACAGTCAGTGTGGCATGAGTATCACTGCTTATTCTGTCAAAGGAGTTTAAGCTTATTCTGTCAGAGGAATATAAGTTCCTTGCAAAAAATATGGTATTAGTGATATTCCTGCCAAAACAAATCAATCTGGACAAGTGGATTCATTATCCACACAGAGCTATAAATAGTTTGGGGTTACTACCCAATTATTGTAAAATCTGTTCAGCCTTGCTCTTTCTAGACTCTTTCAAGGCATTTTAGTTACAGCTTCACTATAGAATTTTTTTCTCGGTGTTTCCAAATTCTTTCATCAGTTGTCCAAGTGTGATGCAGATTTGGACTGCTTTTTTATTTTATGCAACACACAGTTTTACAGTAGTTATGCTAGATGACCAGCTGAGATAAGTCTGTGTTATTCCTTTGGCTTTTGTGGAGCTACCCTGACCTACATGAGCATAGGATCTAGTCCAGTACCAATTAACAAATCAGCTAATATGCTTGAACACGATCTTCCTTATTCCTCATTGCCTCCGAGTAATTCCAAAACCTGTGAACATTAAAGTTTATACTTCTCTGTAATGGAGCAGTGTGTTTTATTTATGCAGGTAGCAACTTCAGATTCAGATAGATTTTCTGAAGGGCCAATTTTTTTTAGATGTAATTATTAGACTTGAAAAAAAGGCATACAATTGTCATTAAAAGAATGAATTGCTCACCAGTTCAAATTATATTAACAAAACAAGGACAAGGTAAATTTGTCATACTAATAAGCTACTGAAAGATCTTACTTCGTGAGGAAGTTTAGCACCTGTTTCTGCCTTCACTGGTCAGGCTAAGTGTGACTGACAAACCTTGCAGTGTCAGATTCTGTGCGCTTGCAACCTTGAAACCACAAGGATGAAGGTCCTAAACAGGATTACTGATGTGATTATTGTGGTGATCAGGTATATATTACCATGGACAACAAGTTTTTTTGCACTGTAACACAGGTGCTGCCTCAAGAGTAGGCTAACAGCAAAGAGTGTCTTTGCCTTGTCCATGTCCCGTCACTGCTTGTAGAGCCCGATTCATTAAAATTTGCTCCTGTTAGACTGTTGTAGGCAAACCTAAGATACTTCTCTCTGTCATTTGCTAGAACCTGAGCGACTCATTCAAAGCTGTATATTTTGTTTCCATGTTGAATGTATAGGGAAACATTCAAACTTTAGCCCATTGCCACAGGGATGCAGCTCTTTTGATCAATGAGAGGTGTATCCATGTAATAATGAAGGGCAACCACTCTTAATAATAGCAAATCACTAAGGATTAATGTTGATGGTTTTTTTCTTGGTTTCTTTCTTGGCTTGTTTCTCCAAGGTCTTGTTGTCTCATAAAACCACATAAATTTTGATATAACAAAAGTATTATATTATAGTGTTTTTAAGTCAGGAGAATAATGTGCTTCTCCAATTTATCTTTGAACTATAGCTGGTCTCAACAGAGTAAGAGAGCATCATTTAAGCTTTGGAAATCATGACACCTCTCCCTGTTCTTTTTCTCTTCTATTTATAAGTATTCTTAACTTCTGAAATCCTGCAAAACCTTGGCTTTCTGCATCAAAACCTGAGAGTGGACAGATATATTAGCTGTACAGTAAATGACATGGATTCAGGACAAGAAATAGCTATTGAAGAGCATTTGCTGGTAATTCTGTGTTGTTTTGTTGAAACTAAAATTTTCTGATCAAATTTCTGCTGAGGAAGGTTTCTGAGGTTCTGTATAGAATTTCTGTCTGTAATCAAGAAGTGGTAGAGTCCAAAGCAGGCAGTAGGTAGATGGGTCTGTCACATCCCAAATGAGCATTTTCATTACTGTTGATATAATTACTGTTCTGGGGTGAGTCTGTTTCTCTGTCCTGTTGTGGGTTTTTGTTTGGGGTTGGTTTTTTTGGGGAGGGGGGTGGTCATGTCATGAAAACCTTTTAAGGGTTTTTGGTTTTATCTGGATGTGATCAAGGAGCTTTTTAAGAAATCCCTCTTTGATGAAATGGAAACAATTATTTCTGATTCCAGTGTTCAGTCTATACAAGAGAGCAGGATTACAGGAATAGAGGAGAAAACCTGGTTTGTTTTTGTTTTTTTTTCTGATGGTTTCCCTTTTAAATTTGCTAATTTCCTGGAAAACTTTTGCTGATACATAAAAGGAGTAAAATTTGAGACAAATTGCAGATTCAACTCTCCTTGCAAACTGGGCTAATCTAATTGTGTTGGCTTGTGCTTGTGTTGGCTAATTTGACTGGATCTGGCTGAGCTTCAGCAAGACCTTTAAAGAATGTATATTATTTGCATACATTTTCATGTATTGCATTGTGAAATTAGAGGTTACTTTGGCAACATGAATTACTGGTATGGTTTGGAGCTTTTTAAGAGCAATTAGTGGCTAGAACATATTTTCTTTTTCTAGATTCTTTTGTATTATGTGAATGTACTTTTTGTATTATGTGAATGCACTAGGAGATGAATCAAAAATTATTTGCCACAAAATTACAGATCTTAATAATAGTAAGCCTGCCTCTCCTGGCATGATTCTCCATTAGGGACAAACTAACCACTATTTCATAAGCACCAGTTATCAAACTAACACCTTATGCATCTTCCATTGTGCTTATACCTGAAAAGAAAAAAATTTAAATTGGTCATCGTCAGCAGCATGGGAAAGTAACTCCAATCTACTGGAGTTGTGGTTTTCCAGGTGTATTCATTTCAGACCTTTCAGAACTTGAAATGGTATCTGAATTAATTTGCAAAACTTGGAAAAGAAGAATGTGCATAAAAAAAATAAGCCTTAATATATACAGTAATTAAAAATGCTTAAAATCTATACTGGAAATGTTGACCTTTTTTTTTCTGGTCTTTTGCTTATGTGATTCTAGTGGAATTTAAAATTTGAAATACATTCTTTACACTTAAAGCAATGTACTAACAGAAATTAGTTTGCTTTTTGTTCGTGTTTTTTTTTTGTCTGGTAATTAAGCATGGCCAAAATTCGTAAGTTGTTAAACACCTCCAATATCTTTTAAGGTTCAACATCTTCAGTCTATCTTGGGAATAGAAATTATGAGCCTGAAAATTCTTCTGAGAACAGCCTTCCTTCAAAGAAATATGGAGCAAAGAGATTTCTTAAATGGTGAAGTATTGGGTTTCCTATCTAAGAAGGATGAGGGAGGATAAATGTCATGAATTAAGACAGATTGAACTTCTAATTAGAAGGCAGCCTGGCCAGTACGGCCAAGTGGGAGTGAGTCCAAGAAAAATTAATGTGGAGGTGAGAATAGAAATCAAACTGATCTACCAGCTAGAGAAGAGAATAGCTGGGGGTATTTGTGTCAGTCTGATATGGAGCACACAGAATGAAGAGAGCAAAATCAAGGGATAGTGTTGCTGAGTATGCTGCTGGATGAACCTCATCCAGTATGGGTTGCCTTTGGTGGTCAGGAAAGCCCTTGGGGGTTCAAGTGGAACTGGATTCCTTGGCTATCTTCAAGTTATTGTGTCCTTTAACAGCTAAAAAAAGTTTTACCTGTTGGTTAACCCAAATTAAGCTGTATACAATGTGCATGTATACACACACATGTTGTATGGCCTTTTATACATACTACATAGAGATTCACCCTTGGTGATGCTGACAAATCTATAAAAGAATTCTGTAACATCATGGACTGTATTAGCAGGAGCAGACCCCTCCACTTAGCTTTCATTAAACTGCATCCATGATACTGTGTTGAGTTCCCCCTGTCTTCCTCACCTCCCTCAACATACAAGAATGATATAAACATACTGGAGCAAGTTCAGCAGAGGGTCACCAAGATGCCCAGGGAGCTGGAGCTCTTGCCCTGTGAGGAGGGACCTGGGCTTGCTCAGCCTGGAGGAGGGAAGGTTTCAGAGGGACCTCGGAGCAGCCTTCTCGTACTTATGAGGAGGTTATCAGGCTTGATATAAGGAAAGGATTAGGGCCACAAAAATGATCAGAGGGATGGAACACCTCTCCTATGAAGAAAGGCTGAGAGAGTTGGGGTTATTCAGCCTGGAGAAGGCTCTGGGGAGACCTTATTGCAGCCTTTCAGTACTTAAAGGGGGCCTATGAGAAAGATGGGGACAAACTTTTTAGCAGGGCCTGTTGCAATAGGACAAGGGGTAATGGTTTTAAATTAAAAGAGGGTAGATTTAGACTAGATGTAAGGAAGAAATTTTTTACAATGAGGGTGGTGAAACACTGGAACAGGTTGCCCAGAGAGGTGGTAGATGCCCCATCCCTGGAAACATTCAAGGTCAGGTTGGATGGGGCTCTGAGCACCCTGATCTAGTTGAAGATGTCCCTGCCCATGGCAGGGGGGTTGGACTAGATGACCTTTAAAGGTCCCTTCCAACCCAAACTATTCTATGATTCTGTGAAAAGTTTTTTCACCATAAGAACAGTCAAGCAATGAAACAGGTTGCCCAGAGAGAGCTTGTGCAATCTAATTTTTGGATGTTTTCAAGATCCAACTGGATACAGCTCTGAGCAACCTGATCTGATCTTATAGCTGAGGCTGCATGGAGCTGAGGGCTGGGCTAGATGACCTCCCAAGGACCCTTCCAATCTGAAATATTCTATGACCTTACAATTAACCACAGTAGACAACTGCATAATCGACGAGTCTGCAGTCATGATTTACTGCAAAGTAGTTGCCACAGTGGGATTTAAATTCCTTGTGGAGCTTAGACTTTTGGAATAAATTTGTATAAAACTGGAAGTCCAATTATTCTCTATTATCTTCTTTTCTCTTGACTATAAATTATAAAATTTTCCTGGTGTAGTTCTGTTGGCTGAGGATGGAAGTAATTATTTATTATCATGCTCTCAGCTAACATCAATATCCCAGCAGTAGCCTTGTCTTGGATAGAGCTGTACTACATGGAGAGTATTCCTTTGGATAAAGAATAGGTATGCCAGCAGATAAGCTCCTGGGTTTGTTATGTGCAGTGTGCATGTAAAGGAGCTCTGCTATGGTATTTTCCTGCTGTAGGGTACTAATGTTGCTATGGTGTAGTGGGAAAAAGTGACTAAGGATATGCCTATAGAGTCAGGTTAAAAGACAGGATGTATTTGCTCAGGTATAGCACTGCAGAACTATCTCAATTCTGTGTCCATCCCTGTAGATATGTTCTGCAAATCAGACTGAAACTGGTTGTGAGGAGGGGTGAGCCCTGTTTCTCTTACTGCCTGATGGGTCTAATTAAGTTTGCATTGACATGGCACACAAAAAAGATGAAATTTTGCTCTCTGGGACTATATAGCATATACTCCTGACATCTGTGGAATGGAGACACTGGAAAAGATCCTTATGAATCCTTTTGGGATGTGTAAATGGGAAGTACTACACCTCAGTCAACTGTTACAGTAAAATAAAATCAGTACTATCAATATAAGCTTCATCAGTTGATTTACGCTGCAGTAAAACACTAGTTTTACAATAGATAAAATCAATAAAATAAAGTTAATAAAATCTATAAAATACAATCAATATTATCAATGTAAGCTCCATCAGTTGATTTACACTATAGTAAAACACTAGTATTATTTCCGCTTCCTGGCTGGATGACTTAAGTGCATATTACAAAGGAAGAAACATCTCTATTATGTGGTGAATATTTGCAGCTCTTTTTGGTTATGCGGGACCGGGAGCAGTAGAATCATAGAATCATTAAGGTTGGAAAAGACCTCTAAGATCATCGAGTCCAACCGTCAACCCAACACCACCATGCCCACTACACCATGTCCCTAAGCGCCTCATCTACACGTCTTTTAAATACTTCCAGGGTCGGTGACTCAACCACTTCCCTGGGCAGCCTGTTCCAAGGCCTGACCACTCTTTCAGTAAAGAAATTTCTCCTAATGTCCAATCTAAACCTCCCTTGGTGCAACTTGAGGCCATTTCCTCTCGTCCTATCGCTAGTTACTTGGCAGAAGAGACCAACACCTACCTCGCTACAACCTCCTTTCAGGTAGTTGTAGAGCGCGATGAGGTCTCCCCTCAGCCTCCTCTTCTCCAGACTAAACAGTCCCAGTTCCCTCAGCCACTCCTCATAAGACTTGTGCTCCAGGCCCTTCACCAGCTTCGTTGCCCTCCTCTGGACACGCTCCAGCACCTCCATGTCCTTCTTGTAGTGAGGGGCCCAAAACGGAACACAGTATTCGAGGTGCAGCCTCACCAGTGCCGAGTACAGGGGCACGATCACCTCCCTGCTCCTGCTGGCCACACTATTTCTGATACAGGCCAGGATGCCGTTGGCCTTCTTGGCCACCTGGGCACACTGCCGGCTCATGTTCAGCCGGCTGTCAACCAGCACCCCCAGATCCTTTTCCTCCGGGCAACTTTCCAGCCACTCTTCCTCAAGCCTGTAGTGTTGCCTGGGGTTGTTGTGATCCAAGTGCAGGACCCGGCACTTGGCCTTATTGAACCTCATACAATTGGCCTCGGCCCATCGATCCAGCCTGTGCAGGTCCCTCTGCAGAGCCTTCCTACCCTCCAGCAGATCAACACTCCCGCCCAACTTGGTGTCATCTGCAAACTTACTGAGGGAGCACTCGATCCCCTCATCCAGATCGTTGATAAAGATATTGAACAGGACCGGCCCCAGTACTGAGCCCTGGGGAACACCGCTCGTGACTGGCCGCCAACTGGATTTAACTCCGTTGACCACAACTCTCTGGGCTCGGCCGTCCAGCCAGTTTTTTACCCAGCGAAGAGTGTACCTGTCTAAGCCGTGAGCCGCCAGCTTCTCTAGGAGAATGCTGTGGGAGACAGTGTCAAAGGCCTTACTGAAGTCCAGGTAGACCACATCCACAGCCTTTCCCTCATCCACGAGGCGGGTCACCTGGTCATAGAAGGAGATCAGGTTGGTCAAGCAGGACCTGCCTTCCATGAACCCGTGCTGGCTGGGCCTGATCCCCTGCTTGTCCCAGACATGGCTCGTGAGTGCCCTCAAGACGAACCGCTCCATAACCTTCCCCGGCACCAAGGTCAGGCTGACAGGCCTGTAGTTCCCCGGATCCTCCTTCCGGCCCTTCTTGTAGATGGGCGTCACATTGGCAAGCCTCCAGTCGTCCGGGACCTCCCCTGTTAACCAGGACTGCTGGTAAATGATGGAGAGTGGCTTGGCAAGCTCCTCCACCAGGTCCCTCAGTACCCTCGGGTGGATCCCATCTGGCCCCATAGTCTTGTGAGTGTCCATGTGGCGTAGCAGGTCATTAACTGCTTCCTCTTGGATTATGGGGGGTTTATCCTGCTCGCCGTCCCTGTCTTCCAGCTCAGGGGGCTGAGTACCCTGAGGATAACTGCTCTGACTATTAAAGACTGAGGCAAAGAAGGCGTTAAGTACCTCAGCCTTATCCTCGTCCTTGGTGGCAACATTCCCCCCGGCATCCAATAAAGGATGGAGATTCTCCTTGGCTCTCTTTTTGTCATTAATATACTTGTAAAAGCATTTTTTGTTGTCTCTCACGACAGTGGCCAGGTTGCGTTCTAGCTGGGCTTTTGCCTTTCTAATTTCCACTCTGCACGACCTAACGAGATCCCTGTACTCTTCTTGAGTTGCCTGCCCCTTCTTCCACAAGTGATAAACTCTCCTTTTTTTCCTGAGTCCCAGCCAGAGCTCCCCGTTCAGCCAGGCCGGTCGTCTTCCCCTCCCGTTCTTCTTAAGGCACATGGGGACGGCCTGCTCCTTCGCCTTTAAGACTTCCTTCTTGAAGAACGTCCAGCCTTCCTGGACCCCTTTGCCCTTCAGGACTGTCTCCCAAGGGACCCTCTCGACCAGTGTCCTGAGCAGGCCAAAGTCCGCCCTCCAGAAGTCCATGGTAGCAGTAAGAACAGTTGTGTGTATCTTCATATTAAAAACAAGTGTTTTCTGAAAAGTGCGTGTGGGAAATGTGCTCTGAACATAGCAAATTTAGCAGATTAAGAACTCTAATTTGGCCATAACAATACAGAATTAATAGCTACTGTTTGAACTGTGACTCAGTAGTATTGCAGGAATCCTTCTACATACCCACCGATATTTGAGATTCCTAAGTGGCATATTTATGGTTTTGGTGCCAAGCTGCCCACTGAATCATGATGCATATGTCCCATATGGATAGTACAGCATCCGGGGGCACTTGCAGTGTTTGAAAGGGATGGAAGAATGACCTCTGAGCAGGGGAGCATGTGGCAGGCTGCAAACAGATAGAAGGAAGGGAAAGTGGCATGTGATAGGAAAACAGATAAAGCAGAAGAGTAGAAAGAGTTGTAGGAGCCAAAGTTTATTGCCCAAATTGGTAAGGTTCATAGGAATGGTCCTGTATGCTGCATGTCACACAGAGGCACTTAACTCCTCTTAGCAACCAACTGTTAAATAAACATCTTATTTAATTAATGATTTATCTAAGTCCCTTCTCAGACTACCATCTTATTCATGCTGAGCCACTTGGACTTCATTATATTAATAAAATCTACCTAATGTAAGCAATATCAGAATAAAGTGATAGAAAAGTCTGTTGGCTTAGTCACAAAGAGCTGTGAAATAAGACTTGATGGCTTACAAATCAGGAAGCCTGGTTCTGTTTCCAGCTTTGTCACTTCCTTTTGAGAAGCAGCTGTCCTGCTCATTTGCCCTGTGTATAAGGACACTTTCTTTTGGAAGGATCTTTAGGCTCTCTGCTTGATGCAGTGGGTGGGTCTTTTAACCAAACCTTTTGAGCTGACTTCTCCTTATAGAGTAGAGGAGACCTCTTTCCAGAAGGGCATTTTTGTTGTTGTATTTTAATTAATCATATTTGGATTTGGGGTGTAATATTTCTTGGGAAAATGTAAGTGTAGGAAAGCAACAGTTCATTCTCTAGTGAAAGTGAAATATTGATGATATTTTGTAATTCTCTTGATGTTCTTTTGTCCAGGAGATAAAGAATAAAGAAAAAATTCAGCTGGGGGCATTTTGGTCCATTTCATCAAAATTTGAAGTAGAAGTTTTGTTGTTTTCACCTGGTCTCTGTTTATAGGTTCTTTTCTGAATTGAATGTTTTCATAATGTGAGACAAAACATCTTTCTAACACGTTGGGCATACACTTACATATTTAATCCTGTGAGATATATATAAATATATAAAATTTATATTGCATATAGTGCAGGCAGTGGCAGTTTCATAGAATCTATAGGAACACTCTCCCCTGCATCCCCCCCAGCAATTGTGCTGATGTTGCTTCTTCCATCACCTGATATGAGCATAGAACTTGGAATAATTTTTCTCTTCTCATCTTCTTCATTTGAATTAAGACTTTGTCATCCTTATTATATGGATTTCACACATTTCAGAAACTTTTTTTTAGAAGGTGCTTGTGCAGCAAGAAAAATCATGAGTTTTATTTTAAAACCTAATCCCTATTTACAGTATATCAACTGGTTATGTGTTTTTTTTTAAAAAAAGGGGGGATGGTGGGGAGGGAAGCAACAAAAGAAGACCCAAACATTCCACAAGTCTGGGATTCAGCATCAGTGCAAGTTTTATAAGTGTGCAGGCAGTAACAGGGAAAGATTAAACCGCCTGCCCATGTCTCTGGTTGCTGAAGGCCTGCTTCTCTGCTAAGACTCCATTTACTTTTATTTTTTTTTCTCCTCATTTTACATGGGTTATCTGAGGACTTATTTCAGGTTTTGGTACTTTTAAAGACACTCATGTTGACTGCTGTACTGGCTTGTGTACATGAAAATACAATTATTTAAGATTTAACTAAAAATATTCTTGCATATAAAGTATTTTCCAAGCCAATCCCAATGCATCAGAAAACTGTAGTGAGGCAGTATGTGTAGAGCAAGCAGCAATCAGTGCAATCAGACAAAATTATATTCTAAATCTCTGATTGCATCAGTGTCCCAGAAGTGAAGGGCATTTTAATTCTTGAAAAAATAATCATGAAAATTAAAAGGTGTGGTGGGTTGACCTTGGCTGGATGCCAGATACTCACCAAGCTGCTCTATCACTCCCCCTCCTCAGCTGCACAGGGGAGAGAAAATATAACAAAAGGCTAATGGGTCGAGATAAGGACAGGGAGACCACTCAGCAATTACCATCAGGGGCAAAACAGGCTTGCCTTGGGGAAAAAAATAATTTATTACCAATCAAATCAGAGTATGATAATGAGAAATAAAACCAAATCTTAAAAACACCTTCCTGTCGTGGTTTAACCTGGCAGGCAGCCAAATACCACGCAGCCACTCGCTCACTCCCCCCAACACAGTGGGACGGGGAGAGAATCGGAAGGGTGAGAGTGAGAAAAACTCATGGGTTGAGATAAAGACAGTTTAATAGAACAGAAAAGGGAAAATAATAATAATAATGATAGAATATACAAAGTGAGTGATGCACAATGCAATTGCTCACCACCCGCGCTGACCGATAACCAAGTAGCGATCGCTACTTCCTGGATCACGCCTACCATTCATATACTGAGCATGACATCACATGGTATGGAATACCCCATTAGCCAGCTGGGCTGGCTGTCCTGATTATGTTCCCTCCCATCTTGTGTACCTAGCTCAGTCAGTACGCATGGGAGCTGTCCTTGGACTAGGAGGGAACTTAGCAACAACTGAAAACATCAGTGTGTTATCAATATTCTCCTCATACTAAATCCAAAACACAGCACTAGGAAGAAATTTAACCCTATCACAGCTGAAACATGGACAGTATTAATCCTTTATTCTATACCATATACATCATGCCTAGGTCTCACATTTTTTTTCAATACATTCCAATCAATCACCACCACCTTTCTTGTCTCTTGATATATATATACACACACACACAGAGATATCATTCCCTTAGTCTATGGGCCATCCCTCTAAAATGTCCACTGAGTTCATTTAGTCCACGACTTTGGACTCCATCTGTCATAACAGTCTTTCAGGGCAGGAGAGATGGTGTGTGGTGCTGGACTGTTGCATCCTGAAGCCAGTTCTGATTTCCAGTATTGCTGCGCTCATCCGGTTCTATCATCATTCCACTTTGCTCGGTTTCATCGGAGTTAGCTCATTCTTCATTAATCTGGGTGATTTTACTGCTATAGCAACCATAGAAATAATGATGATATACAATATCATATAGCAATTAACATCATACAGTTCGGTTCATTGGCTATTTTCACCCAAAATCAAATCCCCTTGAGGTACACACCGGACTTCCCCATCCTTTCGCATCACCCACCAAGTGCACCCAGGTCCTTGAGCAAAAGCGATCCCACGGATGGGTTTTCCCTTGCCAGAGGCAGGAGTAACCCAGACTGTCTTCCCCAGCATATTTCTTATGTGCACGACAGGGACTTTATCTCCATCTATAGTACGTAAGAGTCTTGATTGGGCAGGGCCAGCTCGATTAACAGATCCCCTAGTGTTGACTAACCAGGTGTAGTTTCTTATACAGTGGGGCCTCTTCAGCACGCGTCACCTCCTCCTCTGGGGATATTCCAAAATCTTTGCCTTCTGGCCAATTCGTGATCACTTCCAAGATTCCTGGGCGACTGGGGTTTCCTATTTGGGCCCATTGTGTGATCAGTGCGACCCACTTACTCCACGTAGCATCGGTTGCATGATGTGTAGAGGGGACCCTCCCTTTGAACATCCAGCCCAGCACCGGCAGTCGGGGTACCAGGAGGAGCTGTGCTTCAGTACCAACCACTTCCAAAGCAGCTCGAATCCCTTCATATGCTGCCAATATCTCCTTCTCAGTTGGAGTGTAGCGGGCCTCGGATCCTCTGTATCCCCGACTCCAAAACCCTAAGGGTCGACCTCGAGTCTCCCCTGGTGCTTTCTGCCAGAGGCTCCAGGTAGGGCCATTCTCCCCGGCTGCGGTGTAGAGCACATTCTTTACATCTTGTCCTGCCCGGACTGGCCCAAGGGCTACTGCCTGAACTCTCTCCCGTTTAATTTGTTCAAAGGCTTGTTGTTGCTCAGGGCCCCATTTGAAATTGTTCTTCTTCTGGGTCACTTGATAGAGGGGCCTTACGATCTGACTGTAATCTGGAATATGCATTCTCCAAAAGCCCACAATGCCTAAGAAAGCTTGTGTTTCCCTTTTGCTAGTTGGTGGGGACATGGCTGTTATTTTGTTCCTAAAAACTGGATCTCCTGTGCAGGTCCCTTGATCTTCCTTTGTTTTATGGCAAAACCGGCCTTCAGAAGGATTTGAATTATTTTCTTCCCTTTCTCAAAAACTTCTTCTGCTGTGCTGCCCCATTTTTGTTTTCAGTTAGCCTTCAAGTCCCAACTCCAATGGTAACTGAGGACTAAACTCAGAGGACATCAGTGTTTAAAAGACAAAACAAGGATTTGGACTATGCTCTCCCCTTTCTCAAAAACTTCTTCTGCTGTGTTGCCCCATACAATGATGTCATCAATGTACTGCAGGTGTTCGGGAGCCTCACCCTGTTCCAGTGCGGTGTGGATCAGTCCATGGCAAATGGTAGGGCAGGTAGGGCAGTCGGTTCCAGGTGTACTGGACGCCCCTCCAAGTGAAAGCAAACTGTGGCCTGCACTCTGCCGCCAAAGGGATTGAGAAGAACGCATTAGCGATATCAATTGTGGCGTACCACTTGGCTGCCTTTGACTCCAGTTCGTATTGGAGTTCTAGCATGTCTGGCACGGCAGCACTCAGTGGCGGCGTGACTTTGTTCAGACCTCGATAGCCTACTGTTAGTCTCCACTCTCCATTAGACTTTCGCACTGGCCATATGGGACTGTGAAAGGGTGAGCGAGTCTTGCTGATCACTCCTTGGCTCTCCAGGCGACGAATCACCTTATGGATGGGAAGCAGGGAATCTCGCTTGGTGCGATATTGTCGCCGGTGTACTGTTGTGGTAGCGATTGGTACCTGCTGTTCTTCAACCCTCAGCAACCCCACAATAGAAGGGTCCTCTGAGAGACCGGGCAAGGTGGACAGCTGTTTAATTTCCTCCGTCTCCAGGGCAGCTATACCAAAAGCCCACCGGTACCCTTTTGGGTCCTTGAAATACCCTCTCCTGAGGTAGTCTATGCCAAGGATGCACGGAGTCTCTGGGCCAGTCACAATGGGGTGCTTCTGCCACTCATTCCCGGTTAGGCTCACTTCGGCCTCCAACACAGTTAACTCTTGGGATCCCCCTGTCACTCCAGAAATACAAATGGGTTCTGCCCCTTTATAGCTTGATGGCATCAGGGTACACTGTGCACCGGTGTCTACGAGAGCCTTCTACTCCTGTGGGTCTGATGTGCCAGGCCATCGAATCCACACAGTCCAGTAAACCCGGTTGTCCCTTTCCTACACCTGGCTGGAGGCAGGGCCCCTCTAGTTCTGGTCATAGTATCCGTTTCTCAATTCTTGCAAACGCGAGTCAAGAATTCCTGCATTACAATCCAAAGTAAGATCAGCCCTTCTACTCTGTCTGGGGAACTGTTCACTGGAAACTGGACCGTCGTGAGACAGGTTTTTCCTGAAAACTGGAGCAGCATTTTTCCTGGGAGAACCCCCTTGTGTCATTGTTTTTCCTTGCAACTCCCGTACCCGTGCCTCTAGGGTCAAGGTAGGTTTTCCATGCTATTGCCTCATGTCCTCTCCGTGGTCACGCAGGTAAAACCACAGCGTGCCCCGTGGTGTGTACTTTCTATATCCTCTCTCTTGAACAGAAGAATGCTGACTCCTAATGGCTGAGATACTGGTCCGTACAGGTGGAGAATAGGACCTATCCTCTTTGAGTTGCTGGACCTCCCGGGACAGTTTCTCCACAGCCCAGACAAGGGAGGAGGAGACAGTTTCTTCGTATTCCCGGAGATTGCTAACCATGTCATCCACCGTTGGTACTTCTTCCTCTTTCCAGGACAGTACTGCCAACGAACTGGCATACGATACTGGTGCGCTCCGTACTAATTTCCGCCACATGGGTCGCATGCACTGGACTTCATCTGGATCTTCGGGCGTTTAGTCATTGTCCAGGTCACTATAAACCACCTCCAGCACGCCTAGTTCTCTCAGGTACTGGATACCTCTCTCCATAGTGGTCCATTTGCCTGGGCAATATATAACATCTTCCTTGAAGGGATACCTTTCCTTCACGCCTGACAGCAGTCACCTCCAGAGGCTGAGGGCCTGTGTCCCTCTTCCAATTGCTTTGTCAACGCCCGCTTCCCTAGCAAGGGATCCCAGCTGTCTGGTTCCTTCCCCTCTAATTCCAGGCTACTGGCCCCATTATCCCAGCATCGGAGCAGCCAGGTAACAATATGCTCGCCTGGACGACGGCTGAAATCTTTCCGCATATCTCGCAGCTCACTCAGGGATAGGGATCGGGTGGTTTCCGTCTCGTTTATGAGTTCTTCCTCTTCCTCCTCCCCTCCTCGTGATGGCCCTGCTCTTCCATCATCCCTTTCTAAACGACCTGATCTCTGCTTCCAAGATTTCCTCTTCTGTACAGGGGCAACGGATACCAGCAAGGGTTGGTCCTCTGATTCAGCTGTAGTGCCTGTTGCTGGGGTTTGAGTGGCTGCAGTGCCTGTCGCAGTGGTTGGAGAAGCTACGGTGACTGTTGCCGGGGTTTGAGTAGCCACAGGGGTTGTCGTGGGGGTTGAAGTAGCTACAGTGCCTGTTGTGGGGTTTTGAGTAGCCACCGTGTCTGTTGCCGGGTTTGATCTCCCGCTGCCCGCCGCCCCCGGGACCCGCCGCTCCGCCCGCCCCGACGAGGCAATGCCGTTTGCCCTCCCTCTTTTCTTGTTCCTGAGGATTGATCTCTGGACAGTATTCCTGAATAGTTGTTTAACCCTAAACAAGGCCTGAACCACATTCAGGAGACATAGCAATATGAACATGCTTGTTTGAACATCCCAAGGATATTCAAAATTCTCAGGGAATATTGTGGACGTCTTCGTGAAGAGGATAGAAGAAAAAGGAGTTTCTGACGATATGGAAGGGAATATGAACAAGTGGGAGAAAGTGTCCCATCCTGTCTCCCCCTTACATCCATTCTCCGAGGAGAAAAAAGTGTAATTACGAATAATTTCTACGAGGTGTTTCCCAAGGTACAGAGATGACGGCAATGCCGAGTACAGATACCAGATTAGACTTACGACCAATGATTTTATCACCTCATAGAACAGCAGCAAAATTGTAATCTTGGCCCTGTTCCGAATAATAATAAACAGCACAAAAGGGAACATATACTGCAAGCAAGGTATTACATGACCCAACATTGAGAGCCAGCCCCACAACTTTGACAGCCAATACATCAACATTGTGACCAATCAATATAACGAATGCTTATAACAATTTTGCCTTAACACACTTTGGTCAGATCTATCGTTATCTGAACCCTTCGTGCCCCACGTTGGGCACCAAAAAGGACTGTCGTCGTTTAACCTGGCAGGCAGCCAGATACCACACAGCCGCTCGGTCACTCCCCCCGCCCCCCAGTGGGACGGGGAGAGAATTGGAAGGGTAAGAGTGAGAAAAACTCGTGGGTTGAGATAAAGACAGTTTAATAGAACAGAAAAGGGAAAATAATAATGATAATAAATAATGATAGAATATACAAAATGAGTGATGCACAATGCAATTGCTCACCACCCGCGCTGACCGATAACCAAGTAGCGATCGGTACTTCCTGGATCACGCCTACCATTCGTATACTGAGCATGACGTCACATGGTATGGAATACCCCATTAGCCAGCTGGGCTGGCTGTCCTGATTATGTTCCCTCCCATCTTGTGTACCTAGCTCAGTCAGTAGGCACGGGAGCTGTCCTTGGACTAGGAGGGCACTTAGCAACAACTGAAAACATCAGTGTGTTATCAACATTCTCCTCATACTAAATCCAAAACACAGCACTAGGAAGAAATTTAACCCTATCCCAGCCGAAACCGGGACATTATCTGAAATAGAAAAACTGGAATGTCAAAGTCACTCAGTATTTTTTCAGAACATGCTGTGAATTAACAAGTCTTCGGAAAGACTGTTGAATATAACCTGTTATCCATTCCAATACTGTTTAGCAGAAAAGTGTATAGCAACCAATCTATTTTTTTTAGACCACAATATTTTCATTTTTTCAGAATCATAAAAGTATGTCCCTCCTTTAAAAAAAGAAAAAGTATACAAATTTAGGGCTCGTGAAGTTTGAACTGACTGAAGTTGACATAAGGCGTGAGCAAGGGTATGTGTCATGAGGCACCAGTGATAATAGATGAAATATGGGTTCTGACTGATGACCTAAGATCATTCAGATTCCATGATGGTGGCTCAGTAAAAACTCACTTAACTTAGGAAGTTCAGATTTGTTTGGGGTTTTTTGTTTGTTTGTTTATATTTTAATTCAGTAAATAGTATTACAGAATGCTGAAGACTAAAGCAAGAAAAATCTGCAGGGCACACTTTCTTTCTTTCTTAGTGGTCAATACAACAGCTATACTTTGTATTTAAACATGATGCATTTTCCTCTCTGTCTTCTCTCTGACTCTTAAAGCTCCTTTGTGCATTAATAACCTATTTATCACTATAGTACTATGAAATAGGTAAACTGAATACCTGCCAGGTGGAGTGTCTGAAACATAGAAAAGCTTGAGTGAGTTGTCCATGTATAGTGGCACAGAATATTAAATCCAAGATCTCTTTTAACCATGCCAGCTTTCCTCTTCCCTTCCAACCCTCTCTCTTACTGAGAAGAGTGACTGAATCCTTAGTACAGAGTTCATTTGTTCCTAAAGCAGTGAAATCTGCTGTGTATTACCATGACATATCTTCCCTCTAATAAAGAAAACTCAATTGCAACACAATGCCTGACTGCAGAACAAAGATGCCTCCCACTATTATATTATTTACATATACACTCAGAGACGTGTAATGGGTATTTCATTGGTTTATATGAGAGTTTGACAGTGTTAATAAAAATTAATTAACGTAAGGCTAAGGACTGAATTTTAAGAAAGATGCAGTTAAAAATATTTATTTCTGTGAAAATATAGATAACTGTTTCTAATAGGTATCTTGTATTCCTCTGCATTTTGTAAGTTACTAACCATACAGAATAAACTTATAAATTAGATCTATGTCATTAAGAAACAACAGCAGAGATAATATCCTGTGTTATTTAGCATATAAAAAAGCATGCTATATTAATCCAACCTATATCCTAACCCAAAACATAGACCAGATAAGACAACTCTTGATTTTAAATGAATTTTTAAGAATTAATCATGACGTCTTTTTTTAGTGAAAAATATATCATCACATTAATTTGCATTTTTCTTAAGCAGGGACAGGGATTATAACTGCTGCATATTTTTATGTGGATTCACTACCATGAGTAATTTGGATTTGAAATTTTACTAGAGCATTGGATGAAAAAAATGGACTCTGAACTTAAAAGACAGAGCTAAGTGTTCTTTTTTAATACTGTTAACAGGTGCAGCAGACTCGATCAGTATCAGTCTTTTTACTTTATTCACCTTAAGGTAAATATGGATCTGTTACTTGAATGGTTTAACTCATGATATATTTTTCTTTCTTTCAGTAGGCCTTTCTATTCTGTGTTATATATTTTTGGATTTGGTTGATTTTGTAAACACAGTCCCTATGAACTAATCTGTCTCATTTAATGTTCTTCCTTCAGAGCTTCCCAGGCTATAATTTCACAAAGCAACATTTTCAAAATTCTCAAAAGTAAAAATTTCAAAATTGCAGTTCCCAGAAATTTCTAGCATAGATTGCCTAGCATGTTGTCGTGGTTTAACCTGGCAGGCAGCCAAATACCACGCAGCCGCTCACTCACTCCCCCCGCCCCCCAGTGGGACGGGGAGAGAATCGGAAGGGTAAGAGTGAGAAAAACTCGTGGGTTGAGATAAAGACAGTTTAATAGAACAGAAAAGGGAAAATAATGATAATAAATAATGATAGAATATACAAAATGAGTGATGCACAATGCAATTGCTCACCACCCGAGCTGACCGATAACCAAGTAGCGATCGGTACTTCCTGGATCACGCCTACCATTCATATACTGAGCATGATGTCACATGGTATGGAATACCCCATTAGCCAGCTGGGCTGGCTGTCCTGATTATGTTCCCTCCCATCTTGTGTACCTAGCTCAGTCAGTAGGCATGGGAGCTGTCCTTGGACTAGGAGGGCACTTAGCAACAACTGAAAACATCAGTGTGTTATCAACATTCTCCTCATACTAAATCCAAAACACAGCACTAGGAAGAAATTTAACCCTATCCCAGCCGAAACCAGGACAGTATCCACCCCTTATTCCATACCATTTACGTTATGCTTAGGTCTCACATTTTTCGATACATTTCAATTAATCACCACTATCTTTTTTATATATATACATATATAATACATATACATACATATATACATATAATACATATACATAGATATATATACATAAATATATACAAATGTCCATTGAGTTCATTTAGTCCACAACTTTGGGCTCCATCTGTCATAACAGTCTTTCAGGGCCAGAAAGATGGTGTGTGGTGTTGGGCTGTTGCATCCTGAAGCCAGTTCTCATTTCGGTACTGCTGCGCTCGTCCAATTCTATCATCATAGCACTCCGGTTTCATCGGAGTTAGTTCATTCTTCATTAATCTGGGTGATTTTCACTGCTACACCATTGATAGCAACCATAGAAATAATGATATACAATATCATATAACAATTGACATTATAAAATTCAGTTCACTGGCTATTTTCACCCAAAATCAAATCCCCTTGAGGTAAACACCAGACTTGCCCATCCTTTCGCATCACCCACCAAGTGCACCCAGGTCCTTGAGCAAAAGCGATCCCACGGATGGGTTTTCCCTTGCCAGAGGCAGGAGTAACCCAGACTGTCTTCCCCAGCATATTTCTTATGTGCACGACAGGGACTTTATCTCCATCTACAGTACGTAAGAGTCTTGATTGGGCAGGGCCAGCTCGATTAAGAGACCCCCTAGTGTTGACTAACGAGGTGGCTTTTGCTAAATGTGTATCCCAATGCTTGAATGTCCCACCACCCATTGCCCTCAGTGTTGTCTTTAGCAGTCTATTGTATCATTCGATTTTCCCGGAGGCTGGTGCATGGTAGGGGATGTGATATACCCACTCAATGCCATGCTCTTTGGCCCAGGTGTCCATGAGGGTGTTTCGGAAATGACTCCCGTTGTCTGACTCAATTCTTTCTGGGGTGCCATGTCGCCATAGGACTTGCTTTTCAAGGCCCAGGATGGTGTTCCAGGCAGTGGCATGGGGCACAGGGTATGTTTCTAGCCAGCCGGTGGTTGCTTCCACCATGGTGAGCACATAGTGCTTACCGTGGTGGGTTTGTGGGAGTGTGATATAATCAATCTGCCAGGCCTCCCCATATTTATCTTTCAACCATCGTCCTCCAAACCATAGAGGCTTTACTCGCTTGGCTTGTTTGATTGCAGCGCATGTTTCACATTCATGGATAACCTGTGCAATAGCGTCCATGGTCAAGTCCACCCCTCGATCACGAGCCCATCTGTATGTTGCATCTCTTCCTTGATGGCCCGAGGCGTCATGGGCCCACCAAGCTATAAATAATTCACCCTTATGTTGCCAGTCCAAATCCACCTGAGCCACTTCAATCTTAGCAGCCTGGTCCACCTGCTGGTTGTTTTGATGTTCTTCAGTGGCCCGACTCTTGGGTACATGAGCATCTACGTGACGTACGTTTACAACCAGGTTCTCTACCCGGGCAGCAATATCTTGCCACAGTGCGGCAGCCCAGATGGGTTTACCTCTGCGCTGCCAGTTGTTCTGCTTCCACTGCTGCAACCACCCCCACAGGGCATTTGCCACCATCCATGAGTCAGTATAAAGATAAAGTACTGGCCATTTTTCTCGTTCAGCAATGTCCAAGGCCAGCTGGATGGCTTTCACCTCTGCTAACTGGCTCGACTCACCTTCTCCTTCAGCAGTTTCTGCAACTTGTCGTATAGGACTCCATACAGCAGCTTTCCACCTCCGATGCTTTCCCACAAGGCGACAGGACCCATCAGTGAACAGGGCATATTCCTTCTCATTTTCTGGTAGTTTGTTATACAGTGGGGCCTCTTCAGCATGCGTCACCTCCTCCTCTGGGGATATTCCAAAATCTTTGCCTTCTGGCCAGTTCGTGATCACTTCCAAGATTCCTGGGCGACTGGGGTTTCCTATTCGGGCCCGTTGTGTGATCAGTGCGACCCACTTACTCCACGTAGCATCGGTTGCATGATGTGTAGAGGGGACCCTCCCTTTGAACATCCAGCCCAGCACCGGCAGTCGGGGAGCCAGGAGGAGCTGTGCTTCAGTACCAACCACTTCCGAAGCAGCTCGAATCCCTTCATATGCTGCCAATATCTCCTTCTCAGTTGGAGTGTAGCGGGCCTCGGATCCTCTGTATCCCCGACTCCAAAACCCTAAGGGTCGACCTCGAGTCTCCCCTGGTGCTTTCTGCCAGATGCTTCAGGTAGGACGTTCTCCCCGGCTGCAGTGTAGAGCACATTCTTTACATCTTGTCCTGCCCAGACTGGCCCAAGGGCTACTGCATGAACTATCTCCCGTTTAATTTATTCAAAGGCTTGTTGTTACTCAGGGCCCCATCTGAAATTGTTCTTCTTCTGGGTCACTTGATAGAGGGGCCTTACAATCAGGCTGTAATCTGGAATATGCATTCTCCAAAAAACCCACAACGCCTAAGAAAGCTTGTGTTTCCCTTTTGCTAGTCGGTGGGGACATGGCTGTTATTTTGTTGATCACATCCATTGGGATCTGACGACGTCCATCTTGCCATTTTATTCCTAAAAACTGGATCTCCTGTGCAGGTCCCTTGATCTTCCTTTGTTTTATGGCAAAACCGGCCTCCAGAAGGATTTGGACTATTCTCTCCCTTTTCTCAAAAACTTCTTCTGCTGTGTTGCCCCATACAATGATGTCATCAATGTATTGCAGGTGTTCGGGAGCCTCACCCTGTTCCAGTGTGGTGTGGATCAGTCCATGGCAAATGGCAGGGCTGTGTTTCCACCCCTGGGGCAGTCAGTTCCAGGTGTACTGGACGCCCCTCCAAGTGAAAGCAAACTGTGGGCTGTACTCTGCTGCCAAAGGGATTGAGAAGAATGCATTAGCGATGTCAATTGTGGCGTACCACTTGGCTGCCTTTGACTCCAGTTTGTATTGAAGTTCCAGCATGTCCGGCACGACAGCACTCAGTGGCAGCGTGGCTTCGTTCAGGCCAGAATAGTCTACTGTTAGTCTCCACTCTCCATTGGACTTTCGCACTGGCCATATGGGACTGTTAAAGGGTGAGCGAGTCTTGCTGATCACTCCTTGGCTCTCCAGTCGACGAATCAGCTTATGGATGGGAAGCAGGGAGTCTCGGTTGGTGCGATATTGCCACCAGTGCACTGTTGTGGTAGCGATTGGTACCTGCTGTTCTTCAACCCTCAGTAACCCCACAACAGAAGGGTCCTCTGAGAGACCAGGCAAGGTAGGCAGCTGTTTAATTTCTTAAAAAACTGGCTGCCTGCCAGGTTAAACCATGACAGATAAGAATTACAAATCAGCTGGATTATAGCTAGGAGATTAAGGAGGAAAATATTTTTGGGAAAATAACATCACTCTTCTGCTGAGATAGCAAATATGATTCAAACCACAGAGGAAATACTCTGTTTAATAAATCATCGGAATCTATCATCGGAATTTCTGTATTCCGTTTTGGCTCTCCTGTGTTTCCCTGAGACCTATGAGGTATATTCTTTGCCTTACTAACGAACCCTCTAGTAGAGATTCTTTCATCCTATGTCTATGTTAACTTTAGGTTTCTTTTTTATAGAGCATATAAAGGGATATGACTTAGACCAATTAAAAACCACTACATTTTAGCAGTGCAGTATTAATTAGAAGAAAATATTTGGTGTCCGCCATTCATTTTTTTATGAGTAACTGACTTATTTCTGCAGCATGAGAAGTGAGCAGATATTTTTCTAAAGAATTAGTTTAAAACTGTATACAAGAATATTATCTGCAAGTCTTCTGGAACCTAGTTAATTGATCAAACTGACTGTAGATTACACTCATGATATTGCTGCAACACCTGACCAGTGGTTGTACTCACCACAATTTTCAGCTTTTTAAAGTCCTACGGTACAGGAACAATGAGAATACCTAGATCTTATGAAACACTTTTCATCTCTATACTTCTATAACTTCAGAATTTTAGTGTTCCAGCTCCTAAGTGGTACAGGAAACAATAGGGTCATAAATAACAAGTGCTTAATTCTCACAATCAATCAACTGTATTTAATAGCTGATGCTTGAATGCAAGTAACAGACTTTTCTAGCTGGGAGGAATCACATGAGAGCCGTGGCAGTTTTTCCTTGCTTTCCCTAATGAACTCTTTAGGAACTTCGCCATTTTCCATATTATGGACTAAATTATTGCTTTGCCTATGCTACTGCCTGATTATCATGGCTTTTAATCTACTGTGCACCCATCATGTACATCCATCTGTACTACTGCTTGAATTTCAGGGAGGACTAGCATGGCGCTCTGGAGCAAAGTTATTCACATTAAATATAAATATCGGATTAAATATATACAGAAAAATAAGTCATACTCTTGCAATGTTTTAGGGCCTGATCCATCTTATATGTAACATTAGCAGGAGAGATGCACACAGTTATCATTCGATCCAACAGTAGAAGCCAATACTATCTGAACATTTTCTGTCCACCCATTTTACAATAACATCATGGCATGTGCAATTCTTTCCACATAGCTGAGTTTATCGCCAAGGCACATGCTTGCCCTTTAAAGTCAGTGGAAACTTTGCCCTTATTTCTACGTAGCCAGAATTTCTCTGCGGAGTTCCTGTTGCCAGCTGTCCCAAGGAAGCAGGAGCTTCCTTTCCCTTAACCTTTTGTGTATGATAGTCTAATGCTGCTTTTGAATGAGTAGTTCATGTGGGGCATTCATTTCCCATAAGGAAGCCAATATATGGGACTTAAGATGAAACAGCATCATTCTTTGAAGTAAATTTAATAATGGGATATGATGTTCTGTTTATAAAGCATCCTTGTTTTATTACAGTAATAAAAAGAAGCTCTCAGAAGAATAATTCTGCAACACTTTGTGGAACATGAAAATTGTGTGCTATATTTTTTCCTCCATTTAAAAAGCGTCTCCATCAGGCTCTAACTCAGCTATCAGCCTTTCAGCTAGCTGCAGTTAGCATCCTTAGCAGCTGACAGCCTAGCAAATCCCTACCAGCTGAGGACTGGCCTATACACCTGACTTTGTCTCCCTGCTAATGTATAAGGGAATCTCAGTTGTTTCCCATTGCTATTCAGCCAGTTTCTGGATTACATTATCTTCATCTTTTATTTTATTGCCCCTGTCTTTGGCTCCTGTCTATTCTAGCCCTGATCTGTATATCAGCTCCTGTACTATATTCTCCCAACCCGCTTAGTTCTTAACTTCATCCTTGTTCCTGATCTTGTTTACTGTCACGCTGATCCTGATACCTCTTTCTGACTGGCTTTCTTAGCCTTTCTTTTGTCATGCCCACTTCTAGCTGCAGACCCTGCATTTCTCTGTGGTTGGCGTTCTTCACCTTTTACTTGCCTTCAAACCGTATCTGGCCTTGCAGCATGTGTACACCTCTGCTTGTGCACCTTAGCCAGACCTCTCAATGCACTTCTGCTTGACCTTTTAGCTTTTCTTTCTGATGTGGCCACACTTTTACTCCTGCTTCTTCTAAAGCTCCTATATCCAAGTTGGAGCACACTGACACTCAAAGTTTCCCATCCCCAAGTGCTAGCTTAATTTGTGTTGTCAGTTAGCCTTCAAGTCCCAACTCCAATGGTAACTGAGGACTAAACTCAGAGGACATCAGTGTTTAAAAGACAAAACAAGGAGGAAGTTGAGCAAATTTGTGTGGAGAAGGACTGTTTATATGCATATATCTATGAATTGTCCAGATATTCGCCAGATCTTCTTCAGGCCTTTTCTGTTTTCATAGCAGCAAGCCCATAAGTGTTCTCAATATTTCTTCTAAAACTTTATTTTTCAGGTCCAGCAGGGCATGTACAAGAGAGCCTTTTAATGTGGATGAGCTCTCAGGCATTGTCTGTCCACTTCAGAGTTTATTTTAGACCAACATTAAGTACAAAGTCTAATTCTGCTGAAGTGGGGAAATGCTCCAGGCTGAGAGATGATAAAATTATCGGACCTGACACAGCAGAGCCCTGCTCAGGGGTGAAGCTCAAGGGAAAGCACTGCAGGGGAGCATAATAAAACTTGTGCTGATTAACATATCATACATATGCAATGTCTTGTTTTGCTCATTAGCAAACTCACTGATGTAATGCAGGTGCTGTTGTCTGAATTCTGAGATCTGCAGCTGGCTGCCATGTTGGCACCCGTACAAAGGTGGGTGCAGATGGTGGGGGGGGAAGCGAACTATCCTGGGTTACCGTGACAACGAAATAAAACATGCTTGGGACTCTACATACTCAGATGGGAAGAAGCAAACTATCCCAGGTTACCGTAACAAAGTCTTCTCACGCCCTACACCATATACTTGTGGAAGCATAAATGTCATTAGCATGTAACTCGGAAGTTCCTAAAATATAGCTGAAAAAGACAAAATTTCTAGCAGAATCCAGTTACTGTGATAACTGCATGTATATTCCGCAAGTCTTGATAAAATAGACTTTACATAAACATCGAGCTATAATACACAAGAAGACTACCTTTGCAGTCTTAAGATCACTGAGGAAAGCAATGAAAATGCACTAATTTTTTACTGTCCTTGGGACATGGACAGATGCAGAGAAGTGTAATGTAAATTGCTTACGACCTTTAGGGGTTTTCTCTAAAAAAAAAAAAAAAAAGCTGCAAGTGTGTATTATTGTCTTAATGTTCCTTAGATATAGGTTTCATTCATATATGGAAATACAGAACTTTGGTATTTCAGTGGAGTAGCCTTAATATTTAAGCTGAGAATTATGTTGATGTGTTTTTCAGGAAATTGGAACAGCTTTTAGATTTTTACAGAAGAGCTTTTGTGGAGGTGCTGAATTGGAATAAATCGCCCATGTTTAATGGAGACTGTCTAAAACATTTTCCCTCCCTTAGTAGGAAGCTACGGGTAGATATATTGCAGCATGAAGAAATCAATCCTTTACCCTGCTCACCCTGAAAAATTATTGGAACAAATCCAGACATACCTCTGTCTTAAAAAATGATCGTTTTAACCTAAACTGCCTCATATTAAGAAAATTCTACAACAAAGATTGTACCATTTCTGGGTGCGTTCAGAATACAGAGAAATTAATCTCTTCCTGTAAAGGTGCTTTCTTTTTTTCTTGTCAGATGCATTTATCAAGATACATAATGTGGGGATATTGGTACAAATGTCTTTTTAATTTCTCTGACATCTGGCCTACCATAGCTAGTCTAAAGGACATGGAAAGCTGTTTCTTTAAATGTCTGGTGTCAAGATGATTTCTATAGTGATTTATACAACAGACAGTAAATAAAGGATGCTCTTGTCAAATTAAAATAGGTATTTGAACCTTAGCAATGCAATTGCTGTCATGTAGCTCCCCCTTTAAAAAATTTCATTAGGAAGGTAAACCAATTAAAATAATAGTGTGCCCTTATACTAGAATTCGCATTCATTTGATATGTTCTTTGAGGAACTAAAAAGACAAACTCCTAAAATGGAAAAAAAAAATACAAAGGAGTTGGTGTTGCTTCAATTTGGCATAATTAAAATTATTCTGACGGTGCTGTAAGTCTAATTCTACAGCCCTTAGAAACTGGCCCATATATTTCAGCAGACTTGAAGAGAGTCTTGCTAGAAATCAGCATAAATATAAAACCTTGCAATATCTCATGAGAAGAAGCGAATAAAAGATGTACAGAGGGAAAAACTTTAAATAAGATAGATCAGCCTAGCTGTGCTATGTTTACAAACATAAACAACTAATACCACACTCCCCGCCCCCCCCCGAATGGTTAGGGCCTCCACAAAGAAAAAAAAGTGGACTCTCAACTTAAGACAGAGGTAAGTGTTCTTTTTTAATACTGCCAATCGTAGCAGACTTGGTCAGTCCTTCTAAGGCAAATGTTGGTTGTATGGTTTAACTCATGACATTTTCACTTTTTGACTAAATGGGAAATAAATCTCTTAAGTAAATGTTAGGAGAACTACACAGACAAGAAATAAAATACTCAATGTGAATGGTGAAAACCTTCACACTTAGAATACAGAAAATCAGGCTGGAGGGTCATGAACAAAACCAAGAAACAAGCTAATGTTAGGTGCTTACTTCAGTTAGGAAACATTTACTCATTCTGCGGGTTTGAAGTGCAATTATTTCCTATAAAATTTTGGAAGAAGTAAATACATGATAAATGAAATAGACCACTATATTTGCTTTTTGTACAGTTCTCTTCCTAAATACACAATGTGGAAAAGTACCTATTTGTAATAATTTAGAAAGGAAGCTGTCAATCAAATGAGTCATAATAGTTGTCTCAGGATAGTTTTTATATATGAAGAAAAAAGTAATCTATGAAGTAACCTGCTTTATTTTAGCTGATTTACTGGACTCTGCAAAGTAATGACTTCCAGACCTCTTTAGCTTAGGCTAAAATTGCATCACAATACTTAGTGTGTTAGTGAAGTAAATATCCACTGTAGGTCAGAAAACAATACAAGTCTAACATGAAATAATAAGAAAACAATATAAATCTAAAAGTCTACCTTCTGTACAAGTTGCTTTGGATGAACATGTGTCCCGGTTTCGGCTGGGATAGGGTTAAATTTCTTCCTAGTGCTGTGTTTTGGATTTAGTATGAGGAGAATGTTGATAACACACTGATGTTTTCAGTTGTTGCTAAGTGCCCTCCTAGTCCAAGGACAGCTCCCGTGCCTACTGACTGAGCTAGGTACACAAGATGGGAGGGAACATAATCAGGACAGCCAGCCCAGCTGGCTAATGGGGTATTCCATACCATGTGACGTCATGCTCAGTATATGAATGGTAGGCGTGATCCAGGAAGTACCGATCGCTACTTGGTTATCGGTCAGCGTGGGTGGTGAGCAATTGCATTGTGCATCACTCATTTTGTATATTCTGTCATTATTTATTATTATTATTTTCCCTTTTTTTCTGTTCTATTAAACTGTCTTTATCTCAACCCACGAGTTTTTCTCACTCTTACCCTTCCGATTCTCTCCCCGTCCCGCTGGGGGTGCGGGGAGTGAGTGAGCGGCTGCGTGGTATTTGGCTGCCTGCCAGGTTAAACCACAACAAGGGCTGATAGAATTTTCCCCCTTTACTTGATTAGCATAAATGGTTTTTGTAAAAGGTTAATTAATTTACTAATCATGATCTAGGTTTTCTGCCTTTGTAAACATACATTTTGTTATTTAAAAGAAAAACAAGCGTGGATATAATGTAACTATTAGAGCTACAGAACCAACAAGTCTTTTTTCTCTAGTTGTACTCTGCTTGATTTAAAAAATAAACTAAAGGAAAATTAAATCAGTAGTGTAAAATTAGGAACTGAGTTTCTCAGAAAACTGATAAATCTATCTGCTTGGATTCTAAAAGGATCTGTTGTATTTGGGTGATGTAGTAGAAGTGAATCTTCAAAATAATTGCACAAATTAAAGTGATATAGCATCTCTTGTGCTTTTGTGTATGTTGTGCTCTATAACTTTGTAACTGTGAACTAGAAGATAGCCTGGGCGCTTGGAGTCAGGTCCACCATATCCAACAGTCCCTTCCAGCCAACATTTTTATGGTTCTATTACTCCATGGATTTCTACAACCTGTGATCTAGTACCTATTTCTGGTAGGAGTTATTTTATAGTTTTGGCCAGTAATTCCTTGATGAATTTGATTTGATCCAATTACCTGCTGTAACGAAATTTTTCACACAAGCATAAACTTCATCAAAAGTTCATTTTTGATAATTCATCATTTTCCAGTGAAATAACATTGCATCAAAAATCAAAACTGGCATTATTATTTCTTCAGTTAATTTAGCACTAATATCATGAGTATTTTTAGTGAATTTTATTTTATCTTTTTTTTCCCATGGGGTCATATTATTTACTGTCTGTGAGTAGTCAGCAAACTGTTATTCATATGTAACAGTTAAAAATGGTCATCACTTGTAAATGATAAAGCATCAGCAGTTTCACAGTCTTTTCATAAATTTCTAAACACAAACTGTTAGTTTTAAAAATTTTGTTAACCCTCACCTCTCTTTCTTTACCTAAGTCTAAAAAAATCAGATTTCCTTAAAAGTCCAAGAGGTAATGTTTGTTCATCTAAGATTTTATCCTGGAATGTGATTACCATACTAGTCCTCATCCAGCAAAGCACCTGAAAGCCTGAATTCTTGTTGGAAGTTACTTCTCTGAGTGGGGACTTTTGGACTTTTTTTTTTTATTAAAGTGCATCTGCCTACCTATGCATTTATGAAGTTCGTCATATACTTGTTGTGAAGATCTGGTTCTAGATTCTCTTGCCAAGTTCCATAGGCACTTGTAAAACTTGAAGCCCTATTCCTTCATGTGTAGACATCTTGCTAATGCTTTGATTGTCTGATGCTTTTTGAAATATAAATATAGGAGGAAAAATTCCTAGTTAATATCCTTCTTTTGATACCTTTTCTTTGCTTCACTTATTGCTCCAATTTTTGAAGAAACTTTTGAATAGGATAGAATAGAATAGAATAGAATAGAATAGAATAGAATAGAATAGTTCAGTTGGAAGGGACCTACAATGATCATCTAGTCCAACTGCCTGACCATTTCAGGGCTGACCAAAAGTTAAAGCATGTTAGTAAGGGCATTGTCCAAATGCCTCTTAAACACTGACAGGCTTGGGGCATCGACCACCTCTCTAGGAAGCCTGTTCCAGTGCTTGACCACCCTCTCGGTAAAGAAATGCTTCCTAATGTCAAGTCTGAACCTCCCCTGATGCAGCTTTGAACCATTCCCACGCGTCCTGTCACTGGATACCAGGCAGAAGAGATCAGCACCTCCCTCTCCGCTTCCCCTCCTCAGGAAGCTGCAGAGACCAATGAGGTCGCCCCTCAGCCTCCTTTTCTCCAAACTAGACAAACCCAGAGTCCTTAGCCACTCCTCATAGGACATACCTTCCAGCCCTTTCACCAGCTTTGTTGCCCTCCTCTGGATGCATTCAAGTACCTTAACATCCTTCTTCAATTGTGGGGCCCAGAACTGCACACAGTACTCAAGGTGAGGCCGCACCAATGCTAAATACAGAGGGATAATCACCTCTCTTGACTGGCTGGTTATGCTGTGTTTGATGCACCCCAGGATGCGGTTTGCCCTCTTGGCTGCCAGGGCACACTGCTGACTCCTATTGAGCCTGCTGTCAGCCAGCACCTCCAGATCCCTTTCTGCAGGGCTGCTCTCCAGCCACTCCTCTCCCAGTTTATAACTGTGCCTGGCGTTACTTCGTCCCAGGTGCAGAATCTGGCATTTGGACTTGTTAAATTTCATGCCATTAATCAATGCCCAATACTCCAGTCTTTCCAGTCTTTTTCTCTGCAAGGCCTTTCGTCCCTCGAGAGAGTCAACAGCACCTCCCGGTTTGGTATCATCAGCCAACTTGCTAATGGTGCATTCAACTCCTGCATCCAGATCATTGATAAATATATTGAACAGAACTGGCCATAGAATTGGGCCCTGAGGAACACCGCTGGTGACTGGTCGCCAGCCAGATGTAGCCCCATTCACTACAACCCTTTGAGCTCTGCCCTTCAGCCAGTTCTTCACCCAGCACACCGTGTACCTGCTCATCTCACAGTTGGACAACTTGTCCAGAAGGATGCTGTGAGGGACAGTATCAAAAGCCTTACTAAAATCCAGAAAAACTACATCCACTGCCTTCCCTTCATCCACTAAGGGGGTGACCTTATCATAGAAGGATATCAAATTAGTTAACAAATATAAATAAATAAATATATATTTCTTTGAACTGTTGTTGAAACCACTGTTGTTCACCACTCTTTAAGGAAAAAAAAAGGATATTGGATTTTCTAGCAAGATTTCAACAAAAGTTGACACTAAATACTACTTTTGAGCCTTCCTAAATGTTTTGTAAGATCATAAGAATGACTATACTGCATCAGACCAAAGGTCCAGATAGTCCAGTACTTTCTCTGTGATGGTTGCCAGCAATAGATGCTTAAGAAAAATGGCTGAAGAACAGGTAAGTGTATTTCTACATATATACACTGTAAATACTACCTGTCTTCTAGTTTGTTCAGGCATGTGAATTTGCACACTCACACCTACCTACATGCCTATGTTTTTCTCACAAAGGTTATAGTTTGCACAGGAAAGTCTGTTGCAACCTACTTGGCAGGTGACAAGTGTGCTGAAGTTGTGTTGTCTTCAAGAGGTTGGAAAGTAAATCTCTAAATATTTAAGGTCTAAGTATGCAAATTATTTAGGCATGTAAAACCACAGTGCATCCAATAAATCCCCCTAAATATATTTAGTAGCTTTATATGTTTGTACTTTGATAAAATCAGGATCCAACTTAATGACCACTCTTTTTGAAGACTTTTGTCAGAGGTGTTTACACCTAGGGTCAAATTCTTATGTAACGAAAGCTTATATAGCTTTTTTTATATCAGTGTGATGTTATAATACTTTAAAAAATAAAAATAAACATCCTAACCCATAAAATAGCTTTGCACTGATCAAGGAAGTAACATCACTGCATTTTGTTTAGTGCTGGATCATGAACTGTCTCTGCTTACAGATTGTCAGTGGGGGTGTTCAGTGTTCAGCTTACAATGATACTGGAAAATTATCTGTTAAATAAAACTTGCTAATTATATCAGGATTTCTTTGAACAAAAACCTATGGGTTTCTGAGAGAGTAATAGAATGAGATAATGTGGTTTTAATTCTCATTCCTATATGAACATATATACCCATAATGCTGGTACTGATACCAGCTACTGTACCACATCTAATGCACAGTGACCAGGACTTCAAAATAACTGCCACATGTAAAAAGACTGAATTTCTCATTACTAAAAGAAAACAAGAAATATTAATAGGTCTGGCAATTATGCTTTCTGGTGAGACTGTGTTCTTCTCAAAAGTTTGAGTTTAAAATTACAAAGAGTTCATTAGAATTGCTAAATATAATTATACATATACTAAACACATATCTCTCAACCAGTCTGAGCTAAAAAAGAAGAGAGATTAGGGGCCAAATTATAAAGCAATTTAGCTGAAATCTAGTTTGGTTATGGCACTTTATGCCAGAACTCCCCATGAAGAGAATGCAAGCATAAGGGCACTGTACTTGAAATAATGTAAGATTCATAGATTAATCATATCTGACATATTTAACTTCTTTTTACAACTCTCTCTTTAATAATTCACACTCTTAAACTGGAACAACATAAAGGTCATAGTTGGTTGATGTGTGTTAAACTATGTATGTCAGCTGCTGAGACGTTTTCAGGGTGAATAAATATTTCCTTGTGAGAGTTACCTGTGCTCTCTTAAATCACATTCCCTCATGAAATGCCAGGACATGAGAGAAGTGTTCTAGGTATAAACTTTTGATATCACCAGCTGTAGTGCAGGGGTATTTACTGACTTACTGACAAGCAAGAGAACATAGAGGCATTTAGTTAAAATAATATATTTTCCAGAAAAAAACCCACCCTGAATCATATAGTAGATTATATTCTTGTTTCTATTTGGCATCTTTAATCTTTTTTTCCTTTTTGAATAGATTCTAGCAGTGCTTATGGCTTATCTAAGAAAAATATCTTGTTTTGATGAGACTTTTTTTCTTGGTGACTTCAATACAATTTAAAGATTCCCAAAGTTAATGGACAAATCCTATCTAGGTGTAGATAATTCTAGCAGCATATTGATGACAAAGGTATCTTTTTGTTATAGAGGATGTATCCTGTTAATTTTTCCATGAGGAAACTAAAATAATTAAAAGCCAATAAAATAGATTTTCTGGAGTCTTGTAAGAGTTGTTAATTAAAGATCAGTTTTGAAAGAACTGGAGAAGTCATTCAAAGTCTAAAAGTCTTGGAGGCAGATTCTTGGTCTTTCATGAATCACCTTTGTGTCACAAGCTGTCTGGATGCAGCAGTGAATTCCCATGCTGTAAAAAAACTTGCAGCACCTGACGCCTGACATAATCTGTCCTGTGCCACCTTTCTCCATCTTTCCCTTTAACACAGAAGCATTTTGGATAGGTTCATCTGAATGTGTTGAAGATGACAGAAGAACTGACCTGGAACATGATGTTCGTTAATGATTCTGACCAGCTGACCACGCTGTATAATACCCATCATTGCAAACCTGAATTACTAATCACTATGATCAGACCCAAGAAAAAGCTAAACCACAGTAATATATTAAGGGAGTATTTGGTGATGACAGACTGCTGGAGGGCAAAGGAGTTAAAAGTGGAAGAAAAGAGAGTTTGATGGAGACTCTCCTGCAAACACAGCTCTCGGTAGTTCTGTGTCAGGGGAAGGAAAGCACCCTGAAAGGTGTGAAGGAGCTGCGTTGCCAGTGGAGAAAAGGTGGTGGCATTGTGTGCCTTCTATATATCACTGCTGAAGTTCTCCAGAAAGCACCAGCTGCTTTTTCAGCTAAGCCTTAAAATCCTAAAATACCTGCCTAAGATATAATATACAAAGAGCTACCAGAATTTCTTCAGGTATCTTTGATGTCTGCCTGTCCTGGATTCGGCTGGGATAGAGTTAAATTTCTTCTTAGTGCTGTGTTTTGGATTTAGTATGAGAAGAATGTTGATAACACACTGATATTTTCAGCTGTTGCTAAGTACCCTGGCTAGCAGGGCTAGCCAAGGACATTCAGCTTCCATGCTCTGGAAGAGGCTGGGAGGGAGCATAGCCGGGACAGCTGGCCCAGCTGGCTAACGGGATATTCCATACCATGTGGCGTCATGCTCAGTATATGAATGGTAGGTGTGATCCAGGAAGTAGCGATCGCTACTTGGTTATCTGTCAGCACGGGTGGTGAGCAATTGCATTGTGCATCACTCATTTTGTATATTCTATCATTATCATTATTATTATTATAATAATTATTATTTTCCCTTTTCTGTTCTATTAAACTGTCTTTATCTCAACCCACGAGTTTTTCTCACTCTCACCCTTCCGATTCTCTCCCCGTCCCACTGTGAGGGGGGGAGTGAGCGAGCGGCTGCGTGGTATTTGGCTGCCTGCCAGGTTAAACCACGACAGTCCCTTTTGGCGCCCAACGTGGGGCTCGAAGGGTTGAGATAACGATAGATCTGACCAAAGTGTGTTAAGGCAAAATTGGTTATAAGCATTCATTATATTGATTGGTCACAATGTTGATTTATTGGCTCTCAAAGTTCTGGGGCTGGATCTCAATGTTGGGTCATGTAATACCTTGCTTGCAGTATATGTTCCCTTTTGTGCTGTTTATCATTATTCGGAACTGGACCAAGGTTATCATTTTACTGCTGTTTTATGATGTGAAAAAATCATTGGTCGGAAGTCTAATCTGGTATCTGTACTGCCATCATCTCTGTACTTCGGGAACCACCTCTTAGAAAATACTATTAATTACACTTTTTTCTCCTCGGGGAATGAATTTAAGGGGGAGACAGGATGGGACACTTTCCCCTACATGTTCATCTTCCCTTCCCTTCCATTTCTTCAGAAACTCCTTTTTCTTCTATCCTCTTCATGAAGACACAATATTCCCTGAGAATTTTGAATATCCTTGGGATGTTCAAACAAGCATGTTCATATTCCTATGTCTCCTGAATGTGGTTCAGGTCTTGTTTAGGGTTAAACAACTGTTCAGGAATACTGTCCAGAGATCAACCCTCAGGAACAAGAAAAGAGGGAGGGCAAGCAGCGGTGCCTCATCGGGGCGGGAGGAGCGGCGAGTCTCGGGGGCGGCTACAGACACGGTGGCTACTCAAACCCCCGCGACAGGCACTGCAGTTACTCCAACCCCCGCGACAGGCACTGTGGCTACCCAAACCCCGGCGACAGACACCGCGGGTACTCCAAGCCCTGTCACAGGCACTGCAGCCACTCAAACCCCAGCAACAGTCACTACAGATACCCTAACCCCCACAACAGGCACTGCAGCTACCTAAAACAAGCAACAGGTAATACAGCTGAACCAGAGGACCAACCGTTGCTGGTATCCGTTACCCCTGTACAGAAGAGGAAATCTTTGAAGCGGAAGTCAGGTCGTTTACAAAGGGATGATGGAAGAGCAGGGCCATCACGAGGAGGGGAGGAGGAAGGGGAAGAACTCATAAACGAGACGGAAACCACCCGATCCCTATAACTGAGTGATCTGCGAGATATGCGGAAAGATTTCAGCCGTCGTCCAGGCGAGCATATTGTCACCTGGCTGCTCCAATGCTAGGAAAATGGAGCCAGTAGCCTGGAATTAGAGGGGAAGGAAGCCAAACAGCCTGGATCCCTTTCTAGGGAAGGGGGCATTGACAAAGCAATTGGAAAAGGGACACAGGCCCTCAGCCTCTGGAGGTGACTGCTGTCAGGCGTGAAGGAAAGGTATCCCTTCAAGGAAGATGTTATATATCGCCCAGGCAAATGGCCCACTATGGAGAGAGGTATCCAATACCTGAGGGAATTAGCCATGCTGGAGGTGGTTTATAGTGACCTGAACAACAAGCAAAGATCCAGATGAAGTCCAGTGCACGCGACCCATGTGGCAGAAGTTGGTATGGAGTGCACCAGCGTCGTATGCCAGTTTGTTAGCAGTACTGTCCTGGAAAGAGGAAGAAGCACCAATGGTGAATGACGTGGTTAGCAGACTCCGGGAATATGAAGAAACTGTCTCCTCCTCCCTTGTCTGGGCTGTGGAGAAACTGTACCGGGAGGTCCAGCAACTCGAAGAGAATAGGTCCTATTCTCCACCTGTATGGACCAGTATCTCAGCCATCAGGAGTCAGCGTTCTTCTGCTCAAGAGAGAGGATATGGAAGGTACACACCACGGGGCACCCTGTGGTTTTACCTGCGTGACCACGGAGAGGACATGAGGCAGTGGGATGGAAAACCTACCTCGACCCTAGAGGCACGTGTACGTGAGTTGCAAGGAAAAACAATCACACAAGGGGGTTCTCCCAGGAAAAATGCTGCTCCAGTTTTCAGGAAAAACCTGTCTCACGACGGTCCAGTTTCCAGTGAACAGTTCCCCAGACAAAGTGGAAAGGCCTCGCATCTGCAAGAAGTGAGAAACGGATACTATGACCAGAACTAGAGGGGCCCTGCCTCCGGCCAGGTGGAGGAAAGTGACAACCGGGTTTACTGGACTGTGTGGATTCGATGGCCTGGCACATCAGACCCACAGGAGTAGAAGGCTCTCGTAGACACCGGTGCACAGTGTACCCTGATGCCATCAAGCTATAAAGGGTCAGAACCCATTTGTATTTCTGGAGTGACAGGGGGATCCCAAGAGTTAGCTGTATTGGAGGCCGAAGTGAGCCTAAGCGGGAATGAGTGGCAGAAGCACCCCATTGTGACTGGCCCAGAGGCTCCGTGCATCCTTGGCATAGACTACCTCAGGAGAGGGTATTTCAAGGACCCAAAAGGGTACCGGTGGACTTTTGGTATAGCTGCCCTGGAGACAGAGGAAATGAAACAGCTGTCCACCTTGCCTGGTCTCTCGGAGGACCCTTCTGTTGTGGGGTTGCTGAGGGTTGAAGAACAGCAGGTACCAATCACTACCACAACAGTGCACTGGTGGCAATATGGCACCAAGCGAGATTCCCTGCTTCCCATCCATAAGCTGATTCGTCGACTGGAGATCCAATGAGTGATCAGCAAGACTCACTCACCCTTTAACAGTCCCATATGGCCAGTGCGAAAGTCCAATGGAGAGTGGAGACTAACAGTAGACTACTGTGGCCTGAACAAAGTCATGCCGCCACTGAGTGCTGCCGTGCACTGGAGTCAAAGGCAGCCAAGTGGTATGCCACAATTGATATCGCTAATGCGTTCTTCTCAATCACTTTGGCGGCAGAGTGCAGGCCACAGTTTGCTTTCACTTGGAGGGGCGTCCAGTACACCTGGAACCGACTGCCCCAGGGGTGGAAACACAGCCCTGCCATTTGCCATGGACTGATCCACACCGCACTGGAACAGGGTGAGGCTCCAGAACACCTGCAATACATTGATGACATCATTGTATGGGGCAACACAGCAGCAGAAGTTTTTGAGAAAGGGGAGAGAATAGTCCAAAACCTTCTGGAGGCCGGTTTTGCCATAAAACAAAGCAAGGTCAAGGGACCTGCACAGGAGATCCAGTTTTTAGGAATAAAATGGCAAGATGGACGTCGTCAGATCCCAATGGATGTGATCAACAAAATAACAGCCATGTCTCCACCAACTAGCAAAAGGGAAACACAAGCTTTCTTAGGCGTTGTGGGCTTTTGGAGAATGCATATTCCAGATTACAGCCTGATTTTAAGCCCTCTCTATCAAGTGACCCAGAAGAAGAACGATTTCAAATGGGGCCCTGAGCAACAACAAGCCTTTGAACAAATTAAACAGGAGGTAGTTCAGGCAATAGCCCTTGGGCCAGTCCAGGCAGGACAAGATGTAAAGAATGTGCTCTACACCGCAGCTGGGGAGAACGGCCCTACCTGGAGCCTCTGGCAGAAAGCACCAGGGGAGACTCGAGGTCGACCCTTAGGGTTCTGGAGTCGGGGATACAGAGGATCCGAGGCCTACTACACTCCATCTGAGAAGGAGATATTGGCAGCATATGAAGGGATTCGAGCTGCTTTGGAAGTGGTTGGTACTGAAGCACAGCTCCTCCTGGCACCCCGACTGCCGGTGCTGGGCTGGATGTTCAAATGGAGGGTCCCCTCTACACATCATGCAACCCATGCTACGTGGAGTAAGTGGGTCGCACTGATCACACAATGGGCCCGAATAGGAAACCCCAGTCGCCCAGGAATCTTGGAAGTGATCACGGACTGGCCAGAAGGCAAAGATTTCGGAATATCCCCAGAGGAGGAGGTGACGCGTGCTGAAGAGGCCCCACTGTATAATAAACTACCAGAAAATGAGAAGCAATATGCCCTGTTCACTGATGGGTCCTGTCGCCTTGTGGGAAAGCCTGGGAGTTGGAAGGCTGCTGTATGAAGTCCTATACGCCAAGTTGCAGAAACTGCTGAAGGAGAAGGTTAGTTGAGCCAGTTAGCAGAGGTGAAAGTCATCCAGCTGGCCTTGGATATCGCTGAAGAAGAAAAATGGCCAATACTTTATCTCTATACTGACTCATGGATGGTGGCAAATGCCCTGTGGGGGTGGTTGCAGCAGTGGATGCAGAACAACTGGCAGCGCAGAGGTAAACCCATCTGGGCTGCCGCATTGTGGCAAGATATTGCTGCCCGGGTAGAGAATCTGGTTGTAAAAGTACGTCACGTAGATGCTCACGTACCCAAGAGTCAGGCCACTGAAGAACACCAAAACAACCAGCAGGTGGACCAGGCTGCTAAGATTGAAGTGGCTCAGGTGGATCTGGACTGGCAACATAAGGGTGAATTATTTATAGCTTGGTGGGCCCATGACGCCTCAGGCCACCAAGGGAGAGATGCAACATATGGATGAGCTCGTGATCGAGGGGTGGACTTGACCATGGACGCTATTGCACAGGTTATCCATGAATGTGAAACATGCGCTGCCATCAAGCAAGCCAAGCGAGTAAAACCTCTATGGTATGGAGGATGATGGCTGAAATAAAAATATGGGGAGGCCTGGCAGATTGATTATATCACACTCCCACAAACCCACCAAGGCAAGCGCTATGTGCTCACCATGGTGGAAGCAACCACCGGATGGTTAGAAACATATCCTGTGCCCCATGCCACAGCCAGGAACACCATCCTGGGCCTTGAAAAGCAAGTCCTATGGCGACATGGCACCCCAGAAAGAATTGAGTCAGACAACGGGACTCATTTCCGAAACACCCTCATAGACACCTGGGCCAAAGAGCATGGCATTGAGTGGGTATATCACATCCCCTACCATGCATCAGCCTCCGGGAAAATCAAACGATACAACGGACTGCTAAAGACTGCGCTGAGAGCAATGGGTGGTGGGACATTCAAGCATTGGGACACACATTTAGCAAAAGCCACCTGGTTAGTCAACACCAGGGGATCTTTCAATCGAGCTGGCCCTGCCCAATCAAGACTCTTACGTACTGTAGAGGGGGATAAAGTCCCTGTCGTGCACATAAGAAATATGCTGGGGAAGACAGTCTGGGTTACTCCTGCCTCTGGCAAGGGAAAACCCATCCGTGGGATCGCTTTTGCTCAAGGACCTGGGTGCACTTGGTGGGTAATGCAAAAGGATGGGGAAGTGTGATGTGTACCTCAAGGGGAGTTGATTTTGGGTGCAAATAGCCAATGAAGTGAATTGTATGATGTCAATTGTTGTATGATATTGTATATCATTATTTCTGTGGTTGCTATCAACGGTATAGCAGTAAAAATCACCCAGATTAATGAAGAATGAACTCCGATGAAACCGAGCAAACGGCAACGATGATGGAACCGGACAAGCACAGCGATAATGGAATCAGAACTGGCTTCAGGATGCAACAGTCCAACACCACACACCATCTCTCCTGCCCTGAAGGAGTGTTATGAGAGATGAGAGATGGAGCCCAAAGTCATGGACTAAATGAACTCAATGGACATTTTTGAGGGATGGCCCATGGACTAAGGGAATGATATCTCTGTGTGTGTATATATATATATATTTTTATATAAAGACAAGAAAGGTGGTGGTGATTAATTGGAATGTATTGAAACATGTGAGACCTAGGCATGACGTAGATGGTATAGAATAAGGGGTGGATACTGTCCTGGTTTCGGCTGGGATAGAGTTAAATTTCTTCCTAGTGCTGTGTTTTGGATTTAGTATGAGAAGAATGTTGATAACACACTGATGTTTTTAGTTGTTGCTAAGTACCCTGGCTAGCCGGGCTAGTCAAGGACATTCAGCTTCCATGCTCTGGAAGAAGCTGGGAGGGAGCATAGCCGAGACAGCTGGCCCAGCTGGCCAACGGGGTATTCCATACCATGTGACGTCATGCTCAGTATATGAATGGTAGGCGTTTTCCAGGAAGTAGCAATCGCTACTTGGTTATCGGTCAGCGCAGGTGGTGAGCAATTGCATTGTGCATCACTCATTTTGTATATTCTATCATTATTATTTTCCCTTTTCTGTTCTATTAAACTGTCTTTATCTCAACCCACGAGTTTTTCTCACTCTTACCCTTCCGATTCTCTCCCTGTCCCCCTGTGTGTGGGGGAGTGAGCGAGCAGCTCTGTGGTGTTTAGCTGCCTGCCAGGTTAAACCACTACACTGCCCGAGAAGACAATGTCTGCCACAGCCATAGAAGGGAGATACAGAAGTTACCTACAGATCACTGCACAAGGAATCTTCCGGACAGCATTAAACCAACATTATGTTGGCAAAGCATGAGGAATCTGTTTTAGCACAGATCACGCTGTAGTCTGGTACTTTTATTCTACAGTTTTTTTAAAGCACTAAGCTGTGCCTTATACTAGCCCTCATGGAAGTTCTGAATGGGATTGAACTTCAGCCATGCCTGAACTCTTCCAGAAATGTTGCATTTATGGTTTCTTTCTTAAAATATTTGAAATATGGCTTGTTCTGTATTGCAGAATATTTCTTTTCCTTTTTATAGGTTATTAAGATTTAAAACATTTTAATGTAAAAAGCATGAGTTGATAGTAATTCTAATGAGCGTTTAAACGTGTTTTGTAAACTTAATGTTCTGCACAGAAATGCTTTCTTTTACTCCTGGGAAGGTTTGGAAGGTTTTTAATTTTTAATAGGAACATTCCTGTAATTTGTTCCAAATGAGAGAAACTTCACTGCAGATTTAAACACAGGGATTTATCACAAGGAAAATCAGAGGTGGAGAGAGAGAGTTTCTTGCAAGAGTGCTTGGTTTATGGCTTTAAAATGTCCTTTGTACCACTAATTCACTTTTCTCTTGGAGTTGGAGAGTTGCAAAACTGTGCTCCTAAAAAAGGCCCAGAACAAGAATGTGCTAAGCTCGGTGGTGTCATGAGGAAAGACTTATGTTCATAGCTCTCAATAGCTAAGAGGTACTGTTAGCTAATCAGTGGACAAGGATTTGCATAATATTTTAACATGATGACAGTATTATGCAAATTTTTGCAGTGCAATGAGCCACTAACATAGAGCTATTATCAAAATGGCTGGTCAAACTTTTCTCTATCCTTGGAGTCCACCTCATCCTGAATAATAAGGGTAAGTTAATTAAATATGAGTAATGAATATTAATAGAGAAAGCTGTCTTCAAGATACAGAATTGGACAGAATTACAAGGGAGAGAGAAAGCTGAAAGCTTATTACTCATATTTTATGAATAACAAGTTCAAGAGAGTAGCTAATCCAAAAGATTTGTAAGTATATAGTCAAAGTACAGAAATGGGAAGAGGGAGAAAGGTACTGTGGCATTCCAATACACCTGGACGTTGCTCTCTGTTTATGTGATAATCGTTAGCTTGACTCTAAGTCTTTGGATTTATATTTTAGCTCAGTGTTTTTTCCCATCTCTGCTAAATGAAAGGCAAATGCCTTTAAAAAATGGTGGAAGATCAGACAAAGATGTAAAAACTTTAGCACAGCTGTAAAAAAAAAACAAAAACAAAAAACCTACCACATTTGTTATAGGGCAAGTACACACCTATTTTTAGGCTACCAAGTGCTCTGTGGACGGAAGAGCCAGTTTGAAACACCATCAAGTTGCAAATACCTTTAGCAGTCACCAAAGCCAAGTGTTTAGTGTCTGCTTCATCTACAGGTGAAACAGCTCTGCTTCTTATTTTCCTAATAGGCATAAGTCTCACAGCATTAGGATTGACTCTGTTGCAACCTATCCTCATCCCACTCTAAGTATGATGACCACTGTTTGTTTAGTTTCAAAGGTACCAAGTAAATTCCTGGAGGTTTAGGAGACTTTCTGTCAAGTTTGAAGATTGTCTGTAGTGTGTTTGAGTGTCAGGTTTCTAAGATTACTGTTCCTTCTAACATTATTATAGATCTAACATTCCTTTGTGTCCCTTTCACTCAAAAGCAAGTTGTTCTGATCCTTCCAAGCTTTGCCAGAATTCAGTGCCAGGTGTCAGCATTTCTAAATGATTTTGTTTTTAGTAAATGTTTTATTCTTAATACAGTAATTTCAGTCCATATTAAATGCCTTTTGTTTTTTCCTTATGCACTGGGCCACATTTTTGGTCTCTAACTACAAAGATTAAAAAAAAAAAAAAAAGAAGTTGCTGTTCTTGTGCAGTCACAGGACTCTGGGAGCAGGAGCTTTAAAAATGAAATATGACAAAACTAAGAATATCACATGGTTTTCCAGTGCTGCTTCCTGTATGGTAATAGCTGCCTGTAGAACAAAGATCCTTATCATAGCTTTGCTGGTTTTGCTTGTATATAACATATTTTTTCAGAATGGCTCTCTGTTGTCTCATTTTTTTCTGAAAAAATATGAGGAAATTTGTACGGTCTGATTTACAAGTAATTAAAAATAGAAAGTTATTCAACTGATTTTTCCCTAGCTGTAGTTACAAGCTGAGCTCCAATATTAATTTGCCTTTTAATTTTACTCAGAAAAAAATACTCGCATTATTACATGAACTGCAAATTAGAATATTTTGTAAATTCATGATTTCCACTATACATTTTTGGAGCTCTACTTAATGTTTGATTCTGCAACACTCTTCATAAAATAAAAGAAAAAAAGATATCTTGAAAGTAAAACCTGAGCCTTTCCAGAAAGAGAAATCATTCTTAAGACCTAACATGAATTTTGGTTAAAATATAAAGTGGTACTTTAATTAATCTATTTTACTTTTGAAGAGAATGCCAGGTCTCACTGATCTGACAGATGTTTTATAAAGTATGTTCAAAGATGGGGAAGAAGGACCAGAGGAATTGATCCTCACCTCCCCCAGAGCAGGACAGGTCACAATCAAATGAAGACAGGACAAGGAGAAAGCTGTAGCTTGTGGCAGGGAAAGAGAGGCCTGCACTAAAATGGCAGAGGGGCTCAAAACACGTATCCAGAACAGATGACAGCTGAGGTCAAGCTATGCTGGGCTAGAAAGGAGGCAGTGATGCCATGGCTTTGCTAAGCTTTGTGCTTTAGGAAGGCATGGTAGCTGGACTGCAGAGAATGAAAGTTTTATGCGAGTCTTAAAAATAAAGGAGGAGAGAGAAGGAAGAACAGGAAAAGAGAAAAATAGAAAATGTAAAAGGAAATGAACTTCAGGCACAGTCACCAGCTGCATGGATGGAGTGAGAGGAAGCAAATCTGGCAGTAAAGTACTTTTACAACCCTGACTTGGACTTTCTGGGAGTCAAACTATCCCTCTAGGGTAAGCTCTGCCCCACCTTCTGCCTGCCAGGACAGCCCTCCCAGGTCCATTTTACTAGCCGCGTTTGGAATAATGCCTCTCCCTGCTGCTCTGGCCCCAACTATTTCCAGCTGGCCCTGCCGTGCTCCCATATCCCTCCCATACGATGAATGAACTGTCAGCTGTGATTTTGGGGTGAGTTCTAAGGACTAGCATACAGCTCTAGCAGATGTGTACTGACAAGCTGAGTAGCTGGCTTTTAAAGCTCCAAATGTTTTTTTTAATATACATATATATATATTTCTACAAACACATGCACGCATGCACGCATGCACACATACATACACACATATGTATACAAAAGAACAGAATTCCAGGGAAACCAAAACCATGAGAAGTCTGGAAAGAGCTGCTGACAGGAGATAGGTACATAAGCAAAGACTGAGTTGGCAATATGCAGTGTTACATCTTTTGTGCATACATTAGCTAAAGAAACTGTTTTGAACTGTGTTTTCCATTCCTAGTTGTAAATGTTCATATGTCTGTGTTTCTGTGTGCCTAACACTTTCTGTTGGAAGTGCTGTTTGTTGAGAAATGGTGCTCCCAGGATAGTCAGCTCCTCCTGCTCCAGCAGCTTTCCTCCCTTTCCTTTCTTTGTGCCCTGCCCAGTTGCTTCTGCTATAGACCCACAGCTGCTCTTCCTGGGTGGCTAGCAGCAGGCTTCAGGTGGGTTTACCCCTGTCCGCCCCCCATCTCAGAGGATTCTTGTAGAGGTTGTCCCTTGCCCCTGCCTGAACAGCTCTCTTACTGTTTTTTTTTGTTTGTCATACTTTTCTTTTTATCCTTTCTTCCCTGAGATCCCAGAGATCCCTGAGGAAGGATCAGACATGTCTTTTGTGCTGCTCTGAAAAGAGCCAGTTTAGATTTTCATTCACTTACTGCCTCGAGTCCTTTTATGTATCAATAGGAGAAATTAGAAAAATATAGAGTCTCTTTGATGGAGTATATAAATAACCTTTGGGAAGCAACAGCAGGCAAGAAACATGAAACTCATAAAGGAGCTGCAGTTCTTGATTGCTGTGCCAATTTTGTTTACCTTAACAGAGAATTTTGACCTGCGAAGTGAGAATTCACCCAATTCACATTTCTAATTTTATCTTTCTGTTTGCCTGTCTTCAAATGTTGTGGGTGTGCAGCAGAGATACAGACGCTGTCCAAGAAATCCTCCTCTACTGCTGCCAGTTTTTTGGCACATAACACAAGCTGTATTGTGATATGAGTAAAACTTGTAATGTGGGGAAATGGATCTAAAATGATATTTGTATGTTTAGCATACAGGACAGAAATGCAGAGGCACAGAGTCACTTGAGTGTGCAACAAAATCAGTTTGTGTTTTGCAGACTGAATTCCTTCATGACAGGCTTATTAAAAGTTCTTGCTGCCAAATGCTGTTTGCTTTCACCTTCAAAACTGTCTGCATTAAAAATGAGTAACTCCACTTGGAAGTTATCTACGTAAAGTATTGTTCCTGTCAGTGGTGCAGTGCTAGGCAAGGGTGGGAGGGAGAGCACACACTCAGCAAATGAATTCAAGAAGGGCCTGATTTAATGTATTGCTCAAAAACATTGCTATAGTCTAAGCTAGTATGGCACATTCTGGATGAAGTCTAGCTTAGCAGGACTTGACAGTAAGGGGGATTTACTTCTGCTAAGTTAACTCAGCTAACCATACTTTGCAAGCCTAAATAGTTATCATTTTCAAGATTACTATCAGAACCTTGGTTTCTCTGTTTTGTGTTTTGAAACTTTCCAGCCCCATAAACTCTTAACTTCATGTGGAATACGTGTTCTTCTAGAATCAGCTAGCTCGCTATTTCTAAGTGTTTCTACTTGTGCAGATGGCTATTACATTATATCTCTCCATTCCTCTGTGAGCATTGTTGTCAGCAGCTGGTGCATTCCCCATACACTAAGGCCTTCAGTGGTATGGCAGTTACGTGGTAATAAAGAGAATCTGTAGGAAATTTCCCATAATGTTATTAAAGGGTGGTTTCAAGGGAGAAGCACATGACAAAAACCTGGTTCATGTGGTTACTGTAAAAATAACTAGTGTATCTTCACTTTAAGCTTTATTGTACTGTCAAATTCACAGCTTTAAGTTTAACTCAAATGAACAGCCAAGGTAATCTAGAATTATCTATCTCCAGATCCTATTTGATACATATATGAGAAAGGACAGTTGGCCAAATATGTACCAGATTGCTATCTTCACCCTGAGCCAGAAATAGATATTTTGCACTCAATCTATACCTCTACCATTCCTCTTTCACTGCCTACAGATATACATGCCCTATTCAAGATCTTTACTGGTCCTTTTGGCTATCAAATTTCTGGCAAAAAGCAATGAATTTTTGTAATATGAAATTATACATATCAGGATCTGGAGCATAAAAATGTTTGCAAATACCTAATTTCAATCATAGGTGAAAGAATTAAGAAAAAAAGAAAAAAAAAACAACAAACAAAACATACTAGAGACATCAGAGCACACAAGGCCAAACTGTGCAAGTCTCATAGTCTTCCAAATACTCAGGACCACGGGCTATTAGCCAGTGTGCTACATGCAATGCTCAGAAGCTGGATAATTTCTAAAGTATTGTGTCCACTAAACCTCATTGTTCTGTGATTTAATAGCTAAAATCTGGTGCCTATTAAAAAAGATTCACTAAGATAGGATCACCTAACCAGAAGCTAATAGAATTGTGGGAGCTTTATTAAAAACAGAATTTATGAAAGTGAATATAATATTTGAAAATATTCCTTGCAGCTGCTGAGACCCTTTTTGGGTTTTTTTGATTAAGTTTTGTAAAATACCCCTTTTTGTCTTCTGTGCATGGAACTTTTCATAAAGCATTCCCTCACTGCCATTCATTCCCTTCTGCTTTTCCACTCTATTTCTTTAACGAACAGTCAGTTGTCCTTATAAGACATTACCTACATGAATGAAAAGGCCCCCAAGATGATCTGTGTGTCTTTTTTTCTGCCCATCAAAGATGGAAATGAACTGCCTTGGTTAAAACGCCAGTCAATAACATGTCAAATTTTATTCTTCCTCAGGCTTATTTTATTTAGTTTGTTTAGAAGTAAACATCATTCAGTGCAAAATACAGACGTTATATTTCAGAATTTAAACCTAAAAAGATGGTTATCAGATCAATTCCATGGTCTTGCAAAAAGGACTAAGATAACATAGCAGCAGCCAGTAACCATATCTGAACTGGAAAAGTTTTTCTTCAAGTACAAGTACAAACCAGTACCTGAGGATAAAAATCAGTGATTTGCAGATATAAATATGATGAAATATGGAAATTAGTTCTTTTCTGCTCAGTTCTTCCATAAGAATAAAAGCTAATAAGCAGAGAGAAAGGCCACTTACATCGTTGCATTATGTTTCAAATAAATTAAATCATTGTAATAAAATATAATGTTTAATATTAAAGTATTTGATGTTTCTAATGTGCTATTTCTCCTCACAAATTATATTTGAGTTCCTTAAAGGTCGCACAAAAGGAGCTGTCTTTAGGGTATTTATGAATATATTCTAGTTAGAATACAAAGGAGTTGCTTATGAATGTGTGGAACACAAAAGTTTTGACAACATTGATTACTGATATTTGGGTTCATTTCTTACATGATCATAAATACTCTACTGCAGAATTTGTATGTTAGGCCAATTAAAATTTCAGTTGCTTCCTTATAGCAAGTGAATTGTAAATAATACCAACAGGAATGTGATTATCGACATTTGAAACTAATAAACTCCACTTTATTCATGGTCATCCATCTATGCCATACACTGAAATACCACTTTAGAAAAATCTTCTTTATTATCATCACATTAACATAGCATTAGCTACAGCCACATATTAGATGCCTGTATTGAGAGCAACCCCACATACCTGGTTCCTTCCCTGACTGACCCAAACCAAATGCCTAGGTCCAGAAGAGCATCTCCTATCCCAAAGTCAGTCAATTTTGGATCCTCATCTGCAGCTTCATTTCCCTATGTGTAAAATGATTTAAGAACTATTATCTTGATTTGTCTTCCTTTACACTCATTTTTTTCTCTGTGATCAAGAATGCCTAAGCCCATACTAACTCCCTTTAACACTGCGCAGAAAGTAGTTGGTGTCTTGGATAGGAAGCCTCACTGACTTACTGCTTTATTGCTAGGGCTGTTCACTCTTATCTGCAGACAGGCTTCAGTGGAAATCACCTGCAGCAAAATAAGGTTTGCTTCAGTAGCAGTGGGCTCCTGCTTGTCATACCATCATATTTCCAACTATACATGTCTCTGACAAACAAGCAGATAGACACTGACAAAACTTGTTTGAAAATCATCTCTCTTCTGTACAGAAAGGCTGTGTTGTGTGCTTGCTATAGGCCATATTTTCCTTCTGTCCCTCCCAGCTCTTTTCTCTAATATCAAATCAAATAAATTAAACCAGCAAAACATATGAGAGTAAACCTTATTTCATAAAAACAATACAAAGAAATGGTTTTAAATAATGACAGGTGATATTTCTTCTGCTAATAAATGATTTTACTCAACATTTCAATTATAGTTTCCTCTTATTTAAGGACTATGACCTACTGAGAAAGAAATGACCTCTGAGTATTAGAATATGCACAGGCTTAGCGCAAGAGTCTTAATACCTTAATATTCAGTAATATCACCAGAAAATTTAGGAGCAGTTCTGTTAATGCAGCTATCTAGCCTCCAGATCACAGTTGGTATAGGCTTGGCCAGTTCACAGTATAAAAAGAAAAAGTTTAGGTCTGTCTGTCCCTTCCTGCAAAGACATAGCCTAACCTTCTGTGAGACCTACTAGTATCTAACTTCTACATTAGCTTTATGTCATGGATCAATGAAACTACATCAAAGCAGTAGCAGCTGTAATCCAGAATGAACTGAATCCATACATTTTACCTAAGACCTTGTTTGGCTTCAGTAACTGGCTTTGTTATGTTTCTTATTCTGCAAGTGGTTTCTGATGTATGTAGAATCTCCTTTTTTTATTTTATTAGTTTACGAGATGAATGATTGTTGTGGTTTAACCCCAGCCGGCAACTAAGCACCACACAGCTGCTTGCTCACTCCCCCCACGGTAGGATGGGGGAGAAAATCGGAAGGGTAAAAGTGAGAAAACTTGTGGGTTGAGATAAAGACAGTTTAATAGGTAAAGCAAAAGCCACAAATGCAAGCAAAGCAAAACAAGGAATTCATTCACTACTTCCCATCGGCAGGCAGGTGTTCAGCCATCTCCAGGAAAGGAGGGCTCCATCACGCGTAACGGTTACTTGGGAAGACAAAAGCCATAACTCCGAACGTCCCCCCTTCCTCCTTCTTCCCCCAGCTTTTATGCTGAGCATGACGTCATATGGTATGGAATATCCCTTTGGTCAGTTGTGATCAGATGTCGCAGCTGTGTCCCCTCCCAACTTCTTGTGCACCCCCAGCCTACTCGTTGGCAGGGCAGTGTGAGAAGCAGAAAAGGCCTTGACTCTGTGTAAGCACTACTCGGCAGGAACTAAAACATCCCTGTATTATTGCCGTGGTTTAACCCAGCAGACAGCCAAACACCACACAGCCGCTCGCTCACTCCCCCACACACAGTGGGACGGCGAGAGAATCGGAAGGGTAAGAGTGAGAAAAACTCGTGGGTTGAGATAAAGACAGTTTAATAGAACAGAAAAGGGAAAATAATAATAATAATGATAGAATATACAAAATGAGTGATACAGAATGCAATTGCTCACCACCCGTGCTGACCGATAACCAAGTAGCGATCGGTACTTCCTGGAAAACGCCTACCATTCATATACTGAGCATGACGTCACATGGTATGGAATACCCCGTTGGCCAGCTGGGCCAGCTGTCCCGGCTATGCTCCCTCCCAGCTTCTTCCAGAGCATGGAAGCTGAATGTCCTTGACTAGCCCTGCTAGCCAGGGTACTTAGCAACAACTAAAAACATCAGTGTGTTATCAACATTCTTCTCATACTAAATCCAAAACACAGCACTTGGAAGAAATATAACTCTATCCCAGAGAAAACCAGGACAGTTTCCACCCCTTATTCTATACCATCTATGTCATGCCTAGGTCTCACATGTTTCAATACATTCCAATTAATCACCACCACCTTTCTTGTCTTTATATATAAATATATATATATATTTGAGAGCCAAGGAGAATCTCCATCCTCTATTGGATGCGGGGGGGAACGTTGCCACCAAGGACGAGGAAAAGGCTGAGGTACTCAACGCCTTCTTTGCCTCAGTCTTTAGTAGTCAGAGTGGTTATCCTCAGGGTACTCAGCCCGCTGAGCTGGAAGACATGGACGACGAGCAGGATAAACCCCCCAAAATTCAAGAGGATGAAGTTAATGACCTGCTACGCCACCTGGACGTTCACAAGTCTATGGGGCCGGATGGGATCCACCCGAGGGTACTGAGGGAGCTGGCGGAGGAGCTTGCCGAGCCGCTCTCCATCATTTACCAGCAGTCCTGGTTAACTGGGGAGGTCCCGGACGACTGGAGGCTCGCCAATGTGACTCCCATCTACAAGAAGGGCCGGAAGGAGGATCCGGGGAACTACAGGCCGGTCAGCCTGACCTCGGTGCCGGGGAAGATCATGGAGCGGTTGGTTTTGAGGGTGCTCACGAGCCATGTGCGGGACAACCAGGGGATCAGGCCCAGCCAGCACGGGTTCATGGAAGGCAGGTCCTGCTTGACCAACCTGATCTCCTTCTATGACCAGGTGACCCGCCTAGTGGATGAGGGAAAGGCAGTGGATGTGGTCTACCTGGACTTCAGTAAGGCCTTTGACACTGTCTCCCACAGCATTCTCCTAGAGAAGCTGGCGACTCACGGCCTAGACAGGTACACTCTTCGCTGGGTAAAAAACTGGCTGGACGGCCGAGCCCAGAGAGTTGTGGTCAACGGAGTTAAATCCAGTTGGCGGCCAGTCACGAGCGGTGTTCCCCAGGGCTCAGTACTGGGGCCGGTCCTGTTCAATATCTTTATCAACGATCTGGACGAGGGGATCGAGTGCTCCCTCAGTAAGTTTGCAGACGACACCAAGTTGGGCGGGAGTGTTGATCTGCTCGAGGGTAGGAAGGCTCTGCAGAGGGACCTGGACAGGCTGGATCGATGGGCCGAGGCCAGCTGTATGAGGTTCAACAAGGCCAAGTGCCGGGTCCTGCACTTGGGCCACAACAACCCCAGGCAACGCTACAGGCTTGGGGAAGAGTGGCTGGAAAGCTGCCCAGAGGAAAAGGACCTGGGGGTGCTGATTGACAGCCGGCTGAACATGAGCCGGCAGTGTGCTCAGGTGGCCAAGAAGGCCAATGGCATCCTGGCCTGTATCAGAAATAGTGTGACCAGCAGGAGTAGGGAGGTGATCGTGCCCCTGTACTCGGCACTGGTGAGGCCGCACCTCGAATACTGTGTTCCGTTTTGGGCCCCTCACTACAAGAAGGACATGGAGGTGCTGGAGCGTATCCAGAGGAGGGCAACGAAGCTGGTGAAGGGCCTGGAGCACAAGCCTTATGAGGAGCGGCTGAGGGAACTGGGGTTGTTTAGCCTGGAGAAGAGGAGGCTGAGGGGAGACCTCATCGCGCTCTACAACTACCTGAAAGGAGGTTGTAGCGAGGTGGGTGTTGGTCTCTTCTGCCAAGTAACTAGCGATAGGACAAGAGGAAATGGCCACAAGTTGCACCAAGGGAGGTTTAGATTGAACATTAGGAGAAATTTCTTTACTGAAAGAGTGGTCAGGCCTTGGAACAGGCTGCCCAGGGAAGTGGTGGAGTCACCATCCCTGGAGGTATTTAAAAAACGTGTAGATGAGGCCCTTAGGGACATGGTGTAGTGGGCATGGTGGTGTTGGGTTGACGGTTGGACACGATGATCTTAGAGGTCTTTTCCAACCTCTATGATTCTATGATTCTATGATTTTCACACAGAGATATCATTCCCTTAGTCTATGGGCCATCCCTCTAAAATGTCCATTGAGTTCATTTAGTCCATGACTTTGGGCTCCATCTGTCATAACAGTCCTTCAGGGCAGGAGAGATGGTGTGTGGTGTTGGGCTGTGGCATCCTGAAGCCAGTTCTGATTCCATTATCGCTGTACTTGTCCGGTTCTATCATTGTTGCCCTTTGCTCGGTTTCATCGGAGTTCATTCTTCATTAATCTGAGTGATTTTTACTGCTATACCGTTGATAGCAACCACAGAAATAATGATATACAATATCATACAACAATTGACATCATACAATTCAGTTCATTGGTTATTTGCACCCAAAATCAAATCCCCTTGAGGTACACATCAGACTTCCCCATCCTTTTGCATTACCCACCAAGTGCACCCAGGTCCTTGAGCAAAAGCAATCCCACGAATTGGTTTTCCCTTGCCAGAGGCAGGAGTAACCCAGACTGTCTTCCCCAGCATATTTCTTATGTGCACGACAGGGACTTTATCTCCATCTACAGTACGTAAGAGTTTTGATTGGTGTCCTGGTTACGGCTGGGATAGGGTTAAATTTGTTCCTAGTGCTGTGTTTTGGATTTAGTATGAGAAGAATGTTGATAACACACTGATGTTTTCAGTTGTTGCTAAGTACCCTCCTAGTCCAAGGACAGCTCCCATGCCTACTGACTGAGCTAGGTACACAAGATGGGAGGGAACATAATCAGGACAGCCAGCCCAGCTGGCTAATGGGGTATTCCATACCATGTGACATCATGCTCAGTATACGAATGGTAGCCGTGATCCAGGAAGTACCGATCGCTACTTGGTTATCGGTCAGCACGGGTGGTGAGCGATTGCATTGTGCATCACTCATTTTGTATACTCTATCATTATCATTATTATTTTCCCTTTTCTGTTCTATTAAACTGTCTTTATCTCAACCCACGAGTTTTTCTCACTCTTACCCTTCCAATTCTCTCCCCGTCCCGCTGGGGGGTGGGGGGAGTGAGTGAGCGGCTGCATGGTATTTGGCTGCCTGCCAGGTTAAACCACGACAGTCCTTTTTGGCGCCCAACGTGGGGCTCAAAGGGTTGAGATAACGACACATCTGACCCAAATGGGTTAAAACAAATTTGTTATAAGCATTCATTATATCAGTTTAGTACTCGCTGTTCACAATGTTGGTTTATTTGCTCTCAGAGTTGTTAGATCTGGTTTTGGAGTTGTGGTATATAGCACCTTACTGGCTGTCTATACTGCTGATTATCAGTTTTTCTGTGGGGTTGGTCATCTCTGGGAAATGGATTAAGGTTATTGCTTTGCTATACTGTGTGACAATGGTTTGTGTTATGATAAAATTATTGGTCACGAGCCTGTACTCAGCACTGCCATCATTCCTGTTCTTCGGGAGCTGTCTTTTGGAAACTATTAATAATTACACTTTTTACGTCTTCACCTCAGAGGATGAATTTAGGGGGGAGACAGGATGGGACACTTTCTCCCACTTGTTCACCTTCCCTTCCATATCTCCAGAAACTCCTTTTTCTTCTATCCTCTTCATGAAGACGTCCACAATATTCCCTGAGAATTTTGAATATCCTTGGGATGTTCAAACAAGCATGATCATATTGCTATGTCTCCTGAATGTTGTTCAGGCCTTGTTTAGAGTTAAATAACTATTCAGGAATACTGTCCAGAGATCAACCCCGGCAACAGATACGGTGACTACTCAAACCCCCACGACAGGCACTGCGGATACTTCAACCCACACGACAATCACTGTGGCAACTCAAACCCCTGCGACAGGCACTGTGGCTACTTCAACCCCCACAACAACCACTATGGCTACTCAGACCCCGGCAACAGTCACTACAGTTACTCCAACCCCCGCAACAGGCACTGCAGCTACTCAAACTCCGCCAACAGTCACTGCAGTTATTCCAACCAGTGCGACAGGCACTGCAGCCACTCAAACCCTGGCAACAGTCACCACAATTACTCCAACCCCCGCGACAGGGACTGCAGCTACCCAAACCCTCGCAACGGGTACTACAGCTGAACCAGAGGACCAACCGTCGCTGGTATCCGTCGCCTCTGTACAGAAGAAGAAATCGTTGAAGCGGAAGTCAGGTCGTTTACAAAGGGATGATGGAAAAGTAGGGCCATCACAAGGAGGGGAGGACGAAGACGAAGACCTTATAAACGAGATGGAAACCACCCGATCCCTATCCCTGAATGAGTTGCGAGATATGCGGAAAGATTTCAGCCATCGTCCAGGCGAGCATATTGTTACCTGGCTGCTCCGATGCTGGGATAATGGGGCCAGTAGCCTGGAATTAGAGGGGAAGGAAGCCAAACAGCTGGGATCCCTTGCTGGGGAAGCAGGTATTGACAAAGCAATTGGAAAAGGGGCATAGGCCCTCAGCCCTCTGGAGGTAACTGCTGTCAGGCGTGAAGGAAAGGTATCCCTTCAAGGAAGATGTTATATATCGCCTAGGCAAATGGACCACTGTGGAGAGAGGTATCCAGTACCTGAGAGAACTAGGCGTCCCGCAGGTGCTTTATAGTGACCTGGACAACGACCAAACGCCCAAAGATCCAGATGAAGTCCAGTGCACGCAACCCATGTCGTGGAAATTGGTACGGAGTACACCAGTGTCGCATGCGAGTTCGTTGGCAGTACTATCCTTAGCAGAGGAAGAAGCACCAACGGTGGATGTCTTAGTTAACAGACTTCAGGATTTCAAAGAAACTGTCTCCTCCTCCCTTGTCTCGGCTATGGAGAAACTGTCCTGGGAGGTCCAGCAACTCAAAGAGGGTATGTCCTATTCTCCACCTGTATGGACCAGTATCTCAGCCATTAGGAGTCAGCGTTTTTCTCCTCAAGAGAGAGGATATAGAAGGTACACACCACGGGGCACGCTGTGGTTTTACCTGCATGACCACGGAGAGGACATGAGGCAGTGGGATGGAAAACCTACCTTGACCCTAGAGGCACGTGTACGTGAGTTGCAAGGAAAAACAATCACACAAGGGGGTTCTCCCAGGAAAAATGCTGCTCCAGTTTTCAGGAAAAACCTGTCTCACGACGGTCCAGTTTCCAGTGAACAGTTCACCAGACAGAGTAGAAGGGCTGATCTTACTTTGGATTGTAACGAAGGAATTCTTAACTCGCGTTTGCAAGAAGTGAGAAACGGATACTATGACCAGAACTAGAGGGGCCCTGCCTCCGGCCAGGTGGAGGAAAGGGACAACCGGGTTTACTGGACTGTGTGGATTCGATGGCCTGGCACATCAGACCCACAGGAGTAGAAGGCTCTAGTAGACACCGGTGCACAGTGTACCCTGATGCCATCAAGCTATAAAGGGGCAGAACCCATTTGTATTTCTGGAGTGACAGGGGGATCCCAAGAGTTAACTGTATTGGAGGCCAAAGCGAGCCTAACCGGGAATGAGTGGCAGAAGCACCCCATTGTGACTGGCCCAGAGGCTCCGTGCATCCTTGGCATAGACTACCTCAGGAGAGGGTATTTCAAGGACCCAAAAGGGTACCGGTGGGCTTTTGGTAGAGCTGCCCTGGAGACGGAGGAAATTAAACAGCTGTCCGCCTTCCCTGGTCTCTCAGAGGACCCTTCAGTTGTAGGGTTGCTGAGGGTTGAAGAACAGCAGGTACCAATCACTACCACAACAGTGCACCGGCGGCAATATCGCACCAACCGAGACTCCCTGCTTCCCATCCATGAGCTGATTCGTCGACTGGAGAGCCAAGGAGTGATCAGCAAGACTCGCTCACCCTTTCACAGTCCCATATGGCCAGTGCCAAAGTCCAATGGAGAGTGGAGACTAACAGTAGACTACCGTAGCCTGAATGAAGTCACGCCACCACTGAGTGCCGCCGTGCCGGACATGCTAGAACTCCAATAACAACTGGAGTGAAAGGCAGCCAAGTGGTACACCAAAATTTATATTGCTAATGCGTACTTCTCAATCCCTTTAGCAGCAGAGTGCAGGTCACCGTTTGCTTTCACTTGGAGGGGCGTCCAGTACACCTGGAACCGACTGCCCCAGGGGTGGAAACACAGCCCTGCCATTTGCCATGGACTGATCCACAACGCACTGGAACAGGGTGAGGCTCCAGAACACCTGCAATACATTGATGACATCATTGTATGGGGCAACACAGCAGAAGAAGTTTCTGAGACAGGGGAGAGAATAATTCAAATCCTTCTGAAGGCTGGTTTTGCCATAAAACAAAGTAAGGTCAAGGGACCTGCACAGGAGATCCAGTTTTTAGGAATAAAATGGCAAGATGGACGTCGTCAGATCCCAATGGATGTGATCAACAAAATAACAGCCATGTCCCCACCAACTAGCAAAAAGGAAACACAAGCTTTCTTTGGCATTGTGCGTTCTTGGAGAATGCATATTCCAGATTACAGTCAGATCGTAAGGCCCCTCTATCAAGTGACCAGGAAGAAGAACGACTTCAGATGGGGCCCTGAGAAACAACAAGCCTTTGAACAAATTAAACGGGAGAGAGTTCAGGCAGTAGCCCTTGGGCCAGTCCAGGCAGGACAAGATGTAAAGAATGTGCTCTACACCGCAGCTGGGGAGAATGGCCCTACCTGGAGCCTCTGGCAGAAAGCACCAGGGGAGACTCGAGGTCGACCCTTAGGGTTCTGGAGTCGGGGATACAGAGGATCCGAGGCCCGCTACACTCCAACTGAGAAGGAGATATTGGCAGCATAGGAAGGGATTCGAGATACTTTAGAGCTGATTGATACTGAAGCACAGCTCCTCCTGGCACCCCGACTGCCGGTGCTGGGCTGGATGTTCAAAGGGAGGGTCCCCTCCACACATCATGCAACCGATGCTACGTGGAGTAAGTGGGTCGCACTGATCACACAACGGGCCCGAATAGGAAACCCCAGTCGCCCAGGAATCTTGGAAGTGATCACGAACTGGCCAGAAGGCAAAGATTTCGGAATATCCCCAGAGGAGGAGGTGACGTGTGCTGAAGAGGCCCCACTGTATAACAAACTACCAGAAAATGAGAAGCAATATGCCCTGTTCACTGATGGGTCCTGTCGCCTTGTGGGAAAGCATCGGAGGTGGAAAGCTGCTGTATGGAGTCCTATATGCCAAGTTGCAGAAACAGCTGAAGGAGAAGGTGAGTCGAGCCAGTTAGCAGAGGTGAAAGCCATCCAGCTGGCCTTGGACATTGCTGAACGAGAAAAATGGCCAGTACTTTATCTCTATACTGACTCATGGATTGTGGCAAATGCCCTGTGGGGGTGGTTGCAGCTGGCAGCGCAGAGGGAAACCCATCCGGGCTGCCGCATTGTGGCAAGATATTGCTGCCCAGGTAGAGAACCTGGCTGTAAAAGTACGTCACGTAGATGCTCACGTACCCAAGAGTCGGGCCACTGAGGAACACCAAAACAACCAGCAGGTGGACCAGGCTGCTAAGATTGAAGTGGCTCAGGTGGATCTGGACTGGCAACATAAGGGTGAATTATTTATAGCTTGGTGGGCCCATGACACCTCAGGCCATCAAGGAAGAGATGCAACATATAGATGGGCTTGTGATCGAGGGGTGGACTTGACCATGGACGCTATTGCACAGGTTATCCATGACCATGGACGCTATTGCACAGGTTATCCATGAATGTGAAACATGCGCTGCAATCAAACAAGCCAAGCGAGTAAAGCCTCTTTGGTATGGAGGACGATGGCTGAAATAAAAATATGGGGAGGCCTGGCAGATTGATTATATCACACTCCCACAAACCCACCACGGTAAGCGCTATGTGCTCACCATGGTGGAAGCAACCACCGGCTGGCTAGAAACATACCCTGTGCCCCATGCCACTGCCCGGAACACCATCCTGGGCCTTGAAAAGCAAGTCCTATGGCGACATGGCACCCCAGAAAGAATTGAGTCAGACAACGGGACTCATTTCCGAAACACCCTCACAGACACCTGGGCCAAAGAGCATGGCACTGAGTGGGTCTATCACATCCCCTACCATGCACCAGCCTCCGGGAAAATCGAATGATACAACGGACTGCTAAAGACAACACTGAGGGCAGTGGGTGGTGTGAAATTCAAGCATTGGGATACACATTTAGCAAAAGCCACCTCGTTAGTCAACACTAGGGGGTCTCTTAATCGAGCTGGCCCTGCCCAATCAAGACTCTTACGTACTGTAGATGGAGATAAAGTCCCTGTCGTGCACATAAGAAATATGCTGGGGAAGACAGTCTGGGTTACTCCTGCCTCTGGCAAGGGAAAACCCATCCGTGGGATTGCCTTTGCTCAGGGACCTGGGTGCACTTGGTGGGTGATGCGAAAGGATGGGGAGGTCCGGTGTGTACCTCAAGGGGATTTGATTTTGGGTGAAAATAGCCAAAGAACTGAATTTTCATGTCAACTGTTACATGATATTGTATATCATTATTTCTATGGTTGCTATCAATGGTATAGCAGTGAAAATCACCCAGATTAATGAAGAATGAACTAACTGATGAAACCGCGCAAAGTGCAACGATGATAGAACTGAACGAACGCAGCAGTATCGAAATGAGAACTGGCTTCAGGATGCAACAGCCCAACACCACACACTATCTCTCCAGCCCTGAAAGTCTGTTATGACAGATGGAGCCCAAAGTCAAGGACTAAATGAACTCAGTGGACATTTTAGAAGGATAGTCCATAGACCAATGGAATAATATCTGTGCGTGCAAATATATTTATGTGTATATCTAAAAAGAAAGATAGTGGTGGTTAACTGAAATGTATTTTTTAAAAAAAAAAGTGAGACCTAAGCACGACATAAATGGTATATAATAAGGGGTGGATACAGCAGGGCCGGCTGAATTGAAAGATCCCCTTGTGTTGACTAACCGGGTGACTTTTGCTAAATGTGTATCCCAATGCTTGAATGTCCCACCACCCATTGCCCTCAGTGTTGTCTTTAGCAGTTCTAGCATGTCCGGCACGGCAGCACTCAGTGGCGGCATGACTTCGTTCAGGCCACGGTAGTCTACTGTTAGTCTCCACTCTCCATTGGACTTTCGCACTGGCCATATGGGACTGTTAAAGGGTGAGCGAGTCTTGCTGATCACTCCTTGGCTCTCCAGTCGACGAATCAGCTTATAGATGGGAAGCAGGGAATCTCGGTTGGTGCGATATTGCCGCCAGTGCACCGTTGTGGTAGCGATTGGTACCTGCTGTTCTTCGACCCTCAGCAACCCCACAACAGAAGGGTCCTCCGAGAGACCAGGCAAGGTGGACAGCTGTTTAATTTCCTCCGTCTCCAAGGCAGCTATACCAAAAGCCCACCAGTACCCTTTTGGGTCCTTGAAATATACCCTCTCCTGAGGTAGTCTATGCCAAGGATGCACGGAGCCTCTGGGCCAGTCACAATGGGGTGCTTCTGCCACTCATTCCCGGTTAGGCTCACTTCGGCCTCCAATACAGTTAACTCTTGGGATCCCCCTGTCACTCCAGAAATACAAATGGGTTCTGCCCCTTTATAGCTTGATGGCATCAGGGTACACTGTGCACCGGTGTCTACGAGAGCCTTATACTCCTGTGGCTCTGATGTGCCAGGCCATCGAATCCACACAGTCCAGTAAACCCGGTTGTCCCTTTCCTCCACCTGGCTGGAGGCAGGGCCCATCTAGTTCTGGTCATAGTATCCGTTTCTCACTTCTTGCAAACGCAAGGCCTTTCCCTTTTGTCTGGTGAACTGTTCACTGGAAACTGGACCGTCGTGAGACAGGTTTTTCCTGAAAACTGGAGCAGCAATTTTCCTGGGAGAACCCCATTGTGTCATTGTTTTTCCTTGCAACTCACGTACCCGTGCCTCTAGGGTCGAGGTAGGTTTTCCATCCCGCTGCCTCATGTCCTCTCCGTGGTCACGCAGGTAAAACCACAGGGTGCCCCGTCGTGTGTACCTTCAATATCCTCTCTCTTGAGCAGAAGAACGCTGACTCCTAATGGCTGAGATACTGGTCCGTACAGGTGGAGAATAGGACATACCCTCTTTGATTTGCTGGACCTCCTGGGACAGTTTCTCCACAGCTGAGACAAGGGAGGAGGAGACAGTTTCTTCCTATTCCCGGAGTCTGCCAACCACGTCATCCACTGTTGGTGCTTCTTCCTCTTTCCAGGACAGTACTGCCAGCGAATTGACATGCGACGCTGGTGCGCTCCGTACAAACTTCCGCCTCATGGGTCGCGTGCACTGGACTTCATCTGGATCTTTGGGCGTTTGGTCGTTGCCCAGGTAACTATAAACCACCTCCAGCATGCCTAGTTCTCTCAGGTACTGGATACCTCTCTCCATAGTGGTCCACTTGCCTGGGCGATATATAACATCTTCCTTGAAGGGATACCTTTCCTTCACGCCTGACAGCAGTCACCTCCAGAGGCTGAGGGCCTGTGCCCCTTTTCCAATGCTTTGTCAATGCCCCCTTCCCTGGAATGGGATCCCAGCTGTTTGGCTTCCTTCCCCTCTAATTCCAGGCTACTGGCCCCATTATCCCAGCATCGGAGCAGCCAGGTAACAATATGCTCACCTGGATGACGGCTGAAATCTTTCTGCATATCTTGCAACTCACTCAGGGATAGGGATCGGGTGGTTTCCATTTCGTTTATGAGTTCTTCCTCTTCCTCCTCCCCTCCTTGTGATGGTCCTGCTTTTCCATCATCCCTTTCTAAACGACCTGACTTTCGCTTCAAAGATTTCTTCTTCTGTACAGGGCCGACTGATACTGGCAAGGGTTGGTCCTCTGGTTCAGCTGTAGTACCTGTTGCTGGGGTTTGGGTAGCTGCAGTGCCTGTCGTGGGGGTTGGAATACCCGCAGTGCCTGTCGACGGGGTTTGAGTAGCCACAGTGCCTGTCGCGGGGGTTGGACTAACTGCAGTTCCTGTCGCTGGGGTTTTAGTAGCCACAGTGGTTGTCATGGGGGTTGAAGTAGCCGCAGTGCCTGTCGCGGCGGTTTGTGTAGCCACCGTGTCAGTTGCCGGGGTTGATCTCTGGTCAGTATTCCTCAATACTTTTTTAACCCTAAACAAGACCTGAACCACATTCAGGAGACATAGCAATATGAACATGCTTCTTTGAACATCCTAAAGATATTCAAAATTCTCAGGGAATATTGTGAACATCTTCATGAAAAGGATAGAATTAAAAGGAGTTTCTGAAGATATGGAAGGGAAGATGAACAAGTGGGAGAAAGTGTCCCATCCTGTCTCCCCCTTAAATTCATTCTCCGAGGAGAAAATGTGTAATTACTAATAATTTCTAAGAGGTGGTTCCCGAGGTACAGAGATGACGGCAGTGCCGAGTGCAGATACCAGATTAGATTTATGACCAATGATTTCATCATATCATAAAATAGCAGCAAAATGATAATCTTGGCCCAGTTCCAAATAATGATAAACAGCACAACAGGGAACATATACTGCAAGCAAGGTATTACATGACCCAACATTGAGATCCAGCCCCACAGCTTTGAGAGCCAATAAATCAACATTGTGACCAATCAATATAATGAATGCTTATAACCAATTTTGCCTTAACACACTTTGGTCAGATCTATCGTTATCTCAACCCTTCGAGCCCCACGTTGGGCGCCAAAAGGGACTGTCGTGGTTTAACCTGGCAGGCAGCCAAATACCACGCAGCCGCTTGCTCACTCCCCCCAACACAGTGGGACGGGGAGACAATCGGAAGGGTAGGAGTGAGAAAAACTCGTGGGTTGAGATAAAGACAGTTTAATAGAACAGAAAAGGGAAAATAATAATAATAATGATAGAATATACAAAGTGAGTGATGCACAATGCAATTGCTCACCACCCGCGCTGACCGATAACCCAGTAACGATCGCTACTTCCTGGAACACGCCTACCATTCATATACTGAGCATGATGTCACATGGTATGGAATACCCCATTAGCCAGCTGGGCTGGCTGTCCTGATTATGTTCCCTCCCATCTTGTGTACCTAGCTCAGTCAGTAGGCACGGGAGCTGTCCTTGGACTAGGAGGGCACTTAGCAACAACTGAAAACATCAGTGTGTTATCAACATTCTTCTCATACTAAATCCAAAACACAGCACTAGGAAGAAATTTAACTCTATCCCAGCCGAAACCAGGACACTGTTATTCTCAATTTTCTCCCCCTTGATTAGTTTTATGAGTAGGATTGCAGAGTTGTACAATGACTGCTGTTAGAGTTTTCTTCCTATTTTAAAAGAAAAATAAATTGTCATTTTATTTGCAACATGTAAAAATTTTGTTTCTTATTGTTTCAGGATACAGCAGGTCAGGAGAGATACAGAACAATTACCACGGCTTACTACCGGGGTGCAATGGGCTTCATTTTAATGTATGACATCACGAATGAAGAATCCTTCAGTGCTGTGCAGGATTGGTAAGTAAAACTTGGAGTTCATATTAAATATCACAGAGAATATTTGATATCACTCACTTGCTGTGCCCAAGCATTCCTGTACCCAAACAGAGGGGTTTTCTTTGGGTTTTTTTTGTGGAAAGACAATGATTACTTTAAAACGTGTTGCATATAATTAATTGTAACCGTTATGTTTTCTGTGATTTCAGTTAATGTGTGTTATTTATACCACTAAAACCAGCAATGTACTAGCATGGAGAGTAACTGCTGAGATACCAGAAAGTGTTTCCATAGTTAATGGAAAAAAAAGGGATTCCATATGTGGGGGTTGTCTTTTGATTTAATTTTTCATTATGTTGCTTTTAACCGTAGCTGGTTAGACATTATGGTGTCAGTCTTGTGCCTCAAGTGTAAAAATGACGAGCAAACTTCATCAGAATAGTAGAACCTAAAATGGCTGGTACTCATATTGCCATGTATTTTGTGAATGTCAAGATGTCTCCATAGAAGTGTGTCATTTTAATCAGACATGGGTCAGTCAGGATCCAAACAATTTAAGGCTTTGTCAAGTAAAGCTGACCCAAAAGGAAAGCTAGATTTAATCTCAGTGGTCTCTTCCTTTACGAGTTATTTTTGTGATAAATGATTTAGTCCCAAACAGGATTCCAATTTAAGTTTACAATTTATTAAACGAATAGAGGCAACCAAACAGCGCTGGGTGCGCCGGGAGTCTCTGCTCTACCAAGACGCACACCGTACAGTTCCTGCCTTCGGTTTATATCCCCCCTGCTAATACATATTCATAACTATTCCACGAATGGTGTATCTTCTTCGGTGCATGCCCTCTTGCTTATCACTATGCAGTTAGCAACAAAACCGGTTTAAGCTGGTCGTTAGGTGGCTTTTGCAAGAGGCAAGAACAAAAGTTGAAACTTAATTTCAAAGATTGGGCTCCTCCACCCAAACAACCAGGACGCAGAGGCCCCGCAGACACACCCACCAAGGCACCATCAGGACAGTCCGTCTGGAACAGACCCGATGACTTGAACTATCTTCTTTTTAAGGCAACCATTAGCCTGCGGTTATACAAGAACAATCAAAATGGTTAAAGATTACATATACAGAGAGGGTCACACTTCACCATGCGGCCCTAGCATTGTTCCATATTGACACGAATCAAGTGAACACATTTCACATTTTAATATCTGAGAGCCTTCTAGCAGTGCCCTGAGTGATATGAATAGCATTTATCATGTGTGCTCCATGTGCTCTCTTGCATGGGAGAATTGTGTTTGAGAGAGGATTTTGTTCAGAGTTTGTGTGATTTGTTCAGTACACTTCTTTGGCTTTTTTGTTATTTTAAGTATACACTACTGTGTACTTTTTTCAGGACAGGCAAGGTCAGAAACATGTTTCATGCTTGAAGTAAAAGGCAGTGATGTTGTGATGCCTGTTTCTAATGGGAATTTTTGCCCAGCCTCAGACTCTCCAAGAAAAAATCTTTGTCTCTTTCACACTTCTAATTATTATTGTGGTAGAAAGTGCCACTGAACCCGTGGAGCAGCTTCCCTCTCTACACCTGGAGGTTTCTTGGTCTGTATACGCTGAGCCTGGTCATTCAGCACTCTGAAAATAAGAACTGAGAACCTTAGCTTGATTCTGCTCTACAAGAAATGAGTTCTTGGGTTGCCTAACATTTCCTGTGTAAGTGCTAGGGATGTAGTCATTCACACTCCTCCAGGGGAAAGGGACAACTCCAGAGTGTGTCCCACCTTCTCCCCATCAGTTATCTGTACGACTCTACACTGCATTGCTCTTATGAGTGTCTCTTTCCATTTATTAGAGAATCAATAAGCTTACATGACTAGTATAGACCAGACAACTAGCTTTTGGACAACTGAATTTATCTGAGAGGCGTCTCTGCTTGATACTCAAAGGGGAAGACACATTTGCTCACTGTGACTTGTTACACCAAAGGGATGTTCTGCCCATTTTGTACAAGCTGGAGGCATCACGCTGAGGGCTTGCTGTTACACAGTTGTGAGTACTGTTCTGTTCAACAGCATGAGACAGAATCTCCTACCTAACAGGAGGTAGCTGAAAGTCTTATTTGTAGATGCTGCTGTGAAAGTTTAGCAAAACCAGGGAATCGAGGAGTATACCCAACCTCTCAGCTGAACTTGCAATTGTGCCTGCCAGCACCACTGCTTCCTAGGCCTGCTAGCTGAAGCACTTTCTTGCTTTGCCTCTGCTATCCTTTGTCCATGGGCTGATTCCATTCAAGCACTGGGTTAACTGGGTGATAATGGCTGTCTGGGACCAGCTGTAATCTGCAAATCTCATTACCCCATCTCTGGGCAAACCAGATGGCATGCCATGTATTATCTAGCTTCCTCTGATACAAAGGTTTCTTTATAGCAAGTGTAAATATGAGTACTTATTATTAATTTTCCCACCTGTTTGTTTTCCAGCCTCCTAGATCTGGTGTGGTTGGCACTCTTTCTCTCCTAGTGAAAAATAACTAGGCTTCATACTAATTTAAAAAATAAATAAATCCCTGTAAAATGAAACAAGAAAATATTTAAAAGCTATGGAGTTCTTAAATAGGTTTGTGAAATATGATTTTTCCATCAATATATCTAGAAGCTGTACAAACAGTTGGCAGCTACTATAAAAATTTGGTGGACAGGAGAGATTGCATGATTATGTGCTGAGAGCTATTGAGCATTCATCTGCATGATGAAAGGGATGACAGAGTGGCGGAGTGCCTCACTTGTCAGGATGAGACATAGATTTGCTTTAATTTTTAATTTCATGAGCCCATTTGCTGCCCTGCTGTTCTTCCGCTCTTTTATTCCTCCCATCTCACAGCTGATAATTGTTTTTGATTAGCCCATGCTCCAATTTTGATAGTAATTACAAAACTACAGCTTGCTTCTGGATGTGAGAGAAGTTAAAGAAAACTCGCAATTACCTATGTAGCAGAAGAGCAAGCATGACTGTGCGCATGTGTCTGTGCATTTGTGAAAGATATGGGGGGAGGGAGCGGGAGCTTTTAAGCCTCTCTGGGGCTTAAAATACTTTTCCCTGTGATAAATGTGCCTGTGAAGACAGTGGTGCCATTTCGTATATGTGCACAATTGGCCAAATCCAAGCTCAAATCCCGTCAGTTTCAAGGCTTGATCTAGAAACTGCACTGCAGTCAGGACAATGAATCTACAGGTGCCTTTTAGATTTGGATAAAGGAGTTTGGTTTAAAATGTGTGTTGGGATGATTCTTTAAAAGCAGTTTGTTCAAAGCTGTTGTATTCATATTGAAAGGCATTTTTTTCACTCTGAAGTCTGGCTGACATTTCTCCTTTATAACAACGGATGGAGAGTCGTATTTCCAGATGCCATGCCTAGGTCAGTATGAATCTATTCAGCTGTGAGAAATGCTATATCTAATTTGACTATTAACATTTTACATTAAAAAAAAAATCAGTATCTGTAATTTTATCTAAACCTATTAGCACCAATATATGCAATAGTATAGTAGCTAAGCATTTGTCCACCGCTCTGTGAGACTGAGAAAGTGTTTTGCCTAAGAGCTTGGCTGCGACGAGCGAGGGAAGGCAGGCAGTCGACTCAATGTGAGTGATAAGGCCAGCTTCAACTTTATTGTAAAACCCTACACATATTTATACACTAAGTTCTACCTTATGCATACTTGTCTCACAATCATTGGCTTAGCTCTAAAAATTACATTATCATATTCCTCCTACTTTCGGTTACTGCTACGTGGTCCGGGTTCCATCCTGTTTTTCTTATACTGTACTTTCTCAAAGTTGCTTATCTGCACAGAGCAAGGTCAGCATGACTTTCTTTTCTCCCTTGTCAGCATGACTCAGAATTTTCCCACCGCGGCCTAGTCTGGCTAACTTTCTCCAACAATTCCCCCTTTTTCTTTTTGGACCACCAATACATTGTGGTTCATTTTTACAACATTATTTAAAATACAGTGATATGCTATTTTTACTATAACTATAATTGTTAATAAAATACCAAGCCAGCGCTTGCGCAGTGACTATGTTAGGCACTAGGGAAGCAAATACATTTGCTGTGGTTGACCATAATTCTATATTGTCATTACAATCTGCCTGCAATTGATGTATAGACCTTTTGTGTCGATTTGTCGCTACTGTAGTTATATTAAGCCAACTTTGTCGGCTAACTGTGAGCAGAGTTAATTTACCTACATAACAAGGCCCTCCAAAGGCGTTCTTTGGAATGCCAGGCCATGCTCGATCCCCACAGATCAAAAAATATCCGGGGGGAAGAGCTTTGGCCGTATCATTGTTCCACAAAGAGTTATTGGTTCCCTTCATACTCTGTCCATAGGCACTGAGTGTTTTGGAAGCGTTATAATTCCCACAATATTGGCCTATTTCGAATCCTTTCGTAAAAGGTGAAACAACAGTCCAACCGGTGGTATTAACAAAAGGGTTGTTATCATCAGTGCGGCTGCCTATGCCGATCAATGACTGAAAGGTCTGGGCCTGTGCGGCAAAGCGGCTAAAGCTGCCAAACACAAAACATGTCTGAGTAGTAACATTATCAGTTGCATTTCCAATTTTTTCTGACCCCAAAAGGTCAATTTCTTGGGGGTCCCAAGGGAGAGTGTGATTTAGGGCTCTTATTAGTTGTACCGAGCAATTTGCTACAGTAACATTTATACAATTAACTGTTACAGACGTCCAATTATCAAAATCTCTGGCAATAATTTCAGGAAAGCCTATCAGACATGTTTTAAAGGGCTCAGTTGCCGTAGCTGAACTCAGGCAAAAGTCTGTCGTCCCAGTTTTATTCGCCCACGCCACCCATAAGTTCGCACGGCTGGGCAACGGCATCGCTGGGATCAGTACAGACAGAGCTGCATTGATCATCATCAGCAACAGCAGCTTTGGTCCAACGGCTTGGAATCCACTTCGGCCCTGTGGGAGTAAGTACACACATATAACCTCTACCCATATACTTCACTTCTGCTGGACCTTTCCACAGTCCGGTTGCTGGATCTCTATACATAACGAAAACTGGCTTGTCATCCTTATTTTCTTTAGGATAACCATGCACCCATGCTGGTGGCTCTTTCTGATCTGCAAAAATACATAAATGATTTAGCACAAAAAGAGTCTTAACAAGTCTTTCTTGTACATCTGAGATTTCCCTAAATTTTTGCAAATATTGTTTCAGCGTTTGATGCGCCCTTTCAATGATAGCTTGTCCCGTGGGTGAGTGCGGAATACCAGTAGTATGTCGCACTCCCCATGTTTGGAAAAAACGTTTCACTTTGGCGCTTGTGTATGCAGGGCCATTGTCAGTTTTTATCGTTTGTGGCACTCCCATAACTGCAAAACAACTAGTCAAATGTCGCATTACGTGGAGTGCTCGTTCTCCTGTTTGTGCCGTGGCCCATATAAATTTGCTATAGGTGTCAATCGTAACATGTATATATCTCAGTCTGCCAAAGTCAGCAACGTGAGTCACATCCACTTGCCACAATTCTCTGGCCTCGAGTCCCCTGGGATTCACGCCGATTCCGAGACCAGGCCCATGGTGGCTACACGTAGGACAGGCCCGCACAATCCCCTGTAAAATGTCCATAAAATATCCATAAATGTACACAAAATGTCCACTGCGTTCATTTAGTCCATGACTTTGGGCTCCATCTGTTACGGTGGTCACTCAGGTCAGCAGAGGTGGTGCGTTGCGTGGAGTTACTGGGCACCAAAGCCGGCTCAGGTCGGGTCACTGCTGCACTTGCGCTGCTTCTTGTAAAGTTTGTCCTCCGTTGGCTCAGGTGGTTCCTGCTGCTTGGGCATGGGCTTATCCACAGTCACAGACGCCTCGGGGCGTCCTGTCCCGCATGGACTCAGCCACAGGTCACAGTCCCTTTGATTCGAGTTCACGCTGCAGTTCCAGCCTGTCCAGCACAGCAGCACAGAAGCAGCAGCGATGCCCTGGCCATCTGCCGGCCCAGGCGCATCCCCATTGCTGTTATCAGAACGTTCTCAGGCACAGCACAGTAAGACGATAAGCAATGCAGCAGTACAGCAAGCAGCGAGAGCAAAAAAGCAGCCACTAACGAGCACAAGACTCTAATACACATTAAGGCAAGCAAGCCCCATGGCAAGCACAAGAGCCTGCGAATTAATAGCTAAACAGCAGTAACAGCTATAAATTCAATCTAGCACATTCCAATCAAACGTGTCGTTATCTTGAATTGTAGTCTTTGGTTGCATTCCAGTAAATATCCATTCTAATACTCTCACAGTCTCCCCCTTTTTCTTTTTGCACTGCGTGAGTGCACCAATAAAATGTGTGGGGCCGTGCAAAACGGTTAATTCCACAGGTAAGTCAGGGTCAATACGATCCACTGCTGGTCAACGATGTGGGTACTGAGTTTTTGAATCACAATCGATAAGTCCTGGTAATATAAAAAGTCCTTGGAGACCACTGGATGATCGCCCCAACAACAACGCTCCATGAGATTGTCCATTGATAACTATGGGCCCTTTAATGCCTGTAGCAATTTTTCGCGGCCGGTCGTCAATTAGCGTGACATCTACTGCTGTTGCCAGATCCAGTCCGAGGCTCCCCCTGGTTGCTGGTCGAAGTTGGGTTGCTGGTCGAAGCTGGGCAATGGCGTCTGGTATCTCTGCACTGTCGTGTGGTTGGGGGCTGCCGTTGGCCTGAAGGTGACCGGAGCCGCGATTGGTGTCGGCGCGCTGCGGCTCTTGGCGCTCGGTTTCCCGTTTCCCGAACGCCGGCAGACCGTAGTATTATGATTATTCATTTGACAGTTCTGGCACCACACTTGTGGCTCCCGACAGTGTCGACGCAGATGTCCTGGGTAGCCACATCGGAAGCACTTATACTCTCGTCGGCCAGTCGTCTTACTTTGGTGGGCATCCGGAGGCTTCAGTGGGGCAAGAGCTGCAAACGTCTGTCCCTGCGCCTTGACTAATTTTTCCCCTAGATCTCTGATTGTTTCAACTAACATGGCTTGAGCTCCTACAGGAACTCTACTCATTCGCTCTAACATGACTTCTATGGTGGCGTCTAAGGGTAAGGTGACAAGGATGCCCTTCGTATAAGTATTACAATTCTCTAATACACACTGTCTCAGCAAAGGTCCTTTCATAAAATCTGCCATATCTGCGCGGTCAATAGCGTCTGTGACTCTGTCTACAAAAGATGCAAAAGGCTCCTCTCTTCCTTGTTTAATTGACATATATGAAGGAGGAGCTGGTGTAGTTTTAACTTTCTGCAAGGCTTCTCGTGCTAATTTCATAGATTCTAACAACACGTCTGGGCCAGTTTGCATCTGCATTTCTACAGAGGCAAAAGGACCTATACCCATTAGCTGTTCTACAGTTACTCCAGCTAAACGATCATTTGGGGCTCGGGGCGAGTGCGCAGATATTTCACAAAGTCTTTGCCAGTGAGCTTGCCAAAGTAATTGTTGTGATTGCTTCAAAATAAGCCTCATTATGTTCTTAATATCTTCTGGACATAGCATTCCGCTACCCCAGATATAGTTTAGCATTTGCCTTGCAGGCTCGCTATGCACTCCCGACTCATTAACTGTGTTTCGCAATTGATTTAATATTTTCCAATCTAGGGCCTGATGCACCCCAGTCATAGCCCCCGCGTTATCTACCTGGTAGATTACCGGGAAGGCTTGAGGGCTAATTTGATCTAATAAATCAAAATCTTTTTGTTCAACAGCTTCTCGTGCTATTTTGTCCCAACTAACCCGCACTAAACGCGGCTGTTGATGAGCTTGGGACAGGAGGGGGGGGTGGGGGGGGGTGGGGGGTGGGGGGGGTGAGGGGTGGGGGGTGGGGCCTTTAGAAGACTTTCAGCTTGAGCAGTCTCCTGTCCGCTACTGTCTACCCTCTCATTTTCACTTGGACCCTCCCTCTCCCCCTCCCTTTCCCCCGGCGGTGCGGAGGGACAAGCCCTTTCTGTCGGTGAATCAGGAGGGGGACGAGAGGGTCGGCGAACCACGGGAACAGGAATTCCCGAAGGCGGAGGTGAAAAGTAGTCACCCCCTGCTGTGAGACGTCCAGCGGCAGGATCGGACTGCTCAAGCCGATCGGAGGCGGCTGTAGCTATTCGCCTTTCAGTTTTATATCTTTTTATGCAATTAATAACATCTCTCCAAGATTTCATTAATTTTTTTGCTGATTTATCATCATCAATTACTAGATCCCACAAACAATCTCCATAAAAACGCCACTCGTCTACTTCAAACATACTTTCAGGGTCTTTAAAAAACCCTTTCGCTTTCCCTAACGCAATTAAACCAGCCAGGTCTTTTAATTGGCTTACTCCACGCTCTTCTAAAAAGCGTTTTAAAATATCGAAGGCTACCTCTACTTCCATTGCGCGCTTCTCTTGACCCTCTTAATTATCCGGTCGTTTGCAGCCTTTTCCCACGGGTAGCCTTCTATCGGACGGCGAACCCCTTTTAATCGTCCTGGGTTCAAGCACGGATCAGGCACGCCGCGACAGCGTCTACTGATCTTCTGCTCCCTGGTCGCTGCTACCAGTGCTTCTCCGATCTCGCTGTCCGGTGAAAAACAGGGATGGGGGGTCCCTGTTCGGGCGCCACTTGCGACGAGCGAGGGAAGGCAGGCAGTCGACTCAATGTGAGTGATAAGGCCAGCTTCAACTTTATTGTAAAACCCTACACATATTTATACACTAAGTTCTACCTTATGCATACTTGTCTCACAATCATTGGCTTAGCTCTAAAAATTACATTATCATATTCCTCCTACTTTCGGTTACTGCTATGTGGTCCGGGTTCCATCCTGTTTTTCTTATACTGTACTTTCTCAAAGTTGCTTATCTGCACAGAGCAAGGTCAGCATGACTTTCTTTTCTCCCTTGTCAGCATGACTCAGAATTTTCCCACCGCGGCCTAGTCTGGCTAACTTTCTCCAACACTTGGCTAAATGACTTGAAGGTCCAATAAATTTCAACCATACTGCAGACACTTCAGGAAACATTCATATCTTGCCTTCCCTAAGTAAAATCAAAAAACTTAAAGATTACAAATGACAGTAACAACAAAAGTTGTAACCTAAATAGAGATTTTTTTTGAGATTCAAAAACTTTTGGCATGAGAAATCTTGAGTTTCTACCTTTTGATAGTTCCTCTGTATGTACACCCAGTGATTCATTACCTTCAGTCTCATCCAGAGGATGATGCTAAGAATACACTGCTAGTGCTTGTGTCCTATAATTGCTTGGTCACTTCAGAATTGATGCCTTCTAGGGTATGTTCACCTAACCTGTATCCTCTGAATAGCTATGTTGCCTGTATAGTTTCACATGTACTACAACAGATAGATACTGTTTAAATGAGCCTAGTTTGGCGGATAGTTCAGAATGACCTACATAATTGACAGATCCTTAATAATTTTGTACCATTTGGACGTTTTTTGCATCATCTATAGACTTTATCAGCAGTTATTCTAAATGTTTAAAAACTTTGATAAAATAAGTGAAGAGTATTTCTCCAAGAAGATGCATGCAGGACCCCTAGCCATGTCCCAAGTTAATGATTACCCTTTTCCATTTCTCTATTGAGAGCTAATTCAGGTTTTAATCCTTTTCAGGGACTAATTTGTTTCTGTATGTTAATTTTAGGGAGCATTGCTAATCTTCTAACTAGTTCTCCTAAAGAAGAATCAGTCACCTACTTTTATCTCTGCAGTGCATTCTGCTAGTATTCTCCAAACTGACTGTATTTTTAAGTATATATTTCCAATTCTTTAGAGAGTGCTAAAATGAAATGAAAACAATAAAGTAAAAAGCAAAAATACTTTCCTGCTCTAGATTTCAGAAGCATTTTGAATTTGAATTTTGTAGCTAACAGGTTTTTTTGTCACTTTATTTTTCTTTGTGAAATATTTGGAGTTGTTCATGCATCAAGACAAAGGAAACACTCAGTACCTGCATAACCTTTTTCCATTATGGAAAAGGGTTGGAGTGTATTATTTATAATACTGAAATTCCAAACTAATGTTATAGGTCTAGACAAAATGGGGAAATAGAATTTGTCTTCCTCAGACAGAAAGGATCATTATTAAGAGTATTCATTTGACTCAGGTAGGAGGAAGTTAGTTTCTCTCACTTGGCTCTTACTTCTGCCTCTGGTAGCAGGTTAAGTGAGCAACCTGTGTACATGACCCTTTTCCCGGGACAGCCTGAACAAGCCAGTACCAGTACTGCTGGCTAGGAAGCAGTGCTAGGTCAGTCTCTGAATGTGTTTCCTCTGAAGAAAATGCCAGTGGCAGTAGTCACAGCACTGAACAATATTCTTCTTTATAGATACAGATTTTCAGAAGTTCACAAGGACCAACAGTTTCTGTTTTTATTCAGTGAGAGTGGATGTGTGCTGAAAATCTGGCTGCTAGCAGAAACAGCAAAGCAAATATGCTTTGACTCAGCAGATCTCCTATGGAACTCTGCCCAGAATGTGAAGCTGCCTTTTCCAGGAGGCTTTTTCCTTCAGAAATGTAACTAATGCTGCAAGTGCCAAGTGTGTACCTTGCAATGCTTTGGTGCATGTCGGTCATGCCACCGTAAAAAGATGCAGATTTTGGGAAGAGCTTTATTTCATATAAACAGGAACCACTTGTAGGGCATCATTTTTCTGCCTGGCTGAGGTCTAAATTAGAAACAAGCAATAACCAAAACATGCCATTGAGCTGAATTCTTTAGACAGCATCCACCCATTTCACGTAATTGGTCTAGTGGAATCTGATTTTCTTTAACAAATTCCTTCTTATTAAATCTGAAGAGGAAATAAGTGAATGTTGAGAGTGGCTTCATGCCACTTGAATGCATATTTGTTTTAGTTCAGATATAATGTCACAGTGGATGCATTCATTCCTCTTTTATGCTACCACCTGTAGCATTTACATTTTTTAGCCTTTTTCATCATTACATTTCACTAGGAGATTTTATGCCCCCTTTCCTCTTAGTGGTTCAGTCCACATAAGGTGTGGACCACTGCTTTATGGCAGTGGTTCCTTACGGTAGAAAGGAGAGGTTGAAGGCTTTGTACTTTCTTTGCAAATGGTATCAACGCAGTATGTTAAGTTCTATAGAAATGCCAGGAAAATAAATGCCGCTGAGTTGAAGTTAAACCTGTTTTTTATAAATACAACCTTTCTAGACTTTTAATGATTGGTTTGGGGTCGAAGAGTTATTTATACTCAGAATATTTTTAATGCAGTGTCTCCAGCTAGGTCAGAAACAGCAGGAATGTAAACCATGATCTAAAAGACAGAATTTTTATGTTCTAGGTTGAAACCCAGATGGCTTGACTTGAAACTTTGCAAAGTCTGAAGGCTAGTGTCCTGGTTTCGGCTGGGATAGAGTTAAATTTCTTCCTAGTGCTGTGTTTTGGATTTAGGATGAGAAGAATGTTGATAACACACTGATGTTTTCAGTTGTTGCTAAGTACCCTACTAATCAAGGACATTCAGCTTCCTTGCTCTGGAAGAGGCTGGAAAGGAGCATAGCCGGGACAGCTGGCCCACCTGGCCAATGGGGTATTCCATACAATATGACGTCATGCTCAGTATGTAAACAGGAGGTGTGGTCCAGGAAGTAGCGATCACTACGTGGTTATCGGTCAGCGCGGGTGGTGAGCAACTGCACTGTGCATCACTCATTTTGTATATTCTATTATGATTATGATTATGATTATGATTATGATTTTCCCTTCCTTTTCTATTCTATTAGACTGTCTTTATATCAACCCACGAGTTTTACTCACTCTTACCCTTACGATTCTCTCCCCGTCCCACAGTGTAGGGGGGAGTGAGCGAGCGGCTGCGTGGTGTTTGGCTGCCTGCCAGGTTAAACCACGACAGTCCTTTTTGGCGCCCAACGTGGGGCTCAAAGGCCTGAGATAACGACAGATCTGACCAAAGCGTGTTAAGGCAAAATGGTTATAAGCATTCATTATATTGGTTTAATAGTCGCTGGTCACAACGTCGATTTATTGGCTCTCAAAGTTGTGGGGCTGGCTCTCAATGTTGGGTTATGTAATACCTTGCTTGCAGTATATGTTCCCTGTTGTGCTATTTATCACTATTTGGAACTGGGTGAAGGTTATCATTTTGCTTCTGTTATATGATATGATAAAATCGTTGGTCGTAAGTCTAATCTGGTACCTGCACTCGGTACTGCCGTCATTTCTGTACCTCGGGAACCACCTCTTAGAAACTATTAGTAATTACACTTTTTTCTCCTCAGAGAATGAATTTAAGGGGGAGACAGGATGGGACACTTTCTCCCACTCCTTCATCTTCCCTTCCATATCTCCAGAAACTCCTTTTTCTTCTACCCTCTTCATGAAGATGTCCACAATATTCCCTGAGAATTTTGAATATCCTTAGGATGTTCAAACAAGCATGTTCATATTGCTATGTCTCCTGAATGGGGTTCAGGCCTTGTTTAGGGTTAAACAACTATTTAGGAATACTGTCCAGAGATAAACCCCAGCAACTGACACGGTGGCTACTCAAACCCCACGACAAGCACTGCGGATACTTCAACCCCCATGACAACCACTGTGGCTACTCAAACCCCGGCAACAGTCACTGCAGTTACTCCAACCCCCATCACAGGCACTGTGGCTACTAAAACCCCAGCGATAGACACAGCGGGTGCTCCAACCCCTGTCACAGGCACTGCAGCCACTCAAACTGGCAACAGTCACTACAGTTACTCCAACCCCTGCAACAGGCACTGCAGCTACCCAAACCCCAGCAACAGGTACTACAGCTGAACCAGAGGACCAACACTTACCAGTATCAGTCGCCCCTGTAAATAAGAGCAAACCTTGGAGGCGAAAGTCAGGTTGTTTAGAAAGGGATGATGGAAAAGCAGGACCATCACAAGGAGGGCAGGAGGAAGAGGAAGAACTCATAAAAGAGACGGAAACCACCCGATCCCTATCCCTGAATGAGTTGCGAGATATGCGGAAAGATTTCAGCCATCGTCCAGGCGAGCATATTGTTACCTGGCTGCTCCGATGCTGGGATAATGGGGCCAGTAGCCTGGAATTAGAGGGGAAGGAAGCCAAACAGCTGGGATCCCTTGCTAGGGAAGCGGGTATTGACAAAGCAATTGGAAAAGGGACACAGGTCCTCAGCCTCTGGAGGCGACTGCTGTCAGGCGTGAAGGAAAGGTATCCCTTCAAGGAAGATGTTATATATCGCCCAGGCAAATGGACCACTATGGAGAGAGGTATCCAGTACCTGAGAGAACTAGGCGTGCTGGAGGTGGTTTATAGTGACCTGGACAATGACCAAACGCCCAAAGATCCAGGTGAAGTCCAGTGCACGCGACCCATGTGGCGGAAGTTGGTATGGAGTGCACCAGCGTCGCATGCCAATTCGTTGACAGTACTGTGACGGAAAGAGGAAGAAGCACCAACGTGGTTGGCAGACTCCGGGAATACGAAGAAACTGTCTCCTCCTCCCTTGTCTCGGCTGTGGAGAAACTGTCCTGGGAGGTCCAGCAACTCAAAGAGGATATGTCCTATTCTCCACCTGTACGGACCAGTATCTCAGCCATTAGGAGTCAGCGTTCTTCTCCTCAAGAGAGAGGATATAGAAAGTACACACCACGGGGCACGCTGTGGTTTTACCTGCGTGACCACGGAGAGGACATGAGGCAGTGGGATGGAAAACCTACCTTGACCCTAGAGGCACGTGTACGTGAGTTGCAAGGAAAAACAATGACACAAGGGGGTTCTCCCAGGAAAAATGCTGCTCCAGTTTTCAGGAAAAACCTGTCTCACGACGGTCCAGTTTCCAGTGAACAGTTCCCCAGACAGAGTAGAAGGGCTGATCTTACTTTGGATTTTAACGAAGGAATTCTGGACTCGCGTTTGCAAGAAGTGAGAAACAGATACTATGACCAGAACTAGAGGGGCCCCGCCTCCAGCCAAGTGGAGGAAAGGGACAACCAGGTTTACTGGACTGTGTGGATTCGATGGCCTGGCACATCAGACCCACAGGAGTATAAGGCTCTCGTAGACACCGGTGCACAGTGTACCCTGATGCCATCAAGCTATAAAGGGGCAGAACCCATTTGTATTTCTGGAGTGACAGGGGGATCCCAAGAGTTAACTGTATTGGAGGCCAAAGTGAGCCTAAGCGGGAATGAGTGGCAGAAGCACCCCGTTAAGACTGGCCCAGAGGCTCCGTGCATCCTTGGCATAGACTACCTCAGGAGAGGGTATTTCAAGGACCCAAAAGGGTACTGGTGGGCTTTTGGTATAGCTGCCCTGGAGACGGAGGAAATTAAACAGCTGTCCACCTTGCCTGGTCTCTCAGAGGACCCTTCTGTTGTGGGGTTGCTGAGGGTTGAAGAACAACAGGTACCAATCGCTACCACAACAGTGTACCAGCGGCAATATCGCACCAACCAAGATTCCCTGCTTCGCATCCATAAGCTGATTTGTCGACTGGAGAGCCAAGGAGTGATCAGCAAGACTCGCTCACCCTTTCACAGTCCCATATGGCCAGTGTGAAAGTCCAATGGAGAGTGGAGACTAACAGTAGACTATCATCGCCTGAACAAAGTCACGCCACCACTGAGTGCTGCCATGCCGGACATGCTAGAACTCAAATACGAACTGGAGTCAAAGGCAGCGAAGTGGTACGCCACAAATGATATCGCTAATGCGTTCTTCTCCATCCCTTTGGCGGCAGAGTGCAGGCCAGAGTTTGCTTTCACTTGGAGGGGCGTCCAGTACACCTGGAACCGACTGCCCCAGGGGTGGAAACACAGCCCTACCATTTGCCATGGACTGATCCACACTGCACTGGAACAGGGTGAGGCTCCAGAACACCTGCAATACATTGATGACATCATTGTGTGGGGCAACACAGCAGAAGAATTTTATGAAAAGGGAAGAAAATAATTAAAATCCTTCTGAAGGCTCGTTTTGCCATAAAACAAAGGAAGGTCAAGGGACCTGCACAGGAGATCCAGTTTTTAGGAATAAAATGGCAAGATGGACGCCATCAGATCCCAATGGATGTGATCAACAAAATAACAGCCATGTCCCTACCAACTAGGAGAAAGGAAACACAAGCCTTCTTAGGCGTTGTGGGCTTTTGGAGAATGCATATTCCAGATTACAGCCTTTGGGGTCCTTGAAATACCCTCTCCTGAGGTAGTCTATGCCAAGGATGCACGGAGCCTCTGGGCCAGTCACAATGGGGTGCTTCTGCCACTCATTCCCGGTTAGGCTCGCTTTGGCCTCCAATACAGTTAACTCTTGGGATCCCCCTGTCACTCCAGAAATACAAATGGGTTCTGCCCCTTCATAGCTTGATGGCATCAGGGTACACTGTGCACTGGTGTCTAGTACAGCCTTATACTCCTGTGGGTCTGATGTGCCAGGCCATTGAATCCACACAGTCCAGTAAACCTGGTTGTCCCTTTCCTCCACCTGGCTGGAGGCAGAGGCCCTCTAGTTCTGGTCACAGTATTCGTTACTCACTGCTTGTAAATGCGAATCTAAATTCCCTTTATTAATATCTAAAGTAAAATCAGCCCTTCTGCTCTGTCTGGGGAACTGCCCACTGGAAACTGGAGCAGCATTTTTCCTGGGAGAACCCCATTGTGTGATTGTTTTTCCTTGCAACTCACGTACCCGTGCCTCTACGGTCAAGGTAGGTTTTCCATCCCACTGCCTCATGTCCTCTCCGTGGTCACGCAGGTAAAGCCACAGGGTGCCCCATGGTGTGTATCCACGATATCTCTTCTCTTGAGCAGAGTGACGTTTACTCCTAATGGCTGAGATACTGGTCTGTACAGGTGGGGAGTAGGACATATCCTCTTTGGGTTGCTGGACCTCCTGGGACAGTTTCTCCACAGCCGAGACACAGACCCATACGGAGGAGGAGAGACTTTCTTCGTATTGCCAGAGTTGGCCAGCCAATTCATCCAGTGTTTTTTTCTCTCCTTCTTTCCAGGTCATTACTACCAATGAGTTTGCATATGACGATGGTGCACTCTGTACAATCTTCCGCCACATGGGTTGGGTGCACTTGACTTCATCTGGATCTTTGGATAACTGCTCGTTGTTCAGGTCATCATAAAACACCTCCAGCACGGCTAATTCCCTCAGGTACTGGATACCTCTCTGCATGGTGGTCCACTTGCCTGGGTGACATATAACATCTTCCTTGAAGGGATACCTTTCCTTCACGCCTGACAGCAGTCGCCTCCAGAGGCTGAGGGCTTGTGCCCCTTGTCCAATCGCTTTGTCAATGCCCCCTTCCCTAGAAAGGGATCCCAGCTGCTTGGCTTCCCTACCCTGTAATTCCAGGCTACTGGCCCCATTATCCCAGCATCGGAGCAGTCACGTGATAATGTGCTCGCCTGGACAACGTCTGAAATCTTTTCGTATATCTCGCAGCTCCCTTGGGGATAGGGATCGGGTGTTTACCATCTCATTTATGGGTTGTGCCTCTTCCTCCTCCTTTTCCCATGATGGCCCTGGTTTATCTTCATCCCTTACTAAATGAGCTGATTTTCTTGTGTATTTCTTCTTGTGTGTAGGGGTGACTGATACTGGAGCAGGTTGGTTCTCTGGTTCAGCCGCGGTGACTGTCGTTGGGGTTTGAGTAGCCACAGTGCCTGTCATGGGGGTTGGAGTAACTACAGTGCAGCAACATGATAACTTTGGCCCAGCTCCGAGCAGTGATAAACAGCACAACAGGGAACATATACTGCAAGCAAGGTATTACATAACACAACACTGAGAGCCAGCCCCACAACTTTGAGAGCCAATAAATCAACATTGTGACCAGCGACTGTTAAACCAATATAATGAATGCTTATAACAAATTTTGCCTTAACATGCTTTGGTCAGATCTGTCGTTATCTCAACCCTTTGTGCCCCACGTTGGGCGCCAAAAAGGACTGTCGTGGTTTAACCTGGCAGGTAGCCAAACACCACGCAGCCGCTCACTCAGTCCCCCCCACCCCCACAGTGGTATGGTGGAGAGAATCAAAAAAAAAAAAAGTAAAATTAATGGATTGAGATAAAGACAGTTTAATAGAACAGAAAAGGAAGGGAAAATAATAACAATAATGATAGAAAATACAAAATAAGTGATGCACAATGCAATTGCTCACCACCCGCAGACTTATGCCCAGCCAGTCCCCAAGCAGCGATCACTGTTTCCCAGCCAACTCCCCCTAGTTTATATACTGAGCATGACATCATATGGAATGGAATACCCCGTTGGCCAGTTGGGTTAGCTGTCCTGACTATGCTCCCTCCCAGCTTCTGGTGTACCTGGCAGAGCATGGGAAGCTGAAATGTCCTTGACTAGCGTAAGCACTACTTAGCAATGACTAAAACATCAGTGTGTTATCAACATTCTTCTCATACTAAATCCAAAACACAGCACTATACCAGCTACTAGGAAGAAAATTAACTCTATCCCAGCCAAAACCAGGACAGTAGGTTAAGGCAGTTCATATTTCCATGAGGTATGCTGGACACTCTCTCCCATGTTCCTCCATCCTATTATCATATATAGAGGAAGTGCTTAAGTTTGCTTTTTGGTTTCCAGACTAAAGCTGCCTCATATGTGGACCACTTCTTCCCCAGCCATGGACAGACCTTACTAGCCTCTGTTTGTGCTTAGCCAGTCAGAGAGAACTGGGGGAGAGTTTTGAAGTGTACAGTTGCACTGTATGTGTGTGTTGGATTAAAATGTTATTGCAGAATCCTACAGATTGCATGCGTCCCTGTCACAGCTTTATTACATGCAAATGGTTTTTGCCTTTGTAATGCAAAGGTCTTCTATGGTTTCTTGCTGTGATATAGTGGCATAGCTTCCCATTGCCCTAATAATCTTGTTACCCCTGAGTAATTACCTGCTTTCATACTCTAGCAAATCTTCTGAATTTGTTGTTGTTTGCTTTGCTGTTTTCATAGTGGAATATTGCTTACATAGCTGAGGTTATGTGGGACACCCAGTCCTTTTCTGCTTTATTGTCTCCTTCTGTTGTATCTACCCCTTTTTGTTTTCATCTTAACAAAACCTGGAAGTTTTTTAAGCAGGGTATCCAGATCCTAGCCCCATGCAAGTTTTACTTTGACTTGAATGCAAAGCAAAATAGAAAACTCTCTCTGACTTCAGTGAGACCAAGTTTTCACTCTGTCTCTTTAATCAAGCTTGCTGTGATGTGCATCAGTCTCACCAAAATACAGTGTATTGAAACCAGTTTCTAGATTTCATTTTCTTTAATAAAGATGTTGGAGGAAATTAATAATAATGAAGCTTTACAAGCTGCACAACCTGTTAAGGGAAATTATAATGTAAGCTCATTCTTATTTAGTAGAATACTTGAATCATTAACTGTCTTATTCCATGATGTATGTACACATTCAATTTGTTTCTATATTTCCTATGCTTATTCACCCTGTTAATAGTGCTATCTTGTAATGGAGTCAATACTGCTCTCTCCTAGACTTTGACTGACTTGAAATAAAGATCATGATTTTGATTTTGAAAAAAAGGTTCTTCTCCTAGTAGTAAAAGTCACAAGGAGGTGAATAGTATTATAAAATAACTATTTCAATATTTGAATATATTTAAGTTGTTTTTATTAGAGATCACTGATATGACTATTAATTAAAAACTCCAGGAAATGCAGCACTCCTTTCTTATGTGGTAAGATTTGAACACAAAACCAAAGTCAATACATTCTGCATAGGAATCCTAGCAGGGGGAAATGCTCATAACCACAAGTGTTTGGATTCACTTTTAAGCATTGTTAAGTCAATCAGTCAATACAGATTTCATTACCTTCATTTTTACTGTATTGGTTTTTGGACTTTTTTGTTTATCCTGAAGGCACTGTGGTACTTTCCTAGGTATACTTAATTGAAAACTATTGATTCATTACATTGGTTGCTCTCCTTTTTGATTTTTTTCCTTTTTTTACAGCCATGGCCAATATCATACACATAAGAATCTACTGCAGAGAGAGCTGAAGTCCTCCACACTATTAAAAATCAAGTTTTAAATGTCTTTTGCTTTCTCATTTTCATATATAGCTAAGGCTATCAAGGATGAAATCAGTAAGTCCTTCCTAATTAAGTGCTTGAGAAATATGAATGCTTGGAATATTGCTTATTTATTATTCAGCAATTAATTAGCATTTATAGCATTCCTTTTGATTACCATTTCCTAGTGATTTTTTTTTTTAAATTGAATTCTGCATTCATAAAAATAACCCAAGGAAACCAAGGGAGAGGAAAGAGAGAATTTCTGAAAAATATGTATACATACCTTACCATGAAGTACATGGTTTCCTTCTGAGCCTTAGGAATGAAGACTACTGAGAATGTCTTTCAGTTTTGCTTAGGATTTGGACAGGGGGGAAAGAAGCAAAAGGCATGAAGAAAATGTGATGGAATCTTTTCTGTTAAATCAGGCGACTAATTATTTTGTTGTGTTTTTCTGCTTGTTCTCTGGGCACTTAAAGGTATAAATTAGGACATTTCACGACATAGATGCATTCAATATATATTTTTGGGTTATGAGAATCAAAGAATGAAAATAAAAGCCTATACCCTGGTGCCCTTACAGCCCTAACAATTCACCTGAGAAAAGAGTTGTCTTCCTTGTTGTTGGCTTGTGAATTCAATCTGAAAAAAAGTCTTTATAATTAAGGCTATTCAACAAACCTGAAAAAACACTAAATGTTTCAGGTTTATTTTAGGCAAATAAACTAATAAAATTCTGCTCAGAACAGGAAGGATGTGCAAAGACATTTGCCACAGAACTCTAAATGCCACAGACAAACAGGACCATGGTTATGCATTTTCTCTGAAAAGAGTTCAGTGTCTTTTAATTCCAGAATAGTAGTAGTGATGGAGTAGCTACCTACTGAGTTGTGAAAGAGAACTGCGCTCCAAATTGTTTCCACCACCACCACTACTCCCCCAAAAGGTAAGTGGTCTTCCAGCCAGAATCTAAAACCTAAGCAGTCTCACAACCTAAGTTCATTTCACTGCTAAGAATGACAGAAGTATCGCATGTGAAGATAAGCCTCTTGACCCCAAGACAGTTTATATGATCTGTAGTAAGTTGAGGTTCTGAGGTACCTTTACACCTTTTTTTTGGTGTTTTAAATGTTTTCAGACTTTTACCAAGGACCATGAGGGCCAATAATATCCCTTGTTTGCTTTTAAAAAAATTACATTAAAATTGCATGTAATATCACAATCTCAAGAGTTGGTATTTCAAAGACAATGCTGAATTTTATGAGAATTTTTAAGAGAAATAAAATCTTGTCATTTAGAATGCTGCAAACATATAACCTTTTAATATATTTCCTTGCAAGAAACATGCCCCAGCACAAACAAATCCAACTGTTCCCCCTGGAAATTATTAAAAAATGGAAGACTTCAGAAAATATGATATATACAATGACCTTAAGAATGGCTCTAAAAATCACATTATCACTTAGGTATGATGATATGAACTAACCATACATTAGGAATGCAGCCCAATCCTATTTGCACAGTATTGCTTTATGCAATCCTCAAATATTTTCTTCCTTCATCAGGTTCAGTTGAATTTCATATGGTGAGTTTTTGGCTTTCCTTTCCTTCTGCTCATTCCCAAACTTGGGCTTTCCATGATGCCAAGGAAAAGAGAGTAAATTTCCCCAAAATAGTTCAGACCAGATGATAATTGGCATATGCACCAGACAATAAGGACTGCTTCTGGGATTTGATGTCACGTCTCTGTGTGATGCTGCGTTGCATTGCACCACTTAGCCATCCAGACTACCTAGGAGGATCCCTAAATTAGTAACACATGGTGCTGTACACATGCTCTCCATCTGTACGTTTGTGTGTGTATCATCCCTACATTAATGATCCTTTCTGTTTTCATTTTCCTATATGCTGAAGTTTAATAGGATATGATGAAAAGGTAGATTTTTAGACACAGTTACCCTTCTATTGTTAATGTGCTGCATTAAAAGTCTTATCAGAACTGAGTGCCAGTTGTAATGGACTTCATGCAAAAACGCCATGTAAAATGTCAGTTCTTACAAAAATAAAACAAACCTTTGGAGCAAACCTTTCGGTCACTGCGGGTGGTGAGCAATTGCATTGTGCATTACTCATTTTGTATATTCTATCATTTTTATTATTATTATTATTATTATTATTTTCCCTTTTCTGTCCTATTAAATTGTCTTTATCTCAAACCATGATTTTTTTTCACTCTTACCCTTCCGATTCTCTCCCCATCCCACTGTGGCGGGCAGGGGAGGGGGGAGTGAGCAAGTGGCTGCGTGGTGTTTGGCTGCCTGCCGGGTTAAACCACGACAAGGAAAAATCATTTTAAGAGAAAAAAGAATGATCTTTCAAACCTTTTACAGGAAATATTTTAATGTGTGTGGAATGTGCAAAGAGGACTCTCTAAAATGAATGTTCTGCCTTTACATGCTAATTCAGATGTGTGGAGCAACTACCTAATGCAACAGAGAAGATAGCAAATTATGCATTAAATGGTATTACTGAAAATCATTTGCCTCAATTGACACATCCTGATTACTCTCTATAAAATACAGTACTCTTCCTAGCCTGTGTAGAGAGTAGAGAACAAAGGAAACTACAGTGACCTGATGTCCAGACACCCAGGAATTCATCCAAAATTAATCTGCCTTTCCTGTAAGAGCAATTTGTTCAAGTGCTGCTTGGCACCACTTAAAATACTTCTAAAAATGTGCTACTGAGACACCTGCATTAACACTTTAAATATTAACCACCTCCTATTTACTTTTGTTGTCTCCTTTGTCACAGTAGAAAGAAAGCAGCATGTGGTGTGTGTGTACATGTGTATGTTAAAGTTCAAACTATATCTCAGGAAATGAAAAAAAGCATTCAGTTTCACAAAATAGGTGGAAGCACAGCAGAGATTTATAGACGATGGGATTGGTTACCTTGGAAACAGGTTTGAATTCTTTCATGAAACAACAAAATGCTCAGTGTTCACCTATTTCCAACTGATGTGTATGGATTTAAGGTGGAACTTTTTGCAAAGTTTATACAAAAAGGTCTTCCTATCAACATTGAGTTCTCCCCGGCTGCAGTGTAGAGCATATTCTTTACATCTTGTCCTGCCCGGACTGGCCCAAGGGCTACTGCCTGAACTATCTCCCGTTTAATTTGTTCAAAGGCTTGTCGTTGCTCAGGGCCCCATTTGAAATTGTTCTTCTTCCTGGTCACGAGATAGAGAGGGTTTACAATTAGGTTGTAATATGGCATATGCATTCTCCAAAAGCCCACAAAGCCTAAGAAAGCCTGTGTTTCCTTTCTCCTAGTTGGTGGGGACATGGCTGTTATTTTGTTGATCACATCCATTGGGATCTGATGGCGTCCATCTTGCCATTTTATTCCTAAAAACTGGATCTCCTGTGCAGGTCCCTTGACCTTACTTTGTTTTACGGCAAAACCGGCCTTCAGAAGGATTTGAATTATTTTCTTCCCTTTTCATAAAATTCTTCTGCTGTGTTGCCCCATACGATGATGTCATCAATGTATTGCAGGTGTTCTGGAGCCTCACCCTGTTCCAGTGTGGTGTGGATCAGTCCATGGCAAATGGTAGGGCTGTGTTTCCACCCCTGGGGCAGTCGGTACCAGGTGTACTGGACACCCCTCCAAGTGAAAGCAAACTGCGGCCTGCACTCTGCCGCCAAAGGGATTGAGAAGAACGCATTAGCGATATCAATTGTGGCGTACCACTTGGCTGCCTTGGACTCCAGTTCGTATTGCAGTTCTAGCATGTCCGGCACGGCAGCACTCAGTGGCAATGTGGCTTCGTTCAGGCCACGGTAGTCTACTGTTAGTCTCCACTCTCCATTGGACTTTCGCACTGGCCATATGGGACTGTGAAAGGGTGAGCGAGTCTTGCTGATCACTCCTTGGCTCTCCAGTCGACGAATCAGCTTATGGATGGGAACCAGGGAGTCTCGGTTGGTGCGATATTGCCGCTGGTGCACTGTTGTGGTAGTGATTGGTACCTTTTTTTATTCAACCCTCAGCAACCCCACAACAGAAGGGTGCTCCGAGAGACCAGGCAAGGTGGACAGCTGTTTAATTTCCTCCGTCTCCAGGGCAGCTATACCAAACGCCCACTGGTACCCTTTTGGGTCCTTGAAATACCCTCTCCTGAGGTAGTCTATGCCAAGGATGCACGGAGCCTCTGGGCCAGTCACAATGGGGTGCTTCTGCCACTCGTTCCCGGTCAGGCTCACTTCGACCTCCAATACAGTTAACTCTTGGGATCCCCCTGTCACTCCAGAAATACAAATGGGTTCTGCCCCTTCATAGCTTGATGGCATCAGGGTACACTGTGCACCGGTGTCTACGAGAGCCTTATACTCCTGTGGGTCTGATGTGCCAGGCCATCGAATCCACACAGTCCAGTAAACCCGGTTGTCCCTTTCCTCCACCTGGCTGGAGGCAGGGCCCCTCTAGTTCTGGTCATAGTACTTGTTACTCACTTCTTGTAAATACGAGTCAAGAATTTCTTCATTACAATCCAAAGTAAGATCAGCCCTTCTACTCTGTCTGGGGAACTGTTCACTGGAAACTGGACCGTCATGAGACAGGTTTTTCCTGAAAACTGGAGCAGCAATTTTCCTGGGAGAACCCCTTTGTGTGATTCTTTTTCCTTGCAACTCACATACCTGTGCCTCTAGGGTCGAGGTAGGTTTTCCATCCCACTGCCTCATGTCCTCTCCGTGGTCACGCAGGTAAAACCACAGGGTGCCCTGTGGTGTGTACTTTCTATATCCTCTCTCTTGAGCAGAAGAATGCTGACTCCTGATGGCTGAGATACTGGTCCGTACAGGTGGAGAATAGGACCTATTCTCTTTGAGTTGCTGGACCTCCCGGGACAGTTTCTCCATAGCCAAGACAAGGGAGGAGGAGACAGTTTCTTCGCATTCCCAGAGATTGCTAACCATGTCATCCACCATTGGTGCTTCTTCCTCTTTCCAGGACATTACAGCCAGCGAATTGGCATGTGACGCTGGTGCACTCCGTACCAACTTCCGCCACATGGATCGCGTGCACTGGACTTCATCTGGATCTTTGGGTACTTGCTCGTTGTCCAGGTCACTATAAACCACCTCTAGAATGCCTAATTCCCTCAGGTACTGGATACCTCTCTCCATAGTGGTCCATTTGCCTGGGCGATATATAACATCTTCCTTGAAGGGATACCTTTCCTTCACGCCTGACAGCAGTCACCTCCAGAGGCTGAGGGCCTGTGTCCCTTGGCCAATCGCTTTGTCAATGCCCCCTTCCCTAGCAAGGGATCCCAGCTGTTTGGCTTCCTTCCCCTCTAATTCCAGGCTACTGGCCCCATTATCCCAGCATCGGAGCAGCCAGGTAACAATATGCTCGCCTGGACGATGGCTGAAATTTTTCTGCGTATCTCGCAACTCACTCAGGGATAGGGATCGGGTGGTTTCCGTCTCATTTATGAGTTCTTCCTCTTCCTCCTCCCTTCCTCGTGATGGCCCTGCTTTTCCATCATCCCTTTCTAAATGACCTGACTTTCGCTTCCAAGATTTCTTCTTCTGTACAGGGCCGACTGATACCAGCAAGGGTTGGTCCTCTGGATCACCTGTAGTACCTGTTGCTGGGGTTTGGGTAGCTGCAGTACCTGTCGTGGGGGTTGGAATACCCGCAGTGCCTGTCGACGGGGTTTGAGTAGCCACAGTGCCTGTCGCGGGGGTTGGACTAACTGCAGTTCCTGTCGCTGGGGTTTTAGTAGCCACAGTGGTTGTCGTGGGGGTTCAAGTAGCCGTAGTGCCTGTCGCCGGGGTTTGAGTAGCCACCATGTCTGTTGCCGGGGTTGATCTCTGGACAGTATTCCTGAATAGTTGTTTAACCCTAAACAAGACCTGAACCACATTCAGGAGACATAGCAATATGAACATGCTTGTTTGAACAACCTAAAGATATTCAAAATTCTCAGGGAATATTGTGGACATCTTCATGAAGAGGATAGAAGAAAAAGGAGTTTCTGGAGATATGGAAGGGAAGATGAACAAGTGGGAGAAAGTGTCCCATCCTGTCTCCCCCTTACATTCATTCTCCGAGGAGAAAAAAGTGTAATTACTAATAGTTTCTAAGAGGTGGTTCCCGAGGTACAGAGATGATGGCAGTGCCGAGTGCAGGTACCAGATTAGACTTACAACCAATGATTTTATCACATCATAAAACAGCAGCAAAATGATAACCTTGACCCAGTTCCGAATAGTGATAAACAGCACAAAAGGAAACATATACTGCAAGCAAGGTATTACATAACACAATATTGAGAGCCAGCCCCACAACTTTGAAAGCCAAAAAAACAACATTGTGACCTGCGACTATTAAACCAATATAATGAATGCTTATAACCACTTTTGCCTTAACACGCTTTGGTCAGATCTGTCGTTATCTCAACTCTTCATGCCCCACGTTGGGCGCCAAAAGGACTGTCGTGGTTTAACCTGGCAGGCAGCCAAATACCACACAGCCGCTCGCTCACTCCCCCCCACCACAGTGGGACAGGGAGAGAATCGTAAGGGTAAGAGTGAGTAAAACTCGTGGGTTGAGATAAAGACAGTTTAATAGAACAGAAAAGGAAGGGAAAATAATATCAATAATAACAACAATGATAATAATGATAGAATATACAAAATGAGTGATGCACAATGCAATTGCTCACCACCCGCGCTGACCGATAACCAAGTAGCGATCGCTACTTCCTGGACCACGCCTCCTATTTACATTCTGAGCATTACATCACATGGTATGGAATACCCCGTTGGCCAGCTGAGCCAGCTGTCCCGGCTATGCTCCCTCCCAGCTCCTGAAGAGTCCTTGACTAGCAGGGTACTTAGCAACAACTAAAAACATCAGTGTGTTATCAACATTCTTGTCATCCTAAATCCAAAACACAGCACTAGGAAGATATTTAACTCTATCCCAGCCCAAACCAGGACATTCCTATTGAGACAGTAAGGCTTTGGGAGGGTTGGAACACAAAACTGCAGACGCGGAAGTCTCGGACACAACACAGCAAATCTTAATATACACAGATTGGTCAAAAGCAGGTGTCCACGCGAACGCTTCCCCCGCCTGCATTCCGTTACCTAATCTACTGACAGTTACATTTCTCAGCCTGCTTCCCTATTCTGCTATCGCTTCAGAGACTCTAAAACCACAATTGCTCTTTAGCAACCCTTTGCCTTATACTGTTGTTAACAAATCCTCAGTGCTTGGAGTGTTCATAGGATGTCCGTTATTTAATAAAAATCCTTCCACACAAAACATATGGCAGGAGAGCACAGAAAAATACAGAGTGGAGGGAGGCAATGAAAAAAAAGTCTTGCAAAAGTATCTTCTTTTATCTAGAAAAAAGCATTGAAATGATACCTCATTAAGGACTTTCTGAATGTTGCCAGTATTTTATAGAAAGTGTGTCCAGTTATAATTTATTTTGCTTTTGTTTTACTTAAATATTGACCATACAAGCAATTTAGAATTTCCTAAATGGGTCTCAGCGTAAAATAAAACAAAGCAATTGCTGCAAGACAGAAACTGCTCCTGTTCTGACACAATAGATGTATCAAATCTATAGATCACTTTAAAAGAGGACTTAATAATGATATAAAACATGATGTTCTGTATAATAATCCAATAGAAATGCTCTATATCTAGTAATCTATTAATGATATATTTTCCTAGTATTAATCAAAAATGTCTAACTGCCTTAAGTCATTCATAATATACTTCCCTGCAGTCTGATACACACTTTCTGTTTAGCTTTTGAAAATTTAATTTGTTATCTGAAAAGTGGCTAGTTATATCAGTTAGATAAATCAGCTTAATAAAAGATTCTACCTGTGACAGTGTCTCAAATAAAAGAAACAGGTGATTCACCAAATAAAATTCTGTCAAGGTCTCTTCAACTATATATGAGTGAATACAGTGTTGTTCAAATATCCATGCCTTCAATTTAATTTGTAACACCAAGGATCATCTTAAACTTCAGTTTGAGAGAGTGTCGTAATTAGTCTTCTATTGTCAGAATTAGAAGAAGAAAGCTACTGTCATGAGTAAACTTTAATGCTTGTGATTGCTTTGAGTGACTCTAGCAAGGGTGACTTTCAGAAGCATTTCCATCTGTTAGGGAAATCCTGCAGAGTCTCAGTGCATTGTGCACAGTTCAAGGAGAAGTGGTGAAATGGATTCATGTTTCTTTTATCAAAGTTGCGAGTGTTTCTCTAACTGCCTCTTCTGGAAAATGTCTTATAACAATCAGCATAAAACACATCATAAGTAATTTCTGCCTAAATCATCAGGAAAGCAAAATGCATCCTTTGTGCATGGGCATATTTGTTTTTGAAGTATTTATTTTACAATATTCCTTAATTAAAGTTGTTGATATAGCAGTATCCTGTTTAGGTCTTGTTTAATAGCCTTTAACATTTTGGTCACAAGAGAAGGCCTATTAATTGTGGTGTTTTGAAAACTGCTTATTATCTTGATTATACAGATGTTGCAGAACACATACTTCATGTTCAGTAAATTCCTACTTTGGAGGTTGTCAGTAAACGTTTATCTTGGTAATTGCTCAGGTCACTGCTGGATTTTTTTACCTTTGATCTTTCTTTATATTTCTAGTCCAAAGTTAATTTTCTCTATCTCTTCGTATCTAGCATCTTCAACCTCTTAAAAGTCTGTTTACTTTCTATATGTATTACATATTAATCAATGTTCATTTGTCTTACTTTGACCCTTCAGATCTGTGTAAATATAGATGACTAAGCAATATACTCAGTTAGTTATAATAGAATCAATCTCTCCTTACTTTAAATTAGGTATTAGTCTAAGCTAGTCACCAAGGCTCTATTTTTAATCAAAGAAGAAAAATTAGAACCTGGGAGGGGAAATTCATCTACCAAACTTTCACAGTCATTATACAGTGGAATGAACTGCTCTCTGCCAGGTCCTGTGCCTTTGCTTTGACTATGGAAGGAGCCAAAGCAACTGACTTACTAGGCTTTCAGAGGCTGAAGTTAAAAGTGCTGAATCCTAGCCTTGCTGTATTTTTTTTTGGACTTATGATTGCTCACTGTTCCATGAAGAAGTCATGTAAAAATACTGTGGACATTCAGGATCAAAATGTCAAGACACAGTGTTTAACTAGCTAGCTAAACAAGTTTTCATTTAGTAGCTGTTCATGGATAAAGCCACTGTGGGTGGATTTGGGAGCACAGGGCTGTTTCATACACTTTAACACATCATTCCATACTTGGAGCATGGACCCTCAATTTGTGTCAAATATCTTGGTTTTATCTTTTGTTAGAATTTTATAATACAGGGACTTTGACAGTTTGAGGGATTCTGAGACTCATCATGTTTTCAAATGTAGTGCCGTAGTGCATATAAAGGAATTTTCTCTGGAATAGAGTGCACATAGCACATCTGCAAAGCACAAAGAGAAATGCTGATGTATGCCTGGGTGACTCTAATAAGAAGTGCAGCAAACTGATTTGCCATACAAAAGGATATTCAGAACCATAGTAAGCCAAGCTTGTCAACTACATCACTAAGAAAGAAGCAGCATGAAATCAAAATGCTCCCTGCCAACGGGGGCTGTGGGAACCCCAGAATAGTGTCTAGTTCATAGCCCTATGCTAGATATTCCCCATGGGCCACTGTCAGTGCTCACAATTTCTCATGGGCTATGCAACTTTTATCATCCAGCCTTTAAGCATGCTGAAGTAATCTATTTTTACAAGCTAGCAGTGAAACATTTGACATAGTTACCTAGTGTTATAATTTGTCATTGTAGCCCTAAACTAGTTAGGGAATCATTGGGCTAGCTCTTTCCTGAAAAAATGTTTATCTGTCCTATTCTTAAAAGTCACTAGAGAAGAGGTCCCATAACTTCCATGTCTCTCTGTTTCATTGATTGTCTACCTTTACAGTTTGAAAGCTTGCCCTAATAGCAAAAAGTTACTTCATTGCAAATTAGGCAAATTGTTTCTTGATCTGTCTCCAGTTGAGGTTGATCATTTATTTTCCTTTGTATCTTTGTTTTTTTAAGTATTAGAGTACTGTTTTTATGTTGCTTCTTCTACCACCCTTTCTAAATTAAAATTATAATCCTCTAATATTTTTTCACAAATGATATTTTCTAAACTTCTGATCTGTCTTGTTTCTCTCCTCTATGACATCATGCTCAGTATGTAAATAGGAGGCGTGGTCCAGGAAGTAGCGATCGTTTTTTTGGGTATCGGTCAGCTCCATTTGTCTATCAAGACCATTTAGAATTCTGTTCCCATTCTCTGAAGTGCTTGCAAATACTTCCCTCCAGCTTGGTATCTTCAGATTTGATCAGTGTCTTCCTTATTCTGTCATCCAAGTCATTAATACAGCAGCAAATAGAAATGCATTGACAGACCACATTCAGAGTGCCTTTCTAGCTTGACAGTGAATCATAACTAATCTGAGGGCAGATTTTAAGTTTGTTCTGTTTCTCTTCCACATATTTCCTTTGCTGCTGTATTGAAAATTCCTATTGCACGTTAACCTTACTAAAATCAAGAGGAATCTCATTCATTTTCTTCCCTGTACCTGCCAGTTAGTTAGCCTATCAATGAAGGCAACTAGATTGGTCTGACATATTGTTTTTTATTGACATAGCAATGTCAGTAATACATCTATGGCGACTATGTCTTATGAACTTGTTATACCTAAGGAGCCAGGAAACTGTTCTGGTTTAAAATATTTCCAGCCATTAAGTGGGCTTACTGATCTATAATTCCTCAGCTTCTGCTTTTAATTTTTTGTTTGTTTGGGTTTTTTTAATGTGTTTTAAGCTTTCCTGTGTTTAATTTCTTGGGACCTACTCCAAAAGTACTCAAAGATAATCGCTAATAGTTTAGAGATTACTTCAACAGTTTCCGTAATGCTTTAGGAAGCATCAGGGTCTGCTGACTTAAATATGTCTAAATTGCCTGAACATTTATTAACATCTTTGCTATGCACTTCTCTCATGTTATTAAACTTGCATTATGCATGAAAACCAATCTTTATTTTAAAGTCTGAATAAGGTATCAAGTACAGGATATTGAACACTTGGACTTTGTCAAGCCATAATAATTCTTCCCCACTCAGTTAGCAGCTCTATATTTCCCCTTTTTTCCAGCTTACTTCTAATGCATATATAGAACTTTTTATTTGAATGTTGTTATTTTTATATGCCTCCATAACCATGTGAGACATAACTCTTGCTCCTTGTAAGAATCAGATTCCTACAGAACCGGAAGGAATTAGGTAGGTACTCATAGCTTTGTACCACAGAAAACACTTTTCTGCTTATCACCAATCACTTGAAGGCATTTCCACAAATGCAGTTTCTGTGCTGATATATTCTCTTACTTTTTGGGTACTCTGGAAAACATGTTGGGGAGCTAAGCACTTTTATTAAGCTACATCAGGATCTCATTTTTTAGATTCCTCTCTGGCTTAGATGAGGAAAATTTCAAAATCACTCCTTACTCAAATCAAGTTACAATTGAATGCAAATAAAATCTGCTTTTATTAGACCAAGTAATACAGCTGGAATAAAGACACAAGATTTTAGGCTTTTTTCCTGAAGACTTAAAGAAGGATATATGTGGCTGAAAGCTTTTCTGTTTTCCCAGCTCTGTCACTTGGCCTAATAAAAGATGCTACCTCATTGGGCAGTCTCCCTGTATGCAGATGACATTCTGTAGATGCTTTCCTGATACACTCGCTTAGGAATTTTTTCACCTGGAGTATTCTCTGTCTTAGGTTTTATTCCTCAGGGACAAAATAGTGTTCTGATGGAAAATGCTAGCTTTTATAACTAAGCTTCTTAGAGCCCTTCAGGAGATTCAGACAGATTTAATCTTTCCTTCCAAAATGTATTTACTGCAAACTTATTCAAAGAATGGTCTTAATGCACTACCTAAATTAAGGTCAAATTTATGTCTTCATAGAATCATAGAAACATAGAATAGTTTGGGTTGGAAAGGACCTTTAAAGGTCATCTAGTCCAACCCCCCTGCAATGAGTAGGAACATCTTCAACTAGATCAGGGTGCTCAGAGCCCCGTCCAACCTGACCTTGAATGTTGCCAGGGATGGGGCATCTACCGCCTCTCTGGGCAACCTGTTCCAGTGTTTCACCACCCTCATTGTAAAACATTTCTTCCTTATATCTAGTCTAAATCTACCCTCTTTTAGTTTAAAAACATTCCCTCTTGTCCTGTCGCAACAGGACCTGCTAAAAAGTCTGTCCCCATCTTTCTTATAAGCCCCCTTTAAGTACTGAAAGGCTGCAATAAGGTCTCCCCGAAGCCTTCTCTTCTCCAGGCTGAACAACCCCAACTCTCTCAGCCTTTCTTCATAGGAGAGGTGTTCCATCCCCCTGATCATTTTTGTGGCCCTCCTCTGGACCCGCTCCAACAGGTCCATGTCTGTCTTGTGCTGAGGGCTCCAGAGCTGGACGCAGTACTCCAGGTGGGGTCTCACCAGAGCAGAGTAGAGGGGCAGAATCACCTCCCTTGACCTGCTGGCCACGCTTCTTTTGATGCAGCCCAGGATACGGTTGGCCTTCTGGGCTGCGAGCACACATTGTCCGCTCATGTCCAGCAGTACCCCCAAGTCCTTCCTGGCAGGGCTGCTCTCAATCCTTTCATCCCCCAGCCCGTATTGATACCAGGGGTTGCCCCGACCCAGGTGCAGGACCTTGCACTTGGCCTTGTTGAACCTCATGAAGTTCACACGGGCCCACTTCTCGAGCTTGTCCAGGTCCCTCTGGATGGCATCCCGTCCCTCAGGCGTGTCGACCGCACCACTCAGCTTGGTGTCGTCTGCAAACTTGCTGAGGGTGCACTCGATCCCACTATGTCATTGATGAAGATATTAAACAGTACTGTCCCAATACAGACCCCTGCGGGACACCACTCGTCACCGATCTCCATCTGTACATTGAGCCGTTGACCACTACCCTCTGGATGCGACCATCCAACCAATTCCTCATCCACCGGACAGTCCACCCATCAAATCCATACCTCTCCAGCTTAGAGAGAAGGATGTTGTGGGGGACCATGTCAAAGGCCTTACAGAGGTCCAGATAGATGACATCTGTAGCCCTTCCCATGTCCACTGATGTAGTCACTCCATCGTAGAAGGCCACTAGGTTGGTGTCCTGGTTTCGGCTGGGATAGGGTTAAATTTCTTCCTAGTGCTGTGTTTTGGATTTACTATGAGGAGAATGTTGATAACACACTGATGTTTTCAGTTGTTGCTAAGTGCCCTCCTAGTCCAAGGACAGCTCCCGTGCCTACTGACTGAGCTAGGTACACAAGGTGGGAGGGAACATAATCAGGACAGCCAGCCCAGCTGGCTAATGGGGTATTCCATACCATGTGATGTCATGCTCAGTATATGAATGGTAGGTGTGATCCAGGAAGTACCAATCGCTACTTGGTTATCGGTCAGTGCGGGTGGTGAGCAATTGCATTGTGCATCACTCATTTTGTATATTTTATCATTATCATTATTATTTTCCCTTTTCTGTTCTATTAAACTGTCTTTATCTCAACCCATGAGTTTTTCTCACTCCTACCCTTCCGATTCTCTCCCCGTCCCGCTGGGGGTGGGGGGACTGAGTGAGCGGCTGCGTGGTATTTGTCTGCCTGCCAGGTTAAACCACGACAGTTGGTCAGGCAGGACTTGCCCTTGGTGAAGCCATGCTGGCTGTCTCGAATCACCTCCCTGTCCTCCATGTGCCTTAGCATAGCTTCCAGGAGGATCTGTTCCATGATCTTCCCAGGCACAGAGGTGAGGCTGACTGGCCTGTAGTTCCCCTGTTCTCTTCAGAGACACAAATGCCAATTGGGTAGATGAGGAACCCTGTACTGTACTTGGTTGGTCAATTAACAGCTGTTTGACTGAGTGACTGATAGTCACCTCTTCTGCTATTTTGTGAATCAATATGCATTTTTTATTGTAAAACAACCCTATCCACTGAATCTTATGTTTTATATTATCAGATATTCTTCACAGAAAAATGTGAATGGGTTAAATGCATGTAATAATACTGATTTTTGACAGAGACTAGACACAATGATCATACTTTGTACATAAATTCTTGGCACAAAGGTAAAACTATGAGATGACTGGCTTCAAAGCCTCTTGCCAAGGGATATAATAAAATAGTGATGTGTGATGGGTGTGGGGAGGAGAGCAATGCCTTGACTAGTATGTGTTGCTCACACATCTGAGCAGTCCTCCGTAGGGTCTGCATAGTTTTCCATCCATTTCTGATTTAACAAAGATAATTCAGCCAAAATGCTTGAAAACTTTTACATACCCATTATGACAGACTTGAAGTTGGTGCCATATCTCCATCCTGCTTAACAGTTCTACCTCCCCCAGTTTCTCTGTGTAGGAATGTCATTACCTAAACAAAAATAATTTTGGAAAAAGACTACATATGTTACATCAAAATACTCATTTCAAAATATCTTAGTCCTTCTACAGAAGATCTGTTTTATTTATGTATTTGTCTGTTCCCTAATTCTTTGCATAATTAGTAGAATCACTTGTAGTGTCAAAACTGAAAGACAGGAAGGTCTGAGCAAATCCTTCATTTTTATACACACATCACAAACCAAATTTTCCAGCATTCACAGGGAATGGTACAAGTGGTGTTGTAACTGTAATGGTCTAAAGACATAAGTAGAGAGACATCAATAATGTAAAGGTGTTAATTTTTATTAAGCCACTCAGTGTATTTGAAAATTGCGGAGAAGGCTTTGGATTGCCTGACTCGCTCTAAATTCAAGCCGCTGTAAGGTAGGATGCAAATAGATATGTTTAAAATGGACAACATTGTTATAAATATTTGTAAAGGAAAGGGTTGGCAAACTGAAAAAAAAAAAACAAAACCCATACTTTGTCTACTTACATAAACATTAAAACAGAAAGATTGTCTCCCAGTATTCAATTTATTTGCTGTAAACTATCCTAAAAGTATGCTGGCACCGAACAAGTCCCTGCAGGATGGATTTTATTGTGTTTCTCTGACTCCCATAGCTATCTGTGTGAGACATCTGAAGAAGGCGTTAACTCCATGCCCTCTAGCTCTTTTATCATGGCAAGTTGTTCAAGCTCACCTTCCTAACATCTTCAGAGAACATCAGGTTTCTGCTGTGTATGGATTCAAAGATTTTTATAAAGCCTGTTCTACTAATCCACAATTATTTGCAAACTTGTCCCTTCAGTGCTTTGTTTTTTTATAAGAACTACTGGGCTAAGGGAGGGTTAAAAGCATCCCTATTATCTATACTTACCAGAAGGCCTTGATTTACTCAGTGCTGTACCCAAGCAGACATCTCCACTTTGTGTATGGCAATCGTTATTGTATTTAATGGGAAAAAATAGATGTTGAGCATGAAGAATAGAATTGATTCCATGTAAAGGGCTGAGGTCTGGAAAGACTATTTTTAAATACTCTTTTTTGAGGCCTACAAAAGTCTTATATGCTTTTCTCAGATAAAATTATTGTTTGGCTTCCATCTGCTACCTATTAAATAAAGATTCTTTTTTATTATTTCCATCCATTAGTTACAACAAACTGAATGAAGATTTTCAGCTTCTTGTGTTCATGTGCCTTAAACTGGTCATAACTCTGGCTTGCAGCTATGACACCTGAAACCCCAGGACAGGCTTCCATCTAAGTACCGGACAGCTGTAGTGTACTCAGTTATTCAGCCCACTATAAGACAACAGAATACTTTTTACTACTTTTTTTTTAATTTAAAAAATAACTGAACAGTTTTGCAGAATGAATACTACATGTTTTTATCAGTGAAACTAAAGAATTCACTTGTCTGAACCAAAAATAAATGTAAATGAAGCCATCATTTGTTTTAGGTACATAGGACACTGGCTATTCACAGGACATAAAAATTCCAGTTTCCATATCATACAGTATGCTTTTTCTCATGTCTTATTTACATTTCAAGGCTGTTTTTATTTATACATTTCTGTGCCAGAGTGACTAGAACTCAGCATCTTGTTCCAAGTAAGCTTCTGCAAGCAATTTATATGTTGGAGTTATTGTTTTATTATGATGAAGGTCAGGTGAAACTATGCTACTGATATGATGGCCATATGTCATTAAAAACAAATGGAAGAACCAGTAAAAATTCCCATTTTGGAATAAGCTAGTTAAAAAGTTGAAATTTTCTACCCAATATATATATTACACACAGTATTTTGGGAAAAAAAAAAAAGAAAAGGAAAAAGATATGATTGAGCTGGGATCATGAGCTGTTGATAATCTGTAAGGCTGGCATTCATCTGACAAGATGTCAACATCTACCCTGTGCTAGTTTACTCTAGGCTCACTTTACAGCCAGTACAGAGAACTGGGCACTTTTGTCACATGATTTATTACCAAAGCCTCAGAATGCTATGAAGTGTGTGTGTGGGGTATTTCATGATGCCTGTAAAGCACCCTACATCATTCTGTCATTATAGCAATTAGGAGTAACTTTAAATATAGATGCATTGCTCTTTTAATATCATTCTTGTTTTTTCCTTGGTGCACGCAGTTAGCTGATATTCAGCCTTTAGCACAGCTGTTTCTCTGTGATGGAGAAATTTATTATATTATTCAGTTATAATATAATCTTTTTCATTTACAGTATCCTGTTTCCCTGAACACAGTAGAAACAAACAGGAGCCAGAGGTCTTCATGTGTATCAGTCCATAAAATTCTCATGTCTTCCTCCTTCATCTAGGCCTGGGTTTGGTTTCCTCTCTTGGTTCTTTTCTGGCCCCAAGAGTGAGACAGCTACAAACTAATACTATATTGTAATCCCAAGTGTTTTGCTCTAGCCTGCTGTCTGGCTTAGTCCTTGGGCTTTTCCTTCATTGTTTGCAGCTCTCTTTGTTATTGTCAAGTCTGAGTATGTGATATACCATTGTTTTAATCACTGTACATGAATATAAAAAAAAATTTTAAAAATCCATGACCAAAGTATGAGTAAAGCATGAGCAGAAGCATAAGGAATAAAGATATAAGGCAACACAAAGAAACACAGGATACCAGTGAAACAGTGAGAATTAGTGTAGTAACTTCATTCACAGCACCCCAGCTGGCTACTCATTAAACAGACATCACTACACAGGTTGCTTTTCAGCAGAGATTTAAAGGAGGATAACATCATGCTGCTTTTTACAAAGGACAGCTTGGGAGAATGTGTGGAGGTTACTGTTAGAAAAATGAAACATGTTGGCCATACAGGCTGGAGTTATCAGTAATGCAGAGGTGAGGTTTAGTGGCGTGATGAAATATGGGAAACATGAGGGGTTTTTTACAGAAGTATTCCAACCAGAAGCAGTAATCTGGGATTTCAGAGAAAGAAACAGCAGCTTTATTCCATTTGTTTTGTTTGGTACTGAAAGAATGAGCCAGATAGTGTCAAGATCACCTCAAGATCAAATATGTGGATGTCTGACATCCAAATATCACACACTATGCTGGAGACCCTTAGGACGCACTGAAAATGAGAGGCTTGCAGTTCTTCTCATGGCTTGTGGGCAAGCTCAGAAAGAAGGAAGTGTTTGCATCCATTTAGTGTATCTGTGAAAGGTCAAGCAGAGCATAGCTCTAACCATTCTGTGACTATTCTAATTGACAGTCCAAAAATAGACTCATAAATCCATATTGAGGCACCTGAACAACCAACCTAGTTTAATAGAACTCAACACCCAAATTCAAAGCTCAGGACAGTGTAACTCCAAATTTTAGATGTCCTTTCTCTTAAAATCATTGTCATCAGCTTTGAAGTGTTACAACACAAAATAGATTGCTAAAAAAAAAACCAAACCAAAACAAAAACTGCTAGGATACTACAGTTAGTATCTGTCAGTGATTTATGTATCAATACTTCAGATTACAAGTAAAAATACTTCTCTTCCTCTTGTCCTCAGTCTGAGAATTAAAAGTGAAGTTCTGGTGTGTTTGCTTTTCCTTTGTCCCCTCTAATCAAAGGTATTAGACCTCCTGCTCTTCACAGTGAGTCCTCAGGATGACCTGTGCCACCTTACTCCCTGCTGTGGCTTTGCAGTCAGCAGTAAAACTCTTATAATCAGAATTAGAGCCCAGGTGTCCTGCTGCTTAGAGACATACACTTAACAGAGCAGGCAACACTGACTGTTTTACCACGAATTCCTTAGCTAAAGATCTGCACACAAGGAACGAGCTTGCAGCATGCCTGAGGTATAATTTTGGGAAAACCTGTTTGCCCCATCTTCCAGGGGTCAGGATAGAGGGCATTGTCCTCAGCTTCTTCCTACAGTGATACAGTGGAGGGTCTCTCCCTTCCCCCAGCCTTTAGCATTTATACCTGCATTTAAAAGTATTATGTATTCTTTTTAAAGCCCTAAACAATGGTTAGGGACAGAAACATATAAAGAGATCAATTTTGCATTACCTACTGTTTCTCTGCATGAGGGTTTTATAACATAAGTCAGTCATTTATTTGATTGCTAGGTATGCTTAAAGTGGTTGGCCAGAAAGCTTTGAACTTCACTGAAGTACAAAAAGCAAGCTGTTCATTTAATCAGCACATTTCATTCATCCTGCTTTGCATGCTGCTCCACACTGTCTTCTTTCCATATAAGGATTCTGTGGTATCTTCCTGCAGCACCCCTGCCTCTCTTCTGAAAGCAGCCAAAGATGGCTTTGTGCATATTGCTTATATATGCTACAGGCCCAACTCCTTTTTGGTGTGCAGTGTAGCAGCTACCTCCCTCTCATATATCTCTTCTCTTCAGGTGAGTTGTTTATCTTTAAGTTCTTTTCACACTGACTGAGAGCATGTTCTTAATTTATCTTGCTTTTTAATATTTATTTTAGCTCTGAGTGACTAAGTGGGAAGTGAATCAGCAAAATGAGCTTTGGTTATGTTAAGGATTTATATCATTGATAGGTGTCTTCTGCCTTTAGACATTTCTTTTTGCTTAATACTGATTATTCATCAGATTTCTCTTTAAGCAGCCATTGTTTAGAATCCAATGAGGGCTTTCTAATACTATGCAAAAATTTAAAAAAACCCTTCAGGGCAAAATTGAGGAGAGGGAGGAAAGATTTTCTAATTTAGCAATCATATTATATTAACAAAAATATAGCATATTTGTTCTGGGCTTTAGTAAGATTAGGGATGTTTGTTTATTCTCTCAGACTCGCTCACTCATGCATTATATATAAATATGTAACATGCAGTTTACAACAAATTAATAGAACCTTTTGTGTCACTTTTGGTGGTCTCTGTTTTTTATCTGATTTACTTTCCTACTCTAAATTGTTTAAGGACAGTGTGGCACTTCAGCCTTCAGAGATTATCTGCCACAAATGTTAGAAAAGATACTTGATTATCCCTTAGCATCTGTTCGTGCATACCCCACTTTACTGGACTGGTTTCAGATAACTCATAATTTCTTTCTCAGCCACATCCTCTCTTCCATTCTAAGTCTTTCCACTGCCAGATGTCCAGAGGGTAGAAGTTAAAATTTGTTTATGAAATGATTGATCTATTCAGCACTGCTGTGACGAATCAGAAAAGACAATATAGATTTAAACCTTGTTGTCCAAATTCTCTTCTCTACTTCTGTGTGGAAGACTGAAGCTATCGATGCTCACCTGGAGGTCATGGGATTGCCATGGGAAGCATAGGTCCATGGGACAAGCCTTGTTCCTCTGGAAGCTCTCTGCATGTTCCCCAGGGGCTCTGTGGCCCTCAAGAAAAGAGAGCAGTTCAGTTGCATTGCAGTTCATTCTGCTTTCCCCTCCAAGCCTCCCACATCTGTGCTTCAGGTTGGCCTTGGATTGCATACATTCCTTTTTATGGACTGTCTATCTGAGAGGTAGTCATCGTTTGTGTCTTTGAACACAAGCCCTGATGAGACTGAACCACCTGCTTGAAATTTCTTCTTTTCTGTTAATAGAGTACCATTGACCTTCTCTTTACCACTTGATGGGTCCCACTGGCAGTTCCCCAATCTGCAAATCCACAATCCACAGTACAAAAGCCTACTTACAGAGGACACCTCGTGTCTGTGAGCAGAGCTATCAATAAAGTCCTCGTTAGATGACAATCTGGAGATGATCTTTTAGCTGTCTTGGACAAATCTCGAAAAAAAGGATCAACACTCAGACCACAGTAAAATTTGTTGAAGCTAGGAACTAACCACTTAAATATCTTTTGTGACTCTGACCTGCAGCCCCCATGTCTATAGGATTAAATGAGCTCAGAGCAGCACACATTGCTAAGAAGACAATGAGTGCTAGTTGAAGTTTCTGAGGTGTAAAGGTTTTATATCCGGAGAGATTGCTTGCTCTAGTCCCATCAGATGCTGACAAAGGCATGTATAAATGAAGCCAGGTTTGCTGTAACCTCCCATTCAGCTGTGAACAACAGAGACCTCACTTTCAAATGTTGCTCTACAGAATTTAGCTTCGGTGAAATCTAGGAACTTTCCTAGGTGAAGACAGTCATGGCCTCTCTTTGTTGTGGGACCTGGTGTTTAATACCATCAGGCTTTTCAGATACATCACTCCTCCCTTTTAGCCTTTCTTAGCTCTGCTGATCAGCATAGGAAAACAGATGGTTATCCCCTAAATATGATCACAGTCCAATGTGGCGCCGTTCACAGACAAATGGTCAGATGAGGAATTCTCCTCCCCGTGGACTTTCTAATAGGCCTTTCTGAGTTATATCCAGCAGAGGTGAGCGAGGCTGTTAGTAGCACTTGAGCTTCTGGTTCCCTGCATATGCAAGCAGTAGCATTGCTTTTGCCTTCTATTGTTAGGAGTTTTAACAACTGTTAAAGTTTTACCTTTTTAAGAAAATAATGAATGCTGAGATTCTGCATAGCAAATTGAAGCTTCAGAAACAACGAGTAGAGTCACTGCATCTTAAGTAGTGGTCACTGGCTTGATATAGCCAAACTAAACACAAGGGAAGAAATAAGAGGTTTGTTAACCTCTTAAATCGGTATGTTCTGTTTCTTTTGCTTTTTTTCTTTCTTTTTTTTTCCAGATTTGTTTTGTGGCAGTTGGGTTAGTTCTTGGGTTTGCAAAAAAAGACAGTTTACCTTCTCTTTGAATACATGTGCTTACATTTGAGTGTGTTTAGTGCTTATTTAACAGCTCTTTCTGGACATAAATAGTTAAATGATTCATACAGAGCTAATTGCTGCAGCATTTAGGATTCTCACAAGGGATTCTTACTGATTTTAAGTGATCCACAGAATCCCATTTTTCTTAATTAAGTCAGAGTCCCTACCAGCGCCTGGTTTGTGGGAAATATAGGTCCCTGCACCCACTGTCCTTCTATCTCCAGACTGGGGTTTCTACACATCTCTAATGGTGAAGAAAAGGCAAAGCTGGGCCTGCAACTTGGCCCAGGGTCAGGATGATGTCCATAGGATTTCTACATGACAGAAGATTGTCACATTGGCATTTCTCATCTGCTCAGCCTAGGAAATGTGCCCAGACCTCCTCAGAATTCTTCATGTCCACCCATCACTTTTTTTCTCCACTTTCCCTGGGGATGCTTGGTTTAGACTGAAACCATATGAAGGAATACGAGGAGAATAATACTCTGTCTACAGCAGAGATGGAAGAGGAGAGGCCCTCTGCTCCTTCTGAGAAAGAGATCAGACGGTGGGCACTGTACAGGAAAGGGGGAAAGGAAGCTGGATGGCAGGAGATGGTGCCGTCTTGCCCCAGACTGTAACCCTTCTGCAGTTCTGCAATACACACACAGGTGTACTCATCTGTTCTCGTAGTCTGCCACAGGCTAAGTCCTGTGTTTTTCCTTCTTGAGTTACAGGTAATGAACATGCCTTAGGGGATCAGCCTTGGCTAAAATGTTTCATACCAACAAAGCTTATATAAGTTCATTAGCTAAACAATCTTCTGAGTGTTATAGCTCTACAGAAATCTTTCTCTGGTATGAGATAAGTCTGCTTGGATGTGTTTGCTAGTTTATATCTGTAAAGTAGAGGTGTATGGGAAACCTTCACCTGATACTGTTGTTCTGTAGACAAATCTTGTAGTCTATTAGTGAGTTCTGAAACCTTGGAGACCTTGACAACATCCAAAGCTGTGGGTGAGACTCCTCAGAATAAATTTAGCTGCTACATTGCAGACATCCATATCCAAATTAAACACGAGGATCCCTTTTGGTCAATGGCAAGAAACAGACACTTTTAGCTCATTACTCATCTCATTCTAAAGTAGTTGTCTAGAATAGACCAGATGAATTGCACCCAAAAAGACCTCTGCCAGCCCATCTATGTCAGAGCTGTGAAGAGTTGTGACTCTTAACCTGTCTAGCTCTGCCAAGAGACATCTCTAATTAGAGATGTGATTATACGGGCAAAAGTTTTACTGCTTTATTTTGATTTGCTATAGGATCAAAGTTGGCAGTGCATGATAGCTTATTACATTCCAGGGCAAAATACAGTTTTGTTGATATAGTTATATCCACACTGGAAACACTTTCTGGTAAAGCACAGTCATTTCCTGTACTCCATGCCTTATAAAGACCTGATGTCCAACTCATTCATTCACGCTTACTTGTTTGCAATCGTAGGCTTTCATTTCTGGAACAGTGCATAGGAAATGTTTTATTCTCTTGATTTTCCAGTACATTACTTCAGGAATCTTATATCTTGTAATCCTCTACCGTGCTAGGGATACAGAACAATTTAACTGATGAACTTCTGATTTTGTGATGCTTGCCCTTCTAAGCTTTCTATCCAAAGATTCCTGTCTACCCAAGGACCTGTTTGATGCACAGTTATGTCCTCTGAGAGAGGTCTCTACCTGCCAAAGTCAATGATGAAGTGTCAATAAGACAATATTAAACACTTTGTTTTTATCACCAGAGAGAAGCTGTAACCTTAAAAATGTGTTAGCTAACATGGTTTAAACAGTATGTTTTAAAGTGCTCACAGGCAGAGTGAGATAACCTTTAATTTATGAAAGTTCAACATGAGCCTTAGGAGAGGTTTAGGCTGTATCTGTGTTCAGTTTTCAAAAGTGTTAGAAAGTTTTAAATCTAATCTCCAAATTTTTTACTGAAAAGTTGTATTCATGCCTGCATATGTTGCTGACAGCTTTCGCTATACTCAGGATTTCCTTTTAGCTCTGGCTTCTGGGGTCAGGGACAAGCACTATACTTTTGTTTTAAGAATTGTGATGGAGAACAAAATTCAAATATATAAAAGCTAGGGCTTGAGAGGCAACTATATATATTTGTATACATATATATACAGAGTCTTTTGATTTGTGAATCAGGTAGAAGCACTACTGACATTCTGAATGAATACACGACACTCATTTTTTTACAATTTTTTTCTTGCTTTATTTTTAATCCTAGAAATAAAATCTAAAGTCTAATGCCTCCCATCAGCCTCTGTGAGTCAACAGAAATAAACCTGCAGTTTACTTGCTCGCAGGGTGAGTCAGCAGGACAATCCTGACACCCTGTGCCAGGCAGGATGTAGACAGTGAAATAGTTATTACTGTTGTCTTTGGTTCCTGGCAGCCCTCACAAAATGAATTTTGATCAGCAGTGTCTCAAAAGCAAAGTGTGACCAGAGTAATTCAAAACTTACCTTCAGGGCCTCAAAGAAAAAAAGGAAAGGTACAATTATATAACTCATACTTGTCTGATTAACCAGTATCATTTAACAGTGGTATTAAGGCAGTTGCCATTTTGCCAATCCAGTTTCAGGTATCTGTGAAAAAAAAAAGGCAGAAGCTCAAGTGTTCAGATGAAAACTAGGCCACACATATTCTGAGTCAAAATTTCAGACCTCAAATCTTTTGTGCTTGCAGTGTACAGCCATGTAGGGAAATTACTTCCAAACAGATATTGGTGCAAGGACACAATGGTGGAATCACATTTTTATGTCTAGGGTTCAAGTATAGCTCTGAATATTTCCTTTGCTTTGCTTCCAGGAGATAAGAAGATAAGTGCTGATAGGATTTATACCAGTTCTGGTGTAAAATGTATTACAAAAGTAACATATCCTTGATGTTATAGTAAACCAATGCTGTCTATCTTATCAATGAGAAGTAAAATGACTCATATGATAGCCCTGACACATGGCTTGCAAGTTGGATGAATCCTTAACAAGGATAGTCCAAGATAATTTATCACAGGTGGCTTCTATGACCTAATAAGTTTTAACCCCTTCATTAAAACATGGACACAGGCATTTCAGAACACAATTTATGTGCATATAAGACTGAGTTGTTTATGAAAGAGGTTGTGCAAAATACTGAATGAGAAAAATAACCCAAAATGAACTAACAAGATCAGATATAAGAGAAGCAATAGCAGAATTCATTTATACTTGAAAAAAAAAGAAAGCTAAAACAATAGAGAAAATAAAATCCAAAGCAGCGAATTTGAGAAATGAGAGAAACTTGGAAGGCGTTCCTGGCAAAACAGGCAAAAAGGGATTAATGGCCACAAATATGCAACGAATTTCATAATGAGATATGACAGTAAAAAGTCAGAGTCAATCCAGAATTCTAGAAAATTGTTTAATGAGAAATTCCCTGAAATAGGGACATCTTGTTGCCAGATACTTGCCATATATATTGCAAATATGAATCTGGATTTGTTATTTAAAAGAGAAAAAGGAAAAATAAATCACCCTGTGTGACCAAGCTAAATTATAGTTACAGGACTATCATCATTGTTACAAACCAAAAGAACTTTACTTTGCTTGTAAAAACTTTGCTACCTCCAAAATGCCATTGCTGTGCAGGTGCTCTGTGGAGCTGAAGGGCATGAGGCTAATAGGTAACCCCAGAAGTGCAAGAGAGGCTCTTCGGCAGAGTAGTGCAGTCCAGGGTTAAGGGACCATTGCTAGTGCAGTGAGGAAAGTATTAGATACAAGCGTATAGGACTAAAAGGACTTGTTCAACATCAATATTGCTTGCTTAACTATCTTTTTTTTTTAAATTATCAAAAGCACATTACTGCAAGAAAGAAAAACAGCAAATGTGAGGACACATATGTATGTGTCTCTATCTGTTTCCTGATATATATATATGAATACAAAATGGCAAGCAAAAAAAAATTTTCAAGTGACAGCAAATTGCTCATTTACTTAAAAGTGTAATATACTCAAACAAATGCTGTAGTTGCTTTAGTAAATGACTTCAGTATTCCCTTATTTCACAGCTATGTTTTTCAGATACCAGAGTTAGGATCAGCTGCATTGATTAGGGTCATTACTCAGAGGTCCAGCAACAGTCTGTGCAATCAACATAAATTGGTGATTAACAGGATCATTTATTTGGAAGCATCTGGAACATGAAACCATGGGGATAGTCAAAAGATGTGCAAGTGCAGACTGTATTTTGCCTTTTATTGTTTCCATGAATACTATTTTCCTGTAAATACTTTTTTCCATCTCCTTTCAAATCCTAATTTTTGATGATTGTGTGCACTGTGCATGTCTAGTAGTAGCTTTGAAGGATGATAATTTAATGGTGGGTTTCTCAGCGGGGAGAAAATGAAAATGTACAGCCTTTTGTCTGTGTGGTGACTTGCTAAATCACTTCCCACAGTATGACACAGCTTGCGGCATTATACATGACATAAAAACACTTCATTAACATGTATCATTACTGTGTCCCACTGTGAAAAATGTGTTATATTAGTTGGTCTGCTCATAAGTAAACCTTGTTGTAGGATTAAGAATTAAATATTGAAATGTATTTTATATTGTTTTATCATGACACAAAATACAAGGAAGTAGTTTGGAAGATCTCTCTGCCCTTAATGTCTAACACAGTACTTGTTGTCTCTTCTCCACTGTCTGTGTAAACATTTGTTCAACTTTTCTAAACAAAAAGCCTGGAAAAGAAGTATATACTACACATCAGAAAAGGAAAGAAATACAGTTGACTTTGACAGGGAATTTACTGTCTTTTATTAATTCTGCACACCTTCAATAAAGTCCACCTTGCCCGGGAGCAGGTTGGGACCTTCTATACGAGTACTCTGTCATCTGCCTCCATGACAAAAAAGCCTCCAGGGTGCGCAATGTCACAGTGATGTACTGAATGTCGGGACCTTACTCTGCCTAACACTCTCCTTATACTTACTGCCAGGTGTTTAATTGCCAGCTGCAGCGTGCTGGCTGTACAGGTACAGGAAAAACCTCACCTGGTGGGCTTTTCTTCTAAAGAGATGGCCATTAGAGCTCAGGCAGAGGAGTTACTGGGGAGGAGGGATACAGAATATTGTTCTAACTTAGAGCACAGCCTTTCTTTTTTTTTTTTTTTTTTTAAATGTAGTAAGTGCATAATTGGGCTCCTGCTACACTGGAATTGGAAAGTAGTTTCAAGGTGTATTTGACAGCTGGGAAGAAAGCAGGATACAGAGATTGTGCCAAAGATGCAAAAATTGAGGACATCTGCAACCTGATTAATACAAATTAAGTATGCCCTGCAGGCTTCTAGTCCTTCATTGTAACTCCAACTAAAGGGACATACATAAGAATTACAGTTTGAACATGAATGTCTTTTGCCCACAATATATTAATTTGATACCATATACCATTATCCAGTGGATTTGCATTTTAGTGTCAGAAAATAATCTTATTCTGACAACAACAGACACTTAGTACTCCTATTTGAAACAACACTGTACAGAAAAGGCACCAAAGCTAATTCATGGACTACTAAGAAAATTATTTGTATATTACATTAAAAATGGAATGTAATTCAATAAAGTACTCAGCAGAGGATTGTGGATGGGAAGGCACTTCTGTGTGCAAGGTAAGAACAGATAGAAATGGTTGATTAAAAAGAAAGAAAATTCTGATTGATGAATCTCTGTGATGCCTATCTCCCATCTTAGGCACCACACAGAATTACAGTTATCAATGCCATGTCAGTTCTTATTGCATTGTGTTAAATACAGACCCAGGGCATTCCCAAGAGTGGACATTATTGAGCAAGCATATACTTCCTCCATACAATGATGGTAATGGATTATCACTAAGTTACTTACATAAGAAGAAATGTCATAAACACACAGAGAATATCAGCTCTTACATCTTTACCTGTTCTCTCCTTTTATTTTTTCTTTTTTTTTGAGTAACAACTTTTTGCAAAATGATATGTCATATTTCCTTGCATAATGTTATAAAAAATTATACATTAAAGATTAGCTCAGTTTTACCCTCCAAAAGAACTGGATTCATTTTGATTATCTTTATAACCTGTCAAAACTGAAATGTGGCATGTGATTTTCTAAAACAAAGTTATGGCCTCAGAAACTTGTAGTGGAGTCTTCTGTTAAGGTAGCTTTTGTGTTTTGTTCACTGGCAAAGCTAAATTTATTTTCCTTAAAGTAGACCCAGTTCCTACAGAAACACTGAAAACCTGTGATGCTCTGGGTAATGCTGATTTTGACTAGCCTTCTGGCTGTAAATGAACCAGAAATTTCTTAGTGTCACACCTGTCATGCAGCTCCTGCATCATCGATTTATCTTCCTTCAAGGGAAGGTTAAATGTGTAGCCTTTCATTGCATGGTGTGCGCTCTTTGGCTCTGCACAAGGAAGATAAAGCCTGTCAGAAGGAAGAGGTGAGTCATTGGTGTTCTTCTGGTTTCTTCAGTATCAGCTTATTTCACAATCATAAGGCATTTTTCGATTCATTTGTCCTTCAATCCAGACAGAAAACATAATATTGTATAAACAATAACTGACACACCAAATACAGTCAGTCCGGGTCAATATTCATGTATCCGGGTCTGTTGCAAGAGTAAAGAGGTTGGTATATCCCATTTTTGCTACTACATCCACTTCTCCCTGGATCCTTTTCCCTTGCTGCTTTGTGATACTGAGGATGGAAAAAATTTAATTTGTTCATTTTTTCCCCTTCTTTGCCCCCCTCCATCCATGCTCAATACTCTTGTGTTGCTGGGACATCTTAGCCTACTCTATCCTATGTTAATAAGCGCTTGCGGTCAGCAGGTGCTGGTACCATCACTGAAAATAAGCATCACAAATGCGGTATACGTCATCTATTCTGAATAGAAAGGGAGATGCTAGGACGCCCACTAGATGTAAATCCTCTATGAGAAGAGCATACCTCTGTGCACTTTCCCCATTCCTGTCACAGGTTCATCCACCTCAGCTTTCTATTTTGATAATTATTTCCTTTATTGATTCCTTTTCTTGGTTTTCACTAACTGCTTCAATAATTATAAAGGGGTTCATGAAGGCAAGAGGTAAAAGAATTTGTATTGGCCATAATCATTGAGCTTTTATTGATGCTGTGGAAGCACTGCTCAGCTATAACTAAAACATCCCTGTAATATCCACACCGTTTCCACCACAAATCCAAAACGTAGCCCCATACTAGCTACTGTGAAGAAAATTAACTCTATCCCAGCCAAAACCAGCACATTCTCCACCCCTTATTCCATACCATTTACGTCACACTCAGGTCCCACACTATCCAATACATCCTCATTAACCACCACCCCCACTTCCCATCCTTTGATATAACACACAGATATCATTCCCTTAGTCTATGGACCAGCCCTGTAAAATGTCCATAAAATGTCGACAAAATGTCCATTGAGCTCATTTAGTCCATGACTTTGGGCTCCATCTGTTATGGTGGTCACTCAGGACAGGAGAGGTGGTGTGTTGCATGGAGTTCCTGGGCACCAAAGCCAGCTCAGGTCGGGTGACTGCTGCGCTTGCACTGCTTCTTGTAAGGCTTGTCCTCCATTGGTTCAGGTGGTTCCTGCTACAGTAATTCCTATAACATGCAACTCAAATCATGGGTGACAACAGTTTAAAAGTATTTCCATTACATTCCTGACCCCTGGTCCCTTTCGACTAGGCCATAAGGTTTAACATTGCAATGAATTCCTCCTCTTGCCTCTAGCTTGACTAGCAGCGAGAGGTTCCTGCTGTAACACCTTTGACAAATGGCAGTCACAGCAGTGGTGACATACAGCATCATGTAACACTGCCATCATACAACTCAAATCATGGATTATTTTCACCCAGGATTAAACCACCTTGAGGTACACATTGGACTTCCCCATCCTTCTGCATTACCCACCAAGTGCACCCAGGTCCTTGAGCAAAAACAATCCCACAAATAAGTTTGCCCTTTCCTGAGGAATGAATAACCCAGACTGTTTTTCCCAACCAGTTCCTTATATGTACTACAGGGACCTTATCTCCTTCCACAGTGCACAGGGGTTTTGATTGGGCAGGGCCAAGTCGACTGGCAGATCCTCTAGTGTTAACTAGCCAAGTGGCTTCTGCTAAATGTGTATCCCAATGCTTGAATGTCCCACCACCCATTGCTCTCAGCGTAGTCTTTAGCAGTCCATTGTATCATTCGGTTTTCCCAGAGGCTGGTGCATGGTAGGGGATGTGATAGACCCACTCAATGCCATGCTCTTTGGCCCAGGTGTCTATGAGGGTGTTTTGGAAATGAGTCCCGTTGTCTGACTCAATTCTTTCTGGGGTGCCATGTCGCCATAGGACTTGCATTTCAGGGCCCAGGACAGTGTTCCGGACAGTGGCATGGGGCACAGGATATGTTTCCAGCCATCCGGTGATTAATTCCACCATGGTGAGCACATAGCGCTTGCCTTGGTGGGTTTGTGGGAGTGTGATATAATCAATCTGCCAGGCTTCCCCATATTTGTATTTCAGCCATCATCCTCCATACCAGAGAGGCTTTACTCGCTTGGCTTGCTTGATGGCAGCGCATGTTTCACATTCATGGATAACCTGTGCAATAGCGTCCATGGTCAAGTCCACCCCTCGATCACGAGCTCATCCATATGTTGCATCTCTTCCTTGATGGCCTGAGGCGTCATGGGCCCACCAAGCTATAAATAATTCACCCTTATGTTGCCAGTCCAGATCCACCTGAGCCACTTCAATCTTAGCAGCCTGGTCCACCTGCTGGTTGTTTTGATGTTCCTCAGTGGCCCGACTCTTGGGTACGTGAGCATCTACGTGAAGTACTTTTACAACCAGGTTCTCTACCTGGGCAGCAATATCTTGCCACAATGCGGCAGCCCAGTTGGGTTTCCCTCTGCGCTGCCAGTTGTTCTGCTTCCATTGCTGCAACCACCCCCACAGGGCATTTGCCACCATCCATGAGTCAGTATAGAGATAAAGTACTGGCCATTTTTCTCGTTCAGCAATGTCCAAGGCCAGCTGGATGGCTTTCACCTCTGCAAACTGGCTCGATTCACCTTCTCCTTCAGCAGTTTCTGCAACTTGGCGTATAGGACTTCACACAGCAGCTTTCCACCTCTGATGCTTTCCCACAAGGCGACAGGACCCATCAGTGAACAGGGCATATTGCTTTTCATTTTCTGATAATTTGTTATACAGTGGGGCCTCTTCAGCACTCGTCACCTCCTCTGGCGACACTCCTAAGTTTCAGCCCTCTAGCCAGTCCATGATCGCTTCCAGAATTCCTGGACGGTTTCCCATTTGAGCCCGTTGTGTTATCAGTGTGACCCACTTATTCCATGTAGCATCGGTTGCATGATGTGTAGAGGGGGCCCTCCCTTTGAACATCCAGCCCAGCACCGGCAGTCGGGGTGCCAGGAGGAGCTGTGCTTCAGTACCAACTACTTCTGAAAGGGCTCAAACTCCTTCATATGCTGCAAATATTTCTTTTTCAGCTGGGGTGTAATGGGTTTCACATCCTCTATCTCCCTGGCTTTAAAACCCTAGAGGTTGACCTTGAGTCTCTCCAGGTGCTTTCTGCCAGAGGCTCCAGGTAGGGCCATTCTCCCTGGTTGAGGTGCAAAGCACCTCAACATCTTGTCCTGCCTGGACTGGCCCAAGGGCTACTGCCTGAACTATCTCCCGTTTAATTCATTCAAAGGCTTGCTGCTGCTCAGGGCCCCATTTGAAATCGTTCTCCTTCCGGGTCACTTGATAGAGGGGGCTTATGATCAGGCTGTAATTTGGAATATGCATTCTCCAAAAGCCCACAACGCCTAAGAAAGCTTGTGTTTCCTTTTTGCTAGTTGGTGGGGACATGGCTGTTATTTTGTTGATCACATCCATTGGGATCTGACAACGCCCATCTTGCCATTTTATTCCTAAAAACTGGATCTCCTGTGCAGGTCCCTTGACCTTACTTTGTTTTATGGCAAAACCGGCCTTCAGAAGAATGTGGATTATTCTTCTCCCCTTTCTCAGAAACTTCTTCTGCTGTGTTGCCCCATACAATGATGTCATCAATGTATTGCAGGTGTTCCGGAGCCTCACCCTGTTCCAGTGCAGTGTGGATCAGTCCATGGCAAATGGTAGGGCTGTGTTTCCACCCCTGGGGCAGTCGGTTCCAGGTGTACTGGATGCCCCTCCAAGTGAAAGCAAACTGTGGCCTGCACTCTGCCGCCAAAGGGATTGAGAAGAACGCATTAACGATATCATTTGTGGCATACCACTTGGCTGCCTTTGACTCCAGTTCGTATTGGAGTTCTAGCATGTCCGACACGGCAGCACTCAGTGGCAGCGTCACTTCGTTCAGGCCACGGTAGTCTACTGTTAGTCTCCACTCTCCATTGGACTTTCGCACTGGCCATATGGGACTGTGAAAGGGTGAACAAGTCTTGCTGATCACTCCTTGACTCTCCAGTCGCCTGATCAGCTTATGGATGGGAACCAGGGAGTCTCAGTTGGTACGATATTGTCACCGGTGCACTGTCATGGTAGCCATTGACACCTGCTGTTCTTTAACCCGCAGCAACTCCACAACAGAAGGGTCCTCCGAGAGACCAGGCAAGGTGGACAGCTGTTTAATTTCCTCCGTCTCCAGGGCAGCTATACCAAACGCCCATCAGTACCCTTTTGGTTCCTTGAAATACCCTCTCCTGAGGTAGTCTATGCCAAGGACGCACGAAGCCTCTGGGCCAGTTACAATAGGATGCTTCTGCCACTCATTCTCAGTTAGACTTACCTCAGCCTCTAACACACAGTTCTTGGGATCCCCTTGTCACTCCAGAAATACAGATGGAATCTGCCCCTTTGTAATCTGATGGTATTAGAGTACACTGTGCACCGGTGTCCACTTGAGCTTTATACCCCTGTGGGGATGATGTGCCAGTGTCGTGGTTTAACCCCAGTTGGCAACTAAGCACCACACAGCCGCTTGCTCATCCTCCCCCCCACCCCGGTGGGATGAGGGAGAGGACCGGAAGAGCAAAAGTAAGAAAATTCGTGGGTTGAGATAAGAATAGTTTAATACTTAGGGAAGAAAAAAAAGAAATTGTAATGAGAAGTAAAACAACAAGAGAGAGAGAGAGTGGAACAAAACCCAGGGAAAAAAAATAAGTGATGCAACCCCTCACCACCTGCCGACCGATACCCATCCAGTCCCTGAGCAGCGATCGTGCTCTCCGGCCACCTCCCCCCAGTTTATATACTGAGCATGATGTCATATGGTATGGAATATCCCTTTGAGTAATTTGGATCAACTGTCTTGGCTGTGCCTCCCCCCAGCTTCTTGTGTACCTGGCAGAGCATGGGAAGCTGAAAAGTCCTTGACTTGGTATAAGCACTACTTAGCAACAACTAAAACATCAGTGTGTTATCAACATTATTCTCATACGAAATCCAAAACAAAGCACTATACTAGCTACTTGGAAGAAAATTAACTCTACCCCAGCCGAAACCAGGACAGCCAGGCCATTGAACCCACACAGTCCAGTAAACCCGATTGTCCCTTTCCTCCACCTGGCCAATGGCACAGCCCCTCTATTCCTGGTCGGAGTCTTCATTACTTGATTTCTGTAACTGCAAAACAGAAGTCCCTTCATCAGGGTCAAAAGTATGATCAGCCCTTCTACTCTGCCCAACAGACACTGGAGCAGTAATTTTCCTGGATGGATGCTTTTTGGCTGTTGTTTTTCCTTGCAGTTCCTGTACCCGAGCTTCTAGTCTCCAGGTAGGTTCACCATCCCACTTCCTCATGTCCTCCCCCTGGTCGCGCAGATAGAATCACAGGATTGCATGTGGTGTGCGCTACCTCTCCCTTGAACAGAAAAAGGCTGACTCTTAATAGCTGAGACCTTGGTTGGTATGGGTGAGGAAGACCTATTCTTCTTGGATTGCTCGGACAATTTTTGGGTCAGTTCCTTCACAGCCGAGATGCAGGCCCGCATGGAGGAAGCAAGATTAACTTCGTATTCTCGGAGTTGTCTAGCCAGTCCATCCATAGTTGGTGCCTCCGTGTCTGTCCAGCTCATTATCGCCAGGGTGTTGCCATATGACGTCGGTGCATTTCGTATAAACTTTCGCCACATGGACCGTGTGCACTGGATTTCATCCTGGTCTTTGGATACCTGGTTGTCATCCAGGTTGTTATAGATCACCTCCACCATGGCCAATTCCATCAGATACTGGATACCACCCTCAATGGTGGTCCACTTGCTTTGGGAATTTGCAAGTTCTTCCTTGAGGGGATACCGGTCCTTCACGCTCCACAGGAGTCGCTGCCAAAGACTGAGGATTCCTGCCCTTTTTCCAATCCCTTTGTCAATGGCCTTATCCCTAGCAAAGGATCCCAGCTGCCAGGCTTCCTTACCCTCTAATTCCTGACTGCTGGCCCCAATATCCCAGCATCGGAGTAACCAGCTGAGAATTTGCTCGCCTGGTTGATGGCTAAAATCTTTTTGCATATCTCGCAGCTCACTTAGGTATAGGAATCGGGTGGTTTCTGTCTCATTTATGATTTCAGTCTCTTCCTCCTCCTGTTCTTGTGACTGCTCTGCTGCAGAACAGGCTGCCTCTTCTGATTCTTTCTCCTGCTTGCTCTTAGGAGAAGCTTCTTCATGCCTTACTGAACGAGTTGACTTCTGCTTCCATTGCTTCTTTTTAGTTATAGGGTCGACTGATATAGTGTCTGGTTTAGCCATAGTGTCTGTTGGTGTCAGGTTCTCTACCCAAGCAGCAACACCTTGCCATAATTCAGCAGCCCAGATGGGTTTACCTCTGCACTGCCAGTTGGCCTGCTTCCATTGCTGTAGCCACCCCCACAGAGCATTTGCCACCATCTATGAATCAGTATAGAGATAAAGTACTGGCCATTTTTGTCATTCAGCAATATAAAGCTGGGGGAAGAAGATGGAAGGGGGGGAACGTTCGGAATTATGGCGTTTGTCTTCCCAAATAACCATTATGTGTGATGGAGCCCTGCTTTCCTGGAGATGGCTGAACACCTGCCTGCCGATGGGAAGTAGTGAATGAATTCCTTGTTTTGCTTTGCTTGCGCACGCGGCTTTTGCTTTACCTATTAAACTGTCTTTATCTCAACCCACGAGTTTTCTCACTTTTACCCTTCCGATTCTCTCCCCCATCCCACTGGAGGGGGAGTGAGCGAGCGGCTGTGTGGTGCTTAGTTGCCGGCTGGGGTTAAACCATAACAGTCAACAGTAACTTAAAGAGGAAAGATCCTGAGCTGTTTCTCAAAGCTAGTTCTGTTTCTTGGGGCTGTGTATTCCCTCAGCTGCTCATTAGTTCACCTAAAATCTGGCAAATGTCAAGATCTTTTTATTCTTACTGATGTTATTACTAATTATTGCTGGTATATTCCTACTATGCCAATAATCATGGCCATAAAAAGTCTAGTATTCAAATAAGCACTCAAAGGCTGAAGAGCCAGGACTCTTCTGTCTTGTTTTTGCTCAGAGTGCTTCAAATTTTTAACCTCTAGCACTGTTTTCAAAATCCCAGTCAGAAAGTTGAGTTGGGGTTTTTGTTTGGTAGGTTTATGTGTTTTTGTATGGCTCGTCTCCCACTAACAGTGGATTATTCTGGAGAACAGATGGAAAGCCTGAGGCCACCTCTCTCCCTGCCCTCCCTGCGGCAGGGTCTGAGAGCGCCAAGTGCAGAGCAGCTGGTACAGAGCCAGCTTCCAAATGGCCACCAAGATTGAGCATTGCCATCAATTAATGTGCTTGGGGACAGACTTTTTAATAGGGCCTGTAGCGATAAGATAAGGGGGAATGGTTTTAAACTAAAAGAGGGTAGATTCAGACTAGATATAAAGAAGAAATTTTTTATGATGAGGGTGGTTAAACACTGGAACAGGTTGCCCAGAGAGGTGGTAGATGCCCCATCCCTGGAAACATTCAAGGTCAGGTTGGACGGGGCTCTGAGCAACCTGATCTAGTTGAAGATGTCCTTGCCCATGGCAGGGGGGTTGGACTAGATGACCTTTAAAGGTCCCTTCCAACCCAAACCATTCTATGATTCTATGATTCTATGATTCTGTATAGAATAATCCTCTATAGGCCCCATCTCCATCATATCCCCAAGGTGAGTGGGATAGAGAGAGGAGATGGGAAAACTCCAAGATACAGGGGCATTCCTGAGGCACATATCAGGCTTGCTGGGAATAATAAGGGCTTAGGAAACATAAAGGAGGGCATGGGGCATGGGGCATGGGGAAAGGAATAGAGCATATGGTACACACTGAAGTCTAAAAGACACTTGGTAGTATGAGGGAGACCTCAGACTAACCCCGTGGAAAAGACAGCTTGAATGGGGAGAGTGCCAGAGCTCCTCCCAGACAATGAGGGTGGGAAAGGGCTCCTGAGACGATCCAGTCCCCTGAAAAGATGGGAATGGCAGATCTTCCCTTCAGACCATCCCAGTCTGTGTTGGGGGTTGGATGGGGCTGTGCCATACCTTCCCACATCATAGGAAGGGGACTGGGGTAAGGGGGGGAAGATACCCTCCATTGCCTCAATTACAGAAGGAAAATTGTCTCCTGAAAATGCTGGAAAGCCAGCCTTCCTGCTCAGAGGTAGCCAGGCATTTGGCACTCTCACCTGCAAATAAAGGGAGGAAATTCAGCTTGGGGCACCGAATGCTTTTGGACGCACCTCCAAACTCATAGCTGCTTCTCTGACACTCCCCCTCACCAAATACTTCAGTAAACTGAGAAAGTTTTAGAATAGATAACCTGGACTCCACTGCAGGTCCCATCACTACCCTGCAGCCCCTGATATTTCAGCTAAAGGGCTTTGGAGGCATCATGCTGGAGACAGAGATGAGAGAGTTTTTAGGATCAACCAGTCAGTGAACTCAACATAACAGTAACTTCAAAAAAAAAAAAAAAAGGTTTTGGTAGGGGTTTTGTTTATTTGGGCTGGGGTTGTTTGTTTTGTTTTGTTTTATTTGTTTTCCTGGCAAGATGATGCACTCCAGTTAATTGCATACTCCTTTCTGAAACCAGAACATCAGAAGTACGACGTGTTCCCTGAACTTGCTGGAATAAACATTATACATGGCCCCCTCTGGAGCATTTTCATTAGGGTGATTCTCTGCTGTCAGTGCATGTGACTTACTACATAATTCATCTAAAAAGCTCATAGAAACCAGCCCCTCTAGGGATTGTAGGCGTCCTTGGAGGGCTCTGGGTCCAAACAGTAGTGTGTGGATTGCGGCTGTCTCTAAAAGTTCATATTCCTGATGTATTTACTATATGGGCATATCTTTATCTAATATATTTGTTTGCCATCTTTGCTGTCTGTAGGTGAGAATATACAGAGACTACTCCAGGTTAGATTAATGTTTGTTCTGGACATATATGAGTTAATAAAAAGTGATCCTCTGGAGATATATTCAGAGTGAATTCTAAGATATGCCAATCCGTGGGTGCAACCTGAAATGTATCAAGTACAACAAGTAGCAGGTTTGGCTTCTGTAGCAGTTTCTCCACGGTACAATGCAGTGCTACCCAGGGGTAGCTGAGTTAAGTCTGAACTCTTAGGGGAAAATATATCACGCTGGATCTGACAGCTGGAGAGAGGCAAGGCTGCTGTGGCTCTATGCCCCAGGTCCAACCAGCAGTGAGCCTGAAGATGTATTCCTAGCAGGCACATGCAATCAGTGCACAGTTATACATCACGTGGTCAGCCACACAGATCACAGACAGACACACAGAGCACTCCCACAAACACAAACAGCACCAACAGCCTCATCCTGCTCCCCTCCCTGGCAGAGCAGGATGGAGGTCCACTAGCAAGAATATATATGTGTAGACATATATACAGCATGGATCCCTCCATCAGCTGGGCTCAGACACTCAGTCTGCCCAGTAGCTGCCCCTGGATCCTAGTCTCCCCAGTTGTTGGCACCTGGACATACAAGCCTCTGAGGCCACAGCCCCACTCCAGCTGCTGGTACAGACCATCCCACATGCACACACATACACAAACACGCACACACACTCGGAGCTTACCGGGACTCCCTTGCTCCCCAGTAGCAACTCCCCCATGGTCTCACCCTTACAGAAATCCTTAGAAAGGAATTTAATAAGAAGATAGGACAGACTGTGCTGATCAGGCTCAGGGCATGGCCAGACAAGGGTACTGACCAGCCAGCTCCATACACACAACTGACCCATTTTATCCTCTTATCCCTCTATTTTCCCACACTTGTTCCAAACCACTTGTTTCACTTCAATCCCTCCCTTTCCCTACCTTTGATTCCTCCCCTAAACATGCCATAATGTTCTGTACAATCCTGAAATGCTCTTCCTCTGCATCCCATCATGTGTCCTGTACCCCTAGGCAGCAACTCATTCCAAAAGGTGCTCCAGTGTTGACTCATGGTGATGGTTTTTATGCCTGGACAGTGAGGCTGAGGCTCTCCTGGGACAGCCCTGGGAGGGGCCTGGATGTGGTGTTCATTCTTCTGAGTCTTTAATTTGGGTTCTCTCCTGCGTTGGTGCCCCCGTGCTCCTCTGGGCTTGTGGAAGTGGGCCTCTGACAGGCTGATGGCTCCTGCGATAGGCCTGGAAGCAGCCAGGGCCAGGATATTAATCGGGCTCCCTCACCTGCCATTGTCTCTCTGTGCTCCTTTGTGGATGTGAAGATGAGCTTTTATCACATAATTTAATGTGAACAAGCTAGCTTGCACAACAGTAACATCACAGCAGTGCTCCCATATTGCTCTGTGCTAGCTACCTTGGCTTCCAGCATCTCAGCTACCTCAGCCAGCTAGGGCTGGGTATTTCTGAATCCCACTCCATCATGCTGTGCAATACTCCTTGTAAGCTGCCTACACAAGCACACACACACACACACCACCACTGTTGCCTGCACAATTATTTGAAGCTCTTGCATGGTCACACTGCTGCACAAAGTTTAGTTTCCTGCTTCACTGAAATTTTTGTTCTTTCATGGTTGGTTTCAGTCTCCCTTCTAGAACCAAGCTCTTTATTCAACTGATTCTTTTATAGACCTCAAGCAGAGTCTTACCCGAGAATAGATTATCGTGGTTTAACCTGGCAGGCAGCCAAATACCACACAGCCGCTCGCACGCTCCCCTCCCCCCGCAGTGGGACGGGGAGAGAATCGGAAGGGTAAGAGTGAGAAAAACTCATGAGTTGAGATAAAGACAATTTAATAGAACAGAAAAGGGAAAATAATAATGATAATGATAGAATATACAAAATGAGTGAGGCACAATGCAATTGCTCACCACCCGCACTGACCGATAACCAAGTAGCGATCGCTACTTCCTGGAACACGCCTACCATTCATATACTGAGCATGACGTCACATGGTATGGAATACCCCATTGGACAGATGGGCTGGCTGTCCTGGCTGTGCTCCCCCCCAGCCTCTGCTTGGTAGCATGGAAGCTGTCCTTGACAGGGTATTTAGCAACAACTGAAAACATCAGTGTGTTATCAACATTCTTCTCATACTAAATCCAAAACACAGCACTAGGCAGAAATTTAACTCTATCCCAGCCGAAACCAGGACAGTATCCACCCCTTATTCTATACCATTTACATCATGCCCAGGTCTCACATTTTTTTCAATACATTCCAATTAATCACCACCACCTTTCTTGTCTTTATATATATATATACACACACACAGAGATATAATTCCCTTAGTCTATGGGGCATACCTGTAAAACATCCACTGAGTTCATTTAGTCCATGACTTTGGGCTCCATCTGTCATAACAGCCTTTCAGGGCAGGAGAGATGGTGAGTGGTGTTGGACTGTTGCATCCTGAAGCCAGTTCTGGTTCCATCACCGCAGCACTTCGTTCGATTACATCAAAGTTCATTCTTCATTAATCTGGGCAATTTTTACTGTAATACGGTTGATATGACATATAGCAACCATAGAAGTGATGACATACAGTATTGTATAGTAATTAACATCACACAATTCAGTTCATTGGCTATTTTCACCCAAAATCAAATCCCCTTGAGGCACACACCGGACTTCCCCATCCTTTCGCATTACCCACCAAGTGCACCCAGGTCCTTGAGCAAAAGCAATCACACGTATGGGTTTTCCCTTGCCAGAGGCAGGAGTAACCCAGACTGTCTTCCCCAGCATATTTCTTATGTGCACGACAGGGACTTTATCCCCCTCTACAGTACGCAAAAGTTTTGATAGGGCAGGGCCAGCTGAATTGAAAGATCCCCTGGTGTTGACTAACCAGGTGGCTTTTGCTAAATGTGTATCCCAATGCTTGAATGTCCCACCACCCATTGCTCTCAGCGCAGTCTTTAGCAGCCCGTTGTATCGTTCCATTTTCCCAGAGGCTGGTGCATGGTAGGGGATGTGATAGACCCACTCAATGCCATGATCTTTGGCCCAGGTGTCTATGAGGGTGTTTTGGAAATGAGTCCCATTGTCTGACTCAATTCTTTCTGGGGTGCCATGTCGCCATAGGACTTGCTTTTCAAGGCCCAGGATGGTGTTCCTGGTTTTGGCATGGGGCACAGGATATGTTTCTAGCCATCCGGTGATTAATTCCACCATGGTGAGCACATAGCCCTTGCCTTGGTGGGTTTGTGGGAGTGTGATATAATCAATCAGCCAGGCCTCCCCATATTTATATTTCAACCGTCGTCCCGCATACCAAAGAGGCTTTACTCGCTTGGCTTGCTTGATGGCAGCGCATGTTTCACATTCATGGACAACCTGTGCAATAGCGTCCATGGTCAAGTCCACCCCTCGATCACGAACCCATCCATATGTTGCGTCTCTTCCTTGATGGCCTGAGGTGTCATGGGCCCACAGGGCTATAAACAGGTCACCCTTATGTTGCCAGTCCAGATCCACCTGAGCCACTTCAATCTTAGCAGCCTGGTCCACCTGCTGGTTGTTTTGATGTTCTTCAGTGGCCCGACTCTTGGGTACGTGAGCATCTACGTGACGTACTTTTACAACCAGGTTCTCTACCCGGGCAGCAATATCTTGCCACAATGCGGCAGCCCAGATGGGTTTACCTCTGCGCTGCCACTTGTTCTGTTTCCACTGCTGCAACCACCCCCACAGGGCATTTGCCACCATCCATGAGTCAGTATAGAGATAAAGTACTAGCCGTATTTCTCGTTCAGCAATATCTAAAGCCAGCTGGATGGCTTTCACCTCTGCAAACTGGCTCGATTCACCTTCTCCTTCAGCAGTTTCTGCAACTTGGCGTATAGGACTCCATATATAGCAGCCTTTGACCTCCGATGCTTTCCCACAAGATGACAGGACCCATCAGTGAACAGGGCATATTGCTTCTCATTTTCTGGTAGTTTGTTATACAGTGGGGCCTCTTCAGCACACGTCACCTCCTCCTCTGGGGATATGCCAAAATCTTTGCCTTCTGGCCAGTTCGTGATCACTTCCAAGATTCCTGGGCGACTGGGGTTTCCTATTCGGGCCCGTTGTGTGATCAGTGCGACCCACTTACTCCACGTAGCATCGGTTGCATGATGTGTGGAGGGGACCCTCCCTTTGAACATCCAGCCCAGCACCGGCAGTCGGGGTGCCAGGAGGAGCTGTGCTTCAGTACCAACTACTTCCAAAGCAGCTCGAACCCCTTCATATGCTGCCAATATCTCCTTCTCAGTTGGAGTGTAGCTGGCCTCGGATCCTCTGTATCCCCGACTCCAAAACCCCGGGGGTCGACCTCGAGTCTCCCCTGGTGCTTTCTGCCGGAGGCTCCAGGTAGGGCCATTCTCCCCGGCTGCGGTGTAGAGCACATTCTTTACATCTTGTCCTGCCTGGACTGGTCCAAGGGCTACTGCCTGAAATATCTCCTGTTTAATTTGTTCAAAGGCTTGTTGTTGCTCAGGGCCCCATTTGATGTCGTTCTTCTTCCTGGTCACGTGATAGAGAGGGCTTACGATCTGACTGTAATTTGGAATATGCATTCTCCAAAACGCACCACGTCTAAGAAGGCTTGTGTTTCCTTTTTGCTAGTTGGTGGGGACATGGCTGTTATTTTGTTGATCACATCCATTGCGATCTGACGACGTCCATCTTGCCATTTTATTCCTAAAAACTGGATCTCCTGTGCAGGTCCCTTGACCTTACTTTGTTTTATGGCAAAACCGGCCTTCAGAAGGATTTGGACTATTCTCTCCCCTTTCTCAAAAACTTCTTCTGCTGTGCTGCCCCATACGATGATGTCATCAATGTATTGCAGGTGTTCTGGAGCCTCACCCTGTTCCAGTGCGGTGTGGATCAGTCCATGGCAAATGGTAGGTCTGTGTTTCCACCCCTGGGGCAGTCGGTACCAGGTGTACTGGACGCCCCTCCAAGTGAAAGCAAACTGTGGCCTGCACTCTGCCGCCAATGAGATTGAGAAAAACGCATTAGCGATATCATTTGTGGCGTACCACTTGGCTGCCTTTGACTCCAGTTTGTATTGGAGTTCTAGCATGTCCGGCACAGCAGCACTCAGTGGCGGCGTGACTTCGTTCAGGCGATGATAGTCTACTGTTAGTCTCCACTCTCCATTAGACTTTCGCAGTGGCCATATGGGACTGTTAAAGGGTGAGCGAGTCTTGCTGATCACTCCTTGGCTCTCCAGTCGATGAATCAGCTTATGGATGCGAAGCAGGGAATCTTGGTTGGTACGATATTGCTGCCGGTGCACTGTTGTGCTAGCAATTGGTACCTGCTGTTCTTCCACCCTCAGCAACCCCACAACAGAAGGGTCCTCTGAGAGACCGGGCAAGGTAGACAGCTGTTTAATTTCCTCCATCTCCAGGGCAGCTATACCAAAAGCCCACCGGTACCCTTTTGGGTCCTTGAAATACCCTCTCCTGAGGTAGTCTATGCCAAGGATGCACGGAGCCTCTGGGCCAGTCTTAACGGGGTGCTTCTGCCACTCATTCCTGGTTAGGCTCACTTTGGCCTCTAATACAGTTAACTTGAATACTGTGTTCAGTTTTGGGCCCCAAAACACAGCACTAGGAATAAATTTAACTCTATCCCAACCGAAACCAGGACATAGACGTAGCCCTTTAAGCTCATACCTGATCTTTTCCCAAAATATAATGTGCTGCAACATAGACCTTTTACCTACTGCTTCATCTCTGTCATGAAGGTGCATTTCACTATGCTTGGTTATAACCAGAACTGACATTTAATTTTTTGACAGACTTGGAGGCGGGTAGTGCATGATAATAGTGTCTTTGGTCTTTATAATGGTGTGTTCACCATTTTAAGCATTGCAATATTCACTTTGAAACCTGCGTGCTCATGAGACATGAGGTAACAGAGGATACCTTTGCCTAGGCAACACTGGGTTTATTCTCTACTTCAGTAAATGACAGTGTTAGAAGTGGCAGCAATACAAAATCTCATTATACTCTATTGAACTAATAAGCAAAATTTTCAGAAGAATATTTTTTGAACTAACAAGTATTACAAAGCATTTCCTAGGAGCAGAACTAGGTAGCACGCTAGTACTGAAGCATTGTGCATATGGACATATGCCAGTGTGAACTGTTTAACTTTGCCTTTTTTTCAGGGTTCATTTCAAAGAAAGTAGGATTGAAAAACTGCGTTTTGAACATTTTTTCACATAGTATTTCATTCCATCAAACAAAGGTAAAAGCCTACATATTATCTTTGACAGTCTTCTGTCATAATAGTCCAAAACTCTTTTGGAGATTTATTGATGTAACTTTACAGTACTTTGGACCATTACTGGAAAATACAGCACTGTTTTAAGATGAGAAAATAGCATTGCTTTAGTTAGGATTCAGCAAGTGCTCTTTTCTGACAAGGAATATGTACAGGGAGAACGAGTCTTGCGTTGATCACTGAAGGTAATGGATCATTGAATTCTTGCATTAATTTGCCCCTCTGGTATCTATACATTATAAAACTTCAAGCATGTTGCAGATTGCCTGCCTACCATACAACTAGAATGTGAAAGATTTACAGGGTAAATTGCTATTGACATATACCAGGGCAGTGAGACTGAACAAGAATTGCTGTGTTCAGCTTACTGCAAACATCAGCTTTGCCTTTTCATGTCTTCAGTCTTCCTGATGCTAAAGTTCTTTACAAGGACAATGTTATGTGTTTTGGATTAATCAAAAGCCTTGGTCATTTGAAAGGTCACATATGAAAGGAACAGCAAAAATCTCTCTTTTAAATGACCTGCGTGTTGGCTTTTGCAGAGAATTGTGGGAATCAAAATCTATAGAAGCCATTAGTGGAAATGTATGTCTAAAAGAAAACACAACAGTGATAAGCCTATTATACTCTTTGAATCCAAACTCCTACTGATGTGGGGTTGGGTGGGGATACATTTGACTGATTTTCAAAGTCAGTCAGTTGTATTTTTGCACTACAGAGTCTTTTGCAAAACATAAGCCTTTGGAATCGTTATCAAGGACAAGATCTCTTCTCTTGTTGCTTAAAAAATTCCTTGTAACTAGAAGATGAGCAAACCGGATAAAAAAGTCTAAGAATAAAATAAGTGGCTTTGGTAATGAGAAGCATTTGAATGCACAGATTCATAGTTCATAGAATGAAAAAACACATCTGGCTGCAGTAAAATAAAGGGGTTTTGTTGTGGTGCCCGTCACTGCGGTTGGAGTAGTTTCAGTGCCCGTCGTTTTGTCATCAGATCCAGAGACCTTCTTTTCCCCTTGAGGGTAGTGAATAGTTTTGAACAGGGCTTGGTAGGCATGGGCCAGACCCCATCACTTTGCAGTAATCTGGGTCTCTCTGGAATTGCCAGGGTGACAGCATGCTTTCTCCAAATATTTTACTAGTTTTTTCAGGATTCTGCACTTGTTCAGGGGTGAAGCTCCAAAACATTGGAGGTGACCACTGTCCTAGGCACTTGCCCATACTATCCCACACCCCCTGCCACTCATAACTATCCAGCCTCAGGGCAGATCTCTGGGTGGTATTCTTAAATAGTTGTTTAACCTTAAACAAGGCCTGGAACACATTCAGGAGACATAGCAATAGGAACATGCTGGTTTGAACATCCCAAGGATATTCAAAATCCTCAAGAGCTGTTGTAATCAGCCTGGAGGAGAAGGGGAAGGTGAAGGAAGCTGTCTCCCCTGTAAATTGGCTCTCAGAGGAGAAGAGGTAAAAAGTGTAATTATTAATAGTTTCCAAAAGATAGCTCCCAAAGAACAGGAATGATGGCAGTGCTGAGTACAGTCTCCTGTCCAATAATTTTACCATACCATAAGCCAGTGTTACACAGTATAGCAAAGTGATGACCTTAATCCATTTCCCAGAGATGACCAACCCCACATAAATACTGATAATCAGCAGTATATACAGCCAGTAAGGTGCTACATACCAAAACTCCAAGAACAGATCCAACAACTCTGAGAACAAATAAACCAACATTGTGACCAGCGACTACTAAACTGATATAATGAATGCTTATAACAACTTTGTTTTAACCTGTTTGGGTCAGATGTGTCGTTATCTCAACCCTTTGAGCCCCACGTTGGATGCCAAAAAGGACTGTTGTGGTTTAACCCAGCAGGCAGCCAAACACCACACAACCACTCCCTCACTCCCTCCCCACCCACAGTGGGATGGGGGGGAGAATCAGGGAAAAAAAAAGTAAAATTTGTGGATTGAGATAAAGACAATGTAATAGAACAGAAAAGGAAGGGATAATAATAATAATAATCATAATGATGATAGAATAGACAGAGTGAGTGATGCACAATGCAATTGCTCACCACCTGCGCTGACCGATAACCAAGCAGCGATCGCTACTTCCTGGAACACGCCTCTTATTTTTATACTGAGCATGATGTCATATGGTATGGAATACCCCGTTGGCCAGCTGAGCCAGCTGTCCTGGCTATGCTCCCTCCCAGCTTCTTGTGCACCTGGCAGAGCATGGGAAACTGAAAAGTCCTTGACTAGCAGGGTACTTAGCAACAACTGAAAACATCAGTGTGTTATCAACATTCTTCTCATACTAAATCCAAAACACAGCACGAGGAAGAAATTTAACTCTATCCCAGCCGAAACCAGGACAGTTTTACATTCTTAAGCAAAGAAACTCTGGTAAGGCTCTGGAGCAAAAGTCTGCAAAACAAGACTGAATGAGTTCTCTTTACACTGGTGTGACGATATTTCTCCAGGTTGTATTTCTTCATTCATCAATTTCTTATATTTCACCTTTGCAGGATATGCAATTAATTCCTTCAGTGAAGCTTAATATTTTTACTGTATATTTTGCTTTTCAAACGTCTTCAATATCCTGCTGACATAAGGGGAACCAATTGACCCTCAACTCATAATTTTTCAAAGCTAATCTCTTTTAGAGTCCTTAATGGACTAACATCCTCTGACATTTGAATTATTAGTATTTGCAAAGTTGCTATGGTGACAAATATAGTTCTGGTTAAAAAATAGTAATAATCCTATCTTGCTTAACCATGAATTCCAGAAGAACTCAGCATGGTTCCAAAAGTACATTTCCGCCAAAATGAATGCACGGTGCCCTTTTTTCAGAGCAATTATATCTTTAGTAAAATGTAAGTGTAAAGGGAAGTCTGACCTCCTCTTTGGTCACAGTACCTTATGATAGCCTACTCAAATTACTATAATTTTTTAAACAGTTTTAAAATAGCACAGTATCCATTTCTTGAAGGAAAGATCCAGACAGGCCCAAGGGAAAAATCTGCAGCACAAAATGCCTGGGGCTTGCTTCAGCTTCTTTTTGGTCTTTCTCATGAAGTAAAACAACCCTAAAGGCAGTGTGATCCTTCCCTTTAAAATTCCTCTGCCCAGCACTGCAGACCCATCACACATGACTTAAAGGTAAACTAGAGCAGGCTGCTTTGACTCATGCCAGGGGGGTCTGGGCCTGTGGGCATTGACATTGGACCCAGGGGTACAAAGATAGCCTGTAGCAGTTTTTGCCCATGTCCATCCCTCTGGTCTTGCACTAAGCAAAGCCAGCTGGGGAGATTTGATCCATTTTCTGTCTTTCACTAGAAATGGTTGTCGGACTACATTGTGGTCTTTTTTGTGCATGAAGCATTTTGCAGACGGGGATCTGAATATGTAGAGATAACGGCTGTGTTATGAGAAGGGTGTCGCGAACGAATGGTTTAGAGGCCACTTAAAGAATCACCGTCTCAGGTATTAGCAGAAAGTGATTTTAATAGAAATTTATAAAAGCGTGACTTAACAGAGTTCGATGGCAAGGTTCACTCTATTACTTACTACATGGATGAAGTATACAAAGGAAAATCATATTAGAAATGAGTTGGAACGATTTATACAGAGACCGAGGATGGAAAAGCGTAAGGGAGACCCTCCCATTGAGTCATGAGGTTCAGAGAAGATCCCCTTGCTTTCTAAACTCCTTCTCAGAGAGGAGTCTAGGTGCAGCTGGATCCACTCCTAGTCCCAGACTTGGTCAACGGTTTATGTCTAAGTGATTATATGTGTCTAGCAGCAGTCTAAGGTTCATTCACAGTTTTGAGATAGATCATAAGATTTCAGTAGCACTTAATCATTGACTAATTTAACATTTACAAAGTAAGTTAATAGAGTCTAATACAATCACGACAGTGGCTTAATTACAGATTATGCTTACTATTAGTTCACACACACAGACACACAGAAATATATATATTAAAGTACAAAACGTATACCTGTTAAAAATTCCCCTCGAGTTCAGTGAAATATTCACGTGAAATGTCTTGGCATTTCTCAACGGGTGAAGGGTTGAGCCTCGAGGAGTGTTTCGGCCGAGGAGTGTTTCAGCCCAGGTCCCGTGGCAGTCAGCGACAGTCCTCCAAATATCGCAAACTTGAGAGTTCGCGAGCTTGAGAGGTGTCCCACTCAGAGGGAGATGCTGGGCGCAGCCCGCTGTGGTCCCGGAGAGCTCAAAGGGTCTCACTTAGGACCACCATTTATAGGTTCGCAAGATGGTTGGCTTTAGTCATCTGTAAATTTCCATCCTGGCCACAGTCCCAGGTGGTAGTTACTAAAAATTCTCAAGGTTTCAGTATTGTTCCACTTGAGCTACGACTCAGATAAGGGTATCAGGGGATGACACCTGGGCCAGGCAGTAGGATTACGTTCCCAGCCTCAGCTATGCAGAGTTTCTGATACGGTCAAGGGGCGCTCAACCATCTGACTCATTACACCAAGGCCAAGGTTTCACGGGAATTTCTGAGATCAACAAGCGGCTCAGGAGAAGGGGGGGAGGAATGCACCACCACATTCACTAGTGAATTTAACACCCACACAGACCAGCTTCCAAAACACTTAGGTGACAGATTTTTGAAGCTATTTCATCTTTTCTCACAGAGATCTAGGGCTCTGATACACAACAGGATTCCCTTCCAGGGTACCCTCTCCTAAATGTGTAGTTAAGCAGGCTAGTTTCTATACCAGTACAGTTTTCCTAAGCACCCTGTATTGTCCAAGTAAAGAGAGAGATTCTCTACATCTCTTTCTCTCTCCATTGATCATATGGGGACAGAAGAGATATTCATATCCTACCAAGCACTTGAGTCAGAGCCTAAAGCCAGGCATAGTCACAAGTCCAAGGCAAAGTGTAAGTGCTTAGAGTAAGCTTACTGCACCCTACGTTACTTTCAAGGGTAGTTAGAAGGTGGTAGCCAGCAGCATCACTCCTGGCTGAGCCTGGAGCCAGGACATGGATCTTTCCTTCCTACAGAGCAGGTCGAGTATCAGCAGAGTGGTGGCAGTCAGCAGCTGAGAGGTGCTACAAGTGTGCTCCTAAGTTGCCCATTAGTTGCATCGCATTCAAATTACAGAAGAGAGTTTTGTAGGGTGAGCTGTTTCACCACCAGCACTCAAGGTCCCATAGCATTTCAAGGCCTTGGATACTCCAAGTCAGCTGTAGTCAAGGTTAGGGCTTGTATAATTTCAATGGAAGGTAAATTAAAGTTCAAACTAGGCCCCTGTCGATGGCTTAATGTACAATGTAAATGTCGTCCTGGTAGATCAAAGAGCTATAGTGGAATGTGCTGGAGAGAAACAACAGAAGGAAGACAGAATGAAGTTTTGCTGATAAATTTAGATCCTAATTTTAAAAGGTGAAAGATAAGAAATGAATAAGCTGTTGATTTTGTTTCAAAGCTCTGGGTTTAGATGATAAGGTTTGCATTAAAATGTGAAAATGCTTTTTTTAATTGTGTGGGAGAAAGTGTCACTGCTTCTTTCTAAAAATATAGGAAAAATGTTGATAGCAGGAGAAAATGCTAAAAGACTGTCTTGTTTTAACAAGCAAAAGTAAAACCTGTGTTGATATTATTCCTGTAATGATAATTCCTGACAGATAAACCTTAGTTAATTTGAAATCCAGAATTAAACAGAATCATGTTACCCTAGATTTCAAAATCAGTATTGTCTTTTCAAAATCAGTATTGTCTTTTTTGCCTTGTTACAATTCTGTTTGAAATTGATTTAAGGGGAATTTGCTTTGTTTTGACTTCTCCCTCTCTCTCTGTCTCTCTTTTAAGGTCAACTCAAATCAAAACATACTCTTGGGAGAATGCCCAGATTATTTTGGTCGGTAACAAATGTGACATGGAGGATGAACGGGTAATCTTCACTGAGAGAGGCAAACATTTAGCAGAGCAACTTGGTAAGAAAAGAAATTACAAAAGCTTTATGATTGCTTGTGAGAATGCACAAAGTTATGTCATTAATTGCTACAGTACTTGTAATGAAATGTTTGTGATACACTTACTGTAAAGAAATAGTCATACACCACCTCCCTTTTGTTTCTGTAGGCTGAGGTCTGAACTGTCCTTGTTGATATCACTAAAACTGTAACATCATTAGAATGGACATGTGTCCAGGGATGACCTTATGCAGATCTGTGACATGTCTGTCATCTAAAAGTGTCCACAAGACCAGTGCTGGCTCAGAGGCTGGCTTAGACCAAAGACATCTCTGATACAACATTCCTTATGCTGCTCCTTAGATAGGAAGTACATTATGTCCTTTGTGATAAGCAGCAAGATTAGGCATGCGTATGTATATATACAATATGCTTAAGGAGTTATAGCCATAGGCAGATACGTCCTAGCCAAGGAAAAAATTTAAAAAAACCCAACAAAACAACAAAAAAAACTAGGAGAAGGAGAGGAGAGGAGAGATTGAAGAAAGAGTTTACTCAAAATGTGAACTAGACCTTTATGCAAGTTGAGAACATTTGGGTTGTGCTTTCCAATACCAATAATCCAAAACAGAAAGATGCCAATATCCAACTACCGCTGCTATCAGTTCACCTACTGCACATTTACACAGGTGTAAATAAAATGAACCTCTGTTTCATAAAGTGTCCCTCTAGGAGGCAAATGTTGTCCACACCGAAAATTATGGAGCTGTGAACATCTCTGTTCTTTCTGTTTCTGCCCAGCAGTGATATCCTTTCATACCATGAAATATTTTGGAGGTGACACTGGCCAAACTGTAATGGAAAAGCTCCAGAGCAACATAATAATACTACCCAGCCTGTTTTTTTTCTCCAAATTTGCTGATATCTGGAGAGCATGTTCAGCAGGTGTGCAAATCAAACCCTGACATCATTGGAGGTTGTTGTGGTTTAACCCCAGCCAGCAACTAAGCACCACACAGCCGCTCTCTCACTCCCCCCACAATGGGATGGGGGAGAGAATCGGAAGGGTAAAAGTGAGAAAACTTGTGGGTTGAGATAAAGACAGTTTAACAGGTAAAGCAAAAGCCGCGCATGCAAGCAAAGCAAAACAAGGAATTCATTCACTCCTTCCCATCGGCAGGCAGGTGTTCAGCCATCTTCAGGAAAGCAGGGCTCCATCATGCGTAACGGTTACTTGGGAAGACAAACGCCATCACTCTGAACGTCCCCCCCTTCCTTCTTCTTCCCCCAGCTTTATATGCTGAGCAATGCATCATATGGTATGGAATACCCCATTGGCCATTTTGGTTAGCTGTCCTGGCTATGCTCCCTCCTGGCTTCTTGTGCACCTGGCAGAGCATGGGAAGCTGAAAAGTCCTTGATTTATTTTAAGCACTACAACTGCTTAGCAACAACTAAACCATCAGTGTGTTATCAACATTCTTCTCATACTAAATCCAAAACACAGCACTATACCAGCTACTAGGAAGAAAATTAACTCTATCCCAGCTGAAACCAGGACAGAGGTCAATTTCTGTGCTGTACTGGGCATGGGGTTGTTATTATTTATTTTTTTTAAACTGACTGTGGTAAAGGCTCAGTCTGGCTTCTGGTGAACATGTGTGTAACTGAGATCTCCTTGTCACTATTCTTATATAGGTGTTTAGGGGAAAGGGCATTATAAGAATGACTGCATGGGAAACAGAAAGACGTTGACATTTCACAGTATACCACCTGTGCTGGATCTAATCCCATGCTGGTGTTTTTTAATTTAAGTATTTTCATAGCTCGCTGACCTCATTCTTTTTAAAATAATTTTTCTAGTTGTACAATTGCTTGTCCTGGTAAATAATTTCATCAGAATAACATATCTTCCTATCGCATTTGTCTAAATAAGCATTACATATGTGTAAAAGCACACCTCAAAAGTATCCATTAAAAATAACCATAAATTAGTCCTTGAAAGGTGACAGAAAATATTTAACAAGTTATGTCCAGAAAAATTGCCCACATTTGTGAAGAACTGAGTTTTTTAAACTGTTTGCAACAAAAACAAAATGGTTGCCATTGCACCTGCTTTAACAAGGGATATTTTTCTTTGCATAAATACCTGTCATATTATATATATTTCTATAATCTGTTCTTCCCTCTGTGAGCATTTCTAATATTTATTCATTTTAATAGGAGCTAGGAAAGTGTATTCAATGGAGAAAGAGATCCAAAAATTGTAACTGTATACTTTTACCCCAGATTTAGACCAGGCACTAAAATGCCTGGCACTCTGTAAATTTGCAATGTAGAGTTTGAAGATTTTTTTTTAAGTCACATAACTAATCTGAATTTCTATTCCTCAAACTATTTTCCTATAGAAAGATTAATGCAGTGAGTTGACAAGCAATCCCCAAGGTCATGAATTTAGCAGGACAAGAAGGAACTTTGCATGTTGTATAGTCAAGAATCCTCAGGTGTACTAACCAATGCTTGCAAAAAAGAAAGGGTAATGAGATAGATATCAAAACTCATGTTTCAGGCTTTAAAGCAAACTCTAACTCTTGGGATTTAGAATTCAGTCTTTATGGAAGCAGATTATCCTCTATTCACATCTTTATCTACTCTGGGGTTTTCCTTTCTCAGATATACGTCCTGTGGCTATCTCAAGGGCAGATTATTGTATTGGATAAATTGTGACTCTGATCCAGTATGTCAATTACTGTACTCAGACTGCACACAGAAATGTTTATATGTTTTCTGTACAGTTGCAATCATTTCTTAAATCTGCTCAGAGATTGTGGGAGGTGATGTCAGGAAAAGCAGAAGAACGAGTTTCCCTGACTTGTAGTAAGTGCTCTGGCCAAGTTGGACAGTTTGAAGGGCGCGAGTTGTGTCAAACACTTGGGACTGTCTTTTCTTTCTCTGCCAGTGAGTCGATAACATCTCTTGCAGACAACTTTTAAAAATAACAATATAGATTTTTGCATCCAGCAAGACATTTTAAGACTGTGGGCCCTTTGAATGCCATGGTCTGCAATGTTGGTTACAGCCTCAATTACAAGCAAGCACAACACATGTGAGTGCTGTACAAAGAACACACTGTGAAACACTCTGTTCTCAAGTGTGGTTTTATTTTTAGCCCTGGTTTATTTGAAGTCACTGAGAAAATGAATACATGTACATTTTGGGCAGGGTTTTCAAAAGGTCAAAAAGAACACTGGGCATTTAGCCCTCCAGGAAACATGGTGTCCTGTTAAGAACAGCGTTATCAGAAAATTGTGGCTGCTGACCTCTTTGAAAAGTGTGGCCTTCAATTTTATTAAGGAGGTGTAATCAATCATTTCTTTAAATCTCAGTGCTGGTTTATTTCTCAAGTGTAACCCCAAACAAGTGGTTTAGATCAACCAGCAATAGGTCTCATTAGCTGCTAAAGTCTGGCTAAACTAGTCAAGTATACTGTGGTAGCTCTGAGTAGCTCTCCTCATAACACTAACGGGAGTTCACAAAAGAGAGAAGGAATGGTTAATAAAACCAGATCTGACCTTGAAGGGAAATTAAAAGAATGTTTATGAAGACAGAATTTGTCTCATTTCCATTTTAAGTTTTTTTAAAGTTTGTTGTTAATGACGTAGAGCATAACAATGGTGATATCACCACAGATCATAGCTGCAAGCAGCATACGACCTTACCTACAGTAATGGCCAGAAGTAGGTGCCTTGGCATCGCGAATGAGTGGTTTAGAGGCCACTACACGGATGAAACGTATAAAGGAAAAGAGCATGGGAAGCTGAAAAGTCCTTGGCTAGCATAAACGCTACTTAGCAACAACTAAAACATCAGTGTGTTATCAACATTATTCTCATACTAAATCCAAAACACAGCACTATACCAGCTACTAGCAAGAAAATTAACTCTATCCCAGCCGAAACCAGGGTATCGTGTTAGAATTGAGATGGAATGATTTATGCAGAGGCCGAGGATGAAAAGGTTAAGGGAGACCCTCCCGCTGAGTCACGAGGTTCAGAGAAGACCCGGCTGGATCCAATCTCAGTCTCAGACTTGGACAATGGTTGGATGTTCAAACAAGCATGATCATATTGCTATGTCTCCTGAATGTGGTTCAGGCCTTGTTTAGAGTTAAACAACTATTCAGGAATACTGTCCAGAGATCAACCCCAGCAACAGATACGGTGACTACTCAAACCCCCACGACAGGCACTGTAGCTACTTCAACCCGCACAACAACCACTGTGGCTACTCAGACCCCGGCAACAGTCACTACAGTTACTTCAACCCTCACAACAGGCACTGCAGCTACTCAAACTCCGCCAACAGTCACTGCAGTTACTCCAACCAGTGCGACAAGCACTGCAGCCACTCAAACCACGGCAACAGTCACTACAAGTACTCCAACCCCCGCGACAGGCACTGCAGCTACCCAAACCCTCGCGACGGGTACTACAGCTGAACCAGAGGACCAACCGTCGCTGGTATCCGTCGCCCCTGTACAGAAGAAGAAATCTTGGAAGCGGAAGTCAGGTCGTGTAGAAAAGGATGATGGAAAAGCAGGGCCATCACGAGGAGGGGAGGAGGAAGAGGAAGAACTCATAAATGAGACGGAAACCACCCGATCCTTATCCCTGAATGAGCTGCAAGATATGCAGAAAGATTTCAGCCGTCGTCCAGGCGAGCATATTGTTACCTGGCTGCTCCGATGCTGGGATAATGGGGCCAGTAGCCTGGAATTAGAGGGGAAGGAAGCCAAACAGCTGGGATCCCTTGCTAGGGAAGCGGGTATTGACAAAGTGATTGGAAAAGGGACACAGGTCCTCAGCCTCTGGAGGCGACTGCTGTCAGGCGTGCAGGAAAGGTATCCCTTCAAGGAAGATATTATATATCGCCCAGGCAAATGGACCACTGTGGAGATAGGTATCCAGTACCTGAGAGAATTAGGCGTGCCGGAGGTGGTTTATAGTGACCTGGAACACCCAAAGATCCAGATGAAGTCCAGTGCACGCGACCCATGTGGCGGAAGTTGGTACGGAGTACACCAGCATCGTATGCCAGTTCGTTGGCAGTACTGTCCTGGGCAGAGGAAGAAGCACCAACGACGGATGTCTTAGTTAGCAGACTTCGGGATTTTGAAGAAACTATCTCCTCCTCCCTTGTCTGGGCTGTGGAGAAACTGTCCCGGGAGGTCCAGCAACTCAAAGAGGATATGTCCTATTCTCCATCTGTACGGACCAGTATCTCAGCCATTAGAAGTCAGCGTTTTTCTCCTCAAGAGAGAGGATATAGAAAGTACACACCACGGGGCACCCTGTGGTTTTACCTGCGTGACCATGGAGAGGACATGAGGCAGCGGGATGGAAAACCTACCTTGACCCTAGAGGCACGGGTACGGGAGTTGCAAGGAAAAACAATGACACAAGGGGGTTCTCCCAGGAAAAATGCTGCTCCAGTTGTCAGGAAAAACCTGACTCACGACGGTCCAGTTTCCAGTGAACAGTTCCCCAGACAGAGTAGAAGGGCTGATCTTACTTTGGATTGTAATTGCAATGAAGAAATTCTTAACTCACGTTTGCAAGAAGTGAGAGATGGATACTATGACCAGAACTAGAGGGGCCCTGCCTCCGGCCAGGTGGAGGAAAGGGACAACCGGGTTTACTGGACTGTGTGGATTCGATGGCCTGGCACATCAGACCCACAGGAGTAGAAGGCTCTCGTAGACACCGGTGCACAGTGTACCCTGATGCCATCAAGCTATAAAGGGGCAGAACCCATTTGTATTTCTGGAGTGACAGGGGGATCCCAAGAGTTAACTGTATTGGAGGCCGAAGTGAGCCTAACCGGGAATGAGTGGCAGAAGCACCCCATTGTGACTGGCCCAGAGGCTCCGTGCATCCTTGGCATAGACTACCTCAGGAGAGGGTATTTCAAGGACCCAAAAGGGTACCGGTGGGCTTTTGGTATAGCTGCCCTGGAGATGGAGGAGACTAAACACCTGTCCACCTTGCCTGGTCTCTCGGAGGACCCTTCTGTTGTGGGGTTGCTGAGGGTTGAAGAACAGCAGGTACCAATCGCTACCACAACAGTGCACCAGTGGCAATATCGCACCAAACGAGACTCTCTGATCCCCATCCATGAGCTGATTCGTCGACTGGAGATCCAATGAGTGATCAGCAAGACTCGCTCACCCTTTCACAGTCCCATATGGCCAGTGCGAAAGTCCAATGGAGAGTGGAGACTAACAGTAGACTACCGTGGCCTGAACGAAGTGACGCCGCCACTGAGTGCTACCATGCCGGACATGCTAGAACTTCAATACAAACTGGAGTCAAAGGCAGCCAAGTGGTACGCCACAACTGACATCACTAATGCATTCCTCTGAATCCCTTTGGCAGCAGAATGCAGGCCACAGTTTGCTTTCACTTGGAGGGGCGTCCAGTACACCTGGAACCGACTGCCCCAGGGGTGGAAACACAGCCCTACCATTTGCCATGGACTGATCCACACCACACTGGAACAGGGTGAGGCTCCAGAACACCTGCAATACATTGATGACATCATCGTATGGGGCAACACAGCAGAAGAGGTTTTTGAGAAAGGGAAGAAAATAATTCAAATCCTTCTGAAAGCCGGTTTTGCCATAAAACAAAGTAAGGTCAAGGGACCTGCACAGGAGATCCAATTTTTAGGAATAAAATGGCAAGATGGACGTCGTCAGATCCCAATGGATGTGATCAACAAAATAACAGCCATGTCCCCACCAACTAGCAAAAAGGAAACACAAGCTTTCTTAGGCGTGGTGGGTTTTTGGAGAATGCATATTCCAAATTACAGTCAGATCGTAAGCCCTCTCTATCACGTGACCAGGAAGAAGAACGACATCAAATGGGGCCCTGAGCAACAACAAGCCTTTGAACAAATTAAACAGGAGATAGTTCAGGCAGTAGCCCTTGGGCCAGTCCGGGCAGGACAAGATGTGAAGAATGTGCTCTACACCGCAGCCGGGGAGAATGGCCCTACCTGGAGCCTCTGGCAGAAAGCACCAGGGGAGACTCAAGGTCGACCCTTAGGGTTCTGGAGTCGGGGATACAGAGGATCCGAGGCCCACTACGCTCCATCTGAGAAGGAGATATTGGCAGCATATGAAGGGATTCGAGCTGCTTCTGAAGTCGTTGGTACTGAAGCACAGCTCCTCCTGGCACCCCGACTGCCGGTGCTGGGCTGGATGTTCAAAGGGAGGGTCCCCTCTACACATCATGCAACCGATGCTACGTGGAGTAAGTGGGTCGCACTGATCACACAACGGGCCCGAATAGGAAACCCCAGTCGCCCAGGAATCTTGGAAGTGATCACGAACTGGCCAGAAGGCAAAGATTTTGGAATATCCCCAGAGGAGGAGGTGACGCGTGCTGAAGAAGCCCCACTGCATATTAAACTACCAGAAAATGAGAAGCAATATGCCCTGTTCACTGATGGGTCCTGTCGCCTTGTGGGAAAACATCGGAGGTGGAAAGCTGCTGTATGGATCCTATAAGCCAAGTTGCAGAAACTGCTGAAGGAGAAGGTGAATCGAGCCAGTTTGCAGAGGTGAAAGCCATCCAGCTGGCCTTGGACATTGCTGAATGAGAAAAATGGCCAGGACTTTATCTCTATACTGACTCATGGATGGTGGCAAATGCCCTGTGGGGGTGGTTGCAGCAGTGGAAGCAGAACAACTGGCAGCGCAGAGGGAAACCCATCTGGGCTGCCGCATTGTGGCAAGATATTGCTGCCCGGTAAGAGAACCTGACTGTAAAAGTACGTCACGTAGATGCTCACGTACCCAAGAGTCAGGCCACTGAAGAACACCAAAACAACCAGCAGGTGGACCAGGCTGCTAAGATTGAAGTGGCTCAGGTGGATCTGGACTGGCAACATAATGGCGAATTATTTATTGCTCGGTGGGCCCATAACGTGTCAGGCCATCAAGGAAGAGATGCAACATATAGATGGGCTCGTGATCGAGGGGTGGACTTGACCATGGACGCTATTGCACAGGTTATGCATGAATGTGAAACGTGCGCTGCCATCAAGCAAGCCAAGCGAGTAAAGCCCCTCTGGTATGGAGGACGATGGTTGAAATATAAATATGGGGAGGCCTGGCAGATTGATTATATCACACTCCCACAAACCCACCACGGTAAGCGCTATGTGCTCACCATGGTGGAAGCAACCACCGGATGGCTGGAAACATACCCTGTGCCCCATGCCGCTGCCCGGAACACCATCCTGGGCCTTGAAAAGCAAGTCCTATGGCGACATGGCACCTCAGAAAGAATTGAGTCAGACAACGGGAGTCATTTCCGAAACACCCTCATGGACACCTGGGCCAAAGAGCATGGCATTGAATGGGTATATCACATCCCCTGTCATGCACCAGCCTCCAGGAAAATCGAATGATACAACGGGCTGCTAAAGACTACGCTGAGAGCAACGGGTGGTGGGACATTCAAGCATTGGGATACACATTTAGCAAAAGCCACCTGGTTAGTCCATACCAGGGGATCTGCCAATCGAGCTGGCCCTGCCCAATCAAGACTCTTAAGTACTATAGATGGAGATAAAGTCCCTGTCGTGCACATAAGAAATATGCTGGGGAAGACAGTCTGGGTTACTCCTGCCTCTGGCAAGGGAAAACCCATCCGTGGGATTGCTTTTGCTCAAGGACCTGGGTGCACTTGGTGGGTGATGCGAAAGGATGGGGAAGTCCGGTGTGTACCTCAAGGGGATTTGATTTTGGGTGAAAATAGCCAATGAACTGAATTTTGATGTCAACTGTTACATGATATTGTATATCATTATTTCTATGATATAGCAGTGGTATAGCAGTGAAAATCACCCAGATTAGCGAAGAATGAACTAACTCCGATGAAACCGAGCGAAGTGCAATGATGATAGAACTGGATGAGCGCAGCAGTACTGAAATGAGAACTGGCTTCAGGATGCAACAGCCCAACACCGCACACCATCTCTTCGGCCCTGAAAGACTGTTATAACAGATGGAGCCCAAAGTCATGGACTAAATGAACTCAGTGGACATTTTAGAGGGATAGTCCATAGACCAAGGGAATGATATCTGTGCGTGCATATATATATATATATGTGTATATATAAAGAAAGATAGTGGTGGTTAATTGAAATGTATTAAAAAAAAAGATGTGAGACCTCAGCACCACGTAAATGGTATGGAATAAGGGGTGGATACTGTCCTGGTTTCGGCTGGGATAGGGTTAAATTTCTTCCTAGTGCTGTGTTTTGGATTTTGTATGAGGAGAATGTTGATAACACACTGAAGTTTTTCAGTTGTTTCTAAGTGCCCTCCTAGTCCAAGGACAGCTCCCATGCCTACTGATTGAGCTAGGTACACAAGGTGGGAGGGAACATAATCAGGACAGCCAGCCCAGCTGGCTAATGGTGTATTCCATACCATGTGACATCATGCTCAGTATATGAAGGGTAGGCGTGATCCAGGAAGTACCGATCGCTACTTGGTTATCGGTCAGCGTGGGTGGTGAGCAATTGCATTGTGCATCACTCATTTTGTATATTTATCATTATCATTATTATTTTCCCTTTTTCTGTTCTATTAAACTGTCTTTATCTCAACCCACGAGTTTTTCTCACTCTTACCCTTCCGATTCTCTCCCCGTCCCGCTGGGGGTGGGGGGAGTGAGTGAGCGGCTGCGTGGTATTTGGCTGCCTGCCAGGTTAAACCACGACAATGTCTAATACAAAAAGGGTAAGGAGACCCTCCCGTTGAGTCACGAGGTTCAGAGTAGACCCGGCTAGATCCACCCCTAGTCCCAGACTTGGTCAACGGTATATGTCTAAGAGATTATATGTGTTTAGCAGTAGTCTAAGGTTCATTTCCAATCTTAAGATAGATCATAAGATTTTAGTAGCCTATATTTGCTAGCAGGTACTTCCATCGATTCACACACACACGGACACAGATACAAAGATAGATAAATATACAAAGATATACCTGTTAAAAATCCCCCTCGAGTTCAGTGAAATACTCACGTCAAATGTCTTGGCATTTCTCAACGGGTGAAGGGTTGAGCCTCGAGGAGTGTTTCAGCCCAGGTCCTGTGCCAGTTGGTGACGGTCCTCTGAATATCGCAAACTTTAGAGTTCACAAGCTCTGAGAGGCGTCCCACTCAGAGGGAGATACTGAGTGCAGCCCACTGCGGTCCAGGAGAGCTCAAAGGGTCTCATTTGGGACCACTGTTTATAGGGTTGCAAGATGATTGACTTTAGTCATCCGTCAAAACTCTCAAGGTTTCAGTAACAATAGTATCATTCCACTTGAGCTACGACTCAGATAAGGGTATCAGGGGATGACAATTATCCCCACTCTCGTTCTCCACTTGGGCCAGGCAGCAGAAGTTTCTGGTACGATCAGTACATTCCCCAACCTCAGCTATGCAAGAGTTCCTGATATGGTAAAGGGATGCTTCACTCCCTGACTCATTACACCAAGGCCAAGGTTTAACGGGAATTTCTGAGATCATGGAGCGGCCCAGGAAGTTGGGGGGGAATGCACCACCACACTTGGGAAAGGGATAAAAGGGCAAACATATAGTGATACTTTCCCAGACTGTAACAAATTATGTTCACGGGCAGTATCTTTATATTCAATAGCCCTTTCATGATTTTTTTCCATGGACTTGTCCAATGATGTCTTTGAAATCATATCAAATCTTACCATCCACAACATCCTTTAAATATACACAGTTTATCTGAGTTATCTGCTTCTGCTTTGAATTGGCCACTTGCTGGTTTTATTTGATGTTTCTTAACAGTTATATTCTGAGAAGCAGTGAACAATTGTTTCCTCTTACCTGCTCTGTACCACTGTTGGTTTTAGAGACCTCTATCATACCCCTCCTTTTTTCTACAGGCTGAAATTCCCAGACTTTTTCATCATTCCAGACACAAAGACCATCTCACACCTTAGCCGTTCCTTGTCACCCTATTCAGTACTTTTTGTAAGTGGTACATCTTTTTTTGAGAAATTAGTTCATGGTTGTTTAACATAGTGGCGTCATTAAAAGAGTAATGTTAGAACGAGATGAAAACAGACAGGATCAAATAAATTCAGCTGAGTCACGTAACTTTACCTCACAGAGATATCATACCAAGAAAATATAGAAATGTGACAAGCCAGTAGAGAGAACAAATTAATGTAATGGTAATTGATGTGGGGATCACAGCAATCACATTTAAACAGGTTTATTCACTAATCACTAAAAAAAAAGGGTGTACATAATGCTTATGCTATTTTGTCACTTCATGAATGTTTACTCTGAGCACTACATGCATGGCTATCAAGTGAAACCTGAATATAGTCAGCACTTACATGCTTTAAAGCATTTTAGTAAAAAAGGTTTGGAACTTCTTGCAAGCAAAATGCACGCACACTTGCCAGCTGCATTACTGACACAGCTTTTCTAACATATTCATCTCATGCATCTCAGCTGAGCTCAAAGCTTCATACGTTCATAAAAGTTTGGTGTCACTTGTCAGAATAGAAATTAAAAGAATGACTCACAGATGGCATGAATTTCTTGATTCCTTTTATTTGTGGTCTGCATGGTATATTGTGATCTACATTCTGGCAAAGGCTAAGCAGGCAGAGGTGTGCGCAGAGCTTTGAATAGACACTGAGTAACTGCACACGCAAATGGATGGTTGCATATGTAGTTTGACATACAGTTTCCCCATTTATTTATGCCGTTTGGCTGTGCCTGCAAATTAGGTACATAATTTTATGTTTTCTTGCCTTTGGTTGTTCATGTGCTTCTGTACAACTCCTATTTGCTATGTGTATGCTACAAATTATTTAAACACTAGTTAGTTTTTAATTGCAAGTTCTGTTGTTACAGGGTATATTATATCTTTAAGACCAGGGCCCCCTAAGGTTGCTGCAGAAGTACAGTCCTGCCATAGGTTCAAACTATGCCTATTGTGCTCATGCTGCACCAGGTACTAGGGGGATACTGCAAGATCTGCCCCGAATGTCTGTCCATCTTTGCTGTAAGGTCCTGTTTGTCCTATCCCACCTTTTTGGCTCAGGTTGGTTAAGGCTCTGGGAAACGGAGCTGTTATATCATAGAAACATTGGTTGGAAGGGACCTCTGGTGATCATCTAGTGTGATGTCCTGCTAAAATCCACCTCTGACTCTTATGTTCTGTCAAGCAGTTTTCAGTGCCCTTCCCATCAGATTTTCTGTGTTTACTCTCTGCCACCCAGGGTCGCCCATGGCTGGCAGCACCCAGAACTTCTGAGCGTGTCTTAGCGTGTGCTCACCTGCTTTTCAAATGTATCCTGGCATACTGTTTCTCCCAGAGGCCACCAACCAATGTCAGAAAACAAAATGAAACAGGCCCTTTCTGGGCGAGCTCTCACATTCCCTTCTGCAAGGGCAGGCAGAAGCCAACCCTCAGACTGAATTCAAGGCACCTGCAAAGGGCTGTGAATGCTACGTGCCCCAGCATCAGCAGTGCCCAGGGCTTCAGTCACTCACAGAGGTGGTCATTTTATCCCTCAGATTTTAACACATACCTTATTTTGCATATTTTGGGTCTTTTTTTCCCTCTCTCCATCCTTTCTCTTCTCACCTCTTTTGTGCAATTTCTTCCTTAAAGTCTTTATTTTCAGCATTTTCTTTCTTTCCTTCTCGTGATTCCCAGTGCTTTAAAAATATGTTCCACCAAAAACAAGAAGAAAATTTCTCACTTCAAACCAAAATCAGCCTGCCTTGCCTATTTTGTTTTCATTTTGTTCTTGGCTCAGGCATGTATATACATAATGGTTGTGCTGGGAATATGCCAGAGACCCGATTCAGGGGTGATTAGATTTCTTCAAATTAAACTCATTTAGCACCCCAGCAAGCCTGAAAGCAGAGCGTTTGTCAGTGCCATGTGCTTATACAGGGTGTAATTTGGCACCCAACACTTCTGTGTGATCTGACCAAGCCTGCAAGACCAGGCCTGCTCCTGAGATGGGGCAGGAACATGACTGGTTTCTGAATCCTGCCAGGGCTGGGGCACAAGACAGCAGTTCTGCAGCATCAGGACTGGGGTGAACCTTCACATGCCTTGGGGTATGAGCTCTGTGGGTATTAGGCATCTGTGTACATTAGGCATCTGTGGGTACACTGGGGGTATTAGGCATCTGTGAGTTTAGGCAGAAACTGAAGAGGCATTTTTAGGGATGTAATTTTGGCATCTAAATTGGGAATCTAGTGGGACTTGGCACCTCAGCACACAGCTTGCTAGAACAGCAAGTTCTGTTTTGCCTCCGTGGCTGGCTGGAGGCCATGGTGCAGAAAGCAGGGTCGGGAGCAGCTTTGACAGCACGGACATATGGCTGCATCTAATTTTGCAATAAAAAATTAAAATAATTAGGTTGTGAAGGAACATGCCTCTTCATAGTTCCACCCTTCACCATTTTTAGCTCTTTTTACAGAGCAAAGGTTAGCACCAGAGGAAGGAGACAGACTAAAAGCACTGACAAACACCAGAGTCTTCTGTTTAGTTAAAACACATATACGGTATTGGCAGACCAATTAAAGGCTCCTGTCCCCAGGATGTTTTTTTACAGGGGGGAAATGCCAACCTGCCATTGCTTTCATGCACTTGGAGCTGTGTTAGAGGAAAGTTACTTAATGACAATGAGAAGCAAGGGAATGTTTTTGCTCACTGTCCTGGTTTTGGCTGGGATAGAGTTAATTTTCTTCCTAGTAGCTGGTATAGTGCTGTGTTTTGGATTTAGTATGAGAAGAATGTTGATAACAACACTGATGTTTTAGTTGTTGCTAAGTAGTGCTTATTCTAGTCAAGGACTTGTCAGCTTCCCATGCTCTGCCAGGTGCACAAGAAGCTGGGAGGGAGCATAGCCAGGACAGCTAACCCAACTGGCCAATGAGGTATTCAATACCATATGACGTCATGCAAAGTATATAAACTGGGGGAGTCGGCTGGGGCGAGCGATCGCTGTTTGACGACTGGCTGGGCATCGGTCGGTAGGTGGTGAGCAATTGCATTGTGCATCACTTAGTTTGTATATTCTATCATGATGATGATGATGATGATGATGATGATGATGATTATTATTATTATTACTTTCCCTTCCTTTTCTGTTTTATTAAACTATCTTTATCTCAATCCAAGAATTTTACTTTTTTTTCCCCGATTCTCTCCCCCATCCCACATGGTGGGGGGGAGTGAGCAAGCGGCTGTGTGCTGTTTGGCTGCCTGCCGGGTTAAACCACAACAGTCCCTTTTGACGCCCAACGTGGGGCATGAAGGGTTGAGATAATGACAGATTTGACCCGAGCGGGTTAAAACAAATTTGTTATAAGCATTCATTGTATCAGTTTAGTAGTCACTGGTCACAATGTTGGTTTATTTGCTCTCAGAGTTGTTGGATCTGTTCTTGGAGTTTTGGTATGTAGCACCTTACTGGCTGTCTATACTGTTTAACAGTACTTATGTGCTGTTTATCACCTCTGCGAGATGGATTAAGGTTATCGCTTTGCTACACTGTGTAACACTGGCTTATGGTATGATAAAACTATTGGTCATGAGATTGTACTCAGCACTGCTGCCATCCCTATGCTTCAGGAGCTATCTCTCGGAAACTATTAGTAATTACACTTTTTACCTCTTCTCCTCTGAGAGCCAATTTACGGGGGAGACAGCTTCCTTCACCTTCCCCTTCTCCTCCAGGCTGATTACAACAGCTCTTGAGAATTTTGAATATCCTTGGGATATTCAAGCCGGCATGCTTCTATTGCTATGACTCCTAAATGCGTTTCAGGTCTTGTTTAGGGTTAAACAACTATTTAAGAATACCACCCAGAGATCTGCCCCGAGGCTGGATGGTCATGGGTGGCACGGCATGTGGGAGAATACGGGCAGGTACTTAGAGAACTTCTCACCCCCGATGGTCTGGAACTTTACTCCTGAACAACTACAGGTTCCTGATGAAGTGATAGAATGCTTGAAAAAAAAAAAATGCTGTGGTTATTCCAAAGAGGCACAACTTAAGGCACTGTACAGGGCCCTGGCTAGTATATACCAAACACTGGTCAGTATTATACAGCACCCTCACGGAGAAGAGAAGGAAAACAAACCAACAGGCACTGCGGCTACTTTAACCCCCCACGACAGGCACTGCAGCTAAACCAGAGAACCAACCCGTGCCCGTATCAGTTGCCCCTATACACAAGAAGAAATCTTGGAAGTGAAAGTCAGCTCGTTTAGAAAGGGATGATGAAAAGTCAGGGCCATCACGAGGAGAGGAGGAGGAAGAGGAAGAACTCATAAATGAGATGGAAACCACCGGATCCCTATACCTGAGGGAGCTGTGAGATATGTGAAAAGATTGCAGTCATTGTCCAGGCGAGCACATTGTCACCTGGCTGCTCCAATGCTGGGATAACAGGGCCAGTAGCCTGGAATTAGAGAGGAAGGAAGCCAAAGAGCTGGGATCCCTTGCTAGGGAAGGGGGCATTGACAAAGCGATTGGACAAGAGGCACAAGCCCTCAGACTCTGGAGGCAACTCCTGTCAGGTGTAAAGGAAAGGTATCCCTTCAAGGAAGATGTTATATGTCACCCAGGCAAGTGGACCACCGTGGAGAGAGGTATCCTGAATGACGAGCAATTATCCAAAGATCCAGATGAAGTCAAGTGCACGCAAGCCATCTGGCAGAAGTTTGTATGGAGTGCACAACTGTCATATGCCAGTTCGTTGGCAATACTGTCCTGGAAAGAGGAAGAAGCACCAACGGTGCATGAAGCGGTTGGCCAAGTCCGGGAATACGAAGAAAGTATCTCCTCCTCCCTTGTCTCGGCTGTGGAGAAACTATCCCGGAAGTTCCAGCAACTTGAAGAGGATATGTCCTATTATCCACCTGTACGAACCAGTATCTCAGCCATTAGGAGTCAGCATTCTTCTGCTCAAGAGAGAGTATATAGAGGGTACACACCACGGGGCACCCTGTGGTTTTACCTGTGTGAAACAAAGAGAGGACATGAGGAAGTGGGATGAAAAACCTACCTTGATCCTAGAGGCACGGGTACGTGAGTTGCAAGGAAAAACAATCACACAAAGGGGTTCTCCCAGGAAAACTGCTGCTCCAGTTTTCAGGAAAAACCTGTCTCACGACGGTCCAGTTTCCAGTGAACAGTTCCCCAGACAGAGTAGAAGGGCTGATCTTACTTTGGAATGTAACGAAGAAATTCTTGACTTGCATTTGCAAGAAATGAGTAACGAACACTATGACCAGAACTAGAGGGGCCCTGCCTCCAGCGAGGTGGAGGAAAGGAACAACCGGGTTTACTGGACTGTGTGGTTTCGATGGCCTGGCACATCAGACCCAGAGGAGTAGAAGGCTCTCGTAGACACCGGTGCACAGTGTACCCTGATGCCATCAAGCTATGAAGGGGCAGAACCCATTTGTATTTCTGGAGTGACAGAGGGATCCCAAGAGTTAACTGTATTGGAGGCCAAAGTGAGCCTAAGCGGGAACGAGTGGCAGAAGCACCCCATTGTGACTGGCCCAGAGGCTCCGTGCATCCTTGGCATAGACTACCTCAGGAGAGGGTATTTCAGGGACCCAAAAGGGTACCGGTGGGCTTTTGGTATAGTTGCCTTGCAGATGGAGGAAATTAAACAGCTGTCTACCTTGCCCGGTCTCTCATAGGACCCTTCTGTTGTAGGGTTGCTGAGGGTTGAAGAAAAAAAGGTACCAATCGCTACCAAAACAGTGCATCGGTAGCAATATCGCAACAACCAAGATTACCTGATTCCCATCCATAAGCTGATTCGTCGACTGGAGAGTCAAGACTCACTCATCCTTTAACAGTCCCATATGGCCAGTGCGAAAGTCCAATGGAGAGTGGAGACTATGTGGCCTGAACGAAGTCACGCCGCCACTGAGTGCTGCCATGCCGAACATGCTAGAACTTCAATACGAACTGGAGTCAAAGGCAGCGAAAAAGTATGCTAAAAAGTATATTACTAATGCCTTCTTCTCAATCCCTTTGGCGGCAGAGTGCAGGCCACAGTTTGCTTTCACTTGGAGGGGCGTCCAGTACACCTGGAACCGACTGCCCCAGGGGTGGAAACACAGCCCTACCATTTGCCATGGACTGATCCACACCGCACTGGAACAGGGTGAGGCTCCGGAACACCTGCAATACATTGATGACATCATCGTATGGGGCAACACAGCAGCAGAAGTTTTTGAGAAAGGGGAGAGAATAGTCCAAATCCTTCTGAAGGCTGGTTTTGCCATAAAACAAAGTAAGGTCAAGGGACCTGCACAGGAGATCCAGTTTTTAGGAATAAAATGGCAAGATGGACGTCGTCAGATCCCAATGGATGTGATCAACAAAATAACAGCCATGGCCCACCAACTAGCAAAAGGGAAACACAAGCTTTCTTAGGCGTTGTGGGTTTTTGGAGAATGCATATTCCAGATTACAGTCAAATCGTAAGCCCTCTCTATCACGTGACTTGGAAGAAGAACAATTTCAAATGGGGCCCTCAACAACAACAAGCCTTTGAACAAATTAAACAGGAGGTACTTCATGCAGTAGCCCTTGGGCCAGTCCGGGCAGGACAAGATGGGAAGAATGTGCTCTACACCGCAGCCGGGTAGAATGGCCCTACCTGGAGCCTCTGGCAGAAAGCACCAGGGGAGACTCAAGGTCGACCCTTAGGGTTCTGGAGTAGGGGATACAGAGGATCCGAGGCCCGCTACGCTCCATCTGAGAAGGAGATATTGGCAGCATAGGAAGGGATTCGAGCTGCTTCGGAAGTGGTTGGTACTGAAGCACAGCTCCTCCTGGCACCCTGACTGCCAGTGCTGGGCTGGATGTTCAAAGGGAGGGTCCCCTCCACACATCATGCAACCGCTGCTACGTGGAGTAAGTGGGTCTCACTGATCACACAACGGGCCTGAATAGGAAACCCCAGTCGCCCAGGAATCTTGGAAGTGATCACGAACTGGCCAGAAGGCAAAGATTTTGGCATATCCCCAGAGGAGGAGGTGACGCGTGCTGAAGAGGCCCCACTGTATAATAAACTACCAGAAAATGAGAAGCAATATGCCCTGTTCACTGATGGGTCCTGTCGCCTTGTGGGAAAGCATCGGAGGTGGAAAGCTGCTGTATGGAGTCCTATATGACAAGTCGCAGAAGCTGGTGAAGGAGAAGGTGAATCGAGCCAGTTTGCAGAGGTGAAAGCCATCCAGCTGGCCTTGGACATTGCTGAACGAGAAAAATGGCCAGTACTTTATCTCTGTACTGACTCGTGGATGGTGGCAAATGCCCTGTGGGGGTAGTTGCAGCAGTGGAAGCAGAACAACTGGCAGCACAGAGGGAAACCCATCTGGGCTGCCGCATTGTGGCAAGATATTGCTGCCCGGGTAGGGAACCTGACTGTAAAAGTACGTCATGTAGATGCTCACATACCCAAGGGTTGGGCCACTGAAGAACATCAAAACAACCAGCAGGTGGACCAGGCTGCTAAGATTGAAGTGGCTCAGGTGGATCTGGACTGGCAACATAAGGGTGAATTATTTATTGCTCGGTGGGCCCATAACGTGTCAGGCCATCAAGGAAGAGATGCAACATATAGATGGGCTCGTGATCGAGGGGTGGACTTGACCATGGACGCTATTGCACAGGTTGTCCATGAATGTGAAACATGCGCTGCCATCAAGCAAGCCAAGCGAGTAAAGCCCCTCTGGTATGGAGGACGATGGTTGAAATATAAATATGGGGAGGCCTGGCAGATTGATTATATCACAGTCCCACAAAACCCGCCATGGCAAGAGCTATGTGCTCACCATGGTGGAAGCAACCACCAGATGGCTGGCAACATATCCCATGCCCGGAACACCATCCTGGGCCTTGAAAAGCAAGTCTTATGGCGACATGGCACCCCAGAAAGAATTGAGTCAGACAACGGGACTCATTTCCAAAACACCCTCATAGACACCTGGGCCAAAGAGCATGTCACTGAGTGGGTCTATCACATCCCCTACCATGCACCAGCCTCTGGGAAAATCGAACGATACAATGGACTGCTAAAGACTACGCTGAGAGCAATGGGTGGTGGGACATTCAAACATTGGGATACACATTTAGCAAAAGCCACCTTGTTGGAGAAAGTTAGCCAGACTAGGCCGCGGTGGGAAAATTCTGAGTCATGCTGACAAGGGAGAAAAGAAAGTCATGCTGACCTTGCTCTGTGCAGATAAGCAACTTTGAGAAAGTACAGTATAAGAAAAACAGGATGGAACCCGGACCACGTAGCAGTAACCGAAAGTAGGAGGAATATGATAATGTAATTTTTAGAGCTAAGCCAATGATTGTGAGACAAGTATGCATAAGGTAGAACTTAGTGTATAAATATGTGTAGGGTTTTACAATAAAGTTGAAGCTGGCCTTATCACTCACATTGAGTCGACTGCCTGCCTTCCCTCGCTCGTCGCAAGTGGCGCCCGAACAGGGACCCCCCATCCCTGTTTTTCACCGGACAGCGAGATCAGAGAAGCACTGGTAGCAGCGACCAGGGAGCAGAAGATCAGTAGACGCTGTCACGGCGTGCCTGATCCGTGCTTGAACCCAGGACGATTAAAAGGGGTTCGCCGTCCGATAGAAGGCTACCCGTGGGAAAAGGCTGCAAACGACCGGATAATTAAGAGGGTCAAGAGAAGCGCGCAATGGAAGTAGAGGTAGCCTTCGATATTTTAAAACGCTTTTTAGAAGAGCGTGGAGTAAGCCAATTAAAAGACCTGGCTGGTTTAATTGCGTTAGGGAAAGCGAAAGGGTTTTTTAAAGACCCTGAAAGTATGTTTGAAGTAGACGAGTGGCGTTCTTATGGAGATTGTTTGTGGGATCTAGTAATTGATGATGATAAATCAGCAAAAAAATTAATGAAATCTTGGAGAGATGTTATTAATTGCATAAAAAGATATAAAACTGAAAGGCAAATAGCTACAGCTGACTCCGATCGGCTTGAGCAGTCCGATCCTGCCGCTGGACGTCTCACAGCAGGGGGTGACTACTTTTCACCTCCGCCTTCGGGAATTCCTGTTCCCGTGGTTCGCCGACCCTCTCGTCCCCCTCCTGATCCACCGACAGAAAGGGCTTGTCCCTCCGCACCGCCGGGGGAAAGGGAGGGGAGAGGGAGGGTCCAAGTGAAAATGAGAGGGTAGACAGTAGCGGACAGGAGACTGCTCAAGCTGAAAGTCTTCTAAAGGCCCCACCCCCCCCACCCCCCCCACCCCACCCCACCCCCCCCTCCTGTCCCAAGCTCATCAACAGCCGCGTTTAGTGCGGGTTAGTTGGGACAAAATAGCACGAGAAGCTGTTGAACAAAAAGATTTTGATTTATTAGATCAAATTAGCCCTCAAGCCTTCCCGGTAATCTACCAGGTAGATAACGCGGGGGCTATGACTGGGGTGCATCAGGCCCTAGATTGGAAAATATTAAATCAATTGCGAAACACAGTTAATGAGTCGGGAGTGCATAGCGAGCCTGCAAGGCAAATGCTAAACTATATCTGGGGTAGCGGAATGCTATGTCCAGAAGATATTAAGAACATAATGAGGCTTATTTTGAAGCAATCACAACAATTACTTTGGCAAGCTCACTGGCAAAGACTTTGTGAAATATCTGCGCACTCGCCCCGAGCCCCAAATGATCGTTTAGCTGGAGTAACTGTAGAACAGCTAATGGGTATAGGTCCTTTTGCCTCTGTAGAAATGCAGATGCAAACTGGCCCAGACGTGTTGTTAGAATCTATGAAATTAGCACGAGAAGCTTTGCAGAAAGTTAAAACTACACCAGCTCCTCCCTCATATATGTCAATTAAACAAGGAAGAGAGGAGCCTTTTGCATCTTTTGTAGATAGAGTCACAGACGCTATTGACCGCGCAGATATGGCAGATTTTATGAAAGGACCTTTGCTGAGACAGTGTGTATTAGAGAATTGTAATACTTATACGAAGGGCATCCTTGTCACCTTACCCTTAGACGCCACCATAGAAGTCATGTTAGAGCGAATGAGTAGAGTTCCTGTAGGAGCTCAAGCCATGTTAGTTGAAACAACCAGAGAACTAGGGGAAAAATTAGTCAAGGCGCAGGGACAGGCGTTTGCAGCTCTTGCCCCACTGAAGCCTCCGGATGCCCACCAAAGTAAGACGACTGGCCGACGAGAGTATAAGTGCTTCCGATGTGGCTACCCAGGACATCTGCGTCGACAATGTCGGGAGCTGCCAGAACTGTCAAATGAATAATCATAATACTACGGTCTGCCGGCGTTCGGGAAACAGGAAACCGAGCGCCAAGAGCCGCAGCGCGCCGACACCAATCGCGGCTCCGGTCACCTTCAGGCCAACGGCAGCCCCCAACCACACGACAGTGCAGAGATACCAGACGCCATTGCCCAGCTTTGACCAGCAACCCAACTTCGACCAGCAACCAGGGGGAGCCTCGGACTGGATCTGGCAACAGCAGTAGATGTCACGCTAATTGACGACCGGCCGTGAAAAATTGCTACAGGCATTAAAGGGCCCATAGTTATCAATGGACAATCTCATGGAGCGTTGTTGTTGGGGCGATCATCCAGTGGTCTCCAAGGACTTTTTATATTACCAGGAGTTATCGATTGTGACTTTACAGGAGAAATCTATATAGTTGTACAAACAAACTTCCCACCAGTTTATATCCCGAAGGGAAGCCGCATCGCCCAACTTGTACCTATTCAACAATTAACCCAGCAGATGGCAGCAGACACCGCTCAATTTCGCGGATCAAGTGGATTTGGATCTACAGGAGGACTGGCAATGTTGTCTATACCAATGAACCAGCGCCCACTCGCTCACGTCACACTTTTACATGGAACTGATCAAAAACAATTATCAGCACTTTTAGACACGGGTGCCGACATTACCATCATTGCCAATAACCAGTGGCCTAATCACTGGCCTTTGCAGAACGCAATAGGAGGAGTAGAAGGAGTAGGAGGAACGGCATCTGTTCAACGTAGTCAACAAAGAATACAAATCGTCATTGATGGGAGAATTGCATCAATTTATGTGACAGTTATGCCCCTACCAACAGGAGTTAACGCACTTATCGGACGAGATGTGCTGAATCAATTGGGAGTTGTTCTCACTACAGAACCACCTTTTTAGGTACGGTCACTGCCACGTGGACTTTCCCGATCCCACTGACGTGGCTAACAAACGAGCCTGTATGGATTGGGCAGTGGCCGTTGAAAAAGGAAAGTCTGCAACGAGCACATCTGTTGGTGCAAGAGCAACTGATGCAAGGTCATCTCAAACCTTCTACCAGTCCTTGGAATACACCCATATTTGTAATCAAGAAAAAATCCGGGAAGTATCGACTACTTCACGATCTAAGGGCACTGAATCAACAGATGCAAGCTATGGGAGCCCTGCAACCAGGCCTTCCAAATCCGGCCATGTTGCCCATAGGATGGCATCTTTTAATAATTGATCTGAAAGACTGCTTCTTTACAATTCAGTTGCACCCCGATGACACTCGAAGATTTGCCTTTACCTTACCAGCCATCAACAGAGAAGGGCCTGATTTGCGGTTTGAATGGACTGTATTGCCTCAAGGCATGAAAAATAGTCCCACCTTATGTCAATTGTTTGTTGATGCAGCTTTAAGGCCTGTTCGAGAGGCATGGCCCCAGACAACTGTCTATCACTATATGGATGATATCTTGTTTGCACAAGATCAGCCTTTTTCGATGCAACAAGAAACATTTTTACAGCAGCAGCTTCAAGCAAAAAATCTCATGATAGCAGTAGAAAAAATCCAGCGGTCTCCAGTGTGGAAATACCTTGGCTGGAACATTTCTGAATCACAAGTGAGCCCGCAAAAATTAACCATTCGAACAGAGATTCGCACCTTGAATGATGCACAAAAACTACTCGGTGACTTGCAATGGCTGCGTCCTGTGGCAGGAATTACAAATGATGAGTTAGAGGTCCTGCGTCCCTTATTAAAAGGAACCGATCCAACCAGCGTCGTCACACTGACAAAGCCACAAAGAACCATGATTCAAAAACTCAGTACCCACATCGTTGACCGAGCAGTGGATCGTATTGACCCTGACTTACCTGTGGAATTAACCGTTTTGCATGGCCCCACACATTTTATTGGTGCACTCACACAGTGCAAAAAGAAAAAGGGGGAGACTGTGAGAGTATTAGAATGGATATTTACCGGAATGCAACCAAAGACTACAATTCAAGATAACGACACGTTTGATTGGAATGTGCTAGATTGAATTTATAGCTGTTACTGCTGTTTAGCTATTAATTCGCAGGCTCTTGTGCTTGCCATGGGGCTTGCTTGCCTTAATGTGTATTAGAGTCTTGTGCTCGTTAGTGGCTGCTTTTTTGCTCTCGCTGCTTGCTGTACTGCTGCACTGCTGATCGTCTTACTGTGCTGTGCCTGGGAACGTTCTGATAACAGCAATGGGGATGCGCCTGGGCCGGCAGATGGCCAGGGCATCGCTGCTGCTTCTGTGCTGCTGTGTTGGACAGGCTGGAACTGCAGCGTGAACTCGAATCAAAGGGACTGTGACCTGTGGCTGAGTCCATGCGGGACAGGACGCCCCGAGGCGTCTGTGACTGTGGATAAGCCCATGCCCAAGCAGCAGGAACCACCTGAACCAACGGAGGACAAACTTTACAAGAAGCAGCGCAAGTGCAGCAGTGACCCGACCTGAGCCAACTTTGGTGCCCAGTAACTCCACGCAACGCACCACCTCTGCTGACCTGAGTGACCACCGTAACAGATGGAGCCCAAAGTCATGGACTAAATGAACGCAGTGGACATTTTGTGTACATTTATGGATATTTTATGGACATTTTACAGGGGATTGTGCGGGCCTGTCCTACGTGTAGCCACCATGGGCCTGGTCTCGGAATCGGCGTGAATCCCAGGGGACTCGAGGCCAGAGAATTGTGGCAAGTGGATGTGCTAAATCATTTATGTATTTTTGCAGATCAGAAAGAGCCACCAGCATGGGTGCATGGTTATCCTAAAGAAAATAAGGATGACAAGCCAGTTTTCGTTATGTATAGAGATCCAGCAACCGGACTGTGGAAAGGTCCAGCAGAAGTGAAGTATATGGGTAGAGGTTATATGTGTGTACTTACTCCCACAGGGCCAAAGTGGATTCCAAGCCGCTGGACCAAAGCTGCTGTTGCTGATGATGATCAATGTAGCTCTGCCCGTACTGATCCCAGCGATGCCGTTGCCCAGCCGTGCGAACTTATGGGTGGCGTGGGCGAATAAAACTGGGACGACAGACTTTTGCCTGAGTTCAGCTACGGCAACTGAGCCCTTTAAAACATGTCTGATAGGCTTTCCTGAAATTATTGCCAGAGATTTTGATAATTGGACGTCTGTAACAGTTAATTGTATAAATGTTACTGTAGCAAATTGCTCGGTACAACTAATAAGAGCCCTAAATCACACTCTCCCTTGGGACCCCCAAGAAATTGACCTTTTGGGGTCAGAAAAAATTGGAAATGCAACTGATAATGTTACTACTCAGACATGTTTTGTGTTTGGCAGCTTTAGCAGCTTTGCCGCACAGGCCCAGACCTTTCAGTCATTGATCGGCATAAGCAGCCGCACTGATGATAACAACCCTTTTGTTAATACCACCGGTTGGACTGTTGTTTCACCTTTTACGAAAGGATTCGAAATAGGCCAATATTGTGGGAATTATAACGCTTCCAAAACACTCAGTGCCTATGGACAGAGTATGAAGGGAACCAATAACTCTTTGTGGAACAATGATACGTCCAAAACTCTTCCCCCCGGATATTTTTTGATCTGTGGGGATCAAGCATGGCCTGGCATTCCAAAGAACGCCTTTGGAGGGCCTTGTTATGTAGGTAAATTAACTCTGCTCACAGTTAGCCGACAAAGTTGGCTTAATATAACTACAGTAGCGACAAATCGACACAAAAGGTCTATACATCATTTGCAAGCAGACTGTAACGACAATATAGAATTATGGTCGACCACAGCCAATGTATTTGCTTCCCTAGTGTCCTGGTTTCGGCTGGGATAGGGTTAAATTTCTTCCTAGTGCTGTGTTTTGGATTTAGTACGAGGAGAATGTTGATAACACACTGATGTTTTCAGTTGTTGCTAAGTGCCCTCCTAGTCCAAGGACAGCTCCCGTGCCTACTGACTGAGTGTCCTGGTTCCAGCTGGGACAGGGTTAACTTTCTTCCCAGTAGCCTGGGGGGTGTGCTGTGTTTTGGGTTCGGTGTGAAAGGAGCGTTGATGGCCCATTGATGCTTTGGCTGTTGCTGGGTGATGCTTGCACCGGGAGGGGGGAGCACAGCCGGGGTGGTGGACCCAGCTGGCCAATGGGGTATTCTATACCACGTGACATCATGCTCAGTATAAAAACCAGGTGTGTGGGGGGGGCTCGCCCCCGTTCGTGACACGCGGTCGGCGGTCGGTGAGCGGTTCTGTTGTGCATTGCCTGCTTTGTGTATTCTGTTATTGTTGTTGTTCTCACTGTTATTATTACTGTTCTACTTAGTTTTATTTCAATTATTAAACTGTTTTTATCTCAACCCGGGAGCTTTCCTACTTGTGCCCTCCCAATTCTCTCCCCCATCCCACCGGGGGGGGGTGATCGAGCGGCTGCGTGGCGTTTATTTTTGCTGGCTGGGGTTAAACCACGACACTGAGCTAGGTACACAAGATGGGAGGGAACATAATCAGGACAGCCAGCCCAGCTGGCTAATGGGGTATTCCATACCATGTGACGTCATGCTCAGTATATGAAGGGTAGGCGTGATCCAGGAAGTACTGATCGCTACTTGGTTATCGGTCAGCGCGGGTGGTGAGCAATTGCATTGTGCATCACTCATTTTGTATATTTTATCATTATCATTATTATTTTTTCTTTTTTTCCCTGTTCTATTAAACTGTCTTTATCTCAACCCACGAGTTTTTTCTCACTCTTACCCTTCCGATTCTCTCCCCGTCCCGCTGGGGGTGGGGGGAGTGAGTGAGCGGCTGCGTGGTATTTGGCTGCCTGCCAGGTTAAACCACGACAGTCCTTTTTGGCGCCCAATGTGGGGTTCGAAGGGTTGAGATAACGACACATCTGACCCGAACGGGTTAAAACAAATTGGTTATAAGCATTCATTATATCAATTTAGTACTTGATGTTCACAATGTTGATTTATTTGCTCTCAGAGTTTTTGGATCTGTTCTTGCAGTTGTGGTATATAGCACCTTACTGGCTGTCTATACTGCTGATTATCAGTTTTTATGTGGGGTTGGTCATCTCTGGGAAATGGATTAAGGTCATTGCTTTGCTATACTGTGTGACCTGGCTTTATGTTATGATAAAATTATTGGTCACGAGCCTGTACTCAGCACTGCCATCATTCCTGTTCTTCGGGAGCTATCTTTTGGAAACTATTAATAATTACACTTTTTACGTCTTCACCTCAGAGGATGAATTTAGGGGGGAGACAGGATGGGACACTTTCTCCCACTTGTTCATCTTCCCTTCCATATCTCCAGAAACTCCTTTTTCTTCTATCCTCTTCATGAAGACGTCTACAATATTCCCTGAGAATTTTGAATATCCTTGGGATGTTCAAACGAGCATGTTCATATTGCTATGTCTTCTGAATGTGGTTCAGGCCTTGTTTAGAGTTAAACAACTATTCAGGAATACTGTCCAGAGATCAACCCCGGCAACAGACATGGTGACTACTCAAACCCCCACGACAGGCACTGTAGCTCCTTCAACCCGCACGGCAACCACTGTGGCTACTCAAACCCCTGCGACAGGCACCGTGGCTACTTCAACCCCCACAACAACCACTATGGCTACTCAGACCCCGGCAACAGTCACTACAGTTACCCCAACCCCTGCAACAGGCACTGCAGCTACCCAAACCCTCGCGACGGGTACTACAGCTGAACCAGAGGACCAACCGTCGCTGGTATCCGTCGCCCCTGTACAGAAGAAGAAATCTTTGAAGCGGAAGTCAGGTCGTGTAGAAAAGGATGATGGAAAACCAGGGCCATCACGAGGAGGGGAGGAGGAAGAGGAAGAACTCATAAACGAGACGGAAACCACCCGATCCTTATCCCTGAATGAGTTGCGAGATATGCGGAAAGATTTCGGCCGTCGTCCAGGCGAGCATATTGTTACCTGGCTGCTCCGATGCTGGGATAATGGGGCCAGTAGCCTGGAATTAGAGGGGAAGGAGGCCAAACAGCTGGGATCCCTTGCTAGGGAAGCAGGTATTGACAAAGCAATTGGAAAAGGGACACAGGTCCTCAGCCTCTGGAGGCGACTGCTGTCAGGCGTAAAGGAAAGGTATCCCTTCAAGGAAGATGTTATATATCGCCCAGGCAAATGGACCACTATGGAGAGAGGTATCCAGTACCTGAGAGAACTAGGCGTGCTGGAGGTGGTTTATAGTGACCTGGATGACCCCCTAACACCCAAAGATCCAGATGACGTCCAGTGCACGCGACCCATGTGGCGGAAGTTGGTACGGAGCGCACCAGCATCGTATGCCAGTTCGTTGGCAGTACTGTGCTGGAAAGAGGAAGAAGCACCAACGGTGGATGAGGTGGTTAGCAGACTTCGGGATTTCGAAGAAACTATCTCCTCCTCCCTTGTCTCGGCTGTAGAGAAACTGTCCCAGGAGGTCCAGCAACTCAAAGAGGATATGTCTTATTCTCCACCTGTACGGACCAGTATCTCAGCCATTAGGAGTCAGCGTTTTTCTCCTCAAGAGAGAGGATATCGAAAGTACACACCACGGGGCACCCTGTGGTTTTACCTGTGTGACCACGGAGAGGACATGAGGCAGTGGGATGGAAAACCTACCTTCATCCTAGAGGCACGTGTACGTGAGTTGCAAGGAAAAACAATCACACAAGGGGGTTCTCCCAGGAAAAATGCTGCTCCAGTTGTCAGGAAAAACCTGTCTCACGACAGTCCAGTTTCCAGTGAACAGTTCCCCAGACAGAGTAGAAGGGCTGATCTTACTTTGGATTGTAATTGCAATGAAGAAATTCTTGACTCACGTTTGCAAGAAGTGAGAGATGGATACTATGACCAGAACTAGAGGGGCCCTGCCTCCAGCCAGGTGGAGGAAAGGGACAACCGGGTTTACTGGACTGTGTGGATTCGATGGCCTGGCACATCAGACCCACAGGAGTATGAGGCTCTCGTAGACACCGGTGCACAGTGTACCCTGATGCCATCAAACTATAAAGGGGCAGAACCCATTTGTATTTCTGGAGTGACAGGGGGATCCCAAGAGTTAACTGTATTGGAGGCCGAAGTGAGCCTGACCGGGAATGAGTGGCAGAAGCACCCCATTGTGACTGGCCCAGAGGCTCCCTGCATCCTTGGCATAGACTACCTCAGGAGAGGGTATTTCAAGGACCCAAAAGGGTACCGGTGGGCTTTTGGTATAGCTGCCCTGGAGACGGAGGAAATTAAACAGCTGTCCACCTTGCCTGGTCTCTCACAGGATCCTTCTGTTGTGGGGTTGCTGAGGGTTGAAGAACAACAGGTACCAATCGCTACCACAACAGTGCACCGGCGGCAATACCGCACCAACCGAGACTCTCTGATCCCCATCCATGAGCTGATTCGTCGACTGGAGAGCCAAGGAGTGATCAGCAAGACTCGCTCACCCTTCAACAGTCCCATATGGCCAGTGCGAAAGTCTAATGGAGAGTGGAGACTAACAGTAGACTACCGTGGCCTGAACGAAGTCACGCCGCCACTGAGTGCTGCCGTGCCGGACATGCTAGAACTTCAATACGAACTGGAGTCAAAGGCAGCCAAGTGGTACGCCACCATTGACATTGCTAATGCCTTCTTCTCCATCCCTTTGGCGGCAGAGTGCAGGCCACAGTTTGCTTTCACTTGGAGGGGCGTCCAGTACACCTGGAACCGACTGCCCCAGGGGTGGAAACACAGCCCTACCATTTGTCATGGACTGATCCACACCGCACTGGAACAGGGTGAGGCTTCCGAACACCTGCAATACATTGATGACATCACTGTGTGGGTCAGCACAGCAGAAGAAGTTTTTGAGAAAGGGGAGAGAATAGTCCAAATCCTTCTGAAGGCCGGTTTTGCCATAAAACAAAGTAAGGTCAAGGGACCTGCACAGGAGATCCAGTTTTTATGAAGAAAATGGCAAGATGGACGTCGTCAGATCCCAATGGATGTGATCAACAAAATAACAGCCATGTCCCCACCAACTAGCAAAAAGGAAACACAAGCTTTCTTAGGCGTGGTGGGCTTTTGGAGAATGCATATTCCAGATTACAGCCTGATTGTAAGCCCCCTCTATCAAGTGACCCGGAAGAAGAACAATTTCAAATGGGGCCCTGATCAACAACAAGCCTTTGAACAAATTAAACGGGAGATAGTTCAGGCAGTAGCCCTTGGGCCAGTCCGGGCAGGACAAGATGTAAAGAATGTGCTCTACACCGCAGCTGGGGAGAATGGTCCTACCTGGAGCCTCTGGCAGAAAGCACCAGGGGAGACTCGAGGTCGACCCTTAGGGTTCTGGAGTCGGGGATACAGAGGATCCGAGGCCCGCTACACTCCAACTGAGAAGGAGATATTGGCAGCATATGAAGGGATTTGAGCTGCTTCGGAAGTGGTTGGTACTGAAGCACAGCTCCTCCTGGCACCCCGACTGCCGGTGCTGGGCTGGATGTTCAAAGGGAGGGTCCCCTCTACACATCATGCAACCGATGCTACGTGGAGTAAGTGGGTCGCACTGATCACACAACGGGCCCGAATAGGAAACCCCAGTCGCTAAAGAATCTTGGAAGTGATTACGAACTGGACAGAAGGCAAAGATTTTGGCATATCCCCAGAGGAGGAGGTGACGCGTGCTGAAGAGGCCCCACTGAATAACAAACTACCAGAAAATGAGAAGCAATATGCCCTGTTCACTGATGGGTCCTGTCACCTTGTGGGAAAGCCTGGGAGGTGGAAAGCTGCTGTATGGAGTCCTATACGCCAAGCTGCAGAAACTGCTGAAGGAGAAGGTGAATCGAGCCAGTTTGCAGAGGTGAAAGCCATCCAGCTGGCCTTGGACATTGCTGAATGAGAAAAATGGCCAGTACTTTATCTCTATACTGACTCATGGATGGTGGCAAATGCCCTGTGGGGGTAGTTGCAGCAGTGGAAGCAGAACAACTGGCAGCGCAGAGGGAAACCCATCTGGGCTGCCGCATTGTGGCAAGATATTGCTGCCCAGGTAGAGAACCTCGTTGTAAAAGTACGTCACGTAGATGCTCACGTACCCAAGAGTCGGGCCACTGAAGAGCACCAAAACAACCAGCAGGTGGACCAGGCTGCTAAGATTGAAGTGGCTCAGGTGGATTTGGACTGGCAACATAAGGGTGAATTATTTATCGCTCGGTGGGCCCATGATGCCTCAGGCCATTAAGGAAGAGATGCAACATATAGATGGGCTCGTGATCGAGGGGTGGACTTAACCATGGACGCTATTGCACAGGTTATCCATGAATGTGAAACATGCGCTGCAATCAAACAAGCCAAGCGAGTAAGGCCTCTTTGGTATGGAGGACGATGGTTGAAATATAAATATGGGGAGGCCTGGCAGATTGATTATATCACACTCCCACAAACCCGACAAGGCAAGCGCTATGTGCTCACCATGGTGGAAGCAACCACCGGATGGCTGGAAACATACCCTGTGCCCCATGCCACCGCCCGGAACACCATCCTGGGCCTTGAAAAGCAAGTCCTATGGCGACATGGCACCCCAGAAAGAATTGAGTCAGACAACGGGACTCATTTCCGAAACACCCTCATAGACACCTGGGCCAAAGAGCATGGCATTGAGTGGGTATATCACATCCCCTATCATGCACCAGCCTCTGGGAAAATTGAACGATACAACGGACTGCTAAAGACTACACTGAGGGCAATGGGTGGTGGGACATTCAAGCATTGGGATACACATTTAGCAAAAGCCACCTCGTTAGTCAACACTAGGGGGTCTGTTAATCGAGCTGGCCCTGCCCAATCAAGACTTTTACGTACTGTAGATGGAGATAAAGTCCCTGTCGTGCACATAAGAAATATGCTGGGGAAGACAGTCTGGGTTACTCCTGCCTCTGGCAAGGGAAAACCCATCCGTGGGATTGCTTTTGCTCAAGGACCTGGGTGCACTGGGTGGGTGATGCAAAAGGATGGGGAAGTCCAGTGTGTACCTCAAGGGGATTTGATTTTGGGTGAAAATAGCCAATGAACTGAATTTTATGATGTCAATTGTTATATGATATTGTATATCATTATTTCTATGGTTGCTATCAATGGTATAGCAGTGAGAATCACCCAGATTAATGAAGAATGAACTAACTCTGATGAAACTGAACAAGTGCAGCAGTACCGAAATGAGAACTGGCTTCAGGATGCAACAGCCCAACACCACACACCATTTTTCTGGCCCTGAAAGACTGTTATGACAGATGGAGCCCAAAGTCGTGGACTAAATGAACTCAGTGGACATTTGTATATATTAACGTATGCATATGTATAATATGTATATATGTATGTATATGTATTATATATGTATATATATAAAAAAGATAGTGGTGATTAATTGAAATGTATCAAAAAATGTGAGACCTAAGCATAACGTAAATGGTATGGAATAAGGGGTGGATACTGTCCCAGTTTCGGCTCGGATAGGGTTAAATTTCTTCCTAGTGCTGTGTTTTGTATTTAGTATGAGAAGAATGTTGATAACACACTGATGTTTTCAGTTGTTGCTAAGTGCCCTCCTAGTCCAAGGACAGCTCCCGTGCCTACTGACTGAGCTAGGTACACAAGATGGGAGGGAACATAATCAGGACAGCCAGCCCAGCTGGCTAATGGGGTATTCCATACCATGTGACGTCATGCTCAGTATATGAATGGTAGGCGTGATCCAGGAAGTGCCGATCGCTACTTGGTTATCGGTCAGCGCGGGTGGTGAGCAATTGCATTGTGCATCACTCATTTTGTATATTCTATCATTATTTATTATCATTATTTTCCCTCTTCTGTTCTATTAAACTGTCTTTATCTCAACCCACGAGTTTTTCTCACTCTTACCCTTCCGATTCTCTCCCCGTCCCACTGGGGGGGCGGGGGGAGTGAGTGAGCGGCTGCGTGGTATTTGGCTGCCTGCCAGGTTAAACCACGACACCTTGCCAGAGGCAGGAGTAACCCAGACTGTCTTCCCCAGCATATTCCTTATAAGCACAACAGGGACTTTATCCCAATCTACAGTATGCAAAAGTTTTGATTGGGCAGGGCCAGCTCGATTGAAAGATCCCCTGGTGTTGACTAACCAGGTGGTACGACGAGCGAGGGTAGGCAGGCAGTCTACTCAATGTGAGTGATAAGGCCAGCTTCAACTTTATTGTAAAACCCTACACATATTTATACACTAAGTTCTACCTTATGCATACTTGTCTCACAATCATTGGCTTAGCTCTAAAAATTACATTATCATATTCCTCCTACTTTCGGTTACTGCTACGTGGTCCGGGTTCCATCCTGTTTTTCTTATACTGTACTTTCTCAAAGTTGCTTATCTGCACAGAGCAAGGTCAGCATGACTTTATTTTCTCCCTTGTCAGCATGACTCAGAATTTTCCCACCGCGGCCTAGTCTGGCTAACTTTCTCCAACAATTCCCCCTTTTTCTTTTTGGACCACCAATACATTGTGGTTCATTTTTACAACATTATTTAAAATACAGTGATATGCTATTTTTACTATAACTATAATTGTTAATAAAATACCAAGCCAGCGCTTGTGCAGTGCCTATGTTAGGCACTAGGTGTCGCGGTTTAACCTGGCAGGCAGCCAAATACCACGCAGCCGCTCACTCACTCCCCCCACCCCCAGCGGGACGGGGAGAGAATCGGAAGGGTAAGAGTGAGAAAAAACTCGTGGGCTGAGATAAAGACAGTTTAATAGAACAGGGAAAAAAAGAAAAAATAATAATGATAATGATAAAATATACAAAATTAGTGATGCACAATGCAATTGCTCACCACCCGCGCTGACCGATAACCAAGTAGCGATCGGCACTTCCTGGATCACGCCTACCCTTCATATACTGAGCATGACGTCACATGGTATGGAATACCCCATTGGCCAGCTGGGCTGGCTGTCCTGATTATGTTCCCTCCCATCTTGTGTACCTAGCTCAGTCAGTAGGCATGGGAGCTGCCCTTGGACTAGGAGGGCACTTAGCAACAACTGAAAACATCAGTGTGTTATCAACATTCTCCTCATACTAAATCCAAAACACAGCACTAGGAAGAAATTTAACCCTATCCCAGCCGAAACTGGGACACAAGGGAAAACCCATCCGTGGGATTGCTTTTGCTCAAGGGCCTGGGTGCACTTGGTGGGTGATGCGAAAGGATGGGGAAGTCCGGAGTGTACCTCAAGGGGATTTGATTTTGGGTGATAATGGCCAATGAACTGAATTTTGTGATGTTAATTGCTATACAATACTGTATGTCATCACTTCTATGGTTGCTATATGTCATATCAACCGTATTACAGTAAAAATTGCCCAGATTAATGAAGAATGAACTTTGATGTAATCGAACGAAGTGCTGCGGTGATGGAACCAGAACTGGCTTCAGGATGCAACAGTCCAACACCACTCACCATCTCTCCTGCCCTGAAAGAGTGTTATGACAGATGCAGCCCAAAGTCATGGACTAAATGAACTCAATGGACATTTTAGAGGGATGGCCCATAGACTAAAGGAATGATATCTGTGTGGATATATCAAGAGACAGGGAAAGTGGTGGTGATCAGCGTATTGCAAAATGTGAGACCTGGGCATGATGTAAATGGTATAGAATAAGGGGTGGATACTGTCCTGGTTTCGGCTGGGATAGAGTTAAATTTCTTCCTAGTGCTCTGTTTTGTATTTAGTATGAGAAGAATGTTGATAACACACTGATGTTTTCAGTTGTTACTAAGTACCCTGGTAGTCAAGGACTTTTCAGTTTCCCATGCTCTGCCAGGTAAACAAGATGCTGGGAGGGAGCATAGCCAGGACAGCTGACCCAAACTGGCCAACGGGGTATTCCATACCATATGACGTCATGCTCAGTGTATAACCTGGGGTAGTTGGTTGGGGGGCAGCGATCGCTGGTCGGGGACTGGCTGGGCATCGGTCTGCGGGTGGTGAGCAATTGCATTCTGCAATTCACTTAGTTTGTATATTCTATCATTATTTTTTTTTCCCCTTCCTTTTCTGTTCTATTAAACTGTCTTTATCTCAGTCCACGAATTTTACTTTTTTTTTCGATTCTCTCCCCTATCCCACCAGAGGTGGGGGGAGTGAGGGAGCAGCTGTGTGGTGTTTGGCTGCCTGCTAGGTTAAACCACAACACTCACCAAATGTCACATGTAAAGAAACAAAGAAAAATTTCTTTGACAGGAATCTAATTTATTCCCCAAATACACTCTTTCAAAAGTTATCTAGAAGCCACAAACAAAATTAGTACAACTCGAATTTATATGGAAACCTTCTGTTCTGAAAGACTGGAAAAGAAAGTGTTTGCTAGTGTGTTACCCCTCATGTCTGTCTGTTCTGTCACAGCTGAGAGTCCCCCTTTAGCTTTTTTTTTTTATTTTTAATTTCGCCACCCTAAAGGATGGATAAATATCTTAGCATTTCTGTTAACAATGTTTATATTAGCTCTATCCAGAATAGTGATAAAGCACTGCTATTTGCTGAGATAATAATAGCAAAGTCCTATTTTGGGGATTAATTTTGGTTTAATACTTTTCTTAACGTAGTCTAGTCCTTGGGCTTGTTTGGACAGCATAGGTCCCATCCAGCTGGTCTACAAAGCACAGCACAGCGTAACCACATCTGCTACCATGGCTGCAGTTGCAGGATATACTTTCATAGTGGTTTAGCCCCAATAGGCAGCTAAGCATCACACAGCCGCTTGATCACTTCCCCCCGGTGGGATGGGGGAGAGAATTGGAAGGGTAAAAGTGAGAAAACTTGTGGGTTGAGATAAGAACAGTTTAATAGGTAAAGCGAAAGCCGCTCACACAAGCAAAGCAAAACAAGGAATTCATTCACTACTTCCCATCGGCAGGCAGGTGTTCAGCCATCTCCAGGAAAGGAGGGCTCCATCACGCGTAATGGTTACTTGGGAAGACAAAAGCCATCACTCCAAACGTCCCCCCCTTCCTTCTTCTTCTACCAGCTTTATATGCGGAGCATGACGTCACATGGTCTGGAATATCCCTTTGGTCAGTTGGGGTCAGCTGTCCCAGCTGTGTCCCCTCCCAACTCCTTGTGCACCCCCAGCCTACTCGCTGGTGGGCTGGTGTGAGAAGCAGAAAAGGCCTTGATGCTGTGTAAGCACTGCTCAGCAATAACGAAAACATCCCTGTATTATCAACACTGTTTTCAGCATAAATACAAAACATACAAGCTACTATGAAGAAATTTAACTCTATCCCAGCCAAAACCAGTTCAACTTTGAAGAACTACAATGGTCACTAGCTACTTTCAGCCCAGTTTCTTAGGAGAGATGACCTTTGCAATCATGCCATGAGTGCCTGTCTCTCTCTTTGAGAGAGGGGTAGAGATATCAAAGATATTAACAGTTCTGAGGAAGCGGAAAACTGAGCAGAGGAGAAACGTCTTGCAGTTGCCTTAACTGACAGCCTGCAATGTGAATGCAAACCCTATTAGATACTATTCACAGCATGGAAGGAGTGCCTGTCAGTGCCCCCTCAGAACTGACCACGTGATGCAAATCCAAGAAAATAAGGCATCGTTACCTCCTCTCCTTTATATACTATGCATTGTTAAATTATTTGATGGGTGGACTGTCCGGTGGGTGAGGAATTGGTTGGACGGTCGCATCCAGAGGGTAGTGGTCAACAGCTCAATGTCCAGATGGAGATCGGTGACGAGTGGTGTCCCTCAGGGGTCCGTATTGGGACCAGTACTGTTTAATATCTTCATCAATGACATGGACAGTGGGATCGAGTGCACCCTCAGCAAGTTTGCAGACGACACCAAGCTGAGTGGTGCGGTCGACACGCCTGAGGGATGGGATGCCATCCAGAGGGACCTGGACAAGCTCGAGAAGTGGGCCCGTGTGAACCTCATGAGGTTCAACAAGGCCAAGTGCAAGGTCCTGCACCTGGGTCGGGGCAACCCCCGGTATCAATACGGGCTGGGGGATGAAGGGATTGAGAGCAGCCCTGCCAGGAAGGACTTGGGGGTACTGGTAGATGAAAAGCTGGACATGAGCCAGCAATGTGCGCTCGCAGCCCAGAAGGCTAACCGTATCCTGGGCTGCATCAAAAGAAGCGTGGCCAGCAGGTCAAGGGAGGTGATTCTGCCCCTCTACTCTGCTCTGGTGAGACCCCACCTGGAGTACTGCGTCCAGCTCTGGAGCCCTCAGCGCAAGACAGACATGGACCTGTTGGAGCGGGTCCAGAGGAGGGCCATGAAAGTGATCAGGGGGATGGAACGCCTCTCCTATGAAGAAAGGCTGAGAGAGTTGGGGTTGTTCAGCCTGGAGAAGAGAAGGCTTCGGGGAGACCTTATTGCGGCCTATCAGTACTTAAAGGGGGCTTATAAGAAAGATGGGGACAGACTTTTTAGCAGGGCCTGTTGCGACAGGACAAGGGGGAATGTTTTTAAACTAAAAGAGGGTAGATTTAGACTAGATATAAGGAAGAAATGTTTTACAATGAGGGTGGTGAAACACTGGAACAGGTTGCCCAGAGAGGCGGTAGATGCCCCATCCCTGGCAACATTCAAGGTCAGGTTGGACGGGGCTCTGAGCAACATAATCTAGTTGAAGATGTCCCTGTCCACAGCAGGGGTGTCAGACTAGATGACCTTTAAAGGTCCCTTCCAACCCAAACTATTCTATGATTCTATGATTCTATAATTTATTCCCATGGTTTCCTTGACTTTGCCTTTTGTACACTGCTGTGTTACAAAGGGAGCAGCTTCCTGCAGCCACTTCTTGCTCTGATGTTGCAGTCTCCTACTACTCCTCAAAATACTGTGGCACTGGCAAGACCAGCACTAAGGATCACAGTTCAAGCTTTGTCTTCAAGGAAGGATTGCTATTGCAGGAACACACCCTTGAGGACATCTGTTAAACATAACATCAGGGGTGGTAAATAAAATTGTCTTGATTGTGGACAAACACTCTGAAACCAGAAGGTCTTCCGGATCAGTTGGTGAAACATTAACATATCTCTTGTCTGTATTGGCTGTGGAATTGTGCTTAAAATGCGTTAGCTAGTGTGTCCTCTTGATGTCACATTTTCTTAGGAAGATGAGAGGGTGCAGAATGTTCTTCCCTTTGCATATGGCTCTCCTTTCTGGTTTTTTTTCTTCCTTACTTTTTGAAAGCAGGCATAAACAAGTGTTAATGAGCACTGATAAAGGAACTTCAGAGCCAGTTCAGGTGTGAGGTAGAGAGGGAACAAAGTCAGTAATTCAAGCTGCTTATGTGTTTCAGGGTGGTTATCTAAACTGCTCTGTGTGCACTATAGCTCACCAGGTGAGCAACAGCACCATGCCAGTGTCCTGACTGGCCCTTGCTGCTGTAGTGCTCTGCCGGGGCTGCTGAGAGCTTGCCAGCTTTCACTGAGTCAATACTAGAGGGAAGAAGGTAGATAAGGGAAAGAGACATAGTATAAGGATGGCAAAGGGAAAACTGAATGAAACACAAAAAATGGATTTAAATGAGAATATTCTGATGAATCTTCCACACACAGTGTTCATATGCTCAGGCAGCACATGGATATTTTGGATTTTTTCAGTTTCAGCTCTGTTTTGCCTTACCTACCCACTTGCCTCTCAGGCTTTGTGATATCTTTGCAGTAATCTACTCTGCCTGGTCTCATCCACATTTGCAGTACAGATCATCACGGGTGGTGGGAACATGATTGACATGGGTTAACCCCAGTCCGCAACCAAGCATCATGCAGCCACTCGTTCACCCTCCCCCCGTGGTAGGATGGGGGAGAGAATTGGAAGGGCAAAAGTAAGAAAACTTGTGGGTTGAGATAAGAACAGTTTAATACTTGAAATAAAATAATAACAACAGCAACAACAACAACAACAACAACAACAATAAAATATTGTAATGAAAAGGAAAACAACGAGAGAGAGAGAGAGAGGAACAAAACCAAGGAAAAACAAGTGATGCAACTGCTCACCACCTGCCGACCGATGCCCAGCCAGTCCCCGAGCAGTGATCACTGCTCTCCGGCCAACTGCTCCCAGTTTATATACTGAGCATGATGTCATATGGTACGGAATATCCCTTTGACCAATTTGGATCAACTGTCTTGGCTGTGCCTCCTCCCAGCTTCTTGTGCACCTGGCAGAGCATGGGAAGCTGAAAAGTCCTTGACTTGGTATAAGCACTACTTAGCAACAACTAAAACATCAGTGTGTTATCAACATTCTTCTCATACTAAATCCAAAACACAGCACTATACCAGCTACTAGGAAGAAAATTAACTCTATCCCAGCCGAAACCAGGACAATGGTTTTTCTTTGAGCTCTGCTGCCCTCAGCATTGCCAGGGAGTTGCCTCACTTCAGGCTCATAGTCACGTGGAAAATCTTTCCTCTCAATTAATAACGAGCAGCGGAAAAAAAACTGAAGAAAGTATTAAAAGGCTGTATTGGGTTTGCGTGGCGAGATTTTGGTAGCAGGGGGGCTACAGGGGTGGCTTCTGTGAGAAGATGACAGAAGCTTCCCCTACGTCCGACAGAGCCAGTGCCAGCCAGCTCCAAGACGGACCTGTCGCTGGCCAAGGACGAGCCAATCAGCCATGGTGGTAGCGCCTCTGTGATAACATATTTAAGAAGGGGAAAAAAACGCTGCGCAACAACAGCAGCTGGAGGAGAGGAGTGAGAATATGTGAGAGAAACAACTCTGCAGACACCAAGGTCAGTGAAGAAGGAGGGGAAGGAGGTGCTCCAGGCGCCGGAGCAGAGATTCCCCTGCAGCCCATGGTGAAGACCATGGTGAGGCAGCCCATGGAGGTCCACAGTGGAGCAGATATCCACCTGCAGCCCATGGAGGACCCCACACCAGACCAGGTGAATGCCCTGAAGGAGGCTGTGACCCTGTGGAGAGCCCACGCTGGAGCAGGCTCCTGGCAGGACCTGTGACCCCATGGGGGACCCACGCTGGAGCAGTCTGTTCCTGAAGGACTGCACCCCATGGAAAGGACCCACACTGGAGCAGTTTGTGAAGGACTGCAGCCCATGGGAAGGACTCATGTTGGAGAAGTTCCTGGAGGACTGTCTCCCGTGGGAGGGACCCCACACTGGAGCAGGGGAAGAGTGTGAGGAGGAAGGAGCGGCAGAGACAACGTGTGATGAACTGACCGCAACCCCCATTCCCTGTCCCCCTGTGCCGCTCGGGGGGAGGAGGTAGAGAAAATTGGGAGTGAAGTTGAGCCCGGGAAGAAGGGAGGGGTGGGGGGAAGGTGTTTTAAGATTTGGTTTTATTTCTCATTACCCTACTCTGACTTTTGATTGGCGATAAATTAAACTAATTTCCCCAGGTTGAGTCTGTTTTGCCCCTGATGGTAATTGGTGAGTTATCTCTCCCTGTCCTTATCTCGACCCATGAGCCTTTTGTTATATATTCTCTCCCCTGTCCAGTTGAGGAGGGGGAGTGATAGAGTGGCTTGGTGGGCACCTGGCATCCAGCCAAGGTCAACCCACCACAAAGGCATAGATCTGAGGCTGTCATACACAGGCATTTTAGAAGCTTATGGTCCCTAAGCACTTTTAGTAAAATATTTGCAAGATGAGTCAGGAGGAGAGGCGAGGTCACTGGGAAAAAATTCTGCAAAATATTCCATAACATAATGGAAAACAACCAGAATTCAGGAGGTTTTACATCATTCCAGTTTTTCTGACATATTTATTGCGCATCCAAAGAAGAGCAACAAAGCTGGTGAAGGGTCTGGAGAACAAGTCTTATGAGGAGCGGCTGAGGGAACTGGGACTGTTTAGTCTGGAGAAAAGGAGGCTCAGGGGAGACCTTATCACTCTCTACAACTACCTGAAAGGAGGTTTGAGCGAGGTGGGTGTTGGTCTCTTCTCCCAAGTAGCAAGTGATAGGATGACAGGAAATAGCCTCAAGTTGCGCCAGGGGGGGTTTAGATTGGATATTAGGAAAAATGTCTTCACTGAAATGGTTATCAAGCCTTGGAACAGGCTGCCCAGGGAAGTGGTTGATTCACCATCCCTGGAAGTATTTAAAAGACGTGTAGATGAGGCGCTTAGGGACATGGTTTAGTGGGTATGGTGGTGTTGGGTTGATGGTTGGACTCGATGATCTTAGAGGTCTTTTCCAACCTAAATGATTCTGTGATTCTATGATTCCAGACACACTCTGCTAGGAAAAATTCTCTCTCTTTGAAACTGTTCCACAGACAGAGTTTCTGTTAAACAAAAAAAAGAAACACCACCACCCTAATTTATTGGGATCTTTTGCATAAGGTAACACTCACATGGGGAATTGAATCCCCTGGACAGGACAGTCATTTGCTGTCTGGATGGCAACAGGAGCCTCTGGTGAAAGGGTCCTTGCAATGGTGTCTTCAGCTGCATCAGGTGAGACTCTCTGAACTCCTGTTCTGATGAATTCTTGTAATCCATATGGCCTTATGTGCCCACTCCAGTACATACCATGATCCGTTGGCCGTGATTATTTTAAACTGTGCACAAAGCATCTTTTCACTGTCTTAACTGGCTTCAAAAGACTGTTCTGCATGACCATTTCTGCATCTGCAAGAACAGTTTCTACAGACCATCTACAAGTGTCTTACCTGTGTGCAGTTGAATCCATTCTACAGCAGGAACTGCTTGGGGGCAGCCCACTGGCATGGCCACGTTCTCCACTCAGGATGTTTATCAGCACATTTAAGTATATAAATAGTGCCTATCAACTGGCCTAGGCACAGCAGGGGCTGCTTGGAGGAATCTCCAGGACTGTCCAAAATTCCCACTCGTACAGTTCCTGTAAAGAATAAGGCGAATACTTTGTTGTGGAGGCAGCTGAGAGTTCGGTCACCTTCTCACAGGTCAGTGCATTGTCTCAAATCAGTGCATTGTCTCATCTATGCAGGGTCTAGCCAGGGAGATCCTGGATCTTCCAGGGAATTAATGAATAAGTTAATGAGATGTGTATACAGGCATAGCCTGATACCCAGCTACGCTACTACTGTGACTACAATTTCCTTCTTATATCAAAATGGTAACTGAAATTCCATAGATTTGACCACAGTTGTACTGTCTATTTTTTATTTTATTTGAATAAATATATTTGTGCTTGAACACTCTGTAAGTCCCTATTTTACTAGGAAAATGGGTGCCTCTTAGTTTTTCACAGTGTTCTTATGCAGAACATCCTCACCATGGTAGTGGACCTGTTTTCTTGATCCTGTCCATGTTACAGTATTTCCTGACATCGGTCTCCTCTCTTCTTTGTGACTCTTTTCCTTTCACTTTCTGCTTTTCTCTGTCCAGATCTCTTACCTACCTGTCATATCTGCCATTTCATGATCATCTCATGTGCCAGTTATTCTGTCTTCTTATCTGTAAAAACTGCTCCCCTCAGAAATGTCCTTAAGATTCATTCTTCCTGTCATCTTCTCCAAGGCTTTGGTGTTCCAGTTCTCAGGCATCCCCTCATTGTCCCTCAACCCTTCAGCCCTCTGGTCCTGCTTGTTCGTCTTTGGAACGGCAGCTTTCCTCCTGCTTCCTTTGGAGCAGACGCTAACAGTTGTGGAAGGATCTGACTGTGTTGCTGTGCTACAGGGTTGCAGCTGGCTTTCAACACAGAGCACTGAAAATGTGGAGGATCTTCCTTCCCCCAAGTACTCCCCAAGAGATCTGAACAGTCTTCTCCTGCATGGAGCTCTGCAAGAGCGCTGAATCCACCAGCAAGTGAGGCTACACTGACTTTCCCGATTTTCCTTCGAGTTTACAACAAAGGAGAGGTGTAAGCCAAGCTAAACTAAAACAATGACATATAGATTCAAACCACCTCCCAGTATATGATTTCTGTATATGGTCTTTTATTATGCACGGTTTTCCTGCTTTCCAGAGAAACGTGGAAAGGAAAAGTTTTCATGCCAACGTATACTCATACCTGTGAGGTTATCCTCACACTTCTTGCTGATATTAATAGAAGTTATAGAATCATAGAATAGTTTGGGTTGGAAGGGACCTTTAAAGGTCATCTAGTCTGACACCCCTGCTGTGGACAGGGACATCTTCAACTAGATTATGTTGCTCAGAGCCCCGTCCAACCTGACCTTGAATGTTGCCAGGGATGGGGCATCTACCGCCTCTCTGGGCAACCTGTTCCAGTGTTTCACCACCCTCATTGTAAAACATTTCTTCCTTATATCTAGTCTAAATCTACCCTCTTTTAGTTTAAAAACATTCCCCCTTGTCCTGTCGCAACAGGCCCTGCTAAAAAGTCTGTCCCCATCTTTCTTATAAGCCCCCTTTAAGTACTGATAGGCCGCAATAAGGTCTCCCCGAAGCCTTCTCTTCTCCAGGCTGAACAACCCCAACTCTCTCAGCCTTTCTTCATAGGAGAGGCGTTCCATCCCCCTGATCACTTTCATGGCCCTCCTCTGGACCCGCTCCAACAGGTCCATGTCTGTCTTGCGCTGAGGGCTCCAGAGCTGGACGCAGTACTCCAGGTGGGGTCTCACCAGAGCAGAGTAGAGGGGCAGAATCACCTCCCTTGACCTGCTGGCCACGCTTCTTTTGATGCAGCCCAGGATACGGTTAGCCTTCTGGGCTGCGAGCGCACATTGCTGGCTCATGTCCAGCTTTTCATCTACCAGTACCCCCAAGTCCTTCCTGGCAGGGCTGCTCTCAATCCCTTCATCCCCCAGCCCGTATTGATACCGGGGGTTGCCCCGACCCAGGTGCAGGACCTTGCACTTGGCCTTGTTGAACCTCATGAAGTTCACACGGGCCCACTTCTTGAGCTTGTCCAGGTCCCTCTGGATGGCATCCCATCCCTCAGGCGTGTCGACCGCACCACTCAGCTTGGTGTCGTCTGCAAACTTGCTGAGGGTGCACTCGATCCCACTGTCCATGTCATTGATGAAGATATTAAACAGTACTGGTCCCAATACAGACCCCTGAGGGACACCACTCGTCACCGATCTCCATCTGGACATTGAGCTGTTGACCACTACCCTCTGGATGCGACCGTCCAACCAATTCCTCATCCACCGGACAGTCCGCCCATCAAATCCATACCTCTCCAGCTTAGAGAGAGGGTTGTTGTGGGGGACCATGTCAAAGGCCTTACAGAGGTCCAGATAGATGACATCTGTAGCCCTTCCCATGTCCACTGATGTAGTCACTCCATCGTAGAAGGCCACTAGGTTGGTCAGGCAGGACTTGCCCTTGGTGAAGCCATGCTGGCTGTCTCGAAGCACCTCCCTGTCCTCCATGTGCCTTAGCATAGCTTCCAGGAGGATCTGTTCCATGATCTTCCCAGACACAGAGGTGAGACTGACTGGCCTGTAGTTCCCTGGGTCTTCCTTTTTCCCCTTTTTAAAAATGGGGCTTATGTTTCCTCTTTTCCAGTCAGCGGGAACTTCACTGGACTGCCACGACTTCTCCAAGACGATGGATAGTGGCTTAGCAACTTCATCCGCCAGCTCCTTCGGGACCCGCGGATGGATCTCATCGGGTCCCATGGACTTGTGCACCTTCAGGTTCCTTAGATGGTCTTGAACCTGGTCTTCTCCTACAGTGGGCAGCTCTTCATTCTCCCAGTCCCTGCCTTTGCCTTCTGCGGCTTGGGCGGTGAGGCTCGAGCACGTGCTGGTGAAGACTGAGGCAAAAATGTCATTGAGTACCTCCGCCTTCTCCGTATCCCGAGTAACCAGGTATCCTGTTTCGTTCCAGAGAAGGCCCACATTTTAGTTGTATGACTAAATCCCTGTATAATGTCTATATCTCTTATTATCTAAACTACCTATGAACACTAGCTTTGGCCTGTGTTTAGCTCCTATTTAAACAATTTAGCACTTTGTGCCATTTCAGTACAAGGCACCTCATGTAAATTAAAAATATGAAGAAAATTCAGAACATAGCATTAAGTTTTTGCATTGGTTATTAGCGCATGCTGGGATATCATGCCAAGCTAAATATAATTATCTGCTGTAAGTCTAGGCTAGTACTCAAACATGCGAAAGCTACATGTTAAGCAGTTACAGGACTGAATGTGCCCATTACATCTTGTTTAGATGGCATATTGAATATATAGTACTAATGTTATCGAAGTAGCTGCATTTAAATTTCAAGTGGCCTTTGGAAATAGAAGATTAGCCCATTCACTAGAAAACACACATAACATTAAAAAAAAAAAGGCAAAAAAAAGAGCTTTTTTCTTCCCTTCTGCCAAGAGTTTCAAGTGACTGACATTTTCTTACTGGAATTTTCCTCATAATTAAATGTGGTGGTAGTTGCACATTGTTATTCAGAGTTAATCAGAAAGAATCAAAGTAGTTCTGCCAAGTTTAAGCCATTTCTGTAAAATTACCATTGGATTAGACGTTTTGTAAACTGTCTTAATATTGAACCTTTAGGCAGTGGAAAGACAGAAGTAGGAGAAAGTTTTAAATTACCAATGAACCCTCAGGTGAGCAATATGGTAACTGTGGGAAAAGATGGAGCATGGCAGAAAAGACTTAGAAAAAAAAACAAACAAAAAAGACAAAGGAATTGCAAAGGAAGTAAGAACATGGGAAGACCCAGCGCTGGCAGAAGCCTGCTGGATTGTAGACTGACCAGCAAGTTGCAAATCTGGCCCAGATGGAGGAGGCAGATGTGGGAGATAAGATGTGGGACAAATGGAGGCAGAGAAGAGAGCTTAGGAAAGCTGGCTCTTCTCCAGAAAGGCTTCCAGTGTCCCTTCTGGGTTAAGGATAGCTCTAATTTTTGCCTTTGGGTTAGTCATTGGGAATGGATAGATAAAATTCCTTCTATATAAATTAATTAAGGAAGAAAAGTATGTGCATTTGCGTATTTGTTTATTAGTTTGGTTTGGGGGGTTGGGGGCCCCTTTGTTCTCACAGATTTACCTCTATCTTAAATAGATATCAAATTGCAGAAATCTTGCCTTGCCTTGCTTGGTTTTTTTCTTGGTTATTTCCAAACACAGTTGTCTTTTTTGGCACCAGGTTAATGTCACGGTGGAAGTGGCTGTTTCCAGCTGAATAATACTCAGAGGAACCTAATAATTAGAGATGGAGCAGTAGATTATTCCTTCACAATGGCTGGATATATAGGGCATTTCTAAAATAATAGCACTCTCAAACTGGGGTCAATTTTTAGATGAAACTGTTTCAAAGTAGAATTTGTTTAAGGGAATGTATTTTGGCCAGTCCTGATTTCATCTGGCTTGGTATAAAGCAAATAACACTAATGTAGTTACTCTGATTGTGTTACAATTTTAACTGCTCTTGCAATATCACTCTTTTATATGTGTGCTCTCATATATTTCCTTTCTGTGTGTCTCTCCACTCTTCCTTGCCCAAGAGAAGTTTGTATATTTATTGGAGATGTTGGAATATGCATCAAACATAAATGTGTTGTTTATTTTCTTAGGATTTGAATTTTTTGAAACAAGTGCCAAGGACAACATTAACATCAAGCAGACATTTGAGCGACTTGTGGATATCATCTGTGACAAAATGTCAGAAAGTCTGGAGACGGATCCCACCATTGCTGCCGGCAAGCAGAACACATGGCTAAAGGACACCCCTCCTCCACAGCAGCCCAACTGCGGCTGTTAATGCAACTATCAACAAAGGCAGCTTCAGTGCATTCTGTTGCCAACAGAGTATTTATGAATGGTCTATATGCCTTTATTTATACTGTCTTATTAATTTATTTGGGAGAAAAGTCTTTTATTTTGCATCAGCAGCTGGTTGAGTATGTATATGGAGATGGAGATGTTATTAGTTTGAAAGGACGATCCATTTTTTAGCATCTGGCTTTTGCATGCAGGATGGCTATTAGTTTCTCTTTTCTTTTTACTGTTTTACATTACACTTCAGCTGGTGCCATGTCCTCAGACCACATTTGCCTAGAATTGACTCTTGCTTCATGGGTTTCAAATTATATAGTTGAATCCTTAGGGTAGTGGCCAAGGTGTTTTAGAATAAGCTTCCTGATGTCACTTATATTTTCTCCTGACTGAAAATCAATTTATTGCTCTAGTGAGCCAATCACTCATTCTGTCCAGATCATTTGTATAAGGGACACTTCCTGAAGTGTATTGCCTTAGCAAATCTACGCTCACTATGTTACACATCATGGCTGCTTGGAAATTGCAGAAGTTTCTAACTTCCTTTCTAAGGAAAAACCTCCAGCCTTCTTGGACCCAATGCCACCGAACTTCCCTGTGAGTTTCCAACTGGATGTGGGTGTTCAGTGCAGATCAGAGATATTAGATACTTCATCCTGTTTGAATAGCTAGCATGTTTACATTTCCATGGAAGCTGCATGTCTATCTAATACCTTTCTGAAACTGGATCATTACAGAGATCCCAGTAGTACCTGCCCCAGTACTGGAGGGCTGACTAGCTTTTTTCATTTCTACCTGCATGAGATATTAAACACACAGTTCTGATATTACCCCTGGCAGAGCCAAATCTATTACGTTCAGTTGTTCATAGCCAAAAACTGTCTTGTCATGTTGCTGTCAAACCTGCATAATTAAGCATTCAAGAATTTCATCTCCCATTCAGTCACTGAGACAACCATCACCACACTGGCTACAAACACCTGTATTTCACTCAGACCTCTTGCAGAAGTGCTGCTAGTGTCAGTGAACTGGAGTTTGACCTCAGTTTTACTTTGATGAGGATATCTTTTTTTTGACAAGACAATTAGATATTCACAAGATTTTTAAAAACTTTAGGAGTAATAAAAAATTGTCAGCATTTCTGGAGTTAGGCTGAATACATTCATAAGATCAGCAAAAGGCTGTGAAGATAGCAGAATAAAGTACGCAAATTCTTTTTTAATAATGTGTTAAAAATATTCATATTTCACAGTTTTTAAAAGTACTCCTCTAGTACTTGGTGGCAGTTTCTTACATCTGTGCCCTGGAATACTTTGTACAACTGCTTTACTTGGGTCACAGTGACTTTTTTTTAACTAAATTGCATAATTGAAGAAGTGTTAACTGTTTTATTGTTCCTATTAGACAGGATTTAGGACAAGGCTGACATTTCTTAAAATGTCTGCAATGGGAAAAATTGGAAGACAAATTTAAAAAAGGAAGTGATGTGGAGAAGAATTCTGGAATCGGGAGTTTCGGATAGGACTTTGTCAATGCTATAAAACCATAAACAAAAAAGGGGGAGATGTGGAGAAGAATTAAGAGGTGGCCTAATGAGTACCAGCTGATTCAAGAACAGAAACAGGTGAAGGGAATTGTGAGCATGTGATCGTTGCCGGAAGGAAGATATAAGAGAGGCAACGGAGAGGGCTGGGGCTGCCCTGTTATGATAAAGGCTGTGCATGTATGCTGCAACAAAGTAACACAAGGTACTGCAAATCCCTCTATGCACATTACCTTTTTTGAAGGTAATTTATATAAGCTCCTGAAACACACTAAGAGAAAATGGTCACACTTTTTTACTGGTTAAATAACCTACATAAACTTTAACACAGTAAAAATGACTTTCAAACAAGGCATATAGACATATGTAAAATGGATATGCTATGAGGGCACTACATTGGCTGCCTAACTTAAATGAATAAATGTTCTTTCTTCAGTCTGGGGTTTTAAACAATGTCTGTCCTGTTAGCTAGCTTCCTTAAGCACTTGTTTTCCTAGTAGACATGGAGGCTGAACCTTCACTTGTTTACCTCCATGAAGGGAAAGCACTGTCCTCTTTGGGGCCAACAAGCAGCCAGGTGGAAGAGGCATGTCCTACCCCAACCATAACCCTGTCTCTCTCTAGGGATGCTGTTTTTCCCTCCCCCATCTAAGGTAGCATGTTGATAACTGTGCTGAGAGACATTCATTGATACCTCTTCACCCACTAGGTACCAGCTGCTTTGGAAAAAGAAGTGATAAGAAGCTGAGGAAGCTTTGTGTGAGATGGTGGGCAGTTTTCTACCCTATGCTTGTTATGTGCAGTTGTTCCTGCTGGAGAAAAGGGAGAAGGGAAGCCTTGAGACGCACTCAGCTGCAGCCCTCAGTCCTTTAGAAAAGGTTTAGGTTGTATTATTAGTCTGAGCCATCCTCAGGCAAGGCAAGGCGAGAGGAGAACATGGTCACATCTTACATGAGCTTGGGCATATCCTGGATCATGCAGCACGGCTACAAGTGCAAGTATTCTCCCAGCTTTGCTCTGGGATGCTGGCTGCAAAATGGTCATCTCCTGTGCATGTTGTAACAAGGAAAAAAGACCCCAAGATGCCCCTTGCTACAGCCACACCTTGCTTGTACTCCATTGCAATGAATTCCAGACCCTCCCTGCCTCTTTATGACCATGTAAACTCTAATCAGTGGTGGCAATACATTATTAGCATATATCTTTTTAAAGAAATGGAGTGATAGATAAATAGTTCTTTACTTAAATAAGATGAATTAATTGCTTTTCATTTTGCATCAAGAGACTGGGCAGAAGAGTAATAGCAAAATCAAAGAGGGAGAATCTCTCCTTTGGATTTCTGAGACAACTAACCACCCAGGCCTCCAACATGTCTGATCTTCTGTACGGGATGAGGAGGATGGGGGAAGCAGCTGCCAGAGTAACATTGGTCATTAGACTGCCAGCCATGTGTTATAAGGAAAAGGCTCATCTGAAGTACAACAGCAGAACCAGTCAGTAGATTAAAAACTCCTAGGATCTTTGTATTGACACTCAGACATTGTCATAGAGTTCAGAATTAGATTAATTTTTAAAGTGTTCACATCAAATCCTTGGAGGTTTTCAAGATCAGACTGGATAAAGCCCTGAGCAAATTGCTCGGACCTCTTAGTTGACTCTGTTTTGAGCAGGAGGTTGGGCTGGATGACCTGCTGATGTCCCATCGAACCCAATTTATCCTATGTGTGGAAGTTCAAGTAGACCTTTTCTGAACAATCAGGGTTACCTACTGTTGGAAAAGTAAGCTTTGATTTTCCATCACAGGTTGGCTTTTGGAGCCACGTGTTTCACAGGAATATTGAGTTTTCTGCTATAAAGTTTGGTCAGATTTAGATCAGAAGCATCATGATCTAAGTACCTCTCTCAGCTGGAACCTGCTATTGTAGAGAAACACAAAAGACAGAAAGGCTTTTGGGAAGTAACTTACTATCCCTTCCCCAAACATTCTAAAAATTTTGTTTGAATTCTGGGGGAACTAGCAGGATTGGGATTTTCATTCTATTTAAAATTATGCCTTGGCCTGTTTCATTGGGTAGGATTTCCAAAAGCAGCCTGTGTCAATCTAGTCCAGCTCCTATTGACTTATGTGACAGAATTGCAATTTTCTTAAATGCAAGTAGAGTTAGGCTAATGCTGAGCACTTTTGGAAATCCCATCCCAACCTGATCAAGGGCCAAAATTTAAACAATCAATGGCTCGTTCTTCACACATATCCAGTAGTCACTGATTACGAGCTGTTGGAGGAGACAAGCAGGATTTGGTTAGATCCCTGATCTATCCACTGTTGTAGCACAGTTCCAGCAAGAGAAAGTACCAGGCTAAAGAGAGATATATGGGCTGGACCATTAAATTGAAACCTGGGATAGATCCAAAACTTTTTTCAGTCTCATCACAATTCTTGGTGCAAAAGTACTCACACACTTTGCACTAATTTGTTGTCACCCTCAGCAAAGAAATAGGACTGAATGTCATGGAGTCTTATTGGTCCAGCCACAGATAACCTCTTCAGCTGAGATTTAGGCCACTTGGTGAGATACAGCAGTTGATGCACAGAGCATATTAAATTTATGAGAGATTAGATGCCTTTGGACAGAGGGTCCTGAGCTCCATAGTGCCAGCTGAACTAATACTACACAACCCATTTTCCAAGTTATGATCTAGACTAAAGCTTTTAGTAGCAGGCTAATCCTGTGCATGGGTAATGTACCAGCCTTATCATGCTCTGACAGTGTCTTGCTTGCTGCATGATCAAACTAGTGCTCAGAAAATGCCTTGGGAGCACGCGACAGCATGGGATGTGACTGGCTCCTGCGGTGCCTCCTGGCACCGACCCGCCAAACAGCTAGCAAGCCCTGCTAGGCTGAACCTTCAGATGCATGTTTTCAATTTTGATAAGAGTTCATCTTCACAAGTGTTCTGATCCTTATAGCACAACTAACTTATTACTGATTTTGTTGTTGTTGTTGGGTTTATTTAGACCTGTTTGATTGGTGTTTGAAATACATATGAGCTAGCCTGATCTTCTGTCAAAAAATACTCTTTCTCTCTGAACAGCTGTGTATGTGACTGTTACCTGGAACTGTTTGTTCCTTTGTGCTTATACTTAATGTAATGCCTAGAGAAACTACCTGAGCGACTACATCTACGTGGCCTTTCCAGAGCATCAGTCTGAAAGATTACGTTTTCTTTCCCAGTTTGCTCAGCTCTGTATATTCAGCTGTACCACATACACCTTCCTTATTTCAGGAATGAAGTGCTATTTCAGGGTGCACAAAATCTGCTGGAGTTTGATCCTAACTTTGAGAATGCTTTGAGTTTAATTGTCATTTTTAGGAAAAAAATGGTGGTACAAATTCTACATATGATGATGATGCCTTTGTTTCTTCAATAGCAGATGAATTATGCTGTTTTGCATTCCAAAAGAAACACCACCCCCCAAAAAAATCCCCCCCGCAACTACTCTTTTCTATATTTGTTTGTGAGAGGCAAGTTTTATTACTTGCATTTTTAAGGGCATCAACTAAATTACTGTTCTGCTGACTGACTGTTAAGACAGATTCCTCCTTGGCCTGTTTCATATAGACAGACACACAGTGTATGTGCCTAGTTCCTCTTTAGGATGACAGATTTAGCAGTGTGAGACCATGAGTATGTAAATCCTCATAGATAAACCCTCAGGGGGTGTAAAGCAACAGATCTTCACTTATGCCAACAGGGGAGTGAGTTGTGTTGATTTACACCATTTAATCCATACGCATAGTCTCTTCAGTACACACTGACTCCAGATTCTTCAAGGTTCATCATTTGTCAAGTGTCATTTAAAGAGGCAACTCGGTTTAATTATTTGAATGATTTCTACCAGTTTTCTTTATTAAGGGGTAAATGTAGTTCATCTTTGCAATTTAAGCTTTTTTTGCTTTTTTTTTTCTTTTTATTTAACTTTGTTTATCCATGGATGTTCATTGAAGCAGAAATTGTAACTACACGCATATAGTATACACATATACACAGCAGTACATCTTTGACACTCATTCAGTTCCCACTGCTACTTGTTCATGTTCAGTGCAGCCTTCCCTAAATGCCACAGTGGAATTTATCCTTGAATTCTCATTAGTACCAGAAATCAGCTGGGTTACATTTGCAGACCATAGGTTTATTATCCATGGTTCCAGCAGGTGTAGATGGCTTGTAATTTATAGAATAAGGTACCTGGTATTTGATTTGGGGGGGAAGCATAAGCCCTAATCTTCCAGTAACTTCAGGATCATGCATAACATGCAGAAATGAAAGCTAGGGATTGCTTACCACTTCTGGCAATAAATTTCCTTGAGTAATTCTGACATGTATCCGCAACTAGTGTTAAATGAAATGTTTGTGCTGTAACTCCTGTTGAATATTTTGTCAGTAATGTCAGATGTGTCGTGGTTCAGTTGGACTGTCAGAATGTGTAACCTATATACTAGTGTTCGTGGAACTGAAATGTCTGAAATGTTGCATGAAAATATGTTATAAAAATAGATATGTTTTCCATTTTTTAATACCTCAAAACTGAGGAATCATGGGCCAATAAGTGCAATATTTAATGACTTAGTGTATATAAACTTGTGTGCAAGGGAGAAGTGTCATGTATGTGTGATAAGCTGTTGATCATGCCTGTGTGGCTTAAGATTTCCAGTAGCTGTATGTGTCTTGTAGTAAAATTTATATAGTAAATGCTTTACCAGTGTAGTGTAAGAATACTCTAATTCTTAAGTCATTTGAACTATTTTTCATATATGAGATGACAGTAAAAGATATCTGTATGTTTACTGCAAGTGCATGTCAATTTTACTTTTAGACTTGTGAGTGTCCTTTTTGAAAATGATCACGTTACACCAACACTAGTGGGACAGCGCTTTCAGTCAGAAGATGCTTGTAACCATTTCTAAACTATCTGCCTATATTTTTAAAGCATGTTCTCTAGAAGCATTAAAAGAACCTTCTAGAGCTCAGCAGTTACAGTGAGTTATTTATTCTTAAAGAATCAGTTACATGCTCTGTCTGCCTGTATTGCATAATATCATGTGGTCATGTTTTCTTTAATCTGATACAGTTAACTCATAATACTTACCTGAATTATTAAATAGGAATACCCAATACTCTTGCAGATGACTCAGCAAACTTCAGTTGGTGCACTGAGTTAACATTTTTGGGAACAGCTTGAAGGTCACAGTCAAAATGGTCCAGCACAGTGGATGGTGACCTTAATTAGTCACTTCTGCCAATTAAGTTTCTTAACTTTTCTAGATCCTAAAGATGGAAGATACATTCTTAAATATATTGACCCAGACTCTTCACTCAACTGTTACATGGCCCTCAATGTTGAACAACTCCACTGTTAGCAGTAAAGCTGCAGTATAAATGGAAACAAAATTCAGCCCATTACCTAACCATGATATTAAAAGGAGACATCCAATAATTTCTTTTTCCTTTCCAGTTATCCTTGCATATTTCTAATAATTCTCTAAGCACACAAGCAAGGCCATCACTATTCAGCAAAACCCTTGGGTACATTTGGGACTTTAAACACTGAATCACTGATCTGCCATGGGTTCCCAGCTGTGCCTACAGACTCTGCAGAGGAGAAGCTCATTCTGCTAATTCTTGCTACATCTCTGGTTTCAAAGGAACGTGTCATGCACCTTGGGAATTTGCTAAATAGAGATGGGCCACTGAGTCTGGGTCAAGGAGAATAACTGTTTTTGCTGAACAATTTTCATAACAAGTTGTTTTCATTAGTAACACATTAAAAGGTACATAAGTAGATTTTTAGTTTGATCTGATGCATTTTTGTGACAATGTACAAGGTTGATTTAGGTTTGGTTTTGTTTTTTTTAAATTAGCCTGGTCAGACAAAGAATCAAACTCTAAGGCCTACTGGAAACCAGTAGCATGGGTTTCCTTTCCTATGTCATCAAATAGTTTCTCTGCGAAAGCAAAGTAGCCAGATTGCATTAAGTAACACAGGAAGGTACTTGCAATGACCTGAGCAGCCCTTAAAATTCTTCATGTTTTTATACCTTCTGCCATGAAAACTTCTGCAAAATTATAAAGACCAGAGTGAAATGAAAATGTATTTGGAGATAAATTTGGGATTGCTTAATAAAAAAGGAAATTCTGGATATCTTTGTAGCTGAGCAGCAGACAAAGTAACATTCATAATATGAGGTACCACTTAAATACAGATATACAGGCTGCTACAGGACTGAGGATGCATTACCTAAACTTTTTATTGCTAAGTGACCTGACTGTTCAAGGGCTGGCAGATAATTTTACCTAGTATTTTTATTATTCCTCATAGACATGTGATTACATACACAAAGATAAATGCTTACCTTGAAAATATGTAGCTGTTCTGGCTCCCTCAAGCTAACTTACTTGCTGAATTGTTCTTGAAGAAAAGTTAAAGTACTTGCTTAGGATACATTTGTGAGGGGGTGAGACTCAATCTGTCCCTCCTCCCCCAACTATTACTGCAATATAGTGACTGTGGTTCTAAAAAAAATGTTAGTTTAAAATGCCGCTGGGTGACAAATTTTGTGAATCTTCTGCATACATCCATGGGAGCTCTTGTCTGAATGTGAAGTACAAGTTTTATCCATGTGCAGAGTTTTAATTATATGTGGAAGTAGAGACCGTGTGTATTCCATTGGATATTCTGTTTGTATGTGACTTCCGTATACCAAGTGGATTTTGTTTGTTTAATTTTTTGTTGGAAGTTTTTTTCCTTTTGCGATTACAATAAATATTCAAGAGACTATATTCATGAATATCTCAGTTGTGGTGACATGGTCTTACCCCCCTCCCTCTGTTTATTTCCTTTCATTTACTAAAGCTGTGAGAGAATTACTTCAGTTTTGATAAAATAATGGACAATGATGCCACATCATTTCATTAATATCCCCTCAGTAGCACTGGTGAGTCATAGTTCTGTCTCCATCCCACAGAATTCACTGCAGATTTTGCCCTAGGAGTCTGCAGGAGAAAGATTAGACATTTCCCTACCAAAAGCTGTGTTGTGGCAGCCTACATGCTGGCTCTTTAGCATGGGGTAAAGTTTTTTCTTTCCTGTTCGCAGGGGTCCACCTGCAAACTCCTTTAGCTCACATTCCCTCTCATTGTTCCACTGTGTTTCAGTCAAGTCCCCCAGTTTTTCTAGCATATTTACATCTCATCTGCAGAGTAAACATTGCCTGATTAATGCCAAGTTCTCACTCAACACCAAGTGCTTCCTAGCTTATTGCTCGGGACCCCGTATCTCTAGGCAGGTTTCTGCTGAGGGGTCTATCTGTGCAGCTCGCTACCCTCACTCATAGAGCTTCTCTTTCTGGCACCGACTCTTGTCATCAAATCACATCTGAGAATGAAACTCCCTCTTTCCTCCCAGCTACCAGCAAACTTAGCGTCTTCTCCATCCACCTTCCTCATGGCATTGCTCTGTGAGATTGGCCCTAATGTACTTGCTTTGCCTACTAGGGTGATGTCGTGGTTTAACCCCAGCCAGTAAATAAACCCCACGCAGCCGCTCACTCACCCCCTCCACTCCGGTGGGATGGGGGAGAGAATCGGGAGGGCACAAGTAGGAAAGCTCCCAGGCTGAGATAAAAACAGTTTAATAATTGAGATAAAACAAAGTAGAACAGTAATAATAACAATGAGAACAACAACAATAACAGAATACACAAAGCAGGCGATGCACAATGCAACTGCTCAGAGACCGCCGACCACGTGTCACGACCGGGGGCGAGCCCCCCCACACCCCTGGTTTTTATACTGAGCATGATGTCACATGGTATAGAATACCCCATTGGCCAGCTGGGTCCACCACCCCGGCTGTGGTCCCCCTCCCCAGTGCAAGCATCACCCAGCAACAGCCAAAGGGTCAATGGGCCATGAACGCTCCTTTCACACCAAACCCAAAACACAGCACACCCCCCAAGCTACTGGGAAGAAAGTTAACTCTGTCCCAGCCGGAACCAGGACAGGTGAGTGGAAGAAAAGAGAATGAGGGGTAAGAGGGGAAGAATAACAGGGAAGGAACAAATGACTTCTGACAGATATCTTGGAACGAGGCTATTTTTGAATTGCTGTTATTTTGAATATGTTGGAACTTTTAACATATAGAACTAGACTAGAGAAAATTACAGATGGGTAGATGAGAACAGTGATCTACTAGGATAAAAACTGTCAACAACACGTGTTTCTCGCTCAAGAAAACCCTTTTTTATCTTATTTCCAGTCAGAAGGCTGGAGACAGAGATAGAAAGCTCCCAACCACCAAAGAAAAAAATGTCAGAAAAGATGCTGGAAAGGGGAGATATAAAGTGACACAGAAAAGATTCCCAACTTTGAGTAAGAAAGGACAAGCGGGCAGAATGTCCCAGTGAAGTGAGGGTGGATGATTTAGCAATGGGATCCACCAAAATCAAGACAGACAAACTGTGGGCTTACACCCGACTGAAGGGATTCTGCAAGTTAATCAGAAAACCAAGGCAGTTAAGTGCTAGGAGGGTTAGTTGTTTTTGTGCAGATCTGTGCAACTCTTGAGCTGTAAAGTGAAAAGCAAAGGTGCCTTCGAAAATCTTAAATAAGGTTTTAGGAATATAACATCAGGCAGCCATTTTTTAAAACCATGCCCTGCTTTTCTTTCAAGATGTACCCTAAGAGCAAAGCTGGCCACCGCATATCTTCATTTTTACTGTTATCTTTAATACTCAACAAGGAAGAAAAAAGCTTAGCTCCTGATCCCGATACTACCAGATCCTTTGCAGGTTGGCAACGCAACACGTGCAGCTTGCGCTGCTCCGCACACCATCCAGCCAGCCTTGCCCTGCAGCAGCAAGGTGGCCATCAGCTCAGGCAACATCTGGTGGGTGTCTCAGATGGAACTTGCCTTTGAGCCATCTCTTTTATTTCCATTGGGGAACAACATCAGAAATTGTGCAGAAAATAAAGCCCATTTCAAATTGCAGTTTCTCTCTTTAGTAATTAACAATAGAAAGACGAGTTTTCTGACCTCTTCCCTGCATGAGGGCATATAACCATCCACGTGCTACCTGGCAAAGCAGAAAACCACTAAGGTTCTACTGTATAACTAAAGTCAACATGCAACAAATGTTGCTTTGCATCTATGCAGGATAAAAACATATGCACTAGCATTACTGACAAGCTGGTTAAACAGCCTCCTTTCACCTCACAGGGAATGGGGACCATCTACCAGGACAGAGGTGGCCATTTCAAGCCTACAGGAGGGCACTTAACCCAGAGCACACGCAGGATTTCAGGATTTCATGATTCCTATGCTTTTGGTCAGTAGAATGGTTGCTATCTGCTTTTATTATATGGGTGCTTCCCATACCTTGGTACTAAGGGATGTAAGCACCTGACCATGGGATGAGAATTTCAGTCTGGAAATTGCCTAATTCCCCTTCTGCATGTGACTCCCAGTTTTCTTCCTGTCCTGGTTTCAGCTGGGATAGAGTTAATTTTCTTCCTAGTAGCTGGTATAGTGCTGTGTTTTGGATTTAGTACGAGAAGAATGTTGATAACACACTGATGTTTTCAGTTGTTGCTAAGCAGTGCTTACACAGAGTCAAGGACTCTTCAGCTTCCCATGCTCTGCCAGGTGCACAAGAAGCCAGGAGGAAACATAGCCAGGACAGCTAACCCAAACTGGCCAACAGGGTATTCCATACCATATGATGTCATGCTCAGCATATAAAGCTGGTGGAAGAAGGAGGAAGGGGGGGAACGTTCGGAGTGATGGCGTTTGTCTTCCCAAGTAACCGTTACGCGTGATGGAGCCCTGCCTTCCTGGAGATGGCTGAACACCTGCCTGCCGATGGGAAGTAGTGAATGAATTCCTTGTTTTGCTTTGCTTGCATGCGCGGCTTTTGCTTTACCCATTAAACTGTCTTTATCTCAACCCACGAGTTTTCTCACTTTTACCCTTCCAATTCTCTCCCCCATCCCACCGGGGGGGAGTGAGCAAGCGGCTGTGTGGTGCTTAGTTGCCAGCTGGGGTTAAACCATGACACTTCCACTAATTACTTTCCTGAAATATAATAGTAGAGATTTTTCCTATTGCATTAGCAGATAATGATTTCGCTGTTACATTTCAGAGGGAGACAGAAAGACAACTTATTAACCTGCTAAACCTTCTCTCTTGCATTACCAATCTTGGCTAAAGGTAATCCGCACAGTCCCATAGTACAAAAATCATTAACTCAGCATGGCAGGTGCCTGGCAACTGCTACCAAAGCGATACGTAGAAATCACAGAACTACATTTTGGAGACATGCTGGCAACAGACTTTCCCCCTGCATTGAGTTCGCTGGTGGGTTAACTTCATGAGCTTTTTTTCAGTGGCCTTGGCAGAGCCAAGTGCCTTGGTGCTAGGCAAACAGATGCTTTCTGCCCCATTCACTGTTTATATTCCAAAGAGAAATTGCGACCTTTTAGTGCTGGGATTCTGGGAAGTGAGTCTTGTTTTTTGAAAACGAGGTCAAATAACCAGAAGAACCATTCACTGTACCAGGAAAGGTGTGGACAAATGCTGCACTAAAATAATAAGCCACGGCATAGGCGCATGATGATGATGAGAGACAAGCCACAGCAGGAAAAGGCAGCTGAGCCTGGATGGTTTTGACGTCCACAGATACCTCATCAAGCTCTACAAAGTTGCTTCCAAGTATGAGCAACAGAAACTATGATCTTGTGGACAGCCTCTTTCCTGGTTGTCTGTTTGCCTTCAGCCACCCTTCACGATCCATCCACGAGGTTTCTGAGCACTGCATTTGCTCGTGCTTTCCAGAAGGCGCTGCTCCAGCCCAACAAGTGGGGAGTCACACAGCTCAGCTAATGGTTTCATTTCATAGTGCTAAACGTAAGAAGGTATGGGGAAAGGGAAAGAGGAGGGTGGGTCTACAAAAGCTGCACAAAATCTTGATATAAAACCAATAGTCTTCAGGAATAGGAGTAAAGTTAGAAAATCAGGAATAACCTAGTCCCTTTGTCCGTTTTAGAGGTCCCAGGGCTTCTGGCAAGTCAAAACCCTGATTTGTGCAGTTGGTAAAGCTTGCCATGGGTCTTACATGCTGGGCTACGCATGCCTAGGTACAGAGATCACCCGGGGTGGTCACTAGGACTTGCTGCTGCAGCCCCTCGCTGCTGTGGTCAGTGTGGCCAGTCCTCAAATTATCTGGGTTATTTCAGCATGACATTGAACTGCTGACAGGCTCATCTAAAAATCTTGCTTTCTCCCTTCTGCCTCTGTACTTTTCTTTGCACTGAAATGAAAATCAGATGCCAGAAACATCTTTTAACTGATCGTCACTTCTGGTCTCACAGCAAGAACCGGCCCTTGTGTTACCCGATACCCCATACAGATGCTACTGGCTCAAATCTCTCCCAGCTCCCTCCCAGTCCCCACAGGCACACAAGAGGGGAAAATTAAACTTTTTGTATTAAATTGCCTAAGAGAAAGCAGTTCAGAGGAATCTGGATCAGAAGTGACAGTCCTGATTGCACCTCCAGGCTGAAAGGTTGCCGCTGGCTGGCCTTTTCCTGCACACTGGGGAGAGCTGATTGTCAAAGGGGTGGTTGTTATTTATTACTTTTGTATTTGTTATGGATATTACTGTGATCACCAGAGCATCCACCCACCTCCCCAGATTACTTGCCGCCTACCTGATTGGAAGCCATTTAGAAAGGGGATGGCTCAGAAACTGATCCTGACCATCAGCGACTTCAACCGTCAAAGCTGGGGTTTTTAGGAACATCACAGGGATCTGTACTGGCAGAAATCTGCCAAACAGGGCAGAGGCTGAGGCATGCATGGGGCAAGGTGGGCACCAGAGCTGACCCTGGGCACAGCCAAGAGGCAGGATGAAAAGGGGCAGCTGGAGCAGGGTCGGGGGGGGAGGCAGCAGGGGCACACAGAGCTGTGGGATGAGCTGGTAAACACCGGGACAGGAGAATGTCGTCTTCGGGGACTACGCAATAAATGGGGGAAATTAAAAAATCTGAGGGAATATGAAGAGGAAGAAGGAGGCAGAAGAGCTGGTAGAGCACCTTGCTGATGGGAATCGAGAGGGGTTTCACCACAGAGCTGCTGAGGACACCTATGCAGCTGCAAGCAGCTCTGAAGCTGACCGTCGTTCATAGGTGCTGGAAGGGCTGCCCAATTTGATTCAGCAAATGCGTGCAAAATACTTTGATTAAGCCATGACAATTTTTTGTTTGACTTAAAAATGAGGACAAAACAAGTCAAAATACTGTAATACTTTACAAAGGCCAGCTCTGGAAAATAAAGAATCTGAACTTTTCTTGTTCAGTGAAGAAATCTCTTTCTTCAAACAGCAAAATTTTTTTCAGAGCATTTTGCCTTGGGAGTGGTTTTGTCATTTCAGCTTTCATGAGAAGTTGTTTCCATTTTTTTTAACCCGCTCGCTCAACAGCAGGCTGCTGCTCAACCTGGCCAATAGATTGAGCTGCCCCATCATGTGAAATTCACTTTTCCCACCACTTTGATCTCTGTACTTGAGTGCCAGGCCAGAGCACCCAGCCAGGCTGCATTTAACTGCTGTGGCGTTGCCCCATCATTCGCTGCAAGCCACAAGGCAAGCAGGCGTGCAGCGCAGTCCCTTGGTACAGGAGGGGGTTGTTGGGGAATTTTTATGGTACCCCCTCAAGGGGAATTAAACGCACGTTTGTGCTTAAATATAAAAGAAAAAATTAATGAACAATGCATTGGGCAGAGTCCTACCGCAATAAGCAGTTCTACGAGGAGTCTGCAAAGATGCGGTGCAAGCAGATTCCTTATATACACTGGCACCAGCACCAATCCCCTGAGCGGTTGCATGGGGCACCTCAGCCGGGCCCTGAGTCCATCTCCCCAGCCCAGCTCTGCTGCCCAAAGGTGGCCCCTGAGCTTGGGCCCCTGAGCCCTCGCATAGAGCTTGACGATGGTGATGAAAGGGTCGAGTGTTTATGGGTAAGAATCAGGGGGAAGGCCAACAAGGCAGATATCATGGTGGGAGTCTGTTACAAACCACCCATCCAGGATGAAGAGACAGATGAAATATTCTATAAGCAGCTGGGAGAGGTCTCACTATCGCTAGTCCTTGTTCTCATGGGGGACTTCAACTTACCAGATGTCTGCTGGAAATACAACACAGCAGAGAAGAAACAGTCTAGGAGGTTCCTGGAGTGTGTGGAAGATAACTTCCTGGCACAGCTGGTGAGTGAGCCAACTAGGGAAGGCACCCCACTGGACCTGTTGTTTGCGAACAGAGAAGGACTTGTGGGTGATGTGATGGTTGGAGGCTGTCTTGGGCACAGCGATCATGAAATTATAGTTTTCGATTCTCGGAGAAGTAAGGAGGGAGGGTCAGCAGAACTGCTACCTTGGACTTCCGGAGGGCAGACTTTGGCCTGTTTAGGAGACTGGTTGACGGAGTCTCTTGGGAGGCAGTCCTGAAGGGCAAAGGAGTCGAGGAAGGCTGTACATTCTTCAAGAAGGAAATCTTAAAGGCGCAGAAAAAGGCCGTTCCTATGTGCCAAAAGACGAGCCGGCGGGGAAGACTGGCCTGGCTGAACAGAGAGCTTTGACTGGAACTCAGGAAAAAAAAAAAGAGCTTATGACCTTTGGAAGAAGGGGCAGGCAACTCAGGAGGACTACAAGGATGTCGTGAGGTTATGCAGGGAGAAAATTAGAAGGGCCAAAGCCTAACTAGAACTTAATCTGGCTACTGCCATAAAAGACAATAAAAAGTGTTTCTATAAATACATTAGCAACAAAAGGAGGGCTAAGGAGAATCTCCATCCTTTATTGGATGTGGGGGGAAACATAGTGACAAAGGCTGGGGAAAAGGCTGAGGTACTTAATGCTTTCTTTGTCTCAGTCTTTAACAGTAAGACCAGTTGTTCTCTGGGTACCCAGCCCCCTGAGCTGGAAGACAGGGCCGGGGAGCAGAATGAAGCCCTCATAATCCAAGGGGAAATGGTTAGCGACCTGCTACACCACTTAGACGCTCACAAGTCTATGGGGCCGGATGGGATCCACCCAAGGGTACTGAGGGAGCTGGCAGAGGAGCTTGCCAAGTCACTTTCAATCCTTTATCAGCAGTCCTGGCAAACCAGGGAGGTCCCAGACGACTGGAGGGTAGCAAATGTGATGCCCATCTACAAGAAGGGCCTGAAGGAGGATCTGGGGAACTACAGGCCTGTCAGTCTGACCTCGGTGCCAGGGAAGGTTATGGAGCAGATCATCTTGAGTGCCATCACGCGGCACGTACAGGACAACCAGGTGATCAGGCCCAGTCAGCATGGGTTTATGAAAGGCAGGTTCTGCTTGACTAACCTGATCTCCTTCTATGACAAGGTAACCCGCTTAGTGGATGAGGGAAAGGCTGTGGATGTTGTTTACCTGGATTTTAGTAAAGCCTTTGACACCGTTTCCCACAGCATTCTCCTGGAGAAACTGGCTGCTCATGGCTTGGACAGGCGTACTCTTCTCTGGGTAAAAAACTGGCTGGATGGCTGGGCCCAAAGAGTTGTGGTGAATGGAGTTAAATCCAGTTGGCAGCCGGTCACAAGTGGTGTTCCCCAGGGCTCAGTATTGGGGCCAGTTCTGTTCAATATCTTTATCAATGATCTGGATGAGGGGATTGAGTGCTCTCTCAGTAAGTTTGCAGGCGACACCAAGTTGGGTGGGAGTGTTGATCTGCTCGAGGGTAGGAAGGCTCTGCAGAGGGACCTGGACAGGCTGGATCGATGGGCCGAGGCCAACTGTATGAGGTTCAACAAGGCCAAGTGCCCGGTCCTGCACTTCGGTCACAACAACCCCATGCAATGCTATAGGCTTGGGGAACAGTGGCTGGAAAGCTGCCCAGAGGAAAAGGACCTGGGGGTATTGGTCGACAGCCGGCTGAACGCGAGCCAGCAGTGTGCCCAGGTGGCCAAGAAGGCCAATGGCATCCTGGCCTGTATCAGAAATAGTGTGGCCAGCAGGAGTAGGGAAGTGATCGTGCCCCTGTACTCGGCACTGGTGAGGCCGCACCCAGAACACTGTGTTCCATTTTGGGCCCCTCACTACAAGAAGGACATTGAGGTGCTGGAGCGTATCCAGAGGAGGGCAACAAAGCTGGTCTAGAGCACAAGTCTTATGAGGAGCAGCTGAGGGAACTGGGACTGTTTAGTCTGGAGAAAAGGAGGCTCAGGGGAGACCTTATCACTCTCTACAACTACCTGAAAGGAGGTTGTAGCGAGGTGGGTGTCAGTCTCTTTTCCCAGGTAACAAGTGATAGGACGAGAGGAAACGGCCTCAGGTTGCACCAGGGGAGGTTTAGATTGGACATTAGGAAAAATTTCTTCACTGAGAGGGTTGTCAAGCCTTGGAACAGGCTGCCCAGGGAAGTGGTTGAGTCACCATCCCTGGAGGTATTTAAAAGATGTGTAGATGTGGTGCTTAGGGACATGGTTTAGTGGTGGACTTGTCAGTGTTAGGTTTGCGGTTGGACTCGATGATCTTAAAGGTCTTTTCCAACCTAAATGATTCTATGATTCCAGGATGGCTACAAGACAATGCTGAGGCTGTTTCTTATCTCATCACCCAGGGAAACTTCGCTCCCTTGCAAGAAAGAGCAAGAAGGAGAAATACTTCATGCTGTCAGCTCTCCCATATGTATAAAGAAAAGTGATCAAAGCTGGTCTTCTACCACTCCTCACGGGTACCCCGGTCTCTGCTTCCCGGTCCGAGCTTGTCACTGCGGCATTCCACCTGCCCCTGACACCTCCCACATTGTCAGCCTTGCTCTGAGCACTGAGGGCTAGAAACTTCTAGGAGAATTAGTGCTGAGGGACTCTTTAATCATCTCCTACCAGCTTTAAGACAAGACATTATGGTTCCATAGCCAGGAACGCCTCAGCATTGACAAGCTTGGAGGCTTACCCTAACTTCTGCATTTTTTCAGACAGCAGGGCTAGTTGTGCATTTGCCAACACTTCCAGGTGGGCTCACCGGGCCACCCAAACAGGCTTTCCTGTCCAGGTCCTGCCACCCAGCCAGAAGCAGGAGGTGCTGCTGCAGAGAGAGCAGAGAGCTTCCCACCTGCAGCAGCTGCAGAGAGAGGGAAACACACAGCTTTAATGTGGGCCCATGATGCAGACTGTGCTGCTTGTGCGAGCACAGGTTTCATGTCCATTTGTCCATCACTGTGGAGAAGAATTGTGGAGTCGGGAGTTTCAGCCAAGATAAGATAGGACTTCGGCCTGTGCGCTGAGAACTAGCAGGCATGCACATACACCTGAGATAAGACCTGAACACCTGGCTTAGTTGTCTCCTCTGTAAGGAAACTGAAAACATCAAAATGAAAAAGCTCTCAGCTAGGGATGCTGCTGGCAGTCACCCTGAGGTGGCAGATGTGGAAGCTAAAGAAGAATTGAATAAAGCAGAAGAGGTGGCCTAATGAGCACCAGCTGATTCAAGAGCTGAAACAGCTGAAGGGAATTGTGAGCAGACATGTGGATCGTTGCCAAAAGGAAGAGAGACTGTTTTTCTTAGTGTAAAAGGGAGACGAATCGGGTGATGATGAGCAGAGACAGCAGGACTGCCCCGTTATGATAAAGGATATATTCTCCAGTATTGTAACAATAAAGGATTCTGTGCATGTATATGTGAGGGTCCGTGCAATCATACACCACATATCCCCTCATTTCTTGTCCCTCCTCTGACCCCAGGGATAGGAGTAGGGCAGAGCTCGTTCCAGTGGGGAGATAGGAAACACCTTTCCGCCCTTCCTTGAAGCCTAATGCATCCTGCTCTCCCTGCCTCTCCTCTCAGACAGTGGAGAAAGTATCCTGGCATGTCATGGGAAGACATTTAGCTGAGACATCTGTCCTGGTTTCAGCTGGGATAGGGTTAAATTTCTTCCTAGTGCTGTGTTTTGGATTTAGTATGAGGAGAATGTTGATAACACACTGATGTTTTCAGTTGTTGCTAAGTGCCCTCCTAGTCCAAGGACAGCTCCCGTGCCTACTGACTGAGCTAGGTACACAAGATGGGAGGGAACATAATCAGGACAGCCAGCCCAGCTGGCTAATGGGGTATTCCATACCATGTGACGTCATGCTCAGTATATGAAGGGTAGGCGTGATCCAGGAAGTGCCGATCGCTACTTGGTTATTGGTCAGCGCAGGTGGTGAGCAATTGCATTGTGCATCACTCACTTTGTATATTCTATCATTATTATCATTATTATTTTCCCTCTTCTGTTCTATTAAACTGTCTTTATCTCAGCCCACGAGTTTTTCCCACTCTCACCCTTCCGATTCTCTCCCCATCCCACCGGGGAGGGCGAGTGAGTGAGCGGCTGCGTGGTATTTGGCTGCCTGCCAGGTTAAACCACGACAGTCCTTTTTTGGCGCCCAACGTGGGGCTCAAAGGGTTGAGATAACGATAGATCTGACCAAAGCGTGTTAAGGCAAAATTTTTATAAGCATTCATCATATTAATTGGTCACAATGTTGATGTATTGGCTCTCAAAGTTGTGGGGCTGGCTCTCAATGTTGGGTCATGTAATACCTTGCTTGCAGTATATGTTCCCTTTTGTGCTGTTTGTGATTATTCGGAACTGGGCCAAGATTATCATTATGCTGCTGTTTTATGAGGTGATAAAATCATTGGTCGTAAGTCTAATCTGGTATCTGCACTCGGCACTGCCGTCATCTCTGTACCTTGGGAACCACCTCTTAGAAACTATTAGTAATTACACATTTTCTCCTCGGAGAATGAATGTAAGGGGGAGACAGGATGGGACACTTTCTCCCACTTGTTCATCTTCCCTTCCATATCTTCAGAAACTCCCTTTTCTTCTTTCTTCATGAAGATGTACATAATATTCCCTGAGAATTTTGAATATCCTTGGGATGTTCAAACAAGCATGTTCATATTGCTATGTCTCCTGAATGTGGTTCAGGCCTTGTTTAGGGTTAAACAATTATTCAGGAATACTGTCCAGAGATCAACCCTCAGGAACAAGAAAAGAGGGAGGGCAAACGGCGGTGCCTCGTCGGGGCGGGCAGAGCGGCGGGTCCAGGGAGCGGCGAGCGGCGGGAGATCAACCCCGGCAACAGACACGGTGGCTGCTCAAAGCCCCGCGACAGGCACTGCAGCTTCCTCAACCCCCATGAGAACCCCTGTGGCTACTCAAACCCCTGTAACAGTCACTGTAGTTTCTCCAACCCTTGCGACAGGCACTGTGGCTACTCAAACCCCGGCAACAGTCACTACAGTTACTCCAACCCCTGCAACAGGCACTGCAGCTACCCAAGCCCCAGCAACAGGTACTACAGCTGAACCAGAGGACCAACACTTGCTGGTATCAGTCGCCCCTGTACAGAAGAAGAAATCTTGGAAGCGGAGGTCAGGTCGTTTAGAAAAGGATGATGGAAGAGCAGGGCCATCACGAGGAGGGGAGGAGGAAGAGGAAGAACTCGTAAACGAGACGGAAACCACCCGATCCCTATCCCTGAGTGAGTTGTGAGATATGCGGAAAGATTTCAGCCGTCATCCAGGCGAGCATATTGTCACCTGGCTGCTCCGATGCTGGGATAATGGGGCCAGTAGCCTGGAATTAGAGGGGAAGGAAGCCAAACAGCTGGGATCCCTTGCTACGGAAGGAAGCATTGACAAAGCAATTGGAAAAGGGACACAGGCCCTCAGCCTCTGGAGGCGACTGCTGTCAGGTGTGAAGGAAAGGTATCCCTTCAAGGAAGATGTTATATATTGCCCAGGCAAATGGACCACTATGGAGAGAGGTATCCAGTACCTGAGAGAACTAGGCGTGCTGGAGGTGGTTTATAGTGACCTGGACAAAGAACAAATGCCCAAAGATCCAGATGAAGTCCAGTGCACGCGACCCATGTGGCAGAAGTTGGTACGGAGTGCACCAGCGTCACATGCCAGTTTGTTGGCAGTACTGTGCTGGAAAGAGGAAGAAGCACCAACGGTGGATGACGTTGTCAGCAGACTCCGGGAATACGAAGAAACTGTCTCCTCCTCCCTTGTCTCGGCTGTGGAGAAACTGTCCCGGGAGGTCCAGTAACTCAAAGAGGATATGTATTATTCTCCACCTGTATGGACCAGTATCTCAGCCATTAGGAGTCAGCGTTCTTCTGCTCAAGAGAGAGGATATAGAAAGTACACACCACGGGGCACCCTGTGGTTTTACCTGCGAGACCACAGAGAGGACATGAGGCAGTGGGACGGAAAACCTGCCTTGTCCCTGGAGGCACGTGTACGTGAGTTGCAAGGAAAAACAATCACACAAGGGGGTTCTCCCAGGAAAAATGCTGCTCCAGTTTTCAGGAAAAACCTGTCTGACGACGGTCCAGTTTCCAGTGAACAGTTCCCCAGACAGAGTAGAAGGGCTGATCTTACTTTGGATTGTAATGAAGAAATTCTTAACTTAATTTGATGGCCTGGCACATCAGACCCACATGAGTACAAGGCTCTAGTAGACACCAGTGCACAGTGTACCCTGATGCCATCAAGCTATGAAGGGGCAGAACCCATTTGTATTTCTGGAGTGACAGGGGGATCCCAAGAGTTAACTGTGTTGGAGGCCGAAGTGAGCCTAACCGGGAATGAGTGGCAGAAGCACCCCATTGTGACTGGCCCAGAGGCTCCGTGCGTCCTTGGCATAGACTACCTCAGGAGAGGGTATTTCAAGGACCCAAAAGGGTACCGGTGGGCTTTTGGTATAGCTGCCCTGGAGACGGAGGAAATTAAACAGCTGTCCACCTTGCCTGGTCTCTCGGAGGACCCTTCTGTTTTGGGGTTGCTGAGGGTTGAAGAACAGCAGGTACCAATCACTACCACAACAGTGCACCGGCGGCAATATCGCACCAACCAAGATTCCCTGCTTCCCATCCATAAGCTGATTCGTCGCCTAGAGAGCCAAGGAGTGATCAGCAAGACTCGCTCACCCTTTAACAGTCCCATATGGCCAGTGCGAAAGTCCAATGGAGAGTGGAGACTAACAGTAGACTACCGTGGCCTGAACGAAGTCACGCTGCCACTGAGTGCTGCCATGCCAGACATGCTAGAACTTCTGTACGAACTGGCGTCAAAGGCAGCCAAGTGGTACGCTGCAAATGATATCGCTAATGCATTCTTCTCAATCCCTTTGGCGGCAGAGTGCAGGCCACAGTTTGCTTTCACTTGGAGGGGCGTCCAGTACACCTGGAACCGACTGCCCCAGGGGTAGAAACACAGCCCTACCATTTCCCATGGACTGATCCACACCGCACTGGAACAGGGTGAGGCTCCAGAACACCTGCAATACATTGATGACATCATTGTGTGGGGCAACACAGCAGAAGAAGTTTTTGAGAAAGGGGAGAGAATAGTCCAAATCCTTCTGAAGGCCGGTTTTGCCATAAAACAAAGTAAGGTCAAGGGACCTGCACAGGAGATCCAGTTTTTAGGAATAAAATGGCAAGATGGACGTCGTCAGATCCCAATGGATGTGATCAACAAAATAACAGCCATGTCCCCACCAACTAGCAAGAAGGAAACACAAGCTTTCTTAGGCGTTGTGGGCTTTTGGAGAATGCATATTCCAGATTACAGCCTGATCGTAAGCCCTCTCTATCAAGTGACCCGGAAGAAGAACAATTTCAAATGGGGCCCTGAGCAACAACAAGCCTTTGAACAAATTAAACGGGAGATAGTTCAGGCAGTAGCCCTTGGGCCAGTCCAGGCAGGACAAGATGTAAAGAAGGTGCTCTACACCGCAGCTGGGGAGAATGGCCCTACCTGGAGCCTCTGGCAGAAAGCACCAGGGGAGACTCGAGGTCGACCCTTAGGGTTTTGGAGTCGGGGATACAGAGGATCCGAGGCCCGCTACACTCCAACTGAGACGGGGATATTGGCAGCATCTGAAGGGATTCGAGCTGCTTTGGAAGTGGTTGGTACTGAAGCACAGCTCCTCCCGGCACCCCGACTGCCGGTGCTGGGCTGGATGTTCAAAGGGAGGGTCCCCTCTACACATCATGCAACCGATGCTACGTGGAGTAAGTGGGTCGCACTGATCACACAAGGGGCCCGAAAAGGAAACCCCAGTTACCCAGGAATCTTGGAAGTGATCAGGGACTGGCCAGAAGGCCTTGGACATTGCTGAATGAGAAAAATGGCCAGTACTTTATCTCTGTACTGACTCATGGATGGTGGCAAATGCCCTGTGGGGGTGGTTGCAGCAGTGGAAGCAGAACAACTGGCAGCGCAGAGGGAAACCCATCTGGGCTGCCATATTGTGGCAAGATATTGCTGCCCGGGTAGAGAACCTGGTTGTAAAAGTACGTCATGTAGATGCTCACGTACCCAAGAGTCAGGCCACTGAAGAACATCAAAACAACCAGCAGGTGGACCAGGCTGCTAAGATTGAAGTGGCTTAGGTGGATCTGGACTGGCAACATAATGGCGAATTATTTATAGCTCAGGCCCATGTCACCTCAGGCCATCAAGGAAGAGATGCAACATATAGATGGGCATGTGATTGAGGGGTGGACTTGACCATGGACACTATTGCACAGGTTATCCATGAATGTGAAACATGTGCTGCAATCTAACAAACCAAGCGAGTAAAGCCTCTTTGGTACGGAGGACGATGGTTGAAATATAAATATGGGGAGGCCTGGCAGATTGTTTATATCACACTCCCACAAACCCGCCACGGCAAGCGCTATGTGCTCACCATGGTGGAAGCAACCACCGGATGGCTGGAAACATATCCTCTGCCCCATGCCACCTCCCGGAACACCATCCTGGGCCTTGAAAAGCAAGTCTTATGGCGACATGGCACCCCAGAAAGAATTGAGTCAGACAACGGGACTCACTTCCGAAACACCCTCATAGACACCTGGGCCAAAGAGCATGGCATTGAGTGGGTTTATCACATCCCCTACCATGCACCAGCCTCTGGGAAAATCGAACGATACAATGGACTGCTAAAGACTACGCTGAGAGCAATGGGTGGTGGGACATTCAAGCATTGGGATACACATTCAGCAAAAGCCACCTGGTTAGTCAACACCAGGGGATCTTTCAATCGAGCTGGCCCTGCCCAATCAAAACCCTTACGTACTGTAGATGGAGATAAAGTCCCTGTCGTGCACATAAGAAATATGCTGGGGAAGACAGTCTGGGTGACTCCTGCCTCTGGCAAGGGAAAACCCATCCATGGGATTGCTTTTGCTCAAGGACCTGGGTGCACTTGGTGGGTGGTGCGAAAGGATGGGCAGGTCCGGTGTGTACCTCAAGGGGATTTGATTTTGGGTGAAAATAGCCAATGAACTGACTTGTATGATGTCAACTGTTATATGATATTGTATATCATCATTATTTCTATGGTTGCTATAGCAGTAAAATCACCCAGATTAATGAAGAATGAGCTAACTCCGATGAAACCGAGCAAAGTGCGACGACGATAGAACCGGACGAGCGCAGCAATACTGGAAATGAGAACTGGCTTCAGGATGCAACAGTCCAACACCACACACCATCTCTCCTGCCCTGAAGGACTGTTATGACAGATGGAGCCCAAAGTCGTGGACTAAATGAACTCAATGGACATTTTAAAGGGATGGCCCATAGATAAAGGGAATGATATCTCTGTGTTTGTGTGTATATATATATATATATATATATTAAAAAAGAGACAAGAAAGTTGGTGGTGATTGATTGGAATGTATTGAAAAAAATGTGAGACCTAGGCATGATGTAAATGGTATAGAATAAGGGGTGGATACTGTCCTGGTTTTGGCTGGGATAGGGTTAAATTTCTTCCTAGTGCTGTGTTTTGGATTTAGTACCAGGAGAATGTTGATAACACACTGATGTTTTCAGTTGTTGCTAAGTGCCCTCCTAGTCCAAGGACAGCTCCCATGCCTACTGACTGAGCTAGGTACACAAGATGGGAGGGAACATAATCAGGACAGCCAGCCCAGCTGGCCAACGGGGTATTCCATACCACGTGACGTCATGCTCAGTACATGAATGGTAGGCGTGATCTAGGAAGTACCGATTGGTATTTGGTTATCGGTCAGCGCGGGTGTTGAGCAATTGCATTGTGCATCACTCATTTTGTATATTCTATCATTATTTATTATTATTTTCCCTCTCTGTTCTATTAAACTGTCTTTATCTGAACCCACGAGTTTTTCTCACTCCTACCCTTTCGATTCTCTCCCTGTCCCACCAGGGAGGTGGAGTGAGCAAGCAGCTGTGTGGGGTTTGGCTACCTGCCAGGTTAAACCACAACAATATCAAAGCAAGGAAACTTTACAGAGAGTATAGGAAATGTCCTCTAGCATGCTACAAATGATCCCTTGATTCCTTTGCTTCATCACATGATGAGCATGTGATGCATGAGGCTGCAGTCTGCAAAAATGGTGTATCCCTCTGCTACTTCTCATGATATTATTGCTTTCTAGGCTTTCTAGGGTTTCTCTTAAAACCCTAGCCCCAAGATTGACTCATCATTATTATAGAGGTAGGCTTGCAAACCTGAATTTTAAAAGCTGCCAGACCCACTAGCGAAATAGCAGGAACACCAAATATATTTCTTAGTAATCTCGTTGCCTAGGAAAGCAGGACCACTCCTAACCCGTGGTCCCCCATGTTGGCAGTACAGTGTGTGGGGGTGCGCAGTGGTCAGGGACAGACCGGCCCCACTCTGCACCGAGCAGAGGTTGTGGATATCTCAGTCCTCCCCGTCCTCCCATCTGCCCCAAGGATGGGGGCCACCAGGTTTTGAGGCTTTGGGCTGGCATTTACATTAACTGGTGGTTTAAAGTTTTGAGAGAGAGAGCAGAGCTGGCTGCAAATGCTCAGCTGACCTCCTCCTAAAATATCAGGGGACCCTGCCCCATTCCTGTATGGGAGAAGAGGCTGCTTCTCTCCTCGCATCCCCCGCATCTAAAATATCGCAACCTACCAATCCCCACCTGTCCAGCCAGAAGGCAGGGTGAGAAGATGATCAGCTCAGACAGATGGTGCTTGATGCCCCTGCCCTCACCGGAATGCAGCGCAGCCCCCCCGGCCCCAGTCTCATGGCGTCAGCAGGGCGGGCAGCTGGGAGCACAAAGGCTCCCTTCATGCGGTGCCTGGTGTTGTCCCCTCTTAACCTCTGTTACAGACAGCGCAGAAATATTTCTCAGCAGGGATGAACACGGGGCATGAATCCCAGTGCTGCCTATTGATTCCGTAAAGGATGCAGACCTAATTTCTGAAGGGTTTTGGGGGAGGAACACATACTCTTGCCCTTTGTGCACCAAAGCGGCCAGGAGCGATGGCTGAGGGAAAGGGCACAGCCAATGCTACCCAAAAATGGGCTCATGGAGGGGGAAGGGAGAGGTTCCATGTAAAATCTACTAAAGCTATGGGGTTCTCCCTCCCAGTCCTCCCTATCACCTCTCATTTAAAGATGTGACTCCTTTTATACTCCTTTTCTCCCTGAGGGCGACAGCCTGGCCCAGCCCGCAGCCCCAGACAGCTCTGCCCATGCCTGGCTCTGCCAGGGCTGTGCTCCCAGATATCCACATCCTGCCTTAATTTGCCTGCAGCAAGAGATTAGGAGAAATAGTTCAGCTCTAAGTTATATAGCAATGGCAGTGATCATTGCCTGTGAGAGCTGGGAGTATTAAAAACAGGAAAAGCGAAACCCAGAAACGGTGGCAAGACAGAGCAACTCACTTCAGGCACAAGTCCCCCATGCAGTGGCTTTTCCTGGGGATGACTGCTGTGACCAGCCAAGGGACTCGCACGTCCACTTTCACCCTCTTATGCCCCTGCTTTATCTTGGCCATCCGTTGGTTGTAGTACCAGTCAAGGCTTTCTCTCTGAACAGTGTCCCTAGGAGAGAGAGATGTGTTGTAAAGACCCATTCACTACCAACACCTTCCTCAGACTCACACCTCTCTCCGGAGGAATCTGTGTACTTCTCACTCCTGTACCTACTCAGAGCCGTCAGCTGCTCCTGCCCTGCCAAAGATACTATCAGGTCTGTAGCTGTCCAGACAGCCATGCACCTAATTTCATAAAAGACTGAAGCTATTGGTGGTCTGATATTGTCTCTCTGGTCATCCAGAAACAACCACATTGGTATTACTTTTCAAAGGCCAGCTTGGTGTATTGGCTTTCCTCTGTCACATAAGATAGGATCAGGTGGCTGCACCATCCACTTCCTTCCCCAAGACCACTTGCACCAAAGCATTACCTGCATATGCTTCGCTGTGTCTTTCCTGAGCTCCAACGAGGCTTTCTAGGAACCCACGTCATCACTGTGCTGTTACTTATTTAGGGTCCTCAAAGATCCCTCTCTTTTCCCCACAGAAATGCTCTGAATACTCTGTCAGTTGTAGGGAGGGTGTTGATCACACTCATATACTCTTTATACAAATAAACCCTGGTCTAATCACACACTGCTAAGCAGCACCATGACAGCCATACTGACCAATTCCTCACTCAGCATGGAAACCCGGACATTTGTGCAATGTAGAGACTTCAGGTGGGAGTTCCTAGTCCTCAGTAGCATCCTTGTGCCCTTGCTCAGACACGCAAGGACTTTCCTGTCTTGCCAGCTCAGACAGGACTTGTGTATATAAGTGAATTTCACTTTTGAAGACAATGATTAATAAGAGAATGAATCATAATGCAGCTGGGAAGCTTGTAAGTCCAGCTCTGACAAAAAAATAGCCTCTAGAGAAAGAAGTCTCTTCAGAAGAGGCAGTTTCTCCAAAGGAAAGATAAAGCACTTTGGCATAACAGGGTAAAAGAAAAGTCTTCCAGCTACTTGAATATCATACTAGAAGATATTCTTTTAGTCAAACACTGCTTTGAGTAACTACATGTGATTCCAAGAGATGAAGAGGTTGGGTTACATGATCTAATGATTCTGCAGTCCTCAAAGTCTGCATGTGGATAAGTAAATGAGGAGGGAATTGGGGATTTTGGCTCTTCTCAGATGAATGACTCTGAAGTCGAAACTGCAAAGAATTCCTGCCTCCACTTTCAGTATCTAATCCAAGGCATCTATGCCAAGGATGCACGGAGCCTCTGGGTCAGTCACAATGGGGTGCTTCTGCCACTCATTCCCAGTTAGGCTCACTTCGGCCTCCAGTACAGTTAACTCTTGGGATCCCCCTGTCACTCCAGAAATACAAATGGGTTCTGCCCCTTTATAGCTTGATGGCATCAGGGTACACTGTGCACCGGTGTCTACGAGAGCCTTCTACTCCTGTGGGTCTGATGTGCCAGGCCATCGAATCCACACAGTCCAGTAAACCCGGTTGTCCCTTTCCTCCACCTGGCTGGAGGCAGGGCCCCTCTAGTCCTGGTCATAGTATTCGTTACTCACTTCTTGGAAATACGAATCAGAAGTCCCTTCATTAAGATCAGGAGTAAAATCAGGCCTTCTACTCTCTCTGGGGAACTGCTCACTGGAGACTGGAGCAGCAATTTTCCTGGGAGAACGCCCTTGTGTGATGGTTTTCCCTTGCAACTCACGTACCCGTGCCTCTAGGGTCGAGGTAGCTTTTCCATCCCACTGCCTCATGTCCTCTCCATGGTCTCGCAGGTAAAACCACAGGGTGCCCTGGGGCGTGTACCCTCTATAACCTCTCTCTTGAGCAGAGGGACGCTTACTCCCAATGGCTGAGATCCTGGTCCGTACAGGTGGGGATTACGACATATCCTCTTTGAGATGCTGGACCTCCCAGGACAGTTTCTCCACAGCCGAGACAAGGGAGGAGGAGACAGTTTCTTCATATTGCCGGAGTTGGCCAGCCAATTCATCCACCGTTGGTCTCTCTCCATCTTTCAAGGTCATTACTGCCAACGAGTTTGCATATGACGCTGGTACGCTCTGTACAAATTTCTGCCACATGGGTTGTGTGCACTGGACTTCATCTGGATCTTTGGGTAATTGCTCGTTGTTCAGGTCATCATAAATCACCTCCAGCACACCTAATTCCCTCAGGTACTGGATACATTTCTCCATGGTGGTCCACTTGCCTGGGTGACATATAACATCTTCCTTGAAGGGATACCTTTCCTTCACGCCTGACAGGAGTCACCTCCAGAGGCTGAGGGCCTGTGTCCCTTTTCCAATTGCTTTGTCAATGCCCTCTTCCCTAGCAAGGGGTCCCAGCTGCTTGACTTCCCTACCCTCTAATTCCAGGCTACTGGCCCCATTATCCCAGCATCGGAGCAGCCAGGTAACAATATGCTCGCCTGGACGACGGCTGAAATCTTTCCACATATCTCGCAGCTCACTCAGGGATAGGGATCGGGTGGTTACCATCTCATTTATGGGTTCTGCCTCTTCCTCCTCCTGTTCTCGTGATGGCCCTGCTTTTTCATCATCCCTTACTAAACGAGCTGACTTTTGCTTCCGAGATTTCTTCTTGTGTATAGGAGCAACTGATACCGGCATGGGTTGGTTCCCTGGTTCAGCTGCAGTGCCTGTCATAGGGGTTGGAGTAACTGCAGTATCTGTCGCTGGGGTTGGAGTAGCCGCAATGCCTGTTGCCAGGGGCAGAGTAGCTGCCATGCCTGTCGTGGGGGTTGGAGTAGCCGCAGGGCCTGTTGTTTTGTCCTCAGATGCAAAGACCTTTTCTTCCCCTTGAGGGTTCTGAATAGTGTTAAACACGGCTCGGTAGGCATGGGCCAGGCCCCAGCACATTGCAGTGATTTGTGTCTCCCTAGAATGGCCAGGGTGACAGCATACTTTTTCCAAATATTCTATTAATTTTTCAGGTTTCTGCACTTGTTCAGTTCCAAAACACTGGAGGTGCCCACCGTCTCAGGCATTAGCCCATGGTATCCCACTCACCCTGCCTCTCATATCTATCCAATCTTGGGGCAGATCTCTGGATGACATTCTTAAATTGCTTATTAACCTTGGACAAAACCAAAACAATATTCCCAAGAATACCAGTAGAAGTATCTTAACTACCCAAGGATGTTCAAGGTACTGACAAGTTATTGTAATGAAGGAGGAAACATCATAGAAGAAGGTAGTGAAGGTGCCATCCTCTATTTCCTCCATAAAAAACCTCTCAGAGGAAGAGGTATAATTGCTAATTGTCTCCATGAGGTGGTACCCAAAGTACAGTAACGGCTTCAGTACAAAACCCAAATACCAGATAACGCTCAAGGCCAGTGTTTTAATAACAAATCTCCCAGGCAAAACATCACTAATCACTGCAGAGCACAGCACACTGCAGAAACGAACCCCAATCTTTAACATGTACAGCAAAAACAGGAGCATGGTGCAGATCAGATAAACTAATATCGAGAACAGATGAATCAATATTGTGACCGGCAACTGTTAACAGATATAAATTCCTTCTAATACGCTCTGGTTAATCTGTTACTATCTCAAACCCTTCGGGCCCCACACTGGGCACCAAAAAGGACTGTCGTGGTTTAATCCCAACCGGCAACTAAGCACCACACAGCTGCTTGCTCACTTCCCACTCCAGTGGGATGTGGGAGAGAATCGGAAGAGTAAAAGTGAAAAAAAAAAAAAAATAATGGGTTGAGATAAAAACAGTTTAATAATTGAAATAAAATAAAATAGTAATAATAATAATAATGATGATGATGATAAAAGAATATACAAAGCAAGTGATGCATGATGCAATTGCTCACCACCCGCCGACCGATGCCCAGCCAGTCCCCGAGCAGCGGCCCCCTGGTCAGCTTTCCCCCAGTTTATATACTGAGCATGACGTCATATGGTATGGAATACCCCGTTGGCCAGTTTGGGTCAGCTATCTTGGCTGTGCCCCCTCCCAGCTTCTTGTGCATCTCCAGCCTTCTCAGTTGGTAGAGCATGAGAAGCTGAAAAGTCCTTGACTTGGTATAAGCACTACTTAGCAACAACTAAAACATCAGTGTGTTATCAACATTCTTCTCATACTAAATCCAAAACACAGCACTATACCAGCTACTAGGAAGAAAATTAACTCTATCCCAGCCGAAACCAGGACAGATCCTAGTTACAAGACAGCTAGATGAAATTTGCACCTGCATGGGGGATCCAGGAAGACCAGAGCTTCACTTATGTCCCACTTAAGTGGTGTTTTGAACAGTGTAGTAGTTTGTATTGATTTTGGGGAAGAATCACACCCATCTTTGATATCAATCAGAAGTGAAGCCACTGTGCACATGGTGGTTTACAGCGGTCCTGCCAGGCCACGGCATGGATTCAGCCCTAACCATGACCTCCTCGGGAACGTGGTAAAGATGTCAGCTTCAACTTCCCATTCTGTTCCCGACATCCTAAATGTGCTGTGTAGGGGACAGGGTGCAGGCCAAGCCAGAGAGCTCAAGCTTTTGTAGAGTATTGAGGAAAATGAATATGTCAAGCCAAAAGATCTGCTCGCTTATGCTTGTTCACAGCATCAAGCCATGCAGAAGAGCAGGGACTTATGGCTATGTGTTATCCCTGTGCCTTTGCCCTCCCCAACCCCCCCAAAACTTTGAAGTGCTGTAAGAGTAAGTTGTAAATAAAACAGTCCCTGGCACAATTTTTGCTTTCATACCAGGATTTCCTCTGTGTGGGTGAATGAAAAGCTTGGGTCTGAGATGCAACACTTCTACGGGAAGTGAAGTCTGAGGCTTTTGTGGGAAAAGGGTTTGCAAAGTTGGGCAACAGGCGTTAGTCCAGAAGGCTAGCACCTTGAGAATAAGCTTTTCCCCACAGCACAAGAGAGCTGGGTCTAGCCAGCACCAAGTGGCCTGGACGTGAGCGACCCAGGGTTAAGCTCTGCTCCGGTCAGACTGATGATCCTACTCTGGAGAAAAATGGGGCAAGAGGGTGTTGTAATTCTGCCTTGGACAGGCAGGCACAGCTCCCACTGCTTTAGTGGGTATTGCATGCACACACACCTGAGATCCCAACGTGACCCCATGCAGGCTAATGAAGCTATCCATGCTTGCTGTGCCCTGCCACTACTGCTTCTATTCACAGGTATTTATATCGTCAGGTGTCACAGCAAGAAAGCAGAAAACCAAACACTACCTTATTTTTCCTCCCTATAAAAAAAAGTAATTTCATAAACCTCCCTTCATGCCCCCCTTTCTTTGTCAAGCTATGCATACCTGCCTGGAAGATATAGGTAAAGAAAGAGCGTGGGAGGTATCAGTAGTTCTTTCACATGGTTTGGCATTAGCATGTCACCAGCGTACCAGGGGACTCATCATAAGCAGGTGACTCACAGGCAGTGTGTCTGTGCTCTTGTACATCCCTGGTTCAGGTAGCGTGTTCGCTCGTTGGATTTTATGTGTCATGCAAGTGAGATGGGGGATTTGTCAAGGCTGAATCCACCTGGGGCTGGCTGTCAGTGTGGGATCCCCACTGCTTGGTTCAGGAGCTGCTTCCCTCACTTCTCGAGATGTGTTTTCCACAAGACATTCAGTACCGAGAGAGGTGTGCTTGCTGCCAGGGCTGGGTACAGAGCAGAGAGGTTGTGCGTGGGGTAGTTTCCTGAGATGCTGGGGCCCTAAGACATGTGTCCTACTTGCAGGTCTGTACGGCTACACCCATGACACAGGAGGGCAGATGTCACATTGTGCATCACGCAGGGAAGAGCACCTGCATCAGCATAGCTATAGCTCGCTGCACACACACGCCCTCAAAGAACTTATTCAATGGTCCATGCTGCACAATTCGCATCCTAATACATGGACTCTGATCTAGGTCAGCAAACTTGCTTATTAGGGTGGTAGCTGGCACAGGCTGCGGGGAGAGCTGCCTTGCAGTCATTGCTTTTCTACATCTGTAAAGGAAAATATGTCTTATGATGGTCTTTCCCTCCCCTCCCCCTTTTTCTTTTTTCTCTAGTGCATGAGAAGGAATCCTTTCAGACACAGATGGGATTTCCCAAGGAGTGTCTTGCTCTGTGTCAGTTGTTTTGCTGCAGAGTGAGTCATGGGTGTCCTGGAGACCTGGTGGCATGATCTCTGCCGGCTCAGCAGCTCCCTGCTCATTTCAGCAGTGGAGAACAGCATGCTATTTTCATTACTGTCTCTAAATACTGAAAGGATGTCCAGGACTAACACTAAGGCACCCAGCCATAATTTGGCTACTAGCACATGTTTTCCCATGTTCCAGGGGGAACCCAGGCTGCAGAGGAAATTCCTTGGGTTGGGAGATCCCTCCATGAGATAGGGTAAAGCCCTGGGCTGTCTCCAGGAGCCAGAGGAAGCTAGCTTGCACAGCAGTGCCCTTCTCTCTCTTTCACTTCTCCAGTGCATTGTAGGGCCTGTACCCTTGCAACACAGACAGAGACTCCTGTCAGAGCCTACCGCCCTGCTTCCAGGCCAGGCAGTGTCCTGGGCCTCCAATTTCTGGTTGCAACGCTCCTGTGAAGTGATCTCTGCAGTTATTCAGTTGGCCCCATCTATGTTTTATGTTGGTGTCCATGTGAAATTACTTGCTCAGACCCAGCTCACAGGCCATTTTGCCAGGCCAGAGGGTGCACCTGGATCTGACTGCCTGTACACACCACCTTCCCCCAACTGACCTGCTTCAATGACCACATACCTGGTGCCAGAGGGGCCAGACACAGTGCTACCACCCAGATGGCCCACAGTAAGGCACGGTGCAGACATGAACGCCTCTCCTTTTCCCAGTATATGCCCCTCAAACCCATTCTGGCTGTGGCTTTCTCTCCAAATACAGTGTGAGGAGAGGTAGGGTCAAGCAGGGCTTCAGAGCATGGTCCAAGTCATATAACCTTAGATTAAACAGGTATCTTTGCAGTTAGTGGTAAACCTCTCTGCCTAGCTCAGGCACTGCTCTGCCCTGTCCCTCTTCCAGGCACATGCAAATAGCTCTAATGCAGGTGGATGATGCTCTTGCCCCCACTGAGCAGATGCAGCTGAGAATATGGGCCCAGGTTTCATCTCTTTGCAAGTGGACCACCAGCTTTTTCTGCACCGAAAACCAGCCTTGACAAGTTTTGACACTGCTGGGCCTCCTTGAGCCATCCCACAGTTACACCTGGGCACTTGGGCTGTATTTTCCTTTTTTTTTTTTTTTTGCTTTTACCTTTCTCTTATGCTGACATCTGCCAAGACCAGCTCAGCTTTTTACCTCCATGTTTTTCTGTTCTTGGTTGCAGTTCTCCAGGCAGCAGGGAAGGCTGCTGGGTGCTTCAATGCAAGGTGTCATCCTTGTACTGACGGACCACAGCCTCATGCTCAGTGAACAGCAGAGAGCCTGTGTACATGCACGGTGAACCATCCCACTCCATCCTGTACAGAGATGTAGATAGCGTCAATGTGAACGCAACTACACCCTTCTGGGTGTAGTACGCGATGACAGCACGCCATTTACGCTGGGCTGGCTTTTATATTCTCTGATGAGCATCATCTCTGCAGTTTGAGAAGTTGCCTGCCTCTTTCCTCTGCAGAGACAGGGGAAGGGAACAGGCACCCAAACATTAGTTGTTTCAGTGCACATCTCTACGTCTTTGCACAAATCCACCTTCAGCAACAGTGTCATCAGTGATGCTGGGCTTTGCATTGCAACTGTTGAGTCATGGGCAATGTTCCCTGCGGATGACTGTGCTGTGGGAGAGGTGCCTCCCCCGGGGGTACAGCAGGCAGGTCAAGGATCCCACATGCTCAATATCTACTTCATCCAGAGTCACCAGAGGGAACCTTGCATCTCCTGGTACCTGGAGTGAGCCAGTTCGTGCTCTGATAGGAGAATGGGGCCAAAATCCTTTTGCATAAATGCTGCAAGGGTTTATTTCTAATGCAGCATCAAAGTTACCCTTTATTGGTAGAAATAATTGATCCTTACCCACTGATCGTGGTTGAAAATACTTGCCGTTGAATGATGTTTACCGGGAAGGAATATCTGAGGAGGATGTTTCTGGGAGACTCAGAGCCACGAGGAAAATAAGTTTGTCTGTTATGTATCTATTTACCTTTATCATTCGCTATACATATCCATTCCAAACAACATAATATGGTAGAGGTGAGTTGCCCCATCCTAGGGACAGCAAAAAGAGCAGAACGACATCCTTTACAGTGCTTAACCAAGGAAGTGGAAGGTGCGAGAGTATCAAGGTGATGACATACAAAGAAAGAAACCTCATGGGACCAGGGAAAATCACAGCAACTGAATGTCCCGGCCTAAAAGGAAAGGACCCCTGTGTGCAGCAAAAATGTGAGAGTGCGGGGAGTTACTAAGAGGAAAGGGGTGAGAAGTGATAATGAAATGTGATGAATATGATGAATTGCAGTTAAAATACAGTTGACAAACAGGTTAGTTCTGCAGAGCTGTGAGAGAAGTGGGTTGCGGGGGGGCAAACTGAGGCTGCAGCCTCCTCTGGCTCTGCAACCTCTTCCAGTCCCTTCCCTCCTCCCAGAGGCTGAGCGCTGCTTCGGGGAAGGGATTTTTAAAGCCTAGCTACTGGCAGGGGAGGTGATATTTAATCCCTTTCTCAATGCCTGACAGGAAAAGGAATGAAGATTGGAGGTAACATGTTTGGGGTGGGTGGTGTGGAAGCTAGGAAAATGAATATGCTGCTAACACAGCCACAACGACAGTCCTTTGCACTGTGCCCGTTGTTAGATAGACTTGGTGGTACAAGGCATAAACACTGGACTTGCTGAGAGACAACAGACTACAAATTTCACGATAACACACACTGTCTGAAGCATACATTTGCACAGGCACAGCCTGCAGGCATCCACACCCCATCCAGCCACGCTGCGCAGGGAAGCTCTGCCTCCACCCCCAGTGGGGCACCACTCTCCACTCCTTTCCCTCACCAGAAAATAAACCTATCTTCAACAGTAGCCGGGCAGAGGGGCACTCTAACTTTCTTTCATTTGAAAAAGCACTCTGTTATTAAAAAAGTGCTCCAACTAACATGCATTATTTGAGCCAAAGGGGGTTGGAGTAAACAAGGCTTTGAGCAGCAATGCTGGCAGTAAGTCCCAGGAGAGGGGTGGTAGAGGGTGACAGTCCCTTTACTGCAGCTGCTGTAGCAAGCTCCAGGCTTGCACGGGGTCCCCACCAACATCCAAGAAACTTATTGGTCATTGCAGATGAATATAGGATTAAACAACTTTCATCTTTTGACTCATTTGGTAGTTTTTAAGATGGCCCTGTCAAAACTTACTGCCAATGACTTTGGCAGTAAAAAAAGAAAGAAAAGAAAAAGATGAGGCAGTATTTTACCACTCACTCCACACAGCCAGCCTCTGTGACTCCCTGGCCAGCTCACTCCTCCCGCAGCTTGGGGGAACACGCAAGCAACAGGACTGTGAGCTTGCTCCGTTCGTCTCCACTGATTGCTAAATTCAAAGGCTATTTTAATCATTAAAATGCCATCACCTGCTTGTTCCTTGAGACTTTCCTAACCACCCCAATATGGAGTGTATGAAATACTTTTGAAGTCTGTCACATGATTTCCCCATGAGTCCATTATCACGAGCCATTTTAAGGAATGTCTGAGCTGTGGTCCTCATATATAACAGGAAAATCTTAGCTTGTACGTGCATGTGTGTGTGTTTATATTTACATGTGTTTAGCTACTTAATTGTCTTAAATCTTGCTTCTAAGGTGCGTGCATTTTGCTGCTTGTTGCTGGAGGAAGGGGGATGGTGGCTCAGGACTGCACTCATCCCCCAGCTATCTGCCCCTTCGCAGCAGAGCTGGAGGAGTGAGACCAGCCACAGCAGTGCATAGTCCCCCCACTGTAGCTTGCATGGTTGGCAGAGGTGAGTTTAGTCAAAGCCGGCAGGCTTTGCATTGAAGCTGTCAATAAACATTCATATGTTCCTTCTTGTTGACACTTTTGCAAGGAGGGTACTTTCTTATAGACAGCCTGACCAGATGTTCACTCCTGATAACTGCTTGAACTGCTCCAGGTAGACTCACTAGCTTGGGCACTAATGAGCTGTGCAGGGCAGCTGTTTTCTGTTTAGTGCAACTAGTCCACAAGAGAAACATGTTCACCCACACACCCAACACAGAATTTCCCCTTCCCAACAAGTAAAAAAAGGTGTGTGTGTGTGTATATATATATGTTGTTTCACACCAAGCACAGATTATTTCATATGTCTTTCACTGATAGAAACATAATAAGCTTTCCTAAGTTACTAGTTTCAAAAGCTCACTAAGCAATAGTGATTTCTTTACTGTAAAAGCTTTTTGGAAAGCCTTAACCCATAGATATGTACAACAAACTCCATGCTGCACTAAAGCTTGTTAGCTGATGTCAAACACCAACCCACCACATTGACATGGACAATTGCTCAAAGTAAGCAGACATTAACTTTCCTCTGTATTGGGGGAAGTTGCTACTTTACTTTTGGTGAGAAGAGATGACAAAATAAGTTGTAGATGAACTAAAATAGTATTCCAATCTGCCATGCCCACGGTTAAGCTATTCACCACTGCTATTCACCAGGGCCTGACTTACACTACACAAGCTGTCCCGTAGACCTTTCCTCCAAGGACTTTTTACCCTCCATGTCCCAGGACCGTGACGGCAGGAGGTACCTCCCTCGCCCTGTGAGCAAGCTGTGGCCCATCTTTCTCAACGCCTGCTGGACATGGACCTTTCCCCCCTACCCTAAGAGCGCTCCCAGCATCCCTCTGTCCACCATCACCCTCTGTGCTCGGATGCTCACTGGGAAATAATTCCTCAGCCAGGATTATGCCCCCCCACATCACCCTCCTCCATCCATCAGCCCAACCCAGGAGATGCCCAGGTGGGAGGTGGAGGCCAGGCAAGCAGTGGAGCTGGGCTCCTTCGCAAAGCGGGCCCGGGAGGTTGCGGGGCGTTGGGCAGTCTTTCGTCTTGCTGTAACCCGCTTCGTGAACAAACTCAGGCTTTTTTAGCTGTTAATTAAGGGATCCTGAGAGACTTTGACTGAGGTAGTGCAGAAATCAGGAGGCCCTGCTCTTCCCTCTCCTCAAACAAGCACGGTTATGTTGCTGTATGAGCCTTGCTGCAGATGTCAAGGTTGTGTTTTCTATTGTGCGTTTATTTCCTCCTCCTGGGGAACCCTCACTTCACCTTGGATGGTGCACTCACCTTTTCTCACATACCACTATTAGCTACAGCAAGAGGCACAGATTTTGTTTACTTCTCTTACACACCCAGCTGTCCTTTCCAGAGCTTTGGTGTAAGAGAGGCTGTGCAGATCTGTAGATGTGCTCTCCCCTTTGGCTGTGACAGAAGACAATGCGGCCGAGACCCGCTTCCCCACCGTATTATTAATGAAGCTGAACACTGGAGCAGTTCAGCTGAAGCAGCACAAAGGAGAAAGGACTGATTCATACCTGCTCTCGCTAATGCTTTCAGAGTAATTCGCTGGATTTCCAGTGACCCACAATTAAATCCCCCTTCCCTCCCCTTGTTTTTTTAAATCAGGCACAAAACTCTACCCTGTTAGAGGAAATTTCAATTTATCAGAGGCAGAGTGGTCTGTATGTGACTCTGTCAGTGATGCCTGAAATGAATATGGGGTTTTGGATATGAAGCCTGTTTCGAAGGGTTTTTTTCACCTATTGCTCTATTTTTCACAATAATATGCTGCTCTATACTGAAATGAATGTGTAGAGATTAACATGTGCCCAAAGCAGCATTTCCCATCCGCCATGAACACACAAAATACCTTTGCAACATCCAGTGACCAGCCCAGCCACTCCTCAGTGCTGCACCAGCAGCACTGCAGTAGGTTGTGCAGCCCTGGATAGCAGTGTGGACGGCAGCACCCCTGCAGTGAGGGTCCCCGTGGACACACAACCTAACCCCAGAAAGCAACGGGAACCCACTGCCTGCTACTGGGTAGCTACTGGGAAGGGGAGGGGAGGCACTGGGATTTCATCTCCATTCTCCCTGAATCCAGTACAGCAGAGGAAAGCTTGGGTACCACCATGAAGATAACTTTTGCTAAAAGGATCCAAACCCTAACATCTGTTCCCCGGGAAAAAAGCTGCTGTTGCTGCTGCCAGGGGGGGCTGTGACTACAAGCAGAGCGGCAGGACTCTGCAGAGAGGCAGCAGAAAATTGCCCAAACGTATCTAAAAATAAACCTCCAGGCTTTTAAGGCTGGCTGGGGGTAAGCAAGAGCACAGGTAGCCCAAAACCTCACCCTGCTCGCCACGCCACCCCCCACTTGTCCCCACACAACATCACCATTGCACTCGGTTGTGATTTTTGCCGCTCACCAAGCACAAAGCCCTGAGGATTTTGCCAACCCATCAACCTGCCAGAGAAACATGCTGCATCGCCACCCACACTTCCTCCCACCTGGTAGCTTGTGCAAACAGCCCATCTGGAGCAGGGGAAAACAGCACTGGGGCCTCACCACCATCCCCAGCTGGCGGAGTGCCAGGACCAGCAAACCCAACAGAGCAGAAGGCCTGAGGTTTGAAGCCACCTGAATCAGACACAAGGGCTGAATGGGATCTGCAACAACATATTTTAAAAGGGCATCCCTACTAGTCTCTCTGGGCAGCTGTGGGCCAGTGAGAAGCACCGGCAGGTATTAATATTTATGAAGATGGGGCTTGCACAGGGAATTTTGGTGGGGAAAAAGGGACAATGCTATCAAACACTTCTAATAAAGTGTGAGTTTGAGAGTTGCCTTGCCTATCTGCAGGGGAAAAAATAAAATCCACAACCAGTTCAGTTACAAGTCATGCTGCTGAAGGCTTTTCCAGCTTGGACAGTCTAATGGATAAATTGTTTGAATACTAATGGTATTCATTAATACTAATGACTGACTGTGGAGGAGGGCATTAGGAGACAGCCTGGGTCTTACAACTCCCACAGGACAGCTTCTCTGGCTCTGCTGGGGACACTGCCCAGCATCATGTCTGCCCTGGTCTCGCAGTGCCGTCAGCATTGTGGATCAGAGCCTGCAGTTCGCTGCAAACAGCGTAGTGCCCCGCTCCTGCTTTGGGAAGTAGGATTTAAAGACCCTTTAAATGTACAGACTGCTCCGTACGGCTCTGGCTGGCCCCAAGCAAGGGAGCGGTGGGGGCAGCGATGCTCCTCTGGGGCGACCCGCAGGAGCACGGCAGGTTTCCCTCCCACTGTGGCTGCCTCGGGCACCACCTGGGAGACTTTTAGGAGTGCATTTCAGCCTCAGGGCACTGGCTGTTTTCTGGGGGACCCATCCCTCCGATGACTTCAGAGCAGCTGGCATCCTGACCTATGGGCTGCATTTAGCAACAAGCAACTACTCTGGCTGAGCCCAGGCAAGTCTGCTGCAGCACTGTGCGAGCAAGAGAGCAAGCAACTGTGCAGCCCGAAACACCAGTACATAACAGCCTCAGATCACAGTGGGGTTTTTTTGGTTGAGATTTGTAGCTCTTTAACTCTTTCAAGAGCAGCAGAGCATCTGTGGTTGAGACATTCCTTGAGTGAGGCTTTGTTCCTCAGTTTCTTCCCGTTTCTCCCTCTCTGTCCTCAGGCCCCCCAGCCCCTCCACGGCTTTTCAACACAAAGGCCCAGGTGCCTACAGCACCGGGGGACTGCGGAAATCAGAGGACACAGCAGGATGTTGCATCTCTGCAGAGAAGTGTCAAAACCCTGGGCCAGATGGCAATAACCTCATTTTCATACTTTTTTTTCCTGTTTTTCTCTAAATTTCCTTGAAACATTTCCCCCTTCCCTTTCCTCACTTGTGTGTTTCCCTGAAGGTTTCATACTGGACTTCAAGGAAATCCTGGACAGACCATTTTTGATAGTTTTCAATGAGATCTCATTAGCTAATTGCACCTGAGGGTGGCTTACATGAGTAACTTTCAGCAAAACTGGAGGTGTTACAGAGATATTCTTCTCCTGAAAAGCTACACTAGCAAAAAAAAAAAAAAGTAAACCCCAACTGACACCTACTGTATCCTAAGCATGCTCCTTCTACATACAGACACTAACTTGTTTAATTAAATGGAAGTGTACCATTGCACCAGCAGCTGGACACCTTGGAGGGTAGCACTCGCTGCCCTGCACCTCTCCCCACTCCATGTGGCACTGAGCCCCTTCCTGCAGCCACCTGGTGCCAGGGGGGTGGGAGGCAGAGCCCCCCAGGAGGGATGGCCCCACCAGCCCTGCCCTAGCAGTGAGAGGCCTTGGGAAGGACATCTGCCACTCATTTTGTATTTGGGATGCAGCGGGAACCGTCACACTTCTTTAATGGACAGTACTTGCCAAGGAAATGTTGCCTCCAGTAAAGCAGCTCTTTCCTCTGGGGTCCAGAAGACAGCTGCTAATTGTAAGCAGTGGAGTCCCCGTCCCCCCTGCCACCAGGAAACACAGCCCACGCACCAACACCAGCTGCCTACACGGCTGTCCTCTAACTTTTGAACCTGTGAGCCAAATTTTACCACATTTAAGGGCCCAAATTCCTAATACTTTCATGAAAATAAACAGCCAGCTAGAGGAGAAAAACCCACACATGTATCTACTTGTGCAGGGGTAGGCTTAGCCAGGAGCTTACGACTTCAGAAAAAACACCAGAGCAGAAGAAAACCAGCTTCATAAGCTCTGCAACTCGCAGAAATGTGCGGTTGTCTTACGGTGAGTGTTCATTTCACACTGAGAAGGAGCCCCTGAAAGTGTGTGAGGTGGGATGCCATCACGCCATGCATCATCATGCAGCCCAGCACAGTGCTCTGACACATCTCTGGACAAACTGCAAAACTTTCCTCTCCCACTGGCCAGGGAGAGTTTCCTCCAGCGCTGGTGGCACAGTACTCCCTTCTGCAGGGATTTTGTCATGGTGTCACCTGGAGAGCGAGAAACCAGGGGAATGGGCCAGGCCATCCTCCAGTTGTTGGTTGTGGGGAGTGTCTAAGCACTAAGCGCAGAAGGCTTTGTAGCTCCTAAATAAGAGATGTAACTGCATTCCTTAGGGATGGTGGAATAGTGGTACTTGAAGCACAAGCTCCAGTAGCTGATGAGGCCATCCAAGTGCAAAGTTATTTGATGTACGTGGAAGTGAAAGACACACGTATGAAAATGCACACACCCATCCATGCACACAGCTTAGTCATATCACAAGAGCAGAAAGCAGGAGTCTGCCTCCATGAACTGTACCCATCCCTTCCTGTGACAGAGGTGTCTTCTCCCCTGGCTGGACACAGTCGTGTTGACCGACACAGTGAACCAACCCTGTCAAACTCAGCTACCTGATGATGGGAGAAGGCAACCCAATCCCAAACATATTTTTGGGTAAGAGAGAGAAGCAGACCAGCCTGGCCCTTTTGGATGCCCTCACCCCACTGGCAGCCTGGCTGATGAGGGCTACGCTCATTAAAAAAAATGGGGGGAGGCACACGTGCAATTACACCCTGCTGTCCTGGTTCAGCTGAGGAAAACAGGGCCAACGCCGTGCCGCTAACGCAGGGTGACACATAACCACTGCCATGAACAGCACAGTGCAATGGTCAGGGTGCTGCAGCCCGATCTCCCCTCCCCGCATGGCTCACAAGCCCAGGATCCACACTGGCTTTAGGAGGAACATGACTGCCAGCACCCCTAAATCCAGCAGTGTCCTTTCCCTCCTGCAGGCACATGGGGAAGGAGCAGAACAATGAAGAAGGTTAAATGAGAATATCAGCTCAGACTGGAGGCTGTTATTAGAAATAGAGACAGAAAGCTTTTTGTCTGCAAAGAAAATGCTTTGCTATTTTGCAATAAACAGCCCTACTGCTTTATGGTTTGAAAATTCTTGCGATAGAAAAAGCCCTTCCATCTCTTAGCACCTCCCTCTCCTTCACCCCCCACCCCCATTTGGACAAAGAACCAGCCCATTCTCAGGCAAAGCTAAACCAAAGTGAATTGCACATATTAAATACCCTTAAAGGAAGGACCTGTGGCACTAAGCAGTGTGCGTGGCTCCCAGCACACACAGCACATCGCTCACTTGTAACAGTGATGTTTCCCCAGATCCTGGTCCCCAGTGAGGTACCTGCAAGCACGAAGAGTGAATGAAACCAGCTGACGCAGCTGCTCTATCTTGCAGCCTGAATTTGTCACACGTCAGCTTCCAGTGATTTGGCTCCCTTGCCAGCGGCTAGCTTTGCCTGCTAGACAAAAGGATGGACTGAGGGACTATCACATTTCTGTCCCCATATGATCAAACCATATCTTAACCTTCTCTTGGGTAAGATAAATAGGTCATATTCCTTGAATCCTGCTAGACAGCAAGATTCCAGGTTGTTAAACATTTTTTCATTGTTTTTTTTTTCTTTCTCCTCAAACTGCATCTCTAAGCATCACTACCAAACCTGAACACTGTGATTCCAATAAGATCCTTAGCAGCACTAAAGGTTGTTTAAATAGTCTTCCATTTACTGCTTCTCAAGCATTTCTTTAGCCCTTTTACAGGCACAGCTTTGTAAGGGACATTTCTCTGCAGCTGCCATCAGCACAGCATCATCGCACACACGCTGTATCACTGATTCCTTGATAGTCTCTCACCTGATAAATGTGTCCCACAGTCTTTATTCCCAGATGCATGTGGTTATTAGAGACATGCTATCCCAGCTTATAGGAGAGAAGAAGAGAGAGAGAAAGCAAGAAAGCAAGCAAGATTGCTTTGAAGCAGGGCTAGGGCTGCTTCTTTGTTTGCTACAAGCTTTGTCTTTGTGGTATATGCAATAAATTAATACATACAATTTTAAAACTACACAGAGCACTTCTGTTCTCTTTCCACACCATGGCAAAGATCCTAAAACCAAGAACTGCTTTATGTGGGACCCTGTTACAAACCCAGGTGCTGGCAGAGGTCCACAGCCAGCTGGATTATAAAGGCAGCTCTACATGAGCTGGTGCTGCCCTTTTCATCAGAGGAGGGGGACTGCTCGGTGTCTCTGCACTCAAGTGATCCCTTGTATCAAGTAGGCTTTGTATCAGGCTTCAACCAACACCACAGTTTAGGAGGTCTACCCCTGGCTGCAGTCAGGACAGCCAATGTAAACCGCTAACCACAGTCTGAGAATGCAACAGGCTATGCACAGCTCTTAGTTTGGTCAACCCTGCAGCCAGTCAAGTTTTTGAAAACTTACTTAAGTAAGTTTGTAAGAGATTTGGAGTATTAGTTTTGGAGAGTTTCAACTATCAGAAGGTACTGAAGTTTTTAAGCCACCTTTAACTGTTTCTGTCTAGTCCCATTTAAATGATGGCTCATAGGCATTTGCTATAGACCGTCCTACACATGTACAACACACATGACAACTGTACTTTGATTACTACATGCTGCATAACCTGTATTTTCTTTTCCAGCCTTCTTCAGATAAACAATGGTCTCTGCTGCATATTAGAGATGCTGATAGTGTAGGCATCTGAACTCCACAGATGCCAGAAGAGGACAGGGTAAGGGCTGGTGGGGGTGAGAGGTTCAATGCTTGGACATAACTGTGCAATGTGACTGTTGAGTTTCTGATCTGCATTTGCTGTCTGCTGCACAGCTCATCAGCACTAGACAGTTAATGTTATCCGGGGCCACACGTCATGTATCTTCTCCCTCTTGCTCTCATTAAGGGCTGTTTACCCAGGTATGATGTCATCCATCTCCCATGCTAAGGGCTTGTTTAGCAGAGATAGTGATCACACATTTTTAGTCTTTAAAGCTGTGTTAAACTCTGCATTGTATCAAACAATTTTTTGCTTTCTAAAGGTCCATCTTAAATACATACATAGTTCTTACTGCCACAATAACTCCAAGGACCTCAAAATATTTGCTTTGTGAGAAGGAAAAAAATACAGCTTTGTACCTGGGGAACTGAGACAGAATCAAACTCAGTTCTCCTATGTCCATATCCAAGCCACGGGATCACCTTTGATGGGATGAGATTATTTCAGTTGGAGGATATTTCTCCCTGCCCAGGTTTTGCTCCCAATTTATCACTCAGATTTCTGTTTGGACTTCCTATCCTCCTTTATTACTTTTGCAGATTTCTCAACCAGTTTGACAGGAGGAAGCTGGAGATTTTCTTTACCCTGCAGGCTAAACTAAATTGAACTGACTAAAGGCTTTTATAACATCTTTGAACTTTTGCTTTTTTTTTTTTTCCCTGGAAAAACTATGCAAAATTATTCACAGCTGGTAAAGAAATTGGGCTGGTCATCCCAGTAAATACTATGTGTGCTAGCAGCTGTGACTTTTGTTTTCAGTGCAGCAGAGAGATTGAGCGAACGAAGCTGCGGCTATTCAGACTATTTGTCTCACTAGGTAATAAAGGAGTCATTAGTTCAAAAATACATTCAGCTCCTATAGCAGCAGCTGGCTGCAGTGAAACTTGCCTATTCTGATGCATTATTATTGCCACGCACAGAGACTGAGAAAGTGCTGCCAGAGGATGTAGGAAGCAGTGGGCTAATCCTGCCAGCTTCAGGCTCACCATGTGTACAACTGTGATACCCGAGCTCCTTACTGAAAAGGTTTTAATAGTGCTAACAAGAATTTGGGGTTCCTTCTTCCTTCATAATAGCCATAATGTATGCAAACCATTTTCCCATTAGGGCCACTGGGAATGTGCGAGGATGAGCTTGACAAGAGTGACAGGCACCACCTGGTTTATCTGCCCCGCCATGCTCAGTGCAGCATCCTTCATCTTCCCAGCACAGCACTTACCAGCCTCTTCTGCCACCAAGGTGTGATTAAAAAGGAGTCCTAAGGGTTGGTACTCCTTGCAAACTAACCCCAAATCCAAAGAAGGATCTAAGAGACTTAAGGAAAAAATGGACATAGAATTTTTTTTTTATTCAGTCAGAAAGTATTTTCAGTTAAGCAGACAACCAACCCCCCAAACAACAAAACCCCCACTCTGTTCAAGGAGAGGTGCATGAAAGCCACTTCAAGAGCTGGACCTGCATTAAGACCACATTTCTTCTTCAAGACAACAGCTGTCATTTATGAATTTCTTTTTATCATCCATTTAGAGCCAAGATTGTCTGGTCAATATTTAATTATGGTAGTCTTTCTTTTTAATTTGTGATATCCCAGTGTATTGCTCCTCCAGGCAATCTGTAGTCTCCTAGTTCCTTTAAAGCTGAAGTTTTATCTTCTCAGGATAGGCTGCTTCTGCCACTAAAGCCAATGGTAAAATCTCCTGAAAACTGAGATTGAACGCCTTTCTATATAACTGTATAGCACCTTTCTGGATTAGACTTCTTTATGAAATACCACATTTGATAGACTTTTCTGATTTGCCCCTACGTTTATTTTGTATTAGAATCATAGAATCATTAAGGTTGGAAAAGACCTCTAAGATCATCGAGTCCAACCGTCAACCCAACACCACCATGCCCACTACACCATGTCCCTAAGCGCCACATCTACACGTCTTTTAAATACCTCCAGGGATGGTGACTCTACCACTTCCCTGGGCAGCCTGTTCCAAGGCCTGACCACTCTTTCAGTAAAGAAATTTCTCCTAATGTCCAATCTAAACCTCCCTTGGCGCAACTTGAGGCCATTGCCTCTTGTCCCATCGCTAGTTACTTGGGAGAAGAGACCAACACCCACCTCACTACAACCTCCTGTCAGGTAGTTGTAGAGCGCGATGAGGTCTCCCCTCAGCTTCCTCTTCTCCATATTATCTATGCAAAACACAGTATGATGACAAAAATATGGTAATATTCTGGCAATATGCTTTCTCTTAAAATGTCACAACTATGGCATGTATGTAAAAAAAAACAACTTGTAAAAGAAAATCAAATACAGTAACTAGGCAGAATCAACCCATGCTTTTATTTCCATTGCATATAAAAATTTCATATGAAGGTATTGATGTACAGTACTATCCCATAGGCTGTAAGAGAGGTTAAGAAACCAGTGAAAGAATCGTCATGTGCAATGTTCACACAAGTTGCCACTCTCAAGACATACCCAAAGGAAAAATCAAATTAAAACAATAACAAAAATTGTTCAGGATTTCTGTTGTTATAGCGTCCCTTTTATACTGTTTAAAACAAAAGTAATCGATTTCCTTTGGGCCAGGGCTGCTAAAATCTACAGTTTGTGTCAAAAAGGAGGCTGTTTTTCCTTGAAAAAGAATCTCTCCTTTCACCGAGAAGTCACATGCCACAAGGGCTGGGCATCACCGGAATGGAGGAGAGGTATTTACCTCGCTCTGGCAAATTCATTGCTATCAATCAGCTCTAAGTAGTCTGGAGCAACATGATAGTCAAACAGCAAGAGATACTCAGAGTCCAACCTGCAAATCTAATACTAGTGTTATTAAAAGATCTAAAGGTTTACCACTCTCCTGTAGATCTAGTGCATTATGCTATACACACCTATACAAAGCCTTAGATACAGCTATACAAAATAAAAGCTTTGGCTGCTTATAACACTAATATTAGTGTTGGAAAGCATTTCCAAGATTAAAGTTGTCTTTTGCTCTACTTTATGGATTCTGCTTATACAGTGATAATTTGTGCTACTAAATAAATTAGGGATATTACAGATGATTGTAAAAGAAGTGTATGAGTTATACTCTTTTAATTCCAATTATTCCATTTTCCAATATGCATTAAAATCAAATGCTTATTAGAGATGCTTTCCAAAGCTGTTTCAGTACCATTCAGTACTGAAATACAGCATCAATTTTTTTTTAGGAGCAAGTAATGGCTGCAATAATCCCTGATGATAGCCTGTAAAAAGATAACCAGAGAGGCAATACAATTATATTGCCAGAAGTCTGGAAAAGCTTGAACTTCCAGCAGGGTCATGAATGAAAGCTCATTGTAGTATCATGCATACTACCTTGTACTAGTAACCCCATCAGTTAGCAACTAAAAATATGGTAGAAATGCCCAGCCCTAGCCCCATAGCTACCTTACTTTCAAATGCAGCAAAACAGAAGAAAATATTGTTTAAAGTTAAGGCACAGCCCTGGGACCAAAGACCTGCAGCTTTTTTTATGAATATATCTGTATGTATTTTATACTTTTCTTGAATCTTCCATAAACAAACTCTAAAGTGACATAGAATATATTACAGAAGAAAAAATGTACAAGGAATATGTATGCACAATGATCATTCTCTCACCAAGAGTTTCCAAATATAGCAACACCACCCTGACAAGGATGATGTTATAATAAGAACTGATAATTTACAATTAACATTACAGTATGTACATTACAATAAATAAATGGTTGCAAACAGAGACAAACAAGACTGTAATACAGGTAAGGTCATTTGGTGAGAAAAATGCATGGCACAAATAAAATAAATAATGCGTTTGAAAAGAACTGTCAAAGCTTTCTGTAAAATCCATTTCATTCAAGTTTTTTAAACTTCTGAATGCTATTTGTTCTATCTATATTCTTTCACTATTGTTTTTTAACAATGACACAAAACAATTTAAGAATTCAAATACAGCATTATTGACTACAGTAACTTGCAAGCTAAAGTGTACTGTTATAAGCAATGTAAATTTTCTTTTTTTTCCCACTCAATCCCCAACTCATTGCATTTTCTTATGGCAAAAATATTCAGAACACATAAAGCCACTTGTAAATTGTATTGTTTTAAAACAGTGTGCAATGCTAAAACAGATTTTGGCAAAAGTGCATTATATCCCTGGCTCTAAGAAATTATAGAATTTTCTATTATTTGATTGTCCACATGTATGGGTGTATATCTCACAATATGGTGTTACTCTCTTCATTTACTTTCAATTAGTGCAGATACAAAACCTTTTCAGGTCCCTATTGGTTATTTCGGAATTTATATTGCTTTTCCATTATTAAGGTTCCAGGCACTCTTGGGGATTGAGAGGATTTTTAGATGGATCAGTTTCAGGAAGAAATGATGAAGAACAAAAAAAAAGAGTAAAAAACTGAAAAAAACCCCATGAGTTCTCTTCATTCTCTTTCCTCCTTCAGCATCTTCTGTGCTAAGGCCCTGTGAGGGCTAAAGGTAGAGAAAACTATAACCTGGATGTAGAAGAATGCAAAATGCATTTAAAAGCTGAATTATTAGCCAATCATTTTTAAACAGGTTTTTATTCTAGATCTCAGACACTTAAAAAAACCCCTGTATTCATATCTGCAAATTTACTACAAAATGAATCCAAACAGGAAATGGCTGTTTCTGTTTTCTTTTGTTAAGAAATCATCTTGATATTGTCATTTTACCAGAATTTTACAGAGTGGGAGTCTGCTAACTTCCCTAGGCAACTATTTCCCATCTTCTACGCTCAAAACTACAATTTTAACAAAGGGTAAAGTGGAGGAGATAAAAGTCCTTCTTTCATGTGACCAAACAACAGGACTGGAAAATGACAAATATGAACTCCTACCTCCCTTTAACTTTCCAAGTTACAGAAGCTTTCAGTACCAATCAAACTGAAAAGCAGGATTCCCTCAGCACAAGCTGGATAAAGGATGAAAAGATCTGAGATTGAAATAATGTGGAGTAAACTACAACTCTCATGATGCATTGCTCATTTACTTAAAAACATAAAAAGAAAAGACTGTCCTGGCTCTTCTTGCAACAAAAACATGAAAAAATAATGCTAATCATTATTTTTGTTGTACATGTCTCAGATTAGCAAACAGTTTAACTAGATAGCTGACACAGATAAAAAGTCATTAAGAGAGTCAAAATTGGAAATATTACACTAATGCTTTTTTTGCCAAAATAAATATTCCATACATTGTATTAGCCTGTTCTGATTTAGCAGTCTATAGCTCCCAGCCAAAAATGGTCTGGAAACCATGTTTCAGAGGGACGAATTTTATTAATATAGCAGAAGAGCTGCTTTTATATTAAAAAGACAATTCATTACCTTTCTTACGGGCTCTAGTCCTGCAAATTCTAATCTTAGTGGTCCAGTTGGTTTCACTGGGACCACTTCTGGTAGTAAGACAGAATTGGCAGGATCAGGCCACTATGAGGACAAAAGCACAAGGTAAGTTCCTCTAATATGTTTGGGAAAATTATGATGAAAACAAACAAAAAAAAGCCATCATACTGAAAGAGTTTTATGTAACATAAAGGATATTCATGGAACTCACCAACATATAAAATAATACTTTTACAGCTCAATATTACCATGAGATTCTAAGGTGCAAAAAAAGAAGGAAAGGAAAAAAAACCTAGAAGTATTATCCAGTGTAGCACAGATTTGTACTGAAAACTTGCAAGTTACTCTTTGGAAAAAAAAAAACAGTGGCAGATGAAGTCTGAAAGTGTTTTTCTTTAAATATAATACCTCAGTACATTTAATAATAAAAGTAAGCTCTACAAAAGATCTCTCTTTTACATATTATACAAAATGTAGAGGTTAGTGCAACCCACTGGGTCACACTTTTTTCAGTCGCATGTCAGGAAGACTTGAAATTAGAAAATTATGCAATTTCCACAGCTCATCTTCCTATTGGTAACAGATTCATGTTGTGTCCTATCATTTATGTGCATTTGTTTTCCAGTAGGAACCTCAGTTTATTTTCTGTCTGTTTCCTCTGATGATGAACATTATCCAATGCTTTGCTTGTGAAATAAAATGAATTCAAAAAGTATCAAAGCATACCAGCATTCGGTTGGCAGGTGGTACTCCTCTGAAAACATTTGCTTTATTTAATCAGATCTGCCAAATGGAGAGCTTATTAAAATGTAGTTTATGGATGTTCTCCCCCCTGCTTTCTGATGCTATGGAGGTGAAAATTCTGGTTACAATATTCCTGAGTGCCAAACTGAGTCATCAAGGTCAGTTTTGATCGACAAACATCCTGGCAGATGACAGTGATTTGTGACCATGGTTATAGCATATGACATACACTTTGGAAACCATTACCTAATTAAAAAACCAACCAACCAAACAAACAAAAAAAAAAAAAAAAAAAAACAAAAAAAGAGAGAGAGAGGAAAAGAAAGGGAGAAGGCAAGAGAGAAAGAGACTGCGTCTTCATTGTTACGTGTCAGGAGAATGGTCTTCTACCACACAAGGTTCTGTCTGGTTCTCCTCCTCTTCTACTTCTTCCCCTACTTGCTCATCAAGAGGAATTTCAGTGGATTCTGAATCATGGGTGCAAAGAGTCTTGGAGTCACTGCAGCTGGTGTCTTCTTCTACTTGACTTCCACTGTCCTTTTCGGTGTCTGACTCACCATCTTCCTCAAGTGTTAGTTCAAACTGGAATTTTTCAGTTTGGCCCTGCCTACCTTCTTCCTGGTCATCAGGTGCAGGAGAGGGACTTTGAGGGATTGTGCTCTGGTACCATTCTCGATTGTCCTCCAGTGTATCTAAGATATCCTGGGCATCTGGGTGAACAAGATCTGCCCATGTCTCCCACAGAGGATGAACAATGTAGTCTATAAAACCCACCTGTTTCAAGTAATACAAAATTAGGATGAGCTCTTATTCACAAAGAAATAAACAACTATGCCTATAAGTCACGCAATGTCTAAGATAACGCTAGCAAGAGACACCAGACATGCTACCCTTAAGGTGGCTGAAAGGAATCCATGCTGTTCTATGTAGTAAATAGGGTCTTTTACGTTTCAAAAGTCTGATTCAGGATATTGGATAAGGACTTGGAAAGGATTTGTTTTCAAATGAACTGTTCATTCCAAACTGCATCTAGTGAGCCAAACAGCTGCTTTATATTTAATTCTGCTTTTGAAGGAAACCCTAATGAGCAGCTGTACAATACTCTCTTCTGAGGCATATGCTTTATTGCAGATCACTACAGCGATGGAATCCCTTCAGCAAACACACTGCCACATGCTATGTTTTCACAGTAAGAATCTCAGCTCCCCTCACTTACTACTCAGGAACTGAATTAATTAACTAGGAGAAAATAAAGGAAATAGTGCATTCAGAAATTCATCAAAACAAAGAATGGCTATGGACCATCCTTTTCTGTTAAAATGTCACGCTGTTTTATTTAACTGCCTACTCAAATCAATTACCTGTGATTTTTCTACAGATGCATTGTTCTTATCACACATGGGACTTATCTCCATTCCCCTCTCTCTTTCCCGATCTCCTTGATGGAAAAATTCCTCCATTATTCTGTCTGTCCACTGACGGTAGAGATGGAGTGGCTTGGTTGGATTGCTTAGATCTGCACAGTGCACCATATTCTGAAGAACCTAAAATAGATTGAACAACTGCGGTGTTATTACACTGGAGAAAAACAGCTCCTTTTCCATTTACACTTTTGGTGGCTGTGAAACAGAATCTTGAAAATACACGTAGTGCAAGATTTATTCTAAACAGCAAAAACTTATGTGCTTGGGTGTTTTTCACACTTGCAGTAATAGCCATGAATTACCTCGCTTCTGCTGCTTCTGCATGTATAAGAGACAGAAAATGTTTGAGAGAAAGACCAATCAGGTGCTGATAATTTGAAGGGAAGGCCAAAGCCACATTCAGTCCAGAAGTACTTCACCACCCCATTACTCAGAGAGTCACTCAGTACCTAACAGAATATGTCACAGGTAGGAAACATGAGGGAGAAGAGGGAAGGGAGTGAGTCATGGTGTGAGAATGGACAGCTGATCTAACCCATGCTGGAGAATGGGCAGGCCAATGTTATTAAGGATGTAAGTCAATACAAGTGACCATTTGCAGATGAATTTTCTTACCTGAATCCTGTCTGAATAGTTATCAAGAAGTAGGACACCAGAACTTGTCACTTTTTTGGTTTCAACCATAGTTTTTAAATCAGCCAATAGATTCATATGCTTAGACATGTCTGTTGCAAGTACCTTGAAAGAAACAAAAGAATAAATGAATATTATGTAAATTATTCTACTCATTTTTAAAAAATCTTTGAACACAGAAATAAACAGTTCTGGGGGGAGCCCATAACTCCTGTATCTGAATACATTATAAAAGTCTGAGTCCCGTATGTCATTAGTGTCCAAAATAATAAGTTTTCATTTTGATTAGTTTAAGAATACAACAAAAAGATTGTTCAGAAAGATCTGATCATCCTAAGCTCATCATCAATTCAGTAGCAAATTTCTAACTGTGATGGTGAAATGGCATATACGTCAGTATGAAAACAGCTTGAAGGAGGATTGTATACCTTCCAAAAATGTGTAGATGGTTATTGAAACTGAAAAGAACCCACTATTCATGTTTGGACAATACACAATAAAACTTCAAACTTTTACTTCATTGGTTATGGGTCTAATGACATGTAATTTATCATAAAACATTTCTGTGCTTTATTATTCAATTTGCTAGCACTATGGAAGAGGGACTCTCAAGCAGAACTCACAATATCAATGACCATTTTCCTCAATGATTGCCTCTGTTTTTTGGTCAAATTCTGGAAAATGTCACAATTTTCTTCCTGCAGCAGCTTGAAGCCCACAGCTAAGTGATGATTCTCCAGTACTGATGAGTCATTGTACATCAAGGCGAGTTCAGAATCTGCAATAACAGTCACGGGGCAGAACATTACTAAAGCCCATGCTTCTACCAAATCACTTATGATTTTTCAAATTCATTACATTCATAACAAGATTTGCAGATGAACTTTTAGAAACAGAGTTGCTGTAGTTCACATGCTATCAAAAGTTACAAAATTAATTTAACAAATCAAGGCAAAGTATGTTGAGGAAAATAAAAAACCAGCTTTGCAGTGAAGCATGTACACATACCTGGAGTGGCAAGTTAGAAAAAATACAAGTAAGGTATTTTTCAGAATACATTTTCATATCTGCATGAGGTCACATGGAAAATATTATATGCATAAACACACCTAAACTAAAACACACACTGATGTTTTCTCTTCTCATCCCTCCCTCCCATCACAACTACTAAAATTCAATTGTTTAAGTCAAATTGCACCTATCCAGTACTCAGACCTGGGAATACACAGCTGAGGCTTTGCTGCAGGTCAGACAGAGAGCACACATCTTGGTTTTCAAACCATGTCCTTCTGCAGTTAGCTAAGGCATTAAGATGCCTAGCCAATTAGGCCTAGGGGTCATTAGTCCATGACAATAGGATGTTTTGAGAGGAGGCTGGTAGGACAGTAAGAGTTATGCTTCTGGTCTTTTTCTTGGAAGGTCATGTGGCTTGAAAATACAAGCAGTGGCTGTGCCTACTGTCTCGTACTTGAGCGTGATCAACGCCTGATGCTGTAATGCTGCCATCTCTAACAAAAGTATTCTTAACTCGGTCACTCCATATGGCTGTGAGAATAACATACACCTTCCTAGCAATGCCTGTACTAAGGCACACACACAAGGTCTGCATTTGTCTGCTTAGGTCCACTGAACAGCCAGCTTTGACAAATAAAAACAGTTACAATTTTCTGCACAGCTTTAGATTCTACCCGGGGATACCGCACAATCAGCTTGCGTATGTTTTAAGACACAGCTTGCAAATGAATCTGTCATCAAAAATGAATACTTTTTATGCAATCACACTTGTCATGTGCTGATATTAATTGCTATTTATTACAGCTGTTCTATCGTAAATCTAACCATATGTAAGTCTATTCTACTCTTTGTCCTCTTTATCTTCTTTTACAGCAGCTTTGTTTTAAAATCCCTCTAGCTCAATGGGGTGCCTATAAAAGCTCTGCTCTTCAGATTTCATTAGCCTCATTACGCATTTTCCTGCTGTCTTCCTCTCCTGTCTTGAATACATTGATCTTGTGAATCAGGAAACCCTTCCTCTACCTTTCCTTATCCTGATGGCAGCAAATCCATAACAGCAAAAAGAAAAAGAAAGGGAGATATTGTCAAATGATCTCTCTTTCATCTTTCACAGAACATTTACAAAGCTTGCCTACTTGTTATTTTTCTTACAAAGACGACAGGCACTGGTTTATTTTCCTTTCAAACAGCCTTCTGATGAGCCCCAACTGCAAAACACTCAACATTGCCAAACTACTTTGGAAGGGCTGGATCTACAGACAGAGCTAAAATGTGCTCAACTTTGTAATGGAGGTGGAAATGGAAGAAAGTTCCCCCTTGGTAACCTCTGTAAGACATTAAAAGCTTCAATAGTATTTGTGTCGTGGTTTAAACCCAGCCAGCAACTAAGCACCACACAGCCGCTCGCTCACTCCCCCCACAATGGGATGGGGGACAGAATCGGAAGAGTAAAAGTGAGAAAACTCGTGGGTTGAGATAAGAACAGTCTAATGGGTAAAGCCAAAGCCACGCATGCAAGCGAAGCAAAGCAAGGAATTCATTCACTACTTCCCATCAGCAGGCAGGTGTTCAGCCATCTTCAAGAAAGCAGGGCTCCATCACGTGTAACGGTTACTTGGGAAGACAAACGCCATCACTCTGAACGTCCCCCCCTTCCTTCTTCTTCCCCCAGGTTTATATACTGAGCATGATGTCATATGGTATGGAATACCCCGTTAGCCAGCTGGGCCAGCTGTCCCGGCTATGCTCCCTCCTAGCCTCTTGTGCACTTGGCAGAGTATGGGAAGCTGAATGTCCTTGACTAGCAGGGTACGTAGCAACTACTAAAAACACGAGTGTGTTATCAACATTCTTCTCATACTAAATCCAAAACACAGCACTGGGACAAAATTTAACTCTATCCCAGCCGAAAACAGGACAGTATGGAAGAACAGAGGTACAATGATCAAATAAGCATCTCCTCTGATGCTAACACAATCCCTATTTTTTTGTTCTTTAATAGCATTCAAGAGGGATTAGATTTTTAGACAACTGTGTAAACAGACTTTTGTCGTGGTTTAACCCCAGTCGGCAACCAAGCACCACACAGCCACTCGCTCACCCTTGCGCCCCGGTGGAATAGGGGAGAGAACTGGAAGGGCAAAAGTAAGAAAACTCGTGGGTTGAGATAAGAACATTTTAATAATTGAAATAAAATAAAATAAAATAAAAATGATAAAATGAAAAGGAAAACAACAAAACAGACAGAGAGAAACAGAACGGAGGAAAAAGAAGTGATGCAAACGCTTACCAACCGCTGACCAACGCCCAGCAAGTCCCAAGCAGCGATCGCTGCCTCCTGGCCAACTGCTCCCCAGTTCATATACTGAGCATGACGTCATATGGTATGGAATACCCCTTTGGCCAGTTTGGGTCAGCTGTCCTGGCTATACTCCCTCCCAGCTTCTTGCACACTTCCTGGCTGGCAGACCATGGGAAGCTGAAAAGTCCTTGACTTAAAATAAGCGCTACTTCGCAACAACTAAAACATCAGTGTGTTATCAACATTCTTCTCATACTAAATCCAAAACACAGCACAATACCAGCTACTAGGAAGAAATTTAACCCTGTCCCAGCTGAAACCAGGACAGTATCCACCCCTTATTCTATACCATCTATGTCATGCTCAGGTCTCACATTTTCTAATACATTCCAATTAATCACCACCACTTTTCCTGTCTTTTGATATATACACACACAGATACCATTCCCTTAGTCCATGGGCCATCCCTCTAAAATGTCCACTGAGTTCATTTAGTCCATGACTTTAGGCTCCATCTGTCATAACAGTCCTTCAGGGCAGGAGAGATGGTGTGTGCTGTTGGACTGTTGCATCCTGAAGCCAGCTCTGGTTCCATCACTGCTGCACTTTGCTCGGTTTCATCAAAGCACATTCTTCATTAATCTGGGTGATTTTTAATGCAATACTGTTGATATGACATATAGCAACCAGAGAAGTGATGACATGCAGTATTGTATAGCAATTAACATCATACAATTCAGTTCATTGGCTATTTTCACCCAAAATCAAATCCCCTTGAGGTACACATTGGACTTCCCCATTCTTTCGCATTACCCAGCAAGTGCATCCAGGTCCTTGAGCAAAAGCAATCCCACGAATGGGTTTTCCCTTGCCAGAGGCAGGAGTAACCCAGACTGTCTTCCCCAGCATATTCCTTATAAGCACAACAGGGACTTTATCCCCCTCTACAGTACTTAAGGGTTTGGATTGGGCAGGGCCAGCTCGATTGAAAGATCCCCTAGTGTTGACTAACCAGGTGGCTTTTGCTAAATGTGTGTCCCAATGCTTGAATGTACCACCACCCATTGCTCTCAGCGTAGTCTTTAGCAGTCCATTGTATCGTTTGATATTCCTAGAGGCTGGTGCATGGTAGGGGATGTGATATACCCACTCAATGCCATGCTCTTTGGCCCAGGTGTCTATGAGGGTGTTTTGGAAATGAGTCCCGTTGTCTGACTCAATTCTTTCTGGGGTGCCATGTCGCCATAGGACTTGCATTTCAAGGCCCAGGATGCTCTTCCGGGTGGTGGCATGGGGCACAGGATACGTTTCAAACCATCTGATGGTTGCTTCCACCATGGTGAGCACATAGCGCTTGCCTTGGTGGGTTTGTGGGAGTGTGATATAATCAATCTGCCAGGTCTCCCCATATTTATATTTCAACCATCGTCCTCCATACCAGAGAGGCTTTATTCGCTTGGCTTGCTTGATGGCAGTGCATGTTTCACATTCATGGATAACCTGTGCAATAGCGTCCATGGTTAAGTCCACCCCTCGATCATGAGCCCATCTATATGTTGCATCTCTTCCTTGATGGCCTGAGGCATCATGGGCCCACCAAGCTATAAATAATTCACCCTTATGTTGCCAGTGCAGATCCACCTGAGCCACTTCAATCTTAGCAGCCTGGTCCACCTGCTGGTTGTTTTGATGTTCTTCAGTGGCCTGACTCTTGGGTACGTGAGCATCTGCTCTAAACAGGCAGCAATATCTTGCCACAGTGCGGCAGCCCAGATGGGTTTACCTCTGCGCTGCCAGTTGTTCTGCTTCCACTGCTGCAACCACCCCCACAGGGCATTTGCCACCATCCATGAGTCAGTACAGAGATAAAGTACTGGCCATTTTCCTCATTCAGCAATATCCAAGGCCAGCTGGATGGCTTTCACCTCTGCAAACTGGCTCGATTGTGCTTTCCCACAAGACGACAGGACCCATCAGTGAACAGGGCATATTGCTTCTCATTTTCTGGTAGTTTATTATACAGTGGGGCCTCTTCAGCACGCGTCACCTCCTCCTCTGGGGATATGCCAAAATCTTTGCCTTCTGGCCAGTTCGTGATCACTTCCAAGATTCCTGGGCGACTGGGGTTTCCTATTCGGGCCCGTTGTGTGATCAGTGAGACCCACTTACTCCACGTAGCTTCGGTTGCATGATGTGTAGAGGGGACCCTCCCTTTGAACATCCAGCCCAGCACCGGCAGTCGGGGTGCCAGGAGGACCTGTGCTTCAGTACCAACCACTTCCGAAGCAGCTCGAATCCCTTCATATGCTGCCAATATCTCCTTCTCAGTTGGAGTGTAGTGGGCCTCGGATCCTCTGTATCCCCGACTCCAGAACCCTAAGGGTCGACCTTGAGTCTCCCCTGGTGCTTTCTGCCAGAGGCTCCAGGTAGGACCATTCTCCCCGGCTGCGGTGTAGAGCACATTCTTTACATCTTGTCCTGCCCGGACTGACCCAAGGGCTACTGCCTGAACTATCTCCTGTTTAATTTGTTCAAAGGCTTGTTGTTGCTCAGGGCCCCATTTGAAATTGTTCTTCTTCCGGGTCACTTGATAGAGGGGGCTTACAATCAGGCTGTAATCTGGAATATGCATTCTCCAAAAGCCCACCACGCCTAAGAAAGCTTGTGTTTCCTTCTTGCTAGTTGGTGGGGACATGGCTGTTATTTTGTTGATCACATCCATTGGGATCTGATGACGTCCATCTTGCCATTTTATTCCTAAAAACTGGATCTCCTGTGCAGGTCCCTTGACCTTACTTTGTTTTATGGCAAAATTGGCCTTCAGAACGGTTTGGACTGTTTTCTTCCCTGTCTCAAAAAATTCTTCTGCTGTGTTGCCCCATACGATGATGTCATCAATGTATTGCAGGTGTTCTGGAGCCTCACCCTGTTCCAGTGCAGTGTGGATCAGTCCATGGCAAATGGTAGGTCTGTGTTTCCACCCCTGGGGCAGTCGGTTCCAGGTGTACTGGATGCCCCTCCAAGTGAAAGCAAATGGTGGCCTGCACTCTGCCGCCAAAGGGATTGAGAAGAACGCATTAGCGATATCAGTTGTGGCGTACCACGTGGCTGCCTTTGACTCCAGTTCGTACTGAAGTTCTATACCAAAAGCCCACTGGTACCCTTTTGGGTCCTTGAAATACCCTCTCCTGAGGTAGTCTATGCCAAGGATGCACGGAGCCTCTGGGCCAGTCACAATGGGGTGCTTCTGCCACTCGTTCCCGGTTAGGCTCACTTTGGCCTCCAATACAGTTAACTCTTGGGATCCCCCTGTCACTCCAGAAATACAAATGGGTTCTGCCCCTTCATAGCTTGAAGGCATCAGGGTACACTGTGCACTGGTGTCTACGAGAGCCTTCTACTCCTGTGGGTCTGATGTGCCAGGCCCTCGAATCCACACAGTCCAGTAAACCCGGTTTTCCCTTTCCTCCACCTGGCCAGAGTATATTTTTCTGGTCATAGTATATTTTACTCACTTCTTGTAAATACGAATCAGAAGTCCCTTCATTAAGATCAGGAGTGAGATCACCCTTCTACTCTGTCTGGGTGTCCTGGTTTTGGCTGGGATAGAGTTAAATTTCTTCCTAGTGCTGTGTTTTGGATTTAGTATGAGGAGAATGTTGATAACACACTGATGTTTTCATTTGTTGCTAAGTACCCTGCTAGTCAAGCACAGCTTGTATGCTCAGCCAGGTGCACAAGAAGATGGGAGGGAGCATAGCTGGGACAGCTGGCCCAGCTGGCCAATGGGGTGTTCCATACCATGTGACGTCATGCTCAGTATATGAATGGTAGGCGTGTTCGAGGAAGTAGCGATCGCTACTTGGTTATCGATCAGCATGGGTGGTGAGCAATTGCATTGTGCATCACTCATTTTGTATATTCTATCATTATTATCATTATTATTATTATTATCATTATTATTATTATTATTATTATTATTATTATTTTCCCTTTTCTGTTCTATTAAAGTGTCTTCATCTCAACCCACAAGTTTTTCTCACTCTCACCCTTCCGATTCTCTCCCCGTCCCACTGTGTAGGGGTGGAGTGAGCGAGCGGCTGTGTGGTATTTAGCTGTCTGCCACGTTAAACCACGACACTGGGGAACTGCTCATTGGAGACTGGAGCAGCATTTTTCCTGGGAGAACCCCCTTGTGTCATTGTTTTTCCTTGCAACTCACGTACACGTGCCTCCAGGGACAAGGCAGGTTTTCCATCCCACTGCCTCATGTCCTCTCCGTGGTCTCGCAGGTAAAACCACAGGGTGCCCCATGGAGTGTACCCTCTATATCCTCTCTCTTGAGCAGAGGGACGCTTACTCCTAATAGCTGAGATACTGGTCTGTACAGGTGGGGAGTAGGACATATCCTCTTTGAGTTGCTGGAACTCCCGGGATTGTTTCTCCACAGCAGAGACGAGGGAAGAAGAGAGATTTTCTTCATATTGCCCGAGTTGGCCAGCCAATTCTTCCACCGTTTCTCCTTCTCCGTCTTTCCAGGTCATTACTGCCACTTAGTTGGCATACGATAATGTTGCACTTTGTACAAACTTCCACCACATGGGTCGCGTGCACTGGACTTCATCTGGGTCTTTGGGTAACTGCTTCATTTTTTCATAAACTTCCTTCATTTTTTCTCCTACAACTTCATTTATTTATTTAATGTAAACCAACTAACTTCCAGGAAAGAGACCACATCCAATAGAGTGAAACGGTGCCAGGATTATAGTTCATGTCTTAGTAATTTTTGCTAGAGGGTACTATGGATATTATTTCTAAAGTTACAAGCAATGCAAAATGATATCCAGTTAAAAATACAAACACCTATCCATTTACTGAGAAAAGGTACAGATAAAAGCAAACAAGTAATGAACTGCGTATTTTTCAGGTGCTAAGCGCAGATCTTGCAGCAAATTTTTGAGAAAAAACACTGAACATCAAACTTACTTGTGTTGATAAGAAACTGGTTTGAAACCCCAGGATGATCTACATCATGTATTGCACTGGCAAAAATTGCTGCAAGAATCTCCAAATCAGTAAACACTGCCTAGAAAATCATGAAACAGAAATGACAATCACTAATCAATGAAAAAATGTTTTCAATAAAAAGGACTCTACTTTGAATCTAGATCTGAACAAGCAAAACACATTTGGAATGTATCAGGGATCTTAAGATATTTTACACATAGACTATCATAACCTTTTGTAAAATTGTCAATTACATAGAATTTCATAAATATTTCAAGTTTGGCCATCAAAGTAAAACTATCCTTACTTCACACTGACAGCATCAATAAATTCAGTAACAACTGAAGGTTTTTTTCAGCTTCAGTCTGTAAATAAATCCACTTTTATTAGATCATTAAGTACAGATTTAGGTTTCTAACCTACAGCACAAATTGAAGTTAAAAATTTCAGTCCGATTCCTACGTATCATGGTGTCATGTTACATCTGACATGTCTATATTAAACAATGAACACATTGTCCTGTATTTGAAAGATGCACATCTCCTAAATGATGCTAAAGGAAAGGGTGACAGACTACAAGGCATCTTACTTAACATTTACTGATTTTTCTTCTGTATGAGATTATTAGGAAAATAGGAGCAGAGAACTGCAAGGGACCTGGCATGTCACTGAGTCTAGTCCCCTGTTGTCACAAGCACCCACGTTATATAATTGCTTTCATAACTGATCAAGAACAGCTCAGAAGTGTGTAGGTCAGCAGTGGCACCAGGCAGATATTGCTATTTTACTGGCTAAAGCTCCGCTGAGAACAAGGCCATGAAAAACAGTTGATCTGGAAAAAAACCCAAAAATGCTACTATCAGTTCAGCTGTTTGGTGAAGCTAGTGGTGATTTAAGAACATAATCTGATCTTCCTTCTTGAGATAAAGAAAATCTTTCCCAAGAGAATTCCCGAGTCTTTGAGGATCAAGACCTGCCAACAGTCTTAAGGTCCACTTATAACCCTCTCATTAAGGAGAAGGTAAAGAAGAAGCATTCTGTAACATGAAAGATTGGTCATTATGAAAAATAGTCAAAATGCAGCCCCCCCTTGAAAATGAGGGCAAATCCTTCTGAACTACTAAAATTTCAACTACTTGCTTTATCTGCCTTTTTCAACAATTTACTGGGATATGCCAATGTTTGCTATACTAAGGGCTGAATTGTGCTTAAAAAGGGGAAAGTAATCTATCTTTCTTTCACTTCCTTTCACTTCAGAGATTTAAGCACTTTCAACAAGAGAATTCCTCAGAAAAGAACAGATGAAATGTTATTGTTTTCCAAATAATTTTGAAATATTTATGAAAAAAATGAGATAGTCCATTGAAAATTTAGTACATGTTCCACTCTGCCTGAGAAACAAACACAAAAGTAGCCTTTCGGGATCAGAATGAATATGAACAAGGAAAAAAAAAACAACCAACAAATGGCCCTATTGAGGGAATCCCATTTTATCACTCTTTCCTAAGCAATTCCACTTGGGAATTCCAAGTCCCACATGGGAAATAATGTCAGAGCAGGATGTAGTATTAATAATGAGATGGTGGAAAGAAGTTACGCATTGTGTTACAATGAAAAAGGTTATGACAGCACAAAACTGCAAGTATAAAACCATGATTTAAAAGAAAAAGATGTGACATTTTCTGCACAATATTTACATGTAAATAAACTTTGATCCTCACAAAATAGCTTTAAAAGAGCGCAATTCATGAAAGAAATGTCAAGATTTCTTTTAAAAAATACTGCAGAAACTAAGATCTTTAACATTTAGTTTAGAAGAGTCTTAGTATGTCCCTTTCTCTCATGCCTGCCTCTTTCCCACCTTAGTGTAGTTTACCTCTAATGCTGGGGTTGATAGCAGGACATGGGTTGACTGAACAACATCTGCAGCATGTATGTTATTGTGATATGCCACATCTGCATGATAATGGTCTTCTAGGGTCATCAAGTAAGTTATTAAAGTGTCTACTGGAATTTTAAATGTTTTTAACAAGTCCCGTTCCTAGAAAAGGAAAAGAGAAACAATTAAATTACAAAGCACAGAAAAATCTCTAAGACAAGCAAAAAGCAGTATGGCTACTGCTACTTGCCTGAAAAATGGTGTGCATGATGACTGTCAAAGGTCTGTTTCCAGATAATTCTGCTACTCTGAAAACTTGAAGGCCCCATTTGTTCACATCATCTAGTTCCTAGAACAGAATCAAGCAACAGACATGTTGAAACCTAACACACATATTCCGGCGATTTTTGATTGAAACAGCTACAAACAGCAGGCTCATGAAGATTCAGATCTTGCCACTGTGAAAATTATATGCTAAACTCTGAAAGGGTGAAAGCTGCTGCTACTAATCTTGTAATATTTGAATTTGCAGCTACCAACTTTCTAGATTTTAATTCACTAGGCAGGAAAGAGTGGATTGCTCCAGAGGGAAAAACGCTACAGTATCTTGAATGAACTGAACCGACACACTTTTTGCTATCTCACTGCCCAGTGACAGCAGTTCAGCGAGGAAGAAACCTCCAGAGAGAGATTCTGTGGTTCTGCTGCTGTCTCCCTGGTTCTCAGAAACAGAATCTTCAAATAAAGGGGGAGATTCCTGAAAAACATAAGGATAGGCATATTTCAAAATGCAAAAATCTAAAATTGAATGAATAAACACTTTATGCCAGATTTAGATTATTGCCAAATAGTTAGCTGCTGGTGTGAAAATCACAGGAAATGTCACTAAAAAACACAACTGATGTACATAAAACAATACAGCTTAAGGCAGGACCTGCAAGGATAGCTCTAATGCTATACACAGTTGTGCATTTTCAAAAAAACATAGGGCTGCTATATATTCTCATTCCTCTGATAGTATATGGTATGTTTACTATTCATTCCTCAGATATTATTTATGAATAAGCATCTTTATTAATGCATATACAAATGCTAATTTACATTCCATCTCCAGACAGCAAACATTCCTGCTGAAATCCTGTTCATGTGGAAATTAATCCTCATGGCCTGATTCTGATTTTATTTGTTATTCTTCCATTTCACCGGATTTATATTATTTCAAGTGAGACCAGTCTTTGGTGCTACAGCTTGAAATCAATGGTTAGAAGCAGAGGATGGAATAATACTGACAAGTCCACCCTCTATTTTAATTCAAGGATTTAAATATTCTCTACCTTGGCAAGAACATCTTCTTGGTCTGTTTTAACTCCAAATCTGGGGATACTGGAATTAGTCAAGCTGGAGCTGTGCATCAGTTTTTTGACTCCACTGATCTGGGACATTGGCCTCTTCTTTTTCTCTTTCTCTTTCTGCACTGGAGAAGGGATTTCAACTTCATGTTGTTTGTCTTCAAAAGAATAAAGAAAAAAAGAATAATTTTGAAAGGAGTTACAAATATTTTTGTCCACTTTACTGTTGAGTTGCGTATTATGGATATTGTAATTCTTAACAAAACTTTTTTTTACTTTTATGTTTGGAGATTTTGCAACAGATATTTCATATCAAGAGCAGTAAAAACATGAAAAGATAAACATAGACCTATACCTCAATATAAGCAGATTTCTATTTCACAAATTGCCTCATTATTTCTGAACTGGCTTTAAATGTGACTTGCAACTGTCTGATTTCCACTTTTCCTGCACCCCTAGCACTGTAGATAGAGTTAATCCTTTCATTTAAAAAATGTTATTGCAACTGAAAAGAAATCTAAATTTTCATTCTTAAGAAAATTTTAAATTTCTTCTTTTCTGGGAAAAACACTCTCTGAAATTGTAGTTCTAAAAAAATCAAAATGGTATCTCATGTAAACCTTTACAAAACATTTCAGGACTCAAAGGACCTAATACTTGGGGACTGGTCCTGTTTGTGTTAAGACTCTGCACAACTCAGAAAGACTTTTGCCAGTGGAGCCATATCAACAAACGCTTTGGATGTAGAGACAGTTCACGCCAGCAAGGCAGTTCTTCTCTGCACCTCCCAATCAGAGTAATACTGACAAAAGGACTGTTTTGCTGAAAACCAACATTTTCCTGTGGGCTTTTGCCTCCATAGCAGTATCAGCAGCATCACTTCATATACCACATCAACATATGTGCCAGCAAAACCTTCTAACAATATAGACAAGGATTAAACTCAGAGTAAAGTATATTTAGGCCATTGCCAGATCATAGAATCATAGAATCATAGAATCATAGAATCATACAGGTTGGAAAAGACCTCTAAGATCATCGTGTCCAACCGTCAACCCAACACCACCATGCCCACTACACCATGTCCCTAAGGGCCTCATCTACACGTCTTTTAAATACCTCCAGGGATGGTGACTCAACCACTTCCCTGGGCAGCCTGTTCCAAGGCCTGACCACTCTTTCAGTAAAGAAATTTTTCCTAATGTTCAATCTAAACCTCCCCTGGCACAACTTGAGGCCATTTCCTCTTGTCCTATCGCTAGTTACTTGGCAGAAGAGACCAACACCCACCTCGCTACACCCTCCTTTCAGGCAGTTGTAGAGTGCGATGAGGTCTCCCCTCAGCCTCCTCTTCTCCAGGCTAAACAACCCCAGTTCCCTCAGCCGCTCCTCATAAGACTTGTGCTCCAGGCCCTTCACCAGCTTCGTTGCCCTCCTCTGGACGCGCTCCAGCACCTCCATGTCCTTCTTGTAGTGAGGGGCCCAAAACTGACACAGTATTCGAGGTGCGGCCTCACCAGTGCCGAGTACAGGGGCACGATCACCTCCCTATTCCTGCTGGCCACACTATTTCTGATACAGAAACAGTATGGGGGTGTGGAGCACTGCAGACATCTGTGGTCCCCAAAGAAATGCAAGTTAGTGCAACAAAGGACTCTCCTGCCAAAATTGCTAGGAATTTGCATTAATTTTTGTTCATTCTATTCATTCCATTTTTAAACAGTTTTAATGACTCACTCCAAATTATCTCTTCTCTGCTGAAATACACCTGCATCTTTTCTAGTCCTCAAGAAATCTTCCAGCAAAACCAGGAAAATCCAGAACAGATGTTTCTAACGTAGAAGCCTAGCAAAAATGATGATTTAAAAACACCTTAGAACAAAAGAAATAACAAAAAAAAAAAAAGGGGCTCTTGAAAATATATGTCAATTTTTTCCTTCCTGCAATGGTCATTTTCAATAAAGACATTGAAACCAGACAAGGGTAGCAAGTCCATTCCTAATTCCTAGAATGTTATTGTGTTTGCTTCTTCACTTTCCTCTTTTTTTCATTTCTTTTTTTAATTACCCTTTAGCAGCCTGCATTTACTGGACACCTCAAATTCCAAACAAATCACAGCGAAGAAGAGACTGTGGAAATGTCACCAAGCTTTAGCCTGCAGCACCGAGTTCCCCAATTGCCCCCACCATACTTCACCACTCTCCTTATACAGACAATCAAAAAAAGGGGGAGGAGGAGCGCTGCAGCTCCTAACTGGTACAAACCGACAACAGATGAGGAGCAGTGACTCGTGTTCATGCTTTGATGTTTAGGGTTTTGGTCATATGCACAAAGTTTAGACCCATCAAAGGGAGATTCATAAGCTGAGCTGTCAGACTACCTCAAGTGAAAGGAAGTGTCTGTCTGAATGACTTTAGATCTCCAAAAGAATTCCACGGAATTGCCTGTGCTTTTATAACTACGAGCACACAGGGCAAAGGATCCTGGGCCCATTTGAACATCTAGAAAAGACAGCTTGCCATTTTGACCCTGGTTATGCTATACTCATTGACAGGTTCTCTTGCATTTTCTGTTCATAGGAAAACAGGTTAATTACACCAAAAAATAAAAACCTTACATATTATCATACTCAATGTAGGAGCCTTAATTCTTACACAAGGAATATATTTGTTGTCATTATGAATAACTTCATACATGTCATGTAGCCCTATTTGGGAAAACAGTCCATCTTTTTTTGAAGAAGAAATAATAAAACAAGATGTATCTTAACATGTGAGATTGGCACTTTTTAAAGTACTTGTTATCCTAATTTAGACATATTCAGCTGTGCCTCCCGTTATATGCACAGTCTTTATGAACCAATGGTGTTTTGCTCAAAACATGTTTGAGATTGGTATATTATCTTTATCTTCATGTTCAAAATCAAAAGTATGGAACCAAGTTTTATTAATTTTCACCAGTTTTATCAAAAAAAATATATACTGCCTTCTGCAAAGCCATAGAGGATGAACCATACTCTTTGTAATATTGTGTCAGGCTTTTTTTAATTCTCACATCCCACCATGCAAGCTCTTGAGCCACACAAATTCTCCTGGCAGTAGTCTGTTCAGATGTTGACTTAGCCATATTCATCAACCCTCTCATGCACAGGCAGGAAATACCAAAGCATCAGAACTGTGCGCTACGAGATTTTATGAGGTTACTTCTGCTTGTGAGCTTCCGTCACACTGAAACCTCTTTGCAGTAACTTTCATTCTGGCCATAAGGGAAACAGTGGAAGAATTCTTTTTAATATAGAATCATAGAATGGTTTGGGTTGGAAGGGACCTTTAAAGGTCATCTAGTCCAACCCCCCTGCCATGGGCAAGGACATCTTCAACTAGATCAGGTTGCTCAGAGCCCCGTCCAACCTGACCTTGAATGTTGCCAGGGATGGGGCATCTACAACCTCTCTGGGCAACCTGTGCCAGTGTTTCACCACCCTCATTGTAAAACATTTCTTCTTTATATCTAGTCTAAATCTACCCTCTTTTAGTTTAAAACCATTCCCCCTTGTCCTGTCGCAACAGGCCCTGCTAAAAAGCTTGTCCCAATCTTTCTTATAAGCCCCCTTTAAGTACTGAAAGGCCGCAATAAGGTCTCCCCGAAGCCTTCTCTTCTCCAGGCTGAACAACCCCAACTCTCTCAGCCTTTCTTCATAGGAGAGGTGTTCCATCCCCCTGATCATTTTTGTGGCCCTCCTCTGGACCCGCTCCAACAGGTCCATGTCTGTCTTGTGCTGAGGGCTCCAGAGCTGGACGCAGTACTCCAGGTGGGGTCTCAGCAGAGCAGAGTAGAGGGGCAGAATCACCTCCCTCAACCTACTGGCCACGCTTCTTTTGATGCAGCCCAGGATATGGTTGGTGTTGTGGTTTAACCCGGCACGCAGCTAGTTGGGCGGGAGTGTTGATCTGCCAAGTTGGGCAGGAGTGTTGATCTGCTGGAGGGTAGGAAGGCTCTGCAGAGGGACCTGGACAGGCTGGATCGATGGGCCGAGGCCAATTGTATGAGGTTCAACAAGGCCAAGTGCCGGGTCCTGCACTTCGCCCACAACAACCCCAGGCAACGCTACAGGCTTGGGGAAGAGTGGCTGGAAAGCTGCCCAGAGGAAAAGAACCTGGGGGTGCTGATTGACAGCCAGCTGAACATGAGCCAGCAGTGTGCTCAGGTGGCCAAGAAGGCCAACGGCATCCTGGCCTGTATTAGAAATAGTGTGACCAGCAGGAGCAGGGAGGTGATGGTGCCCCTGTACTCGGCACTGGTGAGGCCGCACCTCAAATACTGTGTTCAGTTTTGGGCCCCTCACTACAAGAAGGACATGGAGGTGCTGGAGCGTGTCCAGAGGAGGGCAACGAAGCTGGTGAAGGGCCTGGAGCACAAGTCTTATGAGGAGCGGCTGAGGGAACTGGGACTGTTTAGCCTGGAGAAGAGGAGGCTGAGGGGAGACCTCATCGCGCTCTACAACTACCTGAAAGGAGGTTGTAGCGAGGTGGGGGTTGGTCTCTTCTGCCAAGTAACTAGCGATAGGACGAGAGGAAATGGCCTCAAGTTGCGCCAAGGGAGGTTTAGATTGGACATCAGGAGAAATTTCTTTACTGAAAGAGTGGTCAAGCCTTGGAACAGGCTGCCCAGGGAAGTGGTGGAGTGACCATCCCTGGAAGTATGAAAAGACATGTAGATGAGGCGCTTAGGGACATAGTTTAGTGGGCATGGTGGTGTTGGGTTGACGGTTGGACTCGATGATCTTAAAGGCCTTTTCCAACCTTAATGATTCTATGATTTTATGATGATTCTATATATACACACAGATACCATTCCCTTAGTCTATGGGACATCCCTCTAAAATGTCCACTGAGTTCATTTAGTCCATTATTTTGGGGTCCATCTGTCATAACAGTCTTTCAGGGCAGGAGAGATGGTGTGTGGTATTGGACTGTTGCATTCTGAAGCCAGTTCTGGTTCCATTATCACTGCGCTCGTCCGGTTCTGTCATCGTCGCACTTGGCTCGGTTTCATCGGAGTTCATTCTTCATTAATCTGGGTGATTCTTACTGTAATACTGTTCATATGGCATATAGTAACCATATAAGTGATGACATGCAGTCTTATATAGTAATTGACATCATACAATCCAGTTCATTGGCTATTTTCACGCAAAATTAAATCCCCTTGAGGTACACACCGGACTTCCCCATCCTTTCGCATTACCCACCAAGTGCACCCAGGTCCTTGAGCAAAAGCAATCCCACAGATGGGTTTTCCCTTGCCAGAGGCAGGAGTAACCCAGACTGTCTTCCCCAGCATATTTCTTATGTGCATGACAGGGACTTTATCTTTTGTGTACTGCAGAGTACAAAAAAGTTTCGATCGGGCAGGGCCAGCTGAATTGAAAGATCCCCTGGTGTTGACTAACCAGGTGGCTTTTACTAAATGTGTATCCCAGTGCTTGAATGTCCCACCACTCATTGCTCTCCGTGTACTCTTTAGCAGTCCATTGTATCGTTCGATTTTCCCGGAGGCTGGTGCATGATAGGGGATGTGAAATACCCACTCAATGCCATGCTCTTTGGCCCAGGTGTCTGTGAGGATGTTTTGTCCCGTTGTCTGACTCAGTTCTCTCTGGGGTGACATGCTGCCTCCCCATATTTATATTTTAACCAACATCCCCTACCAGAGAGGCTTTACTCGCTTGGCTTGCTTGATGGCAGCGCATGTTTCACATTCATGGATAACCTGTGCAATAGCGTCCATGGTCAAGTCCACCCCTCGATCATGAGCCCATCTATATGTTGCGTCTCTTCCTTGATGGCCTGAGGTGTCATGGGCCCACCAAGCTATAAATAATTCACCCTTCTGTTGCCAGTCCAGATCCACCTGAGCCACTTCAATCTTAGCAGCCTGGTCCACCTGCTGGTTGTTTTGATGTTCTTCAGTGGCCCGACTCTTGGGTACGTGAGCATCTATGTGACGTACTTTTACAGTCAGGTTCTCTACCCGGGCAGCAATATCTTGCCACAATGCGGCAGCCCAGATGGGTTTACCTCTGCGCTGCCAGTTGTTCTGCTTCCACTGCTGCAACCACCCCCACAGGGCATTTGCCACCATCCATGAGTCAGTATAGAGATAAAGTACTGGCCATTTTTCTCGTTCAGCAATGTCCAAGGCCAGCTGGATGGCTTTCACCTCTGCAAACTGGCTCGATTCACCTTCTCCTTCACCAGCTTCTGCGACTTGTCATATAGGACTCCATACAGCAGCTTTCCACCTCCGATGCTTTCCCACAAGGTGACAGGGACCCATCAGTGAACAGGGCATATTGCTTCTCATTTTCTGGTAGTTTATTATACAGTGGGGCCTCTTCAGCACGCGTCACCTCCTCCTCTGGGGATATGCCAAAATCTTTGCCTTCTGGCCAGTTTGTGATCACCTCCAAGATTCCTGGGCGACTGGGGTTTCCTATTCGGGCCCGCTGTGTGATCAGCACGACCCACTTACTCCACGTAGCATCGGTTGCATGATGTGTAGAGGGGACCCTCCCTTTGAACATCCAGCCCAGCACCGGCAGTCGGGGTGCCAGGAGGAGCTGTGCTTCAGTACCAACCACTTCCGAAGCAGCTCGAATCCCTTCATATGCTGCCAATATCTCCTTCTCAGTTGGAGTGTAGTGGGCCTCGGATCCTCTGTATCCCCGACTCCAAAACCCCAGGGGTCGACAAGGCTGTTATTTTGTTGGTCACATCCATTGGGATCTGACAACGTCCATCTTGCTGTTTTATTCCTAAAAACTGGATCTCCTGTGCAGGTCCCTTGACCTTTCTTTGTTTTAGGGCAAAACCGGCCTTCAGAAGGATTTGGACTATTTCCTTCTCTTTCTCAAAAACTTCTTCTGCTGTGCTGCCCCATACGATGATGTCATCAATGTATTGCAGGTGTTCTGGAGCCTCACCCTGTTCCAGTGTGGTGTGGATCAGTCCATGGCAAATGGTAGGGCTGTGTTTCCACCCCTGGGGCAGTCGGTTCCAGGTGTACTGGACACCCCTCCAAGTGGAAGCAAACTGTGGCCTGCCCTCTGCCACCAAAGGGATTGAGAAGAACGCATTAGCGATATCAGTTGTGGCGTACCACTTGGCTGCCTTTGACTCCAGTTCATATTGGAGTTCTAGCATGTCCGGCATGGCAGCACTCAGTCGCGGCGTGGCTTCTTTCAGGCCACGGTAGTCTACTGTTAGTCTCCACTCTCCATTGGACTTTCGCACTGGCCATATGGGACTGTGAAAGGGTGAGCGAGTCTTGCTGATCACTCCTTGGGTCTCCAGGCGACGAATCAGCTTATGGATGGGAATCAGGGAGTCTCGGTTGTTGCAATATTGTCGCCGGTGCACTGTTGTGGTAGCGATTGGTACCTGTTGTTCCTCGACCCTCAGCAACCCCACAACAGAAGGATCCTCCAAGAGACCAGGCAAGGTGGACAGCTGTTTAATTTCCTCCATCTCCAAGGCAGCTATACCAAAAGCCCACGGTACCCTTTTGGGTCCTTGAAATACCCTCTCCTGAGGTAGTCTATGCCAAGGATGCACGGAGCCTCTGGGCCAGTCACAATGGGGTGCTTCTGCCACTCATTCCCGGTTAGGCTCACTTCGGCCTCCAATACAGTTAACTCTTGGGATCCCCCTGTCACTCCAGAAATACAGATGGGTTCTGCCCCTTTATAGCTTGATGGCATCAGGGTACACTGTGTACCAGTGTCTACTACAGCCTTCTACTCCTGTGGGTCTGATGTGCCAGGCCATCGAATCCACACAGTCCAGTAAACCCGGTTGTCCCTTTCCTCCACCTGGCCGGAGGCAGGGCCCCTCTAGTTCTTGTCATAGTGTTCGTTACTCATTTCGTGCAAATGCAAGTCAGGAATTCCTTCATTACAATCCAAAGTAAGATCAGCCCTTCTACTCTGTCTGGGGAACTGTTCACTGGAAACTGGACCGTCGTGAGACAGGTTTTTCCTGAAAACTGAAGCAGCATTTTTCCTGGGAGAACGCCCTTGTGTGATTGTTTTTCCTTGCAACTCACGTACCCGTGCCTCTAGGGTCGATGTAGGTTTTCCATCCCACTGCCTCATGTCCTCTCCGTGGTCACGCAGGTAAAACCACAGGGTGCCCCGTGTTGTGTACTTTCTATATCCTCTCTCTTGAGCAGAAGAACACTGACTCCTGATGGCTGAGATACTGGTCCGTACAGGTGGAGAATAGGACATATCCTCTTTGGCATCGGAGCAGCCAGGTAACAATATGCTCGCCTGGACGACGGCTGAAATCTTTCCGCATATCTCGCAACTCACCCAGGGATAGGGATCGGGTGGTTTCCATCTCGTTTATGAGTTCTTCCTCTTCCTCCTCCCCTCCTCGTGATGTCCCTGCTTTTCCATCATCCCTTTCTAAACGACCTCACCTCCGCTTCCAAGATTTCCTCTTCTGTACAGGGACGACTGATACAAGCAAGGGTTGGTCCTCTGGTTCAGCTGTAGTAACTGTTGCCGGGGTCTGAGTGGCTGCAGTACCTGTCGCAGGGTTTGGAGTACCCGCGGTGTTGGTTGCCGGAGTTTGAGTAGCCACAGGGGTTGTCATGGGGGTTGAAGTAGCCGCAGTGCCTGTCGTGGGGGTTTGAGCAGCCACCGTGTCTGTTGCCGGGGTTGATCTCCCGCCGTCCACCGCCCCCAGGACCTGCCGCTCCGCCCACCCCAACGAGGCACCACAGTTTGCCCTCCCTCTTTTCTTGTTGCTGTGGGTTGATCTCTGGACAGTATTCCTGAATAATTGTTTATCCCTAAACAGAGGCCTGAACCACATTCAGGGGACATAGCAATATGAATATGCTTGTTTGAACATCCCAAGGATATTCAAAATTCTCAGGGAATATTGTGGACGTCTTCATGAAGAGGACAGAAGAAAAAGGAGTTTCTGAAGATATGGAAGGGAAGGTGAACAAGTGGGAGAAAGTGTCCCATCCCGTCTCCCCCTTAAATTCATTCTCCGAGGAGAAAAGAGTGCAATTACTAGTAGTTTCTAAGAGGTGGTTCCCGAGGTACAGAGATGACGGCAGTGCCGAGTACAGATACCAGATTAGACTTACGACCAATGATTTTATCACCTCATAAAACAGCAACAAAATGATAACCTTGGCCCTGTTCCGAATAATGATAAACAGCACAAAAGGGAACATATACTGCAAGCAAGGTATTACATGACCCAACATTGAGAGCCAGCCCCACAACTTTGAGAGCCAATACATCAACATTGTGACCAATCAATATAATGTATGCTTATAACAATTTTGCTTTAACACGCTTTGGTCAGATCTATCATTATCTCAACCCTTCAAGGCCCACGTTGGGCGCCAAAAGGACTGTCATGGTTTAACCTGGCAGGCAGGTGAATACCGCGCAGCCGCTCGGTCACTCTCCCCGCCCCCCAGTGGGACGGGGAGAGAATCGGAAGGGTAAGAGTGAGAGAAACTCGTGGGTTGAGATAAAGACAGTTTAATAGAACAGAAAAGGGAAAATAATAATGATAATGATAGAATATACAAAGTGAGTGATGCACAATGAAATTGCTCACCACCTGCGCTGACCGATAACCAAGTAGCGATCGGCACTTCCTGGATCACGCCTACCGTTCATATACTGAGCATGACATCACATGGTATGGAATACCCTGTTGGCCAGCTGGGCTAGCTGTCCTGATTATGTTCCCTCCCATCTTGTGCACCTAGCTCGGTCGGTAGGCATGGGAGCTGTCCTTGGACTAGGAGGGCACTTAGCAACAACTGAAAACATCAGTGTGTTATCAACATTCTTCTCATACTAAATCCAAAACACAGCACTATGAAGAAATTTAACTCCATCCCAGCCGAAACCAGGACACTGAAAATAGAAATTAATATGGAAAGCTACTTGCTTTTAAGCTCTATCACAGCCCAGAGAGAGATAAAAAAAAACAAAAGGTGAAAAAGTTAACTCCCGTCACAGTCTTACCTAAGAACGTGTTCGATATATATTCTGAGACCTGATTGCCTGACCTGCTCATTTCAGATAGGTGGGTTAGCTCCCGGTTGAGCATTCTTTTAAACTGGAAAACAAACAAAAAAAAAAACCAAAAAAAAAGTGTAAGTTAGCGATCAAGACATATTTTAGTTAGGATGGAAAGGATATGACATTAAGAATATATACCAAATTAAGATTACTGTAAAAGCAAAAATCACATATAACATTGCTCTACCATACTAATTCATGGGTTGGACAACATAATTCTTAACCTCCTAAAATACTCCATAGTGAATCAATTACTAAGGCACAGGGTCCTACTAGCAACTGAAAACTATAAGACTATGCATACACACAAATAATTAACATTCTTGTCTTTTAATTTTTTTTTATTTTAATTTGGAGAGAAAATGCAAATGTATTTACACAGGACCCCTTCTCTATTAGGGGTTTCTTATCGTATTCATAAATTAATCTATTTGTACATTTTTGCGATACTTTTTGTAATCTTTCAATTTTATCTTCCCTCTCATCATTAATCTACTCAAATGTATTTGACAGCACTGCTCAAAAAAATCAAAATATCTTACTGATTTCCTACACGCCAATATGAGTAGAAGTAGGTTTGTTGTCTTTTACTTAAAATTATTATACTATATCAGCACAATGACTTGCCCATTCCACAGTCTCAGAAAATTGTCTGTATCTGTATGAAACATCAGAGTAGAAAATACCCATCTATGGAAACTTCCTTTTCCCGTAAGTTAGCAATTCACATAGGCACTCTATTGTATACAAGTGGATATTAACATTCCACGAAACATGTAATTGATTACGTACTCATCATTGAGCCTTTCTTGATTCCTTCTAGACTCAGGGTTAAATTATATCTTGTGGCATTGTGTTCGACAGGTTAATTGTGTAATACAGCTCTAGCTATGTTACATGTGTTTTCATTGACTATAGCTCTGCTTTGATATTATCAACAAATAGAACTCAGCAATATTTATTAGCAATTCAAACAACTCTTTCCAATGCAAATTAGCATCCGTCACTACTGAATTTTGCCTCCCATTGTGCCATCCTTTCATTTTGTTTTTAGATTTCTCAGTCATCTTTTCTCTTAACAAAGCCAAATAATTTGTGCCATTTTCAGAATCGTCTTCCATCTTGTTCACCCAGTTATGACTATTTATTACATCAAGCAATAGCTATCCTTAGTATATATCCCTGTAAACATTCATCTGTGTTGAAAACTGGTAATTTATTCTTCTATATCGGATAAAGCACTAGACTAAACATTAACCACCTCCTTTCCATCCCACTGGAATCATCAAAGCCCTTTCTTCAAAGAGGCCTTGCATAATGAAAGGTGTTATTTTCTTCACAGTCTTTGTAAGTCACCAATTACTGTATTGCTCACAGTGTGCCAAATAAAAATTACCTTTAATATAACACTCTAACCGTTAGCCACTGCATTTTCCTGCCCTCTTGATATGCAATCAGCTCAGGAACTTCCTGCTACAAAGACTGAATTCTACTTTTGTCACAAGCCAAAAGCTCAGCTTTGATCTCAGATACAGCTGTGTGCTAGCAAGTGCTCAAAAGATTTCTGAAAATTAGAACCATACTACAAATAGTTACTCATACTATGAACCACATGGCTTTATATTCTGCATGAAACCAGTATCAACCTATACAGTGAGGTCAGATGTTTGCCACCAATGTTAAATGTTAAAAAAACAAGTAAAACTTGCCAAGCAGAAATGGGACTGATCAAAAAATCCAGAGTATTTTTAAAAGCCTTTCTTTAAACTTTTAACACGCATTTAAGTCATGCTTGCCTGCTTTTTTTCTGCACCCATGAAGGTGGGAAACTGAATTATTTAAGGCAAAAAATGAAGATCTCATAGAATGACTTGCCTCCAGACAGTATCCAGAAACCACAGCTTTAAATTAAATATGGCGTATAGGAATCTTAATAAAATGCCAGAAGTTGACAAAATTGCATTAACTTCAAGGCCTGTCATCAGTATATCCATTACCGCTCCAGTATTCTCTCTTCCTTAATTTAATCCAGCTAGTTCACCGGATCCCAACTAAATAGGTCCTCATCTGTCTGGTTATTTCCTGATAAACCCCCTTAGATGATGCCCAACTTTGCGATACTGTTTTTGCAGCTGCAGAGCAACACTACTGGGTCACATTCTGCACTTTGAAAAATCATCTAGCCACTGCTGGTACGTACTGTTCAGGAACTCTCCTTAAAAATTTCCCAGGTTTGAAAAAAGAATGAATTGGTGTTTGTTTGCACTATGTTCTGCAGTTACCTGACACAACAAATAGGAAGGACTTTTTTTTTTTCTCCAAATCATAAATTTAATTGCAGGGAGGAGGTAGGGAGAAGGACAAGGTTTACTTTACTTGCTAATACTGGAGGCTAGTTCCACTTAGAGAAAGCAGATGGAGGACCTGGTGATGATGCTAAAGGCATTACATCTTCTCAAGTGCTTAACTGGTGTCCTGTTTGCACACTCAGAGTTAAACTCCCTCTAATGACTAGCAGATAGGAGGCAACATTTTCCAACCTGGTTAGACTGGCAGGAACTGTTGGGAGTCTTTTTTGCCCTCACCTGTGGCTTAGTGTGTGGTCCATTTCTGCATTGCATAGAAATGATACCATATAAATGCAAAGATTTTAGTACATCTTGCTGACCTCAGTCTCTGCTGTTGTTTTCCTATAGCGAGTACAATTTTGGCTTTTGATCTTTTAGGTTTGTTATTGCATACTGGGAATAATCTTGTGGAACTTATGGAGTAGATGTTCTTTAAGAATTTCCAACTAAATGTTTATTGTATGGATGTCCACAGCGATTGGAAGGGGCACGGCAGTCTTTTCTAATTCTGTTCCTGACTGTTCTGATGCAAAGCCTTGCCGCCTTCCCACCTCCCATCACCCCATAAGTCACCAGAACATAAAAGCTAGACCATCAGCATGAAACCTGTGGAACACTCTGTGGTGCTGCTGAATACAGGTACACAGTAAAACAAGTCCCCCAGCTTCTGCAAGGCCCTCCTGCTAACAGTGAATTCAATGGGAGAAGCTTTTGGCTTTGAAGAATGGTAGAAGCGTGATTTCCTCATATTCTTTCACATGTTGCTGATGTCACAGCAACAAGACTTTAATTGTCATTTATTTTGAAAACATCTGGACTGAGCAGGACGAATGTCATAAAAAGCAGATCATCTTTGCCTCTCTTCACATTTTTCCTATAATGTGTATACTGTGAACTTAAAAAGCACTGTACTAAAATTGTGTTCAAGTACTACTTAGCTTCTTAACTAAAAACATTGTCTATACACAGTATAGGACACTGTCTGTACAGAGGACATATTTTTCCATATGTAATCAATTACAGCTACCATGCTCTCTGTTGAACTTCAATTAACAAAAAATCTATCCATTTTAAAGGCTAAACAGTAAGAGTGAACATTTTTTGAAGATCAGTGATTGAATTTTTGTGATTTAGCAAGTAGGAACATGACAGCAGCTGGCTGGAAATCCAGGAAATACTTCCAAGCAAATTACAATAAATACCTCACTTTTAGCTGAATGGAAAATATTTCCATCTTATTTTTTGGTAAACGAGAAAGGAATCTACCTAGCTAGCATAATGGCATCCAACCTCTTCACAGATGACTGAACAAAATCCTTGAGAATATACTGTAAGAATTCTGCATTAGCAGAGAATGGTCACAATGACCTAATCAGACACAATGACCTAATGAGGGTTTTACATTTCTACTTTAAAAGAAATAATCTATGATAAAAGTAGGTATCAATACAAATGAGCATAAGAGATTCAGTCATGTGTGAATATAATGCTTGTATTATTTTTAGTCATTTAATTCAACACTTGCATTATTTAATTCAGGAGAAATCAGAATTTTCTTTAAAACGATGATTTGGAACAGTTATTGTATGTCAAGCATAGGATGATGTTTCTTTTTTTCTTTTTTACACACTTGATAACAATTATAAAGGCAACATCATTTTTTTAAGCACAAACACACAAGTAGGGCTAAAACAAAGCCCAGACGTGGTTTTGTATTAAGTGAATTTCAATTCTGCACATTGACAGGCATATTGATTTAATTCCTTGGTGCAAAACTTTTCCATAAAAGAGATAAAAGCTTATTTAATTCCATTTTCTAGCAGCACTGCAGTTTCAAGCTAGTTCAAAGCTGCTCCACATAATAATGTAGATCAATATTAGAAGACGACAATTTTCAGTCTCCCAGTGTTTTAATCAATAAGCTGTCACACACACACAGGCTACCAGAAAATGCTGCTGGAAGGTACTGTTGATAATTTCACATTTCTTCAGCTATTAAAACCAGTATGAGTCATACATTCACCCATTATCCTCAGCCTCTTTACTCATGCTCTCTCCTATTGTACGGTATCTCAGTTTTGAGGTTTTTTTTTTTAATCTTTTAATGTCTAGAAATACAGTTTTGTAGCAATCTTTTTTTAAAATAACACAAAACTCTTCTAAATTTCTTTGGCTTTAGACTTGGTCTGATTATGCACTGAAGCAACGTTGTTTTAAAAGTCCCAGCACAGTTTATAAGAAAGACTGTATACTGTGCAGTTCATTTTCATTGCTGAACAAAGGCTTGCTTTTCTGACTTTTTACTTTATATTCATATTACTCATAGTCATATCACCCACAAATACTCATGCTATCCAGTAATCACGCAATCATGCACCACAAATCAAGGTTCTTAAAAGGTAAAACAAAATCCTACCTTTATGTAGCCCCAAGAAACTGAGAGTAAATAGTTTGCCTCAGGCATTTTTGATTTTTTTCTATACTACCAATCTAAGCTAATCAGTTCTCTGCTATCTGATACTGCAAAAGACTTCCAAGAAAAATTCTCTCCTAATTCTTTTTGCTGATCTTCAGGTTCTCAGCAACTGTGTGCACAGGAGGCATACTGAAATGAAATCCAATTGCGTGGTCTTCTGATTGTATAAATGCCATTTGTAAAACTCCAAGCATTCAGAGGCAACGTTGAAGAGACATATTGTCCAAGTTGAAGAAATATCTGAAGAGCTAGGGATATGCATATCCCCTGAACACCAGGTCTTAATGAATAATGTATGTCAAGATGCTCAGCTGCTGGAAAGACTTGCTCTATCAACAGCTACCAAATAAGGACCTGAAGGGGAAGCCACAAACAGTGCCAGTAATCCCTCCCATAGAGCCTAACTAGCAGCCAATAGTATGTCACCCTAAAAGATATAAATGTGAGGGGCTGGTGACATGATGTATGGTAATTTCCCATTGGCCAGCGCTGGGGACTCTCCTGGGCATGGGGTATTTCTTTTTTTACAGCAAATGCCATTTAATAATAGTATCCCCACCTGCAGCATTCACACGCCATTCAAAAATAATTGGGTTAAGTTCTCCCTGTTTCAGCAGCATTTACCAGCTCTCTTCAATGGACGTGCCATCCAAGCAGTTAAAATGAGTATTCTGTATCTTCATGTGGATTGCCAAGTGTTTTTAATTTTTCATATGGAAGGGAAATATATTTAAGGTTTTTTTATGAAGAAAAACCAACAGAAGTAAAGCTATCGGGATTCTTGAGCAGTCTGTGATGTACTGTAACAATGAAAATGTTTTTGGCTTCTATGCCATCTAGATTAAAAACTGATCTGTTTAGCCCATTGGGCCAGTCTGCTAGTTTCAACTGCTTTTTTATTTTACGAGATAAAAGCAGTTATTATTAAGATAAAGCAGGTCATGTGTCTTACAATTCCCAGTAAATGTTAAGTTTCCATGAAGAAGTCAGAAGCGAGATATGAGTCCTTAAATTCTCACTGTATTTATTCAACTTTTGCTCTTTCTGCCTTGGCAGATTAATATAATCAATTACAGAGACCAAAACTTAAAAGGAGGAATGCATTATCTTGCACCACTCTGTGTAAGGCATATGTACTACTGTGGCAAATTTCTGAGTCTTTGTTGTATCAAAAGAAGGGAGAGTTTCCCAATATAACAATGAGCAAATGTCTAAGGACAAGCTGAATGAGGTGCAGCGTTCAGCCTAAGCCCACACTGCTGATTCATTGGAAGATGCTGACTGACAACGGTCATAAGGGAGCTTTTGGCTGAAGTGGTTTCTGCTTCTCTGGGTGATGCTACACAGCAATGTCAGCAACACTAACTGCTTGAGAAAGAATCGAACCTGCAAAAATCAATAGGGCAAAATATGAGATTAACAAATTTCTTCCTTACAGAAGAGAAATGTATAGCAATGTGACAACTGGATACAGTCAAGAGATCATCCAGCACTTATGCATTTTCACATGGAAAGCATATTGTTTTCCTTAAAATAGGTAATATAAAAAACATGTGAATGAACACATTACTGATGCATTTTCAGTTATACCTGTGCTGGATCTATACAGGTAGATGAATATAAAATAATTACGTTTTGAAAACAGACCTGGGTTATTAGAGACTCAGCGAGACATTAAAATAGCCTAAAAAGTATTTCTGAAAAATATTTCTCCTGTTTCTTCCAGCTCAGCTTTGTAACACTGAATATAAAGCTTGTCTACATCTGCGTTGCATTGCTTTCTGATCACCCACAAGAGAGCACTGCTGCCACCTACCCAGCATCAACACTGAGAATTGAAAATACTTTTGTTGATTTCTGAAGTTAAATACACTGCAACATTACCTTCCACCCCATCTCAAAAATCGCAACACTGACAATTACAAAAGACTCCTCTGAACCTGGTGTAAAAAGGCTCACATAGCTGCCCTGAGATTTGTAAGGGAAGCAGGAAGGCTTGCATCCCCAGGGACACGGGGTCCCTGCCAAGCTCCCTCCTCTGCCCAGCCTTTGCAGAGGGCCCTCTGCTAGCAGCAAACCTGGAAGAACTTGGACCAGGCAACCACGGAGAGCCAACACAGGGAATTAGATTTTACCCTACTGAGAAATTTGTAGTTTTAGAGGCTCCAGGAGCTACTCTCTTATTCTGATTGCTTTTATTTTGTCTTTGGGAAAAGTTATCTGTGCGAGGATCTCCAGAGCTAACACAAACCTATGTACAGTAGCCTACTGTCGTGGTTTAACCCTAGCCAGCAACTAAACACCACACAGCCGCTCGCTCACCACCCCCCTCCGGTGGGATGGGGGAGAGAATCGGGAGGGCACAAGTAGGAAAACTCGCGGGTCGAGATAAAAACAGTTTAATAATTGAAATAAAACGAAGTAGAAGAGTAATAATAACAATGAGAACAACAACAATAGGAGAATATACAAAGCAGACGATGCACAATGCAACTGCTCACCGACCGCTGACCGGCGGCGTGACTTCGTTCAGGCCACGGTAGTCTACTATTAGTCTCCACTCTCCATTGGACTTTCGCACTGGCCATATGGGACTGTTGAAGGGTGAGCGAGTCTTGCTGATCACTCCTTGGCTCTCCAGTCAACAAATCAGCTTATGGATGGGAAGCAGGGAGTCTCGGTTGGTGCAATATTGCCACCGGTGCACTGTTGTGGTAGCGATTGGTACCTGTTGTTCTTTGACCTTCAGCAACCCCACAACAGAAGGGTCCTCTGAGAGACCGGGCAAGGTGGACAGCTGTTTAATTTCCTCTGTCTCCAAGGCAGCTATACCAAAAGCCCACCGGTACCCTTTTGGGTCCTTAAAATACCCTCTCCTGAGGTAGTCTATGCCAAGGATGCACGGAGCCTCTGGGCCAGTCACAATGGGGTGCTTCTGCCACTCATTCCCGGTTAGGCTCACTTCGGCCTCCAATACAGTTAACTCTTGGGATCCCCCCGTCACTCCAGAAATACAGATGGGTTCTGCCCCTTTATAGCTTGATGGCATCAGGGTGCACTGTGCACCGGTGTCTACGAGAGCCTTCTACTCCTGTGGGTCTGATGTGCCAGGCCATCGAATCCACACAGTCCAGTAAACCCAGTTGTCCCTTTCCTCCACCTGGCTGGAGGCAGGGCCCCTCTAGTCCTGGTCAGCATATTCGCTACCCGCTTTTTGTAAGTATGAATCAGAAGTCCCTTTATTAAGGTCGGAAGTGAAATCAGCCCTTCTACTCTGTCTGGGGAACTGCTCACTGGAGACTGGAGCAGCAGTTTTCCTGGAAGAACCCCCTTTTGTGTTTTTTTTTCCTTGCAACTCACGTACCCGTGCCTCTAGGGTTGAGGTAGATTTTCCATCCCACTTCCTCATGTCCTCTCTGTGGTCACGCAGGTAAAACCACAGGGTGCCCTGGGGTGTGTTCCCACGATATCTCCTCTCTTGAGCAGAGGGACGGTTACTCCTAATGCCTGAGATACTGGCCTGTGTAAGTGGGGAGTAGGACATATCCTCTTTGAGTTGCTGGACCTCCCGAGACACAGGCCCGTAGGGAGGAAGAGAGACTTTCTTCGTAGTGCCAGAGTTGGCCAGCTAATTCATCCACTGTTTGTTCCTCTCCATCTTTCCAGGTCATTATTGCCAATGAGTTTGCGTACAACGCTGGTGCGCTCCGTACAAACTTCCACCACATGGGTCGGGTGCATTTGACTTCATCTGGATCTTTGGGTAACTGCTCGTTGTTCAGGTCATCCTAAATCACTTCCAGCACGGCTAATTCCCTCAGGTACTGGATACCTCTCTCCATGGTGGTCCACTTGCCTGGGTGACATATAACATCTTCCTTGAAGGGATACCTTTCCTTCACACCTGACAGCAGTCGCCTCCAGAGGCTGAGGACTTGTGCCCCTTGTCCAATCGCTTTGTCAATGCCCCCTTCCCTAGAAAGGGATCCAAGCTGCTTGGCTTCCCTACCCTCTAATTCCAGGCTACTGGCCCCGTTATCCCAGCATCGGAGCAGCCAGGTGATAATGTGCTCGCCTGGACAATGACTGAAATCTTTTCGCATATCTCGCAGCTCACCCAGGGATAGGGATCGGGTGGTTACCATCTCATTTATGGGTTTTGCCTCTTCCTCCTCCTGTTGTCATGATGGCCCTGGTTCATCTTCATCCCTTACTAAACGAGCTGATTTCCTTGTGTATTTTCTTTTTTGTGTAGGGGAGACTGATACTGGGACGGGTTGGTTCTCTCTCACAGGGGGCGGAGTAGCCACCCTGCCTGCCGTGGGGGTTGGGGTAGCCACAGGGCCTGTTGTTTTGTCATCAGATGCAGAGACCTTTTCTTCCCCTTGAGGGTTCTGAATAGTGTTAAACAGGGCTCGGTAGGCATGGGCCAGGCCCCAGCACATTGCAGTGATTTGTGTCTCCCTAGAATGGCCAGGGTGACAGCATACTTTTTCCAAATATTCTACTAATTTTTCAGGATTCTGCACTTGTTCAGGAGTGAAGTTCCAGAACACTGGGGGTGCCCATCGTCCTAGGCATTTGCCCATGGTATCCCACTCGCCCTGCCACTCATAACTATCCAGCCTTGGGGCAGATCTCTGGATGACATTCTTAAATTGCTTACTAACCTTGGATAAAACCGAAACAGTATTCCCAAGGAGTACCAATAGATGTATCTTACCTACCCAGGGATGTTCAAGGTACTGACAAGTTATCTTAACGAAGGAGACGACATCATAGAGGAAGGTAGTGAGGGTGCCATTCTCTATTTCCTCCATAAAAAACCTCTCAGAGGCAGAGGTATAATTGCTAATGGTTTCCATCAGGTAGTACCCAAAGTACAGTAACGGCTTCATTACAAATCCCAAATACCAAATAACCCCCAATGCCAGCATTTTAATAACAAATCTCCCAGGCAAAATATCATTTATCACTGCAGAGCACAGCAGACTACAAAACGCAACAACAATCCTTAACAGGTACAGTAAAAACAAGAGCATGGTGCAGATCAGATAAAGTAATATCGAGAACAGATGAATCAATATTGTGACCGGCAACTGTTAACAGATATAAATTCCTTAATACGTTCTAGTTAATCTGTTGTTATCTCAACCCTTCGTGCCCCACGTTGGGTGCCAAAAAGGACTGTCGTGGTTTAACCCCAGCCAGCAAATAAACCCCACGCAGCCGCTCGCTCACCCCCCCCCCCCCCCCGCTCCTCCGGTGGGATGGGGGAGAGAATCGGGAGGGCACAAGTAGGAAAGCTCCTGGGTTGAGATAAAAACAGTTTAATAATTGAAATAAAACTAAGTAGAACAGTAATAATAACAATGAGAACAACAAGAATAGCAGAATATACAAAGCAGGCGATGCACAATGCAACTGCTCACCGACCGCTGACCGCGTGTCACGAATGGGGGCGAGCCCCCCCCCACCCCTGGTTTTTATACTGAGCCTGATGTCACATGGTATAGAATACCCCATTGGCCAGCTGGATCAACCACCCCGGCTATGCTCCCCCGCACACACAGCTTCCCCTGCACTTGGCAGGGCATGGGAGGCCGAAAAGAAAAAAAAAAAAGTCCCCGGTGCAAGCACCACCAAGCAACAACCAAAGCATCAATGGGCCATCAACGCTCCTCTCATACCAAACCCAAAACACAGCACACCCCCCAAGCTACTGGGAAGAAAGTTAACTCTGTCCCAGCCGGAACCAGGACACGCTCGCTCACTCCCCCCACCTCCGGTGGGATGGGGGAGAGAATCGGGAGAGTAAAAGTGAGAAAACTCATGGGTTGAGATAAAGACAGTTTAATAATTGAAGTAAAATAAAGTAAAATAGTAGTAGTAATAATAATAAAAATAACAATAGAATATACAAAGCAAGGGATGCATGATGCAATTGCTCACCACCTGCCGACCGATGCCCAGCCAGTCCCTGAGCAGCGATCGCTGCTCCCCAGCCCCCTCCCCCAGTTTATATACCAAGCATGATGTCATATGGTATGGAATATCCCTTTGGTCAGTTGGGTTAGCTGTCCTGGCTATGCTCCCTCCCAGCTTCTTGTGCACCTGGCAGAGCATGGGAAGCTGAAAATTCCTTGACTTGGTATAAGTACTACTTAGCAACAACTAAAACATCAGTGTGTTATCCAACATTATTCTCATGCTAAATCCAAAACACAGCACTATACCAGCTACTAGGAAGAAAATTAACTCTATCCCAGCCAAAACCAGGACACCAAAAGGAGGGGGAGAGAAGGACCTGAGAAAACTCTGCAAGGCCACTCTTGGGACAACCCCTGATCCTTAAGCCACACTGCCTCCCTTCAGAAGACAATTTCAGTCTTAGAAGATGGTAAAATAACAGCCATTATACTTCTGGCTAATTAAGAAGTGAAGCATGTAAGTATGAAAATTCAGTTGCGATAGGTAGTAAGAATGGTCATTGGAAAGCCAAGTTTTTAAATTACTTCTCTTTGTTACTTTAAAGGCTGGTTCCTCCTTAAATCTTATTAACAACTGTCCCCCAAAGCACAGAACTTGTTTCAGATAAGAAATATTTAAAACAGCTGCTATGTAAATTACACTAGTTGTTTAGTATGTATGAAAAAAAATCTTCCTTGATTTTTTTTATTCCCCACCAATTTATAAGACAAAGACACATCCATAAGAGTTACTGAATTCTAGTTTACTGAATTTAGTGAAGGATGGTGTTTATAGAGGTATTAGGTTTATAATTTTGACTTATTTTATTGAGATTTTATGGTTCATGTGACTTTTCTGTTATTTCTTTTTTTGAAGATGTTTACAAGTCTGTAGAAATACTACATGCATACTTCATTGAATATGCAAAATTCTTGTAGCATGTAAAATCATGAAAAACCATTTTCCTCCAATGTACCTATATGTTACAAAAATTTATTTTAGCTGCATATTAACTATACTGATAGTAGGAAATGACACCTGATATTGACAGTTTATTACTAATTTGTATGATTTTTCTGAGACCCATAGCCTCAATCTCACAAAACTACCAATTTTTGTGATACAGTTCAGTAGTATGACTTCAACTGACTCAGCAAGCATGCCCTCTGACTTCGGCTACATGTAAAAGTATGATTGACTACCTTAGAAATTTATAGTTGGGAAATTCACACCAGCACTGATTTACAGTAATCGTTTTGGCTGATTTTCATCCTCAATTCCCAGGTTGGAATGAATGAATAATTAGCTTTAGAGGAAGTTATGGTGGATAGATGAGCGCACAGCAAATAGCTGCCACACACAACTAAATACCTAGAGTAATTCAAGATAAGAAAAACAGAAGTTAGAGATAAGTGGAAATTCAGCAATGTGAAAGGGAACTTCTTGTTTTCATACACACATACATCCATAAAGATAAAACATGGGGGAAGAAGGGAATAATGACATTTTTCTACAACGGTTCCAATCAAGCAAAGAATATGGAAATGAGAAAAGTATTATTTGAAAAGACAGTAACTGAGTAATAAAATAATACAGAAAAAAGGAAGTTTTTAATGAGCACTGTTGTGTATTTAGAAAGAATCAAGACAATGACCTTGAAAGGCAGAAAGATGATGAAGTCCCTTAATAACCAGAGGAAATGTTAGCCATTATTTAATCAACAAGCCTGGACAACTTTCTCCGCAAGAGTCATAAAAGAGGTGGCAAAGATCCCAGGAACTGTGATGTTCAGCTTTAGTAAATTTTGAAAGACTGCCAATTAAAATTTGCAAGCAGGATGGCTAGGTAACTTCAGGCCACTTCACAAAGCATCAGTCCTGGGTAAAATAATGGAAAAGCTGAAATACACATATTTTAGGCATTTGCTTGATAGAGAACTAAGAGATAGGAATGTAATTAATGCTAGACAATATTGTTTTATGTCTTTGAACATGTGTCATGGTTTAACCCTAGCCAGCAACTAAACACCACGCAGCCGCTCGCTCACCCCCCCACTCCGGTAGGATGAGGGAGAGAATTGGAAGGGCACAAGTAGGAAAACTCACAGGTTGAGATAAAAAGTTTAATAATTGAAATAAAATGAAGTAGAACAGTAATAGCAACAATGATAACAACAACAATAATAGAATATACAAAGCAGGCGATGCACAATGCAACTGCTCACCACCCGCCGACCGACGCCCCAGCCCATCCCCGAGCTGCAAATCCCCCTTCCCGGACCACGCCTCCTAGTTTATATACTGAGCATGACATCACATGGTATGGAATACCCCATTGGCCAGCTGGGTCAGCCGCCCCCGCTATGCTCCCCCCCACAGCTTCCCATGCACCTGGCAGAGCATGGGAAGCCAAAAAGTCCCCGGTGCAAGCGCCACTCGGCAACAACCAAAACATCAGTGGGCCATCAACGTTCCTCTCATACCAAACCCAAAACACAGCACCTCCCCCCCCAGCTACTGAGAAGAAAGTTAACTCTGCCCCAGCTGGAACCAGGACAACATATAATATTCTTGGATTGTTGTAAGGCATTTGATTTAGTACTGTATAATATTCTGTGATAGCAATCCCAACATTGAGAGAGGACACATTAAATGGGTTAAGAACCTAATTATTGACCCATTTCTAACAACCATCAACAGTCTGGCTTCATCTAATGGGACAGTTTTAAGGCAGGTTCTGCAACACCTGAGACCATGTTATGGTACTCAATTTTTTCATTGGTGATGTGGAATTAAGTCACTACTATGCAAAATTTCATAGTGTGAAAACTTCCAGATAACAGAAAATGGAAAAAATAAAAAAAAATTATAAACTATGAGGATGTGGAAGTCACTGACAGCAGCCTCACTTGTTTAGTATGTTGACACCATTCACGTAAACGACAATTCAAGGAATTTAACTGCAAAGATACCCGGCAACAAGGAACACAGCCCATGAGTACAAAATGGTGGACTACATTGAAGAAAGCAGAAACCCTGAAGAGTTTAAAGAATCACTGGAGAAAAGAAACACAATAGGACATCTCATAGCGATGCTGTGGTCCCCAAAAAATTTGCATCTTCTGTGATGCTAAATAAAAGGAGAGAGGCACTCTTAACACACCATTCTGGCAACTCCAGTGATGGAATAGTGCATACAGCTCTGGCATCTCTGTTTTCCTAAATTCTGTCACGTACAGCGCATAGGAAAAAAAAAAATATTATTCAGGGGATAGAGAAAATGTTTTACAGTAAAAGAAAAACTCAGGCTGTTTAACTTAGAGAATATGGCTATTGTGTAGAACCATGACAAAGAGGAAATACAGTGTACCAGACCCGGTTCACTAGCACCAAGGAAGCAACAAGAAGCAATGGAAGGCAGCTGAATTGAAACCAACTCAAACTACAAACAAGACACATGGATTAACAACAAGAATTATTAAATTAGAGTACACCAGCAGTGAAGTGGTAGATTCTCTGTTGCTTGGTATCTTCAAATCTAGAAAAGCAGTCTTTTTAGAAGATACGTTTTAGCCAAATGCAAGTCATATGTTAGGCAAGCACAAGTCAGTGAGTTCAATACTTCTACAGTTATGTGCAAATTAGCCATCTCAGAGACACAGGAGATCCAGTAATCCATTTGGCCCTATGAGTCTACGACAATTCAACCTACCTATTGCAGCTGCTCATTCTAGAAATTCTACCTTCTAAATAACTTGTATCATGAAGGCTGTTTATACATCTTCAATGAAAATGCTCTGCTTGAAAGCAACTTTAAGAATTTAAAAGCTGTGCATTTGTGATGAAATCAGGTTTGCAGTGAGTTACCTCTGTGAAATATGTTCACTTGATTCGTGTCAATATAGAACAATGCTAGGGCCGCATGGTGAAATGTGACCCTCTCTGTATATGTCTGATTGTTCTTGTATAGCTGCAGGCTAGTGGTTGCTAAGCAAGAGGGCATGTATAGTTCATGGGGTCTGTTCCAGACGAACTGTCTTGGGGGTTGTGTCTGTGGCACCTCTGCGTCCTGGTTGGTCGGGTGGAGGAGCCCTATCTTTGAAACTAAGTTTCAACTTCTGTTCTTGCCTCTTGCAAAAGCAACCAATCAGATTTTGTTGCTAAGCAAGAGGGCATGTATAGTTCTTGCCTCTTGCAAAAGCCATCAAACCGGTTTTGTTGCTAACTGCATAGTGATAAGCAAGAGGGCATGCGCCGAAGAAGATACGCCAGTCGTGGAATAGTTATGAATATGTATTAGCAGATGGGATATAAACCGAAGGCGGGAACTGTACGGGGTGTGCGTCTTGGTAGAGCGGAGGCTCCCGGTGCACCCAGCGCTGTTTGCTTGCCTCTATTCGTTTAATAAATTGTAAACTTAAATTGGAATCCTGTTTGGGACTAAATCATTTATAACACCTCAAATGTTCTTCTTATAATTGAAGCAGTAATCTCTACCTCTGCAAAGTTCTGGAGCTGTCAGCACTCATAATTCTTAAACTATTTCTTGGTTCCCTATAAAGCTCTGTACTATCGCCATAGTCAGAAAGAAATTACTATTAACCTAAATTTTATTTTCCTTCCACAAGAACGTGAAGAAATTCATTATTAGGTTGCTCTTTTTTTAAAATATAATTTCAAGTGTGTGCAAAGGCACGTGGATTTCACCAATATTAGTGAGGGTTTCATCCTTTTATTCATCTGTCATATTGACACTCATGATTTATCAGGAAGACCTACAGATGCCTGTGAACCACTGTAGAGCATACAGACTGGACCTATGGAATACAAGACATTCAAGGAAAGCTCATTTTTCCTGAGATCCAGTATAGGGCTTCTGATATACAGAAACACATTACTGACAAGGACAAGGAAGAGAATTATATTCTCAGCAGTCTAGGAGAAACCTTGATCATCCGAAATAAAGTATCCGTGTTCCTTTCTTGCTCTTGTTAGTAAGCAAAGATTCCTGAAGGTTCAGTCAACAGGAAAGTAAGATGGCAACGTTTCAGGCTTGAGGAAAAGGATAGGAAGAAGGCTCAAGGGCCACTTTGTTGATTCAGTTGCAGTACTTTTGAACTGTCCCATAGGAGATTTACAATCTTGGTCTCTCCTTCCACAGGTCAGTAACAGATAATACAGGAGCTCCAGCAGAAATGTGTTTAGCTTTGAAGTCAGAACAGTGCTTTTTAACTCTCAACTGCAACCCTCTGGATTGACTATGAAGCTGCACTAGGAACCTCCAAAGAGATGTCTGAGCATCAATCCTGAATACAAGCGTGCTGGATGTAGTGCATACTGTCTAGTAAGTGGCAAAAAGTAAAACAAAGAAGATGACAGCTAAATGCATCGCAGATTTTAGTTTTCAAGGTCTTATGTGTTACAAACAGGAACAGATAGCCTGAACATATCTCATAAGCCAAAAGAGAAGCCTGTCTGAAAATATCAAAAAACATTTTTAGGCTGACCTCCTGTCGTGGTTTAACCTGGCAGCAGCCAAATACCACGCAGCCGCTCGCTCACCCCCCCGCCGGGTGGGATGGGGGAGAGAATCAGAAGGGTAAAAGTGAGAAAACTCGTGGGTTGAGATTAAAGACAGTTTAATAGGGAAAGCAAAAGCTGCGCACGCAAGCAAAGCAAAAGAAGGAATTCATTCACCTCTTCCCATCGGCAGGCAGGTGTTCAACCATCGCCAGGAAGGCAGGGCTCCATCACGCGTAACGGTTACTTGGGAAGACAAACGCCATCACTCCGAACGCCCCCCTCCTTCTTCTTCACCCAGCCTTATATGCTGAGCATGACGTCATATGGTATGGAATAGCCTATTGGCCAGCTGGGCCAGCCGTCCTGGCCACGCTCCCTCCCAGCCCCCTGCACATCTGGCAGGGCATGGGAAGATGAAAAGTCCTTGACTAGCGTAAACAATACCTAGCAACAACCAAAACATCAGTGTGTCATTGCTGTATAATAAAGGATTTTTCGTCTTCGTCTTCGTGCCCACTCAGACGGAGTCCGTGTCCTTACTCGCCACAAATGGCACCCGAACAGGGACATGGACATTCTGTCTGAAGGGCCATAAAGTCGGCAATTGTCGATCCGGTGGCGAGCCCCGCTGAACTGCCAAAGCTGTTGAAAAGAAACAGGAAAAAAGCCGCTGGAAGAAGACGGGATAAAAGCTGTTGAAAAGAAACAGGAACGAAAGCTGTTGAAAAGAAACAGGAACGAAAGCTGTTGAAGAGAAACAGAAAAAAAAAAAAAAGCCGTTGAAAGGAAACGGGAGAAGAGCTGTTGAAAGGAAACAGGATAGTGACGTCGAATCGTCTCTGCAGAACAGAGGTGAGCAGCGGGGGGCGGTAGTCATGGGTTTAAACATGACAAAGGAGGAAAAAACTGTTTGCAGGACCATGGAATTGATCCTGAAAAAATATCAAGTAACCATGGATAATGGGGACTTGAGACGACTCCTGAAGTGGGTGACAACCACCGTTAAGGGAGTCGATTCTACTAACATTTATGATCCAAAAATTTGGGATGAAGCTGGCACCCAGCTTTGGGATGCTGCCACTCGTTCGGACTCGGTGGCTGCAGGACTGCTAGCGCCTTGGAGGACTCTGAATGAGACCCTAAAAAAGCACGTCAGTGCTAAAGACAAGCTGAGAGGTGAAAACTCAGGAGGGAGTACATCTGTGGCCAAAGAGCCTTCTGCGCCCCCGGCCACTGAGGCTGGAGCGGTGGCTGCCTGCGGGGAGCAGGGTAGCGGCAGTGATGATCCCAATCCGTTTGATCCGGGACCAGTCAACCCAGAGAAAGAGCCGGATTTATATCCCCCGCATGTGCATGATATGTGGAAGGGGATTCAAAGGGAGGCAGAGAAAGAAGGGGACTCTGACCTCGCGGCTAAGCTCCGTGAGGTCCGGGCGTTCCCGGTGATTTATGAAGCTCATCACAGGCCCCGGTGGGAGGCTCTGAGTTTCCAAGTAGTGAAGGAGTTGAGAAGGGGAGTGATTGAATTTGGCCTCAGTGCCCCTTACTCTGCGAATATGCTAGGGTCGGTCATGAGGAGTTATACGTTATGTCCGCTCGATTGCAAAACGCTGGCGCAATTGTTGCTCTCCTCTGCTCAGTTTATGGTCTGGAATGGGGAGTGGCGGCGACTCTGTGAGGCAAAAGCCCTGGAATATTTGGAGCGTCCCGCAGCAGATCCAGTGAGATTCTTGGGAGTTGACGCATTGGTAGGAGAGGGTCGATATGCCACTGCCCATGTCCAGGCACAACTCCCAATGGAAGCCCTAAACGATTCAAAGAATCTTGCCTACCTAGCATTTATGAAGGTCCCCGAGGTAGGGAAGCCCCAGCGCTCCTTTACTAATATTAGGCAGGGACCACAGGAACCGTATATGAAATTTATCGAGACATTAAAAGATGCTTTGGACAAACAAGTAGAGAATGAGGAAGCGCGGAAAATATTATTACAAAAATTGGCAATTGAGAACGCTAACGCGGATTGCCAGAAGGTGCTCCGTCCGTTAAAAAACCCTACGGTAGTTGAAATGATAGAGGAATGCAACCGTGTGGGGACCACGGAGCACCAGGCTGTGGCGATGGCTACTGCTTTTGCAAACTTTAAGTGCAGCCAACAGACGTGCTTCAGCTGTGGCTGTCCTGGTCACTTTAAGAGACAGTGCCCGCAGGCAGGCAGGCGGAGGCGGGAACTGGCTGACTCACAACTGGGAACGTGTCCAAAATGTAGGAAGGGCCGGCACGTTGCGAATCAATGCCGGTCGCGGTATGATAAAGACGGTCAGCCTATCCAGGGAAACGGATGCAGGAGCGCGGGGAGGGGCCGCGCGATGATACAAGCAACCCCCCATGCGATGATGGAAACTGCCCCCAGCCCCCCGCCGGCATCCGTGCCTCCGAATTATCCGCCCGGACACGGGGAAGTGCCGGCGTGGACTTGGCCCCCTCCCACCCAGTGAACCTGACTTCTACGGCTGTTCAAGCGGTGCCCACCGGAGTGTGGGGGCCGCTAGGTGGCGGTTACAGCGCACTCTTTCTGGGACGTTCATCCGCCACGTTACAGGGCTTGTTCGTTCTCCCTGGGGTTATCGATGCAGACTATACGGGAGAAGTTAAAATCATGTTGTGGACGCCTACTCCGCCCTGTTACGTGCCGGCAGGAGCACGAATAGCACAGCTCGTCTACTTTCGAGCTGCCCCTCCTGCGGCGGAGCCTCAGGAACGGGGGAGTGAAGGTTTTGGTTCCACCGGCACGCCACAACTGTGGTGGGCGCAGCCTGTCGCTGCGGGGCGACCGCAGCTGACTTGCTGCCTGTCAGGCGGTGGCCTTCAGCAGTCTGTGCGCATCAGCGGCCTTATTGATACCGGAGCTGACGTGACAGTCATTGCGCAGTCACACTGGCCAGCTCAATGGCCGACGAAACAGGTCCCAATTGCCCTTACAGGTATCGGAGGGCAAACAGCACCACTGCAGAGTGTTCAATTAATTCAAATCGAGGGACCGGAGGGTCGGCGGGCCAATGTCCGACCGTTCATTCTTCCGGCCCCTCTCACGCTGTGGGGACGAGACTGTTTGTCACAATGGGGAATCATGCTGGGGACAAATTTATCCTAGGGGCTACTGATCGGCAGCACACCCTGAAGTTGCAATGGTCCTGTGAAAAGCCTATATGGGTGGATCAGTGGCCCCTCCCCACGGACAAGCTGCATCACTTGCAGGACCTAGTTGCTGAGCAGCTGCGCACTGGGCACATTGTGCCATCCACGAGCCCATGGAACTCACCAGTTTTTGTCATCCAGAAGAAATCAGGAAAGTGGAGGCTCCTTCACGATCTAAGACGTATAAATGAGGCTATAGAGGACATGGGAGCTCTACAGCCAGGCCTCCCTTCACCAACCATGATACCTATGAACTGGCACATCACTATAATAGACCTTAAGGACTGTTTTTTTACCATTCCGCTACACCCAGATGACGCGCCGCGGTTTGCTTTTACTGTACCCGCGACCAATGTAGCCCAGCCGAGTCAACGGTACCATTGGACGGTGCTCCCGCAAGGCATGAAGAATAGTCCCACCATATGTCAATGGTTCGTGGCTCGGGCCCTTAGTCCAGCCCGTGCCCAATTGCCTGAAGTCGTAATTTATCATTATATGGATGATATCCTTGTAGCAACCCCCTCTGAGGCCATGATACCAGGGGCCATGGAGGTTGTCGTAACGAGCCTCCAGCGTAACGGCTTGATAGTTGCCCCAGAAAAGGTGCAGCAGACTGCTCCCTGGCAATATCTAGGGTGGCGCATTACTGAGCAAACTGTGATACCGCAAGGGCTCAAGGTCAGTAGTCAGGTCCACACCCTGACTGATTTGCAGAAATTATTGGGCATCATCAATTGGGTAAGGCCTCTGTTGGGAATCAACAATGAGCTGTTGAGACCTCTGTTTAATTTGCTAAAAGGTGATCCTGCGTTGGGGTCTCGACGAACGTTAACCCCCGAGGCTCAGCAAGCGTTGCAGCGGATTGCTACAATGATATCGGCTCGGCAAGCACAGCGCTGTGATCCAGAGCTTCCTTTTCAGTTAGCAATAGTGAACACTGACTTCCAACCATATGGTTTGTTGTTTCAATGGAAGCCAACACCCAGCGGCGAACAGTTGTTGGTCATAGAATGGGTGTTTCTTCCCCATCAATTTGGGAAAACCATCACCACTAGAGCAGAAATGTTTGCATCCCTGGTCATGAGAGGGAGGCAACAGTTGATAGCACTGTGCGGAAAAGAGCCACACACCATTTACATCCCTGTTGTGATGCCTATGTTAACTTGGTTGATGCAAATGTCTGTACCTTTTCAAATGGCTATGGAAGGTTTTACAGGAGCGATTTCTATTCACCCTCCCAGTCATAAATGGCTGCAGTCCCCGCTACCATTGCAGCAATTGCCGAAATGTAGCGTGACCCCTTTGGACGCTCTAACGGTATTCACGGATGGGTCCGGGCGTACGGGTAAGTCTGTCCTTGTCTGGAAGGACGATCACGATCAATGGCAATCTGATATTCGGAAACAAGACGGTTCACCACAAATCGTGGAGTTGGCAGCAGTGGTACGAGTGTTTGAGAAATGGCAATGCCCCGTCAACATCGTGACTGATTCTGCATATGTTGCAGGGGTAGTGTCCCGCATAGAGTTTGCTTATTTGAAAGATGTAAATAATGCCCAGCTATTTGCCCTGTTTAAAACCCTCAGAGAATACATTCATCAACGGATCCACTCTTTTTTTATATTACATATCAGATCTCATACTGCATTGCCGGGGCCCCTAGTTGAGGGAAACCGGTTGGCTGATTCGCTTGCAGGGGCTGTTGTTGTTCCGGGGAAATTTGAGCAAGCGAGGCGTTCACATAACTTTTATCATCAGAACGCTAAGGCCTTGGCTAGAATGTTTCATTTACCACTTATGCAAGCACGCCAAATTGTCACTGCATGCCCTGAGTGCCAGTGTGCGGGCCCTCCACACCCGGGAGGAGTCAACCCTCGTGGCTTGCAGGCACTTGAACTTTGGCAGACTGATGTTACACATCTTCCCGACTTTGGTCGACTCAAATGTGTCCACGTCTCAGTGGATACGTTTTCGGGAGCAATTGCAGCCACAGCCCACACAGGGGAAAAATCCCGGGATGTCCGAAAACATTTTCTTCTTGCTTTTTCCATTCTCGGAGTACCGAGCAAAATAAAAACAGATAACGGCCCCGGGTACATTGCCCAAGCCACACAGACATTCCTGCAAACGTGGGGAATCACTCATATCACGGGAATTCCACACAGTCCCACAGGGCAAGCCATTGTTGAGCGTGCGCACCGTTCGCTCAAAGACATGTTAACAAAACAAAAAGGGGGAGTAGGGGATTTGACCCCACAGGAAAGATTGGCAAAAGCCGTTTATGTTCTTAATTTTCTCAATCGGTGGGCTGAGGAAGGTGGACCCCCGATTTGCAGACATTTCGATTCTGTTGAAGGTCATGAGGCAATCGTAAGGGACAAGGCGTGGGTAAAGGTGAGAAACCTGGAATCTCATGAGTGGGAAGGCCCGTTTTCATTGATAACCTGGGGTCGAGGGTATGCTTGTGTCTCCACAGATCGAGGACCAAGATGGGTACCAGCGCGGTCCGTCAAGCCATCTTTTTCGCCGTTGTCACAAGCGTAAGCACGTTATGGGCCCCATCACAGCCCAAAGAGAACATCTGGATCACCCTTGCGAATCAGACAGGCCAGAAGACCATTTGCCTTTTGCTCTTGTAACCTGGAGATCCTTTTTTCCACCTGCTTAGTGGGACTCCCATGGAACAATTGGACCCTAGGTCTCACGGAGCCGCATGCAACACTTTGTAGTGGCGGCCGCAATGTGACTGATAATTGGGACGGATGTTTGGTGTACCATCCGCCCTGAGCGTAGAGCCACAAGAGATAGAATTATTGGGGCTTGGCAAAATGGGTAATGAGTTTGACTGAACTGGGAATTATACGTTTGATTGTATTCGTATGTAATCTTGTGTGTGTACTATGTTTATTGCAATGTGTGAGATGAATAATAGAAAAGTCAGTTAGCTTAGTGTTTGTTGTAAAAGAAAAAGGGGGAGATGTGGAGGAATCAATGCCTGAGAGTACAAGCAGTATCATAGCGTTGGTAAACAAGAAGCCATGGGAAGATGGAAAGTGAAAGAAGCCGTGGGAAAAAGGGAGATAAGAGGTGGCAGTTAACGGTTCTGAGGGCGTGACAAAGATAAGGAAATTAGAGAAGAGTGTCGAGATGACCTTTGCTTAGGGGATGTACTAGGGAATTCTTTGAAGTGTATACGTGGCATAATGTGAGGTATAAAAAGGCCCTTGTGCTGTATAATAAAGGATTTTTCGTCTTCGTCTTCGTGCCCACTCAGACGGAGTCCGTGTCCTTACTCGCCACAAGTCATCAACATTACTCTCACACTACATCCAAAACACAGCACCATACCAGTTAATAGGAAGAAAATCAACTCCATCCCAGCCAAAACCAGGACACCTCCACACACCAGAGAACAGCAATAATCACCCATGTCAAATCCAACTCCTACTGGTCACAAACACAAGACTCTTTTCACAGCATTAGCCAACTTAATCTGGCATTTATGCTGGTGTGAGCCCTAGCAGAAAGCCTCCCCACAAAATGGAAAGTCTGCTCAATGCTGGGAGACCACAGCAGCAAAGAATGGTTGTTTCATCCAGCAAGAAAGGGCATGTGGATGGACTCAACTGAGCCAAAAAAACAGAACTGGTCTGGAGGAAGAAGTAGCAGGACAGCTAGGGACAAGGAAACTACACTGAATCAACCAGCCTCATCAAACTTCTCTGGGTTCCACCTAAGACTCCCTGACTGGAAGGAGAGAAAATGTAGAACTTAAAAAAAAAAAAAAAAAAAAAGAGGAATTTTACAAATATGAGGAGTTGTTCCAGCTGCAGTAATCAGTCACCACACACCAAGTGAGCAGCAGGGGTGGAGACAAAGTTGGGTTTTACGCTGATATCAAGAAGAGATGAACTCCACTGGTGGCTAAGAACTGATGGCTGTAATTGGAACAAATCCCTAACTCTTCTGAAAGAGTCTTAGATTTAAGGATCATAACCGTAGCATAATTACACTGCTTTAAAAAGGCTTTCTTGGCAGCCTCCCGCTTGTCAGAATTACATTCATTAAACACAATGGAATAGCCTAAGCTATACAATTTTACAGATCTTTTTATTTGGGAAATGATATATAATTCTCATGCATCAGATATGAGTATTTTATGTTGCTGAACAGATTGAGATGACAATGTCCTTCTGAATTATTTTAGGAGAAATATGTAGTAAAACCCAGCAGCTGAGTTGTTTAATAAAGGCTCCTTTATTAATTTAAAAAAAAAAAAAAAAAGACTTTCTGGTAAAATACATAATTCAGTGTTTGTATTTACTGCCCTCTAGCGATAATAGAAGCATTAGCTATGAATATAAAGGAACACATCAAACTTTTTTAGACAAGAAATCTCACAATGCAGTCCACTAATTTTCAACCATACCGAAGCAGGGTCTTTACAGGTATTCTCTACAACTGCAGTATTTTCAACAGACACTCCAGAGCAATTGCACAAGCAACAAAAATTACACCCTATTTCAACCCATGTTTTGGGGACCAATGGCAATCTTTAAGACACAATATTCACCTACAATTTTCTTGCAGGAATTCTTCTACATAATCATAGGGTACAGTAAGCATATAATGGTTTCTAAAAAAAACCTGCAGTAAATGGAGTTTGATTTCAACAAATATTTTGCAGTTTACAATATTCTGCTATATATTTACTTTCCCCCTAATTCAATGCTGTCAAAATGATGTAAATTACACAAAAGCTACTGTTAAAAGCTAATTTAGATCAGAGAAAAGTGGATTAGGATGTGATTACAGCTGCAGTTATGACAGCAGATTTGAGGGGGTGGTAGCCCTAGCAGAAGGCAGTGATGAATAGCTCAGGTGGTTATCTCTCTATCCCGCTCAGCAACCAACAGAATCAAATGCAGTGGTTTTGTCTATGAAATTACTATTGTGAACAGCATCTGATGTGAACAGAAGGCTTTTCAAGTTTTGCCCTAAAAAAAACGTTAAAAAAATACTTTACCTTTACTCAGATATATATATCACATCATAAAAATACAATACGAATCACATTTTTATGCATGTATTTTTATGTATCCACAACGTTGATATAAACATACAATATATTTGCATCACAACAGGAGAAGTTGTGAAACAACAGGGCAGTTATTTATACCTCCAGTCTGGAAATGCTTCAAACAAACATCCTAGGTGAAGGCAAGATTTTTTAAAATCATGCTTATATTACTGCAATGTTAGTTGAAATACCTACTCCACTCAGAGTTAATCCATCATATCAGCATATTTCTCAACAGACACCAAACTGTTTTGCTCAAAGGTTATCTCTATATCTATAAAAGATGCTGGCACACAAGTCAAATGTGTGCTCAGCTTGCACTGGACATGAGTTCAGGGAACCTGAAGCAAACTGTGAAATTTCATATTTCATATTTTTCATATCTACTTGATATGCAAAAATCCATCGTATTTATGCAAGCTATTTTAATAGCTACATAATAGCGTTATACATCAGTATAATGGCTCATAAGGATATTCGTATTATGGGATAAGAACACAGTAAAGTTTAAGCCTTTCCCAAGACAACTTGTGCTAAATCCATAAAGGTAGTCACACTAGAGAAACGGTAAAGGTGGTTTCTTCTAATACTAAAATGTTCCTCTGCAAACAAGTGCTTTGTCATTTAAGCATCATAAAAAGAGAAAAAGGATTTTTTTTTCTAAAATATATTTTTAGGACATTCTAACAGTTCCCTTCTTACTGAATGGAAAAGATTTGGCTTTAAACACATCTGACAAAGTTTTTCTCCTTTTCCTAGCTCATATCTAGTTAACATTTGCCTAGTTAACACTGGCAGCCACGTCTGACAGACATAGTAGGTAAAAAATATGAGTAAAAAATTCCAGCTTGCCACCAGTAAAAAGCAGGAATACTGCACTTATTGCTTGATCACCCCACAGATCTCATGGAAATATCAAGTTGTTACTTGTTATAATTTACCTGTCCAATTGAGTGACAGAGACTAATCAATTTTAGAAATTTTTTGATTTATTAAAGCAAGCGACAAGTAAGCAAAACAGCGCTGGGTGTGCCGGGAGTCTCTGCTCCACCAGGACACACACCATAACGCGGCACTCATCATAAATATATACAGTAAAACATTACATATTCATATAATTTTGTAATATGCCTATACATATGGATGACCTGTCTCCGCTTCGTATTAAAATGAGTTCCAAAAGTCATTTACATAGTCCAAGCATGCGCAGTAAAATTAGGGTTAGGGTCTTTTCCTCTCCGGTGGTCGTTCATAGTCTTCTTCACTGTGTCTGTTAGTTAAACTCTGGGCTTCCTTTGTCTATATATGGTCATTTAATTAACTCATCAGTTCCTCAACTCTTGGAATGTAACGGGGCATCAGGTTATCTTGTCCTTTAACACTTGTTGTTCGTTATTAGTGATTGTTCGTTATTAGTGATTAGTGTTGTTCGTTATTAGTGATTTACATAGGACACTATCTCATCACAGCTGTTACATAGGAGGCCTAACGAGCCAGCTCAAGGCCTGTCCGCTCTTATCAAGTGGGAGGATGTACCATGGTGAAATCTCAGTCAGGATTTGTTAGTTAATTTATGGCTTAGGCTAGACAATGGCTCTGTTATTAACCCTTAAGTGTTAGGTTCCCTCTATCATTACCATCCAAACTTTAATGCTCTAAGAAAACTTTAGCGAACTTTAGCAAACATGGTTATGCAAAATTCAAGATAGGTTGCAGCCAGCTCAAAGGATATTATGTCACTCTGCAGTTTAATTAACTTTTTGCTAACACATATCACAGGACTTAATTGCATCTGACACAAAGTTTGATGAACAAAACAGTTCACAGTTTATCACATTACTCACAAACAATTTAAGGATATCTATAAAGAAAAAATTTTGCAGTTTTCCCCTCCTTTTGTCCTTTATGAGGGTGGGTTTTTTTCTCCAACATGAGTGCCAATTTGGGCTAAGAAATAGGTCTGTAATAAGAGGAATATAAAATGCAGAACCATATAGCTTATTTAATAATATAACTTATTTATATTTTTATATATATGTGTATATATATGCACCCTGAAAGTAAATAACCTACCCCATAAATATCTACTGTAGCATAGCCACAAAAGAGGTTTGTACCCACATTATGCACTTTTGCAGACTGCTATGTCTAACAAATGTGCAAAGAAGAGCGATTCCTAAACTCTCAGAGCTGTGATGGCATGCTCACCCTAAGGCTGATACAGCTATACCAGCAAAAAGTGAGCTTTATGGGTATTGCCTATTTCACGCAGAAAACTGGCTTGCTATGTAGGGACAAAAAACAGCTTCACTGGTATGGCTGGATTCATCTTACTTCTCCTGTAACGTGACATTCTTATTTTAATGAAGTGTTCCTACTGTAGACCTAGCCAAGCACATGCTTTAACAGTTCATCAGAAATCTTGTTGAATGGTAGCCATTTCATACTAAAAGAAATGAGTCTTTTAATCATCTTTTTTAAAGCTACAGTCATGCTTAACTGTTCTTGTGAAAAACCAAAAAATTAAATATGAATTTTTTTCTAATTCTAATATATATGAAAACCAAATATGAACCAAACTTATTTCCTATCCTTTAAATACTATCGCTCAGTTTAAAAAAAAAAGACAGAAGATAAAAGCCATGCTATGAAAAAAAGCAATGATACTACAGACAAAAGCAGAGAATTGTGGACTGTGAAGTAACACTACTAACACTGCAACAAGCTCAGTATGGCTCTGATATAAACACACCTTAGCAAGTGCCTGTAAATCATCCACAGTAGATACCAACACACCAACAGACTGCAAGTTGTTTCATGCGATTTTGCTAGTTCAGGCTCCAGCTCTTATTAAACCATGGCTTTTGTACTTCTAGTCTGATAGTGACATTGTTCTTTCAAGGAAAAAAATTCAGCAAGGGTTATTCACCAACAAATATTCATTCCATTCTGTCCTTCATACCCTTCATTTGATTATGTATTTAGACTACTGTCCTGGTTCCGGCTGGGACAGAGTTAACTTTCTTCCCAGTAGCTTGGGGGGTGTCCTGTGTTTTGGGTTTGCTATGAGAGGAGCATTGATGGCCCATTGATGCTTTGGTTGTTGCTGGGTGGTGCTTGCACCGGGAGGGGGGAGCACAGCCGGGATGGTGGACCCAGCTGGCCAATGGGGTATTCTATACCATGTGACATCATGCTCAGTATAAAAACCAGGTGTGTGGGGGGGCTCGCACCCCGTTCGTGACACGCGGTCGGTGGTCTCTGAGCAGTTGCATTGTGCATCGTCTGCTTTGTGTATTCTGCTATTGTTGTTGTTCTCATTGTTATTATTACTCTTCTACTTCGTTTTATTTCAATTATTAAACTGTTTTTATCTCAACCCGGGAGTTTTCCTACTTGTGCCCTCCCGATTCTCTCCCCCATCCCACCGGAGGAGTGTGGGGGGGTGAGCGAGTGGCTGCGTGGAGTTTATTTTCTGGCTGGGGTTAAACCACGACAGTCCTTTTTGGCGCCCAACGTGGGGCAGTGAAGGGTTGAGATAACAACAGATTATTTAGAGCATATTAAGGAATTTATATCTGTTAACATATTAATATGTTCTGCGCCATGCTCTTGTTTTTGCTGTACCTGTTAAAGACCGGAGTTGGGTTTTGTAGTCTGCTGTGCTCTGCAGTGATTAGTGATGTTTTGCCTGGGAGATTTGTTACTAAAATGCTGGCATTGGGGGTTATTTGGTATTTGGGATTTGTAATGAAGCCATTACTGTATTTCGGGTACCACCTCATGGAGACCATTAGCGATTATACCTTTTCCTCTGAGAGATTTTTTATGGAGGAAATAGAGAATGGCACCCTCACTACCTTCCTCTGTTATCCGAAAAGCGGATTCGTGCCCAGCGTGCAAGTAACCAATTCCACACGCTCAGGAGAGATATTGTTTTATTCAGGCCTGGGTGCTCGGTGGACTTGCCACAAATCAAGCACACCTGGTCTAATCACCTTTCTGTTTATATCCATGCTTCTCATACATATTTTAAGATTCTCTTTTACATATTCATTGAATTTCTGAGAACTAATTATAATATTACATCATCCTAGACACATGCGCACTAAAGTCTTTAGGGTCTTCTTGAGGGTCTCGAGTGGTCTCTGGTGGTCGGTAGGGTTCCTTTCTTTCCTTCTAAGGTCGAGGTTTGTCTCCGAGCCATGACTGGACCACGTTCATTTATGGTTCTTAATTTCAAGGTTAATCATTACTAGGGTCTAACAATGCTACACACCGGCAAACACAATACCTGCTAGTTACCTAACTCCTAAGCAACAAGTCTTCATTGTTTAAGAATTAAAGAAGCGAGCAGTATGGAATAAGAGGTACTGTAACAGACTGTATCTACTGCATCACCTCTATGATGTCGTCTCCTTTGTTAAAATAACTTGTCAGTACCTTGAACATCCCTGGGTAGTTCAGATACATCTATTGGTACTCCTTGGGAATATTGTTTCAGTTTTGTCCAAGGTTAATAAGCAATTTAAGAATGTCATCCAGAGATCTGCCCCAAGGCTGGATAGTTATGAGTAGCAGGGTGAGTGGGATAGTATGGGCAAATGCCTAGGATGGTGGGCACCCCCAGTGTTCTGGAACTTCACCCCTGAACAAGTGCAGAACCCTGAAAACCTAGGAGAATATTTGGAAAAAGTATGCTGTCACCCTGGCCATTCTAGGGAGACACAAATCACTACAATGTGCTGGGGCCTGGCCCATGCCTACCGAGCCCTGTTTAACACCACTCAGAACCCCCAACGGGAAGAAAAGGTCTCTGCATCTGATGACAAAACAACAGGCCCTGTGGCTACCCCATCCCCCACTGCAAGAACAGCGGCTACGCAACCCTCCACGGCAGGCATGGCACCTCCTCCACCCCCTGCGACAGAGAACCAACCCATGCCAGTATCAGTCGCCCCTATAAAAAAAGAAAATGCACAAGAAAATCACCTCGTTTAGTAAGGGATGAAGATGAACCAGGGCCATCATGACAACAGGAGGAGGAAGAGGCAAAACCCATAAATGAGATGGTAACCACCCGATCCCTATCCCTGGGTGAGCTGCGAGATATGCGAAAAGACTTCAGCAGTCGTCCAGGCGAGCACATTGTCACCTGGCTGCTCCGATGCTGGGATAACGGGGCCAGTAGCCTGGAATTAGAGGGTAGGGAAGCCAAGCAGCTGGGATGCCTTTCTAGGGAAGGGGGCATTGACAAAGCGATTGGACAAGGGGCACAAGTCCTCAGCCTCTGGAGGCGACTCCTGTCAGGCGTGAAGGAAAGGTATCCCTTCAAGGAAGATGTTATATGCCACCCAGGCAAGTGGACCACCATGGAGAGAGGTATCCAGTACCTGAGGGAATTAGCCATGCTGGAAGTGATTTAGGATGACCTGAACAACGAGCAGTTACCCAAAGATCCAGATGAAGTCAAGTGCACATTACCTATGTGGTGGAAGTTTGTATGGAGTGCACCAGCGTCGTACGCAAACTCATTGGCAATAATGACCTGGAAAGACGGAGAGGAACAAACGCTGGATGAATTGGCTGGCCAACTCCGGCAGTATGAAGAAAGTCTCTCTTCCTCCCTACGGGCCTGTGTCTCTGCTGTGGAGAAACTGTCTCAGGACGTCCAGCAACTCAAAGAGGATATGTCCTGCTCCCCACCTGCACGGATGAGTGTCTTAGCTATTAGGAGTAACCGTCCCTCTGCTCAAGAGAGGAGATATCATGGTTACACACCCCGGGGCACCCTGTGGTTCTACCTGCAGTGATGTCGTGGTTTAACCCCAGCCAGCGAATAAACTCCACGTAGCCGCTTGCTCACCCCCCCGACTCCGGTGGGATGGGGGAGAGAATCGGGAGGGCACAAGAAGGAAAGCCCCCGGGTTGAGATAAAAACAGTTTAATAATTGAAATAAAACGAAGTAGAAGAGTAATAATAACAATGAGAACAACAACAATAGCAGAATACACAAAGCAGGCGATGCACAATGCAACTGCTCAGAGACCGCCGACCACGTGTCACAAATGGGGGCGAGCCCCCACACACACCTGGTTTTTATACTGAGCATGATGTCACATGGTATAGAATACCCCATTGGCCATCTGGGTCCACCACCCCGGCTGTGCTCCCCACTCCCGGTGCAAGCACCACCCAGCAACAGCCAAAGGATCAACGGGCCATCAATGCTCCTTTCACATTAAACCCAAAACACAGCACACCCCCCAAGCTACTGGGAAGAAAGTTAACTCTATCCCAGCCGGAACCAGGACAGTATCCACCCCTTATTCTATACCATGTACATCATGCCCAGGTCTCACATTTTCCAATACATTCCAATTAGTCACCACTACTTTTCCTGCCTTTTGGTATATAAGCACACAGAGATATCATTCCCTTAGTCCATGGGCCATCCCTCTAAAGTGTCCGTTGAGTTCATTTAGTCCATGACTTAGGGCTCCATCTGTTGTAACAGTCTTTCAGGGCAGGAGAGATGGTGTGTGCTGTTGGACTGTTGCATGCGGAGATCAGTTCTGGGCGCTCATCCAGTTCTATCATCATTGCACCTTGCTCAGTTTCATCGGAGTTCATCCTACATTAATCTGGGTGATTCTTATTATAATACTGTTAATATGGCATATGGTAACCATAGAAGTGATGACATGCAGTATTATATAGTAACTAACACCATACAATCCAGTTCATCAGCTATTTTCACCCAAAATCAAATCCCCTTGAGGTACACACCGGACTTCCCCATCCTTTTGCATCACCCACCAAGTGCACCCAGGTCCTTGAGCAAAAGCAATCCCACGAAATGGTTTTCCCTTGCCAGAGGCAGGAGTAACCCAGACTGTCTTCCCCAGCATATTTCTCATATACACAACAGGGACTTTATCCCCCTCTACAGTACTTAAGGGTTTGGATTGGGCAGGGCCAGCTCGAGTGACAGATCCCCTGGTATGGACTAACCAGGTGGCTTTTGCTAAATGTGTGTCCCAATGCGTGAATGTCCCACCACCCATTGCCCTCAGCGTTGTCTTTAGCAGTCCGTCGTATCATTCAATTTTCCCAGAGGCTGGTGCATGACAGGGGATGTCATATACCCACTCAATGCCATGCTCTTTGGCCCAGGTGTCTATGAGGGTGTTTCGGAAATGAGTCCCGTTGTCTGACTCAATTCTTTCTGGGGTGAAATGTCGCCAAAGGACTTGCTTTTCAAGGCCCAGGATGGTGTTCTGGGCAGTGGCATGGGGCACAGGATATGTTTCCAGCCAGCCGGTGGTTACTTCCACCATGGTGAGCACATGGCGCTTGCCTTATCGGGTCTGTGGGCGTGTGATATAATCAATCTGCCAAGCTTCCCCACATTAATATTTCAACCATCGTCCCCCATACCAAAGAGGCTTTACTCGCTTGGCTTGCTTGATGGCAGCGCATGTTTCACATTCATGGATAACCTGTGCAATAGCGTCCATGGTCAAGTCCACCCCTCGATCACGAGCCCATCTATATGTTGCATCTCTTCCTTGATGGCCTGAGGTGTCATGGGCCCACCGAGCTATAAATAATTCACCCTTATGTTGCCAGTGCAGATCCACCTGGGCCACTTCAATCTTAGCAGCCTGGTCCACCTGCTGGTTGTTTTCTTGTTCTTCAGTGTCCCAACTCTTGGATACGTGAGCATCTACGTGACGTACTTTTACAGCCAGGTTCCCTACCCGGGCAGCAATATCTTGCCACAATGCGGCAGCCCAGATGGGTTTCCCTCTGCGCTGCCAGTTGTTCTGCTTCCACTGCTGCAACCACCCCCACAGGGCATTTGCCACCATCCATGAGTCAGTATAGTGATAAAGTACTGGCCATTTTTCTTGTTCAGCAATGTCCAAAGCCAGCTGGATGGCTTGCACCTCAGCAAACTGACTCGATTCACCTTCTCCTTCAGCAGTTTCTGCAACTTGTCGTACAGGACTCCATACAGCACCTTTCCACCTCCACTGCTTTCCCACAAGGCGACAGGACCCATCAGTGAACAGGGCATATTGCTTCTCATTTTCTAGTAGTTTGTTATACAGTGGGGCCTCTTCAGCATGCGTCACCTCCTCCTCTGGGGATATGCCAAAATCTTTGCCTTCTGGCCAGTTCGTGATCACCTCCAAGATTCCTGGGCGACTGGGGTTTTCTATTCGGGCCCGCTGTGTGATCAGTGCGACCCACTTACTCCACGTAGCATCGGTTGCATGATGTGTAGAGGGGACCCTCCCTTTGAACATCCAGCCCAGCACCGGCAGTCGGGGTGCCAGGAGGAGCTGTGCTTCAGTGCCAACCACTTCCGAAGCAGCTCGAACCCCTTCATATGCTGCCAATATCTCCTTCTCAGTTGGAGTGTAGCGGGCCTCGGATCCTCTGTATCCCTGACTCCAGAACCCTAAGGGTCGACCTCGAGTCTCCCCTGGTGCTTTCTGCCAGGGGCTCCTGGTAGGGCCATTCTCCCCGGCTGTGGTGTAGAGCACATTCTTCACATCTTGTCCTGCCCGGACTGGCCCAAGGGCTACTGCATGAACTATCTCCCGTTTAATTTGTTCAAAGGCTTGTTGTTGCTCAGGGCCCCATTTGAAGTCGTTCTTCTTCCAGGTGACTTGATAGAGAGGGCTTACGATCTGACTGTAATTTGGAATACGCATTCTCCAAAAGCCCACCACGCCTAAGAAAGCTTGTGTTTCCTTCTTGTTAGTTGGTGGAGACATGGCTGTTATTTTGTTGATCACATCCATTGGGATCTGACGACGTCCATCTTGCCATTTTATTCCTAAAAACTGGATCTCCTGTGCAGGTCCCTTGACCTTACTTTGTTTTATGGCAAAGCCGGCCTTCAGAAGGATTTGGACTATTCTCTCCCCTTTCTCAAAAACTTCTGCTGCTGTGTTGCCCCATACAATGATGTCATCAATGTATTGCAGGTGTTCTGGAGCCTCACCCTGTTCCAGTGCGGTGTGGATCAGTCCATGGCAAATGGTAGGGCTGTGTTTCCACCCCTGGGGCAGGCGGTTCCAGGTGTACTGGACGCCCCTCCAAGTGAAAGCAAACTGTGGCCTGCACTCTGCTGCCAAAGGGATGGAGAAGAAGGCATTAGCGATATCATTTGTGGCGTACCACTTGGCTGCCTTTGACTCCAGTTCGTATTGAAGTTCTAGCATGTCCGGCACGGCAGCACTCAGTGGCGGCGTGATTTCGTTCAGGCCACGGTAGTCTACTGTTAGTCTCCACTCTCCATTGGACTTTTGCACTGGCCATATGGGACTGTTGAAGGGTGAGCGAGTCTTGCTGATCACTCCTTGGCTCTCCAGTCGACGAATCAGCTCATGGATAGGGATCAGGGAATCTCGGTTGGTGCGGTATTGTCGCCGATGCACTGTTGTGGTAGCGATTGGTACTTGTTGTTCTTCAACCCTCAACAACCCCACAACATAAGAGTCCTCTGAGAGACCGGGCAAGGTGGACAGCTGTTTAATTTTCCTCCGTCTCCAGGGCAGCTATACCAAAAGCCCACCGATACCCTTTTGGGTCCTTAAAATACCCTCTCCTGAGGTAGTCTATGCCAAGGATGCACGGAGCCTCTGGGCCAGTCACAATGGGGTGCTTCTGCCACTCGTTCCCGGTTAGGCTCACTTCGGCCTCCAATACAGTTAACTCTTGGGATCCCCCTGTCACTCCAGAAATACAGATGGGTTCTGCCCCTTTATAGCTTGATGGCATTAGGGTGCACTGTGCACCAGTGTCTACAAGAGCCTTATACTCCTGTGGGTCTGATGTGCCAGGCCATCGAATCCACACAGTCCAGTAAACCCGGTTGTCCCTTTCCTCCACCTGGCCGGAGGCAGGGCCCCTCTAGTTCTGGTCATAGTATCCGCTTCTCACTTCTTGCAAACGTGAGTCAAGAATTCCTTCATTACAGTCCAAAGTAAGATCAGCCTTTCTACTCTGTCTGGGGAACTGTTCACTGGAAACTGGACCGTCGTGAGACAGGGTTTTCCTGAAAACTGGAGCAGCATTTTTCCTGGGAGAACCCCCTTGTGTGATTGTTTTTCCTTGCAACTCACGTACCTGTGCCTCTAGGATGAAGGTAGGTTTTCCATCCCACTGCCTCATGTCCTCTCCGTGGTCTCGCAGGTAAAACCACAGGGTGCCCCGTGGTGTGTACTTTCGATATCCTCTCTCTTGAGGAGAAAAACGCTGACTCCTAATGGCTGAGATACTGGTCCATACAGGTGGAGAATAGGACATATCATCTTTGAGTTGCTGGACCTCTCGGGATAGTTTCTCCACAGCCGAGACAAGGGAGGAGGAGATAGTTTCTTCGAAATCCCGAAGTCTGTTAACCACCTCATCCACCGTTGGTGCTTCTTCCTCTTTCCAGCACAGTACTGCCAACGAACTGGCATACGATGCTGGTGCGCTCCGTACCAACTTCCGCCACATGGGTCGCGTGCACTGGACTTCATCTGGATCTTTGGGTGTTCGGGTGTCGTCCAGGTCACTATAAACCACCTCCAGCACGCCTAGTTCTCTCAGGTACTGGATACCTCTCTCCATAGTGGTCCATTTGCCTAGGCGATATATAACATCTTCCTTGAAGGGATACCTTTCCTTTACGCCTGACAGCAGTCGCCTCCAGAGGCTGAGGACCTGTGTCCCTTTTCCGATTGCTTTGTCAATACCCGCTTCCCTAGCAAGGGATCCCAGCTGTTTGGCCTCCTTCCCCTCTAATTCCAGGCTACTGGCCCCATTATCGCAGCATCGGAGCAGCCAGGTAACAATATGCTCGCCTGGACGACGGCTGAAATCTTTCCGCATATCTCGCAGCTCACTCAGGGATAGGGATCGGGTGGTTTCCGTCTCGTTTATGAGTTCTTCCTCTTCCTCCTCCCCTCCTCGTGATGTCCCTGCTCTTTCATCATCCCTTTCTAAACGACCTGATCTCCGCTTCCAAGATTTCCTCTTCTGTACAGGGGCAACGGATACCAGCAAGGGTTGGTCCTCTGGTTCAGCTGTAGTGCCTGTTGCTGGGGTTTGGGTAGCTGCAGTGCTTGTCATGGGGGTTGGAGTAATTGTAGTGCCTGTTGCCGGAGCTTGAGTGGCTGCAGTGCTTGTCGCAGGGGTTGGAGAAGCTACGGTGACTGTTGCCGGGGTTTGAGTAGCCACAGGGGTTGTCATGGGGGTTGGAGTAGCCGCAGTGCCTGTCGTGGGGTTTTGAGTAGCCACCGTGTCTGTAGCCGCCCCCGAGACTCGCCGCGCCGCGCGCCCCGATGAGGCACCGCTGCTTGCCCTCCCTCTTTTCTTGTTCCTGAGGGTTGATCTCTGGACAGTATTCCTGAATAGTTGTTTAACCCTAAACAAGGCCTGAACCACATTCAGGAGACATAGTAGCAATATGAACATGCTTGTTTGAACATCCCAAGGATATTCAAAATTCTCAGGGAATATTGTGGACATCTTTGTGAAGAGGATAGAAGAAAAAGGAGTTTCTGACGATATGGAAGGGAAGATGAACAAGTGGGAGAGAGTGTCCCATCCCGTCTCCCCCTTAAATTCATTCTCCGAGGAGAAGCAAGTGCAATTACCAATAATTTCTAAGAGGTGGTTCCCAAGGTACAGAAATGACGGCAGTGCCGAATACAGATACCAGATTAGACTTACGACCAATGATTTTATCACCTCATAAAACAGCAACAAAATGATAATCTTGGCCCAGTTCCGAATAATCATAAACAGCACAAACGGGAACATATACTGCAAGCAAGGTATTACATGACCCAACATTGAGAGCCAGCCCCACAACTTTGACAGCCAATACATCAACATTGTGACCAATCAATATAATGAACGCTTATAACAATTTTGCCTTAACACACTTTGGTCAGATGTGTCGTTATCTCAACCCTTCGAGCCCCACGTTGGGCGCCAAAAAGGACTGTCGTGGTTTAACCTGGCAGGCAGCCAAATACCACGCAGCCGCTCACTCACTCCCCCCGCCCCCCCAGTGGGACGGGGAGAGAATCGGAAGGGTAAGAGTGAGAAAAACTCGTGGGTTGAGATAAAGACAGTTTAATAGAACAGAAAAGGGAGAATAATGATAATAAATAATGATACAAAATGAGTGATGCACAATGCAATTGCTCACCACCCGCACTGACCGATAACCAAGTAGCGATCGGTACTTCCTGGATCACGCCTACCCTTCATATACTGAGCATGACGTCACATGGTATGGAATACCCCATTAGCCAGCTGGGCTGGCTGTCCTGATTATGTTCCCTCCCATCTTGTGTACCTAGCTCAGTCAGTAGGCACGGGAGCTGTCCTTGGACTAGGAGGGCACTTAGCAACAACTGAAAACATCAGTGTGTTATCAACATTCTCCTCATACTAAATCCAAAACACAGCACTAGGAAGAAATTTAACCCTATCCCAGCCGAAACTAGGACACCATCGCAAGGGTTTGGGTAGCTGCAGTGCCCATCGTGGGTGTTGCAGTAGCTGCATTGCCCGTCTCGGGGGTTGGAGCAGCCACAGTGTCTTTCCCGGGGGTTGGAGTGGCCGCAGTGCCTGTCATTTTGTCATCAGATCCGGAGACCTTCTCTCCCCCTTGAGGGTAGTGAATAGTTTTGAACAGGGCTCGGTAGGCATGGGCCAGGCCCCAGCACGTTGCAGTAATCTGGGTCTCTCTGGAATTGCCAGGGTGACAGCATACGTTTTCCAAATATTTTAGTAGTTTTTCAGGAGTCTGCACTTGGTCAGGGGTGAAGTTCCAAAACATTGGAGGTGACCACTGTCCTAGGCACTTGCCAATACTATCCCACACACCCTGCCACTCATAACTATCCAGCCTCGGGGCAGATCTCTGGGTGGTGTTCTTAGTTGTTTAACCCTAAACAAGGCCTGAACCACATTCAGGAGACATAGCAATATGAACACGCTTGTTTGAACATCTCAAGGATATTCAAAATCCTCAAGAGCTGTTGTAATCAGCCGGGAGGAGAAGGGGAAGGTGAAGGAAGCTGTCTCCCCCATAAATTGGCTCTCCCAGGAGAATAGGTAAGAAGTGTAATTATTAATAGTTTCCGAGAAATAGCTCCTGAAGCACAGGAATGACAGCAGTGCTGAGTACAGTCTCCTGACCAATGCTTTTACCATACCATAAGCCAGTGTTACACAGTGTAGCAAAGCGATGACCTTAATCCATCTCCCATAGATGACAATCCCCACAGAAATACCGACAAACAGCCGTAAATACAGCCAGTAAGGTGCTACATACCAAAACTTCAAGTACAGATCCGACAACTCTGAGAGCAAATAAACCAACATTGTGACCAGCGACTACTAAACTGATACAATGAATGCTTATAACAATGTGTTTTAACCTGTTCGGGTCAGATGTGTCATTATGTCAACCCTTAGTGCCCTATGTTGGGCGCCAAAAAGGACTGTTGTGGTTTAACCCGGCAGGCAGCCAAATACCACACAGCCGCTCGCTCACTCCCCCTCTCACAGTGGGACAGGGAGAGAATCGGAAGGGTAAGAGTGAGAAAAGTCATGGGTTGAGATAAAGACAGTTTAATAGAACAGAAAAGGAAAGGAAAATAATAATAATAATGATAATAATAATAATGATGATGATGATGATGATGATGATGATGATGATGATGATGATAGAATATACAAAATGAGTGATGCACAATGCAATTGCTCACCAGCCACCCAGCAATGCCCAAAAAACAGCGAACACTACTTCCTGGACACGCCTGCCATTCATATACTGAGCATGACGTCACATGGTATGGAAAACCCCATTGGCCAGCTGGGCCAGTTGTCCCGGCTATGCTCCCTCCCAGCCTCTCTTGTACTTGGCAGAGCATGGGAAGCTGAAAAGTCCTTGACTATAGGATACTTAGCAACAACTAAAACATCAGTGTGTTATCAACATTCTTCTCATACTAAATCCAAAACACAGCACTAGGAAGAAATTTAACTCTATCCCAGTTGAAACCGGGACACATAGCTTCCAGGAGGATCTGTTCCATGATCTTCCCAGGCACAGAGGTGAGACTGACTGGCCTGTAGTTCCCCGGGTCTTCCTTTTTCCCCTTTTTAAAAATGGGGGTTATGTTTCCCCTTTTCCAGTCAGTGGGAACTTCACCGGACTGCCACGACTTCTCCAAGACGATGGATAGTAGCTTAGGAACTTCATCCACCAGTTCCCTCAGGACCTGCAGATGGATCTTATCAGGTCCCATGGACTTGTGCACCTTCAGGTTCCTTAGATGGTCTCGAACCTGGTCTTCTCCTACAGTGGGCGGCTCTTCATTCTCCCAGTCCCTGCCTTTGCCTTCTGCGGCTTGGGCGGTGAGGCTCGAGCACTTGCCGGTGAAGACCGAAGCAAAGAAGTCATTGAGTACCTCCGCCTTCTCCGTATCCCAGGTAACCAGGTGTCCCGTTTCGTTCCAGAGAGGCCCCACATTTTCCCTAGTCTTCCTTTTATCCCCGACGTACCTATAGAAGCTTTTCTTGTTGCCCTTGACGTCCCTGGCCAGATTTAAATCTATCAGGGCTTTAGCTTTCCTAACCTGATCCCTGGCTGCTCAGAAAATTTCTCTGTGTTCCTCCCAGGCTACCTGTCCTTGCTTCCACCCTCTGTAGGCTTCCTTTCTGTGTTTGAGTGTGTCCAGGAGCTCCTTGTTCATCCATGCAGGCCTCCTGGTGTTTTTGCCCGATTTCTTCTTTGTTGGGATGCATCGCTCCTGAGCTTGGAGGAGGTGATGCTTGAATATTAGCCAGCTTTCTGGGGCCCCTCTTCCCTCCAGGGCTTTGTCCCATGGCACTCTACCAAGCAGCTCCCTGAAGAGGCCAAAGTCTGCTCTCCTGAAGTCCAGGGTAGTGAGCTTGCTGTGCACCCTCCTAGGTGCCCTAAGGATCTTGAACTCCACCATTGTCCTGGTTCCGGCTGGGACAGAGTTATCTTTCTTCCCAGTAGCTTAGGGTGTGCGCCATGTTTTGGGTTTGGTAGGAGAGGAGCGTTGATGGCCCATTGATGCTATGGTTGTTGCTGGGTGGTGCTTGCACCGGGGAGACTTTTGGTTTCTCTTTTCGGCCTCCCATGCCCTGCCACATGCAGGGGAAGCTGTGTGGTGGGGGGAGCACAGCCGGGGTGGTTGACCCAGCTGGCCAATGGGGTATTCTATACCATGTGACATCATGCTCAGTATAAAAACCAGGGGTGGGGGTGGTTCGCCCCCCGTTCATGACACGCGGTCGGCGGTCAGTGAGCAGTTGCATTGTGCATCACCTGCTTTGTATATTCTATTATTGTTGTTGTTGTTCTCGTTATTATTACTGTTCTACTTCGTTTTATTTCAATTATTAAACTGTTCTTATCTCAACCCGGGAGTTTTCTTGCTTGTGCTCTCCCGATTCTCTCCCCCATCCCACCGGAGGTGGGGGGTGAGCGAGCAGCTGCGTGGGGTTTATTTGCTGGCTGGGGTTAAACCACTACAACCATCATGTGAAAAGCTAGTTTATTAATTTAGGATGCCCATACTTTTTACATAAGGAAACAGCATCCAAAGTTGGACTGCTAGGATGCAAACAAATATTTCACTCTGTCAGGCAATGAAAAAAAAAGAGGATCATTTAAACAACTATGAAGACTTGTCAAAGTAGGCTTGGCAATGTTTGTATATATCAGCTTCAGCAAGATATTTACTTGCCAACCACAAAGTTGACTAGTGACTTCTTACTGTTACTTTACTGCTGCTTTTGTTCCCTATTCCCTAACATTAAGAAAAGAAAACAAATAAGGCTAAGATGACAAGCATAGTGAGAAAATTCAATGAATTTTCAGCAAACATTACAGACAATTCTTTGGGCCCAACATAATTTACCCTCAAAACAGCTTAATCACCCATTCCTGATAACAACGTTTTTCATGACTATATGGGACTACATGAAAGGGGAGTCATATTCATATGAAGGAGGCAGTTCTAGTGCTTCCACGATTTGCAATTAGATTAAATGAAAATCTCATCTCCTTTTAGCTTTAACCCATCAATAGCATATGTATTTTAAATGTTGAGTTTATTTCAGCACATGGGCCTCTCTTCCTAAAACATTTAGCTAAAAAGAGTTACTGATGCAGCATAAAAGGAGAGCACAAGGTTACCTTAAGTGGGAACCTGTATTGAGATTCCATGTGCTGCTTAACAGCGAGAAGATGCTAGTGAAGCTTCTTCCCTCACAACCTTCTTAACTCTAATAGAAGGACTAGGATTGACTGAGCAAATACAATATTACTGACAGAGTACAATTTAACCAACAGCAAAAGGCAATAACTTTATTTTGCTCTATTATTCTGCATATGTCTATGAATGACTGCCTAAAGTGGTTCAAAAATCAACCTCACACTGTCGCGAATGAGTGGTTTAGAGGCCGCTCAAAGAATCACTGTTGACAGTATTAGCAGAAAGTGATTTAAATAGAAATTTATAAAAGCGCAACTTAGCAGAGTTCGATGGCAAGGTTCACTCTATCACTTACTACACGGATGAAGCATACAAAGGAAAAGAGCATGGGAAACTGAGAAGTCCTTGGCTAGTGTAAACACTACTTAGCAACAACTAAAACATCAGTGTGTTATCAACATTATTCTCATACTAAATTCAAAACACAGCACTATACCAGCTATTAGCAAGAAAATTACCTCTATCCCAGCCGAAGCCAGGGTATTGTGTTAGAATTGAGTTGGGATGATTTATACAAAGGCCGAGAACGAAAAGGTTAAGGGAGACCCTCCCGTTGAGTCACGAGGTTCAGAGAAGACCCGGCTGGATCTAATCTTAGTCTCAGACTTGGGCAATGGTTTATGTCTGATACAAAAAGGGTAAGGAGACCCTCCCGTTGAGTCACAAGGTTCAGAGTAGACCCGGCTAGATCCACTCCTAGTCCCAGACTTGGTCAACGGTATATGTCTAAGGGATTATATGTGTTTAGCAGCAGTCTAAGGTTCATTTACAATCTCAAGATAGATCATAAGATTTTAGCAGACTATATTTGCTAGCAGGTACTTTCATCAACACACACACACACGCACACGGATGCAAAGATGGATAAATATACAAAGATATACCTGTTAAAAATCCCCCTCGAGTTCAGTGAAATACTCACGTAAAATGTCTTGGCATTTCTCAACGGGCGAAGGGTTGATCCTCGAGGAGTATTGCAGCCCAGGTCCCGTGCCAGCCAGTGACGGTCCTCCGAATATCGGAAACTCGAGAGTTTGCAAACTCTGAGGAGTGTTTCACTCAGAGGGAGATGCTGGGCGCAACCCGCTGCGGTCCAGGAGAGCTCAAAGGGTCTCACTTAGGACCACCATTTATAGGTGCACAAGATGACTGACTTTAGTCATCTGTAAATTTCCATCCTGGCCACAGCCCAAGGCAGTAGTGACTAAAATTCTGAAGGTTTTGGTGTTGCTACAACTGAGCTACAACTCAGATAAGATGGCGCCTGGGACAGGCAGTGGGAGTACGTTCCCAGCCTCAGCCATGCAGAGTTTCTGATATGGTCAAGGAGCGCTCAACCGTCAGACTCAGTACACCAAGGCCGAGGTTTCATGGGAATTTCTGAGATCAACAAGCGGCCCAGGAGAAGGGGGGGGATGCACCACCACACACACATAAAAACAGGCAACAGATGGCATCAGATGGAGATGGCAGAGGAAAGCACATTAAAGAAACAAATGACTCTGGCAAATATTAAAAAAAAGGTAATTTTTATGTCCACGTATATATTTTTAGTTATCTAATTAGTAGTATCATGTGTTCTCATTTAGGAAAACTACCTTGAATTTCAAACAAGCTTGAATTTCTTGCCCTAAATTTTACTGGTAGAGTTATTCCACACTAATAAAAAGAGGTCCTTCTGCTGCAATGTTTTACAGGCCACGCAAACAGTCTGCTTTATTCATTACATCCTATTTCCATATTCATGTGCTCTGAACAGAAATCTGGACTGCATTCTCAGTCAGCTCCCTCATGGCTGTGACCATTTCTCTGTCCCTGGCTCCCCTCCTCCTGCTCCGTCCCATGGAAAGCGCAGCACAGAGCGCAGCACAGAGTAGAGATGTTCACTCTTCCATTTATGTTAGACATCAAGAAAATAAAGCAGGGAGGGTTGGTGGTTCCTTTCTCAGGAGAGGAGAAGCGCCCTTAGCATAGGGAGCATTGATGTAACCACGTTTCTGCTGACTGCCTCCTATTTGTGGAGTGATGTGTCCTATTTACCACAAAAGTTTGTATTACTTGAGTAATGCTTCCATAGTTTGCCACACAAATATCTTTAAGCATGTTGCTTTTACTCAGAAATGATGATTGTTTTACCAATTCACTTAGCTTGAAAATGCAGGAATGAATTCATCTGGGTGCAGAAATGCTTTTATAGGCATGGTCTTTGACACCTACAACAACCAGATTTTGTGTTTACTTTTTCTTCCTTTCTATGTACTAGAAATTTGGTGTTGGGCAACTGTATCATAAGTAATAATTCTAAAAATTGGGAAAAAAACTGCTATGCAAGAAAGGAGAAACAGACGTCTTAGAATATCTGGATTATTGCTTTTAATTATTTGGCTATGGCATTTAATTTACAATGAATGGGATGAGCAATGTGAAGTTCAAATCCGAAGACACAAAAGCATTACAGCCAATTTTTTAAACTGAGGGATCAGTCTCTTCTTACTAGAAACACATGTCCAACAAACGTCAATGCAGTTTATAATTTAAGAGTGCTTTTGTACTTGCTGGGATACCGTGTTCCCTCTTATTAGCTTTCTCAAGTAACGCTTGCTTGCCTGAGAAAGGCATCATCCTTTTCCATCCTGGTAAATCACAGTCAGGCATTAGATATTTGTACCTACAGTACCCTCTCAAAAAAAACCAATGTCATATACCCAGGGCATGAAAATGTTAGTAACAAGATACATTTTGTTATAACAGTGTCCCCTTGTGTCCTGGTTCCAGCTGGGACAGAGTTAACTTTCTTCCCAGTAGCTTGGGGGGTGTGCTGTGTTTTGGGTTTGGTGTGAAAGGAGCATTGATGGCCCATTGATGCTTTGGCTGTTGCTGGGTGATGCTTGCACCGGGAGGGGGGAGCACAGCCGGGGTGGTGGACCCAGCTGGCCAATGGGGTATTCTATACCATGTGACATCATGCTCAGTATAAAAACCAGGTGTGTGGGGGGGCTCGCACCCCGTTCGTGACACGCGGTCGGCGGTCGGTGAGCGGTTGCGTTGTGCATTGCGTGTTTTGTGTATTCTGTTATTGTTGTTGTTCTCATTGTTATTATTACTGTTCTACTTAGTTTTATTTCAATTATTAAACTGTTTTTATCTCAACCCACGAGTTTTCCTACTTGTGCCCTCCCGATTCTCTCCCCCATCCCACCGCAATTGGGAGGGTGAGCGAGCGGCTGTGTGGGGTTTATTTGCTGGCTGGGGTTAAACCACGACAACTACATGCTCTAAATCTATGTAGATTTTTTAAAAAAAAAAAAAAATCTATCCGTCCAGAACAGGACAAATAACCAATCTCATCCATTGCACCCTTGTCTCACGCATACATGGAAACACACAAAAATGTAATGCTTCTTTTTTGTCCGAGTGAGCGTTTCACCAAATGCCCCTAGGTCGAATTAAGCAAACAGGCACAAAACCCAAGTGGTTTCCAGTTCCAGAGTCAGGTGTACTGTGAGGTTGGGTTTACTGGTACACATGAGAGAGAGATGAAGACAAGATAACAAAACCAGGCCAAAGGCAGCTCTGTAGTTTCCTGGATTGCATACTTATTACCTGTGTGACTTAAACCCCTCTTATAAGAAGTCTCAGTATTTGCATGAGGAAGCTCATGGTATATTCATGGAATTGCTTCCTTGCTCCCCCGTCTATTGATACCAGTAATTTGCCTCTTATCCTACGCATAGGATCCGAGTGTGGTTTTGGGTGCTGACTTCTTGTGTCGTGCTTACAGAGCACGGTGGGGTGCTGCTCTGTTAGGATCACACAGAGCGATAGCTCTGATCTGTCACCTGGCACACGGTTTGCCAGCCGTGGATGTTTGCATACCTGGCCAGGGTTTGGCAGGGTTCAGATCAGGCCACGCTGGGGAGGTGTTGGCCGAGTGCTGGTAAGGAAGAGTAATGCACCCATGCCTGATGGAGAACACTCCTTGCCATCCCATGCGAACACAGATGGGTTCCTTTGGGTTTGGCAACCCTATTTAACTTTGCGCTGGAGCAGAGCGGATGAGTGCTCAGACTGTCACAACTGAGTCTCAGCCGGGCAGCAACTAACAGCTGAGAGGCAGTTTAAGAAATGGCCTGTTACCATCTTTCATCTCTAGCTACTGGAGTTTCTGCGTAGCTCATTATTCGTAATATAGACGGGAAGGAACATACAAAGGATCGGATTTGCTCAGGAGAACACGCTCTTGGAAACCGAATGCATCAGGAACAACAACTGAGGGTCAGGAGATGCAACTGGATGCCTGATTCTTCCATGAATGTAGACCTGCAATGTCAATCTATCCTGTGAACATTTTGTTTCTTCCTACCTCACACCGTGGACTATTGTGAGACGGGGGGTATTAACTCAGAACCACTCTCATGCTACATGGCTCATGTACCTTCCAGACTGGAGCTGGTTCTTGTCTCACCAGCTCAGAGCCCACAGGCTACAGCCAGGAGCCTTCCCAAACATGGCCGGTTTTGCACTATGTTTTATTTAAGGTAGCTACAGGGAGTCATCCTACACCTATTAGTCTCTAATACAGTCTCATCACAACAGTGCTCTAGTTGAAAGGATTTTGTACAAGCCCTCTCACTTGGGTGAATTTTGCTTCTTGTTATGAAATGGAACTAACACCAAACAAAGCACCAAGACTATCTCTTGAAGTCACGCAATATATAGGATTTCAGGTAAGAGGTACCCTTTAAGTAATCCTCCACCTTTTTTTTAACAACGTCTTTGCATTATTCGCAGCTGATATTGTTCAAATGTAGAAAACATTTTTATGCTAACTTTTCGAGAAGAATAAATAGTATGGAATATACAAATAGATATCAAGGTTTACTTGCCACATCAATGTACTCGCCCCTCAGTAATGTTACTGTGGGTTGCTCCTAAGCAATCCCGGTTTGACAGAGTGCCAATAAATTGATATTTACAAGGAAACAATTTTACAGCTAAATCAATATTTCCTTTGAAAATGCTCAAATGCAGCTTATATTTAACAATTTCCAGTATGCACTGTAACACCATACTGTAATCACCTTTTGTAAACACTGCTTTTATTCATGGTTTTTAACCAGTGAATATTTTATATTGTTAAATGTACGTCAGTAATGAATTAATATGCTTTAGCTTTGATAATTTAGGTCTCTTATGAACTTCTATAGCATAGCAAAGCATTAAAGACAATTCATTTAATTTGAAACGTAAGACCTCTATTTAATCAATGATAACCCATCATCACTTATTTTCTTTTCTGAACACTAAATTGTAATGAATCCTGCCATTCATGCAAAATTAGAAACCAAAGGTAGACTTAAAATAATGAAAATAACATCACATACTGGAAAGTAATTAGGTTCCACTAACAAAAGACAAGTACATCATTAGATTGGGGTATATTCTCTGATGAACTTAATACGGATACAAAATACACAGACATTATTCAAGTAAAAGATTAGCTATTAACCTTTCATTATTACTAGGTATCTTATCAAGAAACAAAGCATTTGTCATATTTCAATCTGCTTAAATATATACTTTTAAGTCTCTATAAAAATCATCCCTAGTTTGAAAAACATCTTAAAAATGAAACAAAACCGATATGCTCTAAATAGATCTGGCATCTTCTTCATCTTTGGCTTGCATTTTTATTAGTAAAAAAAAAACCTGGGGAAATTTGGCTACTTTTTGCCCATTTACACATTTACATACAATGTTTGAAGCAGCTGGAAAAGCCTGAGCAGCGCATGAAACACTGGAGAGTCCTTGGTGGACCCAGAAAGACAGCAATCTATCCGTTTACGTGGGGGCTCACACACATGCACAAGCCCATTTTTGCCATGAGAAGGACAAAAACGTTAAAAAGGCTCACAGTCTGCAACAAATGAAACACTTCCTCCAGTTCTCCAAAGCCCCTGATTAACAGTTGATTCTACCAACTCTTTATCAAAGAGATAACGATGCTAAATAAAACTGGCTATGGGCTCCATCCACAGTCTGATGAAGTCAATTTAAAGACTCTCATTAGCTCCAGCAGATCATGTTCTAGTTGAATTCAAACCAACTGTTCAAATGCTCTAGTACCACCACCTTCCAGCCCCCAATGCCATACTCTTGCTCAAGCTCCAAACCAGAGAACAAAACTGAAAGGGTGTAACAAGTGTAGTTCATCTCTATGTGACTGTATAGTTAACTAGGGAGTTTATGTCTTATCTAAGGCAAATTCCATAAAAAAATAGCTAGGATGTAACATTTGATAACTACAGTGAATATCAAAGTTAACTTTCATACTCACTTCTCAAGACTGATATGCCTATTCTATTAATTACTGCTTAATTTAATGCTACATGTGTAAAAAGCATATTCCTAGCTTTTAAAAAAACCAAACATGCTGCTGATTTTTAAGACTGTTTTCTCAGCACGCATTAGGTGACGCAAATTCCCAATATTGCCCAGTCCACTGTAAGCACAACACATGCTTTTGCTGACTAGAACAAACATTTGCCTTGTCTGTTGTTCAGCATACTGTTGTATTAATCACCTCATATTAAAATAACAGTATAAATACATAAAGTCCCAGGTCTTAATTAGAAAAATTTCCAAAAGCAAAATAACTATGAAGCAAAGCTGAGCTATTTGTCTGAGTCTGCAAACAGACTCCTTGAAGTCCCCTGGCAATCAAAAGGTACAAGTCAAAATGGATCTTATCACTTCCAATGCTGCCACCTACAAGCCTGTGAGCAAGGCACCCAGCAGACACAGAGCGGGTTGGTGTGATTCTCGCCATTTAACAAAGCTATGTGCATCAGCAAAGGCAAGAGACCATCACCGGGCAGGATGCGGGGTGAAAAGACAGATTGGGGAACAGAGAGATTTGTGTAGAGCATGTTATTTCACAACAGCCAAGACACTGTGGAAGGAACCAAAAAAGAAAACAAAAACAAACCCTAGGTGACTCCTCCTTCAAGAGCAATTAAGGTGCAGTTTCATACTCAGACACACTATTCAAATGACAGGGTGTAAGCAAGATCTAAGACCAACACCTGTCCTCTCATTCTCTACTTAGGTCTGTCAGGCAACTTCAGTTTTCTACAACCAGGACATTTTTCAAGCTCTGATAATAATTGCAAGAACAAAACAAAACCCTCTATGTACATCAGCATGCTTTTATTTATACCACATCTATAAAATCTAAAAGATGCATGAGCACAGGAATAATATCTACCTGGAAAGAAAAAAAATCACAACATAGTTATAAAATTCTTTTTCTTCCTGCAGTTCTACTTTATCCCAACAGCACAGTTTTATTTTTTATTGTTATATCATTCCTATAACCAATCTATCTTTCACACAGCTGAAACTGTGAAACATAAAGATCAGACTACAGATGTACATTCCTGACCACCAAAGAAAAAAAAACGTTACTTAAGTTTTAGCCCCCAAATGCTAAGACTTGTTTCTGCAGAAGTTTTCTAGTACACTTTATCTTCTTGTATTTAAAATTTAGTCATTCCATTTTAAAAATCAAGTTCTGTAAGCAGGGATGTACTGAAAGCTGTGCTAGAAATGCCAAGCACTGACTATGTATCAACCAACTGCATCATCTTCACAGGGATGAGCTTTATTTAAGAGTTCTCCTATAATAAAGCCTCTGAAACCTTTTCAGCAACAACCAAAAAGAGCTGCAGCAAATCCCTTCCAGCTAGAAAATGTACATATTTCTTTTTACTGATGCTAAGAAAAGAGGAAAAAGCAACTAATTACCAAATCATGAAATGCAATCTTACCTGGGTCCAGTATTCAGACATACAAAACTTTGGCCATGCTTCATAGTACAAGAAAAACAGAGTCATTTTACTGAGAAATCTGAGCTCTGGGCTTTAAAGTTTATGCATCCGAAGAAATATTCTATGATTTGTCAATAATTCATCACATTAATATTTCTCAGGAGTAAACGTGCTTATAAATTTTCCAGATAAAGTTTCCATTGCAAGTGAAAAATAATTTCATTTAAAGACACCCTTACATACTTAATTTCAGATTTTGTTTTTTGTAAGCTGTCTTCTTGCAAGTAGTGTGTTTCAGAAAACCTCTGACGCGCACATACAGAATAGCTTTGTAAATCCAACAAGATACTTTCTGGCTTCTTGTTGAGCCACGCTAGCCTGCATTTACTCCAAAGTGGCACCCTCATCTCTGCTTGTTGCTATGGCCACACCATACGTCAGGCTTGCACTTTTTTTCCAGACCTGTTTGTTTATGACAGGCTTAGGTGCTTCCTATTATGGTGCCTGCATCAGCACAGCATGCATTCGTAGCAGCGGCGCGAGCCAGCAGCCGCCACCGAGGTGATCAGCATGCAGCAGAGGATGGAGATGCTGAGGAATTCGAGCATGCTCCCTGCAACACTGCACACTAGGGCTGCTTCAAGAAACGTTACACGGCATACAAATAACACGTCCAGATTTGGCTGACAAAGTCCTTTTAACAATAGTTTTCTGTGGCAGCAAAAACTGAACACGGGTGAGCTAAGGCTAAGAAGGGAGAATCTCAGGGAACCACATGTTTAGAAAGCAAAATAAATAGTGCATTTTGCAAGGTCTCAAATACCTGTCTGTCCCCCTGGTTCTGAGATGTTGCTATTGAGCATCAAAGAGGCAAGCATTTTAATTCACATAACAAGAGCACATTAACTTTCAAATGTAATTCTAGTATTTTATAGCTTGTTTCATTCATTTCAGCTACTAAACTGAAAACATTTTGTTTGTTTCACATGTACTTGGAGGGGAGGTCCCTTTGTGCATGGGGAAAACATGGCCAAAACCAAAGGTATGGTAACTCACACTACCCATGCATCACTTGTAATGTATCAGGGCTTACCCACCATACAGTAGGAAATAAAGTCACCAATGCCACATTTGTGGCAATAAAGCTTACCAACAATAGCCAAAGATTCATGATACTGAGGACATACTCAAGAACATCAACCACCTGCAAACCCAGCAGTAGCAAAGCTTAGAGCCCAGTCATCATCCTTCAAAATCATTTACAGAAAAACAAAACGTTTTTTTCTCAAAAAAAAAAGTTATCAAATCTTTAAAAAAAAATTAAAAATTCAAATGTTCCTTGTAGTTGTCATTACTTATTACAGCCCCAATAAAGTTTGGCAAATTTCAAGCACAGAAAATACGTTATCTGCTCAGAAGATTGCATGCATAAAGAAAAGTCTATTTTCTAGCCTGTCTTGCCCATTTTTCATTAAAACATGCTTAAAGATGCTCAAGTCCACAACATCTACTCAGCAGCCTACTTTTCAGTTGTTTCTGCTCTTCAAACTCTTTCTTGCTCTATTAATGAAACAGCACTATCTTGGTATTTCTTTTCTTCTTACACTAACCCCTATTGTGCCTTCTTTTTACCATTCTTTCCTGCTGGAGTTGCACTACTTTTTCAGTGTCCCAAGGATGAAGTTTGTAGAAACGCTGCTAAAGAGCACAGCCAAAATGTCACCTTGGGCATTTATCCTTTCTTTGTTCAGATCAGCTCTGAAAACTAATAACTGCTTCCTTGTGTCAGCGAGTACACGTGAATCATATCCTCACTTTGCAAAAATTACTCTTCATTTAGACCACCCTTTGAAGCTCCAATGGGTGGCTGATGTATTATGAAAATCATTGTTTCTACATATAAGAAACCTTCAGGGTGAGGTACCTTTCAGTTTACATTTTACAGCGTGTCATATACACCAATACCTTGAGAAAGAGTAAGAAAAATATATTTGGCACCTTCATTTCTAGTCCCTGCAGTTAAAATAACTTTTTCAGTACAAACTGGTGCAGTGCTGCCTTCCTGAATCTATTGACTGGTATCAGTATACAACAAGATAAGGGTATTTCATGATAAAATTCCACCTAATCACTCCATGGTCCTCCTCTTAAAATTTGATTTATGGTAATTAAAATATCAGTGTTGTTAGTCATTTTGCTCTTGACCATTAGAAAAGACATCTCCGTTACAACTGTTCATTCTGAATCGCAAAAATCAGTTTACAAAAACATTAGTATCTCAGCTGGTAGTGCGAGGTTGTCTGTAATTCTGGGTAAAATTATTGCATTAAGGCTGTACAGTCAACCTTGGCCACAACAAGATCAAATAGTCTGGCTTAAATATGTTAACGCCTGCTTGAACAGGTCCTTTTCAATCATGTAAACTAATTCAGTTAAAAACTACACATCATTATATCTATCAAACATCTATCAAACAATACTCCTGGCCTTATGTATCTGGGGAATATGACCAATAGAACAGAATGGTTATGAGGTTGCAGTTAACTGTATACATTTCCTGTAAGATCCAGCTGTTTATTCCAGAATAAAATGAATGCTGGCTTTGTTTCGATTTCTTCATATGACTTTGAAAAACCTGCTTGTAAATTTCTTCAAAAAGACAAACTTCAGGCAAAAAGAAAATGCCACTGGTTAGTATAGGGTGCTTATGAATACAGGCAGGCAAAAGCTACCATTAACACACGTTAAATTAGTGAAGAATGGTGGAGGAGCTTGAAAACCAGCCTGGACTTAAAGTAACTGCTGCCTCAACATTTTGCTAACATCTAGTGTTGATGAGAGTAGATTGCATTCTGATGTTCAGAAAACCTGCTAATGAGTGATCTTTCTAGCTGAAAAACTAACTTACATGTGAATGTATGCAGTGGGGAGCGCAGGAAAGTCCTGCCGCGGAGCTGTGCATGCAGACACTAGCTGGACAGCACGGCTGAACACGTGAAAGCGGCAGCAAGATGCTCTGAAGTATATTTCCAGCCAGTCAACGACTTGGACCGCCACAAACACATCTTAACCGCTCCGCCTCAGTTCCCCAACCTGTGAAACAGAAATACTTCTGATCAAGTGATGTGAATGTCATGGCATATCATTGTAGCATAGCATAGGCAATTTTTTTTAAAACATAACTCGCAGTACAAGTAGATGAAAAAAAGGACCTTAAAGATCTGTGTTGTTTCACAGATGAAAAGCTAACTCAGATATTGATGTTATATATTTTATATTCTGGGCTGTTTTAAATATATCCATAAGCTACTTCCATACTTTTTGTACAAATTAGAAACTATCCTCGACCAGGAAAGATGAGCTATTACTATGCAAAACTACATATGTATATTAATTGCAACTCTGATATTTCTTATTGTTGTGGTTTAACCCCAGCCAGCAACTAAGCACCACATAGCCGCTTGCTCACTCCCCCCCGGTGGGATGGGGGAGAGAATCGGAAGGGCAAAAGCGAGAGAACTCGTGGGTTGAGATAAAGACAGTTTAACAGGTAAAGCAAAAGCCGTGCACGCAAGCAAAGCAAAACAAGGAATTCATTCACTACTTCCCATTGGCAGGCAGGTGTTCAGCCATCTCCAGAAAAGCAGGGCTCCATCACGCGTAACGGTTACTTGGGAAGACAAAACGCCATCACTCCGAACGTCCCCCCTTCCTTCTTCTTCCCCCAGCTTTATATACTGAGCATGATGTCACATGGTATGGAATACCCCGTTGGCCAGTTGGGTTAGCTATCCTGGCTATGCTCCCTCCCAGCTTCTTGTGCACCTGGCAGAGCATGGGAAGCTGAAAAGTCCTTGACATGGTATAAGCACTACTTAGCAACAACTAAAACATCAGTGTGTTATCAACATTCTTCTCATACTAAATCCAAAACACAGCACTATACCAGCTACTAGGAAGAAAATTAACTCTATCCCAGCTGAAACCAGGACACTTATCTATAATAAAAGATCCAAATCAATCAAATTTAACTGGAGGGGTCTGCTTCCAGTTTAACTTTCCTTTGTCCTTTTGCTTTCCCTCCCCAAATAAAGTCAACAGCAAAAATGCATAAATAAGCCAGCAACTTTTCCCCTAGCAATTACGAGCGCAGGGTTTAGTTAAACATTGTCTTGCTGAGCAATCTCATACAAGTATTCAGTCAGCTCAATTTCATTAGCTGATAATATATTAGTGGCTTACAACTTAATTAATAGAAGTAGTAAGCTGTTTAAATTTTATTTGTAGATAATCTTGTAAACAGGCCCTGCACATCAGCTTGATTCAGTGTTGCTCTGCTGCTTGTGATTTACAGCAGACACTATTGCCTGTGCAGCTCCATTTCAACACCTGGAGTGAGCAACCAGAGCCAACAGGCAGAACTTCCACTAGCACAGCAGTGTCTCCCTTGGCTGGAGATTCAGATAAAGCAGCAGTCCCCATCACAGCACGGCTCTGCCACCAGGCATATAACCAGGCAGCCACAGGGAAGCTGCAGCTGAACTGCTCAGAGGTGAAACCCAGCTCAACAGGCGGGTGCTGGCCACCGCGCTGCTCACACGGTTTCAAGGCAGGATGAGTAGCATCACTTTCCATCATGCCTTAGCTTGCCTACATTCAGTTTTGCAGCTACGCAGGGGACTGGCTGCAAGTTAACTAGAACTGGGATCAATTTCTATTGAGATATGCTCTATTAAAAAAAAAAAAATCAGAACAGGACATATCCATCTGTAATACACTTAATTCTATGGTAAGTCTCCTAAACATGGAAAGTTTTGGCAGATGATACCAAACCCCTTACTAATATAACTGAGAGAGAACAGTTTCTTAGCGCAGTTTCTTTACAAGGCAGAGGCTGAAGTGACATTTCAGTGAACACCACATTCATTGTACCAAAACTTTATACAATAGCAGAAGCTGCCTTTTATTGGAAACACAAAATTTTTAAAAAAAGAAAAAAAAAAAAGAAAAAAGAAAAGAAAAGAAAAGAATGGCCAATTCTTCTCTCCGAAATGCTTCATATCTTACAGTCTAACCTTGATTACAGCAGCATGCTACTATGAATACAATGCAGTTCTTGGCTCTAAATATTATGACAAGGAGCCACAAGTAGCTAGATACTTATGCCTTTCAGTAGCCATGAATTCCACCTTTATTATTAAGCAAAGAGTTATGAAGTACTCATGTCCATGAAGCCTTTTCCAAGTAAAACCTTTGAAACATTCAGTGTTTTTTGTAAATGCCATAAAAAGGCACAGTGATGTTTGTATTTTAACTTTAAATAATTCAACTGCTGGAAAATACTTCATAATTTTCAAATCCTCTATTATGGTGGTTGAAAGTAAAGTTATTTTCCCACATCAAGTCCTAGTTATTTACTCCATAACATTTTGTCTATATTATTCTGTGCCATTATGCTAAAAGGAAAGAATCTTTCATACTGTGGCATTTCCTATAATTAAAGAGGCTACAAAAAGGGCTGGTTGTGTGCTGGTATGGACCATTTGCTTATATTTATGGAAAAAATTATCAATTTATTAGTGACTGGAAAGCTATGCAATCCTAGAAGAAGCTAAAAAGCTGAAAAGATTTAAATCATAGCGACCCTCAGAGATGCATCATTCCTCATATGTAGCTCTTACATTCAGGACTTTTTAAGAAGCAGAGAATATGAAATGCAGAAATCAATTAGTTTTTTCTAAAATTTAAAGTACAGACTGAATCTGTAAGATTAAGGGTTCCTGACTTGTTTTGGAGCCTTGAAATGCTACTGTGTTCTTTGTATTTACCATTATGGGTCAAATCTAGGCTCCTTTCAGCTGGCGCAGAACAGGATAGTCTGTGTGGTGTACTTCAGTTTGAGAAGAGCCCTGACAAACAGCAGAAAGGGCTCACCCCACCATCTAATTAGGAGGTTTCCAAATCACAAATGCCTGCTCGTCATGGCCCAGGGAGGCGAACGTTTGCCATTGTGTACCCGCACAAGGAGAAGGGGCTGCTCAGAACTCAGACCTTGAGCCTCACCCACCACATTTGCTTCTTTCTCAGCAACAGACCTACACCTCTATCACGCCACCAAAGCCCCCACTTACTACCCCTGCAGAACAACGGGGCATTTCATGATTTTTCTCATTTGACACCAACCTGACAGCCCCTATGGAAGCAGCACACAGTTGCACAGAAGAGATTCAGCCACTACCGAACTGGCGCCGCTACTCCATCCACTCGTTTCTGAGAGGATGGAAGTGTTCATAAATGATAAGGAGGGGTTGGTGCAAGCCATCTGCACGAGAGCAAGTTTCACCCATTATCTCACTGCAACATGTCCTTGCGCAATACAGCCAACAAAGTGCTATATATATACACCTTGCTATATATACACACCTCACTCATCACTGCAGTTACCCAAGGGCAAGTCTGCTGTTCTCCAGAAACACGAGTAGTCTTACATGGGAGCAAGTAAGGTTGTGCACAAGGAACAGCACTCCAGCCCAGAGGTCCTAAAATTCTTTTGGGCTGGCTTCAGCTCATGAAAAGGAATGTGCCTGGGAAGGAAGCCCTTCCTTACCCCCACAGTCCTCTCTTCCTTTTCTCTTGTTATGAAGTACAACAAAACTGGGGATCCAGCACATATATGCATTAATTCAAATTCAGGCTCCCCGGCTCACCACTTCATCAGTATCCCTTCACTCTGTCACTGTACAAATTTAAATCCTTAATGAATAAAAAGTTTCCTGATGCTGCACTCAAGCTTTTTCTTGCGAACAGCTGCCCCTTACTTAATTGTAATCTCCATCAGAAGCAGCACTCTAAAGAGCTAACCAAATCCTCGGATTTTCCTAGAAAGATCTGGGAACATAAGTGCAATGGCATTGCCAGACATTATATAAGAGGACTGTCACACAACAAACCCCATCAAGTTTTCCATCTGTATATCCACGCTCTTTAAATCTGAGAAGCAAAACAGAGATGCTGCTTGGTTTGCAACAATTTAGTCATGATAACAACAAATTTCTTTTCTATTGTTGTTTCCAGCGCATATTTTTCATGTGCAATAGCTGAAACCCAAGAGAATGACTGATGTTTAAATCCTCTTAAATGGATATGACAACATTATCCTTTCCCTTCATTAGAAACAGGTCACTAATCGGTGACTATGACAGAAGAGGATACAATTTTACCCTGGCTGAGCTTCCACATTTGGAAAAAGTAGCACAAAATATTATGCTCCTACATATGAAATGTAATTTCTGAAGACAAGCTCCTAACTGTGTGACGAACCTGTCACCAAAGTTGGCAGCAACAATTCAAAAAAGACAATGCTAAAAACTAGTCTGGTAATAAAAGACTGAGCCAGTGGCATGAGCCATTTTTATTAGTTCTAGACTCAGCCTATCTAGGCTCCTACAAAGTTACCAACCGCTACAGCACTTCAGCTTTTCCACAGAATAAGACAAAGATAAAACAGATGAATGGACTAAGTCCGGAGTCGGAGCCTGTCATGAGTTCCATATATTCTGGGCATGTAAGGAGCAACGGGGAAACCCAGAGAGCTGCTGTCAGCCTGCGGGAACAAGATGCTGCTTCTCCATCCAGTGGCCGGTGCCTGTGAAGAATTGCCAAGAGGCAGGTGCCTTCTGGCCCCGCTCCTCTCACCCCAGCGAGGGCCACGCAGGAATGCGGGCAGCCGGGGCTCTCCCCTGCCCCTGGGAAAACCCAGCAGCAGTAAAACACCACTTCTATTTAAAACATGTTAGGGAATTTATACATAGTCCATTATTTGAACTAAGTAATTGGTTTAGCCTCACTCTTTCCCCAGATATTACATTAGTCAGCTCCCCATTGCCTGTGTGAGCCTTTTAACGCTGTAGAGGAAAATACTTTTTAGCAGCAGGAAAATGCGATTATAAAACAGCTCAAATTGGCAGGGGACTTCAGAAGGGAATGTAAAGGAAAAGTAACTGAGCAGATTTCAAGTTATCTTTGTTTCGTTCAAGTATAATTTTAATTTACATTAAATGTTTACAGGTAGGAAATAATATATTTTTTTAAATAAAGTATCATTAGGATTATTGTCTGAGCATAAGTAATGGGTGACAAGTACAGGAACATAAACATAAACCAAGATCCCACTAACATTTGCACTGAGTGTTACATTAGCGTAGTCTTTGGAAGTTAGACGGTAGATAACTGATGCTTTGGGCATCTTCACAGCACTCAAAAATCCCAGAAGGGTTTCTGAATTAATAACTAGCACTGTAACTAGTAACTGTCTGTAAATAGAATTCTGCCTTAATCTGTGAGCATTTGCAAATACTGGTACACAACTTGGACAACTATAAGATAGTTTATACTTAAAAAGTAGTTTCATAGTTAACATGGTCAAACTAAATCATAGAATCATAGAATCATTTAGGTTGGAAAAGACCCTTAAGATCATCGAGTCCAACCATTGACCTAACACTACCAAGTCCACCACTAAACCATGTCCCTGAGCACCACGTCTACGTGTCTTTTAAATACTTCCACTTCCCTGGGCAGCCTGTTCCAAGGCTTGACAACCCTCTCAGTGAAGACATTTTTCCTAATATCCAATCTAAACCTCCCCTGGCGCAACTTGAGGCCGTTTCCTCTCATCCTATCACTTGTTACCTGGGAAAAGAGACCAACACCCACCTCACTACAACCTCCTTCCAGGTAGTTGTAGAGAGCGATAAGGTCTCCCCTCAGCCTCCTTTTCTCCAGACTAAACAACCCCAGTTCCCTCAGCCACTCCTCATAAGACTTGTGCTCCAGACCCTTCACCAGCTTTGTTGCCCTTCTTTAGACACACTCCAGCACCTCAATATCTTTCTTGCAGTGAGAGGCCCAAAACGGAACACAGTATTTGAGGTGTGGTCTCACCAGTGCCGAGTACAGGGGGACAATCACTTCCCTAGTCCTGCTGGCCACACTATTTCTGATACAGGCCAGGATGCTATTGGCCTTCTTGGCCACCTGGGCACACTGCCGGCTCACGTTCAGCCGGCCGTCGACCAACACCCCCAGGTCCTTTTCTGCCAGGCAGCTTTCCAGCCACTCTTCCCCAAGCCTGTAGAGTTGCCTGGGGTTGTTGTGGCCCAAGTGCAGGACCCGGCACTTAGCCTTGTTAAACCTCATATAATTGGCCTCGGCCCATCGATCCAGCCTGTCCAGGTCCCTCTGCAGAGCCTTCCTACCCTCGAGCAGATCAACACTCCCGCCCAACTTGGTGTCGCCTGCAAACTTACTGAGGGAGCACTCGATCCCCTCATCCAGATCATTGATAAAGATATTAAACAGAACTGGCCCCAATACTGAGCCCTGGGGAACACCACTTGTGACCAGCCGCCAACTGGATTTAACTCCATTGTCGTGGTTTAACCTGGCAGGCAGCCAAATACCACGCAGCCGCTCACTCACTCCCCCCGCACCCCTCAGCGGGACGGGGAGAGAATCGGAAGGGTAAAAGTGAGGAAAAACTCATGGGTTGAGATAAAGACAGTTTAATAGAAGAGAAAAAGGGAAAATAATAATGATAATGATAAAATATACAAAATGAGTGATGCACAATGCAATTGCTCACCACCCGCGCTGACCGATAACCAAGTAGCGATTGGTACTTCCTGGATCACGCCTACCCTTCATATACTGAGCATGACGTCACATGGTATGGAATACCCCATTAGCCAGCTGGACTGGCTGTCCTGATTATGTTCCCTCCCATCTTGTGTACCTAGCTCAGTCAGTAGGCATGGGAGCTGTCCTTGGACTAGGAGGGCACTTAGCAACAACTGAAAACATCAGTGTGTTATCAACATTCTCCTCATACTAAATCCAAAACACAGCACTAGGAAGAAATTTAACCCTATCCCAGCCGAAACCAGGACATCCATTCACCACAACTCTTTGGGCCCAACCATCCAGCCAGTTTTTTACCCAGCGAAGAGTACGCCCGTCCAAGCCATGAGCAGCCGGTTTCTCCAGGAGAATGCTGTGGGAGACAGTGTCAAAGGCTTTACTAAAGTCCAGGTAAACAACATCCACAGCCTTTCCCTCATCCACTAAGCGGGTCACCTTGTCATAGAAGGGATCAGGTTAGTCAAGCAGAACCTGCCTTTCATAAACCCATGCTGACTGGGCCTGATCACCTGGTTGTCCTGCACATGCCACGTGATGGCACTCAAGATGATCTGCTCCATAACCTTCCCTGGCACAGAGGTCAGACTGACAGGCCTGTAGTTCCCCAGATCCTCCTTCCAGCCCTTCTTGTAGATGGGCGTCACAGTTGCTACCCTCCAGTTGTCTGGGACCTCCCTGGTTAGCCAGGACTGCTGATAAAGGATTGAAAGTGGCTTGGCAAGCTCCTCTGCCAGCTCCCTCAGTACCCTTGGGTGGATCCCATCTGGCCCCATAGACTTGTGAGCGTCTAAGTGGTGTAGCAGGTCGCTAACTATTTCCCCTTGGATTATGGGGGCTTCATTCTGCTCCCCGGCCTTGTCTTCCAGCTCAGGGGGCTGGGTACCCGGAGAACAACTGGTCTTACTGTTAAAGACTGAGACAAAGAAGGCATTAAGTACCTCAGCCTTTTCCCCAGCCTTTGTCACTATGTTTCCCCCCGCATCCAATAAAGGATGGAGATTCTCCTTAGCCCTCCTTTTGTTGCTAATGTATTTATAGAAACACTTTTTATTGTCTTTTACTGCAGTAGCCAGATTAAGTTCTAGTTGGGCTTTGGCCCTTCTAATTTTCTCCCTGTATAACCTCACAACATCCTTGTAGTCCTCCTGAGTTGCCTGCCCCTTCTTCCAAAGGTCATAAGCTCTCTTTTTTTCCCTGAGTTCCAGCCAAAGCTCTCTGTTCAGCCAGGCCGGTCTTCCCCGCCGGCTCGTCTTTTGGCACATAGGAACGGCCTTTTCCTGCGCCTTTAAGATTTCTTTCTTGAAGAATGTCCAGCTTTCCTGGACTCCTTTGCCCTTCAGGACTGCCTCCCAAGAGACTCTGTCAACCAGCCTCCTAAACCGGCCAAAGTCTGCCCTCCGGAAGTCCAAGGTAGCAGTTCTGCTGACCCTCCCTCCTTACTTCTCCGAGAATCAAAAACTATAATTTCATGATCACTGTGCCCAAGACGGCCTCCAACCATCACATCACCCACAAGTGAAGCTTTGATTCCTGGAAAACAGACATTCACGTAAGTTTATAGTGGGAAAGAAATCCCCAGTGACCTTTTCCACACTCTTGTTCATTACCAGTTATCAGCAAATCCTGCAAAAACGCCGTCATCTGCAGTAAACTTAAAACTGAAACAGAAGCAACATTAATTGAAACTTTTCCATGTCTAAATTCAGACACTCAGACACACAAAAGCAACACACTAGAGATGTTTGCAAAATCACGATTACAGAAGTGAAAAAGACACTTTTGCATATCAGTTTCATCATAAGTATTCCTCCACGTTTGACTAATCTACAGTTAGTGCTGTCTAGCAGAAAGTGGTTTCTTCATCTTTATTATTGGCATTCTTCATTTATTTATTGTTTGTAACAGAATAACTCTAAGTCCAGATTCAGAATCAGGGACTTAGGCTAGGTACTGCAAAACCACATCTTCTCCCAGAGAATTTAAAATCTATGAATTTTTGCTTTTATCTTGTTTGGTAGAGAAATAAGAGGGGGTTATTCATTAAAAAAAAGAGCAAATGATTAAAAAAAATAGAGAACCATCACTCTGCAACCCAGAAATTTTAAAAAGATCATTTGCTTGTACAAGTGTATCAAAGTGTATCTGTGTCTGAAGTTAGAAATCAAAGTCAGCAAGCTAGTACCCACATAAAAACTATGGTTTTCAACACATATATTACTCTCAGTTCAGTTTAGCAGAAAGTGATATGGGTTAGCATCTCTGGAAATCAGAACAGTTAAATAGAGGCATCTAATTATGCCTTGGGATCCTATCTTTGGTGACCCAAATTGGTAAATTATTTCCTAAAATGAATTTCTTTCTGTTCAAATAAGCATCACACAGAAAAACACAATAGAGCCACAGTCCACTGATGTTAGCCAATATTAACAGCACTGTATTGGGTCTGGCTGGGATGGAGTTAACTTTCCCCATGGCAGCCCTCATAGTGCTGTGCTTTGTATTAGTGGCTAGAAAGGTGTTGATAACACACCAGTGTTTTGGCTACTGCTGAGCAGTGCTCCCACAGCATCAAGGCTGTCTCTCCAACATTCCCCTCCCTCACCCCCAAAGGCCAGTAGGCTGGGGGTGGGCAAGAGCTTGGGAGGGGACATAGCCAGGACAGCTGACCCAAACTGACCAAAGGGATATTCCATACCATATGACGGCTGCTCAGCAATAAAAGCTAAGTGAAAGGCGGAGAAGGGGGGGCATTCGTTATTAAGGCATTTGTCTTCTGGAGCAACTGCTACGCATACTGAAGTCCTACTTCCCAGGAAGTGGCTGGACATCACCTGGTGATGGGAAGTCGAGAGTAAATCTTTTGTTTTCTTTTGCTTCTGCGCATGGCCTTTGCTTTTGCTTTATTAAACTGCCTTTATCTTGACCCACAAGTTCTTTTTCATCTTATTTTCTCTCCTCCCTGTCCTGCTGAGGAGGGGGAGTGATAGAGTGGCTTGGTGGGCACCTGGCATCCAGCCAAGGTCAACCCACCACAGTCCTTTTTGGTGCCCAACGTGGGGCACGAGACAATGGCAGTTTTGTATTAAGCATGCTATAGCTATAGTAGTTATTAAGTGGCAAGCTTCTGTGCAGGTCACGGAGTTTGCTGGCTGCACTGCTTATCTCTTTATTTTGCTGAGCTTGGGAACATGTTAATAATACAACCAATGGCTACGTGCTTTGCCCTGGCATTGATGGCCTTACTGTGCTGGGGGAGCTATCTTGTGGAGAGGATACATCTCCCTCTTCCTACCCGGGAGTGATGTGGGTGGTTTTATTATGCAGGCTCCCGAGGTCCTTGTTCACCCTTACGTGAGCTGTTTAATACTACTAATTAACACAGTTGGCATATTGTCGGGTTTGTGGAATCTGGTGTCGTCCTGGTGTAAGAGGAGACAACTTTTGGGTGAGGCGATACTGAAATGTGCCCCGAGGCGGCCGGTCCCTGGGTGGCAGGGTGTGTGGAAGGATTTGGGCAGGTGCCTAGGGCGGTTATCACCTCCCATAGCCTGGGACTTTACACCAGAACAGGCAAGTAACCCTGGTAAACTGACACGCCACCTGATAAAAGGGTGCTTTGCCTACCCCAATGAAAACCAGCAGCTTCTAGCACTGTACTGGGGCTTGGCCTGTGCCTACCGAGCCACAGTTCAGTACTATCAGAGGACTGTGGTTAAGGCAGGGACCCAAACCACCTCTGAGAATGCCTTGACTGAGACCGGGGTGCAAACTACATCTGAGGACATGATAGTAGAGATAGGGACCCAAACTGCATCTGAGGACACCATGGCTGAGACAGGGACCCAAACAATAACAACTACAGTAATTGCCCCAGTAGTGAAAAAGAAACAGTGGACAAGGAGGTCAACGGGTCCATATCATTGATTAGTAAGGGAGGAGGAAGAAGAGGAAGGGTTTGATCAAGAAGCCGGTCGTTCAGCAAAGAAATTGGAGGAAGGAGTGAGAGAAATCAGACAGGAAGTAGAAACTACCCAGTCCCTGACCTCAAAAGAACTTCGAGACATGCGGAAAGATTACAGCTGCCAGCCAGGTGAGCGGATTGCTGCCTGGCTGCTCCGATGCTGGGATAATGGGGCCGAGAGTCAGCAATTGGAAGGTAAGGAAGCCCAACAGCTGGGATCCCTTGCTAGAAACTGGGGAATTGACAGAGGAATTGGAAAAGAGGCAGCAATTTGCAGTCTCTGGAGACGGCTCCTCTCAAGTGTGAGGGCAAGATATCCGTTCAAGGAAGATCTTGTGAACTCCCCAGGAAAGTGGACTACCGCAGATGAAGGCATCCAGTACCTGAGAGAATTAGCAGTGCTGGAAGTCATCTACAGTGATCTAGACAACGACGAGGTCTCCAAAGATCCAGAGGACATCCTGTGCATACAGGCCATGTGGAGGAAGGTGATTCAAAGTGCCCCAGCGTCATATTCTAACAGCTTGGCAACAATGTATTGCCCGGATATGGATACACCAACTGTGGAGAGAGCGTCTTCTTGGCTCCAAAACTTTGAAGAAAATCTCTGTCCCTCCTCATCCCCACGGGCCAGCACCTCAGCTGTCAGGGGCACCCCAAGAAGTCAGTCCCCTCCTGCCCCGCTCAGATTTTGCAGGACTTACTCTTGGGATAGAGAACTGGGTACTCTTGAATATTCTTGCTGTACTGAAGTCTATGTCCTTAGCCTTGAGCAAAGTTTCTCTGCTTCAGTTTCTCTATAAACTAAAATAGCATCATTTACCTATATGCCTTAGAGAGATGTCACAAACAGTTTGCAGTTATATTACAATAGGATGCTGTATAAATGCTGGATACGTTTTAATAATCAGGAATAAAATGATTCTTTAGTACAACCTGTTACACACCTAAAATTAAAATCCTCCCACACTGAATTTTCTTACATTATTATATGGGCTCGCTGATTTATATTCAAGATTGTTCACATTATGGTTAATGGCACTGATTTACTTATTTTTTTATTTCTTTAAAAAAAAAAAAAACAACAACAAAACCCCACTGAAAGATGTCACAGAGATTTCTATACAAGGGGGACAGATTTCTCAAAAAAAAGGGGGGAAAAGTTTACCTTAAGAAATTAGTATGACCTGCAAAACTGAACAGCGGATATTCCTTCCCAATATAGTAATCCCAGACTCTTTCTAAATACTGCAATACGAAAAAGTAGCAATAAAGTGCTTTAGACACATACATCCATATTTGATAGGTCAAGCAGACTGAGGCAATACATTACTGCAATATAAAATTCCAGTTTTGATGTAAAGCTCGGCATCATTCTTACTGACCTTCAGATTAACTATGACTAGGCTTACTGTGTACCCTGCATCGATCCCTTGTCTGCACGTTCTTATGCTGGAAACAACAAGATGACAAACTTTTTCTGAATCGCGTTTTCCTTTTCATTTGAATAAACAGGTGTGAAGAATGTTTATCCTGTAATCTATGGCAAACAATTCTTTAACTAGTTCAAATATAAACAAAACATAGTATCAGATGTAGCACCTTTGTATTTAGAGATGTAAAGCAGTTGTCATGTTTTATTTTAAAAACAGATACTCTTTTAGTAAAAATTTGAATATGCTTGGCAAAACTTAAGACACATTGATTCACAATTAGTTTTATCTTATTCTAAAAACAGCTTGCCCTCATTGTTCATAAAATATACCACATATCCTATCTGTTTTATGGAGATAATAAATGAATACTTGAAGAATGTCCAGGATCCTGTAAAACAGTGGCTATATAGACATCACAAATCAGGGAACTGATAGGTGTTCAAACTTGTTAGCGAGGAAAGATCAGGCCCTATGCGTTGGTCTGATCTTACTCCCTTTGAAAACAATGTCACTGGATTCAAATAGTGCTAAAACAGACTCCGAAACTCTTGACTTTGTAACTTGCCGGTATGTACGCAATATGCCCTGAATAATTAGATCTTTCAACTGGCAATAAAAACTGAAAACACAGTTCTGAGAATAGGACAATGCCAGGCAGATAACTCTTAAAACGGAGATTTAATTGCTGCTAAGAGTCTCCAAAGACAAGAAAAGCACAAGGGATATTATATTATGGTACTAAACTGCACAAGAGTGCGAACACCTCACATCTTACATGCAGGCTGAGTTGAACATGGACTTAAAAACAGTCAATAAGAAACAGTAGATATTTGATAAGGGCAATCAAAGCAAGACAGCAGAACTTTAAAAAGGCATAAGCTGAGTCAAAAAACACTACTTTTTTTTTTACTTTAAAAAAATCCTAATTGCAACTAAAATGGTAAAAAGGTGCTAAAATATAGATCATCAGCTGCTTTCGCAGACATAAGTGTGGCAAACCCAGCCCATTTATTTGATTTAATTAAAACCTTCTTCTTCTCTCTCATCGTCCATGTAGCTCCCCAAATACTCAGAATATCTGTTGATGACAAATATAAAAATAAATTCTGAAGCAAGACAGCAGGCTTATTAATTTGGCTTTAAAAATTAACTCCAAAAACGTAACTACATATTGTTTGTAAACCAAAATCATGAAAGAAAGCATACTTATGAATGGAGCATGCGGAAACTCTCGAAACTGCAAAAAAACACACACACACACACACACACATAGTTTTCAGTCACAGCAGAGACCAGCACATAGTCCCCAGCTAATACACATCCTCAAGTTCCAGGAAGGGAAGGAAGGGCGCACTTTGTCTCAGAAACACACCTCTGGATCTAGGTGTCTATCATGACTATTGCGATGGCACCTCGGTTCTGAGCACATTCCTTCATAACAAATCGTGTTATGAGAGCTATTAGCATTTCTATTTACAAATAAAATTCAGTCTGCAGCACCCATGGAATCAAGAACTACCTTTATCACCTTTTTCATACTACTGCTTTCTACACCATTTTCTAGGAAAGAGCCCTAGTTCAGAATGGGATGCTTATGAAAAGAAAGAGCACCTGAAGGGATTATCGCCAGCAGTCAAAAACAATCTCTTTTTGGTTTTAAATTGAGACACATAGGGAAACAGCGTAACTTTCCAAAACCGAACGCCTGCATCGCTTTCACAACTTGTCCTGAAATTTAAGAAAACTGAATTTGTATAAACCACAAACAAAAGCCTTTCGTGCACCCAAACGAGCATGAGACTCTTACTTTCCGCGGCAAGTTTCTCAGCCCGGGGCTGTTTCATCCAGCGGATCCCCTTCTACCGACACCGAGGTGCGTGCCCGGGGAAGCCCAGCCCCCGCCGCAAGCGCGACTTTCCTCCGGAGCTCTCCCTCCCCGACGATGCCCTCCTCAAGCCAAAGTAAGCAGCGGCGGGGCCGGCTGCAACTGAGGCGACACAATTTCCCTCCTTCACCGAGGCTGAAGCGCCCCCCGCCCCACACTAGGTGGGAAGAGCCGGAGCGGCAGTGGGGCCGGAGCCGCGGAGGGGAGGCGGCGGCCGCGGGCTCCTACCTTGTTCGAGGCCATTTCGCTGACGGAGTGCCTGGTCTGCAGGGTCTCCAGCTGGTCCAGGCACCAGTCCAGCTCCTCCAGGGTCTCGCTAGCCAGTTTTTGGTAGGCCTCCTCTGCGAAGAGACAGGGAAAGGCGTACTCAGTTCGCAAGAGTTTCACAGGGCTAACGGCAAGCTCCAGCGGGTCCATCCTCCGCTGCCCGGTGCCCACACATGAGTGCTGCTCCCTCATATTGCCAGCCCGGGCACCGGGCGGCGCGGCTCTTTCCCTCCGCGGGGCTGCGCTCCCCCTCGGAGCCACCGGGGCGGCGAGCGGCGGCACTGGCGGGTGGGGAGAAACTTTCCGCCGCCCGTCCTGCCACGCCGGGCGGGCTCCCCGCCTGCCTTCCCCGCCTCGCCCCGGGGCCGCGGCCGTCCGAAGCGCCGCCCCCTCACGAGTAGCGCCGAGCTCCGCGGGCACGCAGCGGCCCCGCGGCGGAGCGAGGGCAGGTCGGGCCTACCGGCGGCGGGGAGGCGCACGCAGGGATGAATCAGCGCGGCCGCCGGCTGCGACCACCGCGCTTCCTGTTTTCGCAGCTCCGCCGGCGGTACGGCTGCTGGCGGGGACCCGCCACCACCCCCCTCCGGTGGTTTCACACACACCCCCACCCCGCCAGGAGCCCCGCAAAACCCGCCGCGGAGCCGGCCCCGCCGCGGCCGCCTGCCCGCGGGCACCCCTCGGCCACACTGAGCGGTCGTCCCCGCTGTCCTCGCTGCTCTCCGGTTTTGCAGCTCGCGGCGTGGAAACAATAATATTTTCTTACCTAACCCACAGGGGTGTCATGAGAATTAATTGGTTCATATTTATAAAGTGTGGGGAAGATGTAAAAATCTGTGTAAGTGCTCGGGATAATGATGCCTAGCCAAAGTGCCAGCTGTTAAAGGAGCGTTCAAATACTGCAGTAATATTTGCTCTAACCCAAAAGCCTCTGTGTGTGTACAAAGTATCACACGTTGGCTGTAAGCAAAAAAAAAGGCTGGTGAAAGTTTTGGAACTGGACCCAGTAACACAATATGAGAAATGGACCCCAATGACGGTATGGAAAGTCATGGTTTAATCAAAATTGCTATATGTCACATTGGAGCTAACTGTCTTAAAACTTGCAGAAGTTTCACTCACAGAGGGAAAGGCATTCCCTTCTTCAGTAACTCTCCAACAGCAGATCTGTCGGTATGCAAATAATTTCAGAAAAATAATCCCATGTTTAGGGTGCAAGTCTCACCTACAAAGCCTGGCTTTTTTTTTGTCTGATGTAGATCAGAAGGGGAAAATGCTTCTCCACACTGAACTCAGAGCTGAGTGTGTTTTAGCCAAGGCACGCTGTCTTGCAAGCTGTGTATCTGAAACATCAAATTTTGAAACTCCCAGCATGCATACTTCTGGATCAGCTACATGCAAACGTAACTCCAAGGTAGAGAAATGTTTGTTCAGTGGGCTTGTTATTCCCATCTAAAACATCTCCCTCAACTTGTTTCACATCAAATTAACCTGATTTTCAAAATGTCAGACAAGCAAAAAATCAGGCAAAAAATTAACTAAAACTCCTTTTTAAATAAAACACTCCAGCATGGACTAGTGCCAAATAGCTCAGTGCATTACTGTTCAACATCTAGGATATTAGATTCGTATCTTTTTACATTTCAGAGCACATGCTCAAGAACTTTGAGTTCCTTCAAAGCTGTTAAACTTTGCATACTTGTGGCTATTGCAAAAACACTCCACAATTTTGAATAATGTCCATTCACTTTTGGAAAAAGGCAATGCGAGAACATGAAGTTGGGATTGAGAGTAATTGGCAGAACTGTTTAAAGAAAATTTTGCAGTGCTTGCCCGCATCATGATTAACCTGCCACTTCAGCGAACACAACACTAACCGATACTCAACAAAAAACATCCCCATTGAATTGTAAACACTGTATTTCAGATGTGTCATACTTACTATAAATGCTATCTGATCCAAAAAAATTCCCCCGGCAAATAAAGTCAGGATTTTCCAGACTGTTTATCCATCAAAAGAGAATCTATGATGTTCTGCAAGACAGCAGACATCACAGCTCACTAGTTCTTGAATGTGACTAGTATACTGACCTCATAGTGTAGATTTCATCAAGATCAGTACTGGAAATAGAAACAACTTTGTTTATAATATATTTGTAAGTGTACTGTGTTAAATGCTTTTGATGAAGCAGAGATGCAGTTAACGTATGCACGGTTATCTGATGACCTTACACAATGATTTCATTGAGGATAAAATGCATAAAGAAGTGAGGTAAAATGAATCTGTATGACGCTATTTTTTTGCTAGCCTGTGACCTGCCCTTCAGCATTTCTTGAAAATCAGATATTGGGAAACTCATGTTTTTCTTCACAAGTAAACATCATCCCTTCTAATATTTAAGAGAGTAAGTGTGGAGAAGAATTGTGGAGTTGGGAGTTTCGGCCAAGATAAGACAGGAATTCGGCCTGTGCGCTGAGAACTAGCAGACGCGCACATACGCCTGAGATAAGACCTGAACACCTGGCTTAGTTGTCTCCTCTGTAAGGAAACTGAAAACATCAAGAGAATTACGTAACTGGTTAACCGTGAGAATAAGCGGATCTGAGAGCAGATGTGTGGATCTTTGCCAAAAGGAAGAGAGACTGTTTTTCTTAGTTAATAAGGGATACGAATTGGGTGATGATTGGGGGAGACAGCGGGACCTCCCCGTTATGGTAAAGGATATATTCTCCTGTATTGTAACAATAAATGATTCTGTGCATGCTTATGTGAGAGTCCGTGCAATCATACACCACAAGTAAGAGGGTAAGGTTTTTCTGAGAAGTATGAAAACAACAAAATAAACTTGAGGGATACAATATTTAGGTAAAAGTAATAAAATGCTCAGTTTGTTATTTATTTTAAAACTTAATTTTCTTGTTATCCATGTAGCAACAATATATATTACCAACAGTAGCAATAATATATATTACCAACAGTACTTTACATTTAGGAATCTTTATCTACTATCCACCTTACCAGTATATCTCAATGCACATTAAAAAATAGAATCCATCACTCACAAGGAAGTCCCATCACCCTTAGGAGGCTGTTTCTCACAAACTCCTGTTCCTGACTCCCACACTTAAAGAGTCTGTGGCTCCCATGGGGACCTTGACTGACCACTCTGACTAAGGAAACTTCTGACGGCCAACACTAGGCTAAAGACTTGCTGGACTCAGCACCTCCTGCCAGTTCTCAGATCGCAGAGCTGTCAGGCCAGCCCTGATAGCTTAAATGGAACTAAAAGGGTTTCTAAAATGGTACCCATCAAACAAGCACCCCCGTTTTGTTCCCACAGTTCTGAAGGGCAGAACAACCATAGGAAAGCTTTTCTAAACAGTACTGAAGCTCTAAATATGACCCACACTTTTGTCATTACACAATGTGGTGGAAAATGTTGTCGAGGTGTCCTGGTTTCGGCTGGGATAGGGTTAAATTTCTTCCTAGTGCTGTGTTTTGGATTTAGTACCAGGAGAATGTTGATAACACACTGATGTTTTCAGTTGTTGCTAAGTGCCCTCCTAGTCCAAGGACAGCTCCCGTGCCTACTGACTGAGCTAGGTACACAAGATGGGAGGGAACATAATCGGGACAGCCAGCCCAGCTGGCTAATGGGGTATTCCATACCATGTGATGTCATGCTCAGTATATGAAGGGTAGGCGTGATCCAGGAAGTACCGATCGCTACTTGGTTATCGGTCAGCGCGGGTGGTGAGCAATTGCATTGTGCATCACTCATTTTGTATATTCTATCATTATCATTATTATTTTCCCTTTCTCTGTTCTGTTAAACTGTCTTTATCTCAACCCACGAGTTTTTCTCACTCTTACCCTTCCGATTCTCTCCCCGTCCCGCTGGGGGTGGGGGGAGTGAGTGAGCGGCTGTGTGGTATTTGGCTGCCTGCCAGGTTAAACCACGACAGTCCTTTTTGGCGCCCAACGTGGGGCTCGAAGGGTTGAGATAACGACACATCTGACCCGAACGGGTTAAAACAAATTTGTTATAAGCATTCATTATATCAGTTTAGTACTCGATGTTCACAATGTTGATTTATTAGCTCTCAGAGTTTTTGGATCTGGTTTTGGAGTTGTGGTATATAGCACCTTACTGGCTGTCTATACTGCTGATTATCAGTTTGTATGTGGGGTTGGTCATTTCTGGGAAATGGATTAAGGTCATTGCTTTGCTATACTGTGTGACCTGGCTTTATGTTATGATAAAATTATTGGTCACAAGCCTGTACTCAGCACTGCCATCATTCCTGTTCTTCGGGAGCTGTCTTTTGGAAACTATTAATAATTACACTTTTTACGTCTTCACCTCAGAGGATGAATTTAGTGGGGAGACAGGATGGGACACTTTCTCCCACTTGTTCACCTTCCCCTCCATATCTTCAGAAACTCCTTTTTCTTCTATCCTCTTCATGAAGACGTCCACAATATTCCCTGAGAATTTTGAATATCCTTGGGATGTTCAAACAAGCATGTTCATATTGCTATGTCTCCTGAATGTGGTTCAGGCCTTGTTTAGGGTTAAACAACTATTCAGGAATACTGTCCAGAGATCAACCCCAGCAACAGATACGGTGACTACTCAAACCCCCACGACAGGCACTGTAGCTACTTCAACCCGCACAACAACCACTGTGGCTACTCAAACCCCTGCGACAGGCACTGTGGCTACTTCAACCCCCACAACAACCACTATGGCTACTCAGACCCCGGCAACAGTCACTACAGTTACTCCAACCCCCGCAACAGGCACTGCAGCTACTCAAACTCCGCCAACAGTCACTGCAGTTACTCCAACCAGTGCGACAAGCACTGCAGCCACTCAAACCCCGGCTACAGTCACTACAAGTACTCCAACCCCCGTGACAGGCACTGCAGCTACCCAAACCCTCGCAATGGGTACTACAGCTGAACCAGAGGACCAACCGTCGCTGGTATCCGTCGCCCCTGTACAGAAGAAGAAATCTTTGAAGCGGAAGTCAGGTCGTTTAGAAAAGGATGATGGAAAAGCAGGGCCATCACGAGGAGGGGAGGAGGAAGAGGAAGAACTCATAAACGAGACGGAAACCACCCGATCCCTATCCCTGAATGAGTTGCGAGATATGCGGAAAGATTTCAGCCGTTGTCCAGGCGAGCATATTGTTACCTGGCTGCTCCGATGCTGGGATAATGGGGCCAGTAGCCTGGAATTAGAGGGGAAGGAAGCCAAACAGCTGGGATCCCTTGCTAGGGAAGCGGGTATTGACAAAGCAATTGGAAAAGGGACACAGGTCCTCAGCCTCTGGAGGCGACTGCTGTCAGGCGTGCAGGAAAGGTATCCCTTCAAAGAAGATGTTATATATCGCCTAGGCAAGTGGACCACTATGGAGAGAGGTATCCAGTACCTGAGAGAATTAGGCATGCTGGAGGTGGTTTATAGTGACCTGGACGACAACCAAATGCCCAAAGATCCAGATGAAGTCCAGTGCACGCGACCCATGTGGCGGAAGTTGGTACGGAGCGCACCAGCATCGTATGCCAGCTCATTGGCAGTACTGTCCTGGGCAGAGGAAGAAGCACCAACGGTGGATGTCTTAGTTAGCAGACTTCGGGATTTTGAAGAAACTATCTCCTCCTCCCTTGTCTGGTCTGTGGAGAAACTGTCCCGGAAGGTCCAGCAACTCAAAGAGGGTATGTCCTATTCTCCACCTGTACAGACCAGTATCTCAGCCATTAGAAGTCAGCGTTTTTCTCCTCAAGAGAGAGGATATAGAAAGTACACACCACGGGGCACCCTGTGGTTTTACCTGCATGACCACAGAGAGGACATGAGGTAGTGGGATGGAAAACCTACCTTCATCCTAGAGGCACGTGTACGTGAGTTGCAAGGAAAAACAATCACACAAGGGGGTTCTCCCAGGAAAAATGCTGCTCCAGCTGTCAGGAAAAACCTGTTTCATGAAGGTCCAGTTTCCAGTGAACAGTTCCCCAGACAGAGTAGAAGGGCTGATCTTACTTTGGATTGTAATTGCAATGAAGAAATTCTTAACTCACATTTGCAAGAAGTGAGAGATGGATACTATGACCAGAACTAGAGGGGCCTTGCCTCCAGCCAGGTGGAGGCAAGGGACAACCGGGTTTACTGGACTGTGTGGATTCGATGGCCTGGCACATCAGACCCACAGGAGTAGAAGGCTCTCGTAGACACCGGTGCACAGTGTACCCTGATGCCATCAAGCTATAAAGGGGCAGAACCCATTTGTATTTCTGGAGTGACAGGGGGATCCCAAGAGTTAACTGTATTGGAGGCCGAAGTGAGCCTAACCGGGAATGAGTGGCAGAAGCACCCCATTGTGACTGGCCCAGAGGCTCCGTGTATACTTGGCATGGACTACCTCAGAAGAGGGTATTTCAAGGACCCAAAAGGGTACCGGTGGGCTTTTGGTATAGCTGCCCTGGAGACGGAGGAAATTAAACAGCTGTCCACCTTCCCTGGTCTCTCGGAGGATCCTTCTGTTGTGGGGTTGCTGAGGGTTGAAGAACAACAGGTACCAATCGCTACCACAACAGTGCACCGGCGGCAATACCGCACCAACCGAGACTCCCTGATCCCCATCCATGAGCTGATTCGTCGACTGGAGAGCCAAGGAGTGATCAGCAAGACACATTCACCCTTTAACAGTCCCATATGGCCAGTGCGAAAGTCCAATGGAGAGTGGAGACTAACAGTAGACTACCGTGGCCTGAACGAAGTCACGCCGCCACTGAGTGCTGCCGTGCCAGACATGCTAGAACTCCAATATGAACTGGAGTCAAAGGCAGCCAAGTGGTACGCCACCACTGATATCGCTAATGCGTTCTTCTCCATCCCTTTGGCGGCAGAGTGCAGGCCACAGTTTGCTTTCACTTGGAGGGGCGTCCAGTACACCTGGAACCGACTGCCCCAGGGGTGGAAACACAGCCCTACCATTTGCCATGGACTGATCCACACCGCACTGGAACAGGGTGAGGCTCCAGAACACCTGCAGTACATTGATGACATCATTGTATGGGGCAACACAGCAGAAGAAGTTTTCGAGAAAGGGAAGAAAATAATTCAAATCCTTCTGAAAGCCGGTTTTGCCATAAAACAGAGTAAGGTCAAGGGACCTGCACAGGAGATCCAGTTTTTAGGAATAAAATGGCAAGATGGACGTCGTCAGATCCCAATGGATGTGATCAACAAAATAACAGCCATGTCCCCACCAACTAGCAAGAAGGAAACACAAGCGTTCTTAGGCGTGGTGGGTTTTTGGAGAATGCATATTCCAAATTACAATCAGATTGTAAGCCCTCTCTATCACGTGACCAGGAAGAAGAATGACTTCAAATGGGGCCCTGAGCAACGACAAGCCTTTGAACATATTAAACAGGAGATAGTTCAGGCAGTAGCCCTTGGGCCAGTCCAGGCAGGACAAGATGTAAAGAAGGTGCTCTACACCGCAGCCGGGGAGAATGGTCCTACTTGGAGCCTCTGGCAGAAAGCACCAGGGGAGACTAGAGGTCGACCGTTAGGGTTCTGGAGTCGGCGATACAGAGGATCGAAAGCCCACTACACTCCAACTGAGAAGGAGATATTGGCAGCATATGAAGGGGTTCAAGCTGCTTCAGAAGTGGTTGGTACTGAAGCACAGCTCCTCCTGGCACCCCGACTGCCAGTGCTGGGCTGGATGTTCAAGGGAAGGGTCCCCTCTACACATCATGCAACCGATGCTACGTGGAGTAAGTGGGTCGCACTGATCACACAGCGGGCCCGAATAGGAAACCCCAGTCGCCCAGGAATCTTGGAGGTGATCACGAACTGGCCAGAAGGCAAAGATTTTGGAATATCCCCAGAGGAGGAGGTGACACGTGCTGAAGAGGCCCCACTGTATAACAAACTACCAGAAAATGAGAAGCAATATGCCCTGTTCACTGATGGGTCCTGTTGCCTTGTGGGAAAACATCGGAGGTGGAAAGCTGCTGTAGGGAGTCCTATACGACAAGTTGCAGAAACTGCTGAAGGAGAAGGTGAATCGAGTCAGTTTGCAGAGGTGAAAGCCATCCAGCTGGCCTTGGACATTGCCGAACGAGGAAAATGGCCAGTACTTTATCTCTATACTGACTCATGGATGGTGGCAAATGCCCTGTGGGGGTGGTTGCAGCAGTGGAAGCAGAACAACTGGCAGCGCAGAGGTAAACCCATCTGGGCTGCCACGTTGTGGCAAGATATTGCTGCCCGGGTAGAGAACCTGACTGTAAAAGTACGTCACGTAGATGCTCACGTACCCATGAGTCGGGCCACTGAAGAGCACCAAAACAACCAGCAGGTGGACCAGGCTGCTAAGATCTAAGTAGCTCAGGTAGATCTGGACTGGCAACATAAAGGTGAATTATTTATAGCTCGGTGGGCCCATGACGCGTCAGGCCACCAAGGAAGAGATGCAACATATAGATGGGCTCGTGATCGAGGGGTGGACTTGACCATGGACACTATTGCACAAGTTATCCATGAATGTGAAACATGCGCTGCAATCAAGCAAGCCAAGCGAGTAAAGCCTCTTTGGTATGGAGGACGATGGTTGAAGTATAAATATGGGGAGGCTTGGCAGATTGATTATATCACACTCCCACAAACACGCCACGGCAAGCGCTACGTGCTCACCATGGTAGAAGTAACCACAGGATGGCTGGAAACATACCCTGTGCCCCATGCCACCGCCCGGAACACCATCCTGGGCCTTGAAAAGCAAGTCCTATGGCGACATGGCACCTCAGAAAGAATTGAGTCAGACAACGGGACTCACTTCCGAAACACCCTCATAGACACCTGGGCCAAAGAGCATGGCACTGAGTGGGTCTATCACATCCCCTACCATGCACCAGCCTCCAGGAAAATCAAACGATACAACGGGCTGTTAAAGACAACACTGAGGGCAATGGGTGGTGGGACATTCAAGCATTGGGACACACATTTAGCAAAGGCCACCTGGTTAGTCAACACTAGGGGATCTGTCACTCGAACTGGCCCTGCCCAATCCAAACCCTTACGCACTGTAGAGGGGGATAAAGTTCCTGTCGTGCATATGAGAAATATGCTGGGGAAGACAGTCTGGGTTGCTCCTGCCTCTGGCAAGGGAAAACCCATCCATGGGGTTGCTTTTGCTCAGGGACCTGGGTGCACTTGGTTGGTGATGAGAAAGGATGGGGAAATCCAGTGTGTACCTCAGGGGGATTTAATTTTGGGTGAAAATAGCCAATGAACTGAATTGTACGATGTTAGTTATTACATAGTACTGTATGTCATCACTTTTATGGTTACCATATGCCATATTAACAGTATTACAGTAAGAATCACCCAGATTAACGTAGGATGAACGCCGATGAAACTGAGCAAGGTGCAACAATGATAGAACCGGACGAGCGCCCAGAACTGGTCTCCGCATGCAAGAGCCCAATACCACACACCATCTCTCCTGCCCTGCAAGACTGTTATGACAGGTGGATCCCGAAGTCATGGACTAAATGAACTCAACGGACGTTTTAGAGGGATGGCCCATGGACTAAGGGAATGATATCTCTGTGTGTGTATATATCAAAAGGCAGGAAAAAGGAGCGGTGACTAATTGGAATGTATGGGAAAATGTGACACGTGGGCATGATGTAGATGGTATAGAATAAGGGGTGGATATTGTCCTGGTTCCAGCTGGGACAGGGTTAACGTTCTTCCCAGTAGCTTGGGGGGTGTGCTGTGTTTTGGGTTTAGTGTGAAAGGAGCGTTGATGGCCCATTGATGCTTTGGCTGTTGCTGGGTGATGCTTGCACCGGGAGTGGGGAGCACAGCCGGGGTGGTGGACCCAGATGGCCAATGGGGTATTCTATACCATGTGACATCATGCTCAGTATAAAAACCAGGTGGGGGGGGGGGGGCTCGCCCCCCGTTCGTGACACGCGGTCGGCGGTCGGTGAGAGGTTGCGTTGTGCATTGCGTGTTTTGTGTATTCTGTTATTGTTGTTGTTCTCATTGTTATTATTACTGTTCTACTTAGTTTTATTTCAATTATTAAACTGTTTTTATCTCAACCCGGGAGCTTTCCTACTTGTGCCCTCCCGATTCTCTCCCCCATCCCACCGGAGTGGGGGGGTGATCGAGCGGCTGCGTGGAGTTTATTTTTTGCTGGTGGGGTTAAACCACGACAGTTGCTAAGTGCCCTCCTAGTCCAAGGACAGCTCCCATGCCTACTGACTGAGCTAGGTACACAAGGTGGGAGGGAACATAATCAGGACAGCCAGCCCAGCTGGCTAATGGGGTATTCCATACCATGTGACGTCATGCTCAGTATATGAAGGGTAGGCGTGATCCAGGAAGTACCAATCGCTACGTGGTTATCGGTCAGCGCGGGTGGTGAGCAATTGCATTGTGCATCACTCATTTTGTATATTCTATCATTATCATTATTATTTTCCCTTTTTCTCTTCTATTAAACTGTCTTTATCTCAACCCATGAGTTTTTCTCACTCTTACCCTTCCGATTCTCTCCCCGTCCCGCTGGGGGTGGGGGGGAGTGAGTGAGCGGCTGCGTGGTATTTGGCTGCCTGCCAGGTTAAACCACAACACGAGGTTAACAGGTTTTCAAGTATAACACCCCATCACCACTAAGCTAAGAATAAAAAAAAAATTATCAGCCATGCAGCTTTGACAGCCTCACAACACTGTTTCTGACCTCTGTGTTGCTGTGTGCGAAGGTAGCACCCTATAATTATTCCCAGCCAGAACTGATCTACTAATCAGTTTTTTGGTATAGGCACATGATCAAGCTTCCCCCCCCCAGATGATAAAATCCTAAAACAGATTAACACTTCTGTAAATTAGAGGTTTTTTGAAATTTCAAAGGTTCTTTTTATAGCTTATTAGGCCTTAATAAGAGGGAGAGAAATACAATTTAACGCCAGTTGCTTTAACAATTTGCATGCTATTTCATATATGCTTTTAGAAAAAAGGAAGTGACAGCAAACATTCTCTTTACAGTTCATGGATTAATACAAACAATTCCACCACATGTAGCTTTCAGTATAGTACATAGAAAAAACAAATGAAAGGCTAGCAGAAAGAAAAAGCTCAGCCATAATCACTTGGCACTGCACATCTATTTTTTTAAAAAGGGTGTTCTACTGTCTGTTTTTATAAAAGACTTTATTCTTAGCACAGCTCCTAATACAACACCAGAGATAGCTGTACTTTCATTCACACTCTTATTCAGGAATGACTTCTGTTCAAAATTTTCAAAGGGAAAGATTACTATATGGCAATAATTAGGAATTGTGTCCACTTTATTTAATAGTTCATCATGATTTTCATATATGGTGTCCTACTATTCCCAGAGAACAAAAAGCAATACTAGACTTTTCTACTAGTGCTCAGGTGTACCTATACTAACCTTTTCAGTACTTTAAGGAATTTCAGCACAGCAGAAGGAAAAGCTAAGTACAGATTCTTCATTGTTGTCTGATCAGTTGAGATTGTCTGAGTGATGCAGAGAGGCTGGAAAAGAGTTGACTCAGCAAGCACACAGCCAAGGGCTTTGACCACTGTGTTGCTTTAAAATGGGAGTGTTTTGGGGACAAGACATGGTCACAGCCAAGGAGTGGCGTGCTCCAGATGATAGGCTCAGCATGTGTATTGTCTTTTGGGAATGCAGGCAGCTGGAAGTAACTCTGGAAACCTCCAGGCTACTCTAAATGAAGACGAGCTGAAGATCTACTGTGGGACTCGGACCCTGGACAGCTTCCCTGAATTTTCTGACCGTCTTCTTGCTCTTCTACCTAGAGTAAGCTTGAAGTTTGGAGCAGCAGAATTGCTGGGCCAAGAGTTTCAGTTTCTCTTACTACTACACCATTTCAAAAAAGTCCTCTTTGGTTCAAACTAAGAATTTTTCTGTAAATGAGGATGTTAGTACTTACAGCCTTAACTGATGGCCTATATATTGAAGTGACTGACATTTTAGTCAATATTGGCACCTTCTATTAAACATAGCCATATTAACACTGATTCAGCATAGAAATAGCATCCGTTTTCTTAGACACCCATTTTACAACTGAAAAAAAAAAAATTGTTTTTAGGTATTACTGAGGAATTTGTAATTATTGTGACTCAAAAAGCTTTCTTTGTGGAGTGTTCACATGTCTTACTGTTGATAAAACGTAATCATGAAAGATATTTTTGTTTAACATCTAGAAATTTGCAGACATCCCTCCACAATTACAAGTAAAACAAAATACTCTTGATCAGATTTTGGAATGAGCATCTGGGAAGACAACTCAGCTGCAGCAAATTTCTCAGAAACTGTTTTGATGGTCCCACTCTGAATGCTCACTTTCTTCCATGCCAGGAATCTCTCCAACTTTCCATTCTAGTGAAGAAGAATCCTTTAGTAGCCTTATGCACAGACAGACTGTGTCCTAATGATCAGGACTAGTCTTCTTTCAGGATGTGATGATCTGTAGGACTCCCCCAACGTACTGCTTTATACAATGTCAGTAGCATTAGCCTTAGGCTATGGAAACTGCCTTATCTCCTTGAACAGAAAATGTAGTAACCTCCAGGAAATAATAGGAGCAAAATGATAAAGTCCAGTTATGTGCAACTTGTCAAAATACTTGACTACACTTATATTATAATAAAGGACCATATAAAGAAATACACAGCCAAAACACACGTTAAATAAGGATCTAGGAAAAAAAGGAGTTTTTTTCACCAACATTTTATATTTCTCTCATAGTCTCAGAGAAACCCACATATGCCAGATAACAATCTCTCTATACCCTAAGACTGTGTATTTCAAGGGCAAAGGTATGAATAACATGTGTTTATATTCTTACAAAACCAGGTAACAGGAAGGCTGAAGATATCTACAAAGAAGTTATCAGGCTCTTGGAACAGGTCTATTACAGTTAGTTCAGAGTAAATAAGGCACTTTTGACTCTTACAAATATAGAAGAACTTCATAATTAGGCTCTCAATATGTAGTTCAGTTTCACTGCGTGGGGATGGGGATGTTACTTGTGGTGGCTTCTTCTGTTTTTTTCTGTTAAACATTTGGTCTACTTGGAAAAAGCTTTGGAACGAAGTTACTCATACTGATATAATTTGTTCTAAAGTCTAGAAGTATTTCTGTATTAAGTATTTGCAAATTCATCCCAATAAACAGTCTTGCAATGCCAGAGTAGTACAGCAGACTATCAGAAAAGCATCTTTCATTGAAGCCAAGCAGGAAAACATACGTTCAATACATACAGCATATTTAAATAATCTACTGCTTTAATGACAGAGCACATAAAAATGTTTGCAGTGTGAATGTTTAAATAAACTCTTTGCTCTCATCAAAAATTCCACAAGGCCAAATGAACATTCTTCTGTTACCACATATCCCTACTCAGTGCTCTCTTCTCCTCTGACCGCTTTTGGCAAAGGACTAATACATTCCTTACTCCACTGCCTGTAAGAACCTGCTAGAAAGACCACTGTCACTCACTGGCGAAAGAAGTAAGCCCTGCTGTCAAGCAACCAACCTCACTCAAAATAAAGAAAAAGAGGAAAGCTTGTCTGATGTTTTCAAATAGCAAAATGTCCTTTGCATGCATTTTTATTGCTTTCTTTTCATGAACAAACTGCATTTTGAGAAAAGGTCTGTATCTTTTTAAATCTCTTTTTTTTCCCTCAACAGTTGTAATTGTGTTGATTCTGTACTCTGAGGCTTGTGGGCAATGAGTTCAATAATGGGTTCATTGCTCAAGCTGCTTTCTTATCCTATTTCTTGTATCATACAAAAAATATTTTTCTAGGTGTGAGGATGTATCCTCATGATCAGTTCCCCCTATAGCTGTAAAACAGTTTGTTTCTCAGTAGGAGTTGATTCAACATAATGAGAGAAGTGAGAGATTTTCAAAGTAGAACAAAATTAGAGGCAATGGGCTCAAACTGAAACACAGGAGGTTCCATCTGAACATCACGAAACACTTTTTTACTGTGAGGGTGACCAAGCATTGCACAGGTTGCCCAGAGAGGTTGTGGAGTCCCCACCCTTAGAGATCTTCAAAAGCTGTCTGGACGTGGCCCTGCTTGAGCAGGGGGATCAAAACAGATGACCTCCAGAGGTCCCTTCCAGCCTCAACCATTCTGGGATTCTGTGATTAAATTAGCAGTTGAGAAAATAAAAGCCATTTTGGCAAAAAGTGTGTGGTTCAAATACCCACGCTGTCATTTTTGCTGTTCTATAATAGCATCTGACCCTAGTAAAAGGGATCAAAGGATATTACATTGTCCCCATCAGGATTTTGCTGAAGAGCTCAACTCATATATATTATTCTGGGCATTAGGATGAAAACGAGAAATACAAATCACTAAATTTATGTGTAAAACTTTACTGTTAAAAAGACCTACTAACAATTTTGTATTCCTAATTTCTTAGAACATATGATCAGAACACAAAGGAATAGCTCAAGTTTTTGTCAAAACCCAATACAAGCCCATTAGAAACCATCAACTTCGCTTTTAAGCAGATTACTGCTGGTTTTGTCTGATATGCCAATAGCTCCAAGGCCCAGAAACTCTGTTCTGTCACAAAATCTTTATTACCAACTGGAACTTGTTTAGATCAAGCTGAAATTTGCAAATTGGGAGTCCCATCTAGGAAAGAATTTCAGGATCCCTGAAAACTTTACAAATGCATATTCAGAAATCACTGCAGAATAAAATAAAAATAAAGATATCTTTAAGTACCAGAACTAACAAAGTCTGTTTCCCTAAGCATTTGTGTCTCCTGGTTGATTTGACTTCTGAATTTCATGACACCCAATGGTGCAGCCTGAGTTCACACTATATTAAAAAATTATAAATGCCAAAGTTTAGAAAAAGCTTCATCTGGTCTTTGCCAAAGAAACCTCAATAGAATTCCTGGTGTCTGATAAAATGGGAAAGCTGAATGTAAGCTTTCCAAGAGTTGAGTCATTCATATTGGCTCTTCTCCATCTAGATCCTCTGGTGTCTAACAAGAAATGTGCTCAAACTGCAGTTTTTTTCTTAAAATACAGTGTTAATAGGATCCTCTATAAAGTTGCCCATTTTCACATAGTTTATATTTAATAAATTTCATAAATCACTACCTCACTATCAGATTTAGCTAACAGTGGTCAATGATTTCAAAAGTTAATAGGTGGCTGTTAGTAATACATACCTATTTCTTAAGGAAAGCACTCTAAAAAAATGTCCTGAGTGTTCCTGGTGGTAATTCTAATTTGAACCAGATTTGCATGATATTGATAAGATAAACTAAATGAACTGATGGCAAGAGAGAGCAGCTGGAGACAGGCTTTATCAGGGTATTACGTGGGGCCCTGGAGATTGCAGGAGAAAGGAAACCTCTCAGCCTTGCCCCAGTTAGGTAGCAGGAAGCCTGCTCTCTTTCCAACAAAGGAAATGGAGAAATAAGAGAACACACAACTTCATTCATCTTCACTCCTGAAAGCAGCAGAAAGGGCAGTAGCAGGAATGAATTTTCCTCCATTCCTTTTATGAAACTGTTCTCCTTCCCTTCATACCCAATTAGCTGGGGTGTATTTACATGGGACAAATGGGCTATGCTTCTGCACTCTTCCCTAAACTAAGAACACAGGCAACCAATAAACATCACTTTTAGCTTGAATATTTATTTAGTTTTTAAAACTTCCCTCTCAGGTCAAGTGATGTCTGAATCAGCCTTTGGACTAGCAGCATACATCATATCAGTGGACTCTTGTGCCCTACTAAAGATAACAGAAAAATGTGAAGTTCCTGTCTGAATAGATACTCTTGGTGGATTATTCCCAATGAGTATGTGCTGAATCAGACCCTTACTCTATAAAATCTGCAGATCATCTACTGCATCTCCTGTAAAATTCCATGCTTATCTCCGACACTGCTGAAGAAGTGAATAATCTTTTTGCCTACAAATTATAAGACTAGAGGTGGATACTTAGTTTGCTTTTAATAAGAAAATTCTAACAGAACCTTTATTGTTATCATAAATATTTTTATAATCTCTTTTGTTTTAGTGTCATTGCTTATTAATATATTCAAAATATTATTACAGTAGTGCCCAAGTGCCCCATTCAGGATTAGATCTCATTTATATAATAGATGGTGCAAATACATTAAGCCTGTGGGTCTTCTCCCCTAATTTTTTAAGCACAATCTCACTTCCTATTTATGCTGGTTTTAAGACAATACTGTTTCCACTGGTTTGATTATTTACTTTTGCGGAGAAACACAAACACTCCTTTGAAAGTCAGATACGCCTCACTTTTATTATATTTATGTCATAGTTAAGAAACCTACAGTTTAAACTGAATGAACTGTGTTAGTCATACAGTTTCTTTACACTGGGCAATGAGTCCATCATTATTTCTGCTACATTTCTGTGTCATATTGCCTCAGGAAATTATCCCGGAAGCTACTAACCCTTGAGCTGACATTGTAAGTATCAGTCACTGTTTCTGCAGCTGTGAAAAGGCCAGGCTGGGAGAGGGTTTGTTTTGGATGACAGGTAGGCAACAGACAAACATCATCCAGCAAAACCACAAGACAGCTCAACCTGCTCCTCCATGTGTCAAGTTGAAAACTCGACAAACACTGTGTCAGTCTTTCCCTTACAGCAAATTTCAGCTCTTTCACAATATTCGTTAACAGTTCATTTCCCTGTGTTGTGGTTTAACCTGGCAGGCAGCCAAACACCACACAGCCGCTCGCTCACTCCCCCCACAATCAGTGGGATGGTGGAGAGAATTGGAGAAAAAAAAAGTAAAATTCGTGGATTGAGATAAAGTAAGTTTAATAGAACAGAAAAGGAAGGGAAAATAATAATAATAATAACAGTAGAATATACAAAATGAGTGATGCACAATGCAATTGCTCACCATCCGCCGACCAATACCCAAGCAGCGATCGCTACTTCCTGGACCACACCCCGTATTTATATACTGAGCATGACGTCACATGGTATGGAATACCCCGTTGGCCAGTTGGGTTAGCTGTCCTGGCTACGCTCCCTCCCAGCTTCTTGTGCACCTGGCAGAGCATGGGAAGCTGAAAAGTCCTTGACTACCAGGGTACTCAGCAGCAACTAAAAATATCAGTGTGTTATCAACATTCTTCTCATACTAAATCCAAAACACAGCACTAGGAAGAAATTTAACTCTATCCCAGCCAAAACCAGGACACCCTGAAACCCACAGAAGGATTTTTTTCCCCTCATATTTTCTTTTAGAAGCCCTGCACCAAATGTTCGGCATTGATTTAAGTGGTGCCACACTCTTTCATATTAACTGATGACCTGCCCCTAATTTTTAGGTAGATGAGATAAAAGAGATCAAAAGTAGGTGCAGGCAAGATACATTACAGTAATTATTAATCTACCTCATTCTGGAGCTTTTTTTTCTGAGAAAGATTGCCCAACACATTCATTTTTCCTCCCATGGATATAGGTCCAAATTAGAACTGATGGGAAACTTTTTTCCATCCCAGAAAATTTTTGAGATTTCAGAAAAATATATATACATATATATCCTACTCTACAGAAGGGTCACACCAAACTAGTTCAAAGTTGTTTTTTTTTTTTTCCTGAAATGCAATAAAAGAAAATCTTACCCTAAAATAGCTAACACCCTGATTATTATGCAACTGTCCTGGAACAGACAGGGTTCAAAATTTTGTAATACAGTTTCCCACATCCTGTGTGAGCATCCTGAATGCAGGGTTGTTGACTATTTTTGAGGTGGGTCTCTTGATTTTTTCTGCTCAAGTTCTTCTGGTATGGATAAATAATAAAAAGGAAGCTTCTCCCTGCGACGAGCGAGGGAAGGCAGGCAGTCGACTCAATGTGAGTGATAAGGCCAGCTTCAACTTTATTGTAAAACCCTACACATATTTATACACTAAGTTCTACCTTATGCATACTTGTCTCACAATCATTGGCTTAGCTCTAAAAATTACATTATCATATTCCTCCTACTTTCGGTTACTGCTATGTGGTCCGGGTTCCATCCTGTTTTTCTTATACTGTACTTTCTCAAAGTTGCTTATCTGCACAGAGCAAGGTCAGCATGACTTTCTTTTCTCCCTTCTCAGCATGACTCAGAATTTTCCCACCGCGGCCTAGTCTGGCTAACTTTCTCCAACAATTCCCCCTTTTTCTTTTTGGACCACCAATACATTGTGGTTCATTTTTACAACATTATTTAAAATACAGTGATATGCTATTTTTACTATAACTATAATTGTTAATAAAATACCAAGCCAGCGCTTGCGCAGTGCCTATGTTAGGCACTAGGGAAGCAAATACATTGGCTGTGGTTGACCATAATTCTATATTGTCGTTACAATCTGCTTGCAATTGATGTATAGACCTTTTGTGTCGATTTGTCGCTACTGTAGTTATATTGAGCCAACTTTGTCGACTAACTGTGAGCAGAGTTAATTTACCTACATAACAAGGCCCTCCAAAGGCGTTCTTTGGAATGCCAGGCCATGCTTGATCCCCACAGATCAAAAAATATCCGGGGGGAAGAGCTTTGGCCGTATCATTGTTCCACAAAGAGTTACTGGTTCCCTTCATACTCCGTCCATAGGCACTGAATGTTTTGGAAGCGTTATAATTCCCACAATATTGGCCTATTTCGAATCCTTTCGTAAAAGGTGAAACAACAGTCCAACCGGTGGTATTAACAAAAGGGTTGTTATCATCAATGCGGCTGCTTATGCCGATCAATGACTGAAAGGTCTGGGCCTGTGCGGCAAAGCGGCTAAAGCTGCCAAACACAAAACATGTCTGAGTAGTAACATTATCAGTTGCATTTCCAATTTTTTCTGACCCCAAAAGGTCAATTTCTTGGGGGTCCCAAGGGAGAGTGTGATTTAGGGCTCTTATTAGTTGTACCGAGCAATCTGCTACAGTAACATTTATACAATTAACTGTTACAGACGTCCAATTATCAAAATCTCTGGCAATAATTTCAGGAAAGCCTATCAGACATGTTTTAAAGGGCTCAGTTGCCGTAGCTGAACTCAGGCAAAAGTCTGTCGTCCCAGTTTTATTCGCCCACGCCACCCATAAGTTCGCACGGCTGGGCAACGGCATCGCTGGGATCAGTACAGACAGAGCTGCATTGATCATCATCAGCAACAGCAGCTTTGGTCCAGCGGCTTGGAATCCACTTTGGCCCTGTGGGAGTAAGTACACACATATAACCTCTACCCATATACTTCACTTCTGCTGGACCTTTCCACAGTCCGGTTGCTGGATCTCTATACATAACGAAAACTGGCTTGTCATCCTTATTTTCTTTAGGATAACCATGCACCCATGCTGGTGGCTCTTTCTGATCTGCAAAAATACATAAATGATTTAGCACAAAAAGAGTCTTAACAAGTCTTTCTTGTACATCTGAGATTTCCCTAAATTTTTGCAAATATTGTTTCAGCGTTTGATGCGCCCTTTCAATGATAGCTTGTCCCGTGGGTGAGTGCGGAATACCAGCAGTATGTCGCACTCCCCATGTTTGGAAAAAACGTTTCACTTTGGCGCTTGTGTATGCAGGGCCATTGTCAGTTTTTATCGTTTGTGGCACTCCCATAACTGCAAAACAACTAGTCATATGTCGCATTACGTGGAGTGCTCGTTCTCCTGTTTGTGCCGTGGCCCATATAAATTTGCTATAGGTGTCAATCGTAACATGTATATATCTCAGTCTGCCAAAGTCAGCAACGTGAGTCACATCCACTTGCCACAATTCTCTGGCCTCGAGTCCCCTGGGATTCACGCCGATTCCGAGACCAGGCCCATGGTGGCTACACGTAGGACAGGCCCGCACAATCCCCTGTAAAATGTCCATAAAATATCCATAAATGTACACAAAATGTCCACTGCATTCATTTAGTCCATGACTTTGGGCTCCATCTGTTACGGTGGTCACTCAGGTCAGCAGAGGTGGTGCGTTGCGTGGAGTTACTGGGCACCAAAGTTGGCTCAGGTCGGGTCACTGCTGCACTTGCGCTGCTCCTTGTAAAGTTTGTCCTCCGTTGGTTCAGGTGGTTCCTGCTGCTTGGGCATGGGCTTATCCACAGTCACAGACGCCTCGGGGCGTCCTGTCCCGCATGGACTCAGCCACAGGTCACAGTCCCTTCGATTCGAGTTCACGCTGCAGTTCCAGCCTGTCCAGCACAGCAGCACAGAAGCAGCAGCGATGCCCTGGCCATCTGTCGGCCCAGGCGCATCCCCATTGCTGTTATCAGAACGTTCTCAGGCACAGCACAGTAAGACGATCAGCAGTGCAGCAGTACAGCAAGCAGCGAGAGCAAAAAAGCAGCCACTAACGAGCACAAGACTCTAATACACATTAAGGCAAGCAAGCCCCATGGCAAGCACAAGAGCCTGCGAATTAATAGCTAAACAGCAGTAACAGCTATAAATTCAATCTAGCACATTCCAATCAAACGTGTCGTTATCTTGAATTGTAGTCTTTGGTTGCATTCCAGTAAATATCCATTCTAATACTCTCACAGTCTCCCCCTTTTTCTTTTTGCACTGCGTGAGTGCACCAATAAAATGTGTGGGGCCGTGCAAAACGGTTAAGTCCACAGGTAAGTCAGGGTCAATACGATCCACTGCTCGGTCAACGATGTGGGTACTGAGTTTTTGAATCACAATCGATAAGTCCTCGTAATATAAAAAGTCCTTGGAGACCACTGGATGATCGCCCCAACAACAACGCTCCATGAGATTGTCCATTGATAACTATGGGCCCTTTAATTCCTGTAGCAATTTTTCGCGGCCGGTCGTCAATTAGCGTGACATCTACTGCTGTTGCCAGATCCAGTCCGAGGTTCCCCCTGGTTGCTGGTCGAAGTTGGGTTGCTGGTCGAAGCTGGGCAATGGCGTCTGGTATCTCTGCACTGTCGTTTGGTTGGGGGCTGCCGTTGGCCTGAAGGTGACCGGAGCCGCGATTGGTGTCGGCGCACTGCAGCTCTTGGCGCTCGGTTTCCCGTTTCCCGAATGCCGGCAGACCGTAGTATTATGATTATTCATTTGACAGTTCTGGCAGCTCCCGACATTGTCGACGCAGATGTCCTGGGTAGCCACATCGGAAGCACTTATACTCTCGTCGGCCAGTCGTCTTACTTTGGTGGGCATCCGGAGGCTTCAGTGGGGCAAGAGCTGCAAACGCCTGTCCCTGCGCCTTGACTAATTTTTCCCCTAGTTCTCTGGTTGTTTCAACTAACATGGCTTGAGCTCCTACAGGAACTCTACTCATTCACTCTAACATGACTTCTATGGTGGCGTCTAAGGGTAAGGTGACAAGGATGCCCTTCGTATAAGTATTACAATTCTCTAATACACACTGTCTCAGCAAAGGTCCTTTCATAAAATCTGCCATATCTGCGTGGTCAATAGCGTCTGTGACTCTTTCTACAAAAGATGCAAAAGGCTCCTCTCTTCCTTGTTTAATTGACATATATGAGGGAGGAGCTGGTGTAGTTTTAACTTTCTGCAAAGCTTCTCGTGCTAATTTCATAGATTCTAACAACACGTCTGGGCCAGTTTGCATCTGCATTTCTACAGAGGCAAAAGGACCTATACCCATTAGCTGTTCTACAGTTACTCCAGCTAAACGATCATTTGGGGCTCGGGGCGAGTGCGCAGATATTTCACAAAGTCTTTGCCAGTGAGCTTGCCAAAGTAATTGTTGTGATTGCTTCAAAATAAGCCTCATTATGTTCTTAATATCTTCTGGACATAGCATTCCGCTACCCCAGATATAGTTTAGCATTTGCCTTGCAGGCTCGCTATGCACTCCCGATTCATTAACCGTGTTTCGCAATTGATTTAATATTTTCCAATCTAGGGCCTGATGCACCCCAGTCATAGCCCCCGCGTTATCTACCTGGTAGATTACCGGGAAGGCTTGGGGGCTAATTTGATCTAATAAATCAAAATCTTTTTGCTCAACAGCTTCTCGTGCTATTTTGTCCCAACCAACCCGCACTAAACGCGGCTGTTGATAAGCTTGGGACGGGGGGGGGGGTGGGGGGGTGGGGGGTGGGGGGGGTGAGGGGTGGAGGGGGTGGGGGGGGTGAGGGGTGGGGGGTGGGGCCTTTAGAAGACTTTCAGCTTGAGCAGTCTCCTGTCCGCTACCGTCTACCCTCTCATTTTCACTTGGACCCTCCCCCTCCCTTTCCCCCGGCGGTGCGGAGGGACAAGCCCTTTCTGTCGGCGGATCAGGAGGGGGACGAGAGGGTCGGCGAACAACGGGAACAGGAATTCCCGAAGGCAGAGGTGAAAAGTAGTCACCCCCTGCTGTGAGACGTCCAGCGGCAGGATCGGACTGCTCAAGCCGATCTGAGGCGGCTGTAGCTATTCGCCTTTCAGTTTTATATCTTTTTATACAATTAATAACATCTCTCCAAGATTTCATTAATTTTCTTGCTGATTTATCATCATCGATTACTAGATCCCACAAACAATCTCCATAAGAACGCCACTCGTCTACTTCAAACATACTTTCAGGGTTTTTAAAAAACCCTTTCGTTTTCCCTAACGCAATTAAACCAGCCAGGTCTTTTAATTGGCTTACTCCCCGCTCTTCTAAAAAGCGTTTTAAAATATCGAAGGCTACCTCTACTTCCATTGCGCGCTTCTCCTGACCCTCTTAATTATCCGGTCGTTTGCAGCCTTTTCCCACGGGTAGCCTTCTACCGGACGGCGAACCCCCTCTTAATTATCCTGGGTTCAAGCACGGATCAGGCACGCCGCGACAGCGTCTACTGATCTTCTGCTCCCTGGTCGCTGCTACCAGTGCTTCTCCGATCTCGCTGTCCGGTGGAAAACAGGGATGGGGGGTCCCTGTTCGGGCGCCACTTGAGACGAGCGAGGGAAGGCAGGCAGTCGACTCAATGTGAGTGATAAGGCCAGCTTCAACTTTATTGTAAAACCCTACACATATTTATACACTAAGTTCTACCTTATGCATACTTGTCTCACAATCATTGGCTTAGCTCTAAAAATTACATTATCATATTCCTCCTACTTTCGGTTACTGCTACGTGGTCCGGGTTCCATCCTGTTTTTCTTATACTGTACTTTCTCAAAGTTGCTTATCTGCACAGAGCAAGGTCAGCATGACTTTCTTTTCTCCCTTCTCAGCATGACTCAGAATTTTCCCACCGCGGCCTAGTCTGGCTAACTTTCTCCAACATCTCCCCTCCTAGCTCTGCAAATGATCAGTAACTCTGTGGTTCAACTCTTTACTTATTTATACAAAGTGGAGCAGCTCCAAGAGAAGATACTGAGATGCATACCACAACTGCATTGTTTGAGATCCTTCCCTGATAATGAAGATGGGGAGGTACTTCAGCCTGGAAATGCCCTTGTATTGCTATTCTCTAACACTCTCTAAGGGAGCTCAGAAATTTTTCCCAGAGTACACTTCAGTGATACTGGTACACTTCCACAAAAGTTTTTGGGTTTTGATAATTATTATTTTCTAGTGAAAAAATAAAAGTAAGATTTCTGAACCTCTGAAGATAATCAAATACATTTGGCAGTCAGTCTGGGATTTGAGCAGAGGCAATTGCTATAGGTTTCATAGTGCTACCTGGTGCTCGTGCAAATTTGCCCTGGGTATGAAGGAGCCTTAACAAGCTCACTAATGATTCCTCATCAGTGCTTCAAAAGGAAACTTGCCACAGTAAAGAATCAAAAACTTGTTTCTCAAAATATTTGATTGCCTAACAGCAAGAAAGAGCACTGTGGAATAAAGATCTGTACTTCGTGACTCAATTCATCATTAAAAGCACATTGTCCTTAATCACAGAACACTCATCTATGCAAAGAGCTGATTTCAACATGTTAACAGGGTTTTTTTTTGAAAGATGAGGTTTGTTCATCATCTTTTAAGGTTATCTTTATCAGGTGAGCTAGAGCTGTCCCAATTTCAAAACATCATGTCTATAAGTCTTTCTCATATACATGTGTTTCAAAGGAAATACTGGAACATACCTGAAGAAACACAAATAACTGCATTTTTCACTATGGATAACTTCTTTCCTCTTTGTGCACAAACCTGTACCTGTACCCTATGGCTCTGTCTCAATATCCTACACAAGAACTGTACTGTCTCTTCTGGGATACAAAACCAAGCAGAAATCCACAGTCCACAGAGGTAAGAGCAAAACCATTAAAGTTCTGCAACTCAAGGTGTGAATATGAAGGCAGCAGGAAGATATAGGCATTGCAATAAGAGAGTAATCAGTTGTCCAGTCCTGGGAGATCTGGTAAAAGTAATCTGTAGGTTTTCTGCCAGCAGGAAGGGTTTAATCAAAGGAAATCTCCTCTGTTAAATGCTGTCAGGAAAAAATCAGCTTTTTCAACATCTTTTTCCAAATTCAGATGTAGTCTACATGTTTTATTCTGTTCCACCTTCTACTAATAACCTCTCTAAACAGATAAGTATTTTGCCAATAACAACAAATATTTTTTCCCATTAGCAATTTACATGACAATTTCTAATTTTTTACATTTACATAACAACATTTATCAACATTTACTATAGCAAGCTTGACCTTAATAAAGACTATTTCTTGTTGAAAGTCAAAAAAGAATCATTCATAATCAAACAGGATGGCTGCTCGTTGCCTGGGCCATGACAGTCTGGACTGTGGCAGTTGCCAGCGGGTCCTTGACAGCAGTGCTGTGCAGCTCTCTCAATTTTTAAAGAAACTTGAAAGGGACCATTATTACATTTTGAAAGAGGAGCAAATTGCATTTCTTTTAAAATTAATTAATAATAGTGTTGAATCTAATAAGAACTTTAATGCAGTACCTTCCTTTCATGGTATAAGAGTGGATTAACAAACCATATCTAAATTATATCCATTTACATTACACTCATTTTGCTCAACACTGACACACAAGAGTAGCAGCATGGCATTTACAGATTAGTACAGTGCACTGTACAACTGATAAAAAAAAGCTATATAGAATATAGGACCTACCTGAAACTACAAGATCAATTTAGCCATGAAAGTTTTTCCAGGCAAGCCAGCCATGTCTACAAACACCAACTTCATATCTTGACAAATATATCATAATATTTTAAACTGCCAACCATGGAACTGCCTTCTAACTACCATAGGTCAGTGCTGATTTAGAGGAAAGGACACCAACTACTGATTTAGCAGCACCTTCTCCTGCTGCATGTTCCTGAACGTGCTGTGTCAGTGTGGCCCAACATGACTCTACATTTCCTCTGAGACCTGACAAGTTCAAACCTTCTGGTAAAATGGTTTTATTCTGCTTGGCAAAGCTTGCTTAGTCATCAGTTAGAACCAGTTTCAAAAGCACTGGATGATTCTTCATAGCATTTTAGCTAATTTTAAATTAACTAGATTTATGTGTGTAGTTTGATAAAGCAAGTGACGCTTTATCAAGTGACGGGCAAATCAGCACTGGCTTTTTGGTTTTGGTGGGTTTTTTCAGAATCTATTTAGCAACTTTCCATGTTATGGAAAGTTTGTTATGATATGGTGTTCAGGTCACAGGAAGTTTAACTAGAGTTCAGTTTCTTTACTTCTTGCTTAGGAACAAGAGAAGTTTATAAAAGAACAGGAAAAAGCCTCAAAAAGAGGCAGCGCAGCAGACAGCTCTCAAGAGTAAGCAATGTCAGTCATTGATAAACAGGTTCTCACAAACCTACATTTATTATAACTTCATTGGTATTTTTGTATTTTCTGATATTTGTTCATTAGTTTTAATTCACTAGCATTTTTGTATTTTTTATATATATATTCGTAATTAGTCTTTTCCATGCTAGTCATACTTTCGAAGACCTCTATCATGTGTGATAAACATTTTTATGCACCTGAGCACATTTGTCCTTCCAAAACCTGTATTAAATTACCTGATGCTCAAATATGGACCATGGAGAAACATCCTCTTTCATCTCAGCCCAGATCTGCTCAGTAATAGCTCCTTGCTATAAATTACTAACGTCCCCACATTGCTGATAGAAAAGATTTGAGAGCACTAATATGCTTGAAACAAAAAGAGCTAAGACAGCTCAAGCAGTTTAAATTGCTGATCTGAGCTAAATTAGCTGATTTTGTCTGGAGCATATTAGGAAGCATGCACAGAAACTACTTCACTGCAAGATAAATTTGGGCAGTAACTTTCAGCAGCCTGTAGCAACCTCTGTGACGAGAACCTGAAAGAGAGCATCTGCCTACAGCTTTAAATAGTGATGTTTCCCCAAAAGCTCAAAAAGAAAACAAAGACCTGTGGTGCTCCTGAGTTCTCAAGTTCTCAAGTCTCAAGACTTCAGTTTGAGAACTACACTTGTTGCTCTATTCATTCAACTGTTAAACAGAAAAGTAGTTACTTCTCACAAGCTGACACAATGAACGTTTGGTAGCTTTACTACAAAGTTGTTCCTGCAACCCCATAAAATCTCTGATGTATATACTTTATTGTACAGCTATTTATTCAGGAACTATTCAAAACATTTTCTTTCTTGCATATTTCATCTATATTGATAGAACAATTCTTGGTTACATCTGAGACTACATGAAGAGAGTGAACACCTTTTATGCTTTCACCAGAATTACCTTTAAAATTCAAAACATTTTTTTGTTTCACAAACCATCTCTACGATCCAGGAAAAAAGTATAAAAATCAGGAAATGAAACTTTCTGAGACCTCATCTATACACCGGACCTTTGGCTACATGCAAAGACACATATTGCTTTAGTACAAATGAGTGGAAGCAATTCACAAAATACTTTTGTTTTTAGTTATTCCATGGATGTCTGCCTATGTTTAAATCTTTTTGGTCAACCTCAACCAAACCTAACAGAGGTGTAGAGATTTCAAACATATTAGATTCTGGCAAGTTTCTTGAAAATAAGTCACCAACTAAAGGGAAAATCTTTATTAATACCTCTACTAAGCAAAGCAGAGTGTGCTCACTGTACCTGTAGAGCATACAGAAGCTGCAAAGGAGAGAGGGCTATGCATTGGTAGGGATATCTTCCACTGGAAGTTGTATCTGTTAGAAACAAAGGAATCTAATTGTCAGAAATGAATCCTTAGGATATCAAGCTTTGCTAAGCCTGCTGCTCACACAACTATCTGTGCTGATATGCACATAGAAGGTGCCTGGCTTAACCCTGAGCTCTCACTGAGACTTCCCTCACAAGAGAAGGCAGGCAGTTAGGAAGGAAAGGGATCTTTTTATTTACAAGCTGATAAAATATGGTAAAGGCAAACATGAGAAAATATGGGACTTGGCAACAGCATTTATAATCACTTTTATTTCCACGAGGAAAGTAATTCCTAAGCAGATAAGGTATTTTCTCCATTTACTATTGCATTTAGTGTCGGAGAGGTGCAGTTATGATACAAGTCAATTCTTTCAAGTAACAGATACAAGAAAATGCAGGAGCTGGCTGTACTTTCTGTACAAAACTGACAGCCTAAGTAATTTTTGTGGTGTTGGTGTCGTGGTTTAACCTGGCAGGCAGCCAAATACCACGCAGCCGCTCACTCACTCCCCCCGCACCCCCAGCGGGACGGGGAGAGAATCGGAAGGGTAAGAGTGAGAAAAACTCGTGGGTTGAGATAAAGACAGTTTAATAGAACAGAAAAGGGAAAATAATAATAATAATGATAGAATATACAAAGTGAGTGATGCACAATGCAATTGCTCACCACCCGCGCTGACCGATAACCAAGTAGCGATCGGTACTTCCTGGATCATGCCTCCCATTCATATACTGAGCATGACGTCACATGGTATGGAATACCCCATTAGCCAGCTGGGCTGGCTGTCCTGATTATGTTCCCTCCCATCTTGTGTACCTAGCTCAGTCAGTAGGCATGGGAGCTGCCCTTGGACTAGGAGGGCACTTAGCAACAACTGAAAACATCAGTGTGTTATCAACATTCTCCTCATACTGAATCCAAAACACAGCACGAGGAAGAAATTTAACCCTATCCCAGCCGAAACCAGGACAGTTGGTGCTGAGAAGCCAAGAACCAGTGGTAAAGAAAAGATAGTATAGCCATTGTACAAAATATAGCATTTAGTTTTAAAAAACAAACCCAAATACCTAGCTCAAATCCTAATTTAAGGTATGAGTGAATGGAGCTTCTAAAGAATCTTCTCATCTGACAAAAAAATTGGAATAAATTGAAAAAAAGTACTTGGAATTTTAAAAAGATTTGTAAAAGGCAGAGAAGAATCACTGGCCCCTCTGTAACTCTCCCAGCGGTTACTGAGAGGCTGTTGGTGGGATGTCACTCTTGATCTTGGCAGCCCTTGCTTCAGTCCCAAATGTATAACACAAAATAACGCAAAGTTTGTATCTATCATGCTTCCGAGAATGGATCAAAAATACTTTGCAGAGGATACTATAAAAGACAAAGAACCTTTAATAAGTAAAAATCAAAGCAGAAATGGAAAAAACCCAATATGATGTAAAAAATAAAACACAAAATTGAACCATGGAAGTAATCTAAAACCTTTTTTTTTTCTTAAAGAAGGAAAAAAATGAATAACAGTTTTAGTCCCAGTAACAAAATTCACATGTGGACTTCAACATTTCCAGTGACTGCATTTTAAAATCAAAATAAAATGTCTTGAGTTCTGGCAGTCAACACCATATTTCTCCAGAAGCAATTAGAACATCAGCAGCTGAATGGAGCAGAGCTCCTTTACACGTTACTGATGAAATCAGCCCATGAAAGGGAAACACAGTCTTTCAAATTTTGTCAGAGAACAGACATTTTAAAATATTTTCATTTAAAATGCAGGTATTGCAAATTTTCAAGTTAAGATAAAATTTTTAAACTGTATTATGTATATCTCATTTATATTTTATGGACTTCAGTTCATATTTAAACTTGGGTAAAAACGCACTACTGCCAATTGTTTTTTGAGGGGAGAGAGACTGAATAATGTGGAAGACGAAAGCGATAGTGTGTTGTTTTTGGCTGGGATAGAGTTAATTTTCTTCATAGTAGCTTGTATGTTCTCGATTTGTGCTGAAAATAGTGTTGATAATACAGGGATGTTTTCGCTATTGCTGAGCAGTGCTTACACAGAGTCAAGGCCTTTTCTGCTCCTCACACCACCCCACCAGTGAGTAGGCTGGGGGTGCACAAGAAGTTGGGAGGGGACACAGCTGGGACAGCTGACCCCAACTGACCAAAGGGATATTCCATACCATATGACATCATGTTCAGCAATAAAACTAGGGGGGAGGTTGGCGGGGGGGCTGCTGCTCGGGGACTGGCTGGGCATTGGTCGGTTGGTGGTGAGCAATTGTTTTCATTTGCATCACTTGTCTTTCTTGGGTTTTATTTCTCTCTCTTTGTTATTTTCCTTTTCATTGCAATGTATTATTATTATTATTATTATTATTATTACTACTACTACTACTACTACTACTACTACTACTTCAATTATTAAACTGTTTTTATCTCAACCCAGGAGTTTTCTCACTTTTACTCTTCTGATTCTCTCCCCCATCCTGCTGGGGGGAAGTGAGCGAGTGACTGTGTGGTGCTTAGTTGCTGGCTGGGGTTAAACCACAACAGATGGTTTAAAATCAGCTATTGCGTGAACTAACAGGTACTTTTTAATATGAGATATAAAGACAGTGAAAGAACAGATTAAGAAGCAGCACAACAGGATGGGTGAGCGACATTCTTCCAGCAAGAGACAAATAGAAATAACTTCCAGTGAGGGCAACCCAAACTCATGTTATCCTTTTAATTGCAAAGGAAGCTCATGCAATATGTGAAGGAAAGAGAGACCAGCAGTCAGTGTATCTCCAAAAGAGTAAGAGGAAGCTCCAAGGAAAACATGTGGATCCCTTCATTTCTGCCTGCTTAGTCTCTACTGGGTACCTGTGCAATAAAGAATTAATGCTAAAGGTCCTTAAAAGAAGTATCTGTTGTTTTTGATGGCAGCATACATACCAAGCTTCCTGTATGTACTAGAGGCAATCCTCCCAGGGGAGGGGTTAAAAAATACCAAATATAGTTTATGATGAACATTTTGTTTGATTGTTTTTGAAGTAATTGTTGAAGATAATGAAATTCAATGAAGTATATATGAGCCGATTGAAAAAGATTAAGATTAGCTATAAAACAAGAAGACATACACAACTTGGCCAGATTCCAGAATGACACAATGAATTTTCTGAAAGGGAAAAAGAAGAAAAAGAGAAAAAGTTCTAAACTGAAAAATAGTCATTAGGTCATAAAACTTTTCAACAGGAAAAGAACAGCAGTTAAAGCCCCATCTCAAGTGAATTCTTGGGCAAAAGTCCCACTGATTGCAACAGACCAGAATTTGACTGAAGAGTCACTCCATAGAGTTGTCAGGAGTGACAGCAGGAGTGATGAAAAGAGGTGGCAAAATGACAGTGCTGGTTGTGTCTTCTTTTTTTAGGATTTGAAAAATAAGCTGCTACTATATGGCAATTTGTTTACACCCCAAATGACCCTTTTTTACTAAGGATATCCAACAATTACCATCCATCATGCAACTAATGTTAGCTCCAGTTGGATATAACTTTTTTTCCTGAAAGTTATTGAAAAATAACTATTTTAAAGGCTACTTTTGGAAAACTTCCCATGAGAAATACGGTGTACAGTGCACATTAGCATGCAGAGTTGCTTCTTGTACCTTCTGGAAAATTGCATATCATACCTTTGTGGGGAGTTTCAGACTTTTGACATTCAAAATTGATTATTTCAAAAGCAATGTTTACTTAGTAAAAACAAACTAGTAGCAAGCTAGTACAAGTAAAGTAGCTGAATCTTCTGCCATAAGAAATACTAAATCAGGCTTTGATTATTAGGTAAACTCTCTTAACCTCTGTGACATAACTAATGTAGCACACTAAATCGCATCTTTATCTTAATAGATTTCATAACCTGTTTTAACCTTAAACACAGAACAGCACTCTGCTTTAAATTCCATTTGGTCTAGTGTAAAGAAGGACATTTGTTTTTTTTAAGGCAAGAAGAGTGTTTTCTACTCATGGGTATAATTTTAACACCTTATCCTCTAAAATACAGTAAGTCTCTGCAATGGAAAGTATAGAAAAATAAAGGGCTACATCTTAGCCAATAGGTAGATATCAGTGATTTTAATAGGGGCACACTGATTTACTGCAGCTGAGGATGTGACCTATAGCTTGCATTTGTTTACACAAATGTACTAAAAATATACAAAAACAACTGAATTCAAACTCACGAGTAAGTAGCTAAATAAATACATGAAAATAGTCAAGCAAACATCATAAGCCATGTGTTCCTGTGAGATTAGACAAGTGGTCAAGGTACTGAAATGTGCAAGGCAAAAATGAGTGCTTCAAATAACCTGCAAAGTTATCTCATAATAACACAAACCTTAAAATGGTCCATTGTCAACATAGAATGGGTTTCACAAAGAACAGTATGTTGGTGGTTTTTAAGAGGAATCATAATCTCTTTTTTCAAATTGTATGACTATTTCTTTAGGAAATCATTTACTTCAACAAATTTTTATTATAAATATTTTTTTGAAAATAAAATGAAACAAACAAATCAGACCAAGGGAATCAGTTCCCCAAAGCAGATCACTCCATGGCTGAGTGCTGGCTGCACCATCTTGTCCCAGCTTAAATGAGGCTGCACTTTTGAATTCAAAAAAATTGTTAAATCTTGTGTACACCAGCCCTAAGATGTTAGGTATTGTAAAGATTCGACCTCCTTGCCATGTGAAAATCCATGCATTGGATCATGCAGTGATTTCCCCTCTCTGTGGGAAGAGTACATCCAGCGTGCTGGGGCACACATAAACCACATCTTTGGATCTTGTTTTTTGCATGTCAGGACGTGCAATTGGGAAGGACAGATGGGATTTCTGCTACTAGTTTGGCAGAATCCCTGACCTTGGTTCAGTGCTGGTGGCCCCACTTGCTCTGTGACTTCGCTTGCCAGGTGCAAGTAGGGCCGTGAACTGCAGCTTGGGCTGCCCCAGTGCATCTGGCATGTGGAGTCACAGAAAGGGAGAGACCGTGGTGTTGTGCTGTGCGCTGGGGAGCTCGCAGTAGGAAGATATGTCCAGTATATGAAATCAGACAATCTGATTTCCTCCTCTGGTCAGGTTCGATGAATATGGTTACAACTGAAGCCAGGCCACATGCATCTTTCAGTCATCAGAGTTGTGCATTTTTTCCCTCCTGTCAGGGGTATTTCTCCTACAAAATTTCTGTCCTGTAAAACTCCGGGCACAACTTTTAACTTCTTTTGGGGTCCAGGTGACAAAATAAAACTGAAGTGTGAAGACTTCAATGGAACCACCATCATTTGTCTCAGTCAGAGCTTGGTCTAATTTATAACATGGCAAAACAATAATTTAAAAAATCAATTATTTTTTGATTGAAGGAGTTGTGTTTTGAATGGGAAAGCAAAGCATATCAGCTACCTTATGCTGGATCAATTTTGTTAGTATATCGTAGCCAATAAACAAAATAACACTTGAACAACAGGGAAATGAAAAGTGCAGGATTCAAGGTATGGTTCCACACTATTGGTTTCTGGTGGCAATGCTGGCTTAGGATGTTCTGTCCTTGCTCTCATGACTGCAGTCATTGTTAGCCATCTCCATACTACCCTTCCTTTGGGGACACACGGTGATGTAGACCAGAAGACCAAACTTGTTAAAAATAACTGCAAAAACCAGTTATTTTTAACCTGGCTAAGTTCTTACCAGTTTATTCTGTGCCTTCATAAACAATAATGCTGGCACAGATGAGAGAGCTCCAGGGTAGGAAAGAATGGCTTGGGACAGAGTATAGATCTCTTGATGCTGGCAATGAGGCCAAGGTATGTGGAAATGCCGTCTCAGTGGAACGACCATTCACAAGCAAAACACAGTTTCATTAGAATTTAAGAATATGTATTTTGACTGATAACATACTAGTGACGATTATTTTGTTTGCAGACTTGCAAAAAAAAAGGTTCATATCAAAGTACAACTCTGCACTTTCAGTGAAAAGTACAACATTGGGGGAACATTTGCTAAACACCAGGCTCTTGGTTGCCATAGGAATAGTTTTCTAATAAATGGAAACTTGTCAATCCTTGTGTTACAAAATTAGCCATACTCAGACTGATTCTTTAAATGCTAACTCTTTAAGGCAGATGACAATAAATCTTGATATTGCTACTTTAAGGGTGATATAGCTTGGACAATTGCCAGCTTTGACTGTGGATAGGTAAAGAACTAAATAGTTTAAAGTCTTTGAGCTCTTCCTTGAGGACTAGGAGAAATAACCTCTCTCTCTCCCATCCCTTCATGTTGAAGGAGAAAAATATCACAGCACAGTCTAAAAGAATATGTATGGATCAAGAGTGGGAGAAGCACATAAAAAGTGTTTGAAGATAAGAAGACAAGACAGATTCAACTGACCAAAGAACTCTAATGTCTTGACATGTTACTGATCGCAAACCTGAATTGGCACAAGCCTGCTTTTGAGAACATAGCTAAAGTTTAATAAATAGCATGTTATATCAGGATCTAACAATCCTTTTAGCAATCCACACAGTGCACCACAACTACTCTTGCCATCAACCTCCATGTGCCAGCAAACAGGTTTTTAGCTTTAACAGAAAGTCACAAGAATGATTGGCAGAATATGACAATCATTAGAAAAGCAAACGGAAAGAAAAATGATTCAGATTATTTTCCATCTATTCCAAAGAAACCCAAGACTATAGCTGGAAATGATGATCCCTTTCTCAAGTGCTGCATGTAGCTTGTTTAATAAATATATAAGGAGCCAGCCTTAAACATACTATAAAAATTCACAAGACCCCAACTGAACTTGAAGTCTCTACTGCTACTTATTGCAGAACATCACATTGAGAGATGGTCCATGACCTAAAATATCCATGTTCCAACAGACACAGAAGCACAGAGGGGCAAAATGAGTTGCCCAAGTCTATACTACATACCTTGTTCATCCCATGACTGTGACTAGAAGCCAGGTCTCTGAAATGCAGTCCAGGATTCCACCTAGGAATCACACTGCCTCGGAAAGTGATTAAAAATGGTTCACAGGTATACTTTTATTGTCAAAATCTTCTATTTTCCTTCATAATACAAGAATCATTTGCCTGTGTGCTAACAAAGGCCACAACTTGGTGATATAAATACAATTAGTGGCTTACAATAGAGTCATCATCTAGCAGTCCTGCATCAGGCCTGAAAAAAGCAAAGTTTGGGCAAAGAAAATAAACACATTGGTGCCACACAGATAATGTTAAAGGGGACTGTGCAGCTAGCTCTGGTAGAAAATAAAATGTATTACCAGGAAAACAAGGACATCAAGATTATAAGCTTTTAATCAAAATAACCAACACAACAAAAGCCCTCAGATGCTTGGGCTATGCAGCCACATGTGACATAGAAGGTAGATGCTGAAACAAAAGCATTCCTAAAGGAAGATTGTTCTCTGTTGTTCCATGGAGAACTTCGAAGTGCAAGAAAACAGATAGTGAATTTTCTCAGTTTCATAAAATTTTTCTTAAGTTCTAGATTATCATTTAATGAGAAACAGATTATTTCAGCAAAATGCCTAATGTATGCTAACATCTGGTTTTATATTTAAATATAAAACTATACTTTTATAATATATTAAGCAGGCATTGACTGTTTGATGGGGTAAGAGTACATTGAACTCAACAGTGAAGCATGAGGCCAAAACCCGGGTGTTTCTGGGAAACAGGGACTGTATTCAGCTAATCCACCACAAATGCAGCTCCTACCAACTGAAACTGGTCCTGAATCAAATAATTGGAGGCAAAAAGTTTTATTATCTTATTAAAAACTCCCAAATGATTCAGTCCTAACACATACTAGGGCATAGCTAAAGCACATTCCACAGGATTGCTAACTCATATTTTAAATGTTTTTGGAAATTTACAGACCACTGATACCCAAAAGAAAAAAGGTTGTCATGGGCTGCACAGAACCACTGTATTTAACATCATAACTCCACAGACCACTGCAACAACCACCGTATGTCCTTAGATCCTCACACTTGGTGATGTCCTGAAACAAGACTAAGGTTAATCTTCCCAGACTCTCAAATTCACTCATAGTTTCTCTCCTACTTTAATATAAATGAGAGTAGTTTTAGTTTATTCATGATTTGAAATAATTCAGATTACTTCCATTTACTATTTTAGACAATCAAATAATTCAGCTAGTATCTGTAACAGTAGTTTCTTTTTAGAGTTAAAGTGAAATCACAGCTCTAATTGTTCCCAAAATTCAGCAGTGAGTTTAGGATTCTCTTACTATATTCTCTTCCTGCTTTTTACACAGACCATTGGTTTATACTCCCTACACATAAACTACAAAGGATTTCACTGCACTACTCTACTTTACAAATCCCCATTTAGAAGCACTGCACAATCTGCCCAGATTAGCATTTTTATCACTATAAATACACTGGTGTAATGACACTCAGTTAAAGCTCTCTAATATGCATAAACATTTAGAACCACTCACTCAAATTCACCCCATCCGCAGCAACAAAGTGTGTGAAGTCAGTCAGTGGTGGGACGTTGACGAAGAATCAAACCCTTGCCCCATACTGTCATTTAAAGATCTGATACCAGAAAGTGGTTTATTACTGTGCACCTGCATGCATAAATTCAGAGTCTGCCCTGTCATGCCTTACTAACTCAGTATATAAGCCTCCTTTACACAAACACCTAATTACAAAGCTCCATGAACATCCATGAGTAGTGTATGTCTGAGTTTAACATTAATTTCTCCTTTGCCTCAATTATAAATATCCTTTTAAAAGGATTTTAACTTACTTCCATTATTTAACCTTTCTTTTGATGAAAGGCCACACCATGCGCAAATTAAGGCTTTCATGGAAGGCTATTTCTGTTTATTTATTTGTTAAGCAGACTATAATTAAACAGAGAGAAACTATAGCACAAATATACTTTTCTGATTCCACATGGTTCCTCTTTCATTCTGTGAAAGATTCCTAACAAACCGGTGCATTCTGCAATATAATTAAAATTAAAAATCCCACAACAACTATTATGACACTAATGAGGTAAAGAATAAAGTCAGCCAATATCCTCTAGTAAGAAAGTTGAAAGAGTAAGGGAGAGGATATATATAATGTCAATAGACTTCAAAGAGAATGCAAAGTTCAAATGTAAACAAATGTAAAGCACTAGCAATAAAATTTAAATTAGTGGTTTGCTAGTGTCATCTAGCAGTCTGATGTCAGGCCTGAAGAAAACAAGATACTGGCAGCAGAGTGAAGCACATTTGTCCAAAGTCCACAAGAAAGGTCTGTGTTTTCCCCATGCAATTAGTTAAAAAATCCCAAACAAATAAAAGAAGTACCCAGGGCAGGATGCTTATTAAATTTTTAAAAGCTATTACTCTGTAAGTGGCAGTGTATTCAAATTTTTTTTTTTCTGCTTTGTCTATTGGAACTCACTGACAGAAAGGGACATTTTTGTTACAGTTAACAGTCCCGTGAACATAATGTTAATGGAATGAAGAGATCTCCTCCCGATCTCATTCCTCATTCAGCCCATTCAGCCCTGAGACATTATTTTCCCTCTCTGATCAGGTCACTATACTTTTAAACTGACACATTTGCAGTTCTCCTATCCTGCTTTCACATATGCAGGATCTTGGCTAAATGATAGCAAAGCTGCCTCATCATTTTCATTGAAATTGTGCCCCTAAATTCTCCATTGCTGTGATGCATCCAAAACCTTGCTAAGAATGAGACTGCTGCTATTTTGGGTCCCTTATCTCTCATGCCAAATAATACTGTCAATGGTTTGTTTTACCTCATAATCCATCACCTCATTTCTTTCTTCTGAATCTACCCATCTCTAGCCTTCTGCCTTTACATTATAAATAAAAACCTCTTTGAGACATAGACTGTCAGTTAAAGCTTATCAGTACAAGCCCTAGCCTAGGCCTGGGACTCCTTGGTGGTACAGTAGTACTGACAACGAAACAACAATGAAATGTTGACATTTTCCTTAAGTTTCGGAATGTTTGGATATATGCATCATCTCTAACTCAGTAAACGAGGCTTCTCTTTCTTGGTGTTAAATCAGTGTTGGCAACACTCAATTAAATCAGAGTATAGACTCAATCATCTTCAGGAATACTGAAATATCCCATTTTAAAAAGTGTGTCATAAGCTGCAACTTGTAAATTCTTCTAAAACTAAAATATTTACTGTACTTCAGACTTCAGCCAGTATCAGTGAGTCCTCACCCTGCAAACTTTAATCAGATGACAAAAAATATGACAGCCTAACATCTTTAGTATTTTGACATGTTCACACAGAAGGTCCATCTGACCTCATTGCCTCTGTTACTGCCTTTGTATTTCTAATTGTGTAACAGAGGATAAATATTCAACATCCAGATTTAAAAATAAATCTTCCAGGACACTTTATTAAATGATAACCATGTTCTAGATTTAAGAATCTGCACGGGACAGAATTGGTGGAGGAAACAATGTACAGAAATTATATATGTGCTCATTATTTGCCAAAGTTGACTATATCAAGAATCTTTTTTACAGGATTTTTTAAATAATATGCAGATCTTTCACTATAAATGTTAACCCTTTAAGAAAAACTAAGAGTCTGTTTTTCCAAGAGTCTGATTCTGAAATGCCACAAAACAGCATCATGCTGTTGTCTTTCAAAACAGCATTAATACAAGAGATGATGTGTCACGAAAAAATCCAGGACACTTGCAAGAGTCACCAGTTGCAAGAAAGCTGCTCTGCAAACTTCCCTGAAGGTGACTATGCTGAACACGTTACGCAGAATGGCAACCGCTCCATGCAGCAGCTCAGGCTGGAGTCAGCGGACCGCGAAAGGCCACATGAAGGACTTCAATCTTTTGTAACCCTGATCGATGTTGGCTGACTATTCCCGGGAAACACAGTCAAGCCTCTGCTTTTGTGACTCACACCTTTATTATAGTATATATTTCCTGGTTAAATTGATTAGGCTGCACCGTACATACTACCTTGTGTATTAATAATGTACACTTAATCTGCAACTTTATCACTGGGGTACATTTTATTACATCAAGTGATGTAAAAACAACCACTCCCATTCCTGGTAGCTCTTATACCTTTATGATATTCATAAAAATATATGCCTGCATTGTGATGTTTTGAGCAAATATATCATAAATATGAAAGATAAAAGCCAATAATGAATTAATGCTTTGCTATCTAATTCAATAATGCACAAACAATCCATGGTAAATATTACAGACCAAGGCAGAGTCACTCTAGACTTATTTCAAGGACAACTCAATTACAATAAAACTACTGTAACAGTTAATGTACGTTGCAATAGTTCTGATACAGTCTAAGGATTTTAGACCGTAAATGAAATCAGGTCATGCACCAAATAAAGGAATACTGGTAATAATGCTTGTCTTGTCCTTAGCTGAGTTATTTCATGGAGCAGAATATCTATGTGCAGGAAATTTGTCATTAAAGGGTTTTAGGCAAATCCCTTTGGAGAAATACAGAGAATATCACTGCATATTACCTCTTTTTTTATATACATATCTATCTTGTTTCCAAGAGATTTTATGGATTACTGGGCAAATAGGTATGATATTCATACAGTATCAGATACATGATGTATAGGGTTAAGCTGAAGAAAGCTATAAAGGTAAATAGGAAAATGAAATAGCTAAGCAAGCTCAGAGTGTCTTACAATAGGATATGTGTCCTTAGCAAACAGGGCCATTCTGATTTCAGGGCAACCACTGCTTTCTGAGAAATTAGTTAAAAAGTGTTTCATTTAAGTGAATTCATTCCCACATCCATGAGGCTATGGAAACTTAGTCATCTTAAGCAGCATTCAGTTATAATCCAGTTATAAATCGCCACAGTTAGATAGGCACAGATTGTTTCTTTTAGCTACATTTTCTAGACTATCTTAGAATACGTCCACGTTTCATTCTGAAAATGAGAGTTGTTTCACATCGCTAACACATGGATTTCCAGATGACACAATGACACATCCAAAGTCAAAAGAGGGAAAGACACACAGAGTTAAAGGATCCTCTAAGCAGATTGCTGACTCCCAGGCTTAGGAGGAGTTTTTATGATCACATGTTAATGTTCTAGATAAGGGAAATTTGCCTCCTTCCTGACACTATTGCTGTATAACACCCTAATTAATGGCTCTCGGGTGGACTTGAAGGACAGAATTCCCACTGATTACACAACCTCCAAAAATCTTTAGAAATGTAGAACACCCCTATGTTGTCCGAAGAGCGGATTCGTGCCCGGCGTGCAAGTAACCAATTCCACACGCTCAGGAGAGATATTGTTTTACTCAGGCCTGGGTGCTCGGTGGACTTGCCACAAATCAAGCACACCTGGTCTAATCACCTTTCTGTTTATATCCATGCTTCTCATACATATTTTAAGTTTCTCTTTTACATATTCATTGAATTTCCGAGAACTAATACATATTTATTGAATTTCCGAGAACTAATTATAATATTACATCATCCTAGACACATGCGCACTAAAGTCTTTAGGGTCTTCTTGAGGGTCTCGAGTGGTCTCTGGTGGTCGGTAGGGTAATGAACTCTTCGTGAACCCGTTCCTTTCTTTCCTTCTAAGGTCGAGGTTTGTCTCCGAGCCATGTCTGGACCACGTTCATTTATGGTTCTTAATTTCAAGGTCAATCATTACTAGGGTCTAACAATGCTACACACCGACAAACACAATACCTGCTAGTTACCTAACTCCTAAGCAACAAGTCTTCATTGTTTAGAATTAAAGAAGCGAGCAGTATGGAATAAGAGGTACTGTAACAGACTGTACCTACTGCATCAATTCCCCCCTTTGAGACTTATGAGGTTGAGCATCATGAGTCTCACACCATTCGCTTATAAGCATTTGGTCTACAAAAAGACATACATTGTATCATACAACAAGTAATTATAGCTAAGATGACGATCGGTATTGCAAATAAGAACAACTGTCTGAGCCAATTTAAATTTGGAAGCCACGACAATAACCAAGAAAGATCTTATCCTTCTCGTTCCTTAAATCCAGATGCTAAGTCCTTTAATTGTTGAATTTTCTTCTCAACTACCTGTGAATTATCACTTAGGTTCTGCAATACAAAAAGAAGACATGTTGGTTACTTCTCGGGCTAAAATTCTCAGATATTTTGATTTCTATCCCATTTTGGCAATAGAAATTGGGATTCAGCTTTACTGATCGTCATAATTAATATCAACAGGCTCCACATTTTCTACTCCTAAACCCACAATTTCCTAATTAATTTGGTTTCCCTTCTAACAATAAATATTTTAAATATCACAAATAATTCAGCAACATCTCTGGTGACTCATCAAGTATGCCTTAAATTTAATTTCAATGGTTCCTTAGGTGTAGATGTCCACGGTCTAGGAGGTATTTTGTTTATTTTGGTGTAATGAATCCAAGAGTCTATTTCTTCTAATTTCACAGCAGTGTTTGTTGTTAATAACACTTGGAAGGGTCCTTTCCACTTTTCTCCAAGGGTGTCGTCCTTCCACGTTCGCAGGTAGACTTGGTCTCCTGGACTGAATGAACGTACCAGAAATTCAAGGGGTAAAAGTGTCCTCAAAAGAACATATTTGTGTAAAGAACTCGCCATTTTACTCAAAGACAAGAGATATTCAGTTAACACTTTTTCTCCTATTATGTGCATTTGTTCAAACCTTCCTGTTAGATTGACATTATAAGGTTTACCATACAGAATTTCAAATGGACTTTTTCTTCAGCTCTTGGGGTTACCCTAATTCTTAACAAGGCAAGTGGTAAAGCTTCAATCCATTTCAACTGAGCTTCCTGACATATTTTAGAAATTTGTCTCTTTAATATTTGGTTCATTCTCTCTACTTGTCTACTAAATTGTGATCTTCTTAGTGTCTTACTCACATTCTTAATAACCTCCGCTACAAAATGTGGGCCTCTATCAGAGGACATCTCTAAAGGGACTCCAAATCTTGGAATAATTTCTTTTAATAAGTGTTTTGTTACCTCTTTTGCCTTGTTGGTTCGACATGGGAAAGCTTTTGGCCATCCAGAGAAGGTATTTACCAATACCAATAAATATCGGTATTGGTTGCACCTTGGTAACTCTGAAAAATCTATTTGCCAATACTCACCGGGAGTTATGCCTTTCCTTACCTCTCCAGGAGGGGGTCGGATTTGTATTTTTGGATTGTTCCTAAGACAAATCTCACATTTATTACTCACACTTTTAGCAATCAATAACATTTTGGTCCTTATTGCATATCGTTTTACTGACTCGACCATTGCTTCTGCTCCCATATGTGTCTCAGCATGGGTTGTGACCATCAATTTCTTCATGATTTCAGGAGTTACTACACATTGTCCATGTGAAGTAATCCATCATCCTTGATCATTCTTTTTGCACTGTAATAGCTCAGCCAACTTATTTTCTTTTTCGTTATAATTTGGGGATTCTATTTGAATTTCTTTTGATGCACAGCAACTTCTTTGGGATGTTGTGGGTTTTTTTTTTTTGTACTGCTTCCAATAAATTTAAAATCTCTGTTCCATACTTCATAAATGAGCCACTGGCAGACAAAAGTTCTCGCTCTTTCCATATCGCTCTATGGGCATGAACAACTCCAAAAGCATATTTAGAGTCTGTATAAATATTAACTCTTTTACTTTTAGCCAGATCTAAAGCTCTTGTCAAAGCTGTTATCTTTGCCTTCTGGGCGGATGTATTTGGAGGTAATGCTTTTACTTCTTGATCTTCGGTTAAAGTTACCACGGCATAGCCAGCCCTCCTTGCTCCTTTCACAGCAAAGCTGCTTCCATCAGTAAATAATTCTTCATCCGGAGTCTGGAGAGGGACATCTTTCAGGTCTGGCCTGCTGGCATATACCTGTTTGATAACTTGTAAACAATCATGATTAGGATCACTTTCTTTTTCACTTGGCATTAAAGAAGCAGGATTTAAAATTGCACTTACTTTCAAAATGATGTCATCTTGTTCCACTAACAGAGCTTGATATTGTAGATTGAGGGGGTGCCATCTTGCAAATGGCCTTTTTTCTATCATTTCCCAATCTTCGTTGTCCTTGGGAAATCTCAAATCCCAAATAAATTAGTTTGTTTTGCAATTTGTGCTTTCTTTTCTGACACCCTGTACCCAGCCATTCCCAAAAAGTTTAGGAGGCTAACAGTCTTTTCTTTGCAGATCTCAATAGTATCTGCTCCCAATAGGATGTCATCAACATACTGAAGGAGGGTGATTTGATCTTCCTTACCGGACCACTGTTCCAGTTCCTTGGTCAGGGCTGCTCCAAAGATAGTTGGGCTATTTTTAAACCCTTGTGGCAGCACAGTCCAGCAGAGCTGAGTTCTCCTCCCGGTCGACGGATCTTCCCCTTCAAAGGCAAAAATCTTTTGACTGTTTTCTTCCAGAGGTATACAAAAGAAAGCATCTTTCAAATCTAAAACTGAGAAATGTGCATTTGATTCATTGATAGTTGTTAGCAGCGTATATGGATTAGGGACTACTGGATGAATGTCCACCACTAATTGACTTATTGCTCTTAAATCTTGAACCAACCTATATCCTTGGTTATGTGGCTTTTTCACTGGAAGGATAGAGTACATTCTCTTAAAAGTCCGTATTTGAGAAAATTATTTATTATTGGTTCCAAACCTTTTCTGGCTTCTATACTAATAGGATATTGTTTCTTTCTTACCGGTCGAACTCCTGTTTTCAATTCAACTTTTACCGGTTCCACATTCTTTGCTCTTCCTGGTTTCTCTGTCGCCCAAACAAAAGGGTAAACTGCATCTTTAATTTCTTCTGGTATTTCTTCAGATTCATCTGTGTTTGTCTGTAATAAATAAACTTGGGCTTGCCAGGCATTAGCTTCAGGAAAATGAACTTGGATTTTTCCTTTTTTAAAGTTAATTTGTGCTCCCAATTTATTCAATAAATCCCATCCTAAGAGAGGCATGGTACATTCCGGTATATATAAAAATTCATGCATCAATGTTTTTCCTCCAATTTTACATTTTAAAGGTTTCAAAAAAGGCCTTATCTCCTTCTTTCCCATGACCCCAACAATAGATACATTAAATTTACTCATTGGTCCTTTACATGTATTTATAACAGAATATTTTGCTCCAGTGTCCACTAAAAAATCAACTGCTTTATTTCCCAGCTTTACTGGAACCAGGGGCTCAGCTGGGAGAATATCATTTTCTGCCCCCAGTCCCCATTATTCAGAATCCTCTCCCATCATAAGTAGATCAGCTTCAGGTGGGATTTGCTGTGGCCGAATCACAGCAACTTTCTTATTCTCTGGACACTCATTTTTTCCAGTGTCCTTGCTTCTTACATACAGCACATTGATTGATCCCTAACAGAGTAGACTGTTTAAATATATTTCCACATCTTCTACCTCTGCCCCTTAAGTACCCTTTGCTTTTACCTCTCAAATATCCTCTGCCCCTACCTCCAGCAGATCCTTGGGCATTCACAAAAGCAGCCACAAGAATAGCAGCTTTCTGTTTCCTATTTTTTTTTTCTTTCATTTTCCATATTAGTTTTTTTCCAATACGACCCTCTTTTCTTCAGGAGTTAACAAATTATTTAAAAGAATTTGAATATCTTGCCAATCTGGATTATGACTGTTAATAATTGTCTTAAAAGATCTATACACCTTTGCAGGATTTTCCTTATATGATCCTGCCAATTCTTTCCAATTCATCAAATCAGAAGTAGTAAAAGGTATTTTCACAAACACTGGTTCCCCCCTTAGGTCCACAGCCTGACGAAGGGGTGCTAATAAGACAGACCCCTGTTGGGTCCTAGTTCTGCCAGCTATTGGACTAAATGTATTACTTCCCCTTGCTTCAGTTTCAAAACTTTCATTTTTACTCGGTGCAATGCGTTTTTGGTTCCTTGTCCTCCATCATCATCATCACATTAGAATCTGAGTCTAAAAGTTTACATTTCTTCCGAATTTCATGTTCATTTCTCAAGGTAAAGAACAAGTCCACATAAGGGACCTCATCCCATTTACCCTGGTTGTCAACAAAATAACATAAGTTGCAAGATAGTACTATATTGCAAAGTTCCCAATTCTGGCCATTTTACCTCATCTTCTAATTTATACATTGGCCACCATCTAGTACAATACTCAATTAATTTCTCCTTTCTCAAAGGTTCGCCCCCAAATTTTCCCCAATGTTTTATGATGCATCCAAGGGGAGAACAAGGTGTTACTTTAGACTATTGAGTTCCCATATTTTTGCCCAAAAAGAACGTTCTTAACCATGATTTCATATACTCCAGTCGTCACTGTCAAACGCATATGAATATACCCTTTTACCTTTGGCCACAATTCCTTACCAAATGCATGCGCAATTTTATACCCCAGAACAATATCACATTTACCTTAGCGTTGCACCGTTGAGTCGCTCACCTGCTCTGGCTGGGGAGGATACTCACGGAGTCCCCGATCAAAAGGTTGGTGCGCGCTGGAGTCCAGAGAGCAGGGTCTCCCCACCGAGAGCCGGCAAGTCGATCCGGGCAAGGCTTCACAGCAGTCCCATCTGGGTCGCCAAAAACTGTTGTCCGAAAAGCGGATTCGTGCCCGGCGTGCAAGTAACCAATTCCACACGCTCAGGAGAGATATTGTTTTATTCAGGCCTGGGTGCTCGGTGGACTTGCCACAAATCAAGCACACCTGGTCTAATCACCTTTCTGTTTATATCCATGCTTCTCATACATATTTTAAGATTCTCTTTTACATATTCATTAAATTTCTGAGAACTAATTATAATATTACATCATCCTAGGCACATGCGCACTAAAGTCTTTAGGGTCTTCTTGAGGGTCTCGAGTGGTCTCTGGTGGTCGGTAGGGTAGTAAACTCTTCATGAACCCGTTCCTTTCTTTCCTTCTAAGGTCGAGGTTTGTCTCTGAGCCATGTCTGGACCACATTCATTTATGGTTCTTAATTTCAAGGTTAATCATTACTAGGGTCTAACAATGCTACACACCTGCAAACACAATACCTGCTAGTTACCTAAGCAACAAGTCTTCATTGTTTAGAATTAAAGAAGCGAGCAGTATGGAATAAGAGGTACTGTAACAGACTGTACCTACTGCATCACCTATATGTCTTTATGTGCAGTGCTGTAACATAATCCCAGCCTAAAACATAGAAATTTATCATCCTACTTATGCTATCTCACTTGAATCCTATTTTTGAGCATATATTGAGGTGGAGGAGCATTACAATTACCCAAAATCAAAAAAGGGATAAAGTCATAAATAAGATTAAATGGAACAGCTATAAATTTGATGGAGTAAAGTCAGAAAAAACTATGTTGAGATTTGCTTGCAGATAGAAAAATACATCTGATTTTGATTTGACACTTACTTTACACAGAAATCATATTGACAACTTTGATGACTTTATGGGGATATTCATGACTTTGGGAAGATTCAGATACAGTAAGTACAAAATTATTTCTACTCTGTGTAAAAATGCATCAATCTCTAGCTTGACAATCACAGAATATTTTTTAAGGCGACTTCAGATAACAGACTTTGTTTTCTTTCCCACCAGAAACACAAATTTACAAGAGCATCTAAAACTACTCTCTCACTTAGAGATCAAAGTAGCTACGAAAAACAGTCTATCAACATGATCACATAGATTTCAAATGCTGTAGAACCAGGTTGCAAAATACAGTGGGTCATACCAGTGATATATCTCAGACAATTTGCTCCTGCTTGTTACTATTTTGTATCTTTAATTTTAAAAGAAAAAACTGCTATCTGGTCAGCTTGCAGAGACGTTTCCAATGGGCAGCACACGTTTCACAATCTGTGCACACTTTCTGAGTGGGAGGTGTTGGTTAGAATAGAATAGAATAGTTCAGTTGGAAGGGACCTACAATGATCATCTAGTCCAACTGCCTGACTACTTCAGGTTAGGAAGGCAGAACCTGCCTTGCATGTGTGCCAAGAGCCACAGGCCATGGTTACATTTTTCACAGCTGTATTGTTATTCCTCTTCAGAAAGTGTCTGGAGTTTGACTCCATGTAATAATGAGGGAGAATTTGTCTTGGAGATCAGTACCATCAGGTACCGATTTCAGATTTTTTTTCTGAAAATCTACTCATATCACACCCTTTATTATTTTAAGCCTGGTTTAACTATCAATGTGTAATTATTTCAAGTGTCTTTGATTCAGCACACAAATGAAAGAGTTAACTTATTTTTTGCTTGAGTGGTACGGTTCATTTTGCTAAGAGGCGGGGGATCATCCTAAATGGAATTACTCGGGTGAATTTTAGTTTCCCCCATCAGAGCCCCGCGGCAAGGCAGAATTTTTGCCTTTTCCGGAGAGGCGGAAGAGCCGGGGGCGCTGGGCCGAGCCCCCACCCCGCGGGCGGCGGCGCTGCGGGGCGGGCGCGGGCCGGCAGCCTCCCGCCTCCCGCCTCCCCTTCGCTGACGTCAATGGCATTCTTATCGCGCCGCCTGCGACAGCAACGGTAGCCCTCAGAGGCCGCTCGCGCGCGGCGCGCCCCGGCCGCCGGCAAGCTGCGGAGTGGATCCGGCGGCAGATGGGGCGGCCGCCCGGCTTCCGGCGCTCTGAAGGGGTTTCTCGTGACGTGCGGGGGGCTCCTCGTGGCAGCCGGCCGGTAGCGGCAGGCGCGACGTCCGAGCCTCGTCCCGTCCAGCCTTCCCCCTGCCTCCCGACAGTGCCAGGTCGGGGAGGGGAGCGGCCGAACCCGGCGGCGCTTCCAGTCACGCAGGAGAAGCTGCGTTTCCCTCACACCTCCCCCCCGACCCCCCGCCGCCAGGCCGGGCCGAGGCGAGCTGAGGTGACCGTGGCCCCGCGGAGCGCTCCCTGCGCGCCCCTGCGCCGGTGGCTCTCGTACCCTGCTTTTGGCGGAGCTTGTGCCGGTGGGAGCAAGAGGGCTGGGAACCTTCTCGAAGGCGGCGGCGCCCCCCGTCACCCTCCTGTGCCGCCTGGCACCACGGGTACCAAAACCGGGAGCCAGAGAAAAGTTGCTTTTTTAAAGACACAGAAGGTTTTAAAAAATGCAGCTTCCAGCTGAAGTGTCTAATTTAAAATATTATCCCCGAGGGGTTGAGTCTTTTCCCTTTCATGTCTGCTTCGTGTCACGCTCAGCGTCCTTGTTTTCCCTGGCGTTACATCTAATTACAACAGTATGAGTGAGAGAAAGACCTGGCACCTTATGGTTTCTTTTCGCACCATAGGTGGTGAGTTTTTAGAAACTACATTCCTTCTGGAGCGTTTCAACTGTGTTGATCTGACATTGGTTTAGTGTGATGCTGCGAAAACCTCGTGGAAAGAACAGGCATTTAAAGTGAGCATAGCAGCAGGGAGGTCAAGGCTGCTGATATGCAGATGGGATATGATGTCGAACTGCAGATGCTGCATTGTAGAAGACAAAAAGGACAAAGACATTCTGAGATTTTATGGGTTTAAAAATCCCTTCCAAGCCCGAGCTGGTGGGAAAACTGTGGCAGAGGGGTACAGCGATTAGTTTGTCTGTCTGGTTTGGTCATGTCAAGTCTAACTGGATTTACACCAAAATCTGCAGCATCCGTGTATTTAAATTCTCACAAGGTGTAGCGTGTCAGTCTAGTTTGCATCTCATAACTGACTCATCCGATTGCTAGTTATCCCGATCAGCTGTTACTGCAAATTGCCCAAAATGTCTGTTCTCACAAGCCTTCCTCCCCTGTCTGCACTCCTAGTATATATCCATGCCTTTATGCATCATCTATACATATATATGTATATACACACACCTGACGTATTCTATACATAAACATACCATATGTATAAAATGCAACAAATTGAATTTTACAAAATTATTGCAGTTTACGTCCTTGTCTCTAAAGCACAATTCCCTTTTGAACGAAATACATTAGTGTCATTTAAGCCCAAGTTTTTGTACATACAGATATCAATCCCTGGATTATTGTTTTTTTACAGTCAGATACAATGCTAACAGAGTGTTTGTGCACCTATACACTGTTACTGTGCATAACATGAAGCAATAACACTCCCACCCACCCAAGAGGTGAGTGCCAAATCATATTCAGTCCTAGAAAAAAGTTACGACTCCATTACTTTTCAAAAGAATTACAGCTGTTGGCCCTATACATGAATTTGGCCCACAAAGTGGGACGCAACAACTCGATGGGTTTGCAGAGGCAAAGCGTGACAGACTGGAGAGCTGCAGCTGCTGCTCATGAGGTTTTTGCACTGTTTCAACGTAATACCTATACTTCACAAATATTGTTGTTACTTTTGTTTTGAAAAGCTTTTCTTCAAATGGATGGCTATGCACAGATAACGGAACAGAAAAATGATATGGAGACTATACTTGTTCCTTTCCTGCTCAGTAAGCACATCACTCATTTCAGATGCCCTTTTTTCAACTATAGGAAGTGGGTAATTTCCACAGAAGCCAATAGGACTCAAACCGGTTGATCTGTAAGAGAAATGAGTGGAAATCTAGAGACTTTTTCTCAATCTGATAATCATGTGCTATTCCTGGTCATGATGGCAGCTGTCTTTTGCAAGAATGGAAGAAAACAGTAAGACCAATTGTTCTCAGGGTGCCCAGTGCCCTGAGCTGGAAGACAGGGACAGGGAGCAGAACGAAGCCCCCATAATCCAAGGGGAAATGGTTAGTGACCTGCTACACCACTTAGATGCTCACAAGTCTATGGGGCCGGATGGGATCCACCCAAGGGTACTGAGGGAGCTGGCAGAAGTGCTCACCAAGCCACTTTCAATCCTTTATCAGCAGTCCTGGCTAACCAGGGAGGTCCCAGACGATCCGGGAAACTACAGGCCTGTCAGTCTGACCTCAGTGCCAGGGAAGGTTATGGAGCAGATCATCTTGAGTGCCATCACGTGGCATGTGCAGGACAACCAGGTAATCAGGCCCAGTCAGCATGGGTTTATGAAAGGCAGGTTCTGCTTGACTAACCTGATCTCCTTCTATGACAAGGTGACCTGCTTAGTGGATGAGGGAAAGGCTATGGATGTGGTCTACCTGGACTTCAGGAAAGCCTTTGACACTGTCTCCCACGGCATTCTCCTAGAGAAACTGGCTGCTCATGGCTTGGACGGATGTACTCTTCGCTGGGTAAAAAACTGGCTGGATGGCTGGGCCCAAAGAGTTGTGGTGAATGGAGTTAAATCCAGTTGGCAGCCGGTCACGAGCGGTGTTCCCCAGGGCTCAGTACTGGGGCCAGTTCTGTTTAATATCTTTATCAATGATCTGAATGAGGGGATCGAGTGCTCCCTCAGTAAGTTTGCAGATGACACCAAGTTGGGTGGGAGTGTTGATCTGCTCGAGGGTAGGAAGGCTCTGCAGAGGGACCTGGACAGGCTGGATCGATGGGCCGAGGCCAATTGTATGAGGTTTAACAAGACCAGGTCCTGCACTTGGGCCACAACAACCCCAGGCAACGCTACAGGCTTGGGGAAGAGTGGCTGGAAAGCTGCCCAGAGGAAAAGGACCTGGGGGTGCTGGTTGACAGCCGGCTGAACATGAGCCGGCAGTGTGCCCAGGTGGCCAAGAAGGCCAATAGCATCCTGGCCTGTATCAGAAATAGTGCGGCCAGCAGGACTAGGGAGGTGATCGTGCCCCTGTACTCGGCACTGGTGAGGCCGCACCTCGAATACTGTGTTCCATTTTGGGCCCCTCACTACAAGAAGGACATGGAGGTGCTGGAGCGTGTCCAGAGAAGGACAACGAAGCTGGTGAAGGGTCTAGAGAACAAGTCTTATGAGGAGCGGCTGAGGGAACTGGGGTTGTTTATTCTGGAGAAGAGGAGGCTGAGGGGAGACCTTATCGCGCTCTACAACTACCTGAAAGGAGGTTGTAGCAAGGTGGGTGTTGGTCTCTTTTCCCAGGTAACAAGTGATAGGATGAGAGGAAACGGCCTCAAGTTGCGCCAGGGGAGGTTTAGATTGGATATTAGGAAAAATGTCTTCACTGAGAGGGTTGTCAAGCCTTGGAACAGGCTGCCCAGGGAAGTGGTTGAGTCACCATCCCTGGAGGTATTTAAAAGATGTGTAGATGTGGTGCTTAGGAACATGGTTTAGTGGTGGACATGGTAGTGTTAGGTTAACAGTTGTACTCAATGATCTTAAGGGTCTTTTCCAACCTATATGATTCTATGATTCTATGAAAATGTAAAGGAGAAAATAGAAAAACAGAATCTGTCCCCATATCTACATTATTCAAAATAGATTATTCTTCTTCAGGAGGTCAGATGTGTTCTAAATAGATCTTGCCAGCATCAACAGGATTAAGCCACAGTTGGCCTAGGCTGAACAATGACTGTAAAACCCGTATCAAAAATTGTTTTCTGCAACCAGGCTTAATCAGTTCACAGATAGCTCCCTAAAGCCAGGACTAATTTCCTTATTTTTTTATATTGGCCTGTTGTTGTCGTCAGTCTTCCAGATGGAGCAATAAAGGTGAAAATGCAGACCAGCCATCAGATTTGTTAGTGAAAACAACTATTACAACACCAAGTGGCATGTTGTGAAAGTACTATCATGCCTGCCACCTATGCAGCAAGGTGAAAATCCAGTGAAAGCAAAGCTGGAAATTAAGTCAATTCTAGGCTAGGCCTGAAAAGGCTTAATCAAATCCTGCTTGCTGAGGTTGTTATTTTAATCCCAGACTGGGCAGTCAAACCAAGAACAGCAACTGAGATGCAAGTGAAATGGAACTGAGCTTTCTGCTCAATAGAATACACTTTAAAAAAATGGTTAGGGTTTATGCTTACTGCCCAGCAACAGAATCATAGAAAACAATTTTGCATTAATTCTGTTTATATTGAATGCAATAGTTTTAAGATCCAGTAGAACTGACAGCTTTGAATGGGGAGTTTTATGCCAAAAGTCCATTGCTATAGCCTATGATGAACTCAGAGTCTCTGGCACCAGGAAAAGAATATTTTGCTATTTGTTTATGTATAGATTTTTAATGAAATTCAAAAGTTATTGTGAGATCTCTGAATCTAAGCTTATAAAAAACAACTTTGATTGTGTAACTCTTTTAAATGTGATAAGAATTCTGTTTGTCTAGGATGTAGATTCCATTTAAGAAGTTCAATGTAACAGCAAAGCCTGCCAGAAAAGAGTTTCTACACCATACAAAGTGCTTTATCTCTGCACTTGCAAGAGTAAATAAAATCCCCAATGATTGTGACATTTATAAAGGTATTCTGAGACCATCTAAAAGATTATAAAATTGAGCCTTCTTATTAGTGTATTAAAAAAAAATAGACTTGAAATGCTTTTGTGAGTGTAATACGAAGATATTAGAACCATTATTGACCTGACAAATACCCACATATACAAAGTTATTATATACATTGTACTGGGAAGAGATATCAATATATTGAAAAGTAAAAGTCAAGCAATTTAAAATAGAAGCCAGATTATATTTTTTCCAGGATTAGTAGCCATAGGATATGTATTTCTGAATATTTTTGAATATTTTTGATGCATCCAGCTAGTAGACACATGCACAGTTACAACTGCTGATCCATGCTCTTTGCCTGAGGAGTAGCCTAGAAATTCCATTCACATTTACATTTGTGATGGACTACAGTCTGTTTGTTGTGCTAACATTTCCACTTCACGGGAGAGCCTGACATTTATTCTCATCTACACATTTCCAAAGCATTAGTAACACTGAAGCCATCTTTTTGCATTACAGTAGTTTCTGTAATGGCAAGAAGTGGAAATTGCAGTCTTAAAATATGACCAGATAGACATAGTGGTCATGTATGTAAGTATCATGAATAACATTCTCTTCATGGAGAAAGCCTTTTTTCCCCTCTTTAAAGAACAATTCCTGTTTCCAGCCTCAGCTAACAGAACAGACTGTATGGAGAGAATTAATTTAAGAACACTATCTCCTGAATCATTTTCCTCTGCTAAACAACTTCACATGTTAAACGACTGATTAGACATGTAGAGCTATCTTTTCTATGAAACAGTTCATGCTTTAGTTTACTATGCCAATTACATAGACTAAAGCCCTTTTTAACGAACCTGACTGACATCTGGTAACAGTCCACCCTCTAGCAACACAATGCATAGCTGAGTTTGAGAACTGCTAGAGGCAATCTTATATAACGGGAAAGTGGCTAGTTTGGACTTTACACATGTGATATGTTTTATTTAAAGCTATGTTGCCACTGCAGCCAGGGATGTGATCATAGCATGAGCAAATATAGCTAAGCCAGCTTTAATCTGATAGCCATGAAGCTGTGAGAGCGTGGGCTTTAGCCTGGGACTTTAATACTGGGCTCTTACTCAGGTGGATGAAAGGCACACTTTCCCCCTTCATTCCTGTTGGTACCCACTAACTAAATATAGTAGTTAGTTCAGGTATATCTATACGTCTTGCAGTCCTCCTCTTTTGCAAGACTGCCTTAGAACGCGCTGGGGAAGCTCTCTCCCTGTACTGAAATATTAATGCTGGCTTCCAAATAACCTTGGCTAAGCATTGCCAGATGATGAGACAATCAGCAAATCAGACAATAAAATGGTAATCTGCTGAAATACAGTAATACCAGGCTTTGTCACAGGGAATATATGGGCTAATGTTAACAAATTCATTATTTTTCCTAAAATAAAGCTTATAAGGCATTTAATATTAATCATTTTGTACTTAGGAATGGTGAAACTATAGCATTGGCACAAACTGCACACAAGGCAAAAAAGAGAATGTTCTAAGTGAGTTTATTACCCAACAGATAGAAAAACATATTTCTTGATAAACAGCAGTTCTGAAAGAATTAAAAAGCCTGGAGTGATAAATGTTCATTTGAGAACTATTGTTATTTAGATTAAAAAAAATAGAAGCATAACTGAATCCAGTATTTTAAGTAAAAGTGCCTGGGTCCAGTCCTGCTTTTATAAATGCTCTATACACGATCTATTTTGTCAAGTTTTTCCATGTAGGTCTAGAATTATTCTAATCTCTCTAGGCCTCTGCATCTGAGATTTTTTTTTTTTAATTATTTTTATTTTTTGCAGCTGCTGCTGTTGTTTTGTAAAGAGGATGTGAAGGAAAATAAAGATAATAAAGATAATAGATCATAAAGATGTGATCACACATTGCAGGACTGCATTTAAAGAAAAACATGAAGACATTTAAATAGGAGAAAACAGGACAGATTAAAGTCAGGTCCTAAGAAGGGTGAAAGAAAAAACTGAATGAAAGAAAAATAGACATAAGGAAAAGAGTAAAATAAGGATTTTCTTTGTTTTAAGGGAATAAATCGAAGGAAAAAGTAATTTGAAATTAAGAAAAAGCAAGCATTCATTTTTTAGCAAGATTGTCTGCTTTAACAGAAGCCTTTTCCACCCTTTGCAACTTGCTGAACAAATGTAAAAAATGAAATTAAATCTGTAGTATACTGTTTCAATACGTTTTCAGATTTCTTGCCTTTCTCATACTATTCCAGACTAGTATGATCACACCATATACAGTTACTCCCTCTGTCTCTCTCTGCAATTGGATTTTTAAATGGCTGATCACCAGATTGTCAGAGCATCTTGCAGACATTAATGGATTTGTCCTCACAATGAGGTAGGCAGTGTGAGATAGAAAGCCACAAGCAAGTGTGTGATCATACAAGAAAGCTCAGAACTGATTCCAGGTGTGAGTCTCAGCACAATGCTGCGTCCGTACAGCCAGCTTCCGAAGGCAACCTATGTCGCAGCCAAAGGCTTTAGTGCTGCTGGCTCAATCGTGCTCCATTGCACAATCGTGGCAGAGCAGTTTCAGAACCATGGAGCTCAGGCTGCAGAACTCCCAGCTGCGCACTGAGCTCTATGCTCAACTTGCTGCTGTTTGACTTTTGGGCTAAATTGTCTAAGCTTTCCTCTGTGGTCAGACTTACGCACGTGGACCCAAACAACTTAGCCTAAAAGCTGCAACACATGACAATGTCGTTAAGTCCCTTGACTCTGTTTTGTCCTGTTGGAAATGTCACTCTACATCTTGCCACTTTTTCCCAATGTGAAGATTGAAAACTTTCCAAAACAGTTTTAAAACACTATGTCTAAAATGAAAACTAACCTGCAAGAATATGTCTAGTTACTGTTTTTTAATAAATTAACAACTGATTGTATTTATTACATTTTTAAATCTGGGTAATAAGCACTGTTAATCTTCACTAAGTTAATTTTTAACAAGCATTGTATATGTATTTTGACATACAGTCATTTTCGCATCAAAAGGAAGATGAAACTATTTACCTCAGCAAACTGCTCTCAAAGTTAAGAGGGAAAACATTTTGGGTGACAACATCACTGTTCATTTCAGTTTTTAACACGCTTTGCTTATACTCACTGTACAGTGGAATCTGTACAGTTAAATCTTACTTTGGACCTTTTCCATCTAAGAATCATGTCTTCTCAGCTACAATCTGCTTTAGAGTTGATGGGGGGTTGTTTTGTTTTCTTCTTTTCTCAGAGATGTAAACTTGCTGTGTTGTGCATCTGAGTTTCATGTCTGAATGTCACATCTGGATAGTGATCTCCTGCACTTTGATATGCAAGACTTTTTCACATATATGAGAAAAGGGCAGCTGAATCTTTAAAATGAATCACACTTATTTCAGAAAGAAATCCACTTGGGACAAAGAGGTTAAAAGAAAGTAAAAAGAAATTTTGGAGGCATGAAAGCTGAATATTTGTTTTTGCATTTTAAATGTTACTCAGGTAGATGAAGGAAATGAAGCACATCTATGTGATGTTTTGTGTAATTTTGATTCCTTTCTAAATATTTTTGAAAGACTCTAAAACCCAAGTTCGATTTATCTGTTTAACTGACATTCCAGTAAAACTAGTTTTGCTGTATGAACCTTACTGCCATATTTCAATATATAGTTTCATTTTCAGCAATTCAGATTGCCACTTTGTGGGGATTAAATGATGACAGCATGATGAAAGGCAAACTCTGTTCATGGGTTCATATGCTTCTACACAGTTCCTTAATTTATTTTACAAATTTGGCTATTGTCAAATCTCTTACTCTGTGTAATGTTTTTTTAAATGAGATTAAATTAATTTAAAATACTCCAAATGCTGCCTTTACTTCCGTCTGGCTTCAGTATCATACAGAAATGTTTGCCTGTGATCAGTTAAACTGGGACATCTTTCTGCCAGTCAAATAACATGTATTTTTGTGGAAACTTTTCCAGCTCTGGAATGCTGAGTGCCATATGCCTGCTAAGGGTTTCAACGGCAGCAAATGATCTAAAGCAACACTTAAACACATCCTTATCTTCAGAAACTTGTATAAACCCAGCACCACTCTTTTGCGGTAGTACTGCTTAAGCTAATTTCAAGTTCCCAGGCTATCCCACCATTTGCTTCTTAAATCTATCCTTGCAGCAGCCTATTCATTTGTTTTCAGACAAGCATTTGAATAGCTGTGTAGTGAATCAGTTGGAAAACTAACAGACTGAAAAAAAACCTGGAAAAATAATACAGGTTATTTTTCAGTCTGTTTGGTTCCTTGATTATTTCACTCTGTGTCTGCACAGACAACTTGATAGCATATTGCAGGGAGTAGAGAGAGGAAAGAAATGAGTGATGGGGTTCAGGAATTACATAAACCAATCCTTTTGCTCAAAAATACACATTGAACCATAGCCTATATCCCATTTAAATCTATGGGACCTAAAGACATGCCTTAAGTTTTCTGAAACAAGGCTTAAAGTAGTTAAATTATAGGCAATTAAAAAGAAGAATGGTTAATTTTTAAACCCATTGAGTTGAAATTTGGGTGTGTCTCTCAACTGAGCAGTTTAAAATGAAGGAGAATGAGTCTGTGCATCCGTGTGCAAGGCAGACCTGGAGAAACCATGCAGAACATCAGAAAGTCAAATGGCCGCCTTTGATTGTGGTCCCAACTATGAAAGAAAAATGTTCCCACTGTTGCTAACACTTCTACAGGAAGCGTAGACAGAAAGTCTGTAGATTTTCAGGAAAAAAAGGCTCCTGAGAAGTATAAAGATTAAGTACAGATATTGCATATGCTTCTTTCAGTTGATTATATTATTTAGTATGCATTACAGAGTTTAGCTGGTAGGCCTGACTACTTTTAAATAAGGATTCAACTCCTACAGCTGTTTCATACCACTAATGACTCCAAAAGAAATGATATCAATATAATTTTAGGAACACTTTTTCAGACATAATCGCAAAAGTTTCCTTTAAAATGGGATTCATGTCCATTTGCATGAACAATTTTCATCCCCCTTTTTAAATATGAGAAATTTATTCCAGAACACTGCAGTAGAAATCAACATATTGAAATATTGGCTCTGGAAGGCAGTATCTAACATTTTCTTGGGAAAAAGAAGGATGTTTTAAGGAGTATTTTAATTTTTTGGCTGGATGGAGTTGTTATTTTTATTCAAAGATGAACTATAGCTAATGTGAAAACTTTTATTATATTTTGATTTTATTCCATGAAATTTTATTCTTTAGAATACTGATGTCAACCTTTTTTATTTTGCAAAAGGAATTGTGGCTCTACTAAATGTTTTATAATCCAGCTCTGCAGGATCAAGCTGTGCTTGGGAGGAAGGCCTATAGTACTAGCCTCTCACAGAACCATCAAACCCTACAGTTAGTTTTCAAAAATCAATGTCTATCAGTAAACCTGTGTATACTATGAAGTAGAAATATCTATTTATTTTAACAACCAATCTTCAAAGAGATTCTTGGAAAATCTGTGCTATCTTTATAGCCTGTATTTTAACACCATCTTTGGAGAAAAGAGATTTCAAGGTAGAACTGGCAAGTATTTCAACACACCAGGTCTTACCACAAACACATGTTATTTGTTGAAGCAACATTTACTCCTTTGAGCATCAACTTTGTGTTCCAGTGGGTATGTTTAGACAATAACATTTGTGGAAAAGAATTGTGGCTTTCTTCTTTGAAATGCATACTGAGGCTACAAGGATCCTTTGTCTTCCTAGTATATTCTCCCACTATGGTTTATCAGCGCTTCATATCGTTCTGCTACCTGTACCTCCTAAAGAACAATTTACCTCAATCAAACTAGGAAGGAGGTGAGACATGGAACTCAAGGGAGTATAAATCTGCAAGGAGGATAGAACTGCACTAGATCACAGAAAAGTACTGTAATAGACTCACTGGTGCTGCAGCTTCAGGTTTTGCTCAGCAAAACAAAGGCTTGCAGACTTCATCATGAGAATTAGCTGGAGCAAAGAAATCACATTTTGGTTTCACAATATCATACAGTGAAAATCTATGGCTGATAAGTAACATGCTTACATATATTTCCAAGTAGCAGAAGCATGTGAGAACTAAGTGGTTTCACCACCTGACTATTGCTTTCCTGTGTGAAAGGCATATGCATAGTATGTATCTCAGCTGCTTGCTCTTTCTCTGAAAATAGTGTCTTGAACCACAAAGACAGGACTATTGCTTCAGGACTACAGAATCCTTCTCTGCCTGCCTCCTTTGTCTGATAGATTTTAAGAGTTGAAGATTGACAAGATTCAAACAGCCTTTTTATCTGATATGCCAAAAAAGTTTTGAGATTCACACCCCACCCCCCCAAAAAAAAAAAAGGAACACACTGGAGAAGAAAAGTATTTCTGCAGCTGAAATGCTGAAATACATCATACAGATCCCTTTTTGTTTAGGAAACCGAAAGGACAGAATACAAAAAAACAGTTTGGGGGGGTTTCATTTGCCATTGCTGCTGCTTCTATTTGCCAAACTCCAATGAAGAAGAAACAAACCTGCCCAAAATTCTGATTTTGCTTTTTCCCTTTAAGAAGTGGGATTCAAAACCAATAATAACAACAACAACCACTACAACAACAACAACCACATCAACAACAATAATAACAATAACAGTATTAAAGAGACTTCCCCAAACAAATGTTGGTTTCTTTCCCACTAGCTGCCTCTCGTCATCTGTCAGACCTTTCTGCATCCCATTAATAACATTTAGTTAGCTGAGGTAGCCAGGCTATGTCAAACTGTTTTCCGATTTTCTCCTTGATTTCTTTGGCACTGACTTCTTCTTGGGCTTTTTCTTCTAGTCATCTTTGCACTCCTTCAATTAGAGACTAATTAGTCAATGGTTCCTACAGTATGTAAACTAAGTAAGCCACTAGCATATGGCTTACTTAATACAAGGGGAATTTTTAAATGCTTGCTAATCCAGTAGTCACTTCTGTAATATATTCCTGAGTTATTTCCTGTTTCTTTAGCATAGTAATAAGTTATCTAGTGGCAAAATTCACTCACTCAGATGTAATCCTCTCTTGTTCATTATTATTAAGGAAAGAAACCTTTTATTTTTATCATATTATCCTATGATTTAAGACGGACTACCTTAATTTATTGTCTGTCATCTTCATTTTTTATCTAGTCCAGAATTAGTTCAACTTCACATCTAATTTACACTTTCAAAAATAAATGTCAATTACAGAAATTAATTTAAAACACTGCACAGGGGAAGAATTATGAATTAGATTGGCAATTTACTACTAGTATTTTAATGTAAATATTTGGGAATAATTTTTAATATTTAGTATCAACTAAAACTTTATGCATGTGGCCAGAGCTGCTTCAATAATTCAGAATATCATCATAATGGGGATAAAATCAAGACATTCCTGGTACAAAAAAGTCTGCTCCTACACAAGATGGAACTGAATCTTCTTAACTGTGAGCAGATTAAGGACTATGATAAAAAAGCAAATTTTTCCAGTTCTGTTAACAGAAGGCAAGAGTCATACAGCTGTGCAAACCTGCCTGAGAACTATGGTTTGAATTTGATTAGGAAATTTTAAAGAAGTCATACTCTGGTGTTTTTAATATTTCAAGTGAAAGCTCTCCAGTGAGAACTACTGGCTCTTTCAGTGCCTCCTGTCATTTCCCCTGAAGTCTCAGAAGCAAATCTGGTAAATTCCTTGTTGCAAATCTTCCCTGGCAGGTTTCTGCTAGGAAATATCTTACGATATTTGGGACTATGTTAGGCTGCCCACTGCTGGTGCCTCTTTTACAAAGAGTGACACCAAAGTTATGTCTGTCAGGTGACTCTCAATAGAATCAAAGAAGAGAGAGAATCATAGAATCATAGAATCATTAAGGTTGGAAAAGACCTCTAAGATCATCGAGTCCAACCGTCAACCCAACACACCATGCCCACTACACCATGTCCCTAAGCGCCTCATCTACACGTCTTTTAAATACTTCCAGGGATGGTGACTCCACCACTTCCCTGGGCAGCCTGTTCCAAGGCCTGACCACTCTTTCAGTAAAGAAATTTCTCCTAATGTCCAATCTAAACCTCCCTTGGTGCAACTTGAGGCCATTTCCTCTCGTCCTATCGCTTGTTACTTGGCAGAAGAGACCAACACCCACCTCGCTACAACCTCCTTTCAGGTAGTTGTAGAGCACGATGAGGTCTCCCCTCAGCCTCCTCTTCTCCAGGCTAAACAGTCCCAGTTCCCTCAGCCGCTCCTCATAAGACTTGTGCTCCAGGCCCTTCACCAGCTTCGTTGCCCTCCTCTGGACACGCTCCAGCACCTCAATGTCCTTCTTGTAGTGAGGGGCCCAAAATGGAACACAGTATTCGAGGTGCGGCCTCACCAGTGCCGAGTACAGGGGCACGATCACCTCCCTGCTCCTGCTGGCCACACTATTTCTGATACAGGCCAGGATGCCGTTGGCCTTCTTGGCCACCTGGGCACACTGCCGGCTCATGTTCAGCCGGCTGTCAACCAGCACCCCCAGGTCCTTTTCCTCTGGGCAGCTTTCCAGCCACTCTTCCCCAAGCCTGTAGCGTTGCCTGGGGTTGTTGTGGCCGAAGTGCAGGACCCGGCACTTGGCCTTGTTGAACCTCATACAGTTGGCCTCGGCCCATCGATCCAGCCTGTCCAGGTTCCTCTGCAGAGCCTTCCTACCCTCAAGCAGATCAACACTCCCACCCAACTTGGTGTCATCTGCAAACTTACTGAGGGTGCACTCGATCCCCTCGTCCAGATCGTTGATAAAGATATTGAACAGGACCGGCCCCAGTACTGAGCCCTGGGGAACACTGCTCGTGACCGGCCGCCAACTGGATTTAACTCCGTTGACCACAACTCTCTGGGCTCGGCCGTCCAGCCAGTTTTTTACCCAGCGAAGAGTACACCTGTCTAGGCCGTGAGCCGCCAGCTTCTCTAGGAGAATGCTGTGGGAGACAGTGTCAAAGGCTTTACTGAAGTCCAGGCAGACCACATCCACAGCCTTTCCCTCATCCACTAGGCGGGTCTCCTGGTCATAGAAGGAGATCAGGTTGGTCAAGCAGGACCTGCCTTCCATGAACCCGTGCTGGCTGGGCCCGATCCCCTGGTTGTCCCGCACATGGCTCGTGAGCGCCCTCAAAACGAACCGCTCCATGATCTTCCCCGGCACCGAGGTCAGGCTGACCGGCCTGTAGTTCCCCGGATCCTCCTTCCGGCCCTTCTTGTAGATGGGCGTCACATTGGCAAGCCTCCAGTCATCCGGGACCTGCCCTGTTAACCAGGACTGCTGATAAATGATGGAGAGCGGCTCGGCAAGCTCCTCCGCCAGCTCCCTCAGTACCCTCGGGTGGATCCCATCCGGCCCCATAGACTTGTGAACGTCCAGGTGGCGTAGCAGGTTGTTAACTGCTTCCTCTTGGATTATGGGGGGTTTATCCTGCTCGTCGTCCTTGTCTTCCAGCTCAGGGGGCTGAGTACCCTGAGGATAACTGCTCTGACTACTAAAGACTGAGGCAAAGAAGGCGTTGAGTACCTCAGCCTTATCCTCGTCCTTGGTGGCAACGTTCCCCCCCGCATCCAATAGAGGATGGAGATTCTCCTTGGCTCTCCTTTTGTCATTAATATACTTGTAAAAGCATTTTTTGTTGTCTCTCACGACAGTGGCCAGGTTGAGTTCTATCTGGGCTTTTGCCTTTCTAATTTCCTCTCTGCACGACCTAACGAGATCCCTGTACTCTTCTTGAGTTGCCTGCCCCTTCTTCCACAAGTGATAAACTCTCCTTTTTTTCCTGAGTCCCAGCCAGAACTCCCTGTTCAGCCAGGCCGGTCGTCTTCCCCGCCCGTTTTTCTTGCGGCACATGGGGACAGCCCGCTCCTGCGCCTTTAAGACTTCCTTCTTGAAGAACGTCCAGCCTTCCTGGACCCCTTTGCCCTTCAGGACTGTCTCCCAAGGGACCCTCTCGACCAGCGTCCTGAGCAGGCCAAAGTCTGCCCTCCGGAAGTCCATGGTAGCGGTTTTGCTGGCCCCCCCCTCACTTCACAAAGTATCGAGAATTCTAACATTTCATGGTCGCTAAGCCCAAGCCGGCCTCCGACCACCACATCTCCCACCAGTCCTTCTCTGTTTGTGAACAGCAGGTCAAGTGAGGCACCTCCCCTGGTGGGCTCGCTTACCAGCTGTGCCAGGAAGTTATCTTCCACACACTCCAGGAACCTCCTAGACTGTTTCCTCTCTGCCGTGTGGTATTTCCAGGAGACGTCCGGAAAGTTGAAGTCCCCCACGAGAACCAGGGCTAGCGACTGGGAGACTTCTGCCCGCCTCTGGTAGAATATTTCGTCTGCCTCCTCATCCTGGCTAGGTGGTCTATAACAGACTCCCAGCAGGATATCTGCCTTGTTGGCCTTCCCTCTCATCCTTACCCACAAGCACTCGACCTCGTCATCACTACCATTGACCTCTAGACAGTCGAAGCACTCCCTAACATACAGGGCTACTCCACCACCTCTCCTTCCTCGCCTGTCCCTTCTGAAGAGCTTATAGCCATCCATTGCAGCACTCCAATCATGAGACTCATCCCACCATGTTTCCGTGATGGCGACTAAGTCATAGCTACCCCACTGCACAATGGCTTCCAGCTCCTCCTGTTTGCCGCCCATGCTGCGTGCATTGGTGTAGATGCACTTGAGCTGGGCTGCCGATTTCTCCCCCGACATTGGCGTGCGGTCCCTAGGCTCTTCTCTAGTGAGCCTGGTTTTATCCCCTTCCCCCTTCGAACCTAGTTTAAAGCCCTCTCGATGAGCCCCGCCAACTCATACGCGAGAATCCTTTTCCCCCTGTGAGACAGCTGAACTCCATCCATTGCCAGCAGGCCCGGTGCCGTGTAAACTTTTACTGATGCAGCAAAATATGAGACCAATTTAAAGGTAAGTGAAGATCTATGTTGGGTTGCATATCAAATTACCAATGCGAAGATTGATGATGTCTCTCACGTTTTCTTTTTAAACTGATCACTTATTCTAACTCCAAAATGTATGAGTCTATTTCAAAATCAAGGCTGTACTACAATGCAGTCCTAAGGAAAAGTAACCTGAAGTGCTGGATGAAGCTTACAAGCAGAGGTCAGCTCTATGCTGCCTTCTAATCTCTACCTACTTTGATAACCTAACCACACATTTCCACCAAAACAGACTGTTAAGAAATTAAAAATAATACGTAAGGGCCAAGTGTTATAGTATACACACTGCAAAACAACTACAGTTTTCTAATTGTTGATTCAGATGGATAGTTTCAATTACAAGGACATTCTTGCCAGGAATGTTTTAAACTATGATTGCACTTCTCTGTTTACATAACTTGCCGATTTATGAAAGCTTACACATTTGATAATCAGGTATCAGTGTTGAAGTGCAAAACAAAAAGTGCATATAATACTGGGGAAAATGCATCTTTTCAGAATACATGTTAATTAGCATTTCTAAATAACACAATGAAAACCACCATTCTGCAATTATAGTCAGGGCAAGTCATTGTTCACACATCCTAGGTGATGCTGAAAACTTTTAGGTTTCTCATACTTTCACTGAATACAAAGCCTGAATTTCACAGATTTTTCTACAGTACTGTGCAGTAGTCAGATGTAGAGACTATTCTATTATGCACCCTGATTTTATTCACTTCCTTGAATGTGAGATGATACATCAACAGCTTATGTTGTCAAAAACCATATCAATCCTCTTCCAGCTGTTCTGCCTCCAGAAAGTTAAGCACTGTTTAACAAACCCACCGAACTTAAACGAACACTAGATAAAGATTTCATTTCGATTCTATTATTCCGTTCTGCAACATTTATTAACGGTCTGCAGATCAAGATGGAAAAAGCATTCATTAAGCCTTCACGGATGTATCCTGTCAATAACAACCTCTTCTGAGTGCTGCAGTGCCGGACACGCTAGAACTCCAATACGAACTGGAGTCAAAGGCAGCCAAATGGTATGCCACAACTGATATCGCTAATGTGTTCTTCTCAATCCCTTTGGAGGCAGAGTGCAGGCCACAGTTTGCTTTCACTTGCAGGGTGTCATGGTTTAACCCCAGCCAGCAAAAAAACCCCACGCAGCCGCTCACTCACCCCCTCCACTCCGGTGAGATGGGGGAGAGAATCGGGAGGGCACAAGTAGGAAAACTCATGGGTTGAGATAAAAACAGTTTAATAATTGAAATAAAACGAAGTAGAAGAGTAATAATAAAAACGAGAACAACAACAATAGCAGAATATACAAAGCAGGCAATGCACAATGCAACTGCTCACCGACTACTGACCGCGTGTCATGAACGGGGGGCGAGCCCCCCCGCACCCCTGGTTTTTATACTGAGCCTGATGTCACATGGTATAGAATACCCCATTGGCCAGCTGGGTCAACCACGCCGGCTGTACTCCCCCCGCCACACAGCTTCCCCTGCATGTGGCAGGGCATGGGAGGCCGAAAAGAGAAAACAAAACTGCCCGGTGCAAGCACCACCCAACAACAACCAAAGAATCAATAGGCCATCAACGCTCCTCTCATACCAAACCCAAAACACAGCACACCCCCCAAGCTACTGGGAAGAAAGTTAACTCTGTCCCAGCCGGAACCAGGACAGAGGGGCGTCCAGTACACCTGGAATCGACTGCCCCAGGGGTGGAAACACAGCCCTACCATTTGCCATGGACTGATCCACACCACACTGGAACAGGGTGAGGCTCCAGAACACCTGCAATACATTGATGACATCATTGTATGGGGCAACACAGCAGAAGAAGAGGTGTTTGAGAAAGGGGAGAGAATAATGCAAATCCTTCTGAAGGCTGGTTTTGCCATAAAACAAAGTAAGGTCAAGGGACCTGCACAGGAGATCCAGTTGTTAGGAATAAAATGGCAGGATGGACGTCGTCAGATCCCAATGGATGTGATCAACAAAATAACAGCCATGTCCCCACCAACTAGCAAAAAGGAAACACAAGCTTTCTTAGGTGTTGTGGGCTTGTGGAGAATGCATATTCCAGATTACAGTCAGATCGTAAAACCCTTTCTATCACGTGACCTGGAAGAAGAACAGTTTCAAACCGGGCCCTGAGCAACAACAAGCCTTTGAACAAATTAAATGGGAGATAGTTCAGGCAGTAGCCCTTGGGCCAGTCCGGGCAGGACAAGATGTGAAGAATGTGCTCTACACCGCAGCCGGGGAGAATGGCCCTACCTGGAGCCTCTGGCAGAAAGCACCAGGGGAGACTCGAGGTCGACCCCTGGGGTTCTGGAGTCAGGGATACAGAGGATCCGAGGCCCACTACACTCCAACTGAGAAGGAGATATTGGCAGCATATGAAGGAATTCGAGCTGCTTCGGAAGTGGTTGGTACTGAAGCACAACTCCTCCTGGCACCCCGACTGCCGGTGCTGGGCTGGATGTTCAAAGGGAGGGTCCCCTCTACACATCATGCAACCGATGCTACGTGGAGTAAGTGGGTCGCACTGATCACACAATGGGCCCGAATAGGAAACCCCAGTCACCCAGGAATCTTGGAAGTGATCACGAACTGGCCAGAAGGCAAAGATTTTGGAATATCCCCAGAGGAGGAGGTGACGCGTGCTGAAGAGGCCCCACTCTATAATAAACTACCAGAAAATGGGAAGCACTATGCCCTGTTCACTGATGGGTCCCTGTCACCTTGTGGGAAAGCATCGGAGGTGGAAAGCTGCTTTATGGAGTCCTATACGCCAAGACGCAGAAACTGCTGAAGGAGAAGGTGAATCGAGCCAGTTTGCAGAGGTGAAAGCCATCCAGCTGGCCTTGGATATTGCTGAATGAGAAAAATGGCCAGTACTTTATCTTTATACTGACTCATGGATGGTGGCAAATGCCCTGTGGCGGTGGTTACAGCAGTGGAAGCAGAACAACTGGCAGCGCAGAGGTAAACCCATCTGGGCTGCCGCATTGTGGCAAGATATTGCTGCCCAGGTAGAGAACCTGGTTGTAAAAGTACGTCATGTAGATGCTCACGTACCCAAGAGTCGGGCCACTGAAGAACACCAAAACAACCAGCAGGTGGACCAGGCTGCTAAGATTGAAGTGGCTCAGGTGGATCTGGACTGGCAACATAAGGGTGAATTATTTTTAGCTTGGTGGGCCCATGACACCTCAGGCCATCAAGGAAGAGATGCAACATACAGATGGGCTCGTGATCGAGGGGTGGACTTGACCATGGACACTATTGCACAGGTTATCCATGAATGTGAAACATGCGCTGCAATCAAGCAAGCCAAGAGAGTAAAGCCCCTCTGGTATGGAGGACGATGGTTGAAATATAAATATGGGGAGGCCTGGCAGATTGATTATATCACACTCCCACAAACCCACCAAGGCAAGCGCTATGTGCTCACCATGGTGGAAGCAACCACCGGATGGCTGGAAACATATCCCATGCCCCATGCCACCTCCCGGAACAGCATCCTGGGCCTTGAAAAGCAAGTCTTATGGCGACATGGCACCCCAGAAAGAATTGAGTCAGACAACGGGACTCATTTCCGAAACACCCTCATAGACACCTGGGCCAAAGAGCATGGCATTGAGTGGGTCTATCACATCCCCTACCATGCACCAGCCTCCGGGAAAATCAAACAATACAATGGACTGCTAAAGACTGCACTGAGAGCAATGGGTGGTGGGACATTCAAGCATTGGGATACACATTTAGCAAAAGCCACCTGGTTAGTCAACACCAGGGGATCTTTCAATCGAGCTGGCCCTGCCCAATCAAAACCCTTACGTACTGTAGATGGAGATAAAGTCCCTGTCGTGCACATAAGAAATATGCTGGGGAAGACAGTCTGGGTTACTCCTGCCTCTGGCAAGGGAAAACCCATCCGTGGGACTGTTTTTACTCAAGGACCTGGGTGCGCTTGGTGGGTGATGCGAAAGGATGGGGAAGTCCGGTGTATACCTCAAAGGGATTTGATTTTCCGTGAAAATAGCCAATGAACCGAATTGTATGATGTTAATTGCTATATAATACTGCATGTCATCACTTCTATGGTTACTATATGCCATATCAACGGTATTGCAGTAAAAATCACCCAGATTAATGTAGAATGAACTCCGATGAAATCGAGCAAATTGCAGTGATGATAGAACTGGAGGAGCGCAGTGATAATGGAACCACACCTGGCTTCAGCATGCAACAGTCCAACACCACACACCATCTCTCCTGCCCTGAAAGACTGTTATGACAGATGGAGCCCAAAGTCATGGACTAAATGAACTCAATGGACATTTTAGAGGGATGGCCCATAGACTAAGGGAATGATATCTGTGTGTGTGTTTATATATATATATATAAAGACAAGAAGGATTGTGGTGATTAATTGGAATGTATTAGAAAATTTGAGACCTAGGCATGACGTAAATGGTATAGAATAAGGGGGGGGATACTGTCCTGGTTTCGGCTGGGATAGGGTTAAATTTCTTCCTAGTGCTGTGTTTTGGATTTAGTATGAGAAGAATGTTGATAACACACCGATGTTTTCAGTTGTTGCTTAGTACCCTGCTAGTCAAGGACATTCAGCTTCCATGCTCTATCACGTGCGCAAAAGTCTAGGAGGGAGCATAGCCGGGACAGCTGGCCCATCTGTCCAATGGGGTATTCCATACCATGTGACGTCATGCTCAGTATATGAACGGTAGGCGTGGTCCAGGAAGTAGCGATCACTACTTGGTTATCGGTCAGCACATGTGGTGAGCAACTGTATCGTGCATCACTCATTTTATATATTCGGTTGTTATTATTATTATTGTTGTTATTATTATTAGTCTTATTGTTGCTGCTGTTGTTGTTATTATTATTATTATTATTTTCCCTTTCTTTTCTGTTCTGTTAAACTGTCTTTATCTCAACCCATGAGTTTTTCTCACTCTCACCCTTCCAATTCTCTCCCCGTCCCACTGTGTGTGGGGGAGAGTGAGTGAGCGGCTGTGTGGTATTTGGCTGTCTGCCAGGTTAAACCACGACAGTCCTTTTTTGGCACCCAACGTGGTGCTTGAAGGGTTGAGATAATGATAGATCTGACCAAAGTGTGTTTAGGCAAGGGTGTTATAAGCATTCATCATATTGATTGGTCACAATGTTGATTTATTGGCTCTCAAAGTTGTGGGGCTGGCTCTCAATGTTGGGTCATGTAATACCTTGCTTGCAGTATATGTTCCCTTTTGTGCTGTTTATCATTATTCGGAACAGGGCCAAGATTATCATTTTGCTGCCGATTTATGAGGTGATAAAATCATTGGTCGTAAGTCTAGTCTGGTATCTGCACTCGGCACTGCCGTCATCTCTGTACCTTGGGAACCACCTCTTAGAAATTATTAGTAATTGCACTTTTTTCTCCTCGGAGAATGAATTTAAGGGGGAGACAGGATGGGACACTTTCTCCCACTTGTTCACCTTCCCTTCCATATCTTCAGAAACTCCTTTTTCTTCTATCCTCTTCATGAAGACGTCCACAATATTCCCTGAGAATTTTGAATATCCTTGGGATGTTCAAACAAGCATGTTCATATTGCTATGTCTCCTGAATGTGGTTCAGGCCTTGTTTAGGGTTAAACAACTATTCAGGAATACTGTCCAGAGATCAACCCCGGCAACAGACACAGTGACTACTCAAACCCCCGCAACAGGCACTGCGGCTACTTCAACCCCCATGACAACCACTGTGGCTACTCAAACCCCGGCAACAGTCACCGTAGCTTCTCCAACCCCCGCGACAGGGACTGTGGCTACTCAAACCCTGGCAACAGTAACCTCAGTTACTCCAACCCCTGCGACAGGCACTGCAGCTGAACCAGAGGACCAATCCTTGCTGGTATCTGTCGCCCCTGTACAGAAGAAGATGGGTATCTTCCGAAAAACACATTTTCAGGACACCATTAATATGAACATCTTAATATAGGTGCTGGTTTTGGCTGGGATAGTTAATTTCCTTCATAGTAGCTTGTATGGGGCTATGTTTTGGATTCGTGCTGAAAACAGTGTGGATAATACAGGGATGTTTTCGCTGTTGCTGAGCAGTGCTTATACAGAGTCAAAGCCTTTTCTGCTTCTCACACCACCCCACCAGCGAGTAGGCTGGGCATGCACAAGAAGTTGGGAGGGGACACAGCTGGGACAGCTGACCCCAACTGACCAAAGGGATATTCCATACCATATGATGTCACGCTCAGCAATAAAGCTGGTGGGGAGGTTGGCAGGGGGCTGCTGCAAGGGGACTGGGCATCGGTCAGTTGGTGGTGAGCAATTGTTTTCATTTGCATCACTTGTCTGTCTTTGTTTTATTTTCCTCTCTCTCTGTTATTATTTTCTCTTTTCCTTACAATTTATTATTATTGTTGTTATTGTTTTTTGTTTTCAATTATTAAACTGTTTTTATCTCAACCCATGAGTTTTCTCACTTTTACCCTTCTGATTCTTTCCCCCATCCCACCAGTGGGGAGTGAGCAAGTGGCTGTGTAGTGCTTAGTTGCCAGCTGGGGTTAAACCACAACAGTCTTTTTTGGCACCCAGCGTGGGGCACGAAGGGTTTGAGATAATAACAGATTGACCAGAGCATATTAGAAGGGATTTATATCTGTTAGCAGTTGCCGGTCACAATATTGATTCATCTGTTCTCGATATTAGTTCATCTGATCTGTGCCATGCTCCTTTTTTTGCTGTACATGTTAAAGATTGGTTTTGGCTTTTGCAGTTTGCTGTGCTCTGTAGTGATTAGTGATGTTTTGCCTGGGAGATTTGTTATTAAAACACTGGCCTTGAGCTTAATCTGGTATTTGGGCTCTGTAATGAAGCCATTACTGTACTTCGGGTACCATCGCATGGAGACAATTAACATTTATACTTCTTCCTCTGAGAGGTTTTTTGTGGAGGAAATACAGAATGGCACCTTCTTCTGTGATGTTTTCTCCCTTGTTACAATAACTCTTCAGTATCTTGAACATCCTTGGGTAGTCAAAATGCTTCTATTGGTATTTCTTAGGAATATTGTTTTGGCTTTTTCTAAGGTTAACAAGCTATTTAGGAATATGACCCAGGCTCCGCGACAGCGTGGTTATGGGTGGCAAGGCACATGGGAGAATATGGGCAGGTTTCTAGAGAACTTCTCACCTCTAATGGTCTGGAACTTCACTCCCAAACAAGTGCGGAATCCTGATGAAATGATAGAATGTTTGAAAAAAAGATGCCCTGGCTATTCCAAAGAGGCACAACTTATCGCACTGTGCTGCGCCCTGTCCAGAACCTACCAAACACTGCTCAATATTATGCAGCACCCTCAAGGAGAAGAGAGGGTCTCTGGATCTGAAAACATACCAACAGACACTATGGCTAAACCAGAGACCCAGCCTTCAACTATATCAGTCGCCCCTATAACTAAAAAGAAACAATGGAAGCGGAACTCAACTCGTTCAGTAAGGGATGAAGAAGCTTCTCCTAAGAGCGAGCAGGAGAAAGAATCAGAAGAGGCAGCCTGTTCTGCAGCAGAGCAGTCACAAGAACAGGAGGAGGAAGAGACTGAAATCATAAATGAGACAGAAACCACCCGATCCCTCTCCCTAAGTGAGCTGCGAGATATGCGAAAAGATTTTAGCCGTCAACCAGGCGAGCAAATTCTCAGCTGGTTACTCCGATGCTGGGATATTGGGGCCAGCAGTCAGGAATTAGAGGGTAAGGAAGCCTGGCAGCTGGGATCCCTTGCTAGGGATAAGGCCATTGACAAAGGGATTGGAAAAAGGGCAGGAATCCTCAGTCTTTGGCAGCGACTCCTGTGGAGCGTGAAGGACCAGTATCCCCTCAAGGAAGAACTTGCAAATTCCCAAAGCAAATGGACCACCATTGAGGGTGGTATCCAGTATCTGATGGAATTGGCCATGGTGGAGGTGATCTATAACAACCTGGATGACAACCAGGTATCCAAAGACCTGGATGAAATCCAGTGCATGTGGTCCATGTGGCGAAAGTTTATACGAAATGCACCGATGTCATACAGCAACGCCCTGGCGATAATGAGCTGGACAGACACGGAGGCACCAACTATGGATGGACTGGCCAGCCAACTCTGAGAATACAAAGATAATCTCACTTCTTCCCTACAGGCCTGCGTCTCGGCTGTGAAGGAACTGACCTAGAAATTGTCCGAGCAATCCAAGAAGGATAGGTCTTCCTCACCCATACCAACCAAGGTCTCAGCTATTAAGAGTCAGCCTTTTTCTGTTCAAGGGAGAGGGTACCGGTAGCGCACACCACATGCAACCCTGTGGTTCTGTCTGCGTGACCAGGGGGAGGACATGAGGAAGTGGGATGGTGAACCTACCTGGAGACTAGAAGCTCGGGTACAGGAACTGCAAGGAAAAACAACAGCCAAAAAGCATCCATCCAGGAAAATTACTGCTCCAGTGTCTGTTGGGCAGAGTAGAAGGGCTGATTGCACTTTTGACCCTGATGAAGGGACTTCTGTTTTGCAGTTACAAAAATCAAGTAATGATAGACTCTGACCAGGAACAGAGGGGCCCTGACTTTGGCCAGGTGGAGGAAAAGGACAACCAGGTTTACTGGACTGTGTGGATTCAATGGCTTGGCACATCAGAGCCACAGGAGTATGAGGCTCTTGTAAACACCGGTGCACAGTGTACCCTGATGCCATCAAGCTATAAAGGGGCAGAATCCATTTGTATTTCTGGAGTGACAGGGGGATCCCAAGAACTGTCTCTGTTGGAGGCTGAGGTAAGTCTAACTGGGAATGAGTGGCAAAAGCACCCCATTGTTGTCAGAGTGACTCAGGGTCGGAGTGGGAGTGCGTATCCCAGCCGAAACCAGGACACTTGGCTACTTTACACTAAAGGATCTGCCAGTCGACCTGGCCCTGCCAAAGCAAAACCCCTGCACACTGTGGAAGGAGATAAGATCCCCAGAGTACATATAAGGAACTGGTTGGGAAAAACAGTCTGGGTTATTTCTTCCTCAGGAAAGGGAAAACCTATTTGTGGGATTGTTTTTGCTGAAGGACCTGGGTGCACTTGGTGGGTAATGCGGAAGGATGGGAAGACCACTGTCCTGGTTGCGGCTGGGACAGAGTTAAATTTCGTCCTAGTGCTGTGCTTTGGATTTAGTATGAGAAGAATGTTGATAACACACTGATGTTTTCAGTTGCTGCTAAGTACCCTCCTAGTCAAGGACTTTCAGCTTCCATGCTCTGCTAAGTGCACAAAAACTGGGAGGGAGCAGGGCCCGGACAGCTGGCCCAGCTGGCCAACGGGGTATTCCATACCATGTGACGTCATGCTCAGTATATGAATGGTAGGCATGTTCCTGGAAGTGGCGATCGCTACTTGGCTATCAGTCAGTGTGGGTGGTGAGCAATTGCATTGTGCATAACTCATTTTGTATATTCTACCATTATCATTACTATAATTATTACAGTTACTACTACTGCGGCTGCTGCTGCTGCTGCTACTACTACTACTACTGCTGCTGCTACTATTATTATTATTATTTTCCCTTCCTTTTCTGTTCTATTAAACTGTCTTTGTCTCAACCCATGAGTTTTCTAACTCCTACCCTTCCGATTCTCTCCCCGTCCCACTGTGGGGGGGGGGGGGGGAGAGAGCGAGTGGCTGTGTGGTGTTTGGCTGCCTGCTGGTTTAAACCACGACAGTCCTTTTTTTTGGCGACCAACGCGGGGCAAGAAGGGTTGAGATAATGACACATCTGACCCGAGAGGGTTAAAACAAATTGTTGTAAGCATTCGTTATATCAGTTTAGTAGTGGCTGGTCACAATGTTGGTTAATTTGCTCTCAGAGTTGTCGGATCTGTACTTAAAGTTTTGGTATGTAGCACCTTACTGGCTGTATATACTGCTGTTTGTCGGTATTTATGTGGGGATTGTCATCTCTGGGAGATGGATTAAGGTTATCGTTTTCCTACACCGTGTAACACTGGCTTATGGTATGATAAAAGTATTGGTCAGGAGACTGTACTCAGCACTGCTGTCATTCCTGTGCTTCAGGAGCTATCTTTTGGAAACTATTAATAATTACACTTTTTACCCCTTCTCCTCGGAGAGCCAATTTACAGGAGAGACAGCTTCCTTCACCTTCCCCTTCTCCTCCAGGCTGATTACAACAGCTCTTGAGGATTTTGAATATGCTTGGGATGTTCAAACCAGCATGTTCATATTGCTGTGTCTCCTGAATGTGTTCCAGGCCTTGTTTAAAGTTAAACAACTAAGAACACCACCCAGAGATCTGCCCCGAGGCTGGATAGTTATGAGTGGCAGGGTGTGTGGGATAGTATGGGCAAGTGCCTAGGACAGTGGTCACCTCCAATGTTTTGGAGCTTCACCCCTGAACAAGTGCAGAATCCTGAAAAACTAGAAAAATATTTGGAGAAAGCATGCTGTCACCCTGGAAATACTAGAGAGACCCAGATCACTGCAACGTGCTGGGGCCTGGCCCATGCCTACTGAGCCCTGTTCAACACTATTCAGAACCCTCAGGGGGGAGAGGTGGTCTCCGGATCTGACGACAAAATGACAGCAAGTGTGGCTACTCCAACCCAGGGGACAGGCACTGCGGCTACTCCATTCCCTGCAAAAGGCACTACAGCTGAACCAGAGGACCAACACTTGCTGGTATCAATTGCCCCTATACATAAAAGGAAATCTTGGAAGTGAAAGTCAGGCGGTTTAGAAAGGGATGATGGAAAAGCAGGGCCATAACAAGGAGGGGAGGAGGAAGAGGAAGAACTCATAAACGAGACGGAAACCACCCAATCCCTATCCCTGAGTGAGCTGTGAGATATGCGGAAAGATTTTAGCCGTCGTCCAGGCGAGCATATTGTTACCTGCCTGCTCTGATGCTGGGGTAATGGGGCCAGTAGCCTGGAATTAGAGGGGAAGGAAGCCAGACAGCTGGGATCCCTTGCTAGGGAAGGGGACATTGACAAAGCCATTGGAAAAGGGGCACAAGCCCTCAGCCTATGGAGGCGACGGCTGTCAGGCGTGAAGGAAAGGTATCCCTTCAAGGAAGATGTTATATATCGCCCAGGCAAATGGACCACTATGGAGAGAGGTATCCAGTACCTGAGAGAATTAGGCATGCTGGAGGTGGTTTATAGTTACCTGGGCAACGAGCAAGTGCCCAAAGATCCAGATGAAGTCCAGTGCACGCGACCCATGTGGCGGAAGTTGGTACGGAGTGCACCAGCGTCGTATGCCAGTTCGTTGGCAGTACTGTCCTGGAAAGAGGAAGAAGCACCAACGGTGGATGATGTGGTTGGCAGACTCCGGGAATATGAAGAAACTGTCTCTTCCTCCCTTGTCTCGGCTGTGGAGAAACTGTCCCGGGAGGTCCAGCAATTTGAAGATGATATGTCCTATTCTCCACCTGTATGGACCAGTATCTCAGCCATCAGGAGTCAGCGTTCTTCTGCTCAAGAGAGAGGATATAGAAGGTACACACCACGGGGCACCCTGTGGTTTTACCTGCGTGACCACGGAGAGGACATGAGGCAGTGGGATGGAAAACATACCTTGACCCGAGAGGCAAGGGGACATGAGTTGCAAGGAAAAACAATGACACAAGGGGGTTCTCCCAGGAAAAATGCTGCTCCAGTTTTCAGGAAAAACCTGTCTCACGACGGTCCAGTTTCCAGTGAACAGTTCCCCAGACGGAGTAGAAGGGCTGATCTTACTTTGGATTGTAATGAAGAAATTCTTGACTCGCATTTCCAAGAAGTGAGAAACGGATACTATGACCAGAACTAGAGGGGCCCTGCCTCCGGCCAGGTGGAGGAAAGGGACAACCGGGTTTACTGGACTGTGTGGATTTGATGGCCTGGCACATCAGACCCACAGGAGTAGAAGGCTCTCGTAGACACCGGTGCACACTGTACCCTGATGCCATCAAGCTATAAAGGGGCAGAACCCATTTGTATTTCTGGAGTGACAGGGGTATCCCAAGAGTTAACTGTATTGGAGGCCGAACTGAGCCTAACCGGGAATGAGTGGCAGAATCACAGAATCATAGAATCATACAGGTTGGAAAAGACCTCTAAGATCATCGTGTCCAACCATCAACCCAACACCACCATGCCCACTACACCATGTCCCTAAGGGCCTCATCTACACGTCTTTTAAATACCTCCAGGGATGGTGACTCCACCACTTCCCTGGGCAGCCTGTTCCAAGGCCTGACCACTCTTTCAGTAAAGAAATTTCTCCTAATGTTCAATCTAAACCTCCCTTGGTGCAACTTGAGGCCATTTCCTCTTGTCCTATCGCTAGTTACTTGGCAGAAGAGACCAACACCCACCTCGCTACAACCTCCTTTCAGGTAGTTGTAGAGCGCGATGAGGTCTCCCCTCAGCCTCCTCTTCTCCAGACTAAACAGTCCCAGTTCCCTCAGCCGCTCCTCATAAGGCTTGTGCTCCAGGCCCTTCACCAGCTTCGTTGCCCTCCTCTGGACACGCTCCAGCACCTCCATGTCCTTCTTGTAGTGAGGGGCCCAAAACGGAACACAGTATTCGAGGTGCGGCCTCACCAGTGCCGAGTACAGGGACACGATCACCTCCCTACTCCTGCTGGCCACACTATTTCTGATACAGGCCAGGATGCCATTGGCCTTCTTGGCCACCTGAGCACACTGCTGGCTCATGTTCAGCCGGCTGTCAATCAGCACCCCCAGGTCCTTTTCCTCTGGGCAGCTTTTCAGCCACTCTTCCCCAAGCCTGTAGCATTGCATGGGGTTGTTGTGGCCGAAGTGCAGGACCCAGCACTTGGCCTTGTTGAATCTCATACAGTTGGCCTCGGCCCATCGATCCAGCCTGTCCAGGTCCCTCTGCAGAGCCTTCCTACCCTCGAGCAGATCAACACTCCCGCCCAACTTGGTGTCGTCTGCAAACTTACTGAGGGAGCACTCGATCCCCATTGTGAAGCACCCCATTGTGACTGGCCCAGAGGCTCCGTGCATCCTTGGCATAGACTACCTCAGGAGAGGGTATTTCAAGGACCCAAAAGGGTACCGTGGGCTTTTGGTATACGTGCCCTGGAGACGGAGGAAATTAAACAGCTGTCCACCTTGCCTGGTCTCTCGGAGGATCCTACTGTTGTGGGGTTGTTGAGGGTTGAAGAACACCAGGTACCAATCGCTACCACAACAGTGCACCGGCGGCAATACCGCACCAACCAAGACTCCCTGCTTCCCATCCATGAGCTGATTCGTCGACTGGAGAGCCAAGGAGTGATCAGCAAGACTCGCTCACCCTTCAACAGTCCCATACGGCCAGTGCGAAAGTCCAATGGAGAGTGGAGACTAACAGTAGACTACCGTGGCCTGAACGAAGTGACGCCAACACTGAGTGCTGCCGTGCCGGACATGCTGGAACTCCAATACGAACTGGAATCAAAGGCAGCCAAGTGGTACGCCACAAATGGTATCGCTAATGCGTTCTTCTCAATCCCTTTGGCGGCAGAGTGCAGGCCACAGTTTGCTTTCACTTGGAGGGGCGTCCAGTACACCTGGAACCGACTGCCCAAGGGGTGGAAACACAGCCCTACCATTTGCCATGGACTGATCCACACCACACTGGAACAGGGTGAGGCTCCAGAACACCTGCAATACATTGATGACATCATTGTATGGGGCAACACAGCAGAAGAGGTGTTTGAGAAAGGGGCGAATAATTCAAATCCGTCTGAAGGCTGGTTTTGCCATAAAACAAAGTAAGGTCAAGGGATCTGCACAGGAGATGCAGTTGTTAGGAATAAAATGGCAAGATGGACGTCGTCAGATCCCAATGGATGTGATCAACAAAATAACAGCCATGTCCCCACCAACTAGCTAAAAGGAAACACAAGCTTTCTTAGGCGTTGTGGGCTTTTGGAGAATGCATATTCCAGATTACAGCCTGATCATAAAGCCCTCTCTATCACGTTACCTGGAAGAAGAACAGTTTCAAATCGGGCCCTGAGCAACAACAAGCCTTTCAGGAAATTAAACAGGAGATAGTTCAGGCAGTAGCCCTTGGGCCAGTCCAGGCAGGACAAGATGTGAAGAATGTGCTCTACACCACAGCCAGGGAGAATGGCCCTACCTGGAGCCTCTGGCAGAAAGCACCGGGGGAGACTCGAGGTCGACCCTTATGGTTTTGGAGTCGGGGATACAGAGGATCTGAGGCCCGCTACACTCCAACTGAGAAGGAGATATTGGCAGCATATGAAGGGATTTGAGCTGCTTCGGAAGTGGTTGGTACTGAAGCACAGCTCCTCCTGGCACCCCGACTGCCGGTGCTGGGCTGGATGTTCAAAGGGAAGGCCCCCTCTACACATCATGCAACCGATGCTACATGGAATAAGTGGGTCACTGTCGTGGTTTTACCTGGCAGGCAGCCAAATACCACGCAGCCGCTCACTCACTCCCCCCACCCCACAGCAGGACGGGGAGAGAATCGGAAGTGTAAGAGTGAGAAAAACTCATGGGTTGAGATAAAGACAGTTTAATAGAACAGAAAAAGGGAAAATAATAATGATAATGTTAAAATATACAAAATGAGTGATATACAATGCAATTGCTCACCACCCGCACTGACCGATAACCAAGTAGCCATTGGTACTTCCTGGATCACGCCTACCATTCATATACTGAGCATGACATCACATGGTATGGAATACCCCATTAGCCAGCTGGACTGGCTGTCCTGATTATGTTCCCTCCCATCTTGTGTACCTAGCTCAGTCAGTAAGCATGGGAGCTGTCCTTGGACTAGGAGGGCACTTAGCAACAACTGAAAACATCAGTGTGTTATCAACATTCTCCTCATACTAAATCCAAAACACAGCACTAGGAAGAAATTTAACCCTATCCCAGCCGAAACCAGGACAGTCACCCTGAACACACAACGGGCCCGAACAGGAAATCCCAGTTGCCCAGGAATCTTGGAAGTGATCACGAACTGGCCAGAAGGCAAAGATTTTGGAATATCCCCAGAGGAGGAGGTGATGCGTGCTGAAAAGGCCCCACTGTATAATAAACTACCAGAAAATGAGAAGCACTATGCCCTGTTCACTGATGGGTCCTGTCGCCTTGTGGGAAAGCATCGGAGGTGGAAAGCTGCTGTATGGAGTCCTACATGAAAAATCGCAGAAACTGCTGAAGGAGAAGGTGAATCGAGCCAGTTTGCAGAGGTGAAAGCCATCCAGCTGGCCTTGGACATTGCTGAACGAGAAAAATGGCCAGTACTTTATCTCTATACTGACTCATGGATGGTGGCAAATGCCCTGTGGGAGTGGTTGCAGCAGTGGAAGCAGAACAACTGGCTGCGCAGAGGGAAACCCATCTGGGCTGCCGCATTGTGGCAAGATATTGCTTCCTGGGTAGAGAACCTGGTTGTAAAAGTATGTCACGTAGATGCTCACGTACCCAAGGTTCGGGCCACTGAAGAACATCAAAACAACCAGCAGGTGGACCAGGCTGCTAAGATTGAAGTGGCTCAGGTGGATCTGGACTGGCAACAGAAGGGTGAATTATTTATAGCTTGGTGGGCCCATTACTCCTCAGGCCATCAAGGAAGAGATGCAACATACAGATGGGCTCGTGATCAAGGGGTGGACTTGACCATGGACGCTATTGCACAGGTTATCCATGAATGTGAAACATGCGCTGCCATCAAGCAAGCCAAGCGAGTAAAGCCTCTTTGGTATGCGGGACGACGGTTGAAATATAAATATGGGGAGGCCTGGCAGATTGATTATATCACACTCCCACAAACACGCCACGGCAAGCGCTATGTGCTCACCATGGTGGAAGCAACCACCGGATGGCTGGAAACATATCCTGTGCCCCATGCCACTGTCCGGAACACTGTCCTGGGCCCTGAAATGCAAGTCCTATGGTGACATGGCACCCCAGAAAGAATTGAGTCAGACAACGGGACTCATTTCCAAAACACCCTCATACACACCTGGGCCAAAGATCATGGCATTGAGTGGGTCTATCACATCCCCTACCATGCACCAGCCTCTGGGAAAATCGAACGATACAATGGACTGCTAAAGACTGCACTGAGAGCAATGGGTGGTGGGACATTCAAGCATTGTGATACACATTTAGTAAAAGCCACCTGGTTAGTCAACACCAGGGGATCTTTCAATCGAGCTGGCCCTGCCCAATCAAAACTTCTGCATACTTTAGTTGGGGTTAAAGTCCCTGTCGTGCACATGAAGAATATGCTGGGGAAGACAGTCTGGGTTACTCCTGCCTCTGGCAAGGGAAAACCCATCCGTGGGATTGCTTTTGCTCAAGGACCTGGGTGGCTTGGTGGGTAATGTGGAAGGATGGGGAAGTCCGGTGTGTACCTCAAGGGGATTTGATTTTGGGTGAAAATAGCCAATGAACTGAATTGTATGATGTTAATTGTTATATGATATTGTATATCATTATTTCTATGGTTGCTATCAATGGTATTGCAGTAAAAATCACCCAGATTAATGAAGAATGAACTCCGATGAAACTGAGGTAAGTGCAGCGTTGATAGAACTGGAGGAGCGCAGTGATAATAGAACCAGACCTGGCTTCAGGATGCAACAATCCAACACCACTCACCATCTCTCCTGCCCTGAAGGACTGTTATGACAGATGGAGCCCAAAGTCGTGGACTAAAGGAACTTAATGGACATTTTAGAGGGATGGCCCATAGACTAAGGCCGTGATATCTGGCTGTGTGTATATATATATATAAAAAGACAAGAAAGGTGGTGGTGATTAATTTGGAATGTATTGGAAAATGTGAGACCTGGGCATGACGTAAATGGTATGGAATAAGGGGTGGATACTGTCCTGGTTTCGGCTGGGATAGAGTTAAATTTCTTCCTAGTGCTGTGTTTTGGATTTAGTATGAAAGAATGTTGATAACACACTGATGTTTTCAGTTGTTGCTTAGTACCCTGCTAGTCAAGGACATTCAGCTTCCATGCTCTTCCAAGTGCACAAGAGGCTGGGAGGCAGCATAGCTGGGACAGCTGGCCCAGCTGGCCAATGGGGTATTCCATACCATTTGACATCATGCTCAGTATATGAACGGTAGGCGTGTTCCAGGAAGTAGCGATCACTACTTGGTTATCGGTCAGCGTGGGTGGTGTGCAATTGCATTGTGCATCACTCATTTTGTATATTCTATCATCATCATCATTATTATTATTATAAGTAGTAGTAGTAGTAGTAGTAGTAGTATTTTCCCTTCCTTTTCTGTTCTATTAAACTGTCTTTATGTCAACCCATGATTTTTTTTTCAGTCTTACCCTTCCGATTGTCTCCCTGTCCCCCTGGGGGAGGGGAGCGAGCGAGCGGCTGTGTGGTGTTTGGCTGCCTGCCGGGTTAAACCTTGAGAGTACCTCAAGGTCATTTAATCCTGGGTGAAAATAATCCATGATTTGAGTTGTATGATGGCTGTGTTACATGATGCTGTATGTCACCACTGCTGTGGCCGCCATATGTCAAAAGTATTATAGCAGGAACCTCTCGTTGCTAGTCAAGCTAGAGGCAAGAGGAGGAATTCATTGCAATGTTAAACCTTATGGCCTAGTCCAAAGGGACCAGGGGTGGAGACTGTAATGGAAATACCTTTAAATTGTTGTAACCCGGGATTTGAGTTGCATCTCATAGGAAGTACTACAGCAGAAAACACCTGAACTAATGGAGGACAAGCCTTACAAGAAGCAGTGCAATTGCAGCAGTGACCTGACCTGAGCTGGCTTTGGTGCCCAATAATTCCACTCAACATACTACCTCTCCTGTCCTGAGTGAATACCATAACAGATGGAGCCCAAAGTCATAGACCAAATGAACATTTTATAGATATTTATGGATATTTCACAAACATTTTACGCCAGGAAGGTGTGGTTAATGAGGATGTATTGCAATAGGGTGAGACCTGAACATGACGTAAATGGTATGGAATAAGGGGTGGACAATGTACTGGTTTTGGCTGGGATAGGGTTAAATTTCTTCATAGTAGCTTGTATGGAGCTATGTTTTGGATTTGTTCTGAAAATAGTGTTGACAACACACTGATGTTTTAGTTACTGCTGAGCAGTGTTTACACAGTGTCAAGGCCTTTTCTACTCCTCACACTACCCCACCAGTGAGTAGGTTGGAGGTGCACAAGAAGTTGGGAGGGGACACAGCTGGGACAGCTGACCCCAACTGACCAAAGGGATATTCCATACCATATGACATCATGCTCAGCAATAAAACTAGTGGGGAGGTTGGCAGGGGGGCTGCTGCTTGGGGACTGGCTGGGCATCGGTCGGTTGGTGGTGAGCAATTATTTTCACTTGCATCACTTGTCTTTCTTGGGTTTTATTTTCCTCTCTCTCTGTTATTTTTTTCTCTTTTCCTTACAATTTATTAACATTGTTGTTATTTTAATTGTATTATTTCTTTTTAATTATTAAACTGTTTTCATCTCAACCCACGTGTTTTCTCACTTTTACCCTTCCGATTCTCTCCCCCATCCCATTGTGGGGGAGTGAGCGAGCGGCTGTGTGGTGCTTAGTTGCCAGCTGGGTTTAAACCATGACAATTGGTATTTAACATTCCATACAGTTTTCTTTCAATTTGTCATTTCCTCTCTCTTGTTCTACTACTCTTCACATCATAGCATAAAAGCCATACCAAACAACACAATGTGCTTTTTTCTTTTGGTCTATCTGAGAAAACAGTTGTAATGATTATGGCTGTCTTCACATAGTTCAAATAAAGGGGTAATTTCAAAAGCATTCGCAGAAGTTAAAAGGACACATTTAACTGACTTTTAGTAAGATTTGTGGTCCTAAATGCTAGTATTGAACATATTCCCCTAGGAAGTAAAGTAAGGTGGACTGGCATGTGTGTGCCAGTGACTTCTGTGCATATAAAGCACTTCTAACGATTGGATTCAACCTCTGGTGATGTATACTGTTAAGCTGCTGTGAGTCTGCAGATAAACATCTGCTAATTCCTCAAATAATAGATGGCATTTACCACAGACTGAAAGATGTGACAATGCTACAAAACACATTCACGCTTGAAAATATGTGTGGTATTTACCCTGAAATTAAAATAATTGTCTGAGGTGAGTTAAATAATTCAGTCAAAATATCCATAGATGTATGGGTGTAAGCAAAAGTATAAAGAACAAAACATTTACATATCATTCAAGGTACTGCACAAAGAACAAAGGCCATTTTATCAAAAACATCCCCCTTTAAAAACAGGGTGTCAGGTTCCTCCAGTGCTTCAGGAAAGCACCCTTTACTCAACTTGAGTAAAGATTTCAGAATATTTTACCTTGCCTCTGCCAAAAGTTTGGCAGTGCAGTTTACCATAGGAATACTTCTCTGTAATATGATAAAAATATATTCAGTGGGAAAATTCAGTGAGTGGGAAGTTCTCATTGTAACTGTAGTCCTGCTGACTAAATCTATATGAGTGATACGTATACTGCAATTACATCTTGAAAAGGGCATGTTTTGTATCTCTGCCTAAATCTGGGTATGTAATCTAAAGTCTTCAGCATTTTAAAATGTGACACTGATATTGTATTACGAGATTTTTTTTGCTAAAAATCTGAAAGATTCTTTATTTTTAAGCCTCTGTTCTCATAGGCATTAGGATCCCCTCAACCCTGATAGGGACTGATACCAAATACGAAGAAACAGTGAAGAGACATACGGTTCTTTGGTTGAAATGATGCAGATGGTTAGGAACGCTTTGTGAATAGACAGGCTGGGACATCCAGTAGATAAACAGGCCTTGAAACTTAGTATTCTGTGTAAAATAGATAAAGAGGCTAACCTTGTATCTTGAGTAGAACAGATAAGGGGGTAGTGCTAGTTTGTGATAATGAGAATTGTGCTAAGAGTTAAAACTGAGCATGCGTAAAGACTGAGTTCAACTAAAGGACACTGTGAGGAAGACTATCGACGATCACCAGAGGACCCTGAAAGACCACCAAAGAACACAAGGGCACATGCGTCAAAGACTTTTGCATATGTTAGTGAATTTTGGGAAACAACATGAATATTTAGATTATTTCTCAGAAATGTAATGAATATGTATATTCTAATTGTGTATAACTCCTATGGTTAAGTGATTTGGCACACACACTAGGTGGAGCGATCCCCTGTACATCTGATGTCGCAATAAAGAATACCTGCTTTCTAAAACTCCAAACTGAGTCTTAGAGAGTTTGTCAGGAACTTCTTCGTTTCAATCCCATATACCCACTCCCACGCTAGTGGCAATTACCCCGGTGTTGTGTGAATTAACCTCTGTAAGGCATGTATCTTTTGCTTTTTTTTTGTCTACTCATGCGTTCTCACATTTACTTTATCCCCTGCTGCGCTCTGGCAGAATCACAGACAGAGGAAAGAATAAAAGGCACTTGGATTATTGAGGACATCTCCATGTAGTGATACACTGTACAGTCCAGTCAGACCCTGGAAGAGTCAGCAGGGTATAGAATCATAGAATCATTAAGGTTGGAAAAGACCTCCAAGATCAGCAAGTCCAACCGTCAACCCAACACCACCATACCCACTACACCATGTCCCTAAGCGCCTCATCTACACGTCTTTTAAATACTTCCAGGGATGGTGACTCAACCACTTCCATGGGCAGCCTGTTCCAAGGCCTGACCACTCTTTCAGTAAAGAAATTTCTCCTAATGTCCAATCTAAACCTCCCTTGGCACAACTTGAGACCATTTCCTCTCATCCTATCACTTGTTACTTGGGAGAAGAGACCAACACCCACCTCGCTACAACCTCCTTTCAGGTAGTTGTAGAGCGCGATGAGGTCTCCCCTCAGCCTCCTCTGGAGACTAAACAGTCCCAGTTCCCTCAGCCGCTCCCTATAAGACTTGTGCTCCAGACCCTTCACCAGCTTCGTTGCCCTTCTCTGGACATGCTCCAGCACCTCCATGTCCTTCTTGTAGTGAGGGGCCCAAAACGGAACACAGTGTTCGAGGTGCGGCCTCACCAGTGCCGAGTACAGGGGCACGATCACCTCCCTACTCCTGCTGGCCACACTATTTCTGATACAGGCCAGGATGCCATTGGCCTTCTTGGTCACCTGGGCACACTGCCGGCTCATGTTCAGCCAGCTGTCAACCAAGCCAGCTGTCAACCAGCACCCCCAGGTCCTTTTCCTCCGGGCAACATTCCAGCCACTCTTCCCCAAGCCTGTAGCGTTGCCTGGGGTTGTGGTGGCCCAAGTGCAGGACCCGGCACTTGGCCTTGTTGAACCTCATACAGTTGGCCTCGGCCCATCGATCCAGCCTGTCCAGGTCCCTCTGCAGAGCCTTCCTACCCTCGAGCAGATCAACACTCCCGCCCAACTTGGTGTCGTCTGCAAACTGACTGAGGGAGCACTCGATCCCCTCATCCAGATCATTGATAAAGATATCGAACAAGACCGGCCCCAGTACTGAGCCCTGGGGAACACCACTCGTGACCGGCCGCCAACTGGATTTAACTCCGTTGACCACAACTCTCTGGGCTCGGCCATCCAGCCAGTTTTTTACCCAGCGAAGAGTACACCTGTCTAGGCCGTGAGCCGCCAGCTTCTCTAGGAGAATGCTGTGGGAGACAGTGTCAAAGGCTTTACTGAAGTCCAGGCAGACCACATCCACTGCCTTTCCCTCATCCACGAGGCGGGTCACCTGGTCATAGAAGGAGATCAGGTTGGTCAAGCAGGACCTGCCTTCCATGAACCCGTGCTGGCTGGGCCCGATCCCCTGGTTGTCCTGCACATGGCTCGTGAGCGCCCTCAAGACGAACCGCTCCATAATCTTCCCCAGCACTGAGGTCAGGCTGACCAGCCTGTAATTCCCCGGATCCTCCTTCCGGCCCTTCTTGTAGATGAGCGTCACATTGGCAAGCCTCCAGTCGTCCGGGACCTCCCCTGTTAACCAGGACTGCTGGTAAATGATGGAGAGTGGCTTGGCAAGCTCCTCCGCCAGCTCCCTCAGTACCCTTGGGTGGATCCCATCCGGCCCCATAGAATTGTGAACGTCCAGGTGGCGTAGCAGGTCGTTAACTGCTTCCTCTTGGATTATGGGGGGTTTATCCTGCTCGCCGTCCCTGTCTTCCAGCTCAGGGGGCTGAGTACCCTGAGGATAACTGGTCTGACTATTAAAGACTGAGGCAAAGAAGGCGTTAAGTACCTCAGCCTTATCCTCGTCCTTGGTGGCAACATTCCCCCCGGCATCCAATAGAGGATGGAGATTCTCCTTGGCTCTCCTTTTGTCATTAACATACTTGTAAAAACATTTTTTGTTTTCTCTCACGACAGTGGCCAGGTTGAGTTCTAGCTGGGCTTTTGCCTTTCTAATTTCCACTCTGCACGACCTAACGAGATCCCTGTACTCTTCTTGAGTTGCCTGCCCCTTCTTCCACAAGTGATAAACTCTCCTTTTTTTCCTGAGTCCCAGCCAGAGCTCCCCATTCAGCCAGGCCGGTCGCCTTCCCCGCCCGTTCTTCTTGCGGCAAATGGGGACAGCCCGCTCCTGCGCCTTTAAGACTTCCTTCTTGAAGAACGTCCAGCCTTCCTGGACCCCCTTTGCCCTTCTGTCTCCCAAGGGACTCTCTCGACCAGTGTCCTGAGCAGGCCAAAGTCCGCCCTCCGGAAGTCCATGGTAGTGGTTTTGCTGGCCCCCCCCTCACTTCACAAAGTATCGAGAATTCTAACATTTCATGGTCGCTAAGCCCAAGCCGGCCTCCGACCACCACATCTCCCACCAGTCCTTCTCTGTTTGTGAACAGCAGGTCAAGTGAGGCACCTCCCCTAGTGGGCTAGCTTACCAGCTGTGCCAGGAAGTTATCTTCCACACACTCCAGGAACCTCCTCGACTGTTTCCTCTCTGCCGTGTGGTATTTCCAGCAGACGTCCGGAAAGTTGAAGTCCCCCACGAGAACAAGGGCTAGCGACTGGGAGACTTCTGCGAGCCTCTGGTAGAATATTTTGTCTGCCTCCTCATCCTGGCTAGGTGGTCTATAACAGACTCCCAGCAGGATATCTGCCTTGTTGGCCTTCCCCCTCATCCTTACCCACAAGCGCTCGACCTCATCATCACAGTCGTTGATCTCTAGACAGTCGAAGCACTCCCTGACATACAGGGCTACCCCACCGCCTCTCCTTCCTCGCCTGTCCCTTCTGAAGAGCTTATAGCCATCCATTGCAGCACTCCAATCGTGAGACCCATCCCACCATGTTTCCGTGATGGCGACTAAGTCATAGCTACCCCGCTGCACAATGGCTTCCAGCTCCTCCTGTTTGCCGCCCATGCTGCGTGCATTGGTGTAGATGCACTTGAGCTGGGCTGCCGATTTCTCCCCCGACAATGGCGTGCGGTCCCTAGGCTCTTCTCTAGTGAGCCTGGTTTTATCCCCTTCCCCCTTCGAACCTAGTTTAAAGCCCTCTCGATGAGCCCCGCCAACTCATACGCGAGAATCCTTTTCCCCCTGTGAGACAGCTGAACTCTGTCTGTCGCCAGCAGGCCCGGTGCCGTGTAAACCTCCCCATGGTCAAAGAAGCCAAAATTCTGCCGATGGCACCAGCCCCTGAGCCACATGTTGATCTGATGAGTTTTCCTGTTCCCTTCAGTATTCCTCCCCGCCACTTCAGGGATCGAGGTAAACACTACCTGTGCTCCCGATCCTTCCACCAGTCGCCCCAGTGCCCTGAAGTCCCTTTTGATCCCTTCAGGACTTCTCTCTGCAACCTCCTCACTGCCAATAGCGGGTAGTAATCGGAGGCCTGCACGAGACTAGGGAGCTTCCTAGTAATGTCCTTCACCCGGGCCCCAGGGAGGCAGCAGACTTCCCTGTGGGATGGGTCTGGCCGACAAATTGGGCCCTCCGTCCCCCTCAGAAGGGAATCACCTATGACAATTACCCTCCTTTTTTTCTTAGCAGAGGCAGTCGTAATGCGTGGGGCTGACTGACTCGCCCTGGGCAACCCCCTGGATGGGCCTTCATCTGCGTCCTCGTTTGCCTGGCCCTCAAGATCCAGGGCCCCATATCTGTTCTGCAAGGGCAACTGGGAAGGTTGAAGTGAGGGAGGCCAGGCGGGGATTCACCTGGCACCCCGAGCAGGGACCTGTGTCCATTCCCCCCTGTCGCCTGGGTCCCCTCCTTCTGCCTGGTGGCAAGAGGGCAGGGGATCCTCTGCTTCTTGTGGAGCCTCCATGTGCTGCCCTTGCCTCAGGGATGGTAGGGTGCGGCTCCACCAATCTATCTCCCTCTCACACTCCCTGATACTCCTTAACCTCTCCACTTCCTCCTTCAGCTCTGCCACCAGGCTGAGCAGATCATCCACCTGGTCGCAGCGCACACAGGCATCGTCTCTGCTGCCCTCCTGTACAAGTGACAGGCTCAGGCACTCCCTGCAGCCAGAGACCTGGACAGATGTATGTTTGCGTGGGGGCTCGGTCTGGGTCGCTACGTTTCTCCTGGCGATGGCTTTCGACCGAGTGGAAACCATGGCTAGGTCCTCTTCTGGGTGGGCGATGACCACGAGTTGAGCTAGCCTCTAGAGCCTGGAGGGGGGACTGCGCCCTGCCCGCTCGCTTTCCCCGCACGCCCTGCCTGCGCAAACTGCCGCGCCACGCCCTGCTCGCCGCGCTCCCTGGGGGCTGCTCTTGTATCTGAGGGGATTTGGCCGCCGTCCCTCCTGTCCCCGCCCACGCTGAGTCAGAGCTGCCGCTCGTCAGGAGCTCACTCCTCCGGCTCGGGAGAGGGGGCTGGGGCACCCTCTCGCTCCCTGCGCTTTTGCCTTCGCGGTTTTTGCCGCGGTTTTGCCGCTTCAGGAAGGGTCCCCCGGCGCGATCCTCCGCTCCGGAGCCCTTCGCCTCGGTGGCAAAGTAACACTTTGCCTTCTAGACTTTTGAACAGTTTAAAGCATATCAGGAATGTTACTTCTTTTTGAACAAGAATTTATTCTATTTTAATTCCATCCTGTTATTCAGTAAAATCTTTCAGTTACAGAACTGGTATGAATGAGAGAGACACTTATATAGAGATATACTCCCTCAAAATAATCTATTATTCCCAATGTCATATGATGTGACATACTGATTTTAATCTGTAACCTTTGTTTTTTCTTGTTATGTCCAGCTGCTTGTATTTAGAAGTTTAATCTGTACAAATATAGATGTTTAGCTTGCCACAGTGATATTTCAGTGTATCATACTGAAAGAAAGCTAATTGTTAATTAATTAATATTTAATTATTAAAGAATGATTTTTTATACTTCCAATGTAATAAAATAAAATCTATAGCAAAAGAGTGGTAGATCCCATTTCATAACCATAAACTTAATTGGGAAACCTGAAGCTAATCAATACAAACCATGAAGCGTGTTGGACAAAGCCCATGAAAAATATGCAAGAGATTCCATTTAATTAACAGGTTATTGATTTCCTGCTGGAGTTAAGATGCAGAGCTATGCATGTAAAGAGTGTAACTCAGGTCCAATAAGAAGCATAGAGTAGCAAATTAATTCAGTTAGATTTATAACCTCATAATCTTTGCAAATAGTTTATTTCTCTATGACTATGTTTTTTGTATACATGACAAAATCTGAAGGGGTTTTCCTGACACTAAGCCACACACTTCCTACATTTTAATAAATGAAATGTAGAAGTATTTGATAGCTTGTTATTGAATAATTGCATATATTTTGCTCTATCTGATGAAATAGGTTTGGGTTAGTTTTTGATGCAAAATTTTAAAGTGTAAATAACTTCTAAAAAGTGCAATTTTGCAATTATGATTTATTTTATGGTTAAATTAAATGACTTTTTTGTTATATATACAAGTCTTTACTTAAAGGTCCTTTGGCACTGTGTTTGTAATATAATAGTAATGTAATATAATCGGTAGTTGTGATAGTATGCGGAGGCTCAGAAACTCATTCTTTTGGACATGGAAGCACTGTACAGCAAACAGGGAGTTATCCCAGGCTGGTCTCAGTCACAGGAGAGAGATGGCACTTTTAGGGAGCAATTCATCTCCCTTTAAAGACGACATCTAAAATAAGTCAATTTGCATGTCAGCAATTACCATCATGGGCAAAACAGACTCGACTTGGGGAAATTAGTTTAATTTATTAGCAATCTAAATCAGAGCAGGATAATGAGAAATAAAAACTAAATCTTAAAACACCTTCCCCCCACCCCTCCCTTCTTCCCAGGCTCAACTTCACTCCCGATTTCTTTACCTCCTCCCCCCGAGAGGCACAGGGGGACGGGAAATGAGGGTTATGGTCAGTTCATCACACGTTGTCTCTGCCGCTTCTTCCTCCTCAGGGGGAGGACTCCTCACACTCTCCCCCTGCTCCAGCGTGGGGTCCCACCCATGGGAGACAGTCCTCCACGAACTTCTCCAACGTGGGTCCTTCCCACGGGCTGCAGTTCTTCACAAACTTCTCCAGTGTGGGTCCTTTCCATGGGGTGCAGTCCTTCAGGAACAGACTGCTCCAGCGTGGGTCCCCCACAGGGCCACAAGTCCTGCCAGCAAATCTGCTCCAGCGTGGGCTCCTCTCTCCATGGGGCCACAGGTCCTGCCAGGAGCCTGCTCCAGCACGGGCTTCCCACGGGGTCATAGCCTCCTTCGGGCGCATCCACCTGCTCCGGTGTGGGGTCCTCCACGGGCTGCAGGTGGATATCTGCTCCACTGTTAACCTCCATGGGCTGCAGGGGGACAACCTGCCTCACCATGGTCTTCACCCCAGGCTGCAGGGGAATCTGCTCCGGCGCCTGGAGCACCTCCTCCCTCTCCTTCTTCGCTGACCTTGGTGTCTGCAGAGTTGTTTCTCTCACATATTCTCACTCCTCTCTCTTCGGCTGCAATTGCTGTTGCGCAGCAGTTTTTCTCCCCTTCTTAAATATGTTATCCCAGAGGCTCTACCACTGTCATTGATTGGCTCGGCCTTGGCCAGTGGCAGGTCCGTCTTGGTGCCAGCTGGCATTGGATCTATCTGACGTAGGGGAAGCTTCTAGCAGCTTCTCACAGAAGCCCCCCCTGCTACCAAAACCTGGCCATGCAAACCCAATACACTTTGCTTTATCAACCCCCTTTTCATCTTTCCCTTATTGTTTTCCCCATATCTTCTGCAGTAGTTCCCTTTTGCTACACTTTTGTTTTCTGTGGTCTTCCCTTTCCTCAGTTAGTCTTCCCAAAGACACTTCTTCCAGGAAGCTTAACAACATAAATCCTCCCTCTTAAGTGTCTGTTTCTGGTTTAGCATTGACATAATTTAGTGACACTGTCCCTTCCAGTCACCTAGTTTGTTACACTGGTGATCGGTTCTCACTGAGATTGCTAGCTGTGCCATCTGGATGATGTGATAGGGCTCTACTTGTCTGGTGTATTGCTCTGGATACTCCATGACACGAACTCTGAGAACAGCATGACCAGGAGGATTTTTCAGCAGGAAGGACTCTGCACAAGCTACATTTCAAACATTCCCCAGAAGAATTCAAAAAGCTTAGAAGCATCAGAACAGGTTTTTAATCATTCTATGAAGAGCAGGAAAAGTGTTTGTAATATATCTTTCTTCTTGGCATAGTGCTGTAGTGCAACATGTTTTACTAGGATTTTATATGCCCCAAGAAAGCACCTATGCATACTTCTGCGCTTATGCCATGAAATTTGTTGCTATGGAAATATCAAAACTCATCTATGACTAAGAATGGGCAAACCCGTTCAGGCAAAATAGTATCCAGTCTCAATCTCCATTCAATAGTCAAAATGAATTGTAGCCATTTTCATGCTTTGTAGTGGCTTAATATCTTTTCTGTATCATTAAAGTCTTTTAGCCACTTCTCCAATGCTCACCCAGTTCAATGCATAATTTAGGCACAACAATTCCAGCAGCACCTCTGAGAAATCAGATTAAACTGAATTAGATTAAATTATCCTTACTATTCTTTGCCTTCTCTTGCTTCCTTTACATTTCTTGGCACAGAAGCATTTCCTAGATTAGTTGTAGCACTGACTGCACTACCTTCCTTCTAAACATTAAAACTTCAGATGATTTATTGCTTCTGACATGTAGAGTGCACTCTGGGGATTAACTGAATGGAAACCTTCAGATCAGGGGGTATTTAAAAAGAGCAACAGTAACTTCCAGCAGAGTGTGTCTTGGGTCCTGCTGTCTGAGCAGCTTCTCCTCCTGGAGAAAAGCAGCTGACCTCAGGCAAACAACTGTGGGAGAGCACGTAAGGTAGACTTGCTGTGCGTTCACATGCATGCATATTTTCTCTTCTGGAGATCACATTTTCTTTTACTACCAGGGATTTTACTGTGTTATAGGCTTTCTAAAGTTAGTCCCTTGGAATCAAAGACAGACCCCTATTTTTCAATATCTCTATCTCCAGTTAAGATAACAGACTTCTGTATGAGACAAATCCCACAATTAAAAATAAGTGTAACACCTATCAATAACTGAAATGTTTCATGGAGAGCAATCTGAAACCAATGCCCAAAATTACCTCTTAAAGGAATACATTAACAAAGGATTATGATTATAATTGTGACAGGCAACAGAAGCAGTTCATGAGAGATCTATGCATTTATCTGTCTCGCCTCCCTATTTATTTAATTACCATTAATTTAAGTATGATTGCAGAACATTCTTAACTAAGGATTCTTTTCTGTGTATAGAATAGATTTAAAGATTTAACCCTCTGTTCCCTAATTAGCCCTACACACAAATGCTCAGATTAAATGATGAGTTCCTTGGAAAATAAAATAATACAGAACTGCCGAGACTGGATCTTTTAGAGGTAAATGTGGATATTGTGTGAGGATAGATTAAAACAAACTAACGATGTTAACACATTCCAGAGCCTAAGGAAAGAAATCATTGAACATGGCAAAGCCACATTTCTCCTCAAAAGAGCTGAAGTACCATTTCTTCCTTGAGTTACAATCCTATTATACGATTAAAAAGACAAGAGCTTTGCAGAGAGTCAGTAAAAATCAAGCCAAGTTCTATCTGGAAAAGAATTTTCACACTGAAAATTCTGGAAGTGCTCAGTTTTCAGTTTAAATGATAAATTGCCTGTTTAGTAAGCGTCTGTATACTTTCATTAAGAGGCACAGCAAATGCTCTTTCACTCTGCCAATACAACATAGAGAATGTAGCTACCTGGAAAATTATATGGTATAAGAACACGTGGATTAACATGATGCAAAAAATATGAGGTCAAATAAAGTGTGTTCCCATAAAGATGTCCAAGACCAAGTTGCCATAATAATAACCAAAAGTGCTGCAGGGTAGAATTTTCAAAAGTGTTCACGTAACTTACAATCTCAGTCCTGTTTTCAAGTTAATGTTTCTTTATAAATAATAGTGTCTTTTACAAAGAAATTATTTTTCTCTTACGCACCTACAAATGTTATAGAAATAGAATTTACAGTCTTAAAACAGAAAAGTCAGTTTTGCCTAAGGGCTTGTAATGCCAAGACTTTGCCTTGGTATAGCTACAGAACTCCATGTCCCAAATGAAAGATCAATGTATTCCTCATACCAGTTTTTTCTACTACATTTCATTGCAAAAAGTTACTAATGAAGGTAATCATGACACAGTCACACACTGGTATATAAAGAAAAAAACACAATTTGGGAAAGAACTTAAATTAAAACCAGGATAATAAGACAGAAATCAGAAAGCTAACATAATAAAACACCAAAAGTCACCGATTTGAGTCACCACATGACCCAATTCTCTTTAATAAAGCAGATATAAGGATGTGAAACAATATAAGGTTATTACTATAAAATTCAGTTTTCAGTGAGACATTTTTATAAATAAATATTAAATTTAGGAATCCATGATGGTTTCACAGAGGAATTTTAGTCATATTAATTCCTCTTACCTGTTATAGTTGCTTTGTTAATAGATGGTTGGTTACACATTGGTGATCGTCTGTTTAAAAGAAAAGAAAAAAAGGTATAAGCCTGGTAAACTCACAGATGACTGAATCCTTGAACAATATAATAGAAAATACATTTCCTTGGGAAGTTATTTAGGGCTGGAATACACTGGCATAGCCAAAGAAGTTCATTTAGAACAGATATTTCTTTCTAGTGTAGAAGGGAATTCACAACTGACCCTGAAATCTCTCTGCAGATTGGGAACTCCAAGAGTGGAATATTTTAGGAATATACAAGTTCATTAAAAACCTGCCTAATCATACCTAGACCTTGTACCTAGCTTGAAGTTTGGTCTATATACAGTTATCATTATTCTAACATAGTTTGCACTGCCCACGTTCTCTGACATGAAATACATTTTTTTAAAATTACTTTTCACTTTATTATTTTGCATATACATTTCACACATTATTTTGCATATACATTTCACAATAATATTTTGGGAAAATAGCTCAGTGGACTGCTTTGCCCATTGAGAAAGCTAGAAGTTGCTGGACTGACACAGCTGCATAGGGATGCGTGGATGACTGCAAGCAGGGGCTACATAGGGTCTGCATTTTCCAACCAAGATGGCTGGAAATATCTTTTTGTGGCACTGCATATGTAATGGTAGGCAGCTGTCTTTGGAATGCTAATTACTTCTAAGTTCTGGAGACACACATTTTGGGTGAGGGAAATGACTCCACTACAAAATTTGCCAGTGTAACTAACGTTAATGTTAACTGTGATGCTGTAACACGATTGGAGAAAGATCATATTTATATTGTCTCATTTATAATCATGAACTACTGTGGATAAGTGGGATATCGTTATCTTGGATGAGTTAGGCGGAGTTCTAGGTTCAGATCATGCAAGTATCTCACAAGTGTAGCTTTCTACTCTGGTTCATTTGCAAGACTCAGACACTGCCTGAATGATCATCTTTGAATGAACTTTGACATATGACTAATTTATTGAAAATCATAGAAATTGCACAAAAACACTCCAAGTTTATGCAAGGACAGCAATGCAAGAGCAATTAGTAGGCAAGGGGGCCGTTGTCTCAGCTATCAAGTATAGCAACTTCAAGGGATTAATAAAGTCATTAGTCATCACATGTTTTATGCAAGCTTGGTGATGCAGACTGAAATCTGTAACATCTAATTGTTAGTCTTAGTTTACATTTAGAAAGAATCACTGCAAAAAGTTTAGTGGCCAAAAATTGACACTCACTTGCTGGGTGCCTGATCTTGTAAATTGGTTAATGCAGCAAAATTATTCCGCACAGTACGCAGGCTGGCCAGCACCTGGAACATACAAAATGGTTTCAGTCTAAATTTCTGCACAGGTGAGACTGATTTATCTCCGTTCCGCTGTGCTGAAAGAAAAAGAAAAGGACATTGCAAAACAACTATAAAAGGTTTTCAGGGTTGGCTCGTCTGAAGCCTTTGACTATTATTTAACAATAACATGTCTGTAATACAAGGGCGATAGTTTGTTTCTTTTTTTCCTCATAAACAACTCATTATTTGTTTAAAGATAGACTTACTTGAAGAGGAGGAAAGTTTTTCACAGAATATTACTTAATTCTTTAAAATGACCATAAAAGCATTAGTGTTTGGAAGATAATAGCCCATTCAAGCCTAATACTTCATACATAAGAAATGATTACAGAATTTTCCATTTGCAGTTCAGCCCCCACAAAGCTCAAAGGACAAAGGGAATGAGATTGTCTAGACTGGCAGGAAAAATAAAAGTGGCTCCTTTAAGGAGCCCAATTCATTTGGGGACTTAGTACAGAAGGCCAGAATGAGAGGATGGTATCACCTGAGCAGGTGGGAAATGTCTGCAGGGTCTTATAAGTATTGCACATTGGGAAAGACGATATAAATGAAGTACTTCCTTTCTGGACTTAATTTCATGCAAGACAGCAGCTAGAGGAGGCAGTAGAGGAGTGTCTTCTTGTTATAAGTGGTGTAGGCATTCTCTACTGAAGGCTGTTGGATAAATGCAACAATTTTTGTCCCATGTAAGGATAACGGGATACATCTCTGACTAGGGAGAGGAAGTTCAGCTGATGTCAGAGAAGAACCATGAGTTATTTAGAACCAGTCTGGGAATGGGAGGATGCAGCAAAACGGATCACTGATGTGTCTTTGCGGTAGTTGCCCATTGTTGTTTCTCAGCCCAGACTGGGCTGGTTCCCTGGTGAACCTATCCTAGGAATAACAAAGGTGGGAATGGGAATTTGGGTTCCAGAGGTCTGAGTCAAGGAGGATACAACCCTCTTTCCATAGCCCCTTAAATTTATACATGAGGTAGGAAGAGGGTAGGAGGCTGGAGAAAAAAGAAGGATTTAATGGAAGCCTGTAATAGACAGAAAATATCCAGGAGATAATAATAACTGGCAGTTCAAGCTATTGTAGGTAATTCCCAAATGAGTTAAGATAATAAAAATAAAAAAACATTTGTTGCCTAATTAGACAACATTCATTTCATTATGTTTTCCTTTCCAAAGATCAGGAGGCAAACTCACATATTTTACATTCAGCGCAGAATAAAAATAATTATATATGCCATCAAATTTGCATGCCCAGGGTACAGTGACACTAACAAAAGTTATATTTAGATGTTGGATGGATAGATATATGGAAATCAGGCAATAAGTGAGCAGAAGGGGAAAGAAGACCTTGGAGTTCAAAAGTTCAAAAATGAATACATAAAATACAAAGACAAAATGCTGAAGTATTAATATATTGAAAAAGGAAAGGATGACTTGAAGGTGGAAGGAGAAGAAAAGCATATAAGGAAAATAGTTGGGACTGTTAAGGAAAGAGACACATTGTCGTGACTGCAGTCAATTTTCAACTCCCTTGGGTCAATCTGCCTGAGTTCGGTCTATGCGTGTGTTGTGGTTTAACCTGGCAAGCAGCTAAACACCACACAGCCGCTTGCTCACTCCCCACTACCCCCGTGGGATGGGGGAGAGAATAAGAAAAAAAAAGTAAAATTTGTGGACTGAGATAAAGACAGTTTAATAAAACAGAAAAAGAAGGGAAAATAATAATAATAATAATGATGATGGTAGAATATATAAAATAAGTGATGCACAATGCAATTGCTCACCACCCGCCGACGGATGCCCAGCCAGTCCCTGACCAGCGATCACTGGCCCCCAACCAACTGCCCCTAGCTTATATACTGAGCATAACGTCATATGGTATGGAATATCCCTATGGTCAGCTGGGTTAGCAGTCCTGACTATGCTCCCTCCCAGGTTCTTGTGCACCTGGCAGAGCATGGGAAGCTGAAAAGTCCTTGACTACCAGGATACTTAGCACAACTAAAACAGCACTGTGTTATCAACATTATTCTCACACTAAATCCAAAACACAGCACTATACCAGTTACCAGGAAGAAATTTAACCCTATCCCAGCCGAAACCAGGACAGTATCCACCCCTTATTCTATACCATCTACGCCATGCCCAGGTCTCACGCTTTCCAATACATCCCAATTAATCACCACCACTTTTCCTGTCTCTTGATATATACACACACAGATATCATTCCCTTAGTCCATGGGCCATCCCTCTTAGAATGTCCACTGAGTTCATTTAGTCCATGACTTTGGGCTCCATCTGTCATAACAGTCTTTCAGGGCAGGAGAGATGGTGTGTGGTGTTGGATTGTTGCATCCTGAAGCCAGTTCTGGTTCCATTATCTCTGCACTTTGCTCGATATCATCGGAGTTCATTCTTCATTAATCTGGGTGATTCTTACTACAATACCGTTGATGTGACATATAGCAACCATAGAAGTGATCACATACATTATTATATAGCAATTAACATCATACAATTCAGTTCATTGGCTATTTTCACCCAAAATTAAATGCCCTTGAGGTACACACCGGACTTCCCCATCCTTTCGCATCACCCACCAAGTGCACCCAGGTCCTTGAGCAAAAGCAATCCCACGAATGGGTTTTCCCTTGCCAGAGGCAGGAGTAACCCAGACTGTCTTCCCCAGCATATTTCTTATGTGCACGACAGGGACTTTATCCCCCTCTACAGTACGTAAAGGTTTTGATTGGGCAGGGCCAGCTCGATTGGCAGATCCCCTGGTGTTGACTAACCAGGTGGCTTTTACTAAATGTGTATCCCAATGCTTGAATGTCCCACCACCCATTGCCGTCAGTGCAGCCTTTAGCAGTCCATTGTATTGTTCCATTTTCCCGGAGGTTGGTGCATGATAGGGGATGTGATATACCCACTCAACGCCATGCTCTTTGGCTCAGGTGCCTATGAGGGTGTTTCGGAAATGAGTCCCGTTGTCTGACTCAATTCTTTCTGGGGTGCCATGTCGCCATAGGACTTGCATTTCAGGGCCCAGGATGGTGTTCCGGGTGGTGGCATGGGGCACAGGGTATGTTTCCGGCCATCTGGTGGTTGCTTCCACCATGATGAGCACATAGGGCTTGCCTTGGTGGGTTTGTGGGAGTGTGATATAATCAATCTGCCAGGCCTCCCCATATTTATATTTCAACCATCGTCCTCCACACCAGAGAGGCTTTACTCGCTTGGCTTGCTTGATTGCAGCGCATGTTTCACATTCATGGATAACCTGTGCAATGGCGTCCATGGTCAAGTCCACCCCTCGATCACGAGCCCATCTGTATGTTGCATCTCTTCCTTGATGGCCTGAGGTGTCATGGGCCCACCAAGCTATAAATAATTCACCCTTATGTTGCCAGTCCAGATCCACCTGAGCCACTTCAATCTTAGCAGCCTGGTCCACCTGCTGGTTGTCTTGATGTTCTTCAGTGGCCTAACTCTTGGGTACGTGAGCATCTACGTGACATACTTTTACAAGCAGGTTCTCTACCTGGGCAGCAATGTTTTGCCACAATGCGGCAGCCCAGATGGGTTTACCTCTGCGCTGCCAGTTGTTCTGCTTCCACTGCTGCAACCACTCCCACAGGGCATTTGCCACCATCCATGAGTCAGTATAAAGATAAAGTACTGGCCATTTTCCTCGTTCATCAATGTCCAAGGCCAGATGGATGGCTTTCACCTCTGCAAACTGTCTCGATACACCTTCTCCTTCAGCAGTTTCAGCGATTTTTCATGTAGGACTCCATACAGCAGCTTTCCACCTCCGATGCCTTCCCACAAGGCGACAGGACCCATCAGTGAACAGGGCATATTGCTTCTCATTTTCTAGTAGTTTGTTATACAGTGGGGCCTTTTCAGCACGCGTCACCTCCTCCTCCTCTGGGGATATTCCAAAATCTTTGCCTTCTGGCCAGTTCGTGATCACTTCCAAGATTCCTGGGCGACTGGGGTTTCCTATTCGGGCCCGTTGTGTGATCAGTAGCGACCCACTTACTCCACGTAGCTTCGGTTGCATGATGTGTAGAGGGGACCCTCCCTTTGAACATCCAGCCCAGCACCGGCAGTCGGGGTGCCAGGAGGACCTGTGCTTCAGTACCAACCACTTCCAAAGCAGCTCGAATCCCTTCAGATGCTGCCAATATCTCCTTCTCAGTTGGAGTGTAGTGGGCCTCGGATCCTCTGTATCCCCGACTCCAGAACCCTAAGGGTCGACCTTGAGTCTCCCCTGGTGCTTTCTGCCAGAGGCTCCAGGTAGGACCATTCTCCCCGGCTGCGGTGTAGAGCACATTCTTTACATCTTGTCCTGCCCGGACTGACCCAAGTGCTACTGCCTGAACTATCTCCTGTTTAATTTGTTCAAAGGCTTGTTGTTGCTCAGGGCCCCATTTGAAATTGTTCTTCTTCCGGGTCACTTGATAGAGGGGGCTTACAATCAGGCTGTAATCTGGAATATGCATTCTCCAAAAGCCCACCACGCCTAAGAAAGCTTGTGTTTCCTTTTTGCTAGTTGGTGGGGACATGGCTGTTATTTTGTTGATCACATCCATTGGGATCTGACGACGTCCATCTTGCCATTTTATTCCTAAAAACTGGATCTCCTCTGCAGGTCCCTTGACCTTACTTTGTTTTATGGCAAAACCGGCCTTCAGAAGGATTTGAAATATTCTCTCCCCTTTCTCAAAAAACTTCCTCTGCTGTGTTGCCCCACACGATGATGTCATCAATGTATTGCAGGTGTTCTGGAGCCTCACCCTGTTCCAGTGCGGTGTGGATCAGTCCATGGCAAATGGTAGGGCTGTGTTTCCACCCCTGGGGCAGTCGGTTCCAGGTGTACTGGACGCCCCTCCAAGTGAAAGCAAACTGTGGCCTGCACTCTGCCGCCAAAGGGATGGAGAAGAATGCATTACCGATATCATTTGTGGCGTACCACTTGGCTGCCTTTGACTGCAGTTTGTATTGGAGTTCTAGCATGTCCGGCATGGCAGCACTCAACGGTGGTGTGACTTCATTCAGGCCACGGTAGTCTACTGTTAATCTCCACTCTCCATTAGACTTTTGCACTGGCCATATGGGACTGTGAAAGGGTGAGCGAGTCTTGCTGATCACTCCTTGGCTCTCCAGTCGACGAATCAGCTTATGGATGGGAATCAGGGAGTCTTGGTTGGTGCGGTATTGCCGCCAGTGCACTGTTGTGGTAGCGATTGGTACCTGCTGTTCTTCAACCCTCAACAACCCCACAACAGAAGGGTCCTCTGAGAGACCGGGCAAGGTGGTCAGCTGTTTCCTCCATCTCCAGGGCAGCTATACCAAAAGCCCACCGGTACCCTTTTGGGTCCTTAAAATACCCTCTCCTGAGGCAGTCTATGCCAAGTATACATGGAGCCTCTGGGCCAGTCACAATGGGGTGCTTCTGCCACTCATTCCCGGTTAGGCTCACTTCGGCCTCCAATACAGTTAACTCTTGGGATCCCCCTGTCACTCCAGAAATACAAATGGGTTCTGCCCCTTCATAGCTTGATGGCATCAGGGTACACTGTGCACCGGTGTCTACGAGAGCCTCATACTCCTGTGGGTCTGATGTGCCAGGCCCTCGAATCCACACAGTCCAGTAAACCCGGTTGTCCCTTTCCTCATAGTCATGGGTCGCATGCACTGGGCTTCATCTGGATCTTTGGGCGTTTGCTCGTTGTCCAGGTCACTATAAACCACCTCCAGTATGGCTAATTCTCTCAGGTACTGGATACCTCTCTCCATAGTGGTCCATTTGCCTGGGCGATATATAACATCTTCCTTGAAGGGATACCTTTCCTTCACGCCTGACAGCAGTCGCCTCCAGAGGCTGAGGGCCTGTGTCCCTTTCCCAATTGCTTTGTCAATGCCCCCTTCCCTAGGAAGGGATCCCGGCTGTTTGTCTTCCTTCCCCTCTAATTCCATTATGCCAGCATCGGAGCAGCCAGGTAACAATATGCTCGCCTGGACGTCGGCTGAAATCTTTCCTCATATCTCGCAACTCATTCAGGGATAGGGATCGGCTGGTTTCCGTCTCGTTTATGAGTTCTTCCTCTTCCTCCTCCCCTCCTCGTGATGGCCCTGCTTTTCCATCATCCCTTTCAAGACGAGCTGACTTTCGCTTCTAAGATTTCTTCTTCTGTACAGGGGCGACTGATACCAGCAAGGGTTGGTCCTCTGGTTCAGCTTTAGTACCTGTTGCAGGGGTTGAAATAGTCGCAGTGCCTGTTGCAGGGGCTGGAGTAGCTGCAGTGCCTGTTGCTTTGTTTTCCTTCTCTTCTCCGTGAGGGTGCTGTATAATACTGAGCAGTGTTTGGTAGATACTAGCCAGGGCCCAGCACAGTGCCATGAGTTGTGCCTCTTTGGAATAACCACAGCATTTATTTGTCAAGCATTCTATCACTTCATCAGGATCCTGTAGTTGTTTGGGAATAAAGTTCCATACCATCGGGGGTGAGAAGTTCTCTAAGTACCTGCCTGTATTCTCCCACACGCCGTGCCACCCATGACCATCCAGCCTCGGGGCAGATCTCTGGGTGATTTTTTTAAATAGTTGATTAACCCTAAACAAAACCTGAAACACATTTAGGAGACATAGCAATAGGAGCATGCTGGCTTGAACATCCCAAGGATATTCAAAATTCTCAAGAGCTATTGTAATCATCGTGGAGGAGAAGGGGAAGGTGAAGGAAGGTGTCTCCCCCAAAGAGGTTAAAAGTGTAATTATTAATAGTTTCCCAGAGATAGCTCCCGAAGGACAGGGATGATGGCAGTGCTGAGTACAATCTCATGACCAATAAGTTTATCATACTATAAACCAGTGTTACACAGGATAGCAAAGTGATAACTTTACTCCATCTCCCAGAGGTGATAAACAGCACATAAAAACTGATAAACAGTATATACAGCAAGTAAGGTGTTACATAATACAACTCCGAGAACAAATCCAACAACTCTGAGAGCAAATAAACCAACATTGTGACCAGCCACTACTAAACTGATATAATGAATGTTTATAACAAATTTGTTTTAACACGCTCGGGTCAGATCTGTCGTTATCGCAACCTTTCATGCCCCATGATGGGCGCCAAAAAGGACTGTTGTGCTTTAAGCCGGCAGGCAGCCAAATACCACACAGCTGCTCACTCACTCCCCCCTCCCCCAGTGGGATGGGGGAGAGAATCGGAAAAAAAAAATTAAAATTCGTGGATTGAGATAAAGACAGTTTAATAGAACAGAAAAGGAAGGGAAAATAATAATGGCAATAATAAAAATAACAATATCAACAACAATAACAACAACAACAATAATAATAATAATATTAATGATGATGGTAGAATATACAAAATGAGTGATGCACAATGCAATTGCTCACCACCCACCGACCGATGCCCAGCCAGTCCCTGAGCAGTGATCACTGCTCCCCAGCCAACTCTCCCTAGCTTATATACTGAGCATGATGTCATATGGTATGGAATACCCCATTGGACAGTTTGGGTTAGCTGTCCTGGCTATGCTCTCTCCCAGCTTCTTGTGCACCTGGCAGACCATGGGAAGCTGAAAAGTCCTTGACTAGCAGGGTACTTAGAAACAACTAAAAGCATCAGTGTGTTATCAACATTTTTCTCATCCTAAATCCTAAACACCAACCGAAACCAGGACAGTGTGCCAGGATGCTGAGACTGCTTGTATGTGCTAGTATTTTCAGAGGTAGCACTGCACCACAGAAACATATCTGTGTGGTTCCCAGAGCTGTCTCAAGCCATGAAACAATGTAGTTGTTTTTCCTGGCTGCAAGTTCCTACTCAGTAAGCCCTGTTGGACTCAAATTGGCTGTATATTCAGGTGCACTGAGAATCGGGAGCATGTACAAATGTAGCTAAGTGACCACTTGGTGAGTGGCCATTAGACGGTTGGACACGATGATCTTAGAGGTCTTTTCCAACCTGTATGATTCTATGATTCTATGATTCTATACATGATGAAATATTGCTCTAAGAAGATATTAAAAGGGTGGTTTGTATGATGTGTAGACATTGTACTGGCACATGGGGTCCAATTTCTGAAGTCCTGAGTGAGGTCCTAATACTGCTAATGTAACTCAGAGGGATGGGCCCTGAGCTTAGCTGCAGATGTAGTCTGTGAGCAGTCCCCACTGGGAGACAGGCTTTTGCATATTCAAATCATTTTTAGATAAGAGTCTAATCAGATGTCACTTCCCCTCTGTTAAGCACTCTCTCTCAACTGCATCTCAATTCCCCTTGTGTTAGGGAATGTAACATGTGATAACTCACCCTGTGAGTACTCTTTCTCCTGTTCAATGTAAATGAAACCAGGTTGATTTAAACCACTGCTAACAGGGGTTTTCACTGAAATAGTAAAAGCACTCAAATAATCAATTACGGCACCTTGGTGTAAGTAGCATTAACATTCAACTGCTCCTTCTCTAATTGCTGAAGCATGTCCATCTACGCCAACGAGAATACCAAAACGCCCTTGAAACAAATAGCGTGTTTTGTCCCAGGAAAAAAATCCATAAATGTAGTGTAATAGTTGCTGTTTTTCTAGGCATACTATAACCTGTCTTATCTATGTGGTATAATTTGTAATAAAAATTCAGATGACGATGAACGTGAACTCAACTATAGTAAATATTATTGAATCATTTGACTGCCATACAATATGTATTTTTTCTGTGCTTGAGAGTTAGGCTTTTTATGTTTCCCGAGGAACTAAAACCAGAAGCGATTTTACTTTTTTTTTCTCTTGTTTTTCCTGTAATTTCTTCTCTTCCATTATTGTTGAAGTATATTTACCATTTGAGAGGTCTTAAAGTATTCTTAGAAAAGGCCCAGGCTTAATCTTTTCTCTGCTAATAAAAGATGAAGGTATTCTTCATATTAAGGATTTGATCAGCCAGTGTCTTATAAACACTGTATCTGTTCGTTTACAACATAATTAAATATATAATAACCTATTAAATGAATATTAATTGTTTTAACAGCTGAGCATTAGACCAAAGCAACCTACATATTCAGACTTAAGTTGGTGTCCTGGTTTCGGCTGGGATGGAGTTGATTTTCTTCCTATTAACTGGTATAGTGCTGTGTTTTGGATGTAGTATGAGAATAATGTTGATAACACACTGATGTTTTAGTTGTTGCTAAGTAGTGTTTACGCTAGTCAAGGACTTTTCATCTTCCCATGCCCTGCCAGGTGTGCGGGGGGCTGGGAGGGAGCGTGGCCAGGACGGCTGGCCCAGCTGGCCAATGGGCTATTCCATACCATATGTCGTCATGCTCAGCATATAAGGCTGGGCGAAGAAGAAGGAGGGGGGGACATTCGGAGTGATGGCGTTTGTCTTCCCAAGTAACCGTTACGCGTGATGGAGCCCTGCTTTCCTGGAGATGGCTGAACATCTGCCTGCCAATCGGAAGTAGTGAATGAATTCCTTGTTTTGCTTTGCTTGAGCACGCAGCTTTTGCTTTCCCTATTAAACTGTGTTTATCTCAACCCACGAGTTTTCTCACTTTTACCCTTCTGATTATCTTCCCCATCCCATTGTGGGGGGAGTGAGCGAGCGGCTGCGTGGTGCTCAGTGGCCAGCTGGGGTTAAACCACGACAGTTGGACACCTTATTCTTATTTGACTGCTGTGTGACTCAACCTTTCTCTTTCTATTCACCTTCAATCACATATGACTTCCAGATTTATTTTTTCCCTTGTAGTTACACCGAATTAACTTTCATTCCTACATTACAGGGTAAAACCTATCATCATGGATTCAAGGAATATCAATGTTAACTTTTCATACATGACAAGACAGCTCTATTGCTAAAAATTGTGGAGTTTCGATCTAAATTCTACAGAATTTCGAGTTGATATTTTATAAAACATAGAATCTGAATGGAAAAATCAAACAAATAGAAATGGTTTTGTAAAGGAACATAAGTATTCTAGGTAAAACTTATCTTGCATCTAAAAATTACCTTGTATTGAATGCATAAAAGATGTTCAAAAGGAGAAATTGTAATTATAAAAAGCAGTAGAATAAGAGAGCACAGATTTGTCTTCATCATGACTGCTGCAGTATTTGAAAAGACATCAGTCGAAGGTGTTTATCATGTTGTTGCACTTCAACTTTTCAAATAATCAAAAAGCATTAAAAAAGAGAGGTATAGATAACAGAGTGGGAGGTTTATGACTTTCTGTTTAGACCGTTTTTTCCTGTTTCAAGCAAATATATCTTATATAATATTAACAATGGAAAACAACTGGCTTGGCCATTTGGCCTTTAAAGTGCAAGATCGTGAGAGAAATATGGCAAAATTGTGCCTACCTGAGCAAATGGTGTCACAATCAAGTCATCTCCATGTCTGAAAAAATGAGCAGAATTGTAAGTTAGATATTACTGAAAACTTATCTCACTGCTACTGCTTTAACAGAAAGAAAATTAGGTTTTACAGTGCACTGTAGGAAACTCCGGTTTTATTCTTCAACAGTTATTCACTACCAATGCTTTACAGATTCTTTGAAAAGCAAGTATCAACTTAATTATTGCCCAATTGCCTGGCATGTCTATGGGATGGCTGATGAACCAGCCGGTTTCTGCGCTGCTTGTTGGACAAGTGACTGCACAGGACAGATCTGCAGAGATTTCATCCCAAAGGATGGAAGTGAAAATACAGAAAGCAATCACATTAAGGGTTACCAGCAAGTTTGTGAGCACTGGACGGGTGAGAAACTGCAGATGACTGGGCAGCGCATCACAGATTAATAAAAACCTAGTAAAACTTTCAAACTGACTCTCACTTCTGTACCTATAGGGGGTGTAACCATGTGTGTGCTGTTGCTTGTGGCAACCTCACCCACACCACACTGGGTAACATATGGGCAAGGTGCCGGGATGATGCGCTGTAGTGGAAAAGGGAGAAAGGGAAAGAGGGGTTCCTTTGCTTCTGCACTGAAAAACTCATACAGAGAAATTGGCTTATGTTGCAAAGCAATTCCCACTCGTGAATAAACTATTAAAGATACACACAAAGTACCATGTGTAGTCACCACTTGTGCTAAAGGAACACTGGACAACCACCGGAAGAAGCAGCTGGGAGACCGAAGCATGCATAACTGTCTGCTTTCCTCTGAAATGCCCATGGGGCTGTGACGGTCTCTGAAGGTGAGTCCCTGTACCACGCAGGCACAACCTGACAAGCTGCCACTTGAAATGGTTTCCAAAAAATACAGTCTTGTAAATACAAGTAGACTGAATGGCTCTTGAGCTTAAGAGTAGCATGTGTAACACTGAGGATATGGAGTCAGGCCTCTCCTAGAGACCCCAGGGGACCATGGGGACAGGGAAAACTTGGAGTTTTCAGTTATCGTATCTTGTATATGGCAGCAATCAAGATGAAAAGAACATTTCCAAAGACAAAATTCTAATATGACTCCATTGTTAATTCTCCTGTATTTTCCTGCAGTGAATTTATCATCATGAGTTACAAGTTGCAACTTTCAGACCTGAAATAATTCAGCAGAAATTACCATTGCTTTGGTGCTATTTTAACGTTATTTAACTTTAAGCATAAAATATGAGTATTTAACAACAGATTTCAAATCAATGAAAATCTAATCAGAAGAAGGCTTTCTGATAAATGGAAAAATTTGATTTGCATTTGAATTGCTACAAAATCATTCTTATCATTTATATACTGTCCACAAAACAGTAATCTTTTTGCAGGTATTGCAATAACCTAATAAAAAAGCAGTAAGTACAACCAGAGAGTGTGTAAGGATGAAACAAAACTCCCCAATATTCAAAATGATCATAATACTTAATATCTGTGTAGCTGTTTTTATTATCATCTCTTTTATTCCTGTTAGTTGAAATAGATAAATGGATTTTTACAGTCCCTGTGGAAGAAGTCTGCACCTTTAACAAGGTCTTTGCAGGAGTGGTTGGAATAAGGTGTTGCTTCAGGTGAAAACACAGTCCCAGCCTGGCTGGAAAGCGTTTAAGACTGATCCTCACACCAAACGAGAAGAAACATGGCACCATGGAAGGAACTCAGAGGTTTTAATTGTCTAATGATGCCAAATCCAATCAGTTTTTATAGACATGATGAATCAGCCCAGGGTGTTAACAGGGGAGTTAATGACCAGCTGGATTTAGTACCTCTTCATGTTTTCATTGAGTCATGAAAACATCAGGAAACGCCCTAGACCTTCATTTTTTTTCTTCAGTTACTAAGAAAGCATCTCAAGACTAATTTAATGAAGTATCTGGACAACAATGGTTTCCTCAGGCAGCCAGGGAGGAAAATTCCCTTCACAACCCTCCCGTTAGCAGTGGAGGAGATTTTTCTGCACTCCTGATAAAGCAAAGAGCTAGGAAAATTGATGACTTTTATGTGGAAATTAAGGATGGTATCAGTGGCATCTAATAGAGCTTTTCCAGGGCAATGGAAGGATCAGGCCTCTTCCTTTTGGATCCTGACTTGATCAAAGAGAGAGAACTTTATTATTTGTTATAGTCATGCCGATATTTAGATATTGGCAAGTATGTATCCACAGCAAAAGTGCATGCCACGTCCTTTGGTAATAATTTACAAAAGAAAGAGACTATAATTTCTGATCAGGATTGCTTAATGAGTTATACAGCTACACACACAGTGGAAGAACAAGTCATAGAGAAATCATATAGCAAAGGCTTCAGCAGAAGATGAGCCAAATCCATCTTTTCCTTTTCTCTCCTGTTCTCCACTTAAACAACCATACTGTGAATATGTACACTACCTCACTTCCAGAAAAATTATGCTCTTTGTCTTCAAATTCTGTGAAACAATATTATCTGCTGTGTGACAGATGGCTTACCTGTTCCTCAGTAAAATCTGTTCATTTCTTCCCTTTTAAAAAAAATATTTTTACTATTTGCATATAGTTAGGCTCTCCATTTTCTCTTCTGTTTTGACACTTTAAAGAGACACAGCTATGTAGAGCAAGGAATCCTGCTTTAGTCATCTGAATGACTTCTGTAAAGATGGAAGAGCCTAAAGCCTCAAGTAAATTATTTGCCAGTCTTCCTCACGCCTACACACTTTATCTGTTACTCAGGTTGTTTAGGCAAAAAGCAAACAAAGGGTTGAGCAAATTCTTAGAAAAGAGTGTGTTTTCTGAGGGATCAGATTCTGCACAGAAACTGTATCTAAAATCAATACGCAAAACCATTTTTTTACTGCTCTAGTCTAATTCCAACATTTGGAAATGATGAAGGAGCTGAATCCTGGAGATTAAAAGTTTTATAAGTAGCAGCAGCATTGGACAAAGAACAAAAATATTAAATTGCTTCTACCTGTAAATAAGCCAGACAGAGGAGACCTAGTTCTTTCTAGTGTCAGAAGCATCTATCAGTGGCAAACACTTTGAATGCCCAACATATGTCACAAATGCACAAAATATTCATCAGTGCTTCAAATTCCCAGGCAACTTTTACAACATAGTTATTAACTGTCAAAACATAGATTGGCAAAACTATGAAAATAGGATGGTCCTTTGTATTGGGTTTGCATGGCAAGGTTTTGGTAGCAGAGGGGCTACAGGGGTGGCTTCTGTGAGAAGATGCCAGAAGCTTCCCCCATGTCCGACAGAGCCAGTGCCAGCTGGCTCCAAGACAGACCCGCCACTGGCCAAGGCCGAACCCATCAGCGATGGTGGTAGCACCTCTGTGATAACATATTTAAGAAGGGGAAAAAAAACTGCTGCACAACAGCAATTGCAGCCGAAGAGAGAGGAGTGAGAATATGTGAGAGAAACAACTCTGCAGACGCCAAGGTCAGTGAAGAAGGAGGGGAGGAGGTGCTCCAGGTGCCGGAGCAGACATTCCCCTGCAGCCCATGGTGAAGACCATGGTGAGGCAGGTTGTCTCCCTGCAGCCCATGGAGGTTAATGGTGGAGCAGATATCCACCTGCAGCCCGTGGAGGACCCCACACCGGAGCAGGCTCCTGGCAGGACCTGTGGCCCCATGGAGAGAGGAGCCCACGCTGGAGCAGATTTGCTGGCAGGACTTGTGGCCCCGTGGGGGACCCACGCTGGAGCAGTCTGTTCCTGAAGGACTGCATCCCATGGAAGGGACCCATGCTGGAGCAGTTTGTGAAGAACTGCAGCCCGTGGGAAGGACTCATGTTGGAGAAGTTCGTGGAGGACTGTCTCCCATGGGTGGGACCCCACGCTGGAGCAGGGGAAGAGTGTGAGGAGTCCTCCCCCTGAGGAGGAAGCAGCAGCAAAGACAACGTGTGATGAACGGACCACAACCCCCATTCCCCGTCCCCCTGCGCTGCTCGGGGGGAGGAGGTAGAGAAAACCAGGAGTGAAGTTGAGCCCAGGAAGAAGGGAGGGGTGGGGGGAAGGTGTTTTATGATTGTTTTTATTTCTCATTATCCTGCTCTGATTTAGATTGCTAATAAATTAAATTAATTTCCCCAAGTTGAGTCTGTTTTGCCTGTGATGGTAATTGGTGAGTGATCTCCCTGTCTTTATCTCGACCCACGAGCCTTTCGTTATATTTTCTCTCCCCTGTCCAGCTGAGGAGGGGGAGTGATAGAGCGGCTTGGTGGGCACCTGGTGTCCAGCCAAGGTCAACCCACCACATCCTTCTTCTCACCATCTCTTGTGGGCTTCCTTACTGGAGGTGGTACTTTCTTGCTCTTCTTCCCATTCAGTGCCCCTGTTTGCCACCCCTTGAATGCTGAGGCACTTTAAGATGCAGCAAGTACATGTTTATGGGCCTTCTGCCCTGGAGTGTTTTTTTTTTCTTCTGTAAAATAGCATCACCCCACTCCTCTAATTTTCAAACTTCATTCTACTTGAGCTCTTCCTGGACTGCATTTCACTTGAAAACACTGATAAAATACTATAGCTTGTTATTATTTAAATATTAAATTAATGCACTGAAACCAATCCAGGATTTAATTTTCACTTTTCAAATGCCCCTTGTGTCAGGAGCAACAATTACAGAAATTGTCATTATTTTGGTGAAAGTGTCATACTGAAAGTAAAGATATCTACAGCTTTCACAAAGCAGTTTAGCATGTGCCAGACCCACTTGGACAGAAAAGCAATTGCATGGTGTGGTGAGTAATCTTTTATCCACATTGGGTCAGGAAATCTGGAAAAGGTGAGAGCGCTCAAAAAGGGAGCAGGAATGTCTAAAGTGGCTGTGTTATTTTTTGTACAGAAAAGCAAGAACATGTGATTTAATCAAAGTGCCATTGATCCACAGTGTACTGCGGTGTAGTAAAACACTACAAAGTATGAGTGTCCTGCTGTTTTCTTTTCAGATGATATGGAAGCTGATAGATGATTCTGTCTGGATTCTGGACAGGGTAGTGCCACACATCTATATACAGAAGCAGCAAGAGGGAGTGTGAACCCTGTGCAATATATCACAAGCTTCTAAATATAGACATAGCTGTTAACCTTTAAGGTTAGAAGAAACTGTTCACATCAGTGTTAGACTCCGTTAACTAGAATGCCTGGCATACTTGTTTACATCTTCATTTTTCAAAGGAAAGACAGATTTGAAAGCGGAATAATTTTCACATAGCCCCAAAATTTAAAATTATCAAATTCACCACCACCAAAAAAGACTGCTAAAGCACATAACAGTCCACATGAGATAAATCAGTGTTACATAAAACAGAGGCCAAATTTCCATTAGCAGACCAAAGATTATATAAAGCATTGCAAGTTATTTACCATGTTAAAGTGATGAAGCTTGGCCTTCTGCAATTTTCTGGGTTTTTCTTCCTAACCTTTCCTATGGGACATACTTGAACTCACCCCATATAGCCTATGATGGTCCCCACGCTGGAGAAGAGATAAATGTTCAGCTGACTGTTGCCAAATAAAAAGTACAAAAAATCTGCTTCCTTTCCTTAAGATTGGTATTAATTTGTCTCTTCTATCCCAATTACAGGACAGTAATTGACTTTCCCCCACTAAAAAGGAACTTAGAGATGCATGCATGGACAGACAGAGAAGCAGGCAGGACGATTAACACAAGGATAGGCAGGGTGACTGCATAACCTTTATTTCTTAATTAAGTTAGGATAATTTAATTTAATCATCTAATAGGAGGAGTAGCTAGAGAGACATTCTGCAGACCTGCTAGGATACAGTGTCGTGGTTTAACATGGCAGGCAGACAAATACCACGCAGCCGCTCGCTCACTCTCCCCACTCCCAGTGGGACACGGAGAGAATCGGAAGGACAAGAGTGAGAAAAACTCATGGGTTGAGATAAAGACAGTTTAATAAAATACAAAAAAGGAAAATAATAATAATGATAGAATATGCAAAATGAGTGATGCACAATGCAATTGCTCACCACCCGCACTGACCGATAACCAAGAAGCAATCGCTACCTCCAGGAACACGGCTACCATTCATATACTGAGCATGACATCACATGGTATGGAATACCCTGTTGGCCAGCTGGGCCAGCTGTCCCAGCTATGTTCCCTCCCATCTTGTGCACCTGGCAGAGCATGGGAGTTGTCCTTGACTAGGAGGGTACTTAGCAACAACTGAAAACATCAGTGTGTTATCAACATTCTTCTCATACTAAATCCAAAACACAACACTAGGAAGAAATTTAACTCTATCCCAGCCAAAACCAGGACAGTGTCCACCCCTTATTCTATAGCATCTACATCATGCTTAGGTCTCACATTTTCCAAAAAATTCCAATTAATCACCAGCATATTTCTTGTCTCTCTCTCTATATATACACACACAGAGATACCATTCCCTTAGTCCATGGGCCATCCCTCTAAAAAGTCCGTTGAGTTCATTTAGTCCATGACTTTGGACTCCATCTGTCATAACCATCTTACTGGGCAGGACAGATGGTGTGTGGTGTTGGGCTGTTGCATCCTGAAGCCAGTTCTGATTTCAGTACTGATGCGTTCGTTCGGTTTTATCATCGTTGCACTTAGCTTGGTTTCATCAGAGTTAGTGCATTCTTCATTAATCTGGGTGATTTTAATCTGGGTGATTTTTACGTCCGGGCCTGCTGGCGACGGACGGAGTTCAGCTGTCTTTTCGCATATCTCGCAGCTCACCAAGGGATAGGGATCGGGTGGTTACCACCTCATTTGCGGGTTCTGCCTCCTCCTCCTCCTGTTGTCCTGATGGCACTGGTTCATCTTCATCCCTTACTAGATGAGCTGATTTTCTTGTGCATTTTCTTTTTTGTATAGGGGCGACTGATACCAGCATGGGTTGGTTCCCTGTTGCAGGGAGCAGAGTAACTGCCGTGCCTGCCGTGGGGGGTGGGGTAGCCTCAGGGCCTGTTGCTTTGTCATCAGCTGCAGAGACCTTTTCTTCCCCTTGGGGCTTCTGAGTGGTGTTAAAAAGGACTTGGTAGGCATGGGCCAGGCCCCAGCACATTGCAGTGTTTTGTGTCTCCCTAGAATGGCCAGGGTGACAGCATACTTCTTCCAAATATTCTACTAATTTTTCAGGATCCTGCACTTGTTCAGGGGTGAAGTTCCAGAACACTGGGGGTGCCCACCGTCCTAGGCATTTGCCCAAGCTATCCCATTCGCCCTGCCACTCATAACTATCCAGCCTTGGGGCAGATCTCTGGATGACATTCTTAAATTGCTTACTAACCTTGGATAAAACCGCAACAATATTCCCAAGGAGTACCAATAGATGTATCTTAACTACCCAGGGATGTTCAAGGTACTGACAAGTTATCTTAACAAAGGAGACGACATCATAAAGAAAAGTAGTGAGGGTGCCATTCTCTATTTCCTCCATAAAAAATCTCTCAGAGGAAAAGGTATACTTGCTAATGGTCTCTATGAGGTGGTACCCGAAATACAGTAACGGCTTCATTACGAATCCCAAATACCAAATAACCCCCAATGCCAGTGTTTTAGTAACAAATCTCCCAGGCAAAACATCACTAATCACTGCAGAGCACAGCAGACTACAAAACCCAACACCAATCTTTAACAGGTACAGCAAAAACAAGAGCATGGCGCAGAACAAATTAATATGTTATCAGATATAAATTCCTTAATATGCTCTAAATATGCTCTCAACCCTTCGCTGCCCCACGTTGGGCGCCAAAAAGGACTGTCGTGGTTTAACCCCAGCCAGCAAATAAACCCCACACAGCCGCTCACTCACCCCCCCACACTCCTCCGGTGGGATGGGGGAGAGAATCGAGAGAGCACAAGTAGGAAAACTCCCGGGTTGAGATAAAAACAGTTTAATTACTCTGCTGCCTCCCTGGGGCCCGGGTGAAGGACATTACTAGGAAGCTCCCTAGTCTCGTGCAGGCCTCCGATTACTACCCGCTACTGGTTATACAGGCTGGCAGGGATGAGGTTGCAGAGAGAAGTCCCAAAGGGATCAAAAGGGACTTCAGGGCACTGCGGCGACTGGTGGAAGGATCGGGTGCACAGGTAGTGTTTTCCTCGATCCCTTTAGTGGCGGGGAGGAATACTGAAGGGAACAGGAAAACTCATCAGATCAACACATGGCTTAGGGGCTGGTGCCATCGGCAGAATTTTGGCTTCTTTGACCACGGGGAGGTTTACACGGCACCGGGCCTGCTGGCGACGGACAGAGTTCAGCTGTCTCACAGGGGGAAAAGGATTCTCGCGTATGAGTTGGCGGGGCTCATCGAGAGGGCTTTAAACTAGGTTCGAAGGGGGAAGGGGATAAAACCAGGCTCACTAGAGAAGAGCCTAGGGGTGGCATGTCAATGTCGGGGGAGGAATCGGTAGCCCAGCTCAAGTGCATCTACACCAATGCACGCAGCATGGGCGGCAAACAGGAGGAGCTGGAAGCCATTGTGCAGCAGGATAGCTATGACTTAGTTGCCATCACAGGAACATGGTGGGATGAGTCTCACGATTGGAGTGCTGCAATGGATGGCTATAAGCTCTTCAGAAGGGACAGGCGAGGAAGGAGAGGCGGTGGGGTAGCCCTGTATGTTAGGGAGTGCTTCGATTGTTTAGAGCTCAACGATTGTGATGATAAGGTCGAGTGCTTGTGGATAAGGATGAGGGGGAAGGCCAACAAGGCAGATATCCTGCTGGGAGTCTGTTATAGACCACCTAGCCAAGATGAGGAGGCAGACAAAATATTCTACCAGAGGCTGGCAGAAGTCTCCCAGTCGCTAGCCCTTGTTCTCGTGGGGGACTTCAACTTTCCGGACGTCTGCTGGAAATACCACACGGCAGAGAGGAAACAGTCGAGGAGGTTCCTGGAGTGTGTGGAAGATAACTTCCTGGCACAGCTGGTAAGCGAGCCCACCAGGGGAGGTGCCTCACTTGACCTGCTGTTCACAAACAGAGAAGGACTGGTGGGAGATGTGGTGGTCGGAGGCCGGCTTGGGCTTAGCGACCATGAAATGTTAGAATTCTCGATACTTTGTGAAGTGAGGGGGGGGCCAGCAAAACCGCTACCATGGACTTCCGGAGGGCGGACTTGGCCTGCTCAGGACACTGGTCGAGAGGGTCCCTTGGGAGACAGTCCTGAAGGGCAAAGGGGTCCAGGAAGGCTGGACGTTCTTCAAGAAGGAAGTCTTAAAGGCGAAGGAGCAGGCCGTCCCCATGTGCCTTAAGAAGAACGGGAGGGGAAGACGACCGGCCTGGCTGAATGGGCAGTTCTGGCTGGGACTCAGGAAAAAAAGGAGAGTTTATCACTTGTGGAAGAAGGGGCAGGCAACTCAAGAAGAGTACAGGGATCTCGTTAGGTCGTGCAGAGAGGAAATTAGAAAGGCAAAAGCCCAGCTAGAACGCAACCTGGCTACTGTCGTGAGAGACAACAAAAAATGTTTTTACAAGTATATTAATGACAAAAGGAGAGCCAAGGAGAATCTCCATCCTCTATTGGATGCCGGGGGGGAACGTTGTCACCGAGGACAAGGATAAGGCTGAGGTACTCAACGCCTTCTTTGCCTCAGTCTTTAATAGTCAGAGCAGTTATCCTCAGGGTACTCAGCCCCCTGAGCTGGAAGACAGGGACGGCAAGCAGGATAAACCCCCCATAATCCAAGAGGAAGCAGTTAACGACCTGCTACGCCACCTGGACGTTCACAAGTCTATGGGGCCAGATGGGATCCACCCGAGGGTACTGAGGGAGCTGGCGGAGGAGCTTGCCAAGCCACTCTCCATCATTTGCCAGCAGTCCTGGTTAACAGGGGAGGTCCCGGATGACTGGAAGCTTGCCAATGTGACGCCCATCTACAAGAAGGGCCGGAAGGAGGATCCGGGGAACTACAGGCCGGTCAGCCTGACCTCGGTACTGGGGAAGATTATGGAGTGCTCACAAGGCATGTGCGGGACAACCAGGGGATCAGGCCGAGCCAGCACGGGTTCATGGAAGGCAGGTCCTGCTTGACCAACCTGATCTCCTTCTATGACCAGGTGACCTGCCTCGTGGATGAGGGAAAGGCTGTGGATGTGGTCTGCCTGGACTTCAGTAAAGCCTTTGACACTGTCTCCCACAGCATTCTCCTAGAGAAGCTGGCGGCTCACGGCCTAGACAGGTACACTCTTCGCTGGGTAAAAAACTGGCTGGACGGCCGAGCCCAGAGAGTTGTGGTGAACGGAGTTAAATCCAGTTGGCGGCCAGTCATGAGCGGTGTTCCCCAGGGCTCAGTACTGGGGCCGGTCCTGTTCAATATCTTTATCAACGATCTGGATGAGGGGATCGAGTGCTCCCTCAGTAAGTTTGCAGACGACACCAAGTTGGGCGGGAGTGTTGATCTGCTCGAGGGTAGGAAGGCTCTGCAGAGGGACCTGAACAGGCTGGATTGATGGGCCGAGGCCAGCTGTATGAGGTTCAACAAGGCCAAGTGCCGGGTCCTGCACTTCGGCCACAACAACCCCAGGCAACGCTACAGGCTTGGGGAAGAGTGGCTGGAAAGCTGCCCAGAGGAAAAGGACCTGGGGGTGCTGGTTGACAGCCGGCTGAACATGAGCCGGCAGTGTGCCCAGGTGGCCAAGAAGGCCAATAGCATCCTGGCCTGTATCAGAAATAGTGTGGCCAGCAGGAGTAGGGAGGTGATCGTGCCCCTGTACTCGGCACTGGTGAGGCCGCACCTCGAATACTGTGTTCCGTTTTGGGCCCCTCACTACAAGAAGGACATGGAGGTGTTGGAGCGTGTCCAGAGGAGGGCAACGAAGCTGGTGAAGGGCCTGGAGCACAAGTCTTATGAGGAGCGGCTGAGGGAACTGGGACTGTTTAGTCTGGAGAAGAGTAGGTTGAGGGGAGACCTCATTGCGCTCTACAACTACCTGAAGGGAGGTTGTAGTGAGGTAGGTGTTGGTCTCTTCTGCCAAGTAACTAGCGATAGGACGAGAGGAAATGGCCTCAAGTTGCGCCAAGGGAGGTTTAGATTGGACATTAGGAGAAATTTCTTTACTGAAAGAGTGGTCGGGCCTTGGAACAGGCTGCCCAGGGAAGTGGTTGAGTCACCATCCCTGGAAGTATTTAAAAGACGTGTAGATGAGGCGCTTAGGGACATGGCATGGTGGTGTTGGGTTGACGGTTGGACTCGATGATCTTAGAGGTCTTTTCCAACCTTAATGATTCTATGATTCTGTGATTCTATATTTCCCTGTTCCATATAATATGCTATAGGAATGCTATCAGGCTTCTTCCATCTCCCATGAGAGTATCATAGCACCTTTGGAAGAGTTCAGGGAAGATCAAGGCCTCTTGTGTCCAGCTACTTCCTTGCTGAGGAAGCTTAAACATTTTGTGAAGAGACTGCTCTTGCACATCTGATTTGGGTAATCTGCCTGAGGAAATCACGTAGGTACTGATGTAGTGGACCATCACAGAAGGATGCCAGCATGATGTGCAAGATATGAAAGCTCAAGACAACTCAAGAAATCACCTGTATCATATTGCCCCAAACAGCCACCAAGCGTCAACACTTTAATCCTACCATAATATAGCAGACCATTTGGATTACAGAAGTATGGTGGACAACTCTGAGCAACTGACTGGCATTAAGTCTGACAGAGAATTATTCAGTCCTAAAGAGAAACAGCATGGACTTGCCAGGGTGTTTCACTGGCGTACATGGTTTTCCTTCTAAAATCAGAAGGCAGTCTGCCTGGGGGTCACTGAGGCGATGGCAAGGGAAAAGAAGCTACTTCAGTGTGGGAGTTTCGTTTGTGTGTTGAAGGAGGGGCTGTATTAAGCCGGAGGATGTAGGACTTTGAACCAGAAAAGAGCTGAAATCAGTCAGAAGAGTCAAGGCCAATTCAGCAGTGCTGTCGTTGGACTGTTCATACAACAGAAATCATCATTTAGCTCTATGCATGGCTGTAAAACAAACAAGCATCAGTGACTAAAGGATAGGTTTGTTTTGTGCTCAGGTTAGAGAAAATTAATGAGTGGGTGTGCACACATGACTGGAAGCAATCAAGTTAGTGCAGCTTAATGAGTTACTATTAATCTGTTTTAATTGCATTAGCTGACACATGTAAACTCTTAGCTTGTTGCAAATGAAAATAAAATGTATTACCTTGAATTGCTTTTAAGCAGCAGTCATTTGGTTGCCTGCTTGTCCCTGCCCCATATGCTTAAGTGTTGAGAACTCATATGATTGTGTTATTTCTGAAGAATAATACGTGACTTTCTATGTGAACCTCCTACTGACGCAGGCTGAAAGATTTCCCCTCTAAAAGAAATGAGAGTAGAGCTGCTGAGAACAGCACCTAGTTCAGGTAACTTCCCAGCCTGAGCGAGCTTGCTCTCAGCCAGCCACAAGAAGATTGTCTCAGCTTCAAGGTTTAGAAAATGGGGTCCCCTAACCAAATTCAAAGGCCCCTAAATGTATGTATATAAGAAGAAACAACATGACTTCAAGAAAAACAAGGCAAAAGCCATCAGAATTTCAGATTGTCTATTTTCAGAGAACAAACTCTGCAGCTAACACAGCATTAGCATCATTGCAAGCATACAGAGCATTGTTTGTGCCCTGAGGGATGAAACAAGAACTAATGTTCTTCTGGGTTGTGAAATAAATTCAGCCTGTACATTTAGGTGATCACTAAGCTGGAAAAACAGTCTAAGAGGCTTCCCCCAAAACATTCAAGTCCCTCTTTACAAAGTTCCCTTTCTCCACACTGCTCCCATCCTTCAGTATTGCATGCAAATGTGCGCACACACAAAACACACCCATCCTCCCTCCCCTCCACTGTAGCAATAGCTCTGTGCAGCAAGCCCGGAGATGAGCATTATTGTGATTTAGCTGAAATCCCAGCTAAGAATCAGTTTTGGTACCATGTTTTTAATAACATGCCACCTTTGACTGAAGAGGTTTATGAATTCAGTCTGCTTTGTTTAGCACAGGAGCAGTAAGTAACTTGCCATTTTATTTCAAACACCCATTATTTCCGCAAGAGAAAAAAAAAAAGCCTCACACTTTAAAAGTGTTCGAAGGGGAAGTGATGTGTTCAACAGCTGAGAGTTATATTTGGAAAATGATTAGATTTTAGTATTAGGACATAAAACCAAGAATGATTCTGTATTGTCTGAACGTAAGATAAAATCAATTTGCATTTCATAAAAAAAATTTCCTGATTCAACAATCGTATAAAGGCATATTAGAACACCTTAGAATCTCCTGAATTTAAAAGCAGATCAAAAGAAGCCTCCTCAATGCAAAAATACTCTTTTTTTGTTTATATCATAACTGATTTCCTGATCAACAAATGAAGTTAGCTCAAACTTATTATTTAAATGTAAGCAAATTGGATATTATTGAGTTCTTTGTTTTGGATTGCATTTGTAAAATGTCCCAAGCAACTGGAAAGGACACAGTAGTCTTTTTTCAAAATGTTTCTGTTTATAACTCAAAAAAGATTGTGACTTACTAATTACTTAGCTTAATTTAAGCTGCAACCTGAAGATTTATGCAATTTAAAAGATCTTAAGAACAAAAAAGCCAAACCTAATGAAGCAAAATATTGGCCTATTTTTCCTAAAGCCATGTAAGTACATTTCTTAGCATGGATAAATAAATGTCTCAAGCAACTTAATACATTTTTTTCATTAAAAATTGTTTCTAAGTTGAAATTAAATAGAAAATACATCCTAAAAGAATTTTTTTAAAGCAGGTTTGACTTTGAGGTTTAACTGGCTCTTTTCAACTCTTCCATATAGTGATATGACAAATTCTGAGAAAAGAACCAGATAAATCATAAGGAATTTCAACAGCAGTTTATCTGGAAAGACAGACAATGATTTCTAATTTGTTAAACTGAAGTGCAATTACTCTGCTCAGTAACTGCGTGGTTTTTCTGCTCTCCTATAATCTTGGCCAGAACTTTATGCAGAACCTTTCAGGGAAAAGGGTTTTTTTCTCCCTAACTTCAGATGCATATTAGAATAGAACAGAACAGAACAGAATAGAATAGAATAGAAGAGAATGGAATAGAATAGAATAGCTCAGTTGGAAGGGACCTACAACGATCAGCTAGTCCAACTGCCTGACCACTTCAGGGCTGACCAAAAGTTAAAGCATATTATTAAGGGCATTGTCCAAATGCCTCTTAAAGACTGACAGGCATGGGGCATCGACCACCTCTCTAGGAAGCTTATTCCAATGTTTGACCACCCTCTTGGTAAAGAAATGCTTCCTAATGTCAAGTCTGAACCTCCTCTGACACAGCTTTGAACTGTTCCCACATGTTCTGTCACTGGATACCAGGGAGAAAAGATCAGCACCTCCCTCTCCACTTCCTCTCCTCAGGAAGCTGTAGAGACCAATGAGGTTCACAGCATTTTATTAATAAATCCAGGCATTCCTGTCTCAGAAACAGAATAAGCTGTATCACTAGTAATTTGGCTTCCTGTTCTAGATGAGAAAATATATCCTCATTTCATGATTTTATTGGCATATTAAAGGCTCAGGTGAACCTTATTAACTGTCCAGGTTTGCCATCTTTGTCTGCCATTATTTTAAAGTACTTTCCCTTTATGAATCTGATCCAGATTGAATACAATGCAATTTTTTAAAAACTGAACAGACTGTCGAGAACTGGGAAACATGTGCGAGTTTACCTCAAAAATTCTCTTCTTTGGCAGTTGTTCCACATGACAGTTAAAGGGATATTTCAGCCTGTTTGCAGCTTCAGGTCAGGACCAGACCTGCCAGTCACTGACAAATAAGGGAACTCCCTATCTTGGAATTTCCCTTTATTTAAGGTAATTTTTTCAGCCAGAATAATTCTATTATTCTTTATTCTTTGCAAAATTACAGATAATTTTGGCTTTATTTTGGAAAAAAATACCCACACAAATTAAAAATCCCACAACTATTTCTCCAGCTATTGAAGATGGGGATAATTCATCCTGAAAAAACCACCCCAAATCTCTGTATGTCAGTATCCATGTTTATCAGACTACAGAGGCTCTCTTTGTTCCAAAGTAGTCCACATTTGGCTTTTATTATTCAAAGAGACGATTTTTTTTTTTTTTTGGTAAACGTGAAGCCAAGGTTAACAGATACGTTCATATACAGTCTACAAAGCATGTCCTCTAGGAGAAGGCAGGATTATACTGCAGTTATAGGGAAAAAAATCCTGGAGTAAATTGCATCCTCTTGATATTTGTTTTATCAGGGACAGCAGCAGAGGGATGCTACTATCTACAGAAGGTATTGGTGGAAGAGCGGCAGGCCGGCCAGTTTTGGGAATGAGTAACTGGTAGCCATTTGGCCATTTAGCAGATCACCAGGCCAATGACCCTGCAGTGTCCTATGGTCAGTGTTCCCTGGCTGGGTTCTGGTGCTTAAAAGATGGAAGCAAGGTTAAATAGAAATTAGCAAATTTTGTGTAATTAAACTAATTAGAGCTTATATTGATATTTCACCTCATCAAGGAAACAGTGCTGAGACTCTCTAAAGCAGCCCCTAAAACTCCCCACACCAGCTACTTTTTTACTGAATGAGGTTCAGCTGGCCAAGTCCTTGAAAGACCAGGATGTTGCCTCTGAGCTGTGTTCTGTGACCTTGTGGAAGTGGGAAAAGGGTAGACTTAAGGAGGGCTTATTATCAGAAACTTTTTCCCCTAGATACATTCAGAAGACATAGTGGAGCTCGGATATAGCCTTCTGTATAGCAAGAGTGTCTGGGTCCTCTGGTCTGGTCTGCTACACTCTGGTCTGTTTCTTCAGGATAACAGGGGGACTACACATGCTTTTCTCCCTTTAACGTGGTAGTTAAAACATGGGCTCTGCCCCAGCCAGTGGACTGTTTATTGGCTTCTTTCTAGCGTTCATGAGAGTGCTGATGATTTTATTGAAGAATCCATTTTTTAGTTTGGTTAGAGACCTGTTTTTTGCTAAAACATAGATTCTCTACTAATTCGATCTCATGCTCCATTAATCAGAGCAGTGATAACTTAGCAAGAAAGGAATAAAAAGTGTTACCACTGCCGCCTTGGTCTGCATTTGCAAGTTCTGAGCAGCAATAGCAGTTTAAACAAGTGAGTATTAAGTAATCGGGCCACGTCTGTGTTGTGGTTTAACCCAGCAGGCAGCTAAACACCACACAGCCGCTCGCTCACTCCCCCCACAGTGGGATGGGGGAGAGAATCGGAAGAGTAAAAATTAGAACACTTAAGGGTTGACATAAGAACAGTTTAATAATTGAAATAAAATATAATAATAATAATAATAATAATAAATAATTAAAAGAAAGATAACAAAAAAAGAGAGAAATAAAACCCAAGAAAGACAAGTGATGCAAATGAAAAAAAAACCAAAACAAAACAATTGCTCACCACCCGCAGACCAATGCCCAGCCAGTCCCTGAGCAGCGGCCCCCCGGCTAGCTTTTCCCTAGTTTATATACTAAGAATGACATCATATGCTATGGAATATCCCATTGGCCAGTTTGGGTCAGTTGTCCTGGCTGTGCCCCCGCCCAGCTTCTTGTGTATCTCCAGCCTTCTCAGTCGGTACAGCATGAGAAGCTGAGAAGGCCTTGAATCTGTGTAAGCACTTCTCAGCCATAATGAAAACATCTCTATGTTATCAACACTGTTTTCAGCACAAATCCAAAACATAGCCCCATACTAACTACTATGAAAAAAAATTAACTCTATCGCAGCCAAAACAAGCACATTCTCCACGTTTTATTCCATACCATTTACGTCATGCTCAGGTCTCACACTATCCAGTACAACCTCATTAACTACCACCCCCTTCCCATCCTTTGATATAACATGCAGATATCATTCCATTAGCCTATTGGCCATCCCTCTAAAACGTCTTTTAAAAAGTCCGCAAATGTCCACTGAGTTCATTTAGTCCATGACTTTGGGCTCCATCTCTCACGACAGCCCTTCCGGGCAGGAGAGATGGTGTGCGATGTTGGACTGTTGCATCCTGAAACCAGGTCTGGTTCCAACACCGCTACGCTTGTCCGGTTCTATCATCGCTGCATTTTGCTCGGTTTTCATCAAAGTTCATTCTTCATTAATCTGGGTGATTCGTACTGCAATACCGTTGATATGACATATAGCAACCAGAGAAGTGATCACATAAAGTATTATATAGCAATTAATATCATACAATTCAGTTCATTGGCCATTATCACCCAAAATTAAATCCCCTTGAGGTACACACCAGACATCCCCATCGTTTCGCATTACCCACCAAGTGCACCCAGGTCCTTGAGCAAAAGCAATCCCACGGATGTGTTTTCCCTTGCCAGAGGCAGGAGTAACCCAGACTGTCTTCCCCAGCACATTTCTTATGTGCACTACAGGGACTTCATCCCCCTCTACAGTACGTAAGAGTTTTGATTGGGCAGGGCCACCTCGACTGAAAGATCCCCTAGTATTGACTAACCAGGTGGCTTTTGCTAAATGTGTATACCAATGCTTGAATGTCCCACCACCCATTGCTCTCAGTGTATTCTTTAGCAGTCCATTGTATTGTTCGATTTTCCCAGAGGCTGGTGCATGATAGGGGATGTGATATACCCACTCAATGCCATGCTCTTTGGCCCAGGTGTCTAGGAGGGTGTTTCGGAAATGAGTCCCGTTGTCTGACTCATTCTTTCTGGGGTGCCATATCACCATAGGACTTGCTTTTCAAGGCCCAGGATGGTGTTTTGGGCAGAGGCATGGAGCATGGGATATGTTTCCAGCCATCCGGTGGTTGCTTCCACCATTGTAAGTACATGGCGCTTGCCGTGGCGTGTTTGTGGAAGTGTGATATAATCAATCTGCCAGGCCTCCCCATATTTATATTTCAACCATCGTCCCGCATACCAAAGAGGCTTTACTCGCTTGGCTTGCTTGATGGCAGCGCATGTTTCACATTCATGGATAACCTGTGCAATAGCGTCCATGGTCAAGTCCACCCCTTGATCATGAGCCCATCTATATGTTGCATCTCTTCCTTGATGGCCTGAGGTGTCATGGGCCCACCAAGCTATAAATAATTCACCCTTATGTTGCCAGTCCAGATCCACCTGAGCCACTTCAATCTTAGCAGCCTGGTCCACCTGCTGGTTGTTTTGATGTTCCTCAGTGGCCCGACTCTTGGGTACGTGAGCATCAACGTGACGTACTTTTACAGCCAGGTTCTCTACCCGGGCAGCAATATCTTGCCACAAAGCAGCAGCCCAGATGGGTTTACCTCTGCGCTGCCAGTTGTTCTGCTTCCACTGCTGCAACCACCCCCACAGGGCATTTGCCACCATCCATGAGTCAGTATAAAGATAAAATACTGGCCATTTTTCTCGTTCAGCAATGTCCAAGGCCAGCTGGATGGCTTTCACCTCTGCAAACTGACTCAATTCACCTTCTCCTTCAGCAGTTTCTGTGATTTTTCATGTAGGACTCCATACAGCAGCCTTCCACCTCCCAGGCTTTCCCACAAGGTGACAGGACCCATCAGTGAACAGGGCATATTGCTTCTCATTTTCTGGTAGTTTATTATACAGCAGGGCCTCTTCAGCATGCGTCACCTCCTCCTCCTCTGGGGATATTCCGAAATCTTTGCCTTCTGGCCAGTCCGTGATCACTTCCAAGATTCCTGGGCGACTGGGGTTTACTATTTCGGGCCCGTTGTGTAATCCGTGCGACCCACTTACTCCACGTAGCATCGGTTGCATGATGTGTAGAGGGGACCCTCCCTTTGAACATCCAGCCCAGCACCGGCAGTCGGGGTGCCAGGAGGAGCTGTGCTTCAGTACCAACCACTTCCGAAGCAGCTCGAATCCCTTCATATGCTGCCAATATCTCCTTCTCAGTTGGAGTATAGTGGGCCTCAGATCCTCTGTATCCCTGACTCCAGAACCCCAGGGGTCGACCTCGAGTCTCCCCTGGTGCTTTCTGCCCGAGGCTCCAGGTAGGGCCATTCTCCCCAGCTGCGGTGTAGAGCACATTCTTTACATCAGACCCACAGGAGTATGAGGCTCTCGTAGACACCGGTGCACAGTGTACCCTGATGCCATCAAACTATAAAGGGGCAGAACCCATTTGTATTTCTGGAGTGACAGGGGGATCCCAAGAGTTAACTGTATTGGAGGCCGAAGTGAGCCTAACTGGGAATGAGTGGCAGAAACACCCCATTGTGACTGGCCCAGAGGCTCCGTGCATCCCTGGCATAGACTGCCTCAGGAGAGGGTATTTCAAGGACCCAAAAGGGTACTGGTGGGCTTTTGGTATAGCTGCCCTGGAGACGGAGGAAATTAAACAACCGTCCTCCTTGCCCGGTCTCTCGGAGGGCCCCTCTGTTGTGGGATTGCTGAGGGTGGAAGAACAGCAAGTACCAATCGCTACCCCAACAGTGCACCGCCGGCACTATTGCACCAACCAAGATTCCCTGATGCCCTTCCATAAGCTGATTCGTCGACTGGAGAGCCAAGGAGTGATCAGCAAGACTCGCTCACCCTTTAACAGTCCCATATGGCCAGTGAGAAAGTCCAATGGAGAGTGGAGACTAACAGTAGACTATTGTGGCCTGAACGAAGTCACGCCACCACTGAGTGCTGCCATGCCAGACATGCTAGAACTCCAATACGAACTGCAGTTAAAGACAGCCAAGTGGTACGCCACAAATGATATCGCTAATGCGTTCCTCTCAATCCCTTTGGCGGCAGAGTGCAGGCCACAGTTTGCTTTCACTTGGAGGGGTGTCCAGTACACCTGGAACCGACTGCCCCAGGGGTGGAAACACAGCCCTACCATTTGCCATGGACTGATCCACACCACACTGGAACAGGGTGAGGCTCCAGAACACCTGCAATACATTGATGACATCATTGTATGGGGCAACAGAGCAGAAGAAGTTTTTGAGAAAGGGGAGAGAATAATGCAAATCCTTCTGAAGGCTGGTTTTGCCATAAAACAAAGTAAGGTCAAGGGACCTGCAGAGGAGATCCAGTTTTTAGGAATAAAACGGCAAAATGGACGTTGTCAGATCCCAATGGATGTGATCAACAAAATAACAGCCATGTCCCCACCAACTAGCAAAAAGGAAACACAAGCTTTCTTAGGCGTTGCGGGCTTTTGGAGATTGCATATTCCAGATTACAGCCTGATCGTAAGCCCTCTCTATCACGTGACCAGGAAGAAGAACGACTTCAAATGGGGCCCTGAGCAACAAAAAGCCTTTGAATAAATTAAACGGGAGATAGTTCATGCAGTAGCCCTTGGACAAATCCGGGCAGGAGAAGATGTAAAGAATGTGCTCTACACCGCAGCAGGGGAGAATGGCCCTACCTGGAGCCTCTGGCAGAAAGCACCAGGGGAGACTCGAGGTCGACCACTGGGGTTTTGGAGTCGGGGATACAGAGGATCCAAGGCCCGCTACACTCCAACTGATAAGGAGATATTGGCAGCATCTGAAGGGATTCGAGCTGCTTTGGAAGTGGTTGGTACTGAAGCACAGCTCCTCCTGGCACCCCGACTACCTGTGCTGGGCTGGATGTTCAAAGGGAGGGTCCCCTCTACACATCATGCAACCGATGCTGTGTGGAGTAAGTGAGTCGCACGGATTATACAACGGGCCCGTATATGAAACCCCAGTCGCCCAGGAATCTTGGAAGTGATCACGGACTGGCCAGAAGGCAAAGATTTCAGAATATCCCCAGAGGAGGAGGTGACGCGTGCTGAAGAGGCCCCACTGTATAATAAACTACCAGAAAATGAGAAGCAATATTCCCTGTTCACTGATGGGTCCTGTCGCCTTGTGGGAAAGCCTGGGAGGTGGAAAGCTGCTGTAGGGAGTCCTATACGACAAGTCGCAGAAACTGCTGAAGGAGTAGATGAATCGAGCCACTTTGCAGAGGTGAAAGCCATCCAGCTGGCCTTGGATATTGCTGAACGAGAAAAATGGCCAGTACTTTATCTTTATACTGACTCCTGGATGGTGGCAAATGCCCTGTGGTTGTGGTTGCAGCAGTGGAAGCAGAACAACTGGCAGCGCAGAGGTAAACCCATCTGGGCTGCCGCATTGTGGCGGCTCATGGCTTAGGCAGGTACACTCTTCGCTGGGTAAAACACTGGCTGGACAGCCGAGCCCAGAGAGTTGTGGTGAACGGAGTTAAATCCAGTTGGCGGCCGGTCACGAGCGGTGTTCCCCAGGGCTCAGTACTGGGGCCGGTCCTGTTCAATATCTTTATCAACGATCTGGATGAGGGGATTGAGTGCTCCCTCAGTAAGTTTGCAGACGACACCAAGTTGGGCGGGAGTGTTGATCTGCTGGAAGGTAGGAAGGCTCTGCAGAGGGACCTGGACAGGCTGGATCGATGGGCCGAGGCCAACTGTATGAGGTTCAACAAGGCCAAGTGCCGGGTCCTGCACTTCGGCCACAATAACCCCATGCAACGCTACAGGCTTGGGGAAGAGTGGCTGGAAAGCTGCCCAGAGGAAAAGGACCTGGGGGTGCTGGTTGACAGCCGGCTGAACATGAGCCAGCAGTGTGCCCAGGTGGCCAAGAAGGCCAACGGCATCCTGGCCTGTATCAGAAATAGTGTGGCCAGCAGGAGTAGGGAGGTGATCATGCCCCTGTACTCGGCACTGGTGAGGCCGCACCTCGAATACTGTGTTCAGTTTTGGGCCCCTCACTACAAGAAGGACATGGAGGTGCTGGAGCGTGTCCAGAGAAGGGCAACGAAGCTGGTGAAGGGCCTGGAGCACAAGTCTTATGAGGAGCGGCTGAGGGAACTGGGGTTGTTTAGTCTGGAGAAGAGGAGGCTGAGGGGAGACCTCATCGCGCTCTACAACTACCTGAAAGGAGGTTGTAGCGAGGTGGGTGTTGGTCTCTTCTCCCAAGTAAGTAGCGATAGAACGAGAGGAAATGGCCTCAAGTTGCACCAAGGGAGGTTTAGATTGGACATTAGGAGAAATTTCTTTACTGAAAGAGTGGTCGGGCCTTGGAACAGGCTGCCCAGGGAAGTGGTTGAGTCACCATCCCTGGAAGTATTTAAAATACGTGTAGATGTGACACTTAGGGACATGGTTTAGTGGGCATGGTGGTGTTGGGTTGACGGTTGGACTCGATGATCTTAGAGGTCTTTTCCAACCTTAATGATTCTATGATTCTATAATTGATTATATCACACTCCCACAAACCCGCCACGGCAATTGTGATGTGCTCACCATGGTGGAAGCAACCATCAGATGGTTTGAAACATATCCTGTGCCCCATGCCAGCGCTCGGAACACTATCCTGGGCCTTGAAAAGCAAGTCCTATGGCGACATGGCACCCCAGAAAGAATTGAGTCAGACAATGGGACTCATTTCCGAAACACCCTCATAGACACCTGGGCCAAAGAGCATGGCATTGAGTGGATATATCACATCCCCTACCATGCACCAGCCTCTGGGAAAATCGAACGATACAATGGACTGCTAAAGACTGCACTGAGAGCAATGGGTGGTGGGACATTCAAGCATTGGGATACACATTTAGCAAAAGCCACCTGGTTAGTCAATACTAGGGGATCTTTCAGTCGAGGTGGCCCTGCCCAATCAAAACTCTTACGTACTGTAGAGGGGGATGAAGTCCCTGTAGTGCACATAAGAAATGTGCTGGGGAAGACAGTCTGGGTTACTCCTGCCTCTGGCAAGGGAAAACCCATTCGTGGGATTGCTTTTGCTCAAGGACCTGGGTGCGCTTGGTGGGTAATGCGAAAGGATGGGGAAGTCCGATGTGTACCTCAAGGGGATTTGATTTTGGGTGAAAATAGCCAATGAACTGAATTGTATGATGTTAATTGCTATATAATACTGCATGTCATCACTTCTATGGTTGCTATATGTCATATCAACTATATTACAGTAAGAATCACCTAGATTAATGAAGAAGGAACTTTGATGCAATAGAGCAAAGTGCAGCAGTGATGAAACCAGAACTGGCTTCAGGATGCAACAATCCAACACCACACACCATCTCTTCTGCCCTGAAAGACTGTTATGACAGATGGAGCCCAAAGTCATGGACTATATGAACTCAATGGACATTCTAGAGGGATGGCCCATGGACTAAGGGAATGATATCTGTGTGTATATATTAAAAAACTGGAGAAGTGGTGGTGATTAATTGGAATGTATTGGAAAGTGTGGGACCTGGGCATGACGTAGGTGGTATAGAATAAGGGGTGAATACTGTCCTAGTTTCGTCTGGGATAGAGTTAATTTTCTTCCTAGTAGCTGGTATAGTGCTGTGTTTTGGATTTAGTATGAGGAGAATGTTGATAACACACTGATGTTTTAGTTGTTGCTAAGTAGTGTTTACACTAAGTGAAAGACTTTCCAGCTTCCCATGCTCTGCCAGGTGCACAAGAAGCTGGGAGGGAGCACAGCCAAGACAACTGATCCGAACTGGCCAAAGGGATATTCCATACCATATGACGTCATTCTTAGTATATAAACTGGGGGTTGTTGGCCAGGGGGGCAGCTCGGGGACTGGCTCTGTGTCTGTCAGCGGGTGGTGAGTGGTTGCATCACTTGTTTTTCCTGTGTTTTTTTCCTCTCTCGCTCTCTCTCTTGTTGTTTTCCTCCTCATTACAATTTATTATTGTTATTGTTATTGTTGTTGTTTTTGTTGTTGTTGTTATTGTTGTTATTATTATTATTATTTTATTTCAAGTATTAAACTGTTCTTTTCTCAACCCACGAGTTTTCTTACTTCTGCCCTTCCGATTCTCTCCCCCATCCCACCGGGTGGGGGAGGGTGAGCGAGCAGCTGTGTTGTTTTTAGTCCCGACTGGGGTTAAACCACGACACACTGCCATCCACTGGCTGTCTTTGATCACGACACTCCATATTTTACTAAATCTTGAAGGTTTTTTTTTATTTAATCTGCTGCTACTGAAGTGGAATGTATTATTGTAAGCACACTATTTGAGAGTAATGGAAATGCCAGAAATCTTTATGTTATATTCCTTCCAAATATAAGATGCATGCTTTTTACTTTCTATTTTGCTTTATTAAGTCAATTATTGAGGTTGGTAACTCAAGTACTGAAGAATCAGGGGATTCTAGGTTAAACTCTTATGCACAATTAATTCATCTGCATTACCTGAATTATGTGTATGTTTTTGGTTTATGCTCCTGAATAAGAAACATGCAATACTTAAAATTAAGCATGTATATAGTTGCAAAAGGAAAATGGGACAATTTGGGAGTAATCTAAAATTTGTGTGACAACTTTTCCAGCCTCCACCTCGTTTAGGAATGTCCTGAATGAGAGTGGTTTCTCTATTTTAATAATCTTCCATGGGTTTCCTTTCCACGAGCACATCCAGTTTCTTCTTGAACTCATATATAAACAGCTTTGTGGTATTTTTTCTTTATTTTTTTCTTCACTATTTTCTCTTTTTAAACTTTCCCCTCTTTTATTCCTTGGTTTTCCTTCACTTCATTTCTGTGATATAATCAATCTTATTATAATTAGGCTTACTGATATGTGATTAATATTCCATGGTTAAAACAACTTGCCTTTTACATTTCCTAATGTGCTCCCATCCTAAACAGTGGCAGGTATATTTACCTTCTTAGTACAACAGCTTCTCTATGACAGGAGAAATCTATCCAGATGTGAGGTCCAATAAATTTAATATGCAGATGTGTTTTAAGAAAATGTTGAAAGGAAGAATAGATACAAATATCCAAAGAAGAAAGTGTGCTCAGTGTTTCAGTAATTAAATTGTTTATCCAGTTTGCTGCCATGTGCTGAAATATTACCCAGAATTCTAGGAAATGTAGAAGTGGATTATGAGTTCAAGGATGGAGCACTAATTGAATTCTTAATTGAAATGACTCATCTAAGCAATGCAGTGACCTGGATTGCCCCCCTTTCCAAATCGTGTCCTGGCACAGGTGCCACACTAAAAGCTTGACTCTTGTACATCTAAAAGAAAGGTTATATGCAGAGGAAGATTTGCTGGATGGGGGTCACCATTTGCAAGTGAAATGCATTTTTTCTTACAACAACACAAGATGGATTGGTCTTTTTCTCACTCATTTTGTCTCAGCCAAAATTGGTCACACTGGGCACAAAGCTTACTAGGTACTTCGATCTACAGGGCTTAACTGAGGTATGGACCTTACACAAACTCTCTGTAAAGGCATGAATTTTGCTCATCTTGACACTTACATAGGAAGAGAGCTATAATTAGATGGACTAATCAACATCTCTAAAAATTATATGTAAGCTGAGAATAGGAGTTTCCAATTATAATGATTGCAAGTTAAACATCAGGTGAAATTTCACTCATTATGATGATAATCGTTTTCCTTTGTTGTGCATACTGACTCTGTTATTTTTAAAAGAGAATATTTATTGGGTTTTGCCTCATTAAAAAACAGTGTTTATATTAATGCTGGATTTTTAATGTTTTGGACTTCCTCGTTCACTAGGGGACTCTTACAAGCCTGGTCCTTTATTTTAGTGGTTTATAACTGAACCATAAACACCTATTTGGCAGCGAAATTTGGAGCAGATTAAGCAAACAAACAAAAAAAGTTATTCTTGATTTCTACTACTGACAAGTGACTAGAAGCTAGGATATTTAACATGGTTTTAGTGTCTTACAAATAGAGATTTGCATCTGACTTCCACTACCCATGCAACCTGGAGTCTACACATACTTGCAAAGTATGATCCACTAGCAGAAAATACACACATCACAGAAGAAGAGTCAGCTCCAGTGAGAGGATAGAATAACTTTCCAAAGGCCTTTTGTTAAAATTTTGCCACTAAGTTAAAAGGGTATTTGAAATAATTTTTGCCTCTCTTGAATTTATTAATTTCTGCCAGCTGGTAAATCTTTTCTCTAAAAACCTAAAAATACCTAGTGCAAATAAATGGAATATTTTTCTTAAGAACATCAAGAAGCAGAAATTGAGTTTGTATCGCTTGTTTTGAAAAGAACTTAATAGCCAAGAAATCAGAGTTCTCTTTAGTATTTTGATACACCAGTATTGATTGTCTTCATTATTCTGTCAAAGCTAATACAGTGCATACACACATCAAGTACACCCTCATGATATCCTTACTTTCAGGAAACTGCAGAAACAAATACAAGCTTGATTAAAGGAATAAACAAACAACAATTATCCACAACTTCAATAGCATGTTTATTGTCTTTGATTCTTAAAAGAAATTTCTTGTGGCTGGAAAACTCTTAACCCAATGATAGGAGAGGACAAAACATAGGCTAAAAGTATTTTATAATGTACTTACATATCACTGGCAATGGAGGAGTTCCTGGACATGGACTTTGGAGAAAGGTCATAGTCACTGTCTGACCGGTAAAGGAAAGACTCCCTACGTTGACTGTGGACAAAATTTGCCTGAAGAATTAGCCCTGATCCAGGGCTCATCATGGGATCCAAGGGACTTCGTCCCGATGATGTACCATTGTCTACATCGAAACTGCAAAAAGATAGGAGAAAAAGATTTATGCCATTGACATAAGAATTTTGAAAGTAATAAACACTCTTCTGACAAATTTATCATTAGGTAATTGCTTCTTGATAATAATGGGGAAATCAAGACCCGGTCAAGTCCACTGCAAAGCCAAAAACAATTTAGATCCAGCACTTCTAGCTATTGTATTTGGTATTGAGTGGTAAACAAGTTTATCATTCCTAGGGAGCACTGCCGTCATGAGAGGCTGAAGGGGGGCAGGGAGAGAGAGAAAGAGAGGGAGAGAGAGATGCTTTTTCACATAGTCTGTGATGGTTCCACAAAGGGCTTTGAAAATCAGTGCAAAGACCTTGAATGAGACTCCGCAATCAATTAGAAACTAATGCAAGGTGAGCAGTGCTAGGACGTGCTCATGGCAACCCGTGTTGCTTAGCAGCCTGATAGCTGTGTTTTGTACCATATGGAGTCCTTTTGGAGCATGTGGCTCAGTTTGTAGACTTAATGTGTTGCGGTATGCAATTTCGGAGGTCACAGATGTGTGGATTAGCAAGATTATGTCTGCATCTGATAGGATGGAGCACATTTTATCCAGCCAGAAGTGGAAGATGACTTTTGTTTCCCTGGTTCTTTGTGTCTCTAAAACCAAAGATCAATTTTAGTTTTACAGCACAGTAGAAAAGGTGCGTATGAGACCTTGGCTTATAACTACTTGGGCTCATTTGCCATATTAATGGGAACTTAAATAATGCTGATAAAGCATTTAGGAATGAGGGATGAACAGAGGATCTATCACATGATTTTTAAAATATGGATAAGTGCCAGCATCATAATATATATTTGTAACGAATGCATCTAAAGTACTCATTTTGGAAACAGTGTTCACATGAAGGACACCCACTGGTTTTCAATTATATCTAATGACAGCTGAAGAGAAAATATTCAGTACATGTCAGCTGTTGATTAGACTTCAACCTGGCGCAGGTGTCACAGCAGGTACATGCTACTCTCTGCACTAGCTTGTTTCTTGCTGTTATCTACCATTGACCTGAGGTTGCAGTGTCAGCAGCTGTAATGTTTCACTGAAGTGACGGCATTCCCATGGCTTTTTTCTTTGTTAAATTAACTAATCAAAGAAACATATATTGCCTATTTTGACAGAGATTCACATTGCCTGGCAGAGAACAGACCTTGCTTTCATGTTCTATTTCATTGTTTTATCATTACTTTTCACATATTCCTGGAATTGCAAGCTTTCTGCTGCACTCAGTCTATATTATTTATTTTGTATTCACCTTTCACAGTTTGAATGTAGGAAAGCAAAATATTTTTTTCCAAAAAACTATTCAGAAAATAGTATTACACAAATAAACTTCAAGAGAGATTTTCAGAACAATTCACTGTCAGTAAATCCTAACACATACACTTCTTCCCAAATTTGATTTTTTTTTTATTATGCCTGAGTACTTTTTCTGTATCCTCAAATGTGCTGCTACTACTATGTGGCATTATCAATCTCAAGCTAACAAAACTTAATCTGTAAGACAGCAGATAAGAGTTCTGCCTCTAGCCTGCTGGGTGATCTTGGACAACACAAAGCTCCTCTCTGCATTTCATTTTCCCTATTCATTGGATCTTTGTGATCATTGTGAGATCTGCTCACAAAAAATATTGAAAAAAATATTGGAAAGGGCAAGACGGTATGAATACTAGAGTAAAACATCCTTTGCATCTTATATTGCCATAAGTTAATAACCATATTACTACTATCATGAGTACTATTGTTCACTAGTAATGAATGTCTTTTGAATTCGATTTCCTGAATATTCCAGGAGCACAAAATACTCACAATGCCAATAAAGGTTTTGGAACATTTGTGAGCTCCTCATATCCAAATATCCTAAAACTTCTATTTAATTGCCTAAATAAAACAGTTTTTTTTCTTTAAACAGCTGCAAGAAAACACAAACTCCTAAACAATACACAGTCTGCATGTTTTGTTTTTCTATTGAGGGGAGGAGGGCAGATCTTTCATGCAATTTTAGGTAAAATAAAAGATGATTGTTTACTCCTATGCTCAATAAGACTATCTTCTGCAATGGCAGTATCATTTCAAATATATATAAGCTTGTCTGAAAGCTCTAAAGCAAAAGTTAAAACTGGGATAGAAATAAATGAAGGTAAATGTAATTTCTTTAACAGTGGACTTAATTATTCAACTGAATAAAAGGTATTTTATTGGATTAAAGGAACATATGGTTTTGTTTTCAGATTTGTTTTTATTTTCTTCACCCACCTTTTGTGGACATGATATGAATATTTTATTACCAGTCTTATTTCTCCCAGTCAGAAACTAAGGCAGGCTTCTATGAATTATTTCATTGTCAGATTATAAAATAGTGATTTTTTTTAAAATTTAAAAGTCTATTGGATAAAATTGCAGGTTCGTTAGCTGTGAAAGGCCCTGTGGCTTGCACCACCAGATAACTACAAGTATGTGCAAGACTTGCATATAGCTGTTGTGATAGGAATTTTATCCTGTGATATTGTGTTGTGTCATAGATGGGTGTCAAAAGTAATGAAAGGGATCCAAATATATCAACTAGGATTTGGCTCATACTGCTCAATGAAAATGTCTTTTATGTAAATATGCATCAAGAAAAAAAATGTTCAGTGCTACAGTCAAAGAGAGAGTGTGAATACAGCACTGGTTTGCCGGAAACATATGTTGATATAAAAAAGTTTCTAAAATGCTACAGTAGTTAAGTGTCTTGTTTAGCTCTTACTGATACATTTGCTAACACTTTCAGATACAAAAGGTTATAGAAATCTAACTGAAAAATGTGTTATTACACTGAAAATCAAATAAATTGTTTCTTTGGCTGAATCACAAGTCTTACTTGCAAGAAATGGAGCTGCTGATCACACTGCATCAAATGAACAGAGAATCAGAATGGGGAATTGAAGACTTTCACGCAAGTTGTTTATTTTTTCTTGCTGCATACATTGAAAAAAATTAAAAGTTTAAGATACAAAATGAGATAGACTATTTTGCCTGGGCAGAAATTGCAGAAAGTCAGCTGTGGTTGCTTCATATTTACCTTTTCACTCCTGTGAAAATATGCAAGAATATGCTGTGAATTAAAAAGTGCATGCTCAGTGACAAACCAAAAGTTATTCCCTCCCTAGTGTGTTCCTCAGCCTCCTTGCACTTTTGGTGGGGGCTGCTCTTTGGAAAGGTAGGAGGAGCATGGAAGTTGTTACTGAAGGCACCAGAACTGTTTTGCCACCATTTCACAGGCAGAAAGTGCCCATTTAAAGATAGAATTTTCCACCGCTGTTTTGCAGCCAGCTTTGGGCACTTTGCATGACACATGCAAAGCGAGGCTGCTTTTAGTGACAGGACCATTTGGCACAGCATGCATCACAGAATTCTCTGTGTTCAAAGAGCTTTGCTGCAACCCCAGAGATGCCAAAGCTATGAAAGGCCGGTGCTAATTCAGCAACATTTGTGTGTGCATTTTGACAAAATGTTTTATGACATTACTGGTTACTGTTTATCCTTAGAGCCTCATTCAGTGTTCACTGATGACAAACATGACATGAGATGAAAGTTCAGCCTTTTTTCCTTTTTTGGCTATTCATTGTGTTTGCACATCTTGCCCACCGTGTATCATCCAGGCTCTGTACTGAGATGGGGATAAAGGTGGTGAACTCTCCTGAGTGACTTATAAACATTCATGGCTGATCTTCCCTGTGCTCTAATAGAAAAAGAAGTAATAACATCACAAGCAACCTTTAGGAAGATTATTAATGATTTGCTTCAGGCAATAGTGGGAATCTGTGGCAAAGACAGGAAAGGTTCTGGATCCTAGATCTCAGCAGCACTGCTTCATTGTTAACGACTGCACAGCTTCTTTATACAGTGAAAGAAACCCTCTGTGGACTTCCTTTCGAGTCCTTAAATAGCTCTCTCCTACTCTCTGCAAAGTTGCTAGAAGAAAAAAAGGGGAAAATCTGTGTACAAAATATAGCTTATAGTTACATAAGGAGTAATAGCATCATAAAGAATATGCATAAGCGCTTGTAATTAAGGCCTCGTAGAAAATCTTAATGTTGGTCTTCCTTATTACTGAGAGTTTAGCAATTTAGTCCTGTAGTTTTTTTGTTTGGGTTTGTTTTTTTTAGAGAAGTCAGCAATAGTAAAAGCGGGAAGGAAATAAATACCACCCCAAAATGAAGAATTTACTAGACTTTATAAGAATACAAATTGCACTTCTGATATTCCCCTTATAAGTCTCTCTCCACCTTCAGCCTCTCCTATCTTGGAAACTGAGGGAGAGAGGTAGGAGCCAAATTAACTGATCTTCTAGGGACACCTTATCTTTTAAGGCCATCTTTAAACATTACAGAGGGACAAGCAAGTTCTAGAGGAGCAAATTTTGTCCCCGTCAAAGGAGTCCATTGTCCTAGTGTAATGATCTACCTACGCATCTCAGTGTCCTTACTTCCCAGAAGTCCTGTCCTGTATTTTCACCTGGAAGCACAATCCCACTATGACACCGAATGGGTGCATTTGGCATAGCAGCTGTAATTCACTGAAGTTATCACAGAAGAGCTGCCCTGTAGCAACTTCCTTTGGGCAGGGTCTTATTTAGAGCAAAAGCAAGGTAATAAAACTTTATTTACATCTCCAAGAAAAAGGTAAACTATTTATAGCCTGTGCCCCAGGACAGGAGCCCACCCCTGGAGGAGGCAGTCTGTAGCTACTGGAGAAAGGGGAGGATCGGATGGTCCCTTCAAATGCAGAATCCTATTTTATTCCTTGGATTGCTCGGGCTGAAAAACATCTCAGCTGGGGGGACCCACCGTGGACATGGAGGGTGGTAGAGAAAGGCCACAGTGGGCCTGTCTCTAGGATCGTTCAGTATAAAAGTCCAGGGTAGGGAAAGGCTCATTCCTTGTCAGACAGGATAGGACAGGCAGAGTGTGCTCTTAGACCGTTTGTGCATTAATTACTGTGTATCCTGTCTAATCAAAGCAGGAGAGTTTAAAGTTTTGTTCTTAGACGTGATGGATTTATTCTGCATTAGTTAGAGGTTATTTTAGTAGGTGTCCTGGTTTCGGCTGGGATAGGGTTAAATTTCTTCCTAGTGCTGTGTTTTGGATTTAGTATGAGGAGAATGTTGATAACACACTGATGTTTTCAGTTGTTGCTAAGTGCCCTCCTAGTCCAAGGACAGCTCCCGTGCCTACTGACTGAGCTAGGTACACAAGATGGGAGGGAACATAATCAGGACAGCCAGCCCAGCTGGCTAATGGGGTATTCCATACCATGTGACGTCATGCTCAGTATATGAAGGGTAGGCGTGATCCAGGAAGTACCGATCGCTACTTGGTTATCGGTCAGCGCGGGTGGTGAGCAATTGCATTGTGCATCACTCATTTTGTATATTTTATCATTATCATTATTATTTTCCCTTTTTTTTCCCTGTTCTATTAAACTGTCTTTATCTCAACCCACGAGTTTTTCTCACTCTTACCCTTCCGATTCTCTCCCCGTCCTGCTGTGGGGTGGGGGGAGTGAGCGAGCGGCTGCGTGGTATTTGGCTGCCTGCCAGGTTAAACCACGACAGTCCTTTTTGGCGCCCAACGTGGGGCACGAAGGGTTGAGATAACGACACATCTGACCCGAACGGGTTAAAACAAATTTGTTATAAGCATTCATTATATCAGTTTAGTACTCGATGTTCACAATGTTGATTTATTTGCTCTCAGAGTTTTTGGATCTCTTCTTGCAGTTTTGGTATGTAGCACCTTACTGGCTGTCTATACTGCTGATTATCAGTTTGTATGTGGGGTTGGTCATCTCTGGGAAATGGATTAAGGTCATTGCTTTGCTATACTGTGTGACCTGGCTTTATGTTATGATAAAATTATTGGTCACGAGCCTGTACTCAGCACTGCCATCATTCCTGTTCTTCGGGAGCTATCTTTTGGAAACTATTAATAATTACACTTCTTACGTCTTCACCTCAGAGGATGAATTTAGTGGGGAGACAGGATGGGACACTTTCTCCCACTTGTTCACCTTCCCCTCCATATCTTCAGAAACTCCTTTTTCTTCTATCCTCTTCATGAAGACGTCCACAATATTCCCTGAGAATTTTGAATATCCTTGGGATGTTCAAACAAGCATGATCATATTGCTATGTCTCCTGAATGTGGTTCAGGCCTTGTTTAGGGTTAAACAACTATTCAGGAATACTGTCCAGAGATCAATCCCAGCAACAGATACAGTGACTACTCAAACCCCCACGACAGGCACTGTAGCTACTTCAACCCGCACGACAACCACCGTGGCTACTTCAACCCCCACAACAACCACTATGGCTACTCAGACCCCGGCAACAGTCACTACAGTTACTCCAACCCCCGCAACAGGCACTGCAGCCACTCAAACTCCGCCAACAGTCACTGCAGTTACTCCAACCAGTGCGACAAGCACTGCAGCCACTCAAACCCCGGCAACAGTCACTACAAATACTCCAACCCCCGCGACAGGCACTGCAGCTACCCAAACCCTCGCGACGGGTACTACAGCTGAACCAGAGGACCAACCGTCGCTGGTATCCGTCGCCCCTGTACAGAAGAAGAAATCTTGGAAGCGGAAGTCAGGTCGTGTAGAAAAGGATGATGGAAAAGCAGGCACATCACGAGGAGGGGAGGAGGAAGAGGAAGAACTCATAAATGAGACGGAAACCACCCGATCCTTATCCCTGAATGAGTTGCGAGATATGCGGAAAGATTTCGACCGTCGTCCAGGCGAGCATATTGTTACCTGGCTGCTCCGATGCTGGGATAATGGGGCCAGTAGCCTGGAATTAGAGGGGAAGGAGGCCAAACAGCTGGGATCCCTTGCTAGGGAAGCGGGTATTGACAAAGCAATCGGAAAAGGGACACAGGTCCTCAGCCTCTGGAGGCGACTGCTGTCAGGCGTAAAGGAAAGGTATCCCTTCAAGGAAGATGTTATATATCGCCTAGGCAAATGGACCACTATGGAGAGAGGTATCCAGTACCTGAGAGAACTAGGCGTGCTGGAGGTGGTTTATAGTGACCTGGATGACGCCCGAACACCCAAAGATCCAGATGACGTCCAGTGCACGCGACCCATGTGGCGGAAGTTGGTACGGAGTACACCAGCATCGTATGCCAGTTCGTTGGCAGTACTGTGCTGGAAAGAGGAAGAAGCACCAACGGTGGATGAGGTGGTTAGCAGACTTCGGGATTTTGAAGAAACTATCTCCTCCTACCTTGTCTCGGCTGTGGAGAAACTGTCCCGGGAGGTCCAGCAACTCAAAGAGGGTATGTCCTATTCCCCACCTGTACAGACCAGTATCTCAGCCATTAGGAGTCAGCGTTTTTCTCCTCAAGAGAGAGGATATAGAAAGTACACACCATGGGGCACCCTGTGGTTTTACCTGCGTGACCACGGAGAGGACATGAGGCAGTGGGATGGAAAACCTACCTTGACCCTAGGGGCACGTGTACGTGAGTTGCAAGGAAAAACAATCAAACAAGGGGGTTCTCCCAGGAAAAATGCTGCTCCAGTTTTCAGGAAAAACCTGTCTGACGACGGTCCAGTTTCCAGTGAACAGTTCCCCAGACAGAGTAGAAGGGCTGATCTTACTTTGGACTGTAATTGCAATGAAGGAATTCTTGACTCGCGTTTGCAAGGAGTGAGATATGGATACTATGACCAGAACTAGAGGGGCCCTGCCTACAGCCACGTGGAGGAAAGGGACAACCGGGTTTACTGGACTGTGTGGATTCGATGGCCTGGCACATCAGACCCACAGGAGTAGAAGGCTCTCGTAGACACCGGTGCACAGTGTACCCTGATGCCATCAAACTATAAAGGGGCAGAACCCATTTGTATTTCTGGAGTGACAGGGGGATCCCAAGAGTTAACTGTATTGGAGGCCGAAGTGAGCCTGACCGGGAATGAGTGGCAGAAGCACCCCATCGTGACTGGCCCAGAGGCTCCGTGCATCCTTGGCATAGACTACCTCAGGAGAGGGTATTTCAAGGACCCAAAAGGGTACCGGTGGGCTGTTGGTATAGCTGCCCTGGAGACGGAGGAAATTAAACAGCTGTCCACCTTGCCTGGTCTCTCGGAGGACCCTTCTGTTGTGGGGTTGCTGAGGGTTGAAGAACAACAAGTACCAATCGCTACCACAACAGTGCATCGGCGACAATACCGCACCAACCGAGACTCCCTGATCCCTATCCATGAGCTGATTCGTCGCCTGGAGAGCCAAGGAGTGATCAGCAAGACTCACTCACCCTTTAACAGTCCCATATGGCCAGTGCGAAAGTCTAATGGAGAGTGGAGACTAACAGTAGACTACCGTGGCCTGAACGAAGTCACGCCACCACTGAGTGCTGCCATGCCGGACATGCTAGAATTTCAATACGAACTGGAGTCAAAGGCAGCCAAGTGGTACGCCACAATTGACATTGCTAATGCGTTCTTCTCCATCCCTTTGGCGGCAGAGTGCAGGCCACAGTTTGCTTTCACTTGGAGGGGCGTCCAGTACACCTGGAACCGACTGCCCCAGGGGTGGAAACACAGCCCTACCATTTGCCATGGACTGATCCACACCGCACTGGAACAGGGTGAGGCTCCAGAGCACCTGCAGTACATTGATGACATCATCGTATAGGGCAACACAGCAGAAGAAGTTTCTGAGAAAGGGGAGAGAATAATTCAAATCCTTCTGAAATCTGGTTTTGCCATAAAACAAAGAAAGGTCAAGGGACCTGCAGAGGAGATCCAGTTTTTAGGAATAAAATGGCAAGATGGACGTCGTCAGATCCCAATGGATGTGATCAACAAAATAACAGCCATTTCCCCACCAACTAGCAAAAAGGAAACACAAGCTTTCTTAGGCATTGTGGGCTTGTGGAGAATGCATATTCCAGATTACAGCCTGATTGTAAGCCCCCTCTATCAAGTGACTCGGAAGAAGAATGATTTCAAATGGGACCCTGAGCAACAACAAGCCTTTGAACAAATTAAACAGGAGATAGTTCAGGCAGTAGCCCTTGGGCCAGTCCGGGCAGGACAAGATGTGAAGAATGTGCTCTACACCGCAGCCGGGGAGAATGGTCCTACTTGGAGCCTCTGGCAGAAAGCACCAGGGGAGACTCGTGGTCGACCCTTAGGGTTCTGGAGTCGGGGATACAGAGGATCCGAGGCCCGCTACACTCCAACTGAGAAGGAGATATTGGCAGCATATGAAGGGATTCGAGCTGCTTCAGAAGTGGTTGGTACCGAAGCACAGCTCCTCCTGGCACCCCGACTGCCGGTGCTGGGCTGGATGTTCAAAGGGAAGGCCCCCTCTACACATCATGCAATCGATGCTACGTGGAGTAAGTGGGTCACACGGATCACACAACGGGCCCGAATAGTAAACCCCAGTCGCCCAGGAATCTTGGAAGTGATCACAGACTGGCCAGAAGGCAAAGATTTCAGAATATCCCCAGAGGAGGAGGTGACGTGTGCTGAAGAGGCCCCACAGTATAACGAACTACCAGAAAATGAGAAGCAATATGCCCTGTTCACTGATGGGTCCTGTCGCCTTGTGGGAAAGCATCGGAGGTGGAAAGCTGCTGTATGGAGTCCTATACGCCAAGTTGCAGAAACTACTGAAGGAGAAGGTGAATCGAGTCAGTTTGCAGAGCTGAAAGCCATCCAGCTGGCCTTGGACATTGCTGAACGAGAAAAATGGCCAGTACTTTATCTCTATACTGACTCATGGATGGTGGCAAATGCCCTGTGGGGGTGGTTGCAGCAGTGGAAGCAGAACAACTGGCCGCGCAGAGGTAAACCCATCTGGGCTGCCGCATTGTGGCAAGATATCGCTGCCCGGGTAGAGAATCTGGCTTTAAAAGTACGTCATGTAGATGCTCACGTACCCAAGAGTCGGGCCACTGAGGAACATCAAAACAACCAGCAGGTGGACCAGGCTGCTAAGATTGAAGTGGCCCAGGTGGACCTGGACTGGCAACATAAGGGTGAACTGTTTATAGCCCTGTGGGCCCATGACGCCTCAGGCCATCAAGGAAGAGATGCAACATATAGATGGGCTCATGATCGAGGGGTGGACTTGACCATGGACGCTATTGCACAGGTTATCCATGAATGTGAAACATGCGCTGCAATCAAACAAGCCAAGCGAGTAAAGCCTGTCTGGTATGGGGGACGATGGTTGAAATACAAATATGGGGAGGCCTGGCAGATTGATTATATCACACTCCCACAAACCCGCCACGGCAAGCGCTATGTGCTCACCATGGTGGAAGCAACCACCGGCTGGCTGGAAACATATCCCGTGCCCCATGCCACCGCCCAGAACACCATCCTGGGCCTTGAAAAGCAAGTCCTATGGCGACATGGCACCCCAGAAAGAATTGAGTCAGACAATGGGACTCATTTCCGAAACACCCTCACAGACACCTGGGCCAAAGAGCATGGCACTGAGTGGGTATATCACATCTCCTACCATGCACCAGCCTCCGGGAAAATCGAACGATACAATGGACTGCTAAAGACTACGCTGAGAGCAATGGGTGGTGGGACATTCAAGCATTGGGACACACATTTAGCAAAAGCCACCTGGTTATTCAACACTAAGGGGTCTGTTAATCGAGCTGGCCCTGCCCAATCAAAACCCTTACATACTGTAGAGGGGGATAAAGTCCCTGTCGTGCACATAAGAAATATGCTGGGGAAGACAGTCTGGGTTACTCCTGCCTCTGGCAAGGGAAAACCCATCCGTGGGATTGCTTTTGCTTAAGGACCTGGGTGCACTTGGTCGGTGATGCGAAAGGATGGGCAGGTCCGGTATGTACCTCAAGGGGATTTGATTCTGGGTGAAAATAGCCAATGAACTGAATTTTATGATGTCAATTGTTATATGATATTGTATATCATTATTTCTATGGTTGCTATCAATGGTATAGCAGTGAAAATCACCCAGATTAATGAAGAATGAACTAACTCCGATGAAACCGAGCAAAGTGCAACGATGATAGAACTGGACGAGCGCAGCAGTACCGGAGAGAGAACTGGCTTCAGGACGCAACAGCCCAACAGCACACACCATCTCTCTGGCCCTGAAAGACTGTTATGACAGATGGAGCCCAAAGTCATGGACTAAATGAACTCAATGGACATTTTAAAGGGAATGATATCTGTGTGTGCATATATATATATATATATGTATATATAAAAAGAAAGATAGTGGTGATTAATTGAAATGTATCGAAAAATGTGAGACCTAAGCATAACGTAAATGGTATGGAATAAGGGGTGGATACTGTCCTAGTTTCGGCTGGGATAGGGTTAAATTTCTTCCTAGTGCTGTGTTTTGGATTTAGTATGAGGAGAATGTTGATAACACACTGATGTTTTCAGTTGTTGCTAAGTGCCCTCCTAGTCCAAGGACAGCTCCCGTGCCTACTGACTGAGCTAGGTACACAAGATGGGAGGGAACATAATCAGGACAGCCAGCCCAGCTGGCTAATGGGGTATTCCATACCATGTGACGTCATGCTCAGTATATGAAGGGTAGGCGTGATCCAGGAAGTAGCGATCGCTACTTGGTTATCGGTCAGCGTGGGTGGTGAGCAATTGCATTGTGTATCACTCATTTTGTATATTCTATCATTATTCTTATTATTATTTTCCCTCTTCTGTTCTATTAAACTGTCTTTATCTCAACCCACGAGTTTTTCTCACTCCTACCCTTCCGATTCTCTCCCCGTCCCACTGGGAGGTCGGGGGGAGTGAGCGAGCGGCTGCGTGCTATTTGACTGCCTGCCAGATTAAACCACGGCAATGTTAAATAGTTTAACCTGCAGCATCAGAAAAAAAACCAGAAAAACGTATCAGTGGATTTATATAATTGAATGGCAGGCCTAAAATTTATTATTTGTATTAATTTTCTTTTTGGGACCTTTCAAAATGTTTCCCTTCTGACAGTGTCTACCCAGTGATGCAGGAGAGACCACATCTGGTTTTTACTTTCTGCTTTCCTTTCTGTCTCTTCCCTCATGTCTAGTAAAACCTAAAGACCTTGGGAAAATGTGGGGAAAAAAAAAGAGAAATATTTATACTGACATTTTAGAAGGAATATCATATCATCTCTCTATAGTTGAAGAAAAAATCCTTTATATATGATGTGATATTTTTTTTTTTCTGTAGCAAAGTTAACAAAAACTTTTACCTTCATTGCCCAAAAATATGTTCAGTGACTTGTAAGCAAATGATAATAAAAGGAACATATGCTGTAAATCTGAATTTTCTTGTACCATTGGAGAATTCAAGCCAACTATCTACCTGTGGCTTTGGGTTTCCAGTTAAGCAATTCAGTAAGCAAGCCCTATGATTAACTCCATTTTTAGAAGCAGTGTGGATAGATTTTCCAGTATCAAGACTGCAAGCAAAAGAAGAAAATGTGATGTTTCTTGAAATTTGCTTTTAGCAGCAGAACTTGACTTTTGCTCTTGGCATAACTGCTTTTGGAAACTTTTAGAGTGTAACAAGGCTTAATACTAATATTAAAAGCCCAGAGAACAGGCTAATAGGACATGTGTCGGACAAAAAATACACTGACGCAAACATATTTATAAGAATTAGTCTACTCAAACATGTTAGCAAAGGAACTCTAACTATCTATTTGAGCTTCCATCTCATGATTTTCTAGCAAGAGTCTTAGGAAATGTAGCCAATCTCTCTAAACAAACTGTTTCATGTTTTGTTATGAAGTTTCCAAGCAAGGAGTTTCCTGTGACGACTCTTCCATTTTTTTGGGCGTTTTGCTTTGAACAGTCTCCTGATACTCAATTCAAGGTGTACTTTTCATGATGTCACCTCATTATTCTTAATTATACCTCAGTGGTTTATGTATTTGGCATGCAAGCCTTTGTTGCACCTATTAAATCAATTTGCTTGTTGTGCTCAGTCATACTGGGATTCTTTTTATGATTCCTTTTATTCTTTCCTCGGAGAGAGGATCATCCCTCTCCTGGCAATTTTTTATTCTCTGAACTTGGCTCTTGCAAGTGAACATCTTCCTACTAATAGGATGTTCAGAAATGAATACCAGATTCCAGATACTGTTACATGGATTTGATGTTTTGATGTTTCTTTGAAAGTGAAATAGTTGTGTTATTGCAGTATAATAAAAATGCAAACAAAAAAAAACGGGAAAAAACAAAATGCAACATAATTTCCAAGAACTATGGTAATCTGTTCAGGCTTCTACTAGGTTTAAGTCACTTTGTATGATTTTTCTGATCTAATAATCCTACTGGGACTAGTATCCCCATTTTTAGTTAATAATAAAAAAAGGCCACCGACACATTAACTGTTTTCTCCAAGGCTTCTGGTGAAATCTGTGGCAGGTCAAGGTCTGAATGAGGAAATCTGCAGAAAATATTGAAGAATCAGAACTATTTTTGGGTAACCTGAGGTAAAGAAGGCTGAAAAATAGAACCACTTAATCCAAACATGAGAAAGAACATGCAGCAAATCCAGGGGTGCTCCAGAGCAACCTGCCAGCCAGATGGCCCCCAGCTCCCAGTGCTGCAGGTGCCTGGTCAGTGCCACTGCATTTCTAGGAGTGCAGTCTCAGCAGGACTGATGGTTCTCCATTTTATTATTGTCATTATTTAATTACAGTCTATCTGTCACCATTCACTTAAATAATTCCATAATTATGTCTGCGCTTATTTTCCATAAGATACCTTTTCTCTGGGCTCTAAATATTGAAGTACCTTCAAACTCTTTCTAAAAATGACTTTACCTAATTTCTTCAAGAAATTCTAGAACAACACAGTTTTTCTTTCCAGGGTGAATTTTGATCAAACTATCTCCACTTCTTTTTCTGCAGCACTACTTTCTGAGCAGTATTTGGACACTAGGATACAAAACCCACTTGCATTGAGTGTGAGTATATAAAATGTATTTACTGTAATTCACATTGCTATTAATTTTCTCTTATTTTAAATGTATTGGAATCAAATCTCAAAACATTTCAAAATGTTTATCTAGCAATTTATAAAAATATGTAAACCACCCATCAAGCATACTGGCTAATCCTAACTAAAATGCAGCTCCCCTAAGGTGGAACGCCTTTCTTTCAGGAAAAACTAAAATATAAAAATTAATATAAGATCATGGTTGAGAAGTAGACTGCTGCCTGAGAAGGAAAATCCAATTCACTGAAAGAGCTCAGCCTCCTGTTTCTGTGAATTCAGTCAGATGTCGTTATCAGAAGTGGCCAAATTGCTTATATATTCTTTCTCAATTAGTGGTGTGATGAAGCAAGTATATAGGAGTCGTGGTTTAACCTGGCAGGCAGCCAAATACCATGCAGCCGCTCGCTCACTCCCCCCGCCCCCCCAGCGGGACGGGGAGAGAATCGGAAGGGTAAGAGTGAGAAAAACTCGTGGGTTGAGATAAAGACAGTTTAATAGAACAGAAAAGGGAAAATAATGATAATAAATAATGATAGAATATACAAAATGAGTGATGCACAATGCAATTGCTCACCACCCGCGCTGACCGATAACCAAGTAGCGATCGGTACTTCCTGGATCACGCCTACCCTTCATATACTGAGCATGACGTCACATGGTATGGAATACCCCATTGGCCAGCTGGGCTGGCTGTCCTGATTATGTTCCCTCCCATCTCGTGTACCTAGCTCAGTCAGTAGGCACGGGAGCTGTCCTTGGACTAGGAGGGCACTTAGCAACAACTGAAAACATCGGTGTGTTATCAACATTCTTCTCGTACTAAATCCAAAACACAGCACTAGGAAGAAATTTAACCCTATCCCAGCCGAAACCAGGACAGTATCCACCCCTTATTCCATACCATTTACGTTATGCTTAGGTCTCACATTTTTCGATACATTTCAATTAATCACCACTATCTTTTATATATATATACATATGTAATACATATACATACATATATATACATATAATACATATACATACATATATATACATAAATATATACAAATGTCCATTGAGTTCTTTTAGTCCACAACTTTGGGGTCCATCTGTCATAACAGTCTTTCAGGGCCAGAAGGATGGTGTGTGGTGTTGGGCTGTTGCATCCTGAAGCCAGTTCTCATTTCGGTACTGCTGCGCTCGTCCAGTTCTATCATCGTTGCACTTTGCTCGGTTTCATCGGAGTCAGCTCATTCTTCATTAATCTGGGTGATTTTCACTGCTATACCATTGATAGCAACCATAGAAATAATGATATACAATATCATATAACAATTGACATCATAAAATTCAGTTCATTGGCTATTTTCACCCAAAATCAAATCCCCTTGAGGTACACACCGGACTTGCCCATCCTTTTGCATCACCCACCAAGTGCACCCAGGTCCTTGAGCAAAAGCAATCCCATGGATGGGTTTTCCCTTGCCAGAGGCAGGAGTAACCCAGACTGTCTTCCCCAGCATATTTCTTATGTGCACGACAGGGACTTTATCTCCATCTACAGTACGTAAGAGTCTTGATTGGGCAGGGCCAGCTCGATTAACAGACCCCCTAGTGTTGACTAACCAGGTGGCTTTTGCTAAATGTGTGTCCCAATGCTTGAATGTCCCACCACCCATTGCCCTCAGTGTTGTCTTTAGCAGCCCGTTGTATCGTTCGATTTTCCCGGAGGCTGGTGCATGGTAGGGGATGTGATAGACCCACTCAATGCCGTGCTCTTTGGCCCAGGTGTCTATGAGGGTGTTTCGGAAATGAGTCCCGTTGTCTGACTCAATTCTTTCTGGGGTGCCATGTCGCCATAGGACTTGCTTTTCAAGGCCCAGGATGGTGTTCCGGGCAGTGGCATGGGGCACAGGGTATGTCTCCAGCCAGCCGGTGGTTGCTTCCACCATGGTGAGCACATAGCGCTTGCCGTGCCGGGTTTGTGGGAGTGTGATATAATCAATCTGCCAGGCCTCCCCATACTTGTATTTCAACCATCGTCCCCCATACCAAAGAGGCTTTACTCGCTTGGCTTGTTTGATTGCAGCGCACGTTTCACACTCATGGATAACCTGTGCAATAGCGTCCATGGTTAAGTCCACCCCTCGATCACGAGCCCATCTGTATGTTGCATCTCTTCCTTGATGGCCTGAGGCATCATGGGCCCACCGAGCTATAAATAATTCACCCTTATGTTGCCAGTCCAGATCCACCTGGGCCACTTCAATCTTAGCAGCCTGGTCCACCTGCTGGTTATTTTGATGTTCCTCAGTGGCCCGACTCTTGGGCACGTGAGCATCTACATGACGTACTTTTACAGTCAGGTTCTCTACTCGGGCAGCAATATCTTGCCACAACGCGGCAGCCCAGATGGGTTTACCTCTGCGCTGCCAGTTGTTCTGCTTCCACTGCTGCAACCACCCCCACAGGGCATTTGCCACCATCCATGAGTCAGTATAGAGATAAAGTACTGGCCATTTTTCTCGTTCAGCAATGTCCAAGGCCAGCTGGATGGCTTTTACCTCTGCAAACTGGCTCGATTCACCTTCTCCTTCAGCAGTTTCTGCAACTTGGCGTATAGGACTCCATACAGCAGCTTTCCACCTCCGATGTTTTCCCACAAGGCGACAGGACCCATCAGTGAACAGGGCATATTGCTTCTCGCTTTCTGGTAGTTTATTATACAGTGGGGCCTCTTCAGCACGTGTCACCTCCTCCTCTGGGGATATTCCAAAATCTTTGCCTTCTGGCCAGTTCGTGATCACCTCCAAGATTCCTGGGCGACTGGGGTTTCCTATTCGGGCCCGTTGTGTGATCAGCGCGACCCACTTACTCCACGTAGCATCGGTTGCATGATGTGTAGAGGGGACGCTCCCTTTGAACATCCAGCCCAGCACCGGCAGTCGGGGTGCCAGGAGGAGCTGTGCTTCAGTGCCAACCACTTCCGAAGCAGCTCGAATCCCTTCATATGCTGCCAATATCTCTTTCTCAGTTGGAGTGTAGCGGGCCTCCGATCCTCTGTATCCCCGACTCCAGAACCCTAAGGGTCGACCTCGAGTCTCCCCTGGTGCTTTCTGCCAGAGGCTCCAGGTAGGACCATTCTCCCCGGCTGTGGTGTAGAGCACATTCTTCACATCTTGTCCTGCCCGGACTGGCCCAAGGGCTACTGCATGAACTATCTCCTGTTTAATTTGTTCAAAGGCTTGTTGTTGCTCAGGGCCCCATTTGAAATCGTTCTTCTTCCGAGTCACTTGATAGAGAGGGCTTACAATCAGGCTGTAATCTGGAATATGCATTCTCCAAAAGCCCACAACGCCTAAGAAAGCTTGTGTTTCCCTTTTGCTAGTCGGTGGGGACATGGCTGTTATTTTGTTGATCACATCCATTGGGATCTGACGACGTCCATCTTGCCATTTTATTCCTAAAAACTGGATCTCCTGTGCAGGTCCCTTGACCTTACTTTGTTTTATGGCAAAACCGGCCTTCAGAAGGATTTGAATTATTCTCTCCCCTTTCTCAAAAACTTCTTCTGCTGTGTTGCCCCACACGATGATGTCGTCAATGTATTGCAGGTGTTCTGGAGCCTCACCCTGTTCCAGTGTGGTGTGGATCAGTCCATGGCAAATGGTAGGGCTGTGTTTCCACCCCTGGGGCAGTCGGTTCCAGGTGTACTGGACGCCCCTCCAAGTGAAAGCAAACTGTGGCCTGCACTCTGCCGCCAAAGGGATGGAGAAGAACGCATTAGCGATGTCAATGGTGGCGTACCACTTGGCTGCCTTTGACTCCAGTTCGTATTGAAGTTCTAGCATGTCCGGCACGGCAGCACTCAGTGGTGGCGTGACTTCGTTCAGGCCACGGTAGTCTACTGTTAGTCTCCACTCTCCATTAGACTTTCGCACTGGCCATATGGGACTGTTGAAGGGTGAGCGAGTCTTGCTGATCACTCCTTGGCTCTCCAGTCGACGAATCAGCTCATGGATGGGGATCAGGGAGTCTCGGTTGGTGCGGTATTGCCGCCGGTGCACTGTTGTGGTAGCGATTGGTACCTGTTGTTCTTCAACCCTCAACAACCCCACAACAGAAGGGTCCTCTGAGAGACCGGGCAAGGTGGACAGCTGTTTAATTTCCTCCGTCTCCAGGGCAGCTATACCAAAAGCCCACCGGTACCCTTTTGGGTCCTTGAAATACCCTCTCCTGAGGTAGTCTATGCCAAGGATGCACGGAGCCTCTGGGCCAGTCACAATGGGGTGCTTCTGCCACTCATTCCCGGTCAGGCTCACTTCGGCCTCCAATACAGTTAACTCTTGGGATCCCCCTGTCACTCCAGAAATACAAATGGGTTCTGCCCCTTTATAGCTTGATGGCATCAGGGTACACTGTGCACCAGTGTCTACGAGAGCCTTATACTCCTGTGGGTCTGATGTGCCAGGCCATCGAATCCACACAGTCCAGTAAACCCGGTTGTCCCTTTCCTCCACCTGGCCGGAGGCAGGGCCCCTCTAGTTCTGGTCATAGTATCTGCTTCTCACTTCTTGCAAACATGAGTCAAGAATTCCTTCATTACAGTCCAAAGTAAGATCAGCCCTTCTACTCTGTCTGGGGAACTGTTCACTGGAAACTGGACCGTCGTGAGACAGGTTTTTCCTGAAAACTGGAGCAGCATTTTTCCTGGGAGAACCCCCTTGTGTGATTGTTTTTCCTTGCAACTCACGTACCCGTGCCTCTAGGGTCAAGGTAGGTTTTCCATCCCACTGCCTCATGTCCTCTCCGTGGTCACGCAGGTAAAACCACAGGGTGCCCCGTGGTGTGTACTTTCGATATCCTCTCTCTTGAGGAGAAAAACGCTGACTCCTAATGGCTGAGATACTGGTCCGTACAGGTGGGGAATAGGACATACCCTCTTCGAGTTGCTGGACCTTTCGGGACAGTTTCTCCACAGCCGAGACAAGGGAGGAGGAGATAGTTTCTTCAAAATCCCGAAGTCTGCTAACCACCTCATCCACCGTTGGTGCTTCTTCCTCTTTCCAGCACAGTACTGCCAACGAACTGGCATACGATGCTGGTGCACTCCGTACCAACTTCCGCCACATGGGTCGGGTGCACTGAACGTCATCTGGATCTTTGGGCGTTTGGTTGTTGTCCAGGTCACTATAAACCACCTCCAGCACGCCTAGTTCTCTCAGGTACTGGATACCTCTCTCCATAGTGGTCCATTTGCCTAGGCGATATATAACATCTTCCTTGAAGGGATACCTTTCCTTTACGCCTGACAGCAGTCGCCTCCAGAGGCTGAGGACCTGTGTCCCTTTTCCAATTGCTTTGTCAATGCCTCCTTCCCTAGCAAGGGATCCCAGCTGTTTGGCTTCCTTCCCCTCTAATTCCAGGCTACTGGCCCCATTATCCCAGCATCGGAGCAGCCAGGTAACAATATGCTCGCCTGGATGACGGCTGAAATCTTTCCGCATATCTCGCAGCTCACTCAGGGATAGGGATCGGGTGGTTTCCTTCTCGTTTATGAGTTCTTCCTCTTCCTCCTCCTCTCCTCGTGATGGCCCTGGTCTTTCATCATCCCTTTCTAAACGACCTGATCTCCGCTTCCAAGATTTCCTCTTCTGTACAGGGGCAACGGATACCAGCAAGGGTTGGTCCTCTGGTTCAGCTGTAGTGCCTGTTGCTGGGGTTTGGGTAGCTGCAGTGCCTGTCGCGGGGGCTGGAGTAACTGTAGTGCCTGTTGCCGGAGTTTGAGTGGCTGCAGTGCCTGTTGCAGGGGTTGGAGAAGCTACGGTGACTGTTGCCGGGGTTTGAGTAGCCACAGGGGTTGTCATGGGGGTTGGAGTAGCCGCAGTGCCTGTCGTGGGGTTTTGAGTAACAACTGTGTCTGTAGCCGCCCCCGAGACTCGCCGCTCCGCCCGCCCCGATGAGGCACCACTGCTTGCCCTCCCTCTTTTCTTGTTCCTGAGGGTTGATCTCTGGACAGTATTCCTGAATAGTTGTTTAACCCTAAACAAGGCCTGAACCACATTCAGGAGACATAGCAATATGAACATGCTTGTTTGAACATCCCAAGGATATTCAAAATTCTCAGGGAATATTGTGGACATCTTTGTGAAGAGGATAGAAGAAAAAGGAGTTTCTGACGATATGGAAGGGAAGATGAACAAGTGGGAGAGAGTGTCCCATCCCGTCTCCCCCTTAAATTCATTCTCCGAGGAGGAACAAGTGCAATTACCAATAATTTCTAAGAGGTGGTTCCCGAGGTACAGAAATGACGGCAGTGCCGAGTACAGATACCAGATTAGACTTACGACCAATGATTTTATCACCTCATAAAACAGCAACAAAATGATAATCTTGGCCCAGTTCCAAATAATGATAAACAGCACAAACGGGAACATATACTGCAAGCAAGGTATTACATGACCCAACATTGAGAGCCAGCCCCACAACTTTGACAGCCAATACATCAACATTGTGACCAATCAATATAATGGATGCTTATAACAATTTTGCCTTAACACACTTTGATCAGATCTATCGTTATCTCAACCCTTCGAGCCCCACGTTGGGCGCCAAAAAGGACTGTCGTGGTTTAACCTGGCAGGCAGCCAAATACCATGCAGCCGCTCGCTCACTCCCCCCGCCCCCCCAGCGGGACGGGGAGAGAATCGGAAGGGTAAGAGTGAGAAAAACTCGTGGGTTGAGATAAAGACAGTTTAATAGAACAGAAAAGGGAAAATAATGATAATAAATAATGATAGAATATACAAAATGAGTGATGCACAATGCAATTGCTCACCACCCGCGCTGACCGATAACCAAGTAGCGATCGGTACTTCCTGGATCACGCCTACCCTTCATATACTGAGCATGACGTCACATGGTATGGAATACCCCATTAGCCAGCTGGGCTGGCTGTCCTGATTATGTTCCCTCCCATCTCGTGTACCTAGCTCAGTCAGTAGGCACGGGAGCTGTCCTTGGACTAGGAGGGCACTTAGCAACAACTGAAAACATCGGTGTGTTATCAACATTCTTCTCGTACTAAATCCAAAACACAGCACTAGGAAGAAATTTAACCCTATCCCAGCCGAAACCAGGACAATAGGAAAATAGGTAGTTCCTCAGATCTGTAATATTTAAATCAGTACCCTACAGTACTGCTGAAAGCACACAGAATCCAGAAAATAGGTATAAACGTTCCCCAGGCCTAACACTGCTATGCATCGGGAAGCTTCCTGAAAAACACATCCTTCTCAAGAATCGTCATATATAGCCACAATGACGATAAACACTCAGTGCGGTCACAGAAGATATGGTTACATGTACCCTGTGATTAAGTGGCAGAGATCTTCAGAAGAGTACCCCAGCCAGAAGTTGACAGGAAAAAGCAGTCATGGTTACTCCTAGCTACTCTCCCATCCCAGAGAATGGAGCACAGACGGAGGTTCCAAAGAGCCAGGAGGTGCGATCTTTAAGACAAGAGAAGGTCATATCCTTCGGCATCACCCAGATCATAATTATTAAGTCTTTTGCACAACCGAGCTTAAACCAACCTGTTCTCAAAAAGTGTGTCTTCCAGAAAATGGATAAGGGCCGTGGACAGAAAGGTCCAAAGAGAAGAATCCTGCACATAGAAGATAAGATGGTTTGTTTTACCAGTACGATGTGCACACATAGACATCTACAAGAAATCAAGGCCAGCTTCAGAGGAGAGTGGACAGGAGGCAGCTGGATAAGAAATTGCAGTTGTCTCTTTAGGTTAAGAAAGTGTCTTCCAGTGTTGCTCTAGGTTCCCTATGCCAATGAAAGCTCCATGAAAAGGAGACATAATCATATTTGGAAAGCAACATTTTTTTCTCACACTGTTGTAAAATTCCTCTAATTGCAAAAAACAAATGCTGGCAATAAATCACGTATGAATTCTACTTCCACAAGAATTCATGTTGGGATATGTTAGCAGCAATTATCACTTAAATAATGTCATGTATTGTTTAAAGCTTAAAAGCTCAAGGTATTAAGAGCTTGAGAGTTCTAAAATTTTTGTACTTAGCTTTTTTGAAATTGTTGCATTGAAATCCTTTCCACTTCAGTTCTTTCCATTTCTGTTCTTTACATACTAGGTGTTTGGGGTTTTTTTTGTATTGTTTATTTAGTTTACCAGATTTGATACATTTTTAGTTGCTTCCACTTCCCTAGACTTCTACTAAATGTATTAAGGTCCACTTCATGATTTGGGCTCTGGAAATCCTTGCTGCAGCTTTGCCACATACAAGCAACAACCTTTAAAGGGAAACAAAAGGTCAGGAACCTGACTTGGAAGGATGCCGAGGCTGGAATATCTTGGGTGTATAGGCTCATACTGTATTTTATTTAAGCCTTTAAATACTGATTGTAGACCTTGAGCACATTCCCTGAATAAGTGGTACATCCAGAAAGGTAATTCTCGTCACTAGTCCAAAACAAATTATAATCTACAATAATGTATCATTTTGGGCTTATTTTTCTTGATTTTTATTATATTATTTTAATGCTATATTATATTATTATAATGCCTAATAACATTACTTAAGAGGGCTGCCTGACGCTCTGCATTATAAGACTGTGTTTTCTTTTTACCATTACTAAATTCTGTCCAGTGGTGCTGAAATTTTCCTTCCAAATTTTTTTGAGGGAAAATGGGTCAACTGTTGATGAGAAAGTGGCAGAGAAATGTACATTTTTTCATATTAAAAAAAAATATCTGGAAGCTGTTTTGTAAAATATTCTAGTGACTCATATTTTGCAGCAGAGATGTGGAATTTAGCCAAGTGTCTGCAAAATGCTTTTTTTGCTGATTCTGTGAACATCTTCATAAATTTCAAAAAGTTATAAGCTTAGGCTAACCTTAAGTCAGTCACCTCATGTATCTACATTATTAAAAAAATATTAAGTGATACTATATTATTTTTAAAAAAAACACTCCTGCCTTGCTCAGAGTCTAGGAGGGCTCTGAGGAACAAACACCTGTCAGTGGGATACTTGTCTCATTCACTGCAGAAGGTGGTTACTGAATGAGGCAAAGGACTACAGAAAGGTAAAAGGTGCTTTTATCATCAAGAATGGGAAATAATCTTTGCCCAAGCTGCAAAGCACCTGATGCTGAACTAGTCACTTACACCAACTTTATCGCATGTCACTAATTACATGTTTCTCATTCTTGGGGTATCCACTCTGAAAGGCTGTTGCTTGAGCTGTGTGGGCATCAGCACTTACAAATACAGATGAATTCAGAACATCTGAGCACCTACTGGATGGATTAAAGGTCCATCAGATCCACTACTCTGTCTCTAGTAGTGGCCAAAAGCGAATGCCAGTCGAAGAGGGTAAGACCAAGCAAGTAGAGGTGATACATCCCCAGAGTATCCCAGCCCGTCAGCATTCTCTCACCCTTTCATGGGAACTATGCTTTGAATATGTGAGTCATTATATGTAGATCATAAAACCAAAGTCCTAGACACCTCATTTTGGATATTCAATTTAGGGAATACTTTCACTTTAATCTCTGTGTTTCAATTTTCCTTGTGTTAAGTAAAGATGATAATACTTCCTCATATCACATAGGTGATATAAAAATTAATTTAATCATCTCTGAGAAGTAGTAAGGTATCATAGTGATGAACACCATAGAAAAGCCAATGAAAGCACTATAACTGCTTTCCCTATAGGTCTGAACAGCAGGTTGTCAATAAAGTACATGACCATATAATGAGCAGCAAGAAAAGAATAGAACACTGAATATCTCATGAATATTGCACTCATTCTGTGCACTCAATGAAGGAAAATCAGTATGGAATCATACAGGTAAAGTCTTTATCAAATTATTTATGCACAAGACTAAACCAAGGTTCCTAAGTCAATCGTAATGTTGGCATTTCCTTCTCTTGTGCTTGACTTTTCAATCATAATAATGTGCATACGAGGTTATTGTGTATATGTTTGTGCACATGTTGGAAAGATGCTTTCTCACATGGCCTAATCTCTCTAAACTCTTGCTTTTACTGTTGTTTTTTCTCCAATTTTCTTTTTCAGCCTACTGTAGCACTATCAACAGCCATTACTGGTAGACCAGCAGAGATTTCAGACTTCAAATGCAGTGTTGCAGATTTGCTTTCTAATGGTTAGTATATGGATGAACAAGTGTGCGTTCCATTTTGGTTATAATGCATGTTTCATTAACCTCATCTTCTACAGACTTCAAGATCATTAGAACATCTCATTCATAGTGTCATTATGATTAACTACTATCGTAATATAAGCATGTTCTCACTTAAATCTCTTGTGCTCCTATATCATCTACGAAGTTTCTGTTAGTCACTTTAAGATCCCTATTGTGCACATGAATGTTGGACTCTGAAAGCAAAAGCTATAAAGCTATAAATACAGTGCTTTAACTATTAACAAAATAAAGAACATATTATGAGGTGTAAAATTACTATACATATTAAGCAACACTAATTTGGTAAAATTCCCAAATGAGCAGAAGTCTACGAGTTCTCAAGAACTATTCCCAAATTAGCTAGAAACAAGAAAAAACAAAGCACTAGCTGCTGCAGTCTTCACAATGCCACACACAGAGCTAAGCTAAGTATGTCTCACCAAAGAAATGAGTCTTTCTCTGTGGAGGAATGCAGTAACAAAAATATCACTTTACACTCTTTACTTGTAACAAGGCATTTTTTCCAGTATTAAACAAACTTGGAAGCAGATTTGATGTAGTGGGTTTAAACAGGAACTGAAAAAAATACAATTTTTATAAATGTGAGAGATCTGATAAGCCAAAGCTGTTAAAAATCACTGTATATTGCAAAACAAAATCAAACATTCTCCTCACAAAGCAATACCAAAGTGTTTTACTAAAATTTTACAACTCAGTCTGCCCCATACAGAAATATGTATCTATAGAACTATCAATACACTCAAGGGCAGTTCAGGCTTTCCCATTGATTACAGAGTTATCTGTAAGCGCAAGCCAATTCCAGAGAATGAACTTTGTGCTCCAGTTCGCATTAAGAATTTGGGAGGGGAGCAGACTGTTTACTGCTGTGCTTGTCTATCAACCATCCTCCCTGCTGGAACTGCTTCTCTGCTGCCATTCTCCATCAGGCAAAATGTGCTGCCTTTCCTCATCCTTTCTGCAAGCCCTTCCTCTAACACCAAAAGATTGCATGTTTAAACTATCAAAAGCATTGCAAAGTTTGGTCAAATAGTAACAATTGAACTACAGAGTTTCTTAAGATAAAATTATTAAAATGCCATCTGTTTACAAATAGAAAAAAACCAAAGTAAATCAAACGCATAAGGGCATCTTTTGAATTAAGTAATTTCCAGTTTTCAGGAAAAAATGTGTATGATTTATTTTACTTTGTGCAAAAAAGCTGTTTGGCAACTTTATTCCAAAAGTCTATTTTCTTGATATCAATGTCATTACTAAAATTGGGACAGGACATGCCATAATTGCTGGTGCCAAGGAGGTGATCATATTACTCTGGAATCATTACAAAATGTGCAATCCAACAGACCGAGAAGGAGAAATGCCAGCTTCTAGCACCAGTCCCTACAGCTGAAAAAATGACACTGTAACATTGTTGCTTTTGGAACAAGCTTTGTCTCCAACTATTTTTCCCCGACATCTGGTTATTTCATCCTGTGCAGTGTTTCCAGGAGAATCAACAATTTTGCCAAATTAAAAGTCCTTTTCAAGCAGTTCTTTGCAGCAAAACTCAACTTACATGTCCAAAGCTCGGCTAAGCCAATCACACGTAGCTGTGTGGTTGGTTATATGCCCTCCCCAGCTGGCACCATTGTAGATGCACCATCCATCATCGTGTCTAGCCTACGATTCTGGAGCAGAACTCATGGTCAAAGTCTTTGGCTCTCAAGGAGAAACCTTAAGCAAACATGCCTCCCCCCAGGCAGCCGAGGGAGGGACACTGCTATTTTACTATATAAGCTATCAGGAAATCCTTTGTTTCATTCTTTTCCTTTGCAGGATAAGAGGATACAAAAACCAGTTCTTTCACTGGATGAGTCATCCCGAGTGAACCATTTTATCCCTCTCTGTGCTTCCATTTCCCTACCTGCAAAATGGGTACTTTGTAACATGCTAAGAGATCTGGTCATAATAAAAACAGATTTTGTAAGGGCTAAAATTGGTATTAGTGGGAGTAGTAGTAAGAGCAGTAGTAATATCAGAAACACTGCTTTTTAAGAACCTGTCAAAAGTGGATTTGGGTGGGAAAGAGAGAAATTTAGAAATTTTACTGTTTTTCTCATAGGAAACATGTGAAGGAATAGGAAGAATAGAAGGAAAGACAGACTTGCTTATTTACTTGTTTTGGTACTTTTACTTTCCAAGACCTTCTCATCATTAAAAAGGGAGTGGAAGAAGACATTAGACCTGGTATTTCTGTAAAATTTGGAAGCAAATGGAGGGAAGAGGGGCCCCAGAAAGCTGGTTAATATTCAAGGATCACCTCCTCCAAGCTCAGGAGCGATGCATCCCAACAAAGAGGAAATCAGGCAAAAACACCAGGAGGCCTGCATGGATGAACAAGGAGCTCCTGGACACACTCAAACACAAAAAGGAAGCCTACAGAGGGTGGAAGCAAGGACAGGTAGCCTGGGAGGAATACAGAGAAATTGTCCGAGCAGCCAGGGATCAGGTTAGGAAAGCTAAAGCCCTGACAGAATTAAAGCTGGCCAGGGACATCAAGGGCAACAAGAAAAGCTTCTATAGGTACATCAGGGATAAAAGGAAGACTAGGGAAAACGTGGGCCCTCTCCAGAATGAAATGGGAGACCTGGTTACCTGGGATATGGAGAAGGCGGAGGTACTCGATGATGTTTTTGCCTCGGTCTTCACCGGCAAGTGCTCAAACCTCACCGCCCAAGCTGCAGAAGGCAAAGGTGGGGACTGGGAGAATGAAGAGCCACCCACTGTAGGAGAAGACCAGGTTCGAGACCATCTAAGGAACCCGAAGGTGCACAAGTCCATGGGACCCGATGAGATCCATCCGCGGGTCCTGAAGGAACTGGCGGATGAAGTTGCTAAGCCACTATCCATCGTCTTTGAGAAGTCGTGGCAGTCCGGTGAAGTTCCCGCTGACTGGAAAAGGGGAAACATAAGCCCCATTTTTAAAAAGGGGAAAAAAGGAAGACCCAGGGAACTACAGGCCAGTCAGTCTCACCTCTGTGCCTGGGAAGATCATGGAACAGATCCTCCTGGAAGCTATGCTGAGGCACATGGAGGACAGGGAGGTGATTCGAGACAGCCAGCATGGCTTCACCAAGGGCAAGTCCTGCCTGACCAACCCAGTGGCCTTCTATGATGGAGGGACTACATCAGTGGACATGGGAAGGGCTACCGATGTCATCTATCTGGACCTCTGTAAGGCCTTTGACACAGTCCCCCACAACACCCTTCTCTCTAAACTGGAGAGGTATGGATTTGATGGGTAGACTGTCCGGTGGGTGAGGAATTGGCTGGCTGGATGCATCCAGAGGGTAGTGGTCAACGGCTCAACGTCCAGATGGAGATCGGTGACAAGTGGTGTCCCGCAGGGGTCCGTATTGGGACCAGTACTGTTTAATATCTTCATCAATGACATAGACAGTGGGATCGAGTGCACCCTCAGCAAGTTTGCAGACGACACCAAGCTGAGTGGTGCGGTCGACACACCTGAGGGATGGGATGCCATCCAGAGGGACCTGGACAAGCTTGAGAAGTGGGCCCGTGTGAACCTCGTGAGGTTCAACAAGGCCAAGTGCAAGGTCCTGCACCTGGGTCGGGGCAACCCCCAGTATCAATACAGGCTGGGGGATGAAGGGATTGAGAGCAGCCCTGCCGAGAAGGACTTGGGGGTACTGGTGGATGAAAAGCTGGACATGAGCCGGCAATGTGCGCTCGCAGCCCAGAAGGCCAACCGTATCCTGCTGCGTGGCCAGCAGGTCGAGGGAGGTGATTCTGCCCCTCTACTCTGCTCTGGTGAGACCCCACCTGGAGTACTGCATCCAGCTCTGGAGCCCTCAGCACAAGACAGACATGGACCTCTTGGAGCGGGTCCAGAGGAGGGCCACAAAAATGATCAGGGGGATGGAACGCCTCTCCTATGAAGAAAGGCTGAGTGTGTTGGGGTTATTCAGCCTGGAGAAGAGAAGGCTTCAGGGAGACCTTATTGCGGCCTTTCAGTACTTAAAGGGGGCTTATAAGAAAGATGGGGACAAACTTTTTAGCAGGGCCTGTTGTGACAGGACAAGGGGGAATGGTTTTAAACTAAAAGAGGGTAGATTTAGACCAGATATAAGGAAGAAATTTTTTACAATGAGGGTGGTGAAACACTGGAACAGATTGCCCAGTCTCCTGGTTTCAGCTGGGATAGGGTTAAATTTCTTCCTAGTGCTGTGTTTTGGATTTAGTATGAGGAGAATGTTGATAACACACTGATGTTTTCAGTTGTTGCTAAGTACCCTCCTAGTCCAAGGACAGCTCCCATGCCCTACCGACCGAGCTAGGTACACAAGATGGGAGGGAACATAATCAGGACAGCCAGCCCAGCTGGCTAATGGGGTATTCCATACCATGTGACGTCATGCTCAGTATATGAATGGTAGGCGTGATCCAGGATGTAGCGATCTCTACTTGGTTATTGGTCATCACGGGTGGTGAGCAATTGCATTGTGCATCACTCATTTTGTATATTCTATTATTCTTATTATTATTTTCCCTTTTCTGTTCTATTAAACTGTCTTTATCTCAACCCACGAGTTTTTCTCACTCCTACCCTTTCGATTCTCTCCCCGTCCCACTGTGTAGGGGGGGAGTGAGTGAGCGGCTGTGTGGTATTTGGCTGCCTGCCAGGTTAAACAACGACACCCAGAGAGGCGGTAGATGCCCCATCCCTGGAAACATTCAAGGTCAGGTTGGACGGGGCTCTGAGCAACTTGATCTAGTTGAAGATGTCCCTGCCCACGGCAGGGGGGTTGGACTAGATGACCTTTAAAGGTCCCTTCCAACCCAAACCATTCTATGATTCTATGATAAAATCCATAACATGATAGAGAATATTCACACACTTAGAGAGGAAAAACAGCATGCAAAGGTGGAATGGACTGGACATGTGTGTGGAGGAGGGGGAAGAAATACAACAAAGGATCCTTATCCTGCAAACTCATCGTTTTTAGCACATAAATATCTCTAGCAAACAAAATTATGTTTACAAATACTTTTTATGAAAGATTGAAGAAAATGGATGTGCTCATGTGCAAAAGTTCATTCCAAGAGCTGATAGCCCTTAGATTTTTTTCTCCAGTTAGAACAACTGCATTGGATTTTTAATTAATATTATTATTTTATTATTATTGTATTACAATAGTCTCTTCCAAGGAGTTTTGAACTGGAAAATAACTTTTTCTTAATTTTTTCATTCTGGATTTCTAAATGCCAATGAATATTTAAATTAAAATAAAATCTTATTTTGAAGCAAAACCCCAAGTATTACCATGATCAATATCTGAAACACAAATATTGGAGAAAGCAGAGAGAGCAGCTCGTCTATCTTGATAAAAGAGTTACAGTGGTTTGCTTTCAATTACAAGGAATTATACTGGACTTCTATTTCTAGTACCAGCAACCAATAAGAAAATAACTACTGGTTAGGAAATTAATCAATTTTAGGTGATTAAACAAAATGTTCTGAAGAGCTACTAGAAACTGAAAAACTCATGCTTCCCACTTGTCTAAAAGCATAGCATAAACACAAAGTTATATTTTACTTTTGAAATGAATAATTCTGAGAAAGTGGCAAATGCACAATATCAGTAGCAAAGTCATAAGGTCATGTTACTGACACAAGGGAGAATGCATTTATGAGGTGGAAAAGCTGCTTGGACAAGATTAAAAGCTGTGATGGCTTTAAAAAATGCATTTCCTAGTTATTAATTTCCAGCCTTTTCCAAGAATGGAAATTCCAAGAAGAAAAATACATTGTTTCACAGCTGTGAATTCCTTGCTTGCCAAAAATGCAAATGTAATCACTATCTATGAATCAAAGACAAATGATGGCACTGCTGATAAATATGAGTAAGGACTTCATGGAAACGTAGACCTCTAGAGCTGAAAGTCAGATTCATTTGGAAGAGCTATCTGTGCATGTGCATAACAGTGAGCACATAAGTTATAAACTGGTTGGTACCAAGAGGAACGTAGTCGTAAGAGATAAAATCATTTTAATAGGCAATTGTGGCATTTGAGTTGCCACAAATGCTAAGTTTTTATGAAGGCTGCCACCACCACTACTACCAGGGGTTCAAAGAATGCTTCCTAACATTTTTCTAGCTCAAATCTCTGTCCCTTAAAGAATGGAAAACATATGTCAGCATTTAAGTCACTAATCGCAGTGTTACTAAGCATAAAAACAGTTCCTACACCAATATCGACTGAGTCACTTTATACATTTTCTCAGATGTCCTGGACCCTACATGGCATTGAACCTAAACGGTCATTGTGGTCATACTGAAACCTAGGCAAGCATGGGTCTTTAGTATGGAATTCAGAGCAGACGGCGCTGAGGTGACTATCACAGGACAAGAGGGACATTAAAACAAAGACCAAACCAGACATTGGCTTAGTCAGCATTTCCAAGAGGATACATCAAAAAATAAATTTCTGCAGACTAGGCTGGAAAGGGCACAGCTTCAGTATCACTGAGCCAGCCAGCATCATTTTCAGGCTCATTAAAAGAAGGGCATCTGAACAGTTTGCTTCAGAACTAACACAGAATAGGTTGAACTGTCAGAAAGTAGTGCCTACCACTGATAATCAGCAAGGTTTGAACCAGGGGTCCCATTGGCTTTGATCCATGTGTTCTCTTACCATGCCTTCAAAAAATGTTCTAACTTTTAAAAGATCCCTTATGCTGTGTATATTTTCACTTGAATGTTGTAAATTTTTTTGTCTGTGTGTATCACTCCTTGGTTCTTGTCAGATTTCCTCCATATGTGGGTGCAAATGAAAGATTAATATCTCAGGGATTTCCTGGTAAAAGCCAGCGGTAACAGCCTGGTAAACAACTTTACTGCCCTCAGGTTCTAAATCACTGATTTCTCTCTCTTGTGAAGCTTATCAGTATGTTTTGAACTTCTAACAACTTAAGGCAGACAAAGGTATCAAATCAGGACTTAAACATAATAAAGAGAGGGAGAAGGTAACAATCTAGTCAGCTCTTTGGACACTGACTGTCTTCCAGAGCTAGTAGAGTAGCTACCGAAATGGGCACTGAACAATGAGCAGTAATACCAAAACTTTGTTTTTCAGGATACTTACAGTGCAGGTTTTGATGTGTCATGTGCTATTGAGGTGGAAATACTAAATTTCAAATTTTAAAAGTCTGTTTGCTAAAGCACAAGGCAAGAACTGAAAATTATGAAAGGTGATGTAAAAGTAGATTTACAATACTGAATAATCTGTGGACAAAACAGCCAAAATGCTCACTATGCAAGATGTAAACCAAAGAGCACCCAGAGTGACTTAAGCAGAATGTTTTTTTCCTTGCCACAGAAAAGGCACACATCTACTATCTCATTATCTGATTCATACAGAGGTTTATATTGTAGAATAAAGACAGAAAAGTAGTCAGGGAAACATCATTGTTTTCCAGTCTGAAAAGCAACAAATCACAATAGTTCCTGACACACACCCAATTCTTCTTTTCAGCCCTGTTTTGTAGAAAGAACACAATCAGGTCTGGTTTGACTTTTTCAGAATCTCTGAAAAAATAAATTGTGAAACAGTGGATATTGAAGGGTAAATAAATCCAAAGACATTTAGAGAAGAAAGGAAGAAGAGCCAGAATATGGGCCAGGAAAGAAAAGAAATCCAAACCCAGTTGTCTGCTGCTGTAAATAAGCATTTACTTAATTTATGATATGGAGTTTCTTCCATTTAAACTGACAGAAGTTTTGTTCCCAAGTAAAAGCCAGAAATGGCCTGAGCAGAGTCTATATGAAACAGCAGCCTGTATTGCATGAATTTTTTGACATCCAGGTGGTTGAATGATTGGCAAGAGATAGTAAGAAAAGTAGGAAATTAAAGTATTATTTCAACTTCAGACTTCAGTACTGTTTTAAGACTAAAGTAATGTAAAATTGAAGGAGACATGAAGAAAACCTGAAACTCATTTGGAAGCACTAGCAACATCTCCCTAAATGTCCCTTTCAGCCTAGCTGCCTAGCTACAAACTGTTTTCAAGCTGTACTTTACACAAGCAAGCTCAAGTGGAGCAGTCCTTTGTACATTTTTAATTGCTTTCACATCATTGAACATGCTTAGAAGAAAACTTGTGTTACAATGGAAGTGGGTGGAAAATGGGACTTGGTTCTCCAGCATCAGCAAGGGATCGCTTCAGGGCCTTAGTTCCATTTCCAGTCTGAAAGAACATATGGTGTTTTTTTCCCTTTCCATTACTGACCTTAGGGTAAGTCTGTGTTTGGTAGCCAAAAAAATACGTAACAGCAGCAACAAGGGACTAATATGGCTTCTACTACTGAAAAAAGTCTGCTGATGAGTATAACCACAACATCTACCAGCAGATGTACTGATGTTACTGTTGTTTTGTGTCTTGACATTTTCATTTGTCATAAATTTTCATTTGTCATAAATGAACATGTTCCATTTTACCATTATTGAGTCTGTCAGAGCTAGCATAAATAGTTGTCTTACACTCTTACTGCAAGTGCAGGCCCGCTAACTTTCAAATTTTCATCTTTAATTCATCAGATTTCTGTCTACAAAATGGGGCTATACCTGCCGACAAATTTGTATGCAGTTTCAGACATAACAGACTAAAAATGATGAAAAACTGTACACAGGAATTGGACGAGATCTATCTAGCATTTGTGAAATGGCATTTCAGTCTATCAGACGTCCTTCCTCCATATTTCCTTCCTCCATATTTCCTTTTTCCTATGTACGTTGCAACCCCAACAGATAAAGGCCTTATCATACCATCTTTATGCAAAACATGAAAAGTAAATATAGATGTGAATCAAGAATAAGAAGTAAATACACAAAACAAAAAGATGGTTTTTGTTTTCTAAAAAGTTGCCAACACCACTTGGCAAAACTTGAGAAAGGTTTGTTTATAAATCATGCAGGGAAGATTTACAGCACAGATGTGAACAGATGTCAGCGGGTGGTGAGCAACTGCATTGTCAATCACTCATTTTGTGTATTCTACCATTATTATTATTAGTAGTAATAGTATTTTCCCTTCCTTTTCTGTTCTTTATCTCAAGCCACGAATTTTACTTTCTTTTCGATTGTCTCCCCCATCCCACTGGGGGAGGGGGGAGTGAGTGAGTGGCTCTGTGGTGTTTGGCTGCCTGCCGGATTAAACCACAACAGTCATCAATTTCTCTCTGTGCTTCTTGAATCCTCAAAACAGAGGTCAGATGAGCAAAATCAGTTTCTGCCATTTAGCTTCTAAAGTTGTGCACTCTTCTTTCTTTTTACATATAAAAGGTTTGAAAATGTTTCATAATTTTTGATGAAAGAAAAAATATTTAAAAGATCATATCATATCATATCATACTATAGCCATGTCATATACCTATTTAAATCATACATGCACACATCTTCACAGCATTACCAACCTCAACACATAAAGGAGTGCGGAAATCTACCTACATTATCTGTTTTGTAATATGACTTAAGAAACATATTCTAGTGCATATTAGTTTGAATTAAAACCCACCAGAGCTGAAATCTGATGGGAATCACAGTAATGAGGTTGAGTCATTTGTGCTGCCATCAGAATGATGACATCACAGCTTAGTGACTTCATGTATGTGAATTGACCACACTTTGAGCACAAGGTTATTTTAGTATTACTTTCAGCCTAAGTACTTGGTTTATTCTTGCTGCTGTGTTCCAACACATTATATTCCATACTAGACTTCCTTTGTTTTATACAAATACTTTCCTTATATTATAAAATAATGCTACAGCTACTAAATATTAAACTATGTGTTCATCATAAGCTAAGTTAGTTGCATTAGAAGGAATTAATCTGGTTAAATGTGCAAACTGCAGGTGCCCATATACAAGTTAGATTCCATTAATATGTATTATTTATATTCAGCGGAGGTTTTGTTGATAAAATCAGTGACATCAAGAGCACATCTCCTCCTGAGGCAAACATCTAAAATAGTTGATGTAAGTCATATCTTGAAAGCAAGTATTTCTCTCCACTGAGAGCATGAGGTTACTAGTTCAGGTATGGCAGACATCTGTCTTTAGGTGAGCTGAATCCTGTCTGTTATGCCTTACACTGTAATTGTGCTTCTCAGGAAATCGTGTTAGAAGAAATGTGCCCCTCATCTTGGAAAAAAATGCAACCAACTAGTTCAGCCATGGTGTAATGGAAGGGAATAAAAGGGAGGGGACTTCTATCAAGGCATCTCAGTATTGATCCAGATTTGGGCTACCTCCTATCCTCAGTTGAGCCAGCTGTAAATGGGCTTTTGGTCATTCAGGCTGAGCTGTCAAGTGAGCTGCCCATGAAACTTGCTGCCCTCTCCCTTATGTAATGCTAGGGATAGACACTGAAGTGCCTCATCCCCACTGGCCTTGTGGCCCAGTTACATTTGAACAGAGCTTTGTCCGTGACCTGATAATCTACATATGTGCACAGGGAGAAGGTGTGAGAACAAACTGTGCTGTAAAGACAAGATTGTATCTTCAGGAAAATTGAGAGTAGATATTGTTTGTACACTAAAGTGAGTGGCAGAGAACTATATCATGCACTTGCATGCAGTGGGGAAGAATATTACGCATGTTTTTCTGGATGTAGCTTGAAAGAAGATGTCTCTGAGGAAGTGCCCTTTCTTTGCTGGAGTCAAACTTTGCCATTTATTGTTCTGTTTGGCATGGTTTGTAATATTTTTGTTTGTTTAAAAAACATTTATTATTTCAAGACAGCAGTTCTTATCACATTCATGTTTAAATAATTGGATTTTATGTTGGCAAGTCTAATACTTCTGTTCTAAAAAAAATGGAGAGATGAGACCATGCCAAAAGATTGTATTGGCAAGAAAAAACAGTAAAACAATTCTCTAAAATCACTGAATCAACTTGAAGTGGCAGTCAAAAAAGCTAACAGCATACTGGGCATCATCAGCAAAGGTACTGAGAAAAAAAGCAGGCATAATTTTACCACTGTTTAAAAACCTTGGTGTGTGCGTGTGTTGAGTAATGTGTGCAGTCTGGTCTCTATATTTTGAGGATGCAGTGGTGTTTGAGGAAATACAAAGTACGGCAGCTAAAATGACCAAGGAATGGAGCAGCAGCCTTATTAGGAAAGTCTAAGAAGGCTACGACTCTTCCATTTCTACAGGAAAAGGATGAGGAGGTTATGACTGAGCTTTACAAAATCATGAAGTCAGTGGATAAAGTGAATTCAGAATCTTTCACCAAATGCCACAATGACAGAACTAAGGGACACTTGTTGAAATGGGTAGGACACCAGTTTAAAGCACAGTAAAGAAAGTGCTTTCTTACATAGCCAGAAAGGTTGTCAGAAGGCTGTGGAGGAAGACACTATCAGCAAATCAAAAAAAGAGGTTAGACAAATCCATGGGCAACAGGTCCATAGATGGACTCTAAAGGGAATAGGCAAGGATGAACCCTATAACATCCCTAATACAACACTAGCAGGTGCTGGGCAATATGATGGGAATGGACTGCAGAAATTGGACGGGCATTCATGTTCTCCTGTTGCCGCAGATGAAGACAGAATACTAGGTTAGGTAGACCATTGGTCAGGCCCAGTAGGACATTTCTTATATTGTTAGAAAATAGGATACTTGATCACCTCAAACTCCACCCTTAATTCACTAGAGAAAATAGCATTTGTTCCTGTTTCATTTTGTAAAAATAAGAGTTTAACATATTGCGACGAGCGAGGGAAGGCAGGCAGTCGACTCAATGTGAGTGATAAGGCCAGCTTCAACTTTATTGTAAAACCCTACACATATTTATACACTAAGTTCTACCTTATGCACACTTGTCTCACAATCATTGGCTTAGCTCTAAAAATTACATTATCATATTCCTCCTACTTTTGGTTACTGCTACGTGGTCCGGGTTCCATCCTGTTTTTCTTATACTGTACTTTCTCAAAGTTGCTTATCTGCACAGAGCAAGGTCAGCATGACTTTCTTTTCTCCCTTGTCAGCATGACTCAGAATTTTCCCACCGCGGCCTAGTCTGGCTAACTTTCTCCAACATTTCCCCCTTTTTCTTTTTGGACCACCAATACATTGTGGTTCATTTTTACAACATTATCTAAAAATACAGTGATATGCTATTTTTACTATAACTATAATTGTTAATAAAATACCAAGCCAGTGCTTGCGCAGTGCCTATGTTAGGCACTAGGGAAGCAAATACATTGGCTGTGGTTGACCATAATTCTATATTGTCGTTACAATCTGCTTGCAAATGATGTATAGACCTTTTGTGTCGATTTGTCGCTACTGTAGTTATATTAAGCCAACTTTGTCGGCTAACTGTGAGCAGAGTTAATTTACCTACATAACAAGGCCCTCCAAAGGCGTTCTTTGGAATGCCAGGCCATGCTCGATCCCCACAGATCAAAAAATATCCGGGGGGAAGAGCTTTGGCCGTATCATTGTTCCACAAAGAGTTACTGGTTCCCTTCATACTCCGTCCATAGGCACTGAGTGTTTTGGAAGCATTATAATTCCCACAATATTGGCCTATTTCGAATCCTTTCGTAAAAGGTGAAACAACAGTCCAACCGGTGGTATTAACAAAAGGGTTGTTATCATCAGTGCGGCTGCTTATGCCGATCAATGACTGAAAGGTCTGGGCCTGTGCGGCAAAGCGGCTAAAGCTGCCAAACACAAAACATGTCTGAGTAGTAACGTTATCAGTTGCATTTCCAATTTTTTCTGACCCCAAAAGGTCAATTTCTTGGGGGTCCCAAGGGAGAGTGTGATTTAGGGCTCTTATTAGTTGTACCGAGCAATTTGCTACAGTAACATTTATACAATTAACTGTTACAGACGTCCAATTATCAAAATCTCTGGCAATAATTTCAGGAAAGCCTATCAGACATGTTTTAAAGGGCTCAGTTGCCGTAGCTGAACTCAGGCAAAAGTCTGTCGTCCCAGTTTTATTCGCCCACGCCACCCATAAGTTCGCACGGCTGGGCAACGGCATCGCTGGGATCAGTACAGACAGAGCTGCATTGATCATCATCAGCAACAGCAGCTTTGGTCCAACGGCTTGGAATCCACTTTGGCCCTGTGGGAGTAAGTACACACATATAACCTCTACCCATATACTTCACTTCTGCTGGACCTTTCCACAGTCCGGTTGCTGGATCTCTATACATAACGAAAACTGGCTTGTCATCCTTATTTTCTTTAGGATAACCATGCACCCATGCTGGTGGCTCTTTCTGATCTGCAAAAATACATAAATGATTTAGCACAAAAAGAGTCGTAACAAGTCTTTCTTGTACATCTGAGATTTCCCTAAATTTTTGCAAATATTGTTTCAGCGTTTGATGCGCCCTTTCAATGATAGCTTGTCCCGTGGGTGAGTGCGGAATACCAGCAGTATGTCGCACTCCCCATGTCTGGAAAAAACGTTTCACTTTGGCGCTTGTGTATGCAGGGCCATTGTCAGTTTTTATCGTTTGTGGCACTCCCATAACTGCAAAACAACTAGTCATATGTCGCATTACGTGGAGTGCTCGTTCTCCTGTTTGTGCCGTGGCCCATATAAATTTGCTATAGGTGTCAATCGTAACATGTATATATCTCAGTCTGCCAAAGTCAGCAACGTGAGTCACATCCACTTGCCACAATTCTCTGGCCTCGAGTCCCCTGGGATTCACGCCGATTCCGAGACCAGGCCCATGGTGGCTACACGTAGGACAGGCCCGCACAATCCCCTGTAAAATGTCCATAAAATATCCATAAATGTACACAAAATGTCCACTGCATTCATTTAGTCCATGACTTTGGGCTCCATCTGTTATGGTGGTCACTCAGGTCAGCAGAGGTGGTGCGTTGCGTGGAGTTACTGGGCACCAAAGCCGGCTCAGGTCGGGTCACTGCTGCACTTGCGCTGCTTCTTGTAAAGTTTGTCCTCCGTTGGTTCAGGTGGTTCCTGCTGCTTGGGCATGGGCTTATCCACAGTCACAGACGCCTCGGGGTGTCCTGTCCCGCATGGACTCAGCCACAGGTCACAGTCCCTTCGATTCGAGTTCACGCTGCAGTTCCAGCCTGTCCAACACAGCAGCACAGAAGCAGCAGCGATGCCCTGGCCATCTGCCGGCCCAGGCGCATCCCCATTGCTGTTATCAGAATGTTCTCAGGCACAGCACAGTAAGACGATAAGCAATGCAGCAGTACAGCAAGCAGCAAGAGCAAAAAAGCAGCCACTAACGAGCACAAGACTCTAATACACATTAAGGCAAGCAAGCCCCATGGCAAGCACAAGAGCCTGCGAATTAATAGCTAAACAGCAGTAACAGCTATAAATTCAATCCAGCACATTCCAATCAAACGTGTCGTTATCTTGAATTGTAGTCTTTGGTTGCATTCCGGTAAATATCCATTCTAATACTCTCACAGTCTCCCCCTTTTTCTTTTTGCACTGCGTGAGTGCACCAATAAAATGTGTGGGGCCGTGCAAAACGGTTAAGTCCACAGGTAAGTCAGGGTCAATACGATCCACTGCTCGGTCAACGATGTGGGTACTGAGTTTTTGAATCACAATAGATAAGTCCTGGTAATATAAAAAGTCCTTGGAGACCATTGGATGATCGCCCCAACAACAACGCTCCATGAGATTGTCCATTGATAACTATGGGCCCTTTAATTCCTGTAGCAATTTTTCGCGGCCGGTCGTCAATTAGCGTGACATCTACTGCTGTTGCCAGATCCAGTCCGAGGCTCCCCCTGGTTGCTGGTCGAAGTTGGGTTGCTGGTCGAAGCTGGGCAATGGCGTCTGGTATCTCTGCACTGTCATTTGGTTGGGGGCTGCCGTTGGCCTGAAGGTGACCGGAGCCGCGATTGGTGTCAGCGCGCTGCAGCTCTTGGCGCTCGGTTTCCCGTTTCCCGAATGCCGGCAGACCGTAGTATTATGATTATTCATTTGACAGTTCTGGCAGCTCCCAACATTGTCGACGCAGATGTCCTGGGTAGCCACATCGGAAGCACTTATACTCTCGTCGGCCAGTCGTCTTACTTTGATGGGCATCCGGAGGCTTCAGTGGGGCAAGAGCTGCAAACGCCTGTCCCTGCGCCTTGACTAATTTTTCCCCTAGTTCTCTGGTTGTTTCAACTAACATGGCTTGAGCTCCTACAGGAACTCTACTCATTCACTCTAACATGACTTCTATGGTGGCGTCTAAGGGTAAGGTGACAAGGATGCCCTTCGTATAAGTATTACAATTCTCTAATACACACTGTCTCAGCAAAGGTCCTTTCATAAAATCTGCCATATCTGCGTGGTCAATAGCGTCTGTGACTCTATCTACAAAAGATGCAAAAGGCTCCTCTCTTCCTTGTTTAATTGACATATATGAGGGAGGAGCTGGTGTAGTTTTAACTTTCTGCAAGGCTTCTCGTGCTAATTTCATAGATTCTAACAACACGTCTGGGCCAGTTTGCATCTGCATTTCTACAGAGGCAAAAGGACCTATACCCATTAGTTGTTCTACAGTTACTCCAGCTAAACGATCATTTGGGGCTCGGGGCGAGTGCGCAGATATTTCACAAAGTCTTTGCCAGTGAGCTTGCCAAAGTAATTGTTGTGATTGCTTCAAAATAAGCCTCATTATGTTCTTAATATCTTCTGGACATAGCATTCCGCTACCCCAGATATAGTTTAGCATTTGCCTTGCACATTAACTGTGTTTCGCAATTGATTTAATATTTTCCAATCTAGGGCCTGATGCACCCCAGTCATAGCCCCCGCGTTATCTACCTGGTAGATTACCGGGAAGGCTTGAGGGCTAATTTCATCTAATAAATCAAAATCTTTTTGTTCAACAGCTTCTCGTGCTATTTTGTCCCAACTAACCCGCACTAAACGCGGCTGATGATGAACTTGGGACGGGGGGGGGGTGGGGGGGGTAGGGAGGGTGGGGGTGGGGGGGTGGGGGGGGTGAGGGGTGGGGGGGGTGGGGGGGGTGAGGGGGGGGGGGTGGGGCCTTTAGAAGACTTTCAGCTTGAGCAGTCTCCTGTCCGCTACCGTCTACCCTCTCATTTTCACTTGGACCCTCCCCCTCCCTTTTCCCCGGCGGTGCGGAGGGACAAGCCCTTTCTGTCGGCGGATCGGGAGGGGGACGAGAGGGTCGGCGAACAACGGGAACAGGAATTCCCGAAGGCCGAGGTGAAAAGTAGTCACCCCCTGCTGTGAGACGTCCAGCGGCAGGATCGGACTGCTCAAGCCGATCTGAGGCGGCTGTAGCTATTCGCCTTTCAGTTTTATATCTTTTTATACAATTAATAACATCTCTCCAAGATTTCATTAATTTTCTTGCTGATTTATCATCATCGATTACTAGATCCCACAAACAATCTCCATAAGAACGCCACTCGTCTACTTCAAACATACTTTCAGGGTTTTTAAAAAACCCTTTCGTTTTCCCTAACGCAATTAAACCAGCCAGGTCTTTTAATTGGCTTACTCCCCGCTCTTCTAAAAAGCGTTTTAAAATATCGAAGGCTACCTCTACTTCCATTGCGCGCTTCTCCTGACCCTCTTAATTATCCGGTCGTTTGCAGCCTTTTCCCACGGGTAGCCTTCTACCGGACGGCGAACCCCCTCTTAATTATCCTGGGTTCAAGCACGGATCAGGCACGCCGCGACAGCGTCTACTGATCTTCTGCTCCCTGGTCGCTGCTACCAGTGCTTCTCCGATCTCGCTGTCCGGTGGAAAACAGGGATGGGGGGTCCCTGTTCGGGCGCCACTTGCGACGAGCGAGGGAAGGCAGGCAGTCGACTCAATGTGAGTGATAAGGCCAGCTTCAACTTTATTGTAAAACCCTACACATATTTATACACTAAGTTCTACCTTATGCACACTTGTCTCACAATCATTGGCTTAGCTCTAAAAATTACATTATCATATTCCTCCTACTTTCGGTTACTGCTACGTGGTCCGGGTTCCATCCTGTTTTTCTTATACTGTACTTTCTCAAAGTTGCTTATCTGCACAGAGCAAGGTCAGCATAACTTTCTTTTCTCCCTTGTCAGCATGACTCAGAATTTTCCCACCGCGGCCTAGTCTGGCTAACTTTCTCCAACAACATATCACAATCTGGAAAATAGTGCAATGCTGACTATGCAGGCTTCCTCATTAGCACTGACACTGGCAGAATAAATAAAAGCACATATACCACATCAAATTTCTATGGTCTTCATGATTTGAGGCCCATACTGCTTATGAAAGCCTATTTTGCTAAATGAAGTCAGCTATGAATTCCATCAAAGTCAGACTTTTAGCTTGCAGGCTTTGTTCAGCATTCAGAAATCCCCCAGTTCTGCATATGATATTTGGTACTTCAGCGTCCCCATGAGTTTGGACACTGTGCAGCTTGCTTTGAGCTTTCCAAATGGACTATATTCAACATCTTCAACTACTAAAAGTGTAATTGAAAATTATGTGAGGTCCCAACCCTCTTTTGTTCAAGAGTAGTTTCATAAGGTATGGCAACAGGGGACAGATAATATCTCCAACAATGACAACAGGCACTTGCCTCCCACAAACAATCATAATATCAGAGAAGAAAAAAGATTCATCCAGTACAGGAATACAAAACCTTAACTCTTTAACAGCCTAGCGGTATGCATGCTGTTAATATTATTCACAGTTACATTTACATACTGTTCTCTGCCCTGTAGACAGAGACTCCTTCAGGAATACCCTGGTTTTGCTCTTGATCTCCCCAGCACTGGGATTCCCAGTCTGAAAGTCAGCAATTACTTCAAATATAGGCTTGATGCCAATAACCTAGAGGTATACGACTCATTCAATAGCATTTATTATATATATTCATCATCTTTATACTGGCAATAGGCTTGCTAGCACCAAGCGATTAACCAAGGAACTGAACTATTTTGGGATGGCCAGTCTCTAAGCAGTGTGATATAGCCACAGCTTCCTCCTGCCAAAGACTTGGGTACCAAAAGACTGGGTCACGCTCACGGCAGAGTTTTACTTTGTGGTACCTTTAAGTTGGGAAGCCAGTGCAGCTACCTCAGGTCAGCCCAGGTGGATCTCATCCCATTATTCAGTTCTGCCCCAGAAACACTATCCACTGATGTCAGGCCACAAGTGTTTTCTTGTCTCCATTCAATAAAACTTTTATTTAGAATCCCTATTGTGATCTACATATTAAGGGTACGGTCATGAAAAGCTCATCCAATAGATCAGTTTTGTTCCACTTATCTATATATATAGACTGAGAAAATCATACTTGACAACATCCTTCAGCAATTTCCAATCTATCGAACTTTATGATATCGCAGACAAGCAATAACACCCACTTCTGGAGTTAAATAAGAACAGATACACTGTTCTACAGAATACCACAAACTGAATCATAGAAGGCCTCGGCCCTCAGGGGCACCGGGGAGGCTGGGATGTGCCCTTTGCAGATCAGCCAACCGTAAGTTCCAAAAAACAGGAAAGCACGAATTGGCATATGTTATAAAAAAATAAATAAAGACAGAGGAAGGCCAACCCACAAAGTAAACAGATAACTATCACTCTAGACACACCATGTATGCTGCAGAAAGGACTGTGGCAAAAAGCTGACAATACTCCTGAGGCTTATTAGCTCTTCGGGCTAATTATCTGTATCATGAAAAAATAAAGAAGTTCTAAAATCTGATCACCTTTTCCAGCCAGTAAGCTGTTGTCCAACAACCCTGGCTACTTGCTTGACTTGCTGTCTGTTCCTCTCTTAAACTTCCAAAATTTTAATTCAGTTCCTCCAAAATAGTACTTTTTTATAAGTTCAAACTTTTCCTTCATTACAAAATAAAAAAAAAAAAACAACAGAAATATGACATTTGCTGTGGAACACTGCTGCTCTACTGTTTAGTGGCAAATAGTCAAGAAAGTGGAGTCATATTCTCATTTAAATGCATATACTCCTGTCTCAGCTAAGGTTTTACTTTACAGTGAATTTCCTTACTACCTTGTTATTCCTTCTGAGGAATAACAAGACAAATCAATTGTCTGTCACTGAAAAGTCTGTACCATCATTTATCCGTTCTAGACTATTCCCCAGAAATGTTCTGATTCACAACCACACTTCACAATCACATCCCGAAGTTAGGAATGAGTAGGAATGAGTGGCAGAATTGAGCAGCATTAACTTAACAGGTAATAATCCTTAAATAAGTTACCTTCTTATTTTGCATAAAACCCAACCATTTGCTTTTACTTCTGTCATTATAATGTCAGATGAAATTTTCCAAGGTGCATCAGAAACAGAAGGTTTGCCTACAGACCCTACTGTCATGCTAAGCAGCAGCCAGCCCCGACTGAGCCGACTTTGCAAGGGGAAGCATCAGCACAGCCTGGACTCATCTATGCCTCCTCAGAGCCAGCTGGTGCACCTCTGCACACTACCAGGATGCACTACTTCTTCGGATGCTTCGTAATATTGATACTGAAAAGAATATCATGCTTTTACCACATACTCTGATGTTATTGCATCTTTTGGATGGAGGGTGAGTGTGATTTCAGAGAACTGAGAGCAGAGGTTTCTCTGACTTGTCTAAGTCTCTTCCATCCTCTCACTGGTCTCAGCGTGTTGGGAGCCTGGTTTCTGTTCTTCATAGGAACTTTATTCACATGGGAAACTGCAGTGCAAGGACATCCCAGGACCATTTCTCTCAAACCCTTGCAAGAGGGATATCCATACTTCAGTACAACCCTGTCAGTCCCTGTGCTCCTGGACCCCACAAAACCCTCTGTGGCTTTTCTTTCTTCTCACACTCTCCCATCTTCTCCTTCCCCCCAGTTCCTCCTCCAATACACAGCAGAATTGCTATGTTAACAGATAAAGAAAGGAGAATTACATTTTGCAGCTCTCCCTACCTCCTGGTCTAAACATCCATCAGTGCTGCTGACTCTATCACGTTACTTGTGCCTAATCATTTTGGTGCTGTTTAATACTGTGGTGAGACTAGTGTTGCTATTCTGCCCGACAGAACTGCAGGGAGCAGCACTGACCCATGGGGACAAACCCACAGATTCCTAAGTCTGGTGATTAAGAACACCAAGTGAAGTCATGCAGGTGATTTGGAAACCAGTCCTGCTCAGACCCACCGCGAAGGTTGCTTGGTTGGACGGGGCCGCAGTGTGGCTAGGGTGGGCTGGCCTGAGCAGACACCTCCCTGGAGGCCGCCAGGAGCTGAGCTCAGTGCGGAGTGGCCAGCAGCTCCCTCCCCTTCTCTCCTCCCTCTGCACTCCAGATTCCATCTAGTCTCTGGCTGGGGCATGGCTTGCCTGGCTTAGCTCCATGCTGCCAGAGAACAGCATGTACCTTATCTAGTCAGCTACAAAGGATCTCCCCGAGAGCCAACTCCCGAGCTCAGGTAATGTTTCCAAATGGCAGGGTAGCAGAGGACTCTCAGTTCACAATTAGCAGAACAGGTATTCTCACCTACCAGATCAATGTTCTAACTAAAAGTCTTGGCAACAAAAGGGAGACAGGCAGATTTTTTAGACAGAATACTTGGTGGTCAAATCAGCCTGCACGTATCAGCTACGAGGATATTTTTCTTTGAAAGAATTTCTTTTTTTCCTGCAAGGATCAATGGAAGCAGTCAAAAAAGAAATAATCGAAAGGCAGAATCATAGAATCATAGAATCATTAAGGTTGGAAAAGACCTCTAAGATCATCGAGTCCAACCGTCAACCCAACACCACCATGCCCACTAAACCATGTCCCTAAGGGCCTCATCTACACGTCTTTTAAATACTTCCAGGGATGTGACTCAACCACTTCCCTGGGCAGCCTGTTCCAAGGCCATCCCTCTAAAATGTCCGTTAAGTTCATTTAGTCCACGACTTCGGGCTCCATCTGTCATAACAGTCCTTCAGGGCAGGAGAGATGGTGTGTGGTGTTGGACTGTTGCATCCTGAAGCCAGTTCTGATTTCCAGTATTGCTGCGCTCGTCCGGTTCTATCATTGTCGCACTTAGCTTGGTTTCATCAGAGTCAGCTCATTCTTCATTAATCTGGGTGATTTTTACTGCTATAGCAACCATAGAAATAATGATGATATACAACATCATATAACAATTAACATCATACAATTCAGTTCACTGGCTATTCTCACCCAAAATCAAATCCCCTTGAGGTACACACCGGACTTCCCCATCCTTTCGTATATCCCACCAAGTGCACCCAGGTCCTTGAGCAAAAGCAATACCACGAATGGGTTTTCCCTTGCCAGAGGCAGGAGTAACCCAGACTGTCTTCCCCAGCATATTTCTTATGTGCACGACAGGGATTTATCTCCATCTACAGTACATAAGAGTTTTGATTGGGCAGGGCCAGCTCGATTGGCAGATCCCCTGGTGTTGACTAACCAGGTGGCTTTTGCTAAATGTGTATCCCAATGCTTGAATGTCCCACCACCCATTGCTCTCAGCGTAGTCTTTAGCAGTGCCTTGTATTGTTCGATTTTCCCAGAGGCTGGTGCATGATAGGGGATGTGATAGACCCACTCAATGCCATGCTCTTTGGCCCAGGTGTCTATGAGGGTGTTTCGGAAATGAGTCCTGTTGTCTGACTCAATTCTTTCTGGGGTGCCATGTCGCCATAGGACTTGCTTTTCAAGGCCCAGGATGGTGTTCCAGGCAGTGGCATGTGGAACGGGATATGTTTCCAGCCATCCGGTGGTTGCTTCCACCATGGTGAGCACATAGCGCTTGCCGTGGCGGGTTTGTGGGAGTGTGATATAATCAATCTGCCAGGCCTCCCCATATTTATATTTCAACCATCGTCCACCATACCAAAGAGGCTTTATTCGCTTGCCTTGCTTGATTGCAGCGCACGTTTCACATGCATGGATAACCTGTGCAATAGCGTCCATGGTCAAGTCCACCCCTCGATCACAAGCCCATCTATATGTTGCATCTCTTCCTTGGTGGCCTGAGGCATCATGGGCCCACCAAGTTATAAATACTTCACCCTTATGTTGCCAGTCCAGATCCACCTGAGCCACTTCAATCTTAGCAGCCTGGTCCACCTGCTGGTTGTTTTGATGTTCCTCAGTGGCCTGACTCTTGGGTACGTGAGCATCAACGTGACGTACTTTTACAACCAGGTTCTCTACATGGACAGCAATATCTTGCCACAATGCGGCAGCCCAGATGGGTTTCCCTCTGCGCTGCCAGTTGTTCTACTTCCACTGCTGCAACCACCCCCACAGGGCATTTGCCACCATCCATGAGTCAGTATAGAGATAAAGTACTGGCCATTTTTCTTGTTCAGCAATGTCCAAGGCCAGCTGGATGGCTTTCACCTCTGCAAACTGGCTCGATTCACCTTCTCCCTCATCAGTTTCTGCGACCTGTTGTATAGGACTCCATATAGCAACTTTCCACCTCCGTTGCTTTCCCACAAGGCGACAGGACCCATCAGTGAACAGGGCATAGTGCTTCTCATTTTCTGGTAGTTTATTATACAGTGGGGCCTCTTCAGCACGCGTCACCTCCTCCTCCTCTGGGGATATTCCGAAATCTTTGCCTTCTGGCCAGTCCGTGATCACTTCCAAGATTCCTGGGCGACTGGGGTTTCCTATTCGGGCCCATTGTGTGATCAGTGCGACCCACTTACTCCACGTAGCATCGGTTGCATGATGTGTAGAGGGGACCCTCCCTTTGCACATCCAGCCCAGCACCGGCAGTCGGGGTGCCAGGAGGAGCTGTGCTTCAGTACCAACCACTTCAGAAGCAGCTCGAATCCCTTCATATGCTGCCAATATCTCCTTCTCAGTTGGAGTGTAGCAGGCCTCATAGAATCACAGAATCATAGAATCATTAAGGTTGGAAAAGACCTCTAAGATCATCGAGTCCAACCGTCAACCCAACACCACCATGCCCACCTACACCATGTCCCTAAGCGCCTCATCTACACGTCCTTTAAATACTTCCAGGGATGGTGACTCAACCACTTCCCTGGGCAGCCTGTTCCAAGGCCCGACCACTCTTTCAGTAAAGAAATTTCTCCTAATGTCCAATCTAAACCTCCCTTGGCACAACTTGAGGCCATTTCCTCTCATCCTATCGCTATTTACTTGGGAGAAGAGACCAACACCCACCTCGCTACAACCTCCTTTCAGGTAGTTGTAGAGCACGATGAGGTCTCCCCTCAGCCTCCTCTTCTCCAGGCTAAACAGTCCCAGTTCCCTCAGCCGCTCCTCATAAGGCTCGTTCTCCAGACCCTTCACCAGCTTCGTTGCCCTTCTCTGGACACGCTCCAACACCTCGATGTCTTTCTTGTAGTGAGGGTCCCAAAACTCAACACAGCGTTCTGGGTGCGGCCTCACCAGTGCCGAGTACAGGGGCACGATCACCTCCCTGCTCCTGCTGGCCACACTATTTCTGATACAGGCCAGGATGCCATTGGCCTTCTTGGCCACCTGGGCACACTGCCGGCTCATGTTCAGCCGGCTGTCAACCAGCACCCCCAGGTCCTTTTCCTCCAGGCAGCTTTCCAGCCACTCTTCCCCAAGCCTGTAGCGTTGCCTGGGGTTGTGGTGGCCCAAGTGCAGGACCCGGCACTTGGCCTTGTTGAACCTCATACAGTTGGCCTCGGCCCATCGATCCAGCCTGTCCAGGTCCCTCTGCAGAGCCTTCCTACCCTCGAGCAGATCAACACTCCCGCCCAACTTGGTGTCGTCTGCAAACTTACTGAGGGAGCACTCGATCCCCTCGTCCAGATCATTGATAAAGATATTGAACAGGACCGGCCCCAAAACTGAGCCCTGGGGAACACCGCTCGTGACCGGCCGCCAACTGTATTTAACTCCGTTGACCACAACTCTCTGGGCTCGGCCGTCCAGCCAGTTTTTTACCCAGCGAAGAGTGTACCTGTCTAGGCCATGAGCCGCCAGCTTCTCTAGGAGAATGCTGTGGGAGACAGTGTCAAAGGCTTTACTGAAGTCCAGGTAGACCACATCCACAGCCTTTCCCTCATCCACGAGGCGGGTCACCTGGTCATAGAAGGAGATCAGGTTGGTCAAGCAGGACCTGCCTTTCATGAACCCGTGCTGTCTGGGCCTGATCCCCCGGTTGTCCCGGACATGGCTCGTAAGCACCCTCAAAACGGACCGCTCCATGATCTTCCCCGGCACCAAGGTCAGGCTGACCGGTCTGTAGTTCCCCGGATCCTCCTTCCGGCCCTTCTTGTAGATGGGCGTCACATTGGCAAGCCTCCAGTCGTCCGGGACCTCCCCAGTTAACCAGGACTGCAGGCAAATGATGGAGAGTGGCTTGGCAAGCTCCTCCGCCAGCTCCCTCAGTACCCTCGGGTGGATCCCATCCGGCCCAATAGACTTGTGAGCATCCAGGTGGCGTAGCAGGTCATTAACTGCTTCCTCTGGGATTATGGGGGGTTTATCCTGCTCTCTGTCTCTGTCTTCCAGCTCAGGGGGCTGAGTAGCCTGAGGATAACTGCTCTGACTATTAAAGACTGAGGCAAAGAAGGCGTTAAGTAACTCAGCCTTATCCTCGTCCTCGGTGGTAATGTTCCCCCCCACCCCCGCATCCAATAGAGGATGGAGATTCTCCTTGGCTCTCTTTTTGTCATTAATATACTTGTAAAAACATTTTTTGTTGTCTCTTATGACAGTGGCCAGGTTGAGTTCTAGCTGGGTGTCGTGGTTTAACCTGGCAGGCAGCCAAATACCACGCAGCCGCTCGCTCACTCCCCCCGCCCCCCCAGTGGGACGGGGAGAGAATTGGAAGGGTAAGAGTGAGAAAAACTCGTGGGTTGAGATAAAGACAGTTTAATAGAACAGAAAAGGGAAAATAATGATAATAAATAATGATAGAATATACAAAATGAGTGATGCACAATGCAATTGCTCACCACCCGCGCTGACCGATAACCAAGTAGCGATCGGTACTTCCTGGATCACGCCTACCATTCATATACTGAGCATGACGTCACATGGTATGGAATACCCCATTAGCCAGCTGGGCTGGCTGTCCTGATTATGTTCCCTCCCATCTTGTGTACCTAGCTCAGTCAGTAGGCACGGGAGCTGTCCTTGGACTAGGAGGGCACTTAGCAACAACTGAAAACATCGGTGTGTTATCAACATTCTTCTCGTACTAAATCCAAAACACAGCACTAGGAAGAAATTTAGCCCTATCCCAGCAGAAACCAGGACAGTATCCACCCCTTATTCCATACCATTTACGTTATGCTTAGGTCTCACATTTTTCGATACATTTCAATTAATCACCACTATCTTTTATATATATATACATATATAATACATATACATACCTATATATACATATAATACATATACATACATATATATACATAAATATATACAAATGTCCATTGAGTTCTTTTAGTCCACAACTTTGGGGTCCATCTGTCATAACAGTCTTTCAGGGCCAGAAGGATGGTGTGTGGTGTTGGGCTGTTGCATCCTGAAGCCAGTTCTCATTTCGGTACTGCTGCACTCGCTCAGTTCAATCATCATTGCACTTTGCTCGGTTTCATCGGAATTAGTTCATTCTTCATTAATCTGGGTGATTTTCACTGCTATACCATTGATAGCAACCATAGAAATAATGATATACAATATCATATAACAATTGACATCATGAAATTCAGTTCATTGGCTATTTTCACCCAAAATCAAATCCCCTTGAGGTACACACCGGACTTGCCCATCCTTTCGCATCACCCACCAAGCGCTCCCAGGTCCTTGAGCAAAAGCAATCCCACGGATGGGTTTTCCCTTGCCAGAGGCAGGAGTAACCCAGACTGCCTTCCCCAGCATATTTCTTATGTGCACGACAGGGACTTTATGTCCATCTACAGTACGTAAGAGTCTTGATTGGGCAGGGCCAGCTCGATTAACAGACCCCCTGGTATTGACTAACCAGGTGGCTTTTGCTAAATGTGTATCCCAATGCTTGAATGTCCCACCACCCATTGCCCTCAGTGTGGTCTTTAGCAGCCCGTTGTATTGTTCGATTTTCCCGGAGGCTGGTGCATGGTAGGGGATGTGATATACCCACTCAATGCCGTGCTCTTTGGCCCAGGCGTCTATGAGGGTGTTTCGGAAATGAGTCCCGTTGTCTGACTCAATTCTTTCTGGGGTGCCATGTCGCCATAGGACTTGCTTTTCAAGGCCCAGGATGGTGTTCCGGGCAGTGGCATGGGGCACAGGGTATGTTTCCAGCCATCCGGTGGTTGCTTCCACCATGGTGAGCACATAGCGCTTGCCGTGGCGGGTTTGTGGGAGTGTGATATAATCAATCTGCCAGGCCTCCCCATACTTGTATTTCAACCATCGTCCCCCATACCAAAGAGGCTTTACTCGCTTGGCTTGTTTGATTGCAGCGCACGTTTCACATTCATGGATAACCTGTGCAATAGCGTCCATGGTTAAGTCCACCCCTCGATCATGAGCCCATCTATATGTTGCATCTCTTCCTTGATGGCCTGAGGCATCATGGGCCCACCGAGCTATAAATAATTCACCCTTCTGTTGCCAGTCCAGATCCACCTGAGCCCCTTCAATCTTAGCAGCCTGGTCCACCTGCTGGTTGTTTTGGTGTTCTTCAGTGGCCCGACTCTTGGGTACTTCAGCATCTACGTGACGTACTTTTACAGTCAGGTTCTCTACCTGGGCAGTAATATCTTGCCACAATGCGGCAGCCCAGATGGGTTTCCCTCTGCGCTGCCAGTTGTTCTGCTTCCACTGCTGCAACCACCCCCACAGGGCATTTGCCACCATCCATGAGTCAGTATAGAGATAAAGTACTGGCCATTTTTCTCGTTCAGCAATGTCCAAGGCCAGCTGGATGGCTTTCACCTCTGCAAACTGACTCGATTCACCTTCTCCTTCAGCAGTTTATGCAACTTGGCGTATAGGACTCCATACAGCAGCTTTCCACCTCCGATGTTTTCCCACAAGGCGACAGGACCCATCAGTGAACAGGGCATATTGCTTCTCATTTTCTGGCAGTTTGTTATACAGTGGGGCCTCTTCAGCACGCGTCACCTCCTCCTCTGGGGATATTCCAAAATCTTTGCCTTCTGGCCAGTCCGTGATCACTTCCAAGATTCCTGGGCGACTGGGGTTTCCTATTCAGGCCCGTTGTGTGATCAGTGCGACCCACTTACTCCACGTAGCATCGGTTGCACGATGTGTAGAGGGGACGCTCCCTTTGAACATCCAGCCCAGCACAGGTAGTCGGGGTGCCAGGAGGAGCTGTGCTTCAGTACCAACCACTTCCAAAGCAGCTCGAATCCCTTCATATGCTGCCAATATCTCCTTCTCAGTTGGAGTGTAGCGGGCCTCGGATCCTCTATATCCCCGACTCCAGAACCCTAAGGGTCGACCTCGAGTCTCCCCTGGTGCTTTCTGCCAGAGGCTCCAGGTAGGGCCATTCTCCCCAGCTGCGGTGTAGAGCACATTCTTCACATCTTGTCCTGCCCGGACTGGCCCAAGGGCTACTGCATGAACTATCTCCCGTTTAATTTGTTCAAAGGCTTGTTGTTGCTCAGGGCCCCATTTGAAATCGTTCTTCTTCCGATTCACTTGATAGAGGGGGCTTACAATCAGGCTGTAATCTGGAATATGCATTCTCCAAAAGCCCACAACGCCTAAGAAAGCTTGTGTTTCCCTTTTGCTAGTCGGTGGGGACATGGCTGTTATTTTGTTGATCACATCCATTGGGATCTGACGACGTCCATCTTGCCATTTTATTCCTAAAAACTGGATCTCCTGTGCAGGTCCCTTGACCTTCCTTTGTTTTATGGCAAAACCGGCCTTCAGAAGGATTTGAATTATTCTCTCCCCTTTCTCAAAAACTTCTTCTGCTGTGCTGCCCCTTATGATGATGTCATCAATGTATTGCAGGTGTTCTGGAGCCTCACCCTGTTCCAGTGTGGTGTGGATCAGTCCGTGGCAAATGGTAGGGCTGTGTTTCCACCCCTGGGGCAGTCGGTTCCAGGTGTACTGGACGCCCCTCCAAGTGAAAGCAAACTGTGGCCTGCACTCTGCCGCCAAAGGGATGGAGAAGAACGCATTAGCAATGTCAATTGTGGCGTACCACTTGGCTGCCTTTGACTCCAGTTCGTATTGAAGTTCTAGCATGTCCGGCACGGCAGCACTCAGTGGCGGCGTGACTTCGTTCAGGCCACGGTAGTCTACTATTAGTCTCCACTCTCCATTGGACTTTCGCACTGGCCATATGGGACTGTTAAAGGGTGAGCGAGTCTTGCTGATCACTCCTTGGCTCTCCAGGCGACGAATCAGCTCATGGATAGGGATCAGGGAATCTCTGTTGGTGCGATATTGCTGCCGGTGCACTGTTGTGGTAGTGATTGGTACTTGTTGTTCTTCAACCCTCAGCAACCCCACAACAGAAGGGTCCTCTGAGAGACCAGGCAAGGTGGTCAGCTGTTTAATTTCCTCCGTCTCCAGGGCAGCTCTACCAAAAGCTCACCGGTACCCTTTTGGGTCCTTGAAATACCCTCTCCTGAGGTAGTCTATGCCAAGGATGCACGGAGTCTCTGGGCCAGTCACAATGGGGTGCTTCTGCCACTCATTCCCGGTCAGGCTCACTTCGGCCTCCAATACAGTTAACTCTTGGGATCCCCCTGTCACTCCAGAAATACAAATGGGTTCTGCCCCTTTATAGTTTGATGGCATCAGGGTGCACTGTGCACCAGTGTCTACGAGAGCCTTATACTCCTGTGGGTCTGATGTGCCAGGCCATCGAATCCACACAGTCCAGTAAACCCGGTTGTCCCTTTCCTCCACCTGGCCGGAGGCAGGGCCCCTCTAGTTCTGGTCATAGTATCTGCTTCTCACTTCTTGCAAACGCGAGTCCAGAATTCCTTCGTTAAAATCCAAAGTAAGATCAGCCCTTCTACTCTGTCTGGGGAACTGTTCACTGGAAACTGGACCGTCGTCAGACAGGTTTTTCCTGAAAACTGGAGCAGCATTTTTCCTGGGAGAACCCCCTTGTGTGATTGTTTTTCCTTGCAACTCACGTACCCGTGCCTCTAGGGTCAAGGTAGGTTTTCCATCCCACTGCCTCATGTCCTCTCCGTGGTCACGCAGGTAAAATCACAGGGTGCCCCGTGGTGTGTACTTTCGATATCCTCTCTCTTGAGGAGAAAAACGCTGACTCCTAATGGCTGAGATACTGGTCCGTACAGGTGGAGAATAGGACATACCCTCTTTGAGTTGCTGGACCTTCCGGGACAGCTTCTCCACAGCCGAGACAAGGGAGGAGGAGATAGTTTCTTCGAAATCCCGAAGTCTGCTAACTAAGACATCCACCGTTGGAGCTTCTTCCTCTTTCCAGCACAGTACTGCCAACGAACTGGCATACGATGCTGGTGCGCTCCGTACCAACTTCCGCCACATGGGTTGTGTGCACTGAACGTCATCTGGATCTTTGGGCGTTTGGTTGTCGTCCAGGTCACTATAAACCACCTCCAGCACGCCTAGTTCTCTCAGGTACTGGATACCTCTCTCCATGGTGGTCCATTTGCCTAGGCGATATATAACATCTTCCTTGAAGGATACCTTTCCTTCACACCTGACAGCAGTCGCCTCCAGAGGCTGAGGACCTGTGTCCCTTTTCCAATTGCTTTGTCAATGCCTCCTTCCCTAGCAAGGGATCCCAGCTGTTTGGCTTCTTTCCCCTCTAATTCCAGGCTACTGGCCCCATTATCCCAGCATCGGAGCAGCCAGGTAACAATATGCTCGCCTGGATGACGGCTGAAATCTTTCCGCATATCTCGCAGCTCACTCAGGGATAGGGATTGGGTGGTTTCCGTCTCGTTTATGAGTTCTTCCTCTTCCTCCTCCTCTCCTTGTGATGGTCCTGGTCTTTCATCATCCCTTTCTAAACGACCTGATCTCCGCTTCCAAGATTTCCTCTTCTGTACAGGGGCAACGGATACCAGCAAGGGTTGGTCCTCTGGTTCAGCTGTAGTGCCTGTTGCTGGGGTTTGGGTAGCTGCAGTGCCTGTCGCGGGGGCTGGAGTAATTGTAGTGCCTGTTGCCGGAGCTTGAGTGGCTGCAGTGCTTGTCGCAGGGGTTGGAGAAGCTACGGTGACTGTTGCCGGGGTTTGAGTAGCCACAGGTCTTGTCGTGGGGGTTGGAGTAGCTGCAGTGCCTGTCGTGGGGTTTTGAGTAGCCACCGTGTCTGTAGCCGCCCCCGAGACTCGCCGCTCCGCCTGCCCCGATGAGGCACCGCTGCTTGCCCTCCCTCTTTTCTTGTTCCTGAGGGTTGATCTCTGGACAGTATTCCTGAATAGTTGTTTAACCCTAAACAACACCTGAACCACATTCAGGAGACATAGCAATATGAACATGCTTGTTTGAACATCCTAAGGATATTCAAAATTCTCAGGGAATATTGTGGACATCTTTGTGAAGAGGATAGAAGAAAAAGGAGTTTCTGACGATATGGAAGGGAAGATGAACAAGTGGGAGAGAGTGTCCCATCCCGTCTCCCCCTTAAATTCATTCTCCGAGGAGGAACAAGTGCAATTACCAATAATTTCTAAGAGGTGGTTCCCGAGGTACAGAAATGACGGCAGTGCCGAGTACAGATACCAGATTAGACTTACGACCAATGATTTTATCACCTCATAAAACAGCAGCAAAATGATAATCTTGGCCCAGTTCCGAATAATGATAAACAGCACAAAAGGGAACATATACTGCAAGCAAGGTATTACATGACCCAACATTGAGAGCCAGCCCCACAACTTTGACAGCCAATACATCAACATTGTGACCAATCAATATAATGGATGCTTGTAACAATTTTGCCTTAACACACTTTGGTCAGATCTATCGTTATCTCAACCCTTCAAGCCCCACGTTGGGCGCCAAAAAGGACTGTCGTGGTTTAACCTGGCAGGCAGCCAAATACCACGCAGCCGCTCGCTCACTCCCCCCGCCCCCCCAGTGGGACGGGGAGAGAATCGGAAGGGTAAGAGTGAGAAAAACTCGTGGGTTGAGATAAAGACAGTTTAATAGAACAGAAAAGGGAAAATAATGATAATAAATAATGATAGAATATACAAAATGAGTGATGCACAATGCAATTGCTCACCACCCGCGCTGACCGATAACCAAGTAGCGATCGGTACTTCCTGGATCACGCCTACCCTTCATATACTGAGCATGACGTCACATGGTATGGAATACCCCATTAGCCAGCTGGGCTGGCTGTCCTGATTATGTTCCCTCCCATCTTGTGTACCTAGCTCAGTCAGTAGGCACGGGAGCTATCCTTGGACTAGGAGGGCACTTAGCAACAACTGAAAACATCGGTGTGTTATCAACATTCTTCTCGTACTAAATCCAAAACACAGCACTAGGAAGAAATTTAACCCTATCCCAGCGAAACCAGGACACTGGGCTTTTGCCTTTCTAATTTCCTCTCTGTGTGACCTAACGAGATCCCTTACTCTTCTTGAGTTGTCTGCCTCTTCTTCCACGAGTGATAAACTCTCCTTTTTTTCCTGAGTCCCAGCCAGAGCTCCCTGTTCAGCCAGGCTGGTCATCTTCCCCACCAGTTCTTCTTACGGCACATGGGGACGGCCTGCTCCTGTGCCTTTAAGAATTCCTTCTTGAAGAACATCCAGCCTTCCTGGGCCCCTTTGCCCTTCAGGACTGTCTCCCAAGGGACCCTCTCGACCAGTGTCCTGAGCAGGCCAAAGTCCGCCCTCCGGAAGTCCTGGCTAGAAGAACTAAGCAGAAATATACTGATTTATTTGCATAGCTGTACATAATAATTACGGTATGTATGTTTTAGCTCACTACCTTGGAGACACCCTGCACAGTGTAACAGTTTACCAATATATAGTTCACTGACATTTTATTACTTTTATTACATTTTAATAAAGATGTAGAGCCACTACTTACTGCAGTTTTTTCAGTAAAACTCTTCCTTAGCAGTTTCTGAGAACCACTGGGACTACTCTTTAGTTTGAGTAGTGTAGTTATTTCATTTTCTTTTACAAGATGGTTTTAGTAAAAGAAACTGGAAAAAATTACTAACTGCTTTAATGGTAGTACTAACATAGCTTTAACTCAGAACCATGGCTGCTAGAAACATAAAGCTTTTAATAGGCTACTGTACAATTATGTTAACTTGATATATTTTCTCACAAAGAAATGTATTTAGTTACTAGTCTATCCCACAGTAACACATCAGCCATTTATTTCTAAACAAAGGCTATATTTTAAAATACATTATTTTATACCAGTTAAATATAGCCCTGAAGAATTAGCCTATTATGTGTTTTTATAATTGATGGTGGTTTTATTAAAAACATGTGTGGTGGTGCATTTCCTCGCCCCCTCTCCTAGGCCTCTTGTTGATCTCAGAAATTTCCATGAAACCTCGTCCTTGGTGTACTAAGTCTGGCAGTTGAGCGCTCCTTGACCATATCAGAAACTCTGCATAGCTGAGCTGGGAACGTACTCCTACTGCCTGGCCCAGGTGTCCAGTAGAACAACACTGAAACCTTGAGAATTTTTAGTAATTACCACCTGGGCCTGTGGCCAGGATGGAAATTTATGGATGACTAAAGCCAACCATCTTGCAAACCTATAAATGGTGGTCCTAAGTGAGGCCCCTTGAGCTCTCCTGGACCGCAGTGGGCTGAGCTCAGCATCTCCCTCTGAGTGGGACACCTCTCAGAGCTCACGACCTCTCGGGTCTGCGATATTCGGAGGACCATCGCCGACGACGGGGCCTGGGCTGAACCCCCTTCACTCCTCGAAGCTCAACCCTTTCGCCTGTTGAGAAAGAAATGCCTAGACATTCGACATGAATATTTCTTCACTGAAATCGAGGGGAATTTTTAACAGGTATACCTTCTGTACATATATATATAAAAACATATTTCTGTCTGTCTGTATGTGTGGACTAATAGTAAGCATAATCTGTAATTAAGTCATGATTATAGTAGACTCTACTAACACTTATTTTGTAAATATTAAATTAGTTAATGATTAAGTGCTACTAAAGTTTGTTAATGATTAGTTGATGATTAAGTGCTGCTAAACACATATAGTCCCTAAGATATAAACCCTTAGATGATTTTCCTTTATATGTTTCATCCGTGTAATAAGTAATAGAGTGAACCTTGCCATTGAATTCTGTTAGGTCACACCTTTATAAATCTCTATTAAAATCACTTTCTGCTAATACCTTTGATGGTGATTCTTTAAGCGGCCTCTAAACCTCTCATTCACGACAACATGGAGAGAGAACAAAATGTGGGAGACATTAAAAGAGAAGAGGGAATTTATTTTGCATATCTAACAGAAAATTGTCCTGCCTGTGACTATTAAGCTATATAAAGCATAAAGTTCTCACAAGAAAAAATAATTAATCAAAAGATAGAACTTTGCTGATTGCTATCTGAAAAAATCTGCAAGAAAATAATACACACAGATCACTATTACAATCTGCTTCTACTCCTCTGAGCCTCTGAGAGGAGGGGAAATGCATGAAGCATAACACAGCACAGTCTCACACATGCCACTATAAAGTCTGTCTCCTCCCAGGACACTTATCTCTACCAGTCAGTCTATTTATGCAGCAAAACTACACATAAGTATCCCAAAATAGCTCACGCAAACTATAGCTTCATTTTACCCTCCAGCCTCCAGAACTGCAAGCTTTATATTATAACTTCGTTTCTGAAATTAATCTATTGAAGATTTTTAGAAAGTACCTGTAAATGCAAGGACTGAACCTCACTACTGAATGGGAAAAACGTATGTAATGGGTTTAAAAAAATGTATGTAATGGGTTCTCATTAAAAAAAATACTACACAGAGTATTGTACAAGAAAAAGCTAAATAATTTTGTTTCTTACTATTAATTGTGAAACTCAGCAGCTGAACATCTTCAATAATTTTGCAAAATCTATCGAATCAAAATTAAACCCTGTGACTTTCTTGGGACGTGTCTGTGTGTCATAATAGGAAGGGGAACTTGAAAGAAAAAAAACCAAACACGTTACCACATTGCGTCAGCAGTCCTTAAGGAGCTGATAGATCAATATCTTGGCTTCATAACAATGCTCATTTTGAAAAATTCCTTTGGTATTTCTAGCAGTCAAACATCAGTTGTCCTTACAAAGCTCATTCTCAAAATACTCCATTTTGAAGTATTTTTTAAAAAATCCTCTGTTTTTTAAAACCCTTTAAATCTGTCTCCTGTAATAATCCAGGCTCTGGAGGAAGAATTCTAACCTGCTGCAACTCCTTCCTTTTTCACGGTGAATTTACTCTAGCACTGTGCTGTTCGGAAATGACAGTGATTTTCTCTTCTGTCTTGTATTGCCCTGGGAGGAACTAGTCTATTTTGAATCTATTCTCCCTGTAGGTCACATGGGAACCAAGGCAACTGAAAAGAGTCTCTATCTCTCTCTTGCAGTTTGATAACAACAGGTTTAAAGGTCAATCACATTAAAAAAAAAAAAAGAACAATACTGATGGATAACAAATGAAAGGAAAAGATGAATGTAAGTTACAGTAACATTAGTGAGTTTGCAGGGAATTTCCATTTAGAGATGTGTTAGATAAATTAAACTCTGTGGAGTACAGAAAGGAACAAAGATTTTTTATTCCAAGTTAACTAAAAGTCTTGCCTAGAAATTTAATTCTTCCCTTTCCTTTTCTCCTAACCCTTACCTAGATACTGTGAATAAGTACTGTTGCCTAACTTTGTCTAACTTCACAAAACAGAAAGTATTTCCTGTCTGAAAGACATTCAAAACACTGTGGGGAAGTTAAGTAAAAATAAAATTCCTTGTTGACTGTTAAAGTCAAACACACATAAAGATAGCTATTGTTATAAACCACTGAAGGACAAAATACCTCAGTTAAAGAACTCTAACATGATGTCCTCTCTACTGTACTGCAGAAAGAGATCTTTTCCTGTTATAATAAATACATTAATAGTTTATGCATTACAAACAAACTTGTATTTATAATTTCTAGCCAAAAACTTATCATAAAAGCTTTGAGAGTTAATTCCTTTTAGGAAATATTAGTGTAAGCTTATTTGGCAATTTCTGCATTAGAAGAGGAAAAAAGAAAATGCAGAGAATTGGATAGTGAATATACCATTTAAATTATACATATTGAATTTGCCCTGAACTGTGTTAGTATTGTTTTTAAACTGAAAGTGCAGAGTTATTGCTCAACAAGTGGTTACGTGCAAAATAGCCATTCCTTTGTACAGTCTTTACAAGTGTTGCAGCATATTACTTTTGATGGTAATACAGCTAGCTTAATAATGAAAGCAAGCACTAAAAATTGTATTTATAAAATTTATATAGACTTGGCAAATAGAAGGAAAACATGATAAACAGGCTATGCATTAAAATATAAAAAAAATTAATCAAATAGGAATGTGCATAAAGTGTGTAAAGCTCTCTAGAACCTTTGCACTTTTTTTTATAACAGTACAATAAAATGCATTACGAACTACATTGTGTATCAACAGGAAAGATCCTAACTGCCCTGGAGGCTTGTGCCAGTCATCTGCAAATAAAGTGCTCCACAACAGCAGAAGGAATGTTAATAAGGTTTCTTGCTAAGCATTCTGTTCTTCATGTTTTCTGGCACCTATCTTTCAAATATCACCTAGTGGTTAACACAGGACCTTTTGTAAGAGTTCTGTGGAATCATAAAAGTTAATCTGAAAGAGTGGAAAAAGCATCTGTGATAAATTTAGCTCAAAGGGTCATACAGTCATGGGACCTTTAGTAACAGTTGGGTCTGTCACTGTGCAGGTCACACGTCTATAGTAGTGGACATAAATCAGGCACCATGTTGTGAAACTTTTTTATTCCTTAAACAGATGGGATCAGTCATGAAGAAAAAGAAAAATCATATGAAATAGAGGTGCTGGGCTATTACAGAATAGCTGGCCATTTTAAAGCTTTTTTTAAGTTCACCTAATTATTTGTTATTGATAAATATCGACATTATTCCCATATCAATGAAGGAACAGAAAATAATAAAAAAACCCCAATCTTTTGACTAAATGGTTTCACAATACCATACTGGAATGGAATATCCAAGGACTATTTCTACTGTGCCACACAGTAGATATCTCAGGATGGTTCGTTCTCAAAATCATATCAGTCAAGATGCTGCCTCTTACTTGTAGTTAATAGAAATATAACTATAAATATACTATAGTATATTTATATACTAAATATTACTATGCAATATAATTACACTATAGTTATAGGTACTTATAAAATTAAGGTAGTATTTTTCAATGCAGATTTAAAAAAAAAAAGTCTGATGGAGATGCAGATCACCAATGGAGGTAAATACTAGCACATATTGCTAACGTGCTTTCTTTTTTGGTCTCCTTAGAAATAAACCCCTGCCCTCCAAGTGCCTGCCAACTTCAGACCAGATGCCATTATGAAATATATATTAATTAGAAACAAGACAACTATGGTATTGCAACCATATTCCAAGCAGTCAAATGAGAGCCTGTCCTCAGGTAGCAACCTGAAGCATAGGTGTCCTGCAAAAAAGAATGTATCAGTAGGATGGAGAGCTCACAGTCCTACAGGGAATATTAGTTTTATGTGAAATTCAAAAATTGACTTTGGTGAAGCTAAAAAAAAAAGTAGAGTTTGAGAAAATGAGGAATAAAAAAGAGCAACAATAAGCAATCAAAAAACCTTAATTTTTCATCTGGATTGGTATTTTGCAAGCCACGTGCAAAGCAAGAACAATTGCAAAGTGTCTGTGATTTCTCAGCTCCATTAGTGGGAAAAGATTTTTGCAAGGAACCCAGGGATTTGATAGTCAGTATGAGAAAGACAAACCTTTTCTAGAGAATTTTCTAGGGAAACTTTGAGAACAGATTTTGCAGTTAGCAGTAGCTTCTAATTCATATATAAAACCTGTTGCATTACCATTAATATAAATGGCAGTTTTATCAATTATTTAAATAAAGATAGGAGCATACCAGTCCACTGTGCTTATGAAAGATGATGGAGAATTTATTTTAGGTCTCAGATCTTGGTATGGGGTCAAATAATATGAACTCTCAATTTCTCACAATGTGAGAAATTAAGGGAGAGAGAAATTAAGAGAATAAAGAGATAAATGGCCATTCCACTCTGATAGCAACGGAAAATTGTGATATCAATGAATTATTTGTTAAAATAGCCAGTAAGAAGCCATCAGCAAGAGAAGTAAATGAAACTTCTCAAAGACATAAGAAATCACAGTATCACATCCAACTTCATTATAAGAGCCAAGACTTACATGTCAGAAGATGGAAAATGTATCTGTGTTAATTGGAGGCATTCTTTTTTCCCAGAACAATATTTTATGAGTAAGAGCTACTGCATTTTATGTTATTAAATCCAAAATGCCAAGATGCAAATTATGTACAGATATATATTTAAAGTACTATAAAGAAGAGAAATATAAGCATATTCATTATTATATACTGCATGCTTATAAGCAGATGTGCATGGTTTTATAGATGTACGCATAGTATATATATTGTACATAAATACAAGCATTTATTTGAGACATGCAACAGGCATTTGTAGCATCTGATTTGTACATGTAATTCTGTAACTTTAAAAAATCATATTTCTTTTCATTTTTTTGAATCCTTTTTTAGGGTGACAGGAATAAAAAAAAGAGAACAAAACTGCTCTCTAACTGAGCTCTTGTTGGTATGCCATCACAATTAAGGCAAGTGTTGATTGTGTAATGAAAATAAGGAAAAAAAAGATTTTAAGATAATGAAAATAATAAAAGATGGAGCCATTCAGTACTGCTGCATACACTAATAATAAAAAAAACAGGAAAAGCAACAATATTTTTTATCTGCATGTATCAGTCGACTGAGGTTTTGGCTGTATAGTCAAGCTCTCTAAGGAAGAAAAGATATAGAAGTAATTAAAACACCAATAATAAAATGTGTACAGGATTCAACCCACTTTGAGGATGCTTGCATCTTAGCTACTCATCTTCAAATTAGTAATTGAATGAAACCGGTGTTACATTACACAAAATTGAAAATTAAAATTAATTGGAAAAAGCATGGCTTAGGGAACAAGGTACAGGACTGATTGTTCTGTTCCATGATTGGGAACATTGTCTTGAGAGTCTGGAAAATTTTTTTAACCATTCTGAGTTTTGGCTTCCTCATTTGTAAAACAGGGATAATGCACATCATGCTGCTTGAAAAGCACTTGGACATCAAAGGGCTGAAAACATACAATAGGTGCCAGGTTATTATTGTTGTTGTATACAAGTTGAAGAAATAGATTCACAATCTTCCTTTTTAAGACAAAGTGAAAAGCCCCTGTAGTCTGATAAGACTCGAGTTTAACACTGTAAGTTAAACCTGCAACAGCTGATACCATTTTTCTTGTTTACTGGAGTGAAAAATTCAGGAATTTCTAGCAAATATGCATTGCTTTAGGACACATAGGGACACTGGCAATGTATCAGGAGAAACAGAACTCTGGAAGCCTAAAATCAAGTCTTAACATGTAAAGAATGACTGGGCTCTTAAGTATGTTGTTTGGAATGCACATTAGCAAATGAAAGGTATACCAGATGCTGCTGCTTCTTGATGTGCAACCTTAGTTTCATCATAAATTTATTTCAGATAGGATTATCATAGTATCTCTAAAAACCTGAAACTGGCCTCATTCACTCAGGACTATCCCCAGCATTGCTTAGCTACTATTGCATCTGGTCTTGTACACACTTTGTATCCTTCCTTTCTTCATATATACTTGCCAGCTTACATGTTTATATGAAATATAGTTTTCAATATACAAAGAATATGCACTGAGACCCAAACCCAACCTTTCTAATCTCTAGAAGCACATACTCTACAATAGGAAAACTTTCTCAAAAGGTAAGCACCATACTAGTTGGTTTTGCTAAACTGTGAGTTGCACAGTTCATCCTAGTTCATCCACAGCACTAGTTTATCCTCTTATGTCCTGAACTGCAGAACAAGACATAAGGACAGAAAAGATTACCAAGATGTTCTTATATTACCTGAATGGGTGGTTTGAGAACTAGTAATGCAGGTGTTGGTTCAGAAGAGACATCTTTCAATAACAATCATTAGCCAGAGAATTAGAGAAGGAACTTTTTGACCTGTCAGAAGATTGTACCATTGCCCACCATAGCAAACAATTTAAAAAAATACTCTTTTGTAGGGTGTTGACAGAATGCCAGAGAAATAAACTATGCCCTTCATTTCTAGGTAACAGCATATTCCCTTTTGACAGGAGATACTTTATCAAAGAGGAAAAAGGTATATATAACTACATAGGTAAAATAACTGAAAAATGTAATAATAATTACAGATTAGAATTCTTAAGAATGGAAAAAGGCAAACCAAAGGGCACAGAAGAAATATATCTCATTAGTGTTTCCCTTCTATATTCATTTACATCTGTATTGGGTTTGCGTGGCAAGCGGGGGCTACAGGGGTGGCTTCTGTGAGAAGATGCCAGAAGCTTCCCCCATGTCCAATAGAGCCAATGCCAGCCAGCTCCAAGACAGACCCACCACTGGCCAAGGCTGAGCCAATCAGCGACAGTGGTAGCGCCTCTGTGATAACATATTTAAGAAGGGGGAAAACAGTAGCCGGGAGAGAGGAGTGAGAATATGTGAGAGAAACAACTCTGCAGACGCCAAGGTCAGAGAAGAAGGAGGGAGAGGAGGCGCTCCAGGCGCCGGAGCAGAGATTCCCCTGCAGCCCGTGGTGAAGACCATGGTGAGGCAGGCTGTCCCCCTGCAGCCCATGGAGGTTAACGGTGGAGCAGATATCCACCTGCAGCCCATGGAGGACCCCACGCTAGAGCAGGTGGATGCGCCCGAAGGAGGCTATGACCCCATGGAGAGCCCGCGCTGGAGCAGGCTCCTGGCAGGACCTGTGACCCCATGGAGAGAGGAGCCCACGCTGGAGCAGTCTTCTGGCAGGACCTGTGACCCCATGGGGGACCCACACTGGAGCAATCTGTTCCTGAAGGACTGCACCCCATGGAAAGGACCCATGCTGGAGCAGTTTGTGAAGAACTGCAGCCCGTGGGAAGGGCCCACATTAGAGAAGTTCATGGAGGACTGTCTCCCGTGGGAGGGACCCCATGCTGGAGCAGGGGAAGAGTGTGAGGAGGAAGGAGCGGCAGAGAGAACGTGTGATGAACTGACCACAACCCCCATTCCCCATCCCCCTGTGCCTCTCGTGGGGAGGAGGTAGAGAAAATTGGGAGTGAAGTTGAGCCTGGGAAGAAGGGAGGGGTGGGGGGAAGGTGTTTTTAAGATTTGGTTTTATTTCTCATTACCCTACTCTGATTTGATTGGCAATAAATTAAATTAATTTCCCTGACTCAAGTCTGTTTTGCCCATGACAGTAATTGGTGAGTGATCTCCCTGTCCTTATCTCGACCCACGAGCCTTTTGTCGTATTTTTTCTCTCCCCTGTCCAGCTGAGGAGGGGGAGAGATAGAGCGGCTTGGTGGGCACCTGGCATCCAGCCAGGGTCAACCCACCACAACATTTAGGTGCCTGGGTCAAACTACCTGATTTATGAATAAACATGGTTTATTTGCTCAGTGATTGTTGTAAATAAAGTTACTACATGCTCTACAAACACTTTACCCAGACTCAAGCATGCAAAACTCCTCATAGGTAGCATGGCAGTGAGGGCCTTATGTGAGGATATCCTAGTCTGCCATGATGCCTTGTTTGAGGATACTCAGCCACAGTACCCTTCAAAACTGTCAGGTGCTGCTGCCTGAGCTGTATCAGGAGCAGCAAGTGAGGCATGTCTCAGAGAGAGGCCTTACAGTGCCTCGCTCCCTAACATAGCAGAAGTCAGGTTCTTGATATATGCTGGGGTTAAAATGTGTCCCTCTGGCTTTTTTCTGGCCAAATTTTCATTTGATTTGGTCAGTTATGCAATTTGACATTAATAAGTTCAGTACTAACTGATCATTATAGGTCCACATAGACTCTGTTGCAGAAATAAAGCTTTACACAGTAGACCTGTGTAAAGCTCCAGTTGGTAGAGATTTTTTTTAAAAAAAGGGGATCATTTTTAGGAGTAGGAGAATAATTTTTTCTGACAAACATTATATTCTAGGAAAACAGTGTGAGGTCGTGCTATCAGCTATGACTGTGGGCTATGGTTACGTCTTAGCGTTAAGGCTGGAATACAAGGTACCTGGTAATGTTGGACTAATGCTGGATAACAGTGAGTAGCCTAAAATTAAATACTAGCCCAATGGAAGACTTTGGACTTGAGCTGAGCTAAGGCTATCTAGTGTGTCAGGCTGTTTTTCTCTTTTTTTAAATAAGACATAAAAAAATCCCCCCAGATATTCAAACATGTCTATATATATATATAACTATAAAAACATAGTTTGTATTATAAAAACATAGTCTTGTTGTCAGCTCTAACTCGACATACTGCAATAATTGCAGCAGTAATTACACTGTTAGAGAGAAAATCTATCGATGTTTCCATCAAACCTTCTGTTTTTCAAGGGTTCATAGCTCATTAGCAACTATTTGCTCCAAACAAACTTGGACTACAATGTCTTAGCTAAATAGTTGCTTAAAAAATAAGAGTCTTATACTTAAGTCAGTACAGAGTTAAGCAGTAGCTATGTTTCCCAAGTGCAATATGTCAGTCTTTTTGGCTAAAAAAAAAAGCGTAAAGACTAATTTTTTTTTTCTTTTGTTAATGAAGCAGTGGCTGCTAGGAAAAGTGAGAGAGAACTGTATTCCATTTACAAAGATTTCATAATTAGGGCTGGTCCTGGACAAAATTACTGTTAAGTGTTGGGCTTGCTAGTTTGAGAATAGCGATCAAATAATATTTTGTAGGTTATATCCTCATTCATTATTGGTCAGAAGAATGGGATAGTTATGCTGAGTATCACTCAAACACAAAAGTGGGAGATTAAGGAGGGATGTCTGGGAGACACTTAGGAATACCACCATTTCAAGAAGACTATATATATATTTCAAGAATACAAAATAAACGAACATTTCAAGAAGACAAAACTTACATATACAACCTGAAAATTTACACATACACTTAAATTTCAAGTATGTTAGCAAATCTTATATATTAAAGCACTTTTTTTTTCAACTTTATCTTGTGTAGAACAAAAATCTACCGTTAACAGCAAAGCTGTATTCTCTAATCACACATATTCTAAAATGAATATGTTTCAGTAATGCTTTTGTCTTTTGGAAACAGTGAAGCAATCAACTTTTACTATCAGAAAGTCTTCCCAAAATCAAATCTGAGGTGGGGTATTTACATCTGTGTAACAGCACAGTTCTCTACAAAACAGGAGAGTGGATTTCCCCATGTTCTTCACTGGAAACTTGGCATCCACAGGTATTGGACCATGACCTGAATGAGTCAGACATGGATAAGACTCTTGTTTGGTAGAATGACATCATACATACTTCTAAGTCCTTCAGAAAAATGTGAGGAAGTAAAATTAAATCTAAATCATTCATTATGCTACCAAACCTTTCTTGAAGAGGAACTACACCTCCAGGTGTTTGGGCATTTGTGTTTCAAAAAATCCACTTAAATTTGTATAAAATTCTCTAATTTTGTTTATCTCCTATTTTTTTTGAGGTATGGAAAACTCCAAAGACTTAATCTAGCTGGTACAGGGAGAAGAAAGAAAAAACCAAGCATTTTATATGAACACTCATAAGTACAAAATTTGCTTGATTTTTAACACAAAATTGTCAAACTCAAAACTGTAATTAAAAAAAAAAGTTATGTGTTTAAAAATCTGGCAACTTACTGGAGAGCATTCTATGAGCACAAATGAAGGTTAAATTGAGAGTACATTACTTGCCATGAATTATTCACTGCGAGCTAAACAAGGCACACTAAGAAAGGAGTTTTCTCACTAGCCTTGAGCTGTCAGAAGGTTTGGTTGCAGATTTAAACTGGTCAGCTAGGCACCCACTATGGACAACTCTGATAAGTACTTGTTGGGGCAGTCTATTTCCATAATTCAGACATCTATTTTAAGACAGAATTAACTGATCCTCACAGTTGTCTATCTTTCTGTGGACTATGGCTGCCTGCCTATTTTACATTAGGAATCTAGATTTTGGGTGTTTGAAGATGTACTTGATAAATCCTATGGTACAAGTCTAAAAACTATTAGCTTCTCGAACATGTTTTTTTTTCCCTCTTCACTCTCTTACTTATAGCAGTTGAACTGAATGTAGATAGGATTAAAAATTTTGCTTTTTACAGAAATGTAAATTTCAGAATATTTTCATATTTGGCCTCACATCTTATCATATTTGGATCACGTGAGAGATGAACACTGTCAAGACATCACCTCCCCAGTTCATAACTAATGTAGTAACTATCATGGTTCAAAAAAGCTACACCTCTGACCTTTCACCCTTCCTCCCCAGAGGGGGGAAAAAGTAAAGCGATGAAAAGGAATATATATATAGTATGTCAGCTATGCCTACCACTTAAAACTTATGTAAGACTGACTTCTCCTGAATACCCAGACATCTGGAAGGGGAGATACAGTGTGATCTCATATTCACTGATTCTAATTTTCTTCCCAATTTAGGGCTAATTTATTAGTTCTATCTGAACTTTCATTTTTCCCTGTTTGAATTTTCCCTCATTTAGACAACGTACCGGGCATAAGAAGAGCATGTTGCAGAATAAATCTCAAAGAAACCGACAACTACACTGACTGTTAAATACCACCAGAGATGACCATAGCCAGAAACTTCATGTTGTTGTGGATGTATAAATTGCATAAATGGGATGCAAGCATTTCAGCATTGCCAATGCAGTGTCACATTGGACATGGACAATGTGCATCTTTCCTCTTTGCCCTTCTATGAGTAAAACAGATACTTTATGTGCTAAATTCCTGAAAATATGTCATAGCTCAGGATTGGATTTGACAGGTGGACCACTCGGTGCATAAGCTGGATGGTCACACTCAAAGAGTTGCGGTCAACGGCTCGTTGTCTGGGTGAAGAACAGTGACGAGTGGTGTCCCTCGGAGGTCCGTATTGGGACCAGTATTAGTTAACATCTTTGTTGGGGACATGGACAGTGGGATTGAGTGCACCCTCAGCAAGTCTGCAGATGACACCAAGCTGAGTGGTGTAGTTGATACTCTAGAGGGAAGGGATGCCATCCAGAAGGACCTTGACAGGCTAGAGAGGTGGGCCCATGCAAACCTCATGAAGTTCAACAAGGCCAAGTGCAAGGTCCTGCACCTGGGTCACGGCAATCCCAAACATGGATACAGGCTGGGCGATGAGTGGATTGAAAGCAGCCCTGCGGAGAAGGACTTGGGGGTACTGGTGGAAGAAAAACTGGACATGAGCCAGAAATGCGTGCTCACAGCCCAGAAAGCCAACCATATCCTGGGCTGCATCAAAAGAAGCGTGGCCAGCAGGTCGAGGGAGGTGATTCTGCCCCTCTACTCCTCTCTCGTGAGACCCCACCTGGAGTACTGTGTTCAGCTCTGGGGCCCCCAGCATAAGAAAGACATGGACCTGCTTGAGTGGGTCCAGAGGAGGGCCACAAAGATGATCAGGGGGCTGGAGCACCTCCCCTATGAGGACAGGCTGAGAGAGTTGGGGTTGTTTAGCCTAGAGAAGAGATGGCTCTGGGGAGACCTTATAGCAGCCTTCCAGTACTTAAAGGGGGCCTACAGGAAAGATGGGGAGGGACTCTTTAACAGGGAGTGTAGCAATAGGATGAGGGGTAACGGTTTTAAAATGAAAGAGGGCAGATTTAGATTAGATATTAGGAAGAAATTCTTTACTGTGAGGGTGGTGAGACATTGGAACAGGTTGCCCAGAGAAGTTGTGGATGCCCCCTCCCTAGAAGTGTTCAAGGCCAGGTTGGATGGGGCTTTGAGCAACCTGGTCTAGTGGAAGGTATCCCTGTCCATGGCAGGGGGGTTGGAACTAGATGATCTTTAAAGGTCCCTTCCAATCCAAACCATTCTATGATTCTATGATTCTATGATACTCTCCTCTCATATTTCAACTCTGCTGTCCAACTGAAATCTTGTTTTCTTCTCTCAGTTTTACCCTGCATCTTCTCTGAAGCTAATTCCATAGCCCTCTGTTTTTGACATCTTCTTTCCTATCCACTATCTTAAAACTATTCTTAAATAGTTTTAAATACCAGGCTTATGTTGAGGAGTCATCATGTAGCCTTCTGTATTAAATTCTTACCTCATGCTTCTCATACCATTTTCTGGTATTCCCATACAAGCAAAATGTTAAAACTGAGCTTTAAATGAGCATTATCTCATCAGTTTTTTCTGTCATATGGATAGCACTCTCAGTTATTCATGCTATCCTAAAATTGTTTCAGCCTTGATCCTTCATTTTGCCCAAAACAGCCTTGCTATAGCCAAGTATCACTGCTTCCACTTGGATAATATTTCTAAGAATTATTCTGTCCAGAATCCCAAAACATGATCAGACCGTCACTACCTATTCCCGACTGGACTTGGCTGGTATGACCACTTCCTAGGCAAAAACACTGCCACATCTTTCTGACTCACTACTTCAATAGTATAATTCCATTTGTATGTTCCTATGTATGGCTGTGCCCCTCTCCTTCTTGTATGAAATTTATATTTTCTACATAAATTTCATTCTCTTTCCTCTAAGACATTTTCATCTCTACTGTATCTATTAGTTTGTCAAACAGTTGACTTTAGTCTGATAATAAAGACTACTTCAGTCACCAATTTTTTGCTTTTTTCTCAAGCATTTTGTGTTTTTCATGCAGACCATGTGTGCAGGGAAAAAGACCCCATCAAATTTCATATCGCCTCAACCTTCTCTTTTAAATTACTCCTCAAAACATGCTCTTCCTAGAATGGCCATAGAATGGCCATGTCTGACAATGGCTAGAGAATGACAACTTGGGCTTCTATTTTGTATAAGCTTGAGTAAAATCCTAGACCTGCTGAGGTGACGGAAATTTTGCTACTTCAGTAGATCCAGAGTCACATTGTCTACATTTTATGGTTACTACTTCTTCCCCAAGCACAGTTGTTCAAATTGTCTGTTTACTGTTGCATCACATTTCTCACAAAACTCATGAGATCCTTGGGAGAGTACATCTATGTCACACCTTCAATCTATTCCACACATGACTGAAACCTGAGAATATTCAAGCAATTAAGAAACAGTTATGCAAAGACTAAATTAATTTTAAATTATTTTAAGTCTGTGTTGAATCTGGTCACAGATAGGTAAACCAGTTGTCCTGGTTTCGGCTGGGATAGAGTTAAATTTCTTCCTAGTGCTGTGTTTTGGATTTAGTATGAGAAGAATGTTGATAACACACTGATGTTTTCAGTTGTTGCTAAGTACCCTGCTAGTCAAGGACTCTTCAGGGGCTGGGAGGGAGCATAGCTGGGACAGCTGGCCCAGCTGGCCAACGGGGTATTCCATACCATATGACGTCATGCTCAGTATATGAATGGTAGGCGTGTTCCAGGAAGTAGCGATCGCTGCTTGGGTATCAGTCAGCACGGGTGGTGAGCAATTGCATTGTGCATCACTCATTTTGTATATTCTATCATCATCATCATCATCATCATCATCATCATCATTATTATTATTTTCCCTTCCTTTTCTGTTCCATTAAACTGTCTTTATATCAACCCACAAGTTTACTCACTCTTACCCTTCCGATTCTCTCCCCCATCCCACTGGGGGAGGGGAGCGAGCAGCTGTGTGGTGTTTGGCTGCCTGCCGGGTTAAACCACACCACCAGTGTAAAAGGACCCATGCTGGAGCAGTTCATGAAGAACTGCAGCCCGTGGGAAGGACTCATGTTGGAGAAGTTTGTGGAGGACTGTCTCCTGTGGGAGGGACCCCACACTGGAGCAGGGGAAGAGTGTGAGGAGTCCTCCCCCTGAGGAGGAAGAAACGGCAGAGACAACGTGTGATGAACTGACCACAACCCCCATTCCCCGTCCCCCTGTGCCGCTCGGGGGGAGGAGGTAGAGAAATCGGGAGTAAAGTTGAGCCCAGGAAGAAGGGAGGGGTGGGGGGAAGGTGTTTTAAGATTTGTTTTTATTTTCTCATTATCCTACTCTGATTTGATTGGCAATAAATTAAATTAATTCCCCGAGTCGGGTCTGTTTTGCCCCTGATGGTAATTGGTGAGTGATCTCTCCCTGTCCTTATCTCAACCCACGAGCCTTTCGTTATATTTTCTCTCCCCTGTCCAGCTGAGGAGGGGGAGAGATAGAGCGGCTTTGGTCGGCACCTGGCCTCCAACCAGGGACAACCCACCACAATTTTATAGAAATTTACACTAAAAATAAACTGCAGCAGTTGTGATTATTTGAAACTACTTAATTTAAGCAGCATGTATAACAGAATGTGCTCACTATTGGCTGCTTTAGAGAGTATCTGGGCTGTATTTCAGTGTGTCAGCATGAAGCCTAGAAAAAATAGTGTCAGCCTTTTCATTCTACTGTCAGCATTTTACATGTAAGTTTGAAAGGTGGCTTGTTTGGTTTCTGTTACATGTCCAAGGGAAGGTTAAAAAATAAAAAATACTGGGCTGAAAAGACTATCCTCAATTCTTATTCTCTGTTAATTCCCACCTTAAATTACCTCCAAATATACTATAAAAAAGAAACTCCTCTAAGAATCTGTGAAAGTTTACATGAAAATAATTGATTCGTTTATAGAAAAATTCAGAAAGATTCAGATCTACAAATATTTCAATAGTAAATAGGTTTTTCTTTGAAATTAATACACAATTTTAACAATTCAGAAAACTAGGTTATATTTGATATTGCAAACATTGTTAAAGACTACTACTGACATAAAATATTGGCTGTAATAATCTCTTTTAAAATGTTCCATGCTCATAGGTACATATTTCATAACTATTATCTAACTTGTGCTAACATTCAAAATACACTGTTAATTTTTCAAATCACAGCAAGAGGCACATTTCTGTCTGAGGAATATGAAGTTATAAAATGTTGAAATTTATTTTTGCTATTTAAGCAACTTCTATATATGTAAATAAATTCAGTCCTGCAAAGTCATGTCCTGCTGATCAACACCCGGATAAGGTGACATTTAAAAAGAGAAAAATTGGCTGAGATTTTTTTTGCCCTTTTGTTTCTCTCCATCATGCTCAGTTATTTTGGACAAAAATAAAAATAAATTATTCACTTTTGCCTTTTACAACTGAAAAAAAGGTCTTGGCATAGAAAACATTTCTCAGTTAGGATGCCATTCTTGCAAAGATAAGGATGAGCTAGTAGGACATTTTACCTAAAAAGTTCTCAATCTAATACATATTGTTCTAATTGCAGTTGAAAAAGTATGAGTTTTTTCAATGTTTATTTTAAATTGTATTTATTAGTGTTAATGAATTTAATAATTTTATGAACATTTGAAGCTTAGTTTTCCCAATCTTTCTTGTCCAAAGAAAGTCCTCCAAACAGCGCGTTGGAAGATATCCTAACACATGGTTTGGATCTGTGCTGTTTTTCCTTCTAGCATAATAGCTTCCCTGCTCAAGCCCTCTACTGATTACTTGCTTTACAGCCCTTGGCCAGATGGTTCAAAAAGTCATCGTTTTAGAGAAAGCTCTGGGCAGAAATCTTTCTTCTGAAAGGGCTTACACAGAAGGAGATTATAACAACCACTAATTCTGCCAATATTCTTTCTCAGAAAGGCACCTAAGGAAAATAAAGCTCAAGAATCTTTCTAATCTTTAATAAATTTTCAACTATCTAAAGAGAATAACCTAGAAACAGAAAAACATTATTTTACTCAAGCAAGGTAGAAACCCATTTAAAAGCCACAGCTAGTAAAATTATGATTGCAGTCCTCAGCTTTGCAGTTCAAAAAGGATTCATGTCCTCTTGTCTGAGGATATGCATTATTTTTAATACAGAACCCCCTGCACACACAGTCCCAGCAAATGAAGCAGTAACATCTGTGGCTGCCTTGCCTGACACAGATGTGTGCCAGGCTGCACACCACTGGAGGCTCAGAAGGCTCAGGGAGGAGGCTGTGCTTTCAGGAACGCACAGAGTACCTTCAGGTCTACTCATTCACAACCTTGTTAGGGATGACCATGTATTTCTGAAACGTGGGCCAGCAGCTATTTGTACCAAAGCAATTTCTGCTTTTAACTTATAAAAGAACAAGGATGTCAGAGAAGGATTGTTTTGTGAAATAAAGCAAGGCAAGATCTGAGACTATTCTTCTAGGATCTGAATCCAAGTTTTCAAAAATGTAGATACTGACAATGAAATCTGTAGTACCAAAACCAACAGAGTTTAAATTTGGTAATTTTGTAAGTTCACAATCAATGCAAGACATTTCTAGTAAACAAAAGACTACATATAAATTAGAACCAAATGTTCTTAGTTTAATCTAATTATGTTCATTAATTAGACCTAGGGGGAGAAAAAAAAAAGCTGTACCTGTGAAGAAAGTGATGCTGGAAAGGGAACAATTTTTTTTTTTAAATAAAAACATAGGGCCATATTTATTAGGTGAATTTTGAATTTTAACTTAAAGAGATGTTGACAAACCCTAAGCAAATCACTAGATTATTAGAAATACACAAAATAAAGACATTTTCTTTATCTTCCTGCCAAGTATGAAAATAAAAGATTTTTCCATAAATGTGCTATGAACAAAGTGTTACTCTACTAACTGTAAATCAAATTGCAGTGCTATTATGTATACTTAGAGACACAACAAACAGATAGAAGGTAACTAAAGCAGACAATTTGTTAGCCAGAAATAAATTCTAAAAACATGGCAAAAATTCTGCAATGACTTCAATTAAGGAATAAGAAGAGATAACAACTATAATGAAAAAATATTGAATATAAAAATGTTCCTAAACTACAGATGTAAAATTTATTGAAGAAAAAAATCCCTTTCCTTAAGTATGTAGAGACATAATGTCTTTCTAACAGTATACTCATACTTCACTTTCCTAAGCTATCCAGTATAAAGGCAAAAATGATGATGATGCACCAAAGTTAGGATAAGAGCTGTAGGACTTCAAATGCAGATGCCTAAGAATGCTTTACATTATTACTACAAACTGCTTTACATTGCTTTGCATTATTACCATAACTCCCAAAGCAGCTATTTTGAGGGAAGTGACTTTGTCTGTAAACCCAGAGAGCTGGCATGAACAAGCTCGTGTCTTACTGAAACAGTGTGTACTTGGAAGCAGTTTTACTCTTATCCTTTTATAGTAACAGTGTATGACATTTAACCGTGAATTAAATGTTCCAGGATCAAAAAATATATTGTACCAAAAAGAAATGTTATCTAAACCATTTAGAAGTATGATATGAGATAATATTTACAATAAATTGCTAGTAACATCCATTTATTTCTCTTTATCAAAGTTAAGAAGCTGGCAAACTGTAACTACGTCAGACTGTTCTGCACTGTAATAAATAATTTTCACTGACATTCTCTGACTGCTTTTTATCCTCCGTTTAAATTTACATTAGCTATTATAAACTATAATCAAAATGACAAATTAACTCAAAATGAATGGTCTAAATTATGAAATATTTTCTTGGTCAAAGATCAGCTGTTCCTTTGAAAGGGTGAAGAGAATGCAAATTTAGCAAATCTCTCTCTTAGTGGAAAGAGAGAGCACAGCTTTTCCAGGATTGTCTGCTGCTTTCTTTACATCTTAAAACAGTCCTGTTATGCAGCTGGGAAATCTACATCTTGAAAGAATATCAGTGAAGAGGAGGCTGGTGAGTTTTGTATGCTAATAGCAGCCTGGGTAAATCCCTTGCCTATCTTAATACTAACACATAACAACGCTCTACTTTGAACTCCAGAAGAAACAAATACTTCAAAATAGTAGGGGGTCATGAGGAGCAGTCTGGGCCACACTTCCACTCTCTGTGCTGTAAAAGTAGAATTTTAGATAAATAAAATTTTCAGGGTGTGACTGTCGAAGTTGCATTATCCTGCCCTGCCAACCTCTGAAATGTTATTTCCTGTTTCACAGACTAAGGTATTTTCCTTAAAGCTCCTAGAGTCCAGCTATTAGATGAAAATCTCAAACTGCATCTTAAGAAAGCTCCTAGCTTTTCTAGTTTTGGGAAACCCTTTTAGATTTAACCACTTGAGGAAAAAAAAAAGACTTTTTAAACAATCTCTAGTGATTCTCCAAGGCATAATTAAAAATAGTTGGGCTTGACAGTAATATACTGTAATATAATCAAGCAGAATATAATATAATCCAGTAGAAAACTGAGATTGGTTTATTTTAATGGAGCAGAAAGGGAGTAAAACATTCTTGGTTTGGAGGTTACCATGGACCACCTGAGCCCTGGACCAAGGACCACTCCAGATGAGTATTTTGTCCCCTCACATTCTGCTCCAGGGAGTAGGAGAGGTTAGCGTTATGGATACTAGCCTTGTCATATGAGCTAGTCCTAGTTCACCAGCTGGAAGGATTCCTGGGCTGTTTTATTCACTGTGTAGATACAACCAAGGAAAAATCAGGGCCCTCACATGGCACTCACTAAAACCAGTCCAGCTAGCACTTTCTGATAGCATCAAGCTACGTCAAAAAGGGCTTTCACGTCAAAATTTTACAGAAACATAAAGTTTTGACATTCAACGTGGATAAGACAATCATATCATGGTATGATTCTGTGTTTAACAGACACTACCTGGATTACTACATATTTCTATTTAAATTTTATATGAATTTGCAGGTTAATATTTGATGTATTTAGGAGTCTGGATTGAAAAGTATGCAAAGCATAATTAAAATTGTATATCTTTTTATGATATCCTAGCAGGGATAGCCAAGCAGGAAGAACTGTGACAGCAAAACTTAAGCCCTTGGTGGTTCACAGAGGTATCTGTTTCTCTGCATGTGAGGATGAAATTTTGTCTGTATTTTGAAACAGATTTTTAATGAGATCACACTACATTTTGCTATTAGCCCCAAGTATAAATTAGTACACCATCTGTGTTATATCGTTAATATTCTTATCTATAAACAGTATTATTTTGGCATTAAAATGTGCTCAGATTTGCACTGTAAAACCACCCTGGCTAGAATTCCTTCCGTTTTCTACAATCCTGAGCAGAGTTTATCAGAAAACAGAACTACATGTATTTTTATGCCAAATTCAGATAAGCCTCAAAACATGCCATGTTCCATGTATCGCCACATTTCAGTTTATCACAAGGAAAAGAGAACTTTAAATCGAACAGAAGAAACTAGAGTGCTTCTGACTTGAAAAAATCAAACCCTGATGTACTGTTCCCTAGGCACGCATTCCCCTTCGGAAGGATGAAAGCTTCAGCCAGCCAGCCATCCTCCTTGTGCTCAGCACACCTAAAATGGTCATATACAGGAGCAGAGAATTCACCATTTAAGAAACTGGCAAACTTTCCCTTGGAGTGTGAACTATCTGTGTTTTCTCTGCAAGTGAGAGGCTTCTCACAGCAGATCTGATGTGGACCAAATATAATTCCTGACAAAGCAAGTGGAAAGAAAGTCATTGAAGAGTGCCAACATGCCCAAGTGCTTTTGCTTGCTGCTAGTATTTCTGTAGCAGCTTCTAACAAGGGCTGCAGATGCGTAGTGGTGCCTAGAAAGAGCTTGGGGAAGGAAAAGGTACCTCCAGATGAAGTGTCATGAGGACACGGAAATATCTGGTATGGCTCGTTTCCCAGCAACTGCAACTTAAGTTGAATTCACAGTCTAACTCGTAGGGTATATTAGAGTAATGCACATGTAGCTCAAACTGGAGTTATTTTTTTTTGAGGGGGTGTTGTTTTAGGTTTTTTTAAATTTGGCTTTTTGCTTCACCTACATCTGTTATAACCAAGAAAATATGAGGCCTCCCATTCTCCATCTGGAGGCAATTATATCCCATTTAAGTAGTTTTGCTTTCTTCCATTTTAGGTTTCTTCACTAGCTAAATAACTTCAGCTAGTGTTAACAGGAGTTTATCTCATCCTGTTTGGGAGAGATGATAGATATTCTTAGGCTTTGCTGTTGTTTGTTCTGCTGTGTCACTGTGCTTTTACAACTTCAACAGAAATTTGTACCAAAGTCTGTGAAAGCTAAGCCACTAAAGAGCCGAGTATTGACTGGAAACGTTGCAAAGGTAAAATAAATAAAGCAAAGACGAGTTCACGTGGACAAACAATAAAGTACTCTGTATTCAGCTTCTTCCTAATAAATTTCTGATAGTTTGCTCACTTTAATGTAGGATATGTATAAACACGTATGTGTGTGTGTGTGCACGCACAGTGTATATATAATATACATGTATATAATGACCAACTGTATGAGTGTGTTGATGGGAAGCCTCTGTCTCCTGAGGCTTACTCTTACTTACTCTCTTACTGCTGAGACCCCCGATTTCTACGGTTGCCCAGATTCTGGCAGCTTGCCTGAAGGACTTTCTAACCTCCTAACAAGTCAGGAATCCTGAAGAAAAGAGGTTATAAAAAACCTAAATCACATTTTATATTTCATTATCTTAAAACAGAAATGTTCTTCTCATAGAAAATTGTGTAAAACTGGCTATTCATCACAAGAGATTTTTTTTTCTTTTAGAAAAGAATTGGGATTGAAATTCCACCTCCTGCAATGATCCCCGTTGCCTTCACTCAATACTGTCCTTGTAAACTTCTCTCAGAGGAAAGAGAATGGAACAAGAGAAAAAGTACATGGTAATGGAAGTGAGACTATTCCAACAGTGTTACAAACACAGAATATCTAGTCTGGACAGTACAGACACTACAAGGTATTTAATGGAATGGGAGGTCATTGCTCATGGCTCAACATTCGTTAATCAGCAAATCTGTTAAACTACATCAGAAATGAGATAGAGGGTAATAATAAAGATGTTATCATGGAAACACTATTAAATTTATATTTCCATGACAATAGGAATATCTAGACCATATGTCCTCATCAGAAGCTCTGGGTTTGCTTCTAGTCACTCTGCATTAGAAGCAACATTGCAATAGGAGAAGGGGTTAAGAGTTCTGCAATGTGAATGATATGGACATGAAATTTTTCCATGTGAAAAGAGGCAGTGAAAATATAGATTACTTAGAAAGCTGATGAGCAAGAGTGGTATACAAATATATAAACCAACAACTAATCCTTTAGCAACATAAGGTCGCAATACTACTTAAAACGTTACAAGGCAAAAGATGAAAACAGAAGGAAGAAACTTTTGCACATCGCAGAGAGTTCACCTGTGGAAGTGAGTGTCAAAAGATACTGCTGAAGCAAAAAATTTAGCATAATTTAAAAAAAAAAAGATCAAAATTTGGTGTGAATAAAATATCTAGACTTATTAGAATAAGCAATACACACAGTAAGGAGAGTTTTGGAACACTCATTCATCGGGAACTATTGAAGATGTTGAGGAGATTTTCCCTCAAAGAAGATTATACTGTAACCACCAACTTTCTTACTGTTCTCTCTCAAACGTTTGCTGCTGGCTGCTGTCACAGACCAGGAGCTGGATTAGATGGCATGGACCACCCCTGCAATGAGATATAACAATGCCCCTACGGCTAAGGACACCAGACTAAAACAAGAAATGACCTGTAGATATTAGTGGTTTCTGGGGCTCAGAAATATATTCTATTTACTAGTTCCAATAAGAAATTCCAGTTTTTCAATTTCCTTTGCAATACAAAAATTATCTATTCAGATCCACAATGGACATAAACATATTCTCCAGTGGCATAAAATAAACATTGGTAGGTTACCCCCATACCAGTTTTCTTCTTGTTTAATGCAGTATCTATAAATTAATTACAACATTTTGACATGGTACATGCTGAACTAGCATCAGCTTGTTCCTGATGTATTTGGTATCAGATTGAATGATAGATCTATTTATAGTGCTCCTATCAAGGAATTGCAAGTCAGATAATCTTGACATTAACATGAATATCCATGGACATCTAAAATTTGCAAATCAAACTGAATATTTCCTGGTGTTTATGGTTGGTGTAATTTTTTTCTCCATCCCAAGAGATTCTAATTTCTGCTCCCAGCCTAATCTAGAAGGCCAACTTCATATGGGGATTGTTTCAGCCACAAACAGCAAAGCCAAGCCATTTATTTATTGTAAACCATAGCAACACTAGTCATAATAATTTACTTCACTGTGTATAAAAGAACATTTCCTGATGGTTATTCATACAGGTTCTAGCTTACCATCAGTTTAGGCTGTTAGAACTTACTTAGGCATAAATTGGAAAAAGCTTGTTGATAAAATACTTATAGGTATATTTCAATTTTCTGTTTATTTGACACTAACTAAATCACTTCCAAGGCAGTAACAAGAACAACAATATCCCACAGAATAAGCACTCAAGTACTGCTAGTCCAAAGCAGTAATAGGAAACACTGACAGATTCAACCTGTTCCACTGTGATAGACTCACTCAACCTATTTGTGTGAGGATCGATGTCTGAGAAAATTAAGCAAAAGCTGAAACTTTTGAACATATTACTTGTCTTCTGTTTTTTTCCTGCTGTTGAGGACCTATGGACTGGGAGGTTTTAGGAACTGATGTAGAGACTCTTCATATTTAGTCATTATCAGGGACTCTGGGCTGTTTTGTCAAGGACGTAAGTGTGCAGCAACACCAAGAGTCAAGTATGATTCACTTGCACCTGCTTTCCTACTGCTACTTAACCTGACCAGCAATATGCTTTGCTATTTTTCCACTTTTCCCAAGATTTCAAATTAAAATAACCAAATGTCGGAATTAGGTATGATGACATTTTGGCGTGCAGATTTGTCTGAAATAAATCTGAGTGAGACTCAAAACATCATTTTAACGGTGACAAGGCATACTCTGAATTACAGAATTTCTGAGCTGAATATGAAATCAACTGTGTGACTCATCGCGTTCGCTAGAAAAGTCCACGCTTATGCATTCAAATATTTTATTTCCCAGACAATGTTGAATGACTAGTCAAAAAGAACCAAACTAGTTCCAGTGTTCTGGCACTCTAATCCCTAATAAATAAAATAATAAACTTTAATATGGTTTCTATTCCAATTTCATTACAAGGCTTATAATAACAAAAAAAGTTAGAATATTACACTCTGCTCACTAAGAAAGCTTTGACATCATTAAGAAATCCCCTTAGAGAAGGAATTCCTGAAAATTGCTGTTTGAGAGGGAAATTCCACTTTCCAGCCAAGCTCCCGAGAGTTTAGTGGCTTGGAGTACAATTATCTGGCAGGAGGGAATCTGCCTCCCTACATACGAATGCCGCAAGCAGCTGGCTGCAGAAGTGGTGTTGGCAGTAGCTTCAGCCACATGACCATTCCTCTAGTCCAGGGAAATATGCCAGATGGCAGCCAAAGAAGAAAAACAGAAAGAAAGCAGAGGAAGGTACAAAAGAAGCTCATATAAAACAACAAAGAACCTTTCTTTCTTTTCCATATGAAGAAATAAGTTTCATGATTACTGTGTCTCAGGAAGTGTAGCTTCATAGCTAACTAAACGAAGATGTAATTCTGACACTGCAATAATTTAACAAACTTATTAATTTTTTTATTATTCAATTTAATGCATACTATTGCCAGTGTCATTTCTCCATAATACCCATTTTACTTTGGGGTTTACAATCTCTACAGAATTGTCATTGTGAAAAAAGATTTAATGACCAGCCAGACAATCAGGGCAGATCCTGCTGCCTCTGGAGAATCTTCTAAGTGGTCCTGAGGACCTGTCATTAAGTCAGTGGGAGGTGTGAGTGTTTAGCATCTAGCAGGATTGAGTGTCATATAACATATTCTTATTCATACATCTTGGTTATGTGTAAGAAATTTTGATAGGTGCTGTAGTTCTTCGTCATCCATGTGTGACCAGATTTAGAGGTCATGAAGAAGGCTTCTGTCTCCATCTGTTCTTCAGAGGTCTCAGGAGGCTCTAAAGCATAACTGTGCTACTATTAGGACTCTGTTTTTATAGTCACATCTAGTGGTATTTTCCTGAGCAAAGCTAAATGCAGCAGGAAACACGATTCCTGTCTGCATTTCAGGAAGTGAGATGTGCTTCAGTTTAGAGAGACTCAAGGCTTTAAAAAGAAAAAGAAAAAAAAAAAAAAAAAAGGAAAAGAGGTGAGCTTGTCTGTGAGTTCTGAAAACATAATAAAGATTTACAAATATTTGTATTGGACTAGAAGAATGTTCATCTGCCAGAGAGCAGGATTGGCACACCTCCCTACAAAACTAAACAACCCTCCTCTTTCTCCAGCCTGAAAAAATATACTGAAATTGTGAAATGGTTTGGTGGTCTCCTGAGTTTCCTTATCTGTGAAGTACCCACTCCTGGCCTTGGCTCTACATCTAATGCTGTGAATACTTGCACTTCTGGTGTATAGTGAATCATAAGTGAATCTCTACCAGGTTTTTTGGTCTGCTTTCCTATTTTTTTTCAGTACAATTTGCTGAGGCTTTAAGCTATGGTTTATTTGATGGGAAGGGCAGAGGAGGAGGAGCTCTGAGTGACTGCAATCCATTCCAGCTCTTCCTAGAAAAATTGCATTGTCTCAAGGCATTTTTTTTTCCTACTCTGGGGAAACTTGCATTAGTCTAGCTCTTCCACCACCTTCTGAAAGACAGATGCAAACCCCAGCACTTGCTGATCAGCAAAGAAACTCAAATCACTATTTGGCTAGAAGGGGGTATCAATGTATCACAGAATCTCCCAAAAATGAAATATGCAAATGAAACATAATCGTTCATTTAATCAATATATTCTGAGTATCCCACAGAAAAAACACTATGGTTTTTGCCCAAAATGTAGCAAAAGAAATTTTGAAATCATGGCCAACTTCATAATTTAAACTAAGATTATGAAGTAGAACAGTATGGTTTGCTAAACAATGTTCATCATGGAAGGCCTGGACAGTACTATCAGGTATTCAGTTTTAGAAACCAAAGCCCCTTGACATCAGATAGTTCAGTGACGTGAGCAGAACTGTCAGTTGACATAAACAAGGTTATTAAATTACATAGGGACCGGGTACTGTAAAATTTTGTAGTAGATTTCTAAATATAACCTACAGTGTGAATGCAGCCATGGCAGTGACATGGCAATATGTATATTAAGGATTTTTAATCCTCTTCTCAGTTGAAACTTATGGTTATATTAAATAGTAACAACAAAAATGGCTGACATTCAATAATACAACTATGACCCAGTTTTTATAAAATTATCTTTAACCTCATGCTAATTCTTTAAAGCTCCTGAAAAACAAACATATAACACTTTTTCTACAGTAAGACAAAATTCATTAAAGCCTCTGGACTTTAGATAAGAGTTTCTTGCTTTTTATTTTTATTAACAACTTTTAAGAGTATTTTCACTTGTTAGATTGAAAAATTAGACAATGCGCTATTTTTACGGAAGTTAATCATCAAAGAAATCAGATGCTATATTAACATGCTACTTGAAATATTTTTCTTTTTGTTTCTGCAACGTTGATATAAGTTTGTAAAAGAAGCATGAGTAGGTTTCTTTAAGCAAAAAAACTATGATAAAAAGACTGCCTTAAGAGAATCTCAATTGAATTATATGATCTAGTTTTGAACTTTAAAAAACTATTATAGATACCATCTTTTTATTCTCTATTCAAATCCCTTTATCTATTATTATTATTTTTTTGTCATAAAAACAGCTCCCTCTATATGAACAACCTAGCTTTTGCAAAAGAAAACACTGAGAAGTTGGATTGTACCTAGCCATTTTTTACAGTATTTACATAGACAGTGTTTGCTATCAATAATGCTACATAAAGCATTTAGCTTCTTGGGCATTTGATATTGTACATGTGTGCAAATAAATGTGACTATTGCATCAATGAATACTAAAAAGTTATCATTAAGATGATATGTAATGTTTCTGATATGTTCTTCAATGCGCTATATACAAATGGGAGGATCTTTCCTTAAGAATTTTATACTTGAAAATTTATACTGCATCTATTATAGATAAAAGCAAGGAAGTTGGAAAACAAGTATTGGCTCAATTGCAGAAAGCAGTATGATAAATACTGGAAAACATACTTTGCTATTGTTATTTTTAAATAACAGCTAAGGAAAAAATAGAATCTGCGTGTTTTTCTCGTGGTTATACTTACTTTTTAAATGTCGAACACAAAAATATTTAACAAACATGGTTTTCTGGTTATGCAAATCAGCAAAAGCCCCTCAACTATAAATATTAATTCAGATTTGGTATGCTGTATCAGTGTTATATTTATAACTAAATATGTTTACTTATAATAAGTACTGATAATATTTAGAATGAATACTTTTATAAGAACACTGATGTAAATGTTAATTTACTTTTTCCCCAGCTTGGAGTGCAAAAAAGAATCAAAAGTATTGTTTGCTTGAAAAGTGCAGTTTCATAAACTTCCATGGTCACTTATTCATTATATTTTCCAATTACACAGAAAAACTTACTATTTTCCTGATATACATGTTCAGCAAAGCCTTTATGAGCTCAAGAGAGTCACAATTAATACAAGACATTTCCAGACTTTTATATACTATAAGCCTATAGAAGAATAAAAAAGAGCCACAGTTGCAATTATTATCACTGTCAATTACACTGTAAGCCATTAGAAGAAATACCTGTAGGACTTCAAAAAGCGAAATCTCATCTTATTTCGTGGAGATGGACGAGGGATATAGGCTCCAAAAGGATCCCACAGAAAGGCCATTGGCAAAGTTAATTCTAAAATCCTCTAAAAAATATATCCCTGAGGGGAAGCAGGACAGTTCTGCCGGAGGTGCCCCACACTAATCATGAAGCACTTGTAACTGTGTAAGGGAACGTCCTTTTCCTATGGTATGCTTTGGCAGAGATGTGGCTGGCTGAGAGCACAGACTAGAAGGGATAACTGGGATTTCCTGCTGCATGAGACTTGCCCTTTGCATGAACGTTTCCTATATTCAGGGCTCTTATCACATGACTCAAGTGAGAAATCTTATGGTAAACCCTTGGATAGTTATAGCAGCCACTAAAAAGCACAGAACCGTAGAACTAAGGCAGACCAGAAATAGCCAATGCTCTGATTATTCACTGCTGCCCAGACAAAGGCCTTCAAACCCTATGGATTATATTTGAACAATCTGTTTTGACTGGCATCAGACAGCTAAGGAGTATTTGGAAAAAAAAAAAAAAAGAAAAAAAAGAAAGAACCCCAAACCAAAATCTCCTCTGTCCCCCAATGTCCTCCCCTGGCACAATAAGGAGCTAGTAACCAGGGAGTAAAACTGATATTGAAAACATGTCTGCAAACCCCTCAATTGCCTTTGTTTAATTCTTAACTCTCTTCAAGTGTGTCTTCCTTCCTCACAGTTTCTAAAGAGAATCAATTTATAACATTAAGTAGCTTTTCTGAAAGGGCTTAATCATGTACAAGAGATCAACCACTCTAAGAAAGCAAGTCTCAGACTGGTAGATAATTTTCAGGCCTCTTGGCAGCTTTTCTCAAATAATTCCCCGTACTGAATTACCACCAGTGACTTTGAGAAATGAACTCAGTTCCCTGCTAGCTGGGGTCATTCTGAATTCTGAAGAGAATTCAGATTTGGTGTCTTTTTGTTGTTTGTTTTGCTGGTGTTTTGGTTTTTAATTCAAGCCCCAACTCTTGCATGCAATTGTTTCATCCTAGTGCTAGTAGCTTTGAAGGCAAACAGCCTACAATTCAATTATGACACCAACTGAGGTCATGCCAGTGATGCCACCAGTACTTCCTCTACTGACTCTGAATGTGGCTATGATCTCCCAGCACTGGAAGCAGAGGATTCTCTAATTTGTGTGATCTTTGTAACAAATCTAACTGGAAAAGGTCAGAGAGTTAGAAAAATAAATTTTCGGGGATAAATTATGTCTATCAATCAATTATCTGATGAAATGTACTATTTATATGGTAAAGGGGACTGTGAGAAACTACACTCTTCAGAAAAAAATATAAATATACTATAACTGGGTATATTTTGCTCTTTGGAGGAAACATTTTTCTTATGTTGCTCTGGCAAATGCACTACAGGACCAACTGACAATAAATGTCTTCACACCATGAAATAAGCTTTGAATATATGGGATTCATAGGTGAAATCACTGTTTCCAGGCCAAAAGTCACATTATTCTTGAGCAGTTTAAAGAATATACTATATAATTAAATTCTAATAATATAGCATCTAATTTCCACAGAAATAGAGTTCCAACAATGGTTAGTAAGCAGCTCTCTGGGTATCATAAGCTATAGTCTTCTTTACAATCATTATATCATTAAAATTTGAGTGGTTAATAGATCACTTTAAACATACCTGAATGATAATACTGGATGTGAGCATTGCCAAAATCAATATTTCTCTTCTGGCAAATAAAACCAGGTTAGGCTGCGTTTTTATAATTACATCCTAAATAACTTAACATCGCCAGGTATATTTCCTTTTCATATTCTGTTTCTAAAAAGGATTTTGTACAACACATTAATACAGCAGCAAAATTTGTTTTTTCTTTTTTATAAAGAAAACCAAACCAAACATGCTTATTATTAGCTATCTTTTCTCCTCCTTAGTCCCCTTCCTTCACTATTACACTAAACCTGCTAACGCAGCCAACCAAGATAAGGTCATAGAAATAAGCTTCTTACAAGATTACTAAAGACTAAATTTATACCTTGATATCAAAAACGTTTATTATCACTATATAGTGGCATGCAGTAGATCACTGTATCAAGACAAATCACAGTGTTTATGGAAATTCAAGGAAATGAAGGAGCAAATAACTCTGTAATACACCTTGACTTTTACAGAGAAGTCACTAGGCTTTTCCTGCTTTTTTTTTTTCCTTTCAGAAAAAAATAAAATGACATGTCTAGAATCACTCGAAGAACATAAAATGATTGACATTAATTTTTTATTTGTAGGCAGTGTTTTGTGGAAAAAATATCTCGACGGCATGAGTAAACAAATATCTAGCTTTGTATAAAAGAGGTAAAATCAATCATTGCACTCTATGGTAATCCAGACCTCTTATAGAAATGCATATATCTTTGACATTCTATGCAGTTTTGTGATTGCAACTTTTGCTCTACATTTTTGACAGATATTGGGATATCAGCCTCACACTCCTAGCTGGTCAGTGGCACCACTATAGTATGTTATTATTGATGGCTTCAGGTTTACAGGATCTACAGAGTGAACTATTAAGGAAACATTTCTTTTACTGTTCTCCCAGATATCTAAACTACTGCTATTTTTTTAGAAATGATTCATATAAATGAATCGCAAAATAATATTTTTCATAATTAAAAATGCAAAACTTAAATTAATAATGAACACACAAACCCACACAAAATTAGACTCTTTTTTTGGTCAGTTAAAGTCATGTAAGTGTAAAAGCTCTTGGTAGTAAGCAGGTCTGGTGATAAGCATAAATATCTATACAGACTCGGTTCACTTTCCCAGATATGTCCCAAAGCATTTTAGAACTCAAAGGGCCAAGTTTTGTCTCTAAATTCCTCTCAGTGTATCCAAAGCTCAAATAACTACACCTTTAAGGGGACTGTAGCCAGGAGGCTCGCCAGTGGTGGCCATGGTGTTTTTGCAGACATCTCCACTTTACTCTAACCCAGCTCCACTCTTTGGGTCATATGATGGGAACCCACTACAGCGTCTGGACGCATGACAGACCATGCTATTCAACAGAGCACGTGACAGTGTTAATGTTAATCTTAATCAACATTAATCTTCAAAGTGTTATCATCCTGTGTATAGCCCTCACCCAGAACTGGGTTAAAAGACCAGTTAATAAGAAACCAGAATGATGAAGCTAGTGAGTGGGTGTTTGATTGGGGGAGATCAAGATGTATATGTTTTAATTTAAGAACACTATGGTGATAGATAGTTTAGTTTGTTGTGGATTCTATATTGCTCGCTTCTGTAATTTTAAACAATGAAGACTTGTTGCTTAGAAGTTAGGTAACTAACAGGTGTGTGTTTTAGAAGTAGTGATAATTAATTTTAGCTATGGAAACTATAAACAAACGTGGTCCAAGCATGGCTCAGGGACAAATTGCGACCCTATAAGGTAAAGAGGAAATAAGTTCATGAAGAGTTCACTACCCTGTCGACCACCAGAGACCACCCGAGACCCCCAAGAAGACCCTAAAGGCTTTAGTGTGCATGTGTTTAAGATGATGTAATATTATAATTAGTTCTCAGAAATGTAATGAATATGTAACAAGGAAACTTAAAATATGTATGAGAAGCATGGATATAAACAGAAAGGTGATTAGACCAGGTGTGCTTGATTTGTGGCAAGTCCACCGAGCACCCAGGCCTGAATAAAACAATATCTCTCCTGAGCGTGTGGAATTGGTTACTTGCACGCCGGGCACGAATCCGCTTTTCGGACAACAGTTTTTGGCGACCCAGATGGGACAGCTGTGAAGCCTTGCCCGGATCGACTCGCCAGCTCTCGGTGGGGAGACCCTGCTCTCTGGACTCCAGCGCGCACCGACCTTTTGATCGGGGACTCCGTGAGTATTCTCCCCGACCAGAGCAGGTGAGCGACTCAACAGTGCAACGCTAAGGTAAATGAGATATTGTTCTGGAGTATAAAACTGTGCATGCATTTGGTAAGGAATTGTGGCCACAGGTAAAGAGGTATATTCATATGCGTTTGACAGTGACGACTGGAGTATATGAAGTTGTGGTAAAGAACGTTCTTTTTTGGTAAAGATATGGGAGCTCAACCAGCAAAAGTAACACCTTGTTCCCCCTTAGGATGCATCATTAAACATTGGGGAAAATTTGGGGGTGATCCTTTGAGAAAGGATAAATTAATTGAATATTGTACTAAATGGTGGCCAATGTATAAATTAGAAGATGAGGAAAAATGGCCAGAATTGGGAACCTTGCAATATAATACTATTTTACAATTAATGTTATGAGGTACCTTATGTAATTTGTTTTTTTTTCTTTGAGAAATGATCATGAAATTTGGAAAAAATGTGAACTTTTAGATTTAGATTTTAATGTGGTGATGATGATGATGGAAAATAAGGAACCAAAAGTGCATTGTTGTTCTGCTTGTAGCATAGGAAAATGATGTTTAAAACTAGGAGAAGAAGAGGAAGATACACAAATGTTAGTACCACCAAATGAAAATGAAACTTCTGAAACCGAAGCAAGAAGAAGCAATACTTTTAGTCCGATAGCTGGCAGGACTAGAACCCAGCAAGGGTCTGTATTGTTAGCACCCCTTCGCCAGGCAGCGGGCCCAAGGGGGGAGGCAGTATTTGTGAAAGTACCATTTACAACTTCTGATTTAATGAATTGGAAAGAGTTAGCAGGATCATATAGAAAGAATTCTGAAAAGGAGTATAGACCTTTTCAAACAGTTATTGAAAATCATAATCCAAATTGGCAAGATATTCAAATTCTTACTCCTGAAGAAAAGAGGGTAATATTAGAAAAAGCAAATATAGAAAATGAGAGAATAAATGCAAAAGAAGATCCTGCTCATTTTATGCTAACTCAAGACCCAAATTGGAATCCTAACAGTAATGATGGGAAATTGATGATTAAACAGTATCAACAATTAATTTTGTATGGAGTAAAGAATGGAATACCCTGCCCAAAGAATTTGGCGAAATTGACTCAAATAATTCAAGGAAAAACAGAGGACCCATCCACCTTTTATGAATGATTATGTGAGGCAGCTAGGAAATGGACAGACTTAGATCCTGAGAGTGATAAAAATAGAGCAATATTTACTACTTTGTTTGTAAGGCAAGCTGCTCCAGATATTCAAAAGAAATTGCAGAAAGTGGATGAAATTACAGGAATGACTATATTATAATAATAGGGAAGAGGAGGAAAAGAAAAATCAGGAAAAAGAAAAAATAAAAGACAGGAAACAAAAAGCTGCTATTTTAGCAGTTGCTTTTGTAAATGCCCAAGGATCAGCTGGAGGAAGAGGTAGAAGATATTTGAGAGGTAGAGGTAGAGGGTATTTGAGAGGAAAAGGCAGAGGAGGTAGAGATATGTTTAAACAATATACCCCATTACGATTTAATCAATGTGCTGTATGTAAGAAACAAGGACACTGGAAGAGTGAGTGTCCAGAGAACAAAGGAGCAGTCGTGACTCAGTCACAGCAAATACCACCTGAAGCTGATTTACTTATGATGGGAGGAGATTCTGAATGATAGGGACCGGGGGTAGAAAATGATATTTTCCCAGCTGAGCCCCTGGTTCCAGTAAAGCTGGGAGATGAAGTAGTCGATTTTTTAGTAGATACTGGAGCAAAATATTCTGTTATAAATACATGTAAAGGACCAATGAGTAAATTTAATGTATCTATTGTTGGGGTCACGGGAAAGAAGGAGATAAGGCCTTTTTTTTGAAACCTTTAAAATATAAAATTGGACGAAAAACATTGATGCATGAATTTTTATATATACCGGAATGCACCATGCCTCTCTTAGGACGGGATTTATTGAATAAATTGGGAGCACAAATCACCTTTAAAAAGAAGAATCCAAGTTCATTTTCCTGAAGCTAATGCCTGGCAAGCTCAAGTTTATTTATTACAGACAAACACAGATGAATCTGAAGAAATTCCAGAAGAGATTAAAGATGCAGTTTACCCTTTTGTTTGGGCAACAGAGAAACCAGGAAGAGCGAAAAATGTGGAACTGGTAAAAGTTGAATTGAAAACAGGAGTTCAACTGGTAAGAAAGAAACAATATCCTATTAGTATAGAAGCCAGAAAAGGTTTGGAACCAATAATAAATAATTTTCTTAAACACGGACTTTTAAGAGAATGTCAATCTGATTATAATACTCCTGTCCTTCCAGTGAAAAAGCCACATAACCAAGGATATAGGCTGGTTCAAGATTTAAGAACGATAAACCAGTTAGTGGTGGACATTCATCCAGTAGTCCCTAATCCATATACGCTGCTAACAACTATCAATGAATCAAATGCATATTTCTCTGTTATAGATTTGAAAGATGCTTTCTTTTGTATACCTCTGGAAGAAAACAGCCAAAAGATTTTTGCCTTTGAATGGGAAGATCCGTCGACTGGGAGGAGGACTCAGCTCTGCTCGACCGTGCTGCCACAAGGGTTTAAAAATAGCCCAACCATCTTTGGAGCAGCTCTGAATAAGGAACTGGAACAGTGGTCCGGTAAGGAAGATCAAATCACCCTCCTTCAATATGTTGATGACATCCTATTGGGAGCAGATACTACTGAGATCTGCAAAGAAAAGACTGTTAGCCTCCTAAACTTTTTAGGAATGGCTGGCTACAGGGTGTCAGAGAAGAAAGCAAAAATTGCAAAACAAACTGTAATTTATTTGGGATTTGAGATTTCCCAAGGACAGCGAAGATTGGGAAATGGTAGAAAAGAAGCCATTTGCAAGATGGCACCCCCTCAATCCAAAAGAGAGTTGAGAGGATTTCTAGGAAGGGCTGGATGGTGTCGCTTTTGGATTCCAAATTATGGTTTGATGGCAAAACCATTGTATGAGGCAACCAAAGGCCCTGGAGAAAATCCTGCCTCTTTAATGCCAAGTGAAAAAGAGAGTGATCTTAACCATGATTGTTTATAAGTCATTGAACAGGTATATGCCAGCAGGCCAGATCTGAAAGATGTCCCTCTCCAAACTCCGGATGAAGAATTATTTACTGATGGAAGCAGCTTTGTTGTAAAAGGAGAAAGGAGGGCTGGCTATGCCGTGGTAACTTTAACTGAAGATCGAGAAATAAAAGCATTACCTCCAAATACATCCGCCCAGAAAGCAGAAATTATAGCCCTCACAAAAGCCTTAAATTTGGCTAAAGGTAAAAGAGTCAACATCTATACAGATTCTAAATATGCTTTTGGAGTTGTGCATGCTCATGGAGCAATATGGAAGGAGTGAAGACTTTTATCTGCTAGCGGTACCCCTATAAAATATGGAACAGAGATTTTGAATTTATTGGAAGCAGTACAGAAGCCTAAAGAAGTTGCTGTGATTCATTGTAAAGCTCATCAAAAAGAGGACTCAAAAGTAATACAAGGAAATCGAAAAGCAGATGAGGCTGCTAAACGTGTAGCATTAAATACTATGATTTATGTTTTAATTCCATCAAAAGAAATTCAAGTGGAATCCCCAAATTATAATGAGAAAGAAAATAAATTAGCTATGTTATTACATCGTAAGAAGAATGATCAAGGATGGTGGATAACTTCACATGGACAATGTATAGTAACCCCTGAAATTATGAAGAAATTAATGGTCAAAACCCATGCTGAAACACATATGGGAGCAGAGGCAATGGTGGAATCAGTAAGACGATATGCGATAGGAACCAAAATGTTATTGATTGCTAAAAGTGTGAGCAATAAATGTGAGATTTGTCTTAGGAACAATCCGAAAATACAAATCCGACCCCCTCCTGGAGAGGTAAAAAGTGGCATAACTTCCGGTGAGTATTGGCAAATAGATTTTTCAGAGTTACCGCGATGTAACCAATACCGATATCTATTGATATTGGTAGATACCTTCTCTGGATGGCCAGAAGCTTTCCCGTGTCGAACCAACAAGGCAAAAGAGGTTGTAAAACATTTGTTGAAAGAAATAATTCCAAGGTTTGGAGTCCCTTTAGGAATATCCTCAGACAGAGGTCCACATTTTGTAGCAGAGGTTGTTAAAAACATGAGTAAGACATTAGGGATTAAGTGGGATCTCCATACCCCTTGGAGACCTCAATCTAGTGGGCAGGTGGAAAGGATGAATCAAACATTGAAAAGACAAATTTCTAAAATATGTCAGGAAGCTCAATTGAAGTGGATCGAAGCCTTACCACTTGCCTTGTTGAGAATTAGGGTGACCCCTAGAGCTAAAGAAAAAGTGAGTCCATTTGAAATTTTATATGAAAAACCTTATAGTGTTAATTTGACAGGACGATCAGAACAAATGCATGTAATAGGAGAAAAAGTATTAACTGAATATCTTTTATCTTTGAGTAAGGTGTTGAATTCTTTGCATAAGTATGTCCTTTTGAAGACACCTTTACCTCTTGAATTTCCAGTACACTCATTTAATCCAGGGGATCAAGTTTATTTGCGAACGTGGAAGGACGACCCTCTTGGAGAAAAGTGGAAAGGACCTTTCCAGGTGCTGTTAACAACAAACACTGCTGTGAAACTGGAAGGAATAGATTCTTGGATTCATTATACGAGGATTAAGAAAATTCCACCTGGACTGTGGACATCTGTATTTAAGGAACCATTGAAGTTAACTTTGCGGCATGTTCAATGAAATACTAGAGATGCTGCTAAATTAGTGTAACAATTTGATTATTGAACAGAATTAGAGAGAGAGGGAAGATGTGGAATGTGTTGTTGTTAATAATAACGATCAGTCAGATTGATTCTCAATTTTTGTTATAGAAATCGAAATATCTGGGAACTTTTAGCCCGAGAAGTAACCAACATGTCTTCCTTTTGTATTGCAGCCGAAAATTCTGTGGGAGAGATGTATAGTTCTTGTTTGGTAAGAAAAGATATAAATTATACCTCCCAAGCACTTTCGACTATTGGTATGGAAATGACACAAATAAGAGAAGCCACACTTGAAAACAGGGCTGCAATTGACTATTTACTTTTAAGACACAATCATGGCTGTGAAGAATTTAAAGGAATGTGTTGTTTTAATTTGAGTGATAATTCACAGTTAGTAGAGAAGAAAATCCAACAATTAAAAGATTTGGCATATGGGTTTAAAGAACAGGAAGGATTAGATTTTTCTTGGTTGTTCTCGTGGCTTCCAAATTTAAATTGGCTTAGACAATTATTTTTGTTTGTGGTACTGATTGTTATTTTAATTATGATTACATGTTGTATGATTCAATTTGTATCTTTTTGTAGAAAATAAGTATTATGAGACTCATGATGCTTAACATCATAAGTCTCAAAGGGGGGAATTGTTAATGTTAATCTTAATCAACATTAATCTTCAAAGTGTTATCATCCTGTGTATAGCCCTCACCCAGAACTGGGTTAAAAGACCAGTTAATAAGAAACCAGAATGATGAAGCTAGTGAGTGGGTGTTTGATTGGGGGAGATCAAGATGTATATGTTTTAATTTAAGAACACTATGGTGATAGATAGTTTAGTTTGTTGTGGATTCTATATTGCTCGCTTCTGTAATTTTAAACAATGAAGACTTGTTGCTTAGAAGTTAGGTAACTAACAGGTGTGTGTTTTAGAAGTAGTGATAATTAATTTTAGCTATGGAAACTATAAACAAACGTGGTCCAAGCATGGCTCAGGGACAAATTGCGACCCTATAAGGTAAAGAGGAAATAAGTTCATGAAGAGTTCACTACCCTGTCGACCACCAGAGACCACCCGAGACCCCCAAGAAGACCCTAAAGGCTTTAGTGTGCATGTGTTTAAGATGATGTAATATTATAATTAGTTCTCAGAAATGTAATGAATATGTAACAAGGAAACTTAAAATATGTATGAGAAGCATGGATATAAACAGAAAGGTGATTAGACCGTGTGTGCTTGATTTGTGGCAAGTCCACCGAGCACCCAGGCCTGAATAAAACAATATCTCTCCTGAGCGTGTGGAATTGGTTACTTGCACGCCGGGCACGAATCCGCTTTTCGGACAACAACAGAAGTATAGCCTGGGCCTGGACACTATGACTCCTAGCATGGTTTCTTTAAGTAGCCTCCCCCTCACACCTTGATCTTGTGCATCATCATGCAACCCATGACAAACTCCTAGGTCAGCTTCATCAGCTGCATTTGACATGCCATCCTGAGTGGGCAGCAGGAGGGATGTTACACTGCCATCGTGCGAGGGGGCTCAGGAGCTGCAACTTAACCAACCGCTTCTTGAGCAACATGGGAAAGTGGACAGGCCCACTACTTCCCGTTTTGACAGATGAAGTAGCAGTAGATGTAGGAAACAAAAAAAACAGTTGAGGTTATTTGTAAGGTGTGGAAAACAAAGGGGCTTTCCTGCATGCTCCCTTCGTGGCTCCTGCGTATTGCAGTGGTGCTCCTTCCCCAGGCAGCCTTCCCAAAGCCTCTGCCCTGCGTGTTGGTCTATTGTATGCAGTGTTATACTTTGAGAAAAAGGATGTTACAGTTACTATTGTGAAAATAGCAATATATAAACTTTGTTGTTAAAAAATGCTTATTTATCAACAACTGGAAACTCTGAAAGAGTTCAAACCGGGGTCATTACAGTGGACAGAATGGTTTACATTAGTATATAGTATTTTACAGATGCTTCTCCCAGAGTTATTCCTTCTGTTTTGAAACACCGCCTGATGGTTTAGTTGGACATCTCCAAATAAAATGCCACTGAACATTATGTAGCTAAAATCAAATATTTACTCACTATTTCAAAGTGATGGCTTGCACAATCTGAATTCTAAACAGTTTAATAATATTTATGCACATTTTATTACAGACAAGATATTTTTCCAGCTTTTTTTCCCCTATCTTGCTATTATTGAGACAGGAATGAAAGACAACTGAGAAAACAAGAATTAGGAATAAACCACTAGAATACATAATAAACTTACATTTTAATTTTCCCTAGTAACATGATGGTGTCTAGAGTTTCATATAGAACTACCTTCAATAAATGTTTACACTGGAAGGCTAAGAATACATAAGACCCAGAATTAAATAAAACTATTATTTCCCACATTTCATTCAGTTGTTAGATAAGTCAAAATGTTATACTTCCATGACAAAGGTATTTTCTCCTGAAAGAAGTGTCCTGACTTTGAAGTATTCCTTTTCCACCTGAAAAAAGAATCACCCCAGCAGAAAACACCCCGCCTAATTCTGACTTTGAGTAATAAACCTGATAGGGATTAACGTCAAGTACGAAGTTCTGAGAGGGTGAGACTAATATAAGAGGAACTACAGTGAAGTTCTCCTTTTATAGCCTCAAAGGAGCTAAATTTATTGAGGGATATAGCTTTAACTATAAACCCTCAAAAGAAAAGGAGGGATTGATAGGGATTAACATCAAGTATGAAGGAACAATGAAGAGATTTACAGTTCTTTAGCTGAACTGATGCAGATGGTTAGGAATACCTTGTGAATAGGCTGACCTGACACATAGTAGATAAAAAGGCCTTGAAACTTAGTATTCTAGATAAGGAGGCCAACCTTGTATCTTGAGATAAGAGGGTGGTGCTAGTGAGAATTATGCTCCTTAAGCCAGGAGCTAGAACTAAGTATGTGCGAAGACTGAGACTTTTGCATATGTTAATGAATTCTGGGAAATGTAATGAATATGTATACTCTAACTGTATATAACTTCTATGGTTAAGTGATTTGGCACGCACACTAGGTGGAGCGATCCCCTGTGCGTCCAGTGCTGCAATAAAGAATACCTGCTTTCTAAAACTCCAAATTGAGTCTTAGAGAGTTTTTCGGAGACGACTTCGTTTCAAACTGAAAGTCTGGATTTTCAACCCCTCAAAATACAAACACATTTTCTTCAGTCTTTCATTTTTTCCATCGCTCTGATCTATTTTAACAGGTCAGAAAGTCTGAATATGTTAATTATGATACCATCTTGGCTCTGTTAATGCATTCAATGAAAAAATCCACAAATTATTTCACTGGGGACTAAGTATCAAGAAAATTGCACGTGCTTACTATCTTTTAACCTTAAATAAGATTCTACCCAGGACTATTACCTCTTTCTACTGCACATTATTTCTGCTTATTATTACTTATCATCCCTTGTTGGCTTTAATACTTAATTCTGCAGCCCTTGTTCCTGTAAAACAATCTGACTGTAGTATAGGTGGCTAACTGGGAATATTTCTGTAAGAACTTCTCACTTGAACATGAGTTTCTGAAGTGGTTTGTAATATTGATACTATTCCTAAAGTTGGAGCATTCACAAGAATGCTCTCCTGTAAGAATTTTTTGGTGATTAATAAAGATTCAGCATAGCCTGCAGCCCTTCTGTCAAAAAGAGTAGCTCTAGGGTGTTTTACATATCTGTTCTACTATAATTGTGAACTTCCAACAGTTTAATTATCTCCCAGATTCTTATAAAACCATTAAACCTCTTTTTGCTCCTCCTTGAATAAATCATTTAAATAATCACTGGAGCAGCCACAACAAAGCATAGGCTCTTAATCTAGTACTTGCACTAACTACCAGTCTGAAGAGTTACTCTTCCACTGACTCACTTATTCACTTAATATTTAAATAGTTTAACCAGATTAGAACAAAATTGAAGACAACCCTAATCAGAAAATATAACTACATTAAGTTTATTAGGGTCTAAGAAATCTAAACACAGGGGTTCAATTCCCTTGAGCAGGCAGACATGAAGATGGGACTCCCACAAGCTGAGTTATTTAATTACTAGGGAATTACGTAAACAGTTCTAAAAAACACTAGCTTTGAAAAATTATCAAATATAGACAGAATTTCAGACAAAAAATATATAAGATCATCTGTCCTAGACCAGAAAAAGGTTCATTTAGTGCAGTGTCTCATCTCCATCAATGGCCAAAAGCAGATGACTTGAAAAGACTTTAAGAGTAGACCTGGTACGTTATAATACTTTCCCTGAATGTACTCCTAAACTTCAACAAATTGTGATTCAGGGACTTCAGAGATAAAGATAGTTGGGTTTTGCTTTAGGTTTTTTTTGGTTGTTGGTTTTAGGTTTTTTTCCCACCTAAATTACTGCTTATTCCAAAATATTTGCCAAGCTCTAGTTATACAGCAATATTTGGTTAGAATGGTGTAATCCAAATAAGTTTGCTAGCTTTATAAACAATCATCATAAAGTACTTTCATTGAAATACTACCTGCATTGACATACAAACTGCATGTAACTGGCCTAACATCTGAGTGCATGTATATGTAATTAGAAGGTTACACAGATGGAAGTGTAGAAATGGACATCTCATCCAGGTATCTAAACCACCTTCAATTCATGGATGATTTTGAGGTAGTCTAGTTTATCTCAAATGACTTATTGAAGTACCATGCTCAATATATTTTATAGAGTGTGTGTGAAATGCTTTGAAATTTTGCAATGATAGTGCTACGCAGAAAGACTTAGAAGGAATGTAATCTGACAGACAGATCTGATTGATTGATTTTCTCTGGTTTTATGGAATACCGAATATAATTTTTCATATTCTAAACTTGCTTTTTTGTTCCTTTCATAGCAAATCAGTCATTCTTTAAAAAAATCTAACCAGAACCATAATATATTTGAGAAAAGCATCTGAATTTGTCCAAGGCCCCACTTTCACTAGAAACATTTTGACTATTAAGAACTGATTCTATAATTTTCAAAATACAAAAACTTTTAAAAGAACTATGCATCTGTGTAAAAAGACCACTGAAGTACCCAGATTTCGGAGGAGATAAGTTCTCATCTCTCTGCACAAGAAGGTTTACATCCCTTTTCATACCCAAAATGCCTTACAAATACAAATTGATTGAACACTATGGCATGCTTGGTCTTCCTTTAAATCTGCAGGCAGGCACAACAGAAGGCTGAAAGGTTAAACTAATTGAAACTACATTTACTGTGCACTAAAAGCACACAGACCGACAATGCAGATTAGATGACAATAATTAATTCCTCTCTTCTTCCTTTGAAATGGTTTATTCAGCTTGCTGTCACCAGGTGTCTGTATGGTGAGCTCAATTGATCTTTAAGCTACTCTGATGGTATTGACTAGCCTTCTGTGGACTGCAGTAGCTCCGACACCTGTCATACATGCACAGATCACCTCTTAATATAGACAGTTGTCCTAACCTGGAGCAAGTCCCATCCCTGGTTTCTTAAGGGCTTAAATCCCTCAGAAAATGGAGCTTAGACGTTTTGCTAAATCCCTCAGAAAATGGAGCTTAGAGGTCGAGTGCTTGTGGGTAAGGATGAGGGAGAAGGCCAACAAGGCAGATATCCTGCTGGGAGTCTGTTATAGACCACCTAGCCAGGATGAGGAGGCAGACAAAATATTCTACAAGAGGCTGGCAGAAGTCTCCCAGTCGCTAGCCCTTGTTCTCGTGGGGGACTTCAACTTTCCGGACGTCTGCTGTAAATACCACACGGCAGAGAGGAAACAGTCTAGGAGGTTCCTGGAGTGAGTGGAGGATAACTTCCTGAGGCAGCTGGTAAACAAGCCCACCAGGGGAGGTGCCTCGCTTGACCTGCTGTTCACAAACAGAGAAGGACTGGTGGGAGATGTGGTGGTCGGAGGCCGGCTTGGGCTTAGCGACCATGAAATGGTAGAATTCTCGATACTTTGTGAAGTAAAGAGGGGGGCCAGCAAAACCGCTACCATGGACTTCCGGAGGGCGGACTTTGGCCTGCTCAGGACACTGGTCGAGAGGATCCCTTGGGAGACAGTCCTGAAGGGCAAAGGGGTCCAGGAAGGCTGGACGTTCTTCAAGAAGGAAGTCTTAAAGGCGCAGGAGCGGGCTGTCCCCATGTGCCGCAAGAAGAACGGGCGGGTAAGGCGACCGGCCTGGCTGAACAGGGAGCTCTGGCTGGGACTCAGGAAAAAAAGGAGAGTTTATCACTTGTGGAAGAAGGGGCAGGCAACTCAAGAAGAGTACAGGGATCTCGTTAGGTCACGCAGAGAGGAAATTAGAAAGGCAAAAGCCCAGCTAGAACTCAAATTGGCCACTGTCATAAGAGACAACAAAAAATGTTTTTACAAGTATATTAATGACAAAAAGAGAGCCAAGGAGAATCTCCATCCTCTATTGGATGCGGGGGGGAACGTTGCCACCAAGGATGAGGATAAGGCTGAGGTACTCAACACCTTCTTTACCTCAGTCTTTAATAGTCAGAGCAGTTATCCTCAGGGTACTCAGCCCCCTGAGCTGGAAGACAAGGACGACGAGCAGGATAAACCCCCCATAATTCAAGAGGATGAAGTTAACGACCTGCTACGCCACCTGGATGTTCACAAGTCTATGGGGCCGGATGGGATCCACCCGAGGGTACTGAGGGAGCTGGCGGAGGAGCTTGCCAAGCCACTCTCCATCATTTACCAGAAGTCCTGGTTAACGGGGGAGGTCCCGGACGACTGGAGGCTTGCCAATGTGACGCCCATCTACAAGAAGGGCCGGAAGGAGGATCCGGGGAATTACAGGCCGGTCAGCCTGACCTCGGTGCCGGGGAAGATCATGGAGTGGTTCGTTTTGAGGGCGCTCACGAGCCATGTGGGGGACAACCAGGGGATCAGGCCCAGCCAGCACGGGTTCCTGGAAGGCAGGTCCTGCTTGACCAACCTGATCTCCTTCTATGACCAGGTGACCCGCCTCGTGGATGAGGGAAAGGCTGTGGATGTGGTCTATCTGGACTTCAGTAAGGCCTTTGACACTGTCTCCCACAGCATTCTCCTAGAGAAGCTGGCGGCTCATGGCCTAGACAGGTGTACTCTTCGCTGGGTAAAAAACTGGCTGGACGGCCGAGCCCAGAGAGTTGTGGTCAACGGAGTTAAATCCAGTTGGCGGCCGGTCACGAGCGGTGTTCCCCAGGGCTCAGTACTGGGGCCGGTCTTGTTCAATATCTTTATCAATGATCTGGACGAGGGGATCGAGTGCTCCCTCAGTAAGTTTTCAGACGACACCAAGTTGGGCGGGAGTGTTGATCTGCTGGAGGGTAGGAAGGCTCTGCAGAGGGACCTAGACAGGCTGGATCGATGGGCCGAGGCCAACTGTATGAGGTTCAACAAGGCCAAGTGCCGGGTCCTGCACTTGGGCCACCACAACCCCAGGCAACGCTACAGGCTTGGGGAAGAGTGGCTGGAAAGCTGCCCAGAGGAAAAGGACCTGGGGGTGCTGGTTGACAGCCGGCTGAACATGAGCCGGCAGTGTGCCCAGGTGGCCAAGAAGGCCAATGGCATCCTGGCCTGTATCAGAAATAGTGTGGCCAGCAGGAGCAGGGAGGTGATCGTGCCCCTGTACTCGGCACTGGTGAGGCCGCACCTCGAATACTGTGTTGAGTTTTGGGCCCCTCACTACGAGAAGGACATGGAGGTGCTGGAGCGTGTCCAGAGAAGGGCAACGAAGCTGGTGAAGGGCCTGGAGCACAAGTCTTATGAGGAGCGGCTGAGGGAACTGGGGTTGTTTAGTCTGGAGAAGAGGAGGCTGAGGGGAGACATTATCGCGCTCTACAACTACCTGAAAGGAGGTTGTAGTGAGGTGGGTGTTGGTCTCTTCTGCCAAGTAACTAGCGATAGGACGAGAGGAAATGGTCTCAAGTTGCGCCAAGGGAGGTTTAGATTGGACATTAGGAAAAATTTCTTTACTGAAAGAGTGATCAGGCCTTGGAACAGGCTGCCCAGGGAAGTGGTGGAGTCACCATCCCTGGAAGTATTTAAAAGACTTGTAGATGAGGCCCTTAGGGACATGGTTTAGTGGGCATGGTGTGTTGGGTTGACGGTTGGACATGATGATCTTAGAGGTCTTTTCCAACCTGTATGATTCTATGATTCTATGATTTTTTTAAAGGGAGCAAAATGCCTAGATAGCTTTAAAAACATGAGCTGTGTACAACTCAGTGCTTAACATAATATTATTCAATCTCAAAAATATGTGATTGTAAGGTAGGAGCAGTAACAAATATACCGATTCAAAGTAGACGTGAATCCAGCAGCAAAGCTGACTTAGGCCTGTATTCCCAAACCAATGACCTTAGCAACTGGGTTTGAAATACAACTTTTTTTTTAAAACAGCGACCACCTGAACTTTATATACAAGCACCTCTTCAATACTTCAATTTGTGAAGAAGGATATTTTTGATTGGGACCATCTCCAATACACAATTCTCATACCAACCACTGACATATATCCTTAGCATGAGTCATAATTTAGAAATTAATTCAGCAGCTCAGGAATCAGTCCACTGGTAATGGCTTGTGCCCATTAAGCAAGAATCAAATCCTGGGTGCATTAAAAGCAAACATGTACATTTCCAAGTTGCCTCACACACAGTTTGGCAGTATCTTGCAGAAGGACAGCCCTTTGTCGTTGGCGGCTAGATGTCCCCATGCATACAGCGTCCCTGTCCTGGCGGCAAGGGGCATGCTGCCACCCCCCAGCTCCACTGAGGCAACCAGGCCTGAGTCTTTATATATACTTCAAATAAATGACTGAGAATTTCACTTACCATTAAAAAAATATCCAAACCCCTTCCCACTGCGGGGTAGGGGGAGTGAGTGAGCGGCTGCGTGGTATTTGGCTGCCTGCCAGGTTAAACCACGACAGTCCTTTTTGGCGCCCAACGTGGGGCACGAAGAGTAAAGATAACGACACATCTGACCCAAACGGGTTAAAACAAATGTGTTATAAGCATGTTGGTATTTATGTGGGGATTGTCATCTCTGGGAGATGGATTAAGGTTATCATTTTGCTACACTGTGTAACACTGGCTTATGGTACGATAAAAGCATTGGTCATGGGATTGTACTCAGCACTGCAGTCATTCCTGTGCTTCAGGAGCTATTTCTCGGAAACTATTAATAATTACACTTTTTACCTCTTCTCCTGGGAGCTGAGATACTGGTCCATACAGGTGGAGAATAGGACCTATCGCCTTTGAGTTGCTGGACCTCCTGGGACAGTTTCTCCACAGCTGAGACAAGGGAGGAGAAGACAGTTTCTTCGTATTCCTGGAGTCTGCTAACTAAGACATCCACTGTTGGAGCTTCTTCCTCTTTCCAGCACAATACTGCCAACAAATTGGCATATGACGCTGGTGCGCTCCGTACCAACTTCCGCCACATGGGTCGCGTGCACTGGACTTGGTCTGGATCTTTGGGCCTTTTGTCGTTGTCCAGGTCACTATAAATCACCTCCAGCATGCCTAATTCTCTCAGGTACTGGATACCTCTCTCCATGGTGGTCCATTTGCCTAGGCGATATATAACAACTTCCTTGAAGGGATACCATTCCTTCATGCCTCCAGAGGCTGAGGGCCTGTGTGCCTTTTCCAATTGCTTTGTCAATGCCCCCTTCCCTAGCAAGGGATCCCAGCTGTTTGGCTTCCTTCCCCTCTAATTCCAGACTACTGGCCCCATTATCCCAGCATTGGAGCAGCCAGGTAACAATATGCTTGCCTGGACGACGGCTGAAATCTTTCCGCATAACTCGCAGCTCACTCAGGGATAGGGATCGGGTGGTTTCTGTCTCGTTTATGGCTTCTGCCTCTTCCTCCTCCTCTCCTCGTGATGGCCCTGCTTTTCCATCATCCCTTTCTAAATGACCTGACTTCTGCTTCCAAGATTTCTTCTTCTGTACAGGGGCGATGGATACCAGCAAGGGTTGGTCCTCTGGTTCAGCTGCAGTACAGGTAGCTGAAGTGCTTGTCATGGGGGTTGGAGTAACTGCAGTGACTGTTTCCAGGGTTTGAGTGGCTGCAGTGCCTGTTGCGGTGTTGGAGTAAATGCAGCCACAGGGGTTGTCGTGGGGGTTGAAGTAGCCACAGTGCCTGTCGTGGGGCTTTGAGCAGCCACCGTGTCTGTTGCTGGGGTTGATCTCCCGCTGCCCGCCGCCCCCGGGACCCGCCGCTCCGCTCGCCCCGATGAGGCACTGCTGTTCGCCCTCCCTCTTTTCTTGTTGCTGAGGGTTGATCTCTGGACAGTATTCCTGAATAGTTGTTTAACCCTAAACAAGGCCTGAAACACATTCAGGAGACATAGCAATATGATCATGCTTGCTTGAACATCCCAAGGATATTGAAAATTCTCAGGGAATATTGTGGACGTCTTCATGAAGAGGATAGAAGAAAAAGGAGTTTCTGAAGATAGGGAAGGGAAGGTGAACAAGTGGGAGAAAGTGTCCCATCCTGTCTCCCCCCTAAATTCATCCTCCGAGGTGTAGAGGTAAAAAGTGTAATTATTAATACTTTCGAAAAGATAGCTCCCAAAGAACAGGAACGATGGCAGTGCTGAGTACAGGCTCGTGACCACTAATTTTATCATAACATAAACCAGTGTCACACAGTATAGCAAAGCAATGTCCTTAATCCATTTCCCAGAGATGACCAACCCCACATATAAACTGATAATCAGCAGTATAGACAGCCAGTAAGGTGCTACATACCAAAATTCCAAGAACAGATCCAACAACTCTGAGAGCAATTAAACCAACATTGTGACCAGTGAGTACTAAACTGATATAATGAATGCTTATAACAAATTTGTTTTAACCCGTTCGGGTCAGATGTGTCGTTATCTCAACCCTTCGTGCCCCACGTTGGGCACCAAAAAGGACTGTCGTGGTTTAACCTGGCAGGCAGCCAAATACCACGCAGCCGCTCACTCACTCTCCCTACCCCGCAGTGGGATGGGGAGAGAAGTGAAAGGGTAAGAGTGAGGAAAAACTCATGGGTTGAGATAAAGACAGTTTAATAGAACAGAAAAGGGAAAATAATAATAATAATGGTAAAATATACAAAATGAGTGATGCACAATGCAATTGCTCAACACCTGCGCTGACCGATAACCAAGTAGCAATCTCTACTTCCTGGATCACGCCTACCGTTCAAATACTGAGCATGACGTCACATGGTATGGAATACCCCGTTGGCCAGCTGTACTGGCTGTCCTGGCTGTGTTCCCTCTGCCCAGTCTAGCTTGGTAGCAGAGGGTAGTTGTCCTTGACAAGGTACTTAGCAACAACTGAAAACATCAGTGTGTTATCAACATTCTTCTCATCCTAAATCCAAAACACAACACTAGGAAGAAATTTAACTCTATCCCAGCCGAAACCAGGACAATAGTTTACCTGGACAACGAACAAGTGCCCAAAGATCCAGACCAAGTCCAGTGCACGCGACCCATGTGGCGGAAGTTGGTATGGAGCGCACCAGCGTTGCATGGCAATGCGTTGGCAGTACTGTGCTGGAAAGAGGAAGAAGCACCAATGGTAGATGACATGGTTGGCAGACTCCGGGAATAGGAAGAAACTGTCTCCTCTTCCCTTGTCTCGGCTATGGAAACTTTCCCAGGAGGTCCAGCAACTCAAAGAGGATATGTCCTATTCTCCACCTGTACGGACCAGTATCTCAGACATTAGGAGTCAGCGTCCTACTGCTCAAGAGAGAGGATATAGAAAGTACACACCCCGGGGCACCCTGTGGTTTTACCTGCGTGACCACAGAGAGGACATGAGGCAGTGGGATGGAAAACCTACATTGACCCTAGAGGCACGGGTACATGAGTTGCAAGGAAAGACAATGACACAAGGGGGTTCTCCCAGGAAAAATGCTGCTCCAGTTTTCAGGAACAACCTGTCTCACGACAGTCCAGTTTCCAGTGAACAGTTCCCCAGACAGAGTAGAAGGGCTGAACTTTGGATTGTAATGAAGGAATTCTTGACTAGCATTTGCAAGAAGTGAGAAACGAACACTATGACCAGAACTAGAGGGGCCCTGCCTCCAGGCAGATGGAGGAAAGGGACAACCGGGTTTACTGGACTGTGTGGATTCGATGGCCTGGCACATCAGACCCACAGGAGTATAATGCTGTAGTAGACACGAGTGCACAGTGTACCCTGATGCCACCAAGCTGTAAGGGGAGAGAACCCATTTGTATTTCTGGAGTGACAGGGGGATCCCAAGAGTTAACTGTATTGGAGGCCAAAGTGAGCCTAACTGGGAACGAGTGGCAGAAGCACCCCATTGTGACTGGCCCAGAGGCTCCGTGCGTACCTGGCATAGACTACCTCAGGAGAGGGTATTTCAAGGACCCAAAAGGGTACCGGTGGGCTTTTGGTATAGCTGCCCTGGAGACGGAGGAAACTAAACAGCTGTCCACCTTGCTCGGTGTCTCGGAGGACCCTTCTGTTCTGGGGTTGCTGAGGGTCGAGGAACAGCAGGTACCACTTGCTAGCACAACGGTGCACCGGCCGCAGTATTGCACCAACCGAGATTCCCTAATGCCCATCCATAAGCTGATTCGTCGACTGGAGAGCCAAGGAGTGATCAGCAAGACTCGCTCACCCTTTAACAGTCCCATATGGCCTGTGCGAAAGTCCAATGGAGGGTGGAGACTAACAGTAGACTATCGTGGCTTGAACGAAGACACACTGCCGCCGAGTGCTGCTCTTCCGGACATGGTAGAACTCCAATACGAACTGGAGTCAAAGGCAGCCAAGTGGTACGCCACAAATGATATCACTAATTCGTTATTCTCAATCCCTTTGGCGGCAGAGTGCAGGCCACAGTTTGCTTTCACTTGGAGGGGCGTCCAGTACACCTGGAACCGACTGCCCCAGGGGTGGAAACACAGCCCTACCATTTGCCATGGACTGATCCACACCGCACTGGAACAAGGTGAAGCACCTGAACACCTTCAGTATATTGATGACATCATTGTATGGGGCAACACAGCAGAAGAAGTTTTTGAGAAAGGGGAGAGAATAGTCCAAATCCTTCTGAAGGCTGGTTTTGCCCTAAAACAAAGTAAGGTCAAGGGACCTGCACAGGAGATCAACTTTTTAGGAATAAAATGGCAGGATGGACGTCGTCAGATCCCAATGGATGTGATCAACAAAATAACAGCCATGTCCCCACCAACTAGCAAAAAGGAAATACAAGCTTTCTTTGGCGTTGTGGGTTTTTGGAGAATGCATATTCCAGATTACAGCCTGATTGTAAGCCCTCTCTATCAAGTGACTCGGAAGAAGAACAATATCAAATGGGGCCCTGAGCAACAACAAGCTTTTGAAGAAATTAAACGGGAGATAGTTCAGGCAGTAGCCCTTGGGCCAGTCCGGGCCGGAGAAGATCTAAAGAATGTGCTCTACACCGCAGCCGGGGAGAATGGTCCTACCTGGAGCCTCTGGCAGAAAGCACCAGGGGAGACTCGAGGTCGACCCCTGGGGTTTTGGAGTTGGGGATACAGAGGACCTGTGTGCGCTGTGATCAGGTGGATGTTCTGCTCAGCCTGGTGGCAGAGCTGAAGGAGGAAGTGGAGAGGTTAAGGAGTATCAGGGAGTGTGAGAGGGAGATAGATTGGTGGAGCCACACCCTACCATCCCTGAGGCAAGTACAGCACATGGAGGCTCCACAAGAAGCGGAGGATCCCCTGCCCTCTTGCCGCCAGGCAGAAGGAGGGGACCTAGGAGACAGGGGGGAATGGACACAGGTCCCTGCTCGGGGCGCCAGGAGAATCCCCGCCCAGCCTCCCTCACCCCAACCTTCCCAGTTGCCCTTACAGAACAGATATGGGGCTCTGGACCTTGAGGGCCAGACAAATGAGGATGTAGATGAAGGTCCATCCAGGGGCTTGCCTGAGGCGAGGCAGTCAGCCCCACGCATTACGACTGCCTCCGCTAAGAAAAAAAGGAGGGTAATTGTTATAGGTGATTCCCTTCTGAGGGGGATGGAGGGCCCAATATGCCGGCCAGACCCATCCCATAGGGAAGTCTGCTGCCTCCCTGGGGCCCCGGTTAAGGACATGACTAGGAAACTCCCTGGTCTGGTACAGGCCTCCAATTACTACCCGCTATTGGTTATACAGGCTGGCAGTGAGGAGGTTGCAGAGAGAAGTCCCGAAGGGATCAAAAGGGACTTCAGGGCACTGGGGTGACTAGTGGAAGGATCGGGAGCACAGGTAGTGTTTTCCTCAATCCCTTCAGCGGCAGGGAAAAATACTGAAGGGAAAAGGAAAACTCATCAGATCAACATGTGGCTTAGGGGCTGGTGCCATCGGCAGAATTTTGGCTTCTTTGACCAGGGGGAGGTTTACACGGCATCGAGAGGGCTTTAAACTAGGTTCGAAGGGGGAAGGGGATAAAACCAGGCTCACTAGAGAAGAGCCTAGGGGTGGCACACCAATGTTGGGGGAGAAATCGGTAGCCCAGCTCAAGTGCATCTACACCAATGCATGCAGCATGGGCGACAAACAGGAGGAGCTGGAAGCCATTGTGCAGCGGGGTAGCTATGACTTAGTCGCCATCACGGAAACATGGTGGGATGAGTCTCGCGATTGGAGTGCTGCAATGGATGGCTATAAGCTCTTCAGAAGGGACAGGCGAGGAAGGAGAGACGGTGGGGTAGCCCTATATGTTAGGGAGTGCTTCGACTGTCTAGAGGTCAATGGTAGTGATGATAAGGTCGAGTGCTTGTGGGTAAGGATGAGGGGGAAGGCCAACAAGGCAGATATCCTGCTGGGAGTCTGTTATAGACCACCTAGTCAGGATGAGGAGGCAGACAAAATATTCTACCAGAGGCTGGCAGATGTCTCACAGTCGCTAGCTCTTGTTCTCGTGGGGGACTTCAACTTTCTGGATGTCTGCTGGAAATACCACACGGCAGAGAGTAAACAGTCGAGGAGGTTCCTGGAGTGTGTGGAAGATAACTTCCTGGCACAGCTGGTAAGCGAGCCTACCAGGGGAGGTGCCTCGCTTGACCTGCTGTTCACAAACAGAGAAGGACTGGTGGGAGATGTGGTGGTCGGAGGCCAGCTTGGGCTCAGCGACCATGAAATGGTAGAATACTCAATATTTAGTGAAGTAAGGAGGGGGGCCAGCAAAACCGCTACCATGGACTTCCGGAGGGCGGACTTTGGCCTGCTCAGGACACTGGTCGAGAGGGTCCCTTGGGAGACAGTCCTGAAGGGCAAAGGGGTCCAGGAAGGCTGGATGTGGTCTACCTGGACTTCAGTAAAGCCTTTGACACTGTCTCCCACAGCATTCTCCTAGAGAAGCTGGCAGCTCACGTCTTAGACAGGTGTACTCTTCGCTGGGTAAAACACTGGCTGGACGGCCGAGCCCAGAGAGTTGTGGTCAACGGAGTTAAATACAGTTGGCGGCCGGTCACGAGCGGTGTTCTCCACGGCTCAGTATTGGGGCCGGTCCTGTTCAATATCTTTATCAATGATCTGGACGAGGGGATCGAGTGCTCCCTCAGTAAGTTTTCAGACGACACCAAGTTGGGCGGGAGTGTTGATCTGCTGGAGGGTAGGAAGGCTCTGCAGAGGGACCTGGACAGGCTGGATCGATGGGCCGAGGCCAGCTGTATGAGGTTCAACAAGGCCAAGTGCCGGGTCCTGCACTTCGGCCACAACAACCCCAGGCAACGCTACAGGCTTGGGGAAGAGTGGCTGGAAAGCTGCCCAGAGGAAAAGGACCTGGGGGTGCTGGTTGACAGCCGGCTGAACATGAGCCGGCAGTGTGCCCAGGTGGCCAAGAAGGCCAATAGCATCCTGGCCTGTATCAGAAATAGTGTGGCCAGCAGGAGTAGGGAGGTGATCGTGCCCCTGTACTCGGCACTGGTGAGGCCGCACCCAGAACGCTGTGTTGAGTTTTGGGACCCTCACTACAAGAAAGACATCGAGGTGCTGGAGCGTGTCCAGAGAAGGGCAACGAAGCTGGTGAAGGGTCTGGAGAACGAGCCTTATGAGGAGCGGCTGAGGGAACTGGGACTGTTTAGTCTGGAGAAGAGGAGGCTGAGGGGAGACCTCATCGTGCTCTACAACTACCTGAAAGGAGGTTGTAGCGAGGTGGGTGTTGGTCTCTTCTCCCAAGTAAATAGCGATAGGATGAGAGGAAATGGCCTCAAGTTGTGCCAAGGGAGGTTTAGATTGGACATTAGGAGAAATTTCTTTACTGAAAGAGTGGTCGGGCCTTGGAACAGGCTGCCCAGGGAAGTGGTTGAGTCACCATCCCTGGAAGTATTTAAAGGACGTGTAGATGAGGCGCTTAGGGACATGGTGTAGGTGGGCATGGTGGTGTTGGGTTGACGGTTGGACTCGATGATCTTAGAGGTCTTTTCCAACCTTAATGATTCTATGATTCTGTGATTCTATGAGGCCTGCTACACTCCAACTGAGAAGGAGATATTGGCAGCATATGAAGGGATTCGAGCTGCTTCTGAAGTGGTTGGTACTGAAGCACAGCTCCTCCTGGCACCCCGACTGCCGGTGCTGGGCTGGATGTGCAAAGGGAGGGTCCCCTCTACACATCATGCAACCGATGCTACGTGGAGTAAGTGGGTCGCACTGATCACACAATGGGCCCGAATAGGAAACCCCAGTCGCCCAGGAATCTTGGAAGTGATCACGGACTGGCCAGAAGGCAAAGATTTCGGAATATCCCCAGAGGAGGAGGAGGTGACGCGTGCTGAAGAGGCCCCACTGTATAATAAACTACCAGAAAATGAGAAGCACTATGCCCTGTTCACTGATGGGTCCTGTCGCCTTGTGGGAAAGCAACGGAGGTGGAAAGTTGCTATATGGAGTTCTATACAACAGGTCGCAGAAACTGATGAGGGAGAAGGTGAATCGAGCCAGTTTGCAGAGGTGAAAGCCATCCAGCTGGCCTTGGACATTGCTGAACAAGAAAAATGGCCAGTACTTTATCTCTATACTGACTCATGGATGGTGGCAAATGCCCTGTGGGGGTGGTTGCAGCAGTGGAAGTAGAACAACTGGCAGCGCAGAGGGAAACCCATCTGGGCTGCCGCATTGTGGCAAGATATTGCTGTCCATGTAGAGAACCTGGTTGTAAAAGTACGTCACGTTGATGCTCACGTACCCAAGAGTCGGGCCACTGAGGAACATCAAAACAACCAGCAGGTGGACCAGGCTGCTAAGATTGAAGTGGCTCAGGTGGATCTGGACTGGCAACATAAGGGTGAAGTATTTATAACTTGGTGGGCCCATGATGCCTCAGGCCACCAAGGAAGAGATGCAACATATAGATGGGCTTGTGATCGAGGGGTGGACTTGACCATGGACGCTATTGCACAGGTTATCCATGCATGTGAAACGTGCGCTGCAATCAAGCAAGGCAAGCGAATAAAGCCTCTTTGGTATGGTGGACGATGGTTGAAATATAAATATGGGGAGGCCTGGCAGATTGATTATATCACACTCCCACAAACCCGCCACGGCAAGCGCTATGTGCTCACCATGGTGGAAGCAACCACCGGATGGCTGGAAACATATCACGTTCCACATGCCACCGCCTGGAACACCATCCTGGGCCTTGAAAAGCAAGTCCTATGGCGACATGGCACCCCAGAAAGAATTGAGTCAGACAACAGGACTCATTTCCGAAACACCCTCATAGACACCTGGGCCAAAGAGCATGGCATTGAGTGGGTCTATCACATCCCCTACCATGCACCAGCCTCTGGGAAAATCGAACAATACAAGGCACTGCTAAAGACTACGCTGAGAGCAATGGGTGGTGGGACATTCAAGCATTGGGATACACATTTAGCAAAAGCCACCTGGTTAGTCAACACCAGGGGATCTGCCAATCGAGCTGGCCCTGCCCAATCAAAACTCTTATGTACTGTAGATGGAGATAAATCCCTGTCGTGCACATAAGAAATATGCTGGGGAAGACAGTCTGGGTTACTCCTGCCTCTGGCAAGGGAAAACCCATTCGTGGTATTGCTTTTGCTCAAGGACCTGGGTGCACTTGGTGGGATATACGAAAGGATGGGGAAGTCCGGTGTGTACCTCAAGGGGATTTGATTTTGGGTGAGAATAGCCAGTGAACTGAATTGTATGATGTTAATTGTTATATGATGTTGTATATCATCATTATTTCTATGGTTGCTATAGCAGTAAAAATCACCCAGATTAATGAAGAATGAGCTGACTCTGATGAAACCAAGCTAAGTGCGACAATGATAGAACCGGACGAGCGCAGCAATACTGGAAATCAGAACTGGCTTCAGGATGCAACAGTCCAACACCACACACCATCTCTCCTGCCCTGAAGGACTGTTATGACAGATGGAGCCCGAAGTCGTGGACTAAATGAACTCAATGGACATTTTAGAGGGATGGCCCATAGACTAAGGGAATGATATCTCTGTGTGTGTATATATATCAAAAGACAAGAAAGGTGGTGGTGATTCATTGGATTGTATTGAAAAAAATGTGAGACCTAGGCATGACGTTGATGGTATAGAATAAGGGGTGGATACTGTCCTGGTTTCGGCTGGGATACAGTTAAATTTCTTCCTAGTGTTGTGTTTTGGATTTAGTATGAGGAGAATGTTGATAACACACTGATGTTTTCAGTTGTTGCTAAGTACCCTCCTAGTCCAAGGACAGCTCCCATGCCTACTGACTGAGCTAGGTACACAAGATGGGAGGGAACATAATCAGGACAGCCAGCCCAGCAGGCTAATGGGGTATTCCATACCATGTGACGTCATGCTCAGTATATGAATGGTAGGCGTGATCCAGGAAGTAGCAATCGCTACTTGGTTATCGGTCAGTGCGGGTGGTGAGCAATTGCATTGTGCATCACTCATTTTGTTTATTCTATTATTATTATTATTATTATTATTATTATTATTATTATTATTATTATTATTTTCCCTTTTTTTCTGTTCTATTAAACTGTCTTTATCTCAGCCCACGAGTTTTCTCACTCTTACCCTTCTGATTCTCTCCCCATCCCACTGTGTAGGGGGGAGTGAGCGAGCGACTGTGTGGTGTTTGGCTGCCTGCCGGGTTAAACCACGACACTCTACTATGTCTATCCACACTGCGCATTCACTGACTTATTCTGGGAAAATTCTCAAACCTAGTAAATTTTCACTACTGTTAGTATTTTGGAGGTGTCATGGCTTTTCCTGGCCTCCTGACATCAGTCAGACAGTGCCACCTGAAGAATAGGTGAAGGCTGCCTGGCTCTCCGCAGTTTATCATGACCTAGCCACTTGGCAACTAAACACACCACTGAATGAACTTAATGCCACAAATTTCTGAGTTTTCCTCCCTGGCCATAAGAGCTGAACTTCCTCTGGATTTGTGGAAAAAAAAAAAACTATGCAGATAAATATTTGAAAAAGCAGAAAATCTAACCTTAAGGCTGGTCTCAAAATTATTGAACAGCAATATTGTTTTAGCCATTGTTTAGCATGAATAACGCTTTTCAACTAACTTAAGAGCTAAAGAGGAAATTAAACACTCCCAATTGAGTAGTAATGTTGCAAAATCTTACTGCAGTTTCTCTTACACCATCCTGCAAAAAGAAACATATTCCATTGTCGTGGTTTAACCTGGAAGGGAGCCAAATACCACGCAGCCGCTAACTCACTCCCCCTACCCCGCAGTGGGACGGGAAGAGAATTGAAAGGGTAAGATGAGGAAAAACTCGTGGATTGAGATAAAGACAGTTTAATAGAACAGAAAAGGGAAAATAATGATGATAATGATAAAATATACAAAATGAGTGATGCACAATGCAATTGCTCACCACCCGCACTGACCGATAACCAAGTAGCGATCGCTACTTCCTGGATCACGCCTACCATTCATACACTGAGCATGACGTCACATGGTATGGAATACCCCATTAGCCAGATGGGCTGGCTGTCCTGATTATGTTCCCTCCCACCTTGTGTACCTAGCTCAGTCAGTAGGCATGGGAGCTGTCCTTGGACTAGGAGGGTACTTAGCAACAACTGAAAACATCAGTGTGTTATCAACATTCTCCTCATACGGAATCCAAAACACAGCACTAGGAAGAAATTTAACTGTATCCCAGCCGAAACCAGGACAGTATCCACCCCTTATTTTATTCCATTTACGTCATGCTTAGGTCTCACTTTTTTTTTTTTCGATACATTTCAATTAATCACCACTATCTTTCTTTTTATATATACATATATATATATATATGCACACACAGATATAATTCCCTTAGTATATGGACTATCCCTCTAAAATATTCACTGAGTTCATTTAGTCCATGACTTTGGGCTCCATCTGTCATAAAAGTCTTTCAGGGCAGGAGAGATGGTGTAAGGTGTTGGGCTGTTGCATCCTGAAGCCAGTTCTCATTTCGGTACTGCTGCAGTCATCCAGTTCTATCATTGTTGCACTTTGCTCAGTTTCATCGGAGTTAGTTCATTCTTCATTAATCTGGGTGATTTTTACTGCTACACCATTGATAGCAACCATAGAAATAATGATATACAATATCATATAACATCTGACATCATAAAATTAAGTTCATTGGCTATTCTCACCCAAAATCAGGGCCAGTTTGATTGGCAGATCCCCTAGTGTTGACCAACCAGGTGGCTTTTGCTAAAGGTGTATCCGAATGCTTGAATGTCCCAAAACCCATTGCCCTCAGTGTTGTCTTTAGCAGCCCATTGTATCGCTCGATTTTCCCAGAGGGTGGTGCATGGTAGGGGATGTGATATATCCACTCAATGCCACGCTATTTGGCCCAGGTGTCTATGAGGGTGTTTTGGAAATGAATCCCGTTGTCTGACTCAATTCTTTCTGGGGTGCCATGTCGCCATAAGACTTGCTTTTCAAGGCCCATGATGGTGTTCCGGGAGGTGGCATGGGGCACAGGGTATGTTTCTAGCCATCTGATGGTTGCTTCCACCACGGTGAGCACATAGCGCTTGCCGTGGCGTGTTTGTGGGAGTGTGATATAATCAATCTGCCAGGCCTCCCCATACTTGTATTTCAACCATCTTAGCAGCCTAGTCCACCTGCTGGTTATTTTGATGTTCCTCAGTGGCCCAACTATTGGGTACGTGAGCATCTACGTGACGTACTTTTACAACCAGGTTCTTTACCTGGGCAGCAATATCTCGCCACAATGCGGCAGCCCAGATGGGTTTACCTCTGTGCTGCCACTTGTTCTGCTTCCACTGCTGCAACCACCCCCACCATCCATGAGTCAGTATAAAGAAAAAGTACTGGCCATTTTTCTCGTTCAGCAATGTCCAAGGCCAGCTGGATGGCTTTCACCTCTGCAAACTGACTCAATTCACCTTCTCCTTCAGCAGTTTCTGCGACGTGCCGTGTAGGACTCCATACAGCAGCTTTCCACCTCCGTTGCTTTCCCACAGGGCGACAGGACCCATCAGTGAACAGGGCATATTGCTTCTCATTTTCTGGCAGTTTGTTATACAGTGGGGCCTCTTCAGCACGCGTCACCTCCTCCTCCTCTGGGGATATTCCGAAATCTTTGCCTTCTGGCCAGTTTGTGATCACTTCCAAGATTCCTGGGCGACTGGGGTTTCCTATTCGGGCCCGTTGTGTCATCAGTGCGACCCACTTACTCCACGTAGCATCGGTTGCATGATGTGTAGAGGGGACCCTCCCTTTGCACATCCAGCCCAGCACCGGCAGTCGGGGTGCCAGGAGGAGCTGTGCTTCAGTACCAACCACTTCCGAAGCAGCTCGAATCCCTTCATATGCTGCCAATATCTCCTTCTCAGTTGGAGTGTAGTGGGCTTTCGATCCTCTGTATCGCCGACTCCAGAACCCTAACGGTCGACCTCTAGTCTCCCCTGGTGCTTTCTGCCAGAGGCTCCAAGTAGGGCCATTCTCCCCGGCTGCGGTGTAGAGCACATTCTTCACATCTTGTCCTGCCCGGACTGGCCCAAGGGCTACTGCCTGAACTATCTCCTGTTTAATTTGTTCAAAGGCTTGTCGTTGCTCAGGGCCCCATTTGAAATTGTTCTTCTTCCTGGTCACCTGATAGAGAGGGCTTACGATCAGGCTGTAATCTGGAATATGCATTCTCCAAAAACCCACAATGCCTAAGAAAGCTTGTGTTTCCTTTTTGCTAGTTGGTGGGGACATGGCTGTTATTTTGTTGATCACATCCATTGGGATCTGACGACGTCCATCCTGCCATTTTATTCCTAAAAAGTTGATCTCCTGTGCAGGTCCCTTGACCTTACTTTGTTTTAGGGCAAAACCAGCCTTCAGAAGGATTTGGACTATTCTCTCCCCTTTCTCAAAAACTTCTTCTGCTGTGTTGCCCCATACAATGATGTCATCAATGTATTGCAGGTGTTCTGGAGCCTCACCCTGTTCCAGTGCGGTGCGGATCAGTCCATGGCAAATGGTAGGGCTGTGTTTCCACCCCTGGGGCAGGTGGTTCCAGGTGTACTGGACGCCCCTCCAAGTGAAAACAAACTGTGGCCTGCACTCTGCCGCCAAAGGGATTGAGAAGAACGCATTGGCGATATCAATTGTGGCGTACCGCTTGGCTGCCATTGATTCCAGTTCGTTTTGGAGTTCTAGCATGTCCGGCACGGCAGCACTCAGTGGCGGCGTGACTTTGTTCAGACCTCGATAGCCTACTGTTAGTCTCCACTCTCCATTGGACTTTCTCACTGGACATATGGGACTGTTAAAGGGTGAGCGAGTCTTGCTGATCACTCCTTGGGTCTCCAGTCAACGACTCAGCTCATGGATGGGGATCAGGGAGTCTCGGTTGGTGCGATATTGCCGCCGGTGCACTGTTGTGGTAGTGATTAGTACCTGCTGTTCTTCAACCCTCAGCAACGCCACAAGAGAAGGATCCTCCGAGAGACCAGGCAAGGTGGACAGCTGTTTAATTTCCTCCGTCTCCAGGGCAGCTCTACCAAAAGCCCACCGATACCCTTTTGGGTCCTTGAAATACCCTCTCCTGAGGTAGTCTATGCCAAGGATGCACGGAGCCTCTGGGCCAGTCACGATGGGGTGCTTCTGCCACTCATTCCCGGTCAGGCTCACTTCGGCCTCCAATACAGTTAACTCTTGGGATCCCCCTGTCACTCCAGAAATACAAATGGGTTCTCTCCCTTTATAGCTTGATGGCATTAGGGTACACTGTGCACCCGTGTCTACTACAGCCTTATACTCCTGTGGGTCTGATGTGCCAGGCCATCGAATCCACACAGTCCAGTAAACCCGGTTGTCCCTTTCCTCCATCTGCCTGGAGGCAGGGCCCCTCTAGTTCTGGTCATAGTATCCATCTCTCACTTCTCGCAAGCGTGAGTCAAGAATTCTTCATCACAATTACAATCCAAAGTAAGATCAGCCCTTCTACTCTGTCTGGGGAACTGTTCACTGGAAACTGGACCGTCGTCAGACAGGTTTTTCCTGAAAACTGGAGCAGCATTTTTCCTGGGAGAACCCCCTTGTTTGATTGTTTTTCCTTGCAACTCACGTACACGTGCCCCTAGGGTCGATGTAGGTTTTCCATCCCACTGCCTCATGTCCTCTCCGTGGTCTCGCAGGTAAAACCACAGGGTGCCCCGTGGTGTGTACTTTCTATATCCTCTCTCTTGAGCAGTAGGACGCTGACTCCTAATGTCTGAGATACTGGTCCATACAGGTGGAGAATAGGACCTATCCTCTTTGAGTTGCTGGACCTCCCGGGACAGTTTCTCCACAGCCGAGACAAGGGAGGAGGAGACAGTTTCTTCGAAATCCCGGAGTCTGCTAACCTCGCCATCCATCGTTGGTGCTTCTTCCTCTGACCAGGAAAATGTTGCCAACGAACAGGCATACGACACTCTTGCGCTCCGTACCAACTTCCGCCACATGGGTCGCGTGCACTGGACGTCATCTGGATCTTTTGGCGTTTGGTTGTTGTCCAGGTCACTATAAACCACCTCCAGCACGCCTAGTTCTCTCAGGTACTGGATACCTCTCTCCATAGTGGTCCATTTGCCTGGGCGATATATAACATCTTCCTTGAAGGGATACCTTTCCTTCACGCCTGACAGGAGTCACCTCCAGAGGCTGAGGGCCTGTGTCCCTTTTCCAATTGCTTTGTCAATGCCCCCTTCCCTAGCAAGGGATCCCAGCTGTTTGGCTTCCTTCCCCTCTAATTCCAGGCTACTGCCCCATTATCCCAGCATCGGAGCAGCCAGGTAACAATATGCTCGCCTGGACGATGGCTGAAATCTTTCCGCATATCTCGCAGCTCACTCAGGGATAGGGATCGGGTGGTTTCCGTCTCATTTATGAGTTCTTCCTCTTCCTCCTCCCCTCCTCGTGATGGCCCTGCTTTTCCATTATCCCTTTCTAAACGACCTGACTTCTGCCTCAATGATTTCTTCTTCTGTACAGGGGCGAAGGATACCAGCGACGGTTGGTCTTCTTCTTCTGGTTTAGCTGTATTACTCATCACGAGGGTTTGGGTAGCTGCAGTGCCTGTCACGGGAGTTGGAGTAATTGTAGTGACTGTTGCTGGGGTTTGAGTATCTGCAGTGCCTGTCGCACTGGTTGGAGTAACTGCAGTGACAGTTCATAGAATCATAGAATCATAGAATCATACAGGTTGGAAAAGACCTCTAAGATCATCGTGTCCAACCGTCAACCCAACACCACCATGCCCACTACACCATGTCCCTAAGGGCCTCATCTACACGTCTTTTAAATACCTCCAGGGATGGTGACTCCACCACTTCCCTGGGCAGCCTGTTCCAAGGTCTGACCACTCTTTCAGTAAAGAAATTTTTCCTAATGTTCAATCTAAACCTCCCTTGGCAGAGTTTGAGTAGCTGCAGTGCCTGTTGCGGGGGTTGGAGTAACTGTAGTGACTGTTGCTGGGGTCTGAGTAGCCATAGTGGTTGTCATGGGGGTTGAAGTAGCCGCAGTGCCTGTCGTGGGGGTTTGGGTAGTCACCTTGTCTGTTGCCGGGGTTGATCTCTGGACAGTATTCCTGAATAGTTGTTTAACCCTAAACAAGGCCTGAACCACATTCAGGAGACATAGCAATATGAACATGCTTGTTTGAGCATCCCAAGGATATTCAAAATTCTCAGGGAATATTGTGGACATCTTCATGAAGAGGATAGAAGAAAAAGGAGTTTCTGAAGATATGGAAGGGAAGCTGAAGAAGTGGGAGAAAGTGTCCCATCCTGTCTCCCCCCTAAATTCATCCTCTGAGGTGAAGAGGTAAAAAGTGTAATTATTAATAGTTTCCAAAAGATAGCTTCCGAATAACAGGAATGACAGCAGTGCTGAATACAGGCTTGTGACCAATAATTTTATCATAACATAAACCAGTGTCACACAGTATAGCATAGCAATGACCTTAATCCATTTCCCAGAAATGACCAACCCCACAGAAAAACTGATAATTAGCAGTATAGACAGCCAGTAAGGTGCTACATACCAAAACTCCAAGAACAGATCCAACAACTCTGAGAGCAAATAAACCAACATTGTGACCAGTGAGTACTAAACTGATATAATGAATGCTTATAACAAATTTGTTTTAACCCGTTCGGGTCACATGTGTCGTTATCTCAACCCTTCGTGCCCCACGTTGGGCACCAAAAAGGACTGTCGTGATTTAAGCTGGCAGGCAGCCAAATACCATGCAGCCGCTCGCTCACTCCCCCTACCCCGCAGTGGGACGGGGAGAGAATCGAAAGAGTAAGAGTGAGGAAAAACTCATGGGTTGAGATAAAGACAGTTTAATAGAACAGAAAAGGGAAAATAATAATAATAATGATAAAATATACAAAATGAGTGATACACAATGCAATTGCTCACCACCCGTGCTGACCGATAACCAAGTAGCGATCGGTACTTCCTGGATCACGTCTACCATTCATATACTGAGCATGACGTCACATGGTATGGAATACCCCGTTGGCCAGCTGGGCTGGCTGTCCTGATTATGTTCCCTCCCATCTTGTGTACCTAGCTCAGTCAGTAGGCATGGGAGCTGTCCTTGGACTAGGAGGGTACTTAGCAACAACTGAAAACATCAGTGTGTTATCAACATTCTCCTCATACTGAATCCAAAACACAACACTAGGAAGAAATTTAACTGTATCCCAGCCGAAACCAGGACATCCATCCAAGGAGGTTCATCTTGATTTGAGGGCTACAATGAGTTTTGAATTAGATAATGCTTCTAATATTGTATACAGAAATATATCGTTTTATTTAAAAGTTAATTTATACTTTCCTGAAGCCATTTTCAAGAGCAGCCATTAGGAGAGTAGTAACAGTGCTCTGTCATTTCAAATTCAAAGCATACCTGTCCTGGTTTTGGCTGTGGTAGAGTTAAATTTCTTCCTAGTGCTGTGTTTTGGATTTAGAATGAGAAGAATATTGATAACACACTGATGTTTTCAGTTGTTGCTAAGCACCTGCGAGAATTAGGGTCCCCTCTAGTTTTGGTCATATATCCATTTCTCACTTCTTGCAAACCCAAGTCCAGAATTTCTTCATTACAATCCAAAGTAAGATCAGGCGACCTCATTGCTCTCTACAGCTTCCTGAGGAGGGGAAGTGGATAGGGAGGTGCTGATCTCTTCTGCCTGGTATCCAGTGACAGGACGCGTGGGAATGGTTCAAAGCTGTGTCAGGGGAGGTTCAGACTTGACATTAGGAAGCATTTCTTTACCAAGAGGGTGGTCAAACACTGGAACAGGCTTCCTAGAGAGGTGGTCGATGCCCCATGCCTGTCAGTGTTTAAGAGGCATTTGGACAATTGCCCTTAATAATATGCTTTAACTTTTGGTCAGCCCTGAAGTGGTCAGGCAGTTGGACTAGCTGATCGTTGTAGGTCCCTTCCAACTGAAATATTCTATTCTATTCTATTAGAAAAACAGATGAAATTAAAGGAACACATGAAGAACATGAACACATGAAGAATTTTATCACAGGTCCTTGAGGCATCCAACTAAGTACATGAAATTAAGCTTGAAACTTTGACCTTACTTTTGCCATATTCAGTACCTATTTACAAAAAGAGAGCTATAAGAGTCCGTCATCAGTCAGTTCTCATTTTGAAGAAAAATAACTTCTACTGTAAAGTACTCGGGTATTGCAGAAATGAACCTCGGAATCACAGAAATATTGGTTGGAAAGGGTCTCTGGAGGTCACCTCATCCAACCTCCTGCTGGAAAATGGGCTATCACCAACACAGAACAGTTCATCCGTGACTTTGTCTAGTTGAGTCTGATATGCCTCCAAGGGTGAAGATCTCACAGCCTCTCCAGGCAGCATATTAAAGCACTGCACTACTCCCCCAGTGAAAAAAAGAAAAATTATGTCAAAAACAGACACCCACCTGCCCCAAAGCCACAATTTGTGACCATTGCTCCTTTTTAGAATCATAGAATCATAGAATCATTAAGGTTGGAAAAGACCTCTAAGATCATCGAGTCCAGCCGTCAACCCAACACCACCATGCCCACTAAACCATGTCCCTAAGCGCCTCATCTACACGTCTTTTAAATACTTCCAGGGATGGTGACTCAACCACTTCCCTGGGCAGCCTGTTCCAAGGCCTGACCACTCTTTCAGTAAAGAATTTTTTCCTAATGTCCAATCTAAACCTCCCTTGGCGCAACTTGAGGCCATTTCCTCTCGTCCTATCGCTAGTTACTTGGGAGAAGAGACCAACCCCCACCTCGCTACAACCTTTCAGGTAGTTGTAGAGCGCGATAATGTCTCCCCTCAGCCTCCTCTTCTCCAGACTAAACAGTCAGTCTGCCAGGCCTCCCCATATTTATATTTCAACCTTCGTCCTCCATACCAGAGAGGCTTTAACAGCTTGGGATGGTGACTCAACCACTTCCCTGGGCAGCCTGTTGATCATTGTCCACTATGAACAAGAGCTTACTATGTCACTGTTTGCAACTATCCTTCAGTAGCTGTTATTAGACTGTTACTAGCTGCAGACTATTAGATCTCTCCTTAGTCTTTACTTGAGTAAACAAGCCCAACTCCTTCAACCTCTCCTCATTCCACCTTGGTAGCCCTCCACTGGATCTCTGCTGGCTTCTCCAAATCCCTCTTTAACTGGAACCCCAAAACTACAGAAAGTATTTCAGTAGCTCACAAGTTCTGAGAGGAATGACTACTTCCATTGCTCTGCTGGCCACAGTCCTCCTAATGTAGCTCAGTATGCAGCTTGCTTTGTTCACAATGAGAGTTGGCTCATATTCAACCAGGCGTCCACCAAAACCCCCAGGTACTTTTCAGTAGAGTGGCTACTCAGCCACTCCCTGCTTGGGTTATTCTGCCCCAGCACTCTGCATTTCTCCTTACTGAACTTCATGAGGTTTGCCCAATCCTCACGTCCCTCAGGTCTGAAGTTCTGCCATTTGTCATGTTAGTCATTTTCCCCTTGCCCCCCAAAGAAAAAGGCATCCTGGATGTGTGTTGCTTCTTTTGGAATCTATATAGTCTTAATTTTATCTCAGGTTTTAATTCCCAAAGGATATTTATCAAGCAAGTTGAGTCTGAATTAAAATGTTCCATATTTAAAAGTTATGAATCAGTTAATTAATTTTAAAAGTACTGTATTTTATGTTATTTTTAGATTATTTTGAATTTTAAAGACGGAATGAAAAAGGTCAAGTGAACTTCACACTAATAACCAACTACTGAATCAATATTCCTGCAATGGTAAATACAGATAAAAAGCTGTTTCGTTCTTCAAAAACTTACATATGCATTGACAATGATCCATACTTAGATGTGCATTTAAAACAGCAACTTTTACTATGCATGTGCCATATTGTACTTTGAAGCATTAATAATTAAACTTTTTTCATTCTTAAAAATGAGACTTGTATGTTCAAAGATAATTCTGGGATCTCCATCCTTTCCTGCTTTAGTAAAGAGGATCTTGAAGACTGGAACGCCCTCACAGCACAGTTTCAATCTCAAAATAGGCTCCTTTTGCAGCAGGTACTACACATGCCCAGAGGAAAGGGAGCCGATCTACATTTCATAGAAGATATATCACTCCTATGTTTAAGGCTTTTTCAACAAACTCTCTGAGATTGCTGTTGGCAGCATAATCAAGAACCTGGTCTTCCAAAAATATTACATATTCCCTGTTCTATACTTAGACTTAGATATCCCCTACTAAGCCATGACTGGAGGCAAGATACCACTTTTGATGGACTCCTGGTCTAATCTGCTATAATTGCTTTTATGTTTTGGGGTTTTTTTCCAGTTCATAATTTGGGATTTTTTTAACATAATATGAAAAATAATTTTGACTTCTCTTCCAACAGTCTACATTGTTTCTGGTAACTCAAGCAACTGTTCTAGATAGCTTTACTTCTTCCTATTGAAAAGGAATGAGAATGAAAGAAATCTTTTGTTTCACTAGAAAGAGAATTTACTACACTTTCAGTCATTTAAAAGTTAGGGGTTTAGTTCAAGATATTTTTGCAGGTCTATGTATAGTAATGGACAAAGACAGGGATGTTGAAAAGGTGATTCATTCCACCTGCCTTAAATATAAATTTTGGATGAACCTCTGGAGATTAACAAAGATGCTTGGCTCTTAAATGACTATGGAGTCGAATCTCAACCCAGCTGATTAATTACTGGTATGTAGCTATATTAATTAAATCTCTTTTGCTAGCTCAGTGTCTTTTCTTCAAGTTTCTGATCATAAAAACACAATATTTTTGTCAGAGAAAAGAAAATGACTTAAGAGCCACACAAAAAGGGTAAAAAGTTAATTCAGAATTATGAATGTCAATGTATTTTTTTCATTTTTAACCAATACTTTTAAATTTTTTTCTTGGTTCTGGAATACTGGATCGTGGAATATGTATTCTACACATCTCTTGCTATATAGTTAGAAAAACCAACACATACTGTTACTTCTCTTACAATAAGCACCTTTATTTTATGCAACTTGTTATGCAGTGGTTGGAGGATTAAATTTCCCATTTTCCAATTAATATTTGTGGTGGGTTGACCCTGGCTGGACACCAGGTGCCCACCAAGCTGCTCTATCACTCTCCCTCCTCAGCTGGACGGGGGAGAGAAAATATAACAAAAGGCTCGTGGGTCAAGATAAGGTCAGGGAGAGATAACTCACCAATTACCATCAGGGGCAAACCAGACTTGACTGGGGGAAATTAATTTAATTTATTACCAATCAAATCAGAGTAGGATAATGAGAAATAAAAACTAGATCTTAAAACTCCTTCCCCCCACCCCTCCCTTCTTCCCAGGCTCAACTTCACTCCCGATTTCTCTACCTCCTCCCCCCGAGCGGCACAGGGGGACAGGGAATGGGGGTTGCGGTCAGTTCATCACACGTTGTCTCTGCCGCTCCTTCGTCCTCACGTTCTTCCCCTGATCCAGGGTGGGGTCCCTCCCATGGAAGACAGTCCTCCACGAACTTCTCCAACATGAGTCCTTCCCACGGGCTGCAGTCCTTCACAAACTGCTCCAGCGTGGGTCCCTTCCATGGGCTGCAGTCCTTCAGGAACGGACTGTTCCAGGATGGGTCCCGCACGGGGTCACAGGTCCTGCCAGGAGCTTGCTCCAGCACAAGCGCTCCATGGGATCACAGCCTCCTTTGGAGCACATCCACCAGCTCTGGCATGGAGTCCTCCGTGGGCTGCAGGGGGATATCTGCTCCACCATTAACCTCCATGGGCTGCAGGGAGACAACCTGCATCATCATGGTCTTCACCATGGGCTGCAGGGGAATCTCTGTTCCGGCGCCTGGAGAGCCGCCTCCCCGTGTCGTGGTTTAACCAGGCAAGCAGCCAAACACCACACAGCCACTCGCTCACTCCCCTCCCACAGTGGGATGGGGAGAGAATCGGAAAGGTAAGAGTGAGAAAAACTTGTGGGTTGAGATAAAGACAGTTTAACGCAACAGAAAAGGAAGAGAAAATAATAATAATAATAATAATAATAATAATAATAATAATAATAATAGAATATACAAAATGAGTGATGCACAATGCAATTGCTCACCACCCGCGCTGACCGATAACCAAGTGGCGATCGTTACATCCTGGAACATGACTACCATTCATGTACTGAGCATGATGTCACATGGTATGGAATACCCCATTGGCCAGCTGGGCCAGCTGTCCCAGCTATGCTTCCTCCCAGCCTCTCGAGCGCTTGGTAGAGCATGGGAGCTGCCCTTGGACTAGGAGGGTACTTAGCAACAACTGAAAACATCAGTGTGTTATCAACATTCTTCTCATACTAACTCCAAAACACAACACTAGGAAGAAATTTAACTGTATCCCAGCCGAAACCAGGACAGTATCCACCCCTTATTTTATACCATCAACGTCATGCCTAGGTCTCACATTTTTTTCAATACAATCCAATGAATCACTACCACCTTTTTTGTCTTTATATATATATATATATACACACACACACACAGAGATATCATTCCCTTAGTCTATCGGCCATCCCTTTAAAATGTCCATTGAGTTCATTTAGTCCATGACTTTGGGCTCCATCTGTCATAACAGTCCTCCAGGGCAGGAAAGATGGTGTGTGGTGTTGGACTGTTGCATCCTGAAGCCAGGTCTGATTTCCAGTATTGCTGCGCTTGTCCGGTTCTATCGTTGTTGCACTTAGTTTGGTTTCATCGGTGTTAGTTCATTCTTCATTAATCTGGGTGATTTTTACAGCTATACCATTGACAGCAACCATAGAAGTGATGACATGCAGTATTATATAGCAATTAACATTCATTTCATTGGCTATTTTCACCCAAAATCAAATCCCCTTGAGGTATACACAGGACTAACTCATCCTTTCGCATCACCCACCAAGCGCTCCCAGGTCCTTAAGCAAAAGCAACCCCATGGATGGGTTTTCCCTTGCCAGAGGCAGGAGTAACCCAGACTGTCTTCCCCAGCATATTTCTTATGTGCACGACAGGGACTTTATCTCCATCTACAGTACGTAAGGGTTTTGACTGGGCAGGGCCAGCTCAATTGAAAGATCCCCTGGTGTTAACTAACCAGGTGGCTTTTGCTAGATGTGTATCCCAATGCTTGAATGTCCCACCACCCATTGCTCTCAGTGTAGTCTTTAGCAGTCCATTGTATCGTTTAATTTTCCCAGAGGCTGGTGCATGATAGGGGATGTGATAGACCCACTCAATGCCATGCTCTTTGGCCCAGGTGTCTATGAGGGTGTTTCAGAAATGAGTCCCGTTGTCTGACTCAATTCTTTCTGGGGTGCCATGTCGCCACAGGACTTGCTTTTTCAGGGCCCAGGATGGTGTTCTGGGCGGTGGCATGAGGAACGGGATATGTTTCTAGCCATCCGGTGGTTGCTTCCACCATGGTGAGCACATAGCGCTTGCCTTGGTGGGTTTGTGGGAGTGTGATATAATCAATCTGCCAGGCCTCCCCATATTTATATTTCAGCCATCGTCCTCCATCCCAGAGAGGCCTTATTCACTTGGCTTGCTTGATGGTAGCGCATGTTTCCCATTCATGGATAACCTGTGAAATAGCATCCATGGTCAAGTCCACCCCTCGATCACGAGCCCATCTATATGTTGCATCTCTTCCTTGATGGCCTGAGGCATCATGGGCCCACCAAGCTATAAATAATTCACCCTTCTGTTGCCAGTCCAGATCCACCTGAGCCACTTCAATCTTAGCAGCCTGGTCCACCTGCTGGTTGTTTTGGTGTTCTTCAGTGGCCCGACTCTTGGGTACGTGAGCATCTATGTGCCGTACTTTTACAACCAGGTTCTCTACCCAGGAAGCAATATCTTGCCACAATGCGGCAGCCCAGATGGGTTTCCCTCTGCGCTGCCAGTTGTTCTGCTTCCATTGCTGCAACCACCCCCACAGGGCATTTGCCACCATCCATGAGTCAGTATAGAGATAAAGTACTGGCCATTTTTCTCGTTCAGCAATGTCCAAGGCCAGCTGGATGGCTTTCACCTCTGCACACTGGCTCGATTCACCTTCTCCTTCAGCAGTTTCTGCGACTTGGCGTATAAGACTCCATACAGCAGCTTTCCACCTCCGTTGCTTTCCCAGAAGGCGACAGGACCCATCAGTGAACAGGGCATAGTGCTTCTCATTTTCTGGTAGTGTATTATACAGTGGGGCCTCTTCAGCACGCGTCACCTCCTCCTCTGGGGATATGCCAAAATCTTTGCCTTCTGGCCAGTCCGTGATCACTTCCAAGATTCCTGGGCGACTGGGGTTTCCTATTCGGGCCCATTGTGTGATCAGTGCGACCCACTTACTCCACGTAGCATCGGTTGCATGATGTGTAGAGGGGACCCTCCCTTTGAACATCCAGCCCAGCACCGGCAGTCGGGGTGCCAGGAGGAGCTGTGCTTCAGTACCAACCACTTCAGAAGCAGCTCGAATCCCTTCATATGCTGCCAATATCTCCTTCTCAGTTGGAGTATACCAAGCCTCGGATCCTCTGTATCCCCAACTCCAAAACTCCAGGGGTCGACCTCAAGTCTCCCCTGCTGCTTTCTGCCAGAGGCCATTCTCCCTGGCTGCGGTGTAGAGCACATTCTTTACATCTTGTCCTGCCCGGACTGGCCCAAGGGCTACTGCCTGAACTATCTCCCGTTTAATTTGTTCAAAGGCTTGTTGTTGCTCAGGGCCCCATTTGAAACCGTTCTTCTTCCTGGTCACCTGATAGAGAGGGCTTACGATCAGGCTGTAATCTGGAATATGCATTCTCCAAAAACGCACAATGCCAAAGAAAGCTTGTGTTTCCTTTTTGCTAGTTGGTGGGGACATGGCTGTTATTTTGTTGATCACATCCATTGGGATCTGACGACGTCCATCTTGCCATTTTATTCCTAAAAACTGGATCTCCTGTGCAGGTCCCTTGACCTTACTTTGTTTTAGGGCAAAACCAGCCTTCAGAAGGATTTGGACTATTCTCTCCCCTTTCTCAAAAACTTCTTCTGCTGTGTTGCCCCATACAATGATGTCATCAATGTACTGCAGGTGTTCTGGAGCCTCACCCTGTTCCAGTGCGGTGTGGATCAGTCCATGGCAAATGGTAGGGCTGTGTTTCCACCCCTGGGGCAGTCGGTTCCAGGTGTACTGGACGCCCCTCCAAGTGAAAGCAAACTGTGGCCTGCACTCTGCCGCCAAAGGGATTGAGAGGAACGCATTAGCGATATCATTTGTGGCGTACCACTTGGCTGCCTTTGACTGCAGTTTGTATTGGAGTTCTAGCATGTCCGGCACGGCAGCACTCAGTGGCAGCGTGACTTCGTTCAGGCCACGGTAGTCTACTGTTAGTCTCCACTCTCCATTGGACTTTCGCACTGGCCATATGGGACTGTGAAAGGGTGAGCGAGTCTTGCTGATCACTCCTTGGTTCTCCAGGCGACGAATCAGCTTATGGATGGGAATCAGGGAATCTCAGTTGGTGCAATATTGCTGCCAGTGCACTGTTTTCCCTCGACCCTCAGCAACCCCACAACACAAGGGTCCTCCGAGAGACCGGGCAAGGTGGACAGCTGTTTAATTTCCTCCGTCTCCAGGTCAGCTATACCAAAAGCCCACCGGTACCCTTTTGGGTCCTTGAAATACCCTCTCCTGAGGTAGTCTATGCCAAGGATGCATGGAGCCTCTGGGCCAGTCACAATGGGGTGCTTCTGCCACTCATTCCCGGTCAGGCTCACTTCGGCCTCCAATACAGTTAACTCTTGGGATCCCCCTGTCACTCCAGAAATACAGATGGGTTCTGCCCCTTCATAGCTTGATGGCATCAGGGTACACTGTGCACCGGTGTCTACTACAGCATTATACTCCTGTGGGTCTGATGTGCCAGGCCATCGAATCCACACAGTCCAGTAAACCCGGTTGTCCCTTTCCTCCATCTGCCTGGAGGCAGGGCCCCTCTAGTTCTGATCATTGTATTCGTTTCTCACTTCTTGCAAACGTGAGTCAAGAATTTCTTCATTACAATCCAAAGTAAGATCAGCCCTTCTACTCTGTCTGGGGAACTGTTCACTGGAAACTGGACCGTCATGAGACAGGTTGTTCCTGAAAACTGGAGCAGCATTTTTCCTGGGAGAACCCCCTTGTGTGATTGTTTTTCCTTGCAACTCACGTACACGTGCCTCTAGGGTCAAGGTAGGTTTTCTGTCCCACTGCCTCATGTCCTCTCTGTGGTCACGCAGGTAAAACCACAGGGTGCCCCGTGGTGTGTACCTTCTATATCCTCTCTCTTGAGCAGAAGAACGCTGACTCCTAATGGCTGAGATACTGGTCCATACAGGTGGAGAATAGGACCTATCCTCTTTGAGTTGCTGGAACTCCTGGGACAGTTTCTCCACAGCCGAGACAAGGGAGGAGGAGACAGTTTCTTCGCATTCCCAGAATCTGCCAACCATGTCATCCATCGTTGGTGCTTCTTCCTCTTTCCAGGACAGTACTGCCAATGAACTGGCATACGACACTGGTGCGCTCCATACCAACTTCTGCCACATGGGTCGCGTGCACTGGACTTCATCTGGATCTTTGGGCGCTTGCTCGTTGTCCAGGTCACTATAAACCACCTCCAGCATGCCTAATTCTCTCAGGTACTGGATACCTCTCTCCATAGTGGTCCATTTGCCTGGGCGATATATAACATCTTCCTTGAAGGGATACCTTTCCTTCACGCCTGACAGCAGTTACCTCCAGAGGGCTGAGGACTTGTGTCCCTTTTCCAATTGCTTTGTCAATGCCCCCTTCCCTAGCAAGGGATCCCAGCTGTTTGGCTTCCTTCCCCTCTAATTCCAGGCTACTGGCCCCATTATCCCAGCATTGGAGCAGCCAGGTAACAATATGTGTGGAGGGATTTTTATTAAATAACGGTCATCCTATGAACATTCCAAGCACTGAGGATTTGTTAGTAATAGTATAAGGCTGCTAAAGAGCAATTGTAGTTTTAGAGTCTCTGAAGTGATAGTAGAGTAGGAAAAACAGGCTGAGGAATGTAAACATCAGTAGATTATGTAACGGAATGCAGGCGCAGGAAGCGTTCGCGTGGACACCTGCTTTTGACCAATCTGTGTATGTTAAGATTCGTGTGCTTGCTGACTGTAAACCAATAGAGGATTCGGAGGTGCGCGTGTTACTGTGGCTAGCTTATAAAAGTAGCACAATATCTTGAAATAAAGGAGAATGACCATACCCACATTGGGACTCCTCATTACTCCGGGAACGCGCTCCTATTCCGACCCATGGTCACTCCAACATCTGGTAGCAGAGGATGCGGAAACATGCTGGGCTCGTAGCCCAGAGGTCTGGTAGCAGAGACTACAATTCTTCGAGACTGCGGTAAGCGCAGCGAGAGAAGGGGAGTGGGAAACCAGCGACTGGGAGTTGTACTATTCTATTGCTCAAACAGATAGAATAGATATCGGTGCAGAGTGGCCAACTGCCTCCCAGAGGGTGCGCTGCTATTATGGAGAATGAGGCAGCAGCTGCGTTGCTCGTAGGACTACTCTGTAAGAGAGGGATCGAGACAACGGTGAAACAGCTTATCAAGCTAATTAAGTTAGGACAACATTTGGGACATTTTAAAGACACTCACACGTTGTTTTCTGTGCTTGAATGGTGGGAGCTGGGAGAACTAATGTGGCAGAAGCTTACTGGAGGTGATAAAAAATTTGAGAAGGACATTAAGTCTGTGTCAGAGTTGTGGGGAGACGTACTAGACACTTTAAAAGCTATGAAAGCTGAACGGGAGGTGGCGTGTGCGGCTGTTCAGATGCTGGCTCCGGACCCCATGCCGGAACAGTCTAAGAGCATGGAATTCAAGGCGGGACCTTTCGCGCGATTTTTTGGGCTGCCTGCTGTGAAGGGTATGACGGGGTCCACCTGTAAGACTGTTGCCGAATTGCGCGATAGAGTTGAGCGGGACTTAAAAACGCCCGACAGTCTATGTTCGCCATCTTGCCCGACAATATCATCTGCGCCACAGCAGCCGGAAGTTGCCGGAGCTAAAGCGGAGCAGCAGTGTGAGGCGAAAGCGGAAGAGCAACCGCTGGGCATGAAGGGGGAGGAGTGGCCAGCTCCACCCACCCCCCCGATTCCAGGCGGGGAAACGTGCCGCCCTCCTCCCACTGCCCCTCCTCTCTGCCCCCCCTTGCCACTCTCCGATGATTCCTCCGGTGCTGCCACACCGCCATCCAGCGGAAAAGAGAAAAATTCAACAGACAGTATTAATCAGCTGTTAAAAGAGGTTGTGCAACAACTAAAGGACTTGACTACACAGACTCAGCAAAAAGGAGAACCTTGGTCAACCGCCGGTTCGAGAGACAACTTGCCACCCTGTTTCTCCGGACCTACCGCGGCTACCCATCCTGGCCGATGGAGTGGAGTTGTTCGGGATGCTATTTTGGATGGACAGTGGGGAGTTGCATCCAACATTGGCCCCATGGCTTTTCCAGTGGTACAGCAAAACGGTCAAGGAAAATGGGAACCGCATGATTGGAAGATTCTACAACAAGCCAAAAATACTATATCGCAGTATGGTGTTAAATCGGAAGCCTCGCGACAAATTGTTATTTGGATTTTTTCTGCTGATTTGATGTGTCCTCATGATTGTCAAAGTCTGATGAGGCTTCTGTTGACACCTACACAGTTTTTGTTATGGGGATCGTCATGGTCTCAGAGGGCAGTGAATGCTGCTGCCCAACATCAGCAGCCAGGGGATCCATTATATGGGGTCACAGCAGAAATGCTCATTGGTGGGGGACGTTATGCGGATATAAATGTCCAACTAACTTTTCCTGTCAATATGTTACAGTTATCTTCTAAGCTTGCTTTAGATGCGTTTCTTTCCTTACCAGGATCGGAAGGCCCTTCTTTCAGCTCGGTGACGCAAGGTGCAACTGAGAAGTATAGCAACTTTATTGATAGGCTTTGGGATGCAGTAATGAACCACCCAGATTTGGGAGAGGACAATAAACAACAAATGTTTAGAATTTTGGCCTTTGATAACGCCAATAACACTACCAGGGCCATTCTAGCCAGTCTGCCCAAAGGGGCAGGAGTGGAAGAAATGCTTTCTCGGGTGGAAAGAGCAGGAGTTCAACAACAAAATGAGTCGATGGCAGCTGTGCTGCAAAGTGCTGTCAAAGAAGTAGTACAACCATTGGCAGCTGTTGTTAGGCGAAAACGCTCTCCAGGAATAGTTCAGCCCTTTAAAGGCATCTGCTATCGTTGCGGAAAACAGGGGCATAGCAAGCGAAATTGTCGTGCTCCCGTATGGTGTGATAGGTGTCAAAAAAATACCCATGCTACTAAGGCCTGTTCGGGAAACTTCAAATTGAGCGCGAGGAGAGGCCGCGTGCAGAAACAAATGCCCCCTCAGAACAGCAGCAGCAATCAGGGTTTTTACTAAAACACTCGGCTGCCACCAAAGGAAGTTTGGGAGTCGACCTGGAAACAACAATAGATTTCACTTTAACCAATACAGAAGTGTGCAAAATCCCTAGCAATGCAGTAGGGCCTTTAGTAGCTGATAGTAATAGGATAGGTGGAATCCTTTTAGGTCGATCTTCTGCAGGAATAAAAGGATTGATCGTAATTCCTGGAGTCATTGATGCAGACTATACTGGTCAAATTCATATTATGGCCTATACAATTAGTCCTCCTCTCTTCATCCCAAAGGGCAGTCGGATAGCCCAGATATTAGCTTTTAAAAATCCTTTAAATCGATCAAACCAAGATTGGGAAGAACGTGGGTGTAAAGGATTTGGTTCTACTGGACCTGCTGTATGTTTCACTACAAAATTAGACCATCGCCCACTCGAAACTGTGACTTTGACTCAGGATAACCTTTCAATAAGAATCAATGCAATGTTAGACACTGGTGCCGACATAACTATTATAAATCGAGCAAATTGGCCGTTGCAGTGGGAAATAGAAACCCCAAAGGCATTAATTGCAGGAGTGGGAGGGAACTCAGCCTCATATATAAGTAGTAAACCGGTTCAAGTGAGTTTCCCAGAAGGCCAGAGGGCAACACTGAAGGTCCATGTTTTGTCACTCCCTGGAAATTTGGAGGCATTAATTGGACGTGATGTTCTCAGTCAGATCAGGGCAATGCTGACTACAAAGCATTTTTAGTCATGGGCACTGGGGAGCAATCGCCCAACCCACCGTTAACATGGATCTCCAATGACCCTGTTTGGGTTGACCAGTGGCCCATGACTAAAGAGCGATTGCAAATAACTAAACAACTAGTATCCGAACAACTTATAGAGGGACATATCAAACCATCTGTCAGTCCATGGAATACTCCTATTTTTGTCATCCCTAAGAAAAGTGGGAAGTGGCGTTTACTACATGATTTGAGGAAAATAAATGACCAAATGTTGCCTATGGGAGCCTTACAACCTGGAATGCCATCACCTAATATGTTACCTGAAAATTGGCACATACTTATAGTTGATTTAAAGGACTGCTTTTTCACAATCCCACTACACCCTCAGGACACTCAGAGATTTGCCTTTTCCATACCCTCGATAAATAAAGCAGCACCAGCAGAGCGGTATGAGTGGGTGGTACTTCCACAAGGGATGAAAAACTCTCCTACATTGTGTCAATTATATGTCGCCTGGGCACTGCAACCGATAAGAGAAAAATGGCCTGAAACTATCATCTATCATTATATGGATGATATTTTGTGTTGTCAACAAGTTCCTTTTGAAGCGCATCATATACGACAATTAACAACCATGCTAGCAGACAAGGGACTTGTAATTGCACCAGAAAAGATCCAGAGGTCTCCACCTTGGAAATACCTAGGGTGGATCATTGAACAGGCAAAAATTCGTCCTCAAAAAATAGCACTAAAAACTCCTCTTAAAACATTGGCTGATGTGCAAACGGTCTTAGGCGACATCCAATGGGTTCGCAATTGCGCTGGCATTACCAATGCAGACATTAAACCACTAACTGAATTACTGCGAGGCGCTCAGCCTGCAGCTGAAATTCATATGACGGACAAACATCATGTAGCCTTACAGCACATTATAAACAAACTTACTATAGCCTGGACTGCAAGAAGAATCCTTGAACTGCCACTTTCTTTGCTTATCTGTAACACCGAAGAATCACCTTTTGCCGTTATATGTCAATGGCAAAACAAGAAGGGGGAGATGAAGGGACAACAGGGAATGAACTCCGTGATTGCCATTGACAACAAGAGTAATGATAACTCGCCAAATTCCTCCCTTTTTCAAATTTTGGAATGGGTTTTCTTACGGGTACAACCACGTTTCAGTATACAAACTCGTCCTGAAGCCGTAGGGGAATTAATCCGAAAAGGGAGAACGCGAATTATAGAGCTGACAGGACAGGAACCAGCAGACATCAGTATTCCTGTTAAAGCTGTAGATTTAGAATGGTGGATACGTCACATGCTGGCCATTCAAGAATCTCTGTTAGGATTTAGTGGAAAGGTGCATTCTCAGCAACCTCAAGGGAAATTGTGGCAGATTCTAAAACGAAATCAGTGGCTAGAAAAACCTAAAGTGATTGTTAGCCCGATACTCGAGGGGTTGACGGTATATACAGATGCGGGAAAACGCTCTAGACAAGCTGCATGCGTATGATGGGAGACAGAGAAGAGCCATCGATTATAATCCATCACCAAAACCTTAAGTTTAACTCTCATACAACGCTTCCGAAACTAAAAGTAATGTATCGAGACCCAATCACTGGCATGTGGCTGGGCCCAGTTTCGGTAATATTTAATGGAAGAGGATACATGTGTGTTTCCACAGATAAGGGACCAATATGGGTGCCTAGCCGAGCGGTGAAGCCTGCACTCTCACAAGAAGAGGTTACCTAGGCAAACAAAACAGATCAATCTGCGTTTTGTTTTGTCTCTTGCTACGGCAACTGAGCCTTTCAGAACCTGTTTGGTGTGCCTGGTTTCTGGGTAGAAGAGTTTATGTGTTGCATGAACCTATCCGATCATGGTGAGTCTACACATAAACAATTACAATGGTTAAAAAACCATGTAAGCATGATACCACAAAATCATGGCATTTTAGATGAATGGCTCATGAATATTTTTAGAGAGTTGCTGCAATGGCTGATAGCTCTGATAAAAGAAGGTTTGCGTATATTGATTATCATCTTAATATTGTGCGTATGCTTTTGTATTGCTTTTAGTTGTATAAAAAAGGCTGTATCGAAAGTAGTAAATCAGGCTTGGATTGTTCAAAAACAAAAAGGGGGAATTTGTGGAGGGATTTTTATTAAATAACGGTCATCCTATGAACATTCCAAGCACTGAGGATTTGTTAGTAATAGTATAAGGCTGCTAAAGAGCAATTGTAGTTTTAGAGTCTCTGAAGTGATAGTAGAGTAGGAAAAACAGGCTGAGGAATGTAAACATCAGTAGATTATGTAACGGAATGCAGGCGCAGGAAGCGTTCGCGTGGACACCTGCTTTTGACCAATCTGTGTATGTTAAGATTCGTGTGCTTGCTGACTGTAAACCAATAGAGGATTCGGAGGTGCGCGTGTTACTGTGGCTAGCTTATAAAAGTAGCACAATATCTTGAAATAAAGGAGAATGACCATACCCACATTGGGACTCCTCATTACTCCGGGAACGCGCTCCTATTCCGACCCATGGTCACTCCAACAAATATGCTCGCCTGGACGACGGCTGAAAACTTTCCCCATATCTTGCAGCTCACTCAGGGATAGGGATCGGGTGGTTTCCGTCTCGTTTATGAGTTCTTCCTCTTCCTCCTGCCCTCCTCGTGATGGCCCTGCTTTTCCATCATCCCTTTCTAAACGACCTGACTTTCGCTTCCAAGGTTCCCTTTTATGTATAGGGGTGACTGATACTAGCAAGGGTTGGTCCTCTGGTTCAGCCGCAGTGCCCGTCGCGGGGGTTGGAGTGGTCGCAGTGCCTGTCATTTTGTCATCAGATCCGGAGACCTTCTCTCCCCCTTGAGGGTTCTGAATAGTGTTGAACAGGGCTCGGTAGGCATGGGCCAGGCCCCAGCACTTTGCAGTAATCTGGGTCTCTCTGGAATTGCCAGGGTGACAGCATACATTTTTCAAATATTTTACTAGTTTTGCAGGATTCTGCACTTGTTCAGGGGTGAAGTTCCAAAACATTGGAGGTGACCACTGTCCTAGGCACTTGCCCATACTATCCCACACACCCTGCCACTCATAACTATCCAGCCTGGGGGCAGATCTCTGGGTGGTATTCTTAAATAGTTGTTTAACCTTAAACAAGGCCTTAAACACATTCAGGAGACATAGCAATAGGAACATGCTGGATTGAACATCCCAAGGATATTCAAAATCCTCAAGAGCTATTGTAATCAGCCTGGAGGAGAAGGGGAAGGTGAAGGAAGCTGTCTCCCCTGTAAATTGGCTCTCCGAGGAGAAGAGGGAAAAAGTATAATTATTAATAGTTTCCAAGAAATATCTCCTGAAGCACAGGGGTGACAGCAGTGCTGAGTACAATCCCATGACCAATGCTTTTATCGTACCATAAGCCAGTGTTACACAGTGTAGCAAAGCGATAACCTTAATCCATCTTCCAGAGATGACAATCCCCACATTAATACTGACTAACAGCAGTATATACAGCCAGTAAGGTATTTGTGACCAGCGACTACTAAACTGATAGAATGAATGCTTATAACCAATTTGTTTTAACCCGTTCGGGTCAGATGTGTTGTTATCTCAACCCTTCGAGCCCCACGTTGGGCGCCAAAAAGGACTGTCGTGGTTTAACGCGGCAGGCAGCCAAACATCACGCAGCCGCTCGCTCTCTCACTCCCCTTCCCCAGTGGGATGGGGAGAGAATCGAAAGGGTAAGAGTGAGAAAAACTTGTGGGTTGATATAAAGACAGTTTAATGGAACAGAAAAGGAAGGGAAAATAATAATAATAATAATAATAATAATAGTAATAGTAATAGTAATAGTAATAGTAATAATAATGATGATAAAATATACAAAATGAGTGATGCAGAATGCAATTGCTCACCACCCGCACTGACCGATAACCAAGTAGCGATCACTGCTTCCTGGAACACGCCTACCATTCATATACTGAGCATGACGTCACATGGTATGGAATACCCCGTTGGCCAGATGGGCCAGCTGTCCCAGCTATGCTCCCGCCCAGCCTCTCGTGCGCTTGGTAGAGCATGGAAGCTGTCCTTGACTAGCAGGGTACTTAGCAAGAACTGAAAATATCAGTGTGTTATCAACTTTCTTCTCATACTAAATTCAAAACACAGCACTAGGAAGAAAATTAAATCTATCCCAGCTGAAACCAGGACATTCTTCACTGACCTTGGTGTCTGCAGATTTGTTTCTCTCATATATTCTCATTCCTCTCTTCTGGTTGCTGTTATGCAGCAGTTTTTCCCCCTTCTTAAATATGTTATCACAGAGGCACTACCACCATCGCTGATTGGCTCTTTTGGCCAGCAGCGGGTCCGTCTTGGAGCCGCCTGGCATTGGCTCTATTGGACATGGGGGAAGCTTCTAGCAGCTTCTCACAGAAGCCACCCCTGTAGCCCCCCTGCTACCAAAACCTTGCCATGCAAAACCAATGCAATAATCTTGTTGGCCAATATATCACCCATTTTCAACTTCTCAATACATATGGCTCTCAGTCATGCCTTGCAAATGAGGGTTTTGTGGGGTTTTGTTTTGGGGTTTTGTTTTGTTTGGGGTTTTTTGGTTTTTTTTCCAGGGGGGAGGGTAGAGGGGAATTGGTCTAGGAACTCTCTGGCTGCTCTAGCTCCGAAATGCTGCAGTCTGATGGGAGAGACTAATACGGCACTAGAGACTTACGATGGACCTATCCCAGACTAATTATCATAAAGTTTGCTCTTTCTCATTGAGACTGCATATTCCGGTTGCTGTGATAAATCAGCAAATAGGTCCCATTACAGCTGTCAGCTTGAGGATGGCATGTTTAGTGAGAGTCCTGATATTTCCTTGTGTTTGATGACATTTCCTTTGGGAGATGCTATTAGGTGAAATAGAATCCATAGTTTTAATAATTTTATTTTGTGAAGCTGAATCCTATTTCCACACAATCTTCAAAATGCACTTTAGAGCAATTCACATCTAGCCTCCCTTTGATAAGTAACATTTCTTCAATAGATGTTTTATTTCAGAGATCTGTCATATTGCATGTTTCAGCAGTCATCAGTACTAGGCATGTCTACCTCTATGCATTTAATTTCTCATCAGTAAGACAATAACTTATCTCAAAGTTCGACAACTGTATTTATTATTATCGCTGCTTATTATCTGAGTCACCATAGTATCTAGGAGCCTTAGCAGTGAACTAGGGCTCCAGGTTGTTAGCTATGAAACAAACATATTCAAATAATGGACAGGCTTTTATATTAATTCAAATATTACAATGGGTAAATCAATCAGTATCGATAGAAAAAAGTTATCTAAATTTATTAAGGTTGATATTTATGTCTTCACTCTTCCCTTTTTTCAGGAAAATATAGCCTTTTATGAAGTGCCTTTCTGTACACCTTGAAATTCAACAGAAAGGGTTTCTGAAGTTTCTTGATTTACCTGAACATAGTTCAGAATGATCTATTTCTGCAATATCACATAGGCATAAAATACACTGATACAATTGCTTTACCAGCCCATGAAGATATATTAATGATCCACTCCAATATCAGCAACTTTTTAGGAACCACTGTTAACAAGTATCAGAACAATATATCTGAGTGATGTTTAAGTGACAGGAAAAAGTTAACTATTTTATTAAAAAACAAAGTTTGAAGAGGATTAAATCATCATCCTATATTCCATTTAGAGATCATTATAGGACTTAATCACTACAGCACTTGAGCAGACGCAAATGAAAGATGCATCTTAGCAGTTGCTATAATACTGAGGACTATATTTGTTATGTGAGGTTCTAAATCCTGGACAAAATTTGAGTTGTTTAGTGAACCAGCAAAGCACACAGAAATCTTTTTTTCAAATTATTGTACCACCAAAAAAACCAGCTGCAGTAGTTTACCCATCAAAGAGAGAGCAAAAATATACCAGTAAAAGGGAGCAGCCTGATTAGAAGGGATTGTAATTACAAGTAATCATATAACTTAGAAATTGAAAAGGATAGTATTGAAAATCCTCTTGAAAATAACAACCTGCTTTTTTTAAAAAAAAAAACTTTTGTCCTTTTTTTTTGAAAAGCAACTAGGCAAAATCTTGGCTGTAAGGAGCTGCAAGGAAAATTCATTTCCATTTTACGGCTACTTTAGATGATCAAAGAAATATAAGGGAGATTGCAGAGAAGAATGCAAGCAAGAAATAGACACAAAGTTCAGAAGAGTGAAAAAAGATCTAAAAAAATACATCGGAGAAAGTAACTTTATATAGTTCTCTATGAACAGAGAAAGCCATGATGACAGAATGAACAAGACTGAAAGTGGCTGTATGGCATGAGAGGCACATCAATATCATTCTCTGAAAATATATGAGTAAAATAGCAACTACTGAAGTTAGATTTGTGGCCCAGTACTACTAGTCCTTAGTAAACATCAGTTTGTAACATGAAACCTTCACACCTAGGCATCTCCGCAAAACTCATCTTTTTCCTAAAGCATAGAAGTGCAAGTAAATAACTGAAAGAGTCTTCACATCATCTTAATATTTCTACTTAAGATACCAAGCACGTATGGCTCTGGAATCAGGCAGTTGCAAACTCAGAGGAGTATATGTTAAAAACAAATAGGTATATCATCCAATCTTCCGTTTTGCATGTATGCAATTCCTGCAATGTTAATGAGTGATATTCACCCTTATCGAGTCATGAACATGCCCCAAAATGTAAGCATCTGCTTCAGATTTCCTGGCTTTTGTTGATTTGTCTCAGTCATAAAGCTATTTAAATGTACATTTCCATTACTAAATAAAAAAAGTAATAATGATGCAGTTGCTGTGCTTATCTGTTCCTTTGCGGCTGGTTCTTATTATTTACTTTTTGGAAGACATTTGTTAGTTGAGATCCAATAAGCTTGTCTAATAGCTATTTCATTTTGCTTTTATTGAAAAGTAATGAGAGATTAAGGAGAATATACAATTGTACTACATGTTTACACAAACCATACACCTTTAATTTATCAGGACTCTCATCAATTAAAGATCTCAGTGGAGAGCTTCCTAACATTTTTACTTCTTACCAGCGATTACATTAAAATTATAAATGCGTGATTTGAGAATAATGTTATGATGGGTATTTGCCAGATGAGGTACAAAACAGACTAGGATTACTGAAAGCAGAATGAAAAAAGTAGCAGCAAATCATACACATACCTTTTCCATGTCAAGGAAGCTGCAGCTATACAGCTGAGTATTGTATCACATAGAAAATCTTAGCTGTTTTTTTTTGTGTAATACAAGGGGAGATAAAGGGACAAACTCCAGTCTACTACTCAGCTCTTAACTAGTTTTGAAAGCTGGCATCAGCTTTGGCCGAATCTCTAGCCTGAAAATTTAAATGTATTATATACTGTGCAAACTTCTGAATCACTGCAATCTCATTTAACTAGTAGAAAGAGGCATAAATGAACTTCCTTTGGAATTTCTTTGAAAAGTTTGCAGCTAGACTTAAGTTACTTAATACCTCTGCACTACTACCTTAAAGGACTCATAAGCCAACAGGAATGTTAGTAGCTGAAAAAAAATTATCTTTTAGACAAGACTGAGGTGAAATTCAGTGATGTATGTTAGAAAGGAGATTCAGATGACCTCATTCTAGTTGACTAAAATGGCCTTAAGTCCAGGAAGCTCTGAAAATTATCACATTAACCCATCTACTTGAACTATATGTTAACATTAATTCATTTAAATAATGTTTTTCTTTTGTATTGAGAAGAGACATGTTAATAAGAACATCAGGAATTTTTGACTATACAATAATGTCCAGCTATGTGACTCAAATGGGCAGTATTGTAACATTAACAAAAATAGAAAAGCAAGTGCCACCTGTAGAAAAAGACAGCCACTGGCTTTGCCAAATGTACAGAACAGCAGAATGCATTTTGTTTCTTGATATTTTGCTTTCTGTTTCAAAATAATCATTCTAGAACACATCCAGAATTCACATGGCTTGCACAACGGCTCTCCCATCAGACAGTAAACATGACACACAGCTTCATATTGAGTGATAACTGCTGTCACTCAATAAGTCAAGTGTTGCCCATTGATCCTATATTTCAAGTTCCCTTTGCACATTCCTATAGCCCATTCGGATTATCACAATAAGCAGAGCTCAGTCAGCAGCTCAGTCCAGTTATGGTTGTGACAGGTTGTTCATTCTTTCCTCCCTCGAACATGTTAGATACAGCCCAAAGGGCAGGGAGGTCATTATCAGCTATGTTCTGCCTTAGACAATTAAAAAAAATGAGGGGGGGAATGGCATGCTCTGAGTGCAAGCTGGCTATTTACCACATTGCTGTTAGGAGACGTAGCTACAAGTATGTTGGCAAATAGGTATACTTCCATTGTTGCCTCTTACATTACTGTTTTGCATTATTTTTTGTAGATTCTAAATGAAAAGGTTAAACATCTAGTGTGTTACTGTTTATTAACCAAGTTTTAATATTCTAAAATATTTTTTCATACTAAAGAAACAGAATTGACTGAACAGAATTTGTCAGAGTAAGTATTAAATGAATTCTGACCATTGTGGTTTGCAAATAATTTGTACTAATATACTTGTATTGCAAATATATTTGATATTCAGAAATATATTCCATATAGTGTGAATAAATGTTTTAATGACTGAAGACTTCCCGAGTCAAAGTTTGGGGATCGCTCATGAGTTGGCAGGGCTCATCGAGAGGGCTTTAAACTAGGTTTGAAGGGGGAAGGGGATAAAACCAGGCTCACTAGAGAAGAGCCTAGGGACCGCACGCCAATGTCGGGGGAGAAATCGGTAGCCCAGCTCAAGTGCATCTACACCAATGCACGCAGCATGGGCGGCAAACAGGAGGAGCTGGAAGCCATTGTGCAGCAGGATAGCTATGACTGAGTTGCCATCACGGAAACATGGTGGGCTGACTCTCATGACTGGAGTGCTGCAATGGATGGCTATAAGCTCTTCAGAAGGGACAGGCGAGGAAGGAGAGGCGGTGGGGTGGCTCTGTATGTTAGGGAGTGCTTCGATTGTCTAGAGCTCAGCAATTGTGATGATGAGGTCGAGTGCTTGTGGGTAAGGATGAGGGGGAAGGCCAACAAGGCAGATATCCTGCTGGGAGTCTGTTATAGACCACCTAGCCAGGATGAAGAGGCAGATGAAGCATTCTACAGGCGGCTGACAGAGGTCTCGCAATCGCTAGCCCTTGTTCTCGTGGGGGAATTCAACTTTCCGGATGTCTGCTGGAAATAAAACACGGCAGAGAGGAAACAGTCGAGGAGGTTCCTGGAGTGTGTGGAAGATAACTTCCTGACGCAGCTGGTAAGCGAGCCCACTAGGGGAAGTGCCTCGCTTGACCTGCTGTTCACAAACAGAGAAGGACTGGTGGGAGATGTGGTGGTCGGAGGCCGGCTTGGGCTCAGCAACCATGAAATGATAGAATTCTCGATTCTTGGTGAAGTAAGGAGGGGGGCCAGCAAAACCGCTACCACGGACTTCCGGAGGGCAGACTTTGGCCTGCTCAGGACACTGGTCGAGAGGGTCCCTTGGGAGACAGTCCTGAAGGGCAAAGGGGTCCAGGAAGGCTGGACATTCTTCAAGAAGGAAGTCTTAAAGGCGCAGGAGCGGGCTGTCCCCATGTGCCGCAAGAAGAACGGGTGGGGAAGACGACCAGCCTGGCTGAACAGGGAGCTCTGGCTGGGACTCAGGAAAAAAAGGAGAGTTTATCACTTGTGGAAGAAGGGGCAGGCAACTCAAGAAGAGTACAGGGATCTCGTTAGGTCACGCAGAGAGAAAATTAGAAAGGCAAAAGCCCAGCTAGAACTCAAATTGGCCACTGTCATAAGAGAGAACAAAAAATGTTTTTACAAATATATTAAAGACAAAAAGAGAGCCAAGGAGAATCTCCATCCTTTATTGGATGCGGGGGGGGGAACATTGCCACCGAGGACAAGGATAAGGCTGAGGTACTTAACGCCTTCTTTGCCTCAGTCTTTAATAGTCAGAGCAGTTATCCTCAGGGTACTCAGCCCCCTGATCTGGAAGACAGGGACTGCGAGCAGGATAAACCCCCCATAATCCAAGAGGAAGCAGTTAACGACCTGCTATGCCACCTGGATGCTCACAAGTCTATGGGGCCAGATGGGATCCACCCGAGGGTACTGAGGGAGCTGGCGGAGGAGCTTGCCAAGCCACTCTCCATCATTTACCAGCAGTCCTGGTTAACAGGGGAGGTCCCGGACGACTGGAGGCTTGCCAATGTGACGCCCATCTACAAGAAGGGCCGGAAGGAGGATCCGGGGAACTACAGGCCTGTCAGCCTGACCTCGGTGCCGGGGAAGGTTATGGAGCGGTTCGTCTTGAGGGCGCTCACAAGGCATGTGCAGGACAAGCAGGGGATCAGGCCCAGCCAGCACGGGTTCATGAAAGGCAGGTCCTGCTTGACCAACCTGATCTCCTTCTATGACCAGGTGAGTTGTGGTGAACGGAGTTAAATCCAGTTGGCGGCCGGTCACGAGCAGTGTTCCCCAGGGCTCAGTTTTGGGGCCGGTCCTGTTCAATATCTTTATCAACGATCTGGATGAGGGGATCGAGTGCTCCCTCAGTAAGTTTGCAGACGACACCAAGTTGGGCGGGAGTGTTGATCTGCTCGAGGGTAGGAAGGCTCTGCAGAGGGACCTGGACAGGCTGGATCGATGGGCCGAGGCCAACTGTATGAGGTTTAAAAAGGCCAAGTGCCGGGTCCTGCACTTCGGCCACAACAACCCCATGCAACGCTACAGGCTTGGGGGAGAGTGGCTGGAAAGCTGCCCAGAGGAAAAGGACCTGGGGGTGCTGATTGACAGCCGGCTGAACATGAGCCGGCAGTGTGCCCAGGTGCCCAAGAAGGCCAATGGCATCCTGGCCTGTATCAGAAATAGTGTGGCCAACAGGAGTAGGGAGGTGATCGTGCCCCTGTACTCGGCACTGGTGAGGCCGCACCTCGAACACTGTGTTCCGTTTTGGGACCCTCACTACAAGAAAGACATCGAGGTGTTGGAGCGTGTGCAGAGAAGGGCAACGAAGCTGGTGAAGGGCCTGGAGCACAAGTCTTATGAGGAGTGGCTGAGGGAACTGGGACTGTTTAGCCTGGAGAAGAGGAGGCTGAGGGGAGACCTCATCGCGCTCTACAACTACCTGAAAGGAGGTTGTAGGGAGGTGGGTGTTGGTCTCTTCTGCCAAGTAACTAGCGATAGGATGAGAGGAAATGGCCTCAAGTTGCGCCAAGGGAGGTTTAGATTGGACATTAGGAAAAATTTCTTTACTGAAAGAGTGGTCAAGCCTTGGAACAGGCTGCCCAGGGACGTGGTTGAGTCACCATCCCTGGAAGTATTTAAAAGACGTGTAGATGAGGCCCTTAGGGACATGGTGTAGTGGGCATGGTGGTGTTGGGTTGACGGCTGGACTCGATGATCTTAGAGGTCTTTTCCAACCTTAATGATTCTATGATTCTATGATTTATTCCATGACTATGTCCAATTGCTTTTTTGACCCATGGAAACTGTCAGCATTCACAACATCCTTTGACAAGGATTTCCGTAGCTTAACTACGCATTTCACAGAGAAGTGCCTCGCTTGCTCCCCACTCCTTCTGACCAGTGCTTTGTCATTGCACTGAAGGAGATGCTGAGCAGTCGTTACCCAGCCATATTCTTCACGATCTTTCTCATACTTGCCAGTCGTCTCTTTTTCTGGGCTGAAATGCCCTAATCTCTGTTCTGTTCCTCAGATTTTCGTACTTTTGATCATGTTTGCTATCTTTCTCTGTAGCTTTTTCAGCTACACTGGTTTTGAAATAGAGAGAAATCAGAGCAGTTAACATTCAAAACTTGGCCATAACACAGCTATAGATAATGGCATAAAGTTTCCCTTTCTGTTCCTTATTCCTTTCCTCGTAATTCCTAACACAGCTTTCTTCTTTGGCTGCTACAGAGAGCTGAGATAATGTTTTCAGAGAATTGTCTATTAAACCACCAAGATTTTGTTCCTGAATGGAACTTGGTGGTTCAGAGCCTGTGTGTGTAGGTAAAGTTCAAATTCTTTTTGCCATATGTCTTACCTCATATTTATCTGTGTTTATTTAAATCTGCTGGTTTATTAGATATTCAGCACACTGAGATCCTTCCCCAGCCTGTTTCTGTCAGTATGCTTGAGAAGGAACATCACCACCATGTTGTTTGTCATTCACCACAACCTACAAGTTCTTTCCTGATAGCTGCCTGCACAGCTGCTGACCTGTTTATATTTACACAGTCTATTCCTGCTTTCTAAGCACTTTGTGCTTGTCTGCATTGAATTTCACCTAGATTTGATCTCAACTATCCTGCTAAGCCTTTGGAGTCCTCCTCAGATTGTCATCCCCACATTTTGCAAGTACTTCCTATTTAGCACTTAAATCAAGATCTTCACACAAGCTCACTTAATTCACCCTACTTGACATTAAATGTTTGCTATTTACTGAAAACATATTTAAACCAATTGGATTCTCAGTTTGTACTAATTTATCTAGTTTGCTTGCAAGACTCTCATGGGACAGTACCATAAGCTTTCCTATAGTTACACAAAATCCTCCGCTTTTCCCCTAATACTAGTCCAGTTATCCTGCTAAAGAACACTATCACATTGGTTGGACATAATTTGTCTTAATCCACATTGGCTGTCAGGGTTCTTTTCCACTTAATTGTCTGCTAGTTGCATATAAATTGATTGTGTGATAAATCATTGTACTGGTTTTGGCTGGGATAGAGTTAATTTTCTTCAAAGTAGCTGGTAAGGGGCTATGTTTTGGATCTGTGCTGAAAACAGTGTAGATAATACAGGGATGTTTTAGTTATTGCTGAGCAGTGCTTACACAGAGTCAAGGCCTTTTCTGCTCCTCACACCGCCCCGCCAGTGAGTAAGCTGGGGGTGCACAAGAAGTTGGGAGGGGACACAGCTGGGACAGCTGACCCCAACTGACCAAAGGGATATTCCATACCATATGACATCATGCTCAGCAATAAAACTAGGGGGGAGGTTGGCAGGAGGGCTGCTGCTCGGGGACTGGCTGGGCATCAGTCTGTTGGTGGTGAGCAATCGTTTTAATTTGCATGAATTGTCTTTCTTGGGTTTTATTTCTCTCTCTTTGTTATTTTCCTTTTCATTACAATTTATTATTATAATTTTTATTACTATTATTATTATAATATTTTATTTTATTTCAATTATTAAACTGTTTTTATCTCAACCCACGAGTTTTCTCACTTTTACCCTTCCGATTCTCTCCCCCCATCCCACTGTGGTGGAGTGTTCGAGCAGCTTTGTGGTGCTTAGTTGCCGCCTGGGGTTAAACCACAACAATCATTAACTATCTTTCTGGGCATGAAAACTAGGGCTCAAATATGCGACTAAGCTTAAAGAGTTTCCATTCTTCCGCAAAGCCACAAGAACCATTGTTGTGCATGCTTGTAGGCTATCACAAGTCCCAGGCAAAATATTTTAGCTTTGCTTTCTGACAGACAAAAGATAATATATTAAATCGGCTAAAAGTTAGAAATAGCAGAAGATATTTCTGCCCCAGTAAATTGGAAAGTAAATTAATACACAGGGCTAAAACCAGCCATGGATGGTTCAGGAATTGATTCGCAAATAGATCAAACGTGTTTCAATATTAGGAACAGAGCAGCTGGCTGAGAGCACTGAGAGCTTGAGTTATCTGGTTTTCTTTTGTGACTGCATGTCTGTCCAAGCTCTCAAATCTCACTAATGGGGACTGAAGCTAAGGTATTTTTTCTTCACACTGCAAAAGGCTAAAGGGTTGTTAACAAAGATCAGCTGAAACGCAGTAACTCAGCCCTGTGCCTCAGCCATCAAGATGACTGCTGTACAATTTCTTCAGCTAGCTTTTTCTCCAACTTTTTAAAGATGGAGCCTTGTTTGCCCTCTCAATTTCTCTTGATCTATCCCACTGTATGAATATATAGAAGATACTCATTAATTATTTAGCTAATTTTTTAGATATTCATTTAAAGAGCATGGCTGTCAAAAGTGTAAAACTGTACATTAGTGATAAGAGCTGCTTTTCATTTATGACAGACGTGCCTCAAATGAAACAGCATTTTACATTCTTACTGATAGAAATGACAGACTTCAAGTTTCAGTTCTTTTGCTGGTGCATCCCCTAGTGCACAAATCTACCATCATTCCCTGTATTTCCCTGAAATTTAGTGTTGTCTAAGCCAGGTCATTTAAAACGCATCAGTACTTGGTTTCAGCACATTGCTCTCAGTGAAGAGAAAGTTTGAAATCAGTCTCTACTTGCATGCTAAACTAATACAAAGAAAAATTACTTAGTTGGTCTTACTTGATTTTTTTTCCCCCAGCCATTACTATTGACTATATAATATTTAATAACTGATTAATGAACTATATTCTAACTGCAACAAACCATGTATACATCAATAGTAACTATCCTGTACTTACTGTTACAACAAACAACAAACTTTTTTTTTCTAAACTACTTTGTTACTGTGCAAATCATCATAATTCCTGAAAATAATTTCTTCGCTTGGCTAATTCTGCTTATGCTGTTCAGACTGCTTTTTAATTTTTGTTCAAAAGCATCTTCTGCTTTTTTCTTTTTAAACAAAATCAATCAATACATAAAATAAAATGTCAAAATATAGATTTTTAAGAAAAGTATTTCTCCAGTAATCCTGAGATGCGGGGAAAGTCACCAAAACTGAAGTAACCAAAAAGTCATCATGTTTAACAACAAACTAAACAAAACCAAGCTAACAAAAACTCTGATGGTATTTTCATCATTTGAGGCATCATTTTAGTGTCTATACTTGCCTAGTAGTGTTGACACCTGTGACAATTCCTTTTATCATTCTACTTTGAGATCCTCATCTCTACAATGTTTCAGAATCTTACTGAAGCTTCTCTCCAAAACAAAACTGAAGTAACTTTCAATTTGTTAAGAAAATGATCTTTACTCCATTTTATGTGAATATTTACTGCAGTTCCTTTTAATCTTAAAAATAATTACAAAAATCCATGCAAAAATACATTTCTCTAACTTTGCACATAATATTCCAAATATGTTTTATTAGAAGCATATAGAGACACATGGATGCATATGAAAGACATCTATTTCATTTTTTAGGTTGTGAAAGATATAAATACTTTGCCGGTGTCCTCCAGCTAAGCCTTCTTGGGAAGAATTTCTCCCATTCACAAAGTGAATCCAATGAAAGAGAGAAACAAAACATTAGATGCAGTAATTAAAACTGAACTGAAATTCCTATGATTTAACTGAAAAAAACCTCAAAAAAATTGGTTAAAGGAATTTTTTTCTTTTTTGCTTTTTCTGTTTTGTTTTGAAGGTACTTGCATAATATTTTCATGCATTTTTTCCAGGCCTACAGGTTAAAAAATGTAAAAATAAACCTAAGATTCTCACCTTACAATTTGTCTCAAGGAATTAGGGCTAAAAGTCATGCACTAAAAAGTGAGGGTTGTCATAAAAGCATGCCAGCTAGTAAAACAGACTATGCTGTAAATGTTCTTTTAGTCACAGTTATCATAAGCCTCAATTCAGATGCACCAATGTTTCTAAAGAAGACAAATCAAATAAAAAAAACAGTAATTAGAGTCTCAGTGAGCTCTATGTAGCAGCAGTTAATCACCCAGGGTTTTCTATATTAAAAGAAATTAATATAAGAACATTTTTAATGATACAAGTTAAATAGCAGTGTCCTGGTTCCAGCTGGGACAGAGTTAACTTACTTCCCAGTAGCTTGGGGGGTGTGCTGTGGTTTGGGTTTGGTATGAAAGAAGCGTTGGTGGCTCATTGATGCTTTGGTTGTTGCTGGGTGGTGCTTGCACCGGGGGGAGCACAGCTGGGATGGTGGATCCAGCTGGCCAATGGGGTATTCTATACCATGTGACATCATGCTCAGTATAAAAAACAGGGGTGTGGGGGGGCTCACCCCCGTTCGTGACACGCAGTCGGCGGTCAGTGAGCGGTTGTGTTGTGCATTGCGTGTTTTGTGTATTCTGTTATTGTTGTTGTTCTCATTGTTATTATTACTCTTCTACTTCGTTTTATTGCAATTATTAAACTGTTTTTATCTCAACCCGGGAGCTTTCCTACTTGTGCCCTCCCGATTCTCTCCCCCATCCCACTGGAGTGGAGGGGGTGAGCGAGCGGCTGCGTGGGGTTTATTTGCTGGCTGGGGTTAAACCACGACAGTCCTTTTTGGCGCCAAACGTGGGGCAGCGAAGGGTTGAGATAACAACAGATTAATTAGAACATATTACGGAATTTATATCTGTTAACATATGAATTTGTTCTGCACCATGCTCTTGTTTTTACTGTACCTGTTAAGGACTGGAGTTGGGTTTTGTAGGCTGCTGTGCTCTGCAGTGATTAATGATGTTTTGCCTGGGAGATTTGTTACTAAAACGCTGGCATTGGGGGCTATTTGGTATTTGGGATAGCATGGGAAAATGCCTAGGATGGTGGGCACCCCCAGTATTCTGGAACTTCACCCCTGAACAAGTGCAGAATCCTGAAAAATCAGTAGAATATTTGGAAAAAGTAAGCTGTCAACCTGGCAATTCTAGGGAGACATAAATCACTACAATGTGCTGGGGCCTGGCCCATGCCTACCGAGCCCTGTTTAACACCACTCAGAACCCCCAAGGGGAAGAAAAGGTCTCTGCATCTGATGACAAAGCAACAGGCCCTGGGGCTCCCCCACCCCCCACGGCAAGCACAGCTGATACCAACCCATGCCGGTATCAGTCGCCCCTATACAAAAAAGAAAACAAACAAGAAAATCAGCTCGTTTAGTAAGGGATGAAAATGAACCAGGGCCATCAAGAGAACAGAAGGAGGAAGAGGAAGAACCCGTAAATGAGATGGTAACCACCCGATCCCTATCCCTGGGTGAGTTGCGAGATATGCCAAAAGACTTCAGCCGTCATCCAGGCGAGCACGTTGTCACCTGGCTGCTCCGATGCTGGGATAACGGGGCCAGTAGCCTGGAATTAGAGGGTAGGGAAGCCAAGCACCTGGGATCCCTTGCTAGGGAAGGGGGCATTGACAAAGCGATTGGACAAGGGGCACAAGTCCTCGGCCCTCTGGAGGCAACTGCTGTCAGGCGTGAAGGAAAGGTATCCCTTCAAGGAAGATGTTATATGTCACCCAGGCAAGTGGACCACCATGGAGAGAGGTATCCAGTACCTGAGGGAATTAGGCGTGCTGGAGGTGATTTATGATGACCTGAACAACAAGCAGTTGTCCAAAGATCCAGATGAAGTCAAATGCACCCGACTCATGTGGCGGAAGGTTGTACGGAGCGCACCAGCGTCACTCATTGGCAATAATGACCTGGAAAGACGGAGAGGAACAAACAGTTGATGAACTGGCTGGCCAACTCCGGCAACATGACGAAAGTCTCTCTTCCTCCCTACGGGCCTGTGTCTCTGCTGTGGAGAAACTGTCTCAGGAGGTCCAGCAACTCAAAGAGGATATGTCCTACTCCCCACCTGCACAGGCCAGAGTCTCAGCTATAAGGAGCAAACGTCCATCTGCTCAAGAGAGGCGATATCGTGGGTACACCCTGTGGTTTTACCTGCGTGACCACGGAGAGGACATGAGGAAGTGGGATGGAAAATCTACCCTCAACCCTAGAGGCACGGGTACATGAGTTGCAAGGAAAAACAACCACAAAAGGGGGTTCTTCGAGAAAAAACTGCTGCTACAGTCTCCAGTGAGCAGTTTCCCAGACAGAGCAGAAGGGCTGATTCCACTTCCAGCCTTGATAAAGGGACTTCTGATTCATACTTACAAGAAGTGGATAGCGAATATGATGACCAGGACTAGAGGGGCCCTGCCTCCGGCCAGGTGGAGGAAAGGGACAATCGGGTTTACTGGACTGTGTGGATTCGATGGCCTGGCACATCAGACCCACAGGAGTAGAAGGCTCTCGTAGACACCGGTGCACATTGCACCCTGATGCCATCAAACTATAAAGGGGCAGAACCCATTTGTATTTCTGGAGTGACAGGGGGATCCCAAGAGTTAACTGTATTGGAGGCCGAAGTGAGCCTAACCGGGAATGAGTGGCAGAAGCACCCCATTGTGACTGGCCCAGAGGCTCCGTGCATCCTTGGCATAGACTACCTCAGGAGAGGGTATTTCAAGGACCCAAAAGGGTATCGGTGGGCTTTTGGTATAGCTGCCCTGGAGACGGAGGAAATTAAACAGCTGTCCACCTTGCCTGGTCTCTCGGAGGACCCTTCTGTTGTGGGGTTGCTGACGGTTGAAGAACAGCAGGTACTAATCGCTACCACAACAGTGCACCGGCGACAATATCGCACCAATCGAGATTCCCTCATCCCCATCCATGAGCTGATTCGTCGACTGGAGAGCCAAGGAGTGATCAGCAAGACTCGCTCACCCTTTAACAGTCCCATATGGCCAGTGCGAAAGTCCAATGGAGAGTGGAGACTAACAGTAGACTATCGTGGTCTTAACAAAGTCACGCCACCACTGAGTGCTGCCGTGCTGGACATGCTAGAACTTCTTCTCAATCCCTTTGGCGGCAGAATGCAGGCCACAGTTTGCTTTCACTTGGAGGGGCGTCCAGTACACCTGGAACCGACTGCCCCAGGGGTGGAAACACAGCCCTACCATTACCATGGACTCATCCACACCACACTGGAACAGGGTGAGGCTCCAGAACACCTGCAATACATTGATGACATCATTGTATGGGGCAACACAGCAGAAGAAGTATTTGAGAAAGGGGAGAGAATAGTCCAAATCCTTCTGAAGGCCGGTTTTGCCATAAAACAAAGGAAGGTCAAGGGACCTGCACAGGAGATCCAGTTTTTAGGAATAAAATAGCAGGATGGACGTCATCAGATCCCAATGGATGCGATCAACAAAATAACAGCCATGTCCCCACCAACTAGCAAAAGGGAAACACAAGCTTTCTTAGGCGTTGTGGGCTTTTGGAGAATGCATATTCCAGATTACAGCCTGATTGTAAGCCCTCTCTATCAAGTGACCAGGAAGAAGAACGGTTTCAAATGGGGCCCTGAGCAACAACAAGCGTTTGAACAAATTAAACGGGAGATAGTTCAGGCAGTAGCCCTTGGGCCAGTCCGGGCAGGACAAGATGTGAAGAATGTGCTCTACACCGCAGCCGAGGAGAATGGCCCTACCTGGAGCCTCTGGCAGAAAGCACCAGGGGAGACTCGTGGTCGACCCTTAGGGTTCTGGAGTCGGCGATACAGAGCATCGAAAGCCCACTACACTCCAACTGAGAAAGAGATATTGGCAGCATATGAAGGGATTCGAGCTGCTTCGGAAGTGGTTGGTACTGAAGCACAGCTCATCCTGGCACCCCGACTGCCGGTGCTGGGCTGGATGTTCAAAGGGAGGGTCCCCTCTACACATCATGCAACCGATGCTACGTGGAGTAAGTGGGTCGCACTGATCACACAACGGGCCCGAATAGGAAACCCCAGTCGCCCAGGAATCTTGGAAGTGATCACGGACTGGCCAGAAGGCAAAGATTTTGGAATATCCCCAGAGGAGGAGGTGATGCGTGCTGAAGAGGCCCCACTGAATAATAAACTGCCAGAAAATGAGAAGCACTATGCCCTGTTCACTGATGGGTCCTGTTGCCTTGTGGGAAAGCATCGGAGGTGGAAAGCTGCTGTATGGAGTCCTACACAAGAAGTCGCAGAAACTGCTGAAGGAGAAGGTGAATCGAGTCAGTTTGCAGAGGTGAAAGCCATCCAGCTGGCCTTGGACATTGCTGAATGAGAAAAATGGCCAGTACTTTATCTCTATACTGACTCATGGATGGTGGCAAATGCCCTGTGGGGGTGGCTGCAGCAGTGGAAGCAGAACAACTGGCAGCGCAGAGGGAAACCCATCTGGGCTGTCGCATTGTGGCAAAACATTGCTGCCCAGGTAGAGAACCTGGCTGTAAAAGTACGTCACATAGATGCTCACGTACCCAAGAGTCGGGCCACTGAAGAACAAGAAAACAACCAGCAGGTGGACCAGGCTGCTAAGATTGAAGTAGCTCAGGTAGATCTGGACTGGCAAAAGAAGGGTGAACTGTTTATAGCTCGCTGGGTCCATGACAGCTCAGGCCATAAAGGAAGAGATGCAACATACAGATGGGCTCGTGATCGAGGGGTGGACTTGACCATGGACACTATTGCACAGGTTATCCATGAATGTGAAACGTGCGCTGCAATCAAGGAAGCCAAGCAAATAAATCTCTCGGGTATGGAGGACGATGGTTGAAATATAAATATGGGGAGGCCTGGCAGATTGATTATATCACACTCCCACAAACCCGCCACGGTAAGCGCTATGTGCTCACCATGGTGGAAGCAACCACCGGATGGCTGTAAACATATCCCGTGCCCCATGCCACCACCCGGAACACCATCCTGGGTCTTGAAAAGCAAGTCCTGTGGCGACATGGCACCCCAGAAAGAATTGAGTCAGACAACAGGACTCACTTCCGAAACACCCTCATAGACACCTGGGCCAAAGAGCATGGCATTGAGTGGGTCTATCACATCCCCTATCATGCACCAGCCTCTGGGAAAATTGAACGATACAACGGACTGCTAAAGACTACTTTGAGGACAATGGGTGGTGGGACATTCAAGCATTGGGATACACATTTAGTAAAGGCCACCTGGTTAGTCAACACTAGGGGATCTTTCAATCAAGCTGGCCCTGCCCAATCCAAACCCTTACGTACTGTAGAGGGGGATAAAGTCCCTGTAGTGCACATAAAAAATATGCTGGGGAAGACAGTCTGGGTTACTCCTGCCTCTGGCAAGGGAAAACCCATCCGTGGGCTTGCTTTTGCTCAGGGACCTGGGTGCACTTGGTGGGTAATGAGAAAGGATGGGTAAGTCCGGTGTGTACCTCAAGGGGATTTAATTTTGGGTGATAATAGCCAATGAACTGAATTGTACGATGTTAGTTACTATATAATACTGTATGTCATCACTTCTATGGTTACTATATGCCATAGTAACAGTATTACAGTAAGAATCACCCAGATTAATGTAGAATGAACTCCGATAAAACCGAGCAAAGTGCAACGATGATAGAACCAGATGAGCGCCCAGAACTGGCCTCAGCATGCCACAGTCCAACACCACACACTATCTCTCCTGCCCTGAAAGACTGTTATGACGGAGCCCAAAATCATGGACTAAATGAACTCAACGGACGTTTTAGAGGGATGGCCCATGGACTTAGGGAATGATATCTCTGTGTGTGTATATATAAAAAGGCAGGAAAATTGGTGATGACTAGTTGGAATGTATGGGAAAATGTGAGACCTGGGCTTGACGTAAATGGTATAGAATAAGGGGTGGATACTGTCCTGTTTCCGTCTGGGACAGAGTTAACTTTCTTCCCAGTAGCTTGGGGGTGTGTGCTGTGTTTTGGGTTTGGTATGAGAGGAGCGTTGATGGACCATTGATGCTTTGGTTTTTGCTGGGTGGTGCTTGCACTGGGGTGGGGAGCGGGCGGGGAGGAGGAGCACAGCCTGGGTGGTTGACCCAGCTGGCCAATGGGGTATTCTGTACCATGTGACATCATGCTCAGTATAAAAACCAGGGGTGTGGGGGGGCTCGCCCCCATTCGTGACACGCGGTCGGCGGTCGGTGAGCACTTGCATTGTGCATCACCTGCTTTGTATATTCTGTTGTTGTTGTTGTTCTCATTGTTATTATTACTCTTCTACTTCGTTTTATTTCAATTATTAAACTGTTTTTATCTCAACCCAGGAGCTTTCCTACTTGTGCCCTCCCGATTCTCTCTCCCATCCCACCGGAGGAGTGGGGGGGTGAGCGAGTGGCTGCATGGGGTTTATTTGCTGGCTGTGGTTAAACCACGACAAGCAGATATGTAATAACATTATATTCATTCCTGCGAAAAGAAAAGCTAGCAGGAAAAAAATGGAAGGCTTAACATTTTTAAAAACAATTCTACTATTGGAAATTGCCTATAAAATAAATGTAGTTAATAAATTATTATTCCATATCTATTGCAATACTGCTCACAAACAAGAAGCAAATAAAGTACATACATACAAAGCACTTTTTAACTACTATTACAGTAGTTTATATTGCAGAGATTTAAGGCGGGGTTCAGGACTTTTGGGATCACCTGACATTCACAGTAGGAAAGAATGTGTGTTTCACAGAAACTGAAAAGAAGAGCATGGGCAATAAGGAAATTCTTTCAGGCATTTTGCCCACAGAAAGATCACATATTAGGGAGAAGACAAAAGGGACAGAAATTAGTAGTGCGAGTGAGGCTTGTGTTATTTACATTGCTGTAACTATGATGTGGTTAGGCATCTTTTCTATACTGAAAGGTCAGGAGATAAGAAGTGAGCTCCCAAAACAGCTAACCACCTTCCATGATGATGGACGATGAGGTAGGAAAGGCAGTGGGAATTTTCCCATAAGGAACAGTTTTGTAAGTCAGTTTAGGATCTTTCTCAGTGTGCCACTATAGTATGATATATTCTGATTTGAAAACACCATCACCTACTAAAGCAGCATTTATTTCAAGCATATCTTAAAACGACACTGAAACAAAAAGCAGTTTTTAGAGAGAATTTCAGACAGAATAGAGCATGAGTACTAAAATGTTACAGTGCAGGATCTGCTTGTGAATTAAAGTTGTTCACATCAACCAGAGAATAGAACAGAAATAAATTAAATAGCTAGTAAGGTCCCTGTTATGGGTCACCTTATGCCACACATGAAGAAACATTAATGATGGTTTTTAATAAGCAAGTTTTATATCAATATCAGACTAGCCAAGTGTCTTGATTCCAGCTGGGATAGAGTTAATTTTCTTCCTAGTAGCTGGTATAGTGCTGTGTTTTGGATTTAGTATGAGAAGAATGTTGATAACACACTGATGTTTTAGTTGTTGCTAAGTAGTGCTTATTTCAAGTCAAGGACTTTTCAGCTTCCCATGCTCTGCCAGGTGCACAAGAAGTTGGGAGGGAGCATAGCCAGGATAGCTGACCCGAACTGGCCAAAGGGATATTCCATACCATATGATGTTATGCTCAGTATATAAACTGGGGGGTGTCGTCCGGGGATCAGTGATCGCTGCTCGGGGCTTGCTGGGTGTCGGTCGGCAGGTGGTGAGTGGTTGCATCACTTGTTTTTCCTAGGTTTTGTTCCTCTCTCTCTTTTCTTGTTGTTTTCCTTTTCATTACAATTTATTATTATTATTGTTGTTATTGTTGTTATTATTATTATTATTATTTTATTTTATTTCATTTCAATTATTAAACTGTTCTTATCTCAACCCATGAGTTTTCTTACTTTTGCCCTTCCAATTCTCTCCCCCATCCCACCGGCGTGGGAGGGAGGATGAGCGAGCGGCTGTGTGGTGCTTGGTTGCCGGCTGGGGTTAAACCATGACACCAAGTGTTCATTATGTTGTCAAATCCAGCTCTACAAGTTCACCTAAGCACTGCACAAGCAGTACATACTTCATATTGTATTAAAAAAAAAAAAAAGAAGCTATTTCCCCCTGCATATCGGGCATAGTTTCCCTCTATATTCTTTTTTCAATAGAAGAAAAAGCAGGCCTTCCTTTATATCTCAATTAGAACAAATAACTTTTTTTTCCACCAATTAGTTTCCAATCAAATCAATTCCTTCTTGGAACATGATGTGCTTTGCGGCATGTTTCACCATAATAATATTGGGGCTCACTGATTCTTTTGTTCTATTTTTATGGACGTGAAGATACAACTAATACATGAACACTAGTCCAAGTCCTAATTCCCACCATGGTGTCATTGCAATTGAAACATTTCCATGGATACCATTATAAAATGATGAATAGCTTGACGATTTGACAAAAAAACTACTTGTACTCAGACACAGGCCTATATGAGAAACAGTCGTCTTGCTTTGGCCAGTAGTTTTGCAATTCTGAATTTTCATCCTATTCCAGAACAGAATCCTAATGCAGAACAGAAAATTCGAGTGACTCAAAATTTTAAAAGGCCTACTTTTCAGTTTAATTGAAATGTATTTGGTATTAAAAACCTGAAATGTTTCTTTTCCACATAAGTTTTTTTAATTTCTTCTATTAGCCTTCAGAAGCTCCATGATATAAAAATCTAAAACCAAAAATCTCCTTTGAAACAGAAATTTGACACATTTCTTCCTAAAGACAAAACGGAATTATCAGTTTGAATATATTCATCTCCAAATAATTTGGTGGCATGTAATTCTGTAAAAAGTTTTCACTTTCACGAAACACTGGGAAATATTCAACTAGCGCTATTAAAATATAAAAAAGCTTGTCTCGGTTTTGGTAACAACCATGAAAACAAGCATGACAACATTTCAAAATGTATATGTGTGTGTGTGTGTGTGTGTGTGTAGAACATATACATGCACACATATGAATGATTGCTTTTTTTCTCTAAAGAGAAACCTGCAGTTATCAAAATAATTCATAGTCCTAACTCCACAACCTAGATATATCTACCTGGCACCTTCTGTGATCTTCTGGTTATGAAAGATGCAATTAGTTCCCCAAACCTTGATACATTTTGCATTGATGACAAAAACCAAGTCAGCTGAGAGACTTCTTGCACATTAAGTAACACAGTGCAATCTTTGAGAGAAACTCTTATATCTCATACCCTTACCAAGAGCAAAAATAAATGAATGCTACCCAATGGCAAACAATTCCCCTAAAATTCCTTCCATCTACACTCCTCTCAGACAGTTAAATCTGTGTTTTCTTCTATTAGCCAAGAAAAGTCTTGTTGCAAATCCACACTCGGGAAGGCTAACTTGACGTATTAGGAGGTAGGACTTTTCTTAGTGACCCAGTCATCTTAAATATTGCATAGTCTGATCCAGGTTCTGGCTCTGAAGTTCCAATCATTTCTTTAATTTCCACTATATGAATACTCCCATTAACCTTAATCCTTTAAAATATTTTAATTATGAGTTCTGCTCTCTCAAGAGCTCCTAAATAATACTCAGCACCACAAAACTAATAATTATATTCTGCTTAGAAATACTTTACCTACTATTTTTTGCAAGTTCTGCCTTAAACTAGTGCAACTGAAAAATGAGACACATGAACATTTTGTGTAGATTTGAAATTAACTTGTGCATAGCACCTCTTCTTCTCCCTGAAAAAGACAGCAAGGAGTTCCAGCTATATAGAGTGCAATCTTGCACTGTTGCTTGCATGAGTTTTCTAAAGAAGGTGAAATGACAGGTAAAGAGCTATGCAATTGTTTGGGATGTGGAAGAGCTTCAATTCCTAATACTATTTTTAATTACTGTTTTTTGACTGATTTGGTTTTGAGCTTGTGGAAGAGAAAGGAGAATGCACAGTTGCACAATGCATCAACCTCTTTTATGAAAACCCAGAGACTAAAGTGTTACATCAACTATAAAACAGGTTAAAATCTTAACTAGAATAGTTATTAAACAAGAGAGAGTTGTCTTTATGAAAGGCAGTAGTACAGTGGCTTAGAAAGGCCTTGGTGATGGAGACCGACGGATGTATCGCATCGTATTCAGCAGATGCTAGCATCAGCCTCCATGTTCTTCAAAGGTAGCAGAGACTGGAATACATTCCCCATCATGAAGACAGTGTAAAGGAGGACATTTCTCTGGCTTACACACACAAATTAATCACTGGTGGTAAAATCAAGTTATGAATTTTTACAACAGAAATTGAATTTTTTTTTTTCTTTTTTTTTCTCCCCCCAATATACCCACCAGCTCTGATGAAGTTATATTGATTTGTACTCACCAAAGACTGGAGTCTACATGGTAGCAAATAGTTTACAGGACAGAGTAATATGCCTTTCTAATACCAAACCCAAAAACTCAGGCTTTAATATAGCCTGATACTATCTTAGGACAGGGAAATATAATTTTGGGAAAAGTTATGTATTACATAGATTTTCAAATTATGAACAGTTAACAGCATATTCAAGAGGAAAGTAGATTTTGTAGAAAAATCATGGAGCTCTCTAAGCATCTTATATTAAATCAATAAAGCAATCCCCTAACATGTTAAAAATAGGAAGTTTTCTTGAAATAATACTCAAAAATTTCTTATTAATTTAATTACTTCTTTTAACAGAGTATTATTTTAAAATTACATTATCAGAAATATTGTGGAAAGGCATAATTTTTCAGAAACTGGAGAAAGGTTTTCATTGTAGTTTTCACATTAGATTTTTCATTCTCCATGTTAAAGTTTGGCTTTTTCTATTTAAAATCTATATATAACCTTGTCATTTCAATAAAAAGTCTTATGTACCATATATACACGTGAAGGACCTGAGATTATAAATATTGATTTAACCTGAAACTACTTTTGGGAAGGCAGCTGGAATAAGAGATCATTTTTCTTCAGGTAACTTTTTTTAAGAATCTCACTAGTTTACCTTTTACTCAAAAGAGCCTCTGCTAAAACACTAACCAGGTAACAGCAGTTCTCTAATCCCAGGTGGAATTTTACATCTGTTTTTCCATTGGGACAAAATCAAGGGAGATTTATTTTTTTATACAAGAAGTTTCAGTAAGTCTTTCAATCCCATTCATAAAGGAAGTTTCTCTTCATGGCACAGTTTGATAAAATTGCAGAGAAAGAAATTCTGCCACACTGAATAATATGCAAAAGGCTGTTTTCAGCTATTTTGCTAAAATATGAAACAAATATATTCTAGATAAAAATATATAAAATATTCCATGCAATGCATAATATCTGACAAATAGGATTAAGAAATAATTTGTGACTAATCAAACTCCTAGTATATTTTTGCTTGAAATTTAGAGACAATAATCCTAGTTTACTCGTATTTAAAAAATTAAGTAACATTTCTTCCCTGAAAAAGTGTCTAATTATTTGTTACTGCACATACATACAGTACTGTCCTGTCCAAACAGTAAATATGCTGAATTACATTGTTCATATCTTTGTGTAAAGCAAATAAAACTTTGTGCTGCTATAAGCCAGATATTTATTGCCGTTACCTGGTATTGTATTTTTTCCTTTTTTCACTACACTTCTCTTCCATGACTCAATATTGAATACAAACACAGTGAGATTTTTTTATAGCATGTCCCTTCTCCCCCTTTCGCTACACACAAGCACGGAAAGTTTAAAGGCAGCAAGCTGTAGACAATGCAAATGCATTGCTGAAGAATAATAAAGACTTATACCATTTCCTTTGCTGTTTAATATCAATTTGCTTTTTAATAGCATAAGGTGATCTGTGAATGTAAGCAATCCGGAATCTAGCCACTTTCTCCAGAGTCAGGTGCTCACAGCTAGATGGTAAACTCATTTTATCCCAATAGAAGCAGCATAAGACTAACAGCCAAAAAGATGCATTCCTGGGAAAACTGGAAACAAAATGCTATATAATCAACTTCATTAAAGTATGATATTCCAAAGGAGCTGAACACTCCTGTGCCTGGAAAGCAAATGCTCCTTGTCTCAGCTGCGGCTGCCACCCTCGTGGATGCAGGAAGTTGGCTGCTTATTTCCATCCAGTCATACTTCAACCAATTATTGATTAAGCAGATAAAGAAGAAAGTCTCTCAGAAACAGTTTCCCCCACCCCCAGGCACTAATCTTTTCTCTAATCTTTTTTTGGTGGAGACAGACTGTAAGCACAGCTTAATCAATTAAGACCAATATCTAAAAAAGTCACAGACTGAATTTACTTTGAAGCAGCAGGTGGGCCGGGAGAGCTACTTTTGCATATATCAAAAGATCTCTGTGGGAGGAGGAGGATCTATCCACTGGTACATTTGAAAAGGTCAGATAACTTTTCAGATTCATGGTATGAACTCAGACTGATTAGATTTGTTATACAAATGATTTCAGGATTTAACCTCTGTAAAGACAAAAAGATGATCATATATGCTTTTGCTAAGGGAAGTTTTATATTCTGTGGTTTCTTATTGCATAGCAGTGCATTCTCCACTAATGCAAAGTAACAAAACACATGTATAACCTCATATAAAAACTTCTTCTGTCTTCAATCAACAGCAATATATTAAATTGTTTTCCCATATTATAAAAGACACTGTGGTTTTTTATACATTCAACTACTCAAAATTATCCACGGGATTGCCTTTATTTATGAAAGTGCATCTACTTGGCCTCCACTATCTCAGCTTCTGTGCAATGCTCTTAGAGGTCCCAACTACAAAAAGCAGAAAAGTAGCACTTCAATAGTACATTGGAAACCACACACAATCAAATTATGAAATGGATTATACACTCTAGCATGAGAATTTGAGGGATACAAAGGAGATTTACGTTCAGTACAGAAAAAGCTCTGTCATGGAGAACTGGAAAACTGGGGGGATTTTGTGTGTGTGTGTGTGTGTATATATATATATATAAAAAAATATTATATGCACCTAAATCTATCCGGCTAATATTAATAATCTTGAATTGCTGGAATTAAATCAAAGAAGGTGGAACCCCAACAGGAAACAAGACAAAAAGAAAGATAAGGCTCCTTGTGAAAACAATGGACGGGGGAGTGTTCCCGAAAGGGGAATATCCTCTGCCTGGCTCCAGGGAAAATTTACCTTTCCCAGGCTGCAGAGTGCTAGAGAAGGAAAAAGAGGTGAGTGGTAAGAACTTGCCCACAATGTCTCAGCAAAAGCAGACAAGTAACAGGGATACCCAAAAGAATGGGAATCAGCTGCAGCCAAGCAGGCTGCTTCCCCTTGGCACTGCTAAAATGAACTGGAAGGAGAGGTTCTTGCATGATCTGCCAAAAAAAATTCAGATGCTAAAAACTGGGCACATTGGCCATATATGTTTGTTTAGCTTTTGTTCTATGTGCTTTATACTTTTGAAGAGACAAAAAAAAAAGTTGTTCTTTCTTTGAAAAGACTTATCTGGTAGTGAATTTAACTAATTCTCACATCAGAAGTAACCAAAGTGACTGACTTTAGAATAGAATAGAATGGAATAGTTCAGTTGGAAGGGACCTACAATGATCATGTTAAAGCATATTATTAAGGGCAATTGTCCAAATGCCTCTTAAACACTGACAGGCATGGGGCATCAACCACCTCTCTAGGAAGCCTGTTCCAGTGTTTGACCACCCTCTTGGTAAAGAAATGCTTCCTAACATACAGTCTAAACCTCCCCTGATGCAGCTTTGAACCATGCCCACGTGTCCTATCACTGGACACCAGGCAGAAGAGATCAGCACCTCCCTCTCCACTTCCCCTCCTCAGGAAGCTGCAGAGACCAATGAGGTCGCCCCTCAGACTCCTTTTCTCCAAACTAGACAAACCCAGAGTCCTTAGCCACTCCTCATAGGACATGCCTTCCAGCCCTTTCACCATCTTTGTTGCCCTCCTCTGGACACATTCAAGGACCTTCACATCCTTCTTCAATTGTGGGGCCCATAACTGCACACAACACTCAAGATGAGGCTGCACCAACGCTAAATACAGAGGGATAATCATCTCTCTTGACTGGCTGGTTATACTGTGTTTAATGCACCCCAGGATGCGGTTTGCCCTCGTGGCTGCCAGGGCACACTGCTGACTCCTATTGAGCCTGCTGTCAGCCAGCACCCCCAGATCCCTTTCTGCAGGGCTGCTCTCCAGCCACTCCTCTCCCAATTTATAACTGTGCCCGGCGTTACTCCGTCCCAGGTGCAGAATCCGGCATTTGGACTTGTTAAATTTCATGCCATTAATCATTGCCCAATGCTCCAGTCTATCTAGATCCCTCTGCAAGGCCTCTTGTCCCTCAAGAGAGTCAACAGCACCTCCCGGTTTGGTATCATCAGCAAACTTGCTAAGGGTGCATTCAACTCCTGCATCCAGATCATTGATAAATATATTGAACAGAACTGGCCATAGAATTGGGCCCTGAGGAACACCGCTGGTGACTGGTCGCCAGCCAGATGTAGCCCCATTCACTACAACCCTTTGAGCTCTGCCCTTCAGCCAGTTCTTCACCCAGCACACCGTGAACCCGCTTATCTCACAGTTGGACAACTTGTCCAGAAGGATGCTGTGAGGGACAGTATCAAAAGCCTTACTAAAATCCAGAAAAACTACATCCACCACCTTCCCTTCATCCACTAAGGGGGTGACCTTATCGTAGAAGGATATCAAATTAGTTAAACAGGACTTTCCCTTTGTGAACCCTTGTTGACTGTGCCTGATGATTGCACCACTGGAACAGGAGGGACTGGCGCTCCAGGCGGCAACCACAGTGCAGCCGCTCCATGTGCTGCCACCCCCAGTGCCTTGCTGGAAACAGAAGCAATTTGTCCTGTACCTTTGGCAGGTGACAAAAAAGCCAGGCAAAAGGCGGACAGTCATCTATCCTTTACCCTTTCCTTGCATCTAATACAAACTGGCAGTGTAACAGATAAGCCTTTTTTTAGTTGTTCTTAATTCTATTTGTCCTGAAATGTTTTTGTCTGTATAATTAATATTGTACGCACAACTATTGTAACATTGAGCTCAAGTTAGGTAAACTTTATACTGCATTAAGAGCCACTCTAAGGAAAGAGGGGTGCATACTCATGAAAAGATGAAAATGACTGAAGTGAGAACACCTGTCTTTTAAATGTGACAATAATAGTATAAGGCTACATCTGATTCTATTTAGGGTATAAGATATCAGCAGTTAAAAATCCTCTAGAAATTAATTCAGCTTTGTACAACAGAAAGCTAAAATGAATAATTTAGTCTAGTCTAAGCCCCAAGTAGCCATTCTCCAACTTGTAAATACAGATATTATGAAGAAAAAAACCTAAAAAGCAAACAACCCTCAACCCCCTACCTTTTAGCTTTTTTACTTTAGTTAAGAAAGAAAAAAAGGTAAGAAATCAGGGAAATTTAACAATTATTTAAGAATAATCAGATTAAATTCAAACTAAGAGGGTGGGTTTTTTTGTTGTTTTTTAATGTGCAACTAAAGACAGCTTTAAAGCAGTATTTCTATATATGGAACAGATTCTTCCTTAATAATGAGTTGGAATAGGTTCTTTCCATTTCATAATGGGTACATACACACAACTGGAAATACTTGTTCTAGATACAAAAATTGACTTAATTGATGCATGCTCATATAGCTGTGTCACAGAGAAGATTCTTCTCTGAGGAAAGAGTTAAAATGTGCACAGCAGCACTTCAGGAGCCAAGCTGTGTCGATAAATTCTCCATTGCATTGCTGATGCCTGTGCCCTAAGCAGTGCATTCACTGGGCAGCCCTCAGCAGTGTCGGGCTGGAAGAGCTGGGTAGCTCCAGTCTTCCTCCCAGCAACCTTCCCCTCTTTAGAGGTAATGCTAATTTACTGGAAAATTTATGGCAATGATGTCCTCCTATCGCGTGGTCACACATCAGATGGGCATGTCCTCCCAACTGCAAAGCACTTCCTACAGGTCTGAAGAGCCCACTGGGCATCACTATTTTTACCTTTTTTGGGTAGATTTTAAGTATGGAGCTATTCAAATTTTGAAGTCTCACTGATATCAGTTATGTTCAGTGAAACTTGGCTTTTACCTGAGAGCTCTTTTTTCCTCAGTGAAATATGAATCTTTGAAAACTATACACTAAACATGTCTTCAACTTTAATATCTTTGTAAAGTATGCAGCCAGAAAAAGTGAACTTACTTTGACATAATGTTTCAGAAATAATGTGTGTGCAGGTAATTAGACCATATCCAAATCATGATCAATTAGAGAAATTTCAATGGAACAATATTGCATCAGGATATATCAAAAGCATTTTGAGATTGGGTTGAATTTTATGGAATTTTGGCAGAAAAAATGAAAATGATTAATTTTTATATTTTAAGAGCAATTTGAATTTTTCACTAAGATGTGGTTTATTTTTAAAGTATTTTACAATACACAAAAATACTCTAAAGGCAAAACTAAAGTGAAATAAATCTCTTACATTTCTCAGTATGAAATATTTAAGTCGATATAAAATTAATCCATCTGAGATTTTCCTTTGTGGAGGGATTTTGATATTTTGGGTTGCCACACAGCTTAATTTAGGTATCTCAAAACTCTTGACAAAAATGAAACTTTAATCGTAGTTTGTGTCCATGACATAATTTAAGATTCAAGTGTTACTTAAACATCTTCCCACTTACTGGTCTTATTAATAGTTTTTCAGCATGTTTTTTTAATGTTGAACTTTACAAACAGCTACATTTTTATTATCCTTTATTCATACACCCAAACCCCAGTGAAACAGAGAAGGCTACTATTGTGTCTTTTAAGGAATTCCATTAATTGTGGCACACGGTATATATGTATGAATATTGTTTGTATCAAATTTTGACAATGTCTGCAAAGCTTTTAAAAGTTAGTTTGATTTGTGTTTGTCACCAGGAAATAAACAGATACTAAAGAATAATTATTAAAATCTTCTCTTGCTGTATGAAACATTTTACATAAGACTATAACTCTTATTACTACTATTAGATTGCACTGCTATTTAGACTAGACGGCCTCAGCCAATGTCATGGGCTTCACTGGACTACAGAACATTTTAAGGAAAAGGCAGGTGTTCCTCACATTCACAGTCCAAGCATATGAAAAGATTGTTCTTGATCTATATACTGCCAGTTTGTCTACTAACTAGACCTTTTGCTTATGACAAGAGTTTCTTCCCAGAAATATCCTGAACTGATGCCAGATGACATTAAAATTGTTTGGCAACATGTGACAAACATATGGTCTGGCCAGAATTCAGAAATAGTTAAGAATCTTCTTTTATATATACATAGATTGGACAAAGTTTCCTCCCCCCCCTTTAATTGTTTTAAAGATCTTCCCTTTATATATATTTATTTGTTTAACTAACTCTTCTAAATCTTGCTGTTGAGCATTCCCTGACTGCTGAATACTGGCAACTATTTACCTCTCAGCAGATAAGCAAAAGAACTCCAGGAATATGTGTTATATGAATTCTTTTCTCCCTGATTTATGAAAATTTGATTGTCCTTCTTATCTTTTAGAGGATTAATTTCCTCGAAAATGTACTGCTGTTTTACTTATAAAGAAAATTATTGCAGGAATTATCCAAAAATTTGCTCATATTTTTTTATTAAGTGCTGAATGTACTCTGACTGACAGTGATCTGAGAAAGTATGCTAGGTGTCTCAAGAGGTGTGCATATGTTTGTCTCAGCCAAAACAAACAAAAATCCCTAACATAAGGGTCATATAATAAAGTTGTGAATAAGAACAAGCTCTTACTTATACCACTGCACAGTTTACATAGACATATCATGAGTCCATCTGTTACATATGGGGATCACAAAAATGGTTTTATATGGTACATATCAAACATACATGCTGGAGAAGACCCCAGGTTTAAAGGAGTGAGACAAATATTCACTAATGGCATATGCTTGGCTTGACTTTGTTATATTTTGTCATATTCTATCCTTAAATTTGCCTTACAAAGATGAATCTCTTTTTAACATATGCTCAATTAGCTCTTTTAACTCTGCCAATACACACTTTTGCTATTGAAACCTGGGACTTCATACTGCTGCCCTTGAAGACCCTATTTTTAATTGACTCATACAGATTTTTCTTCCCTTTATTTCATTAAATACCCCAGAGAACCTTTCATGAAGACCTTCTATTCTCTCCCTTACATATCATAGAGCAATTAGAATAGCCACACTGGGTCCATTCAGCTCAGCACCCAATTTTCAATACTGGCCAAGAAGCCTACCATTTATTTGGCTTACATCCTAATGACAAAACCAGAAAGGTCCTATATATTGAATTTCAATAATCATGTTGCAAAAAAATTATATTGTTCTGACAAAAAAATTATTTAAGGGCATAAAGTAGCTGATAAATCTAAGCAATTAAAAAATCAAGAGTTCTTATTAAATCCTGTCTCCAACCATAGATAGTCAGTGTCACTGTATATAATGTTACTCATTAAAAAACATTGATGACATACTGCTGTAGATACACAGCAGAACAATTCTGTTTATTCATCTCTCCAAATGAACATCTTCCTTGAACATTAGATGCTATTACTATATTTAGAATAGCAAGGTAGCAATGCCAATGTTGTTTACTGAATAGGCAAAATAAAGACATTTTAGAAATGTTAGGTGCTGTTAATATGCATTATTTCTGTAGCATACTGACTACCTATTTGGCAGTTTAGGATTCAATTTGTATATTCTGTACAGGTTAATAATCAACTCATTTCTGAATCTTAAGTATATAAAATGTTCTTTTTATGTGTTATCAACTTCCATGGATTTATTTCTTATTTTACCAAAACCAAACATGTATCATGTATTTGCACACTATTCATCAGGGCTAAATTAAAATTTACAATGTACAGGTGAAAGACTATGTATCCCATTACGGGTTTCCACTGACATCTAATTTTCCAGAAAGATATTTTCCATTAGAAATTGTCAGTTTATGAAGTTTATAATTTCTGGTTAATTTTCAACTTTTATTGGTTGTTTTATTAATAACTCCGTGAATAAATCGAAGTAAAAGAACTATGCTGTCCTCTTTAACACTGCTATTCTCAAGTGTGGAGAAGAATTGTGGAGTTGGGAGTTTCGGCCAAGATAAGACAGGAATTCGGCCTGTGTGCTGAGAACTAGCAGACGCGCACATACGCCTGAGATAAGACCTGAACACCTGGCTTAGTTGTCTCCTCTGTAAGGAAACTGAAAAACATCAAGAGAATTATGTAACTGGTTAACCGTGAGAATAAGCGGATCTGAGAGCAGTCGTGTGGATCTTTGCCAAAAGGAAGAGAGACTGTTTTTCTTAGTTAATAAGGGATACGAATTGGGTGATGATTGGGGGAGACAGCGGGACCTCCCCGTTATGGTAAAGGATATATTCTCCTGTATTGTAACAATAAATGATTCTGTGCATGCTTATGTGAGAGTCCGTGCAACCATACACCACAAATGGCGCCCAACGTGGGGCACGATTGAGAAAAAAAAAAAAAAAGACGACGACCTGAAGAAAGAAGGTCTTGAAGAAAGGAAATAGAAATATCCGGTGGTGTACCCCTGTTGAGCTGGACGGAGGATAAACGGAGGATCAACATATCGAGTTCGATTCATCACCGGTCGCAGGACGACTCAGGTGAGCAGCCGCGGGGAAGTTATACGAACTTTATACATTGGTCATGGGGCAGTCGGCATCTCAGTCACAAAAGCTTCAACTTGAAATATTTCAACGTATTTTAAAGGAACAAGGTTTTAAGGTCGCTCCAATACAATTGGTGAGACTCCTTGCGTGGGTCCGGGATCACTGCCCTTGGTTCCCTTCTGTAGGAACGGCTGGGTGTTATGATTTAAAGCAATGGCAAAAAGTGGGTGAGGAATTACAGACTAAACAGATTTTGCAACTAGAAGTTCCAGAGGGAATATTGATTACCTGGCGAGTTGTGTATACGGCTCTGCAAAAGTTACGCCCTGCCGAACAGGTGTTGCAAAATGTGACTGATCCAGCAATACCGGGGGGAGAATCAAAAGATGGGGGAGATTCGTTTGAACTGTTGGCTCCTGATGAAACTGTAATGCCTCACGCGGAGCCCCCGCCTCTGAAGGATGATTCGGAGCCAGACGATCCCTTTGACACGGGCTCGATAGACCCCGAACGAGAGCCTGATTTATACCCTCCACTTTCGCCAGTTAAAGCAATGGCTGCATCTGCGCCAACGGCGGATGAAATCTTACATCGACAGAGACAAAAGACACTTTCTCGGTTGTCCGTCATGAAACCACCACCATTTGCCCCCTCCCCCCCACCCGAGGAGATCCGCTGCAGGGATCTGTGCACCCCCCCCCACATATCAGCCTTTAGGTACGGTAGCGCCAAGGCTGTCCTTTGATGAGTGTCGTACGGAGGCATTAAAAAAGGGGGATATAACGCTTTCCAGGCAATGCCTGTAATTTATCAACCTGGCAGAGCGCCAGAGTATGCTCATTTACCATATGAGGTGATTAAGGAGGTGCGCAAATCGATAAAGGAGTACGCGTTACAGGCTTCATTTACTATAAACTTACTGCAAGCAATAGGGGAATCTTATACGATGACTCCTTTAGATTGGAAGTCTGTATTACGCCTTGTTTTGTCAGCGGTGCAGTATTCTGTGTGGTTTTTTGAGTATCGTGAACTTGTTATTGCAAAGGTAGTAGACAACTTGGACAATTTGCAACTACCCTATGGGCGAGATGAAATGTTAGGTGAAGGGAATTGGGCGTCACCTGCTGCACAAGCCACCTTACCCCGTGAACTGCTTACACAGGCGGCTGATTTGGCTATGAAAGCATTAAGGCGAGTGCCGGATTCTGGCAAGCCGGAATCATCATTTGCTGCGATCCGGCAAGGGGCGCAAGAACCCTATGTGCAATTTTTAGATTGATTACAAACTGCTATACAACGTCAGATAGAGTCTCCTGAAGCTGCCGAGTTGTTGCTTTTTCAGCTTGCAATTGAGAATGCTAATTCTGATTGTAGAAAAGCTATAGATCCCGTTCGGAATCGGGCAAAGACTTTAACTGATTTGATCAGAGCTTGTCAAAATGTGGGGTCAGAACAGTTTAAAGCAGAGATATTAGCAGCGGCGTTGGCTCAACAACTAACGGTGGCTCGAGCGGCGACTAAGTGTTTTGTATGTGGCCAGGAAGGTCATATTAAAAAAGATTGCCCCAGAGCAAGACGAGGAACAAAGGGCCAAATTAAAGGTCCCGCTCAGCTGTGTCCTCGTTGTCAGAAGGGATATCACTGGGGTAACCAATGTCGATCCAAATTTGATAAGGATGGTAACCTGCTCCCAGGACTGATGCAGGGAAACGGGAGGAGGGGCGCGAGGTCCAGCGCCCCGAGAACCTTCAACAGGACCCCGATTTCAGGGCCGGTGGCGCAAGCCTCAACCTGGGCGGGGAATTCGCACAAAGCAAATGTCAACAATTGCCAACCGTCCATGCCCTTAAGCCAGCTACATTCGGAAGCGCCGGGTTGGATCTGGCCACCAGCCAATCAACAGTAATACGAGATCAATCTGTTAACATACTCCCCACTGGAGTGTACGGCCCTTTACCAGCAGGGTTTTGTGCCTTATTGATAGGACGTTCCTCAACCTCCAAGGCAGGACTTTTTGTCCTTCCTGGGGTGATTGATACTGATTATACTGGGGAAATTAAAATTATGGCTTGGACTCCTACTCCTCCGTGTACTATTCCCGCGGGGCAGCGCATTGCTCAGCTAATTTTGTTACCTAATGTTCAAAGGGAGAAGGGAGATCCTATATTAGGCCAGCAGAGGGGGTCAGCAGGATTTGGAAGCACAGGTTTGCCTCAAATATTCTGGACTCAAAAGATAACTACGGGTCAGCCTATGTTGATGTGTAAAGTAAATGGCTGTGCTTTTACTGGACTGGTGGATACAGGGGCGGATGTCTCGATAATTCAGAGATCTGAATGGCCCTCTGATTGGCCATTAGTGCAAGTTTTTGCTGCCGTTACCGGAGTTGGTGGTACCCAAATACCATGGCAGAGCTTGCATTCTTTACTGGTGGAAGGTCTGGAAAATAAACATGCCATGCTGAAACCCTATGTTTTAAATGTCCCATGTACCCTATGGGGACGTGATCTGTTGCAACAATGGAATGTAGCACTTAAGACACATTTTTAATGAAGGCCACTGAAGTACAGCTACGCCTGAAACTGACTTGGCTTACAGACAAGCCAGTGTGGGTTGATCAGTGGCCTTTGAAAGGTGAGCGGCTAGAAAAAGCTTGGGAATTAGTACAGGAGCAATTACAATTAGGACACATAGTGCCATCCACCAGTCCTTGGAACACACCTATTTTTGTCATACCTAAAAAATCAGGAAAATGGAGATTGTTACAGGATTTGCGAGCTATTAATGCCGTTATGGTATCCATGGGGACCTTGCAGCCCGGGACCCCAAATCCTACCATGATCCCTGATGATTGGCATTTAAAAGTTATTGATCTCAAAGACTGCTTTTTTACAATTTATCTACACCCAGAGGATTGTATTCGGTTTGCTTTTTCTGTTCCTACAATTAACAATGATCGACCTATGCAACGGTTCCATTGGGTTGTTTTACCTCAAGGCATGAAGAATAGTCCTACCATTTGTCAAATAGTGGTGGGAGAGGCACTTTTGTCAATTCGTCAACGGTATAAAAATATTGTATTGTATCATTATATGGATGATATCTTGTTGGCAGCTGAGACAGAATCATATCTCTCTCAAATTTTTGAGTGTTTGTCCACAGAATTACATCGATATGGATTTCAGATAGCAGCAGAGAAGGTACAGTCAGTTTCTCCTTGGAAATACCTAGGCTGGAAACTCTTCGAGTCGCATGTGTGTCCACAAGCCTTGCGGCTTGCTACTACTGTAAGTACTCTGAATGATCTACAGAAGTTGTTGGGCACAATCAATTGGGTGCGACCTCTATTGGGAATTACCACTCATGAACTGTCACCCTTGTTCTCGTTGCTGAAAGGGGATCCTGATTTGGCATCACCCAGATCTCTTTCGGAACCAGGCCAAGAAGCATTGCAACAGGTAATGGATAAAATTAATGATACCTTCGCACATCGAATCCGGCTATCGTTGCCAGTTCGATTGTTCCTTATTTACCACTCTTTTCAGCCGTTTGCCTTACTGGGACAATGGGATGCTAGGGTACAAACTGAAAAGGATGCCTTATGCATTCTGGAATGGCTGTTTTTACCTCACTCCTTTAGTAAGACATTGACCACTGCAATTGAAATGATCTCTTGTTTGATATCACAAGGTCGACTACGATGTCAACAATTGACAGGTCGAGATCCAGATGTTATGCATTTGCCTTTCACAGGAGATGAATTTTGGACATTATTGCAAAACAGCCTGAGTTTTCAGATTGCAATGGCGGATTACGTTAATTCCATAGAACACAACTTACCACGCCATCGACTTTTGAATTCCTTACAGTCTCTACCACTACAGCCACGCATACTATTAAGTTCTGTGCCTATTCCACAGGCGCAAACTGTTTTCATTGATGGATCTGGAAAAACAGGTAAAGCTGTAGTGGTGTGGAAGACGCCAGGAGGACGGAAGACGTCTGAACACCAAGTGGAGGAAGCAGATCAGGCCCCCTGGTCTTCGGATGTTACTTCTCTACCTGGATCTACGCAGGTAGTTGAATTAGCAGCTGCTGTTCACGCTTTTGAATTGTTTTCTCAAATACCACTTAATATAGTGGCAGACTCAGCTTATGTCACAGGCATAGTACAGCGCATAGAGACTGCATTTATTCGAGAAGTAGATAATAAGCAACTATTTTCTTTGCTAATACAGTTAGCACAGCTGCTGCGTGTTAGACGATTTCCGTATTTTATTATGCATATCCGATCTCATACTAATTTACCAGGACCGCTCATTTCCGGTAATGCTGCTGCGGATGCACTCACTCTGATGGCAGTCCTACCTCGCCGTTTGGAACAAGCAAAATTATCCCATGAATTTTTTCATCAGAATGCTCGCTCCTTACGGAAGCAGTTTTCTCTTACAGCTGAACAGGCCCAGGACATTGTTTGTGCTTGCCCGGATTGTCAGCGGCTCACGCCAATGCCAGTAGTATCTGCTGTGAATCCCAGGGGACTGACTTCCAATGAACTATGGCAGATGGATGTTACTCATGTTTCCTCCTTTGGTCGTTTGCGCTTTGTTCATGTGTCTGTTGATACCTTTTCTGGGTTTTTGGTCGCAACGGCTCATACGGGTGAACGTGTTCGCGATGTTATCAAACATCTTCTTCGATGCTTTGCAGTATTGGGGGTCCCCCGTAAACTCAAAACAGATAATGGACCTGCCTATGTCTCTAAACGGTTGTTATTATTCCTACAGGCATGGGGCGTGTATCATGTTACAGGTATTCCGCATTCCCCCACAGGTCAAGCAATTGTGGAACGTGCTCACTCTTCCTTAAAGCTGATTCTTGAAAAACAAAAAAGGGGGAATCCGCTGGGAACTACCCCTCAAGAGATGTTAGATAAAGCCACATATGTATTAAATTTTTTAAATTTGTCAGGGACAAAGCAGCAATATCATTCAGCTGCTGACCGGCATTTTCGAACAGGAGAGGTTACTGAAGTGTATCCGAAGGTATTTTATAAACACTTAGAATCTGGTCTATGGAAAGGTCCGGTTCCCTTGCTTACCTGGGGACGGGGATACGCTTGTGTTTCTCTTCCTACAGGCCCATATTGGGTCCCTGCGAAGAATGTCAAGCCAGCGCAAGTGTTGGCAGATGGCCCAGAAAAAGGACCCTAGGAAAAACAACAAGAGGATGCTGCTCCTACGACGGTTCGGTAATGCAATCAGGTCAACATCAGTAATATGGTCTATAGTGCTGTTTTCTGTTCAATCTTGTCCCACGATAATGCTATGGGGAATTGGCACTACCATGATGTTTCAACCTGTGGAAGCTCACGTTTATTGGGCACATGTGGTGGACCCTCCTTTTTTCCGACCTTTGACATGGTGGGACGCGTCATTACCGATTAGCAATAGTGATACTTTATGGTCAGGTGGCATTTGGATTCCCCCATCTCTAGATGGGAAAGATGATACACATTATGCTAATGACACAATGTTTGTTTCTGATTTTCCTCCATTACGTCTTACCGTAGATAATAAGTCAGAGTATTGTGTGATCGTTGAAACACAGCAACACTTAGTAGCAGTGTCACATGGAAAACGGGTGAACCTTACTATGGTCACCATTCCTGGGTTGGCATCAAAAAATACTATTAATAATGATATGTTAATTGGTGACTTTGTTCCTGATTTTCCGCAATGCATTTTGCACAAACTCTCATCGATCACACAATTTGGTTGGAAGCCATGCTTGGGAGAACGGCCTCGAGAACAAAATTTAACCGTTGGTCGTATTATAGATTGGGGCCCTTATGGGTCATTTTGGGATCCATCTTTGAATCAATCTGTTTTGCCTTTTCAGAAAGCCAATCATTCAATAGTCAGGCACAATGGTGGGTCAGCAGGACCCATCCTGCAGATGGAGTATAATGGTTCATTTTCTCCTCCACAACCGAATGTGTGGCGTTTAGCTTTGCCTTTTTTTACGAGGCAACTATCTCAAGTATGGATTGTCAACAAAACACAAGCTAATCTGAGTATAATACATGAAATTAATGTGACTGTATGTACTACTCATCCTTATATTTTTGCTATGACTTCGCGTGTAAACATTACTCGATGTAATCACTCCTTTTGTATTCAGGTTTATTCTCCTTCTTTTAGAAGTTGTATATCTAAACATGATTTTAATGAAACTGCTTATATTTTTCCCCTTCGACGTCGGGCAGAACTATGGATGCCAGTTAATTTAACCAGACAGTGGGAAGGGGAGGATGGTTTGGGTAGATTTGTTAGAATTCTAGTAGAAGATATAGAGAAGTCTAAGAAAAGAGCAAAACGATTCTTAGGTTGGTTAATTTTTGCAATTATTTCTGCTGTTATTATTTTAGCAAGTGCCACTGCAGCTATCGCTTCCTTGACACAATCTGTAAAAACTGCGCATGAGGTAAGTGAGGCATTAACCAATGTTACTAAAGAATTCCAAATTCAAGAGAAAGTTGATGAGGAGGTATTATCTCGGCTACAAGCCCTAGAGGCTACTGTGATGTGGTTGGGGGATCGGCAGGAAGCGTTAAAAACGAGAATTAGTCTGCCGTGTGATTGGGAACACATACACAAATCTTTATGTGTAACCCCCTTACCATGGAATTCATCACAACATGATTGGACTTTTATTAAGCGACATTTGATGGGAGCATTCGATTTGTCATTGCAGCGAAATATTCAATCTTTACACGATCAGCTGCAGGATCAGATTCACAGATTACAGGAATTGACTAGCCAAAGTGTGTTTGACAGGTTACAGCAAGACTTGTCTTGGATAAATCCAAAAAATTGGTTTAATGGCCTCAATCTACGCATGTGGGTGTTTATTGGCATAGGGGCAGGAATGTTTATTTTGTTCCTAGTGTTCCTGCAGGTCCTTTGGTCTGCGATCCGCAACGTGCGCAAAATGGAAGCTCGCATCATGGTGACCTTACTTACCAATGGGGTGGTGATAAACAAAAAAGGGGGAGATGTGGAGAAGAATTGTGGAGTTGGGAGTTTCGGCCAAGATAAGACAGGAATTCGGCCTGTGCGCTGAGAACTAGCAGACGCGCACATACGCCTGAGATAAGACCTGAACACCTGGCTTAGTTGTCTCCTCTGTAAGGAAACTGAAAAACATCAAGAGAATTATGTAACTGGTTAACCGTGAGAATAAGCGGATCTGAGAGCAGTCGTGTGGATCTTTGCCAAAAGGAAGAGAGACTGTTTTTCTTAGTTAATAAGGGATATGAATTGGGTGATGATTGGGGGAGACAGCGGGACCTCCCCGTTATGGTAAAGGATATATTCTCCTGTATTGTAACAATAAATGATTCTGTGCATGCTTATGTGAGAGTCCGTGCAACCATACACCACACTCAAGGCTTTCTGACCCCATAGAAACACTGCAAAGAGTAGACATCTCTCCTCTGTATAAGTTGACCTCCACATTCTATGACATTTGAAAATGTAGAGTATTGATCTAGTAGTACTCATTATCTCTTCTCAACGTGATATAACCAGGCTGTCTTAAAACCCTCCTTTTAAAAAAACCAACAACCTCCCCCAAAAAAATATTGTCCACGTGGCTCTCATGTTCCACACAAATCACTCATGAGAGAAAGAGAAAGAGGACATGTCTTCAGCTTAGTCTAACTGATGAAAAAAAAAAAGATAGAGCGATATCCTTTCCTGAAAGCAAAGGAATCTTAAGTTCTACATTGTCTAGGAAAAAGGAGGAGCTTTTGCTCTAAAAAAGATTGATATAGCATAATTATGGTATATAGCTTGATGCTGGTCCTAACAAGCAGAGTTGTTCTTGCTATGAGGAATTTTCACAGTACTTTGTTTACAACGCTGTTTAATATGATCTACCATTCTAAAGACTTAAGGGTGTCTTTAGGAATCAAACCTTAAATATCTTTTCCTTATGTTTCAATTAGAATCACTCTTAAGCTCCCGAGTGTCTCACAGTAGTCTTGAAGTTATAGCAACCTCTCGGAGTTGATTGTGGATAAAGGTGAGCGTACACATGCATACATATGGCCGAGCTGCATGCCCGCCTCCCTTTTGCTCTTGGTCACACACTTCTACTGCTTTTGTTGTGTTGGCTAGGGTGCTCATCTGAGCCCTTAGTGAACTGATTAAATTTGTTAATTGAAAGAGCAAGAACAAAAGTAAACAGTGTTTTGTTAGGCTAAGCATTCGAACTTTTAGAATGAGACAAGTCATTCCCTAATACCACCAATGTCTTTCCATTAAGAATGCTTAGTGCAACATCCCCAAATGTAATGTCTACAATAGAGGTGTCTGCCTTTAGCCAGGTGGGTCCCATCCTTATTGCCTCATTTGTAGAAATGTTGAACAATTTGATTTGTAAGTGATGTTGATGAGAGATTTGAGCAAAAAGGTGCTATAAAAACACAAAATTGAAAAATCAGAACCTTGGTGTTTAAATTCAGCACCCAAAATAATTAATGTACATTTCTGCCATTAATCTTCCTGTATCTGACAACAGAAGCACTGCTACCATTTTATCTGTTCAGGTTACTGTAAAGATAAATACACAGACCATTTGTCAAGGCCTTGGATATTATATTGCTGAACATTTCAGAAAAGCGAACAAAGGAACTAACAATTTGTTTTCCTGGTCAGGACTCACAATGTTATACAGACTTTGGAACTGGGGTTTTTTAAAAAAAAAAAAAGATAGGGGCTCTCCGCAAAGAACAGTGAAGATAAAAAACAGTCAGTCCTGTCTATCTCATTGCATACATGAGGCTAAGGTCCTTTGCAAAAGTTGGCAATTATACAACTGAAGGCTATCAGTCCATGTATGCAGGGACAAAATTAAGTTTATAAAGTAAGGATAATTTAATCATTTCCAAAGTTGGAATGTCAAAGTTTGCAACACAGATTTTTCTTAATGCTTTTTTTTTGGTATGGAGTTTTAAGTATGTTGCAGCAGATAAAGGAAATTGAAAGACGGTGAAAATATTCACAGTTATGAAAATAGTGCAGAAATCATAGTCTGTATACAAGAAACAAAATCCTCTATTTTTCCACAGAGATCTTACAAGTACCGCACTTTAACATTTCCACTGTGACAACTGTAACACTTTTCTTTGTGCTGCACCAACCATATTGTGTCAAACTAAAACAGAGTATTGGATTCTTTTCCTTGCTATCATCATCCCAATTTCTGATCTCCACTGGAAATGAACTTGAGTCACTGCAGAGAAAATTGCGTGCTGATTTGCAACTGAAATGAGTAGAGAATCTGCTTTCACACACAGGGGCACAGCTTCTGAATTATTGCATGTGGCATTGTGACAGGTATGCTATTATGATTTTCTTTTGAAAGAAAAGAATGGGTTTACTTGCAGGAAGTGTTGGGTAGTTTCCTTTCCCTTGTCAAACTGTTGAAAATAATTAGTAGTTAGTTGTCCTCTCTTCTTATGTAATGGATATGCCTGATTCTGTTCTATGTCTATTAAGTATAAGTTTTGATTTCTATCAAGATAAAACACAACACACAACCATCTCATAGGAAATAATTCTCTACAAAATGGCTTCAATGTATGAAATGAGTCACTGCTTCCCAGAGTAAGCTTCGGAGCAAGAGTTAGGGAAAACAATACACTCGCTAAGTATTTGCAAAAATTACTTCACACCTCTGTCAAATTTGATGAGCATATGTTGAAGATAACTATAAAAATGAGGAGAAAAATACAAATTAAGCAAGTTATTTCTGGAGGGGAATTATAAAGGTCACCATCCCTTTTGTTTTCTATAAGTGTCAGTGTAGATCCCATTGTAGACAACTGACAGATTGTACCCCCTCAGGATGGTGGAAATGAGAAGTGTCAGCATAATCAGTCAGAAAAGACTGTAACGGCACTCTTAGACTTGTCATATGATCCTGTTAACTTTATATATTTGACACAGCTGAACATCATGTTGCTGCTTTGAAGATTTTGAGAACTGCTGTATCTCCAAGTTGGCAGAGTCTTGCTTGAATGTGGATGGAGCAAGCCTTCATATTTGATGGAAGAGATATTCAAAGATACACTCTGTTATCATAGCAAGACAGAACTCAAAAAGACCATGTGGAACTTACAGTCTTTTTACCTATTCAGACAGACTTTGTCACCTTTGAAAGAATCAGCTCTTTTCAGAAATCACAGAGAAGACTCTCTGCATAGTGTTGTTCTTTTGATATAATAAAGCAAGACTCAAAGTAAAATTTTGAAGATGTTACCAGTGAATGAATACCTTGATTTGAGTGGAATTTTGAAACCACTTTAGTAACTGATTTAAGTTGATGTTGATTTTTTTAAAAATCACTGAGCAAGACAGTTTCCGTTCCATGACAACTCAGAACAAGATATATTATTTTAGCATCAAAATATAGCAATAGTAGATATTTTGTATGAACTTTTAAACTACTTATAATGAACACTTAATGAGCTTTCTCATTTCTCTATTACAGCCCCAGAAATTTTGCTATGCCAAAAACACCATATTGCCCTCTACAGGTTGATTTAGTAACATACTCCGTACAAAACCATTCCTTCTCTTTCCTGAAGCATGTTACCTCCTATATACATGAACTATGATATCAATTATGAAAAGCTTTAAAATCATATCATTATAATATTAACCAGTATTAGTCTCCCTACAATTCTCAGAACAAATACAGAAGTTTTTAAGTTCTCAATATAGAGTAGCTATGTAGATTCATCAAGAAAGAAAACTGCATCAAGTGCCACAAAAAGAATACGTTAAATGTGACAAGAAACAGCACATGTGGTTTTCAATTTGTTGTTATTGTTGTTCCTTTAAACTTATTTAATTTTTTTAATTGGAAGAAAACTTTATTTTAATAGCTGGATTGAATAATTTTAACTATGTATTATAGACAAAAAGAAGTTTGCATTAAAAATAGACATGACAGTCTCCTATTTTCAGAAAACTGTAACCATTTAAGGGAATATTCCTCTACGTCTGAACATCTTTAGTTACTGAAAAGCTGAATAAGCAGTTCTTTAAAATGAGTGAAATAATGAAAATGTTGCCCTGTTCTTTTTACTTTTAGGCAAGACAGAGCTCCTTATCTATCCTTCCTATAACTGCAGTAAATACTGCCTAGTTGCAGTGGGTTGACCTTGGCTGGATGCCATATGGTATGGAATATCCCTTTGGTCAGTTTGGGTCAGCTGTCCTGGCTGTGTCCCCTCCCAAGCTCTTGCCCACCCCCAGCCTACTGGCCTTTGGGGGTGAGGGAGGGGAATGTTGGAGAGGCAGCCTTGATGCTGTGGGATCACTGCTCAGCAGTAGCCAAAACACTGGTGTGTTATCAACACCTTTCTAGCTACCAATACAAAGCACAGCACTATGAGGGCTGCTCTGGGGAAAATTAACTCCGTCTCAGCCAGACCCAAAACACTAGTCTCCTCCTTTTTAGTCTTTTAGTCTTTCTTCAGGCGAAATCTTTTCTATGGAGCTATTTTCATTTCCATTTTCCAAACTCCTTCTAGCTCAAAAATATTTTATTTAAGTTTTTGTCATTATTTTAGAGATATGTGTGTGTGCCTGTGTGTCTATGTGTGTGATTACAAGCATAGGGAAATTTAATGTAGACAGAGTGTAATTAGGAAAACTAAAATTCATGCAGGATTAAAGTTAATAATTATTTTTCAGTTATGTGCCAGAAAAGCTAATGGCTAGCTAAGTTAATGGCTACTAAGCCCAAGATCTTGAGTTTTGCAATGAAACACGTATAAATGTGGTGGGTTGACCTTGGCTGGACGCCAGGTGCCCACCAAGCCTCTCTATCACTCCCCCTCCTCAGCAGGACAGGGGGACAAAATAAGATGGAAAAGAACTCGTGGGTCAAGATAAAGGCAGTTTAATAAAGCAAAAGCAAAGGCCATGCACGGAAGCAAAGGAAAACAAAAAGATTTATTCTTGACTTCCCATCAGCAGGTGATGTCCAGCCACTTCCTGGGAAGTAGGGCCTCAGTACATGTAGCGCTTGCTTCAGAAGACAAATGCCTTAATAATGAATGTCCCTCCTCCTCCTCCTCCTTTCTCTTAGCTTTTATTGCTGAGCAGATGTCATATGGCATGAAATATCCCTTTGGTCAGTTTGGATCAGCTGTCCTGGCTATGTCCCCTCCCAAGATCTTGCCCACCCCCAGCCTACTGGCCTTTTGCAGGGGTTGGGGGTGGTTTGGAGAGACAGCCTTGATGCTGTGGGAGCACTCCTCAGCAATAGCCAAAACATTGGTGTGTTATCAACACCTTTCTAGCTACCAATACAAAACACAGTACTATGAGGGCTGCTATGGGGAAAGGTAACTCCATCCCAGCCAGACCCAATACAGTTCCTAAGCCAGTACCACTCTTGAGGGATCCACAGTTTGACACTGGTACTAGAAAGGACAGGTAGATGGACAAGATCCATCTCTGCCAGTATGGCAGTCTTCACTATTATGTCCAGGACCCCTGGAATCCTCTATAACACCACTAAGCTTTCAAAGCTCACATTTGGAGAGTCCAGAGGACCTCACCATGTGACATCACCACTTCCAACATCTTTGGTTAGGTCCTGAAAAGCACCTGAGTGCGAGATTCATGTTTCTGCTGCAAAAACCTTCACTCGTGCAATTTTCCTTGTAATTTTTTTTTCAATCTCCTCCTCCTCCTCCTCTCTTCCTCTTTTTCCTCTCCTTAGCCTTCTAACTAAAAGCAATCAGTCCTAACTGGCTAAGGGTGAATCCTGCATTCCTCTGACTATAACTACAATGGAAGCTATCATCAGTAATGTCGTAAATAGCTTCAGTTCAGCACAGGACAGTCAGATTGTGGAGAAGCTCAGAAGGCCATCTGTTTTACCTGAGATTGCTTCACCAAATGGTTGTGCGAAAAACTGCAAAGAACCAGTTAGCTGCATTTTTCCATTTTTTTCACTTTTTACTTTTGTTTGTTCTTGCTTCATTTCTTTTCAAGGAAGCAAGATTAAATTGTACTTAATAATAAGAGCATTGCCACCACTTCCAGATACCTTTTCCCAAAAGGGCAATTTCTTCCATCTGTGATAAGATCTAAATAACTGTCAAACAGAGATTTCTGCCATCAAAACTCTCTGGTTATGCTTTATTTCAGCCTTTTAAGAAACAAAAAGCCTTTACATTAATAACGTGATTCTGGACCTGGGCAGCCAGCAAGTGCAATGAGCATTACATGAACATTTGCTGTAAACAGCTTCTCTCCTCTCACCAATTCTACACAAACCAATCCTCTGGAATGAGACCATTCCTCCAAAAATAAAGTAGATGACCACATAAACCAATGTGAATTCTTACCAAATGGCCCTTCATTTTTGTTGTCTTGTTTTTTACCTCTTTTGTTGCACTTCAAGAAGCCGGAGAGGAATGGCAGGTTTTCTGTCAGTTAAATGAAGAATACAGAGAGTACTTACCTAGAAAACAGAACATTAAGAAAGGAATTATTAGAACATGGAAGCTTACAATTTTTACTTACATCATTAGCACATACAAGCATTTAAAACAGCACTAGGAAAACAATTTTTTTATTTAGGTATAAATGCTAATTTCTTTATGTCACTGCACCATGAATGTGAACTCAGCACATGAATATATATAAAGGACACTTTATTTCTTCGATATTCAAAATTATTTCCAAATTTTGTTATGAGTCTTCTTTCTTACAGACATTGTTCATTAACAAGTCTCTTAGAATACTTAATATTTGATACATCACTTATATTTGACAGCTTCTGTACAACATATTTCTCTTTTTCTGTGGACAATCTTGTTTAAAGTTTTATTTTAATTACCAACTGCAAAATTAGCTGCCAACATATATTTTTGTGCAGTTGAGTTTAAAATTAGTTTTAGTTTAGTATTATTGAATATCACTATATTTGGCTTTTTTGATCATGGGGAGGTTTATACGGCACCGGGCCTGCTGGCGACAGATGGAGTTCAGCTGTCTCACAGGGGGAAAAGGATTCTCACTCATGAGTTGGTGGAGCTCATCGAGAGGGCTTTAAACTAGGTTTGAAGGGGGAAGGGGATAAAACCAGGCTCACTAGAGATGAGCCTAGGGGTGGCATGCCAATGTTGGAGGAGAAATCGATAGCCCAGATCATGGACTTCCAGAGGGCAGATTTTGGCCTGCTCAGGACACTGGTTGAGAAAGTCCCTTGGGAGACAGTCCTGAAGGGCAAAGGGGTCCAGGAAGGCTGGACGTTCTTCAAGAAGGAAGTCTTAAAGGCGCAGGAGCAGGCTGTCCCCATGTGCCGTAAGAAGAACTGGTGGGGAAGAAGACCGGCCTGGCTGAACAGGGAGCTTTTGCTGGGACTCAGGAAAAAAAAGGAGAGTTTAGCACTTGTGGAAGAAGGGGCAGGCAACTCAAGAAGAGTACAGGGATCTTGTTAGGTCACACAGAGAGAAAAGTATATTAATGACAAAAAGAGAGCCAAGGAGAATCTCCATCCTCTATTGGATGCGGGGGGGGGGGGGGGGGGGGGGGGGGGAACATTACCACCGAGGACCAGGATAAGGCTGAGGTACTTAACGCCTTCTTTGCCTCAGTCTTTAATAGTCAGAGCAGTTATCCTCAGGGTACTCAGCCCCCTGAGCTGGAAGACAGGGACGGCGAGCAGGATAAACCCCCCATAATCCAAGAGGAAGCAGTTAACGACCTGCTACGCCACCTGGACGCTCACAAGTCTATGGGGCCGGATGGGATCCACCCGAGGGTACTGAGGGAGCTGGCGGAGGAGCTTGCCAAGCCACTCTCCATCATTTACCAGCAGTCCTGGTTAACAGGGGAGGTCCTGGACGACTGGAGGCTTGCCAATGTGACGCCCATCTACAAGAAGGGCCGGAAGGAGGATCCGGGGAACTACAGGCCTGTCAGCCTGACCTCAGTGCCGGGGAAGATTATGGAGCGGTTCATCTTGAGGGCGCTCACAAGGCATGTGCAGGACAAGCAGGGGATCAGGCCCAGCCAGCACGGGTTCATGGAAGGCAGGTCCTGCTTGACCAACCTGATCTCCTTCTATGACCAGGAGACCCGCCTCGTGGATGAGGGAAAGGCTGTGGATGTGGTCTACCTGGACTTCAGTAAAGCCTTTGACACTGTCTCCCACAGCATTCTCCTAGAGAAGCTGGCGGCTCACGGCTTAGACAGGTACACTCTTCGCTGGGTAAAAAACTGGCTGGACGGCCGAGCCCAGAGAGTTGTGGTCAACGGAGTTAAATCCAGTTGGCGGCCGGTCACGAGCGGTGTTCCCCAGGGCTCAGTACTGGGGCCGGTCTTGTTCAATATCTTTATCAACGATCTGGACGAGGGGATCGAGTGCTCCCTCAGTAAGTTTGCAGATGACACCAAGTTGGGCGGGAGTGTTGATCTGCTGGAGGGTAGGAAGGCTCTGCAGAGGGACCTGCACAGGCTGGATCGATGGGCTGAGGCCAATTGTATGAGGTTTAACAAGGCCAAGTGCCGGGTCCTGCACTTGGGTCACAACAACCCCAGGCAACGCTACAGGCTTGGGGAAGAGTGGCTGGAAAGCTGCCTGGCAGAAAAGGACCTGGGGGTGCTGATTGACAGCTGGCTGAACATGAGCCGGCAGTGTGCCCAAGAAGGCCAATGGCATCCTGGCCTGTATCAGAAATAGTGTGGCCAGCAGGAGTAGGGAGGTGATGGTGCCCCTGTACTTGGCACTGGTGAGGCCGCACCTTGAATCCTGTGTTCAGTTTTGGGCCCCTCAGTACAAGAAGGACATTGAGGTGCTGGAGCATATCCAGAGAAGGGCAACGAAGCTGGTGAAGGGTCTGGAGCACAAGTCTTATGAGGAGCGGCTGAGGGAACTGGGACTGTTTAGTCTGGAGGATCAAACCCAGAGGATCAAAACAAGATACACATCCCTGTACACTATCCCAAAATAGCATCATCTATCTCCTCCCCTCATACTTGCTTCAGTGATAAAAGAGCTGCAAAGCAGTTTTTAGAAAAGGAAGAAGATTCCATATGTCATACGACCATAAAGGATTTTAGGGTAACTGGTTTGGCTTTAATTATGTCCTCCCTCCCTCTTTAGCTAAAGAGGCTATAGTTATTATGTATAAAGCTAGAACACTTGTGATTTTCAAATAGCCAGACCTTCAAAGGATACCAGCTTCTGACAAAGAGTTGTATGTTTGCTAGATGAACTACAGCTCATAGACCTCCACTTCTCCCATCATAGCAGCAATAATTCATACGCTCCTGGGTGTCATGCAGTGTCACACCTTCTGCTAGCTACCCTAGGACCAGGAAGAAGCTGCAAAGCTGTGCTCTGTAATTGTATCGGACAGAGTCAAGCTCAAGTTAATGTATTCTCTTTCTCAGTGGGTCTTATTAGCTTGTCTGCCGGACTGGCTTATATCTCAGGCACTTCAGAACATTAATGGAGCAGATGCATGACTTTTCCATTGACACTGGGAAACTGGTGAGAGTCAAATGAAGGACTGTCTCACTAAGACACACGGGGTCTGGATAGCATGGAAAAGATAAGGGGAGAGATATATAATTATTGTATTCAACTACCTACAGGGAGGATGTAGGGAGGTAGAGCCAGACTCTGAGAAGAGATCCATGGAGAAAGGACAAGAAACAACAGTTGCAATTTGCGGAAAGTAATATTCTGACTGGACATAAGGGAAAAAAAATCTTCACAATGATGATGGTTAAGAACAGAAACAGGCTGCCCAAAACTGTTGTGGAATCTCCACTCTTGGAGATGCTCAAAGCTTCACTGGTGAAGGCCCTGGGCAACTTGATCAAATTTTGATGTTAGCCCTGCTTCGAGCAGGGGATTGGATGAAGATAGCTTCCAGAAAACCCTTCCAAGCGAAATTATTTTATGATTCTGTGATTCTAACTCTGTAGTTACAACTAATAATAATAATATAGTTTTATAGAAAGAGAACAGAAATGAGAAGGCCAGAGCAGTCTTTATACCTTTCCCTTTCCTTGATGTGCCACCATGCATTCATCAGCTGTAGGCATCACTCTGTTCCCTCCCCACAACAGGACTGAATTTTGTTTTCTGTGCTTAAAACTAACAGCTTCCTTATTGCCGTCATTTTTTGTGCAGCTCAGATGCTCTGTGAACAATTGTCTCCAAACTAAGAAATTAATCTATAAATGCATACTCTAAACACATAAGTATTGTTAAACATTTCCTGTTTCATTATGTACCACGTTATAAAACAGTTTTGCAACTCAGGAAGGGGAATAAACACTTCCTAAGGAGCAGTGTTATCAGTGCATTAGTTGTACCCCTTAGATGTGTAAATTGATACTTGCTTTTGATCTTTTCTAATCTAATCCATTTGAGAGCTACTTTTTTAATTCCTAGGACAATTTTGAAATGTCTGTAAACTTTTCTTATTGTGGCTTGTATATGTGGATTCTGGGCTAGACTATGTTCTTTTATAATAGGGTATGGTGAAAGGAATGTTATGGAAATTACACATAGAAACAAACCCAGGGTATAATATTAAATATATTAACAATAACATTTCTTGTTATATTGAATTACTATTATAAGATATTAAATATGTTATTTCATAATGTCTGTCTATCGTTACCTATTCTGTCAGCTAGCCGTGCTTCCTAATGCCTTATCAGAGGGACAGATATCCTGGAAGCATTAGGCAGGGCTGTATTTTGTATGTTTTCCAGTCCACAGAGGGAGGATGGAAAGGATGAGCTTCTCTCTGATAGTTTAAATATTACAATGGACATTTTCATGAAGTCCAAAATTATACACAACTTTAAAAACAAGTTCCATCTTTATAAACCTATTTTCTTTAGATGCAAGACCAGTATACATTTATAATGTTTGAATCTTGGCATTGATGGATAGACTCTCAGTGGTGCTGTTATAGAACTCCTAATTAAAGCCACAGCTGGGGGAAGAATTACAAGGACAATAAGAAATCTGGAGCAATTTTATTGTCCTCCCCCCTAAACATACTCAAATCCTCTCAGCCTTTTTGTAGAAAAGCTCAATACCAGATGAAGCTGCATAATTCGCTTCTCGCTAGACTACAGAATAAAAATACTTGCATAATGAAAATTTGAAAACTCTGATTGCTACATGGCACTACCACCACATACAGAGCATTAGCTCTCCTTCTACTCTTTCTTTTGTTTGTTCTCTTAAGGAAAGAGATCAAATATCCCCACTCTGAAAATAATGATTCTCAAATGCTGATGGTACACATCAGACAGAGAAGGTGTATCTCTGCATGCTTCTACTCCCAGTTTGGGATAGTATAACACTGACAGCTAGACAAACTGACAACATGGAAGACATTTATGGTCTAATGTCATACGTGTTTTCTCTCGTCTTGAGGGGGGGGGGGAAGTTAACTGCTGTCTACCACAATATTTCTACCACCCAAATCTGTTTTCTTCCCTCTTTTCTCCTCCCCCACACTTTCTCTCTTCCATATACTTTTCTTTCCTTACTTTCACATAAATTCACTGCCTTCATACTTTTCCATTTGGGAATGGTACTTAAACATTTAGTACTCAGACATGCACACGCTTAGCAAATGACTGTGATTTTTCCTTTTGTTCAGCAGCCCATTTCCTCTACCCTCTCAGTTCACCCAGCAAGATATCCCTGTCCTTCTGGGAGAGGTTGCTGTTTCCAGGGAGAAGCTGGAGAAATGGAATACATGAGTGCTGCTGAGCCACTTCAGCACAAAGACTCACTTCACTGGCTGTTGAAAGTGAGTTGCACTAAGTTACTGGATTTTGGACTGAAGTGGTCAAGGAGTGCTCTCAGGCTTCCTGTTCTGGCTGAGCTCTGGGGAATGCAAACACTGTGAGGAGATGATAATAAAGGTGTGGGGAGAGAGAGACGTCTGTAACTATTTGCAAAATGATCTCCACCTCATCCTGAAAAAGAAACCAATGAAGATCCTGCAGCTGCATCACCCAAGAAAGGAGAGGGCTCAGAAGAGATTTCCCATCAACAGAAGCAAAAGCAGCAGGGCAGTCACTAGCCCTCTTGTCAGAACAGCACCCTTGGTAACAACTCCCTGGCGAGCTAGGGCAGAAGGCTTCTGCCTTTCTGTGCAGCAGCAGGTTGCTTTGTCGGTACTGCACCTGCAGCAGGTCCTGCAGGGTTCTTGTGTTACCATGTGGAGTGACCTGAGAGTTTCAGTCCTGGCTGTATCTGCTTATCCTGATTGCTGCAACAGCTCTGATGCCAGGGAGATCAGGCCCTGGGTTTCAGAAAGCCTGTTTCCCATGTCTTCCAGGTAAGATAAAGCAGCGATAAGTTTTCACCTCCTGAATACATCATGTCCATACCTATGTCTCTGAGCCTTAACGATGAGCATACCCTTAATATGCTCCCACTTGAAATTTATGCAGGCTTCTAAATCACATAATCTGGAACCAAGATGGCTTGAGTAGAAAATATGTCTTAAAGAGATTTTTTTAAAGGACCTCAGAGAAGCTGTAGTACTGAACTGCCTTCTACCTACTGCTGCTCTGTCCTCTTCACCACTGCAATTCCTTTCCTCACAACCTCCCTAGTGTTTAAAGAGATAGTTTGATAGTTATAATTCCAATAGTCTTAAAAAATTTCATTGAAAAACATACCTCTGGGAAAAAAAAATACAGGTAGCTGATAGCCTGATCTGATAGCTCTTCTTTTAAGATTATGTAATACTTTGTGCATAACTGACTATTCAAGCAATAAGACATGACCCATATTACATATCTGATATACTTTGCAGTTGAATAGGACTGTATTTCAAAGCAAAACAACATGTGATACGTTATATTTTAAGGATTTCAAAAGTTGCTATGACAATAAAAATGCTGTTTTATTCACAGAAGTTATGAAAAATGGTTAATGTCATCAGTGAAAGATGATCAAGATAACACAAATTGCCTTACATTTGTTAAAGGTAAAGAATATGCACAGAAAGGTATGGCTGATCAGCTAATACTAGGTATCATTTTATTCCATGGACACCATCTTTTCTTATTACTACTTATTTATTGATAATTGTCTGTATCCTTTTACTCAATAATATTTACGCAGGCAGGATCAGGAACTTCTGTATCAGAAACTGTCTGCTGCTATGTTGCTCATAATGGTTGAGACAGTACTTCTCAGGAACATGCCTAAGAAGGGGGGAGCAGCTGCATGCAACTCTGGAAATACTCAGCAAGAAATGACAGACATGCACAGAAGAACTGCTTCCCATAATTTCTAGTTGAACCAACAAGTCTATGATCCATGCTACCTAGCACAACAGACCTATCTTAACAACTGATAACCTAAAATTTCCTTACAACAGGAGACAAACCAGCTCACTGTTTAACAACACTTTGCACAGACAGATACTTCAAAAGTTTAGGTCACGATACATGGTTAATACACTAGTTCTGCAATCAATATTCCCATCTGTGGCCAGTCAATTCTTCTTTATGCCCACCCTGATTTCAAGCTGTCAGCAACTCCAGAAACATTTGCGCTTTGAAGGGTACTTTGTGAGGAAGTATACAAATATATAAGCAGAAAAGATCCTTGATTCTAGGGGCTTACCATATAATTTTTTTCATTTGCTATTAAATTTTTTACATCTTAATTAGAGACTTTAAATTCTGTTATTTCTTCATGACTTAATAATGCATCAAATTAATTCTCAGTAGTGATATAACAAAATGTTCTGCTAAGATGCGTTACCTTTTGCATAGAATCCAAAATTCACACAGCTTTACATGATGTAGTTACTCAGAGCAAAAGTTAGTAAAAAAGCAATAGTGATTGGCAATAAAAAATTTACAGTTGTATCTCTATCTAATTAATTCAACTTTGACATTCATAATTATCACTCTGCATAACCCAGAGTAGTGTTAATTACTAGCAACATACAGTTATAAATATTTTAACACCATATTTTATAAGAACATTAGATTTTTCCATGATAAATGTCTTGTAAATACATTGCTTAGAGAGAGAATAGTTTTATTACAATTTCTGATCTGTAGGATGAGATAATCGTTGGTGAATGTTGCATCTGTATACAGCACACATTAAATATAAACAGGTGCACATTTATGTCTAGATATACTGAATTCAATGAGCAACGTTTGTTGTTCTGCATCAAATAGATGATCAGTTAGTGTTATAAAAAAGAAAAAAAATCTGTAAAGTGACTTCCGAGTAGCAGCAAAACATATCAAATTTAAACTCTCTAGACATCTAGTCTACAGAAAACTCATTTTCATTCTACTTTCTTCTTGGTTCTGCAATATGCAAACACTTTAAAGTAATATGACATACTAAATTTTCTTAGAATAGGATAAGATAAGAATCAAGCAAAAAATGTCTTTGGACAAGAAAATGTCTATTATCAACACGATTAGTGTAAAGATACTAATAATTATTATTGTGCCTCTTTACAGGTATACTTAGATATTTTTTTATGTCATGCAGAAATCTGAGGATGTAATAAAAGCATGTAATAACACATCTTCCCTGGTGGTAACAAAATATTACATTGTATTACATCATCATGATGAATGAAGCTTGCCTTAGGCCAAAATTGGACTCTATACCTTTTAAATAAAAATAAATTAAATTTCTTCACTATTTGATCATAAAAAGAATCATGTAAAACATAGTGCTCATGTAGTTAAAGACTTCAAAATAACACCCACACTCAGACATGAAGAACTGAATTAGCAAAAATTACCTTTATATTTGATTCCTCAACAATTCACTTGAAACTTTGTTTTGAAAGTAATTGAATACATATTTTCTCCTCTAAAGTGTGACGTTCTGTCCTGGTTTCAGCTGGGATAGAGTTAATTTTCTTCCTAGTGCTGTGTTTTGGATCTAGTATGAGAAGAATATTGATAACACACTGATGTTTTTAGTTGTTGCTAAGTAGTGCTTACTAGTCAAGGACTTTTCAGCTTCCCATGCTCTGCCAGGTGCACAAGAAGCTGGGAGGAAGCACAGCCAGGTGTCCTGGTTTCGGCTGGGATAGAGTTAAATTTCTTCCTACTGCTGTGTTATGGATTTAGTATGAGGAGAATGTTGATAACACACTGATGTTTTCAGTTGTTGCTAAGTACCCTACTAATCCGAGGACAGCTCCCATGCCTACTGACTGAGCTAGGTACACAAGATGGGAGGGAACATAATCAGGACAGCCAGCCCAGCTGGCTAATGGGGTATTCCATACCATGTGACATCATGCTCAGTATATGAATGGTAGGCGTGATCCAGGAAGTAGCGATCGCTACTTGGTTATCGGTCAGCGCGAGTGGTGAGCAATTGCATTGTGCATCACTCATTTTGTATATTCTATCATTATCATTATTATTTCCCCTTTTTCCCTGTTCTATTAAACTGTCTTTATCTCAACCCACGAGTTTTTCTCACTCTACCCTTCCTATTCTCTCCCCGTCCCACTGTGTAGGGGGGGAGTGAGTGAGCGGCTGCGTGGTATTTGGCTGCCTGACAGGTTAAACCACGACACCAGGACAGCTAACCCAACTGGCCAAAGGGGTATTCCATACCATATGACGTCGTGCTCAGTATATAAATGCGAGGCGTGGCCCAGGAAGTAGCGATCGCTGCATGGTTATTGGTCAGCGTGGGTGGTGAGCAATTGCATTGTGCATCACTCATTTTGTATATTCTACCATTATTATTATTATCATTATATTATTTATATTATTATTATTATTGTTATTATTGTTATTATTATTATTTTCTCTTCCTTTTCTGTTCTATTAAACTGTCTTTATCTCAATCCACGAATTTTACTTTTTTTTTCCTGATTCTCTCCCCCATCCCACTGGGGGAGGGGGGAGTGAGCGAGCGGCTGTGTGGTGTTTGACTGCCTGCTGAGATAAACCACAACAGTACTTTTTGGCGCCCAACGTGGGGCACGAAGGGTTGAGATAACGATAGATCTGACAAAAGCGTGTTAAAGCAAAATTTGTTATAAGCATTCATTATAGTGGATTAACAGTCACTGGTCACAATGTTGATTTATTGGCTCTCAAAGTTGTGGGGCTGGCTCTCAATATTGGGTTATGTAATACCTTACTTGCAGTATATGTTCCCTATTGTGCTGTTTATCACTGCTCAGAGCTGGGTCAAGGTTATCATTTTGGTGCACTGTGTAACACTGTTTTATGATATGATAAAATTATTGGTCGTGAGTCTAATCTCGTATCTCTACTCAGCATTGCCATCATCTAAGTACCTCGGGAGCCACCTCTCAGAAACTATTAATAATTACACTTGTTACCTTTTCTCCTCAGAGAACCAATTTATGGGGGAGACAGGGTGGGACACTTTCCCCCACTCCTTCACCTTCCCTTTCATATCTGCAGAAACTCCTTTTTCTTCTCTCCTCTTCATGAAGCCCTCCACAAAAGTTCTTGAGAATTTTGAATATCCTTGGGATGTTCAAACCAGCATGTTCCTATCGCTATGTCTTCTGAATGTGGTTCAGGTCTTGTTTAAGGTTAAACAACTACTTAGGAATACTGTCCAGAGATGAACCCCCGCAACAGGCACTGTGGCTACTCAAAACGCGGCGAAAGGCACTGCGGCTACTTGAACCCCTGCGACAGGCACTGTGGCTACTCAAACCCCGGCAACAGGCACCGCGGGTACTCCAACCCCCACGAAAGGCACTGCAGCTAATCAAACCCTGTCAAAAGGCACTGCAGATAATCAAACCCCAGCAACAGGCACTGCAGCTACCCAAACCGCAACGACAGTCACTGCGGCTGAACCAGAGAACCAACCCATGCCGGTATCAGTCGCCCCTATACACAAGAAGAAATATACAAGAAAATCAGCTCGTTTAGTAAGGGATGAAGATGAACCAGGGCCATCACGAGAACAGGAGGAGGAAGAGGCAGAACCCGTAAATGAGATGGTAACCACCTGATCCCTATCCCCGAGGGAGATGCGAGATATGCGGAAAGATTTCAGTCCTCGTCCAGGTGAGCACATTATCACCTGGCTGCTCCGATGCTAGGATAACGGGGCCAGTAGCCTGGAATTAGAGGGGAAGGAGGCCAAACAGCTGGGATCCCTTGCTAGGGAAGGGGGCATTGACAAAGCGATTGGACAAGGGGCACAAGTCCTCGGCCCTCTGGAGGTGACTGCTGTCAGGCGTGAAGGAAAGGTATCCCTTCAAGGAAGATGTTATATATCGCCCAGGCAAGTGGACCACCATGGAGAGAGGTATCCAGTACCTGAGAGAAGTAGGCATGCTGGAGGTGGTTTATAGTGACCTGGACAACGACCAAACACCCAAAGATCCAGATGAAGTCCAGTGCACACGACCCATGTGGCGGAAGTTGGTACGGAGCGCACCAGCGTCGCATGCCAGTTCGTTGGCAGTACTGTCCTGGAAAGAGGGAGAAGCACCAACGATGGATGACGCGGTTGGCAGACTCTGGGAATACGAAGGAACTGTCTCCTCCTCCCTTGTCTGGCCTGTGGAGAAACTGTCCCAGGAGGTCCAGCAACTCAGAGAGGATAGGTCCTATTCTCCACCTGTACGGACCAGTATCTCAGCCATTAGGAGTCAGCGTTCTTCTGCTCAAGAGAGAGGATATCGAAAGTACACACCCCGGGGCACCCTGTGGTTTTACCTGCGAGACCACAGAGAGGACATGAGGCAGTGGGATGGAAAACCTACCTCGACCCTAGAGGCACGGGTACGTGAGTTGCAAGGAAAAACAATGACACAAGGGGGTTCTCCCAGGAAAAATGCTGCTCCAGTTTTCAGGAAAAACCTGTCTCACAACGGTCCAGTTTCCAGTGAACAGTTCCCCAGACAGAGTAGAAGGGCTGATCTTACTTTGGATTGTAATGAAGAAATTCTTGACTCGCGTTTGCAAGAAGTGAGAAATGGATACTATGACCAGAACTAGAGGGGCCCTGCCTCCGGCCAGGTGGAGGAAAGGGACAACCGGGTTTACTGGACTGTGTGGATTCGATGGCCTGGCACATCAGACCCACAGGAGTATAAGGCTCTAGTAGACACGGATGCACAGTGTACCCTGATGCCATCAAGCTATGAAGCGGCAGAACCCATGACAGATCTCTGAAATAAAACATCTATTGAAGAAATGTTACTTATCAAAGGGAGGCTAGATGTGAATTGCTCTAAAGTGCATTTTGAAGATTGTGTGGAAATAGGATTCAGCTTCACAAAATAAAATTATTAAAACTATGGATTCTATTTCACCTAATAGCATCTCCCAAAGGAAATGTCATCAAACACAAGGAAATATCAGGACTCTCACTAAACATGCCATCCTCAAGCTGACAGCTGTAATGGGACCTATTCTGCTGATTTATCACAGCAACCGGAATATGCAGTCTCAATGAGAAAGAGCAAACTTTATGATAATTAGTCTGGGATAGGTCCATCGTAAGTCTCTAGTGCCGTATTAGTCTCTCCCATCAGACTGCAGCATTTCGGAGCTAGAGCAGCCAGAGAGTTCCTAGACCAATTCCCCTCTACCCTCCCCCCTGGAAAAAAACCAAAAAACCCCAAACAAAACAAAACCCGAAAACAAAACCCCACAAAACCCTCATTTGCAAGGCATGACTGAGAGCCATATGTATTGAGAAGTTGAAAATGGGTGATATATTGGCCAACAAGATTATTGCATTGGTTTTGCATGGCAAGGTTTTGGTAGCAGGGGGGCTACAGGGGTGGCTTCTGTGAGAAGCTGCTAGAAGCTTCCCCCATGTCCAATAGAGCCAATGCCAGGCGGCTCCAAGATGGACCCGCCGCTGGCCAAAAGAGCCAATCAGCGATGGTGGTAGTGCCTCTGTGATAACATATTTAAGAAGGGATATGCTTCAGTGGGCATGGTGGTGTAGGGTTGACGGTTGGACTCGATGATCTTAGTGGTCTTTTCCAACCTTTTGTGGTTTAACCTGGCAGGCAGCCAAACACCACACAGCCGCTCACTCACTCCCCCGCCTCGGTGGGGCGGGGAGAGAATCGGAAGGGTAAGAGTGAGAAAAAAAATCATGGGTTGAGATAAAGAGAGTTTAACAGAACAGAAGAGGGAAAATAATAATAATGATGATAGAATATACAAAATGAGTGATGCACAATGCAATTGCTCACCACCCGTGCTGACGGATAACCAAGTAGCGATCGCTACTTCCTGGAACACGCCTCCCATTCATATACTGAGCATGACGTCACATAGTATGGAATACCCCGTTGGCCAGCTGGGCTAGCTGTCCTGGCTGTGTTCCCTCCCAATGCTTGCTTTGTTTTGATTTGTTTTCTTTTCTTGAGCTGAATGTCCTTGGACTAGGAGGGTGCTTAGCAACAACTGAAAACATCAGTGTGTTATCAACATTCTCCTCATACTAAATCCAAAACACAGCACTAGGAAGAAATTTAACTGTATCCCAGCCGAAACCAGGACAGTATCCACCCCTTATTCTATACCATTTACATCATGCCTAAGTCTCACTTTTTTCAATACCTTCCAATTAATCACCACCACCTTTCTTTATATATATATATATATATACACACACACACACACACACACACAGAGATATCATTCCCCTAGTCTATGGGCCATCCCTCTAAAATGTCCATTGAGTTCATTTAGTCCATGACTTTGGGCTCCATCTGTCATAACAGTCTTTCAGGGCAGGAGAGATGGTGTGTGGTGTTGGATTGTTGCATCCTGAAGCCAGTTCTGGTTCCACTATTGCTGCACTCGTCCGGTTCTATCATCGTTGCACTTTGCTCGGTTTCATTGGAGTTACTTCATTCTTCATTAATCTGGGTGATTTTTACTGATATACCATTGATAGCAACCATAGAAATGATGATATACAATATCATATAACAACTGAGATCATACAATTCAGTTCATTGGCTATTTTCACCCAAAATCAAATCCCCTTGAGGTACACACCGGACTTACCCATCCTTTCGCATTACCCACCAAGTGCACCCAGGTCCTTGAGCAAAAGCAATCCCACGAATGGGTTTTCCCTTGCCAGAGGCAGGAGTAACCCAGACTGTCTTCCCCAGCATATTTCTTATGTGCACGACAGGGACTTTATCCCCCTCTACAGTACGTAAGGGTTTTGACTGGGCAGGGCCAGCTCAACTGAAAGATCCCCTGGTGTTGACTAACCAGGTGGCTTTTGCTAAATGTGTATCCCAATGCTTGAATGTCCCACCACCCATTGCTCTCAGCGTAGTCTTTAGCAGTCCGTTGTATCGTTTGATTTTTCCGGAGGCTGGTGCATGATAGGGGATGTGATATACCCACTCAATGCCATGCTCTTTGGCCCAGGTGTCTATGAGGATGTTTCGGAAATGAGTCCCACTGTCTGACTCAATTCTTTCTGGGGTGCCATGTCGCCACAGGACTTGTTTTTCAAGGCCCAGGATGGTGTTCCTGGCGGTGGCATGGGGCATGGGATATCTTTCTAGCCATACAGTGTTTGCTTCCACCATGGTGAGCACATAGCACTTGCCTTGGTGGGTTTGTGGGAGTGTGATATAATCAATCTGCAAGGCCTCCCCATATTTATATTTCAACCATCGTCCCCCATACCAAAGAGGCTTTACTCGCTTGGCTTGCTTAATTGCAGCGCATGTTTCACATTCATGGATAACCTGTGCAATAGCGTCCATGGTCAAGTCCACCCCTCGATCACGAGCCCATCTGTATGTTGCATCTCTTCCTTGATGGCCTGAGGTGTCATGGGCCCACAGGGCTATAAATAATTCACCCTTATGTTGCCAGTCCAGATCCACCTGAGCCACTTCAATCTTAGCAGCCTGGTCCACCTGCTGGTTGTTTTGATGTTCTTCAGTGGCCCGACTCTTGGGTACGTGAGCATCTACGTGACGTACTTTTACAGCCAGGTTGTGTAATCAGTGCGACCCACTTACTCCACGTAGCATCGGTTGCATGATGTGTAGAGGGGACCCTCCCTTTGAACATCCAGCCCAGCACCGGCAGTCGGGGTGCCAGGAGGAGCTGTGCTTTAGTACCAACCACTTCCGAAGCAGCTCGAACCCCTTCATATGCTGCCAATATCTCCTTCTCAGTTGGAGTGTAGCGGGCCTCAGATCCTCTGTATCCCCGACTCCAGAACCCTAAGGGTCGACCTTGAGTCTCCCCTGGTGCTTTCTGCCAGAGGCTCCAGGTAGGGCCATTCTCCCCAGCTGTGGTGTAGAGCACATTCTTTACATCTTGTCCTGCCCAGAGTGGCCCAAGGGCTACTGCATGAACTATCTCCCATTTAATTTGTTCAAAGGCTTGTTGTTGCTCAGGGCCCCATTTGAAATTGTTCTTCTTCCGAGTAACTTGATAGAGAGGGCTTACAATTATGTTGTAATACGGAATATGCATTCTCCAAAAGCCCACAACGCCTAAGAAAGCTTGTGTTTCCTTTTTGCTAGTTGGTGGGGACATGGCTGTCATTTTGTTGATCACATCCATTGGGATCTGGCGACGTCCATCTTGCCGTTTTGTTCCTAAAAACTGGATCTCCTGTGCAGGTCCCTTGACCTTACTTTGTTTTATGGCAAAACCAGCCTTCAGAAGGATTTGAAATATTTTCTCCCTTTTCTCAAAACTTCTTCTGCTGTGCTGCCCCATACAATGATGTCATCAATGTATTGCAGGTGTTCTGGAGCCTCACCCTGTTCCAGTGTGGTGTGGAACAGTCCATGGCAAATGGTAGGGCTGTGTTTCCACCCCTGGGGCAGTCGGTTCCAGGTGTACTGGACGCCCCTCCAAGTGAAACAAACTGTGGCCTGCACTCTGCCGCCAAAGGGATTGAGAAGAACGCATTAGCGATATCATTTGTGGCGTACCACTTGGCTGCCTTTGACTCCAGTTTGTATTGGAGTTCTAGCATGTCCGGCACGGCAGCACTCAGTGGCGGTGTGGCTTCGTTCAGGCCACGGTAGTCTACTGTTAGTCTCCACTCTCCATTAGACTTTCGCACTGGCCGTATGGGACTGTTAAAGGGTGAGCGAGTCTTGCTGATCACTCCTTGGCTCTCCAGGTGACGAATCAGCTTATGGATGGGAATCAGGGAATCTCGGTTGGGGCGGTATTGCCGCCGGTGCACCGTTGTGGTAGCGATTGGTACCTGCTGTTCTTCAACCCTCAGCAACCCCACAACAGAAGGGTCCTCCGAGAGACCAGGCAAGGTGGACAGCTGTTTAATTTCTTCCATCTCCAGGGCAGCTATACCAAAAGCCCACCGGTACCCTTTTGGGTCCTTGAAATACCCTCTTCTGAGGTAGTCTATGCCAAGGATGCACGGAGCCTCTGGGCTAGTCACAATGGGGTGCTTCTGCCACTCATTCCCGGTTAGGCTCACTTCGGCCTCCAATACAGTTAACTCTTGGGATCCCCCTGTCACTCCAGAAATACAAATGGGTTCTGCCCCTTTGTAGTTTGATGGCATCAGGGTGCAATGTGCACCGGTGTCTACGAGAGCCTTATACTCCTGTGGCTCTGATGTGCCAGGCCACACAGTCCAGTAAACCCGGTTGTCCCTTTCCTCCACCTGGCTGGAGGAAGGGCCCCTCTAGTCCTGGTCATCATTTTCTCTATCCACTTCTTGTAAGTATGAATCAGAAGTCCCTTTATTAAGGTCAGAAGTGGAATCAGCCCTTCTACTCTGCCTGGAGAGCTGCTCACTGGAGACTGGAGCAGCAGTTTTTTCTCGAAGAACCCCCTTTTGTGGTTGTTTTTCCTTGCAGCTCATGTACTCGTGCCTCTAGGGCTGAGGTAGATTTTCCATCCCACTTCCTCATGTCCTCTCCGTGGTCACGCAGGTAAAACCACAGGGTGCCCCTGGGCGTGTACCCACGATGTGTCCTCTCTTGAGCAGAGGGACGCCTGCTCCTTATGGCTGAGACACTGGCCCGTGCATGTGGGGAGTAGGACATATCCTCTTTGAGTTGCTGGACCTCCCGAGACAGTTTCTCCACAGCAGAGACACAGGCCCGTAGGGAGGAAGAGAGATTTTAATCGTATTGCCGGAGTTGGCCAGCCAATTCATCCACCGTTTGTTCCTCTCCATCTTTCCAGGTCATTACTGCCAATGAGTTTGCATGTGATGCTGGTCGCTCCGTACAAACTTCCGCCACATGGTTCGGGTGCATTTGACTTCATCTAGGTCTTTGGACAACTGCTCGTTGTTCAGGCCATCATAAATAACTTGCAGCACGCCTAATTCCCTCAGGTACTGGATACCTCTCTCCATGGTGGTCCACTTCCCTGGGTGACATATAACATCTTCCTTGAAGGGATACCTTTCCTTCACGCCTGACAGGAGTCACCTCCAGAGGCTGAGGACTTGTGTCCCTTGTCCAATTGCTTTGTCAATGCCCCCTTCCCTAGAAAGGGATCCCAGCTGCTTGGCTTCCCTACCCTCTAATTCCAGGCTACTGACCCCATTATCCCAGCATCGGAGCAGCCAGGTGACAATGTGCTCGCCTGGACGATGGCTGAAGTCTTTTGCATATCTCGCAGCTCACCCAGGGATAGGGATCGGGTGGTTACCATTTCATTTATGGGTTCTCCCTCTTCCTCCTCCTGTTCTTGTGATGGCCCTGTTTCATCTTCATCCGTTACTAAACGAGCTGATTTTCTTGTGCATTTTCTTTTTTGTATAGGGGCGACTGATACCGGCATGGGTTGGTTCCCTGTAGTAGGGGGCAGAGTAACTGCTGTGCCTGCCGTGGGGGGTGGGGTAGCCCCAGGGCCTGTTGCTTTGTCATCAGGTGCAGAGACTTTTCTTCCCCTTGAGTGTTCTGAATAGTGTTAAACAGGGCTCGGTAGGCATGGGCCAGGCCCCAGCACATTGCAGTGATTTGCGTCTCCCTAGAATGGCCAGGGTGACAGCATACTTCTTCCAAATATTCTACTAATTTTTCAGGATTCTGCACTTGCTCAGGGGTAAAGTTCCAGAACACTGGGGGTGCCCACCGTCCTAGGCATTTGCCCATGCTATCCCACTCGCCCTGCCACTCATAACTATCCAGCCTTGGGGCAGATCTCTGGATGACATTTTTAAATTGCTTACTAACCTTGGACAAAACCGCAACAATATTACCAAGGAGTACCAATAGATTTATCTTAACTACCCAGTGATGTTCAAGGTACTGGCAAGTTATTTTAACAAAGGAGACGACATCATAGAGGAAGGTAGCGAGGGTGCCATTCTCTATTTCCTCCATAAAAAACCTCTCAGAGGCAGACGTATAATTGCTAATGGTCTCCATGAGGTGGTACCTGAAATACAGTAACGGCTTCATTACAAATCCCAAATACCAAATAACCCCCAATGCCAGCGTTTTAGTAACAAATCTCCCAGGCAAAACATCATTAATCACTGCAGAGCACAGCAGACTACAAAACCCAACTCCAATCTTTAACAGGTACAGTAAAAACAAGAGCATGGTGCAGAACAAATTAATATGTTACCAGATATAAATTCCTTAATATGGTCTAATTAATCTGTCGTTATCTCAACCCTTCGCTGCCCCACGTTGGGCGCCAAAAAGGACTGTCGTGGTTTAACCCCAGCCAGCAAATAAACCCCACGCAGCCGCTCGCTCACCCCCTCCACTCCAGTGGGATGGGGGAGAGAATCGGGAGGGCACAAGTAGGAAAGCTCCCGGGTTGAGATAAAAACAGTTTAATAATTGAAATAAAACTAAGTAGAACAGTAATAATAACAGTGAGAACAACAACAATAACAGAATACACAATACAGGCAATGCACAACGCAACCGCTCACCGACCGCCGACCGCGTGTCACGAATGGGGGCGAGCCCCCCTACACACCTGGTTTTTATACTGAGCATGATGTCACATGGTATAGAATACCCCATTGGCCAGCTGGGTCCACCACCCTGGCTGTGCTCCCCTCCCGCCCCCCCCCTCCGGTGCAAGCACCACCCAGCAGCAACCCAAGCATCAATGGGCCATCAATGTTCCTTTCACACCAAACCCAAAACACAGGATACCCCCCCCAAGCTACTGGGAAGAAAGTTAACTCTGTCCCAGCCAGAACCAGGACAGACATTTCATCCCTCTAGTAGCTTTTTTCAAAATGTTTTCCATCATGATTACTGTCTTCATCATTAGCCTTAGCCTTGGGGTCAGACACTAAAAAAAGAAAAAAAAAACCCAGAAAAGCAAAACCAAACCAAAACAAAACCATCTCAATGTCTGGTCCTTTGAGCAATTAAGGTAGGTAAATATGATCAAGTTCTTAGAATCAATCTGTCTGGTGAAGGCAAATATTTCATGCAAATCATAAGTAAGAGTGGAAAACTCATCTTCAATAAGATGGTCACAGCTCTCTAGCTCACTGCAATACCAGCATCCCTGCTTGCAGAGTTAAAAGCAATATAGGGCTATTAAGAAACTCTATGTATCATAGCGTCCTAAGAAAACCTTAAAATATTAAATTACATATAGACATAAATACACAAAGCCAAGATAACTAAATAAAAAAAAAATAATATGTCTAGAATGTTATCAATGCACTTTTTGGAATAAGCAAGAACTCACTGGTGTCAATTCATCTGCATCAGTATCGGTTTTTTGTTTGTTTTTTTTATAATGTATATTGCACATGATTCTACTACAGAGAGAAAAACATCTAAATTAGGGACACGAAGATAAAAGACATTCTAAAAACAGTAATAACAAAAGGCTTTAGGACTTTTTGATTCATGAGCCAAAGCAAAATAAAGTCTGACACAACTAAATTCAATTAACAGTTATTTCTGTCGTGGTTTAACCTCAGCCAGCAACTAAGCACCACACAGCCGCTCGCTCACTCCCCTGCAGCGGAATGGGGGGAGACAATCGGAAGGGTAAAAGTGAGAAAACTCGTGGGTTGAGATAAAAACAGTTTAATAATTGAAGTAAAATATAATAATATTAATAGTAATGAAAAGGAAAATAACAAAGAGAGAGAAATAAAACCCAAGAAAGACAAGTGATGCATATGAAAACAATTGTTCACTACCAACCGACCGATGCCCAGCCAGTCCCTGAGCAGCAGCCCCCCTGCCAACCTTCCCCTTAGTTTTATTGCTGAGCATGATGTCATATGGTATGGAATATCCCTTTGGTCAGTTGGGGTCAGCTGTCCCAGCCGTGTCCCCTCCCAACTCCTTGTGCACTCCCAGCCTATTCGCTGGCAGGGCGGTGTGAGAAGCAGAAAAGGCCTTGATGCTGTGGAAGCACTGCTCAGCAATAACGAAAACATCCCTGTATTATCCACACTGTTTTCAGCACAAATCCAAAACATAGCCCATTACCAGCTACTATGAAGAAAATTAACTCTACCCCAGCCAAAACCAGCACATTCTCCACCCCTTATCCCATACCATTTATGTCATGCTCAGGTCCCACACTATCCAATACATCCTCATTAACCACCACCCCCACTTCCCATCCTTTGATATAATATACATAGATATCATTCCCTTAGTCTATGGACCAGCCCTGTGAAATGTCCATAAAATGTCCACAAAATGTCCATTGAGCTCATTTAGTCCATGACTTTAGGCTCCATCTCTTATGGTGGTCACTCAGGACAGGAGAGGTGGTGTATTTCGTGGAGTTATTGGTCACCAAAGCCAGCTCAGGTCGGGTCACTGCTGCACTTTTACTGCTTCTTTTAAGGCTTGTCCTCCATTGGTTCAGGTGGTTACTGCTACAGTAATTCCTACAACATGCAACTCAAATCATGGATGACAACAGTTTAAAAGTATTTCCATTACATTCCCCACCCCTGGTCCCTTTGGACTAGGTTTAACATTGCAATGAATTCCTCCTCTTGCCTCGAGCTTGGCTAGCAGCAAGAGGTTCCTGCTGTAATACCTTTGACATATGGCAGTCACAGCAGTGGTGACATACAGCATCATGTAATACTGCCATCATACAACTCAAATCATGGATTATTTTCACCCAGGATTAAATCACCTTGAGGTACACATTGGACTCCCCCATCCTTCTGCATTACCCACCAAGTGCACCCAGGTCCTTGAGCAAAAGCAATCCCACGAATTGGTTTACCCTGTCCTGAGGAAGGAATAACCCAGACTGTTTCTCCCAACCAGTTCCTTATATGTACTACAGGGACCTTATCTCCTTCCACAGTGCGCAGGAGTTTTGATTGGGCAGGGCCAAGTCGACTGGCAGATCCTCTAGTGTTAACTAGCCAAGTGGCTTCTGCTAAATGTGTATCCCAATGCTTGAATGTCCCACCACCCATCGCTCTCAGTGCAGTCTTTAGCAGTCCGTTGTATCGTTCCATTTTCCCGGAGGCTGGTGCATGATAGGGGATGTGATATACCCACTCAATGCCATGCTCTTTGGCCCAGGTGTCTATGAGGGTGTTTCGGAAATGAGTCCCGTTGTCTGACTCAATTCTTTCTGGGGTGCCATGTCGCCATAGGACTTGTTTTTCAAGGCCCAAGATAGTATTCCGGGCAGTGGCATGGGTCACAGGGTATGTTTCCAGCTATCCTGTGGTTGCTTCCACCATTGTAAGAACATGGTGCTTGCCTTGGCGGGTTTGTGGGAGTGTGATATAATCAATCTGCCAGGCCTCCCCATATTGATATTTCAACCATCATCCTCTATACCAAAGAGGCTTTAGCTGCTTGGCTTATTTGGTTATGGTGCACGTTTTACATTCATGGATAATCTGTGCAATGGCATCAATGGTTAAGTCCACCCCTCGATCATGAGCCCATCTATATGTTGCATCTCTTCCTTGATGGCCTGAGGTGTCATGGGCCCACCAAGCTATAAATAATTCACCCTTATGTTGCCAGTCCAGATCCACCTGAGCCACTTCAATCTTAGCAGCCTGGTCCACCTGCTGGTTGTTTTGATGTTCTTCAGTGGCCCGACTCTTGGGTACATGAGCATCTACGTGACGTACGTTTACAACCAGGTTCTCTACCCGGGCAGCAATATCTTGCCACAATGCGGCAGCCCAGATGGGTTTCCCTCTGCGCTGCCAGTTGTTCTGCTTCCATTGCTGCAACCACCCCCACAGGGCATTTGCCACCATCCATGAGTCAGTATGAAGATAAAGTACTGGCCATTTTTCTCGTTCAGCAATATACAAGGCCAGCTGGATGGCTTTCACCTCTGCAAACTGGCTTGATTCACCTTCTCCTTCAGCAGTTTCTGCAACTTGTTGTATAGGACTCCATACAGCAGCTTTCTACCTTCAGTGTTTTCCCACAATATGACAGGATCCATCTATAATCAGGGCATATCATTTTATAGTAATTTGTTATACAGTGGGGCCTCTTCAGCACGAGTCACCTCCTCTGGCAACACTCCGAAGTTTCGGCCCTCTGGCCAGTCCACGATCGCTTCCAGGATTCCTGGGCGGGTGGGATTTCCCATTAGAGCCTGTTCGCGTTATCAGTGCGACCCACTTACTCCACGTAGCATCGGTTGCATGATGTGTAGAGGGGACCCTCCCTTCGAACATCCAGCCCAGCACCGGCAGTCGGGGTGCCAGGAGGAGCTGTGCTTCAGTACTATCTATTTCTGAAAGGGCGCAAACTCCTTTATATGCTGCTAATATTTCTTTGTCAGTTGGAATGTAACGGGTTTTAGATCCTCTATATCCACATCTCCAAATCCCTAGAGGTCAACCTCGAGTCTCTCCAGGTGCTTTCTGCCAGAGGCTCCAGGTAGGGCCATGATCCCTGGCTGAGGTGTAGAGCACATTTTTCACATCTTGTCCTGCCCGGACTGGCCCAAGGGCTACTGCCTGAACTATCTCCCATTTAATTTGTTCAAAGGCTTGTTGTTGCTCAGGGCCCCATTTGAAATTGTTCTTCTTCCGGGTCACTTGATAGAGAGGGCTTACAATCAGGCTGTAATCTGGAATATGCATTCTCCAAAAGCCCACCACGCCTAAGAAAGCTCTTGTGTTTCCTTTTTGCTAGTTGGTGGGGACATGGCTGTTTTTTTGTTGATCACATCCATTGGGATCTGACGACGTCCATTTTGCCATTTTATTCCTAAAAACTGGATCTCCTGTGCAGGTCTCTTGACCTTACTTTGTTTTATGGCAAAACCGGCCTTCAGAAGAATGTGGATTATTCTTCTCCCCTTTCTCAAAAACTTCTTCTGCTGTGTTGCCCCATACAATGATGTCATCAATGTATTGCAGGTGTTCTGGAGCCTCACCCTGTTCCAGTGCGGTGTGGATCAGTCCATGGCAAATGGTAGGGCTGTGTTTCCACCCCTGGGGCAGTCGGTTCCAGGTGTACTGGACGCCCCTCCAAGTGAAAGCAAACTGTGGCCTGCACTCTGCTGCCAAAGGGATGGAGAAGAACGCATTAGCGATATCAGTTGTGGCATACCATTTGTCCGCCTTTGACTCCAGTTCGTATTGCAGTTCTAGCATGTCCGGCACGGCAGCACTCAGTGTCAGCAGGACTTCGTTCAGGCCACGATAGTCTACTGTCCCCGAGCAGCGGCCCCCCTGCCAACCTCCCCCTTAGTTTTATTGCTGAGCATGATGTCATATGGTATGGAATATCCCTTTGGTGAGTTGTGGTCAGCTGTCCCGGCTGTGTCCCCTCCCAACTTCTTGTGCACCCCCAGCCTACTCGCTGGTGGGGTGGTGTGAGAAGCAGAAAAGGCCTTGATGCTGTGGAAGCACTGCTCAGCAATAACAAAAACATCCCTGTATTATCCACACTGTTTTCAGCACAAATCCAAAACATAGCCCCATACTAGCTACTGTGAAGAAAATTAACTCTATCCCAGCCATAACCAGCACAGTTTCCCACTTTAACCAGGAGAAAAATAATTTACACATTTCAAGGAAATTAGTAAAATGTACAAAATTGGTGAACATCTTAAGATAACTCTATGAACAGCAACAATTATGAATAGGAGACATTGTGAACATGTGTGTAAGAGGGCAATGCCATGCAGACTCTTTATTTACTGATCTTTCTCATCCTGAAAGTGGCATTTCCTAGCTGCCATAGCTGTCAAAACAGGGGCATGGCCACTAATCTTTTTTCTTTGGGACAGGCTGGAAAGTCCCAGATATTTCTGAAGAGACCACTCTGTGAACTGCTTTGTGTATGTGGGTGAGGGAAATCCTCACATAGACTCTGCAGCAAATCAGCTGGCATTTGGAAGCTTATCTGGCTATGCCTCTCCTGGTATGCTCAGCAGTAAAATGTTATCGCTGGTTTCTAAAAATATCTGGCATCATTTGAAATCCACTACTGCATTTGACTCTATAATCTCCTGCAGCAGTGAATCACACAGACTAATTAAAACTATGAAACACTGTTTCCTGAATTTCTTTTATAGTTTTCTTGCATTTGAATGTATACAGTGTCTCTTTTTATTGTTACTCTGGGACAAGGTAATTAAAAGGCAGACTGCATCCTCCATAGTTCTTTAATAACTCTGAAAATTGCATTTAACTAATAACTAGAGGCAGTGAATGGACCCATAACGCTAGTGATGATGGTTTTTCCAACTTCAGAGATCATACAGGATTTCTGCACAAATCCCAGCTATAAAATTATGACTTTGCAGATGAGGCTGTAAAGCCTTACATTTTCATTGCTGGAGGTTTCTCCTGCCTAAACCTCCAGTGACTCAGAGAGGATGGTAGGTATCACACTAGTTTATACATATAAACATTTTATATACTTGGGGAAATGATAGATGTATTGAACTGCAGAGAGCAGTTCTGCCACTAAGAGATAAGCTACCACTTTTAAAATAGAGTCTGCAGAACCAAAAAGAGATGTGACATGAACTATGGGCCTAATTTGCAAAAACACATGTATTTCCTCCTGGAGAAAGCATACTAAAAAGCTGCTAATAAAATGAACAAAAAGTAGATACTGCCTGTGCTTTAGCTGACCTGCAGAGCACTTTGTGAGTGAGAGTAAAGGACACAGTTCCCTGCTTAACTCCGGCACAGAAGTATGACTAGAGACTGGATTTCCTTAGTATCCTCCTAGCTTCCTCCCCACCACCCTATCCCAGCTTCAAGAGAATAAATTCCTTATTAGGAAGAGACAAATAAATTTGACTTTGAACAGTACTAAAAAAAAAAGACTGATGGATCTATTACATATAGTAAAAAGATTGAAAAGGCCAACATGATGAATCAACTGAATTAATTTTCTAAATGAAGATTTGTATTCCAGTAACTCCTACATTCTCCAGTGAGTTTCTGTACTTAATACTGTGTACAAATATGGGAGACAGCTGCTGTATCAAAAACCCTACAATATAAGAGTGAAAACACAGAAAGTAACTGGCCAGCTAGACAAGGGAAACAGTAATGGAAATTTGATTAGCTCAATTGTTTTAAGATTTTTTTTTTAGATGTTTAAATCATAAGATATAATTAAAGCTACTAAAATAATTTCTCATTTCAAGTTTTTCACATTAGAATAAGAACAGGAATGAACAATCCCAAAGAATCATTAAAACTCAAATGCTTTATTTCTGTACTGACGATCAGGATATTCTGAAATTAAAAGGTGGTAAAGAAAGGTGTTAGTGCTTGCAGAGCCATGGAGTTAAAGATATCAGATGACTGGGTGAATTCTATTCCCTCACTTACATAGTGGGGAAAAAATCCTGGAAAAGCAGGATAAAAAAACAACATGAAAAAAGCCTATGTTACATATTTATGTATGTGTGTGAGAGTGTATGCACATGCAAGAGAGAGAAATTACCACTTTAAAGATTGTATTTACACCTTTTCAGAACTTCAAAGGTAAAGATAAAAAGGAAAACAAACAAGTAGCAACTTACATCCTCAGTTGCTCAATAAAGTTATGTCCTGCTAAATAGGCTTGAGAGCGCACCTGAGATAACTTCTTGACCTAATTATCTTTGCTTTCAAGTTTTGGGCTATTTTTCATCAGCAATATCCCATTTATTTGAATTGTACCACAGACTTTGGGATCTTAAATAAAAGTAAGTGGGAACTAAGACAAAAAAAAGTTTAATTCATTAGGTAACCCATCAAAAGGAAATGGACTGGTAAATTGCTAGAAGTCTAAGTTGAGGGTGGGAAATTAAATAATTGTATATTCTTTGGGCCCTTTCAGTTCTGTCATAACAGATATTGCAGAGTGACTATAATTAGGCTTACACAAACCTATTTTTTTGTTTTGTCACACCCAGAGTCCTTGGCTTATCTTTGCTCTAAACATCTAATGAATGCAGTGCCTTCAACATATATCTTATGCTTTGGTAAACGGTGCAATATATCAGCAGCTTAGACATACTGTTTAGTATGTGATCTAAGGTAAGTTTAAACATCGCTTTAGAATACGATTCTATGGACCTGATCAATATTGAGCTGGTTTCAGATTTCCTTAGATTTTCTTCTGACAGTTTGTCTCATTCTTCCAAGATTTATTGTGTTCAAGAGTGAAAATAATTTTTTCATGCATATATTTATCTATTTTGAGAAGCCTTGTTCAGTTCCAATGAAGAAACCTAAAATATATTTTCATCTACTTACCCTGGAATCAGAGAGAGTACTTCTAATAAAAGTGATTAAAAGTGGCAGAAAGGTAACTGCACATATTCTGAAGCTAGTTGCCCTTTCCAGATCACCACTACTGTATGCTTGAGCCTGCTACCCCAGGCAGAGAGGATTGCTGGGGAGGGTAAGGATCCACATGCTGCAGGATGCTGCAGGAGTGACAGGTTTCCAGTGGGAAACTGGCACTAAGCAGTATAAGTCAAAAAATGACTGTGATACACTATTGCTATCTTCTTTTAGAGCAGCATGACTTTGAGGTGAAGGTCAAAGCTGGTCCACATTGTTTTATTATTTATTTATGCTGTTTTAAATATATAAGGTTAATCATCTTTGATGCAGACCTGAAGCTACATCAGAGAAGAACTGTTCAGAGTAAAACATAAAATCTATTCAACCTGACAGCTGAATCTTTACAAATTAGTAATGATTAGGATGACCACAGTTCAGAGTAAATCTAGATCACAAAGTGTAAACCAAATTTGGTTAATTTTTCTCTATACCTTGAAAATATTTAGTGTCTATGTTCAAGATCTGAATCATTCATAAATAGATTTGTCTTACAGGTATTAGTATCACAAGAAGTTTAACAGATGATTAGCAATAATTTAAAATTCTGCTTCAGTAACAGTGAAACGTATGAATTCCTATCTGAATAATTAAAAAGTCTTCATAGTTTAAAAACTCTAAACACATTTTCTAGCCAAATTAAGTAATGCTTTTCTGGATGCTCTTTCTCACAAAATGAGTATGCAAAGTCCTACTGAGTTAACACTGAGGAAAATATACAATACACTGCTCACATGGTTATCTCCAAGCCAAAGAGTATATTCACATAAGCATATAAAATTAGTGTTTAGTGAACCTACCTCCTTGTTTCCCTAGGGAACAGTATCAAGAACAGAAGAGCCTAGTTTTAGGAATACATTATCAACCATGTTATGTAGGCTAAAATTTGCTCATAACACTTGCAGCACCCCAGGTACACATATTACATAAAATATCTGATGAAATCTCTCCATTACTGGCACTGAAAGTTTTACAGCCAGAAATTATTGAGTACTTCTAAGATATTATGATCCAAAAGACAAGCAGATAAAAATTATTTGTTTAGTCAACAGTAAAAAAAAAATCAGATTTAAAGCTTGTTAATAACTTTCCCAGTTGTAATAACTACTTCAAAGTCTGTTTAAAAACTTTAAAGCACTGTTTGGGCATTAATGCAAAGTGTCTAAAATGTGGACTAAAAATATGCAAAAATGTTACCAACATCCATAAGAAAAGCCCATGTTTAATCTCAAAAAAGGAAGACCGGGAAGAAAATGACAACAGCTTTTGGTGGCTCTTCCAATACTGTGAAAAATACACTGATTGATTGATTATTCTCCATGCCCTCTGAGGTTAGACAAGAAGCAGCTTGCTTAATTTGTAGCCAGGGGAATTTCATCTAGATACTGTTTTAATGATAATGATGGTCAAAAACTGGAATAGATTATCCTGGTCACTGGAGGTTATACACGACAGGTCAGTTAGGTTACATAAAAATCTTCATAAAGTTTTCTGGGTATATGTGATCCTGCATCAAACCATTATATAATGACCTCTTCAGATACCTTCATCCCTATCATTCTGGTAGAAATAATAATACCAATTCCATTCAACTTCTTTCAAAATTATTTTGCAGGCAAGCAATATAAAAGTTAATTTATGACTAATACGTCAATATATTAAAATCTTAAAGGAACATCTGTAAACTGGATGATAAATGGAGCAAATGATTTAGATAATCAGAATTTATGGCAGGAGAAATATATGTGTTTTTCAGATTTAAGAATGACAACTGCCAGTACCTACACAGCATCCTCAAGGGCCTCCCAGTGTTATCAGCACTGCTATTTTTCTGTACTACTGTACACGTTAGGGACCATAAGTCTACTCTGCTAGCTGGTGAGCAGAAAAACAACAACAACAAAAACCTTCAATCCCTTTCACAAAGACCTTAGACTCTAAAGAAAAGAGACAGACATAGGCAGACCCTGATGAATTAATACAGCCAGGAAAACACATTAAGATAACGACACAGTATTGGTCAGCATGGAAGGGAGTAGGCATAGCATATCAGAAGTCAAGTCATAGTTGAGATTTTCTATACGTTGTGGCACAGAGAGTGGCATACAGTCTTACTTAAGAACCTGTGCAACATTTATCTATACAGCAGATTAGCTAACTTAATGAGCATAAATAGGCTTGGTTTACATTCAGCAGTCATAAGATAGAGGGAAAAAAAGTGAAGCATTCCATTTGACTGCTTCTGAAAACTAATACCTTTTTTTGGACTCTCTTCAGACTGTTCTCACGGAAAATTAAAATACTGACTGCCAAGCAAGGCACTGGAGAATTTGATTCTCCTCTCCAGTTTAGGTACATAACTTCCTGTATCAAAATCAATAAGCATTAGGCACTTAAACAGTTGTGCACAGCACTCTGGCCAGAATAAAATACACTGAGAAAAAGGTCATAAGTCTTAAGCCCAAAACTTTTTCAGATGTGTTAACAGTCTGTATATGAAAAGACTTGTCCTTTTACCACTCTCATTTTCTCCTTTCTTGCATATTTTTGTGATCTGTAAATTGACTCTCGTGTTTTGGCACCATTTAATAACTTCAGAAAAACTGACCAGGCAATACTTTTAGATTTGGCTTAAATTTACCAAAGAGGATAGTCTGTCAATTCTTTCAACTATTATTGATATTATGTGGATACCACTTCAAAATTCATGATTATTTATTAAAGCTGGAAAATAAAAAGAAGTACACAGTTAGAAGGAATGTAAAAATGTGGCAGATTCAACTATACATAGAAAACAAACATATGAGAAAAACATATTTTCATTTCCTCTTTTTATGTAGAAATAGAGAACTGAAGAATGATTTAAAATATTCATCTGACCTTTGCAACGGTGGTTCAAGAAAAGATCAAAAACATTCTGGTGAAACTATAAGATGAAGGCATAGTCTAAAATGTAATGGAGATAGAAAGTATCATAAGGGAAAGGTAAATCACTCTGTTTAATTTGGAACATGCCTACGTGCCTTCCTAAATCTCAATGCTAGAAGTATATATATTTTTTCATTTTTTCTTTTTTTTTCCAAATATATGGTTTCAAATCTAGATTAAATGGCATATAATTCTTATGATTGCAGTAGACTCCTAGACTATGTATGGATAAATTAGATGAATATGCTGTATTTATATAAAATTCATTATTTTTCAAAAGATAGCAGAATCTGAAGAAAACAATAACAAGGTGTTTTAAACTCAAGAATATACTAGTAAAACACAAATACAGAGAAAAAGAATAGTTCCATTCCAAATACTTTTCCAGCTAATTTAAGAAGAAATATAAATTCATTTAAAAAGAGAGAAGTTTGTGAGACATAATAGAACAATATGAGGAAACTTCCCTGGCACCTACTTATTCATTCTAGGACTACAAAAGGTCTAGAGAACCCAAGCATACATCCTGCATGTGGTTTTCCTTGGCATTATTTACTGCAGGGAATGTTCCTGCCTGCTGTATAAAGCCTGGCCAGTTTTTGTGCAGAGCGCTAAGCCTCACAGTCACTCTAGTTGGTACTTAGGATGCAGGAATCTTAAAATTATAAAAGGCACAAAAAGCACAAGAAAGAGACATTTGCTCTGTAGCCTACATATTGTTCTTCAGCTAGACAGAACAGCAGGAATATCTAGTCCTGCTAAATAGACTGTCACAAAATATGGCACTTTCTCTGTGGAACCATTGTAATGTCCATGTTACGCATACTTGGGCTGTGTAGAAAATCACTGGTCCAACCAATTTCAGCATGTTACTAAGGGGTTAAAAGTACAGAATATTTTTAACAAACCTTCATATCCCTATTTTCTCTCAAACCCTTCTTAAAATCCTCACCTTAAGGATGTCAATGAGAAAGTTGCCATTGGCCTCAGCAGGGTCAGGTTTTAACTCAGATCTTTGAAGGACAATTTAAGATATTTTTTTTTATTATAAAATCATAATTTGAAATTGCTAAGGCATTTTACTGTAAAATTTCACTAATCATGTACTATTCCACCATATTTATAATTAAAAGAATAAGGATCTTCACATTTTTGAGTCAAAGCAGAACTGAACTTCAGGGGTTTACAATGCACGAACTCTGTAAAAAACCTCTCTTCCATTCATGTAATTTAATTTTTTTCCAGGGCTGTCTTGAAATGTCAGCTCTTCCCAAGTAAGGAAAAACATTTCTACACAAACTCTATGAGAAACTAAACGGGGCCTTTTCAGGCAAGAGCACTGTAGATGCTTTTTCCTATGTGGCTGGTTGCAGCTGTCATTTCAAAACCTCGCATTCTTTGGCTATTAGGTACCTGCACATCAGTTATTCTCTGTTCCAGTGTAAAGGTGCAAAACAAGTCATCTACTCAGATTATTTTAAAAACAGAAGTGATTGGTTTCAGGGATTTTCTTTTTTGTTTTTAATGAATGAAAACAAACTCTTACATGACTTATTTTAAACACCTTTTTTTAAAGTAATCTTTATCATTAATTGCTGTTATAATCTGAAGTGACTTCTTGTTTCTCTTCAGATACCTGAATTTTAGGATTTATTTCATGAGTATACTTTTCCTGTTACCAAAGTTACTTCACAAAGTGCACATTTTTATTTTCATCTTTCTCATGTCTTAGAGACAGCATTTCAAAATTAATGTAATGCACTCTATATAATTTACAAGATTTATGACCCTTAATGCTGTTTCTCATTTTTTTGATGGAAAAAATGCCATTTTCTCCAGAAAATCTGTATGGATATATTGAAGTTCTGCAGGTACAGTTAAGGTAATTACCTTAATAGAGATTTGTGTTCCCATTCAGTCTTTTTATTTCTACTCACAAGCTCTTGTCTCCTACCTGAGGTTACTCTACAGCTGTTTCATTTACCTGTTGGATACCTAACCCTTTCCTTGTGCTGAGTTTCAGTATGTAATTTACTTTTAAAATTCACCCTTCCAGTTTGAAAAATAATTTTCATTTAAGAATAGTGGCTAGACAATTACAAAGATTTCAACAGAAAGTATCTTGTCAACAATAGTTCCACTTTTCTAATGAACAGATGCAGATGTGCAAATATGCATATTTATTGTTATCTTGAAGCTTCATACAACACGAAGTGCAGTGTTAATCAGCACATTTTTCTACAAGGCTGCAGTATTTCTGCAAAGTTCTGTAGCAATTTCATTGTTCCTTATGTCACTACACAGTCTGACGAGACCTCGAATTTCTAAAACTTCAGCTAAGAAAACAATTGAACAAGAATCTAAACTTTTATTTTTACAACGTATTTCCAGCTTTTCTAGGGAAAACTTGAAAATGCAATGGAGTGCCGAGCCAGTTTCAGGCACAGTCCATGTCTGCAGTTGCCTGTTGTAGCAGGCCACCATGGGTAACAGTGGGGACTCAGGGTGGGGGAGAGGCCCCCCACACACACACACGAGGCTGGGGAGGAAGAGGACCAGCTGCCCTGGAAGCAGAGGCTGCTTGAACAACAGCTCTCCTCTTCTTTCTCACACAGCCACACACAGAGCTAGTGAGGCTGCATCCACTCATATGACAGTGGTACGTATGTTGAAGGATGGGTCTGCATAGGCTGAGTGGTGACCATTGCTGTGGAGGGTGACTCTTTTAAACAGCAACTTTGCTACTCCCAACTCCTTGGTGGCAGTAGCCAGGGAAGCAAGTTCATCTTTCTAGGGCACTCAGCTCAACTCGCCAGCTGGTACATATTACAGTCTTTGTCCTGAAATGGCAAATCTCATCTGCACTACTGAGAAGCCTCAAGCATCTCAAGCATAATTCAACTCAAAAACCTAACAGCAAATAAAAATATTTTTTTTAATCTAACAGTTTTATAGACAAACTTTGGATTATTATTTTTTTTAATTTTTGACCCCTCAAGGCTGCAATACTGTTGATTAAAATGAACGAGGTTATCCCTGTGCCTGTAGTCCTTTTACACAAAATGAAGGCATTGCAATAAACTCCAGATGTAATTAGAGAATTCCTTCTTTCCTCACCTCCTTTACTGTTCAAGTTTTCACCACTTGGAAAAAAAAAAGAAGAGCTGAAAAGGGAACACAGAAAACAAAGTAGCTACACAGTCTGTATAAACTAAGCATACAGCCATTTTGCCCTCGCAATGCATTTCCCACTAGGAAGACCGATCGATGGCTTACAGCAAACTTACTCTTCTCAACTTCTCTAGGAAATGGGACATCCAATCTCATATAATTTTTGCAACTAAAAATTTTGCTCTGATAAACAGATTAATAAAAATTTTGCTGTGATTGAATAAATACATTAAAAAGTAAAACCAGTATTTAGTTAGAATCTGCAAGAGTCTTTTCACAGTGTATGTTTTCCTCTAAAAATGAGAATATCAGAGCATGGCGAATTGCAAAGTCTTCTGAAGGAGAACTTACAGACTGAGACTCCCCCCCCTCTTTGAGGTCAGAAAAAATATTGCTATGTGAACCAATTACTTGTCTGTGATGCTAACCCCCTTCACAAATACTTCTGCCAAGCCTTCAATTCCAGACAGAGTACCCTCATTTTTCAAATTCCCAGGCTCAGTTATTTATTCAGGACAGCTCATTCCAACAACTAAATGATTGGTAAAGTCAGACTACATTTAGCCGCTAGCATTCCTTGGATGTTTGACCTGTAGAAGTGTACAAAAATATATTACAAAATGTACAAGTCCAGAGTGGGATTGCGGAGCCCATCTGCTCTGACAAGCTCTCTGTCAATGCCAATTAAGGGGTCCTGTCAAAGCTGGAAAGACATTTACCCCTTTATTATGAGGTGAACAATAATACAGCAACAACAGTTTGTAAAACACCCAAAACATTTCAATAGAACTATTACTAAAACCATTCAGTGAAATCTCAACACAAAGAACTATTTTCCAGTTCTCTTTGCATTTCCTAGCTTGTAGGGCTATTTCCTTACTAGTAATCTCCCATTACAGTTATGAGGCTATTTTTCAGGTGCCTCTTCTTGTGTTTTTCCATAAAAGATTTTTATTTTTTCAGAATATGCTTTTCTTTTTCTTTTCTTTTTTTTTTTATTTTAATAAAATAATGTCACCTTTTCATGTAATTGTTGTCTTAACATATGCTTTTAAAGTAGATTTATCACAGTGAGGTTACATACTTCTGACTTAGAGCATTTATAAAACAATTAAGAAATCCCCCAACAGCATTGCTTAAAGTGCCAACATTTTCAGAGTAACAGCAAAACTATACATGTTATGTAATTAAAAAGCTCGTCTACACACACACACACAGACACAGGAGCACAGAGGCACGATGCCAGGAGGGGGAACCCCAATAGCCCAGTCAGAGAAAGGGAGCCCCTGCCTGGCTCCCTTCCCAGGGAGCCTCAGCCCCACGGAATGAGGGTGACATCCACCATGGTGAGTCAATGGGAGAGGCTCCCTGCAGCACCTTACAGACTGAGGGAGTACTGCCCCGGGGGCATGGGACATGTTATGGGATGCTGGGGAAGAGCTCTTTGGAATTGTACAGGACTTATTATGGGATGTTCAGGGGAGGAAGCAAAAGCATGGAAAGGGACAGATCAAGGTGGTTTGGAGACAAACAAGGATGGGAAAATAGAGGGATAAGGGGTTAAAAGGAGCTGGTCAGTATCCTTGTCTGGCCATGCCCTGTGCCTGATCCCCACAGTCTGTCCTGTCCTCTTATTAAACTGTACATCTAACTCTTCCTGGGCAAGGGGTTCTCTATTATGTGTGCACGTGTGTGTATGGGGGGCTGACTGCCAGCAACCAGGGTCAGACCGCTTGTCATTGGGCCCACATGTCCATGGTGCCAGCAACTGGAGCGAGTGAGCGTATGCAAGTCCGTGTGTGGTCGCTAATGAGCATCAAGCCAGACTAGCCAGTGAGTAGGTAGAGTGGCCTGGGAGCCATGTGCTGGGAGTAAGGCACCTGGAGGAGGTGGCTACCAGAGGTCCAGGCTATGGGGGCTGGAGGCTGACCAAAAGGCCCGTTTGCATGTGCGTGTGTGTCCGAGTGGGAGGCAGCAGGGCCAGCTATGGGGTGGATTGGGTCTCTAAGCCTGGTCATGAAGGGATCCAAAGTGTGTGTGTGTGCGTGCGTGTGCTCACACAAACGAGGAAACCAGGGATCCAGGGACCAGCTACTGGATATGTAGCATTTAAGTCCAGCTACTGGACAGATTGACAACATATATGTATATCACTAACTGACCTTCATCCTGATCAGCCAGAGAGGGGAACAGGATGAGGCCGGTGGTGCTGTTTTGTGTTTGCCTGAATGCTGAGTGCTTCTGTCTGTGTTGATCTGTACGGCCATGATGATGCACATGTGTTTATATGTATTGTACGCCTGTTTGTGTGCCTGTGGGGAAGACATACTCATGCTGCACGCGGAGTGGACCTGACAACATGGAGCTGCATCAGCCTCACCTCTATCGGGCTCCTGGATTCAGGAGCCCCTAACAGCATGTATGAAAGTACAAAACCCAAGATTACGTGCAAATCTGTATGCACTTTTACACTGGATGTAAACGCTTAAGAGAAAAAAAATGCTACTTCCCTCCGTAAAGTTTGAAGGAAAAATCAAAAGAGAAACTACTATATTGTTTCAAGACTAAAAATCAATACAGGAGAAGAATAGAAACCATTAGTGCAATCAGTATTCATGTTGTTGGCAATTTTAGTATCCATGACTAACTTACTAAGTGTGAATTATTTACTCTGTTTTTTGGTTGGTACTATAGAAGAAACAAGAAAAAAGAATCTGCTGAGTCAGATCTTTGGCGGATGCTTTCATCTGAGCTATAGAGGAGTTTTCAGTAATTAATAGCCAGCTGCACATCCTAATACAATGCCTGCATCATTAAGTATTACTGGAACAAGATACTATTTATGGTTGTCGTGGTTTAACCTGGCAGGCAGCCAAATACCACGCAGCCGCTCACTCACTCCCCCCGCCCCCCCAGTGGGACGGGGAGAGAATCGGAAGGGTAAGAGTAAGAAAAACTCGTGGGTTGAGATAAAGACAGTTTAATAGAACAGAAAAGGGAGAATAATGATAATAAATAATGATAGAATATACAAAATGAGTGATGCACAATGCAATTGCTCACCACCCGCGCTGACCGATAACCAAGTAGCGATCGGTACTTCCTGGATCACGCCTACCGTTCATATACTGAGCATGACGTCACATGGTATGGAATACCCCATTAGCCAGCTGGGCTGGCTGTCCTGATTATGTTCCCTCCCATCTTGTGTACCTAGCTCAGTCAGTAGGCACGGGAGCTGTCCTTGGACTAGGAGGGCACTTAGCAACAACTGAAAACATCAGTGTGTTATCAACATTCTCCTCATACTAAATCCAAAACACAGCACTAGGAAGAAATTTAACCCTATCCCTGCCGAAACTAGGACAGTATCCACCCCTTATTCCATACCATTTACGTTATGCTTAGGTCTCACATTTTTCGATACCTTTCAATTAATCACCACTATCTTTTTTATATATATACATATATAATACATATACATACATATATACATATAATACATATACATACATATATATACATAAATATATATAAATGTCCATTGAGTTCTTTTAGTCCACAACTTTGGGCTCCATCTGTCATAACAGACTTTCAGGGCCAGAAGGATGGTGTGTGGTGTTGGGCTGTTGCATCCTGAAGCCAGTTCTCATTTCGGTACTGCTGCACTCGTTCAGTTCTATCATCGTTGCACTTTGCTCGGTTTCATCGGAGTTAGTTCATTCATTAATCTGGGTGATTTTCACTGCTACACCATTGATAGCAACCATAGAAATAATGATATACAATATCATATAACAATTGACATCATAAAATTCAGTTCATTGGCTATTTTCACCCAAAATCAAATCCCCTTGAGGTACACACCGGACTTCCCCATCCTTTCGCATCACCCACCCAGTGCACCCAGGTCCTTGAGCAAAAGCAATCCCATGGATTGGTTTTCCCTTGCCAGAGGTAGGAGTAACCCAGACTGTCTTCCCCAGCATATTTCTTATGTGCACGACAGGGACTTTATCTCCATCTACAGTACGTAAAAGTCTTGATTGGGCAGGGCCAGCTCGATTAACAGACCCCCTAGTGTTGACTAACCAGGTGGCTTTTGCTAAATGTGTATCCCAATGCTTGAATGTCCCACCACCCATTGCCCTCAGTGTAGTCTTTAGCAGTCCGTTGTATCGTTCGATTTTCCCGGAGGCTGGTGCGTGGTAGGGGATGTGATAGACCCACTCAATGCCATGCTCTTTGGCCCAGGTGTCCATGAGAGTGTTTCGGAAATGAGTCCCGTTGTCTGACTCAATTCTTTCTGGGGTGCCATGTCGCCATAGGACTTGCTTTTCAAGGCCCAGGATGGTGTTCCGGGCAGTGGCATGGGACACAGGGTATGTTTCTAGCCAGCCGGTGGTTGCTTCCACCATGGTGAGCACATAGCGTTTGCCGTGCCGGGTTCGTGGGAGTGTGATATAATCAATCTGCCAGGCCTCCCCATATTTGTATTTCAACCATCGTCCCCCATACCAAAGAGGCTTTACTCGCTTGGCTTGTTTGATTGCAGCGCACGTTTCACATTCATGGATAACCTGTGCAATAGCGTCCATGGTTAAGTCCACCCCTCGATCACGAGCCCATCTATATGTTGCATCTCTCCCTTGGTGGCCTGAGGCATCATGGGCCCACCAAGCTATAAATAATTCACCCTTATGTTGCCAGTCCAGATCCACCTGAGCCACTTCAATCTTAGCAGCCTGGCCCACCTGCTGGTTGTTTTGATGTTCTTCAGTGGCCCGACTCTTGGGTACATGAGCATCTACGTGACGTACTTTTACAGTCAGGTTCTCTACCTGGGCAGCAATATCTTGCCACAGTGCGGCAGCCCAGATGGGTTTCCCTCTGCGCTGCCAGTTGTTCTGCTTCCACTGCTGCAGCCACCCCCACAGGGCATTTGCCACCATCCATGAGTCAGTATAGAGATAAAGCACTGGCCATTTTTCTCGTTCGGCAATGTCCAAGGCCAGCTGGATGGCTTTCACCTCTGCAAACTGGCTCGATTCACCTTCTCCTTCAGCAGTTTCTGCAACTTGGCGTATAGGACTCCATACAGCAGCTTTCCACCTCCGATGTTTTCCCACAAGGCGACAGGACCCATCAGTGAACAGGGCATATTGCTTCTCGCTTTCTGGTAGTTTATTATACAGTGGGGCCTCTTCAGCACGTGTCACCTCCTCCTCTGGGGATATTCCAAAATCTTTGCCTTCTGGCCAGTTCGTGATCACCTCCAAGATTCCTGGGCGACTGGGGTTTCCTATTCGGGCCCGTTGTGTGATCAGTGCGACCCACATACTCCACGAAGCATCGGTTGCATGATGTGTAGAGGGGACGCTCCCTTTGAACATCCAGCCCAGCACCGGCAGTCGGGGTGCCAGGAGGAGCTGTGCTTCAGTACCAACCACTTCCGAAGCAGCTCGAACCCCTTCATATGCTGCCAATATCTCCTTCTCAGTTGGAGTGTAGCGGGCCTCGGATCCTCTGTATCCCCGACTCCAGAACCCTAAGGGTCGACCTCGAGTCTCCCCTGGTGCTTTCTGCCAGAGGCTCCAGGTAGGGCCATTCTCCCCGGCTGCGGTGTAGAGCACATTCTTCACATCTTGTCCTGCCCGGACTGGCCCAAGGGCTACTGCATGAACTATCTCCTGTTTAATTTGTTCAAAGGCTTGTTGTTGCTCAGGGCCCCATCTGAAGTCGTTCTTCTTCCTGGTCACTTGATAGAGAGGGCTTACAATCAGGCTGTAATCTGGAATATGCATTCTCCAAAAGCCCACAACGCCTAAGAAAGCTTGTGTTTCCCTTTTGCTAGTTGGTGGGGACATGGCTGTTATTTTGTTGATCACATCCATTGGAATCTGACGACGTCCGTCTTGCCATTTTATTCCTAAAAACTGGATCTCCTGTGCAGGTCCCTTGACCTTACTTTGTTTTATGGCAAAACCGGCTTTCAGAAGGATTTGAATTATTCTCTCCCCTTTCTCAAAAACTTCTTCTGCTGTGTTGCCCCACACGATGATGTCATCAATGTATTGCAGGTGTTCTGGAGCCTCACCCTGTTCCAGTGCGGTGTGAATTAGTCCATGGCAAATGGTAGGGCTGTGTTTCCACCCCTGGGGCAGTCGGTTCCAGGTGTACTGGACGCCCCTCCAAGTGAAAGCAAACTGTGGCCTGCACTCTGCCGCCAAAGGGATGGAGAAGAAGGCATTAGCAATGTCAATTGTGGCGTACCACTTGGCTGCCTTTGACTCCAGTTAGTATTGCAGTTCTCGCATGTCCGGCACGGCAGCACTCAGTGTCAGCAGGACTTCGTTCAGGCCACGGTAGTCTACTGTTAGTCTCCACTCTCCATTGGACTTTTGCACTGGCCATATGGGACTGTTGAAGGGTGAGCGAGTCTTGCTGATCACTCCTTGGCTCTCCAGTCGACGAATCAGCTCATGGATAGGGATCAGGGAATCTCGGTTGGTGCGGTATTGTCGCCGATGCACTGTTGTGGTAGCGATTGGTACTTGTTGTTCTTCAACCCTCAGCAACCCCACAACAGAAGGGTCCTCCGAGAGACCGGGCAAGGTGGACCGCTGTTTAATTTCCTCCATCTCCAGGGCAGCTATACCAAAAGCCCACCGGTACCCTTTTGGGTCCTTAAAATACCCTCTCCTGAGGTAGTCTATGCCAAGGATGCACGGAGCCTCTGGGCCAGTCACAATGGGGTGCTTCTGCCACTCATTCCCGGTCAGGCTCACTTCGGCCTCCAATACAGTTAACTCTTGGGATCCCCCTGTCACTCCAGAAATACAGATGGGTTCTGCCCCTTTATAGCTTGATGGCATCAGGGTACACTGTGCACCGGTGTCTACTACAGCCTTATACTCCTGTGGGTCTGATGTGCCAGGCCATCGAATCCACACAGTCCAGTAAACCCGGTTGTCCCTTTCCTCCACCTGGCCGGAGGCAGGGCCCCTCTAGTTCTGGTCATAGTATCCGCTTCTCACTTCTTGCAAATTTGAGTCAAGAATTCCTTCATTACAGTCCAAAGTAAGATCAGCCCTTCTACTCTGTCTGGGGAACTGTTCACTGGAAACTGGACCGTCGTGAGACAGGGTTTTCCTGAAAACTGGAGCAGCATTTTTCCTGAGAGAACCCCCTTGTGTGATTGTTTTTCCTTGCAACTCACGTACACGTGCCTCTAGGGTCAAGGTAGGTTTTCCATCCCACTGCCTCATGTCCTCTCTGTGGTCACGCAGGTAAAACCACAGGGTGCCCCGTTGTGTGTACTTTCTATATCCTCTCTCTTGAGGAGAAAAACGCTGACTCCTAATGGCTGAGATACTGGTCCGTACAGGTGGAGAATAGGACCTATCGTCTTTGAGTTGCTGGACCTCTCGGGATAGTTTCTCTACAGCCGAGACAAGGGAGGAGGAGATAGTTTCTTCGAAATCCCGAAGTCTGTTAACCACCTCATCCACCGTTGGTGCTTCTTCCTCTTTCCAGCACAGTACTGCCAACGAACTGGCATACGATGCTGGTGCGCTCCGTACCAACTTCCGCCACATGGGTCGGGTGCACTGGACGTCATCTGGATCTTTGGGTGTTCGGGGGTCATCCAGGTCACTATAAACCACCTCCAGCACGCCTAGTTCTCTCAGGTACTGGATACCTCTCTCCATAGTGGTCCATTTGCCTAGGCGATATATAACATCTTCCTTGAAGGGATACCTTTCCTTTACGCCTGACAGCAGTCGCCTCCAGAGGCTGAGGACCTGTGTCCCTTTTCCGATTGCTTTGTCAATACCCGCTTCCCTAGCAAGGGATCCCAGCTGTTTGGCCTCCTTCCCCTCTAATTCCAGGCTACTGGCCCCATTATCCCAGCATCGGAGCAGCCAGGTGACAATATGCTCGCCTGGACGACGGCTGAAATCTTTCCGCATATCTCGCAGCTCACTCAGGGATAGGGATCGGGTGGTTTCCGTCTCGTTTATGAGTTCTTCCTCTTCCTCCTCCTCTCCTCGTGATGGCCCTGCTCTTTCATCATCCCTTTCTAAACGACCTGATCTCCGCTTCCAAGATTTCCTCTTCTGTACAGGGGCAATGGATACCAGCAAGGGTTGGTCCTCTGGTTCAGCTGTAGTGCCTGTTGCTGGGGTTTGGGTAGCTGCAGTGCTTGTCATGGGGGTTGGAGTAATGGTAGTGCCTGTTGCCGGAGCTTGAGTGGCTGCAGTGCCTGTCGCAGGGGTTGGAGAAGCTACGGTGACTGTTGCCGGGGTTTGAGTAGCCACAGGGGTTGTCATGGGGGTTGGAGTAGCCGCAGTGCCTGTCGTGGGGTTTTGAGTAGCCACCGTGTCTGTAGCCGCCCCCGAGACTCGCCGCTCCGCCCGCCCCGATGAGGCACCGCTGCTTGCCCTCCCTCTTTTCTTGTTCCTGAGGGTTGATCTCTGGACAGTATTCCTGAATAGTTGTTTAACCCTAAACAAGGCCTGAACCACATTCAGGAGACATAGCAATATGAACATGCTTGTTTGAGCATCCCAAGGATATTCAAAATTCTCAGGGAATATTGTGGACATCTTTGTGAAAAGGATAGAAGAAAAAGGAGTTTCTGACGATATGGAAGGGAAGATGAACAAGTGGGAGAGAGTGTCCCATCCCGTCTCCCCCTTAAATTCATTCTCCGAGGAGGAACACGTGCAATTACCAATAATTTCTAAGAGGTGGTTCCCGAGGTACAGAAATGACGGCAGTGCCGAGTACAGATACCAGATTAGACTTACGACCAGTGATTTTATCACTTCATAAAACAGCAACAAAATGATAATCTTGGCCCAGTTCCAACTGATGATAAACAGCACAAAAGGGAACACATACTGCAAGCAAGGTATTACATGACCCAACATTGAGAGCCAGCCCCACAACTTTGACAGCCAATACATCAACATTGTGACCAATCAATATAATGGATGCTTATAACAATTTTGCCTTAACACACTTTGGTCAGATCTATCGTTATCTCAACCCTTCGAGCCCCACGTTGGGCGCCAAAAAGGACTGTCGTGGTTTAACCTGGCAGGCAGCCAAATACCACGCAGCCGCTCACTCACTCCCCCCGCCCCCCCAGTGGGACGGGGAGAGAATCGGAAGGGTAAGAGTAAGAAAAACTCGTGGGTTGAGATAAAGACAGTTTAATAGAACAGAAAAGGGAGAATAATGATAATAAATAATGATAGAATATACAAAATGAGCGATGCACAATGCAATTGCTCACCACCCGTGCTGACCGATAACCAAGTAGCGATCGCTACTTCCTGGATCACGCCTCCCATTCATATACTGAGCATGACGTCACATGGTATGGAATACCCCATTAGCCAGCTGGGCTGGCTGTCCTGATTATGTTCCCTCCCATCTTGTGTACCTAGCTCAGTCAGTAGGCACGGGAGCTGTCCTTGGACTAGGAGGGCACTTAGCAACAACTGAAAACATCAGTGTGTTATCAACATTCTCCTCATACTAAATCCAAAACACAGCACTAGGAAGAAATTTAACCCTATCCCTGCCGAAACTAGGGCACAAGTAATGGTCCAGGAAAATAAATACTTGGAAAATCAAAACAGTTTTCTTAAGAGACAAAGGTGTATTTAAGGAGTAACTTGATGGTCATTATTTAATTCCATTAAAAAAAAAAACAACATAAAATGCTATTTTCTTGTGCAAATTCTTCACATATGGGAGGGAGAGAATCTATTACTAATCTACATTTACATTTCAAAGGAAGTACTTTTGACAAAACTATCAGCACTGTTGATAATTAACATTCCTTGGTGTTGTAGTTTAACCAGGCAGGCAGCCAAATACCGCACAGCCACTCGCTCACTCCTCCCCACACCCTGGTGGGATGGGGAGAGAACTGGAAGGGTAAGAGTGAGAAAAACTTGTAGGATGAGATAAAGGCAGTTTAACAGAACAGAAAAGGAAGGGAAAATAAAAATAAAAATAAAAATAATAATAATAATAATAATAATAATAATAATAATAATAATAATAATAATATATACACAAAATGAGTGTACCCGCTGAGCAATGCCCAAAAAACAGCGATTGCTACTTCCTGGACACACCAACCATTCATATACTGAGCATGACGTCACATGGTATGGAATACGCCGTTGGCCAGTTGGGCCAGCTGTCCCGGCTATGCTCCCTCCCAGCCTCTTGTGCACCTGGCAGAGCATGGGAAGCTGAAAAGTCCTTGACTTTGTCAAGGGTACTTAGCGACAACTAAAAATATCAGTGTGTTATCAACATTCTTCCCATACTAAATACAAAACACAGCACTAGGAAGAAATTTAACTCTATCCCAGCCAAAACCAGGACAGTATCCACCCCTTATTCTATACCATCTACGTCATGCCTAGGTCTCACAGTTTCCAATACATTCCAATTAATCACCACCACCTTTCCTGTCTTTTTATATATATATATACACACACACACACACACACAAACACAGAGAGAGAGAGAGAGAGATCATTCCCTTAGTCTATGGGCCATCCCTCTAAAATGTCCACTGAGTTCATTTAGTCCATGACTTTGGGCTCCATCTGTCATAACAGTCCTTCAGGGCAGGACAGATGGTGTGTGGTGTTGGGCTGTTGCATCCTGAAGCCAGTTCTGGTTCCACTATTGCTGCGCTCGTCCGGTTTTATCGGAGTTAGTTCATTTTTCATTAATCTGGGTGATTTTTACTGCTATGCCATTGATAGCAACCACAGAAATAATGCTATACAATATCATATAATAATTAACATCATACAATTAAGTTCATTGGCTTTTTTCACCCAAAATCAAATCCCCTTGAGGTACACACCGGACTTCCCCATCCTTTCGCATTACCCACCGAGTGCACCCAGGTCCTTGATCAAAAGCAATCCCACGGATGGGTTTTCCCTTGCCAGAGGCAGGAGTAACCCAGACTGTCTTCCCCAGCATATTCCTTATGTGCACAACAGGGACTTTATCTCCATCTGCCGTACGTAAGAGTTTTGATTATGCAGGGCCAGCTCGATTAACAGATCCCCTGGTGTTGACTAACCAGGTGGCTTTTGCTAAATGTGTGTCCCAATGCTTGAATGTCCCACCACCCATTGCCCTCAATGTAGTCTTCAACAGTCCATTGTATCGTTTGATATTCCTAGAGGCTGGTGCATGATAGGGGATGTGATAGACCCACTCAATGCCATGCTCTTTGGCCCAGGTGCCTATGAGGGTGTTTCGGAAATGAGTCCCGTTGTCTGACTCAATTCTTTCTGGGGTGCCATGTCGCCACAGGACTTGCTTTTCAAGGCCCAGGATGGTATTCCGGGTGGTGGCATGGGGAACGGGATATGTTTCCAGCCATCCGGTGGTTGCTTCCACCATGGTGAGCACATAGCGCTTGCCTTGGTGGGTTTGTGGGAGTGTGATATAATCAATCTGCCAGGCCTCCCCATATTTGTATTTCAACCATCGTCCCCCATACCAAAGAGGCTTTACTCGCTTGGCTTGTTTGATTGCAGCGCATGTTTCACATTCATGGATAACCTGTGCAATAGCGTCCATGGTCAAGTCCACCCCTCGATCACGAGCCCATCTATATGTTGCGTCTCTTCCTTGATGGCCTGAGGTGTCATGGGCCCACCAAGCTATAAATAATTCACCCTTATGTTGCCAGTCCAGATCCACCTGAGCCACTTCAATATTAGCAGCCTGGTCCACCTGCTGGTTGTTTTGATGTTCTTCAGTGGCCCGACTCTTGGGTACGTGAGCATCTACGTGACGTACTTTTACAACCAGGTTCTCTACCCGGGCAGCAATATCTTGCCACAATGCGGCAGCCCAGATGGGTTTCCCTCTGCGCTGCCAGTTGTTCTGCTTCCACTGCTGCAACCACCCCCACAGAGCATTTGCCACCATCCATGAGTCAGTATAGAGATAGAGTACTGGCCATTTTTCTCGTTCAGCAATGTCCAAGGCCAGCTGGATGGCTTTTACCTCTGCAAACTGGCTCGATTCACCTTCTCCTTCAGCAGTTTCTGCAACTTGGCGTATAGGACTCCATACAGCAGCTTTCCACCTCCGATGCTTTCCCACAAGGCGACAGGACCCATCAGTGAACAGGGCATAGGGCTTCTCATTTTCGGGTACTTTTTTCTACAGTGGGGCCTCTTCAGCACGCTTCACCTCCTCCTCTGGGGATATTCCAAAATCTTTGCCTTCTGGCCAGTCCGTGATCACTTCCAAGATTCCTGGGCGACTGGGGTTTCCTATTCGGGCCCGTTGTGTGATCAGTGCGACCCACTTACTCCACGTAGCATCGGTTGCATGATGTGTAGAGGGGACCCTCCCTTTGAACATCCAGCCCAGCACCGGCAGTCGGGGTGCCAGGAGGAGCTGTGCTTCAGTACCAACCACTTCCGAAGCAGCTTGAACCCCTTCATATGCTGCCAATATCTCTTTCTCAGTTGGAGTGTAGTGGGCCTCGGATCCTCTGTATCCCCGACTCCAAAATCCTAGAGTTCGGCCTCGAGTCTCCCCTGGTGCGTTCTGCCAGAGGATCCAGGTAGGGCCATTGTCCCCGGCTGCGGTATAGAGCACATTTTTTACATCTTGTCCTGCCCGGACAGGCTTGCTATTGCTCAGGGCCCCATTTGAAATTGTTCTTCTTCCGAGTCACTTGATAGAGGCGGCTTACAATCAAGCTGTAATCTCCAAAAGCCCACAACGCCAAAGAAAGCTTGTGTTTCCGTGGCTGTTATACTGTTGATCACATCCATTGAGATCTGACGACGTCCATACTGCCATTTTATTCCTAAAAACTGAATCTCCTGTGCAGGACCTTACTTTGTTTTATGGCAAAACCGGCCTTCAGAGGGATTTAAATTATTCTCTCCCCTTTCTCAAAAACTTCTTCTGCTGTGCTGCCCCATACGATGATGTCATCAATGTATTGCAGGTGTTCTGGAGCCTCACCCTGTTCCAGTGCGGTGTGGATCAGTCCATGGCAAATGGTAGGGCTGTGTTCCCACCCCTGGGGCAGTCGGTTCCAGGTGTACTGGACGCCCCTCCAAGTGAAAGCAAACTGTGGCCTGCACTCTGCCGGCAAAGGGATTGAGAAGAACGCATTAGCGATATCATTTGTGGCATACCACTTGGCTGCCTTTGACTCCAGTTCGTATTGGAGTTCTAGCATGTCCGGCACAGCAGCACTCAGTGGCGGCGTGAATTCGTTCACGCCACGATAGTCTACTGTTAGTCTTCACTCTTCATTAGACTTTCGCACTGTCCATATGGGACTGTTAAAGGGTGAGCAAGTCTTGCTGACCACTCCTGGAAGAACCCCCTTGTGTGATTGTTTTTCCTTGCAACTCACGTACCATTGCCTCTAGGGTCAAGGTAGGTTTTCCATCCCACTGCCTCATGTCCTCTCCGTGGTCACGCAGGTAAAACCACAGGGTGCCCCGAGGTGTGTACCTTCTATATCCTCTCTCTTGAGCAGAAGAACGCTGACTCCTAATGGCTGAGATACTGGTCCGTACAGGTGGAGAATAGGACCTATCCTCTTTGAGTTGCTGGAACTCCTGGGACAGTTTCTCCACAGCCGAGACAAGGGAGGAAGAGACAGTTTCTTCATATTCCCGGAGTCTGCCAACCACGTCATCCACCGTTGGTGCTTCTTCCTCTTTCCAGGACAGTACTTCCAACTAATTGGCATACGACGCTGGTGCGCTCCGTACCAACTTCCACCTCATGGGTCGTGTGCACTGGACTTCATCTGGATCTTTGGGCGTTTGATCGTTGTCCGGGTCACTGTGAACCACCTCCAGCATGCCTAATTCTCTCAGGTACTGGATACCTCTCTCCATAGTGGTCCATTTGCCTGGGCGATATATAACATCTTCCTTGAAGGGATACCTTTCCTTCATGCCTGACAGCAGTCGCCTCCAGAGGCTGAGGACCTGTGTCCCTTTTCCAATTGCTTTGTCAATGCCCCCTTCCCTAGCAAGGGATCCCAGGTGTTTGGCTTCCTTCCCCTCTAATTCCAGGCTACTGGCCCCATTATCCCAGCATCGGAGCAGCCAGGTGACAACGTGCTCGCCTGGACGACGGCTGAAATCTTTCCGCCTATCTCGCAGCTCATTCAGGGATAGGGATCGGGTGGTTTCCATCTTGTTTATGAGTTCTTCCTCTTCCTCCTCCCCTCCTCATGATGGCCCTGCTTTTCCATCATCCTTTTCTAAACGACCTGACCTCCGCTTCCAAGATTTCCTCTTCTGTACAGGGGTGACAGATACCAGCAAGTGTTGGTCCTCTGGTTCAGCTGTAGTACCTGTTGCTGGGGTTTGGGTAGCTGCAGTGCCTGTTGTGGGGGTTTGAGTAGCCACAGTGGTTGTCGTGGGGGTTGAAGTAGCCGCAGTGCCTGTCGTGGGGGTTTGAGTAGCCACCGTGTCTGTTGCTGGGGTTGATCTCTGGACATTATTCCTGAATAGTTGTTTAACCCTAAACAAGACCTGAACCACATTCAGGAGACATAGCAATATGAACATGCTTGTTTGAACATCCCAAGGATATTCAAAATTCTCAGGGAATATTGTGGACGTCTTCATGAAGAGGATAGAAGAAAACGGAGTTTCTGAAGATATGGAAGGGAAGCTGAAGAAGTGGGAGAGAGTGTCCCATCCTGTCTCCCCCTTAAATTCATTCTCCAAGGAGAAAAATGTGTCATTACTAACAGTTTCTAAGAGGTAGTTCCCAAGGTACAGAAATGACGGCAGTGCTGAGTACAGATACCAGATCAGTCTTATGACCAATGATTTTATCACCTCATAAAACAGCAGCAAAATGATAATCTTGGCCCAGTTCCGAATAATGATAAACAGCACAACAGGGAACATATACTGCAAGCAAGGTATTACATATTGCAACATTGAGAGCCAGCCCCACAACTTTGAAAGACAATATATCAACATTGTGACCAATCAATATAATGAATGCTTATAACCAATTTTGCCTTAACATGCTTTGCTCAGATCTATCATTATCTCAACCCTTCAAGCCCCATGTTGGGTGCCAAAAAGGACTGTCGTGGTTTAACCCGGCAGGCAGCCAAATACCACGTAGCTGCTCGCTCTCTCCCCCCCAACACAGTGGGACGGGGAGAGAATCGGAAGGGTAAGAGTGAGAAAAACTCGTGGGTTGAGATAAAGACAGTTTAATAGACCAGAAAAGGGAAAATAATAATGATAATGATAGAATATACAAAATGAGTGATGCACAATGCAATTGCTCACCACCCGCGCTGACCGATAACCAAGTAGCGATCGCTACTTCCTGGATCACGCCTACCCTTCACATACTGAGCATGACGTCACATGGTATGGAATACCCCGTTGGCCAGCTGGGCCAGCTGTCCCGGCTATGCTCCCTCCCACCTGCGCTTGGTAGGGCATGCGAGCTGTCCTTGACTAGCAGGGTACTTAGCAACAACTGAAAACATCAGTGTGTTATCAACATTCTCCTCATACTAAAACCAAAACACAGCACGAGGAAGAAATTTAACTCTATCCCAGCTGAAACCAGGACACTTGGTATTTCTTTTAAGATGTTACTTTTCAGCTATTTATATCTTTGCCTAAAATTATCCATCCAGTCAGATTTTTTTTGTGCTGGGTATGTATCCCAAGGTAGTTCATTATTGACATTTTGTCAATAGTAGAGTGGGATTCTGAGCTCCCATGTGATAATGGGGTACTTAAACCCATGCACATTCTTCACAGATGGATCCCTGAATTTTTAGGGTACGTAGCTCTGAATTTTGAGGATAGATTAGTAGGAACACAGAATATTCCCAACTGCAAAAGAAGCTGTTTTGAAGATTATTTGGATTACCTTTTGTACTATTAAAGTACTAGAAATGCTGGAGAATTAGTCTCTGGATACTTCAAATTACTTACTCCACATTAGCAGACACTTCTTCATACCTCAAATCTCCATCTGTAAAATGGATCTAGCAATATTTTGTCAGTGCTGTTACAGCATATCCTTTAATCTTTGTGAAGCACCCAGATTCTACAATGGGAAGAGCTAAGGAAATCTCATTAAGAAATAGGCCATTTTAAATCTGCTGTAGGTTTTTAATTATTTATTTTGAGAAAGAGATCCAGGGCTATCTACTGAACAAGAAATACTGGGCAACTGCCAACGCAGTGAAGGAATAAGGTGTTCTGTGGAAGCTATAGTATGCCTTCATGCATTTGGAGCAAGTAACTCGCACACATAGGAATGCCAACTTTAAAGTCACCACATGGTGCAAGTCACCAGAATTGTAACATTTCCTAACTTTTGGGTCCTTGGAACCTTCTTGTTTTTAACACGATTACATTTGTTTTCATATAAGCTCATAAACAACAGTTTTACTTTTTGCTACAAAAGTGAATTTTATATGGTGCTAAATTTATTCAAACAGCTGCATGCAAAATTATGCCTTACTACATTCTGTAATCTTTAATGGGAGGAAACGCGGTTTCTGTTAGAAAGCCTTTTTACAACTACTCAATTTGCACATGCATAACAAGCTCATGAGAATGTAACTGGTTATTTCCACATCCCCCATAATTATGCTCTTTGAACACCTGAGATTTAAAAGGCAAGAAGTTGGTCTGGTACAGTCAGGTAAGTATTTAAACACTTTTAAAGAGATATGTAAATATTTTAACTCTGAATCAGATTAAAACATTACGTCCCACTATATGGAGGTACACAAAATAAGGATGGACAACTGCTTGTCTTGACATTGTCTTCAAAAGTGGATATAAAAGGTTTTTGGCTTTATATCTCTATTACCACCCATAACTGTGTCTGAAGGGAAATATGCCCAGCCATAAATGTTTTCCCTATAGTGTAAATGACAAGACAAAAAAAAATTAACTGGGCAAATAAAATTTCTACTGCAAGAATATTTAAAATGGTAATAAAAAAACCCCAAACATTAATATTCATCTTTGCTATCAGGTACTATCATTCTATCCATGTCTGAACACAGATAAATAAAAGACAACGAATTGTAAGACATGCAGAAATTAAGAGTTGCTTTTCTCAGACTTACTCAATGATCTTATCCCAAAGAGGGTAAATCAAGGTTACAGGTTGACAGACAACTACTATCAGCCTCAAAGATGATTTCTTGTTTACATATGACATAATCACTTTGATAAAAAACAAGATCATAAGTAAGCTCTTCTTCAGTGAGAAACTGAAAATATCTAACAACAGTAAATATGATTTAAAATCCGCATTCCAAATGAAAAGGGAAGTTGTTCTCCATACAACAGGCTATTGTTACTTGGGAGGATTCCCTGCCAAAGGATGTTGTAGATGAAAAAGTTTACATAGCTTCCAGAGGAGATTGGACAAATACTTAGGAAATATTTGAGCTGAAAATAATTGGAGGTTGGGAGAATACTTGTGGGAAGTATCATATTGCATTTTCTCCTGTGGACATCTGCTTATAGCCAGAATATCAGTCTAGAGGCACCCTTGGTTTCAACCATTATACCCACTCCTATAGTACTCTTATACAATATAGCTTAAGCATACACAATAAGCTTGAACTAAAACAATTTTATCTGGAAAAGATGACAGCTAGCATAATCTAAAGAATTAGAAAGAAGAAGTTAAGCTCCAGGCCCCACCACCATTTTGCCCTCTGCGTGCACTTCTTCCTGTCTTTGAATTTCCACCACACCCCTGCATTTCGATTAAACTCTTTGAGGTAGGGATTACTTCTTACTATTAATTTTAACAATGCCTACCATGAAAACAAAAATCTTAATCTTGATTATAATCTTTACACTTGATGATAATAGTAAAGAACAGATAAGACGTTTCTTAAAAACAAACACTACAGGACAAAGTGCTTTTGGTGCTTCCATTTATCCTTCTTTAAATTTGGTAAACAGAAAGGAATGTTAGTAATTACCGTATCAAAATGCACTTTGATATTCTCACAGGAAACACAATGTCGAATCAATCATTTACTATTAAAATCAAATATCCTGGGAAAATGCAGAAATAAAAGGAATAAATAAGGAAATAAAAAGAAATAAACATTCAGCTTTTCCATGTAAGTATTTTGAATAATAAACCTTTCATGTAAATATAAAAAAGTATTTAAAATAGGACGGTTCCTGATTTCTCTCTAGAATACTGTCCATCATACAACTGGATCATTATTAAACAAAATAACAGTAAGAACCTTAGAAATGCAGATCCAAATTCCAGATTTCTTAAGACAAGAGAAAACTGTTTTCCAGCTACTGAGGGAATGGATGTTGCTTGTTACATTTTTTTTTTCCGCAAAAAGCAACTTCTAATTCCTATAAATAGAGGAAGGTATACATTCTAAAATTTTCAAGACTGAAAAAAAAGTTAAATTCCTGTAGGTTAAATAAGAACTAAAATATACTTTTTGCATTGAGGTTAGAAGCTGTCTTGTATCGTCCTAGCTCCATCGCTGACAGACAGTCACAGAAAATCACTGTGTCCTCAGGGGAGATCTGTGGGATATTCAAACTTCAGATTTATCTATAATCTACCCACATGAACTGTCACAGAACACACTTTGGTGGCCTACAACCTTTTGTGGTTATCCTGGTTTCTCCTGGGACAGATTTAACTTTCTTTCTGGTGGCTGGGGGATACTGTGTTTTGGGTTTGGTATGAGAGGAACGTTGATGGCCCATTGATGTTTTTGGTTGTTGCTGGGCGGTGCTTGCACTGGGGACTTTTTGGCCTCCCATGCTCTGCAAGGTGCACGGGAAGCTGCGGGGGGAAGCATAGCTGGGGCGGTTGACCCAGCTGGCCAATGGGGTATTCTATACCATGTGACATCATGCTCAGTATAAAAACGAGGGGGGGGGGCTCTCGTGTCTAAAGACAGGTGGGGCGTCAGTCAGCAGGTGGTGAGCAGTTGCACTGTGCATCGCCTGCTTTGTATATTCTATTGTTGCTGTTGTTATCACTGTTATTATTACTGTTCTACTTTATTTTATTTCCATTATTAAACTGTTTTTATCTCAACCCACGAGTTTTCCTATTTGTGCCCTCCCGATTCTCTCCCCCATCCCACTGGAGCGGGGGGGGTGAGCGAGTGGCTGTGTGGTGTTTATTTGCTGGCTGGGGTTAAACGACGACAGTCCTTTTTGGCGCCCAACATGGGGCATGAAGGGTTGAGATAACAACAGATTAACTAGAGCGTATTAAAGAATTTATATCTGTTAACAGTTGTAGATCACAATATTGATTCATCTGTTCTCGATATTAATGTTCTGCACCATGCTCTTGTTTTTGCTGTACCTGTTAAAGATTGGAGTAGGGTTTTGTAGTCGGCTGTGCTCTGCAGTGATTAGTGATGTTTTGCCTGGGAGACTTGTTATTAAAACACTGGCCCTGAGCGCAATCTGGTATTTGGGTTTTGTACTGAAGCCATTACTGTACTTTGGGTCCCACCTCATGGAGACCATTAGCAATTATACCTCTTCCCCTGAGAGGTTTTTTATGGATGAAATAGAGGATGGCCCCATCACTACCTTCCTCTATGATGCTTACTCCTTCGTTACAATAACGACTCAGTACCTTGAACATCCCTGGGTAGGTAAGATAAATCTATTGGTATTCCTTGGGAATACTGTTTCGGTTTTGTCCAAGGTTAATAAGCACTTTAAGAATGTCATCCAGAGATCTGCCCCAAGGCTGGATAGTTATTGGTGGCAGGGTGTGTGGGATAGCATGGGCAAATGCCTAGGACGGTGGGCACCCCCAGTGTTCTGGAACTTCACCCCTGAACAAGTGCAGGATCCTGAAAAACTAGGAGAATATTTGGGAAAAGTATGCTGTCACCCTGGCAATTCTAGGGAGACACAAATCACTGCAATGTGCTGGGGCCTGGCCCACGCCTACCAAGCCCTGTTTAACACCACTCAGTACCCTCAAGCGGAAGAAAAGGTCTCTGCATCTGATGACAAAACAACAGGCACTGCGGTTACCCCACCTCCCACCGCAGGCACTGCGGCTACTCTGCCCCCTGCGACAGGGAACCAACCCGTGCCCATATCAGTTGCCCCTATACACAAGAAGAAATGTACAAGAAAATCAGCTCGTTCAGTAAGGGATGAAAATGCACCAGGGCCATCACGAGAACAGGAGGAGGAGGAGGCAGAACCTGTAAATGAGATGGTAACCACCCGATCCGTATCTCTGAATGAGCTGCGAGATATGCCAAAAGACTTCAGCAGTTGTTCAGGTGAGCATACTGTCACCTGGCTGCTTCGATGCTGGGATAATGGGGCCAGTAGCCTGGAATTAGAGGGTAGGGAAGCCAAGCAGCTGGGATCCCTTTCTAGGGAAGGGGGCATTGACAAAGCGATTGGAAAAGGGGCACAAGCCCTCAGCCTCTGGAGGCGACTCCTGTCAGGCATGAAGGAAAGGTATCCCTTCAAGGAAGATGTTATATGCCACCCAGGCAAGTGGACCACCATGGAGAGAGGTATCCAGTACCTGAGGGAATTAGACGTGCTGGAAGTTTTTTATGATGACCTGAACAACAAGAAGTTACCCAAAGATCCAGATAAAGTCAAATGCACCCGACCCATGTGGCGGAAGTTTGTATGGAGCGCACCAGTGTCATATGCAAACTCATTGGCAGTAATGGCCTGGAAAGATGGAGAGGAACAAACAGTGGATGAATTGGCTGGCCAACTCCGGCAATATGAAGAAAGTCTCTCTTCCTCCCTACGGGCCTGTGTCTCTGCTCTGGAGAAACTGTCTTGGGAGGTCCAGCAACTCAAAGAGGATATGTCCTACTCCCCATATGCATGGGCCAGTATTTCAGCCATTAGAAGTCAGAGTTTTTCTGCTCAAGAGGGAAGATATCGTGAATAAACACCACAGGGCAAACTGTGGTTTTACCTGCATGACCACGGAGAGGACACGGGGAAGTGGGATGGAAAATCTACCTCAGCCCTAGAGGCACGGGTACATGAGTTGCAAGGAAAAACAACCACAAAAGGGGGTTCTTTGAGGAAAACTGCTTCTCCAGTCCCCAGTGAGCAGTTCCCCAGAGAGAGTAGAAGGGCTGATTCCACTTCTGACCTTAATAAAGGGACTTCTGATTCATACTTACAAGAAGTGGATAGAGAAAATGATGACCAGGACCAGAGGGGCCCTTCCTCCAGTCAGGTGGAGGAAAGGGACAACCGGATTTACTGGACTGTGTGGCTTCAATGGCCTGGCACATCACACCCACAGGAGTATAAGTTTGTCATACACACCAGTGCACAGTGCACACTAATGCCATCAAGCTGTGTCGTGGTTTAACCCGGCAGACAGCCAAACACCACGCAGCCGCTTGCTCACTCCCCGACTCACAGTGGGCCGGGGAAAGAATCGGAAGAGTAATGGTGAGTAAACTCGTGGGTTGAGATAAAGACAGTTTAACAGAACAGAAAAGGAAGGGAAAATAATAATAAATATAATAATAATGATGATAACGATAATAATGATAGAACATACAAAATTAGTGATGGACAATGCAATTGCTCACCACCCGCGCTGACTGATAACCAAGTAGCGAACACTACTTCCTGGATCACGCCCACCATTCATATACTGAGCATGACGTCACATGGTATGGAATACCCCGTTGGCCAGCTGGGCCAGCTGTCCCAGCTATGCTCCCTCCCAGCCTCTTGTGCACCTGGCACAGCATAGAAGGTAAAATTCCTTGACTAGCAGGGTACTTCGCAACAACTGAAAACATCAGTGTGTTATCAACATTCTTCTTATAGTAAAACCAAAACACAGCACTAGAAAGAAATTTAACTCTATCCCAGCCGAAACCAGGACAAGCTATAAAGGGGCAGAACCCATTTGTATTTCTGGAGTGACAGGGGGATCCCAAGAGTTAACTGTATTGGAGGCCGAAGTGAGCCTAACCGGGAATAAGTGGCAGAAGCACCCCGTTGTGACTGGCCCAGAGGCTCCGTGCATCCTTGGCATAGACTACCTCAGGAGAGGGTATTTCAAGGACCCAAATGGGTACCGGTGGGCTTTTGGTATAGCTGCCCTGGAGACGGAGGAAATTAAACAGCTGTCCACCTTGCCCGGTCTCTCGGAGGACCCTTCTATTGTGGGGTTGCTGAGGGTTGAAGAACAGCAGGTACCAATCGCTACCACAACAGTGCACCGACGGCAATATCGCACCAACCGAGATTCCCTGATTCCCATCCATAAGCTAATTCGTCGACTGGAGAGCCAAGGAGTGATCAGCAAGACTCGCTCACCCTTTAACAGTCCCATATGGCCAGTGAGAAAGTCCAATGGAGAGTGGAGACTAACAGTAGACTATCATGGCATGAACAAAGTCCCGCCACTGAGTGCTGCCGTGCTGGACATGGTAGAACTCCAATACGAACTGGAGTCAAAGGCAGCCAAGTGGTACGCCACAAATGATATCGCTAATGCGTTCTTCTCAATCCCTTTGGCGGCAGAGTGCAGGCCACAGTTTGCTTTCACTTGGAGGGGCGTCCAGTACACCTGGAATCGACTGCCCCAGGGGTGGAAACACAGCCCTACCATTTGCCATGGACTGTTCCACACCGCACTGGAACAGGGTGAGGCTCCAGAACACCTGCAATACATTGATGACATCATTGTGTGGGGCAGCACAGCAGAAGAAGTTTTTGAGAAAGGGGAGAGAATAGTCCAAATCCTTCTGAAGGCCGGTTTTGCTATAAAAGAAAGGTCAAGGGACCTGCAGAGGAGATGAAGTTTTTAGGAATAAAATGGCAAGATGGACGTCGTCAGATCCCAATGGATGTGATCAACAAAATAACAGCCATGGAAACACAAGCCTTCTTATGCATTGTGGGCTTTTGGAGAATGCATATTCCAGATTACAGCCTGATTGTTAGTCCCCTCTATCAAGTGACCCGGAAGAAGAACAATTTCAAATGGGGCCCTGAGCAACGACAAGCCTTTGAACAAATTAAACGGGAGATAGTTCAGGCAGTAGCCCTTGGGCCAGTCTGGGCAGGACAAGATGTGAAGAATGTGCTCTACACCGCAGCCGGGGAGAATGGCCCTACCTGGAGCCTATGGCAGAAAGCACCAGGGGAGACTCGAGGTCGACCCCTGGGGTTTTGGAGTTGGGGATACAGAGGATCCGAGGCCCGCTATACTGCAACTGAGAAGGAGATATTGGCAGCATATGAAGGGGTTCGAGCTGCTTCGGAAGCGGTTGGTACTGAAGCACAGCTCCTCCTGGCACCCCGACTGCCGGTGCTGGGCTGGATGTGCAAAGGGAGGGTCCCCTCTACACATCATGCAACCGATGCTTCGTGGAGTATGTGGGTCGCACTGATCACACAACGGGCCCGAATAGGAAACCCCAGTCGCCCAGGAATCTTGGAAGTGATCACGGACTGGCCAGAAGGCAAAGATTTTGGAATATCCCCAGAGGAGGAGGTGACACGTGCTGAAGAGGCCCCACTGTATAATAAACTACCAGAAAACGAGAAGCAATATGCCCTGTTCACTGATGGGTCCTGTCGTCTTGTGCGAAAGCATTGGAGGTGGAAAGCTGCTGTATGGAGTCCTACACGGCACGTCGCAGAAACTGCTGAAGGAGAAGGTGAATTGAGTCAGTTTGCAGAGATGAAAGCCATCCAGCTGGCCTTGGACATTGCTGAACGAGAAAAATGGCCAGTACTTTATCTCTATACTGACTCGTGGATGGTGGCAAATGCCCTGTGGGGGTGGTTGCAGCAGTGGAAGCAGAACAACTGGCAGCGCAGAGGCAAACCCATCTGGGCTGCTGCATTGTGGCAAGATATTGCTGCCCGGGTAGAGAACCTGATTGTAAAAGTACATCACGTAGATGCTCATGTACCCAAGAGTCGGGCCACTGAAGAACATCAAAACAACCAGCAGGTGGGCCAGGCTGCTAAGATTGAAGTGGCTCAGGTGGATCTGGACTGGCAACATAAGGGTGAATTATTTATAGCTCGGTGGGCCCATGACACCTCAGGCCATCAAGGAAGCGATGCAACATATAGATGGGCTTGTGATCGAGGGGTGGACTTGACCATGGACGCTATTGCACAGGTTATCCATGAATGTGAAACATGCGCTGCAATCAAGCAAGCCAAGCGAGTAAAGCCTCTTTGGTATGGAGGACGATGGTTGAAACATAAATATGGGGAGGCCTGGCAGGTTGATTATATCACACTCCCACAAACTCACCAAGGCAAGTGCTATGTGCTCACCATAGTGGAAGTAACCACAGGATGGCTGGAAACATATCCCGTGCCCCATGCCACCGCCTGGAACACCATCCTGGGCCTTGAAAAGCAAGTCCTATGGCGACGTGGCACCCCAGAAAGAATTGAGTCAGACAACGGGACTCATTTCCAAAACACCCTCATAGACACCTGGGCCAAAGAGCATGGCATTGAGTGGGTCTATCACATCCCCTATCATGCACCAGCCTCCGGGAAAATCAAATGGTAAAATGGACTGCTAAAGACTGCACTGAGAGCAATGGGTGGTGGGACATTCAAGCATTGGGACACAAATTTAGCAAAAGCCACCTGGTTAGTCAACACGAGGGGATCTGTCACTCGAGCTGGCCCTGCCCAGTCAAAACTCTTACGTACTGTAGATGGAGATAATGTCCCTGTCGTGCATATGAGAAATATGCTGGGGAAGACAGTCTGGGTTACTCCCGCCTCTGGCAAGGGAAAACCCATCCGTGGGATTGCTTTTGCTCAAGGACCCGGGTGCACTTGGTGGGTAATGTGAAAGTTTGGGGAAGTCCGGTGTGTACCTCAAGGGGATTTGATTTTGGGTGAAAATAGCCAATGAACTGAATTGTATGATGTTATTTGCTATATAATACTGCATGTCATCTCTTCTATGGTGGCTATATGTCATATCAACTGTATTGCAGTAAGAATCACCCAGATTAATGAAGAAGGAACTCTGATGAAACCAAGCAAAGTGCAACGATGATAGAACCGGACGAGCGCAGCAATAATGGAACCAGAACTGGCTTCAGGATGCTACAGTCCAACACCACACATCATCTCTCCTGCCTTGAAAGACTGTTATGACAGATGGAGCCCAAAGTCATGGACTAAATGAACTCAATGGACATTTTAGAGGGATGGCCCATAGACTAAGGGAATGATATCTGTGTGCATATATCAAGAGACAGGAAAAGTGGTGGTGATTATTTGGAATGTATTGGAAACTGTGAGACCTGGGCATGACGTAGATGGTATAGAATAATGGGTGGATACTGTCCTGGTTTCGGCTGGGATAGAATTAACTGCGGTGGGTGCGGGGGGTGCTGTATTTTGGGTTTGGTATGAGAGGAGCGTTGATGGCCCATTGATGCTTTGGTTGTTGCTGGGTGGTACATTCACCGGGGACTTTTTGGCCTCCCATGCTTTGTCAGGTGCAGGGGAACCTGGGAGGGGGAAGCATAGCTGGGGCGGTTGACCCAGCTGGCCAATGGGGTATTCTATACCATGTGACATCATGCTCAGTATAAAAACTAGCGGGGGGAGCTCTCGTGTCTCGGGACAGGCGGGGCATCGTTTGGCGGGTGGTGAGCAGTTGCATTCTGCATCGCTTGCTTTGTATATTCTATTGTTGTTGTTATCATTTTTATTATTACTGTTCTACTTTGTTTTATTTCCATTATTAAACTGTTTTTATCTCAGCCCGGGAGTTTTCCTATTTGTGCCCTCCCGATTCTCTCCCTCATCCCATCGGAGTGGGAGGGTGAGCAAGCGGCTTCGTGGTGTTTATTTGCTGGCTAGGTTTAAACCACGACAGTGGTCCTTCCCAAATCTAGATCTAATGCAACTTATGCAACAGAATCATAAATAAGGAGAACTGTTGTAAAACATACCAAGCAGGATGCCAAGAAGGCGGCAAATTGAACAAAGCTGTGTCTTTCAGTATTGGAAGATTCTCTATTTGTTCATTAACCTCTGATACATACTCCTTTCTGTAAGCCACCCTATAAGGCTTAGTGCTTTACATTGCATATAGTGGTAGTACTCTCTGCTATAAAAAAGCACCAAAATTAAGATATTAGGTTGACATTACAGATATTTCACTATTTCCTCCAAAGTTTCTATATGAGAGAAGCAGCTTTGTTATAGTTTTACCTGTTACAACAATGCAAAGTTTTTTTTCAGAAATATACTTGTAAATATGTTGTTTCCATTTTTACATTATATTGTTTGAAAATATTGACGATCTCTTTTTTAGTAATTTTTTCAAATATTAAAATAAAGATACAGCTAAATGTAAAATAAACTTAAAAACAATCACAGTTTTAGTGTTCCGATGACTGATAAACAAACAGGATGCTTAATGGAGCATGGAAAAGTGAAAACTTCTTTTTCAAGTATTGCGTCACATTATTTTTTTAATCCTTCCAGCAATCACACTTTGTATAGATCTTATCTTATGTTCCAAGTTAGTGGTACAATAAACAAGCAGTAAGAGAAAACCATCATAGATGGAACTGTGCCCTGTAGCACATTGGGAATATGTTGCTACCTTTGAGATTTATAGGCCATCTCACTCCCTCTCAAATTTTACATTAATGTATTTTTAATACTAATAACCTTTGCTTGCATCTGTTGAAGAAAATCATGATGCAGGAAGGTACTCCACAGTGGAAAGAACCAGCTTGAAGAAACATGAGTCTCATCTCTTAACTGTTGTTATCAAAATTTGGTTGAGCAGACTCTGTTTCCATTACATACCTATACAAAATGATAGGTATGAAGCCCTCACAATGATAGAAGCGGGATAGCACTTTTTTTTTCCTCTAGAAGTTTTTCTGCTTTTCTGAAAATTGCAAGAAACCCACGTCTGACCAAAGCTAACAAATGCAATTTATGAAAAATTTTAGAAATAATTATTTCCTTAAAGAATGTTATGCAAGAATAATAAGTCATGTAGCAAATCACAATCAAAATCAAAACTGCATTACTCCTTCTTTCCTAGTTTTAGCAGTATCATATATTACCTTTTCTGGTTGAGCTGGATGGAGGAGCCTTCCTGCCATCTATTTCCTGAGAAAAGGATTTATACCATTTTCTCAGGGGAAAAAAAAAAGATCTTCCTACCTACACACCCAGAACAATTCCAGCTTCCTATGAGTTCTGTAGAAGAGAGAGGTATTCCAGTCTGGGTCTATCTGCATGCAACTGTTTTTTTTTTTTACTGTTTCTTGTTTCTAATAGAGAGTAATAGATGGTGCATCAAAATTAAGGAAAAGGTCTTGGTCTCTCAAAATGCTAGCTATATGCACAGTTAACCAATTATAATTATCATCATCAAGCTTCATAACCTATAGATTTACATTTGATTACCCCCCAACCTATATTCTGATCCATGAGCCACTTTTGTTTATAACCTGAAATGTGTCCTAAATGAATAAATAACCCTGGAGGATTCTGAGGACTCTTATGTACTGCCTCCCATCTTAAAAAAAAACTGCATTTAAAAAGAAGTCCGGGTCAAATGCAAAATGACAACTTTTAAGTAATCTTCTTAGATGAGACTTAGTGAAAATTCAAATATTTGGATTGGCACAAAACTCTCAGATTTGTAAAATAGATCTTCTCAAAGCATTAAGGCCACATACTGACACTGGATATATAGCTTTGTCAAGAATAATTAGTGTATGAAAACAGAGGCCAGTGTCTAATTTATCATTTAAAAAAAATATTTAATTTTTGTGACTCATGCACAGGGCAGGCTCAACAAAGAGCACCTCTTATAATAGAATTATTAAGATTTAATCTATAAGATTAATAATTGGCTCCCAAAAGAATACAAGAAAACAATGTACCTTGAGAACCCTGCTGAAACACTGATTCACAGGGGAACAATTAATCCAATAGTTTCTGAATGGTATCAGAGAATTTGTTACTGAGATCAGACCTGCACTTTTAATGAGTATTATTAACAACATGTAATTTTAGGATATTTAATATCTTGTAAAAACATACTTGAAAAATTATTCAGACTGTTACTAAACAGACAAGGATTTGATCTCCAACAATAACCATCCTTTTACAGAGGACATTATCACCAGTAATAAGCACACTGGGGCTCTGATGAGTGCGAGCCTCAGGTCTTCCACCACACACAGTTGACTGAGTTGAATGCTGGGCCACGGGGCGTTTTGGGGTTTTTCCTTGCCGCAACATAGCAGGTAAAGACTTTAGAGAATCCCTGAGAACACAGCAGCTCAGTGTCAATATGCTAGTCCTCCTATACAGGAGGGGAGTCACTTCCAGGCAGAAACACTAACGGTACTCAGTGTACTGTTTAACACAATAAAATAAGATGTTTAACACAGCATCTTTTGTTTCTTATTCCTAAAAGGAAAATGTTTATCCTCAGGAATTTGTTTTGAGATTGAAAAGCCTGCAAACAATCTACTTACTAATTTTTTAGGATAGCTAAAATATAGTAATTCTGGAATATTACATTAAATAAAAATCTATCCAGACACAATTTTCAAATTTGCAACCTGGAGTTGGGCACATACAGATTAATAAATGGCTTGACTTTCACAAATATTTAGCAAGCTCAGCTTTCTTTGACTTCTGTCCATATTTTCTAAAATTAGAAATTTATTATTTCACTGGTTCCAAAAATCAATTTCTTGTGCCAGCAAGTGATGATTTATTGTAGCTTATTTAAAAAAAATAAAATAAGGGTAGGGTTGCATTTTGTCGGGTAGGGGAAGGTGGGAGGGTCTGGATTATTTTAAAATCCCACTTTTTAACCAAAATTTTTCATTCAAACATGTTGATTTCATTAGATCAGGTTTCAGATAAGAAAGAAATTGCAGTGAAAGGAAAAAGTGAGAGAACCCTGCCCCACACATCCAGGAAAGAGGCTAATAATTCCAAAACAATACATTTTCTTAAATGGACATTAATGAATGTAAAGCATAGACTGTAGGCAAACACAGGAAAACCAAAGTCATTCTTTCTAACTTTCCCTGATCTCAGTACGTTGCTCTGTGTTCAACAGTGCCAGCATTTGGAAAGGCATGACCATGTGTAGCCAAAGCTGGGGATAAGAAATGACTGGCCCTTTCAGTGGCAACACACATTTATATCAGCTTAAAGAGAAAGACTTAAATGCCAAAGACCTCAACATTGACTTGAACACTGTAAGCAATTGTTAGAGAAAAAGAAGGGGGAAGGCAAAGTGAAACACTAACACTAGATGATGTTTAATCATTTTATAATTACAAAACAAAACTCATTCAAAAAATCTCAGTGTGAAGTAGAAGAAATCCCAACTGCAGAATCAAGACTTGAAAAAATCACTGAACTGATTACTTCACAATTTTCAAAGACACTTAAGTAGGCCATTTGAGAACTCTGACATTGGTTTTCATTGATGCCATTAGAAATGGAAGAGTTATTTAAATTGTCAAAAAATACTTTTGATAGAAGAAAAAAAATCACATATGCAGTCTGTTTTGCTCCTACAATTATAGCAATTTGTCATATAGACTTTCGTTGAGAGAAATTATCTCAGAGACAGCAACTATTTTTATGGTGCTTCTACAGAGTGATTTTTTAACACTGGCACAATTTTCCAATTACCCACATTTGTTAGAATCTAGCAGTATTTTAAAGAACTTCTGGAGCATCATCATCCCATCTAATTCCTTTCATAACCTAATCAAGCTTTCCCCTAAAACTATCTTGAGTTTTGGGGTTTCCAGTATATCCATTATCTTTCAACCCCTTCAAATTAGAACCCTATTTAATATTCAGTCAAAACAGATTCATGTCTACTAGAAAGCAAAAGACAATTTGCAATGTAAGGTTTTAATTATCCTTATATTCCTTGTAGCAATGTACCCTTTTATCTTGTTTGCAGATCCATGAAATTATTCTGTAGTTAATGTGATCAATGATGTTAAATTACTTTGCCTGGATTTTTTGTTTGCTTGTTTCTGCCTGACTGTGATGAGAATACAGGCCCTTGTTTATCAAGAAGCTAGTTCAGAAAATCTGCACGATTGTCTTTTTAATAAGATGTGAACATCAAGGTCAAGGGGCTAAATCATGACACAGTAGAAATGAAGTCTAATAACATTGAAACAGGTGTCTGATGTGTTGCAAAGTTAAAGATATCATTAGGACTAGAGAGAGAGGAGAAGAGCAGTCATATGGGTCTTTAAGAGTGATACCAGTAACGTTAGTGAGATTAATAGCTGCTGATGTCTCACTGAAATTAGCTACAGCAGAGCTGGATTATGAGGCACTGAAATAATACTAAGAGAACTCAGAACTGACCTATTAATCACATATAGAGCTAAAAAGCCCTACTGGGTACTAAAAGCCTGCTTCTTCTCACGAATGAGAATGTAATTCAATAGAAACTTTCTGATATTTATAGTCACAGTCTAACGCAGAACTAGGGTATGTGAGAGAAAAATCACTAAATAAGAATTTGGAAACTTGTGCTAAAGAAATTACATCTTGATTGAGAAAAAAACCAAAGAATAAAATATAAATTTTCACCCAAATAAGCCATGAATAATGTAAGAGAAAATTAGGCTGTCGGTGAAAGATATCCAAGTTGGTTGTACCTGTTTAGCATGTTAGCAAAAAAGCCTACTATATTTCTTTCAATTACTTAGTTTATTAGAAAACATTAGAAAGCAGAAAATTCAGAGAAAGATGTATTTTGTCTGGACATACAGTAGCAAGACAGAAATTCTTGAGCAGAAATGATAAAATTATTAGATCTGTGATGCACAGATATTAAGCACATTGTAAACTTTGTATTATATTTAATAGATTATTATATTCAGAATATTTTATAGAGATATTTCATAACAGATCTGGTTGAAAATATTTGAATTACATAGCACAGTTAAATTGAAAGCTATCATCAAAGTTATATTCAATTGCAGAAAGCAATTGTGCTTGATTGTGTGCTAGTTTTTTGATCCAAATGAGATAGTCTTGTGTATTAAAGATAATAATATAATCTGACATGGAAAAGGGAAAAGAAGTTTGCAAATAACTCTGCTGAAGTAACTAGATTTTTGATTTAGATTTTAATTTAAATTTTAAAAAAGAAAAATCAATTTGGATTATTCATAAATTATTTTTAATCTGTTTTTCTCACCGAGATGAAAAACCTATTGAGATAAGAAGCTGCTGCTAGGGGCATTATAATTTATTAAATAGCTCACCCATGAGACAACAGGATCTGTACTTAATTGCTTCTGCTGTTTGCAGATTGCCCTATTCACCTTGATACAGAACAACTAATATGGGAGCATTCTATGTAAAATGTAACAGCTCAGAGAAAAGGACAGAAATAAAGCCACATCAGATTAGTATATGGCCTAGCATTTAGGGCATTCTACAGGACTATGGAATGGGGGGAAACTTAAATATAAGTCTCTGCATCCTAGGTGATCTTTTTGGTAGATGAGGATGCCATCAAAACCATAAACTCTCATTTGAGCTTGGTAGACTGCTCCAGCACAGAACTACTTCCTCCTTCCACCACCTTTTTACAAATTGAAACTATTCATGCAATTTAAGCCAAAGTTGCTACTTGTATCGACTGAAACCACATTTTCAACTTAGTACAAAAGTTTTCAACTGGTATCAAAGGTTTAAATGACTTTTTGAACCATCTTCCTGAATCTATTATTAGATGAATAATCTATTTTTTTGGTGGTTGCATCAATCTCTGTTTCCTTGTTTTAGTAATTTTAAGAAAAGTAGCTGATCACTAGCAATTTATTTTCAGACAGGTAAATAATGAATAAATTATTTTAAAAGGACAAGATTAATAATGAAAATAGAAAGAGAACCCAAATGGGTATCAAAGATAATTTAAAATATATTTAAACATTACATTTACACATTTTATGTGTTACTTAATACAATAAGTATTAAGATACAATAGAAGAACTATTTGAAATATACCAGTTGCATCGCTAAAGCAATTCTACTAGATCCCTGTTACTCCCAAAGTTTAGTCCTCAGAAATGAGAGGTGGTACTTCTTAGTTGTTACAGACAAACATAGCAGACCTCACAGAATATAATTTGGAGTTATCTTTCAGAAAGACATCCAAACATAATTTAAACTCCTAGAGTGACAAAAAAAAATGTAGTTAAATGAATTCATTCACCAGAAAGAAACTTAAAAGTAGAAGGGACATTCTGGGTGACACAGTCTAGTCCCCCTGCTGTCACATCACAGGCTCCACATCATACAACTCTTTTCACAGCTATTTTTAACATGTAACAATTAATTACTTTCATGCTTTTCTCCAATATGCTATTGGAAGGCTGTTCCAGAGCTTCCCTTGTCTGATAGAATTTAGGAATACTCTAATTTCCAGCCTGAAGGCCTGAGTGGCCGATTAAAACCCATTGATTTGTTCTATTTTGCCAACACAGCTGTCCTGGTTCCAGCTGGGACAGGGTTAACTTTCTTCCCAGTAGCTTGGGGGGGTGTGCTGTGTTTTGGGTTCGGTGTGAAAGGAGCGTTGATGGCCCATTGATGCTTTGGCTGTTGCTGGGTGATGCTTGCACCGGGAGGGGGGAGCACAGCCGGGGTGGTGGACCCAGCTGGCCAATGGGGTATTCTATACCATGTGACATCATGCTCAGTATAAAAACCAGGTGGGGGGGGGGGGGGGGGGCTCGCCCCCGTTCGTGACACGCGGTCGGCGGTCGGTGAGCGGTTGCGTTGTGCATTGCCTGTATTGTGTATTCTGTTATTGTTGTTGTTCTCATTGTTATTATTACTGTTCTACTTAGTTTTATTTCAATTATTAAACTGTTTTTATCTCAACCCGGGAGCTTTCCTACTTGTGCCCTCCCGATTCTCTCCCCCATCCCACCGGAGTGGGGGGGTGATCGAGCGGCTGCGTGGCGTTTATTTTTGCTGGCTGGGGTTAAACCACGACAACAGCTCTAACAGAAATATTAGAAAATCCGATGGAACTGTAGCTAAATCTGTGTAGCAGATGTTGTTTTAACTTGCTCTTAAAACTCTGCAATGATAAAGAATCCACAAGCGTGACATTTCTCTTACCATCTGAAGCACATCTTTATCAAGAATAACTTTCCTAAAATTAGGGGTTTTTAACAAGAATCCTTTTAGAATCTGCAGCCAACCATCTCCCATCACTGCAGGTACGTATCTAGAATACAAAAATTCTCTGACATTTGCCATTTAATTTCACAGTACATAAGGAATTCTAATGTTCAGTAGCTGAAAACCTCTGTGCAGTAACAAATATATTGCCAAACACATTCTATTTCCTACATGATTTGTTTCATTTATTTCCCTGTCCTGACTTCTAATGTAAACAAAAAGAATTCAATGAAATAAAATATTTTTCTCCTGAAAATGAAATTGCATCGATTCATAAAAGTCTCACATAAAAATCCTTGATTCTTGCTTCATAAAGTCTATATGTGCTTTTCATGTATGATCCCACAAGAGACTCGGAACACCAGACAAAATGACTTCCTTATTTTTCTAGACATGCAAGCATATTTGCTCTTTCTTCAAGGTATCCCCTAACAAACATTAATGATAGTGCAAAACTTACATGGATAAGAGTACAGGACATCAAAGTCTCTTTTGATATCAGACATATACCTCTTAAAGCCTGTAGTGGTCACTGTTACTACTACAAATCCCATCCCAACTTGCATTGATGTCCTCAACTTATGTTCATCAAAGCTAAAACTGATGCATCTTAAATACTCAGCATTCTTAGAGCACTTCAAGCACTGGTGAATTGCTAGGAAAGAAAAGTGGTTTCCTCAGAAATTTAGATATGCTTCTAATTATCTCATTCTGTGTTTTCTGTAACTGACAGTTAAAATACTGAGTACATTTTTGATAAGGAAAATATTATGATATCATGGTTGTTCTGATGAGATTTTAAAGGTTTTCTGGTGCTTTCCAAATCCTTGCTGTTATCTACGCTATTGATAATGGGAAAGAATAACACAATTGGACTAGCCTGTCATTTTATAAGTGAATTCTTCTTCAAGAGTTCAGAGGCAACTTAAGCACTTAAGATCTAAATGAGGTGCTTTTGCAAATATTCAGAATATGATTTTAACAGATTAAAATCTCTAGCTGAAAGAGATATGGGTTCATCATTACTGCAAATTCCATTCTGTCTGCATTTCTGTCCTGAACATGTCTGCATGGATGATGCTTTGACTCTACTATTTCTATACCCACATGTATATAAACAGACTTCACTGGCTTTATTTTCACAGTAAACCTGAATTGCAATAGTAAGTTGTTGCATGAAGAACATGAAGCTTAGCCACCTCCATCTGCACAGTGACCCACCCGCACATATTCAGTTTGAAGGTACAGGAGTCAAGAAGCGCTGAGCTGACTGCGAGCTCTGCAAGGGTTTTTCTTAGCTAGCCACTACCAGGAGCTGAATAGCCAGGACACAGAAGTCCTTCCCTCAGGGAGAGCACAAACTGAAGGTACATTCTAACCAACGCTGTTTTTTAAAAGAACTTAGTTTTAAAACTTCTATCCTCTAAAATTTGGTTGAAATCAGACAATAGGTTTCAAAGCTATAAATGGGGGAAACAGATACATATGACCACGTAGGCCTCATTTCTTTAACAAACCAGGAAAAAAAATCTTATATATAAATAGTTATATATTCAAATGAGAGTCCCAAAGCACGTCTTCCCACTCAGCATTCTGCCTCTGTTCCCTTGATTAATACCCAGTAAAATACCTGTAAATATATGGAGAGCAAATGGAGCTTCAGGAAAGCAGTGAACTTAAACTCTTTTCTAAACACAGTTCTAAAGGTAGAACCCGATGCATTGACATGTATTCTGTTTCAGGAAGGGGATTTATTTTGCCTTTCAATTATTTTTTTTTGAATGCTTTATAATGAATCAAATAATGGCCTGAGTACCCAATTTTATTGTAGGATTATGTGAACTGATGGTTCAAAAATGTACATTATGCAAAAAACTCTTACAACTTTTATTCATATTCACTTTGCAGGGGTTAAGCAATGCTCTAAATCATCTCTTCTAAAATCCTTCTACTTCATGGAACAAGTGAGTGAGCCTCTAGCTGGTACAATCCCCACCTTATTATGACAATCTCTGATTCCTGCTTGGTTGCCATAAATAGCCATATATTGGCTCAGTTGCAGCTCAGCATGCATACCTTCTTGTGACTGTGGTATTCCCAGTGGCAGTTACTTCACCACAAGCCACATCTACTTGAAAAATGCAATTCTATGGAAAGAAATATGATTAAGATGTGAGGATTATATAGCATATTGAGATTCCACTCTTGCTAAAGATACTGTATAGCATATAGCTCACCAACATATTCTGCAATAATTTAAGCATCACAGCATTTAAAACTTGAAAATGTTTATTACATAGATAACCAACACAGCACCTTAACTGTCCTTTTATCCAGTTATAACTTCCTAACAAATAAAGATGGTCTAATATCCCAAACTAATCCCCCCATTAAAATTTGCCTAATTTTGGAAAAGGTAATTTAAGTATTTGTGGGTTGGACATTCCAAATACTGTTGGATTAGAAAGGGGGAAGAGACCAGCAGTCTTTAACTACTCTCCTTCTCTGGGCAATTCCTAGTATTATACTTTCATGGGACAGGTCAGTCTGGTACAGATATTCCCTTTAGGAGGGAGAGAACACTTTCTATGCCAATTATTCAAAGGGCTTGGAAATCCTTTGGGGAGAACTGCACAGTTACTGCTGTACTTTTACCCTGAAGAGCATTCCAAGGCCACTTAAGATCAAAATCCCAAACAGCAATAGGGAAAGAAAAGGTATTAGTTGACTGGTAACCTTCACCGAAGCTCTGTTTCAAGATCTCTGTGTTAGAGTACAGTCAAGAAAACTACTCTCTCACATTAGAGACAACCAGCAAGAAATGTGGAAGGGCTGAAAGTACACAAAAAAAAAAAAAGGATGTAGGGCTGGGTATCTCTCGGCCTGTACATGAAAATATGCTTTTCTGTATGACACTACCCTAGCATTCAAGGAATTTATCTCCCACTTTTCTCCCAGGTGTAAATTTCTCCATACCTCAATTCTCTAAGTACAAGATGGGGAAAATAATTATTTTTATTTCACCATGTCTATTTGGTTTATGACCTGTTTGGAAAGTAGCTATTCTATCATCATATTTGTTGCCTATTACCACAGCTGCTTTGTTTTATTTGGAGACTAGTAGAAGGTAAGACACTACAAAGGTGATGTGATGGGATGCCAGATGAAAAAAAGTGTCATATAGTAGGACATATACAGGAGCCAAATATAGTGCAAGAAAATGAAATAGTGTGGCTAATTTGGAATGCTTGTAAAGGTTCAGACCCACTATTTACAAATTAAAATATTGAGGAAAGGCAAAACACGAGAGCTCAATAGCAGTTATAGGCCAGGTTTGTTAGGGCAGTTCTGCCATGATACTATATAATGGGCAGGAAACATTGGAGTAACAGATTTCAAGAAGGTTGCTGGGAACTTTTGAATCCTCCATGAGTTGAAATACATTGGATAAAATACCCCTCTCTAAGTTTAAGAACTAAATAAAGTATCTGAAGTTGGAAGTCTAAATTATTATTTAGATGCCTAAATATAAATAAGCTGATGAATGGATGACAATCAAATGCAAAGCTAAATATATTTAAGTCCTCACATCAGTATTTTTTTTAGTATATAATTCTGCTGTTGGAGGATGGCATGCTATGTACATTGTTCTTTCACAATATACTAAATCCAACCTATTAAAATTGCAAGTCAGCATTTTTTGTCCTTAATATATACATTTTAGTTTTATTGAACATTGATTTCCATACATTTCTGAATGTATCTAGACACTGAATGTAACAGGATACATGTTCCTCTGTCTGAAGTTCTGAGAGTATGTATGGATGACATGCCTCATTCCTTTTTCAGTTATTACACTTACTCAATTAAAGATGAATTATCCAAAAGAGTAATACTGAAAGATGAAGTTCTTAAATCCACAGACCGTGAAAGTAAAATTTCACAAATTGTCTAAGATGCATAAAAATCTTAGACTTTGACATGTTAGGATTATTTTTAATTGGTCAATATTTGGTCAATATCATAATTACAACTAAAGTCCAGATTTGCCAAACTGAACTTTCCCCTTAAAATAGCAGTCAGAAACATGGTTAACCTGCTATTTTTTAATATGTCTCAAGTATTTAGTTGCAAACTAAATGAAAATAACATTGCCATTAATCATTTGATAACTAAAATCTACTCACTTCCCTGAAGTCATTACTTGCTACAAAGAATATAGTTGGATACAAAAGCAAATGAAACCAACTTTTGAATCAGTTCTTCCCTAGTATCCAGATAAACATATCACTGGGGTATATGAGCTTTCATGCTTGATGCTTCTACCAACCGTAACCAGAAAGGCTATTTCACCTTGAAAGTGTTGGCCAGTTCTGAATCTGCAAGGTATATTACAAGTGAGCTGTATTTTTTTCCAGTTTAAAGGAAGTTAAACTCTGAAAACTTTAAATTGCCTGTGAATAACACAGGGTATATTGACATCACCAGAAAACAAATTATTCTTAAAAAACTGATGGTTAAAGAACTCATTCTTTAAAATCTATTCCAATAAATTTGTAACGAAAAATAAATCCAGTAATAACATGGAATAAGACACACAAAAGGAATGTCATATAAAATGTTATGACACAATACGAAATAGCTTTTTTCTTAAAATGTCTCAAAGATTATGTGATTATTCAACTAAGCATAGAACTTACCTTAGAATTTCACCAAATAACCGTTGTGTCAAGCCCAACAACTTATGAAGGACACACAAACTTTCTGTTAGTTACATCCATATGATAAACATAGGTAATTGATCTAATCCTTAGCTACTGACAGTGTTAAAAATGTGTCTGTATTTCAGATCAAATATCAAAGACCATTTGTTAGTGGCTGAAATTAAGAATTTGATAAGTGCTATACAAAAATCATGAAATCAGGAGCTACATTTCATTGCAGATAGAAAGAGTTAGTCATCTCTTTTCATCTCAGTAAGAATTATATGTTTTCCTGAAGGGGACAAGCTGTCATCTGTCATATCAAAGTAGAATCATAGAATCATAGTATCATAGAATGGTTTGGGTTGGAAGGGACCTTTAAAGATCATCTAGTTCCAACCCCCCTGCCATGGGCAGGGATACCTTCCACTAGACCAGGTTGCTCAAAGCCCCATCCAACCTGGCCTTGAACACTTCCAGGGATGGGGCATCCACAACTTCTCTGGGCAACCTGTTCCAGTGTCTCACCACCCTCATAGTGAAGAATTTCTTCCTTATATCTAATCTAAATCTACCCTCTTTCAGTTTAAAGCCATTACCCCTTGTCCTATCACTACACGCCCTTGTAAAAAGTCCCTCTCCAGCTTTCTTGTAGGCCCCCTTCAGGTAGTGGAAGGCTGCTCTAAGGTCTCCCCGGAACCTTCTCTTCTCCAGGCTGAACAACCCCAACTCTCTCAGCCTGTCTTCATAGGAGAGCTGCTCCAGCCCTCTGATCATCTTTGTGGCCCTCCTCTGGACTTGCTCCAACAGGTAACCCAATTAAAATGAGACAATATGAAATAATACAATTATCTAAACCAATTGCTTCAGACAACCGAGAATATGAAGCCACGCTACTTTAGAAAAAAATTTAAACCTTCCACGTTTTTTTGTAAAATTACTGAATATAATCATACAGTAAAATTAAAAGTTGTGATATAAGAATAACAGAGACCCTCCTTTTGAGAGATTAACTAAGCTAACTAAAACTAAAAGAAACAGTTCCCTTCGAGTAACTGAATTTGAGACTCGGGTATACTCAGCATCACTATAGCTTTCCAGTGATTGAATATCTTTAATATTCAGGCAATTGTTTTAATCATTTCTCAACAGAAAGAGGGTTACTGCCTAAATAAGGCAAAATACTAATTTTCATACCAGTTTTCCATACTCATTTTTAAAAATAGTAATAAATTCTCAAGGTAATCTAGGAATATCAATTTAGCCGGTTTTAAAAGTAGAGAAATATACACTCCTTCCTTCTGTTAATATTTTTATATGCATTATGATATAAATGGATCAGACACTTAAAAATAGTTACAAGTTTCCTAAGCAAAATTGTTCATTCCTTTTTCAAATGTTGTGCTTGGTTCTATCCATTCCTTTGAAACTTTTTATTTTGTGCACTCCATTTTGCTAATTCTACGGAGTGAGTGACACAGGGAAAATTATTCCACTTATTAACAGCTATTGACCAATAGCTTTTACTGGAAATATTTTTGTCTTTTTTATGGTTAACATAAAAATTATCTTAAAACATTCTGCTATTATTGAAGAATTAATCCAGTCATAAAAAATATCAAGCATCACGTATTCAGTTAAGGCTTCTGTCCTGGTTCCGGCTGGGACAGAGTTAACTTTCTTCCCAGTAGCTGGGGGGTGCTGTGTTTTGCGTTTGGTATGAGAGGAAAGATGATGGCCATTGATGTTTTGGTTGTTGCCCACACCAGGGACTTTTCGGCTTCCCATGCTCTGCCAGGTGCATGGGAAGCTGGGAGAGGGAGCATAGCCAGGGCAGCTGACCGAGCTGGCTAATGGGGTATTCCATACCATGTGATGTCATGCTCAGTATATAATTAGGAGGTGTGGTCTGGGAAGGGGGGCTCTCGCGGTTCGGGACGGGCTGGGCGTCGGTCGGTGGGTGGTGAGCAGTTGTATTGTGCATCACCTGCTTTGTATATTCTATTACTGTTGTTATTATCATTATTATTACTGTTCTACTTTGTTTTATTTCCATTATTAAACTGTTTTTATCTCAACCCGTGAGTTTTCCTATTTGTGCCCTCCCGATTCTCTCCCCCATCCTACCGGAGTGGGGGGGTGAGCGAGCGGCTGCGTGGTGTTTAGTTGCTGGCTAGGGTTAAACCATGACATCTTCAGCAGACAATACTGAAATCTAATTAATATTAACATAAAAAGTGCCATTTAGCATAATGTACAAGTGAAACCTAAGTATTTATATTTTAATGAGATGAAACTATAATGAGCTGTAAATTATATTTGTTGACCAGCCTTCTTCAGTTTTGTAATTGTCAGCTTTCAACATTTTTAGTGGTTCTTCTCTCCCCTTCCTCTACTCTTCTCCCTGCCCACAAATACCATGTTGAAAATTTCAAATAAAAGAGTAAATCTTCATGTATACACCTGGACAATTCTTTGGTTGTCTCCAAATGCCAAATACATTGATTTCAAGTAAACCTTTTAATATACCTGTATTGGGTTTGCATGGCAAGGTTTTGGTAGCAGGGGGACTACAGGGGTGGCTTCTGTGAGAAGATGCCAGAAGCTTCCCCCATGTCTGACAGAACCAATGCCAGCCAGCTCCAAGGCGGACCCACCGCTGGCCAAGGCTGAGCCAATCAGCGACAGTGGTAGAGCCTCTGGGATAACATATTTAAGAAGGGGAAAAAACCGCTGCGCAACAGCAGCCGGAAGAGAGGAGTGAGAATATGTGAGAGAAACAACTCTGCAGACACCAAGGTCAGCGAAGAAGGAGGGGGAGGAGGTGCTCCAGGCGCCAGAGCAGAGATTCCCCTGCAGCCCGTGGTGAAGACCATGGTGACACGGGATGTCCCCCTGCAGCCCATGGAAGTCCACGGTGGAGCAGATATCCACCTGCAGCCCATGGAGGACCCCACGCCGGAGCAGGGGAAGGAGGCTGTGACCCTGTGGAGAGCCTGCGCTGGAGCAGGCTCCTGGCAGGACCTGTGACCCCGTGGAGAGAGAGGAGCCCATGCTGGAGCAGGTTTTCTGGCAGGACGTGTGACCCTATGGGGGACCCATGCTGGAGCAGTCTGTTCCTGAAGGACTGCACCCCATGGAAGGGACCCACTCTGGAGCAGTTTGTGAAGAACTGCAGCCCGTGGGAAGGACTCACGTTAGAGAAGTTTGTGGAGGACTGTCTCCCGTGGAAGGGACCCCACTCTGGAGCAGGGGAAGAGTGTGAGGAGCCCTTCCCCTGAGGAGGAAGGAGCAGCAGAGACAACGTGTGATGAACTGACCACAACCCCCATTCCCCGTCCCCCTGCGCCACTCGGGGGGAGGAGGTAGAGAAAATCAGGAGTGAAGTTGAGCCTGGAAGAAGGGAGGGGTGGGGGGAAGGTGTTTTAAGATTTATTTTTATTTCTCATTATCCTACTCTGATTTGATTGGTAATAAATTAAACTAATTTCCCCAAGTCGAGTCTGTTTTGCCCATGACGGTAATTGCTCAGTGATCTCCCTGTCCTTATCTTGACCCACAAGCCTTTCATTATATTTTCTCTCCCCTGACCAGTTGATGAGGGGGAGTGATAGAGCGGCTTTGGTGGGCACCTGGCATCCAAACAGGGTCAACCCACCACAATACCAGAACATTTAAAACTATCATTTCTTTTCCCAGTAGGAGCCAAATTCCCATCCTCAGGTGACCCCCATCTGTGAATGAAAGACCACACCCACTTATCTCAGGCCAGAATGTTTGGAAACAATATAAGTATCCACAAATCTACTTACAAAATACTTTATAAATTAAACAACATAAATAATAAGTAATATTTAATCAACATGTTTAACATAATAATAATTGAAATGTTTTTTCTTCATTATTAAACTACTGTTTAAGAGGTAGAGGTATAAGGTAATTTTTGCTGAGTCAAAGTGTATGTACAGATTAACTCTTCCCAAAGAAGAGAAGGCAGCTCTTTGTAAGCAGGTAAGAGTGAAGAGACTGTAGAGGAATTGCATAAACACTCAAGAGGGTGTTTTATGAGTAAAAGAAGCTTTGATTTAGTTTCTACTATTGTGACTTGAGTTACTGAGAATAAAATCCAAGAAGGTATAAATCAGGATTATACCCAGAGACAGCAAGACTTTCTGCAAGTTTATAAGATCTTTCACGAAATAACTTGACTCTAACTTAGCCTGAAAATGACTGGTTAAAAGATGTACTCCACTTCTATTGAGACATAGTGTTTCAAAGTGTTTTCAGTCCAGATTAACAAAACAAAACAGGTAGTGCATCCAAAGGACAGAGGTATGAAATAACAACTTCATTTACAGTTCATATGCTGAGGACAGAAGAGCAAAAGGCAGGCCTTGTCAGAGTCCACATTTCGAAGATACAAAAGTTTAGTTTGAATCAGTTGCAGTAATATAAAGACGAGTATATTAATGATCTGAAAATGCAGGTTAAATGATCTCATTATGTCACCGAAACCGGGAATAAACCTCTTAACCCCAACGCAGCATTAAGAAGCAGGCATTCTCTTTGTTACAGCGCTGGATGCACAGGGGATCATTCCACCTAACGTGCATGCCGCGTGTTGCATCAGTTAAAGCTTATATCGTCCTACATCATACATATACATTGGATTTCCCAGAAGAATTATACATATTCATTCTATTTCCGGGAACTAATTGTCATATTTACATAGTTATTACTCATGCGGCTTGGGTCTCTGAGGGACCTCCATGGGGGTCTTCGGTGGTCTCTGGGGGTCCCTAGTGGTTGTTGAAGAGGTTTCTTTTAGTATCCTTTCCATGAACTCTGAGTCTTCTTTTCCATATATGGTTTTGTCTTTGCTTATCTCTCTGTTTGTAAAGTTCTCAAGTTCCTTATCTTGGTTTCAATTGGTGTCTGCTGGTTTATCTACACTCCTCCAGGATGTACCATTCACAGTTGTAAATTATGTCCTTGGGTGCATTCTTGTTTGAGGCCCCTTATAACAATTATTCTAGAACAATAGATTAAAGTCCCAACAGGATACTCATCTGTCTAGGACACCCAAAGTGAGCAACCACACAGTTTACATTAGCTCATACGGTTAAATTATCTTGCCTGCACAGAAATTTTGCATGCAAAATTGCCATAACTATTGTGTGGAAGACTACAGAGCACTTCAGTGGTGAGGGATGTAATTTACATATACAGATACATATCTAACCTACCCATCAGGGGTGTTGTCAAGCATAGCTGACTAGTATATCTGGAGAACTTTCAGCTTTTCACATGGAAACATTACAGAAAGTTAAAGCACTGCTAATATAAATTAAAAACAAACAAATCATTGCCCTATTTGCAAATGGTAGAAATATTTTCATCTCTTCACTGATATTCAGCATGGTGAATGCTGGTTAGGTGCCACCGGTCAGATAAGGTGTTAGAAATATAAAGGAAAAGGCAATAGATACCTTAAAATGAAATTCTGTTTCGTTCAGTATCTTACTACATCTTACTACACTCATCCTAACTTGAGCAATAAACTTTAACAATGCCTGAAGCAAAGTAACACCTGTCACTGAGCATAAGAAAACAGGGAATAAGGTGACCTTTTATACTTAGCAGTACTGTGAAAATTTACTGGCCACAGAGGATTACACAAACTTCTTTGGTCTTAAGAAAATTTCTTCTTAGTTTAAGAAATCCTGATTTTTTCCCCCAAATTCAGTTTCAAATCCAGATTTCCAAAGAAAGAACTGAGATATTCCTTGTCCTGGATTCGGCTGGGATAGAGTTAACTTTCTTTCTGGTGGCTGGGGGATGCTGTGTTTTGGGTGTGGTATGAGAGGAGCATTGATGGCCCATTGATGCTTTGGTTGTTGCTGGGTGGTGCTTGCACCAGGGACTTTTTGGCCTCCCATTATCTGCCAAGTGCAGGGCAAGCTGGGTGGTGGGGGAAGCATAGCCCGGGCGGCTGACCCAGCTGGCCAATGGGTCACTATACCATGTGACGTCATGCTCAGTATAAAAACTCTGGGGGGGGGCTCTCGTGTCTTGGGACGGGGGGGGTGTCGGTCGGCGGGTGGTGAGCAGTTACATTGTGCATCGCCTGCTTTGTATATTCTATTATTGTTGTTGTTATCATTGTTATTATTACTGTTCTACTTTGTTTTATTTCAATTATTAAACTGTTTTTATCTCAACCCGGGAGTTTACCTATTTGTGCCCTCCCGATTCTCTCCCCCATCCTACCGGAGTGGGGAGGGTGAGCGAGCAGCTGCATGGTGTTTAGTTGCTGGCTGGGGTTAAACCACAACAGTCCTCTACAGTTTTTATGTTAATATCTTAAGTCTAAAATATCTAAAAACTAGTTAAATACTGTGTTGAAAAGCAGTTCAGAAAGAAGCTTCTTTTATTCCCCCACTATAAAATACACAAAATTTTCTAGAACAAAAGAGTAAATATCAGCATGAAACATTTCATTCTGGTTTGAGTTGGAAGAAAAGTTATGCCATAAGAAGAGCATAGCACTGGACAGACTCAGTTCCCCATGATTCCTTAGTGAGCTGAGGTGACTCATCATGTCCTAAGAACATACCAAAAGTTTATTTCATGCATTAGCATTGAGATCTTCATTTTCCATCAGTTTTCTTCACAGTTACATATTGTTCTATTCTCACAAAATGGAAGAACCTGCATAACAATGAAAAACAAAGCCATTTTTGGCTGGCTGAAAACCAAGTGGAGTACTATAAAATGTACAAATAAACAATTTAGTATCATTATTTTAGAATATTGGTGAAAACAGAAGACACAAGCTTATTAACAATTGCATTCATTTAGGGATTTACTATGGTGCTTTTCAAAAAACTAGTTAGTCATCAAATTAATCTGAAGCAAGGGATAACATGTACAACCATGCATCCACATAATTTTGCATTAGATCAAGTATATAAAATAATAATGATCAAATCAAGTAAATATAGTGGGATTAAAAAAGAAACAGGAAAGGAAATTTTTTTCTTTATTCACTGCCTTGGTAACCAAATTAAATTTCATTCAATCTTAACAGGCCAAAAGTTGGCAAAAAAGGATGGACAGTCATAGGTTACATTATTTACTGTGAAAAGTTAGTGTATTCACCTGTAAATTAATTTCAAATCTTTACCAGTTTAAAGACAGATATTCTTGAACACAGGTTTTTCACTTCTATTTTTTCCTATGTGTCCTGGTTCCGGCTGGGACAGAGTTAACTTTCTTCCCAGTAGCTGGGGGGTGTGTGTGTGTTGTGTTTTGGGTTTGGTATGAGAGGAAAGTTGATGGCCCATTGATGCTTTGGTTGTTGCTGGGTGGTGCTTGCACCAGGGACTTTTCGGCCTCCCATGCTCTGCCAAGTGCAGGGCAAGCAGGGTGGTGGGGGAGCATAGGTGGGGTGGTTGACCCAGCTGGCCAATGGGGTATTCTATACCACGTGATGTCATGCTCAGTATAAAAACTAGGGGGGGGGTGGGGGGCTCTCCCCCGATTCGTGACACGCAGTCCGCGAGTGGTGAGCCGTTGCATTGTGCATCGCCTGCTTTGTGTATTCTGTTATTGTTGTTGTTCTCATTGTTATTATTACTGTTCTACTTTGTTTTATTTCCATTATTAAACTGTTTTTATCTCAACACATGAGTTTTCCTATTTGTGCCCTCCCAATTCGCCCCCATCCCACCGGAGGGGGGGGCGGATGAGCGAGCGGCTGTGTGGTGTTTAGTTGCTGGCTGGGGTTAAACCACGACAGGCCTTTTTCGCACCCAACATGGGGCACGAAGGGTTGAGATAACAACAGATTAACTAGAGTGTATTAAGGAATTTATATCTGTTAACAGTTGTAGATCACAATACAGATTCATCTGTTCTCGATATTAATGTTCTGCACCATGCTCTTGTTTTTGCTGTACCTGTTAAGGATTGGAGTAGGGTTTTGTAGTCGGCTGTGCTCTGCAGTGATTAGTGATGTTTTGCCTGGGAGATTTGTTATTAAAACACTGGCCCTGAGCGCAATCTGGTATTTGGGTTTTGTACTGAAGCCATTACTGTACTTTGGGTCCCACCTCATGGAGACCATTAGCAATTATACCTCTTCCCCTGAGAGGTTTTTTATGGATGAAATAGAGGATGGCCCCATCACTACTTCCTCTATGATGCTTACTCCTTCGTTACAATAACGACTCAGTACCTTGAACATCCCTGGGTAGTTAAAGATACATCTATTGGTATTCCTTGGGAATACTGTTTCGGTTTTGTGAAAGGTTAATAAGCAATTTAAGAATATCATCCAGAGATCTGCCTCGAGGCTGGATAGTTATTGGTGGCAGGGTGTGTGGGATAGCATGGGCAAATGCCTAGGACGGTGGGCACCCCCAGTGTTCTGGAACTTCACCCCTGAACAAGTGCAGAACCCTGAAAAACTAGGAGAATATTTGGGAAAAGTATGCTGTCACCCTGGCCATTCTAGGGAGACACAAATCACTACAATGTGCTGGGGCCTGGCCCACGCCTACCAAGCCCTGTTCAACACTACTCAGAACCCTCAAGCGGAAGAAAAGGTCTCTGCATCTGATGACAAAACAACACACCCTGTGGCTACCCCACCCCCCACAGCAGGCACTGCAACTACAGCAACCCACAGGGCAGGCAGCTACTCCGCCCCCTGCGACAGAGAAACAACACTTTCTGGTATCAGTCGCCCCTGTACAAAAGAGAAAATGCACAAGAAAATCAGCTCGTTTAGTAAGGGATGAAAATGAACCAGGGCCATCATGAGAACAGGAGGAGGAAGAGGCAGAACCCATAAATGAGATGGTAACCACCCGATCCCTATCCCTGAGTGAGCTGCGAGATATGCGAAAGTATTTCAGCCTTCGCCCAGGTGAGCACATTGTCACCTGGCTGCTCCAATGCTGGGATAATGGGGCCAGTAGCCTGGAATTACAGGGCTGGAAGCCAAGCAGCTGGGATCCCTTTCTAGGGAAGGGGGCATTGACAAAGCCATTGGACAAGGGGCACAAGTCCTCAGCCTCTGGAGGCGACTCCTGTCAGGCGTGAAGGAAAGGTATCCCTTCAAGGAAGATGTTATATGCCACCCAGGCAAGTGGACCACCATGGAGAGAGGTATCCAGTACCTGAGGGAATTAGCCATGCTGGAAGTGATTTATGATGACCTGAACAAGCAGTTACCCAAAGATCCAGATGAAGTACAGTGCACACGACCCATGTGGCAGAAGTTTGTACGGAGCACACCAGCGTCACATGCAAACTCATTGGCAATAATGACGTGGAAATATGGAAAGGAACAAACGGTGGATGAATTGGCTGGCCAACTCCGGCAATATGAAGAAAGTCTCTCTTCCTCCCTACGGGCCTGCGTCTCGGCTGTGGAGAAACTGTCTTGGGAGGTCCAGCAACTCTAAGAGGATATGTCCTGCTCCCCACCTGCACGGGCCAGTGTCTCAGCCATTATGAGTAAGTGTCCCCCTGCTCAAGAGAGAATATATCGTGGATACACACCCCGGGGCACCCTGTGGTTTTACCTGCGTGACCACGGAGAGGACATGAGGAAGTGGGATGGAAAACCCACCTCAGCCCTACAGGCACGGGTACATGAGTTGCAAGGGAAAACAACCACAAAAGGGGGTTCTTCCAGGAAAACTGCTGCTCCAGTCCCCAGTGAGCAGTTCCCCAGAGAGAGCAGAAGGGCTGATTCCACTTCCGACCTTAATAAAGGGGCTTTTGATTCGCATTTACAAGAAGTGAGAAACAGATACGATGACCAGAAGTAGAGGGGCCCTGCCTCCAGCCAGGTGGAGGAAAGGGACAACCGGGTTTACTGGACTGTGTGGATTCGATGGCCTGGCACATCAGAGCCACAGGAGTAGAAGGCTCTAGTGGACACCAGTGCACAGTGTACCCTGATGCCATCAAGCTATGAAGGGGCAGAACCCATTTGTATTTCTGGAGTGACAGGGGGATCCCAAGAGTTAACTGTATTGGAGGTCGAAGTGAGCCTAACCGGGAATGAGTGGCAGAAGCACCCCATTGTGACTGGCCCAGAGGCTCCGTGCATCCTTGGCATAGACTACCTCAGGAGAGGGTATTTCAAGGAACCAAAAGGGTACCGGTGGGTTTTGGTATAGCTGCCCTGGAGACGGAGGAAATTAAACAGCTGTCCACCTTGCCTGGTCTCTCGGAGGACCCTTCTGTTGTGGGGTTGCTGAGGGTTGAAGAACAGCAGGTACCAATCGCTACCACAACAGCGCACTGGTGGCAATATTGCACCAACCGAGATTCCCCGATTCCCATCCATAAGCTGATTCGTCACCTGGAGAGCCAAGGAGTGATCAGCAAGACTCGCTCACCCTTTAACAGTCCCATATGGCCAGTGCGAAAGTCTAATGGAGAGTGGAGATTAACAGTAGACTATCGTGGCCTGAACGAATCATAGAATCACAGAACCATTAATTTTGGAAAAGACCTCTAAGGTCATCGAGTCCAACCGTCAAACCAACACTACCATGCCCACTACACCATGTCCATAAGCGCCTCATCTACACGTCTTTTAAATACTTCCAGGGATGGTGACTCAACCACTTCTCTGGGCAGCTTGTTCCAAGGCTTGACCACTCTTTCAGTAAAGAAATATTTCCTAATATCCAGCCTAAGCCTCCCTTGGCGCAACTTGAGGCCATTTCCTCTCGTCCTATCACTAGTTACTTGGCAGAAAAGACCAACACCCACCTCACTACAACCTCCTTTCAGGTAGTTGTAGAGAGCGATAAGGTCTCCCCTCAGCCTCCTCTTCTCCAGACTAAACAGTCCCAGTTCCCTCAGCCGCTCCTCATAAGACTTGTGCTCCAGGCCCTTCACCAGCTTTGTTGCCCTTCTCTGGACACGCTCCAGCACCTCCATGTCCTTCTTGTAGTGAGGGGCCCAAAACGGAACACAGTATTCGAGGTGCGGCCTCACCAGTGCCGAGTACAGGGGCACGATCACCTCCCTACTCCTGCTGGCCACACTATTTCTGATACAGGCCAGGATGCCGTTGGCCTTCTTGGCCACCTGGGCACACTGCCGGCTCATGTTCAGCCAGCTGTCAACCAGCACCCCCAGGTCCTTTTCCTCTGGGCAGCTTTCAAGCCACTCTTTCGCTCATCCACTAGGCAGGTCACCTGGTCATAGAAGGAGATCAGGTTGGTCAAGCAGGACCTGCCTTTCATGAACCCGTGCTGGCTGGGCCTGATCCCCTGCTTGTCCTGCACATGCCTTGTGAGCGCCCTCAAGACGAACCGCTCCATAATCTTCCCTGGCACTGAGGTCAGGCTGACAGGCCTGTAGTTCCCCGGATCCTCCTTCCGGCCCTTCTTGTAGATGGGCGTCACATTGGCAAGCCTCCAGTCGTCCGGGACCTCCCCTGTTAACCAGGACTGCTGGTAAATGATGGAGAGTGGCTTGGCAAGCTCCTCCGCCAGCTCCCTTAGTGCTCTTGGGTGGATCCCATCCGGTCCCATAGACTTGTGAGCGTCCAGGTGGCATAGCAGGTCGTTAACTGCTTCCTCTTGGATTATGGGGGGTTTATCCTGCTTGCCATCCCTGTCTTACAACTCAGGGGGCTGACTACCCTGAGGATAACTGGTCTGACTATTAAAGACACAGTCACGCCGCCGATGAGTGCTGCTGTGCCGGACATGCTAGAACTCCAATACGAGCTGGAATCAAAGGCAGCCAAGTGGTACGCCACAAATGATATCGCTAATGTGTTCTTCTCAATCCCTTTGGCGGCAGAGTGCAGGCCAGAGTTTGCTTTCACTTGGAGGGGCGTCCAGTACACCTGGAACTGACTGCCCCAGGGGTGGAAACACAGCCCTACCATTGGACTGATCCATGCCGCATTGGAACACGGTGAGGCTCCAGAACACCTGCAATACATTGATGACATCATTGTATGGGGCAGCACAGCAGAAGAAGTTTTTGAGAAAGGGGAGGGAACAGTCCAACTCCTTCTGAAGGCTGGCTTTGCCATAAAACAAAGTAAGGTCAAGGAACCTGCACAGGAGATCCAGTTTTTAGGAATAAAATGGCAAGATGGACGTCGTCAGATCCCAATGGATGTGATCAACAAAATAACAGCCATGTCCCCACCAACTAGCAAAAAGGAAACACAAGCTTTCTTAGGCGTTGTGGGCTTTTGGAGAATGCATATTCCAGATTACAGTCAGATCGTAAGCCCTCTCTATCACATGACTGGAAGAAGAACAATTTCAAATGGGGCCCTGAGCAACAACAAGCCTTTGAACAAATTAAACAGGAGATAGTTCAGGCAGTAGCCTTTGGGCCAGTCCGGGCTGGACAAGATGTAAAGAATGTGCTCTGCACCGCAGCCGGGGAGAATGGCCCTACCTGGAGCCTCTGGCAGAAAGCACCAGGGGAGACTCGAGGTCGACCCTTAGGGTTTTGGAGTCGGGGATACAGAGGATCCGAGGCCCACTACACTCCAACTGAGAAGGAGATATTGGCAGCATATGAAGGGATTCGAGCTGCTTCGGAAGTGGTTGGTACTGAAGCACAGCTCCTCCTGGCACCCCGACTGCCGGTGCTGGGCTGGATGTGCAAAGGGAGGGTCCCCTGTATACATTATGCAACCGATGCTACGTGGAGTAAGTGGGTCGCGCTGATCACACAACGGGCCCGAATAGGAAACCCCAGTCGCCCAGGAATCTTGGAAGTGATCAAGAACTGGCCAGAAGGCAAAGATTTTGGAATATCCGCAGAGGAGAAGGAGGTAACACGTGCTGAAAAGGCCCCACTGTTTAATAAACTACCTGAAAATGAGAATCAATATGCTGTCCTGGTTTTGGCTGGGATAGGGTTAAATTTCTTCCTAGTCCTGTGTTTTGGATTTAGTATGAGGAGAATGTTGATAACACACTGATGTTTTCAGTTGTTGCTAAGTGCCCTCCTAGTCCAAGGACAGCTCCCATGCCTACTGACTGAGCTAGGTACACAAGGTGGGAGGGAACATAATCAGGACAGCCAGCCCAGCTGGCTAATGGGGTTTTCCATACCATGTGATGTCATGCTCAGTGTATGAATGGTAGGCGTGATCCAGGAAGTAGCGATCGCTACTTGGTTATTGGTCAGCGCGGGTGGTGAGCAATTGCATTGTGCATCGCTCATTTTTGTATATTCTATCATTATCATCATTATTATTATTATTATTTTCCCTTTTCTGTTCTATTAAACTGTCTTTATCTCAACCCAGGAGTTTTTCTCACTCCTACCCTTCCGATTCTCTCCCCATCCCACTGGGGGGGAGTGAGTGAGCGGCTGTGTGGTATTGGCTGCCTGTCAGGTTAAACCATGACAGGTGAACTCCTGTTCACTGATGGGTCCTGTTGCCTTGTGGGAAAGCATCGGAGGTGAAAGGCTGCTGTATGGAGTCTTATACGACAAGGCGCAGAAACTGCTGAAGGAGAAGGTGAATCGAGCCAGTTTGCAGAGGTAAAAGCCATCCAGCTGGCCTTGGACATTGCTGAACGAGAAAAATGGCCAGTACTTTATACAGACTCATGGATGGTGACAAATACCCTGTGGGGGTGGTTGCAGCAGTGGAAGCAGAACAACTGGCAGCGCAGAGGTAAACCCATCTGGGCTGCCGCATTGTGGCAAGATATTGCTGCCCGGGTAGAGAACCTGGTTGTAAAAGTACGTCACGTAGATGCTCACGTACCCAAGAGTCAGGCCACTGAAGAACATCAAAACAACCAGCAGGTGGACCAGGCTGCTAAGATTGAAGTGGCTCAGGTGGATCTGGACTGGCAACATAAGGGTGAACTGTCTATGGCTCGGTGGGCCCATGACACCTCAGACCATCAAGGAAGAGATGCAACATATAGATGGGCTTGTGATTGAGGGGTGGACTTGACCATGGACGCTATTGCACAGGTTATCCACGAATGTGAAACATGCGCTGCAATCAAGCAAGCCAAGCGAGTAAAGCCTCTTTGGTATGGTGGACGATGTTTGAAATATAAATATGGGGAGGCCTGGCAGATTGATTATATCACACTCCCACAAACCCACCAAGGCAAGTGCTATGTGCTCACCATGGTGGAAGCAACCATAGGATGGCTGGAAACATATCCCGTGCCCCATGCCACCGCCTGGAACACCATCCTGGGCCTTGAAAAACAAGTCCTGTGCCGACATGGCACCCCAGAAAGAATTGAGTCAGACAACGGGACTCATTTCCGAAACACCCTCATAGACACCTGGGCCAAAGAGCATGGCATTGAGTGGGTCTATCACATCCCTACCATGCACCAGCCTCTGGGAAAATCGAATGATACAATGGACTGCTAAAGACTACGCTGAGAGCAACGGGTGGTGGGACATTCAAGCATTGGGATACACATTTAGCAAAAGCCACCTGGTTAATCAACACCAGGGGATCTGTTAATTGAGCTGGCCCTGCCCAATCAAAACCCTTACATACTGTAGAGGGGGATAAAGTCCCTGTCGTGCACATAAGAAATATGCTGGGGAAGACAGTCTGGGTTACTCCTGCCTCTGGCAAGGGAAAACCCATCCGTGGGATTGCTTTTGCTCAAGGACCCGGGTGCACTCGGTGGGTAATGCGAAAGGATGGGGAAGTCCGATGTGTACCTCAAGGGGATTTGATTTTGGGTGAAAATAGCCAATGAACTGAATTGTATGATGTTATTTGCTATATAATACTGCATGTCATCACTTCTATGGTGGCTATATGTCATATCAACGGTATTGCAGTAAAGATCACCCATATTTATGAAGAAGGAACTCCGATGAAACCAAGCAAAGTGCAATGATGATAGAACCGGACGAACGCAGCGATAATGGAACCAGAACTGGCTTCAGGATGCAATAGTCCAACACCACATACCATCTCTCCTGCCCTGAAAGAGTGTTATGACAGATGGAGCCCAATGCAATGGACTAAATTAACTCAATGGACATATTAGAGGGATGGCCCATAGACTGAGGGAATGATATTTGTGTGTATATATCAAGAGACAGGAAAAGTGGTGGTGATTATTTGGAATGTATTGGAAAATGTGAGACCTGGGCATGACGTAGATGGTATAGAATAAGGGGTGGATACTGTCTTCATTTCGACTGGGATGGAATTAACTTTCTTTCTGGTGGTGCAGGGGGTGCTGTGTTTTGGGTTTGGTATGAGAGGAGCGTTGATGGACCATTGATGTTTTGGTTTTTGCTGGGTGGTGCTTGCACTGGGGACTTTTCGGCCTCCCATTCTCTGCCAAGTGTAGGGGAAACTGTGTGGTGGGGGAAGCACAGCCGGGGGGGTGGACCCAGCTGGCCAATGGGGTATTCTATACCATGTGACGTCATGCTCAGTACAAAAACTAAGAGGGGGGTGGTGCTCTCCCCCCATTCGCGACACACAGTCTGCGAGTGGTGAGCCATTGCATTGTGCATCACCTGCTTTGTATATTCTGTTATTGTTATCATTGTTATTATTACTGTTCTACTTTGTTTTATTTCCGTTATTAAACTGTTTTTATCTTAACCCGCAATTTTTCCTACTTGTGCCCTCCCAATTCTCTCCCCCATCCTACCGTAGTGGGGGGGTGAGCAAGCAGCTGCATGGTGTTTATTTGCTGGCTGGGGTTAAACCACAACAGTATGGTAATGCTAAAAGGCATGTGCAATATTTGTTTACGCAATTCAGCAAGCCAAAATTGAATGCTATGTTTATCTTTATTTTGTTTGGCATTAAAAAGGCAGATAAAATGTAATGGAATGGAAAGCTAGGTTATACAATTCAGCAGTAAATATTCCTAAAATTGTTTTCATTGTGAATGGCAGTAAGCTACATGTTGTTAATACATAATTTATGTTGCATAGTGTGTCGTGGTAATTAGTTATAAAAACCTACTTCTCCTGCTACTATCATCATAAATGTTTCTCACTGTTGCTAACTATTGCTAAAGGACTAACTTTATCCTCACCCGGGACATCACTTGCCCCAACCATTGTACCCCTTTAATCACATGTATTTTGTATTTGCTTCTCTACAATCCACAGTGTTTGAAACAGCTACAGACAAAATACCTCTTTTTTGTCTACTCCAATCTCAGTTTTATATGCCCTTTAGAGTCCATTCAGATTATAGCTACCTTTATCTGTCTGATGCAGTTGTGCTCCCGTTCATACTGCCTGGGAACATATATATTTTATAGCTGTTTTTTGCCAGTAGTCAGTTCCTAACTATTACTAACATTACCAGGAGGATTCAGATACTGGAATTCTCACTACACTTCCAAAAGCTTATGTGTTCTCATTCAAATCCTACTCTCGGGGCTGTCATTTTTTGGCTATTCTTTCCCTAAACCCACATAGAGGACCAAACGTGACCACCTTGGCTCATATCACACACCATTAAAATCCTGGACGTTTGAAACAATAAATTAAATTTCAGAAGGCTTCATTTTTATCCCCCCCTCTTCCTCCCTATTTTCCATGTGAGACGAGCAGGAACTAGCATATGAAGACATAGTGCATGTCTCTAAGGTACAGAAAATACCTTAAAAAAGCAACGTCTCTAAGGGACAGAAAATTATTAGTCCTGCTTCTGAAATACTTGGTTCTGTATGCATATAAAGGTTACAAATATGTAGTATATGATGCTGGCCACAAAACACCTTTGATGTGTTGCATCAGCATTGGGAAGACATTATTATTAATCAACTAATATTTGTATTACGCAAACACAAAACTAATTGGGTCCCATGAAAGATATCTTTTCCTTTATCTTCATTATCATCCTTTAATGAACATCTGAAAGTAGCACGAGGGGAGGTTATATACATATAGAATACTTTTTTTGGTGCCAATTCCTATTCACAATAGAAAAGGTTGGCATATCTGATAAGTGATGCATAGATTTGTGGAGGTTCAGAATTTTAAAAAAAACACCTATGACTGGCAACTTAAAACTCTGGCACCCAGAAATGCTCCTTACAGTCCTACTATAGCATGAATAAGCAAATTTACCAATTCTCTGAGTGCTGAGATGAACAACAGCATGCTAAAAACATTTCCATTCTAAACTAAGGTTTAGGATTCAGTAAGCACAAACATAGGCATGGTATAGTTTGCATTCAGTTAAAACACTAAACATAGAACATTTAATTATCTTCATATATCTACCCAGCAAACACTTCTGTCAGTCTTTCCTAGACAATGGGTTCACATTCTGTGGCAGACAGCAAGGGGGCTGGCAAGGAGTACACAGGGAAACCAGGTAACTACCTTTTAGAGAAGATAAATAAAAACCAGTTGGTTTGTTCCAAACCCCTTTCAGCAGACTTCAGACTTCATGTTGTTTGAAAACCACTTAGACGGAAGACGAACCCTGGGGGTTAAAACATTCTTAAAATAATTTCTCTAAGTTATTAAAAACAAGTAGGCCAAATTCTTAGAAGACAGTGGAAACAGTCTTCCTGTTAGGTGTGGACTGCAGTACCCTTTCCAACACACTTTTCTAAATAAACTGCCAAAACAGAAAGATGAAATATATTCAAGATCACATTATTAATTTTTTAGGTGATCTGGTTTGAAGTTGGCTCTAAAAGGATTTTATGTAGACAAAAATGGTCTTATGGAAAGGTGAAATAAAATGTAATAAAAAAGCAATAGATGCGTTCAAAAGAGAGTGTGCCTACTAATTGTTTCTTAAAATTTAAGTAATAAGAGCAAATGAGCAGCCAGAGCCTTACCCCCCTGCTGCCCCCCCCCCCCCCCTCTGACGGGCTGCTCTCGGGCTCCTGCCATTGGCTCCATGCGGAGGAGCCGGCGCCTCTGACAAATGACACTCGGCTGATGCCAGTGCTGGTGTTGCCAGGCACCAGGGTCTCGGTTTTATACTAGTATTCTTAAATACAACTTTGAAATGTCATAAAAAGAACTTGGCTTTAAGAACTTCGCTAACAGATTTCCCAGGGAAAATTCTTTCTCAGGTTTTCCTGCAGATTAGTTACATACGGAGGCACACTAAGGGCAAATCTGTCAAACAAACAGGCACCTTGAAGCCAATCCCTCAACTTGAATGCAATTTTTTTTTTTAATGAGCTTCCATAAAATGTTTGCTTTTAATATTTGAAAAGATTCCTGTATTTACCCAAAGAGCAAAAGTTTTCTGGGGAAGTAGTTTTGCATTAGCTAATATTCATTAAGCGCCAATCAAGGCATAAATTCCAACATCAGGAGCAAGACATGACACAACAACCACTGGTAGAATTTATAAGCAAGTTAACTGCACTATATTGCAAAGCAAGTTACAGAGAAAGATTGTTCAGTGAGCAAGAACTATAGATGCCTGTGGTTTAAAGAGGAAACAGATGTTTTAATGATGATAAAGAGATTTTAATGCTATATGATTGTCTTCCAAACAGCCACATTTGAGAACCTACCATACAAATGCATTTATTAAAGATTACTGAACTATCATATGAATGAGCATTTTTTCCTGTTTTCAGGTAACTTGAATGTATATAAATAAATAAGTTCCAGGACAAACAACACAATATCATAGGGGGAAAATATGTCTTCATCATTTCCTTTAAGTAAGGCTAAGAAAGAAATGGGAAGAAGTGTTCCTTTGATACAGAAAGAAAATATGCCTCCCTGCTCAAAAGGCTTTTATCATGTAAGAAAACATGATGATAACAATACAATTTTTATGACTTGCCTGTTTTGTAAAGGTAAAGGAGTGCCAAACTCATATTACTTCATCACTACTATCTCTGTAAGTTTTTCATTTTTCTCATAGCCTAGTTAGTCCTCATTTGACATTAATGTAGGGAAAAACATAGCATCTGGTAGTTGCCACAGTATTTTGCAAACAAGCATTTTGAGTTTAACAATCTGTAATGTGTATTGATTACTCACCATATCCATGAATGCCTCCTAAAGGGGAAATTATTCACATGCATCATGTTCACAGATCTTCCAACATTAGTGTTTTCCTTGTCAGCCAGTTTTATCTGTTATGGTATTCATAGATGCATTCCAGAACAACTGCATGAGCAGTTAACAGCAGGGATTATTGCAGGAATTACTGTAATCCACAAAAATAAAAATTCCCAGGATTCGAAGAAAGACTTCTCACAGGGTTTTCTAGGTACACGTCCATCCATTTATGCATCACTTGCTACTTAAAAAACATTAAACTAATCAGTATACAGAAACTGTATGATGATGCCAACAGTTTGCCTTAATAAAAATCAAAGAGCTTTGACTGTGAATTAAAGCATCTTCATATGCAGCATTTTGGACAGTTGGAAAAGGTTAGTCAAAATATAGTTTCTTGTCATCCATGCCAAATCAGTGGTTAGGGGGAGATGTGTAACTTCAGATTGCTTTGCCATGTTCAGAAATGAATATTGCTTTTTCTTCTTTCTTAGACACATATTCATCAGTGATCACTTTTAATGCAGTTTTCCTTTATTACAAGCCCAGGGAACAGGATGATGTTTAATAGCCACATACAACAAACCCAAACTTCTTTCTGAATTTGATTCTGTGGGTTTATTTCTTCATCTAAGAAAGAAGGAAGGAAGTATGCTTTTTCCGCTCCATAGGACAGGACTACAGTTAGATACCATCATGAGATATGATCATATCATGATCAAATTAATTTTTGTTGTCTAACCCCATAATAAGGCTGCCTGCTCCCTTTAAGTAAAATGACTAAGCTATCGATTCTTTCACTGCAGAACCTAGTTCCATTTTGATGTTATACTGTATATAAAACCACACGCATCAATTTGTACATTGCAAAATGAAAGCATAGCTTTAAGTCCCGTGTTATCTAATCATTCTTTCTCTGCTGTCCTTTTTTCACAATTCAGCTCCCAGATAGTAGTTATCACTCCTGACGCTCTGGTAATATCCTCGGGAAGATTCTTAAGCCCAGGCTAAAGAGACGGCGCATATTTTAAAGCAACGCAGGCAACAGGTTCTTGCTTCCTTTTCCCTGACAAGAATTTCCAACCTACCCCTCGGGCTCCTTGTATTCTCGCCCAACAGCAGCTCCGGACACTTGCAGACTCCGTGGCACTTACTCTGCAGCAGACTGGGCTCGGCTGCGGTGAAGGCCCTGCCTGGCAGAGGCTGTGCTGGCGTCAAGGGGGCCCTCTAGGTGGGTTCTCCTGACACAGCACATCCTGCCCTGCCTTTCCCACCGACGGATGGAGGGGAAGGACAGGGGCATTGGGGAAAAACAAAGCAGGAGAGCCTTCCTTAAAACAACCTATTTCTCTCAGTGACTGGAAAGCAAAGAAAATTTTGCACGCAAGTGCAAAAATCGGTAGGAAAAGATACATGTAGAAAACAGAGTTTACTGTGTGGATCTCTACTGAGATTTAAAAGATTTCTAGACAAGCTTTTTATACTTCAGCGTGCCCAGGCCATATATAGTTTACTTGCCATTCTTTTAAAATGGTTTACGCTGCACTAAGACTTTTTAAACTTCAAACAACCCCTTGCCCTTTTGGACAGGAAATCCTGCAGTATGGAAGCCAGCTGCAACTTCAATGACATTAAAACATGTGATAAGACTGTGTATTTGATTAGGGTGTGGGTGGACTAGGGAGTAACATGATAAGATGCACATTTTTATAGATCCTATTTCCTTAAGCTCAGTTCTTTTGCTGTCACAGCTCTATTCTACAATACCCCAAATTAGCCCTAGTGCAGTTGATGCCATTCTGGAGAAAGAATAAAATATTAAACTACTTGAATGTCATAATGCATTGACAGTGAAATAGTATTATTTCCTTTAATTCAGTAATAAAAAGGGAGCTTGTAGTGCTGCACACATTTGTATATTACTGTACTTTGAAGACTTGGAGCACCAAAATACAACAGATTTCAAATTTTAAAGGGACTCTAGCATCATTTATGTCTGCTAATCTATGGAAAAGGTTGGGTTTTTCATTTTTCATTTAAATACAACTATGATAGAAAGCAGATACTGAGAGTTACAAACAGTGAGTATGACAATTAGCCTTTTTTTCCACTAAGAAGTTACAAAACAAAGTATATAATCATGTTCAATAAAGATAAATATTCAGTATAACATCCCAGAAAGATTAAACTACATTTTTGACTCATTTGAAGAGAAAGAGTCCTGCTCTCCTTGATACTACAGATTGGTGATGCCTGAAGAAAAAGAACTGTCTTGCATAGCGACCTATCTCCCTGGATTAGGCAGCACTGGTTACGCTCACAGACTCATCTCTTCCCTGTTGCATAAGATAGGGTTCAGATGCCTTAAAGATCATTCCATAAATGTAAACAGAAACTTTAAAAGAAATGTAAATAGGAACTGCAGATCATTGTTCTCTCTTTTCCCATTTGACCCCTTTCCCTACCCGCCTACTGACCCACAAGTACTCCTTTTCCTTAAGAAAAGCAGGAAGGAGAAAAGAGAAAAGCAACCAGTCTAGTTTGCTGACAGAATAGAGATTTAACATATTAAAATGGAGATTAGTTTAAGCTCATATTTATCAAGTCATTTTGCCTCCTATGTTCTAGCTATCTTATTTATTGTCAGAAGCAGAGCTTGAGCTCTCTGTAAGGAGCCATGTTATCCAAGTCATTGCTACGTAATATGTGGCTGACACTATATTAGCAGTTTGGATGTATACCTGCTGTGAAACAGGAAGTGACTTGCATTCAGTAACCACAAAATCTAAAATTTCACCTCAGTGAAAATATTAGGTATGACTGAAATTCCCAGAAACAGTTTGGCAGAAGTTATTTAAAAAAACCAATTGTCTGTTTTCACAACTGTAAAACTGAAACATTGAGAAAATGATAACAATTTTTTATTTATACAGTGGTAACAAACTGAAGTCAGATTAAATACACTTCCAGTGAATAATCATGACCTATTCTATAATATGGAGATTATCATGCATTATTTTTAGTCATACTCTATTTCAAATAGAACATAGTTCAGAGTACTTGACTCTTAAATGACAAGGTGGAATGAAATTTTGCTTGTTCATACTTCGAAAAAAACCCAGAGAATTCAATTTATTCCAGTAAATATTAGTTACTGTAGTATGATACAGTATTATATTCATTCTGTGGGAAGAAGCTTAAAGTGAAACAAAGCATATGATTTAAGATAATTCTATTTAAGTAAGTACGTTGTCTTCAATTTAATAAGTGAGGCTAAAATAGTGATTATTTTGCTCACAAACTTATCTGATAAAACTGGTTTCCATTTTCAGTTCTTTTTTCCCAAACCTGGGTACACTAAGAATGTTGTGAAGATGGCATGTGAGCCTACAAGGAGTTAACAGAATGGTGCTTGCTAGCAGCCCATAATTAGGTTAATTGAAAAAAAGTATTGATGACTTATGGAAAGACTTCTACTCTGTCCTTTACAAAATGATGTTGACGAGTATTCAAAAGTAGTTGAGAATCTTAAGTGAGAAAATATACACCTTTTCAGAAACTGAAGAATATCAACATGAAAGGGCATAATATTCGCTAGGAATAACTTTTTTTTTTCTTTTTAATCACAAAGTATGCCTTTACTATGCACACTGGAAATTCAGCTATACTCCATTCATATCAGCTTTACCTTCTCTGCAGGGTTGTGGAGAAAAGGTAGACTATAACATGTTTGGGGTTTTGCCTGGCATCAAAAAAACCTTTTTTTTCCCCCCGCTTACATCTGGTCATGTTTGCATTTCACTTGCTACTAATTTGCATATTGGCCTAGTGATGCACATGCACGATGCACATGCACGATGCACATGCACAAACTGTACAATGCTGTCCTCCTACCTTTTGTGGGGAGACGATCCAGACCAAGTGGCAGTGCTTTGGTCAGGGGTCTGACCTTTGGTTGTGCTGGGCCCGAGTTTGCCCAGCAACAGCGAATCCTGAGTTTGCCCAGCAACAGCGAATCCTGAGTTTGCCCAGCAACAGTGAAATGATACCGCTAGGCGGTGACCACAGAAACCACCGAGGAAGGGTATATATACCACTTCCTGAGAGCCTGATTCAAGTGCTCCTGAGGAACGGCTGGCCCGCACCTTGGTGATCTTCCCTTACTTGGGACGCCAGGTAAGAATACTTTCCTGGGAATTGAGTGATACCTGTTAGGTAGATTATAAGGAATTTTGGAATAGAAGCAGAATAGTCCCCACTCGCAGGGTGGTGTAATCGTTATCCACTTAATAAGTGCCTTATCCCAATAAACCTCACTTTGTACCTCGGACTTGGAACCTTATTCCTTCAAAGGGTAGATAGCGGCAGAGGGTCTGACTGCAACAGAAAATGGCACAGCGATCAGGGTCTGAGGATAACAGGGTAGAGGCTTACTTGGGTAAGCATGAGATTCCCCCCTGGCCCCAGTTTTACAATGCTTGGGTCCGAGACCACTGGTCTGAGCAGGACCAGGTGAAGAGCCAAACAGACCTGGCACGGGGGAAACTTAAAGATGGAAAAGGTAAAGGCATCATCTGTAAGATGTTGAGTGCATGCTATCATGCCGCTTGTAATGAAAAGAAGCAATGGGAAGATGAAAAGAGAGAACTGTTTGCTGAAATTGAAAGGTTACAAGAGAAGGTGCAAAGGCAAGAGATGCAGCTAGTGATGCAAGGTCTAACTTTACAGAAACATAGAGAAAATGAGAAGAGATTAGAAGATAAAGTAGTACAGATGGTCAGTGCTAACTTGGAGAAACAGGGCGGGACTGTGAATGCCCTTAAAGTGCAGGCCCTAATACAAGATCCCGAGCACTGGGATGGGGACATTTGGAATGACCCCGATGAGGAGCCAGATGACTGGCCAGACGATGGTGATGATACCGCGCAAGGAGTCTTCCCCGTTATCAAACATGAAATAAGTGGGGGAGCAGAGGGGAGACCTGCCCAGGATGTAGTTAAGACCACCACCTTTACCCCCGCCTTGATATGGCCAAGTTACAGAGGGAGTTTGGTAAACAGCCTGATGAGTCTGCAATCAAGTGGGTCAAACAAGTTCATGAGATGGGAGGTGATTGAATAGTTTTCCATCAAGAGGAAGCTCAGGGAGGAGGCTGGGGAGCTGGCATCTTTCTCAGTGCAGGTCCGGGAGCGCTATGTTCCCTGACCGCCCGAGCCGCCTATTGTGCGGGGCGTATCCCTAAACTGGAGTGAGGAGAACAACTGCGTATTCGTGCTCGCTCTGCTCAAGAACTGGCTAACAGACTAGTGCAGTTGGCTGTTGAACAGTTTGTTGATCAAAGGGGACGCAATAACAACAGGGAAGCTTCAGACTCACCATTGTATCTGGTCCCGAATCCCAATAAATTAGGACTGCTCACATGAGGGTCAGGACCTAGCCTTAAATTAATCTTAATTAGTGCCACCGATGCAATGCAAAATGGGCAAAACAATTGGGGATGGTTCACAAGCCAACTAACACAAAAGGCTAGAACGATAGGGTGCAATGAAGATGTCACCCAGCCAAAACTCCCGAAAGAGGTCAGAACCCTCAAACAAGGTCCTGCGGGACCTCGGGTTAAAACCTCAAGTGGGACAAGACAAGAAAGGCCTCAGAACCAGGCTGTGGAGGGAAGGTTTAGACCTAGGTTTGTCATGAGAATTAATGCATAAGAAACCCACAGCAGTTTTAGGGGCCATGGTCCAAACCGCCCATGAAGCCGACCGGCATGGCAAGGATGCAGACCGCCCGTCTGCCAACCCTTTTTATAAAGAAGCCAGTGAGGCTCTAGATGCCATTCGGTGTGCTACCGCCCTGCTGGTGGAAAACTAGTAGTGCCTATACCCTGTCCGGTGTCCCAGGTACAGCAGCTCAAACTTTTCGAGTGGGACACCAAGGGGGGTCCACAAGTCATTATCGGCCTGGGCCCTAATAGATTCCCTGTAAGATGTTTGAATGACACTGGAGCCCAAATTCCTTGTTTTCCCTCTGCCTTAATGGCAACCCTGGGTATCTCTCCCCATGCACGTGTTCTCATTCAAGGAGTGGGCAGCCAACCTCTCAGTGTGCCTACCACCTGGGTGGCATTGCACCTTCCTGATGAACAGAGACATTGCTGAGTTAAAGTTGCTTTTCTTCCTGACCTAGAACAAGCACTTCTAGGGATGGATGTTTTGGCTGGCCGATGGTGGCAAACACCCACGGGCGAGCTCTGGTCCTTTGGCATTATGCCCCCTTTGGTCAAGCTCAGCATCTCGAAGAAACTTTGTTTGTTGCGACTAGCACCTTTGCTCCCACCCACGTTTAAGATTGTTAATGTACCCGAGTATAAAATCAACCTATTAGCAAAGGAAGGCATCACCAAAGTTATGAAAGATCTCTTAGCAAAAGGAATTATTGTTGAAACTCATTCCCCGTGGAATTCTCCGGTTTGGCCAGTAAGAAAGCCCAACAGAGTGGGGACTCACAATTGATTATCGTTGTTTGAATGCCATGACAGGACCCCTTAAAGCTGCAGTGCCTAGTATGCCTGAATTAGTCATGGAAATTGAAAAACAAAACCATACTTGGCTGGCAGCCCTAGACATTAGAGACGTGTTTTTTATGGTACCACTCCACCCAGAGGACCAACAGTGGTTTGCCTTTACTTGGCACGGCATGCAATACACTTTTATCCATTTGCGTCAAGGATTTAAGCATAGTCCCACGATTGCTCATGCTGCCCTTGCTGCTGAACTAGCAAAGATTAAACTTCCTTCTGGAGTAATGTATCATCAGTATATTGATGATATTCTTATCGGTGGAGAAACTCGCGCAGAAGTCCACACTGCTATGGATTCAGTTCTACAAACGCTGACGAAATTTGGTTTAGAGGTCCCTGATAGCAAACGACAGAGACCCTCTCACACCGTTACCTTTTTAGGAATGCGATGGGAAGGGGTATACCTGAGGATGATTTAAAATTGTTATTTACACTACCCTCACCTAAAGATAAGGCTGACCTTCAAAAAATTATGGGCTTGCTATGTTACTGGCATAAACACGTACCTGGATTTAGCGACCTAGCCAAACCCCTGTATAACCTGTTGAGAAAAGGGGCGTCATGGGAATGGACCCCCGGTCATGAAGCCACCCTGCACGTGGGGTTCAGTCACTCCACTCTAAGTTGGGAAATCTATCAGCGGAGTGAAGGTGGGAAGAGGTCAGCGGGGTTTGGCTCACAAGCGTATAAGTGGGGAGAACAACAATATACCCTGCAGGAAAAAGGCGTGTTTGTGTATGTATTCTGTACTCAAAGAGCAGGACTCGCTATTGCGAGGGAAACGCATAACTTCAAAAGCATCATTTATGGTACTGAATTACATTTTGCGTGCACCCCCACTAGAAGGAACAGCACAGTCTACGACACACTTGAAATGGAAGACATTCGTAACAGGGTTTTGTGAAGACTCAAAAGTCATGGAAGGTCCCAAGCAAATTATAAGAAATCAACTAGAAGTAACTATATCAAATATAGAGGGCCCTGCATATCCTTCCCCTTTTTCCAAAGCCCCAGAATTTACCCTTGCAAATACAGATAGGGTGTGGTTTACTAACACCTCTGCAAAATTTGAGGGAGGGAAATGGCGGTATAAAGCCGCAGCCTTAGAAGTAAGCACGAACGTCTGGAAAGTAGAAGAAGGAAGTGCTCAGGTGGGGGAACTCCGCGCTGTTGTGATAGCAGTAAAAGCAGGCGCACAGAGCATATATACAGATTCATACGCAGTAGAATCATAGAATCATATCACAGAATAGTTTGGGTCGGAAGGGACCTTTAAAGGTCATCTAGTCCAACCCCACTGCCATGGGCAGGGACATCTTCAACTAGATCAGGGTGCTCAGAGCCCCGTCCAACCTGACATTGAATGTTTCCAGGGATAGGGCATCTACCACCTCTCTGGGCAACCTGTTCCAGTGTTTCACCACCCTTGTAAAAAATTTCTTCCTTATATCTAGTCTAAATCTACCCTCTTTTAGTTTAAAACCGTTCCCCCTTGTCCTGTCGCAACAGGCCCTGCTAAAAAGTCTGTCCCCATCTTTCTTATAAGCCCCCTTTAAGTACTGATAGGCCGCAATAAGGTCTTCCCGAAGCCTTCTCTTCTCCAGGCTGAATAACCCCAACTCTCTCAGCCTTTCTTCATAGGAGAGGTGTTCCATCCCCCTGATCATTTTCGTGGCCCTCCTCTGGACCTGCTCCAACAGGTCCATGTCTGTCTTGTGCTGAGGGCTCCAGAGCTGGACGCAGTACTCCAGGTGGGGTCTCACCAGAGCAGAGTAGAGGGGCAGAATCACCTCCCTCGACCTGCTGGCCACGCTTCTTTTGATGCAGCCCAGGATACGGTTGGCCTTCTGGGCTGCGAGCGCACATTGCCAGCTCATATTCAGTTTTTCATCCACCAATACCCCCAAGTCCTCCGCAGGGCTGCTCTCAATCCACTCATTGCCCACCCTGTATCCATGTTTGGGATTGCCGTGACCCAGGTGCAGGACCTTGCACTTGGCCTTGTTGAACCTCATGAGGTTCACACGGGCCCACTTCTTGAGCTTGTCCAGGTCCCTCTGGATGGCATCCCGTCCCTCAGGTGTGTCAACCGCACCACTCAGCTTGGTGTCGTCTGCAAACTTGCTGAGGGTGCACTCGATCTCAGTAGCAGTAGCTCAAGCTGTACTACATTGGGTAGGATTATGGGAGGCTAACAATTGGATACAACACAGAAAGGATGTCTGGCGCAAGGGAGACTGGCAATATTTATTGCAATAAGCAGCACAGGGTCTGACCACGACAACTGAGCTGAAGGTCAGACTGCCAGCATTTCTGCAAGCCCATGCATCTGAATTAATAATTGCCTTTCAGGTACTGGTGAACTACAAAATCATTGCAATGCTTTTTAGAATTATAGAATAGCCCAGGTTGAAAGGGACCTTGAAAGATCATCTGGTCCAACCTTTCATGGGAAAGGGAGCCTAGATTTGGTAAAAAAATTGTTAAAAAAAGAATTGGGGGGGTTGGAAATGCAAACCACTTCTTTTATGTTGTTATTATTTTTTAGTTTTCCCCAGATTGTCCCCTAGAATTCTCTGTGGGATATGTAAAATAATATGGTTCATAGATTTTAAAACTGGGAGAGATCACTATAGGTAGCAGTTCTGATTTTTTAAAAAAGCAAATGTCAACAAAGCCTAGCTCAGAAATTCCTTCACCTAACCCAATAACACGTGGTTTAAATGTTTGTTTTGGTTGTGATGGGGGTTTTTTGTTTGGTTTTTAGGTTGTTTTGTTTTGTTTTGTTTTTTTGTTGGGGTTTTTTGTTTTTTTTAAGAGTGCGCTAATCTAAAAACTTGAAATAATGGAAAGCTCATTTTACATTTAAGTAATTTGTTTCAAAATAGCAATATCTTGCTAATGTTATACAATCAAATATTGCCACAGTTTTCCCTGCCAGGTTAAAAAGCATATACACATTAAGTATTTTAGCCCTGTGTAGTCTCTTGTAGCCTTTCCACAGTTAATATCTGTCGTGGTTTAACCCCAGCCGGCAACTAAGCACCACACAGCCACTCGCTCACTGGTGGAGTGACCAGTAGCAGTGACTTATCTTTAATACTATTTCTTAATCACCCATTTTCTGGGTCTTACAGTATTCATAAAGAATTTCCTGTTACACATTTTTTCACAATCCATCTTCACTCATAATTACTTTTAGCACTTTCTACCTTTTATAATGCACTAACTGTGTGTTCATGCATACTGATATCTACATAAGTAAAAAAATCAGATTTAAACATTTTTTTAAAAAGAAACATAGCAAGGCATGAGTGTGTATACATAAAGTAATACTAATTTCAATTTAGCAATGAAATAACCTTTCTAATTCAGGATAGTTCTCACCTGAAGACATACAATAAAGTGTTATTTTAGAATTTTTTTTTTTTTCAAAACTTCAGGAAACTTTAAGACTAGGACATGAGGTTGCCGACTTAATGTTCCTCATGTAAATTTAAAATATTTTTTCAATTTGCTATTGAATATAATAATTTTTATTATTCCTAATATCTGAGGTAACTAAATACATTCCCTTTACCAATCATTACAGGCTTTACCCTTCAAACAAAATTCCTACTTTTCCTTTCATCACAATCAAGCTGGTAAGAAATCTGACATTGTGCAGTAAATGACGTAGCCCACTAAGAAAGACGAGTCCAACCTGCTACATATGTGAATAAAAATGGAATATCAATGGCATTTGTTTTAAACTGAAGTTTCAATAAAACACAGTATATTTGTAAGGATCATCTAATTAAAGCCATTGCCAAGAAAGCTTGTTACATGGTCAATTAACAAAGGTGGGAAAAACAAGTATAAAAGACACGTATATGAGAGATTCATCGTGTAATTAACTATCTGCAGTAGTTATTCTCCAAATACTTCTCATTTAGCCCTAAATAAGTAGATAACATCAAAGTATTTGCAATAGTTCTCCTTATTTAATGAAATGAAATTTTGCTACAAAACACTGCTAAGTCTGAGGTAGGGCTTAATCAGCTGCAGCAATTCTGTTTTTAAGCACATATCAACACCAACGTGCATACAGGACTTTTTAGTCTGCTAAGACAAAGCAGATATTGCTTTTATTATATACCTTTCTGTAATTACTAATGGATGAAATCTAAATCTAATTTAAGATTTCATTTGTCATCAGACATATGTCAAAACACTCATGACTTCACTGAGACCAAATATCCAATATTTTCAAAAGTATTTCTTCAATTTTATTTCAGAAAAAAAATGCCAGGAATGTAGCATTTATAATTACTGCTATTATAACAATGTATTGCAAATTAAAAACAAAAGAAAAATAGTTTGGGAACAGAAATGGTTACAGGTTTCTTCCTTTCAAGAAGTGAGTGTATCTGAAAATACTTTCAAATCAAAAGCCCTGAAATTATTATCTTAAAGCAAATTACAGAACTATACCTTTTCTATTAAAAATTAATTAAATATTTTAAGAAAGTGTCCTGGTTTCAGCTCGGATGGAGTTGATTTTCTTCCTATTAACTGGTATAGTGCTGTGTTTTGGATGTAGTATGAGAATAATGTTGATAACACACTGATGTTTTAGTTCTTGCTAAGTAATGTTTACGCTAGTCAAGGACTTTTCATCTTCCCGTGCCCTGCCAGGTGCGCGGGGGGCTGCGAGGGAGCGTGGCCGGGACGGCTGGCCCAGCTGGCCAATGGGCTATTCTGTACCATATGACGTCATGCTCAGCATATAAGGCTGGGCAAAGAAGAAGAAGGGGGGGATGTTCGGCGTGATGGTGTTTGTCTTCCCAAGTAACCATTACGCGTGATGGAGCCCTGCTTTCCTGGAGATGGCTGAACACCTGCCTGCCAGTGGGAAGTAGTGAATGAATTCCTTGTTTTGCTTTGCTTGCGCGCGCGGCTTTTGCTTTCCCTATTAAACTGTCTTTATCTCAGCCCATGAGTTTTCTCACTTTTACCGTTCTGATTCTCTCCCCCATCCCACCGTGGGGGGAGTGAGCGAGCGGCTGTGTGGTGCTCAGTTGCCAGTTGGGGTTAAACCACGACAGAAAGGTAAATAATAGTTGCTTTAAACTGAATTTTTTTAATATTTTTTATTTTTTTCAACATTTGCTATGCTATCAAATAAGAAGATAAATTAAACATATTTGGAAGTGCAAAGACTGCTTATTCCAGCATAGTCCAAACTGAAACACTTGAGAAATATTGATTAAAACAATATTTAAATGTGTTTTTTAATTGGGATGACGAAAATATATGTTCAAGTATTTTTAATATGGGACATTTAACTAATATATAGCGAAGAGGCTGAATGTTTTTCAGTTGTCCTCAGTTATGTAAAGAAGGACTTGATATCTTAGGATAAAGGTTCTTCAAACAAAGACACAGAAGACTAGCTCCTCTAATTTTGTTGGACAGATTTAAATAAATTACTTAAATCTCTAAATTTAATTATGATTTAAATTAGCAAGTAGAAATAAAGATTTAAATAATTGATTTAAATTTTGTTCTGCATTTGCAGTTTTCAGGTTTTTACCTAAAGAAACGTTGATCATCTTTGGTTGCTAACCATTAAAGTTCATACTTATTTTTACTAATCAAGATACACCATACCTAACTATATTTTAAGTAAATACATAGTTCAGTATACATTTAATAAGTTTCTTAGGTTTTTAAACTATTTTATGATGTTAAAATATTAAATGACACCTTTTTGAAATTTGATGATGACTAATATTTTATACAAGGTTTCTGGAAAGCTGCATTTCACTGTGTCCTGGTTTTGGCTGGGATAGAATTAATTTTCTTCCTCATAGCTGGATTAGTGCTGTGTTTTGGATTTAGTTTGAGAATAATGTTGATAACACACTGATGTTTTAGTTGTTGCGAAGTAGTGCTTACATGTTAGTCAAGGACTTTTCAGCTTTCCGTGCTCTGCCAGGTGCACAAGAAGCTGAGAGGGAGCATAGCCAGGGCAGCTAACCCAACTGGCCAATGGGGTATTCCATACCATGTGACGTCATGCTCAGTACATAAATTAGGAGGCGTGGTCCGAGAAGTAGTGATCGCTGCTCGGGGACTGGCTGGGCATCAGTCAGCGAGTGGTGAGCAATTGCATTGTGCATCACTCATTTTGTATATTCTATCACCACCATCATTATTATTATTTTCCCTTCCTTTTCTGTTCTATTAAACTGTCTTTATCTCAATCCACAAATTTTTTTTTTCTATTCTCTCCCCCATCCCACTGAGGTGGGGGGAGTGAGCGAGCATCTGTGTGCTGTTTGGCTGCCTGACGGGTTAAACCACAGCAGTCCTTTTTGGCGCCCAACGTGGGGCTCGAAGGGTTGAGATAATGACAGATCTGACCAAAGCGTGTTAAGGCAAATTTGTTATAAGCATTCATTATATTGGTTTAATAATCGCTGGTCACAATGTTGATTTATTGGCTCTCAGTGTTGTGGGGCTGGCTCTCAATGTTGTGTTATGTAATACCTTACTTGCAGTATATATTCCCTGTTGTGCTGTTCATCACCGCTCGGAGCTGGGTCAAGGTTATCATTTTGCTGCACTGTGTAACACTGTTTTATGATATGATAAAATTATTGGTCGTGAGTCTAATCTGGTATCTCTACTCAGCATTGCCATCATCTCAGTACCTCGGGAGCCACCTCTCGGAAACTATTAATAATTACACTCGTTACCTTTTCTCCTCGGAGAACCAATTTATGGGGGAGACAGGGGGGAACACTTTCCCCCACTCCTTCGTCTTCCCTTTCATATCTCCAGAAACTCCTTTTTCTTCTCTCCTCTTCATGAAGTCCTCCACAACAGTTCTTGAGAATTCTGAATATCCTTGGGATGTTCAAACCAGCATGTTCCTATTGCTATGTCTCCTGAATGTGGTTCAGGTCTTGTTTAGGGTTAAACAACTATTTAGGAATACCGTCCAGAGATCAACCCCCCGCAACAGGCACTGTGGCTACTCAAACCCCCGTGACAGTCACTGCAGCTACTCCAGCCCCAGCAACAGGCACTGTGGCCACTCAAACCCCCGGCGATGGGCACCGCAGGTACTCCAAGCCCCACGACAGGCACTGCAGCTACTCAAACCCCAACGACAGTCATTGCAGCTGAACCAGAGAAACAACCTGTGCCGCTATCAGTCGCCCCTATACACAAGAAGAAATACACAAGAAAATCAGCTCGTTTAGTAAGGGATGAAAATGAACCAGGGCCATCACGAGAACAGGAGGAGGAAGAGGCAGAACCCGTAAATGAGATGGTAACCACCCGATCCGTATCTCTGAATGAGCTGCGAGATATGCGGAAAGATTTCAGTCATCATCCAGGCGAGCACATTATCACCTGGCTGCTCCAATGCTGGGATAATGGGGCCAGTAGCCTGGAATTAGAGGGTAGGGAAGCCAAGCAGCTGGGATCCCTTTCTAGGGAAGGGGGCATTGACAAAGCGATTGGACAAGGGGCACAAGTCCTCAGCCTCTGGAGGCAACTCCTGTCAGGCGTGAAGGAAAGGTATCCCTTCAAGGAAGATGTTATATGTCACCCAGGCAAGTGGACCACCATGGAGAGAGGTATCCAGTACCTGAGGGAATTAGGCGTGCTGGAGGTGATTTATGATGACCTGAACAACGAGCAGTTATCCAAAGACCCAGATGAAGTCAAGTGCACGCGACCCATGTGACGGAAGTTTGTATGGAGCACACCAGCACCGTATGCCAACTCATTGGCAATACTGACCTGGAAAGATGGAGAGGAACAAACGGTGGATGAATTGGCTGGCCAACTCCGGCAATATGAAGAAAGTCTCTCCTCCTCCCTATGGGCCTGCATCTTGGCTGTGGAGAAACTGCCGGACATGATAGCTGCGAAACTGTCCCAGGAGTTCCAGCGATTCAAAGAGGATATGTCCTACTCCCGACCTGTATATATAATTATATATACATATATATATATAAAAAATTATATATACATATATATGTATATATATGTTTATATAATTATATAACCCTATATATATAATTATATTTTATGTGTAATTTCCAGAACTGTGATGACTACATTTCAGAGTTCATAGATACAGTATAATTTCTGGTCATTTATTAACTTTTTCCTTAGCATAATACTTTTCTAATGTAGTAATAAATGCTAATCAGAACCAGTAACATTTAATACTTTGATAAAATATTTCTTTACCAAAGGGGATCAATTCAATAAGATAACACATATTACATGATAGTTTACGGACCTAACAACGACTTTCTCTGCTGAATGTGTGGGGGAATTTTTCCTTTAAGCAGTTATGATGCAACCAATTTTAACACTCTTTTTTAAAATACTAGTTCAAGAGATTTCATTTGAAATTTTAGCAACATTTTTAGAAGTGACATAAAAAAGTCCTTTTGGGAAAATTTAATGCTCATGACAAGACTCAATAAGCCACTTTACAGTTTCATATTCTTTAGGAGAACATTTTACCGAATTCCTTGTTTCAGGAAAACATTCCTCTGTATAGTCAACATACAGATTTTAATTAATTATTGGCCCTTTTATAATTATTAGTTTCACACTTCTACTGTATTCAGGCAAAATTAAAGTGACCCATTCCCACTGAACTGAAACTCACTGCACAACCATTAGATTATAATTTCCAGTAGCACTGTCTCGAGCTTTTCCAGTGGCAATTCAGAAAAGCCCTATATCATTAAAAAACTGCCAAGCAATCCTGCTTAGTTAAGACTTTTCACAACATTTTATAAAAAGTCCATAAATGCATTCTTAAACATATTGACAAAAATAATACATACAATACTAACATATACAATGCTAAATTGCTCATTTGTTCCCAAGATCTAGCATGTCAGGCTATGCAATCAATAAACTTTAAAAAAAAAAATCAAATATCAATGATATAATTTAGCAAGGGATATACAAATTCACATCTGATTCCAAGAAACTGTGGCCATACTCTCCCTGAATAAAAGTAATTGCTTTAAATATTTATGTTTTGGCCTCCTAAGCTTTTCATCTTTTGTTGCTGCTGAGCTGGAATTGCAACAGCTTCAAAAGGAAAAATAAACTAAAGGGGCAAATAAGAACCAAAGTGGAAAGAAAATGTTTCTAATAAAGTTGTTTCTTCAACTTTTTCGAATTTAGCAGGGGATGGAATAGTAATGAAACTACCCTTTTTAAAGGTTGTGGTTTTTTTTTTTTTATTATTTTTATTTCCTGTGACATGGACAGAATATTATAATCTGCAATGAAGTGTTCCTTGCAGCTTCAGTTTTTCTTGGCATTGTATCAGTCTACCAGGATGTTAATATCACGTTGCTAAAGCTTGAACAAGAATATTAGTGTTTCATCAGATATATAAAGTCGGATTCTTTTAAAAATGATTACTTTGTACATTGTTTCCTAAATAAGCCTGTTTTGGGTCTAAACTTGGGTGTCCTGGTTTCGGCTGGGATAGAGTTAAATTTCTTCCTAGTGCTGTGTTTTGGATTTAGTATGAGAAGAATGTTGATAACACACTGATGTTTTCAGTTGGTGCTAAGTACCCTGTCAAGGACAGCTTCCATGCTCTACCAAATGCAGAGGCAGGGAGGAGGGAGCATAGCCGGGACATCTGGCCCAGCTGGCTAATGGGGTATTCCATACCATGTGACGTCATGCTCAGTATATGAATGGTAGACGTGATCCAGGAAGTAGCGATAGCTACTTAGGTATCAGGCAGCGCGGGTGGTGAGCAATTCCATTGTGCATCACTCATTTTGTATATTCTATCATTATCATCATCATCATCATCATTATTATTATTATTATTATTGTCCCCCTTCTGTTCTATTAAACTGTCTTCATCTCAACCCACGAGTTTTTCTCACTCTTACCCTTCCCATTCTCTCCCCATCCCACTGTGTTGGGGGGGAGTGAGCGAGCAGCTGCATGGGGTTTGGCTGCCTGCCAGGTTAAATCACGACAGTTCTTTTTGGCGCCCAATGTGGAGCTCGAAGGGTTGAGATAACGATAGATCTGACCAAAGCGTGTTAAGGCAAAATTGGTTATAAGCATTCATTATATTGATTGGTCACAATGTTGGTTTATCGGCTCTCAAAGTTGTGGGGCTGGCTCTCAATGTTGGGTTATTTAATACCTTGCTTGTCATATATGTTCCCTGTTGTGATGTTTATCATTATTTGGAACTAGGCCAAGGTTATCATTTTCCTGCTGTTTTATGAGGTGATAAAATCATTGGTCTTAAGTCTAATCTGGCATCTGTACTCAGCACTGCCGTCATCTCTTTACCTCAGGAACCACCTCTTAGAAACTGTTAGTAATTACACTTTTTTCTCCTTGGAGAATGAATTTAGGGGGAAGACAGGATGGGACACTTGCTCCCACTTCTTCAGCTTCCCTTCCATATCTCCAGAAACTCCTTTTTCTTCTATCCTCTTCACGAAGATGTCCACAATATTCCCTGAGAATTTTGAATATCCTTGGGATGTTCAAACAAGCATGTTCATATTGCTATGTCTCCTGAATGTGGTTCAGGCCTTGTTTAGGTTTAAACAACTATTCAGGAATACTGTCCAGAGATCAACCAGACATGGTGGATACTCAAACCCCCACAACAGGCACTGCAGCTACTTCAACCCAAACGACAACCACTGTGGCTACTCAAACCCCCACAACAGGCACTGCAGCTACCCAAACCCCAGCAACAGGTACTACAGCTGAACCAGAGGACCAACCCTTGCCGGTATCAGTCACCCCTGTACAGAAGAGGAAATCATGGAAGCAAAAGTCAGGTCATTAAGAAAGGGATGATGGAAAAGCAGGGCCATCAGGAGGAAGGGAGCAGGAGGAGGAAGAGGCAGAACCCGTAAATGAGATGGTAACCACCCGTTCCCTATCCCTGGGTGAGTTGCAAGATATGCGGAAAGATTTCAGCTGTCGTCCAGTCGAGCATATTGTCACCTGGCTGCTCCGATGCTTGGATAATGGGGCCAGTAGCCTGGGATTAGAGGGGAAGGAAGCCAAACAGCTGGGATCCCTTGCTAGGGAAGGGGGCATTGACAAAGCAATTGGAAAAGGGACACAGGCCCTCAGCCTCTGGAAGCAACTCCTGTCAGGCATGAAAGAAAGGTATCCCTTCAAGGAAGATGTTATATATCGCCCAGGCAAAAGGACCACTATGGAGAGAGGTATCCAGTACCTGAGAGAATTAGGCGTGCTGGAGGTAGTTCACAGTGACCTGGACAACGACCAAATGCCCAAAGATCCAGATGAAGTCCAGTGCACCCGACCCATGTGGAGGAAATTGGTATGGAGCACACGAGCGTCGCATGCTAATTCGTTGGTAGTACTATCCTGGAAAGAGGAAGAAGCACCAACGGTGGATGACGTGGTTAGCAGACTCTGGGAATACAAAGAAACTGTCTCCTCCTCCCTTGTCTCGGCTGTGGAGGAACTGTCCCGGAAGGTCCAGCAATTCAAAGAGGATATGGCCTATTCTCCACCTGTACGGGCCAGTGACTCAGCCATTAGGAGTCAACATTTTTCTGCTCAAGAGAGAGGATATTGAAGGTACACACCATGGGGCACCCTGTGGTTTTACCTGCGTGACCACGGAGAGGACATGAGGCAGTGGGATGGAAAACCTACCTTGACCCTAGAGGCACGTGTACGTGAGTTGCAAGGAAAAACAATCACACAAGGGGGTTCTCCCAGGAAAAATGCTGCTTCAGTTTTCAGGAAAAACCTGTCTCACGACGGTCCAGTTTCCAGTGAACAGTTCCCCAGAAAGAGTAGAAGGGCTGATCTTACTTTGGATTTTAACGAAGGAATTCTTGACTCGCGTTTGCAAGAAGTGAGAAACAGATATTATGACCAGGACTAGAGGGGCCCAGCCTCCGGCCAGGTGGAGGAAAGGGACAACTGGGTTTACTGGACTGTGTGGATTCGATGGCCTGGCACATCAGACCCACAGGAGTATAAGGCTTTAGTGGACACGGGTGCACAGTGTACCTTGATACCATCAAGCTATGAAGGGGCAAGTCCTGGTTTCGGCTGGGATAGGGTTAAATTTCTTCCTAGTGCTGTGTTTTGGATTTAGTATGAGGAGAATGTTGATAACACACTGATGTTTTCAGTTGTTGCTAAGCACCCTCCTAGTCCAAGGACAACTCCCATGCCTACTGACTGAGCTAGGCACACAAGATGGGAGGGAACATAATCAGGACAGCCAGCCCAGCTGGCCAACGGGGTATTCCATACCATGTGAAGTCATGCCCAGTATATGAATGATAGACGTGATCCAGGAAGTAGTGATCGCTACTTGGTTATCGGTCAGCACGGGTGGTGAGCAATTGCATTGTGCATCACTCATTTTGTATATTCTATCATTATTATTATTATTATTTTCCCTTTTCTGTTCTATTAAACTATCTTTATCTCAGCTCACGAGTTTTTCTCACTCTTAACCTTGCGATTCTCTCCCCGCCCCACCAGGCGGGGGAGTGAGCGAGCATCTATGTGGCATTTGGCTGCCTGTCAGTTTAAATCACGACAGGGCAGAATCCATTTGTATTTCTGGAGTGACAAGTGATCCCAAGAGTTAACTTTATTGGAGGCCGAAGTGAGCCTAACCGGGAATGAGTGGCAAAAGCACCCCATTCTGACTGGCCCAGAGGCTCCGTGCATCCTTGGCATAGACTACCTCAGGAGAGGGTATTTCAAGGACCAAAAAGGGTACCGGTGGGCTTTTGGTATAGCTGCCCTGGAGACGGAGGAAATTAAACAGCTGTCCACCTTACCTGGTCTCTCGGAGGACCCTTCTGTTGTGGGGTTGCTGAGGGTTGAAGAACAGCAGCTGCCTATCGATACTGCAACGGTGCATCGGAGGCACTATTGCACCAACCGAGATTTCCTGATCCCTATCCATAAGCTGATTCGTCGCCTGGAGAGCCAAGGAGTGATCAGCAAGACTCGCTCACCCTTTAACAGTCCCATATGGCCAGTGAGAAAGTCCAATGGAGAGTGGAGACTAACAGTAGGCTACTGTGGCCTGAATGAGGTCATGCCGCCACTGAGTGCTGCCGTGCCAGACATGCTAGAACTCCAATACGAACTGGAGTCAAAGGCAGCCAAGTTGTATGCCACAAATGATATCGCTAATGCTTTCTTCTCAATCCCTTTGGCGGCGGAGTGCAGGCCACAGTTTGCTTTCACTTGGAGGGGCATCCAGTACACCTGGAACCGACTGCCCCAGGGGTGGAAACACAGCCCTACCATTTGCCATGGACTGATCCACACCACACTGGAACAGGGTGAGGCTCCAGAACACCTGCAATACATTGATGACATCATTGTATGGGGCAACACAGCAGAAGAATTTTTTGAGAAAGGGAAGAAAATAATTCAAATCCTTCTGAAGGCTGGTTTTGCCATAAAACAAAGTAAGGTCAATGGACCTGCACAGGAGATCCAGTTTTTAGGAATAAAATGGCAAGATGGACGTCGTCAGATCCCAATGGATGTGATCAACAAAATAACAGCCATGTCTCCACCAACTAGCAAAAGGGAAACACAAGCTTTCTTAGGCGTTGTGGGCTTTTGGAGAATGCATATTCCAGATTACAGCCTGATTGTAAGCCCTCTCTATCAAGTGACTCGGAAGAAGAATGATTTCAAATGGGGCCCTGAGCAACGACAAGCCTTTGAATAAATTAAACGGGAGATAGTTCAGGCAGTAGCCCTTGGGCCAGTCTGGGCAGGACAAGATGTGAAGAATGTGCTCTACACCGCAGCCGGGGAGAATGGCCCTACCTGGAGCCTCGGGCAGAAAGCGCCAGGGGAAACTCGAGGTCAACCCCTGGGGTTTTGGAGTCACGGATACAGAGGATCCGAGGCCCGCTACACTCCAACTGAGAAGGAGATATTGGCAGCATATGAAGGGGTTCGAGCTGCTTCGGAAGTGGTTGGTACTGAAGCACAGCTCCTCCTGGCACCCCGACTGCCGGTGCTGGGCTGGATGTTCAAAGGGAGGGTCCCCTCTACACATCATGCAACTGATGCTACGTGGAGTAAGTGGGTCGCGCTGATCACACAACGGGCCCGAATAGGAAACCCCAGTCGCCCAGGAATCTTGGAAGTGATCACGAACTGGCCAGAAGGCAAAGATTTTGGCATATCCCCAGAGGAGGAGGTGACACGTGCTGAAGAGGCCCCACTGTATAATAAACTACCAGAAAATGAGAAGCACTATGCCCTGTTCACTGATGGGTCCTGTCGCCTTCTGGGAAAGCAACGGAGGTGGAAAGTTGCTATATGGAGTCCTATACAACAGGTCGCAGAAACTGATGAGGGAGAAGGTGAATCGAGCCAGTTTGCAGAGGTGAAAGCCATCCAGCTGGCCTTGGACATTGCTGAACGAGAAAAATGGCCAGTACTTTATACTGACTCATGGATGGTGGCAAATGCCCTGTGGGAGTGGTTGCAGCAATGGAAGTAGAACAACTGGCAGCGCAGAGGGAAACCCATCTGGGCTGCCATATTGTGGCAAGATATTGCTGTCCATGTAGAGAACCTGGTTGTAAAAGTACGTCACGTTGATGCTCACGTGCCCAAGAGTTAGGCCACTGAAGAACATCAAGACAACCAGCAGGTGGACCAGGCTGCTAAGATTGAAGTGGCTCAGGTGGATCTGGACTGGCAACATAAGGGTGAAGTATTTATAACTTGGTGGGCCCATGATGCCTCAGGCCACCAAGGAAGAGATGCAACATATAGATGGGCTCGTGATCGAGGGGTGGACTTGACCATGGACGCTATTGCACAGGTTATCCATGAATGTGAAACGTGCGCTGCAATCAAGCAAGCCAAGCGAATAAAGCCTCTTTGGTATGGTGGACGATGGTTGAAATATAAATATGGGGAGGCCTGGCAGATTGATTATATCACACTCCCACAAACCTGCCACGGCAAGCGCTATGCGCTCACCATGGTGGAAGCAAACACCGGATGGCTGGAAACATATCCCGTTCCACATGCCACCGCCTGGAACACCATCCTGGGCCTTGAAAAGCAAGTCCTATGGCGACATGGCACCCCAGAAAGAATTGAGTCAGACAACAGGACTCATTTCCGAAACACCCTCATGGACACCTGGGCCAAAGAGCATGGCATTGAGTGGGTCTATCACATCCCCTATCATGCACCAGCCTCTGGGAAAATCGAACAATACAAGGCACTGCTAAAGACTACGCTGAGAGCAATGGGTGGTGGGACATTCAAGCATTGGGATACACATTTAGCAAAAGCCACCTGGTTAGTCAACACTAGGGGATCTGCCAATCGAGCTGGCCCTGCCCAATCAAAACTCTTATGTACTGTAGATGGAGATAAATCCCTGTCGTGCACATAAGAAATATGCTGGGGAAGACAGTCTGGGTTACTCCTGCCTCTGGCAAGGGAAAACCCATCCGTGGGATTGCTTTTGCTCAAGGACCTGGGTGCACTTGGTGGGATATACGAAAGGATGGGGAAGTCCGGTGTGTACCTCAAGGGGATTTGATTTTGGGTGAGAATAGCCAGTGAACTGAATTGTATGATGTTAATTGTTATATGATGTTGTATATCATCATTATTTTTATGGTTGCTATAGCAGTAAAAATCACCCAGATTAATGAAGAATGAGCTGACTCTGATGAAACCAAGCTAAGTGCAACAATGATAGAACCGGACGAGCGCAGCAATACTGGAAATCAGAACTGGCTTCAGGATGCAACAGTCCAACACCACACACCATCTCTCCTGCCCTGAAGGACTGTTATGACAGATGGAGCCCGAAGTCGTGGACTAAATGAACTCAATGGACATTTTAGAGGGATGGCCCATAGACTAAGGGAATGATATCTCTGTGTGTGTATATATATCAAAAGACAAGAAAGGTGGTGGTGATTCATTGGATTGTATTGAAAAAAATGTGAGACCTAGGCATGACGTTGATGGTATAAAATAAGGGGTGGATACTGTCCTGGTTTCGGCTGGGATACAGTTAAATTTCTTCCTAGTGTTGTGTTTTGGATTTAGTATGAGGAGAATGTTGATAACACACTGATGTTTTCAGTTGTTGCTAAGTGCCCTCCTAGTCCAAGGACAGCTCCCGTGCCTACTGACTGAGCTAGGTACACAAGATGGGAGGGAACATAATCAGGACAGCCAGCCCAGCAGGCTAATGGGGTATTCCATACCATGTGACGTCATGCTCAGTATATGAATGGTAGGAGTGATCCAGGAAGTAGCAATCGCTACTTGGTTATCGGTCAGTGCGGGTGGTGAGCAATTGCATTGTGCATCACTCATTTTGTATATTCTATTATTATTTTTATTATTATTATTATTATTATTATTTTCCCTTTTTTTCTGTTCTATTAAACTGTCTTTATCTCAGCCCACGAGTTTTCTCACTCTTACCCTTCTGATTCTCTCCCCATCCCACTGTGTAGGGGGGAGTGAGCGAGCGGCTGTGTGGTGTTTGGCTGCCTGCCGGGTTAAACCACGACACTCTACTATGTCTATCCACACTGCGCATTCACTGACTTATTCTGGGAAAATTCTCAAACCTAGTAAATTTTCACTACTGTTAGTATTTTGGAGGTGTCATGGCTTTTCCTGGCCTCCTGACATCAGTCAGACAGTGCCACCTGAAGAATAGGTGAAGGCTGCCTGGCTCTCCGCAGTTTATCATGACCTAGCCACTTGGCAACTAAACACACCACTGAATGAACTTAATGCCACAAATTTCTGAGTTTTCCTCCCTGGCCATAAGAGCTGAACTTCCTCTGGATTTGCGGAAAAAAAAAAATCTATGCAGATAAATATTTGAAAAAGCAGAAAATCTAACCTTAAGGCTGGTCTCAAAATTATTGAACAGCAATATTGTTTTAGCCATTGTTTAGCATGAATAACGCTTTTCAACTAACTTAAGAGCTAAAGAGGAAATTAAACACTCCCAATTGAGTAGTAATGTTGCAAAATCTTACTGCAGTTTCTCTTACACCATCCTGCAAAAAGAAACATATTCCATTGTCGTGGTTTAACCTGGAAGGGAGCCAAATACCACGCAGCCGCTAACTCACTCCCCCTACCCCGCAGTGGGACGGGGAGAGAATTGAAAGGGTAAGATGAGGAAAAACTCGTGGATTGAGATAAAGACAGTTTAATAGAACAGAAAAGGGAAAATAATAATGATAATGATAAAATATACAAAATGAGTGATGCACAATGCAATTGCTCACCACCCGCACTGACCGATAACCAAGTAGCGATCGCTACTTCCTGGATCACGCCTACCATTCATACACTGAGCATGACGTCACATGGTATGGAATACCCCATTAGCCAGATGGGCTGGCTGTCCTGATTATGTTCCCTCCCACCTTGTGTACCTAGCTCAGTCAGTAGGCATGGGAGCTGTCCTTGGACTAGGAGGGTACTTAGCAACAACTGAAAACATCAGTGTGTTATCAACATTCTCCTCATACGGAATCCAAAACACAGCACTAGGAAGAAATTTAACTGTATCCCAGCCGAAACCAGGACAGTATCCACCCCTTATTTTATACCATTTACGTCATGCTTAGGTCTCACTTTTTTTTTTTTCGATACATTTCAATTAATCACCACTATCTTTCTTTTTATATATACATATATATATATATATATATGCACACACAGATATAATTCCCTTAGTATATGGACTATCCCTCTAAAATATTCACTGAGTTCATTTAGTCCATGACTTTGGGCTCCATCTGTCATAAAAGTCTTTCAGGGCAGGAGAGATGGTGTAAGGTGCTGGGCTGTTGCATCCTGAAGCCAGTTCTCATTTCGGTACTGCTGCAGTCATCCAGTTCTATCATTGTTGCACTTTGCTCAGTTTCATCGGAGTTAGTTCATTCTTCATTTATCTGGGTGATTGTTACTGCTACTCCATTGATAGCAACCATAGAAATAATGATATACAATATCATATAACATCTGACATCATAAAATTAAGTTCATTGGCTGTTCTCACCCAAAATCAGGGCCAGTTCGATTGGCAGATCCCCTAGTGTTGACCAACCAGGTGGCTTTTGCTAAAGGTGTATCCAAATGCTTGAATGTCCCAAAACCCATTGCCCTCAGTGTTGTCTTTAGCAGCCCATTGTATCGCTCGATTTTCCCAGAGGGTGGTGCATGGTAGGGGATGTGATATATCCACTCAATGCCACGCTATTTGGCCCAGGTGTCTATGAGGGTGTTTTGGAAATGAATCCCGTTGTCTGACTCAATTCTTTCTGGGGTGCCATGTCGCCATAAGACTTGCTTTTCAAGGCCCATGATGGTGTTCCAGGAGGTGGCATGGGGCACAGGGTATGTTTCTAGCCATCCGATGGTTGCTTCCACCACGGTGAGCACATAGCGCTTGCCGTGGTGTGTTTGTGGGAGTGTGATATAATCAATCTGCCAGGCCTCCCCATACTTGTATTTCAACCATCTTAGCAGCCTAGTCCACCTGCTGGTTATTTTGATGTTCTTCAGTGGCCCAACTATTGGGTACGTGAGCATCTACGTGACGTACTTTTACAACCAGGTTCTTTACCTGGGCAGCAATATCTCGCCACATGGGTTTACCTCTGTGCTGCCACTTGTTCTGCTTCCACTGCTGCAACCACCCCCACCATCCATGAGTCAGTATAAAGAAAAAGTACTGGCCATTTTTCTCGTTCAGCAATGTCCAAGGCCAGCTGGATGGCTTTTACCTCTGCAAACTGACTCGATTCACCTTCTCCTTCAGCAGTTTCTGCAACGTGCCGTGTAGGACTCCATACAGCAGCTTTCCACCTCCGATGCTTTCCCACAGGGCGACAGGACCCATCAGTGAACAGGGCATAGTGCTTCTCATTTTCTGGCAGTTTGTTGTACAGTGGGGCCTCTTCAGCACGCGTCACCTCCTCCTCCTCTGGGGATATTCCGAAATCTTTGCCTTCTGGCCAGTCCGTGATCACTTCCAAGATTCCTGGGCGACTGGGGTTTCCTATTCGGGCCCATTGTGTGATCAGTGCGACCCACTTACTCCACGTAGCATCGGTTGCATGATGTGTAGAGGGGACCCTCCCTTTGAACATCCAGCCCAGCACCGGCAGTCGGGGTGCCAGGAGGAGCTGTGCTTCAGTACCAACCACTTCCGAAGCAGCTCGAACCCCTTCATATGCTGCCAATATCTCTTTCTCAGTTGGAGTGTAGTGGGCCTCGGATCCTCTGTATCCCTGACTCCAAAACCCTAACGGTCGACCTCTAGTCTCCCCTGGTGCTTTCTGCCAGAGGCTCCAGGTAGGGCCATTCTCCCCGGCTGCGGTGTAGAGCACATTCTTCACATCTTGTCCTGCCCGGACTGGCCCAAGGGCTACTGCCTGAACTATCTCCTGTTTAATTTGTTCAAAGGCTTGTTGTTGCTCAGGGTCCCATTTGAAACCGTTCTTCTTCCTGGTCACCTGATAGAGAGGGCTTACGATCAGGCTGTAATCTGGAATATGCATTCTCCAAAAACCCACAATGCCTAAGAAAGCTTGTGTTTCCTTTTTGCTAGTTGGTGGGGACATGGCTGTTATTTTGTTGATCACATCCATTGGGATATGACGACGTCCATACTCCCATTTTATTCCTAAAAACTGAATCTCCTGTGCAGGTCCATTGACCTTACTTTGTTTTATGGCAAAACCAGCCTTCAGAAGGATTTGGACTATTCTCTCCCCTTTCTCAAAAACTTCTTCTGCTGTGTTGCCCCATACAATGATGTCATCAATGTATTGCAGGTGTTCTGGAGCCTCACCCTGTTCCAGTGCGGTGTGGATCAGTCCATGGCAAATGGTAGGGCTGTGTTTCCACCCCTGGGGCAGGTGGTTCCAGGTGTACTGGACGCCCCTCCAAGTGAAAGCAAACTGTGGCCTGCACTCTGCCGCCAAAGGGATGGAGAAGAACGCATTGGCGATATCATTTGTGGCATACCACTTGGCTGCCTTTGATTCCAGTTCGTTTTGGAGTTCTAGCATGTCCGGCACGGCAGCACTCAGTGGCGGCGTGACTTTGTTCAGACCTCGATAGCCTACTGTTAGTCTCCACTCTCCATTGGACTTTCTCACTGGCCATATGGGACTGTTAAAGGGTGAGCGAGTCTTGCTGATCACTCCTTGGCTCTCCAGTCAACGAATCAGCTCATGGATGGGGATCAGGGAGTCTCGGTTGGTGCGATATTGCCGCCGGTGCACTGTTGTGGTAGTGATTGGTACCTGCTGTTCTTCAACCCTCAGCAACGCCACAAGAGAAGGATCCTCCGAGAGACCAGGCAAGGTGGACAGCTGTTTAATTTCCTCCGTCTCCAGGGCAGCTATACCAAAAGCCCACCGATACCCTTCTGGGTCCTTGAAATACCCTCTCCTGAGGTAGTCTATGCCAAGGATGCATGGAGCCTCTGGGCCAGTCACAATGGGGTGCTTCTGCCACTCATTCCCGGTTAGGCTCACTTCGGCCTCCAATACAGTTAACTCTTGGGATCCCCCTGTCACTCCAGAAATACAAATGGGTTCTCTCCCTTTATAGCTTGATGGCATTAGGGTACACTGTGCACCCGTGTCTACTAGAGCCTTCTACTCCTGTGGGTCTGATGTGCCAGGCCATCGAATCCACACAGTCCAGTAAACCCGGTTGTCCCTTTCCTCCATCTGCCTGGAGGCAGGGCCCCTCTAGTTCTGGTCATAGTATCCATCTCTCACTTCTCGCAAGCGTGAGTCAAGAATTCTTCATCACAATTACAATCCAAAGTAAGATCAGCCCTTCTACTCTGTCTGGAAACTGGACCGTCGTGAGACAGGTTTTTCCTGAAAACTGGAGCAGCATTTTTCCTGGGAGAACCCCCTTGTGTCATTGTTTTTCCTTGCAACTCACGTACACGTGCCTCTAGGGTCGATGTAGGTTTTCCATCCCACTGCCTCATGTCCTCTCCGTGGTCTCGCAGGTAAAACCACAGGGTGCCCCGTGGTGTGTACTTTCTATATCCTCTCTCTTGAGCAGTAGGACGCTGACTCCTAATGGCTGAGATACTGGTCCATACAGGTGGAGAATAGGATCTATCCTCTTCGAGCTGCTGGACCTCCCGGGACAGTTTCTCCACAGCCGAGACAAGGGAGGAGGAGACAGTTTCTTCGAAATCCCGGAGTCTGCTAACCTCGCCATCCATCGTTGGTGCTTCTTCCTCTGACCAGGAAAATGTTGCCAACGAACTGGCATACGACACTCTTGCGCTCCGTACCAACTTCCGCCACATGGGTCGCGTGCACTGGACGTCATCTGGATCTTTTGGCGTTTGGTTGTTGTCCAGGTTGCTATAAACCACCTCCAGCATGCCTAGTTCTCTCAGGTACTGGATACCTCTCTCCATAGTGGTCCATTTGCCTGGGCGATATATAACATCTTCCTTGAAGGGATACCTTTCCTTCACGCCTGACAGGAGTCACCTCCAGAGGCTGAGGGCCTGTGTCCCTTTTCCAATTGCTTTGTC